>NC_139462.1:99837500-105122500 GCF_057233095.1 Heloderma suspectum
ACAGGGAGCGCCTGCTGCAGTTTCAATTTCCTGCATGGATAGCCTCTTGGTACAGATGAAGCCACATGATGCCTCCTTGCTTGAAAAGTCTTGGCTGCATCCAGACATTACGTCAAGTGGAAGGGAAAGGGGAGGGGCAGATCTAAAGAGAAAAACCACCAATTCGAAGTCCCAGGTTCAAAGCCCCATTCAGCCATGTGTCAAGGGCTCCTTGGAGGCCTCTCTCAGTCTAATCCAGTAGCCAAGTCCAGACACAGACAAAGGGATTCCTTTCAAAGCTTTATTCTTCTTTTACAACTTAACAACTCTACCGTTTGCAACTAGATCTGAGCAGCACAGTACCTATGCCCTAAGTTGGAACAGTTGGTCCCCATTTGAAAAGGAATTACTGGCAGACCCCTGAACTTAAGGACTAGGGAGAGTCCCTCCTCTTTTCTCTTGGATCCTCTGGGTGCAGCCGTTGTTTGTGCACCAACCGGGCACTACGCCTCCATTCTGCACCCTCCATCTGGCGCCGCTCTCTGCGTCGGCGTCGCGCGTCCACCAAGTCTGCTATCCACGCTCTGTCACTCCCTGGACTGCTATCTAAGCTAGGAATGCTGGTGGGAGGAATCTCCGTCAGCTGTTGGCCCTGGGAAAGAGGAGCACACTCCTCTCCCAGGAGCGACTGCTCTTCCTCAGAATCAGAACTACTCTGGGATTCTATGGGCTCAGTGTCCACCCTGACACCATGAAGCTCTCACTGAGTGACCTGGGGCCAGTAAGGATCTCTCACAGGATTCTTGTAAGGACAACATGAGGGAGGGGAGGAAGAACTATGTATGCCACCATGACCCTTTTAGAAGTAGGGTGGGCTATAGATGCAATACATTAAAATGAAAAGATAATGATTTCCCAGTGTTCAGGCCAGTTTCTTCTTGAATTTCATGATACTATTTAAACCTCCCTCCTCCCTTCCCAGGGCTGGCCCTGCCATTAGACAAAGTAAGGCAGCTGCCTCAGGCAGTAGATGCTGGGAAGTTAGGAATCAAATGAATCAGTGCTAAAAAGCATACAAACTGCATAAAAAATGAGAGAAGTAATGATAAAATCATTCACTTTAGCAGATAATCATTCACATTACCATCTTTCAGGTCCTAGCATGCACACTCATGCTCCACCTCCCCAAGAGGGTGGGCAAGACAGGCTGGTGGTGCACCCTCTGGTTGGAGGTCTCGGGATCCCATGGTGAACATGGCAGGGCGAAGCCAGAGGAAGCTCTGGTGGATGTCCATAGTGGTCCTGATGTGCAAATTGGTTATCTGACCTGGACTAATGGAACCATCCAGTAGCTGGTTCCCTCCAAAGTTTCCCTCAGGATAGCTAGTGCTTGTAACCCAAACCACGCCTTAGTTTTATCTGGTAAAGCAAATGATTAGAGGTCTTGTTGGGGCCAAAATGATCTCAACCTATTCTCAGACTTCAAATGGGTAAGACACCCGGCTCGCTGGCATGGAGCCAGGTGTGGAATGCAAGCCGCCTAGTGGGCCATTTTTGGTAAGCAGAACTGGTTCTGTGGGATGGAATGAATGCCGAGTTAAGGCGCCTGATCACAACGCTCACCAGACCCCAGAATGGTGTTGGTTGGTATAGACAGTAGGGCAGTGGCCATGGAAGTCAGAATCCACTAAGGCGTGTGTAACAACTCACCTGCTGAATCAACTGGCCCTGAAAATGGATGGTACTAGAGTGTTGGGCCCATACCCGGCTGTCGCTAGGGATGTACGAAAGTTCTGCCACAGATCTCGGGGAGGCCGAATGCCAGCGCATTCGGGCCCCCCGAAATCGGTGGCGGAATGGCCCGCCACCCCCCCGGGATGGGACTTACCTTGGGCAGATCTTCCTGGCGGTGGCGGTTCTGGCGGTGGCTCCGTCAGCGGTGTGGCAGCGGCCGGTCTTCCGACCGGCTGCCGCCACCACCATTTCCAGGTTAAAAAAAAATAAAAAGTGATAGGCTACGTAAAGATTTAAGTAGCTTATCACAGCTAGGTTTTAAAAAAACACCATGATAGGCTACGTAAATGTTTACGTAGCCTGTCACGGCTGAATTTTTTTAAAAAAAAAAACGCACGTACGCAAATGGCGGCAGCCATGGCCGCTGCCATTTGCATTCCTTATTTTGGCACGACTTAGTCTACGTAAACATTTAGACGCTACGCTATTTGTGTTCCCCTTATTTTCGCCGTCTTAGTCTACGTAAATGTTTACGTAGACTAAGATGTGCCAAAATAAGGAATGCAAATGGTGGCGGCCATGGCCGCCGCCATTTGCGTACGTGCGTTTTTTGTTTTAAATCAGCTGTGATAGGCTACGTAAACATTTACGTAGCCTATCACGGCTGACTGCAGGGACGCAAACGGCGGCGGCTACGGCCGCTGCCATTTGCGTCCCTGCTAGCCAGAGGCCGGATGTCTGGCTGCTGGCGGAGCCAGCCGGCGACTCCACAGAACTGCTGTGGAGCACAGCCGGCCGGCCAGGATTCCGGGGGGGGAGGAACGGAGCGCCTCCCCTCCCGGCGAGGATTCCGGGGGGAGGGACGGAACGCCTCCCCCCCCACCATCAGCATAATCCCCGAAAGGTAAGTGATTTTCGTGCATCCCTTGCTGTCACTAGCAATGCAGGCCGCGGATCTATCTACATTTATAAACATCCAAGTTTCAGCTTTGTACTTGAATGTTCCTATGCCTTTGTAACCAGTATGTTTCACTCCTGGTCAGTTTATCTTATAACGTAATTAGTGGCATTCACACTACATCGGTTTTGATACTGTTTTGGTCTGTTTACCCCTTTTTTTGTTGTTCCTAATTATATCATTGCTTCTCTCACTTTTTGTACAGTTGTATGCTTTTTAGCATTGATTCATTTGGTTTACATTTGACTAGAGCCCTGGGTTTGTGGGAGGCTAGGGATGTCAGAAAAATTTGTTTGGGGGTGGAGTTTGATGTGTTTTCTCAGCCCCGCAGACTTCGTTTCAGTTCCCACGGTGGCACCTGACTTGATCTGCAGCGAGTTGGGCCAGTTCTTGAATTTTCTGGGCACGCTGTGCATTTTTGTGCAAATTAAGCTATAATTTGTGCAAATTGCTCAGAAATGTGTGTGAATTGCAGAAAATGCACAAATATTCCCAGAGATCAGGGAAAAGCCTGCAGCTTGGCTCACAAACACCAATGAGCTGTACATGCCATGGAATTTCATCAAGTCAAAAAAGAACTGGATTTCCCTGGATGGACATCCCTATGGGAGGCAGGTATCAGCAGTGAACTGTTGGAGGACAGAGTTCCCAGTGTCCCCTAACTGAGCCTACTGTGCTTTGGTTAACTGTCTTGTTCCAGTGTTGAAGTATGCAACTGCCCGTCTGGTTGGCTTCTGTGCATGGGCTTGAGGGCCACCATTTTGTCCTTCACTTCAGGTAGCAAAATGTTTTGGGCTACCCCCCTTCCTAATTTAAGTAGCTGCAGAAATATAAACTAAATGTATCTGAGAAATTCTCAAGATTTATACTAATAAAAATGACCACAGACATTTTCTAACTTACATGCCCGTTAAAGGCATTGGGCCCATGTGCTTGTGTTGTGTGTGGGGGTGTAAGGTGCAAAACCTTCTGTACATACATGCATGGGATTTTGCTGTCAAGTTCCCAATTCTTTTCTCTCTTTTTTTAATCTCAGCAAGTTTAAGATTTACTAAAAACAAAACAGAATAAAGAAAGCTCAGACAGAATGGATGAACTGTGTATGCTTTTTACTGCTTCAAATTTGTCCAGGGAACTACAAGTACACCTGCTGTTCTTGCTCATGGAATGACAATGATCATGCAGCTCTTCAAGTACTCTGGACTCTGAGGAGATGGCTGTGTGAAAATATCCCTCCCAAATTATTTTGGATTATATCATACGCTCCAGGCAAATCAGAAGCTTTGTCTGATCACTACCGGAGTCCTGAGGTCAAGAAATAAAGCACAGACATATAAAACAATGTGGATCTGCAGAACAGGAGCTACCCTATAGGGACAACCACTTAGTCCTGATCAATGCCTACAAATGTTTTAACTACATTATCCATCTGTTCAAAAGTAAGGAATAATAGGGAAACTGATGAGCAAAAATTATGCACTGACAGCAGCTGAGTCAGAAAGAAATGCCTGACACATTCTAAGACTGCAGGTCTAGCAATCCTCATGTCTATGACAAATACATCAATCATAGATTCATTTTTTTTATCTATTTAGTATTTTTAAAGTGTGCTCAAGGTAACATGTAAAAAATACATGGGTAAATAGATTCCTAAATGGAGTCTGGAAGTTCCCACAGAATCCTGAGAAGCTGAGCTTTTATTTAAGGATATCAAGTTTCTAATCCTTATGTTTATACAAAAAGGTCTGAAGGGATGCAACCAAACTTTTCATCTAAAGGTGACATTAAAAGGACATTTGAGTCTCACTTCCTCTTCTTGATATGATTGCTGCTAGTGTGGGACAGAATTCGGAAAAGAAGTCAAATGTATGCTGAAAAAAACCATAGGTTTTACATTCGCGTTAGGAGACAGATTAAACCAAAACTGACTTAAGCCTCATAACTAGCCATTGATAGACCTGTGCTCCATGAATCGGTGTAATCCTCTTGCGAGCTGTGCTGAAGATTCTCTAACTTCAATAGCCACCAATAATGTCAGTGCAACTGAACAAATTACTGAAAAACAACTCATCCTGCTACATCCTTGCTTCTATGTTGTCCAGCACTCTTTATTGAAGCATTGTTATTTATTTAAAACATTTGCTGACCCATCTTTCAGTTTTACAACTCCCATGCTAACTTACAACTGAAGATTTAAACAACTAAAAAAAACAATTAAAAACATTACAAAAAAGCAGAAGACTTAAGGGAAGAGCAACACCAAATAAAAGAGATGTAGCAGATATTTACAAGCTTGAGCAAATAAAAAAAATCTTCACCCCTGGCACAGGAATTGTAGAAACCTCGGTGCGAGGTAAACCAACCTGGAGACCGTACTCCACAGAGAGAGATGGATGGATGTGTCCATTTCAATTTCTTTCGATTTCTCATTTTTCCAGTGCTAAGCAGAGTTAGCCCCAAACTTGGAGAGTTTTTCCAGTCATAAGTTCAGATCATCCTGAAGTTTGAGGTAAAAAAAAGGTTCACATGAAAATTCATACACATTTTTCTGCACATTTCTCCTTATACATGAATTTTTGAGTGCAATTTTGCCGAATATAAACATTTTTGCACACATTTCCCCTAATATACACATTGTGTATGTTTCTAAAAAAAAAAAAAATTGGAGAATTCCATTGCAAATTTCAGAAAAGTACAAATTTCAAAGGGTAACTGTTTTGGAATTAGGTAAGTTTGCATTAAAATGTGAACTGAATGAATTTCTCCCCCACTCATTCCTATCCACAGACAGAGCATCCCAACAGAGAAGGCCCATTCTCCAGTCACCACCCATTTAACCTCTGAAGGGAAGGGCACCTGGAGAAAGGCTTCAGAGACAGGGTCATGTGGGAATCAGTGGCATGTACATGCCAAATACAGTTTTCGAGGTTAGAACCAGGACTTCACATTTTGACTGATGAGATGTGTTCCATATGGCCACTCCCCATCAACAATTTAGCAGCAGCATTTTGGATCAGTTGAAGTTCCTGATAGGGATAGATGCAAATTTTGCTCCATCAGCTTTTTTAAACGGGTTTACCCAATTTGCACTTCCCAAGCTTTTCAGCAACCCAATAAAGAGTCACATTCCGAAATCTGTATTTTTGTGAGTTTTCCAATGCAGCTCATCTCGGGGGGTGGGGATTGCACATTAGGGAAAAGTGCACACAGAATGCATATATTTGAAAAAAGTGCAGGCAAAATTGAATTTCTACAGTGTGACGTCCTTAGGTGAAATGAGTACATTTAAAAATGTGTACAGAAATTCATAAATTAGGAAAAATGCACACAAAAAGTTATGAATTTCTGTATGGATTTTGTGTTTTTTAAAAACTCGGGAAGCTCATGAGGAAACAGGATGAACAAGTTTGACCTCAAAAAAACTAACAATCTTGGTGAAACTGAGACTGACAGATCTGTCCATAGTTCCTGAATAGTTTTCAAAGACAGTTAAATGCGCAACAAATTTGGTTGTATGAGATAGTGCCTTAATGCTAGCAGAAAGCACTTCCACAAGGCTGATTTTCACCAACTCCCCACCTACACACACTACATCCCTGTGTGCGCCCCCCCCCCCCCCAAGCTTTCCCTGAGAGCTGGGGAACTCTCTGGGAAAGTATGGGATATTGTACATAGCACTGCAGTAAGTAGTAAGTTATTTCCCTGGCTGCTGCTTCTTCTTGCTGTCCTTTTCCTTCTCCTTTGTCTGGACACTCTTTGGCCTCATTCCTACACACAGCATTCATTCCCCTTGGTTGTGGCAATCCGCAGGATCCTGTTTATCGGCATCTATGTCATTGTATCAGATGTCATGTTGTATAACTTCATCAACAAAATTAGATGTGTGGTGCATCTGCAAATTACACAGCAACCCATTCAGTACTTGAACTTATGAAAGAGGCATATAAATACCATTTCACCACTGGTTTTCTTATGTCCAATCTTTCTCTTCAGTTCGGTGGACCCAATGTGTATCTCCAGCAGATTGTGCTTGGGATAATAATTTCATCTTGGCTTTTGTTTACTCTGACTTCCTCTTCAGAAAAACCAGGATGATGCCATCTATCAGCTGGCCGGGTTTTGTGAATACCTTCAATGTTATTTCTTGAGCTCAACATGGAAGTCACTACAGATAAGTAAACATCCCTATCATTGTCATCATTATCTGACCTTTGCATTGCCAAAATGCTGTAGAAAGTACATAGAACTGGAAGCCTGGTTTTATAACTGCAACTCAAAGCACATTTTGTGTTAAATCTCTCCCTGAGGGACATCATACTCTCAGTGCTGACACTGCATTGTATTTGTTGTTGTTCAGTCGTTCAGTCGTGTCCGACTCTTCGTGACCCCATGGACCATAGCACGCCAGGCCTTCCTGTCCTGCACTCTCTCCCGGAGCGTGCTCAAGTTCATATTCATTGCATCGGTGACGCTATCTAGCCATCTCATCCTCTGCCGTCCTCTTCTCCTTTTGCCTTCAGTCTTTCCCAGCATCAGGGTCTTTTCCAGAGAGTTTTCTCTTTGCATTAGGTGGCCAAAATACTGCATTGTATTAGAGGGAGGTTAATGCACTCTCTGGTGTGTTATTAAGCAATGGTGTTATCCATTTGCACAGTAGTCATAAACAAATTGAGATGAAATAGCTTGTTGTTTTTAAGGTAAGAAGGTAACATGGGATTTTCTGGCTAATATCACATTATAAAACCTAGTCTAAATTTCAGTGTAAAAGGGCAAAATTAGACATTATGCTAAATGTGATGGGTTCCACCGAAAAAAACAGCAGCCAAACCACCACCTTACTATTCATTTATTTACCTGTTTATACTCCACAGTTCCAGGTAAATAGCCACCACAAACAAAGCAGCTTATAGTCAAACTAATAGAAATACATGTTAAAACAATATCAGAAACAGCCTTAAACATAAAACAGCAGCATTAAAAAACTACCTCCTCATCTCATGACAGAATGGTCCCCATTTCCCCAACACTGGCAGCCAAAGATGTGGCATGAGAGGGTGGAAATGAAGAATGTCTTGGTGTCACTAAATGACACAAGTTGTGCTGGATGTCATTAGGAGGAAGCATCTGTGGGCAGTACTTATGCATTTCGCAGAATAGCGGGTTGTACATCTGCAGCATGCAGAACCATTGGGTGGCAGTAACAGTCTACGGCTGGACTTTGTATAGAACTGTTACTTTACCAGATCGTAGGGACGGGACCTGATCGGTTGACCACCCAACATAATTTAGATATATGATAATCTGCTACTCAGTATTGTGTAAAAGACGGAGAAAGATCATCATGCTATAGAGTGTAAAGAAAGGTCATTGTGCTATAGAGGCAGGGGTGTAGAACATCTTTCAGCCTGAGGCCCAGATACTATTTTGGAGAAGCTCTCAGGAGCCCCCTTCCAGTGGTGGGCAGGGCCAAAAAAACCCACCCCAGTACATTTTAGCTTAAAGCGCTTCCTGCCAGTAACTAAGCCTTAGGAGAGTTCAAACTTTTAGAATGGGGGAAAACTGCACAATAGCAAGGAAACCAACAAATAATTAGTGGTTGGGGGGAGGGGTGGGGCCAGAGAAAGGGGTGTGGTCATCTGGGGAACCCTGGAGAGCCAAATTTTGCCCCAGGACCTGACATTCTTGTGGCTTAGGGCTGTTGGACAAGGCTCCTTGAAGACTTTTGGCTTGCTGTTACTGTGCCCAGCATGCCTGATGATGATTAGCAGTTGGCCCTCCTCTCCTTCTAGCTTGACTGGGAGCAGGTGGGTCAATCTCTTGTCCTCCACCCTTCAGTGAATCCTAATAAAAGGCTGCTGTCATCTGGCATCCTTTAGGGATGGATGGGGTTGTTGTTGTTGTTGTTGTTCAGTCATTAAGTCATGTCCGACTCTTCATGACCCCATGGACCATAGCACACCAGGCCTTCCTGTCCTCCGCTCTCTCCCAGAGTGTGCTCAAGTTCATATTCATTGCATCGGTGATGCTATCTAGCCATCTCATCCTCTGCTATCCCCTTCTTTTACCTTCAATCTTTCCCAGCATCAGGGTCTTTTCTAGAGAGTTTTCTCTTCGCATTAGGTGGCCAAAATATTTGAGTTTCAGCTTCAGTATCTGTCCTTCTAATGAGCAGTCAGGGTTGATTTCCTTTAGGATTGACTGATTTGACTTCCTTGCAGTCCAGGGGGCTCGTAAGAGTCTTCTCCAGCACCACAGTTTGAAGGCATCAATTCTTCAGCGCTCAGCCTTCCTTATAGTCCAGCTCTCACAGCCATACGTTGCTACTGGGAAAACCATAGCTTTGATTATACGAACCTTTGTTGGCAAGGTGATGTCTCTGCTTCTTACTATGCTGTCTAGGTTTGCCATAGCTTTCCTCCCAAGGAGCAAGTGTCTTTTAATTTCATGGCTACAGTCACCATCTGTGGTGATCTTGGAGCCCAAGAAAATAAAATCTGTCACAGCTTCCATTTCTCCCCCTTCTATATGCCAGGAAGTGATGGGGCCAGATGCCATGATCATCGTTTTTTTAATGTTGAGTTTCAAACCAGCTTTTGCACTCTCCTCTTTCACCCTCAACAAGAGGCTTTTTAGATCCTCTTCGCTTTCTGCCATTAGGGTGGTATTGTCTGCGTATCTGAGGTTGTTGATAATTCTCCTGGCAATCTTAATTCCGACCTGTGATTAGGGATGTCAGAGAATTCTGCCACGGATATCGGTGAGACTGAATGCCAGTGCATTCGGCCCCCCGAACTCCGTGGTGGAATGGCCTACCACCACCCCGCCCCCCCGCAGATCCCCCCCAGGAGGGGACTCACCTGGGGCAGATCTTCCGGGCGGGGGTGGCTCAGGCAGCGGTGGTGGGGGCGGCAGCAGCCAGTCTTCCGACCGGCTGCCACCGCCGCCATTTCTAGGCTTGTGTAAAAAAAAAAAAAAAGACACAATAGGCTACGTAAATCTTTACATAGCCTATCATGGTTGGGTGGGTTTAAAAAAAACAACAACCGTGTACGCAAATGGTGGCGGCTATGGCCGCCGCTATTTGCGTTCCTTCTTTTTACCGTCTTAATCTACCTTTTGATTCGCCGTTTTAGCCTATGTAAAGATTTACGTAGGCTAAAACGGTGAATGAAAAAGGGACGCAAGTAGCGCCCGCTATGCTATTTGCGTTCCCCTTGATTTTCGCTGTCATAGTCTACGTAAATATTTACGTAGATTAAGACTGCCAAAAAGAAGGAACACAAATGGTGGTGGCCGTAGTCGCCGCCATTTGCGTACACGGTTGTTGTTTTTTTAACCTACCCAGAGCCCTCCGCGGCTGGAAATCCGGCTGCGGACGGCTCTGGCCGGGCCGGGCCAGGCCTGGCCGGCTGCTCTGCGGAGCTGCTGTGGAGCACAGCTGGCTGTTTGAGGATTCCGGGGGGAGGGACAGAACGCCTCCCCCCCCACCATCAACATAATCCACGAAATGTAAGTCACTTTCGTACATCCCTATGTGTGATTCATCCAACCCGGCATTTCTCATGATGTACTCTGCATATAAGTTTAGTAAGCAGGGCGACAATATACAGCCTTGTCGTACTCCTTTCCCAATTTTGAACCAATCGGTTGTTCCATGTCCGGTTCTTACTGTTGCTTCTTGACCCTTGTACAGGTTTCTCAGGAGACAGGTAAGGTGGTCTGGTACTCCCATCTCTTTCAGAATTTGCCACAGTTTCTTGTGATCCACACAATCAAAGGCTTTAGCATAGTCAATGAAGCAGAAATAGACGTTTTTCTGGAATTCTCTTGCTTTCTCCATGATCCAGCGAATGTTGGTGATTTGATCTCTAGTTCCTCTGCCTCTTCGAAACCCAGCTTGTACTTCCGGTAGTTCTCGGTTTGTATACTGCTGAAGCCTAGCTTGTAGGATTTTGAGCATAACCTTGCTGACATGTGAAATGTGCGCAATTGTACGGTAGTTCGAACACTCTTTGGCGTTGCCCTTCTTTGGAATTGGAATGTAAACTAGGGATGTACGAAAGTCACTTACCTGGTCTCGCAGCTTGCTTCGCGGTGGGGGGGAGGCACTTCGCTTCTCCCCCCGAAGTTCAGGCCAGGGGGGGAGGCTTCCCGCCTCGCCCGGCTGAAATTCAGGCCGGGGAGAAGCGCCCCGTCTCCCTGGCCACGAACTTCAAAAGAAAAAAAAGAAGAAGAAAAAAAGCCCCGTGATAGGCTACGTAACGATTTACGTAGCCTATCACGGCTAGATCTGCAAAGTCAGCCATGATAGGCTACGTTAATCGTCACATAGCCTATCACGGGTGACTTTGGAAAAAAGAAAAAAAGCACGTACGCAAATGGCGGCCCCCATAAGGAGCCGCCATTTGCGTTCCTTATTTGGTCCCTGTATTCTACGTAAAGATTTACGTAGACTACGGCGAAAATAAGGGCAACGCTATTTGCGTACACTGACGAAGACCTGCCGAACCGCCGCCGGGACCTGCCGCCGGGAGCGACATTCGTGAAAGGTAAGTCCCATCCCGGGGGGGGCGGGGGGGGCGGAGAATTTCTCCCCGAACCTTCGGAAGACTGAATGCGTTGGCACTCGGCCCCCCAAAGTTTCGGGGAGAAATTCTCCCCCATCCCTAATGTAAACTGACCTTTTCCAGTCTTGTGGCCACTGCTGAGTGTTCCAAATTTGTTGGCATATTGAGTGCAGCACTTTAACAGAATCATCTTTTAGGATTTTAAATAGCTCATCTGGAATACTGTCATCTCTGCTAGCTTTGTTGTTAGTAATGCTTCCTAAGGCCCACTTGACTCCACTCTCTAGGATGTCCGGCTCAAGTTCAGTGACCGCACTATCATGGCTATCAGGGACATTCAGATCTTTCCTGTATAGTTCTTCTGTGTATTCTTGCCACCTCTTCTTAATCTCATCTGCTTCTGTTAGGTCCCTGCCTTCTTTGTCCTTTATCATGCCCGACTTTGCGCAAAACGTTCCCTTGATATCTCCGATTTTCTTGAAAAGATCTCTAGTCTTTCCCATTCTATTATTTTCCTTAATTTCTTTGCATTGTTCATTTAAGAAGGCCTTCTTGTCTCTCCTTGCTATTCTCTGGAAATCTGCATTCAATTGGAGATATCTTCCCCTTTCTCCCTTGCTTTTCGTTTCCCTTCTTTCCTCAGCTACTTGTAAAGCTTCCTCAGTCAGCCCTTTGCTTTCTTGCATTTCTTTTTCTTTGGGATGGATTGAGTTGCTGCCTCCTGAACAATGTTACGGACCTCCATCCATAGTTCCTCAGGCACTCTGTCTATCAGGTCTAACCCCTTAAATCTATTCCTCACCTCCACTGTATATTCATAAGGGATATGATTTAGGTCATACCTGCATAGTTTAGTGGTTTTCCCTACGTTCTTCAATTTAAGCTGAAATTTTGCAATAAGAAGCTCATGATCTGAGCCACAGTCAGCTCCAGGTCTTGTTTTTACTGACTGTATAGAGCTTCTCCATCTTTGGCTGCAAAGGACATAATCAATCTGATTTCGATATTGACCATCTGGTGATGTCCATGTGTAGAGTCGCCCCTTGTGCTGTTGGAAAAGAGTGTTTGCTATGATCAGCGTGTTCTCTTGGCAAAACTCTATTAGCCTTTGTCCTGCTTCATTTTGTACACCAAGGCCATGCTTGCCTGTTATCCCAGTGATTTCTTGACTTCCTACTTTAGCATTCCAATCCCCTATGATGAAGAGGACATCTTTTGTTGGTGTTAGTTCTAGAAGGTGTTGTAGGTCTTCATAGAACTGATCAACCTCAGCTTCTTCAGCCTCAATGGTTGGGGCATAGACTTGAATTACTGTGATGCTGAATGGTTTGCCTTGGATTCATACTGAGAACATTCTATCATTTTTGAGACTGTATCCCAGTACTACTTTTCCCACCCTTTTTTTGGATGGGGTTGCTGGACTGTTATTTTGGACTCTGATCCCCTCCCTGTGAAAGAAGGGGGGGATTGAGAGGTATCTCCTGGATACTGGCATAAAGGAGTAAGTACTGAAAGTAAGCAGAATACATATAGAGTTTAAGCTAGATTTGTATCTAGAATGTTTTATCTTCTGTTCAGGATTATTATTATTTTTTGTACTAAGAAGGATTAACTTTCTATTTAATTTGGTTCATAAGTGCTTGAGATTTCTGGCCCACACTCCAGGGAGAGGGGATTTCTCTCCCCGTGTGGTCTAGCCACTCTGGGGCTACTATGAAAGTTATGGGATCTGGATTTTGAGCAGAGAGAAGCTGGGGAAACTATCAGCTTCCATCACAGTTCTGGATCCTGGCTGTAGGGTGGGAGCTGAGATGGTATTGGGCAAAACAACAGCTTCCCATCCAAACGTGTTTGGATCAAGGGTCCTTGAGAAGCAGAGGAGGGAAAAGCTGGATTCTCCAAAGAGGTTGTTCACTGAAGAAAGGGGAGAGGGAAATCAGGAAAAATGAAAGGGTGTTTTCTAGTGTAAGAGTTTCAGGCTCAGAAGTCTCTCCATGCTGTGTTAGCTTTCTCCTAGTCTTGGGCCAATTCAGGCAGCAATGAGCTGCAATCAGCAGCCCAGCAGTGGTGCAATCACATAGAGCTTCACCACGCGAGGCTCAAATCCTGCATCCTTACTGGGTCTTCTGCTTCCGATTTTTTTTTTTTTTGCGAGATTAAGATCAGCTCCTTTACACAGGCAGACAGGTAGGGATGGCGGAGAATTTCTCCCCGAAACCTCGGGGGGCCGAGCACCAACGTGTTCGGCCCCCCGAACAAGTTTCGGGGAGAAATTCTCCGCACCCCCCCACCCCCTGCACCCCCCCCCGGGACGGGATTTACCTTTGGCAAATGTCCCTCCCGGCGGCGGGTCCGGCCGGTGGTTCGTCGGGCCTTCGTCCGGGGCGGGAGCGGCAGCCGGTCTTTCGACCGGCTGCCGCCGCCGCCATTCCAATAAAAAAAAAACGCCCCCGTGATAGGCTACGTGATGATTAACGTAGCCTATCATGGCTAGATTTGCAAAGTCAGCCGTGATAGGCTACGTAAATCGTCACGTAGCCTATCACGGGTGACTGTAAAAAAAAAAAAAAAGCGCGTACGGATAATGGCGGCCCCCATAGGGAGCCGCCATTCACGTTCCTTATTTGGTCGCTGTAGTCTACGTAAAGATTTACGTAGACTACAGCGACCAAATAAGGAACGCGAATGGCGGCTCCCTATGGGGGCCGCCATTTGCGTACGCGCTTTTTTTTTTTTTAAGTCACCCGTGATAGGCTACATGACGATTGACGTAGCCTATCACAGCTGACTTTGCAGATCTAGCCGTGATAGGCTACGTTAATCGTCACGTAGCCTATCACGGGGGTGTTGTTGTTTTTTTTAACTTTTAATTACGCAGCTGGGCGAGGCGAGGCACCTCCTCCCCGGCCTGAATTTCGGCCGGGTGAGGTGGGAAGCCTCCCCCCCGGCCTGAACTTTGCAGGGGGAGCAGCGAAGTGCCTCCCCCCCACCGTGAAAAGCTGCAAGACCAGGTAAGTGACTTTCGTGCACCCCTACAGACAGGTGCTTTGAATCACGGAATTCCTTTCTCTGCAAGTTCTATATGTTTCATTTTACAGCCACTACGTGGTGCTGTGGTTATAGCACCATTCTGTCATTGTTGTGCTCTGTGTCTATAACACAGCTGATATATCGGATTAACATTCCTTATGGGGTTATAACTGATCTTTTTAAAAGCAGGATAAAGATCAAAGTGTGGGAAACACCTTGGAGGTTGAGGATGTCGTGTAAAGGACCCACAAACGTCTGTGAGTGACCAATCACGACTGTGGAATAAAAGCTTCATGTAGAAATGCTCTTAGAGTATGAGCCAATGGGAATAATTCTGTCATGATGTAGCATCTCTTCCACTTGGCTCATCTCTGACTCAGCCTTCCCCAACGTGGTGCCCTCCAGATGTGTTGGTCTACAGCTCCCAGCAGCCCCCAGGCAGCCATGCTAGGAGTTGTAGTCCAACACATTTTCAACTCTCCTTGGCTTTTGACTGCAGCTCTGCAGCATCCTGAAGTGGCAGCAAAGCTTTTTTAGATGGTTAAAGGACAGGGAAAAACTGAACTTTTGCTGCCTCCTTTATATACCATAATGGTAAGCCCCCGCCTCTGAAAATTACTAGTTTTCATTGACCCAGTTCCCTGAAAACTGTTGTGCTATTTGGTTACCCTCTTCATACTCCCACCTTCTGAAGAAAACAAAGGTTTTAGAGTTCACATGAAAGATGGTGGCGTCAAGATTTGTATTTTAGAAAAAGTATAACTCCATCCATATGGGACTGAATCCATATCTATAACTATATTGTTCTAGTGAATAACACCCCCCCCCAAAAAAAAACCCCAAGTACTAGGAGCCTGGAGTCAAAGTCTTATTGTAGAAAATCTGGTTTCAGGATTAGTCAAGTTATTCACAAATAATTTGAAGATTATGGAGAAAAACTTGGGATGGTAACAACCTACTACAAAAAAAGCATCAGTTAGTGAATCTATTATTCACTACAAAAGGGACAAAAGAAGCATCAGTTAGTGAATCTATTATTCACTACAATAATGTAAATTATTAATTTATTTCTGCTGCCAGGTTCTTTGGCTGGCAAGTTAACTCCGTCTTAAAAAAAAAAAAAAGTCCTCAAAGGCATGTTACAAGATAATGAGTCCTGAGAGATTTCACAAGAGAAAAAAAGTAATGTGGTGTGTATGTATAAATATATAGTTTTTCAAAAATTGCGGAACAGTAAAATAAAGGTATAGTTAAGGGTACCCAAATCAATGTTTCAGAAAAGCATTGTTTGCAAAAAAAAAAAAAAAATAGCATGTATCAGTTCTATTGGACAGTTAGAAGATTGATCCTACACTGCAGTAAAATGGAAGGAGAGGCAAATCGGAGCACTTGTTCATATTACAAGTACCAAAGCAGAATGTATGACTTGTACTTCCAGTTTTTGCACTTCTTATGTAATATCTATAAGGAGAACCTTGTTTCCGGGACTTCAGGAATAAAACCAGGAACCTCAGTGGCTGTCCTGATGAACTGCCATGGACTGTGTACACTCAGGTCTCAGATCCCTTGTCAGGCAAGTAGGAAATATTTATTTATTTATTTAAAGCCTTTTTTATCCCACACTCTACATCCAAAAAATGGTTCCAGAGTACCTTCAAAAGATCAACAAGAAGACACTCCCTGCCCCCAGGTTTACGATCTACGATTGGGAGGAAAAAGAAAGCAAATTCAATAGTTGGTTAGATTCCCCTAAATTGAAACAGCTTCTTAGCAGTGGCAGCAATGCAGCCAGATGTTGACCTTGTGGGGTGGGGCCATGGCCTTCAGAAATTTGCCACTGCCAGTCTCTCATCAGTTCCTCCATGGAAAGTAAGACGGGGACAGGGCAGATGATGCTACCACCCCAAAACAGATGGGCCTGCTGCTGTGGGCTGCACACAGTTAAGAAATGGGTCTCAGGCCTCCAAGAAATAGCCTGACATCCCAACCTTCCTGGAAGTGGCTGTAATGCAGACAGACGTTGCTGGTCTTAGAGTTGGGGCCTCAGTCTTCTGGGGCCTTGTTGGAATCTCCCAATGTCTTGTCACTCAGGAGATTCCAGGAAACGTTCAAGGGGAGCCCAGATGACCACCACCAGCACCCCAAGTACAGATGGCTCTGCTTTTCTTCTTTAAAGATGGGATGAGAGGGGGAAGAGGGGGCCCCCAACCAGTAAAAGCAGCAGCAAGGGCAAAGATGGCATTTTGCCTTGCTGTCTGCTCTGCTTCTCTTCTTCTCAGAGCAGTTGGTTCTGATGGCCTCTCTGAGCTGGGGGTGGGGATGGATGGAGGTCTGCATTATGCAGCACCACCAACACCTGTGACTGATGGAGGATAAGCTGGGTGCAGAAACAAGGTAGGAGAAGGAAGAATAGAAGGAGGAAGGCAGAGAGGCTGACATTTCAGTGAAAACATGCTGACTTCCTCTTGTTCTCTGACGCCAAGGAGTGTAGGGCAACAGCCTTGGTAGACTCAGAAGCAGGGGGACAGTGACAACAGCTGCAGCAGTGGCCGGCAGGATAAAAGTGCAGGATACACACCAACAGCAACCAGGGAGACAGCTCCTCCTCCTTCTCTGAGCCACAGTCTAATGATTGGACAGAATTGGGAAGGCAAGCATGGCTCTGGGCCTCACTGGAGATGCTCCCTCCAATGTCTGATAGAGGGAAGGCCAAGGTAGGCCCAAGAAAGGAGCCAACCACCAGTCTGCACGAAAGATCACTGTTGCAGGGTCCTTTCTAGGAGGGACTGTTTTCTCTTGGAGGGTATTGGGGCTCCTCCCCATTTATTTTTGTTACTGATTTCTGGTCATATGTGCAGGACTATTCCTGCTGGAGGACAGGCAGGCATATGCTTCTGCGATCTGGGCTCTGCCTACTTGGTAGGGCCCTGAACTGCCTCCCTCTTCATATAAAGGAAGCAGCAACCCACCCACCCAATCAACTCCTCCTCATGCAAGTGGAACAGGTCCCTAATCTCCCTGCAGCATTAAACTCTAATCTCTTGGTTTTATCACCTTCCAAATAAAACAGAGGGGGACCATGCTTGTAAAAATGCATCTAAATATCCTTAGCATCAACTTTTTGCTTATTGCCGATGGAGCAAAATCTTCCACTGAAGCCTCAATGAGGGGGAGGAGATGTCACTAAACCAGACGAATTTCATAGCCTTCCTTGCCTTCCTGATTGATTTTTGCATTGCATGTTATTTTTAAACACAGACAACCAAGAGCCCAATCGACAGATCAATTAAGCCAGAGCTGCTGAATTTAAAGACAAAATGTGGTCCCCCTGACTTACAGCTGCCTTTGCAGTATTTTTTACTAAGTAACAAATGAACCTTGCTTTTAGTGTTCAGTTTATTACTTTTCCTACCCTCCAAGCCAGTTTTTTTCCACCTAGGAGTGTCAAGAGTTCTAGAGCCCCCCTGCAACAGACTGTTTGGTGCCAGTGACAACACACCAACCTGGCTGCAAGAATGTGAATGAGCTGGGCGGGCACGCTGTTTGCTCATTGTACCACTAATTCCAGCAAACACTGTTTTTAATTGGGGCTGTAGCCAAATATTTTCATTTAAGCAAAATTCAAAGAGAATCCTCCTTGGGTGAAATAAATTTCAAGGGAAGCCCCCCCCCCCTTCATTCAGACTAATACAGTTCCTCAATTGTCAAGCATCTCTCGATTTCCTAAAATGTTCAAACATCTTACAATGCATTCCTATGCATGTTTACTCAAAGTAAGCCCCATTATATCCAATAGGGCGTACTTCCTAATAAATGTGAGCCCAACCTTAATCTGACACATGATCTGCTCTGTGGAGTGGGAGTGGTTCTGTGACTATACGTGCATGGAAACAGGGCTGGCACAAGACATTTTGCTGCCTAAGGCAAAGGATAAAATGGTGCCCCTCCATTCCCCATGCAGAAGTTGACCAGTATGATAGCTGACAACAGTGGAGATGGGACAGTGTCCTCTACCACACCTGAGGACAGCAAGTTAGCTTAGGAGGGGGCAAGGCAGGCTGTGCAGCATCCACAGCTCTGTCCTCTAACACCTCACCACTGGCCCATGGTTTCATGGCCTGAGGCAGCCACCTCACTCTGACTAATGGTAGGGCTGGCCATGCATGGAAGGAAGAAAATGCATATGTGTCTTTGTGAGCGATGTACTGAAATCGAGAAGGGTGGCTTCAAGTGACTCCAAAGTTCCAAACCAGCTACACAAACAGCAAATCTGTGGCTTGTGCCTTAAACAGCTCAATGCAAAGCTGTTTGTTGTTGTTTTCAAGAAAAACCTTTCTGCTCTTGAATAAGCTTATAGTCCCACTGTGTAAATTATCTTCATGTGCAGCTGCACAAACTGCAGCTTCAGCAACATCCAATGCCTGATCCAGCATTTAACCTGATTTGATGCAGCTAAAAAAATCAAGGTATGTGTTAAAGGGTCTGGCTCAGCCTCAGGCTGGCTCTATACCACTATATTCTGCATGCCACTATATCTGCATCCTTCATAGCTTTGAGCTCATCACAATTTTGTAAGCAAAAGGGTGTGGCCATCTAGAGAACCAGACTGAGTAAGACTAGGCCCATGGCCCTGAGGTTTGACACTCCTGCTGTAGAGGGAGACCTATGCACATACATACAACGCTCTTCAGACTGATGCTGATCATGTCAGCTGGGGTTGGGGTGGAATTCTCAATAGCAGATTAAAGACTACAGTCTTATCAGAAAATCTTCAACTACTTCCATAGGAGTAGTCCTGCTGGATCATACCATCTACTTTGGAGTAAGTGGTTGAGGGCTGTGGCCCTCAATCAAGACAGAATAAGATCTTATCAAGTGTTTTTTACAGGAGTTCTTAGTATCTCCATAATAGCTTTTATTTCAAGTATTTGTTATACAACACAACAGACTTGCAGTTATTTTGCATCACTGTAAATTTGAAGGATAAAAAGAATTAAATACAGCATATTATTATGAAGCGGCTTGCAAAATGAAATCCTATTCATGATGAAATAATGTTGAATGAACATTTATCATCATTCTACCGAGACATATACAATCCAGACATTGGTGCATTTATCTTAATTATGGCTGAAGAATAACATCAGATGATTTATATTTAATATTTTTCTTCATTATGCAGTTTTATTCAGCCTTTGTGGGAAATCTTAATGATACCTTGAAATGATCATGAGATAATATTTTAGTTCTTATCAAAGAGGAAAGTCCACATATTTGTCAATGTATAATCGTCAAGGGCCAGATTGTGGTATAGAAGTGGCAGAATCTGAAGTTCGTATTGCTTCACCACAATGCAAAGTTCCATAGGGTTCTAGTGTGCGCATCACCTCTCATTCCCATGCTCCCTACAGAAATCAGAATAAACATAACTGGAACTGGCAGCTAGGGATGGATGTCATGAGTGTCTGGTTGGGGCTCGAGGCCTGGTAATTTTTTGCCAGCTCAACCCCCTGGATACCAGTCTGTGGATCCCCGCGCTTGCCCAGCTCAGTGCGCAGTGAATTGGGCAAGCTCAGGGATCCCTGCTCCCTCGCCAAGCCACAAAACAGCAGCTTAGCCTTTTTCATAAAGGGCCATTTTAAGCAAATGGCAGCTGAAAAGCTGCTCATTTATGCAAAATTACAGGCATAAATGGGCTAAATGGCGTAGTCGAAGTCCAGACCTAAATCCCATCAAAATGTTGTGGCAGAACCAGAAGCGAGCTGTTCATTCAGGGAGGCCCTCATAGGTCACTGAGTTGAAGCAGTTCTGTAAGGAGAAATTGGCCAAAATTCTTCCAAACCGATGTGAGAGACTGACCAACAGTTACAGGAAATGCTTATTTGAAGTCATTGCTGCTCAAGGGGGTGCCAGCAGGTACTGAATCGAAAGGTTCACATACTTTTTCACACATGGATATTGAATGTTGAATCAGTTGTGGATAAATAAAGGTTGAAAAAGCATCATATCTTTGTGACGTTTGTTTAATCAGGTTATTAATTGTTCTTTAACAAGGATTATGGGGTTAGATTAAGATCTAAGAACATTTTAGGTTGGAAATAGTTGGCAATCCTAAGGGGTTCACAGACTTTTTCTTGCCACTGTATATGAGCCTTGCATATCAAAATCTAACTTAAATGAGAGAAAAGTTACAGCTCTTTCCCTGATGTGCTAATTTTCTACCTACAAGCAGTTTTCATGTGGGGCAGCATTCCTAAATGCAATCCTGAAGAGGATTTCATTCTCAGTCATGCGCCTAGCTTGCATGTAAGCATTTAACCACATACTTTTGAACTGGATTGCAGCCACAATGTGCAGTCCCGTTGCATAAGCGAAGTACCACTGGCCAGTACTGGGGAAGAACGTGCTCTCCTGGAGTTCCATGTGTGCGTTAGAGAAGCCACTCAGTGCACCAGAGCTGCCAAATCAGTGCTGCTGTGCAATTCCACATTCTGCCTCATTACTGGGTATGATCAGGCAAACATTCCATTCAGCAGCAGATACGCCCATTTGTTGATACGGCTCTTACTGAGCCATGCTAATTATGATCCAGGTTGTGCTGTGTCACAATTTGCCTTGGCAAACGGACACAGATATGGCATGGTCATCCCCTTCAATGAAACCCCCATGCTGGCTCGAACCCTGCATGTTATACCCTACCCAGGTCCAAAAAGTCTTGTGTGGCCAGTGCTCCAATTCTGGTTTGGAAGAAGAAATCAAAGAGGAAGGACTACATCAATACCAAAGGCACAAACCCCTTGCCTTAAAAAGAAGGTGAATATTTGACCAGTGCTGATAACATTGTATAGTTACCGTGAGGTATCAGAAAGGGAAAACTAACACTGTTTGGTAGTTGCTCAGTTTTTATCCTGAATTTATAGCCATAATGAATATTACTATTTCTGCCTCCCCTTCCCCTACTGTAATCTAACATGGTGCCCCTTGGCTTTAAAAATTGAGAAGTGTGAAATGTAAAAGGAAAAAGGACAACAGTCGCAAGATGGTTTTTAAAAGAAGAATGTAAAACTAGTGTTGTGCTGAACATTTCTCCCTCATTTATTTTTGACCATTCTCATTCAATTTGACAGAAAATAAATAGGTTTTGAAAAGAAATCCAAAGGAGAAGAAATGTCAGAGAAATTCTCACGGGCTGGGTTTGGGGCTCTTGTGCTTCCCTTACTTGTAAGGTGGCTGAGGAGTGTGTGTGAGCATCCGGTCTTTCATTGCATAGTCACCTCTCTAACAGCCTGCAGCCTCTTCAGCTTCCTGCACTTCAGTTGACGCCCGGGAGGAGACATCATGAGGTAAATCCTCCCACAGGGCTTTGTTTCAGATCAGAAAGCACAGGAGCCTGGGAGACTGCAGAGCAATGGGGAGATGCCTAACAGAAAGAAAACACAGAGAGGGATGTGGGCACAGCACAGGCTCCACCTCCTCCCTGGAGCTGGACACAACACTGCCCCCCTCACACCTGCTGCAGGGCTTTCAGGGAAGGAGCAGCAGTATCAGCCCTTGCATCAGAGACAAGCTGTGTCCACAGTCCCCCTCCGAAATTCAGCATTTGGAAGATTCTGAGGAAGGTGCAGAATCCTGAAAAATGACAACTACAGCTGAGCCAAATTTTCTCAGAAGACATTTTTCGCAGAAAAGTCCCGAGATTTCTCTTTTTCTTCCTCCCCCAGAAATAAAATGTCACTTTGCAGAATTCTCTCCAAATTGTCTTCACCATTATTTTTCAGGGGGGTCCATTGTCCACCTCCCTCCACAACACCACAGAATGATGGGGTATTGTAGATGAAGCAAAGTGGGGGCCAGACTGTCAGCACAGTTGATGCTGCTGCCTGCTGCCACTTGCAGCGGTAGTGCAAAATTATCACACACACCGCTTAGGAAACCGGAGCTGTGCTACAATCCTTGCCAACAGTGAACTCTACCTGTGATAAATTGTTTGAGAATTTCTCCTTCCGCTGGAGAAATGTGATGAAACGGTTCCCCCAATTTCTCTGCCCACAAGTAAGGTGGAGCATTTTGAGAGGCCATTGGTGCACTGCTCTGTGTAAAACAGCACCAAATGATCACTAAAGTAGCAATTTAAAAATATAACAGTTTAACCGATGTTTTTCTGATATCATTTGGAGTGCAATGCAGCCAAAGTTAAGCCATCTTAATTCCATTTGAAAAGCAAGTGCTTAACTCTTCCCCTGAAATCAATGGGACTTTAGGACCCAAATAATTTGCTGATCCATCAACAGAAGATGTTGTTATAAACTGAAAAGAAGAAGTATTATCTCTTCTATTTATTGATTGGGGCAGTAAAGAGGCACTACCCACATAGTCCTTTTGTTTTGCTGTGGATAATTTTAGCCATTCTCAGATATGTAAGTGTTCTCTTTAGCTTATGACTTTAGAATGAACCTCAGGTAAAACTGCATAGCATCTCACTGGAGGCATATATATATATATATATATATATATATATATATATATATGTTTTTCTTATCTAGATTTGTTTAAAGATCACTGGGAACACAGCACAGTGACCTCCCTCATCCATGATTTGATTGTGGATGAGGGGGCTGACCTGGCATGTATTACTGAGACCTGGGTGGGGGAACTGGGAGGGGTCACTCTCTCCCAGCTGTGCCCTCCTGGGTACTCGGTGCAGCACCAACACCGACTTGAGGGTCGGGGGGGGGGGTTGCCGTGGTCTATAGGAATTCAATCTTCCTCTCCAGGCTTCCTGCTCATTCGAGTGCAGATCTTGAGTGTTTGTACCTTGTGTTGGGTACCCGGGACAGATTAGGGATTCTGTTGGTGTACCGCCCACCCTGCTGCCCATCAGACTCCCTGCCTGAGCTGACGGAGGTGGTCTCGGACTTGGTGTTGAGGACCCCCAGGATGATGGTCCTGGGGGATCTCAACTTCCATGCCAAGGCCGCTGTATCCGGGGCGGCTCAGGACTTCATGGCCGCCATGACAATCATGGGGCTGTCCCAACATGTCATCGGCCCAACGCATATAAAAGGACACACGCTTGATTTGGTTTTCTCGACTGGGCAGGTGGATGGTGATCTGAAAGTGGAGGAATTAACATCTGTCCCTTTGTCATGGTCAGATCACTTCCTGCTGAGGTTTAGACTTCTGGCGGCCTTTCCCCTCTGCAAAGGTGGGGGACCTATTAAAATGGTCCACCCCCGGAGATTAATGGATTCCGATGGATTCCAGAGGGCTCTGGGGGATTTTCCTGCTGGTATGGCTGGTGCTCCTGTCGAAGCCCAGGTCGCTCTGTGGAATGCAGAGATGACTCGGGCGGTTGACACAATCGCGCCCAAACGCCCTCTCCCTCTGAGCAGAGCCCGGCCAGCTCCTTGGTATACACCTGAGCTGAGGGCAATGAAGCAAGAGGGGAGACGGCTAGAACGCAGGTGGAGGAAAACTTGTGCTGAGTCTGACCGAACACAGGTAAGAGCCCACTATTGAGCCTACTCTGTGGCGGTGAGGGTGGCAAAGAGGCAGTTCTTTTCCACCAGCATTGCATCTTCTCAGTGTCGTCCAGCGGAGCTTTTCCGAGTGGTTCATGGCCTGTTACATTCTGGGCCAGGGAGAGAGATGGTGGAACCCTCGGTAGCACGCTGTGACGAGTTTGCACGGCACTTTGAGGATAAAGTCGCTCAGATTCGTCATGAATTGGACACCACCATTAATGCAGTTCCATTGGTAGAGGCGTTCAGAGCACCGTCTGGTCCAGTTTTATTGGATGAGTTTCAGTTACTGAGGCCTGAGGATGCGGACAAGGTGCTTGGCCAAGTCCGATTGACCACTTGTGTGCTTGACCCTTGCCCTTCATGGCTTATTAAATCAAACAAGGAGGGGTTGTCTGGCTGGGTCCAGGAGGTTGTAAATTCCTCCTTGAGAGAGGGAGTAGTGCCTGCCGCTTTAAAAGAGGCAGTAATTAGACCACTCCTGAAAAAGCCTAACCTGGACCCAGAGGATGTTAACAATTATAGGCCAGTGGCCAACATCCCCTTCCTGGGCAAGATGCTTGAGCGGGTGGTTGTAGGACAGCTCCAGGCACTGTTGAATGAAACGGATTATCTAGATCCATTTCAATCAGGCTTCTGGCCTGGTTTTGGAACGGAAACTGCCTTGGTCGCCCTGTGGGATGACCTCTGCCAGGAGAGGGACAGGGGGAGTGCGACCCTGTTGATTCTCCTGGACCTCTCAGCAGCTTTCGATACCATCGACCATGGTATCCTTCTGGATAGGTTGTCTGGGTTGGGAGTTGGAGGCACTGCACTACAGTGGTTCCGCTCCTACATGGATGGCCGATTCCAGAAGGTGGTCCTGGGGGATTATTGCTCTGTGCCATGGCAATTGTGCCATGGGGTTCCACAGGGCTCTACTTTATCCCCCATGCTGTTTAACATCTACATGAAACCGCTGGAGGAGGTTATCCGGAGGTGTGGGCTGAGGTGCCATCAATATGCGGATGACACCCAGCTCTACCTCTCTTTCTCATCAAAACCAGGTGAGGCAGTGGCTGTTCTGAACCAGTGCCTGGGCACGGTAATGGACTGGATGAGGGCTAATAAACTGAAACTCAATCCAGACAAGACGGAGGTACTGTTAGTGGGTGGTTCGTCTGCCCGGCTAGGTGATATTCAACCTGTTCTGGAGGGCGTTGCACTCCCCCTAAAGGATCAGGTTCGTAGTTTGGGGGTGCACATGTATCCAGAACTGTCACTTGAGGCACAGGTGAACTCAGTGGCATGGAGCACTTTTTATCAGCTTAGGCTGGTATACCAACTACGCCCTTATCTGGACAGAGATAGCTTAGCTACAGTTATCCATGCTCTGATAACTTCTCGTCTGGATTACTGCAATGCGTTATACGTGGGGCTGCCTTTGAAAATGGTCCGGAAACTTCAGCTGGTCCAAAATAGGGCAGCAAGATTGTTAACAGGGACTGGCCTGTGAGCTCATATTACGCCAGTACTTTTCCAGCTGCACTGGCTGCCAGTTCATTTCCGGGCCCGATTCAAAGTGCTGGTGTTAACATTTAAAGCCCTTAACGGCTTGGGGCCAGGTTACCTGAAGGATCGCCTCCTCCCATATGTGCCTGCCCGGACCTTAAGATCATCATCAGCGGCCCTTCTCCGTGAGCCCCTGCCAAAGGAAGTGAGGCGGGTGCCTACTAGGAGGAGGGCTTTTTCTGTTGTGGCACCCCGGCTCTGGAATGAGCTCCCTAGTGAGGTTCGCCTGGCGCCTACATTGTACTCCTTTCGGCGCCAGGTGAAGACCTTTTTATTTTCCCAGGCATTTTAGCATTTTAGCTTTCTAAATTTTTATCTTTGCTGTTTTAAATCTGTATTTTAAACTCCTGTACTGCTGCTAGGTTTTTTGTGGTTGTATTGTTATATTGTGGTTTTAATGTTCTATATATTTTAAATTGTTTTATTGTGTGTTGTTTGGTTTTAATTTTTGTGAACCGCCCAGAGAGCTTCGGCTATTGGGCGGTATAGAAATGAAATAAATAAATAAATATCTGCTCTCCTTTGCTTCACTGAGCTTTACTTAACAGGCTGCATAATTTTATTTTAAAAGATAGTCTCTCAGTTTTGAATTCATATTACTAAATTGCTGTGTTTATGTCTAACATGCTAGCAGGTAATGTGCCCCCCTCTGGCTCCAGTAAATTGTGTCCTATTCCCCCCCCCCCAATACTTGGGGCCTGCATACCTGTGCACAGTTTTACTGAAAAGCTATTTGTAAAGCCCATGGTTGGCAATATTGTTTTGTGAACTGCCCAGAGAGCTTCGGATAATGGGAGGTATAGAAATGTAATAAAATAAATAACTCTTGGGAGATGGGTGAAGCAACAAGAGAAATATGCCTTGCTTGCCCAAGAGGCCACAGCTGAGGGAGACTGGGGGCCAGCAGGTGGGTAAGACAGACCTCGGCAGTTTCTGACACTTTCTCACAGGCAATAGTTCATTCCTCCTAATACTTGAATTATAGCTTTTTATGAGAGAGAGAGAGAGAGAGAGAATAAACTAATGGTTCATTTTTGCAGGGAAGTGTGGGAGAACAACACTGTCACTGCCCGGGCTTGTCATGCCAGTTGTTTTGTTCCACACAGTCAAAACTAAGCTAAAGGGAGTTGGTGCTGGAGCACTACTGCTAGCCAGAACAGTACCCCTGGCTTGATACCTTGCAGCCCACTGTGAGAGGATTTCAGGAGAAACACCAGCCGTTATTCTTTTTCCATCAGCAATTGTCCCTCACAGATGACTTTCTTCTTTAACTTATATATTTGTTGTTGCTTTTCCTGAAAGCAGTTCGACACTCCACCTGTCCCTGTCCATGGTTTCTAACCTTCACAGCAGCACTCACTTTGCCTTCACATCAGCATCTGTTTGAAAAGTACAGACATCTTTGCCCTTCAGTTTGTTTTTCCTGCTGTGCACAGGGTTTCATGCAGAATTCTCTTCAAACAGGATCCAAAGAAATAGATGGAGTTCCAATCAGAACTAGCATTTTGTCTTTCCATGGTACTCGATGGCCTGTCGCTGTCGGATAATAAGTCAGGTGGTGAATAAAGTCCTCAGCTTGAATCTTAAACCCTGTATATGTTTGCTCAATTCAGTGTTCACCCTCTATATTTATTAAGTCCTCTGACAACCACAAGCATGATGGTTGGAATCATTGTTCAGCTTCTATTGTAATTAGTTCTTTCAAATTATGTTTTGAGGATTGCAGCCTTGTATAAATTGTATTGTAAGTGACACTGAACCAATTAAGCATTTAGCATTTCTATTTTTGAATTCATAAATATAGTATCTGGGAGGTACTAAAATTAGTAATAGGAATTTGTCTCTTCTGAGAGGCCATGTAAGCAAATTAGCTACGAAACATACAACATGCCAGACAAAGACAAATTATTTGTATTCAAGTTTAGTAAATGCATTTTAGAATTGTGTGTGTGTGTGTGTGTGTGTGTGTGTGTATTCAGTTAAAGATCAGTTAAAGGTAGATAGATATATTTTTCCCCTTCAGGTCAAAACCAAAATGGCAATATATTTTGAAGGAAAAGTGAAAGAATATGCCAGATGGACAAACAAAACCAACCACCCATTTCACTTCATTTTAGAGATTATGGGTTACTTGACATTTTAAAGTATTAAACACAAAATGATTGCTTGCAGTATCTATAAATATTTCTGGCCCACTCTATTTCCATGACAACGGTTCTAATTTATGCAGAGACCTTTGTGATTTTTTTAAAAAGAAATTAAGAAGAAGAAGAAAATACATAGTTGTATCTATGATAAAATTATGTTTGTCTTGATTCAGGCATCTTTTTATAGAAATGAAAGGTGTCAGAAAATAACGCATGTCTTGAACAGATTAGGCAGTGATTCAGAATATGTTTTTAAGATGTGAGAGAACCAATGTCTATTTATATGCTCGGGGTCCATTTGCTGCAAGGCTTTGTTGTGTCATACCTGTGGTTGCACCAGCCCCAGTGACTGTCCCTACAGACAACCAAAATAAACCAAAGTGAGCTCTCACCCTAGGAGTATCTTGTGCAGTGGCCATAGCCCTGGCTTGAGTAAGTGACAGTTCCCTGGGGCTTTTTGTCCTGGAATACTACCAGGGCACCAAAGAAAGGATGGGGGGAAAGATCTCCCTCCTATCCTGTTATCTTATTTCTGGAGCAATGCAGCTGCTGCTGTGGCTAATACTAAACTAGTATTTAGACGGGGGAAAGGTTTGGGGACTTGGGCATGGTTGGAAGGAGCTAAGTTTAGGGGACTCACAGGGGTAAAGTGGGTGTTGGGGCATTCACACTGGTTCAGAAATGAACCAATCCCCAGTTTGGGGGGAATAACTCAGCTCACCCCTGAGCCAATCTGATGTGGGGCCGGGGTGCATGTGTGTGTGGAGCGCATCTATGTCTACAAGAAAGTCGAAGGGTAACGCTTTTCCAAAATGATCACTTCAGAAGTGGGTTACCTGTTGAAACACTCTTCTGTGGAACACCCCCACCTGTACATAGAAACTAGCATGTCAGGGAGAAGGCTAGGCTGAATCCTTTTTCCTGACATGTTTTCTTTCTATGTACAGAGAGAGTTCTTTTGTGGGGGAGAAATGAACTGTGCAGCTCTTCCTACACCATCTCCTAGATTCTAGGGGAAGACCTTACCACTTGATTCTCCTGGATGGAGTCAAGGTGAAGAAGAAGAAGACACACGAGCATGAGTGAAATCAAAAAAGAATGCACACCAAGTAAATAAAAATAACACTGAAAGATAGGACTCCTTAGGCCAGGTGTGAAGTTTTGGCAGAGATGTTCAAGGCATCCTGCAGTTCCATTCTGTGGTCTATGCTCCATGTATTCTACAAATACATACTTTGCTTACTTTCTAAGGCTTTCAACATCTTCCAAGGCCAAACATTTTACTTAAGGGGGAGTGGGAAAACTTTTATAATGTGAATATAAACAAAACCATGCATTGATAGCATACAGTGAAACTATTTCCTTTAATTAGGGGGTTTCTTTCAACAGAAATCAAATTAGAGGATCTAATTTTCTACTGCGTTTTTGGCCAACATGTATATACACTGATATATACTTCAGGCATACCAAAGAGATCATAAAAACTCATCCAATTATTACAAAGAAACCTCTGTGACTGCAGCTTTTCTCAGTAAAATAAGTATGGGCTGGGAAATGGAAGGCTTTAATTAAAAAAAAAACCAACCTGCATGTCTAATCCCAGAAACCACTGGCTGATACTGAAGCATTTAGCATCTTTACTTGAGCTCAGCTCACAGTGGATATATCATATTCATTAGGGATGTACGAAACCACTTACCTGTTTCGTAAGTGGCATCCATGGGGGGGGGAGGTGCTCTGTCCCTCCCCCCGAAATCCTCCCTGGCCGGCTCCACTCCGTGGTGACTCCGTGCATCCGCAGCCAGACATCCGAATGCGGCAGGTCTGCAGGTGCAAATGGCGGCCGGCGTAGTGCCTGCCATTTGCGTCCCTTCGCTGAGCCATGATAGGCTATGTAAATATTTACATAGCCTATCACGGCAAAGAGCGGGGACGCAAATGGTTCAGCGACCACCATTTGCGTCTCCGTTCTTTGCTGTGATAGGCTATGTAAATATTTATGTAGCCTATCACAGCTCAGCAAAAGGACGCAAATGGCAGCCGGTGTAGCGGTCACCATTTGCGGCCACAGCCCGGCAGCAGCTGGAGCCGCCACCGCCGCTGGAGCTGCCACCAGAGCCACCACCGGAGACACCGCCGCTGTTGGTGGAGCCGCCACCGCCAGGTAGGCTCCGTTTCACAGGGCTTTCATGGGGTGGTGGGGCGGGTTGCTCGCTTCATTCTGCCACGGATTCTGGGGGGCCAAATTCACTGGAATTCGGCCTTCCTGGGATCCATGGCGGAATTCTCTGACATGCCTAATATTCATACAACAGGCTAAGGACTGAGTTTAGCCTTCCCCAACCTAGTGACCTCCAGGTGTGTTCAACTACATCTATCCATCATTCCCAACTAACTGGCTGGGGAAATATGGGAGTTGTAGTGCAGCACATCTGGAGGTCACAAGGTTGGACAAGTCTGATTTAGTTCCTCAGGTGACTTTGCTCAGCTTGCATTCTCTTTTCCATATGCTGAGTTTTAGAAAGCCAGAAGCCAATTCCATATGTCATCTGGAAAAACAACCTTAGCATTCATGTTGTGATCCAGGTTGGCTTTTTGAAATTCTGTAAGCATGCAAACATGACACTCCAGTAGCATGCTAAAATTACAGTCTGTACCTGGTGTGGCATAGTGGCTAAGGAACTAAACCAAATCAGGATGCAGACAACTGGAGAGGGTGCAGAGGAGGGCAAGGGCAATGAAGATGATCAGGGGTCTGGAAACAAAGCTCTGTGAGGGAGAGACTGAAAGAACTGGGCACGTTTAGCCTTGAGAAGAGAAGACTGAGGGGAGGTAGGCTAGCACTGCTCAAGTCCTTGAAAGGTTGTCACAGAGAGGAAGGCCAGGATCTCTTCTCCATCATCCCAGAATGCAGGACACGGAATAATGGGCTCAAGTTACAGGAAGCCAGATTCCGGCTGAACATCAGGAGAAACTTCCTGACTGTTAGAGCAATACGACAATGGAACCAATTACCTAGGGGGGTAGTGGGCTCTCCCACACTGGAGGCCTTCAAGACGAGGCTGGACAGCCATCTGTCAGGGATGCTTTGACTTGGATTCCTGCACTGAGCAGGGGGTTGGACTCGATGGCCTTGTAGGCCCCTTCCAACCCTACTATTCTATGATTCTAAGATTACCCAGGTTCAACTCCTTCCCATGCCATAAGTTTACTAATTGGTCTTAAGCAGTCTATTATTTCTCAGACTCAGCCCCCTGCCCATCTGCAATATGGGGATAATATCCTGATCTACCTTCACAGGGAGTTGTAAGCATAAGAGAGGTAACACATGTAAAATTCTTTCAACACCAGGAATATCACTACATTAATGCAAACATATTATTGCCATCAGTTATTTTCTATGCTGTATGTGCCCCTACGCTTCTCAGCAATACACATTATTATTCACATTTTAGTAGAAGAGGAATCCCTCCACAGGCCTGTATAGGGAGCAAAAAAGCCCCCCTGCTGAAAATGGGCTAGAGCCAGAAAGGACGTCACCCCCTGCTGAGGATCCTGTTGCCTCCAAGGTCCTTGGTGGTGGGTGCTCTTCACAAGCACACCCTTCAGCCATTTCTCAGCAAGGAGGACTTTTTCCCTTCTGTGCAAGTAAATGGAGGAATCGCTCTGTTCACTCGCATGGGGGGGGGGGAAATAGCTTGGCAGGTGTAACAACATGAAAGAAGTGCTGGATTCAACCTGAATGGGTTGTGCTTCTTAGGAGGAACTAGAAAGTAGTTAAAGGCAACACCCACTGCTTCTGGCCTGCGGAGAGAGAGGCCACAGTCTGAGAGAGCTCTGTGTAGGAATCTTCATTTAAATAAAACTTGTAAGCTTGTTTGGGAGCAGAGTCTGTTTGAATGTGTGGGGTGCAGTCCACCAGCCTTGAAACAGCAGGCACCACAGCCTGGCCTTGTGGACACTGCATTGGAGACCACTGACATAATCAATACTGCTTTGGGACTGGGGGGATTAGTGGCCCATGGGTTCAGGGTAGCTTGTTACCCATGGCAACACACACCCCTGGCCGAGTTTGCAGCTGGACTTCCAAAAGTCTGAAATTCCAAAAGTTCCAAAAGTCTGAAATTGCGACTTTTGGAGGCAAGCAAGTGAACATTTGGCTCAGCCGTAAATATATACTGCACATCCGAGAAAGCAGCCTTGAGTTATTAAGGGCACAATTCTATGCATGTTTAGGCAGAAAAACATCATACAACACCCGGCGTCCCCCAGCTCAGAGTTGCATGACTTTTTTCCGTCTACACATGCACAGGATTGGGCCCCAAATAAAGCATATTGGCGATTTGTGGACTGGCAAGAAGCTCTGTGCTCTCAACAGCATCCTGTACCTCACTTTCTTCACTGTCCTCATTGGGATGCAGTGCTAAAATTACTTGACTATCTCTTCCAACAGTTAATTCTACCTCTGGCCATTTCTGAATGCCAAACTAGATTGAGCCACTGTGAATAATTAATTGAGGCTATCTGTGTCTTACATGCTGGTCTACATACTTCCTTGGGACATAATTGTTACTGGATTGACTGAGGAAGCCTTTGCCTCTCAATTAGCATGATAGATCTCTCTGGAATCAATTAAAATGTGTAGGTACAATCATTTTGTTACCAACAACCTTTGTGCAAATTGACAGTGCTATTTAAATAAATATAATCAGCTTTCATTAAGTAATTAACTCACCAAGGTTGCACGCCCAGCCAATAGTAATTTTGCTGTTTGCAATGTCGGAAAGCTGATGAATAATAATGGAAGAAGAGGCCTGTTGGATCAGGCCAAAGGTCCATCTAACTCATCATCCTGTTTCCAACAGCAACCAGCCAGATCCCTCCAGGATGCTCCCAAACTGGACATGAAAGCAGAAGCCCTTTCCTGTTTTGTTTTTATCCCCGCAAAGGCAGTATTCAGAAGTATGCTGCCTCTGAACTTTGGGGTTCCGTTTAGCAATCAGACTAATTGACCTGTCCTCCACAAATTTGTACAATGCTTTTTAAAACACCATCCAAGGTAGTGGCCATCACCACATTGTGGGCTTATGCACTGAGTGAAGTAATATTGGGATCAAGCACCACAGCCTCTAGGTGTCCACAGCCAACCAGGCAACCAAGTCTGAGCTTGCCGAGCTCCAGGGCACTCATTGGCCAGGCCCGTCAGTGCCTGGAGTCTGGCGAGCGGAGGCTGGAGTGCCGAGTGTGAGGGATTTTGCCGACCTCCTGGACTAAAGCCAGGCGCTCGCGACATCCCTACTTTGAGTTCTTGTATTGCTGTAATCTGCATTAATACCATGGAAATCATTTTGCGCCATTGAACTTGTCAAATCCTACAAGACCCAATAAGCCTGGAATGGGGAATCTGTGGCCCTCCAAATGTTGTTAAGCTACAGCTCCCAGCAGCCCTGACCGTTGGCTATGCTTGCTGGGGTTATGGGAACTGTTGCTGAACAAAATCTGGAGGGCCACAGGTTCCCCACCTGTGCAATAAGCAAATACTTATAAGCAAATAATTCTTATGCTTATAAGCAAATAATATTCCATGGTGGATTATTACACCGCCATCATTGCTGGTGATGTTTACTGTTCCATTTCCACTGCTACCAGTGACTGTATTGTTATATGCATAACAATACATACCCAAGAACCTCTAAGCTGCTACTCCCCAGTGCTTAGCAAAAGCGCTGTATGTGCAAGCCTAAGAACATCGCAAGTACAGTACCAAAGATGCAATGTGCAAGCAATGCTAATGTGCTTGTGTGAGACTATAAGGTACAGGTGCAGTTTCTATGTACCAAAAGCAGTGGAGGCAGGTGACTCCAATTTCAGTGGGGCACCAATTCCATTGGTTTCAGTCAAAACCAGCCACAACTCTAAAGGAGCTATCCAAGGTGCTGAAGTATTCGGGGGGGGGGTTCAGCACCATGGATAGCTCCTTTATAATGGAATGCCAGCCCCACTGAACTTGGAGCCCCTGGCCTCCACTGACCCAAAGTACAGAACCTTACCATCAGAGGTAATCTGGAAGGGGCCACCTGAGTGGGGCTACTAATAAAAGTTGGCAGAGCCATCGCTTTTCTCACTCTCTTCTGCCACTGCGTCCTTTCTCTCCCCGTCTCTCTTGGCCACCTAGCAGCCTGTTGTGTGAGGGACAGATTGCTTTTGCCAGAGGTCTGAACTGTTTGCTTGCAGAGGGCTTTTGAAATTAGGCAGAGGGTCGGGTCACATGTGTCCTTTGGGCTGCAGGGTGTGAAATTTGTTCTAACACGTTTTTAATACGGATTTACCAAATTCACATCCCTGAGCTGACAAGCAAGCAGAGATAGAGCTGCGTACTGAAATCCACACTTTTTCCAGGCTTTGTAATGCAGTTCATTGTGGAAAAAAATACTCACAAAAATGTGAATATTAGTGGAACATGCACACAAAATACATACAACAGGGAAAAGTATGGATCAGCTGCGTTACATCAATGGACAGTACTTGGAAAAATGCATCTCTTTGAAAAATGCACACAGAAATGCGTACATTTTGGGGGAAAGTAAACACACAAAAAGTGTGAATTTCTGTGCAGGCTTTAAAATAAAACTTGGAAACCAATGTGGAAATGGGAACAGAATGAGCTTAAACCTGAAAATCCAGCAATCTCAGTGAGAACAAAATGAACACATTCATTCATCCCTACCCCCAGGTGTACGGGCATCAGAGGCCAGCAAATGTGGATATGTTCACTGAACAAGTATGGTTTAATCTGTTTAATCTGAAAAGGGCTAGAGCAGTTACCTATTTCTAACATGAATGTCATAATTTCTGTTTGCCTTCATGCTGCAGTGCTATAAAGTATTGTTCTAAAGCCATTATTATAAAGTACTAAAAGCCCACATGGGTGTCCCCCAGTTTGTAAAATCATTTTTGTGCCTCAAGTGATGATGGAAATATGAGTTGCAACCCTTTGCTTAATCTGAATGGCAGTTCAGAAAGGAAAATTGTATTTCTATGCCAATGCCAGAGTTATGATTAACATGGCCTGTCATGATCCATGGCCAAATGAGGGGGAGGAAAGGCAAAATCTCTTGCTATCAATATTTTGCTCCTCTTATCTACTGTCGTGTTTCATTACCAACATCTTTCCAAGACCTGTCACTGATACTTGCCTGTGGGATGAGTTAAACAGCTAATAAACTATAAGAATGTGTTTTATTTTTTGAAACGACAACAACAACAACAACAACAAATAGAGTCAGTGAAATAACTTTTTTAAAAAGTAGAAAATGGGTGGGGGAACTTAATAGATGGCCACCTATTTACTCAGAACAGCATGGCTAATGCACTATGTAAATGTCCTTGTAGTGCAGCTATCATGGCTGGCTGGGGAATGCTGGGAGATGCCAGACTTTTTTTGTCTAAACACACATAGGCCTGTGCCCTAAATGACCATTGATGGCCAATTGATGTTCCTAGGACCTGGGATGCGAGTCACACTCTCCTGCCGGGTTTGGAGATAAAGGCCACCTTCACACGTTGGTTTTTTTAGTGCGATTGTTCTTCTTCACTCACAGGTTTTTGCGGGTGTTTTAAATGACAACGCTGCTCTCCTGCTGCTGTCTCGCATCTTCCCTCCCTCTTTCCCATGCTATCTGAGAACGTGGAAACCCCGGCATTTTCTGTGCTTCCAACTGAAATCACCATTTCCTCCCTGTTTTGTCCCGCTTTGTGTGGGCATGTGCTAGGGGGTGTGGCTGGGTGGTGCTGAGTAGCATCGTCATGACGCCAAATCAGTGGGAGAGGGGGCAAGTTGCTGCCCATGGAAACGGTCACTGGAGGCACTGCTGGAAATCTGGAGGGAGAGCAACATTCAGGAGCAGCTAGCAGCCACCAGAACATGGTCTCATTTGAATATATTGTGGGTGAGAGTGCAGGTCTAAGACAAGGGGATGAGGCTTGAGTGGAGCACGCTGTGCATTCCAGTCATCTCTATCCCCCAGGTTCCTTTAGCTTCTTCCAAAGGTCGCTGTCGTTGAATGGATAAATGTATGGGGGGGTTGCATTCTTGCCTTCAACCAAATACACACTTACCTGAAAGTAAGTCTCAGTGACATCAGTAGGGCTTACTTTTGAGTAAACATTCACAGACTTGAGCTGTAAAGTGGTAACCATCCCAAATGTTTCTCCGACATCCCCCTGAACATAGAAATGCTTACTTCTGAGTAAACACATTGGCTAAAAGGCTATACTTGTTTTTTAAAGGGCACAGGGACGTCTTCTCTTTCTCCACAAACCTTGTGCTTTACTGCTGCAATCCTCAAACTGTTTAGAGTCCAGTGTCAGTTCTAACTGCAATGGGAAGAGAATGTACATTGAAAGACGGAGTTTTGCTGAACTGACTTGATAGGGATGTACGAAAGTCCCTTACTGATCCCGAAACTTGATTTGCAGTGGGGGGGAGGTGCTCCATCCCTCCCCCCAAAATTCTGGCCAGGGGGGAGGCGCCCCGTCCCTCCCCACCGAAATTCTGGCCGGGGGGGAGGTGCCCCGTCCCTCCCCACCGAAATTCTGGCCGGGGGGGAGGCGCCCAGTCCCTCCAGCCACGAATCCTTCTGTCCTGCTGGGACGCAAATGGCGGCAGCTGTAGCTGCCGCCGTTTGCATCCCTGCAGTCAGCCGTGATAGGCTACGTAAATGTTTACATAGCCTATCATGGCTGAGTGAAAAAAAAAACACAAACCGCGCGTACACAAATGGCGGTGCCCATGGGCGCCGCCATTTGAGTTCCTTATTTTGGCAAGTGTAGTCTACGTAAACATTTACGTAGACTATGGCGAAAATAAAGGGAACGCTATTTGCGTTCCCCTTATTTTCACCATAGTCTACGTAAATGTTTATGTAGACTACACGTGCCAAAATAAGGAACACAAATGGCGGCGCCCATGGGCGCCGCCGTTTGCATACGCGTGGTGTTTTTTGTTTTTTTTTCACTCAGCCGTGATAGGCTACGTAAACATTTATGTCACCTATCACAGTGTTTTTTAAAAATCTAGCCGTGATAGGCTACATAAATCTTTACGTAGCCTATCACATTTGTTGTTGTTGTTGTTGTTTAACTTGGAAATGGTGGCAGCGGCAGCCGGTCAGAAGACCGGCCACCGCTGCTGCCACCGAACCGCCGCCGGAGCCGCTGCCACCAGGGACGTTCGCACAAGGTAAGTCCCGTCCTGGGGGGTGGCGGGGGGGTGGAAGACCATTTCTCCAACAATTTTGGGGGGCCGTATGTGCTGGCATTCAGCCTCCCCAAGATTCATGGAGAAATTCTCTAACATCCCTAGTAGATCCTATTGGGAAGTGGAACTCAAGCTGTGGCTTCATAAATGCCCCTGATCCTTTCCTTTCCTGGTAGTCAGTGCCATTGAAATCTGTGTGGCTTGCTTCTGAGTAGGCATGCATAGGAGTGCACCATAAGTCTACTTAGAGCAGCAGTCTTACGGTCTCCCATCCCCTTCAATGCATTGACATTGAACCTCCCCCTCCCATTGACTTCACCGACTGCTTCTTCTCCCTTTTGCTCACTAGTTTGATGGGCTTTTTTCCTCCCAGGGTGGATGGGGGAGTCCCCCTTCTCAGCCACGCAGGAGACAGGTTTGACAGTTAGGATTTCAATGGGTATTAGAAGTGCCTTTTCTCCTCCCCTGAATAAATTCATCATGCAGAGCTTGGAATGGTCATTTTTAATGGTTTCTTTTGTGTGTGTGGAGTTGTTTTAGATAAGGCAGTCATGCTGAGGTGGTTTGCCATTGTGCTCCCTCCCACCTACAGCAAACCACTGTAATCACTGCCACAAGGTCTTCTGAGTAGCAAACATCTGGGACAGCATGGAAGAAGGTGGGGCAAACAACTGCACAGGGGTGGCATGTACGTGCATACAGCCATCGAATGGACTTGCACTGATGCCTCTAAAAATATCCGTATGATTGGGATGCAAGCCAGCCACTATCTCTTCTCCTAGCCAACCTTGCAAGGTCGTTGGCAAGCCAGAATAAGGGGGAAGAGCAACAGCAGCACACAGTTCCAGTAGCCCACTATCCCGGTCACTAGAAGGGCTTCTGACTTCCCTCCTGCTGTGGAGGAGTGGAGGGATGGGGTGGAGCCATCAATCATGGTAGAGGAACCAATGATCACAGGAGGGGAGGGGATATGGAGCCAGCAGCTTCTTTCTGTCCTGATTGTTCCACGCAGCTCACCCAGCCATGAAAAGATAGAATGTGGGGGGACGCGCTATGAGAGATGCCTGTATACAGGGCCAGTCTAAATCCCAGAAAGGATCTGTAATCAAAGGGAACGGGTTGTAGTGGGATCATAAAATGCCAGGTGTGAAGAGAGCCAAAAATAGCATAGCAAGGAGGGCTGATGGGGGAGTGAGGGGAGAATCTTTGAATCTTGCCAGAGAACCAGTCCAACAGTCTGGCAAGGAACAGCCTTAGTAAGTTACATAGTATTCTTTGGCTTTTGGTGGTGGCAGGCCCGCTTTATGAATATGGCTGCCTGACTGTGTGCCTTCTTGCTTCCAGCTGTAAGAAATATGACTCTGTTAAAAATTAGCAGCTGACCAGGGATTTAGAGCAAGACAAATAATTTCCAGGCTTTAATAAGTTATATTTCCCAGACACGGAAAAGAACTGTGTTCCATACCTGCTTCATTGCTTTAATTACACCAGGTAGAGATGGTAAAATGGCGGCAGGAGGTGAGTCCATCTTTTGCCTGGAAGACTTTGGAAACATATTCACAGGGGAGGCATTCTTAAGTCTTGATTGAACAAACTCTTCCAGGTCCTATATAGCCCAGCATATAAAGATTCCATAGAAATCAGCAGAAGAAATACAACAGTGAAGTATGTCCTTAAGTAATATTGATCTCAAATATGTAGTTAGCAACCCTCCAGACAATAAATCTAAAACTAACTAAAATGGTTAATAAAAAGTCCCATTGAAAGCCATGGGACTTTGCTTAGTCATGATTGACTTGTTCCATTAGTTTCCATCGAACTTAGTCATGATTACCCTTAGCTGGTTTGGGATCAGTGACAATTATTCTAGTCACAGTTATTGACATAATGGTTCGTGCAGATTCCTACAGGACGTAGGCATATCTCAGTGTAAACATACGTATGTGGAACAGCAATCCTCATTTGAACTTCTGATTATTGATTAATAGTTCGGCTGTTTGGCCCATGTATTTCCTCAGGTATGGGCCCACTATGGTCATGGCCTATAGTCTAGGCATGGAATCATTAAGAAATGGAGGAGAGCTCAAAAATCAATGAACGGTTGTCATTTTAAAGGGATGCATGCAGCATTCAACAACTACACAGAGTGCTCTGAAACCTATGAAAAGAATGGTACATTTTGTTAATCCTTCCCACAGCTCTCTGCTTCAGAATCAGAGAGGAGAAATGACTGTATCAAGTGTAGATAATTGCATTTTATTTCGCCCTGTTTAGAAATTGCCTTACCATGTTGACATCGGCACTCTGGGAGAACAACCACACTTCACTGAACTTGCACTAGATTTGGTTCTTGGCGTCAGCTCTGCCTGAATCTACTTAACTGCAGTAAACCTAACAGCTAACAAAACTGAAAGTACACCCAGAAACTGATTTGTAGGGTCAAAGAAGGAATTTGGGGACTCACTGGCCTTAATGTATGAATGATGGGTGATCTTTAAGGAATGTGTGCAGCAATCTCGGAAGCTAAGCAGGGTCAGCCTTGATTTGTACTTGGATAGGAGACCGCCTGGGAAGGTTTCCTGCACTGAGCAGGGGGTTGGACTTGATGGTCTTGCAGACCCCTTCCAACCCTATGGTTCTATGAGTATTCTATGAGTAAATGCGAGCTGTAAAACTGGTTCCACTCTTCTAGTAGGACCTTTCTCTTGCTGTAACTGATGATCTGGCCAGATGTTATATTATGCAAACAGATTGTCTCTATTGCTATATATATATTGGTCATAATTTCTGTGTATGATTGCACTGAATACACAATAACAGCACACCTGTGTCTGACCTTGTCCCCCGAACTGTTAAAACTGCAGCATAGAGTGTCCCGTTCCTTCCAGTGTTTCTGTTTTTCAGATATTCCTGGGCTGTATTTCCTGTTTGGCAGTCCCCACCCTAACTTTATAAGTTTGCAGCATAAAGATGAGAAAGCTACGCACATCTATTTTATGCTATGGGCTTGGATCTGGAGAATCAGAGGGGAATTACCCAGTCCTCTATCCTCCATCTCCCTTCTGAAGCTCTGCTGTAAAAGTGGGTGACCCTGGGACACAGTCAAAATGAAAATGTTTATTGAATTCTCCACTGAAGTACAGAAAGCACTTGGCGAGAGGGACCACAATTCGCTCATTTCCCTGTGGATGGAGGGGAACTTCAGCAGGGATTCAGAGCAATGCGGGGACCAGAAGGAAGATCTTAAGGGCAGCTACAGAAATATTAAAACAAATAATGCAATATCTGCCTCAGCAATAATAATAACGCCATTTTTAAATTTCCCCACACCTGTATACACAAAGATGTGTAGGGCTCTGAACTCATAGGAACATAGGCAGCTTCCCTATATCGAGCCAGACCATTGATCTATGTAGTCCAGTCTTGTCAACTCTGACAGGCAGTAGCTCTCTAGGGCAGGGGTCCCCAATCTTTTTGGACATGTGGGCACATTTGGAAATTTGAGAAACTGCTGTGGGCACCACCACAAAATGCCTAATCAGTGAATTGCCACTTTGGCATCTGCCTTCCGTGTCTATGGATCTTTGGCTGTGTCTTATTCAGCAAAAGAAATAGGTTCATGTCTGTCGGACTCCATAACATCTCTTTAGAATTAGACTTTCTAATTCAGCTAATTGATGTCAGTGCAATACTGCTAATGCTTCTTTTAAATGTATGTTTAGGAAATGTCCAGTAGTTGCTTCTTTTAGGGAGGAGGTTATTACACAGATAAATTTAGTACTGGAACAGTCTTTAATATTCACTGATGTACATGCTCTTTTAAATTAATTACCTGCTTCATGGAAATTTAAAAAAATTGACAGTGTAAATGGATTATCTGCACCCTTTTGACAGCTTAAAGACTGATATTACAACATGGGATGGATAAACTCCTATAATGCAATGGATTGAAGACCTTACAACGCTTCAATATTTGAACAGGTGGCCTATAGACACCACCTTCAAATGGATACTTACTTGGATATTTGGTCCACTTTTGTTGAAACCTATGTATTATTGCTAGAATGTTGTATGCATTTCATACAAGTCCATGTAAGTATATTAAAAAAAACCTGAAAAAAATAAAATTTAAAAAATTAGGTGTCCATCGGCACCACATTGGGGACCTCTTCACGGGCATCCCTGGAGATGTCTGCAGGCGCTGCACTGGGGACCCCTGCTCTAGGATTTCATGCAGGGGGTTCTCTAGCCAAACCTGGAGATGCCTGGGATTGAACCTGGAACCTTCTGCATCAAAGCAGGGGCTCTGCCATAGAGATAAAGCTCCTCCCTATATTGCATCTCCTAACTCATCTTACAGATTGGAGGCTGAGGGAACTTCCAGAGCAGCTAAACCATGTCAGTAATTGGCTTTTTCATTCTTGTCCCTGCACAGATACATTCCCCACAGCTGTATATGTTACCTCCAATAACTGGATAGACTGCTCTGGAAGAAGAGGTTCTTGAACCATAAATGATTTACATTGATTTTGAACATTTTCTGGGGTCAGAAGGGTAAACTGAAGCATCTAATCAGATAGCAATTGATTCAGGTGCTGTCATAGCTGCTTTGGAAGACTTCATGGGACAATTCTCTGACCTAAATACAGATGCAAAAAAATAAAAATAAAATAAAAATGCTAGCTTGGGTGTTAGGAACCTTGATGATCCCGCAGCACCAAGTTTACCTCAAAATGAGTGGATTTTAATAAATCAGCAATTAGAATCTTTATCTTAGTAGTTCGAATTGTTTCCCAATTCACACATGCATTATGCAATTGGTGGCTGGCTCTTGTCATTTCATTACTGTAAATATGCTCAAACCACACAGAATCCTGGACTAGGGTGTCTATGCAAATGCACCAGGGGTGGACAACACATGGCCCTTGGGCCCCAGTGCCCCCAGCCATGTTTAAGCCCCTCCCCCACTGCTGCTAAATTTGCTGTTGCTGCCACAAACCTGGCAATTTTTCTTGAAAACAAGGTGCACAACTTTGAAGCAGGATCAGGGTCCCGCACGTCTCCTGGGAGCACAATTTTGCTTCCAAACGAGGTGTGCAGTTTTCATGCACCTTGTTTTTTGTTACCACCACACCACCAAATTTCAGCAGCAAATTTGGCCATGTGTCAGGGGTGTGGTCCCCTGTGGGGTCCAAGGGGGAAAATGTGGCCCCCAACACCCAGAGGTTGCCCACCCCTGATATGCACACAAAAAGAATTCAAAATGGCTGCTCCAGACCCCATTTTGTTTTTATTTGCTTATTTCTTGCAATTTTGGGGAGTGGGAGCACAATTGGGGGGGCAACAGAAGCCCCATATCCCCCCCATCTTATAGCATACACTCTTGTTTTAAATGTTTGTGTAATAATAAACCAGAAAGTCTGCAGTAGCAGAAAGACAGGGTACTGTGGTAGCCTACTTTTCTGCAATTTTATTCTCATTGTACAATACCAAGAATAACATTCAGTCTTTTGGTGTAAATTAGTTAATTTGTGTAATGTTTTTAGAAGTTGTGATTCAGAAGACATTGCCAGCATTGCAGTATTGCATCTGGGCACATAAAAACAACATTGTACTATGATAACACAAAATTATTTAGCCATGTAAATGGGGAAAATGTGATATCACTCCTTGCCTTTAAAGCAATATTCCTAAACAAATAAACATACTCTTATCTGATGAGAATTCATTCATGCAAGCCTGTGTTTGTTTTAAATGAGGTCAGCCAGTGATAACATTTTCTTTAGAGTTATCGTCTTCATTCTCAGTGCATAACAGAGGTACTAATGTTGATTTTCTGCTCTGGTGTTTATACAGATAAAATTAAAATCCTAGATGCACATGGCTGAGAACACAACTATCTACACTTCATCTGTACTTGGTAATGATCTTCATTGCAGAATTCCATGGTTGCTTGAGATGGAGAAAAACACAATGGTAACACTGCTTATGTTCTTATACATTCTTAAGTATCTTTCTCCAAAATTCAGCAGTTACTAAATTCCAGCATTTTTCCTGCTTTCTTTCAAACCCAGCAGAGACCATGCATGGCTAGAAGTTTGAAATTATGAAGGGCAACCTCCTCTCAGCTCAAATTGGTTTGCTCAGAAATAACCCAAGCTATTTCTAAAAAAATAATCATCAGGAAATAGCTTGGCTTGTTTCCGAGCGTCTCTGAATTCAGATTAAACCCAACCCTGTGGGGCCACCTCCACAACAGTGGCAGTCAACAGAAGGAAGGGAGTGAAGTCTTAAGCCACACCCCTGATAAAAATTAGCCTTTGGGAAATGTAGTTACCCCAAGGGCTACTGCAAGATCTTTGGGGAAACTATATTTCTCAGCAGCTACTTGCACATGGAGTGTGACATAATAATGCTATGTGCCAGAATGTCAAGAAGGGAGAAATCCTTCCTCTCACTTGCCATGACCACTGTGTGACTGCACACTCCTTCCTTGCATCTGTCTAGAGCTCCAGATGTTTTGGACTCCCATCAACCCCAGCCAGCATAGCCAATGGTTAGGATTAGGAATGCTGACAGTTGTAGTCCAAAACATCTGGAGGGCACTAGGTTGGGGAAGATTGGTCTAACTCATCCCCCTCTCCCACCTCCAGCCCCATGGATTCTTCTTAGCATTTGTAATTTTTACAGGGTAGTATTTTGAAGTCAGGACTCAAGTACTGCTTCCAACACAGCCTCGGAAGTAACATTAAAGACATTGTCTCTATGCATAAGCAGAGTAATTTTTCTTCACTAGTGAATAACTCACAGCCTCACTAGTGAATAACTCACAGCCATGCACATCTGAGATTAGGGGGCAGGCCCCAACATCTTTTAGAATTAATGATTGATTAATGTGCTAACAAATGTATGACTAAGAGAAATTAAAATGGACAGAAGACATGCTTAATATATAATTTCTGCTTTTTTAAAAGATGTAACATGGTTTCATTTAGAAGCTTTGTGCTCCGTTAAATATCTCAATTCCACAAAATCTGTAAATGGAAGTGAACATTGTGGATTTAATAACTATAGTTTAGTTTCTGCCTGCTGTTCACATAATACAGCTTTCCCCAGCCTGACACCTTGCAGATGTGTTGGACTATAGTTCCCTGCCATGCTGGCTAGGGATAATGGGAGCTATAGTCCAGCATATTTGCAAAGCACCAGGTTGGGTAAGGCTGATAGAATGCAATAAAGGTTAACATTGAACACCCAGAAACAGTCAGTATTTAGTTGTTGTTGTTGTTGTTCAGTCGTTCAGTCGTGTCCGACTCTTCGTGACCCCATGGACCATAGCACGCCAGGCCTTCCTGTCCTGCGCTCTCTCCCGGAGTGTGCTCAAGTTCATATTCATTGCATCCGTGATGCTATCTAGCCATCTCATCCTCTGCCGTCCCCTTCTCCTTTTGCCTTCAGTCTTTCCCAGCATCAGGGTCTTTTCCAGAGAGTTTTCTCTTCGCATTAGGTGGCCAAAATATTTGAGCTTCAGCTTCAGTATCTGTCCTTCCAATGAGCACTCAGGGTTGATTTCCTTTAGGATGGACTGATTTGACCTCCTTGCAGTCCAGGGGACTCGTAAGAGTCTTCTCCAGCACCACAGTATTTAGTATAATTCTGTTATTCATGATGTACATGATGCTGAAAATTCTATGCCCCCCCCCACCATGCTGCAGCAGCTGCTGAACATGGTTGGTGTTGGGATTGCTGCTTCACCACTGCTAATGTGTGTGTGCCTGGCAGTGTGGCCCCTGACCCCCCACCCCAGCCAGCAACACTTGGGGCCCAAAAGTTTGTGCACTCCTTATCGATATGGAACTCCTGAGTCAGGCCCTCTTGGGATTTCAGTTATGTTGTCATCAGTGTGCTCTATTTTGCAGCACTGTCTTTCCTTTTCATCTAATTCCGGTGTGGTAGTCAGAGTGCTGGCTACAGCAATGGACTAGATAAGGATCAACAAACTGAGGTGCTGCTCATGATGTCCAGATTTGGGGTGTTCAGCCTCTTTTGGAGGTATTCTTGCATCTATCACTGTCACTAGAGGCAAAGGTAGGTTCTACGGCACAGATTGCCTTTCACCAGCTTTGACTGTGACCCTGTCTGGATGTGGATAATCTGTCTTCAGCCATCCATGCTTTGCTAAGCTCCCATTTGGATCACTGCAATGCATTGTACATGGGGCTGGGGCTGGCCCTGGAGATGCTGTAGAAACTTCAACTGGGGCAAGACATAACACAGGATGATGGTCTTTAAAAGGCTGTGGTGTCTTACGAAGGCTTGGGGGTGGGGTGGACAATGATGGACAATCTCTACTCCTCAGGCCTTAAATCAGCCTTCTCCAACCTGGTGACCTCTGGATGTGTTGGACCGGAATTCATGGAATCCCCAGCCAGTATGGCCAATGATGGTGTTGCCATCCAATGTATCTGGAGGGCACCAAGTTGGGTAAGTTGCTGCTGGTGGTGAGGCTGTTTCCACAATGGGGCCTGTGCCAGGGCTCTGCTTCCCCTTCATTATGTGGAAAGAGCTCACATGTGAGAGAGAGTGACATCGGGTTGGGAGAACAAGCAATGTTCCAGCTTGCCAAGATTCTCCGAACATCAGCTTGCTGCCCGTCTCTCCTCGATTTGTGCTCGCTGTTTGTTTTGCACAAACAGGAAAGTTGTGCAAAGTGAACAGCCATCGGCCATGGAAGCTGAACCAACAATTCCAAAATGTGTGCAAATTTCTCCCAAAAAGTGTGGGTGATTTAAAATGTGTGCATTTTGAGAAAGCTGAACATTTGTCAGGTACACATTTTGCAAACGGAAGGTGAGTTCAGGAATTTGTGAATATTTTCAGAGAAAATGTGCTCCTGTTCACATTCATGTTTGGGATTGCGAATGGGGCATTTTCAAGTGATTTCTAAACTGAAATGAAATTCTCATACATTCCTAAGATTGGGTGAACCAAACCCTCCCCAGGGAGACAATCCCGCCTTCCAGGATTCAAAGAGCATTAGAACTAGTGTTTATAACAATCACGTAATGCTTGTGTGGATAATCCCCCCACTGCGGATATGCTTTGCCTGGATATATTCTAAAGACAAAAAGTTATGAGAACTTCAATCCAAGTACGTGAAATAAAGTTTGTCTGATGAATGACACAGCAGCCTGTGGAGAAAATTAAAGCTTTGCCAATATCACGTTGTTGTTCAAAATAGATTGAACTGCAGTGCTGCATAAATATAGCAACAACAAATTTTGCCTCAAATTCTCAATCCAGGCATGAAATAATAAATGAATTATATTTCTCAAGTGAACTTCTCTCACCATACATACATAGCCTTCCCTGGTGCATTTCAGAATACTCCCTTATGAAAAGAGAGAAGGTGACAAAAATGTAGTAAAAGGCTACAATACTTGTAAAACGGTTTTTAGGGATGGGTGGATTACTTACCCCGTTCCGCTCCGGGGCGTCCGCAGTGGGGGGGAGGCGATCCGTCCCTCCCCCCGGAATCCTCCCCGGCCAGCTCCGCTCCACCGTGAGTCCACAGAGCCACTGGCCAGGGCCACCCACAGCCGGACTTCCGTCAGCTGCTGGGCTGCGGCCGCAAATGGCGGCCGCTGCAGCAGCCACCATTTGTGTCCCTGCGTTAGCCATGATAGGCTACATATATATTTATGTAGCCTATCATGGCAAAGAGCAGGGATGCAAATGGCACCCGCTATGCCATTTGCGTCCCTGCTTTTTTCGTGATAGGCTACGTAAATATATACATCGCCTATCATGACTAACGCAGGGATGCAAATGGCATAGCATACACCATTTGCATCCCTGCTCTTTGCCATGATAGGCTATGTACGTACTTATGTAGCCTATTACAGCTAACGCAGGGAGGCAAATGGTGGCCGCAGACCAGGGCAGAGGACGGACTGGACCATACCAGCTGACGCTAGGTAGGGTCCATCCCGGGAAAATTTTGCGGGGTAGTGGGGGGGACTGCTCCATTCCACCACGGACTCGGGGGGGGGGCGGATTCTAACGAATCCAGCCTCATTGGAGTCCGTGGAGGAATTGTCTAACTTCCCTAGTTTTGATCCATTCTACATACAAACAAAATTCCAGTTTTCAGAAGCTGCCACACAGAGGAAGGCCAGGATCTCTTCTTCATCATCCCAGAGTGCAGGAGATGGAATAATGGGCCCAAGTTACAGGAAGCTAGATTCCAGCTGAACATCAGGAAAAGCTTCCTGATTGTTAGAGCAATATGACAATGGAACCAATGACCTAGAGAGGTGGTGGGCTCTCCCACACTGGAGGCATTCAAGATGAAGCTGGACAGCCATCTATCAGGGATTCTTTGACTTAAATTCCTGCATTGAGCAGGGGGTTGGACTCCACAGTCTTATAGGCCCTTTCCAACCCTACCATTCTATGATTCTAAATGCTGATATTCTAATTTCAAACTCCTAAAATTCATAGTTCGAAAAAAAAGCACATAAGTTGATTTTTAGTGTAATGATCATAATATGTAGGTGGTTTAAACACCAATATTATATTTTATGCCTGTTAATTGTCCCCCCTCCTCCCCAGTTTAAGAATAATAATGTTGATGAAAACTTTGACTGGATAAACCAGCCTAAACTGGGAACTAAGGGATTAGTATTTTAGGGTGTCAAACAGCATTAATACCATATTACGCAAGAAAAACTCAAGAAACATTTGAGAGGTTTTGTTTGGGCAAGTTCTAAAGAAAATCAGCCCCTAAGGAGTGAGAGAAGCCAAGATAAACAACGTATGCTTGAATTAAAGGTGAGTCAAAATCCCACCCCATCCTTTTCATAAAGTCTACAAAATGGAAGATTTTCTACTGTTTTCTGGGTGGTGCGTTTGTGGGGGAGGGGGAGCATTCTTTTTTAGAAGACCGGGGGGGGGGGATTCTTTTTTCTTAAGCCTAACTGTGGTCATGAAGGGTCTAGTGCAGGGTTTGGCAATCCAGCACAATAACAACTACTAAGACCCCCCCCCCGACCCTCATTGTCCTCCCTCCCTCAGCTCCACTGCCAATTCTGCCTCCCACCACATTCAGCATCCAGGAAGCAGGAAGTCAGCAGATTGGAAGACTTATCTCCTGATCTGCCAGCTTCCTGCTTCCTTGCTGCTGAGTGCAGTAGGAGGCAGAAATGGCAGTGGGGAATGCCTCCCCCCCACAAGGTGACACGTGTGTCCATGGGTCCAAAAAGATTTTGTACCCCTGGTCCAGGTGGTCTGTAGCCCCCAGCCATATTTCCTGCAGCAGAATGCCATGGAAATGATGCTATGTTCATTCCCATTCCATTCTGGTCCAGGAAGCACAACTGGAGCCTGCAAACCAGAGAACTTTGATCCAGTTGTGGTATGAGGAACCACTACAAGCCTTTTTACACTGGAAAACAAGGAACACCCCACCCCCAGCGGCCACCTTGTCTTCTAAGGACAGGTAAGTTATCCTTCCAATACTTTGGAGCACTTCTCCCATCCCCAGTCTTCAGTGGTAGAGTCTTTCGCACCTGATCCCTACACACCACCAAACAAAGGTGGGCCAAATAGTATCAGCCAACCTCTGCTCCGAATATGCTGCCCTCTAGATTTCTCTGGCTGTTGGCAAGGAATCATCAGGGTCTTCCACTGGTGGCGCTCTGCTGCACTCACCTTGTCAACATAGCCAGGCGCTTAAGAGAGCAGCTGGGGGTGTTGTGTGGGTAAACAAGCAGTTGAATGGGAGCAAAGATCGAACAGCTTTAATATGACAAACAGCATTTCAGTGGAAGGTTTTGCCCCTCACTCATTTAATTGGTTCACATGGCCAATACCTCTATGGCTGTACAGGGAAGCAGGCCTGAGCTTCAACCACAACCTCCAGATACATTACATGCACACCTCATGACTTTGTGGGCTGATTCAAATCCCGCCCCTCCCAAACCACAACTCATCTTCGAAGCTTAGTGACCTTGGAAAATCAGCTGGAAATAAGTAGTCACCTAGAGATCATAAAGGACACAAATGTCCTACTCATGAGGGAAGCTTTACGGTCACAGTATTCAAACTGAGTGAAATAGTATATATATATATTCTTACTCCCTCCCCATTCCTAATAGTTAAACAGCACTTCTTTGCCAGCAGTAACTCCAGAGTTAGTACAGTTTATCTCCCTTGTTTTTGCCCAATTCAAGCATGTGAAGTCCAAGCACAGTGCCTCATGAGAAGTTCAGAGAATTCAGACACAACCCCTTTTCAATAGGACAAGCCACAATCTACACAAGTCTAAAATACCCTGTGCCTTCGCGATCAAAAATATGCAGAAACATTTGCTGTTTGTTTTTTAATACATCCCAAGTGACTTTAGTGGCACATATGTTCATGGCATTACATGAGAGTTGTGTTCCCAGCAGAGTTGACCCAAAATGTTTGCATATATTAGATATGGGCCACACTCAGCCTCCCATTACTTCAATAATCTCTGTTTTGTTTTGTTTTTAAATCTCTACTACTTACTTGATCTGTAACTTAGTTGCCAGATTGTAGGAAGAAATCATTCATTTGAGTGGCTAAGGATTATTTTATATAACTGACATTTTGGAATGAAACATGAAAAATAAAATAATGATAATATAGTCAGGACCAAAGAGCTACTTTAGGCCAGAGATGGGGGAGAATTTTGTTCCATTGACATTTTGAGACAAAGTTAACAAATCTGCACTCCCAGAATCAATATGTGAACTGGAACAGTTATCTTTCAATATTCGCTCTTCTCAGAATTTCATGATACCGTTTTCTGAACAAAGAATGCACACAAAAAATGTGTACATTAGGGGTGACTGTGTACACAACAATGAAAATATTAATAAAAAATACCAAGAAAAGTATATAAGGGGAAACTGTTTGCAAAAATGTGTATATTTGGCAAAAATGCGTACAAACATGCATATGTTAGGAGAAATGAACACAAAAATGCATATGAAGGCTTTAAATAAATAAATAAATAAATAAATAATGCAAACTGATGTGGAAATGGGTCAGAATGAACTAAGGACTGGGCGGGGGGGACCCTAGGAATTGAGAGAAATGAAAATTGACAAATTCACCCATCCCTATTTTAGGCATGCCAGAAGGCATGGAGATTTTTTACTTTAAAAAATGTGATACACAGACCTATGCAAGTACATGCCATATCACATTCACAACCTGTTCCGGAACATTCCCATGAGTTTCAAAAGTAGTTTACCATGTGGCTAAAACACCAAAGCACCCTTGGGCATGAGGAAATAGATGTGCTGACATTTGGATCCTGACCATGATTACCACAAAGATTACCACCTAACATTATTACCACCTAAAAGTTTACCAAAGATTACCACCTAACATTACCTGAAAATATAGTGGCCCTGATCCAGCTCTAAACCTGTGTAAATAGTGGCCATGAGGATAGCAATCCTCTGTACAGTACATTCCAAGGGGTGCTGATGCCTTGTTCATAAGCCTGTTACTGTGTGCAAATCTATCTTGCCAGATTCTGGTAACTGCTTGTATATATAGTTGTCTCTATGTTGTTGTATATAGAGGTATTTAAAGGGGGGGGTAGCTGATCAGTATTTATTTCAGATATCTGCAACATCAAAATAGTAGTAGAATTATCAAATATATTTAAAAATTAAGTTTACGTTAGCAGGAGGGAGGGAAGAGAATGCTTTTTCTTGTGTTCCTCATAAATAGATTGCATCATTTTCATCAAGAGATCTCCCAGTTTGGAGGAATAGTTCAGTATATCAGAAGGCTGTCTTTTTTCTGCTCCAGTTGCATTACAAAAGAACAGTTCAGTATCACCGATTAACATGATGTGAATTATGGGTTCAAAAAATTCAATTTGTGGCTCTCCGTAGCAAATAATGAGAACCATCTGGATTGATTGATATGGAAATTGAAACTAATTGATCCTGCCATTATAGAGCCTTTTATAGAATGAGACTAGACAAGATAATATTAAGCATTCTAGAGTTAATCAAAACAGAATGTCAAATTAATCACTGGTAGGTTATTGAAACAACCTATGGCCTGGGAGGACTGTACCTGAGGGACAGCCTCTCCCTGTATAGTCTCCATGCCAACTGTGATCAGCTGATCAAGCCGTCCTTTGTATGCTCTCATTATGAAAGGTTGGAACTGTGACAATAAGAAGTGGACCTTTTAACACAATAGCCCATAAGCTTTGGAAAAATCTACCTTAAGGCACAAGTGTGGCAGCTGCGGTCATAGGTTTGTTTAAATAAAGATCTGAGTGAAAAATGAAAGGATTCAGGCAAATACCTGGGTATATCAACAAAGTTCCTTTGACTTTCAAATGAATAACAAGTATAAGAATACATTTCCCCTCCCTCGCTTTACAATAGAATCTCCCACTTTGTCCCTTCTCATGGTTCAAATCCTGTTGTTGTGCGCTCACATAGGGTCTTAGGTCTTTCTACTCAATAGGTTTGCTTCTCAGATGTTTCATGTAGCAGGCCTACTGCTCCTGCCTGCTCTTCACAGGATGATCAGTTTGGCCCCTTGTCTCTTCTCTCCTCCCAAGCACTTGTTAAAACCTCCTCTTCCCCCAAACCTTCTTCCTTCGCTTCCTCTGCTCTCCCCCTCCTTCCTTTTCCCCTAACAACGATCACCATGACTCACTCCTTGTCAACATGCCAATTCCCTATGTTGAAGTAAGGTTCAACTACCAGGCCACTCAGCTTTTGTACATGGAATGGGTAGAGGTGCCACCTTGTCCATCTTAGGGCTGGCCCTGCAAATAGGGATGTACAAATCAGCATAATGTGAGCTCGTCAAGGTCCTCTGATTTCCACCTCGAAGCTTGTTCCAACTTGCATCCATATCGGCTTGTGAGCTTTTTTCCCCACACAAAAATCCATGCATATTTTCATGTGCATCCCCCCAAATGTACACATCAATCGTGCACATATTTGAAATGTACAGATGTTCTCCTATTGATTAAAATGTGTTTGAGCTCATTTTTCAAATGTACACACTTTTCCATGTGTATTTTTCAAACGTACACATTTAACAAACCCGTGTTTGTTGTGTGAATCTCACTGTAAGCTCAGAAATGCATGGACTTTAGACACAGTATGCATTCAGGTCCAGGTGGTGTAAAATGGTCAAAAATGAAATGAAACTAATTTGTCACTCATCATCACTATCTGCAAATCAAATAGTAACAGTCCAAGGCATAAAGTGCTATTTATATGTTGGGAGTTTTAAGATTGTGAGTCCTCCACACAGATCCTTAAGCCTCTCTGCTGCCATATGTCTACACCTTCAAATGTAGGCAAAATTGGCCAAAGCCCATTAAGTGCAAGTCTGTGTCCCTTATCCTTATTTTGAAATGTATTGACTTCAGAAAAATCTGCTCTTGCAAGCATTCTTTCCTGGCATTTGGATCTAAGATCTACAAAAGAAAGACTCTTGCCTTTAGTGAGGTTAAAGTCTCTGATTCTAACACTTCTGAAGTTACTTGCTGGTCTACGACCATAATAAAACTGATTGATTGATTTCCAGTTAGGCTTTTGCAGGGGGCGGGGGTGTGGAAAGAGCAAATCAGTCTAGGCTTAAAGAGATACCTTGCAAGCAGCTGAAGGTTTGGAAACCTGTTAAGGGCTGTTTGAGTTCATCTCCACATACAGACATTTCAAGATGGGGTAATGTCCTGGTCTGTCACAAGCCCTTTCTTTACTCATTCAGATACATCCTTATTCATGGAGCCGGTGCTGCTGGTTAATTTGAGGTTCTCAGGTGAAAGGTTTTGCAGCAATAATTATTTTGGAGTATAAGCAATGCTTTCTGTGACAACTTCCGAAACTTAGGAAGACAGAGTCGTAGATGCTTTCATTTGAAAAGCAAGTCAAAGGACTGGCTGTAGTCACTTGGTTTTGTTTCCAAACAAATTCAACAGCTACACTGATTCCATTAAAAGGATGACATCTCTGGCTCTGCCCATGGGGCTGTGTACCTGTCCAGCTGGCGAGGCAACAGATGCTTCCTGAATTGCAAAGAGCTGAGAAGTTGATGACATATCCTGGGCTAGCATGTGTAATGATGTCCCGGTGCGTTTACTGTTGTAGCAAAGCTGCTTCAAAAGGAGGAATAGATTGCAGAGAAACAGCAGGGATGGAAGGGGTGCTGAACGCCTTGTTGTCCCATTCTTTCCCTGCTCCAGGGCACCTAGCAATGTCACAGGGACCCATCCTATGGTACTTTCCCCTTTCCTTCATCTGACACCCAGGGGTGTCACTAAGAAAGCCAGATCATATGGATTTTAGTTGCTCTAGCTTTACTACTGGGAGTCAATCCATCCTAAAATACTTAAAGGATCAAGAGCTGTTACCTCCTGTAAGATCTTAATGGGGTACCAAGATACAACCACTCTGCCAGCTTCCAGTCTCTGTCCACCCAAATACCCAAGAGATTCCACTTGTACATTGGTTGAAGCATAGCAAAGGCAAAGGTGAAAGGCAACTGAGAAAAGAACATACCATTTTACCTATTATCCTAAAATTCATTAACAAACAAAGAATATACAAGGTCGAGAAAGTAAACACAAAATGTTGTTTCTAACTTCTAATATTTGCCCTAGTTGATTAAAAAGGCAAGTAGGCCATATCTCACAGGGATCCAGAAGATCCATGATGCTAGGCTAATTGCAAACTTCAGCTGAAGACAATAACACAAATCTGGGTTTCCCGCAAATTGATGCAAAGACATGATCTGCTTTAGGATATCAGATGGGGGTGAAACCAAGTTCAACCATGGATTTTGACCCAGAGGAAGGCAGGTTGGGGGCCTAGATGAACTAAATATTAGATATCTGTTGCATTCCTAACTCTCTTGGACACTCCACATTGGCTGTCCCTTGCAGGGTTTCAAATCCTAGGCAAGGAGTTCCAGAGACAGAAGCCATTATGTGAAAATCCCTGTTTTGTTCCAATTCAATCTCACCTCATTAAGCAAAGGGATATGGACAATGTCCCCTGAAGAACATGGAGAAATGTAGTTTCTTGGACAACACATATTCTCATACATGACACATTTGAGATGCAGTGTGGCATGCTGAGTCTGGATATGGGAAACCCAAAGTCAAACCCCTTTGCTACTGGGCAACTCACCCTTGCTGAGCTGAACCTACTTCACAGGATTGTTGGCATGAGAAATGCCACTCTGAGCTCCTTGGATCAAGAACAGGATCGAAATAGGGCACATCTTGTAAACTTGTGATGTGATGCATTCCATGATAGATTGGAGATTATCATAGTATTCATGGCACACATTATAAGCCATGTAAGGTGGTGTGCAGGCGCATAAACCAGGTTATGGCCCAGACCTTGATACAACTTCTTAAATGTTGAGCATGGGGTGCATCCACCAGTTTGACACCATAAAACACAGTATGACATCAGCGGACTGATGAACTTACAATAGGATCCCAGGCAGAGATAGTGTGGTAGAGATAATTTACCTCCTATTGCACCAGCTTGAAAGATTTATGAATGAAACCATCAGTACCTGGTACAGTATCCAATGCCACACTAGTGGGACCCACTGCTAGTGCAATGGGATGCTAGCAGTTCCTGCAGCCATCAGAAATGAGCAAAACACTCTTTTCTAGAATGGGGCAGGTCAACGGAGCTCCAGAAGGGAATTCCACTGAGGTTCTGTTCCAGAAACAAGCATTTCTGTTTGTTTCTGGCATTACTGTCAGAAGTGCTAGTTCCTGTTGTGCAAGCAGTGGATCCTGTGAGCATGATGGAACCAGCGGGAGTGCAGCAGTACTATTGAATACATCCCCTGGGAATTAAATCTTCTGAATTAATATTTACTGAATTTTCTTGCCATCAAGATGATCAGTTTTTGCCCCACAGTGCTATAAACCTTGCTTACTTATACCTAATACAATTCTCACTTTTTAGCAGTTACTCAGCATTCCTGAAAATCACAACCTGACACTTTCAGACTATAACTTAGCATTTTCTGAGAATTCCACATCACTTTTTACAGAAGATGGCTTGCCACTTCTGCAGCACTCAACCCATCACCTTTGCATATAATGACTTTGGGCTTAGTGATTCAGAATCGTTTGATATGACTCAGCACATAATTGCAGAGTGCACAGAGCAAAGCTCAGTTCTTTGGTATAACATGATTCAGCATTCCGTGGGGATTACAGCTTGTTTCAATAAACAGTTAACATGATTTGGCATCTTTCACATCCGGCACTTGCCAATGATTCCTTGGTACTCCTACAAACCATGACTCAGTACTTTCTGAGAATGACACAGAACTTATTGTAGAGGGCAATAGAGTAGTTTTTCATCACATTTCTAAAGCATAACTTAGGGTGGTTTGGAACTCTTTGATATAAATGGCACAGAATATGCAGACTAGGCTGAGAATGACTCAGCATTTTACCTATCATAAATCAATGCATTCTGAGCATGATTAGTAACTTCATAGAGCATGATTTGGCCCTTCAACCTGATGACTCTTTGGCACATACCTTTTGCAGATTATAAGGTGGTTTTGCAAACTACACCTTAGCATTTTGTGACCATGACATAGCACTTCTTGTAGAGGGTTAGTTGGCATTTTTTACAGAGCATAATTTGGGATTTACCAATTCAGAATTATTTGATATTACTCGGTATATAATATGCAGAATAGGTCGAGCATGACTTGCCATTTCTATCAATGACTCAGGATTTCTGCAGACCATAAGTGAATTTATACTTACTAAAGACCTGTTTTTCCTGGACCAAAGGGTTGGACATTTCTCATTTGCACCCATTTGCTTGGATTGATACTAGTGTATGACAGAACTGATAAAGATGTTGCTTGAAGGAACTTCATGACAGAATCTGTTTTACCAACTAGTTGAACAACACAAAGACCAGCATACTATACAATGGGAATGACCCAGCTGACCATCCTTTCTTCCTCCTTGGGAGGATTATCTGAACTAAGTTGTTCATAATTCCAAAACGGATTTTAATGTGTGGCTCTTTGGAGCCAGAATGATTTCTGGATGACACCAACCAGTACAATTACGCCATGTTGCTGTATGTATGCTGGTTCATCAAACCTTCAGATGAATCTGTACAACTGCTAGTTATTTTTGTGCATATTCTCCATCACTTGTAGACTATCCATACTGACTGAGCAATGCACACATTTCCCCATTTCTGTTGTCAATTAATTCACTTCTCTGACATCATAAGGAGACTGTGTAAGTTGCCTGGGCATGTACAAAACTGTCAATGAATGCACATTCTGATGAGTTTGAGACACAGTGTATTGACTGGAAAATATGCATGTTGACTGAGTCATATAGACATTTCTGCCTATGTATGTACACTCTGTGATATCTGTCAGAGATTTTGTATACTGGCCAAGCAATGCACACAATTCTGCCAACATATCCACATTATCCAGAGCTTCTTGAGGACTATACGTTTTGACTAGAAAATAGGCAGAGTGAATGCTGTTTATGCACATTGTCCATTCAACTCACATCAACCTTGGCAGAGATATTAAACTGAGTCTTGTTTTACTGATTCAATGTACATTATACAAAATTATATCTTAAGGGAATGCTGCATATGTCAAAATAGAATAAAACTGGAGATGTCAAACTCTGCTTAAAAGGATCACCTAACTATATAGCCCAGAGGTGAGCAACTTGTGGCCCTCCAGATATTTTGGCCTACAATTCCCATCAGCCCTAGTCAGCCTGGTCAATGGTGAGGGTTGATTGGAGCCATAGGCCAAAACCCCTGGAGGATCACAAGTTGCCCACCGCTGGGATAGCCCATAAATTTGAAGAGTAGACAAAAATTAAAAGATATTTGAAATCTGCATTTTGAAATCTATGGTGAACAATATATTAGGAATTAGGGATGACGATGATGATAGCAGCAGAGGCATTTCTGTTGAGTATGTTGCCTTTTTCAAACTGTGTGAATTTGTCGTTCACTGCTTTAACTGGCAGTGCACATTGTTTGTATTCTTAGTAAGGTGAACTTTGACCTAATTTTAAAGTGCAGATTGAGTATAAGAGAGTACGATTTGTTCCCTCTAAAAAGACAGCAAGACCTTTAACCAAATTTGGAAGCTGGATGTGACCAAATAAACAATTTACAGTTAAATTGCACAGCCATTTCCTCTTGATGTTAGCTCGTCATTTTACAAGCTTTTTTTGGATACTTGCAAACATATAAGGAAAATTAGATCAGGTAAAAACAACAGTTTTAAGATGACTAAATGCAGATATTCACTTCCTAGGCAACAGTTCGAATGTACCTAGTGGCTTCATGTCAATGGGAAAAGGTTGTAAACATGCAAATAGTTGTGAGAAGAGGGAGGTTATTGGTTTGTCAGCTGTTAACATAATAAATGCAGTTAAATCTGCACACTAGGAACAGTCTTGTGCTTTTCCAATTGCCGTTATCAAGGGGGGAGACATTTGAGGAGCTTCTCCCAGATGAAAAGTCACAAGTTGCCCATATACTATCAACTTCCCCTCCTTCTCAGCTTTCTCGCCTTTCTGAAGATTCCTGTCCTGCCCATGCCAGTGAAGCATTTCAAGGGAAGCACAAACGCGGAACATTATACAGATAGATATTTGCATTAGCTCAAAGTTAATTAAGGCTGCTGTTTGTATTGCTCCTGCTGGTAATTTACCTCTCTGCCTGGCTAAACACAATGCCAATGGTGTTGTGAACTGCTTGAAAAATGCAGAATTGACTTGTTAGGACCTTTCTAAAATACAACATGGAACTATGATATGGATTGTCTAGTCAATATATTGCTCAGTAAATTTTAGATTAAATTTTATTGTGCTTAATTGCTTTGCTAATGCACTCAATGTATTAGCCTTGGAAGGGTTTCATTGATCAATTGATTTGGGTGATTTCAGCAGAATACTTGATTGGCTATGAAAAATTAGGGTTTTAGTACCACTGAGGTCAATTACTCTCAAGTATGCTTTGGATTGTAACTTTAGTCTATAGTTCCGAACAAATCTGTTTAATTGGTTTATATTTAATTAAGTACATGTGGGTTTCTCTTTGATTAGTTGGTTGCTAATGAATCCATTCATTTAATCAAGTGATTAATTTACTACAGGGCTGGGGAGCAGTTTTGGTCCCAGGGGATGGGTTGTCCCCTGGGACTAATTCAGTGGACTGGATGATGTCAGTGGGCAGGTCCCCACACCTGCAATCCAATCCCCACCTCTGCCTTCATCAAGCCCTGCCCACTCCCTGACACCCATTTTAGCTTTCTCCATGGAAAGAGAAGCATGGAGTTCTGTGCCTCTCTCTGTACACAGAAAAAGACTTGGGTGGTGTGTGCAGGAACTGCTCCTCCAAGCACTGGCTGAATCCCACGCCTGCTTCACATGTCACTCGTTGTCCTGATTGGGATAGTATGCAGCCCATGAAGGGGCATCCCTGCTGTTATCATTGATCAGCTATAGGAGATAACAGCAGATATTTCTCTTTGCATGCCATCCCAATTGGGATGGTGGAGGAGCTCAGTTGGCACTTGGAGGAGCTGCTCCTCCAAGTCCAGCCAAGTCATACACCAGTCATCACCCTGATTGGATAATGCGCCATGCATGAAGGGGGATCCCCACTGTTATCTCTGATCATTGATTGGAGATAACAGAGAGATTCCTAGATAAAGGCTTGTGGAGAGAAAATGGGGCCTGGGAAGTGGGAGGGGCTTGGGAAAGGGGGCAGGGCCCAGGAGGGAACCTCCTTTTTTGTTTAGTCTGTCATTTCATTTGGTTTGCAATTCTTCTATTTGATTTTTTCTCATGGCCAGCAAGAAAAAGAGAAACTACAGAATTTTTCCTTCTCCTGACCAAATGGATGCTCAGATTGTGTAGAAGCCCAATTCTACAGAGGTGACTAACAGCAATAAAGTATTAAAAGTGATGGTGGATTAAAATAAATATTCTTACCTGAAATTGGGATACTGGCCCACTATATTTATAACAAAGGATAAGTAATAGAAACTACTAGAGGTCAAATGAGCAATGCAGACAATAAAAGTTTCTCTTTTAAAGGATAACATTAGCGGTTATGACATTGCACATATGGTGAAATTAGCAGAACAAATGGAAGAGTTAGAAAATAAATGCAAGTGGAAAGTTTCCACTTTCATCACCTTCCAATGATATATAATCCACGGTGGAAGAGTAATACATTCTAAATGTATTGTTTTAGTTTATTGTACCGTTACTGTTATATTTTATGATTTTATCATTTTTGTTAACTGCTTTGATAGTTCACCTGCAAGCATTAAATAAATCTGCACAATACATAAATTAAATAAATAATAACAACAACAATAATAATACAGTTCCCTAAATTACTAGGCACTGTAGACATGCTAGCTTAAAAAATACTGTAAGCACTGCTCTCAGGCTGACAGTCCAAAGGCAGCCTTCCCCAACCTGGTGACCCTTAGGTATGTTGGACTGCAAGTCCCATAAATGGCCATGCTGGCTGGAAATGATGAGAGTTGCAGTCCAACATGCCTGGGGGACACCAGATTGGGGAAGGTTGATCTAAAGGTAAAGACATAATACAATAGGAAATCTGGAACAGCAGTCCTCCCAATGGCAACATTTTCACATTTTTCTAGTTCTAAATGCAGACTCAGCAGAATTTCACACCATTAAAGGCGGCATCCCATTTTGCCTCTAGGATAAGGAGCCACACTGCTCTCTGGACTCTTAACTTCCCATGAGGAGACAGAAGCAACCAGGAGAGGGGTTGCAATCCTTACCCCAATGCTCTAAAGGTAAAAAAATTTTTTCAGACATTGAGATGTACTTCCAATTTTAATTGGTATGTGTGTATGTGTGTGTGTGTGTGTGCGGGGGGGAGTCAACTATCAGAAGTTTGGGAAATGCTGACTTAACCCAAGCGGGGATAACAATTTGCGCTGCTGCACTTGGGTTTTCAAAGAACCAAGATTTGGCATTTCTGTCTCTCTTGAACAATCGATGCTGTCATGATAGCACCACACCTTGATAAATGTCTCCATCCTCAATGATCACTCCCTTACAATTTGCAGACAGGAGGAAATTAATTCTCTGCTGTGGTGATGCTGCCAGACAGTTTCAGTGCTTTCTCCCCCTTTCAGCAAATTGGACCTTTTAAAATATCCCCCTGCTCGCCCCCACCTCCAATACATTGCACACCAGTCAGATTAGCCACTGGACTCCAACTTGGCATGCTTTAATCATTCCCAGGAACCTGGTTACCAAGGATATCAGGCCAGTCACATGCTGTTCCCAAATGGGGAACCCTCCCTGTGTAAGAGAGATGCACGTTATGTGCATCTGCAAATTGTGTGGATTGTAATGATTCAACAAAGCAGTAAGACACCCATCAGATTAAATGACAACAGCATTTGCTTTCACCCCCTTGCAGGTTTTCTGGATTGCAGCATGCCAATGCAGGTATCTCTCTGCATGTACACAGATTGCAGCATGCCAATGCAGGTATCTCTCTGCATGTACATGCCAGGCCAGCTAATTTTGCAGACGATGCCTTATATCGTGCTTCTAGCACATTGCCATATTAAATAGTGTCATTTTAACATAAAAGATGGACCAGCAAGAGAATGTGGCTGCACTGTGGAGTGTTCCTGTTCAGTGTGCCAGCCAGCCATGCCTTTTTTCGGGCAACTCCATTCCATACCTCCCCCTACCTTGGCTTTCCATCTCTTCCCTGAACAGTTAGTCAGCATTCTGTAGTGACTGGGCATGCTCAGTCTTCACTGGACTGTTTTTGGGAGAGGGGAGGGTTGTCCCCTTGGGTTTTTATAAGATTTTTTTCCTGCTTCTGCAAACTTTAGGCTTCTTTCCATTGAGCATGCTGATACCTCCCTTTTGTTTTCTCAGTAGTCCCGTTATGGCTGCACAGCATCGTGACTCTGCACCTGAGTTTGCTGCTGTTGTTTTTGTTGTTGTAACAAGCCACTAATGACTTGCTCTGAAATGTTGCTCACCTTTCTTTAAATGAAAGTTATAGCAAAGACTTGTTCATTTCTTCCCCCAGGTATGTTAGTTGCACGCACACACGCACCCCCACCCACCATGCTGTGTGTGGTATAATAGCAGGGGAAAAGAAAATAATTCAGGATCAGGAGGCCTTTGCAAAAACAGCTTTTCCAACCCTCTTCTTTGAAAACTTGGTGGATCTTGCCTGCCCTCCGCTGGATTAAATAGAATTGTGATTGTCAGAGGATAGCAGAGATCATGCATTGCAGAGGGGTAGGGGACAGAAGAGCAAAATGCTATGTTATGTAAGATTCTCTCTCTCTCTCTCTCTCTCTCTCTTTCCCTCTCTCTCTGTCTCTCTCTCACCAGTGTTTCAATTCTGTGCCATACAGAAGAGATTTTTCTTTCCTCCCAAATATTTTTTAAAGAAACATAACTGAGGAAATAAATGGATGTCATGGTAGGCGATTGTGAGACATCCAGATTTTTTTTAAAAAAAAGATGGGAAAAATAATATGCTGTGTGATCACACAAAAATCTTTTTTGTGTGCGTCAGTTCTGCTACTTCTGCAATACATATAGACTTCCACCCCTTCAAGAGGAAAAGAGAATGTGTAGGAAGAGAGAGAACATGGCAGGGAGAGAAACAAAACAGACTCTAGTCGAGGCAGGCATATTGCTGTGATGTCCAAAACGACATCAAGGTATGTGTTACACTGTAATGTAAGGGCTCCCAGCACTTTTCAACTTCCACTTGAAATGTGTTGGGGGATCACGTTGCTTCCAGGGGAGCAGCTGAAAGACCAGGCTGTGCTCCTGTGTTGCAAAGCAATCTTACCTGCATAGTCAGCTGTGCTGCACCCGCCCCGCCCCAGCCTTTGCTGCCATCACCATCAGTTGATCGGGAAAACCTTGTGACTTTTGGAAGGGGCATGGCAACAAGAAGGATAATTGCAATGCAATGGACTTGCTGCAAAGCTCTTGGCCTCACTTATTAAGATGGGGGTGGGGAGGCAAGGTATAAATGCAATAAATAAATCACTGTCTCTGTGTTTGCATATGCAGAGCCCTCCATAGCATTTATAGCACTTTTCAGAGTAAAACCAGGAAGAAAAACAAGACGGCCCCTGCCTCGAGCCATCCAGATTTTGACCATGGGGCAGAGAACAAATGTCAGCACAAAAGCAAAGGTAATCATGTGCGCTGGAGCAAATTCAGTAGGAACACAGGGACCAACCTCATACTGGCCCATACAAGTTGCCCACCTGGCCTAGCACGTCTATTCTGGCAGGGGTACTCTAGGATCGCAGGCAGAAGGACTTTCCCAATCTGATCGCTTAAACCTGAGAAGTTAAAGGCTGATGCTGGCACCTTTTGCAATGCCGTGTGTGTGCTCTACCATGGACCTAACTACAATTCCCATCATCACTGACCATTGACCCTGCTGGCTAGGTTGATGGAAGTTGCAGTACAACACATCAGAAGAAGTCTGGGTTAAGCCACATGCAGCTTGAGAAAGGCTGGGTTAAGCCACATGCACGCATCACAGAAAAGTTTGATTCTGAGGTACTATAGGTAGACCCAGGGCTGGCATCCAGCACATTTGGTAAGCTGCCAGAGCCCATGAACTCCTGGCAGGGCCCACCAGGGCAGACGCTGTGCCTTGGCCACTCAGCTCCCAACCTGTTACAGTACCTCCACCACCAGGTAAGGCCATCTGGGGAGAGGGGTTACTGACCTTCAGGGGGCTCCTGGGGGCCAGTGGCAATGTGGGGGTGGGGGTGGAGGGGATGTTGACACCACTACAAGCTTCACTCTGAGTAAGTGCTTTTCATCATAGAATTGAGGTCCAAGCTCTACACAAAGAGCTTTTCCTTTCCTGCTTTTCTGCAACATAACCTCTAGGTGGCACTGTGCTATAGTGGAATAGCACAAATACAGAAGTAGGAAACTACATTTTCCATTGCTTTCAGAAATAATACCCCATTACCCCTGCTCTAACCCCCCCCCCAGGAAGTGCTCTTAAACCCCAGAAGTGAAGCTAGAGAGTCACGATATTGTCTAAAAATTCCATAAACAACCGTGAGTAAGGAATCGTGAGTGCACAAAAAAATTCCTTGTGTAAAAAAGCTCTAAATCTCAATTTTGTTTATTTTCTGTTTATAATTATTTTGTTCATTTTATTTTACACTATAGCAAAATATGTGTATGGATCAGAAAAACACAATTTATATAGTTCAGAGGACAGCCAAGATAGTGGTGCCAAACTTTGGATTATACAAGAATTCTATTTTATTGTTGTAGTATGTTTATTTATTTAATTTTTATTCCACATTCCCATAAATTCTGCTCAAGGTGGCAACCAGTTTTATTTATTTATTTCATTTATATCCCACCATTTTTTTCTTTTTCAAGGAACCCAAGGTGGCTTACGTGGTCCTCCTCCTCTCCATTTTATCCTCACAACAACCCTCTGAGGTAGGTTAGGGTGAGAGTCAGTGACTGGCTCAAAGTCACCCAGTGAGCTTCATGGCCTAGTGGGGACAAGAAACTGTATCTTCTGAGTCCCTGTTCAACACTCTAACCACTGCACCACACTACAGACACATAATTCTGTGTGTATCCCTCTCTTTTCATATATATAGACACATTTATATTTTTTTTCTGATGGCCTAAACTAATTAACAGAAGTAAACACGTCAAAAGCAAATTACCACAGTAAATGGCCAATGAAACAGACCTGTAAGATTATAAAATGTATTTTTTTTAAAAAAGTCTGCCTGGATAAATGTTTTTACAGCAATGCCCAAACCTCTGCATACGGTGTACCCTCCTTGAGCAAGGCACTCCAACATCTGGGAGCTCTTACTAAAGGGTCCCAATATGCCCCAATGGATCAAGTCATTACTTTTATACAACCCTCCAACAAAAAAACATTAAGGTGGACGTTCATATTGGAGGAGAAACTCTGGAAGTTACGTTGGACCTATGCAGCATCCAACGTGGGCTAGGATGCCATCCAATCTTTCAGGTGGACCTATAACCATGCCACTTCTTTTCAGGAGATAATGGAATGACTGGCCTTACTAACTCGCTTCCTTTTTTCTCCAGTTCAGGCACTTTTGAAATTGTGTCAGTAAGCTACTTGGAATTAGGGCTGTGCACAGACTTCACTTTACTTCAGACTGATTCAGACCCCATCTGCTTTGCTTTGGATCCAAATTATTTGAATATGATGTTTTCCCATTGACCTGTGTTGGAAAACATAAACAGCCATTAACTTTTTCAGTTTTCATGAGAAATACATGAGATTTGGGGCCTGTCAGCCCTCATGGAGGTGATCCTACCTGCCAAATTTCAAACAGTTTGGCCCAGTAGTTTTTGGAGCACATCGGTGCTGGTCTGATTTGCTTCAGATAGCACCGAGCACCTCTGAAGCACCCCCATTTGCTTCAGGATTTAGATTCGGCACTGAAGCGATGTACAGCCCTACTTGGAATTCATTATAAATGACATTTAACTAAATGAATGTAAGGCGTTCAGTATTATTCCCATACTGGGGATGGAGGCCTAAGGCTGAGAGATGAAGGCTTGCCTGAGGTTTCTTAGTGAGTTCATGGCAAAGGGGTAATTTCAACTGGGCTTTTACTAAATCTAAGAGGCCTTGACTGGAAAAAGAAACTGAATTAAGAAATCTGCTAGATTTAGAGAAACGTGTTCTTACCACCGACGGAACAAATACATTGTTGGATGCTACGAAGAAAACATTGGGGGATTGCTTGGAACATCTAGTTCCTTATTCTCTTCCACCAGCCAAGAAGTCTCCAGCCTCTTTGGAAATTAATTTCCTGCTCCTTTCCTTCATTAGCTAATGTTTACGAAGTGTTCCAAAGATTAAAAAATGTCCATAAGTGGTGTGGATAATTTAGTATTTCCTCTGTGGCTTGGAATTATTATTCAAGTGGGTAAAGATGTGTTTCTGTGCATACATCACACTGGTGAGCCTCTGATTATGACACCTGAAAAGGTCACCAAAGTCTTTGCTAAGTTTGCTATGTTATACAAGATGACTGAGGCACCAACTCCTCACTGCTGATGCAGGGGCCAAAGGTGAGATGTGGTGGTGCAACTGACCAAGGAAGTACTGGAGAGGATGCCACCACAACCATTGCCATCACGTAGCACTCCTTCAGCATCTGAGGGTAAGTGATGATACTGGGGATAAAAGCGGCAAATTCTTGCTGTCTCTTGTAGCTGGGTTGGGGGATGGGGGATACTAGGACAGGCCAGTATTGCCATGGTGAAGATATATGTCAACCTCCATCCATTGGATGTCACATCACACTGGCATACCTGACATGGCTCTTTGACCATGACATAAAGCAGGGGTGTTGAGTCACAGGCTTGTGGGCCAAATCTGCCCCACCTTAAATCCCAATCTGGCCCTCTGCGTTACCCAGAAGGCCACACACCTCTCTTTCTGACTGCCTATTGTTCAGTGGTCTCCCAGCTTTTGCACAGTTTTTTCCCCATTCTAGAAGATTGAAATGCTGCTCCTAAAGCATAGTTACTGGGAGTAAGAACTTAAAGCTAAAAGATGCTGGTACTTTTGCTCTCTCTCCCCACCCTCCACCTTTTGCCTTGAGCCCCACCCACCACTGAAATGCACCCACCCACCTCCCACAAGAGCTTCTCCTAAACTGAATTTGGCCCTCAGGCTGAAAGAGGTTCACCGTAAAGGAATTGTTAAACTACTGCCATTCTGTGGTTACACCGTTCCATCTACAGGCCTAGCTAGATCAGGCAAGCATCATCGCAAAGTCTTCACTGGGGAAGTAAAGGCATGGCAAAACAAGTCTGATGGGCACAGTCAAAGCAGAGGACAGTGGCAGATTGCTTTAAGCTCTCTGTAACAACAAAATAAATGATGGCTAGAAATGGGCATATGTTTCTGTATGGAAGTCAGGCAGGGGACTCTGTCAGTTCTGGGTCAATAGATGTAATAAAGTTCAGTTGACCTCTTCACTTACAAGTAGCCTCCTTATGACCTCCATAATTCTGCTTTCACTAAACCCATCCCCAGAAGAACTGGAATGTCCCAGGTTGGGTATTTGCTCAGTCACACATGGCTTCTTCCAACTTCAGTTGGGAAACAAGAAAGAAACCAAACAGCTAATCTCTATGTGGAATTAGGGAATAAATACATGACCACCAAAGACAGAACAATTGCTATGCTTGTTTGACCACTGCTGCTCGGAGACATGTCAGTATTATCATGTGCTTTCTCCATCTGTTAACATTTTCATAGTCTCATTTAACCTTGGGAACTTTGAAAAAAAGATTAACGAGCAGTGTTTCATATCAGAGCCAGATATGTATGTGTTTCAAACCAGTACCCACAAGAAAAAAGCTTCCAGATTTATTGCAGTGACTCTTCATTTCCTACCCATTATTATATAATGCTAAATTTCTGTATATCACCAATGAAGCTTTCAGAATAATATAAAACTTGCCCTTCGGGACTTCACAGAACCAATGACAGTCAATAGAACAGAGATACATATGTTGTAATGTACATTCTTTGACTTCTTGCAATGCCCAATTCTTGTACTTTGTATGTAAACATAAGCTAATAATCTTTTATAGATTAAAAAAACAGAGCAAACAAGCATCAAATATGTAATGGAAACTTTGCACTACAATCCTATGCATGTTTCTCAGAGGTAAGTCTCATTGTATTCGAGAGGACTTACTCCCAAGTAAGTGCGCTTGATTGCACTCTAGAAGTGGAATCCTAGATATCACTGGGGCTTATTCCCAAGCAGGGATGAGGGAGAAATAATGTGAGCTTACCTAATTTTGCACATTCAAATCAATACACAAACCGAAATTCAGTTATCATTTGAAATTCACACTTCTCCAAATTTTGCAATGGAAACTTACAATCAAAAACTACGTACAAAAATGTGTATATTAGGGAAAGCTTCAGTCAGTCTAGAGATGAAGCCATCCAACCTAAGGCTCAGGCTTGATTTGGTCCCTGTTGACGCTACATACAGACAACCCTATCTAGCTTCCAACCCCACTTGGAGCTTTCCAAGGTGCTGACTCTTCCCATCTTGTTTCCTCATGAAACCAAACCTAAACTGACCCCTGTCAAACATCTTACCCATAGTACAACCCTACAACCAAGGTTACAGTACAGACTATTGACAGAACCCGTGGCCTGAAATGGTACAGAAAATAAAATTCAAATATGCATTTTATTAGGAAAATTGCTTGCAAGTGATATGTATTTCAGGCAAAATTGCAAACAAAAACATGCACAAAAATGCATACCAATTTTTGTGTGGACTTTCCTCTCAAAGTTTAGGATAACCCAATCTTAAGTCTGGAAAATTAAATTTTGCAATGTTTGAAACAAACTAAAGATGAGATAAATGAGAAACTAAGAGAACCTGAAACTGACAGATTTACCCATACCTACTCCCAAGAAAGCCTAATATTGGCTATTACTGCAGTGAGAAAATGTGCAGAGCAGATGCACATAGCAAGAGGACTTCAGAAAAGAAACCATCTTAGAGGTGTCCATCGGCCAACAGTCTAGATCTTTGCTATCTGTTCCATCCGTACAGCTAGCTTTTGAGCACATCATCACCTGTTCCTTCTGCTGCGTGACAATTACAGGATATTATCGGTTGCTGCCTTGTGCTTTCCTGCTAGGGATCCACAGATCTCCCAGATCTGTTTCCACAAACTTCCTCCATTTCCTATCTCCAAGTCTATCCCATGACTGTTTCATATAGGGTTGGATCCAATAGGACCCTTGCACTGGCATCCTAGCCTCACTGCTGGCGGCATGCACGCAGCCCCTGCTGCTGGTGGCCATGATAGCATTTCCGTGGCCACGAACAGGCCACGGCCTTTACAGAAATTAGCATTTCTGCTCGTTTCGACGCTTGGCCACAGAAGCGCTATATCACAGTGAACAGGCAGAGCTGCCCCAAGCCATTTGGCTGCCTGAACACGCACAGAGTTGGTTTTAAACTTTAAAGTAACATTTTACTTCAGATCAATAGGTAGAGAGCAAGCATAACACCAGAGTCTCCTCCCCTAAGGACCAAACTCATGGATCAAATTGAGATGGGGCCAGAAATAATATTTGCCATAAGCTACAGTATATACGGGATCCGATCATGCATGCTTTGCACACATTTTGCTGTACGGACACATCAGGGATTACTTGTGCTGCCTGATCCTATCCATGTTGTTTACCCAATTCTGCCACTGGTTGCAAGGAGACCTTCCTGCTTTCCAATTAGCATGCAAAGACCGTCACATATTCCAGATTCCAACCGGGTCCAAAAGCAAGCAAAGCCTTAGAAATGAGCACCTTTTTTTCCAAACAGAATCATGCTTCCTGGATTGCCCCCACCCACACACACATACTTGTTTCCCTGCTAAATTGGCATGATTTTTGCCACCGCCTCAAGCAAATTCAACAATGGAAGCAGGGGACTATGGCAGGGGCCACAAAAATGCCCAGGGGCTGCCCACCCCTGCCCTAGATCAAGTGAATCCATGGCAGCCAATGGCGTGAGCGTTCATCCATGAGTAAAATTGTGCTGAGGGTGGAAGGTTAATAAGGTTTTGCAAAGTGCAAGATATTTTATGAGCAGTCCCATAAGAGGAAAGTTCTATTCTAAAGATGGAGCAAAATAAAAGAATAAGCAGTCTTCAAGTATAGGGATGTATGCGTGTTCCTGTTTTAAAGAGAGTGGAAAATCTCTGGTGATTTGTGAGTTTTGTTTTGCAATGTTGCTAACAAGTTGTATTTTCTCTCCTGTGGTTCATCTTTAAATGAACGACAAAACCATTGCTGGCATATTATTTCGATTCCTACATAACTGCTTTCCCTGGACAAGACTGCCTGCCAATCAGCCAGTCTCTCCCTTCAGAAATTCCCATAATCAGCTTAATAGTGTAGTCTACGGCTACCTGTCCTGCTTGGCTGGTTTTGTAATGAAGCTCAGCTGCCTTTTCTAGACCTAGACTGAGTGCAGGAGCATCTATAAATCTTGGCTACAATCACCAAAAGGGAGAAACCCTTGTCCCAGTCTGCAGCGGAGTGTACCAGGTGGCACGCAGAGTCCCTTGACAACTTGTTGGCTACGTTTGGAGGCCTTGCTCCATATTGGCATGTCTGTTCTCACAAATATCTAATCAAACTCTGAAGGTCATGAGCACAGAACACACTTCTCACATTTTTTGGTTGTGCAGACAGCATCTTCTAAGACATGAGGCACAACACGATCCACTCGGGGGTTTCCAGCTGCAACAGCATTTGTTTTTATGGTGTGCGGAACAGCATGCAACTGTGGAAAGCAATCTGACATCACACACAGGAACTGGGGCATAATAACTAATTGTATCCCAAGCCCGGGGGAATTAATAATTATTTGATAGAGTTCATTTAAACCATTTTTGAGAAAATGGTTGATTATGAACACATTGTTAAGCTCTATTGTTGTTTTTCTGGATTTCTAGTATATTGCAACAGCCTCCTTTATAGGTGCTAACTTGCCTCCAGGTTTGCCCTCTGCTGGGAACTTTTTCTACACTATCCCCTGATCTGGCCATCTCCTCTCTAAACTTTCTGATCTTCCAGCAATTCAGGGTCCCCAAATGGGTTAACCCTTCAGAACCTGCTGGACTGCTACACAGCCAGATGCCATCAATGCTGGCATGTAACATCTGGCCACTTTCTTGAGGTTCTTGGTTATGCAGCGGTCTCCCTGCTGCCTGCTCAGCATTCTCCTTGCCTGAATCACTTGGTCTTGAGTGTGGACAAAAACCCACGAGCCTCTAAAACAGCCTTCCCCAACCTTATTCCTTCCAGATGTTTTGGCCTACAACCCTCATCATCCCCCTGGCCATGTTGGCTGGGGCTGATGGGAGTTGTAGGCCAAAACATGTGGAGGGAACCAGACTGGGGAGGGGTCATCTAAGTTCTCAGTCTCAAACAGCCAGCCATCATGAGAGCACTTCTGAGGGTGATACTTAGACAAGGTCAACCCAGAGCAATCTCTGGTCCTTGCAGGATGCACGCAGATCCAGCTGTTCAAGTATAAGGGCAAGAGCCAATCATTTTGATTCTTTACAGTTCTGTATCTGTGGATAAACTGGGTGCAGTAGGAAGGAAACTGACATTATGTATGTTTTTCGTCTTACCCCATTAGCCATGGATATACTGTTAGCATAATCTTGTTAATCCCTTTTGCATTTCTTAACTTTAAAGGCTCATCTAATGGTAATTGTATTTATAATGTTTTGTTGTGTATATTTTTAAAATTATCTGCAAATACAATAACAAACAAAAAACAAAACAAAAAGGGGAAAAAAGAAGAAAAAGAGGAAATGTGTATTTTAGAGCAATGTTAAGGTGGTTGGTTTCAAATCACAATCACCGCCTACTTATTGATTCTATTAGTAGCAACACTGAAATCTAAGTGAACTGATTGAAGAACATCCGTTTTTAGTTTACCATGAAATACGTATGGTCCACCCCCTACAATAGTTTCTGCAAATGTATTGATGTGATGGTTGCAAGCTTTTCATTCATAATATAGCAAGGACTTTTGTAAAGTTATGTAGTCTGTTGCTACCCCATGTGCCTATTTTGCTAATACTTGCACACAAGATGTCTGAGATTTTCCTTTTCTCGCCCCTCTGTTACAAAAACTGTGTTCTATCCCTGCTAGACTCAATTCATTTACCAAGAATGACAGGAGGCAGAGATCTGGTCCAACATGATTTTATTCTGCAGAATAAGGCAACCTTTGGGGCTAACGCACCAGCAAAGACCACAATCAAGTAATGTGATCCAGAAGCTTATACAGACAAAGTCTTTGGGGGCTGTCTTACACTTGCGCTCTATTAATCTCTTTGTCTAGCTGAGAAGGAGACAGGAAACAGGCAACGCCTTTCACGTACTCAGGCATGCACAGAGAGAGGTAGCAGAGAGGTAATCATGTACTCTAACATAAATACATCCTTGGCATTCCTGAGTCTCTGATAAGGCACTGTGTCTTTGTTTAGCATGACAATCTCACACAGAGGTAGAATAGACATAGCATAGCTTGTAAAATCATGGGATAATAAACATGTTACAACTAAAATTTCTATAACAATCCCCCCTCAAAAGGCCTTTCTCAAATCCCATACCTCTCCTTGGTCCAGCAGTAGACTACACACTTAAAGGTGCAAAACATCATCAATAGAATCATAACAAATAGTACTGCGCCAATCACAAGTTGTTTCAACCATGCAAAATCAGGGAGTCAGGAAGTCAACCATAACCAAGGATCACTTGCTCTTGAATAGTTCTATCCAATCATATCTTGTAGTTTGGTGATTTCATCTTCTATGGTTTTGTTTAAATCATGGAACTTTACTCTACACCCTTGCTTTACTAAGGTGCAGAAACTACCTTGATGTGCTAAGAGATAATCCAAAACAAACCTATGCTGTGCCACTTGCTGGTTGAGATCTTCAATTTCAGATTGCATGGTCCTCACTATTATAGCTGTGGCGCTGACGGTTTTCCCCAAATGACAAGTGAGGCCTAGGACGCTTTTTCTGTTCTAGCAAGCAGAACATTGACAGCAAAAATACATTCTCTTGGTGTAAGTCTGGAATTTGAACTTTTGGAACTTAGTTTTGTTCAATTCATCAGGAACCCTTGAAAAGAGAGTGCCCTCTTTTCGTAGAGCTCTAACTATTACCTGCGGTTCTCTATTCTGCTTAAACATAAACTCAGCATGCCTCTTAAACTAATTTCTTTTTACTTGAGTGGGGAGTGTTAAAACAACTAGACTTAAAAAGGAAGGAATAATGCGCATGAGTAAGCGTTAGGAGAAAGCTCTCTCTTGAACAAAAACTTGAGTCCCTCTAGTGGTTCGCTACTCCAACTACTCTAGTGGTTCACTACTCCAACTACTCTAGTGGTTCACTACACCTGGTTCACTACCAGGTGGCCTTCAGGTGGGTCAGCTTCCAGTGTGACCGTCTCTGGTGCAGGTGATGCCTTTACTCGAGTGTGATGAATCCACTTCTTTGAATTTTCTTTGGATATTCACCAACAATTATTTTGTGGTAGTTGCCATCCCTCCCCTGCAATGCCTGGAAACAGTGACAGGTCCAGGGCATTGCAGACATCACAACATGGTGGTCTGACTGCCAAACACAGTTGCTGCTGCTGCTGCAACTTACAGTGGCACCAAAAGCAACAGCAATAACAGTAACAACAACCAAACTTTGGTAAACAAACCAAAAAGCTGGGCTATCGCCACTGCTAATGGTGAGCCTCGCCCCTGAGAAACTGCTGGAGAATTTTTTCCCCCCTCCCTCTGGAGAAATTCAGTGAAATAACCCCTGCCCCATTTCTCTGGCCACAAATAGGATAGAGAATTTGTACACAGCTCTATCTTTCATGAATATGAAACTCTGAAAATGGTCAGAAAATCAATGACATTTTAACCTTCGGATGTTTAATGGCAGCAACTGAAGGAAAATAATGCCAGTCTTGGTATTACGGGAACTGAGATTGTTTAAACTGTTTTGAGACCTTTGTTAATCAACTGTGGATGTGCATGTGTGTGTCCAACATTTTTCTGGTATTGCTACTTTGTTTTTTGTTAGATCTTAGATTCCACTTTCTTTGTACTATATAGTTTAGGATCAATACCATATTACCATATTACCAAGGAGGACATACATGAAAAGTCTTGACATAAATCAGCCTGGTGCCGTTTAGATGTTTTGGACTTCATCTCCCATCGGCCCTAGCCAGCATGCTGGGAGTTGTAATCCAAAACATCCAGAGGGCACCAGGTTGGGGAAGACTGACATAAATGAAAGGGCCCAAACTTGGCCCAAACTTTCAGGATGTGGGCACTTACCATTTTGTGGACATGGCCTCTAGAAATATCCCAGAACAAAGCTACATCATGATGTAGAGAGGATGAGATGGTGGCTGCACAGGTAGCACCTCAAGTAGGAGCAGCAAAATCTAAAAAGATCTGTATTGTAGAGTCAACACTAGTTGCTGATAACCAGGTAGGGTTAGTGTTGAGGATGGGGGAAAGGTACGTTTAGGGAGGTGTGGGTGGGTTGGGGATACTGATCGGTGTTCTTTCTGTGTATTAAAAAACAATAACTAATAAAATGTATTTAAGGTAAACGTAAGAAGATATTGCCACCATCACTGCAAAATGGTAAGGGTCCTCCTGGAATCGTCTGGACCCCTTTTCATCCTGCCCCTCTCCTATTTCAAGCCTAAGGTTCTCCACAGGAAACTTTTGGCTCAGTCTAACAAACTCATACTTTTTTTATAAAAATGATATAAAACGGTATAAAGGATATCATATCAGTAGAAGAACGTGGGTGCCGCCACCAAAAATTATGCTCGTGAGATGCTCGGGAAAGTGAATCGTGTGTTTAGAGCAGTCATGACATCTCATCCACAAGAGGGCAAAGAATTAAGCTGAGTCATGTTTGCTGCTGTAGGTCTCTCTCTCTCTACACACACACACACACACCCCACAAGAAGCATGTCTGTGCCATTAGTTGTGCTACTCAACTTTTTTAACATTTGCGGTCACTGCTTTAAGCCAGACAGCTGGGACTTTAAAAAGACTTGCAGCAAAACAACAAAAACATCCGAAAAGCACATGCCATCTGCTGCATGAAAAACGGGATGGATCTTCATGGAGGGTGGGAGAGCCAGGCGAAAAGCAACAGGGTTAATCTGGGCCGTAATCTGAAAAGGCCCCGTGCGGCAAGGCGCGAGCTTCCTTGCGGGCAAGTGAGAGGGGAGGTATTGGGTGGACAACCAAACCCAGTCCCCCGGTTGCAGAGACGGACCCAGCTGGCGCCGCTGGTATGCAGAGGCATTGTAGGCTGTCTTGGCTTGCTCGAGGGAGTCCCGTAACAGGTGGTGTACCGCTCGCAACTCCTCTAAAAAGTCCTGGGCTGCTGGTACCGAAGAGGGAGCTAGGGTGGATGGGAAGGCCTTGGGGTGGTAACCAAAATTGGCAAAAAATGGAGTTTGGCGGGTGGAAGCATGGCAGGCATTGTTATAAGCAAATTCTGCGAGAGGCAGCAAGGAAAACCAGTCATCCTGCTGGTAATTTACATAACAGTGCAGATATTGCTCCAGAGTCGCATTGGTGCGCTCGGTCTGACCGTCCATCTGTGGATGGTGGGCGGAGGAAAGACGGAGCATCACATGGAACAACGCCAGTAGCTCCCTCCAGAAATGGGCAGTGAATTGGGCCCCCCTGTCGGAAATGAGACCCTCGGGCCATCCGTGGAGGCAGAAAACATGCGCCACAAACAGTTCTGCCATCTCCCTGGCTGTGGGCAACCCAGAGCAGGGGATGAAATGGGCCATTTTAGAAAACAAATCCACCACCACCAGAATAGTGGTCTTACCGTGTGAGCGAGACAAGTCAGTGATGAAGTCAAGGGAGAGCAGTTTCCAAGGGCCTGAGGGGGTAGGCAGGGGGTGAAGCAAGCCTGTGGGCTTGCCTGAGGGGGCCTTCACCCGCTGGCAGGTTGGGCAGGAGGTGACATAGGACTTGACGTCCTGACACACACGAGGCCACCAAAAATCCCTCGTCACTCCATGCAAGGTCTTGGCGATGCCAAAATGCCCAGCTGTGGGGGAGTCGTGGCACTGATGGAGGACCTTCTCGCGGAGGGGTCTAGAAGGCACATAGACCCGGCCGGAATGGTAAAGCAGGCCACCTCGCAAAGAGAAGGGGGTAGAGTGGGCGGGGCAGAGGCTAGCCCCAATTCCTCCACCTTTGTGCGAACAAAAGCATCCTGAGCCTGTGCAGAGAGAAGGAGCTCCTCCCAAGAATGAGGCACTGCAGCTGCCGCCAGGCCTTGGGGGGGAAGAATCGGGGGGGGGGGAGTTTCCTCACTCCCTGGCTGGAGGTCAGGCTTACGAGAAAGAGCATCCGCTTGTAGGTTGTCTGAGGCCTTCACATGGCAAATCTTAAGGTGGAACCGAGAAAAAAAAAGCGACCACCTAATCTGCTGCTGGTTTAAGGCACGGGCTGTCTGAAGATGTTCGAGGTTGCGATGGTCGGTTCTAACTTCGACTGGGTGCTGCGCCCCCTCCAGGAGATGACGCCAGGTCTCCAAAGCGGACTTGATGGCCAACAGTTCCTTCTCCCAGATGGTATAATTCCTCTCAGACATGGTCAGTTTCCTGGAGTGGTAGGCGCAGGGTTGCAGCCTGCCGCCCTCCCGATCTGGCTGAAAGAGCACCGCCCCCACCGCGAAGTCAGAGGCATCAGTTTGCACTACAAAAGGCTTCCTCGGGTCGGGATGTAACAGGATCAGCTCAGAACTGAAAAGCTTCTTAAGTTCCTCGAAAGCCTGTTGGGCAGATGCCGTCCAATGAAAAGGAGATTTCTTGCCCTTAAGGAGGTCTGTGAGAGGAGAAGTGAGCCGAGCAAAACTGGGCAGGAACTTTCTGTAAAAATTAGCAAAACCCAGAAAACGTTGCAAGTCCTTCTTGGTGGATGGAGCCTGCCAGGAGAGGACAGCCTGGACCTTTGCAGGATCCATCCTGATACCATCAGGCGAAATAATGTAGCCAAGAAAGTCCAAAGAGGTTAGGTCAAACGCACATTTCTCCAGCTTGGCATAAAGACGGTTCTCACGGAGGCGCTGGAGTACAGCACAGACATGGAGCTGATGGGCATCAGAGTCCTCGAGATCATCGAGATAAACAATGAGGAAAGTGTCCAAATAGTCCCTGAAGATGGCATTCATAAAACACGAAAAAGAGGGGGGGGCACAGGCGAGCCCAAAAGGCATTACTAGGTATTCATACGCTCTGTACCGGGTCCTGAAACAGGTCTTCCACTCATCCCCCTCCCGGATGCGAATGAGATTGTATGTGTTACACAGGTCCAACTTTGTGAAAATCTTGGCTCGCCCCAGGCGCTCCAGCATCTCAGGTATGAGGGGGAGGGGGTACTTGTCAGGGATGGAAACGGAATTTAGATTTCTGAAATCGTGCACCGGGCGGAGCTCTCCAGATCTCTTGGCCACAAAGAAGGTAGGAGCGCAGGCGGGGGAGGAGGAGGGGTGAATGAAACCGCGTTTGAGATTTGTGTCCAAAAACTCCCACAGAGCTCGAAGTTCCGGCTCCGACATCGGATACAGCCGGCCAGCGGGGATGGTCGCCCCCAGAATGAGGTTAATGGCACAGTCAAAAGGGCGGTGGGGGGGAAGCCGGTCAGCCTCCTTCTTGTCAAACACATCCTGAAAAGCTGCATACTTCTCTGGGAGGATGACGGTCGCTGAAGGACTGCCAGAAGCAGACAAGGAGGGGGAGGAAAGGGTTAAGGCCTGGGCTGGGGCTGGCGCCTCCTCCGGGAGGCAATGCTCCCAGCAGTATGGAGACGCAAACTCCACTTGCTGAAGCCCCCAAGAAATCTGAGGGTTGTGCTTAGAGAGCCAGGAAACACCCAGCACGATTGGGTATAAGGGAACCTTGGCTAAGTGAAACTGAATCTGCTCAATGTGGGACTGGGTGCACAGAGTGAGCGGAACTGTAATCCGGGTCACCACGCCCGAAGAGAGAGGATGCCCATCAATGGTCTCCACTGCCAAGGGGGCAGGAAGGGGCAGGGTAGGAATATTGTGGAAAAGGGTGAAGGTCTCATCCATGAAACTGGTCATAGCCCCCGAGTCCACTAAAGCTAGGGTCTCCACCCCCCCACTGAGACAAGCGGAGGTGAACATGCAACAGCAGATGGGAGGGTGGGGGCGTTGGGGAAGGCACCCACCCGGTGGGGAACTGACCCCCACACTGGAGGCCCCCAACAAGCTTGGGGGGCAGTCTAGTCAGGCCTGGGGATGAGGAGGAGGGGGGGAAGGAGAGGAGGAGGAGGCAGCAGAGCTGTGGATTTAACTCGGCAGGTCTTGGCGAAATGCCCCAGCTTTCCACATTGAAAACATTGGTGCTCAGCACGCCAGCGATCAAACTCCTCTGGCAGCAGCGAGGCTCGGGTAGCACCCAGCTGCATCGGGGTCTCCTCCACCCCCAGCGCCGGAGTGGGGGGTGGGGGAGGAGGCAGGAAACATGGGGGAATGGGAGGAGGGAAATCCCGGCCCCCCGCCGGGTATGCCAGCGCCCCTCCAGCAGACTATCTATCTGAAGGCAGGTCTGGATGAGGTCCTCCAAAGTAGGTGGGCTGGGCGTGCGCGCCAACTCATCCAAAATCTCGTCGTTCAAACCATCCAAAAACTGAGCCACTAGCGCGGCATCATTCCACTGTAAATCCTGCATCAGCAAGCGAAAGGTTGTCGCGTAGCTGGAAACTGAGTCCTTGCCCTGCCGGAGACGGTGAATCTCCCGAGAAGCCGTCTGCGTGCTCAGGGGGTCACCGAAAAAATGTGCCATGGCTGTCATGAAACCTTGATAGTCCCCGAGTAGGGGGTCATTAGCGAGCAGGAGGCCCGAAGCCCATTTAGCTGCCATGCCTGACAGAAGGTTAATGATGAAACCCACACGACCCTGTTCCATCTGGAAATCCTCAGGCCTAAGATGCATGTACAGCTCTGATTGGGCCCTGAAAATCTGAAAAAGTCCTTTCTCACCAGAAAACTTCTCTGGCAATGCCACCGGACACTTGCGGCGTGGGGGAATCAGAGGTGGGGGGGGGGGGTTGAACCACAGCCTGTAGATTTTGCACGGCAGCTGTCAGTTGAGCCATCTGATCACGGAGCAACTGGTTCTCTTGCGCCAGAGCTTGCACCGCTGGGTCCCCGGCACCCTCCATAAGGCAATCGGAGAGAGAGAGAGAGAGAGAGAGAGGAGAAAAAAAAGAGGAACGGGGACCAAGCTGTCAAGGGCTCCTTGGAGACCTTTCTCAGTCTAATCCAGTAGCCAAGTCCAGACACAGACAAAGGGATTCCTTTCAAAGCTTTATTCTTCTTTTACAACTTAACAACTCTACCGTTTGCAACTAGATCTGAGCAGCACAGTACCTATGCCCTAAGTTGGAACAGTTGGTCCCCATTTGAAAGGGAATTACTGGCAGACCCCTGAACTTAAGGACTAGGGAGAGTCCCTCCCCTTTTCCCTTGGATCCTCTGGGCGCAGCCGTTGTTTGCGCGCCAACTGGGCACTACGCCTCCTTTCCGCGCCCTCCATCTGGCGCCGCTCTCTGCATCGGCGTCGCGCATCCACCAAGTCTGCTATCTGCGCTCAGTCACTCCCTGGACTGCTTTCTAAGCTAGGAATGCTGGTGGGAGGAATCTCCGTCAGCTGTGGGCCCTGGGAAAGAGGAGCGCGCTCCTCTCCCAGGAGCGACTGCTCTTCCTCAGAATCAGAACTACTCTGGGACTCCATGGGCTCAGTGTCCACCCTGACAACTTCTGTAAAAGTAAGACACATTGAGCAGAATTGGAGAGCCCTGCTCCTGCCCCACACTTTCTAAATATGGCCAGAAGAAGGTCTCTAGAAATGATGCTACATGATTATGCAGGATTTCTTCCAGTAACATTATAAAGAACAGGAAGCCATCTCCCCCCGCTCCACTCCACCCCCCATACAATGAACCCAGAAGCAACACTACACAACAGAACTGTGCACAAATGGCCTCTGGAAATTCTCCACTCAATTTGTGGCTAGAGAAATTTGGGGAATAATTTCAACAAATTTCTCCAGCGGGAGGAGAAATTCTCCAACAGTTTCTCAAGGGTAGGGGATGTAGCACAGCTTCTTTCTATTTCCCTAAGGGTTTTTTTAAGGTGGAGATAGTACTCTAACTTCCAGATTCCTGAAAATATTATTTCCCCATGAAAGAGGGTTCCATTGTTCTGCCTCATTATCAGGGCATTTTATAATTTATTTTGAATTTATGTTGGTGTTTTTGACATTACCTAATCACTGTGAGGTAGCCAAGGGTGTTATGTATGTTTTTCTTTCTATTCCACATCTCTCCATTGCTCTACAGCCCCCCAGGCTGCCCACACTTCCTGATCTGAAAAAGCCCTAAGGGAAGAATTACCTCACGATGTCTTCTCTTGGGCTCTAACTGAAGTGCAGGAAGCCGAGGAGGCTACAAGCTGCCAGAGTGATAATAGTACAATGAAAGACAGGACACTCACGCACACTCCACAGCCACCTCATATCTAAGGTAAGCACAAAGACTTCAAACCCAGCCCATGAGAATTGCTACAACATGTGCTTCTCCTTGCAATTTATTTTCAAAAGCCATTTCTTTTCTGTCAAATTGAATGAGAATGGTCAGAAAAAAGTGGAGGAAATTTTCGGCACAGCTCTACAACATTATCAAATTACGGCATTTCCAGAAACATTCTTCTGGACCCATTTAGAAAGGATGAGACAGTGTTCTCTAGCTGCTTAATGTGGCTTTTGCTTTTATAAAAGACGTTTGGTTTTTTTCAAGAAAACATGCCAGAGAAAAAGCCCTCAGACCACCCCATACTGTAAGCTAAGTAGTACCTCCCAAAAAGAAGTCCATCCCCCTCTCCATCTCCATAATGGGTTTCACCCCTCCTCCCCAGCCTCATGCAAAACTGCCAAACATTCCAATATGTGCATGTTCAGATTCAATTCCTGGCATCTCCAGGTAGGGCTGGAAAATCCCTGCCTGAAACTCGGGAGCACCACTGCCAGTGAGTGTAGACAGGAGCAAGCTAGATGGACCAATGTTCGGACTTGTTATGAGGCAGCTTCCTATGTTCCAGGAGCTAAATTGGGGCCTAGAAGAAACTGCACAAAGTGCCTCAGGGTTTTTTTTACCCCCTACAACAATGCAAACATTTACCTATAGGAGAGAATATGAGCTGAGTTCCTTAGGATTCAGTAGCATCTAACTGTAAATCGCACGCTGTACAGCAGGGATGCTGAAATGGTGGATTGGATCTAATGTTGGGTCATGAGGACCCTGACAGGAACAGGAAAAGGATGGTGAGGTCAACACTGCAGAAATGGCTCATAACAGGTGTGTATACGTCAAGTCTTATGTTTGGCTTACGGGCAGGTTGTGCAGAATATCACATTCTGTGTGGAACACTGAGATGTGTCTTTTGTTTGGTCATAGAGTTTTGTCACTGCTTAAAGCAGTATGGTGGACCTCCAGCTCATAGGCCTAATAAGGCCAATGGGGGATTCTTCATTTGGCCTGGCAGCTTCTTCCCTTGGTCCCCTCTGGTCCACAAGGAAAAGCCCTTTTCCCTGCTAAGCACTAAGGCTACGTGAGGAAGCTGCTGAATGTGTTGGTCCTGCTTCCTTCTGACCCTTTCCCTGCTTACTTGTGAGTAGACATGCTTACTTCTGAGTACACATGCAGAAGCTTGCCCTGCTTCCTTCTGAGTAGACATGCAGAGCTTATTCTTATTATTCTTATACTTACATTGATATCCTTCCTTTCCCCTTTTTTTCATAGAACCCAAGGCAGTTTGCATAATCCCCCTCCTCTCCATTTTATCTTCACAACATCCCTGTGAGGTAGGTTAGGCTGAGAGTCAGTAACTGGCCCAAAGTCACCCAATGAGCTTCATGGCTGAGTGGGGACTAGAACCCAGATCTCCTGAGTCCCGGTCTGACACTCTAACCACTGTCCCACACTGGCTCTTGCCCTGCTTACTTGTGAAAAGACATGATTTTCATGCTTACTTCTGAATAGACATACCTCCTACTATAAATTGGTAACAGTGAAGGGGGGGGGGTTCATCCCTGTCCACCTTTATCCCCATCCCACACTACAATGTGGCCCCTGAGAGCTTTTCTAAAATGGAATCCAGCCCTTGGCCAAACAAAATCACCCACCGCTGTCTTAAAGGAGATCTTCTGTATTCTCCCTTCTCCTCAATGAATATATTAACTCAGCCAATTTCTCACCTGCATTTCTGATTTTTCTACACACAATTTGTAATCTGATGCTCATTATTGGCTTACTATTACAACAGTTTTACAGACATCTTTTATCTATTCCCAAATTAACAACATCCTTATCCTCATTTTAGGGACATCAGTGAAATGCTAATCTTCCCTTTTAACTCTGGTTTTGGTACCATTGCATCGAAGAATGTTTCATTAATTCCTTGCAGCCTAACTACATTTCCTGAATGTCCATTCCCCCCACCCGCCACACACACACGTGCCCCGTATACATGCAATGTAAACATTGTCATATAAAGAAAGCCTCAGTAGCCATCAGTTAAATGGTAAAATACAATGCACATTCTTCACTAAAAAGCAAGAGGTTCCCATAACTCTCCTCAGTGGATTAATTTGCTAGACCAGCGTGACAGTAAACAACTGTGCTTTAAATGACTAGAGGGAGAAAGGACTTCTTTTCCTGGCAACCTGGGCAGCTCTAAGTATGAAGTTAGTTAATAAACGAAGGTTTTTAGGCAGGAAAGTCTACTACAGAGAGTCTTTTGTTTTAAAGTCCTGCCACTGTTCTTAAATTTTGCATTGTATAAATGTATCTTCATCCTGCCCTAACAGGAATGCTCCTTTTCAATATTCCAGTCATGCCTTCCTCCAGGATACTATAAGTGGTGCAATTAGACTTGATACACTTCTCCCTGCCTGGCCAGTTTTATACTTTTCTTTTCCAATATGCTGTGACTACTGAGCATGTTCAAAGCTCACTGGGCTGGTTCTGGATGTTTTTACCCCCTTAGGTTTTCTTTAAAATAGATGTTGTATTTCTGCATAGCTCCAGCTTCCCCCAAGCATGCTGATACTTCCATCTCATTTCTCAATGAACGTTTTCATTCAAATAATTATATGTATTATGATTATTAATTACATTTATATACTGTCCAATAGCTGAGGCTCTCTGGGTAGTTCACAACAATTCTTTTTTATATATATAATTTTATTTTTTATATAAAAAGAAAACAACAACAACATAAAAACACACAATACACATACACTAAAATATCTCTTAAGACTGTAAGATATCTACCTTTGGCTCCCCTTACACAACAAATGCTTATTATTATTCTCTACTTCTTATCTTAGTTGTAAAACATACATTGAGTTCACAGACATTATGTCATTTCTCTCCTAATTTTTAACAACAAAACAACAACAACAACAACAATAAAAGGAGAACTAACCATCTCAAAGTTCAAAATCCACATACATAAATATCATTTTTCTCTATTTCTTGTACAAATTCTACAAAAGGTTTCTAATCTAACATAAATTTAGTTGTTGACCCTTCTTTAATTATAATAGTAAGCTTTGCCATCTCTGCCAGCTCCATCATTTTCATGATCCACTCGCTCACATTGGTATTGTTTCATTCTTCCACTTTTGTACATACAATAATCTTGCAACCGTTGTCATGTAGAGAAAGGATCCCCCCCCCTCTCTTTTACGTGTTTATCTGTTACACCCAATAAAAAAAGTTTCTGGCTTTAATTCTATAGTAGTCTTTAATATTCTTTGAGCTAAAGACTGTATTTGTTTCCAAAATATTTTAGCTTTTTTACAAGTCCACCATAAATGATAAAACGTTCCATCCTGATCTTCACATTTCCAACGTTTTCCAGGAACACCCTTATACATTTTAGACAGTTTGAACAGTGACATATACCATCTATACATCATCTTATAAAAATTCTCTTTAAGATTTGTACATAAAGTAAATTTTAGATCTCCCCACATATTTTCCCACTCTTCCATTAATATATTATGACCAGTAGTTCACAACAATTGTAATGTTGTAAGCTGTCTTGGGGGAGCCTTTTGGGGGCCCAAAAGGCAGGATAGAAATACATTAAAAAAAACATGAACAAACCCAGAAACAGCATCGATTGTCTTTCGTGAAGCATGAAGGATCTCAGCTAGGGATGTGCAAAATCTGTCAAAATAATTTGATTGCCAGCTCCTTTTTCCTCTTTGGCGGCTGAGAAATTCCACAGAATACCCCTGCCCCTGCTATTATTACCATTATTGTTGTTGTTATTATTACTATTAGTAGTAGTAGTATTCTAGAAAGACTCAAGGTGTCTCACAGCAGGGGTAAAAACATTTGTGCTACTTTTGTTGTCTGTTTTCCTCTCTTTTATTGTCATGTTTTACCATTCTCTTTGTGGCCTGCCTGCCCTGGAAACTGATGTTGAAGGGAGATAATGAAATTCATAAAAACATAACCAAATGTACAGCCCTTTAACGGTACCCTGAAATCTACTGCTTGGGGCAATCCGCCTCACCATGACTAATGGTAGGGCCAACTCTACACCTTGCATTTTCCGCCATGGGCTTGACTACTAGACACTTTGGTTATCTAGAAGATGAAGTATCTACAGAAATTATAAACAGTTGTACAGTTGTGGATTAAATTATATCCAGACTTGCTAAAAATGCAGTGAGAAGAAATGGAAACAAAAATAACGAGGAGGCCTTGATCTTGGAATATTCAGGCCTCAAAGCTGCCAGGTTGAAACAATGCCTGTCTATAGGGATGACCAGCAATGTTTTCCTGGCCTTGTGTGAGCTATCATGCCGCACACAGCTGTAGTTGGAAACTGAAAATTCGTAAAAAAATTATTTGCCCAGAACAATAACAGAGCTGCCGTGTGTTCAAATTTATGACTTCTGTCCATCAATATATTTTCTCATTTATAGGAAGACAAAGCAATACCTCACTCTCTGAATGTGCCAAAGCCAACATTTAATCAGCCAAAATCAAGGCCTGCTGCCTGAACGGAAAGATTAAGATTGACAGATTTCATGGGCTAAAATCTGGCAGGGGAGCCCCAGTGGCATTTAATCAAAACTGCTTTGTTTGACCTCCTCCAGCTGGTTGTTATTTCTTTTCCTCCTGTCCGCAACACTGGCAGGTATATTTCATTATAATTTTACACACATGCTGGCAGCCAAATCAATATGGTGGAACACCTTTTCCCTCTTACGTCTGCTGTCATGTAACTATTGCCATACACAAATATATTAGCCCTGGGCATATACAGGCAAGGAGCCTCTTGTATTTGCTGTTTGGTCTGGGTAAGGGAACAGAGCAGCCTTCTTCCAACAGGGGTTTCAGAAAAGCTCAAAAACTGTTGGAACACACAAAAGGCTGCTTTCACAGATCACGAACCCAGGTGAGTCTAGCTGACACTTTGCAAATGTGGATATATAAGTACTCAGACTTTTCTGGGCAATCACTTCTGAAAAATACAGAGCTCATTTGGTAACAAGCTATAATGAAGTCCCAATTACAATTATTTGCAAAAATTCAGTGTAAATTCTGATTCAGAGCTGTTCGTAGAAACTAGATGTGTGTAGGGGTGAGCAAACATGCAATATTAAAGCTTGCTGAGGTTCTCCAAATTTGTCCTCAAAGCTTGGTTCAGCTTGTTTGTGTTACCAAACAAGTCTCTTTTTTTTTCTTATTGTAAGAAATGCACATTTTTTAAAGTGTGCATTTTCCTCCATCAAAAATGCATATTTCCCCCCATAGGCTAGAGCATGAAAGGGTGGATTCGGGGGAGGGGGGGATGCATACTTGAGCAGGTGTGAAATTCCGAGTATGAATGCGAGTTAGAGAAACCACAGAAATTTCCTGAGAATTGTGTTTGTGCATGGGACATGTTTGCCTGATTTGTGAACAGGAACAAAATTCTCATACATCCCGGGGTGTGTGTGTGTGTGTGTGTGCGTGTGTGTGAGAGAGAGAGAGAGAGAGAGCTGCCAAGCTGAGGAGAATTCCTCTAAAAATTGGGGGAGAATGCAAAGTAAATTGAATTCAGCATTCAGAGAGAAGAGACTTGCTGGCTGCTGCTGGCTTGCTTGAGGGGAGACCTTGCTGGGAAGAAGAGAGGTGAAAGTGGGGATGTTGGAGAAATCCGCCAGGGACTCCAGTGAGGCCGGATTCTTTGGAATCCGGCCCCCCAGTGTCTGTGGTGGAATGGCCTCCCCCCCTGCCACCCCCCAAAATCCCCCCCCAGGACAGACCTACCTGGCAGCAGAGGCGGCGGAGGCAGCGGATGCAGTAGCGAATGCGGCGGTGGCGGCTCCGGCTTGTCTTCTGACCGCTGCCGGGCTACTGCGGCCGCAAATGGTGGCTGTCATAGTGGCTGCCATTTTCACCCCTGCCTTTTGCCGTGATAGGCTACGTAAATACTTACGTAGCCTATCATGGCTTGGCAGGGACGCAAATGGCGGCCAGCATAGCGGCCGCCATTTGCGGCCACAGCAGTCTGGCTGTGGCCGGAAGTCCAGCTGCAGCCAGCCCTGGCCGGCAGCTCCATGGAAGTGCCGTGGAGCGGAGCCAGCCGGGGAGGATTCCGGGGGGAGGGACGGCGCGGAACCAGGTAAGTGTTTCATACACCCCTAGGTGAAAGGCCTCCTCCTCTGTAGGTGCTCCTCCTCTATGGCTCTCTTCACACCTGAGTTTTTTAGCAGGATCGTTCTTCTTTAATCACGGGTTTTCACAGGAGCTTTAGATGACGCCCCTGTTCTCCTATCTCACAGCTTTCCTTCCCTCTTCCCGTGCTATCTGAGAACAGGGAAAAACTGGCATTTTCTGTGCTTGCGACTGAAATCATCATTTCCCCCTGTGTATTTCCCCTTTAGTGCTATGTCCAACTTTGTGTGGGTGTGTGCTCGGGGGTGTTGTTGGGCAGCGTTGAATAACATTGTCATGACAACAAATTGGTGGGAAGGGGGGGCAGGTCTCTGACCAGGCTTCCAGTGACAGTTTCTGCCTCTCTCCCATTCCATTAAGGGCTCTGAGATCCCCTTGAACACAACAATGCCTACTTCTGAGTAAACTCATTGGCTGTGAGGCTTTCCTTTCCTGGGAGTAAGTGCCACTGAAATCTGTGTGCCTTCCTTCTGAGTAGGAATGCATCCCCTTCAGTGCATTTACTTGGAACTTCCCCCTCCCATTGACTTCACTGACTGCTTCTCCTCCCTTTTGCTCACCAGATTGATGGGTTTTTTTCCTCCCAGGGTGGATGGGTGAGTGTCCCTTCTCAGCCATGCAGGAGAAAGGCTTGCCAGTTAGGATTTCAATGAGTATTAAAAGTGCCTTTTCTCCTCCTGGACAATGGAACCAATGACCTAGGGAGGTGGTGGGCTCTCCCACACTGGAGGCATTCAAGACAAGGCTAGACAGCCATCTGTCAGGGATGCTCTGACTTGGATTCCTGCATTGAGCAGGGGGTTGGACTCAGTGGTCTTATAGGCCCCTTCCAACCCTACTATTCTATGATTCCCCTGAATAAATTCATCATGCAGAGCTTGGAATGGTAATTTTTAATAGTTTCCTTTTGGGGTGTGGAGTTGTTTTAGATAAGGCAGTAATGCCGAGGCGGTTTTCCATAATACTCCCTCCCACCTAGCCAGCCACTATCTCTTCTCCTAGCCTACCTTGCAGGGTCATTGGGAAGCCAGAATAAGGGGGAAGACCAACAACAGCCCGGGGGGGGGGGGAGCAAGACGGATCTAATGAAGGTGTCTCCCATGAAGTGGTTACCTGGGGGGGGGGGGCTGCTAGGGATGGCTTGGTATATTGACTGTATACAAGTCTGTTTGTGGATTTCTTACTTCTCTAGCTGGGAACCTGGAAATCGGTATACCCTTCAAACTCAGTAGTGCAAGCAATATACCGCATTTAATTCCATCACACACTGACATATTTAGGAGAGAAGGACTAGCAGGGCCAGCAACCTTGGAGTAAGCCACGTTTACCTTGGAAGAAGGAGGGGATCAGCTCCCATAGTCTGCTATCCAGATCTCTTCCGACTTCTCTTCTGCTGTGAAGGAGTGGAGGGATGGGCCGGAGCCATCAATCATTTTACAGGAACCAATGATCAGGGGAGGGGAGGGGGCATGGAGCCAGAAGCCCCCTTCTGTCCTGATTGTTCCATGCAGCTCAGCCCAGCCATGAAAAGATATAATGCAGAGGGATGCACTATGAGAGATGCTGGTATACAAGGCCAGTCTAAATCCTAGAAAGAATCAGGAATCAAAAGGAACGGTTTGTAGAGGAATAAAATGCCAGGTGTGAAAACAGCCTATATGTGCTGCTAATGGATCAAAAGCTTGGGAGTATGCAAGCTTTGCTTGGAAAATGTGCTCATGTTTTGGGGTGCAAATGGGGCAAATTTGGAAGTTTAATGAGGTGAAATTCTTGTACATCGTAGTGGGTAATAACAATGGACCTTTTGTCAGCACTGCATCTGTTTGAGGAGAGGACTCTTTTTCTATCAAGGGATATCTTGGGACAGTCACTGCCTTGTGCCAAGTTCCTTGAAAAATATTTGAGGAAAACCATCTGGCCTTGCACACAGGGAGCTCTAGACATCCAATAAAATTCACCAAATTAATCCACCAAATTCTGCAGCTTGGTAATGGGCAGAGGGGCAAAGCTTTCCATGGGTTGCCACCATGTCTGCCCACTTTTGTATCCCACCAATGGCATGCATCACAGCAACAATCAAGGGTGCAATCCTATGCATCTGTAGATGAGAAAAAGTCCTACAACTCCCAGCATACCTCAGCCAGCCATGCTGGCTGAGGCATGCTTGGCATTGGACTTTTTTCTCCCTAACCATGCATACGATTGCACCCTAGGTCACTTGATTACTAAAAATAGTAAAATGTGAAAATATGAAAATATGAAAAACCCATTACCAGCAATTGATTCGAGTTTGAAATACCATCTATTGACCTAACATTTTTCACAGCCTACCAGTTCAAAAATGAGCACTGCCAAAAGAAAGAGAAGAGTGGGCAGTGAATGTAGGTTCTTTAGCAAAGAGAGGAATGCAAAATATTATTCACAAATGTGGACAAATGTGAATTCCTGCATTGCACAGGAGGCTGGACTCGATAGTCTTGTAGGCCCCTTGCAACCCTACTATTCTTTGACTCTGTGACTCAGAGACAGTCTGCCTGGTTCATCAGGAGAACATCACAGTGTTCAAGCAGTGCAAGTAGAGTCAGCATTTTCCAACACCACACCCTCATTATGGTAGCAACTTAACAACTGAGGCAACAGCAAGGAAAGCTGAGAAAAGCATGTTTCATTCACGTAAAAGCTCAGCAAAAGATTTTTGTGCAATGACCTACAATTCAGAAAACCACAACAAGTGCACACTATGCTCTGGCATTTAAACATCGCTAAACAAAATAACGACTTTTGCAGAACGGGAATTTTGGTAAGAATGCATGGTGTAAGTTGCTGGCACGCTATGCCCCAAATACCTCCCCCCGCCCTCCTGAGAGCTTCACTTTTGTCACAAAGAACTACTACTCACAGCAGACGGTGATTAAGACTTGGCTTCTGAGGTGAACAAGAAATCAAGGCTGCTTCACGGTGTTTTTGTTAGAACTCAAAGACAGTGCAGACATCTGAAATCACAGAGGGAATTCTGAATGGAATCCAGCTTGATCCTTGCCTTCGCCATGCTTCAGTCATGGGCGACGCAGCTCCTGCAGCCAATCTCTAAATGGGGGTGGCACCTACGGACGATGTCTATCTGCCTGTCACATCAGCACGTTATGAAAAGGGGCAGGGGCAGAGGGCCCAACCATCCCTGCACTTGCCATTTCGTCAGCAGAAGGCATTGACTGTGTAGGAGCCATTAGGGTGATTTGGATGGGGCAGAGGAAGCCCCACAACCTCACGCCGTGCCTGGATGGGCCCAGGTGGAGACACCCCCTGGCCCAGGGCCCTCAGGCCGGTGTCTGGTGTGGTAGGAAGGCTGCTGGTAGAAAGGGGATTGGAGGGTGTCCTCCAGCTAGCTGGGTGCCCCCCCCAGGTGTGGTAGCATGGCCAATGTGCACCACCACTTCACTTTGGGACAGCCACATGACCTGGCAGGTGAGTAGGCCAGAGGGCCTAGGGCACTCATTCCATGCGTGTGGGCTAGACAATTCCCAGGGGCAGTTTGTGGGGGCAGAATAACAGTGGCAGGAGCTACAGATTCCAGGAAACAGCACCCCTCCAAAAGGGATAAGGAGAAGGCCAAGGCCAAGAGGTCTTCATCCAAGAATTCTGCCTACCCTGGCCTCCTCTTCAGACAAGGAGGAGGGAACGGCCTTTGCAGTGAATTTGTTCCAGCTAGATGTACTTGAAAAAGAGAAGTGGCAAAGGCTTGCTGAGTAACCTCAACCACCTGAACTCCCTCTCCCTTTCCGCGCTTAGGGAGGCTGAGAAATGTGGCAAAGGCAGACATGCCAACAGCCATTCTTTCTCGCCTAGAGACACTGGAAGGAACCAGCAAGGACACCCAGCCAGCTGTGCCAGAGCCAAAGGTGGAGACCCTTCAACCCATGGAACCCTCACAGGAGACAGAACCAGATGAGTGCAGCACACCCAATGGCTTGGGCACAGGCACGGGGCAGCCCCCAGCATGGAACCCCACGTAAGATGAGCCAACGGGCCAGCCAACAGGTGTACGACTGCAGGTTATCAGCAGGTGGGGTGCTGCTGCATCCCTCAGCCAGGAGGTCATGCCATTGGTGGCATGTGGGCAGGTGTGGCAGGAGCACAGCAACTGGCCTTAGGGGCTCAGTCTTTACATTAGAGTACAGTAGCTCTCAGTGCCCTTTCACACAGCCAGAGAGCCTTGCCTCCAGGAGATCATCTGTGCCCTGCGGCAAACCAAAAATGTGAAGGGATGCATATGTGGACATGTTTTCCCTTCTGTATGGAGCAGAACAAAACAGGAAGGGAGATGAAGGAAGATTTAGATCAGGAAGAAGACAGGACAACAGGCTTCCCCTGATCCCTACCCAGCTTCATTTGTTGTCTTGTGCATGCCTGCGTGCACAGCACACAAGCACAGATTACCTCCTCGGCTCTTCCCCAGTCTGCAAAGCATGAGGCTTGACTTGGAGGAGGGCGACCTGACCAGGAGCTCCTCCTGAGAAACAGGATATTACCAAAAAAAAAAGGGGGGGGGAGCCTGTGTTGCCCAGCAGCCTAGCCAATCAAAATAGAGTTGGAAGAAGTTCCGAGGAGGGGTTAGAATGGGTGACAGGTAAGGTTGGCTGGGCCGCTCAGCAGCACATAGATGAGGGGTGGGCCAGGCAGCAAGCCAGCCAATAAGAATGGGACTGGCTGGTGGAGCGGCAACTTTGCTTTGAAGTTGCTCTCAGCCATTTTGCTGAGAGCAACTGTTCATTTCCCTGTTCTTAGTTCACCGTGAAATCGGTTGCTTCTTCAGAAACCAGTCACTAGAGGATTATTAATTTCTGGATTATTCGGTTTGTGTGAGAGTCAGTGAGCACCCTTATCCATTTTCGTTGTTTTTATTTAACGGAGCCTTTGCTGTGAGAGACAAGCCAGCCAGAACAATGACAAATCATATGTAAACATACTTTCTTTTCTTCCTTTTTTGGGAGGAGGGAGGGTTGCTCTGCTGTCACTGTTAATGAGGCTGTGGACTTCTTAAAGGGCCAAATGTGCTTGCTTTGGAGCTGTGGATTTTTCTTATGGGTAGATGTTGCAGTAGGGCTGTGGGTTTTTTTAATGGCCAAATTGCTAGCAAGGTTTTTTACTGAGATTTTTTTTCTGAGTCAGTTGTGGTGGCTAGTGGCCATTTTCTTTTACTCTGAGCCATTCATTTTTATGTGAGTGTTTTTTTCTAATTTATGCAATGAAATACACTTAAAAATATATCATTTTTGGCCATGGATTGGCAGTTTTAATGTCTTTTGAAAGTGTGTGCTTCAGTGGCCAACTTCTCTGCCTTTGCACTGTGTGTGTTGTACCATGTAAGTTTGTGTAAAACTGCTATGCAGGATGTGCTTGCCAACTGTTCTGCCTTTCAAGGCTCCTCTGCCCTTACTCTGTCCTTTACCATGTCAAGTTGTGTAAAACTGCCTCGCCAACTTGCAGGCCTTTAACATGTTGCCAACATTTTAAAACACCAACAACGTGGGCACTGTTCTTCTACGCGTAGTGAATGGAAGATAGGTGTGGCTGTAAGGAGAGGAGGCCAAGCCACACACCTTTTCTCCCAGTGCATAGCCAAGTGTGACAGCACTCAGGACTTGCTGAATCAAGTGAAGACCCTAAGGGAGCAATCCTATGCTCCCCAGACACCATCGGGGGGGGGGGGGCATAGGATAGTTCAGCTTCTTGGCTCTGAGGTTGGAAACAGGACTCCAACCTTGGAGCCAGGAAACTGCGCTCCCTTCCCCCTTGTAGCCGGCGTGGAGAGAACTGTGCCAGCTCCCTCTCCATGCTTGGAAAATGGAGCACAGAGACAGGGAAAAGGGGGTGTTCCCAGGGGCAGGGAGGGGACCAGGGTGGCTGCACTACAAGCTATCCTACAGATGCCCCAGCCTCATTCCTTTCCCCTCCAAGGTGCCACTGCTAGACAGGCAAAATCTCTTGCATAGCAGATATGCAGGGCAGCTAGAGCGCAAAGGCATGGATGGCCTCCCGCCCTGCACTGGATACTCGGCAGCCTTTGAGTTCAGAGGCTGCCAGGTATCTACATAAGATTGCACCCTAAGACACTTAGACCTTGCAAAGGAGGAGGCGGTGTAGCAAACTAGGTGTAGATGTCTCCACCCATGATGACTCCTTGGCTCCACCTCTGCCCGCTATGCCCTCCCAGACCTGCTATATGCCCTCCCAGTAGTCACCAGCTGCCCCTGCATTCCAATGTATTAATATCACTGAGCGGGACAATGGACGCTTCAGAGCTAGGGCAGACAACAACTCTGAGGGCAACCACACACACATACAGCACCATTCTGATCTGGCTCAGGGCTCCCATACCTATTTACATTTTAAACCATTCATACAATTACTGATTGCATAAGCGCCATGCTTGATTTGCCCCTGAGAGATCTGTGACTTTCTTGGGGCCTGCGAGTTGTACCCATCCTGAGTGGAATGGAAAGTGGAATTCTACCTTGAACCTAACCTGAAGACCAGGTCATATCTCCGTAATTTTCTAAGATTCTCAGTTTGCTATTTTCAAAAGCACTGTTCCCATCTGGGGTAAAGTGAAAGGAATGACTCTCTCCTCCATGCAATTAAACTATCCAGAACTTTTTCTGGGTTGAAGCACAAGCAGTCAGATCTCCACCCCTTTGAGTTACCATGGTTACAATTCAGCAAGCTATTTCTCTCTGTACCCAGAATAGTTGGGCATTAAAACACACGCGCGCATACACACTATTCAGTTGGATAGCTCTCAACCTAACTTGTGACAGTTTTTTCTTATTCTGGCACAAACATAAGAAATGAAAACCAACCACACAGAAGAGGAGATGAGCGTAAATGTGGGTGTTAGGCAGAGAAATGAGTTCAGGCTGTAGGAGTCACTAAGCAGAGAAAAGATCTCTTTGGGGATTTTGAGAAAGAACATTTTGTGAGTTGCATAGCCGTCTGTGCAGAACGTCTGCCTACTTTTCCATGGAATTTCCCTTGGGGGAAAAAAAGATTTTAAAAGCCTTCTAGTAGTTTCTTACTCTTTGCAAGTCTGGAGCTTGGCTTATTTCAGATCTACTGTTCCAACGCAATGGGCAAAAAAAGCCACATTTAGATCTTGTTGGGAGCTGTTCCCAGTTAACATGGGTGCAAATGTAAATTAACAACACTATGCTCTCATCTTTAGCTGCCAGAGCATATGTTTAAAATATCCCATTACTACTACAGATGGATAAATGGATGCCTGGAGATCTTCAATAGGTTGTCAAATGTAACCTACTAATTTTTTGGCTTCCTAAATCAGGATTCTTTTATAAAATCAGATGCATTGTATACATGCAAGTCCACTGCACATGTTACAATATTCCTACAGATGTTACGTTCGCCTAGGAAACTGCACAAATCCCTGTGAATACGACACCACATCAGACAATCCCGCAAGCATGTGAATTGCAGTACAGCAAGTTTCATGTTGTCTTCATTTACTTTTTATCTTTTAAGTAGTGATCATTAATCCTGCCCTTTTATGGTTGTTCATAAATAATAATAACTATTATTATTATTTTCATTTCTATACCGCCCAATAGCCACATCTCTCTGGGCAGTTCATAAAAAATATCACAATGCAAGATAATAAAAACATAATGTGAAATCTCTAACATAAAAATTTAAAACAATTTAAACAGGTAAAACATTTACAATGAGATACTGGGCCTTATAGAAACAACTGACGTTGGAAAAAGTTTAGATACAGATAGTGAATAGACATGGCTTGGGAAGAGATAGTGGAACAGATAACATTTGGAGAGGTTCTGTGATGCGACAGATTGTGAAGAGATTATGAAGAGATAAATTGTGACTAGGATTTGTGGGTATATGACTAAGGTGGAAAATAGGTGTGTGTGCACGTGTGAGAGGATATGCATATATAGAAGCTTTAAAAGTTACTTATTTACTGTTTAACATCTTAATGTTTAATGTTCTGTTTAATGCTGTAATTAATCAATATTTCTTTATTTTATAAACTCCTATGCTTACTATAAAAAGGGGTACAGTAATAGAGAGAATAATGCATGTAGAATAAAAGCCAGTGTGTCCTCACATCTCATAAAGTAAAAGGGTTGGACCTGAGGTAAAGTTCCTGGTGGCAATGCCACCAAAAGTAAAGTTAAAGTTACACTAGAGTTAAAGTTAAAGAATTAAAGTTAAAAAGAGTTAACTAGTAACAAGTTTTCTTCACTATTTTACTTTAACTAGTATTAGTATTTACTTTAACTAGTTTACTTTAACTAGTAGTATTAGTATTGGTAGTATTAATATTGGTAGTATTAGTAATACTAGTAGTATTAGTATTTACTTTAACTGATTTACTTTAACGAGTATAGTTTACTTTAACTAGTTAAAGTTAACCGGAGTTAAAGTTAAACTGTGTACTAGTTAAATTAGTAAAGTCAAACTAGGTAAAGTTCCTGGTGGCGCTGTCGCTGTGCGGGGGAAGGTGTTGCCTGCTGTGGGAAAGGCCTTATTGAAAAGGTATTCTCACTGTGAGATAGGGAGGAACACTACAGGTTGCTCTCCCTTCTTGCCGCCTTCCAAGCCGCCCTCAGAGGAGGCACACCGAGGAAGGCCTCCGTTATTGATCATGGTGTCTGAGTAGGTTCAGGTCCTGTTTACAACTACTCTTCTCCCCTACTACTGCATTTCCTCCCACCGCCCCATTTCATTCCTCAAGTAGCAGAAGCCAGTCTACATGGAAATGGGTTTTCTAAGATGGTTCCATTGAAATACAGATTTTCATGAAATCAGGGCAAACGGTAGCCAGTAATGAGGTGTATACATTTTTTAAAAATCCGTTAGCATGGGGCAAACAAGTAGAATTGAATGCCCTCAAATGGGCAGATGTGGGGAAGTGAGGAGGCTTGCTCTCCCCGCCCCCCCCACGGTGCACTCAGTGAAGCTTTTCAGATCAGTAAGGCTCTGCATACCTTTGTACGTCTATGCATGACAGCCTTGTTATGCTCCCCTCCGCACTGAGAGAATATTTAAAGGGACCGGCAGCGATTGAGTGCAGGGTCAAAACAGTGTCCTTTCAGAGCAGCAGGGCTGACTCCCATCCCCAAGGCTTACTTTCGGGTAGACATAAGCCCCCACCCCACGCAACTCTTCCCTTGCACAAATCAGTGCCTGCGCTGAAGCCAGCCGAGGTCACATGGACTCCCAAACTGCACTGAAGCCACTGTGACTGGAAAACCCACCACAAATAATGTGTTGTTGTTGTTTTTAATGGATTTAGAGCAAGAAATACCTCATGAGCTATGGGGAAGGGTGTGTGTCATCTGACATGATTGACTCATTCATTTATTTACAATATTTATATACTGCTCCACATTAAAAGATTTTGGAGCAGTGAACAGCAGAGATAAACAAAACAAAACACCATGTTAAAACACTTAAAATATTTTGAAAGAAAGACATTCTGACTTGGAGGTGGAGCAGAACCAGAGTAAAAGCCTGGTGTAGATGAGCCCCAGCAGCCAATTGGGATTGTGTACTAGACATGAAGACATCCCCAAGTTGTATGCCAATGTTGCCCAGGCCAAATGAAACCCAGTTAGAGCAAGGGATGGGAGAATCAGGAATGATCAAGCTCGCCCAGATTCTCCAAACTTCGCTTCAAAACTCGGCTGGGCTCGCTGCTGTTTTTGTTTGCAACCTGGTTTTCAGTTCATTCAACTGGGAAAAGTGCACATTTCTATGCACATTTTTCAGAAGTGTGCACTTTCCTCCATTGACTAAAGCATGAAAATGCATGTGTGTGTTTGAAAGCACACATTCTTCTAAAACACGCATTTTTTCCGAATGTAATCGCAACTTCGGGAATGTGTGGACATTTTTCGAAAAGATGCAGTCACATTCAGGGATGTGAACTGGGTGAGTTCAGAGTATTAGGATTGATGTGGATCGTTTCTTGCAACAGAGCAAGGCATTCTGGGTATTCACTCTCAAATCATTACCCCTGAAGGTCTAAATGAATGGACTGATCTGTCAGTGTTTCTGTAAGCCCCCTTTGATGAGTACTGTGCCTTTAAACTGCAAAGAGCATTTCTATATATAGATACTGTTGTACTCACTCCCTGGTTTATGACTGCTGGTCCTTATGGGTTCTTAAAAGATCTTAAAGACCTTAGGTTCTTAAAAGATCCAGGGCACAAGCCCATAACCCAATTTGCATGTGCATATATAAGCACACCTCTAATATCTATATATATAGGTATAGGTAGGTGTGTGGTGTACCTGTGGTGTGCTTATGTATGTGTATAGATTACATACACACATACATAAGAAGTGTGCACTGACCCCCCACCCCACCCTACTTCAACTCAGACCCCGAATCAGCATTTTGAAAAACATCCCGCATCTGCTTGGACCAATTTGTAGTCGGTTGACTTCAGCTCAGAAACGAAACCTGAGTCTAGGTTTGGAAAAAATGAGCCTTTATGCTTCCTGTTGACTACTATGGCAAATTAGGGGAAAAAAGCTGTTACTTTTTTCTCTTGGTCAGAACTGGATGATAATTTCAGGCATAGTAGCCCCTGGAAGGGGATAACACCTGTCCAGTGTCAAAAAAATAAAAATAATAAAAAATAAAATGGGTGCATGGTTTATATTTGGTTTTCTTTTAAAGGGAACTGCCAATAACATTTTTTTCTTGGAAGAATTGGATAACATTTTCAGGATTCATTGTCCCATCAGAGGAGATCATGTCTGCCAAATTTCAGAATGATAGCTACAGGGGGTTTTGTGCAAGGATGGCCTTGACATTTTGAGGTCTCCAAAAGAGGACATATTTATCTCCCTATGTTCCTTGTGGACCATTGTTCTGAAAATTACATACAAGCCTAGAGTTGTCCCTAAGTAAGAAACCAGTAAAATTCCAAAAGGGTAGGTGCACAGTTCATATGGAAGGGGAGTTCTCCAATTTGGGGAAGGGAGGGATTTGCTTTACCTTCCCTTCACCCCCACCCAATAGTTTTTGGGTAGATTTGTATGAAAATGCAAAGGTCATTAGAGGTGTCCCCCAGGCAAGAAATCTGCAGTTTCTGAAGGATATACATGCATGCGAATGTAGGATTAATAGAATGTATTTACATTTCACCAATGTTAGCAGCAGGGGGGCATGGGTGGGAAGGTGCTATTGCACTCATGTCCTGCTTGTGGGTTTCCAGTGGGCATCTGGTTGGCCACTGTGTGAACAGAATGCTGGACTAGATGGACCTTGGTCTGATGCAGCATGGCTCTTCTTATGTTCTTAAATAGAGAGTGCCTCTGAGCATATGCAGAATGCCTTCCTTTCACCACTGAAAACTTGCATTCTCCCCCTACCAATTCTGTTCCCCTCCATGCAACCATCCCTCCTCATCCTACCATCCTCCAGCAACTCATCATAAAAACAGATGTCTTGTTTTGTGCAACTCTACCTCCTCCTTGTTATGCACAAGCTCTCATTGTGTCTTCCTCCCCATAACTTCATTTGTGCCAAGACTTCACCAGGATACAGCCAATGAGTCTGTTTTCAAAACTAGGGCTAAGTTATGGAGAAACTCTGAGCATGTACTAAGTGCCTTTCTCTCACCACTGAAACTAGAGTTCATGCAAAATGAAAAAACCCACAAAAGACAAAACCTGCATAGGACTGAGATGAAAGGATAGTAAATTCATTAGATGGAATTGGGTAGGCACTGTATTAAGCCTGCAGTACCATGCTCACATCTCAGGACTTATTTTTTGAGTAAACATGCAGAGCATTAAGGTGCAAACCTCCCTGCAAAAGTAACTTGTGCTGGAATCCTATGCACACTTTCCTGATGGTAAGCCTCATTTAACGTAATGGGGCTTCTGAGTAGGCATACATAGGATTGCATAAAGGAGTAGTATTTATCTTCCCTGTACTTAAAAAAAAAAAAAAGCCTTTTTTTAATTAAAGCTTTCTGTTCATAGGAACAGAGGAAGCTGCCTTATGCTGAGTCAGACCCTGGGTCCATCTAGCCCAGTATTGTCGACACTGGCTGGCGGCAGCAGCTCTCCAGAGTTTCAGGCCAGATTCTTTCCTAGCCCTACCTGGAGACGCTGGGGATTGAACCTGGGACCTTCTGCATGCCAAGCATGTGCTCTACCACTGAGCTACAGCCCTTCCTATTGCTGGATAATGGCAACTGACAAACAAAACAGTCCCAGATTTGTTTCTTTGCAATCATGTGAACCCACTTTTCTCAAAGGCTTGAGTGAGAAGGAGAAAAACAAACCCTCTTGTCTGTTTGTATAAAGTCAAATACAGTTCAGAACTTCTCTTGCCCACTGAAGAGAATTCTCTTTAAGAATTCCCCAAGATATGCTCTGGGTGGAAAAAAGAAGAGAAAGAAAGAACAGGAGAGAGGAGGGAAGAACAAGAAAAGAAGAATGGTGACTGGAAATGCAGAGAGGGGGTTAAGGAGAATTCCCTAAGTCAAGTGCTTCTTTCAGAGAGGTAGTGCTTCAGAGGAATTTAGGAGGCTGTGGAGGGTTTGTAAGGATTGCATGTACTTAAATTAACTTTAAGAGGGGAGGTGGCTGAGGGCTTTTTCCAGCTTTTTAAAAAACTGTGGAACCTCTTAGCTGCACGGTTTCGAATCAACAGGCATCCATCGTTTCTCAGCTGTGCTTAGGGATGTTGGAGAAATCCTCCATGGGCCCCAATGACGCCGGATTCTATTGAATCCGGCCCCCCGAAGTCCGCGGAGGATCAGATCTCCTACCTGCACCTCCAGGAGGAATCCTCGCTGGCCGGATCCTCCCCGCCGGCCGGCTCCGGAGCACCAGCAATACGGCCACCATTGCCATATCGCTGGCTGGGCGGATTGACTGAGGATGCAAATGGGACTTCCCTGCTTTTACATGATAGGCTACGCAAATATTTGAGTAGCCTATTGCGTTAATCAAAAGCACAGATGCAAATGGCGTCCAGGACGCCATTCGCGGCCATAAAGGCTTTCGTTTAAGGTAAATGCAGCCATTTACGGCTGCATTTACCTTAAACTAAGGCCTTTACAGCCGCAAACGGCATCCCGGACGCCTTTTGCATCCTCAGGCAGTAGTCCCGTTCAGCCAGCGATACAGCATGGCGGCCGTATCGCTGGCACTTCGGAGCTGGCCGGCAGCTCCACAGAATTGCCGCGGAGTGGAGATGGCGACAAGGATTCCAGGGGGAGGGACGGATCGCCTCAGCCCAAGGGCAGATTCCCCAGCAGGTAGGGAATCCGCCCATCCCTAGTTGTGCGCCTTCATAGCTGCACAGCATAGAAACAGCAGGGCTGGCTCCCCCACCCCCACTCCCAAGCTCAACTAGTTAAAGTGAGAGGCTCCTGTAGTCAGCAAAGCAAAGTGGAAGTGAAGGCAATGAGTTACTTCCGGGTAGATATGTTTACCCCTCTGCTCTCCCCACGCCCTGGCCCCACACTACTTTCCCTTCCGCCAATCAGTGCCGCTTCTACCAGCCTGTGCAGAAACCAGCTGAGGTCACACAGACTCCCCAACAGCATTGAAGCCGCTGTGACATTAAAATCCAACACAAAATGAGTTTGAAGAAAAACACACACGGAAATTTAGGGCAAGAAAGCTGGGCTAGCTACGGAGAGCAGCATGCGTCATCTGACAGTATCGATTTGGGGGTGGCGTAGAACTGGAGAAAAGCCCCATGTAGATCGGGCCTTGGAGTGTTAGTTTTGAATTTGCTAATCGAGGATCACCAAAAGTTGAACAGTCCAATGCTTATAAAGAGTTCCATGTAAAAGTCTCTCCCCATACTTGACAACCCACTCATACAATTTACACGGTTTCCTATGTGGAAGTGACTTCTGAGTAAACTTTTTAAAATTACATTTACTTCCTGCTTTTCCTTTAAAAAGCTCAGAATGGCTTACTTAAGGCTCCCAATGTTCTCCTACCCAGATACTGGTCAGGATTCAAGACTCATCATCCAAATACAGCACCTATCACTATCTTGGGTGAAACAGAAAGGATATGGTCCTGTCTTCAGGCATACAGTCGATAAACAAAACAATGAAAGGACAACAGGATGGGGAGAAACACATCAAAGAATGACCAAGAAGACAAAGCAGCAACAGTCACCAAGGACAGGCACTCAGATTTTATTCTGATGATCCCTGAAATGCAGGCCCATGCTACACTGAAAGATTTACATCACAGCAGGGGGCGGGAACGGGTGGCCCTCCAGCTGTCACTGGACTCCAGATCCCATCAGCCCCATACAGAATGGCTGGTACTGTGGAATGATGGAAGATATAGTCCAACATCTGGAGGGCTCAGATTCTCTTCCCTTGCATTACAACAACAGAGAAACCAAGAGTAGCTGTAGACCGAGCACCATATAAACAGGAGCTTACAATTATTTATTGTAATGTGTGAGAGTGTGTGTGTGTGTGTGTGTGTTTAACCTCTTTCACACAGCAGCTGAGTCTTGCCATCTGCCTGAGGTGAGATGTGGGAGAGTTCAGCCAAACTGGCCAGAACAGGGATGCTTTGCCAGTTCTTCAAACGATGGATTCAAGGAAAACTAAAAATAAACAAACCTTGACATCATGTACCAGTCTCAAAGGAGAAGGTGAAAATACCAAAGAACCTCCAAGAGAGTACGATTATTTCTGCTGTGATGATTTCTTTGAGCAAAATTTGTGAGTAACATTCCTGATTATCGTCTCTCAAGACTCAAATCTTTTGCTGCTGCTGTTGAAGCAGATCTTTCCGTATCTTTGTAGGGCCAGTCCCAGACATGTTGCTGCCAGAGGCAGAGCAGCAAATCTCCCCACCCATCCCCTTGACAAGGTGCATAGCACCCTAGGCTAGCCTAGTTATTTTCGCACCTGAATTAGGGATGGACAGACTTGTCAATCTCATTCTCACCAAGAATGACAGATGTTTAAAGTCAAGCTTCTTCTATCCCATTTCCACCTAAGTTTGTGACTTTAAAAAAACATCTTACATGAATTTGTACATTGTTGGTGTGCATTTTTCCTAATGTACTCATTTTCCTTTGTATTTTTTTAATGTACACATGTTTTCCAAAGACTTCCATTATTATAACACAGTTTTGTGCATACTTTTTCTAAATACGTACACTTTGTGCTCACTTTCCCCTCATATGCACATTTTTTGTTCACTTTTCCCAATGAGCTGCATCGCAAAGCTTATAAAAATGTAGACTTTGGTACATAACTCTGTCTTCGCTCATAGCCTCAGGAGGTGCGAATTGGTTAAATCCATTAAAAGAACACCGGATAGAACAAATTGCTCACCCATCCCTGCAGAAAATCCCACAAACACCTTTCCATCTCCCTGGCAGCAAAACAATACAGTAATAATAAATCAACTGCCAGTGTGCTGCCCTTTTGTGACATCCAAAATCAGCTGCCCAAGGCAGCTGGCTCATTCTGCCTCCTGGTACTGCAGACTCTGATCCTTTGGATGGCTTTTTGAAAGCCATATACCTGATCAAGCAAATAGACCTATGGAAGCACAGGACTCTGTATATCTTTTAACTTCTTTGAAATTGCATTACAAGTTAGAAATACTTATACTTATTCCAACATCTAGATTGTTGTTGTTCAGTCGTTCAGTCGTGTCCGACTCTTCGTGACCCCATGGACCATAGCACGCCAGGCCTTCCTGTCCTCCGCTCTCTCCCGGAGTGTGCTCAAACATCTAGATTACTAGATGTGAAATACTAAGTGACAAACCTACAAGCCTGTCCTGATCATCTGTTTAGGCTGTGCCCACAGTTCTTGTGACTGCTTAATTTTTTTTGGCATAAAATCATTGGTGTTTTTGTTGCAGAGACTTTTCGCAAGTGTGGAGAGAAAGTCTGTTTCCTTTCCCCCTCAAACACAGCAAGAAAGCTTTGGAATTTACATATCTCCCTTTAATTTTATTTATTTATGTGATTTGTACCCTGCCTTTCTACCAAGAAAAATGGCACTCAGGGCAGCTTACAATCATAACTGAAACTTGATCAAAACAATAGTAACACAATTGCATTAAAACACAATTAAAAACACAACAATAACAGAAGGAAAACTGCATCCAAACCAATAGAGCCACTTATATGCCAAAGGCCTGTTTGAATAAAAAGTTCTTTGCCTGCCAGTGGAAGGGCAGCAGACAGAGAGCAAACCTAGCCTCCCTTAGCAGGTTGTTCCACAGCCTGGGAGCGACCACTAAGAAGGCATCGCCACCAAACCAAACACACTTCTGAAGATGGTGGTCTCAAAAGAAAGGCCTCTTCCAAAGACCTTAAGACCCAGGTAGGCTCATATGGAAGAAGGCACTCTTTCAGTAGCCTGGTCCCAAGCCATATAGGGCTTTATAGGTCATAACCAGCATTTTGAATTCTGCCTGGAAACAGACCAGTAGCCAGTGAAGCTGCTGTAACAAGGGAGTCATGTGCTCCCTGTAACTGGCCTGGGTCAAGAGTCTGGCTGCAGCATTCTGGACTAGCTGAAGTTTCTGAACATTTTTTGAAAGCAGCCCCATGTAAACCACGTTACAATAGTCCAAGCGGGATGTAACAAGGCATGTGTGACCGTGATCCAGATCAGACGTCTCTAGGAATGGGTGCTGTTTGCACACTAGCTTCAGCTGTGCAACTCAACTCCTGGCCACTGCCGAAACCAGGGCAGCCAGGTTCAAGGCTGAGTCCAAGAGGACACCCAGACTGCAACCCTGAAGATTCAGAGTACACCCAACTGCGCCTGTTCCTAGAGGTGTTCTGAGCTCCCGAAGGAGTTTTTATTCCAAAACGTGTAGAGCATGCAGTGAAGGCTACTGCTACCATCCCACACCAGAGACATCCTCTTCTTTCTGGTTTGTGTTTTTGTATGCATCATATGGGTACCAATAAGTGAACAGAGCCAAGTAGTGGCTTCCTGTTTCCAGGGATATTTCTGTCTTGTCAAACAGTGGCGTAGACTCTTCAGAGCCACTTATCCACTTCCATGATTTTCTCAACAGCACTGCTGAAAATCATTGGCATGAGATCTCTTGAAGTTATGTGGGAGAGCAAGAACTCTACAGGGAAATTTACTTATATACTAGCAGAGCCCTGAGGCAGCTGGCTGGAAAAACCCATTGCTCAGTACTCCTTCCCAGCCAATTTAGGGCTGGGTGGAAGTCATTCTCTCCTGCCTGATTGGGAGTGGCGTGTGAACTCTGAATAGCCAGCAGCAAAGACTGAGAAACTAGAAATGGTACTGAAGGGACGGCAGCATATTCTCAAAGTACCACATCTGAAAGTTACAGAGCCCTACTGGTCCCTCATACTTTGAATTTAAGAAGCTTCTCTTTCATAACAAATTGAATTTGCTTTAACGAATGTGAAACTAAATGATGGGGAGTCAGACCCTGCAGGTGCACTTTCCCTAACACAGAAAAAGCTTTGATAAAATTCTTTATCATATTTACTTGTGCTACCTCCAGTACCAGAGGAAGTGAGCCTGCGTACACCAGTTGCTGGGGAACATAGGAGGGTGCTATTGCACTCATATCCTGCTTGTGGGTTCCCAGTCGACAGCTGGTTGGCCACTGTGTGAACAGAATGCTGGACTCGATGGACTCTTGGTCTGAGCCAGCACGACTCTCCTTATATTCTTACATACTATGTGTCTGGGGCCAAGTACGAATACTTTGTCAAAACTGATCTGGCCACTTTTTGAAGCCCCAAATTCAGAGGAATGAAGCTCGCATGTTTTCCCCTTGTTTTTGATTTAGAAGGCATTTTTGTCATCAAAATCGACAATCTGCCTTTGGCCATACTATACCAAACACGAAACACATAAACCTAATGTCATGATCACAGCCTTAAGCAGCAACCAGGACAGCAACTCAGAGAGAGGGGTCCCAGAATGTCAGTGTGGCGGCATGGATTCTGGAGGTGCCAGTCTGACATTAATTCCCAAACCAGTATCCAAATGTCCTCTGAGCTGCAGTGCCTAAGACAACACTGGTGTTCAGACAGACCTCAAAAACTAGAGGAAATCCAGACAACCAAACAGAAGAATTTAAGCAGATAAACTGGGAGACTGTAATAACAGCAGTGACTAGTCCGATTTCACCTGGAAACAAGAAACTGAAATGATCAGGCGATTAGATGGTACAATTCATTTGAGTCATTTGTTATTGGAAGCCATGACTTTAAAGAAATTGTTTAACACATTTCTACTCTGTCTGCCCATGTGCTGAGACAGCTTACATAAAAACATAGTTGTATTTTATTAATCATACAATTAGGGATAGGGGAGAAATCTGCCACGGACCCCAATGAGGCCAGATTCCAAGAATCCAGCCCCATTGGGGCCCAGGGAGGAACGGAGCACTCACCTCCACCTCCAGTATACCATTTGCATCCCTGTTCACATGATAGGCTATGCAAATATTTGCGTAGCCTATCACTTCTAAAAACAGGGACGCAAATGGTGCAGTGGACGCCATTTGCAGCCGTAAAGCTGGTAGATTAGCCTAAATGCAGCCGTAAATGGCTGCATTTAGGCTAGTCTACCAGCTTTACGGCCGCAAATGGTGTCCACTATGCCATTTGTGTCTAGAGCCTGACTTACAGCGATATGGCACGGCAATGGCTGCCGGCTGTAGCAACATTCGCCAGCGAAGTGGAGCTGGCGGCCGACTCTGCAGGATCAAGGTGGAGCGGAGCCTGGATGGATTCTGGGGGGGAGGAACAGATTGCCTCCCCCCACCGCGGACCCCCCCCCCGAACGGGGTAAGTGATCCGCCCATCCCTACATACAATATAGTAATAGAAAAACTAAGTCATTTAAATGAAGTTCCAGCTTTCCATCAAACCCTCCTGCAGCCCATCCAAATGTCATTATAAATAGATATTCCTTCCACTTTTTCCTGAAGGCTAGGAGAGAGGAGACCATTGGGCTATAGATTCTCCTCCGCTCCCAGGTTTGAGGCTAAACAAATCCAAAAATAACTTCAAAAGGGGAAAGATACCTGTCTGAAAACTGGAAAAGGTTTTGGAACCATGTAGAAGGCAATACTTCACTCATGGGAAGAGGTTAAGGAAAAAAGAATTGGCACTTCTTTTATTAAACTGTAGCATTTTCTTCACTTAGCAGTAACATCTTCTATGTGACAGATTTTGCAGCAGTTTTCTGAAATAAAAATAAAAAATAAAATAGGTGGAATCCTATGCATGTTTAGAGAGAAAAAAGTCCTACAATTCCCAGCATACCCCAGCCAGCCATGCTGGCTGGAAGATTCTGGGGGTTGTAGGATTTTTTTTTTCTGTCTAAACATATATACGATTGTGTCCCCAATAAACCCTAAGAAAGCCTACATGCTTTCCAGTTTAGATTTTTTTGAAGATTATAAATTGTAATCAAAGAAGCTAAAGGACAAAATTCAATTTGCTCAAGGGTGCAGTTAAAAAAAAAATGAAGCAGCTATTTACAAATACGTAATCAACATTAAACCTGCCACCAAGTATTAAACATACATAACTTGCTCTGCCTATCTTCATTAGACAATAAAATTTCCTTTAAAATTGTGACACTGTTTTCATGGTATAATCACACTTTAACACAGGGTTGGGCGATCTGTGAATCTCTAGATGATTTGGCCTACAACTCCCATCAGCCCTAGCCAGCACAGCCAATGGTGAGGATTAATGGGAGTTGTAGGCCAAAACATCTGAAGGGCCACAAGTTGCCCACTCCTGCTTTAACGCATAAGTGCTATGACCTACTCCTTCCAGTGTAATGGAGTTTGTAGGGATGTGCACTGGATTCAGTTGAATCCCAAATCCTGAGTCGAATCAGGAGAGGTTCTGAGGCTTCCTGAAGCAAAGCAGAATTTCCTCCAAATTGACTATCCTGAGGATTCATGCACAATTCAGTGCTTTGGAGGGCTGCAGAAAGGCAATTCGTCTGCAAAAAAAATAACTACTTTCACTTTTTCATGTATGGAGAACACCAAAGTGGGGTGAGGAAAATAAGTTGAGTGACTGACAAGTCCATCATCTAATCATAGGGAATCACTTGCCAGGGGCTCTCTAATCACTGTGCTCGGGAGGGATTTGAGTGTTACAAAATCAAGGTTGCTCTGTGCTCCTTTTGCCGAGCAGTAACGAGATAAAGAGCTTTGTGTGAGAGGAATTGTTTGTGGCTGACTTCTGTACTTACTCCTTCCTAACCCTCCTTACTCCAATTTCTAGGACTCTTCCTAAAATCTTCCTTTTCTTTTCTTTCCCATTCTATCCATCCACCCTGATTTTCCTCTAGAAGTTAGGTTTCATTGCTTCTTGCTGTTGTATGTTAAGTCTCTCTTAACTACTAATATAGGAAGTGTTACTTCCCACTCCCAATTTTGGCTTTAGTTACATAGATTTCATTGTGAATCAAAATGTCTCTCTTTCTCAACTATACTAAGGTTATATTTCAGTGATACGTCACCCCGTATAAATTAGACAAAATATATAAGAATTGTTCAGAGAAGTGCCGGAGATGTGGCGGGATGAAGGCTGACATTTGTTCAAGTATTTTGGTCTTATCCGAATACAAAAAAGGGAAATGATTTTGCAAATATTTATGAAATGATGGGATATATAATACTGGTAGACCTATTATGTGTTTTTCTTGGCTATCTTAGGGCACAATCCTATGGCCACTAGACAGTGGCTGGGCAGCCATAGGATTATTTGGTTTTTGGAACCCAACTCGGAGCCCACAGTCCGAGGTGAGTTCCCAGAAAACCGCCTCCATGCCCCCTCTCCCTCATAGGTGGCACGGATTGTCCCCAGCTCTGTGCCTGTAGCGCAGAGCGGGAGGAAAGGGGGTGTTCCCAGCGGTGCAGAGGGGACCATGGAAGGGCCAGTATGATGCTTCCTATTTGTTGTCTGGCTGCCCCCACCCCTACTCCGAACCACTGCAGCTGGACAGCTGAAATTGCCTGTCTAGCCACACATGCAGGGTGGCTGGAGCACGGAGACAAGATCCACCTGCCCTGCATTGTTTAAGCAGCTGCCTCCAAGACCTAAATTTAAGTCTTAAATTTAAGGCTTGTGACTTGAACCTTATTGTTATCCTTTAAACAGTTAGTGAAATACTGATAGCTGCTTTCTGGAAGAAGACCAAGATTCTGTCTAATGAACACTGCCTCCAGAAGGTCTGGGGCCAAAGCTGCACCTTCGTTAATAACGTTTTGTCTGCACTGTACTTCTAAATCCCCTTACGCATTTTAATATTACGGCACACATGGAGTGTTCTCTAACGTTACTGTTCCTGTGTTGTGCCGATATTTGAAGGCACACTGCCTTACAGATAGTAATCATAATGCTACCTCCATGCTTCCGGGAGCGCTGCTCTAGGTTGCCCTTGTACTGGGAATGTTGAGAAGGCACCGCCCCTCTTTTCTCTCTCTCTCATTTCACCCTCCTGCTCATGTGCGCTCATGCAGACCCAAGTGGGAGAGCCATTCTGACCTTTCTGCGGTATCTCCGAATGTACATCGATTCAATTTCATATTCCTCCTTACAGCATGAATCCTGAGTCAATTTCCAGTAAGCTCGGCAACACCATCAAAGTAATTGTTGTCCTGCTTCATTGTATTTGCGCTGCTCCTTGAGCGCTGAATCTCACTGAGGCTCAGCAAGCAAGGAGGAGACGATCTCCAATGTTACCGGAGGTGTCAAGATTATTTTTCAGCGAGAATACAAAGTAACCTTTTCTTTCCCATTCTATCCATCCACCCTGATTTTCCTCTAGAAGTTAGGTTTCATTGCTTCTTGCCGTTGTATGTTAAGTCTCTCTTAACTACTTATATAGGAAGTGTTACTTCCCACTCAGTGAAGCCATAAGCTATGCTGTGCAGGGCCACCCAAGACGGACAGGTCATGGTGGAGAGATCTGACAAAATGTGGGCCACTGGAGAAGGAAATGGCAACCCACTCCAGTATTCTTGCCAAGAAAACCCCATGGAACGTATCACAAGGCTAAAAGATATGACGCCGGAAGATGAGCCCCTCAGGTCAGAAGGTGTCCAATATACTACTGGGGAAGAGCAGAGGGAATTTCCAAGTAGTGCCAGAAAGAGTGAAGTGGCTGGGCCAAAGCCGAAAGGACACTCAGCTGTGGATATGTCTGGTGGTGAAAAGAAAGTCCGATGCTGTAAAAAACAATATTGTTTAGGAACCTGGAATGTCAGATCAATGAATCAAGGTAAGCTGGAGGTGGTCAAACTTGAGATGGCAAGATTAAACATCGACACCTTGGGAATCAGTGAACTAAAATGGACAAGCATTGGCGAATTTAATTCAGGTGACCATTATATCTACTACTGTGGGCAAGAATCCCTTAGGAGGAATGGAGTAGCACTCATAATCAACAAAAGGGTGGGAAAAGCAGTACTGGGGTACAATCTCAAAAACGATAGAATGATCACAGTATGAATCCAAGGCAAATCATTCAACATCACAGTAATTCAAGTCTATGCCCCAACCACTGAGGCCGAAGAAGCTGAGGTTGATCGGTTCTATGAAGACCTACAACACCTTCTAGAACTAACACCAAAAAAAGATGTCCTCTTCATCATAGGGGATTGGAATGCTAAAGTAGGAAGTCAAGAAATCACCGGGATAACAGGCAAGCATGGCCTTGGTGTACAAAATGAAGTAGGACAAAGGCTAATAGAGTTTTGCCAAGAGAACACGCTGATCATAGCAAACACTTTTTTCCAACAGCACAAGGGGCGACTCTACACATGAACATCACCAGATGGTCAATATCGAAATCAGATTGATTATGTCCTTTGCAGCCAAAGATGGAGAAGCTCCATACAGTCAGTAAAAACAAGACCTGGAGCTGACTGTGGCTCAGATCATGAGCTGCTTCTTGCAAAATTTCAGCTTAAACTGAAGAACGTAGGGAAAACCACTAAACCATTCAGGTATGACCTAAATCATATCCCTGATGAATATACAGTGGAGGTGAGGAAAAGATTTAAGGGATTAGACCTGATAGACAGAGTGCCTGAGGAACTATGGACGGAGGTCTGTAGCATTGTTCAGGAGGCAGCAACGAAATCCATCCCAAAGAAAAAGAAATGCAAGAAAGCCAAGTGGCTGTCTGATGAGGCTTTACAAGTAGCTGAGGATAGAAGGGAAGCGAAAAGCAAGGGAGAAAGGAGAAGATATATCCAACTGAATGCAGAGTTCCAGAGAATAGCAAGGAGAGACAAGAAGGCCTTCTTAAATGAACAATGCAAAGAAATCGAGGAAAACAATAGAATGGGAAAGACGAGAGATCTCTTCAAGAAAATCGGAGATCTCAAGGGAACATTTTGTGCAAAGACGGACATGATAAAGGACAAAGAAGGCAGGAACCTAACAGAAGCAGATGAGATTAAGAAGAGGTGGAAAGGATACACAGAAGAACTGTACAGGAAAGACCTTAATGTCCCTGATAGCCATGACAGTGCGGTCACTGAACTTGAGCCGGACATCCTCGAGAGTGAAGTCAAGTGGGCCTTAGGAAGCATTAGTAACAACAAAGCTAGTGGAGATGACAGTATTCCAGCTGAGCTATTTAAGATCCTAAAAGATGATGCTGTTAAAGTGCTGCACTCAATATGCCAACAAATTTGGAACACTCAGCAGTGGCCACAAGACTGGAAAAGGTCAGTTTACATTCCAATTCCAAAGAAGGGCAACGCCAAAGAGTGTTCAAACTACCGTACAATTGCGCTCATTTCACATGCCAGCAAGGTGATGCAAGGTTACCAGTAGAAACGTATGGCTGTGAAACCTGGACTATAATAGGGATGTATGAATCACTTACCTGTTCCGCTCGGGGCATCCGCTGGTGGGGGGAGGCATGCCGTCCCTCCCCCCAGGAATCCTTGACGGCTGGCTCCACTCCGCGGGGATTCCGCAGAGCCACCGGCCAGCTCCGCCAGCAGCCAGTCATCTGGCCGCTGGCTAGCAGAGACGCAAATGGCAGGTGCCGTAGCGACCACCGTTTGCGTCCCTGTATTCAGCTGTGATAGGCTACGTAAAGACTTATGTAGCCTATCATGTCTGGGTTAAAAAACAAAACAAAAATGCATACACAAATGGCGGTGGCTATGGCCACCGCCATTTGCATTCCTTATTTCTGGCCGTCTTAGTCTATGTAAATATTTACGTAGTCTTTCACATCTATGTAAAAAAAACCACACAGAAGCAACCAGACTGCAAATGGCGGTGGTGGCAGCCGGTTTGAAGACCAGCCACCGCCGCTGAAGCCGCTGCTGGAGCCGCCGCCGTCTGGAACATCCACCCCAGGTAAGTCTCGTCCTGGAGGGGATCTGTGGGGGGCGGGGGGGTGGCAGGCCATTCCGCCATGGATTTCAGGGGGCCAAATGCACTGGCATTCGGCCTCGCAGAGACCCATGGCGGAATTCTCTGACATCCCTAGACTATAAGGAAGGCTGAGCGCGGAAGAATTGATGCCTTCAAACTGTGGTGCTGGAGAAGACTCTTATGAGTCCCCTGGACTGCAAGGAGGTCAAATCAGTCCATACTAAAGGAAATCAACCCTGAGTGCTCATTGGAAGGACAGATACTGAAGCTGAAGCTCAAATATTTTGTCCACCTAATGCGAAGAGAAAACTCTCTGGAAAAGACCCTGATGCTGGGAAAGACTGAAGGCAAAAGGAGAAGGGGACGGCAGAGGATGAGATGGCTAGATAGCATCACTGATGCAATGAATATGGATTCAGCACGCTCCAGGAGAGAGCGCAGGACAGGAAGGCCTGGCATGCTATGGTCCATGGGGTCACGAAGAGTCGGACATGACTGAACGACTGAACAACAACAACTTCCCACTCCCAATTTTGGCTTTAGTTACATAGGTTTCATTGTGAATCAAAATGTCTCTCTTCTCAGCTATATTAAGGTTATATTTCAGTGGTACTTCACCCAATATAAATTAGACAAAATATATAAGAATTGTTCAGAGAAGTGCTGGAGATGCGGTGGGATGAAGGCTGACATTTGTTCAAGTATTTTGGTCTTGTCCAAATATAAAAAAGGGAAATGATTTTGCAAATATTTACAGCATGAATCCTGAGTCAATTTCCAGCAAGCTCGGCGACACCATCGAAGTAATTATTGTGCTGCTTCATTGTATATGTGCTGCTCATTGGGGGCTGAATCTCACTGAGGCTCAGCAAGCAAGGAAGAGATGATCTCAGATGTTACCGGAGGTGTCAAGATTATTTTCCAGTGGGAATGCAAAGTAATCTGGGCGTGATGGCCCACTGTGTTGGTCACGTAAGAATGCCCAAGAGCTTTCGCCATTACTGGGTTCGTCCGTCAAGCAAGGATTGGTGGGAGAACTTCATTCTCAAGTTCTCAACGATGCATGCTGGATCGAGTACCTCTGGATGTCTAGAAGCGCCCCATTTGAGATAGTGGCAGAGTTGACCTCAGCACTACAGAGACAATGGACATCAATGCGAGAGCCTGTCAGTGTCGCGAAAAGGTAGCTCTCACCATTTGGAAGCTTGTCAACCCTAGTTTTTACAAGAGTGCTGCTGAATAGTTTGGGGTGGGAAGGTCAACAGTGGCTGAGATTTTTGTGGAGGTGTGTCTTGTGATGAAACAGATTCTCCTTCGACTTCTGGTTTCCCTGCTGACGTCCATAAAGTAAGTTCTTCGTACACATGTCCTCATTCCTCCTCTTCCACAAAATGGCAACCAGCTTGTGTTTTCTGATGTTTGTGTTCGCCCTTCCGTGTGTGAGTGTGCACGTGCATTTGTGTGTGTGAGCACTCCTGATGTGTGACCTTACACATGGTTCCTCTGTATGGTACCATGATCTAACTCAGTTTCATTATGTTTTATTCATGTCTCCCGCACCCGGAAAAAACCCTACATCACAGATCATGGATGGATTTGATGCCCTGGGATTCCCTCATTGTGTGTCCGCAGTGGCTGGCACGCATTTTTGTATCAAATCTCCCGTTCATCAAGGAAGTGAATGTATAAATAGGAAGAACAACTTCTCCATGTTGCTCCAAGGAACAGCAGATCATACTGGACAGTTCATCAACGTTGAAATAGGCTGGAGCAGAAGAAATCACGATACCTACGTTTGCAGAAAATCAGCACTCTGCGAGGCAATGGGTGTGGGTGCTTTTGTTCCAGGAAACCCCACCTGGATTGGGTATCTTGAAATACCACCCCTAATTGTGGCAGATGGAGCTTACCCTATTTATGCCTGGCAACAGTAGCAACGTATGGCTGTGAGAGCTGGACTATAAGGAAGGCTGAGCGCCGAAGAATTGATGCTTTCAAACTGTGGTGCTGGAGAAGACTCTTACGAGTCCCCTGGACTGCAAGGAGGTCAAATCAGTCCATCCTAAAGGAAATCAACCCTGAGTGCACATTGGAAGGACAGATACTGAAGCTGAAGCTCAAATATTTTGGCCACTTAATGCAAAGAGAAAACTCCCTGGAAAAGACCCTGATGCTGGGAAAGATTGAAGGCAAAAGGAGAAGGGGACTGCAGAGGATGAGATGGCTAGATAGCATCACTGATGCAATGAATATGAACTTGAGCACGCTCCGGGAGAGAGCGGAGGACAGGAAGGCCTGGCGTGCTATGGTCCATGGGGTCACGAAGAGTCAGACACGACTGAACGACTGAACAACAACAAATGAAACCATACAGAGGGAATCTGGATGCAAAGAAGTCTTACTTTAATTACTGCCTAAGTAGAGCCAGGAACGTTGTTGAATGGCCTTTGGAAGGCTGAAAATCTGATGGCAGTATCTTTCTGGACAGCTTGAGGTTGAGGAGGAATATGTCGCCCCTGTCATCTGTGCATATGTGATATTACATAATATCTGTGAAACCAAGGGACATCCCCTCACTTAAAATGTACAGGAAAACAACACAATGGTTCTTCCAACCTTGGTGCTGCTCTACCAAGATGATGGCAATGTACAATCAGATCATGGGAAAGCCGTCAGAGAGATTTTAAAAAATTACCTGTGAGAAAGAAAACTAGAGCAGTGGTGGGATATGATGCAGTGTAGCTTGGAAAAAATGCCTCTAAATGAAAAACATTTCTTTACTGTTCCAAAATAATAATGTGTGTATCTATTCTAGATCACCATTTGAAATAAACCAGGTTTAATGTTGAATCTTGTTAATTTCTTTGTGTTGGAGTGAAGATGCGCATATACACATGTCGGTTTGCAGGTGGCACTGTAGTTTATGATGCTGAAATTGTAGTCTATGGTTCCTCACTGTGACCGTACACTTCCCATTCCAAAATGGCTCCCCCCGCCCCCCGTGCTGCCTACTGGCAAGACAGCAAGGTAGAGATCCTTCTGTATGCTTGCTACAAAGCATGGAGGCAGAGTGGATGATGTGGAGCTCAAGCCTGCCCACCATTCATATTTTCCACAGGGCTGCGAGAAAACTGACTGTTCAGGGATACCAGCGAACCTCTCCTTACAGGCACGAAAAAAGTTCAAGGCCATAATGACAACTTTTTACGAGGCCCTGGAGCAATACTCTGGAGCCCCTCCAAGAATACAACCACCACCATATTTTTACAGGTTCAATTAACTGTGGATCCAGGCAGAACAGCCAAGCTGGCACAAGAGACGACCTGCCAGTGAGTTGACAGTATGGAAATACTGTTTTAATTACTATTGTCCTATAAAGTTTCCATGTCTGTCTTTGTAATACAGCATCACATTTTTTGCACTGCCAGGTCTTATGGCATAAACATAGCGCATAATAAAAAAACTCCTGTCATAAGACCACTGCAGATCATGGTAATGCCCGGACTGGTTCTGCAGGTAGGGTCGAATCTACACATAGCAGTTAAACCATTATCATACTTCTGCAGTGATCAGTACTGGTGACCACATTGTTGTCATGTGCACCAGTACTTCTCACTGCAGTAGGTTAAACTGTTATGTGAAGGTTCATCCTGAAATTGGTCTTCCCATACATTCCTTCACTTTTGGAAAGTATGTTGCACAGAAAGGTGTTTCTGCACATTCCAAATTCAGAACAGGGTGCAACAGAGGTTGCACAAACTGCATTTTACCTGGACAATGAGAACTGGCACTACAAGGATGTGCATCCTTAGGAGGGACATGTTTACTGCAGTATTTGGGGGGTTCAGAGTGTGACTACTACATACACTACATTCCGTTGAAGGTACGTCAAGTTGGTACAAGAGGCATTAGGAGAATATCAGAACTGGAAGCTAATATCTGTTCAGCGATGACAAAATAATGCCACCCTTGCACGCACAGGAATGCTACGCTCACATGAGCAGAGCAGGTGTGACAGTGTGGATGTCCTGGTGGATGCCCAGGAGGGCACATCACAAACTGCACAGACCTCGGAGGAAGAGGTTCCAGAGGTCACTGTGGCTCACGACATTGTCCCAAACAGGACAGCTTCACACGGAAGTTGCAAAGGGGGGTGTTATGATAACTGCTTCCTTATTTTAACAGGACTGTCCTACAGCCCTTACACTAGTGCCCAGATTTCCACATGCCCGCCCCTTTTCTTTGTGTTATTGCATAGGATGTGTTTGGATTGTATGTAAAGTTTGTGAATCAAATTGGACTCCCAAAAGAAAATTGTTATGATCTCCCACAGTAACATTGATAACCTTCAACATAACTACTGCTATCAATTCACAGCAATAGTTCTTGGTAGCTGCATGTGTAACGTGGACAGCCTATTGACCTACCCACTATAAATACTGATACATAGGTCAAGGTATGTACAGATGGATAACACTAGAATCTTTATGACAACACCAACAATCTTCTCAGACAGATCCGCTTCAGGGGTGGTTGGATACTGTCTGGTTGAAAAGAAGGCAGAGATTGTCCCTTCAGAATCAACAGGAAACAACTGTAACTAAGGAGACAGCAAGCGACGCAGTTCTTGCTGCCATAACTGCACTACAAGGCTCTGTAACAAAGACAAGTAAGTCTTTCAGTGGTGACTGCATGCTAAAATATCACTTTCCAGAGGAATGTTATAATGTGTTCTCCTGTGTTGCAGTGTGCACCGTTGAGAGACGGGTCTCAAGACCAGAGAGGCACGTCTTCTTTGGAGACAAAAAAAGAACACAGGATCCAGTACTGCCAGCAAAGCATAGAAAATAGTTGGAAAATCCAAAGCAATAACTGTAAAAAGTTACTTTTATTAATTAATAGAACATAAGTATTTTGTTACTGGGGTTAATTCATAATGGCATATGTAAAGCAAACATTGCAGTGGTCTTGTACAAAAGACAAGGGTTTTTCTTCTTCTTTTTGATGTAGAACTGAATGCTGAGACCTTTTACCTTTCAAAATTAAAAAAAGGCTTATCTACAGCATTCTTCCTGACTTTTACCTTGCCAATATACAACGTGGAACGGCAGTTTCAGTAGAACGTTCTCTACATTATGTGCTGTGAGAACCACCCCTTGTTACATACAGATCCTGCTTATCAGAACAACCATAGTTCTAAACGTAAGTTGAATTAAATGTCAAGGACTAGTGTGAGAAACAGATCAGTAAGTGGCAAAAGCACTATGGAGTTATTATTCCCCATTGAACACTGACTTGGGGGTTGGACTCGATGGCCTTGTAGGCCCCTTCCAACCCTAATATTCTATGACTTGGTAGGAACCTGTAACAGAATGGAAGCCACATACTAGTTATTATCAAGGGGAAAACTGCCATGGACACCTGCGCCTTCGAGCTGGTCAAACCCTAAAGACACCCTGTCTCTTTGGAGTGCTGGTGATTGCATCATGCATCACCATTCTTTTGGGACTATTAGTGACTGCACTGCTGGGGCCAGGACGCACTGGAGAGTACTCCTGTGCAATGTTTATTATCTCATTTCTCCGTTCTGTGCTTGGAGCATTATTGGTATCTGGAAGCTTATCCACAAGAATTTTCAGGAGAGATGTCTGGGTGTCAGTTAGATTTTATCAAAGCCTCCCTTTCCTGCCTGTAACCCTCATCTTCCCTCTGGGATCTATGCACATATTCTGCAAAAATATCTACATCCCTCTGTATCACAGCCAGGATGCGGTCATTTTCTTTCCTGAAGTGATGCATGATTCGGTCAGCCTTATAATTTGCCCTCCGACATTTTCCCCTGTTCCTTATTATGGCCATGTGGGTGGCTGGTGAGATTGTTGCTTGTGGGTTAGGGATTCCTGGGTCTGTAAATAAGAAGTTTGGGTTTTTTTAGTTACAAATATAACATGTGGATAAGTAATTAATGTAACATCACAGTAGTACTCACAGGAGTACTGTGTTCTAGGGAAGAGGATATGAGTGGTTACTGTCCTCTAGTAGCAGACATGATATGATTATTGATATGATAGCAACACTACATCTCTGTTGTAGTACATGCTGTGATTTGGTACCTGGCTGCACCTACAGCAATTCTATCCACTGACTGTTGAGAAACTGTAATCCACAGCAAGAAAGAGTGATATTGCTTTTCATAGTGCTAGCAGTCAGTGGCATGGCATTACCAACTTGGGAAAACCTTGTTGTGAGTGGAAAGAGGAACTGAGGGAATGAAGGGGCGATGGCCAATTCTAGAGATGTACAGCTGTACTCTTATCATTATGAATCATTCCTTACCAACATTTCTGAGTTCATGTACTGACTTATGCTTTCCCGCACAGTTATGATTGTCAATGTGACTATGTACCACATCTACCCGACAGCTGATAAAGCAAAATATATCCCACCTATATTAGAAGTGGTACATGATCAGAGCAAAAAACATACCCATGACTCTTCCTTCATCCTCAACCAAGCTTTCATCCATGGATGTGTTTTGCACTTCGATTGCTGAAAATAGGGGATCATAGAGGATATTTAGTTCATTCTTTTCAAGAACACTTGTCTACCCCTCATTGTGCATAAAGCTCCCTGTGATGCCACCGAGGAGTGATAGCTGGAGCAACTCTGAAACCACCACAAGTACTCATGGAACTTGAAGTAGCTCTGTAGTTCTGAAGGAAAGAAAGGGTGATATTCGGAACATACAGAGGCCGTAGCAGGAGCAGAGTGTCCCATATGCTCCTATGAACCTGACACTCCAACTTCCTGGAAATAGCATCAACTTTTTCGATGAGTTTGGGAAGATACTATACTATGCTATTAATCCATATCTGCACAACGAGAAACCAAGTTCTAATGCATACCAACCTGGAGAGCCTTCACTCAGCATGTAGCTGCCCTATCAATACTCACCCGGTCTTTCAGCGTTCTGGTTGGAGACTTCTAAAGCCTCTGCTACCGCAGGCTCTGCTTCCATCTGGTTTTGGTAGGGCTGACCTAGGAAAAGAAAAGAGAGGTTTTCAGGTATAGCAACAGATGGATATATTAATCCATCAACTCACAGAAGAAATAGTTTGGTCTGAAGGAGCAGCACAGCAGCTGAAGTGCTGCCTTCGGTACTGATATACAACTGAAGCCATATGTTCTTCTTCTTGACAGTCTTCAGAGAGAAGACTCTCTGAAGCAGTCCAAGTAACTGAAATGGTAGCCTTCCTTTCAGGAGTCACTGCAACTCACATTCCCACAAGCTGTGGAAACACAACATTGGATGAATTCAGCTTCTACAGCTCAGCCAGCACTCTCTCAAGAAAAGGATTACAAGATTACACTACTGAATCTACACATAGTACTGTAAACTAGGGATGTAGAGACTGTGTAAAATCTGCTCCGTCTGTGTTTCGCGAATTGTCAGGCGCCTTTTGTTTCGTTGTTCACCCACAGACGATGCAATTTCTTTTTCATCATGCAGAAAAATACGTAAATAATTACGTAAGCATTTACATTAAGTATTTACATAATTTACCTTTAGTATGTAACATTTAACATATCATCCCCCAGTCCATTCAACATTTCCTCAGCAGAAACGTACGTATATTCCTACGAATTTATATATGTAAAAAGTAAAGTAAAGAAATTTCGAAAGTAAAAAAATCATCCAAAAGTCCACAGACTCTGCGTGGCCTGAGGGGGTCACTCCGCAGTGGATTCCACAGGACAAATTGTTAGAAATCTGAGCTCAATTTAGTCCGTCTCGAATTTCTCCAGCATCCCTATTGTAAACGTTATCATACTGCAGTGATAACAAGTGGTTCCTTCATGTACTTTTTGTGCACCATTTTCATAGCAGTATGATAATCGTAGAACTGCTATGTGAAGTCTCCACATATACTCATCAATGTAGCATAGTAATGACAATGAGAACCTGCAGAAGAGAGAAAATACACGTATAAACCCCAGTAAGGGTTAATATTCTGTTTGGGGAAAATAGTTCATTAACAGTGTGCTAATGCACCATGTGTTCCTGTCATCCTTAGAATCTGGCGCCCCGAAGTCCGTGGCAGAACAGACTCCGCCCCCCGAAATCCCCGCTGGAACAGACCTACCTGGTGGCGGATGCAGCGGCAGCGGCTTCAGGTCGTCTTCTGGCCACTGCCGGGCTGCTGTGGCCGCAAATGGCGGCCGTCGTAGCGGCCACCATTTGCGTCCCTGCATTAGGCCGTGATAGGCAACGTAAATACTTACGTAGCCTATCACGGCAAAGAACAGGGGCACAAATGGTGGCTGCTATGCCATTTGCGCCCCTGCTCTTTGTCATAATAGGCTACATAAATACTTATCACAGCAAAAGGCAGGGACACAAATGGTGTAGCAGCCGCCATTTGCGTCTCTACCTTTTGCTGTGATAGGCTACATAAATACTTATGTAGCCTATTACGGCAAAGAGCAGGGAAAGAGCTGCTTATGTAGCAGCTGCCATTTGTGCCCCTGCTCTTTGCCGTGATAGGCTACGTAAGTATTTACATAGCCTATCATGGCCATTCGAAAAACGTGAATGGCAGCTGCAGATGTGGCTGCCATTCAAGGAGCACCGGAATGGCCGACAAAGGTAGGCTCCGTTCTGGGCCCATTTCATGGGGGGGGGGCTTCATTCCACCACGGATTTTGGGGGGCTGAATGCACTGGCATTCGGCCTCACCGAGATCTGTGGCGGAGTTCTCCACCATGCCTATATGGAATAGCAGTAGTAGCTTCGTCTTGGGGCATGACAAATGCACTTCAAGACAGACTTAGGGATGGCGGAGAATTTCTCCACGAATCTCCGGGAGGCTGAATGCCAACGCATTCGGCCCCCCAAAATTGGTGGTGAAATTCTCCGCCGGCCCCCCGCCCCCCCCCCCGGGATGGGACTTACCTCGTGCGAATGTCCCTCGGCGGCGGGTCCCGGCGGCGTTTCGGCGGGGGCGGCGGCAGCCGGTCTTCTGACCGGCTGCCGCTGCCGCCATTGCAAAATAAAAAAGGAAAGTAAAAAAAAAACAAAAAACACCCATGATAGGCTACGTAACGATTTACGTAGCCTATCATGGCTAAATTTCCAAAGTCAGCCGTGATAGGCTATGTAAATCATCACGTAGCCTATCACGGGTGACTTTGGAAAAAAACAACAACTGCGTACGCAAATGGAGACGCCCATGGGGCGCCGCCATTTGCGTTCCTTAGTTTGGCACGTCTAGTCTACGTAAAGATTTACGTAGACTACGGCGAAAATAAGGGCAACGCAAATAGCGTTCCCTTATTTTCACTGTAGTCTATGTAAACCTTTACGTAGACTAGACGTGCCAAACTAAGGAACGCAAATGGCGGCGCCCCATGGGCGCCGCCATTTGCGTACGCGCTTTTTTTTTTCAAAGTCACCCGTGATAGGCTACGTGACGATTTACATAGCCTATCACGGCTGACTTTGGAAATCTAGCCGTGATAGGCTACGTAAATCGTTACGTAGCCTATCACGGGTGTGTGTTGTTGTTTTTTTTACTTTCCTTTTTTTTTTCGCGGCCGGGTAGATGGGGCGCTACTCCCCAGCCTGAATTTCAGCGGCGAGGGATGGGGCACCTCCCGCCTGGCCTGAATTTCGGCCGGGTGAGGTGGGGCACCTCCCCCCCTCGCCTGAACTTCGGGGGGAGAACCGAAGCGCCACCCCCCCACCGCGAAGCAAGCTGCGGGACAAGGTAAGTCCCTTTCGTCCTTCCCTAAAGACAGTCCACACCACAATAGGAGATCAGTGAGAAATCATTTGGTGGATAAAAGTTTTCCCTTAGTGGGAACCCCAATGTTTGGAACTCTGCACATGCACTGTAGCAAAGTCTGAGAGGAGTATTGCTCAAGCATTCAAAGGGACAGGAAACAGCAGTGCTTCTGGCAAAGGCCACTATTTTCATCCAAGCCCAAGCGAGACATTCCCGCCACCCTATACCTCTGAAAATTTTAAAACTGGTAGGGTTCTATGTAGCTTTTGCAGTTTATTTATTTATTTTTATTTATTTATTTATTAAATTTATTAATTACCCATCTGGCTGGTCACCCAGCCACTCTGGGCAATGTACAATATTAGAAACAGTTTAAAACAATAAAATTCTACATTAAAAACATATTTCTAAAAAATACCCCAACCCACCCCAAATGCCTACCTGAACAACCACATTTTTAATGCATGGTGGAAGCTCATTAAAGAGGGGGCATGGTGGAGTTCCCTAGGGAGGGAGTTCCACAGAGTGGGGGCCACCACAGAGAAGGCCCTCTCCCTCGTCCTCACCAGTCCCCACCAGTCTAGCTGTCCTGGCTGATGGGACACAGAGAAGGCCATCCGAGGCTGATCTTGTTAAGCGGCCTGTCTGGTGTTGCTGGAGGCGCTCCTTAAGATTCTGCAGTGTGTTCTGCTCTGCATTGGCTTTCACAGAGTGCAAAGAACCTGTTTGTTGGGCAGGATGAAGTCTGTCCAGGTTCGAATTAAAATCAGGACCTGACAACAGTCCTTTGTAAATAATAATAATAATAATAATTATTATTATTATTATTATTATTTTCAGGCATAATAGGGGTCAAATATGGTGGATAAGGAAAAGGAAGAAGTGCTGTTGGATGCAATCCATGCAATAACATTCCACCATTTTTGGGAAAATTCAGTTGCCATGTTATGACTATAATTGCAGCCAGAGAAAATGCCACAAAGAAGTACTCCCTAGCTCATAGGGTCCTGATAAAGCAACCATAAATAAGTTTAAATGAAAATGAAAAAAGGCTCCACAGTAAAAAAAAAATAATAATCTGAGAACACTCATGTGGAGTTGAAAAAGGAAGGAATTCTTAGTATAAGCCCCTGTCATTCATTAATATTTGTGTGTGTGTGTAGATAGATCGATAGATAGATAGATAGATAGATTCCATGAATTTCTGTTAAGAAAGCACCATTAGCACAGGAGCAGAGATAATTTCGATTAATACTAAGATTAAGATAAAAGCCAGAAAGGAGGGAGAATAAAGCAAAGAGAAACATTGAGAAAAACAAAGGGAATGAAAGGAGAAAGGGATTACATTGTATCAATCAGTGAAGGAAAAGTACACATGCCATGACAAAAGGGAAGTGAAGCTTACCTTTGGATACATTGCAAAACATTGATAACATTGGAGGATTATACATTGTAGCAGAAGAAAACGCAGGGAGAAGAAGAGGGGGTGTAGAGGCTCCAGGAAATGCCCTACTTTTTGGGGAGGGTTTCTTGCTGAGGCAAAGCTGGTTGACAGTAGTGGAAGTGGAAGCGCTCCTCCAGACCTTTGCAGATCGTGCTACCTGAAGATTTTTTAAAAGGAGAGGTTGGTGAGTGCAGAGTTGCAGACTCAGAAATGGCGATGGCCACGTGGCTAACCATCCCGAGGAACAGAACCCACCAAAAAAGGAAAAACCACGCCGCCTCCACTGCCATTGGCTGTGCACTGTTATGCAAGGGGAGAAAAAAGGAAAACACAGGAAGGAGAACGCTAAGAAAGAACACATTAGAGCATATTTGACGAGGTCGAAATGAAAAAAAAATGACATTATAACGGTGGATCTGTAACGGAACTCGACTCATTCATAACATTATACAAAGAAATCATGTGCTCGCAACAGTTATGACTACTGTTTTAAAACAACATATTTATGCTTGTGTAGCTTCTGCCTGGGACACAGTTTACATGATAAAATTGACTTATTTAAGAAGATATAAAGAACAAGGTTCTGTAAAGAAGTTTATTCGGAATTGGTCACTTTTTGTAATGTATCGGAATTCTAAATTCATAGATGTTTCAAGTCCTTATGCTATGTTTGAAATGTTAAGTGTCTCTTTTCCTCACTTTTTCATGTTGTATCTTGTGATCTGTGAAAATAATAAAAAGGATACCTAAAAAAAAAGTCTCTCTTCTCATCCCCAAATCAACTTTGATGGCACCTAGCAGAAAAGCCCCTACCCCTATCCTTATTTGGCAGGGTCCCACCAAGGGGCAGCTCTACTCTGTCTGCTGTTTTCATAGAAATTGTCCACCAAACAATAGGGGGGATTGGGTAAGGGTTTTTTGAATTTTTTTTTTTTTTTACTACCTGTCACCACCTCCCAGGCTTCCCTCCCAGTGCCTCCCTCTGTTCATAGGACAAGGATCTCTCACAGACTGGTGGCAGCTCCCAGAGGACTCTTCCAGAGTTAGCAACACTGCCCTGGAAGCTGCAAACCACTCCTGGAGCCAACTAAACAAGCTGTAGATCAGACACCAGGAGGAGAGGGAAGGGTTACCTGGCAAGGAGCCAGTTCCAGAAACACAACTGAGTCTGTGTAAAGAGGCCAGGGAAAGAAACAAGGAGAAATAAAAAGGAGGCAAGCCAGTGGGGAAAGTTGGTAAGAGTATGGAGAATTGAGCTAAAGAAGAGGAGATAGCCATGCCAAACACGGGAAGAGGACACAAAAGGGAAACCCAAACTTCTCTAACAGGGAAGGAAGCTCCATCCTTGGCTTACGCACAGCATCCAAGCCTTTTGTAGGAGTTGGTCAGTGTGCCAGCATCTTAAAAACTGTTCTAAACAATAGTCCTGTTTGGACACAATCCATGCAATAATAATATTCCACCATTTTTAGGAAAATGCAGTCGCCATATTATGACTATAGCTGCGGGCAGAGGAACGCAGCAAAGATTTACTCCCTAGCTCATAGTGTCCTGATAAAGCAACCATAAATACGTTTAAATGAAAATGAAAAAAAGGCAGTAAAAAACTCTGGGAACACCCATGCGGAGTAATTGGCTGCTATAGACACAAGGAACTAATCAACCTTGAATGTAGGAGGGAATGTTCTTGCCCTCCTCTTTTGTTCATATTCAGATACCAACTGCATGATGAAGGTTACAGCATCTGTATAATTAATATTTACTGGTTTCATGTAGAAAATTTAACATCATGAAAAGGTTGTTTTAACAAGTGCTGCAATTATTGTTTATATATTTTTTCCCACTGATAGGACCAGTTCGGTCAAAACATGTTTGAGATATGGGCATTGCATAATCGTATAGCCTTTTTTGGAAATCAGTGTTGCAAGTATGTATGTATGATAACTGTTGGACTGCTAATCTATTATTTTAAACTTTGCATGAAGTATTAGTTTTTATATTAAAATGTGTTATATATTTGCTCTCTCTCTCTCTCTCTATATATATATATATATATACACACACACACACAATTTTCCTTAAATCTATTTTGCTTTGTTGTTGTTGTGAGTGGTAGAACTGTTTTACTGGTGTTTGCCAAAGCATCTGGAGACACTGGCTCCTTTTCAGACCTGGGAGAAACATCAGAGGCCAGAAAAGCTTTTCCCTAGCTTAGTTCCAGGGCAACCAGCTGCAGTCCTGATCCTGCAAAGACAGCAAGAAATAAAGGATACCAACTTACCTGACTCTAATTACCTGGCCATCTGCATATCTCCTGCTCTCTCAGATGACTTTCCCCTTTCCCCTTGTAACTCCCTGTGACTGGAATTACTTTGCAGAACACCTGTATGCTGCCACCTCCCTTACTTCCCTCAAATCTCTAATCAAACCCCACTTTCTTTATTACATTTCTGTACTGCCTAATAGCCAAAGCGCTCTTTTTCCATGAAACATGTTGCACAACCCCTTAGTCCCTGCAACCAACGTATATTTAACCCTACCTCCCTCATATCATATTTTCATGACTGTTAGAGCAATACAACAATGGAACCAATTACCCAGGGAGGTGGTGGGCTCTCCCACACTGGAGGCATTCAAGACGAGGCTGGACAGCCATCTGTCAGGGATGCTCTGACTTGGATTCCTGCATTGAGCAGGAGGTTGGACTCGATGGCCTTGTAGGCCCCTTCCAACCCTACTATTCTATGATTCTATGGCTGAGTGGGGATTACAACCTGGACCTCCTGACTCCCAGTCCAATGCTCTAGCAACAACACCACACTGGCTATCACCAACCCGGAAGCTTTAAAAGGGGATTAGACAAATTAATGGAGGATAAAGCTATCAATGGTTACCAGTTGCTGGGGAACATGAGTGAGACAGTGCTGTTACACTGATGTCCTACTGGTGGGCTTTCCACAGGCAGCTGGTTGGCTACTGTGGGAACAGAATACTGAACTAAATAGGCCTTTGGTCTGATTCAGCACAGCTCTTCTAATGTTCTTAACTGGTGATTTATCACATTCCTGCCACACACCCATCCCTGGTGGGCTATATTTGGATTGGTGGGCAAAACGTTGTGAAGGCATCATATAGAGAGAAACCATGCATTACATTTCTTCTCAGGATAGTCTGTGTAACCTGAGAATTAAACTAGGGCCTTTTGCTGAAAAATCTGCTACAAGTGCTTGCAGATTTATTCAGACAGCCAACAGCTGGGACATTTAACCTAATTCTGGAGTTGCAGTGTATGTTTTGATTTTATTATATCTTTGCTCCAAACATCAATGATGAAATAATGTGTGGTTCAAAAGATGGCATATCGTATTTTTAGTTATCAGTTTGTTGCAAGGTAAAGATTCTTCTGTGTGCCTCATTCCTATGGGGTCAGGGTAACTTCTAAAATTCTGAAAACTTCTCATATCTTCCTTATTATTTCACCAATATTGCTTCTCAAGCAGCAGAGAGATAATCATCGCCATCCTGCTTACATTACTATAAATCCAAAATGCACAACATACTTTGCTCTCGGGAGGCACCATCTTTCTGTTCATATTATATCACAAAAATTGCAATCAACCTCTCCATCCTCCCAAAAATGTTCTTCCTTTTTTTCTGTGAGCTGCTACTTTTCTCAGTATTTTTGGCACACAGTTTCACATTGCTGCTTGGAGACGGTGGTGTGGGTGTAGGCAGCGTGTTGCAAACCTTTCATTCTGCATAGGTAAAGTCAAAAGGATTGGATCAGTGGGAACCATCCTCCACTACAAGTTTCCCCATGGCCAGGGACATCACTAGGCCTTGGCCAGGGTGGGCTGTGGCCCCCAATCTCATGCCCTTGGCACCGAATCTCTTGGGTCCAAATTGTGCCAGGTATCCCCGAGCTCATCCTCACTCCAGATGAACTGCTGTGGGTGCCTGGAGGCTGGGTGATGGTGGTGGAGCCAACAGGAAAACTGGACTCGACGTCACATGGCTGGGGGTGGGAGGAGAGGCAAGTGCAAGAAAAACAGCCAATCATGTTGGAGGAGCCAACAAGCAAATTGCCTGGCGCCACTCAAATTGAATTCTGCAGCCAGAGCAAATGACAGCGACTTGCTGGCTGCCGCTTGCCTGTTCTAGTGAGGTAAGATCTTGCCGGAACAAGAGGAGAGGTGAAGGCCTCCTCTGTCCTATGTGTGCTCCATGGTGTGCTGCCTGTGGAATTTTCTAGGCTGCATATGGAGTGAATTGGGGGCACTGGTTGGAGAAGAGAAGCTGTCAAGGTTCCCTTTTTGCCCGGCTGAGAACTCCAAGAGCCAAATCAACACTCACCAGAGGCTACGTTTCCATGGCTTTAATTCCATTTACTATAATGAGGCATGCAGATTCAAATTGCTAGAGACGACAAAAGAAACAGCCTTCAGGGAGTTCAAAGGGAAACTACAAAAGTTGATCCTCCCTTTGGGAAAAAGGCGGCAAGCTCTCTTAATTTAAGGGGTGGGAGGGGAAGATCTCCCCCTCTCCCGTGACACATCCAGGCGCAGCTGTTGATGCCGAGCCAATCGGGCAGAGCACCGAAGTTCCGCCCATGTGACTTCCAGCTTTGCCTGCATCTGCGTCTTGCATCTAAGAGTTCAGGTTGTTCTTCCCTCGCCTCCCCCTGTTCGCTATCACTCCCAGGGATGTGTGAAGGGGAAGGCTCTCCGTGCAGCTCGATGCAGCTGTTCCTCCATTCCTGCAGCTGTTTCTCCCCCACATGTTGCAGCTCTTCCTCAGAATCTGAACTACTCTGACACTCTATATGGTCAGTGGCCACCCTGACAGAAGCTGAGGATAGGAGGCTTGGAGTTGCCACGCCACCGCCACTGCTCAAGTTGAGTCGAGGGGGTGGAGTGGCAAGGAGGGGAGCTTGCCTGCTGAGCTGGCCAAAGACTCAGGCTTTGGCCTTTGGGTGGAGCTGTGTGAGGGAAGAAGGAGAGGATAGGGATGTATGGATCCCCTTACCTGGGGTCCACAGGGGGTCTGCAGGCGGAGGGAGGCGATCTGATCCTCCCCTCAGAATCCTCCCCGGACAGCTCCGCTCTGCAGGGAGTACATGGAGCCGCCCGCTGGCTCCAGCTGCTGCCAGACTTCCGGCTGCAGCCGGTCTGTGGATGCAAATGGCGTCCGACATAGGGGACGCCATTTGCGTCCCTGCCATTGGCCGTGATTGGCTACATAAATATTTATGTAGCCAATCACGGCCAATAGCAGGGACGCAAATGGTGTCCCCTACACCATTTGCATCCCTGCTCTTTGCTGTAATAGGCTACGTAAATATTTACACAGCCAATCACGGCCAATGGCAGGGACGCAAATGGCGTCCCCTATGCCGGACGCCATTTTGTTCCGCAGACTGGCAGCGGATGGCTGTGGAATGAAGACGGCGACCTGAACCAGCCACCAAGTAGGTTCTGTCCTGGGGGCATTTCGGGGGGTGGGGGCGGTAGTCTGTTCTGCCACGGACTCCGGGGGGCTGGATTCCAAAGAATCTGGACTCATTAGAGTCCATGGTGGATTTGTCCACCATCCCTAGGAGAAGAAGGCTGGTGGTGGCAGCAGGACATGGGAGGAGAGGGGCCAGGGAGGCTTGGCCAGTTCAGTCAGGAGGGGACAGATGGACTGCAGGGGGGGGGAGGCCTAGAAAACCTTTGTGCAGAGTGATGCTGCTCTCAAGTCTGTGCTGGAGGGGCGGGAGAATGATAGAGCCGATGACAGAAAGGAAGCCTTCATGACAAGTCTGTGGGGGGTGGGGGGAGAGGAGAGGAGTTGGCTGTGGAAAGCCTCACTCTCACCAGCAACAGACACAGTTGAGTCAGGAGCGGGAAGAGGCCCAGGAAGACCTCATTGCACAGGTAGGGGTTGAGTCCAGTACAGGGGGAGTCGAGAGGAAGACCGTGCACGTGGTGGTGGTGGCAGCAGCTGACTCGGGGGAGACGAGGGATGCAGAGGAGAGAAGCCAATAAAGGCCTCTTCCAGCCTGGCACCGGGCTACTCTAAACGACCGGTTTATCCCATCTTTGTCCACATTTTCTAATTCCTCTTCACCCACAAGCTCTGTGCACTGGCTGGCTTTATCTCACAACATCCCATTTTTATCTTATCACACAGGGGTGAAGTATCTGGTAAAAATCGCCACCACACCACTGTGAGGCAAACTATTACACGCAGAGGTTTACTCGTGCTACTTCTTCCGTGGCACCTTCCCCTTTTCCCTCCCCTCACAGCTTATTGGTTGTTGGCACAATAAGCAGTTACAATTGCCAGAGGAGCCCATTTTCTGACGATCCGCCAGAATGCCACTGTGCCATCAATACCACTGCTTAGTGCCTATGAAAAGCCATGTATCTATGGCATTTATGGCGTCACAGCATGCTGACATACCACTGAATCGGAATGCCATCTCTCATTGGGCACCACTGCATATGTTCTTGCATCACGCTGCCATGTCGTTCTTCAGTCCCTCCCTCCATCCTGGTGTGACTCCTTCCATCTTCCTTCAGTGTGCCTTTGAAGAAGTCACAATGGTGGGTTATACAGCAGCATGGGGTGGCACATATTGGTGTTCTGAGGACGTGGACTTGCTCCTTGATCTAATCAAGGTCAGCGGTTTAGTAGAGCTCCTTATGCAGAGCACCCCACAGCCAAGCATTACTGCCTTCCTCTGGGTCGCCCAAGGACTGTGTCAGGACCCAAAGACAGGCCAGATCCAGGTTCAGATGCCTGAAATACACCTTCTACCATTCTCTGGCATTGTTCAACAGGAAACCCCGAGCACCAATCTCTCTTCCAGAGGCTTCACAGTCCCTAGTCTGCTGCGGGGAAGCCCAGTTGGCAGGAGAGAAGCCCCACCTGTAAGTAACTGTTCCACATAAGGACCTGGATAACTGTGATCAGTGGAGGATGGTGGCTCTGAGATTTGCATTTGCCTGTTTCGGGTAGGAAGCACCACTACTGAAGCCACCGGCCTCTACTGACTGACAGAGTATTCTAATGTCAGTGTGCATCAACAAGCAGAACTATTGCAGGACTCAAAAATGAATTCCTTAGAAATATTCCAAAGGGACCACCAATGCCCCCTTCCTCAAGTACAGCTAAGCATCACAGTGGGAACATATGTTATGGGGGGGGAGAGATTTGACAGAAGGGGGGATGCATGGGAAGCCTGTACTACTCAATGCCCCCCCCTTTTCCTGTTAGGCCACCATTCTGGATCATTTGCACAGAGTGCAGGGTGCAAAATAATCCACTTCACTCACATCTGATGATTTGGGTCTTGTTAAGCACTGCTGGTGTCTTCCTTCTCTGCAGTGGAAGCAGCAGCCAATGCAGCCAGGAAATCCCATGCCACATTGGAGAAGGGAGGAATGCATTAGGGATGTACAAAAGTCACTTACCTTTTTGAAGGGTGACATTCGCGGTGGGGGGGAGAAGCTCCTTCCCTCCCCTCGAAATTCTCTCTGCCCGGCTCCACTCCACGGTGATTCTGCGGAGCCGCTGGCTGGGGCCGCCCGCAGCCGGACATCCGGCCACTGGGCAGCCTGCACAGGGATGCAAATGGCAGCTGCCATAGCCGCCGCCATTTGCGTCCCTGTATTTTGCCGTTATAGGCTACGTAAATATTTACGTAGCCTATCATGGCAAAAAAACCCAACAACAGCGAACGCAAATGGTGGCAGCTACGGCGGCCGCCATTTGTGTTCCCCCTTTTTTTTGGCAATGATAGGCTACGTAAATATTTACATAGCCTATTACAGCAAAAAAGATGGGCGCAAATGGCAGCCACTATGCCATTTGTCCCTCTCTCTTTTGCTGTAATAGGCTATGTAAATATTTACGTAGCCTATCATGGCCAAAAAAAAGGGAACGCAAATGTTGGCTGCCGTAGCCACCGCCATTTGCGATCCCTTTTTTTTGCCGTGATAGGCTACGTAAATACTTACACAGCCTATCACGGCTTCCGCAGGGATGCAAATGGCATCCCTGCGTTAGCCGTGATAGGCTATGTAAGTATTTACGTCACCTATCATGGCTATAATGAAGAAGTGAATGGAGGCTGCGGCCACCATTCGCAAAGCAGCGCGAACGGCAGCAGGTAGGTGTCCCGTTTTGCGTGCCTTTTGCGGGATGGCGGGGCTTCGTTCCGCCATGGATTTCAGGGGCCTGAATGCACTGGCATTCGGCCTCACTGAGATCCATGGCAGAATTCTCTGACATCCCTAGAATGCATAGGCTGGGTGGTGGAGATTTGGAAGAAGGTAAGGGGCCTCTGCTGGGTAGGGCAGGTCTACCCGCCTGTGGGATCACTCATCATGGCATCACAGCCATGTGCTGTGGGAGAGTCAGTGGGAGTCTGCATCTCCCCATGTTCACCCCAATTGTCCCCCAGATGTGAGCTGCAGACCAGAGCATCCAGGCAGTGCTCACAGCAGTCATCCCGCTACTGAGGATGAGGAGGGAAGTGAGCCTAGCTCAGTTGCCACCCAGGACTTTGACCCCACTTCACTGCCATGAGCAAGGCACCAGCAGAAAGGACTGTTCCAGGCAGACAAAGATGCGTCCTCCTCCCCCAAGGGTATGTGTAGGGCAAGCCCACTTTAGCAGAGGCCAATCCTTGAGAGGCAAGAGTGGGGGTAAAAAGCCCCACAGGTTTTGTGTTTGCCTTTCAGTCATGCCACCCAGAAAGATGTGTTCCTATCAATGGAGACCACTCACTGGAGAACCCCATTCTGGTGACCATGCCTAACAAGAATGCCTGTATTCTGAGACCACCCTAGCACTGTGGACTGAGGTCCCGGAAAGCCCCAGTTTACCTTTTTCATTATAATACCATTTCAGGAGAACTCAAACTTTTATTTTAACAAGACATACCACACAGTTTCAGTATTGTCCATCAGCATAGCCAAGTACGATTTGAGCAGCCTCAACCCTGCCCTTTCCAATCCTGCCATTGCTACCGATACTGACACTATACTGTCCTCTCCCATTTTGCACAGGTGTTGGGGGAACAGTTATGACTGTGGAGAGTCAAGACATCTTTCAGTTCAGAATCCACTGCTCCTGGAAAGGAGACCGGAGTCAGCGGAGGCGCTCCACCTACATGTCCAAAGTGTCTGTAGGTATCGCTACCCAGCTACCCAGGGATCACTACACAGAAACACAGGTGGCGCTACTGTGTTACCTGTGCTTGGTGCCAAACAGCCGTTCAACCAAACTCACTGCATCATTCTCCCTTGGTTGTGGTTCAAGTTCAAGACAAGCGGACGGGCTGGCCAAAGTTGCACATTACCAGCCTGGAAATATGGCGACACGGGGTGATAGCAGATGTCCGTGGCAGGGACCAGCCACGATGACTGCACAGCAACTGTTCCTACTTTTCACTTGTTTATTGGATGGTTTACTTAAGTTGTGTTGCTGTTTCTGTTCGCACGGCATGGCATAGCCCCTGCAGAAAGACTGTTACAGGCAGGGAATTCACATTAGCTATATGTCAGGTTTCTGGAAGGATTGCCAGATTCCATGCCATGTTTGCCACCAATGGGTAATGTTAGGTAAACCTCAAGAGGTGGTTTGTGGTGGGTTTTCCATCGGGGGGCATGTGTTGCCGTATGAATGGCCAGTGGTTTCTTTTTTGTTAATCCCTGTTAAAGCCAGTGTATACTAAAGTTTTGTGAGATATTCCTATGTTTGGGTTGGGGGGGCGAGGGAGAAAGAGAGAGAGAATGAGCCACTGAGGAAGCGGTGAGCCAAGGTTAAAAACAAATTGAGTTTGGTGTTGCTCTTTTTAAAATAGCAAGATTTCCAGGGGGCTAAGTAATCTAGGATGTTGCTATGGAAGGAAGAGGACAAAGGAAGATTGTCTGCACTTAAGGGTGGGGGTAAAGTCAAGATTTTGGAAAGCCTCGGCTGATAGTCTCAGTGAAGGGAAAACAATTCTGATTACAGTATGGCCTGTCTGTAGCAAGAGGGTCAGTCTGGAGATCCACAGAATGGAGCAGGGTGGCAGGAGTCATTCCAAGCATCCCCAGTGCATGGATTTCTCTACCAAACATGCTTCCTGAACAGAGCAGAAATTCAGTGCAGAACCAGGACCTGTGCTGAAATGGAAGGTACCACACAATACTTCTCTCTCTCTCTCTCATGTTATACTCACTTTCTCAAAGGTGGGAGGATTATTCAAAAATCAGTCAGATCCTTTCATATGGATCATCAATGCTTTTTACCTTCCTTTCAAAGCTGGCATTACTTTTGGAGCCCTAACACAATTGCAGTAGACTATTTTATTCAAACTTGTATGGGGGGGGGGGAGAGAGAGAAGATCCACACTTTTACCACTCCCCAACCATTTTTTATTGTGGAAGGTAGCAGTATGAAATTAAAAAAAGATTTCAGGAAGAGGTGTTCATATGTTACGTGATCCTTATTGTGCTTCTGGATGCTATAGTCTTTCTTATGTTTGGGCCACAGGAAAGAAATTAAATAGAAGACTAGGAGGATGGTGCATTTTCAAAATGCTAAATCGTATCAGTAGTGTTGCTGGATAAAAGGGCTTCTCCATATAGGCCCTTTAACTTGCAACTGAGATTGGTTACTCACAGACGTTTGTGGGTCTTTTACATGATGTCATCAGCCTCCAGGGCCTCTCTCAATATCCCAAATGGTTTCTGACCATTTCTGCGGCTTAATTTGAAAAGGAAATAATGAGCTAATAAAAAGAACCAGTTTGAATGTAAAGAGGAAGTGGCATTATAACAACAGCACCATCTAGTGAATGTATAATGAAACATATAGAACTCACAGATAAAGGGGAAAAAAGGGAGGAAGGGAAGTGCATGGAAAGGGCTGATCTTAATCCTGCAAAGAATCTGGAAGCAGAAGCCCAGTAAAACTGTGGGATAAAAAGCCTCTGTGTGGACAAGCTCAAAGTAACTCTTCCCACATCCTCCAAAAGAAGTGAGGAGGGAGAAGATGGACTTAGGAGATCAAGTAAGAGTCATTCTGAAATTTGAAATGTGCTTCATTTTGTTTTAGCCTGTAATCTTGAATGAGGGATGTTCCCCAGAGTTATCAATCCTGCAGACTCTAAGGAAGCTTGCCCCAACCTGGTGCGCTCCAGATATTTTGGACTAGAGCTCCTATCAGCCCCAATGAGTGTGACTAATGGTCAGGGATTATGGGAGTTGTAGTCCAAAACATATAGAGGGCACCAGATTGGCAAAGGCTGCTAAAGGGTTGGTTTATTTGCAGATTCAAGAGTAATATAGGCAATGATGAAAAGCTAGATCTTCTACAGCAGAAAGCGCTGGAACTTGCTATTAGCACATCTTTAAATAAAATATGCAAAAACTGTGATACATTATCAAGTTAAACAATTATGACTCAGAATCCCCCTTGGGGATTTAGTTTTGTGGCATAGAGCATTGCAATTAACATTGAGTGCATACCGTGATCAAACGCCCTGAGCTCAGAGCCACCAAGACTACAAAACAGTAGCTGAAAACACTGCCAAGTGCATTATACTTAAGGCTTCATGCACAGAATTTAAGATTTGATAAGCACAATCAATAATCATTTTGTAAGCATGCAGAGATTTGAGGTCATTAAAGTAAGTTGTGTTACTAATTAAATTTACACCTGGATACTAATTCATTGACCTTTGCTTTGGTGGATGGATTTGTGGTTTATTTGAGCAAAATAAATGTTCACATTCCATTGGAACTTAAGGACATGAAAAAGTGGGAGAGCATATTGCAGGATTTAAAAGGCAGATTTTTAATATCCTAGTTTATTACTTAATATCAAACCAACTAGGCAACTAAGAATCTCCTTGCAAGCCACTGAGGCAAAAATATTCCGTTCAGTGCAGTGCAGTATAGCTTAGGGCCACTCTGAACTCTGTACTGAATTCTACTCTCTTAGCATTTATCTGAACTACTGAAGGAAAGCAGAGGAATTCTGTTCCATAAATTCATAAATGCTTCAGTAGTTACATACAAACTGGACTCAATTCAAAAACATAAGCTGTTTCACAGATCGCTGATTCCCAAACTTTTAACAAAGAAGGCCAGACAACAGGATTATTATTGCTTACTTAGGCTGATACACCTAAACCATGATACAGAAGTTATTTCTACCTTTGCTTAATTTGTAATACTCCCCCACCCCCCAAGAAGACAACTATGGGCTTCTCTACATTAGGCAAAAATCCTGCATCCTTACAGGGGCTTTCTCCTTCCAGAGACTTTCCGGATTTACGATAGGCTCCTTTAGACAGTGAACACATGACTTGGAACTGAAAACTTGGCAATAGTCTATATGTTCAATGAGACAGTGCCATGTGGTGGCTAAATTATTGTCAGGGTGGAAACTGAGCCCCAAGAGCCCCAGAGCAGTTCTGATTCTGAGGAAGAAGGGCAATCCGTGGGAGAGGAGCTCGCTCATCTCTCACAGGCACAGCAGCTGGCAGAGATTCCTCCTGCCAGCATTCCTGGGATAGATAGTGACCCTGGCAGCGAGACAGCGCTGGAGGGGGGCTTGTTGGATGCTTGGCGCAGACGCAAGGAGCGGCAACAGATGGAGGGCACTGAAAGGAGGTGCTCTGCTCATTTGGCGCTAAAACAACGGGCGCATCCCGAGGACCCAAAGGTAAGACGGAGGATAGCCCATACGTTCAGAGTCTTCCTGTGGTTCTCCTTCAAACAGGGACCAACTGCCTTACCTGGAGCTTAGGCTACTCTGCTATCTACCCCAGTGCAGTTCCTTGCTTAGTCGCTAGTGATTAGTATCTGTAAGAGTCATAAGGTAATAAAGGAATAAAGCCTTGGAAAGAATCCTCGTCATCTGTGTCCTGAGTTGGCTATTGGAGGGGACTGTAAGAGACAGCTAGGGTGCTCCTGACAATTATAGTGCTAGGCCAGCTTGAAACACTGCCAATATCCCACCATTTTCTTTTACTACAGCTTATCTCTGATCTTTTCGAAAGCAGGATACAGGGGGGATAAAGGGGGAAAGCAGAGTCCAAATTGCCAATATCCGCTGGAACGGTAAGCAATGGTAAGAACAGACGACGAAAGAACAGACTGCTTTAAGATTGGGAAAGGAGTATGGCAGGGTTGCATACTCTCACCCTACTTATTCAACCTGTACGCAGAGCACATCATGTGACATGCTGGGCTTGATGAAGCCAAGGCTGGAGTTAAAATTGCTGGGAGAAACATTAACAATCTCAGATATGCAGATGATACCACTTTGATGGCTGAAAGCGAGGAGGAGCTGAGGAACCTTACGATGAAAGTGAAAGAAGAAAGTGCAAAAGCTGGGTTGCAGTTAAACCTCAACAAAACCAAGATTATGGCAGCCAGCTTGATTGATAACTGGCAAATAGAGGGAGGAAACGTGGAGGCAGTGACAGACTTTGTCTTTCTAGGCGCAAAGATTACTGCAGATGCTGACTGCAGCCAGGAAATCAGAAGACATTTACTTCTTGGGAGGAGAGCAATGACAAATCTTGATAAAATAGATAAGAGCAGAGACATCACACTGACAACAAAGGTCCGCATAGTTAAAGCAATGTATTCCCCGTAGTATCCTATGAATGTGAGAGCTGGACCATAAGGAAGGCTGAATGAAGGAAGATAGATGCTTTTGAACTGTGGTGTTGGAGGAAAATTCTGGAGGTGCCTTGGACTGCAAGAAGATAAAACAAGTCCATACTCCAGGAAATAAAGCCAGACTGCTCACTTGAGGGAATGATATGAAAGGCAAAACTGAAGTACTTTGGCCACATAATGAGAAGACAGGATACCCTGGAGAAGATGCTGATGCCAGGGAACGTGGAAGGCAAAAGGAAGAGGGGCCGACCAAGGGCAAGATGGATGGATGATATTCTGGAGGTGACAGACTCGACCTTGGGGAGCTGGGGGTGGCGACAGCATGGGCTGGTCCATGAAGTCACGAAGAGTCGGAAGCGACTGAACGAATAAACAACAACAAAACAAAGGGGGAAAGCACGGGAGACATCCTGGAGGCTGGCAACATCATGTAAAGGGCCTGCAAACTTCTGTCAGTGACCAATCATGAGCATGCAATAAATCGCTCATGTAGAAAAGCTCTATGGAAACTAGGGAAAGCACTTAAAAGGTCCTCAGAGCCCTTCATTAGGAAGTCAAACTGTAAGGATCCCATGATCCATTTCTATTTGGATATTACCAGCATGGATTTGGGGTTTGTCTGAATGGCCTTTCAGGGATCCCTTACAGCCCCTGCCTCTGGTTGAGAAGAGATTTGGGATCCTTTCCAACTTTGCAATTTTTGAGGCTAAGGTTTCTGTAAACGTATCAGTCAGTGTGAATTCATTGAGGCAATCCTCTTAAGACCTGACAAGGACAGATGATAGCCATTGATAGTTGATCAACATTTGTTGATGTCTTTCAAAGACAACTGGGATGGCCCAAAAAGGTATAGGTGATGGGTTGAGATGACTAGATGAGGGAAGAAAGATGAGTCAAGGGGACAGGGTGAGTGAAGTCTGTGTGTACAGTATTAGCAGGAAGTTAGTTTGTGCTGAAACTGAACGGAGGCAGACTTTCCTCTCTGCAGGCACTGTGGGTTTCACTAGACATCTGATTCTGATGAGGAGCCAGAATCTGACTGTTAATGATGTGGATCTTCATTTTATGCTCCCCCTCAATATATGTGTAAATAAATCTTATATCACAGAAATGACATAAGCTTCCAGGGACCTCCTTATAAGGAAAGTAAACCCTGGGTAAACCCTGGAACCCCTGAAAATGTCCACTACTTACTGACTGGGTGTAATTCACAAGGAACAAGCACTGAAAAATGCAATTAAAACAACCCGTATTATAGGTATTACACACAACCAATAATTTTTGATAACTAATGTTCAAATAACCAATGTTCAAATAATCGGTGTTTCAGAGTAATAAAAATCACTATTTTCCATCTGGATGCGTATAGTCCTTAATACTATTAAGCCCTTGATGTATTGAGCTTTATACACACGCACACAAAATAATCCTCCCATATTGCTTCAAGAAATGTACGAGCAACTAGTGATAAATACTGGAAGCTACAACCAGTTTTAGGAAATAAAGAGCATGGGTTGGATATCAATGTCTGAATAACGTTCACCTCAAAATATGGTATATAATACCAGAGGAAACAAAAGATTAAAGAGGTGTTTTAAGTTCATATACTCCTAAATTTTCAACACAACATTTTAATACAACTATGTTTCATTTAAGTTTCAATTTAATTACAAAACTGAGTCGATGTGATGTTTTTGAAAAAAAGATCTTTACAAACCCATACATTTTAATACAAGCAATGTTATCTCTTATTGATTCTATATATTTTTACAATACATCTATAAAATGAAACTGGTTTAATAGCCAAGATTCTTACTTTTTACATTGTATTATACAAACATGTAGTGCAGTTCCACCTAACTTTGGGCATGTATTAGAGCAAGATGGACTTGGAACACTATGTTTGGGAAGCGATTCTTTCATCCTGTGCGTAACAGCAATGAATGTGGTCATGATGAAACCCACCGCATTACAGATATTCTTACTGTTCATTGTCTCAGTGCTCTACACAATTTGAAAGCAAGCCCCACTGCCATGCATGTAACCACCTTTCCACAACAGGTTTCACAGTGCACAGAAGTCCCAATGGCTGTTGGGGAACCCATCGTAGGCTGCTGTGGGTGTTTGCTCACTCAGTAAAGAAAGCACATGGAAAGAGCTTTACTAGATATCTTATAGTGTGCTTAGCCCTTCAGTTGCTACACAGTGGATGGATCACAATGACTGGAAGACTCCCATTTTCCCAGGACTTGGCTATAATAAGGGAGGCCATTTGATTGATCCTGCTCTAAAAATATTTTGTGGTCAAATTATTTCCAAAATGTTGTATGGGTCTGAAATCTGGGGGCATGTTACTATCGGCTTTTCTAGATGAGACTTTTATTTTGCTCTTGCCAATCGCCAGTCGCAGAAGTTTACTGGTGCTTTAAACAACATTTTCCTCCAGTGTTTCTCCCATGCTTTCTTACCACTTTTCCTGTATGTTCTTTTAGTGTGGAAAATGCAGTATTTTTTCCAATGCGAAACAAAGGCTGCATCATCAACCAGTGTAGTTGTGACATTCTGCTATTTTCTGCTATGTGTTGGTGGGAATGGTTGTGGAGTGGGAGTGGTTGTGATGTCAACGCTAATGATGCAGTGGGAGTGGTACATGCCCACGCCCTATGTTTCATCTTCACCTTCTGTAGCTGCTTCAGGGACTCACTCGCATTCCAATCCTTGCTCTGGAAATGGCCGCAGTTGGCGATGTGCTAAATGCCCATCGCAGGTGAAGTATATTTTGGCCACACCAGGAATTCTTCAGCATTTGGGGAGAGAGGAAAATTCAAGAGCAGCTGGGCAGTAGCCACTTCAACACAGATTTGGTGGAGTACATCTCACATGAGATGTCAACATGTGGACCTAAGTGCACAGCATTACAATTTAGGTCTAAAACCATTTGGAATATAAGCATACGGGTGCAGACATACATAGTGGGATGAGACACATTGATATTATCAGTGTGACTTGACCTGCCAATCTTTGCCCCAGAACAACAGCAATAAAAGCCACTGCAGGAGCAGAGTTGCCAAATGGATCAGCTCTCATTTACACCAAGGAATGCTGTAAAGATGTATATATGGAGATGAGAGCCAAAATGGTAAATGAGTTCCAGGCCAAAAATCTTGATGCACTATCACAAATTGCAGAATCTCTGGATAATTGGAGTTCTACAATTGTAATGTTCATCCTTCAGTACTAATGCGAACATACGATTTTATTTTTCTTCTATTGTCTCTATAGATGTTTTGGTTAATGTTGTAAGAAAATAAATACCACTTTTTTATGTGAAAAGTGCAACAGAAAAATGTATTTTTCTTTCTGTAAGATGCTTCTGCCTACTGATGAGCAAAGGTAGTATTTTTCTACTCCTCAAAAAAAGAAACCTTACTGTTGCAAGAAAAGAAACACTAGTTTGTACTAGTCACGCAAGAGGCAAAGGAAAAACTTGTTTTTCCTTCTATGCATATTGTTCTACCTACTGATGGGCAAAGGTAGTGTTTTTCTTCTTTTTCTCTAACTGTTTAACAAAATAAGAAAAGATTACTCTTATGCAAGTAATTTTGGTTTTGACTTTAATGGATTATCATTTAAATTTCATCAATTAGAATAATAGGTACTTTAACAACTGCACTTGTCTTCATATGTTACTAGAAACAACGTTTCTCATTATTAGAGGCGAACCCAACATTCTTCTCTTCGTTCAGCAATTCCTGATACTCCTGAATTAAATAAAGATTAAAAGAAACCTATACAAAAGAAAATTACAAAAAAAATTTAAAAAACTTAAGTGGGAAAAAAACCCCAAACTTTATAAATGTGCATCCCTAAGATGCAGAGGCATTACTTAACAACAGCAAAATAGATGGTCCATCACCCAAGCTGAAGGAGTGACTATATTATGTGGAGAGGAGTGAATAAACAAAGTACCCATAATTAGGGATGTTGGAGAAATCCGCAAAGGAACCAAATGAGTTCAGATTTTGATTAATCTAATTGGTAGATTCTGCAGCGGACAAGGTTTTCCCCTGTCCGGTGGAGTATGCCGACTTGCAGACCATTTTTCTAACTTTCCCAATTTTGTGCAAATTTCATCATCAAAAAATATGCAACTAAAAAAAAAATGGCCAAAAATGTGCATTTCCCCATAGGCTAAAGCATGAAAATGCACATTTGGCGGGATTTTGCACATTTGGGGGGAATTTACAAATTTTCACACATGAGCATTTGTGCAAAGTCTAACACTTGACCATACTACCCATTTTATATGAAAAAGTATTTTAAAATATTGGCACATAGTTAAGAAATGTGCCAGGGTATAGTGAAAACCCATGAATAACAGACAGACATACCATAAATTTGAAAAAATGGGTGGTACGCAGTAACACTTACGCTGAGACAGTTCCTCGTCCGTCATAATTGATAGAGGCTAACTGCCCACTTGGCCATCATCCATGAGGCCACTGTGGCATGTACAAATATACAAGCAAATACACCAAATTTAAAAATCCTGTGGATGACAGAATATATGATGTAAGGCATTTTTCTGCCTGTATTAGTTCCTTTGTGGTATATGTGATACAGTGTCCCTGTAAGAAAATATACATGGGAAAAACAATCAGACCTATAAGGACGCTAGTGGGGAAACATCTAAGTAACATTTAAAGAAGGCAGGGGGCACTATTTAGTCATTATATAGAACATGGGCACTCCACTTCATATTTGTCCTTCTTTGTTGTTTGGATCACTGCCTTCTAATGAACATCTTCTTAAAGACAGAAGTTTTCTGGATTTTAAAACTGAATACACTGAAGCCTAGTGGGCTGAATGAAGAACATGGACTTGCTGCTTTGCTATAAAAATAGCCACCAAAACCCAATATTTTTCTCTTTGTGCAACAAGAACGCTTCAATAAAATAAAAAGATAGCAATTAATGAAATATATTAATTAAATAAGAATAAGAAAAGCAGTAAAAGAATAAGGCCTATCAATGAAAGTGAATAACTACTAGGCAATCTGTTCTGGCATACACGAGGAGATACTACTTTAGAGTTAAATGGGCTGAATACTGCTTTAAGGACAATAAGATCAGATTACACAGCTGCAGGTCTACAGAAAGCAGAAACATAAAAAGCTCAATCTTAATCAAACCCTTCACAGCAAATAGAAAAGAAGAGTTTCAAAAGAAACAGAAGCAGGCTCATCTAAGAGGTAAATTGTGGTTTGGGATTTCGGGATGATATAGCAAAAAAAGCAAACAGATTAAGATTGTTTTGCCTGCTAAGCATTTTAGAAGCTAAAGGTTTGTTCTATAGATGGTTTAATATACAACAGCAAAGTTATCCGCTAGTTTGTTGGCAGTAGCAGCATTATTTCAACTAAGATAGATTTTATGGAAAGCTCATTTTAAATGGATAATTTACAGTTGTTGTTAAAGATAAGTTTTATATCTTATCTGCAAGAAGATATCTGCAACATCTTGTTACAGTTTTTACTATAAGATTAAAGAAATTAAGACAGAACACCACAAACCTTAAATATTGATATGCTTAGAAATACTGAAATAAAGAAGAGGTGAAGAGAAAAATAAAGGAGAATTTACAAAATATTAAGAGCAACAATGAAACCTACTTAAATGTCAGTGAAAGGTGGAATGAAATAAAAGGAGCTATACTGAAAGCAATTAAGACCAATTTTAAAAAGAACAGATTTACAGGAAAGCAAAAATGGATGACCTCTGAGATCCTGGCTTTGATGGAAGGAAGAAGAAAATATAAGGGACGTGATATGATGAAATATGATATATATATAAAATAATAAAGTATAAGATCATAGGAGCGAAAGAGAAATGTATGGTAGACAGATGTAAAGAAACTGAAGAACTAGAGAGCAAGCATGACACATTTGGTTTACATTAAAAAATGAAGGAAGTGACAGCTGTAGGGGAAAAAGAAACAGTCCAGTTTATTGAAAGATAAATATGGAACAATTATAGTAGAATTATCACCAAAACTTAAGAGATGGGAAGAATACATTAAGGAATTCTTTGATGATATGAGACCAGAGTTGAATAAAGAGGATGGAGTTAGACATGGATCTGATACTATGTGTGGGGAGGAAGATTATGCTATAAGGAATGTAAAGGGGGGGAAAGGCTGTTGGCCCTGATGGGATACCAATTGAACTACTCAGAAGGGGATGAAATGCAACTCTTGATACATTTATATAATACTATCTATAAAACTGGTATCATGCCAAGAGAATGGCTTAAATCAGCATTCGTAGTATTGCCCCAAAAAGACAATGCTAAAGAATGCTCCAAATACAGAACAATCAGCCTTATGTGCCATCCGTTAAAAATACTTCTTAAAATTATTCACAATTGAATGTATATTAGAATTGTATATAAGTGAAATGCAGTTTGGATTTAGAAGCGGGATGGGAACTGGAGAAGCATTATTTGGAGTTAACATCTTAATTCAAAGATGTCTTGATAATAAAGACCTATATATGGGATGTATTGATTATGAGAAGCATTTGATAAAGTTCATCATGAGCGACTGACTGACATACTGAGAAAAAGCGATATCGATAGTCAAGAGATTCAGATTATAGAAAATTTGTATTGGAATCAAACAGCCTCAGTTCATATAGATGGAGGGCTAACTGAAGAAATTCAAATTTTGAGAGGAGTAAAACAAAGCTGGGTCCTATCACCTATGCTGTTTAGTGTACATTCTGAAGCTATATTTAATGAAGCACTTGCCAAACAAATGGCTGGCATAAGCATCAATGGAAAAATATTAACACAGTTCAATATGCTGATGACACCATAGTAATGACAATATATCCGACTTACAAAAATTACTAGATCGGATTGATAAAGTAAGTAATGAGTATGGCCTTAAAATAAATATCAAGAAAACAAAATATATGGTGATAAGCAAAAAAACCACCAATTGAACGAGTCACAAAATACAAATACAAATACCTAGGCACTTGGCTCAATGAAAGAAATGAACAAATACAAGAGATAAATGCAAGACTGGAGATGGCAAGAACAGCGTTTGTTAAAATGAAACAATTATTATGTAATCGGGACCTAAATCTTGCAGTAAGGATTCAGAAGGTAAGATGCTATGTGTGCTCAATATTATTCTATAGAGTGGAGGTTTGGACACTTAAAAAGAACAATCTGAGGAAAATCAAATCATGTGAAATGTGGATATACCAGCACATGCTGAAAATACCATGGACTGATCGAGTAACACATGAGAATGTACTATACAGAGTAAACAAACAGAATTGGTAAGGACCATCAAAAGAAGAAGGTTACAATACCTTGGTCATATTATCTGAGGCAAAAATTATGCCATACTCCAACCCATTATAGAAGGGAAAATGGAAGGAAAAAGATCAACAGGAAGAAGACGAACATCATGGTTAAAGAATCTGAGGGAATGGTTCAGCTGTACTTCTACACAACTATTCAGAGCAGCGGCGTCAAAAACAAAGATAGCTCTAACGATAGCTAACCTCCGATAGGAGATGGCACTATAAGAAGAAGAATCAGAGAAGACAGTTTGACTAAAGTTAATTTGTTTTTTCATGGTAATATAGCACAAGTATGGTAACAAAAGAGTTTGTTTTGAAAATACTGATAGACAGTCAAAAAACATTAGAAACAAATGTGTTACATGGTACAATTTGGATGAAGTAGTTGGTAAAGTAAGGACTTGTTATGTGTTTGTAAATATTAATTTGAAGCATATATACTTTTTATAATTAGATTTAATAGAAAGAATATAAGGAAGTGTGTCTCACTCCCCATTATTATATAAGTATGGTTTTAATCAAGTGTACGTGTTGTAAAGAAAAATAGCTCTAAATATTACGGTTGAGAACTAATTTTTAAGATTTTTAAGAGTTGTATATGTTAACTTCACTATACAACAAAAATATGTGTATTATTAATATATTTTAAACAGATCAATTGCTCCTGGGGAAGACAGCTAGTCTCGAAATGTGTAGAGCATTTTAGGTATCTGCATAATAAATACTTTTTGTAGTCCTCGAGTATTTTAGAGATCGGCACAATAAATACATTATTATTACAGTCCATACTCAGTGGCGCCTTTGGATTTGGAAGGGATATGTCATTTTCACACTTTTGGTGCTGGCACAAAACTTGGGATTTGTGGCACAAAATGGCACAAACTAGCACAAACTTTTGGCATGGGTTTGGAGGTGATATGACAATGTAGATTTTTCAACCCAGGCCCCACCTAAGGGCATGTTGTTTTCATGCTTGGGGTACTGGCACAACACTGGGGATTTATGGCACAGGTATTGAGGCAATATGAGAATATGAACATTTTTGCAGTTGCCAGGCCCCACCTAAGAGTGTATCCTTTTCACACTTCGGGTGCTGGCACAAAACTTGGGGTTTGTGGCATAAAACTTGCACAAAACTTCGGCATAAGTTCAGAGGTGATATGCCAATGTTGTTGTTTTTTGGTTTGTTAACTATAAACCCACATTTGATCCCTTCACAGTTGGCATATATTTGGAGAAGATACTAGTTTGGGGAGTTCACAGCTAGCTCTAATGCATGTGCAACCAGGTGCACAACATGAAAAGGCAACCGAGTTCTGCTAGCTGAACAAATCATTCTGCTAACAATATGCTGGATGGAGGCCTTAATGTCTTTTTCCAGGGCACGAAAAGCAAAGTTACAAAGATACTAATGGGGTAGGCGTATTCCAACCAGAAGCAAGTGTCTTTACAGAATAAAGAAATGCATCTTCCTCTGCAGAAAATGGTAGCCTGGAAGCAGCTATGCTCTCAGTAAGGGCATGGTAAGTGTACTTTGCTGACGTTAATGCTGTTTGGGCCATGTTTCTTCATTAGTGCTCATGTTTCTGTTAGAGAAATTGGTTTGTTGGGGAGAGCCGTGGTACTATCTAAAAATTGTTCCATACAATTTACTGCACTAGTACATCATTTCCACGCAATTTGGAATCTGAAGTTCTGGTGGTGGAGAAGGCTCTTGACGAATCTCTTTGGAATGAGAGTGATGAAGCTCAAGGTGCCTTCTCACAGAAGGGGTTCCTACATTCACACAACCACCCTCCTTTCCTAACCACACTTACGATCCGCATTTATTGCAAATCACAGCAAGCTTGTCAATCTCACGGCGGGCAAAGCACTTCCATAGATACGTTCACCTACTAAAAGGGTTTGTATATGAATCCTGCATATTTCATTCCTAAGGCGACTTGTTTTGGGGTTCAAAGTGAGCAGATGAGAACTGGGTGTCAAACACTGGCCATGGTGACGAGCTGTTTTAGAATTGTTTGAATGTGAAAGAGAAGCAAACTTTCAGCAGGCGCCTCTTTTACAGCAGGGGTGGGCGACTTGTGACCATCCAGATGTTTTGGCCTACAACTCCCATCATCCTTCACCACTAACTATGCTGGCTATTGCCAAGTTTATACATCTTGATTTAACACATTCATCACGCCTGAAGTTCCAGAAATATTTCCATACCTTTACAACCTTGACCTGAATTCAAGAGTTGATAGAGGCCTATAGACTTCTATACTTAAATTATACACAACTCTTTCAAGTATTAGTAAGCTTTCTTAAGAAGCATCTTGGTTTTAGAGTGAAGCTTTTGGCTTTTCACCCCCAACCTCAACAAAGCAGGGAGACAAAAGGATCTTCCTCAGTAGTTATGTCATGTACACCAAGCTAGATCAGACATCACCAGATTCTGATTAAACTTGCAAATTTTCATAGGCACTGAGGGAAAAGGAGTGATGCATATTGCAAAATGTCATGAATAGGCTTCCCCAATGTGCATCATTGAGATTGGCAATATTCCCTAAGTATTCTTTTTGTGTCAGGAATAGCTTTTGCTGGAAGAGCGATCAGGTCCTTTGTCTGAGGACAAGCACAGCCATTTCCAGTTTTGGTTGAGGTGTCATACCAATCGTGATGTCAATTCCTTGGTGCAAAAAGTAAAAAAAAGTGAGGTTTTCAGTAGCCATGGGTGCCATCTTTGGTGCCATTTATTTATTTATTTATTTCTATACCGCCCAATAGCCGAAGCTCTCTGGGCGGTTCACAAAAACTAAAACCAAACAACACACAATAAAACAATTTAAAATATATAGAACATTAAAACCATGACCATGTCATGGGTCAACAGGCAAACTTTACCCGCTCTCCCCACAGACAAGCTTGGGTGTTCGGGTCTCTTGAGGAACCGCTATGCAATCTCTGGGTCAATCCTTCTCCAGGAAGAAAAGCTCCAGTATCCCGCTTGCCAGCTCTCCAAGTGGGCACAGCTTACAATAAGGGTAGTAGATGCTGAGGTTCTGCCATTCCTGAGCCTAGTTCTTCCCCCAGCTCACAGCAGCTTCGCTGGGTAGGTCTGTGGCTCCTGTCCTGGAACAAAAGCCTCTTTTTAAGAGGGAACATTTTTGCTGGTGTTTCTCCAACCCCAGAGTTTCAACGCTTCCCAGTATTTCCAGTCCAGGGGATCTTCACAACAACGGAATGAGAAGTGCATTAGAGTATTACCCGGATTTTCATGGAATGAATTGGCTTTGGTCCATCAGGGACACACAAAGCAAGCTAAGACGAGTGTACCATACCTTTAAAACCCAGTTTTCAGGGGTCACACAGCACTTGAAAGGAACATACTTCCGTGTGCGTGTGTGTGTGTGTGGGGGGGGACTAGAACTAAATATCATCAAACTGGCAGGGGCTGCTCAACCAATGAGAGAGGCTTGCTTCCAGGCTCCCTCCTGCTACTTCATTATTATGAATGGAAAGCAACTAATTTTTTCCCATGTGTGCAAATTTCCCTGAAGAAGCCAAAATCCCCAGTATTTTGCACAGCATCTGAAGGCTCCCCCTGAGACCTCCCCCCTGCCCCAATTTCACCACATTCCAGCAATCTGCTGCGGAGTTATTGCTCCCACTCCATTTTTCTCCATGTGTGCCCTTTTGTCTATTGCTTCAACCCCCCCACTTCTCCCTGCTTGCAAAGAGAAGCTCCCATCAACCAAAAGATCATTACTGTGATAAAGCAATAAAGCAGAGAAGGGACTTTACATAACAATGGAGAAATGACTTTAAATCAGAAACTACAGAACATCAAAGAAGCACATCGCAATAGCAATTTAAGAGAGCATTGGAGAAGTGAGAGTTACTAAAGTTAGACTTTAACCCTTTCACTGCAAGGGAGTGAGATTTATTTCTTACTTTTGAGTGAACACGCACAGAAGGGGGGGAATATGTTAAAGATTAAAAGCAGACTAGCCAAGGTGAATGAGTGTGCCCACTACTGTGGTAATATGAGGAGTTGCTGCTGCACTCCTGGGGATTTTCTCAATGGGAAAAACTACTTCCATTGGGGAAACAAGAAGGAATGAGGCATCCCACCCCCTTGACCACATCACTGCCAAGTTACAGAGGCACACACAGGATTTAATGCGGGGGGGGGGAGAGAGATATGGCACACTGTGGTAAAACTGCCAAGGAGCCACTTTCAATTAAAAGTCAAACGGGTTTCTGAAAATGCAGCTTTTCAAGAAGGAAGTGGCTGGTTGGCAGTGGATTGGTGATGACACCATCTGCTGCGAAGGAACTTGGATTGCTCTGACTTCGCAGCAAATCGTGCATCAAGACAGACCCCAGGAAAGGCCTTCCGTCCAAGGAAAGGAGAAAGTTCTTGAAGGTTCTGCTATGAACGTAACCTCCATTCGTTCTACCCTCACTTTCTGAGCAAGCACTTGTGTGCGTGCTTAAGTAATTTAGTTCCCCAGCCTTTAACTGGTTTGGTCAAAGTGCCAGCTTTTGAGCGCATCTTCCCCTGCCTTTGCTAGTGGAAAGGATCGTAGGCGAGATCTCTTTTGCAGCTTCCCTTTTGTTTACTTAAGATTTTAGGGTCCCATAGCCACCCTGTAGTTATTTCTTCCAATAGTAAAGGGAAATGATGGCTGAACAGGCTCGAGTAAACAGGAAATAAGCCCACAAGGCACAAGTTGAGAGTTATAAGGTTCAAGTAGACCCCCTACTTGTAACCTACAGTGAGCAGATGCTGGGTGTAGCTAGAACACAATCCCCTTCCTATTAATTTAGCTTTCCCTCCAACCCGCTCTCTCTGCTGAGTCTGCTCCACTTGATGCTCACTCCCCCCATATCCTTTACCTACACAAATGGGTGTTAGGGACTCCACATTACCTAATCCCCTCCCCCTTGTGCTGTCATCCCAATCAATCCATCCCTTCCCCTGCAGAACAGACTGTTGGCATATGTCTGCAGCCTTGTTTGGGGTTTAAAAAACTGGCCTTGCCGAGAACATAGCTAATTTCCCCATGCAGTGCACAGATCACAAAGGGAGGCTTGCAGGTTGTCATTATGATGCTTATATGTATATTCCATTGCTTTACCAAGGGGGAGTTCTCTCTCCACTTTGTTGCGATTTTTGCTTAAGTCACATCTGCTCCATCTGGGGACACACAGCAGCTTACCATGAATTGTTGAGTGGCTACTGGGTGAAATCCCACTCCACATCATTTAGAGATGATCCTTTAGAGAGCCTGTTCCCTCCCTCCCACCCTCGCCTTTTCTGCCCTCTGGCCTGTGTGCATGTTAGCACCCCCTGCCTCCCCAACCTATGCCCAACTCCCCTCATTTTTTTTATTATATTCCCTCTAAAACCGCAATAGTGCAGTAGCGACAGGACTGAATGCATGGACCCTTGTTTTCATTTAACTTGGGATAGTGTAACCATCAGGTGGAGTAGTTCCTTCCTGGGGGGGCTTTGCTCTGCATCCGTACTTGTGTTTGTGCCTTTTAAAGCACTTTAGAAGGTGCAACTACAGTATGATTTTGGTTAGCCACAACCGCAAACAGCTGCAGTCAGTGTCCCGCTGGCAGTGTGGTGTAATTTCACTATTGCGCTATAGCGAGTATATGTTCTCTTGCACAAATGTGCTATTTCGAATAATTGCAATGCCATAGATTCCCTGTAGTGCATCTGTGCTAAAGAATAAAGGGGCTGTCACTACATCACCGCTCTGACTGGAACCTCCACTCGGTGCTCAGTCCAGCAGAACCACTCCCCCGCACGCACACACACAGGTGTTTTCCAGCCTGGCCAGATCGTAGGGGTGGACAAAAGTCCCTTACCTGTCGTCGAAGGACGTTCGCGGTGGGGGGGAGGCGTTTCGCTGCTCCCCCCACGAAGTTCAGGCCGGGGGGGGGAGGCTTCCCGCCTCGCCCCGGCCGAAATTCAGGCCGGGGAGGAGGCTTCCCGCCTCGCCCCGGCTGAAATTCAGGCCCGGGAGGAGGCTTCCCGCCTCGCCCCGGCCGCGAAAGTTTTTTTTTTAAAAAAAAAACGCCACGATAGGCTACGTGACGATTCACGTAGCCTATCACGGCTAGATCTGAAAGTCAGCCATGATAGGCTACGTCAATTGTCACGTAGCCTATCACGGGTGACTTTAAAAAAAAAAAAGCGCGTACACTAATGGTGGCCCCCATAGGGAGCCGCCATTCGCGTTCCTTATTTAGTCGCTGTAGTCTACGTAAACATTTACGTAGACTACAGCGACCAAATAAGTAACGGGAATGGCGGCTCCCTATGGGGGCCGCCATTATCCGTACGCGCTTTTTTTTTTTTTTAAAAGGCACCCGTGATAGGCTACGTGACGATTGACGTAGCCTATCACGGCTGACTTTGCAAAGCTAGCCGTGATAGGCTACATGAATCGTCACGTAGCCTATCAGGGGGCGTTTTTTTTTTCTTTGATTTCAATGGCGGCGGCAGCCGGTCGAAAGACCGGCTGCCGCTCCCACCCCGCTCGAACACCCGCCGAACCGCCGGCCGGACCCGCCACCGGGAGGGACATTCGGTGAAGGTAAGTCCCGTCCCGGGGGGGGGTGCGGGGGGGGTTCGGAGGATTTCTCCCCGAAACTTGTTCGGGGGGCCGAACACGTTGGCGCTCGGCCCCCCGAAGTTTCGGGGAGAAATTCTCCGCCATCCCTAGCCAGATGTGGGAAAACTTCCTGGTCATGTGCAGAGCAGCCATTCCAACATGGACCCTCACTGTGTGCAGATGTGCATCTCGGTGACTGCATGCTGGTGTCCAACATTCAGGCTATGCTCTCCCTTCTGCTGCTCCTACAGGATCAGGGGTCCCACTTGAAGACGCTGAGGGATAGGAGGCAAAGGCATAGGAGGAGAGCTGCCTTATGGCTCTATGGGAAGGAGAAGCCTGCTCCATTCTGCACGACCAGGCCCAAAACAGAACAGTGTCGGTGGTGTTTCCCTACCAGCTAGGCCTGGTGGGAGAGCTTTGTTCTCAAAATGTGGGATGATGAGCAGTGGATTGCTAACTTCAGGATGACATGGGGGACCCTTTTTGAAATTGCAGAGGCTCTTCAACTAGTGCTGGAAAGGCAGATCACCAACATGAGGGAGTCAATTCCAGTCTTTAAACATGTGGCAATCTGCAAATGGCACCAGGCTAATGCGTGCATGTACAGGGAGGCTGCTCATCAGTTTGGCGTTGGAAGAACCACTACGGCAAGCATTGTGGTTGAGGTGTGCCTAGCCATGGAACATCTCGTGCTGAGGACAGTGACGCTCGGAACATAGCCCAGGTATGCCTGCTGTAGCACTGTGCAGCAAGGGGTTGGGAAAGCCTGCAGGTTCAGTGGGACCACAGGGTCCTGATTTGGAGGGTTACTTCTTCAGAATGTGCTCATCGCCTGCTGTAGCACTGCACAGCAAGTGGGGGGGGGGGAGCCAGCGGTTTCAGTCCTTACTTTGAAGTAAGGGGTCCTTACTTTGGAGTGGGGGGGAGGGCAGCTTCTTCAGAACGTGCTCATCGGGAAAGGGGCTAGGGGAATGCCAGTGGCAATATGGGGAATTGCTCTTGTTGCACTGGAGAGCAACTACTCATTCACTTCCTCTCTTTCAGATCAGGAGGGGTTCAAAAAGTTGTGGTTCCCTCGCTGTATTGCAGCCAAGGGTGGTTCTCACGTGCTGATTGTTTCACCCATATGACACGGGGATGCTTTGGTCTTTATCCTGCACTCCACTGCACTTCGACTGTGACCCCTGATGGTAATTTGGCAGGAAATCTGCGCATACTAATCTGTGTTCCTGTGGCTGGAGTGAAGCTGCTCCTGGATCTTCTGCTCCCCCCTGCCCCACATATGTCGAGGAGATCCATGATTTCCTCATACTTTCAAGATACCCCACAGCCCTTGTTAGCAGACTCTGCTGAAGCCACTGCAACCAATTCAGGAATAGTACCTCACCAGAAGCCCTGGGGAGAAAAAGGAAGGGCAATATTCTGAAAAGGGGGGGAGCACAGCCAAATGACCTTGGCAGGAATTTCGCTACTGCACAATTGCGATTTAATGCCCTAAAGCTTACTACTCGCACTCTACCCTGCTGCTTTTAGCCATACATGCACTTTCTCGGTGGACCGCAGCAACTGCTTTCCAAAATCAGCCACTCAACCACAGCCCTCCCAAGCTCCCAGAAGTGCTTTAACAACTTTGTAGAACCGAAAGCTCACTTTAACTACAGGTATTAAATGCGCAAGTGTGGAGTCCCACAGTAACTACTTCAGGAACTGTAATCTGGCCATAGCTCCCTTGCCTAGAGCAACACGTAGGGCACAGTGAGTCTCCACTCCCTCAAACCGCTTTTACAAGTGCAAGCCTTAGCCCCTGAAATGTTGTTCTAGCTGTCCCACTAAATATGCTTTAGCATGCTCCTGCTGTAATGACTTTAAGTATGGCCCATTATGATAAACAGGAAGCGATACACTTTACAGCCCCAAGCAGCTGTGGTTGGTGAAACTGGAGCTCTTTGGGTTCATGATGTAGCACTAATGTGCTATTTTGACATTGTGCTTTTACGCCTTATTTATTTTAAAGGATTTTTTAAAAGTTAGAGGCTGCTGGGTGGAGCACACCTTCACTTTACAGGTATGGTCACCAGAGTTTAGTGGTAGGCCAGGCAAAGTAAATACCATGAGGTAGCTCAGAATTCCGCAACAGCCAGCCGCAAAATGGTGGAAACATTGAGGAAACACGGGGGGGAGCATGAGGAAACACCCCTTGACCAGGGTCAGTGAGGTCATGGCCAGGTGAAAGACACACCCCTGGGCAGGGCTATCATACTGAAATAAATGTGGAGGAGTTGGTGCATATCGCAACAGAAGCGCAGAGAAGACAAATTAAGGAAAATAATCAGACTAAAAGTAGTCTCAGAAAAAAAATAGTTTTTCCGTTGCAAAACTCCAGCGTGGCTGCGGGATGGCCATGACTTCATGTGCCCCAAACGACTATCAGACACAGCAAACTCACAGCAAAACCCCCATGGGGACATCCCCCAAGTTAATTCCCCCCAAATTAGCTTGTGCATTTTAAATCCATGTTCATGATAAATAAATGTGCCAAGTGGTGTTATCCTAAAATTCTGGTGTGAGTGTGGATTCTTGGGTGGGAGGTCTCTTCTTAGCCAGTGATGCTCTATGAACAATGTCTAAAGGTCCTTTTTGAGTTTGCCAAGCTGGGAATGTCACAAATGAGACAATGATAGATACTGGAGATGTGCTGGAGGAACCGTGATACCTGTGCTATGGTCTTGCAAAATTACTTAGCCATTCTGGCAAGAAGCAATAAGGCACGTTAATTTTGTACTGCACTACACCCTAGTATTTCCATCCAACGATGTGCCAGATTACTGTGTTACATCTTACTATAATATTGTTAATTGTTGTGTATGATAGTGGTACAGGGATAACAAGAGGTAAACATGCAGAACCTGCATTATGGGCTGAGGGAGACTGGCATGTAGCAGGCCTGGAAAAAAATGGGGGGTGAAAACTACCTTGTTCACCTTTCTAAATTCCCCTGGCAGGTGAGCCACACTGGGAATTGCAGCAACGTTGGCAACCTGCAACTAGGGATGGACGAAAGTCCCTTACCTGTTCTCGAAGCTTGCTTTGCGGTGGGCGGGAGGCGCTTCGGTTCTCCCCCCAAAGTTCAGGCGGGGGGGAGGCGCCCCGCCGAAATTCAGGCCGGGTAGAAGCGCCCCGTCTACCTGGCCACGAAAAAAAAGTAAAAAAACACACACACATACACACACCCGTGATAGGCTACGTAACGATTTACGTAGCCTATCACGGCTAGATTTCCAAAGTCAGCCATGACAGGCTATGTAAATCGTCACATAGCCTATCACGGGTGACTGAAAAAAAAAAAAAGCACGTACGCAAATGGCGGCTCCCCTGGGGACCGCCATTTGTGTTCCTTATTTTGACACGTCTAGTCTACGTAAAGATTTACGTAGACTACGGCGAAAATAAGGGCAACGCAAATAGCGTTCCCTTATTTTCGCCGTAGTCTACATAAATCTTTACGTAGACGTGTCAAAATAAGGAACGCAAATGGCGGCACACATGGGCCGCCGCCATTTGCGTACACGCTTTTTTTTTTCCAAAGTCACCCGTGATAGGCTACGTGACGATTTACGTAGCCTATCACGGCTGACTTTGGAAATCTAGCCGTGATAGGCTACGTAAATCGTTACATAGCCTATCAGGGGTGTGTGTGTGTTTTTTTATTTTACTTTTTTTTTTTTGCAATGGCGGCAGCAGCAGCCGGTCAGGATACCGGCTGCCGCCCCCGCCAAAATGCCGCCGAACCGCCGCCGGGACCCGCCGCCGAGAGGGACATTCGGCCACGGTAAGTCCCATCCCGGGGGGGGGGGCAGGGGGCCGGCGGAGAATTTCCCCACCAATTTCGGGGGGCCGAATGCGTTGGCATTCAGCCTCCCGAAGATTCGTGGAGAAATTCTCCACCATCCCTACCTGCAACAAGAACAGTGAAGCCAGAAGGTGGTCATTCCTGGCTAGAAACTGCTGAGCCTTGTCAGATTCTGTGCTGCATGCGTTCTCTCTCTCTCTCACGCACACTTCTAAATAAAGGTAGGGATGGCGGAGAATTCTGCCACGGATTTCCCGAAACCCATGGCGGAACGGCCTCCACCCCCCCACCCCACGGAATCCCCCCCGGGACGAAGCTTACCTGGGGCGGCTGCTCCAGCGGTGGCTCCGGCAGCTGGTCTCTTGGCCGGCTGCTGTGGCCTCCATTTGCATCCTGCCAGGCTGCCATGATAGGCTACGTAAGTATTTACGTAGCCTATCACGGCAAAGAGCAGGTGCGCAAACGGCATAGCAGCCGCCGTTTGCGCCCCTGCTCTTTGCCGTGATAGGCTACACAAATACTTACGTAGCCTATCACGGCAGCCTGGCAGGTCGCAAATGGTGGCCACTATGGCGGCTGCAGCAGCTGGCCATGGCCAGAATTCCAGCTGTGGACGGCCCTGGCTGGCGGCTCTACGGAGCCGCCGCGGAGCAGAGACAGCCCAGGGAGTATTCCGGGGGAGGGACGGAGCGCCTCCCCCCACCGCAAATCAAAGCTGCGAAAAGGTAAGTGACTTTCGTACATCCCTAAATAAGGTGAGCTACAGAATACTCCTATAATGACATCTAGTGATCAAACATTAGAATACCTCTTACTGAAAGCATTTGTGTTGAGAACTCAGGAAGCTGAGGTTAAACTGGGACCCCGTTCGCTGAGGCCCCACTGATAGTATAAGATGTCCAATACTGGTCACGCAAACTGATAATTATGTATCAGAAAAAGTGTTCTTCTATCAACTGAACTGCAAAACCTTGGGCTTCCTCTCAAATAGGGAAGTGGAATCTACAGGGAAATCTACAACCCATTGGCCAAATCCACTCCATTGCTTAATTTCATCAGGCTGGTTGCAAGACATTCACACTAACTTTTTAAAAACAGCATTTTTAAATGCATGCAGTCTATCATAGTTTCTTATTCTAAACTGTTGATAGGAGCGTGGGTAGCAGAGGAACGTTTGCATTGGCATGGCAACAAGTGACTAACTTCCACATCTCATGTGTATGTCATGGTTGTCATTTCCTCCCTACCCTACCAGTACATTCCTTGCATTTCAACGTTCTTTCTTCAGCTACTGTATACTGTCGTGGGTTCCTTGGCGATTGTAAAAAAGTAAGTACATATAAAATGGATACTGCAAACCAAAGAAGAAATGTCGATGCAGTGACGTGTTTAATGAAAATGAAGAAAGTGTGTGTGTGTGTGTGTGTGTGCGTGCGCGCGCAAGCATAGGTAAAATCCAAACTGGCTTACTGGATTTGTGAAAAAGCAATTTCTGTCCTAAAAAAACAAAAACAAACCTAGAATGACACTGCAATACAAAGCATATTAAATAAGAATTACAAACAAAACTCCATGTGGACAAAATTAAGGTACTTAAATAGAACATGAATGTGCAGAAACAAATTCTTCACAAGACCAAGAAAGGAGATGGACAGTGTTATGCAAGCTAGCGTGGTTAGTGAACTTATCACAGACACACAAAACCCTCACCTCAAAAAGTTGGTCTCATTCAGAAGACAAGTCTATAAAATCTATACATTGTTGCAAGCATAGTTTTATTGGCTCCAGAAAAATTTAAAATTATTTGAGTCTGAGCATCACCACAAGAATATGTCAGGTTGAATTAATGACAGGGCACAGGGTATTGAAAAACCTGAAAGATTCTGCAGATGATTTGGGTTTTTACTTTGGCTATTGATGATACAGGCATAATGAGTACAGCTCAGCTGGGTATTTTCCTGTGTGGAATCTTACCAGGTTTTGAGAGTCAAAAGGAATTGCTTCCTCTAGTATCAATATATGACGTCTCCAAAAGTGAAGGTATTTTTGAGAAGATATGTCAGCACTACACTGGCTTCAACTATTTGAAAAATGGGGAAGGTCTTACTACTGATGGTGCTCCTGCTATGGTTGGATCTCAGAAAGGGATTAGTTGCCCTAGCCAATAAAGAAATGGGCCACCACGTCAGCCTTGATCCAAGTGGGCTGCGTAATGCATCATTTAACAAGAGAAACCTTGTGCGCAGCCCACGCAACTGAACTTTATGTCGATCGCACTATGAAGCATTAACTTCATTAATAAAAACAGAGGATTAAACAGCCGCCAGTTTAAAGAGCTATTGAAAGTCCCTGAATTAGAGAGCGGTAATTTGGTTCATTATTGTGAAGTGTGATGGCTAAGCAGAAGGTATACGTGGATGCAGTTATTAATCTGGGAGGGGAATGAAGTGAAACATTTCATGGGGAAAGGGGGGGGAACTGTGACCCCAAGTGGCAGTGTGACATGGAATTTATGGTCAATAGCTGTCAGAGCTCAATGTCAAATTGCAAGGTGTCCTGCTTCAGGCAAGGCATGTTCTAGGAGCAGTTTTACAAGGCAGTTCAAGATCTAGGCCAGCTGGGTGCAGGCAAAGAGCGACAATTCAGGCAAGGGTGATCTGCAAGAGCAACAATTCAGGCAGGGGTGATCTGCAAGCATGGTCCCAATGCAGTCCAAGGTCTAAGCCAGTAGAGTTCAATCAGAGAGTTAATACCCAGGGCAAGTCCAGACAGAGTCACAAGGAAACCCCATGTCCAACACAAGGCAGTTCAGTGGGCCAAGGGCTAGGCAGTCAGGGAGAATGCAAGCAGGATCAGAGCTGGAACACAACAACTCTTTTAGCCTAAGACTGCGGCTTATAATCCTGAGCCCAAGGCTCAGCTGCAGGCAGGTCATTATAGGCCTTCTGACAGAAGCCTTACTTGTGAGGCCCTTGCTCACAAGGAGGCCTTTACTCCTAAGGAGTCTTCCTCTGCAAGTCTTCTTTGCCTGGCCACCGTCCTAGCCTGTATCTTTAAGCGCTGGTGTTACAGAGAGCTAGGTAGTGGCTCAGCATCCCCGCTGCCTCTGAAGCAAGCTCTCTGCCTCTTGAGAAGCAGAAGCCATCTCTCTTGTGGACCCAGCACTGTCTTGAGTGGCCCAAGGATCCTCTGAAGCATCCTGTTCCCTGTGAACACTTGGTTCCAAGGGCTCCAGAACGTCCTCTGACAAGGAATCCTCCAGGGGAGTCATGACACAAAGGTCCTACTCCCTTCTTACTTCCCTTCTTTCAAACATAAAATTATTTGAAGCTGTTAATGCTGTGATAAGGAGTTCTTCCTAGAATTGCAAGAAGTCCTAGAATTTGAAAACGCTATACAAGAATCCACTGAGCCTGGGCCCACGTACAGAAGACAGAACAAAGAATATCAGTTTCTGCCATTACAGGAATGGAGAAATATATTCAAACGTACGTAAAAGTCAAACTTGGCTCTAACATCTGGATAGATGAGGTGGAATGGCATGAGCTCCAAGGAATAGAAGATTCAAAGTATCCAAAGCAGGGATAGACGAAAGTCCCTTACCTGATCCCAACGCTTGCTTCGCGGTGGGGGGAAGGTGCTCCGTCCCTCCCCCCGAAATTCTGGCCAGGGGGGGAGGCGTCCCGTCCCTCCCCGCCGAAATTCTGGCCGGGGGGGAGGCGTCCCGTCCCTCCGGCCGCGAAACCTCGTCTCCTGCCAGGATGCAAATGGCGGCGGCCGTAGCCACCGCCATTTGCGTCCCTGCAGTCAGCGGTGATAGGCTACATAAATGTTTACATAGCCTATCACAGCTGACTTAAAAAAAAAAAGCGCGTACGCAAATGGCGGTGCCCATGGGTGCCACCATTCGCGTTATTTTGGCATGTGTAGTCTACGTAAACATTTACGTAGACTACGGCAAAAATAAGGGCAACACTATTTGCGTTCCCCTTATTTCCGCCGTAGTCTACGTAAATGTTTACGTAGACTAAACGTGCCAAAATAAGGAATGCAAATGGCGGCGCCCATGGGCGCCGCCATTTGCGTACGGGGTTTTTTTTTTCCCCCAAAGTCAGCCGTGATAGGCTACGTAAACATTTACGTAGCCTATCACGGTGGTTTTTTTAAAAAAAATCTAGCCGTGATAGGGTACGTAAATCTTTACGTAGCCTATCACGTTCGTTTGTTTGTTTGTTTTACTTGGAAATGGTGGCGGCGGCGGCCGGTCAAAAGACCGGCCGCCGCCGCCAGGGACATTCGAGCAAGGTCCCGTCCTGGGATTCGTGGAGAAATTCTCTGACATCCCTAATCCAAAGTAATTGGTGTACTATGATCTGGGGAAAAGATCTTGAAGAGAAGAACTGCCACAGAGACTTCATTCAAAGAGCAAAGAAAGACACTGACATATGACCCCTCTCAAAGTAAAGGTGAAAGGATTGGCCAAGGTGAAAGAAATTTGATGAAAGTGAAATAGGTAGAAGATTCTCTGAACTCAGATGCATGAATGAGATCGTCACATCCACCACAAAATTATGTGCACATGCAGAAAAAGTGATGGTCTGCAATAAAGGTTTATTTGTTGTTCTATCTTGTATTGGTGTTGTTGTTTTCAATACGCAAGCCACCCTGAGAGAGTGGCGCCCTTGGAGATGGCCTAAAAATATTGTGAAAGAAAGAAAGAAAGAAAGAAAGAAAGCAAGCAAGCAAGCAAGCAAGCTAGCTAGCTGCTCAGGTATATTTTCTCTCCCTGTCCAGGCAGGCGACTTGCAGTTCTTGCAATTCCCACTTCAAGAGGTCAGCGCATAGCACAAAGAGATACTGCCACTCAAACCAATCAGAATAGTCATGAGTTATAAGGCTATTGCAGAGTTGGCAGCTAGTATTTTTAAAGCCATTGCTTAGCCATTTATTAGCCTTTTCTGCCATCTGGTGGCCAGTGAATATATTTCACACAACACCAGTGGCTAGTTTATCAGAGGAACTGAAATCCAGGGGAAGAAGCATAAACTGGGATTATATGAAGATGATATAGGAGTCTATAACATGCATTAATAGAAAACTAAATAACAGAGTTTCCTTCATCAATTAAAACAACTAAATATAGGCTATTGCAAGAATATTGCAGACTTCAAAGAGAAATCTGAAGTACTTCCCATCTTTCTGAAAGAACTAATGAAGACAGCTAGTTCAATACACAACACTTACGGGGCTTCTCCACACAGGGCTTTTATCTTGAAATTGAGATTGGTCACTCACAGAAGTTTACATGATGTTGTCAACCTCCGGCACCTCTCTTGTACTTTCCAAGCATTTCTGCGGCTTCAATCAAAATAGAAATAATGTGGTAACAAAAAGATCCATTTTCCATTTCTCCATGAAAAGAGGAAATCCCACAATAAGAGGTGCTAGACCACAGCACCATCTAGTGGCTATATAAATAAAACATATAGAACTTGTGGATAAAGGGGGGAAAGGTGGGGGGGGAAGCGAAGTGCATGTAAAGGGTGATCTTAATCCCAGAAAGAATTTGGAAACCAAAGCCCTGGTAAAATCACAGGACAAAAAGCCTCTTAGTGGAGAAGCCCAAGGTGTAACTGGTGCCGCTGGTTTGTTGTACATTTGCAACCCAGGCAGAGTACTGGGCGTCCAATCACTTTGCTCAAACTGGTATTTTTGGCATTGCCATAAGAAGGTCCATCCTCAGTCAATGGCATGCCGAAACCCCTGTCCATGTGGAACATATCAATCAAGGGCAACCAGATTGCAGCTGACCGCTATAGTCCCTCCTAATCATCGATACCCTTAACTGATAGCCCTGCAAATTGTTCTTTGTGGCAGCCATCAGGATTCACACCCAGCAAGGAGGACTCTACAATATTGGAAATTGACAAGAGGTGAGGAGGAAAGAGTTTCTTCTTGAGAAACTAAACAGCCTCAAACTGCCAATCAGGTAAACAAAATCAGCAACAAGACAGTGTCAGGGTAACAGCAACAGAAAGGAAGTCTGGGTTCCCACCTAATTGATCAGTGGAATTTACTTAGTACTCAGTGTCATTAGGTTGCTCTCAAACAGCAGTGACAGCAGAAGAGGGTTTATGGAAACAGGGAGCACAGCAGGTTAGTCCAACTGGTATCCAACCGTAAATAGGTCAGGTAATAGTAGTATAATGTTTTAACGATATGAACACACAATGAACGTAGTTCGAATGGTATAAGGGATGCTGAAACACGAGCAGATGCAGTGCCTAGACCTGTTATTAAATCCACCTGGTAGGGGATCTAATAATATTACAATCTCTCTGAAGTATTCTAATTTGTCCTTCTCTAGCAAAAAAGCAATATATAAATATTGGCATATAGTAAGCCATATACCTGGCTTCACGTATAGGATTTAGATCGACAAAAAACCTTAGAGACTATCTAGTACACTCAGATATTGATCCATCTGCACAACATGCAACTTCACCTTATGGGCATTACAAATGTGGAGGCTACTCTATATGTGATCTTTCCTTACCAGTCAAAATCTTCGAACATCCCATGGATCATCGGCATTTTGAACTGCATCATTTGTCCAACTGTGCGACCAAATGAATTATCTATGTTATTATTTGCCAATGTGGGTTATTGTATGTAGGAAAAACGTCTTGTACCATTTGAACTAGGATTATTGAAGATCGATCCAAATTAAGAAACTGTGTTTTGGATGCTCCTTTGGTGCAACATTTTGCAGAACGGGCTCATACGCATGAGGACTTTTAAGTTCCTAGTTATAGATAGAATTTATTCACATAAATACAATTGGACAGATTTTAATAACTTACTATGTAAGGAGGCGGAGTGGATTTTTAAACTACAGTCTGTGATCCCTAAAGGTCTGGATGTTTCTCTGGATCTGGCATCTTATGTGTAATATATAAAGGCATTTGTATTGGGAGTATTTTTCTGATGGCATAGGAAGCCAAACACTATACCTTTAACAGCAATGTGGATGACTTAGCCTTTCTTCAACACTGGGTACTTAAAACTTGCTATGAATTGGTATGCTCACAGGTGCCAACTCAATTTATCAACGTTAGAGCAGGAGAAATTACTGTGGTTTGAGGTTTGTTTGGTTACTTTGTGTCTCATTTCAAAGAAACTTTTCGGTAATGCACTGATACCATATGCTTTAAGTGTTGTTCTTTCTTAGTTCTGTGAAGCTCTATGAGATAAAATGCAAGCTATGCCAGCAGATTAAGCAGCCTCATTCAAAAAACTATTCAGATTACAATACTGGCACAGCATTTTTTGTTGAGTCTAAGGACAGTGAGTTGAAACAATTTCCTTGCTTATAAAGTACAGCCCCACTTTCATGTAAATAATTTTTGATAAGATTATGGTAACAATTCTTAACAAGAACATTTGTGTTTATTTGAAATAATGTTTTTGTACATATACATATGATAACTGACAACTAATGTGAATATAAATATAATAAATACTGTGTGTGTACCTATGTGCATATGCATGCACACACGTGTGTGCACATATTTGTGCATATATATTTGTGACTATAGAGCTTAATATCTTAATATCTTTACAGTTATTATTTATCTGAGGAAGCAACTCATATGCAAAACAAGATTACACCGGATTCCTGTAAGACTTTTTGGATGGACTTTGAGATCCTTTGAACAAATTATAATATGTATATACCTGTGATAAAGATGCTTCTGTTATCTTCCAATATATGTACAATTGTATTCATATTGTTTTCATGTTTAATTATATTGTTACAACAACAATCTATTTTAAATAGAGCACTAACACCCACTACGTTCCTTGTGTGATCATATTGGTAGAACATTATACTACTATTAGCTGACCTATTTACAGTTGTGTGCTTGTTCGCTTATTTCCTATCGGTATGTTAGCGCCGACACAGAGCCATTGAATGTGACATTGTAAATATATACATCAGTAGTCTTGACATTTGAATCATGAGAGATCTCTTTTATACCTCTCTCAAATATGGGCTAGATCTGATGTTCATCATAGGAGATTTTAGAACTGGTAAAGAACGTAGGATTTCCATATTTTGGAGTATCAGAAAATTACTTTGATGCTGGGTATTTGTATTTATACCCTCTCACCCCAGATAAAGTCAACAACACCTAATCTTTAGAAGGAATATTGCTTAAATAACAAGATTCTTCAAAAAAGAATTTCATGCATCCCCTGAATGTTATATTATACTTGCTTATTGCAGTTCTTCATTTTCAACCTTAACCATCCTTTCTCATTTTTGCTAAGTTTAAACCTATGTAGTAAATTGCTTTCATGCACCATTTTAGGAAAACCACAAATTAACCACCAATGTGGGCTGAAAATCATCTTTGAAAATATTTGCTTAGCAGAGGAAAATTAGGAAACAGGTGCTTTCTAAAAATCTCATGTAAATTATGGGGCCGCATAATTTATCCTACTACATACAACAACTAGTTTTTAAAATAAACACACTAGATAAACAACTAACCAGCTTTATTCTATCTTATGGAAGCATTTCTAAAATTATTTTTCAGGATTTCAGGAGAAAGCAATCCTGTGGTCCTTCAGCGCATCCATAGGGTTGTTCAGAGTCCCCCTCCTGAAGCCGTAGGCACCGCTACAACCTCAGGAGGGAGGACTCTGAGTTCCGATCCCTCTCCCGCTTGCAGCCGCCACGTAAAAAAACCATGCTGGCTAGGGATGGGCATTAAATAACGTAACTGCTAAAATAACAACATTCCAAAGTTAGAAACAGCAACGTTTCAGAAACAGCATGTTCCTCAGTAGATCCAGTTCTAATAATGCTTAGAGCGTGAGAAAAATGAAACTGTGTGGACTTAGAACTGTATACAAGTCGGGTAGTGATTGTTAGTGTGTGAGTGTTGTTTTTCCTTCCTCGCCCCCCCCCCCTCGCCTCATCACATGACTCTGATGTCTAGAACATCCACAAAGTTGCTGACACACAGGGTTGTCTGGAACTGGTTTCAGTTACTTCATTTTAAAATACCCGTGACGTATTGATTCCAAACATTCCAGAGAGTTACCGTTCCTAGCAGAGTTCCTATCTGTTATTTTTATAGATTCTCCATTATAACCATTCCACATTCTAACCAGTTCTGTGTTCCAAATAGTGCATTATTTCTTTTCTGCTCTTATTTTTTTGGTGTTTCTATTAGTATTTCTATTTCATTTTTATAGGCCCATTATTTTTTAATTTGTTATTTCTTTTAGTTTATTATTACAGTTTGGTCAGCTTGCAATGAACAAAAGACAAAAAAAACAGTACATTATGGAATTATTTCACGGTCCAAAGGAACCTATGGTGGAAACAGAACCAGCATCTATATCCTATACAATTTTGTCAAACATTATAAAGCAAAACTTTAATGTATTGGCAAATCAGTTCCCTGTAGACACTAAAAAGCTTTTTTCCTAAAGCAGGAAATCTTATAAGCGAACAAAGAACTCGTCTTAGTCCTGCTTATCTTGAAAAATTATCATTTCTCAATTCCAATTCTTATTTATTATGGGTTCCTTTTTTAACTTTAAGGCTGTTGGTAAAGTTAGCTATATAAATTTATTTTCAATTTATTTATTAAGTTTATTGTTGTGATTACAAAGTTCTTTGTAATTTAAATTGTTTGTAGATATAGTATTGTGAGTATCCATCACAATTTTATCGCTGAAAAATCCTGTGATTATAAAGTACCTTATAATTTTAATATAGTTAAGGTACCTATACTGTTATGATATGTAAGTAGCTTTTAATTGTTTGCTATAGTAAATGATTATCAGTAATAAGTTCCTGTTTATTTTATTTTAATTTCATTATATATCATACCTAATATCATCCTAATTTTTATTTTATATAAGTTTAATGTGCAATCGGCACTCATTATTATCAAAGTCTAACAGTATTATGTTTTAATTATTCCTATCTGCTTCACAAAGCTATTATCTCCCACTGGCTACTGTCATCAGCTGACCAGCCTCTACCCCACAGGTATTTAAGAGCGAGGGCTGCCAGTGTTGCAATTGGAGACGCAGAGAGGAGTACACACAAGACCCTCCCTACTCCCTTTCCAGAGATACCTGCAACCAGCTAACAGCAGCAAACAGCAGCAGCAGAGGGCAGCAGCTTCAGAGAACAAGGGCAAATAAATTTATTTATTTATTTATTTATTTTTATACCACCCAATAGCAGAAGCTCTCTGGGCAGTTCACAAAAATTAAAACCAAAAAGCGCATAGTAAAACAATATAAAATATAAAAACATTAAAACCACAATATAACAATACAACCAGAACACCAGAATAAAACCTAGCAGCAACGCAGAGATGTAAAATACAGATTTAAAACAGCAAAGCTAAGTCTAGAAAGCTAAAAAGCTAAATAAAGATCTTCACTTTCTCCTTCTTAGCTGTTGCTCTCTCTTTGGTATTGTTTTACATTTTATATTTTAACATTTTTAATATGTGCCTGGGAAATACAGTGAGTAACTCATGGGGTCTGGGTGTGTGTGCAACCATAACTGTGGTCATGGGTAGGGGGAGGTATGGCATTGGGGGATTAACAGGCCAGCTGAGGAGAAGAGGGGCTAGGCACCTTATGGCTATCCCCTCTTCTGGCTCTTCCCCCAACCTGGTGGTTCCTGGCAGCCTTACCAGTTTGCCCTCGGGTCTGGTGCTGCTGCTGAATGCCAGGTCGGTCCAAAATAAAATCTCCCTCATCCATAATTTGATTGTGGATGAGGAGGCCGACCTGGTATGTATTACTGAGACCTGGGTGGGGAAACTGGGAGGGGTTACTCTCTCCCAGCTGTGCCCTCCTGGGTTCTCTGTGAAGCACCAACACCAACTCGAGGGTCAGGGAGGGTAAGTTGCTGTGGTCTCTAGGAATTTGATCTACCCCTCTAGGCTTCCTGTTCATTCAAGTGTGGATCTTGAGCATCTGTACCTTGTGTTGTGTACCCAGGACAGATTAGGGATTCTGCTGGTGTACCGCCCATCCCACTGCCCATCAGACTCCCTGCCTGAGCTGACAGAGGTGGTCACACACTTGGTGTTGAGGACTCCTAGGATAATGGTCCTGGGGGATCTCAACTTCCATGCCAAGGCCACTGTATCAGAGAGGCTCAGGACTTCATGGCCGCCATGACAACCATGGGGATATCCCAACATGTCATCGGTCCAGTGCATATAATAAAAGGACACATGCTTGATCTGGTTTTATGACTGGGCAGGAAGATGGTGACCTGAAAGCGGGGGAATTAACATCTGTCCCCTTGTCATAGTCGGATCACTTCCTACTGAGACCTTAGACTCTCGGCAGCCTTTCCCCTCTGCAAGCATGGGGGACCTATTAGAATGGTCCGCCCCTGCAGGCTAATGGATGCCGAAGGATTCTAGAGGGCTCTGGGGGATTTTCCTGCTAGTATGGCTGGTGCTCCTGTCGAAGCCCAGGTCGCTCTGTGGAATGCAGAAATGACTCGGGCGGTTGACATGATTGCACCCAAGCACCCTCTCCCTCTGAGCAAAGCCTGACTAGATCCTTAGTATACATCTGAGCTGAGGGCAATGAAGCAAGAGGGGAAGATGGCTAGAACAGGTGGAGGAAAACTTGTGCTGAGTCTGACTGAACACAGGTTAGGGCTCATTATCAAGCCTATTCTTGGGTGGTGAGGGTGGCAAAGAGACAGTCCTTCTCCAAGAGCATTGCATCTTCTCAATCACATCCAGCAGAGCTTTCCAAAGTGGTTTGTGGCCTGCTACATTCTGGGCCTGGAAGAGAAACTGTGGAACCCTCAGTAGCACCTGTGTGCTCACCCTTTCCCTTTGTGGCTTATTACATCAAACTAGGAGGAGATGTCCGGCTGGGTCCAGGTTGTAAATTCCTCCTTGAGAGGGGGAGTGGTGCCAGCCTCTTTAAAAGAGGTGGTAATCAGGCCATTCCTGAAAAAGCTGAACCTGGACCCAGAGGATGTTAACAATTATAGGCCAGTGGCCAACATCCCCTTCCTGGGCAAGGTGCTTGAGCAGGTGGTTGCAGGACAACATGAGGCACTCGTGAGTGAAACGGATTATCTAGATCCATTTCAATCAGGCTTCAGGCCTGGTTATGGAATGGAAACTGCCTTGGTCACCCTGTGGGATGACCTTTGCCAGGAGAGGGCCAGAGGAGTGCGACCCTGTTGATTCTCCTGGACCACACAGCAGCTTTTGATACCATCAACCATGGTATCCTTCTGGATAGGTTGTCTGGGTTGGGAGTTGGAGGCACTGCACTACACTACAGTGGTTCCGCTCCTACTTGGATGGCCGATTCCAGAAGGTGGTGCTGGGGGATTATTGCTCTGTGCCATGGCAATTGTGCCATGGGGTTCCACAGGGCTCTATTTTATCCCCCATGCTGTTTAACATCTACATGAAACCGCTGGGGGAGGTTATCCGGAGGTGTGGGCTGAGGTGCTATCAATATGTGGATGCTACCCAGCTCTATCTCTTTTTCACAGAACACAGGTGAGGCAGTGGCTGCTCTGAATCAGTGCCTGGCCATGGTAATGGACTGGATGAGGACCAATAAACTGAAACTCAATCCCGACAAGATGGAGGTACTGTTAGTGGGTGGTTCTTCTGCCTGGTGAGGTGATGTTCAACCTGTTCTGGAGGGGGTTGCACTCCTCCCGAAGGACCAGGTTTGTAGTTTGGGGGTGCTGTTGGACCCAGAACTGTCACTTGATGCACAGGTGAACGCAGTGGCACGGAGCACTTTTTATCACCTTAGGTTGATATTTATTTAATGTATTAAATCTCTTAATCACCCATCTGGCCGGTCACCCAGCCACTATGCCCATATCTGGACAGAAATAGCCTAGCTACAGTTATCCATGCGCTGATAACCTCTCATCTGGATTACTGCAAGGCGTTATATGTGCAGCTGCCTTTGGAAACAGTCTGGAAACTTCAGCTAGTCCAAAGTAGGGCAGCAAGATTGTCAACAGGGACTGGCCAATGAGATCACATTACACCAGTACTTTTCCAGCTGCACTGGCCGCTAGTCCATTTCCAGGCCCGACTCAAAGTGCTAGTGCAAGCCTAAACGGCTTGGGACCAGGTTATCTGAAGGATCGCCTCCCCCCATATGTGCCTGCCCAGACCTGAATATCATCCTCGGGGGTCTTCTTTGGGAGCCCCGACAAAGGAGATGAGGCAGGTGACTACCAGGATGAGGGCCTTTTCTGTAGTGGAACCCCAGCTATGGAATGAGATCCCTAAAGGGGTTTTCCTGCCACAGAAGCAGATGACATTAAGAAGAGGTGGCAAGAATACACAGAAGAACTATACAGGAAAAATCTGAATGTCCCTGATAGCCATGATAGTGCGGTCACTGAACTTGAGCCGGACATCCTCGAGAGTGAAGTCAAGTGGGCCTTAGGAAGCATTAGTAACAACAAAGCTAGCGGAGATGACAGTATTCTAGCTGAGCTATTTAAAATCCTAAAAGATGATGCTGTTAAAAGTGCTGCATTCAATATGCCAACAAATCTGGAACACTCAACAGTGGCCACAAGACTGGAAAAGGTCAGTTTACATTCCAATTCCAAAGAAGGGCAACGCCAAAGAGTGTTCAAACTACCGCACAATTGCGCTCATTTCACATGCCAGCAAGGTGATGCTCAAAATCCTACAAGCTAGGCTTCAGCAGTATGCGAACCGAGAACTACCGGAAGTACAAGCTGGGTTTAGAAGAGGCAGAGGAACTAGAGATCAAATCGCCAACATTCGCTGGATCATGGAGAAAGCAAGAGAATTCCAGAAAAACGTCTATTTCTGCTTCATTGACTACGCTAAAGCCTTTGATTGTGTGGATCACAACAAACTGTGGCAAATTCTTAAAGTGATGGGAGTACCAGACCACCTTACCTGTCTGAGAAACCTGTATGAGGGTCAAGAAGCAACAGTAAGAACCAGACATGGAACAACCGAGTGGTTCAAAATTGGGAAAGGAGTACGACAAGGCTGCATATTGTCACCCTGCTTATTTAACTTATATGCAGAGTACATCATGAGAAATGCCGGGTTGGATGAATCACAGGTCGGAATTAAGATTGCTGGGAGAATTATCAACAACCTCCGATATGCAGACAATACCACCCTAATGGCAGAAAGCGAAGAGGATCTAAAGAGACTCTTGTTGAGGGTGAAAGAGGAGAGTGCAAAAGCTGGTTTGAAACTCAACATTAAAAAAACGAAGATCATGGCATCTGGCCCCATCACTTCCTGGCATATAGAAGGGGAAGAAATGGAAGCAGTGACAGATTTTACTTTCTTGGGCTCCAAGATCACCGCAGACGGTGACTGTAGCCATGAAATTAAAAGACGCTTGCTCCTTGGGAGGAAAGCTATGGCCAACCTAGACAGCATAGTAAGAAGCAGAGACATCACCTTGCCGACAAAGGTCCGTCTAATCAAAGCTATGGTTTTCCCAGTAGTAATGTATGGCTGTGAGAGCTGGACTATAAGGAAGGCTGAGCGCCGAAGAATTGATGCTTTCGAACTGTGGTGCTGGAGAAGACTCTTACGAGTGCCCTGGACTGCAAGGAGGTCAAATCAGTCCATCCTAAAGGAAATCAACCCTGAGTGCTCATTGGAAGGACAGATAATGAAGCTGAAGCTCCAATATTTTGGCCACCTAATGCGAAGAGAAAACTCTCTGGAAAAGACCCTGATGCTGGGAAAGACTGAAGGCAAAAGGAGAAGGGGACGGCAGAGGATGAGATGGCTAGATAGCATCACTGATGCAATGAATATGAACTTGAACACACTCCGGGAGAGAGCGCAGGACAGGAAAGCCTGGCGTGCTATGGTCCATGGGGTCACGAAGAGTCGGACACGACTGAACAACAATGCGAAGAGAAAACTCTCTGGAAAAGACCCTGATGCTGGGAAAAACTGAAGGCAAAAGGAGAAGGGGATGGCAGAGGATGAGATGGCTAGATAGCATCACCGATGCAATGAATATGGACTTGAGCACGCTCCGGGAGAGAGCACAGGACAGGAAGGCCTGGCGTGCTATGGTCCATGGGGTCACGAAGAGTCAGACACGACTGAACAACAAATGTTGTACTCCTTCCAGCACCAGGTGAAGACCTTTTTATTCTCCCAGTATTTTAGAATTTAGTAGGAAGAATTTAAGCTTCCTACTCTTTTAGCTCTGGTGTATTAAATCTGTATTTTAAATCCCTGCATTGCTGCTAGGTTTTATTCTGGTTGTACTGTTATTTTGTAGTTTTAAGCTTTCATATTTTATATTGTTTTATGCTGCTAGGTTTTAGTTTTTGTGAACCACCCAGAAAGCTTCGGCCATTGGGCAGTATATAAATGGAATAAAAATAGTTATTGCTGTTTGAGTTGGCCTATATCTAGTCTAGTCCATCAGTAAGCTGGTTTTTAGTATATATTTAATCAATGTATTAAACTGGCTTCATTTGTATGTATTATTTACTTACTTGAAGCAAAAAAGAAAGTATGAAGTTCCTTTTTTTTTCAATGTTATGGTATGCAGATTTACTTATTAATTTCACTATTTTAGGTGCGATAGCATGTTTAATTTAAAGGAATGTGAATTATCTAATTTTTCTGCTTTGTTTTAACTTACATTAATGATTCGATGTGTTCTAATCATTACAGTACATAGGTAATATAAAAAGCCTTTCAGGAACCATGTAGCGTCATAACGTTTTGGACTACTATCAAAACTAAGAGTTTCATTCCCTGCTAATTATAAGCCTTTCCTGAAACTACATTTTGGAACTGTTATAGGTAATCATTACGCAGTTAAAACTGGAACAGCTGGAATGGTTCCACAAATATAACATTTTGGCACATTACTAATGCTGGCTGCTTTCTGAGGTTGCAAATCCAGGCTTAGTGGGAAAAGGGTGTGTTCCAGTGAGATGGGAGGGGAGCGGGGAGGCCAAGAGATGAGAAAACTGATGGCCTTCCCTGCCAGTGCACTCTCTCTAGACAGGCTCAAAGGCCCTTCTAGAGGAAAAACATTTATAACAAGGATAGGCAAAAACCGCCTCCATCACTCCTCACACCCTGCCAGCACCCCAGCATAGCTCTGGATACACGTGTCAACAGCTTCCTTGTAAGGGGAGCACAGTTGCACTCCTTAAGAATTCCCTTCCTGGCATTTTCCTCTAGCCTTGTGTTTAAGCACATTTTGTATGTCGAAAAGTACGACAATGGAAGCAATGACCTAGGGAGGTGGTGGGCTCTCCCGCACTGCAGGCCTTCAAGACAAGGCTGGACAGCCATCTGTCGGGGATGCTCTGACTTGGATTCCTGCACTGAGCAGGGCGTTGGACTCGATGGCATTATATGCCCCTCCCAACCCTACTGTCCTATGATTCTAAGATAGACACACACAAAAGGATCTGCACCAGAGTCCCAAAAGACTAAAAGTATCTCTACAAACCTGCAGCGGTTATCTGCATACTGAGGGAAGGAGCGCTATAAGGAACCCCACTTTTTCATTACACTGGGGTGCGGGGAGAGAGACTCTAAGAACGCTACATATGAAAGACCCAGGTCAGGCATAGCTACTAAAGAAGGCCCCGCCGAACCATTATTCCGTTTGCCGGGATATCCCCTCTCCCGTTAGCCAAAGACCACACGGGCCCATAAAAGCAGCACTTTAAACGGAGCCTTGTTATTAAAGGGAATTCCCAATTCCGCCTTCAAATAAACGTCCAGACGAGCCTCCCCGAACCCTCCCCGCCGGCCGCAAAAGACACAATGGACGCGGCGGGGGAGTGCTGGCCGCGTTTATATAGCCCACCGTGCGCACGCGCAGTGGGCTCTTCCTCCCTTCCCCTTCCCTCCCCTCCCCGCCGGCCGAGAGGCTCCGCCCCGTCCCCATCTGTAGCGCTCGTCGAGACAGCGAGAGGTTGCGTCGGTCCGTCCGTCCCGGACGCCTTGGCCCCGCCCCGCCCCCTCGTCGCGCGGCCGGCGGGGCTTCCTCGTCCTCCTTTTCCTTTGCAGCCCCCTTCGCCAGTCACCTGCCTGTGTCGTGCGGCGCGAGAGGTGCGGTCGCCTGGGCTGGGCGGGAGGCGGGACGGCGGGACTCCGCGAATGCGAAGCGGGGCGGGAGTTGGCGACAGCGGCTGCCGAGTCCTGGGTTGTCGCTTTGCAATACGGTTCTGACAGAGGGCGGAGGGTGGGGAGGGGGCGCTTTGCATGTGAAATAAAGAACGCCGCTTTGTGGGGCGCAGAGCGATCCAGCCACTGTCCGGTGCCTTGCTCTGTGCTCGTTTGGGGAGCAAATTATGGCCTGGGAAACTTGACCTCCTTAGAGCAGCTTTTCCCCATCTGGGGTCCCCCGGAGGTGTTGAACTTCAGCTCCCATCATCCCCAGCCAGCACATCGGGAGGGCGCCAGATACCTTACTGGGTTTGGAAGTGTTTTTTTCTCCCCCCCCCCCGCCCACACTCCTTCCAAATAAATAAATAAATCAAAAATCAGAGCAGAACATAATGGATATCCCTTTTTGTAAACCCCGTGTGAGTTTACTCACAAGTCCTGGTTTTAAAAAATGAGATCTTACAGCAGGGTTGCATTGGATGGTCGATCTACGGACATTATGGATGAAATCTAGCCCCGTTGAAATCTGTAGCTGTTTTGGTGTTGATTTTATTCGACTGCACATTGCAACATAAAGCCAAAAAGGCAATAATTGCTGTTTGGACTGTAAGTAGTTTTGGTAGTCCTAGAGACCGAAAAAGAAGCAAGCTAATATTCTGTGTCAGCTTGGAGAATACATTTTCCGAAAGTAAAAAATACAGGAACATATCAGGTCATTTATGATATTCCTTGCTGGATCAAAGTTTGTTGTAGCACTATGCAGGCTTTGGAGGGCATAAAGTTCTTTGGCATGCTTTTAGTTATCTCGTGTTCTGGTGGGGTTCTAGTACACAAAAAGTTATGGCATAATAAAATATGTTAGTTTTTAAGGTGCTATAAGAATCTGTTGTTTCTTATGAGTTCTGCCTCCCGGAAAACGTGCATATTTGTACAGCAATCTAAGCTAATCCAGTAAATGATATTGCGTTATTTATTTAGCCTTTCTAAGTCTGCAATCCTAAACAATCTTACTGAAGAGTAAGCTCCACTGAACACAGTGGGACTTGCTTCTGAGTAAACATGTATAGGGTTGGCTGTCTTTATTATGGCTTATGAATAGAAGAAATAAAAATCACTGCTGCAATTATTCTATTCTGTAACTGCCCCAACCATTATGTTTGTGGTTTACTGTCCAGCAGTGGAAAAAAACCTACTTTGAAAAAAATAATCTGATCTCTTGTATGCTTTTCTACTACTGCTAGAGAAACTAACACTTTTAGGAACAGTGCTTCTTTAATTTTGAGCTTTTTAACCACCACCCCCCCCCCCAATTATGAGGTTTCTATTAAACTACTTCTTGATCAAATTAAAATTGCAGAAATGTAATGTACTTGCAGGGTCTTTGATGAGTTTCCTAAGTAGAGGGCCATTCTTGACTATTTGATAGGACAGCAACTGTTGTTTAGTCAGAGGATGTGAAGGCTGCCTAAAACAGATCTGCACAGTTTGTGACCTAGCAAGCCTGAGATCACCGTACAGGTATGATGGACCACCAGGGACATGAAAACCCTTCTGATGTGGCAGGATGCCCAAGAGAGAAAAAAAACAAAACAAAACCAGGTGGAGTTGTCAAGGCTCTGGCAGGTCCCACTACATAGCTCAGCCTTCCCCAGCCTGGAATCCTGGAAGTTGGGGAAGGCTGACAGCTGGTGGGCTTTTGTAGTTCACAGATTGCACCATCCTGGCTTAAAACCTGCTCTCTCTGTTCCTCTTTGAATAATTGCATAACTTGTTCGCTCTCAGCTCCTTGGTTTGCTGCAGGAGCTGTTTCGCAAAAGGATGAGGCTGGTCATACTCGATAACTATGATCTGGCTAGCGAATGGGCTGCCAAGTATATCTGCAATCGCATCATCCAGTTCAAGCCAAGTCAAAGCAGATATTTTACTCTTGGCTTACCAACAGGTAATGCATCCTCTTATTTGGTAAGCTTGGGGTAGGGGAGGAGGAGCGGTTTGATGTTCCAGTAGTGTGGCTTTCATTATTTATTCATTTAAAACATTTCTTGACTGCCTTTCAGGGCAGACACCCTCCCAAGGTGGCTTATAGCAATAAAATGCACAAAAACAATTAAAATATTAAAAGTGATAAAAACAATAAAATCCAACAATAAAACCAGCAACAACGTTAGCAGCAGCAATAGCAATGAGAACAGTCATATCAAGAGAAGGCCAAGGTAAAATAATACGTTTTCAAGGCCTTCTTAAAAATCTGCAATGATGGAGCATAGCTTGTTCAAAGGATGGCAGCTTGTTCAAAGGTGCGGAGCCACTGCAGAGAAGGCCCTCTCCTGTGTGATCCCGCACCTGACTGCTGTTACGAGTAGGCAAATGAGAAGGGCCTCTGTTTCTGATCTTAAAGTGTGGGCAGGCTGATGTGGATGAAGGCGGTCCTTCAAGGAACTTGGTCCCAAACCACTGAATGCGTTGGGACCAAGGCTTCGCTCCCTTGGTGACTCTGGGCTGCTTTTCTGCCCTGAGCAGAAGCTACTGTCATGTTGGAGAAAAAAGGGAGTAACTAGAACCAAGTGTATCCCTGTGCTGTAACTATTGAGCAAGAAGCCTTTGTTATTTCTTCAACTTCATGTGTATAAAAGTGGGACACTGCTTTTATCCAGAAACCCCCACCACCACCTCAGTCTAGCTTCTGTTCTCTCTCTGTGACTGACTCATTTCCCTAATAATAGCTTGAAGGTGGAGCTAAATGGCTGTGCTCACAAATGTGGAAAAAACCCAGATAGCCAATTCTGTTGAGGCTACTTCCCCCTACCTCAAGCCATTTTTCTTCCTGCAGGGTTCCAAATGCATCTTTGTGTGGGGGAGAATTGCAGGGGTGGAAAGGGTTAACCAGCCTTTACCAACCTGGCACCTCAGGATGTTTTGGACTTCGACTCTCAGCCCCGGCCAACATGGCCAACGGTCTGGAATGCTGGGAATTGTTGTCCAAAACATCTGGAAAGCGCCATGATGGGGGAAACTGGATTATTATTATTTATTAAAATTCTAAATTCCTTCTGACCACAAAAAGCAGACAGAAATCTGCTTTTGTCATATAACAGGAAGAAGAAAAGGCAAGAAAAATTGCACACGCTACCACTGCTGCATTGCACATTGCCCACTCCCAAAGGAATGCGTGGTTGTCGTTACACATGCAGGGCAACATTGGTTGAGCCCTGAAAAAAAATTCAACAAGGGCCTAGTCAAGTTTACTTGGAACCAATTTCCACTGATTTCGGCGGGGCTTAGGGACTAGCTCATACGTTGGTTTCTCTGTCAGACTCCGCCTGAACTGCCTGAACTGGCTTCCAGAGTGAGTCAGTTACAGGGAGGGGAATGGAGGGGAGCTGGAAACTGCCCCCAAAGACTGCTAGAAGTGGGAGTGCATTCAAACACCTGTTGTCTGTTCAGGCTTCTGGGGAAAGATTCCCTTTTTGAAGGTCAGTACAAGTGTGCCCGGGCATGTGGTGCCTCATGAACAGGTGAACTTGTAAACCAACCATGACTGTGTTTAGTGGGGGCTAAGGCTGAAACCTTGTATACACACTGAACTCCGTGAGATTAGTTTCTAAGGAAATCTGCATAGGGTAGGAACCTAAGGAGAGCCATGCTAGAGGCCTGTCCAATCCAGCACTCTAATCCAGACCAAAGGCCTATCTAATCCAGCATTCTGTGCACACTGGCCACCTATGGAAAGCCCACAAACAGGACAAGAGCGCAGTAGCATCCTCCCGCCCATCTTCCCCAGCAACTGATATACAGACACATACTGCCTCAGATACTGGAGGTAGTATATAGCCATCATGACTAGCTTATCCTTCATGAATTTGTCTAACCCCCTTTTAAAGCCATCCAAATCGGTGGCCATTGTTATATCTTGTGCAAGTAAATTCCATAGTTTTACTATGTGCTGTGTGAAGAAGTCCTTCCTTTTATCTGTCCTGAATCTTCCACCATTCAGCTTCATGGGATGACCCTGGTTTCTAGTATAATGAGAGAGGGAGGAAAACTTGTCCCTGTCCACTTTGTCCACACCATGCATAATTTTATGCAGCTCTATCATGTCTGCTCTTACTTACCTTTTTTCATAACCTAAAAAGCCCCCAAATGTTGTACCTTTCCTCATAGAGGAGTCGCTCCTTTGTCATTTGCTTGCTCTTTTCTGCACCTTTTCTAGCTCTGTAATATCCTTTTTGAGGTACAGTGACCAGAACTGTGCACAGTATTCCAAGTGTGGTTGCACCATAGATTTGTATAAAGGAATTATGATAGTTTCATGTTCTATTTCTTTCCTAATGATCCTCAGCATGGATTTTACATTTTTCTCAGCACCTACATGCCAGTCCAGTGCTTTTATTGAACTGTTCACCACCATTCTTGTCGTTCATCACCAGCTCAGGCACCAGCAGTTAGGAATTCTTGCCCCAATGTGCATCACTTTACACTTACCTATGCTGGGCGTGTTTGGATGATCGCAGGGGGAAAAGAAACCATCGTGGCTTCTCCCTCCATGCAGGTTCCCATTGTTTACATAATTACCCATGCTGAAATGCAGGTTAGCATGCCATACGAAGGCAGTGCAGCAGGGTGGCTTTGTACTCACCCTACAACCCCTATCGCACATCGTGGCTTGTATAAAGCCTGCACCAGGTTTGAACAACACACCAGTCTATATTGCGGCGCAGGTAATTATGGAAACAGCGGGGGGAGAAGCCATGATGGCTTCTTCTCCCCCCGTTGTTATTCCCCCATGATCATCCAAACCTGGACACTGAATTGCATTTGCCATTTCAATGCCCGTTCCCCCAGTCTGGAGAGATCATTTGGAGCTCTTTGCTGGCCCTTAACCACCTTAAACAATTTGGTGTCAAAACTGTCACACTCTTTCTACAGTGAGGATGGAGTCAGCTTTATAACACTTTAAATACTGCTCAGGGTAAAGTCAGATGTCTTTGCAATTTCAGTCATTTGGACACATTAAAACGTTGCTTTCTCAAAAAAAAAATATTCTTTGAGGACTTGGAGGAGAGCTGTTTTCCCTCTGCACCCAAAAAATGAAACAAAACTCAAAGTTGGTTTAGAGATCAACGTAACTATAACAGGATCTGTGACTATCGTTACATTTTGCAGCTAAGTAAAGGCTTTTTTCCTAACTTGCTTAATGCAGGAAGTACGCCTCTGGGATGCTACCAGAAACTGATAGAATATCACAAAAGAGGCGATCTGTCTTTCAGATATGTGAAGACCTTCAATATGGATGAATATGTGGGTAAGTCTTTTAAAATGTTTGCATTTCTGATACGGGCCGGAATTCACAAATGGCCTTACACAAAAGAGGATAGTTCTGAATTGTTTAATGTATGCTGTGGAAATCTACATTTTGTTTGCAAAATAATTTCAGTAATTGAGTAACTATTTTAAATTAGCCGTTGGGTTAAATGTTTTGTTCCAGGGCTTCCCAGAAGTCATCCGGAAAGCTACCATTCTTACATGTGGAACAATTTTTTTAAGCACATCGATATAGATCCAAACAATGCTCATATTCTCGATGGAAATGCTCCAGATCTAAAGGCAGAGTGTGATGCATTTGAAAAAAAGATAGAGGAAGCTGGCGGGATAGATCTATTTGTTGGAGGTAAACTTTTTTTTTATTAAATGGATGCAAAACTGAGAACTTTCAGTGAGTGAGCAGTGTGGTGCTCAGAACGTAATTCAAGTATCTGGAGGGAACAAAGGAAGGTGAAAAGACTGAAACATGGGGTAGCCGATAAGCTTGGCTCGTTCTCATTTACTCGCAGTCTTTAAACTTGTTTGCCAGCTTTCCCCAACCTGGTGTGCTCCAGATATTTGGACCACAACTCCCAGCTTTCCTGACAATTGGCCATGTTAGCTGGGGCTAATGGGAATTGAAGTCCAAAACATCTGGAGAGGACCAGGTTAGGGAAGGCTGTTATATGTGTACATGAAGTGCTTATATTAGATTTAGTCTCTGTTCATAGCAGATATAGCAGTAAAATGTGGTACATGTTTCTTCACATGCCTCTATATTTCATCTATATTCCAGCCTGATTTCCCCAGTCATCTTTACAAAAAGCAGGAAACTTGTCAAACACATTTGTTGCAATATTTTGTTTATTTTATTACAGAGAATTTACATGTTGCTTTTCATTTTGTTAAAAAAAAACCTATGCAGCTTGCAAGATAAAATCATGCTAAAATACAATAGAACCAATCATTAAAACAATAAGATGGTAATAAACCCAAAATAAAATCTCGTTAAAAATAACCAGAGGCAACAGTGCTATCAGGGAAATGCTTGGGCAAACAAATTGTCTTGAATTATTGGCGGGAACACTCCACACTAGGAGCCTGCCTGATCTTGATGGGGAGATCATTCCATGTGAGAGGTGCCACGGTTGAGAAGGCCCTCCTCCATACCGTGGCCAAACAAACCTCAGTAAGCCACAGTATGGTAAGCAAGGCCTCCCCTTCAGAAAGTAGATACCTATACAGAAAAAGGTGAGCTGTCAGATAACTCAAACTATTCAGCTTATAGAAAGATTGTTTGGGCAAAACTTACAAACCAATTTGGAACTATTTCAGCAGTGTTAACCTGATGCGAGGCCTCTTAGCACATGTTACTTGCTAGTGTTATCATTGTTCAGTTCTTCAGTTATAGCTCAGAATAAATGTCACCTACAGCATAATATTTATAAGGATTACTTACACAGTTATCATTGGCTCTTTCCAGGCATTGGTCCAGATGGCCACATAGCTTTCAACGAACCAGGATCAAGTTTGGTATCAAGAACAAGACTGAAGACGTTAGCGATGGACACCATACTGGCAAATGCAAAATACTTTGATGGGGATTTATCTAAAGTTCCAACGATGGCATTAACGGTTGGTGTGGGGACAGTAATGGATGCCAGAGAAGTAAGAACATTTGTTTTTATCTTCTGGATATTTTTTGCATTTCTTGAGACAGAAGCTGCATCTGAAATAAGTCTACTACAATTTACAATGAAAAAGAAAGCATTTCAGAATTAATCAGGTGGTTACAAATGTTCTCCACTAACGTCTGATTCAGTCTTTGTAAAGTAAATTCATTTTGCCCAGTAAGTCTTTTTTTTTTCCCTCTCAGTGAGACAGGGAAAAGGATAATTTTATTTCCACAACACTCCTACCTCCATTAACATCACTTGCCCTGCTAGTGAGTTATCCTTCCAACTGAACTGAATCAAGCCATAGTCCCCGTATATCACCCTATTTTGATGCCGGAACAGATGTAATCTCAGAAGAAGTGTTCTTTAAAAATAAAACAAGAGTACTTTTTTTTTTTTTTACAGTAAAAAATGTTTTCTCCTACATCGGGTGCATAATGTGGTCCTCCAGATGTTTGGCCTATAACTCCCATCATGCCTCACCATTAGCTGTGCTGGCTAGGGCTGAGGGAACTTGTAGGCCAAAGCATCTGGAGGGCCACAAATTGCCCATCCCTGTCTTATATGAACACCTTTGGAACAAGTTGCCATCGGAGGTCTGCCATGCTCCATCATTGCGGGCTTTTAAGAAGGCCTTGAAAACGTATTATTTTACCATGGCCTTCTCTTGATATGATTGCTATTGTTGCTGTTTTTGCTGCTGTTGTTGGTTTCATTGTCAGCTTTTATTGTTGTTTTATCGTTATTTTATCGTGTTTATGTGTTTATCACTTTTAATATTTTAACTGTTTTATGTATTTTATTGCTATGAACTGCCTTGGGAGTGCTTCTGCCCTGAAAGGCAGCCAAGACATTTTTTAAAGTAAATAACATAAAACTAATTATGACGTAGGGATATTTCCTACACATAGGGAAAATGTCTCAAAAAGCCAATAGGAAATATGTGCTTAATCTCTGCTGTAGCAGTCAGCAACAGATCTACGTTCGCAAAGGGACAGTGTTTGAGTGACCTTAATACATTTACCTTCGTTTGTTTCCAGGTGATGATTCTAATCACTGGTGCGCACAAAGCTTTTGCCTTGTACAAGGCAATTGAAGAAGGAGTCAATCACATGTGGACAGTTTCTGCTTTTCAGCAACATCCTCACACTATCTTTGTATGTGACGAAGACGCTACCTTAGAACTAAGAGTTAAAACTGTCAAGTATTTTAAAAGTGAGTACTGTCCTTCGATAGACTAAATTAGGGGACAGGGAGCCTTTTTTTCCAGCCTGAGTGATACATTGCCTTGTGGGTAGCTGTCCTGCTTTGACTGCAGCAGACTCTGAGTGCAGGGTTAACACAGAGGCATTGCAATGAAGCCAGCAAATGTTCCAGCATACAGATTTCTATCCAGTGGGGTTCAGGCCTAAGAAAGAAGCGGGCCAAATAACACGCACAGGTCAAAACACAGGCAATCAGTCAGATAAGTTGCACAGCCCAGAGACAGAGTTGATAGGGAGTCCAAAGGTCAGTAGTATTGATTGCATCAATCACGGCAAGGTACATGTCACGGGAGCTGGATGAACATTGTTGTTCCAGTACTGGGTGGGTCTACAGTGAAGACTTTTAACCTCAAAGCCTGCTGAGCCCCACCCAGAGCTCAGCTACAGTAATCCAAACTGCCTGTTCAGCACCCTGCTCTTGAAGCGTTGCTTTCTCCTGAGGAGTCCTTCTCTGCAAGCAAGCACTCCTTCTTGCAAGGGCCCTACTAGCCTCTCACTTGAAGCGACGACGCTCCTGGGGGCCAGGGAGCTGTTCAGCTCTGCCCCAGTGGCAGAATCCCCTCCTAACAGGGATGGACCTGCAGCCATCACCCCCAAGGGCCCAGGCTCCTGCTGGTCTGGTGGCAGTACCTGATCTGGGGTGTCCTGGGACTCCAGCTCCTCTGAGGAGGACTCTTCCAGTGGGACCATGACAGTAGCCTTCCAGGGACCTCATGCCAGTGGTGGGCAGAATCACACGCAAAAGTGAGTGGGGCCAAAGCAACATTCTCTCTCTCTCTCTCTCTCACACACACACACACACACACACACACACGTATACGCACACACCCCTCAGCAGATTGACTTGAAAAAAGCCTCCCATTGGATCCAGTGAGAGGCTTCTTTCAGGCTCAATTGCCACATTGGGAGATGATTTGGGGGAGGGGGGGGGTTGCACAGTATTTGAGAGGATTAACCCTTTTCTCCACAGCTGCAGAAAAAAACCCAATTGCCCCTATGCTGTAATTAGCCTTGATACACGTGCATGCGCACACAGTGATTAGGCTTGAAAAAAGCCCCCCATTGGCAAGTCAGAGTTGATAGGGGGGTTTGCTGGTTGAGAAGGCCCTCCCAGGCCACATCTGGCCCACGAGCCACTGGTTCCCACCACTGGTCTAAACTAGTTTACACATGCATCTGTACCACTTGCTAACTCAGCAGTTGACTCCCAGCTCATTATGTAAACTGATGTCTTTGAAAAGCTATTGAGAGGATACAGAAGTCCTTTTGGTGGTATTATCTGCAACAGCTTGTTGAGAAAATTGATGCAAGCCATCAAGTGAAGGTCCAGACAGCAAATGAGTAGTTGCATGTATGAATGTGCTGTGATAGTTAACATTCCCAACCTCCCAGAATGCCTCTGGAGTGAAGTTTTGACTATTGGGGGAAAAAAAGGCGTTGCAGCTGCCATAATGCCAGTTTCTTACATCGTGAGACAGGGAGAAAAGCAGAAACCATCAGTGCTGCCATGGGAAGCACCCTCTCCCTGCCCGGAAACATTTTGGGCCCCACCTTAAAAAGTTACCAAAACTGCTACTCTAAATTTGCTGCCTAAACAATGTGGTGGCAAAAGAGGGTGCCCACTTTTGTCTCACCCGTTGTCTCCCCATCTGCTTGAGTAACTCAAGAGCTCTACCCCCTCATTCTGCTACATGTGTAGACCAAACATGCCTCTGTTTTCTCCCATTCCCCAAGTTACTGAAGAAACACTTCTTAAAAAAAAACAAAAAACCATAATAATAGACAATTTATTCCTTGAGCTTATACATCTAGCATATTACTTAACACCATGTAAAAGATCAAAGGGATAACATCAATCTGTGGAACGCTTGGTTTTTCTTCAGTGTTTGTCTCTAAAATTCATTCATTTGGTCTCTAGACTATAACATGGCTGAAGTAGTAAAATGGAATTAATCTGTGTTGCATGGCCTCAAATAGAACAGCCCTATTTTCCATACATAGGGATCTTTAATCTCAAATCCAGTATTGTGAAAAATGTAATCAAGGGCCGGAGTGGCAGTTCTTCTGCGTTGTAGTTCAGTCATTAAGTCATGTCCGACTCTTCATGACCCCATGGACCATAGCACCAGGCCTTCCTGTCCTCTGCTCTTGCCCGGAGTGTGCTCAAGTTCATTCTTCTACATTAGATATTACTAATACTGCTTTCCCCCCCTCAAGGTTTAATGCATGTGCACAATAAACTCGTGGACCCACTGTACAGTATGAAGGAGCAAAACTGAACGAGAATCCAAGCTGGACTCCATTTTGCTGACCCTGGCAGTGTTTTTAGGCAACAGATGAATCTACCGCTATGCCATATGCTGAGAACTGGCTACACAGGAGAATCTCAAGTACTGTGGGGGATTTGTCTTATTTTTCCTAATGGTCCAAATGTACACACATTCCTCTTAGCACTGTTACAAGCTTCATTTTCTGCTTTCTGTTACAAGCTTCATTTTCTGCTACCCATATTTGTTTTGCCTGTTACACCCTGTACACCTATCAGAAACCAGTGGATCAGTTTTGACTTGAGAGAATAGCCTTTGACAAGCTGCCCACAAGCAGAGAAAAATGTTGTGTAACTCAGATATAAAAACACTTTTTTTTTGTCTCAAGGCATTTATATGTGTGTGTCTGTGTAGACCTGTAATATTAACTTATGAACTGATAAGAGGGCATATTACTATCAAATGTTTACATATACAGAACTGTCAGTTAAACCTCAGCAGTTGGTTGCCTTAAAATCTACACCTCATTATCTATGGGGCAGAGAATCAATGCAAGTGAATTTGAAGATAGCACTTGCTTTACAGGTGATCATTTCAGTAATGTCTTGATAGCTTCTAGAGAGGTAGCTGTGCTGGTCAATTGCATCAAATGCAGGTATATTGCAGTCAATTGCACCTTTAAGACTAATTTTTAGGGCTTATATGTAACTTTCTGCTATAGCACTTGTTTTTACTTTTGTTAAATGATTTGAGCTTATGTTCTGAAGGGTTTGCTATGGTTAATCCTACAAAAGGAGGGGGGTTCTACACAATTTGAATGCCAATACAACCATTAAATTTCCCATTGTGTTAAATGGCAAGTAAAAATGCCACACCAGTAAAGCTTAACATAACTATCTGCATTGTCTACAATTGGTTTTTTGACAGTTGTTTTAAAGAGAGAAGGGTGCTATGTCCTGGGAAGGTACACTGTGCCAGTTTCTAGAAGGCAAGAAACCAACTTGATCACACAGGACCTCCTTACACAAACGGTGAAATACGTCTGTTCCTTTTCTAGTCTGTTGTATACCTGATCCAGGAATTTTAAAATGTTTACTATAGTAGGGAAGTAAGGGCTGTCTTACACATGCATTTGTATCACTTTACTACTGGAGAAGGGCCGTAGCTCAGTTGTTGAGCACAAGTACTGTGTCTTGAATCCAATCCCTGACATTTCTAGTTAAAGGACCTTAAGCAGGGCTATGAGAGGACTCACTCTGAGACCTGGGACAACTACTGTCAGAGCAAATACTTTATTTTAAAAGTGTTTTATTTACGTTTATATACTGTTCCATATCTAAACAGATTCCTGAGCAGTGAACAATAAAAGATAAAAGGACTAAAACACAATACTAAATGTTCTTAAAAAAACCCTCAATACCAATAAAAAATGTGTCTCGTCAGTCGGGAAAGGCTCATTGAAATGAAAATGTCTTCAGCAAGTGCTGGAAGCATTGTTGGTGCCTGCTTGAGATCCAGAGGCAGGGAGTTCCACAGAGGGAATTACCATACTGAAGGCTCTTGGGTAGATTCCAACCAGGCTGTAGGTCCATGCGAAACCAGCAGAGGCACCTCATCTGATGATCTCAGTGACCAGGCAGAATGGTAAGAGAGAAGGCGCTCTGTCAAGTATCAGGCAAGGTAAACCAATGGTTTCAGTTTAAGGTTCAGTTATATGCTAAACACTAGCCCTTCCGGCTGAAAATGATGGGAGTTGCAGTCCAACACATCTGGAGGACACCAGCTTGGAGAAAACCCTACTAAATACTTGCAGTTGAATGTGTGAACCAACTCCATCGAAGGATACTGTGTAAGGTGAAAGGCCTGCTTAATCTATGGTGGTTCATTCTTGCATGTCAGCAATCATCATGTGATGCTGCAAACAAGCCTGTTCATGAAATGCAACTCTGTGTGTTGCTTCTAAAATGAATAAAACCAGTGTTTCCTTCTAAGTTTTTACTCTTGCTGACCAAGCAGAGGAGCTAGGAGAGTAATCCATCTAAACTGATAACATTCTGCTGCTATCACCTGCATCAGCCTTCCCCAACCTGGTGTCCTCCAGATGTTTTTGGCTACAACTCCCCGCAGCCCCAGCCAGCATGGCCAGTGCTGTTGTCATCCAAAACCTTAATGTATTACATTAATACATTGTAGTTATGACCTAAGCAGGTGGATGGTGCAAAGGGGAAACTAGCTGAGCATGGGCCTCAATGGGTGCCTAGTCCTAGTTGCAAGTCCATTACCGGGTAGCCAGAATGGAGGATAAGCGGTAGACCAGGGTGGCAAAAAATAGATCGGTACCAACTGGTAGATCACTGGGTGATTTGAAGTAGATCAGCAAGGGTTTCCGACTCCCGGTTCAAAAATGGTAACAACAAAACGACACACAGGCACACACACAGTTATATTGCTGCAATGAAGAAAAATAAGCCAGTAGATTTTTGTGTGGAAGGACTGTGAGCTCCATTCAGTTCTGGCACTCAAACTCTTGGGCTCAGAATTCTTTAATTCTATGGGTTCGGCTTTTGCACCTGGCTACAGTTGGTGGATCTTCAGGTTCTAGAAAATAAAGTAGATCCTGCCAGGCTGAATTTTGCCCTTCCCTGCTGTAGTAGATCATGCTCTTGACAATGTTGATGCTAACTTATTTCCTGTGTCTTTATGAGATATCCAGATCTTGTAAGTTTTGCTGGAGGCAATCAAACATGGTTACCAGAATGGCTGCCTCCACTCCTTTTAACCTGTTCACACACTGTAGTCCAGCACTATATCTCGCTGCCATCTTGAGGTGCTTCTCAGTATCAAATCAAAATACTCTTTATTACAGTTGTTTAGACCTGTTCAAGTCAAAATATACAGACAAGTATACAAGACATGCGCTACAGTTTCTTCAACTTAACGAATAAAGTCAAGCAACTTGGCTCTTGTTCGCATTGCAATTCAAAAGTAGCCACATGACCTCCAGTTAGCCTTGGCCCAATATTCATCTTTCCATGTCAGCCAACAACTTTTCTGTTCAAATGTGCCTTCCTGCAATGTACCTTTGTTTTATAGCTGCTGTCCATGATTGGCTAGGAACCTATCTAGCTTTCCATAAAAGGAACAGCTCTGTTCACAGAATGAGGCTTTCTTTCTTCCCTGTAACGGAAGTGGGGGTTTTACAGAAGTTTACTTTCTGAAACTTTCTAGTGGAAGTTTCTTTGTCACTTCACACCAACGAAGTGGCAAAGAAAATGGGATTTTACAGATATAGGACACTGCCTACATATAATGGTGGAACTTGTTTGAAGTAGGAAGGCAACCTGCAGTCTACTAGAATACATTTGAAAGGTTGGATCTAAAGTTGCCCTTCTGTAACCTGGAAGATGTTTCCACTGTTCTACAACATCCAAATATGTTCTGCTTGTGCAAGCTTTTATGTATAAACAAAGAATAAATTAATAGATAGCGAGACAATATACCACAAGGCAGATATTTGGATTTACAGTCCATGCTAAGATAGCTAACAGTATTTAAAAAAAAATAAACAAGCATGCTCACATACAACCTCCTGCCCAACCTTTCTACACCACTTATTTACCTAGGCTGCCCAAGAGTTTGCACAAGCCATTATCTAGATTGTAATCAAAAGAGTGGAGAGAAATTAGTATCTGTTTTAAAGTGGTCTACATAATAAGGTGCTATAAGGAATTGTATTGGAACACATTAGCAAAAATGCTTATGTAATAGAAGGGGGTATGTAATGTAATGCTGGTCCATCTGAATATTTGACCATCAGCCAGAATGCTTTATTGAAGAGTTACAGGCTTTCTAGCCATTTACAATCATTTATAAAAGTTTTCTTAAATTAGAATATATGTCAAATGTACATTTACATCAAGATCATTCATAGCCCAAGCTGTATATATACATAGGATATATCATGTTCAAGACAGGATACACACCTTATAAATAACATTAGTAAAACAGTTCTTTAGCTTTACTTTTAAAAAAAAAAAGCTGGAAGCAGTATTTGTGGACTTCCAGCTACTTGTCTGGCTGTCTCTTTAGAACACTGATGAATGCATCCTTTGGTACTTCCACATTCCCAATTTTCCTCAACTTCTTCTTTCCTTCTGCTTGCCTCTTCAAAAGTTTCATTTTCCGTGAAATATCTCCTCCATACTATTTTTTAAAAATATATGTTAGTTCATTCAAATTTTATAGAATTAATCCGCAACACCAACCAGGAGGCTTTACTAAGGCTCTGACCATATTTCTTCTACTGTTTCGCAAGTACCTTGGACAATAAAAAGATCTATGCAGAATTGTGGCAACTGTGCTATCAACCGTTCCTAATAAATTTAAAAGTGCTACAATGAATGTAACAGAGCTCTGAGTGAGTTAAGTAGTACAACTTATACAAATCAGAATTCTTTACTTGACATACTGAATCTACAGCTTTGAACAAGCTTGTCAGTTTTCCTGACTCAATGCATCAAGAGGAATCGAAAACACATTGGAAAACTAGGAGCATGTAGATAGCATATCACTGGAACAACAGAAGAATACACAGGAAACTATAATTGCAATCTGAAACACTATTGAAGGAAAAAGGAGATGATCAGTCCGTTTTTGCCAAAAGATGAAGAATCCAGATACTTACACATTTTGCCAGGACATTTTTTCTATAAGCTTTGACCCTGGAAGAGAGAAATTGCTTGTTTCAATGCTCAAACTAAACTGTGTTCTTCAGAGGTTATAATGTAAAGATATTCCACAGCGTGACCTAGTGTTGGATCACAAATGCTCTGAATCAATAGCATGTGACCTCAAATCACGAATGAACTTTGGTACTGAGCACCTACAACTATTTGATCTGAATGAAGCCTAGAACTTCCTACAGTCTGCTTATTTGAACCACACGTTTTAAAGACACTTGAGCCAATATAACTTCTTGTCTACTTTTCACATAGCAAAGAGGACAATTTGTCCAAAATATTTCAGATACCTACTCTGCACATGCACTTCCTACTCACGGAGGTGCTACAGAGAAATGTGATTGTCCTTCCTTTCAAGAGAGTTTTCCTTTTATTCAGAATGGGAGATCATTTTGTTACTGCCCCAACTATACCCCCCGTTCTGCATTCAATGTGCGGCTGCCCTTCAAGATAGTTCAAAAACTTCAAGTGATTCAGAAGGCAGCATTGCAATTGCTAGCAAACACTGGCCACATGGCACCCATGTTCAGAAAGCTTCAATGGCTATTGGTTAGCCTCCAGGCCAAATTCAAGGTGCTGAACACCTCCCATACAAACATCCCTGTACATTAAGATCCTCAGGTTGGCCGTGGTCTAGATGCCTTCTCTAAAATAAGGTTGGCACCCACTAGGAGCAGGGCTTTTTCAACAGGGGAACCTGGTCTCTGAAATGCTCTGGAAGCAGGTACAAAGAGTAAATGAACTATCATGTTGAACGAAACTCCTCTTTTACATGTGCATTTGAATTTGTCTTTAGTTGTATTCCTTAAAGAGACTGGGATTTCAATTTGAATATCAAGTGAATACTAGAAAACACTTTAACAGTTAAGAGAGATGAAAGAAAAAAGCAATGTATTTATTTGGTTTGTAGTAGTATCAACAAGTACAGATCTGGTTGAACAAATTACACTTCCGTTGCCTTTTAAAACAGAATCCAGACTAACAACTCACGTTTCTCTTGCAATTATTTTGCTTCCAACCACTGCCTGAATAGCTATTTCAAACAGTTGTCTTGGAATAACATCTTTTAAACGTTCACACATGGCTTTAGCAACAGGGTATGCTTTGTCCCTGAAAAAGAAAAAGGGAGAATATCATCATCTGATATCAAAGTCTAAACCCATCACTGTAAACCTTAAAAAGTGTTAAGATTCCAATTTAACTAGATAAAGGCTGAGTTAATGCAAGGAAATCACTCCAAGAGACAGATCTAGCATCGTACTTGAGAGTAAACTATTTGTACAATGAAACTGAGAATTCAAAAGGTAGTTTTTTGGAATATAACCAAAAGCAGGAAATCCCACTTAAATGGAAACCCAGACAGTTTCTGCAGTTCTCCATTATATTTCTAACCATTCCTATCTGAGGGTTTGTTTGTTTTTGTTTAATTGTTTGACCATTACTCCACAAACATTGGGTTTCTTCAAAAGAAGAGCATATCTGGAAGAAGTTCCTTATGATTTGTGGAGGGTATCTAATGGACACTTAGTTTTCTCTGAAAATAGGAGTGCATTTTTAGTTGACTTACTTATGTACAATAGTTACCAGTTCTTCTACAGCATTTCCATTTAAAAGAATGTCCATTTTGATAAGATCTGCCGTCTGGTATCCTGCATCTTCATAGTCAAAACTGAAGAGGAAAAGCTAACACTGAATTTATCACTCAAAATGTTTTTTTTATTTTAGCTTTTTAAAACATAGCATTTTTCACATAACATTTGAATAGCTCTTCAAATAAGGACACAGAATTTTTGTCCCCCAGTAAAATGTTCACCTTTTACAAAGTGGGAAAATTCTTACCCCACTACAGACCTATTCCCTGTTCAACCACAGACCAAGATACTGAGTACACTCTTTAGTTCAACTACATCTATAAAGACACAGATCCAAGCAGGCACTGCTCCTCCATACTTGAGATGACATCTCTTCTGGAGGTTTTTTTCTCTTTTCTTTTAAAGTATGCCTCCAGCTTCCACTAGAGTTTGCTAGAAAACTTCAAAAAAACAAAGCAGATAGTAAAATAAGGAAATAACCTGCCTAGGACCGGAAGGTCTTAAAAGAAAGAGGGCAGGCTATTTGCCCTCAGACATTTATTTATACAATTTATTACCTGCTTTTCATTATAAAATAATTCCAAAACAGGCTACAAACCAATGAAACACAATAAGAACATACAGCACCAACCAGTACAAACAGGGGAGAACAGAAACACAGATAATTATGTTTACAAGATGCAACACAGATTCATAGATCATTAGTTGGCGGCAAAGCCTTGTAAGTCGGCACTGACCATATATAATGGGGAGAGTTCCACAACTGGAGTGCCTGTATCAAGAATGCCATCTCTCGGGTTGCTGCATACTGAGCCCCAGGCAAATGTGGCACCATCAAGAGGGCATCCCCACTGGATCTTAATATTCAGGCAGGTACATAAGGAAGAAGGCGCTCCATCAGGTACCCAGGTCCTAAGCAGTGCAGGGCTTTATTTGTCAGCAAAAGCACCTTTAACTTGGCTCGGTAGTTTATTGGCAGCCAGTGCAACTGTTTCAGAACTGGTATAACATGTTCCCAGTAGGCTGTCCCACTCAACAGCCTAGCACATGCTGCAGATTCCAGGCCAGCCTCAAATGCCCTCCATGTAAAGCACATTGCCATAGTCCAATCTTGAGGTTACCACTGCATGGATCATGGTGGCCAAGGCTATCACTGTCCAGGAATGGCTATAGCTGGAGAACCAACCAAAGTTGGAAAAAGGCACTCCTCACTGTGGAGGCCGTTTGTGTCTCCAGTGACATTGATGGATCTAGGAGTACTCCCAAGATACACACCCACTCCTAGGAAGTGCAACCCCATCTATAACAGGCAAATTCCCTATTTTCCAGACAAGGGAACCACCTATCCACAGTGCCTCTGTCTTGTCAGGAATCAGCCTCAGCTTACTGGCCCTCATCCAGCCCACCACTGCATCCAGACACTAGTCCAGGACTGCACAACCACTCCTGGCTCGGATGATACAGAGAAATAAGAGTTGAATATAATCAACGTACTGATGATGCTTTACTCCAAATCTCCCAATAACCACTCCCAACCATTTCATATAGGTGTTAAATAGCATTAGGACAGAACCTGGTGGGACCCCACAACTTACCTTCCATGGGCCCAAGGTATGGTCACCCAATCCTGTCCCCCGCATATGACCCAGGAGGAAGGACTGGAACCACTGTGGCACTGTGCCCCAACTCCCCACCTAGCTGGTCCAGAAGGATACCATAGTCAACTGTATTAAAAGCCTCAGAGATCAAGGAGAATAAACAGGGTCGTGCTCCTGCTATTTCTCTCCTGTTAAAGGTCATCTGTCAGGGTGACCAAGGCTAATTCAATCCCAGAACCAGGCCTGAACCCGGACTGAAAATCCATTTCTTCCAAGAAGGTCTGCGGCCACCACCCCCTTGAGCACTCTCTCTAAGAAGGGGATATTAGTGACCCGGCAGTAGTCATTAAGAACCTCTTGGTCTAGTGTGGGTTTCTGACAAGCAGATGCACCACCACCTCCTTCAAAGCACTGGACACCTGCCCTTCCTTCAGTGATGTGTTTACCACAGACTGGACCCACCCAGTCAGCCCCCTCTGTCTAGTTCAAATTAGCCATGACGTCCTAATGAAGGTTGAGAGTACAACTAGTTGGACACACCACATCAACAAGCTTGTCCACATCATCGGGCCTCAAAAGCGGAAACTGATCCCACAAAATCAGACCAGATGGCACACTGGACACCGCATTTGGACTTGCAAATCAGCACAAAGATGAGCAATTTTACCCTCGAAGTGCCTTGCAAATACGTCACAGCAAGTGTCCGTGGGCTCCAAAACTCCATTTACTGGAGTAGATGTTAAAAAGACCCTGAACCACACAGAACAGCTCTGATGGCTGGCTACTCAAGGATGCAATGGAGGCAGTGAAGAAACCCTTCTTTGCTGCCCTCACTGCCACATGATAGGCATGATCACGTGTTCTAGCCCAAGTTCGATCATTTTCGCAAAATGTTTTCCACCACTTCCACTCTAGCCTTTGTCCAGCCTGCCTCGTTGCTCATAGCTCCAATGAGAAACAGGGTGATACACAGGATCCACAACAATGGAGAGGGGGTTTGGGGGTGATCGCATCAACAGCCCATGTCATCTCATTCTATAACAATGCCTGCCCATTCTGCCTACCACCATTAACAGGGACAAGATCGCAGCAATCCTCATGTCATGCACTTGGGAGAGACACCATCTTTTCTCCAAAATCTTAGAATTTGGCACAGAGTTCCCAGTTCTCTGAAAATCACACACACACCCTGAATGTCCTGCATTGACACAAAAATTACATTACCTGGCATATCCAGAGGAGAGGGATTTCAGAGTGTCATAGAAATCGACTACAATTTCATTCAGTGGAAAGAAATACTTCATCATGACTCTGTGGTCATCAATGTACACCAGGTCCTTCTGAACAGCCCTTCGATTCTGACGGGAAACACAGTAGTTTGAGAGTCAACTGCCATTTACTTTTTATTTGCACAGGCATTTTAAAACAAACTTTCAATTTTGTTGTATTTCAGATTTAAGTTTGTATCTTTCTAGCTGGTTGAAACAGTTTTATGGCTCTCAATTTTTTTGATGTTTAGATAATTTTTATTGTATTGCATTTTACGTATACTGCTCTGAAATCCTTTTTCGGATGGTGTGGTTTAGAAGAAGAAGAAATCTTCACAAAATGTGAAATTCTAAAACATGATGGGTAAATTTTAAACTGAGGGACTAATAATAATAAGCCTGGCAATTTATTTATACCTAAGCCATTAAAGATTTATTTTCTGACCTATCTTGTTGCATATAGAATCATAGTCATAGAATCATAGGGTTGGAAGGGGCCTACGAGACCATCGAGTCCAACCCCCTGCTCACTGCAGGAAGCCTGATTCCCAGGCGGTCTCCCATCCAAGCACTAACCAGGGCTGACCCTGCTTAGCATCTTTTTCAGTAGTTCTTTTTTCCATCACCAAAATTCCTAACACTTCTTATTGCTAAGGTTCCAATAGATTCCTGGAAATCATAGAAAAGTATTTTTACTTGCTCACCTACAGCAAGAGTGGAGAACCTGTGCCCCCTCCCCCGATGTTGATGGACTCCAGCTCTCATCAGCCCCAGCCAGCATGGTCAGGGTTTATGCGAGTTGGAGTCCACCAACATCTGGAGGGCCATAGGTTCTCCATCTTTGAGGTCCTATAGCTTTGCTTGCAGGGTGAGAAATGGTGTCAGGAGCCCAAGTAGCATGGAAAGAGGAATTGTAATTTAGATTGCAAGTTGCTCAGGACAAAGACTTATCTTTTGGCTTATGTTAGGTTTGTCTCAACAGGAGCCCAGTTACTGGACCACATGCATTTCTTTGGAATAATGTGTTCAACTCTGAAACCTGTTGAAAAGCTGGAAAGTTTTCAGAGGGCAATCTAGCAAAACCTGTGAAGCTGAAAGAAAACTGCGTGCTTAGCCCAGACAAGCTATAAAACTGGCTTGACAGTCAAAATGAATATTGAAGGATCTACTTTATAGGGTTGTTATAAGAACTGCCAAGATAAAACATGAACACTAGAAGGAGAAGGAGATGAAGGAGAAATTATGATGATGATGAAGAAGAAGAATTTATATTGTATTATCATAATCATCTAGTCCACATGAATTGTCTGAATTAAGTAGTTCTGGGGAACCTGGGGTTGCCCACCACTGAACCTCTTTACACTGCACAGCTGCAGGGGAGTGTTTGGTGTGTTCTAGGGGGTACACTCAGTTCATACAGGTAATAATGAGGCTCAAAATACCTGGCCAGTGTGAGCCAAGTGTGTGCTCTAAAATATGCCCCCAGAATCCTCTGCAATATGAAAGGTTTCTACACTAGGCTGCAGACAAGTTGTTTCCTGAAAGTGTGAAAACCACTGCATTGGTTAATTAAAATGGCCTCATTTAATTTGTTAATGTTTGCAACCCAATGGTACAAACCTGGCACAGAGCTATTATTTTCCCAATATATTCATCAGGTGTTATGATTGTACCCGAAACAACAGGCTCCAAATATTCCACAACAGTTGACTTATCAGGAAACTCAGCAGGATTTATAATGGTGACCTCCTCTTTCCCATGTTCCTACAAAAACAGAGAACAGTTTGCAAGACTACTGGCCACAAATTCCTATCAAAAGCGAATTCCTCAATGCTTTGTCACAATTGTGAATAGGCACTTATTCATTAAAATTCTAGGCTCGTCTGCTTCTTACGCCCCAAAAGGGGAAGAACTGCTATCTTCAGATCTTAGTTCTTAGCCCCAGGGTAAGAACTGCACACTCCCTTCTTTCTGGAAGGAGGCAAGCCCAAAACAGTGACTCACACATAGATGCAACCGTCAACCACCACTGAGGTTAAGTAGTTCTTCTCCATCTCTGAATTGCTCTCTGAGCCCTTGCAATGATTCAGGTTGAAATGGGGAACCAATGAAATGGGTTCAAAGACAGGTGGAATTACAGGCTCATTACTAGTGCCAGTTAATCAACACAATTTAGGTACTGTTCCACAGAAAGGCAATAATAGCATACAGGTCTGATTCAGAAGTCACACCAAGCTGATCATCAAACCATGACTGAGCTATGTGGAGTGTTCTGCAGGCTCAAGCACGGTGCCAGCCCCACCCCCAACCAGGCTTACACACTCTTTTCCACTCCCTTCCCTGGTTAATGTTAACTATGGTTTAGAATTGGGTCTGGAAGAGCGTAATCAGTTATTACTACCATAACTAGCTTAACCAGACACTGCAAGCAACATTAAAAGTAGGGTTTCAATCACTGGTTTAAAGCCTAGCTAAGGTTTCTGGAAGCTATAGCTACACTGATTCAGACATATGCTATGCCAGTTAACACTAACGAATACAAGGAGAAATCGGGCCAATGGGGGCGGGGGGGGAGAGTGTGAGCCTGCAAGGTGCTCTTGATTGTCAAAACCATGGCTTGGCAACTGACCCAGCATGACACCTGAAACCAGCTATAGCATCGTGTCACCCCTTGACACTTGAAATTTATTTATTTTTAATCATTTTAGCTACAATTTGCCCCATGATGCTGTGTGACATGTATCATTTATTTCTTGGTTTCTTTAGATTTAAAAATACCTCATCACCTTTATCAATTTCGCTGAAGAAAGAACTGCCTTATATGGAACTGTAGGGGCTGTCAAAATGACAGATGCATTGTATTCTTGCTCCAAACGCTGATTAAAAACTTCCATATGTAAAAGGCCGAGGAAACCCAACCTGTAAATACAAGATTTACACTGTATTCTCCAGCCACCTGCATTGTCAATTACACCATGCTAAAGAATAATTTGCCCACCAACGCCAACTAAGCAAGTTTAACTTTCAAGCCAAATGAAATCAAGAGAAGTTTCCACATTGCACTAAAGATTATCGCATCTACAAAAATTCCCTGAAGCTGAAGCCCAAAGTAGTAGATTGAACACAATAAAACTCACCTCCATCCAGCTCCCAAGGCAAGGCTACTATCACGGTGAACAGTAACACTAGAGTCGTTAAGTGTCAGTTTTTCTATAGCACTTTTCAGGTTGTTATATTCTGACTGGTCTACTGGGTACATTCCTGTCAATACACACAGAACTTTGAGTGATAAACGTGGCTAATCAATACCATCATACTTTGCACTTAGCACTTTCTTTAGGCCCACTTTAAAAGCTCTGTTTGCAGCAACATATACCTTTTCAATTGCAGCCCACAAATAATATAGCACATTTTAAACTACAGCTCTTTAGTCTCATTTTACACAGAAAAGTCTTAAATATTATTTTCATATTATATATGTATATATTCATATATATTTCCAATGGAATAAATTAGCTGGAATGTTTTATGGAATTTTCCACAGAAGGAAATGGCTTTTTTGAAATTAAAGCTAATAAAGTAAAACTAGTTATCTAAATGAATGTGAAAAGAAAAAGATATTCTTAAGCCTATCCAAAATTACGATTCTTTCAGCAAAACAATAAGCCACTTTTCCCAAGTTACTGTTGTAATAAGGCTCTGAAGCATCACCTTGCATAACTTACAGAAATCCTTTGTGAGCACAAAAGGAAAGCGCTGTTAACAAGAAGATAGTGCTTATCCTCTAGGTGACTCCTTGAATATACTTGCATTACAGCAGTGACCAAAAAACCCTAGTGCTTTCTCAAAAGCTATACCTGTGATGGCATGTTTAAACTCCATCAGGACATGATGAAGAAGAAGCTTTCCACTGAAGGCCTTCCTCTGGGAAAACACACTTTCTTCTAAAGTTCCCTACTTGCAAATGCTTGCAAAGTTGGTTGCTCTTCAATAGGAAGCAGCATACACCTTTAGATCCTGCATTCCCACACTTCCAAGCCAGTAAACAAACATCACCTCATGATGTCTTCTTAGATTCTCTAATTAAATCACTGATTTTGACAACAGGTTAATTTGGGCAGATTCAGATGTTTATTGCAGCAGCATGATTTGTACTGGGATCCAGAACCACATGGATGCCAGTCTGAGTAGTTGTTTATATGAGGAATGACTGAGAATTGCCCTTCCCCAGCTGTTTAATATAACATGTAGTTTGATCAATGCCTCCCTTGCCCATTTCTGTAAAAGGAAAAAAAAACACAACCTCTGCTTCTGGCAAATAGAGGAGGGGAAAATATAGACACAGGGGAAAGCTTTCATACTACTGTTGTGCAGAAGTTGCTAGGCAATGACTTCATATGCCACAGCCCACCCACACTGCATGGAAGGTGTGGGAAGAGGAGATATAGATTAGATTAGGTTACGTTAGATTACATAGATGAGAGACAGAGAGATGGAGGGATGGAAGGACAGGCAGACAGACAGAAGGTATTAAGCTATAGTACTAATCATGATGAGGGTAATTTCAGATATTATCCTGGTGGTTTGGTTGCTTCCAGGATCCTGAACAGACAGTGTGGGTAGTTGGCTGCTCATGTAGTCTGAGTGATTTTCAGCCAGTCTGGACCAGGGTCCCACACATCTGTTCTTTCAAAATAAACGTGGCCAGCCTTAATATGATTTTTTTTAAAAGTGTATTAATGTAACATGTAATTTGGACTTTATTCTTACCCCTTCCAGACTCCAGCCCTGTATTCTCTCCCCCTGGTCAAACACCAAATTGTAAGCTCTTTGGGGCAGAAGGCTTTCTTCTGTGCTCATTCTATAAAGTGCCACTAAAGTGATGGCACTGTTTGTTATTTTCTGCAACAGCTAAAGAAACAAGTCACCCATATTTCTTAGAATTTTGTTCACATATAATACTGCTAAGATCAATGCCCTGTATCTTTGAAACTATGTGGACTCTTCAGTACCCAGTACTGTGTGAAGCATTCAAGACTTGAAATGATCTGTAACTTTTCCTTCAGTAATCGCTTCTTACCAATACACAGGTAAATACACGCACACTCCACATGTTATGGACTCCTGAAGGAGCCACTTGTCTCTAATCTTGACAGCGTGAGATGCTGAACCACCATTCATCTTGTGACTCCTTGTCATGTTATGTTTGTCATGAAGTAGCTACCATACTAGAACTCTTATCCATGTCACCAGAGTAATGTGAGTAGACATGTAAAATCTCTGGAAATTTTGAAGCCACAGGAAAACCTCAGAAAAAAGTTGGTAGTTGGGGAAAATTGAAAATAAGCAATACTCATTTCTTTTAGCGCTCTTTACAGATTGAAAGTCACTTTGTTGCTTTAGGAGAGCCTCTCCCAACCTAGTGTCCTCCAGATGTTATGGACCTCAGCTCTTATCATCCTCAAGCAGCATGGCCAATGCTCAGAACTTGTGAGAGCTGTAGTCCAAAACATCTGGAGGGCACCAGGTTGGGGAAGGTTGCTTTAGGAACATAAAAGAACATAACTTGGATAAAATTATCATTAAAATTAAAAACTTTAAAAAGTAAACTCAGTAAATTTGAAATTATTGCCTTAATAAACTATACTTTTTAAAGTAATATACATGGTGCCCTACCTCACAGGGTTCTTGTGAGGATAAAACTGAGAGGAGAAGGTCTATGTAAGCTGCCTTGGATTTCTTGCAAGAGGAAAAAAGGTGGGATATGAATGTAGTAGTAGTAGTAGTAGTAATATAAAGCATTTGAGATTTTATTTAGCTAGGAAGGACTCAGCTTAGGAATGGTAAGCAACCGTATTTAATTTAAGAATCTTTAAGCAATCTCAACCTATTATTTGAAGAGTGACATTTTATTCTTGTTTATAATTAATTTCTGTTAATAAACATCTTATTTTTAGTTCATTTTGGAAGAATGTCTCTAGTGGTGCTGTCAATCCCATGCTTATGCCATAGGAACCAGGCTATTGAGTTACTTTTAGAGAGAGAGGGTTTATTCTGGTGGCAGCAGTTAAAAGCTTTTATAGCTGAGGCAGCATTTACTAGTGGTGAGGTTGAATTGAGAACTTGATTAAAAACGATGGCAGTGAGTTCCATAGACCCAAACTTTAAAGCTAATTTTTAAAAAAGAAACATAGTTGGATAACCCACATGCTGTTCTGGTGGCAGTGGAGGGATAACCTATAGTGTTTCTTTCACATGTAGGTTTTAGATTAGAATGACATGAACTGACTGCTACAGCATCTAATCAGAACAAGCCCAGGAACACCGGATTCTACAGAACAAAACCCAAACAGTCAAGGGTGCACATTTTCTTCCATATTATGATAAGGTGACTCTACTCACTCATTGGGAAACTGAGCATGACCTAGAGCATCCCTAAATGTCTATCAGTAAAAATACATTACGTAAATAATTTTAATAAGGCATGGAAGAAATAACTATGCTGGAAGGATTAAAAAACATTTGCCCCCATGGCTTCATTATTTCCAGAAATTTAACATCTCTAATCTTTCTATGAAAGTCTTCTTATTACATAATTTTTAGAAATCATTTAGAAGTGTAAAGCCTGAGTAAGAACATACAAATACCTTGAATTAAATATTTTATTCATCATTCTAAAAGAAAATATTTCATAGTCTAAAGCTGTTCAAATTTTTTTGTGGAACTCCCTCCCTAGGGAACTCCGCCATGCCCCCTCTTTAATGAGCTTCCGCTATGCATTAAAAACATGGTTGTTCAGGCAGGCATTTGGGGTGGGCTAGGGTAATTTTAGAAATGCGATGTTTTTAATGTTGAATGTTATTGTATAAACTGTTTTTATTGTTGTACATTGCCCAGAGTGGCTGGGTGACCAGCCAGATGGGTGATTAATAAATTAAATAAATAAATAAATAATTTTTCCCCAGTTTTTTAGAGGGGAAGAAAAACCATTTTCCATGTTTTTTCTGGATCTTCATATCTCTATATGTGCGAGAAGCCTGTGCTTCCAGTTGTAGCAGTGGGGATTCCATAAGGGACCTGGGCACTTTCCCAATAGTGGTACACATTAAACTGCTTCCCATCTTTCGAATACATGCACCTCACCTGCAAAAACCATTGGTTTTGCTGATTTAAACCCAGGAAATGGCTCCACTGGCTGGTCACGTAAATAGATAGTATCTCCTATTTGGGCTTCCGTAATATCTTTCATTCCAGCAATTAGATAGCCAACCTGGCCAGCATACCTAAACAAAATGGGCATCATATGGAAATACTGAATATATTAAATATTGCAAATCAATCCTTACAGATAGGCTATTTAGGAAATTGGTCACAAATCATCAGCGGCCTACAATTCTGACAGATCCTTTCTCCCATGCTCACAGCTACAGACTTTAATTTAAAAAAATGTTGCATAGCTTTTGCAAACTGACATAAATACAAGCATTTTGGGGTTGCCTGAAATGGTCTACTACTAAGGCAGGAACTGAGAGGCACCAAGAAGTCCTAAATGCCATCAGCGAGTTCCACCTACTGGGCTTAGCAAGAAAATACCCCTGTTCCACATGTGCCCTGCATATCAAAGGAAAAGATAACAGCTGATCTCTCCAAAGGCCACAAATAATTTCCTTTCTTTTTCAAAAACTTTAAAAACTTACAATTTATGTGTTGGCTGTTCGTTGGGTGTCAGAATCCCTATTTCATTAACTTCATAAATCTTTTTTGTGTGAGCCGAAGTGATCCTATGGCCTTTGCGAACCTCCCCACCAAACAGGGCTATGTTAGCAATCACACCCCTGTAATGATCAAAGGTAGAGTCGAACACCAATGCCTTCAGTGGGTCATGTGTGCTAACACTGGGCCTGTTAGGAGAGAGAGTTGCAGTGTAAAACTTATTATTTATTACATTTATGTGTTGCTTCCCACTGCAAAGAACAGTCTCAAAGCAACTTGCACACACAAATACAGAAATCCATAATTAATGTAACAAGAGAAAAAAATCAATATAACCATAATCAGCACAATATTACAAATAAAAATAAGCACCATAAAAACACAATCTAAAATCAATACAATACAAAAAAATGTTCATTCACAATATCCTCCACAGCCTAGAATGAACACCATAAAAGCAGCCCACAACAACTGGGCTACAACTAATATGTATTTTTCTAAAGTGCTCACATAACTACAGATCCAGTTACTACAGCAAATAAGAAAAACATGTATAACATGTAACATTCATAAATATGGCACACTGAATATTGAAATGTTTGTGCCACTCCACATACTGATTTTTCATCATGTTTGAGTTACAAGACACATATACTAAAATTAATACTCACCAAACTAAGGGTATTCTTAAAAGGCTTCAAAAGTACAACATATAAGGGTACAATCCTATGCATGTTTGGACAGAAAAAGTCCTGCAACATCCAGCATGCCGCAGTCAGCCACATGCTGGGAGTTGTAGGACTTTCTTCTGTCTAAACATGCATAGGATTACACCCTAAACTGGGTGAAGGGGAAAGCTAGACATGACTGCAAGTCGGACTAATTCTCAACAGTAGAAGATGCCAGAAACGAAAACTTACGGTGGGATCCTTTCAATAACTTCCGGAAGTATTCTTTCAACATTTGTTCCTAGTTTTGCAGAAATCTAAGACAATTTAAAAATGCAGGTCAGCCTTATTTCAAGAGAATGCTGTGAGTGCACACTAACTAGCAAACCACAAGGGTAGCTTTATATATTGGGTTGGATTCAGGATCTCTCTTCTGTGTACAGAAGGGCTTCGCTCATGGAAAGTGCCTTCACCCGATTTTAGGGGATCCTCCCAGAACCACAGATGACCCCATTCAGCAGTGTCCCCCCAACATCTTCAAGAGGCTGGAGGTGCTACCATAGGCAGGAGAGGGCAGGGAAGGCTGCTCCCACCAGCCCAGGTGCATGCACCTCAATCTCATCCAACCCAATATGATTCACTCATGATGCCAAACTGTAGTTTAAAAAAAATCCTTTACTAGGAAAAGTAAACAAGTGCATTTATTCAACACCTTCTAACAGTTAACTCCACAGGCGTATTCAGACACACAAGAACAGGACTGAGAAGAGTGCCTGGATACAGCTCCAGCTGAAAGCCTCCCTCCCTCCTGCTACCAACTGTCACTGCTGAGGGCGTCAGAGGGAGAAGAAGCAGCAGCCCTTCCACTGCATCCATGACCTGGTGAATTTTGAAACTACGAATCTAGTGCCTCAATTTGCTTTTCTTTCCTCCTCCCTCCCAATCTCCTTTCCTTTTGTGTCCCCCTTTTAGATTATAAGCCTGCAGACAGGGATTGTCTTATTTATCTTTGTAAGCTGCCTTGGGAGCCTTTGGCTAAAGGGTGGGATACAAATGCTGTAAGTATGTAGAAAAACAGCTTATTTCAAACATGTTTACCCTCTTCTAGCAGTCAACAGGAAAATTTAAGACTGTGAAAACAATACCGACAACATATGCATTACGACTGAAATTCAGAACAGTTAAGGCATGCACTTAAGGCCACACGATATTTAAGCACATGTAATATTCAACTGACCGCAGTCCATGGATTCAAACCACAGATCCAAGTACACTAACACATACAAGCATGTCTGTACAGGCACTAGCCAAACAGATTGTCAGTGCATGATCAGCTAGATAGGTACTTGACAATGAAGTGATAGGTACTTTCAAAGCTGGCCATACCAACCACCTAATAGGGGGGCTCACACACAGATCCATTGAGTCCTAGATGCTGGGGGATTTTACCCCACACTTGGAGGAAGGCATTCTGTGTGCAGAAGCCTATTCCTTGGCATGCATCAACCTTGCTATGTTTGGGTATCTGACGACAAAAGCTGCAATCCTATACACACTTACTAGACAGTAGTTTCACTGAACTCAGTGCAACTGACTTCTGAGTAAACAAGCACAGTCATGCACTGTAAGGATATAATTTTCTTTCTAAACAGTCAGGTTTCCATGTAGAAGGGTTTTTATAAGGCAAACCCGCAAAACACATGCTTTTATAAACCTAAAAGAAAGGCTTCTTACCCTAATGCAGTCTCCTTTGGGGATATCAAATACCTTTTCAATTTGATTTTCAACCCTCTCAGGATTTGCACGCTTTAGATCAATCTGAAAAATAATGTTTTTGTTACACTAGCTTGACTGTTAGGACAATACATAAAATGCATCAGAAACTTGAAGTAAATTGCATTGCAGCAAACATGAAAGAAGACAACCATATTTATTGATGTTTTGAAAAAAATGCATGTTGTGTTTGCACATTCACTGTTGTCCCCCCTGCCTCAGCCCCTATCCTTTACTAGCAACCTGGAAAGTTTCTGTGTCTTTCTTAAGAACCAACCTAGTGACCTTCCACCAAGGAGGGAGAGTTTATTAGACCAGCCTTCACCAACATGGTGCCCTCTGGATGTTTTGGACTTCAATGCCCATCAGCCCCAGCCAGCATGGTGAATGGTCAGGAATGCTGGGAATTGTTGTCCAAAACCTCTGGAGGACACCAGGTTGGGGAAGGCTAATTTAGAGCAACTATGTGAAATCAGAAGGATCTGGTTCACCATCATACTTAATTTATAAAGTGCCTAAAATTGCTACACATTGTACAATGTATCTATCTTATTTTTTTAAAGACAAATTCTCTGCCTGCAGCCTCACAGTCTAAAATCAACTACAAAAGAAAAAGTAAGGCAGTAGATGTAAAAAGGGGAAGCACAGCAAAACATGAGTTTATGGAAGAAAATGCAGGCAGAATAAGCAGATTTTAAACTATGTTGCTGCTTTGAAGAAGAAAGAGAAGAGTAAATAAGAGGCACAGGGAAAGAGGAGACATACACACACACAAAAGGCACAGAGAGAAGCCAGATGTGAAGCACAATCCTATGCATGTTTACTTGGAAAGGACTCCCACTATTTTCAATAAGGCTCACTCCCAGGTAAGTGTAGCGAATTGCAACCTCAGTGACCAAAGATAATTCATCACTAAGGAAACTGGAGGCTTAGCCACAACATTTAACTGAGCAAAGCGTAAAGAACATGATGAAAGATCAAGAAAATCAAGGAGGAGAAATAAGAAGACCATAGGGGCTTTAAAAGTACGAAATAGTTTATTATAACTACAGGCAGGAAAAGGTAATCACTGAAGAGAAATATTCAGAAATATACACAATCAACCCGACGACCAGCCCTACTGAGCTTTGCCTCTGTCGCAAATGCACTAGAAGGTACTGCAGGAAAGTCATTATTCTATATTTGTAAGCTATCTAAGAGTTATTAATACTGCACGATGTGTGGTCAGTATTACCTTATTTATCACAGGAATTATTGATAGTTGTGCTTCAAATGCAAGATAAAAATTTGCCACTGTCTGAGCTTGAATACCCTAGAAGAAAACATCAATATTAAATATCTGAGGGCTTGTGCTTGTTTTACTTTTTCAAAATACCGTTCCACAGAAAAGGAAAGGAAATGTGCAAAAAACATTGTCTGTGTAACAAGAGATGTGGTGTAATGGGTCACCCCCAATCCAGTGGAGGCTGGTGGCTCTGATTTCGGTGGGGCAGTGCATCTATTCCGGGTTTCAGTCAGAACCAGCCAGAACTCTAAAGGAGCCATCCAGGGTGCTGAACCTATTTGGGGACTGGGGCTCAGCACCTTGGATAGCTCCTTTAGAGTTCTGGCTGGTTCAGACTATAACCCAGAAGGGATTTCCAGCCCCACTGATTTCCAGAGCCACCAGCCTCCACTGCCCCAACCAGAGCACAAGGGTCATCTCGGCAGAAACCAGGTCTGAATGCAAACTGCCCTTCTGGGTCAAATTCTGTGCATGCAGAAAGGTGTTATAATGGTGGCGGCGGCGGCGGCGGGGGGGGAGGGGGAATCCAGCATGGAGGTGCGGCCACACAGTGGTCTTCCCATTTCTACTGTTGTTTAAAGATGAGCACTCCCAAACATGAGTGATAAAAGCATGAGCAAGCTCTTCCCCTAAAGTACAGATGCAGAACTTCAGGAGGGCCTGATTTGGCCCCTGGGCCTAGAGTCCCAATCCAGCCCTCCAGGGTTCCCCATGTCTAGGCACCTTTTTCCTGGCTACCCCCTTTCCCCTGGCTGCCAATTGTTCTGTGGTCCCCTGGCTTCTATGCAGGTTCCCCCCGCCTCCAATTTGTAGTGGAAATGCCCAGAAAGACTTCTGCATGTTGAGGAGATAGTGTGACGTGCTACAGCTGCTTCTTTTATGCCTGAAACTCCTGTGAGACCTTAAAAATCAAGTCTTAGGCCTCTTTAAGAGCCTTCTAGCCTCTTGGCCTGACTCCTGGTTTTTCTAACCAGTTAGGATGGTATGGCCTTGGAAGGCAGGGAGGATCTCTTTGGCTGCGGTCCACCTGCTAATTTAACTGAAGGTGAAAAAATTCTTAGACATCATGAGCCCATCACAGCAGGTGTGATGGACTAGGGAGCTGTGAAAGACAGCATGCAGCCACGTGGGACTTTGAGTAGATATGTCACTCTGGAGCGTCACCCAGTTGGAGCTTCGGCACAGATCGGGACAGCAGAGGTGTTGCGCATCAGCCGACTGGAATCTCTCCACTGTCATTATCTGGGGCTCCCGACAGCAGAACGGAGTAGTAAGGTATTTTGCTTAGGTTTGCTTTATAACATCATATGCTTAACTGTAGTACTCTACCTGCTATAGTTAATAAAGCTTTTTGACTCTTGCTCCCATATGTGGTCATTGCTCTGAATCCAAGAAAGGACCTCTCTGCCTTTGGCAGAACACCATTTCTCCCAAAGATTGAAATGCCTCTCCTAAGGCTTGGCTTCTGGCAGTAAGAGCGTTCAGTTAAAATATGCTGTTGTGTTTGAGGCCCACACCTTTCGCTTTTGGGCCTGCCCACCAATGGAATGTGCCCCTCAAGAGCTTCTCCAAAATTGAATTTGGGCCCTCGGGCTGGAAGAGGTTCCCCACCGCTGCTTTAAAGATTAAAAAAGACAAACCACACAAAATGGCGCAAGCGTTGGTGAAGGAAAGACCTGTGCCTGACAATGTCACAAGTACTTGCCCAAGATGCAGACACAACCATCCACAAGTATTCCAGGGTCACGATATGTGCTCCACCAGAAGGGAAATGAATCCATAATGAAGCACTGGGACTTGAATTCTAGGTAAATGCAAATTTCTGCACCACTGTTATCGTAAGGCCTGGTCTCCTGTGCAACAACTGCAAAAAATACTGCTAAAAAAAAGAAGGCTGGAACAGCCACCTGCTTCCCAACACTGTGACCATCTAATGTTTATGAGCCCTCTAGTCTTAAGACAAGATACTTCTCAACAACATTAGTTTTGACTCAGTGGCACTAGAGCTTTATTACCAATGCTGCAACCATTCTGAATTTTATTTATTTATTTGTTTGTTTGTTTGTTATTGCATTTATATCCCGCCTTTTTTCCTCTTGCAAGGAACCCAAGGCGGCTTACATTATCCTCCTCCTCTCCGTTGTATCTTCACAACAACCCTGTGAAGTAGGTTGGGCTGAGAGTCTGTGACTGGCCCAAAGTCACCCCGTGAGCTTCCATGGCCAAGTGGGGACTAGAACCCGGATCTCCCAGCTCCCAGTCCGTCACTCTCACCACTACACTACACTGGCTCTCCAATTTTGATGCCTTACCTTGCGTGGTTTAATCACTACTGAGCAGAAACTAGATTCCTCCAAATCCTCAATGGAATTATGCAAGTTTACTCAAAAATAAGTCTCACTGTGTTCAATGCAGCTTATTCCCTAGCACTTGTAGCAGCGAGGGACTCATGATGTTTGACAAAACACAGGATCAAACTCTCACAAAGCCATTAATTCCATAATATGTTTGTTGCACAAGAAAGGAATGCCTATGATGGACACCTAGTTGGTCCCTTTCCACAATGTTTTTAAGTTATACACAGCAGTCAACAGATCTTTTCTCGAACCAATTATCCCTTATCTACATTTGGAAAAGGAACAAAACACATGGATGTTACCCGTACAATTTATACATCAGACAGCCAAGGAAAATACTGTAAGACCTTACCTCATTTGCATCCACTACAAGCAAGACACCTTGACAAGCTGACAATGATCGCGATACTTCATAGTTAAAATCTACGTGGCCCTGAGCAAAAGGGGGAAAAAAGCATAATGAAGGAATTTCAAAGAACAATGCTTACTTGACAATTTGAGGCCTGGTTAAGAAGGTTGTCAATATCATGTCATGAAGTCATGGTGTTACCCACTGTCAGCCTGCTTACCAAAAAGGCCTTAATCCAGTTTCAGCTATTTCATGAATTCATTTTCTGAGATGGAATAGGGGCTGCAGATAATCTAGGACCAGCGAGATAATGGACAGGTTCTCCATGATATAAGGGGCTCTAATATCAGTGTCCTCATAATCTTGGTGGACCCGGTCATCATACCATCCTAACCAGAACCAACCCCCATTAGGGAACAGATTAGGAAACCTTTCTTGACCTGTAATTGGTAAAATGCTGTGACTGAGGAAATGGTTCCAGGCATGGTAATCCCACCCCACAAAAAAGTTTTAAGTTTTAGGCCAGCAGAAGTGTGCATTGCGCTCTCTTTTGAAGATGACAGAAGAGCCAACCAATGTCTCCAGTGAGTTCTTAAACGTAGTGATGAAGATTTCCAGAGGACTCACCAGCTTTGTTGGCTGCAGTCTTTGTAAACTGTTTCAGTACCTTAGCTTCTTCTATTTTAGTTAATCAGCTGTATTAGTTTGACAGCAATGTGTCTAGTGATTAATTAAAAACCTACTTCGCTTCTTCCTGATAACAATGGGGTTTGATCTAACCCTCACACATGCATAAGGATTTCTCACTGCGAATAGAACACAGTACCTCTGCATAAACCTAATGACACAAGCAAATCAGAACTGCTGGAATGCAGCTACTAACTTTGCTCCAGCCCCATAATAAGGATGCACACACCATGGCTCAGTTTCACAGTACTCCAGCCACACTGATGATTAACTTACAGGTGTATCAATGAGATTTAAGAGGTAATTTGTTCCTTCATGGTTATAAATGAGAGAGGCAGTCTGGGCTTTCACGGTGATTCCTCTTTCCCGCTCCACTTGCAATTTATCCAGCACCTGTTTATTATGCTCAGTTTTGGCAATTGTTCCTAAAGGGCCAAACGTACGCAATAAGTAATGTATAACAAAAGGGAGGAAATAATGAGTTGTATCCAATTGTGCTTTTCTGCTCACAGAAGCCTCTTTGCGCCATCTAAAGCTTCTGCCAACAGAAGCGGGAGGAAGGCAATTTTCAAAAGATCCACCTTTCTTCTGCAGCAACCCCACCACCACACACGCACACACACACACACACACCACTTCCCACACTGTTTCAAAGCCTCTGGACCAGATCTTGGATGGGGGTGCAGGGGACTTCAGAGGGTAGGGAGAAACAACAAAAATTGCCTCCTACACTTGTGTTTTTGAAAGCCTCCACTGGATCAAGGAGACTTCTGTGAGCAGAGAGGCATAATTGGACACAACTCAGTGTCCAATTATGTCATAACCATATTTTGTCCTTGTATACATATAACTATTTTTAAAAAAAGATCCACATGTATGTATTAGCTTTTTAAACGTATTAATATCAAGAAAGCTGTGATACGCATCATCATTCTAAAGTTCAGCATGGCAACCAGACAATACTCGGGGAAACTCATCTGAAATTTCTTGGACCCATTTATAGTGAAAATGCTAGCACTGATGCAATCTATAGCTAATTCTTACACATGTGTTACAGAGCTCTATGCAGTGGTGCAGGACAAAACAAATGTTATCATGCCCAAATGTGTTCATGTGCAATCTCAAAACTTATGTCAGTCACTACTCAGACAGGCCACATGCCTTCCACAATCCAGTCTTAAATGCCAAACTACAGATAGGCAATTTAAGCCCAGCAGGCTGTATCTGACTTTGCAGGGCTTTCCCACAAACATCTACCCCAAATAACTGCCATATACAAAAACAGTGGGGAGGACAGGTGCTTTGGCAAACTAGGTGTAACCCACAAGGCTAATGTTGCCTACTTCTGCTTCTCACTCTGGAATTTGTACAGATGTTACAGGGCTGCAGAATCCCAGGCCCAGGGGCCAAACCCAGTCTTCCCCTGGCCCCTGGGGTCTTTCCAGTCTTCCCCTGGAGTCAAATCCAGTCTTCCCCTGGTCCCACCCACTGATCGTTTGATGATTTCCTGGCTTTTGCACAGTCCCCTACCACCACCACCACTCTAAAAGGTTGAAATGCCTCTCCTAAGGCTTAGTTACTGGCAGTAAGAGGTGTAAGCTACAATATGGAGTATTTTGGCCCCACCCCTTTTGCCTTTGGCCCCACCCACCCCTGGAACCCCAAGAGCTTTTCCGGAATGGAATTCAGCCTTCAGGCTGAAAGATGTTCTGCAGCCCTGGTATGGAAGGTCTGCTTACAAAGCTAATGAGAAGAGATGGCAATTCACCAATGAAAAATGAGCTAACAGCTCTGCATATTCTGCGGACAAGTACTGATTCCGCAAACAAGACAAATTATACTAGTCATAAGCTTGCAAGGATTTACATCGTACATTTTGCCTCCGTGAGTTGAATTTTCAAGACACTGAAAATGTTTGCATGGAAGGAGGTGACAGGAGAACACGTAAATGGAGCATGTGGAGATTTTCCACACTTCTCATGGCAATAAGGTTAAAAAGTTTTTAAAAATTGAGAGCCAACCATAGTTTTACAGCAGACGCATAAAAGTTTTAATAAAACTTCAGCTCATTTAAACAGGACGGAAACGCTGGAGTCTCCTGCTTCAATGACTCTAAATATACACACCTTGGCACTGCAATAAACTAAATTTTATGAGCCGCTACCATAGAGAAAATATTACATTTTAAGCATGGAAAATGCAAAACGTTACATTTTAAGTATGGAAACCTTAAATATTTGGAAGCTTTCTACTAAATCTATATTGCTACACAATGGTCAGTATATAAAAGAAACCTGGCATTAGAATTATATTGCTGTGTGTGCACAACTACGAAAGATAGAGGCAAATGAAGCATAACCCAGTGATAGGAGACATCATGCCAACAGTAAAATTACCTCACCTGTTATTTCCAGCAGCCTATCTGCTAGAGTACTTTTGCCATGGTCTACATGAGCTATTATGCTGAAATTTCTAATATTTTCAACTGGAAACTTTGACATATCCACCGCATCCTAAAACACATGAAGGAAAAGTGTCACAAATCGTTAACCACCTAGAGCAGTGGACAAATCACGTACCAGAATTTGCATCTTTGCTAATACATTTATCCTCTCATTCAACCATAAGAGACAATTTTACGTTTTCCACCTCAAGATACAAAACAAAAAAAGGAGCTACAGCCTCATGTGAGTTCATGATTCTAACGTTACACTGCCCACAGTGGGTGAGCAGCTATTTCCGCAACTGAGACAACTGGAATATTGTAAAATTGGTGCTTAAGACTGCAGTCCTATGTATACTTACTTCAGAGTTAAGGGTCACTGAACATAGTAGAACTTATTTGTGAGTAAACACGCACAGGCAGGGGGGAGGAGAGGAAAGGGAAAGCTCTGTTGCAGAAGTGGAAGTCTGCTCGCATAATGTTGCTTGTAGCCCATGACAGCCAAATAATATAATATATGGAGAGGTCCTGGCTCAGTCATGAAATACATGCTTTATGGAGCAATCCTACTGACTGCACCCTCGATTATTGGAAGTCCCCAAACCAGGGGGCTTCCAATCATCCAATGCAGGGCAGGAGGAGCAGCAGAGGTGATCTTCAGCTCCCTGCCTTCCCGTCCTTCATATTTTGCTAGACAGGCTTTTTAGCCTATCTAGCAACAGCGTTTCAGAGAGAGAGAGAAAGGGAAGGAGGCTGGCAGAGGCTCAGGATACCTCATATCCTTACCTCTCTGGTCTCCTCCTCTCCCTGCCCACTAGAACCTCCTTTTCCACTTGATTTTCTGACCTTGGAGGGCAGCTGGAGCGGTTCATTCCACAACAGCTGCGAAGGGGGTGGGGGATAGATCTCCAGCTCCCCCTTCCAAGGTCAAAGCACTATCTCAGACCTCGGAAGGGGGAATCCCCAGTATCCTGTGGGGCCTCAGACAATATCTAGGGGTCCACAGGATAGCTCCCTTACAAGCACAAAGCCTCAGATTCAATCCGAGACACCTGTCCTCTTTGTAAAAGACTATGCACACTGATGGCACTATATGAATCTTATTCTGTTATTACTTTCTCTATTAAAATATATACAGACTGCTTTTCATCCATAAGGCGCTCAAGGCTACCACCTCCACTTAAAATGTTGATCTTCGTTGGCAGGACTGGAAAGGATCTCCGTGAGATCATACCTGAGTAGACAATACCAGGCTAGATGGACCAATGCTTTTTGATTCAAAGGCAATGAACTTTTGAATGCCAGTTGCTAGGGTGAGAAGCAGGAGAGACTGTTGCCTTCTGAGAGGCAGGTGGCTGGGCATGGTTGGAAACAGGGTGCTAAACTAGATAGACTTTTGTTCCAATCCAGCAGGGTGGTTCTTATTTGGAAAGAAAGTGTGTGCATCTTTAGTCCCCTTCTAGGACCTGTTCATTTTCCATCTTAACTGGATCAGCAAAGGTCACATGAAGCGTTGTGTCAGGATATGAGTGCAGAGAGATAAGGAGGGGCAACGCCATGGAAGGCTTTGAAGGAAAGGACAAGCAGCTTGTGCAGGATCCAGGAGCAGACAGGAAGCCAGAGAAGGGATTTAAGGAGTGGAATCACACAGTCAGAATGAGAGGAATAATTCTGGCAGCAGAGTGCTGGATGAATGCAAGTGAACAAAGGCAGGACAACCGAAGACCAGAGGAGAAGATTGCCGAAGTCAAGGCAGGAGATGACCACGGCACAGACAAGTTTTCACTTAAGGGGCAGATAGGAAGTGGTGGCATTGAGGGCCTTATGGGCAAAAGGCAGTCTGTACATATTTTTAAAATGACATACAGTCTTTAACAGTAACTCTTAACTGATACATTTCAGGCTACAATCCAAAATGTAATTCCCTGGAAATGCATTCCATTGCAATAAATGGGACTCACTTCCAAGTAAATGTGCTTAGGATTGGAATATTCTTGAAAAATCTTTCACTTCCCTGATACGCAATAAAATAAAAATGTGATGAGACAGGAGGAAAACCTCAGATGGCCACAAAGCATACAGCAACGATTGCAAAGTAGTTGCAGGAGTTAGTTACCTGATGTCATCAACTTCAGAATAGAACCCCACAATCAATACCTGTAACGTGCTATGGAAACGTTAGTCTTATTAGTGGTGCAATCCTTTGCACTGCTGGCTGGGGAATGCTTGAAGTTGTAGGACTTTTTTCTGTCTAAACATGCTTAGGATTGCACCTTAAATATATTTATTTTGCAGCTGTATTACTGAAGGTGAAAAGCATAATGCTGAAATAGACTCAAGCCTACAGATAAGGAGAACACAAGTAAACAAACAGCTGTCACCTTGCCAGTTTCAGAGCGATATTGCCTGGGGAATGTAGTACAATGTACAGGAGGCTTTCCCATCCACAGATTCGAAAAGATGTCAGCATTATATGACTTCTTAAGCCGAATGCAAAGATACATCGCCCTTTTCACAAGCGCCAACATGCTTCCAGGAGAGCTGCAGGGGTCACCATTCAGACTGGGGTGTGCCAAGCCAAACTTTTAGGACAGTGTGGAGATTCAGCCCCTGGTTTAGCACAGTGTTCTCCCCAGATATGCTTGTTTCTATAAAACCCATTAATCCTTAACCCAAACACATTTCCAAGATGGAGCAAGTTGTTTTTACGAAGAAAAGTATTCTTGGTATAAGGTAGAAAGATCCAAGGTTGACAGTGGTTACCCTTTCTTTGCATGGATTACACAATGGGCTAAACCTGTGAAACGAGAAAGAGTAAACTTGGGGGGGGGGTTAGTAGTACACTTAACCTTTTCTAAAATCAGAATGCGAGACTAGAAAGACATTTGTCTGCTCATCAAGCTCTTCTTGTGTTCCTCTTAGAGATGTGAAGGCTTGGGGGGGGGGAGAATGGGCGGGACAATGCCCCTCACCCCCCTTTTCCAAATTTCCAGGGTGAGGGAGAATTCTCTTATATTCTATTATCCCAATCCATGATTCTTTACTCTTATTTTAAAAGCATCTGCTTGTTAATTCGGGCAAAGTCAAGAAATGCAGCCTGCCTGTTTGCAACGCCAGGAATGAATGTTCTCAGGAAGCTTTCATGTGTCTTAAATAAACAGAATTTTATTTGGCTGAGTTCCATATTCCATTGCTCAAAGAACCCAAATCTGTTCTACAAGCATAATTGCATGGCCTATTAACTATTTAATAACCTCTTAAATCTGCAGTTAAAACTTTAGTGGAGTAATCGTATCAATTACTCAGTTACTGCTTGTCATTATCTTCCATAGCTTGAACAGCCCATTCACCCCTACTGCTGTTCAAGTTCACCTCCATTAGGTTCAATGATTATTCACTCAGCTGGTGTTTGTTTCAGAGTTGCTTCAATGGTTACATTACTACATGAAAGGCATTTCCATGCAGGACTACGCATGCAATCTGCAACTACCCATTCCAGTTTTCCACGGCACGTAAGCTATGACTGGCCATGGCCTCCGAGGACATGTTTCCACAGTGAAAAACAAATGTAGGTGATAATTTACACCAGGGGTGGGCAAGTTGTGCTTGCTGGCCTGCAACTCCCATCATCTCTCACCACTTGGTATACTGGCTAGGGCAGATGGTGTAATGGGCAAAAACATATGGACACAAAGATTGCACATTGATTCCTACACAGAAAGCTAACCTGCATGTTATGCAGAATCGTGTTAGAGCAAGGTGGCAGAATTCTAGGATGTCCTGCCTCAGACATGAGGAGGGGGGCAAATATTTGAAAGCTCCTCTACATAAATGAAATAATGTGTAGAATGGTTTCAGAACTGGTGCAGAGATAACTTTTAAAAAGAACAACAAAGAGTCTTGTGGCACCTTAAAGACTAATACATTTATTCTGCATGAGCTTTTAAACAGGTTTTCTGTTTGCATCCACCTGTGCTCATGTGTACAGAATACCTGCAAGAGCAGATATCCACAGGGTTTTAGACAGGCACAGCAATGTCTGAACCAGCTCCTGGATGTGCCTTCCATGTATGAATTCTGCAACACATGAAACAATTTGACCAGAAACATTTAAGCGTGTTCAGTGATGTGCAGCTAACTTATCTTATTCCTTAATGCCTCAAGTTATCCTGCATGCCTCAGCACTAGTCTGGAAAACCAACGTGGTATAGTCCTTGTGGAGCGTTGAGCTAGAACTGGGGAAGACATTGGTTGACATCTCCAACCATCCATAAACCATCTCCAACCACCTCTGGGTGACCTTGGGCCACTCGCTATCTCTCAGCCTAACCTACCTCACAGGGCTGCTGTAAGAATAAGAAGAAACGTGGGATATAAATGCAACAAATAAATGAACGTCACACTTAAATCTTCCCCAGCTCCTTCTAGGGTTGTATCCAATGTTCACACTGCTTGGAGTAGACCCATTGCAATGAATGGGACTTAAGTAAGACTAGCATTGGGTACAACGCATCATCCCCACCCCGCTATTCCCCACCCCAGGGACCAGGGAGAAGGAAGAGGATTGTCTTGGGCGCAATGAAGCCAGCTGATATACCCCACCCGTTTGCCATACCCCACAGAGGCTTCCAATAAGACCTCTAACGGACCCCCACTGCCTCAGGTGTCGCAAGAGACTGAAGGACGCCGTCGCTGAGGCTGGCTGGCGCCCTACCAGTCAGCCACGAGGCTCGGCGAACAAGTGCTCACCCCTAAACAGATTGAGACACAGACTTCCGGGACCGAGACTCCTTGACCCGGAACCAATCGGGGTAGAGACAGCGGCTGGGAATCTTTTCCTATCTCTGTGGGAGGAAGTGGATTGGAACGCATAGAGACAGAAAGTCTAGAGTAACTCACCTTCTCACTAGAAAGTTTACGGTTTCGTTTCAATGGGGGCTCCATTTTGCGCCCTCACAGGGGGTAAAAGCACAACGTGTCTCCATGGGCGCGAATGGAGCAGCGGAGGCTGGTGGCCTCGATTTCGGTGGGGCCGAAAATCCATTCTGGATGTCAGTCAGAACCAGCTAGAGTTCTAAAGGAGCGATCCAAGGTACTGAATCCTAACTCCAAAATAGGTTCAGCACCTTAGTTCCTTCAGAGTTCTGACTGAAATCAGAACGGATTTATGGCCACACCGAAATCGAGGCCACCAAGCTCCACTGGAATGGGGCACAACCGTGTCTGTATCCAGCGCTGAGGGGAGGTGGGCAAGAAAATGGAGATGACGATAAAACTAAGTTTCTCTTTTCTGCAGGCTGAGGATTATGCATGTGGGTACAGACAGATATATTTTTGGTGGGGTGCACTAATACAATGTATTGCATGCTCCTAGGTATACTGATAACAGTGGGTTTTTTAAAAAAGGGTTACACGGCAGCATTGTCATAAAGTGCTCTCTCATCCTTAGCGTTTCTCCCTCCCTGTCCTGCAATTTGAGGATAACAGCGCTGGACTACACTGCAGGCCTGTCATAAGGGATTCGCAGGCACAGCCTGTATTATTGGAACAGTAATGCCGGACATACTGCAGGGTTTGCTGCAAGTCAGCCTCAAAGCATCAGCTCTCCCTATCTGCAATATGGGCAAAATTAGTAATCTCAATCGACAGGACAATATTTCTTTAAACAAATACCTCTTTTTCCTGCGCAAGAAGGCGCATGAAGTCCTGGTTTTGCATCTACGTTTGAAGGGCTGCATGAGGAGGAACGGGCTGATTCCCAATCGCAGCTACAATAAAATCCTGCATTTTTGTCTTCATTATTTCCCGTGAGGAGCTGTCCCTCACTTTTGCAGGCGAGGGGAGGAAATGGTGTCAAAGCTAACCAGAAGTATCATCTCCGGACAGGGAAAGTGTCAGTCTACATCTTTTAACGTCTGCAGTCTGTAAGGCAAAGAGGGTAAGGAATGGCCCGCTCTGCGCAGCGAACTTGTCGGTAAGGGCCGAAGAATGCAAGGGGCCGGGAAAGCGCTGATTGGCCAACCGCGCGGGCGGAGTGTTGGCGGATGCCGAATGCGCAGGCGCAGTTATGTTTTTGTAGTTCACGGAGCCCTATTCGGCGGGAGAGCGGAGCAGCAGTTTCTCCACCGTCCAAATTGCCTACATGAGACGTCATAGAACTTTTTTCATCCAGAGCTATGCTACAATTAGGGCTGCCACGTGATTAAAGAAGCGTTAGTTGATTAATTGGTTAAGGGCGCCATCCTATGCATACTTAGAGAGGGGAAAGTCCTACCACCTCCAGCATTCCCCAGTCAGCCATGTTGACTGGGGAATGCTGGGAGCTGTAGGACTTTATTCTGTCTAAACATGCATAGGATTGTGCCCTAATTCTGCATAACCTTTCATATGAGGAACGGCAATAATTCCAGTGTTAGTCTGACTAAGATGTTTATTCTGGCATAAACTTCAGTGGGTGCAGTCCAGTTGGTTATATGTACAAAGAATAATCCGTAACTAATTCATTTTTGAATGACCTGCATATGTGTTGCGGCGGGCGGCAGTTTAGAAATGACATTATCTGTTGGCCCTCTTTGGGCATCCTAATCCATGCATTAGAATCCCATGAGGGAAAGGGGGGATAAGCATGCTAGCACCATTGCCAGAACCCTCCACAAATCGGAGGGCAAACATTTGTGTGGAGCTGGCTGGACTAGCGTTGATCCCTGTGCAATTTTCAGGGCCAAAACAGACATTACTTTAAATTGTGTCCAGCAGCTATGGTTGGAGCTTTGTTTTTGTTTTTTACTCTAGAGTAGGTGCTGGGGGCCCAATCCAGGCTGGAACCCTGATGTGTGTGTGGCAGGGGGGTGTTTTTAAGATCCAGATTGGGGGCCCTGCAAATACTCTACAGTAAAAATGAATAAAAGACCTAACTGACACAGATATAAATTAATTCTGTTTCGGCCCTCAGAACCCTGAGCGCAAATACAGTAAACTTTGCAAATACATTGCAAAGGCTTGCCTTACCACTCATGAAGGGTGACAGGGATGGGATGAAGTCAGCGACAAGAGTGTGATGCGCTCTTCCCTACTCTCCCTTGTGCAGTTCTAAGTGTATCAAAGCTCCTGCGGCCTTCCCCAATGTGGTGTGTTGGACTACAGCTCCCACCATTCCCAGTCATCATGGCCAGTGGCACCATCTGGAGGGCACCCAACTGGGCTATTGTCTCTTAGGAAGGAGGGAGTCCCTCTTTTAAGGTGGTGCTTCCCATCTGGATTTTTTGTATAGGTATTTTCATTCAACATACTAAATTGTTTATACGTGTGTGTGTGTGTGTGTGTATGTATATGTATGTATGTGTGTGTGTGTATATATATATATATATATATATATATATTTGCTGCACAGTGACCAACAGGAAACCTACAAGCAGGACATGAGTGCAACAGCACCTTCCTGCCCATGTTCCCCACCAACTGGTGTAATAGGCATACTGCCTCTGATACCAGAGGTAAGGTATAGCCATCAGGACTAGTAGCCATTGATAGCCACCTCCTCCAATTTGTCCAATCCCCTTTTAAAGCCATCCAAATTGGCGGCCATCACTATATCCTGTGGTAGCGAATTCCATTTAACTATGCACTGTGTGAAGAAGTACTTCCATCCTGAATCTCCCACCAATCAGCTTCATGAGATGACCCCGGGTTCTAGTATTATGAGAAAGGGGGGAAAATGCCTCCTTATCCACCATCTCTACACCATGCATAATTTTGTACACTTCTAGCACGTCTCCCCTTACTTGCCTTTTTTCTAAGCTAAACAGTCCCAGCTGTTGTAACCTTTCTTCCTAGGAGTTGTTCCAGTCCCTTTAGTTGCCCTTCTGTGCAATTTTTCCATCTCTACAATATCATTTTTGTTTAGGAGCAGTAACCAGAACTGTACACACTATTCTAAGTGTAGTCACACCATAGATTTGTATAAAGGAAGTATGATACTGGCAATTTTATTTTCAATTTCTTTCTGAATTATGCTTAACATGGAATTTGCCTTTTTCACAGCAGCCATGCACTGGGCCAACATTTTCATCAACCTGTCTATCACAATCCCAAGATTTCTTTCTTGGTTAGCTCAGATCCCATCAGCTTATAATTGAAGCTGGTATTTTCTGCCCCAACATGCATCACTTTACACTTGCTTACGTTGAACTGCATTTGCCATTTTGATGCCCATTCTGCTGGTATGGAGAGATCCTTTTGGAGCACCTCACAATCCGTTTTTGTTTTAACCACCCTAAATAATTTGATGTCATCAGGAAACTTGGCCACTTCACTCCTACTTCCAGATTTATGAATAAGTTGAACAGCATTGGTCCCAATACAGATCCCTGTGGGACCCCACTGTTTACATCTCTCCTTTGGGAGAATTTACTATTTATTCCTGCTCTCCACTTTTAATCAATCATTGTTTAAATTAATCAGTTAATGCTGCACTGATAGCTAAAACGGATATGAGAATCTCTGGTGTTAGGCTGTATATGCAGCTGAATAGTAGAATGGACTGTGCTATTTGAGGAATCACATCTCTGCTTCCCCATGCAAATGCACAAATAAACAAAAACCTCCCTGTCAGAAGAAAACTAGCACAGCTGAGAACTCATTGGGTTAGAACCTTTCTTCCTGATATGTTAGTTTTCTATGTGCGGGGGTGGGGGGAGCAGTTATGAAGGGGAACATTAAAAAAATGTGATCCCTCGCTTACAGCCTAAAGGGGACACAGTATTTGCTACTTTATTCTGCTGCATTTGTAGACAAGGCCTGTCCCATGTGTGAATATTGTCAATGCAGAAAATATTGTAGAAGAGAGAATGACTTTGAACTCTAGTCTTAGTAGGCACTTCAACAGTATACACCAGGAATCGAAGGCCTTGTCCCATGCTGTTCTGGCCCATTCATGCTTCACGCATACTGTCCAAGCCTCCACTGTGAATATGAATTGTGTGCTATTTGCAACACTGCGCGGGGAAACACTTAGCTCCACCAGCACCACACTAAAACTGGGCTTAGAGTCAGTGCAGAGGTTACTCTAAAAAATGTGTTGCTGTGTGTGTTTTAATGATGCAATTGTTTGTTTATTGCAATGTGTAAATCCTGACTTTTCTCCAAATTCTTCTGGGTGATATATATAGTCTGTCTCAGTTTATTCCCACAACAATCCAGCAAAGTAAGCGGCTGAAAACAATTTGCCCAACCCCATGCAGTGAGCTTCATAGCTGAATAAGGGCTCGAATGAAGGTTTCCTCAGCCCGGTCGCCTTGGACACTCTGACATTATCTGGGGCATGTAATCTGACATAATTTCACAAAGAAATCAAAGGTAGTTCAAGTAGTGATTTCTTCATTACTTTGTATATGCCAGTCATTGCACATACCTGAGCACGAGGTCAATGGCAAGGTGCTGCAGTTTGGAAATGCAGTGTGAGAAATAATATGCTGCACAGCATAGCAAAATTATATCTAAAGCTTCTAAAGAATGTGAATAAATGTTATAGCGAACACTGCACAAATCGCTGACCCTGTGCTATGCACCTGCTTGGACTAACACCTGCAAATAACCCTATCAAAGTATCTGCCCAGGAGAACAGCCAGAGATGCCAAAGAAACAATGCAGTCCACCAGAGGTTTTTTTTAAAAAGCTCGCTAGAAACTTATTTATGATTTATTTATTTATTACATTTTTATACCACCCATTAACCAAGCTCTCCGGGCAGTTTACATGACAAAGCTTAACACCATAAAATACAGTAACATGGTACAACATAATGTAAAACCATAAGTTTAAAAAAGAATAAAACCAAAGTAATAACCAAGATAAAAGCCAGCAGCAAACCTTCCACTATATGCCGATGAGAACTACTGAACAGAGCAGAAACACATGGGTCACCACAATCCAGTCAGACTAAGGGTACACTCCTACGCATGCTTAGACAGGAAAAGTCCTACAACTCCCAGCATGCCCCAGCCACCATTGGAGTTGTAGGGCTGTTTTCTGTCTAAATATGCATAGGGTCACACCCTTAATACATGAGAACCAAAAATGGGAGGGGGGGATCATCAACCATTTCCCTCCATCCACCCATTTCTGCACTGCTGTAGCTAAAGGTTGTTATGCCCACCCCGCTTCTCTGAGTGGTGAGACGTTCCAGGGGTGCATGGCTTATTTGCCTTTGATTCCCTTTGAAAGGAGATCACTGGATGCTTGCTGGCATTTTGTAATATTTGCATTGCTTCATGTACATACAGGTTGAGCATAGGTGGAGGCACAGCTTACATCAGTGGGGAATGTGTGGCCCTCTAGATTTTGGTGAACTACAACTCCCATAGCCGATGGTGGCAGATGATGGGACCAGCAGTCCACCACATGTTCCCCATTGCTGGCTTAAATGCCCCAATACACAGCCAAATTCACTGCCTCTGCAAAAGAGGCACATTCCAGAGCTTGCAGAACCCAAAACTCAACTCTCAGCCTCATTCTCTGGTCTGGTTTGCATAACATGAGGGTGGCTAATAAGCCACAGTGGCTTGTTAAACACGCCTGTGCATGCCGGTCACATGCCAGCTGGTTTCCCGAATTACCTTCACCCGGTGTGGGTTGTCATGTCATCTGAACCCAGCAAGGGTGTCCTGTTGGGGTGGTTAAGAAACCACCCAGAACCCATGGTTCAGATGACACAAGAAGCTACGGCAGGGGGTGAAAATTGGCGACCTGATGCCCACAGGCTCCACAACCCACTGCGGCTTAAATAAGCCATGGTGGGTTGTCATGATCGTGCCTGCGAACCAGGTCTCTGACTCTCGCTCAAAAACTGCAGCTTGTCTTCTTACACACACACACACACACGACCCCACAATTATATAATCCTTTGTTTGGGGATGAGAAATGCCCTCTGATGGATTCTGTTCAGACATTCCAGAATGGTCCTGTATCAAGAAATAATCATCTCATAATTTCATCCCGACCCATCACAGTACCCACAAAAATTGTCCACCCACGCTGCTATTAGCCCCAGAAAAAAAGCCTCCATCAGCACCAGTGTAGCATCACATGTAATTTGGTCCAGAATTCCCTTGGCCAGAAAACCACAAAATATATTAACTTCACTAGAGAAAACAATGGGTAAAATGGTTCTGGAATAGCAGAACTGCATAAGGAATATAAATTTCAGGTGGTCCCTGAAAATAACAGTCTATAGTACAGCAAATAACATCCTAGCCTATGGTTACTTGGACCACCAACATTTATAAGTGTGTGTTTTGTGTTCCACATTCTGTAAATTATGCACCAGAGTGTAAAATGCTTAACATGAAATAAGGCAGGTACTGTGTGTTTGCTGATATTCTGAAACTTAAATGTGAAACCCCATGCATGTAAGCCCTAATATCTATCCATGACACAATAATGCAATTGCATGTTGATTTCTTAGATACTTTGCCAGGCAGATGTTTCATGTTATATAGTGATGGAATATTGAAAATTCAATCAATTATTGTAGGAATCAAAAACCTTAAGTAATTCTATACATTATTCACTATCAGTTAGGGCTCTTCTGCCACTGTAATCATAGAACTGACAGTTGACTGATAAAGGCAGGAAGGCTAAATAAGATGCTGCTGTTATTTTCATTTCCATTTCCATGGGAAAGGCTGTAATATTTTGTTTTTCTTCCAGATGAACTGAATGGTCATCAGGCGAAGAAGCATTTGACATAAGTCAGTGATGTTAATTGCCAACAAAATGTCCACTAAAACAGCGCAATCAGGCACAGACTGCATATATGCTAAAATTAAATGGTATTATGATGTGTACAATATGAAAATAGCCCTTTGCTTTTTTCATATTCCAAATATGAAAATTTGCGATCGTAGGAGTCAAAAATGTTCTAACAGGGAAATTAAGTAGCATCCTAGATGTGTTCCAAGCAGATAATCAGCATCTGATCAAGCCGATATGATTAACTTATTTAACGCTGATGATAGAATAGCATCTGAAGAACTCTGGTGTCCCCAGGAATCGGTTCCCAAGGTCAGAATCAACAGGATTCTGTGAATTGGTTTAGGGCTTAGTTTGCTAGAACTTGGACATCGGTTTAGAGCCATTGTACCAATGAATGAGCAGATCAGTGAAAGAAAGCAAGAGGCAATGTTCTTCTTTCACTGGCTGGCTCAGACTCAACAAGGAATTCTAGTTTCCTCAAAATAAAGTCTGTGAAATTCTGCTGAGCTTTTAGGCACCAGAATGGGCTTGTAAAACAGAGCCCTTTCCCAAATGCTCTGCTTCATTTGCTGGATTCACTAAAAGTGTTGAGTGGATAGTGTCTTTATATGGTTTAGTCTAGGGGTGCTGAACCTGAGGCCCGGGGGCCAAATCCTTTGGTGCTTTCCCAGCTTTTGTGCGTTTTTTCCTACATTCTAAAAGGTTGGAATGCCTCTGTGAAGGCTGTTACTGACAGGAAGAGCTTGAAGCTAAAATTGGCTGATAGTTTTGGTATTTCGGCACCAATCCTTTCACCTTCAGCCCTGCCCACCTCTGGAATGCCCCCCGCCCCGCTGAGAGCTTCTCCAAAATGGATTATGGCCCTTAGACTGAAAGAGGTTCTCTCTCTCTCTCTCTCTCTCACACACACACACATGCACGCACGCACGCACCAGTTTAGTCACTAGGTTCGTAACTTGGGACCTTGTGTGTTTTAACCTGTGCTGTTTCCGTCAGCTATAGCTCCCTATTAAGGCCCTTATCTCTATAGGGGGTCCCTTGGGCAACCCTTTTTCTCTTGAGGGCCAAATTCCCTCCAGTGTAATATGTTGCAGGTACATGGTGACAGTGGGTAAGGCCAGATACACTAGTGGCCAGTGCCAAAGCCAAATGTGTTCCGGATCAGCTAATCCAGAACAAACACCAGCATGCTTCAATTTTCTCCATGGCTACCTCAGATTAGAAATCCTGTTTCCCCGTAAGATATTCCTCTGAAACATGACATATTGAGTAACATGTGGCTAAACTGTTTTATGTCCAATCTTATGCAACTCTACTCAGAAGGAAATCCCACTGGTTTGGGGGTGGGGTTACTCCCAAATAAGTACATTGGGGCTTTTTAATTTAATTTTATTTCAGTACAACAAACCCATACAGTACTGTTCTGGAAAGTAAATGAAAGTAATTCCTTTCTGACTTGATTGCCTTCCCAGAGGGGAACAGGCCAGAGGAGCCCAATACGCCCTGCCAGCTGTAAGATTCAACCTTGAGCAACATGTTCAGCAGGCTGACAACCTTTCTGTGGGAATCGAGCAGGCCGGAGCGGAGACTTGGCTGAGAGAAGGGTTGGGGTCAAACTTGTCTGATTGGGAATGGAGGTGTCTAAAGAGATTGGAAGAGAAATGCTCACTTATTAGGCATAGTTCACATTTACAAACAAAGTTTGGCTGCAGGGTTAGGTGGACTGGCGAAGAGCTCCAGGTGCCCCGCCTCTGTTCAAAAGCAGCTACAGAGCTCAGGGAGCTTCATGGCTACAATGTCTTTAGTACCAGAAAGCTCTCTTGTTTGGACGATACCTGAACTCTGACCTTATGGCTTGCCTCGACTCCCATGTTTGTGGGACCTTGCCTTGGATATGATTCCTGAATCCTAGAATCTTATAACTCTAGAAGCCTGTGCCTTTGAAACTCTGCCTTAGACTACTTCACTGGTCTTCAGAATCCTTCTCCCAGCTTCTGTTTGGATTGTGTCTTGAAACGTAATGGTGAATTTACAACCCTGTCTGTGCTCCTAATGGAACTAACTAATTTATTGGGACTGTTAACCTCTGTGAGGTTTTTGTGCCACGAACTCTGAAGGACTGCTTGTGTTACCATCTCACTATAATAAAGAGAGTTCATTGTTTATTTTAACCTGGGCTACGTTGCTGGTGTTCCAAGAGAACCAGGCTTGACAAACAGCATGATTAGCATTTTTAAAAATTAAATATAAGCTGTGTTGGGCACCAGTGGGAGGTTTTTTTTCCTAATGCTAATTGCCACACAAGGGCAATTTTCATCAGGATTACAGCTGGGGAGGCAAGGGCTAAACCTCCCATTCCTGCGAGCTGTGGCCCTGATGAAAATCACCTCCCCCCCTATGCATGGTATTTAATTTAGCAACCATGTATGTTTATTAAAAAGAAAAAGAAAAAAGCACACTATTAAAGTAATATCTAGTTTAGCCCTGATTTACCAAATAACTGATAGGGGGTTCTTTTCAGTCACAATTCAATTTTCAGGGGAAATGCCGCTATGACATAAGGATAAAATATCCAAAATGTGTAGCAGGGCATCTTGCTATGCTAATGAAATATTGTTGAAATGCAACTACAGATGCAACTCAGCCATGGCCATCCAGCAAGTGGCCTATTAATTATTCTCTATGTTGAATATGTGTGCTTCTTAAACTTAGGTTCAAAACATCCCTCAAAAATTAAGGGAGGCAGCGGACGAAGCACCATTCCATACGCTACCTTTTTATTAACAGTAGAAATATAGGGTTGTACCCAGGTGGAGTTAGTTTCCCTTAGGTCCCTTTGAAATCAATGAGACTCGAGCCATAAATAACTTGGCCCATTGGTTTCAATGGCATCTATATTCAACTAACATATTCCGGATCCACCCCATAATGTACGGTGATCCAAACAACATTTTAAAGCACATGTGGAAGGAATATGCACCACAAGGTGCTTCTGATCGTCTGAAACTTGCTGTGACATCTTTCTGTAGGGAAAAAAAAAAACAGTTCCCTGATGTAATGTGTGAAACAACCTCAAAGCTACTAGTCATGGCTGTCATGTCAGCATCACTATACTGCCTCCAGTATCAGAGGCAGAGTGGCTTTGTATACCAGTCGCTGGGGAACACAAGGTGGCTGGGGAAATTAGTGGCCATCATTATAAAATGTAACGATGGCCACTTATTCGGATGACTTTAAAAGGAGATTAGACAAATTCATGGAGGTTAAAGATATTAAAGGCTTCTAGTCATGATGGCTATATGCTACCTCCGGTATCAGAGGTAGTATGCCTGTGTACACCAGTTGCTGGGGAACATGGGTGGGAGGGTGCTGTTGCACTCATGTCCTAGTAGTGGGTTTCCCACAGGCAGCTGGTTGGCCACTGTGTGAACAGAATGCTGGACTAGATGGACCTTGGTCTGATGCAGCACAGCTCTTCTTCTGTTCTTATAGGAAGCTGTATTCATATGAACAAAAACAAAGTGATTATTTGAGTGTACATATCTTACATGTGTACCTTTGCTTAAAAAAAAAAAGTATGCAATACATTCTCCACTTCTTCCACCCAAGGATGCTCATGAATAGACCTGTTGGCCATAGAGCAGGCGGGGGAGAATTTCATTTCAAGCAGCGGCCTGCAGGGGAGGGCTGTTTAGAAACCAAACGTAACATGCATGCTAGGTCAAATGAAATCTTTCACCCACACCAAAACCCAGAAGGGGCCATCCCTAGGCTGTTGCCTTCCAGCTTTGTTGGACTACAGTTGCCATTCTCCCCAGATAGTCATTGTTCATGCTGACTGGGGTGATGGGAGTTGTACTCCAACACATCTGGAGGATAGCAGGTTCTGGGAGGCTGCACTAGACAGTGATTCCACCAAGTATTTGGTGTGAACAGGTATGAATCTACCAATGCACTACACTCATAATCTAAGGCCCTCCTCCAGGTGCCTCCTCCAAGGGAGGCTTTCAGGGTGGCAACAAGGGAGAGGGCCTTCTTGGCGGTGGCTCCCTGACTGTGGAATGCTTTCCCCAGTGATGTCTGCCTGGCACCAACATTGTTATCTTTTCAGCACCAGGTTAAGACCTTCCTCTATTCCCAGGCATTTGGCAGCATATGATAGGTTTTTAATTAGATCATGGGATATTGTTTGGATATGAGTGAGTGTGTGTGTGCGTGTGTGTCTGCTCTGTTTATATGTTTATAGCTAAACTGTTCTTATATTATGCATAATTCAGTATTTCTAAGGTTTTTAATCTTTGTAAACCGCACAGAGAGCTTTGGTTATAGGGTGGTATAGAAATGTGATAAATAAAATGAATGAAAATAAATGAACAGGGCTGCCCATTTCCAGAATATATTGCAAAAAAAAGTTGGGCACAAACTCACCCTTAGGAAGAGTGGGCTATCAGTTCTTGGGCTAACAATTCTTCATTTCATTTGATTTTGTAATGGGTGGCATCATTTAAACCGCTTGAATATTGAAAGGATTTTTTTAAAATATTGAATATTATTGATGAGGGGAGTTCTACAGCTAATGAATCTCCACCCCCGCCCCGGCATGGTAATGTGACATTTGAAAGTGTGTGTTCCTTCTCGCACGTTCACATTAATTTTTCAAGAAGGTTCTTCAAGACAGTTTGCATACGACATATTACAAAATGGCACGGAGATAAATCAGGAGTTTTAAAAAAATGAAATTGCATTCAAATTATTGGCCCTCCTACTCAAATCCAGAATGTGAACACCCAGCCACTTTGAGAAAAGTGTGAGTCCCAGTTGTGCTGCTGTCCTATGCGGACCGATTCCCCACCCTCAACAAACACAGGGCACAAAGGATCTGCAAAGCCCTGGCAGTCCTGACGTACAAATTAAAGCGCTGGAACATTTGTGAACAATGCTATGCGTGGCTGGCTGGAGAATGCTGACAGTTGTAGGACTTTTTTTCTGTCTAGATGCATAGGATTGCACCCTAAACTGGCTTAAGTAGAAACCTGCAAGACAGACTATTTCTCAATAGTACATAAGATGCCAGAAAAGAAAACTTATGCAGGGCAGGGCTGGCCCAAGACATTTTGCTGCCTGAGGCAAAGGACCAGAAGGCATCCCACCCATTCCATGTACAAAAGCTGACTGGACCGGCAGATGATTTTGTCTTAACACTGATGATAAGACAGCATCCTCCACTATACCTGAAGGCAGCAGGCTAACTTAGGAAGTGCAGAGCTGATCACATGGCACACAGGTCTCTCCTCCAACACCTTGCTGCCATTTCCCAGCATCTGCCACCTGAGACGATTGCTTCACTCTGCCTAATGGTAGGGCTGGCCCTGATAAAGGTATCCTTTAGGCAGTGTTCCAAGGGGGCACAGGATACTGCAGACTTCCCCCTCCACAGGCGGAGAGGTAGATCTGCCCATCACTGTGAAGGTGCTCCTTTAACTGGAGGCTGAAAACCCCCTCATTCCCTGGAATAGAGGAGGAAACTATGACAGCCCTGGCACTGGCATTATTTTTCCTCTCACTGGAACCAATGGCACGGGGGGGGGGGGGTTTAAATCAGCAAGGAAAAATGGAAGTAAAAAGCCACTCCACATACATCCTGCATCCTGGCAGGGTGACCATGTGTCCTCTGTTACAGAGGACAGTCCTCTATTTGAAGGGCTATTCAGTCCATTTCCAGTTCAAGATAAAGAGCCCTCAGAGGGAAGAGCTGGGCCTTGTAGTTGCCCATTGACAGCACCTGGATAGCAGATTGAGCAAGGCACCCAGATCAGCCACCCAGTCACAGTCTTCCACATTATGCCAAGATGTATTGAATTTATATTTAAATTATAATAATTACTTCTAAGTTTGCTTCTGTACATTACTTTACATAATGTACACTATATTAGCATATGCAAATTTTATGCAAACTAAGTTTTGTCCCCCCTTTTTGGTGATGCATAGCATCTGTTTCGACAATTCACAAGTGACCACTGTGCATCCTGGTCTGGCAAGCCCAGCAAGGCTTGGAAAGTAGTGGTTCCTCCACCACAGTCTCTCCCCCCCGCCCCGCCCCGCCGCCCTCACCCTACCACCCCACCTTCCACTCAATTGCTCTGTAAGTGAGATTGTAACTGGAAATTTCTCAGCTCACACCCTCACAGTGCAATCCTATTCATGTCTATTCAGAGGTAAGCCCCATTAAGTTCAATGGGATTTACTCCCACATAAATGTGTATAAAAATTTCACTTGAGTAGAAGAGGGAATTTAAACATGGGCCAATTTTTTTACTCATAAAGGGCAAGTTACACCACCAAATTGTCCTCTCTTGTGGAATTTTAAAGGCACGTGGGTCTTGTCCTCTATTGTATCTGGTCACTCTAAGCAAGGAGACTTTTAGATTCATGACCAAAACCTGCTACTCTTTTAAAGCACAGGGCAGTGAGTGACAGGTTTCTCTTTCATTCATTATTGTTGTTACCAAACAAATCATGTTGGAAATACCGCCCATGACATCGAACGTCTTTCTTTCTGTCATGCGTCTGTTGGAAGGCCAAATTTAGGACTTTATAAATAGCTCAAGATCACCCTGCTTAACACGCGAGAATAGTTGGCTGGTTTCTCTGCATGTAAGCTGGATCTATGTGAGGAAATTTTCGTCTACAGTTTTAAGAGGTATGGGCCTAAAATTTAAATGTTTAAAGCTACTAATCCAGTACATCCCAGCTGTTAAAAAATGCCCATTTCATACACCATAAATGATAATCATTTGGTTTTTCAGGGGTGGGGGCGGGTTGGTACTTCTAAGAAGTATTAAAGGCATTTTAAAGCATTGAAATTGTACTGAAAATTAAAATTTAAAATATTAACCTGTGATGCTTTAGGAATTATTATACTTCAGTTTGTAATTTTGTGTGTGTGCATAATTCATAGAAAATGTCACATTTCTAATAAAAATCCCTAATTTACTAGACTTATTAAAAATAAATCAGAGTTCTGTTTTAAATTTGGAAACTCACCATTTGTCAACCTGTAAGAAACAGATTTGGTGTATGGCATAGTTGTTGTGTTAAATATTTTTCATAAATGAAGGCATCATACTGAAGCAGTTTAATTTGACTATAGAATATAATTTAAGATTTGTAAATATTCGTGGGGGGTTGCCGGGGGCGGGGGATTGTTTTAGGAACTCCAAATGAAATACTGATCATACTTAGAGGCTTTTCTTAAAAAAAAAAAGCGTTCATGTACAAGTTTTTGTCTTTTTTTTCTTTATGCAATTAAAGGCTTGTCAAACATTCCATAGCCCTGTCCCAGTCTAGAGCAAAACACAAGGATGCTGATTTCTTTCTCTGTCCTGCTCACATGGTAGTCAGCGCAATTGTATGCATGTTTAGACAGAAAAAAAGTCCTACAACTCCCAGCATGCCCCAGCTAGCCCCTTGAGTCTACTAAGAATTATTCCTTGCTACACGTGCAAAGAATTGCAGCCTTTGTGTTTACCTTTGGCCAATTCACAATACATTTATTTTTTAAAACTCAAGAGTAGCAATTATTCATGCTTAAATGGCAAAATACATGCACAATGACATCAATTTTGAATTGTGCAGATGTGTCAAAATGTCTGGGTCTCCCCACATTAGCAGGAGACCTGATCTTTACCCAGTGCCACTTCGTTGTTTGTTTAGATTTTTGTTGTGGTTACTTCTCTACAGTGCAATTGATAGTTTTTAAAAAGTGATGATTTTAAGTAAAATAGTGGAAACGAACCAGCAATCGCTCTGGCTGCAAAGAGGAAATAAGGAATTAAAGGGCTTGTTGGCAGGAAACAGGAAATGTATGTTTAAAACTAATAGAAGGGGCCAGCTGACCAAGTAATGCATGGCTGGGAGTGAATTGACAGCAACAAATTAAGGGGCAGGCAGTCGAGGAAGAGGAGAAGGAGCCACTTAGAAGCACAGGCAAGCATTACAGAAAGGTGGGGCATCACCAGGTGCCTTTGCTAGTTCACACACTGCCGTAGTTTGCTAGTTCTTATTGGGCCAGCTGGCACTACAGTTGTATTAAAAGTCAGATAAATTGGCACCTACCTGGTCTTCAAAAATGGGAGGATGATAAAGAATGCAACAGTTCAGCAGCAACATTCTTTAGAAGATTGCTCATAATACTGAATTAATGAATTCGTAGAAACTGGCTAGTCTAGAAGTACACTTCTAGACTAGGAACTATACAGAGTCAGATCACTGGTCCGTCTAGCCCAGTACTGCTGACACTGACTGGCAGCGGCTGTCCAAGGTTTCAGGCAGGATTCTTTCCTAGCCCTACCTGGAGATGCCTGGGATTGAACCTGGGACCTTCTGCTTGCAAAATGTGTTCTATCACTGAGCCATGGCCTTTCCTCTCAAGTAAACATGGATTTCTAACTTCTGCTCCAAAAGACACATGCATAATACATAAAGCGCACAATCCTATGCAAGTTTAGACAGAAAAAAGTGCTTGCACGGGCGAACAATTTTAGCTCAGTCAGCACCACTTAAAACTGGGCTGAGAGAGTCAGTTCAGGGGTTACTGTAAAAAACTGCTGTGAGTGTTGTTTTAACGACACTGTGATTTGTTTTATTGCAATGTTTAAATTCTGACTTTTCTCCAAGTTTTTCACGTTGATATATATAATTTGTCTCGGTTTATTCGCACAACAATCCAGTGAGGTAGGCTGCTGAGAACAATTTGCCCAAGCCCCATGCATTGAGCTTCATAGATGAATAAGGGCTTGAATCAAAGTTTCTCCGGGCCAGTCACCTTAGAGCACAATCCTATGCAGGTTTAGACAGAAAAAAAGTCCAATTCCTGGCATTCCCCAGCCATCCATAGGAGTTTTTTCTGTCTAAACCTGCATAGGATTGTGCCTTAATACTTTGTTGTTGCTAAGTAATCTGTTTTCCTTTTCCTCAGAATGTCAAACTTTGAGCAATTTGATGTAGATTTTTACCAGTCAGACTATACCACTGATGACCAACAACAAAGTTATAATGGATCTGGAGTCACTGGAAATGTCTATGAAAGCAAAAAGTAAGTGCTTGAAATAGGAAGAATTTGCTGATTTAATTTTAACATTGCATTTCAGGTGGAATACATTGCAGTATTATTTGTAATTTACAGTGTTACAAATTGATCTTTTGACCATTAAATAAATCAGTTGTTCAGTTGTTCAGTTGTGTCCGACTCTTCGTGACCCCACGGACCATAGCACGCCAGGCCTTCCTGTCCTCCACTCTCTCCCGGAGTGTGCTCAAGTTCATATTCATTGGTGATGCTATCTAGCCTTCTCATCCTCTGCCGTCCCCTTCTCCTTTTGCCTTCAATCAAATAAATCAGTACAGAATTTATATAATTGTTAAAAGAAGATGTCAAAAGGAATGCTCCAGCATTTGCAATCTCATATCACTCTTGAGTACATTAAAGTACATTAAAATGTATGGTGGGAATGTTTTACACTCCCTTTACCTTAAAAAAGAGGAAAAAAGAGTTATAATGTAGGAAGAGAGCCCGTCAGTCCTTTTTCAGAAGCTTCTTTGTCACATCAGTTGGTGACACATCACATCATGTCTCTTGGTGACATTCCCTGTCCCTTTAAATTAGCTGAGGAGATGGAGATGACTACCTAGAAGGGATGTGGACAAGACACTGGCTGCATACACTGAATTTGTCAATAGCAAAGGGGAAAATTCTGGGCAAAAATGGCATCCATTGTGCTACAGAGCGCTACAAAGGTCAGATTTCACTTGTTTGCAAGTAAATTAGATTAAACCTTTGTAGCACTATGGAGTAGTTTTTCATCAAATGTTGGTGGCAAAACTGCCAGTTGTGGGGATATTTTCTATAGCGGGGTAGCCCACTCCTGGTCTAGGATATCCAACCTTCTAAACTCAAGTAGAGCTAAAACAAAATGCAAAAATGAACTGAATGCAAATATGTATGCATGTGAAAGCATAAAAGCTGACACTCATCAAAACGCAGCAAATTTTAAATTTCGTACGTCACTGTTCCAGTTTAGCCAAGTCAAGATTTAGCACAAATCTGTGGGCTACATTGCTAAGTATCCCGAGGAGAAAGTGGGTTTTTTCAAAGCTCTGAAACCTAAGTTTTACATCCAATACCATAATATTTATTTCAGTACAAGGTCCTTCTTCATCTACAGATGGCCAAGTTAACAAAGCCAGCTCCAGGTTTTTTGGAACAACATGGCCTAGAAGGACCCCCAAATTACCTAAAGGGTAGGGTCATGGCTTGTGGGGGATGGAGGAGTGTAGGATTCATAAACCAAGAACCAGAGTCCACTTGACAAGTGTTTGGCAAGATCAAACACAGTGTACACTGCCTCCAGTCAGCAGCCACAACTTAACTGAGATGGCATCCCAGAGGCCCTACATTGTTACAAGGGTTGCTAGGGTAGTATCTCATGTGACTGAAAGCCCAGCTAGCTAGTTTGGACTGGTTGGGCTCCATGCCTAATGAAAGCCAAGATGGCAATACTGGTCTTTGGCCAGTGGGCTCATTAATATGTCCGGGCCTTTGCAGTTTCTTAACTCTTCTGATGTCTGGCACCATGTCTTTCCACTTGAAGAAAACACATTCACCAATTTCCAAATGTTACAAAGTATACCTTTCCACATCACAATATGGAGATGTCTGAAAATGTATTGGGTGTCCATGAGATGCACACCCCATCATAAAATGAATAGGACCATTATGACTGTTCTTTCCTTTCAACCATGGGCCGGCTCACAGACAGTGGCATGGGAACTGCTTCCTTGTGGCTTCTTCTCATGCCAATCAGCAATGTGTGCATGGAGAAGCTCATGGGTACAGATGTTACTTTCCCCATAAATATTACCCAGGAGGAATGGTGACATCAACATAGGAAAGAACCTTATCCATATGATTCCTTGATGTTCCCATGAAGAATAACCTGGGAAGAAGCCACATGGAAGTGGCTCCCACACCAAGGGTAGTAAGTATGAATCGGACTGGATCAACATATTTTGTTGGAAAGTCAGAACTGGTGAAATGGTGCAAGTTATAGGGGGCTGCTATCTTACCTGTTTTTGATTGTCTTAAATTTGGAGGGGATAAACAACACATGCACGTACCAAAATATATATGTAAAGCCCAGAAAGACCTAATATATACATCACAGTTTTGAAGAACATGTCCTTTGACTCTGGTAGCAGTGCTTTTGTTTTGTTTCAGTTGTAGAGGTTGGATGGGCACCGTGGCACAGTCACATGATACCTTTGCTCCTTCAGAAATGCTTTCATCTTCTCAGCCTTATTCAGGCCAGATCTTTCAACCAGCATATGCTTCTGAGTTTCCACCTAATCGTGCTTACTCTGACAGCTTTGATGAAGAACCTCCTTTGCTAGAAGGTACAGAATTAAAGCATTTAATTACACTTTTTTGCATGTTCTGGCAGGTATGCATAAAGCAGAATCTGTTAATCATCATCACAGATGTTTGTACTATCAAGCAAGTCATTTATTCCCCCCTTATATAGATAACAATTGACATTTAATGATAATGTGTGTTTTGTGTGGGTAGGATACCATTAAATATATGTATACTACTAACAAGAAGTCATCTTGTTGTTGTTGTTGTTCAGTCGTGTCCGACTCTTCGTGACCCCATGGACCATAGCACGCCAGGCCTTCCTGTCCTGCACTTTCTCCCGGAGTGTGCTCAAGTTCATATTCATTGCATTGGTGATGCTATCTAGCCATCTCATCCTCTGCCGTCCCCTTCTCCTTTTGCCTTCAGTCTTTCCCAGCATCAGGGTCTTTTCCAGAGAGTTTTCTCTTCGCATTAGGTGGCCAAAATATTGGAGCTTCAGCTTCAGTATCTGTCCTTCCAATGAGCACTCAGGGTTGATTTCCTTTAGGATGGACTGATTTGACCTCCTTGCAGTCCAGGGGACTCGTAAGAGTCTTCTCCAGCACCACAGTTCGAAAGCATCAATTCTTCGGCGCTCAGCCTTCCTTATAGTCCAGCTCTCACAGCCATACATTACTACTGGGAAAACCATAGCTTTGATTAGACGGACCTTTGTCGGCAAGGTGATGTCTCTGCTTCTTACAATGCTGTCTAGGTTGGCCATAGCTTTCCTCCCAAGGAGCAAGCGTCTTTTAATTTCATGGCTACAGTCACCATCTGCGGTGATCTTGGAGCCCAAGAAAGTAAAATCTGTCACTGCTTCCATTTCTTCCCCTTCTATATGCCAGGAAGTGATGGGGCCAGATGCCATGATCTTCGTTTTTTTAATGTTGAGTTTCAAACCAGCTTTTGCACTCTCCTCTTTCACCCTTAACAAGAGGCTCTTGAGATCCTCTTCGCTTTCTGCCATTAGGGTGGTATCGTCTGCATATCGGAGGTTGTTGATAATTCTCCCAGCAATCTTAATTCCGACCTGTGATTCATCGAACCCGGCATTTCTCATGATGTACTCTGCATATAAGTTAAATAAGCAGGGTGACAATATGCAGCCTTGTCGTACTCCTTTCCCAATTTTGAACCACTCGGTTGTTCCATGTCTGGTTCTTACTGTTGCTTCTTGACCCTCGTACAGGTTTCTCAGGAGACAGGTAAGGTGGTCTGGTACTCCCATCACTTTAAGAATTTGCCACAGTTTGTTGTGATCCACACAATCAAAGACTTTAGTGTAGTCAATGAAGCAGAAATAGACGTTTTTCTGGAATTCTCTTGCTTTCTCCATGATCCAGCGAATGTTGGCGATTTGATCTCTAGTTCCTCTGCCTCTTCGAAACCCCGCTTGTACTTCCGGTAGTTCTCGGTTCGCATACTGCTGAAGCCTAGCTTGTAGGATTTTGAGCATCACCTTGCTGGCATGTGAAATGAGCACAATTGTGCGGTAGTTTGAACACTCTTTGGCGTTGCCCTTCTTTGGAATTGGAATGTAAACTGACCTTTTCCAGTCTTGCGGCCATTGTTGAGTGTTCCAAATTTGTTGGCATATTGAATGCAGCACTTTAACAGCATCATCTTTTAGGATTTTAAATAGCTCAGCTGGAATACTGTCATCTCCGCTAGCTTTGTTGTTACTAATGCTTCCTAAGGCCCACTTGACTTCACTCTCTAGGATGTCCGGCTCAAGTTCAGTGACCACACTATCATGGCTATCAGGGACATTAAGATCTTTCCTGTATAGTTCTTCTGTGTATTCTTTCCACCTCTCCTTAATCTCATCTGCTTCTGTTAGGTCCCTGCCTTCTTTGTCCTTTATCATGCCCATCTTTGCACAAAACGTTCCCTTGAGATCTCCGATTTTCTTGAAGAGATCTCTAGTCTTTCCCATTCTGTTGTTTTCCTCCATTTCTTTGCATTGTTCATTTAAGAAGGCCTTCTTGTCTCTCCTTGCCATTCTCTGGAACTCTGCATTCAGTTGGATATATCTTCCCCTTTCTCCCTTGCTTTTCGCTTCCCTTCTTTCCTCAGCTACTTGTAAAGCCTCATCAGACAGCCACTTGGCTTTCTTGCATTTCTTTTTCTTTGGGATGGATTGAGTTGCTGCCTCCTGAACAATGCTACGGACCTCCGTCCATAGTTCCTCAGGCACTCTGTCTATCAGGTCTAATCCCTGAAACCTCCACTGTGTATTCATCAGGGATATGATTTAGGTCATACCTGAATGGTTTAGTGGTTTTCCCTACATTCTTCAATTTAAGCCGAAATTTTGCAACAAGAAGCTCATGATCTGAGCCACAGTCAGCTCCAGGTCTTGTTTTTACTGACTGTATAGAGCTTCTCCATCTTTGGCTGCAAAGGACATAATCAATCTGATTTCGATATTGACCATCTGGTGATGTCTATGTGTAGAGTCGCCTCTTGTGCTGTTGGAAAAGAGTGTTTGCTATGATCAGCGTGTTCTCTTGGCAAAACTCTATTAGCCTTTGTCCTGCTTCATTTTGTACACCAAGGCCATGCCTGCCTGTTATCCCGGTGATTTCTTGACTTCCTACTTTAGCATTCCAATCCCCTATGATGAAGAGGACATCTTTTTTTGGTGTTTAGTTCTAGAAGGTGTTGTAGGTCTTCATAGAACCGATCAACCTCAGCTTCTTCGGCATCAGTGGTTGGGGCATAGACTTGAATTACTGTGATGTTGAATGGTTTGCCTTGGATTCGTACTGAGATCATTCTATCATTTTAAGATTGTACCCCAGTACTGCTTTTCCCACCCTTTTGTTGACTATGAGTGCTACTCCATTTCTTCTAAGGGATTCTTGCCCACAATAGTAGATATGATGGTCACCTGAATTAAATTTGCCCATGCCTGTCCATTTGAGTTCGCTGATTCCCAAGATGTCGATGTTCAATCTTGCCATCTCATGTTTGACCACCTCCAGCTTACCTTGATTCATTGATCTGACATTCCAGGTTCCTAAACAATATTGTTCTTTACAGCATCGAATTTTCTTTTCACCACCAGACACATCCACAGCTGAGTGTCCTTTCAGCTTTGGCCCAGCCGCTTCACTCTTTCTGGCGCTACTTGGAAATACCCTCTGCTCTTCCCCAGTAGTATATTGGACACCTTCCGACCTGAGGGTCTCATCTTCCGGCGTCATCTCTTTTAGCCTTGTGTTACGTTCCATGGGGTTTTCTTGGCAAGAATACTGGAGTGGGTTGCCATTTCCTTCTCCAGTGGACCACATTTTGTCAGAACTCTCTGCCATGACCTGTCCGTCTTGGGTGGCCCTGCATGGCATAGCTTATGGCTTCACTGAGTTACACAAGCCCCTTCGCCACAACAAGGCAGTGATCCATGAAGGGGAAGAAGTCATCTAGATGGGGGAAAATAGCATCTTATAGGTACATAGGTAGGTGCATTACTGAGTCATTGGTCCGTCTAGCCCAGTATTGTCAACACTGACTGGCAGCAACTCTCCAGGGTTTCAGACAAGATTCCTTCCTAGCCCTACCTTGAGATGCCCCAGATTGAACTTGGCACCACCTGCTTGCAAAGTATGTGCTCTGCCACTGAGCTACAGCCCTTCTTCTCTGCACTGTTCCTTGAGGCAGCAGTAGGGATGTCAGAGAAATCCACAATGGAATCAAATAGGTTCAGATTTCTATGAATCCTACCTGTGGCTTTTCTCAAGTCATGCAAATTCCATGGACTTGCAGATCACGGGTTTGTTTGTTTACTTGTTGGAACTTTGCACAAATTTAGCAATACAAAAATATACGAAATACAAAAACACTGGCCAAAAATATGCATTTTCTCCATAGGCTAAAACATGAAAATGCCCATTTGGGGGGAATTTGCACATTTTTGCAAGTGCAAATTTGTGTAAATGTGAATTTGTGCAAATTCAGGAACTTGAACAAAATCAGATTCCATCCATGAATGGATGATGGAAGGAAAAGTGCCTGACAATCTACGAAACCCAGACAGAATGGATTTTATACAATCTGTACATCCCTAGGTAGCAGACGTATCTACCTGGAATGTGCCCCTCTTTGGCTTTCCGACCAAGGCAGCCTGCACTTTCCCACACAAGATTGCACAGTGGGCCTCCCCAATTGCAAATTCTTGCACAGGTCCCATCACTTGGAATTTTAAACCAGGTTTTTGGTCCATTGCTTGGATTACAGCAGGTTTCTTCATGTTAAAATTCAGTTGCAGATCACAGCCTATTAACAGATATTACATCATGTCCAAACCATGATGTTATGCATCAGTATTAAAACTCCCTTTCTCATATATAACAAACACAAGCCAGACTAAAATCAACCTTGTATTTGGTGTGTGTTAAATTTTAAATTGCTCTGTGCCCAGAATTGTAGCTAGCTTGATCATCACATGGTCAAAAAATCCTAGGTGGAAAAAAAATGTTTAGAAGTAATGTTCAATTCTAGGCTGCCAAATCAGACAGAGGGGGGAAATCTGGTTAATTTGTTGTCTTGCATTTATAACACAGACACATGTTTATGTTTGAAAGGGCAGCACCACAATTTGCATGGAAAATAAAGGCGTTAGCTCATTTTTATGGCACATACATCATATACTTTACTACCTCTAGATGACAGCAGCACAATAAATTTTGCTTTCAGATTTCATTTCACAGCATTGCCTTTCCCTCTGTGCTTATATTGAACCATCAGATATCATGTTAAGCTAGCTATAATTAATAAACACTTGTTATAATCTTGTTTACATATCTTGTAATAAATTTTCATGTTTTCTTAAATTAAGGTGGCTTATGCCAAAGCAAAACTTGAGAACAGGAACATTCGCTACATCTACATTACTATAACGACATCAACTATGTTAGATTAAAAAAGCCCTTCAGTCTTTAGTTGAGATATTTAGGGTGCAATACTATACCTGCGTACCTGGGGATAAGCCTCCTTGGACTCAGTGGAACTAACTTCTGAGTAAATATGCATATGATTACTCTGTTAGGTTTTGATCTTATCACATTATCTAAATGTTTCATGGTATGTGTGGTTTTTATCTTTATAAGTTCCCTAAGAGAGAGAGTAGAGCTAACATCCCCAATCTGTTGATCCATCTATGATATTTTAAACCTATCCTTTAGAAGGACCTCCTTGGGGGAACTCAAGCAGCATACATGCTCCCCCAATGTTATTTTTACAAAATTGTTAGAAATGTCGTGGTGTAGTAGTTGGAGTGGTTGGACTGGGACTCAGGAGATCCAGGTTCTAGTCCCTGTTTGGCAATGGAGCTCACTGGGTGACTTTGGGCCAGTCACTGACTCTCAGCCTAACCTACCTCACAGGGTTGTTGTGAGGATAAAATGGATATGTAAGCCACGTTGGGTTCCTTGCAAGAGGAAAACAGGTGGGATCTAAATGTAAGAATAAATAAGAAATCGTGGCTCACCCAGTGAGCTTCATGGCTTAATGTTGCCTGGAACCTAGATCTTCCTGGCCCAAGTCCAGAACTCTATTTCCCCATACTACACTGGCTGGCTGTTAAACATAGGAGAAAAGAATGGTACTTTTGCCAATCGGTTATGGTTTCACCCACTTTTGCAATCCCTGTCATGACAACTTTTCTGACAACCTCTTATTCAGATGAGAACTTGCAAAGTGAGAAAGGTGGCAGATGTGTTGAAGGACAGATGTACCATGTACTTCTGCTGCACCTTGCTACTGCTCCGTAGGCAGCTGGTGTTAGGAGCAGGGATGCTGGAGAAATCTGCTGTGTAAACGGGCTCCATTTAGGTAGAACTTAGTGCTTCATGGCCACAAATGGTGTAAAATTATACGCCAATTACGGCTGTAATTTTCCCACAACAGGATAATGGCAGTCGCCATTAACCTATCTCGCCTTTTATAAAGCCAGAGAGCCACCGCACATCTGGAGGATGCACCAGCATTCTGAGGTGCATTCATTCTGGCATGAATATAGAGTGCTACAAAAACCCCTGCAACAGTCAACAAATTCTGGGGCACTCTCTCAGCACATGGAGGAAGCAAGCCATGCTAGAAGCAGGAGAGGAGGTCCTCGTGTGGTTATAACAACTCCCTTTTCCTGGTTCTGAGGCCACATCTTGAGAGAGCTTTGTATGCTCCAAGCCACGTAAGACCTCTCTCACATGCTTGCACATCATTGTCCTCATTGAAATAGCCTGGACAAAAGAGCCACAGTAAACACCCATGGACTGGATGGATGGTCCTTCAGAATGGGGCTGACAACCTGACCTTCTTCAGTCACACATGCAGCTGGTGACAGTACTGCTGACCTGCACAACTGGCCAAACTACATACCCACCAAACTACATGCAGCCCGCCTGTTGTCACAAGCCCAGGGTCAGGCTCCCCATGCTTAGCGAGTGGAGCTGTAGACTCCAATGGAGAAGCGGGGGAGGGATTTGCCCTCAGCCCAGGTGACAACACTCCGCCACCCCCACCAGGCCCCAAAGCACAAGGAATCCCCAGAGTTCACCGTAACACCATTTCTCCAGCTTCGGGCGGTTGCATTGCCATCTTTTTGAATTCTGAGGACTCTGTTCCAGAAACCGCAGTGCAGTCATGATCCCCCACCCAGCGCTGTCACTTACAAAACAGGGCAAGGCCCCTTTTAATGCAGGAGGTTTTTTCTGGTTGGGGCAGAGCTGCCCACCTAGACTGAGCTGCAGCCTATTTAAAGCCTCAGCTAACTCCAGACTGCTGAAGCAACAGCTGAGGTTACTCTGGTTTTGTGTATTAGCATCCAATATGAGTGAAGCTTGGAACTGTCCAGGGTCGCACTTGTGTCTGAGGGTCAAAAGAGGTTACTTTAAATGTCTGTCTGTGTCTTTCTTTTTTTCTTTCTTTTCCTCTAGAGTAGGTAAAGAGGGCCCAATCCAGATTGGGACCCTAACATGGGGCATAGGGGGCCTGTACTGTGCCAGCTGCACTGGTTACCAGTGTGTTTCTGAGCCCAATTCAAAGTGCTGGTGTTAACCTTTAAAGCCTTAAATGGTTTGGGACCAAGTTCCTTGAAGGACCGCCTTCCCCCATATCAGCCTGCTGTCACTTTAAGATCAGAAAGAGAGGCCCTTCTCATTTGCCCACCCGTGAGAGCGATTGCATATGAAAGGGCCTTCTCTGCAGTGGCCCCACACCTTTGGAAAAAGTTGCCATCAGAGCTCTGCCATGCACAGTCACTGCAGGCTTTTAAGAAGGCCTTGAAAATGTATCCTTTTACCGTGGCCTCCTCTTGATATGGCTGCTGTTGTTCTTCTTGCTGGTTGTACTGTTGGCTTTTATTATGGTTTTTATGTTTCGATCACTTTTAATATTTCAACTGTTTTTTATGTATTTAATTGTTGTAAGCCACCTTGGGAGGGCTTCTGCCCTGAAAGGCAGCCAGGAAATGCAATAAACAAGCAAACAAACAAATAAATAAATTTAGGTCCAGATCAACCCCCTGTGCCTACTCAAGTAAAAATGAAAAGAAGATGTAGCTGCTGGCCACACATTTAACTTAATGTCTGTTTTGGTCTGGAACTGATGCTTGTGTCTAGCTCCCCTTTGTCTGGGACTTTTGCTTGGGTCTGAGCTCCTGCTGGTGTTTGAGCTCCTGACTAAAAGCCTGCTTGTGTGCTTGCACCGCAACCCAGCCATGCTCACTGCCTGGAACAGGATACCTGCCAATTGCAGTGCTTACCATGGGCTTGACAACCTGTTTTTGCAGTCCCCGTCAGTGTCAGGGTTGGATCTGAGCCCATAGAGTCCCAAAGCACCTCTGATTCTGAGGAGGAGATACAATCCGTGGGAGAGGAACTCTCTCTGGTTTCAGAGGTGCAACAGGAGGGGCAGCCCCCCCCCGCTCACATTCCTGGGAGTGACAGTGACCCTGGCATGGAAAGGGAGGGACAATCAAGCCTTGGAAAGCAGCCCTTTTGTCTGAGTGTTGATTTTGGCTATTGGAGGATTCAGAAGACAACAGGGGCATTCCTCACAGCCAGACTGAAACATCAAATGCTTTCCACCATACGCAGCTGGTGGGCTGTATTTGGCTTGGTGGGTTATTAGTACTACATACCCTGACTCTGAAGCCAGAAGGTCTCTAGGTACAGCCACCTTCTTGCTTGTCAAAAATGGTCATTGGCTTACGAAAACAGAGCAGGATCTTGTACAATGGGATAGTAAAGGCACTGAACACTGATCAGATTAATAAAGGCAACCCTGTCTATAAAGAACATGTTCATCGGCATTCTTATTAGAATAAATCTCATTCCATCTACATTCTGCACCACATGCAAGAAAAACAGAGCATGCAGCTTTTGCATCATCAGTGTCTTTGCCCAGTTATGCGAAGTTTGTTTTAGAAGTATGTGTGTACACAGGCATGTCTGCATGGGTGTATGATAAATCAAAGCCACAGGAGGACAGTGTTGACATCTGGTTTACAAAGTTCTCCCATTCATAATGGAGTAATCAATACCTCCCAATCTGGAGTCCAAATTAAGTCTTGGCTACCATGCATAGTCATTAGAATAATTTGTCGACAGCCAACTGATTGTTTTTTTGGGGATCTAAGATTCCTGATGAACTGTTACACCAAGGCCTTCCCTTGGGAGAATGAACCATTTTGGTTTGGTACGGTTCTTTCTTGCAGAGCTAGGCATCAACTTCGATCACATCTGGCAGAAAACATTAACAGTCCTCAACCCAACGAAGCCTGCAGATGGCAGCATTATGAATGAGACCGACCTGACAGGGCCGATGGTTTTCTGCTTGGCCCTCGGAGCAACGCTGCTACTGGTATGGTGTCATAGCAGTCACTGAGGGTCTAATAATAACCGTATCTGTTGATCAGAGACTGGAGGACGGTAAACAATATGGGAACTTTTTCTTATGTTTCTATGCAGAATGGGCCTGCATAAATGTCTCTTTATAAGCCATATCAGGGGATGCCTCCCTTCTTTGTGCACAGCTTTTTTAGCTGAAAGACTAATATTACAACACTGGAAAGACAAACACTCACCTCCTCCTACAATGCAATGGATTGAGGACCTTACAACACTTTCAATATTTGAATGAGTGGCATATAGATGTCACCTTCAAATGTATGCTTATTTGGATATTTGCTCTGCTTTTGTCACAGCCCATGTATAATTGCTAGAAAATTTATGCATTTCATACAAATCCATTTATGTATATTGAAAAATGAGGGGGGGGGGATTTTTTAAAAAAATTAACAAAAATAAAATAAAAATAATTTACATTTTTTTAAAAAAAATTCCAGGAGCTCTCAGGAACCATGTTGAGGACCAGGGCTCCATGGCAAATCCTTTCACTCACACAAATCCATTCCTCGTCCCCGTTCCCCCCTCCCCCATTTTCCTGATTTCAGTAGCCTAATTTAAGAGGGAAAGAAACTTTTTGTTGTCTCTGTTAAACCACTATGGGCGCAATTCTATGGGGATAGGCAGCCGCCTCCAAACTCGGAGGTGACTGCCTATCCAATGCAAGGCAGGAGAAGCGCAGAGGGGATCGTCCCCTCCAGGCTTCAGCTGCCCTGCATTTGTGGCTAGATAGTAGGGATGTCGGAGAATTTCTCCACGAATCTCCGGGAGGCCGAATGCCAATGCATTCAGCCCCCCGAAATTGGTGGAGAAACGGTATGCCACCCCCCGCCACCCCCTCCGGAATGGGACTTACCTTTGTCGACTGTCCCTGGTGCTGGCGGCTCCCGGCGGCGGTGCGGCGGCGGCTGGTCTTCCGACCGGCTGCCGCCACCGCCATTTCCAAGGCAAGGTGGGAAAAAAAAAAAAAGAACGTGATAGGCTACGTAAAGATTTATGTAGCCTATCATGGCTAGATTTTCAAAAAACACCGTGATAGGCTACGTAAATCCTTAGGTAGCCTGTCACGGCTGACTTTGGGGGGGGGAAGCGCGTACGGAAATGGTGACACCCATGGGCGCCGCCATTTGCATTCCTTATTTGGGCACGTGTAGTCTACGTAAACATTTACATAGACTACGGAGAAAATAAGGGCAACCGCCATTTGCGTACGCTTTTTTTCCAATTTTTTTTCCATTTACGTAGCCTATCACGGCTGACTGCAGGGACGCAAACGGCAGCGTCTACGGCTGCCACCATTTGCATCCTGGCAGGAGATGAGATTCGCGGCCGGAGGGACGGGGCGCCTCCCCCCCGGCCAGAATTTTGGCCGGAGGAACGGAGCGCCTCCCCCCCACCGCGAAGCAAGCTGCGGGATAAGGTAAGGGACTTTTGTCCATCCCTACTAGATAGCTGAATTCGGCTGTGTCATACTGGCATTTCCGTCTTCGCCATCCCAGAATGCCCCCTGGAATGCCTGTTTTCACTGCTCTGCTCTCCTTTTCCAAGTGCAGAGTATGGGGCCGTTCTGAGCTGCCTGCAAGGCAGCACAGGAGAGGGAAAAGGTCAATTTTCCGGGAATCGACCTCAGAGTGCAGGTTCCAAGGTCAGTTCCCAGAAACCGATGTATTCTATGGCCATCTAACCACTGACTAGCAGCCATAGGATCGCTCCTTACGAGTTAGAATCCCTTGTTGATCTACTAATCACCTTCAGATCTACTGGTAGATCCGGGTCTGCCTTTTGCCCACCCCTGTTTTAAAGAACCTGAGAATTAGGGCATGATCCTATGCATGTTTAGACAGGAAAAAAAAGTCCTACAACTCACAGCATGCAGGCTGGAACATGCTTGGAATTGTAGGACTTTTTTTCCTATCTGAACATGCATAGGATCACACCCTTAATTAGCTTACAAACTTCCTGGGCATGTAGGGCAGTATCCAGCACTGCTGCTCTGCCTCCATTCATTCTGTTGCACCCGCAAGACCAACCGCTAGTGCTGCAGCTAGGGATGTCAAAGAATTCCGCCATGGATCTCGGTGAGGCCGAATGCCAGTGCATGCGGCCCCCCGAAATCTGTGGTGAAATGGCCTGCCACCCCCCTGCTCCCCCGCGGATCCCCCCCGGGACGAGACTTACCTGGGGCGGATGTTCCAGGCGGCAGCGGCTCCGGCGGTGGCTTCGGCAGTGGTGGCTGCAGCGGCTGGTCTTCTGACCAGCTGCCGACGCCGCCATTTGCAGTCTTGTCATTTTTTTTTACAGAGATGTGTTAGGCTACATAAAGACTTACGTAGCCTATCACATCCCGGTTAAAAAAAAACAGCCGCTGCCATTTGCGTTCCTTATTTTTCACCATCTTAGTCTACGTAAATATTTACGTAGACTATTCCGGCGAAAATAAAGGGGAACGCAAATAGCGTAGTGGGAGCTATTTGCATCCCTTTTTGATTCACCGTTTTGGCCTACATAAATATTTATGTATCACTAACGCAGGGACGCCATTTGTGTCCCTGCGGAGGCCACGATAGTAGGGATGTCAGAGAATTCCACAATGGATCTCGGTGAGGCTGAATGCCAGTGCATTCGGCCCCCCTAAATCCATCGCAGAACGAAGCCCCCGCCGCCCCACCCCACAAAAGGAACGCGGGACAAAGTCCCCGCCACCCCCACCCCATGAAAGGCATGCAAAACGGAGCACTAACCTGCTCCCGTCCGCACTGCTTTGCAAATGGTGGCCGTCCTGCAGACGCCATTCGCTTCCTCATCTCAATAGCCGTGATAGGCTACGTAAATACTTACATAGCCTATCACAGCAGGGGGGGGGGAACCCAGTGCACGCAAATGGCGGCGGCTACTGCCATTTGCGTACACTAGGGTTTTTTTCCCCCTGCCGTGATAGGCTACGTGAATATTTACGTAGCCTATCACGGCTCACTACAGGGACGCAAATGGCGGCGGCTACGACAGCTGCCATTTGCGTCCCTGCAGGGTTGCCCAGCGGCCGGATGTCCAGCTACGGGCGGCCGGAGCTGGCCGGTGGCTCTGCGGCTTGGCCGCGGAGCGGAGCCGGCCGAGCAGGATTCTGGGGGGAAGGACGGAGCGCCTCCCCCCACTGGCAGACCCCAGCGGAGCCAGGTAAGTGGGGTTTCATACACCCCTACGTGATAGGCTATATAAGTATTTACGTAGCCTATCACGGCAAAAAAAAAGAGGGGGGGAACGCAAATGGCGGCGGCTACGGTGGCTGCCATTTGCGTTCCCTTTTTTTTGCCGTGATAGGCTACATAAATATTTACGTAGCCTATCACGGCAAAATACAGGGATGCAAATGGCGGCAGCTACGGTGGCCGCCATTTGCGTCCCTGTGCAGGCTGCCTAGCGGCCGGATGTCCAGCTGCGGGCAGCCCCGGCCAGCAGCTCCATGAGGTTGCTGCAGAGCGGAGCTGGCCAGGGAGAATTTCGGAGGGAGGAATGGAGCGCCTCCTCCCCACCGCGAATGTCAGCCTTTGAAAAGGTAAGTGACTTTAGTACATCCCTATCAGGAACCACTAGCTTCCCATTGCACTAGCATTAGGACCAACTAGCCCACGGGCACCATTGGATACTACCTGTGATATTTTATTTATTATTATTATTATTATTATTATTATTATTATTATTATTATTATTAGTCTCCATCATCTAAGACAAAGAACATGTCACTTGAAACCTCACCTGTATTTTAAAGATCAGCTCTAGTTTGATAAAAGTGGGTATTGTCTCACATTGCAAAGATCTGGGAGTATGACCAAAAAATCATTAAGAAAAAGGCAAAGAACATCTGAGTCAATGAAATAAATTCTCTCTTGAGACCATGACAAAAGATATTGTGTAATAGCACAAATGTACCTCTTAAAATGTTGCTCTATTTTTTTTTCTGAGTTGATTATGAAGAATGTTTGGATATCATAATTTATACCTTCACAGATCTGTTATCGGTTTGTTTATATGTTTATTCTGTCTAATGCATTATAATGTACATGTTTAAACTATGTAATTTGGATAAAGAGTTGTACAGCTAAATGAATGTTACATTGTATTTTCAACTAGCTGATAAATATGGAAGAAAAATACAAAACTCTTCTGCACAATCTAGGGACATCTTTTGGAAGGTGTAGGGATGTATGAAAGTGACTTACCTTTAACGAAATTTGATTCGAGGCGGGGGGGGAGGCGCTCCATCCCTCCCCCCCGAAATTCTGGCCGGGGGGGGAGGCGCTCCGTCCCTCCCCACCCGAATCCTGGCCGGCCGGGTGCGCAAATGGTGGCGGCCGTAGCCGCTGCCGTTTGCGTCCCTGCAGTCAGCCGTGATAGGCTACATAAATGTTTACGTAGCCTATCACGGCTGATTTAAAAGGAAAAAAACGTGATCAACTCAGAAAAAAAAAATTCCTTATTTTGACACATCTTTGTCTATGTAAACATTTACGTAGACTACGGCGAAAATAAGGGGAACGCAAATAGCGTAGCGTCTACGCTATTTGCGTTCCCCTTATTTTTGCCGTCTTAGTCTACGTAAATGTTTACGCAGACTAAGACGTGTCAAAATAAGGAACGCAATTTGCGTATGCACGTTGTTTTTTTCCTTTAAATCAGCCGTGATAGGCTACGTAAACATTTACGTAACCTATCACGGTATTTTTTAAAAATCTAGCTGTGATAGGCTACGTAAATCTTTACGTAGCCTATCACGTTTTTTTGTTCTTTTGTTTTTTGGGGTTTTTTTTACTGGAAATGGCGGCGGTGGCAGCCGGTCGGAAGACCGGCCACTGCCGCCAAACCGCCGCCAAACCGCCGCCGGATCCACCGCCGCGAGGAGGATTTGCCCAAGGTACGTCCTGTCCCGGAAGGACATCTCAATTAGCTAATATCAAAGATAATGTTGATAGGGATTGGCACGGTATCCATACACAGAGCATTCTGTACTAGGGGCCTTCCTAGATCTGGCCTAGACTGCTGAAGCTGCCTCTCTGGTGTGCCTGCTGCCTGGCAACACTGTAGCTGGTCATGCATTCTTTAACTGAATGAGGGACTCTGGTTCTTGAACCATGAACCTCTTGACTTGAGGCTAGCGCCTCCCTTAGTGAGCTGCCTGGACTGTGTGTGCTCAGCCCTCGTAGCTGCCTTCTGCTACTGGAGGGAAATAGGCATGTGGAACAACAGCCCTTGCAGCTGAGAGGCACTATGACACTTCTGGATTGGCCAGGGCTAACATAAATACTTTTGCCGTATAACATAAATACTTTTACCAATTCCCTGAATTTGCGCAAATTCACACTTGTGAAAATGTGCAATCCCCCCAAATGCACAAATCCCCCGCAAAATGCACAAATACCCCCAATGCACATTTTCATGCATTAGCTTATGGGGGAAATGCACGTGTTTGGCCTGTCATTGTTTTTAATTTTACGTAGTTTTCTATGACTAAATTTGCATAAAATTCTGGAAAGTAAAAAAAAAGTCCACAAGTCCATAGAATCCATGCGACTCAGGAAAAGCCAGTCCATTGCAGAATTCATGGGTCAGATTCATAGAAACCTGAACTCATTTGATTCCTTTGTGGATTTCTCCAGCTTCCCTGTTCTACCTTTACCTGGTCAACTGAACAGTACCTTCTGCACTTCAGGCATCAGCTGAAGTCTCTAATTCCACCAGTTAACATCAGTGACCCTGGGTTGGAGAGCTGCTCAAACCTGGGACAAATATGGTATACACATATGTGCTGTGGCACTTTAAAAAAAAAAAATGTGACCACCTATCCATTTAACACAGCTGTGGTGGTGACTGACCTGATTCTCTCAAGACATAGATAGATGATAGACAGGCAGACAGACAGACATGTGAAATTATACCTACAAATGTCTTGCCTGAATGAATAAACACAATTTGCTCAATGGAAGAACTACAAATAGTATGACTTAGAAGACACTCCTCAGGTTTTGTGTTGGCCTAAACCCTGCACCTCAGTGAAGCTGAGAGGAACTGAAAGGAACAGGGCTTAAAGCTTTCTATTAAAGCACTGTTAAAAGGGCCTTAAGCTGAATCTCCTACCATCTCAAACAAGGACCTACAGGAGACTGAGCAGTCAACTTGGGTCAGTCAGTGATTGGTGTATTGGAGCAGAATGAAGTTCAGACTTCTCAAGAGAAATGGGTTGTTTCTGGGGCAATGTCTGTCTGGCAACACTTCTCCCTTCCCACTCGGAAAGCCTGCAGCAGATTTCCTGTTGGACTGTATTTCAGACAGATTTGGGGGCTGCAGGCTCTTTTAGCCTCAAAGACGGATCAAGAACAGATACAGCTGAAAAAAGTAATGTGTGTTTTGTGTACCAAAAGACATAAACTTCATCAGAAATGTTAAGCTCCAAATCAGGGGCGGGGGGGGGGGGGTTAAAACGGCCTGTTCCTGGCCTCATCTAAAATGAATCTCTAATGAAAGGAAAGGAGATAAAACACATTAAAATGTGGTAACTGAGAAGCCAATTTGCCTCAATCTGTCCCAACTTAATTTTCCTTCTCTTTTCCCCAACTACCCCCCATCCCTTCCTTATTGCACCAAACTCTCCTCCATCAAGCAGTATATCAAAGAGAGTTTTCATATAGCCACTATCTTTCCTTCTTCTGCCTCTGGCGCAGCAATTTGTTAATCTTAGATTAAGCTGCTAAGCATGTCTGCATCAATTAATCAAATGCTCTGGAACAAACAAGTTAAAATATTAGCTGATTATTGCTGGCGTGTTTACGCATGGCATCTGTAGAAAATATAGTGGATCCAACCTCCCTGCCCAAACTGAAAATGTTAAACCTATTGAAAACCTTTAATGGCTGCAGATGTAGTTGATAGTAATGTGTTACACCAATGGCATTATACACCAACAACGTGTCAGTAGCAGTCATGGGAATAATACTGGAAATATGAGGGTTGGTAAAAGCAGCTACCCATTAATTTTCTTTCAGACATAAAGTTTCCCTCATATTTTCATGCCAGGCCTTGATCTGGAGCCTGTACCAATGGACTTGAAACATTAACAGCACAATCTTATATGTATTCACTGAGCAGCAAGTCCCACTGAGTTCAATAGGACTTACTCCCAGGTAAACATATATAGCAGCACTCCCCAAACCTAGTTCCCTCTAGATGTAATCATCCTTGACCACTGGCCATGCTGGCTGCATCTGATGGGAGATGTAGTCCATAACATCCAGAGGTCACCAGGTTGGGGAAGGCTGACAGGAATGCAGTCTAAAAAAAAAAAACCCTAACCCCCCAAAATAGCAACTTAGTGAAGCCAAGACAATTGTCAAGAAAAACCAACTGTCATGGGTAGGCTAAACTAGCAGCAGCTGTTTTCTGTGAAGTTGGCTGCAGTGTTAATGGCAAAAATCATAGTTGTACAAAAACAAATCAAGAGATTAGTAACAACCTGACTGAATCCTTCAGGGTGTTCCTTTGTTATAATGGCCAAGCACATGTATTTAGGAGATTGATTTTGTGCATTCCTTGTGAAAGTGTCATCTTGCACAAAGAGATCTGTACTTCTCTTTTGATGTACAAAGCAGGAGGACATCCATTTGTTAAACTTTTCACAGAACCTTCAGTGCAGAGCAAATGAAACAAGGGGTTCAATCCAGCAGCCAGCCATAACTTGGGCCTGGTTCTCACTGAGGTTGTAAATCAGTGTCTGAGCTGTATGACTTGTGACCTGTGCTGTGAGAAGCCCACAAGCAGGACATGAGGGCAATAGCCCCCTCCCACTCATGTTCTCCAGCAACTGGTATACAGAGATATACTGACCAGGTGTACTTGATCGCGGAGGGGGAAATAAGCCACGATGACTTATGCCCCCCCCAACACACACACACGTGTGCCAAGTACGCCAATTTGCATAGTTGCCCTCAGCAGTACTGCAGCTTGTCGTCTCGCACGAACCAGGCCAGGTAGCTTGTTGCTGTGGGTGACAAGCCACCCAGAACCCTACAACAGCCCATGTCGGGGTACATGTGTGTGTGTGGGGGGAGAAATAAGCCAGCGTGGCTTATTTCCCCTCTGTGATCATGCAAATCGGGCCACTGCTTCTGCTACTGAGGTAATATATAGCCATCATGGCTAATAGGTATCAATAGCCTTATCCTCTATGAATTCGCCTAATCTAACCTCTTAAAGCCACCTCAGTTGGTGGCCATCACTACATCATGTGAAAGTGAATCCCATAGTTTAATTATGCACTGTGTGAACAAGTGCTTCACTTTCTCTGCTTGGAATCTCCCACCATTCAGCTTTCTTGGATGAACCTGGGTTCTGGTCAGTGAAGGCTGGTGGCTCCAATTTCACTGGGGCCGTGCATGCATTCCATAGCACTCTAAAGAATCTAAGGTGCTGAACCCTAGGTTCAGTACCTTGGATAGTGCCTTTAGAGGTCTGGCTGGTTCTGACTGTAACCGGGAATAGATTTCCGGCCCCACCAAAATCAGAGCCACCAGCCTCCACTGGTCCTAGTATTATGAGAGAGGGAGAAGACCCTGTATCCACTTCCTCCACACCACCCAAAATTTTACAAACCCCTATCATGTACCCCCGCCCCCAGCTTACTTGCCTACTTTCTAAACTAAAAAGCCCCAGCTGTGGTAGCCTTTCCTCAGGGGAGTTGCTCCAGCCTCCTGATGATTTTGTCTGCCCTTTTCTGCCCCTTTTCCAGTTCTACAAAGTTTTTGAGGTGCTGCAACACCATACTCTTTTTACCCAGTGGGAGGGGAGGGGGCACAGTTTGAGTCAGGGCCATGGCATGCAGGAGAGGGGTTAACCCCTTCCTCCTGGATGCATATCTTCCAGAGCTGTTATCAGCTGAGGAAGTGAAAACAGCTATTAGCTATGAATGGTCACCCATACTGCACTTGCATGTTTTCCCCTCCATGCCATGCATGGGGGAAACAGTTCCCCCTGTGCCATGGCCGGAGTCCCACACAGCTTCTTTTAGCAAAACCCCAAAAATATTTTATCGGGCCAACACGTTGCTTGCTTGTTTCTATTTATAGCCCACTTTTAGACCCAAAAGACCTTTAAAGCAGCTCCTAAATTATAGCAATAATGTAAAAACTAAAACCTTAATTAAAAGCTTTTAAACTATAAATTGTTCATTAAGCATAAAGGTCTGGAGCAATTCATAACGGCAGATATTGCTATATCTCCAGGTTGATGACTACTTGACTCTCTGTTGATCTCAGCACTCTGCACCTATTACATCATGCTTTAAATAGTGTTCTTGTTTTAAATGGGAAAGAGATTCTTCAGCCAGATATCACTAGTAAGGAAGATCCCCCCCCCCAAGTTTAGTTGCCACCAACTTTTATTCTTTTGATGTATCTCTGTATCCTGTTTTGTTTTAGTGGTGTTATCTTTCAATCTTGCTGTCAAACATGTTGTATTTTCCTAATAACTATCTTCCCTTCTTATTCTGAATGGTGCAAAACAACATTTCTATATATCCAGTATAAACTCAAAACTAATGTTAAGCATTTAGATAACTGTAGAGGGCTCAATGAGCAGTGAGTTTTAAAAAAGGAAAAAATCTACTCCCATTACTCCCGACCACATACACGTTTAAATTGATCCACCATAATTAAAATCTCAGTGGTTCTGCATAAAGGTGAATATTCCACCTCTTTGCCAGCCCATTTGCGCAGTGACACTGTCTTCTTTGTTCATTCCTACAGGCGGGGAAAGTTCATTTTGGCTACGTTTATGGCATGAGTGCTATTGGGTGCATAGCAATCCATGCTTTGCTGAACCTGATGAGCATAGAAAGCGTTTCGTATGGATGTGTAGCAAGTGTGCTAGGATACTGCCTCCTACCTATGGTGATCCTATCGACATATGCAGTATTTTTCTCCCTACAGTAAGTATCGATTGACATCTGGAATGCTGGCAGGTTGCTGTGAATGGTAGGAAAGGGGTATTCATGCGAGATTTGTTGAGACAGAGGAGGACAAGAGGGAGTGTTGGGTGAGGAGTATAAGGGTGCAATACTATGCATGTTTAGATAGAAAAAGTCCTACAACTCCCAACATGCCCCAGCCAGCCACATGCTGGGAGTTGTAGGACTTTTTTTCTGTCTAAACATGCATAGGATTGTTCCCTAAGAATCATTTTGTTAGATGAAGCCAAAGAGCTGTCTAATTCACCATTCTGTTTCTAGCACTGACCAGCCACATGCTTCTAGAACAGCCCTCCCAAGTTGACACTGCAGTCCCAATCATCCCTGGTCATTCACCATGCTGGTTGAAGATAATGCAAGTGGTAGTCCAACACATCTGGAGGGCAACAAGTTGGGGAAGGCTATTCTAGAAGCTCGTAACGCTGGTGACAGTTATCCCTTATTGCCTTCCTCCAACACACTATGCCCAGAGATATACAGGCTCTGTAAATGAAGGTTCCATGCAATAAAATGCTGCAATGTATCCCTACTCCTAAGTATTCCCACTCCCTAAAAGGAGTGCTCCTTTTCAGGGCTACAGCCAGCATGGAGCAGGAGCCTTGTCAGGGAAGGGAGTTTTAACTTCACAGCTTGTATCCCGCAGCCCGAATCTGCCCTCCCCAGATGCTTACTACAAACTGTTAGGGAGGTGAGCAGTTTAAATCCCTCTCCCCGCCCTGCCCTGCCCTCCATTTTCTTCCTCTACCCCTCCTGCCAACTTAATATTCCACATCACAACTTCTCTCAACCATAGACTGAATTATTATATTAAACCAGGAGGCTCACAGGTCCTTGATGAACTATTTTGTGTGTGTGTGTTTTAATTACTCTTTTAGTGTACAAATATATATACTTTTACATACCTAGGGAGTCTTCTGAGTATGCAGAAACCACAGCCTTATTTCTGGATGGTCCATTTCACTTTCAAACTGATATGCAGTGGCACTTGACCACCTGAGTTTGGTATTAGAGGGAATGATAGTTATTGATAGGTTTATCTCCCGTGAATTTATCTAGTCCATTTTCAGATATACAAATGACCTTCTGTCTCTCCTCCTGTTTTATCCTCCATCGGAGTGGGTGCTGTGGGCGCTGTAGAAAACTGCAGCCAGGAAATGAAAACCTCCTATTGTTTCTTTTTTTAAAGCAGCAGTTGTATACAAGTATGTTTTGCTGTCTTTTTTCTTTCTTTTTTAGTGTACTGACTTTATGGCTCACTCCATGTTTCCTCTGAATAGCTAAAGCCCTGGCAAGAATCCATACTAAAGGATCTCTTGTTCCCTTGACATGACAGCCACTGGTTTTGCTGAAGGAGCCATTCATTCTATTTTTTAAGCAATAAGCAGGTTTAATTTATTCATTTTATTATTATTAACTAGTTAATAATTTTCATTTATAAAGCAGTGAATGTGTATTTTAAAAAACTAACAACAGATAGGGCTTACTCCAGAGACCTACTCTGCTATCCTAAGCATGTCTACTCAGAGATACATCCCATTAAGATTAATGGGACTTAAGTGTGTATAGGATTGCAGCCTTACTGTACTTGATAGGAGAACTGTTGCCTGTTCTAGGAAATGGCCAAAAGAACAGATCACAATTAAAAGTGTAAAATCCTTGGGGCAGAGCCTGTGTTTCCCACTATCCTTGCGTTACTCTGAAGTTCCATGTGCAATACAGTGTGAGTGTAGAGCATTATTTAAATTAATAAACACAGTAAATAGCACCTTGCATCTTTAGGCCCAACTCTCATGTGAGCAGAACAGGGAGAAAAGCAATGAAGGCAAAGTAGCATCATCACTCCTGCCCCTTCTCTCTGCCAATTGGACTGTCCCTCATACTGCAAAGTACTTAAGAACCTGATACAACTTTTTTTAAAAAAATGATGGTTTATTCTCGAGGGGTGGGTGGAATTAGCAGGGGAGAGGTGGTGGATGGAAGCTGAGCAAGCTGTATCTCTCAAGAGACCTATAGTTTGAGGGAAAGAGAGGTAATAGGGACAAAAAATGTTAGTGAGTGGAAAGGAATTATTCATCACTTTTATTTTGCCCTCTTTTGTTTCCTCAAGCCACCCATTAGATATTGATGAAATTGCTGCAAGCTGCACTGAGCCCATAGAACGTAGGAAGAGGGTGTAAATATAATGAACAAATAAATGAAGAAAATGTGTTTCTGCAATACGTATACATATGGCAGGCAACCCAGAATGACAGGATTATGCTGGTTTACTAATCATTCCTTCTATCCAGGGAACACCAGTGACTGTCGTTCTGTGAGGGGGCAGGGCATGTTCTAGGAAAACCTAGTAGAGAATTCACAAAACCCTCACTGAATTACACTTGCCAGTATTATCTGGATGATGAAGCTATTTTCAGCCAAACTGGTATAAAATTATTGTTGTTGTTGTTGTTGTTATCATGGTAGCCTGGATATGCCCATAGTTCTAGATTGTATATTGCAAATATTACATGGTGTGCCCATTTCTCTTTATCAGCTGCAGGCTACTGGGGCATGAAAATGCTGAGGTGGTTTGTCTCACAGTTCTAGCAAATGTGAGCTAATTTACTGCTTGCTGCTTAGTCTTTTAAAGCTGCAAATTATGAAGCTGCTTTGTTCATCCCAAATGACAAATGTCTCCCTCCCCACCTGCTCCTCTGTTTGTTTGGCTTGATGTGATGTCGAATTTGCTGCTGGCCCTCAGCGATCATCACATCCCTGATTAGCAAGCATCTTGAGATGTTTTCATCCTACTCTTATTAATCAGTGATTTTGCCTTGTTTATGTTCTTGCAGGGGAATTCTTGGAACTCTGCTAGCTCTGATCGTTATTGGATGGTGCAGCCTCTCTGCCTCCAAAATATTCAGTTCAGCTTTGGCTATGGAAGGCCAGCAGTTTCTCGTTGCCTATCCTTGCATTTTACTCTACGGCCTTTTTGCACTTCTGACTGTTTTCTGAGCTTCGGTTTCTTCGAGCCAGACTGTTCTGTCCTATCTATCTGTCTGACTGTAAAATCAACACCATTTTCAGACAATCTTTTAGAGTACTTTGGTGATGTTCCCAAAGCTTGGGATTACCTGGCTAGGAACACAAATTTGTATGTAATGCTTGCTGTATTGCGAATTGTGCATCAACTTCCCCAGGCATTTTGTCTCCGGCTGAGAATGTGAAATGAGATTCTGCACACGTGTACACTGCTCACACTGCTGTCTGACCAGGTTGCTATGTAGGAACATGTGGAAAAAGACCTTTAATGGTAGCCCCTCACACTCAATGAAACATGCATTGATTGGTATGAAATACATGACCAGATACCCGACCAAGCAGACCTTTATAACTGAATAACTCCTGTCTGTGTGAACTAATTCTCTTGACTGCTTTCTTGCAAACGTTTGATGTGACTGCTGCCCCAGCTTCAGTTCTAACACCCATTCCTGTTCCGGGGTTTGTTTGGTTTTGAGAGTGGGGGATGTGTTGGATTTCCAGGACCCCCCCCCCCCCAACTTGGTATCTTTTGGACTACAACTCAGCCTCAGCCAGCATGGCCAATGGCCAGGGATGATGGGGAATGCTGTCCAAAATATCTGGAGACTTTGAGGATAGATAAGGCTGCTCTAAGCCATGGTTGGTGCTTGGAATTACATTTTCCAGGGGCTATGTAATAAGGTATTTACATATAGTACCACCAGCACACGTGCCCCCATATTATGTGGGAAAGTATTCAAAGGGTTTTTCTACACAAGACATTTATTGTGTGCTCATCATTCCCTACTCACGGTTGTTTACGGGTTCTTTAAATAACATCACGACCCTCCAGTTTTGCTTCCGTATGTAAGCAGCACTTTCAGCAAGTTTTTTTAGAGCAGGGAAAATGCGGCATTTAATTGTGAAAGTGAAAGAAAGCACAATTGCCTTTTGTGTGGCTGTGCTATTCCTCTGTACCAGAGTTCCACCCAGAGGTCATGTAGTGGAAAAGCAGAAAAGGAAACACTCCTCATATAGTGCTCCGATCTCAATTCTGCAATGAAGCCGAAAGTAGATAAGTGGATTAACAGCTGATTAACAGCCTCATGTAGAAAAGCTCCCAGAAAGCAGAAAAGAGTGTGTGTGTGTGTGTGTGGGGGGGGGGGGGTTGCAAATGCTCACTGAGAAAGTTTGTAATTATCAAGACAATTCTGAATACAGCTACAAGTTCACTCGTCACTACTTACCTCCTCCAAGTATGAAAAGTATAGATAATATGCTCCCGCAAAGTGTCTATGCCCCAATATTAGGTGATTGATTAAAAAAAAAGCTGAGAAAAATAAAGGCTTCATTATTTGAAATCTCTATAGCTATTGGCTGACATCCTGACTGCACCTGAAATGAATCTCCTCTAGCCATTGGCTCAACTACTGAGATGTTATACAATGTTTATGATGATTAGGGACAAATGGGGTTGTACTGTCAGCAGAAAGTGGTGCAGCAGAAAACAGACTAGTTGCACTCACATCAAATGTTATACTATATATTTGTGGATTTTGTCTCTGTATAAGAGCACTGTGTGTCTATAAGTATGTGAATGCCATGGATGGGGCATGTGTGTGTATGTGAATGGGGTACTGCATGAGAGAGTCAAGGGAGGATGCAGTTTTTGTACTACTTACAAAAACAGACATGCATTTTTAAAATTTTATTTTTGCAGCTCTCCACTTGTTCTAGTCATATCTCAATGTTATCTGCTCTTCCCCCACCCAGTGTGCATTAAACTCCATTAATAAATTAGATTAGATGATTTACATTTTATTTGTTTAATGGATGAAAATGAAATAAAACCAGGAAGGGAAATGTTAATAATTGCATAGTGAAAGAATTATGCTGTAAATGTTTGCTTTTAAAAGCATTTTGCTGAAAGGACTGTTTAAAAAACCTGCAATCTTTTTTTAAAAAAAAATCAGAGAAAAGATTAAATGGATTTAAAAACTCACTTTGCTATGTGGACAGTGTTTTGGACAGAAATGCACATACCCTACAGTTATATAGTTCTAGGGACCAGTCTTACTTCCTATATCATGGGGGTTCCCATGCAAATGCCTTGAACACTCAGGGCTGGTGAGGGTGGCCACTTGCATATCACCAAAAGAGAGGAGATGCATCCCCAAAAGAGAGGACAAAAGGTAACATTGATTTGCATAACATTTACATGGTAATTTATTGTATAGGTGCAAATTTAGAAATAATTATTATAATTTAAGTGGAAATACAGTACATATCACCATACTCTGGAAGACTGTGACCAGGTGACCTGTATGCCTGCCTATTCAGTTATGCTGTCCAGGTACTAACTGTTGATGGGGAATAGTTCTTGTGGTTCTTTATCTTTAAACCAGAATTGGACTGGATAGACTTTCAGACAGAGGACATCTCCAAATAGAAGATGGTCTTCTGAGAAGATGGACTTCTCCTTCAGACAGAGGACTGTCCTCTATAAAAAAGGAGACATGACCACCCTGGAGCTGGCCGAGCCACGCAGGAGAGTTAAGTGACCCACTTTAGGTGACACTATGGGGTGGGGTGGGGTGGGGTGGGGTGGGGAGATAGATGAAGGCAAAGTTGGTATCTGAATGGTGCAGCTGAACTCTAAGCTGTTGGCACTCCCAGGGAGAGGGGCCATTTGGGCCCTTCTGCTTCAGGCAACAAAATGTCTTGGGCCAGCACTAGGGAGCATACTTCACCTGTGAAAAGTCTGGGGCCAGGCCACACTTCCATGAACTGGTGTGTGTGCTGTATGCAACAATTTCGGTAGTGCCGGTAGTTCCAAGAAGTCTAGTTGCCACTGCAGAATTGTACCTCAGCCATGTGGAGGCACCAGTTCGTCGCACAAGCAGCACCTCCACATGTGAGCGCACTGGCGGTCTCAGGTAGCCTCCAGACAATGGTGTTTGTGCATGGGGATAGGTGTCCTGATGTGCAAACAAGCTTTATGCAAGTAAAGTAGCCAGGAGGGATTTAATCTGCCAAACATACTGTAATTTATATGTCAGTTTTTAAAAGAACACTTAAACAGTGTACCTCTCTGAAACGCACTCCCTTGGGTTGTACTATTATTGTTGTTGTTATTATTATACATTGTGATCATGACAATACAAAGAAAGCAGTTTACAACAATGAAAATAAAGAGAGCAGCTGAACATGGCTGATATATATCACATGCCAATAAACAAATAACATCCAATTTTCCACCCGCCACCACATTAGAGCCGTTTCCCCTCCCAAGGAAACAGTCATTCATATTATGTTCTTTGAAAGCAAGGGTTAGGTGTCATGTTTAAGTCCCATTGAAATCAACGAGGCTTATATGATCACGAATGCATCTCATAGGTTTCGGTGGAACTGAAGTATGCCCAACTTTATCTAGACTGGGGCTGACATTTAGCCTGGGAGAAATTTCAGCTCAGTCAGTGGCTTACTGAAAGGCTTTGGGCAACACGCTATTGCTTTTTCACCCTTCCTTACACGACTGTTTTAAAGCAAGCCTGCTCAGCTTGTGACCTCTGCTCCAAGCCAAATGCATCCCACCAGCCATGGATGGCAGCCCATCTGCCATCAAGGAGTCAGTAAACCTTCCAGTGTTGCCATCACTGGCCTGTCTGGAACAGCAAAAGTGAGCCACAATCAGGGCTGGCCCACCCGTGAATCAAGGTGAGGTGCCCACATCAGTGGGCAGAGCCCAAGGAGTGGCAAATTACACCACTCCCGCTGCCCCGCCCCAGCCTGGAGGGCCCACTGCTGCCATGGCCCCACTGCCTCCAGTGGGTGGTCTAGAGAGCCCTGCCAGCTGCTCTCCCATGGTGGCATTTATTGCAGTTAGAGAATGGCCACCAGGGCTCTCTGGAGCAGCTGCCTGCCCTCTGTTTCCCCTTTGTGAGCCCCATGGCTGAAAGAAATGAGAGCTTAGAGCCAGCTGGCTGCTTCTTTGGCTGCATGGCTCTCCATAGAGGAGGTGCAGCAGTGGCAAAGGTAAGGGGAGCACAGGATGGGGGAAGAGGTGGAGGGCATGATGCAGTGGCAAGGAAAGGAGTGCAAGGTGGCAAGAGAGCTTGCACTGGGGCCAGCCACAATACATGGGTGACAGCCGCGTTCAGCTTGATGAGCCACCAGTTGTGCGAGCCAGTGTGAACGGACTGCTAACAAGGACTTGCACTCAGATTACGTTTGTATGCTGTGCTGCTGTCAGATTTCTCACTGTATGTCAAAATATAGTCTTCGGCATTTGGGGGTACATAGGAATATGCATTTATTTGTTTACTTGTTCAAAGGGATCAGTGTAGGCAGCACTTAGGTGGGTTTTGCCCTACAACTGAAACTTGCACAGTTTGAGGATACATGTGCACCACCACCAATGAGTCCTCTGCTTGAAAGATAAGATGTATAGTGGAAAGAAGGAAGGATGTTAGGGGGAATTGGGGAAGTTGATAATAGTAATCATCATCATCATCATCAATGTACATGGCACTTTACCAGAATAACAAAAGCCTGAAAAGATAGTCCCTGCCCTAGGAAATTTACAGCCTAAGTTTGACAGTGGCATAAAAATGAAAAACCAAACATAACAAGCAAAAAAAGAAATTGTGGAATTTCTAACGAAAGACAAACGTGAGCAAATGCAGTTCCACATATTATTTGAATTTCACATATTGATTAGATATGACTCACCAAATCTTTTCCTGCAACCCTCTAGTTTTCAATTATTCAAGCACAATTTTGCCTTGGCACTTTGTGTGAACAGTTTATTCAAGTATGAAAAATGTATTTAAAATGAAATGACTATGATGCTGATGAATTATTGTAATTGGACAGGACTGCAAGAACATACTATTATAGCACAACATGAACAAACTATGAATTTCAGCCCATTAGGTTGCCATTCTCTCTCTCTTTTTTTAGAGAGAGAAATGGTTCTGTAAAGTTCTATTGTACTGTACATAATGTACAGCAATGTTTGATTCTAAAATTGCCACTAAACTACCACCTGCTGTCACAGCAGAAACAGCCCTTTGCAGAGCCAAGGTAATTCCTAAATACGTCTCCTGGAAGCCAGAATTTAATCTGGGCATGTAATGTACAAAGCTTAGCCATTCTATGGGGAGGGAACAGACAACAAACAATACATTCCCCAGAAAAAAAAGAGGAAAAAAGCAACTAGCAGAATGTGAAATACAATAATGGAGACTCAGTATAATGAGAAGTAAAAATTTATGGGGATGAATTTAACATTATAGAACCAGTTCTCTATCTTCGTCACAGTGTTCCTACCCCTACCCCAATCCAGTCAGGAAAATAAGGCCTGGTTTACATGTTATCCGAACAGTTTAGTTGCAGCCACTTCAAGGCTGCTCCTGTCCCATGGTGCTGCAGTAACATGTAAAATGTGCAGTCACCTGGTTGTAGTGCGGCCTCTCCCAAGCCGAGGCCCTCTAGATGCTATAGACTTCAACTTCTATCAGCCTCAGTCAGCATCCCTGAGGAATCCTGGGAGTTCAGCCCTCCAGATGGTTCAGACTGCACCTCCCACAATTCCTCAGGCATGCTGACTGAGGCCGGTGGAAGTTGAAGTCCTCAGCATCTGGAGGGCTCCTGACCAGGTAAAGCTGTTATAGTGGGTTGCATTGATATGTGCCACACCCATGCCACCCTCCACAGTAGGTGTCCTGACCTGGCTTCCCAGACACGAGGCCCAGACAGTTCAGAGTAAAACCTTTCATTGCCATAATTCCAGTAGATAGGTTTATACCTTTACAGCCCCAATAAAGATCCACAGATAGTTCACAGCATACGATTTAGACAGGTTCACCTTATGAGCACCAAAGCAAAACCCCAAGCAGCCGTGGATCCCAGTAAGTTCGGAGAATCAAGACAAAGTGGAGAAGCTTTGCAGGTGATCCCAGCATTGTTTCTAGCAAAGTCTACTTTGGCCTTATTGGCATCCTGCATCTCCCTGGCCCCTCCTGACTGGCAAGCCAATGGTAGAACTGAATTCTCAGGCTCCTGGAGTGGTTTCCCACAGCTGAACCTGATTCTGCAGTATCCCTTTCTGATTTAGAATCAGTGTCGGAGGCTATAGCTCCCGCTGAACTGGGGCAAGGCCTCCCATCAGGTGTATATAATGAGAAGCAACCTGGAGAGGGCAGTAATCATGCCACTGTATTTCTGGCCTAAAGGCTCCAGCTTTCGCCCATGAACGTATGGTGCTGCCTGATACTTAGGCAGACCATTGATCCACCTAGACCCATATTGTGTACTCTGGATGGCAGCAGCTCACCGGGTCTCAGGTAGAGAGGTGTTTCCAGCACCTGCTACCAGATCATTTTTCAATTGGAGATACTGGGGAATGAACCTGGAACCTTCTGCATGCAGAGCATGTGCTCCACCATTGGCCTATCAACTCTTTCCAAAATTAAGGACCAGAGCACATCTCACATTCACCACAGGGACTGTCCCATTTCAGGGTCCCTTGAGCCTCATAGAGGAAGCTGGTTGTAAGTTCAAGGCGAGAATGTGTATCAAGGCAAGGAAGTTGGACACTGGAAAGCTCCAAGTGGGTCCTGCTGGCTGGAACTCTCTCCTATTAGGACAATAGGAGGAAGTTGTCTTAGCACATGGCTAAAGCCAACTGAAGCTGTGTGTAAGCTGACAAGGCCTCTTGTGTGGTCAGCTCTGCCATGCCTGGAGGAGCTAACTGGATTGTTAAAGGGCCCTTGCCTGATTCTGCAGCCTGAGATTTCTGAGAGGCTGTGGAGATGGCAGTTCTGCTCGGGGTTTATCCTCTGAGGCCAAGGATGATGACAGGGCTGTGTCGTCTGGCCTGGAGGTCCTGGAATAAGGCACTGACTGTCCTGTCTCAAAGGATGTAGCCTGTGCCTCATCAGAATCCTCTGCTGCACACTGGAAGCCCCGAGGGCTGGTGGTCATGACAGGCACACTGCCAAAAATGGTCACCCCATAGTGAGATCTCCCATAGTAGATATACATTTTGTCAGTGTTCACCACCATTTCACTCAGCCCATGTTCTGTTCACAGCAGAAGTAGGATGGAACAGGGGGAAGCATATGATGAGATTGGGGTGAGTGTTTGCAAGCATGTACAAGACAGGATCGCTTGCTGTGGGGTGGCTGTTGTGACAGCATCCACCTGGTGGCCATAATGTGTGCTCTGCGCCTGAAAGAAGATGGTTCCTTTGGCAGTGTCCACTTTTGCAACAAAAAGAGGAATGAAGAGAAGAATGTTGTCTAGACCATTGTACTGCAAGGCAGGATCCCCAGAAGATCACAAGAACTGGATCAGACCATAGTACAAGATTCTTTGTCCAATAATCACTGCTACCCGTCAGATGTCTCAGGAAATTTACACATAGAGCATGAAAGTGCTTGGTATCCTCCACGCCTGGCAATCAGTGGCCCATTAATATCTGTCCATTAACTGCCCCTTCCTGAATCACCCTAAACACAGTTTGGACCACACTGAGGAGCAGCTCAGCTGAAAAGCACTTGCAAAACAAGTAGCTCCACCTGGATTCAAGCAAGCAGCTCCACAGAAATTGGGTGGTACCACATGGGCTTACAGTATCCTGTAAAGCATGGTGGGGATGTCGCAAGCATCTGGCTGGGGCTGGAGGCCCAGCGAGGAATCGCCAGCTCAGCCCCCCAGATGCCAGTCCACCCCACACTTGCCCAACTTGGTGCGTGCCCTGTCAGGCAAGTGCGGGGATCCTTGATCCCTCACCGAGCCACAAAATGGTGGCTTGGCCTTTTTCGTAAAGGCCAACGTTACACAAATGGCAGCTATAAAGCGACCGTTTACACAAGATTATGGGCATAAATGGCCCTTTACGCCGGTAATCTTGCGTACATGGTCACTTTATGGCTGCCATTTGCATAAAATCAGCCTTTACGAAAAAGGCAGAGCCTCAATTTTTACACAAAATGGCAGCTCGGTGAGCATTCAAACAGCCACTCACCATTTGCCAGGCCCTCGTGGCCTGCCTGGCAACTCACCATATGTGGCGAGCAGGTGGTCTGTGGGGGTCTGGAGAGAGGCACATGACCCAGATCGTGGTGAGTTCACCCATCCCTAAGGAGGGGCCTTGAACCTCTTTCAGCCCAAGGGCCAAATTCCATTTCAGAGGAGCTCTGGGGGGTCACATTCTAGTGGAGACTGAAGGCAAGGGGGCAGGGCCAAAGGCAAAAGGGGTGGAGTCAAAATACCAGCAAATTTTAACCTCAAGATTTTACTGTCACTAACTAACCCTTCATAGAGGCACTTCACAAAATCCAGGAATCAAAATGATCAATGGGAGTGGGGAAAGGTCTTCAGCTACGATGATGTCTCTGTGTCATTACTAGACTCTGTACTCAGCCATGAAGCCTAGTGGGTGGGCCAATCTCTCAGCCTACTCTACTTCAGAGGGTTGCATATCTGAATATTGTAACTATATGGGTGGTGTGAGTGATGAGTCTTTCCTACCCACTTGGTACCCTCCCTGCTGGCAGGGTGCAGATCAGATAGGGAAGACCCATATTATTGGCTTGAGCCACATGTCTCCAAAATTCATATACTCTCCAGTGTTTAATATCATGCTAGGGGAAGGCAGTTGGAATGCTATTTCAGTATGTGCATGGAGGAGACCCAGGCCTGGCCCTAGCATTAGACAAAGTGAAGCTGTTGCCTCAGGCAGCAAATCTGGGAGGCAGCAGCAATGTGCTGGAGGAGACAATTGTGAGCCATGTGGCCTGCCTTGCACCGCCTAAGCTGGCCTACTGCTTCTGGTGTGGTGGAGGATGCTGTCCCATTCTCACTGTTAAAGAAAGATTCAACTGCCAGTCCAGTCAGCTTTTGTACATGGAATAGGAGGGGGCGCCATCTTGTCCTTTGCCTCAGGCTGCAAACATCTTGGGCCAGCCCTGAGGGGGCCTGCACAATCCCCAGAAACATTTTTTAAAAAATAATGGTTCCAAATGTTGCAGACCAGGCACAGTACTTTAGCCTAAGGAGTGAGATGGCTAGTCACATGCATTCTAAGACTTCTGAGTCTTCTAAGACTTCCACAAAGTAGATGCCAACAGGCAGATCACCAGTGTAGGACATACAGACAATAATGGAGTGAGAAGCAGAATTTGCAGCTTCTTCTTCTGGCTCCTGTGTCTTGAATGAATTCCTGATAAGGAGGAATGTTGCAGGTGACGTTTTCCCTACCATTTTCCTATTAGATTTCTGCTGTGTATTTGACTGTGTACTGTCCCTTTAAATGAGTTCCCCTCCTATGGTTGCTAGTGGCTTATCACATGACTCCTGGAGTAGGGGTTCAGTTCAGAGCAAGCAGCTAAGCGGACAACAGCCAGGACCAGGGCTCAGCAAGGCCCAGATGTCTCCTACAGTTACTCATTTGGATTTAAGATTAACTACTGTTTATTGGTTGAACAGTTATTAAAGTCTTGTTATTGTTAGCTCGTCTTGTGCTTTGTTCTCACCATACAACCATTTCTGTTTGACAAGCATTTGTTAAAGGCAATGTTGCCCAATCAGAAAATGTTTATTAGAGATCCATAATCCTTTTACAGATCTACCATCCCACAGTGCCGTACTTGGGAGCCATGATATCTGCACAGGGTTAAAAATGGTTTCCATTTGTATCGCCTACCTTTCTAAAGCATCTGCACAGAATCAGGTTGTAAGCAAAAGAGGACCTGGGCTGATAAAAGGAACTAGCACAGAAGGGTGGGAGGATTTCCTTGCAGAGATTTTGTGGTGCACATTTTTAATCAATCAGCTGATCAATTAACATAGCCTTAACATAGCTTTTTGATCACTTGACAGTACTGGGGGAAAAAGAGAACGTTGCAATCCCATTTCTTTATCTTTTTTTTGGCAATGATCAAGTTTGAATCTGTAGGGAAATAAAACCCAACTCAATTTACTCATGTGCATGGTTCTTGACTATTGCACCGTAAATTACATCGCATCACTTCATACTAGTTTGCATGAGGCATGGTCTAAAATTAGCTAGTATCCACATCCATTCCTCACCCACTGAGTGGCAAAAGTGTTTCATGCTGTTCTACTCCCTCACAGACTTTGATGAAACTGTTTAAATGACAAACTGTTAGTTGTGTCTTGCTAAAAACCGAAAACAGGGCAAAGTAGTCATGGCTTATGGTGTGATCTTTCCAGTGGAGGGTGGTGGCTCTGATGTCAGTGGGGCACTGAATCTGCTCCGGGTTTCAGTCAGAACTCTGAAGGAGCTATCCAAAGCACCTTGGATAGCTCCTTTAGAGTTCTGTCTAGCTTTTACTGAAACCCAGAATCGATTCACCACCCCACTGACATTGGAGCCACCAGCCTCCACTGTTTTCTTCCTCAATGTAATACATTTATTTCAGGATCTAAAGCCTTAGCTGTTCTGGAAAGGTTTACAACTGTGGAAGAACCAGGGCCAGTATCAAGGGCGTGGCTGGGCACCATGGGGCTCTTGTCGGGGGCCCACTGACAAGAGTCCCTTGGATTTACTCTTCTTCTTCCCCATTATAAGAGCAGTAGATGCCAGTGCCTATTGCTTACTGACTCGCTGGCTGTCGAACAGGCCAATGGTGGCAATGATGAGGAAGAAGGAGATGAGGAGCAATAGAAGCTGGTGGCAATGGTGGTGACTGGTAGTCTCACTGGGGGAGGATGACTTGCCCAAGGGCCCTCCAAAACCTGGAGGCCCTGGTCAGAACTGTCTAAAAACAGCCTGTTTTCAAGGTTTAGTTTGGTAGTAGAAACTATGGAAGCACTTCGTTGTGGGGTTTTCTTAATGCGTCTTCGCTACCAGTGTAAGAATTTGTGCCGCATAGTGACTAAGCTAGGAAGTCCCTCGCTCAGATTGTAGCTTGCCATGAAGCATCAGGTAGTCTTTGGCACTCTAAAGGCACACTCCTATGCATGTTTAGACAAAAAAAGTCCTACAACTACAGCACTGCTGGCTGGGGCATGCTAGGAGTTGTAGGACTTTTTTTTCTGTCTAAGCATGCATAGGATTGGAACCCACCAGCAATTTGGGGGTCATACCTTCCTGGATTGTCGTAAGGATTGCTGAAATCCTGTATGTGCAAGAGGAGGCTAATTTTGGAGTTCCCCCTTCCCCTCAAAGCCTGTATGTGTTGAGTGAAGGATCATAACAAGTAGTATAGAAAGGGGAGGGGGGGATTGTCTCTGAAAAAGGCAACATGCTGAAAGGCAGTGGCAATTGTAGCGTTCAATAAACTTTTCCATTCCCAGCCTTTTCTTGAGGCCCTGTCTCCTCTGATTGATTGATTGATTGATTGATTTCCAGTTCCCTTTATTCTGCCCCTTCTTCTTTCCTTCTGGGATTCTCAGACATCACACAACAGATTAATGGTAACTATACTACAAACTATTCTGCATTGATTTGGTGGGTGGTACCTGAGATATTGCCCTAGATAAACATGGAGTCACTACATGATTGGCCTGAACAATTTCCCCCTTCTGCCCCCCCCCCACTGCCCCAAGGGCCAATACATTTATCAGCTGCTTCATAATCCGTGACACGTTTTCAGCAACAAAAAATACCCAGATGGAAAGAATGTGTCAGGGCAGTAAACCAAATGCTCCAAATGTTTCCACGGGAGCTGTGGATAGACTAGATCAGCCTTCCCCAATCTGGAGCCCTCCAGACGTGTTGGACTACAACTCCTAGCATGTTGCTTGGGGATGCTGGGAGTTGTAATCTAATACAACCAGAGGGTGCCAAAAGGCTAGACTAGATGCACAGGCCATTCTAACAAAAGCAGTATTTGGGATCAACTTTTACTCGTTTATCCATGTGCATTTCATCACCTTAACATGGTGGCAACGATAGCTGTCATTAAGCAACAGCTACCATTAAGCTTACATAAATATATGCCCTGGATAACCTTTTAAAAATGGCTTCTAATTTTCTGAAGTTCTGCACACTTGTCCATTCCAGAAACATTTTCCGGGGTGTTTCCAGATAGAGGGCTCCTAGCTTTACCAGACAAAAGACATTGTGCAGCTCTTCCATCTTTCCCTCCTTAATATGTTTTCTATGGTAACAAAAACATGGAGGAAGCAGTGAGAAAACATGGGAGGGTTACATGTTGAATCATAGAATAGTAGGGTTGGGAGGGGCATATAATGCCATCGAGTCCAACCCCCTGCTCAATGCAGGAATCCAAGTCAGAGCATCCCTGACAGATGGCTGTCCAGCCTCGTCTTGAATGCCTCCAGTGTGGGAGAGCCCACCACCTCCCTAGGCAATTGGTTCCATTGTCGTATTGCTCTAACAGTCAGGAAGTTTTTCCTGATGTTCAGCCAGAATCTGGCTGACTGTAACTTGAGCCCATGATTCCATGTCCTGCACTCTGGGAGGATCGAGAAGCGATCCTGGCATTCCTCTCTGTGACAACTTTTCAAGTACTTGAAGAGCGCTATCCTATCTCCCCTCAGTTTTCTCTTCTCAAGGCTAAACATGCCCAGTTCTTTCAGTCTCTCTTCATAGGGCTTTGTTTCCAGTCCCCTGATCATCTTTGTTGCCCTCCTCTGAACCCTCTCCAGTTTGTCTGCATCCTTCTTAAAGTGTGGTGCCCAGAACTGGACACAGTACTCCAGATGAAGCCTAACCAGTACTGAGTAGAGGGGAACTAGTACTTCCTGGGATTTGGAAGCTATATTTCTATTAATGCAGCCCAAAACAGCATTTGCCTTTTTTGCAGCCACCTCACAGTGTTGGCTCGTCTTTAGCTTGTGATCGACAACAATTCCAAGACCCTTCTCGCTTGCAAGCCAAGTATCCCAGATCTTGTAACTGTGCATTTGGATGACTATCTCCCCCCTCCCCCCCTGTAAAATTCTGTGAATGACACAGGAGGCTTTTATTGTGAATGCACAATAAATGCCTCCTCTGGAAGCAGGGCAATGCGAACACTACAAGAGCCCCGGCCTCCTGTAGAAGTAGCGAGTGGGATTCTGCAGTTGACCTTCTTGGAGAAGGGTTGGCTTGTGCTTTAGGGTAATGGATCCTCGAGCTCCCAGGCTTTGCCTGTAGTGAGAGCAGATGGAGTCTTCCCATCAAACCATGGCTTGGCCCCAGTGAAAGCTGGCACACACCTTGCTATGGGAAACCAGTGGACCTTTTACAGAAAAGGGCAGATGTACGGCAACCCTCGCCAAACTGGTTTTAAGTGTTGTAAATGGCGGTACTTGCCCTCAGACAAGCAAAGCGATTATACTTCCCAAAGAAGCTACTCCTGATGTACGAAAGGAATACATGTTGCATGTTGTTATCCCAATAAGGCACTTTGGGGAAACCCACCCACAGCACCTGCAGGCAGTATTCCGGAATAAAATCACTCTGCGTGTGAGATGTGCATACCTTTGCTCAATTTTACCCCCTCCTTTGATTATCTCTGATCTAGCCTTGCAATTCTGACATAGCTGGTGAGAGTTATACTTTTGTCTGTGTTTTGCTGCCTTGCAGAGGCTGGAGATGAAAGACACTGAGCACACAGCTATATGGGGTCTGTTTGGTTCACTCTAAAACCAAGCTACTTCATTACAAACTTGTTTCTTGCTGCCCCATCCTGCCATCTGCTGCCCCATGCTTCAGATTGATTCCCCTCAGATCTTTCTCAGCATCCTGTGGTACGTTTTTTCTGTATTCATGCTGGCTAGGTACATCATGCAAATGTGCCATTCCGCTCAGTATTCCACAAGAGAATGCTGCTCTATGGTACTTTGCCAATCTCTTTGTATCCTTTGCAATGGATTTGAAAGGCAAGTAAAATTATGCAGACCCACCCTTGTATGCAGATCTTAGTACCACTACGGATCTCCTTGTTATGGAAATCTGAGGCCAGAGGTGTGATGATGGAGCAGAGACCTGATTGCTAAAAATAGCCGAGGAAGGGAAATTAAAATGCTTTTCATATTCATGGTTGTAGTTACTTATTAGCCTCCACTGATATGATTCCAGCACAAAAGGGGTGCTGAATATACAGGTAATTCTAGTAGATTGCATTTTTCTATGAGATAAGAAGGGGATTATGACAGGCAATGGTATATTTGTCAATGACAGAGACTGGGAAAGTTAGACCATGAAGTTGCCAGTGCACAAAATTAGAAGATACTAAAGAGGGGGAAGGTAATGCTATCTGGCTCTTGGCATGAGAAGATGTATTAGGAAGGGCATCCATTGATTAAGTAGTTTTTATGGACTTCTTTGCCTTTGAGTGGATTAATCAATTAAATTTCAATAGATCTGCATACCAAGGGCACAATCCTATTCGGATAGGTGGCCACCTCCGAACTCGGAGGTAACCACCTATCCAGGAGAAGCACAGAGGAGATAATTCCTTCCGCACTTCTCCTGCCCTGCATTTTCGGCTAGATAGCTGATTGCAACTGTCTGAGTGGGGGAGGAGGCTGCCGTACAACACAGTGGATGTGTCGTACATGCATTTCCACCCTCCCCACCCTGGAATGCACCCCAGAACGTCCCTTTTCAGCCACTCCGCACTCCTTTTGCAAGTGTGCAAGACAGAGTTGTTCCGAGGCAGGGCAGGGAGGTCAGTTCCCAGAAATCCACATATCCTACGGCCATCTGGTTGCTGTCTAGCGGCCATAGGATCACTCCCTAAGTTTGCTGTATCTTTTAAGATGTTTGTAGGGTGGCCTGTTTCCATATGAACTGACCCATACATTAAGATCTGTGTGTGTGTACGTGTGTGGGGGCTCCTGCAAGTGCCCCTGCGATATGGCGTGAGGAAGGTGGGCACCCCAAAAAGGGCCTACTCGGAGGTGGCACTGCCCACTGTGGAATGCTCTCTCCAGAGACGTTTGCTGGCACTTCCCTTATTGTCCTTTCAATGCCAGGCAAAGACCTTTTTATTTTCCAGAGCTTCTCACTGTAATCCCACTGATTGCTCAATGCTGCTTTTATGATATGATGTTGTGGCTTTCAGTTTATTATGGGTGGGTTTTGGTTTTTTGTATTTAAATTTTAATTGTTTTATTCTTTCTGCAAACCACATGGAAATACCATTGAACATCAATCCAAGAAAAGGTAACACTTTTTTTAATTGGGAAGGAAGATTTATGAGAACAAGAGTCATTATCATATGCCTTTGTTTCAGATTTTGCAGGTTTTGTGTGTCGTAGTTTGCTCAAAGCACAAAAACACCTCCCTGAGTCTCCAGATCAGTTCAGTCACTTGCAGTCTGACCCTGTGATAACATCTCTCTGTTTCCCACAGTGACAGTTTGGCGGTTCTTGCTGAAGATGCAGAGTTAGAAATCAATTTATGAGAATCATCCTGCATCTTTCCTTTCCGAAAAGATTATTGATCAGGCTAGCAGCTGTCTTTCAAAAGTACAAGTCAGCAAAGGAAAAACCAATGGCACATTAAACAGCAACGTCCATTTCAGCAGGATTGCTTAATATATTTTCCAAAATACATTTCAGGCAGTTGGGGTGGCGGGGGGATGACCATCAAGCCTCAAACAGATACAGAAGCTAGACATTTTGCACTGGAAGATGGAAATCCCCCCCCCCCACGCCTGCTATTCATTCAAAAAAAAAAAATAGCAGGATTCCAAGTGTACCTTAGGGGCAAGCTAAACATGATGCTGTGTGTAGCAATTCACGAGCAGGTTAAAAAATAAAAAAATAAAAAGCACCTTTCAGCAGGCAGAATCAGGACCATGGTGCACAGGGAGGGGGGTTTAACCCTCCCCTCCTCCACTGTGTTCCTGACAAAAATCTCCCTCCAAGATGCCATTTGGCATGGTGTGGAAAACTGTTTTATTTTATTTAAAATATGTCTAGCCCACCTTTAAGGGCAAAATCCCCCTGTCAAGGCAGTTTATATAATAAAACCCTATGCAATAATAAAAGACAAAAATAATTAATTAAATCACTGAACATCACTAACCATAACAAACATCCAGCTAGTGTAGAAGCACCTTGAATAGCTCTTTCAGGGTTCTGAGTGGTTCTGACTGAAACCCAGAGCACATTCACTGCCCCACTGACATTGAAGCCACCAGCGTCCACTGCATCCAGCCCAAACAGTCGTGAAATCTAACATAATTGCAGCTAAAATCCAAGAACAACCTGCCCCCTGCCCTGTAGGGGGAAAAAAATACAAAAGGCCAAAGTAGACAGATGAGTTCTCAGCACTTTCCTAAAAGCCTGTAATGAGAGTGCCTAACAGACCCAGATGGCAACCTATTGGAGAGGTGGGAGGCCACTGCAGAAAAGGCTCTCTCCTTTGTATTTGCCAACTTAACTGCCCTAGAAGGCAGGCAAGTGGGAAGGGACCGCATGAGTTGTATCCATTTCACTCTCATGAATCCATTGTTATTCTTGCCTGGCCTCCCATGACTCCTTTTGTTATCCCTTCATCCATCTACCCTGGCCTATTTAGAAGGTAAGCTTCTTGAGGCATAATGTACAAGATTCAGTTCTGATGCTCTGCAGCCTCACATGATCAGCTGTGGGTCGGGTTGCTACTTAAGATCCACTGTGGATTGTTTAACCCACAGTGAGCTGTGGCATGTGCCAGCCACCATTACGGATGATCAACCCTGACTAGGTTACCGTTGTGTGCAAATCTAGCCACCATGAGTTACGCGAGGGTTAAACAATGCCCCAAACATGCCCCTGGAATTATCTGTTTCAGCCCCTACCACTGGCAGGAATACAGCCTGTGGTACTCCTGTGTCCCCAGAGCTTTCTGCAGTGATACTGGGGCCCTCCGAAGTGGACATGCTGCTCTTCTAGTGGAGCAACACTTCTGCCCTATCCTAACCCTCCTCACCGGGCCTTTGGCAGGGGTTAGGTTTGCTCTGTTAGACTGGAACTAACCCATGGGAATTCTGTCCCCAAGTAACTGACATACTGCAGCAAGAACAAATTCTACAACATGTATAAATGATCCAGATCAAAGAAATGTGCATATATTGACTTACTTCGCATGATCAGTTCTTCTTATAGTAGTCAGAAGGAGAGTCAAAGAACCCTGTGGAATCCTGAAGTTCTACACTACCATCATCCCATTCCAGCCATTGAAAATAATCCTGAAACCCACTCTTAGATTTCACCAAGCATTGAGCATGCATTTTTCTTCACATCTCTAAGAATGGGAGATTTTGTTTTTTAAAAAAAGGTAAACGATAGCCGAACTTTTAAAGATGCTGAATTCTGTACTCAATGCTATGCTTGATTTCTATAAGCACTTAAACAGGCTCCTGTAGTAGGCATACATTCCAAAGGCGCAAAAAGAAAAAAAAAAGACCTTCCTATAAAATACAAATAAAAGAGCAATAATTTTTCCTGTATTAAGATTGCTGTCATAATTATGAGATATATACAAAAGAAAATAATCACAATAAACAGTACAACCCTGGCCCCCAGATCTGCTGGGTGGAGGGGTTTACGATAGAGCCCAGGTGTCCTGCTACCAGAAGACAGAAGCTATGCTGGTAGGGGGCACATCTGCCCCAGACACCTGGTTATATCTCCATGGCATTGGAACTAGGGATGTAGATGGTGTAAAATCCATTCCATCTGTGTTTTGCAGATTGTCAGGCATTCATTCCGTTGTCTACCTATCGACAGAATCAAATTTTTCGGTTTGCAAATTTGCATTGTGCAATTCGCCAATGCAAAAATGTACAAATTCCCCCCAAATACACATTTTCATGCTTCAGTCTATGGGGAAAATGCACATTTTTGGCCAGGCTTTTTTATTTTCCATATTTTTCTATCACAAAATTTGTGCAAAATTCAGGAAAATATGTAACCCGGTCTGCAAGTCTGTGGAATCCGCCCAACTGGGAAAAATCCAGTCCGCTGTGGAATCTGAGGGTTAGATTCATGAAAATCTAAACTCACTTGGTTCCGTTGTGGATTTCTCCAATATCCTTAGTTGAAACTAGGGACATTTCAAGGAAGCATGATGTAGTAGTAATGGGAGACTTCAATTTCCCCAATATTTGTTGGGAGACAAATTCTGCAAAACATGGCCCCTCCAAGAGATTCCTGACTTGTGTTGCTGATAATTTCCTCCTACCGAAAGTAGAGGAAGGAACTAGAGGATCAGCTATCCTTGACTTGATCCTGACCAACAGAGATGACTTAGTGGATAAAGTAGCAGTTACGGGAACTCTGGGGGAAAGTGACCATGTTATATTTGAGTTCTTGGTTCTAAAGGAAGCAAAAGCCAAGTGTCGCCAAACGCGTACCCTGGATTTTAGGAAAGCCCATTTTAATAAACTCAGAACAATGATCAGTAAGGTCCCATGGCAAGTGACTCTAATGAGAAAAGGAGTCCAAGATGGGTGGGAATTTTTTTAAAAGGAAATTCTAAAGGCACAATTACAAACAATTCTGACAAGAAAAAAAAAAGGTGGAAGACAACAGAAGAAGCCAGTGTGGCTTCACAACAAGCTTAGAGGTGACCTGAAAACAAAAAAGGACACATACAGGAAGTGGAAGGAAGGCCAAGCTACAAAGAAAGAGTACAAGCAGGTAGCACAGAATTGCAGGGATGGCGTCAGGAAGGCTAAAGATGAGAATGAGCTGAGGTTAGCGAGGATGCCAAAAGCAACAAAAAGGTTTTCTACAGATAACATGCATACTAAAAGACAGAGGAAAGAGATGGTGGTTCAGCTATTAAATGTGGATGGCAAAATGATAACAGATGACAAAGAAAAGACAGAAGTGCTCAATTCCTACTTTGGCTAAGTCTTCTCCCAAAAGGGGGTCTATGAGCCCCCTGGCACAGGCGAAGTACAGGCTGAAGGGGCAAGATTGCAGCTTGAGATCGATAGGCATATGGTCAAGGAACACCTAATTATTTGAATGAGTTCAAATCTCCAGGGCCAGATGAACTGCACCCTAGAGTAATAAAGGAACTGGCAGAAGAACTCTCAGAACCACTGTCTATTCTCTTTGAGCAATCATGGAGGACGGATGAAGCGCCAGATGACTGGAGGAGGGCAATGTTGTTCCTATCTTCAAAAAGGGTAAAAAGGAGGAACCTGGGAACTACAGACCAGTCAGTCTGACATCAATCCCTGGGAAAATTCTGGAGCAGATGATAAAGCAATCCATCTGTAAGCACCTTGAAAACAATGCAGTGATTACTCGAAGCCAACATGGATTTGTCAAGAACAAATCCTGCCGGACGAATCTGATCTCATTTTTTGATCAGGTAACCTCCCTTGTGGACTGTGGGAATGCTGAGGACATCATGTAACTCGACTTCAGCAAAGCTTTTGACCAAGTACCCCATGATATCCTGATGAGCAAACTAGCTCAAAGTGGGCTAGATGAAGCAACGATCCAGTGGATCCACAGTTGGCTACAGGATCGGACTCAAAGAGTGCTTATCAATGGGATCTTCTCAAGCTTGGGAGAGGTAACAAGTGGCGTACTGCAGGGCTCAGTCCAGGGCCCAGTGCTCTTCAACATTTTTATTAATGACTTGGATGAGGAGGTGCAGGGAATGCTGATCAAATTTGCAGATGACACAAAATGGGGCGGGATAGCTAATACCTCGGAAGACAGAAACAGAATTCAGATTGATCTTGATAGGCTGGAGTGCTGGGCAGAAAACAACAGAATGACATTTAATAGGGATAAATGCCAAGTTCTGCACCTAGGAAAAAGAAACCAAATGCACAGTTACAAGATGGGGGATACGTGGCTCAACAATACTATAAGCGAGAAGGATCTTGGAATTGTTGTAGATCACAAGCTGAATATGAGCCAACAATGTGATGTGGCTGCCAAAAAGGCGAATGCCATTTTGGGCTGCATTAATAGAAGCATAGCTTCCAAATCCCAGGAAGTACTAGTTCCCCTCTACTCAGCACTGGTTAGGCCTCCTCTGGAGTACTGTGTCCAGTTCTGAGCACCACACTTTAAGAAGGATGCAGACAAACTGGAGAGGGTTCAGAGGAGGGCAACAAAGATGATCAGGGGACTGGAAACAAAGCCCTGTGAAGAGAGACTAAAAGAACTGGGCATGTTTATCCTTGAGAAGAGAAGACTGATGGGAGATGTGATAGTGCTCTTCAAGTACTTGAAAGCTTGTCACAGAGAGAAAGGCCGCGATCTCTTCTCGATCATGCCAGAGTGCAGGACATGGAATAATGGGCTCAAGTTACAGGAAGCCAGATTCCGGCTGAACATCAGGAAAAACTTCCTGACTGTTAGAGCAATGCCAATACGACAATGGAAGCAATGACCTAGAGAGGTGGTGGGCTCTCCCACACTGGAGGCCTTCAAGATGAGTCTGGACAGCCATCTGTCAGGGATGCTGTGACTTGGATTCCTGCATTGAGCAAGGGTTGGACTCAACAGTCTTATAGGCCCCTTCCAACCCTACTATTCTGTGATTCTATGAAACCTGTATGGGCATTAATCTACTGCTGCCAGTGGGAACTGGAAGTAGTTCCCAAAGCAGGACATTCTGGTGGTGGCTTGGAGACAGCTTTAAATCCACTGGATCCAACACCCTTTCTGTCCCCAAGAGGCCATTATATCAGGGGCCTCAGCTACACAAGCCTGGAGAGGGTAACTAATCCCCCCCACCAGTTAGTTTCAATGTGGGAGGGAGAAATTCAAAAAAATAATGATCCAGACCCTGGAGCAAAAACGTTCCATACCCTTGCACTATACCCTAAAATCTGAAATGATATCCCAGATTGAATGTTTTCTGTCAGTACCAAATACAATTATTCCTTCATTGCCTGGCCTATATGCTAGCAGTGAATAATCAGATGGTTAAACATGTCTCAAAAGAAAAATGGCCAAAACACTGTTGAGCAGTAACACTGTTGGCAGTCAGTGTAGCATACCGCTGTCCAAAGCATTTGGCCAGTTCACTCAATGGCTGCCAAGAATGCATGGGGCGACCAGCTGGTTTGTGAGCTCGCTGTGATTATGAGGATCATAGAATCATAGAATGGTAGGGTTGGAAGGGGCCTACAAGACCCAAGTCCAACCCCCTGCTCAATGCAGGAATCAAGGTCAGAGCATCCCTGACAGATGGCTGTCCAGCCTCGTTCTGAACGCCTCAAGTGTGGGAGAGCCCACCACCTCCCTAGGCAATTGGTTCCATTGTCGTATTGCTCTAACAGTCAGGAAGTTTTTCCTGATGTTCAGCCAGAATCTGGCTGCCTGTAACTTGAGCCCATTATTCCGTGTCCTGCACTCTGGGAGGATCGAGAAGAAATCCTGGCCTTCCTGTCTGTGGCAACCTTTAAAGGAAGCAGCAGTCATCTGAAATGGCAGCCAAGCACATGGCTGGGAGCAGAGGTGTTGCTAGGCAACTCAGGGCCCAGGCCCATAGGACACAAATCTGTAGCAAATCTGCATACGCTAACTGATATCTATATGTGCAAATTTAGAAAAAATTACTACATTTTATTTACACTTTCACAGGAGGCACGACAAGCCAGTTACTTTCTCATCCAAATCATCTCAAATAAAATAAATTCTTCAGTTAATGTGCACTCTGACCCAGAGCATCCTAAACCAGTGGAAAAAATTCTTTTCTGTGCTTAATTGTCAAGCTGGGGAAATAATTTTAGGGATGAAAGGAATGTAGCATATGGGAAGGAGAAAGTCAACTCTTCCCTCCTCAGCTTCAATCCTTCTTGAAAATTTCCCCTAAGCTAAGGGGAAAAAAACCTTCCCTTGGCACCAGTGGACTCTTAGGGCACTGGAAAATAGATTTGGGGCTGGGGCCCAGGGTCCCTGGCCAAGCAACTGTGGTGGTCATGCATTCTTAGGGCCAATCAGCCCTTTAATATGGCATCTCACTCACAATCTATCTCTTCTGTGGCTTTGGAGTCCTGTGGCATTAGAGCCCTTTCAGTGTGACCCAGAATATTCACACACACACACACACACACACACACACACACACACTTATCTTAATGTCACTCCCATAACTAATCAAAGGAGATATCTATGAATGGCACATATTACTCTGTGTGCATTACTGCATTTACTTGGTAATGTTTCCCAACGGATTTTTCCATGCGGCTCGCTAGAGACCATTTCTCATGGCATAACATTAGTGCTCCTGCTATGCATGGTCAGCAAGAATTTGATACAAGCATTCCTCTACCAGCTCTACTCATGTTCTCTTTATTATTGGCTATTCACAGTCAGCTCTTAGCTTATTCCTCATTTGTCCCTTCCCTTTTGCTCTATTTTGAACAGAACAACATTGAATGTGACACCATTACAGGGCTCTGCTGCTGTCCTGGACCTGTCCCCACCATGGTGGGGAAGGAGCATTAAATGGCCGCAAGCCTCACATATGGCCCTCATCATCAGGACCATGTGATCTCTATATCTGGGGGAACCAAAACATCTATCACTGGTGCAGGTTCAACTTGAAATCTGTTCGAGATGTTGCGTGGTATATAAATATTGTAAATAAATAATAAATATAACTTTCCCATGGCTCTATCTAGTACTCTACAGACTTATAATCATAAACCTGTAACTGTCATTTGAATGAATGAGGTTGCCTTCTCATAAGTTGCCTATTGGCCATCTAGCCCAGATTGTCTACTACTCTCCCTGATAAACACTCTCCAGGGTCTCAAGCAGAAGCATTCCCCACCACCTGCTACCTGAGATCCTTCAATGGGAGATGCTAATGACCAGCCTTATTAATGCAAAGCATACATACGACTGAACAATGCCAAAGAATGGCTCCTCCCAGTGAATTCTGGGAATTGTAGTCTGATGAAGGGGCTGGCATTTTTTAGAGTTCCCTAGCCCCACCCCGAATGTCAATTCCGAGGAAGAAGGATTGACTGCTAAACAGGGTGTCCATTTATGCATCACCAAAAGAGGACATCAATGTGCATAGCATGTGCAAATGCAAATGTATATGGATAGGTGCAAACTGAGAAACAGCTATTATTTAAATAGAAATGCAGAACATCTCACCACTGAGTATTTTTATCACTTTTAATATTTTAACTATTTTTTTAATGTATTTGCTTGTTGTAAGCCGCCTTGGGAGGGCTTCTGCCCTGAAAGGCGGCCAAGAAATATTTTAAATACATAAATAAATAAAATTGAGGGGAAGACTTTGGTCAGTTGTCCTGTGTGCCTGATCAGTCTGCTGTCCAGGTACTCTCTGTTGATGGGCACCTTCAAGGACCCAGGTCTCCTTCCTTATGGTTCTTGGACCAGATGTGGACCAGGCAGCCCATCCAGTAGAGGACACCATCAAAATAGAAGACAGTCCTTTGGTAACCCTACAAATAGAGGACTGTCCCTGTAAAGTAGGACACCTGGGCACTCTAAATCTGTAGTGTGGATATGCCTATGATGTCTTCCATGTATAGATTATTCCAGGATCCATTGCTGTGCTGCTGGAAGTCCAAGCTACAGAAGAAATCAGCTGTGCATTTCACAACCTTTCAGATTCCACCTGGAGGCCATAATTCCTGCTTTCATAATATCAAAGAATGACAAAAAAAGATGTAAATCAAATTGCTTGTTTCTATTTCATAGAAGGGGAAGATTTTTTTTTAAAAAAAAATCCTGATTCTTTGCATCTGCAAAACAAGGTCAATATTGTAAGAACAATCTGTCTGTATCCAAATCTGATTGCTCAGTACAGTACAAGCAACGTTATCAGCAATTTATAGGGGAAAGCAAGAGCTTATGGCTCGAGTGGTAGAATTCATTATACAATACGCAGATTTTTCATGTCTGATTGTGTATACAAGATGCACGGTTTGCGCTGCAGCTGTATTTGCAGATTGAAAACACCAAGCCAAAACAGATTTCTGAAGATAGATGTCAAAAAGTGTTTATCTTTCATCTTCCTTGTTTTCTTACAGATATCACATGCATCTGGTCAAATAGCCTAGGAACACTGAACTATCAGCATAGGTCCAAGATGCATGAGAGGTTCTGCAGTTCATCTCCTGTGAAATCACTTCTGAAACCCTGTTTTTATTGAGTCATACAATTAAGGGTACATTTGCAAGCTCGTGGATGGGGGGAAATGGGTAATTTGTGATGTGGGAATGGCAGTGATAATAGCAGGGCTTTTGTTTTTTCAGCTTGATAAAGCAAGTGGGTTGGCTCCTTGGCATTTGCATTGGTCATGTCTCTTTACATGTGTAAGTGCCTGATGGTTCAGAAATGACATCTAACTCTTCTAGATTAGATAGTGATGGCAAAGTACTATGCTTTGGGCCTCAATTTATACATGGGGGTGCGGGAGAGAACAACACTGGCCTACCTTTCAAGGTTTACTGAGCATTACTGAGCAATATATGTGAGGCATTCTGAACACTTAGACAAACCTCCTTATAAGCGCTAAGTATTCTTTGTGAGTCCATGTACCAATGGAAAGTGAAAACCATTAACCAGTAATGTAGAGTCTGTTCAGTTCATCTGGGGTGGGAGAAAGGCAAATATTTTGAGGATCTGGTATGGCCATCTGTGGAGGTGGGTAATTGTTACATGGTATGCCTTTGAAAACTAAAGGGATTACCTATTAATTTAATGAGTGATTTGGTAACGCTGCTTTAGGAGTTGACCTGGTTCACACGTAAGAGCAATTCTGGGATGGTTTAAACCATAGTTTGTCAGGCCCAAGCAGCACTGAGCAAATGAGTACACTGCTCCGGCCGTTAACAACCCAGGAAAGCCCCATTCTTGAGTTGTTATCTTGAGTGCCAAACCCAGAAACTCTGGATTGTTTAGGGGTTAAACAACCCAGAGTTAACCCAACAATAAACCATGGGGTGTTAACTGAAAGTGGCAGGCATTGTGCTTCGAACTATGATTTAAACAACTCCCGGGTTGTTGTTACATGCAAATTGGGCTGTTGAGGTATTACATAAGCATGTTTGGAACACTAGTACATATGCTGCATATAGAAAAGCACATGGGGGGGTGGATGATTAGGATACATTTCATATATAATAATAATAATAATAATAATAATAATAATAATAATATATTAGCATACATGTATCACACATTCTGTGTTTGAAGTAGCCACTTTGATTATAGGGCTGCTGTATCTTACTGGGCAAAATGAAACTTGAAGCAGGATTAATATGGCCTTTAGTGCCAAAAAGTGATTTCTGTATAAAGGCTTAGGATACACTAGTAAGTGTCCAAGCAAATATATCATCAGCGTGTGTTATAACCCAACAAAAAGAGCCAAGTGAAAGGTGGCAACCAGTGGCAGCTGGTGACTCCAGTTCCAGAGGGGAAGTGAATCTATTCTGTGTTTTAGTTACTACCAGCCAAAACTCTAATGGTGTTATTCAGGGTGCTGAAAATTATCCCTAAAATGTGTTCACCATCTTGGATATTATCTTTAGCATTTTGGCTGGTGGTAACTAAAATCCAGAATGGAATTATTGCCCTTCGGGAACAGGAGTCACCAGCCACCACTGGTGGCAACTGTGTCAGGGTATAGGACTGGCATGTATCTCGTATGTCATGTATGAATCCTGGGGGATTTAAATGTTTAAAATGCAAACTGGACAGTATCTAATGGTGCCATTCCACAAACTCAAATAGCACTTGTAGAGTGCCACCGAATCTTTCCATTGCACAACCAGTTGTGCATTACACTTGCACAACCAGTTGTGAAATCAGTTGCCCAATGGGTTGTGCAAGTGTAATGTACAAGCACTTGTGGAACCACTTGTGCAAATATACATTTAGTCAGGTTCTCCTCTTGCACAGAGTTTGTAACCTGGTTTCTGCCATCACAATGTCATTTGCACTAACAGAATGACCCAGCTGGATACTGCCCACTGTTGCAGAAATTGGATGGAATAGATTGTCTGTCCATCCCTGTAGCCAACCAGATGCCACTGAGAGATTCACAAGAGCAGGTATGAGGATTATAGCCAGCCCCTATTATTTTCCACAAATGTACATTATTGTGATAGAAAATGAAATTGCTGGTACAAAAATTGCACGTGCAGATGAACATCAGTGCTGTGATTCTTATTAATTGTCAATTGCTGTGATACATACTATGAGATAAAAGGTATAGATTTCCAGAAATCCACTACAGACAGCATGTATTAAGGGGGTGGAGGGACCCCCTGTTTGAAGCTGCAGTTAGAAGTGGAAAATAATGGCCAATCCTCTTACCTCTGTAATGGAAATTGATGGAAAGTAGTCTTACAGGAGATAATTAGATTGATGTTAGCATTTTCATTTTAAATGGGCTAGACAGTTGGTTTGCAAAAAAAAAAAAAAGATCGTAATTATATGGAAATACATGAAAAGCTGGCATTGAAAGATGCTATTTTAAGCTGGATAAACTAAAAGGGAGAAAATGGAATAGTTTAATAAATTGTGAATTATGTTGTCTGTAAAATTTACTTTGAATATCAATACACTGAAGTGTGTGTTTAGTCTCTCCCCCCTGCCCCACTTGCTACAATCTCAGGATGAAATTCTTCCCACCTTTTTGTGAGCTTTAACAATATTATTGTATTTAATGTTTTAACTTTTGTAAACTGCCCAGAGAGCTTTGGCTATGGGGCAGTATAGAAATGTGATGATGATGATGATATGTGTTTTAATCCAGAGTTTATGAAGGCAAAAGGAGAAACTTAAACTGATATTAATCACACAAGGTATCCATTTTTGTACTAATCGATTGCATTCAACTGAATTAGATGCAGCTAAGGAAAAATCCTAAAGAGCTTTTTCTATGTATTCTTTAAAAATTCTATGTACCAGCACAACTATGCTTTAGTATCACGCTGTTGAACCACCCACTTTTGGTACCCACTTTACCTTAGTGCATTTTGAATCATGAATTATTTGCACAATAATAAAATGGCAGAATTGTTGTTCCATTTTAGGAAAGGACAGCATAACTTTCCCGCACTGTAATGTCTTCAGAACAGTATCTTGTTGCAACATATTCTATCAGTATTCAGGCATCCTCCATTTTTCATCTGTAAAATGAAGTCAGAGTGTTTGTTTCCCAGAGAGCATTGAGGCTTTTTGGTAGTGGACCAGAGATTCCTCAGTGAGAAGATTAGTAGTCCACTGCCTGGGAGCCTTGCTGTTGAAAGTTGGGGTATAACTTCTTAAAAATACATAATAAGGGTGCAATCGTATGGGTTGCGTCCTCATGAGCTGGAAGTCCTCAAACATAGAGGCTTCAGTTTATCCAATGCCCTGTTGAGCTGCTGCTGGCAGGCAGGAGGAACGATGGAGGCAATTTTCACCTCTCCATCCATTTTTTGCTTTTTTTCTCTAGACAGGCCTCTGAGCACATCTAGAGAGGGTGTGCTGGCAGGGGTGGGACTAGTGCTGGCGAGGCCATAGGATTCTTCATATCCTGGCCTCTCCTCTCCCCACCCACTGGAATATACCCTTTCTGACCTCTCCAAGGCCACTTTTGCAACCTTGGGAATCAGTTGGCGTGGTTCGTTCTGTGGCAGCTGTGAGAGGGTAGAGGGAGGGATCATATACTAGAGTCCACCTTCTGAGGTTGTCTATGGACTGGGAGGGGGGACTCCAAAGAATTCTATGGCCCCTGGGATACTCTCCCAGGACCATAGGATTGCTCTCTAAATCAATAAATCATGGCAGACAAGTTTCCTTGAAAGACAGCTTACCTGCAGTTATCAATCTCCCTCTGTAGTGTGCAGCAACAAAGCAACACTGGGGCCTGGCTAGCATCCCATGTCAACTTAATGTGCACTTCAGAATGCTTCCCCAAACTCCCACAGGTATTCATGATGGAATTGACTGAGTTGGGTTCAAATCCCACCCTACCGTAGGATATTTACCCAAGGCCATAAGTCTCACTGAATGGCCTTGAGTAAATATAGGGTGGCCATATGTCCTACTTTACAGATGATAAATGCCTCTGTTTGAAGGCATTCTCTATTGGCAGGGCTGTCCAGTCCCAGTTTGGTTTAAAGAACCCTAAGCAGCAGGTGCCTTGAAGTTGCCTGTCAACATTGAACACCTGGACAGGAGGCTGAGCAGGCGCACCAACTCACCTGGTCGCAGTCTCCCCCACTTCGGTGAAATGTATGGTAGTTTGATTTAAATTAGCTGCATTTGCGCATGTCTAGTTTGACCCACAGAGAGTTGCTTGGAGGTGATGTTGAGGTGAACCTTAGCCCACATCAAACCTGAAACTATGTGGATGAATGGTGGGCTACAAATATGAGAAATATATATTTTTAACACACTGGGGGGGGGGAGAGGAAATGACCTGACTCTATAGCTTTGGCTTTATTAGTCAATTCCATTCAGTTCCTGTTCCTCTAATCTATCAGATTGCCTGCTACATGATTCTGTGTAACTGTTCTGAACCTCGTCTGTATGGTGATGCCTCCCAGTACGTAATGGGATACATATGAATGTAATATGAATGACTGTGACATAATTTCAATTTGGCAAAGCCTCTGGCCAAGCTATACACAATTCCTAATGAACTTTACCCTGACTTTAAAATGTGGTATCTGTTTCGGATGGTATATTCAGCATTATGAGATCTTATGGAACTGTATGCATGGAGGCAACTGCATTTGGATACCGCTGTCAGAGTTCATCTAAATTGATATTTGAGATAATTTCTACATATTTATATTACGAATATCTTCCTTTGTCTTCAGCCTATTTATTTATTTACTTATGGCATTTCTATATCGTCCCATAGCTGAAGCTCTTTTCAATCCCAGAACACACCTTTATTTTTTCTTATTATTATGCCACCTTTAAGGGGATGGGGTATGTGTGTTCCTCTCAAGGCAGCTTCTAAATATATATATATATATACAAATAACAAATGTCAATTAAAAAAAAAAACATTTTAGCACCAAAACAAACAAATTAAAAACTGTGAGCCCAGAAAAATACTAAAGGCTGATGAATAAATAGAGCTAAAACCAACCAACTACAGTCCAAAAAATGACAACAACCTTCTCTTACAAGAAAGCCATGGAAAACAAATGGGACTTTATGGGCTTTCTCAAAGCATGTAACTTCAACCTACAAGATGGGAATTTCTTTTTTAAAAGCCAACTTCCCCAAACTGTTGCCCTCTCAGATGCTTTGGACTATAATTCCTAGAATTCCACACCATTGGGTATGCTGGCGGGGGCTGATGGGAGTTGAAGTCCAAAACATCTGGAGGGCACCAGGCTGAGGAAAGCGGATAGATGTTTTCCTTCCTCTTGTGTTGTTCCATCCCATCCTCCATTTTTCTCCTTTTCTTAAAAAAAAAAAAAAAAGCCCTAAGGAAAAGTCAATGGTGGCAGTGCTGTTTCTGCACTGTAGGTCTAGGTGATCACATGTGGGTCCTAACCCATCATTTGAAGACCAGTTAAATCTTTTATATTTCTCACATAAGAAGAGGACATAGACATACTAGACTCAGCTAGTGGCATGCTAACTGCCTTTCAGGGCCACTTCACATTTTACAGAAATGAGGTGTACATCCTCTGTGTGTTTCTTGTGACCCCTGAGAGTCATTTTTGATTGCATGCAGGAACTCAGTGCTAGTTATGGCTCCCTGCGGGTTACACATGCCTCAGGATCATCTACAGGCTCTGGCCAAGAGGCCTGCTGTTTCTTCAGCAAGACGATGCAGCTCGCTCACGCCCTTAAAGTGTGCATCATTTCCATGATCCATAGTCTACCTATCCTGCTTTGGGAGAGCAATGGAGAGGTAGATTCTGAGGCTTGGCTCGATGGACTCTTCTACAGTCCATGCACCTCAGAGAATTTTCCAACCTTGCATAGTGGTGCCAGCCATGACATCATCATCAGCGGCTATCCTTGACTTGATCCTAACCAACAGAGATGACTTAGTGGATAAAGTAGTAGTTACTGAGGGAAAGTGGCCATGTTGTACTTCAGTTCTTAGTTCTAAGGGAAGCAAAAGCCGAGTGTAGTCAAACGCGTACCCTGGATTTTAGGAAAGCTGATTTTATTAAACTCAGAACAATGATCAGTAAGGTCCCACGGCAAGCGACGCTAACGAGAAAAGGAGTCCGAGATGGGTGGGAGCTTTTAAAAAAGGAAATTCTAAAGGCACAATTACAAACCATTCCAACAAGAAGAAAAGGTGGAAGACAACAGAAAAAGCCAATGTGGCTTCACAACAAGCTTAGAGATGACCTGAAAACAAAAAAGGACACATATCGGAAGTGGAAAGAAGGCCAAGCAACAAAGGAAGAGTACAGGCAGGTAGCACAGAATTGCAGGGATGGTGTCAGGAAGGCTAAAGCTGAGAACGAGCCGAGGTTAGCGAGGGATGCGAAAAGCAACAAAAAGGCTCTCTTCAGCTACGTGCACAATAAAAGACAGAGGAAAGAAATGGTTGTTCAGCTATTAAATATGGATGGCAAAATGATAACAGATGACAAAGAAAAGGCAGAAGTGCTCAATTCCTACTTTGGCTCAGTCTTCTTCCAAAAGAGGGTCTATGAGCCCCCTGGCAAAGGCGAAGTACAGGCTGAAGGGGCAGGATTGCAGCTTGAGATCGATAGGCATATGGTCAAGGAACACTTAATTACTTTGAATGAGTTCAAACCTCCAGGGCCAGATGAACTGCATCCTAGAGTAATAAAGGAACTGGCAGAAGAGCTCTCAGAACCGCTGTCTATTCTCTTTGAGAAATCATGGAGGACGGGTGAAGTGCCAGATGACTGGAGGAGGGCTAATGCTGTCCCTGTCTTCAAAAAGGGTAAAAAGGAGGAACCTGGGAACTACAGACCAGTCAGTCTGACATCAATCCCTGGGAAAATTCTGGAGCAGATGATAAAGCAATCCATCTGTAAGCACCTTGAAAACAATGCAGTGATTACTCCAAGCCAACATGGAATTGTCAAGAACAAATCCTGCCAGATGAATCTGATCTCATTTTTTGATCCAGTAACCTCCCCTGTGGACCGTGGGAATGCTGTAGACATAATATACCTCGACTTCAGCAAAGCTTTTGACAAAGTGCCCCATGATATCCTGATGAGCAAACTATCTCAAAGTGGGCTAGATGAAACAACGATCCAGTGGATCCACAGTTGGCTACAGAATCAGACTTAAAGAATGCTTAACAATGGGAACTTCTCAAACTGGGGAGAGGTAACAAGTGGGGTACCGCAGGGCTCAGTCCTGGGCCCAGTGCTTTTCAACATTTTTATTAATGACTTGGAGGAGGAGGTACAGGGAATGCTGATCAAATTTGCAGATGACACAAAATGGGGCGGGATAGCTAATACTTTGGAAAACAGAAACAAAATTCAAAGTGATCTTGATAGACTGGAGCGATGGGCAGAAAACAACAGAATGACATTTAATAGGGATAAATGCCAAGTTCTGCACCTAGGAAAAAGAAACCAAATGCACAGTTACAAGATGGGGGATACGTGGCTCAACAACGCTACAAGCAAGAAGGATCTTGGAATTGTTGTCGATCTGAGCTGAATATGAGCCAACAATGTGATGTGGCTGCCAAAAAGGCAAATGCCATTTTGGGCTGCATTAATAGAAGCATAGCTTCCAAATCCCGGGAAGTACTAGTTCCCCTCTACTCAGCACTGGTTAGGCCTCCTCTGGAGTACTGTGTCCAGTTCTGGGCACCACACTTTAAGAAGGATGCAGACAAACTGGAGAGGGTTCAGAGGAGGGCAACAAAGATGATCAGGGAACTGGAAACAAAGTCCTATGAAGAGAGACTAAAAGAACTGGGCATGTTTATCCTTGAGAAGAGAAGACTGAGATAAGGGGAGATACGATAGCGCTCTTTAAGTCTTGAAAGCTTGTCACAGAGAGAAAGGCCAGGATCTCTTCTCAATCATGCCAGAGTGCAGGACACGGAATAATGGGCTCAAGTTACAGGAAGCCAGATTCCGGATGAACATCAGGAAAAACTTCCTGACTGTTAGACCAATATGACAATGGAACCAATTCCCTAGGGAGGTGGTGGGCTCTCCCACACTGGAGGCCTTCAAGATGAGTCTGGACAGCCATCTGTCAGGGATGCTCTGACTTGGATTCCTGCACTGAGCAGGGGGTTGGACTTGATGGCCTTGTAAGCCCCTTCCAACCCTACTATTCTATGATTCTATGATCATCATCACCGCTACATTTATATCCAACTTTTTTTCCTCCAAGGAACACAAGGCGGCTTACATGATCCTCTTCCTATCCTTGTTATCCTCACAACAACCCTGTGAGGTAGGTTAGGCTGAGAGTCAATGACTGTCCCAAAGTCACCCAATGAGCTTCATGGCTGAGTGGGGCCTGGAACCCGGATCTCTGGAGTCCCAGTCCAATGCTCTAAACACTGTACCACACAGGCTCCTATGTACACACGCAGACACAGATGATTGTTTTAAAAAAATGTGCATGTATCTATTATGGGGAATCTTGATAGCGCATTCAGTATGCAAGCATGCACCCACTATTTCTAAAACATGTGTGACCTGGTTGTCAACCTTAGTGCCTTTTTTGCAAATCTGTGAGGTATAAGCATCATATTATTCCTAAATGAACCCTGCATATTGTAAAGTAGGGATGTTCTGTCTGTGTTTTGCGGATTGTCAGGCACCCTTTGTTCCATCATCTGCTCATCTATGGAATCAGTCCCCCCCCCCAAATTTGCACAAATGTGCATTTGCACATTTTCACACATGCGCAAATGCAAAAATCCCCCCAAATTTGCACAAATGTGCATTTGCGCATTTTCACACATGCGCAAATGCAAAAATCCCCCCAAATCTGCATTTTCACGCTTTAGTTTATGGGGAAAATATGTATTTTTGGCCCAAAACTAAACATCTCGTCCACCTTTAGGAACCACCAAGGTTTCTGTGTGTATTTGCTCTGAAAGAAGACCAGGAAATTGACTGACATACATGATCTTCCAGTGAGGCCATAGTTTACGCTATGGATCAAGCTTGGGAAAGGGTTATGTTTGGATAATCTTGTTTTCTCTTTGACTTTTGACTTTTAACAGCTTGTATCAAAATGCATATTTTAGAAGGCAGCCTAAAATCTGCATATCCCCACCCCTTTCAATTCACTGTGTTTCAGGAGAACTGTAAAGAGATACTGATGAAACTTTAATGACTTCTTAGTGATTTTCAATATTGCGAGACAAAGCAGCCTTTATATATGAGCTAAATAGCCATGCTGCTGGATAATGTTGCCTTTTGAATTCTGTCCATTTGCCTCGCTGTTTCTGTAACAATAATAATAACAACAACAACATCAGGGTCCAGGGAACCACTTAGTTATGTCATCTGTCTTAGCCCTTGCCAACACATGCGTGCATTTACTAGTGTTGCGCTTCATTCCAAGCTACCTCTTGGCTTGCTTGTTGTGGTTTTATTATTTTGGGACTGGGTGGGCCACCTTTAAACCTGGAGGCGCCAGCCCTCCTCCGAAGAAGCATTAACAACCTAGCCTCTGTTAAGCTGACCTCTGCAGCATTAACCATTATCAAGGTTGCCTGGAAAGGAAGCATGCATAGGATTGTGCCCTTAATGTCATATACAACACCCTTGCAAGCAGCACCACCTGATTCAAGGTCAGATGAAGGCGAGATGACGGTTGAGCACTGACATGTCTCATCACTTGTCTTTGCACTCATATCTCTTTCTACCACCATGCCTTGCTTGCACAAGCACCACTCCAACCAGCACCAACTCTTCTGTCCTGACCTGGAACCTTCACCTCATAAGTAAAAGGAGTCACCCTTCCTGCCCTCTGTTTGATATTCAGAGGGCTTAATGCTCTCTGTCAGCACCTGCCAGCATCACCTGTTACTTTGGTGGTCTGATTCCAAATTTGCACTTTTGCAACCAAGTGAGTCGTAAAGTGTGACTGTAGCAAAAGGCCACAGACTAAAGATTTTAATTGAAGCAAAATCAATTGGTTTATTGATACACAATGCCTGAAAAATATGATCTTCATATAGAATATAATATTACAGATATGTATTATTGTAAATTATTATGAATAGGCATAAGGAAGCCATCAATAAATCACCAAGAACAATATAAATGGTTTAAGAATGGCATAAGAAAGGTTTTTGAATGTCATTGACAAAGAAATCAATGCATGACAAAGTAACTGATCAAAGTCATTCTTAATTCTAACTGAGGACCTAGATTGTTTCTCCCTCCTTCCTGCCCATCTATTTTTTAGAAAGCATTTCTAAGTTTCGTAGCCAATTTGTATGAAGCCATATTTACCCAGCCAGTGTAGTGGGGCATAGGATCTGGATGTCTCCAGCCCAGCCGTACCAGAGAAGAGGTGGAAGAAAAAAGTGGCATCCGTGATAGCAGTAACAACCACAGCCCCCCCACACACCCAAAATATGTACCTCAAATAACTGTATATAGTGCAAATTCAAACTCAGATTTGAGAACCAAATTAACCCCAACCAGTGCCATCTTGGTGATGGCAGAGGGGACCTACTTAGACATTCCTGCTCCTGAGCCAATCCAGGTGTGGAACATTTGGTCTCTTCTGGGTAGGCTGGAGGCTCTTCCTTTGACAGGTCTGTCCTTGGCCAAAGCTAGCAACACTTAGTTGAGAGCTCCAAGGAGGTGGCTGGATGTTCTCTCTAGACCAGAGGTGGGCAATATGTGGCCCACAGGTGGCCTACTGTGGCCCCTGCTGCCTCCCACCGCCACGCTGTTGAAATGTATGGTGGTGGCAAAACTCCCCAGCAGTTTACCACTATGGTAAAAGTAAAACAAACAAACAAAACCATTCTGTAGTTGCTCTGTAGCAGAAAAGATTTAACTTGTGAACTGTTGGATGTTAGGAACAACTCCACAACATTCCCGATGCTAGGGGGTGATAGAGAATGTCCTGTAGCTTGATCAGTTCCTATTTTCTGCTCTCTCCCCTTTCTCTTCCTCCTTCCTCTGCAGCCAACAAATGCCATGTGGTCTTTCCCTGAAGGAAGCAAGTAACCATACTTCATGCCTTCACTCACACCCACAGCTACTGACCCTGCTTACAGTGGCAGTCTCAGCAGCTGTCATCACTTTGGCAATGATAACAACTTAAAGAGCAGAACATCTGGAAGCTCCCACTCTCAGATCAATCCAGGCAGTGAACAGATGTTCCCTCTCTGGTGTTGGCTGAGCCCTTCATCCCGATCAACTCTTCTCCTCAAATAAAGCTGCCTGTCAGTGTGTAGGCAGACAAATGCAGAGATCTAAGCATTTTTATCTGGTAATCAAAGGTATATTGCCCCTGAATATTGAGGCTCCATGTTTAGCCAGGGTAACCCGAAAACTACAAACATAAACACAGTGCAAATTCTGAAATGGTAACATGCATGTCACTAAATTGCAAAAACGAACAGTAATAAAAAACAGTGAAACTCTCTAATAAACCTAAGGGAAGTATTCCCAAAATCAAAATAGAGATACTTCAGTTCCTGGAGGTTCCAATGGCAATGGAGGTTTTGAGCATGCTTGGCTTTTGCTGCTGCTGGTTTCTCACCCCTTGGTAAGCTTGGGAAAGAGGGGTGTGGGGAGGAAATCTGGCATGAGAGCTCTGGCAGTGGCAGAGGAATGCCTCTGGCCTGGATCTTTCCAAGTTTAGAAGAACTATTAAAAATACACACACACACACACACACACACACACACACACACCCCTCCATTTTCTCTGAACATTTTACCAGAAGGCTCTGAAAGATGAAGCCAAATCAAGATGAACAAATTTCATCCATCATTAATTAAGACAGGTATGTGTGGACAAGTCAGCTTGTAAACACTTGTGTAGGCTTAGGTGGGTAACTTTTGTGGTGCTGTTTGCAAGAGTGATGTATACATCATTAAGGGAGCAATCCTACTGCTGCTAGACAGTGGCTAGATGGCCACAGGATATCTGGTTTTCCAGGAACTGATCTCGGAGCCCGCACCCTGAGGTCATTGCCCAGAGAACTGACCAACCCCCACATCCGCTCTGCCTCTGAGGCAGCGCAGAACAGTCCCGTCCTCCGCACTCACAAAAGGGGCATGGAGTGGCCAGAAAGGGGTGTTCTGGGGGGCATTCTGGGGTGGGGCAGGTGGAAATGCCTGTACGACGCATGGGTCATGCAGTAGCCTCATGCTCCGCTCAGCTCTCCTGCAGCTAGACAGCCACAATTGGCTATCTAGCTGAAAATTAGGGATGTATGAAAGTCACTTACCTTTCCGCGGATTATGTTGATGGTGTGTGGGGGGAGGGGTTCCGTCCCTCCCCCCGGAATCCTCGACGGGGGGGAGGCGATCCGTTCCTCCCCCCGGAATCCTCCTTGCCGGCTGTGCTCCGCGGCAGCTCCGTGGCGGAATTCTCTGCCATCCCTACTGAAAATGCAGGGCAGGAGAAGTGTGGAGGGAATGATCTCCTCCACGCTTCTCCTGCCCTGCATTGGATAGGCGGCCACCTATCTGAATAGGATTGCACCCTTAGGCACAATCCTATGCATGTTTAGACAGAAAACAGCGCTACAACTCCCAGCATTCCCCAGCCGTAGCAACTCACTTGTGTGTGTGGGGGGGTGAAGGTGGGAAGAATAATCTTTTGAAGAGGCTTTGCTAGAATTTGGGGTGGGTTAGGGTATTTTAGAAAATGTTTTTATTGTAGAATTTTATTGTTTTAAACTGTTTTATTGTATGTTGTACATCGCCCAGAGTGGCTGGGTGACCAGCCAGATGGGCGATTAATAAATTTAATAATAATAAATAAATAAATAAATAAATAATTTCTATTTGGTTGAATTTAACTCATAGTCATGGGGTGTATCTATGGAAGGGTTTACCCTAAAAGGCAGCTTCTATTTCTTTTTTCTTAAAATAAGTTCGATTGCGCTTGCATTTGGTGCAGTGAGCCATTTGGATGGGGAGAGGGAAGGCCCAGGAGATCAGTTGATTTGCATTTCCAGGACACAAAGGTGTATATTCCAGAGTGACTGCTAGGAAAGCACATTCTAAAAATGAGCTCACAGGCGGCGCCTGTGGGTGCTTCATCCATTTCATAAAGGCTCCAAGGCAAAGCTGAGAAGAACAGCATCACTTCCAGTAGGAATGATATCATCATGCAAACACAGCCCGTATAAACTGGATGGTGTTGGGATCAAGATGCAAAAGTCTCGTGTGGAGGTGGGATACTGCACAGGGTCAGGCAGACCAGTTTTATGAAGGAAAAGATATTCTGTCAGTTGGTGAAGGGAGCCGCACTGGCACAACTGGGCTGTGGTTTTCCCCATAGGCTTCCAGAGCTATACTGCGTCTAAATGCAGTGAGTGTGTATGTGTATATAATGTTTGTATCATGCTTCCTCCCTTCACTTGGAAAACTAGCACTTCTGGGGAAAGGGTTCTTGCCTACCCTTCCTCCTGATGCATGTTAGCTTTCTAAACATGTGTATATCATGTTTGTATCATGCTTCCTCCCTTCACATGGAAAACTAGCACTTCTGGGGAAAGGGTTCTTGCCTACCCTTCCTCCTGATGCATGTTAGCTTTCTAAGGACAGTGAGTGCTTTATGTGGGGGAGCATTCATACAATCCTTGCATGCTGAAGTAGTAGCTGAATCGCGCGCCTTTTCCCTGAATGTTTGACAGTAGTACCTCCCAGCTGCTGCAGTGCAACTCCTTCCCACGCAGCTGAGGTAGTGTCAGAAGCCCAAAGTCATGTGGGAAGACTAGAAAGAGCCCCTTGCCTGGCTTCTTCCCTCACCAGCATCATTCCGGATGCCAGGAAAGGCAATACAGATATGGGAAGCAGCCACTTCAGCAGCCCAGCCCATGTGACTCCGGGTGTCTGATGTCACCTCAGCCACTTGGAAGGAACCACACTGCAGCATCTCCCATATTGCCGTGGTAGCATCAGAAGTGGAGGACACTAGATGGCAATAATAGATCGTGGTACAACATAATCTGGGTTATCGCATCTCTGGAATCCTAGGAAGGGGAACTTAAAGAAGTTAAGGAGAAGCCCCATGTGCTGGTATCTTTTGCTGGACCATACCATCTCATACTGTAGGGATTATTTAGGCCCAGCCCAAGACATTTTGCTGTCTGAGGCAAAAGACAAGATGGCTGCCCTCTCCATTCTACATACAGAAGCTGACTGGACTGGCAGTTGAATCCTACTTTAAAACGCTGGCAATAGGATTGTGTCCTCCACCAGATCTGAGGGCAGCAAGCTAGTTTAGGGGGTGCAGGACAGCACATGGCTCTATCCTCCAACAGAGGGGAATGCCTCATGGGGCTCAGGAGGAATGGCTTGGGGGACCACTGCTGCTGGCCCACAGCATCTGCTACCTGAGGTGGTTGTCTCACTCTGCCACATGGTAGGGCCGGACCTGGGATGAATTGTCTGAAACTCCTTTATATAAAATATTTCCTGCACACACAGGGAAGGGGAAAGTAGGGATGTGCAAACCCACCCCTGTCTGGGTTCTCCAGGCGCTTGCCCAGCCCTTGTCCTTGCTCACCAGTCCCCGGACCATGCTCGAGCCCCTCCTGTGCTTGGCGAACAGCCTGCACAGCCTCCTGTGCTTGGCGAACAGCCTGCCCAGAGGCCTCATCAAGTTCTGCAGTTGCCATTTTTTAAAAAATGAAATGGTGGTCGCAAAAGTGCACGCATTTGCATATGTGCAAAAATGCGCATTTTACAAAACCACATATGCATGGATGTGTGCATTTGCGAAAATGTGCATTTTGCATATGCAAATATGTGCATTCGCAAATTGCCATTTTATTTTTCAAAAAATGGCGACTGCGGAGCTTGATGAGGCCACCGGGGTGAGTGCGGGCTGCTCGCTGAGCACAGGCAGGGGGCAGGCAGGGGCTCAGTGAGCAGGGCTCGGGGATGTGGGCAGGGGGGGTGTTTCGCCAGATCCCTGGATGCAATTGTGCACCCACACCATCCCTAGAACTTTCTCCCTGGCATGTTTAGTGTTTATATCTGTGGGAGATATTTTTTTGTGGGTGGGAGCATGCAAGCCATTTACAGTATGAAGTTGTACCAACCAAGCAAGAGATGCACATCATGTTGGCATCTGTTCCTCAATTTTAGCTCTGAGTGAACACTCAAATGTTTACATGCTGAGTTTAATTCTTATAAAGTTCACACATCGAGTAGAATTGTAATGTCTTCCTAGTAGGAGATAAAGATCCAGGAATGCTTGAGCTTGCTGAGATTCTCCAAACTCTTTGCCTTGTTGCAACCTGTTTTTCTTTTTGCTCAAATGGGAAAAATGCACATTTCAAATGGGGAAAGTGAGTGAGCATTTCCATGAGCATTTTCCAAAAGTGCACACTTTCCCCAATTGACTAAAGCATGAAAATGCTCATTTAAAAAAAAAAAACATGCACATTTTAAACTGCACATATTTCATATATATATATATATATATATATATATATATATATATATATATGCATTTTTCAAATGCAATCACATTTTGGGGAGTGTATGAGCTTTTTCCAAAAAATTCACTCCTGCTCACATTTGGGGTTGCAAATGGGGTAGGTTCTGATGATTTGTGAACTGAAACAAAATTTCTATACATCCCTACTTCCTACTCCTATAAGAATCACCACTTCCCAGCCTGATCATTTATACCACATCTATAAAACAACCTTCCCTGCAACTGTAACATGTCAGCAAGGCCACAGCTGAGCTGTACCGATCTCACAGATCTCTTTTGATCCCCTTCAGTCTTTTCCCAGCCTTCCAATCAGTATCAGTTAGGTCCATCATTTTCTTTCTGAACTGAAAAGGCAATCTGGTGAAGACTGGAAGAAATCCTTTCAACCTCAGGCAAAATGCTGGCAAGCAACATGTTTCCTTTCAGAAAATATTATGCATGTTACTGAGTCATTGATTGCAAATTTTAAATGGAGGTTTTACTAAGAAGCTGTCAGCTCTAGGGCTTTCTGGCAAGTGATACTGTGCAGTTCCATATTACTCTACATTATATATGGCTCATGTCGCCTTTGCAGTAGCATTTGAATATGTAGTTTTTAAATGTTGAAGCCAATGGAGTACTAGGGAATAAGACACTAGAGAGGTTTTGTTTTTATTGATTTTAAATTGGCAATCTCTGTTTTTATGGATTTTATTGAAACATGTTTTTATGGATTTTACTTGTATCCACAATTTTAATTGTATTTATGGGTTAGTTTTAATTGTGGTTTTTATTTTGTATGCTGCCTTGAGAGGGTTCCACCCTTAAAGGTAGCCTTGAAATAATTGTAGATAGATAGATAGATAGACAGACAGACAGACAGACATCCACTCCCACCATAAGCACCATTTGCAACACACTCCTGTTAGCTACTTCTCAATTTCTTGTCATAGATTAACTATTTTGCTAAGTAAACTACAGAGTAGGGAGCAGGACAAATAGGGACCACTGTTTAAAATTGCTGCTTCCTACAATTCTGTCAACCTCTTTTCACTTTAAAAAAGTGTGTCTAAATGCCAAATAATGAAAATGAATGGGGATGCCTGCTAGAGTGAAAATTACATACATAAACAACAGGGTGACCCAGGATGCAAATATAGTTGAGAAGCTCCTCTTGGAGGACAAGGAGGTAACTGAGGAGATGACAGAGTCTTAGACTCATGAGGACCTCATCTTCCAGCCATCCTAGGAAGACAGCCACAAGAAAATACTCTTCCATAGATTCCTCCACCAGAGAGTAGATGGAATTCCCCTAGAGATTCCACCCCTCTCTAGGACTGTGCCTGTCTTTGCTTATCCTCAGATGCCAATAACTCCACTCCAGAACCTCCTAAACCTCCTGGCATCCCACCTTCACCAAAAGGTGCACCAAGAGATTTACCAGCATTGTCTCTCTCTCTGTGTGCATCAGGACCTTAGTAAGTCATCTTTTCTAAGGATTTAGGGCCTGGACCACACAAACACTTGCAATAGTATTTCAAAGCTCAGTAACTCTTGACTAGTAGTGAGGTATTGCTTCAGCACCAAGGCTAATACCAAAACAGTATCTACTTCACTGTAATCTTTAGTAGGGCTGTGCATGGACCCCCCTGATCCACTTTGGATGCTGCTTTGGATCCTCTGAAGTGACCCCCTTCTCTCCGACCTGGATCCGAATCTAAAGCGAAATTTGGATATCCCGATAGCCCGTTCTTGGTGTTTTCCCATTGACTTGCATGGGAAAACACAAATGGTCATAAGTTTTTTTAGTTTTTATGACACAGGCCTAAAATTTGGGGAACTCTCCACACCCCCAGAGACGAGGCAACTTGCAAAATTTCAGACTGTTTGGTCCAGTGGTTTTTGTGCTTGGTGGAGTTAAAATCTGATGTTTTCCACCAAAACTCCCAAAGCAAAGAGCTGTAACTTTTCCCTGTTTCCATACACCCTTGTGAAACCTGGGCCACTCCCAGCCCCGCTCGAGGGCATCCCACTCACCAAATTCCAGGCACTTTGGCCCACTGGCTTGTGTGCTAGGTGCAGGTTGAATCTGATATTCCCAGAAACTCAGGCCAAACTCAAAAGGGAAAGTGTGTTGAAGCAGAGGTCACTATCCCTAATCTCTGCTGCAGGTTTCATTGACGTGCAAAACAACCCTTATTCAGAAGAATCACGGGCTCAGCCTCTCTATGGCTGAATACACACATTACCTGGCAGGCCGGCTGGAAGAGGGTATTTTTATCTGCTTTTGTTTATTTTGTTCATGAATGCTGGAAACCTCCACCTGGTGGGCCCATACATGGACCCTCTCTTCTCCATGGTGGCCTGCCTGAGCCTCTCGGGGCAAGAGACGGAGAGCTTGTGGGAGTTCCGGAGGTGCTACCAGCCCTCTGCTTGCCCCTGCTGCCAGCCTGCTGGGACGTGGGGCCTCTTCCCCGAGCAAGACCGATTGGCGCTACCCCTAAGGAGGGGCAGGAGCAGGCTGTGGGAGCTGCAGTGCCCTGGCTCTTTCCCCTGCTCAGAGATGCCTTGTAGTGGCGGCACATGGCAGTGCTGGGATCGGCTTCCAACGCAAAGTGGCCCCACGCAATGCTGCCCTGGCGTTTCGGGGGAGGTGGTGGCACAGACTGCCTGACTTGAGTCTGGGGGGGGCACCACACAAGCAGGGGGGACAATGGAAGAGGGGTCAGGTGCAGGAGACTCTGCCTGCTGCTCCTGCTCCAGCACACCCTGGGGGATCTCCTCCTCCTCGCCCTCCACCACGCTGAGGACGTCAGACACCTCTGACTGAACGTCCATCAGTGGGCTCCCCTCTCCCACGACGGAGGGAGATGCTGCTCCGCCTTGGGCAAGAGTGCGGCTACTGCACCTGCCCACGCCAGCCCCCTCGAACAGTGACCTCCAAGCACCTGCCCACGCCAGCCCCCTCGAACAGTGACCTCCGAGCACTGCCACTGGCCTCCGCGCTCTGCTGCCCTATTGCACTGGGATGCACGATCTGGGCTCGGGGACAGACAGCTGGCCTAACGGTGCTGCTTAGTGACAGCAGCACCTCTCCCACCTCTGCCCCGGACAACACCCCGAAGATGCCTCATATTGCGCTGGATTGCTTTGCCACGCAGTGGAGTCTTGTTGGAATAAGAAGATAATTAATATAAATTAATTGTCTCGTGCTTTTTCCACACTGTCTTGAAATTTGGATATAGTGTTGGTGGAACAACAACCTAGCACACGCGCACACACACACATGGACACAGACACAGAAGAGCTAAAGAAAAACAGAACTACCTAAGCAAATGATGTGTGTCTTTAATTTATTGTTTTATATTTCATGTTCTTTTATGGGAGGCAGGGCAACTTCAAGAAATACAGGATGACAGCACAGGCAATAAGAACAAAATCAAACAATAATTTTAAAAAACTTCTTTAATTTCTGTTTGGGGAGGAACAATACAGAGAAGACACAGACTGTTCCCTTCAGCATGGGAGGGGGGACAGGGGACCAAACACTACACACATAGGCTGCTATAATGTGCCTTTCTTTAAGAATTTAGAAAGAAAGAAAGAAAGAAAGAAAGAAGAAAACTAAATGCTTTAATATGACTTAAAGGGAGCGGGGGAGGAACATGGCCAGAAGTCAATGTTTGCCTGTAAAAATTGAGATAAGACTGGGTTTTTAAAAATCCAGAAGAGACAGAGTTGACAGACAAAAACAACAAGGAAATAGAATGGAGAAAGCAGAAGTGAGGGTCGACCTTAAACAACAAACACAGCCTTTTCTGGAGTCCACAAGCAACATAAACAAACAAACACAGGAATGGTGGGGGAAGGGGGCGTGTAGCAGCAACGAGTGAGGAAAAGCTATGTTAGTTTGAAAAAATATGGAAAGGAGAGATGAATCTAATCAAAGACAAATAGCAAGTGAGTTGGAGGTAGAAAGAAATATGAGGAGGTGACTGGAAAAGGTGTCACAAAATACACTGTCCCAAATGGGACGGACAAGCAAGGAGCAAGGGAAGGATCCCACTGCAACCAAGCTGTTTCTTTTTAATTTAAATTTTGAGGAAAGCCCAATGGTGATCAAAATCAAATTATTTGAAGGAACAACTCCTAGGAATGCACATGTACGCACACACACATGATCATCTACCCACACCAGCCCTGTCTCCCAAAGACAGCTAGTGCAATGACTGAACGCAGCCTTTCACTGAAGTATGTATACCCCCTTCCTCCACCGCTCTCTCTGATTGGAAACTGCAAGTGTTGATTCTGGCTGAGGGTTCCTATTCGCCAAAGCACACTCCCTCCTCCTCCTGTGTTCGCCTTCCCGCCTCTCCCTGTCTTCCTGCCTCCACTCGCCTTCCTCCTCCCTCCCTCCTCCTCCGAATATACGAGATAGAGGAGACACTTCGTGGGGGGGGGCGCTTCGCCCCAGGGCACCTTGGTACTGCTCTGAACTGCCTCGTATTATGAGGCTTTTGCTCAAAAACAGCCTGCTTCACCTTGTTATTTGGGCTTCGTAACGAGGCGGTGCACAGCCCTAGATATTAGCACTGCAAGGCCTGACCATAGTTAAGGTCTTGCAAGGCCTGTCATTGGAGAGTACAAGCCCTCTTTCAGACATACATTTTCCTATAATAGTTCTATGTACAGGCCTTACACTTTAGCCACTATACTATACTCTTTCAACCATTAAAATATGACTAAATGATCATGATCATTTATTTATTTATTACATTTTCTAAACTGCCCAACTGTCAGGGTGGACACTGAGCCCATAGAATCCCAGAGTAGTTCTGATTCTGAGGAAGAGCAGTCGCTCCTGGGAGAGGAGCGTGCTCCTTTTTCCCAGGGCCCGCAGCTGACGGAGATTCCTCCCACCAGCATTCCTAGATTAGAAAGCAGTCCAGGGAGTGATCAAGCACGGGAAGCAGTCTTGGTGGACGCGCGACGCAGACGCAGAGAGCGGCGCCAGATGGAGGGCGCGGAAAGGAGGCGTAGTGCCCAGTTGGCGCTCAAACAACGGCTGTGCCCAGAGGATCCAAGGGAAAGGGGGAGGGACTCTCCCTAGTCCTTAAGTTCAGGGGTCTGCCAGTAATTCCCTTTCAAACGGGGACCAACTGTTCCAACTTAGGGCATAGGTACTCTGCTGCTCAGATCTAGTTGCTACCTGTAGAGTTGTTAAGTTGTAAAAGAAGAATAAAGCTTTGAAAAGAATCCCTTTGTCTGTGTCTGGACTTGGCTACTGGATGAGACTGAGAGAGCCCTCCAAGGAGCCCTTGACACCAACCACTGAAGCTCTCTGAGCAGTTCACAACAATTAAAATCACAACATACAGCATATAGTACATTATAAAAATGTAACAGTTGAAAACTCTAGTATAAAATAAAACTAAAAACCAAAATAAAACCTAGTACCAATGCAGAGATTTAAAACACAATAACAACTTTAAAACAACAGAACGACGCCATTGCAGGCCCTCAGTCATGACTTGGGTTAGGGTATTTTTAAATAATGTTTAATGTGTAATTTTACTGTCTTAAATTGTACTGTTGTAAATTACCCAGAATGGCTGGGTGACCAGCCAGATGCGCGATTAAAAAATAAAATAAATAAATAAATAAATAAATGAGTTTATCAAGCCAGGTGCTGCATAAATTCCTGTGTACTGCCTGCCTGGGGCTGGAAAAACTGAGGGTTGTCAAGCTCTTGATTGGCTGGGAAGCTGCGTTTGGCTTTGTGAGTCACAAGTTGTTAGAGTCCTGTACTGTGGTCATAAATCGTTGCTTTGTGGTGAATAACTGGGCCCCCCATAAAAGTTTTGCCCACTTCATTTGCTTACTCTTCCTTTTTTTTCAGATGATGAAAATTCTAGCATTTGATGTGGACAGGAACAATTTTATTTTAAGAACTTAAGAACATAAGAAGCGCTGTACTGGATCAGACCAAAGGTCCATCTAGTCCAGCATTCTGTTTACACAATGGCCAACCAGCTGCCTGTGGGAAGCCCATGAGTACGACATGAGTGCAATAGCACCCTCTCACTAGTGTTTCCCAGCAACTGGTGTACATAGTCATAGTGGCTCTGATACTGAGGTATCATATAGCCATTAAGACTAGTAGCCATCGATAGCCTTATCCTCTATGAATTTGTCCAGTCCCCTTTTAAAGCCATCCAAATTGGTGGCTATCACTATATCTTGTGAATTCCATAGTTCAACTATGTGCTAGGTGAAGAAGCAATTCCTTTTATCTGTCCTGAATCTCCCACCAATCAGGCTCATGGAATGACCTGAATGATTGGTTTATCTTATCCTTAGCCAAGTTTAGATTGCAAGTCCTGATCGCCTTGTTAAAGGTAATTTCCATTGGGATTTTCACAGCAGTTGCTGATGGTCATACTCATAGCTATATAGGTGAATATTTGAAGAGCCCTTCCCCGCACCCCATCTTAAAAAGTGCTCATTTATCATCTCATTTACACTTAAGTGAAACATTTTCTTGTGTGACCTCACTGCCCTTTCTTAACTTGTTCTGTAGCAGCTGTAGGTAATTGTTTAAAAACGTCCCTCCTTTTCTTTTGTGCAGATATAGTGACATTCATGTGCAGGAATGGCTTTTTAAGATGGCTCTGTACGGAGCACTCAGGCAAAGTGGGCCAATTAGGACACTCAGATTACATATCCCTAGTGGAAACTCGTTACTTCAATTTCATTTAACAGATCTTTGGGTTGATATCAGTGTATAAAATACCCCCCAATGGATGCTGTTTCAGCTGCCATCGCTTCCAGTGTTTGGGGCTATTTCTCAGTTCAGCCCAAGCTTTTTTGTTTCTTGTTTGAAGCAATGGTCTAGGTGGTTGGATAATGAGAGCCTTCCAGGTAGAAGGAAGCTTGATTGTTTCCTCCTTATTAAGCAGCTGCACTCCCAGCTGGGTTGTTTATTACAAATGAAAATGATGCCTTTAATTTCCAGTTTTTGCATGAGGACCAAGGTCGGCACCAAAAGCAGCAGCTTCCGGACGTCACAAATGATAAACGCTGTTGGCTGTCTGGACTCTGGATCATAAAAGACCCGGATGCCATAATACCCCATAATGATACATCTCTAATCAGACTATTCAGTGCTACCAAAGGATCTCTTAAAAGTGAATCATAACTTGCTCACTGGAATGCAAATGCAAGTACTCTTTAGTCAAATCACTTTGGTGGGGGAATGTATTTGCAGGAGTCAGTGGAAAACACGTCTCTGTTTCAGAAATGCGCATGCTGGCCAGCAACAGGGCATTAGTTGAACTAGAGTAGGGGTGGGGAACCTCCAGCCTGGGGCCCAAATCTGTCCCTCCAGGGTTCCCCAGATGCCATGCCCCCTTTTCCCCAACCACTGATCATTGGGTGGTTTCCTGGCTTTTATGCAGTTTCTGCCCCTTGACATGTGTCTCCTAAAGCAGCTTTAAGCTAAAATATGGTGGCATTTTGGCACCACCCCTCTTGCCTCCAACCCCACCTGAAATGCAGTGCGCAAGACCTTCTTTGAAACTGAATTTTGCCCTTGGGCTGAAAGGGGTTCAACACTCTTGAACTAGAGTTTGATAGACTTATGTTACCCCTTCCCTGCAACCCACCAATATCAGAGACGTATCTGGTGGGACCTGAGAAATACCTTCCTCAGGGTCTGTGCCCAGGCTCTGGAAATGCCTTCCAGGAAGATCCATCCAGCACCCTCCCTCATGGCTTTCTGCTGACAAGCAAAGACCTTTGTGTTGAGACAGGCCTATGGTGTGCTGAGTTGATTATGATCTCCTAAGATGATTATCTTTTCCTGGTTTTATCTGCTTGTTGATATATTTTGATAGTTGTCTCACTGCAATTTTTTATTAGAATTGTATTTTTGTTAATGTTATTAATATTATCAATGTTTGTTAATGTTATTGTTAATGTTATTAACCTTGGGAAACTTGGCATGGAAAGATGGGGTATAAATTTAAATAATAAATACATAAAACATGAGAGTTTTAAGCACATGTATAACTTTCAGCTGAAACTAATGCAAGTTTAAAACTAAACACTTACTTGGAAGTAAGCCCCATTTAACTCAGTGTGATTTACCTCTGACTAAACACAGACAGGCATAAGCCGAAAGGCTGGAATCTGGAGCACACTTCAAAAGGACTTAACCCTTATGTGTAGAATTTATTTGTTTATTTCTATACCAACCAATAAACAAATTCTACGCATAAGGGTTCGCTGCATCATGGCGAAAGCAAGAGAATTCCAGAAAAACATCTATTTCTGCTTCATTGACTACGCTAAAGCCTTTGATTGTGTGGATCACAACAAACTGTGGCAAATTCTTAAAGTGATGGGAGTACCAGACCACCTTACCTGTCTCCTGAGAAACCTGTATGAGGGTCAAGAAGCAACAGTAAGAACCAGACATGGAACAACGGAGTGGTTCAAAATTGGGAAAGGAGTACGACAAGGCTGCATATTGTCACCCTGCTTATTTAACTTATATGCAGAGTACATCATGAGAAATGCCGGGTTGGATGAATCAGAGGTCGGAATTAAGATTGCTGGGAGAATTATCAACAACCTCCGATATGCAGACGATACCACCCTAATGGCAGAAAGCGAAGAGGATCTAAAGAGCCTCTTGTTGAGGGTGAAAGAGGAGAGTGCAAAAGCTGGTTTGAAACTCAACATTAAAAAAACGAAGATCATGGCATCTGGCCCCATCACTTCCTGGCATATAGAAGGGGAAGAAATGGAAGCAGTGACAGATTTTATTTTCTTGGGCTCCAAGATCACCGCAGACGGTGACTGTAGCCATGAAAGGAGCCTGGGGAAGGAGGACCAGCCAGCAGCTGCACCAGGTGGAGCCTGCGCTTGCTTCTGCCCCCGCCCACAGGTACTTAAGGTGGGGCTGCCAGATACCTGGGGATTAACAGGCCAGCTGAGGAGAAGAGGGGCTAGACACCTTACAGCTGTCCCCTCTTCTGGTTCTTCCCCCAACCTGATGGTTCCTGGCAGCCTTACCAGTCTGCCCTTGGGTCTGGTGGTGCTGCTGCTGAATGCCAGGTCAGCCCAAAATAAGACCTCCCTCATCCATGATTTGATTGTGGATGAGGGGGCTGACCTGGCATGTATTACTGAGACCTGGGTGGGGGAACTGGGAGGGGTCCCTCTCTCCCAACTGTGCCCTCCTGGGTACTTGGTGCAGCACCAACACCGACTTGAGGGTCGGGGAGGGGGGGTTGCCGTGGTCTATAGGAATTCAATCTCCCTCTCCAGGCTTCCTGCTCATTCGAGTGCAGATCTTGAGTGTTTGTACCTTGTGTTGGGTACCCGGGACAGATTAGGGATTCTGTTGGTGTACCGCCCACCCCGCTGCCCATCAGACTCCCTGCCTGAGCTGATGGAGGTGGTCTCGGACTTGGTGTTGAGGACCCCCAGGATGATGGTCCTGGGGGATCTCAACTTCCATGCCGAGGCCGCTGTATCTGGGGTGGCTCAGGACTTCATGGCCGCCATGACAACCATGGGGCTGTCCCAACATGTCATCGGCCCAACGCATATAAAAGGACACACGCATGATCTGGTTTTCTCGACTGGGCAGGTGGATGGTGATCTGAAAGTGGAGGAATTAACATCTGTCCCTTTGTCATGGTCAGATCACTTCCTGCTGAGGTTTAGACTTCTGGCGGCCTTTCCCCTCTGAAAGTGTGGGGGACCTATTAAAATGGTCCGCCCCCGGAGATTAATGGATTCCGATGGATTCCAGAGGGCTCTGGGGGATTTTCCTGCTGGTATGACTGGTGCTCCTGTCGAAGCCCAGGTCGCTCTGTGGAATGCAGAGATGTCTCGGGCGGTTGACACGATCGCGCCCAAGCGCCCTCTCCCTCTGAGCAGAGCCCGGCCAGCTCCTTGGTATATACCTGAGCTGAGGGCAATGAAGCAAGAGGGGAGATGGCTAGAACGCAGGTGGAGGAAAACTTGTGCTGAGTCTGACTGAACACAGGTAAGAGCCCACTATCGAGCCTACTCTGTGGCGGTGAGGGTGGCAAAGAGGCAGTTCTTTTCCACCAGCATTGCATCTTCTCAGTGTCGTCCAGCGGAGCTTTTCCGAGTGGTTCACAGCCTGTTACATTCTGGGCCAGGGAGAGAGACGGTGGAACCCTCGGTAGCACGCTGTGACAAGTTTGCGCGGCACTTTGAGGATAAAGTCGCTCAGATTCGTCATGAATTGGACACCACCATTAATGCAGTTCCATTGGTAGAGGCGTTCAGAGCACCGTCTGGTCCAGTTTTATTGGATGAGTTTCAGTTACTGAGGCCTGAGGATGCGGACAAGGTGCTTGGCCAAGTCCGATCGACCACTTGTGTGCTTGACCCTTGCCCTTCATGGCTTATTAAATCAAACAAGGAGGGGTTGTCTGGCTGGGTCCAGGAGGTTGTAAATTCCTCCTTGAGAGAGGGAGTGGTGCCTGCTGCTTTAAAAGAGGCAGTAATTAGACCACTCCTGAAAAAGCCTAACCTGGACCCAGAGGATGTTAACAATTATAGGCCAGTGGCCAACATCCCCTTCCTGGGCAAGGTGCTTGAGTGGGTGGTTGTAGGACAGCTCCAGGCACTCTTGAATGAAACAGATTATCTAGATCCATTTCAATCGGGCTTCAGGCCTGGTTTTGGAACGGAAACTGCCTTGGTCGCCCTGTGGGATGACCTCTGCCGGGAGAGGGACAGGGGGAGTGCGACCCTGTTGATTCTCCTGGACCTCTCAGCGGCTTTCGATACCATCGACCATGGTATCCTTCTGGATAGGTTGTCTGGGTTGGGAGTAGGAGGCACTGCACTACAGTGGTTTCGCTCCTACTTGGATGGCCGATTCCAGAAGGTGGTGCTGGGGGATTATTGCTCTGTGCCATGGCAATTGTGCCATGGGGTTCCACAGGGCTCTATTTTATCCCCCATGCTGTTTAACATCTACATGAAACCACTGGGGGAGGTTATCCGGAGGTGTGGGCTGAGGTGCCATCAATATGCGGATGACACCCAGCTCTACCTCTCTTTCTCATCAAAACCAGGTGAGGCAGTGGCTGTTCTGAACCAGTGCCTGGGCACGGTAATGGACTGGATGAGGGCTAATAAACTGAAACTCAATCCAGACAAGACAGAGGTACTGTTAGTGGGTGGTTCGTCTGCCCGGCTAGGTGATATTCAACCTGTTCTGGAGGGGGTTGCACTCCCCCTAAAGGATCAGGTTCGTAGTTTGGGGGTGCTCTTGGATCCAGAACTGTCACTTGAGGCACAGGTGAACTCAGTGGCACGGAACACTTTTTATCAGCTTAGGCTGGTATACCAACTACGCCCTTATCTGGACAGAGATAGCCTAGCTACAGTTATCCATGCTCTGATAACTTCTCGTCTGGATTACTGCAATGCGTTATACGTGGGGCTGCCTTTGAAAACGGTCCGGAAACTTCAGCTGGTCCAAAATAGGGCAGCAAGATTGTTAACAGGGACTGGCCTGCGAGCTCATATTATGCCAGTACTTTTCCAGCTGCACTGGCTGCCAGTCCATTTCCGGGCCCGATTCAAAGTGCTGGTGTTAACATTCAAAGCCCTTAACGGCTTGGGGCCAGGTTACCTGAAGGATCGCCTCCTCCCATATGTGCCTGCCCGGACCTTAAGATCATCATCAGCGGCCCTTCTCCGTGAGCCCCTGCCAAAGGGTGGCTACTAGGAGGAGGGCTTTTTCTGTTGTGGCACCCCGGCTCTGGAATGAGCTCCCTAGTGAGGTTCGCCTGGCGCCTACATTGTACTCCTTTCGGCGCCAGGTGAAGACCTTTTTATTTTCCCAGGCATTTTAGCTTTCTAAATTTTTATCTTTGCTGTTTTAAATCTGTATTTTAAACTCCTGTACTGCTGCTAGGTTTTATTGTGGTTGTATTGTTATATTGTGGTTTTAATGTTCTATATATTTTAAATTGTTTTATTGTGTGTTGTTTGGTTTTAATTTTTGTGAACCGCCCAGAGAGCTTCGGCTATTGGGCGGTATAGAAATGAAATAAATAAATAAATAAATAAATAAATAAAATTAAAAGACGCTTGCTCCTTGGGAGGAAAGCTGTGGCAAACCTAGACAGCATAGTAAGAAGCAGAGACATCACCTTGCCGACAAAGGTCCGTCTAATCAAAGCTATGGTTTTCCCAGTAGTAATTTATGGCTGTGAGAGCTGGACTATAAGGAAGGCTGAGCGCCGAAGAATTGATGCTTTCGAACTGTGGTTCTGGAGAAGACTCTTACGAGTCCCCTGGACTGCAAGGAGGTCAAATCAGTCAATCCTAAAGGAAATCAACCCTGAGTGCTCATTGGAAGGACAGATACTGAAGCTGAAGCTCAAATATTTTGGCCACCTAATGCGAAGAGAAAACTCTCTGGAAAAGACCCTGATGCTGGGAAAGACTGAAGGCAAAAGGAGAAGGGGACGGCAGAGGATGAGATGGCTAGATAGCATCACCGATGCAATGAATATGAACTTGAGCATGCTCTGGGAGAGAGCGCAGGACAGGAAGGCCTGGCGTGCTATGGTCCATGGGGTCACGAAGAGTCGTACATGACTGAACGACTGAACAACAACAACAAATACCAACCAATAGCCGAAGTGCTCTGGGTAGTTCACAAAAATTAAAACCAGAAAGTGCAACATAAACTATGAAAGCTTAAAACTACAATATAGAAGTACAACAACAAAAAACCTAGCAGCAATGCAGAGATTTAATACAAATTTAAAACAGTGGAGCTAAAAGACTAGAATGCTAAAATGCTGGTAAAATTTTAAAAAAATCTTCACCTGGTGCAAAAAAGAGTACAACATAAGCACCAGGAGAACCTCTCTAGGGAGCTGATTCCACAGCCAGGGTGCCACAGCAGAAAAGGCCCTCTTTCTGGTAGCCACCTGCCTCACTTCCTTTGGGAGGGACTCCCGGAAAAGGACCTTTTATTTTTATTTTTTAGTAATACTTTTATGCCACTTAATATAATCCCTAAGTGGTTTATCTAATATTCTTATGATTGCACTTGAAAAACATTTTACTTCACAGCTAAAACTTGCCATTAACGGTACTTTTCATTCCTGACATGATAAAAATCCAAGACAGCATTTTTGGTCTGTTTCACAATAATACTAAAGGATTTACATAATATCAGAGCATTTCTGACCCTGATTCAAGATGCTGATTTTGACCTATAAAGCCTTGCATGGCTCAGGACCACAGTAACTGCCTCAGGACTGCAGTACTTAGAGTGTAGTATATAGGTAGGTTCATGCAGGGGGAGCCACTCTCTCCCAGCATGAACCTACCCATAACCTATACTCCATGTGCTTCCTCTGAGGGAGGCTCAGAAGGTGGCAACAAGGGAGAGGGCCTTCTCAGTGGTGGCCCCCTGACTGTGGAATGATCTCCCTAGTGGGGCCTGCCTGGTGTCAATATTGTTATCTTTTCAGTGCCAAGTTAAGGCCTTCCTCTACTCTCAGGCATTTGCCAGCATATGATAAGGTTTTTAATTGGGTCCCGAATTTTCTTATTGTTGTTTGTTAAAATTGTGTTTATGTGTTGTCTGTTTATAAGTTTGTATGTAAATGTTTTTTAAAAAATATATATATATTATGTACAATATTGTATTTTTAAGGTAAACCACCCAGAGAGCTTTGGCTATTGGGCAGTATAGAAATGTAATAAATGAAATGAATTTTACACATGGTCCCATTTAACTCTGCTTTTTGTACTTGAGAGCAACTTAAAACCCAAAGCTTGTTTCCACTTTTCATCACACAGGGATTATATTTCACTTGGGAGATCAGTCAACCATCCCCCTTTTACCAAGGGAGATATGCAGGATGGATTATTTCAAACTCTTTCCAGCAGAGTTGATTTGTACAAAGCTGGAATGCTTTTGCAGGTGAGATTTTCATTTGTGTGTCTGTTGTGAACGCACTCCACTTTCTTTTCTGAGTATTTCTTTTGTATTTCAGTCAACATGTGACAGCCCAGTAATCAGAAGACTCTGAAAAGCTGCTTTCTCTTTCACTCTGTTCCCTTCTATATCTGCATCCTTTATGTTTCTGCAGCACCTTTTTTATATGGTTTTATATGGTTTGAAATACTTTTTTTTCCAACATTCCTTATGTACTTTTTTTTCCCAAGAGGGCATAGCTTTGGCTAAAGAAGCATTCTACTGCAGATCACTGATAATTTGAGGCAATGAAACATGCATTTATCTACACACACACACACACACACACACACACACATTCTGTGTGTATTGTAATCTTTCAGGAATCTGTTTAGGTCTAATGTTACTGAACTGAAAAGAAAAGTAATATGGAGGGGGTAAATCTCTCTCTTCAACCTACCACTCTTCACAGATGTGTGGAGATAGACACCTCAGTGGTGAGATGTTTGACATTAAAACAAAACCACACCAAGGGCCAAACCACATGTAAGGTAGAAGATCGGTGATTGGAACTCATGTTTAAATGTTAGGCCAGTGGTGGGGTGGGGTGTCCAATTTGATTAGAACAGCAGCACTGGGAGAGAGGATATTTAACTCCCTGCCCCAGGTAGTTTCCCCAATTTAATCCCACCCTCCCCAAGCTTTTATCAGCACCATGGGAATAGGAAGTGGAATACAGGCAGAGATGCTATATCTGTGTATATGTTCCCCTCAAGGGTGGTAGCACGTTGGCACTGGGGAGTGTTAATTGTCCTTTCTCCAGCATTCCTGTTCCAGTCAAATCAGGAGCCTCTGTGAAAATTTTATTTTATTTCTAAATAAAGTTAGCAAAATTAAGGCAATGAAAAGAAAAAGAGCATGCATAATAAATCAAGATCACTAAAGAAACAAAGGAATTCACTAGTTATCATTCTTAGTCTATAACCAATTTGCTTACGGAACATCCACAGTAGAACAGCCTAAGTAGGACTTTAATATCTAATGAAAGAATAAAAATGTAATTTATACAGCATATAAAAAGGAGGGTGTGCGAGCATGCATTATTGTGTGTGTGTGTGTGTGTGTGTATGGCTGTGTGTATGATCATGTGTGTGTATGGCTGCTGTGTGTGTGTGTGTTATTTTGTGTCATGTGTGGGTATAGTTGTTGTGTGTGTGTGTGTGTGTGTGTATGTGTGTGTTATTTTGGTCATGTGTGTGTATGGCTGTTTTGTATGTGAGTGTGTGTGTGTCTGTTTTAAAGTTTTAATAAATGGAAAATCGAATCAAAAATCTCCCATATCACATCTGCTCCTTCTCAACTCCTCTCACCCCAATCAACATTTTCCCCTCTCTCTCCATTCCATGCCTTTTCCTTTCCTAATCTAACAGTCTATGCCCTTGCAGGAGTAGGCATTACAATAAGGACAAGAGGAACCCACAACAAACTGTTGCAGTGTGGAGTGCCCCATTCACTGTTCCAGACAGCCAAGCCCTCCTCCACAATACTTGATCCCATTCCCCATCCCCAAAGTTTGCATTCTGTGATCACCCAGCCCCCTTAGGGTTTTTGTCCTTAAAAAACCTGTACCACTGCAAACTTAGGGTCTCCGCTAAGCCTGTTGGTATCTCCTTCTTTTGCATAAGTGGTAGTGTTTGCATGAGCCCTTATGAAGCCATTCATTATATGTGTGTGGTTTTACAATTTCCCCTGGTGAAGATACTGAAAAGTGTTGGGAACTATTTATTAAATTTCAATTATCCTCCTTCCCTCCCTCCTCTCTCCCCCACCCCCGCTCTTAGATCCAAACATACCCCTTCCTGCATGATCTTCACTCAACCAGCTGAGCAGCTCCACCACCCTCAGATATCTGAGGTTCTCCAACTCCATGAAACAGCCATGTCCTTTCTCCCTTGTTGCCTTGTATGCTTGGAACTCCCTTCAAGATTACCTGAATGTTACACACACATTCTTCTCTTCTTTCAAATCCCTCCTCAAAACACACGCGCACACGCACCCCCCCCCTTTTCTGTGAAGTCTTTGGCCCAAATTTCCAGTCCCCCATGCTACTGTAACTAACGTCGAAATACATGCAACAAAAATCATTGTGTATTTTTTTCTCTAGTATTTCCCCTTGCCTCCATTTCCCTCCTCTGCTCTCTGTTGTTTCTCTCTGTCTGATTTTAGATTGTAACACATACAGACCTCACTGACCCTTGGGTTAGGAATTGGTCAAAACAGTTCTTTATAAAGCTCATTGCACATAGGATGGCCATAACACATTGTGAGCTGGGGTGGGGGGAAGGCCACACTTTGCCAGAAAAGATGCTAATCTTACAATGTGTCTCTGGGGAAGACAGTGATCCAGGTAATCTTTGTGCCTGTTCCCATTGCTGACCAGGTGCTAACTGTTGATGGACAACTTCAAGAATGGGTGTTCCCTTCCTACTGTTTCTTATGGTCCTTTCTACTGGCCTTCATATAGAAGATGACTTCAAATAGGGGACTGTCCTGTGACAGACCTTCAAACAGAGGGCTGTCCGATATAAAGTAGGACACCTGGCCACCCTACCATATGGATGGCACCATATATACAATAAATAAACAAGCGGTGCAACTGTATCTTATGGGGCTGTCTGTTTTTCTCTCTGTTTTAGTGTTGGTTGTTCTCTCCAGTACTCTAACCATTACACCACACAGGTTCATCCACCTCTCTGCTACCGATCACACCTGTTAGAAGTTGCTTTTATTCCACATGGGCTGTCACACCACAGTGACAATCATTTTTATGTAATGTGTAGTTTGGGCCTTAACTACAGCCATTTACATTTATAGCTTGCAAAATCTTATCATATTCAAGTCCAATTTCCCATTTGATCAGCATGTCTGTCAGGTTGCCTTTTAATTGTGAATCTTTCATCTTGCTTTTGGGGGTGGGTGTTTTTTTTTTTTTTGGTATTTCCAGCTCTAAACCTTAGACCAAACCAATCTCTATATTCTGCCTGCTGTGCATATGTTTAGTCAGTGGGATTTGTCCCTCTCTTGACAATTATTCATGCTCAGATTATTATGAAAATGAAACCCCGAGCTGAAATGCAGTTCAGTGCCATATCTGTGTGCAGCCACACACAGTGACAGCTTCATTCCTGCCACTTAATGCTTACACATCCATCACCAGGTTAAGAAATGCTCCCATTATCGCTGTGACACCTCTGACCTTTTCATATGCCTTTTTCATTTATGCACTCATTTCATAGTTAAGCTGCTCTTTTTCTTTTTCTTTCAAGAAAGTGGGATACAAAAAAGGAGTTCCACGCAAAGACACCCATTTCAAATTTGCCCCATTACAGCATGAGCGATTACCACTTTCTCCCCCCCCCCCCAGCATCCCCACTCTTCTCTAGCAGAAAGTGAGCAAGTCAGTGTTTACCCGCAAGGTTAGGTCCCCAGATATAATGAAACTTGGAGTTCAAATGCCGTCACATTCAGTAGGGACTGCTTGTGGCACTTCACAGGTCTCTAGCGGTGTCCTGAATAGCTCTAGTTGATTGGCTATATTTAAGGCTGGTTCCCACAATGCTTGATAATGTCAGCATCCGGTGAATGTTGGCCAAACCTCTTCATAAGCATACCCGATGCATTTGTTTTCATTAAAGCAAGTTACCATACAGTGCAATGTTTATCAGTGGAGACCATTCACACACTCATCTGCCTGTCAGCAGTTGTTCAGCAATTAAAATGTAGAGAAACTGAGTGATGTCCATGCATGTGCGAACCAGCCTGCCTTTACCACACTATTATTATTGTTGTTGTTTATTAAAGCATTTTTATCCTGCTCTTCAGCCAAGGCTCCCAGAGCAGCTTATGAAGATCAGAAAAAAGACAGTTCCTGCCTGCAGGCGTATAATAAAAAAAGATACTACATAAAAGGAAAGGGGATTGGGAGGGAGGACAAAAAAGGCAAACTAAAGCACTAGATTCTTTGTTGCAAATTTCAGCAGGTCATGGAGTTGGATTTATACACAATGGAAGGGCTGTTCCTTTCTCTTCTTCTGATGGTCACAGCAGGGGAAGTTGGGAGCAGGAGGCAGTATCAAGTGTCTGTCTACTGGTATGTCAAGAACTACAAAGAGAGGGGCTGATTGTTGCTTTGCCTCGTGACTATCCTGGCTGGGAATGAACATGGATGGGCAAGAGGTGATTCAATAGTGTCAGCAACTGGCCCCCAATAAGAGGCAGAAGAGCAGTGCACAAAGGAATGGAGGGGAGGGAGTCGAGAGCCTTGTCTCGACTCCCTCCCCTCCAATTCCAAGTGGCACTTGGAATAGGAGCCAGAGAGAGGTGACCCATCGGTCCCAATGTTGGACAAGAGAGGGCTTACCCATGTAGGTGGCCGAAGGAGAAAGCAGGATGCCAGCTGGTCACTGCCCTTCTTCAGATCAGCTCATTTGCTCTGAAGTGACTCGAGCAAATCCTAGCCCAGACTCTGGACCTTATCTAGTGATGAAAGAAAAACCTATCCCTACACAAGACTTCTATGTGCCCACAGACTTTGGCCTGATATGATAAAGGTAAAAAGCCCTTGTGCTTGCGCAATGGGGCATTTGCGCTTCTAAACATAATAATCCCGCAAAACCTCTGCTGACCTGTCCTGATCTGGAAATGAGCATTTTAAATTCTGTAGAATTTTCATTGTGAACACAATTTTTTCTAATGGACCCAGTTCACACATTCATATATAAGTTGTGAGGTCCTCATTAGTCATCAAATAGACTTGCATGTATGAATCACACAATGACTGCTTTCTTACTTCACCAGCCAAGAATGTTTTCATAATTTCCATCATCTTAATTTATGCACAATACTGTGGTTGTCTTTAGGGTCACGTGTGACAAAAAAAAGTACATTGTCTGCCTTCCCATCCATCAAGCAATTATTCTGATGTCTCAAATAGACCATGTTTCCTTTAATATGTTTTCCTACGATACTTTCATTGCAATTCTTCATCCAGTTTCAAATGTTATCCATCTACACCATGACTCTCCTTTCTTTTTTAGTTTACTAAATTTATCTGGCCTTTCCCTGAGACCTATTATCAAATGACACTACAGGGTCATCTTTACCACTTGTCATATTTCATTTCCATTGTTACCTATATCTTTTGCCACCAAGGCTTTGTTTTTTGTCATTCCTACCTTCCCACGCCAGTTTCTAAAAATAAAAATCTATCTACCTCATTCATAACATTATTGCCACCTTGAAAGCAATGTGAATAGCTTTGCACACTCTAGAAATATTATTAATAATAATAATTCAGAAAATGAAATAATGTTGTTGTTATCATGGCTGGTTTGGTCCACCCAATCCAATTACTAGTTACTCCTTGTGCCTAAAGTCTCATTCTATTTTTCTGTCTGTAATTTGACCTAATCTAAATCCTTTATTGTTTAGTAACCCAGTTTGTAAATCTTCCAGCAAGTTTTAAGTCATAACCATAATCCCTTACTTTTCTTTTTATAACAAGCCTTTCTGACTCCTTCTTACTTCTAACCATTTTTATGTAGACATTTTAACAGCCTTCTGTTATAGAGCATAGATTTTTGGATATTAATGTCTATAAATTCCATATTAATCCATAATATGGAACATTTTCACTTTAAGATTGCATTTCCCTTTAATGTCTTCTTCACATGATCTGTTACATTTTCATTATTTTTATGTATATATTTATGGAGATACCTCTCCATAAAAACTTGGGGATCCTTGAAAAGTCTCACTGTGCCAATACATAGGTAAACTGCCTTGTTTATCATGAAACGAGTTAGCTTTCTAAAAATGAAGTGATCTCATAGTGCAGAAAAATGCTGAGTTGCTCATTGATTGATGTAGATTCTAAAAATACATTTCCCCCCAGTAAATATGTCAAACCTTGAAGGGCTGGCAAGAATCAAAGTAGTTATTCACCACACACAGAATGTTGTTGGGTGAATGTCAATGTTTCTAGCATATTTTTGGTCCTCATTAATTTTTTTGTGAAACTTAGTCACATCATTATAGAGGTTAATGACAAATGCCATTTGAAATTTCAAAAACAAACAAACATCTCTAATTATCTGCATTTCTTCTGAACCATGTATTAGCATTTTCTGGGATTCATCTTCTTCTAGATAATGTAGTGGTATCTTTTGCTTATGTGTCAGTCATTGGACCTGTGCATACATGGATGGATGGAAGTACTATGACCGTGGCAGCAGGCCTTGCCCACTTCCATGTGTTCCACATCCCATCCCACACGCTGATCACAGTATCTGCATGTACTCTATGCACATAGGTTCCTTCCATTCAACCATTTTTCTGATCATGTGGCTGAAGAGCCTATTTGTCTAGGACAATGTGTAGATGCGCCCTTCAACCTGCACATGTTGAAGTCAAGCATACAGAAGAAGTGGGGCCTGCTGCTGTGGTCATAATCCATCCCCACCATGTGCACTTTGGGCCACAGTTCACAGCTTTTATTTTCTATGGGAGTACAAAAAGGGGAACCAATCAGAGAAAATCGTGATTGTGGATTTTGCCCAAGGATCATACAGGATTATGGAATCTGCCTTATATACCTGGTCAGGTATATACCTGGTATTTCTCCGTCTCACCCAGTATTGTCTGCTGACTCCAATGTTCCCCAACTGGGTGTCCTCCCAATGTTTTGGACTTCAACTCCCATCCACCCCAGCCAGCATAGCCAATGGTCAAGAATCCTGGGAATTGTAGTCCAAAACATCATGGATGGTACCAGGTGTCACGTTCCTTCATCCTCCCCCTTCGCAATCAACACACTCCAGGATACCAGGCTTCAGGCTCACGACTTTATTAGTTAAGGACCAGGTTCCTTACAAATGCAAATTCTAGGAAATTCTCAGGCTAGAAAGGAAACAGCTACTCCACACAATTATGAATATCAATAAAGGTGCAGAAGTGGAAGTTAGAGAAGTTGCCATAAGTGTGAACAAGAACTTCTTGGCCAGACTAGCTTACGGGGGTTGCCCCTCCTTTACAGTGGCTCCCTCCTATATAGGCTATCATGCATAGCCAACTTGGTGGAACGTCTGAGCTCCGCCGCTAACATTTCCCGCTTTGCTCTGCGACGGACCCTAGCATCCCTCAAGTCACACCCCTCACCCTCCTCCTACCCCGAAACCTGGGTTCTCATGGAAGAGGAAAGGGGGGGGGGCTTCAGGCTGAGCCATCTGTGCACCAAGGTCTTGGGAAGAGGGCCTTGCCATATCTGAGCTCACTAGGGAGGGAGCCTCCCCCTGTTCTGGCTGTTCCCATTCTGAATCTGAGCTGCTAGATATCTCCACATGCCCAGATTCATCCCTGACACCATGTTGGGGAAGGATGACTTACTCTGACTGGCAGGATCTCTCTGGGATCTCAGGCAAGGGTCTTTCCCAGCATCTGCTACCTCATCTGCTACCTTTGAAATGGAGATGCCACCTGTTGATCCTTCAAATCAGGCTTGTGCTCTGTCACGGACTTCAGTTGCGAACCTATGAACCTGAAAGACAAACCTGCCTCCTCTCACTACTTCTGCATTGTTTCCATGCAGAAAATTATGGGGGATAAGGGTACTAGTCATGATAGCTCTATCTTGCCTCCTATATCAGAAGCAGTATGCCTCTAAATACCAGTTGCTGGAACCTGAGCAGGAGGATGCTATTGTACTCATAGCTGGCCACTGTGTGAACAGCATGCTGGACTAGATGGGCCTTGGCCTGACCCAGCATGGATCTTCTTATGTTCTTAAGGTCCCAGTTTTAATCCCTGGTATCATTCTGAATGGCATGTGTCTATAAGACTCTAGGGCGGGGGTGGGCAGAAGGTAGGTATGGATCTATTGGTATCTCTGTGAACTTGCAGTAGATCAGCAAGGATTTCTGACTTCCAGTTTTTGACAGCAGCAGCAACATCATTACTCCCCTTGTTCCCATCCCAAATTATACTGCTGAAATGAAGAAACCTTGGGGGAACCAGGTTGGATTTTTGTATGGAAGGACTGTGAGCTGCATTCAGTTCTGGCACTCCAAACAAATTCCTGGGCTCAAAGTTCTTTAATTCTAATTGTATTGTCTTTTGCACCAGGTTCTTCGGTGGATCTGAGAATTCTAGTTAAGAAAAAAAGAAATCTGAAGTCTGTCTGCCCCTGCTCTAGGGCAAATCCAGTATTGCAAATTGCTCTGAATCACCTTTTCCCTTCCATATTTTCTAATACCACAATTTCCTCCTTGGTAATCATGTAGCTGATAATTCATCTATATTTACATTATTATGAGGAAGACGCCACTGAATATTGCATTTACATATGTTAGGTTATTAGACTGCTCTGTAGAGCTTGTCACCTTTAACCTTACTCATGTATTGCGACGCTATCATTAATTTATCCTTACGATGCATTTGGGAGACTGCTGCTTTTAAATGAAGCACCTTGCAAGGTGATGTACTAGTTTTACATTTTGATTACATTGCTTCACTGCAGTATGATGATGGGGAGAAAAGTCATTGCTTACTCTCCCTTTTCATATGTGAATGTACTTGGGCAAAACATATATATATATATATATATATATATATATATATATATATATATATGTGAGTGTGTGTGTGTGTGTGTGTATATATATATATATAAACAGACACAGACACAGACACACACACACACACATATATATATATATATATATATATATATATATATATATATATAAATAAAATAATACACACACATACCCCGGGGCAAAGTACATACATACATACATACTTTGCCCAAGTATGTATGTGTGGGTGTGTGTATAATATGTGTGTGTGTGCGTGTGTATCTGTTTTCTACCAACAATTTTTGTCTGTGCACACACATGCACACTCACACACATAATTCTACAGGACAATTTTACATATCATTTGTAACAATGGTGTCCATAGGCTTTTCCCACCAGTAGCACTTAACCTTTCACTATGAAGGAGTGTGTTGAAGCGGGCAGATTTTACTGTCAGAGCCCTCCCTTTGTATACCTCAGCTGCTCACTCCTGTGTGAACCAAGATGCAGTCAAATGCAAGTGAGCAGGTGAGATGAATAAAAGGAGTGCTCCACCAAAACTTTCCTGCTGGGGGAAAGTGGACTTTGAAGAACCTTTATCCTGTGCCATACACAAGATTGTATAAGTGGGCAGAGCTAATTCTGCTGGCACTTCAGCCTCTGTTATAAACTAGCAGATACACATGCACTGTTGTAAGCAATGTTAAAGTAGACCCATTAAAATGAATGGGGCTTAAGTTAGACTAACATTGGATAGACACCACTGTATTCAACTGCTATGGTTTTTGAAGGCTTGATATTCACAGACAACATACAATTGATGGCAGAGGGTACAGTTTTGCCTACCATCTTAAACAGAAATAGTTTACTTCAGCAGTCAGGTCCTTCATCTTGCACAGAAGTAAACAAGAATAATTTACACACCGTTGCACTACAAGTGTGAGCAGTACAGAAGACAAGGACTTTACCGATGGAACAAACTACTGTTGTTTGATAGCATAGTTTTAATGCAATACACCTAGGCAGGGCCCAAGCAAAATAATTAATTATCTCCCCAAAGTCACTGACATCTTTTGAAAACATTACATTGGAGTCTCATAATGTATCTGGCAGCTTTTCTTCATCATCTATTGCCACAGAACCAGTCTCTGTATTGAAATCATTTTCATCTTGTTTTAGTTCATCTTTTTCACTGTAAACTAGAAATTTACTCAAATATATTTGGGGCCTGAAAATATTACCAGTCTGGGTTCACTGGCTCCCACTGTCCCTGGGATGAATGTCCCTATTATGGTGCTTTGTTCCTCCTAGCAGCTGCCCCTCCCACCTGCTTATAGGCAAGGGACCCTGGGACTTGAGAGAACATGACACAGAGGTAGCTCAACTCTTTCTCTCTCTCTCTCTCTCTCTCTCTCTCTCTCTCTTTCTCCAATTATACGTCTACTTTAACTGCACAAGCAGCACACTCTCTTTGCTGCAGAGAAGGGCCTGAGCCAACAATTCACTGTTCAGAATGTTGCGTGTTCTGCTCTAACACTGCTTTTCATTGACTCCAGCAAATCTCATCAGATCTGGACAATAGGCACATTGATGCATGGAAATAAGTTTCAATAAATATCCTCAAGCATGATTTAGCCTCCATTTTTTCTCTCATAATGGGGTTGCAGCCTGGGCCAGACCCCTGGATCTCCTGGCTCCAAATAGAGTGTACCCACCCCCTTCTCCCATCCCCCATGCTTGGTCCCTACATCCAGTGAAGGCTTACAGATGGCAGGGAGAGCTAAAGAGTGCAGGTTTTGTAGATGACAATTTGCAAAAGACTCTTGAAAAGAACCAAGTTTCTCCTAGCTATCTGTTATGTGAAAAATCAAAATAAATTAGCAATTATTACACTACTAAAAGCAATTGGTAGGTTCTACATTTTAAGTTTGAACACCAGCCTGGCAGTGTTTTTCAAAGCGGCTAGAAAAGTTGAAAATCACACTGTAATGCAATATATCCCTAGAGAATTGAGATATCACCATGGAATTTGATATGCACATTTATAGCACAATTCTCTGTTTGAAGTTCCATCACCATCTGGACCTCACTCCACACCCATTTTTAGGGAAGGAGAATGCAAAATATGCTCCAATGTGATGTCTGCCTCAGTGAACAAGATATCAGAATGAAAGTTGTGGTGCAAGCTCAGGACTCTTCATTTCAAGTCTGAATACCAGTTCAAGTCTGAATACTACTGAATACCCTGAGCACTGAGATAAAACTTGGTATGCATATTTATGATACAATTGCAACATAATTAAGCATAATTAAGCTCATCGCCAACCCCTAAAAGTTTTTAAGTGGGGAGAAAAGATATAACATACACTGTAATATGATACCTCTCTCTTGAAGGCAGATATTGGAATGAAAGTTGCTGTACCCATTCCAAACACCATTCCCCACAAGTTCAAACACCAACTAAACCCTGCAACCATTTTTCTCAGAAATTATTTATTGTAAAATGAGGCTTCTCAAATGTGATTTACTACTAAGGTTATGGTTGAGAAAAGTTCAGCAGGTGAAGATTCTTCTTGTGGTACAATGAGATAAATTGTGTGCACTTAACCAGGAATGGGGGGAATGTGATGACAGAGAGGGTGAATTCTCATGCCTTGGGTGAATGTGGTTCAGGGTATATGACACCATAGTAAAAAATTAAAAATATTTCACAGCTGTGACCAACTGTGACCGTTTTATTAGATTTTGCCTATGCCTTAATTATTATTACACAAATTACAGTTAGCTACATATAAATCCTGCTTGGTTTCTTGTTGTAATTTTTGCGCAGCTCCGTTACTGAGCTTCTTGAATGCAGTGTGTTCATCTTAAATCACTTCTCATGCACTCGTTGATCCTGATTCTTCCATTTATATACTGATTCGTTTAGATCAAGCAGAAAGCAACCTCGTTCAGACTCCTACAGTAGTTCTCTGTAATGAAAAAAAAAATGTCCTCCCTGCCTTCCCCCCTCCCAGTGGAAGCTGGTGGGTCCGATTTCAGTGGGGCTGTGAATCCATTCTGGCTTTCAGTCAGAACCAGCCAGAACGCTAAAGGAGCTATTCAAGGTGCTGAACCTAACGGTTTAGGATTTTCTAGCCGCTAAGGTTTAGGATGGGGGCCGCGGTGGCTTAGTGGTTAAGACGCTGAACTGCAGACTGGAAGGTCGGCAGGACAGCAGTTCGAGACCCGAGTGCTGCGTGACGGAGTGAGCTCCCGTCTTCAGTCCCAGCTCCTGCCAACCTAGCAGTTCAAAAGCAAGAAATTGCAAGGAGATAAATAGGTACCGCTTCGGCGGGAAAGGTAACAGCGTTCCGTGCACCTCGGTGTTCAGTCATGCCGGCCACATGACCACGGAAGCGTCTTCGGACAGCGCTGGCTCTTCAGCTTAGAAATGGGGATGAGCACCGCACCCTAGAGTCGGACACGACTGGTTGGGGACACCTTTACCTTTAAGATTTAGGTTAGGGTTCAACACCTTGGATAGCTCCTGTAGAGTTCCGGCTGGTTCTGACTGAAAGCCAGAATGGATTCACAGCCCAAACTAAATTGAAGCCACTAGCCTCCCGCCCCACCCCATGTATCCATCAGGTGGCCGCACTTGCAAAACAAACACGCAGCCGCCCGCTTCCGATCGCAGGACTGAACAGCTCCTGCCCCGTCCCCGCCACACCCCCACCCCCGTTAAAAAGAACCCCACATGTCAGCTGCTCGCAAGGCGCCAGCCGCTCCTCTTCCTTTTGCTGCCTGGGCTTGACGTCGGCGCGGGTTCCCCGAGTTGCTGCCTCCGTTTGTGGTTGGTGGGGCTGAGGCAAAGCGAGGCTGTTGCCGCACGCACCAGCCGCCGCCTTTTCATGGGCTGCTGCTACCGCGGCGCGATCCGGAACGTGCCGTTTCTGGCACGCCGCTGCGCCACACAGCCTGACGGGTAGTGCGGTTAGGAAACGGCAGAGGGCCGCGGAACGGGGCTCGCGTCCTGCTCGTGCGACTGAAGCGCAGCCTTCGGGGGAAGACTTTGGAAAGCGGCCGAGCTGCAGCTGAGGCGCCGAGGGGAAACGGGTATCGGAGAAAGAGCCCACGGAGGGGGGGCGCAAGGGGGGGCGGCCCCTCCATAGGTGCGCAGTGAGACGGAGCCTGTCTTGAGGAGAAAGCCCCGTCTCGAAGAGAGTCGCGCGGCGCAAGGCGAGAGACTCGCTCAGGAAAAACGAAAGGAGAAAACCCGCGGGGCGGAAAAGGCGGGAGAAGCGGAGGGGCGCTCTGGGAACGCCGCTCTCGAGAAGAACGGCGTGAGGCGCAGAGCGCGCGCGGGAGGAGCGCCTGCGTGGGGGCGCAGCGACCGCGAGCCCCCTCGACACGGTGCCCCGAGACGAAAGCAGCCGAACCGGCCAAGGGGGGCCGCCGAGGAGCGCGCGCACGTGGCGAGAGGGGCCGAAAGTGAGTGGGCGGCGGCGGCGGCTGCGCCGGCGGAGTCCGAAGACACTTGCGGAGCGCTGCGCGAGGCGGCGGCGGCGGCGGCGGCCGCTGTCCCGTCGCGTTCGTGCGCCATGCTGAGGCAGAGTGGCCTGGGGCCGCCGTCGGCAGCTGCCGCGGCAGCCATGGCCTTGAAGGACAGCGGCGGCGGCGGCGGCGGCACCGCCACGATCCTCCCCATTAGCGACATGGTGTCTTCTTGCGCTTCGCCGGCTGTGGCGGCGGCGGCCGGGGGCTGCGCCTTCCCGGAGGTGGTGGAGCTGAACGTGGGCGGGCAGGTGTACGTGACCAAGCACTCGACTCTGCTGAGCGTGCCGGACAGCACCTTGGCGCACATGTTCTCGCCCCGCCGGAGCGCCCCGCGGGAGCTGCCCCGGGACAGCCGGGCGCGCTTTTTCATCGACCGCGACGGCTTCCTCTTCAGGTACGTGCTGGATTATCTGCGGGACAAGCAGCTGGCGCTGCCCGAGCACTTCCCGGAGAAGGAGCGCCTGCTGCGCGAGGCCGAGCACTTCCAGCTGGCCGAGCTGGTCAAGCTGCTGTCGCCCAAGGTCGCCAAGCAGAGCTCGCTCAACGACGAGGGCTGCCAGAGCGATCTGGAGGACGGCAACTCGCCGGGCAGCGGCGAGCTCCTCCCGCCCCACCAGCGCGCCGGCGAGAAGCGCGCCGGCTTCATCACCGTCGGCTACCGGGGCTCCTATACCACGGTGCGGGATAACCAGACCGACGCCAAGTTCCGCCGGGTGGCCCGCATCATGGTGTGCGGCCGGATCGCCCTGGCGAAGGAGATCTTCGGCGAGACGCTCAACGAGAGCCGCGACCCGGACCGCCCCCCCGAGAAATACACTTCCCGCTTCTACCTGAAGTTCACTTACCTGGAGCAGGCCTTCGACCGCCTCTCCGAAGCCGGCTTCCACATGGTGGCTTGCAACTCCACCGGTACCGCAGCCTTCATTAACCAGTACAGGGAGGACAAGATCTGGAGCAGCTACACGGAGTACATCTTCTACAGTAAGTCCCCGCGCTCCTCTGCTCCGCGCTCTTAGCCCGGGTGGGTGGAAAGAGGAGGGCACGGGCTTACTCTCTGCTCGGGCACATGGGGGATCTGAACTCTTTTTCAAAGACTCAGCAGCGACTTGAAAATAATTTAGAAGAAAGCACCTCTAAATATATGCAAAGTCCGGAGCGGGGACCGTGTTAGTCTGTTGCAGGAAAAGCAACCAAGAGTCTTGTGCCGCCTTAAAGAAGTTTATTCTGGCATGAGCTTGTGTGGACACTGTTCATGAAAGCTTAAACATCTGCAGGGTGCTTTTCCTTTACCACTAAACCTCCATCTAGGATTAGTAGAAAGGCTTCTTCTAGGGCAAGGATGTAAGATTGTAAGAGCCTTGCAACCCTCCATCTAGTCCAGTATTTTGTTTGATACCGTGACTAACCAGATGCCACCCGGAATCCTCTAAATCAGGGTATGATCTAGGCAGGTTCGACCCCACCAGTGCTAAATTTAGTAGCAGTAGTAGTAGTTGTTGTTTGCATTCCTCCAAGGAGCTTAGAGTGGCATACAAGGCACCCTTTTACTCTCCCAATGACCCTGTGAGGTAAGTAACACTGAGAGGTAGTGGCTAGCCCAAGTTCACCCAGTGAGCTTCATGTCTGAGCAAGGATTTGAACCTTTGTATCTGGAGTTATAGAGCTAGGTAGCTCTTCTTTATTTTACGTCTTCAAAAATTTATTGAATTTATACCAAGGATTGCGCCCTTAGTCTCTTTTAGAGTTCTGCATTAATGGGGTCCAGGGCTGCAGGTACTTCTGTGTATAAATGATTCACTGCAAATGGATATATATCTTTTAAAATCCACTTACACATATGTACACTGCAGATGAAGAGAAATCTGGCAACTTCTCAGTGTAGAAAGGAGTAAGCAAGTTATAATTTACCCACCTATTGCCACTGTGCCAAGTAAGCCACTTGGCTTCCTTTAAATGTAACTGTGTGGGGGAACAAAATAAGAGTTCCCAAATCATCCATTACTAATGTATAATCTCTTCCAGGTTCAAACAGAACAGAGTTCTTTCCAAACATTCAACTGTTTTTAAACAAATTCCTTGGAAATAAGTTCTAGGCAAATGCATGAGATTTACTTACAATTTATGTGTTTGCTTGTTTTTTGGATCTGGGTGATGACATACCTGTGGGAGGGGAAATTTGACTTTTTCTGGGATTTTTTTTTGTTCCCAGATCAGTTTTCTTCCTTCTTATCCCAGGGCTGATTCACACATGCATGTTTATCACTTGTCCTCTCACCAATCTTGATCACTAATTTTGTGAACCAAATTTGTGAACTGCTTCCATGGAAAAGTATTGTTTGACTTTGCATTCGGTGAAATGGAAGTTCTTTCTGTGGTGATGTAAATCATTACTTGGTCAAAGAGTGTGTGAATATGTATGTGTGAACTGGCACTCAACCTGTGTATCTTGTGTACCAAAAACTTTAAGGTGGTGTAGCATTCTTGTCTATTTTTTGTTTTTTTATCAATAATTTAAGTCATCAAGAGGAATAAGTAGAAACTTATGTGATATCATGAAGGGCCTAACCACTATTGTGATCTCCCTATTGCATGATTGTGAAAGTGGAGAACTGATTTTGCTACTGATGTCTTTACTATTTTTCTGTGTGAAAAATGTGAGGCTTTCTCCCCACCAGAACAATTGTAAGCACTAGCAACCACAGCTTCTGCTTGAAACTCTGCTGTTTAAAGGTTTATAGAGTGATACTGTTTGACTTTGAGGGTTTCACAGGTTTTGTTGAATTGAAGGTTTGCACAAGATTAAAGTAGGCAATGCTAGAGGGAAAGCTTTTCAATATTTTATCACTTTGTTTCCTTCCATTTCCATTAACTACAAAGTAAACAGACTCCATCTGGATACATTTCAGTGGAAGACAGAACAATACGAACAATCTTAGTTTCCCAATGACTATTGAAAAGAATTGTCCCTCCAAAAAGAAGGGGAAAAGCTTAATAGTAGGTGAAGTACCTTAAGTAACTCTCTTTTAAGTTAGGTGTACATAAATATAGAGATTTCACATCATACGCAAATGGAAAAATAAACTGTAGATGTGTGTTGCTACACAACATCCTTAAATCTCACAAATACATGCTGTGTTGGACGATAGGTAAAACATGATTCAGACTAATGAAAGCACAGCTGGGTTCAAAATGAGGACATCATTTGGTAGAGGTTGTTGTTTCCATGATTCAGAAAGCATTAAAACATTTTTACATGTGTTTGGAACACATTTAGGTTTGAGTTAAGCCCATTACGAGAAATTTTTTTCCTGTTCACTTGCTTCCTATGGAGGAGTGTGCATGTATGTGTGTTCATTCTTTCACAGTTGGAGGGAAGTGGGGATGGAGAAAATTGGAGCACTTTAGTACAATGATTATGTGACTAGGAGGTGGCTGCAATTTTTCATTTTAAAAAGCCAAGTAAATGTAAGGGAAATACAATGGATTTTCACAAACTGGCATGTTAAGCAATAACTGAGGACAGCTTGTGCACCCATCTGACTCATGGGCTGCCAACCAGTGGCCATAGCCACTACCATGTACAGAATAAACCCTTTATAGGCCATTTGGGTATTGTGGTAACTGAGAGCCGAAACAGACATTACTTTAAATGTGTCTAGAAGCTATGTCTTCTTTTTTACTCTACAGTAGGTGCACGAGGCCTGATCTGGATCTGGATCCCCCCCATGCTAGGGGCCCAATCCAGATGGGAGATGTACCTACACTAGAGTAAAAATGGAAAGATGTGGCTGCTAGACACACTTTTATAAAGTAATATCTGTTTTGCCCTGAGTCATACAGTAATTTAAAACTTGACCTGGGTGGGCATGCACATTGACTCTGAGGGCCAAACTAGATGTAAAGTTAATTGTTTGAAAGTGATTAACAGACAACAAAATATGTGATTAATTTATTTAAGCCTTGGTGAAGGGCTGCAGGGAGTGGAGGAGTTTAATCCTTTCCTCCTTCTGTGGTCCCAATGAAAATTCAGCACCCCACAGCTGCTTTTGGCATTGGGAGGGAAGCCTCTTTTGGCTTGAACACCCCATACTGCTTGAAGCAGGTGTAAAATTATTTTGACCAAACTAAAAGAGAGGAGCAAGTAACCTTCTGCTACCTTGTCTGTAAAGGTAAAGTCACCCCAAACATTTTTAAATTGCTCCAACTCCGCAAATATTATTCCAGTCTTCAGGGACTGCTTTTGTCTGACCCTACTCCACAACACCAGTGAAAATAATTGGGCTGAAAACTTCAGCCCCATGCTAGTTTGTTCCCCAAAATACTTATGAAAAATATGCTGTGCATTGGTTTAATAGGTGAAGTTTGCTTCTGCAGCAAGATAAGAATATTTTTTTCAAACAGAAGTACAAGAACCCTTTTTGTTTGTTTTGTTGCCCAGGGGACAATATTGTCTATTTTAAGATGTCCAGTATCCAAAACTTACACATACATTTGTTACATTTTAAGGCAGAGATTTTGAACCTCTTTCAGCCCAAGCCACATTATAGTGGCTGAACGCAAAAGTGGGTGGGGCCAAAATCACCAGCATATATTTGTTTATACCTCTTATTGTCCGTAACTAAGGCTCTGGAAAGACCTTTCAACCATTTAGAATGGCAAAAAACCCCACACAGAAGCCAGGAAACCTTCAAATGATTAGGGGAAAGGAGGTGAGGCCAGCAGAAAGGGGCATGGCCATCTGGGAAACCCCAAAGGGACAGATTGGAACCCCTGGTGGACTGGATATGGTCCAGAATGAGCCTGAGTTTAACACCCCTGTTTTAAGGGGTTGTGCCCTTTGGGATGGCTAGAGGCAGTTCCACATCACAGGGCTCCAGTGTGAAAACCCACCCTTGGCAAGGATTGTGCATCATGTTGCTTAGTTCCAGGTCCATCAGGCTCCTCCCTTAATGGTCACCTGCCAGTAGCCATTCTCTCAAGCTGCAGCAGAGGGACAGAAGGGAAACAGGGCCATTCCAACAGCTCTGCCAAAAGACTAGCTCCATTTGGCTCCTCCTCTCCCTGAACTGTTTCTATTCCAGGTGCTCATTATAAGAACTACCTTTTAACTTTAAGAACATTTGCCTGAGTTTGCTTTTTCCCATCTTCCATCCCCATCTCTTTTTCCTTTGGTGCCGTGCCTTGGATTGTAAGCCTGCGGGCAGGGATTGTCTTGTTGTATTGATTGTATGAACACAGCTCTAGGGGCTTTTTCAGAAAAGAGAAGGGTAAAAATGCTTTATGTAATAAATAAATAAATAACACCTAAATAGACATTCAAATACAATTTACCTTATTGTTGTCAACATACACTTTGGTTCAGGTGAACTTCAGCCTTCACAGTCCCTATATTATCCTTCAGGATTCTTAAAGCCTACACCAGCCTAGAATCCCGCATTTAAAACAGGGCTTTCCACTTCCATTTTAAATGCAGGATCATGATGGACTCCCTTGACATGTGCTTCCTCCAACCTTCCCCGCCCCTTTCCCCCCCTTATCTGAGTCTTCCATATGTTTCATTGGTCTAACTCCTCTTATTGCAGCTTCTGCTTTTCCTTTTCCACAGAGGGAACTCAAGTGGAACTCAAGTGCTGTAATTTGATAGCTCATTATCTCCGATCTTTTAAAAAACGGGATAAAGGTCACTTAGGGCACAATCCTAACTAGATAAGTGGCTGCCTCTGACCTTGGAGGTGACCGTCTATTCAAAGCAAGGCAGGAGAGAGATGGGGGGGATCATTCCCTCCACGCGCCCTTGCCTTGCTATTTTTCACTAGATAGCCATTTTTGGCCATCTGGCTTGGGGGGGGGGGCAACCGGGAGAGGAAGTTGCCATACAACACATTGGATGTGTCATACACACAGCTCTGCTCTCCTCACCCTGGAATTCCCCCTTTCAGTCTCTCTGTGTTCCTCTTGTGAGTGTGGAGGACGGGGGGAGGTTGGTTTTCCAGGAACCGACCTTGGAGCGCGGGCTCCGAGTTCAGTTCCCAGAAATGAGCATATCATATGGCCCTCTAGACAGTGTCTAGCAGCCATAGGATTGCTCTGTTAGTGCAGAAGATGCCCTGGAGGTTAACGATGTCATCTAAAGGACCTACAAACTTCCATGAGTGAGCAATCTCAATAGCAGGATAAAAGCTCCCTGTGAAGCCCTTAATTGTAACCCCCCCCTTGAGTCTTGTAACCCCTCTCTGCTGCCTATTAGCTGTCACTCTGTGGCTTTTTGTTTTGCCTATACTTATCTGACTGGGTATTGTTGTAGGCACCATTGTTCACACATCCACTGCCTTTTCCCTTGGGGCCAACTAGGTATGGCTCGTTTCTGCCTTTAACCTTTTCTGGGCTGTTTCACTCTCCTTACTTAAGGCCCACCATGGTTCTGTTTCCCCCTAATTGATATCCCTGTTGGGTCCTGGGCTGCTTTCTGGCTTTGCATCTGGCCTGTTCCCTTGCCTTGTTATCCACAGGGGTACATACAGAGGATTCTCTGCAAACATGAAATTATGCACTCTTCTTTTTCATATGAGCAGACATTCATTGGCACACACATTCTTCCTCCTCCATTCTTAGCATTGTGGTTACTGATTTGTGGGTAGCAGCTCCAAAGAGGAAGGCTAATATGGAAGATAGGGGAAGGACGGGGATAAAAAAATGAAATTCTCAAGGTTTAAAAAAATTTCTTTAGTGTATTTACTAGTGGATTTATTACTAGTGGATTATTTCAGCTTTTTACAAAGTGTTTTTTTCATTGTTGTAAAAAGAACTATCAGACGTTTTGTGGCATATCTGCTGGTGTATGTGCATTATAGAAATACATTGTTTATTCTGTTCTTACTATGTCAAAAGTCAGTTCAAACTGGTAACTTATTGGTTTCCAAATAAATATATATAATATTTTCAGTAAAACATTTAGCTTTCTTTTTGTGGAGAACTTGTTTTCAAATATTGCTTTTAAAAAACTTCGGAATATTGTCAACTGTATACCACAGTGTGTGTGGGGGTGTTTTTCTCTACCATGCATAACTGGATTTTTCCATGTGAGTTCACTATGCTAGTGTGGGGGGGGGCAGCAAGGCAGTTTTGCCTTATTTTTAATGGCATGATGCTTCCTAAGCTGATGGCTAATGCCTCCATCTGCCCCTAGTCTTCGGTATTAACAGCTACCAGTTATTAGCAAATATAGCTTAAAATTCAGTATTGGTTCTTCTTGATAAGACAAAAACATTCCACATACCAAAAGTGTAACTGAAGCAACAGTTTATCACTACAAAAACTGATTTTTGTTGTGATAAACTCCACGTACCTCATCTACAAGCTAGAGAGTAAGGATGGGTCTCCTCCCATCAGTGATGCCAGAGGGTGATGAAACATTTGCCACGGTGAGAATTATGAAAATGTTGACCTCCTGATGACTCTCCTACTGCCAATAAAAGTTACAAGGTTGGATACTTTCTGGCAGCCAAAACATTTCATGGGCTTGTTCCACAGAAGGAATCAAACTATCCTCTTGAATATGTATACATTTTTTCTTTTTCTTTTTCTTTTTCGCTGTTAAGTGTTGAAAACAAAGTAAACCTTTTTCATAGTGTGACTGCATCTGTTCACAAACTGTTTTTCAGAAGAAAATCTCTTTTATATTATGGCTGTAGACCCCCCTTCCCCCCCCAATTTTTTCCCTAGGTGTTGGTACCCCTTTTTTCAGGCCTGCAAACAAGTGTGCTACAGTATGTGTTTATGTATATGACAATTATAGTTCTTATGTATGTGCTTTTGTATGTGACAATTACAGCTGCAAGCAGGAGCACTAAACATACTATGGACTTTCTGTCCATGGTTTGTTTAGGACAAGGGTGTGGAACTGTAAGAGGGTTGGGGGCCAAATAGGGCCCCACTGGGCTGTTCGAACAGGCTGGCTGTTCGAAGTGCACATAACCATGCCTGCTGATCACTGCAATGCTACTGGGCCATTTTTCCTTTCTCCGTACTGGGAGAGTCGTGGAGTTCTGTGCCTCTCCCAGCATGGCGAAAGGGTCTCAGCCGGCAGTGGAAGGAACACTGCTCCTAGTACCGGCCAAGTCAGGCACCTTCTTTGCATGCCTCCCATTGGGGATGCCTCGCATGGCTGCTCCTCCCAGCACTGGCTGAGTCCATGGCTTTGTGCAGCACAGGTCTTCTCTGTGGGGTCAGCACATTCCATGGGAAGAACGAGAACTCTGCTCATAAATAAGCCAAGGTTCCCCCAGAAATCTGGATTAGGGCGATGGGCCTGTGAGAGGAGCTTAGTAGTTGGAAGCAAGTCATGAAATATTACCTGCTCACTGTTCTGTTAAAGAATTATATACAAATTCTCAAAACAAATTTATCAAGCAAATTCACTAACTTTAAAAGTTCTGAATAGTAGTTTTATATTGAAATTGTAGTAGTCTGTCTAGGCACAGCTTATGCTATAGTACAAAGCATCTTTCTCTGATTTAAGAACATTTTTTAAGAGCAATTAAATGAAGTCATTAAAACTTTAAAATATTTTACATCATTTTCAAGAGATCTTTGGTTGTGGCACCAAATATATATATAATGTTTTCAATTAAACATTTGGCCATCCATTTGAGGGGAGTTTTAAAAGACCTGGTGATAGTGTCACCTATATCCCATTGCAGAGGAAGTCGGGATCAAGTGAAAAAGCATGTCTATATATCTGATTTACTGTCTTGGGGTGTTTCTAAATTTTGTCCACAGATCTTTGTCGATATTGCAGGAGGGCCTAAAATTCATAATATTGATTTCCAATTCAATGAGAAACCTAATTAAAAATATACACTTTTTCAGATAAAGTTGATTTGCCTTTTGGGTGAAAATCCATATACTGGTTTCTTTTGTGTTCCCCAGTAACATAATATAGATGTGTACACTCCTTGCAGCAGGGATCTGGCTAGTATACTTATATTATTCTGTAAAGTGTCACTATATTAATAATAGAAAGGAGGACACCTTTAAAACTATAGAATAATGTAAATATATTAACATTTCTTTGTACCTTGGTAGTTTCTCCAAGAAATTGCTACTGTGTTGCAGCCATTATTAATTTTGGCATTGGTCCATTATTTCTTTTTATGCTCATAGTTTGCAAACATACAAATATACAGCATGCACACAGTTTACCAGTTAATCTGGTTCATAAGAATTCATAAACAAAATGAATTGTTATGAAGAATTTTGTGGCAGAGATTAGCACAAGCATAAAAGTTGTAATTGAATTGATCAGTCTGGTCAGTGAAGAAGATTTCAGTAAAGCAAGCCAAAAAAGGATTCCATACATTATGTAAAATCATTTGGCTTTTATTCCACAGAGAACTAACCTGACAGAAGTTTCTATTTAATATGACCATGATCCTTGTAGAAATTATGTATAACTATTATTAAAAAAGAAAAGAATGACAATCAGCTAGCTAAAATTAAGCACCTGTAAGCTCCCCTTGATTTCAAATGCTGATCAATCCTGATGAAATCAATGGAATTTGAAAGTACCTAAATGTGGTTAGATTCTGCCCAGTATTACTCTTGGCAGTATATTAGGTACCATATCATATTATTTGGTATGAATTGAGCCATTTTGATAACACAAAAGCAAGACTGGTCCAGGTTTCTGTGGGCCCCTGCAGGAGACCATCACTGGCCTATTTAAAACTGGCTGGAAACCACAGCCACTAATGTGGAAACCATATTTAATTCATCTTAACTGCATGGCTGGGTGTGATGGTTTTTATGGCGAAATACACTCTGCACATATTCAGATGCACTCTACTTTAATTTCACATCTTCCAGAGTTGAGCCCTTGCTCAAATTAATCTCTGAAAAGAACAAAAAAGGTATGGATTAATAATGAGTTAATGTTGAGTATTAGACATACTGCTTAGTTAAATTAAAACATAAGTTGGACATATTATTTAAATTATTTTCTTTTACAGTTAAAACCCAAATATGTATTTTTTTGCCCCTAGACTACAACATATACTTGAAGCACTTCTTTCTTTCTTTCTTTCTTTCTGAAAATAGCTAATGTCCTGCATCTTAAAAATTCAAATGGGCACTTCAGACCTAAAGGGGGGAAAAGGCTTCAAGCATGAGTTGTTCCTATGTTTCACTACTATTTTGTGAGAAAATCCCCATGATCTACAGTCAGGGCCAGAAATATTGGAACAAGGATAACTGTTTTGGCAGTTGGCCTCTGTATACCACCACATTGAAGTTGAAAGGAAACACACCCAGATGGGAGCGAAGTCAGGACTTGCAGCTGTAATTCAAGGGGCTTGACAAAAGTGGGGCACTAACCATTCAGGAAGGACAGCCAGTGGCATACACACACACCCATCATTGGTGGCTCATAAGTAACGGAATGAATGGCTGACAAGCAGCTGCATGACCAAGTATGGCCTGTTTCCTGGGTAGCCCATGACCAATCAAGCAAATAAAAGGCTTGGAGGTGGTTCTGAGTGTTACATTTGCATTTGGTAGCTGTTCACTGGAACTCCCAACATGAGGTCCAAAGAGGTGTCCATGCAAGTGAAGGAGGCCATCATTAGGCTGAGGAAACAAAATAAACCCATCAGAGAGATCGCAAAAACAGTGGGAGTGGCCAATACAACAGTTTGGAACATCCTGAAAATGAAGGAATTAACTGGCAAGCTCAGCAGCAGCAAAAGGCCTGGAAGACCACGGAAGACAACCAAAGTGGATAACTGCAGAATTCTGCTCATGGTGAAGAGGAACCCTTTCACAACATCTAGTCAGGTCAAGAACGCTCTTGCGGAGGTAGGCATGTCATTGTCAACATCTACAGTCAAGAGATGGCTTTATGAATGTAAATACAGAGGCTTCACAACAAGGTGCAAACCACTGGTACCATTCAAGAACAGACAGGCCAGATTAGCCTTTGCCAGCAAACACCTAAAAAAGCCTGCCCAGTTCTGGAATAAGATTGTTTGGACTGATGAAACCAAGATTAACTTGTACCAGAATGGTGGGAAGAGAAAAGTATGGAGAAGGAAAGGAACAGCTCATGATCCAAAGCATACCACATCATCTGTCAAACATAGTGGAGGCAGTGTTATGGCATGGGCATGTACAGTATGGCTGCCAATGGAACTGGGTCACTGGTGTTTATTGATGACCTGACTGCTGATAAAAGCAGCGGGACAAATTCTGAAGTGTATAGGGCTATGCTTTCTGCTCAGATTCAGCCGAATGCTGCCAAACTGATAGGATGCCACTTCATATTGCAGATGGATAAATGACCCAAAACATACAGCAAAAGCTACCCAAGAGTTTCTCAAGGCAAAGAAGTGGGATGTTCTTCAATGGCCAAGTCAGTCACCTGATCTCAACCCAATAGAACATGCTTCTCACTTACTGAAGACAAGACCGAAGAAGAAAGACCCAGAAACAAGCAGCAGCTGAAGGCAGCTGCAGTAAAGGCCTGGCAAAGCATCTTGAGGGAGGAAACTCAGCATTGGGTCATGTCCATGGGTTCCAGACTTCAGGCAGTCATTGACTGCAAAGGATTTTCATCCAGGTATTAAAGGTGATCTTTAAGTTTGAAATGATGTTGGTTTGTTCCATTACTTATGAGCCACCAATGATGGGTGTGTGTGTATGCCACTGGCTGTCCTTCCTGAATGGTTAGTGCCCCACTTTTGTCAAACCCCTTGAATTACAGCTGCAAGTCCTGACTTTGCTGCCATCTTGGTGTGTTTCCTTTCAACTTCAATGTGGTGGTGTACAGAGGCCAACTGCCAAAACAGTTATCCTTGTTCCAATATTTCTGGCCCTGACTGTATTTGGCAAAGCCATACCTTTTTGGAAGGAAGAGACATTTCTAATTTTCAGGAGTTACAGAATATTTTATTTTAGTGCAAGCTTATAAGAACACACCACATGTAAATGATTTATATGTAAACTATTATTACAAGCATGGTCCAAATTGAAATAACCACTAATTCTCTTAAATAACATCAGGTGATTTCTCCTTCACAAATACATTGCCAAATCAGCACCCTTTACATAATTGTGAAAATGGAAAGAGATCTTTCAGTTTTCAAGAGATCATAGGCATTTTATTTTATTCCAGGCTTACAAAAACTGCTCACACACCACAGATCAGGAAGGGTGGTGGTGGTGCTGAATTCTTTATCTGGCAAAGTTTCCATCTCTTAGGAAAGAAAGAGATAGTGCATTGACCGAAACTTACTTTTAATCAGCAAAAGTGTGTGAGCTTGTGTCTTTATCTTGGCTGCTTCTTCAAGGAAGGAGCAAGCTAAACAGGCAGAGTGTGCAGCAACAGCTCTGTGAGCTCTCTGTACTCTGGTCAGTGCTATAAGCATAATTCATGATGGAGTGAAAAGGGTGTCAGAACCACCCTTCTTCATGCTGCTTACCCCTCTTAGAAACAGCCTGCCTGACCATACTGTGTGAGAGGAGAGCTGGCGTGATGGTGTTAATCACTTAGAGCTCTCCTGCACACATTTTGAAATGGATGGCCCTGGAGGTAGGAACCTGCTGCAGAGCTTCTTCTGATACCTGCCTGAGATCTAGCAAGTCCTCCTGTTCATGCGATAGGCTATGCAAATATTTGCGTATTTTGCTATCACGGCCAAAAACAGGGATGCAAATGGTGTAGCGGATGCCATTTGCGGCTGTAAAGCTGGTTAATTAGCCTAAACGCAGCTGTAAATGGCTGCATTTAAGCTAACTAACCAGCTTTACAGCCGCAAATGGCGCCTACTATGCCATTTGCATCTGGGGGACTGACTTAGACAGAGATATGGCACGGCAATGGCTGCCAGCCATATCGACTTTCTCCAGCCCTGCGGAGCTGGCAGCCAGCTCCGCAGGTTCAATGTGGACAGGGATCCAACCCGTATGGATCCCACAGGGAGGCGGAGGTGAGTGGTCCATTCCGCCACGGACTCCGGGGTCCGGATTCTTTAGAATCCGGCCTCATTGGAGTCCGTGGCGGAATTCTCTGCCATCACTCCTTCCTTCCTTCCTTCCTTCCTTCCGAGATGCTAGAGAGACTGCAGGTGGGACCGATTTGCAGTTCAAAATGGTGGTGTCCAGTCAGTGCAGTACACATGTTATGGAATAAGTGCCACTTAACTCAGCGGAACTTGATTTGAAGTAAACATGCATCTAATTACACTACATATCTTTTGATTTTGTGACATTCCCTTTATATAATATTCTGCCACCTATTCTGTATCCTTTACTTAGCCTACAGGCTTTCAGGATGAAACAACAACAAAAATAACTGGACTTAAATCATGTAGAATTCTTTTTTGGTTTTGTACTTAACTATATACACTACTGCCATAAGAGAAGCTAGAGGACTAGAAGAAGGTTTTAGTATCACGGTAATGAGCTTTTTAGAATGTTCTGAATAGATGGAATACAATTATTGATACTGCTGTATAATGAGTTCTGAATTTATGCAATGATGGTTCCTTTAGTGGAAAAGCTACAGGGCTTATTCATTGTAAGAGAGGTCTTTGCTCAACAAGAAGCAGATGCTGCATAGTAAACATCATCATACATAGTAATGAGTTTTCATTGTTGGAAAGTCAGCAGCTGATACTATACTCTTACCTTCTAGCCCATTAGAGGAATTTTTGTTGCTCGCATCATGGGGAATACGTTGATAAGAAGATGCATTGACTTGGTTGGTATGATAAAGATATTTGAAATGTGGAAATGGTATTACAACATGGTGTAGCAGGCAAGTGAAGACAGAATTTCCACATGACAAAGGATATCTCTCTGTGTGAATACTGATCCTGAGGTGGCAATGCTAGTTCAGAAGTATTTTGATACTTTGTCAGACTTTACGGAGCTTGGTTATTAGAAATAAGTGTCAAATGAGATTGAAGAAAGGAAGAGGAGTGGTTAGTATTATGGCACACATCTCCCCCAGCCCTAATCCCACAACTCCAGGATACTCCTTATAAGCTGTTAGGGCTATCAACAGCTCATTTCCTTCTCTCTTTCTTCTCCCATTTTCCTTTTCTTCTCCAATTGACACCCTGTTATTCCATGGTGCAACTGGTTGTAGATCAGTGGTAGAGTGCATGCTTTGCATGCAAAAGGCACCAGGTTCATTCCCTGGTATCCCCATGTATGGATGGGAAAGACTGCTGTCTGAAAACCTAGACAGCCACTGGCAGTCATTGTAGACAATACTGAGCTAGATGGACCATAGTCTGATTTGGTATAAGGCAACTTCCTACTTTCCTATGCTTTCAGTATTCCATAGGTCCTATAAAGTCATAGATCTTTGTCAGGGCATTTTTGTTTTGTTTCCAAAACTTTAATTTACAAACTTACATACCTAGGAAATCTTCCAAGAATATAGAACTAGAAACTACTATCTAATTTTTGGGTGTACCACTTGACCAGCCAAGTTTGGTATTAGAGGGAATGGTAATTGGATTTTTGGACTGTCTAAAATATTAGATATGGGACAAATTAAAGCAAGCTTAATTTTTCTAGGATTTTCTTTCCAATTGTAATTTTCTAAAAACTTGTACATATAGTGAGAACTCATCTAGCCATAAAAACAAATGTGTTAGTGAATTCAGTCATTCTAATTGATTGTAATTTATTTGATTCAATTTAGGCTTGATTTTTTGACACCTGAGACATGTATACAGTAGCTTTATTTATTAAATTTCTATACCACCCAAAGCTGAAGCTCTCTAGGAAGTTCACAGTAGTTGACATCACATCTAAAGACTTATTTTGGGGGGCTGCATCCAGTGAGAAAAGGATTGGGGTTGGACTTGATGGTCTTATAGGCCCCTTCCAACCCTAATATTCTATGATAAATAAGAAATGGTACTAAGTACTTTGCATGTATGTAGGGATAACCACTGATTTGGACACTGCTTAATAATCAACAACAATTCTTCAACATCCTTAAAAAAATTATCATAGTGGCTTAAACAACATAGTAAAAACAACTATATAATCATGAAATACAGATTAAATTGTTGTTGTTGTTCAGTCGTTAAGTCGTGTCCAACTTTTCATGACCCCATGAACCATAGCACGCCAGGCCTTCCTGTCCTCCTCTCTCTCCTGGAGTGTGCTCAAGTTCATATTCATTGCATCAGTGATGCTATCTAACCATCGCATCCTCTGCTGTCCCCTTCTCCTTTTGCCTTCAAACAGATTAAATACAACCTTCAAAACTAAAACAACAATGGAAAAATACCATAGGAATCAACACCAGAGATAACAAATAATAACATGCTGGTTTCCACTCTTCCATTCCACCCACCAACATTTTATTGTCCTTTAAACTCTGAATTTGTTATTAGCTGAATCCTGTCCTATTAAATTCTGTTCCTAAAGCAAAAGAAGCTATGGTTTTTCAGTCCATATATTCAGAGCAATCATGTGGTAAAGCTTTGTTTAGATTGCATCACTTAAGCCCTTTGATTTTAAACAGCTTGATTGTTGAAACCTCATCCATGTTAAACATTCAGTGAACCTAGAAAACTAGCGCATCAGGGAGGGGGAAAAGCTAGAAAGTTTCTAAATTGTGTTTTTTCATTGACAAGAATTTTCAGTATATATTCTCCCATCTGCAGTTAAATGATACAGCCTTGTGAAGACTGTACCATGTGAGAATTCTGAATGTGTTGATTAGCTTTTTGCTCCAGTTCCATTGAAGAGAAAGATATGGACATTTTTTCATGGTCTGTAAGAAGACAAGGTCATGCCAAATTTAAAGAATTATGTGACTAGCTCTATGTCATTCATAGATATGTGAAGGAATTCATATGTGCCATTATTCTAATTATGAAATAGCACTTAGAAAAAATAAAGTCCCATCCAGAAAATGTGTTGTGTTGTAGCTTGCTTTGTAAGGACACATTGATGAGAACTCATTTTCTAATGGCTAGAGTATTGGACTATGACTGGAGACACCTGGGATAAAATCCCTGCTCAGGTACAAAGCTCACTGGGTGACCATGGGCCAGACTTTCTCTCAGTCTAACTTACTTCATGGGGTTGTTGTGGAGATAAAAGGAGTCACTATTGGTGTGCTGCCTGACCTTCTTGGAGGAAGTTTGGGTTAACAATATAAGGTAATAATAAATAAAATAATATATGTAAAATGTACTGGTGGGAAATATCAGTAGCAGTGGGGAAGCTGTCATTCAGCTAACTTGTCTGTTGTTATTGATCGTCTCACTGAGGAACCCCAGGATTTCTCAGAACAGTTTGAAAACCACTATTTTAAGGCAGCAGAAGAGGAAGGATTAAGTTAGCTTGCCTAAGAGGTGGCTTGAGTTAGCTTACAAAATAAATAATTATGAAGGTTGGACTGGACTTTGTGAGTTTATTTTATTTATTTATTACATTTCTATACATTTCTTACCGACTCTAGTCCTCTCTTATATTTTTTCTTAACCATACAGAGTTTATTATCAAATAAACCTTTGTGGTTATATATTTAAACTATACTACATAGTTTAAATAGTTTATAGTATACAACTAGACTATATGTTGTCTTAATTACTGAAAGCAGAATTTCTGAATGGGAACTGCTTTCATGAAGAAACCTGGCAGAATGAGTATTTGTGTGAAGTTATAAATAATAAAACTCTCCCAAACCTACAGTGGCATGATACATTCTGATGACTAAAAAGCTATTATATTCTTTTATCTGTGGCCTATCCACTAAATGAGACATATCCTTAGAGAACTGGAGGATGAAACAGAATCTGCCTAAAACATCTCTTGTGTAAGCTCATAGCTCTGATTCTGCTTCCTTATATTTCAGTAGGGGCTTGCATGGAAATTCCACTAGTTTTGGAATGTGCCTGAAGAGTAATAAACACAATTAATAGAAGTGGTAGAGCTGCCATGTTGCTACTTTCCAGCCCAGGCTGTTCTTTTCAGTCTTTTCTTTTTTAAAAATGTGATTTTAGATAATGGTTTTGGTCTACACTAGATGGCAGTATGCCAGTATGTGTGCAGTAGAATGGTTTAATGATCTTCTTTCTCAGGGGTAGGAAGAAATAATCTCATTATTTCCCATTGCATACAGGGAATTAAAGAACTGCAGTTTGGGCTTCACTATAATGAAACCAAATAAGCCAGAAATAAGCTGCAAAAGATCTCAATCTCTCTCTCCCTCTCCCCCTCTCATGCATTTTGTTTATGGACTAGTCAGATTCCCATTGTACAATGTAGCTCATTCTAAAAGGTAGCACTACTAGGCTCTAAGTGGGGTTCAGGTACCTTGAACAGCTTCATAGAATCCTTGGTCTTTGTTGTCGTGCACCAGTTATGGGCATTAGAGTGGTGCATTTCTGATGCTTTGTCTTCCCAGCCAACATAAGAATCCTGCTGGATCAGAACAGGTTTCCATCTAGTAGGGATGGATGAATCTGTCAATTTTCATATCTTTCTGCTTCTCTTTTTTCCAGTCTTAAGTTTGGTTCATCTTGAATGCTGAGATTTTTTCTTTTTTTTAAGGAAGAACTTTGCATGAAAATGAATACACATTTTTGTGTACATTTCTCCTAATACATGCATTTTTAGATGCAGTTTTGCTTAATAAACACATTTTAAAAGCAATTTTAAGAATATAATGCATTTTTGAATGTTATTTTCACTAATGTACACATTTTTGTATGCACTTTCCCCTAATATGCACATTTTTGTATGCATTTTTCTGTTGGAGAACTCCACTGCAAAATTCAGATAAGTATGAATTTCAAGGGATAACTGAGTGCCAGTTCGCGTATTTGTTTGAAATTAGAATTTCAAAATTGGCTCGAAATTCACATTGAAGTACAAACTGAATGAATTTCCCTCCCATCCTTACCATCTAGTCTTGCATCATTTTCCAACAGTGGCCAACTAGATTCTTCTAGGAAGCACAGAATCAGGACATGAAGATGTCAGCCTTCCCCTTGAGCTCTCTTGAAATTGTGAATCTCTCCTTAGCTCTTCGTAACAAAACATCAGCGATGTGCATCTCACACGTTCCACTCCTTGCCTTTCCCCAACCCATTCCTTCCTTACTCCCTCACCATGCCAGGATTTCCCTGGTTTCCCAGCCCTGCTTCACGTTATGCTTCATGCTGTCTTATCAGCATGGATTGCCTTTTGGAATTTATCTCAGCTTGCCACTCTGACCTATGGTTACCTTGCCCCTGGGTCAGATGCCTCAGAATGACCATCTTGCTGAAAATGTCCTGACCTTCTCTCCTCCATCTCAGAGGCTAGGACCACTCCAGTGTGTGGCAGATAGCCTGTACAATTTACTCCTCTCTTTTAACAAGTAATAAAGTAAATGGCAGCAGTGGTTTACTGCATAGGTGGTATTGCATCTAAGCCAGCTTATCTTTACTGAAAGGATTTGGAAGAACACCATGTGCTTTACTTTAAGATTAACAAAATGTCTGAAATCCTCTCTGCTCTGGAAGTTATTATTCATTAGATGCAGTTCTAAATCTTGAAAGCTACTTACCATAGTATGTGTAAAAGTATGAACTTAGAATGGATTCAAATATTACAGTCACCACATGGAGGCCAACAGAAATACTTTAGTGTATTACTACTTTAGCATACTTTAGTGTGTGTGTGTGTGTGTGTGTGTGAGAGAGAGAGAGAGAGGACAGAGAAATGTATGCAAGCTGCTCACAAAGTGAATTAACTTGATCATGTGGAGAGTCTCTGCACAAATGGCTGCCAAGAATGTGCAGTGCTGATGTTTGGACTCTCCATGTGATCATCCTGATTCATAGAGCTAACAGCCTGCAAACAAAATATTTCCAGAAGTTTCCATGTGGCTGTGCTAATGGTTGAATCAGCCCTTAGAAGTTCTTGAAAGGGGAACACCAGGAATCTCTTATCTTGCCATGTTACTGAGGGAGAACAACTTGAAGGGACTTCCTGAATCAAAACCAAGTTTTTATATACTGGCTGCCAGTTCACACTACTTTCCGTGTTCCTTAAAAAGCAAATAGGGGTTTAATTCTTACGCCATAAGGCCAAGTATTGAAATGAAACTCAGCCTGGGAAAAGCTTCTGTGAGGAACAGAAGAATACCGAAGATGGCTTTTAAAGCTTTTCCTTCCTATTTTCTTCCTTCGCACTCTCATTCACACTAGGGATGGACGAAAGTCACTTACCTGATCCCGAAGCTTGCTTCGTGGTGGGGGGGAGGCGCTCCGTCCCTCCCCCCAAAATTCTGGTGGGGGGAGGCGCCCCATCCCTCCCCGCTGAAATTCTGGCCGGGGGGGAGGCGCCCCGTCCCTCCAGCCGTGAAATCTGGTCTCCTGCCGGGACGCAAATGGCGGCAGCCGTAGCCGCCGCCGTTTGCGTCCCTGCAGTCAGCCGTGATAGGCTACGTAAATGTTTACGTAGCCTATCACGGCTGACTTAAAAAAAAAAAAAAGCGCGTACGCAAATGGCGGCGCCCAAGGGCGCCGCCATTTGCATTCCTTATTTTGGCACGTGTAGTCTACATAAACATTTACGTAGACTATGGCGAAAATAAGGGCAATGCTATTTGTGTTGCCCTTATTTTTGCCGTAGTCTACGTAAATGTTTACGTAGACTACACGTGCCAAAATAAGGAATGCAAATGGCGGCGCCCTTGGGCGCCGCCATTTGCATACGCGCTTTTTTTTCCCCCAAAGTCAGCCATGATAGGCTACATAAACATTTACGTAGCCTATCACGGTGTTTTTTAAAAATGTAGCCGTGATAGGCTACGTAAATCTTTACGTAGCCTATCACGTTTGCTTGTTTTTTTGTTTTTTGTTTTACTTGGAAATGGTGGCGGCGGCGGCAGCCGGTCAGAAGACCGGCCGCTGCCACCGCTGCACCGCCACCGGAGCCGCCGCCGCCGCTAGGGACATTCAACCAAGGTAAGTCCCGTCCCGGGGGGGGCGGGGGGGCAGACCGTTTCTCCACCAATTTCGGGGGGCTGAATGCGCTGGCATTCGGCCTCTCCGAGATTCGTGGAGAAATTCTCTGACATCCCTAATTCACACACACCCGCAGAGGCCAAGCTGCTTTTCTCCCCATGGGAGAGAAGATGCAGGGTCCCCATATACCCCCTCCCCTTGCCAAGGCAGCAAAGCAGTTGGGTTATTGTGATTTTTAGTTGGAAAACGGCAGGAAGGGAAAGGCCAAACAGCCCTTCCACCCACTTCTGTTCTGTTCCTGATTGTAGCCTTCCCAAGCTAATTTTCAGTTAAAAACAACAACATTACAGAAGGCGTGAAACTTGGTCTCACGTTTATTTTGGACTCTGGGTAGCCTTATAATCTTTGTTGGCAAAGTACCTTACATAATTCTGGATTGAATCCCTTGCTGTCTTGGCAATTAGTTACCAGGTTTCTCAGATGGCATTTTTAATCCAGTGTCTGCCATAAACTGGAAAAATATCCCACATGACCAGTCCTGGCACACACCAGGTGCCATCAGTTTATACTTGAAGGGTTTCTCAGTCTCTGCTCATAAATGTCTGCAGAATGTTTATTTTGCTTACTCTGTTCTTCCAGTCTGTGCTCCTTTTTAACTCTCTAATTGATTGGTTTATATTACATATGTATATGTAATTTGAAACTTATTGTGAACGATGTGAAACTATTTCACACTGTTGCTTTCCCCCTAATAGACTTCTCTCTCTCTCTCTCTGTGCATTTTTCTGTTTACTGAATTTTAAAACATGTATAAGTATAAAAGAAAACAAGGATCAAGCATACAGCTTGTAATAGAATTACACAATCTAGTTAGCACCTGTTCTATTAAACAATCAAATGTTGTGCAGAGTATTTTATTAAAAATGTTAACACAGTAAAATGTACCTATGGCTGTCAGAGTTTTCAACAAACAAAAATAGTTCTGTAAATCACTAAAGCTATATTTCTTAGGCATATTCCAACCCATGGCAAGTAATTTTCTTCATATCCATCTTGTAGTATACTGAATAAGCTAAATACAAGGAGGAATTCGTTGTGGTTCTTTCTTTATCTTTGCTGTATTAATTCTAGTTGCCTTTAGAGAGCAGTTCTGTGCCTCCTAGACAGTGCCTGGGGGACATAGGATACTTTAGTTTCCTGGCTCTGAGCTCAGAGACAGGGCTCCAAGCTCGAAGCCAGGAAACTGTGCTCCCTGCCCCCTCACACTGAGCGTGGAAAAAACTGTGCTGGCTGCTGCTACAAGCTCACAAATGCGAGTTCATAGGGGTTGAAAGGGGGCGATCCTGGGAGAGGGGAGGGGACTGGAGATGTGGGGCTACAAGGTACCCCCACCTATCCCCATCCTCCCCCCTCCCTGAAGCCTTCGCTAGATGGGCGAAATCACCCATCTAACTGAAATGCGGATATTCCTTTGTTTCTATGTTTAGAGGCTTACAAGTACCCAGGGCACATCCCATAAGATTGTGCCCTCAATGAACTATTATTTGCTAATTGATAACATGCTGATTATATTGTGTCCTTTTAAGTAATCCAGGAGGTTTGGTTCATTTTTAAACATTTAAGTCCTGCTTTTCTTGCAAACATATCAAAGTGGCTAACAATAAGTGTAAACTAGTTAAAACAAACACAGCAGACACAGCACAGGAACATCAACAGCAAAAGTATAACAATAGTCATAACACACATACATCCCAAGCAGTAAGGAAACATGGGAGTACCACAGACCAACAATTAGCCGCCAACAATGGCCAAGACAACAAAAACAAAAATTGTTTAATAAACAACAAATTTTCATCAGGCTAGAGAAAATAAATAACAATGGATTCATGCAGACTTCCCTTTGAAAGGCACTTTGAGAGGGTTGGCAGCACTACAGCTGAGAAGGCCCTGTTTTGCACGGCCGTCTACTGCACAGCGATGTGCTAGGAACATGCAGCAGGGTTTCAGATACTGAATGGTGAGTGTAGGGCCTTTATAGAGTCTAGAAATCCCCAACAACTACTTGCCTGGTGCCAACACCACTATCTTTTTGGTGCCAGGTTAAGATGTTTTTTGTATCCCAGGCATTTGGCAGCACGTGATGAGTTTTAGTTGATCCTGGATTCATTTCATGGCTTGGCTGATGGTTCTAAGTTGTTTTTAGATATATGTTGTCTCTGTGTATACTGTCTGTTGGACTTTTTATGTTTTTAAATTTTGCATATTGTATTTTTAATGTTTTTAATCTTTGTAAACCACCTAGAGAGTTTCAGCTATGGGGTGGTATAGAAATGTTCATCATCATCATACAGGACTGCAGTTATATGCACTGGCTGCCTATTTGCTAAGAACATTTTGAACATTTGATGAAATGTTGTGGATCTCACCCTAACTATGTATGCTTACTTCTGAAATTGAGGATGCAGCATGGCCTAAATATTCGGCTAATATCTCATTCATATATGTACAATTAATTTTGCAAAATGTTTCTTCATGTCTTTATTTTTAAAACAAGAACTACAACAGTTTCAGAAGAAAAGAACATGTGTATTATTTATTCAGAGAGCAGGAGTCTGTTCTGTCAATGCACCATTTAAATTTTCATCACAAAAATAATATAAGTTGATACCTGCTTTATTTTGTCCTTTAATTTACTTTTCAGTCTTTCTGACTATACTCTATGTTATATTTGTCCTTTTGTTGCTTGAAATCAGTTATGTCCATTTATAAAGAGTAGTGAATTTCAAACTAAATGGAGTAATAATTTCAGTACCTGCTGTGAGTTTTCAGAGCACTGGATCCCAACTGTGCTTATTAATATTGCATTGTTTATTAGGAAAATAATTTGCTGACTTTTTGCTCAGGCTAAAGGCCAAGGTTATGTCCCACTGAGACAGTAATGGCATATTTCCTTATATAAAAGTATTGGATTAATTATTTTTTAACTATAGGAAGAAATCCATATGGCTGCAAGTAGTACCAATGTGTCTTTAGCATCTGTGCATATTTCTGATTCTTCAAACTGTAAATCATGAAATAGTGCTCAAACATACTTTTCTTAGAGCACTTCATTATTCCTGAATTTTAACATAGACAACAAATAACCACCAGAGCAAAATAATGAACTGAAAATAAAGGTACCTCAGAATATATGCATAAGTAAACACTGTAATTATTAAGCATTGTGTACCTTGGTCATTTAAGTGTGAATTGTACATAAGCCATATGAATTTGATAGATTTGTTCATGATCTGCAATGTCACTTGGAAATGGGAATACATAGAAGTTGTAATGAGGGCAAAATTATGACTAGGCAGGTCTTGAATTCCCCTTGCAGTATCAAAGTTTGAAAGGGGTGTTTCTTGCCTTTCTTAGCCAGTCTTCTAATTTTGCTGCTTGGCTGGGGTAAGTAGCAATTGCTACTTGAGATTTGAGCACTTGAGTGGAAACCGATCTTGTGCCCTGTGGGCCTTGCAATCTCTCATTCAGAGACATAATTTCTTAGGGTCTAACAGTACTCTTAGATTCGGCATTGGAAATCTGTGCAGCCATCATCCAATTAATTTTTAGTTGATACAAAATAACTTGACTTGATAAGTATCACACACAATTCAATAGAAGTGTAATATCATTGAATGAATTCAGTTTTCCCTACCTAATAAACATGGAACAATGTTGTGCACGGGGGCGGGAGGCAGTGTAAAGTATCGTATTGCATATTGGAACCATATAGAATATACCTTGTACGTTTAGCAGTTATAGGAAACCCACAAAGTTTATTTTCCCATTCACTAATTGAAGGTACTTTGACATTTTCCAGTACCTTGTGTTCAGCTGTTGTCTCATATACAATTAACTCCCATTTCTGTGGTAAAACATTTAATTTTTGTATACCTAAATCAAGTTGCAGGACCGCTACATACAAAAGGAAGTTTCGACTTCTTTTTTGCACTTTCAACAAGTAGAATTGTAAAAATTATTTACTTTGGTGCTAAAGGTGTGATACAATATCTAAACACAGATTTGAAACAGCTCTTTATTAGATTAGGACAATATAAATTCACATTCATTGAATGTGATAAATTTTCCTATGTTTTGACCCCATTTCAGCATGTAATTCTTAACCTTTTCTCCTCAAAACAACATTAAGGATGCAAACCTATACATATTTAGATGGGAAAAAGTTATAAAACTTCCAGCATTCCCTAGCCAACATAGCTGGGGAATGCTGGGAGTTGTCAGACATTTTTCTGTCTAGACATGCATAGGATTGTGGCCTACCAAGCGTTATAAATTCTGGACGCATACTGTTTCTTTATGTTAGATAAGCACATCTTTTCAAAAGAAGTATTCTCTCATTTGAAAGCTCTGATGCTTTAGCTTGATTGTGTATTCTCTTATTTCCAAATATTCATACCATGAAAGATTAATGTTATCTAACAATAATTTTAGTTCCTAAAAAGTAAAAACAAAAAATCATGACTAAACAATGCTTTATAAATATGTAAAATAGCTTGTTCCCATTACTTGTACCTTAATATATTATTTAAATTAAATTATGGGTCCCATATTGCAGATGATATAGGAGATTTACCTTGATTTATCCCATATTTTTAGGAGTTTGTTAGATTTGTGCCCTTATAATGAGTCTTGCTAGTTTTGTTATTTAGCCATAAAAGGGCCTAAGTGCTTTCCCTGTTTTAATACATGGTTTATGTGATTCATTAACTTACTCAGTAATCCAAAGTGCACAACTGGCATGATAATATTGTCTAAGGGAGCAATCTTATGCATATTTAGACAGAAAAAAGTCCTATAAGTCCCAGCTTTCCGCAGCCAGCCATGCATAGGAGTGCACCCTACAAGTAGGAAAATTCAATCCTCTTTTATCTTTGTCTTCTAATATAATTCCTCTTTGAGGTCCCCCCTCATAATGAAGAAGTTAAACAAAATGCTGCCCTTTTTAAAGTAAGATTCTTCCATTTTAATAGCTAACATCTGAAAATAAAGAAGGAATAAAGGCTTTTTTATAGTTTATAGCCTTCCTGAAAAAGATTAATTACCTCATTAAAAATATTAAGCATTGTACCTTCAATGGCAGAAAAACAACATAAATAACTGAAAACTATACAGAAGGACCCAGTGGCCTGGTTAAAGTTTAGATGATCTTGAACAAACGGTTCTGACCCTTGGGCTCATGCTTTCTCCCTCCCCTCCCTTGAGTATGAGAGGAAGAGAGTCAAAGCTTCTGCTTTCATTTTTGACTACATCACAGTTCTCCACTAAATGCAGATCAAACTGTGGTGGTTTCTCCTAGTTAACTAACTAGGATTGGAATAAACCCCAGTTCCCCAAGCTTGTATGCAGTGCCAGCTCTGGGTTTCTGAAGGCCCTTGTAGAAGGCACTCTCAGTGGGGCCCCTCCCTCAGTGAGTTTTACATTCTCACTGCCATTGTCACCAACAGCTATTGTTCCACATCATCTTTCTCATCATTGCTATTGCTTGTTTGCTTGACAGGCAGAAAGCAAGTAGGCAGTGGCATCTGCTGCTCCTCCTCCTCACCAGGGGGGTGTCTCCACGAGCGATTTACTGCAAATTTGCTGCATTTGGAGGTCATTCAGGACATTTGTGCTGCTTATAAAGTACATGCCTCTCTAGAAAATTTTCACCATGTCACAGATTCCACCTTCACCATTCTTCCTGGGGATCCACCACTTCCATAGGAGCAATGGAAGTCATATTTCAATAATTATGTCCTGGCTATAGATAGTAGTGCCCTTACATCAGAAAAAAAGAAAGCTCTCCTTTTACATTGTCTAGGCCCTGAAGGCCAAAGGATCTTGCGATATCTACCTCTGGTCCCTGATTTGCCACCAGATGCTACTCCATATGATGCTGCCATAATTGCCCTGGTTGACCATTTTAATCCATTGTTGAATGTTGTATCAGAACGCTTTATGTTCTGTTCTCGATCTCAGTTACCTCAGGAGCCCATTGACCAGTACGTAGCTGGTCTGCGTGAGTTGAGTGCTTCTTGTGCTTTTGCAACCTTTGCAGGGGAGATGATTAGGAATCAAATTGTCATGAAAACAAACAATCCTAATATCTGTGAAAAGTTTTCTAATGACAAAGTTTCTAATGACAATGAAATTGCACAGAGGGTAGAAAGCGCCCTCCAGTGTGATAAATTGTTCACTAGATTAGATGACTCAGACCCAGGTGAGCGACATGCCATACAACATAAGACAGCTAGCAAAAAGAAAAAGAAGAAAAAAAGCCAAGCAAATGCACACTGCTTACCTTTGCAACCACAAACTGATTACCAGTGCTAAAAAGGTAAAAAGGTAAAGGTGTCCCCAACCAGTCATGTCTGACTCTAGGGTGTGGTGCTCATCTCCATTTCTAAGCCGAAGAGCCAGTGCTGTCCGAAGACACCTCCGTGGTCATGTGGCCGGCATGACTGAACACCGAGGTGCACGGAACACTGTTACCTTTCCCGCCGAAGTGGTACCTATTTATCTACTTGCAATTTCTTGCTTTCGAACTGCTAGGTTGGCAGAAACTGGGACTGAAGACGGGAGCTCACTCCGTCACGCAGCAATCGGGTCTCGAACTGCTGTCCTGCCGACCTTCCGGTCTGCAGTTCAGCGTCTTAACCACTCCTAATCTTCAAAGGCTGTCCTGCTAAGACAGCAATATGCCAGGGATGGACAAACAAGTTGAGGAGGTAATTAAAGAATGTGTGCCATGTGCAGGCAGTGACAAATCACTGAAGACCAACTGCATCCCTTTAACACCAGTAGAGTACCCTTCTTGCCCATGACAGAATTAGCCCTGGACATAATAGGGCCATTTGAGGATCAGCCAATAGGACAGAGATATGCTATAGTAATGGTGGACTATCATTCTAAATGGCCTGAAGTTACAATTGCTGCAAAAATAACTACGTATACAGTGATTAAATTCATGACATCCATATTTGCCAGAGAAGGCGTCCCAAAGGAGCTTGTAACAGACAATAGCATTCAGTTAACATCCACAGAAATGCAGACATATCTTCACAGCAATGGCATCAAACACAAAACCATTTCCTTATACCATCCAAGAGCTAATGGGCTGGCTGAGAGAAAGAACGGACTTGTAAAAGAGGGTCTACAACTGGCCAGTCAACAAAAAGTACCATGGGAAGATCATTTACAAGACACACTGTTTGCCTCCTCCACATTCTACAACAGGGGTATCACCTCTTGAGCTCTTAGAGGATGCAAAGTCAACACAAGATTAACTACATGTCCAGCTCACAACCTAGCTTGCAAACCCCCTGATGTGGCACTTTATGAATGTGTCTCAGATAAACAAAAGAAATATAAACAACATGTCGATCGAAAGAAAGGAGCTAGAGCTCATAAACCTGAAAGTAGAAACTTCGTATGAGTTAAACTCCCTTTCAGAGTCAAGAAAGGACACTCCAAGTATTAACATCTTTTACAGATTGTTGACATCAGAGGAGATTTGGTTGTTCTTGAGGATGAAAAGAAATGGAACATCTCAAGACTTGCTAAGGCCCAACAGATAGCAAATGAAGAAGATAGTGGCCTCTCTTTTGGATTAGAAAGTCTAGACAATATTGATGAGGAAGACTGACAGGACAGGATTCCAGAGAGCATTCAGCCCTCCAGCAATTCAGCTGTTTCTCCAAATGTGAGAAGTACAAGACAAAAGAAACTGCCTAGAAAATTTGAAGATTTTATAACTAACTTTTGAACCCAGCTCTTATTAATTGTACTTTTATTTTGAAGGAGAGAGATGTATTGTATTGTAATAGTTATAAGCATTTCCTTGTTTTGAGTTATTAAGAAGTTTGTTCCTTGAGGGTCCCAGGAGGAGGGAGAAAGGAGGACAGAGAGACAGAGAGAAAGGGGAGGAAAGAAGATGTGAGGGAAAAAAGAGAGATAGAAATTTAGGGTTTAGAAATAAAGTGAAGTTCTGTTTACATCCAAACCTTGTTTCTGGATCCTCCTAACTGAGAAGAAAATACAAAAGGGGTGTTTCCTGTCCCTGTATTTCCCAACACAAACCTATGTATGTCTACTCAGAAGTAAGTGCCATTCTGGTCAGTGAAGCTTATTCCCTAAATGTGCATTCCTGAGGTTATTTGGGATTCCCAACAATCAAAATAGCACATTTGGGAGGTTTAAAGCCACAGTAAATTGTTCAATCATTTAAAGAGTTAAAGGCTGACTGAAGTAACTCCCCTGAAGGCTTCTCAGTGAAATTGCCTATGTGGATGCTGCGTTTCTTTGATGTTTTGTTTCTTGTTATTAGGAAGTTGTTAATACTCTGTCCTTCGCAGCTTCAATCCTTTGACTGCACAGGTGCTTCAAGGGGAAGGAGAAAGGGGAGTATATAGGGCTGGTTGGAAGCAATAATGTAGTAGTAGCAGAGGGGGGCCTGGAGGGAGGCTGGGACAATCTTCGATCCTTTGACAACACAGGTGCTTCAGGGGGAAGGAGAAAGGGGGGTAGAAAGTGCTAAGAAGCAATAATGTAATAGTAGCAGAGGGGAGCCAGGATGGGGCAGGTGGAGGGGAGGGTGACAGGCCTCTCTCATTGGTTGAGCAGCCCCTGCCACTCTGATGATGTTCAGTTCCACTCCCCCACCCCACTCAGAAGTATGTTCCTGTCAAGCGGATTATAAAAATACAGTGCACTCAGCTTTTCTTGGTTTGTGTGTCCCCATGACACCAAAGCCATGAAAAATCCGAGTAATCCTCCATTCGTTTCTCCTTCCATTGTCATAGAGATCCTACCAGGATGTGTTGCCTGGTCAGACTGAGAGGCAGGTGAACACACAGGTTGCAATGATGAAGAGGAGGGCTCCCGGGGGCTCATGTCAGTAGGATCCTGCTGGGTTGTGGGCTTTCAGCAGGTGCGTGACCATGCCTACCTTTGACGTTGGCCCCATTTGTATGCAAGGGGAAACTGGTTTTATCAAAAGTGAAAGAGAATTTTTTCACATTCCTTCTCTCTCCAGCAAATGCAAAGGTGGTGAGCATATGAGCCTGTGGCTCATGAACTGGACCATTATTTTAAAATACACCCCGTGAATCCAATCCAGGAAGAAAGTACAACTTCAGCATTTAGTTGATCATTATTTAAGTTTCAAAAGTTCTTAATCCCCTTAAGGTTCAGAAGATGCTGTGACTGAGTCCCACAGTTTGATCCCAGTGGGAGACTGATTGAATAATCCATTTCAATAATTCCTTATTATTCATAGGAAAACCTGTTTCCAATCCTCTTCAGCATTCATTGATGGAAGCTTCTTGTCTGTTTTCATATTTCTCATTTTCATTATATCAATAGCTTTACCTACTTATATTGGGGCTCCACGGTAAACCAGGAGTGATGCCCCACATCACATATCCTGGAGTCATCTATCTCCTGATAATAGGCTTTTCCATTTGCCCAATGTGTAGTGCAGTCTTCTCTAACCTGATGCCCTCCAGTGTTGCACTGGAGGGCACTGCCACACTGACTTGGAATGATGGAAGTTGTAGCCCAATACGTCTAGAAGGTTGGAAAAGGCTAATGTAGGGACTACTGCTAACTTTCATGGTGTCTGTCTCAACCACTCCAATATGTGATGATTAGTACATTATACACAAATGCATTTGTACACGTTGTGTCTTGTAAACTAGAGAAATTCTTGACTGACCAAGGCAAAATACGTAGAAAAATGTTCTTTATGCCACTTTACATAAAGTGAATCATGTGTGTAGATGTAGGGATGGCCTCAGATAGAAGTGAGAGTGTTGGCATACCAAAGATCACAGTTAAGGAGGCCAGCACCATTATTTGTAATAATATCACATATTCCATTATCAGATATACATCACCACAGACATTATTCCATTTGTGGTGTTTACTCGTGGCTTTTTTCATCTTGCTTATTTATTTAAAACATGTATATACCTTTTTTCCTTTAGCTTAAACCAAGAGATGTACAGTTGATCCATTAAAAACAATAAAACCAAATGTTGATATGACAGTGACCACTGTAGTAAATATTAACAACTAGTTTTGCTGGAAGGCTATTCCAAGAAGTAAGCAAAGGATTTGGGGCTCATCCTTTAAAGTACCCTGCTAGTAAATTCTATCAACACAAATGCCACTTCTCCACACATTTTTACAACAGGGAGGAAGGGCAGGCAACTTCCCACAGAGGATTGGATTTGGCTCAGGGGCATCCAGTTGCTGATCCTACCATAAAGAACATACAAAAAAGATATGAAGGTCAATGTAAGTGGTTTAGCTTGGGTTAAAAAAATGTAAAACGCATTAGTGATGGTATATGCTCACAGGACATACAGACTTTAGACAGGGCATATGGAAAAATAAGAGGTAAGAAACACACAATCTCAGTTTTTCAATACAGAGAGTGCTGTCAAGGTATGCTTGTCTAAAAATAAAAGAAAAAATATATCACGGGGGGGGGGAATCTAAAAACTGAAAATTTTGCTAAGAGTGTAGCTTATGCTTGCTATTGCTTGCCAAGAAAAGGGCTTTGAGCTGAACCTCAAACATACATAAGTTAATTTTGCTACACTTGATGAACTCTCCATTTAAGCTTGGCTTTTCCTCTCATTTCTGAATTTGCTCGAAGATACAACAACAACAACAACAAAAAACAAACTAAAAACTAAAATGGAGTTTTGAAAGAAGCTGTTAACCTGCATATGTCTCCAGAATTAGGACAGCGGCTGTGTGTTAGTAACAAAAAGTCACTTTTGCTACTAGCTTGGAAATTTTGCTTGCCTTGGGCTTTTGGAGAAAAGTGAATTTAAAGTATAACTGTAAAGTAATTCTGCAGAAAATTGATAAGGTAGTGTATTTCACAATGTCATGCAGAGTAACTTCAGTCTGCAGAGTACAAGAAGAAGCATGAGATTCGAATTTCACACATTTTTACAAGATACCTTCCTCAGCTAACTGTTAATGGGTACTGGCACAGAGGTTAAAAGTTTTGAGCAATTCTGAATTCATGCTCCTCTTCATATCATAAACTTCATATGTTATCAAAGTTACTATTATGTTCAGGAAACAGAAGCATACTTCCTTTCTTGGCTTGGAAAAATACTATGGCAAAGGGCTTTTTCAGATATGTAGCTGTCTATCACTTTTTAACCAAATTTATCTTTAGAAGCTCAGATCTTAGCCTTCAACACATTAGGCTTCCTAGAAAGAATGATACGTAGCCCTGAAACAACAGAAATCACATGGTGTTCATAAATAAATAGTTAGCATGTACGCTTTTCATAATTCTGTATTTTCACATTTCATGGTTCTGTTTAGGGATCCTCTATTAATTTGTCTAAACCATAATCAAAATATAATTTCTCATATAGAGATGGGGCTTTGATGCAACTGACCCTTTTAGCACCCGTCTTCCCACTTTTATTGGCTAGCTGCATTTTAATTAATTAAAATTAATTAATTAAGATCTCAATTCATTCTCATTATCTGGAGTCATGCAGCTTTAATTATGTACATCTCTAGATCAATTCCTTGCTTACATTCCCATTCAGCATTAGTTCAGTATTCATTCCCTACTTAGGGTGCAATCCTGTTCAGATAGGTGGCCGCCTCCAAACTCGGAGGGGACTGCCTATCCAATGCAGAGCAGGAGAAGCATGGGGGGGATCGTTCCTTCCGTGCTTCTCCAGCCCTGCATTTTTGGCTTGACAGACGATTGCAGCTGTCTAGCTGCAGAGGGCTGAGCGGGGGAGGAGACTGCTGTATGACACATTGGATGTGTCGTACAGGCATTTCCGCCCTCCCCGCCCCAGAACACCCCTCAGAATGCCCCTTTTTGGCCGCTCCACTCTCCTCTTGTGAGCACGGAGCATGGGGGTGGAAGTGGGGGAAGGTTGGTTCCTGGAAAACCAGATATCCTGTGGCTGTCTAGCTGCTGTCTAGTGGCCATAGGATTGCTCCCTTAACCTCTTTTTCATCTTCTATTAATTCATGCTCTGAATGGTAAGCTCATATTATTTTGTTCAACATAAATTAGGGAAGCTTAAATATTATGTGACTTCATTCTGCTTTGCCACTTTCAGAGTCAGACAATATCTTCTCCTGTACCCCAAATACTCAGTCTTTGACCACATGTGGTATAGGTTTAGTCAATGAGTTGCTGTGTTTTGTGGTGCTATATTTCTCCTTAATCTGAGAACAGTCCAGGATGGAAATTGTCATCTTTATTAACTACTTGTACCCAACTTGTTCAGTTGGATTTAAGCCACAGTCACTTTCTTAAACCCAGTGTTGCACCAGCAGATGTCTGCTAGTGCAACAAGACTTTCTTTCTCTCTCTTCCCCACCCCAGCCTTCTGTGCTGCCTGAAAAATTGCTCTGGAGAGTTTCCCAGCCCTCCAGAGCAGATTTTGAGGGTATGTGGGGGAGGGGTAATACCTGCTTCCATCAGTGGAACACCACAGTTGGATCCAACCCCCCTGAGAGCCAAACAAGAAATGGAGTGAACATTTGGCTGCTGTATACTTAGTTTTCCCCTTCCCTCCATACTATTTGGTAGAACCTGCATTGTGGCACATAATACAAAGTAAGTTACATCAAGTATTACAGTGGAGGGGGGCAGGACTGGATGTGTGGCAGCTATTTGGCATCATGTCCTCATATAATTAATACCATCAAGCTTCTACAGATCTAAATCAGTTAAAAAAATAAGCATGTATATAGTGCTCTAGAATGTTTATAGCAGTTCATAAACCATACACATGTCAACGTGTAGTTAGCTTTTGAATGGATAGTAAATAAATATGCCTATTGATCACATGACTTATATTAAAGGTGAGAAGAACTTAATTGTCTAAAAGACAATGCAAAACTCCCTACCTCCTATGGCCTATGGATGTGTCCATCATCACCATCTGTATTGGAATATCCAAATAATCCATCCTGGGGGAGGCAGGGTTGTGGCAAGTACAGATTTTGGCTAAGCAGCAAGATATGACTTGATTTGAGGGACAAAGTTTACAATACTAGCCTTGCAACATACTGTCTTCTCCTGTAGAGAATGGCTGACCCTTATGGGGAAAAGCGAAGTATTGCATTTGGTCTCCCTGTTCCTGACACTGGGTGGGGCAGCCACCAATTCAAATGTTCCCTTTTCAAGTCCCTTTCCTCCCACCCACTCAGTGACTGCACTTATTACCATTATGAAAAGCATTTTGCTAGTTATAATACTACCTATTCTATAGAGCTCGTGTCGGAACAAGTAAGTGAAATCTTATTAAGCAAAGTATAGATTAAAGTATTTATTATAAATTTTAAATACTATAAGATTATAAATGTTTTTAAATGAATACCCGTATGACTTGCCTGTCTCATCTGACTGTAGCCTTTTGTTCTTTCATAATAGTGCCCCTGGTTGATTAGTATCAGGCTGTGAATAAGCATTTGAGATTGATGATTAAAAATCCCTTACTCTAAACGGTCTTGCAGTATATGTGTACCTTTTAACCATCACCAGGACTTTTTGAAAAATATAAAAAAGTACCCTATTTATGAAAAATGATGATTTTATATATACCTTTACATTAGAGAGTTAAATATGTTATGATTATTAAAATTGTATATTTCAATATTTTCTTTTTGATTCATAGAAGAATCATACATTTTCTTCTAACGTACACTGCCATTTTTGTAACATTTGATGTATTATGCTCACATTCATTATTTTTTAGGCATTTTTTCATTAAAATCTTAAATTGCATAATCCTTGTATGTAGCATATGGGGGACTAACACATTGTGCTGAATTAAATTGATAGGAACATAGGAAGCTGCTTTGTACTGCGTCAGAACACTGGTCCATCTCCACTCAGTCTTGTTTACACTGACTGGCAGTGGATCTCCATGGTTTCAGGCAAGATTCTTTCTTAGCCCTACCTCGAGATGCCAGGGATTGAACCTGGGACTTCCTGCATGTAAAGGAGGTGCTCTACCACTGAACTACAGCCCCCTCCCTATTGTACACTGCAATCCTATACATGCCTACTCAAATGTAAGTAAGCCCCATTTAGTTCAGTGGGGTTTTTTTTCCCAAGTAAGTAAGGACAGAATTGCAACCTAATGCTTTATTTGGGTCAAGGCAGAGAGTGGGCTAGTGATGGCCTTTTAGGCTCACTCTTCTTCAAATACTGATGACCATTACATTTGGTAACAACTTACCCAGTGTGCATATGTCCACTTGGTTAGCCAGCCATCGGCACTGTCCTGCCAAGTAATGAGGACAGGCTTACTATACTTCTGCACCATCATCAGAAATCCAGGGACATAAGGGAGACTATCAAAATATTCCACACCAGTCAGCAGGACAATACAGCTGGCCAGTTTACCAAGTGGTTACAAGCATATTCTGGTAGGTTAGTAAATTATCATCTGAATTCACCCTTAGTTTCTCTTTAGCAGGGGGAGTTTATTGCAGGTGGGTCAGAGCAGGATGAGAGACAATGCAGTGAAGTTGTTAGGGTGCTGAACATGGGCTGGGCATTATATCCCCACTCATCCATGAAACCCATTTAGATTTTGGGCCAGTCATTGTCTCTCAGCCTGCAGGATTGTTCTGAGGGTGGTGGGACTGGAGCAGGGATGAGATTGCTCCATGTACATGGCCCTGAGTTCCTTGGAGGAAGGGTGGAATACAAATATAATAAGCAAAATTATAAAATGGCTTTGGCTTATTTACTGTGTATATGATTCTGCTTTAGCTGTCACACCTGCTCATTTAATGGAGTTGGACTGTGTGTGATTTTAGAACTCTGCATGGAGAAGTTGCAATCCACAGATATAGAGGGCGTAATAGCTGGACCACTCTAGAAATGGGTGATCTGGCAGCTGAAGGGTATTAAGATTTCTGCTGTCATAGTTAGATCTTAGCTGTAGACGTTTCTGTTTCTGATGGATGTTCTGTTAATTTCTGAATGCCTTTAATGTAGTGGGAAATAACCTTGAGCTTCCTGGTGCAGAAATTCAAATATAAATAATTTGATTTCATAAAAACAAAGCATGACACTAAAAGCTTCCTAAATCAAGACCAACCTGCTGCATCCAGTTTCCCTATATAAAAATAGCTTCACATATGATCAGTTTGCCATACCTAAAACACAGAAATAATACTGCTTTCAAAAATGCAGGCCAAAGCTGTATTTACCTGAAAACAAAACCGGGGCGGGGGGGATCCCACAAATAAAAGACAGAAAGGAAAAAACCAGGGTAAAACAGGAAATCAACTGTTGTGAATCAATTATTTATAGCTTTCTTTCTTGAAGCTTAAAACCTTCTGGTTGAAAAAAAAACACTGGCAGTTTGTGGTAGCTGATAAGACATCAAAGGTAGAGAAATATTAATATCCAACAGCATTCTGTATTAGTTCTTCAAATATTATGTAGGTATTCAGCATCTTATAGTATATGGGAGTGGGGGAGAGAATGTGTAAGACTTGTATAAACCACATATTTGGCCTGTAGTCACTGTCTGGAATGAACTTTTTTTTAATACATTATTTATGGGTTAATGAGTGTATAAAAATAATTTCCCTAATGGGAAGTTTGAGCCTGTGTCTGGTGGTGGGAGAGTTGATTCTTTGTCCAGTTTTCCTGCCTCCCGTGTGTTGTGAAAGTGTGCCAGAAATTACAAGAGCAGCACTACTGTTGCTCTGCCAGTTCCAAGTTGGCTGATAGTTCCTTGGGGATTTCAGTTCATTGCAGCATTTGGCAAAGCTATGGATGCTGCCTGGAATTGTGGGAGGCAGTGAATCAGCATGCTATTAACAGGTACCTGACAGTGTGTCCACCTGCCTTCCCCTAGACATGAGCCAAGTTCCTGTTTTAAATAGCTCCCACTGTTTCCAGTCCACTTGTGCACAAGACTAATAATATGTGTAAAAGCAGCAGCATCATAACTTAGACACATAAATACGCAAGAAGATCCATGCTGGATTCAGACCAAGGCTTGTGTAAACCAGCATTCTGTTCCGACAGTGGTCAACTAGATGCCTATGGGAAGCCCACAAGCAAGACTGTTTCTGGTAATTCTGAGGCTTAGTAAATGTTGCATGATTGCTGTAAAAGAATATGTATCAGATTCATTGAAAGGGTGGAAAGAAAACCTCGATGTGTCACATTTCTGCCCCCCTAGGAGAGAGCTTCATACCTCCAATATTCAGATAACACAAAGTTATCAGCTAACTAAGCAATATAAAACCTTCTGTGAAGGAAATGTGCCAATGACCTGGTTCGCACATAACGCTAAACCATGGTTTATCTTAACCCATGGTTAACCCCCTGGTTTGTTGCCCTACCCAGGGTTTATCTGGGAGACAATAGAAAAAAAGTGGTTTGTTTTCTCAGTCCCTGGGTCACTTACAGTATTTCCCTCCTCCTTCACTCCCTCCCTCCCTCCCTGTATCCCAAATGCCTTTGCAGAGCTGTAGTAGAGTGGCTGGGTTTCTTTACCACTCTTGCCTGACACTTTTATAGCCTGGTGAAATAACCCATGAACAACCCACAGTTCTGGGTTTACACTAAGCAACCCATGGTTTAAACAATGCAGAGTTCACAATCCAACAAAAAACCATGGATTCTATTTCTGGGTTATTCATAGTTTACAAACCATGGTTTGTTAACACGGCTGGGTTCGCACATCACGGCAACCCAGAATTCAACAACCCATGGGTTAAATAAACTAGTGGTTAGCATTATGTGTGAGCCAGGTCTGACTGTCCTCTACCATGGGTTCTGACAGGACTAAACTGATGAAAAAGAAAGTTTCAGTCAAAGACTGAAAGATAGAGGAACTTTATAAAAACAAAATATCAGACAATATTTACATGATAACAAGATATGATATGAAAGCATAGAACATACACAAAAGGCCCACAGCAATTTGATTACATTGGGGCAGCCAAGTGATAGTTACATTCAGTGAGGAGGAGACATTGACCTGGTTCACATGTACTGCCAATTCATGGGTTAAACAACCCATGAATTGGCAGTGCCATGCAGGAGTGTGGGAGCAGGGTGACTTCAGCCCACTCATCACTTCCACTTTGCTAAACAACCCAGGAATGTCTCATTCCTGAGTTGTTAGTCATGATGTCAGAACCTGGCACTCTGGGTTGTTGAAGGTTAAACACTATATAAACACCTTGTCTTAAATTCTAGAAGAAACTATTTCATAATTCAAAGCTGTTCAATTTTCCCATTTTTCAGAAAAAAACAAAAATGGTCTAAAAAAAAAAACAGCAAAAAACTTTCCTCTGAATTTTTCCAGTTTTTCCCCAGGACTTAATATCTCTAGTTCTCCCGCCTGATTCAACACATTGGGCTCCAAATACCATCAATGTGTCCATTCTGGAGAGGTAATTAGTTTATGAGCCAGCTTCATACAACCATATTCTCTGACACAAGAATCATAACTAGGTTCATCTGTACATTTAGAGCCTAGCTAAGCCTGATTAAACAAGGACTTATGATCATTTATAGCTGAAAATGTTTGTGGAAGAACACCCTTTAAACCACTTATTTCAGTCAGCTTAGTTTGTATGGTCCCCAGTCTGTGCACTATTGACTTTTGTTCTGTTGCTGGGAGAAAACTGAAAAAGTTAAGAATTCTTTCTCCATATTTTTATTATTATTACTAATAATACTAGGCTTTGGGGAATGAATTCTAGACCTCTTTCTTTGATATAAGATTGATGATATGATATAGAAATGTAAGGTTGTTTATTAAATTGTAAGATTGTTAAGGTTATAGATATAGTATTTAAAATAGAATGACATTGGAGACTGGGGGGTGTTGGAGCTTAAACTTAATTCTTTAGGGGGGAGGGAGAGGGAAGGGGAGTGAAGGGGAAAGAATTTTCTTCTTTTTTTCTTCGCTTCCTTTCCTCCTCCCTCCTCCCTCCATCTTTTTCTCTTTCTTTTTTCTTCTCTTTCTGTTATTATGGTGTCCTCATCAGAATATTGTATTGTTGGGAAATTGAAACATTGATGGGGTTGTTGGTAATTTTGGTACTGTTTATTTCATTCATATAAAATAAATAAAAATATATTCCCAAAAAAGAGAGAATTCTTTCTCCACTTGCTTAACTGATTACTGTTGTATAGAATCCATCAATCCCATATTCAGAGGATGGATAAATTTTTTGTTCAGGGTTAGATATTGGAACAAGTAAGATCCTGAGTATGAGAATTGGATACCACAGTATTTGTAACTTTCTTTCATACCAGAGGGTTCCTAGTACCTAAAAAAGGTTGTCTGGGTTGGGAGTTGGAGGCATCGCACTGCACTGGTTCCGCTCCTACTTGGATGGTCTCTTCCAGAAGGCGGTGCTGGGGGACTGTTGCTCTGTACTTTGGCAGTTACGCCATGGAGTTCCACAGGGATCTGTTTTATCCCCTATCCTGTTCAACATCTACATGAAACCACTGGGGGAGGTTATCTGGAGGTGCCAGCTGAGGTGCCATCAATATGTGGATGACACCCAGTTCTATCTGTCCTTTTCATCAAACCCAGGTGAGGCAGTGGCTGCTCTGAATCAGTGCCTGGACATGGTAATGGACTGGATGAGGCCAATAAACTGAAACTCAATCCAGACAAGATGGAGGTACTGTTAGTGGGTGGTTCGTCTGCCTGGCTAAGCAATGCTCAACCTGTTCTGGGTGGGGGGGTTGCACTCCCCCTAAAGGATCAGGTTTATAGTTCGGGAGTGCACTTGGACCCAGAACTGTCACTTGAGGCACAGGTGAACTCAGTGGCATGGAGCACCTTTCCTCAGCTTAGGCTGATTTACCAACTATGCCCTTATCTGGACAGAAATAGCCTAGCTACAGTTATCCATTCTCTGATAACCTCTCATCTGAATTACTGCAAGGCGTTAAACACGGGGCTGCCTTTGAAAATGGTCTGGAAACTTCAGCTAGTCCAAAATAGGGCAGCAAGATTGTTAACAGGGACTGGCCAGTGAGATCACATTATGCCAGTACTTTTCCAGCTGCACTGGCTGCCAGTCCATTTCTGGGCCTGATTCAAAGTGCTGGTATTAACATCTAAAGTCCTAAACAGCTTGAGGCCAGGATATCTGATGGATAGCCTCCTCCCATATGTGCCTGCCCAGACCCAATGATCATCCTCATGGGCCCTTCTCCAGGAGCCCCCGCCAAAGGAAGTGAGGCAGGGGTGGCTACCAGGAAGAGGGCCTTTTCTGCTGAGCTCCCTAGAGAAGTTCGCCTGGCACCTACATTGTACTCCTGCTGGTGCCAGGTGAAGACCTTTTTATTCTCCCAGTATTTTAGCATTTAAACTTCTTAAGCTTTTAGCTCTGGTGTTTTAAATCTGTATTTTAAATCTCTGCATTGCTACTAGGTTTTTTTCTGGTTGTACTGTTAAATTGCAAGATTTCATATTTTATATTGTTTTATGCTGCACACTGTGGTTTTAATTTTTGTGAACCACCCAGAGAGCTTCAGCTATTGGGCGGTATAGAAATAGATAGTCCGACAGACAGACAGACAGACAGACAGGAAAGGCATAATAATAATTAGGGGTGGGTGAGAAATTCACTCCTTTGGGGGGGGGACGAATTTGCCCTAGCTGCACCTCCAGGAACTGAACATGGAAACAGATGCAATTTGCGATCAGAAATCCATACATTTCTGGGTTTGCATTGCATTCCACAACAGAAAAAAAAATGTGTTCAACAACATGCACACATTTGAAAAATGTGCCAAATACATTGTGTGCATTTCTAAAATAAACACAAACACTTCAGTCAATAGTGGCTTGCATCCATTGACAGGTCCATTTGAAAAATGCATACAAAAATAAGTACATATTTTTTTCCCAGTAAAAAAAAATCTGCATGGAACCTGCACAGAATGGACTTGGGGGTGGGAAAAGGAAACATAATTGACAGATCCTCCCATCCCTAGTAATGATATCTTTAAAAACTTGACATGGAATGATCCCTTAATTATACACTTTCTTATTATTGTGTATTAACAGCGGTATTCTAGGGGGATCAAAGATTAATAGAAATCTTTTTAACTGACTGACAATTTTGCAAAGATTCAACTGTTGTCAGACCGTCATGCCGTGGAGGAGCTGAAGGAAAAAACTCAGATGCTGACACACTTGATGTTTTGAACCCAAGAAAGTCATGCAGACTCGAAGTGGAAAAATATTAACAATATCTTGTTAATTTGCAATACAAGTTTAGGTTTACAAAATTTAAGATGACCCATTTGTTTGTTAGAGTTTATGCACAAGGACTTTGGTTCTCTTAGTACCCCTCTCATTAGGAGGCTCAGAGTAAGTTAATAACTTCTGCTTAGGAGTCCTTAAAATCTCAGCTAAAACTCAAGTTGAACAAATGGTGATACAATCCAACTGGCTTTAACCCTTTTTTTAAAAGTACCTGTAACAAATAAACAGTGTTCTGCTAGGATTTGATTATCCACCAAACCATGCTCAGGATGAATATTATTATCGCCTTCATTAAAGGAAGACATTTAGGAGAATTTTTTCTACAAAATTATTAGAAGTGGCTGGTAGTTGATAGTGGTAGTTGTAACAAGCAAAAACACATTTCAAAACCTTTCTAAGGAATCTTAAGGAGCTTTCTTTTCTTAAACCAAAACGTCTCTTACCCAAATGATCTTTCTGAGCTGTCTTTAAAGAGAATTCAAAAAGGGTACAGGTATTCTCATCCTGAAATCTTTATGGGTAATATTATGGGTAGTCTCCAGTATTGCCTGTATGCCAGCTGGACCACTGCTAGCGCAACAGGAAACTACCACTTCCTAAAGCAAAAGGAAACAAGCTGAAATGCTCATTTCCTGAGTGGGACAGGTCAGCAGAGCTCACAGAGGGGAATTCTGCTGACCTGTCCCATTCCAGAAACAAGCATTTTAGCTGCTGCTGGCGCAACATAATCCATGAAAGCACATGGGCAGTGCCCAGGCAGGGCCAGGAAGATGGTAAGTTGCCTCACCTGACCCACAGAATGTCCAGGCTGCCTTCCTCTGTTGGTCCAGGGCTTCACTCATTTACATTCTCAGGAAATACTTTATTTATTTATTTATTTATTTAAACTATTTATATATCACTTGACATCATAAGTTCACTAAGCAGTTTACATAAAGAATACATAAAATACAATATTATATCCAATGTAAAAACACTAATAAATACACTAAAATGTATGGCTTGAGATTGGGCCTGAAATGCAGCAGGTGGAAATCTCTGTGGATCAGACAAGGGCAGAAAACCAAGCTTCCAGGAGTTCTGCTAGGCCTGGCCAATCTAGAGGCTTCATACACTGGATCGACCAAGTACAATGGTCAATGTTGCATAGGCCTCTTCCCATAAATGATAGTAAATTTTAGCCTCACCTCAACCTATGAGGTTCCTTGATGAAATGGGACATGTGAGGCTGGAATCCAGGCTACATGTCAGAGGCATCAGTGGCAAATAGCAAGGCTCTTTCTCAGTTCAGAGGGAAGCTGCATAGGTTGCTGTTGTCCTCATCCTTTGGCTTTGAGCTCTCTGGAGAAAGCAATGGAAATGACATTACCTGGGATTTTTACACTGGCAGAACTGGAATAATCTGATAAATATTTATTCAGTGTATTTTGGTACATGCACTGCAGATATCTTGTTCATAGAAAGCATGAATGTTCCCCCCACCCTTATAAAAACATCACCATATCAGAAGACTATCATAGTATACCTTCCATACTAAAAGTTTAGCAATTGTAATTTCATTGCATATGAAAAATTCATACCACTTATTTCTGGTAGATTTGTTTGATAATGCAACCTTAGATGTCAGTGACAAACTTCCATTTGACTCATCAGATGCCTAAAATTCCTCAGTTTCAGCAGTATTATATAAATAATTTATGATAACACAAGTGCAGGTAGGGAATGTGAATTTTAAATCCGTAACAATGCATTTCAGTTGAACATTATGACTAATATAAGGTTAGTTCTTTCCATAATGCATATTGTACTAGTTTGTCTCAATACTGAAAAGTGAAAAAATGATAAGCCAGGCAAGAGTAAAATATAATTTCACATGACTTCACATTTTGCATGGTAACTCTTCTAATTTGTATGCATAAAAGATGTATACTATTTATTATATCAAACATTTTAAAGAAGTAACTTAGTTACAAGTTACTTCTTTAAAATGTAAGTAAACTGTAAGAAACTAAGGGCGCAATCCTACGGCTGCTAGCCATAGGATTTTTTGGTTCCTGGGAACCGAGCTCAGAGCCAGCGCTCCTTGGTTCCCAGAAACCTGACTACCCATCCCCTTCCCCACCACCTCATAGGCGGTGCAGTTTGTCCTCGGCTCTGCACTCATAAGAGCAGCACAGAGCAGCTGAAAAGGGGGTGTTCCCAGTGGTGGGGGGGTGAGGGGACCATGGAAGCGCCGTTATGACACTTCTTATGTGCTGTCCAGCCTCTCCCGCCCCCCCATGCTCCAATGCACCCCAGTTAGCCAAAATTGGCGATCTGGCTGCAAATGCAAGGCGGCCAGAGCGCGGAGGAGAAGATCCTCTCCACCCACCCTGCACTGGATAGCTGCCTCCGAGTTCAGAGATGACCGACTATCCCCATAGGATTGTGCCCTAACAAAAGTAAATTTCAGGCAAATCGAATGTATTCTGCATTATTCCCCACCCCACCCCACCCTGACACACAATTTAATAATTCTTGCAGGTGTGATCGTTTTTGTCTTTTACCTGTATTCTGTTACCTAATGGATCTGGTTGATGGACTAGAAGGAATGCAACCTTTTCTGACAATGTTTACCAGGATTGTACTGTAAAGAGAAGTTTGATCTACTGGCAGTAAAAATATCAAAATTCCTGAAATTCTGCTTTCACTCATTAAATCTCTAAGAAGAATTTATTTAAGCCCTAGTAAATCTTGTTTGCACTGTGCTAGGGTTTAATTTTTCATTTATGTGAACTCCCACCTTGTAAGAGTAGCCAGAGAAGAAGAAAATGGGGCATGCTGGTGGAAAGGGAGAGGACCGGCCTCTTCGTTGCCCACCAAAAGGTAAGTCAGGTAGACAGTCTCAGAGCCCCATTTAGGGTGCAGTCCTGTCGGATCCCTTGATATTCGTAAGCCTCTGAACTCGGAGGCTTATGAGTATCCAAAGCAAAGCAGGAGGTGCAGCAGAGGTAATTTAGCTTGATGAGCTTTTTCCATTGCAAGATCTCTTCTTCTAATCTCATGATGGTTGGTAGCTCCCAAACTATTACAAGACCTGCACCTTAAAGTCCTGTGGTGAGTGGGAAGCCTTCCAGATACTGTGAGACACAACTACATTTTTGGCAGTCTGTTCTCACCCCTAAGGGAGACTGGTGGATGGTGCCATCTGTCCCCAGCCCCACAACAATCCCCTGTTCTGGCAAGCTTTGCTGCAGAAGCTAGGGGGCAGGCTTCCTTATGCTATTTATTAATTTATTTTAAAATATGTGTAGACCACTTACTATCCAAGAAGTGGTTTACAAACATATAAAACAAACTAAACATCACAATAAAAACAAACTAAACATCAAGCAATGGGACCTTCAACTTCCTGCCAGTAGTTACAATCAGTACAAAGCAAGAGTAATATTGTAGAATATTAAGCAAAATGATTTTTTTAAAAAAACTTGCTTTTGCAATAAAAACAAACTCACACACACACAATCTATCTTTCCTTCCTCCTATTTTATGTTTCAATTTAGTCTTAAGTGCCAAAAACACTCCAGCTTGAAATTCATGTGTGAACCACCAAGGGCCAAACACGTATAGTGAATTTATTCAGCCAAATATTGGCACTTTGGGTTTTTTAATTTAAAAACATGATGATTAAGGGGGACATGATAGAGATCTATGTAACTATGAATGATGTGGAGAGTGTGGATAGAGAGAAGTTTTTCACCCTCTCTCATAACACCAGAATCCATGGAACTGATTGGTCTGTGCTGAACCTACTGCCAAAGAAAGTACTTATTCACACAGTATATAATTAATTATGGAATGCACTATCACAAATTGTGGTCATGAACATTAGTCTTGATAACTTTTTAAATGTTCAGACAAATTCATGGAGGATAGGTCTAGCAAGCAATGGCAATTTGACATGATGGTTGTTTGGAACCTCCATATTAAGCAGCAAGTGATATTGACAAACAAGAGCAGAGGCCCTGTCTTGATGCCCTGATTTGAGCTTGCTTGGAGGCATCTGGCTGGCATCATCTAGAATGCTGACTGGGAAGGACCCTTAGTCTGATCCACCATGTAAAAAGATGAAAATCTATTAACAGAGTATTAAATTACATTTCTAACTTTGATAAGCCAACTCAGAGATATGAGAGAAGTTTGTCATCTATGGAACAGAGGAGAAAACTGTATCCATGAGGCTTTGCTCTAAAGTATTTTGGTTACTATAAAAATGGTACCCATATTTTTAAAATAGGTATCATTTCTGTGATGACATTATTCTATATTGTAAACAGCTGACTACCGTATACTTTTTTTTCTGAGTCCCAAAATTTATACTAATTTGTATCTATCTAAAGAACTGCCATAACACTTCTTTTGGTTTTATGTGTTATTTTAAATTCATTCTTGTTCTGACAGTAAGTACAAGTTGCAAAAATAGAGATGGTTGCATGACTTATTGGGCATTTTTGTGCAGGAGTGATTTTTTTCATCTATTCTCTTGTTGAATCGGTGAGGAGGTCAAGTAATAAAGACAGGCAACTCATGCTATGTGATACAACACAGGAAAGAGGCAGTCCATAAATATCAAACACCCTAAAAATGATTAGATTTTGGTGGATAAATAGATATAATCCAAGCAGAGTTAAACAAATCTGGAACCAGTTACGCACATGCTTAGCTTGTTCATTTAAATAAATATAGCTTAAAACTGCTTAACTTTGGCTGGATTGCAGATTCCTGTATCTTGGAGTAAAGTCTACCTATTATACCAGACTTAAAGAAGAGGCATACAATTAGGAGTTTAGTCTCTCAAACTGACAGAAGTTCCTGTATAACAAAATTTCATAATTTATAACTGTGCCCTATTTAGTTTCAGCATTCCAAAAATACATACCAAGCGCACAGTCTACAAACATCCCAGCTGTGGCTTGTTTGCATTGCAATCAGTGTCATAACTAATGGCTCTTAATGGATGCGGCAGTGGAACCAACTTTCATACAAAATACAGCAGTCAACCTGCATATCATACTCCGTGTTTACCAACTCAGGCCCCACTTCATCCTAGTTCTGTTCACAGCCATGGAAAATGCCCAAGCCTAAAGCTCAGTTTTATAACCACTGTGTGTACAACCTATACCCCTGGTTAGCAACTAGTTTTGCTGAAGGGCCACTTTGAAAAGGAGAATGAGGTTAATAGGTCATGACCCCAGCTCCCCAAAGGGCCTGCTGCCAGGCCCGAATGCTGAAGCTTGCACTACTTCTACACCATTTTTCTTTGTGGTCGCAATTTTCTTGTTGGAATTGTTTGTAATTGTGCCTTGAGAATTTCCTTTTTTAAAAGCTCCCACCCATCTTGGAATTCTTTTCTCGTTAGTGTCACTTGCCATGGGACCTTATTGATAATTGTTCTGAGCTTATTAAAATCAGCTCTCCTAAAATCCAGGGTACGCGTTTGACTGCACTCGGCTTTTGCTTCCCTTAGTACCAAGAGCTCAAGTACAACATGGTCGCTTTCCCCCAGAGTTCCTGTAACTGCTACTTTATCCACTAAGACCTTGGAAGCTATGTTATGCAGTTTCCTATGAAGCTGAGGCTAGACAGATGAAATTGGCCACCTAGCCAAAAGAGGATCCCCAGCCATCTAGCCAAAAGATGATTTCCTCTATGTTCCAGCCACCCTGCATAGGACAGTCGGCAGCATCTGACTTCGGAAGCTGGCAACTATCTTCATAGGACTGTGCCCTAAACATAATGTTTTATTATTAAGTATCATAAAGAGAATCTCCAAGCAGACAATGGATTTCAGCTATATGTTTGTCTATAAAGTAAGTGGGACGATGTTAAACATACTACCCTCTGTCAACAGTTAGATTTAAATTTGATGTGTTTGTCTTTGTAAATACTTTTTTTTACAAAAATTAAAACATTTTACTTTATGTTTAGGTGCAAATATTTCCAGCATATAAAAATTAAATACTTAAATGAACAGGAAGTCCCAGTGGTTTCCTGCTTGCATGTTCAGGCTTCAGGCTGATGTCATCTGTAAGGCAACAGCATAACTATTAGAGTACTCCTTTCACATTTACGGCTATGCCAAGCCAAGACTGATGATAAACTGAGAAGAAAAAGGCTGCATAAGTGGCTGTCTTGAGTAGAATACTAAGAAGGGTATTCCATGAGTAAATAATTCAGGAACTGAATTCAGCCTCAGGAAGTGTGGCTCAGGGGCTTAGGTTTATGAGCCTACATTTCTGAGCTCAAATATCCTGTCCCACTAGCTTAGAGGAAGCCTTTAGCTGGAGAATTGAGGGAGCTAGAGCTTAAAGCCACAAGCTTTGCATGGAGAACTCTCAAGTTCACTTCCTGACACTTCCAGTTAAAAGACTAGTGCCTGCGATCTTGGAGAGCCACCACCAATCAGAGTAATGTAGATATATGAGGCTAGATGGACCATGGACCTGGCTTGGAGTAAATTAGCTTTATGTGTTAAGTTCATGGTGACATATGTTTTTTTGGTCATGGGCAGAAGATGTAGATGTGTTTGACTTCAGGTCTCAGAAGCCCCTGCTAGCATGGTCAGTGTTCATGAATGTTAGGAATTGAAGTTCAAAACATCTGGCAATCTACTTTCTGCTAACCCATGAATAAGACGATGGGCACCTTTGCATGTCACAATAAACCACCCTGAAAATAAGGTACAGTGGATTGTTTGTTTGCTTGCTAACCATTGTTGCTCCTGACAGAAGATCAAGCACTCTGTGACTTGCCGTGGCTTGTTTGCCCCTTTGCCCTCCCACCCGTTCCTAGCATGTATCTCATGGGCCTTTGCAGCACAGCCTCAGCAACCTACTCTGCTACTCCGCTAATGAGCACATTTGCACTCATTGGCAGAGTAGAGGGTTTTTTTGTAGAATTTTTTTCCCCACCTTCAGGGAGATTTGTGCATATTTAATGCTATTTTTTGCCTCCAGGGAGATTTGTGTAAATTTTACTTTCTTTTTCTTTTTTCACTTGGGGAGATTTGTGCAAGCCTGCTAAAGCGCAGTAACTACTCCACTTCAGTGGATTTGCATAAATCTCTACAAAAGCAGCAGCAGCAGTAGTAATAATAATAATAATAATTTTGTGCACATTTCCCCAAAGGTGGAAAAATAACATTAAATTTGCACAAATCTCCCTGAAGGTGGGTAAAAAATAAAGTTAAATTTGTGCAAATCTTTCCAAAGGTGAAAAAGATGCCACTGTCTAGGGAGGCAACGAAGCAGAGGAGTGAATTGACTAGTGCCATTTCAAGATGTACTATAGAGGGGATATTGTTAGTGAGATTGTGAGGAGCGGCCGGCAGGGTGTTTTGCGGCTCTTGCCAGGTGGCTCTTTCACCATTTTAAACAACCCATGCTAAAGCGACTCTATTGGGTTCAGATGTCACAACAAGCCACGCTGAGAACAAGCCACCCCAAACAACCCTACTGCACGCCATGAGTTCTCAGGGTGGCTTGTTTGCAAGTAACCCACAACGGGAAAGCCATGCTGGGTTCAGAGGTCACTAAGCCATCCTGCACCACCCATGGTGACAACCCACCATATCTTAGGGTGATGTGCGAACTAGGTCAGTATTTTGGCTGATTGATTTCAGATGCCTTTTACATTTTCTGGGGAGTTTCTAGGGATGTATGAAAGACTTACCTTATTCCGCGCCGGGGCATCCACAGTGTGGGGGAGGGGCTCCGTCCCTCCCCCCCGGAATCCTCCCTGGCCAGCTCTGCGGAGCCGCCAGCCGGGCTACTGCAGCCGCAAATGGCAGTCGTCATAGCAGCCGCCATTTTCATCCTTGCAGGCAGCCATGATAGGCTACATAAGTATTTATGTAGCTTATCACAGCAAAGAGCAGGGACTCAAATGGCGGCTGCTACACCATTTGCACCCCTGCTCTTTGCCGTGATAGGCTATGTAAATACTTAGGTAGCCTATCATGGCTACCTGCAAGCATGCAAATGGCAGCCGCTACGACGGCCGCCATTTGCGGCCGCAGCAGCCCAGCCACGGCCAGCCAGGAGACTGGAGTCCATGGTGGAATTCTCTGACATCCCTAGGAGTTTCTATTAGTTCACAATAGTATTTATACCAATTTGTAAATATACAACTTACCATAAAATAGTATAAACTGATGCTGTAGAGTCTTCCCTGGACTGTCTGCTGCTCAGAGTTAGGGAATATTTAATACAAACATGATCCCTAAAGTTCCATGAAAGGAAAGGAAAGGTTCCTCCTGTGCCAGCACCGGATCATTACTGACCACTGGAGGGACTCCACTTATGCTGACGTTTTCATGGCAGTCAATAGCGGGGTGGTTTGCCGTTACCTTCTCCAGTCGTGACTACCTTTCCCCCAGCAAGCTGGGTACTCATTTTACTGACCTTGGAAGGATGGAAGGCTGAGTCGACCTGAGCCGGCTACCTGGGACCCAGCTTCTGCTGGGATCGGTCATGGGGAGAGTTTTGGTTGCAATATTGCCGCCTACCACTCTACGCCACATGAGGCTCAAATCCCTATTTGTAGAATTGTGCTGAACACTCTGGCTAGATCTTTTCCCACCGTTCATGGAGTTGTTGTTGTTGTTCAGTCGTTCAGTCGTGTCCGACTCTTCGTGACCCCATGGACCATAGCACGCCAGGCCTTCCTGTCCTGCGCTCTCTCCCGGAGCGTGCTCAAGTTCATATTCATTGCATTGGTGATGCTATCTAGCCATCTCATCCTCTGCCGTCCCCTTCTCCTTTTGCCTTCAGTCTTTCCCAGCATCAGGGTCTTTTCCAGAGAGTTTTCTCTTCGCATTAGGTGGCCAAAATAGTTGAGCTTCAGCTTCAGTATCTGTCCTTCCAATGAGCACTCAGGGTTGATTTCCTTTAGGATGGACTGATTTGACCTCCTTGCAGTCCAGGGGACTCGTAAGAGTCTTCTCCAGCACCACAGTTCGAAAGCATCAATTCTTCGGCGCTCAGCCTTCCTTATAGTCCAGCTCTCACAGCCATACATTACTACTGGGAAAACCATAGCTTTGATTAGATGGACCTTTGTCGGCAAGGTGATGTCTCTGCTTCTTACTATGCTGTCTAGGTTGGCCATAGCTTTCCTCCCAAGGAGCAAGCGTCTTTTAATTTCATGGCTACAGTCACCGTCTGCGGTGATCTTGGAGCCCAAGAAAGTAAAATCTGTCACTGCTTCCATTTCTTCCCCTTCTATATGCCAGGAAGTGATGGGGCCAGATGCCATGATCTTCGTTTTTTTAATGTTGAGTTTCAAACCAGCTTTTGCACTCTCCTCTTTCACCCTCAACAAGAGGCTCTTGAGATCCTCTTCGCTTTCTGCCATTAGGGTGGTATCGTCTGCATATCGGAGGTTGTTGATAATTCTCCCAGCAATCTTAATTCCGACCTGTGATTCATCGAACCCGGCATTTCTCATGATGTACTCTGCATATAAGTTAAATAAGCAGGGTGACAATATGCAGCCTTGTCGTACTCCTTTCCCAATTTTGAACCAATCGGTTGTTCCATCTCTGGTTCTTACTGTTGCTTCTTGACCCTCGTACAGGTTTCTCAGGAGACAGGTAAGGTGGTCTGGTACTCCCATCACTTTAAGAATTTGCCACAGTTTGTTGTGATCCACACAATCAAAGGCTTTAGCGTAGTCAATGAAGCAGAAATAGACGTTTTTCTGGAATTCTCTTGCTTTCTCCATGATGCAGCGAATGTTGGCGATATTCATGGAGTGGTTGGAGGTAAATCAAAGTCCACCCTGAAATTGGGCAGGGGGTGGTGGTGAAAGAAATTTTGCTGAAATTTTACTGAAATATTCGAGGGGTAGGTGAGGTGGTAAGATATTTTTGCAGCATCATGTTACTCCCAAGGCGTAGTTGGAAGTGTGGCCTATTGGTGTCCACTTTCTACCAAAAATGACACTCAAGGAGGCTTACAATCACTAATAAAACATGATACCAAGAACAACAACATTAACAAATACATTAAAATACAATTCAAAACAATTAAGAATGTAACAACAGAGTAAAAACAGTATCCAGCTGAACAGAACCACTTACAAGAGGAATGCAGAGCAGCTGAAAAGGGGTGTGTCTGGGGGCGTTCCAGGGCAGGGAGGGTGGAAATGCCTGTACAATGCATCCAACGTGTCGTACAGCAGCCTCCTCCCCCACTCAGCCCTCCTGCGGCTAGACAGCTGCAATCAGCTGTCTAGCCGAAAATGTAGGGCATGAGAAGCACAGAGGGAATGATCCCCTCCGTGCTTCTCCTGCCCTACATAGGATAGGTGGTCGCCTCCTAGTTCGGAGGCGGCCACCTATCTGAATAGGATTGCACCCTTAATTAATGTGTCTTAACACCTTTTCTGAAAGCCAAGAGATTGGGGAGCCATTTGCAATTCTGGAGGAAGTGCATTACACAATCTGGAAGCAACCCAGGAGAAAGCCTTTTCCCACATACTTGAAAAACGGGCCTCTGCCAGCAGTGGTGTCCTCAGAAAGACCTTTCCTGCAGATCCTAATAATTGGACAGGTTCATAACGAGGTAAGTGGTGCACTTTACATCCCTTCCTCCAAAATGATGACTTCAAAGGGGTTGGGGGGAATCAACCACACAGAAAAATGGAACTGAAGTGTGATGGGATGAGCAATCCAAAGTGGAATCACAGAGGAGTGGAGAGGAAGATCTGCTGCTGAATCTGTTGCCCTGCCAGTTTGCACCAGTCCTGGCAGAAGCTGTCAAGATGTATTTCTTTTTTTCTGAGCCAGCTCCAAGCAGATCTGAAGCCACCAGCACACCACTCCCCAAATGCCAGGTTTCACAGCCTTCTGCCAGTTACTGCTGGTGGGAGCACTGCCTGCAAAGCTTTCCACAGGTGGATTTGGTCCTCTAGTGCGGATGAAGCCCCCTCCTACCTCTGGAGTTCTCAACTGGTGGAGGGGCACTTCCACCCTAACCACCCCCAGCAAGCTGAGCTCCAGGGCTTAGGATCGCATTCTAACTTAGTCTGGATCCAGCCCTTTGTTTTTCTTGTGTTAGTTGCTGAGATCCCTTTCACCTACCCTTTCCTATAGTAGTTGAAGCTCCTAGCCTAGCTGTTGCAAGAAATGTTAATTTAAAAAATGATAATGCTCTGAGTTACTTAGTTCAGAGTGTACTGTATTGGTGCTCCACATGTTGTTCACCTGGCAGGCAGCTGAATTATTAAAAGAAGGGCAACTTTCTTCCCAACTTCTTAACTAACAGTAGAAGCCTTTGCCTTACATCTGGCCTTGTAATTATTGATAGTTTTTTTTTAATAAACTGGAAGCAAAGAAAAAATAACAAGGTACTTCTGTTGCAGAGGAGATTCGTAATGTCAGTGTTCATACAGTAGTTAAAGCACCGGGTTTGGATGTGGGAAACACAGGATTTGAATTTGCTTGGCCATGGCCAGGTTACTACCTTTCAGCCTGATTGTAAAGTACAAACCTCACAGGATTGTATTAAGGATACCAGCAAAAATTGGATGTAAGTGTAATAAATAATTCTAGTCCCTTGCTGCCATATTTCTAAACTATATGTCCAGCTTTATTTATTTATACTATTTATGACCCCCATCACAGAACTTCTCTAGGTAGCTTACAAGATGAAAAACAAGAAGTTAAAATATTCACAATTACAATAAAAATACATTAAAATACAGCAAATAAAAACACAACTATAGAGCCAAAAGGACTTGAGAAACCACTTTAGAAACAGAGAGCAGAGGAATGCAAGAATACATTAAAAACACAAACGGAAGGAATAAAATTTCACATAGCTAAATCTATACTCATCAACCAGATAAATTTAAGAGGCCTGGTGGAGGAAAGACACTGAAGTAACCACCAGCCAGAGTTTTCTGGGGAGGTGTTCCATAACTGGAAGGAAGCACTGGTGAAAAGGCCCTTTCTGCCATACCTTATTTAAGGGGTGGGCACACTTGGAGAAAGGCATTGGATGATGAACTCAAGCATGGGTAAGTACATGCAGGAAGAGGTGATCCTTCAGGTCACCTGGTCCCAAGCCATGAAGGGCTTTAAAGGTCAAAACCAGCATTTTCAATTGGGCTCAGAAATGGACCTGCAGCCAGTAAAATTGGTGTCATTAAAAAAACAACAACTAGCAGATAGCTCACATTTAAGAGGATGTGGCAATCATTCATCAGTGCTTATCATATTTAAAGAACATCACCAAGGCAGAATCCTGTTGGCGACTACATTTTCATTTCATTTCCATTCCTTTCCTTTCAAGGATTAAGAGATTCCATTACGGGCCATCTGCTTCTTGTCTCACTGATTTTCATTGTACATATCAAGATCTGTGTTTTCCCCTGTAATTAGGCTTCTATAACCAATTTTGTTTTCCATACATAAAGACAGAGTCTGTCTAGAAATAATTTTGCTTTTTCAAGGGCAATTCATATACTTTCCTTTGTAAAATCTGAAGGAACTTTAGCATCAGACTGTTGGGCTTTCATATGTCAGCTGTTTCTACAATCAAAATGACTTTTTCTCTTGATCTGCTGTGCTAAAAATACTCTGCTGACATTCCAACAGAAGCAGTACTTAATTTCAGATTTGGGAAACTTTTGTGGTGAGGCTTACTGATTTAATGGGGAATTTGTTTAGACTGGAGAAAAAGTTCCCTAGCCTCTGAGAATTTAGTAAATAAGTGCGCACTTAAAAGTGAAATGTTTAATTTCAGTTGCATGGCTGGAAATTTCACTTGCATACTTGGAGCCAACCCGTTTGCTCTCAGTTAAATATATTTGCAAGATGTACTGGTGACAAAAAGTAGCCAGTGACAAATTCTCCAGTCTCCTACATGGAAGTGAAAAAGGGTAATTCATTCATTCCACCAATTTTTCTGCTTTTCTTGAAGTGCTATTTTTAGTGAAATTGTATGTTCTTAACAAAACTTTCTCACATTAATTGGTAAGCATTCCTGTATCTATCTTGCTCACACATTTGTAGTTAATCCCTTTGAACGATTGTTATTCATTTGGGAATGAACGGCCACCTGCTTGAAGGTTTTTCTGTTTGTGGTAAGGCTTTTCTACCACCATCCACCTATAGCTTCCTGTAGTTCAGGGATGTTGAACCTTGGGCGTATGGGCCAAAGCTGGCACACCTATGTTCCCAATCTGACCCTCCACCAGGGCTCCCCAGAAGGCCATGCCTCCTTCCCCTGCCCCCCTCACCTTTCCTCCCCCCTCTTCCCTGACAACAGATCATTTGTTGGCTTTCCAGCTTTTGTGTGTTTTTTTCCCCATTCAAAAAGGTAGAAATGCCTCTCTTAAAGCTTAGTTACTGAAAGTAAGAGCTTTAAGCCAAACTAGACTGGTATTTCTGGCCCTACCCCTTTTGCCTTTGGCTCTGCCCCTTTGCCTTCAGCCTCACCCACCCCTAAGAGCTTCTCTGAAATTGAATTTGGGCTTCAAGTTGAAAGAAGGTTGACACCCCTACTGTAGTTAATCAGAGAAAGGTTATTCATATTAAGGCTCCTATACACACTTACCTGGTAATAAGTCCCATTGAACTCAATGGGGTTTACTTCTGAGAGTAGAGATGTGTAGAATTACACTGCATAACTTTGTTTTACGACTAATAGGAGGACTCAACCCTGAAATATTTATTTATTTTAGTTTTATTTATTCAAAAATATATATCCTAAGGTGTGTCCTACCCTTCTAATGCATATAAATTACTCAGGGTAGGGGATCCAATTGTGCCCTTGCATGGGTGGCCAGGTTCACTTGTCCCAGTGCGTGTGCTGCTAGCCCCAGGTCATGTGCAGCCCCTACTGCTGGTGGCCACAATGTAGCACTTCTGGGGGCAAGCCCCCAAACAAGTGGAAATGTTTGTTTCTGGAAGGGACAAGTCATCCCCTTCCAGAAATGGGTATTTCTGCTTGTTTTGTGGCTTGGCCCCAGAAGTGCTACATCGTGGCTACCAGCGGTAAGGGCTGTGTTTGCACCAGGCATGCACCAGTACCAGCGGACCTGGCTGTCCATGCAAGGGCACAATTGGATCCTGTCCTATGCCTCTAATAACTGCAGTATGGACAGAATTTTAGCCTTGGATACTTTCCCCCCATGCAGGGAGAAAATGTTTGCCACATAGCTGTTAATGGAACAGAAAACCTGCTGGAAAGAGGCTTTTCACGTGCAATTACAATTTATTTATTTATTATTTATTATTAAATGTAGTAATCGCCCATCTGGCTGGTCACCCAGCCACTCTGGGCGATGTACAACATACAATAAAACAGTTTAAAACAATAAAATTCTACACTAAAAACATTTTCTAAAATACCCTAACCCACCCCAAATGCCTGCCTGAACAACCATGTTTTTAATGCACGACGGAAGCTCATTAAAGAGGGGGCATGACGGAGTTCCCTAGGGAGGGAGTTCCACAGAGTTGGGGCCACCACAGAAAAGGCCCTCTCCCTCGTCCCCACCAGTCTAGCTGTCCTGGCTGATGGGACAGAGAGAAGGCCATCCGAGGCTGAACTTGTTAAGCGGCCTGTCTGGTGCTGCTGGAGGCGCTCCTTAAGATAGGCTGGGCCGGAACCATATAGGGTTTTAAAGGTCAAAACCAACACCTTGAATTTGGCCCAGAAAATAACTGGTAACCAGTGCAACTCCTTCAGCACTGGAGTGATGTGATCTCGCCGGCAGCTGCCTTTAATCAGGCGAGCCGCCGCGTTCTGTACCAGCTGCAGTTTCCGAACCGTCTTCAAGGGTAACCCCACGTAGAGCGCATTACAGTAGTCTAAACGAGAGGAGACCAGGGCATGTACTACCGATGGGAGCAGATGGTCGGCAAGGAAGGGGCGCAGCCGCCGTATCAGATGGAGTTGATACAGCGCTGTCCGGCTCACAGCTGACACCTGAGCCTCCATGGACAGCTGGGAGTCCAAAATGACCCCCAGGCTGCGGACCTGGTCTTTCAAGGGTAGCCGTACCCCATTCAACACCAGGTCAACATCCCCTAGCCTCCTCTTGTCTCCCACCAAAAGTACCTCGGTCTTGTCAGGGTTCAGCCTCAGCTTATTCCTCCCCATCCAGCCACTCACCGTCTCCAGACATTTGGACAGGGATTCTACAGCCAACCTTGGTGAAGATTTGAATGAGAGGTAGAGCTGCATGTCATCCGCATATTGATGACACTGCACCCCAAACCTCCTGATGATAGCCCCCAATGTTAATATGTTAAAATTAAAGCTAAAAGCTATGTCCAGGACATGAAAGCTCCCCTAAGGGGCGGGGCCTTACCTAAGTGGTAGAGCACATGTTTTGTGGTGCTGGAGAAGACTCTTGCGAGTCCCCTGGACTGCAAGGAGGTCAAATCAGTCCATCCTAAAGGAAATCAACCCTGACTGCTCATTGGAAGGACAGATACTGAAGCTGAAGCTCAAATATTTTGGCCACCTAATGCGAAGAGAAAACTCTCTGGAAAAGACCCTGATGCTGGGAAAGACTGAAGGCAAAAGGAGAAGGGGACGGCAGAGGATGAGATGGCTAGATAGCATCACTGATGCAATGAATATGGACTTGAGCACGCTCTGGGAGAGAGCGCAGGACAGGAAGGCCTGGCGTGCTATGGTCCATGGGGTCATGAAGAGTCGGACATGACTGAACGACTGAACAACAACATGTTTTGCATATAGAAGGTGCCAAGTTCCATCCCTGGCATGTCCAGGTAGAGCTAGGAAAGTTTCCATCCTGAAACCCTGGAGAGCTGCTGTCAGTCAGTGTTGACAATACTAGATTTGACTCAGTATAAGGCAACTTCTTTTGCTCCTAAGAAGGCTTCTCTTACATAGGTGACTAGGTTTTCCATTGTGGTCATGTTGCCAGTACTTGTTAATGTAACTACTTACCTAAACAGATTTCCCCCTCTATTCATAAAGTCATGAAAATGTTCATATATTTAAAAACCCAAATTCTTTTCACAAGCCCTTCTAAGCTTCTCCCTTTCTTTCAGAGATCTTAAGATGCAACAACTGAAGGGTCTAATAAGAATTTCCTTGTGTAATAAGAAGCTGAAGTGGTTCAGCTTTATAAAGCTTGCCTGTTCCCATAGTTGGGTCAGTCATAAGAGTATGCTGGTGACTCCTTGGGTTAGCTTATGTTGTCAGGCTTTTCCTGCATTGTTTTAGCTCTCAACAGCCCCAAGAATAGATATGTGAAAAGTCCCATTTTGCTCCTATTTATTGTTGCACACAGATGCGATTCTTATCTCTAGTCTTGCAGTTCACCACCTCCTAAATCCCACACAGCCTCCTTAAAATGCTTTTAGTGCCTCTCTTCCTAGCAGGAGAGAGCGAGAGCACTTTTGAATCACTTCTGACTTCCGTTGTAAAGTGCAATTTGTTCTCAAGGAGATATCATGGACACAGGAGAGTTCAGCAAAGTAATATTATACCCTTCTTGCCATTCTTCAGTTACTGTTGGAAAGAAATGGTACCAAAGAGATTAGACCGACTGTGTAATCATTAGTTGGGTCTGCAGCCAAAGGTCTTTTAAAACACTGGGTTGTACAAATAAATACATCCAGACCACACCCTATGAGCTTAACATCTAACATTACATTGAATTTTCCCCTATGAAATGAAATGGTGTATGAATAAGGCTGCAAATTTAAATCAGTAGATTAAACAAGCAAAGATTTAATTGACTGATAGGTGAAGGCTGATTAGTTTTAATCAGTGGGACTACCACTTAAGGGTAGACTTGTTTATTTCTGGAGGTTATTTTGGTTCTTGTGTGTTGCTGTAATTGGGTATGAAGAAAGAAAATACATGGCTTTTCTTTCTAGCAGTGATTGGTAGCTTTTGTTTATTATATTATACATTATTTAATGCATATACCATATCTGTAACCTTTACTGAGTACATCAGGATTGTCCCTCCACTTTTTCAAGATTGTGCACTAAATGTGTGGTTGCTATTGAAATGGTACATGTACAGTTAGCTCTTCCCTCCACAATAAAAGGACACCAATTTGCATAAAATATGCATGTGCTAAATTATAAAAATTTGTATAGATGCAAATTTAGACATTATTATAATATAAATAGAAACACGGTAATCTGTATGTATCTTTGGCATATATCCAAAGAACATCGGTTATTGCGGGGATTAAAAATATAATGAATAATTACATAAAATCTCACGATGGTGTGACTGTGGCCAGGTGTCCGATGAGCCTTGCTCAGTCTGCTGTCAGGTGCTGTCAATGGGCAACTTCATGGCCTGGGTCTTCCTTCTGAGGGCTTTTAGCTTTATACTGGACTTGAATTGGACTGTGTTTCCACAACAATGGAAGGAGAAGCAATTGGAGGAGTACCGGATTTTTTAAAAGGAATCAGCTTTGCTGCGTTTTAGTCCATGCAGGTCTCCACGAGCAGGTTCTCTGCACCAGTAAAAATCACTTCACGGAACATACTTCCTGGTGGGGGTGGGGGTTGGAGTGAACGTCATCTGACTGGCAGAGGCTGCTCAACCAATAAGAGAGGCTTCCTCCTTCTCCCCACTTTTTTCCTTTCCCCTGAAAGTCTACATGTACCTGCATTTCAGGAGCAAGCCTCATTGAGCACAATGGGAGTTACTTTGGAGTAGACACACTTTTTGTCTTCTGGGAGTAGACACACCCAGACACATGCTTGTGCTGGGAAAGGGAGCGGTGAGAACACAAAGACAGGAAATCAGTCCCCATTTTAACCCACAGGATCAAAGGGTCAAAGTTACTTCCTAAGGCAATAAACCAAACAAAGGAGAATCAGAGTCTCGAGATCTCGCTTTACCATACTTAGGGAATTGGGCTTTAAACTATGCCATGTCAATTGAGGGGGATCTCTGTATGTTCTGATGTGGGCATTCAGAGGGCAAGCCTCATTTAGCACAATAGGAGTTACTTCTGAGGAGACATCAGTTGGTTTGTGCAGGGATGGGAAACACACAGGAAACACCCCTTGACTGGGGTCACCGTGAAAGGCACACCCCTGGGCAGGGCTAGCATACCCGAGGTAAATGCAGGTGTTGAGGCACACAGCAAGTTTATCAAGAAGAACCCGACATAAGGAAAAGAATCAGACTTTAAGCAGCCTCAGGAAATCTGGTTTTCCCTGATAAGCTCTGGGGTGGCTGCTGGATGGCCACGACATCATGCATCCCTAACAACCTTAACATGCAGCCAGCTAGGAGTAAAACGCTGCTGGAAATACCCCCTTGGACACCCCTTCAAATGGATGCCTTCAAAATAGATGACAGTCATCTGGCAGCCCTTCAGATAGAAGACTATCCTCTGTAAAAGAGGACACATGGCCATCCGGCAGTTCATATGCATCAGAGCAGCTATACTGTCAGTCACCATGCCAAATCAGTCAACTCCTTCTTTGCCAAAATTGTCATATTAATGGTAGTGTAGAAAAACAGCACATGCAATGTTGAAAGCTATGCATTGCAACCTTCTAACATGACAATTAGATCCATGTTTAAATTAAACATTTAAAAAATCAACTAGCTGCAAAGGTACATGTTCTGACAAAGGTCTACAGTGACAATGAGTATTTGAAGCAAGGAACCCTTTGTCCCTGGCACTGGGAAAATAGAGTCATGGCTGTTTCCAAGACATGGGAGCCAGTAGAAACTATTGACTGGATTTGACTCATCATTGCTTAGAACTTGGGGAGAAAACATTTAGATTTCTCTATGCAGAATACTGATAGTTCTTTTAAAAACTTCTATACATCTATGACCAGAATACAGCAATTGAAGGATATAACTTGTTCAAAAAGAACAGGAGGAACTCTCTGCACAGAAATACAGGAGGATGAGAGCATCTGGGTTAAAATAAATGGAGCAAAGAATAAAAGGAACATGGTGGTTGGAGTCTGCTACCAGCCACCTAATCAAGGCGAAGATGAGGATGACAGTTTTGAAAAGCAAATTGCCAATGTTTCAAGGAAGCATGATGTAGTAGTAATGGGGGACTTCAATTTCCCTGATATTTGTTGGGAGACAAATTCTGCAAAACATGGCCCCCCAAGAGATTCCTGACTTGTGTTGCTGATAACTTCCTCCTACAGAAAGTAGAGGAAGGAACTAGAGGATCGGCTATCCTTGACTTGATCCTAACCAACAGAGATGACTTGGTGGATAAAGCAGCAGCTACGGGAACCCTGCGGGAAAGTGACCATGTTATACTTGAGTTCTTGGTTTTAAAGGAAGCAAAAGCCGAGTGTCACCAAATGCGTACCCTTTAGGAAAGCCCATTTTAATAAACTCAGAACAATGATAAGTAAGGTCCCATGGCAAGCGACTCTAATGAGAAAAGGAGTCCAAGATGGGTGGGAGTTTTAAAAAAGGAAATTCTAAGGGCACCATTACAAACAATTCTGACATGAAAAAAGGCAGAAGACAACAGAAGGAGCCAATGTGGCTTCACAACAAGCTTAGAGATGACCTGAAAACAAAAAAGGACACATACAGGAAGTGGAAGGAAGGCTAAGCTACAAAGGAAGGTACAGGCAGGTAGCACAGAATTGCAGGGATGGCGACAGGAAGGCTAAAGCTGAGAATGAGCTGAGGTTAGCGAGGGATGCTAAAAGCAACAAAAAGGCTTTCTTCAGCTACGTGCATAGTAAAAGACAGAGGAAAGAAATTTTGGTTCAACTATTAAATAAGGATGGCAAAACGATAACAGACAGATGACAAAGAAAAGGCAGAAGTGCTCAATTCCTACTTTGGCTCAGTCTTCTCCCGAAAGAGGGTCTATGAGCCCCCTGGCAAAGGCCAAGTACAGGCTGAAGGGGCAGGATTGCAGCTTGAGATTGATGGGCATATGGTAAAGGAACACCTAATTACTTTGAATGAGTTCAAACCTCCAGGGTCAGATGAATTGCATCCTAGAGTAATAAAGGAACTGGCAGAAGAACTCTCAGAACCACTGTTTATCATCTTTGAGAAATCATGGAGGATGGGTGAAGTGCCAGATGACTGGAGGAGGGCTAATGTTGTCCCTATCTTCAAAAAGGGCAAAATTGAGGAACCTGGGAACTACAGACCAGTCAGTCTGACATCAATCCCTGGGAAAATTCTGGAGCAGATTATGAAGCGATCAATATGTAAGCACCTTGAAAACAATGCAGTGATTACTCGAAGCCAACATGGATTTGTCAAGAACAAATCCTGCCAGACTAACCTGATCTCATTTTTTGATCAGGTAACCTCCCTTGTGGACTGTGGGAATGCTGTGGACATCATATACCTTGACTTCAGCAAAGCTTTCGACACAGTGCCCCATGTTATCCTGATTAGCAAACTAGTTCAAAGTGGGCTAGATGAAGCAAGTATCAGGTGGATCCACATTATCAATGGGAGCTTCTCAAAGTGGGGAGAGGTAACGAGTGGGGTACCGCAGGGCTCAGTCCTGGGCCCAGTGCTCTTCAACATTTTTATTAATGACTTGGAGGAGGAGGTGCAGGGAATGCTGATCAAATTTGCAGATGACACAAAATTGGGTGGGATTGCTAATACCTTCGAAGACAGAAACAGAATTCAAAGTGATCTTGATAGACTGGAGCGCTGGGCAGAAAACAACAGAATGAAATGTAATAGGGATAAATGCCAAGTTCTGCACCCAGGAAAAAGAAACCAAATGCAGTTACAAGATGTGGGATACTTGGCTCAACAATACTACAAGCGAGAAGGATCTTGGAATTGTTGTCGACCACAAGCTGAATATGAGCCAACAATGTGATGTGGCTGCAAAAAAGGCAAATTTGGGCTCTTTGGGGCTGCATTAATAGAAGTATAGCTTCTGAATCCCAGGAAGTACTAGTTCCCCTCTACTCAGCACTGATTAGCCTCATCTTGAGTACTGTGTCCAGTTCTGGGCACCACACTTGAAGAAGGATGCAGACAAACTGGAGAGGGTTCAGAGGAGGGCAATGAAGATGAACAGGGGACTGGAAAAAAAGCCCTATGAGGAGAGACGGAAAGAACTGGGCATGTTTAGCCTTGAGAAGAGAAGACTAGGGGGAGATATGATAGCGCTCTTCAAGTACTTGAAAGGTTGTCACAGAGAGCAAGGCCAGGATCTGAGCAGGGGGTTGGACTCGATGGTCTTATAGACCCCTTCTAATCCTACCATTCAATGATTCTATGATTCTAATCTCTTCTCAATCATCCAAGAATGCAGGACACAGGATAATGGGCTCAAGTTACTGGAAGCCAGATTCCAGCTGAACGACAGGAAAATATCCTGACTGTTAGAGCAATACGACAATGGAACCAATTACCTAGGGGGGTAGTGGGCTCTCCCACACTGGAAACATTCAAGATGAAGCTGGACAGCCACTTCTCAGGGATGCTTTGACTTAGATTCCTGCATTGAGCAGGGGGTTGGACTCAATGGTCTTATAGGCCCCTTCCAACCCTACTGTTCTATGATTCTAAGTGGGAACCCACAATAAGATTTTGCAGAAAGAGAAAAGAGGTGCAGGGGCAAGAGGAGGTGACATTTGTTCCTTTTAACTTTCCTCTGTGCTTAACCGCACTTAACACTTTCTGGGGGGATAGGCCTTCTGCTCAATCTTAGAAGTACCTGGGAGGCTTAAGTAGAGAGACTTTGGTAGGTGTCTCCAGACATGCTTCCAAGGAACCAATACAAGGGGCATGCTGCGCTGCTGCCAAACTCTGCCTGAGATAGGAAATATAGAACTGAGCAGAGGAATTTGGTGGGTATCGTATAGGAAAAGGATGGGCTCAGAGCACATATGCCCACACTTTAGGCCCCAGGATGAATTGATAAAGCCTGTATACTACTCTCTGCTGCCTTGCTGGGTTGCAGGGGGAATTTAAAAAGTTAATCACAACATTATTTTCCATCCTTCCTGAGAGCCCCCCATGGTATGTAGCAACCAGGCCCTGGCTTATTATTTCACTGTAGCTATATAGACTGTTCTCATATCACAGCTATAACAACAATGGCAGGGAACATTTTTCCAAGTGAGCATGATTAGGATTAGATTGCTCCTCTTCTTTTCTCTAGGTCAGCTGTAATTCATTGTGCCATTTCATGCAGTCAGCAGACCATCTTCATGTGGGCTGCTGCAGCCCACATAATATTCTAGACTAATCATGTCAAAGTCCTTCCACCTCTGCTAATTTTTCTTCAGTCCTTTTTGTGATGGGAAGGTCTGCAAACGAGAAGAAAACAAACGCAGCAGTACTGATTCCCCAATAGTTTATTTGCACACTAAACTATAACAATGTCTTAATTTTGGTTTGAATCTCAAAATAAGTTATTTTCCAAAGCTAAAATGAGTTGAAAGAGGCTCTCAGTTATAGATTTTTCTTGGTTTCCTCTTTGCATAGGCTGAGGACATTTTTTTTTAGAAAGAGAGAGTTGAAGGTGGTGCAGTAAAAGGATTGTTGCCCCATCCACTACTGTCTCTGTTCACAGGTTTTGCAGGGTTTTGTAATGCTTCAGTGACCTGAAAAACTCGTGTGACTAGAATTGACAATGGGACAAAAGAAATGAGCAGGTATGCCACAGGTAACTGTCTTGTTACCTGCAGTTCTTTTTTTAAAAAAAATTCTGCCTCCAGCCATAGTAATTTAAAAAATAACAATCACATATTTATTCATTTAAATATGCACAGATAACTGGAGTTCAAAATTCACTGTAAGAATGGTAGATATTAAACAGCATGGGGGATAAGATGGAACTGTGCAGGACAGTGGTTCCAAGACATCAAGTAGAAATCCCCAGAACCACCTTTTGGAATCATCCATCCAAGTAGGAACAGAATCACTGCAAAGCAGTGCCTCCAACCCCCAAACTGTTGTAGGTCTAGGAGAATGAACAGGATCATATTCCCCCTGTCTTTCTCTCAGTAGAAGTGACCAAGGCAGTTTCAGTTCCAAAATCAGGCATGAATCCAAATTGAAATGGATCTAGAGATTCAGCTTCATCCAAGAGAGACTGGAGTTTCCCAGCAACGACTTGCTCAAGCACCTTGCAGAGGAAAGGAAGGTTAGCGATCAGCCTATAGTAATTGTCTTCTTTGGGTCCAGATTAGGTTTTTTCAACAGTGGCTGAAGCATCACCTCCTTCAAAGAAGCTGGTATCATTCCTGTCCTCCTCAGGAAAGCATTAACAATTTCCTGGACAAAAATGGACATTCCCTCCTTATTAGATGTGATTAATACAGGTGGTCAGATAGACCCGAAAAACAGTTGTCTTGTTTACATCCTCAGGTATTGTCATCCTTACAAATTAGACCTCATGGTGCGCCACTAATTCAACTTTTTTATTTATTCATTATTTTCATTTTATTTATTTAAAATATTTCTTGGCTGCTTTTCAGGTCAGAAGCCCTCCCAAGGTGGCGTACAATAATAAACACAATAGAAACTGATACAGTCTTAAAAAACACAGCAAAAAACAGCTACAAAAGCTACAAAAACAGCAACAACAAACATATCAGGGGAAGGCCAAATAAAATGTGTTTTCAGGACCTTCTTAAAAACCATATTAACTGTGTAGTCCAGATTATGGCAGATGTGAGCAATTTTTCTCCCAAAGTGTCTTATAAGCATGTCACAGCATTCTACTGAAGGTTCCACTAAGTCTCTTCTTAGGCCAGATTGCAAAAGACCATGATCTACTCAGAATAACACCACTGGATGGCACTGAGAGGATGCAATCTGTCATGGCAAGGGCTTTGCATTGTTGGGTGCTGGTGAGGTCTGGGATACAGGGTTCCTCTATCAAGGGTTTACCAAGGTTTGGGGCAAGTCAGGTTTCTCAGAGAAGGAGGAATGGGAACAGGACAGCCCCACAGAGAGTTCAAATTGGGCTGGGTCTGGAAGCCAGACAAGCTTGTCTCTATGTTGCTCCAATAAGCAGCAGATCAAGACTGAGCTTTAAGTAGAGGTTTGGCTTCCTTTAGGTTGGTTGGCCCCCAAACTGGCTGAGATCTTTTTCTCTTAAACAGGTCTCAACTATTTTAGCAGCCTCAGGCTGCAGTGACATGCGGGTCACTGCTGCATGACAGTGACTTCATGGCAGGAGTCCCGAGAATCAGAAGACACCAATGTGACCCAGAATGCACCTTTGGCGTCACTCCTTCAGAGCTGACCCACCACCTTCCAAATATGCCATTCCTTACAATCAGCCTCACTGCCTTTTCTAGGAGTACTGCTTCATTCTTGTGCTCCCAGTTGTTTTGTTTTAATTCCAGATTTAGAAGGAAATCATGGAATAATATCACTAATCCAATATATCAACTCATTTCCCACTTTTGAGTTCAGTTTCTCTTCAAAAAAGCAAATTAATATTAATTTCTAGAAGAAGTGAGACAGTATTAACTTATACTATGAAATTACCTCTAAAAGCGTCATGCACATTGTCAATGAATTCTGGGAATAAATATTTCATAAAAAGGTAAAAGGTGTCCCCAACCAGTCGTGTCCGACTCTAGGGTGTGGTGCCCGTATCTAAGCCGAAGAGCCAGCACTGTCCGAAGACGCTTCCGTGGTCATGTGGCTGGCATGACTGAACACCGAGGTGCACGGAACACTGTTACCTTTCCCGCCAAGGCGGTACCTATTTATCTACTTGCAATTTCTTGCTTTCGAACTGCTAGGTTGGCAGAAGCTGGGACTGAAGACGGGAGCTCACTCTGTCACGCAGCACTCGGGTCTTGAACTGCTGACCTGCCGACCTTCCAGTCTGCAGTTCAGCATCTTAACCACTAAGCCACCGCGGCCCCATTTCATTTATTTCATAAATTTATTTCATAAATTGAAATAAATAAATATCATGTACAGCTAGTATTAAATATCACTATTTTATCAAGTCAAGATATTTATTGTGTTTCCTATATCTCTCCTGAATGTGTTATTCACTTATTCCTCCTTAGTTTTGGTAAACCAGGATATGATTGTTTCACAGAAGTCAGATGATTTCTATTGCAATTTGTATTTTTCTTGATTTATTGCTTGCGAGGAGGGAGGGAGAAAGAGAGCCTAATTAAATCTAATGGACTTCTAGTACACATTTATTGGAATATTGACATTTTATCACCAATTAGACTGTGTTCCTCATCTCATTATCCTGTTAGCTTCGCTTTCTTAATCACTTTACCTTATCGGATGAGGAAAGCTTTCTTCTTCTGCATTTTAAATCATATTGTATGTATGTGTATGGGTGGGGGGGGAGGAGGGAGAGAGAGAGAGAGAGAGAGCGAGCGCATAAATTAGGATAAGAGACTTTAGAATCAGATGTTGGACATATGGGCCGTTTAAGATATAGGACCAGGAAATGATCAACACTCTTTATTTCAGGTACCTTATGCAGTAAGAGAACTCCTCTGCAGTGCAAGAGATAGTATCTCCCTTTGGTCAGGAAATGTGTTTTATCTGCATAAATCCCTACTCTGCAACAAAGAAATTTGTTTGTATTATGTCAATACCACACATTGCTCAACTTGAATTCATGACAATTAAGGTCCAGGCTACACAAACACCTGAATTTATGTGGAAATAGTGCCTGCATTATACCACTTGAGGTAGGAGGTGAAAGATTGTATTACTAAATGCTTCTTCATATAGAAAACTAGATATAGGTGAGAAGGATTTAAGCCAGCCCTTCTCCCTGATATGCTATATTTCTCAGTTGGGTTGGGTTGGTTAGTTGGTTTTTAATGGGGGAATATTCAGACATGCAGTCCACCACTTGTGGCGCCAAGGTGTGCAGTCCCCAAATAATTTATGATGTGATCAGTTGTTCAAGTAGATAAGGTGTATGGCAATGATTGGAACTTGAAATGGCTTTTGTTTGACTGCTTCTTCTTCGTTTATATGGGTTCAGAATGGTAGCATGATACATTACTTGGCTTTTGCTGTAGCTAATGCAACACGAGTTAAGTATATACCGAAGAAGGTCTGGTTTTGGTAAAAAAGAAGAAAAGAAAGATTTTAATCAAAATGGTGCATGTGAGCTCCATATACGATGTGAAACTTCTGAGCTGTTCCTTTCTGCCTAATAAAGAATCCTTTTGAACTTGGTTAAGCAGATATCTGTGAGCATGGTATAAGATAAAAACAGAAAAATCTTGTGTCCACAACACAACCCTTTTTATGAAGTCTCCAGAAAGCTGCAGAAAACAGGATGTCTATGTTAGCACTAGCCCACAGTTTACCAATTCTCTAGAGCCTAACAGTATAAATTACAAAACAATGTGTACAGCTCCAGATGGCCATTTTTCCTAAGGCAAAGCAGCTCTGGGGACAATTTGTAGTGCAGAAGCCACAAGTGAGAAATGGGTTCTTACCCTGCCACCTCTCAGCTGTAAATCATTCCCACTTGAGGTTACTTTTCCTTAGGAAAAATAGCCACTGGAAATTTGTTTTACACATGTTTGCATGTTACATGTAGTTACATCTTGAAATTCAATCCTGCTGAATAAGCATGATTTAGGGCTGGAGCCCACATCATGGTGCCTGCGGGCACCAATGTGCCCATGGACAGATCTTATGGTGCCCACCTGGCTCCCTGACCTTCCTGATTTATTTATTTTTTTAGCTGGGAGGCTGGCATGCTGCAAGTGAAGTTCTGGCCTCCAGCACCATCTCTATTGGCCCCCAAAGCATTCTTAGAAAATAAAAATCTTGGGTGGCTGCAGCCTAATGCTTTGTTCTAAACCATGCCCAGCCTCTCAGAAAAAAAGAAAAATATAAGCTGGGGTTGTAGCCAGGAAGACTAGAGAGGGTGGAGAGGAGAGAAGGAAGGTGTTTTGCCTGTGTGCTCTGTGTTTCTCTGAGCATCACCAGTTTGCCTACGGTGAAATGAGCATTGGAGCAGAAAACCGTGGGTTCAAAGAGCGGTTTTGTGTTTCGGAACTCAGATTCTACCTCTGCCTTGTACTTGGGTTCCTTGGCAAGTTAGTTTTATTTTAGCCTTACCACTTTGTTTTCTACGAAATGGGTATTTTGTGACGGAAATCAACCCTGAGTGCTCATTGGAAGGACAGATACTGAAGCTGAAGCTCAAATATTTTGGCCACCTAATGCAAAGAGAAAACTCTCTGGAAAAGACCCTGATGCTGGGAAAGACTGAAGGCAAAAGGAGAAGGGGACGGCAGAGGATGAGATGGCTAGATAGCATCACGGATGCAATGAATATGAACTTGAGTACGCTCCGGGAGAGAGCGCAGGACAGGAAGGCCTGGCGTGCTATGGTCCATGGGGTCACGAAGAGTCGGACACGACTGAACAACTGAACAACAACAACAAAATTCCCACCACGGGAGCCATTTTGTAAATGGGCAACAATCCCCATAGCAGCGATTTGTGAGAGTGCCCATGACACCCTCTCAATATTCTGAGTGTTCCCACCAGGCCAAAAACATTGGGGACCCCTCACTTAGGGACAAATTTTAGATATCATGGCAGACTTATATGTTAGCATACAACTCTGCCCCACAGTTATGAAGTAGGGTAAGGTATAAAGCAGGGTAGGAAAAGTAGGTGGGAGAGAGATGCTGAACATTCCCTGCCAACACACACACACACACATGCTGCTTTTGCTTTTGAAATTGCCTCTTCCCAAGCTGTGTTTCTGCTGGCAGGGCTTACTTCCAGTCGCTAAGCCTGGCTGGGAGAAATACAGATAATTGGAGGTGGCTTTAGGGGCCAAAGAGGCAGGCAAAAGAAGATTCAGCAACTCTCTACTGCCTGCTATTTTTTCACTTTAAAGTGCTCAGCATGACCCACCTTCTAAGATGCAGCTTGTGCTGCTGCAACATATAGTTAGACCATTAGATTATGCCATCCCATTTTGAAGCCATAATTTTGATACTAATACAAGTGGCATTTCACACTGATATTTTTCTCAATTGCTTGTATTTATTGTCTTTAGCAATTATCTTTAAACCCATTGATCTTTCAGCCTAGTTGTGCTCCTTGATCATCTTCCTATCTGATAAACAAATCATTAGAAGGGACTGGGAAGGAGACACACTTCCATCACCCTCCCAATCAGAAGAAAAGCACAAGGGTCTCTACAAAGACTTGGCCCTTGGATACGCAATAGGAGTAGATGGGTGAAGAGAGCATACCTGTAGCAGTAGTGGCATCTTATGCTTGTGTGGACTGAACTAGGGATGGAGGAGAATTTCTCCCCGAAACTTCGGGGGGCCAAGTGCCAACGCATTCGGTCCTCCGAAGGTTCGGGGAGAAATTCTCCACCACCACCCCGCCATCCCCCGTCCCCCCCCCCCCGGGATGGGACTTACCTTTCATGAATGTCGCTCCCGGTGGCGGGTCCCAGCGGCGGTTCGGCAGGTCTTCGTCAGGGGCAGGGGCGGCAGCCGGTCTTTTGACCGGCTGCCGTTGCCGCCATTACAAGAAAAGTTAAAAAAACAAAAACGCCCCTGTGATAGGCTATGTAACGATTAACGTAGCCTATCACGGCTAGATTTGCAAAGTCAGCCGTGATAGGCTACGTTAATCGTCACGTAGCCTATCACGGGTAACTTAAAAAAAAAAAAAGCGCGTACGCTAATGGCGGCCCCCATAGGGAGCCGCCATTCGCGTTCCTTATTTGGTCCCTGTAGTCTACGTAAAGATTTACGTAGACTACTGCGAAAATAAGGGCAACGCAAATAGCGTTGCCCTTATTTTCGCCGTAGTCTGCGTAAATCTTTACGTAGACTACAGGGACCAAATAAGGAAAGCGAATGGAGGCTCCCTATGGGGGCCGCCATTTGCGTACGCGCTTTTTTTTTTTAAGTCACCCGTGATAGGCTACGTGACGATTAACGTAGCCTATCACGGCTGACTTTGCAGATCTAGCCGTGATAGGCTACGTAAATCATTACGTAGCCTATCACGGGGCTTTTTTTTTTCTTTTGAAGTTCGCGGCCGGGGAGACGGGGCGCTTCTCCCCGGCCTGAATTTCGGCTGGGCGAGGCGGGAAGCCTCCCCCCAGCCTGAATTTCAGCCGGGCAAGGCGGGAAGCCTCCCCCCCCCCCCGGCCTGAACTTCGGGGGGAGAAGCGAAGCGCCTCCCCCCCACCGCGAAGCAAGCTGCGAGACCAGGTAAGTGACTTTCGTACATCCCTAGACTGAACAAACCTCATTCCCTTTGTTAGATCAGATTGATTGTCTTCATTTGCTATTTCTTCACAGGTGGTGGGGTGTTTCTATGGTTACTCCTGGAATCCCTATGCTTCATTGCAACACAAATAAAGCATGATTATTTCTAAAATCAAAATCACATGATTTCCCCCCCTCCCCAGTGATGTTTCTTTACATCTTCAGCCTGTTTTAAGATTTTCAGTTATCATACAGCTAAAACGTAGAAAAATTATCTCGGACGGTATGGAATTAACAGCCTAATGAGAAGTAGGAATGTTTTACTGAATGAACGTCTGTTCCATTCTAAATGGCTCGTTATAAATATGCAGCGGAGCAATGCTGCTGTAATGCCCTGCCAGCGTCTCTGTGGCAATGTTCCCAGGTAATTATATATTTCTGCAGGCCCAACCTCCATTGTGCCTGTCCAAGCTGGGAGGGGAAAATAAGGCAAAGTAAATTAGATCCAAAACTGTAGTAAAGGCAGTTACAGCCTGTTTCCTTTGGTCAAATTTTGTAGAGATGATTAGAATAGTAGCAATAACGATACAGTCTATTTTAATTAGCAGAAGGATTAAATGTGGTCATTTCAAAATTGCACTGTGCATTTATGAGAGAGGGAGGGAAGGGTAGATGCACTTTTAGTAGCAGATCTGGAATCTTCATATACATGTCTTCCTAGGACCCTCTTTAATGGTTGGATTTCAAACACTCTCCCTCTTTTTCCTTATTATTTTCGGTCAGTCTTCTGCTATAAATAATATCTCAGTGGCTTGTCATGCCTGATTAAATATCTCACAGTTCTGGGAATGTTTCCAGTTTGTAAGATAAGAAAACAACATCCACAAAATTCTATTTTAGAAAAATAAATTACACAACTTTATTTTTTGGATTCCAAGTCAATGTTCTCCAGGCTAAGCCTGCTTCTTCCTCCAGCTCATCAACATCTGTCCATGTGTTTAGCAACACGCACAATATGAAGAGTTTTCCAGCACATCTTGAGCTTAATGTGTTCACCTGAACATGCCAGTCCTGAATGTCTCTACAAAAATATGTGTCTAAGGATGTGTTTTCTAGGCCATGTCTTGGGGAAAGCTGATGCAGTCAGCACCACATCCCTAATTAGTGCTGCAGTTCTGGGTTTTATTCTGGGTCAGTGAAGCAGCACTTGCTTCCAAACTGTGATATTGGAAGAGACATCAAAAGGAAGGTTGGCCATGTCCTTTGGAGCTGGTCCACTGGGCTCTATCCTGCCATTTCAAGTTGCAAGCCAAGGCCCTCTTCTGATTCCATCCAGTAGATCTGTTGTTGAGTAAACACCCCAGTTTGCTATGAATGAGCTGCTGCTAGGAATGTGCAGTGGGACTTCGGAGGCACACAACATGATGGCTGACTGCCGTGCAGTAAGTGCTTCTAAACATGATGACCCTGGGCAGTGATCATTCACCATGGGGAGGCACTTTTCAGCAACAGCAGCACCACAGGGACCTTGGAGCAGGCTATTATATGGAGATGAGAATGGGTGGGAAGCATAAATTGTGGCAAGTTCTTGGTGGTATGGGGATACCAAGTCATCTTGTCTGCCTCCTGAGGAATCTGTATAATGACCAAGTAGCAACGGTAAGAACTGACCACGGATCAACGGACTGGTTTAAGATTGGGAAAGGAGTACGGCAGGGTTGTATACTCTCACCCTACCTATTCAATCTGTATGCAGAACACATCATGCGACGTGCTGGGCTTGATGAAGCCAAGGCTGGAGTTAAAGTCTCTGGAAGAAACATTAACAATCTCAGATATGCAGATGATACCACTTTGATGGCTGAAAGCGAGGAGGAGCTGAGGAACCTCATGATGAAGGTGAAAGAAGAAAGTGCAAAAGCTGGGTTGCAGTTAAACCTCAACAAAACCAAGATTATGGCAACCAGCTTGATTGATAACTGGCAAATAGAGGGAGGAAACATGGAGGCAGTGACAGACTTTGTCTTTCTAGGTGCTAAGATTACTGCAGATGCTGACTGCAGCCAGGAAATCAGAAGACGTTTACTTCTTGGGAGGAGAGCAATGACATATCTTGACAAAATAGTTAAGAGCAGAGACATCACACTGACAACAAAGGTCCACATAGTTAAAGCAATGGTATTCCCTGTAGTAACCTATGGCTGCGAGAGCTGGACCATAAGGAAGGCTGAGCGAAGGAAGATAGATGCTTTTGAACTGTGGTGCTGGAGGAAAATTCTGAGAGTGCCTTGGACTGCAAGAAGATCAAACCAGTCCATACTCCAGGAAATAAAGCCAGACTGCTCACTTGAGGGAATGATATGAAAGGCAAAACTGAAGTACTTTGGCCACATAATGAGAAGACAGGATACCCTGGAGAAGATGCTGATGCTAGAGAGAGTGGAAGGCAAAAGGAAGAGGGGCCGACCAAGGGCAAGATGGATGGATGATATTCTGGAGGTGACGGACATGACCTTGGGGGAGCTGGGGGTGGCGACGGCTGACAGGAAGCTCTGGCGTGGGCTGGTCCATGAAGTCACAAAGAGTCGGAAGCGACTGACTGAATAAACAACAACAACAAAGAGGTGCTTTGCATTAAAAACAACAGACACTTATTTAAAGAATTTTCAGAACTGCTGCTGCATCTGGTCAACCCCGCCATAACTTCTCTGTGGTAACTGTACCTAGGCCTTCATTTTGAGCCCAAAGTCGATCATTCAAACAAACCAGTGAAGATAGAGCTACTGGAGAGAGTGGGGAGTCATGTCCATTAGATGTGAACAACTCAACTAACTCAAGCCCCCTTTTATATTTTTGCTAACTCAATTGCTCCTTTAACCTTAGCAAAAGCTTTTTTTTCTTTTATAGTTTAGCTCAGCGTTTCCCTTGTAGCCCATTCTGGATTAACCACCTTTTTCTCTCTGCACTTCATAGCACATACACTCTCTTCTCTTTGTGCATGACCACTAGCCTCTCTAAATCCCTTCTCTCTGTGTGTGTGTACACAACAATCACTCTTCATTCTTATCTCTCAGGGTCAAGCTACACATGATTCAAAACATTTGTCATCAGCTATCCTGAGTTTCCCCCTTCATGGATCACTGCCTTGTTGTGGCGAAGGGGCTTGCATAACTCAGTGAAACCATAAGCTATGCCGTGCAGGGTCACCCAAGACGGACAGGTCATGGCAGAGAGTTCTGACAAAATGTGGTCCACTGGAGAAGGAAATGGCAACCCACTCCAGGATTCTTGCCAAGAAAACCCCATATGCAATGAATATGGACTTGAGCATGCTCTGGGAGAGAGCGCAGGACAGGAAAGCCTGGCGTGCTGTGGTCCATGGGGTCACGAAGAGTCGGACATGACTGAACGACTGAACAAGTAACGAACAATCCTGAGTTTCGGCTTATAAGGCTTTAAAAGCAGTCACTGGCAGATTCGGTCTGGAGTAGGGCCACAGTGCTGGGGCATTGCAGGGGACGGGGGAGGTTTAACTTTTCCATGCATTATCCCATTCTTTTATCTTAAAGGCAGTACTGAATGGCTCCAACTAAAGTTGGGTGAATTTCTAACAGTTGAGGGAATGCGAATAAGAGAAATGCTTAAGATTAACAAGAAAATGTATAAAGGCACATTCAGAAAGGGCCATGGCCAAGATACTCAGTTTCTCGGAATGATGGCGAGTATAGGCAAGTGGTAGACATGGAAGTTTAGAATATTTCTTCTCTCTGTCTCTCCAAACTATTTCCTCTGAGCCTTTTTCATTTTTCATTTAAATTTCCCTGGCAGAGCAGTATTGAATTACCCTGGAGTCTAGGAAACCACCGTATGCACATGTTCAAACCTTTGGTGCTGAATATGGAGGTGGGGCTATAATTCACAGTCTTGCTCCCTGGTCCAAGGATTCAAACCCCTGCATATGTAATGTGAACTTGCGCTAATCTTGGTTCTACTCTTGGGTACAGGAATTGGAATGGTATGCAGGATTGAATCCTGGTTTAAAGCTAGATTTTCAAAATTAAATTAGGAGCATATCTCATTGGTGATGGTCACATGTAATGCCAAAAATAAGTATTTATTTATACATTTTATCTGCTTGTCCAAAGAGCTCAGGGTAGTGTACATGGTCCTCTCCCTCACCCACCCTCCATTTTATTGTCAAAACAAGCCTGTGAAATCACAAGCTGAGTGGTGATTTGAACCTCAGGTCCCAGCCCAGATCTAAGACAATCACACTAACCATTGTACCACATGGGAGAAGAAGAGCGAAGAGGAAGTACACAATGCCACACCTTCAGGGCCGGCTGAGCCATGCTGAGCCACATTGCAGATCAGGAGGTGTGTCAAATTACACACACTCCATCTGCCATCCACAGGCCTGCCTGTCATGGCCACATCACCCCAGAGGACTGGCTACCTACTCTAGAGATGTGGAGGCCTGGGAAAAACGGAAAAAGATTGGGGTGGGGTGGGTGTGGTGGAATTTTTTTCTGTTTTTTGTTAAGGACCCTTTTTTGTTTGCCCCCCCCCCCCGTTAAACAATTATGGATTATGAAATATTTTCTTTTAGAATGATGAATACAATGTTTAAGACAGGGTGCTCATATATACAGTAGCTACCAGGCATTTACTCTCCCAAAATGATTTCTAAAAGCTATATAATAGGAAGACTTTTATGAGGACTAGAGATGTGAAATGGCGAAGCCATGGGTTGGGGGGATGATTTTTTAATCCTCTCTGTAAGATTCCCAGCATAGTTCTCACATTCCTCATTAAAATTATTGGTCTAATATATCTTTTACTGATAGACACTTAGGGATGCTCGCAGTCACTGTGTCATAATATGTGAAGAAAATGTCCAGTCTTGACAGTTTGGGTTTTGCTCTGTAGAATTCCATATTGTTTCTAGGCTTGTTCTGGTCAGATGCTGTAGCAGTCAACACAAGTGTGAAAGACTTTATGTTACCCCACCACTACCAACACATACAATGGGAAAATGTGTAGATTATCTCACCTATCCTTTATTAAAAAAAACAAAACACCTTTGACAATTGGGTCTATGAAACTCAATGCCATAGTTTTTAATAAAGTTCCCAATTGGACCTCACCATTAGGGAACTTTTCCTGAGCTATAAAAACTTTAGCCGCTGACACCAAAATAAACCCTCTATACCTAAAAACAGCAACACCTTGTGCCCTATTTATTAAAGGGCATTATGTACAAAGGGTAATAAAATGTTACTCTTCAAATAATAGGTTGACATCTTCTAAACCAGGGGTGGGAAGTGTTTGTTTTACCAAGTTATAAAAACCCTGGAAAAAAACTAACTTTTTTCCCATTGCTTCAAAATGTCTGGAAATGTTACATCTCTAACCCGGCTGCTGCCTGCCTGCCACTGCTACTACTTTTGCTGCTGCAGCATTTGCCACTGAAAAAAGCAGCCTGCAGAGCTTTCCAGAGAAATCCCCACACACACCTTGGGGTAAGGCATTGTGGGCAAGGTGGCCTCAGAGAGTGCTGTGCCTCTGCCCCTTTGCTGTGATAGTAGCAAATACTGTTTTAAATTAAGGTGCTTTAAACAGTATTTGCTACCATCACAGCAAAGCGGTGGTGGTGCAGATGCTCTCCGGAAGGGCTGTCTTCCCAAACGATTTGGTGTGAAGTTAGAGCAGTTTGAGGTCATTTGCGACAGATGATGTCACTAATCTGCTGCCAACCAGCCACTTCCCTTTTGAAAAACGGCATTTTTTGAAACTCGTTTTACTCTGACTGAAAGCAGCTCCCTGGCAGTTTTACCACAGTGTGTGATGTCTCCCCACACACACACACACATTAAATCCTGGGGTGCCTCCTCTGTGACCTGGCAGTGATGTGGTCAAGGGGGTGGAATGCCCCATTCCCCCTTGTTTTACCAATCTAAGTAGTTTTCCCCATAGAGAAAATCCCCAGGAATGCAGCAGTGACCCACACATTACAGCTGTAGTGGGGACACTCATTAACCTTAGGCAGCTTGCTTTTAATCTTTAATATATCCCCCCTTCTGTGCATGTTTACTCACAAGTAAGAAATACATCTTGCTCCCCTGCAGTGAATCTTTAACATATCTCTATGCATTTGGAGCCATGGTATTTCACTGAAGCATTAAAGGGTTAAAGGCTAACTTCAGTAACTCACCCGACTTTCCAACACCTGCCCTAATGCACTCTTTCACTTCTCTGATGCTCTCTTAAATCACTATTTCAATGCTGTGCTTTTTTGATGTTCTGTAGTTTCTCTGACACAAAGTCGTTTCTCTGTTGTTATGTAAGGTCCTTCTCCAGTGCAAAGACCTGTATCACAGTAGCGGTCTTTTGAGTTTACCGGCGCTTCTCATTGCAAGCAGGGAGAAGGAAAAAAAAGGGGGAGGTTGGAAGCAATAATTCCACAGCAGATTGCTGGAATGTGGTGAAATTGGGGTAGGGGTAGGATGCTTTCAGGGGGAGCCTTCAGATATTCCACTTGAGAATTGGGGATTTGGGGTTTTTCAGGGAAATCTGCACATATAGGAAAAAATAGTTAATCTCCATTCATAATAATGCAGTAGCGGGGGTGGGGGGGAGCCTGAACATGGGTGAGAAACAAGCCTCTCTCATTGGTTGAGCAGCCCCTGCCAGTTTGATGACATTCAGTTTTACTCCCCCCACCCCACCTAGAAGTATGTTCCTTTGAAGTCTGTGTGACCTGTGAAAACTGGATTTTAAAGGCATGGTTCACTTGGCAGATCTTGCTTCATGTGTCCCTGACGGACCAAAACCAATTCCATGAAAATCCAGGTAATACTCCAAAGCGCTTCTTCATTGCCATGAAGATTTTCCCCAGAGCCACGGAGCCCACAATGTTTTGCCTGGTTCTGTTGTACATCAGATCTGAGCCTTTGTAATATGTCCATATAGACATGTAAAATGCTTGGAAATCCTTCTCACCTATCAAAAAAGTTGTGCAGGACAATTTAACCCAATTCTCTTTTTTAAAACCAGGAAGAATCCATGGTTCCCAGAAGTTTGCACTAGATAAATGGCTTATCACTTTAGAGGCATGGGGTCCCGTTCTTAATAGTCAATGGCTTCATTCATTTCAAGGCGCTACATAACCATTCACACGCCATTGAGCTCAGTGCTATTAAAGGGTAACTTCCCTTATGGGAATTGCACTCACCACAAAATAATCCTACGCAGCAAAATCCTTTTATCATCCCAAAGTAGGTAAAGGAAATTAAAATAAAAATCTTCTTCCAGTTTTAAAATAAAAGACTTCACATGACTGCCACTCATTTTGAAATGCCCATGAGCCCAAGAATGTAATAATATGCCTGAAAAACTTAAGCATCTATACAAAACAGCCAAATCTAATTATGAAAGTCATATGTTTTCCATTCAAGCAATTGAGATACCACCACCAGTGCTCATGCCAACAGAGAACAGTAATTATTATGGGAAACAGCTTTTTGCCCATTTAACATTAGCTGTAATAAAACCTAATGGAATAAATCAAGACACAAATTCTGCCTTTGCTAGTCTGGACAGTCTCAGTGCTGTGTTTGATACTCTCCATTTCCTTTCATTTCTGTTCTCTAACCTATTAAGAAGCTAATTATGTTTATTATTACAACATTTGATTTGTGAGCTACATTATAGTTAGGGTTACTCTGAGGTTTCTGTTACAGCCCCCAGTTATTATATACAAACCTATCTCAGTCATGTGCCTTCTGTGTGCTCAGTTATGTGCCTTTTGTGAGAAACTGTTGTGTCTTTAGGCAAAGCTGGAAATGTTTGAAAGATTTAGCTAAAGCCTGTTGTTTAGAAAAGCCAGTCCTTCCCTATGTAAGCACGCAGAACTTCTGTGTGGAAGAATCCTGATAGGGCTCCATGGACCCCTGATTCTTCTCATTCCCGGTCACATGGTGCAGTCACACATTACATGTAATGGGTGATCTGTACCTGCCTCCCATATCCCAATCCAGTCCCAAATTCCATATCCACATTCATATTCCCTTTCCATTCAATTCAAGTTGCTTGCGATCCAGGTCCTAAGTTGCTTTGCAGTGACTCTCCTCCAGAGACGTAGGGCTGGATAGGGATATAGAAAGTATAGATAGACCTCCTGTTCCATGTCATGTCCTTCCACATGCCAAGGTGGGAATAAACACAGCTCTTGAGCCCTGTGGGCTCCCCTCCATGCATGGGCATTGTACCCTTGCACAAGAAGCAGAAATAAACCATGTCTTTATTTCTTAATTATAACCTTTTATGTTGGTAATATGTATATAATTTTGATGGCAGAAAATCATATATATATATATATATATATATATTCACTGAAAAAGACCCTGATGATGGGAAAGATTGAAGGCAAAAGGAGAAGGGGACAGCAGAGGATGAGATGGCTAGATAGCATCACTGATGCAATGAATATGGACTTGAGCACGCTCCGGGAGACAGCAGGGGACAGGAAGGCCTGGCGTGCTATGGTCCATGGGGTCATGAAGAGTCGGACACGACTTAACGACTGAACAACATACATACATACATATATATATATATATATATCCTATCTCAGCCAGCAAGTGGTGTGGTGGTTAGCGTGTCAGACTAGGACCGTAGAGACCCAGATTCAAATCCCCACTTAGCCACTAAGCACACAGGGTGACTTTGGGCCAGTCACTCTCTCAGCCTCACCTACTTTGCAGGGTTGTTGTGAGGATAAAATAGTGTGTGTGGAGGATCTTGTGTGCTACCCTGAGCTCCTTGGAGGAAAGCCAAGGTAAAGAATGTAATAAAGTCATTTTAAGGTGCATATTTATTCTATGTTATTTAATTTTCTTTAATTTTACTCTGCTTTTCTGCCCAAAGAGCCCACAAGGAGGAGGTATTTCTCAGCCTCTTCCCCCCACAGTTGATTGGAGGTAACCGGTTTTCAGTGCTGTGCAAGAAAGGAGCTCCCTTATGCACAGCACTGAAAACCTGATGAGCTTTGGAGTCAGTGGTGGCACTTCAGAGCTATTGAGCTTCTTGTCTATAGGGAAATAATGGTTCTCAAGCCTGCTGGTCTCTGCTAGCCATATTCTAACCTATTATTCCCATTCACCCCATTTTAACTGGGAATATGGGTAGATAGCTAGGCAAAAGTGGGTAAGCCCAGATCCTATAGCGAGGCAGAGACATATTAAAACAAAAGTTTTATTTAAATATGTACAAGAGGTTGACTGCATAGAAAGAAAACATATACGCACTAATTATATGATACCTAAGGCAGACTTAATAACTTACCAAGGATCTTCAGTATGCAAAACATTATGGGATATGCAAAACAGTATGGGTTATCCCAGGCAATCCATAGTAACATTCAAGGGGGAAACAAAAGCACTGAGTAAACTTACTCTTTTACCTCACAAGGTTCAGTACAGTAGAAAGGATGGGAGAGAAAAGGACAGCCAATGAGGACAGGTCTGAACTTCCCTTGGGATACCTGAGGAACGTCAGGTAGGCAGGGGATTCTTCCTTTAGCACTGCTGATAACCCAGTGAGATGGGCCAAGGGGTGTGAATGAGAGCAGTTTCCTCTTGGTTTCCTGCCAGCCTGGATCTCTTTGTATAATTGGGAAGGTTTTGTATAACTGGGAAGACATGACTGTTTTCTTTTGTTACAGAAATCTTTGAACATAAGAATTCTTAAAGAGTCAAGAAGGTGGGAGCTTGTTTCTGTCACACAGGGAATTCAGGTCAAGCAAGGCCTTCCCTTGTAAGTTTTAGTCTAGAAGCATCTACCTTGTGAGTCTAGGCTCCCAGCAGGCAGTCAGCCTTCAGGAAAACACGAGCAGTAATTAGGGGTGCACGAAAGTCACTTACCTGGTCTCGCAGCTTTTCGCGGTGGGGGGAGGCGCTTCGCTGCTCCCCCCGCGAAGTTCAGGCCGGGGGGGGAGGCTTCCCGCCTCGCCTGGCCGAAATTCAGGCCGGGGAGGAGGCGCCTTGCCTCGCCGCTAAATTAAAAGTTTAAAAAAAAAAACGCCTCCGTGATAGGCTACGTGACGATTAACGTAGTGTATCAAGGCTAGATCTGCAAAGTCAGACGTGATAGGCTACGTAAATCGTCACGTAGCCTATCACGGGTGACTTTAAAAAAAAAAAGAGCGCGTACACAAATGGCGGCCCCCATAGGGAGCTGCCATTCGCGTTCCTTATTTGGTCGCTGTAGTCTACGTAAATCTTTACATAGACTACGGCGAAAATAAGGGCAACGCAAATAGCGTTGCCCTTATTTTCGCCGTCGTCTACGTAATCTTTACGTAGACTACAGCGACCAAATAAGGAACGGGAATGGCGGCTCCCTATGGGGGCCGCCATTATCCGTACGCGCTTTTTTTTTTTTAAGTCACCTGTGATAGGCTACGTGACGATTTACGTAGCCTATCACGGCTGACTTTGCAAATCTAGCCGTGATAGGCTACGTTAATCGTCACGTAGCCTATCACGGGGGCGTTTTTTTTTTCTTTTATTGGAATGGCGGCGGCGGCAGCCGGTCGAAAGACCGGCTGCTGCTCCCGCCCCGGACAAAGACCCGACGAACCGCCGGCCGGACTCGCCGCCGGGAGGGACATTCGCCAAAGGTAAGTCCCGTCCCGGGGGGGTGCGGGGGGTGGGGGGGTGCAGAGAATTTCTCCCCGAAACTTGTTCGGGGGGCCGAACACATTGGCGCTCGGCCCCCCAAAGTTTCGGGGAGAAATTCTCCGCCATCCCTAGCAGTAACACATGCAGTGGCCTGAGAAAGAACAAGCTGCCCTAGAAGAAGCATGGAAGGGTTATAACAGAGGTCTGTGGGAGCCATAGCACATACTGTTTCCCATGTGTCCAGGTTGCAGAATTGTGACTCTGTCATTATGTACATTACATTACAGATAAGATGAGATTACTTTGGGCGTGGTTGACCCGACCGAAATGGCACTTATTCATGAGAGTGGAGCTTTTGCCTTTCTAGCTAAGGCAGAGTTACCAGGACGTACATTTGTTCACTGTGTCTAATATGAAAGTGAATGGTAATCATGTGAGAAGAATACCTAGTGGATTTTCTATTGAGGCAGTGCCATCTCTATAGCTGCTCAGCTTTCAATTAAGGTAGCAGAGGTTCCAGGAGCACAAAGGAGACAGGAAAGTTGGTTACCTTCTCAAGATTTCTGTACAACGTGACCACATTCTTTGAGGTGGACTGCTCCACTTTTTGTGGGAATTCACTTCTGTTGTTGTTGCTGTTATTATATAATGAAAATTATTACAGGTCCTTTATTTGCTTATTCATTGACTACTAATACTTTCTCCCCCTCCTTTTATTAGGACCTCCACAGAGAACAGTGTCTCCCAAACACGAAGCTGAAGATACAAAGCATGAAAAAGTTACAGACAAAGGAAGTGAGAGTGGAACTTCATGCAATGAGTTGTCCACTTCTAGTTGTGACAGCCACTCTGAAGCCAGCACCCCCCAAGAAAATGCTGCTAGTACTCAGCAGTCTACAGGGCACCAGCCAAATACTCTAACACTGGATCGGCCATCTAAGAAGGCACCAGTGCAGTGGATGCCACCACCTGACAAACGCAGGAACAGTGAACTTTTTCAGACTCTCATTAGCAAGTCCAGAGAAACAAATCTCTGTAAAAGAAAGGTGTGTGAGAAGCTAAGTGTTGAAGAAGAGATGAAAAAATGTATCCAGGATTTTAAAAAAATCCACATTCCAGATTATTTTCCTGAACGGAAACGCCCATGGCAGTCTGAACTGTTACAAAAGTATGGGGTATAGTTTTTCAAAATGTCATGACGTGTCAGTGGTGCATTAGATGTTTATTATGTTGCCAGTTTCTACTGATGTACTTCTTTCTGGTCTACTCATCAGATTCCTGCTGCTTATTTCTTTCTGTGAATTGGATGTTGGATAGGACCTTTTTTTCCTTTCTTTTTTAAAGGAAATAATAAAATGAAACCATGGATTCTTTTATAATAGTTAAAATTTGCATGATCGAGACGTTTTGGTTTTCAAACTTCTCATTTGTGAAACAAATATATCATCGGATCATTCATCATTTTATGTCCACAATAATAGCAGCAACACAAAATTCCACTGGGTGAAGAAGAATGGTGCTTATGATAACAGCATTAAATGCGAACACTTGAAAAAATGTTAATGCAATAAAGCAAATGTCTATTTTGCATGAGCACAATAGTGATGAGTAGATCACACAAGAACAAGAGGTTTGACTGCTGCTTGGATAAATATTTTGTTCAATACTAAGATTATAAATGTAAAATATCCTTGGAATTGAACCTTGTGAGGATTTGTGTGTGGCTGTGTGTTTGTTTTGTAAGGATGGTGTAAATATGCCTTATACTGTTTTATGATTGCACCAACATTCATCTATTAGTGTTTGCTAGGACTGTTTCTGTAAAATGCAAAACTATCAGCATATTGTGAAAAGTGGTCTGAAAATTTTCTGTTTTCATGTTAGTCAACAAGTTGGAAAAATAAAAATAAAAAGACCTTAATGTATTTGTTAAAAGGGGGCCTACTGTTAGATTTTCTTGATTTATTACTCTTCTGTTATTATTAGTCTTTGTATCTTCAAGTAGGTTTTAAGGAGAATTTCTGCAGGGTTCTCATTATGCTTCTACTCTGCTACCAAATTGAAATCAACATGTTTCAGCAGAAAATGAATAATGCTTGGGGTATGTGAGTTTTAATTAAAATGTTCAATTGAGATTCAGTATGATGGAAAAGAACAGTGTTATTGATTACTACTCAGTATAGTAGCGATAAAATCTCAACCAGAGTGCACAAAGAGTATTTTAGTTGACAAAGAAAATAATACTTCTGATAATTGATGGGAAATTACTGCCAAAATACTAAATTTAAGATGTCATTAACAAGATATACCATACAAAAACTGTTTCCCAGTGTGCAAAAACTAATATTTATTCATAATGACACAAAAAAAATTCTGATAAAAACAGGCATGTATTTGGATGAATGATGAATTTGCAGAGACTTGTGAAATACTGCTGTGCATTATGTTTATATATCAACAATTTACCTTCTCAATTCTGTTGTCTCATGCTTTTCTTTACAAGCATACCAGCACCGTTGTTAATTTAGCAAAGCAGTTCACTTTTGGAAGGTATCGTTGGTGCCACAGGTCTAGAATAACCTTCAGGCATTCAGATCTTGTAACTCATTTTTTTTAACTAAATATGTGTCTTTAAAAAGATACTCTTTCCATTTTGGTTGGTACACAGAGCATGTGATAACCTCAAAGGCATGTGGCGCTGCATTGTTTGTGTGATTTTTCCAAGGATCACATAAGCAGTACCCTATCCATATAGAGCTTCTGGAAATCGCACAACTGGCACCTTTACATGAGCATAATTCACAATGATGTGTGAACTGGCCAATTGCTTTTATTGGATTGGATCCAGACTTAATCATACTTGGAGTACACTCAATGATATCAATAGGACTTAAGCTAGTAATGACCAATGTTAAACCCTACTGATGTTAGTGGGTGATTTCTAAGAAGACTAAGTCTGGATCCAACCCATTGTTTATGACATTTCTACCCCACCTTTCTATATAAAGTTGAAACTTCAAGGAGATCAGGCTCATCATTCATGAAAATGGATATGGCTAAATTATTTGTGTATAAGGAAGCAGGCACAAAATGTTGAAAATATTTTGCAGTGTAAGAATAAACAAATGCAAATCTGACAGGTACAGCTGGTGGAGGAGCTTCAGTGATCTGCACCAGTGGCATTACCTGGACATTTCCTCATTATAAAGACATGTGCCTTCTTCTATTTTTGCCCCACTAAGTTTCCTCAAGCCTCTTTAAGACAGACATTTTTGCTGGTATTGGGCACACTGAAAAAGCTACCAGTCCCCACAAACCACTTGGAGCTAGTGGTGATCACCATGCAGATTGCAGCTAGTCCAAAGAGCTAACAGTGACAGATGTTGTCAAGTTGAGACTGATGTGGGGAATGGTCATGATGCCAAATGTCCATGATGGTAAGTATTTTTTTTTCCTAGAGTACTCCACTTCCCAACTTTCTGCTTGACCATACAACCATTGTTCTGTTCATTAGGGAAAGCAGCATCTCAAGTCATCCTAAGACCAAAACATGAGAGCTTGCAATATAAGAACTGGTCTTGGGATAAAGCATATAATTAATTTTCTTTGGTCTCAATATTAGTAATTTTTCCCCTAAAAAAAAGGTTCTCAATGTGACTTGCAACCTTAAGTTTAGAACCTTATAAAATATGATATAATTCTTATATGCTATAAGAATGCAACTAAAATGCGTATCAAATTTGCAGATGACACAAAATTGGGCGGGATAGCTAATACCTTGGAAGACAGAAACAAAATTCAAAGTGATCTGGATAGACTGGAGCGCTGGGCAGAAAACAACAGAATGAAATGTAATAGGTATAAATTAGGGATGGACGAAAGAGACTTACCTGGTCCCGCAGCTTGCTTTGCGGTGGGAGGGAGGCGCTTCGGTTCTCCCCCCGAAGTTCAGGGGAGGGGGGGGAGGCGCCCCGCCTCGCCTGGCCGAAATTCATGCCGGGGGGGAGGCGCCCCATCCCTCGCCGCCAAAATTCAGGCCGGGGAGGAGCGCCCCGTCTACCCGGCTGCGAAAAAAAAAGTAAAGTAAAAAAACAAACAAACCACACCTGTGATAGGCTACGTAACGATTTACGTAGCCTATCATGGCTAGATTTCCAAAGTCAGCCGTGATAGGCTACGTAAATCGTCACGTAGCCTATCACAGGTGACTTTGAAAAAAAAAAAAGCGCTTATGCAAATGGCGGCGCCCAAGGGGCGCCGCCATTTGCATTCCTTAGTTTGGCATGTCCAGTCTACGTAAAGATTTACGTAGACTACGGCGAAAATAAGGGAACGCTATTTGCGTTGCCCTTATTTTCGCCGTAGTCTATGTAAATCTTTACGTAAACTAGACGTGCCAAACTAAGGAAAGCAAATGGCGGTGCCCCATGGGCGCCGCCATTTGCGTACGCGCTTTTTTTTTTCCAAAGTCACCCGTGATAGGCTACGTGACGATTTACGTAGCCTATCACGGCTGACTTTGGAAATCTAGCCGTGATAGGCTACGTAAATCGTTACGTAGCCTATCACGGGTGTTTTTGGGGGTTTTTTTACTTTCCTTTTTTATTTTGCAATGGCGGCAGCGGCAGCCGGTCAGAAGACCGGCCGCCCCCGCTGAAACGCCGCCGAAACGCTGCCGGGACCCGCCACGGAAAGCGACATTCGCACGAGGTAAGTCCCATCCCGGGGGGGGGGCGGGGGGCCGGCGGAGAATTTCACCAACAATTTCGGGGGGCCGAATGCGTTGGCATTCGGCCTCCTGGAGATTCGTGGAGAAATTCTCCGCCATCCCTAGTATAAATGCCAAGTTCTGCACCCAGGAAAAAGAAACCAAATGCACAGTTACAAGATGGGGAGTACTTGGCTCAACAACACTACAAGCGAGAAGGATCTTGGAATTGTTGTAGATCACAAGCTGAATATGAGCCAACAATGTGATGTGCCGGCAAAAAAGGCAAATGCTATTTTGGGTTGCATTAATAGAAGCATAGCTTCCAAATCCTGGGACGTACTAGTTCCCCTCTACTCAGCACTGGTTAGGCCTCCTCTGGAGTACTGTGTCCAGTTCTGGGCACCGTATTTTAAGAAGGATGCAGAGAAGCTGGAGAGGGTTCAGTAGGGGTGCACGAAAGTCACTTACCTGGTCTCGCAGCTTGCTTGGCGGTGGGGGGGAGGCGCTTTGCTGCTCCCCCCGAAGTTCAGGCCGGGGGGGAGGCTTCCCGCCTCGCCCGGCCGAAATTCAGGCTGGGGAGGAGGTGCCTCGCCTCGCCCGGCCGCAAAATAAAAAGTTAAAAAAAAAATGCCCCCGTGATAGGCTACGTGACGATTTACATAGCCTATCACGGCTAGATCTGCAAAGTCAGCCGTGATAGGCTACGTTAATCGTCACGTAGCCTATCACAGGTGACTTTGAAAAAAAAAAAAAAGCGCTTATGCAAATGGCGGCGCCCAAGGGGCGCCGCCATTTGCATTCCTTAGTTTGGCATGTCCAGTCTATAGCCTATCACGGCTATAGACTGGACATAGCCTATCACGGCTAGATCTGCAAAGTCAGCCGTGATAGGCTATGTTAATCGTCACGTAGCCTATCACGGGTGACTTAAAAAAAAAAAAGCGCGTACGCAAATGGCGGCCCCCATAGGGAGCCGCCATTCGCGTTCCTTATTTGGTCGCTGTAGTCTACGTAAATCTTTATGTAGACTACGGCGAAAATAAGGGCAACGCAAATAGCCATTAGCCGTACGCGCTTTTTTTTCTTTTTTTTTTTAAATCACCCATGATAGGCTACATGACGATTTACGTAGCCTATCACGGCTGACTTTGCAAATCTAGCCGTGATAGGCTATGTTAATCGTCACGTAGCCTATCACGGGGGCGTTTTTTGTTTTTTTTACTTTTCTTGGAATGGCGGCGGCGGCAGCCGGTCGAAAGACCGGCTGCTGCCCCCGCCCCTGACGAAGACCTGCCAAACCGCCGCCGGGACCTGCTGCCAGGAGGGACATTCGGGAAAGGTAAGTCCCATCCTGGGGGGGGTCGGGGTGCGGGGGGGGCGGAGAATTTCTCCCCAAAACTACTTCGGGGGGCTGAATACGTTGGCACTCGGCCCCCCAAAGTTTTGGGGAGAAATTCTCCCCCATCCCTAGGGTTCAGACTCAGAGGAGGTCGACGAAGATGATCAGGGGACTGGAAACAAAGCCCTATGAGGAGAGACTGAAAGAACTGGGCATGTTTAGCCTTGAGATGAGAAGACTGAGGGGAGATAGGATAGCACTCTTCAAGTACTTGAAAGGCTGTCCCAGAGAGGAAGGCCAGGATCTCTTCTCCATCACCCCAGAGTGCAGGACATGGAAGAATGGGCTCATGTTACAGGAAGCCAGATTCCAGCTGAATGTCAGGAAAAACTTCCTGACTGTTAGAGCAATACGACAATGGAAGCAATGACCTAGGGAGGTGGTGGGCTCTTCCACACTGGAGGCATTCAAGACGAGGCTGGACAGCCATCTGTCAGGGATGCTCTGATTTGGATTCCTGCACTGAGCAGGGGGTTGGATTTGATGGTCTTATAGGCCCCTTCCAAGCCTACTATTCTATGATTCTAAATGGCAATACTAAAACAGTCAGCAGAACATTGATCATTTAATAGCCAGGAACGGGTATAAATGAATATTTTCACTTGGCAGTAGAAAGAAAACAGACAAATGATTTGTCAAATCTCCCTAGGCATGGAATTCTAGAGGATGGATGGAAACAGTCCTAGCCTGTGTCCAAATCAATCTCACATCACATCTGAGAAAGAAAGAATATGGAGCAAGGCCTTTCTCTGATAGTGTGAGGAAAGATGCACAGGAAGTTTCATTTCCTAGGCAAGGATCCCAGCCTTTAAAGGTATTAATCCGTACCTTGAACTGGGCCCAGAATCTAATCAGCGGCCAGTACATTCTGTGTATGTTCTATGGGAGCATTCACAGCATTCAGTGAAATGTAGAAGCATTCACCATTTCTGCCACCCCCCAGATTAGAACATATGATCCTGACCCATATATATCATAGAAATGCATGTTCGCTTTATTACACCCCTCTTCAAACAGCTAATGAGGGAACTTGGTCCCAAAAGCAGATGAAAAGTCTGTCTCTGTATCAAATTGCATTGCAACCCATCAACTGGTGAAGGGCCAAGCCCAAGTCCTCTGAAGTGGTGATGCTTGATCTGATAATCTTCTCTGCTTTCCAGCAGTCTCTATGGCCTTTTGCTCCTAAATCATTTACTAACATGCTTCTGGGATATTTATGGAAGTCTCTGGCATCAATCATTATCATGGAGGAATTTTAAACAACAAGCCAGCAGACTGCTTCCAAATGCCACACGACACGTGTCTCTTTCAGCCGCTTTTCCTGTCCTGATAAAATTAGGGTGTTGTTGTTGTTGTTGTTTTTCATTTCTGCTGGGGATCTTGCCAAACAGTCAGACATCACTTACAAGCATTGGTCTGTATTTGAAGATGAAACTTGCCCCGTGAGAGTATGAGGAGGTTTTAAACCCCATTTTAATTCACATTAAAAGGCTCACCCACAAATGCTGTTTGATGTGAAAGCACTTCTTTTGCAGCTGGTGATGAAGAAGCCTGTCTGTTAACAAGTCCTGCAAAAGCTCAGAAGCAATGCCTGGTTCTTGCCGACTTTCAGAGGCATGATAAGATCCCATTCAGAAAAGCATCAATATAATTAAGGATTATCTTTCCATACTACCATGCAAGGCAACTATATACTCTGTGAACATTATTTTCCCGTTACTGGTTCATAATGCGCTGCTGTCACTGTTCCAGCTCAAATTATCATGGTAATAGCCACTGGCTTCCAGTAGCTTAGCCCATTGCAAGATTCCACAAGGAAGGCATCGTTTATGCGAAGCAGCATTACAATTGCCTCATGCCTGGCATAAAACGCCAAGCTGTGCATAAACGATTGCGCATACTCAGAATGCAAAGTCTCTGCACTCCCTGCAACAAATGCTTTCCCTCCTGATGGCCAGTGAGTACTCCAAGAAACTGCCTCAGAACAAAGACAGTATCGATCATGTAAATAAATACTGCATATCACGAGAATCAACTTTGCTTGCCTTGCTTTTACTCTGGGCCAGCTGCAGCTTTTGGGGGTGCTTTGGCCGAAGAAAGCTCCATAACCGTCTCAGGGTGCGGAGTGCATGAATCAAGAGAATGTCTCAAAATCCCCTGGACTGTCACATGGAAGCCTGGGCAGCATTCTTTTACATAGGACTTGGCAAGGTCGTAGTAGCGATGAACCAATCTGTCCCTTTTGTGTTTGCAGCGTTTCCCTTTCCCCACATGCACATTTTTAGAATTGTTGGTAAATTCTTATCAAAACTGAACTGAAATTAAATCCTCACCCGTGCCAGCCAAATTCAGTAGGTAGAGCTGTTCCCAGCATAGACAGGACCATGTTTTACCAATCTGTCATGTAGCTGTTAAAGATAAGGAGCCTATCAGGAAAAAAAGAGGCAGCAACCCTAATTAAGTAGTAACATGATTAAACAGACAAGGCTTCAAACCGAGTCTTAAAGAGCTAAGCACTCAATGCCCTCTCCCTGGATGAACAAATCTATCGGTTTCGATTTCTCTCATAGTTGAATTGTTTTAGTCTCAAGTTCCTTTTCTCCCAAATATGAGAACTTTGCAAATTTTATTAAATTCTTACCAAGATCGAATTCAAACAAAATTCTCACCTATCCCTATGTGATAGGTGCCACCTATAGGTGCCACCTGCTGCAACCTGGCTAGACCCTGCACAGAGTGGGAACCAAGATGGCACCACTGGTAGAGGGGCCCTTTAATGGATGAGAGCAACTGCCCAGTCTTGCTAAACATGGGCACCAGCCATCTTTTATTCACCAACTCTTGCGTTTTCAACTCTGCACATCATTTCTGCACTGATTATTTATGCATTGACAAGATTATAAGCCACTCCTTAGCCAATAAAATTCCTGAGCAGCGAACAATAAAAAGGAGGGGGGGAAAGAGAATCAAAATACAGAATTAAAACCTTTAAAATCAAATTATACCAAAAAAAACCATGGCTGGTTAGTCAGGGAAAGCTTGTTTAAATAAAAAAATACCTTCAGCTGGTGCCAAAAATAAAACAACATTGGCCTGCCTGATATCTGCAGGCAGGGACTTCCATAGAGATGGAGCCAATACACTGAAGGCTCTACTACAGGTGTACTCCAAACAGACTGCAAGTCCATGCAGGTAGACATGTCCTATCATTATTATTACAGAAGTAACGGCAAAGGTTATTGCCCCGTAGAGTCTTCCTCGTGTGTCTCCCTTGGCAATGTTCTTAGTCTCCCCATATGGTTTCTCTAGCAGTGTGTTTACCGTATCATACAAGCAAAGGTACATCGCTTGTGTATGATAAACACAGAGGAACCACATAAACAGAAGCCTTTACGTGAGCTGGTGTGGGAGCAACCATGGAAGAGGTGTAGGATACGTGTAACAGAGGTCTTAGATGCGATCTGACTACACTACAACTTTTCATTGTTATACAAGTGGGAGTAAGACATCCCCTTAATTTTCATAACTCTCATCAGGATTAGCTTACATCCTGGCTGTAGAACTGTAATTTCTGTGTAACCTAATTAATTGTCCTCACGGAATTATTTCTCACAGACTGAAAACACGCATGAGGGGATTGTGCCAGTAGCCCTGCCAACACACACATCTGCCATATTCACTGCTTCCTGCCTATTCAGCGGCTGTGTGAAGGGGCCATGAATGCACACCGCTGCATGCATGTAAGGTTCCTCCTCATGAGGGGAAAGTCTAAGCCAATTAAGGTTACCCCTTCCCGTGGCCCCAGAATACATGGTAAGGAAAGCCTGGCACGAGGCTTCAGCAGGCCCTTGACACAGTGCTACCCACACAGCGCTGACTGGGGCTTCTGGAGCCACCAGCTCCCCACAGACAGTGCCCGCCCCAGTATTGCATTGCCACTGAGTAAGCCTATCTGGGGAAAGGGGGTGACTCATGGCTGCATCACTGCAAGGGCCAGTGCCTGCTCCTCCAGGGGGCCCAAGGCACTGGTTGCCAGCAGTGATGCTGAGAGGTGGGGACTCCAGCAGTGTAGGCATCGGCCCCAGTGAGCCCTGCGAGGGTAATGTGCCTGAGCAAGCAGGGTGCTCCCACTGGGCCTGGTCGGCTTCCATAGGGCCTTGTTGTCCCCAATGTGTTTTTGTTCAAATTCCTTCCTTCATGAGGATCTTTTCCAGCTCAAGAGCAAAGCAAAGTCCCATACTGTACTGTCTGAGAATATTAAACCAAAAATAGTTCCTCTTGAGTGCTATTGGTTACAGGACAAGCTGGTAAGGTTGAGAACAAGGTTGGTTGCCTGGTTTGCTTGCCAAAATCTTACATCACTCTCACTGCTTCAAAAAAGAAATGCATCTAACACTTCCTGTGGCTCTGCGTGGCAGGGAAAGATCCATAGCGCTGCCGGGCCAGCTGTCTTTTGGGAAACCTTGTCCACTGTTACTGATCTTCTCGTTGGGATGCTAAGCTTTTGTGGAAGCACAGTGCTCTCTGAGACACAGTCGAAAAATGGCTGCATTAAAATCATACTGCATTTGTGCATGTAATTAGAGATGGAAAAATCACAGCTAACCTATTTGAACTGGTATCTATTTCAGTGGTTTTCTTGCTTCTTTTCTGCCTGCAGGCACTTGAGGCAGTCTGCTGCAAAAAAGCAACAAATAATAGCTGCTTCAGAGATTGCAGAGGTGGTTGTCACAACTAAAGTCTGTGAGTCCCGAACCGTTATCTGGCCTTGCCCATGTGAGGAATTAGCTTGCGAAGAGAAGGAGGTTGGATGATTCATTGAAATTCCATTTATGTAGTGATAAGATCATCATGAGCAAACACTCTGCTTCAGAGGTACTGCCAAGTGGTACATTTGCCTGTTCATTAACAGGTACGGCTTGCTAAGGCGGTATGTTTTTTTGAAAAAGCTGCTACTAGGAATGTCAATACATTAAGAAAATTGCAAAGCCCCAGCCGTCATATGTCATGTGAAAACACCAAGTGGGTCTACTTTAAGATCCAATCACTTCGGTGTTGAAAGTTCATTAAAATCCTTTTGGACACAGCTCTGCACAATTTGAAAGAGGTTTTCAAATTATATAAGCAAATACATAAGCAATTATTGATTATATAAGCAAATGCTTGCCATGAGGAAGGATTGCTGAAATTTGGAGTAGCATAGGTTCAGGTCCATCAGCAACATCTTCTGCACATGCTCCTGTTTAAGGAATGAAGCGGAGTTGTCCATTGTACAATTTCCATTCATTTTCATTGTTGGAAAACTTGTTCCCATTACGTGAGGAGGAAGTGCCATGGTGGCTCAGTGTTGCACATATGAAGACATCTTCAGTCCCTCCAACCTCTAGAAGGATTCTAAAGTGGGGGCGTGAAAAAAAGTTACTTTCCTGCCTGGAGAACAACAACCAGTTTGAGTCAGCAACACTCAGTGAGTGTCAGACCTGGTTGCTGAGCATTTGAGGGACAGGTGATGTGGAGGGAGAGCAATGAAAAATGTACAAGAGCAGGTCTCCTCATTTCTTAGACCAATGAGGAAACCTGACTAGTGAGAAAGCCTGACCCAGGGAGCTTGCCTTTTATAAGGTCAGGAAGTATCACTTGACCTGTTGTGGCTTACTGGTGCAAGCTGGCTTCCTTGACTGATCTCCTCTGTGTCATCCAGACCTGGCTGGGTGGTGCTACATGCCTCCCTCACTCCTGGCATTTCTCAGGAAACTAGTTCAGGATCTGCTGTGGGCATGAGTCTTGATGACAAGATAGATTCCTTACAGAAGAACCATGTTACAGAAGAACCATCTCATCAGTCAAAAAGATGTGCCTGCTGAGTACTCATGTTCATGGCTCCAGGCAACATGGAGCAGGAGATCTTTAGTGCTGTTCAGGTCTCTCAAAGAAGGAAAGAAGTTTCAGGAGTGTGGGAGGGATAAAGAACAACTTCATTCTCCCCACACCCCATCATATCCTGCAGTGTTACATCATTCTAGAAAGCAGCTAGCCCCAAGCCTCGAGTTGGAGATAGAGACAACACAGTTCTGGAGAAAGAAAAGGCACCCACCCAACTCTAATCCCCCCTATAGGATACTTACAATAAGTTGTCTGGGCCTTGAGCAGAACAGTTTTCTCTCTTCCTCTGTCTTCCATTTTCTCTTCCTCATCCCATGTCTCAAGCTGTACATATGATTGGTAGACCCTCACAAGCACATGCAAGGATTAAACATGTGGCGGGGCAAGGCCCTGCCACCAATATCCCCACCCACCTGGTTCTTCTATTGATCTTTGTGGGTTGAGCAGGAAGGTCTGCAGGGGGGTTGGAAGGCACAGTTCCCAACTGTGGAGAAGATTTTCATGCATTCAGCCAAACATAAGAAAATGTAAGAAGAACCCTGGTGGATCAGGCCAAGGGTCCATCTAGTTCAGCATTCTGTTCTCACAGTGGCTAACCAGTTGCCCCCAGGAAACCGACAAGCAGAAAATGAGTCCAACAGAACCCTCCTGCCCATGTTCCCCAGCAGTTGGTGTACATAGGCATACTGCCTCTGATACTGGAAGCAGCATATAGCTATCAGGACTAGTAGCCATTGATAGATTTCTCCTCCATGAATTTGTCTAATCCCTTTTTAAAGCCACCCAAATTGGTGGGCATCACACATCTTGTGGAAGAGAATTTCATAGTTTAACTATGTGATGTGTGAAAAAGTACTTCCCTTTATCTGTCCTTAATCTCCCACTAATCAACTTCATGGGATGACCCCGGGTTCTAGTATTATGAGACAGGGAGAAAAATGTCTCCCTATCCAGTTACTACACACCATGCATGATTTTGTACACCTCTATCATGTCTCCCCTTACTTGCCTTTTTTCAAAGCTAATTAAACCCAGCTGTTGTAACCTTTCATCATAGGAGAGTTGTTACAGTCCCTTATCATTTTAGTTGCCTTTTCTGCACTTTTTCCAACTCTACAATATCTTTGTTTAGGTGTGGTGACCAGAACTCTACAAGGTATTCTAAGTGTGGCCATACCATAGATTTGTATAAGGGCACTTATGATCTTGACAGTTTTATTTTCAGTTCCTTTCCTAATTATTCCTAACATGGAATTTGCCTTTTTCACAGCAGCTGCACACTGGGTCGACATTTTGATTGAGTTCTCCACCACAACCCCAAGATCTCTTTCTTGGTCAGTCATGGCTAGCTCAGATCCCATCAGCTTATACTTGAAATTGGAATATTTTGCCCCAGTGTGCATCACTTTACACTTGCCTACATTGAACCGCATTTACCATTTTGATGCCCATCCTCCCAGTTTAGAGAGATCCTTCTGGAACTCCTCACAATCCCTTTTTGTTTTAACCACCCTAAGACATTTGGTGTCATCAGGAAACTTGGCCACTTCATGTTGTTAGAGATATGCTCCTCAAAATGCCTTTTTGCATCTCTTATTGTTTGCTTGCATCTCCTCTGTTCAAGGTTATGCTCCCTTTTATTTTCCTCATTTGGACAAGACTTCCATTTTCTGAAGGAAGCCTTTTTTTCTCTAATAGCTTCCTTAACACTGTTCATTATTCATGCTGTGACCTCTTGGACTTGGTGCTCCCTTTCCTAACCTGTGGTATACATTCTAGCTAAGCTTCTATTATTGTGGTTTTGAGCAACCTCCAAGCACTTTGAAGGGATTTAACCCTCTTAACATGCTAATGGGCCCTCTGCAAACCTTAGTGCTAAACACATGAAGGTCTTTAGAGGCACCCCTGCACTTGGGGATGTTGAGGCTGGGGCTTGAATGGATGTGCATCCTTATTCTCACCACCCTTTTCCTTCTCACATGTGTCAGTGAACGGCTACATAGAACTACAGTTTGACTGACTTCTGGTTTCTTTAGGTTACATGTCTCTCCCTCACCCTCTCCCTCTCTCTCTCTCTCTCTCACTGTTTTGAGCTCAGACTGCATTATCAGCCATCTCACTTTCTGATGGCTTAGATTCTGACAAGTGAATCATGTGAAAAATAGTTTAATTTGTTCTTTTGAATTTGAAATCTTGGGACCAGTGTTAAGAGTTCTTTGCAGAGAATTGTAGAAACCAGTGCTTCAGTGCATATTATAGTTGGTGACTATATTCATAGGGCATGGGAAGATGGATTATATCCATATGGGTGAAAGCAAGGTCAAAGTGTATACACAATACAAAGGCACACCTGATTATCCATGTAATCATAGCAGTGTAATAACTGAAGTTCATCTTCTCCTACAAGCACTATAGGGAAACATGCATAACAAACAGACATAACTTTTAAGAATAGCATTTATATTCTAGTATGCCATACTATAGGCCAGCCTTCCCAAGCCTGGTGTTTTGGTCAACATCTCCTATTGTCCCTCATTATTGGCCATGCTTGCTGTGGTGGATGGGAGGTGGGGTCTAAAACATCTGGAGGGCACTATGTTGCAGAAGCCTGCTATAGACTAAAAATGTACCATGCCAGGGATGCCACTAGTTTAATTACTAAACAGTTAATGAAACAGTACAGCGGTCAGTAAAAATTCTGAATTCGTAACCCTTCCAAGGAGATCAGGGAACAACCTGTGAGATAGGTTAGTTAGTCTGAGAGAAAGTGACTGGCCCAGGTTCAGCCAGCAACCTTCATGGCTGAGTAAAGATTTGAAACCAATAGCCCACAATGGCCCTAAACAAAACTGCTCATTATTTTTGTGGAGGCTTCCTCAAAGTGTTTGTAAATTGGGTGAGGTGGAGTTTAACAAAAATAAGGTTAAAGATTCCTGCTTGTCACTTTGCAAATCCCTTTAAAGTTAGCACAAGCTTGGAAATCATTTCAGACTTGTCCCTTGCATCATGAAAATAAAGAATTTGGGTCTATTTTATCATCAGATGTATGTCACATTAAAGTTTGATTGCAGTGCCCTTACAAGGAAAGAAGAATTAGAACTTAGAAGGCCATCTACGATGGTTCCTGTTCGTAGGACAATTCAGGTGTTCATAGCCCAAAGCTGAGTCAAACGCACGTCAGAGTCCTCCATGGCTGCAAACTTGTTTTCATTTCATTGACAATTGTACAGTAGTGGTTCTTTTGGATTCAGGGTGAATATTAAAATGAAGAGTACACAGCAATAACTTTTCCCCATTAAAAAGCATTTCTGCAGGGTGTTGGGTTTTTTTTTAATGTTTTGAACCGTTTTTGACGACAGTTTTTTTCTTTGACACATGCAATTATTTTAGCAAGGGAAACTATATCAGGCTTCACATTTACTATCATGTTAGGCAACAAAGAACTGTGTGAAAGTGACCATTTCCTTTTTCTCTGTCAAGTAATTAATTATTTTTTGGATTCCAATAACAATAATAATCAGGGATTGTCCAGCAAGCACTGTATTGCAATAATCAGAATGCAAAATGAAAATGACACAAACACAGGAAAAACACAAACCATTTATTTTGGTAAAAGACCAAATGATTTTTTTTTTCAGAAGCTGTGATCTGAAATTTATATTATATTTCAGATGAGATACGCAACTCATTTGCACTATATATAATCTAGACTTGAAGTGTGTTCCAGATAAATATGAGATCTCTTGCACCCTACTTTTCAACAGCTGATTGAATATATATATATATATATATATATATATATATATATATATATAATTAATACACTTGGTTTGGGATGAATCTGATTATTGTTTCACTTCATTTTGGAAGTTTTTATCAGTCCTCTAAAGGGACTGTGATTGCTTTCTTCCATTCTGATCTGAGCACAGTGACAATTCCTGGGTTCACACAACACGATAAACCACCCTCAGTGGTTGAGTGTGGGTTGTTTGTTGAACTATGGGTTAGCATGTTGTCTGAACCCAGGACATTTTCCACAGAGTGGCTTGTTAACCATGCAGTGTGGCTTGTTAACCACCCTGAACAACCCAACAAAAAACCATGTGTTCTCAAGTTTGCTTGTTTGAGAAAAGTAAGCCACATCCTGGATTCAGACAACACACAAACCCAATCACTGAGTGTGGGTTAGCATGTTGTGTGAACCCAGCCAATATGTGGCTTGTAGAAAACAAGAAGCCACTAGGGTGAAGGCAGATGTGCCATTTAAGGTGCAATCCTATGCATGTTTAGACAGAAAAATCTCCTACAACTCCCAGCATGCCCAAGCCAACAGGACTCCTCCCCCACCCCATCTATGTTTATATTCTTGTAACTCAGTATAACAGCTCATGCATCAGATGAAGTGGGCTGCCTTCCACAAAAGCTTATGCCAGAATAAATGTGCTGGCCTGGTCTTTAAGGTGCTACTAGACTCTTTGTTGTTTTTGCTGTAACAGACTTAACACAGCTACCACCCTGGAAATAATGTTTATGACCTGCCTTGAGCGCTCAAGAAGTAATATATAAATGCAAAGCCTAGCTGTTGTTGTTGCTGCTGTTGTTGCTGTCCTAGTATCCAATATGTTTACATTGCTTAGTCTTTTTCCTCCAATATGAAATCGACAAGCTAGGATTCAGCACAGCTAGAAAAGGCTTCTAAACACCTGTTAAGCCTGAACTAATCTCCAAGGCCCAGGGTGTTAAATTAACCCTTTGCTGCTCTGCTTGGATTGACAGAAGAGCACACGGCATTGTGCTCTTTTTTGCGTCAAAATAGGACAACTCTTTAATGCCAAAGCCAAATAAATAGACCACAGCAAAACATTACTACATAACTGACCCCGCACTATATTCTCAGTTCACTAAATCCATCCCTGAAGAAGTGAGATACATAAGAGAGTTGGAGAAAGCAAAAAGTATTTCAGGCAGGGGGCTCAGAAAGCTTGAATTCTATCTTGGCTGTGTTCAACAGTCCTCGTTGCAATCAGTTCACACCACACCTCAGGGCATAACCTCTAGTGAGACAAACATGCAGTAAACAAGGAATGGGTAACAGTTTAACTTCTCCCACTCCAAAGCCTATGCAAAGGCCACATATTAAAGGGGTCACCAATTTAGACAAATTATAGATTCCAAATTGGTACTACCAGTGGCGGCTGGTGGCTCTGATTTCAGTAGGGCTGTGATTCTGCTCTGGGTTTCAGTCAGAACCAGCCAGAACTCTAAATGAGCTATCCAAGGTACTGAATAAGGTTCAGCACCACTACACCACACTGGCACTGTGTGTGTGCAATGCACATTAGCAGCGGGGTGCGACTAGCCCACATGACCATGCAAGCCCTCTCACATTCTTGTAGGGCATAATCCTGTGCATGTTTGGACAGGAATAAGTCAGTCCTACTGGTGGAGGCTGGTGGCTCCGATTTCAGTGGGGCTGTGCATCCATTCTTGGTTTCAGTCAGAACCAGACAGAACTCTAAAGGAACTGAACCCTTTCCCCAAAATGTGTTCAGTACCTTGAATAGCTCCTTTAGAGTTCTGACTGGTTCTGACTGAAATCCAGAGCAGATTCACAGCTGCATTGAAATCTGGATCTTCAGCCTCCACTACTAATAATTAGCATTTGCATAATGCATTCAAGTGTGTTCAAAGCATATACATACATATATATATATATATATATATATACACACACACACATACACACACACACACATATATGCCATCTTGTTGTGATTCTGACAATAACCGTGTAAGGTAGGCCAGTATTTTCTATAAATAAATGGGGGAGGATGGGGCTAAGTGTTTGTGGCCCTCCAGGTGTTTTGGATGACAACTCCCAGCAGCCCCAGCCAGGATGCCAGTGTTTAGGAATGCCAACAGTTGTCATCCAAAACATTTGGAGGGCAGCAGATTGGGGAAGACTGATCTAATAGTCACAGATTTCTGGATTTATAGCCCATTCTCTTAGCCACTGTACTACACCAGCAAAGCGTAGCCAACTTTGAGGCCTTGTTTGCTTCTTTACTTCTTAGCATTTGTATCCTGCCTGTCCTCCCCATCCCATTTTTTTCCTCACAACCACCCCGCAAGCTGAGAGTTGGTGACTGGCCCCAAGCCACCCAGTGAGCTTCATCGCTGCAGGGGGATTCAAGCCCTGCTCTCCCCTGTCCCAGTCTGACACTCTTAACCTCTGGGATGTTGGGAGCTAAAAACCTCCACCCACCACACAGCACAGCCTTCCTTACAAAATGGATTTACCTGTTGAGCTGTTGCTTGTGGGTTCCCAAATTCAGGCCTGAATATGACCCAGAATTCCCTGCAAGGCTCCATTCACACTGGACTGCTGTCTGGATAGGATAAGAGGTGTTGCAAGTTTCTCTTAGCAAAATTGCTCCTACGCAAGGCCTAGTATACAAAATCAAAGGAGCGCTTGACTTAGAAACATAGGAAATTGCCTTATACTGAGTCAGTCCATTAGTCCATCTAGCCTGGTGTTGGCGACAATGACTGGCAGAGGCTCGCCAGGGTTTCAGACAAGATTCCTTCCTAGCCCTACCTTGAGATGCCTGGGTTTGAACCTGGGGCCTTCGGCATGCTCTACCACTGAGCTATGACCAGGGATGCTGGAGAAATCCAGAATGGAATCAAAGGAGTTTGGATTTCTATGAATCTGACCTGTGGATCTTGCAGTGGACTGGCCTTTCTTGAGTCACATGGATTCCGCAGACTTACGGACCATTTTTTTTAAAAACGTTCTGGAATTTTATGCAAATGTAGTCATAAAAACGTAGTCATAAAAAAAAATGTAGTCATAGAAAGGGGTCATAAAAAAACCCTTCATGGATCACTGCCTTGTTGTGGCAAAGGGGCTTGCATAACTCAGTGAAGCCATAAGCTATGCTGTGCAGGGCCACCCAAAATGGACAGGTCATGGCGGAGAGTTCTGACAAAATGTGGTCCACTGGAGAAGGAAATGGCAACCCACTCCAGTATTCTTGCCAAGAAAACCCCATGGAACGTATCACAAGGCTAAAAGAGATGACGCTGGAAGATGAGCCCCTCAGGTCAGAAGGTGTCCAATATACTACTGGGGAAGAGCAGAGGGAATTTCCAAGTAGTGCCAGAAAGAGTGAAGCGGCTGAGCCAAAGCCGAAAGGACACTCAGCTGTGGATGTGTCTGGTGGTGAAAAGAAAATCTGATGCTGTAAAGAACAATATTGTTTAGGAACCTGGAATGTAAGATCCATGAATCAAGGTAAGCTGGAGGTGGTCAAACATGAGATGGCAAGATTGAACATCAACATCTTGGGAATCAGCGAACTCAAATGGACAAGCATGGGCGAATTTAATTCAGGTGACCATCATATCTACTACTGTGGGCAAGAATCCCTTAAAAGAAATGGAGTAGCACTCATAGTCAACAAAAGGGTGGGAAAAGCAGTACTGGGGTACAATCTTAAAAACAATAGAATGATCTCAGTACGAATCCAAGGCAAACCATTCAACATCACAGTAATTCAAGTCTATGCCCCAACCACTGAGGCTGAAGAAGCTGCGGTTGATCGGTTCTATGAAGACCTACAACACCTTCTAGAACTAACACCAAAAAAAGATGTCCTCTTCATCATAGGGGATTGGAATGCTAAAGTAGGAAGTCAAGAAATAACCCGGATAGCAGGCAAGCATGGCCTTGGTGTACAAAATGAAGCAGGACAAAGGCCAATAGAGTTTTGCCAAGAGAACACGCTGATCATAGCAAACACTCTTTTCCAACAGCACAAGAGGCGACTCTACACATGGACATCCCCAGATGGTCAATATCGAAATCAGATTGATTATGTCCTTTGCAGCCAAAGATGGAGAAGCTCCATACAGTCAGTAAAAACAAGACCTGGAGCTGACTGTGGCTCAGATCATGAGCTGATTCTTGCAAAATTTCGGCTTAAATTGAAGAACGCAGGGAAAACCACTAAACCATTCAGGTATGACCTAAATCATATCCCTTATGAATATACAGTGGAGGTGAGGAATAGATTTAAGGGATTAGATCTGATAGACAGAGTGCCTGACGAACTATGGACGGAGGTCCGTAACATTCAGTTCAGGAGGCAGCAACTCAATCCATCCCAAAGAAAAGGAAATGCAAGAAAGCAAAGTGGCAGTCTGAGGAGGCTTTACAAGTAGCTGAGGAAAGAAGGGAAGCGAAAAGCAAGGGAGAAAGGGGAAGATATACCCAACTGAATGCAGAGTTCCAGAGAATAGCAAGGAGAGACAAGAAGGCCTTCTTAAATGAACGATGCAAAGAAACTGAGGAAAACAATAGAATGGGAAAGACTAGAGATCTTTTCAAGAAAATCGGAGATCTCAAGGGAATGTTTTGTGCAAAGACGGGCATGATAAAGGACAAAGAAGGCAGGGACCTAACAGAAGCAGATGAGATTAAGAGGAAGTGGAAAGAATACACAGAAGAACTATACAGGAAAGATTTAATGTCCCTGATTGCCATGAGAGTGCGGTCACTGAACTCAAGCCGGACATCCTAGAGAGTGAAGTCAAGTGGGCCTTAGGAAGCATTAGTAACAACAAAGCTAGTGGAGATGACAGTATTCCAGCTGTGCTATTTAAAATCCTAAAAGATGGTGCTGTTAAAGTGCTGCATTCAATATGCCAACACATTTGGAACACTCAACAGTGGCCACAAGACTGGAAAAGGTCAGTTTACATTCCAATTCTAAAGAAGGGCAACGCCAAAGAGTGTTCAAACTACTGCACAAATGCGCTCATTTCACATGATAAAATAAAAAAAAACACTAGCTGAAAATGCACATTTCCCCCATAGTCTAAAGCATGAAAATGAACAGGGGGGGAGGATTTGCACATTTGAGGGGGGGATTTGTGCATTTGGGGGATTTGGACATTTGGGGGGATTTGCATATTTTTGCAAGTGTGAATTTGCACAAATGTGAATTTGTGAAAATGTGGGAAATTGGAAAAAATCCAGTTCTGTCAATGTGCAGATGACAGAATGAAAGGCAAGGAATGGATTTTACAAAACCTGTACATCCCTAGCTACAGCCCCTACCCTATTCCTTGCAAGGACAGTTGGTAGAAATCCCTACAGCAAGGGGAGTCAACCTGGTTGCCCTCCAGATGTTTTAGACTACATCCCCTAGAATCCCTGACCATTGGCCACACTGGCTGGGGCATATGGGAGGTGTACTCCAAAACACCTGGAGAGCACCTGATTGCCTATCCTGGTTGAAAGAATATGTGTGTGGGGGGCTACGGGGTCATGCAGAGCAGCCCCAGCTCCCTGCTGCTGACCCAGGCAGTGGCCACACACCCTCCTCCACAGTCTGCGCATTTGGCCCTTCCAGTTCTATCATTATATGTTGCTGGAATCAGTTGCCAGTTGGAAATTTTTAATGTGAAATGGTAGTTTCAGTTGCATGACAGCTTCAGTTGCATAGAATCCATGTGCCTATTCCAGGGAACAGACCAATCATGAAAGTAGATCCACCATTCTGCCACTGACAGCCATCCACCAGCTCCAATGTAGTGCTGAAGCTCAAACTAATGACAGTGTAAGATACCATCCCATATGCACATTGCCAACATAATGCATCTGTTAAGGGTGTGGCCCTTAACAGATGTAATTTGCTAGCATTTTGGAGCATAAGTGAACATGGAAAGCCCTTAGCACAACATATTAAACTGAAAGGTTCTTGGTTGATTGAACATATACATTCGTCCATTCACACACACAAGTCATCACTGTGATGAGGATAGATGTGTGAAGCAGATATCGTGAGTAAAAAAGAGCATAGATCATATCACAGATCATACATTAGATCATAGAATTATGATCTATGATTTTTTAACCCATGATATCTGAAAGTATGAACAAAACATACCTGCTATGTAAGGGTGCCCACTCCCAACCAAGCAGAGGCTCCTGTTCTTTTAAGAACTTCACAACCGGAAGAATGGGAAATGCCCAGGAGGTTGAGCTTCTTGGCACTTTGGGGCTGTGTTGACCAGCTGTAGAGACCACTGAAGAAAACCAAACCTCTGAAACGTTTCCTGCCATGGAACTCGTTAAAGGGACGTGATCGCTATTCCATCCCTCCTGCTTGGGAGCTGTGCACCCTAAGAGACATTTTAGAGCCATCAATTCAATAGATGTTAAGACATTTTTTAAATGTCTGAAATGTCATTATAGTAATTATTCCATATTTCTTGACTTTGGGATTCTTTCAGTGTACCTGTTTTATTTCCCCACTGAGCTGAATAAATTATTGAACTGCACTTTTACTGTGTAATTGAAGGGTTTCCATTGCCTTGTGCTATTACTGTTTTTACTGTACATTTAGAGAAGTTCAATTTTCAATTTCTTTCTGGACAGTGATTGTTCCCTGGAATATATTTGGGTTTTTTTTTTTCCTACTGCAGGAAAAGTCTTTTTCAAAAGTAGAGGTCATTATAGATAAGAATACTCCTTCTTTCTTGAAGGTTAGTTGGCTGTATTGCCTTAGCTACTGCCATACAATGGTCAGGAGGATCGAAAGAACTGTGCAGCTAATTCCTCCCATCCAAGGGGCCTTGGATTTGTGTGTTTTTGAACAGCAGCAGCACCCCACCCCCAAGATACACACACACACTCCACACAGGAAACTACTTTTGGGAAACTACTGGAGGGTAGTTTCCCAAGCAGTTTGTGATGTGGCAGAGTGGCCTAACTGTTCAAAGAAATCAAGCCAAAAATTCCACTGGGCATGCCCAAGATTTGGGGCATGCCTCAAGTAGCTCTTTGGATCCTGATCAAGGTGTTGTGGTATATGAGACATTGTTCAGTCCAAAACACCTGTAAGCCCATCTAAACTTGTTTCAAAGAGCTGTGCAACAACCTCAGACCTTTATTTGGAAGTATGTCCCACTGAGTTCAGTCAGGTTTATTCCCAAGTAAAAGCTAAAAATGTTGTAACAAAAGTTTTATCCCCCTTATCTGGGACACTTGCTAGATATTTTTCAGTTTCCTTTAAGGAAATAATCTACGGGGGGTGGGGGGATAGGGTATCTTTAAATATATCAGAGTATAGGGATCATTACATTGTCTGTGGCTCATTTACTATATAATCTCATTTTGGTCCCAGTCTTCAGTGAATGGTAATGGATATTGATCAGTTGTTTTAAGAGTGGAATAATAGATTCAATTTAATGATGGTGTAATATCTTTATAATGGCTGGACTGTGAACAGAATACAGTCATTATTTCACAGGCAGTGCAAAGCAGCACTGGAGCTTCATCTGTATTGGCTGGAGGATTCCATTATTGTAGCACGTTTGGTTTAGAAACAAGAAACTTTTATAAAACACAAATGGGAAGGGACCATAGATTAGTGGTAGATACAACTTGCATGCAACATGTCTTTGTATGCAACATGTCCCAGGTTGAATGCTGGCATCTCAAGTTAAAAAGAAAATGACCCAGTGATGATGGGTAAGAATGATGACTGACTGTTGCGGGGTGGGGGGGGGGGAGAAAAAGAGAGAGGGAGAATGGAATGGAGTGTTTCGAACTCTGAGCAGAAGCACTCTACACTGCAACATTGTATGCCTTTGAATGCCACTTATGGAGGAATGAACAGTGAGTTGTTATCTTCATAGCCTGCTGTGTGGGTTTCCCACTTCCCAGACATTGTTGAAAACAGGACGCTGCACTAATGGTCCTTTGGCCTGATGCAGCAGGGCTGTTATTATGCCCTTAGTATATGTTTAAGGGTTGCAGAATGAATTGAACCAATAATAAAATGTAAGGAATCGAATTTACCCATTTCTTATGCCTGAAAAATCCACCAATGTACTAGGTCAATTAATATGATGCACTAATGCACTCCTTTCTCCCTTCCCCAGTGACTTAATTTTCTTTCATTACAGAAACCGGTAACCAAAACCTTTTAGCAGCGTTTCTCCTTCATATCAAAGTTTGTTAGCATTTCATTGACTTCCATCCTTTCGTTCCAGTGGTGGGAGCTATGCTTTCCTTTCATAAGATTTTATCTTTAAAAAATCCATAGATCAGCTTAAGGCACAATTCTATGCGTGTTAAGACAGAAAAAGTCCTACAACTGGCTGGGGCGTGCTGGGAGTTATGGGACTTTTTTCTGTCTAAACATACATAGGATCGCATCCTTAAGCTAGGCCTGCATAATTTGTGATGCATCAAGCCAAAGGCCAGCCATTTGGCACCAATGGTGGCTTTCTCCCCAAGTGTTATAGCTGTAGACAGAGGTGTGTGGAGTAGGGTGGGAGGTGATTTGGCTCTGATCCTGAGTGGGAGGGAAGACCTAAGGATCTTGGGTCCCCTATACAGATTCCCACAAGCCTGTAATTAGGTAAGGAAGAACCTGATACATACCTGCATGCTACTTATCAAGTGAATGTCTAGTTTGGGCATGAGTCATAGGAGAGGCCTACATGTTTCCATTCTATTGAAAGATATAAAGAGAAATATGATGATATCTTTTTCATTATCTTTTTTTTAAAAGTACAAGTTAATAATACAGTGATAATTTCTTTTGTCATGCTAGAACAATGAAAATATCAGACTACAGAAGTCATGTATCAAATACTTCGGTTACTCTAATAGTGAAAACACAATGTCGATGATAATGTGAGCAAAGAAAGAGTAGCAATTTGCTCAAGGCATAAAAACAGCCAACACAGTTGTTTTTAAATATATCAGGAGCAGGAAACTAGCTAGGGAGGGTTGAGATGACAGGTGAAAGGAGTGCCGAAGGAGGATTGGGAGTTAGGAGAGAAGCTGCTGAATGACATATTTGCATTGACTGTCACAGCAGAAGATGTTGGAGAGAGGCCCACATCTGAACCATTGGTTTTGGAGGAGGATTTGAGTAGCTATGTCAAATAAATCTAACCTTCATAGATAGCAGGGGCTAGAAGTTCTGAATACATAAAACACTGAATTCTGGCTAGGGAAGTGAGAACTCACCCCTGTCCGGGTTCTCCAGATGCCCACCCTGCCCCTGCTCGCCGGTTCCCAGGCCGCACTCGAACCCGTCCCACTCTCAGTGAGCAGCCCGTACTCACCCCAGCAGCCTTGTTGAGTTCCGCAGTCACCATTTTTTGAAAAATAAAATGGCAATTGCAAAAATGTGTATGTTTTTGTATGCGCAAAAATACGCATTTGCAAATGTGCATATTCTCATGTGAGAAATGTGCATTTTACGAAGGTGCACATTAGTGTGAGTGAGAAAATGTGCATTTTCTCGGGCAAGGAGCGAGCAGGGGATCGGCGAGTGGGGCTCAGGGGTGCGGGCAGGAGCGGGTCCAGTGGATTCCCGGACTGAATCAGGCACCCAACCCATCCCTAATTCTGGCTCACTTGAACTGGTTGGCTGTACGTTACAGGACCTTCTCAGTGGTGGCCCCCAATAGTGGAATATTCCCTGAAGTGAGGTCTGCCTGACACCAACATTGTCATCTTTTTGGTGCTAGGTTAAGACTTTTCTCTACTCCCAGGTATTTGATGATGGAGCTTCTGAATTTAGTTGTTTTACCAGGTTTGGGGATTTTTTTTTAATGATTTTTAGCTATTTTAAATTCCTCTAACTCTTTGTATGTTTTAACCCCTGCTGTAAGACACCTTGAGCCTTTTTTTAGAGAAAGGTGTCTAATAAAATTTCTTCTTCTTCTTCTTCATCATCATTAATAATAATATAATTAAGACTGTAATCTTGTACTCACTTACCTGGGGAGTAGGCCCCACTGAAATCAGTGGTGCTTACTTTTGACTGGACATGTGTAGCATTGTACTGTAAATTAAAGTAAATTAAATTCATAGACGTGAGAAAAAGATGACATTTTAGAGTTAATTGACAAATTATAAACAGGTCAGCTAGGCCAGGAGGCAGCACAAAGTTTCTAAAGAATGCAAATGTTAAATGACTGATAATAAAAACAAAAATGCAATTTAATATCAAAATCAGGTCTTTATAACCTTTATAGATCAAGCATTCTAGCAAACCCTTTGATTAAATTCTCCCTTGCTTTCTGATAATTACACATAAATTGCCATATTTGAAAGTTCTGAAACTGGATGATTATCTCTTTGCAATTTATCTGTTATTTCTTGGTAAGGAAGAATAATGCCTTTTTACCTTGTTTTCCTAATGTCTGTCACATCAATGTGTTTGTTGTATTAATTCCAGCAGCGCAAGATTGTAGCAATTCATGGGGTTTCTAAAATGCTTTTTTTTTGCTTTTTACTGGTATGCCATCAATTTTATTTTAGGGGCAAGGAAGAACAACATTTTTCCTAGTTTAGACTTTTATTTTTATTGTACCAGTCTGCAGATGCTGCAATTTTTGTTGCACAACAACAGCAAAAAAGTGGCACTCTGCCAGATCCCCACCTGTCGTTTCACAATCTCTTTGCTTCCCTGCAAAAGAATCAGTCATTTTTCTGTCTCTTTTGCAAGGATTTTGCGAATTTCAGATAAATTTCTGTCTGAGTACTAACCTTATTGTAACGTCCTGCACACTCAGAGATTTTGTCCAAACTTTTCACCTTTTCCTGCAATTTCCGGATGCATTTTCCCCCCACTCTTCCCCTCAATGAGCAGTTGAAAATAAATAGAAAAATTCAGGACAGTGTTAAAAAAAGATTTGGCACTCCCATCTTTTCTATGGCCATTGGCTTTCCCATAATAGAAGATGAAACCCTGGGTCACTTCCCATTCTACATATTTGTCATTTTTAAAAGACTGACTTGAATTGGAATAGCCATACATAAAAATATTAATTTACGGAATATATTTATGTTGTTGGCATGGTGTAGTGTTTCCAGTGTGGTGCCATGGGAACCAATGTGCCCATGGACGGCTGTCTTGGCTAAGGTGGCCACTTACGTATTGCCCAAAAAAGAGGAAATTCATCAACGAAAAAGAGGACAAAGAAGACAGACATTTTCATAACAGTTGTATATGCTAATTTATATGCAGAGATTCAAATTCTGAAACAATGACTATAATTTAAATAGAAATACAATGCAGAGAGAGTGTGGTGTAGTGGTTAGAGTGTTCAACTGGGACTCGGGTTCTAGTTTCCACTTGGCCGTGAAGCTCACTGGGTGACGTTGGGCCAGTCACGGATTCTCAGCTTAACCTACCTCACAGGGTTATTGAGAGGATAAAATGGAGAGGAGTACGATCATGTAAGCTGCCTTGGGTTCCTTACAAGAGGAAAAAGGCGGGATATAAATGTAAGAATAAATACATCTCACCATAGTAGGGAACACTGACCCAGTGGCCCGTGTATGCTTGCTCAGCCTGCTGCTTGGATGCACATCCAAGGCTCCTGTTCTTTCTTCTTATGGTTCTTTATCTTTAAACAAGACTTGGACTGGACAGACCATCAAATAGAGATTGACTTAAAATAGAGGACTGCCCTTTCCAAAGTAGGACACATGGTCATCCTACTCTTGGTACCCATGAATCTCCTTGCCCCTGCAGACTTTTATTTTATTTTTTAAACTAACTTTTTTTTTTTTTTTTAGTTGGGAGGCTGGCTTGTTGCAAAGTGAAGTGCTGCCCTACAGCACCATCTTTACTTAGGTTCCAAACAGTGGTTTTGTGTTTCCGAGCTCAGACCCCACTTCTGTACTTAGGTTCTTGCGCAAGTTACTTTCCACCAGTTTGCCTTCTGGTTTCTGATGGGCCATGCCCACCATGGCAACCATTTCATGACCAGGCAAGCCGCCCCCCCATGGCAGCCATTTTGTGAGCGCACCCAGAGAACTCAAAATTCCAGATGTGCTCACCAACCCAAAAGGGTTGGGGACCTCTGAATATTGACATCTTTTATAGATTCAACTATAAATCTAGAGCATGCATGTTTTTGTGCTATACAAACTCCTCGCCAAGCAGTGCATCAAGTTAATATTTTATTCTGTATATTATTTATTTAAAACATGTTAGCTGCTCTTCAGCCCAAACTTCCACAGTGGCTTACAAAATCAAGCAATATTGAAAACAATAAAATAAAACCATTAAAAAATCAGAGAACAAAATAAAATAACAGCTTGAGCCTGCTGGAATGGCCCAGGCCTCTTTCAGAGACAAAGCCATTGATCTTGCCATTAAAGCCTTGGACTATCTTGAGGGATTGTGAGTTTGTTTGTTTGGTTGCTTATTTATTTATTGCATGTATATCCCACCTTTTTTCCTCTAGCAAGGAACCCAGGGCGGCTTACATTCTCCTCCCCTCCTCTTCATTTTAACCTCACAACAACAACCCTGTGAGGTAGGTTGGGCTGAGAGTCTGTGACTGGCCCAAAGCCACCCAGTGAGCTTCCATGGCCGACTGGGGACTAGAACTGGATCTCCCGGCTCCCAGTCCAGCACTCTCACCACTACACCATGCTGCCTCTCCCGTTTACTCAGGCTTCTTAGTTCTACTCTTCTTTTTTTGCTAGAAAGAAACCCAACATCCACCAACCAGAGCCAGATGCAAAATAGAGGCAACAAAATGGCTCATGGGTCATAGCCAGTTATCTACGGCATCTATGTCATGAGCGAAACACTGGGGTAAAGATGCAAGTACACATCGACGTCTAAATTGCTACAGGTCAGGAAATCTAGCAGATCTGGCCAGGAGCACTGCACAGAGGCCTCATCAATTTTACTCTTTTATTCGTAAGGAACTCTTAAGTGTCAAACTACACTTTACATGAATTATGTAGCATGTAGCTGTAGATAATCTCTCTCTCTCTCTCTCTCTCTCTCTCTCTCTGCTCTAGAGTAAGTACATGCAGCCCTAATTCAGTTTGCAACTACCAGGCACCAGGTGGGGAGGATTTTTCCCTTGCACATGTGGGGGGAGTTAAAAAACGGATGAAAAAAGGAGGAAATGTCTCGATTGGCATCAATGGAGGCTTTTTTTCTTTTCTTTTTTAACCCTTGCATGTGTATGTGGATTGACAGAGGCAGGGATTATCCTCCCCTACTTACTACACAATTGATGTAATGTGTAATTTTACTTTAAGACTGAGAGATAAGTGATTAAGGCCAGCTAAGGCAAAGGTGCTTATTTTGTGTCTTCCTTGCAATTTTATTTGCTATTGCTAAATGAATGGGAATCGGAAACCATTGATAAATTACTCAGAGATCTACTTGTAGATGCTGATCTACCTTCTGCCTTTCTCTGTTTTAGAAAGCACGTTGCCCCATGTAGCTTCACTTGCTTGTAAGATCTTTGCTGACAGTCTTGCGCCAGCTTCTCTCTGTTCAGGAGGTGGGGTTTGAGGTCATCTGTTGTCAGGAACAGGACTTTCTCAGATGTCCTGGATCGATGGGATGATTTCTCTCAAGAGGACCACCAGCGCACTCCTCATGTTTAATGCCTTTGTGAGGTGAATCTGTTCTGCAAGGCATTTGGCTAGGTGGGATAAATGGACAGCGGGTGCTTCCGGACAGACAGCTCCTAGCCTTACACATCAAAAGGCATTGTGCCGCTATGCCATCTTTTCTTCCTTCACAGTTTTTTGGCTAGTAAGAAAAAATATGCAAGAAATGTTTGGAAAGCACAGGAGGGCTACAAATGGAAGATGATGTCATCTGGAGGCACCCCTCCCCCCTGTAAAATTCTGATTGAATCATGCTGTAAACACCCTCCAGCAAGTGTGCAAAGGCAGTGTAAAATGCTTTAAGGGCACAACCCTATGCATGTTTAGACGGAGAAAAGGCCTACAATTTCCAGCATTCCCCAGCCAGCTGCTGGCTGGGGAATGCCGGGAGTTGTAGGCCTTTTCTCTGTCTAAACATGCATAGTGTTGCACCCAAAATAAATAAATTCAAAGGCAGGGGAGATGCAGGCAGCAGGCAGACAGGTGGGCTAGAGGAGGGAGGGAGAGATGTGGACCAGCTGAAGCAAGGAAGAAGAAGCAGGGTGCCTGTGGGGAGTGGTGCCACATGCAGGACCAGGGAGGACATGATGGCTCTTTTTTCACTTTGCCTTCTTGAGCCGCTTATCACAAGGGAGGGACACACAGAGGCACAGACCAGGAGGCGTCCTGGTTGACCCGGACAGCCCTGTCCCGACCACTTATTTCAGGGGTGTTGAACCTTAGGCCCATGGGTCAAATGTGGCCCACCTGGGGTCCCAGTCCAGCCCTCCAGAGTTACCCAGATAGCCACACACCCTCCTCTGGCCTCACCGCCTTTCCCCCCCCCCAGACTGCCGACTGTTTGGTGGCTTCCTGGATTTTGCTTTTGTTTCCCTCCTCCCCATTCTGAAAGCTTGCAATTCCTCTCCTAAGGCTTCGTGACTGGCAGTAAGAACTTTGAGCTAAAATGTGCCGGCACTTTGGATCCCACCCCTTTTGCCCACCCTGGGAAGCCCCCTGGGAGCTTCTCTGACATGGAATTTGGCCATCAGGCTGAAAGAGGCTTGGCACTCCTGACTTATTTTCCAGAATCACAAATGTGAAGGTTGAGCGCTTCTCATGTTTAATGACTTCTGCCCCATTCATACTGATGTTGTTCCTAATCACTCCAAATATATGCACATTGCCAGGGAGCTGAATATAATAATGAAACCCATTACACATGTGAGGGCTTAGATTAATGAGGCAAACTCAGTCAGAAATGGGCAACTAAAATGACCATTAGGGCCACGGTGGCTTAGTGGTTAAGGCGCTGAATTGCAGACCGGAAGGTCGGCAGGACAGCAGTTCGAGACCCGAGTGCCGCGTGACGGAGTGAGCTCCCGTCTTCAGTCCCAGCTCCTGCCAACCTAGCAGTTCGAAAGCAAGAAATTGCAAGTAGATAAATAGGCACCGCTTCGGCGGGAAAGGTAACAGCCTTCCGTGCACCTCGGTGTACAGTCATGCTGGCCACATGACCACGGAAGCATCTTTGGACAGCGCTGGCTCTTCGGCTTAGAAATGGAGATGAGCACCGCACCCAAGAGTCGGACATGACTGGTTGGGGACACTTTTACCTTTTTAAAATGACCAAGGGGCTGGAGCATCTATGAGAGAAGGTTACAACAGCTGGATTTGTTTAGCTTGGAAAAAAGAAGGGTAAGGGGAGACGGATAGAGGTGTACAAAATTATTCATGGTGTGGAGAATGTGGGTAGGGAGACATTTTTCTCCCTCTCTCAAAATACTAGAACCCGGGGTCATCCCATGAAGCTGATTGGTGGGAGATTCCAGACAGATAAAAGAAAGTACTACTTCGCACAGCACATAGTTAAACTATGGAATTCACCACCACAGGATGTAGTGACTGATGGCCACCAACCTGGATGGCTTTAAATGGGGGTTGGACAAATTCCTGGAGGAGAAGGCTATCAACGGCTATTAGTCCTGATGGCTATGTGCTACCTCCAGTACCAGAGGCAGTGAGTCTATATACCGCAGTTGCTGGGGAACATGGGTGGGAGGGTGCTGTTGTGCTCAGGCCCTGCTTGTGGGTTCCTGGTCGACAGCTGGTTGGCCACTGTGTGAACAGAATGCTGGACTAGGTGGACCCTTGATCTGATCCAGCATAGGTCTTCTTATGTTCTTATGTTCAGAGGTTACCTGTGATTCTTTCTCGGGGTTGAGAGTGGGAATAAATTCATTATTTCCATGAGCACTACACAATTCCTGGTTTTTCTCCTTTATATCCTGAGCGTTAAAACCAAAGCATGCATGCACTTATGTCAATAGCTGATGGATTTGGTCAGGGCACCTGAGAAGATTCTCTGCTGGGAGCATTAGCACTGGAAAGGGAGATGGAGCATCTGTTTCCACTGGGAGTGCTGTCATTGATTTGTATTTCCTCTCTTGCAACATAGCGAGCTAGATGGACACAGATTAGGCTATCACCCATATAGCCTCCTACTACAACTGCGTTTAGTGCCCTTGGAATACAGTTATCCGAGGATTGACAGTGAGGAGCAAAGGCTAATATATGTCATAGAAATGGCGGCTGTGATCAAAGTATGTGTTACTTCAGGGCGGCTGGATATGTGTTTCATTCCCTTGGGTGGTAATCCAGAAATAAACGATGGGGTATGTCACCACTTATGTCGCTTCTTAATGACTGAAAATGCTTCCCACTCCAATGAGTGTGGACTCTGCAAGAGTAGCGCTTGGTGGATTGTGCCAAGTAGTAAAAGCATCTCAATCTATTATTGGTCATAAAAGCATTTCTGTTACTGAATCGACAGCTTCTTGGGGACCACAGATTCTGAAAAGAGTCACAGTAGCCAATAAAGAAAGTGTTCTAAATGCCCATCAGTACAGAAGTGACATTATCCACTGATTGCCCTAAAGCAAACAACCTGACATGACGGGGCAGAGGCAGGATTTTCCCGTCAGTTGCTATCAAGTGGCACTTTAATTAGGTTATCTTGAATGAGCTGGTTTTCTTCCAGCAAACTGAAGCAAAGGCTCTGGCAACTGTAAGCGAAGTATCATTGCATTGTCAGATTAGCTTGTTTCCTCCTTGTGAAGATCCCAAAAGCTACATCTGTAGGGATGGCGGAGAATTCCGCCACGGATCTCAGTGAGGCCAAATTCGTTCCCCCCAAAATCCGTGGCATAATGAAGCCACCCCGCCCCACCACCCTGCAAAAGGCGCGTGAAACAGAGCACCTACCTGGTGCCGTTCATGATGCTTTGCGAATGGCGGCGGCATCTGCAGCCGCCATTCGCTTCACAATTTTTGCCATGATAAGCTACATAAATACTTACGTAGCCTATCACGGGGGGAAAAAAGGGAACGTGAATGGTGGCTGCCATAGCCTCCGCCATTTGTGTTCCCTTTTTTTGGCCGTGATAGGCTACGTAAATATTTATGTAGCCTATCACGGCCAAAAAAAGGGACGCAAATGGAGGCGGCTATGGTGGCTGCCATTTGCGTCCCTGCGCAGCTCAGCAGCAGCCGGATGTCGCTGTGGGCGGCCCTGGCCAGCCCGTGGCTCCGCGGAGTCACTGCGGAGCGGAGCTGGCCAGCGATGATTTCGGGGGGAGGGACGGAGCGCCTCCCCCCCACTGCGGATGTCGTGAAATGAAACAGGTGATGGTGAGTCGTTTCATACATCCCTATACATCTGTGCATCTCAAAGCCCGTCCCAAAGATTCCCATATGCTCTAGGGTCCTGCTGACAGGAGCAGACTTAATGGGTGGTGTCACTAATCGCGGGTGACATTAAGAATTATTGCATTCTTAATTGTTCCTCTCTTGTCTCCCACATTAAGGAATAGCTGTCATTTAGTCCTAGGATGGAAGCAGTGCAGGGTGGTGGCTCAGATTTTGCTGGGGCCGTGAATCCATTTTGGATTTCAGTCAGAACCAGCCAGAACTCTAAAGGAGCTATCCAAAGTGCTGAATCCCATCTCCAACATAGGTTCAGCACCTTGGATAGCTCCTTGAGAGTTCTGGCTAAAACTCAGAGTGGATTCACAGCCCCACCGAAATCAGAGCCATCAGCCTCCAGTGGGTGGAAGTAAAGCGCTGTGCCTCAGAATGCTCCCAGGAGGCAAAACCTGCCCCCTACCCTGACACTGGGTGTCTCACAGGGAAGTGGCAACACATATCTGTTCGAATTGCTGCCAGGGTCCTTGCAATATCCAAGGTTTCCATCCACTTGGCCCCCTTACTCAGCATTTCACTAGTATATAACATATGCCAACTGTTTGGGGCAGTGGATGTTAAGAGGTGAGCATTATAGGATGAAAAATTAGGATCCTGGGTGTTTGAAAACACTGGAAAAATACTCCATGAAGAGAAACATTTAGGAAGCTGCCTTATCCCAAGTCGGCTCTTTGGTCCCATCTAGCTCTGTATTGTCCACACCAGCCTCTCACAACTGGGTGCCCTTTGAATGTGTTGGACTACAATGCCCATCATTTCCAGCCAGCATGGCCAATGGCCAGTAATGCTGGGAGCTGTGGTCCAAAACCTCTGGAGGACAGCGCATTGGGGACAGCTGGTGTATTGCCTAGCAGTGGCTTTCCAGGTTGTGGGACAGGGATCTTTCCCAGCCCTACCTGGAGATGCTGGGGACTGAACCTGGGACCTTCTGCCTGCAAAGCACACACTTTGTCACTGAGCTGTGGCCTTTTCCCTTGTTCTGAAAACATCTGGTGGGAGAATGGGGTACATATTTGTCCTCTTAAAAACAACAACAACCCAATAACTTAGATTATGGTTTGAAGTTACTTGTAGGCACCTTCTACATTGCACACTCATCTTTTCCTATTCATGGTTGTTTACACGTTCTTTGGATGATGCCATGACTCTAGTTTTGCTTCTGTGTCTAACTAGCACTTTTGGCAAGTTGTTTTTTTTAAAAAAAAATGCAGGGAAAATGCAGCACTAAACTGTGAAGAAAGTGCAATTTTCTCTTGTGTATTTGTGCTATTCCCCTATACCACAGTGCCACCTAGCAGTTATCTAGTGGAAAAGCAGGAAAGGAAACACTCATGTAGTGCTCAGAGCTCAATTCTGTGACAAAACTGGAAGTAGACATAGCAGATTAGCAACTGATTAAGAGCTGTAGAAAAGCTGGTATTCTCTTGGCCATTTCCCCTGCCAAATTTCAGAAAGCAAAGACAAAGTTACTTTCACTCTTCCTGCCTTTTCTGGCCTTCCTTCTCTGCCTCCTGTTTGAATTTTCCTCATTTGTGGAATGGTAAAAGATAAATGAATGAAGATGGATCAGAAATCAAGAACTGCCTTTCTGGATTTGACCAAAAGCCCACCTAAGTCCAGCATTTTGTTTCTGACATTGGGGAGACAGATGTCTCTAGGACCTGCACAAGCAGGGCACTTGTCTGTCTCTAACACTGGATTCTCAGAAGTACAGTCTCGGAACATAGGAGTCACACTTAGTTATCATGGTTAATAGCCATTGGTTGACCAATACGTCCCAGTTATGCCTGGTAAAAGCATAGCTAGATTCTCTAACAGTGCAACCCTGTGCTCAATGGGACTTACTCCCAGGTAAGTCTGTATAGTATTTCACCCAAAGAGCTCTTATTCAAAATTTGTTGGAATAACTAATTATCTCATTGCTGGGACACCCATTCAGTTATACTTGTGAGACACAAGCATCAGTTTAATTAGACAATTATTTCCCAACTTTCAAAATCAGCTTGGGCCACTGTGGTTGTCATACTTTTTGGCTACCCACAAGCAGGAGATACCTTTGAATGGATAAATACATAACAGAAGGGATGTCAATGGATGAGTGAAGAGCATTCCCAGTGTGGCTTAAGAAATGTGAGGACTCAGTCACATCTGCTAAATGTTCTCCTGTTCTCAAAAGAGAAGACTTTAATAAAGGGATGGAGAACCTCCGGCCCATGGGCCTAATCCGGCTTACAGAGGTTTCCCATTTGGCCCATGGAGCCTCCTTGGATTCCCCCATGGGGTGATGCACAGTGCATGAAGCTGGGAACTCACCCGCACTGCACTTTGCCCCATCAGGGATGATGTGGCATGGATGGAGCAGTGAAGCAGCTCCAGCATAAGTGGTGGCTGGAGCATTTCAGCTGCCACTTGGGTCAGGGCAGTTTCACCGACACTGCGCCTTCCTGCAAGGAGGAGGATGCAGCAAAATACACCCAGGTTTGCTGGCACTGCACTTTCCCCCATTGGGGGGCACTTCCCAGACTGAGGAGAAACTTCTCCTGAGAAACTTCTCAGTCAGGGCTGCTTTGCTGTGCACAACCTTTCCTCAGAAAACCTGCATGCGGTGAAGCTCGTCCCTGGCCGAAATATCAGCCGCGACTCTAGCTGGTGTGCTGGCTGGGGACCGGATGACATCCTGAGGGCAGTGTGTGTGTGGCCCATGCACCCTGACATCATCTGGCCCATAAAGGGCCAGGTGAAGAGGTCATTTGGAGCCGCACTCCAAAAGTGTCCCCACTCATGATTCAATCGAATTCTCTATATACAGGATCAGTCTCGACATAAATATAAGGCCACATTAACAAGAAAAGTGTGAACTGAGCATGGTGGTTCAGTTCTATGGAGATATAGGATTTAGTCAGTAGGATTCAGTCCCTACTCCCTATCTTAGGTTCGACTAAAATCAGGATCCAGCTGATGTTAGGCTTGACTCAATCCGATTGAAACAATGCCACAAGGTGTTTGTGACTAACTTAACCTGGATTGTGGGGAATATATATTTTAGGGATGTACGACAGTCACTTACCTTTTCGCAGCTTGGATTCGTGGTGGGGGGGGAGGCACTCCGTCCCTCCCCCCGGAATCTTCCCTGGGCCGACTCTGCTCCACGGCTGCTCCACAGCGGCTCCACGGAGCTGCCAGCCAGGGCCGTCTGCAGCTAGAGTTCCGGCTCCAGCTGGCTGCTGCGGCCGCAAATGGTGGCTGCCGTAGCGGCTGCCATTTGCATCCTGCCAGGCTGCCATGATAGGCTACGTAAGTATTTAAGTAGCCTATCACGGCAAAGAGCAGGGGAGCAAACGGCAGCCTCTACGCCGTTTGTGCTGCTGCTCTTTCCGTGATAGGCTATGTAAGTATTTATCTAGCCTATCACGGTAAAGGCAGCTACACAAATGGCCACGAAAATTTGTGTGGCTGCCTTTACCATGATAGGTTACGTAAATACTTACATAGCCTATCACAGAAGGAGCAGCAACGCAAACGGCATAGAGGCCGCCGTTTGCTCCCCTGCTCTTTGCCATGATAGGCTACGTAAATACTTACATAGCCTATCACAGCAGCCTGGCAGGACGCAGTGACCAGCTGCTGCCACCACCACCAGAGCTGCCGCCACTGCCACCAGAACATCCGCCCAAGGTAAGCTTCATCCCGGGGGGGATTCCACGAGGTGGCGGGAGGTGGGAGGCCATTCCGCCACAGGTTTCGGAGGGCCAAATGCCAGTGCATTTGGCCTCACTGAAATCCATGGTGGAATTCTCCGCCATGCCTAATTATATTTGCACATTTTCTTTTTCATTTCTTCCAAAAAAACTTATTCTTAAAAATGTGTTTTATTGGTGACCTAACGTCAGGCAATCACAACATTTTCAGGAAAGGAACCCAATATAGCAGGATTGGAAAGAAACTGCAGACCCTTGCTCCAAAGTGCTTGTGTTTGCAAAGAGGAGGTGTAACTGCCTGAAGTTTAAGACACCCTAAAGGCTTATGTTTAAAATTAGTTTGTACTTTTATTGACATAGTGATGATTTGTGGTGTATATGGTTCAAAGGTGATCAAGTTATCTGGCAGGTATAAGCTGGTTTTAATCAGTGGGGTTTATTTTTTAGTTGGCAAGTTTAATCCAAGTAAATCCAAGCAAAATAAGGAAGTGTCTTGTGGCACCTTAAAAACGGACAGATTTATTGCAGCATCAGCTTTCAGAGACTAGCGCTTTTGCTACCGCTGGAAGTTTGTCCAAATAGTGATTCAAGATTCTATAAGAAATGCAAAACATTCCCCTGTAGCCTAACTTCAGAACCATCCACTAGGGTTGTAAACGTGTGATGCTCCTTCTTTGCTTCTTGTGTCAGGAGCTTGAACAAAAGGGAAGTTGAATGGAATCCATGAGCCAGTGGTGTTTAGCCTCTTCCCATCTGAGGACTAAATTCAGTTTCAGAGAAGCTCTCAGGTCTGCATGCCAGTGGTCAGGGGAGGTGGGTGGCTTCAATTTTGGAGCTGTGACTCCATTCTGAGTTTCAGTCAGAACCAGCCAGAATACTAAAGGAGTTATCCAAGGTTCTGAACCTAGTTTTTGTGGGATAGGGTTCAGAACTTTGGATAGCTCCTTTAGAGTTCTGACTGAAACCCAGAATGGATTCATAGCGTCACTGGAATTGGAGCCATCAGTGGTGAATGGGCTTGAAGGCAAAATGGGGCAGGAGGTGGGGCAAAATGCATCCTATGTTGGCTGAAAGCTCTTCCTGATGGTAACTAAACCTTAGGAGAGGCATTTCAACCTTTCAGAAACAGATCACTTAGTAATTTCCACCCATAGCAATCAAAATGACCAGCGGAATGAAATGAAGAGACATTCAGTGTAGTTCTTCATTCCAAGTGAGTTTGGTCTAGAAGCTCTCTGAAATGCCACCATCATCTTCTGTCCTTGCTTCAGACCTCCGGTGATTTACTTTTGCTAAACAGAACTGAAATGCATGATGGTAAAATATCCTCAACAGAGTTTTGAAGTCACGCAATGAAAGGAAATATGTCACCATCAACAATATTTTATTCATTGTCTTCAATAAAACAAGATTTATTGATTTATTTCAGCTTTGCAGTAGTCCCTTTTCTTCTTGTTGCTTCCCTCTTGGGAAGAAAACTGTATTCCGGGTGCTTTAATTATGCTAGTTTTTGCCCTGGTGTAAACTTCCTTGTGTGCCCAACTCTTTGACGGAGACAAGCGAGTAGTTGTTGCAGCAAATCAAGACAAACTTAATCTGGTGTCTTGCATAGAAATGCATGTTAGGGACTCCCACAATAGCTGTTTGCTGCAGGCAATGTTTTATAGTCTTAATTATATCACCACTGGAAAAAAAAAAAATCAGTGGCTGTGTATCTAAATTCATTTGTGCACATTATGGGTTTTTTCCCCCCCACTTCCCCGAGGAGTAATATGGTAAATAACTATATCTGAAACCTAAAACACTATGATTGATGTTCTACAGGGGGGTTTCATGTAAAATTGACTTCCAAAAAGCAGACCGATACCTTGTAAAAAGGCTGTGATCAGATAGGATTGTAATGTCATTAAACCAAGGGCTGCTAATATTTCCCTCCTTTTGACTTATTTAAGGGGGTTGAGACGCTGGTTAATGTGAACTTAAATGAGCTGCAAATGACTGTAGGAATGCTACTTGTGTAATTCAGCCACTGTCCTCATTAGTGAAACTGAGCAGAAAAAAAATTAACTGGGACAGAAGAAAATAACCTCTGGCAGTGTATTTAGACTCCACAGCCATTCATCGAGAGAACAGACCTCTAAAAAGTCCCAGTGGAATGAATGGGAGCTGCTCATGGTGGAGCAGAGAAAGGCTATGGGCTCTACCAGGGATTATGGACTAGGATTTCCCAACCCTGCCTAAGAGATTGAGCCTCTTGTTGCATTGAGGAGGGGACACATGGCACAAGCATCATTTTCAGGGCCCCAGAAAATGCACACCCATGCTACCATCCCTTGCCAGAATTCATCTTCTTTTAGTTCCCTTTGCCTGGCCTCCCTGCATTTCTGGCTGACTGGTTTCTGTTTACTGACAGACATGTGAGAAATAGACACAATCCTACACATGTCTACTCAAAAGTAAGCCCTACTTAATGGCACTTCCTCCCAACTAAGTGTGCATAGGATTGAAGCCTAAGGGGCCAATCCTATAGGGATGCCTGCCAGCCTCCCCAGTCCCCTGCCCACCCACAGAAACGCCTGCTTTCCCTCCTCTCCGAGGTTGCTTTTGCAAGCTTGGAGAGGAAGCCAATGTGGTTCTCTCCACGCCAGCTACGAGGCAGAGGTGGAGGCAGGGAGCTTGGACACCTTGGTCTGAGGTTGGAGCACTGCCTCCAACCCCGGATCCAGAAATCAAAACTATCCTATGGCCCCCCTGATGTTTTCTAGGGGTCACAGGTAGGGATGGCAGAGAATTCCGCCACGGACTCCAGTGAGGCCGGATTCTTAGAATCTGGAACGGACCACCCCACCCCGCCACCCTGCAAAGTCCAACCCAGCCGGATCCTACCTGACAGGCTGGCACTGCCAGCTCTGGATCCGTCTGGGTCCGTCCACTGCCCCGTGCAGATGCAAAATGGCAGCTGGCATAGCAGATGCCATTTGCGTCCTTCCCTTTTTGCTGTGATAGGCTAGGTAAAGATTTACGTAGCCTATCACGGCCAAAGGGAAGGACACAAATGGCATCCACTATGCCATTTGCGTGCCCCCCTTTTTGCCATGATAGGCTACGTAAATCTTTACATAGCCTGTCATGGCCAAAGGGAGGCATGCAAATGGCGTCTGCTATGCTGGACGCCATTTGCGTCCGTAGACCAGACACGGCTGGAAGTCTGGCAGTGGCTGGCCCTGGCCGGCAGCTCCATGGACTCGCCGCAGAGCAGAGCCAGCTGCGGAGGATTCCAGGGAGGAGGACCAGATTGCCTTCCCCCCCACGGACCCCCCAGCGGACCCAGGTAGGTGGGGTCTGTACACCCCTAGTCACAGGATTGCTAAACCATTTATATTACGGGCCTGTAAATCCTACCAGCAGCACTGGCTCCCTGGGACTAATGTCCCAGATTATTGTGGTTCTTCTTCCCTCTCATCATCTCTCCCTGTCTCCTGCCTATGCACAAGGAACTCTGGGACTGGTGATTCTCAAGACAGCATGCCACACAGGGAAAAACTATTCTCTGTCTCTCAAACAACAGCACCCAGTTTAACTTCACAAGCATCTGTTTCTAGAGAAGACTCAGGCCAACAACTCACTGTTAAGAACATAAGAACATAAGAGCCATGCTGGATCAGACCAAGGGTCCACCTAAGAGCATAAGAGCCATGCTGGATCAGACCAAGGGTCCACCTAGTCCGGCAACCAGGGCGTGGGCGCAACAGCACCCTCCCACTCATGTTCCCCAGCAACTGGGGTACATCATAGGCTCACTGCCTCTGGTACTGGAGGTAGCACATAGCCATTAGGACTAGTAGCCATTGATAGCCTTTTCTTCCAGGAATTTGTCCAACCCCCTTTTTTTAAAGCCATCCAAATTGATGGACATCACTACATCCTGTGGTAGCGAATTCCATAGTTTAACTATGCGCTGTGTGATGAAGTCCTTCCTTTTATCTGTCCTGATTCTCCCACCAATCAGCTTCATGGGATGACCTCGGGTTCTAGTATTTTGAGAGAGGGAGAAAAATGTCTCCCAATTCACATTCTCCAGACACGCATAATTTTGTAGACTTCTATCAGGTCTCCCCTTACCCTCCTTTTTTCCAAGCTAAACAATCCCAGCTCTTGTAACCTTCTCTCAAAGGGGAGATGCTCCAGCCCCTTGATCATTTTAGTTGCCCTGTTCTGCACTTTTTCCAGCTTGACAATATCTTTTTTTAGGTGTGGTGACCAGAACTGTACACTGTCTTCCAAGTGCGATCACACTTGAATAGGGGCAGTATGATATTGCAGTTTTATTCTCAATTCCTTTTCTATTTATGCCTCACATGGAGTTTGCCTTTTCTTTCAGCGGCTGGACACTGGGTTGACATCGTAACTGAGCTGTCCACCACAGCCCCAAGTTCTCTTTCCTGGTTGGTCACCACTACCTCCAATCCCATCAGGCTATACTTGAAATCCAGATTTTTTGCCCCAGCTTGCATCACTTTACACTTACTTACATTGAACTGCATTTGCCATTTAGATGCCCATTCTCCCAGTTTGGAGAGATCCTTTTGGAGCTCTTCACAATCCCTGTTTGTTTTAACCACCCTAAATAATTTAGCGTCATCCACAAAGTTGGCCACTTCACTGCTAATACAGATCCCTGTGGGACCCCACTATTTACTCCCCTCCATTGGGAGAATTTACCATTTGTTCCTACTTTCTGTTCTTTAACCAGTTACTGATCCATAAGTGGACCGGTTCTCTTATTCCATGACTGCTAAGTTTTCTCAGGAGTCTCTGCTGAGGGACTTTGTCAAAAGCCTTTTGGAAGTCCAAGTAAACAATGTCTACTGGTTTATGTCCTGTCTACGTGTTTATTGACACTCTCAAAGAACTCTAAAAGGTTAGTGAGACAGGACTTACCTTTGCAGAAGCCGAGTTGATTCTTTTTCAGCAGGGCTTGTCCTTCTATATGCTTACTAATTTTATCTTTAATAATGCCTTCAACCAATTTACCTGGAACAGACGTTAAGCTAATAGGCCTGTAATTTCCCAGATTCCCCCCGGATCCCTTTTTGAAAATTGGTGTTACATTGGCCATATACCTCTAGTATATAGGCTGATCTTAGGGACATGTTGCATATTTTTGTTCGAAGATCAGCAATTTCATATTTGAGTTCTTTGAACACTCTAGAATGGATACCATCTGGGTCCAGTGATGCATTTGCTTTCAATTTATCAATAAGGTTGAGAACTTCATCTTTTGTCACCAGTATTTGCCTCAGTTCCTCAGACTCCCTTCCTGAAAAATCAGTTCAGGCACAGGTATCTGTCCTATACCTTCTGCAGTGAAGATGGATAAAAATAATTCATTCAGCTTCTCTGCATTCTCCTTGTTCTCCTTCAGTACTAGTTCTGTGTGTTGTGTGCTGCTCTTAACAGACAGCTCCTGGTGCTACAAATCAAAAGGCTTTATTTATTTATTTATTTATTCATTCATTCATTTCATTTCGATACCGCCCAATAGCCGAAGCTCTCTGGGCGGTTCACAATAATTAAAACCAAACAACACACAATAAAACAATTTAAAATATATAGAACATTAAAACCACAATATAACAATACAACCACAATAAAACCTAGCAGCAGTGCAGGAGTTTAAAATACAGATTTAAAACAGCAAAGCTAAAAATTTAGAAAGCTAAAATGATAAAATGCCTGGGAAAATAAAAAGGTCTTCACCTGGCGCCGAAAGGAATACAATGTAGGCGCCAGGCGAACCTCACTAGGGAGCTCATTCCAGAGCCGGGGTGCCACAGCAGAAAAAGCCCTCCTCCTAGTAGCCACCCGCCTCACTTCCTTTGGCAGGGGCTCATGGAGAAGCGCCGCTGATGATGATCTTAAGGTCCGGGCAGGCACATATGGGAGGAGGCGATCCTTCAGGTAACCTGGCCCCAAGCCGTTAAGGGCTTTGACAATAAGGGCTTATTGTCGTGGTCAGACCATTTCCTGGTGAGATTTGAACTCATGGCACTACTTCACTCCTGCAGGGGTGGGAGACCCTTTCGGATGGTCCTCCCCAGGAGACTGATGGAATCCAATGGATTTCTGAATGCTTTGAGGGATTTTCCAGTGGACAAAGCTGGTGATCCAGCTGAGGCCATAGTCTCACTGTGGAACTGTGAGATGAGGAGGGCCACTGACTTGATTGCACCTGAGTGCCCTCTCTGGAGCTGTGGAGCCTGTTCTGCTCCCAAGTATACTGGGGGGCTGCTGTCAATGAAACAGGCCGGACGTCGGCTAGAGTGCAAATAGCACAGGCCTCAAAACGAAGATGATCGAGCACGCTCTAGAGCACATAATCATGCCTATTGCATGGCAATGTGGAGAGCAAAGAAGGTTTATTTTGGTGCCTCCATTGCATCCTTGAGTAGCCATCCAGCAGAGTAGGGCCACTGGTGTCAGGGCAAATGGGGCCCTGGCCCCCTCAAGGACCCACTGTGACCTTCGTGCATCACAATTTAAGGACAAAATTGCTTGTCTCCACAGCAACGTGATGCTGTTGTTAGTGCAGTTCCAGTTGAGGTGTCCGACACCACCATCTGCCCGATTTTCTGGGATCAGTTTCAGTTTCTGCAGCCTGATGATGGGGACAAGGTATTTGCAGCAACGTGACCGACTACCTGCCCTCTTGATCCCTGCCCCTCCTGGCTAATAAAAGCTACCTGAGGGGGGTATGACTGAGTGGGTTCAGGGTGTGGTGAATGCTTCTCTATGGGAGAGGGTGGTCCCTGCTGTCCTTAAGGAGGCAGTAGTGTGACCACTCCCCTTCATGGATCACTGCCTTGTTGTGGCTAAGGGGCTTGCTTAACTCAGTGAAGCCATAAGCTATGCCGTGCAGGGCCACCCAAGACAGACAGGTCATGGCAGAGAGTTCTGACAAAATGTGGTCCACTGGAGAAGGAAATGGCAACCCACTCCATTATTCTTGCCAAGAAAACCCCATGGAACATATCACAAGGCTAAAAGAGATGACGCCGGAAGATGAGCCCCTCAGGTCAGAAGGTGTCCAATATGCTACTGGGGAAGAGCAGAGGGTATTTCCAAGTAGTGCCAGAAAGAGTGAAGCGGCTGGGCCAAAGCTGAAAGGACACTCAGCTGTGGATGTGTCTGGTGGTGAAAAGAAAATCCGATGCTGTAAAGAACAATATTGTTTAGGAACCTGGAATGTCAGATCAATGAATCAAGGTAAGCTGGAGGTGGTCAAACATGAGATGGCAAGATTGAACATCGACATCTTGGGAATCAGCGAACTAAAATGGACAGGCATGGGCGAATTTAATTCAGGTGACCATCATATCTACTATTGTGGGCAAGAATCCCTTAGAAGAAATGGAGTAGCACTCATAGTCAACAAAAGGGTGGGAAAAGCAGTACTGGGGTACAATCTTAAAAATGATAGAATGATCTCAGTACGAATCCAAGGCAAACCATTCAACATCACAGTAATTCAAGTCTATGCCCCAACCACTGAGGCAAAAGAAGCTGAGGTTGATCGGTTCTATGAAGACCTACAACACCTTCTAGAACTAACAGCCAAAAAAGATGTCCTCTTCATCATAGGGGATTGGAATGCTAAAGTAGGAAGTCAAGAAATCACCGGGATAACAGGCAGGCATGGCCTTGGTGTACAAAATGAAGCAGGACAAAAGCTAATAGAGTTTTGCCAAGAGAACATGCTGATCATAGCAAACACTCTTTTCCAACAGCACAAGAGGCGACTCTACACATGGACATCCCCAGATGGTCAATATCGAAATCAAATTGATTATGTCCTTTGCAGCCAAAGATGGAGAAGCTCCATACAGTCAGTAAAAACAAGACCTGGAGCTGACTGTGGCTCAGATCATGAGCTGCTTCTTGCAAAATTTCGGCTTAAATTGAAGAAAGTCGGGAAAACCACTAAACCGTTCAGGTATGACCTAAATCATATCCCTGATGAATATACAGTGGAGGTGAGGAATAGATTTCAGGGATTAGACCTGATAGACAGAGTGCCTGAGGAACTATGGACGGAGGTCCGTAACATTGTTCAGGAGGCAGCAACTCAATCCATCCCAAAGAAAAAGAAATGCAAGAAAGCAAAGTGGCTGTCTGATGAGGCTTTACAAGTAGCTGAGGAAAGAAGGGAAGTGAAAAGCAAGGGAGAAAGGGGAAGATATACCCAACTGAATGCAGAGTTCCAGAGAATAGCAAGGAGAGACAAGAAGGCCTTCTTAAATGAACAATGCAAAGAAATTGAGGAAAACAACAGAATGGGAAAGACTAGAGATCTCTTCAAGAAAACTGGAGATCTCAAGGGAACGTTTTGTGCAAAGACGGGCATGATAAAGGACAAAGAAGGCAGGGACCTAACAGAAGCAGATGAGATTAAGAAGAGGTGGCAAGAATACACAGAAGAAATATACAGGAAAGATTTAATGTCCCTGATAGCCATGATAGTGCAGTCACTGAACTTGAGCTGGACATCCTAGAGAGTGAAGTCAAGTGGGCCTTAGGAAGCATTAGTAACAACAAAGCTAGCGGAGATGACAGTATTCCAGCCGAGCTATTTAAAATCCTAAAAGATGATGCTGTTAAAGTGCTGCATTCAATATGCCAACAAATCTGGAACACTCAACAGTGGCCATAAGACTGGAAAAGGTCAGTTCACATTCCATTTCCAAAGAAGGGCAACGCCAAAGAGTGTTCAGACTACCGCACAATTGCGCTCATTTCACATGCCAGCAAGGTGATGCTCAAAATCCTACAAGCTAGGCTTCAGCAGTATGCGAACCGAGAACTACCGGAAGTACAAGCTGGGTTTAGAAGAGGCAGAGGAACTAGAGATCAAATCGCCAACATTCGCTGCATCATGGAGAAAGCAAGAGAATTCCAGAAAAACGTCTATTTCTGCTTCATTGACTACGCTAAAGCCTTTGATTGTGTGGATCACAACAAACTGTGGCAAATTCTGAAAGTGATGGGAATACCAGACCACCTTACCTGTCTCCTGAGAAACCTGTACGAGGGTCAAGAAGCAACAGTAAGAACCAGACATGGAACAACCGATTGGTTCAAAATTGGGAAAGGAGTACGACAAGGCTGCATATTGTCACCCTGCTTATTTAACTTATATGCAGAGTCCATCGTGAGAAATGCCGGGTTGGATGAATCAGAGGTCGGAATTAAGATTGCTGGGAGAATTATCAACAACCTCCGATATGCAGACGATACCACCCTAATGGCAGAAAGCGAAGAGGATCTAAAGAGCCTCTTGTTGAGGGTGAAAGAGGAGAGTGCAAAAGCTTTTTTGAAACTCAACATTAAAAAAACGAAGATCATGGCATCTGGCCCCATCACTTCCTGGCATATAGAAGGGGAAGAAATGGAAGCAGTGACAGATTTTACTTTCTTGGGCTCCAAGATCACCGCAGACGGTGACTGTAGCCATGAAATTAAAAGACGCTTGCTCCTTGGGAGGAAAGCTATGGCCAACCTAGACAGCATAGTAAGAAGCAGAGACATCACCTTGCCGACAAAGGTCCGTCTAATCAAAGCTATGGTTTTCCCAGTAGTAATGTATGGCTGTGAGAGCTGGACTATAAGGAAGGCTGAGCGCCGAAGAATTGATGCTTTCAAACTGTGGTGCTGGAGAAGACTCTTACGAGTGCCCTGGACTGCAAGGAGGTCAAATCAGTCCATCCTAAAGGAAATCAACCCTGAGTGCTCATTGGAAGGACAGATAATGAAGCTGAAGCTCCAATATTTTGGCCACCTAATGCGAAGAGAAAACTCCCTGGAAAAGACCCTGATGCTGGGAAAGACTGAAGGCCAAAGGAGAAGGGGACGGCAGAGGATGAGATGGCTAGATAGCATCACCAATTCAATGAATATGAACTTGAGCACGCTCCGGGAGAGAGCGCAGGACAGGAAGGCCTGGCGTGCTATGGTCCATGGGGTCACGAAGAGTCGGACACGACTGAACGACTGAACAACAACAACAACAACAAAGTGTGACCACTCCTGAAGAAGCCCACTCTGGACGCAATGGTATTAGACAACTACTGCCCAGTCACAAATACCCCTTTCTTAGGGAAGGTACTAGAGAAGGTCATGGCAGAACAACTGCAGGCACTCTTAGAGGATACTGATTATTTGGACCCATGCCTGTCTGGGTTTCTTCCTGGTTATGGGACTGAAATCAGCCTTGGTCACCCTGATGGATGACCTTTACTGAGAGAGGGACAGGGAGAGTGCAACCCTCTTAATTCTGCTCAATCAATCTTCAGCTTTTGATACAGTTGACCATAGTATCCCTCCTGGATCAACTCCGTGGGATAGGCATCAGAGGCACCAGAGGCACAGGTAGGTTCTGGTCCTACTTGCGGGGCCAATTTCAGAGAGTAACATTGGATGATGATTCCTTGGAAATTGAGTTATGGGGTTCTGCAGGGCACCATCTTGTCCCCAATGTTGTTTAACATCTATATGAAGCCACTGGGAGTGGTCATTAGAGGATTTGTATGCTGATGGCACACAGCAATATCTCCCTGTGACATCTGAATCAGGAGAGGGTGTGCAAGTCCTGGATCAGTGGCTAAACTCTTTAATGGGCTGGATGAGGGCCAATAAACTGAAACTGAATCCTGGCAAGACAGAAGCTGTGTGGGTGAGTGGTTCCCAAGTCTGGGAGATAGGCTCATTGCCTGTTCCTGATGGGGCTGCATTCCTCTGAAATATCAGGTTTGTAGTCTGGGGGTACTCCTAGATCCATCAGTGTCGCTGGAGGCCCAAGTGGCCATGGCAGCTTGCAGTGGCTTTTACTAGCTTCAACTGGTTCACCAGCTACGGCCTCTCCTAGACAGGGATAGCATGGCCACAGTGGTCCAAGTGCTAGTAACCCCAAGACTGGATTACTGCAATGCGCTCTATGTGGGGCTGCCCTTAAGGCTGGTCCGGAAGCTGGAGCTAGTGCAGAACACAGCAGCTCGCCTGTTATCAGGAGCTGCCCCATTTCAGCATGCAACTCCTTTGCTGAGGGAACTGCTCTGGCTGCCTATTTGCTACTGGGCCAGGTTTAAGGTTTTGTTACTAGTGTACAGCTTGGGACCTGGATACCCGAGAAAGTGCCTTCTCCTTTACCAACCTCCTTGGTCACTGAGGTCATTAGAGGAGATGCTCCTGGTGGTTCCGCATGGACCTACAGCCTGACTGGAGTCCATCCAGAGAAGAGGCTTCAGTGTGGTGGCCCCCTCCCCATGAAATTCTCTGCCTCTGGAAGACAGGCAGGCACCAACACTGTGTTGCTTCTGGCACTTCCTGAAAATAGCTCTATTCCAGGAAGGATTCCTTAACTGCCCTGCCATGGTTTTTATTGGCATTCTGTTTTAAATAAGAATAATTTTAATATAATTTAATCTTCTTATCTTTTTAATATTTTACCTCTTATGTTCATCACTCCAGAATCTGTTTTAGATGTAGAGCAGTATACAAATGTTGCAAATAAATAATCCCACTATGCCATATTTTCTTTCTTCACATTTTTGGCTGGTAAGGAAAAATATGCCAGAAAAATGGTGGGAAAACACAGGAGGGCTACAAATGGAAGACGTCAGCTTGACACACGGACACACATGGACACCCATTTGGCTCTAGCAGATATGGAGAATAGGTACATAGAGTTGTATCCAGTGTTAGTCCTACTTAAGAGTGGACCATTGAAATGAATGGGATTTCAGTTATACTAACATTGGATACAAACCACAGATACAAGAAAATAATTTTCCATAAATATTCTAAAGGATGACCTACAGTTCAGCTCAGCTCAGCATACCCCTCAGGTCAGTGGATCATATTTTGGTACCTCCTGATTGGATTACTGTAACGTAGGGATGTCAGAGAATTCCACCACGGACTCCAGTTAGGCTGGATTCCTTAGAACCCAGCCCCGTGGAAACCCCGGGACGGAGCTTACCTGGCGGTGGATGCATTGGCGGTGGTTCCGGCAGCTCCAGCAGCGGCTCTGGCGGCGGCGGCTCCAGCTGGTCTTCCGGCCACTGCTGGGTTGCTGTGGCCGCAAATGGCGGCCGTTGTAGTGGCCACCATTTGCGTGGCTTCCTTTTGCCGTGATAGGCTACGTAAATACTTACATAGCCTATCACAGCTTGGCAGCCACACAAATGACGGCCGGCATAGCAACACCCAGAGAACTTGGGTCATTATTGGTCAGCTTAAAGTATAATAGATAGATAGATAGATAGATAGATAGATAGATAGATAGATAGATAGATAGACAGAATACAATAATACATTTTTGGTGTTTTTTATTGCATTATATATTATTTTAATTCTGTTTGTACAGTGTCCTGGTACCTGGTACCTGGAAGCATGAAGAACAGTTTTAAAATGTTTCTTTTCTCTTACCTAATTCGAACAGCAGTCTGTTGCTATCAGCCTCCCAACAGTCAGGTGGGCGTGTGCACAAAGAAAATCACCCCACAATTTTATTACTGTTTTAACCTCTGCAGCTTTTAGATGTTTGTAGTTTTGATGGTATGGTTATTCTTTTATTGCTTTTTTATTGCTGTTGAAGTCTTTTCAAGGAAAGGTGGGATAAAAAAGTTTTAAACAAACAAACAGATAAATCTTTTGCCACCAGTGATAAAGTGATCCACTTTATTTGTGGAGGATGGTTGTTATATGTCTGTCTTTTGGCTTCAGGAAAAGCGAGGTGGGTAAGCCTGATATAGAAGAGGAAATAAAAGAGGAAACATGTTTCAAAGACCTAAGAAACGGAATGTAAGTAATCAAAAAAGGAGAAGCTTCTCTCTTTGAAAACAGTTGCAAAAGGAAAATTGCCTTCAAAAGGTGCTGTAAAGCTCAATAGTCAGGCCATTTTATCAACATAAAACCAGACTTCTAAAGCACCTTTGCATATTTCCCCCTCTTATTTGGCAGTTTTCAAATACCCAGCAGCCAGAAGAGCAGTCTTTTTTTATGTAAGCCGCTTTGTGAGACAATAATTGTCTGAAAAGTGGGATAAAAATAAGAAACAAGGGACATTTCCCAACTACTTCCAACATAAAGTTGAAATGGTTGGAAAGACAGCTTTCTTCTTCCTGTCCCACAATGTCTGAAATTGCCAGACGGGAGACTCAAGACCTACACATCCCACATTCCTAGGTAAGCAGTCTCATATGTTCAGTGAATCCTCAGGAGAAAGACCTCCCATGTCTATGCATTTGATGTTGAGCAAAATGTTATTAATGCTACTGTGGTGAAAGAATGGGTAAGAGAAGCAATGTTTTTGTCCTGTTAGAAATGTCCATCAAATATCATCGTTTAGAATCAGCCTTCCCTAACCTGGTGCCCTCCAGATGTTTTGGACTGCAACTCCCATCAGCCCTAGCCAGCATGAGCAGTGGTCAGGGATGATGGGAGTTGTACTCCAAGATATCTGGAGGGCACCAGGTTGGGGAAGGCTGGTTCATTTCTCTTGAAGGTTCTGACTGTGCTATGCTTGTGCCAACCTGGGGAAGCCTCCTTTGGGAAAGAAGATACACGCAGTCCAATGCCGCCACAGGGTTCCTTCCTTAGGAATAGCAGCACAGAGATGGACTTACACAAGTTTTATTGACAGGGTTACATTGCAGAGAAAGATGTGTTTCACACTAGCTTATATCCCAAATCATGGTGTACATGAATCAACCTTTAATTTACACATTAAAATTACATGTGTGAGTTTTCAGGAGACAAGCAATCAAAGAGCAAGGATTAGTAAATGTTTTTAGAGAGCAAGCCTATTGATTGTTCCCCCACTGCTCAGAAGCCTCTGAACTCAAGGGGTTCCAAGATTTCTACATCCTGCTGGGCTGAAGCTGATAGGGTGGGAGGAGTGGCAGAGGTGATCTTTGGCCCCCTGTTCTTCGATCTCCTGTATTTTTGCTAGATAGGGATGTCAGAGAATTCCGCCATGGATCTTGGTGAGGCCGAATGCCTGTGCATTTGGCCCCCTGAACTCCGTGGCGGAACGGCCTGCCACCCCCCGCCCCCTGCGGATCCCCCCCAGGACGAGACTTACCTGGGGCGGATGTTCCGAATGATGGCGGCTCCAGCGGCGGCTTCAGCGGAGGCGGTGGCGGCAGCTGGTCTTCCGACCGGCTGCTGCTGCCATTTGCAGTCTTCTTCCCCCCACCCCATTCGTGATAGGCTACATAAAGACTTATGTAGCCTATTACGTCTGGGTTAAAAAACAAAAAGCGCGTACGCAAATGGCGGCGGCTACGGCCGCCGCCATTTGCGTTCCCTATTTTTGGTTGTCTTAGTCTACGTAAATATTTACGTAGACTAAGATGGCAAAACTAAGGGGGGATGCAAATAGCGTAGCAGACGCTACGCAGATGCTAGCCAGCGGCTGGACGTCCGGCTTCTAGCGGAGCCGGCCGGCTGTTCCGTGGAATCCCCGAGGAGTGGAGCCGGCTGGCCAGGATTCCAGGGGGAGGCGCGGAGCACCTCCCCCCCTGGCAAGGATTCCGGGGGGAGGGATGGAGCGCCTTCCCCCCCCAGCGGAACCCAGCGGAGCCAGGTAAGGGGGGTTTCGTACATCCCTATTGCTAGATGAGCTTTTCAGCCTGTCAAGCGAGGGTGCTTTGGAGGGGAGGGACGGAGGCTGGAGGAGGCTCATGATAAATTATATACTGGCTTCTCTGGTCTCCTCTCCTCCCTATCCACTGGAACGCTTCCTTTCCTCCACCTCTGACTGAGGTCATTTTTCCAGCCTTGGAGATGCAGCAGGGCCGGTTCTCTCCACACCGGCTGTGAGGGGGGTGGTGGTCTGGAGACAGATCTCTGACTCCCCCTTCCGAGGTCAGACCACTGTCTCTGACTGCAGAGGAGTTTTCTGAGCCATCCTATGCTTGCCCAGGGACCATAGGGTTGCTCTCTTAGAGCAAGAAATGTTGACCAAATAACCTTTAAATTAAGCCACAACTGGAAGTCTTAAAAAATCTGGTCAGGATCAACTTCAAAGTCAGTAATTTTCCATGAAATGCCTATTTTTCAATCAGTTTCATCACCTAGAGCCTGAACGATGGTGTCCCTGAAAGCTGCCATTTCTTTTCACAACTCTGTCTCCACCCTAAAGCACACTGTGATTATAGCTGGCAATAGACCTTGTGTATTTGATAGAAACTTTCAGCATCCTGTGCTGTAAACCAGCCTTCTCCAGCCTGGTGCTCTCCAGAATTATTGGACTGCAAGGAGGTCAAATCAGTCAGTCCTAAAGGAAATCAACCCTGACTGCTCATTAGAAGGACAGATACTGAAGCTGAAGCTCAAATATTTTGGCCACCTAATGCGAAGAGAAAACTCCCTGGAAAAGACCCTGATGCTGGGAAAGACTGAAGGCAAAAGGAGAAGGGGACGGCAGAGGATGAGATGGCTAGATAGCATCACCGATGCAATGAATATGGACTTGAGCACACTCCGGGAGAGAGCGGAGGACAGGAAGGCCTGGCATGCTATAGTCCATGGGGTCACGAAGAGTCGGACACGACTGAACAACTGAACAACAACAACTCCCATCATCCCCAGCCATGCATCAAATATAATATGGACACATGGCAAACTGACAGAAATCCAGATCCACATTCCACAGTGTTAACTATATCACATTTCTCTTGTTTTGGAGAATTGTTAGCCATGACAGGTCCTTTTCATAGGAAAGAAGCCTAGCACACATGAGACATAAATAAAGTCTTATTAGCTTTACAAACTTCATTAAAAGACTGGAGATTAATTGCACTTCAGGTCCCCCCCCCCCATTCCACACATTATCACTCTCTGATTAGGGTTGTTATTATATCTGTTGTTGTTGTTGTTGTTTTTAACAAAAAGGGCTTGATTTGCAGGTCTGTACAGTAATTTATTTATGATTATTTCATGTGAACCATTTTTATTGTATCAGTAGATCAACAGAGAGACTATAGAAATAAATTTTGGGTAATATATGCCAACAAGTATTGACTGACAATATACCTTCTGTTCTAACTAGTGCCTGGACAATTATCTCTATTCCATCATATTTTCTCCAGGTTGTTCTTCTCTGTTCTGGGCATTTTAGAAACATAGAAAACATAGGAAGCTGCCTTATACTGAGGCAGACCATTCGTCCATCTAGCCCAGTATGGTCAACAATGATGGGCATGGGCAGCATTGGCTTTCCAGGGTTTCAGGCCAGAATATTACCAGCCCTACCTGGAGACACTGGGGATTGAACCTGGGACCTCCTGCATGCAATTCAGGTGGCCTACCAATACGTTGCCTGCAGTAAAATCTGAGCCTGGATATCTGAAAAAGCATGAGGGACACCAGTCCACCATGCTGTTCAATATCTACGTGAAACCACTGGGGGGAGTCATCAGGAGGTTTGGGCTGACGTGTCATCACAATATGCAGATATTACTCAGCTCAACCACTCATTTCCATCTACACATCCCAGGAAGCTGTTGAACCGGTGTCTGGAGGTTGATTTGGGGTGGATGAGAGTAAACAAGCTGAAATGTAATTCACACAGGGAAGGCACTGTGGGTTGGGAAACCATCTACTTTAAATTACTCTACTCTGGATGGAGGTTTACAACTGGTCTTCGATGGGGTTACACACACACACACACACACAGCAGACCAAGTGCACAGTCTGGGAATCTTTCGGGACTCTGCACTAACTGGGGAAGGCCAGGGGGCTGCGGTGTTCGGGAGTGCATTTTAAGAGCTTAGGCTGGTACGCCAGCTGCAGAGGCCCTATCTGGAGAGGACGGACCTTGCCTCAGTTATCCACGCACTAGTGACGTCCAGGATGGCCTCTTGCAATGCAGTGTACATGGAGCTGCCTTTGAAGATGGTCCAGAAACTTCAGCTGGTGCGGAATGTGGCCGCCCGACTGTTGGTGGAGGCAAGGTGATGTCATCATATAACACCCATACTGCACCAGCTGCACTGGTTACCAATGTGTGTCTGAGCCCAATTTAGGGCACAATCCTAAGCAGATAGATGGCCTCCTCCAACCTCAGAGGCAACAGAGATGACACACATAGGATGTGTCGTACGCACGGCTCTGCTCTCCCCACCACAGATCGCCCCCAGCCCTGCCCCTTTTCAGTCGCTCCGCACTCGTCTTTCAAGCGCAGAGGACAGGGATTCTCTGCGCTGCCTCCGGGGCAGTGCGGATGAGGGGGGAAGTCACATTTCCGGGAACCGACCTTGGAGCGAGGGATCCGAGGTCGGTTCCTGGAATAGAGCATATCCTATGGCCCTCTAGACCGTGTCTAGTGGCCATAGGATTGCTCTCTTAAAGTGCTGGTTTTGACCTTTAAAGACATAAGTGTTTGGGGACTAAAGTACTCAAAGGTCCCCCTTCACCCATATCAGCCTGCTGGCACTGAAAGATCAGCTAGAGACGCTCTTCTTATCTGCCCACCTGTGATAGCAGTCAGGTGGGTGATCACGTGTGAGAGGGCCTTCCCTGCAGTGGCCCCACACCTTTGGAACAAGTTGCCATCGGGGGTCCACCATACTCCATCATTGCAAGCTTTTAAGAAGGCTTTGAAAACATATTATTTGGCCTTCTCCTGATATGATTGCTGTTGCTGGTTTTTATTGCTGTTTTTACTGTTGGTTTTTTATTGCTTTTTATTGTGATTATGCTTTAATTGCTTTTAATATCTTAATGGTTCGATGTGTTTTATTGTTGTAAGCCACCTTAGGAGGGCAGCCAAGAAATATTTTAAATAAATAAATGAAAAATGTTCAACAGTGGAATCCTATGGTTGTCTAATTCATAACTTTCAATGGGGCTTACTCCCAGGTACATTGGTATAGGATTGTAGCCTAAGACTGGAATACTAAGCATATTTTCTGGGAAGTGTTTCAGTGAATATGATCTGCTTCCCAAGAAAACATAGGATCAGGCTGTTAATTTAGACAGAGAGGAATCTCCATTCCAGGAAAAAATATCCCCTTCCCCTGCTAAATTTCTGCCTGTCAGGCAACTGCTTAGAGCACCCTTCCCAACCTAGTGTCCTTGAGATGATTTAGACCAGTATGGCCAGTGGTCAGGGAAGACAGGAGCTGTAGTCCCAAACATCTGGAGAGTAGAGACACATTAGAGACACAGGAGCCCTGTTGGGGAAAAAGTTGGCTGGCTGGTTTACTTATTTATTTTTTAAATGACCACAATTTTTCAGACAGGGTGCTTCAGTTCCCAGTGTCCAGAGGTACCACATAACCTTACAGTGGTTGCTGTCAATCTACCACCAACCCTGATGTGCAGTCTTCAGCTGGGTCCAGGACTATCCCAACACAATGAAAGTAAGAAGTAGCCTGCACAAACAGGACAGGATGTGCTAAAAGCCTTTTGGACTATACTGTTTCATACTACAGGTGGTACTGTGGCCTCTTCTGCCTCCCCAGAAAAGAGGGCACAGGTACACATTTGCACATGTGAGTTTATATCTGTAAATGAAAATTTAGAAAGCATGACTATAATTGCAATAGAAATACAATGCATTTCACCATTGTGAGGAAGGCTGTGGCCAGGGGGGATCTTCACAACAATGGAATGAGAAGCGTGCTGGAATATTACCCAGATTTTGACAGAGTCGGCTTTGGTCTGTCAGGGACACATGAAGCAAGATTAGCCAAGTGAACTGTACCTTTAAAATCTGGTTTTTAGTACTTGAAAGGAACATATTTCTGGGTGGGGTGGGGGGAGTAGAACTGAATGTCATCAAACTGTACAGGCTTCTCGCTGCTACTACATTATGAATGGAGAGCAACTAATTTTGTGTGTGTGCAGATTTCCCTGAAGAAAATCCCCAGTTCTCCAGTGTAGCATCTGAAGGCTGCTGAGAGCCGCCCCACACACCCCAATTTTGCCGCATCCCAGCAATCTGCTGTGGAGTTCTTGCTCCTAGCCCAATTTTCCCCATGTGTGCACTTTTGCCTATTGCTTCTAGCCCCCATTCCAACCCCCCCTTTCTCCTTCTCTCTGCTCACAATGAGAATCTCCCATAAACCCAAAAGATCGTTACTGCGATAAAGCAGAGAAGGGTCTTTACACAACAACAGAGAAATTACTTTACATCAGAGAAACTACAGAACATCAAAGAAGCACAGCATTGCAATAGCGATTTAAGAGAGCATCAGGCTCTTTAGGGCAAGTTACTAAACCCCTTCACTGCAGGGGAGTGAGATTTATATTTCTTACTTCTGAGTAAACATGAACAGAAGGGGGGATACGTTAAAGATTAAAAGCAGGCTTCATAAGGGGATTGAGTGTCCCCCCTACTGTGGTAATGTGAGGGGTAGTGTGAGGGGTCGCTGCTGCACTCCTGGGTATTTTCTCAGTGGGAATGGAAAAAAAATACTTCCATTGGGAAAACAAGAGGGCATCCTACCCACTTGACCACATCACTGCCTGGTCACAGAGGCACCCCAGGATTTAATGTGGGAGGGGGGGCATGGCACACTGGTAAAACTGCCAGGGAACCTCTTTCAGTTAAAAAAAAAAGTCAGAGTAAAAAGAGTTACAGAAAATGTGGCTTTTCAAGAAGGAAGCGGCTGGTTGGCAGTGGACTTGTGACAAGGTCATCTGTTCTGAAGGAACTCAAATTGCTCTAACTTCATACTTAATCACTCATGAAGACAGCCCCCAAGTGACTGGAGGGCCTGCTCAGTCTGCTGTCCAGGTACTAAATGTAATCAGACTTAGACTGGACAGCCCTTCAAATAGAGGACACCTTCAGATAGAGCACTCTCCTCTCTAAAGGATGACATATGGCTACCCCAGCAGGTGGGGGAACTACATATTTGAATGCTCCCTGTTAAAAAAAAAAGCTCTTCCACTGGAAAATACATATTAGGGAGAAAGTTTCCCAACACAACAATAACATCAGGGGTGCAGAACCTCTTTCTGTCAGAGGGCCACATTCCATTTTGTTTTTGTTTGTTTTTGTTTGTTTTGTTTTTAAATACTTTTTATTTATTGTTGACTTTATAAATTAAATAAACAGTACCAACAACCTGATCAATAACTACAATTTCCCAACAGTACAATATTCTTAGGAGGACACAACAATACCGAAAAGAAGAAGGAAGGAAAAGATAAGAAAAAAAGGAAATTCTTTCCCCCCCCCTTTCTTTTTTAAAGGGTTAAATTTAAACTCCAATACACACAGGCTTCAGATCCCATTCTAATTTAAAAACTATACCTATAACATTAGCAATTACAATTTAATAATCAACCTTACGTTTCAATATCGTATAATCAGTCTTATAGCAAGGAAGCAGGCCTACAATTCATTCCCAGTAACCATATATTGCCCTTAAGTTAGAATATAGTAGTAATAATAAAGCTTAACAGTTTAACCAACCAAAAATCTTACTAAGTAGTCTTATAGTAATGATAATAATAGTAATAATAATAACGACCGCAAAAAGAAAAAAAGATGAAATTATGTTATATAATAATAAAGCTTGAAAGCAACCTTACAACAGTCAGTAATATATTTTATACTAGATATATAAATGAGTGTGCACAGTACACCCTCAAATAATATATTTAAGTATAGCGTATCATATCCATTTTAGAGAACGAGAATTTAAAGAAAAATTAAAAAGAAAAGAAAAATGAAAGAAAACGAATGTACGTATAATCAGTTATCTCTGACCTAGCCTGAATCATGCTGACTAAATGTAGGCAGTTAACAAAACTTGTTTAAAGATTCCAGTTCATGGAACAGAAATCTCACTCATTTTTATGTTCAGCCATGTCTCCGCCATTTCATGATTTAGGAACTTCTTCATCTGACCTTCAGAAATAATGCAAAACTGGGCATGTTTAGCCCTGAGAAGAGGAGGGGAGATAGGATAGCACTCTTCAAGTACTTGAAAGGTTGTCACAGAGAGGAAGGCCAGGGTCTCTTCTCCATCATCCCAGAGTGCAGGACACGGAAGAATGGGCTCAAGTTACAGGAAGCCAGATTCCGGCTGAACATCAGGAAAAATTTCCTGAGTGTTTGAGCAATATGACAATGGAAGCAATGACCTAGGGAGGTGGTGGGCTCTCCCACACTGGAGGCATTCAAGACGAGGCTGGACAGCCATCTGTCAGGGATGCTCTGACTTGAATTCCTGCAATGAGCAGGGGGTTGGACTTGATGGCTTTGTAGGCCCCTTCCAACCCTTCTATTCTATGATTCTGTGTAGCAGGATATTTTAAGCGATGTTGTAAGTTCATTTCTTTTGCCATATTTTTCACCTTGATGAATTGCCTTCTTTTATCAGCCACCTCCTTGATGTAATCTGGAAATAACTTTATCTTATTTCCAAAAAAGATTTCCATCCTCTCTTGCCAAATGCAGGATATAATTCTTTGTGGAGATTCTTGCAAATTGGACTATAATCGTATAGTCAGTCCCTTTAGCATTTGGCACACGAAATGCCTGCTCAATATCAAGTAAATAATCAGATGGCACAGGGAGTATCTCATGCAAAAGCTTGTCTACAAAGGTAGGCAAATTTACATCTCTAGGCAAATTTTTAATACCAATAATATGTACATTGGATCTGTGTGTGAAGGCGTCCAGTTGGGAAATTCTGTAGGGATGTACGAAACACCTACCTGGCTCCGCGCCGTGCAATCTGCGGTGGGGGGGAGGCACTCCGTCCCTCCCCCCAGAATCCTCGACGGGGGGTGAGGCGATCTGGTCCTCCCCCCAGAATCCTGCCCGGCCGGCTTCGCTCCACGGCCAAGCCACAGAGCCGCCGGCCGGCTCCAGCCGCCTGCAGCCAAACATCCGGCCGCTGGGCAGCCCTGCAGGGACGCAAATGGTGGCTGTCGTAGCCGCCGTCATTTGCGTCCCTGTATTGAGCCTTGATATGCTATGTAAATATTTACGTAGCCTATCACGGCAGGGGGAAAAACCCCAGTGTACGCAAATGGCAGTAGCCGCCGCCATTTGCGTAAGCTGGGTTCCCCCACCCTGCCGTGATAGGCTACATAAATACTTACGTAGCCTATCACGGCTAGGAGTGCACAAAAGCCACTTACCTGGTCTCGCAGCTTGTTCGCGGTGGGGGGGAGGCACTTCGCTGCTCTCCCCCCGAAGTTCAGGCCGGGGGGGGAGGCTTCCCGCCTCGCCCAGCCGCGAAATAAAAAGTTATTTCTTCTTAAGAAATAAAAAGTTATTTCTTTTTAAATAAAAAGTTATTTCTTTACAATAGCGTTGCCCTTATTTTCGCTGTAGTCTACGTAAATCTTTACGTAGACTACAGCGACCAAATAAGGAACGCGAATGGCAGCTCCCTATGGGGGCCGCCATTATCCGTACGCACTTTTTTTTTTTTTAAAGTCACCCGTGATAGGCTACGTGATGATTAACGTAGCCTATCACGGTTGACTTTGCAGATCTAGCCGTGATAGGCTACATTAATCGTCATGTAGCCTATCATGGGGGCGTTTTTTTTCTTTTTTCTTTTATTGGAATGGCGGCGGCGGCAGCCGGTCGAAAGACCGGCTGCCGCTCCCGCCCCGCACGAACACCCGCCGAACTGCCGGCCGGACCCGCCGCCGGGAGGGACATTCGGCAAAGGTAAGTCCCGTCCCGGGGGAGGTGCGGGGGGCGGGGGGCCCGAGAATTTCTCCCCGAAACTTGTTTGGGGGACCGAACACGTTGGTGCTCGGCCCCCCGAAGTTTCGGGGAGAAATTCTCCACCATCCCTAGCTATGTGACGATTTACGTAGCCTATCACGGCTGACTTTGCAAATCTAGCCATGATAGGCTACGTTAATCGTCACGTAGCCTATGACGGGGGCGTTTGTTTGTTTTTTAGTTTTATTGGAATGGCGGCGGCGGCATTCTTCGACCCTGTCGAAGACCTGCCGAACCGCCGCCGGGACCCGCCACCAGGAGGGACATTCGGGAAAGGTAAGTCACGTCCCGGGGGGGTGCGGGGGGCGGGGGGGTGGAGAATTTCTCCCCGAAACTTCTTCGGGGGGCCGAACACGTTGGCGCTCGGCCCCCCGAAGTTTCGGGGAGAAATTCTCGGCCATCCTAGGGGTGGACGAAAGGCACTTACCTTTCGTCGAAGCTTGTTCGCGGTGGGGGGGAGGCGCTTCGCAGCTCCCCCCACGAAATTCAGGCCAGGGGGGAGGCTTCCCGCCTCGCCCGGCCGAAATTCAGGCCGGCGAGGAGGCTTCCTGCCTCGCCCGGCCGCAAACTCCATTTTTAAAAAAAAAAAAAAAACCCGCCCCTGTGATAGGCTACGTGATGATTAACGTAGCCTATCATGGCTAGATCTGCAAAGTCAGCCGTGATAGGCTACGTTAATCCTCACGTAGCCTATAACGGGGGCGTTTTTTTTTTTCTTTTATTGAAATGGCGGCGGCGGCAGCCGGTCGAAAGACCGGCTGCCGCTCCCGCCCCGCTCGAACACCCGCCGAACCGCCGGCCGGACCCGCCGCCGGGAGGGACATTCAGCGAAGGTAAGTCCCGTCCTGGGGGGGGGTGCGGGGTGCGGGGTGTGTGTGGAGGATTTCTCCCCGAAACTTGTTCGGGGGGCCGAACACGTTGGCACTCGGCCCCCCGAAGTTTTGGGGAGAAATTCTCCGCCATCCCTACGCCATCCCTACGGCCTCCGCAGGGACACAAATGGCGTCCCTGCGTTAGCCGTGATAGGCTACGTAAGTATTTATGTAGCCTATCACGGCTATGAAGAGGAGGAAGCGAATGGCGGCTGCAGGACAGCTGCCATTCGCAAAGCAGCGCGGATGGGAGCAGGTAAGTGCTCTGTTTCGCGCGCCTTTTGTGGGTTGGGGGTGGCGGGGAATTCGTTCCGCAACGGATTTCAGGGGGCCGAATGCACTGGCATTCGGCCTCACCGAGATCCGTCGCGGAATTCTCTGACATCCCTAAAATTCTGACAGAAATTTTTGAAAGAAGCTTGTGTTGTAGTTCCGTTCGTTGTCAGCCTATCTTGTGGCCCGTTAACCTTCGCCTCCATTTTTTGCCAAGAAGTGCTAATTAAATCCACAGCTCCTTGCAGGGCAGTGATGGAATTTTGGATTGAATCCAACCTTTTAGCTTGCTCAGCAAATTACGAAGATAAAGTTTTTATCAGAGTAAATAATTCCACTGTATCTTCGGTTCTCAGAGCCTTTGCCAGTGGAGGTATGGGGGGAGTGGGCGGTGATGCAGTTCCTTTCTTTCTCCTCATTGTAGCCATGTTTCTCTTCAAACAAATCTTGCATGTCCTCAGATATTCTCAAATATTGTTGATGTTACTTAAACCATCCCTCAGATGTGGTTGCTATTTCTTAATCCATATATTACAATGGAACACGTCAGCCCTGTTTTCTCCTATTAGATGGGAGTTTCAAAACAGCTTTTTGCGATGTTCATACTCTGGGAGGGTAGTCTTAGAATCCAGCCCCCCCGGCTTCTTTGCTGACAGTACTTTTCTCCAAGATCTCATCCAGCTGCTGCCTTACCCCCCCCTTTTAATTCCAGGGGGGAGATGAAAAAGTTTTTCAACCTTTTAAAACGCTGTTTAAGATAGCTTCCCACAGAGGCTCCGCAGAATGCTGCAAGGGCAACATTGGTTCCAACCGGGCCTCATTCTCAGGGCCACATTCCATTTTGGAGAAATTTTCAGGGGCCGCATTCCCATAATGGTTGGGGATGAAGGCAAAAGGGGTGGGGCCATAGCAAAAGGGGCGGGGCCAAACTCTAGTATAGTTTTTCCAGGTATGGTCAGAAGGCACATGAAGCCTTGCTGAAGCGAAGCAGGTCTGGGTCTGGTCAGTGCTTGGAGGGGGAACCACTTGGGAAGCAGATGTAGCCACCTTGAGTTCCACAATGGGAGAAAGCTGGGATATAAATGAAATACATACATACATACATACATACATACAGTTTAGCGTAAAGGTCTTACTGCCAGGAAATAAGCCTTCGGATAGGCATTTCAGCCTTTTGGAGAAAAATGGAGAAGAAACTGCACAATCGCTGGGAAACCAGAAAGGGGGTGGGGCCAGGGAAAGGGGAGGGGCCCTCTAGGGGACAGCAGAGGGCTGGATTGAAGGCCAGAGTTGGTCCCTGGGCCTAAGCTTCTACACCCTTGAGCTACATGTTCAAGTGGTACAGTCCAGGAACAGTTTTTCCACATAATCTGCTGTGTGTGTAAATAGGGAGCAGTTCATGCCTGTGAAGGCTTTTCTGTAAAAAAAGAAAAGAAAAGAAAAAGAAATCAAATGGTACTTTTACTACATCTGTAAAGGCAGGACAAGGAGAGGCCCATCATGCTCTCCCATCTTGTCAGTTCTCAAAATGATGTTTGGGAGGTCGGGTCATAGAAGAGAAGTTAGGATTAGAGGCACAAAGTGAGCTGGTGGGGCAGACTGACAGAAACATCGTGAGTGAAGCATTCGGAAGCCAGAAGAGTAATTTAAATTCCATTCTCTGAAACACTGTGGAAAGGAAGCATGTGAAGGGGAGATAGGATAATTACATGTTCTTGGCGATGACTTGGTAAAGTCCAGGAGTAATTACAGTGTAAGCCACACTGCTTTTAAAAGACAGAAATAATCCCCAGTTTACATTTTATCATCACATCTATTATCATATAATTAAACTGTCACTACCTGTATTTACTGTGTAATTAAGTGACAAGCACTATCCTGAAGAGCATTGAAATAAAAATGAGAAACATGGCACCTTTGCTCTTTCCTTTATTAAACCACCATTGATTAAAAAGAAAGAAAGAAAAATGGCAGGGGAGACATAATCGACAATAGCGGAACTTTCCTGAGTGAAGAATAACTTTCAGAATGTGACAAATAGATTAATGTGTCCACATGAACTCAATGAGAGCCAGCATGGTGTAGTGGTGAGAGTGCTGGACTGGGAGTCAGGAGATCCGGGTTCTAGTCCCCACTTGGCCATGGAGGCTCACTGGGTGACTTCGGGCCAGTCCCAGACACTCAGCCCAACCTACCTCACAGGGTTGTTGTTGTGAGGCTAAAATGGAGAGGAGGAGGATTATGTACACCACCTTGGGTTCCTTAAGGAGGAAAAAAGGCAGGATATAAATAAATAAATAAATAAATAAATAAATAAATAAATAAATAGTGAAGAGCAGATTTTGTCTTGGTTTCAATTTATATTGAGAAAAATGCTTTGGAAAAACTTCATGATTTTTTGTCAGCTTCCCAGAATCATCTGGCTGACCAGCACTGGAGGCAGAATGCTGGGCCAGATGGATGTTCGGAGCAATGAAGCAAGGCTGCTCTTAAATTTTTATGTTACAGTCTTAACTACTTATGCCAGTATGAATAGGCAGTCAAGACAAGCAATCACAATGTACACCACCTTTGTTAACATTTTGACTGCTGTTTTTCTTTTTCTTTTCTTTCTTTCACATAATTTCTGAAATTTCTCTTCTTCTTATTGGTGATTTTCAAGCTAGATTTCTGACATTTACAGTGGAATCCTATACCTGTCTACTCAGAACTAAGCCCCACTGAGTTTGGTAGGGCTTACTCCCAGGCAAGTGGCCACAGGATTATAGCTTCTCAGCTCCCTTAGAACTGGTGTAGCATAGCATCAGTGTTTGAGCAGGGATGGGTGATAATTTTGTTTCCATTCAAGAATCTGCCAAATTTCCCAGAGTTGTCCATATTCAGGACAAAAACAAATTGAGTTGTTTTTTTTAAATGAATTTGAGAGAAACTGAAACTGACAGTTTCATCCATCCAGGCTGAGGGCCATGAGTTCCTCGCTCAAAAATCTGGGTTTGAATCCCATGTTAATGCTTAATTAGGGTCGGCTCCTTTTTTCTGACAGGCTCCTCATCTTTTACCGCTAATCTTTTACCGCTAATCTTTTACCGCTAATCTTTTACCTCATCTTTTACCGCTAATCTCCTTTTTTCTGACAGGCTCCTCATCTTTTACCGCTAATCTGGGTTTGAATCCCATGTTAATGCTTAATTAGGGTCGGCTCCTTTTTTCTGACAGGCTCCTAATCTTTTACCGCTATATGGCAAGCATGGTCCTCTCCATGCTGGGAAGAGCTATGCCTGTTGATGGGGACTGGTGCAGATGAGTGAGAATTTTATTTTAGATCATTTTTGATAAGAACTTAGCAAACTCACAAAGTTCTTCATAGTCAGAAAGAAAGAAATTGAGATGTTAAAAAATCTGTATTCAAGGGAAAGCAAAACATTGCTTTTCTTTGTGTTTGAGCTGTTAACTGAGATGTCCTGGGTTCAAATCTTGTCAAAGCCCTGAACACATCAGGGAGCTTTAGGCAAGGCATTTTGTTAGTCTGCAATAGGGATGAACAATATCGCGTTGCTCTGTGCTGGAGCTGGCACACAGAACTTGGCCATTTTTGGGCCTAAGGCAGGATATTCAAATGGCATGCCATGGTGATAAAAATGCAAAGTAAATAATGTCCCATTCACTGTCCTGCAATGGTAACCCCAAATTCTGCCACTAGGCTGCCTCGCTCTGTCTAAGGTGGGGCCAGACTTCAGAGCAGGCCCACAACTTGTGACCCATTGAGCTGAAGAGAGCCCAGTGGCCATGTATGGCTCCTCACTATGGGGTCAACAAGCCTCTCGCTTTTGCAGCCTACCTGGGACTGAATAAAACGGAGAGGGATCCTCCTGGCACGCCATAATAGTTCTGCCTGGCAAGTCATAAATTGTGCAGGCCTTGTCCAGAGTGTTAGAGGGACTCTGTTAATGCTCAGACAGCTTCTCCTCTCTCATTCTCATTCATATTCTAGCCTCTGTCAGATGAAGGGAAAAATACTGCGCCATTTTTAATTTTTTAATCTTCTTTTAACTTTCTCAGTGACTAGTGGGGTCTTTAATCAGGGAAAAATGGAAACCCAAACCATGAAAGCTAGTGAATATTGAAAAGGTCAACATAGTACAATGCACTACTTTAATTTATGGTGTGTCTCCTACATTTTAAAGATTAGCACACCTTTGCAAAAAATGTTTTAACTCTTTCTCCAAAAGGCACATTTTCTGTAAGACAGCATGCGTGTTATTTTGTTGCTTTTCTTTTTTGAGTTTGGAATACGTAATTCTCTGGATATGCCACCAAAGCTTGTGATTGCTGGGTTGAGAATACAAATTTGTCCAACTCATAATGGTGGGGTACATTACAACTCAGCCACGATTTCCCTAAGAAGGTCTAATCCAGTTTGGAATGTAAAATGAGAAGCTAAACATGCTCAGTCAGCATTTTGCCCGACCAGACTGCTTTGTCAGTGCATGAGCAAAAGTACTTCATGATTCTTATGGTCAATGAAACTCATGTTGATCAGTGTGAAACTACATGAACTACAAATCGGGATGGATGGAGCAGACTGATTCCTATCCACATCAGCTCCTCATGTGTTCATTCATAACTCTGTTCCAGCCCATTCCTCCATCAATCTGCATTTTTTAAGAACTGCTCAAAAATCTGTATTATTTTTTTACATACTTTTCATAAACTGTGCATTTTTGTTTGCATTTAATATTGAAAAATGTATTTTTGTACACATTTTATATGCACTTTGGTAAATATTTTGAGCACAGAACTGTATTGCAAAATTCAGAGAAGTGCGAAAACCAAAGGACAACTGTATTCCGATCCGCATATTCTGAAGTGTGAAAAATGTCAGTTTCTTTAAAAACAGAGACAGAATGAACTACTTGAGCATCCTCAACCAGGAATTCTTTCATGTTTATCTTCTTGCTCTTGCTTAAACTCTCACTGGAGCTCTAATTAACTGTGGTGAACCATGTGACCAAACCATTGCCAAACCATGTGACCACACCATTGCCGAACCATGTGACCAGACCACCAGCTAAGAAGCCTTTTGTTTAGTGTGAGGATCTTCTAGGGCTGAGCTGAAAGTTCTGTTTGAAATGTAGGTGGAGCATGGCAAAAGGGAGGGGAAAATCTGGGAACTGGGGGAGAGGCAGCCGAAATGTTAGAAATGTTCAAGAGCTGTGGCGCTTATTTGGATAATCTGCAGTAGCTTTTTCCCTTTGTTCTTTTGAAAACATTGTTGGTTGCTACAACAGCTCTCTTTCTCAAAATTATCCCAAGTAATGTAATATAACTAATATTACAATTGTCTCATGGGAAAAATGAGAGGGCAAAGATTTGCTTCTCTGCTGCTCCAGGGGGCAGGGCTAGCTCTAATGGGCTTTAAGTTACAGGAGGGTAGGTTTTAGCTGAATATTAGGAGAAGCATCTTACCAGTAAGAGAGGTTTGACAATGGAACCAATGGCCTAGGGTAGTAGAGGACTCTCTCTCATGGAAAGTCTTCATGAAGAGGCTGGACAGCCATCTGTTGTGAATGTTCTCATTCCGGATTTCCTGTATCAAGCAGGGGATTGGACAAGATGGCTTGCAAGGACCCTTCTGGCTCTAAGATTATGCCATAATTGGATTTTGTGCCACCACAATCAACTGAAGATCTTCTGTGGCATCCACTGTGATGCCAACTGGAAGTCTCAGTTTGGCCTCTTCCTCTGGCGAGGAATGCAAACATGCAAAAGAAAATTAAACGTTGATTTTATTAAATTGCTGCATTGCAAGAAAATCCATTTCTTCTCAAACACAATTCATTAATTTCAATCTAGGTAAAACAACTTAGTTGCTGCAGAGATAATTTCTACCAGAGCAGCTCGGTCATATTAATTTAAAAACTCAGCAGCAGTGGATCAAAAGCAATAAGCACTAATTTTTAAGCTGAGAAATCCTGGATTTGATTATCGGCAGCAGCAATAACAACAAAAAAGCATCATTGCATGATTCTCATCAGCATAATTGATTGAACACCAAAGCCAGACATTCCCGGTTTGTAAGTCTCATCAACTAGAATTCCATGTGAGACACATTCCAGGGGGAAAAAAGCTTATGTTGTGAAATGCCATTCTCATCATTCTTTCAGAACTAGATATGGATAAGTCACTTGCAATAACAAGGAGGAAAATTCAGAAATAATAACAAATATAAAGGAATATTCGCCTCCAACCAGGGGCTGGACAGCCATCTGTTGTGAACGTTCTAGCTCTGTATTTCTTGTATCAAGCAGAGGGTTGGGCAAGAGGAGTGGAATAGGAAGTTGATGGATCCCTGGCAAGGAAATGTAAATGCTGAAGTCAAGATTCACCAAAAGAAGTTTGCTGGACCATCCCACCCACAGAACCTAGGCAAGCAGCTTGTTCATGCCTATAGTGTACTTAAAGCAGCCTTCCCCCACCTGGTGCCCTCCAGATGTGTTGGACTACAACTCCCATCATCCCCAAGCCATCAAAGGGGGGTACCAAGTTGAGGAAGGTTGACAGAAGACACAATCCTATGCATGTTTAGACAGAAAAATGGCCTATAACTTCCAGCTTGCCCCAGCCAGCCATGCTGGCTCAGGCATGCTGGGAGTTGTACGCCTTTCTCTGTCTAAATACACATATGATTGTGCCCTTAAAGGACCTAGGAATATGCAGACTGAAAGTCAGTTGGTGCCTACAGGTTTTATGAAGCTAGTCTAATACAAACTAGAAGCAGGACCTCCTACCAAAATCTCTTGTTACTGCCTGACCAGGTCCATTTTGTGAAGAGAAACTGAGCAATTGCTCTAAATTCCGGTGCACTAAAATGACAAAATATGGAAGCAGTACTTTTGGGAGCTTATAAACTTATAAACAATTGCCATTGTTCTCCCGCCCATTAGGAGGAGCAGCTTTCTCCTATAATGTTACAGAATGGCTCCTTTTCCATCTAACAAGTGTTGGAAGGTCTCAGGCATAGCACGAAGATAGATGCCTTGGCTGGGCTGGCAGTGGAGAAAGGGAGTGATGGAGCTCTGGGCAAGGTCAGAGGACCATAGAGAAGCTTGTTGCTGGCCCAGGTTTGCCAGCCATTTTAGCAGAGAGCACAGCAAATGACCAGTTCAGACTATCCCCTTTACTCTCTCCCATTCTGTCCAGGCATATGCCAGGGGTGCAGAACCTCTTTCAGTCTGAGGGCCCATTTTGAAGAACCTCTTGGGGGCCTGCATTCCAGTAATAAGATGCAGCTAGACATGATGTGGGAAATCTGTTGCCAGGATCTCCCCCAAAATGCTAATAGCCACAGAGGGAAGGGAGCTGATTTGAATCAGTACCATAGCACTGGCCAGGATTGTTTTCCCAGCTGCTTTTTTACCCATGGAGCAAAACGTACCAGATATGACACTCCACCTCTCCACCCCTAAACACCTATTCACTTTTTTTTTAGTGTCAGATGTGGGGAAGGCCATCACATGATCAGAAAGATAGGAGAGATGCATAACTGTGGTAGCAGAGTTTGGAACAGAGGTGAGAAGACTGCGGTGTGAAAGAGGAGGGCTAGAGAAGAGGATGCAACAGTGGTCAACTGGGCCTGGGAAAATGATCAGAACATCGACCAAAATGTTGCTGAAGAGACCAAGATACAGGTGGATTTTTGCAATATTGTACTGGGGAAAAGCAGCATCATATGGCAAGCAACTGGATATTTGGAGTAAAGAGGAGAGAAGAATCGAAGACAACGCAAAGGCACCATGCCTAAACAGCAGCATGGGTGGGGATGTTGATCAATCTAAGCCACTGTGGCAGTTTTACCACTGAATTTCAGCAGCAAACCAGAACTTTTCATCCCTTTCCTTCCAGGTTAAAAATAAATAAATAGGGTGGTGGGGGCAACAGGGGGCAGTGGGGTGTGCACTACAGGGCGTCAGGGGCTGTTGCAGAGCCCTGATCTAGGGTATATTAAGAATAACCTCCACCCCTCTGAATCAGCCTATGCTTTATTTACTTACTTACTTACAACATTATCCTGCCCGATATCATTAAGATCCCAGGGCGGCATAAATATGAAGTCCTGCTCTGGGTCCCTTCACCATCTGGGGCCCGGCAGCGGCTGTGGTGGCTGGTCTTCCGACCGGCTGCCACCGCTGCCATTTGCAGGTGTTTTTTTTTGTTTTTTTTTTACACTGACCTGATAGGCTACGTAAGTTTTTACGTAGCCTAAAACATCTGGGTTAAAAAAAAAAAAAAGGCGTATGCAAATGGCGGTGGCTATGGCTGCCGCCATTTGCGTTCCTTATTTTGGGCCATCTTAGTCTATGTAAATAATTACGTAGACTAAGACGGCGAAAATAAGGGGAACGCAAATAGCGTCCACTACGCTATTTGCATTCCTCTTATTTTCGCCGTCTTAGTCTATGTAAATATTTACGTAGATTAAGACATCAAAAATAAGGAATGCAAATGGCGGCGGCCGTAGCCGCTGCTATTTGCGTACACGGGTTTTGTTTTGTTTTTTTTACCCCAGAGCCCTCTGCGGCCGGAAATCCAGCTGCAGACGGCTCTGGCCTGGCTGGGCCTGGCCGGCTGCTCCGCGGAGTCGCCACAGAGCACAGCTGGCCAAGGAGGATTCCGGGGGGGAGGAGGAATGGAGCGCCTCCCCCCCGTCCAGGATTCCAGGAGGAGGGATGGAGCGCCTCCCCCCCCCACCATCAGCATAATCCATGAACAGGTAAGTGATTTTCGTACATCCCTACCTGGCAGGTGGTTGTAGGGTGGTTACCAATGCATCACCCAAAACCAGGACAAAAGAAGATACAGATTTCCATCACACTTGCATGTGCAAATATGTATAGATGCAAATTCAGAAACCATCACTATAGCCTAAACAGGAACACAATACATCTTGCCATAGTGGGGAAGACCTGGGTGCCCTTCTCAGTCTGCTGTCCAGCTGCTAAGCGGTGAGGGGCAACTTCAAGGCCCCTTGTTATGGTTCTTTGCCTTTAAACTGGACGTAGACCAGAGAGCGCTTCAAATACAGGACTATCCTCTGTATCGTAAGACACATGGCCACCCTAGGTGGGAATTAGGGCCTGGTTTTTTCTGTGGTCCTGCCAAGACCCTGGAACACCCTGACAAAGGAGAGGTGTACCTGCACCCATCACGGCTTGTCTCCTGGCAGGGCACCACGTCCGATCTCTTTCAGCAGACATGTTTAGGTATGGGTTGTAAATGGATCCTGATAGCTTCCTTTCAATATGAAATGCAATTTTTTAAAAATGCTGTTTTAGAGTAAACTGATCATTTGGTTTATTGTTTTATTTCACATTTATTGGTTTGTTTGTTTATTACATATCTATACCACCCAATCGCCGAAGCTCTCCAGACAAATCACAAAAATTAAAATGACAAAGTACAGAATAAAAACAGTATAAAATATAAAAACTTAAAACTACAGTATAAACATACAACTAGGGATGTACGAAAGTCGCTTACCTTTTCACAGCGGTGGGGGGGAGGCGCTCCGTCCCTCCCCCCGGAATCCTCCCTGGGCCGACTCTGCTCCACGGCGGCTCTGCGGAGCCGCCAACCAGGGCCATCCACAGCCAGAGTTCTGGCCACGGCCGGCTGCTGCAGCTGCCATTTGCGTCCTGCCAGGCTGCCGTGATAAGCTACGTAAGTATTTACATAGCCTATCACGGTAAAGGCAGCCACGCAAATGGCAGCCACTACACTGCCGTTTGCGCCCCTGCTCTTTGCCGTGATATGCTACGTAAATACTTAGTGTAAGTAAATACTTAGTAGTGGCCGCCATTTGCGTGGCTGCCTTCATCATGATAGGCTACGTAAATACTTATGTAGCTTATCACGGAAAGAGCAGCGGCTCAAATGGCATAGTGGCTTCCGTTTGCGCCCCTACTCTTTGCCGTCATAGGCTACGTAAATACTTATGTAGCCTATAACAGCAGCCTGGCAGGATGCAAATGGCAGCCGCTATGGCAGCCGCCATTTGCGGCCGCAGCAGCCGGCCGAGAGACCAGCTGCCGCTGGGAGAGCCGCCACCGGAGCCACCGCCGCCGAAACATCCACCTCAGTTAAGCTTCGTCCTGGGGGGATTTCGTGGGGGGGGTGGGGGGTGGGAGGCCGTCCTGCCACGGGTTTCAGGGGGCCGAATGCCAGTGCATTCGGCCTCACTGAAATCCGTGGTAGAATTCTCCACCATCCCTACACACAACCAGAATAAAACCGAGCAGCAATGCAGAGATTTAAAATACAGTAACAGATTTAAAACAGTAAAGTTAAAAGACCATGATGCTAAAATGCTGGGAAAATAAAAAAAAAGTCTTCACCTGGCACCTGAAAGAGTACAATGTAGGCTCTCTAGGGAGCTCATTCCATAGCCAGGTGCCACAGCAGAAAAGGCCCTCTTCCTGGTAGCTGCATACAGTTCTTTGCCATCTTGAATAATCCTACAGGAAGGCAGGGTAAATAAGACAGAGAGAGAAAGAAAGAAAGAAAGAAAGAAAGAGGAAGGGAGGAAGGAAGGAAGGAAGGAAGGAAGACAGAGACAGACAGAGAAAATTTTCCCATGTGTAAATCAAACTGGAATATTGGTCTGGAATATTTTTGGCAAACATGCAAATACATATTCACATCTGTATAAATCCATGCCCACTGGTCAAATTTGATACACAAGGTGAATATTCATTTCAGCACTAGATTTTGACATATATTTACCTAATGCGACATGCAGCATCAGGCCGAGGGTTTATAATCAATATGATGCCAGTTTAACTGCATTTCCATTTAACATTTTAAACTGATGGCCCCATGGGAATACGGCTGAGAGCCATGGCTGATTAGCAGAGGCCATAAATGGTTTTCAGTTTCGTTGGCTTACCATTGCCTTGACAGGTCCTCCTTCAAAAAGAAGAAAAATGTGGTCTTTCAGCTGGTAAAAGAGGTCAGGCTTCAAAATGAAAAGCAGGAGTGGGGGGAAAGGGATGCATTTGGACCAGGAGTCAGCCACAGAGAATGTGAAGTAAAATAACTGTGAAAGCCTCTAAGCAGGGACCAAGTGCTTTCCCGTCCTCGTTGAGTAACTTGAGCTGACCTCCACGTAGCTGGGAAATCAGTGGGTGGGTGGGGCTTCAGGTCAGAAGGCGCCATATCTAGATAGTAAGAATTATAAAGCTGAGATCGCATTTACAGTTGACAGAATACAAACCCACACTGTGACCTGAAACCAGGGGCCGTTGCAGTTTCCTTGGCCATTGTTTATCCCATTGTGACAGGACCTCCTTCCAGTGCCTGCCCCAGGCTCTGAAGGGCCCTTGGGCAGGACACACCATCAGTAGGCCCCGATCCCTCATGTGTCTACCTGCTCAACAGCATTGTCATCATCTGCTGCTGCTCCTCTGCCTCATTACTGCTACCACTGGCTTGCTTGCCAGGCAGAGAAGAGATGGGCAAGCATGCAGTGCTATCTACTGCTCCTCCTTCACAGTGCCACCAATGTCTGGGCCGGAGTGGGAAGGAGGTGAGCAAGCAGGCAGCAAAGGGCCTTGTCAGTGGTGCGTGGACCCTCAGCAGGTGAGGTGCCTGACCATGACAACCTCTTGACGTCAGGCCTGCCTCCTTCAAAACAGAAAAAAGGTAAGTAACTGGGCCCTTTGGGGCAGCGAAAGAGGAAGGCAGAGGTGAGGGCAGGCACTCGAAGGCTTGAGATGAGCCACAGGCCGCAAACAGGGCCCTGCTCACCTCAACCCTGTTTGCAAGCAGTCAAAGTAGAGCGCTCACTTTCTAAGTGCCTCTGTTCAAATGCTTGTGACATCCCTTATTAGGTGGTGCTACGTGACCCCTATAAAAGCTTCCGGGTCACCCTTGCTCAGTAGTCTGTGCAACCAGAGGATTCTGCTGCTGCTCCCTATCGTTTGCATTGCCTTGTCATCCCCTCCCTCTCCCACTTGGCAGGGACTTGGGAGTGATCACGACAGTGAAGCCAACCAGCGTGGAGGTTTTTCTTTCCTTTTTTTCCTGTACATTTTTGCACCTTCGGCTTTGCAGTCAGCTCACGTCCCACGGAGCTGGATGAGATTTCATCCAATAAAGTCGCATTTGGCTGCTCGACACAGGGCAGGCAACGCTTCTCTTTTGACCTCCCAGACTTCCTGAGTCAGGGAATCATCTGTGTGATTAACGTGCCCGCTGAAAGCCCTGTGCTTCCCAAACAAATTTAGGTTAATGTGCACGTAGGATGGGATAATTTGACTTTCAGTAATCATGGCAGACAGCCGTGAGCGATGCACAACGTGAAAACGAAGAACCCCCTGCCTCGATCGCCGAGTGCCGTGGTTAGGCTCCGCTGTGTACACTGCACTAACAGATTTTAAAGAGCGTGACATAAAATGAATCGTTATTGCTAACCATGTTTTTAATTTTCCTAATCACATAGTAGAGCACAATGAGGAAAATACTAGTGCTGTGCCGAAAATTTCTCCCACACTTCTTTCGACCATTCACATTCAATTTGATAGACGAGAAATTGCTTTCAAAAAGAAATTCAATGGTGAAGAAATTTCAGAGACATTCTTATGGGTTGGGCTTGGGTTTCTTGGGCTTACCTTGCTCAGGAGGTGGCCAAGGAGTAAGCACAGGTGTGCTGTTTTTCAGTGTACAATCTCCTCTCTGGCCTCCTGTAGCCTCCTCAGCTCCTTACACTTCAATTAAAGCCCAGTTTAAGTCACCATGAGGTAATTCCTCCTATGGGGCTTTTTCAGATCAGGACGTGCAGGCAGCCTGGGAGGTTGGCTGTGATTAGGTAAGCTCAAAAACACTACAAAAATACATTATAAAACATCCTGAGTGAGGCAGAATTTCTCATGGGGGGAGAAAACTTTCAGGAATGTACAAGACAGATTTTGGCAGTGCACTAACTCTACCACATCCCTGGAGCTGGACACAACACTGCCCTGATGTGCACTGCGGTGGATGCAAACTGGAGGCAAACTGGAGGCCAGCCTGCCAAGTGAGTTGATGCTGTTGCAGCACAATCCCCCCCCCCAAAAAAAAACCCTTACCAAAAAAGAAAGAAGCTGTGCTACAAGCCCTGCCAATGGGGAGCCCTAGCTGGGAGAAAGTGTTGATAGGGGTGTACGAAATCCACTTACCGGACCGGACCGGTCCAGGGCGTCCACGGGGCGGGGGAGGCGATCTGTCCCTCCCCCCAGAATCCTCCCTGGCTGGCTGCGCTCCGTGTTGAGTCCGCGGAGCCACCGGCCGGGCCCATCCACAGCTGGACTTCCATCCGCTGCCGGTCTGCGGCCGCAAATGGCATCCAGCATAGCGGACACCATTTGTGTCCCTGCTTAGCCGTGATAGGCTATGTAAAGATTTACGTAGCCTATCACGAAAAGAGTAGTGATGCAAATGGCGTAGCAGATGCCATTTCCCAGCTAGGGCTCCCCATTGGCAGGGCTTGTAACACAGCTTCTTTCTTTTTGGTGGCCACTTTCTTTTTTGGCGGACTCACCACGGAGCGGAGCTGGCCGGGGAGGATTCCGGGGGGAGGGACGGATCGCCTCCCCCCCCCAACAGATGCCCCCACCCAGAACGGGGTAAGTAATCCACCCATCCCTAATGGGTATAACAGTATGATGCACATTTCCAAACGTGTGTTTGTCTCACCACACATTATAGTTTTGGGTACACTTCAAGAATCTTTGGTGACTTTGGACAGCTAAAAATATAAATAATGAAGTAGTCCTAGGTAGGAAAAGGGCTGGATGGCCGGAAGCCGGGCCATCGCTAGGCCTGGGCCCCTGGGCCCCAAATCTATTTCTCGGCACCCTGAGTGTCAGCCAGTTGCTACTCCTCAACCAGCAGTGACCAGGGGCCTCCCTGCGCCCTCCGGGCAGTGAACTGGGAGAAGAGTTGCCGTATCCCTCCAAGCCCCTTCCCTGCCAGCAAAGCCCCCATCTGCTTTCTCTTTTGACTGAAGTACAGCGGCCGCCACACTTCGGTCAAAGGAGAAAGACGGCAATGGCTGCTGGCCGGCCAGCAAAATGGGAAGCCACCACTGGAAGGCTGCCTGACATCTCACAAGATTTGGCCAAGTCTCACCAGACTGCAAGTTTAGTGAGATCTTGTCAATTCTGGCAACCCTTGATGAAATCTCGCATGCAGCACCGGCTCCGGGTTTAGGAGGGCCTTTGGCCAAGGCTCCCTGAATGGCCCCCCTCCCTCAGTGACTCACCTTCTCACCGCCATTGCCACCAGCTCCTTCTCCTCCTTTCCATCATCGCTCCCACTTGCTGGCTCGACAGGCAGAGAGCCAGTGAACAAGCAGGCAGCAGCATCTGCTGCTTCTCCTTCTCTCCACCACCGCTGTCTGGGCCAGAGGCAGAAGAAGCAAGCCCCGGCTCTTGTCAGTGGGCCCCTGCTGGGCTGTGGACCCTTGGCAGGTGCCTGACCTTGACACAGCTTTGCTTGCATGGCTTTGGCGAAATCTCTCAAGACTTTGGCCTACATGGCCCAGCCTCAGTCTGTGAGCAGGCTGGGCACTCCAGCTCCTAGCCTGCCTGATCCGGTGCTGCCATGGAGTGCCTAACCAGACAGTGCAGCGCCAGCCGTCAGGAGGCAGAGCCCCCAAACTTTAAAGAACATAGCAATGACCCTGGCCTGGAGTTCGTGTCCCCAAATTTATCATTTGTTTTGGATTTTTTTAAACCCCCCCCCCCCACACACACACACACAAACTGGTATTCTACTACCTTCTGACATTTCACAGCATCTAACATGTTTGGAAATCATGTAAACATATATAATGTAAAAATATACAGGTGAAGGGAATGCCATAGAGATCCTGGATAGTTAGAGAATAGTGTAGTGAACTGTGTTCTGGAGTGTGATTGGATGGGAGGATGCTTGGAAAACGGAGGATAAATCTACTGGAGGATGCAACGCGGGGGAAGGAGCAGTTGAAATTTGTCAGCCGAAACAGTTAGTGAGTGTGGGATCAGTAGGGGGATTATTTATTGATTATTTATTTCTTTTAATTCTTATCAGACCACTTTTTAGGGATATGACCTCCCAACACAACATACAGAAGAGGTGAGAAACAAGGTACAAATTACAGGTGAACAGAACAGAACAGATGTCCACAAATTATTTACAAAGCTGTTCTGCCGACATATGGAATCAATCAAAGACAGCTTTGAGGAGGAGGTCTTCAAGGCATGCCTAAAATGCCAGACATAAAGAGGCAAGTTATACATTGATTAGAACAAAGTTCCAAAGATTTGGGGCCACCACTGAGAAGGCCCTGTCTCTCAGGCACACCAGATAAATCTTACTGATCTAAATAGTGGGCTCTCAAGGTAGATCTTAGCATATTGGAAGGATTGTATGGGCAAAGGCAGTCCCTCAGATAACCTGATCCTGTGCTACAGTATGTTTCTAGGTGCAAGGCTGGACTTACATGTTCACATTATCTGACTCCACCAGCATCCAGGCAGCCACATTCTGTATTAGATGAAACTTCCAGGTTGAATTATGAAACTTCAGGGGCAGCCCCATGTGAAGTGCAAATAGACTTTATTTGTTGGTAACCAGAGCATGGGCAAACATTTCTGTAGTTCTTAGGTTAGGAACAAGTGTTGGATATGATATCTCCTATTTTGAAAGTTTCTGTATAAAAAGAAGAGGTTCACACCATAAGTAATACTTCATTCACCAACCAACTTAGTTTGGTATTTATTTGTTTTCCAATCTCTCATTATTAAAATTGGTTAAATTGTTAATCTTGCTCTGTCTTCCATGGATTTCATATTTTAAGGGTTTGAACACCCACCCTGAAGCAAAAATGTTCACAGTGAGGTCAAGAACATAGGGGTAGTCACAAAAAAGAAATAGGAATGCTTCCAATACTTCCAAAGAAAAGCCTGTGCTCAGCTATGGAAGCCATCATGTCATCTGGCTGATCTTCGTGGTTGCTACTTCCAAATACGAAATCTATGGCTGCAACAAAAGGCCAGGGCAGATCATCCAGCATTCCCTGACCCTGTATAAAAGCTTCCAGGTCAGATTTGTTCACTGGCCTAAGCAACCAGGTGATTCTGTTGCTTGCCATTACCTCTTACCTGCCTTGTCCTGCTTTGCCTGTGCCTTCCCCCAGCCCCACCTTGAGAGGAGCTTGATATGATGAGTAGTAATGTATGGATTATGTCAGGGGTGTTGAACCTCTTTCAGCTGGAGGGCCAAATTCCATTTTGGAGAAGCTCTCAGGGGCTGCATTCCAGTGGTGGACAAAAAGTGCAGGGCCAAAAATTCAATCTTTTAAAATGAGGGGGGGGGGAACCCTGCACAAATGCCGGGAAACCGCCAAATAATTGGTGGTCAGGGTTCGGGCTGGGGAAAAGGGGGTGGCCATTTGGGGAACCCTGGTGGACTGGATTGGGACCCCCAAAGAGCCGGATTTTGTCCCCAGCCTGAGCTCTGCACCCTAGATTACATCTTCAGTTGTCACGAACTGTCATGACAAATGCAGAGGGCAGTTTTGCCTGAGGGCCATTCGCGACGCAGCCTGCAGGTCTCAATCCTGATATGTTGTGAGCAAATCCGTCCAGTGATGAAAAGAGTTGGGCTACAGCTGCAGCGGTACTAGGACTGGGGTGGAGGAGCTAAGATAAAGATATGAAGGAACAAGGCTTGTTTGGTTTTGGCTTTTCCACAAGGCAAACAAATGACAGATCTAGTTGTGTCTGACACATTCCAAGCCTCCCAGATTCTCTCTGCCTCTCCAGAGACTCTCAGCTCAATGAGATGGAAATTTCAGTCAGCAAAATCCTTCACTGCTGAAAAGCAACAGACAGGCACAGATTGCCCCAGCTGCCAGCTCATTCTCAGGCAATGTTTAAATGAAAATCCACATTAATAAAGGAATCATTGTGTTATAAGGCAAAACCCATTCCTTTACATAGCAATCTTAAATGGATCTTTAAAATATTTTTTTTATTTCACCCATATTTTTCCTTTCAATCTTATGTAAGGACAAGGTATAAAGTTTCTGCCTCACAGACATTCTACCGTGGCATATTAATTTACAGGCAGAAAATCACATTGCCCAGTGGTTGCAAATTTTCATAGTATTTACTATGTACGTGCTACAGAGGTCACCTCTAAAACCCTGGAATTGAACTTGCTGTTATCATTTGCAATTCATTTCTTTCTGTATTCACCATGCCTTTTAACCAGTTTGTGGTGGAAACTCAGATATACAGTGCCTTGCATAAGTATTCATGCCCCTTTGACTTTTCCACATTTTGTTGTGTTACAACCTGGAATTAACATGGATTTAATTGGCATTTTTACCATTTGATTTACACAACATACTTAACACTTTGAAGGTGCAAAATATTTTTTATTGTGGCACAAAAGTTAGTTAAACAAAAACAAACTGGCATTTGTTGGCTGCATAATTATTTTCCCCCGCCGCCAAATCAATACTTGGTAGAAGAACCTTTGGCAGCAATTACAGCTGTGAGTCTTTGGGGGTAAATCTCTAAAAAGGTAAAAGGTAAAGGTGTCCCCAACCAGTCGTGTCCGACTCTAGGGTGCGGTGCTCATCCCCGTTTCTAAGCCGAAGAGCCAGCGCTGTCCGAAGACGCTTCCGTGGTCATGTGGCCGGCATGACTGTACACCGAGGTGCACGGAACGCTGTTACTTTTCCCGCCGAGGCGGTACCTATTTATCTACTTGCAATTTCTTGCTTTCGAACTGCTAGGTTGGCAGGAGCTGGGACTGAAGACGGGAGCTTCGTCTCGAACTGCTGACCTGCCGACCTTCCAGTCTGCAATTCAGCGTCTTAACCACTAAGCCACCGCGGCCCCTTGTCTTCAGGTGGCCCAGTCAAAATTTACCAGTCAGGTGGCTGGTAAATCTCTACCAGCTTTGCAAATCTGGATCCTGCAACTGTTGCCATTCTTCTTGACAAAATGGCTCAAGCTCTGTCAGGACAGGGACCATTGCTGAACAGCAATTTTCAAGTCTTGCCACAGATTCTCTCAGATTGAGGTCTGGGCTTTGACTGGGCCACCTGAAGACATTCAGGTTCTCGTCTTTAAACCACTCCAGTGTAACTTTGGCTTTGTGTTTAGAATCATTGTCCTGCTGGAAGGTGAACCTTCGCCCCAGTCCCAGGTCCCTTTAGGGATGGCGGAGAATTTCTCCCCGAAACTTCGGTGGGCCGAGCGCCAACGTGTTTGGCCCCCCGAACAAGTTTCAGGGAGAAATCCTCTGCACCCCCCCGCCCCCCGCCCCCCCCCCGGGATGGGACTTACCTTCCCTGAATGTCCCTCCCGGCGGCGGGTCCGGCTGGCGGTTCGTCGGGTGTTCAAGCGGGGCGGGAGCGGCAGCCGGTCTTTCGACCGGCTGCTGCCCCCGCCATTACAATCAAAGAAAAAAAAAAAAGTCCCCTGATAGGCTACGTGACGATTCACGTAGCCTATCACGGCTAGATTTGCAAAGTCAGCCGTGATAGGCTATGTGAATCGTCACGTAGCCTATCACGGGTGACTTAAAAAAAAAAAAGCAAAGTGTGTACGGATAATGGCGGCCCCCATAGGGAGCCGCCATTCCCGTTCCTTATTTGGTCGCTGTAGTCTACATAAATGTTTACGTAGACTACGGCGAAAATAAGGGCAACGCTATTTGCGTTGCCCTTATTTTCGCCGTAGTCTACGTAAACATTTACGTAGACTACAGCAACTAAATAAGGAACGCGAATGGCGGCTCCCTATGGGGGCCGCCATTCGCGTAAGCGCTTTTTTTTTTAGGTCACCCGTGATAGGCTACGTGACGATTCACGTAGCCTATCACGGCTGACTTTGCAGATCTAGCCGTGATAGGCTACGTGAATCGTCACGTAGCCTATCAGGGGGCGTTTGTTTTTGTTTTTTTTTTACTTCCGCGTTCGCGGCCGGGCGAGGCGAGGCGAGGCGCCTCCTCCCCGGCCTGAATTTCGGCCGGGCGAGGCGGGAAGCCTCCTTCCCGGCCTGAATTTCGGCCGGGCGAGGCGGGAAGCCTCCCCCCCCCGGCCTAAACTTCGCGGGGGGAGCAGCGAAGCGCTCCCCCCCACCACGAACAAGCTGCGAGAAAAGGTAAGTGACTTTCGTCCACCCCTAGGTCCCTTGCAGACTAGGTTTTCCTTTAGAATTGCCCTGTATGTGGCTCCATCCATCTTGCCCTCAATCCTGACCAGTTTCTCAGTCCCTGCCAAAGAAAAGCATCCCCACAACATGATGCTGCCACCACCATGCTTCACCATAGGGATGATGTTCTCAGGGTGATGAGCACTGCTGTGTTCTGCAGTAAGGCCAAACAGTTCAATTTTGGTCTCATGAGACCAGAGAACCTTTTCCGCATGTTTGCTGTGCCTCCCACGTGCCTTTTTGCAAAATCCAAATGGGATTTTTTTTTTCCAGCAATGGCTTTCTTCTCATTGCTCTTCCATAAAGCCCAGCTTTGTGGAGGGCCAGGGTGATAGTTGTCCCATGGACGGTTTCTCGCATCTCAGCTGGGGATCTCTCCAGCTCCTTCAGAGTTGCCATTGGCCTCTTGGTTGCTCCTCTGACTAATGCCCTCCTTACCCGGTCACTGAGTTTTGGTGGACAGCCTTCTCTAGGCAGAGTCGCGGTTGTGCCATATTCTTTCCATTTTGTAATAATGAATTTAATGGTGCTCCAGGGGATGTTCATAGTCTGGAATATATTTTTACAACCCAATGCTTATGGGTGCTTCTCCAGAACTTTTTCCTGGACTTGTTTTGATAGCTCCTTGGTCTTCATGATGCTATTTGTTTAGATATGCTCTCTAACAAACTCTGGGGCCTTCCAGAAACAGGTGTATTTAATTGGTTGCACCAGAGCTTATTTGGGGGTGTCACAGCAAAGGGGGCAAATATTTATGCAATCCAAACTTTTCTGTTTTTTATGTATAATTCATTTTGTAAAATATGTAGATTTCCGCCCCACACACACATTTTGACATTATGGACTGTTCTTTGTAGATCAGTGACAAGAAATCCTAATTAAATCCATTTTAATTCCAGGTTGTAACACAACAAAATGTGGAAACGTCAAAGGGGGTGAATACTTATGCAAGGCACTGTAGAACTTGGGTTGAGAGACAGTCAGCTGACAGGAGAGAGATTCAGTGTGGGGTGGGGGTGGAAACAAGCAAGCAGGACACAAATTAATGCCCTCCTCACAATCAAAGCTTCTTCACAGCTCATTGCATGCTGTTGGCCACAATGTACACAGTGAAGAGCAGAAGCTAAATGTTAAGGGCATGAGGATGGGGTGTATGTGTTGTTCAGCTCTGAATCAGAGCAACAATGATCCACAAACGACATGTAATTGGGATGAACAGAGGTTAGTGAAGCCGATTCTGATTCCTGCTAGCCTAGATGGACTATTGGGTTCAAAAGGGTAGCCCAAGGTACAATTTCATGACAGTAGCTGTGATCTCACTACAGCATGACATACCTCCTTAATGCTTGATTGCCACCATTGCTGGTACCAGCCACATTCGAGATAGGGATACTTGGACACTAGTGTGATTTCATCCCTTTGGATTGTTTCCAGTTGTGTCCCTCTGGTCACAGAAGGCTCTTTGCTCCAGCAGAGGCTACCATGAACAGAAGGGGAGGGAGACAATTTCCACAAATTCCAGCTTACCCCTACAACCCCCTGTGCCGTGTCACACTCTTTACCCAAAGGGACCATCAACCCTTTGTAGAAGATTTGGAGGGATGCAGGGGGCTGCAGAGAAAAAGGGGAATCAGAAAAGAAAGCCTCTCCCCTTTTATTCACAAAAGCCTCTGCTGAATTGAAAAGCCACCCATGAGTTGTTGTTCAGTCGTTAAGTCATTAAGTCATTAAGTCGTGTCCGACTCTTCGTGACCCCATGGACCATAGCACGCCAGGCCTTCCTGTCCTCCGTTCTCTCCCAGAGCATGCTCAAGTTCATATTCATTGCATCGGTGATGCTATCTAGCCATCTCATCCTCTGCCGTCCCCTTCTCCTTTTGCCTTCAGTCTTTCCCAGCATCAGGGTCTTTTCCAGAGAGTTTTCTCTTCTCATTACGTGGCCAAAATATTTGAGCTTCGGTTTCAGTATCTGTCCTTCCAATGAGCAGTCAGGGTTGATTTCCTTTAGGATTGACTGATTTGACCTCCTTGCAGTCCAGGGGACTCGTAAGAGTCTTCTCCAGCACCACAGTTCGAAAGCATCAATTCTTCTGCGCTCAGCTTTCCTTATAGTCCAGCTCTCACAGCCATACATTACTACTGGGAAAACCATAGCTTTGATTATATGGACCTTTGTTGGCAAGGTGATGTCTCTGCTTCTTACTATGCTGTCTAGGTGTGCCATAGCTTTCCTCCCAAGGAGCAAGCATCTTTTAATTTCATGGCTACAGTCACCATCTGCGGTGATCTTGGAGCCCAAGAAAATAAAATCTGTCACTGCTTCCATTTCTTCCCCTTCTATATGCCAGGAAGTGATGGGGCCAGATGCCATGATCTTAGTTTTTTTAATGTTGAGTTTCAAAAAAGCTTTTGCACTCTCTACTTTCACCCTCAACAAGAGTCTCTTTAGATCTTCTTCGCTTTCTGCCATTAGGGTGGTATCGTCTGCGTATCGGAGGTTGTTGATAATTCTCCCGGCAATCTTAATTCCGACCTGTGATTCATCCAACCCAGCATTTCTCATGATGTGCTCTTCATATAAGTTAAATAAGCAGGGCGACAATATGCAACCTTGTTGTACTTCTTTCCCAATTTTGAACCAATCGGTTGTTCCATGTCTGGTTCTTACTGTTGCTTCTTGACCCTCATACAGGTTTCTCAGGAGACAGGTAAGGTGGTCTGATACTCCCATCTCTTTAAGAATTTGCCACAGTTTGTTGTGATCCACACAATCAAAGGCATTAGTGTAGTCAATGAAGCAGAAATAGACGTTTTTCTGGAATTCTCTTGCTTTCTCCATGATCCAGCGAATGTTGGCGATTTGATCTCTAGTTCCTCTGCCTCTTCGAAACCCCGCTTGTACTTCCGGTCGTTCTTAGTTCACATGCTGCTGAAGCCTAGTTTGTAGGATTTTGAGCATAACCTTGCTGGCATGTGAAATGAGCGCAATTGTGTGTAGGGATGTCAGAGAATTCTGCGACGGATCTCGGTGATGCCAAATGCCAGTGCATTCAGCCCCCCGAAATCCATCGCGGAACAAAGCCCCCACCCCACCCAACCCACGAAAGGCGCACGGGACGAAGTCCCCGCCACCCACAACCCACAAAAGACGCACGAAATGGAGCACTTACCTGCTCCCATTCGTGCTGCTTTGCGAATGGCGGCCATCCTGCGGCCGCCATTCACTTCCTCTTCATAGCCGTGATAGGTTACGTAAATACTTACGTAGCTTATCACGGCTAATGCAGGGACGCCATTTGTGTCCCTGCAGAGGCTGTGATAGGCTACGCAAGTATTTACGTAGCCTATCACGGCAGGGGGGAAAAACGCAGTATACGCAAATGGCGGCTACTGCCATTTGTGTACACTGGGTTTTTTCCCCCCTGCCGTGATAGGCTACGTAAATACTTACATAGCCTATCACGGCAGGGAGAAAAAAACCCAGCTACCGCCATTTGCGTACGCTGGGTTTTTTCCCCCCTGCCGTGATAGGCTACATAAATATTTACGTAGCCTATCATGGCTAAATACAGGGACGCAAATGGCGGCGGCTACGACAGCTGCCATTTGCGTCCCTGCAGGGCTGCCCAGCAGCCTGATGTCTGGCTGCGGGCGGCCGGATCTGGCCAGTGGCTCTGTGGCTTGGCCATGGAGCAGAGCCAGCCGGGCAGGATTCTGGGGGGGAAGACCGGATCGCCTCCCCTCTCCGTCGAGGATTCCGGGGGGAGGGACAAAGCACCTCCCCCCCCCCAGCGGAAACAGAACGGAATGGAAGGTAAGTGTTCCATCCATCCCTAATTGTGCGGTAGTTTGAACACTCTTTGGCATTGCCTTTCTTCAGGATTGGAATGTAAACTGACCTTTTCCACTCTTGTGGCCACTGTTGAGTTGAGTGTTCCAAATTTGTTGGCATATTGAGTGCAGCATTTTAACAGCATCATCTTTTAGGATCTTAAATAGCTCAGCTGGAATAGTGTCATCTCCACAAGCTTTTTTGTTAGTAATGCTTCCTAAGGCCCACTTGACTTCACTCTCTAGGATGTCCGGCTCAAGTTCAGTGACTGCACTTTCATAGCCATCAGGGACATTCAGATCTTTCCTGTATAGTTCTTCTGTGTATTCTTTCCACCTCTTCTTAATCTCATCTGCTTCTGTTAGGTCCCTGCCTTCTTTGTCCTTTATCATGCCCGTCTTTGCACAAAATGTTCCCTTAATATCTCTGATTTTCTTGAAAAGATCTGTAGTCTTTCCCATTCTGTTGTTTTCCTCGATTTCTTTGCATTGTTCATTTAAGAAGGCCTTCTTGTCTCTCCTTGCTATTCTCTGGAACTCTGCATTCAGTTGGATATATCTTCCCCTTTGTCCCTTGCTTTTCGCTTCCCTTCTTTCCTCAGCTACTTGTAAAGCCTCCTCAGACAGCCACTTTGCTTTCTTGCATTTCTTTTTCTTTGGGATGGATTGAGTTGCTGCCTCCTGAACAATGTTACAGACCTCCATCCAATAGTTCCTCAGGCACTCTGTCTATCAGGTCCCTTAAATCTATTCCTCACCTCCACTGTATATTCATAAGGGATATGATTTAGGTCACACCTGAATGGTTTAGTGGTTTTCACCTATTAAAATGGTCCACCCCCGAGATTAATGGATTCCGATGGATTCCAGAGGGCTCTGGGGGATTTTCCTGCTGGTATGGCTGGTGCTCCTGTCGAAGCCCAGGTCGCTCTGTGGAATGCAGAGATGACTCGGGCGGTTGACACGATCGCACCCAAGCGCCCTCTCCCTCTGAGCAGAGCCCGGCCAGCTCCTTGGTATACACCTGAGCTGAGGGCAATGAAGCAAGAGGGGAGACGGCTAGAATGCAGGTGGAGGAAAACTTGTGCTGAGTCTGACCGAACACAGGTAAGAGCCCACTATCGAGCCTACTCTGTGGCGGTGAGGGTGGCAAAGAGGCAGTTCTTTTCCACCAGCATTGCATCTTCTCAGTGTCGTCCGGCGGAGCTTTTCCGAGTGGTTCGCGGCCTCTTACATTCTGGGCCAGGGAGAGAGACGGTGGAACCCTCGGTAGCACGCTGTGACGAGTTTGCGCAGCACTTTGAGGATAAAGTCGCTCAGATTCGTCATGAATTGGACACCACCATTAATGCAGTTCCATTGGTAGAGGCGTTCAGAGCACCGTCTGGTCCAGTTTTATTGGATGAGTTTCAGTTACTGAGGCCTGAGGATGCGGACAAGGTGCTTGGCCAAGTCCGATCGACCACTTGTGTACTTGACCCTTGCCCTTCATGGCTTATTAAATCAAACAAGGAGGGGTTGTCCGGCTGGGTCCAGGAGGTTGTAAATTCCTCCTTGAGAGAGGGAGTGGTGCCTGCCGCTTTAAAAGAGGCAGTAATTAGACCACTCCTGAAAAAGCCTAACCTGGACCCAGAGGATGTTAACAATTATAGGCCAGTGGCCAACATCCCCTTCCTGGGCAAGGTGCTTGAGCGGGTGGTTGTAGGACAGCTCCAGGCACTCTTGAATGAAACGGATTATCTAGATCCATTTCAATCGGGCTTCAGGCCTGGTTTTGGAATGGAAACTGCCTTGGTCGCCCTGTGGGATGACCTCTGCCGGGAGAGGGACAGGGGGAGTGCGACCCTGTTGATTCTCCTGGACCTCTCAGCGGCTTTCGATACCATCGACCATGGTATCCTTCTGGATAGGTTGTCTGGGTTGGGAGTTGGAGGCACTGCACTACAGTGGTTCCGCTCCTACTTGGATGGCCGATTCCAGAAGGTGGTGCTGGGGGATTATTGCTCTGTGCCATGGCAATTGTGCCATGGGGTTCCACAGGGCTCTATTCTATCCCCCATGCTGTTTAACATCTACATGGAACCGCTGGGGGAGGTTATCCGGAGGTGTGGGCTGAGGTGCCATCAATATGCGGATGACACCCAGCTCTACCTCTCTTTCTCATCAAAACCAGGTGAGGCAGTGGCTGTTCTGAACCAGTGCCTGGGCACGGTAATGGACTGGATGAGTGCTAATAAACTGAAACTCAATCCAGACAAGACGGAGGTACTGTTAGTGGGTGGTTCGTCTGCCCGGCTAGGTGATATTCAACCTGTTCTGGAGGGGGTTGCACTCCCCCTAAAGGATCAGGTTCATAGTTTGGGGGTGCTCTTGGATCCAGAACTGTCACTTGAGGCACAGGTGAACTCAGTGGCACGGAGCACTTTTTATCAGCTTAGGCTGGTATACCAACTACACCCTTATCTGGACAGAGATAGCCTAGCTACAGTTATCCATGCTCTGATAACTTCTCGTCTGGATTACTGCAATGCGTTATACGTGGGGCTGCCTTTGAAAACGGTCCGGAAACTTCAGCTGGTCCAAAATAGGGCAGCAAGATTGTTAACAGGGACTGGCCTGCGAGCTCATATTACGCCAGTACTTTTCCAGCTGCACTGGCTGCCAGTCCATTTCCAGGCCCGATTCAAAGTGCTGGTGTTAACATTCAAAGCCCTTAACGGCTTGGGGCCAGGTTACCTGAAGGATCGCCTCCTCCCATATGTGCCTGCCCGGACCTTAAGATCATCATCAGCGGCCCTTCTCCGTGAGCCCCTGCCAAAGGAAGTGAGGCGGGTGGCTACTAGGAGGAGGGCTTTTTCTGCTGTGGCACCCCGGCTCTGGAATGAGCTCCCTAGTGAGGTTCGCCTGGCGCCTACATTGTACTCCTTTCGGCGCCAGGTGAAGACCTTTTTATTTTCCCAGGCATTTTAGCTTTCTAAATTTTTATCTTTGCTGTTTTAAATCTGTATTTTAAACTCCTTTACTGCTGCTAGGTTTTATTGTGGTTGTATTGTTATATTGTGGTTTTAATGTTCTATATATTTTAAATTGTTTTATTGTGTGTTGTTTGGTTTTAGTTTTTGTGAACCGCCCAGAGAGCTTTGGCTATTGGGCGGTATAGAAATAAATAAATAAATAAATAAATTCCCTACGTTCTTCAATTTAAGCTGAAATTTTGCAATAAGAAGCTCATGATCTGAGCCACAGTCAGCTCCAGGTCTTGTTTTGACTGACTGTATAGAGCTTCTCCATCTTTGGCTGCAAAGGACATAATCAATCTGATTTCGATATTGACCATCTGGTGATGTCCATGTGTAGAGTTGCCTCTTGTGCTGTTGGAAAAGAGTGTTTGCTATGATCAGCGTGTTCTCTTGGCAAAACTCTATTAGCCTTTGTCCTGCTTCATTTTGTACACCAAGGCCATGCCTGCCTGTTATCCCGGTGATTTCTTGACTTCCTACTTTGGCATTCCAATCTAGGGATGTCAGAGAATTTCGCCACAAATCTCGGGGAGGCTGAATGCCAGCGCATTCGGCCCCCCAAAATCGGTGGCGAAATGGTCTGCCCCCCGTCCCCCCCCCCGGGACGGGACTTACCTTGTGCGAATCTCCCTGGCGGCGGCGGCGGGGCGGCGGCAGGGCGGCGGCGGCGGCAGCCGGTGTTTGAACCGGCTGCCGCTGCCGCCATTTCCAGTAAAAAAAAAACACACCAAAAAAAGTGATAGGCTACATAAACATTTACGTTGCCTATCACGGCTAGATTTTAAAAAAATACCATGATAGGCTATGTAAATGTTTACATAGCCTATCATGGCTGAGTAAAAAAAACACAAAAAAACGCGCGTATGCAAATGGCGGCACCCATGGGCGCCGCCATTTGCGTTCCTTATTTTGGCACGTCTAGTCTATGTAAACATTTACGTAGACTACAGCGAAAATAAGGGGAACGCAAATAGCCTAGCGTCTACGCTATTTGCGTTCCCCTTATTTTTGCCGTAGTCTACGTAAATGTTTACGTAGACTAGATGTGCCAAAATAAGGAACGCAAATGGCGGCGCCCATGGGCGCCTCCATTTGCGTACGCGCGGTGGGGGTTGGTTTTTTTACTCAGCCGTGATAGGCTACGTAAACATTTACGTAGCCTATCACGGCTGACTGCAGGGACGCAAACGGCGGCGGCTACGGCCACCGCCATTTGCGTTCCCGGCCAGCCAGGATTCGTGGCGGGAGCGACGGGGCGCCTCCCCCCCAGCCAGAATTTGGGGGGGGGAGGGACGGGGCACCTCCCCCCCTGGCCAGAATTTCGGGGGGGAGGGACGGGGCACCTCCCCCCTGGCCAGAATTTCAGGGGGAGGGACGGAGCGCCTCCCCCCCACCGCGAATCAAATTTCGGTTCAGGTAAGTGACTTTCGTACATCCCTATCAATCCCCTATGATGAAAAGGACATCTTTTCTTGGTGTTAGTTCTAGAAGGTGTTGTAGGTCTTCATAGAACCAATCAACCTCAGCTTCTTCGGCCTCAGTGGTTGGGGCATAGACTTGAATTACTGTGATGTTGAATGGTTTTCCTTGGATTCGTACTGAGATCATTCTGTCATTTTTGAGATTGTACCCCAGTACTGCTTTTCCCACTCTTTTGTTGACTATGAGTGCTACTCCATTTCTTCTAAGGGATTCTTGCCCACAGTAGTAGATATGATGGTCACCTGAATTAAATTTGCCCATGCTTGTCCATTTTAGTTCACTGATTCCCAAGATGTCGATGTTCAATCTTGCCATGTTTGACCACCTCCAGCTTACCTTCTCATCTCATGTTTACATCTCATGTTTGACCACCTCCAGCTTACCTTGATTCATTGATCTGACATTCCAGGTTTCTAAACAATATTGTTCTTTACAGCATCGGATTTTCTTTTCACCACTAGACACATCCACAGCTGAGTGTCCTTTCGGCTTTGGCCCAGCCGCTTCACCCTTTCTGGCGCTACTTGGAAATACCCTCTGCTCTTCCCCAATAGCATATTGGATACCTTCCGACCTGAGGGGCTCATCTTCCAGTGTCATATCTTTTAGCCTTGTGATGCATTCCATGGGGTTTTCTTGGCAAGAATACTGGAGTGGGTTGCCATTTCCTGAGTAGAGGAACACAATTGCCTATAACCTTTTTTTCCTTGGCTGCCTGAGCAGGAGCGTCTATAGTTTCCTAAAAATGTTGCTTCAGGCAAAATTCTTTGAACCCTGCACAAATTTCCTGAGTTTTATCTTACCTTATTCTGGTTCCATTCAAATGAGAAACTCCAAATTTTGGAAATTCTGCATGGAATGCAGATGGCACCCTACATGATGATTAGCTGGGCTGAATGTTGATTCCAAATCTCAGTCCAAGCATGCTTAGTTGGTACTAAACACGTAGAGGAATTCTTCTTACCTGTTAGTGGATCACACAGTTGTTCAAGGCTGTGAAAACACTTTTGTATAGAGATGATACAAATTTACCATTGTGTTTTTGAAGCCATAACTTTGGATATGTGTACTTGCACAATGAAGAAGAAGAAGAAGAAGAAGAAGAAGAAGAAGAAGAAGAAGAAGAAGCAGCAGCAGCAGCAGCAGCAGCCTGAATTTCCATGCTCTGGGATTTCTGAAATTTGTTTCCCTTATTAGTTTGTAAATCGCTACTTCTGTTAATGGATGCCATCTTTCCCCACTTCACTCTTTTACTGGGTGAACAAACTTTCCCATTTTCTCTTTATAACTAGTGGAAGCAATTACTACTTTATATTGATTCTCTTTTGTTGATTTCAAAGATAAACAGTACCATTATGCCTATATCACAATTTTGAAATGCTTCCTATTTTGCTGATGTTCTTAGCAGCAATATATTATTCCAAGTAAATGTTGACATATATTTCCTGGTCCAGTGTTGCTTATTGAAAAATCACTGATTAAGTGTCTTGAGATGTCTGATTTAAATAAACCTTTTTTTGGACTTTTCTCAACTTAAAACATTTCTAAAAGTGTCTTGAGGTTTTGTGCATTCTGCACAAGGAAGCTGAATTAATTCCTTCTGTAAATTTACTTGGAGATTGTATTAGTCTCCTCATAGGAGTCTTCTCTAATGCAGTATCACATACTCCCTCATGAACAGACTACTCTCATCTCATAGTTCTATTCTTGATGGCAAAACACAAGCCATAGGGCAATGATGGAAATAGCTGTCAGGAAATAACTAGATTTTGGTGGCACATTCTTGGGGCAACCTCTGTAGGTTTTGAAACAGAATCTCAGGCCTGGCGCAACAATATGGATCATCATAACATCACTGAGCCACACTGATGTGTTGGGCCTGGCCCAGACCAGCATGCTGTCATCCTATTACCTCCATGGGGGAAGAAAGAGTCTACCCTCCTGTGTAGAGACTGAAGTATCAATGTAGTTTGATCAATGCGGTTTGATCAACTTCCATTTACAAAGCAGGGATCCGTGAAGGCCTAGAAAGAGAGACTCAGTCTTGAAATAAATAATCCATTTCCAGATGTCCAGCAAGATCATCCAGTAGGTTCAGATAATTTGCAGACCAGAACCAATGATATATGTTTATTCCTACTCAGACACATCTTAACCATACATTCCTTGGGAGGTAGCTACTGACCAAACATGCATTAGAGATGTCGACTAAGAGATGTGATGTCCTTATTGGGACAACTGATGTTTACAGTGTTGGAAACAAGTTTAGACTTACACATAGCTTTTCTCCAGGCTTAGTTGTTCAGAACAACAACAAAAAATTAAATAGGGGAAATTACATCTTACACAGCAATTCATTAGAGTCAAATATTCTTGGAAGAAGCAATCCTACGTCCCCAAGGCAGCTTCTAGGGAACATTGGATTTTTCAGCTTCTGGGCTCTGAGGTTGGAATCAGGACTCTGACCTTGGAGCCCAGAAACCATGCTCCCCACCCCTGTGGAGCCAGTGTGGTTCTCTCCGCACCAGCTACGTCACTGCACTTGGAAACAGAGTGGGCCATTACAGGGCCATTTACACCTGTAATATTGCATAGATGGGGTCTTTATGGTCACTCTGTGTACAATATTAAATTTACAGAAGTTCCCAAGTCTCCCTTTTTTTATTTGCAAAATGGCAACTGTGGGCCAATGGTAGCTCACGGATGGCTCAAGGTAGGTGAGGACAGCTCTCCGAGGATGGGGGGGGAGAGTGAGTGAGTCTGGGGGTGCATGAGTGGAGGCAGCGACTTGGCAAGCACCCAGAAGACCCAGACAGGGGGCGTCCATCCCTATAGTAGACAAGTTAAAACAAGGGGCATGATCACTGCTGTAGAAACCCTCTGCTCTTACTAGAATGATAATGCCATGGAGTATTATGAGAGGAACATGTTTGTGTTCTAATGTCAGTTTCAGCTTCTCTCAGTTTCTCATCTTTGCAGTTCATTCTGTCCCATTCCCAGATCATTGTGATTTTATTTAAAAGTTCACATGGAACTGTCTCCACCAATGTGATCATTCCATATGAAAAAAAAAAGGGAAGCCAGCACCAATAGGCAGAGAAAACAAAAGAGGAAAATACTTCAGAAAGTCTAACAAATATATTCCATTGTGTCACAAGATAATACTGCTTAGAGCTGTCTAGGACAATTGAGACAATAGAATTACTAGTAAATAAGGGATTTTTTTAATCTCAAAAGGGTTTGGCTTACAGCATTTCTTCATCATGAAAGCCCTATGCAAGTTGGACAGTGGGGCCATGCCCACTGGGCTCACATCCCCATGGCCTCATTCCCAACATCCGTGCATTGAGGAGAAGTTCTGAAAAGGGGAGCCTCCTATACATGCCTAGGCTCTCTGCCTTCCCCCATGCCATTATTGGGAACCCTGCATGATCCGTGTTGTCAGTCACAGGGGAAGCCTTCTCACATTATTCCCTCTTCCTACCTTCCCTCTTGGTGCATGGCTAGTGGGGCTGCCAGGTACGCTATGGTGGGGGCAGGACTCGTAGACATGGCCCCATCTTGCTCTACCCTACAAATCCTTGAGGAATTCGATCTTTGTGAGTTCTTTGTGAATGAATGATGTGGAATGGAATGTGCAGATCAGGCTGTAATTATCCGTGGGATTTCACACTTCTCTGAATTTTGTGATGCAATTCTTAGCTTCAAGAACGTGCCAAAATGCATTTAGAAATGCACACTTTGGGATAACGTATGTTTTGAAATGCATACATTTAGATAACATAGGTTTAGAAATTGGTGTTTTGTGAGAAAATGTGTTCAAAAATACATATTTAAATATAAAGTATAGTGATATACAATTTTTTGTGCAGTTTTTTATTGTGTATTAATGCAGAAACAAGATGGAAGAGACTTAAGAAAGAACAGATGAAAAATTGAAGTGGATAGAAATACCCTGATCCATCCATCCCTACTTAGAACACCTGAATAGGGCTGAATTGTTTCTATCATCCCTCTTTGCTTCTTTCCTCATTGCTCGTGGTAGCCATTGGAGGGAAAAACTGGTGCTTTAACCAGCTGCTCTTCTTGGAACTGTCTGTGTCCACAGCTATTCCACCTGATCATGATCAACTTAACTTGCTGGCAGGCACTTATCCATTTTATTCCTTGTATGGTGCTTAGTAGACTTTTAAGATAACAACAACAGATCGTATTTGCTGATATTGTAATGTGTAAAGCAGTTTTAAGATCCTTATCCTGGGAATACCGTTCTATTCATACATGTGAGGCTATTTAAGCATAATAAACTGCTGAAGACTGTTTCTATGAGATTTAGTTTGAGATCATGGCAGAACAATTACCAGATAAATAAACTGTAATATCTTGGAAGATCAGTGTCGAAAGAGACAACTTGGGAAGTGAGTTCCTATGCAGTTCAGTAGACAAGGTTGTCGGTGATCTGTGAACAGCTTATCAAGGAGGAAACCAAAATGCATCACAATGGAAAGGTCAGTGCTCAGGGTAATAAGCTAGTGCATGTTCAGAAAGGCCACACATTAAGCTGATGGTTGTGGGCTCCATGGTACACTCCATGGCTGAGCAGTGAGGCCATGAAGTTTTCATTACATCCAAAGTGATGTTATTAAACTTTTCTAATTTGACCAAGACATATAGAGCAGATTTTTCACTAGCCTGAGTCTGTGAGGGATGGAGTTGAAAAACCAATAAGTAGGGTATTACAATAATCAATATGTGAAAAGACAGAAACATTAATCTAGGTTGCTGCAGCATCCTAACCTAAAGGAGGAAAGATGACTTTTAGATGGATCACAAATGCTAAATAAAAAAGATGCATCGGGCCATAATGGCTGCCGGTTTGACTCAACAGCAGTTACGATGAGTGATGAATCTGACTCTTTATTTGCATGCTACAGGGTACAGCTGAGGAAACAACTATGGCAATAATTAAAGGATAAAAGGGAAACTGTTCATTGAGTATTAGAGGAACAGAGCACATGGTCTACAGATGTGCAGCATTTGATTGATTCTAAATGCATTAAAGTAAAAGGTTACAACTTTGGGAACAACCCATAAGTGTTTTCTCATTGGCTCCAGAGGAAGGTGGATTGCACCCAATGTGGATTGGATGGATTGCACCCAATAAGAAAAGTGTTCAGATAAAGGCAAGCTGCCTAGGGATACTTTGAAATCTCATCCTTTGGAAGGTTTGCAAGGAATGTCTTCACAGGATTCTGTAAAAAGTGTTGGGGAGGGGTGAAGCTTCTAGGAGGAGTGAATGGCTGTTGCTGGATGATACTTTTCGAAGTCCTGAATATGGTAGGAGAGTGCTGTTGCTGCCTATAGTACCCATGATATGTCTTCCCTACCCTGCTGTGGTCTTTTTCAAATTGGCTTTGCCATTATGCACCATGGAGAATGATGATTCTCCATATCACCGTCAAGTCTCTAAAAATCTACTGGTTGATCCCTGAATGATTCCTTCTGTGAATTGTGCCTGAAAGTTGTCTTCTATCTAGCTACATTGCCTGTCTGCTTTGCTACTGATTCTTTCTTTCACACAGAGGTGTTGCCAAATCCAGTGGGTACAGGCTGGAGCAGAAAACCTTTTAGGATGCCCTGAGGACCTAAGCCAATTCAGAAAATTCCAGAGGGATCTACCATCAGGAGACACCAGGCTTGGAATATGCGAGGCAGAAACTTAGTATGGCCCAGGGATGTTTCTGGGCTGCTCTAGATCCCTGCCTTAGATGCCCAAAGGCCTCTAATGGGCAAATGATATATTTTCCCCTCTCCTGTGATGGATCAGAGGGCGCAGTCTTTGTGTATGTTTGGAATAAGCAGTAGAATCTGCTCCAGGTTCCAGAATCCATTCAAGAGTTTGGGCAACGTAGGATGGCATCTTCCCAATTCCCATACTCTGCCAAAGCCTTTCTGAACGGAACCAAGTGGTTCCACTCACCCCTGCTACCTGGCTCATCTTCTGCTTCTTGCCTCAGCTAACAGTTGCTGCTCTGCTCACATGGCCGGCTTTGAAGACAGGCTTCTGCAGCCTGGGCACTCTTCCTGAATGCCTATGAGAAAGGGTGTCATCATCCCGTGGTCTCATGGGAGTTCAAGAAGAGCTGCCAGGTTGGAGAAGCCAGTCTGTAAAGAGTCTCATGCTGCTACTACAGTAGGGGGTGTTTCTAAAGTAAAGAAAGAAAAGAAAAAGAAAGATCTCTCAGCCACTTCCTAAACTTAAAAAGGTATGTGTAAACCTTGTCCCCCTTCTCAAGAAGAAAAGTATTCAACATTCTTCCCTTCCCTGTGAAAGAGGCAGAAAAACCAATGCCTCTTTTGGAGGGAGAGAAAAAAATCCTGAAAATAGGGGGCAGCATTTGGCACAGAACTAATTGAGATGCTATGTCATACATTTTATTTGTTTGTTTGTCTGTTTATATCATACTTACCTGGGAGTAAGGCATACTGAACACAGTGGGACTTGCTTCTGAGTAAACATCCATAGGACTGCGCTGTTCAGCCCTTATGGTTCTCCAAGTGGTCGACAATAATCAGGGAGATGCAGAGTATTTATGGTCTAGTTTTATGTTTGGTTTTATGGATTCCAAATGAAAGGAACTGAGTCCACTGGATGGGTAAGAATCCTTCTTCTTTGCAGGGCATAGCGCACACTATGAGGGAAAAGAACAGGAAGTAGGTGAAATAGGTTTCAGGCCTGTATCATCTTCTTCCAATGGCTAATCAGCAGATCTCAGCTGTTGTAGATGGTGCCCCCAAAACTTTCAGGTGAACACAGGCTCATTCACTCACTACCTTACTTAAATGGAGCCTCCATGAATGATATCATTGACCTAGAATTATGCTCCATGAAGAATGCGTCTCTTGTTGGGACTTTAGTCATGGAGTTGAGCTTGAGAACTCACTTCCAGGTTTCAGGAAAGCCAAAGAATGGCAGCTTTCATTACTGGAAAAAGACAAGGAGCTGTCCTAAGTTAAATTCAGTGAATGGCTGTCGGCAGAACATAGAGTTCATGCATTTATATAGTGCATATCTTTGGTTTGCTGTAACAGGCATACATTAATATTTTTGAGTCTGAGTCTGACATTTCACGACTAGCTAAGCATGACATCTTCACAGCTGTTCGAAAAAAAGAGTTCCTGTTCTGGAAATTGTTTTATGATGTCAGAAGAAACAATATCCTTTTAGGCAAATATACCTAAACCCCTAAACCAGTTATTTTAATTACTTTGATTCTCAGGACATTTTGTTGTTGTTGCGAAAAATGGAAAGATGTTTTCCACTTCTGTTTTTCTACTTTGTTCAACCTTGTATATAATATTCTCCTTTCTCTTTCTTTCATGCCCACACGCAGACAAGCAGACACACACACACAGAGAATCTCCTGCTGCAATTGGATAAATTTTACTCTGTATGAGAGCACAATCCTACACATGTCTACTCAGAATTATGTCCTACTGAGGTCAATGGGGCTTACTCTCAGGTAAGTGGACATATGATTGCTGCCTGAGTCAGGAAGAACATTTCCCCCTATGTGGATTTGGAGGACTTTGGGTTTTATTTGAGCTGGTTCACATCTGTACATTTATTACTTGAAGTCTGCAGCATGGAATGGCAACTTACATGTGTGAATGGGCCATCTAGAGAAAGTGTCAGTATCTCCACACGTCACTGTAAACACAATGCCTTTCAGTGGAGCCAGTTCACACATTTGGCTAGCAGTCACTGAGTGCTTGGTCTATGGCACTGCTGGGCAATTTGTGGCCCTCCAGATGCTGTTGGACTACAACTCCCATCAGCCCTAGCCAGCATAGCCAGTGGTGAGGGATAATGGGAGTTGCATCCCAACAACAACTGGAGGGCCACAGGTTGCCCACACCTGGTATATGGGGACATGTGGAGAAATCTCTATGGGAATAACAGATAAAAACACAACCAAATGATTTGTGACATCTTGAAGACTAACATTTATTGTGCCATAATCTGTTAGCCATTAAGATTTTTGTTTTTGCCAGACCAGATTAACATGGCTATTCACTCTGAACTCTCTCGCAACACTATACATGGATACAACCCATAGCAGCCAGGAGGTCTTTGTGCTGTCACGGGGATACTTTTTCCACCTGCCACCGTCACAGAAATGGCTCCTCACCATTGTACCCATATATACCCTGCTTGACAAAGAGGCCCCTCAGCTTGATCACCAATGAGTCAAATGTATAAGGACCAACGGAAATTGCACTGCCTGTGGAGGAAAAATAGGATATCTTTCAATGCTGTGTCTAAACACTGGGCATCAAGAGGTAATTTTTTTAGAATGCTTCCAAGTAGGCATGGCATGTGTGTGTGGGGGGAGGGGGTGGATTGGGGAGATGATATTGAACCGAAGAGAGAAAAAAGTGGCAATGGAGCAAATATGTCTGTTGCATCTACAACATGAATCAGAGAATCAGAGCTGGTGTCTTTCTTAATGGTGGCAAATATCTGGATAGCACCATGTTCCACACCACTTCTGTTAGGTGCATGAATAAGGCATGCTGATTATGTTTGGTCTGCTTATTCATAAACAACATGCATAATGTGCCAATCATGGCACATACTTGGATAGGGTGGTGGGCACAGGAGCGGCAACAACCATATGGGCACATTCATGAATATTCCCTCAATATATATCAACATCTATAAATAGATATGTTATTATTCTAGTGAAGAAAGTATAGATTTGTTACGCAAACACATAAAAAAGGAGCTAGAATGCTCTTCATTCCTCCCTGCAAAAGATTTTCTACATACTGGATCTGTAACATATTCTCTGATACTACATATCAATCTACTGAACAAGAATTAACAAATGTCAGATTGATAAGCCATAACCAGAGGTAATAGTGAGATTTCTTTCCGTTTCTTGTTTGAGTAGTTAATCCTCTAATAAATCGTTGGTTCTTCTAATCATTTTGCTTCATTCATTTGCAGAGGGTATTAAAAAACACACCTGTGTGGTATTTTGAAATGGATTTGTTTTTTAAAATCTGTTAAAAATAAAGAAATGTGAGGACCTGTATTTATCTTCTTCTTCTTCTTCTTCTTCTTCTTCTTCTTCTTCTTCTTCTTCTTCTTCAATTTATCTCACCTTTCCATCCATTTATATATGCTTTATTTATTGAAAACATTCAATATTCCACTCTTCAGTTGGACAGCTATGACTTACAATTATTATTTAAAACAATATGAAAATAAAAACACTACAAAAATAAAACATATCAAAATATAATTTATACATCAGAACAACAGAGCTCACTGGCAGGAAAAAAACAAAACACCTGTCTAAACAATGCATTAAAAGACCCAGCTAGGGTTTTTACCTGGTACTTACCATAAGATTCAACACCAGGCCTTATGCTGGGGAGCATTCCACGAAGAGTGTGCCACAACTGAACAGATCCTCTCTCTGGTTGTTCCCCACCTAATGTTTGAAGGCAGGGGCACCCGGAGAAGGGACTTGGAAGATGACCTTAACATCTGGGCAGGTTCCTGTGGGTGTAGGTGATGTTTTAGACACCTAGTGTCCTGCTTGCAGGGTTGTGAGGACAGAGTTCCAGGGCATTAGCTAGGGTCAGTACCAAAAGCAAGGTCCGTAGGCAGTTCAAACACAGGAGGTTCTTGACTGGATTATTTAGTAATGCTGCCTCCTGTCAGAAAGGCAATTAGCCGAGAAAAAACAAAAGGACAAAACAGAACGAGAGTTTTCCAGTCCTACATGCACACAGGCTATCTTAGAACAATAAAGGGAGACTACACCTTTTTTCTTTTTCTTTTAGTGAAGAAGAGAAAACAGCTTTATTCACAAATGCTCTTGCACATTCAATGCAGGTACAGCGTAGAGTTTCAAAAGAGTTTGTTCCAGTTTGTGCTCCATTACATCAGTGGGAGAGGGAGAGACAGCAAACATATGTGATGTGATATGTTTCCGGTGATAGAGGAAGTCGGGAGGGGGGAGGAGAAGGAAGGGGAGGAGCAAAAGGAAGAAATCACAGGATACCACATTGTAGGCTTTAGAGATCTTAAGGCTAGCTGTGGTCAAAATTCCCATGGATTAAATCACTGCAACACTGCCCCCTTCCAGTAACGCAGAAGAGCTTGCAATATTCCCAACAATTCCAAAGAAAAGATAGGTTATCAGGGAAATACAAAACAGATATCTGGTGCACAGACATGGCTCCATCACTCTGTGCCTAAAATGGAAGGCCATTTAGGGCTTTAAAGAAAAGAACAAACATTTTTAATTGGGCTCTGGCAGATTGGTAGCCAATGTAGATGGAATAATATCAGAACTATAATGCTCCATCTGTCTGACTCAAGTAAAAAATGGCTGGCTGAGGGTATGCTGGGAGTTGTAGGACTTTTTTCTGTCTAAACATTCATAGGATTGCACCCTAACTGTGTTTATTGAAACATTCAAAGTGTAGGTATCTCTTAATCCCATCATGATTTGTTTACAGGCTGTAGGTTACTGGCATATCATTGTACTTTGGCCTGCATCTCTGTTGATAAAGGTGTACAGAGACTTTTTTGTGGTCATATTTCATTTTGCTCCAATGTGCAATTAATTATATTTAATTATACTTGACATTTTTGATATTGAACATAAAACTTTATCGTACACTGTTATAGAAGATAGCCTAATTCTTAAAAAAAAAAAAAAAAAGCTTTATGGACATAAATAAACTCCCAACTTTGAATTATAGTGAAAACCATTGTTATTCATAGGGATGGATGGACTCACCCATGCCTGACTTCATCGCGTGCTCACTGAGCTGCCTCCGATGCCCCCCCCACAGCACCATGTGAGCTTTGTCACGGCTCAGCGAAGCCACCCATCCTCCCTAGCGAGCTGCCATTGTGTGCGACGATGGCAGCTCGGGCGCTTCTGCTTGGGTAATGTTGCATACTTGGCAGCCGTAAAAGGCCCATTTACGCAACGTTAAGGCTGTGAATGCTCCATTCATGCCTGTGATGTTGCTTAAATGAGTCCTAAATGGCTGCCGCATATGCAACGTTGCCTACCTGGAAGCACTCAAGCTACCCTTGTTGCGCACAATGACTGCTCTCTAGGGAGGATGGGCAGCTGCCGGGTGCTCACTGAGCTGCAGGGTGCTCACCAAGTGGGTGAACGAGTGCCCCAGAGTTTGGTGAGCAGGGTCCAGGAGGGTGGGTGAAGGGAGTCCGCTGGACTCCACACACACATACACACCCTGCGGACTCTCGCAGCATCCCTAGTTACTCATGGAAGCTGCATGTCAAAAGCTTTCCAATGAAATGTGTTTCATGAGAATCGGTCAATGGGAAGGCAGTCAAAAAGGGATGACCAAATAACTCCCAGCTTTGAATTATATGTATAAGATTTTAAAGAACAGAACACAAGTAGCTATATATTCATCTAGACAACAGTACAAGCAGAGAGAAATTAAAAATTATATTTTCCTTTTTTCCTTTCTCCTTAGTTACATCATCAGAAATTGAACACAATTCTTATCTTTATTCATTTTTAATTGTGGATAGAATTAGAATGATGAAAAAACAATACTGTATATTGTAAATCATCTTTAAAACAACAACAATAAAGAATTTCTAATTTTCTCTGAATTTATTCCATTTTTGTCTATTTTTCATCATTGTGTCAATTCCATCATGTGTCAGTTTAGCAATGAGGGCAAACTCCCACATTGCATCTCACCATCCTTTTATTGATAGTATTGTTTACCATCTCCAGCTCTTAATGGATAGAATTCTAGCTGCAGAAACCATATATTCAATTGAGCTGTCCTAATTGCCTTTTTTTTTTTTTTTACATTTTCCCACTGACTTGCATTGGAAAACAAAAAGGGCCTTAACTTTTTGAGTTTGTATGATAAATACATGGAAGTTTGATGCTTGCAGCTGAGTGCATATGCCAAACTTCAGGCAGTTAAGTCCAGTGGGTTTTGTGCTAATCACAGGTAAAATTTGCTATTTTCAAGAAAAGTGTCAAAGCAAAGAGCTATATTTTTTCTGTGCTTCCACATATGTGCATGGAATTTGGGGACCTGGCAACCCCAAAAAGTTGACTGAGCCTGCCAAAGTTCAGACAGTTAGGTCCAGTGGCTTTTGTGCTAACCACAAGTAAAATTTGATTTTTTCCAAGAAAATCTGTCAAAGTAAAGAGCTATAGTTTTTTTGTGCTTCCACATAAATTCATGGAATTTGGAGACCTTGCAAGCCCTATGGAGTTCACTGAACCTACCAAATTTCAGTTAGGTTCAGTGGCTTTTGCGCTAGGCATGCATAAAGTTTCCTTTTCTCAAAGTCTAAAGCAAAAAGTAAAAACTGTCAAGCCACCCAGGGGATTAGAGATCCTAATCAGAAGGTGTTTAACGTGACCATTAGAAGCTCACTATCCCTAATCTCTGGTGTAGATTTTTTTTTTTTTGAGGTGCAAAAAACCTCTCTCCCCCTACTTTTCTTTTCTGCTCTTACATGCCCACTGTTGGGAGCTTGCCTGCAATGAAATTTTGAAGAGGGAGAGGGAAGGGAAGAAAAAGCTCCATGTGAAATACTGGTATTTCTCACTGCATCTGATTTTGCTGCCCCAAACTGGAACCTTTGGCTTCTGCAGAAGTTTAGTAGCTTCTGTACAGCGAAGGATCCAATTAGCCTCCACAAACTTCTTTCTCCCCCTCCACTTTAATTTCTCCTAAATAGCTGTAGGACTCAAATAATCCCAAAGGGAGGGTTAGGACTATGTAGCGTCATGATCAAGAAACTGCTGGGGCTTTTAAATAGGTTCTACAGTTTTAAAAAAGCTAGAAAAAGCCCTCAGCCACCTCACCTCATAAAGTTCATTTAAGTACATGCAATCCTTACAAACCCTCCACAGCCTCCTAAATTCCTCTTAAGTACTACCTCTCTGAATGGAGCCACTTGGCTTAGGGAATTCTCTCTACCCCCCACCCCCGCGCACATTTCCAATCACCATTCTTCTTTTCTTCTTCCCTCCTCTCTCCTGTTCTTTCTTTCTCTTTTTTCCACCCAGAGCATATCTTGGGGAATTCTTAAAGAGAATTCTCTTCAGTGGGCAAGAGAAGTTCTGAACTGTATTTGACTTTATACAAACAGACGAGAGGGTTGGTTTTTCTCCTTCTCACTCAAGCCTTTGAGAAAAGTAGGTTCACATGGTTGCAGAGAAACAAAACTGGGGCTGTTTTGTTTGTCAGTTGCCATTATCCAGCAATAGCAAGGGCTGTAGCCGGTAGACCACATGCTTGGCATGCAGAAGGTCCCAGGTTCACAGGTTCAATCCCCAGCATCTCCTGGTAGGGCTAGGAAAGAATCCTGCTTGAAACCCTGGAGAGCCGCTGCTGCCAGCCAGTGTCGACAATACTGGGCTAGATGGTCCCAGGGTCTGACTCAGTACAAGGCAGCTTCCTGTGTTCCTCTGAACAGAAAGCTTTAATAAAAATAGGAGGTTTTGGTTTGTTTTTTAAGTGGAGGGGAGATAAATATTGCTAATTTATGCAATCCTATGTATGCCTACTGAGAAGTCCCATTATGTTTAATGAGGCTTACCTCAGGAAAGTGTGCATAGGATTCCAGCACAAGTTACTTTTGCAGGGAGGTTTGCACCTTGATGTTCCGCATGTTTACTCAGAAATGAGTCCTGAGTTGTGAGCATAGTACTGCAGGATTAATTCAGTGCCTACCCAATTCTGTCCAATGAATTGACTACCCTTTCAGCTCAGTCTTATGCATGTTTTGTCATTTGTGGGTTGGGAGTTTGTTTGTTTTTTGCATGAACTCTAGCTTCAGTGGTGAGGGAAAGGCACTCAGTACATGCTCAGAGTTTCTCCATAACTTAGCCCTAGTTTTGAAAACAGAGTGATTGGATCAATCCTGGTGAAGTCTTGGCACAATGAAGTTATGGGGAGGAAGACACAATGAGAGCTTGTGCATAACAAGGAGGAGGTAGAGGAGAGTTGCACAAAACAAGACATCTGTTTTTATGAAGAGTTGCTGGAGGATGGTGGGATGAGGAGGGATGGCTGCATGGAGGGGAATAGAATTGATAGGGGGAGGATGTAAGTGCTCAGTGGTGAAAAAAACATTCTGCATACGCTCAGATGCACTCTATATTTAAGAACATAAGAAGAACCGTGCTGCATCAGACCAAGGTCCATCTAGTCCAGCATTCTGTTCACACAGTGGCCAACCAGATGCCCATGGGAAACCCACAAGCAGGACATGAGTGCAATAGCACCTTCCTACCCATGTTCCCCTGCTGCTAACATCGGTGAAATGTAAATGAATTGTAGTCATTCTAAATTTGCATGCGAGTATATCCTTCAGAAACTTCACAGGTTTCTTGCCTGGGGGGGACACTTCTAATGACCTTTGCATTTTCATACAAATGTATACAAAAACTTTTGGGGAAGGGGGGAAGGGAAGGGAAAGCAAATCACTCCCCCCCCAAATTGGAGAACTCCCCTTCCACAGGAACTGCTGCACCTATCTTTCTGAAACTTTGCTGGTTTCTTATAGGGATGTACGAATCCCTTACCTGGCTCCGCGCAGAGGCATCCGCGGTGGGGGGGTGGCGCTCTGTCCCTCCCCCCAGAATCCTGCCCGGCCAGCTCCGCTCCGCGGCCAAGCCGCGGAGCCGCCAGCCAGCTCCGGCCACCCACACCCAGACATCTGGCCTCTGGGCAGCCCTGCAGGGACGCAAATGGCGGCTGTCTTAGACGCCGCCATTTGTGTCCCTGTATTGAGCCGTGATAGGCTACGTAAATAAGCCTATCGCGGCAGTGGGAAAAAACCCAGCGTACGCAAATGGCGGTAGCCGCAGCCATTTGCGTATGCTGGGTTTCCCCCCCCACACACCATGATGGGCTGCGTAAATACTTACGTAGCCTATCACGGCCTCCGCAGGGATACAAATGGTGTCCCTGCGTTAGCCATGATAGGCTACGTAAGTATTTATGTAGCCTATCATGGCTATGAAGAGGAGGAAGCTAATGGCGGCCGCAGGACGGCCGCCATTCGCAAAGCAGCATGGACGGGAGCAGGTAAGTGCTCCGTTTTGCGTGCCTTTCGTGTGGTGGGGGGTGGGGGCTTCGTTCTGCGACGGATTTCGGGGGGGGCGAATGCACTGGCATTCAGCCTCACCGAGATCCATCGCAGAATTCTCTGACATCCCTAGTTTCTTACTTAGGGACAACTCTAGGCTGTCTGTAATTTTCAGAGCAATGATCCACAAGGAACATAGGGAGATAAGTATGTCCTCTTTTGGGGACCTCAAAATGTCAAGGCCATCCTTGCACAAAACCCTTGTGGCTATCATTCTGCAATTTGGCAGACATGATCTACTCTGATGGGGCAATGAATCCTGAAATTTTTATCCACTTCTGCCAAGTAATAAAAATGTTATCGGCTGTTCCCTTTAAAAGAAAATCAAAATATAAACCCTGCACCTATTTTTTTTTCCTGACATTGGGCAGTGTAATCTCCTTTTAGGGGGCTACTATGCCTAAACTTGTCATCCAGTTCTGACCAAGAGAAAAAAGTTACATTTTTTTTCTAATTTCCTATGGTAGTCAACAGGAAGCATAAAGAATCATTTTTCCAAACCTTGACTCAGGTTTGGTGCTGAGCTGAAGTGGATTGACTACAAACTGGCCCGAGCAGAAGCGGGATGTTTTCCAAAATCCCGAATCAGGGTCTGAGTTGAAGTGGGGTGGGGGGTTAATGCACACTTCTTATGTATGTATGTATGCAATCTATACACACATGCAAGCACACTGCATGCACACACACACACCCCACACACAGACATTAGACATGCACTTAGAGTTGGAGATATATATATGCGCACAAATTTTTGTTAAGGGCCTGTGCCCTCGATCTTTTAAGAACCTAGCAATGTCCCTGGCTCTCAAGAAGTGTTAAAAACAAAACAAAAAAAACCACAGCCCACAAAGTCAAGGTAATTTGCAGGTGAAGCTTATTGGTGTGTTCTTATGTTTTATGTTTTTATCAGATGAGTTTTTTTATATTTTAATTATAACTTTATTTTATCTTTATATTGTTAGCAGTCTTGAAGACTATTTTTGTGGAAAAGTGGGATAAAATTTATTTAATAAATAAACAAACTCCATCACACATGCTCCATAAGCTGCATCAATGGTTTCCAAGGCAAGCTGTTCACCTTTCAATACTAGAAATTCTTTTTAGTTTTGGGTTTAATCCTTCAGATATCTTTGATCAGAATCTCATTTCCTGCCTTGCAACCTCAATATGTATAATGTTGCTTCATTATTTTCTGACATTTTTCCTCAGAGTGAGCAGGTGTAACTTGAAAATAACACATGAAAGCAATTTCGAATGCTGCTTTCAACTCCTGGAAAAACATAATCTACTCTTCAGTGAATCACTGGAATGAATTTGGGGGCTGAACTCTGAAAAAGTTTTAAAAGAAACACCATGACAAGGTTTTAGCAAAATGTTTGCTACATACAACTCAAGAAATCCTTCTGATTGCTTTAGGGCTATGACCAAAATTGAATTGTGTACTTCAATTTCCCATTGCAATTCTTTCTGTTCCAATTTTTCAAAACAGTATCAAAATCATCCTAGCAACAAGAGAAAAGCTAATTAGTCAATTAAATATTTCCTTTTCATTAGCTACACAAATGCTATTTTTACAAAATGAACATCCTTCAGCTTATTGTTTCAGTGGGTTTTTTTAAAACTGACTGGATGATGTCACAAAGAGATTGGTGATGGGGGTGAGGAAGAAGAAAACTCGGGCCTAGATACCTCAATTGTAATTTGATAATGCTGAAATAATTAGTGTTTATCCTTGTGTATATGCCAGGGATGTCTGAGAGATTCGTTTCAGTTCATTTTTGAACAGGATTTACCCAGTTTGCATGTTCCAGACTGAACACAGACTTAGACACAATCTGCGGTCGAAATCCATATCTTTCTGAACTTGCAATATTATTCATGGAACCCCGCCCCCCCCCAATATGTTCAACAGCATGCATACATTTTGGAAATGCCCATTAAAATGCGTACTTTTGACAAATGCACACAAACACACTTTAAACGATGGGGGAAGAAATGCATACACTTCAGAGACTCACAGAACTGATGCATACACTTGGAAAAACTCAGACAAAAATCTGCATAAATTTTCAAGCAAAAAGAAAAAACAAACCTCGTAATCTGAGATGGATGAGATGGATCGAGCTTTGAGGTGGAATTTGGAGAACTTTGATGAATTCAAGTTTCGTTTGTATACTCATCTCTGGTATAGATCCGTGGAATAAAGAATAATATAGGTTCTTTAGGGAGCAATCCTATGGCCACTAGACACTGTCTAGAGGGCCATAGGATATGCTCATTTCCAGGAACTGACCTCGGAGCCCGCGCTCCAAGGTTGGTTCCTGGAAAACCGACCTCCTCCCTCATTCACGCTGCCTTGGAGGCAGCACAGAGAAGCCCTGTCCTCTGCGCTCGGAAGAGGAGTACGGAGCAACTGAAAAAGGGCATTCCGGGGGGCCGTTCTGGGGCGGGGAGAGCGGAGCTGCACATATGACACATCCAATGTGCCGTACAGCAGCTTCCTCTCCCGGTCTGACCCCCACTGCTAGGCAGCCGAAAATTGCTGTCTAGCGAAAAATAGCAAGGCAGGAGAGGTTCGGGGGGAACAATCCCCTCTGTGCCTCTCCTGCCTTGCTTTGGATAGGTGGTCGCCTCCGGGTTCGGGAACAGTCGCCTATCTAGTTAGGATTGTGCCCTTAACTTAGTAACTATGGGCATGATCCACAGACGCACTATACTGACACTTGCATAGTGGTGTTGAATAGGCTGGCAATACTATCTTCAATCTAGAATTCTATTGCCATGAGTTTGTCTCGTAGGGCTGCACCCCATATACTCTTCTGGGTACTACTACTACCACTACTACTACTACTGTGTCAGCTTCACCTCTGATCTCCCACTGATACATAGGATTATGACCAGAGAGGATTGGTCTCTAATGTCAGTTGGGCAGAAGTGTCAGCTAGCAGAAAAGCCAGCAAATGTTTGCTTACAGTATATTGCGATGCTGGGTAGCTTTTGACCGTGGCATTCAGCATTTCAGCTGTCCTGTCCCTTGACATCAAACTGAACAGAAATTCAGAAAATGATGTCAAGGAAGAGGACGGATAGATCCTATTGTTGAATGGCACCAACAAAAGCTACCTATAATCACATGCCAAGTTATGTAGTACATTCTTAAATAAACCTTGTTTTTGTTTCATGACTTCTTAGTTTTGTCTCAGGGTTGTGCAAAGCTCTTGCCATCACAAGGTCTAGACAAACGCTTGAAAACACCAAAGGGGAAAAAATGTGTACAGCACACGTTACTCTTGACAGGTTTTGGATCTTCAGAAGTCCCTACCCACTAAGGGTGCAATCCTATGAGGATAGTTGGCCGCCCCCGAATCGGAGGCAACCAACTATCTAATGCAGGGCAGGCGGAGCGCAGAGGGGATCTTCTCCTCCGTGCTCTGGCCACCCTGCATTTGTGGCTAGATGGCCAATTTTGGCTATCTGGCCAGGGAGGCTCAGAGTGGACAGGGGAGGACCGATGGTGCATAGGAAGTGTTGTACTGGCACTTCCACTGTCCCCTCCCCTCCCCACCCTCAGAAACACCCCCTTTCCCCCCGCTTCGCACTGCTCTTACGAGCTTGGAGTTGGGGATGAACCACTCCGCCTACGAACCAGTAGTGGAGGGGCAGGGAGGCGGTTTTCTGGGAACTGAGCACAGAGCCCTGGCTCTGTCTGAGCTCAGTTCCCAGACAACAGAACATCCTACGGCTGTCTAGCCGCTGTCTAACAGCCATAGGATTGCACTCTCAGGTGTAAAGAAAGGGATTGGGTGGTAGTTTTGTGATTTAAGCACAAGTTTCACATTTGGCTGGCCTGGACTTGCTTGTGTATGTCAACAGATCACCCAGGCCAGTGAAAAGTAAGTTGGGTCACACAGAGCAGGTTCTGAATGCCTGACAGTGATGACTAGTGAATGTCTCCCTGGATTTGACAAGGATGAATGAGTTATGGGAATGTTACGTTCCACCCTATGTTTTAGAGATCAATTCTGCTATACCTTAACATAAACCACCCCACTTGTGGAATTATTCTTAGATACTTTTCTGCTCTCTCAGACAAAAAAACAAGATCTTTGACCACTCCTTTCACCATTTACAAAAATGCGACAAACCTTGTCTACAAAGAAAAGATCAATAACCTTAGAAAGTTTCAAAGTGATTTCAGAATCTAAATATGCTTGAGGAATTGTGTGTAATAATCATATGTGGCTGGAAGATTACTAATTATTGATTTTGGTTTTGAGTTTCCATCCCCTCCTTCCGCCCCATTTTCACTGGGTAATGTAATGATGCATGCTTCTCAGAAATTGCTTTTTTGTATCTAATTTAACTGGAAACACATATCTCTGGACCAAATTTAGTTGCCTCTTGCAGCAATTAAACACACATTTTAAATGCTTATAAAAGCATTAAAAGTGTTCCATTTTGTCTCAATATCCTCTTGACAACATAGAAAATTCACTCATTTTCTGCAATCAAAGAGAGAACCACAAACAGTAGGAAACTGTAATCATATATATCTAGGATGTTGTTTGAGAGTTGTTGTTTTAAACTTACAATTGGGATCCTATGTTCTGCGTCAATGGCATTATCTGAAAATTTATCCATGATAAATAGCAGTTTGAGCTGGGCTGCCTTGAATTTTGGATCTACAACTTTGAAGGTGCTTGTGAAACAGCTCGGGATAGCAGAAGTAGGGAAGCGGGGAGGGGAAAAATTCATTCAATTTGCATTTTAATGCAAAATTGCCAGATTTAGCATTTTCCAAGCCAATACCCAAACCGAAATTCAGTTATCCTTCAAAATTGACACTTCTCTAAGTTTTGCAGTGGAGTTCTCTAATCAAGTAACGTGTACAAAAATGTGTACATTAGGGGAAAGTGCACACAAACACGTGTATACAACTGAAAATGATGTTTAAGCATTGTATTAGGAAAATTGCTTGCACGGATATGTATATTAGGCCACATTGCATACAAAAACGCACATATTAGGAGAAATGTGCCCAAAAAATGCATTGGAATTTTCATGTGAATTTAAGATTAGAAAAATGAGAGAAAGAGAGGAACCAAAATTGGCAGATTCTCCCATCCCTAATCAAAAGTAAGGTGGGGTTCCATCTGGATCCACCACCTTGACCTTCCTGAGACAAAAACTGAACTGGTCTGGGAATCCTCCTGCAAGTTTCTTCGGTGAATACCCACTTGAGGGAAATTGCTAGTTGAATGCCAGCTAGTGATAAGGATCCCAGTGGTCTCTTCCTTCTCCAGCCACTCCCAGCTGTCTCTGTTTACATGTTGGAGGGTAGAAGCACATGGAAGGCATTTAAAAGCTTCCACATGGTGATCAACTGGCTCTCAAACATTCCACCATACCCATTGGGATGCTCATGATATTGCTTTGAATTTCCAAAAAGAAATCTTTTCCAGTGGTGTGGAAAACCACCCCATGTTCATGTGAGTTGCTGCATGGAAGTGTAAAACACTTTGGGACAATATGTAAGCTCTGGTTGGAATTTCAAGAATCTTAATTATCTTCTCTTTTCTTAGATCTAAGGGCAGAACCGCACATTATGAACACATGGCGGTTGAGTTCCCTCACCCTCACTCCACCTCCACAACATGCTATAACATTTGCCCAGACTCCTGATGTCATAGTATTGTACATTTCTCCACCCCTACCAGTGGCAGCCAATGATGTGGAGAGGGGCAGAGATGACATTAGGACACCACAACACGGGGTAATACTGGATTTTACAGGGTAAGAGGAAGAACTTGACACCGGAATGGTACTTTTTCCAGCAGAGGCTCCGTATCTCCTGAAACTGAAGTGCTCAGAGGAATTTTTCCTAAACAAGTAATTGGTACTCTCATTGTTGGGAGGGTGGGGGCTGCAACTTAACCTCGGTTAAGTACTCCCAGCTAAGATGTTCCCAACAATTTATTGCTCTTTTTCCAAAGTCAGCATAAGGCTGACAAAGAAAGCAGGAACCAGTCTGAAACTAGGGCACCAATTATGATCACAGAAAGAAGTGCTACTTCTCTGAAGTTCTGGCTTCTGAATCTAAACACATTTTTGACAGCTTTAATGCAGCCAATCTAAGCTATTGAAGCATTTTGAGATGATTAACCCGCAAATACACTGTATTGCAGTTTCAAGAGGATTTCTTTGATCAAAGCCATTCTTTGCAGATTCCATCTCACACACCCCCTTCAACTCTTATCTAACATGTATCAAATTTGATTGCTCATCTTTTTGCAGGCGAAAAATAACCATGGTGTGAATGCAGCCCATATGTTGGGGCCTTTTAAATTACGTTGTATTCTGTTTGCATTTGTTCCAATTTTAAAGCCCCTGGAGGGTTGAAGGGGAAATAAAAACCCAGACAAAGTTTTGAAATGTTTGTCCAGATCCATAACTGGAGTCAAAATAACTGGAACACAGTAGCTGGAACAAAGATAGTGTTGAAGGAATTCTTGGGGATCTCAGGCCAGGCATCTCTGCCACAGGACACATCAGGTTGCCCCAGGTCCACTATAGGTGAGGGTTGTGTTGGGGGACCTGACTCCCCCTCCAAAGAAGTCTCCCATAAGTTTGGGTCAGCTGGGAACAGATCAGGCCCACAGCAGGGATAAAGGGGTAAAGCCTCCCCTCCCCCACATCCTCCAGTTTGGGCCCTGCACCTAATCTAGTGTAAAACTGAAAAAGAAGACATAGCTGCTAGATACACATTGGCCCTCAGAGTCTATTAGTTCTTCACCACACTAGAAGCTTCCCTAATAATATTGCTATTTAATATTTCATTTCATTTTTATTTTATTTCAAAAAAATTCTATATCGCTTTACTCGTAAAAAAAAAAAATACCTAAAGCATCGTACAATAAAACCATGATAAAATACAATAAAACCAATACAAAAAAACCAATTCTAAACAATAATAAAAACAGTAAAACCTCAGTTAAAATAACCGGGGTGGCTGACAATAGTAGTGGCTGGGGAAATGCCTAGGCACAAGGGCGTCTTTAGTTGTTGGCGGAAACCCCCCACTTCAGGGGCCTGCCTGACCTCAGTGGAGAGATGGCTCCATGTGGGGGATGCTACAGCTGAGAAGGCCCTCCTCTGCACCTTGGCCAAACAAACCTCACTAGGTTGTGGTATGGTCAGCGAGCTGTCCCCTCAGAGTGTAGGGACTGGGGCCGCCTATACAAAAGAAGGCAGTCTCTAAGATAACCTGGTCCTGAGCCAGTTAGGGCCTTATAAATGGCAATAAACAGCAATAACACCTTGAACAAGGCCCAGTAGCTAACTGGCAAATAGTGCAGAACTTTCAGCACAGGAGTCATAAGTGTGTAGAAAGAAGCTCCACCGAGCAATCTAGCCACCATTTATTTATTTATTTATTTATTATTTATTTATTTTTATCATATTTATATGCCGCTTAATATTTAAAAAAAATCTCCAAGCAGTTCACATACCATTTCTGTGAACCACCCAGTGGCTTATCAGGTGCTCGATAAACCCCCGTGAGGAGAAGTCTGTCAATGGCTACTAGTCCTGATGGTTATATGCTACCTCCAGTGTCAGAGACAGTATGTTTATGCACACCAGTTGCTGGGGAACATGGGCAGGAGGTTGCTATTGCACTCAGGTCCTGCTTGTGGGTTTCCCTTTGGGCAGCTATGTGAACAGAATGCTGGACTAGGTAGACTCTTGGTCTGATCCAGCCTGACTCTGCTTATGTTCTTATCTGAAAAATAATAATAAGAATGAATGAATGAATGAATAAATAAATAAATAAATAAATCCCAGAGCCATCCAGGTGCAGAAGGGAACTGAGGTTGTGTAACATCAGTCATTGTGATTGGCAGGCAGTATGAGGCTGCTGGACTGGCCAGGTATAGTATCAATATTTGGATCCTGGCTGTTTCTTTTAGTGGTCGACAGAGTGATACCTTCCTTTTGCTGCCCTTCAGGCTTCCAGCTTAAACAACCAGCCTCAGAGGCCTCTGAGCTAGACAGTACGTGTTCCGGGTCTAGATTGGGTACAGCCTACTCTAGCCCTGCCCTGGTTCTGGCAGGAACATGAAAATGTTTAATGTTTATTGAATAATAATACCGCCCCCCCCCCCAAGTCTGCCTTTGGGGGATAAAGTTAGTCAGCTCCCAGCTAGAACCTGACAGGGGGTTCTTATGGGTAGATTTTTGTTTTCTTGAAAGCATTAGCAAGCCACATGGGTGGAAGCAATCACGCAATCAGCTAATTAGTGTGTCAACCAATCTCGTTTAACATGCCATATCTTGTCAGCTTGTAATCACTCACAAATGCTTTATTGTAAAATGGAAGAATCAAAGGAAACAATTGATGGCCTGGTCTGCAACTGAAATCAGAACTGTGCACAAATCTGTGCTGGGAGGATTATGGACAACCACCATTATGGACTGATTTCATGTTTCCAAATTGTGAGGTCCCCAAATGGCCCTAAAACAGCCTCAGTGCTGTTTTTCATATTACAGTGAGCAGAAAAAGGAGGATGTAATGAAGAAGAACATGGTCCCTGCCTCGCCTTTATTCACAGCATAACAGGAACCATATGGGGACATTTTTAGCTAAGCTTCATCTCAGAGAATTCTGAAAAGAAAATATGAAAGCAAAAATTGATGGTTGTGTCTGAAATGAGAGAAGGAAATGTTGGTTAATGCAGTGCTTCCCAAACTGTGAGTCCTGACAGGTTCCTGAGTGAGTCACACAAGCAGGGCCTCTTTTTCCATTTCCAGGGGCTGGCTGGCTGGCTGGCGGCTTGCAACAAATACAATTTCTGTTGTTTTTCAGGTAAATCTTTATCTTCAGCCAATAGGAACAAAACCCACTTATATTTTAAGAATGAACTGTATGTGACACAATTTATGTCTACCAATTAGTTGAATAGCTTTTAAAAACAAAATGGCAGGTTCAGGCCACCAATCCACATCAGACCCCAATCCAGATCAGGGGGGTAGGGGGGCTTGAACCTTTTGCCCCTCTGCTGAGGTTCCAGTACTCTCCTGTACCTGCAATATGTAATGGAAGAAAAGCTCCCCCATTGCCACTGGAATCATTTTGTTGAATAAAACCCACCATTCCTTTCAGCACTTTAAAAGCTTCACCTCATTTCCAATTTCCAATTTCCTCATTAGTGGTGTCCTTGGTTCATCAGTGGTTTCCCACCATGTTACAAGCATGTCCCTGTCTTCATCTTTGAAATGTTGGAGGCTACAGTTCAGTAATCCTTTTCCATTTGAATACTGGATCTAGGAGTTTTGTAGCAGAGTAATTGGTTGTAATGGTTTTATTTTAAAACAATACATTCAAAACCGTTTCACCCCTACTTCTAAACAGGAAAATATTGCATACAATGGTCTTTAATCCACCCCCCTTCCCTTTTGTTTTTCTTCTTATCTTTCTCTTTTTTCACTGGTCCTTCACACTGCTGGGTCCCACCCTTTTACGTTTTATTTCTTTTCATATAGTTATATGCTGCTATTTAGGCAACATGATGTCTTATTTTCAGGGGCTGATTCCCCTACTCTTCAAGGTCCACAAGAATGATAACATCTGATTGGAAGAGATGAGATACTGAAACATACCACCTGATTTAGGTAGGGGGTAACTGTAGATGTCACATGTCAAACTGCATTATTTGGGATGTTTTAGTAATTAGCTATTACTGAGATCAAGAAAACAGGTAGATTAGTCTAATTGGAGGGGATTTCCCTCCCCCAAACTGGAGGATTTGGGAGACTGGGGGCAAAAGTAATGAATTGTTTGGGGGCAGGGAAGGCTATGATTTATCTCCCCTTTTCTTTTAGCCTCATGGTGACTATATTGTGTATTTCCTAGAATGATCTACTGTGGTCAATGTAGGAGAGACAGAAGCACACAGCATATGGAGCGCTGATCTAATTAGGCATGGAAATCCTATGACTTCTGCAAAGCCCTTTCTTCACAAAAGCTGTGAATTTAATAAGTGATGACAGAACAGCTGGAAATTCATTTAGAGACGTGGGTATTGCAGCCACCTATGAAGTGAGCTTGAGAGTCTGTTTTGCTTCAGATGGGGGCACCAATTTGAAAGGTCTAATTATGCTAATTACAAAAAGTGGTTGTAAATGTTTAATCAAAAACACTGACCTGCACTGGATTGCAAGTGCTCATAAAATCTTGAAGATTTGCTATTAATAGTCATTTATCCCCTTGTGAAATCTCAGTGTAAGAAAGACAGGAATTTAAGTTCCCTGGCTAGCTAACCAAGCAAGCGACAGTCCTTTTTCTTTTTAAGTGCTTCTGAGCTTTTCATCATTGCTCCAGATCTGCTGCATTAGAGAGAGAATAAATTGTAGGTTTTCCATACTGTTGATCTTTCATGCTCAAAATATTGATTCTCAGTCAAAGTCCTTTACAGGAAAGGAAGTTAACTTCAGTGGTTCGGCAGATGAATATGGTAGACTTGAGGAATGCAAGAGTAGCCAAAAATGACCTTGGGAATTCGGGGACATGAACCAAGAATCCTGAAGAACTCAAATGTGGCACTGTTGATCTGTTAACTCGAATAGGTAGCTCTTCGCTAAAATCAGCCTCCTCAGCAGAACGTTGGAAAGTAGCACCAGTTTTCTGAGAGAGAGCCTGGGACATCTCAGAAAATGACAGGCCCTTCAGCCTAACTCCTGTCTCAGGCAAATCAGAGCACATTAAAATGGATAAACATATGATTATATCCACACCTGGAGTAATGAGACTGGATATGTGTCAGCCCACAACTTTATTTAACTCTAAGGTTAAACTGAGATTTGCCATGAATCTTATAACAGTGGGACCCTTGAGGTGGCCATGTGTTCTACATTACAGAAGACGGTCCTCTATTTGAAAAGCTGTCAGAGGACCATCCCCTATTTGAAGGGGTGTCCAGTCCAAGTCCAGTTTAAAGACAAGGAGTCATAAGAAGGGAGATCAGGGGCTTTGAAGTTGACCATCAACAGCTAGCACCGAGACAGCGAATGGAGCAGGCACACAGGTCACCTGGTTGCCGTCTTCTCCACTATGGTGAGACGTTGTATACTTCTGTTTAAATTATAGGAATGCTGTCTAAAGTTGCACCTATACATGTAAATTAGGATATGGACCTTTTATGCAAATCTGTGTCCTCTTTTGTCTTCTTTTTTGGGTGATGCATAAGTGGCCACCCTAGGGATACCATTAATAATGCAGGAGCTGCCTTGCAACTACCTCTTCTTTGAGTTTGGGCCTGACCTGGCCGTGAGCTGGAGGTAGTGTGATAACTGACCTCCTCCCCACCTCGCTATAGCTCTTCAGGTGGTGAGTGAGACCTCCCTGAGTCACTGCCCCCAAGGCCCCACAACTCTGGGTGTGTGAACCAGCTTATTTATTTATTCATTACATTTCTATACTGCCCCATAGCCAAAGCTCTCTGGGCGGTTTACAGAAGTTAAAACATTAAAATCAATTTTAAAAGTTTAAAACCCATTTACATAAAAGAAAGCACACAGACAACATACACAAACATATAACTAAAAACAACTTTGAACAGTCAGTCATAACTAAACACACATCCAGGGCCGATTGAAACTCAGCATATACTGCCAAATGCCTGGGAAAAGAGAGAGGTCTTAACCTGGCACCAAAAAGATAACAATGTTGGTGCCAGGCGGATCTCATTTGGGAGTTTGTTCCACAGATGGGGGGCCACCACTGAGATGGCTGTCTCCCTCACTGCCGCCTTCCAAGTTTTCCCTTAGAGGAAGAACGTAGATGGTGAACGTAGTGTACGAGTAGGTTCATTTTGGGAGAGGTGTGCCATCAGGTATTGCGGCCCCAAGCCTTGTGGGGCTTCATCAGTTAAAAAACCAGCACCTTGAATTGAGCTCAGAAGCATATAAGCAGCCAGTGCAAGCAGGCCAGAGTCGGTCTTATACGCACGAACCTTCTAGTCCCAGTTATCAATCTGGCCACTATATTTTGCACAAGCTGCAGCTTCTGAACTAGCTTAGCCCCAAAGGAATCCGTTTCCCCATCCCTGGGACCCACAGCCCTGAGGAACCTCAGAAAATCCCTCTATCAAAGGTGCCTCAGAGTGCTCACCTGTATTCTCACCTGTCCGTGTCCATTTCCTGCACAGGCCAACTAATTTGCCTATTTGCTTAGCACTAATTGCCAAGCGACCCAAGGTAGGCAGTGTAGAGTACTGTCAATCTAACTTCTGTCTCAGATAAATCCATAGGAAGTATTAATATTGATAAGCAAGCATATGAATGAATGAGACAAACGCAGGAAGAATCAGTGTGCTTTCAGCTAGAGCAAGTTTGGCCTCAGTAATGTTTTAGAATTCCCATGTATCTGTTTTAGGGCCTGTTTATTTATCTTATTCATAAAACTTCAGGGATGAACAGAGACACCAAATTATTCAGGATGGTAAAATCCAAACAGATCTTTAAAAGCTCCAAAATGATCTTCGAAAGAAGAGTGACTGATAACAGAATGACACATGTGACTCAGTTGAACTAAGTGCACTGCAAAGAAATGCATGCTGGGTTATAACATCTGAAGAGGGTCTACATTCGCTATGGCTAGCCAGAAAAGAGAACTGTGGTGGAAAGCTCACTGAAAACTTCAGGTTTTCAAGAAATATTTCAGGAAAGGGTTGAAAATAAATCAGCTGTATTTTAACTAGCATGCTGTAAGCCACTTTGGGTTGAAAATCAGTCTATAACAGAAATCTAAATAAAACATAAATGTGTGGTGCTGGTTTCTCCATCTGAAAATGAGTATCATTGAGCTACAGAAAAGGGCAACTTCAAATGAAGGATGAGTTTTCCCAATGAGGAAAGGCTAAAGCATTTGGGTCTTTCTGGTTTAGAAGAAAAGAAAAGAAAAGATGAATAAGAAGAAACATTGTACCTATACATACGCAAAACATGAGCATTTTTCCCCTGCCTCACACAATTCGAAAATTCGGGATCTCTCAATGAGGTTGACTGAGCACCGGATAATTGGAGAGAGAGAGAGAGAGAGAGAGAGGGAGGGAGGGAGGGAGGGAGGGAGGGAGGGAGGTCAGTACCTCCCTCACACAATGTGGAATTAACTTATGGAATTCAGTACCCTGAGAGGAGTATGCACCTGAGCACTCCTCCATGAGTTCAGTGAACATATGAGTAGGGAGAGGGATGGTGCACACTGGCCATGCCCCCAGTGGTCCTGCCTTGGTGTTAGCATGAAAGCATTGACTTCTGTATGCCATCAGGAACCCTCACCAATCAGGGTCCCCAAAGGTGTGGAGGACAATCCTGTTCCCCCTCACAAATTCACTGAATGAGGGCATTGTGGGAGGGGATTTGTATGCACACCCCAGAGATGTGATTATGGCCACAAGCCTAGATGACTTTGAAAAAGACAAATTTTGTGGAATATAGTTCTCTAAATGATTAGCTAGATGGTATGGAACCTCAGTTCTGAGCATGCTGGTAACAAAACCATCATGCCCAGCTCTTGAGCTTTCTCAAGGCACCTGATTGGCCTGCTGGAAACAAAACGCTAAGCTAAGATTGACCCTGGTCTAATCCAGTAAAGCAGTACTTCTGTTCTCTTTAGAAGGTCAAGACATCCTTTGTTCTTCAAGTTCTTCAGCCCATGTTTCCACTTGCCATGGGGAGTGTTCCACTGCCCTCTAGTGAGATTACTTCTGTCTTCACTGCAGATGATGTAGGGCAGATACCTGTTCCTGAACTGATATCTTCAGGAAGGGAGTTTGAGGAACTAAGGCAAACAGCCACATTCTAGTCCTTATTGACAAACTGAAAGCAAACAGATCATTGGGTCCAGTCCAGATGGTATCCATCCTAGAATTCTTAAAGAACTCCAATGTGAAATTGCTGATCTTGTAGCAAAAATATCTAATGTGCCCCTAAGGGGACTGGAGAATGGCTAATGTATTGCCATTTTTAAAAAGGGGGGGGGGAGATTCAGGGGGAAATGGGAAATTACAGGCCAGTTAGTTTAATGTCTGTTCTGGGTAAATTGGTGGAAAGCATTATTAAATATGCAATGATCATGCATATACAAGGACAAGTCCTGCTGAAAAAAAAAATAATCAAAATGGTTTCCACATGACACCAAATTATTTAGGGTGGTTAAAACAAAAAGGAGTTCTGAAGAGCTCCAAAATGACCTCTGCAAACTGGGAGAATGGACATCAAAATGGCAAATGCAGTTCAGTGTAAGCAAGTGTAAAGTGTTGCACATTGGGACAAAAACTCCTAAGTTCACATATATGCTTATGGGATATAAGCTGGCAGTGACTGGTCAAGAGAGATCATAGAATCATAGAATAGTAGGCTTGGAAGGGGCCTACAAGACCATTGAGTCCAACCCCCCGCTCCATGCATGAATCTTAAGTAAGTCAAAGCAACCCTCACAGATGGCTGTCCAGCTTTATCTTGAATGCCTCCAGTGTGGGAGAGCCCACTACCTCCCTAGGTAATTGGTTCTATTGTTGTATTGCTCTAACAGTCAAAAAGTTTTTTCTGATGTTCAGCTGGAATCTGGCATCCTGTAACTTGATCCCATGATTCCGTGTTCTGCATTCTGGGATGCTTGAGAAGAGTTCCTGGCCTTCCTCTCTGTGACAACCTTCCAAGTACTTGAAGAGCACTATCCTATCTCCCCTCAGTCTTCTCTTCTCAATGCTAAACATGCCCAGTTCTTTCAGTCTCTCCTCATAGGGCTTTGTTTCCATTCCCCTGATCATCTTCATTGCCCTCCTCTGAACCCTCTCCAGTTTGTCTTAAAGTGTGGAGCCTTTCTTAAAATGTGGTGCCCAGAACTGGACACAGTACTCAGATGAGGCCTAACCATTGCTGGAACTAGTACTTCACATGATTTGGAAGCTATGCTTTTATTAATGCAGCCCAAAAGAGCATTTGCCTTTTTTACAGCCACATCACATTGTTGGCTCATATTCAGCTTGTGATCGACAACAATTCCAAGATCATTCTCGCTTATAGTATTGTTGAGCCAAGTGCCCCCCATCTTGTAACTGTACATTTGGTTTCTTTTTCCTAGGTGCAGAACTTGGCATTTATCCCTATTAAATGTCATTCTGTTGTTTTCTGCCCAGCACTCCAGCCTATCTAGATCACTTTGAATTTTGTTTCTGTCTTCCAAAGTACTAGCTATCCTGCCCAATTTTGTGTCACTGCAAATTTGATAAGCACTCCCTGCACCTCCTCCTCCAAATCATTAATAAAAATGTGGAAGAGCACTGGGCCCAGGACTGAGCTCTGCCGTACCCCACTCATTACCTCTCCCCAGTTTTTAGAAGATCCCATTGATAAGCGCTCTTTGAGTCCAATTCTGTAGCCAACTGTGGATCCACCTGATCGTTGCTTCATCTAGCCCACTTTGAGCTAGTTTGCTAATCAGGATATCATGGGGCACTGTGTCAAAAGCTTGGCTGAAATTGAGGTATATTATGTCCACAGCATTCCCACAGTCCACAAGGGAGGTTACCTGATGAAAAAATGAGATCAGATTCGTCTGGCAGGATTTGTTCTTGACAAATCTCTGTTGGCTTCGAGTAATCACGGCATTGTTTTCCAGGTACTTACAGATAGATTGCTTTATCATCTGCTCCAGAATTTTCCCAGGGATTGATGTCAGACTGACTGGTCTGTAGTTCCCAGGTTCCTCCTTTTTGAAGACAGGGACAGCATTAGCCCTCCTCCAGTCATCTGGCACTTCACCCGTCCTCCAGGATTTCTCAAAGATAATAGACAGTGGTTCTGAAAGTTCTTCTGCCAGTTCCTTTATTACTCTAGGATGCAGTTCATCTGACCCTGGAGATTTGAACTCATTCAAAGTAATTAGGTGTTCCTTGACCATATGCCTATCGATCTCAAGCTGCAATCCTGCCCCTTCAGCCTGTACTTCGCCTTTGCCAGGGGGGTCATATAGACCCTCTTTCGGGAGGAAACTGAGCCAAAGTAGGAACTGAGCACTTCTGCCTTTTCCTTGTCATCTGTTATCATTTTGTCATCCTTATTTAATAGTTGAACCACCATTTCTTTCCTGTCTTTTACTACGCACATATCTGAAGAAAGCCTTTTTGTTGCTTTTAACATCCCTCACTAATCTCAGCTCGTTCTCAGCTTCAGCCTTCCTGATGCCATCCCTGCAATTCTGTGCTACCTGCCTGTACTCTTCCTTTGTAGCTTGGCCTTCCTTCCACTTCCTATATGTGTCCTTTTTTGTTTTCAGGTCATCTCTAAGCTTTTTGTGAGGCCACATTGACTTCTTCTGTTGTCTTCTGCCTTTTTTTCTTGTCGGAATTGTTTGTAATTGTGCCTTTAGAATTTCCTTTTTTAAAAACTCCCACCCATCTTGGACACCTTGCCATGGGACCTTACGAGTTGCTTGCCATGGGACCTTACTTATCATTGTTCTGAGTTTATTAAAATGGGCTTTCCTAAAATCCAGGGTACATGTGTGGCTACACTTGGCTTTTGCTTCCTTTACAACCAAGAACTCGAGTATAACATGATCACTTTCCCCCAGAGTTCCCATAACTTCTACTTTATCCACTAAGTCATCACTGTTGGTTAGGATCAAGTCAAGGATAGCCGATCCTCTAGTTCCTTCCTCTACTTTCTGTAGGAGGAAATTATCAGCAATGCCAGTCAGGAATTTCTTGGAGGGTCCATGTTTTGCAGAATTTGTCTCCCAACAAATATTGGGGAAATTGAAGTCCCCCATTACTACTACTTCATGCTTCCTTGAAACCTTGGCAGTTTGCTTTTCAAAAGTTTCATCCTCGCCTTCTCCTCGATTGGGTGGCTGGTAGTACACTCCAACCACCATGTTCCTTTTATTCTTTGCTCCATTTATTTTAATCTAGGTGCCCTCGATGGGGCTACCAAGCTCATCCTCCTGTACTTCTGTGCAGAGATATGTATTTTTAATATATAGTGCAATTCCACTTCCCTTTCTGTTCCTTTTGTTCTTTTTGAACAAGTTATATCTTTCAATTTCTGTATTCCAGTCATGGGAGTCATTCCACCAAATTTCAGTTACACCTATCAAGTCATAATTTCCCTTCTATATTAAGAGTTCAAGTTCGTTCTGTTTGTTTCCCATATTCTGGGCATTAGTATATATACATCGAAGACCATGTGCTTTATAGTCTGGCTTTTTTCCTATATGTTTCTGAAGACTATTATTGGCGCTATTTGAGCTGTTCTCTCCATTGTGGTGCATGAGCCTTCGTCCATTGTTACCCCGTAGGATTCAGTTTAAAGCCCTCCTGATGAAGTTCTTCATGCTGTGGCCAAACACATTCTTCCCAGCCTTTGTGAGGTGCAACCCATCCCTTGCCAACAGTCTATCTTCCAGGAAGTATAGCCCATGGTCCCAGAATCCAAAACTCTCATGCTGGCACCACCTTTGTAGCCAGTAGGGATATATGAATCCCACTTACCAGTCCGCTGCTGGGGTCTGCTGGGGGTGGGGGAGGTGATCCATCCCTCCCCCCCGGGATCCTCCCCAGCCAGCTCCACTCCACAGCAAGGCTGCAGAGCCACCGGCCAGGGCCGGCTGCAGCTGGACTTCTAACCGCTGTCAGGCCGCTGTGGCCGCAAATGGTGGCCTTCGTATTGGCCGCCATTTGCGTGCCTGCATTAGGCCATGGTAGGCTATGTAAGTATTTACGTAGCCTATCACGGCAAAAGGCAGGGATGCAAATGGCATAGAGGCCACCATTTGTGTGCCTGCCTTTTGCCGTGATAGGCTACATAAATACTTACATAGCCTATCACGGCCTAATGCAGGCAGGCAAAAGGCGGCCACTACGACGGCCACCATTTGCAGCCACAGTGGCCGGAAGATGACCTGGAGCCACCATCACAGCCACCACCGCAGCTGCTGCCATCAGGTAGGTCCATCCCGGGGGGGATTTCGGGGGGTGGCAGGGAGGGGGAGTCCATTCCGCCACGGACTACGGGGGGGGCGGATTCTAAAGAATCCGTCCTCACTGGAGTCTGTGGCGGATTTCTCCAATATCCCTAGTAGCCAGTCATTCACCCGAAGTATTTTTCTTTCCCTTTCTATCCCTCTTCTAACTACTGGAAGGATGGGTGAGAAAACTATCTGTGCCCCAAAGTTCTTGACTTTCCTTCCCAAAGTGTCAAAGTCTGACATGATTTCTTCGTAGCTCTGCTTGGCGGTATCATTTGTTCCCACATGGTTGAAAAGAAGGGGATACCTGTCAGTGGGCTTTATGAGTGTAGGCAACCCTTCAGTCATGTCTCTAATCTGTCCTCCTGGGAAACAGCACACCTGACGAGTCCATGGGTCTTCGTGACTTACCTAGGTTTCAATCAAGGAGTCTCCCACCACTACTACTACTCTTCTCTTTTTCTTGTTGTAGGCCTTGGTTTCATCGCCTCTGTTTGACTGACCTTCAGCCTCTTGCTTGCTCTCATGTGGGGTCCCCTGTGATTCTTCCTCTGCAGGCTGTCCTCCAGTCTCATCCTCAAGTACCTGGAAACAGTTCCATAGTTCCAATGTTTCCACTGGTATAGAGTGGCTTCTAGTTCTTCTGCTCCTAACTGTCACCCTTTTCCAAGGAGTATCCTCTACTTCATTTTTCCTCACCTCAGCATTTTCCTCTTCTGCCTCAGCTTGCTGTTGCTCTTCTAGCTTCTGTTCTTCACTTGGCTGCTGTAGTTCCACCATTCTGTCCAAGAACTGTTCATGTTCTCTTATTCCCTGGAGGGTCAACACTCACTGCTCCAGTACTCTTACTTTTTCTTCTAACAGCATGATCAACTTGCACTTGTTGCATGTGTAGGCCATGTTGATCTCAGGCAAGAAAACAAACATTGCACAGACCTTGCAGGTCACCACCACTGGAGAGTCTTTTCCTTCCATAGTCTCTATTCCCCTTTTGTTTTTAGCTTTCTGATTGTACTGGAATAGCCTGTGCTTTGTCCTCTATTCACTGGGGGTTAAAAACAGAGTCCCACTGGTATGGAAGTGTGTGTTACAAGAAAAAGAAATTTTGAAAAAAAGAAAAGAAAAGAAAAAGAAAAATGAGGAAAAAAATGTTAGGGGCCTCCCCCTTGACCTCCCCTGGTCAACTCCTGTTTGCTCTCTCTCTGGGTTCACTCTGATTGCTCTCTGTCTCTCTGGGAGCTTGCTTCCTTGTATAGCCCCTAGACCAGCTGGAGCAGCTTCCTTTGCTCTGCTCAGTTAGGAGACTGGAAACAGACAGATAGATCTCAGGGTTGTGGCAGTTTGCTCAAAGAAAATGTTGACCCAGTGTTCAGCTTCTGTGAAAAGGCAAATTCCACTTGGGAGGGTTAGGTTATTAGTAAAGGAATCAAAGATAAAACTGCCAATATCATAATGCCTTTATGCAAGTCTATGGTGCAAATACACTTGGAATACTGTGTACAGTTCTGATCACTGCACCTCAAAAAGGATATTGTAGAGCTAGACAAGGAGCAGAAAAGGGCAACCAAAATGATTGAAGAGATGGATCAACTCCCTTTTGAAGACAGGTTACGACGTTTGGGTCTCTTTAGCGTAGAAAAAGGTGAGTTGGGGGGATGTGAAAGAGGTGCATAAAATTATGCACAGAATGGAGAAAGTAGATAGGGGAAGATTTTTCACCCTCTCTCAAAATATGATGGCGGGGTCACCCCGTGGAGCTATATGATGGGAGATTTGGAACAGATAAAAAGAAGCACTTCATGTGGACTTCCCATAGGTGTTTGAGTTGGCGGCTGTGGGAACAGCATGCTGGACTTCATAGGCTTTCGGTCTTATCCAGCATGGCTCTTCCTATGTTCTTCAGCTGTCTTCATTTTCTTTTCCAGCAAAACAAGAACCTCCCAGCAAGCACATATCTCTTTTAGATTTGTAAATCGATTTAGTTTAAAAGCCACGTTTCTTTTTCACACTTTATGCTTCCATGTGATTCATTGTAGCCTCTTCTGGTAAAAAGGAGAGAACACCCTTTCTCAAAGTACTCTGATATACGTTTTGATGAGGTGCATGCATTTTGCATTAGCCACACATCACGCCTGTTGCGCTACAGCAGAGAAGTACCAAGGAACTTTCAGGGGTGCTGAGCACTTCTAATTGCCAGTAGCTTGGGCAGTTTATGACCAATTGTCTTGTGCCTTTGCTCTTTAATGGCTGCTATAGTACCTGTAGCTGAAAAGGGATTGCTGTCATGACTGATAAATCAAAGCGTTTTTCCTCCACAGCTATTCACAATGGGTTTGCTGAGCATTTATTGAGTCATTTCACCCCCTGGACTCAGAGCCGCTGAAGTTGTGCCAGTGCACATTAACATAATAATGCTGCTTGGGACACTCAGGCCCTTCTCTTTGATAGGAAGCAGCCATTTCATCTGTCCTTGGCAATGGATGGGAAGCTGCACAAAGGCCTTAGTGGCTGGAGAGGAGAACGGAGCAATCTGCTGGAGGCTTTTTGAGAACAGATGCCAATTAGACATTAAAACTGTGGGCTGAACTGGATTTACCTTGTGCAAGGCATCCTTGGGCTATTAACTAGGGATGTACGAAAGGGACTTACCTTGTCCCGCAGCTTTTTTCACGGTGGGGGGGAGGCACTTCGCTTCTCCCCCCGAAGTTCATGCGAGGGGGGGGAGGCTTCCCGCCTCGCCCGGCCGAAATTCAGGCCGGGCGGGAGGCGCCCCATCCCTCGCCGGCGAAAGTCAGGCTGGGTAGAAGCGCCCCGTCTACCCGGCCACGAAAAAAAACAAAACCACCCCCGTGATAGGCTACGTAACGATTAACTTAGCCTATCATGGCTAGATTTGCAAAGTCAGCCATGATAGGCTACGTTAATCGTCATGTAGCCTATCACGGGTGACTTTGAAAAAAAAAAAGCGCGTACGCAAATGGCGGCCCCCATAGGGAGCCGCCATTTGCGTTCCTTATTTGGTCCCTGTAGTCTACATAAATCTTTACGTAGACTACAGCGAAAATAAGGGCAACGCAAATAGCGTTGCCCTTATTTTCACCGTAGTCTACGTAAAGATTTACGTAGACTACAGCGACCAAATAAGGAACGGGAATGGCGGCTCCCTATGGGGGCCGCCATTATCCGTACGCGCTTTTTTTTTTCTTTAAAGTCACCCGTGATAGGCTACGTGACGATTTACGTAGCCTATCACGGCTGACTTTGCAAATCTAGCCATGATAGGCTACGTTAATCGTCACGTAGCCTATCACGGGGGCGTTTGTTTGTTTTTTTCTTTTATTGGAATGGCGGCGGCGGCAGCCGGTCAAAAGACCGGCTGCCGCTCCCGGCCTGGACGAAGACCCGCCAAACCGCCAGCCGGACCTGCCGCCAGGAGGGACATTCGCCAAAGGCAAGTCCTGTCCCGGGGGGGGGGTGCGGGGGGCGGGGGAGTGCGGAGAATTTCTCCCCGAAACGTGTTCGGGGGGCCGAACACGTTGGCGCTCGGCCCCCCAAAGTTTCGGGGAGAAATTCTCCGCCAACCCTATCTATCTCTTCCTCAAAATCAGAACTGCTTTGGGGCTCTCTGGGCTCCGATCCAACCCTGACACCAACACACTGCCTGGACCGCAGCTCCTGACCTGGGCTCTTGTTCCATGGGCGGGGGGGAGCCGCCACCAGGGGAGCCACCACTGCTGCTGGTGCCACCCATGGAGCTGCTGCCAGGGAAACTGCTGCTGATTGCAGCCCGCCACCTGCCTACAGGCCTGAGGGCAGGGGTCACTCTCCAACTGCACTCTCTCCCTTCCTTGGAAGGAGGGGAGGGCACCTGGTTGGAGGCTGACTCCTGCCTCTGCTCAAGCCTGCACGGGTTCCTTGCTTGCGAGTAGCCTGTGAAAGCTTGAGTCAGGCGGTGGAGGCAGGAATTGCCTTCAGACTGCACTCTCTCCCTTCCATGGCAGCTCGCCAGGGCAGTCAGTGGGAGGCTGCTCAATTATCAGGCGGTTCACACACCCCAATGGATTGTCGTGTCCCCCCCCCGGGTGCATGCACCCCACTTTGGAGAACAGTGCTCTAGCCAAATAATGTTCAGACAGTCCTCTCCTCTCCAGTAACACCACCTCTCCCACAATGAGCAAACGGAGGCTGACTCACAGCAAAGCTCACTCCCACTTCCTCCTCCTCTCTCTCCTCTCCCCTTCACTTGCCTCTCCCAGTGTCCGGATCTCTCTCAAATTGATACATTTGGTGCTTCCGAGTCCTCTTGCCGTCCCCCTCCCTCCTCCTCCTGCCCCTCCGCATGGTCTTTCAGAAGTTAGTTGATACATTTTGGAGACAGCCTGTCTGGGCTGCTCAAAAGGCATAAGAAGAGCTCCGAATATATGTGGCAGACAAGGCACTTCATGGAGGAGCCACTTCACTTTGGGGAGCCTCGGTGCTGGTCTGATCTGCTTCGTATCACAACAAGGCACCTCCGAATCAGTCCACTTTGCGACGTTATTCGGGCTTTGTACAGAAGCAGTGCACAGCCCGAATTCTGAGGACTAATACATGGCTGAAGTAATGTCCCTGAATTTGATCAAAGTTATCTGAGTCCCTTCAGTTTTTAAAGTAGTTGCTCTAGAGCAGCCTTCCCCAAACTTGCACCCTTCAGATATGCCAGACTATAACTCAAATCATCCCCAGCCAGCCTGGGAGTTGTAGTCTGATGCATCTGGAGGGCACCACTTACCTGGGAGTAAGCCCCATTAAACACAGTGACTCCACAAGTGAAACATCACAGAGATTTCAAGAAAAGAACAGGGGAAAAAAAGATGTTACATATGTAGGGATGCCAAAGAATTCCACCACGGATTTCAGTGAGGCCGAATGCACTGGCATTCGGCCCCCCGAAACCCGTGGCAGAATGGCCTCCCACCCCCTGCCACCCCGCGGAATTCCCCCGGGACGAAGCTTACCTGGGGCGGATGTTCCGGTGGCGGCGGCTCCAGTGGCAGCGGTGGCAGCTGGTCTCTCGACCGGCTGCTGCAGCTGCCATTTGCATTTAAGTATTTACGTAGCCTACCACGGCAAAGAGCAGGGGCGCAAATGGCGGCCGCTACGCCGTTTGAGCCGCTGCTCTTTCCGTGATAGGCTATGTAAGTATTTACGTAGCTGATCACGGTAAAGGCAGCCAAGCAAATGGCGGTCACTACGCCATTTGCGTAGCTGCCTTTACTGTGATAGGCTACATAAATACTTACGTAGCCTATCACGGAAGGAGCAGCGGTGCAAACAGCGTAGCAGCCGCCATTTGCGCCCCTGCTCTTTGCCGTGGTAGGCTACGTAAATAGTTACGTAGCCTATCACGGCAGCCTGGCGGGATGCAAATGGCAGACGCTACAGTGGCCGCCATTTGCGTCCGCAGCAGCGGGCTGTGGCTGGAACTCCAGCTGCGGACAGCCCTGACTGGTGGCTCTGCGGAGCTGTCGCAGCGCAGAGCCAGCCAGGGAGGATTCCGGGGGGAGGGACGGAGCGCCTCCCCCCACCGCAAATCAAAGCTGCAGAAAGGTAAGTGACTTTCGTACATCCCTATTAACATATGGCAATCCACATTTATCAGGGGGTTGTACCTAGACTAAGATAGTTACATTTTGGCTGCAATCCTATACCCATTTACATGGGAGTAAGCCTCATTAAACAATTGGTCTAACTTCTGGGTAAACATTTAGACTGCTGTTAGTTCTGATTAAAATCAATGGGACTTAAGTCATTCTAACTTTACACATTGATGTAACTGGGGCCAAAGTGCTACTAAGATAGTCTGGGTTCGACCCAGGGAGTTTTCACACATCTCTGAGATGACACTGAATTTCACCCAAAGATAAATTTTGAGATAATGTTGGGATATTTCCACTAGGGATGTCAGAGAATTCCGCCACGGATCTTGGTGAGGCTGAATGCCAGTGCATTCGGCCCCCTGAAATCCATGGCCGAACAAAGCCCCCCTGCCCCCACCCTGCAAAATGGGCCCGGAACGGAGCACCTACCTGCTGCCATCCGTGCTGACTTGCCGGTTAGTAGCGCTTTGGCCCCAGTTGCATCAATGTGTAAAGTTGACACTTGCGAATTGCAGCTGCATCTGCAGCTGCCATTCCCTTCTTCCATGTAGCCGTGATAGGCTACGTAAATACTTATGTAGCCTACCACGGCTAATGCAGGAACACCATTTGCATTTGCACCATTTGCATTACTATTTACGTAGACTATCACGGCAAAACTAAGGGAACACAAATGAAGGTGGCTACGGCAGCCGCCATTTGTGTTCCCTTTTTTTTTTGCCGTTTTAGCCTACATAAATATTTACATAGGCTAAAATGGTGGGGGGGAAAAGGAACACAAATGGCGGCCACCATAGCCGCCGCCATTTGCATTCGCTGTTTGTGGTTTTTTTGCTGTGATAGGCTACGTAAATATCACAGCAAAATACAGGGACTCAAATGGTGGTGGCTACGGCAGCTGCCATTTGCGTCCCTGCAGGCTGCCCAGTGGCCAGATGTCCAGCTGCGGGCAGCCCCGGGTGGCGGAGCCAGCCAGAGAGAATTTCGGGGGGAGGGACGGAAAAGGTACCCTTCGAAAAGGTAAGTGACTTTTGTACATCCGTAATTTCCACTCAGGTGAACATTGGATGAATTTAAGGGAAAGAGAAGAGAGTTTTAATAAGACCAGCTGAATCTCTCTGGAGGGTTCTGTACAACATTTCTTAGGAGGCTTCTCTTGGCCTGGAGCCAACAGAGCCATTAGACTGCATTCTTGATTAGGGTCAGCATAATATGGGGGCCCAGCTAGCAAGCAGCCACTGAAGCACAGATACGCACTTTCTGTTATTCATGTCTGTGCCAAAGTTCATGGAAGATAAAGCAGTCCACTTTCTTAATTCAAGCTGATGAGCACTCAGTGGGAAGAGAAACCACATAGGGGCTACTCGGGAAACAAAAAGGGCCAAGTATGACTGATGAAATAGGTTCAACAGAGGAATTGCTCAGACATCTGATGAAATGTTAATGACCTTGTATAATGCCTGTTAAGCTCAGCATCATTTGTGCATGTCTCTCTATGGGTAGCTTTACCATCAGTTGAAACTTGGCCCCACAAAGAACCCGTCTGGCCTTGCTTCCAAAATCCTATCTATATTCTCCCATTTGTCACTCCTGACAACAACATCCTCCTCCCTCAGGCCTACTGCTGACACATCTTATTTCACAGAAACATTTCTGAGCTCATTCCCTTCTTCCAGACAGTCAACACGGATGCTGTCCTCACTGTCATCCTTCTGTTGCACTCAGCTATGGCTGTCTTTAGAATGCACACAGGTCTAGAAAGATGCCAGATTCATTTGCTCATCGGGTTTACAAGAAATGTGCCCCAAACGCCCTGACTTTTATTCCCACTGGCGTGTGGTTAGCAACACCCCGAGTAAGAATTAGATGCTTCTTCACACTTGAGCTGAGTCAAGTATTTCAGAAAAACTTGTGCATCCAGCCAACATGACAGAGTGATAGGTGCAAAGTCCAAACATGATGTGTTTTGCAATGTTGCTTGCAAAATGGACTTGCCAATTTAATTTCAGATGAGTAAAATAAAAAAATCATCAAAAAACTGTAGATTAAGATTATGATGGAGTTGCTCACTGGTGTGATCCCACAGCTAGAATTCGTTCTCCCTTCCAGCTGAAGGAAAGAACTATTGCAGGGTTAGGTAGCTTTCCTGCAGTATTAGGGAAGGGAAACATAAATGATCAGGAAGGAGAATTAGCCAAAGAGATGACTGAGCTGAGAAAATAGCGTTGCCCTTATTTTCGCCGTAGTCTACGTAAAGATTTACGTAGACTACAGCGACCAAATAAAGAACGGGAATGGCGGCTCCCTATGGGGGCCGCCATTATCCGTACACACTTTTTTTTTTTAAAGTCACCCGTGATAGGCTACGTGACGATTTACGTAGCCTATCACGGCTGACTTTGCAAATCTAGCCGTGATAGGCTACGTTAATTGTCACGTAGCCTATCATGGGGGCGTTTTTTTTTTCTTCTTTTATTGGAATGGCGGCGGCGGCAGCCGGTCGAAAGACCGGCTGCTGCTCCTGCCCCAGACGAAGACCCGACGAACCGCCGGCCGGACCCGCCGCCGGGAGGGACATTCGCCAAAGGTAAATCCTGTCCCAGGGAGGGGGTGCGGAGAATTTCTCCCCGAAACTTGTTCGGGGGGCTGAACACATTGGCGCTCGGCCCCCCGAAGTTTCGGGGAGAAATTCTCCACCTTCCCTACTTGCGGCCAGTGGAACGGGACAGAAGACGCAAACTGTGGAAGTCAAGCGGAACAGTATGAGCACAATTTGTACATCCCTACCCTGAGCCTGCTGATGCCTCCATCTCATTTGTGGATGGCACTGTTTTGGTTACATAAGCACTGGCACACACCTCTGAACACTCGAAATAGAAGACATGATGCCAAACCCAGTCATATCCTTAAATATTTCTTATTCTTCTAATGTTTCTTTTCAAAAAGTTTTAAGCATTCGAGAATTTCCCCAAATGTGAAGATCTGCACCTGATTTTCAACACCTCCAGCAGTTGTTGTTGTTGTTCAGTCGTTCAGTCGTGTCCGACTCTTCGTGACCCCATGGACCATAGCACGCCAGGCCTTCCTGTCCTGCGCTCTCTCCCGGAGCGTGCTCAAGTCCATATTCATTGCATCCGTGATGCTATCTAGCCATCTCATCCTCTGCCGTCCCCTTCTCCTTTTGCCTTCAGTCTTTCCCAGCATCAGGGTCTTTTCCAGGGAGTTTTCTCTTCGCATTAGGTGGCCAAAGTATCTGAGCTTCAGCTTCAGTATCTGTCCTTCCAATGAGCAGTCAGGGTTGATTTCCTTTAGGATGGACTGATTTGACCTCCTTGCAGTCCAGGGGACTCGTAAGAGTCTTCTCCAGCACCACAGTTCGAAAGCATCAATTCTTCGGCGCTCAGCCTTCCTTATAGTCCAGCTCTCATAGCCATACGTTACTACTGGGAAAACCATAGCTTTGATTAGACGGACCTTTGTCGGCAAGGTGATGTCTCTGCTTCTTACTATGCTGTCTAGGTGTGCCATAGCTTTCCTCCCAAGGAGCAAGCATCTTTTAATTTCATGGCTACAGTCACCGTCTGCGGTGATCTTGGAGCCCAAGAAAATAAAATCTGTCACTGCTTCCATTTCTTCCTCTTCTATATGCCAGGGAGTGATGGGGCCAGATGCCATGATCTTCGTTTTTTTAATGTTGAGTTTCAAACCAGCTTTTGCACTCTCCTCTTTCACCCTCAACAAGAGGCTCTTTAGATCCTCTTCACTTTCTGCCATTAGGGTGGTATCATCTGCATATTTGAGGTTGTTGATAATTCTCCCGGCAATCTTAATTCTGACCTGTGATTCATCCAACCTGGCATTTCTCATGATGTACTCTGCATTTAAGTTAAATAAGCAGCGCGACAATATGCATCCTTGTCGTACTCCTTTCCCAATTTGGAACCACTCAGTTGTTCCATGTCCGGTTCTTACACCTCCAGCAGTAGTCTCCCTGAAAGCTATATATGTGCTTCAAATGTGAGGGGGTAAAATACGATGGGAAATTAACCTTATAATGACTTTTTTAAAAAAGAAAATAATAATGATAAATGGGGTTTTGCAGGAAGAAGTACCTTCCATGAGAGCGGCTCTGCTCACAGAGGTTGCGTCCACTCCATCACACCGCCTTCCCCATTCAGCAGCCCTTGTCCCTGACTCTCTGTGTAGCATTTGTGTGGGGGTGGGGAGTGGGGGGCTGGAGCAACTGCCATGGAGAGGAGTGGGAAGGTAAGTTCACTTCTACCAGCCTGGTTGCACATGTCTAAATCTGGATCCAACCTGACTGGCAATAATTGCAAAGCAAACTAACTAACAAATAGGCAAGTTAAGTAGGGATGGGGGAGAATTTCTCCCCGAAACTTCGGGGGGCCGAGTGCCAACGCATTCGGTCCTCCGAAGGTTGTTTGGGGAGAAATTTTCCGCCCCCCGCCCCCCCCGGGATGGGACTTACCTTTCACGAATGTCCCTCCCGGCGGCGGTTCGGCAGGTCTTCGTCAGGGACGGGGGTGGCAGCCGGTCTTTCGACCAGCTGCCGCCACCGCCATTACAAGAAAAGTTAAAAAAAAAAAACGCCCCTGTGATAGGCTACGTAACGATTGATGTAGCCTATCACGGCTAGATTTGCAAAGACTTTGCAGATCTAGCCGTGATAGGCTACGTTAATCGTTACGTAGCCTATCACAGGGGCGTGTTTTTTTTTCTTTTGAAGTTCGCGGCCGGGGAGATGGGGCGCTTCTCCCCGGCCTGAATTTCGGCCGGGCGAGGCAGGAAGCCTCCCCCCCGGCCTGAACTTCGGGGGGAGCAGCGAAGCGCCTCCCCCCCACCACCAAGCAAGCTGCGAGACCAGGTAAGTGACTTTCATGCATCCCTAGTTAAAAGTAGGGATGTACGAAAATGACTTACCTTTCGCGGATTATGTTGATGGTGGGGGGGAGGCGTTCCGTCCCTCCCCCCGGAATCCTGGCCAGGGGGGGAGGCACTCTGTTCCTCCCCCCGGAATCCTTGAACAGCCAGCTGTGCTCTGCAGCAGCTCTGCAGAGCAGCCGGTCAGGCCTGCCCTGGCCAGACCAGAGCCGTCCGCAGCTGGATTTCTGGCTGCAGAGAGCTCTGGGTAAAAAACAACAACAACCGCGTACGCAAATGGCGGCGGCTATGGCCGCCGCCATTTGCGTTCCTTCTTTTTGGCCATCTTAATCTATGTAAATATTTACGTAGACTATGACGGCAATAATAACGGGGAACACAAATAGCGTAGCGGGCGCTATTTGCGTCCCTTTTTCATTCACCATTTTAGCCTACGTAAATCTTTACATTGGCTAAAATAGCGAATCAAAAGGGACGCAAATAGCACCCGCTACGCTATTTGCGTTCCCCTTGATTTTCACCGTCATAGTCTACGTATTTATGTAGATTAAGACAGTAAAAAGAAGGAACGCAAATGGCAGCGGCCATAGCCGCTGCCATTTGCTTACATGTTTTTTTTTTTAAACCCACCCCCAACCATGATAGGCTACGTAAAGTTTTACATAGCCTATCACGTCTTTTTTTTAAAACCTAGCCATGATAGGCTACGTAAATCTTTACGTAGCCTATCACGTCTCCCCCCCCCCCCAAGCCTGGAAATGGCGGCGGCAGCAGCCGGTCAGAAGACCGCCCGCCGCCACCACCGCAGCTGCCGCTGGAGCCGCCGCCGGAGTCACCAGCGCCCGGAAGATCCGTCCCAAGTAAGTCTCGTCCTGGGGGGGATCCATGGGGGGGCAGGGGGGCAGGCTGTTCCGCCACAGATTTCGGGGGGCCGAATGCACTGGCATTCGGCCTCACCGAGATCCGTGGCGGAATTCTCTGACATCCCTAGTTAAAAGAGCAAAATAGGATTGATTTAATTGTGCATTAACAAATCCTTTGGTTTCAGTGTCTCTTTAGAGATTTTGACAGTCTGACACCCACTGTCATACAAATTATGGCTGCAATCCAGGGCACATATATATCACACATATTTTCTAGTTCCTTTGAACTGAGACAGAGATGGGCCTGGTTCATGCACCATGTTCATCACCTTACGACTGGTGATGATTCACATGTGTGAACAGGCCACCCCCGATGAAACGCCACAGATCAATCTTTTGTATCACCTCCTACACAAGGCTTTTTAATGGAGTCAGTTAACACATTCAGCCACACAAGAAACCCTCTCTGATCCCCTCTCTGTCCTTTTTTCCAGCAGATAGATAAAAATAGCTGTGGTTTGGCTAACTGGGGCACAGAGAAGGTAGGTATTGTATATTGGCATTGCTTCATTTGCTTCTGCTGCTGAATGATTGTTTCATAAGAACATAAGAAGAGTCATGCTGGATTAGACCAAGGGTCCATTTAGTCCAGCATTCTGTTCACACAGTGGCCAACCAGCTGCCCTTGGGAAACCCATAAGCAGGGCATGAGCACAGCAGCACCCTCCCACCCATGTTCCCAGCAACTGGTGTACATAGGCTCACTGCCTCTGATACTGGAGGTAGCACATAGCCATCAAGACTAGTAGCCATTGATAGCCTTTTCCTCCATGAATTTGTCTAGCCTCCTTTTAAAGCCATCCAGACTGGTGGCCATCACTACATCTTGTAGAAGTGAATTACAGAGTTTAACTATGCACTGTGTGAAGAAGTCCTTCCTTTTATCTGTCCTGATTCTCCCACCAGTCAGGCTTTTATGTTTTATTTGATTATGTTGGATCTGACTTGTATATTTTTTAATAAGTTGTGATTATTTTGTTAATGGTTTGTTAATTGCTTTGGCTGCCTTTTTTAAGGCAGATTGGTGAGGTACGAGGGATGAATGGATCAGTCTGTTTCATGGTTTCTTATAACATCAGTTTATGGCTCACCTGGCCAAGACAGAGAGAGTCCATGCCTCTGGTGACTGTAAACTCAGGTTTACGCTCTGCTGTGCTGTTGTTCAGTCTGCTGACTGGCTCGGTAGGAGAAGCAAAGCCATCCTAATTAGGGATGGATGAACTCACCCCATCCTGTGCCACTTGCCAGACCCCCACCAACCACCTGACCCTGTTCTTTGCACATGGTGAACCACTAGGTGGTCTGCACGTGCCCAGCATGCGGCCACCCGCTCCCTTGCTGGGACAGCCTTTTGTATAAAGATGGTGGCTTGGCCTTTTTTGTAAATAACCATTTATGCAAATAGTGGCCATGAAGGGGCCATTTAGGAAACATTACAGGTGTAAATGGTTTATTTATGCCTGTAATGTTGCCTAAATGGCCCCTTTATGGCCACCATTTGCGTAAATGGCTATTTATGAAAAAGGCTGACCTGCCATTTTTACACAAGATGTTGCCTTCACAGGGGCCATGCACTTGCCCAACTTGGGGGGCACTGAGTCAGGCAAGCACAGGGATCTGCAGACTGGCCTCCAGGGGGGCCAAGCAGCTGAGAGATCACTGAGCTTCAAGCCCCAACTGGACACCCATGCCATCTCTAATCCTAAGGCATCAAGGGCTGCACATATGGGTTACACTACTCGGGTTCACAGATTGGGTGTACCCCTGGATTCTAGCTTGAGCATGGATGCCCAGAATTTTGCAGCTGCTAGGAATGCATTTGCACAGCTGAGGCTAGCACACTAACTGTGCCCATTCCTAGAGAAGTCTCATCTGGCCATCATTATACATGCCTTACATACATGTGGGCTATGGTAACATGCTCTACTTGGCATTGTCTTTGAAACATGGCCAGAAACATCAGTTGGTCCAGCATGCTGTGACCAGACTGTTAATGGGGCGGTTACACATTACAGGGAGCACCTGACTCCTTTCTTACAACAGCTTGACTGGCTACTGTTCTGTTTCTGCACATAATTCGAAGTGCTGGTTACAATCTATAAAGCCCTATACAGCTTGGGACCAGGCGACCTGAAAGACCACTTTCTCCCATACAGGCCTGCCTGGATTTTAAGATCTTTGAGGAAGACCCTTCTCTTGGTCTTCCTGCCACCAAAGGCAAGTCTGGTGTGGACAAAAGTGTAGGATTTCTCAGTGGGTGATCCCTGACTCTGTAACTCTATGCTAAGAGAGGCTAGGCTGGTCCCCTTTCTGTTATCCTTCTTCTGGTAAGCAAAGACATTTTTTATTCTGGCAGGCCTTTGGCATGTAAACTGGCTTTTTGCTGAAGGGGTTTACTTCATTGGATGCTGCCGATTTCTTTTATTATTATGTTTTTAATTGTGTTTTTATATAGATCTGTGTTTATGTTATGCTTTAACTAAGGTTTTGTGTTCAATCTGTATTTTATTATTGCTAGCCTTCTTGATCGCCTTTTTTTTTAATCGCCTTTTTTTATCAGACCATCCCACAACGTGAAGCAAGAAAAACTGGTAGACATTGTTCACCTGGACATCCAAAAGGCTTTTGACAAAGCTCCTCACAAAAGACTCCTGAGAAAACTTAGCAGTCATGGAATAAGAGGAGAGGTCCTCTTATGGATCAGTAATTGGTTAAAGAACAGAAAGCAGAGAGTAGGAATAAACAGCAAATTCTCCCAATGGAGGGAAGTAAATAGTGGGGTCCCACAGGGATCTGTATTAGGACCAATGCTTTTCAACCTGTTCATAAATGATCTGGAATTAGGAATGAGCAGTGAAGTGGTCAAGTTGCGGAAGACACCAAATTATTTAGGGTAGTTAAAACAAAAAGGGATTGTGAAGAGCTCCAAAAGGATCTCTCCAAACTGAGAGAATGGGCATCTAAATGGCAAATGCAGTTCAATGTAAGCAAGTGTAAAGTGATGCACGTTGGGGCAAAAAATCCCAGCTTCAAGTATGTAGCCTGATGGGATCTGAGCTAGCAGTGACTGACCAGGAAAGAGATCTTGGGGTTGTGGTGGACATCTCAATGAAGATGTCAACCCAGTGTGCAGCCGCTGTAAAAAAGGCAAACTCCATGAGAGGCATAATTAGAAAAGGGCTTGAGAATAAAACTGCCAACATCATACTGCCCCTATACAAATCTATGGTGCGACCACACTTGGAATACTGTGTACAGTTCTGGTCACCACACCTAAAAAAAGATATTGTAGAGCTGAAAAAGTGCAGAAAAGGGCAACTACAATGATCAAGGGGCTGGAGCATCTCCCCTATGAGAGAAGGTTACAACAGCTGGGATTGTTTAGCTTGGAAAAAAGAGGGTAGGGGAGCCATGATAGAGGTGTACAAAATTATGCATGGTGTGGAGAATGTGAATAGGGAGACATTTTTCTCCCTCTCTCAAAATACTAGAACCCAAGGTCATCTCACAAAGCTGATTGGTGGGAGATTCAAGGCAGATAAAAGACTTCTTCACACAGCGCATAGTTAAACTATGGAATTGGCTACCTCAGGAAGTAGTGATGGCCACCAGTCTGGATGGCTTTAAAAGGGGGTTAGACAAATTCCTGGAGGAGAAGGCTATCAGTGGCTACTAGTCTTGATGACTCTGTGCTACCTCCAATGGCAGAGGCAATGAGCCTATATACCCCAGTTGCTGGGGAACATGGGTGGGAGAGTGCTGTTGCGCTCATGCCCTGCTTGTGGCTTCCTGGTCGACAGCTGGCTGGCCACTCTGTGAACAGAATCCTGGACTAGATGGACCCTTGGTCTGATCCAGCAGGCCTCTTCTAATGTTCTTATGTTCTAACTGCTCCAGTGCATAGTCACTGTCTGCAATAGAGGCTCTGCAATGTTTGTTTTACATGTAGGGAGCTCTAATGTTGGTCGACACCTTCCTACAGTGGGAAGCAGGAAAAACCTAAAAATTGTTAAGAAGAAATTGACACCATCACTGTTCTTTTCCTGCTATCTAAATTAATAATAAGGCCCTATGAGTCAGCTTCTGAATTATAAATACTTGGGCTTACTGAAGATACAACACAGAAAGCATTAAAGCAGAATATTTTGCAGAGCCTGTTTGGCTCTGTGGAGGCATCTATTATGGGTTGTGTAACATTGCCATTGTGACAAGTATATCGATCAACTACCCCAAAACTTGGCAAAAAGAATTAAAAGTCAGTTGCACATATAAATTCATGCCTGAACTTCAGCGAAGGTAAAATTCTACATTAAGTTTGAATCCTAAGCAATGAAGTTTCATTGCAATGTCAAAGCAAAACAGGTTCCCTAGGGATTCAATTAATTATTTGCAATTTACACCAAAGGTAATTTTTTTTTTTTTGCTGATAAATGTTTTGCTGTACCAGATTTAGATGAAACCAAGTATGGTGAAGGGTTATGATCCTTTTGGTATACGAGTGAATTACATATCATGCAGACTGAAGGACTATTGGGAAGCTTCAGTGCGTGGAAAGAACCTCATCCAATGATTAAGGAACATGGCAATGTTATGTTCTTTGGACCCACAAACATTCTGTGCTAAGGAAACACCAATTCTGCTATCAGAGTATACTAATAAATCACAGTGGTCAAGCTACCTCAGTTCTAGGGGGTTAAAGCCATCATTGTGCAAGCAGAAGTCCACTGACGTAACAAGACTTTCTCCTCCTTTCCTCCCTCCTGCAGCTCCCCTGCCCCCTGCCCCAAATCTGCTCTGGAGGGTTATCCATTCCTCTAGATCAGATTTGGAGAGTGCCAGGCAGGGGGAGGAACCTCCCTCCTCCCTCTATCTATCTATTATTATTTTTTAATCCACCCAATCACAAATGTTCTCTGGGTGGATTACAGCAGTTATAAGACTAAAATGCAACACAGTTAAAAAATATAAAAAATGAAGCAAATATTTGAAAGAATTAAATACAACACAAAACAACAAACAGCACAGGAATAAAGATATATAAGAACAGCCATTACAGTCTAAAACTAGGTCTCTAAAATTCCTGGGAGAAAAGAAAGGTCTTTGCCTCGCCCTGAAAAGATAATGTTCTAGGCAATAGGTGAACCTCTTTATGGAGGGCATTCCACAAGTGGGGTGCCACAACTGAAAAGGCCCTCTCTCTTGTAGCCACCTGCTAGCTTCATTTGGCAGAGGCACCCAGACGAGGGCCTCCAAAGATGACCTAAGGGTCAGAGCAGGTATATAGGGGATGAGATTTCCTTTAGATGCTCTGGCCTCAAGCCATTTAGGGCTTTAAAGGTCAACACCAGCACTTTGAATTGGGCTTGGAAACAGACTGGAAATCAGTGCAGATGACAAAGCATTGGCATCACATGATCGTATCAGCCAGTCCCAGTTAGTAACCTAGCAGCTCAGCTTCTAAACCAGATGTAGCCACGCATCCAGCTAGGGATGGACGAAAGTCACTTACCTGGTCCCGCAGCTTGCTTCGCGGTGGGGGGGAGGTGCTCCGTTCCTCCCCGCCGAAATTCTGGCCGGGGGGGAGGCGCCCCGTCCCTCCAGCCGAAATTCTGGCCGGGGGGGAGGCGCCCTGTCCCTCCGGCCGTGAATTTTCCTGGCTGGCCAGGACGCAAATGGTGGCGGCCTTAGCCGCCGCAGTTTGCATCCCTGCAGTCAGCCAAGATAGGCTACGTAAATCCTTACGTAGCCTATCACGGCTGACTTTGGGGGAAAAAAAAAGCGCATACACAAATGGCGGCGCCCATGGGCGCTGCCATTTGCATTCCTTATTTGGGCATGTGTAGTCTACGTAAACATTTACGTAGACTACAGTGAAAATAAGGGCGGCGCCCATGGGGCGTACGCGTATGCGTTTGCGTACGCATTTTTTTTCCCCAAAGTCAGCTGTGATAGGCTACGTAAAGATTTACGTAGCCTATCACGGTGTTTTTTTAAAATCTAGCCATGATAGGCTACGTAAATCTTTACGTAGCCTATCACGTTTGCTTGTGTTTGTTTGGGTTTTTTTACCTGGAAATGGCGGCGGCGGCAGCCGGTCGGAAGACCGGCCGCTGAACCGCCGCCAAACCGCCGCCGGGAGCCAGGAGCGCCAGGGACATTAGGCAAAGGTAAGTCCCATTCCGGGGGGGGCCGGACCGTTTCTCCACCAATTTCGGGGGGCCGAATGCGTTGGCATTCGGCCTCCCAGAGATTCATGGAGAAATTCTCCGACATCCCTACATCCAACACAGTGCAGTAACCCAACCATTCTGCTGAGAGAAGCAGTTCTGTCAGTGGGAAGACTTAATGAGAGGCCACCCTAGGAATCTAGGTTCAGTTTCCCAACACCAGTATTGTTGTCCCACTGATGCAGGCAGTTATTCCTATCCAATCAGATATGAAGACTCTGATGGGGGCAGCAGTTGGTAGAGCAAGCTCTTGTGCAAGCTCCTTGGAATCAAAACAAGCTGAATGTCCATGCATTGGAATTCACCTCTGAATGAAGGAGTCTGTCGGCAATACATCACTCTCAATGGGATGCCCATTCTGATGTGCACTTGAATCCATATCCCAACCCACAAGTAGCACAACTAGTCTCTAATATGCACATGCTGGACCATCACTGCAGTGTACACCAGTGCTTTTTTCAAGGCTGCTGGTGGTGGTGGTGGTGTGTGTGTGTGTGTGTGTGTGTGTGTAGAATCAATAACCCAGCATGTGGAAAAATTGTTTGGGAAAGTGAGGATGTGTAAGTCATTCTGTAGACTTTCTATGGCTATTCAAGAGGCTGGGGGACAAAGCAGAAACTCTATGGGGGGTCCACACAAATCCCTCAGCACATTCAACGAATGTGTGAAGGTGTTTGGGGGCCACACGGGCTAGTCCTGCCCACCACATGCCATCTCCTCCTCCTCTGATGAGCATGGGTTGTACATGCATGAGAAAAAGTACTATGTGCATAGAACTCCTACATTCAAGGAGGGATGCTACCCAGTTAGGACCTCTCCTATAGTATAGGAGCTCTCCATATGCACATTCATATGCATGGAGAACTCTTTCTCACAAATGTCTAATGGACGTACATCAGGAGAAGATGGAGACAGTGTGCAGCTCCAGCAGTGGGTGGGGCTAACACATGTGACCTCCACCCCCACTGTGTGCACTCATTGAATACATGGAGGAGTTCATGTGAACCTCCCTCATGGAAATAAAGGGATATGCGAAGCACATTTCTACTCACTTCAGATATCACTTCACAACGTGTTGTGCATCTTTACATTATGTGCAGAGGCATTCAAATTTCAAACAAAAAATCATGCTATGGAAGTACACAGTAGGGATGGATGAATCTCTCAATTTCAGTTTCTCTCAGTTTCTCATTTTTCCAATCCTTAGGTCATTCCATCCCATTTCCACATCATTTCCAAATACTTCTGCATTTTTGTGCATATTTTTGCCTAATATACTCATTTTTGTGCATATTTCCCCCTAATATACACATTTTTGCATACATTTTTCATTCAGAGTAATGCATTGCAAAATTCTGAGAAATGTGAATGCCAAAGAAGAACTACATTTTGGTTCACATTTGGGAAGTTCGTATTTGGGAAGTTCTTGCCAACATGCAAACTGAATGAATTCTCCCCCATCTGTAGTACATAGGAAATGTCAATGCAATATCTCGATGCCCGAACAAGACAGGGCATTGCACTGTTGTTGTTGTTTTAGCTTTTTTGTCCTCCTTGATAATGGATTCCAGGGTTACGCTGGGGTTCAACTTGAAATCTCAATCTTTAAGGCAGATATATTACAATACACTATGAATTCCTTGAAAATGGGTGCAGGTATTCAAATTCAACAGTTACGCTGTAAATGTACATTGTGATCTCTCAATGCTCACAAGGGGTATTGTTTTACAATGGGTGGGCAACATGTGGCCTGTGGCACTCATGTACCCCCCATGTGGCCCCTGATGCTCCCATTGCCCCCAAAAGATTGTGGGGAAAAAGAAAAGAAATGGTGGTTTGCTGCCAAAATTCAGAGACAACCCACTACAGGGGCTTACTAAGGACAACTTTAATTTATTTTCAAGCCATTTTTGGTCACTGTGGCAAGAGTGTGGCCAGCACCAGAGTGGGGGGGGTTGGTCCCTGGACCACCTAAAGTTGCCCACCCCTGCATTAAAATATATTTTGCTTATTCTCCCACCCATCCCCTTGAAAATGGCTGTGGAGGTCAAGATGGTATCTGAACTTGAAAGGTAGAATGGTCTCTTGAAATACATATCAGCTTTCATTCTCATATGATCGCAGCAGATACCAGAAACAGAGAAAGGCAAACTGGCAAGTTAAGTCAAAGGCCTCCATTGCCCAGCCCATTATGAAAATGAACTACATTTTAATTAATTCATTAATTCTGCAGAGCTTTGAAGGCTGAGGTTTTCAAAGTTGTCACACTTCATGCTTTGCAAGAAATGACATCCTGTTTTGGAGGGTGGGGGTTGCACAAAAGGAGGAACAAAAGAAGGTCATGGCAGTTGCGGCTAGATGGTTGGTGGGCAAGGAACGGTAGGCAATAGTTTGACTTCAGATACATGAGCTCATTTGCTTTGCTGATACTCAGCAAGTTGGGTAGTCAGACTTTGCTTTTAAGTTAATTTTCCTTGAACAGTATGAAATATTGAACCAGCCAAAAGCCTGATTGCCAGCCTAAAGAAAGCTGAGTTCCCTGAAAGAAGGATATACATAAGACGAGGGAATCAGCTTAAATTCCCAGAAAGATTTAGAGGTTGATCTAGGCCAGCTACCTCCCAGGCTATTCACATGAGCATGCTGTCATCCATCCATCATGCTGAAGCTTTTCATTTGTGGAGGAGAGAGGAGGAGTGTATTATTGAAGCAGAATGTAGAATATATATCTGTTACCGGCTAGTAGTAGTATTTAGCTTGTTAGCGCTCTAGGCTAATAATGGAAAGGCCTGTCCACAGACAGAACTGGACTTGCAAGTAAATGCTTTGTTTTCTTTCTTTATTTCATGTCATCTGGCAGGGCCACAGCTGGGTTCCCTCCATGCTAGTTCAAAGAAAATTAGGCTTTGTTGCTAGGCACAGTGCCAAGTGAAGACTAAGTAACAAAGGCAGTGTTAATAGCAGCCAAGAAAATGCCAGAGATATAACAAAGTCTTTATCCTCAAGACTAAAAAAAAAAATGGTCTGAGTCATAGTTCCTTGAAACCACGACAAAGCACAGGAGACAACTTTCTCTTCTTAGAAGCCTCAGAGTACTTCTAATCTACAGTCTTGGATTCCTCGGAACAGATGGTGACTGCCTTACCAGAAGTGAATTTCTGCCTAAGGTAGGAAGCTTAGGACTGTGGCTTCTCAGTAGGCCAAACTCTGGTCTGATGGGGCTGCTGGGTCTTAAATAGCTGAATGGTTTGAAGATGTTCAGGAGTCCCATCTGCTGGGGAGATTGACTGGGGAGGACTGTTTTCATCTCAGCCCTAGTGCTATTGCTCCTCCTGAATTTTCCCCTGTTGTTCAGGTTAGCATGGCACAATTTGAAGTCCAAATCAGCCCCCCATCAGTAGCCACGGATGTAGACAAAACACACTCAAGTGGTGCGTTAAGAACAGACTTAGTTGAGATATAAAAAGCTTACATCTCGAGGTAAGTTGGCTGAGGTCAGCCTCATGGTAGGGATGTATGAAACACCTACCTGGCTCCACGCCGGGCAATCTGCAGTGGGGGGGAGGCACTCCGTCCCTCCCCCCGGAATCCTCGATGGGGGGGAGGCGCTCCGTCCCTTCCCTCGGAATCCTGCCCCAAGCCGTAGAGCCGCCGGCCAGCTCTGGCCGCCCGCAGCCGGACATCCAGCCGCTGGGCAGCCCTGTAGGGATGCAAATGGCGGCTGTCATAGCCGCCGCCATTTGTATCCCTGTATTGAGCCATGATAGGCTACATAAATATTTACGTAGCCTATCACGGCAGGGGGAAAAACCCCAGTGTACGCAAATGGCGGTAGCCACCGCCATTTGCATACGCTGGGTTTTTTTTTTCCCCTGCCGTGATAGGCTATGTAAATAGTTATGTAGCCTATCACGGCAGAGGGGGAAAAAAACAGTGTACGCAAATGGCGGTAGCTGGTTCCATTTGCGTATGCTGGGTTTTTCCCCACCCCTGCCATGATAGGCTATGTAAATAATTATGTAGCCTATCACGGCCTCCGCAGGGACGCAAATGGCATCCCTGCATTAGCCGTGATAGGCTACATAAGTATTTATATAGCTTATCATGGGTATGAAGAGGAGGAAGCAAATGGTGGCCACAGGATGGCCGCCATTCGCAAAGCAGCATGGATGGGAGCAGGTAAGTGCTCCATTTCGCGCGCCTTTCGTGGGGTGGGGGTGGCGGGGGCTTCATTCCATGATGGATTTCGGGGGGCCAAATGCACTGGCATTCGGCCTCACCAAGATCCATCGCAGAATTCTCTGACATCCCTACCTCATGGTCATAATCCCTTGCAGGAGGAAGTGGGAAGAACAGCAGGAGAGTAGAGGGAGGAGACAAGGAAGAGGGCAATACGATCTCCCAGAGACCACTCCCACCTGACTCAGGTACATATTAACCCTTCAAGTTGAGGTTAAGTGACTCATGGCCCCAATCCCTCCAACAGAATTCACCTTCCCAAGTTTGGTAACAGGAAGTAATGCGCATCTTCAAAGAGTAATAGCCTATTCCTTTTATGATATAGTTCTTTTAAAGCAAAAGAGATGCACCAGGGATTATTCTTATTATTTGTTATCTATACAGTCCCATCAATAAACATGGGACAATGTACAAAAGGGGTGAGCAACTTGTGCCCTCCAGATGTTTTGGCCCACAACTCCCATGATGCCTCAGCACTGGCTATGCTGGCCAGGGCTGATGGGAGCTGTAGGCCAAAATACTTGGAGGGCCACAAGTTGCCCATCCCTGCTGTATAAGAATGGGTCATTTGGTTTGATGATGTTTTAAGGAAGTCGGAAGGTACTCACTGAGCTTTGCAGTGATGACTTGCATGGGTGAGTGTGGTATCTGAGACAGGAACAACACAGAGAGGATTTTTATTCCACCTCATTTCACTGTCAATACAGTACTTTTCAATGGAGGCAGTTCTCTCCTGAGTATGTCTCACATTTATATTTGCCACGGAGAACTAATTCCTTCCCCTTGGGCATATTTTCCATTAGATCTCCCTCCCTCCCCTTCCAGAAATCATCACTGATGTGTGTAGCGGGGGGAACTCCCTATGGATGGCCCCAGCTCATGTGGCGTGTGCTAATAGATTATATGCCATGGAAGATGGGAAATCATCCCCATGGCGAATGTAATGTCTAGACCAACTCTCAGCTGCCAGTCATTCAGTCTTCCATAATAAAGTGTAGAGAAATCAGCAGTTGTGTGTGTGTGTGTGTGTGTGTGTGTCTGTGACTAAGCACTAAGAGATGAGCTAGCAGGCCTTTGTTTTGAACCATACCTAGGGAAGACTGTTCTTTCATTCCACTAATTCCATTTAGCACATTCTGTGTCAAGCAACTCTTTCATTTCTTCCCAAATCGATCTTAACATTGCATATTTAATTTACCTAGGCTAGTCCAATACTGTTTTTGGTATTAGTCTTTATTACTGGCTTCACTGAAGCTCACAAATGTATATTTAGTCTCTCTCTTCCTTGTCGCAAGAGGAAAAGCTTTTTGAACCACAAATAATTAAACTATCACCTGCATTTATGACAGGATTATATTCAGGCCTGATAGGAAACAGCAAAGCCCCTTACTTTTTTACTCGACTTTGGAAAATACAGGCAGAATGCTTTGAGTGGGCCACACATATATGAACAAGTCTTATAAAGTGTCATGGTTCTGAGAAAAGCCAAGATTATCCAAGAGGAAAAGAAAATTAGTTTTGTAACTACAAAATGTACAAAAATAATAGATGCATAAAACTAGCCTCTGAGTGAATGTTCATCCTTTCTTACTCTTCCTCCTTTTTCACAATTTCTGACAACATTTCTAATAATGAGTGAAGGTAACAGATGACTCCATTGCCAGGGTTCACAGTTTGGACCTCTAATGGCTTTTACATAATTTTGCCTCCAATCAAATGTACTTAATTTATAACGACAAGTTACAGGGATTGAGATGGAGGGCTCAGATGGAGTTGAGCTGTCAATCTAGAGGCTCAGCTTTTTAAATGTTTTATTGTGGCTGTTGTATATCTTGGATTGTTTTGTAAATGGACCAGAGCCTCTGAGATGGAGCAGAATAAAATCAAATCCAAATACATAAATTAAATCTAGTTATGGCATAACGATGTGATAGCCAAAGGTAGTTTTATCTTGTGAGATGGAGAAGAGGACCGGTGGTGGGGCCTGCCTTTATACCTTGGCTGAGAAGGTGTATAGGAGGTTAAGATCATCCAGTTGTTGATTTGTGGCTGTTCAGTCTACTCCATAATCAGACAGTTGTGCATTTGTTTACTAGCTTCTCAGTAGTATCAATTTTTCCTTTTCAAAAACTTGCCCACTGGACATCTTACTTACCATTTTGACCACCAGATTTTGTTCCACTTGTCACAGGCATGGGGGAGTGAGGAAGCCCATCCATTGTTGCTTGCCTAGGGCTTTACCACCTTTGGCAGGACAAATTGATGGGATTTGTTGGTTTTTGATTAAACATTTGCTCTTAACTTGTAACCTGGGCCCAGTAACTTCCTGATTTCACTGTGCTTCAATTTAATCCCTTTAATCTTGTTTAATTTAATTATTTTTCTTTTCATGTGCAATACTGACTTGCCATTCTCTCATGAATAAGTTCCCTGTTGTTCATATCTTATTTCTTTCCTTTTGTTTTATTCATCTTGAACTGACTGAGTCTTTAAACTCTGCTTCTGATATGGTTTCATCTGCTGCATTGTCTTTTGGTTTATTATTCCTCTAGTAGTGAGGCAGGTGGTTGGATTTTCTTTTTTGTCATCATGCTGCCATTGTATTTCTACTATAATTTCTTATTCGTGCGTCTCTTCTTCTTTTGAATTTAATGCTATTTTTATTACTTTTTTCCTGCTAATGGTCCTTTTTGTTCTTTATCATTGTTCTGATCTATGTCCTTTTCTCACTTCGAGCCCTGGCTTTCATCTGTCTTGGCACCTTCTGCTAGCTTATTAGTTGGTGAATTTCATTTATCTATTGATCAAACACCTGATCCTGGGACCTTCCTTTTTTTCTTTTTTCTTTTTTTTACTTTGCTTGCCTCTCATTTTCCTTCTGGTGGTACTCACTCAGCTGGTCAAACCCTTAATTTAATTGTTATCTGTTTGTGCTCTCATTTGAGTTTTCTAATATGCCTTATACCATATTTGAGACATTTAATTTCCGTTACTCTTTGCTTGATCTTCTCCCCTCCTACTGTTTCTAAGCCATTTCTTGATGTCTAGCCTTTGCAACTATAGGCTTTTTCCATTCATGACCTTTTTTCTACTGTTGATGTCACTGTTTCCTCCTTTAATTCTGATTTATCATCTACTGTTGCTTCTTTTTCTCCTCTTTTTCTGAGGAGATTATTGTCCCCCTCCTGTTTTGGCTTACTTGTCAATTATACCTGGTTAGTTCCTTTACAGAGGAGCCTAGTTCTCCTCTTTAAAGGAATGTGTTTTCTCAGACCTCTGATTCTCTTCATGATAAAGCTTATGCTTTCCTCTTTCTCCTCTGCTCTGTCTTTGGCTAAGAAATCTTATTTTATTCAGTGAGTTTCTTCTTATCCCTTGTTGTTTGTACCCAATAGTTAACACTCTCTTCTGAAGATTTTACACTATATTTTTTTGACAAAGCAACCTCTGTTCAATAATTCTTTCTGAACAGTTTTCCTCTAAGTCATCATGTGCCACAGCACGATTAGCTCCTGCTCAGGTTTCTTCATCTTTTTCTTTGTTTTCTCCAGTTTCTCTTGATGGCCTTTCTTCTTTTCTGAATTCTTCCAAATCTAGTACTTATTCATTTGATCTGTTTCGTTTATCTGTTTTTAAAAGCAGATTGCCCTTTTGCTCCTCTATGCTTCTCCTTTCTATATTTTCAATCTTTCTCTTTCTACTGGGATATTTCCTACCGAGTGTAAGTCTGCTGTGATTTCTTGTCTTCCAAAAAATGTCTTGTTTGTCTTCTTTTCCTTTGTCTAGTTATCATCCATGTCTTGAGTACCTTAGTAACTCTCTTTCAGCTCCTTTTCATTTTGGTTTTCATCCTTCACATACAATTGAAACTGCTTTCCTTTCTCTTGTTAACTTTCTTTTGCTTTTTAAAAATGTCATTTTCCCATTGTTTTTCTCAACCTTCTTAATCAACACTGTTGATCATTCTCTTCTTCTTTTCTCTCTGTCTAATCCTGCTTCTGCCCCTCTCCCCATTCTTTTCTAGGTTTCTTCTCATCTTTCTGGATGGGACTTTTGTGTGTCAATCATTTTTCGTTCCTTTATTTCCTTTTAAAAATATTTTTTATTGATCTTCTCATTTAAAAGTTAGAAACTAAACAAAACTATAAAATAAATAAATAAATAATAAACCATGTTCAGAGTGTTGATTTTTTGTGAATTGTGAGCTCTGTACACTTTAAATTCAATTAGTACTCACATTAGTCTTGTCAAAATATAGAGTCCTTCCAGAACAACATATGAGAAGACTGGGCAGGGGAAACTGTTCTGCTGTCCCCTTACTTCTGTATGAGATTAAGGGCGCAATCCTATGCATGTTTAAACAGAAAAAGTCCTATGACTCCCAGCATGCCCCAACCAGCATGGCTGGCTGGGGCATGCTGGGAGTTGTAGAACTTTTTTCCATCTAAACATGCATAGGATTGCACTCTAAGAGAAACTATGTTTCCAAGAAGTGGTCCTGTTCAGCTGCCCCCCTCGCCAATCTACTTTGATGCATTAACTTCTCAACTAGAGCAATTTGCCAAATTCATATCCAACATGATTTATGTATGTATGTATTTATCTTTCGTCCCACCTTTCTTCCAGAAAAATGGCAGTCATTGTACTGTGACACCAGAAGCAGCTTTCCAGTCCTTGGTGATCACCATTCTAGCTGCTGCTAGTAAAAATGTAAAGAAAAAAAGAGAGAAATCGGGACTGTAAATTTTACACAGGAGATCAGTACAATGCCATTAAAATAATTTATAAAAACATAGTTAAAACTGCCCAACAAAAGATACAAATATAGATATACAAAATAACAGCAACCCAATGTTAAAATCCACAGTGATACACAAAATGTGTTGAAGTCAGATAAATAATATTTGTTTGTTTAAAACATGTTCTGGCCACCTTCCAGGGCAGAAGCCTTCCCAAGGCAGCTTACAGCAATAAAATACATAAAAAACAGTTGAAATGTTAAAAGCGATAAAAAAATAAAAACAACAACAAAAGCCAACAATAAAACCAGCATGGCAGTAACAGCAACAATAGCAGTCATATCAAGAGAAAGCCATGGTAAAATAATATGCTTTCAAGTAGGGATGTCAGAGAATTCCACCATGGATCTCAGTGAGGCTGAATGCCAGTGCATTCGGCCCCCCGAAATCTGTGGCAGAACGGCTTGCCCCCCCACTCCCCCACAGATCCCCCCTGGGATGAGACTTACCTGGGACGGATGTTCCGGGCGGCGGTGGCTCCGGCAGCGGTGGTGGCGGTGGCGGCTGCAGCGGCTGCAGCAGCTGGTCTTCCGACCAGCTGCCACCGCCGCCATTTGCAGTCTTGTCGGGGGGGGGTTACAGAGACGTGATAGGCTACGTAAAGACTTACATAGCCTATCACATCCCAGTTTAAAAAAAAAAACCCCGTACGCAAATGGCGGCGGCTACGGCCACCGCCATTTGTGTTCCTTATTCTTCGCCGTCTTAGTCTACGTAAATATTTACATAGACTATTACGGTGAAAATAAAGGGGAACGCAAATAGTGTAGTGGGCGCTATTTGCATCCCTTTTTGATACCCCGTTTTAGCCTACGTAAATATTTACGTAGGCTAAAACGGCGAATCAAAAAGGGACGCAAATAGCGCCCACTACGCTATTTGCGTTCCCCTTTATTTTCACCGTAATAGTCTACGTAAACATTTACGTAGACTAAGACGGTGAAAAATAAGGAACGCAAATGGCGGCAGACGTAGCTGCCGCCATTTGCATACGTGTGTGGGGGGGTGCCTTTTTTTACCCAGAGCCCTCTGCAGCCGGAAATCCAGCTGCGGATGGCTCTGGCCTGGGCCTGGCCGGCTGCTCCGCTGCCAAGGAGCACAGCCGGCCATCGAGGATTCCGGGGGGGAGGACCGGATCGCCTCCCCCCCCCGTCGAGGATTCCAGGGGGAGGGATGGAACACCTCCCTCCCACCATGAACATAATCCTCGGAAAGGTAAGTGACTTCATACATCCCTACTTTCAAGGTCTTCTTAAAAGCCTTCAATGACAGCATGGCGGACCTCTGATGGCAACTTGTTCAAAAGGTGTGGGGCCACTGCAGAGAAGGTCCTCTCGTGTGATCACCCACCTGACTGCTCTCACGGGTGTGCAAATGAGAAGGGCCTCTCTTAAAGTGCAGGCAGGCTGATATTGGTGAAGGTCATCCTGTTACAAATTTTCCATCTCAGATTACACTCAGGATAGTTGCTTATAGTTAGAGTGAATACTGTGAAATACAGATATTCCTCTGCTCAGACCTGTAGGGTCTGAGTGAAAATGTTACATTCAAATATTGAAGCAGGAAGCTTCACTTAGATTTCCATACACTTTCAGGAAATTATCTCCACTATCAGTTCACCTGTCCTCCTGCATCTATTCTGAGTAGTACTTATTTGGATACTGGGTTCTCTGGATCCATGCTAAACCAGTCATTCAAAGTTTTTAAATTTGCTACTGAAGAAGACTATCCAGTTGAAATGTGTTTGGTAAACAATAATATTAACTTTAGTCAATTACCCTTGTAATCTGAGATTGAAAATGTATAACAGGGTTATGAAATGTTTTATCTGACTTCATTTTGTGATTATCATCGCTGTGAATTTGAAAATTGCATTCATCGCTGTGAATTTGAAAATTGCTTTGTTTACCAATTTACTTATGTTTGTACATTTTCTTCTGAAGTTTTAAGTATTGTTTTATAAATTACTTTAATGATATATATAGTACTGATCTCCTCTGTAAAAGTTGCAGTTCTTCCCTGATTTCTTATTTTTCTTTGGTTTTAATTGTTCAGGAAAATTATATCTTCTGTTTGACCTTGGCTAGGAAAAAAATATAAATAGTTCTTTGTTGCAAGAAAGGATCTTCACATTTTTTGAAAATACAATGCAGGACTAGCTCTGGGTCAAGATGAACAGTCACAAACAACTTGTAAAATAACAATAACAACAACAACATCGCCTCATCTGCTAAAAAGCAATGAAAGCTGCATACAACATTTTAAGCCAATGAAACTTCAAAATAATAAAAACAAGAACATGAGAAACAGTAAAAGTATTAAAATCTTAAAACTACATTTTTTAAAAAGACTAACTTGAAGAGATACATCTTTGTACTCTTTCTAAGGGCCGGGGGGGGGGGCAATGATGGTTCTTGAAGGATTCCAATCCATAGTTTGGGGGCAGTACAGGAGAATGCACCTGACAAATGTCTGTGTCTGTGAATAATGGCACCCTCAAAAGGGTCTCTCCTGCTCCTGCTTTGACTATAATACAGTGTCAACAAAGAAGGGGGAGGCAGGCTCCAGTGCTCCCAGACGCAAAATTTATTGTGCTCTACATATTTTGGAATGTCTTCTTCTTCAGGAGCTGTTTAAAGCCATTCAGTCTCTTGGGGCATCTCTACACCAGCCTAAAATCGTGCATTTAAAACGGGGCTTTCTGCTTTCGTTTTAAATGCAGGATCACAACGACTCCCTTTTTCACATGTTCCCTTTCCCCCCACCCTCTTCCCCCTCCTTCTTCCCCGTATCTGAGTCTTCCATTATCTTACATTGATCTCTCTCCTCTTCTTGATGCTTTTACTCTTTTGACATAGGGAACTGAAGCGGAACACAGCGGGGTAATTTGACAGCTCATTATCTGTGATCTATTTAAAAACAGAACAAAGAGCATTTAGTGCAGGAGACGCCTGGGATGATCACTGCATCATGTAAAGAGCCCGCAAGCTTCCATGAAGGAACAATCTCAGTCACAGATCAAAGCCCAGTGTGAAGGAGCCCTTGTTCTAAAATGAACAGTAATTCTTTTCTCTGGAGGCTTGTACACACTACTCCCAAAGCGTCTTGCTCTCACATAGGCTTTAGGAGTAGCATGTACAAGCATCCAGAGAATGTTCATTTTAGAACAAGAGACTGAATGGCTTTAAATAGCTCCTGAAGAAGGAGACGTTCCGAAACTTGTTGAGCACAATACATGTTGCTTTTTCGAGCACTGGAGCTTGCCTCCACCTTCTTTGTCATTAATCCACGGTGCTTCTTCCCTCTTCACTTCTGCTATAATACAGTGTTACATCACAAATCCACAACTCTCTTTCTAACACCTACGGCAGCCTTCCCAGTCGTCGTCAGAGGGGACCAGGTCAGGGAAGGCTCCCGTAGGAGATAACCTGTTGTTGATGCTATGGAGCTTTACCAGCGTGAGGTGCCATCTGTGAATCACTTCTAACTTTAACAAGGATTCCCTCACAGCAGCTGAAGTTGACTTTATGGATTGCCTAGACCAAATTACCCCTTCGTGGATCACTGCCTTGTTGTGGCGAAGGGGCTTGCATATAGGGATGGCGGAGAATTTCTCCCCGAAACTTCGGGGGGCCGAGCGCCAATGTGTTCAGCCCCCCGAATAAGTTTCGGGGAGAAATTCTCCGCCCCCCCGCCCCCCGCACCCCCCCGGGACGGGACTTACCTTTGGCGAATGTCCCTCCCGGCGGCGGGTCCGGCCGGCGGTTCGGCGGGTCTTCGTCCGGGGCGGGAGCGGCAGCCGGTCTTTCGACCGGCTGCCGCCGCCGCCATTCCAATCAAAGAAAAAAAAAACGCCCCCGTGACAGGCTACGTGATGATTAACGTAGCCTATCACGGCTAGATTTGCAAAGTCAGCCGTGATAGGCTACATAAATCGTCACGTAGGCTATCACGGGTGACTTAAAAAAAAAAAAAAAAGCGCATACAGATAATGGCGGCCCCCATAGGGAGCCGCCATTCCTGTTCCTTATTTGGTCGCTGTAGTCTTCGCTATTTGCGTTGCCCTTATTTTCGCCGTAGTCTACGTAAATCTTTACGTAGACTACAGCGACCAAATAAGGAACGCGAATGACGGCTCCTTATGGGGGCCGCCATTTGCGTACGCACTTTTTTTTTTTTTAAGTCACCCGTCATAGGCTACGTGACGATTAACGTAGCCTGTCACGGCTGACTTTGCAGATCTAGCCATGATAGGCTACGTTAATCGTCACGTAGCCTATCACGGGGGCGTTTAAAAAAAAAAAAAACTTTTGAGTTCGCGGCCGGGTGAGGCGAGGCGCCTCCTCCCTGGCCTGAATTTCGGCCGGGCAAGGCGGGAAGCCTCCCCCCTGGGCTGAACTTCGCGGGGGGAGCAGCGAAGCGCCTCCCCCCCACCGCGAACGAGCTACAAGGACAGGTAACTGACTTTCGTCCACCCCTACTTGCGTAACTCAGTGAAGCCATAAGCTATGCCGTGCAGGGCCACCCAAGACGGACAGGTCATGGCAGAGAGTTCTGACAAAATGTGGTCCATTGGAGAAGGAAATGGCAACCCACTCCAGTATTCTTGCCAAGAAAACCCCATGGAACATATCACAAGGCTAAAAGAGATGACGCTGGAAGATGAGCCCCTCAGGTCGGAAGGTATCCAATATACTACTGGGGAAGAGCAGAGGGTATTTCCAAGTAGCACCAGAAAGAGTGAAGTGGCTGGGCCAAAGCCAAAAGAACACTCAGCTGTGGATGTGTCTGGTGGTGAAAAGAAAATCCGATGCTGTAAAGAACAATTACAATTGTTTAGGAACCTGGAATGTCAGATCAATGAAACAAGGTAAGCTGGAGGTGGTCAAACATGAGATGGCAAGATTGAACATCGACATCTTGGGAATCAGTGAATTAAAATGGACAGGCATGGGCGAATTTAATTCAGGTGACCATCATATCTACTACTGTGGGCAAGAATCCCTTAGAAGAAATGGAGTAGCACTCATAGTCAACAAAAGGGTGGGAAAAGCAGTACTGGGGTACAATCTTAAAAATGATAGAATGATCTCAGTACGAATCCAAGGCAAACCATTCAACATCACAGTAATTCAAGTCTATGCCCCAACCACTGAGGCCGAAGAAGCTGAGGTTGATCGGTTCTATGAAGACCTACAACACCTTCTAGAACTAACACCAAAAAAAAACGTCCTCTTCATCATAGGGGATTGGAATGCTAAAGTAGGAAGTCAAGAAATCACCGGGATAACAGGCAGGCATGGCCTTGGTGTACAAAATGAAGCAGGACAAAGACTAATAGAGTTTTGCCAAGAGAACACGCTGATCATAGCAAACACTCTTTTCCAACAGCACAAGAGGCGACTCTACACATGGACATCACCAGATGGTCAATATCGAAATCAGATTGATTATGTCCTTTGCAGCCAAAGATGGAGAAGCTCTATACAGTCAGTCAAAACAAGACCTGGAGCTGACTGTGGCTCAGATCATGAGCTGCTTCTTGCAAAATTTCGGCTTAAATTGAAGAATGTAGGGAAAACCACTAAACCATTCCGGTATGACCTAAATCATATCCCTTATGAATATACAGTGGAGGTGAGGAATAGATTTCAGGGATTAGATCTGATAGACAGAGTGCCTGAGGAACTGTGGACGGAGGTCCGTAACATTGTTCAGGAGGCAGCAACTCAATCCATCCCAAAGAAAAAGAAATGCAAGAAAGCCAAGTGGCTGTCTGATGAGGCTTTACAAGTAGCTGAGGAAAGAAGGGAAGCGAAAAGCAAGGGAGAAAGGGGAAGATATATCCAACTGAATGCAGAGTTCCAGAGAATAGCAAGGAGAGACAAGAAGGCCTTCTTAAATGAACAATGCAAAGAAATCGAGGAAAACAACAGAATGGGAAAGACTAGAGATCTCTTCAAGAAAATCGGAGATCTCAAGGGAACGTTTTGTGCAAAGACGGGCATGATAAAGGACAATGAAGGCAGGGACCTAACAGATGCAGATGAGATTAAGAAGAGGTGGAAAGAATACACAGAAGAACTATACAGGAAAGATCTGAATGTCCCTGATAGCCATGATAGTGTGGTCACTGAACTTGAGCCGGACATCCTGGAGAGTGAAGTCAAGTGGGCCTTAGGAAGCCTTACTAACAACAAAGCTAGCGGAGATGACAGTCTTCCAGCTGAGCTATTTAAAATCCTAAAAAATGATGCTGTTAAAGTGCTGCATTCAATATGCCAACAAATTTGGAACACTCAACAATGGCCGCAAGACTGGAAAAGGTCAGTTTACATTCCAATTCCAAAGAAGGGCAACGCCAAACAGTGTTCAAACTACCGCACAATTGCGCTCATTTCACATGCCAGCAAGGTCATGCTCAAAATCCTACAAGCTAGGCTTCAGTAGTATGCGAACCGAGAACTACCGGAAGTACAAGCTGGGTTTCGAAGAGGCAGAGGAACTAGAGATCAAATCGCCAACATTCACTGGATCATGGAGAAAGCAAGAGAATTCCAGAAAAACGTCTGTTTCTGCTTCATTGACTATGCTCAAGCCTTTGATTGTGTGGATCACAACAAACCGTGGCAAATTCTTAAAGTGATGGGAGTACCAGACCACCTTACCTGTCTCCTGAGAAACCTGTACGAGGGTCAAGAAGCAACAGTAAGAACTAGACATGGAACAACTGAGTGGTTCAAAATTGGGAAAGGAGTACGACAAGGCTGCATATTGTCACCCTGCTTATTTAACTTATATGCAGAGTACATCATGCGAAATGCCGGGTTCGATGAATCACAGGTCGGAATTAAGATTGCTGGGGGAATTATCAACAACCTCCGATATGCAGATGATACCACCCTAATGGCAGAAAGCAAAGAGGATCTCAAGAGCCTCTTGTTGAGGGTGAAAGGGGAGAGTGCAAAAGCTGGTTTGAAACTCAACATTAAAAAAACGAAGATCATGGCATCTGGCCCTATCACTTCCTGGCATATAGAAGGGGAAGAAATGGAAGCAGTGACAGATTTTACTTTCTTGGGCTCCAAGATCAGCGCAGACGGTGACTGTAGCCATGAAATTAAAAGACTCTTGCTCCTTGGGAGGAAAGCTATGGCCAACCTAGACAGCATAGTAAGAAGCAGAGACATCACCTTGCCGACAAAGGTCCGTCTAATCAAAGCTATGGTTTTCCCAGTAGTAATGTATGGCTGTGAGAGCTGGACTATAAGGAAGGCTGAGCACCGAAGAATTGATGCTTTCGAACTGTGGTGCTGGAGAAGACTCTTATGAGTCCCCTGGACTGCAAGGAGGTCAAATCAGTCCATCCTAAAGGAAATCAACCCTGAGTGCTCATTGGAAGAACAGATACTGAAGCTGAAGCTCAAATATTTTGGCCACCTAATGCGAAGAGAAAACTCTCTGGAAAAGACCCTGATGCTGGGAAAGACTGAAGGCAAAAGGAGAAGGGGACGGCAGAGGATGAGATGGCTAGATAGCATCACCGATACAATGAATATGAACTTGAGCACGCTCCGGGAGAGAGTGCAGGACAGGAAGGCCTGGCGTGCTATGGTCCATGGGGTCACGAAGAGTCGGACACGACTGAACGACTGAACAACAAGACCAAATTGTGTCACCCTGGAAAGGAGTTTCCAAACTTTCCATTTCTGAGTCCCAACCACACTACTTCCCTTCCCTGCTCCAAAAGATTCAGATATTAATGATCAGCTTTCAGAAGTCCTTCGGAGTTTGTTTCTTAGTCTCTTCACGTGTATTTTGAATTTTCATTTCCATAATTCTCATCCTTTTCTTTGGTATTGATTTCCATTTTTGTGTGGATGATACTCAATTGTATCTTTGTTTCTGATATTTTTTTCTTCATTTTCTAATCTTTCTGCTTGCTTTTTGTGTAGTTCTTCATGGTTGTTGACTCATTTTGATAAGCTTAATTTAGCTAAAATCAATTTTCTTATTTCTCCTCCTTGTTCTGGTTGATCTCCTCCAATTGTGTCTCTGTTGCAGATATTTCTTCTTCTTCTGTTTGGAATTTAAGCATTTCATTTAATGCCTAAATGAATGTCTTTTCTTCTCATATTTCTTCTTTTGCTAAAACATGACACTAACCTTTTTCAAAATCTTTCTAGAATGCGTCCTTTTCTTTTTGCTGATTCAGTTCATTCTTGTATATTCTTTAGTTCTATCTTATCTGGTGCATGTAATTCTTTACTTGTTGGTTTATCTACGTCTTAGCTCAAGCTTTTTATTTCATTTTTTTAAACCATGGCTGAATATCCATGGTTATTAACATAAAATTATCACTGTCTGCACTTTCTGCATTTCATTTCCCATGGACCTCACTGTTTACAACCCACCCACCCCCTGCATGAATATTCAGAATATCTTTCAGTCTCAGAGTAGCACTTCATACAGGTAACACTGTAGTTCACAAAGCTTATGCCATGATCAATTTGTTAGTCTTTAAAGTGCCACAAGACTCCTTGTTGTCAAAGCAGTACAGTTTCAAAAGAGTGTCACTCTTGCATTATGAATTCCTCACGGTTGCTCTTTGCTCCTAACAAGAATTGCATGAGACAGGACCTCTGTAAAATTGAAACAGTGGCTTTTGAATGGAGTCATTTTAATAACAAAGTCATTAGAGTTATTAGGGGAGGCTCACAGGTGGCTTTTCTGGGCTTTTGCATCAGGCTTCTGTTTATACTAACTTGGTCCTTTCGTGGCAGGTATAGATGTGAAGACTAATTTACAAAATGATTGTACAGATTTCCTCTCTGTGCAAGATCTCTCCCCGCTCCCTCCCCTTCTTCACTTCAGGGTTAGCAACTTCATGGTTAGCAATGTTCAGGGGCTAACAGACAGAGGTGGGAACCACAACATCACTGGTTCCATTTTGCCTTTGCTCTGAAATCACTTGATGGGGCTGGAGTTGGCGTGCGGCATCCTTGAGTAGCTGCCAGGGACCCAGCGCCCCCGCAGGGCTGACCACTGATACCTGCCTTGCCCTCTCGTTAATGGCACATCAGTCTGATGAGCTGTGGGCGGCTGGATCAGGGAGCCATCACATAAATGTCCCATAAATGCTTCGGACTGATGCTACGTCAGCTGCTTTGTGGGAAATGAAAATGGTGTTTCTGTTGGAACCTGTGGCCTCCATGGTGCCGGGGGGCTACTTTGGCAAGGATTCCCTCAAAGCTGGAGCCAGCCCTGAGTGCAGCCTATACATGTCTACTTGGAAGTAAGTCCCATGGAGTTCAATGGGGCTTGCACTCAGGTAAGTGCAAATAGGATTGCAGCCTAAGCCTGGGTCCCCTACTCACCAGGGGTCCCGGTTTGCGCTGCGGCATGCGTGGTAAGCCAGGAAGGCTCTGAAAAAGGGAGTCCAGGGCTGCAGCCAGCTCTTAAGGCCGTGCCTCCTGCAGCCCAATCAGAAGCACTGGCTGGGCTTGGGGGGAGGGCTGAAGGGGCGACTGGAGGGACAAGTTACTTCAAGAGGCTGTGGCTCGGGCCTCCGCCCCACTCTGCTGCCTCAGATTTGCCCAACCCACCCTGCCCTCAGTAAGGTTGCTTATTGAATTTGCTATGGACTGCTGTTGACAGGGCTGGGCAGAAATTTTACTTAGGGTCAAGTTGGGGACGAATTGGCTCATTTCACAGGGTTTTCACCTTCCTCATAGCAATGTAGGTCGGTTTAAAGGTCAATTCTTAAGCATCATTGTCACAACTTTAGTGCAGATGGCATTGGGCTGAATCCAAGTCAAGGGAAAAGGGGGTACACAACCCACTCCCCAGTGGAAGAGGGGTCCCTGGGGGTGGGCCACAGGACTCCAGCCCAGCTTGGGGGCTGGCATGCCGATGCCACTCCCAGGGAGGGGGGAACACGAGAATGGCCCATGCCGTCGCATGGTCAACACCATGCTCTGGCCAAACTCTCCCCTTTAGGGCCAACCCGTACTCGGGCTAGGATGTGAATTGGTCAGCAGGCGGGCTGGCCAATAATCAGATCTAGCCCCATACCATGTCAAACTCTATGCTGTAACCAATGAAGTTTTGGCCAGTGTGAAGGATCGCTGGAATCAGCTCCAACCTTCCTGCAAGGTGGGACCACTCTGGAATTGATTTCAGCTCTCCAAACCTGGCCAAACCTAGCCCTCCAGTCCCCCAAATCCCCAGTAGCCACCCTCCTAAGCCAAGAGGCACTGAAATTAGCACTGAGGTTATGCAGAGAAATCACACCAACTCCTTCGGGGAGTGATGAGGTCGAGGTTGCCCCCTTCTCGAGCAACTGTGTGTGTGTATGTGTGTGTGTGTGTGTGCATGTTTTGGGTGAGTGATCTATCCCAGTGTGGAGCGTGGGATAGCTGGGGAGGCTGAGGTCCAGCCATTCCTAAGGTGAGAGCTGAGGGGTGGGGGCAATTGGCTAGGGTGAGAGGCTAGCCATAGCCTGGATGACAGCCTTATGTGAGCGTACTGGAGTAGACCTATTTTAATTTTAGGTTGATGCTACAGTTTTTATTGGCCTGGTTTGTTATCTGGCTGTCCTGGCCTTTTGTTATTAGTTTTATATCATTTTAGAGTTGTACCTGTGCATAGGTGAAACCCAGGGGAGGGGGAAGGAATGGGGTGCCCCTTTTGGAGTAATCTTGGGCAGAAGGAAGTTTGGTGTTGGGGGTTGGACATGTCAGGTAAGGGAAAGGTGGGACAGATATTTGAAATCTGTCCCACCTTTTGGATCTTCCTCCATACCTCAAAAGCTAGAGATGTACGAAAGTCACTTACCTTTCCGCGGATTATGTTGATGGTGGGGGGGGGAGGCATTCCGTCCCTCCCCTGGAATCCTAGATGGGGGGGAGGCGATCTGGTCCTCCCCCCCGGAATCCTCCATGGCTGGCTGTGCTCCGTGGCAGCTCCATGGAGCAGCCGGCCAGGCCCAGGCCAGAGCCATCCGCAGCCAGATTTCTGGCCGCGGAGGGCTCTGGGTAAAAAAAACCAAAACACATAAGCAAATAATGGCGGCTACAGCCACCGCCATTTGCGTTCCTTATTTTTGGCCGTCTTAGTCTACGTAAATATTTACGTAGGCTAAAACGGTGAAACAAAAAGGGACACAAATAGTGCCCGCTACACTATTTGCGTTTCCCTTATTTTTGCTGTCTTAGTCTACGTAAATATTTACATAGACTAAGACAACCAAAAATAAGGAACGCTAATGGCAGCGACCGTAGCCACCGCCATTTGCGTATGCGTATTTTTTTTTTTAACCCATCCATGATAGGCTACATAAATCTTTACATAGCCTATCACATCTTGTAAAAAAACAACGACTGCAAATGGCGGCGGCAGCAGCCCGTCAGAAGACCAGCCACTGCAGCCACCACCGCCACCACCGCCACCAGAACTGCTGCCGCCTGGAAGATCCGCCCCAGGTAAGTCTCGTCCCGGGGGGGATCCGCAGGGGGGCGGGGGGGCAGGCCGTTCCATCACAGATTTCGGGGGGCCGAATGCACTGCCATTTGGCCTCACCGAGATCCGTGGCGGAATTCTCTGACATCCCTATCAAAATCTAGGTTGCCCTATCAGCCCACACTCTGATCTGTTGGTGCTGCTTTTGAATGCCAGGTCAGTCCAAAATAAAACAATTACTATCCATGACTTGATTGTGGATGAAAGGGCTGACCTGGTGTGCATTACTGAGACCTGGGTGGATGAGCTGGGCGGGGTGGATATTTCTCAGCTTTGCCCACCTGGGTACTCAGTGCAGCACCAACCTAGATTGGAGGGGCAGGGGGAGGAGCTGCTGTCCATAAGGATTCCATCTCCCTCATGAGGAAACCCATCCATCCTAGCACCAGTTTTGAGGGTCTGTACCTTGTGTTGGGCCAAAGAGACAGAACAGGTATGCTGCTGGTATACCCACCCTGCTGCCCAGTAGTCTCCCTGCCTGAGCTGTCTGAGATGGTCTCAGAGGTGACGTTGGAGAACCCTAGGGCAGTGATTTTGGGGAACTTCAATATCCACACCAAGGCTATTCTGACAGGGCCTACTCAGGACTTCATGGCAACCATGACAACCATGGGGCTGTCTCATTACATCACTGGCCCGACACATGTGGCAGGACATACCCTGGACCTGGTTTTTGCTGTTGGGTGGGTGAGGGATAATCTGGGGGGGTTGGGGGGGTCAACAACCCCATTGTCATGGTTAGGGATGTATGAATCCCCTATCTGCCAGTAGGGATGTACGAAAGTCACTTACCTGGTCTCGCAGCTTGCTTCGCGGTGGGGGGGAGGCGCTTTGCTTCTCCCCCCGAAATTCAGGCCGGGGGGGAGGCTTCCCGTCTCGCCTGGCCGAAATTCAGGCCGGGGGGGAGGCTTCCCGCCTCGCCCGGCTGAAATTCAAGCCGGGGAGAAGCGCCCCGTCTCCCCGGCCGCGAACTTCAAAAAAAAAAAAAGCCCCGTGATAGGCTACGTAACGATTTACGTAGCCTATCATGGCTAGATCTGCAAAGTCAGCCGTGATAGGCTACGTTAATCGTCACATAGCCTATCACGGGTGACTTAAAAAAAAAAAAAAAAGCGCGTACGCAAATGGCGGCCCCCATAGGGAGCTGCCATTTGCGTTCCTTATTTGGTCCCTGTAGTCTACGGCAAAAATAAGGGCAACGCTATTTCTCCCCAAACCTTCGGAGGACCGAATGCGTTGGCACTCGGCCCCCCGAAGTTTCAGGGAGAAATTCTCCCCCATCCCTATCTGCCAGTCCAGGGGGTGTCCGCAGGGGGGGGGAGGCGATCTGTTCCTCCCCCTGGAATCCTCGCTGGCTGGTTCCGTTCCGTGGCTTCTCTGTGGAGCTGCCGGCCGGCTCCGTACAGCAAGCAATGCGGCTGCCATTGCCGTGCTGTATTGCTAAGCACTCACTGCAGGAAGGGATCCGGACACAAATGGCATCTGCTATGCCATTTGCATCCCTATTTTTTCATGCAATAGGCTACGCATTTGTATTTACGTAGATATTTGCGTAGCCTATCGCATGAAAAAAACAGGGACGCAGATGGCATAGCAGACACCTTTTGCGGCCGTAAAGGTCTTAGTTTAAGCTAAATGCAGCCATTTACAGCTGCATTTACCTTAATCTAAGATCTTTACGGCCGCAAATGGCATACTGGACGTCATTTGCGTCCGCGGTCAATCCCTCTCAGCCAGCAATACAGCAATGGCGGCCCTATTGCTGGTGCTCTGGAGCCAGCCGGCAGCTCCACAAGATTGCTGTGAGGAAGATCCTGCTCCGGATGGGTCCTCTTGATGGTGCCCTTCTGCCACGGACTCCGGGGGCCCGGATTCTTTAGAATCCAGCCTCATTGGGGTCCGGTAGCAGATCCTCCCTGCAGGGGTGGGGGACCAATTAAGATGGTCTGCCCTCAGAGACTTATGGAATCTGATGGAATGCTCTGGGGGATTTTCCGGCTGATAGGGCTGGCAATTCGGTTGAGGCTTTGGTCTCACTATGGAATGGTGAGATGGGAAGGGCCATTGATACAATCACTCCCAAGCACCCACTCCAGTGCTGTGGAGCCCGTAATTCACCTTGGTTTACAGAAAATCTACAGGCAATGAAACAGGCTGGACAATGGCTAGAGTGCAGGTGGTGCAGGTCTCAGAGCAAGTATGACCGACGATTAGACTCTTCGTTGTGCCTATTATGACTCTTCGTTGTGCCTATTATGCAGCAGTGAGGATGGCAAAAAAAAAAATACCCTTGTCATTTGCTGTAATAGATTTGCTAGACACTTCGAGGAGAAAGTCACTCATATTCACTCAGAACTTGACACCACAGTTATCACAGAGTCTGGGGAGGTGTCCAGTGTTCTGTCTGATTGTGTTTCCTGGGATCAATTTCAGTTGTTGCTTCCTGATGATGAGGACAAGACACTTGAGTCAGTCCGGCCCACCACATGTAAGCTTGACCCTTGCCCATCTTGGCTTATACAATCTAGCAGGGATGGATTGGCTGGGTGGGTCCAGGGAGTGGTAAATACTTTGCTCTGTCAGGGGGTAGTTCCTGCTGCCTTGAAAGAGTTTGTAGTGCACCCTCTCCTGAAGAGGCCCTCTCTGGACCCAGAGATGTCTGAGAACTATCACTCCTTTGCCAATATCCCCTTTCTGGGCAAGATGCTTGAGCGTGTGGTGGCTGGGCAGCTTCAGACATTCTTGGAGGAAACTGATTATCTGGACTCATTTCAGTCTGGTTTCAGGCCAGGGTACAGCACTGAAATGGCCTTGGCTGCTCTGACTAAAGACCTACTCTGGGTGAAAGACAGGGGGAGTGCTACCCTGTTGATATTCCTGGATCTCTCAGTGGCTTTTGACACCATTGATCATGGTGTCTTACTGGATTGGCTCTGCAGGATGGGAGTTGGGGACACTGTGCTGCAGTGATTCCACTCCTACCTGTGGGGCTGAGTGATTCCAGAGAATCAGTATTGGGGGATTCCTTTTCTTGTTGTTCAGTCATTAAGTCGTGTCCAACTCTTCATGACCCCATGGACCATAGCACGCCAGGCCTTCCTGTCCTCCACTCTCTCCCAGAGTTTAGCCTTGTGATATGTTCCATGGGGTTTTCTTGGCACTGGAGTGGGTTGCCATTTCCTTCTCCAGTGGACCACATTTTGTCAGAACTCTCCACCATGACCTGTCCGTCTTGGGCAGCCCTGCACGGCATAGCTTATGGCTTCACTGAGTTACGCAAGCCCCTTCGCCACAACAAGGCAGTGATCCATGAAGGGGTATTCCTTTTCTACCCCATGGTTATTAAGCTGTGGGGTGGCACAGGGTTCTATTCCATCTCCCATGTTGTTCAACATCTATATGCTGATGATACTCAGCTCTATTTCTCCTTGTTGTCGGAGTTGGCTGAGGTGGTGAAGGTGGTGGACCAGTGCCTGGAGGGTATAATGGGCTGGATGAGGGCCAATAAACTGACAAGACAGAAGTTCTGTGGACTGGTGGTTCCTGAGTCCAAGAACTGGGTAAGCAACCTGTCCTGGATGGGTTGCACTCCCCTTGAAGGAGCAGATGCATAGCTTGGGAGTATCCTAGATCCATCCCTGTCACTGGAGCCCCAGGTGGACTCCATGGCCCAGAGTACTTGGGGCCAGCTTTGGCTGATCCACCAGCTATGGCCTTTCCTGGACATGGATAACTTAGCCACAGAAGTACATGCACTAGTAACTTCCTGATTAGACTACTGCAATGCACTTTACATGGGGCTGCTCTTGAAGACAACGCAGAAGTTGCAGCTAGTGCAAAATGCAGCAGCTAGAATGCTGACCGGAACAGCTCATAAAGATCATATAACACCAGTTTTAAAGGAATTGCACTGGCTGCCAATACGCTTCTGGTTGGAATTCAAGGTTTTGGTGATGACATTTAAAGCTCTAAGCAGCTTGGGACCTTGATATTTGAGAGAGCGCCTCTCTCTATATATGCCTGCCTGAGAACTGAGATCTGTTGGAGGGGCCCTCCTCTGTGTCCTATCAGTACGAGACATACAGTATGGTGGGATGTGGGAGAGGGCCTTCTCTGTTGTGGCACCCCAGTTGTGGAAAGTCCTCCCCTGATTGGCGCAGACTGGTCTCATTTTGGCGCCAAGTAAAAACATTTTTTACAAACAAAAAGGCTTTGAGGGGTAAATGCATTCCTTTGCACATTGTTTTAAGTGGTATTAGCTTGTTTAATTGTTTAATATGTTTTTAGGTGTTTAAATTATTTATTGTTTTATACTGTTTAAATTGATTTTACCTGTACACCACCCTGAGATCTTAATGATATAGGGTGTGATAGAAATCTTTCAAATAAATAAATAAAATAAATAAAGGTTGGTTAAAGGTTTCTCAAGATAAAAATAAAGGGGTAGAGGTAAAGGGAAGAATGGAAGTAGCAAATTAGGCAAAAGAGTACAAAGCCAAATTACTTAAACATACACAGAGAGCTTTATAAGCACACCCACCCCCAAGCAAAATAATAAAGCTACCTGGTCTATCCTTAACATACCTAAGCATGGGTCTCCCCAGATAGCAACCAGCCATCAGTAGGTCCAGAACTACCAGGACAAAGGGAGACACCATGCCTTGACCTCAGCCTTCTTTTAAAGTCCAGCCCTGGCAACCCAGGGCAGATTCTCCTTCAGCCGATCACTGGCTCAGCCCTGGGTGGACCACCCTTGACTCCAAGACGCTGGAACTCCCCACCAACTCCATCTGTTAGTACTTCCCAATTAGCAGGGACTGCACCTGGCCTTGAGCAAAGGGCCAAGGAGCCTCTAGATAACGTTCAATTCCAGGTGGTTGCATTAGTCGGGACAACACGGCCTAATCTCAGGATGAAATACAGGCCATCATTCTTGACAGCCAGTTTATAACCCAATATTGTCCCTGTGTGGTTATTGGTAGACCTTCCTGGACGGCCACCCAATAAGTGCTCCGGATGCAAGTGGACTCGGGAAGCCGTTCTCTTTCAGTCTCTGTGTGCCATCTGTAATAATGTAGTAAAAAATACCATCAGGTCAATCAACAGCAGGTTGCTGGGAGAAAAAATGTACATAGTCAGTTATAGTAAGACAGAGTTATTGTAAAGAAGATTGAGATAATGCGTTTGAAGTACATTTGAATCTAAAGTGAAGTAAATGGTATTTTACTCAGATGCTGCGAATTCACACACCTATATTGGTAAAATAATCCCAGTGGACTCTACATATGAATGGGTGAGAATTTTGTTTCAGGTTTGTTTTTATAAGAACTTACCAAAACCCACCAAGTTCTCTGTATTCAGAACAAAAAAAACTTGAGACTTAAAAAATTGAATGTGGGAAACCCCCAAACTGACAGATTCAACCATCCAGACACAGGCTGGGTTTCAGCCTTTGTGTGCTCAACCAGTTCCTGATGCTGAATTAGAGTAGCCACCTCTTTTCTTCTGGCAGGCGGTTTATCATTAACAGCTATATGGCAGGAAGGTACATCATGATTGTCTCCATGCTGGGGCTAACTCTACAGGCCGAGCTACATTGCGCCTGCCATCACAATGAATTCGGTGTCCCGTCGAGTTAAACACTCTCACATTAAAACGTGATTATTCACACTCACCCATTTTCCCCATTGCAGTGCTTCATCAAATGCACAAGCTCGGTTCACACTAGAGCGCTGTGCTGTTTTCCTGCTGTTTTTCTGCGCGTGCTTGTCTGATCTTGGATGCTAAGCGGGGTCGGCCCGGTCAGTAGTTGGATGGGCAACCTCCTGGGAATCAGGCTTCCTGCACTGAGCAGGGGGTTGTTGTATCCCTTCAAATTAGATTAAGTTTTACCCCCTCCTATCTCCCGCTCTGGATGTGTGTTTTTTTAATTCAGGCATTATCCTCGCAGAATCGGGGCTTCTCCACGATGGTTTTTTTTTTCTAATTCAGGCATGATCTTCGAAGTTGTGAGGTTTCATGCCTGAATTAGAAAAAAAACATCGTGGAGAAGCCCCGATTCTGCGAGGATAACGCCTGAATTTTAAAAAAATACATCCAGAGCAGGGGATAGGAGGGGGTAAAACTTAATCTCATTTGAAGGGATACAGCAACCCCCTGCTCAGTGCAGAAAGCCTGATTCCCAGGCGGTCGCCCATCCAACTACTAACCAGGGCCGACCCCGCTTAGCTTCTGAGATCAGACAAGTGCACACACATCCAGACCTTTGCTTATTGCTAAGGAGACTGGGGCTGCTGAGGAAGCTATGCGATCAGTAGCCGGAAGAAGACACAGGGCCGTCGAGAGCTGTGATTGGACAGGAGGGAAATACAAACACCGCTGCATATGGACAGGTGGGGGAGGGGACTACAACTGGATATGGTAGCGAAGTTGGAAAATCAGAGCAAATTAAGGGGAAATACCGGGATATTAGGGTATTGAAAGCGGGAGCACGGAAATGGGAAATTCTGGTTCCAATTCGAGGTGGCTACTGCATAGTGTGAAAGGCGGGCAGTGAAACCTCATTGGAAGCGAAAAAAGGCGATAAGTGTAGATCCAGCCTACCTATTGCATGCAAATGGGTGAGAATTTAGTTTCAGTTTGTTTTTGATAAGCAATGGCGGAGAATTTCTCCCTGAAACTTCGGGGGGCCGAGCGCCAACGTGTTCGGCCCCCCAAACAAGTTTCGGGGAGAAATCCTCCGAACCCCCCCCCACACCCCGCACACCCCCCGGGACGGGACTTACCTTCACCGAATGTCCCTCCCGGTGGCGGGTCCGGCCGGCGGTTCGGCGGGTGTTCGAGCGGGGCGGGAGCGGCAGCCGGTCTTTTAACTGGCTGCCGCCGCCGCCATTGCAATCAAAGAAAAAAAAAATGCCCCCTGATAGGCTACGTGACGATTCACATAGCCTATCACGGCTAGATTTGCAAAGTCAGCCATGATAGGCTACGTCAATCGTCACGTAGCCTATCACGGGTGACTTAAAAAAAAAAAAGCGCGTACGGATAATGGCGGCCCCCATAGGGAGCCGCCATTCCCGTTCCTTATTTGGTCGCTGTAGTCTACGTAAATGTTTACATAGACTACGGCGAAAATAAGGGCAACGCTATTTGCATTGCCCTTATTTTCGCCGTAGTTTACGTAAACATTTATGTAGACTACAGCGACTAAATAAGGAACGCGAATGGCGGCTCCCTATGGGGGCCGCCATTAGCGTACGCGCTTTTTTTTTTTTTAAAGTCACCCGTGATAGGCTACGTGACGATTGACGTAGCCTATCATGGCTGACTTTGCAGATCTAGCCGGGATAGGCTACGTGAATCGTCACGTAGCCTATCAGGGGGCGTTTTTTTAAAAAAAAAAAACTTTCGCGTTCGCGGCCGGGCGAGGCGGGAAGCTTCCTCCCCGGCCTGAATTTCGGCCGGGACGAGGCGGGAAGCCGCCCCCCCAGCCTGAATTTCGGCCGGGGCGAGGCAGGAAGCCTCCCCCCCTGGCCTGAACTTCGTGGGGGGAGCAGCGAAGCGCCTCCCCCCCACCGCGAACGTCCTTCGACGACAGGTAAGGGACTTTCGTCCACCCCTAGCATTTACCAAAATTCACAAATATTTGGGATGGAAGGAACTTGAGACTTAAAACTTTTGAAAGCAGGTGAAAGCAAAACTGATAGGTTTGGCCATCCCTTTTGGCAGGATCTTTCGAACTGAATGTGGAATTTTGCTTCCAGAACAGGGCTTTCCTACCTACTCCTTCCTGTGGCAGCCGCTTGTGTCTGTTCCCCTGCTCTAAGCCACCCTTGAATGTTGGACGACCCTCCAGACTGTGGCACAGGTTATGTAGCTAGGAGGAATTAGAGGAAATTGGAGATCTCCCTTGTGCAAGCAGAAGGGGCTTTCACTCTTACAAATGGCTGTCTGGTCTGGATCCCACCCTTAGAATTTGGCACCTCCTTTTAGAAACAACAATGTACTAAAAGCACAACAGTGGTTACACAGAAACCTTCATGTTCAGCCAGTCTGCATGAGCTGCTACCCTAAAAGCTTAACGTACAAAATATGTCACAGAAAATAGTCCAGTTGAGCAGCCAATCACTTCGCTGCTGTGTCTGGTTTCTTGTGTTTTTCTCTTACCACTTAGCCAGCTGTGATGATTCTTACCTTGGCCTCTTTCCCCTGGCATGATGCCTTTCTTTTCCCATTTCACCTAGGATACTCCAAGTACATTTTATTGGCCTCCAGTTAATGAATGGCAGGTTGCTGATAAAACACACATTGTCGTTTACCATCTGGTTAGCTATCCATGGCTTCCAGAGTGCTCTGGGTCCTGGGGTTTTGTTTTCATTCTGGCTGTTAAACACTATTATTTAGTGTCAAAAGAGGTTTATTTGCTTTTGGGGGCCTGATAGGAGAAAATGTTATATGCCTTTTATGAAGCGTCATGCTTACTGTCATGAAACACAGAGGATACTGCCTTCCGGAGAGCTTATGAAATGTTTTGGAATATCATTCCATTCTCACAAATGATATTAAAGTTATGTTTTAGTTCTATTAGAATGCTTGTTAGGAGAGAAAAACCACTCGCAGAAAGACCATGAGAAAAAGACCAGGGGTAACAGAACACCTAAAAAGTGAATTTTCAGCAAGTGAGATTATCTGTTTTGTACTCACCTATTGTTCTGTTTCAGCCAGCAAGCCCCATTGGGCACTATAAGGTCTGGTGCACACCAAGGACTTGGGGCAAGCTGGGTTCAGTGGATTCCAACCAAGCTGGAGTAAGGTTTCCCAGATAGACAAGGACTGAAAGCTCAGAGTGATGCTGGGATTGAAAGCCAGACAAGCTTGCCTGTACATTGCTCCAACAAGCAGCAGGTTGCAACTGAACTTTAAGTATGGTTTTTGATTTACTTTAGGCTGGCTAGCCCCCTGCCACCCTCTTATTGATTGAGACCTTCTTCCTCAAAGGGCTCTAGTCATCCAGCAGCCTCAACCTCTGGACACAGGGGAGCTAGTTCTTGGGGCCTTTCTGGAGAATTAGGAGGTGGGAACCTATGTCATCCTTCTCTAGCAGAGCCCTCTGTAGATGAGGGGTTGAGGTCCTAGCCTATGACACCTATATGATACTTAGGATGATGGGGCCCTCACGGTTGGCTTGTTGTAATAACAGTTATAATTTCTGTGAATCATCACCCAGAGAGCTCCAGCTATGGGGCAGTATAGAAATGTAATAATAAATAAATATAATAAATATTTATAATGAGGGGATATACTGTTTCATTCGATGTCACTCTAAACAAGGTTGCATGATCAATATTAAAAAGTATGTTCCACACAACAAGAGTTAGTTTTGTGGACCTATGTGTCCAAAATAAAGGAATTTCAGTAAGTGAGCCAATCATGCCTCATGCAGCAGTCCTATAGACATACTTATATCAGTTTAGGTCTTATTGAATACGGTGGTGCTCACTTCTGAATAAGCATGCATAAAATGGCCATGCTTGCTGGGATTTATGGGAGTTGCAATCCAACACGTCTGGAGGCTACCAAGTTAGGGAAGGATGATGTCCGTGTTAAAAAGCATGTGGGACAACAGAACCCTGCAAGGCCCCATAACATAAATGCCATGGGCCAAGCAGTAGTTCCCCATCTCAGTAATCCATATAACAATTCTGTATGCTGGGCCCGAATGAAACCCATATTGTAGAATACAGTGTTGAGGCAGAGAGATAGTTGCTTGCCTCAGGCCACCTATTGAGTTCCTGACTGAGGAACAATATACCTATTTAGACAAATGCCTTTTCTCCTTTAGGAGTACAAGGTGGTTTATAAATAGAAAATAATTAACTAATTAACAATTTTAAAAGCCTTTCAATTTACAACATAAACATTAAACCTTAAAAACAGCAGCAGAAAATAACAGTGCAACAGTAATTAAAATATCAAAACAGAAAAGAGACAGATTATAAAAAGCAAGTTTAAATTAATCAACTTTTTATTGTGAGTTTCAACAAAACAAAGCAAAACAAACATAACATAACATAACACAACACAACAAAACAAAAAATTTGAAATATAACAACATACTTGAAAGTCCTCAGTTGCAAATGTTGCAACGTTCAGGGGGGTGGGAGGAGAAAAAAAGAATAGATGATGTACAAACTTCAGTAAAAGCAGACCAGATATCCAAAAATGTAAGTTAGATATTCCATACCCTTCCTAAAAAGGAAGGTCTTTACCACCTTCCAAAAGGTTATTAATGTGAGATGGGCCCCCCTTGGAAGGGAGCTCCAGCTGATATTTGATGTAGTTAGCCAGCCACTACACTCTACGGTTCCATGCTCCTGCCCCATTCCCAACAGTCATACAGAGGAATAGAAAGGAGAGGGCAAGGGAGAGTGGGGAAGTATTCATCTGGAACTTGCTACTGCCCTTCTAGGAGGCCTAGAATTGCAAGAAGGGACGTGAGATTCAATCATATACATGCCTGGTATGAAGATGGCCTTCCTGGAGGGCTATCTTCAGAAGAATGTGAGGACTCAGTAATGTACTAGTGCAGCAAGCTGAGCTCTCTAAATTGATCTGTTATGAGGTCTCATCATATCTCTTTTGCCTCTTGGATGGCAGTAGGATGGAATTTGGCTGAGGGGTCTGAAATTGCTGATGTATGATGGGCTTTTTTTTAATTGACTCTGGGGAATACAAAATGGCATTGGTTACTCAGTCAGCATGTTAATGAGACATGTGGAGGAAAGCCCAACATCTAATGTCTCTTTTCCTCACTTTGACCTTGCTTGAATATTGGATTTACTCCTTAATCATGCTGTGGGAAGAGGAAAATACCACGTAAGCGAAAAGTGTGATATCTTAGGCTATATAACAACGTAAGCATTAAATTACTTTAATTTAAGTAAATTAAATTAAATTTGATCCCTTCATGGATCACTGCCTTGTTGTAGCGAAGGGGCTTGCATACCTCAGTGAAGCCATAAGCTATGCCATGCAGGGCCACCCAAGACGGACAGGTCATGGCAGAGAGTTCTGACAAAATGTAGTCCACTGGAGAAGGAAATGGCAACCCACTCCAGTATTCTTGCCAAGAAAACCCCATGGAACATATCACAAGGCTAAAAGAGATGACGCCGGAAGATGAGCCCCTCAGGTCAGAAGGTGTCCAATATACTACTGGGGAAGAGCAGAGGGTATTTCCAAGTAGCGCCAGAAAGAGTGAAGCGGCTGGGCCAAAGCCGAAAGAACACTCAGCTGTGGATGTGTCTGGTGGTGAAAAGAGAATCTGATGCTGTAAAGAACAATATTGTTTAGGAACCTGGAATGTCAGATCAATGAATCAAGGTAAGCTGGAGGTGGTCAAACATGAGATGGCAAGATTGAACATCGACATCTTGGGAATCAGCGAACTAAAATGGACAGGCATGGGCGAATTTAATTCAGGTGACCATCATATCTACTACTGTGGGCAAGAATCCCTTAGAAGAAATGGAGTAGCACTCATAGTCAACAAAAGGGTGGGAAAAGCAGTACTGGGGTACAATCTCAAAAACGATAGAATGATCTCAGTACGAATCCAAGGCAAACCATTCAACATCACAGTAATTCAAGTCTATGCCCCAACCACTGAGGCCGAAGAAGCTGAGGTTGATCGGTTCTATGAAAACCTACAACACCTTCTAGAACTAACACCAAAAAAAGATGTCCTCTTCATCATAGGGGATTGGAATGCTAAAGTAGGAAGTCAAGAAATCACCGGAATAACAGGCAGGCATGGCCTTGGTGTACAAAATGAAGCAGGACAAAGGCTAATAGAGTTTTGCCAAGAGAACACGCTGATCATAGCAAACACTCTTTTCCAACAGCACAAGAGGCGACTCTACACATGGACATCCCCAGATGGTCAATATCGAAATCAGATTGATTATGTCCTTTGCAGCCAAAGATGGAGAAGCTCTATACAGTCAGTCAAAACAAGACCTGGAGCTGACTGTGGCTCAGATGATGAGCTTCTGGTTGCAAAATTTCGGCTTAAATTGAAGAACGTAGGGAAAACCACTAAACCATTCCAGTATGACCTAAATCATATCCCTTATGAATATACAGTGGAGGTGAGGAATAGATTTCAGGGATTAGACCTGATAGACAGAGTGCCTGAGGAACTATGGACGGAGGTCCATAACATTGTTTAGGAGGCAGCAACTCAATCCATCCCAAAGAAAAAGAAATGCAAGAAAGCCAAGTGGCTGTCTGATGAGGCTTTACAAGTAGCTGAGGAAAGAAGGGAAGTGAAAAGCAAGGGAGAAAGGGGAAGATATATCCAACTGAATGCAGAGTTCCAGAGAATAGCAAGGAGAGACAAGAAGGCCTTCTTAAATGAACAATGCAAAGAAATCGAGGAAAACAACAGAATGGGAAAGACTAGAGATCTCTTCAAGAAAATTGGAGATCTCAAGGGAACGTTTTGTGCAAAGACGGGCATGATAAAGGACAATGAAGGCAGGGACCTAACAGAAGCAGATGAGATTAAGAAGAGGTGGAAAGAATACACAGAAGAACTATACAGGAAAGATCTGAATGTCCCTGATAGCCATGATAGTGTGGTCACTGAACTTGAGCCGGACATCCTCGAGAGTGAAGTCAAGTGGGCCTTAGGAAGCATTACTAACAACAAAGCTAGTGGAGATGACAGTATTCCAGCTGAGCTATTTAAAATCCTAAAAGATGATGCTGTTAAAGTGCTGCATTCAATATGCCAACAAATTTGGAACACTCAACAATAGCCGCAAGACTGGAAAAGGTCAGTTTACATTCCAATTCCAAAGAAGGGCAACGCCAAAGAGTGTTCAAACTACCGCACAATTGCGCTCATTTCACATGCCAGCAAGGTGATGCTCAAAATCCTACAAGCTAGGCTTCAGCAGTATGCGAAATGAGAACTAGCGGAAGTACAAGCTGGGTTTCGAAGAGGCAGAGGAACTAGAGATCAAATCGCCAACATTCGCTGGATCATGGAGAAAGCAAGAGAATTCCAGAAAAACGTCTATTTCTGCTTCATTGACTACACTCAAGCCTTTGATTGTGTGGATCACAACAAACTGTGGCAAATTCTTAAAGTGATGGGAGTACCAGACCACCTTACCTGTCTCCTGAGAAACCTGTACGAGGGTCAAGAAGCAACAGTAAGAACCAGACATGGAACAACTGAGTGGTTCAAAATTGGGAAAGGACTACGACAAGGCTGCATATTGTCACCCTGCTTATTTAACTTATATGCAGAGTACATCATGAGAAATGCCAGGTTGGATGAATCAGAGGTCGGAATTAAGATTGCTGGGAGAATTATCAACAACCTCCGATATGCAGACGATACCACCCTAATGGCAGAAAGCAAAGAGGATCTAAAGAGCCTCTTGTTGAGGGTGAAAGAGGAGAGTGCAAAAGCTGGTTTGAAACTCAACATTAAAAAAAACGAAGATCATGGCATCTGGCTCCATCACTTCCTGGCATATAGAAGGGGAAGAAATGGAAGCAGTGACAGATTTTACTTTCTTGGGCTCCAAGATCACTGCAGACGGTGACTGTAGCCATGAAATTAAAAGACGCTTGCTCCTTGGGAGGAAAGCTATGGCAAACCTAGACAGCATAGTAAGAAGCAGAGACATCACCTTGCTGACAAAGGTCCATCTAATCAAAGCTATGGTTTTCCCAGTAGTAATGTATGGCTGTGAGAGCTGGACTATAAGGAAGGCTGAGCGCCAAAGAATTGATGCTTTCAAACTGTGGTGCTGGAGAAGACTCTTACGCGTGCCCTGGACTGCAAGGAGGTCAAATCAGTCCATCCTAAAGGAAATCAACCCTGAGTGCTCATTGGAAGGACAGATACTGAAGCTGAAGCTCAAATATTTTGGCCACCTAATGCGAAGAGAAAACTCTCTGGAAAAGACCCTGATGCTGGGAAAGACTGAAGGCAAAAGGAGAAGGGGACGGCAGAGGATGAGATGGCTAGATAGCATCACGGATGCAATGAATATGAACTTGAGCACACTCCGGGAGAGAGCGCAGGACAGGAAGGCCTGGCGTGCTATGGTCCATGGGGTCACGAAGAGTCAGACATGACTGAACGACTGAACAACAACAACAACAACAACAAGCATTAAATACATCTTCCCATTTTGCTCAGGAAAATGTTCTGAATTCTGTACCCAACAGAAGTAGTACTGCAATTATTACAAAAACTGTTGATATTTTAGCACTTGCATAGAAAATATGAATCACCACTACATAAAGAGACTGGTTGGTTATAAATATATGACTGCTATAGACACTATTAACATTATAGGGAGTTATATCCCTATGTTTTTATGTGCATGCAAATTAATGACAGAACAAATCCCTAAAGAAGTCAAAATATGTAGTAGTGAAGAGAAAATTACTTAATGTGAAATGCCAAGAAAATGTTAGATTATGTCAAATAATGCTGATGCATTGTGCTTAATAACAATTAATCACTTTTTTCATGGAAACATAAAAGAATTGAAATGAATTGCTTTCATTTATGTAGTAATAGGTTTTATTAACAAAACAGCAGAGATTATTGAAGGATTTGAGCAGGAACAGGGGCAGTAATTTGATGAATGTAATCTACATTACTGCAGGATTTTAGCTGCAAGATTTAGCATAGGTAATAATGCTATTAACTCTATAGGAAAAAATAGTAATGGAAGGAAAATTATAGATTTTTCAAAATATGGGATCAATTCTGTAGCATGGAGGAAAAAACTGAACTACAAGGCCATGATCTCTTCTGTACAGTATAAGCACATCTCTTCAATTTAGTCTACTCAAAGAGAAAGTGTGATGAATTATTACACTTAAGTCACACCACTTTCAGTGAGCAAAGCCATATAAACGATGAATAAAGTACTTAGCCTGCAGCTGGAATCCAGAGAAAAGGCATGCTCTTGCTCTCACAAGGCAGAAGCCTGCGTGTAACGGGCAATTCGCTTGCTCCCATCCGGCACTACCGCTAAAGGCTCTTTGAAACAAAACACCAGCTTGTCTGTCTCTCCAGCAGTGGGAATGGTTGCAGCAAACCCAGAAAGCAGTGCTCCATCAGTGAGTGTGGTTATCTCCCTGCATTCCTTGAAACTCACCCTTACTCTGTACCAGGGGTAGGCAACTTGGATGGTCCCGAGGGACACAGGTGGTTTGGCAGCTGGGGCTCTCTCTCTCTCTCTCTCTCACGCACGTACTCACGCACACTCAAGGCATATGTGCACACATATAAAGCACACAGGCATAGCATACACACACGGCATATGCACACACATACAAACTGCACACACATGACACACACACAAGGCATATACACACACAAGGCATACACACAAAATACACACACGTGGCATGCACACGCACACTCCAGGCATACACACTCACAGACACAAGGCATACACACACACACACACACACACATGCAGCCACACACACGCTCAAGGCGTACAAATTCACAAACACAACGCATACATACACACACAAATACACACACAGTCACGCAGAAGGCACACATGCACACACTCAAGGCATATACACACACAAACCCAAGGCGCACACACACACACACACACACATATACTCAAGGCATACACACACACACACACACACACACACTAAAAGCATATACACACACAAACATAATGTATACGCACACACATGAAGTACACACAGGCGGCTCACACATACACTCAAGGCATACACACGCACACAGACACATGCACGCCATACACTCTCACAAACACAAGGCATACATACACACACAAAGTACACACATGGATGGCGTACACACACACTTAGATCATACACACATACACTCAAGGCATACACAGAAAGAGAGAGAGATGCTCAAGGCATACATGTACACACACTCATGGTCTATACACACACAAACAGAAGGCATATACACAAACACACATAGCATACACACACACTCAAGGCATGCACGCACACAAGCACAAGGCATACATACACACAAAGAACATACACATTGCAGACACACACACACTCAAGTCATACATAGACACACTTAAGGCATACACACACATATTCAAGGCATACACGCACACAAACGCATGAGGCACACACAGAAAAACAAGGCATACATATATACACAAAGTACACACACGGCACACACGTACACACACACACTCAAGGCATACACACACATACAAACACATGGCACACACACAAAGTACACACACAGAGACATACTCAAGGCTTATATACACACAAAATACACACACACACAATCCTGCTGCAGAGTTTGAGCAGCACTGCTGTGGGGGTGAGGCTTTAACCTTACACCCATCCTAGTGATACTACATAAGAATGTAAGAACATAAGCAGAGCCCTGCTGGATCGGACCAAGGGTCCATCTAGTCCAGCACTCTGTTCACGCAGTGGCCAACCAGCTGTCAACTGGGAACCCACAAGCAGGGCCTGAGTGCAACAGCACCCTCCCACCCATGTTCCCCAGCCTTCTCCTCCAGGAATTTGTCCAACCCCCTTTTAAAGCCATCCCAGTTGGTGGCCATCACTACTTCCTGTGGTAGCGAATTCCATAGTTTAGCTATGCTCTGTGTGAAGAAGTGCTTCCTTTTACCTGTCCTGAATCTCCCACCGATCAGCTTCAAGGGATGACCTCGGGTTCTCGTATTTGGGAGAGGGAGAAAAATGTCTGCCTATCCACATTCTCCACACCATGCATAATTTTGTACACCTCTGTCAGGTCTCCCCTCGCCCTCCAGGCATACACACACTGAGTAGCAGTGCTGGGATGGGGGAGAAGTTAGAGCCTCCTCTGTCAGCAATGCTGTTGCACATCACCAAGAAAAGAAAGTGGCTCCCCAAGCAGAATCGCCCTCACCACCCAGGAAACAAAGCAGCCGCCAATCTTACCTCTGTTCTCCACCTCCAGCCCCACCCCGAATTGCAACTGCACAGGAAAAACCTGGCTCTATCATTACGCAGAATGAGATTTCTCAACATGTCACCAAACTACAGTTACCAGGAATCTTTGTGGGAAGATGCCGCAGACAGTAAAAGCAGTGTAGGTCCTATGAAGTGTAGATACTGGGGTCTGAGTCGAAAAGCCACTAACTATAAGAGAAACACTACATTTCCCTGTGTACATTTCTGTCCAATGGAGCTTATAAAGTTGATGCCGGCACTTCTGAGTCTGGAAATATTTGGTGGCCACTTGTCAGGAAGACTCCTCCTACTATCCCAAAATTCCAGTGCCATGCCACTGCAGTCCGTTGTGTGCCCAAGCTGAGCCTGTGTGTGTGTGTGTGTGTGTGTGCACGTGCATGTGCACGTGCACGCACACAATGTTTGACATAATGGCACATTCTGGCTGTAGCAAAAAAAAAAATGCTTGTGAGTCCTTGAAAAATTGTGGGATGTGCAAATTCTGTTCTTCCTTTGAGAGTTATGGGAGCTGTTTAGTTTGTCTTGTTCTTTCTTTCAAGAGTTGTAATAATAATCTAAAGCGAAACACAGTGCTTGTTGTGCCAAACAAGAGCCTCCACAACATGTCTTGGTTTTCAAAAGTTTAGGAGGACCACAGGCAGGACTGATGTGGGTCATTTCTTTCTCCCTTCAGTGATCTTGAGAGGTAGCCAAATCACATTTTCCTACCTTGGGAAACACAATAGACATGACATGAAAGGATTTTGGTGGCTCCGGTGGACGCCTGAAATGGAGCCCATGAAAGCTTTCTAGAACTGGATAATGATTAATGAAGGAGGCAACCAGGAGATCAAACATAAGTGACTCAGACCAGGTGAATGGCATCAGCAGAAACAGTAAGGAGGCTTCAAAGGGAGTTTCAAACAATTTAAAGATTGGAATGTCAACATAAGGTGCTGCACTCCTAAGCTTAACTGTTGGATGTAGTTCATTTGATGTCATGAATACTTGCAAAGAAGAGACACTCCAGATGCTTATTCTGGGGGCTGCTCTCGGTGACATTAGTGAGACTACTCTGGGGTAAATGGGTTGATAATCAGATCAGCTCCCATCCCCCATAGTCTTGGGTGATGTATCTCTTTGAAATGCAAAGGAAGAATCAGTGGGCACGTGGTGTAGAAGTCCTCAGACACCCGGAAGCTTGTACAGTACCTTGTATCTTCCAGATGTTTCACACTTCAACTCCCAGCATTCCTGACCATCAGCCATGATGGCAGGGACTAATGGGAGTTGAAGTCCAAAACATCTGGAGATAATCAAGTTGGGCATGACTATTGTACAGGTCCTGGATAGTAGGAATTTGCTCTGTGGACTCCAGGTTCCCAGAGCCTACCTGAGGTCTGGTCTAACGCCATCCCAAGAAAATATGCCCTGATATTTTACACTGGAGTTTGGTATTGCTTTCTTAAAGGAAAAGCAGCCCTAGCAGGCTGCACATCTGAGTTTAAGGTGGGTGGCCACGGAGAGACTGCCAAACCTCTGTCGTTGTTGTTAAGCTCTCTCTCTCTCTCTATCTCTCTCTCTCTCATTCCTTTAGAGTTCTGAAACCTAGAATTGATTCACAGCCCCAGTGTAATCGGAGCCAGTAGGCTCCATTGACTGTATCATCTCCCGAAAGGCAACTTGAGCAAGTTTGTTTTGACCTGCAAAATGAGGAGAGAGGACAGGGTTAAGCAGCCTCACCCCGCCCCCAGTTCCTTTGCTCAGAGTGCAATCCTATCCATACTTAGCTGGGAGTAAACCCTATTGCCCAAAGCAGGACATACATCTGAGTAAACATGCATAGGATTGTGCTCTCAGACTGGCAGAGGAAAGTAACATAGAATGCGATGTGACACCGATTTGGAATATTCATTTCTACCACCTCACTAACCACCTATGGTCTTCTCTCATTCTCTTGTGAGCTTCCAGAAAAGAAGGCAGAGGACAGAAGTAACTAGTGGTTGTGAAGTCTGTGCTAATGTAAAATATACAAAGGGCAAAGGGCATTTAATTGAATGTTCCCAACTTATTTTAGGCGCTTAAATTAAATTAGTTCAGGGGTGACCAGTTTCTGAAGGGCCACTGTATTCTCCAGATGCTAGTGTGGGGAACAGGGCAGTCTGATCTCTTCCAAGATGATCAGTCTCTGTGATAAAGCTGGATCACTTTGTAGCAAGGCCTTCACAGACATGACACACTCTGACGGGATGACATCAGCGGCATGGGGAGGAGCTGAGGAGTATATGTGCTCCTAGAAAGATCCCCTCAGGAAGCAGAAACCACACAAAGGCTCACCATGGCTCATTTCTATTCTTCAGCCTTTCAGGCAGTCTGGTGTCCTTGTTCTGCATGAAAATATACTGTGTGTGAGTGTGCATCAGTAGCATTCACATGTTATCATTAGCCACTGGGTTCAGAGAGCCTTAAGGAAAATTGTGTTCTCATTGTGAGCAGGAAGAATGAGAGGAAAAAAGCACACAGGATTTTGGACACAAGGATCTGACACAAGCTGGATAAGAAAACAGTAGCATCTGGAGTACCATTCATTTGCTGGAAGTAAAACTCAATTGCATGAGTTTCACCATCCAAAGTGTCCACCCCCCACTTCCTCTGCACACCTTTTTCTTTTGATGGTACCTGTCAGGGAACCAGATTTAGGATGCAATCCTATGTATGTTTAGACAGAAAAAGTCCTACAACTCCCAGCATGCCAGGGGCAGCCATGCTGGCTGGGGCATGCTGGGAATTGTAGGACTTTTTTCTGTCTAAACATGCATAGGATAGTGCCCTTAGTAGGAGCTGTCAATTTCTGATCCCTAACTTAGATAGCCACTTTGCTACAAGCAAAATGTACCCAGAGTGTTCCAATCTACTTCTTGATGTACCAAAATAACATGTGAAAGTGGCTGTAGTAAAACCCTTGCCCCCATGGCTACTTAATAAGAGCTGAAAGGACAAATAAATGGTTTAATTTATTGGATCAGTAGTATAGAGCTCCAGTTGTGTGCAATAAGCAAAGCCCAGTATTAGATTTGAGGTGGTGGCATGTCCTTTTTATCTTGACATTAACTAGAGGAAAATCATTGTTGTGGGCTCTGTGGGCTTTATATTTATTAATTTTTTTAAAAAGAATCCTCTTAAAATATTTTTTTTTCTCTGCCATTATGTTTTCTGCCAATTCAGCAAACATTAAGAAGCCCCTGTTGCTAGTTTTGATATGCAAATTCCTATGACTTAATGGAAAAGAGAATAGTGTTGATAACAGACCAGATGTGGATGAACGGCAGATGAAGGATTTGACTCTCCAGTATGTAGCTGAAGATCTTTACATACATACAGAGAGCTTCAGCTATTGGGCTGGAAAGAAAGAAAGAAAGAAAGAAAGAAAGAAAGAAAGAAAGAACCCATCCACTGAAATCAGTAGTATTTGCCGGGGGTAAATGGGGTGCAGGATCCACTCCTAAATTGATCTGTTTGAAAAGAAGAATGTCAAAATAAGCAAGCTTGCAAAGTGTTCATCCATCATTAAAAGCCAAAGCAGCAATTATAAAAGACTCCCATACATCACAAAGAAGTTTAAATATTGGTGGATGTATTGGTCCTACTGAACCCAAAGCCTAGACTATGAGATTATATCCTTTAGGGGCCATTCAATAGTTTACTGATATTATGCAAGCTTTATAGTGACACAAACCCTTACTAATTGATATAATTAATGGTTTTACTATTTAAGGTAAACATTTTGAGAGTTGTAGAGACAAGGTATTCCCATGTTCTCAATGGAAAACATCAAATGGGAGATATTCACAATGGGAAGGAGCTACACAGGGTAGTTACATTCAAATCCTCATGCACCAGGGTTGACACAGAACTAGGCAAAGTAGTAGGACAGATAGGTTGTTTTGGGGTCATTATTGGCTGCTGTTGGAGAGGGGCCTAGGTACAATGCAGTGATGTGACATCATGCTTTCCCAAAATCCATCATGCAAGGGAGTAGGGGGAACCTGACATGGGATGGTGGTGTCATATGTTGTTGTTGTTCAGTCGTTCAGTCATGTCCGACTCTTCATGACCCCATGGACCATAGCATGCCAGGCCTTCCTGTCCTGCACTCTCTCCCGGAGTGTGCTCAAGTTCATATTCATTGCATCGGTGATGCTATCTAGCCATCTCATCCTCTGCCGTCCCCATGGGGCCAGATGCCATGATCTTCATTTTTTTTAATGTTGAGTTTCAAACCAGCTTTTGCACTCTCCTCTTTCACCCTCAACAAGAGGCTCTTTAGATCCTCTTCGCTTTCTGCCATTAGGGTGGTATCGTCTGCGTATCGGAGGTTGTTGATAATTCTCCCGGCAATCCTAATTCCAACCTGTGATTCATCCAACCCGGCGTTTCTCATGATGTACTCTGCATATAAGTTGAATAAGCAGGATGACAATATGCAGCCTTGTCGTACTCCTTTCCCAGTTTTGATCAATCGGTGTCATATGTAATTCCACCCTAAAACTAGGGATGGGTGAGAAATGTGCCTCAGGTGATCTCCAGGGACATCTCTCCTAAAGATCAGCTGCCTGTTCAGAGCTAACAGAAGATGGGTGGCTGCTCCAGAGGAGAGGTGTCCAAGGAGATCGCCCATGGCACAGATAATGTCCTGGGACACCTCTCCTTTCTCCACAATTTGTCACTTAGTCTCTATAAAATCATATGGTTAACTCGATTAATAGCAATCCAATCTGATTTGCTTTACGACTGAACTTCTTCAGCCAAAGACAAGTGTAACTACTTGTCATCATCAGTGCCAGATAACTTGTAGGGATTGAGCACATATATGATCTGATGCCAAATCCATAGCCCCATCCCCTACAGTATCACCATTTATGGCACGTATGTGATCCAAAGTCTGGTCTAGTCATAGAATCATAGAATAGTAGGGTTGGAAGGAGCCTATAAGACCATTGAGTCCAGCCCCCTGCTCAGTGCAGGAATCCAAGTCAAAGTATCCCTGACAGATGGCTGTCCAGCTTCATCTTGAATGCCTCCAGTGTGGGAGAGCCCACCACCTCCCTAGGTAATCGGTTCCATTGTCGTCTTTCTCTAACAGTCAGGAAGTTTTTCCTGATGTTCAGCTGGAATCTGGCTTCCAGTAACTTGAGCCCATTATTCCGTGTCCTGCACTCTGGGATGATCAAGAAGAGATCCTGACCTTCCTCTCTGTGACAACCTTTCAGGTACTTGAAGAGCGCTATCGTATCTTCCTTCAGTCTTCTCTTCTCTTCTCAAGGCTAAACATGCCCAGTTCTTGCAGTCTCTCCTCCAGCATTCACTACCAGTCTTCTCTTCTCAAGGCTAAACACGCCCAGTTCTTGCAGTCTCTTCTCCAGCATTCACTACTCCATCTTCCTTTTCAGGGGAAAAGAACTGTGAGATTTTTGTCTGCCATTCCTGTTTCTGTCTTTGTTTCTGCCTCTCAGGAGGCACTTCTATGACAGATGGAAACAATCCCATATTCTGATATCCTCGCCTAGTGAGAACCATTTTCCTTTGCTGATTCAGGAGTTGAATCAATTAAACAGTAACAGCAACAATTAAAGCACAATCAGTCCAAAACTTGAACTGGATCACACTCTTCAAAATGCATCTCTCATTTTTCCTTATTGAAATCTTCCCTCCACTCTGCTGGCTTCTTGCCTTCCACTAAAAGCATCCAGCAAAGTACAAGTAGAATTCCTGGATGGCAGTGGCAAATTTTACTTTTCTTATCTACTACAAGAGCCCTTGTTCTCTGGCCCTTCAGCTCAGGCCTCAGTACAAGCAGCTGCTAGGGATGTACGAAAGTTCCTCCATGGATCTCGGGAAGGCCGAATGCCAGCGCATTTGGCCCCCCAAAATCAGTGGCAGAACAGCCCCCCGCACCCCCCCCCCGGGATGGGACTTACCTGGGGCAGATCTTCCTGGAGGCGGCGGCGGCTCCGGTGGTGGCTCCGGCGGCGGTGCAGCGGCGGCGGACGGTCTTCCGACCAGCTGCCGCCACCGCTATTTCCAAGTTTAAAACAAAAACAAAAAAACGTGATAGGCTACATAAAGATTTACATAGCCTATCACGGCTAAATCTTAAAAAACACCGTGATAGGCTATGTAAATGTTTACGTAGCCTATCATGGCTGATTAAAAAAAAACAAAAAACGCACGTACGTAAATGGTGGTGCCCATGGGCGCCGCCATTTGCGTTCCTTATTTTGGCATGTCTTAGTCTACGTAAACATTTACGTAGACTACGGCAAAAATAAGGGGAATGCAAATAGCGTAGACACTACGTTTTTTGCGTTCCCCTTATTTTCGCCATAGTCTACGTAAATGTTTACATAGACTAAGACGTGCCAAAATAAGGAACGCAAATGGCGGCACCCATGGGCGCCGCCATTTGCATATGCGCGTTTGTTTGTTTTTAATCAACTGTGATAGGCTACGTAAACATTTACGTAGCCTATCACGGCTGACTGCAGGGACGCAAATGGCGGTGGCTACGGCCGCCGCCATTTGCGTCCCTGCTGGCCAGCGGCCGGATGTCCGGCTGCTGGCGGAGCTGGCCGGCAGCTCCGCAGAATTCCTGCGGAGTGGAGCCGGCCGGCCAGGATTCGGGGGGGGAGGGACGGAGCACCTCCCCCCCCAGCATCAGCATAATCCGCGAACAGGTAAGTGACTTTCGTACATCCCTAACAGCTCCCAGTTAAGTACCTAGAGTGTGGGAGGGCAAACACAAGCAGGTTTTCAGGTGGCAGTCCTCCAGGTGTCTTCACTCCAACCCTCACCCTCTCAACAAGTATTTTAATTACTAAAATAGTGTCAATTCATGCAATGGGATAAAGCTAGATCTGAATTCTAGCTCACGACATTGCCTTGTAAATGGAAAACTACTTCGTACCTTTTCTCTTGGGGTTGACGCTGCAACAAAGTTGCTCTTCCAAGTTAGATGGCTCCACTAATGATACGTGACATACATGGTTTAAGAGTTTATCCATTAATGCCCAATCACAGTACGGGAAAATGTGATGTCTAGATAGTATATAACTGTCATTGCTGGTGTGATATGAAAATGCACCTAATCCCTATAGGAAATATTTATGACTAGGGATTGAATTCAAAAGAGTCTTCAGTTAGGGTCCCCACCACCACCACCACCAAGCACCACAGTAAATAGCGAAACTTGCCAAATTATGCAAGTTTGTGCAATTTACGGCTGAAATTTGCACAAATTATGCAAATTTGCAGCTGTAATTTGTGAAAATCTCTATTATAATAGCAAGCCAAGTGGGGCATGCCACGGAAGTCTGGCGAGCCCCAAAAGGGATGGATTTCCTGGCAACAGACATCCCTAGCCAAAGGCCACATGTACATTGAGTGAGAGATGCAAAGCAGTGGCTACTGAAAAAGGAGGCCCACTAGGGTTTTGGCTCTAGATCTTTCCTGTGGTGCCATAGTTCTCTGGGGCTGGGTGCCACAGATAAGCGACTGGGACTTACAAGCTTCTCTGAGTTTGTGGTGGGGGGAGGAACTTGCATGAGGTGCGGTTCCCACTTTCCAGATTGTAAGTCCCCAAGTCCTGTGTAGGACAGGAGGAGCAGCGTTGGCAATCTTCACCTCCCTGTCCTCACACCCTGCATTTGTTGCTAGATAGGCTTTTTGCCCATCTATCTGGGGCGTTTCAGAGGGGGAGGGATGGAGGGTGGGGAGGCCTCAGAATAACTCACATTCTGGCTTCTGGAGTCTCCTTCCACCCCCCCCCCCCCAAATGCTCTCTTTCCTCATCCTCCAAGGTCATGTTCTGGACCTCAGAGAGGAGCTTGCACAGATCTTTCCACACTGGCTGTGGGGTGGAGGAGCTCTGATTCCTCCCTCTAAGGTTGGAGCACTGTCTCAGATCAGGGAATCCGAAACATCATATGGCCCCTCAGATGCTGTCTAGGGACCACAGGGTTGCTTCCTAAGTGTGTTACGCCATGTCCTCTTTCTGTCGCTGAATGTTTCCTCTGAAGTTGTATCTGGGCTGCTGTTGCTGCTATCTGCTGGGATGAACAGCAAATGAAGGAGCTTCTATATGAGTTCTATGACACAGCGTCACTGACTGGACTGCTGATGGAGTGTTCCCAATCTGCAAAGAGCATGTCTGGTCTATATCGAGATGGCAAAACTCTTTCAGGCTGAGGGCCAAATGCCATTTTTGAGAAGCTCTTGGGGGCCACATTCCAGTGGTGGGTGGGTTTGCTCTAAGTTAATTTACTGTTTGTCCTTGGGACTAGTCTCAGCCGTATTGTTCCTGATGTATCAAGTGGCATCATCAACACAGACCACTTTCTTGAGTGAAGATTACACGTCGGTAATCTCTCCTGCTTTCTGGCTATGATATCATTTGTGAATGGTATTATTTAGATGGCAGAGGTCTTGCACACAGTGTGGTAGCTGTGCACATCAACTTAGGTCAGTGGAGTGTTTTCTGAAAGATCCCAACCTGGGCATATAAGACTTTCGCTTGGTTTCCGCACATGCACACGCACACGCACACGCACGCACACGCCTACATGCTGATTCTTTCATTTCAAGAACCGGCGCCCTGATGAAATGATTGAGCCATATTATAGTGGTAAATTAATTTCATGAATGCCTATTTAAAATGATTAGATAATATTCAATATTTAAATAGCCCTTAAATAAGGACGATTCCATTTTTAAATAGCCGGTTTAATTAGCTGAAGTGAATGCAGATTGTAGTAGTGGGTATCATTTAGCAGAACCTCAGGCTACATTTTGCAGTGAGTGTGGACTTCACACATTGAAGAAATTGTAATAATAAGTCTTATCATTCGTAAAAATAAAAAAGTGAATCAAAACAAATAAAAGAAAAAAAGCCTTATAATTTATGTCACTCTTCCAAGTATTGTCTTCACTTAGGGTCCCCCAAGCAGCACAGTAAAGAGAGAAATGTGAACCGATGGTAGGGATGTCAGAGGAATCTGGCTGGGGGGTGGAGCTTGAGCTGTCATCAGCTCAGCCCCCTAGACTCCATTGTGTCTTCTGCCAGCTGGCCTGACTCAGTGTGCAATGAAGCTGGCCAGCTCGCACAATTTCCGTCAATATTTCTTTTTGCATAAAAAGCATGTGCACAAATTATGGCTGCAAATTGCACAAATTTCCATAATTTTCACAAATTAAAGCAACATCTGCACAAATTATGCAAGTTTGTGCAATTTACGGCTGAAATTTGCACAAGTTCTGCAAATTTGCTGAATTTGCAGCTGTACTTTGTGCAAATCTCTGTTGCAAAAGCAAGGTGAGTTGGGCATGCCATGGAAGTCTGGCAAGCCCCCAAAGGGATGCATTTCCTGGCAATGGACATCCCTAGCCAAAGGCCACATGTACATTGAGTGAGAGGTGCAAAGCAGTTGCCATTGAGAACAGAGGCCCACTAGGGTTTGGGCCCTGGATCTTTCCTGTGGTGGCCTGAATCTCTGGGGTAGGGATGTCAGAGAATTCCGCCACAGAATTCCACCAGTGCATTCGGCCCCCTGAAATCCATGGTGGAACGAAGCCCCCCCCCCATGAAAGGTGCGCAAAATGGAGCACTTACCTGTTGCCGTCCGTGCTGACTTGCGAATGGCGGCCGCGTCTGCATAAATAATTACGTAGCCTATCACGGCTAACACAGGGACGCCATTTGTGTCCCTGCGGAGGCTGTGATAGGCTACGTTTACGTAGCCTATCACGGCAAGCAAAAAACAAACAAACAGCGGACGCAAATGGCAGCGGCTACGGCGGCCGCCATTTGCGTTCCCTTTTTTCGCCATTTTATTCGGCGAAAAAAAAGGGGGAACGCAAATGGCATGGTGGGTGCTATTTGCGTTCCTTTTTTTTTCGCCGTAATAGCCTACGTAAATATTTACGTAGGCCAAAACGGCAAAAAAAAGGGAACGCAAATGGTGGCCGCTGTAGCCACCGCCATTTGCGTCCGCTGTTTGTTTGTTTTTTTGCTTGCCGTGATAGGCTACGAAAATATTTACGACGCCTATCACAGCAAAATACAGGGATGCAAATGGCGGCGGCTACGGCAGCTGCCATTTGCGTCCCTGCAGGCTGCCCAGCGGCCGGATGTCTCCGGCCGGTGGCTCCGTGGAGTTGCTGCGGAGTGGAGCTGGCCAGGGAGAATTTTGGGGGGAGGGACCGAGCGCCTCCCCCCCCCACCGTGAATGTCACCCTTCAAGAAGGTAAGTGACTTTCGTACATCCCTACTCTGGGGCTGGGTGCCACACTTCACACACATTATCTGGGTATTTTACAACATCCCTGTAGGGTAGGCCAATGTTTTAGTCCCTAGAGTATAGATAAGGGCTGTGCTAGGGATGTACGAAAGTCACTTAACTTTTACGAAATTTGATTCGCGGTGGGGGGGAGGCGCTCCGTCCCTCGCCCCAAAATTCTGGCCGGGGGGGGAGGCGTCCCATCCCTCCCCCCCGAAATTCTGGCCGGGGGGGAGGCGCTCCGTCCCTACCCCCCAAAATTCTGGCTGGGGGGGATGCGCCCCGTCCCTCCGGCCGTGAATCCTGCCGGCCGGGTCTGCAAATGGCGGTGGCCGTAGCCGCCGCCGTTTGCGTCCCTGCAGTCAGCCATGATAGGCTACGTAAATGTTTACGTAGCCTATCACGGCTGAGTTAAAAAAAACCAAAAAACCGCGCATACGCAAATGGCGGTGCCCATGGGCGCCGCCATTTGCGTATGCACAGGTTTTTGTTTTTTGTTTTTTGTTTTAACTCAGCTGTGATAGGCTACGTAAACATTTACGTAGCCTATCACAGTATTTTTTAAAATCTTTACGTAAAAATCTTTACGGTATTTTTTAAAATCTTTACGTGGCCTATCACGTGTTTGTTTGTTTTTTTTAAACTTGGAAATGGTGGCGGCGGCAGCCGGTCAGAAGACCAGCTGGCGCAGCCGCCGCCGCCGCACCGCCGCCGAAGCCGCCGCCGCTGCCGCCACCAGGGAGATTCGCCCAAGGTAAGTCCCGTCCCAGGGGGGGCAGGGGGGGCGGGGGGGCAGACTGTTTCACCACCGATTTTGGGGGGCCGAATGCGCTGGCATTCAGCCTCCCTGAGATTCATGGCGAAATTCTCTGACATCCCTAGCTGTGGCTGAGCTGAGAGAACAGTGGCTTGCCTCAGGCAACCTAGGGAGGTTGAGGCCAAGGTGAAATTTGAATGGCTTCAAGAGACACCATTCGTAAGTAGGCAGTTAGCTCAACAATGGAATTTGTCAGGGGAAAAAATATGGCAAGTGATACATAAAATATGGCATAGTTTCAACAGTTTGTACTCAGAAAAGTCCCATGCTGAGACTAATTAAAGATGCGAGGCAAAGGTGCTTTGATATACAGAGAGATTAAAAACAGTCAATTTAAAGCACATCAAGAAATGGTGCACAAGAAGTCCAGTCAGTAAAAGCTGAACAAGTCCAGTCAGGGGAAGAGTTCAGACAAATCATCTCCACCTCACATTTTTTATTTATTTTATTTTTATAAATGAAATAAACAGTACCAAAATTGCCAACAACCTAATCAATACTTCAATTTCCCAACAGTACAATATTCTGATGAGGACACCACAATAACAAAGAGAGGAGAAAAGAAAGAAAAAAAAGGGGAAAGGGATGAGGAAGGAGGGAGGAGGAAAGAAAGTGAAGAAAAAATAAAAATTCCCTCCCCTTCCTCCCCCTCTCCTTCTCCCTCCCCCTTAAAGAATTGAGTTTAAACTCCAATATCACCCGGCCTCCGATGCCATTCTATTTTAAAAACTATATCTATAACCTTAACAATCTTACAGTTTAATAAACAACCTTACATTTCTATATCATATCATAAATCTTATATCAAAGAAACAGGTCTACAATTCATTCCCAAAAGCCTATATTAATAATTATAGATAGATAGATAGATAGATAGATAGATAGATATAATTATATAATAATAAAACTTAAGATAAGTTTTATATTAAACCATCAGTAATATATTTTATACTAGATATATTATCTATTTTAAAATAAAAAATATAAAGAAAAGCAAGAGAAAATAAAAGATGAAAGAGAGTAAACCAATATAAATATAATCATTTATCTTCTGAATTAGCCTGGATCATGTAGACTAAACACAAACAGTTAACAAAGCTTGTTTAAAGATTCCAGTTCATGGGGTTGTAACAGAATTCTCACGCATTTTTACGTTAAGCCATGCCTCTGCCATTTCATGATTTAGAAACTTCTTCATCCGACCTTCAGACACAATACAAAGTGTAGCAGGATATTTTAAGTAATATTGTAAGTTCATTTGTTTTGCCATATTCTTTGCTTTGATAAATTGCCTTCTTTTATTCGCCACCTCTTTGATGTAGTCTGGAAATAACAAAACTTTATCTTGTTTCCAGGAAAGGCTTCCAGCCTCCCTTGCCAAATGCAGGATGTAATTCTTTGTGGAGACTTTTGCAAATTGAGCTATGATCGTGTAATCAGTCCCTTTAGCATTTGGCACATGAAATGTCTGCTCAATATCAAGTAAATAATCAGATGGAATAGGGAGTATCTCATGCAAAAGCTTATCCACAAAAATAGGCAGTTTTACATCATTAGGCAGATTTTTAATCCCAATAATACGTACATTGGATCTTTTCATGAAGGCCTCCAGTTGAGAGATTCTATCAGAGATATTTTTAAAACAAATTTGTGTTGTAGTTTCATTTCCTGCCACTTGGTTTTCAAGCTCATTAATTTTCATCTCCATTTTTTGCCATGATGCATTAATTAAATCTACAGCTCCTTGCAGGGCGGTGATGGATTTTTGGGTTAAATCCAACCCTTTGACTTGTTCCATAAATTGCGAAGATAAAGTCTTTATCAGCATAAATAATTTCCCTATATCTTCTGTTTCCGACACTTTTGACACAGGATGCAGTGGAGTAGATGCCAGCTCCTTTCTTCTCCTCGGCGCAGACATGTTTCTCTCAAACAGATCTTACAGGTCCTTAGATGTTCTCAAATATTGTTAACATTTCTTAAAACATCCCTCAGAGGTTGTTGATATTTCTTAAAGCATATATTATTATGGAACATGTCAGCCCTGTTTTCTCCTATGAAATAGGAGTCTCAGTACAGCTTTTTGCATTGGTAAAGCTCTGGGAAGATAATCCTGGAATCCAGCCCCCCCACTATCTCGTGGGGGTTACTTTTCTCCAAGATGTTGTCCAGGGCTACTGCCTTGTCCCCTCCCCTTTCAATTCCAGGGGGGAGATGAAAAGGTTTCTCAACCTTTTAAAAAGCTGTTTGAGAAAGCTCCCACGGAGACCCGTGGGAAGCTGCCAAAGTGACATCGGTCCCCTCCACCTCACATTTTTAAAGAATGTGCCCCAAGCTAATGTGCCCAGCGGCCACAGCTGATTTCAGCTGTCTAGCCATGGGACATCTGAGTGCCAGGTAGGGAGGCCAGACAATGCTTAGGAAGCATAATACTGGCACTTCCGCATTCCCTGCCCCTCGCCACCCCTTTTGCCTTGCTCTGCACTGCTCTTATGAGCCCGGAGCCCAGGTACAATCCACATTGCCTATGTGGCAGTGGGGGAGAGGGAGGGGAGGCGGATCTTCAGGAACTGACCTTGGAGCCCAGGCTCCAAGGTTGGTTCCTGGAAACCAACCAATCCTATGGCCATCTAGCCACTGTCTAGTGGCCATAGGATTGCGCCCTTAGTCATACTCAGGATCCATCCTAAGTATGAATAAGTCCAGATCCAATCCAGTATAACTTACACAAGATAAGCAAAGCCCTGCCATTTTAAATGGCATTAATGGCATTGTTGTTCAGGTTACAGAATTCAGCCTTTTGGGTTACCATATCACAGAATTTGAATTTGTGGCTTGTTGGTTTTTTACTGCATACAAAATGTACCCCAGACTTTGAAAACTTTCTGTCCATGTAATGTCAGCTATAGTCTAATAAAGCCTTTGCAGCTTTATGGGTTCATTTGGAAGGGAGATAACCATGAATTAGCCATGAATCCCATCTCTAGTCTTTGTGGATCAGGTCAAATGGATGTTAGTCCAACAGATGATCTTCCTCATTATTTATTATATGGCCGTCTACATGCCAAGTTGAGAAATGATGTGCTGGTTCCATTCAGGGTCTCCGGGGGCAATGAGGAGAGGAGAGATTTCAATGTCTAGGAGAGTTCCCAGAACAGTTTAAGGACTGACTCTTGGCTATCATCAAGATGAAATTGCAAAAACTTTCAAAACTTATATACAGATACTCCTGAAGATTAATTATATGTGGTCAGAAACATGGGGAGATTGGTGCAATTAGTGAAGAGGATCACTTCCTCTGTTTTGCATGCTGCAAAATTATAAATATTGCATTTCCTAGTTGGTACACACATTAGAAGTATGTGTGCCATACTGTCTATTGTTATCAGGGCAGATAGCAGTTAGAGAACAGTTTGTAATAGCAAATGTCATTTTAAATCAACTATGATCAATACTGAGTTGATGGCATAAAGAAAGCTTAGAGTGGCAAGTGTATCTATCAGATAATGAACAGGTGTTGTCTGTTGTCTGGCTATGTTTTGAAATCTATCTGTCTGTGTCTGTCTGTCTCTATCCATCTATCAACTTCCTACATTACTGACTCATATTACCTACTTATGTACAGTGTTATGTAAGCAAGGTGTTCAATTCACTAGTCACATTCTGATTATCAACTAGATCAATATGCCTTGTCTGCAAAAGGCCCCGATTTTGCCATTTCTGTGGTATTAGAGACCAATTTCTTTGTGCTAGTAAGAAACCCATTAATCCCTCCTTTGTATAGCATGCTTGTGCTATGCAAAGCTACTTAGTTTTCCTACCACATTTTAAATCTGAAAATATCAAAGTGCTTTATTGGCACTAATGCCAATATCATCTTCTTCCATTCCCCCCTGCTTCCGCCAAGAAAAAGGGATTTTGTCTTGATCAAGAGTTATATCATCAGAAAAACAGACCTGGGGTGCATGCATCAATCCAGTTCAAAAACGTAAGTGCAGATAGGTAGGTAGGTTTCAGAACTGCTGAATTTTCTGCTTCTGCAATTGAACCCCCTCTGCAGTTCTGCAGGAAAGTAAACTAGAAGTTTGGCGGGAATACAGGTCTTTCCTCTTGTACCCAGCATCTGCTTGCTTCTCTGCTGCAAAGTAGCGGGGGGGGGGGGTTTGCAGAGCACAAGCAGTGAGTGGAGGATATTTTCCCCTTTTCCTGCCAACTGCTTTTCCCCTGAACTCCCCCAACCACCTTTCATGCAAAAATGCCTACAGACACAGTCCAGTTGGGGAAAGCAATGGAGAAAATCAGTTTCGGGGGAAAGTCGCAGGGCATGAAAGGATTGTGTTTCAGCTTCTCCCTGCAAATTTTCACCGCCCTTTGCCGCGGAGCAGAGACGTGACTGCCAGTCCTACCCTTGTTTGTTGCTGAGCATCTAATTTCACCTTCATTGTATGGACACCATAAGCAATGTTGGAATGAATTCCACTGATAGGTTACTGTTACTGCTTCAGCCTGGTTCTTTTCAGCCTATGCTCCATTACCATTACTCCATTATTCCAAGGTGGTGTAAAAATATGAACCATTTTTGAAACTTGTAGGTCGTTTGTCATTCAGCAGAGTACTCAGGTATGATAGACATGTACACACATGCACACACAGAGGAAAAATTATTTTTCTGTGCAAGCCATCCTTAATGGTTTCCAATAAATGGAATTGTTGCAGCAACTATCTGGAACTGAGGAGCAGAGAAAAACAGCGAGGGGTTCACTTCCATAGCTTTAAATATTCATTGAAATATTTATGAGAAGGCAAGGAAGGAGCTTCCTCGACATTTAATTTTAAAACATCGCTGGTCAGTCCACCTCTTCCACCTGCAAATGGCACTTCAGGGAGAAATATGAAAGGGGCTAACCGCTGGAGCCCACGTTGAGTATGGGCTGCTCTCTGTACCCTTGTTCACCTCTGAACATTCAGTATCCCATCCGTCTCGATTAAATATGCAGTGCAGTCACAGTAACTTCCCCTTATCTGTAGAAGAAACTTGCCATTTGGAGTGTATGCCTAATCTGTTAAAAACAGTCACCACGATCTGCAGATGGTTTGGATATATTTGCTGTCATTACCTGGAAATCACTACCTTGGGATAAATAGAGGGCTTCAACTTCTCATCCTCTTTCTTTTATCTTTACGCTGCAGGCTTTGGGAGTGCTACATTTTCTCACCTTTGTGTGTGTGTGTTTGTGTGTGTGCACACACACACACTCTAGATTGGATTTAGGAAGTAATGCACATGTATAAAAGAGACTAAATAAATTCATGACACGATGCTCATTAAAATCCAATTTTATATTTGTATTTTTCCCCTCGGAAAAAAAGATGCGTGCCTTCGCATTCACCTTAGCCTGCAGAGAGAGCCATTTTCAGGAGTCCAAGAGGTTGAATTCATAATCAAACTGTAAGTAAATAGAGGTGCCAACAGAAGCCCTCATTCTGTGAAGCACTTTAAATATGTACGTTCCTATTTTAATATATTTAAAAGCAAGCATGCATGCAAAAAACAAGAAAGGAACTGCTCTAAATGTTTATTCATGTATATTTTAGTTGATGTTTTTCAGCTGTTGGGTTTGGGAAATGCTAAACTCATTAATGTCACTGAAGCCTTTATCTTTTTGAGAATCTTTGAAGTCTGACAAAAGCATCAACACCCTACTTTCAGTCTATCCTTTAGATTTAGGGGGTGGAGAAGAAAGTTTGTGTGCACTGTCATATTTGTTTCACAGACACAGCAAAAAACAGCGAATACCAACTCCCCATTCTGCAAAAAATATTGAGCCAAAAGCCCAGGGAATAATAGTCTTATGAGTTTATGCAGGGACACTGTGGTAATCCATCAGTGTCTATTGCCAACATAGAATATTGTTCCGCTACTAGGGCAAACAAGTATTCCAAACCCTTCTGAAGCTATCTAATTTACATTTTGTTTGTGGGTTGAGTGTGAGGGGAAGTGTTCGCTTCATACATGAACTCTTGCACAAGCTAGGCAGAGAAGGAAAAAAACAAGCCAAGGGAGCAATCTTATGGCTGCTAGACAGTGGCTGGACGGCCATAGGACATCTGGTTTTCCAGGAACCAACCTCGGAGCCTGCACTCCGAGGTCGGGTCCTGGATAACCGACCTCCCCCCACTTCAGAACAGCCCCGTCCTCTGCGCTCACAAGAGGATTGTGGAGCAGCTGAAAAGGGGCATTCTGGGGGGCATTCTGGGGGGCGTTCTGGGGTGGGGAGGGCGGAAATGCCTGTACGACACATCCAATGTGTCGTACAGCAGCCTCCTTCCCCACTCGGTGCTCCCGCGGCTAGACAGCCGCAATCGGCTGTCTAGCCAAAAATGCAGGGCAGGAGGAGCGTGGAGAGAACAATTCCCTCCGTGCTTCTCCTGCCCTGCATTGGCTGGGCGGTTGCCTCCGAGTTCGGAGGCAGCTGCCTATCTGGATAAGATTGCACCCTAAATGTCTATGGCAATGCACTTCTAACTGTGTATGCCTGTCAGCTCAGCATTACTCTCACTACACATCCCAGCCACAACTAGTTAACATCCATGTGTCAGCTCACTGTGCAATGCACATCAGCATGCACAACTGCTTTTTCATGGAAGAAACAAAAATCCCACATGCTCAGAGGATATCCAGGACTCTCTGCAGACTTTCCAAGGATATGCAAGCTCATAGTCTGAGGCCCTCTTCCAGGTAGCCCTGCCAAATGATGCAAGGCAGATGGCTACAAGACACCAGGCCTTTTCATTGGGTGGCACCCCATCTGTGGAATGTCCTCCCCAGAAAGGCTCACCTAGTGCCTGCACTGTGGTCTTTTCAGCACCACCAGGTGAAGACCTTTTTATTCTCCCTGGCATTTTAAGAACAGTGTGTGTGTGTGTGTGGGGGTGTGTGTGTGTGTGTGTTTTCTAGGGATGTACGAAAGTTACTTACCTTTTCGCGGATTCTGTTCATGGGGGGGAGGCGTTCTGTCCCTCCCCCCAGAATCCTCAATGGCCGGATGTGCTCCATGGCGGCTCTGCGGAGCAGCCGGCCAGGCCCAGGCCAGGGCTGTCTGCAGCCGGATTTCCGGCCACACAGGGCTCTGGGTAACAACAACAACAACAAAAGCATACACAAATGGCGGCGGCTACGGCCACCGCCATTTGCGTTCCTTATTTTTTGCCGTCAATGCACTGGCATTGGGCCTCACCGAGATCCGTCGCGGAATTCTCTGACATCCCTATTTTTTTTCCTGGCCTTATCTTGTTTTTATTACATGCAGTTCTTGTTTTTTGAATCACTGTCTGTTGTTTTCTGTTTTATCTTTTCAATTCACCTGTAAACCGCCCGGCAGTCTATAAATGTACAAAATAAGTAATTCATTAATAAATAATCTGAGAAACTGGGGAGGCAGAGCAGAAAACTCTGAAAATAAAGGGATAGGTTATGTACATCCTTAATGTCTATTTATGGAAAACACACATGCTCTTATTACAGGAGAGCCTTGAGTCCATCTAGCCTTGCTTCTCACAGTGGCCCGCCAGATCCTTAGCACACAAGAAGCAGGATGTAAAGGCAAGAGTCTTCCCTGTTGTTTGCCCCCCCCTCCACAATCCATCTAGCTTGAGCCAAGTCGATACTTTGACATCACTAAATGTATTACCAAGAAAATCTTTCTGAAGGTGCCAATGCGCTTTTCACACATTTCTTCCGTAAGACCCATTTATCATCTAACGGAAGCCAGTTCAGTGAAAAAGCATCAACAAACTAAGTATGTCTCTTCAATTCATCTCAAAATTTTGAACTTGTCGGGTTGTCAGAGCTTTCACCTTTGATTAATATATGTCCTCTGGAGTATTAATTTGTGTTTATGAAAGCATTTTGGATGAAATTGCTGTGCAGTGTTATGTTAAATGACCTTTTAAATGCGTTGATACTGAAAACACTTTATGCTATTAAGGTTGATTTAAAAAAAAAAAATCTGTCTTTAATGCGGTGGGTCACTGCTATTGTGTGCCATGTCATACTTGGTTCTCTAGACTCTGGTTTTATTTCCCATTAAACTTCACCTACTGTTATTTAAGTTGTTGCCAGCAATTACTGGGAAGCTCCAGAATTTTGCCTGACTACAGTACAGAGTATTTATTTTCTGGAAGTTCTGTTTTGTTTTGTTTTAATTCAGAGATGTGGAACTTCTTTCTGCCTGAGGGCTGAATTACACTTTGGAGATGCTCTCAGGGGCTGCTTTTCAGTGGGGGGCGGGGCTGAGGGCAAAAGGGGTGGTGCCAAAAATACCAACCTATTGAAGCTTGAACCTCTCCCGGCCAATAACTCAGCCTCAGGAGAGGCACGTCAACCTTTTAGAATGGCGGGGGGGGGGGGACATGCGAAAGTCAGGAAACCACTGAGGGATTAGCAGTCAGGGAAAGGGGGCGTGGCCATCTGGTGAACCCCAGAGAGCTGGATTGAGACCCATAGTTGCCTGGATTTGGCCTGTGGGCCTGAAGTTCAACACCCCTATTTAGTTAAATATCACATTCTTTATTTCTATGTCCAACCTTTCCTCCAAGGAGCTCAAGTCAGCATACATGGTTTCTGTCTCCGCACAATGTTATCATCACAACAACGCTGTCAGGCAGAGAGATGGTGATTGGCCCAAGGTCACCCCATGAGCGTCGCATCTGGGTGGGGATTTGAATCTCGGTCTCCCCAGTCCTAGTCTAACATTTTAGCCACTACACCACGCTGGCTTTCCTTACCTAGGGGATCATTACAGTAGTGAACCTGGGGGCTCAGTTCAGAAAACCTTCAGGATTAGGTAAGCATTTATGTCCTAGCATCCAGTTTAATTACAAGTTAAGGGGAGGCAGAGGCATGTAAGTGTGGAGGATCACCTTACTCCTCAGAAAGGAAGGGAGGTGGCACAACTTCCCTTGGACCTCCCTGTAATCCCCTGCCCTGTTTGTTTGTTTGTTTGTTTGTTTGTGATACTTACATACCACTAAATATAATATCATCCCTAAGTGGTTCACATATAAATATTAAAATCAGATCTAAAATACAATATTAAAAATATAATATTAAAAACAATTACAATAGTAGTGCAGAGGAATGGAAGATGCAGTAAGACAGAGCAGCATGATTCAGTTAATTACAAGCCAGCAAAAGCCTGGGTGAACACGAGCATTTTCAATAGGGCTTGTTACGAAGTGTGCTTTAATTTACATGGACGTACATATCACATACATCTAAACCAGGGATCTTTTGGGGTTGAACTCTGGGTGCTTAGGAAAACCTGGTACCCCCAAAAGCTGAGGGAGTCAAAGACCAGAAACAAGGTCTTTGAAAGCAATTCTTTGATTTATTAAAGAGGAATTTAAAATGAATTAAAATTACACATCAGGGGAATTAGAACTATACATACATTTGGGGAATTTGAATTATACATTAACACTCAGAAGGTTAGAGACAAGCATTTAACGTCAATAGTGAAGTACACTGGGATGCATAGAAAATCATGTGTGTGTGTGTGTGTGTGTGTGTGTGTGTAGCTGATCATGGAGAAAGGAGAGAAAGTGTGTGTGGAGGAGAAGGAACTTTCAGCTTGATATTTTTACTGGGGGAGTAACAATACTTTTTGGCGGGATTGTGAGAGGGTTTTAGAGCAAATGCACAGTTTGGGGAGAAAGTAGATGGAGAAATAGCTAAAGCCTAGGGGTTTTGGAATTTGGTATTGGGTGGAATATTAGGACAACAGAGGAAAAGAGAGAAGGAAATAGAAGATGATGCAAAGATTTACCTCTCCTTATCTGCTGACTTGTGAAGTGATGGGAAGCTCTGTTGAGTTCCTTCTCTGAGAAAGAAGGGGAGAAAGAAGGGAGGAAAAGGGGAAGAGGGATTGCTCTTCAGAGCAGAAAGGATGGAATGAATCCTCTTTCCTTCCTCACTGCTTGTTCTATGAATTTGGGTTGCTGTTTTTACCCTTTTTTCTCTCAGGATGTAGTAATGTAGTAGTGGTATGTAGTAACCCTAAAACAAAACAAGTCTTTTTTTCCCCAAGATTACTCATGGATGTTGGAAAATGGATTTTTAGGTGTCAGACATTAAGGGAAGAAAGAAGACAATGGGATTCTCTTTCTTTCCTGATGTGAGGAAAGGATGGGAGTTGATGGGTGCATATCTCTGGTTTTCACAGGTCCCAGTGAAATTTGAAACACACCACATTTTCTGGCTCCAGAACTGCATGGGGGCAGGTTTTCCAATGGGTGGGTGTCACTGCCAAGAAGGCCTGCCATCGAGGTATTACGTGGCAACATTTTGTTGATTTTTGGATGACCAGCAAGGAGGGATGTCTGTTGCTGGGAAATCTGATTCTTTTTGGCTTGATGGAGTTCCATGGCGTGTATAACTTGATTTATATCTATGAGCCAAGCTGCAGGCTGTTCCCCAAACTCCAGAAATGTTTTTGTGCAGGGGGTGGGGTGGGGGTGAAGTTCTGCAATTTTTGCAAATTATGGCCAAATTTGCACAAGTTATGCAAATTCAGGTGTAATTTTCACAAATTACACAAATTCAGGGGCAATGTGTGTAATTTGTGCAAATTCGGCTGTAATTTGTGTCGATTGCTCAGAAAATTGTGCACCTTCCCCCCAAATTGTGCAGAATTCCTGGGAAATCTGCAAACTGGCCTGACTCGCTGCAGATCAAGTCAGATGCCATAGCGGGAACTGAAACAAAGTCCAGTGGGCTAAGCCTAGGAAAACTCATCAAACTCCACCCCCCAAATGGATTTCTCCAACATCCCTACAGCAAGGCCTCCTTTGACAATCTTAAAGGTCAGCTGGATGTATATAAGGGAAAATGGTCTGCTAGATATCCTGGTCCCAAGTTGTTTAGGGCTTTGTATGACAATTACATACCCTTGAACATGGCTTGGTGGCCAATAGGCATTTTACATTCAGGGTTGAAAGAGAGACATATATATATATGCAAGGAGGATTGGTGCCTACAAGTAAGTGCATGATCTAGGACTCAGACAAACATAAGTGTCGTCCTTGACTGGCAGTGGTTTCATATGCCCTAGGTCTATGCTCATTCACAATATACACATACTGATTACCATGAGGAACTTGAAAACAAGAGGAGCCCATTAAAACCAAGCATGTTGTCCTGTTGGGCCCTACTCCACTTGCAAACAGCACACTTGCCAAATAGACACTGCCCCACCCACTGATGGACAATAGGTCCCAGCACTTCTGCTACATAAAACAAGGATCCCAGAGTTGCACTGCCATCTGCCTGTCCTCCTAGCAAGCTTCCCACAAGACTTGGGATAGTTGCATAGTTGTGTACCAAGGCACTAGAAAAAAAACCAAGTTCTCCTTATCTACTCAAGATTCCCTGTGTCTTCTCTTGCAAATCTGTTTTCTCTCCTCCATTATACTTCTAATGCTTTAGAGAGGCTGGGCCACCATTGCCCCTTCAGTCTCCTTTCATTTGATTATTTTGGCAAATATTTAATGGGGACATTTCAACATCTTTCTCTGTGGGCCAATTCAGGAGATAATTCTCTAATAATTTATTTAGTCTTGTGCCAATGTAGGGGTTGTGAACTGCATTATAACCATTTTCATTTAAACATGCCTCATTAGTAATCAGAGATGGTCGAGAGCCTTGATGACTTTGACCTTAGGTTTCATGATATCTTGAAATTACTTATTTTGCCTTGAAAAGCAAAACACCAATTTTCCCCATGCCCTTAAGTGTCTGATTGGAAATACTTTCTGATTTCCTGTGTTGCTGAGTCTCACATTCTGTAGCCTGAGTAAAGACACTTTTTCAGCAGTCATAGGTAAAGCTTGAAGAACTGTGTGATGTAAGCCTACCTTGGTCTCTAGTTTTCAGTATACAGAAGGACAATTGCAAGATGGGTAGATAGATTGATTAATGAATAGCATTTTCCCCTCTCCGCCCCCACGTGTCTTCTTTTGGGATTAATGAAAGAAGAAATTAAGAAGTCTAGCAACTCCACTATGGGGATGGATCTGCCTTTCTAACACAAAGAATGGTGGAAATCTGTGTAAGGGCAGTACTAGGGCTGTGCACCGCTTTGGTCTGAAGCCCGAATAACAAGGTGAAGCAGGCTGATTCAGAGGTGCCTCATCTTGCTGCAAAGCAGATCAGAACAGCACTGAGGTGCCCCGAACCGAAGCGTGTCAGCTATGAGGCGCCTTGTCTGCCTCGTATATTTGGAGCTCTTCTTATGTCTTCTGACCAGACCAGACAGGCTGTCTCCAAAATGTATCAGCTTCTAGGGATATCAGAGAATTCCGCCACGGACTCCAGTGAGGCCGGATTCTTTAGAATCTGCCCCCCCCCGAATCTGTGGGGGAATGGCCTCCCACCCTCCACCCCATGGAATCCCCCTGGAACGGAGCTTACCTGGTGGTGGATGTGGCGTCGGCGGAGGCTCTGGCGGTGGTGGATGCATCAGCGGCAGCTCCGGCTGGTCTCCCAGCCGCTGCCGGGTTGCTGAGGCAGCAAATGGCGGCTGTCGTAGCGGCTGTCATTTGCATGGCTTCCTTTTGCCATGATAGGCTACATAAATACTTACGTAGCCTATCACGGCTTGGCAGCCACACAAATGGCGGCTGGCATAGCAGCCGCCATTTGCGGCCTCAGCAGCCCAGCAGCAGCTGGAATTCCGGCTGTGGTGGCCGGCCCTGGCCGGTGGCTCTGCGAAGCCACCATGGAGCAAAGCCAGCCGGGGAGGATTCCGGGGGGAGGGACGGAGCGACTTCCTCCCCCCACCAATGCGAATGGACGGGTGAGTGGGATTCGAACATCCCTATCAACTTCTGAAAGATCATGCGGAGAGGCAGGAGGAGGAGGGAGGGAGAAGGCAAGAGGACTCGGAGGCACCAAATGTATCAATTTGAGAGAGATCCGGACAATAGGAGCGGCGAGGGAAGGGGAGAGCAGAGGGAGGAGGAGGAGGAGGGGGAGGGAGGGAGCTTTGCTGTGAGTCAGCCTCTGTTTGCTCATTGTGAGAGAAGTGGTGTTACTGGAGAGAAGAGGACTGTCTGAATGTTATTTGGCTAGAGCAGTATTCTCCAAAGTAGGGTGCACGCACCCTGGAGGGAGAGAAGCAAGATGATTCGTTGAGCTGCACGAGCCACCCAATGGTAATCAAGCAGCCTCCTGCTGCCCTGAGGAGCTGCCATTGTGTACAATGATGGAGGCAGCAGAGGCAGCAGGATGGGACGGGAGCCGAGAGGGAAGCTCTGTGGCATTTCTCTCTTGGCTCCCGTCCTATCTTGCCTCTGCTGTGGCCACTGGGAGCAACTGTGCCAGCCTCTGCCAGGCATGGCAGAGGAAGCCTTAACTCCTCCCACTCTCCTTTGGCAGAACAAAGCTGCGAAGAAAGTGCGTGTGATGACAATTATGTTAGTGTGTCCCCACCCCACCCTTCTGTTTACTGATCATTTTTGTTTATTCATTTAAAAATCCAGAAAATTTCACTGTTGTTGCTTATCAACAACACACACACTTATCGCCACACACACACACACCTTTTCAATTCTCCCTCAACCATTAGTTTGCCCTTACTTTGATTCTGTGTGTGTGTGTCTATATATCTATATCTATACCTATACCTATATCTATATCTATATCTATATCTATATCTATATCTATATCTATATTTCCTTTGTTCTTGGCTCCCCTCCACCTCACCTTCTCAATTGCTCTATTCCTTCCCTTCCCATGTTTGATCTCTCCCCTGCCTGCAAATTAAAAAACCCTTTCTCTTCTGTTGGTATTATAGTTCGCCCGCCCCCTCCTTTGCTTGTAGTTTAGTGTTTGCTTTTCTTTTGCTCGTGTGTGTGTGCTGTCTGTGTTGTGTGGACAAGCAAACAGTGTGTGTCAAAGGAGTACCCACATTCCACTTTTCCAAAAAACAGTGGGCAAAGGACTACACACTGACAGCTATTATTTAAATATAATACTACACTGTGTGTTGCAAAGCCAGCAAGCCCAATATGAGGCATCTTATTTTTTTTTTCAAAGTCAGCCATGATAGGCTACGTAAACATTTACGTAGCCTATCACGGCTGACTGCAGGGACGTGAGGTGCTGTTGTGCCCTCCTGGCAGGGTTGCTGTGTTGCTTCTTGCCTCTGCCAGTCCAGCAGACAACCCTCGCTGCTCTTTGTTCAAGTCAGTGTGCCCACCTGGCAGGGTTGCTGTCTTTGTTTTCTTCCTGCCTACCAGCCAGTGTTTTCCCAGGCAATTCAGCCAAAGAGACCCTGAGGTTATTGGCCATGAATGGGAAAGTAGTACAATTTACACTTCAAAGAAACTTGCAGCAGAGTTTAGGGATAGTGACCTCCTCACTGCTTCAACACCTAACTTGATTATCCCTTTATGAACTTTGGTTTGAGTTTCTGAGAACAGCACATTTTACCTGCGCCTTGCACAAAAACATGTGGCCCAAACTGTCTGAGATTTGGCAGCTGGGATGCCCTCCAGGGGGGCTGAGAGGGGCCCAGATTTCAAGCATTTCTGTGGAAGCAGTGAAAAGTTATAGCTCTTTGCTTTGAGAGTTTTTTTACCTGCACCTAGCACAAAACCTAGTGGGCCAAACTGTCTGAACTTTGGCAGTGGGGATGCCATCCGGGGGCTGGGAGAGGCCCAGATTTCATTTCAAGCACTTCTGTGGAAACTTAACTGTTATAGCTCTTTGCTTTGAGGGTTTTTGTGGGGAAAAATCAAATTTTACTTGAGCCTAGCACAAAAGCCACTGGGCCAAACTGTCTGAAATTTGGCAGGTGGAGTCCTATCCAGGAGAGGTCTCCAAATTAGGGATGTCAGAGAATTTCTCCACGAATCACGGGGAGGCCGAATGCCAGCGCATTCGGCCCCCCGAAATTGATGGAGAAACGGTCTGCCGCCCCCGCCCCCTCCCCAGGACGGGACTTACCTTGCTCGAATGTCCCTGGCGGCGGCGGCTCCGGCGGCAGTTCGGCGGCGGTTCGGCGGCAGTTCGGTGGCGGCGGTCGGTCTTCCGACCGGCTGCCGCCGCCGCCATTTCTAAGTAAAACAAACAAACAAACAAACGTGATAGGCTACGTAAAGATTTACGTAGCCTATCATGGCTAGATTTTTAAAAAACACCGTGACAGGCTACATAAATGTTTATGTAGCCTATCACGGCTGACTTTGGGGGGGGAAAAAGCACGTACGCAAATGGCGGCGCCCATGGACGCCACCATTTGTGTTCCTTATTTTGGCACGTGTAGTCTACGTAAACATTTACGTAGACTACGGAGAAAATAAGTCCGTAGCGTTGCCCTTATTTTCTCCGTAGTCTAAGTAAATGTTTACGTAGACTACACATGCCAAAATAAGGAATGCAAATGCGTACGTGCTTTTTTTTTTTCCCAAAGTCAGCCGTGATAGGCTACGTAAACATTTACGTAGCCTATCATGGCTGACCTCAGGGACGCAAATGGCGGCGGCTACGGCCGCCGCCATTTGCGTCCCGGCAGGAGACGAGGTTTCACGGCCGGAGGGACGGGGCGCCTCCCCCCCGGCCAGAATTTCGACGGGGAGGACGGGGCGCCTCCCCCCCAGCCAGAATTTCGGGGGGAGGGATGGAGCGCCTCCCCCCCACCGCGAAGCAAGCTTCGGGATCAGGTAAGGGACTTTCGTCCATCCCTACTCCAAATTTCATTAATGTATCATAAATTTATGGCTATTTGTGTTTTCCCATGCAAGTCAATAGGAAAATGTCAAAAATGAGTGATTTGGATGTCTGAATCTTGCTTCAGATCTGGATCTGAGTCAAAGCGGATGGGGTCCAAATCAGTCCGAGGTGGCGTGGGGCCACTTCAGAAGATCTGAAGCAGCATCTGAAGCAGAGCGGGGTGTCCGTGCACAGCCCTAGGCAGTACTACACACTACAAGAAACACAGGGCTACTGCTGAAAATGACATCCATGTGTTAAGTTCTCCCTTCTGTAATGTGTATTAACCCTTTACGTCCTCACCTCATCATGTTGCACATTTCCTCAGCTCTATTCCACTGAAATGGACTGCCATTAGTGGAAAATCGCACCATGTGACAATGTCCTGATACAGTGTTTTGCTACATGTTATGGAGGGTTTCAGTTTGGTTATCTGAGTAATGTTATGTAGAAGTATAATTGCTTTTCCTGATTTGTTGTGTGTATATTTGTACAACCTTGTCCATTTCTTCTTGTGTTATTTCATGAGGTGTTCTGGGAAGCACCTCAGACTGATGTCAGAACTAGGTGGGAGCACATATAATGATCGTAGCTTGTTTAGCATGGCTGTAGTCATTTTAGAGAGCCCCAAACTTTATTTTAGCAAACACAAATATGCATGGATGTTGCATTGTTTTGGTTTAATCTCTTTGTCCACACAGAGAATGGCACGTCACACCAGTTGTCTGACCAAACTCTAGGAACAGTTTGTGCATTCCAGCTATTCTTATTATCCCTCCTGGCATTTTCAACTGAGATCAAAATAAACTGTGTTACCCGGTGGAGGTCTGGTTTCGCAGAGACTTAAACCCATGCAATAGCTTCCAGAAATTTGAAGTTTTGAAAAACATTAATAAAAACCATTGCTTGTTGGTTTTTGAAAAGGTATTGCATGTTTTGTGTTCAGCATTAAGCAGAACAGAGCAAGCAAGTATGGTTTTAAAAAGCCTATATGTTGCTCTACAAAAAGCACTTAATTAATCCTTTAAAAAGCCATTATATGGATTCCTTCACCCTTTTTCCATAATAAGAGATCAGATCACCATTGCTAGTCAACCCAAGACAACAAGTAATGCTCGAAATGAAAGTGAAATATGTCAACAGTAGAAAATCAATCAACTATTTTTGAAGCATCTGTTATAAATCCTGGGCCATATGCAAATTGTCCAGAGACATGTCTGCTTAAAGATCTGTGGTGGTGGTAAAAGAGCATATTGTAGTCATGTTTTTGCAAAACATTCTAATGCCTGAGTGACTCTTAAGTATGGTGGAGACAGGCAGACAGTTATCAAGATGTTACTACTGGATAGGTTAACATATCTAGAGCAATCTGCAGAAAAACTTACTCTAACACCGACTGCACTTCTGATTTATTAGTATTGTTTATTTATTAATGGGGCATATTTGTTGCCTTTTCCTTAGTGGTTGTTTTGCAGAGAGCTGTCTCTGTCAAGAGCAATGGCCGTCAATATCCATTATTGAACAGATCCAACAAAGGCTATTTTGCCAACAGCTACCATAATCCACACAGAGACACACTAAAAATCTGGGAAAAGGAACCGTGGGGCAAGTGAGAATTTTTGATAAGTTTAAGCTCTGGGCATTGTCTTTTTACAAATGATCACGACACAAAGAGTTGCCTCAGGGTGAATGTGCACATTACAGTGGATACAGGGCACTGGTTGAAAATGGTAGGCCCATGGCGGGTACTTTCCACTCTCCTTAAATATGTAGTTTCCCTTAAACAGTGCTGGCACACTGCCACATCATGTGTTTCCCTGCTGCCTCTCACTGGGGAGTAGTCAAAGATGTAGAACAGCCTTTCCCACTCTGGCGTCCTCCAGGTATGTTGGACTATGATTCCCATATTCCCCAGCAGAAGGAGGCATTCTGATAAGAGTTGTAGTACAACACATCTGGAGGGCACCAGACAGGAGAAGGCTGATGGAGATTAAGGGACAGGGAAACAACTAAGTAGGGATGGATGGACTCACCTCCATCTGTGCCACCGGTAGGGATGGACGAAAGGGACTTACCTTGTCCTGCAGCTTGCTTCGCGGTGGGGGGGAGGCGCTTCGGTTCTCCCCCCGAAGTTCAGGTGAGGGGGGGAGGCACCCTGCCTCGCCCGGCCGAAATTCAGGCCGGGGGGGAGGCGCCCCATCCCTCCCCGGCGAAATTCAGGCCAGGGAGGACCACCCCGTCTCCCCGGCTGCGAAAACAAACGTAAAAAACAACAACAACACACACCCGTGATAGGCTACGTAACGATTTGCATAGCCTATCACGGCTAGATTTCCAAAGTCAGCCGTGATAGGCTACGTAAATCGTCACGTAGCCTATCACGGGTGACTTTGGGGGGGGGGGAAAGCACGTACGCAAATGGTGGCGCCCCATGGGCACCGCCATTTGCATTCCTTATTTTGGCACGTCTAGTCTATGTAAAGATTTTCTACATTCTACATTCCCTTATTTTCCCTTCTAAAGAAAGTCTACGTTCCCTTATTTTCGCCGTAGTCTACGTAAATCTTTACATAGACCACCCCTGTCCAAATAAGGAACGCAAATGGCGGCACCCATGGGGCGCCGCCATTTGCGTACGCACTTTTTTTTTTTCCCAAAGTCACCCATGATAGGCTACGTGGCGATTTACGTAGCCTATGCCTATCATGGCTGACTTTGGAAATCTAGCCATGATAGGCTACATAAATCGTCGTCACGTAGCCTATCATGGGTGTGTGTGTGTTTTTTTTACTGTACTTTTTTTTTTTGTAATGGCGGCGGCGGCAGCCAGTCGGGAGACCGGCCGCCGCCCCCGCCCCCGCCGAAATGCTGCCGAAATGCCGCCGGGACCCACCGCCAAGAGGGACATTCGCCGAAGGTAAGTCCCATCCCGCGGGGGGGCAGGGGGCCGGCGGAGAATTTCCCCAAAACTTTTGGGGGGGTGAATGCGTCAGCACTCGGCCTCCCGAAGATTCGTAGAGAAATTCTCTGCCATCCCTGGCCACCGGGTGCTCACTGAACCCCCACTGTCCATCCACCCTGTTCAGCTCCTTGAGCGAGCTGCCGCATGGTCCGCAGGTGGCTGCTGAGTGCCTGATCCCTGAGCAAGCCACCATTCTGTGAAAAAATGGTGGTGCGGGTTTTTCCATAAATGTAAGGTTGTATAAATGGCAGTTGTAAAGGGCCATTTACACAACATTATAGGTGCAAATGGAACATTTACATCTGTCATATTGCATAAATGACCCCTTTATAGCCACCATTGACGCAACATTACATTTATGGAAAAAAACAAGCTGCCATTTTTTTTTGCAAAATGGTGGCTCAGGTTCCCCCCCCCCCATAAATGTAATGTTAGGTAAATGGTGGCTGTAAAGGGGTCATTTATGCCATTTTGCAAAATGGCAGCTCACTGAGGGAACGGGCGGCTGCCAGGTGCTCACAGACCATGCAGCGGCTTGGCAAATGGGGTCCAGTAAGTGCGGTGGTCTCCGGACTAGGGTCCAAGAGGCTGAGCGGGGGGGGAGCTGCCGGACTCCACCCCCCTGTCGGACTCCCATGACATCCCTGCACATAACATAGTGATGTCACCTCAGAGGGTAATGAAACCAAACGATATAGGGAGAGAGGGTAGAATGCAACATGCCACTTTGGGCTGCACCATGTCTGCCGTAATGTGTAGTTTCACCTTTATACTGACTGAGTCAGCACTGCAGTGTTTATTGACAATAGCTCTCAGTGGCCTTTCCTTGCTACCTAAGGGCTACTCTATACATTACATTATTTAGATGTGGACCCAGGATGTCTTCAGGTCAAACTACATGTTACATTACTTGCACAGCATGTATCTGAGACTTTTTGGTAATTCAACTTGCTCAAGAGAAACTGTGTGTGGCCCTGATTCAGATTGGGACCAGAGCACACTGGGAAGGGAGAATTAAACATCCCCCTCCCATTTTCTTCCTGAATCACCACCCCTACCCTGACACACATGCACACACACAAACATGGGGAGTAAAAATAAGAAAAAAGCCTCCGCTGGAATTGATGGAACTTTGTCTTTGTCTTTTTTAAATCCCCAGGGGTGGGTGTGGAATTTCAGGAAGCAAATGGGTGGGTGGGGAAATGTTTAATCCTCCCCTCCTGGTGCATGTTGGTCCCAGATCTGGATCAGGACCATGCACATTTACTCTTAAGTAAAAAAAGAAAGAAAAAGAATAGGCTCAGTTACATGCTATGCAATTCTGTAGTGTGTGGTTTGTCCCTTACGTGTATGCCTAAAAAATGTTAATGCAAGGAGCGTGTGTTGGACATAACCGCTCTACTTGGCCACTTATTTCCAGCATGTTTTTGGCGTAGGTCTTATAGGCACCCCAACGGTCATCAGACTCTCTTGTCTTGGTCTATATGTCAAAGAAGGAACAGCTGCAGGCAGCTAGTTCTGCTCTTCTCTTCCCTTCCAGACAGAACACTTGAAATGAAGAACTAGTGCCCAAGTTTTGCTTTTATTTTCCTCCTCCCTCCCAATCCCTTTTCCATTGTGTCATGACTTTTGGATTGTAATCTTGAGGGAAGGGACTGTCTTATTAATAACCTTTGTAAGCCGGTCTAGGAGTCATTTCTTGCCTGAAGATCGGGGTAAAAATCCTATAAATAAAGATCCCTGCACAAACCCGAAGGAAAAGAAAACTGACAGTGTGTTGAAAAACCACATATGGAAATAAATCATTTCTTAGATCAGTTCTCTTAGGGGATGAGAGACATAGAACTCCCCCCCCCTTCTTTCATCTTCTTGAATTTGATACTGTCAGTTTTACATTGGAAAGTCACAGAATGCACATTCTGTAAACCTGTATGCTGATTGTAACTCTTATGGGATCTCTGTTCTTTTATCTCTTGTTGTGCTATTTCTTTCCTCTACCCTCTTTATTGTATCACTGTGCTTTCCACCCAAACCAGCACTTATTGTACACCTTACATTTTCAAATGTACACTTAAAGCATCCTAGAGGTGCATTTAAAAGAAGGTAATGTGTGAATGGGCCCTTTGCTTCTGTGATCTTTAAGGATGTACAGTGTACAAAGTAGGTCAAAATTCACTCAGATGACTTCTTGCGTGCATGTTTGGGCACAATAATTATCTGCATAATGCTCTATGCCAGGCAGACAAGCACAGCTACTGTGCGTAGTTTAATGTGCTTGGCAAAAAGCACCCTAACAAATTTACCATCCTCTCTCCCCCTCTTTTCCTCCCCATTATGCTTCCTGAAATGTGCCATAGGAACAGATGAATGAAGGAAATAATGCTCAACACCAGCCCTCTTCAAACCAGGGCCCTCCAAGTGTTTTGGACTACAACTCCCACCATCCCTGGCCATTGGCGATGCTGGCTGAGACTGTTGGGCATTGTAGTCCAAAACATCTGGAGGGACCCAGGTTGGGGAAGGTCTACATCAGTTTCAAGGAATCACTGGTCACCCCCCGCACACACATTATTCAGAACTTCTTCCTCTCAGCTCCTTCATTTCATGTTCAAATACAATGGTAGGGCTGATCAGGGTCAGCCCTACCATTGGGCACAGTGGAGCAGCTGCCTCAAGGAGCAGAGATGTTGAGGGCAGGGGGGAGGGACCAGCAGCAGGCCACCAAGCCATTCCCTCCTGAGCCTCCAAGGACATGCCCCTCTCTTGGCCCAAAGTTACCATGGCTGAGTGGGGATTTGAATGTAGATCTCCCTAATCCTAGTCCAACAGATATTCTAACCACTGGCTCTGCAAAGCATCTGGTGACAGAACGGACAAGATGGGCCATTGGCCATGTAGCTATAACACTGAGCCAGCTATTAAACAGTGCATCACGTCCATTTTCCAGGCACTGCTATTATCACACAGCTCCAGATTAGGAAACTAAATGGACAACAAAACAGCAAACTGAGCCAGGGCCTGCAGAATGTGCAGACAGCTGGTAAACAACATTGTGATGATCCAGTGTGGATTATCTGTCAGCATAACAGTCACTTCCATATGCTGCTCACCTCCTCCTCCTCCTTTTTCTCCTCCTCCACCTTAGTAAAGCAGAGATCCAAATTCCGTAGAATTATTGCAAAGCTCATTGTGATGACAGAATAGAACAATGGAAAATTGTTCCCTGTGTTTTTAAAAACTGGCATATTTTGCCTTCAGAGCTTTAGCACTTCCAGAGTCTCTGGCAACAATAAGAGAAATGTTTAGAATTGAATGCTTTTGTGCTGCAATATCAACATAGATTTGTGGGTTAGAATTTCTGATGTGCATAAAACTGTCCTGAAGACGACTTCCAGCAGATACATATTTTAATCTGAGTAGTTTATTTCATAGTTGGGTACAAAAACATCTGCTTCAAATGTGTGTGCTTCACTGTGTACAGAATAGAAGCGATGAATCAGTTGCAGTTGAAAACCACAGCTACAGAGTCTGCTTTGGCTTCAAATAGATGGCCCCCAGAGTGCCTACAGTTGCCCACCTCTGTGCTACACAGTTAACATAACATGTAGTTTGACCTCTAATCTGTACACAGTTAAAGTGGTCACACTCTAGCCCTGCCTGAGCTGGGCACTATGCTGATGACATCAGGTCTCCTGAAGTGTCCATTGCTGGGTCTGGGCACAGCAGTGATTGTAGAATTCTGTGACCCACTCGACACAGTCAGTCAATGAAAGGGAGAAATTTCTGGTGTAGTAATGGGGTGGAATCTGGCCTTGGAGCTAATTCTGCTTTGTCTTCAGCGGAGGATTCTGTGTGAAGTGTTTCCCTAGTGGCATCTTCATGTTGTTGCCCAAGAAGAGAGCCTTAAGCATCAAGCCACACTCTTCCCAACACGGCCACTGCGGACAACTTCCTAAGTTCCTGCTGCTGCCAAATATACCGTGTAGTGAAAGGTTAGCCAACTGGAAAAATAACCTCAAAGAAACAGAGTAGCCTTGACAGAACCATCTAAATTAGCACACCTAAAGTTTCTGGAATTTCTGACAAGAATAGTTCTAAGGGTGGTGGTGATAAGCCAGTACAATCCTCAGGCTGCGAACCAGAATCATTTTTCCCCTGAAGCCCATTCTGATGTTCAGGTTCCATTGCACTTCCAATGATGTCAGTGGGAAGACTCCCCCCCTTGAACCCCCCCCCCCACACACACACAACCTGTTTCCCTTTCTCCAAAATGGGTGATGGTAGCAACAGGAAGGCCTTTCAGCAGAACCTCTATAAGGCCCTCAGAACTGTTTAGACAGTGTCCCATGTTGTAGGGTGGCCAGGTATCCTACTTCACAGCATACAGTCTTCTGTTTTGGAGAGGTAGCAGAGGGCTGTCCTCTATTTGAAGCAAAAGGAGGAGAGCAGTGTCCTTATAGTTGCCCATCAACACTTAGTACTGTCCTGGACAGCAGACTGAGCAGGCTAACAGGTCACCTGGCCATGCTTCTCTACTATGGTGAGATATATTGTATTTCTATTTAAATTATAATTATTATTTCAAAATTTGCATCTATACCTAAAAATGTGCAAATGTACATGCTGTGCAAAGTGGCATCCTCTTTTTTGGTGATGCATTTCCTCGTTTTTGGTGATGTTTAAGTGGCTACCCTACCTGGGTGCCAGAAACTCTAGGAAAGGTGCTTTCCTGATACTAAGGGAACTTTCACAAGCATCCTGTGAGTGCCACCACCACCATGTATACTTTAAGGAAAAGAAAGGATGCTGCTGCGGTGATAATGGGGATGGTTGGCACAGGGGCTAACATTGTGGTCCCCAATCTTTCTGGGTCAGTGGGCACATTTGGAATTTTGAGAGCGTGTCAAGGGTGCTCTCACAAAATGGTTGCCATGGAGGGAGTGATTTCCCATTCATAAATTGGCTTTGATGGTGGGCATGGCTGGTTAGAAAACACTTATTTCCCAGAAGGCAAACTGGTAACACTAAAAAAATGTAACTTCTTCAAGAACCTAACTACAGGGCAGAGGCGGGGAGGGGGGGAGCTGAGTTCCAAAACACAAAATCCTTCTTTTAAACCACAGCTCAGATAGCACTGGAGGGCAGCACTTTGCTTTGAAGTATGCCAGACTTCCAGTTTAAAAAGAATACTTAAAAAAAATCTTAAAATAAAAGCAGGAGGGGTACAGAGCCTGGTGGGCACCGAAAGAGGTCCCTGCAGGCATCTTGCTGCCCACAGACACCACATGGGAGACCCCAGGGCTGGCCCATGATAGATCAGGTCTGAACCTTGGTGGGGCTTGGGTTCAATTTGTAATAGGTTTGGGAGGTGAGTTGACCATTGCAAATCCAGCTACTCAGCTACTAACCTTGACACCATTGCTAATCTTTTTGAATAGATCAAGAACAAGACCTCATTTGGCTCTTCCTGCAATTTCGCTGTAAAATCACAACACAGCTTGTTTTAGCAAGTAATATCTCTCATTACATCCAGGTGTCCTTTAAAAAAAAAAAAGTTGCAGTTTTGAAATGGAACCTGGAACAAAATTGAAGAACCTGGCTGTAAAAACTATTTCTGAAAGTTAGATATGAATGATGTTTTCAACTGATTGTCATTATTTAAAAAAAAATTCTTCACAGCAGTCAGCAACGTGCGAGAAACTATTTTGGATGATTTGCTCCTTCATATCAATTATTGAAGGTGATTAATTTAATAATTTCATTTTGAAATGATTAATAAAAGTTGTCTACGTTAGGTCATAGGGAGGACACAATTAGTTTTCTTACGATAAAATAAATAAACTAATTTAAAGTGAAAATGTTTTACACAGCAGGGAACATGGAGAAATTAATTCTGGGCAGGGGGGAGACACCATGCAAATAGACAGGGAACATCTACATTAATGAATTCCTTGGGCCATTTCTATGAAGTATAACTGCTGAAGGCGGGGGACTGAATTAGGTATATTCACAGAGCAATCCTATGGAAGTTGGGTGGGAAGAGTTCCAGGGCTGGCATACTTTCTTTAGGGATGGGCAAATGAACAATGTTCAAGATTGCCAGGTGTCTCCAAACATTGTCCTGCTGCCACTCATCTTGGGCCTGATTCCCATTCACAGTCTCAATCACCGCTCACTTTGTGCGAATGGGAAAATTGTGCAAATCGAGCAGCGCTTGAACAGGAGATGTGTGCAGATCTCCTCAAATTTGCGCAATTTTCCTCCATAGGCTAAAGTAGGGCTCATTCAGTCTATAGGGGAAATTTCTGCAAATTAGGAAAATTGCACAGATCAAACTGGGAATCAGGAAGGAGATGAACGCAAGTACATCTTCAACAATTTGCAAATATTTTTGGCGGACATGTGGTCACACTCATAGCTTCAAATGAGTCATGCTCACATGTTTTGTGAGCAAAAATGAAATGCCCATACATCCCTAGGTTTCTTTCCCATTTGGGGGGTGAGAAAAAGGGGACTTCTGGATCCTGCAGATCCAAGGCCTCCAGCCATATGCCCTTTACATGCTCTTATCACTCCAATGGTGGAGGTTTGATGGTGGTGGTGGTTTCCACTGCCACAGTGAGGAGGCCCCCAGCAGGGGACCTCCTCCTTCCACAGTAGACCTCCTCCTCTTCCTGCAGCAAGGAAAGACTGCAAAATCCAGTGATGCCTTGGACCCTCTTTCAGGGACCCTAAGGGTGTGCTGTAAGTGGATGTAGCTAAATTAAAGACAAATGTATAGCCTGGGTTTTAAAAGGGTGAAATATTATATACATGCTGGGTTCATGGTAGGGCTATTCATGCAAGGAGAAGAGACTTCCCTGCATGTATTGGTAGCTGTATGTGGAACCACACATGTGAATGGCTGCTGCCATTTGTATGTGTGCTGCCATCAGTCCAGTACATCAGCTGAGGTTGTGTGTAGCCTGTTAGATCTTTTAAATATGGGATGGAATGGACTTGTGAGTGAACACATGCAAAAGTAACATGGGGTAGGATCCAGAATCTGCCTTCATAATGGAATGGAAGGGCTCCCATGAAAGGTGCCTCTGGTCATTTTTCCAAAATCCCCACTCTCTCCAGCACCACAACTCACTCCATTCAGCAGGGTCCCCTGACCCTCTGTGTAGTATTTCCAGGGGGCTGGAGGGGCTGCCATGGGAAGGAGGGGTGGGGAAATCCTCTTCCTGTCTCCCTGTCAATCAGCACTTTCCAGAGGATCCCAGCTGAGCTATGCCCCAGCTGCTGCATGCATCCAGATTTTGGGAGCTGCATCTCAGTCATCACTGGAGACATCATAAGGTACCTGAGTCCATGAATCCATGAAAGGATTATCTAACACTTGTCTGTTAATGTGTTTTTGCTCTCACGTGGATGATACTGGGAAAATAGAGATCAGTGGACTATCTATCTATCTATCTATCTATCTATCTATCTATCATAATATAATGCTGTACAAACACTTCATCAACCAAGAGATGTCAGTTGACAAGAATATTCTACTGTACTAGTCCTTTATGGTGGGAGCTACAAAGGGACGACTAGCGAATTAGAAACCAAGACGCTGCAAACCAACATGGTGTGTAGTTGCTGAAATCATCACTGTGTGCTTTTCCCTTATTCTGAGGATCAAAGGCAGAAGGGGTGGCTGGGAGGAAAGGGGATGCCTATATGGGAAGTAGAAATGTCACATGGCTTGGGTCTCAAATGTCCATTTCCCAGTTCTCTCCTCTGGTCTCTGTCACTGTACCCAGGGAACCTTATCTTGCTCATAAACACAGTCGCAGCTGTGCATGGTCGCAACCATTCTAATTGGCTGGCAACAGCATTGCCTGGTTTTATTCTTTGGGCCATGTTTATTTATTATTATTGATTTATTACATTTATATCCCACCTTTCTTCCATCACGGAACTCAAGGGGACAACATGTGGTTCCCAGGTGGTCTCCCCTCCAAAGACTGACCAGACCCAGACCTGCTGAACTTCAGCAAGGTGGCTGCTTCAGTTGCCTTCAGGCTTTGCCCTGGGACCTCCTATTGGGAGACAGACAGGACTTGCGAGTCACCCCGTGAAATGGACTGGCTCAGGAGTGATGACTGGAAGCATTTCTTCACAGCACATATAATTCACCAGTGAACTTCCACGCCACAACTTGTGGTGATGATAGTTAAGTTAACCACTAGCGCGCAGTTTCAAAAATGGAACATACAAATCCATGGGTGATAAGTCTATTCTCCATGAGAACAGGATGAAGCCTCTGAATAGCAGATGCTGAGGATAAACAGAGGCAAGCCATCATGCTGATGGGGACTTGAGAGAATCCAGATAATTGGCTGGTTGCTTCTGGAAACAGAATGAGCCAGTAAGCCAGTTCCTATGGTCTTGTGCCCCTCTCAGCTCAGTACATAAATAGTGCTCACAAAAAGGGAGAATGCAAATGTCTCTAGCCTCTTAGGCCACCTTTATCTATGCCTAGAGTGAGATGGTTGCCACAACTTCCATACTTGCTACCTCCAGGTATGTGTAAAGAACTTACCCTCCCGTGGTTCAGCCTCTCAGCATAACATATAAGTGATCCACCTCCAACACTGTAAAGCTGAACCATGTAAACTGACATTTTAAAACATTGCTGGGACAATGAGATGATGACTGTGGAAACAGAGGCATTGATGCCACTCCAGGTACATGCAAAGGGGGCTTACTTTGCCAAACATTAATCTCTGGATGTTCAAATGGCTAGTGAAGAAATGCTGGGAGTTTTCTTCTTCCATTTGCTACTATTTCTCTTCTGACCACCCTCCTTTGTTATCTTTCCCAGTTTTTTACTGATCAACTATATCAGGGGTAGTAGACCTCCAGATGATTTGGACAACTCCCATCAGCCCTAGCCAGCATAGCCAATGGTGAGGGATCATGGGAGTTGTAGGCCAAAACATCTAAAGGGCCACAAATTGTCCACCCCAGACTAGATCTTTGATCTCCCCTTTCCAGAGGATATGTCAGCAAAGTCCATGGAAGCCCCCCCCACACACACACACACACAGATGGTGTAGTGCTATGTTCTTCACTGCAAAGTCCTAAGGCCGCTGGCAGCTCCCAATCATCTGAAGTGTGGCTTGTTGCCCCCCTCTCATTCATTCACTCTCTGTCTCTTTTTTGCAATAGCTGATCGCTGTCAGCAGGCTTTGTCTTGTTCTTTGCGTTAGCAGTGGGCCAGCTGCTGTGATCTGGGCTAGTGGAGGAGGCCTCGGGGCTGGGGACTCAGGAGACCTGCTGCTCCTCACCAGTAAGGTAGCATGGAGGGTTGGGGGAAGAAGAGAACACAGGAACAATCAGCCAATTATCTGTGCAGGGTGGGAGGAAGAGCCCAAGAGGCAAAGAGCAGCATGACTGGCTGGCTGCACAGGCACTAGAGGTGGAAGGGAAATTGAATGTGTGTGGGAGAGGGGGAGAGAGAGAAAGAGGAATGTGGGCCTGCACTGGAAGATTTTGCAGCAGGGGGTAGAGCACAGCATTCTCTCAGTGAGGATAAAATGATCCATCGCAATCCAATGACGAAATGAGCCTGTTGGAGTTTGCCTGGCTGGCAATTTGGTGACTGAGGTCCTGCCCCACTGAATCCAGTGTACAGCATTGTTGCTTGACCAGGGATGGAAGAGGAGGGGCACCCCATTGCTTAGGAAAACCCTTCAAGTGGTCTTGCTGGCAGTGCCTCGAGCTAAAGTGGCTCCTGCTTGAAAAATAGTGGAGATCTTTGGTGTAGTTTGATGGCTTAGAGACTGAGCTATGTCTTCTATGCTTCTGCCATGACCTCACTAGGGAGCCTTGGCCACCCCACCCCCCAGCATTGGTTCTCTCCCCGCCCACTGCAATGTCAGTGTTAGTAATACTGACTTACCTTACACTGTTGTTGTAAAGGCTTACAACTAGATAATGCACGCAGTGTGCTTTGAACACATGAAAGTGCTATACAAATGTATTAGGATTATAACTGATCTGACAAGGGCTTCCCATTCACTTTGAGAGAAGGGCAGATTCCAAGCACATAAAGCAATACATGTGAAGAGCTCCCTGTTCTATGCATGCCTCTTCCGTATGTGGGCATTGGAGTCAATGCTGCACCATCAAATTCAGTGGGGATGTTGCCACTGACATCAGTCAGAAGTAGATTCCATCCATATTGATGAACTAGTAGCCATCTGGTTGAGTATTTGTCATCAAAAAATAAACCAGCAGAAGCAACAGAACAAAAATAGAGAAAAGTAACCTCTGCTGAAGGTAAACAGAATCTGTAAGTCGATGGATGCAATTCCACAAATCAGCAGTCAGTTTCCTCATGCACAGCAGTCATCATTTTAAGAGCTTATTCATTTGTGATAAACTTCTGTGTACTCAGAACTGTCCAAAGAAAACTTTCCACATGGGACTATGAAAACTCTATAGCGCTGATTGATATTACCTTTGGTATTCCTTCATGGCCTTGCCTTGTGGCCAATTGCTAAGAAATTCAATCTTCATTTGTAGATATTTCAGCTGAAGTGTTCCTCTTTCTATAATATGCTAACTGTGATTTGCTGAACTTCTAATAGTAGAGATTCTATAAACTTTATGGGCCACACAGAAAAATCCATCTGCAGATATTCATTTTAATTGTTCATTTTCCACTTAGATCCAAGGTAAGATGAAGAGCACTAGAGGTTTTCTGGGTCTCAATTAGGCTGGAAGTAGACATGTATCCAATACATGAATCCCCAGGCTCATTATGTTATTACACAAATCTGAGTTAAGATCAATTAAGAAAAACTCAGCATAATAGGGAAAAATCCCTAGTGTGAGGCGTGTGGGAATCCATGTAGTCTGCATTCATCTTTCCTTGAAAAACTACATTAAGGTGAAAACTTCAGTCAGTTTATTAAAGACACTTTGAGAACACTGCATCATCAATAGAGAGCAATTGTAAAATTAATTTTGAACATGATCCAGACAAAATTAAGCAGATACTTACTTCTCCCCTGGAAATCAATAGAATTTAAAAATGCTTGACTTTGGATAGATTGTGTCCTTTGTATTATGGCAGGCTTATAACTAGCCACTCACCTGCTCACCTACAGAGAGCATAAATCACCTCCATCAGGTGATGAGGAGGAAAAGCTTTGACAAACTGGAAACCAGTTGACCCTCCTCAAGCCCTTTCTTGTTACTGATATGCAACAAACGACTAACAGATCTGGACAGGAAACAGGGCTAGTAAACATTTTTATGGGCCAGTAACTTTTGTGGACTTATTTGCAAGGCTGTATAATGGCATCTGTCACAGCCACTAGAAAATCTTCACCTTCTGTTGACACAGATGATAAAAGAACGATAGTTAGGACTCTTGTCCTTGTATTTTCCTTGCTGTGAGATAGAGACAATACATCATAACAACTGAGCAGAAAATCTGTAAATGAACAACAGGGTTAACAGTCACATTCACTTATAAGAACACAGGACAAAATAATAAACAATTTGGAAAGCATCCTGCTTTTATGCCACTCAGGTGGGTGAGAGCAATTTGCTGCTGATAGCAAATAGCCTTGCCTGCACATAACTCAGGCTCATAAAGTTCATGAGTTATTGAAAGGATGTGTAAAAGTGCATTTCAGTTTCATTTACTTCTGCACTTGGCGCAGCATAAAGAACCTTAATAAAATCAGAAGGAATTTGCAGGTCAGGATAATTATGCATCGCCTGCTATGGAAGCCGTATGTATGCATTGCAAAGGATTCTGGGGCTTATTTTTGGTTCGCACCATGTGAACTGAAACTTCTCTCATACCCACCACTTTTCTGCAGATGCATATTTCAGGGGAAGCTAAGTAGCGGCTTTCCTCCATTCCTGATCTTCTTGAGTACCTCCCAAGACGTGTCTGAAGAATGGATCCCCAGAACATGGTTTTTAAAAAGCTCAGAGAGATATGATACCTCAACATCCCAGCTATTGGTCAATTTGTCATGGACTCTCCAAAGATTTGAACAAGCAAGTTCTGGAGATCAGTTGCTTGAGCAAAAAGGCCCTGATGAAGACACCCATTTTATTAGCACACCGCTTAAATGTGGTATACAACTAGGTGTACAACTCCATTATCTGGATAATCTCAGAAGCTTATTGGGGTACAGATAACGGGGGGGTTGTCTGTATTGCTACAGAATGCTGTGTTATGCAAAATAGCTCTCTCACAGTGCGATCCTGAGCCAGAGTTAGGCTGGCTGGGTAGGGATAGGATTGCATGCAACTCTCCAGTACAGTCCAAGCAAATAATAGATTTGCCTACTTAAAATTACTTAAAGGTTGCAGTTTCTCTCACTGTCTGGGACCAAGATGACAATAGCCCTCTAAAAAGAGTTTGGAAGCAAACTTATTTTCTTAGGTAAATGAGCCAAGATGCTAGTATTCATGGAAAATGAACATGATAAATAACTTTGTGCTTATGACAGCCAGGAGATGCAATGAGTTTCAACTAACAATGATACAGGAGAGAGACCCAGAATGCAGAATCGTATATAATGAAGACAAAACGTCCAGGGGCTCAGGACTTAGAAGAGATGCCGATGGAAGGCCATTTGCCAAACCCCAACATGTGATAACAGATTCAAAGTTCTGATAAAGGGGAAAACAAGCAGCAATTCATGAAAGCTTCCAACAGATGTTAATGGCAGCAAAGTTCATAGTTAGTAATGGGGGGTGGGGTGGAGAGAGATAGCGGAAAATTACTGCACACCAGGTAAAGGAGATAAGAACTGTAATCCATCAGCAAAATATAGTGAATGATATACTACTCCATGAACCAGTTATGTATAACTCTGTTTGGCAGGATTGTAATGCAGATTGATTTTACACATTTGTTAATTTATTTATCCAGGTGAAACAGCCACAGAATTGCTTTCTAGTGGATGACCCCACTAATGATCAAAAACAAGATAGCAGGATGAATTAATGCAAATATTCATGGCTGACGACAACAATAATATTTATTTTCATAGCATTTTAGAATGTTTTAAGAACCAACAACCCTGTGAGGTGGATCAGTAGTACAGTCTTCAGATGCAGGGCTGAGGCTGGAAACAATGTGGCTTACTGAAGGCCACCTAGAGCCGGTGCTGACATAACAATGGTGTACCCTGCATGGGGCCAGTTGTCCAGGTAAATCACTCAACTTGCCATTCAAAAACCTGTGGTTAAATAATATATTGGTCCTGATGTTGACAATGATTCAGGCTAACCAGGATTTGAAACCACAACTAAAGAGACCATTTGCACCCAAGAAGAGAAAGGAGGTGCAGGGTCTGTGGGAGACTGGAGACAAGATTGGAGACTGTGATTAAAAGCTAAATCAATATTAGATTGGCATGACCCCTTGTCAGTTCATGGGAGAGGTGAGATTTGAATGGAGCACTTCCAGATTGTGGATTTGGGGACTTATACTTGAATGCCACTTGAAGAACACATAGACAAGGGATGAGCAACCAGTGGCCCTCCAGACGTTTTGGCCTACAACTCCCATCAGCCTTAGGCAGCATGGCCAAAGGTGAGGGATCCTGGGAGCTAGAGGACCACAAGTTGCTCACCCCTGACACAGAGCCCTCCTGGTCATACGGGCATGTTCTGACAGCATATGCGTTAGATCTTAGATCTTCAAGGGAGGCTCTCCCCTGGATGTCACCACCATCTCAGGTAAGGCTGGAAAGGGCCATGGTTATAGAATCCCTCCTTCAGGAAGGATTGATGGTTTCCTACTTCCCTTGTTTCAGATAACTAACCAACACTTGTTGTTATTGCTGTTTACCTCAGAAAGCATTTGACGCGAATTCAATGAGGTTTTAGTGGTGCTGATGTTGTATTGGATTGTTCCAGTAACATTTTGTTACTGTGTTGGCTGCATTGGACTAGTATTCAATATTAGTCCTATGTAGAGTAGACCCATGGAAATGAATGAGGCGTAGGTTAGTCTCAGCTTACTTAAGTTCTATCCATTTCAATGGGCCTACTCTACATAGGACTAAAATTGGATACTACCCTTGGATTTTATGTTTTGCTTTTTGAGACTGGATATTAGATTTGCTGAAACTCGCATGGGGTCAGGCTGTTTCAGAAACAGGTGACATTGACTTCAATACACAAATATATACAACATCAGGAAGAAGGTTAGACTTCCTTTTCTTTCTGACCTGATAGTTCTCTATGTGCCGGGAGTTGTTGTCATCTCCATCTCCTCCTCCTCCTCCCCCCATCCTCCTTCTTCACTCAAGTGATACCCCTCCTGCACATTTAGGAAAAGTTGCATCACATACATCTGCCACATGATACCCTCGTCTATCTTTCCCCAGTTTAAAAAAAATGCTACTGCTACCCTGTCTCAGGAACTAGGAAAATGTTGTGAGTTCACAAGGAACTTCAAGAGGAGCAAGTGAGACACTTATTTTGATACGGTGAAACTCCTAGAGGATGAACACATAACAGGGAGCCAGATCTGCTGGACTACTAGCCCTCAATTGCAGAAAATATTCAGAGCATGGGTGAGTAAGGCTGCAATTTTATGCCCACATTGAGCCCAATGGGACTTATGTCTGCTAAGACATGTATAGTATTGTGCTGTAAATCTTAAATTACCATATATTGCCACATTTGCATCAAAGGCAGCCTTTTTCCTATGCAGGTACAGCCCCCTGTGCTCTGGATCAGGACCACAGCAGGGGCCAAAGGGTTAAAGCCCCCTTACCCCCTTGTTTACTTTTGAGTAAGAAAAAAGAACAGACGTAACTGCATGCTACATATTAAATATAATGTTTAGTTTGACTCCTAGTCTATATCCTACTTGGAGTAATGGCTAATCCAGCCCAAAGTAAATGGCCAAGAAATCAGCTTTCACATAAAACAATGGTGGCCATAAGAAAAACAAATAACCTCTTGTTTGCAAACAAATGGTGCTAGAATTGAAACTGGATGATGGATTCTGTGTGTTGCTTGAAGGCATTCTGTTGCCCTTTTTTTCAGGATTCTGTTTAAGAAAACACCATTTAAATCAATCTAATCTCCTGAACCAGAACTTTCATCACCTTTAAAAGAATCACTTATGGAACAAAGAGCTGAGATTGACTGTGAGGCAGGGCTTTTCCCCCAAATCCCCTTCACAACCACCACTTACAATATTCATGCAGAATGAACAGAAAGAATAGAAAGGAAAGGAAGAAACACTGAAGATATATTCACTAGTTTCATTTGCATCAGGAAATAGCTCTCTAATTCCATCATATACATTTTTTAAAACCATCCCTGCCTCCATTTCTCTTCTTTCCTGTTTCTCCTTGGTAATGCAAATTCGCTCTCAAAAACCAGAGCTAAGACACTAAAAAGATTTAGGTCATGATTAAATGGACCAAGAGTAGTGCCTATCAGCAAAGGAGGGCTTATAAACAGAAAGGGCTTCAGTTTCTCAGCAAATGGGGAGGAATTTCTGATTCTATTGACTCAATGCACTTGTTGTAGAGAAATGGGCAGGACGCATCACACGGCTGAGCAGCTTCACTACCCATGGATTTGAACAAGATGTAGCAGATGGTGAGTCTTTTAATTCATGTTGGGAGAGGTTTGAGCAACTGTGAGATTTGATCAGATTGGAAAACATAACTGTCAAGATGCACGGCAAATTGTGGGGGTGGGGGGATGTTTGAAAGTTGCTATTAGTGCTGTGCAGAAAATTTCCCCCACATTTTTTCCCCAATTATTCTCAGTCAATTTGATAGAAAATAAATTGCTTCCAAAAAGAAATTCAAAGAAGGAGAAATTGTGGAGAACGTTGGCATTCTTTTGCTTACCTTACTTATGAGGTGACTGAAGAGTGCTCATGAGTGTCCTGTCTGTCATTGTACAGTAATCACTGTGGCAGCCTGTAGCCTCCTCAGCTTCCCGCACTTCAGTCAAGGCCATCATGAGGAAGACATCGTGAGGCAATTCCTCCCATGGGGCTTTTTCAGTTCAGGAAGTGCAGGTGGTCTGGGAGGCTGCAGGGCAGTGGAAAGATGTGTGTGTGTGAGAGAGAGAGAGAGAGAGAGAGAGAGAGAGAGAGAGAGAGAGAACATACAGCACCCTTGGCCACTTCACAGTGATTAGGTAAGCTCAAGAATACCACCAAAAGAAATTCAAAATTCTGCCTCAGAAGAGTGGAAGCCTCAACACAGTTGATGCTGTTGCCACCTGCAGAAGCAGTGCAATAAACCAAAAACCCTTAGGGAAAAAAAGGAAGAAGCTGTGGTACAACCCCTGCCAATAGGGAGCCGTATCTGTGAGAAACTGTTGGAGAATTTCTCCTCCCCTAGGAGAAATTCAGTGAAATTGTCCCCCCAATTTCTCTGCCTACAAATAGGCTGGAGAATTTTGAGAGGTCATTTGTGCACAGCTCTGGCTGCTATATTACCCAACTTACTTTTTTTAAAAAAAAGAATACATAAATAGGGGAGAAAACAAAGGTTTGCTCTGCTGCAGGGGAGGGAATCTTCAGGCCTGGGGGATGCATTTGGCCCACCTGGGGTCTGAATGTGGCCCTCCTGGGTTCCTCAGATGGCCACGCCCTTTCCCCCTGACCCCACCCCCTTTCCCCCAAGCACCAGCTTTGGGTGGCTTCTCATCCTTTTGTGCAGTTTCAGCCCCCATCCCATTCTAAAAGATTGAAAAGGCTGCTAGTTACTGAGAAGAAGAGCCTTAAGCTGTGATATGCTGGCATTTGGGGCTGTGATCCTTTTGCCATTGGCTCTGCCACTTTTGCCTTACAAGCCTGACAGCAGCCTGGATTTTACAGGCATTTCCTTTCCCCTGTTTCCAGAGAAAATGGGAGTGACAGACATATTAGAAACAAATTAGCCCTCCACAGTGGGAAGAAATTATATCATTAATTAAGAGCACTTTTAATTTAATTAAGAGCCCTTGTATTTAAATCAGTCATAATTTATTTCCTGGAAAAAGCACTTCAATCAAGAAAGTGATGGGATTAAGAAGACAGAACTATATTTTCAAAATTTCGACCAAGAGCAAAGTGATATTCTTAGTAACTCATTTTCAATTACAACTAACATTTTGGTTTTAACTGCACTCCACTGTTCCAAAGCTACAGAGGTAAGAATTCTACTTACCACAGTTTTAGAAGTTGTGCGGTCACGCAGCTGCCTGGTTAGTTCAAGCCTACATGTGAAATTTCTTTCCCTGCCTTCTCTGCTCTTTTCTTCCAGGCTCTTTCTCTTCCTCCTGCTCTTTCCTCCGGTTTCTGTTTCTTAGGGTCACACTATATGTTAAAGACATAGTGAGCAGCTATGACTCCTCCTCCCATCATACTCAAAAGTTAGCATGAGGGACATGATCCAGATCTGGACTATAGCATGGTGGGTGGGGGACTTTGCCCCCTGCTATGGTCCAGATCCAGATCGGGGAACCCTATGTTTGGCAATTTGCATTGCCAAAAAAGAATCCATTTGTTTCAAGGATCCAGATTCATCCCTTGCATATCCCCTTGAGTAAGGAAAAAAACAAGATACAGCTTGGTCTTTAAGATAATGCAGAGTTTGTGCATTCCTTCAACTGTCTCGCTTTTGGACTCTTTGCCCAAACCTTCTGGGACCTCTTAGAGAACCACACCCATCCACACCAAAAAACAAACAACCAAGCCAACACACACTATACACACAAAGGCAAAACACACACACACAAAACACAGAGAGACACACCCTGGATACCCCCTACCACTTCTCAATGTACCTTTTTTTCTGGGCAGCGGAGTATGCTGGATTGCAGCTACCCACCAATTTTTGTTTTCAGAAAATGACTCTGGAGCCCACAGGAGCTGTTCTTGGGAATACAAAATGATGCTTGAAGCCAGCACTTCGTTATACAACTTGCTCACCTCCTTGCTGTTGTTAAAAAAAAAAAGCTAAATAAAAATACAACTCGAGAGCGCCAAGGAGTCTGGTGTGCACCAAGGTACGTGTCGATGAAGATACCACTGCCTCCAGGCATCATGTTGGAGGCCCAAAGTCTTAGGAAGAAGTCTTGATCTGAGCCGCTCTCTGAGATCATTTAACTGGAGGTGCTGGGGCCTGAGCTCAGTCTTCTGCATCGGTCCCTCACCTCCCACTCTGTGTCTCTAAATCTCTATTTCCATCTTAACTAGCTATTGGAAATGAATAATAAAAAAAAGAACACCTTCAACCTAATCCAAATTCTTTGTGGATTACATTTTTTGTATATAAATATGTAACAAATTGTGCTAAATAACTTTTTAAAAATCTTATTTATCTTACATATGATAAAATATATTCATTGACATCTTCAAAGGAATTGTATCAGAATTCCAATATTGAATGAAATAAATCTCATTTATGACCTTATAAATGTAAACTCAGCAAGTGGTCTTTGCTTCCACACTTGGGACGCCAGTTCTAATCACTGCTACTGTGAGTTTTTACAAATAACACAATCCAGAGATGGTCATGCACAATTGCTGTACTATACCCAAGACATGGGGATGTGCATTTCTATATTTATTTAAAAGATTTTTAGAGCACTGTTCATATAAGATGTTAGCCGTTTGCACGGGGTTTTAAAAATCAATATTGCACAAAAGCAATAAAACAACAAAACATTCACATCCATGTTGCAAAATGGCCAGGAACATAGATCCCACCCACACCCTGCAATGCAGATGGGGATCTCAGTGGATAATTCATACCAGGTGTGTATTGCATTGTGAATGCACATTCGATCTGCACAGGTGGCTCCAGATCCAACAATGGAATGTGCATCCAGAAGCCTGTTTCCATGTGGAGCTATTCCCCCACCAGACTCTGGACTGGAGAAAGGAAGTATTAGGCTATCTTCTAATTCAGCACAATCCCTTGCACAAATCAACTGTGCCAATATATCAGTAGATGATTTCTCTGTATTTTTTATGAATGTGTCGAGCCAAATGGCTAGAACCATTTCCACTTAAAAACTAAACAATGCCCCACCCCAATGTGCTTAGCCTTGGAGCAAAAATAACGTTCCTTTAGGCTGCAATCCTATACCCATATACCAAGGAGGAAGCCCTATTGAACTTAGTGGGACGTGCTTCTGGTTAGGCATGTAAACATTGCCCACTTTCTCGTTCTGGTAAGGCTCAGAGTCCTCTTTGCCCAGCTTTGGGTTACATTTGTGGTGCAGAAATCACGTGTTAGAGAAAACCTCCCTCTTTGCTTAAATAATAAACCAAGCCTGGTGAGGAAGGTACCCTTTCTTTCCTACACAATAATGTGACATTTTAAAGCATCACTGTATTACACTGTTCTAGATCTCAAGCTGTATACATTGTGATTTTATACCATGATTTTTCTTAGCACACCAAGGATACATTCGGCATATCACTTCCCTGCTTTGGATTTTGAATGGTAGCTACTGAGGTGATTTATAAATTAACTATTGGTGGTGTGGTTTCATGGTCAGTTGTTACCTGAGTCCTGTGTGCATAAAGGCCACCGGCCATTATGCTGATGATCATCACACATACATACTTACATGTTAAGGATGGGTGAGAAATTTGCTCCATCAATGGTTTTTTTAAATGGATTTACCTATTTCACTCCTCCCAAGCCTTTCTGCAAGCTGAGACAGAGTTGTGTTCTGAAATCCACATTTTTGTGAACTTCCTGATGCAGCTTGTGTAGAGGTGGAAAACACACAAAAATGTACACATTAGGGGAAAGTGTGCACAAAATGCATATATTTGAGAGAAGTGCATGCAAAAGTGCATTTCAGCAATGTAAAGTACTGGGGGGCGGGGAGATGCATACTTTTAAAAATGTGCACAAAAATACATACATTCAGCCCCAGCTCCCCACACACACACAACACACCCCAGAAATCCACAGTGGCAGCAAAAAAAAAAAAAAAATGGTGGCATTTCGATGGCAAACTGTAAATGTCAAATTTAGATTGAGAATAGTAGGCCCTGGATCCCCCAAATTTCCCACCCCTGCATTAATCAAAGGCTGCACTAGAACTCTGAGGGTGACTAAGAAGTTTGCTAATTCAAGATCTGTCACACCCACTGCCTAGAGATGTAAAATTTCTGGAAATTTGGAAGCCATAGGGAAAAAACCATTATTTTCCGGTTTTTTCAGAAAAAAAACTCACATTTTGAGAAAAATGGAAAAATAAGCAATACTTATTTTTTAGTACTCTTTACCAAACTAAAGCCACTTTGTTGCTTTAGGACAGCTTTCCCTAGCCTGGTGCCCTCCAGATATTTTGGACTTCAGCTCCTATCAGCCTCAGGCAGAATGGCCAATGGTCAGGAATGCTGGGCATTGTAGTCCAAAATATCGGGGGGGGGGGGACCAGGTTGAGGAAGGCTGCTTTAGGAATGTAAAGCAACCTTTATGTTCCTAAAGTTATTTTACGTATAACATGGTTTGCTCGTAAAATTATCGTTATATTTGAAAACTTTAAAACGTGAACTCAGTAAATTTGTAATTATTGTCTGAATAAACTATACTTTTAACACTTAATATACCAAGCATGATTAATTTTATGAGCAAACCAAGTTTTACATAACATATTTTAGAGTCCTAGTTTACATCTGACCAGAGGAAACTTCAGCAAGTAGTCCCTGAAATATCTGAATCATCCTAGAAGCCAGAGGAAGCAGGAAGAACTGGACGCAGAGGAAGACAAGTCGAGAAACACAGGACTCTTTAGAACAAAACCCAAGCTGTCAAGAAAGTACATTTTCTTCCATATTATGATATGGTTACTCTGTTCACATGTTGGGAAACTGAGCATGACTTCGAGCATCCCAAAATGTCTATCATTAAAGACACATTGGATCAATAATTTTAAAAGGAAATGGAAGACATCACCATGCTGAGAATCTTACAGAGATTAAAAAACATTTTTCCCCATGGCTTCCTTATTTCCATACATTTTACATCTCTAGTCTTTCTACAAAAGTCTTCTTATTACATAGTTTTTAGAAATGATTTGAGGGGTGTAAACGCTGGGTAACAATATATAAACATCTTGTCTTACATTCGAAAAGAAAATGTTTCATAATCCAATGCTACTCAATCTTTCCAATTTTTTAGAAAAAAAACAAAAACCCTCCTTGGAAAAAAAACAGAAAAAAACACATTTTTTTCTGAATTTTTCCAGTTTTTTTCCAGGCCTTCTCATCATCTTTGTCCCTGCCTAACCATTCATCCATGCTCCAAGTTTTTAAGAGAGGTAAGAGGGAAAGAACAGAGAACAAAGGGCTTACTCAAAGTACTTCCCTCTGCTTAGATTAATACATGTAACTCTCAAATCCCTTCTGCTTGGAGAGCAAAGGAGAATAAAAGGAGGTTGTGGCAGTTCCTGATGATTTATGAAGGCAGTGAAAGTGGGAGCGTGTGTGCTGTTTTGTTACAAATCCCCATATTTTAACTGTATCTTTTTTAATTTGCAAAATGTATAAACCACACTACATCTAAACAAGATTCCCAAGCGGTGAATAGTAAATGCGGGGGGGGGGGGGAATCAAAATACAAAACAATAAAAACTTTTAAAAGCAACTTATTCAAATAAAACCAGAGCTGGTCATTTCGGAAAAGCTTGTTTAAATACAAAATGTATTTCGCAGACTCCAAAAACAAAGAAACGTTGGTGCCTGCCTGCCTAAATAATGTTAAAATATTGAGTGGTCCCTTGTGCTTGAAGTATAAAAGCATTCCGTTTGCGGGTGGGGGTGGGTAATGTTCAGTCTTGGATACAAGTTATTTACTGAACATCTAAAACAAACCAAAATGTTTTGAGCTATCCATGTCTGAGGATGTGTGACCACTTGTCCCCAGTAGTGTCACCATCCTACCCACCTCCAATCATACACACCTCTCTGCTTTAGATACCACTGCTACGCTGCATCTGACAGTAATTGCTGTTGTGGCCACCAGAGGTGGATGTGGGTGGTGCAGAGTTTGAAGATGACTTGCCACACTAGCACATGCCCCTCGCAATAGCCATTATGTCTCATCCGTATGCTTACACAATGGCTTATACAACTGGGATGTTAGGTAATTGGAATTAAAAGTATACAATTTATTTTCACGGTGCTTTGAGTGAATTGTTGTAAATATTTGAAAATATGAGTGCATCTTTAAAAAAAACAGGGATTGGGGTTTTTGACAGCTCTCTCTCACACAAACATCAGAAAGTAAACATCTATGCTAATGAACTGAATTTCTTACATTCCAATGTACACAGCTTGTCAGTCCCCAAACCTGGAAAAAGTAAATTCTTTATTTCATTCCAACTGAAGTGAGAATAGAAAATGAGATGGGAAGACAAGCTATTTTTTCCCTCTCCTCTCCTCTCCTTTTTTTTTTTTTTTTTGGAGTGGAAATGAACTGTCTGTAGCTAATTCAAATTGCCCTAATTCTCAAAGAATGCGTCACACACAAGTCATTATCCATTTTCATCAGGAAACAATATTAATGTATCTGTATTTATGTTCTCTTGCTTGAAAAAGGGCTCAGGATGTATTTTAGTTGGAAGTGAATAACAACTAGAAGATTTAAGCAGTGACGATGCTATGAATATTTAAGTTGTTGTCTTTGAACCTACGTGCTTTTGGCTGCCCGTCTTTCTTTAGCTACCTTACTGTGGGTGATGAAATGGTACCAAATTATCTTTATTAACTTAAGAATTGTTTTTCATTTTATTACGATGGGCTAGTTGGCTGTGGAAGAGAGGTTTCCTGGTGTGGGGGTGATTATATTTCATGTCCTGTAAGGATTTGATTGGTAGTGGTGATCTGACAAAATCTATAGGAGTATACCAGATGAAGGCACATCTGTTATCTGGTCCAACGTACACAATTGGCATTCCATAATGCAACAATGTATATCAAGGCACTGAGCAACTGTCCTCGTGCCTAAAAAATCCCATGGTCAGAGCTGTCAGTTACAAGTTACGAAGGTACATGACAGGCCTATCTTCTTCCATATATGTGCTCCTAATCCCTTGTGATCAATGTTCCTGTGTTTTCATTCTGCCTTACACTAAACCAAGAACTATGAGGGCTTTAACAGTTGTAGTCGTGGTCATGTCCTCTTTGGAACTCCGTACTAAGGGAGCTGTGGTTGGTCCCTTAAGTTGCTTTGGATTAGTGTAGATACTTAGAATGGCCAGCTCCAGACTTGAGGGGCCGCTTACTATAGATGGGCCTATGCCAGTGTTCCTCTGATTCATGCTGATCGGCTACCATTGTAGGAAATTATAATGGTGGCAGTTTGCCTGGTGCAAAATGTCAGGAAGAAAAAAAAATCGAAGGGAGGCCCAGGGCAGGTATTGGGGCTGCCCCAGGATGCTGTGTAGGGATGCTGGGTCTGAATTAGAGATGTGAAGGCCAGGGCGGGGCAGAAAAAAATGGGAGTGGGAGAGAGAGAGAAATAAAACAAAGAAGTCCCCCTTTTTTTCAAAGGGATTTTGGAAAATATGGGGGGAGGGAGATTTCTTCTGAAATTCACTGGGTTTTTTCCCATTTTTTCCTGCTGGTTTCCCCATCCCCATTCCCAAGTCTTACATCTCTACTTTGAATTATGTCTCAAGTCCCAACTGTCAGAGCAACCGTATGCATCTGAGTCTGTCTGGTCAGCTGGCCAGGCCTTCTCACATTCAGTGGCATGAGGAGCAGGGCTGTGGCATCTTGTATGATGTTTACCCTAGTGGTGTTTCCAAAGCTGCAGCAGAGAGCGAAAACAAGGTGCGATGCCATTACTGTGGTTGCTTCCTCACTCTCTCTGGGTTTGTCCACTCTCCTCTGAGAGACCTCTTCCACGGGCACTTCTTTGCAGGAAACACTTCAATGCAGTTGTGTTACAACTCTCTCCACAGGTCAGGAAAATTCCTTCCCCCTCTCATCAGGTTTTGTAAGCAGCTGGATATAACTTGCAACCTACCAGCTGCTCCATGAGTGACCATTCGGCTTCCTAGCATTTACAGTTCTTTATAACAGGGATGGGGAGCCTATGGCTTGCACGGCCTCAGAGGTGAGACCCCTCCCCTTCCCCGAAGCCCCTTTCCCCCTCAGAAGGGAGAGCAGGTGGGAGAGTGAGTGAGTGGAGGAGCAAAGGGGACTGAGCTGGATTGGAATTCATTCCTCCTCTGCAGTCCCCACACGGGGAATGTGAGGGTGGAATGAAGCTGGTGAGTCTCCGCTTTGCTCCATCCAGGCTTTTCATGGCCGGGGAATGTCTGGCCACAAAGGAGCAGGTTCCCCAATTGAAGCGCTGAGGAGATTTTGATACCTTTTTGTCATACTTTGTACAACACAGTTTGTGAAACTTCTGACAGCCAAGACACTTTTTTTTTCTCAATTCAAACTGCAGCACATTTCACTGTTTACACCTCAAAAGTGTAATTTTTTTTAAGACTTTCCATCCTCAAAGGAGTCCTTCACTCCATCATGTTTCTGTGTGTGTCCCTATCCTGGGCTTAGCTGCTATGAGGGCAGCTAATTCAGCTCACTGCAGCACTGGAAGTGATCCCACAAGCACCTCTTCCTCTGCCTGGCAGTGAAAATACAGGAATAATAATTTCAATAACTAACAATTTGCTTTCCTTGCATAACATGGAGAATTAGCTGCCTGAGGTGTCTTCCACACCCGCCTAATGTAGGGTCAGCCCTGGCAAGGCTGCACCAGAGTAGAGAAGCAGGCAAAAATGCTGTGGTTGCTCACAGGATATTTTATTTCTCAACATTAATTTAAGGAGACTTTAATTTTGGAATTACTGCTAGAAGGCCCTGAGAAATAAATTATCTCCTGGCTTTATCTCCATAGTTTGGTAATCACTGGTTTACAGAGTAAATGTCAACTTTTGTCTTCCTTTCTTGGGCAGTATTGGCTTTTATTCTCTTGCTTGTTTCTTTTATTAAAAAAGTAAGCCCCTTCAGCCACTTCTACATGCTTCTGATTAGACAATTTAAATGAGTAATACGGATGTACCAAATTCTCATGAATAAATCTTTTCTGCATGAAAAAGGAGCTTAAAAGAGTCCAAAAAAGGTTATCTGAGAGATTCCCCAGAACATATCTTCTTTGGGACAGTTTGCACTTGGTCTCTGCCCCTCTCAGAAGCTGCTTTTGTGTCATATAATGATAACAGAGTAATATTTTTAATGGAACAGTGTGGTTCTTCTTGCTTGCTATATGAGCCAGAAAATCAGGAATCATGTGGGTGATGTCACAGCATCACGTAGCCAATCATATTTGGATGCATTGCAATATCATGAATCCAAAATCAGAGTAAGGCCAATGTCCTGTCCTCACCAGAAATCCATCTTGGAGGCCCCCCATGAAAACTCACCAAATGGGGGGGGGGCATGTGTAAGGTGACATTTTTTGCAAAATGTGCCCCCTAATTCACCTCAGCCCTTGTACATTAGTCATCTAACATGGTGAGGAAAGTGTCTTTGCTGATTACATACTCCATATCCTGCATACTGTTTTGAAGTTCCACGGTCTAGCAGTTTAATGCTTCAATGTTCTGAAATATTAATAATAATTCTTTGAATACAGTCAGGAAATGAGATACGCCTGACATGATGTACGTTAAAGATGATCCTTACAATTTATGAAAAAAAAAACATAAATAAATTATTTAAATTGTGTCTGCTCAATGAATAATTCAAGGAGGAATTGCATACTTAGGCATTTGTGTGTGACAGTTATTTTCAAGAAAAAAAATACTGGTAGCTGCTTAGAGGTTTTTGGAGATGCATTAAAATCCACATTGGCAGGTCATGCTTTTTTCTTTTCTTTTTCAGAAAAACCTCACACATAGGCAGCTCCAGCTGTAAAACAGCTGCTGACGAAATTCAAGAGTCATACGGAATTATGAGTGGAACATATGCAAACATCAGCACAAAGGAGAAGATGTTCTTCTACCCCACAGGAGGATCCTTCAGCTTGCATTTAAATATATTAAACTGTGAAAGAATGAGAATAAAAAAATAAGTACTCAGTACATCTGCAAGGTAAGGGATGGGAAGAAAAGGGGTCTCATGAGGAACTAGAGTGTTCAGCAGGTTGGTGGGTTTGCTGGTGTGGTTTGGGGGTTATCTCATCATTGCACACATGAAGAGTATAATGGGATTCAAATTTGAGCTTGGAAAACCTAGTTATTTTCTTTTTAAATTTTGTTTAGGAGTTGTATTTTGTTTTTAAAAAGCTCAATTTGCACATTGAACTGGAGGAAATTCATCCACTGCAAAGCCCTGTCCCTCTTTTAGATGGTACCTCTTCCGATGTGCCAGCGAGCAGTGGTGGAGGAGGAGGACAGATAGACAGAAGGACAGACTCCTACAAATGGAACATTATTAGAGGATTTCCATTTTCTGTCCATAGCTTCTGGCTTGTATATTTTTGCCTTATTGGAGGGCAACTTCTTATGTTATAAATTCCACAGCAGAAGAGATTGAGTATGGATCTGGATTTATATCCCTTTGCCATACATGCATATTGTACTTGATAGTAAAGGCCAGTGCTTTGTGACTTGGATTGCCTCAGTCCGTTCTAGCACAAGATAGCACAAGCCTATCAGAAAAGACTTACGGGATGCTGAAGTTCAAGTCATGAAGACAAGGCCCTATTTCCTGTATAATCAAAGTTGACTTGAGGTGAGGCTAAGTGTTTTCTAAAAAGGTAAATGTTATAGCTGTTTTTATTAAAAGCTTCTGTGAAAAAAGGAACTGCATGGGCCTTTCTGCACAGGTGTCCATAAGAAGGGGCAAGGGGGCGGGTGACAAAAAAAAGCAAGTCTCTAGCCCTTGTAGAACCCAAGGGTTGAGGCAAAATGCACAGCCACTATTCTGGCCATTCATTTTGTGAGAAACTAGTCTGCTACCACCTTTCAGTGTTTTGGGACAATGAATGAAGTAGCAACATTTGACACACCCACTGGACCTTTTCATACAATTGTGGAGGGAAAAATAAGCCATGGTGGCTTACTTTCCCCACCACGTATGCCGGTCACATGCCAGGGAAATTGGCATAATTATCTCCGCTGGACCAGGTGGCTTGTTGCCATGGTTAACAAACCACCTCAGAGCCCTAAAACAACCTATGGGCTCTGTGTGGCTTATTACACATGGCAAGCAGCCACCCTCACCAGATTCACATGAGATGGCAAGCTGTGGAACTCTGAGGAACCCTTACCTATCCTGCAGAACCGACTATGAGGTGACAGGGGAGGGAGAAGAGAGCATGGTTTCTGGGAAATGTGTTCAGAGCCCTGGCTCCAACCTTGGTTCCCATAAACCGAAAACTCCTGTGGCCCTCTAGACAGTGTCTTGTGGCCATAGGGTTGCTTTCTTAAAGTCTATATTGAAACAAATCCAGACTTTACTTGGAAATTATTTTTACTGCAATACTTGTAAGTATTTTTAAGACAGGACAAATCAATAGCACGCACACAAAAAATGAAGGTACTGAAAACTGTTAATATACTAATTTTAGCATACCCACAGAGCTGTGCATTAGGTGCATGAGTATTTCCTAGGTATAGTCACCTGAAAAAAGTTGTTTACACCTTGGAAGCTGCACAGTTTGACTGCTATTTCATTTATTCACTGTGTTCCTAATTAGTTTTATGAAACAATGCATTTTCAGATATTGAAAATTTTCTATGGGAAAATATAGCAATGGAAAATTTCCCACCATGTGTCATGGTTGCAAAACGTATGTGTTCTAAAGGTACATTTATCAAGGAGCCCTGACTGGTTGTACTGTTGAGTGTACATGGGTTGTAAACTCAGGTTTGACACCACATAACAGCTGGGTCCACATGATCACTGAGGAGAAATAAGCCACCTGCTCTAAGGTTCTGGCGGGGTGGCTTGTTAACCACAGCAACAAGCCACTCTGTCTGGGTTCACATGGCATGACAAGCCACAGTCCCAGGGGTGATTATGCTTAATCCCCATGACTTATTTCCCTCTGTGATCGTGCAAACAAGGCCAGTGGCTGGGTTCACACAATGCGCTAACCAACACTCAACCACTGAGTGTGGGTTGTCATTGAACCATGACTTGTTGTCTGAACGCAGTGAGTTTTCCACAAAGTGGCTTGTTAACCACCCTGAACAACCCAACAACAAACCGTGGGTTCTCAAAGTGGCTTGTTCAAGAAAAATAAGCTGCACTGCATGGTTAACAAGCCACCCTGTGGAAAACGCACTGCATTCAGACAACATGATAACTCACAGTTCAACAACAATCCGCACTCAGCCACTGAGTATGGGTTAGTGTATTGTGTGAACCCCGCCAATATGTGAAATGGCTTAATTCCTGGGACTGACCTAAGGATTTAACAACCTTTGCCAGTCTAACTAGGACCCAGTTTGAACATTTAGCAGAATCAAGTTGTAAAGCTTTTCATATAAGTATGCTGCTTTTCAACACATTTTGAAACCCATGGTGCCGTTAGGACAAGACTGTGGGTCTGAGCCCCAACAGTCATTCAACAGAATGAATGGGAGGGGCCCCAAATGCAACAGGGCTGGCTTCCCGTATTGTAAAGTAAGTGAGCAAATACACATTACCATTTAAAGAGGGAGTTCCCATAAGACCATTAAGTCCAGGGTTTAAAATTACCTAACTGCACCACTCTTTGAAACAAATGGTTCATTCTGCATAAAAAAACCAATGTAACCATCTTCTTGTGCGTTCACATTTGGGAGCAACATGGTATCATCCCAAGCATAAAGCTTCATCAGAAGCTGGGCAGGGGTGGGGATATGCCCGTATTTACTTCTAATTCATTCAGATGCATGTATTACATCAGACCATTTGTGATTCAATGCCTCATCTCCATTTTCAGCAAACACATATTATGTTTTGTTGAGCAGATTTGAATACCTATGCCTCATCACCATCATAAACCATATTTTGTTGTCCTTAATTAGGCAACGTTGCAGAGAAAATAACGAGGGCTGTAAACACAAGCGTCTGGTTGTAAATTCAGTACAACTGCCTCCCCCTTCACTCTCTTGTTTCCTCTGACAATGTATGAAATCTCATTTAAACATAAATATTAGTGATGATGGGTGAACTCCCCATGGCTTGCCTGGATTTTCCACTCACTTTTTTCAGTCTTTCTTTGGAAGCACTTAGGGGAAAAACTATTTCAAGTGCTCACGAGGGGTCACAAAAAGCAAGCAGATTAGGCAATCCCTCTCCCTCATTCCATCCTGCAACCCGCCCCCTTAACTCTAGGACCCCTCCATCACCTTATCTCCCCCACATTTATTTGGTGTGGGGAGGGGGTGGCAGGGGCAAGAAGGTTACCTATTGCCTCCATGCCCCTTCCTCCCCTTCTCTGGTGGGGAGGAAAGGGCCCACCTCCCCTCCCTATTTCTAACACCTGGTATGCTGCAGTAGCATTGTCCCAGGTGCAAGAAGCCCTGGGAAATGTAGTTCTCCATGTTCTGGGTGCCTGAGGTGATGCTTTGGTGGATGTACTGGAGGGAGAAAGAGAAGCAAAGAGAACTTGCTGCCACCACTTGTTACAGCCTAGTGCAAGGTAGGTTTCGGAGAAGACAGGTGGTGAGGAAGCAGGGAGGACAGGCAGGCTTGCAGCAATGTCAGACTTGAGGTAGACATGTTGCTGAACTTTGTAAGTCCTTGGCCCAGAATACAAATGTCAATAAACCATCACACTCAGCGCAAATCTGAGGCGAGTCTCACAATCCTCAAATAAATTCTTCTGTGCTTTAGATTTTAATCTGTGCTAGAGAAGAACATCATTTCACCCACCCAATTGACTCCTTGCCTTGCTGCTGCAGGAACTCCCTAGGCCACGGGTAGGCAATCTCCAGATGTTTTAGACTCCAACTCCCATCACCTCGGTCAGCATGACCAATGGTAAGCAAATATGGGTGTTGTAGTCTTGAATAGGGCACCAGGTTGCCTACCCCTGCTCAGACAATGTCTGGGTTCAGACAATCGTGAAAGGGAAAGATACCATCAGGGCTTCTCCCCCTGCCCCCATGCATGTGACCGCCATTTGCATAATTCCCCATGCTGCAGCACAGGTTGGCTTCTTGTCCCAACCTGATGTGTGGCACAGAAGAGCTGGCTTTGTACCCACTGTACAACCCACAATGTGCTGTAGAAGTTGTACGGTGGGTACAAAGCCACCTATGCCACACCATGTGCTGGGTTCAGATGACATGCCAACCCTGCAGTGTGGGAAATTATGCAAATGGCAGTCATGCATGCAGCATGCCCACATTTCATGCCGTTTGTACAACAGGTGTCATTTTTGAAAAGCTTATAATGGCGGAACCTTTCTTTGTGGCCCACCTTAACTAAAGGTGCCACTTTATGCCCATGATGCCACTTTAATGTTCAATTCTGTTTCCATCCATAGAGCATATATGAACTATAGGCACTCAAGGTTCATAATTATACCAATTTGGGAGAATATGCCCCCATGACATAGTCTATAATACAATGTCTCCAAAACATAAACCAGACTGCTGTTAAGCCACCTAGATTCCCCACCCCCACCCCTGTCCCATTCATCTCTTTCCTTCTCTAGCAGAAGCTAGATTTACCACAAAAATAACTTCCTTTTGGTTCCTCAAAGACCCAAGGGCGACTTCACATTCAGTCACTGGCTGCAGTGCTTCCAACAAACAAACCCCAGCACAGCAAAAGAATCCTTTTTCATGTACCACTTTGACTCCCAAGAGGCACTTCTGTCATTAAATATTAAAACCACTGAGTTCAAATTCTGTAACTAATATAAGCATTAGCAAACTATATTGCTATAGTTGGTTGGGTGAGTGGATGGATAGATAGATACTGACAAACAATATTGCTGGTATAGCAAGTAGCAAACTATATTTCAATCAAGGAAAATTAACTAAGGATGCAATCCTATGCTCATTTAGACAGTAAAAAGTTCTACAACTTCCAGCATTCCCCAGCCAGCATGGCTGGCTGGGGAATGCCAGGAGTTGTAGGGCTTTCTTCTGTCTAAAGATGCCTAGAATTGTGCCCTAAGAAGTGTTGTTTAACTCAATGACCCAAAAGAAAAGCTAAAATCATTTTCTACCTGACATCTTATGGATCCTGATGTGATAATGTAAATAGCACATCCCAATGCATATGCTTCTTTTCTTTCTTTTTTTAAAGGAAGTTTTCCTTACAGCACAATCATATCCATCTCTACTGAGAAATAAGTCTCACTGAGTTCAATGGGACTTACTCCCAGGTTAGCATGCATACATTTGTAGCATTGGAGTATCTGACCTTGGGATAAAAGTTGACTTGTGATTTCATAAGTATATGTTCTACCTGATTACTATTTATAATTAAATTCTAAGCGAGCATCTTCTGCCAACTCTCAGCAACTAACACGAAGCTAGGCGTGACTGAGCAAGTGCATGTATCTTCTGTTTCTTTCTAGGCATGAGTGATTTGTGTGCGGTGAACTATTTTCTAATTAAGTCAGTTTTGATAAAGCATTTTGGTTTGCCCAGAAACTCAAGAGTTCAGCCTTTTTTGGATTTGTCTTTCTGCTGCCCAGAATACACCGAGAATACATAGAGGGGTAGAAGGGAGAGATACAAGAACATTTTTCTAACCTACCTAGACAGAGGCAGTGCTGAGATTTCTGACAGTGTACCCACACCTCTGTTTGATCCCCAGGTTGACTACAGTTGCATAGCGTGATAGCTCTCAGTAACTCAAGTGACCTGGTTCACACCTAACAGCAAGCCACTGTGCATGAATTTCCCATCAGGGCTTGCCGTTTTGCATTTTGAAAATTCGCGCCACAGCGGAGGGAGGGGGGCTGCTTCTCATGACATGCAGATCCAGCAGGGGTAGGTTGCTGGAGTGATTAACAAGCCACCCAGAACCTATGGTCTGTTTTAGGGATGTGAGTGGCTTGTTAACCACCCCTTCAACTCACCCTTGCCAGGTTCATAAGTAAGGAGAAGCCATGGAGCACTCCCTGCCACAGCTTGGATTTTCAAATTGCTGGCCGGCGCCGGCACCACAAGGAGAAGCCCCGTGGGGAAATTCACCCATGGTGGCTTCTCATTACGTGCAAACTGGAAACTTACATATGGCTCCCCAGTGACCTCCCACCCAGGCAACTAACAGGTCCAGACCTGCTTAGCTTCATTGATAGGACTGTATCACATCTGATCAGTTCATTTTCAGAACACTATTCAGATTAGAAAAGCAGAGAGGACCAAGGTACAGTTCGAAACCCACCAGTTGTTTCCAGATTTTAGTCCTTTTCTTCCTTCGTTTTCCTATGGAAAACCAGAACCTTCCTCCGGAAGAAAGTTTCTGAATCAGAGAGAGATCCTAGCTCAGGGGCGGAGCACATGCTTGGCATCCAGAAGGTCCCTGGTACAATCCTCAGCACCTTCACCTGAAAGGATGAGATAGCGAGTGATGGGGAAGACCTCGGCCAGAACCCTGCCTGGACAGAACTCGCCTGCTCTCATACGGGAAGTTCTCTTTGCAAAAAATAATGCACTTCACATGTCTGTGACAAAGCTAGGGAGACAGATGTCAACAAAGGGGGCCTATTTATTAATGCAACCAGCAGCACCCTTTCAAAATTCTGGTAATCAAAGTGTCAAAAGGGATCCATTTGCTCTTTGGCTGTGGACTAGCCTGGTATAATTTAAATGGCAATTCTGCATGAGCTGTTGCACATTTCGGCCAATTATATTACTGCTTTCCTTTGGATGAACTTGCTGAGGGAGGCTGTTTTTCTATAAATGACCCCCACGCCCCTATTACAGGTACAAATCACAGCCAAGACAATCCTCAGCTCTTTTTGCAGTGCGACCCTGTGCATGCCTACCCAGAAGTCATCCCCACTGAGTTCAGATAAGTGAGGACAGGACTGCAGCCTGACACACCTTTGTCTTGGTGGTCAAACCCAGTATTCTTGGAGTATTCCACCGGTACTTATCCGGACAGTTTCATGTGTAAATTTCATCACAACTTATGCTCCCCTGGCTGTTAGTGATCAATAAACCACTTTTGCCAGCTATACTAGCACTTCTCATTTTTGAAATCAATATTTTACTATTGTATCATCCATTCATATGGAATCTATAATGTTATTAGAAACGTTTGTTTCATGCTGGGCCATTTCTATATGCCACTAAATGCCGACTCCTTATAAGAGTGACATATGAAACAATTATAGTGCTGTTTCAGGAACAAAGGCATATATTAGTGGTAGCAGTTTTGTTCATGTCGTTAAAGAAGGAGTGTGTTTTTCTATTCAGCTCCTGATTTGTCTATAAAGGGGGATCATCATGCAGAAAATACTGCACACTGGAGAGTAGAGATCTGTCATAAAAAGGAAGTGCACTGGAAAATTGAAGATCTGCTATAACCACTGGCAGTACATAGCATCAGAAAAAGCTTGAGTGTGTTAAGTCTGGCAAAAGGCACAGGCCCATAGTTGATTACAGTTTGCTCATTCTCCCCCTCACACACACACACCCGAATCCTTCTGTTTTTTTTGTTTTTCTCTTTGTTTTCACTGTAATGTATTCTCCATTTACACCCTTCCAAAAAGATTAGGCCCTAGAGCATCATAGGGGCTTTTTAATTACATTTCCTCTATCTCTGCCTTTCATATTGCCCTAACCAGCCATTCCAAAGGCTTGTTTGAATACAATCCATCCTTACCAGTTATTCTAAAAGGCTTCTTTGAAAAAGACCCATGCCACCTGCATTAAAATCAATGTGTTCGAATCACACCAAGGCCCACTAATCCTTTATTCTCATGTGAACGTTTTACTCCTTTACATCTTGTCAGCCCTCTAGGGTAGCCACCTAAGAAAGAGGACAAAGGAGGGTATGAATTTGCATAAAATTTGCACATGCTGACTTATACGTATAGATGCAAATTTAGAAATAATTATTATAATTTAAATAGAAATACAGCAAATCTCACCCTAATGCAGAAGACTGTGAGCCTGCCCGTTCTGTCTGCCCTCCAGGTGCTAACTAGTGATGGGTATCAGTCCTTATGGTTCATTATCTTTAAAGCTGGAATTGGACAGGGCAACCTTTCAAAGAGAGGACTGTCCTCTGTAACAACAACAAAAAGGACACCTGGTCACCCTGCAACCCTCCCTTCGCTGTACTACATACAATTTACATCCTATTAACTTCCTTCGCTGGTACTATACCTCTGTTTTCTCTGATGTTAGTTCCAAATGACTGGATTCTCTGCCATGCTCTTTCTTCTTCCTCTTTCTCCCCAGAGCATGGTCTAAAGGCACATGAGGCAGCCACCTTGCTGAAGCTAAACAGGCCTGGGTCTGGTCAGTGCTTGGAGGGGAGTGGAATCCCTTGAGTTCCACAATGGAAGAAAGGTGGGATATACATGTAATAATAAATAATAAATAAAAACACTGTTCTGTTTCAATGTGGTCTCTAACAAAGAAACTAGAATTCAATGAGGTGGTCAAATCGGTTGATGACACCAAATTATTTAGGATAATTTAAAACAAAAAGGGGCAGTGAAGAGCTCCACAAGGACCTCTTGAAATGGAGTAACTGCACAACAAAATGACAAATGCGGTTCCATGTAAGCAAGGGTAAAGTGATGCATATTGGGGCAAAAAATGCTAACTGCTGGGGTCTGAGCTGGCAATGAATGACCAGGAGAGAAAGGGAACTTGGAGTTGTGGTGAACAGCTAAATGAAAACATCAACCCAAGGTGTAGTGGCTGTGAAAAGGGCAAATTCCATGTTGAGGATAATTAGTAAGGGGACTGAAAATAAAGCTGCCAGTGTCATAATGCCATTATACAAACCTGTGGTGTGGCCATACTTGGAATACTGTATACAGTTCTGGTCACCACACCTGTAGAGCTGGAAAAGGTGCAAAAAAGGGCAACCAAAAAGATGAATGGGATGGAGCAACTCGCCTATGAGGAAAGATTTCAATGTTTGGGGCTCTTTAACTTAGAAAAATGGCAGTGAGGAGACAACGATAGAGTTGTATAAAATTATGCATGGTGTGGAGAAAATCGATAGGGAGAGGTTTTTCTCTTTCTCTCCTTCTAAAAGGCAGAAGCTATAGGTACATTTAGCTGTGTAAGTAACTGAGAAAGGAAAACAGAAGCCAGAATCAAAACAGCCTTTTGTACAATTGGAAAGCAATTCTTCTCATAGGAGGAAAGCTAACTGATTTTACTTTCTCACTTCAGCCCTTTGTGCTACATTGGCTCCCAATCTGGGGTTCAGGAGCATCTTTTCAGGGGCGACACAGGACTGCAATGGGATGGGTGGGCCAAAAAAGCTCTGGTGTGTACACAAAACACCATGCACAACATTTTGTATCCTGCCCATAGACCACAGTCACTCAGATAAATCCCCTTCCAAAAGTCTTCAATGTCTCCATAAGTATTGATTTTATGCTCCTATGTTGTTCAAGCAATCCTGTAACAGATACAGTATAAGCTGCCATCTTATTAACACCTACTGGGAGTAACTCCCACTGAACTCACTTACTTTCTAGTACACAGGCATAGGATCACACTGTTAGAAAATGTCAGGAGTTATATTGTCTTGCAAAATATGAAGTTTTAAACTCTTGGTGGTTGTATCTAAAGGTGCCAAATTGTTGAGAGTTGGATGGGCATCCAAAAACGTGCATCCACTATGCACCTGTACTGATCCCTCAACTGTCTTCATGGCTGGCTGGGGAATGCTGGGAGTTGTAGGACTTTTTTTCCCATCTGAACATGCATTGGATGGCACTCTAAATGGTTAGAGCAGTACTAGGAAGGCCCAGGTTCAGATCCCCATTCATCTTAGCCTACCTCACAGGAATGTTGTGAAGATAAAATTGGGGGGGGGGAACCATGTACAGAACCTGGAGCTCCTTGAAGGAAAGATGGGATATAAATAATAGTTCATTCATTCAATCGGTCATGTCAGTATGGAGCTCTCCAGTGCTCTTTCAGTTTGATATAAAATTTCTCATGTTCCTACTTCTAATACTAAGAACTGAATCAGGTAGGTTACAGGACATATCCTGTGGTATATCCTAAAAGTCAGTGTCAGCAAAAGTGTCAGATGAGAAAAAGGACTGATATGAGCTGGCACATGCAAACTGTTTGCATGTGCCAGCTCATCTGTTCTGGCTTCAACACACATTGGGCTGTGCATCTATCCAGACAGTTAAACACACATTCAAACCACATTTTCATGTATATCTATCTTCAACTTTATTGAAAATACAACTTGAACAAAAACACAACTTGAACTGCCTGTTTCATTATTGAAAGCTGAATGTGTTGAATTCAGCCAAATAAGCATAGTGTTTGAATTGAGAGGACATACAAGATGATCAGAAAGTTCAGTCTTTTATGTTAATGAGAACCTTTGCTAATAGCTAAAACATTGCAAGTAAGGCCACAGTCCTATGCACACTTAGACAGAAATAAGTCCTACAACTCCCAGCATGCCCTAGCCAGTTATGCTGGCTGGGGCATGCTGGGAGTTGTAGGATTTATTTCTGTCTAAACATGTATAGGATTGCACCCTAAAGGGTGTTATCGTGCTATGTTAAAAGTTCCCTAGTCCTTTCAACTTCAAACGAGTATGCATATGTATCACTGGGATCAGGAATGCAGCCCAAATCTGGACAGCCCGATGAATAAAAATGGGGAATAGGAAGAGTATGTAAAATATTTATTTACTTTAAATAATTCATGATTTTTTTAGTGATACTATCCAATGATCTATACATGAATACGACAGTGTAAGGCTTATAACTTGAGATCTACCAGACCAATTTTGCTTATTTTTGTTTTACACTGAAGCTTGAGCAGTGCAGACATGCAGAAAATGTTGAGTGTTCAAAAATGTGCAAAGCTTGAGCTTTAATAGCAAATAATTTTTTTTGTGCCAAACAGGCAGGACAGCCCCTCCACCAGTGGGATGATGGGCAGCCCTGCTTGGCCTATCAGTATGGCATGAAGGTAGGCCATGGGCACAGCCATGCAATTAGGCAGTCATCACCAGTGGAGAGAGGGAAGGGGATGGAGGCAGCCAATTGGGGTGCATGAGGAAGCTGGTGGGGAGGGCTCACTGCATGCAAATTTGGGGGAGGGCTCACTATGCATGAGCCACATTTGTATTATTCATGAGCCCCTCTGTGGTGAGGGGACTGAAGGGCAAAAATGCAGGAAAGGGGCAGGACTACTAGTGCCCATGGCATCATGAGCTTTATACTAGTCTTATTAGGAATGGATAATCTTTCAAATGTTCTATGAGGATTTATTTAAAAAGTCATATTTGCTGTATAGCTAGGCAGATAGGTTTAGCAAAGGGCATAGCATCAAAATTAAAGAGCCAGGCAAAAATAAAATACAATTCTTATTTTTAAAATCCCAATTTTAAAATCAGACCAAATTATGCTATCAAAGGATAGCACAGCTTTTCAAAATTTTAATATCTATAGATCAGAGGTAGGCAACCTAGTCCCTCCATTTTTGGGGACTGTAGCTCCCATAAGCCCCAACCTGCATGACCAATGGTCAGGGATTATGGGAACTGTAGTCTAACACATCTAGAAGGCACCAGGTCGCCTTCCCCTGATAAAGGTATACTGGGAGTCTTTCTGCAGCAATCAAGGGCAGTGTGGTTATAGTGAGGGTCCATCATTATCAGCTGCTTTTAAAGGAGTTTTTGTTTTGTTTTTTTAAAAAGAGGGAGAGAAATAGGAGAGTGGAGGTATGATCTGTATCCACAGCAGAATGGATTAAAATTATGATCTGGAGAAGATGTTGCAAACAGAGCAACCAAAGCAGTCTTTCACCTTGGAGGTAAATGAACTGAAACAGATGAAAGAAGGGAGAAAGAACTTTCCTAGAGGCAAAATGTCTCTGTCACCAACTGTTACTGGGAGATAATGTGCAATGACAAGTGATGTATAGGAGAGAATCCAAATGTCTACAGCCTCCTCCTCCTCTCCAATTTAAGGAAGGAAGGAAATGGAATCTCTCATATCATTGACAAAGCTTCATGGGAACGACTAACATGTTTGGTAGCGATTCACAATGTCAGGTTGCCACTATGCTCATACTAGTGAAAGAACATACAAGAAAACTCTTGCCCTTATGTTTTGTGCATGATTTTAATCTATGAGCTGTTTTACCAGTTTTCTCTACACAGTCATTTATCTTGGGGCTTACCCAAGGGATATCTATCCACACATACAAAAACCCTTACATCTGTTTTCTACCACTTCAAAATGTCATAGGTTTACCTCCCCCACCCAAAGAATCCTGGAAATTGTAGTTTGGTGTGGGTGTTAAGAATCCTGCTAGAAAAGGGGGTAGGGCTTAATTTGTGCCAGTGTTCAGAACTAGTCTCTATTTTTCATGCTCACCCTTGGAACATGTGATGTACTAGCGAATGGACCCGGCTTTGCAAGGATTGGAATGGCCCTTAGCTGATACAGTGAAACCTTCAAGCAAACGTACACAGCTATCAGAGTTGGACACATTGTGCCTGCCCCATCACAGTAAAACCATGCCTGTTGGCACCGCTAGGCATGGCCCCTGCCATGATGCACCCTATAGCCCCCTGAGGGGGGGTCTGTCCACTCCATACCACTGAGTGGGGGGCTGTGCCTCCATAGAGGGGAGGGGGAAGGCATATAACTCTGAGCCTCAGCCTACTAATCTTTCTTGGCTTCAAACTGCATGAACTGCAAAGCTGTGTGCTGTTGGGGAAGTCTGCCCCTAGTAGCTGAAGATGTTACTGCATGCTTCAACCACATTAACACTTTTAGATTAATTATGTATTTTAAAAACAAAATAACCCAGAGGTGCACAGCCCTAGGGTCCCCTTGTACACATGTCAAGTTTCAGGTGTCTAGGTTTCATGGTCTTGGCACTATGGCACTGACGGACAGATACACATCCTCTTTTATTACCAGTGCAAATCCCGTGTTGCCACAGGGGCTAGAAATTGGAGAATGATTGAATTAAAATATGTTTCCCCATTTCCCTTTCAATTGGAACAACGTTACACTTTTAAAATAAATGTACTACAAATAAACCAGCAAAGGTGAAAACAACAACAAAAAAAGTTGCCTCATCCCTCTCCCTTCTCCCTTCCTGAGCTGCCCAAAGCTTGGGCTTTGAACTTCTTTGACGTTTCAAAATTGTCTGCATATTTACACTGCTGAAGCTTCAGTTTAAATAAAAAATGAGCAAAATTGGTCTGGTAGATCTTGAGTAATAAGCCTTACACTACCATATTCTTATATAACAAGATCATATCAGAATAAATGAAGACGCCCCTGAGAAGCTGTAGGATGCTCTTCTCTCAGCACTGAGTGACTACAGGAGTCTCCCAAACACCAAGGATTTGGGGCTTCCAGATCAAGGGGTGAGTCCACTTCCCCCAAAAGCATTCATAGTACCTTTTTAGGTACATGCCCTGTTTGCTTTCTATCTAAACAGTACACTTGCAAAGAAGTCTTCCACAAACTAACTCCAAGAAAAACAGTGTGGGATTTGGCTCTCTTGTAATCATAATATTTGTAATACCAAGCCGTCTCTCTGCTCTTGAATTGTCATTCACTGAGGCTTTCCCTCCTGAGTGTATCGTGGTCCAGGCAATACATTAGCAGAATAAGTGAAAAGGAGGCCTAATAGAAGTACTGTTATTGTCTTTCTGGAACAAGGCAGTAATAATAAAAAGAACCATGGCATTTGGAAACATTCCCCCACACCTTCATTCAGCTGTTCTTGAGATGCAGATAAGAATTACTCCATCACACAGGGGGGAAATGCAAGAGCACAACCTATTCCATTTGTCCATTATTCTAGATGGAAATGTTAAGCTTTAGGATATTGCTGCACCTCAGCTCCCAGGTGGCATCAGTACTACATGAACTTCAATCAAACAGGCTGCCTAACTAATGGTCTCTCCCAGTGACAATGCAGAGGTACCCTTCAGTTATTTTTCTTGGAACTGCCACAGTGTGAAAAGATTCCAAGAGATACATCTTCCTCGCAGTTTTTTTCCTTTTCTTTTACTTTTCTCAAGTCAGGGCAATGGGAAGTAAATAGACTTTCAAAGGCAAATGGGTGCAGTGAATTCTTCCTAAGGCTCTGTTCAGGTTTTTAAAAGAACCATTGCGAATATGGAGACAGTCACACTTCTGAAGCTAGTCTTTCTAATGATAAAAAGGTGATTCCCATAAGTCTATTTATGATGCCTGTTTTGCATGCAGGTTCCCATAAGCCTATTTAGGATGCCTCTTTGGCATGCAGAACACTGTGCTTAGCCTACCTGGCTAACGTCACAGAGCAATTAAGACACATTCCATTAGCTATGCAGAACAGACACTGGCTCCTATTTATAGAGCCATAGACCTGTGGCGAGCATGCATAATTATTTTGTTTTTCAAATGAATTGAGCCTGCAACTTGAATATTTTAATTGCTATCATCTGAATAATTAAGCCAAGGGTTGAAAAAAATAACTGTACACCAAAGGGTTGGTGTGGCATGTAGCCAGTGATAATGAAATCATTACCTGATTAGGGAAGACTTCAGATTTGTAACTGATTATACATCCCAACACTAATCAATTTGATTTAAATTGTTAATAACACTCCAATTTTATTCTTTAAAAAAAAAAAAAAACCACAACACTATACCTTGCATAGTATATGTGTATACACACACACACCTCCAGTCAAACTTCAGGCCCAGGGTTCACCAGATGGACACTCCCCTTCGGCTGGCCTCACCCCCTTTTCCCCAACCACCAATCGTTTGGTGGTTTCCTGGCTTTTGTGTAGTTTTCCCCCACTCTAAAAGGTTGAAATGCCTCTTCTAAGGCTTAGTTACTTGCAGAAACTGCTTTAAGATACAATATGCTGGTAATGAAATTCAAAACATTTGGAGGGCAGCAGCAGGTTGGTGAAGGCTGCTCTTAACAGGCATATTAGAATATGTGGCTTAATCCAGAAGTGTTTTTAAAAGCACCTGAAAGGTTTTTGCTATGGATAGACAAGCATAGTATTAGAATTTGGGGTCACCCAAAGAAGCGGATTTTCAATAGGTTCAGTACAATCAAAAGAAAGTCATTCTTCACACAAGACATAATGTGGACAGTTTCCTGCCACAACATATGATACTGACTACTGGCTTAGATATTTTAAAGGGGTTAGGCAAATTCATGGAGAACAGGTCATGATTAGTGCTGTGCCAAAAATTTCTCCCACATTTTTTTTGACCATTCTCATTCAGTTTGATAGAAAATAGAACAGTACAGTAATCTCTGTGGCAGCCTGTAGCCTCCTTGGCTTCCCGCACTTCAGTTAAAGTCATCATGAGGAAGACATCATGAGGGAATTCCTTTCATGGAGCTTTTTCAGTTTAAAAAGTACAGGTGGCCTGGGAGGCTGCAGAGCAATGGAAAGATGTGTTATAGAGAGGGAAAGCACACACAGCACCCTCAGCCACTTCACAGTGATTAGGCAAGCTCGAAAATATCACCAAAATAAATCCAGAATTCTGCCTCAGAAGAGTGGAAGCCTCAATACAGTTGATGCTGTTGCCACCTACAGAAGCAGTGCAATAAACCAAAAACCCTTAGGAAAAAAAGGAAGAAGCTGTGCTGCAACCCCTGCCAATAGGGAGCCCTATCTGTGAGAAACTATTGGAGAATTTCTCCTCCACTAGGAGAAATTCAGTGAAATTGTCCCCCCCCCACCCCCATTTCTCTGCCCACAGACAGGCTGGAGAATTTTGAGAGGTCATTTGTGCACAGCTCTAGTCATGATAGATAAATGGAACATATGGGTTTAGAGGGAATATACATCAATCTGTACACCAGACATTGGAGGCAAACAGTGGAGAAGGGCTTCATGCCCAGCATGTGGTCTTCCTGGGAACTTGTGGCCAGCCACAGAGCAGGAGCTAGATATGGGAAATGATAATTAATTTACTAACAGCTGCTAGAATTGCAATCAATTATAAATGGAAGCAAATAGCTATCCTGTCAATAAGATAATGGATGATGAGGGTGTGGGAGCTAATATTTATGCTGAAACCTACTATTCTTACAGTCAGAGAGGGTAGACAGGGAAACAAAAGATTTGTTGAAAAGTTTTTGGTATATTTTGGAATACTATTGTATAGGATAAGGTGCAACCCTATGATATGTTAGGAACATTGTAAAGAATAGACCACAGACATGTAATTTTGCATACATGGGCTCTTTATGGCCACCATTTGCACAAAATTAGCCTTTCCGTAAAAGGCCAAGCTGCCATTTTTATGCAAAATGGTGGCTTGGCAAGGGATCAGGGATCGCCGCATGCACCAAGTCAGGCAAACATGGGGATCTGAGGACTGGTGTCTGGGGGGCCAAGCTGGCAAGAAATTGCTGCGCTTCCAGCCCCAACCGGACACCCATAACATCCCTAGTGAGCCCCAAAATGTTCAGTGTAGTTACAGGACACAACAACCACAGTGTCCCTTCCACTGGCTATCTCAGCTTGTATTTCTATGCCAGGTGCAGGCAGGGAAGGACAAGGCCATGTGCCCTACAAGGTCAAGGCATTAGTCAGGCTGGCAGGCTTCTGGTTGTGCTCCAGGTAAGTGTCAGCTGAGAAACCCACGCCAGTCTGCCCACACTCTGATGTCATCAACAGAGGCCAGTGGTGGCTTATGGCCAGTCTGACTGGTGGGACAGAAAGCAGGACAGCAGAGATGGAGCCAAAGTTTCACTGTAGGCAGAGCCATCGTTGTGCAGAGGAGCTTTTAAAAATAAAGTTGGCCATCCATCTATCCAGCACAGGGGTTTTTAAAACATAACACTGTATAAATCCATTATAAGCCAGTTTTTGATTTCTCCAATCTGACAAAAGCATTACAAACCAGCCTGTGATTTCTCCAACCTGACAACAGCATTATACACCAATTTGTGATTTCTCCAGACTCATAAATGAACTATAAGCTAGTTTTTTTTTATTTCTCCACTCACACATGAACTAAAAGCCAATTTATTATTTTTGCAGTCTCACAAAACAATTATAAGCTACCCTGCCTTTCTGACTCATCAAAGCACTATTGTGCTCTTTCAAGCCTTCAGAATGGCGCTATGCTTCCTTTTCGCCGGTGGGAGTAACTAGCCTCCATTTCCCCATTGACAGCCTTGATTATGTGCTTCTCTGATGTTGTGTTACTTTTCTTCTCTGATGCTTGCAGTAAAAATGGGTTGGAAGCTCTAACTCTGTGATAGTTTGCTGGGATGGGGTGAGATTGGAGTGCTGGGGTGTGCTCATGGGGAGCCTTCAGATGGGGTACTGGATTTGAGGTTTTTGCTTCTTCATGGAAAAAGTGTGCAGGATGGGAGAAAGGGGGTGGGAGCTATTACTCCATGACAGTTTGCTGGAATGGGGCAACATTGCAGTGAAGCTTATACTTTTTCTTTTGGCATTAAACAAGTACACATTGATGCTTTATCAAAGTAGTGATCTATCATGGTATCAGGATCACAACAGCAGAGGAGCCTGTCATTGTGAGCAGGGAGAAGTGGCCAGAGAAGGAGAAGGAGGGGTAGAGGTATAACTCCCTGACTGTTTGCTGGAATGGGGCTTATTTACGCTGCTGGGGGGCTCTCATGGGGAGCGAGTATCTAGCCTGCCTTTTGTCATTCATAAAAGCACTACAGTGCTATTTCTAGCCTTCAGAATTGTGAATTAGTTACTTCCCATTCATAACAATGCAGTAGCACAATATTGTATCGGGGGGAGCCTGGACAGTGGGGGGAAACAAGCCTCTGTCATTGGTTGAGCAGCCTCTGCTGGGTTGATGACGTTCAGTTCTATTCCGCCCACCCAACCTGGAAGTGTGTTGATTTCAAGCACTGTTTGTCTGGTGAAAAGTAGGGTTAGGTATGGTATGTTCTGCCATTCTTGCTTCGTGTGACCCTGATGAACCTAAGCTAATTTCCTAAAAATGCATCCTTCCATTGTTGTGTAGATGGACTCTCTCTCTCTCTCTCTCTCTCTCCCTCCTTCTTTTCCACCTCTTTTTTCCCAAATTAAATTGGCTAGCTTGGCTCAGCCAATGAACCAGCCAGCAATGGGAGACCACTCGGTCACATAAAAGACACCCTCCCTTGTGGAGGGCAGGGGTCTTCTCTGATTGGCTAGCTCAGACTCTTAGCCTAAGCTGAGTGAATGTCCTACATTTCTTTAAAGTTGCCCTGAGGCAGTGGTGCATGCCCCGCCCCCAGGCAGCTTTGAGAAGCCTGTCCCCTGTGTGGAAAGGCTCCATGCATGTCTGTCAGTGTACAATCCTGCAAAAGACAGTGCCAAGAGTTCTTGGACCCAGTATGGAAGTGCAGCAGCAGCAACAGCCCATGGTGCAATAGGAAGGTGCCTGTAGTATGGCAATTTCTAAAAAAAATAATGCAGGCACGAGGTCAGGGTTGTGGGGGCACGGTGGCACACCCCTAGCTCCACAATTAGGTCCACTCCTGACAGAGGCCCTTCTTACCTGCCTGCCCCCAAGAGTGGTTAGGCTGGTGAATACAAGAGAGAGAGCTTTTTCACTGGTGGCCCTGCACCTCTAGAATCTAGGGATGTCAGAGAACCGGGCCACAGATCTCGGTGAGGCCAAATGCCAGTGCATTCAGCCCCCTGAACTCTGTGGCAGAACGGCCTGCCACCCCCCCGCGGATCCCCCCCAGGACGAGACTTACCTGGGGCAGATCTTCCGGGCGGCAGCGGCTCCGGCAGCGGCTCCAGCAGCAGCCGGTCTTCTGACCAGCTGCCGCCACCACCATTTCCAGGCTTGTGTATAAAAAAAAAAAAAAGACGTGATAGGCTATGTAAAGATTTATGTAGCCTATCATGGTTGGGTGGGTTTAAAAAAAAACCTCATACACAAATGGCAACAGCTACGGCCACCGCCATTTGCGTTCCTTCTTTTTACCGTCTTAATCTATGTAAATATTTACGTAGACTATGATGGCGAAAAGAAAGGGGAACACAAATAGCGTAGTGGGCACTATTTGCGTCCCTTTTTCATTCACCGTTTTAGCCTACGTAAATCTTTACGTAAAAAGATTTACGTAGGCTTAAACGGTGAATGCAAAAGGGACGCAAATAGTGCCCACTACGCTATTTGTTTTCCCCTGTCTTTTCGCCGTCATAGTCTACGTAAATATTTACGTAGATTAAGATGGTAAAAAGAAGGAACGCTAATGGCGGTGGCCGTAGCCGCCGCCATTTGCGTACGCGGTTGGTTGTTTTTTGTTTTTTGTTTTTACCCAGAGCCCTCCGTGGCTGGAAATCCGGCTGCGGATGGCTCTTGCCTGGCCAGGCCGGGCCTGGCCGGCTGCTCCGTGGAGCTGCTGCGGAGCACAGCCGGCCATTCAAGGATTCCGAGGGGAGGAACAGAGCGCCTCCCCCCCCCGGCCAGGATTCCGGGGGGAGGGATGGAATGCCTCCCCCCACCATCAACATAATCCGCGGAAAGGTAAGTCACTTTCGTACATCCCTACTAGAATCAACTTCCATCAGGAGTCCATCAAGTCCTTTGTAGTACTTCACGAAAGCTCTGAAGACCCACCTGTTTTCCCTGGCCTTCCCTTCCGTCTGGGCTGTTGCTTTTTATCGGTAAATGTTGTTTTTGTTGATTTCAATTGGCAGTCCCTGGTTTTATTAATTTTATCAAATATGTTTTTATCCACTTCATGTAGTTTTTATCTCATATGCCACCTTGAGAGGGTTCCACCCTTAAAGGTGGCCTAGAAATACTTTTAGATGGATGACTAGATAGACAGACAGACAGACAGACGGAATTCCCATTCGCTATAGCCTGTGTCTCCACAAGACCTCCTCCAAAATGAACAGAGCAGGCATGGAGAAAACACCCATAAAACTCTATCAATAACTGGTAATAAACAATACTTTGAGAATAATATTATACTATAGGACATATCATAAAATCACAAAATCATGGAGCTGAAAGAAGCAAAAGGGGCAATCCATTTAGAGGTCTTTCATAGGAATACAAAAACCACTGGTGGCATTAGGACTCTGGGGATATTACTTATTTCAGACGCCATGCAGCATTCAAAGCGCACACACAAAATGTTAAGCTTAAAAGAAAACAGTCCTTGTGTACAAAATCTAAAGAAACATAAAATCAAAGTAGATTTAGCTCATAGAAGGCAGAAGATTTAAGAGATTTTTTTTTCATGCTTGATATAGAGAACAAAAAATTTTAAGCATACTTTCTCCATCTTTATGTATTTCCAACTTATGACAAGAACTTCTTCATCATCTTTACACTCATGTTTTCCCACATGTTTGGCATATGCACGACCCAAGAAAAAAGGAGGTGAAGAGTGTGAATCTGCCCTCAGCCCAAGAAAACTCTGGCAAGATTAAGGGCTCAAATGTATATTGTTGTTGTTATTATTATTATGTTACTATTAGTATTATGTTTTGCAAAGAGCAAGTATAAATTACCCATTTCTTTAATAAAGCTGGTCAACATTATAAGCTTTATGCCCCTACTGCCATGGTGCCTGTGGTAACAATGTCTTAATTCTCTTAATTGGTCCTCATTTTCAACTGAGAATGGTTCTATTTTGTCAATTAAAATACCATGTAGATGTGCAGAACTCCCCATGTCTTTAATGTCTCAGTTGACTTGGTCACTGTTGGAACTCCATCCCCTGCAGAGTACAAATGAGCTAATCATTCCTATGTGGAGAAAAAGTAGTTTGATAAATTACATAGCAGCTATAATATATACAAACTTAAGAAAGAGGTGTTCAATGGACTATTTTTTGACAAGATACCATTGGTACACTAGCCAAGATATGAAATCTTGCTGCTATTACAATTTTTGTATTTTTATGTTTTATTTAATCTTTTTAATTAATATCATAAAACATACCAAAACACAGTAATCATTAACATCTCCTTTGATATGGTGGCAGGGGGGTGGGGGAATAGAACACAAAGAGGAGAGGACAAGGATTGAACACTTCCATTTCAAATATATACATTAATATAAGTAGTCCATATATCTAAATAAGCATCCATACAGCTTTGGCAGTTGTAGGAGATATCCTCAAATGTAGCAAGAGCAGTGAGGTATTTAGTGCATTGAGTGTTGGTGGTTGGTTTTTTTCTTTTCAAGCTTGAAATATAAGTCTCTTTGCAACTGTAAGTGCTCCGAGTATCCATTTTTGCTGTCCATCTATTAATCCCACATCACAGGGATGTAATTTAAAAGCACATGTACATCCACTATTATCACAGATTTTTCAAGAACAAAATTTATACAAGCAATAACTTCCAACAAAAAAGAAGCCAAGGCCATCCAGTCCAACCCCCTGCACAATGCAGGAAGCCTGATTCCCAGGCGGTCTCCCATCCAAGTACTAACCAGGGCTGGCTGACCCTACTTAGTTTCCAAGATCAGATGAGATTGGGTGCATCCAGCCCTTTGCTCGTTCATCATTTGCCTCAATGAGGCATTATCATTATAACATCGTCAGCATCTAGCTGAGCTAGTCAGCTTCTTCTTAACAAGCCTCCATGGCGTCCAATATACACGAAACGTAATTTTATGTTGAATCGGTCTCAGTTTTAAATCTACAGGAATAGTACATATGGAAGCTTAAGCAGCCTTCCATCGATTTGACTGTATAGAGCATTCCAATGCCTTATTCCATTCATTTTTTACCTTCTGACCATCTACTTTATTACATTCCAAAAGACTTTTATAAACAGATATCATAGGTTTAGCTCCCTGTAAGGAACCAATGAATTTCTCCAACAGTGCAGAAAGCACTGAAGCACTCATCACTGATGGCCCATATATAGACTCCAACTAAATGCTGAAGCCAACTAGTTCTGCCAACTAACACTAGATGGTAAATAATATCTAATCTCTAATACTGAAAATGGTTTAAAAATCATTATCCAAACCTATTAACTGATCTAAAATATAAATTCCATTATCAGCCCAACTTCTCCACATGAAAGGACATCTCTGTATTTCCAAAACTGGATTCTCCCATAAAGTTAATTTAGCATGAAAATATGGATCAAACTGCAGCTGACAAGCCATTGCATTCAATGTCTCTCTTGTTGCTAAAATTGTTAGTGAAGCCATTCCAGAAAGGGGTATCAAAAAGCCTGACTCCAAAATAACCCATGGAGGAGTATTAAAAGGAAAAGTTGTTTTCCACTCATTAGTGTGGGTTAACAAATAAGCGTTATGATATAAGCTAAGATCTGGAAAATTAAATCTGTCCTCTTTAATTGACAACTGCATCTTCTTCGATGAAAAACAGGGAAGAGACACACACACCCCTAAACAAAACTTTCAAAATGCTGCCTGAAGTTTTTGAAAATATGTTTGGGGAATATATAAAGAAATACTACATGATACATAAATTACCCATGACAATACATTCATCTTAAATATGTTAACCTTATCCCAAGTACTTAAATTAAGTGATCCCTATCTTTCCAAGCGAAGAGATATTTCCACCAGTAATGCACTTATATTCTGTTTAACCATTTGCAAAATATCTCTAGACACCAATGTACCAAGATACTTTATCACTTCTAGGCACGAGCAAAATTGCCAATTAGATCAAGTAATTGAAGGGTGAAGTGAAGGGGCTTGCATAACTCAGTGAAGCCATAAGCTATGCCATGCAGGGCCACCCAAGACGGACAGGTCATGGCGGAGAGTTCTGACAAAATGTGGTCCACTGGAGAAGGAAATGGCAACCCACTCCAGTATTCTTGCCAAGAAAATCCCATGGAATGTATCACAAGGCTAAAAGAGATGACGCTGGAAGGTGAGCCCCTCAGGTCGGAAGGTGTCCAATATACTACTGAGGAAGAGCAGAGGGTATTTCCAAGTAGCACCAGAAAGAGTGAAGTGGCTGGGCCAAAGCCGAAAGGACACCCAGCTGTGGATGCGTCTGGTGGTGAAAAGAAAATCCGATGCTGTAAAGAACAATATTGATTAGGAACCTGGAATGTCAGATCAATGAATCAAGGTAAGCTAGAGGTAGTCAAACATGAGATGGCAAGATTGAACATCAACATCTTCGGAAGCAGTGAACTAAAATGGACAAGCATGGGCGAATTTAATTCAGGTGACCATTATATCTACTACTGTGGGCAAGAATCCCTTAGAAGAAATGGAGTAGCACTCATATTCCATAAAAGGGTGGGAAAAGCAGTACTGGGGTACAATCTTAAAAATGATAGAATGATCTCAGTATGAATCCAAGGCAAACCATTCAACATCACAGTAATTCAAGGCTATGCCCCAACCACTGAGGCCGAAGAAGCTGAGGTTGATCGGTTCTATGAAGACCTACAACACCTTCTAGAACTAACACCAAAAAAAGATGTCCTCTTCATCATAGGGGATTGGAATGCTAAAGTAGGAAGTCAAGAAATCACCGGGATAACAGGCAAGCATGGCCTTGGTGTACAAAATGAAGCAGGACAAAGGCTAATAGAGTTTTGCAAAGAGAACACACTGATCATAGCAAACACGCTTTTCCAACAGCACAAGAGGCGACTCTACACATGGACATCACCAGATGGTCAGTATCGAAATCAGATTGATTATGTAGTTTGCAGCCAAAGATGGAGAAGCTCTATACAGTCAGTCAAAACAAGACCTGGAGCTGACTGTGGCTCAGATCATGAGCTGCTTGTTGCAAAATTTTGGCTTAAGGTGAAGAATGTAGGGAAAACCACTAAACCATTCTGGTATGACCTACATCATATCCCTTATGAATATACAGTGGAGGTGAGGAATAGATTTTAGGGACCTGATAGACAGAGTGCCTGAGGAACTATGGGCAGAGGTCCGTAACATTGTTCAGGAGGCAGCAACTCAATCCATCCCAAAGAAAAAGAAAAGCAAGAAAGCCAAGTGGCTGTCTGATGAGGCTTTACAAGTAGCTGAGGAAAGAAGGGAAGTGAAAAGCAAGGGAGAAAGGGGAAGATATAGACAACTGAATGCAGAGTTCCAGAGAATAGCAAGGAGAGACAAGAAGGCCTTTTTAAATGAACAATGCAAAGAAATCGAGGAAAACAATAGAATGGGAAAGACTAGAGATCTTTTCAAGAAAATCGGAGATATCAAGGGAACATTTTGTGCAAAGCCGGGCATGATAAAGGACAAAGAAGGCAGGGACCTAACAGAAGCAGATGAGATAAAGAAGAGGTGGAAAGAATACACAGAAGAACTATACAGGAAAGATCTGAATGTCCCTGATAGCCATGATAGTGCAGTCATGGAACTTGAGCCGGACATCCAAGAGAGTGAAGTCAAGTGGGCCTTAGGAAGCATTAGTAACAACAAAGCTAGCGGAGATGACAGTCTTCCAGCTGAGCTATTTAAAATCCTAAAAGATGATGCTGTTAAAGTGCTGCACTCAATATGCCAACACATTTGGAACACTCAACAGTGGCCACAAGATTGGAAAAGGTCAGTTTACTTTCCAATTCCAAAGAAGGGCAATGCCAAAGAGTGTTCAAACTACCGTACAATTGTGCTCATTTCACTGTTTCACATGCCAGCAAGGTTATGCTCAAAATCCTACAAGCTAGGCTTCAGCAGTATGTGAACCGAGAAACTACCAGAAGCACAAGCTGGGTTCCAAAGAGGCAGAGGAACTAGAGATCAAATCGCCAACATTCGCTGGATCATGGAGAAACAAGAGAATTCCAGAAAAACGTCTATTTCTGCTTCATTGACTACACTAAAGCCTTTGATTGTTGTTTGTTGACAGACAACAAACTCTGGCAAATTCTGAAAGAGATGGGAGTACCAGACCACCTTACCTGTCTCCTGAGGTATGAGGATGAGGGTCAAGAAGCAACAGTAAGAACCAGACATGGAACAACCGAGTGGTTCAAAATTGGGAAAAGAGTATGACAAGGCTGCATATTGTTGCCCTGCTTATTTAACTTATATGCAGAGTACATCATGAGAAATGCCAGGTTGGATGAATCACAGGTCGGAATTAAGATTGCTGGGAGAATTATCAACAACCTCAGATACACAGATGATACCACCCTAATGGCAGAAAGCGAAGAGGATCTAAAGAGCCTCTTGTTGAGAGTGAAAGTGGAGAGTGCAAAAGGTGGTTTGAAACTCAACATTAAAAAAACTAAGATCATGGCATCTGGCCCCATCACTTCCTGGCATATAGAAGGGGAAGAAATGGAAGCAGTGACAGATTTTACTTTCTTGGGCTCCAAGATCACCGCAGACAGTGACTGTAGCCATGAAATTAAAAGATGCTTGCTCCTTGGGAGGAAAGCTATGGCACACCTAGACAGCATAGTAAGAAGCAGAGATATCACCTTGCCAACAAAGGTCCGTCTAATCAAAGCTATGGTTTTCCCAGTAGTAATGTATGGCTGTGAGAGCTGGACTATAAGGAAGGCTGAGCGCCGAAGAACTGATGCTTTCAAACTAGGGATGTCAGAGAATTTCGCCACGAATCTCGGGGAGGCAGAATGCCAGCGCATTCGGCCCCCCGAAATCAGTGGCGAAACGGTCTGCCATCCCCCCGCCCCACCCCCGGGACGGGAGTTACCTTGGGTGAATCCTCCTGGCGCCGGCGGATCCGGCGGCGGTTCGGCGGCGGTTCGGCGGCGGTTCGGCGGCGGTTCGGCGGCAGCCGGTCTTCCGACCAGCTGCCGCCGCCGCCATTTCCAGTAAAAAAACCCAAAAAACATGATAGGCTACGTAAAGATTTACGTAGCCTATCATGGCTAGATTTTTAAAAAATACCGTGATAGGCTACGTAAATAGGCTACGTAAATGTTTACGTAGCCTATCACAGCTGATTTAAAAGAAAAAAAAACACGCGTGTCTACGCTATTTGCGTTCCACTTATTTTCGCCGTCTTAGTCTACGTACATGTTTACGTACTCTACGATGTGTCAAAATAAGGAACGCAAATGGCGGCGCCCATGGGCGCCGCCATTTGCGTACGCACGTTGTTGTTTTTTCTTTTAAATCAGCCGTGATAGGCTACGTAAACACTTACGTAGCCTATCACGGCTGACTGCAGGGACGCAAACGGCGGCGGCTACGGCCACCGCCATTTGCGGACCCGGCTGGCCAGGATTCGGGGGGGGGAGGGACGGAGTGCCTCCCCCCCACTGCGAATCAATTTTGTTAAAAGGTAAGTGACTTTCGTACATCCCTATTTCAAACTCTGGTGCTGGTCGACTCTTATGACGAGTCCCCTGGACTGCAGGGAGGTCAAATCAGTCAATTCTAAAGGAAATCAACCCTGTCTGCTCATTGGAAGGACAGATACTGAAGCTCAAGCTCAAATATTTTGGCCACCTAATGTGAAGAGAAAAGTCACTGGGAAAGACCCTGATGCTGGGAAAGATTGAAGGCAAAAGGAGAAGGGGACAGCAGAGGATGAGATGGCTAGATAGCATCACCGATGCAATGAATATGAACTTGAGCACACTCCGGGAGAGAGCGCAGGACAGGAAGGCCTGGAGTGCTATGGTCCATGGGGTCACGAGGAGTCGGACACGACTTAACAACTGAACAACAACAACTAATTTGGGTATCTTGATACTACCTACTACTGATACTACTGGGTATGGAGCCCCCAACCCCCACCCCCGCTACACTTCAGATGCCACTTCAGACCCTCTGAATCAGCCCTGCTTCGACTCAGACCAATTTGGATCCCTTCTGCTTTGACTCAGATCCGGATCCAAAGCGAGATTTGGGTATCTGGATAACACGGTTTGGGTGTGTTCCTACTATTGACTTGCATGGGAAAACACAAATGACCATAACTTTTCCAGTTTTCATAATAAATACATGAAACCTGGGGTCTTCTCTGCTGCCATGGAGGGGATCCCGCCTGCCATATTTCAGATAGTTTGGCTCAGTACATTTTGTGCTAGGTACAGCTGAACTTTGATCTTTTTTCCACAAAAACTCTCAAAGCAAAGAGCTACACCTCTCAGCCCCGTGCCACCACCGCCTCCTGCCTGTTCAGCTGTCAAGGACTGCTAGCCATCTCCTGCTCCTGAGGAGGAGATGGCTAGGGATGCTGGAGAAATCTGAGATGGATTAAAAGGAGCTCAGATTTCTAAGAATCCAACCTGAGGAATCTACTGCAGAGCGCCCCCCTCAGGCCATGCGGAGTCCGTGGACTTCCAGACGATTTTTTTTACTTTCTCAAAATGTACGCATATAAATCCGTAGAAAAATATGTATGTTTCTGCTAAGAAAACATTGAATGGAACGGGGGACAATACGTTATGTACTGAAGTATATTATATAAATACTTACATAAATACCTATGTCAATATTTACGTAATTATTTCTGTATTTTTCTGCATGATGAAAAAAATATTTGCATCCATCTGTGGGTGGATGATGGAACAAAAGGCACCTGACAATCCATGAAACACAGATGGAGCGGATTTTACACAGTCCGTGCATCTCTATTCGCAGCGCTTTTTGCATATAAGTCTATGTGCACACATAACTTATACGCAAAAAGTGCTGTGAATTGCCCATATACTCAAGATTCATGGCACTTTTTGCATATGTCTATGTGCACACAGACTTCCAATCACCATGTTTTTTAACACGGCGATTGAGGCAGAGGCAGAGGGCCCGTTGTGCAGAGCAGAGGCTGGCTGGGTGGGCATCCAGAGAACCCAGAAGGGGGTGGGTTCTCACATCCCTAATTAACACCACCAGAATTATCTGGTGAAACACCAGATTTCTGAAACACATACTTTTTTTCCAGTTATTCGGTCTCCCCCCCCCCCACCACCACCACTGTCACTGATTGGAGATTGCTGGGTTACATTCAGCCCTGATTGGGCAACTAGAGTTTCCATTCACCAAAGATCTCTCCCTCCTCCTCCTCCCTTTCCCGCTCCCTCCTCCTCAACCCTTCGCTGCACTTTCCCAGGTTAATACTTTTGGTGCCAGGCTGTCTGGGCTGCTCAGAACAAATCACCAAGTCGGACGAGGAGCCTCGTATACAAGCTGCTTCGCTTAGGGGTGCCTTGTTGCTGTTCTGCTCCACCCTGTATCATGCTGAAGCACCTCTGAAGCAACGCGCTTCAGCTCATTATTCAGGCTTCGGACTGAAGCGGTGCACAGCCCTACTACCTACAGGCATTCATTCAGATTTTGACCAATTAATAGTATAACCTGAAACTGTACCAAAGGTATCCATTAATATTATTACTTACAGTATAGAAGACTCTAACCTACTAATAAATAACAACAATCATCTGCATTTAAAGCCATTTTATATGCAAATGGCTTTATTCATGCACAAAGCCAAAAATATCTCTATTCTGCCTAACTGCACACACCAGGGGCTTCAAGCACAAATCAAATATCAAAGGAGACAGAGGACAGCCCTGTTTTGTACCCCACTCCAAACTAAAAACAACTTGCAAGAATTCCATTTGTCAACACTTGTGACACAGGAAAAAGATGTGAAATTCTGATCCATTTTAAAAATACCTCTGGAAACCCACATTTTTCCAGGGTCACAAATATAAATTGCCAATATTATCTGTCAAATGCTTTCTCAGTGTTAAATGAAGTAATCACACCTGAATCCATATAATGCAAAGCAATCAGATTTACCACATGCCTTAAATTACCTGTTCCCTGGCTCTGGTGAATAAATCCCACCTGACTAATGGACTAATGTGTGTATCAACTGCTGAAGTTTATTAGCCAAAATTACTTTTAAGATTTTAACATCCACATTAATTAAGGAAATTGGCCTATAATTTGCACAACAAGTCTTTGCCTTGTTTAGGGATAACTGATATATAAGTATCACATAAAGAAATGGGTAAAGTTCCTGATTCAAAAGCCTTATGATAAAGACAGAAAAGTTTAGGAGTCAAGAAATTTAACTGTGCCTTGTACTATTCTATCGGAAAACCATTGGGCTCCAGAGCTTCCCCATTCCTCATACTCTCAATTACACACTTAGGGTGCAATCCTATGCATGTTTAGACAGGAAAAATTCCTACAACTCCCAACATGCTACAGCCAGCATGGCTGGTTGCATGCCCCAGCATAGCTGGCCTAGGCATGCTGGGAGCTATAGGACTTTTTGCTGTCTAAACATTCATAGGATTGCACCCTTAACCACTTCCCTCTGCAAAGGCTCTGTAAGCAGCTCCTTTAGCTGCGAACCCAGTTGTGGAAGGACAACTCCAAAAATAAATGTTCAAATTCCTGCTTTGTAGGCTCCCTGTCTTCCTTATGTAACTCAGAATTAAAAAATTCAGACTCTAAATTTGTATCCTTTGAGGCTGTATATATATTATTACAATTATCATTGATCAATGGAATATAATTCCATCTTTTTTGTTGTTTGCTAGGATCTTGCCAGGTCTTTCTCTATGTGCCATGTGGGCTCCAGTGAGGCCAGATTCCCAAGAATACAAGCAGAGGACCACCCCGCCCCCTTATCTGTGCATCCTCCAGCTTTACAGATGCAATTTACATAGGGGAAAGTGCTTTATGGCTGCAAATGGCATAAAATACACAAATTACAGCCATAATTTTCATACCATGGGCTAATGGCAGCCACCATTAGCATATCTTGCCTTTTATAAAGCCAGAAAGATGCCCCACAAAATCCAGCAGATGCACCAGGGCAGAAGCACCAAGGCAAAAGTCCAGTATCTTCCAAGCAGCCCAGTTTTCCCCATGGCAGACCCCCACTGGACCAGACGTCATGGGGTTCGCACATCCCTACCTCTGATGCAGACAACTAAATGCAAATTCTGCTTTAGATGAATGTAGTCTATTCAAGGCATATCTAGCACATTGTAGTCTTTGCCAGAATTCTGGGGAGGGACAGACCATGGATCCCCATGCTTGCCAGACTTGGCGTGTTCGAGTAGGGCAAGCCTGGGGTTCCCCAATCTCTCAGCGAGCCACAAAATGGTGGCCCAACCTTTTGCATAAAGGCTGATTTTACACAAATGGTGGCGATAAAGTGACAATTTATGCAAGATTACAGGCATAAAATCAACCTTTATGAAAAAGGCCGAGCCACCATTTTCACACAAAATGGTGGCTTGGCAGGGGATTGGGCTGCTGTGCACCTCTTGCTGGGTACTTGTGGACTGCCCGATAACTCAGCATGCGTGGCGAGCAGGGGCAGGCAAGCAACCAGTCTGGGGTCCAGCAAGTGGCACATGACCTGGACTGCGGTAAGTTCGCCCTTCCCTAGGTTTAGGTCCAGACTTGGACTAGGCCATTCTAAAAATGGAATTTCTTCTTCCGCAGTCGTTCTTTTATAGATCTGCTTGTATGTTTAAGATAATTGTTTTGTTGCATGACCCACTTTTGGTTTAGCTTCAGCTCTCAGACAGATGGCCTGACATTCTCCTCTAGAATCTTCTGATACTACGGAATCAATGGTTGTGTCAATGATGACAAGCTGTTCCAGAAGTCTTGGGGGTCATCTATCTGATCTTTGGCAAACTTCAGACAGGCAGCAATGGTCTTTGTAGAGAGCAGTGGTTTCCTCCTGGCTATCCTCCATGAACACCATTCTTCTTCAGTCTTTTTCTGATCATTGAGTCATGAACACTCACATTAGCCAAGGCAAGAGTGGCCTGCAGATCTTTGGATGTTACTCTGAGGTTCTTTTTGACTTCCTGGATGATGCATCTATTTGTTCTTGGAGAGATGTTGGTAGGACAACTGCTCCTGGGTAGAGTGACTGTGGTCTTGAACCTTCTGCATTTGTAGAAGTAGATTAGTGGAGCCCCAAAGCCTTAGAAATGATTTTGTAACCTTTTCTAGACTGATGAGCAGCAATAACTGCTTTTCTGAGGTCTACCAAGATGTCTTTTGATGGTTTCCACACAACCATATGGTAAAAATCAAACGCACAAGGTTTCTGATCCTTTTATACGGTGGGGCCTCCCAAACTCACCCCTCAAGATGTACCTAATTACTTAAACACCTGATTCTAATTATTCCCTTTAATTGAGCCAATGAAACCAGGGTTTCACTTACTTTTGTGCATACCCTGACTCTTAAGTACTCATGGTTTGCCTATTTTATACATTGTTTTATTTCACAAGACACGGAATTTCTTAGTATAAACTCTATCAGATATTTAGAAAAGGACTGGTTTTGATTCATGAAGACTATCATGGTAAAACTATGGAATTCCTGTTATTAACATTAGGGTTCACAAACTTTTTCTCACCACTGTATATTATACACACACACACACTTCAATTATTAGAAAAATTTAAGTTTGGTTGACAAAGCTTTCCAGGAAGCAATAACCTGCAGTTGATCTTTCTCTAACAACATGAAGAGAGAAAAAATAGGGCAATCACTCAGTTACTGAAAACAATCTGATTTCACATTTGTTCCACAGCTGAAGCACTGATGTATGCCTTGGTTTTTCCCCCTTTAATAATTCAGAGGTGGAAAGGTTCCTGTCCATCTCTATTAATGCAAAACTAAGTTGATAGCACAATGACAGATGCTGTAGCTCTTTGTCTCATCTTTTCCCTGGGGGTCACTTTTCATTTTTGCCCCTTTAGTAGCCTCCTAGAAAATCCATCATTTAATAATCATGCTATTACTACAGTAGACGTCCTGCAGTTCAAAGGTTATTCATGCACAAAAGCTTCCATGATACAAACATCCACAACACTCAATATTGCCTTGGGAAGCTTTCATTGACAATGTGAGTGGTTTTGATGAACATGAATATACTGGAGCAAAAGGTAATCCACATTTGTGAATAGGAGATAATTTGCCAGAAAAATCCCAGATTCTGATCCAACAGAGGCTCCCACTTGCAGAAGTGGCAGTGGGAGGCTGCAGGGGGAAAGGAGAATCAGCAAAAACTGCCTCCCCTCCCTTCTGCCAGTGTGTAATTCCACTCACAGGAAGTTAGGATCAAGCCATAATGTTTAGCATGTGGGGTCAGCATTCTGGACCAGAGCAGAATGCAATCTACAATTTCAGACTGCCAATCCCCATGCAGATCCCTAGCAGTCAGTCCACAGGGTCTACCAATGGGACTAGAGGATCCTTGCACAGGAACTGCCTGCCACATGTTTCTGTTTTGTGCTATCTACCATTGTTTCTCAGAGTGATATCTGGATGCCCCCTAATGTCCCCCGCCTAATATCTAAACATGTATATGATTTTTGCCTTTATTGCACCTTAGAGCTCATGCCAATAACTCAACACAGCATGGTCTGCCTTCTTTCTTTAAGGTCGTCCAAGAAACTGAAATTCAGAAGAGCAGAAGCATAGACAAAGCTGGAATGCAAAGCATAAATCCAGCCTCTGACTGAAGACCTACACTGAGTTACTTCAAATTCTGCTTTAGATGAAATCTGGTGACAACCTACAATTACATGACCTCCTTTTACATCCTCTAGAACTTTCACTGGTCTAATCAAAACTCTTTTGGCTTATCTCAGATGCTTTGCCTGAGCCCTGAGGAGGAAAGTTCTAATCACTTCCAATTTCATTTTAGGGGAAATTCTGATGGCAACTCTACTGCCATGGTAATATGATTAGGTTCTTTGACACCATCATCCCCAATCTCAAATATGAGCTAAAACCTTTTGTCCAGAGTTTTGGAAAAGCAATTGCAAAATATCTGGTAGACCTCTTATGAGGAAATACAAGTCGAATACATTCTTGTTTTCTGAAGAGAAAGGGTGGATGTTTAACGAATAAAAAGGTAAAGGTGTCCCCAACCAGTCGTGTCCGACTCTAGGGTGTGGTGCTCATCTCCATTTCTAAGCCGAAGAGCCAGCACTGTCCGAAGACGCTTCCGTGGTCATGTGGCCGGCATGACTGAACACCGAGGTGCACGGAACGCTGTTACGTTTCCCGCTGAGGCGGTACCTATTTATCTACTTGCAATTTCTTGCTTTCGAGCTGCTAGGTTGGCAGGAGCTGGGACTGAAGACGGGAGCTCACTCCGTCACGCGGCACTCGGGTCTCGAACTGCTGTCCTGCCGACCTTCCAGTCTGCAGTTCAGCGTCTTAACCACTAAGCCACGTTCCCAGACATTTAACGAATAGGTATATGTTATTATATTGTATGTATTTGGTTGGATCCAAAGGTTTGCTTCCTCTGACAGAAAAGGTCTACCTGTGATGAAAGGTGTCCTTCCTCCAGCCAAAGGACTCCATTCATTGGAGGAAGTAAATCTTTGAACCCAACCTATTATACTAGATCATGTGGCAAGGGCCAGCTAGACAGGCCTTACTCAAATGCCAAATATGCCAAGGATATTTTTACCTACATGCGGGAACGTGAAGAGAAATTCTTGCTCTCAGACTATATGGAGATTCAGCCTGGTGGCATCACCAGAGACAGGTGGACCATCCTGGTGGACTGGATGGTGGCAGGGCAGGGGAACTTCAAGTAATTTCCTTTTAGTGAACCTTAGTTCTATATTAATACCAATCCATGGCACACTATTAAGGATGGTGAAAAGGAATATAAAACATTGCAAGGAGATATTTCAGGGTGTGACTTTCACACAAGCATTTATTTGTTGTTGTTGTTGTTGTTGTTGTTGTTGTTGTTGTTGTTCAGTCATTCAGTTGTGTCTGACTCTTTGTGACCCCATGGACTATAGCACGCCAGGCCTTCCTGTCCTGCACTCTCTCCCGGAGTGTGCTCAAGTCCATATTCATTGCATCAGTGATGCTATCTAGCCATCTCATCCTCTGCCGTCCCCTTCTCCTTTTGCCTTCAGTCTTTCCCAGCATCAGGGTCTTTTCCAGAGAGTTTTCTCTTCGCATTAGGTGGCCAAAATATTTGAGCTTCAGCTTCAGTATCTGTCCTTCCAATGAGCACTCAGGGTTGATTTCCTTTAGTATGGAAGGAGGTCAAATCAGTCCATACTAAAGGAAATCAACCCTGAGTGCTCATTGGAAGGACAGGTACTGAAGCTGAAGCTCAAATATTTTGGCCACCTAATGTGAAGAGAAAACTCGCTGGAAAAGACCCTGATGCTGGGAAAGACTGAAGGCAAAAGGAGAAGGGGATGGCAGAGGATGAGATGGCTAGATAGCATCACTGATGCAATGAATATGGACTTGAGCACGCTCCGGGAGAGAGCGCAGGACAGGAAGGCCTGGCATGCTATAGTCCATGGGGTCATGAAGAGTCAGACACGACTGAACGACTGAACAACAACAACAAATAAATGCTTGTGTGAAAGTCACACCCTGAAATATCTCCTTGCAATGTTTTATATTCCTTTTCACCATCCTTAATAGTGTGCCATGGATTAGTATTAATATAGAACTGCCTTATTTTGAGTGTTCGCAGTATTAACAAGGCAGAGAGGGGCTGACAGGGCCACAAGATACACCAAGCCCTCTGCCTCATTTGCTGTTACCTGCTAGCAAGAGTGCCTTCTTACCTACCTTTGGCTTGCTAGCTTTGCTGTACTGTTTTACTCTGCAGCTTGCTAGTAAGGGTTTGCAGCTGGGGACTGTGTGGTAGCTGGAGTGGGCCAGAGCCTCACCTGTGAGTGGGGCAGCTCTGAGAAGAGGCTCGTAAAGAACTAGCCCTGCTGTGGCAGGGTTGACCCCAAAGGGATAACCCCAAAGAAGGTTGCCCCTTTGGGTTGCCACGTGGACGAGGGTGTCCCTCTGTTGGTCTGGCAGTACGAAGGTTGCCAAGCTCCTGTGTGAGAGACAAGCCTGTGACCCACACCTAGGGTAAGAGCCTGGGTGGGGGAAGTTTGTGGTGTGTGGAGGCCCCCCCTGAGTGAGAGTCAGGGGTGGAGAAAGTGCCATCCAACTGTGGGTGGGATATAACCACCTGTGTAGGCTAATAACTTGGGTGAGCCACTCAGGGGAGCCACAAGAGAGCAGAGGGCCTGGGTTGCAGTTTTAAAAAGTTGTTGGTGGGTGGTGGGCTTATGGGGTTGTGTTTGTGATTTTAGGGGTAGGTTGCCCATCTGATAGGTGGAAGAGAGGGAGGCATGTGTCCACCTGGCAGAGGCAGTGGGGGGAGTTCTGGGGGCCAGAATATACCGAAGGGGGGTGGCAGATGCTGGCAGAGCACTAAGGGCAGGCCATGCCAGGTTAGGGGAGCAGGGGAAAGATGCATAATATCTGTCCCCTGTTCCAGGCCTGTCCAGAGCCAAAGGATGGATGGGGGATACGTGACTCCATCCTCCAGCCTTGTCTGCTGCTGTGTAATGCCAGGTCCATTGCCCATAAAACATCTCTCATCCATGACATGTTCCTGGATGAGGGTGCGGACCTGGCATGTATTACAGAGACGAGGCTGCTGCTCCTACTCTTGCGGCCATTTGCCCAGCTGGGTTTTTGTATGCACAGCAGCCGAGGGCTGGGGGTCGGGGAGGAGTGGCTGTTATCTACCGGAAGTCCTTGGTCCTCACCAGACTCCCTCTCCAGGAGACCAGGGTTGCTGATTGCATGTACTGAGGCTGGGCCTGAAGGGCAGTCTGGGGATTCTGCATGGGTACCATCCACCCTGCTGCATGACAGACTCCCTGGCCGAGGTGCTTGAGGTGGTCTCTGATGTGTGTGTGCAGTTGGTATTGGGGGACTTCGATGTACATTCAGAAGCCGTCCTCATGGGGGCACCTCGGGACTTCATGGAGACCATGGCTTCCTGGAAGCTGCACCTTATTCCAACTGGGCCCACCTATGCATTAGACCTTGTGTTTGTTGAACCTTACCACATTGTTCTTCATTTTGTTCCACACAGTTTGTGGGCTGCCTGCATAGGTCTAGAAAATAAATTATATTCTTGAATTTAAGAGCGTAGCAGCACTCTGTTAATTGATGGTCTGGGGGAAACTGATAAATTATTTCCATAATAAAGTTGCTAAGACTAGAGAGCAAATATTGCAATCTTTGGGACAGAAGGGGAAAATGAATCCCTTTATAGTGGCTTTTGTACAGTACAAATTAATGGGGTGAAAGGATTAGGAAATGAAAATTTGAAGCAAAACAGGAAACAGGCATTGCTGGCAATGATCTAATAAGAAAATATGTTTCTTTAACAATCAACCAGGGATTAAGAATAGCAAATAGAGCAATGTGCAAACAGTATTCAAGTCACCTATTGTAGTGCTTAAAACAGCACTTGATTGGGGGGGGGAAATATAGATGAAATTGCACCTGAACATATAGAGCTGGAAATCTTTTCAATATCTTGAGTAAAAATTTGCTATATTACAGCCCACTTTTAGCCACCTGCTTGATTCTGAAACCCTTTCAATGTTACCTATAGCATCTTCCTGCACCATTCCAGTATGTTGGAAGCACCAGATCATGTGGGAGACGACCATGGCATTGACAAGACCTGAGTTAGGAAGAACTCCTGTCTTTTGCTGCTACCTTTTGTTTTTTGGAAGACGCACTACTGCCTAATCTCAGCTACACTAAACTCCTGGATTTCTAAATTGTTTTTATGAGACTGCAATTACTTCCTAACAAAGAGGACCCCAAAAAGGCTTTAAAATGAACCCAAAAGTTCCTTCTCCACACAATGGGTGTGTCATACATTGCTATGACTTCATTCACTGGCTAAAAACACAGTAAGCGGGTTAGTTTCTCACAAAAAGAATAGCCAGAATAGTTGCTGTGCATTTTGCCTCATATCTTGAGTTCAACAATGGCTAGGGACTTGCATTTTTTTAATGCCTTTGTTTTCTCAGTCAAGCACTGAGAAAGCTGGGAATCTGGAGATTATGGCTCATTGGGGGGGCGGTCAACTGCCCCCCCCTTTACCACCTCCTGCAGTCAACCATGTGTGAGGCTTCCTTTCAGGTTGGTCCAAATGCCTCAGGTAGTGCAGAATGCAGCAGCTCCAGTGTTGTCAGGAGCTGCCCCTTTTCTACATGTAATACCTGAGATTATTGTACTGGTTGTTTATTTTCTACTAGGCCAGGCTTAAAATTTTGTTATTGGTGCATACAGCCCTAAACAACTTGGGACCAGGATATCTGAGTGAGCACCTGCCCCATGACCTGAAGTTTTAAGTGGTACAACCTAGAATTCTAGCAGCTCAGTCATTCTGTATAATGGGTAGATTGGTAGATTGGCCCTGCATTTGCATGATGTATACTGGGTGTATACTGAAAACTGTGTAATATAAAGTCAGTGTATGCCTTATGTATCTTTAAGGGCAGCCAAACTAAATGTTCTGTTTAGCGCACATGGTAGTGCCATTTTGCTAGGATTTTTTAACCTCCATGTAAGCGCATGTGGTCAAATTCGGATTAGGACTGTGGAGCTCCAGAAAGGGGGAGGTAAACCTTCCCCACCAACATTTTTTTTTTTATGTGGAATTCCAGCACTACCTCCATGGGGGCGTGGGGGTTAAATAAAGAATAAAAACATTCCATTGCAGTGAATGGAGGATTTTTTTTCTTTTTTTAACTATCCGTCCCGCCGCTCCCCCCAGTGGAGTTGGTGGAATTTTGGGGGGGAGAAGATGACAGGGAAAAGTTTGACACCCCCCCCTTGGGGTGCTGTTCTCCCAAACCAAATCAGGGCTGTTTAAAAACTAGCACTTGTTTCAAAGCTGATGGATATAATTTTATAGAATTATAGAATTATTATAGAATTCCTTATAGAATTCTTATAGAATTAGACACCCTGCTTTATAAACAAACTTTAAAGCTGCAATTAAACAAGAGGCTTTTCTAGAGAGCACTCCCAGGCTGTGACCTCTCTCTCCCCTGGCCAGAAGCAATGGGTGTGCCCCTTAACTAGGGATGGACGAAAGGGACTTAACTGGTCCCGCAGCTTGCTTCGCGGTGGGGGGGAGCGCTTCGGTTCTCCCCCCGAAGTTCAGGCGAGGGGGGGGAGGCGCCCCACCTCGCCCGGCTGAAATTCAGGCCGGGGGGGAGGCGCCCCATCCCTCGCTGCCGAAATTCAGGCCGGGGAGGAGCGCCCCGTCTACCCAGCCGCGAAAAAAAAAGTAAAGGAAAAAAAACAAACACCACACCCGTGATAGGCTACGTAATGATTTACGTAGCCTATCACGGCTAGATTTCCAAAGTCAGCCGTGATAGGCTATGTAAATCGTCACGTAGCCTATCACGGGTGACTTTGAAGAAAAAGAAAAAAAGCGCGTACGCAAATGGCGGCACCCATGGGGCGCCGCCATTTGCGTTCCTTAGTTTGGCACGTCTAGTCTATGTAAAGATTTACGTAGACTACGGCGAAAATAAGGAAACGCTATTTGCGTTGCCCTTATTTTCGCCGTAGTCTACATAAATCTTTATGTAGACTAGATGTGCCAAACTAAGGAACGGAAATGGTGGCACCCCATGGGTGCCGCCATTTGCGTACGCGCTTTTTTTTTTCAGTGTCACCCGTGATAGGCTAGGTGACGATTTATGTAGCCTATCACGGCTGACTTTGGAAATCTAGCCGTGATAGGCTACATAAATTGTTACGTAGCCTATCATGGGTGTGTGTTTTGTTTTTCTTTACTTTCCTTTTTTATTTTGCAATGGCGGCGGCCAGTCAGAAGACCGGCCGCCACCGCCGCCACCGCCGAAATGCTGCCGGGACCCGCCGCTGAGAGGGACATTCGCACGAGGTAAGTCCCATCCGGGGGGGCCGGCGGAGAATTTCACCACCAATTTCGGGGGGCTGAATGCGTTGGCATTCGGCCTCCCGGAGATTCGTGGAGAAATTCTCCGCCATCCCTACCCTTAACTACTTCCTGGTTCCTCCCAGAAATCACAACCCATTCAGGCTGAACCCAGTAGTTCCTTCATATTGTTATAACACACATGGCTCCACCATGTGGGCTAGACAGTACATTTACTTTGGCCCTCACTGAGAGAGTTATTTGGACAGAGGCGGGGCCAGAAGACCAGGAAGAGTTCTGGAAATAAGAAGGCCTGTGAGCGGAGGTTGGGAGTGGCCTTTCCAGAAAAGAAGCCCTGAGAGAACAATCGGAGAGAGGCCTAGTTTATATAACCAGAAGTTGACAAATAAAGCATCTCTTGCTTTCCTAAACTCCATCACTGTCTTCTCTGGAAATACCTACCCGGCTGAGTTGCTGGAATAGGCCACAAAGCTACGTGACAACATGGTAATTGTATATTTGTGTGGCACTGACTCATGCATGGATGTGCAATTGTTATGGTTGGTAGTTGTGGTAATTAGATTCACAACTAGATGTTCTTATAAAATCTGCAAAATTTATGTAAAGATTCTATAAAATATATCAAACTTGGTATTACCCCCGCTCCATTTAACTGTTTGGAAAATACGTTGACTACTGAGTGTGCTGCTCTATCTGTGCTGTGATGCCGTGCAAAAAGGAAAAGAAAGTGGTCCAGGAACACAGCTAAAGTCCAGAACTGGGAAAAGAGCAGATCTTCCCTGGAAACTTCAGTGCCTCAGTTTCTCATAACCATGCTTCGCAAAGTGGAGAGCAATTTTGACTTCTGTTTGTCTTTGACAGGAGTGAACTTTGTTAGGAAGTGCTTGGCTTTTCATTGTGGAATATTGACAGAAAGTCCCTGATCTGGCTTCTGCTCTGAAGATAAAGATATTAAGGTCTGCTTTAATGGCTAGAAGTTTAGTTCTTCAAAAGGAGGAAGCTCCTTTGCTGCTTCATTCAATCAGAGTGATTAACTGCTTTAGAAGTGATCTCCTTTAAATGAGGAAAGAAAAGAATTGGAGTCCTCTGGCTCTCTCATCACCACTTCTGTAATTAACTCTCAACTTGTCTCAAGTGCTCCTAATACTATAAACATACAGATGTCTGACTCCCCACCACCACATTAGTTGCAGAGGTGATGTGAGGTTTGACCTGATTTTTGTGTTTGCACAAGTAGCCCTCGCTCTTTAACTAAAGGTATTTTCACAAGTAGCCCTTCCTCTTTAAATAAGGGTGTTTCCCACAAACTGAAACTCTGGAGCTATCACCATCATTTGGAGTACTGTGGACCGCAAGGTAGGCTGTACACTGCAATCATTTGCATGTTTACCCAGAAGTAAATTCCACCAAGTTCAGTGCAGCTTACTCCAAAGTAAGTGTACAAAGGATTGGACTTAAAGATTGGACCTAATGTAGATCCATCATTGCAAATATTATATTTGCTTTATTTTTAATTGTTTCTGAACATTGATTAAATTACAATATTAATTATTTAAAAAGAAAAACAGTTGTGTTACATAATTAATACACAGATAATAAAGAGACAGTACATAACTGTTGCATAAACAACTATTCTATCAAAGACACAAAAAGATGCTTTGAGGTTGGATCCAGATTCCAGACTTGGTCATGCTTAGAGTAGACCTACTGAAAACAATTAGGCTTAGGTTAGTCATGACTCATTTGTTCCATTGATTTCTACTCTACTCTAAGCATGACTAAGTCTGGTTCCATCCACTGTACAAGTGTTATATTTAGTAAAGTAACACTTCACACCATTGTCTTAAAATGAATCAACAAGAGGTAAACATTTTTAATAGTTGTTCAGTTGTTAAGTCGTGTCCGAATCTTCATGACCCCATGGACCATAGCACACCAGGCCTTCCTGTCTTCCGCTCTCTCCCAGAGTGTTTAATTTTTAATAGTACCAGAACAGTAATTTTTAAAAGTCCAAGTTCAGAAAAGAATTTAAAAATGTTCTAGTCTCAAAAAGTACAGTATGAATTCTGAAATCTCACCAAATTTCCACTTTGGTTGATATTTAATTCTGAGTTTAGTATCAGTGTTCATCAAATCTGTTAAGGGGTGCTTATTATACTGTAAGTGATTGCATAAAGCCGGGGTGGGCATTCTTAGGAGTCTGGGGACCAAATTCAACTCCCCAAACGCCCAGGAGCTGCATTTCTCCTGCTATGTGCTGCCAAATTTTGGTGGCAGCAGGATCCAAGCAATCAGTGGTGGCCTAAAAATGCTAAATTTATCTGTACAGATTTAGTTTAAAGCTAATTTTGCGCTTTTAAAGCCCCTATTGTGGCTTGCTGCTGAAATCTGGCAGTTGTGACACTGTGTAAAATTCAGCGGTGCTGCTGTCACTGGCAGGGGTTCTCCATGTTCTCTGGCAGGGTGTAGAGCTGGGCTGAAATTTCTCAGAAAAGAATTTTCTGGTTTGGACTTGCTCTGCACTGTTCATAAGAGTCCAAGAAGTGTTCTACTTTACAGATGGCAGTCCTGTATTTGAAGGGCTTTCAGAGGACAGACCCCTACTTGAAGGTATCGTCTCTTTGAAGGGATGCCCAGTCAAACCCTAGGGATGTAAGAAAGTCACTTACCTTTTTGCAGCTTGGATTCGCGGTGGGGGGGAGGCGCTCTGTCCCTCTTCCTGGAATCCTCCCTGGGCCAGCTCTGCTCCGCGGCGGCTCTGCAGAGCCGCCAGCCGGGGCCGTCCGCATCCGGAGTTCCGGCCGTGGACGGGCTGCTGTGGATGCAAATGGCAGCCGCCGTAGCGGCTGCCGTTTGCATCCTGCGAAGCTGCCGTGATAGGCTACTTAAGTATTTACATAGCCTATCACAGCAAGCCAAAAAAAACAGCGTATGCAAATGGCGGCGGCTACGGTGGCCGCCATTTGCGTTCTCTATTTTTAGCCGTTTTTTCTACGTAAATATTTACGTAGGCTATTACAGCAAAAAAAAGGAACGCAAATAGCGCCCACTACACTATTTGCGTTCCCCTTTTTTTGCCGTAATAGCCTACGTAAATATTTACATAGGCTAAAACGGCTAAAAATAGGGAACGCAAATGGCAGCCGCCGTAGCCGCCGCCATTTGCGTATGCTGTTTTTTGGGGGCTTGCCGTGATAGGCTACGTAAATACTTACATAGCCTATCACGGCCTCCGCAGGGATGCAAAAGGTGTCCCTGCGTTAGCCGTGACAGGCTACATAAGTATGTATGTAGCCTATCACGGCTATGATGAAGAAGTGAATGGCGGCCGCAGGGCGGCCGCCATTTGCAAGTCAGCACGGATGGCAGCAGGGAAGTGCTCCGTTTCGCATGCCTTTCGTGGGTTCTGGGGGCAGGGGCTTCGTTCCACCATGGATTTCGGGGGGCCAAATGCACTGGCATTCAGCCTCACCGAGATCCGTGGCGGAATTCTCTGACATCCCTATCAAAGCCTGGTTTAAAGGAACATTTGAAGGGAGAGCGGCAGGAGCCTCAAGGTTGCCTGTCAGCTATTAGCCCCTGGACAGCAGCCTGAGCAGGCACACAGGTCACCTGGTCACAGATTTTCCCACTATGGTGCAGTGTATTGTGTTGCTCTGTAAATTGTAGTAAATATTTCTAAATTTACATCTATACGCATGAATCATCATATGTAAATCTGTCTCCTCTTTTCGTGATGTAGAAGTGGCCTGTTGAAGAATTTCAAAGGCACGTGCGCGCACGTGGATGCACACACACACACACACACAGAATATTTGGTAAAATCTCTTTCTTCTCCCCATCCCCCAAGTTTTCCACTGAACAGGGTCGATAATTGCTGGTGCATCTGTGGACTTGTTTAATATTATTTTAACGTTGTTGAAGGAAGCAACAGGCTTAGTCCCTACTCTTTTTAGTGCTCCTCTCTTAGCCCATTGCTTCCTTCATCCACCAGTAACAAAATAGCTGCATTCAGTGTTAACAGAGCCACAAATGTTCAGAAGAGAATTTTCTGGAAAACATTCTGAAAAATTTCATTTTACTTTCCTCCCAACTGTTGGTGAATTCACACATAGACACACAATATTTGGTGAACTGCCCCCCTCCCCAGTTTCACCACCTGCAAATAAGGTGGAGAATTTTGGCAAGCTGTTTTCAGTCCGCCATAGGCAGGGGTTCTCTCCAAGCCCTCCTAACTGAGGTTCTTACCTGGAGAGTCTTGAATCTAAGGGTGCTTCTGGACAAGACTTTTACTGTGCAATCGCGCAGCTCCATACATGGAATTTTATTTGTTTATTTATTTACTTATTACATTTATATCCCACCTTTCTTCCATCATGGAACTCAATGTGGCCACATGTGGTTCCCAGGTGGTCTCCCCTCCAAGCACTGACCAGACCCAAACCTGCTTAGCTTCAGCAAGGTGGCTGCCTCAAGTGCCTTCAGGCTATGCCCTGGGACCAGGGCAATTTTACATGAGGGTGTGTGGGTAGGGGGTCCAGACATCATTGTCTTCAATATGTAACCTTCCTGTGCTTTCCTTCTGTCTTTTTCCTTACCAGAAAAATATTCTTTAAGGAGGAAAAGATGGAATAGCTGCACAACACCATTTGGTTGATAATGCAAGGCACCCTCCTTCTGGAAGCACCCTAAGCTTTCTGCTTGTAGAGCTGGGGTGGGGAACATGTCACCTCTAGATATTGTTGGACTGCAACTCCCACTGGCCCAAGCCAGCATAACCACGGGTGAGGGATGATGGGAGTTGCAGTCCAACAACATCTGGATGTAGAGCATGTGCTGTACCACCAAAGTATGGCAGCTCTCCCAGCCTTTGGAACAGCCCTTATAAAACCAATAGCACTCTCCACAAAATGAACTCCAAGCCTCTACCTAGCCACAAATCCATATTTTGTACCAAAAGGTAAATGCAGTTGTGCAGCATGTTGCATAAGAATGGAAATGATCCTGTAAAGGACAAGGAAAAAATAATTAATTTGGAGTTCATAAAGCTGAGGACAAATGAGTCAAAGAACATTCCAACGAAATTTAAGAGTGGTTTCTCTCTGCCCACGTCCTCTTATGGCTGGAGAGCCTCCTCAAAATTGCCAACTCTATTTCAGAAAGAATATGAATGAATGATTAAAACTTGTCAAGAAAGCAAAACTGCTGACATAATAAGGCAGGACTGATATGAAAAGAGGTGTGTTTCCCCCCCCCCCCGCATTCCAGAGTAGAGGAGTACTTCATCCATTTTCATGTGCTGCGTTTTCAACTCCAATACATAGTTCAAAAGACTAGAAAGCTTTTAAAATCACTGAAAACTTATACAAGAGGAGGAATGAAGAAATGTTTTAATCTTCTTCCCAGCTGCTTCCAAGAGGTATGTGAGTTAGCATTCCAGCTGCACAGCTGTTGGCCTTGTAAAGGCATGTATAAATTAAAACTCAATATACTCAACATTCAAAACTGGTTTGACCTCTTCCTCCCCGCCTCTGAACAAATGCACGAACAAATACACAACAGCATTTTCTTCCTCCCAAATCAGTTCTCTTCTCTCATTTATTCAAAGCTTCCTTTCCCACAGCGTTGTTGGGAGAGGAGAGGGTAAAGAAAAATATTTTAGTTAATGTTTGAAAGTCAGCAATCCCATTCACCATTTTGTGACTCAAAATAAGATGTGTGGGTAGCCATTATGTTTCTGTTGGAAGCACAAGCTTTGGGGGACCTGAGCCTGCTGCCTACAGGAGTTGAGAAGCACATTTCCTTCAAGATACACAGTGTGACAAAATTGCCTTTGGAATAAACTGTAAGGGCCCACATTGCAAACAGTGGATTAGAGCTGTAAGCACAAATGTTTGCAGAGCTGGACCCAAGAGGGACTGTAATTTACCTTTCAAATCTCTCTGGAAAACTATTATATTTGGACTTGTGAGGTTGTAGGTAGTCTGCTCTATGGAATTATCTTGCACTGCTTTGAGACATTTTTGAATACGGACAGCAGTATATAAAACTATGAAATTAAAGTAAATAAATAATACCGCGTCTCCAATGGAATGGGAGGCAGTGATGAATTTTTATTTCACTTCCCCACCTCCACCCCAAAATACTTGACAGCATATTCATTCTTGATGGATCCACATAATTGGCACTTGGCACAAACGTCAATCTATGCAGAAGCATATCTTTCATTAAAAAAAAAAAAAGAGTCCAAGTGACAAAAAGATTAGGCTTGCCACTTGTTCCTGGTTTTAAGGAACAGTTCATTATTTAGTACTAAAATTTAGTATTACTTAATAAGGAACCATTCCTTAAAACAAGAGCTGGTGGTAAGGAAGTTTACAGAGGCTATCACCTTAGACTGGTGAAACAACAAACTCTAGAAGACGCACACAGATTTAATTTTTAAAGCTGGCAAGCCCTTGATGCATTTCAATACATTCTTCACTGGAGGCAGTAAACTGGAGCTAACAAAAATGTTGGCGGGGGGTGGGGGGATCTGTTCTTATAGCCACTAAACATACCTGCCCAGGTTTCTCAGGTTCCATTTGAACACTAGGCTCCAACTCGGAAGGCATCTGCAATTGACTCCGAAAGGCTTCAGCTATGACTCATTGACTCTAAGGGTGCAATCCTATCAGGATAGGGGGCCGCCCCTGAACTCGGAGGCGACCGCCTATCCAATGTAGGGCAGGAGCACCACAGAGGGGATCGTCCCCTCCGCGCTTCAGCCGCCCTGCATTAGTGGCTAGACAGCCGATTTTGGGAAGTCGGAGGGGGAAGTTGGGCAGGGGGGAGATGCCGGACAACACATAGGAAGCATCAGAACAGCACTTCCGCCCTCCCCACCCCGCCCCCAGGAACGTCCTGTTTTCACCGCTCCATGCTCCACTTACGAGGGTGAAGTGTGGGGCCAATCCATGCTGCCTAAGAGGCAGCACAGGAGGGGGTAGAGCTCCTGCCCTTCATTGGATAGGTGGTTGCCTCTGAGTTCAGGGGCGGCCCCCTATCCCAATAGGATTGCACCCTTAGAGTCAATGAGTCATAGCTGAAGCTTTTTGGAGCCAATTGCAGATGCCTTCCAAGTTCGAGCCACTTAGACACTATACTAGGGCCATCTAGCCACTGACTAGTGGCCACAGGATTGCGCCCTATGTGACTTAGTTTCTCTGCTCTGAGAAACCCTGTGACACTTCCTGGGATGAAACCGTCAAACCTCTCTCAACTAGGGATGGTGGTGAATTCCGCCACGGATTCCAGTGAGGAATCCGTGGTGGAACGGCCTCCTGCCCCCCCGCCCCCCCCCGCGGAATCCCCCCGGGATGGCACTTACCTGGGGCGGATTCGGCGGCGGTGGTGGATTCGGCGGCGGTGGCGGATTCAGCAGCGGCGGCGGATTCGGCGGCGGCGGCGGCTGGTCTCCTGGCCGGCCACAGCAGGGCTGCTGCCGCTGCCATTGCCATCCTTGCACTGTGATAGGCTACGTAAGAATTTACGTAGCCTATCATGGCTAACGTAAAAAAACCATACACACGCAGCGTACGCAAATGGCGGTGGCTATGGTAGCCGCCATTTGCGTTCCCTATTTTTCGCCGACTTATCTTACGTAAATATTTACGTAGGCTAGAATGGCGAAAAATAAAGGAATGCAAATAGCATCCACTACGCTATTTGCGTTCCCCTTTTTTTTCACCGTTTTATCTTACATAAATATTTACATAAGATAAGTCAGCGAAAAATAGGGAACGCAAATGGCGGCTACCGTAGCCGCCACCATTTGCGTATGCTGTGTGTTTTGTTTTTTACATTAGCCGTGATAGGCTACCTAAATTTTTACGTAGCCTATCACGGCTGTCTAGCTGGATGCAAATGGCGGCTGCTATGGTGGCTGCCATTTGCGTCCGCACCAGGCCGTCTGCAGCCGGAAATCTGGCTGCGGATGGCCCTGGCCAGCTGCTCTGTGGCCTGGCCACAGAGCGGAGCCGGCCGTCAAGATTCTGGGGGGGAGGACCGGATCGCCTCTCCCCCCATCGAGGATTTCGCGGGGAGGGACGGAGCAAAGGTAAGTGAGTTTCGTACATCCCTACTCTCAACCCATGGAATCAGTTTAGGCACATCCCCCCAAAATGGCAGTTTATACACTTCTCCAAATCTCTTTATTTGCAACGCAACATTTTCTCAAACTGCCCTGTTATAGTCATACCAGCGATACCCCTGTAGTTCAGAATTAGGGGAGGGAATCAGAGATAGACTTCTGCACTTTAAGATAAACACACACATACACACATTAAAAGCTAAGCCCAAACTGAGCTCAGTCAGTTTGGGCTTATTCTTATTCTTATTCTTTCCCACTGTCCTTTTCATTTCTCACTCAAGCTTAGCCGGCATTAATAGTAGGCTAAGAACCATATGAGGAGGAGCCTCCATAAAGGCTAGTATTTGCATCTTGAGATGCCACAAACCATGGAAGATGCACTTCCTGTCAAGGACCAGGGGGACTCATGTCACCTGGCAGCCATGGATGCTGTGGGCCACTTCTAAAGCAGGGGTGGGCAACCTTTTTTGTCTGTTGAGGGCTGCATTCCTTCAGAAGTAATTTGCCGGGGTCTACATATCAGCAGTGAGCAGGACTGAACCCAGTGGGGGACAAAAGTGAGTGGATCTGTTTTCTCTTTCTGACACCTCTTTTTCTCTCTTCCTTCATGCCCAGTGGGCTTCCAGAGAAGGGACAGATTGCTCTTGTCAGAAGTCTGAGCTGATCACTTGCAGAGGGCTTTTGAAACTAGTCTGAGAGCTTCATGAAATTGGCCCAAGGGGCCACCTGCTCTAGAGCCTAACAGAGGCCCTGGGACATCCATAAACACCATAGTTAAGCTTGTCTGGAGAAGGGAAGGGAACAGTGAAGGCTAGTGGGGCTGTGAATCCATTCCAGGTTTCAGTCAGAACCTGCCAGAACTCTCAAGGAGCTATCCAAGGTGCTGAACCTATTTTGGGGATAGAGTTCTGGCTGGTTTTGATTGAAACCCAGAATAGATTCAGCGTCTCATTGAAATTGGCACCATCAGCCTAAACTTGAAGGGAAAGGGGGCTTGTCAGTAGAGCAAGGAGGGAACTCTCCCAGGCCTGATCAAAACTGGGCCACCAAGTTTAAACAAACACATTCAGGCCCGATCTGAACTGGAGCCCAAATTAACTTGTTTATATTGAGTACATTCCAAATCAAGCCCAGTTGAGCTTGTCGTGTGTGTGTGTGTGTGTGTGTGTGTTTAAAGGATTACAACTAATAATTCCAACTGATGCTACACTGAGGTAGGAACCTTAGTGTTCAGACTATAAATATATAATTTGGTCAATGCAATACAGACCCTAAGAATGAATGAACACACACAAACACACACACACACACACACTATTATATTGGATAGTGAGGATACTATAATGACAAAATCTTCTCTTGAGATTTTGAAGGCAATTGACTACCTGCCAACAGTTGTTAAGGAAGACAGCCCAGCATGCTTGGGTTATTGAAACTGTCCCAGAATATTCAGGGTGCTGAAGACCCAAAGTGCATTCAGTGAATACAGTGACTGTGCATAGATGTTTTCATTCGCAATATTAAGTGTCAAGGTAGCATTGGCTATGCTGCCATCTTTTTATGTATACAATTTATGTATTATTATCACCACCATCATCTTCACATATTGCCCTAATTTTGTGTGCTGGCTCTCTGTATGCTGTTGTAAGTATCAAACTTCCATTGTACAAAATTATGGTCATGTTTTGACTTAACTCCTGGGCGGGGGGATCAGAACTCCTTTGTGTACCGCTGGCAGAACACTCTTCCTCTCCCTGGTTTAGAACAGTGTGCTTGTCCAGACCGCTGATAACCAACTGATACCAAGCTGAAAACACTACATAGCTCACTGCCTCTTCGGTCTGATATCCTGATCCCCAATCACCTCTTCCCTATGCTGCTAATCATGTAGGGGTTGAGTCTCAAGGGTATTGCAACAAGCAAGTATTGCAACATTCAAGGAACTGTAGCCAAAGGCTTCCAGAGTTCTTAGCATTTTTCAAAGGTTGGTTGCATTGATCTTTCTCCCTGTAACATACCCTGTGCTTGTAAGGGATTTAATCTTTTTTTTAACTTGGATGTCCTTTAGAATGTAACACTTCTTGATCTTGAACTACAACAGACAAGCCAGTAAAAGATAAACCAGACCATTACAGGAGTGTGGTTTTCTTTTCTAGAAGAAATGGGAGTAGCTGCTATGCTAGCTGCTGCCAAGATCAAGGACTTCTGGGCTGCTTTTCTTCCAGACTTGGCACTTCACAGAGCTTTCATTCCCACCATCAACTGGGTCATTGTGTTTTAGCAATTTCAGCAGGCTCCAGCTGGTACTCCATTATCTTGTTATTCAAATTCAGCCACTCACAATCTCTCTCTATTAAACATGGACTCCTGAGTTTAGGAGAGCCATCATGGGGGAAATGTAAGAACAAGTCCAATGTGACTAACTGGGGTGGGTCATGCTAAAAACAAGCCAGGTGCAACCTTAGAACTTTGGAGAGTCATTGGCTTAAATCCATGAGCCTAATCTAAGCTCATTCTTTCTAGCAGTACATGGGAAGTTACAGTTCAGACTTTCTTTCTCTCTGTTCTTTACTTTTTTCTTTTTTGGCAGCCAACATGAATCACTACTGGACCAGTTTTCATCACCCTACAAATCCTTTGTTTCTTCCATTCATGGCCATGGTACTACATTCGGAAAACAGTTCCATTTCACCAGGTTTCTCAGTTTATACCACATTCAACAAGAGACTTCTCAGTCCTCAAGAAATAAAGACAAATGAAGCGTAGATTGTCTTCCTTCAACTTTCAGGATTTACTACTAAAAATAAGAAGGGGTGCAATGGAGAAAGACTAACTGGCTTCCTTTTGACTATGGAGGAGATTTTTAAATGGTCTTCGCTACGGGCCACATGATATGCAAACACACATCTCTTGATTTCTCATTGCTTGATGGCACAATGCCGATGGTTTGCAGATGAATGTATAATCTAGCAGCCCACCATGGCCATATGTGCAACCCCCACCCAGTCCCTGCCACAGCCATTGTGCCCCCTCCCCACAAATCCCAGTGATTCTGCTAGGAGATAAGGGACATGGGGAAACACCTTCTTTCCCAGCAGAATAGCTGGGATTGTGGAGGTGGTGGCTACTTCCAGTAGCAGTGGGGGAGGGGTGCAGCTTCCACATGGTTTGGGGGGGGCAGTGCCATCCCCCAAGCCACAGACATTGCCTACCATGGGTGTAAACAAATTCCACTGAAAAATATTGGTGGTTAAGTTATACATGCAGCTTTGCTGCTTGATACTGCAATATCAGGTGTAGACTTGCATGTGTAAATAGGCCTTCATGGAAGCCCCCTTTACATGTTGCTCATATGAACGGGGCATCACGAGATTAATAGGGAACAGGGCTGTGCCCCTGCTCCTGGGCACCCTGCCTGACCCTGATCCCACACATTAGCATTGCTGTCTGCAGTGAAGGAGCTGATGTGTGACTGCATGTTAATGCGTGGATATCTGGAGTTGGGCCAGGCGATACGTTGCCATGGGAACTAAATAATTAGCCTTTTGCTTCTTGATAGAGGATCACTTGGGTAAAGATCTGAATAGGAAAACCAATCAGAGAACATGGCACACTTCCCCAGCCAACACACACACAGACACACACACACACACAGGAAAAGATGAGGTAATCCCAGTGACTGTGTGTTCAGACCGACTGCAGTTTGGGTGGGTGAGAGAGACAGACAGACAGACAACAGACAGAGGGCTGTAAGCTAATACCATTTTGGGATGCTGACTATCTCCCTGGAGATCTGATGTGGGAGCAGCAAACTTCACCTCTGTGTTGGCATATTTAAGCTGCATGCTTCCACATGCTATACATACATATACATATACATATATATAACACACACACACACACTTACATATATATGTAAATAAACACAAATAAGATAAAATGCCAACAAGCCTCCAGTGACCCCTTTCTAAAGAGAGCCTAGCCTGGGGAATGACTGTGCTTTTGGAATTCCTCAACACTCAGAAAAGTGGGATGTGTGTAACAGTATGAAATATCTCATTGAAAAGCATTTACACATTCAACTGCCACTCATTAAGTGTGTGTACAGTTATCCAGTGTGGAGAAGCACATGATGTACCTGACTAGGTGAACCATGAAGATTGCGGGGGGAAAGACTGTCTTGGCATTAGCAATTGACATTGTGTTATAGGGCCCATGTCATGTAGTGGAATGATCAATGGAGAGAAAATAAATGCTGCTTGCAAGAGCTTTCCCCCCAGGACAATTTGTCATAAGCAGAAATCACCAGAAGTAAATAGATAAAAACCACCATGCACAACATTTCTTCAGCTCACCACAGGAACTAAACAAATATTTAGTTCTTAGGTAAAGCAAGAGCCAGCTGGCTACACACACACATACACACACACACGCCATGTGTTGTGCTGAAGTTGAGAATGGTATTTCTGTACATGTACAAATGCATGCATGTAGAAAGTGAAACCCTATTCTCATCTTTTGCCCAGTATGCAGGTGTTAAGGCTGGAACCATTGTGATATTCCACAATCTTGCTGGCAGGACAACCCTGAAACTGGTGGAGGCCTTGGAGAAAGATCCTGTCACAGGTCCTAGGGGTTGTGAGGGCCAGGGACAGTCAGAGAATGATGATCGTGCTCCTGAGGCCACCCCAAAGAGCAATGCTGTGCTCAAAGAGGCTGATTAACTGGAAGAATCGAAGCACCTGGACTGGTCCCACCCCGCTGCTGTAGGCCTGCCGAGATCACCAGAGAGGCCCAGATCTGGCAATACACTGCCTGTCTGGCCATGCATCAGATACCCTTGAGCCCTAGTCATGAGGAGGACACTTGTTCTGGATTCGGGCCCCAATGACAAGTGAAGAAGGGCAACAAACATTCCCATAAAGCTGCTCACTTGACAGCTAGCCCTTGCTGAAGCTCTCTGTTCAGTTGGCACCTGACCCTTGCTGAAGCTCTTTGCCTCACTGCGCTCTCTGCTGGACAGCTCTCCGGCTTTCTGGCTGTTGCACCACAAGTAGGGATGTCAGAGGAATCCATCTGGGGGGTAGAGCTCGGCATGTTTTCGCCAGCTCACCTCCCCAACTCCATCTCGCTCATCTGTGAGCTGGCCCAGCTTGTCACACAAGGAGTCGGGCTGGCTCATGGTTTTTCAATGTGTGTGTGCAAATCCTGATTAGTACAAAATTGCGGATGTAAATATTTAGAGAAATCACGATTTGCACAAAATCACAGCCATAAATAGTGCAGTTTGTGCAAAACTGGGTGTAAACGTCTAATTAGGCCATTTGCGCCTGCAATTTTGCACAAATTGCACTCTTTACAGCCACAATTTTGTGCAAATTGCAATCTCCATAAATATCTACACCCACAATTTTGCACAAATCGCAATTCACAACCTCCAAAAAGCCAGCAAAGTTCCCAAATTTCAGGAATTGACCCACTGCTTGGCTCACAAATGCAAGCTGTGTCGGGGGTGCCGTGGGGTTCTATCGGGCTCCAAAAAGGCAGGATTTCCCTGCGATGGACATCCCTAACCACAAGACTCCTATCATGTAGGGATGTACGAAAATCACTTACCTTTCGGGGATTATGCTGATGGGGGGGAGGCGCTCCATCCCTCCCCCTGGAATCCTGGCTGGGGGAGAAGGCGCTCCATTCCTCCCCCCCCCCAGAAACCTGGCTGGCCGGCTGTGCTCCACAGTGATTCTGCAGAGCCGCTGGCCGGCTCCGCCAGCAGCCGGACATCCAGCCGCTGGCTAGCAGGGACGCAAATGGTGGCAGCCGTAGTCGCCACCATTTGCGTCCCTGCAGTCAGCCGTGATAGGCTACGTAAATGTTTACGTAGCCTATCATGGCTGACTTTAAAAAAAAATGCGCGTATGCAAATGGCAGCGGCCATGGCTGCCGCCATTTGCGTACGCGCATGTTTTTTGTGTGTTTTTTTAAGTCAGCCGTGATAGGCTACGTAAAAATTTATGTAGCCTATCACGGTGTTTTTTAAAACCTAGCTGTGATAGGCTATGTAAATCTTTACGTAGCCTATCACGTTTTTTTTTTTTTTAACTGGAAATGGCGGCGGCGGCAGCTGGTCGGAAGACCGGCCGCCACAGCTGCCGACAACGAACCACCGCCGGAGCCGCCACCGGAGCCGCCGCCGCCAGGAAGATCCGCCCAAGGTAAGTCTCATCCCGGGGGGGGCAGGCCGTTCCACCACCGATTTCGGGGGGCTGAATTCACTGGCATTCGGCCTCCCCAAGATCCATGGCGGAACTTTCATACATCCCTACTATCGTGGCAGGAACAGGACAGCCAGCAGTATGTGGGAATGGGACCGGCCATCACAATTTCTACTGCCCGTCCTATGTTCAGTCTACACATGGAGACAAAGGTGAGAAGAGGGCTAAACATTTGTCCTCAGCTGAATTTACATGGATTTCTGTTTTTATATTGGAACTTGCATTTTTGACATGGGGGGTGGGAGAGAGGTGGACAAACAGGCATGTAAATTATGCAAAAATTCACAAGTGCCTTGCCATCTTTCTTCCAAGTCCTGGACCGAAGACATTGCTCATAGGAAGCTGGGCAGAAACTCCTGAAGATCTGGAGGGGGCAAAATTGAGCTCTTGGAAACTTTTGAGGAGAGTAGTGTTGAAAACACAATGAAAAGGAGATGGCTTTTTCGGCAATAATGAAAACAAAACTGGATGGATAGTTTTGACGCAGCCTTAAAAAATATTCATTTTAGACCAGTACTCTTTTTTGTGATGATGGATCATTTTAGAGTGAGCTTTTTGATGTAATCACTTAGTACCTCACCGTGAGTCACTACCATGGTCAATTTTTTCAGTTACATTAACTTGAAAATGTTCCAGATTTCTTAGGTTTATGGCCTGTCTCCATAAACAGATTTTTTGATTTTTTTCCTGTATCACTTTCTGTTTTATTTTCCCACCCGTGCATATATCTGAAAGCAACAATAAACACAGGCATAAACACAGTAGAGTAGTAGACTATGATTTATTCCTAGTTGTCTTGAAGTCAATGGTCAGCATTTAAGGTGGATATTTATGTTTTCCTGAGTTGATGGGACAATGAAACATTTTTCCCCATGTCCAGCTATGGGCACTGAGAAATAACAAAGAGGAGTTATTTCCATACCAAGTGCTGTGGCACAGTTGTGAGCTGCAAGACAATGGCTAGCGTGCCATGTAAATTTTAAAAGGGGGGGGGGAGTAAAGGTTCCTGTGCTTCCAAATCACCCATTGACATAGGAATAGGCTGACCATATGTACCGTTTTAAACAGGACAGTACCGTTTTGTTCATATTTCCTGACCGTCCCGTTGTTTTAATATAAATGTCAATTTTGTCCCGTTTTTAATTTTTGTAAAAAACTGAACGAGTTTATCATAAGGCTCTATGCTAATCAAAACGTGCAGTAAAACTACTAGTGTGACCTAAGAGGAAGTTCCCTTTACTTTATCCAGTCAGGACCACGCTTCTTGAGCTAGCAACGATCAGACGCCGCTCCCTTGCTTGTCTGCAGTGGCGGGGAATTCAAGAGGCGGTCGCTAAGCCCCATTCAGCGTGTGGGAGCCAGGAGGGTGAGTCTTACTGTTATTTATACCATCATTCTACCCATCGAGATTCTTTCTGCCCTACATTCAGTTTGATTCGGACTTTTCAGACTCATATTTCAGTTCAATATTTTTTATTACAGCGGAATATTACATAACCCCGTCCCGTTTTTGTCATCCCAATATCCTGTTTTTGTCTCAAGGAAATATGGTCAGCCTACATAGGAGGCTTCTTGATACATCTCTGTATGATTGACTGCCTTGCCTTTATCCAATCAGTCTCTGCTGATTGGATCATTCTTCTGGGTCCTGCATCAGGTGAGACTGGATCATCCAATCACTTCCCATGCAGAGACACAACAAAATCATTTCCTTTAGAAAAGTTCCCCATTACTTTGCTGCTTGTTGTAGCTCTGGCCGTGCTTCCTTCCCATTAGGAAGCAGAAAGCTCAGGAGGATGAGCTCTGTTGAGGGCAGGTAATTCTTATTATTTATTTCACACTTTAAAATTAAACCTTATTGCTACTAACCTTCAACTGTAATTCAGGGAAAAAATGTACTTCCATTATCAGAAGCACGAAAGCACTGACCTCGCAGCTAATAATACTACCCTGAATAGGGAGAAGCTACAAAATACAAATTGCAGCATTAACCATGGTGCTATGTGTATGCTTGAATCCCATTTTTTCTTTCCCTTTTTGATTCCTTATCTGCAATTGCCAATTCTATATTAATACCATAGCAGCAGTGGGAATTTAGCAGTTCTCAAGCTGGAACTTCAGTCCATTTTGCCTGGCCCAGAAAAGCTGAAAAGCAATTTAGGTAGGGATGTGCCCTGAGAAATGTAACTCATTTTATTAGAGCTTTCACTTCCTCTGGCAATTCCTCTGCTGGGTTTGCCAAGTAGAACCCCCCAAATTTGCCTGAACATTTGGCTTTAAGAGAAACTCAGTGGCAACTCCATTGAACTAGGGTTGTGCTTAAATCAAGAAAGCTTTTAATATCTGGAACTGCCAGTGGAGGCTGCTGGCTGTGATGCCAGCTGGGCAGTGAATCCACTCCGGGTTTCAGTCAGAGTTCTGACTGGTTCTGACTGAAACCTGGAGCAAATTTACTGCCCCACTGACACCAGATCCACCAGCCTTCACTGGAACTGCCTGAGTTATATCATCGTAGCCAAGCCTCCAAACCAGGACATTTACATTGGTTGCACTAATAACTGAGAGCAGTGCCAGAACCGCAATCTGTTTCCCGCTGCCTTGCTGATGGCTGATCAGCTGGGCAGTGGAGGAAAGTGGGTGGAGCTCCACAGACCACACAGAGAATGGGCAAGGGCCACATGCAGCCCATGGACCATGGGCTGCCCACCTATGCACTAATCAAAAAGCTCAGCTGCAAAGACAACGCACCTTGCAGTTCTACGAAACCTAGTGTGCAATGCCTCAGATGCAGGAGTGTGACATCCTCTTGCTCAAGAGAGGCCTTTCATGGCAATGAATTCCCGTTCTGTGGAGACTGCCAAGGAACTAAGCGCAAACTGCTTCACCGTTATTTTAGTGCTTCAAAAGCAATCCCAAGGCTTCCAAGGGAACATTATACATATGTCTCGAGTGTGGAGAAGACAGCAAAGCACAGAGAAAACTGCTGCATCACCAACGCTAGGAGCACTGGGTTGACACAGCGAGCTCATTCCATGGAGCCTTTTACTAGTGACCTGAAACCATGAGACTTAGTTTCCTAATATCACAGCAAATTATGAATGTGGTTCTGCAATGGCTGGAAGGGGAGATAACTAATATATGGTGAAAGCAAGCCTCTAATGCAGCAGTTTTCAAACTGCGATCTGAGGAGCATCCTTGGAAACTGATGGCAGTAATGGCAGATAAGCTTCCCTGAAAAAAAAAGTGTGTGTTTGGTGCTTTTTCATGCAGAAGGAAAAGAAGAGGCAACTGAGGTGTGTATGTGTGTGTGTGTGGGGGGGTGATCGAGTGCCACAATATGCATAGTATGGAGAAAGTGGAGGGAAAGAATACTTGTTCCCTCTTGCATGATGCTAGAATCCATGGTTCCCCAAATAAATTAACAGGCAGCAGATTCCGTACAAACAAAAGCAGGGCCAGCCCTACCATTAGGCAGAGTGAGGCAGTCACCTCAGGCTGCAGATGGTAGGAGGTAGCAGCAAGGTGTTGGAGGAGAGAGAGCTGTGGGCCACATGGCCTGCCCTGTGCCCCCAAGCTGGCCTGCTGCCTTCATTTGTAGTGGATGACGCTGTCCCATTGCCAGTGTGAAAGAAAGATTCAACTGCCAGTCCGGCCACTTTTGTACTTGGAATGGGAGGGGCGCCATCTTGTCCTTTGCCTCAGGCAGCAAAATGTCTTCAGCCAGCCCTGAACAAAAGACAGTACTTCATCCCACAACTAGCTCATGGAATTCACTGCCGCCAAATGGGTGATGGACACTCACTAAATTCATTAGCCAGCATGACTGAACAGAATCACCATGGTCAGAGACACCATGCCACCAAGGACCAGCTGCTGTGGGGCAACAGAGGCAGCGGGCTACTTTATAGAAGCATCTGGTTGAGTCATGGTGGAAAACAGGATGCTAGACTAGATGGACTTTTGGTCTGGTTCAGGAGTGCTCTTTGTATTTTTTATAGCTTACTTACCCTGCCATTACCCTGGGGGGGGGGGAGTTGGAGAGGAGTGTGAGGCTTGCACAACGACAGTGAGGCCCAATGTAAGCCAAATGTGCACTGGATAGCACAGTATATGACAATCCTCTGCAGCATTCAGGAATTCCTTGACGGGGAAGCTGGTGCAGTCTGGTAATAAATAACTCAATAATTAAACCCAGAAATGGTAAAAAGGGTACCTTTAGTTGGCAACATAGGATTGTATCCAATGTTAGTTTGACTGAGTCTCATTCATTTCAATGGGTCTACTATAAGTAGGACTATGATTGGGTACAACCCATAGTTGAAAAGTGCATTCATAGCTTTACTCTTCTGAGCGATGACAATGCCAGTGTCAAAGAGCAATACAGGTAGATACCATATGAACAGAGATATTGCAACTGTATGGGTAATGAGGTTTAAGCATTATTTATCTGTTATTTTTTCCTTCCAATTGTGAAAATAGAACAATATGGTTACCACATTTTATCAACAGAATGAACCATTGACCTATATATTAAAATATCAACTTTGTAATCAAGGGTATGGCATATCTGTTACTTTGAATTAGCATCTTATGCAGAAAGGGCAGCTAAAACAGGATTGGACTTTATTTAAAAAATGCTGCCATGCTGCCAATATGATATTCCCTAATGTATTTTACCTCTATAGTTTTATGTTGCTCTTAATTTATATATATATATATATATATATATATATATATATTCAAAACCGTTTGCTAAATCAACAATAATCTTGACCATTAGACTCCATTTTTAAAGAATCCAGCAGTGAATTCCCTTGTCATTATGGAGGCATTCAGGGGACCAGGATACCTGAGAGAGCACCTTCTCCCTTACCAACCTGCCCGGTCACTGCAGTCATCAGAGGGCATGCTCCTGGTGGTTCCACATGGACCTATGGCCCAATTGGAGTCCACCCAGAGAATAGCCTTCAGTGTGGTAGCCCCCTTTCTTTGGAACTCCCTACTCGTGCTACCTGGTAGTCAGGCAGGCACCAACATTGTATTGCTTCTAGCACCTCCTGAAAACAGTTATGTTCCAGGAAGCATTCCTTAAATGACCAGCCACAGTTTTTATTGGCATTCTGTTTATGATAATTTTAATGTGGTGTTTTGATCTTTTATCTTTTTTATGATTGTACCTCTTATGTCCACTGCTCTGGAATCTGTTTTAGATGGGGAGCAGTATACCAATGTTGTAAGTAAGTAAGTAAGTAAGTAAGTAAGTAAATACCCTGAACATTTTTATAGATATCTGGAAACCTTCATCAGTGACAATTCAATCCCAAATTGAATGTTAATTTAGCTGTTAGTAGGGATGTGTGAACTCACCCCCGTCCGGGTTCTCCGGACTCCTGCCCAGCCCCCGCCCCCGCTCGCCAGTCCCTGGACTATGCTCAAGCCCCTCCCACTCTCGGTGAGCAGTCTGAACTCACCCCAGTGGCCTCATTGAGCTCCATGGTAACCATTTCTAAAAAAATAAAATGGCGATCACAAAAATGCACGTTTTTGTATGCATGAAAATGCGCATTTTTGCAAACGCACATATTCTCATGTGTGAAATGTGCCTTTTTGTGAAGGCACACATTAGCATGTGTACGAAACTGTGCATTTTTCATAAAATACGCATTTTTGTGCATACACAAATATGCGCACTTGTAAAATGTGCATTTTCACATATGCAAATATGTGCATTCACAAAAATGCACATTTTTGCATGTGTGCAAATTTGCGCATTTTTGCACTCACCAAGGAGGTGAACAGGGGCTCGGCAAGCAAGGCTCAGGGGTGTGGGCAGGACCAGGTCTGCCAGATTCCTGGACTGAATCGAGCGCCCATGCCATCCCTAGCTGTTAGTGTAGCCCCCCATGAACAGGGTGGTGTAGCCCTTTAGGGGTGGAGTCATAATTATGGGCTCTTATCACCTTGCATAAGGTGAATTGAACTGGGATGTATATGCATGGTTGATTAGCAAGAGGATGAGGAATTCATTTTTGTATCTCTGATATTATTCATTATACTCACCAGGATATGTCCTTCAAGCTGCAATTTTTATTATACGTTTGCCATTGTTGTCCTGTTGCTTTGGGACTACAGTTACCTGCAGAGGAGTAACTCAGAAGTGTCCAGCATCTCAGTGAACCAGAGGAATGTTTGAAATGACTGACTATGAAGTTTTGCAAGAAAGAATTCTATATCCTCTTTGGATTTGGAGGAGCCACGGGCTGCATTGTTCTTGTGTTCAAGCTTACGCACTTAGGTCTATGTGGGTTGTGCTGTTCTATATTACTGAAGATATTTTGTTCACTTCCAACCTTTGCGGGCTTTAAATCTCAAGTTCTTTTCATCCTGTTTATGAAGAAATTTGTGAATTTTGGTAAGTGCTTTCAAACCTAACTAAATTCTCGCCCATCTGCAATGGCTAAAAAATGAACCAGACTGAATCCTCCCACAACTGCAATGGCCAAATTCAATAGGCACAGCATGGTGTACCTACCTGACATGTAGCTGTTAGACAAGGAGCCTGTCAGGGAAACAGTGGCAACAGTTCAGCACTCAATCCTGGTTAAATACACAGGGATTCAAACACAGCCTTCTAACAGCCCTAGCTGGATGAATCTGAGAGTTTTGTTTTCTCTCGCATTCTTTGTGTGTGTGCTTTAAACTTCAAGTACTTTCCATCCTGTTTATGAAAAAAGTTGTGTATTCTGTTAAATTCTTATCAAAAACTGAACCAAATGAAAATGTTCACCCATCCCTACGTAGGAGCCATGGAGCCAGAGGTCATATTAGCACACTTACGGTGCCATCCTAAGCATGTTTCCTCAGTTGTAAATCCCACTGTGCTAAAAGGAATTCCTAATAAAAGAGCAAACCTAACACCTGCCAAAGGCCACTTGAGTGGGATTAGGATGGGGCAGGGGAGCTTTGCCAGTGGGGTAGGATGTACACCCCAAAAGCCGTCGGTGTGCCTATGGAATTCATGGGCATAGGAATGCAACTGGCTGAGTTTCTGCCGGTCAGAGAACCCAATGCGAAGTGTTCCAGGGTTGTGCATGGAATGGCCTTGGATCCGCTGGATCCAAATCTCCCTGGCTCCCCTGACACACCCCTGAATTGGCCCCCAATATACTTCACCTCCAGGCTGCTGGATGTATTTTCCCTCCCATTCCTTTCAATAGGAGGGAAATGTTAAGAAGCAAAGATTCACCAGAAAAAAACAAATCCCCCCTCCTGCCCTGGCTGGCATGAACCAATCCACCAGTTAAAGCTCTACCCATATGTGTAGTGACCTTTATTTGATGATTTCAGAAAGAAATTGGTGGAATCTTTCTCTAAATTCTTTAGAATTTCTTCTAAACTGAACTCATTAAGAGATTTTTTCAAGAAATAAATCCATGAAAATCCCATATATATGTGATCATTCTCTCCAGCTTTTTGGTTTCATGTGCATTAGAACTTTTTATTTTATACCAAACATCTGAAGAATGTTTTAAAATGTCTATGTCTCCTGCCCCCTTATTTGCAGCACAAACAAATCATAGCTTTATATTTTCGCATTTAAACAAACAGACGGTACTATATCACAGAATTCTGCTTAAGTACCTAAACAAGAAAATCTATGATAATCCTTGAAACGCCGGAGGCATAGGGTATGAAATTATTCATGCAGCTCTCCTGTTTTGAGTTGAGTAGAAAAATGTCTAAACCAAATAAACTATGAAGCAGCCTAAATATCCAGAAGAAAACACATTTATTTTACATGTAACAAAATAATTCACACACACAAACCACAAAACATGCTCCATTGTACATGCCATGCCTATTATATCAGTGTTAGGCCGGGGAAACATTTCCTGAAATGGAAAATCAGCATTATATCTGCTGTTTCAAACCTGAGATTATGTAATCCATATTCAATTTCCCTCATTTTACCCTTTTCTTATTTCATTTTGTTTTTGCAGAAAATAAATATGTTTACATTTTAAATGCAACATGGGCTAATTATGCTGAGAGTTTAGCTACGATTCACATAAGAAGTATATAAAAATGCCTATTTATGAGATTCTGAAGTTCAGTTCAAACCTTTAAAAGGAAGAAGTCAGAACTTCCTGCAGCAGCAAAAAACAGCCCACTTTTAGTAAAAGTAGGGCACAATCCCATGCATGCAGACAGAAAAGCAGTCCTACAACTTCCAGCATTTCCCAGCCAGCCATGCTACTTGTGGAATGCTGGGATTTGTAAGACTTTTTTTCTGTCTAAGACTCTAAACATGCATAGGATTCCAGCCTCACTGGCTGTTTTTCCAGTGGAACTCAAAACCAGCCCTGTTGCTGATTTTGGCACCTTAGCCAAAATAGCAGTCAATACAGTCCTTTACTCTAATCAAATTAACAAGCTGTATGCATCATCCTTTGTCCCCTTAAGTATGTGTCCACAGTCTCTGTATAAGCAAATCCTCAAGAGATGGGAGGTGCTAGGGAGTGATACTAGATTAAGGTACCCTTAAGTATCTAGGAATACCTATAATACAAATTTCAACTGGTTTAAGGGTCACCTCTCTTCCCAGGGAACTGTGTTTCTCTTATGGCAGAGGGAGCTAAGGTTCTCAGAGTTAAGTTGTATAAAACTTATCTAAGTTTGTAGGATAGATATAACCACAGAAGCGATTTTGGAGGAATAGTAGTTTACCCAGAAGTTTCCTTTCTGATGTAGAGCTTGAAGCCTATTTCTACCAGTGATTGGCTTTATTTTCGATGTTAGTCTTCCCCAATCTGGTGCTCTCCAGATGTGTTGGACCACAACTCCCATCAACCACAGCAGCATATACCTGCAGTAGCACCCAATGCAAAATGAGCATGGTACTAGCCCGCTTCAGTCATTCTTCCACCACCCCATGCAACTACCATTGAAACATTAGTCCTGCCCCTTCCCATACATCCCCATCCCTGCAGATGTCTGCATGTTGGGCACTGACCTTTTGTACTTGAATAGGCTCCTCGCATGAATAAGGACCCTAATATTCCCCCTTGAATAGTGGTAATTTGATGTGTGGAGGGGGAGAGTGACTGAATGGGGTTACTATTAATGACTCATGTAGAGATGTGTTTCAGTGCATGGCATGGCCAGAAAATGTTCTAGCATGAATACCAAAAATTATGACTGGAGACATGGTAAGTGAACATGTGAATCCGCCCAAAGTCTCAACCCAGTTTGGATGGCTTCTGAGTTTTCCTCTTCTCTTCTCTTCTCTTCTCTTCTCTTCTCTTCTCTTCGCTGGCTGTTGTTGAAATGTTCACCACTGTCACTTTCTGTGTACAAACACTTGCTGATATCAATTCTTCTCTGATTAGTCAACAAGGGTGCAGCACAAGGGAGCCACAATTGATTTGGATTCACACAAGGTGCAGGTTCTACTTATCGACGAGTGCATAGTGTAAATGAGAATTAGTTTTGTCGACTAGGGTATCTTTCTTTTTTTATTACTGGATCTGTAAGCTATAAAGGAGTGATTTATTTCCCCATCCCTACAGCCTCCTCTTGGGTTTCGATGCCAGAAAAACAGCACCTAGAGGGTGCCATGGTGAATGTCAGTAGCTGTCATTTTATCTTGACAATGAAATCTACATTTTTTACAGGTCCCTTGACTTCCATTCACTTGCTGTTAATAAGCAGTCATAAGCCAAGCAGCTGGTATTCTTCATTCCCCTGTGACTGCGCTCAAGTGATAAATTGTTTAACCTTGATGGAACCTAGGATGTGTCGGTTACACATGAAATAATAAATTAATGAGTTTCATTTCTTCAATTAACGCTGGTTATTGCTTCAGCAGTGTCCTTAGGTACATCTTTGGCTCTTTTTCTGATGGTGTTGCCAGATTTGCATTGATATCCTGTGCAGTGCACCTGATAGGAAACTAAGCACTGTGCATTACACAGGAGGTCCAGAGAAAAACTGAGCCAAAAAATATGTGGACTGGCATATATCTAACCGAATTTCCTTTAAAAATGCCATTTAGCACAAGAACTGTTCAAAGTCATAGTCCACTGACACTGTTGTATTGAAAGGTGTTACTTTTTAATCATATTATGGGTGTTCGTTGGGTTTTCGTTGTTGTTGCTTTTAATTACGTTCTCATGCTTTCCATGTGAACTGGGATTTGTCCCTTTCAGAACTGGTATCCTTATTGTGGAATTATGAAAGCATCTGTTCAGACAAACCAGGAAGTGTGATAGGATGCAGTTATCCCTAGATATAAAATCTATAGAAAGGCAGGGAAGGTCAGACAGGGGGAGTTATATTGCTCTATATGTCAAAAAGGGCTGATAGTTTCAATAAACTGGAAAACACAAGATAAACCCCTCCACATAATCACCGTAGGCACGGGGGGGGGGGGAATTAATACAGAGGTCATACTATTGTCTGCCTGACCAAAATTATGATAGTTATATTGAAATGGAGGGAGAAATCAGAGAAGTAGCCTGACAAAAATGTTGTAAACAGAGTCCTAGCAAAGCTTTGGGCACAGGTAGAAGCTTTAGGAAGTCATACTACTTGCCTCAAAGAAGAGGTGAGCATTTTAAAAAACAGAGTCAGGGAAGATTTGCTGCTTTCCTCTCCTGCCACTGACCCAGCTCTAAACCCCTAAAACATTTTAGGTGGGGGATATTTGTTGTTGTTGCGGAGGGCTGCATGCCCTCGGGGGTAATATGTTGGGGCTGTGTGCCAGGGGTGGGTGGAGGTACAGCCCAAACTGTGGGGCCAGATCCAAAGTGGTTGTAGCCACACTTTTTGCCTCTCTTTTTCTGCTAGTGCCCCTCTCTCTGCCACCCGTTCCCTCTCTCTTTTTGCACCTCCTTTTTGATGGGATTATTCGCATTAGGTGGCCGAAATATTTGAGCTTCAGCTTCAGTATCTCTCCTTCCAATGAGCAGTCACTGATTTCCTTTAGGATTGACTGATTTGACCTCCTTGCAGTCCAGGGGACTCGTAAGAGTCTTCTCCAGCACCACAGTTCGAAAGCATCAATTCTTCGGCGCTCAGCCTTCCTTATAGTCCAGCTTTCACAGCCATACATTACTATTGGGAAAACCATAGCTTTGATTATATGAACCTTTGTCGGCAAGGTGATGTCTCTGCTCCTTACTATGCTTTCTAGGTTTGCCATAGCTTTCCTCCCAAGGAGCAAGCATCTTTTAATTTCATGGCTACAGTTACCGTCTGCAGTGATCTTGGAGCCCAAGAAAGTAAAATCTGTCACTGCTTCCATTTCTTCCCCTTCTATATGCCAGGAAGTGATGGGGCCAGATGCCATGATCTTCGTTTTTTTAATGTTGAGTTTCAAACCAGCTTTTGCACTCTCCACTTTCACCCTCAACAAGAGGCTCTTTAGATCCTCTTCGCTTTCTGTCATTAGGGTGGTATCGTCTGCGTATCTGAGGTTGTTGATAATTCTCCCAGCAATCTTAATTCCGACCTGTGATTCATCCAACCTGGTGTTTCTCATGATGTACTCTGCATATAAGTTAAATAAGCAGGGCGACAATATGCAGCCTTGTCGTACTCCTTTCCCAATTTTGAACCAATCAGTTGTTCCATGTCTGGTTCTTACTATTGCTTCTTGACCCTCGTACAGGTTTCTCAGGAGACAGGTAAGGTGGTCAGGTACTCCCATCTCTTTAAGAATTTGCCAGTTTGTTGTGATCCACACAATGGAAGGCTTTAGGCTAGCAATGCCCAAATTCCCATGAACTCACTGCAACACTGCCCCCTTCCTGCAACTTGCAGATGAGGTTGCCAGATTCCCAACATTTTTCTCTCTCTCTCCTTCTCTCTCCACCCATAGGGATGTATGAAAGTCACTTACCTTTTCGCAGCTTGTCTTCGTGGTGGGGGGGAGGCGCTTCGCTTTTCCCCCCGAAGTTCAGACAAGGGGGGGAGGCTTCCCGCCTTGCCCGGCCAAAATTTAGGCCGGGGGGGAGGCTTCCCGCCTCGCCCGGCCGAAATTCAAGCCGGGGAGAAGCGCCTGTCTCCCCAGCCGCGAAACAAAAAGTTAAAAAAAAGACCCCGTGATAGGCTACGTGATGATTTACGTAGCCTATCACGGCTAGATTTCCAAAGACAGCCGTGATAGGGTATGTAAATCGTCACGTAGCCTATCACGGGTGACTTTGAAAAAAAAAAAAAGCGTGTACGCAAATGGCGGTGGCCCATGGACGCCGACATTTGCGTTCCTTATTTTGGCACGTCTAGTCTAAGTAAAGATTTACGTAGACTACGGCAAAAATAAGGGCAACACAAATAGCGTGCCCTTATTTTCGCCGTAGTCTACGTAAATCTTTACGTAGACTAGACGTGCCAAAATAAGGAATGCAAATGGCGGCGCCCATGGGCCGCCGCCATTTGCGTATGCGCTTTTTTTTTTTCAAAGTCACCCGTTATAGGCTACGTGACGATTTACGTAGCCTATCATGGCTGACTTTGGAAATCTAGCCATGATAGGCTACGTAAATCGTTACGTAGCCTATCACGGGTCTGGGTTTTTTTTTTTACTTTAGTTTTTTTTTTTGCAATGGTGGCGGTGGCAGCCGGTCGGCAGACCGGCCGCCGCCCCCGCCTGCGACCAACCACCGCCGAACCTCCGCCAGGACCTGCCGCCGGGAGGGACATTCGCCAAAGGTAAGTCCCGTCCCGGGGGGGGCGGAGAATTTCACCGCCGATTTTGGGGGTCCAAATGCATTGGCGCTCAACCCCCCGAAGATTCAGGGAGAAATTCTCCGCCATCCCTATCCACCCAGCAGGAGAGGACAACTCACTATTGGTAGAAGTCTGAACTGATCACTTGGTGAGAGCTTCTGCTCCTTCCAGTGCTCCATCCATCTTGGATTGTCCCCTCATTTTCCCCTCCTTCCCACCCTCTGGGCCGTGCCCAACTGCATGAAATTAGGCCAAAGGACACATCTGGCTCTTGGGCCTCATGTTGCCCACCTCTGTCCTAAAATGACATCTGGAGGTGCTCCACTGAAACCATACCTGGCCATGCAGCTGTACTGGAGTGAATAGGGAGATCGAAACAGGTTCCAAGGGTCTTCTGCAGGGGTGGGCTTCTCCTCACACCAGCACCTTTATGGGTGCAGCCTGTGTACTTCAAATGCTTTATGCAGTCAGGAGAGATCTGTCATTTGAGAGCTAAGGATCTGGGAAGCTTGCAGGCAATCCCTAATAATCGGGGGGGGGGGAGAGAGAGAGATTGAGATGAACTCTGAAATGAGATGATGTATGGGGATGGGGGCATGGAGGGAATGGGTCAGGGGTGAGCCATTTGTGATAATGAGTGACTTCACCTAGCCCACATTGTCCCCATAAACGTACATTCGGGTTGCACAGAAGTCAAAATCTACATATGTTGAGTGGCTGTGTCTTGGAAATGTTTCATCATGAAGATAACTAGAGGACAGGTGACTCATAATCCTGAGTGGTGGCCAGGACCTGCTATGGGATTTTATATTTTATTTATTTTAAAATGTATTACCCTATAGATTATAGCTCTCCAGGTGACAATGAAAATACAAATAAAATCCAAAATTCACATAAAAACAGCAACAGCATACTAAGGGCGCAATCCTATGGAAGTTTAGACAGAAAAAAAGCCTACAACTCCCAGCATTCCCAGCCAGCCAACAAAAGTTGCAAGACATTTCCTAACCAAACATGCATAGGATTATGCCCTAAAACAAATAAAGGCAACAATCAATTAAAATAAACAGACGCTAAAATAGGCATGAGAAGAAGAATGAAAAAATTAAAGATTTCTTCAAAGTTTAATTTTAAAAGGCCTGAGATAGATATAGATATAGATATAGATATAGATATAGATATAGATATAGATATATTTAAGGCTTTACCTGGCACCAAAAACAATGTAGGCACCAGTTGGGCCTCTCTGAGGACATCTCTATCAAGCTGCTTGGGAACAGTGTCTGCAGGACTATCCAATCCAACATTCAGATGAGTGGAAAGTTTTGCAGAAAGTCTGGCATGGTCATTGGTCACATTTCATTTGTGCCAACTTTTGAACTGGCCCCTGCGGCTGTCCCTTTGACTACAATCCGATCTGCAGCAACTTGCAGCTGATGGATAATGTGAGCATCATGGTGCCCTGAAGCTTCGCCTGCTGAGTTTGGCATATCCAGTCTGTTCAAGGCTAAGCAGTTTTGGTTTTGCTTCAGCTAGTTGGCAACCTCACATTGCTAAAGTTTTGGGATGAGAAATGGTCTTTTGAAATGGGTTCAGTAACAGGCCCTGTCGGCCATCTGCTTGGGGAAGGGCCCAGGGTAGGGATGTACAAAAATTCCGCCACAGATCTCGGGGAGGCCGAATGCCAGTGCATTCGGCCCCCCGAAATCGGTGGCGGAATGGCCTGCCCCCCCAGGATGAGACTTACCTTGGGCGGGTCTTCCTGGCGGCAGCAGCTCCAGTGGCAGCTCTGGCGGTGGTGCGGCGGCGGCAGCGGCTGGTCTTCCGACCGGCTGCCGCCGCCGCCATTTCCAGTTTAAAAAAAAAAAACATGATAGGCTACGTAAATCTTTACGTAGCCTATCACAGCTGACTTAAAAAAAAAAAACACGCATGTATGCAAATGGCGGGGGCCATGGCCGCCGCCATTTGCGTTCCTTATTTTGGCATGTCTTAGTCTACGTAAACATTTACATAGACTAAGACGGCGAAAATAAGGGGAACGCAAATAGCGTAGCATCTACGCTATTTGCGTTCCCCTTATTTTTGCCGTCTTAGTCTACGTAAATGTTTACGTAGACTAAGACATGCCAAAATAAGGAACGCAAACGGCGGCGGCCGTGGCCACTGCCATTTGCGTACGCACGTTTTTTTGGGGGGAGGGTTACGTCAGCCGTGATAGGCTAAACATTTACGTAGCCTATCATGGCTGACTGCAGGGACACAAACGTTCCTGCAGTCCCTGCTAGCCAGCGGCCGGATGTCCGGCTGCTGGCGGAGCTGGTCGGCGGCTCTGCAGAATCCCTGCAGAGCATAGCCGGCGAGCCAGGATTCCGGGGGGGGAGGAACGGAGCACCTCCCCCCTGGCGAGGATTCCGGGGGGAGGGACGGAACGCCTCCCCCCGAACCATAAACATAATCCGCGAAAGGTAAGTACCTTTCGTACATCCCTAGCCCAGGTTCGATCCTCAGCCACTCCAGGTAGGAAGAGACTCCAGTCTGAATCCCTGGAGAGCCACTGCTAGCCAGTGTCAACAACACTGGGCTCGACGGACCGATGGTCTGGCTCAGTATAAGTCTTCCTGTACTCAGGTGTTGAGCTCTTGTGGACATCATTTTCATTCTGTACTTTCAATACTTCAGCCCTAACCTATCATGACCTAATTATTTTGGGCTACTCATATCATTTTATCACAATCCGGATTTATGCATATTGATTTTTGTCTTGATTGAATCTTCTTTTTGCCTTTTTTCCCCAGCAGCCTGACACCCAGACACTTAGCAGGTATAATTTCCTGTCATCACTCTATCTTCTAGCCAAGACAAGCTTCCACTGTTTAACTGGTGCACAGCAGACGGCTGTTAAAGCCACTGGAGCTGGGCCCATTAAAAAGTTGGCATCCCTGTCCAGCTTTGCCTTTCCCTAGCACATTATAGAACCTGTTGCTGACTGCCTGGTTTCATTTACAACCTGCTGCCATTGCACACTGGTAAATAAATGTTGATGTTGGCCACTTGGGGCCAAAGAAACAGTACCCTTGAGATGATGATGGCACTTGCTTAATAAGAAAGCCTCACCGAGCCAGCAAAGCTTAGGGTGTCTTGGGGACTCGAGGGACTTTCTCCCTCCATCTCAGGGAGGCTGTGACAAGGACAGCTGGATCCTGCTGGCTTTCTACTGCTGTGTCTTATTTGCAAGCAAGGCCCTTCCTTATAAGGAAAGGGCATGCTGCCTGACAAAGACGAAAGTCACGGGGAGCCCTCGAGGGGAGTGAAACCTACCTGGAGCGAAAGCGACTGAACTGTCCCAGCACTCAGGAGGCAGCGCGAGGCAATCGAGGCTTCATGCGCTCCCTTTGTTTACATCCGATTAACAGATTAGCCAAGACGCAGGCTCCTTGGAGGTTCAGGACTTCAGAGTGTTGGCATTTCTTTTCCATTTGATTGGAACCTATAATGATGAGCAAGGCAGCTTCTATAGGGATGGGGTCTCTCTCTTTTCTTTTCTTTTTTAATTACCCCTCTCTTGTAAGATTCCCGTCTACATACAAAGAGGCTCTTGAGAACAGTTTTTAAATAAATAAATAAAATATCGGAAGGAGAGTTGGTGCAGGGACTAGATCCAAAGCTCAGTTTCCGTATGGGAGATACAGATGTACACACAGGGCCTTTGACACGTGCTTATGGAAGAAGCTGCTTTCCCTATTGTTGCACCAGTGCTAAATCTTTAAAATGGGAGAGGCCAGAGCCTGTCTAGAAGTCAGACTCTCTGGCCTGGACGTCCCTTTCCTTCATCCCTTTCTTTTGGTTTAGAAAATGATGTGATGGTGACTGATCTTTGCGCAAACATGGACCCTGCTCATACAAGCCCGCCCCTCATCTCATCTGAGCAGGGTAACATTTGAACTGCAAGCTCATGTAACGATCTCAGCTCTCATACAATGTATGGGAAAACCACAGCTTGCAGTTAGCTAGCTCATGGAAGAGAAAGAGAGTAAGGGGTATTCATGCATTCATATTTTTAAAACAATATGGGGGGGTCAGGATTGGGACCATGGTGTGAGGGGAAGAGGGCTTATACTTTTCCCTCATGCTGTTGTCCTGTGGGAAAAAATTCACCACCACCACCCAAAGTTGCTTTTTTGCCCCATGTGATGAATCCAACCTTCCCTGCCCCTTCCTTCTTGGAAATTTATCCTAACAGACATGCCCAAGCATCATGAGGTAAACTGCCTGTGTTCTTCTATGTCAGGAATGGCAGGAGAGACAACCTCCAGATATGGATGGATTCCAATTCCCATCAACCTCAGCCAGCCTGACTAATGGTCAGGGATGATTAAAGTTGTAGTCCAAGATCTGGAGGGCCACAGGTTCTCCACTCTTGTTTTATGTCAAGGAGATGCTGCTCCTTGTGGTCTTACCTGCTAGGCAGGAGATAGGTACTGACAGGAGCCTTTCCTAATGCCCAGTGGGCAGAACAGAGCCACTGTGCCTTTAACCCTGGAAAGACTATGGACCGCAGCATGGAATAATGAAGGCAGAGGAAGATGAGCCTGGATTGTCTTCACGCAGTGTCTCAGTTCCTGGCTCTGCCCTCCCCTTTTCTTAACCTCTTATATATGGAGAAGAGCAGGCATAGACCACTGAACATCTCCTTTGGGCTGTGAAGGAGTCCCCTGGAGTTTGTCCAAAGGAGTCTGCTGCACTCTGACTTTTTCTGCTCTGCTTTGGTCCTCAGCATTCTACCCTGTTTGGGAAAGAAGAGGAGGGCCTATTCTGAAAAAGTCCCTCTGTGTTGCCTAGCCCCCTCCCAGCACCTCTGGCCTCAGTGGCTGACACTGCCCCCTTGTTGGGGAAGGTGATTGGCAGTGTCACCTGAGGAACTTCCTGGGGCTTTCTCTCAGTAAGTGTCAGGGTTGGCACCTGTACCATATTGAGGAGGGAACCAATGGAGATTAGGGGGAACACAGCACAGGGGTTCCTGCCATACTAGGATTCTTTGGGCATAGCACATGGATACTAATCAGCCTGAACCCATAGTGGAAAGTTGCTTCCAGGTGGAGGGCTGCTAGTGAGAAAGCAGTGTGCAATTATTATTTTCTTTCTATCGATCTGCAGCTTGTGCAAAATGTGGTAGCCAGATTGATAGAGGGGACGAACATGTAACACCAATTCTGACCCACTTACATTGGTTGCCTGTACATTTCTGAGCCCAATTCAAGCCCAGTCCAAAGACAATGCTGGTTTTGACCTATAAAGCCTTATATGGCTTGGGACTACAATACCTGATGGAGCACCTCTCCTGGCATGAACCTATTCATCATCATCTAAGGCCCTCCTCCAGGTGCCTCCTCCAAGGGAGGCTCAGAAGTGGCAACAAGGGAGAGGCCCTTCTTGGTGGTGGCCCGATATTCTCCCCAGTGAGGTCTGCCTGGCGCTAACATCGTCATCTTTCTGGCAACTAGTTAAGACTTTACTCCCAGGCATTAGCCAGCATATAGATAAGATTTTTAACAGGCCCTGGGGGGGGGGCGTTATTGTTGATTGTGCAAAGTTGTTTTATATTTTTTTATGCAAATGGTTTTGTATTATGATACTATATTGTATTTTTAGGGTTTTAATCTTTGTAAACCACCCAGAGAGCTTTGGCTGTTGGGTATGGAATGGAATGGTAATTACCTGGAGCAAAAGAAAAGAGGGAAGAGGTAGTAGGAAAACATGGGAGGATCATGAGTTGAAGACAACAATGTCTGGACCCACGTAAAATTTTGTGAATGAGGCAGGGAGATGGTGCAATAAAACCCTCGTCTGGAAGCACTCTAAACATAGAGCAGATTGTTATTATTGGTTATATTTATATTCCACCTTTCCTCCAAGGAGCCCAAGGCAGCACCCATGGTCATCCTTCTTTCCATTTTATCCTCACAACCACTCTGTGAGGTAGGTTAAGCTGAGAGTCAGTGACTGGCCCAAAGTCACCCAGCGAGGCTCATGATAGAGAGGGGACTAGAAACCGGGTGTCCTGAATCCCAGTCCAGCACTCTAACCACTACACCACACTAGTTAACTTCAATTCTGCAGAGAGAGGGAGGGAGAGGAATTTTTCCAACTATATAGTTGAACACAGTGAACTTATCTCCATATCAGTTTTTGGGAACCTGACTACATTTTGCACCCTTGCTGCTGTCCTCCTGCCCCCACTTCTCTATGAATAATACAACTCCATAAAAAAAGTCCAGAAGGAAATTCTGAGCTTCTGTCTCACTAATTTCTCTCCAAGGACTAAACTGGCTCGCTCCAAATCCCTCATAATGTGGTTTCTCAGCAAAGCAGAGCAACACTGTAATACGCAACTTTCCCCATTTATTTTCTTATTTATGTCGTTCACCTTCATGAGCTGCAGAAATAGAGCAAGAAAACATTATTCTTCCCATTTTGGAGACGGGTTTGCAAGCAGCTAGTATATTTAAAGAATACTGGCACCTTCCGAGCCTTTGCAAGATTTGCTTCTCATTACCAATGAAAGAGTGTTATAATTAAAAAGGGTGCATTTGGTTCCATAGGCCACACAATGCTCTATAGAAAGTCAGCTACATAGTATTTGCTTTGGTTATGAAACAACTGGAAAAACACAGGCAGGAGGAAGGTGATGGGAAACCAGAGCATAAGATGCAGAACTCCAACGCCAATCCACTTTGAATGAAGTTTTTTAAGCTTTATCTCAGTTACCATGGCAATTTTGCAGAGAGAATCCAGAGGCTTTTGAAAGGCCATAGAATACGACAAATTATTCCTTACAGGAACACCTGAAACATCAATTTTCGGTATCCAGATGACAATATTTAGTTGGAAGAGTTTGTTGCTGTAGGGCTTGCCATGAATAAATTACTGAAAATATATATATGCAGGGAACACTAAACGAACTGTAAAGGAAAAATGTTATGATGGAGAGGCTTCGGCACTCCTCGCCTTTTCAACCAAGGTGGGAGTCATTTCAAACGATTGTCTTTGCGTCAAGGTGGCATCTTGAAACTTTGCAGCCCAAGGTCAAAACAATCTTCTTTGCTTGGTTAGCTCTCCACTAAACTCAGCTGGCAGATCTAGCATGAAAACTCAACCGTGATCCATTTTATGAACTCTGTCAAGGTTTGTGGTGGCAACAGCAACAGTGAAACCAAGATGCGGAGTTTCTGAAAATTCTACATTTGAAAGGTCCATATTTTGCAACAGCAAACACTTAATCCTGCTGTCACCTTCCATTTCATTTGATATAGTATTGAATAGGAACTTTTAAAAAAGAAGAAGAAAGACGAATGGAAAGAATATGTCCAAATGTAATGCTAATTGCAGGATCAGAGGCAATAAGAAGGGAATATAGCATAGTTATCTAGAGACCAGACAGCGGAAAACCACATGGCTTTGTGAATGTAACGTAATAGAACATCAGACCAGGGGTCCATCCAGCATTCCGTTCACACAGTGGCCAAGCAGCTGTCAATGGAAAACTGACAAGCAGGACTTGAGTGCAACAGCACCCTCCCAGCCATGTTCCCCAGAAACTGGTGTACATAGGCATACTGCCTCTATCTACACCAGATAGCCATCAGGACTAGTAGCCATTAACAGCATTATCCTCCATGAATTTGTCCAACCCCCTTTTAAAACCATCCAAATTGGTGGCCATCACTACGTCTTGTGGAAGTGAATCCCATAGTTTGAGTCTGCACTGTTTAAAGAAGTATTTCCTTTTATCTGTCCTGAATCTCCCACCCATCAGCTTCAGGTTCTATGAGAGGAAGAAAAATGTCTCCCTGGCCTATCCATATTCTCCACACCATGCATAATTTTGGCCATAGTTTGTTTACAGCATTTTTATCCCACCCTTGTTCCAAGCAGCTAAGAGCACCATACATGCTTTCACTACCACCTCCCATTTTATCCTCACAACAACCCTGTGAGTTAGGTTAGGCTAAAGGAAAATGGCCCAGGTCATATGTAATGAGAAGCCACCATGGGTGAATTTCCCCATGGGGCTTCTTGTTGCAGTGGCTGTCGCTATTCTGAATATTCCAGCCACGGTGGGGGCGCACTTTAGCTTGTTGTTACATTTGAACCCAGCAGGGATGGGTTGTTGGAGTGGTTAGCAAATCACCAGCAACATGTGTTCTGGGTGGCTTGTTGACCACCACAACAACCCACCCTCAACAAGCTACAGTGCATCCCCACCGCAGCTTGAATATTCAGAACGGTGGCCGTCGCCACAACGAGAAGCCCTGCAAGGAATTCAACCATGGTAGCTTCTTGTTACATGTGAACCAGGTCACTGACTGGTACAAGGTAAAGCAGTGAGCCTCATGGCTCTTCCTGGTCCTAGACCAGGGGCGGGGGACAAGGACCTCCAGATGTTGTTGGAAATACAACTCACACTGTCACTGTCCACTGGCCATCTGGGGCTGATGGAATCTGAGAGCCCAGCAACAGGTACACGTTCCCCACCCCTGCTCTAACCACTGAATAAATGCTATTCTGACACCAGGTGACATCCATTGGCAGTCTGCTTTACAAAACATGGATGCAATCTAATACTCAACAAGAACTATACGTAATTTAGTAACAGATTTCTAAGAGGAGAAAGAATAGAGTCATGCTCTTATTCCCCACTACCTCACCAGCTTCTGAGTCCTGAGGGTCCCTAAAGGCCTTCTTTTCAACCCTACACTGACACTAGAAATTGATCATATTGTACCAGTGTGTGTGTGGGGGGTCACTGTTGGAATAATATTTCAGTTTCCTCCAATATTTAGGTATTTCTAAATGTATGCATTTCTAATTTTTCTTTGAGCTTTTCTACACGAGGCTGTTAATTCACTGTATCTACTTTCAGTTTCATCACAGACTTGAGATCTGAGTACTACTTGAAGAGCGTTTCCTTTCCTGCTTTTCCACAGCTATAGGTAGCACTGTGGTATGGTGCAATTACCCAAGTGGAAAAGGCATTTTCTTTCACTTTCACAAATAATAGATTTTCCCTGCTCCAAAAAAAAACTCACCAAGAGTGCTGTTTGAAAACAGAAGCAAAACTGGAGGGTCACAACGTTGTATAGAATCCATAAACAACCATGAGTAGGAAATGGCGAGTAGGAAATGATGAGCTCACAATAAATGCCTCCTGTGTAGAAAAGCTATTTGACCATGGCACTTTCCATATTAGTCATGGTGGGAATATGAACTCTTTCCCAGCTTTATCCTCAATGTGATGTGGAAGTGAAAATTCTGGGCTGGCCTTGGCACAGCCAGTGGTTGCCCCAAGAAATCCAGCAGTGCGAGGCTTAGATCTGTGACAGGATGGAACACCCTTCTCCATCCTAGCACCTTCCCATCATCCCCAGCCAGCTCTCTTGCCAGTGGTGATGGGAGTTGTAGTCCAACACATCTGGAGGGAGCCAGATTGGGAAAAGCTGTGGCAGAACATGAGAAATACTGAGGGTTGCTAAATAGCCCTGGAGAACATCTGCCTGTTGTGGCACAGGAGAAGATTAAGCCTAGTAAGCTGAAATGGGAGGAAAAGCCAGGTCAGAGATGGTAAGAAAACGAAGGAGAGGGAGTGGGGGGAGGTGAAACCGTGAACACTAAAATCAAGCTAGACAAGTAAATTGCAGGACTCTGAAAGGGAGAGTTAAAAGATTGAAAGACAAGCTGTCCAAACACTCACTTGTGATGTTCAGAAGCTTGTTTATTTATAACAGCAAATAGACCTGCTCTTTTTAGAATGAAAAGTAATTCATTCTAACTTCCATCGTTCTATGTGGAACTTTTCAGCTATGAAGAAAAAGAACATACTGTGTGAGTAAAGCTGATGTGTCCTCCATGCGAGCCGAACCATGGGGCTTTTCCTGAAATCCAGGAACTTTTCCCACTTCTTTTAATTTACATAAATGGACATGTGCACACATTGTGGGGCGCAATTTGCATGATTTACACAGATTTGGGGCTAAAGTGCCATAATTGACATAGATTTTGGCTGCAAATTGCGTAATTTGTGCAAATTGCTGTTGCAATTTGAGCCAGTTATGGAAATTACAGCTGAAATTGGAGTAAATCATGCAAATTGCACCCCACAATTTGCACACATTTCTATTTATGTACAATTTTTAAAAACCCAGAAAAATCCTCAAGCTGGCCCAAATCGATGCAAGTTGGGTTGGGCCAGCTCATGGGGAAACGAAAGGAAGTCCAGAGAGCTGAGCTGCTGAAAGCCTGCTGAGCTCCACGCACCAGACGGACTCCTCCGGCATCCCTCCTCTCATTAGCCCTGGCCAGCCAATGGTAGATGCAGTAGCAGTCCAACAACATCAAGGGGACCATAAGTTGCCCACCCCTGATCTAAGAGACAGAAAAGGCCTACAACTCCCAGCATTCCCCATGCTGGCTGGGAAATGTTGGGAGTTGTAGGACTTTTTTCTGTCTAAATATGCATAGGGTTGTGCTGTAAGGCTGCAGTGCCATGCACACTGTCTTGGGAGTAAGCCCTACCAAACACAATGGGACTACCTTCTGAGTAAACATGAATAAGGTTGCACCCCCCTTTTGGAGGTCCCCTCCCCTCCCCCTCCCCCTCCCCCTCCCCCTCCCCCTCCCCCTCCCCCTCCCCCTCCCCCTCCATAGAAATCCACAGGGTCAAGCAAACAGGGACTTGAGAGGCTAGCACCAATAACAGCAAGCCCAATACTGGAGCTCGAAGGAGACAGAAGTTGGAGAAAGCAGGCACAAGACTGCAGGAAGCTCCAGGTTACCAAGACAAACCACTGTGGAATGGCTGAAGCTTTGTTCTAGCAAAGGTCAGGGCCAAATTGATTCCTTATGTCACAGATCAGCTGGAGATGTTTGTTTTGGCTCCATTCCCAGCTGCAGGCTCATAAGGTTTAAAGGGATAGCATAGCAATGGAGTTGAAGCTTAGGTGCACTTCTTCTGCATGGGATAGATGGCATCACATAGTAGGAAGGGGGAATCTCAAACTCAAGTTATCAAATGGGGGGGAGGGGAGTAAGTGATCTATGAGGTCTTGAAGGGGTTGGTTCCAAGGCTGAGCCAGAACTCCTAACTTTGCTTCATGTCCTTTTTCCATGGATGGTGAAAGCACAATGGTATTTATCATGAATCCATTCTTATGATTCCATTGCAGAATATTCTGACTGCAGACTAATCTGTTTTATCTCATCTGTTTTAGGTCTCCTGTTGGACTAATGAACTAGAACAGGGGTACAGGAGCTCAGGACCAGGGGATGAATCCAGCCCTCTGAAGGTCCCAGTCAAACCCTCCGGGGTTCACCAGAAGGCCATGCCCCCTTCCCCCACTCTCAGCCCCCTTCCCCCAAACCTCAATCACCTGCTGCTTTCCTGGCTTTTGTGGCATTTTCCCCCATTCTAAAAGGTTGAAATGCCTCTCCTAAAGCTCAGTTACTGGCGGGAAGAGCTTCAAGCTAAATGTTCTGGTGCTTTTTGGAATTTTGGCCCTGCCCCTTTGACCTTGCCTGTCTTTGTACTGCATCCCCTGACAGCTTCTCTGAAGTACAGCCCTCAGGCTGAAAGCCTGAAAGTGGTTCTGCACCCCTGGGCTAGAAGGCCCCCTGGGGAGAAGAAGAGATGCCTGTATGGTACTAGGGTCAACTGTCCAATGTTTGTTGGATGCTTGAAGCCTCAAGCCTTGCTACCTGTATCCATGAGGGAGACAACAAGAAGCACCTCCCTTTGGGATCTTTTGGCATGTGTGAACACAACTGCCTTGTTTTGATGCTATTCTTCTAAGCCCCACACCTCCTCCTCCTTCATCATCATCTTCTGCTCTTCTGCTTGTCAGGGTTGCCTCTGAGCACAGGGAGTGGCAGAGTAATTCAGATTCTGAAGAAGAACGGCAAGACATGGGGGAGGTAGTTTCCCAGGCTTTCCCAGACATGCCTAGGCAGACTCTTCAGGTTTCAAAGTTCCAGCTGGATGGAGAGGGCCCCTCTTCACACACACCCCATGAGAGATAGCAAACAGGGAGAGGCGGGGTTTGGAGAGCCTGAATTCTTAGATGCCAGGCACAGACGCAGAGCCAAGAGAGAGATGGCCGGGGCACAAATTAGACAGTCTTCCCAATTGGCCCGATGTGAACAGCTGCGCTTAAATGCCTCATGAGAGAGAGGGAGCCCTCCCCCCAAGTTAAGATAGTGAGTCTGCCTTTTCTTCAAACAGCAGGCAACTTTTGTAGCTATCTCTTCAACTCCCTGAAGGCATTTCCTTTGTAGACTGAGAGTCAATGAGAATTTGCATCTGTATGACCCATTGAAGTAATGGATTAAAAGCCATAGATTGAAGCCTCTTGTCTGTGTTTGATTCGGCATTTGAAGTTCAGTGGGGGCAAAAGGAATCCTGAAAAAGGTCTCCCCCCGCCCTCTCGTTGGCTCTCCAGGCTGCAGTCGAGCCCCCCCCCCCCCGCTGTGCTCCGTAAGCAGCCCACAACTTACCCGGACCTGTCCGTCTCTGTCCCGATTGCCATGTTTTTTAAAAACATGGCCATCGGCAGCACCTGCCCATAGACTTATACGCAAAAAGCACTGTGGAGCACCCATATACCCTAGTTTCACAGTGCTATTTTGCATATAAGTCTATGGACAAGCGCTGGCAATCGCCATGTTTTTAAAAACATGGCAATTGGGACAAACAGGCCCGGGTAAGTTGTGGGCTGCTTACTGAGTGCAGAGGGGGGCTCAACTGCAGCCTGGAGAGCCAGCGAGCAGGGGGGAGCTCAGCAGCCACAGCTCAGGGGGCACAGAAGCCAACAGTCCAACAGATTTGAGAAACGAAACAGGAGCCTGCGCCATCCCCAGTTACATATCTCTTCATTGCTCTGCAGTGTCTCAGGCTGCCTGCACTTCCTGATCTGAAAAAGCCCTATGGATGGAATTACCTCATGATGTCTTCTCCTGGTCTTTAATTGAAGTGTGGGAAGCCGAGGAGACTGCATGCTGCTGGAGAGATGAGTGTGCAATCAGGGATGTCGCAGGCTTCCAACTGGGTCCGGGAGTCCGGGTCCGTCAGGGCCCCTTCCTCGCCCGCAACCCCCGGACTGTGCCTGCCAAGCTGTTGTCCTCGCTCATGCCCACTCGTGCCCGCTCATGCCTTCCCAGACTCACCACAATCCCATCCAGTAAGCGCCCACCATTTTCCCGCCTTTGTTTTCTAACCAAAAAAGGCAGTTTTGAAAATGCGCATATTTAAATATGCGCAGTTTGGGGCCAGGAAAGCTTAGTAGGCGCAATATTAGAGGCATTATGCCTCTAATGTTGTGTATATTAAGCTTTCCCATCAAGCATAGGGGTGCTTGAGGATTTCATTTGGCCCACACTTTTAAGCTAACTGGCCTGATTCACACTGCCCAGACAAATACACAGCTGTCCTTTTGTTTTCATACTCCTCTGAATGTTGTGACATGGTACTTGGCTGCAGCAAACACACAGCCCCATGCATTCCCATCTGTGGCCAGTTAAATGTATCAACTGATGCTAAGACTAGGGATATACAAAAGTCACTTACCTTTTCGAAGGGTGACATTCGCGGTGGGGGGGAGGCGCTCCGTCCCTCCCCCCAAAATTCTCTCCGGCCGGCTCCGCTCCATGGAGATTCCACGGAGCCACTGGCTGGGGCTGCCCGCAGCCGGACATCTGGCCGCTGGGCAGCCTGCAGGGATGCAAATGGCGGTTGCTGTAGCCACTGCCATTTGCGTACCTGTATTTTGCCGTGATAGGCTACATAAATATTTACGTAGCCTATCATGGCAAAAAAAAAAAAAACAGCAAACGCAAATGGCGGCGGCTACGGCGGCCGCCATTTGCTTTCCTTTTTTTTTTTTGCTGTGATAGGTTACGTAAATATTTACGTAGCCTATTACAGCAAAAAAAAAGGAATGCAAATGGCGGCCGCCGTACCCGCCGCCATTTGCGTTCCCTTTTTTTTGCTGTGATAGGCTACGTAAATACTTACGCAGCCTATCACGGCTTCCGCAGGGATGCAAATGGCATCCGTGTGTTAGCCGTGATAGGCTGCGTAAGTATTTACATAGCCTATCACGGCTACAGTGATGAAGGGAATGGCGGCCGCAGACGCGGCCGCCATTCACAAAGCAGCGCAAACGGCACCAGGTAAGTGTCCCGTTTTGCACGCCTTTTGTGGGGTGGGGGGACAGGGGCTTTGTTCCACCACAGATTTTAGGGGGCCAAATGCACTGGCATTCGGCCTCACTGAGATCCGTGGCGGAATTCTCTGACATCCCTAGCTAAGACCCTGTGAAATAGGTAAGTCTCCTGCCAAGTGCCCTGGAAATGCTGGAGCTCTTGCTCAGGCTCTAAAGGGGATTGTGCAAATATATAATAGAGTATAGTATGCAGGCCCTGTGTCAATTATTATTCTGAGTCTGGAAAAAGAATGTACAATTCTAGATATTGTACATGGTTTTTATGCTAGCTAGCAACCACACACTTTACTATGTGTGAGCATACTCCTGCATTAGGCACTTTAATGTATATAGACATAGCCTGATTTTGAGGGTTGTGTTGTATATCATGCATGTTGGATTATAAACATTTTGCATTTTTAAAACATGTATTTCTGGGTGCTTCTCTTCATTTTGATTCCCAAGTGTAGAATTCTGTTCTTCACTGGTGTGCATTTCTTCATCTGCAAGAGAAAATTAATTATAATTATTCTTGACTATCAAATACTTCAAATAAAGAGCCTGTAATCCAATCTGTCATTCACATTAACCAACAGCTATGTCAGAAAAGTACAGAGCTACTTCTAGGGTTATGATATAGAAGCACTGATATTTATTTTAATGGAATAAGGGGGGAAATTGAAAGGAAACTGTAATTAACCTGAATGTACCAAGGCATGAATCAATTCCATTCCCTTGACTAAAAACACATCATTAAAAACAGTTCTTTAAAATAATAATAAAACAGATACAACTTTGATAGTGACTCAATCAAGCTACATGTTACTCTGAAGACATAGCTAGCAGCTGCAGCTGTCCTGCTTACTTACTCTAAAGTAAGCACAAGGGCCCAATCCAGATTGTGATTCTAGTGGGGATGGGGTTTGTGGGGGCTTTAACCCTTTAACTCTGTTGTGGCCCCAATCTGGGCTGGGGGGCCCACACCTGTAATAGTCACTTGTTTTAATAGATCACTTTTTAGCAATGAAATTGATGGGCATGGGGGGCTGAGGAAGCTGGAGGCTGGGGAAGCTTGCCTGGGATTTGGGAGCAGGGCTGGCATGAAAGATAGGCATGGTAGGGCACTTGCCAAGGGCCCACACTCAGCAGGGCCCCACTGACCAGAGCCCCACGGAGCTGCTCCTCTTCACCATTTCAACCTGCCTCTCGCTCTGGCCCAGACAGTGGTGGTAGTGAGCCCCTGTCTACTTGCTGACTGACTCCCTGCCTGTCAAGCAAGCAAGTGGTATCCATGATGTTGTAGTAAAAATGTAACCTAAAAGCCATTGTATGTGCCTTAAGCACCACGTAGCATTGTAAGAGCTGCGCATGCCTGGAATGAGCGGACAGTAACCCTAAGATAAGGTTGCTAAGCAAACCTCTGGCAACCAATCAAAAGTAACACGCTGGCTGAGGAATGCAAGCTAAGTGATAAAACTGCAGCGCGGGGGTTGCCGGGGGTCGACTCTGCTTTTGAGCGTGAGCTCCTTTGTCGAACTGTTTGCAAACAATAAAATCGAGTTGGACCCAGCCTGAAGTTGACTCTCCTCTTTGGGGCAAATTGGACTAGCCTCCAGGGGGCGAAACTAGCATTTTGTGCAACAAACTGACGAGCAGCCAGGAGTCCCTTGGACCACCCTGGGGTCAAATGACAGAACCGGCAAAGGTGCCTGTGGGGCGCGCCGGACCGCCTTTGAGGTCTGCCACGGCACCAGAGAACGGGGGTCGGGACACCCAGGAGGTTAAAGGCGTGGACTCCATTGATTGAGTCAACCAGGCTGAACGGGTCTGAAGAGATGGCACTAGGGTGTTGGGCAGAGTAAGTACTTGATTTCCCTTCTGTCTTTCTGTTTGAGTTGCCTTCAGAGCGTCTGAGGTTTGTCAGACTCTGTGTAAACGTCTGAGGTTTGTTAGACTCCGTGTAAGTGTCGGAGGTTTGTCAGGCTCCGTGTATGGTTTCAAACAGAGGTAGGCACAATGGGGGCAGGTAGCTCCCGTTTAGAAAGCTCTGCCACTCCCTTGGGATGCATGCTAAAGAACTTTAGCAAAGTCAAAGAAAATTATGGCACTAAGATGTCAAAAGGCAAGCTGGTTACACTCTGTCAATTGGAATGGCCGTCATTTGGAGTCAACTGGTCAGATATCGGCTCCTTTAATGAGGCCACAATTAGAAAAGTGCATGTTATTGTTGTAAATGATGGGCACTGGGATCAGTATCCCTATATAGACTCATGGTTGAGTTGCGCTTTGAACAACCCTTCCTGGGTGAAACAATGTAAAGGAGAGATGTGCAAACAAATGCTGGCTGCAGACCCTCGGAGAATGAAGGGAGGGAAGGGAAAGCCAATCTTAGAGGGAGAAGACGAGATAGACTTGGCGCAAGGTTTGAGGGGGCAGGATCGTGATCGTGCAATTTCGCCTCAACCTCCAGTAGAAAGTACCCTAACGGTGGCCACAGCCTCTCAACCCCGGCCAGCCGGGTCCACATCGCAAAGTCTCTCTCAACCACCACCCTATGATGGAGAGTATAACGTGACTCCCTCATGCCCTGCCGACTCCTCTTCTGACCAAGTCCCAAGACAAGTGGCCCAACCCAGCTCACCAAGACCCCTGCGGGACCCATCCCAGTTAGCAATACATTTTTCTCCTCTGGCTGAGCCTAGGGCTACCCGAAACCCGCACCCTAAATACCAGTGCCCGATGCGAGAGGTAATGACAGGGGAGGGGCAGACTGCATTTGTATATGTGCCCTTCAGCACCGCTGATCTCAATTGGAAAAATCAGAATCCTTCCTTTAGAGAAGACCCTGATAAGATGCAAAGTTTATTTCGATCTGTGGGGCAGACGCATCGTCCCACATGGGCAGATGTGCAGATGATGTTGCAAACCCTACTAACGTCCGAGGAAAGGCGCCTAGTGCAAGGCACCGCTAATAGGATCGCTGAGGAGCGAGTAGCAGGAACTACTAGGGACCCCCATGAATTATGCCCCCAAGTAGACCCTGAGTGGCGTCCCAACGACCCCAGGGACCGAGAGCGGAGTCAGGACTATTTGGGAATAATAGCGGAGGCATTGGGGAGAGCTGTGCCACGTGTGACTAACTTTTCAAAGTTGTATGAAGTCTGCCAAGAGAAGGATGAAAATCCCTCTGTGTTCCTAGGACGGTTGTTTGATGCATTTAGGAAGTTTAGTGACCTAGATCCTGAAGTCTCAGAAAACCAGCGCATGGTAAATACAATGTTTATAGGGCAAGCAGCACCAGATATAAGAAAGAAGCTGCAGAAAGCTGAAGGAGCCGTGGGCAAGCCACTCTCCGAGTTGGTAGAGATTGCATATAAAGTGGGCAACCGAGAGCAAGTAACAGAAAGAAGGGAGACAAAATGCGGCGAAAAGCAACTGGCGATGCTAGCAGCCGCCTTGAGTGGCAGCTCAGGACGCATAGAGCCTCAGCAGAGGCAAGAGGGGGGGCAGAAGAAGGGAAAGGGCCGCCCGAGGTTTGACGAATGTGCATATTGCCGAGAGAAGGGACACTGGAAGAAGGACTGCCCGCTGAGAAGGCAGAGATTGAAGAGCCAGGGGGAGGGGTGCCAATTGAGAGCAGACTCCTCTGAGGAATGTAGCTGAAGGAGACCGGGATCTAAAGCCACCACCCTATGAGTAAGTACTCGGGAAGATCCCATGGTAAAGATAAGGGCCGGTGGCAGAGACTATGAGGCTCTGGTAGATACTGGAGCCACCTTTTCCATGATCCCTGCAAAAAAAACCCTCGCCAAAGAAAGCGGACGACACGTGACAATAGAAGGAATTGAAGGAAGAAAGGCTAGATTGCCTGTATGTGAGCCCCTCCTCACAAAGATCGGAGACAATAGACTAGAACATGCCTTTGTGGTCTCGCCCACATGTCCGGTTGCCCTTCTGGGGCGGGACTTGCTGACGAAGCTGCAAGCTGAGATCTTCTTTCGTGGGGATCAGATTGTAGTACAGCTACCAGTGAAGCAGAGCTCAAATTACCAGATGGCCCTCCAGGCAACTGAAACTGTGTCAAAGGCCAAGGGGATTGAGCTCTTAGAAAATGTTGACCCGTGTGTATGGGCAGATGGAACCCCAGCTCGGGCAAAGTATGTAACACCAATCAAAATTCCCCTAAAGGAGGGAGAGCTGCCTGTGTGTGTGAAACAGTATCCTTTGAAGAGAGCTACTTGTGCAGGCTTAAACCCGCTTATTGAAAAGTTTAAGAAGTATGGCTGGCTAGTAGAGGGCTCATCCCCCTTTAACACCCCAATATTGGGGTTGCTCAAACCAAACAGCGCCTCCTACAGGCTGGTGCAAGACCTGAGAGCCATAAACAAGAAAGTTTTAGTGGATCATCCCCTGGTTCCGAACCCCCACACCATTTTGACCCAAGTTCCAGCAAATGCAAGGGTGTTTTCCATCCTAGATTTAACAGATGCTTTCTTCTCTATCCCACTGCACAAAGACAGCCAGAAAATATTTGCATTCGAATGGGAAGACCCAGATACTTATCATAAAACTCAATTGTTATGGGCTGTGTTGCCCCAAGGGCTCGTTTCAGCCCCCCACATTTTTGGATTAGCATTGCAGAAGGATTTGGAGCAGTGGAGAGACAAGCACCAGGAGGTGGCGCTGTTGCAATATGTTGATGACCTGTTGATAGCGAGCCCTAGCATGCAAACGGGGAAGAGAGCAACAGAGTCTTTGCTGAACACCTTGGGAGAAAGGGGGTACAAAGTATCACGAGAGAAGGCTCAAATATGCCAACCAAAGGTCACTTTCTTAGGCTATGAAATTGAAATGGGAACAAGAGCCCTGAGCAAAGATCGAATTCAAGCTATACAAAATATGCCTGCTCCTAAAAGCCCAAAGGAGTTACGAGCCTTTCTAGGTCTGACAGGGTTTTGCCGAATGTGGATTCCTGATTATGGGGGAGAGGCTAGGCCCCTGTATGAGTCTCTTACCAAAGAGGGCCTCGCAAGTTGGAAATGGACCAAAGAAAATCAGCATGCATTTGAACTATTGAAGACTGCGCTCTCACAACCTCCAGCACTCATGATTCCAAATGGGCGCAAGCCCTATAGATTGTACATGCATGAGAACAAGGGAGTTGCCTCGGGAGTCTTGACTCAACCAGTGGGCCCGACGTGGAGGCCTGTGGGCTATTACTCCAAGGTCCTGGACCCTGTAGCAAAAGGGTGGCCAGCATGTCTGAGAGCCGTTGCGGCCACTGCTACCCTTGTAGAGGAGGCACAAAAGATTGTCATGGGAGCTAACATGGAGATACACACCCCACATGGCGTGCCCCAAATCCTTGGAGCAGAGGGAGGAAAGTTCTTAAACCCTTCCAGACAATCTAGATATGAGATCTTTTCGTTATCTAATCCAGGCCTCACCTATAAGCATACCACGGCCCTGAATCCAGCCACCCTTCTGCCAGAACCAGGACCCCCATGTCATGATTGTCTGGAAGTGTTAACTCAAACAGTATTGATTCGATCCGACTTGACAGATGACCCGCTTGAAAATCCAGAAGAAGAGTTCTTTGTAGATGGCTCAAGCAATGTAATCGATGGCACACGACATACAGGATGTGCCGTGGTAACGCTGACTGAAACTATGTGGAAAGAGAAACTCCCCGCAAGTTGGTCAGCGCAAGCAGCAGAACTCACTGCCTTGACACGTGCACTAGAATTGGGGAAGGATAAAAGAGTGAACATATTTACAGACTCACACTATGCCTTTGCCACCGTACATGCCCATGGACTACTGTGGAAAGAACGTGGGTTCATCACAGCCTCTGGACAGAAGATTGCAAATGGACCGCAGATTGTGGCACTACTGGAGGCTCTCCAACTGCCAAAGGAGGTAGCTGTGGTGCATGTAAAAGCGCATGGCAGAGCCACAGATGAGCACCAGAGAAGGGGAAATGCGAAGGCCGACATGGCAGCCAAAGAAGCAGCGCAGATGGGAGGAGAAGTAGTGTTTCAAGGCTTAGCCCATGAGATACCCCTCCGCTTGGAAGACTATAAAGCAAAATACACCCAGGCTGATGACAAAGCTGCCGAGGAAAACAAGGCCACAAAAAATCCCCAAGGGTGGTGGATAGTCCCAGGAGGAAAAGTCATGCTACCCCGATGGCTGGCAGAAGAAGTGGTAAAACAACTTCATGCGAAGACCCACATGGGAGGCACCGCAATGGGAGACTTACTTGTTCGACAGGTTGTGGCACCGGGATTGTATGTAGAAGCCCAACGAGTCGCAGCAAGATGCCCCACCTGCCAGAAGGTAAATCCAAAAGGGGCCCGAGCGCCACCGCCAATGGGAGGACGACAGTGGGCGCACTACCCTGGACAGGCCTGGCAGATTGACTTCGCAGAGCTTCCAAGGTCAGGCCGACACCAATATTTATTGGTACTGGTGGACCAGCTAACGGGATGGGTAGAGGCCTACCCTACAAGGACAGCTACAGCATCAACAGTGGCACGCTTCCTGCTCCAGGAGCTGATACCTCGGTTCCTGTTGCCTGAGTCTATTGAGTCGGATCAAGGGAGCCACTTTGTGGGAAAGATAGTGCAAGAAGTGTCTAAAGCTTTAGGCATTAAATGGAGACTCCATACCCCATGGAGGCCTCAGAGTTCAGGTCAGGTGGAGCGCATGAATAGGACATTAAAGACAATGATAACAAAAATTTGCATAGAGACCCACTTAAAGTGGCCCCAGGCGCTCCCACTGGCTTTAACTCACATTCGTAGCACTCCACGTAGAGGGATAAAATTGTCACCTTTTGAATTAATGTTTGGAATGCCTCCTAGGGTTCTGCCAGCAGGGTGGAGGGAACAAGTCACTGTCGATTTGGGAAAAACTGAAATTGGAGAACATGTTATTGCCTTGCAGTCTGTTTTGTCATCCCTTCACAGGTTTGCTGCACCATTCCAGAGCCTACCGCTGGATGTTCCGATCCACAACTTCCAGCCGGGGGACCAGGTGCTGCTCCAAAAGTGGAAAAAGGGCCCCCTAACTGAGAGGTGGGAGGGACCATACCAGGTGTTGTTGGTAACCCATACAGCTGTCAAGCTCAGCGGAAATGACAGGTGGACTCACTGTTCCAGAATAAAAAGGTATAACCAAGGTGAGGACACCAGCTCCCAGGGCGTGGTCACTCCGGAAGCTGACCTCCTCTCGGAAGAAGAAGCCTGCAAGCAGCGGGATAAAGACAACTGGCATAGTTATCCTATTTCAGAACTGAAATTAAGATTATGTAAAACAAGGACCAAAGATTAAGTATGCAGCAGCTGTGTCTGTTAGTAATAATCCTAAGGCTAAATATAGCTGTAGGAGAAAACAGCATGCTGTTTCTAGCCAAAGCTGTAGCCAGATACTTGAACCTCTCGAACTGCTGGGTCTGCATACAGGCCGAGAATGAGGGAAAGGTAAGCACATGGATCCCTCATCCTCTGAACCTGACTGAATTAGTACACACCGATTATAGAATACATAAACAAACAAATGTTACTTGGGAAGATGATTTTATCTTAAGTCAAACTCCATCATGGGAAGTACGGCCCCAATTAGGAGAATGGTGCTTCATGCAAAACAGGTCTGACACACATACACACTTTGTAGGAAATAGAAGCTGCAGGAATTATATAGTAAAGGGAGGTGCATGGCATAACAACCACACATCAAAGAGAACTTTTTGTGCAGGATATGCAGATTACATCACCCTTCGGCCCGAGGTTTCAAGGGTGATAGGTGGCCACAAGTGTGTGTTGTGGTCAGTCCCTCATAGTAGCTCACAATCCTTGTTCTATTGCATTCGAAACCAGACAAAAGATCAAAATGCTAGAGCTTGCTATATGAATGGAACTCTCAGCCCGCGTGGAGATTCAACCCTATATTTGGGATATTACAATCAGTATTTGTATCCCCAAAAATATGGCCTAGCAGACAAGTCTTGGCCTGCTTTGACTGGCCATTATTGGATCTGTGGGACTCACGCATACACCCAGTTGCCCGCCAACTGGACTGGCGTGTGTTATCCTGGGATATTAAGGCCCCCATTCACGCTGTTGCCTCAAAGGGCCTCAGTACTGCACCGACTATACAGAATAGATAAAAGATCCCTGAGCATGGAAGACTTGTCTGCTACACAAAGATGGGGAAATGATGAGTGGCCGGCAGAAAGGATAATAAGGTCTTATGGGCCTGCCACTTGGGAACCCAACGTGGTGGGGAGAGAACCCACGTACCTTACTAACCGCATAATCCGGCTTCAGGCAATAGTGGAAATCTTTGCAAACGAGACTGCAAGGGCCATAGATTTAGCAGCCACACAGCTAACCCAACTCCACAATGCTGTCACCCAAAATCGGATGGGACTTGATTACGTGTGAGCAGCAGAGGGGGGCCTTTGTCAGAAGTTTAATTGGACAGACTGCTGCTTGCAGATTGATGACAATGGCGATATCCTTAGGGATATTGCAACCAAAATTAGAAAAATAACTCACGTCCCAGTACAAACTTGGAACGGGTGGAGTACTGACTGGCTGACTTCATGGTTGCCAAACTTTCGCTGGTTGAAGACTGGATTTATGATATTCTGCTTAGTTATGCTAATTTTGTGCTTATTACCCTGCATACTTCCCTGCATTATAGCCCTAGTCAAATGTACAGTAGAATCTGTAGTCAGCAGGGAAATGTTTGTATATTACCAGAGATTAGCGATGGCTGAAGTAGACTAAGTGTTATAAGAAGAAAGCATCTTGAGGGGGGAATTGTAGTAAAAATGTAACCTAAAAGCCATTGTATGTGCCTTAAGCACCACGTAGCATTGTAAGAGCTGCGCATGCCTGGAATGAGCGGACAGTAACCCTAAGATAAGGTTGCTAAGCAAACCTCTGGCAACCAATCAAAAGTAACACGCTGGCTGAGGAATGCAAGCTAAGTGATAAAACTGCAGCGCGGGGGTTGCCGGGGGTCGACTCTGCTTTTGAGCGTGAGCTCCTTTGTCGAACTGTTTGCAAACAATAAAATCGAGTTGGACCCAGCCTGAAGTTGACTCTCCTCTTTGGGGCAAATTGGACTAGCCTCCAGGGGGCGAAACTAGCATTTTGTGCAACAATGTGAAAGAGGTGAGGAATAGCTGTGAGAGACATTGGTGGTGAATAGGTAGACTCACGGGAGGCGGGGGCCTTTAAGGGTGGCCGAAAACCTGGATCTGGCCCTGGTTGGGGGAGCAAGCAAGGAGCAACCTGGGGGGTTGGGTGGGGTAGTGTGTTTGTATGTCTCTGAATGTGATTAGAGGTGATTCAGAAAGAGGGAAGAATGAAGAGGAGAATCTGAAAGAGTGTGGTTTTGTGTGTTTGCGGGGTGAGGTTCCTATTAATTTGGGGAGATCACTTGGTTTGTCTTTCTGTGAAATGAATGTTACAGAAGATGTTTTGTGAATGGGCGACCACCATAGCAGCCATTTTGTGACAGCGCCTATGATGCTTTCTCAAAATTCCAAGTGGAATTTTTTTTTCTTGTTCTCCATCATCTTCACCATTAGGCAATTCAGACAGTTTTATATCTGCATACATTTCAGTTAATAACCATAGGAACATGAGTAGTTAACATGTTCTCCCTCTGGGAGGAGTACCAGCCCTGGCACTGAGGAAATGTTCTAGCTAAGATGAGTTTCCTTTTGCTACTTTAACAGGAAATTCCACCTGACACTCTCTCCCGATGATCCAGCTGTGGACTTTGCACCATTCACTACATATTTCCTTGTATAAAATATGTAATGTTTGAAGTGCCCCTGAAAGGATCAGTTCACACAACATCTCTGTGCTTGGGGGGCTGTGCAGTTGCTTTACAGCTGTCTGAACTAAATGCCACAAGCCACACCTAACTTCACTCTGGAAGTGCACACGGCAGCCTGCGACTGGCGCATGGTGTTAGATGGCTAGTTTACTATGAGGACAGTTTGTTGGTGTGCTGGAGATGCCACTGAATTTTGCCCACAGCAGAACTCTGAGGTAGATATGAACATTTTTATTCAGGCAAAAACAAAAATCCAGGGACATTTGAAATTTGAGGGAAGCAAAAAGAGTTTCGATAAGACAGGCAACATTTCCCAGAGGTGTTCTGCACATCCCTAGTGTGAGCTTTAAACACCAAACCATGCTGGCTAGCCACATACATGCGCACGCGCTCACACACACACACACACACACCGTGGTTGTGAGAACAGTCCCTAAGCCAAAGTCCAGTCCTCCACAAAGAATTTTGCCTGAAACCACCATCATCAGCAGAATCCAGGAGAGGACAGACTTATAAAAAGGCTTTATCATGTAAATTATTCTAACGATGGCTGAATGTGAAGTGCATTTTCACGTTTTTTATGCACGTGAGGCAGACGTGGAGCTGAAATGTTAATCCATACCATTTTTGCAACAGAAAATGTATTTAGGAACTTAGCGAGTTCTCTGAACTTTTTTTCCCTCCTCCTCCCGATAACGTTTCAAGGAAGAGGAGAGGGAAGCGTTCCGTCTTATTTAAACAGATTTGGATTTGCCTATCCACCCCGTTGTGTAATACCCCTTGCTGTGAGAAGATGATTGATAACACTGGCATTAACAAAAAGACGGAGAGAGCTCTGACTGCTAGATTTATTTTCAGTGCCATATAAGAGACAGTGATAAAACGGAGCAAATCAGAATCAAAGCTGAAGAAGTAATAAAGATCCTTGCTGGAGATACGGATGTTTGTTCTGCATGAAAAGGGCCTGTCTGGCCAAGGAGTACTTAGCTGAGTGAGTTCAAAGTAATTACTGACTGGAATGAAAGAAAGGCCACACTCCAGGGATTCCAAAATGCATGTATCTGTATTTGTGCAGGGGGGGGGTGCTATTTTCAGTGCTGGCTCCAGATGAGGGCAGGGCTTATTGTCCTCAGTCCCCACTACCCCAGATGGGCTCACTACCTTGCCACTATCCACTGTCCATTCGTTTATCCTCTCCTTCTGTGCCCAGTCCAGCCAACCACCCAAAGGGAGATCCCTTAGAGATGGCAAGTGACTAGGTAGTGACGTCAAAGAGGAGCAGCAGGGCCAAGAAGCTCCAAGAAACGGTGGTAGACCCCATGTGAGGGTACAGGCCTTAGCGGGTGCCTGGCATTGCCAACCTCCTCATGCCATCCCTGACAGTTTTCATCCGAGCCTTCTCAAATTAACGTCATGCTGAGATGGAGCTTTGCCTGCAGGTAAGAAGGCTGGACAGCAGGATGTGCCCAAATCAGGAGAAGAAAGGGACAGGTGTGGTGAGGTCCTAGGAGAGAAAATAGAAGGGGGAGAAGAAAAACAGCTGGCAGAGAAGAGAGTGGTTCCTTGGGAGCAGGAAGAGTGGTGTGCATGGGAGCGAGAAAGGAGCGGCAAAGCATGGGAGTGAGAAAGGAGTGGTAACGCATGCACTTAGGCAGGGCTGGAATTCAGCATTGTTGGGCACTTGGTGAGACCCATGTCCCAAAAGGGGGCCCACTGCCAGTTCTGAGAGCCCCATGGCATTGCTGCCCCACTTCCTTGCTGCTTCTCCTTGTTTTCCTGGCCTCTCTGAGTCAGCGACCAATAAGAGGAGCAAGGAAAAGGATCAGCAGCTTGTGCTTGCCATGCACTATCCCAGGGTTGCCAAAAAAAAAGCTGGCCTTTGAACAGCATGTGGGCTACCAACCACTTCTGGTGGCCTGTCATACCTCCCCCCACCACCGTGCATGCATTTTCTGCTGCCGAACAAATTGTGCTGACACTGCCTGAACGTTTCCTTGCGAATGAACGTTCCCTTACAAATACTAGCAAGAGATAACCATTTCTTACCTCCAATTTGTACAGGACTTGGACTGGGTAGCCCTTTAAATAGAAGATGCCTTCAAATACAGGACAATCTTCTGACAGCCCTTCAAATAGAGAACTGTCCTCTGTGGAGCAGGACATATGGCCACCCTAGAGTCGAGATGCATTCTAAAGCAGAAGATACCTCAGAAAAGGAGGACCACCTGGACCCTGCTTCAGGACCCCACAAAGCTCAAGATGGCAGTCTGAGGAAGAACACTCTGAACCATGGGCAATCCATAGGTCTGCCTAGCTTTGTATGTGCTCATCTGAGGTCCTTGGCTCCATGGATGCTAGATACCTGCTACCAGCTGTCTCACCTCATGCCAGTCTTTGCTAGGCCTTGGCCAGGCCCTCATGGGCTCATTACTCCACCACAACAGGACAGCAGCTCTGGCCGCTTGAGTTATTCTGCGATCCATTTTACATTTCTATTCTGTGCGAGAGCGTTTTCAGCAGGAAGGTGCACCGATAAGCAATGGATATATATCGTAAGAATAAATTACTGACTCTTCAAAGATGAGGTTAAAAAATGGCTTCAAAGGTAGAATGTCTCAAAGGAAGCTAGAATTGAGAAGGGGAAACCAGTATGTATCTGTGCACTCAATAGGAAACTGCACTGCTGCTGAGATTCTCTCAGTCGCACTTCGCACATCAAACAGTACCTGAGTGTATGGTCCACCAGCTTGCTGGTCCATCTGTTACAATTAGATGTTTACCTGATTTACACTGGCAGTAGTAACATCCATTTAGGATGCCATGAGGGCAAAAAAAGCCGGGGGGGAGGATTTGGAGAGAAGAAACAGTGGGCAGTGTTATGGAAAAAATACACCACCTGCCACATCTCCACTCCTGATTGGCCCTTCTTCAAAAAGCGTTGTCAGGCTGCAATTGTATGTGATAATGTGTAATGTATACTTTGGCCCTAAGATTAGTGACAAATTGTAACACTTTGAGAAGAGGTGCTTAAGGACAAAGGTTTTGTTATGCAATTGCCCTGATTTGGGACTGGCACCAAGGGTAGGCATGGTTGGGCACCTGCCAAGGGCGTACTGACAAAAGCCCCTGGAGTTGCTCCTCCTCCTCTTCAACTGCTTGCTCACCTGCCTCTCGCTCTGGCCCAGACGACAGTGGCGGTGAGAATGAGGAGCAGTAGATACCACAGCCTACTTGCTCACTGGCTCTCTCCCTCCAAGAAAGCAAGTGGTAGCAATGATGAGAAAGAGGATGCTGGCTGAGCCTGATGAGAGCTGAGGTTCAGAACATCTGGAGGGCACCAAGTTGGGGAAGACTGACCTAGAGATAGGCAGCATTAGACCCACACAATACCAAGCTTTTCAATGAAAATCTCCCCACCCCTTTTCTCATTGAAAAGCTTGTGAGTAAGGGCATTTCTACATAAGGCTGTTATCCCACACCTTTACTGAGGCTTCTGCTTCCAGATTCTTTGTGGGATTAAGATCGGCTCCTTTACATGTGCTTTTTTTTCAGGGGGTTCCTTTCTCTACCTTTCTATATGTTTCATTATACAAATATACTAGATGGTGCTGTGGTATAGTGGAATTGCACAATTACGTGGGGCTTTATAACATGTTTTCTAAATAATAGCAGACTTTCCTTGTTAGGGCAAAAAAATGCGCTAATGGTTGCAAAGAGCAGGAGAAGCCCTGGAGGATGACGACATCATGTAAAGGATCCACAGACTACCATGACTGAGCAAGCACAAGTGCACAATAAAAGGCTCATGTAGAAAGGCTCTAAGTCACCAAGCATCAGGGGTCAGTCATTACCCGGACACAGTTTTGTTTCCTTCATCTTTCATTCACACCAACATCCTCCTCCTTTATAGTTATCAAACAAAAGCTCTCTCTTTTTAAATAGACTATTCATTAATATTAAAAAATAATTCAGGATATAATAGTGTTTGCCTTTGATGTAAGATGTGCCATGATAAGCTATTAGACAAGAAGAAATGAAGGCTCCTTGCTGCTATTCTTCCCCACATTAGTCATCCCTGGATTTGAGTTGCGTTCAGGATATGAGATCCCTTTCACAGAACAATGAAATATGGGCCACTCAGTTTTCCTTTTGCCTTGGTGCCATTACTCCCCCCTCCCCCCCCCTCCATTTCAGAATTCAGGTCAGTGGGTGTGATTAATGAAAAGCACAATGCCAGCTTTTCTAAGCATATAATTATTTTGGATAATTATGACTGATGCCTATAGTTGAAAGGATCACTGGCGGATTCTAGAGTTAAGATGAGAACAGATGAGTTATTCCTTCCGATTGGCAGTACACAGTGTTTTGAAACTAGAAGGTAGGTGGGGGGGCTGGAATCCCAGATTGGTATCCTTCTTGGGAACAGCTGAATAGAGGATCTACAGCATTAGAACTTCTTAACAAAAGATGAGAAGGCAAATTGGTTGGAGAAACAGTAACCAAATAGAAAGCACAATGAAACAAACTTCATTGTTTGAGACAAACTTCCTAGGCAGCACTGCCTTGTCATTTTAAAATATCATTTCTGTATATTCTTTCCCCAAAATGCATAGGATTGGGGGGGGGGCAGAGTTTGTGTACAACTAGAACAAGTAGTCACATGCAAAGGACAGCCATCTTTGCATGATTTAGGACTGAGATATTCCTCACTTGCTATTAAAACTAAGGATGGAGGTATCTGTCAATTTAGGTGTCTCTCAGTTTCTCATTTTTCCAGCCTTAAGTTCAGTTGAACTCTTAGAAATATTTTTTTTTAAAGTTCGTATGAACAGTCATATGCATTTTTGTGCACATTTCTCCTAGTACATTTATTTTGTACACAAATTTGTGAAACGTACACATTTTTACAAGCAATTTTGCTACTGAAATGCACATTTGATTTGAAGATTATTTTCATGAATATATGCATTTTTGTAAATGTGCCTCTCCCCCTGAGAGGCACATTCTTCTACACATTTTTTCATTGGGGAACTTTTTTACAAAATTTGGAGAAATTCAAATTTCAAAGGATACCTGAGTTTTTGGTTCGTGTATTGGTTTCAAAATTGGGTCAGTTTGCATTAAAATGTGATCCAAACTGTTTTCTTCCCCATCTCTGATGATCTTGCAGCTGCTTAAAGTTTCATGGCAGCTTGTTGCAGAAATCACTGGTATTTTGTGAAGGAAACACATGAGTCCTATTCACGCTCCCACTTCACACAATTCCAGTCACATGTGGCATTGTGGGAGTGTTCATCTTGGCCCCACTCTCTCCATTTGCTGGGGGTGGGGGCTGAATATCTAAAGCGGGGAGCCATTTCTATTTCTGGGGGCTCCTCAGGCAATTTAGAACTATGGATTATTTATTTATTCATTCATTCATTCATTCATTCATTCATTAATCTATCAAATTTATATACTCCCCAGCTGGGGAATGCCCTTGGGCCAGTTTACAATCATTTAAAAACTAAAGTAGGAAGTCAAGAAATCACTGGGATAACAGGCAGGCATGGCCTTGGTGTACAAAATGAAGCAGGACAAAAGCTAATAGAGTTTTGCCAAGAGAACACGCTGATCATAGCAAATATTCTTTTCCAACAGCACAAGAGACGACTCTACACATGGACATCACCAGATGGTCAATATCGAAATCAGATTGATTATGTCCTTTGCAGCCAAAGATGGAGAAGCTCTATACAGTCAGTCAAAACAAGACCTGGAGCTGACTGTGGCTCAGATCATGAGCTGCTTCTTGCAAAATTTCGGCTTAAATTGAAGAACGTAGGGAAAACCACTAAACCATTCAGGTATGACCTAAATCATATCCCTTATGAATATACAGTGGAGGTGAGGAATAGATTTCAGGGATTAGACCTGATAGACAGAGTGCCTGAGGAACTATGGATGGAGGTCCGTAACATTGTTCAGGAGGCAGCAACTCAATCCATCCCAAAGAAAAAGCAATGCAAGAAAGCCAAGTGGCTGTCTGATGAGGCTTTACAAGTAGCTGAGGAAGAAGGGAAGCGAAAAGCAAGGGAGAAAGGGGAAGATATATCCAACTGAATGCAGAGTTCCAGAGAATAGCAAGGAGAGACAAGAAGGCCTTCTTAAATGAACAATGCAAAGAAATCGAGGAAAACAACAGAATGGGAAAGACTAGAGATCTCTTCAAGAAAATCGGAGATCTCAAGGGAACGTTTTGTGCAAAGACGGGCATGATAAAGGACAAAGAAGGCAGGGACCTAACAGATGCAGATGAGATTAAGAAGAGGTGGAAAGAATACACAGAAGAACTATACAGGAAAGATCTGAATGTCCCTGATAGCCATGATAGTGCGGTCACTGAACTTGAGCCGGACATCCTCGAGAGTGAAGTCAAGTGGGCCTTAGGAAGCATTACTAACAACAAAGCTAGTGGAGATGACAGTCTTCCAGCTGAGCTATTTAAAATCCTAAAAGATGATGCTGTTAAAGTGCTGCATTCAATATGCCAACAAATTTGGAACACTCAACAATGGCCGCAAGACTGGAAAAGGTCAGTTTACATTCCAATTCCAAAGAAGGGCAACGCCAAACAGTGTTCAAACTACCGCACAATTGCGCTCATTTCACATGCCAGCAAGGTTATGCCTGAAATCCTACAAGCTAGGCTTCAGCAGCATGTGAACTGAGAACTACCAGAAGTACAAGCTGGGTTTCGAAGAGGCAGAGGAACTAGAGATCAAATCGCCAACATTCGCTGCATCATGGAGAAAGCAAGAGAATTCCAGAAAAACATCTATTTCTGCTTCATTGACTACGCTCAAGCCTTTGATTGTGTGGATCACAACAAACTGTGGCAAATTCTTAAAGTGATGGGAGTACCAGACCACCTTACCTGTCTCCTGACAAACCTGTACGAGGGTCAAGAAGCAACAGTAAGAACCAGACATGGAATAACCAAGTGGTTCAAAATTGGAAAGGAGTACGACAAGGCTGCATATTGTCACCCTGCTTATTTAACTTACATGCAGAGTACATCATGAGAAATGCCGGGTTGGATGAATCAGAGGTCAGAATTAAGATTGCTGGGAGAATTATCAACAACCTCCGATATGCAGATGACACCACCCTAATGGCAGAAAGCGAAGAGGATCTCAAGAGCCTCTTGTTGAGGGTGAAAGAGGAGAGTGCAAAAGCTGGTTTGAAACTCAACATTAAAAAAACGAAGATCATGGCATCTGGCCCTATCACTTCCTGGCGTATAGAAGGGGAAGAAATGGAAGCAGTGACAGATTTTACTTTCTTGGGCTCCAAGATCACTGCAGACGGTGACTGTAGCCATGAAATTAAAAGACGCTTGCTCCTTGGGAAGAAAGCTATGGCAAACCTAGACAGCATAGTAAGAAGCAGAGACATTACCTTGCCGACAAAGGTCCGTCTAATCAAAGCTATGGTTTTCCCAGTAGTAATGTATGGCTGTGAGAGCTGGACTATAAGGAAGGCTGAGCGCTGAAGAATTGATGCTTTCCAACTGTGGTGCTGGAGAAGACTCTTATGAGTCCCCTGGACTGCAAGGAGGTCAAATCAGTCCATCCTAAAGGAAATCAACCCTGACTGCTCATTGGAAGGACATATACTGAAGCTGAAGCTCCAATATTTTGGCCACCTAATGCGAAGAGAAAACTCTCTGGAAAAGACCCTGATGCTGGGAAAGACTGAAGGCAAAAGGAGAAGGGGACGACAGAGGATGAGATGGCTAGATAGCATCACCGATGCAGTGAATATGAACTTGAGCACGCTCCGGGAGAGAGCGCAGGACAGGAAGCCCTGGCGTGCTATGGTCCATGGGGTCACGAAGAGTTGGACATGACTGAACGACTGAACAACAACAACTACTACTACAATACAACAACAACCAAAACAATAAATACAACAATGGGTCACATCCTATTGTGCTCATGTGCTCACAGGACCCACCACTTGCACAATGGAAGTTTGGAACTACTAAAAGTAACACAAAACAAGGAGAAACACTCATTTCCGGAATGGGACAGATCAGTTGACCTCGCAGAAGGGAGCTCCATTGACTTCTCCCAATCCAGAAATGGGTGTTTCTGCTCATGTCCAGGGTTATTTTTAGAAATGCCAAAGCCCTGTCGTGCAAGCGGTGGATCCCATGACAACCAGCAGAAGTGGAGTGACATCATTGGATACTGCCCAATAAAACAGAAAATATTATATGAAAAATACATATGAAAAAATTTAAAGAACTAGCAGTAAAGTTAATGATAAAAAAGAGATTAAAAATTAAATGTCTGTTGAAAGAGGAAGGACTTAACCTGAAGTCTAAATATATACAGCAGGGCTGGAAAACTTTGGAAAGTCTGGGGCCGTTTAAGCCCCCAGGCAACCCTCAGACCATACCTCCCCCCCCACACATGGTGTCAAAAATGTGTGTGTATATAAACACATTTATGTGTATACACACACACACACGGCATTTGGAGCAGGTATGGAATGCCAGAAGAGTCTAAATTAGCTTGGTTTCAGGGTAATTGTTACCTTTTTGATACTCTGTAGTAGCTATGGAGCACACAAAGGGCCAAAAAAGCTTCAAATGGTTGCTCTGGGTGCCATTTTGGTTTTGATAGTTGTTTTGTTTTTACAGTCTGGGGTGTGGCAGGGGCCACACGCTGCCTATGGGTTGCACATTGCTAACCTGCGGTATACAGTGGAGATGCTAGATGGGTCTCCTTAGGAAGAGCGTTCCACAGATGGAGGGCACTACAGAAAAGGCTCTTTCTCTGGTAGCCACCTGTTGCACCATTGTGGGTGGTGGCACTTGATGAGTCTCTGAAGACCATCTTAGCAATTTGGCAGGAACATATGGGAGAAGGGTTCTAAATTGTGTGAGGAGCCTACAGAAGTGGAACAGGCTCCCCGCTGCAGATGTTCAGCCCCCTCAATGTATGTGGATGTTCCATACGAGTGCCTAGACATCTTTAAACCCCAGTGTACACGTGTCTGAGAGACCTGTCACACTGGTATTTCCTGTAGCAACGATGGTAATAATATGTGCAGCTGCTGCCATTCTTAAGTCTAACTTGAAAGCCTGTGGCTAAGTTCTATCTGAGTACACTTAGCCTTTACACCAGGGGTGCAGAACCTCTTTCAACTTGAGAGCTGAATTCCATTTTGAAGAAGCTCTCAGTGGCTGCATTCCACTGGTGGTGGGGCCAAATGCAGTAGGAGATGCCAAAATACCAAAAATATCAGCATAGTTTAGCTTAAAGCTCTTACTGCCAGTAACCAAGCTTTAGGAGAGGTGTTTCAAACTTCTAGAATTGGAGGGGGGTGGATGCAAAAGCCAGGAAAACACCCAAACCAGCTGAGTGAATACTGGGTATTTGTTTCAGCTCTTGTAACTTCTTTCTACTTGTGCTTCTATGCTGAGCCCAAATCTGTAGGCTCGTTGCATCCTATGAAGGAGCTGTTCTTATATTGTGAACTTTTGCATACTCTGATTACTTCTAGTTTGGAATTCTCACAAACGGCAGCTGAGAATGTGATGTGTGACCCTGAGGCGGTACACCTACAGTACAAATTGAATAAATAGTCATTAGGCAAAATTATCATTGGTTGGTGCTCCTCTGGGCTCACTCTTTGGCCTTCTGTTCTTCTATACAGTTCACGCAATTCCTCTTAGAGTAGTATGATATACAATTGATGTTATGGTATGCAGGATGGAGTGATTCCGTTGCCATCGGCATTTTTCAGCCTCCCTTGGCAATGGTGTTCCGCTGAACTAAATGACTGAATGCCCATAAACCACCTGTGCTTTAAAGCAGTTCTGTTTAAGCATTTTTAATAGCTAAGATGCCAAAGGTTTTTTTTTACAAATGAGATGGAATTAATCTGAGGTTGAATGACAAGCTTTGTATTAAGGATGCTATGTGTCCTCCATATAACAGAAGGTAGCTCTTTTGTCCCAGAAACAAAGGAGAAAAATAAATAAGGAGCAACATGAATCAGGCAAGATGTTCAGTTTTTATGCTGTTTTTCAGACTTTATTGTCCCCTCACATTTCCCTACTATCCAAAAATAATTAAAAGAACCCTAATTAGTCCTCATGGATTTTTATTTATTTATTTATTTGCATTTTAAAGTTCTCTGTGGCCCCTTGTTTATAATTAAGGAGACTTTATACCCTTTGAAAAGTTACTCTGTACAGGGTTTTTCTTCTACGAATATTAGGAACTGAACTCCATATGGAGTTTCAAATTAAAATTTCAAAAACAGCCACCTTTCACCCTAGTGCAGGATGAAGCATCTGTAAATGTGTAGGTGGTGGCAGTAGGTTATTTTGAGGGATGGTAGGGGAAGTCTGCACTCTGAGGGCAGGCTGAGTTACCTACCCAATGACCTCGAAGGACCAGAGCCTTATAGAGGAACCCTGGAATGTCACAGCCATGCTACTTTTTTATATGACCAGTTGTCCTCAGATGGAACAGAAGGGAATCTAACTCCCCCCCAATTAACCACCCCTCTTTTCCTCATTTTCTCCTCACCTGAGACTATTGATTACCCATCTGATCACATTAAAAATCAGCTACCAAAGTTAATGAAAGGTCACTGATCATGTAACTAACATTGTTTCCCAAATGCCAATTCTTGTGCTCTCTCTTAAAGTGATGACTTTATTTTAATGGAAGGCCGGCTTCAACAGCTTTCTTCTTATGATATAGTTACTTTAGCAAGTACTCTCAAACGCTTTTAAACACAAGAGGCTATTTGTATTTAAAAGACAAGTTGCGTTAGGGAACTGTTTAATTCTGCAGCGTCTTTTGTTAAGCTTTCATTGGCAAGAGTTTTCCTATGCTATGTAGAAATAATGTTTTTCCCTATTATTAGAGGCAACCTTTACCCATTTATTAATCTCTGCCGTTGTATCCCGTAGGCATGAGATATCCCCTAGCAACTTCAAAGACAGAGATTAAAGTCCACCTAATTAACGACAACAGGTACAGCACTTTGAAGACAGAAAGCAGTGGAAGAAACCAGGTGGCAGAATACTTAAATGGGTTTTGACAGCACAGTTTCTAGAAGAGATGCTGGGGCAGAACTCACTCTGAAGAAACGACCCTTTGATCTGGAAGCTTTTTTACCTAAACCCTGATATGTGGGATTCCTCTGTAGTAAGTTTCAGTAGTAGTTTCAGTAGTAAGAGAAATACTCTCTGCACTTACTCAGAGGCACTTTCATCTATTCTTACTCTGTACTAGCCTTCCCCAACTGGGCACCTTCCAGACATGTTGGACTACAGTTAGGGCCAACACTTCTGAAGTTAGGGCTACAACTTCCCCCAAAGACCTGCCCGTTTACTACTGCCCTCAGAGAGCCAAATTTCTGCTATATTTTGTACAGTGCTAAAAAAAAATGTGTTTCTTTGATCTGAACATACCTCCTGACTCTTGCAACAGCGAAAAGTGCAGCACACAGCCAGCAAAAATGGGATTTGCAGATCATGGTTTAGAGATGCCGATAGGTAGACATACAACAGAGTAAAATAGTTCGTACCTGGACAGCAGGCAGCTGAGCAGGCAGCTGAGCAGTCACCGTCCTCCCCACTATGGTCAGATGTATTGCACTCCTACGTACATTATAGTAATCATTTCTAAATTTGCATGTATACATATAAATTAGCATATGCAAATGTTATGCAAATGTCTGTCCTCTTTTGTCCTCATTTTTGGTGATGCTGAAGTGGCCCCCAGCCACCCGCAGATCTGGCTTGGCCTGAACCATGGGCCGCTCTTTCAGCTGCAAGGAGGCCAACTACCCTCTGTCCTTTAGCAGCTTCCCTCCCTCTCTCTGCCTCATCTGAGCAAACAGCGGGGATGAGATGGCTCAGGGAACAGGCTGACTTATGTTCCCAGCCCTGGAAATGTGAGCAACATGGCCACATTAGTGCCAAAGGCCATTTTTCTTCGAGTGCTTCCTTCTCCTATAAATCAGTTAAGTGTTAAGAACTGGCACTTGGGAACCATATATTGTTATTGATTGTCTCGCTGTGCTCTCATTAATGTCAATGTGAAGCCCACATATTTGCTAACGACCTGTGGTCCTAAGCGAAGCTCCTGTTGCCCTGTGCCTCTAATATGCCATCTCTTTGAATTTTACACAAAATCCTTTCCTATTAACACATCCTTCCATTAGTTTTCAGGCCTCTCTTTCTGATGATGTGGGCTTTAATAATGCTGAATACTTAGGTGAAGAGGAATAAAAGTTTGGTTTGTTATTATTTCTGGCAAATACTAAACTCGGGTGTTATTAAAAGTTGTCAAAAGTGTCAAATTAAAGGGAAACGGCTCAATTTTTCCTTTTTAATGCATATCATTTTGTTTCAGCTCCTCCTTCCCTGGGATCCCAGCTGTTTATTAAATCATACGAATATAAAAATCTCTGCATTACAGAGAAGTTAAAATTTCTGATGTGTCTAGAGGCAACATTTGAGTGACATAATTAAACTGTGGTGGACTGTTTTAATTATATTAATTTGAATTATGCACAGTACATTTTAATTACATAGTCTGAGGATGAGTGTCTCCCATCGATTAAAATTCTCTGTGATGCATTTGCATAATGGACCCCCCCTCCTTTTTTCTTGTGTGCAAGGTTACATTACTTGATGGCTTCATTAGTCATGAAGGTGGAATTTTAATTTCATTTTCATTTCGTTTATAGCAAGTGTGGGGGAATGGAAATGAATTCATTACTCCCCCACTTCGAAAATCCATTTTCTCATCTAAAGTGGGCTTAAAATGATCAAACATTTTATGTGATTGCCTTGCCAGATGGGATAAACAATATGAACATAGTGGTGTCCACTGACTCAAATATCTCAAAGGTAACATGGTGTGGTGTGTGCTCATTCAGAACAATGGCTTCAGCTTCCTCTTAAAGAACTCGCATAAAACTCCATTGATTGGGCAGACTTTAGGAACAAAGACAGCTGCCTTATACCGAGCCAGACCATCGGTCCATCTACTCACTGTGGTCTGCATTGACTGGCAGCAGCTCTCCAAGGTGTTTCCCATCACCTGCATAGACAACAGTGAGTAGATGGACCGATGGTCTGGCTCAGTATAAGGCAGCTTCCTTCGTTCCTCAAGTCTGCCCAATCAACGATGCTAATGGATCCTATCCCATTGAAGATGCCACTGTCTGAACTGGCACTGAACTGCAGGCAAAACATGTGGTCTGCCACCACACTTTGGCCTCTCTATTAGCAAACAGGCTAATAGAGTATCTATTAGGCTGTTGCCAGAGCATAGGCTGTTGCGAGAGCATCTAACAGCAGGGTTTAGTCTTGCCACTTCAAATGGGAAAGGAATCATATTGACTCACACAATGTTTCAACCTGGATAAATGCTCACAAAGGTGCAGACACTGATGGGATAGTGTCCAATGTTAATCCTACATAGAGTAGATCCACTGAAATGAATGAGATTTACGTTAGCCACAACTAACTTAAGTCCCATTAATCTCAATGGTAGTATCCAATGTTTGTCTTATTTAGAGTAGATTCATTTAAATGAATGGGACTTCAGTTAGTCGCAACTAACTCAAGTCCCATTCGCTTCAATGGGTCTACTCTACATAGGACTAACATTGGACCACCTATGATCATCTCCTTTTTTTTTCCTCCACCCAACAATTTACAGTAAAATACAAAGAAGCTGGGGGATGAGCCATTGTTTGCCTCTGTCCGCACAGATAACTGGCAACAGAATGGGGAGAGCATTGTTCTAGGGCTGGTGTCCCAGGGCAGCAGCACTTCAGCCATGCACCCTTATGCCAGCCCCTATCTGGAGAGGGCATAATTAAATTACAGCCTTCGTTCCCACAAGACATAAAGGATAAGGCTATCAGTGGCTATTAGTCATGATGGCTATATATTACCTCCAGTATCAGAGGCAGTATGTGAGCTGCTATGGAAGATGAGCAGAAAGGTGTTATTGCACTCATGTTCTGTTTGCGGGCTTCCCATGGACATCTAGTTGGCCACTATGGTAAGACAATGCTGGACTATATAGGCCTTCGGTCTGATCCAACAGAACTCTTATGTTCTTATGACATAAGGACTGATTTCTTCCTTTCCTCAAAGATGTTCACTCCCTTGAAAGGATAGACTTACAGCGTAAAGTGCTTCCACTGCAAAATCTCTCAGATCTTGCTTCAGGCAACTGTAGCCCCACTTTGGCCCCTGGGTCTATCCATCTATTCTATGCTTAGCCTAACAATGCCAGTGGCTACTTTTGCCTCCTGGACATCACCTCCTTCCTCTCTTCCTCTCTCTGAGTACTTCCAAGCCACTGCCCTTTGTATGTATGCAGCCTCTGCCTACATCAAGCCAACAGGTCCATAGTCACTGCAGTGATAAAACAGGTTTCTGTGAGGCTGTGGCATGCCCCTTTAGACAGTATCCTGCTCAGCAGGAAGGAGTCCTTGTCTTCTGAACAGGTCTTGTTCGGTTTGATGATGTTACTGCCACCTTCGTAACCTTTACTACAAGTTTTATTCCCCAGGCAGGGGAGAAAAATGTGGGGGGGACCAGCAGCACCAGTAGCCAGGCTGGCTTGCCCCTACTCTGGATAGTGCATCTTGGGGGGGGGGGCAGCAGCCAGAGCCCAGTCAGAGCTCTGAAAGGGTCACCACCATGTTCCCAAAGTTCATGTTCTTATATTTAAAAAAAAAAATCACTTCTGCTGATTTTCGAAGAGACTTTGCCTATCAATTGTTTTCCCTTGTGTACGTCAGATGACCATAAGAAGAATATGATCAGGTTAGGCTATATTCTTTTTTAAAAAAAAAAAATGTTTGCCTCATCTTACCCTTCCTTTTACGAATGGGGAAAAGGGCTGCCAAAATGATCAGGAGGCTGGAACAACTCCTCCATAAGGAAAGGCTTCAATGTTTAGGCTATTTAATTTAGAAAAGAGGCAAAGAAGGGGGGAGGTTTATAACATTGTATGGAGTAGAGAAAGTGGAGCAGTGCAATAAATAAGCTCCACTGAGCTCAGTGTGACTTACTCCCAGGTAATGTGTATTGCAGCCAAAGAGAGGTTTATTTTTTTCTTCCCTTAATGAGAAGAGCCTCAGGTCATCCAGTGAAGCTGAATAGTGGCAGATTCAGGACAGACAAAAGGAAAGTACTAGGAGAGAGGGGTTATTTTGCACTTTAAAAACCTATACGAGAGATTAGGGATAGTAACCTCCTAACTGTCCCCTTAAACACCTTCTGGTTAGGATCTCTAATCCCCCTGTGTGGCTTGACAGTACTTTTACCTTTTGTTTTAGTTTTTGAGAAAAGGAAACTTTATGCATGGCTAGCACAAAAGCCACTGGATCTGACTGTCTGAAATATGGCAGGATCAGTTACCTTCATAGGGGCTGCCAGGTCCCCAAATCCATGCACTTATATGGAAGCACAGAAAAATTATAGCTCTTTGCTTTCGCAGATTTTTTTTTTTTAAGCCAGTTTTACCTGTGGGTAGCACAAAAGCCACTGGACCTGACTGTCTGAAATGTGGCAGGTTCAATCCATAGAGACTGCCATGTCTCCAAATGCCATGCATTTATCATATAAAGTGAAAAACATATGGCCATATCTGTTTTCCAGTGCAAGTCAGGGAAAAATGTAAAATCCGAATAATTCTGCTTTCTGAATCTTGCTTCTGATCCGGGTCTGAAACGGGTTAGATTGGGTCTGGATCAATGCTAAGTGGGTTGGGGCTGAATCCAAAGCTCCAAATCGGCCTCTGAAGCAGGTTGGGAGGGGGGGTGTCTGCGCACAGCCCTAGTTTTTATTGTCTTACAGTTTAAATCTTTTTTTGTTAAGAGGACAGTTATCAAAAAGCAGGCTGTAGTTCAGTGGTAGAGCACCTGCTTTGTATGCAGAAGGTCCCAGGTTCAACCCCTGGTGTCTCCAGATAGGGCTAGGAAAGAATCCTGCCTGGAACCTTGAAGAGCCACTGCCAGTCAGTGTCAACAATACGGGGTTAGATGGACCCATGGTTTGATTCACTATAAGGCAGCTTCCTATGTTCCTATGACATTGTTAAGTGAACAGTATATAAATGATGTCAGCAATAAATACATAAATCCTAAACTGTGGAGGACTTTAATGGTTGTAACAGCACTTTCAACAGGGCCTAGTGGAAACAAAGAGAAAACCAGTGCAGTATGCTTTCTATACCGGGCTCCAGTTAACAGCCAGTCAGATATGTATTTGAAGGTGCATTTGAACACCATGTGCAAAAGGCTGCAGGGTTTGAGGCTGAGCCTTTCAGCCCAAAGAGACACCTGTTCTCTTTGAGAGAGACACCTGCTTTTCGTTAATGCTGTCCTGTCAATATGGCCTTTTACTGCCTCTCCCTCTTAAGCGTTCCCTTCTGTCACAAGCATGCTTGTTACAAAAAGAAAAAAAGGAGCCATGGCTTATTAAAAAATCAAATATGATGTTCAGAATAAAACATGCAAATTCAGCAACTTCAGTGCTTTTACATAAGTCACACTGATTCCCCCCCCCCCCGAGTACAAAGTTTGAATTGTAATTTGGACTCTTTTAATGTAGGATACCAACAGTGGGGTAAATCTTTCTTGGACACGTCTATCCTCTGGAGCAGGGGTGTGCTAGCTTTTGTGTGTATCCTATTTAAAAGAGATTGGGGGCAGGGTTGGATCCAGATTTAGTCATACTTAGACTCATTGAAATCAATGGGACTGAAAAATAGTAATGACCAACTAAAACCCCATTGATTTCAATGGGTCTACTCTAAATATGACTAATCTAAATATGATCTAATCCTGAGATTCCACATGACCCACTGATGTGTTGTAAACTTATAAAGCCATGTGATAAACAATCCAGATCATGCACTCTTGCTTAAGAACATAAGAAGTACCATGCACCTAGTTCAGCATTCTTTGAAGAATTCCGGCAGCTACTAGTAGTGCATTAGAAATTAGCCAATGGCCCACCAGTAGACCACAATCTGACTTCTGCCCACCCCAGCCCTTGCGTATCTTTTTTGCTTTTTAGCTTCCCATAGACAAAGGACGGTCATGTTTATCTGTGTCCATTCCCCCACCCCCATTCCGCCATGATTTTATTTCCTATAGGCTTGGAGGAGAATTTTTGATGGACATGAACACACACCTCAGCTGATTTTGTCACTATGCACATTTTCACCAGAACTCACCAGAGTAATACCTCTGCACAAGGAAGTATTATGCTGTGTGAAGCAGGGCTGGCAACAAGGGTGGGCATGACTGGGCACCTGCCAAGGCCCACACTCCAGGAGGAGCCCACTGCATTGTTCCTCCACCTTTTCAACCTCCTCCTTGTTCACTGGCTCTGGCTCTGGCCCAGACAATGGTGGTGGTGAGAAGGACAAGCAGTAGATGCCACAGCCTACCTGCTCCCTGGCTCTCTGCCTGCCGAGCCAGCAAGTAATAGCAATGATGGGAAAGAGGATAAGGAGCAATAGCAGCTGGTGACCATGGCAATAAGAATGTCGATTCACAGAGGGAGGGGGCCACTGAAGATGTCTTGCCCAAGGGCCCCCAAAACCTTGAGCTGACACTGTTGGGAACCTCACGCACTACATAAGGAAAGATTTACCAGTGAAGCAAAGGCAGCTAAGGCTATAATCCTATCCCAATGGACCTGGGAGCAAGTCTCAGTGAACTAGTTGGGACTCACTTCTGAGTAGACATGCACGGGATTACACTGTAAGGTCGCAATGCAGGTCCCACTGCATTCAATGGGGTTTATTCCAAGGAAAGTGTACATAGGATTGCACCCTACGTCGATTCCCCCTAGTTCTGTTCCTGTTCTCAGAACACCACTATGAGAGAAACTAGATGAATGCATCCCCATCTTATAGAGTGAAAAACAAGTGTTAAGAACTGTACCGTGGGATCAGAAGTGGGCTTTGGGGCAGGACTAAATCAAATATATTTGTTACGCCATACTCCATAATAACAGTGCTAAAATATCAATACAAAATAAAACCCATGATTAAGAGTAGTTGCGTAGGACATCATATATTTATTTATTTATTATTAAATTTATTAATCGCCCATCTGGCTGGTCACCCAGCCACTCTGGGCGATGTACAACATATAATAAAACAGTTTAAAACAATAAAATTCTACAATAAAAATGTTTTCTAAAATACCCTAACCCACCCCAAATGCCTGCCTGAACAACCACATTTTTAATGCACGACGGAAGCTCATTAAAGAGGGGGCATGGCGGAGTTCCCTAGGGAGGGAGTTCCACAGAGTGGGGGCCACCACAGAAAAGGCCCTCTCCCTCGTCCCCACCAGTCTAGCTGTCCTGGCTGATGGGACAAAGAGAAGGCCATCCGAGGCTGATCTTGTTAAGCGGCCTGTCTGGTGTTGCTGGAGGCGCTCCTTAAGATAGGCTGGGCCGGAACCATATAGGGTTTTAAAGGTCAAAATCAACACCTTGAATTTGGCCCAGAAAACAACTGGTAGCCAGTGCAACTCCTTCAGCACTGGAGTGATGTGATCTTGTCAGCGGTTGCCTTTAATCAGGCGAGCCGCCACGTTCTGTACCAGCTGCAGCTTCCAAACCATCTTCAAGGGTAACCCCACGTAGAGCGCATTACAGCAGTCTAAATGAGAGGAGACCAGGGCATGTACTAATACTACCGATGGGAGCAGATGGTCAGGAAGGAAGGGGCACAGCCGCCGTGCAAGCCCTGATTCACATAAGACGAAGAGCCCTGATTCACATAAGACATAAGACTGATTCATAAGACGAAGACAAGAAAGGGGAAAGCAAATAGCACCTCCCCCCCCGTCGAGGATTCCAGGGGGAGGAACAGATCGCCTCCCCCCACCTGCGGAACCTGGCATAAATATTTACGTAGAGTAAGACGGTGAAAATAAAGGGGAACGCAAATAGTGTCCGCTACGCTATTTGCGTTCCCCTTTCTTGTCTTCGTCTTAGGAATCAGTCTTATGCCTGTGTGAATCAGGGCTTGCAGGGATGCAGTGCCAGCTCATTTTTTTTATCAGGGATGCTGATGTCCTCTAATACCCCATCAGGATTCCCTGTTCCCTTGGAGCTTAGCTGCCATTCCCACAGTAGCTCAAGGGGAAATGCATTTTCTCAGCAACAATTTATTGTTGTGACCTGTCTCTGTTGCAGAGCAAAGTATTTGGGGAGCAGCCTGGTTTTGAATGGGAGATTAAGACCCCAATAATTTTATAAAAGTCCAGCTCTTGATAGAGATGAAAACTGCTAGAATCGGTTTGTTGATATGGGTGGATCAACACCGCTGCCTGCATTTTTGGCCTCTCCTTGGCGGCGTGGCTACAGGAACAGCCATGATGAGCGCCTGCGCTTCAGAATTTGCCACTGCACCACCGCTTAACTTCCTTGTAAGTGGGGAAGCATGACAAATAGCAGGGTATGAGGTAGGACTAAAAATGACATTGGGTTTGTTCTTGCTTCTTCCACTGAACCTCAGTGTTAGGGCGGCCACTTATTACCCAAAAAGAGAGGTAAAAAAGAGGACACAGACTTGCATCAAATCGGGATGTGCTAATTTATCTGTATAGATGCAAATTTATAAATAATTACTATAAATACAGTACACCGTGGGGAAGACTGTGACCAGGTGACTTGTGTGCCTGCTCAGGTGTGAACTGTTGGTGAGCAACTTCGAGGCCTCTGCTCCCCTGGTTCTTTACCCTTAAACTTGGCTTGGATGCCCAGCCCTTCTGAGAGAGCAGGGGAGCTCCTCATCTGACCTGCCATCTTCCGTTGCAGGCCCCACCCCCTCTCCCAGGCCCTGCCCAGGGCTCAGCACTAGAGAAAGGCTGCTTTTTCCCTGCAGAGAGAGAGAGACATTGCTCTGTGCCTCTGTCTGCCTGGACAAAGGCATCAGATTATTGTGCCTTTCATTTATTTGTTTGTACGATTGTTTTAATGACATTTTTGTTTTAATCTTGGTCTCATTATTGTTAGCCACTAGAGCACCATCTTTTGGTGGGAAGGCAGGATATACATCAAATAAATAAATACATTACATTGGGGCAGGGCTACGGGAGACAGTATCATCTCAGGAGACAATCCAGAGCCTGAAATAGAGGATGACATGTTAGGGAGAGGCCCTCCTGAGGCCATCAGCAGGAGCTATGACTGAATCCAAAATGTCAAGCTGCACAGATGTAAGTCTAAGGTACAGAACTAGAGCTAATGTTGGATAAAATCAAAATGTTATAAACAGTAAGATTGTGACCTAGTTGACCAGAGAGATCCTGGGAGAATGAGAAGCCCGCCATATATGCTTAAGCTACCTCTCCCAACCATGCCTTCTATTTAGGTAAATATGATATTCACTGTTAAGTTGGGAGGAACTTGAATTTTGTTTTTTTTTCAGAATATGCTTGTTACTATTTCTATTATGCTTTTAGTGATTATAAATATTGTGTATTTAGGGATGTTGGTGATCTGCTTCATCATGATAAAAGAAAGTTATCCTTTTAGATTGTTTGAGCAATAAATATACATTCTTTGGTACCAACTTTGTGTTGTCTGGCTTTTGGGATCTTTAGGAACTACTACCCAGCAATTGTTACCTTCCTTGATTTTTAAGTCTGTATCTGACTGGGGACAATCCATAGCACTGCAGTTTTTCTCCTGGCCAGCTGAACCACAGGTACATCTGTCTCGAGTGTGAGAAATGAGTTAGCCAGATGGAGCAGGTGTGAAAGGTCTCAACAGGAGGGCTAGGACATTTTTGTATTGTGAATGTAGCCCCATGGGAATAGAAAAAGAAGAAGAAACCGCTGTTTTATATATTCCTATGTGCACTGTAGATTTTCACAAACAGGCAGATCTGTGGAATGTTCAAAGCAGTCAATACGCTATCATGTTTTTATAGCCTTCACCAGTGCTAGACACCTCTCTGTTCATCTCTATTGTTCTGTCCACAGTCCCCGCATGATGCCTTGTCCTTCCACGTGACTCATTCACCATCCTCTTTTCCTTGACTGACATGCCTTTTCATGCACTGCCTTGTGCCAGAACCACAGGAGAATTCACAGAGTCTGAAAATCATACCAGAACTGTTCTCCTTAGATTTACTCATGCTGCTCGCTCGCTCTCTCTCTCTCTCTCTCTCTCTCTCTCTCTCTCTCCCTCTCCCTCTCTCTCCCACCCTGCTCCACTATAGACTTGCAAGAGAACGCATCGATGTGAAATGCGAACCTGGGACGGGAGAAGGTCTTTGTAGTATGGCAGCAAAGAGGGAAGAGAAGAACATCCATGAAGTTTGGAGGGAAAAAGTGAAGAGTGAGGTGTGGGATCACTTAAAAGTTTTAATGGATGGTGAGGAGCATTAGTTAAGTGATGGACTTAAATGGACACTCTTGTTGTTTTGACACATACACTCAATAGAAAGCTAGCGACTTTCTTTTCTGATATGTGTGGGCACTAGAAACCAAGTTGAGTGGCAGATAAGAGTTAGAGGAAGAACTTGTGCATGGTAACAGGGGATTGGATTGCACATTTTTGCTCAGTGAATGGAAGGAACTGGCGTTCATGGAAGGAGAGGTGCACCTACAGAAGGGATACCTCCCTGCCTACAACTGTCCTTGAATGGACTCAAGTTCCTTCTGTTCACAGAGCAAAATGATCCAAGCTTCTGTGTGTATATTAGGCAATTGCCAACCCTGACTCCTTGGCCATACGTACAGGAAAGAACCATGCTTGCTGAGATGGCCCTGCGTGACTGAATGACTGGACTGTATGGCCAAGTCCCCCAAAATTTGAACAAGCAGAGTAGGCCCTTTTTAATGGTGGCATTGACATCATGAAACTCTTTTACTTTTATCTTCCAAACCCCTAGTTGCTCCCCTTAGTGCCAGGTTAAGATACTTTTATTTCAGACAGCTTGTAATTATTGAGTCCCAGGCCCAGTGCAAACTCTCCCACCAATTGAGGCATGAGAGCACACATATTGCCACTGCCGCATTGCACCCCCATGCCGTTTCCTTTTCTGCATCACAGACACTCACTCACAATCTTCACCTTACCTCATCATATTATATATCATCTGGAGTGTAATACTATAGGAAATCTCCTAAGAAATACAGGGTACTAGTAGTCTAGGAAGGTTTTAGGGTTGTTTCCTCAAATATCTGAAAAGCAGGTATAGGATTAATCCACTGTGTGTTAATTGTATTTCTGTGGTTGATTTGAATTTTTACTATTGTTAGCTGCCTCAAGCACCATTTTTGGCAGGAAGGCATGATATCCATTTAATAAATAATAAACCATTCTTCCTTCTCACATCCACTTCTGACACATGTGTGCATCATATGAAAACAAAAAAATGCTTCTTGACTCAGAAAGTATGCCATATGCTAATTTATGCTAATTTAATTTATGTATTTGTCATCTAAATCTCATTTGATTAATCAAATTTCATAATGATTAGGTATGTATTTTAAAGATGGGCTTTTCTGTCAAAATATGAGGAGCAACCAAGAGGCAGTACAGACTTGAGAACAGCCTCCATATCATATTTTCCAACCATATGGGGATCGTGTTGTGAAGTGTACTGTGTTGAACTGCACTCCATATAGCTGTACCAAGGCTTTTACACACACTTGTATGCATGATGTGCAGTTAGCCCCTGACTCCAAATGTTTTGTTCAAAGTAAGTGGATGTGTTTTATTGCTCCTATAATAACCACACTAATAGGCAGAAGAGGATAAAACCATTTATCATATTTATTGCCCAGCACTTAAAAAAGAACTTTGAAATCGACAATCATTACCAGCCCAACAGCTAATGAAACTTGAAGCTCCATATAGCATGATTGTTTCAGAATAGACATTTCCATAAAATATCCCTAGTAAATATTGATTTATTGATTTGAAACTGTCACAGCAGAAGACTTAGTCTTCCACTATGACGGTTTCAAATCAATAAATCAATATTTAGTCTCATGAATCTACTCAGTCTTTAAATACAATTGACTGTACTTTTTCTAGGGATAAGTCATTAGTAATTAATTTTGAAAGATTTTTGTGATTTAAAAAAAAACTCTTTGGGGTAGATTTTGCTATTTCCACTCATTCTAACCAATCAATTGGAATGTAGCCAAAAGTTTCCCATTTTACAGTGTCACAGCGCTCCAATGGATTTTTATTTTTTTTAATTTTATTTTATTCATAATACTTTATTTTACTAACCTTAAGATGGTAGCACTGGTTGCTGGATGTCTCTAGGTCTTCCTTTTGATTTAATAAATGGGGGGTGAGGTTTCTATGGCTACTGCTAACCTTCCTGGAGTATAGTTAGAAATGTTTGTTTTGGTTAATTTTTATTGTGTTTCCCAACAAGAACAATATCATGATAGATGCTTGAAAGTGATTCTATGGCTGAATCTACACATAGCAGTTATACCGTTATCATACCATTATCATAACTATTGGTACACATGACACCAATGGGCACCAATAGTTATGATAATGGTATAACTGCTATGTGTAGATTCAGCCTATGAGCTGTAATATAACTGTACCTCTTTATCTTCTATAAGGGCTTTGATTTGACCAATAACCTCCAATGAAGTCTGCTAAGCTCTTCATAGAACATTAATTGTTTTATGCTGCCGGGTTTAGTTTGAATATTTTTTCGATACTAGTTTTAATATGTTTTTGATACTGATTGTAAGCTGCCTTGGAAAAACTTCTATTTTGAAAGGTAGCATATAAAACTATAAATAAATAAGTAATATTTCCATGATGGATAGTCCTGATCTTTGTGGTTACTTGTACCTTGCCTGAGCCGTAAGCAGCCAAGCACAGTGGAGGACAGTTTTCATTTTATTTTACAATCTCCATTGGAACTTTGCAATACCAGTCAATTAAAACATGAGCAGAAATTGCTGATATGTTTGGCACATTAACGGTACTTGGCAACGAAGCACATTTTGGAGTCTGCAGATGCAGGACCAGGTGCTTAACATTTGTCCTTGGGTAACTAAGCCACAATATCGGGGGATTAGATATTTTCTGCCCAGTATGAAAGTAGACATAATATCTATTCTAAAGCAAAAATATTTTCTACTGCAATTTCTTTCCATTTAAGCTAATGCAGCAATATGCAGTCATCTTTTCTTTTCTTTTCTTTTCTTTTGTCATGATCTGCTTTCTCTAATTTTAGTGGAAAGGTGAGGTTAAAAATTCTTCAATAAAATGAATAGAATCCCTCCACCCCCCCTCCAGGGATGGTCATCCACCACTCACCCATCTTTTTAACACTGGAGGCTCAGATATTACGGTTGTCATTGGCAACTGGTGACTCAGGGTGACTTACAGTAAGCCATGGCTGAACAGTGTAGAGAGTGTTTGCTGTATTTAGTGTTGCCTGTCTCTGGAACACTCCTTGTATGGCTTTGGGCTGTAAAGGAACATTGCAGAAATGAATGAATGAACAAATAAACAAAATGCATTGTCTTTGCTTGGGAAATGGGATCTGAGTGGAACTTTATTCTCCGGTTCAATATTTTCTTAGTGGGGAGGAGAGTTGTGAAAGATCCTCTGGACTAATCCTAACGCATCATATCACAGATATAGGAAGGTCCCTTAAGTATAGGCCCTTCCTAAATTTCTAAACTGGTGCCCACCAGCCTACTGTTGCCAGCACTATTACCCACTCCTCCAAGTGGAGAATTTCTGGCAGAACAAGCCTGTTATATGAGCATATTTTACATTTATATATGCAGAGGAATTTGATTTTGATTTAAAGTCCACTCTGTCTCATCAGATCCCTGTTGAGGTAAAGTTCACAGTCTTAGGTCAGTATGTCCCAGTTTTCTAAGCTGCATATTTTTGTTACGAACTCAGCCATTTCACACCTGAGTTCTGTCAGTACTCTTGCGTATATATCATCCAGACCTGACAGCTTGTTCATAGTTATTCCATCAATTTGCCCTAAAATTTCACCTCTTGCCACTTCCATTTGACTTACAACAAATTCCCAGGAACACAAAAGATCTTCCCACCCCAGTTCAGGCATGGGTATGATGGGAATTATTTCGTATTGCTGCCTCCTGTTAAAAAGGCAGTTAGCACAGAAAAACAAAAGACAGAGCAGAATGAGCATTTACCAGTCCCACATGCACACAAGGCTAAAAAAAGGAGGCTATGCCCTTCTTTAGTTAAGAAAAGGTAAAATGGTTTACCCACAATTTATTGCATAAAAATGCAGGTACAGCGTATAGTTTCAAACAACGTTTGTTCAGTCCATTTCTCTGTGTTCTATAATACCACCAAGAGCAAGAGAGCACACCATGTGCTCCCAGCAATGGAGGAGGTCAGAGAGAGGGGGGAGGGAGAAAGGGGAGGAACAGGAAACCACAGTGTAAGCTATAGAGATACTAAGGCTAACTATGCCCCAAATTCCCATGCAGTAACTAGCTAACTGCAACTTTGCCACCTTCCTGTAACTTGCAAAAGAGGGTATAATATTCCCAACAGGGTATATTCCCAAAATTATTTGCTGTGAAACAGTGGCCATGTCCTATCATGGCCATTTTTGACATGGGGAGATTCCCTAACATTTTCTTTCATCTTGTGCATGCACATCTAACATGACATAATCACTGTCTGTCATATGCTAGAACATATTTAAACAGATTTAATCGTAATTCCTTCTATCCAGGGAACCCTAGGAACAGTAGTTCTCAAAAGAGTGGGACCGTGTGTTCGGATTCAGTAGTAGAATTCCCAACTCCCCCAACAAACTACGATTACCAGGATTCTTTGGGGAAATGTATGCCAGGTAAACTCTAATAAAAAATAATAATGTCAGTCTGGAATGTACTTAATCAACCCCCTACCCAAGATATCAGGAAGTTTTTGGCTCTCCCTTGAGACAATGTGTAGACCAGCATCTAAAGTATGAATTAATTAATAATTCTATTCTTATATTCTAGGCTGTTGGCCTGGTTGACCATTATATTTCTCATTTCAAAGCAAACGCCTCCTCATTTTGAAAGCACACCTCCTTATTTCAGAACTGAGGGTTGAAAAGTTATGATTAGTGCTACAAAGCCACGATTCCTTACTTAAAATTTAATTTGTTCTAGCATGTTTTAAATGTCTTGGTTTTCTATGTATATATCTTTTAAAAAGACACATTCCTAATGGGTTTCTTGGGGGTGCTGAATTTATTGTGGTTTGAGAAATAGATGTTTCAGAAATTCAAATAAGTTACAGTTATGGCATCCAGAAGACTTGCTCATATGAGACTTGCTCATAAAACACTAATTTCCATATACTGTATTTAAAATACAAACCACCAGTCTGCAATACTTTTAGTCTAGCCTACAAATCGCTGGAATCCATTTCCCTTGATATATATATTTAATAAACAATACAGGCTATGCAGAAATACAGATACGTGGTCTGAAGAAACCACGGCTAAGGAAATGACAGTACTATGTATATGAAAGCCTCTCAATTTTTGGAAATACATATGGAAATCATCAGCATTTTTTAAAACAGCTTAAAGGAATGTTTTAACTTCCAAACATGCTTGACCTTTGAATTTCTATCAGGTTACATTGGGTATATACAAATCTTGCAACTCTGTTAAGTTTTGTGACCCTGAACTACGCAGGGGGGTCCAGCAGAAGTTCAATAAACCTCCTGTTTTGCTGCCTGCCAAAAACTGGAATATCACGGGCTCTCAGGCCCCTGTCAGGGCACAATGCATGGCTGATGGGCTACATCCAGTTTGGCAAAGAGCTTATGGACCAATCATCTCCATTGGCAGCAATAAGGTTACACATCTTCCCAATACTGCAGTGAGCATATACCTTCAAAGGAGTCCCACACACACACAATGCCTAGGTGTTAAGAAGGTCCTATTGTAGGACTCAAGTCAAAGGTGGGCAGCCTTATTTCCTCACCGGTAATCTGTCTGGGTGGTGGGGTGCAGGTCAGCAGTGGGCAAGCCAGAGGTAGGCAGAGCCAGAGCCAAAAGTGGTTGGATCAACCATTTTCTCTTTCTGCCACCTCCTTTTCTCTCTTTCTGCCTTCCCCTTTTCTCTCTCACCCTCTTCCTTCCTGCTCAGTGGGCTGCCAAGGAAGAGACAGATTGCCAGAGGTGTGAACAGATCACATGCAGGGAGCTTTTGATATTATGCTCAGGGTGCATGAAACTAGGCTGAGGGCCACTTGCAGCCCTAAATCCGCAGGTTGGCCACCCTGGTTTAAATAATTGCTTAGCTTTTCTCAGGAGCAGCTGGGACTAGAACTGGGTGGGGACATAGAATCATGGAATCATAGGGTTGGAAGGGGCCTACAAGACCATCAAGTCTAGCCCCCTGCTCCATGCAGGAAGCCTGATTCCCAGGCGGTCTCCCATCCAAGTACTAACCAGGGCTGACCCTGATTAGCTTCCGAGATCAGACAACATCAGGCACATCCAGCCCTTTTGCCTGCAGATCTCTGTGCTTTCGCCCTGTGTGGTGAGCCACTGGGACAGTGGGACTACAGTAGAAGTGTTCCCTGGACATTAGAGTGTTCCTAGGCTCCAAAGTGACCTCCTCCACCCAGGATGTGCAAACCTGATTTCCTCTGACCTTAAAGGACTCAAAAGGGTTCCACTCCACCTGGTAACAGCAGGATCTTCTGATGTCTGATCACTAGCTTCAGTTTCCTGGTTTCTGGCTCTTGCTTGGCAGCTGCCCAGGACACAGGACCAACCATTATGAAGTAGCATTTCAGGTTCATTCACTCTCAGTCCTCCCTTGAGATATGCCAGCATGAGATCTGAAAAGCATTCGGCTAATGAGACGTCTCTATTTTAGTCTACTGACAGCAATTCAGTCATGTGCTAAAGAATGGCCGTCATTTTCCGTTAGTGTGCATGCTGGGCCCCGTACCGCATAGCTACAGAACTGCGTGACTAACTCCATGGTGCCCATGGTAATTCCAAGGGCAGAAAGATTGATCGTAGGACAGTAGCCGAGTTCAAACAATTATATTATCAAAGAGGGCTGAAGTAGAAGATCTCAAAGACTTCTGCCACATAGAATCATTGACTCATTTCGATGAGGGTAAGGCTCTTCTGCCGTTGGTTTGAAGCCGGTTTCTTCTACCCAGACTAATTAGACTTAGCTGATGATAGCCAGAGCCCACCCAACGCTTCTCCTTCATCCCCGAAAAAGCCATCTGGTTTCTCTTATGTATTTGGCCCACACCATTTTTTTTTAACAATGAAAATGTGCAAAATTACTTCAAATTAAAATGTAAAGCAATATCCTTGTCTTCACACCCCTCCTTTTATTCTCTCCCAGCAATATTGAAATTTAGATTGTAAGGTCTATGATATAGAGACTGATCTCTCTCTCTCTCTCTCTCTCTCTCTCTCTCACACACACACACACACACACACACTTTTAATCTGTTAATCTAACCACTGTCTCTTTTGCTTCTGTTGCTCTGCAAGTGCCATGTATATTGCCAGCGCTGTGTTAAGAAGAATAATACATAATTTGGGGTCAATTTTAAAGAGTTTTCATACTTTTTACTGAGAAATGTTCATTGTAAACCTTCTCTTTTGGAGGCTAAAGGGGTGCGGGACCGATGGAGAGAGATGCCATTAACACAAAAAATACCTACTGTTCTGACAATGCTACATCCTATGCATAGATGAATAATTCACCTGAGCTGACCATTCACAGGATGGCTGCAGCTGAAACCCCAATGCCATTCATCCTCTGTAAAACTATGGCACTCTCTGCCCTTTGTCATTTGCCAGGGGACCCCTGCCTCTCAGAAAGAACATCATGACAAGACCAGCCTGGTCCCATCCACCAGCCAGTGAAGGAGCAGCTGAGGAGAATTTGCCCCAGATCCCTGCCAGAAAGAACACTCAGCTCCCACTGCCGTTGCCCTGGAACTGCAGAGCCAAAGGGAAGCACACTCTGAGCAGAATCCAACAGGGCACTTTTCTACACCGCTGATTTCCTTCCGCAAGCGATGCGTCCCACCAATTGCACTGCACAAGCGGGCGTCATGTTCCCTCAGCCCCCACCTTCCTCATGCACACACAGAAGAAGAGAGGCTTCAGTCTCACATCTTTAATTCACTCCCAACAGGTTCATTACAGATGCAAACCCCCAAAAAATTTCAGCCTACAAAATAATAACAGCAGGGAATCCACCTGGGAGCTACGATGTTGCCAGCAGTTTTAACAGAGACTTGCTGGCTAGAATAACTTAGGGAGTGATGCCCCTCCCTTCCAGTCATGCTCCCCTATGTTGACCCCCACACATCTCCAACTGGGCCGACCATCTGAGCTCCACCTCTAACTTTTCCTGCCTCGCTCTGCACTGCAGTCTGGCATCCCTCAGGTCATGCCCCGCACTCCCCTCCTCCTCCTCCTCCTCCTGGATTCTCACAGAGAAGGGAGGGGGGCTTCAGGCCCAGCCATCTGGGTGCTAGCCTCCTGAGAAGCATGCCTAACCATAACTGAACTGGCTGGGGAAGATGCCTCCCCCAGTTCTTCCTGTTCCCCTTCTGAATCTGAACTGGTAACTATCCCCATGCGCTCAGAATCAATCCTGACAGCGGGACTCACCACCTATGCAAGGGAGATTTAACACTTCCTTGAGGAAGCCCTGAAATGAGAGGAAATGCTCCTTTCTGGAAGGAGGCAGATTGTGAGCTCTGCCGACCTGCCTCCTTTCAGACATTAGTGTTTCCACTTGTTTCAGGTTGCCCCAGAAGAGCTAAATGTCCATTGTGCAAGTGGTGGGGGATCCTTGCGCAATGCAATCAGTGGGGAGGAAGAGAATCAGCAGGGGAAGAAGCGCCCTGTTGGATTCTGCCCTATGGCCTCATCCATTGCCAGGGGACTAAGGCTTGCTGCATTGCATGGATTTGTGGTTGGAGTATTTGTGTGTATATATTATTACAACCTATTGTAAGCTGCCTTGAGGACCACTGGATTGAAAAATGGAAACTAAATCTTCCAAATAAATAATAAATCAACTATTAAAAGTTTTACTCACCACCACATGATGAGTTTTCCCCCTTTTTATGCGGGGATAAGATTTATACAAGTAGACGTTTGAATTGTGCCACAAGTGTTTCTTCTGCCACCACAAGTACATGGGTTGGGAGCCTGTAGCAGTCGCTTTTCACCATGCAAGGAAAAGAAAAATCATATGCAGAAAGAATTACACAGAACAAAAGCTGGGAAAGAGATTATTCACTGATTGTACATCTGATTCAGTTGGTCTTGCCCATGGAAGTTAAACATGTAAATCTTTAAGGTGGCACAGAAGTTTGTGTTTTTGTTAGGGATGGATGAGAAATTATCTCGGTCAAGGCATTTTTTTAAATGGATTTACCCATTTTGTACCTCCTGGGCCTTTCACAGAGCTGTGATGGAGATGAATTCTGAAATCCTCATTTTTACAAATTCTGATGCAGCTTGTTTTGGGGCAAATGTGCACAAAAAATACACATATTAGGGAAAAGTGAACATACATTTGACAAATGTGCACATGAAACTGTATTTTTCAGCCACGTAAAGTACGGGGGGGGGGGGATATGCAAACATTTAAAAATGCACAGAAAATGCATTATATATATATATATATATATAGTTGTATGCTGCACTTTGTGGTGGTTTTAATTTTTGTGTATTGTCCAGAGAGCTTCGGCTATTGGGTGGTATAGAAATGAAATAAATAAATAAATAAATAAATAAATAAATAAATATGGATTTTTTAAATTAAAAAAATCACAAGCTCATGCAGAAACAGGATGGAACGATCTTGATCTCAAGAAACCAGTGATTTCGGCAAGACCAAGATGAAAGAAGATCTGTCCAGCCTTAGTTTTTGTTACAGCAGGCTAACTTTTCTGAATTTCCCCTTGATTTTCGCCGTCATAGTCTACATAAATATTTACGTAGATTAAGAGGGCAAAAATAAGGAACGCAAATGGCGGCGTACGTGGTTTTTGGGGGTTTTTTACCCAGAGCCCTCCGCGGCTGGAAATCCGGCTGCGGATGGCTCTGGCCTGGCCAGGCCTGGCCAGCTGCTCCGCAGAGCTGCCGCGGAGCACAGCCGGCCTCGGAGAATTCCGGGGGGGAGGAACGGAGCGCCTCCCCCCCCGGCGAGGATTTCGGGGGGAGGGACGGAACGCCCCCCCCCCACCATCAACATAATCTGCAAACAGGTAAGTGACTTTCGTACATCCCTAGGTGCTGCTATCAAGAAGGCCCTGTCATGTGTTCCAGCAAGCTAAGCCTATGAAGGTAAAGGACATGGAGCAAGAGCTCCAATTATTAATATATTGTGTAGGAAGACTCATAGGAAAGATGGTTGTCCTTCAGATAACCTAATCCCAAGCCATTTAGTGCTTATAGGAATAAATCACCCAATTATGTCTGAAAACAAACAGGGAGCCAGTGCAACTCACACAACACTGGAGTACATATGTTCCCAAAGCTGACCCCGCTCAACACTCTGGCTGCTGCATTTTGCACCAGCTGGAGTATCATGGACAGCCTAACATAGAGCATAATTGCAGTAATCTATTGTGCCTGTGACTAAGGCATGTGTAACCATGGCCAGATCTGACTTGTAAAGGAAAGGGCACAACTGCCATACTAGGCCAATGGACAAAGGTCCAAACAACAGTCCTCTAATGCCACCTTCTGGGGCCTGACCTCAGATAGGGCCAGACCCAGTGCAAAACAGTGCCCCCTAGTCCCATCCTAGTCAGGAGGCCCAGAAAGTTACTATGATGAATGGTTCTGTAATCCCTCTAGATCCATCAGTTTCTTGAGGGGCATTATTGTAATGGGCCCTTCACCCCTGCAGTGGTTAGGAGACTCAGTGAATCAACACTCTGTTATCCATGACAAGGGAATCCTCTTGAACTTCCGCTCCCACAGATCACCATCATCCTGCCCAGCAGACGTCAAATCAAGAGTGTATCCTATAGAATGCATAGGACCAGATATTAATTGAGATAGGCCCATGGTTGGCATGGAGGCCATGAAATCCTGACCTGCACCAGATAAGGAGGCTTTGGCATGGATGATGAAATCCCCTAGCATGATCAGCTTGGGAGAAACCTACACGACCCCACAAGGCTGGCATCAAACTCCCAACATCAGATGCACACAATCGAAATTAGGAGACTGCCGGACAGGGTACCATGACAGGGGGATAGAATCATGATAGACCACTGTGACTGACTTACAGTGTCACCTTCTGTTGTACCTGGAATCCTGTAAGACAGAGCTGGGTCTGGTTGACTTCATTTTCTCCACCCAGTCAGATATCTTTAACACACTGAGCAGCATTGTGCAGTAAGCTAAGGGGCAGGAAGCCCAGACAGGTGAACAGAGAGTCAAGGGGCACATAGAATCACTTGACCATGCAAGGCTAGGCTGTTCTACTGTTCTCCTGAATTTGACTTTTATTGTCACTACTTGACAGTAAAAGGGGGGAAGAGCAACCAGGGCTGCACAGCAGGTGTGTGGGAGAGACTTGAATGCCACATTGATCTGAACTAACCACCTAGCAGAAGTGTCATCTCTCTCCAGCCTTATATTTGGATACAAAAATCATGTAGCAGGTCTGTAAAGTCACATAATTAGCATACCTATAATGAGACTGGAAAAGATGATGGCATTTGGTGGGCTTCCCAAAATGTGCCTTATGGTTTCTAAGCATTCACACTTTTCCCCCTGGCTACATTTTCCAAAAATATTCTCCATAACAAAAGCTTTATTGTGACAGCCAAGAATCTTCAGATTTCATCAAGAACACCAATGCCAAGAAATAGCATATTGGGTGCTGGCTATTTCTCCTACAGAAAAGAGAAGATCGCTTGGCAGTTGGTTGCCAGTATAGGTTTAATGTGATACACTATTTAAAACTGTACCACATGTGTCATGACAGAAAAAAGTTGGAAGAATATTTCTTAAGGTATTTATATGAAAAGGAGTTATACCGCTAAACTACAAGGCAGAATTTCAAAGGTAATTTCAGTGTAGGGATGCTCTGATACTAGATATAAGCTAATTAATAATATATAAGGTATATAATATACAACAGATAGATAGATAGATAGATAGATAGATAGATAGATAGATAGATAGATAGATATATTAATATAATTAATATATAATAAGATATAAGATATATTAGGAAATTTCATAGTAGGGATGATCTGGTTATATATATTGAAGAACATATATTTTTTCCTAATTTGCCAATTGCTTTATTAAATATTGATTCTTATTGTGGTTTGTGACATCCCTAGGGGACTCAGGGTCGGCCTGACCTTTGTCTATTATTATAATGTGTGTATGTGTGATAGTATATTGAAAATCCAGGCTTCAGCCCTAACTATACTTATGAGAAAGCAAGTATTCCAAGTAATTATGTTTAGGATCAAGCTGTATAATTTTAAAAAGTAAGAGAATACATGAAAAGAACTGGACTCCTTTGATAACATTGTTTCATAGGCAATCTCAGAGGCCTCCTCTGATAGTTTGCATTGCAAATGTGATAATTGATATTAATTGTCTCTAAGGTGAGTGCAGGAAGGTGTGTAATAGTATTGCTATGGTCTATCTCCCTTACATGCCTTGCCTTTGAAAAAATAAACAAAAGCATCAGGGTTGTCACATCTTTACATATTTGAATCATAAAGCCATGTTTCTTGGACAGGAGCCTTTTAAACAGGTTTTAGGTTTGGTATCCAGTCTCAAAACTGCTATATTTTACTCTCTTTTTTAAGGAAGTGTAACAGGATTCAGTGTAAGCTAGACTTTGGGCTTAGTTCTGGACTCAGACATAGATTGGCTGGGTGGTCTTGACCATGTACTTGTCTCTTAACCAGGCTCATTTATTTTAGCCAATCTGAAGTTATCTTATGATCAGCACCATGCTCTCTGCTACGCAGTGCAGTGATGATAAATGTTAACACATCAAAGGTGGTCATTCCATAAGGGGGGGGAGAGAGAGATAATTCAAAATTCTCTCTCTTATCTAGTGACCAAAGTATAAACGGTATGGAGCTGCCGCCATGATTAGTTCCTCTAAATTCTCTTTTTTGCATTGTCTAATAAAGGTGCAGCAAAACCTGTTTGGACCTCTAGAAGTTGTTGGAATACAACTCCCATCTTCCCTGACCACTGGCCATGCTGGCTGGGGCTTCTGGGAGATGGGAGTCTGACAACATCTAGAGGGCCACAGGTGTGCTAATATAAGCAACACTTGATGTGATGCCATTGTGTCTAGGGATGGATGGACTCACCTCTGTCCATCCCTGCCAGTTGCTTGCCAAACCATGCCACCAAGACATGGGGCAGGGCCAGTTCACTGTCTCTGATAATGCCTTTGGTTTGGTCCTGCATCTATTGGCCCTGCTTAGTGAAAGACTGATGAAAAAAATGAAAAGAGAAAAGAGTCTAGTCTATCTCCTCTTCCATTACACACTCTGCAGTTTGCCATTATACAGTCTTAAGAGGGTACTTCATGCCTGTATATCTCTCCAAGCAAATATAAAAAGGTTCACTAAAATTTCTGAGCCAGATTCCATACTAAAACTCCCATGGGACAGTCAGAAAATGGCATTTCTGTGATGTTGTTTTCTATATGCTAATATTTAAAATTACATACCAAATGGGCAGCTGCCAAAGACCACTAGGAGGATGGATTTGAGGCATTTTGAGGCATTTTACACATTATGCAGAAGGTGGTAAAAAACACTGAAGTGGTAGAATTCTGGACAGTGTTCCACTTCAGAAAGCAAGCCTGTTGTCTCACATTCTGAAGCCCCTCTTGTTTTCCCCTCTTGTAAAATTTGCTGTGTGCATGGTAAATAGCACATCTAGAAGAGAACTGTACTAGACTTTTCTCCCAAGGATTTTATTTAAGCACAGGAGAGCAAAAATATGCTTCCCTCTCCCCCCACTTGTAGCCTGAAGCGGTAAAACCCTGAATTCTATCACCTAGATTTATAGGGAGCTCACATGATCCATCCCATGCATTGAAAACATGTGCGATGGGGATGTGCTGGCTAGCTCCACCCCTGATACACACACCAGCATATCACATCCCCCTATGGCCGTGTACTTGTGTCCATGTGACGGCGCTTTATATACATATCAACACATATGCATAGGGCTCCTCCACAGGTGGGGGAATCCTCTGCTTTCAGCATGTGAGGTGTATTGTGTAAAAAAAAAAAAAAAAACCTCACCTATATACTGTGTAGATCACCTCAAATAAGGGCCCTTTCTCACATTATCTTTCTAGAGTTGCACCAGGTTTTGAGAGGGTCCACAGTCGAACCATGTTAATGGCTCCCCCTCCCCACCCCACATAATCCAGGGGGTGCTGAAGTGGCTTCCACACCACAGGGTAATGTCAGATGGCACTGTAAGACTCTCCACAGGATAGCATGTAACACAACACCCTAAATTATATAGCTAACTGGTGATGAACCTGCCACAGGCATGCTGTTTTTGGCAACCACAGAACATGCCTTTCTGTTCTCTGATGGAAACATTTCCCTGAACAGAAATTTTGCTTCATAAATTAATTTTGAATTAATTAATTTTCTCACTCCAGGAGAAAAATGGAGTGAGAAAAGAGGGTTCACAAACCATTTAGTTTGTTGTTCAGATATAACTCATTGTCTGTCGTCTTTATACCAAGTTTGATTGTTGATAAGTAAATGTGTATAGGGATGTTCGGACTGGGTAAAATCCATTCTGTCTGAGTTTCGCAGATTGTCAGGCACCTTTTGTTCCATTGTCCACCCATCAATGAAAGGGGGGGTAATTATTTATTTATTTGTTTGTTTGTTATATTTCTATCCCGCCTTTTTCCTCAAGGAACCCAAGGTGGCATACATAATCCTCCTCCTCTCCATTTTATCCATTTTTGTTTCTAAATTTTTGCAAATGCGCATTCGCACAATCTCGCCCATGCAAAAATGCACAAATTCCCCCAAAATACGCATTTTCACACTTTAGCCTATGGGAAAAAATGTGAATTTTTGGCTGTTTTTTTTTATTTTGCGTATTTTTCTACAACAGAATTTGTGCAACATTCAAGAAAGTTAGAAAACCAGTCCATAAGTCTGCGGAATCTGCCCAACAGGGGAAAAGACGATCTGCCGAGGAACCTGTGGGTCAGATTCATGAAAATCCAAACTCATTTGGTTCCATTGCAGTTCTCCAACATCCCTAAATGTGTACAAAGCAAAGGGACACATTGAGAGAGGTGGGTGTCTGACTGGGGAGTGGGGAAATCCCCAGTAAAATCTCACATTTCTGGGGATGAAGGCTCCATAGGTCTCCTTTGGAAATACATGAAATTCCAATCCAGTCTCTGGCTCTGCTATGGGAATAGCAAGCTCAGTGACCTCCAAAATGCTGACAGTCCCCTTGGCTTTCTCTTCACACCTCTTCCCTAAGGAGGATGAAGATGTGTAGAGATTTAATTGAATGTCTGAACAAATTTCTATTTGTATCGATACAGACATCCCATTGGCCTACCAGAGACTGTGTCCTGGAAGAATCCCCTACTTAGCAGAAGCGTGTAGCAGCTCCCGGCAGTAATAATCCCTCCAGAGGAATTTAATTTTTAATTAAGTGAAGCCAAGTGTTTACTCTTGTTCTATAGCTGATTAATCAGGGCATGGCTATTCGTGCAAGCAAAAGAGGCTGAGTTAGATAGACTGTACCTTCAATTAGATGAAGGAGAATTGGCATTCACCGTCATCTAGAGGGTAATATAGAAATGTAGCCCATCAGAAAGAGTGCTCCAGAGTGTACACACAGCACTCTTGAAAATGTTCATAAATTAATGGTAGGCTGGTAAGAACTTTAACCTAGATTTTTCCTTGGGTTTCCTTGAATCTCATTGTGTGCAACAACAGATCTACAGGTTTTCCATGCAACAAGAAGCAACTTAATTCTATAATTAAGGGAAGGCCCTCACATATACCCCACCCACAGAGAAGGCTTTGGGGCAAATATTGGGACCCATATTGCCCAGCCTGGCCTAGCTAAGCAGTTAGGAGATTCCATGATCAAATGCATCAAGGGATATTCTGCATTAGGGTTTCGTGATTTTAATCCAGCACCCAGTCCCACACAACTGGGCCTCTTGGGCCAAGAGTAAAGTGTTTTTCTAAGTACAGTCCCATGGGAATCTTGTTGTGATTCTTAACCTTCTGGGAAACATCTGTGCCAACATGTAGAGTGGTGAACAGCTGACAATGGAGGCTCTAGTGCCAAAAGAGGACCATGTAAATCAAGGGGGTCATAATCGTATTATGTTAAGAGCAGTAACAGCCATAAACTAAAAATGCTATCAACCCAGGAAGGGATGCTTGAAACAGGGAATGTCAGATCTCCCAGGCTAAAACATAAATACAACTATTTTGAGGCAATCAGTTCATTTCTCATGGACATATCAGCTAAATATCATGATGGTCATGGATGTGTTTGTAGCTAGAAACCCAGTTTTGAGTCCAGGAGATATAGATTTTTAGAGACGATTTAGTAATGTGTTGATATTTCCATTGTATTAAGAGGAAACATAAAATCTGAATGGACGTAAGCAGATAAACATGTGTAAAAATGCTTAACATGTATAAAAAGCAGTGCAAGGATCAAAGATTTTAGTTCTCCATGGGAAAATTCACCAACTTTGCTTGATTTGGGAAAGCTGGTAAGATGCCATATTTACTATGATGTTTTGCTTTTCATAAAACCTTGTTTCTAGAAATGTGTCTTCAAGTTGTTTTGATTTTTTTGTGCTGGCATTGTGTGCTTAGTGTTTATTCTATACTAGGGATCTACATAAAATAAGGAAAAGGCAGAAACGGCAAAAGCTTGGTCTCCGAGAGTCGTTACCAAACTAAAATTCTGTGTGTCTAATACCAGAAGTCAGTAAAAACCTGCATTTCCTGATGACAACTTGTGCTGGGAAAAACTGAGTAGGAGTGGTTCGCTGGTGGGCTAACCGCCTCCCCCAATACTGGAATTCCCTTTCATAGAATTCTTGGGCAAGGACAGATTTGTCACTGCTTGCTGTTCCTCTCCACAATTCAGTCCTTTGGGCTCGCCTCCTTCCAGTTAGTAGGTTCTATCCATGATCAGCCTTCTGTGAGAGGAAGGGACCTCAGCCTGATTGTTGGTGATCCTCCCCCTCCCCCACACACACCACAGTGCACCTCATTCAGCAGGGTCTCCTGACGCTCTGTGTAGCATTTTCAGGGGGCTGGCGAGGCTGCCATGGGAAGGAGAAGTCCACCTCTGTCAGCGCAGCTGATCCAGCTTAAATCTGGATCCTTTGTCTTCGGGGGTTGGGCTGGACCCAAGTATCATTTCTCTGGTCAAACCATTCACTGTGATTAGAAGCTAGAGTGACCAGTCACAAAACTACACACACCCTCCTCTCCCTCCTGCCTCTCCCCACCCTAGGGTTTTCTTTATATGGAGAGCCTGGGGAGAAATGTATCAATTTTTGGAGACACACTGTCCATGTCTATGTCCTTCTGAATCCTGAATCTTCAGGACTGTTCAGATTTGGATCATTTTGGAGGAGCCCTGTTTCATTCTGGACATCTCCCAAATCTGCCCAAATCTGCCCAATTCAGTTTGGGATGCAGATGACTCTGAAGCTGCATACCCCTAGCTTGGAGCTTTAGGATGTCAGTCACAGGACTTACATCCTTCCATATGGTATCACTATGGTCAGGTTTCGCTTTTACAGGAGGTGCTATATAAGTGAACTGGCCCATAATGGATCAGTATCAGTTCACACATTCAGCTGTGAGTATTCAGTGCTTGTAGATGCATGTCTGAACCGGTCCTAAGCATGAACCTGTTGATAGCTATGCCCATTTCTGAATTATTTTGTCTCCATTGGGAGTCACTTTTTTTACCCCTGAGAATGGTAAAGGAGTAACCTCCGCATCACTTTGAGGTTACCATGGTTTTCCAGCTCCCTAGACACCATTCTAGGGTTGCAGCCAGGAGTTAATTATTGAGTCCACGGGGAAGAGGAGTTAATGAACTGGAAAGCAGCATTGGAACATGGCCTTTGCTAACTTGTACATGCGTTCCAAATTCTTTCCAGTTGTGTCCTTGGAAAGTTATGCAGGTCTACTGTTGCAACACCTTTAGCTGATATTGCATCAGGATACGACAGCATCTTCAAAGACTTTGGGATGGATATACAGAACCTGACATTTCATGATCTGGCTCCTCTATTCTCCTAAATATCACCAAGATAGAAATCACCTTATTAGGATGCAGTGCATGGCCCACAACATTTCAACACGCTTCAGTTCAGAATGGCCAAGAAACAGAACCCAGGAGGATGGAGCTATACAGGTAAGATCAAGCTTGATTCTTAAGGAACAGGGCACCAGAGGCAGAGAACAGTTTAATCCCTGCCCTAATGGTGCCCTGAGTGTGTTCCCTTCCTTTCTCATACACGTGAATGGCTCCCATTCATTTCTATGGGAGTCATTCCCATGTGTGGCTGGGGAAAACTCTGTGGGTGGGAAGAGAGAAAGAGAACCAGAGTGAGGTAATGAGAACTAGGGTCGGGGGTTAATGAAGTAAGAAAAGAGTCAGGAGTTGGGGGAGGGAGATCCAGCACCAGAAGAGTGTTGAGGGGAGAGAGAAAAAGCTACAAATATTTCCAAGGAGAAGGGAGAGGAGAGCTGGAGTGAAGAAGAGTAGGATAAAAGGATAGAGTGTAAAGCAGTGAGGGAAACCTTCTTCCTGCCAGATCCATGTTACCTCGGTCAAAACCTATCAGGAGTCTGCGTTCCAGCAGTGGCACGGCCAGAGTTAAAATTAGCCAGAGTCAGAGCCAAAAGTGGTTGGAACCAGAGCCAAAGTAGACAGGGCTTCCACAGTGGGTGGAGTTTGCAAAGTGGGCCAAGGTCCACATGAAATAGGCCAAAGTCCACATGTGGACCTTGAGACATAGGACCCCCACCCCTAGTGTAAAGGGATTGTTGTTCAGTCGTTAAGTCATATCCGACTCTTCGTGACCCCATGGACCATAGCACGCCAGGTCTTCCTGTCCTCCGCTCTCTCCCGGAGTGTGCTCAAGTTCATATTCATTGCATCGGTGATGCTATCTAGCCATCTCATCCTCTGCTGTCCCCTTCTCCCTTTGCCTTCAATCTTTCCCAGCATCAGGGTCTTTTCCAGGGAGTTTTCTCTTCGCATTAGGTGGTCAAAATATTTGAACTTCAGCTTCAGTATCTGTCCTTCCAATGAGCACTCAGGGTTGATTTCCTTTAGGATGGACTGATTTGACCTCCTTGCAGTCCAGGGGACTCGTAAGAGTCTTCTCCAGCACCACAGTTCGAAAGCATCGATTCTTCAGCGCTCAGCCTTCTTTATAGTCCAGCTCTCACAGCCATACATTACTACTGGGAAAACCATAGCTTTGATTATACGGACCTTTGTTGGCAAGGCGATGTCTCTGCTTCTTACTATGCTGTCTAGGTGTGCCATAGCTTTCCTCCCAAGGAGCAAGTGTCTTTTAATTTCATGGCTACAGTCACCGTCTGCGGTGATCTTGGAGCCCAAGAAAATAAAATCTGTCACTGCTTCCATTTCTTCCCCTTCTATACGCCAGGAAGTGATGGGGCCAATTGCCATGATCTTCGTTTTTTTAATGTTGAATTTCAAACCAGCTTTTTTGCACTCTCCACTTTCATCCTCAACAAGAGGCTCTTTAGATCCTCTTCGCTTTCTGCCATTAGGGTGGTATCATCTGCGTATCTGAGGTTGTTGATAATGCTCCCGGCAATCTTAATTAAAACCTGTGATTCATCCAACCTGGCATTTCTCATGATGTACTCTGCATATAAATTAAATAAGCAGGGTGACAATATACAGCCTTGTCGTACTCCTTTCCCAATTTTGAACCAATCGGTTGTTCCATGTCCGGTTCTTACTGTGGCTTCTTGACCCTCATACAGGTTTCTCAGGAGACAGGTAAGGTGGTCTGGTGCTCCCATCTCTTTAAGAATTTGCCACAGTTTGTTGTGATCCACACAATCAAAGGCTTTAGCGTAGTCAATGAAGCAGAAATAGATGTTTTTCTGGAATTCTCTTGCTTTCTCCATGATGCAGCGAACGTTGGCGATTTGATCTCTAGTTCCTCTGCCTCTTCGAAACCCCGCTTGTACTTCCGGTAGTTCTCAGTTCACATGCTGCTGAAGCCTAGCTTGTAGGATTTTGAGCATAACCTTGCTGGCATGTGAAATGAGTGCAATTGTGCGGTAGTTTGAACACTCTTTGGCATTGCCCTTCTTTGGAATTGGAATGTAAACTGACCTTTTCCAGTCTTGTGGCCACAGTTCGCAAGGGATTTGAGCTCTTACCCCTCCCTCTTCTCCTGCTCACAACATTCATGAGCCTTTCACAAGTAATAAATAATAGACCCACCTGTACCACTGTTACAAAAATTGGTAATTAAAGGCCACTTCATACTTAATATTTTTTTTCCACATGGTCATGGAGATAAACTTGCTAGTTAAATGGAACCACCTTATGCAGGGGCAGAATTCCTCTGATTATGAGAAACAAAGAGCAGGGAATGGCCATCATCTTCATGCCCTGTTTGTGAACTTCCAGAGGCCTCTAGTTGACTGGTACTGGAAACATTATGCTGGACTTGAAAGACCTTTGGTGTGATTGAACATGATGGCATTAGCAAAGTTCTATATCAGAGAAGTCAGTGGAGCAAACCAGCATCTCAGTGGCCATATGGGTGCATTTGAAGGGGGAAAGAGGCCACGCATCCTCATGTGAGATTGGGGGAGGGGCAAATGTAACCCCACCCTGCATTATAGTTTGTGGTAAAGCAAACTCCAAGTGTAGGTGCCAAATGCAAAACTGGGCAAATCCCACACCATCTCCACCAAAAATGTTTGCATCACATTGCTGAACAAAACCCATTCCATTTTGATGTAACTCTGCTCTGGATTCTAAGGAGTTTTAACATCGATTTCAGTGAAGGAAAATAAGAAATTTAGAAACACACCGGGGAGAATTTGCATGCATGGCAGCAACCACATTTCACAGCAATTCTATGTATCACACTTTGGCATCAGTATAGTACACAGTTTTCTGTGTTTGTCCATGAAAAGTACAAAGACATTCATCACTTCACAAAGCCCGGCCAACTTGAAAGTATCGTGTTTGTACTTTCCCAATGTGTCATTTATAATTTCCCCATGTTTGGGGCTTTAAAGGCCTCATCTTTAATCCCTTATCTTTAATTTAGACAACTAATTGCTTCAGACAAATTACACCCTTCGCTTTCATATTTCCCTATATGCTAAACACTGATAAGTAACCTCCATTTATCAATGATATTCAGCTCCACATTAATTACATTTCCTAGGCACACAGAATTTGTTCTGTTGTTACACTTCTTTAGTGATGCACAAATGAGCCACATATTTAATTGCAACCTGATATAAAGAATTAAGCTGAAACCAAGTTGAAATATCGAATCCTTTGCAACGGTTAAACGAATGCATTCAAACTGAATGAGGTGGGGGGGGATTGGTATGAAGTGTGTTTTTATTTCAATTAAGTCTCAATATTGCTTGATGTTCAGCAATTAGAATTAAAGATTAGGCCACATGGTGCCAATCTGAATCCTCTTTGTCTGGCCCATGGGAGGGGCAAGGAGGCAATCCGGCCCCCAGAACCAACATGGTTCCACATACCTAATTTTAGGGGATGAGATTGGAGAAAATATTCCTAAAGAATTTGGGAAAATCTATAGAATAGAGCTTATACATTTTCTTTGAATTAAGGATGGGGGAGAAATTTGTTTGGTTGGCGTTTTAATATGAACCGATCTGATTCACACTCCCCAAATGAATACACAAATCAGAAAGCAATTATCATTTTGTTTCACACATCTCTCAATTTTGCGATGCAGTTCCCAGGACATAATGCGTACAAAAATGCATACATCAGGGACAATATGTACAAAAAGTGTGTTGTTGGAACTTTCTTGAAAAAAATCCTAGTGGATTGTTTAGTGGAAAATGCATACAAAAATGAGCCCAAATATTTGTGCATATGAAAATGCACACAAAATGCATACACATTTTAGAATGTGCCTTAAAAAAAATTGCAAACTGATGTAGAATTGGAAGGAACTTGTTGCTTGAAGAAACATTGAACATTATAGAAAGTGAAACAGAGACATTCATCCAACCCTTCTTTGAATAAGACAGTAAGAGAGAACTGTGAGAAAGTAATGCCAAGATGGTATCATTCCAGTTTTGATAAGCAAGATAAAATAAAATAAAAATTACCCACTTGTTGGAAATGTCAAAAAAGAAAAAAAGTACCTACTTATTGCTTCAATATTCCTCAATTGTAAAATGAGACCAATGTCCTCAAAACGATACAAACACAGAATAGTGCATATATGTGTAATGTATGTGTGATATATTTACATGCACTGTGGAGTTTGCCTCTGTGTTTTTGTCATCTGGGGCCATTTGTTTGCATGCACATTTAGTGTAGAATCCACCTGAAGTCCTACTTAGAGCAGACCCATTGAAATGAAGTTAGTCATGACTAACTTAAGCCCCATTCATTTGAATGGGTCTACTCTAAGTAGGGCTTCAGGCGGATTCTACCCATAGTTCACACTTTCTGAGCACCCAGCATAGTTGGGCAAATGCCAGAGCTCTCACCACCTAAAAGGCCCACCAGGTCTGATACCAGGACTTTTTAATGTAAGTTTTAACATTTTGTTTTGGTAAGGCTAGCACTGAAAAGGGCAGCACCAGCTTGGGCAGCTGCAGCTGCCGCCCTCTCTTCCTTCCCAAGTGCCTCTGGGCCCCAACCTCAATGTGACAACACTATGAGGGAGACCACAGACTTCATTTGGGTGAAAGAACATGGCAGCTACTGTAGAGTTGGCCAGCAGGGTGCTTATCCTTTCAGTGCCACCAAGTTCTTAAGAGGGGAAAAGTCATGTTGGTCTGGGTGGTCCCGTCTGTGCCAATATGACTCCATCCCTCTTTTAAAGACCCAGTGGCACTGAAAGGAGATGGGCTGTGCCGATCGACGTTGCAGAAGCCTCCCACCACTTCTTCCTGCTGCACAGCTGCAGCCTGCCCTGCCACAGTCTCTCCACCCAGGAAGCTTGCTGGGAGGCCCCTACAGGGGAAGATCGCCATTCAGCTGGCAGGCAGCTGGGCAGGTGAGGGGGACTCTTTGCCATTCACTGAAGAGGCAGATGGGGGATGGATCACCCAGGAGGTAACTGGGGGGGCGGGGTGGATCACCCAGAAGCCAGCAGTGTGGGGGATGAGGGATCCTCGGTTGGTCACCCTCAAACCAAGTGCTGGGCCTGCACTTGAGACACATTGGAGTCTGGATTGGGTGGCATAGCTACTGTCTGCCAGGCCAGGAGTCTGCCAGACTCAACCCCTCACCCCACCCACTCATGCTCAAGAGTGTCAAGATTTTCACCTGTGAAGTGTTCAAAGATTTTTTTTAAAAAAGAAGAAATCTCTTCCCCCTCGTCTTAAATGATGTCCATTGTCTCTCAGAATGGTAGCCACCTCCTTGCCCATTCTTGATGCACAACCTGCTTTATGGATGGTCCTCTTGCACATTTCCTTTGAAATGTGGAGGGGAGCATCATTCCTAAATACTCCCAAATATCCAAATGTATGAATCCACTACAGCAGTGGTGTTGAACCTCAGGCCCAAGAGCCAAATCTGGCCCCAGTCTGGCCCTCTGGGTTTTCCTAGAAGTCCTCACCCCCTTCCCCTGGCCCCACCCCTGCCCCCGCAGCCACTGATCATTTTGTGGTTCCTGGCGTTTGTGCCATTTTCCCCCAATCTAAAAGGTTTAAATGCCTCTCCTCAGGCTTAGTGACTGGAAATAAAAGCTTTAATCTCAAATATGGTGGCATTTTATGCATTTTTTTTACCCCCACAATTTTGCCTTTGGTTCCACCACCTTTTGCCTTGCCTACCACTGGAATGCCCCCCCCCCCCGAGCACCTCCAGAATGGAATTTGGCCCTTAGACTGATGAAAGAGGTTCAATGCCCCTACACCAGGGTTTCCAACTGATCAGAAAATAATTTATTGGCCCACACTTGTGCCATGAACGGCACCTTCATTTGCAGCCATATTAGGAGGTGGTGATGTTTACCTGTATGCTGTAAAACCCTTTGGTTGTTCCTACAGGTGAAAACAACTGCTCAAAGTTCAGCTATAGAGGTAAGTTCAAACCCTGGCAACCCTACAAGACACCACCTAAGTGGGGCCATTATACAGATTTTTAAAAGGAAGAAAATGCTAATCAACACTTAATGAACCATTTAAAAATGCATCAACTTTATAAACAAAGGACTTGTCTGTACTTAGAGCATTAAGAGCAAACTTCAGATTTTGCTAATGCAAGGTGAAACAGTTGTCAACTACAGCAGACAGCCAGACAGGTTACCTGAGGGAAGAAAGGGAGAACAACGCTCTATCCCCACCTAGGGTTGGTTTTGATTGGTATTTCTGAGATTAAACGCTGCATCTTCCAGTACCTTTAGTTTTCTAAAAGAAAGAAAGGAAAGCATTTTTTTATTTTCATTTATTTATTACATTTCTGGACCACTCAATAGCCAACACAAACTTTTCTTATAATGTATACAACCCCACCCCCCACCCCATCTCCTACATATTATGCAGAAGCCATATTCAAAGGCTGCAGTGGCTTCCTGGGCCCAATCTACATGGAAACAGTAGGAGAAGTGCTTTCATGTTATATCCAGATTCTCACGAAATCGCTTTTGGTCAGGGCCTCAGGTGTACATTAAGCAAAAAAAAGTGGAGCATACACTACCTAAAACCCAGCTTTCACATGTCACACAGCACTTGAAACTGCCATACACTTGAAACCAACATACTTCGGGGTTGGGTGGGCTGAGTCCAGCTGGTAGAACTGAACTGAATGTCATCAACATGTAGGTGCTGCTCAGCGAATGAGAGGGGCTTGTTCCCAGCCCCTGTCCATGCTCCCCTGCTCAGGGAAGTTTAATGGAAGCACTGAATTAAGCTCCTGTAGTTTGCCCCACACCTCTCCCCTCTCATCGTCTTGTGCATTGAAAGGTATTGTGCTATTGTGAATGAGAAAAACAGGCTACATAATCTGAAGGGGTAAAGCAGGTACTGCACTATTGTGAATGCTTGAAACACCACTACTGCACTATTAAGATGAGCAAAGGGCTGGATGTGCCTGATCTTGTCTGATCTTGGAAGCTAAGCAGGGTCAGCCGTGGTTAGTACTTGGATGGGAGATTGCCTGGGAATCAGGCTTCCTACATTGAGCAGGGGGTTGGACTTGATGGTCTTGTAGGCCCCATCCAACCCTATGATTCTATGATTCTATGATTACAGGAAAAACAGGCTACCTACTGTGAATGGGTAAAGCAGCTACTGCGATATTTTGAATGACTGAAACAGTACTACTGCGCTATTATGAATAGGAAAAACAGGCTGCATGCTGTGAATGGGTAAAGTGGCTACTGCGCTATACTACATATTGTGAATGAGAAAACAGCACTATTGTGATATAGTGAAAGGATGAAGCAGTGTGAAGTAGTGCTAAGTGAGAGAGAAAGCATGAGTCCAAAAGCACTCTACTGCAAATGGGGGGAAAGAGGGAAAGGGGGGGAAGGAGTGGTCCGATCCCTTGACCGCATCACTGCCGGGTCACAGCCAGATCATAGAGGCATGCCCGGGATTTAATGCAGGGGGACGAGGCACTCTGCAGCAGAACTGCGTAGGAGCCACGCTTAAGGAAGAAAGACGCACTAAAAGGACTTTCCAAAAATGCACTAGAGGGAAGCTGTGTGGTTGCTGTGGTTTGGCGACAGCATCATGTGTTATGAGCAACCATGAACTGCTCTTGCTTCGCACTAAATCATCTGTGCCCCTGGATTCTTCCTGGCATCCCAAATGCCAAAAACTATGCCACTAGCAGTGTCATAGGGGCCAGTGTTAGTCAACTGTTGGATGTTTCCCCCCACCCCCATGCTAATATATCCAGGAACAGAGGAGATAAACAGTGCATCATAATGGTTCCAAAGCTTTAAACCCAGAAGTTCCTGGTTCCAGTCTCCCTTCAGTCAACAGTCTGGTTAGGCTAAACCTAAGTTTCCTTACAGAGTGCATTTCCTATATCATAAATGCAAGTCAGTGTAGCTAGCCACCCCCACATTTAACCCGGGTGGCAGGAGCTAAGGTGCCCATTGTTAAGATAATAAAATCCAACCCTCTCCTAACACCTCCAGCTTGGCTATCAAGAGTAGCAGTGAGCCTTCTTCATGGCCGCTGTCCCACTTCGCAAAACAAACATACAACAGGGCAGGTGTCAGGTGGTAATGGATGGGAGATGGGAAACCACAAGATTTCTGGTCAGCTAGGGACAAAGCCCCATTCTTCTTTCAGAGGAAAGGTGGGGAGGCCACAGTCAGATGCTCAGCCAGTCTCACAGTGGCTCTCTGAAGCCTGCCAACATCCTTCCAGCAAGGAAGATCCTCTGCTGAGTTGGGAGAACAACAGTAGAGCATTATCTGAGCCTTGCTGGCTTTGCCCGATGCAAGAATGTCATTCCTCAGCTCCCAGGCAGGAACAGAAACAGAGAAGTCTTGCTGGACAGCCCTCCTCCTCTCCTACCTTACTAGTGCCTGAGGAAAAGCTCCTTTTCGCTACCCCTGCTCCAGGGGCAAGTGTAGAAACTCCCCCCTGGTCTTGCTTTTATTTCTCTCATCTCTCCCTCCTCTTTTCCTTAAAATACCAGGGTGTTCTGTTTATCTTCCCCCCACCATAAACAAGCACTCTGCTACAAGCTGATAAAGGCCAACATCACCCTTAGAAGTTGGGGTCCCAAAGTGCTGGGCTAAACTATAATTGGCCAGCGAGGTCTCCAGAACCTGCTTCTACCAGAGAAGTCCACTCTGGGGCCCTGGTACACACATGTGCCATAACAGCTACAAATAACTTTAGAAAGTTGGTTGAATGATGGCATTGAACACTGCAACTTCTGCACACAGTATATGCTACAAATGACCCATTCAACATGAGTATTGTCAGAGTCCCATAAGAAAAAAGTAGCTAACCATGAGGGGAATATGTCACGTAAACTGGAAGTGAGGTTGCTAGGAGTGTTGGGGAAGGGATATCAAAAATTAAGTTGCTAGAGAGCACTAGTTCTTAACTGGTAGATGCATATGATCCTTTAGCTTCATTCATGGCTTTAAAGTTTAAACTGAGCATCCCAAGAACATCTCTTCACAAGTTTGCAAACCTTTCTCAGGTTTGGTCAGTAGCACTTACCCATCACCTTCTCTTGTGCCCTGCCAAGATGGATGTTCGGCCAAAGTTTCCAACTGGTTGAGCATGGGTAGACAGGGTAGTACACAAAAGACAGCAAGGACTGTCTCTCTCCATTCCATTCCGTAAAGAAGTTTCCTGCTTGGACTTTCTCAGTTCCAACAAAGCTGGTACTCATAGAACAGAAGAAGTCACAGATGTGCAGAAGAAATTGTGCATGTATCAGCATGTACACACATGCATGTGTGACAGAGAGAATGGTTGTACTATGGGCTGAGAGTCATGCTGTATATGCAGAGTGACCCTCCAGTTAACTTTGAGGTGACTTGATCATTGATGGGTTACCGTGGATATTAATGGGCAATTTTTTTGCAGCAACAAAAACAGTTTGCTCCGAGCATCTAGAATGTATCTTCAGACACACCAAGAGACCAAGGTGTATGTAAGTTCAGGCAATGAATGGGGCCATTATTTATATTATTTTATTTCTACACTGCCTGTAAGGGCAAAGGCCTTCCCAGGGGGTCTTAGAGATGCACATCCCATACAATAATCAAACAGCAAAAATTCATAAAATCAATAAACACCAGTAATAATAACAGACATCCAGACCAGAAACTACTAAAATCTAGCACACAATTGCAGCTAAAAGTCAAGAACAGTCCAATAAAACGCATCCAAGAAAAGGCCAAAGACAACAGATGGGTCCTCAGAGCTTTCCTAAAAGTCTGTAATGATGGGGCTTGATGGACTCAAGGTGACAACCCTTTCCAGAAGTGTGGGGCCACTGCAGAAAAGCCCCTCTCTCTTATACCTGCTGATCTAACTGCCCTGAAAGGTGGGCACATGAGAAGGGCCTCCGTTGCTGATCTTGAAGTGTGTGCAGGCTGATTCAGCTGAAGAGCGGGGCAGAGTGGCAGCTTCAGGCAGAGTGAAATCACTGCTTCAGGCAGCAGATTTGCAGGGCCAGGGAGCAGCAGTGAGCTGTTGTGTGCTGTGTGGCCCATTGCATTCCCCCTAAGGTTTACCGACTAATATTTAGTCTTGCACAAGCTGCTTTGTATTCTAGAGGTCACGGGGTTAGCCCAGCTCCTTTCTTAAAGTTAGCAAAGAAAGCAGATTCAGATAGTATCCAAGAAAATGCACAGAGTCAAGTAATAATTAATCTGACAGAGAGACTTGTTTTTTATGTTTGTGAATGTGCCACTAATCTACCTTAATCACTCAGAAGGCCTGCGAACTGAACTTGAATCTCTCCAAGAACTGGTAATTCTTTGTTCAGTTTAAAGAAGGAATCCAGGAGTTAAAAGCCAAATGGTTATCAAACCTAGGATTTGTTGCTTGGTTGAATAATAGTAAACCCAGAAGGTTTGAAAAGGCAAAGTACATTATTTGTGCCCCATGTCGATGTGCAAGGCTTCATATGATTTAAGGAGAGGGGCAATGGTATTCCACCCTGCCCCACGGAAGGCCTGCCCTACTCCCAATGTCTGCATATTGCATATGTCTAAGCATATCTGCGAGTATTTTACAGGGGGAAATAGGGACATGTCTATTCTTGAGACTCAGTCAGAGTCCAGCAGGACAATAGCAGGGCCAATACAAGCCATTTCCCACAATCAGTAGGCTACTGTCAATTCAGCTAGGACAGCCAGTATTTTCCTGTCCCCAGGAAAACCCCACCCAATGGGTGAGAAGGTGAGAGAGGGGCCTAGAGGAGGAAGAGGGCAGGAAGTGTAGTAGCTGCTTCCTATCAGTACCTCAGTTTACTTACATTTAAAAGTATAGGCACTATCTCATTGCAATGATGGGGCAATTTTACCAATGGGCCAGTTTTTCTCCTGTTATTTCTGCATAGCCAATATAGTGCATACCAGCAAAAGCCAGGAAACTATCTCATTTTTCTTCTCCATTGACCACTGTTTTTCAAGTCTTCAAGCATGTTCTGATCTGTAAATTGATCAGAAACAGGGGGCCTTTGCAGGGATCAAATTGCAGCTGAGCTATCAGTTGTAAAGCATCAACTTTCTCACAGCTTAGATGTGAAGTTGCCCTTCTACAATATTAAGCATTAACCATAGTAAAGTGAACCTCATTGAGAGCACCTCAGTCACTCTCTTGGGAATAACTATGGTAGCAACAAATCCTGGTGGGAGATCTGCAATATTTGTGGACTGAAGCTATACAGCAGCACATTATAGCGGGTAAAACTAAGGAGTATACAAACCACTGCAACAATGGTTTGAACCAATCTATTTGAACAACTCCATTTGTTTCTGTCCAGGCCAGTTCGTATATAAGGCAGCCCCTGTGAGATTGATTCAAAAGCAGGCAGAGTTTCTCTGGACCATATTGTCCCATTCTGTGGTCCCCTGAAGCTCACAGGGGAAGCTGGTAGCAAGATCAAAGCAGAAAGCCAGATCGAGGCAGAAAAAAAAGTGGGACCTTAGATAGTTCTAAGTAGGTCTTGCTGACTGAAACACTTTCCTACTACAATAGGATGATGTTGTCTCAGCACACAGGTAAAGCCAACTCAAGTTTTATGTGGGCTGAAAGACCTGTAGTGTGGTCAGCTCCTCCCCTCCTGGAGGAGCTGCCTGGATTGTTAAACAGCCCTTGCCTAATCCTGCAGTCTGAGAATTCTGTGAGGCTGCTGAAGAGATGGAAGTTTTGCTGTGGATTCATCCTCTGGCTCAGAGGAAGATGGTAGGGCTGTGTCCTCTGGCCTGGAGATCCTGGAACAAGGCACAGACTGTCCTGCCCTTGAGGATCTAGCCTGTGCCTCATCCTCTTCAGACTCCTTTGCTGCACACTGGAAGGCAAGAGGGCTGGCTGTCATGACATATAAGGGGTGGCACCCTTTGTGTGAGTGGCATACATACAGCCTTAATTCTTAGGATGCATGGCCATTTTTTCAAGCCAGTGACACTGAAGGAATCGTGTCATCTTAAACATCACCTGCAGAGAGGTCCAAGTTCACACAATATGGCATCTCCATGCAAATCTGGCCATAGCAGAGCCTCCTTGTGGGGAAACTGGCCCTAATCTTAAACCTTTCTTACACAGGCGGCCATGCCGGACTACGCAGATTGGGTAATTTCTCCAGGCCTGTGAAAAGTTCTTTGAATTGCTTGATTACCATGATGAGCCACTGCACATGAACAAACCCACCACGCAGCAAGGATTTAAAGCCCCACCCTTAAACCTGAAAAAAGATGTTACCGTATACAAGTGTATGCTACTAAAAACAGCCCCTGCTCGTCTGTCTCTCCCCCACCCCCATAACATTGAGTACAATTTACATTCTAGTGGCTCAGTGTATATATATATATATATATATATATATATATATATATATAAATGCTTCCAATTTTGCAAATGCCTACTAAAGTAAATGTAATAATTTGGCCTTTGCAGTACAGGTGCAGCCATAATAGTAATAAGTGATGGATTTGAAAGCAGTAACATTTTATCACACCGAGTCCCCTGGCTTTTTAATAAAAACACTATGCACCATTTGCTATGGCTCTAAGATCTGTGACATACAGCATATTCAAAGCAGGGCTGAACCTATATTTCTGAATTTTTTCTCTTTTTCTCTCTGTCTCTCTCACACACACGCACACACACCTTAGAAAAAGAAACTCTTATGTGGATATTCTCCACCATTTGTTTGGTGGCGCCCGTTATTTCTCCCTAGCCCACCCCACAAAGCCCTGGGGGAAATGCTAGATCCAGGCCATTATGTAAGATAGAAAATGGTAGCCAGGCATCCAACGTAGTTGCTGTTGCCACTTGCAGCAGCAGCAAAAACAAAACAAAAAGCCTTCATGAGGAGCAGGAGGAACAAGAAGAACAGGAAGAGGAGGAAAGAAGTTATGCTACTGCCATTGCTAATGGTGAGCCCCACCCCTGACAAACTGCTAGAGAATTTTGCCTTCTTGTGGAGAAATATGGTGAAATGGTCCCCTCAGTTTCTCAGCTCACAAATAGGGTGGAGAATTTCGAGAAGCCATTTGTGCACTAAGTTCTAATTCAAACCTTGCTTCTATTTTCTACTGACACAGTGGTCATTGGGAAATGCAAAATTTGCAAGACATTCATGAGGGAGACATATGTGTGCTGCCAGCAATGTCTTTCATGTTTCCACTGCAGCTATGGATAGAGCTGCACAGGTAAGTTGCATTCTAAGCTGAAAATCAGTTTACCTTTTCTATTATTTTAATTTAAAAGCTCACATTGCTTGAGCAGGACCATCCAAATTCACCTCAGATTTCACTGTAGGCATAATATGGTAGCACAGAGATGTGTGAGGAAACTCCTCTAGAAGATTAGACAGTTCGCTGATCTAACTGAAATCCTTTTAACTTTCCTCAAAATGCCCACGTGTTTTGCTTAAGCAGGACTTTCCAAACTCAATGGCAACTCTCCTTGTCATAGAATTTCTCAGGCAGATATGCTGGAACATATCCTCAGTGCTGTTAGCACAGTCAGCATTCTATATATTCAGGTGACACTGGAGAATCTATTTAGGCCCATGCAAATGCCTGTTGACTTCAGTGGATTCTGGATATCATTCATCCATAAATATTAATGTAAATGCATCTAGTAAGTGGGGGATTTGCATTGTCTGTGTGGATGTTTAATATATGGTTATTAAAACTAAAAGCCCTTTCATAATTCCCTCATAATTTTAGTCTCACTGCCAGAAACTAGATACACTTCTCAAGATTTCCTGAAATTGCCTGCTTGCTTTCGATAAGGCTGCAGGAGACCTTCACGTATTTCATCCATGTGTTAAATTGCTTTTTGTGAAGATAGGTAGAATAGCTAACTCTCAGATGCGGCATATCAGCAAATTTAGGGCCAGCTCAGGTGTGCTTCACAGAGGAAGTTACCTCAACAAGCAAGGACTGTGCCACTTCGGTTTTCATGCTGAAGGGTGTGTTATGTGAAAAAGCAACCACATCAAGGGGCTTGAAAGCAAACCTTCTGTCCGAAAGAGAACCTCCTTCATGTGGAGCATGATTTTCATGCAGGGATCAGTTCCAAACAAACCACCTCCTATGTGAAAACTGAAGCGATACGTGCACAGCAGTCTTCCAATAAGGATGCACTGTTGAATTGGCCCAAATTTCCCATTCCCAGTGGAATGTTGCCTCCATTTTGTTTACTAGAAAGCAGAGCTCCTCTAGCTTTCTCTGTATAGTGAATGTTTGCTGCCTAGGAAATACACATTTGAACCAGCAGCTGCTGTACACAGGGCTGGCAGTGGCAGCAACACTCCAAGGGTGGCTAGGAACTGACATTTGAATTTCAAACAGCATCCAAAATGCCTGAAGTTCTGACAGCCCACCACACTGGGGAAATTAAAATGGAGGTTTGCAGACCCAACAGTCCAATGGAGGGTCTGTGGGGCAGGTGCCAGTACTAATGCTCCCTGCAGAGGCACTGGCAATAGAATCCAACTAAAGTCCTAGTTGGGGTAGACCCATTGAAATGAATGGACTTCAGTTAGTCATGACTACCTTAAGTCCCATTCATTTCAGTGGGTCAACTCTAAGTAGGACTTTAGTTGGATTCTGCCCCTGAACAACAGAGGTAGTAAATGCTTCTATGAGGAAGGGTGTTGTTCCTGCTGTTCTTCAAGAAACAATATTGCTGCCCTGGCCAATGAAATCTAGTTTAGACCCTATAAACTTCAACAACTGCTGTCCAGGCAGTCTCTAATCTCCCCTTTGAGGGCACGGTGCTGAAGAGGGTGATGGCTTCTCAGCTCTAAGTAGTTTTGGAGGAAACTGACTATTTGGATCCATTCCAGTCTGGGTTCCAGTCTGATTTTGGGATGGAAACAGCCTTAGTTGCCTTGGTGTTTGACTTACGCCAGGTAGGAGTGTAACCCTCATAGTCCTGCTGGACCCTTCAGTGCCACAGCTTTTGATACCAATGACCATGGTATCCTTCTCACCTACTTTCCTCTGCTTAAGAGAGACAGAGGGTAAAATCCAACTAAAGTCCTACTTAGAGTAGACCCATTGAAATGAATGGACTTAAGTTAGTCATGACTAACTTAAGTCCCATTCATCTCAATGTGTATATTTTAAGTAAGACTTTAGTTGGATCCTACCTTGGGGACCCAACAGTTGCCCTAGGAGGACAGTCACTGACACCGGGCCTGGCTGTACAGATCATAGCACCTATGCTGCCTCTGACCATGTTTATGTATATGGCTTTAAAAGGATACGGCTATCACTAGCTAACCATGTCCTCCCATATTCAGAGGCTTGTTGTTGTTCAGTCGTTCAGTCATGTCCGACTCTTCATGACCCCATGGACCATAGCATGCCAGGCCTTCCTGTCCTGCGCTCTTTCCTGGAGCGTGCTCAAGTCCATATTCATTGCATCGGTGATGCTATCTAGCCATCTCATCCTCTGCTGTCCCCTTCTCCTTTGGCCTTCAGTCTTTCCCAGCATCAGGGTCTTTTCCAGAGAGTTTTCTCTTCGCATTAGGTGGCCAAAATATTTGAGCTTCAGCTTCAGTATCTCTCCTTCCAAGGAGCACTCCGGGTTGATTTCCTTTAGGATGGACTGATTTGACCTCCTTGCAGTCCAGGGGACTCGTAAGAGTCTTCTCCAGCACCACAGTTTGAAAGCATCGATTCTTCGGTGCTCAGCCTTTCTTATAGTCCAGCTCTCACAGCCATATGTTACTACTGGGAAAACCATAGCTTTGATTAGACAGACCTTTGTTGGCAAGGTGATGTCTCTGCTTCTTACTATGCTGTCTAGATTTGCCATAGCTTTCCTAACAAGGACCAAGTGTCTTTTAATTTCATGGCTACAGTCACCGTCTGCAGTGATCTTGGAGCCCAAGAAAATAAAATCTGTCACTGCTTCCATTTCTTCCCCTTTCATATGCCAGGAAGTGATGGGGCCAGATGCCATGATCTTCGTTTTTTTAATGCTGAGTTTCAAACCAGCTTTTGCACTCTCCTCTTTCACCCTCCACAAGAGGCTCTTTAGATCCTCTTTGCTTTCTGCCATTAGGGTGGTATCGTCTGCGTATCTGAGGTGGTTGATAATTCTCCCAGCAATCTTAATTCTGACCTGTGATTCATCCAACCCGGCGTTTCTCATGATGTACTCTGCATATAAATTAAATAAGCAGGGCGACAACATGCAGCCTTGTTGTACTCCTTTCCCAATTTTGAACCGATCGGTTGTTCCATGTCTGGTTCTTACTGTTGCTTCTTGACCCTCATACAGGTTTCTCAGGAGACAGGTAAGGTGGTCTGGTACTCCCATCTCTTTCAGAATTTGCCACAGTTTGTTGTGATCCACACAATCAAAGGCTTTAGCATAGTCAATGAAGCAGAAATAGATGTTTTTCTGGAATTCTCTTGCTTTCTTCATGATCCAGCGAAAGTTGGCGATTTGATCTCTAGTTCCTCTGCCTCTTCGAAACCCAGCTTGTGCTTCCAGTTGTTCTCGGTTCACATACTGCTGAAGCCTAGCTTGTAGGATTTCAGGCATAACCTTGCTGGCATGTGAAATGAGTGCAATTGTGCGGTAGTTTGAACACTCTTTGGCATTGCCCTTCTTTGGAATTGGAATGTAAACTGACCTTTTCCAGTCTTGTGGCCACTGTTGAGTGTTCTAAATGTGTTGGCATATTGAGTGCAGCACTTTAACAGAATCATCTTTTAGGATCTTAAATAGCTCAGCTGGAATACTGTCATCTCCGCTAGCTTTGTTGTTAGTAATGCTTCCTAAGGCCCACTTGACTTCACTCTCGAGGATGTCCGGCTCGAGTTCAGTGACTGCACTATCGTGGCTATCAGGGACATTCAGATCTTTCCTGTATAGTTCTTCTGTGTATTCTTTCCACCTCTTCTTAATCTCATCTGCTTCTGTTAGATCCCTGCCTTCTTTGTCCTTTATCATGCCCGTCTTTGCACAAAACGTTCCCTTGAGATCTCCGATTTTCTTGAAGAGATCTCTAGTCTTTCCCATTCTGTTGTTTTCCTCGATTTCTTTGCATTGTTCATTTAAGAAGGCCTTCTTGTCTCTCCTTGCTATTCTCTGGAACTCTGCATTCAGTTGGATATATCTTCCCCTTTCTCCCTTGCTTTTCACTTCCCTTCTTTCCTCAGCTACTTGTAAAGCCTCCTCAGTAAGCCACTTTGCTTTCTTGCTTTTCTTTTTCTTTGGGATGGATTTTGTTGCTGCCTCCTGAACAATGTGACAGACCTCTGTCCATAGTTCCTCAGGCACTCTGTCTATCAGGTCTAATCCCTTAAATCTATTCCTCACCTCCACTGTATATTCATCAGGGATATGATTTAGGTCATACCTGAATGGTTTAGTGGTTTTCCCTACGTTCTTCAATTTAAGCCGAAATTTTGCAAGAAGCAGCTCATGATCTGAGCCACAGTCAGCTCCAGGTCTTGCTTTACTGACTGTATAGAGCTTCTCCACCTTTGGCTGCAAAGGCCATAATCAATCTGATTTCGATATTGACCATCTGGTGATGTCCATGTGTAGAGTCGCCTCTTGTGCTGTTGGAAAAGAGTGTTTGCTATGATCAGCCTCTTGTGCTGTTGGAAAAGAGTGTTTGCTATGATCAGCGTGTTCTCTTGGCAAAACTCTATTAGCCTTTGTCCTGCTTCATTTTGTACACCAAGGCCATGCTGGCCTGTTATCCCGGTGATTTCTTGACTTCCTACTTTAGCATTCCAATCCCCTATGATGAAGAGGGTATCTTTTTTTGGTGTTAGTTCTAGAAGGTGTTGTAGCTCTTCATAGAACCGATCAACCTCAGCTTCTTCAGCATCAGTGGTTGGGGCATGGATTTGAATTACTATGATGTTGAATGGTTTGCCTTGGATTCGTACTGAGATCATTCTATTGTTTTTAAGATTGTACCCCAGTACTGCTTTTCCCACCCTTTTGTTGATTATAAGTGCTACTCCATTTCTTTTAAGGGATTCTTGCCCACAGTAGTAGATATGATGGTCACCTGAATTAAATTCGCCCATGCTTGTCCATTTTAGTTCGCTGATTCCCAAGATGTCGATGTTCAATCTTGCCATCTCATGTTTGACCACCTCCAGCTTACCTTGATTCATGGATCTTACATTCCAGGTTCCTAAACAATATTGTTCTTTACAGCATCAGATTTTCTTTTCACCACCAGACACATCCACAGCTGAGTGTCCTTTCAGCTTTGGCCCAGCCGCTTCACTCTTTCTGGCGCTACTTGGAAATACCCTCTGCTCTTCCCTAGTAGTATATTGGACACCTTCTGACCTGAGGGTCTCATCTTCTGGAGTCATCTCTTTTAGCCTTGTGATATGTTCCATGGGGTTTTCTTGGCAAGAATACTGGACTGGGTTGCCATTTCCTTCTCTAGTGGACCACATTTTGTCAGAACTCTCCACCATGACCTGTCCGTCTTGGGTGGCCCTGCATGGCATAGCTTATGGCTTCACTGAGTTATGCAAGCCCCTTCGCCACAACAAGGCAGTGATCCATGAAGGGGATATTTCTCAAATAAGAGTTGTAAGGACTGGACAATAGGACCAGTGTTGTGCTTGTGGACTTCCATGAGGCATCCAGCTAGTCACTGTCAGAAGTTAGAACCAGGATGCTGAACTAAAAGGACTAGACTCTTCTTCTTGTGGACCAAAGGTTTATAGTCTATATGAAACAGGCAAAACAAAACCTGGGAGCTGGTCAAGGGCTGACCAATGGATAGTGAAGAAGAGAGAAGGGAAGTCAGATGGTGCTGATATAAAAGGAGGCTTGAGCAAATCAGGAAAGGCTTTATTACTCAAAATGTGCATGTTGACTTGGAGGATAAGAAGAACACAATCTAATTAATGTTTTTTGTTTTAATTTGTTTATCATAACATTTTGTAAAATGTTACCCTTAGACAGACAGACAGAGAGACAGACAGACAGACTGACTGACGGACTGACTGACTGACAGATAAATGGATAGATAAAATGACATGTGGTCCCATTGCCTCTATTTACCAGGGATGGTCCCAATTTTCTCCTACATATCCCTGGTAAAACAATCTCTCTATTATGCTTCTTGAGAAGATTTTGAGGATGCCGTTAAAATAATTTAGCCTGGGATCATACCTTTACTTCACCCCTCCTCCAAGGAGTTCAAGACATTGTACATTTCTTTCCCTCCCCCAAAATGTTATCCTCACAACTTTGTGAGGTAAATCATGCTGAGTGACTGGTCCAGGTTACCTAGTAGACTTTATGGATGAACTTGGGTTCAGCCATGATAACACATTAGCTCCCAGTCCTAAGATTTGGGGCCAATGGTTTAAGAAAAGAAACTGTCTTTAACTCTTGCACCCTGCAGCTAGATAGCTACAGCCCTCCTATTCAAATAAGCCTGGTCATATCTGTTTAGGCTTATTCTTAACGTATTTACTAGTAGGGCTGTACAAGAATTTCATTTCGGTTCACAGATCATTTCAACATGCCCAACTGGCAATCCCAAACCTGAAAGGCAGCATTTAAAAAAAAAAAAATCGAATTTTGATTGTGTCAAAAAATGCCTATTTTGAAAATGGCACACTTTAAAATGCTGTTTAAAAAAACACTTTTGCACACTTTAGTCAATGGGGGGAAGTGTGCACATTTGAACAATGAACACAAAAATGCACACCTTTTCCATTCAAATGAAAAGAAAAACAGTTCGCAAACAAGAACAGAAGCAAGATGAACTGAGCTACAAAGTGGAGTTTAGAGAATCTCAATGAACTCAAGCATCCCTGGTTCTCCCATCACTATTTCCCGCTTTACTAGCTATGCTAGTAGTGTCACAGTGTATCTTAGTGCCACAGTGTATTTTAGCACTCAGTTCCATGGTAGTCATATTTTTGTAACAGGTAGTTCACCCATCAAAGATTAGAAGCACACTTGCTCCATCTGCTGACAACATTAATGTAAAGCTTTTTTCATCCATTCCAAACCATGTACATAGGTGTCAGCAGAGTTAAATCAGATTAACTGCACAGTTAAATTAATTAACAAAAATTGAATTCAATTTTCATATCAAATTGACAATTTTTCTTTGTGATATGCCCAAACTGGAAGATGCCATGGAAGCTTTATGAATATATCTGGTATAGAATTTATAATGGGACTGGCTAACATCTATCATGTGCTTCAGCATCTGTTTCAATGGAAACATTTCTTTTATCATGTCAGCATAATATTAACTTTTGGAAGGAGATGTTATGCTGTTTGAAAAGTATGAACGTGTCTTAAATAATGAAGAATTAAACTAATTGGATGAAATGGAAATTCCATAAGGGTTTGTTTTTTAAATTCCTATGTTTATATTCAACAAGTCCCCATTCATTTTAGGCTAATATTAATTTGGAGGGCAGATTAAGCTAAATGCTGTAGACTTTTTTCCCCACAGCAACGGATTCAACATCACAGTCTAGGAACTAAAGCAATACTAACAGATGTTCTCAGGAACAATGTACTGTTATTACTATGTTAGATATAGCTATTTAAAAAATCACTCTTCAGTCTTTGAGCTCACTCCAATCTTTGAGCTCACTCCAATCTGCCCATACAGGTAAACAGAGTGGAGGGGGCTGTTTAAAAAGCTCCCCACCTGATTATGGAAAAGAGACTAAAAATAAGCTCGACATACAGAAGAATTAGAAAGAAAATATCTAAGCACCCCATGGACGTATGTCTCAGTCTATAAAGTAAAGCGGGTGGGGGGGGGGAGAATAGAGGTCAAATGTACTACCGTCTGTCAATAATTTGATTTAAATTCAATTATTTTGTTTGTTTGTTTGTTTGTTTTCTTTTTATCCTTTTTTCCTTTTTGTTTTGGAAATCTATTAGAAGAGGAAGAAGAAGAAGAAGAGGAGGAGGAAGAGGAAGAAGAAGCAGCAGCAGCAGCTCCCCACCCCAACTCCCACGAAGTCAGAATGAAGCCCACTCCTGTCAGGTAAATTCTGTGCTTTTCAGCACAGTCCTGTTATGCAATATCAGAACTGAAAGTCCTAGACAGCCTCAGGACAGGTTATCAAAGAAACGCCCTACTCCCTGCTGTCAGTTAAAATCTTCTACTGAGGATCTGCTCAAGATACCTCCCCTTAGCACAAATTAGGTTGGCACACTCCCTCTGGAATTCCCTCACTCCAGATATTTGCAGGGCTCCCTTCTTGAGGATTTGTAAAATATAAAAACAAAAACCATGATAAAACATTTTATCATTATTATTCTGCTACATCTTTGAGGAGGGATATGAAATGTTTTACAAGACCTTCGTTTATTCCACACTGAAGTATTTTTATTCCTGCATTTTTATAGCCTTCTACTATTTATGCTGGTTGAATGTTTGTATATTGGATTTTGTTATTTTATTGTTGTAACAACTTTGGGAGGCTATCACCCCAAAGACAAGAGATAAATGGTTGTTGCTGCTGCTGCTGCATAAATGGACAGAGTGACTTGGAGATCAAGGAGTGAGACTGAGGATAATTTCAGACATGACAATAAGTCTGGGGAACAGAAAGCAGGACTGGTGTGCCTTATTTCCCCTGCTTGTACTCTCATTTGGAATTAACCTGCTGCATCCCCTGCTCTTATGCATTTTCCTACTATAAAGTGAACTTATGCCGTACGAAATCTCTTAGGGAGCAATACTATGGCCCCTAGACAGAGTCTGGGGAGCCATAGGATACTTTGCATTCTTGGATCCAAGGTTGGAGGCACTGCTCCAAGCTCCCCACCCCCTCCCCCTCACAGCCTGTGTGGAGAAAACTGCTCCAGCTGCCACTCCAAGGTCGCAAAGGCAACCTCGGAGGGAAGAGAAAGGGAGTGGTTCTGTGGGTGGGGATGGGAGGAGACCGGGGTGGCCAGCTTACGGTGTGTCCTTCAGCTGCCCCAGCCTTTTTCTCTCCCACTCCACAGAGCCCCAGCTAGACAGGCGAAATTGCCCATGTAGCGAAAATGCAGAGTGGGAGCAGCTTATATTTTACCGCCATGTAAGTGTGTATAAAACCACAGTTCACAGAAAGACCACAGCACTCTGAGGGGGAAGGCTTAAATCTTCTTACCCCCACCTGATTTTTCCCAAAATCCCTTCATGGGGGATGTAAAAAAAAAAGGAAAAGGAAAAAGCCTCTTGTTGTTGTTTATTCGTTCAGTCACTTCCGACTCTTCATGACTTCATGGACCAGCCCACGCCAGAGCTTCCTGTTGGCCATCGCTACCCCCAGCTCCCCCAGGGTTGAGTCCATCACCTCCAGAATATCATCCCTCCATCTTGCCCTTGGTCGGCCCCTCTTCCATTTGCCTTCCACTTTCCCTAGCATCAGCATCTTCTCCAGGGTATCCTGTCTTCTCATTATGTGGCCAAAGTAGTTCCGTTTTGCCTTTAATATCCTTCCCTCAAGTGAGCAGTCTGGCTTTATTTACTGGAGTATGGACTGGTTTGATCTTCTTGCAGTCCCAGGCACTCTCAGAATTTTCCTCCAGCACCACAGTTCAAAAGCATCTATCTTCCTTTGCTCAGCCAGCCTTCCTTATGGTCCAGGTCTCTTAGCCATAGGTTACTACGGGGAATACCATTGCTTTGACTATGCGGACCTTTGTTGTCAGTGTGATGTCTCTGCTTGTAACTATTTTATCACGTTTTGTCATTGCTCTCCTCCCAAGAAGTAAACATCTGATTTCCTGGCTGCAGTCAGCATCTGCAGTAATCTTTGCGCCTAGAACGACAAAGTCTGTCACTGCCTCCACGTTTTCTCCCTCTATTTGCCAGTTATCAATCAAGCTGGTTGCCATAATCTTGGCTTTTTTGAGGTTTAACTGCAACCCAGCTTTTGCACTTTCTTCTTTCACCTTCATCATCAGGTTCCTCAGCTCCTCCTCACTTTCAGCCATCAAAGTGGTATCATCTGCATATCTGAGATTGTTAATGTTTCTCCCAGTGATTTTAACTCCAGCCTTGGATTCATCAAGCCCAGCACGTCACATGATGTGTTCTGCATACAGGTTGAATAGGTAAGGTGAGAGTATAAACCCTGCCGTACTCCTTTCCCAATCTTAAACCAGTCTGTTGTTCCGTGGTCTGTTCTTACCATTGCTACTTGGTTGTTATACAGATTCCTCAGGAGGCAGACAAGATGACTTGGTATCTCCATACCACCAAGAACTTGCCACAATTTGTTATAATCCACACAGTCAAAGGCTTTAGAGTAGTCAATAAAACAGAAATAGATGTTTTCTGAAACTCCCTGGCTTTCTCCATTATCCAGCGGATATTGGTAATTTGGTCTCTAGTTCCTCTGCCTTTCTAAACCCAGCTTGTACATCTGGCAATTCTCGGTCCATGAATTGCTGGAATCTACCTTGCAAGATCTTGAGCATTACCTTACTGGCATGTGAAATAAGTGCCACTGTTTGATACTTTAAACATTCTTTGGTGCTTCCCTTTTTTGGTATGGGGATATAAGTTGATTTTTTCCAATCTGTTGGCCATTCTTGTGTTTTCCAAATTTGCTGGCATATGGCATGCATCACCTTGACAGCATCATCTTGCAAGATTTTAAACAGTTCAGCTGGGATACCGTCATCTCCTGCTTCCTTGTTATTAGCAATGCTTCTTAAGGCCCATTCAACCTCATTCTTCAGGATGTCTGGCTCTAACTCACTGACCACACCGTCAAATCTATCCCCGATATTATTATCCTTCTTATACAGATCTTCCGTATATTCTTGCCACCTTTTCTTGATCTCTTCTGATTCTGTTAGGTCCTTGCCGTCTTTGTTTTTGATCATACCCATTTTTGCCTGGAATTTACCTCCGATGTTCCTAATTTTCTGGAAGAGGTCTCTTGTCCTTCCTATTCTATTATCTTCTTCCACGTATTGCTTGTTTAAAAATAATTAGTTATCTCTTCTGGCTAACCTCTGGAATTTTGCATTTAATTGGGCATATCTCCCCCTTTCACTGTTGCCTTTTGCTTTCCTTCTTTCTTGGGCTATTTCTAGTGTCTCAGCAGACAGCCATCTTGCCTTCTTGGTTTTCTTTTTCTTTGGGACATTTTTTGTTGCCGCCTCCTGAACAATGTTGCGAACCTCTGTCCATAGTTCTTCCAGGACCCTATCTACTAAATCTAGTCCCTTAAATCTATTCTTCACCTCCACTGCATATTCATTAGGAATATTAGAGTTCATATCTAACTGATCTGTGGGTCTTCCCTATTCTCTCTAGTCTGATTCTAAATTGTGCAATAAGAAGTTCGTGATCTGAACTACAGTCAGCTTCAGGGCTTGTTTTTACTGACTGCATAGATGTCCGCCACCTTTAGCTACAAAGGATGTAGTCAATCTGATTTCGGTGTTGACCATCTGGTGAAGTCCATGTATAAAGTCATCTTTTAGGTTGTTGGAAGAGAGTGTTTGTTATGCACAGTGAGTTGTCTTGACAAAATTCTATCAGCCTATGTCCCACTTCATTTTGTTCTCCCAGACCATGCTTGCCTGTAATTCCAGGTGTCGTTTGACTACCCACCTTAGCATTCCAGTATCCTGTAATGAAAATAACATCTTTTTTTGGCATATTATCCAGTAGGTGCTGCAGATCCTCATAGAACTGATCTACTTCTGCTTCTTCAGCATCTGTGGTTGGGGCATATATTTGGATCACTGTGATGTTAAATGGCTTACCCTGAATTCAAATTGAGATCATTCTATCGTATTTTGGATTATATCCAAGCACTGCTTTAGCCACTTTATTATTAATTATGAAGGGTACTCCATTTCTTCTGTGGTTCTCTTGTTCACAGAGTAGATCTGGTGGTCATCTGATGTGAAGTGGCCCATTCCAGTCCATTTCAGTTCACTGACACCCAAAATGTCTATATTTAATCTTGACATCTCCCCAATAACCACATCCAATTTGCCCTGGCTCATAGATCTTACATTCTAGGTTCCTATGGGGTGTTGATCTTTAGAACATCGGATTCATCGTTCACCACTGGCCACTAGCCATCCTTTCAGCTTTGAGCTAGCTGCGTCATCACATCTTGGGGCTAGTTGAACTTATCCTCTGTTCCTCCCCAGTAGCATTTTGACCATCTTCCGACCTGGGAGTCCCATCTTCTGGTAGTATACCGACATATCTCTGGTTGTACTGATCCATTTAGTTTCCATGGCAAGAATACTGGGGTGGGTTGCTGTTACCTTCCCCAGGGATTGTATTTAGTCTGACCTCTCTGCCATGACCTTCCCGTCTTGGGTGTCCCTTCACGGTTTAGCTCATGGCATCATTGAGGTGCTCAAGCTCCAGCACCATGACAAGGTAACGATCTCCTTTGCTGGAGAAAAGCCTCTACCAAATCTTATTTTAGGTTTTCTTGCACAGCAGGAAATGAAGTCAAAGTATTCCATCCTTTAATGTAAAAAAAAAGGGGGGGGAAGGACAAAATCTCACAAGCAGTTTCTTCAGTGGCTCTGAGATGTATGTGCATGAGGCAGAACATACAAGAACTACATATCATCAGCCCTATGAGGTTATATGACTAAGGAATGAAGAAAGAATAAAAGCTAGTGGTGTTACATACTTTTGTCTCTTATTATTTCTAAAACCCAAGATCCAAGCACATCTCTAATTGGGAACTGTTGTAGGGAAAGCACAAATTAGGAAAGCATAAATATATATATACTGCATATATATACACACACACACACATTGTAAGCAAATAACAGTTCGTTCGTACAAAATTCAAGTGTGTGGTTCAGAGCATGCTTGTGTGGTTCAGGCCTACATGTGTTGGGTCCTGCATACGTAGGCCCTGATGCAAATGTGATGTCCAATGAGCAGACGTTGGAGGAGGAGCTGAGGGGTGGGGTACAGGGAAGTTTCGGAACAATCCTTCTTCCTCCACTGTACATCCATTTGAATGACCGCATCTTGCTTTTGAGATCCTCTGATCTCAAGAAAACTTACTTTCCCCTAACACATTTAGTCCAAGTGAACTGATTCACTACCAAGTGATTCATACAAGATACAACCGCCTTCCCCAGCCTGGGCCCCTCCAGATGTGTTGGAATGCTGGCCGGGAATGCTGGGAGTCGCAGTCCAACACATCTGGAGGGCGCAAGGTTGGGGAGGGCTGGGATATAAGGAAAGTAGAGTGGATGGACCTTCAGAAAAGAAGGCAAGTAAATTCTTGGCCCTGATGACATCAGCAGCTTTGTTTCCCTATTGCTTAATGATGCTTCCCAATATATAGAATGCACCAGCAGGAAATTATTCTAGGGCAATGAACATTGCTGGAATATGACCAGCTATCCTGACGTCCTGCTTTCTTCCAAAATCTTGCCAATTCAGGTTAATTTCTGTACAACCAGATGGTCTCACTGTGCCTACATATTGGCCAAGCAGCACTACAGCAAATACCTCCCGTTACTGGACAGAGTAGAGATGAAAACTAATCTTCCTTTCCTTCCTGCTTGAGGTTGTTGAGGTTTTCTAAAGATTGCTTGCTTGTTTAATTTTATCCGTTATGTATTGATGAGATTGTATGCTCACACCGAGATTCTTTTTCTTCCTTTTTTGCCACACTGTCATGTCATTAATGCACGCATCCATGCTGGTGCCTTGTGCTAACTTGTAAGAAAAACGTCCATCTGGGAGACACGAAACTACAAACCCTATGCTCATCTTCATTAGGAAAGGACATTCTTGGCCACTTACACATCGCCAACAAAGAGGAACTGCATCACCAAAAAAGGGGACACATATGTACATCAAATTTGCATATGCTCATTAATATGTATAGCTGCAAATTGAGAAATAACGGCTATAGTTAAAAGGAGTACATTACATCTCACCATAGAGGAGACAGTTATGTCCAGGTGATCCATGTACCTGCTCAGTCTGCTATCCAGGTGTAACTGCTGGTGGGCAGCTTCAAGTCCCCTCCTCTCCATTCTTACAGTTCCTTACATTTAAACCAGACGTGGACTGAACAGCTTTTCAAATAGGGGACATCTTCAAATAGAGGACTGTCCTTTGTGAAGCAGGGCACACATGGCCACCCTAATTCTCAGGAGCTTCATTTCCAGTTAAGGATGGGAACTGTGCACAGGCCTCTCCTATCTCTAGTGTAGTGAGCTCCCCTCCCCATGACAGGCTATCCACTGCCCCTTTTGTTTTGTATGTGTAAGCAGGGAACTGGCTAGGAGCAGGAGCAAACACCATTCAAGGCTGTGCTGGAATTAGAGTGGCCATGTCTCCTATTTTATAGAGGACAGTCCTCTGTTTGAAGACATCCTGTATTTGAAGGGGTTCCAATCCTAATCTAATTTAAAGATAAAGAACCATAACAAGGGGGAGCAGGGGCCTTGAAGATACCCATCTACAGGTAGCAGCTGGATGGTTATACATATAAGTTAACATATTTTATGCAAATCTGTCTCGCTTTTGTCCCTTTTTGATGATGCATTTGCTCATTATTGGCAATGTGGAACTCTCCCAATTGTGAACCCCCAGCAGCCTCTTCCAGCTTCCTTTTTTATGGGCTGCTGGGATGCTAGAACCAATGAAATCCGGGAAGCTGGTGGCTTCAGCTGAGCCTGCATTCCAAGGCAGGGCAGAGCCACACAGAGCTATTGGCTCTAATATGCTTTGTGTGTGTATAGCTGAATCTGGCAAGGCTCCGCCAGTAAAGAACTCTCCTGCACATTCATTTCCATGGACATCATGCCCACGTTCCAATGAAACACTCTGTCGACAGAGAAGAGGAAGTGAATGTTGGTCTAGCAGAGCAGGAAACTGTTGTAAAATGGCTCCCAAGTCACCTCTAGGGAACAGCAGATTTCATGCTTGACTGCTAATGCTTTGCTTAGAGTGGTTTCAGTGAGAATTGCGTGAGCAGAGGTTTCCATTTTCAGTTCATTGTTTAAAAGCCAGCATCTGGTGGAAGGAATGAAAAGAAGAAATGAAAACACACACAAGAGTTAAAGCATGTATGAAATGAATGTATCTGATTCTGTGTTTATCCCTTGAGGATGCCTAGGTTGCATAATTCCTATGAAATCTTTCAAATAATGGTCAGTTTTGTAAAGGTTATGCAGTACTCACTGCTGTAGAGCAGCCTTCCCTGACCTGGTGCACTCTTGATGGGTTGGACAGCAACTCACTTCATTCCCAGTTAGTATGGCTATGCTGGTTGGAGCAATGGCAATTGCAGTCCAACTCATCGGGGCAGGGGAGGGGGGAACCAGGTTAGGAAAGGCTGCTGTAGAACACTGAGAAAAAATAATAATTTTGTTTTCTCTGGTTTCTTTCCTTTCCAGCCTGAAAAACCAGCTCATGCTTCTCTGAAGTAATATGTGGGAAATGTGCCTTTTCTTCCTCTAAAAGCAAGTGCAAAATTCCTGTTTGAGGTGTTCAAAATTTGTTTAACTCTTCGTCTTTGGAATGTTTTGTTTTGTTTGTCAGTAGCATGTTTCAGGACAGAATGATATTATCAGAGAAACATGGGCTGGCACTGAAAGGAGCTATGCTGAGTTTCTCCCATCCATCTCCAAAATATACAGCAAAAAATAACACCATGTACTGAAATCATAATGGTTGTTTCCTGTCTCTGTTTATTGTTAGCTGCCTGTCACTGGTAGGGACAGGAGAACACACAACAAAGACATGGGTAAGTTTTTATTAGGTATCACGGAGGGGAGGAGGAAAATTTGACACAGGGATACTGTTTTCTTTGGCAGCCTCCTGTTTCTCATATGGAGTGGTCCCCCTCACTTCTGAAAATGTGTCTTTCAGTCAAAGAAAGGGACATCACCAGAAAACCTAAATATAGATCATGTAAGAAATTTCAGCTGCAATCCTATACCCACTTTACCAGGGAGTAAGTCCCATTAAGTCCAATGGGACTTAATTTTGAGTATATACGTATATGATTGCACTGTTAGAGGTCTATACTTTCTGGCAGGAAACACCACATACCTCCCATGATACCCTGAAGACAGTGTAACTGGCCAGTTCATTTCTAGGGATGGTCAGATTTCATTCATGTATACATAAAAACTAGGGCTGGGCAGGGACCCCCCGATCCAACCTGGAAGCCGCTTTGCGGCTTCGGAGGCAGGCCCGATTTGGCTCAGGCTGATTTGAGGGGGCCCCGACCTGACTTGGCCCCAAACCCGAAGCAGGATTCAGATGCCGAACACCACTCTGGGTCCCCCCCGACGCCCCCGCACAACCCCCCAGCTCCTTACCTTGCCGCCGCCTTCTCCTCCACCGCCGCCACTGCCGCCACCTCTGCTGCTGCCTTCTCCTCAGCACTGCCACCTCTGCCGCCACCACCACTTCCATTTTTAAAATGGCAACTCCCTGCAATAAGAGTTGGTGCGTCCAGGCCTCAGGACCTGGCAGCAGCAGCGACAGCGATGATGGCGGTGGCAGCAGAGATGGTGGTAATGGTGGAGATGGCAATAGCGATGACGGTGATGGAGGAAGAGGAGAAGGCGGCAGCGACAATGATGATGGTGGAGGAGGAGGAGAAGGAGAAGGCGGCGGAGGTGGCAATAGAGGAGGTGGGCGACACGGGTAAGGACCTGGAGGTGCCGGTGCAGCTGGGCCGGGGGTGCCAAAGCTTCGAAGCACACAGAGTGCTTTGGAGAGCCCCTGACCCGCTCCGGGTTGCTTCGTGCCCCCTCCACTTCGCTTCGTAAGGAGCTCAAAGTGGCCGAAAGCAGCCTGCTTCGACTCGGGGTTCAGGCCTCAGGATGAAGCGGTGCCCAGCCCTAATAAAAACTACATTTTTCTCCAAATTACTCAGAGTTTACCTTTGTTATCTCAAAGTGGTCTCTCCAGCCCCATATCAAGAATATGCTTCTGTTTGGAATAATTGCTTTGGCTAATTGCTAATGTTGCAGAAGAGGAAGGTAAGCTTGTGCAAGGGATTTACCCTTTTCCCTCCTTCCCCCTGCAGCCCCCAGTAACCCCCCTCCAAAAAAAGACCCTTTCCAGAGGGTCATGAAGGCCTAGCAAACATTGTGGGCTGTGTCTTATGAGGATGCAATGGGAGTGGAATCTTGTACTGTGTGCCCTTCACCCCTGTAAGGCACAGCCTATGATGTTTGGAAGGTCCCCAGGACCCTCCAGAGAGACTTTTTGGGGAGGATGCAGATGGGAAGAGGGGAAGGAAAACATCAATTGCATGAGCTTGCCTTCCATCTGTGCAATGCTGGATAGCACTGGAGATGAGGGAGAAGTTCATCTGATCTGCATTTTTAAGCAAACTGGCCTAGTTTGCACTTCCTGGACTAATATGCAGATCAGAACAAAATTATCCTTCAGGTTGTACACTTCTTCAGACTTGGCAATGCAGTTGTCATCTCAAAACTTGTCTCCAAAAATACTTATATGAGGGCGCAGTACATACAAAAAAATGTGCATATTAAGGAAAGTAGCAAACAGAAATAAAATCAATGCAATTTTTGGTGCATTTTTATTTTAAAAAAATCACAGAATGATGTGGAAATTAGACAGAACAGACTTTTGACTGAATACAGGTGGAACCTTCACAGACCAGAAATAGACTGGTTTGTCAATCCCTAGATATCACCCATTATGTTTTCCTGCTTTGTATTGCATCATGTCTTAGCTGGGTTTAATGCATTGTGAATTCATAAGATCATGTTGGTACCTTGATTGAAACATATGCTACTTGCAATTATTATTTGGTTTTACCTGGTATTTTTAAACTTTTAAAGGTTTTATATTATGTTTTCTCAAGTTGTATTTTATGGTTTTGTGAACTGCCCAGAGAACCTCAGCTATTGGGCAGTATAAAAATGTAATAAATAACTGAGAGAGCAATCCTATGGCAGCTAGACAATGCCTAGACAGCCAAAGGATTTTTCGGTTTCTGGGAAGCAAGGTTATCCAACCTCAGTTCCCAGAAACTGCGCTCCCTGCCCCCTGCCCCTCATAGCTGACGTGGTTCTTTCTATGCTGCCACCATCTCCATGCTTGCAAATAGAGCGCAAAGAGGGTGAAAACAGGGCATTCCCAGGGGAGGGGAGGAAACTGCAGAAGCCACTTTAGACAGCTTCCTGTCAGGTCTTCGGGACCCTTCTCTCCCCCTCCATGAAGCTGCAGCTAGACAGCTGAAAACGTGTACCTAGCCACAAATGCAGAGTGGCTGGAGCACAGAGGAAAGGATCCCCTCCAAGCTCCATTCACCCCTCATTTGATAGGCGTCAGCCTCTGAGTTCAGAGGCTGATGTCTATCTCCATAGGATTGCGCCTAAAATAAAATTAATTATTTTATTCATGCTATACTGTGCTCTGGAGGAAGGCTGTCACTTTGGGGTCATACAATGCTGGTTCCAGGTTTGGGGAGGCCCTTCAGCAAGACACTCGAGCCCCTCTTCCTCACTGAGACTACCTTCTCACCAGCATTGTTACCAGCTGTTGTTGCTGATCCTCTTCCTCATTGTCATTACCACCTGCTTGCTTGCCAGGCAGACAGCCAATAAGCAAGCAGGTAGTGGCAACTGTTGGTCCCCCCATACCACCACTGTTGATTGGACCAGAGTGAGAGGTGGGTGAACAAGCAGGGAGCCATTGAGAAGAGCAGGAGCAAGTCCAGGAGGTGCTTGTCAGGAGACCTCCTGCTCGGTGTGGTCCCTTGGCAGGTGCCTGATCACACCAACCCTTGATGCCAGTCCTAGGGGCATGAAAGACTTCTAGGAAGTCTTAGAGATATTTTTAGATATGACAAGCAGTATATAAATCTATTCAATAAATAAATAAGTCCCAGTGAACTCAGTGGGATTTATTTCTGAATGAATATACACAGGATTGCACTGCCTACTTGTTACTCAGCAGACAATTGAACAGCAGGGCTATACAATACATAAATATACTTCTCTTGAGGAACAAACATACAGCACAAACTTAGGCATGTTTAGTCAAAAGCAAGTTCAACTGAGTTCAATGAGATTTACTCCCAAGTAAGTGTGCATAGGCTCACAGCCTTCGATCACCTGGCTCTTCACTCAGGACCAGCAGGCTTATCCTACTAAAGATTGCTAGGGGGAAAATGCAAAATATTTTAGCTATTAATTGTTAAGAAAAAACAAGCTACAATAGCTGTGTTTGTGTGATTAGAACAGGCTGCACTGATCCTCAGGCACATACATCCCTCCCTTCCCCCCACTAGTGCAACCACAAAGAGAAGATTGGAAGCTTCTGCTGCTGATTTTAATTAACCACAGTTTAGTGTGTTGTCCACACCCTAAACTATGGTTTGTTTAAACAAGCAAGCTTCATAACCTATAGTTTGAAGTTAGCTTGCTTCAAACAAACCATAGTTAAGATTAATCACAATCTGTCGGGTTTAGACAACTCAAGCTGCAATTAATCAAAACCACAAGCAAAAGTTTCTGAACTGCTCCATGTGGCCAGACCAGTGCAGGAAATACATGAGCCTAAGGCACTGATTATTCTATTTACCTTCTAGGATTCTCCAAAGACATGTTGCTTAGAGTTCTGCTTGCAGTTGCTCAAAATAGGACCTTCTTCGTAGCAGTGAGAAGCACTGCAACTGCCAGCATATGTACTCAGAACTAAGTCTCATTGTTTTCAATGAGCTTACTCCCAGATAAGTGGGCATCCTGTGGCCCTCTAGATGTTTTAGCCTACAAGTCCTGCGATCCCTCACAACTGGCTATAGTGGGTAAGGCTGATTGGAGTTGTAGGCTAAAACATCTGGAGGATCACATGTTGCCAATTCCTGGTGTATAGGATTGCAGCCTAAATGATAGAATTCACTTCCCACAGAAGCTCACAAGGCTAGTTCATAATATGGTTAAGCATGATGTCCAAACTGGGTCAATGAATTTCAGAAATGTATTTGCCCTTTTATGTATTCACTTTCTATTAATTTCTGACTATAGACCTTCTTGTAGCTGTTTAGATTAAGTGGATAACCCATTTAAAATCAATGATAGAGTCCTTTAAAAAAAAAAAAAGCATTTCCACATTCCTTTAGGAAATGGTAATCCAATATCATTGTCTGAAGAGAACAATAGTATATATAAACCACAACATATCTTTATTGTGTTTGTGATTAATTCTGGTGAAAAATTATTCACAGATCTTCTCAGATACTGAAATTAATTAAGCGACATTAAACAGCATCCTTGTACTGTACTGATAGATACTTTCATCTGTAGGGTTTCTCAAGAAAATCATCTCTAATTACTTAGGCTTTGTAAATAATCTTTCTAACATCATAGAATAAGCTTAATATATTATAAATGGGAATGTGTGGAGGAATTAAAAACCTTTAAATTTACTTTGAATTAAATGTTAGCTGAAATACAGTGACAAAAACTAAGATGTAGAAGAACCCCTCTGAGAAATGTCACACATTCTTTTGGCTTCCCTCAAAATTTTTCTTCCATTTTTACTTGAGGAGAAACCTCCACATTTATCTTGAACTTCCTTTAGGTGAAAGTTTACTGGCTACTGTAGCTGTAAAGAACTGTCTCTTTGTCTCTCAAAATATATTCAACCCTGTTTTTATTGACAAGACATGGGCTGGTCTTTGACCATAATAAAGTTCTATCTATCTGTCTATCTATCTATTGACACGACAGTCAATGACAGATTATTTACAGCACACTTATGCTGATAGAAGCAGATTTTTAAAAAAACATTGTGGATATATTTGAATGTGAATACTTTTCTGAAAGTGTATCTTACCTGATCCAGCTCTTTGCTAGAAGTTTAGATTATATGACATCTGTTAAGAATACTTCAACATGAATGATCCTGTTTTGTAAAAGCCTTTGGATTCTATTCAACCCTTCATTTCTATGATGGTCACCTCACTGAACACACTTTGCAGTGTCAGAATGCAGCCTTGATTATATTCGCAAAAGCTCATCTTAGTCTACTGTGGGACCAGTCACAATCACTTATTTAGCCATGTTAAAGTCCCTCTAGATAACATGGAAGGAATACGACCAGGGTATTTGAAACCTGACATCTATCATTCGGCTTAGGAGAGAGAGGAACTTCTTCTGCCTCCTTCCTGTAAGAGGGTTTTTTAAACTGCTAAAACAGCAGCCAGAGTTCATTGCCTAGACTAACTGGTGCCATATTATCTCAGGAGACAAGAAGCCAGCCAAGTATCTCTGATCAAGACTGAAATGCCCCTGCACACTCACTTATTTGTTCGAAGTGTGTACAAACAGGGCCAAGGTAACTCCCTCCAAACAGGGCTTTAAGATTTACCTTCTTCCCCATTTATTTCAGTTGACCTCACCACTTCAGTGTATAGTATTACTCAGAGGTTACATACTTTCCTTCTTGCATGCTGCTTCAGATTCATACACAGGCTGAGAGATTGCCAGCTGCAGCTGCATATCACAAGCCTTAACATAGCATGTCACTGAGTATCAGACATGTAAACAGGAAGTGTCTTCTGCCAGCTCAGCAACCAATGATGGCTCTCCCTATTGGGCATCAGAAGGTATCAGATTTTTAGAGTCTTGTGATTATCATCAGTTTGATTCCATGTGAAGGTGAAGTGCTACATGCCACGTAAGAACATAAGAAGGGCCATGGTGGATCAGAGCAAGAGTCCAGCATTCTGCTCCATCTAGTCCAGCATTCTGCTCACACAGTGGCCAACCAGCTGCCTGTGGGAAACCTACAAGTAGGACATGAGTGCAATATCACCCTCCCACCCATGTTCCTCAGCAACTGGTGTACATTGGCTCACTGCCTCTGGTTCTGGAGGCAGCACACAGCCATCAGGACTAGTAGCCATGGATAGCCTTTTCCTCCAGGAATTTGTCTAACCCCCTTTTAAAGCCATCGAAATTGGTGGCCATCACTACATCCTATGGTAGCAAATTCCATAGTTTAACTATGTGCTGTGTGAAGAAGTACTTCCTTTTATCTGTCCTGAATCTCCCACCAATCAGCTTCATAGGATGACCCCGATTTCTAGTATTTTGAGAGAGGGGAAAAAATGTCTCCCTATCCACATTCTCCAGACCATGCATAATTTTGTACACCTCTATCATGTCTCCCTTACCCTCTTTTTTTCCAGGCTAAACAATCCCATGTGTTGTGAACTTTCCTCATAAGGGAGCTGCTCCAGCCTTGTGATCATTTTAGTTGGACTTAAAGATCGTTTCTGCACTTTTTCCAGTCTCAGCACAGGCAAAACAAAATCACTGTCAGACTAACCAAACTACACCTTAGTTCTGTGCATTGTGTGTTTTAGAAGAGGCAGATAGAAATGGTCCAACAGAAAGTGGTCATAGCTTAGTGCTAGCACAGGCTTTTCATACAGAAAGCCCTACCTGGGACCTCCAGTGAAAGAATCTCAGGTGCATGGCTGCTGATTGGCCAGCAGCATCTGTGTGGCCTGCAGATCTCTTGCTCATGGCAGGGCACTACTAGCCAGTCAGCAGCCACCCCAGTCAGGCACCTGTGTGATGCTGAACCAACTTCCCCCTGCCTCCGATGCCTGCTGGTAAGGATATCCCTTTGTTCCCTTCCCCTTCAGCTGCTGATCTACAGTGGCAGCCACATACTACCACCACATATTTCACAGCTTAGTGGTGGCTTTGAAGGGAAAACTGGGTGGTCAATTTGGTAAACCAAATACCAAGAAAGATGGGGTGGCGATTGCTGGAGTTGTCTTTCATAAAGGGTAACTTTACAAAGCACTTTCATCTTCTAAATGGATGGATATAGGTCAAGGAATGTGTTTTAAGGCCATATTAGGTGCTAGAATTTTAGGAGGCTGCTTAGGCTACTTTCCATTGGATGTTTTTGGTTATGGTTGTTTGTTGTTGTTCTTGTTCTCTCAAATTTTGTTACGCTGTCTTTGGCTGTGTTTTAGTGGTGACTGTAGTTATTGTTAACCACTTTGAGGACTAAAAATGATGTAGAAGTAAATGATGTAGAAGTAACACTTAGCATTTATGCGGTGCTTTAGGGTGCCCGAAGGCTTTCGCATAAATTATCCTATAAATCCTTACCACAATCCTGTGAGGTAGGTCAGTATTTTTATTTCCCACAGATCAGGGAGACTGTGGCTGAAGAGAATGAGTGACCGGGTGTACAATTGCAGCCTTAAACTCTGAAACCAGTTTAAGATCTGTTTGAAACCAGTGTAATGAATGTGGCTTCCTCCAAACAGCCTAGGGAATGGTAGGTATGTGGGTTGCTGAGAGCTATTCATTCTTCAACACCTAACCCATATCACTGGGATTTGACACAAGTCCTGAGAATGAAGAAGGGTTTGTATATGTAGACATACCTTATTTGCAGCATCTTAATTATGCTGCCTGAGTACATATATTATTTTTGAAACTTTACAGGGAAATTCTCAATGGCTCCATTTCTCAAAAGACTATTTATCCTCTGCCAGGGAGGTAGTTTCTCTTTGATAACTCTAGCAGCCTTTCTTGCCATCTCCTTTGCTCTTTAAATTTATATTGAATCCTGCTGACGGTAGATAGCTCTTTTTTTATATCACCTTTCCCCACATCCATAGGTATGGCAGTTTGCCATTTGTCACAGTATCTCTTAGGGTTCTGTGACCTTTTCCCAGTGCAATAAAAATAGCAATGCGTGGCTTCACTGCTTCCAGATCAAATATCTCCAGACTCATCAAACAATGTTTCCTCCCCGCAATCAGTTTTGATCTTTGGCTATTGCTGTGCATGCTACACTCCTTGACAGGAAAGAAATAATAATAATAATAATAATAATAATAATAATAATAATAATAACAACAACAACAACAACAACAACAACCACCACCACCACCACCACCACCACCACCACCACCACCACCTTTGGGTTATCCAACAGCTGACTGGTTTCAGCAACACTAAGCAGGTGACAACACCAGCACTGTAAATAGTATGAGCCAATTATCAATTAGTGCTGTGATACGCTTTTCAATTTTTGGTTTTCAAGATGAAACCTACTTGTTGAAAGGGTGCAAAAAAGGTCTGTTCAAAAAGCCCAATACCCAATCTTCCTACCTTTTGCAATTTTGTTCATAGCTATTGTTTCCTTCAATACGCTGCTGCTTATGTATCATTTTTTAATTGAGAGGACATTGCCAACACACTTTTTTTTCCCAGCCTTGTTGCTGTGAGCTAATACGTCTGTTAATGCAGCCTTGTGAATCAGCCCACAAAGGTTACCAGCCTGCAAAAAAAGTTTCCTAGTTTGCTGGGGGCTGACAGGGAAAGGATGGAGAGCCTGCAGGGTTTAGGATGTGGTAGAACATCAGTTAAGGCATCAAGAGAGGTGGAAGAAGCAGAGTGGTTAGAGAGCAAAGGAGGAGAATTTATGGGGAAACAAAATGCCACCCATCATACTGACAAGGGCCCTGATAGTACTGTATAAAAATCCATCTGCAATTCACCTAGATGTCTCTTCACAAATTTAGAGTGCCTGGGTGAACGTCCCAGGGACCATAGGATGGCTCAGGAAACTCTTCCAAGGTCAGAGACATGCACTCTGACCTTGGAAGGGGGAGTCACTCTCCCCTCGCAACCAGCACAGAAAGAACCATGCTGGCTGCTTCTCCAAGGTCAGAAAAGTGACCTAGGAGGAGAAGGGAATAGGGGGTTCTGGTGAGTGGGGAGGGGAGGAGATCGGAGAGGCCAGGATACAAGTTATCCTGAGCCTCTCCATCCTCCTTCCCTCCCCCTCTGAAATGCCCCTGCTAGATGGGCTGAAAAGCCCATCTAGCAAAAATACCATTGATCAGAGGACAGTGGGCCAAAGATCACCTCTGCCGCTCCTCCCACCCTACTGGCTTCAGCCCAGCAGGGCATAGAAATCTTGGAACCTCCCTTAGTCCATCAACACTAAAATGGGAAAAATGAATAATGTAAGCCATAACAAACAGAGGTGTGTGGAAGAGTTCTGAAATGCATTATCCCCTTTCCGCATCAGGTCCCCAAAAGAACCATGTATGAAATGCATTCTAAATTAATTTTAAAAATTAAAGCAGAAGCAAATATATTTAGTTTAGTATCTGAGCAGTTGTAAGAGTCTCAGAGAAAACTTATTGAACTCTGAGAGTCGTCAAGAGGCTTGGCCATTCATTGGTTCCTTCCAAGTAAGTTTCATGTATTAGATTGCACATGTTTTCAGATATAGGCAAGATCTGCAAGAATGCATCTAGGTCTTTAAAATGTAACATGAAATATGGCCAGTGAAGATAAGGAGTACATCTAGGGGAGAAAACCAAGGCTTAAAAAAGTGAGTTGTGCCTGCTGCTATAGGTAAGGTGAAAAACACACACTCTGAAGTAGATACAACATGTGACCCCCCAAACCATATACAGCATATCAGCCATATATTATGGCTTGCCTGGTGCTTGCAACCCCCAGGCAGCACAACTAGGTTTATGGGCCACTAATGATGGTGGGGGGGTCAAGTCCAGCTTGGTGTGTCATAAGTTGCAGAGGCCTGCTCTAAAGTTACAAATCTCCTAGCTGGAGGACAACTTCTTTTGCATACTTCAGCTATAATGACAATAAGAGCTCATGATTAAGCAGCCAGGGGTCTGTGGGAAGGCAGAGTTCAAAGAGACTCACTCAACCACTAAATGAGGATGTCCAGTAACAACAAGAAAAGTACAACCCACGTACATCTTTCATGGGAAGTCCATGAGAATAGGATAGGAAGAGGTTAAATGGGAATTTGAGGGGGTTAAGAATGGGGCTGAGGCGCAGAAAGGGAGGTAAGAGACATGCTATGTTCCCAGGACTCGAAGACTGGCATTACCCCAAAGACGACTCTAAGCCTAGTGAGACACTGGGCACCCCACTCCAGGGAGGACCCTCAAGAATCCCTGATGCATACCTTGGACCAAAGGACTCAGCCGTTCTCGGCCTCCAAGAATGACTTTCCCAAAGCCTCTCAGGTCGCCCAGACACATAAGAGCTTAAGACTATAGAAATGAGCATGGGCCCTTTAAGGTTGTAGCCAGTATCCAGTGGGAGGTGGAGCTACTGAGAGAAATGAGCTGAGCAGAGCAAACTACTCAAGCCCTCAGTTGCTACTTGTCCTTTGCTGGAACAGCAGCTCCTTTCATAAGGAACTATCCCTTCCCAGCACAGTAGAGCCTGCATGGCTCTGTTCAAGGAGCTATTAGTCTCTGCTGTGCTCTGCTCCTATTTATTATTATTATTATTAAACTTATTAATCGCCCATCTGGCTGGTCACCCAGCCACTCTGGGCGATGTACAGCGTACAATAAAACAGTTTAAAACAATAAAATTCTACAGTAAAAACATTTTCTACAATACCCTAACCCACCCCAAATGCCTGCCTGAACAACCATGTTTTTAATGCATGATGGAAGCTCATTAAAGACCTCACCTATTTACCTCACATAACTGCTGACCAAATGCGACCCTTGCCTTGCCACTCATAGCTTCCTGCTACCAGAGCTTACTTGAAGACCAAATTGACCTGTCTCTTCTCCTGGGTCCCAGTCCAACCCAGGACAAGATGTTTTTGTGCATTGTCTCCCCTAAGGCACTGTTATGAGAGCAAAGGTGATACTGAAATATTATCTGCTCTTAATCTAAGCCATAGACTACAATTTTTTGTTTATTCGCTCAGTCGCTTCCAACTCTTCATGGCTTCATGGACCAGCCCACGCCAGAGCTTCTTGTCAGCCATCACCACCCCCAGCTCCCCCAAGGTCGAGTCCATCACCTCCAGAATATCATCCCTCCATCTTGCCCTTGGTCGGCCCCTCTTCTGTTTGCCTTCCACTTTCCCTAGCATCAGCATCTTCTCCAGGGTATCCTGTCTTCTCATTATGTGGCCAAAGTACTTCAGTTTTGCCTTTCATATCATTCCCTCAAGTGAGCAGTCTGGCTGTATTTCCTGGAGTATGGACTGGTTTGATCTTCTTGCAGTCCCAGGCACTCTCAGAATTTTCCTCCAGCACCACAGTTCAAAAGCATCGATCTTCCTTCGCTCAGCCTTCCTAATGGTCCAGCTAGTGCAGCCATAGGTTACTACGGGGAATACCATTGCTTTAACTATGTCGACCTTTGTTGGCAGCGTGATATCTCTGCTGTTAACTATTTTGTCAAGATTTGTCATTGCTCTCCTCCCAAGAAGTAAATATCTTCTGATTTCCTGGCTGCAGTCGGCATCTGCAGTAATCTTTGCGCCTAGAAAGACACAGTCTGTCACTGCCTCCACGTTTTCGCCCTCTATTTGCCAGTTATCAATCAAGCTGGTTGCCATAATCTTGGTTTTTTTGAGGTTTAACTGCAACCCAGCTTTTGCACTTTCTTCTTTCACCTTCATCATAAGGTTCCTCAGATAATATTTTTTCATCCATATTTGATAGCTACTAATTGGCTATTAAAAGACGTTCCTTTGCCAGGGTACATGTTGCCTCCTTCAAAAGGCAAAGTGTGGAGTCTGGACATAGAAGCGAGGAGCCTGTGCAAGTCTTCCTCGTAAATCATTGCAAAGTGGCATTACTTGAGCAAGAACTTATTGGGCTTCATAAATCTTTTAACTTGTTTGAAAGCCATTTTTCACAATGGCACACTGAAACGCCAGCAGCATTTTATACCAGATTGCTCTTTTCATAACCCTATACTTTGAAATGACACCATTTCCTGATTCAACACCCACGAGAAAAAGGACATTGGAAGAAAGAGGGGATAAACATTAAGAATGATTTCTCCTAATTTTCATTCTGCAAATTGTCACTGGATTAGAATACTCATTTGTATCTCCCCTAAATTATTTAAAGTAAGCTGAGCAATCGAAATTCTCCCACCTCCTAAATTATTTAGGGCATAAATGTTTCCTGTTGAATGCTTTTGTGGTCATATTATGTGTCCTACTCCTAAGCAAATAAAATTGGCTTTAATGCTATAATATAAAGCAAGAGCTAGAAATAATACATGAAGCTTCTGCCATTATCTTTTGAACCATGGGGGGGAGGGGGAGGGGGAGTGATTTTTTTGTTTAAAAAAATTGGATAATCTTGCAATGGAAAAAAATATGGACCAGGTGGAACTGGAACAAGGGAGGAAAAAGAAACATGATTTTTCTTAAAATCTGGTTGCCTTTTATTAATTGCAGTGAAATAAATCCGTATAGCGCACTGAGAATAGTTAAATATCGTACTATTTATTTATATTGATTTGGTGGGGGGAATTTTTAATAAATCTGCTTGGAAGAAACCCCTCCCACCCCACTGAGGACTGCACTGTAGGTGTGCTTAGAATATCAGCAGACCCCAAAGAGCTACACAAGAACAGAGCAGGACACTTCATTCTACCTATGAGAAATGAAATACTGTTAGAAATGGCACGTGTCAAGTACTTCAGTAAACTAGATACATCCAGTAGATTCTGACATATTCCAGTGGACACAGAAAGCTCCAAGATCTGTATCTTTGGATATCAGTTTTTAAGATTACCCTTCAGTCTAGGCTTTATCACCCAAGGTATTCAACCACACCAAGACTCAGATGACAGGTATAAAAGCATACATTGATAACATAATTTAGGGCAGTATCATCAAAGAGAATCATGAAAGACTGAACAGAGTGCTAGAAAGTACAAGAGTGAACAATCTGAAACTAATGCCAATGCCAAATGATGTCTCTAAATTACTTCGGTGAAAGACTAACCTCAGAAGAAATCTTGCCAAATGAACTGAAGAGCTATATTAAATATGTGAAGACTTGAAGACAAAAAAGGAGCTGAATGACTTGTAGGCATGCTAAAATATGTTTATACTTAATTTTGCAGCTCATACAACTTATCTGACACATCTTTACATCAAGTCATTATGTAAGGGTGAATGCCAGAACATGATCAGGATTTCAGTGACTTAAAACATATCCTAAAGCCAGCACAGTTCTGAAGTATTTTGATCCACTGAAGAAAATCAGACTTTCCATAGATGCCTCAAAAGAAAGACTAGGTGCGTTACTATCGTTGAAGCATGGAGAAAAGCATGGTCACCAGATCCCTACGCGAAGGACTATGGCAGCCACAAAACTGATGGGTGTATTGAAAAACAGAAGCTAAGCCTGGTCTTTGGACGAAGTTTCATAAAATATTTTATGGCCAAAAGCTATTAATTGCAATTCATCAAATGGTTCTATGAGATGAATGTCCACACATGTAATGATTGCTATTGAAAGTTATAACCTGTGCATTCCAATCTGACTGTCAGCTAATAATTCCTGGCGCTTTCTAGAGCAGTTACTCCATCCATATATGTAAATGAGAACAAATAATAAACATAGAAATCTGATAGACTTCACACACTATGTCTCCAGGTTTTTGACAAGAACATAGAACTTGAACTATAAATACAGAAATGCTGTAGTTTTACAAATTCCAGGGGAAGGAGCCTGGGAAAGGAGGACCAGCCAGCAGCTGCACCAGGTGGAGCCTGAGCCTGCGCCTGCTTCTGCCCCCGCCCACAGGTACTTAAGGCGGGGCTGCCAGATACCTGGGGATTAACAGGCCAGCTGAGGAGAAGAGGGGCTAGACACCTTACAGCTGTCCCCTCTTCTGGTTCTTCCCCCAACCTGATGGTTCCTGGCAGCCTTACCAGTCTGCCCTCGGGTCTGGTGGTGCTGCTGCTGAATGCCAGGTCGGTCCAAAATAAAATCTCCCTCATCCATGATTTGATTGTGGATGAGGGGGCTGACCTGGCATGTATTACTGAGACCTGGGTGGGGGAACTGGGAAGGGTCACTCTCTCCCAGCTGTGCCCTCCTGGGTACTCGGTGCAGCACCAACACCGACTTGAGGGTCGGGGAGGGGGGGATGCCGTGGTCTATAGGAATTCAATCTCCCTCTCCAGGCTTCCTGCTCATTCGAGCGCAGATCTTGAGTGTTTGTACCTTGTGTTGGGTACCCGGGACAGATTGGGGATTCTGTTGGTGTACCGCCCACCCCGCTGCCCATCAGACTCCCTGCCTGAGCTGACGGAGGTGGTCTCGGATTTGGTGTTGAGGACCCCCAGGATGATGGTCCTGGGGGATCTCAACTTCCATGCCAAGGCCGCTGTATCCGGGGCGGCTCAGGACTTAATGGCTGCCATGACAACCATGAGGCTGTCCCAACATGTCATCGGCCCAACGCATACAAAAGGACACACGCTTGATCTGGTTTTCTCGACTGGGCAGGAGGATGGTGATCTGAAAGTGGAGGAATTAACATCTGTCCCTTTGTCATGGTCAGATCACTTCCTGCTGAGGTTTAGACTTCTGGCGGCCTTTCCCCTCTGCAAGGGTGGGGGACCTATTAAAATGGTCCGCCCCCGGAGATTAATGGATTCCGATGGATTCCAGAGGGCTCTGGGGGATTTTCCTGCTGGTATGGCTGGTGCTCCTGTCGAAGCCCAGGTCGCTCTGTGGAATGCAGAGATGACTCGGGCGGTTGACACGATCGCACCCAAGCGCCCTCTCCCTCTGAGCAGAGCCCGGCCAGCTCCTTGGTATACACCTGAGCTGAGGGCAATGAAGCAAGAGGGGAGACGGCTAGAACGCAGGTGGAGGAAAACTTGTGCTGAGTCTGACCGAACACAGGTAAGAGCCCACTATCGAGCCTACTCTGTGGCGGTGAGGGTGGCAAAGAGACAGTTCTTTTCCACCAGCATTGCATCTTCTCAGTGTCGTCCAGCGGAGCTTTTCCGAGTGGTTCGCGGCCTGTTACATTCTGGGCCAGGGAGAGAGATGGTGGAACCCTCGGTAGCACGCTGTGATGAGTTTGCACGGCACTTTGAGGATAAAGTCGCTCAGATTCGTCATGAATTGGACACCACCATTAATGCAGTTCCCTTGGTAGAGGCGTTCAGAGCACCGTCTGGTCCAGTTTTATTGGATGAGTTTCAGTTACTAAGGCCTGAGGATGCGGACAAGGTGCTTGGCCAAGTCCGATCGACCACTTGTGTGCTTGACCCTTGCCCTTCATGGCTTATTAAATCAAACAAGGAGGGGTTGTCTGGCTGGGTCCAGGAGGTTGTAAATTCCTCCTTGAGAGAGGGAGTGGTGCCTGCCGCTTTAAAAGAGGCAGTAATTAGACCACTCCTGAAAAAGCCTAACCTGGACCCAGAGGATGTTAACAATTATAGGCCAGTGGCCAACATCCCCTTCCTGGGCAAGGTGCTTGAGCGGGTGGTTGTAGGACAGCTCCAGGCACTGTTGAATGAAACGGATTATCTAGATCCATTTCAATCAGGCTTCAGGCCTGGTTTTGGAACGGAAACTGCCTTGGTCGCCCTGTGGGATGACCTCTGCCGGGAGAGGGACAGGGGGAGTGTGACCCTGTTGATTCTCCTGGACCTCTCAGCGGCTTTCGATACCATCGACCATGGTATCCTTCTGGATAGGTTGTCTGGGTTGGGAGTAGGAGGCACTGCGCTACAGTGGTTCCGCTCCTACTTGTATGGCTGATTCCAAAAGGTGGTGCTGGGGGATTACTGCTCTGTGCCATGGCAATTGTGCCATGGGGTTCCACAGGGCTCTATTTTATCCCCCATGCTGTTTAACATCTACATGAAACCGCTGGGGGAGGTTATCCCGAGGTGTGGGCTGAGGTACCATCAATATGCAGATGGCACCCAGCTCTACCTCTCTTTTACATCAAAACCAGGTGAGGCAGTGACTGTTCTGAATCAGTGCCTGGGCCCGGTCATGGACTGGATGAGGGCTAATAAACTGAAACTCAATCCAGACAAGACGGAGGTACTGTTAGTGGGTGGTTCATCTGCCCGGCTAGGTGATATTCAACCTGTTCTGGAGGGGGTTGCACTCCCCCTAAAGGATCAGAACTGTCACTTGAGGCACAGGTGAACTCAGTGGCACGGAGCACTTTTTATCAGCTTAGGCTGGTATACCAACTACGCCCTTATCTGGACAGAGATAGCCTTGCTACAGTTATCCATGCTCTGATAACTTCTCGTCTGGATTACTGCAATGCGTTATATGTGGGGCTGCCTTTGAAAACGGTCCGGAAACTTCAGCTGGTCCAAAATAGGGCAGCAAGATTGTTAACAGGGACTGGCCTGCGAGCTCATATTACGCCAGTACTTTTCCAGCTGCACTGGCTGCCAGTCCATTTCCAGGCCCGATTCAAAGTGCTGGTGTTAACATTCAAAGCCCTTAACGGCTTGGGGCCAGGTTACCTGAAGGATCGCCTCCTCCCATATGTGCCTGCCCGGACCTTAAGATCATCCTCAGCGGCCCTTCTCCGTGAGCCCCTGCCAAAGGAAGTGAGGCGGGTGGCTACTAGGAGGAGGGCTTTTTCTGCTGTGGCACCCCGGCTCTGGAATGAGCTCCCTAGTGAGGTTCGCCTGGCGCCTACATTGTATTCCTTTCAGCGCCAGGTGAAGACCTTTTTATTTTCCCAGGCATTTTAGCATTTTAGCTTTCTAAATTTTTATCTTTGCTGTTTTAAATCTGTATTTTAAACGCCTGCACTGCTGCTAGGTTTTATTGTGGTTGTATTGTTATATTGTGGTTTTAATGTTCTGTATATTTTAAATTGTTTTATTGTGTGTTGTTTGGATTTAATTTTTGTGAACCGCCCAGAGAGCTTTGGCCATTGGGCGGTATAGAAATGAAATAAATAAATAAATAAATAAATAATAGGGTGATCCAAGAACTCAATCCCACCATCATCAGTCCAAGAAATCATTCTTGTAATGTAATATCCACATTACAAGAATGGTCAGTGGATTATTGGAGTGAAGAGCACATAAGCTGTGATTCCTGCAGTCCTGAAGAACAAATACCAGACTGTACATGAAGGACACCTAAGAGTGATTAAACCCATTAGTAGAGCTAATGAAGTTGTGTTTTGGCCACAGTTGAACAGAAATACTGCAGAGAGGTGAGCAATGAATGAAATAAGAAGTATGGAATGGGCCTAGGATACCTTAAAGATTGTTTCCTCCTACACGTATATCTCTAGCCACTGACACAGGACCAGCTATACCTTGACCCATGAGTGGAAGGGAGACCAGGCCGAATAGAGTGACCCATCCCAGTTTGTCCTTCCTCTTGCTGTTACTTTTCCATTGCCACCAGGTGGAATCCTTTATTTTCTCCGGCTGCCTCCACCAGTTTTAAAAATCTTTGGGTCTCTTGAAAATACCTTTATGTAGTGTGCAGTTTGGCTTTTAGGCATGAGGTGGGTAAACCAACAAGAAAATAGACCACAAGGTGTAAACAACAAAATTGATAGGGGGGAAAAATTTAACATCTAAATAGAGCACACACACATAAAACAAAATCATAAGAGCAAAACAGTAAGAACATAACCAGGGTTCAAATGCATCCAGCTAATTCCTATCTAGACTGTGTCCCTATTTTCCCTCCCCAGCAGTATTTTCCTGTCAGAGATCTCAGCTTCTCCAAGCATTCAACGTCTTCCAAAAACAGCTCTCTGATTTTATTTATTTATTTATTTATTTTTTATGCCGCTCCTCAGCTAAAAAGGATCCCAGAGCAGTTTACACATCATCAATTACACAAAACAGTCCCTGCCTGCAGGCTTACAATCTAAAAAAGTCACAACTAGGGATGTCAGAGAATTCCGCCACGGATCTCGGTGAGGCCGAATGCCAGTGCATTCAGCCCCCTGAACTCCATGGCGGAATGGCCTGCCACCCCCCGCCTCCCCGTGGATCCCCCCCGGGACGAGACTCACCTGGGGCGGATCTTCCGGGCAGTGGCGGCTCCGGCGCCACCATTTCCAGGCTTGTGTGTAAAAAAAAAAAAAAAGACATGATAGGCTACGTAAAGATTTACATAGCTTAGCATGGCTAGGTTTAAAAAAAAAAAGAAAAAAAAGACATGATAGGCTACGTAAATCTTTACGTAGCCTATCATGGTTGAGTGGGTTTAAAAAAAAAAAAACAAGTACGCAAATGGTGGCGGCTACGGCCGCCAGCATTTGCGTTCCTTCTTTTTACTGTCTTAATCTACGTAAATATTTACGTAGACTATGATGGCGAAAATAAAGGGGAATGCAAATAGCGTAGCAGGCACTATTTGCATCCCCTTTTGATTCACCATTTTAGCCTACGTAAAGATTTATGTAGGCTAAAACGGTGAATGAAAAAGGGACGCAAATAGCACCCGCTACGCTACTTGCGTTCCCCTTTATTTTCACCGTCATAGTCTACGTAAATATTTACGTAGATTAAGACGGCCAAAAAGAAGGAACGCAAATGGCGGCGGCCGTAGCCGCCACCATTTGCGTACGCGGTTGGTTGTTGTTGTGTTTTGTTTTTTTTTTACCCAGAGCCCTCCGCGGCTGGAAATCCGGCTGCGGACGGCTCTGGCCTGGCCGGGCTGGGCCATGCCGGGCCTGGCCGGCTGCTCCGCGGAGCTGCCGCGGAGCACAGACGGCCGTTCGGAACGCCTCCCCCCCCACCATCAACATAATCCACGAAAAATAAGTCACTTTCGTACATCCCTAGCTCACAACTAACTAACAAGGAAAACAGAATGGGGAGGGAAGAGGGAAAGCATTCATTGTTTTAGCAGGGATGGTGGAATGGCCCTACTATCCCTCTCATCTCCCTCTCTGCAGCCTACTGGAATGGCTGCTGGTGGTGACAGCTTCTCTTTCTTATTCTTCTGGCCTTTTTCTCCATTTCAGTCTTCCTTTGCATACTGAAAACTCGTTCTGGTCTCAACTGTTTATAAGTTAAAGCCATCTAGTGCTCTTGAAACTCTTGACCAATCAGGAGGACTCACTCTTACCACAAATTTCTTTTAATGAGCTCCTTGGAAACATGTCCACAAAAACTAAAACTACTCCGTGAAACCTAGAGTCTTGGCACCATAATGGAAACAAACCCACTACTACTGGGTCCTTCTCTTGATAACCATCTGCTGAACTTCATTAGTGGCACATGTTGTTTCTTTGGCTGCCTGAACTTTTGACCTTTTGGTTCCAGCAAATACAGGTTTTTTTAACCCTATAACATCCAAGTGAGCTACATACAGAATTATAAAACAATTCTGTTCCTTCATACCCACACACTGAGATTAACATCAGATGCCATGCTCATATGAAGTTTGATGGGTGGGCATGTAAAACACCAACCCCCAATTGTGGAATAGCCTCTCTGGGAAAACTTGCTTGGCTCAGCCATAATCTGGTATGGCCAAAACATAGCTTTGGGGAGTGGCTCTGAGGGATGCTGTGGTCTGATTTTTGGTAGGTTGATGGTGATAGGATGCTGAAGTATTTGTGGCTATATTGTTAATTATTAATTGTGTATTTTATTGTTGTTTTATTGAAATGCTAGCTACTTACAATATCTTTGTGACTGCAATTAACAAAGATGGGATATCTCAATTTCAAAAATGAATGAATAAAAATTTCAGAAATAATTTCAGAAATTTCACAAGGAAAAGATTAATGATATCACATGAAAAACTAGCAGTTCCATGGTCCAAATGATGACTTGGCAACAGATGGGAGTAAGCAGAGAGTCCAGTCCACATTCCATGGACTACCTGATAAGCATTGACCTTTAGGTGTTGATGTATCTCAGTGACCCACACCAGCAAGGCCCAGAGCTTTGGGTGATTCATGAGAACTCACAGGAAATCAACACCCATCAAAAGGTCTGTTACCCTCAAAGATTCACCCCAGTTCCTCAGTAGATGCCCACAATTCACCTTGAGAGATCTTTGGCAGCAACTCCGCAATACACTATCCACTTAGAGTATTCCTTTCACTTGATCTTAACATCTTGGTGATGTGTCCAACTATGTTTTAATCTATGGAAAGATTTTCTGTGCATCCAACATATTGGTTCATTATTGTCAGGCTCCTAGCTGACCTGTCCTCTTTGGAGTACTTTTTGAAGGAGGAGGATTGGAATTCTACAGCAAACCCACTCCCACAAAAGACATGGGCAGCCTGAGAAGTCCCAGCACAGGTTGCCCAGCTTGGGGTCCCAACAAACCTCTTCAAACCCATCCTATGCCCTGTCTTGATTACTGATTCTCCTCCTTTGTTCCATGGTTCCCAGGAGCATAGGCACAAATTGACCAGGTGGGAGACTCAGTCGTCATCAGAGCACCGCCTAACCACTGGAAGACCATGGCTGGTTTAAGATTGGGAAAGGGGTACGGCAGGGTTGTATACTCTCACCCTACCTATTCAACCTGTACGCAGAACACATCATGCAACGTGCTGAGCTTGATGAATCCAAGGCTGGAGTTAAAATCGCTGGGAGAAACATTAACAATCTCAGATATGCAGATGATACCACTTCGATGGCTGAAAGTGAGGAGGAGCTGAGGAACCTTATGATGAAGGTGAAAGAAGAAAGTGCAAAAGCAGGGTTGCAGTTAAACCTCAAAAAAACCAAGATTATGGCAACCAGCTTGATTGATAACTGGCAAATAGAGGGAGAAAACGTGGAGGCAGTGACAGGCTTCGTCTTTCTAGGAACAAAGATTACTGCAGGCGCTGACTGCAGCTAGGAAATCAGAAGACGTTTACTTCTTGGGAGGAGAGCAATGACAAATCTTGACAAAATAGTTACGAGCAGAGACATCACACTGACAACAAAGGTCGACATAGTTAAAGCAATGGTATTCCCCGTAGTAACCTATGGCTGCGAGACCTGGACCATAAGGAAGGCTGGCTGAGCAAAGGAAGATAGATGCTTTTGAACTGTGGTGTTGGAGGAAAATTCTGAGAGTGCCTTGGACTGCACGAAGATCCAAGTCCATACTCCAGGAAATAAAGCCAGACTGCTCACTTGAGGGAAGGATATTAAAGGCAAAATGGAAGTACTTTGGCCACATCATGAGAAGACAGGATACCCTGGAGAAGATGCTGATGCTAGGGAAAGTGGAAGGCAAACGGAAGAGGGGTCGAGCAAGGGCAAGATGGAGGGATGATATTCTGGAGGTGACGGACTCGACCTTGGGGGAGCTGGGGGTGGCAATGGCCGACAGGAAGCTCTGGCGTGGGCTGGTCCATGAAGCCACGAAGAGTCAGAAGCGACTGAATGAATAAACAACTCAGGAGGAGGGGAAATCCCAGCTGCAGACAATGAGAAAGCAGACCCGGCTGCAACTGCTGAACCAGGAAGAGAGGTAGTTGACAGCATGTATATAAGGCCTCAGTCTCCTCCCTGACCTTGGCTAAGTTAACAGCCCTCCCCCCCCCTCCACCCCGCGACCTTGCTCTAGGTATGTGCTGAGGACAATTACATGCTGACTCACAGGAAACGGTGAGATCTCATTGCATAAAAGACTCTAACAATTGTGTTTGTTTTTTTACAAATGAACTTTATTGACTGAATTAGATAAATGTGCTGTTTTTTCTTCATATAAAAGAGTATAACAAACTGTTGTGTTGTGATAATAAAACGAGGTGGCCGTGTGCATCAAGGTGCCCTCATGAGCTCAGGCAGCTCTTGCAGCGTTGCAACCCATTCTCATTGCAAGCGGTGCACTTGAGGGCTTTGAATGAGTCTGTAAAGCAGTTCCGAAACACCGACATCTTGCTCCCATGGCACGCGGAGCACGGAAGAAAACCAAAGCCCCCACAGGAGAGGCATTCATGGGGGTGTTGAACTCTCTGCACACACATGAAAAAGGAGGAGGAAGAAAACCTAGCATTCGTTATTTGCATTATATTCTGCATTTGGAGGGCCAAATTAAATGTGAGGTTAATGTGTGGATACACTTAACATGCAACTTTTTGTTATGTAAACTGAAGTCACCAGGAAGCCGAAGCAACCTCAGGACCATGGGGGGTGGGAAACTTAACTTTATTTTCAATTTAATTTAACTTTATTTGCATTTCAAGGGAAAATTCCATTGGCACCAATGTGAGCTTCCCTCAAAATGAAAATAGCAGCTTCACAGATGGGATTTTTGTCACACACAAAATGGCAAGGAAAGAAAGAGTTAAACTCTTTCTCCCCACCCTCCACCGTCCCAAAGGTGCTTAGGCTTCCCTGCAGCTGCAGAAAACCATGTGTGGTAGTTGCACATTAATTGCAAAAACCCACGCACGTTCGTTGCATTCACACAAGTGACCAGTGGAGGCTGGTGGCTCTGATTTCGGTGAGGCAGTGGATCCATTCTGGGTTTCAGTCAGACCCAGCCAGAACTCTAAAGAAGGTATCTAAGGTGCTGAAGCCTAGCCCCCAGATAGGTTCAGCACCTTGGATAGGTCCTTTAGAGTTCTGGCTGGTTCTGACTGAAACCCAGAATGGATCTGCTGCTCCACCGAAATCGGAGCCACCAGCCTCCAGTGCAATCAACATCACATCTAAAGTGGTCCTGAATCAGGGCTCAAATGTCAATACTGTTTCTATGAATCATGGAAATCTTTTGCTTTTTTACAATCACTGAACTTCATTTTATCTGTTTGTTCCCCTATTAAGAGCATCATCCAGTGGTTCATTACAGTTACGGTAGCCTACCTAAGAAAAACTTTACTGATTTCCTTTCTCAGTGTAATAGAAATGGCAATGAAATGTGAAGTGAATGTGGGGTTTCCTGCTTATGAGAAACATTTCCACAGGAAGAAATTGGAATTTTGGAATCGTGAGAGTATCAACATTTGTCAATGGACAATATTCATGCAGATTCTTGGTCAGGCTGTGCTGTGACCGTCTGCTCCCTCTCCCCAGCACTGCTAGAAATACAGGACTGGATAAGGAACACATGGCTGACGGACAAACAACCCAGTGGGTTGTTTGTATCCAGTACTGTCCCAGCGTTAGCATAACCCTTCCATTTTTATTTACCTTATGACTAAAACGTAAGAGCTTGTTTCTCCATGTTTTCCTTGTGTAGCTGGCATAGGGCCAAAACAGATGTGACGTTATTCATTTGAGGGATAATTGTGTGGATATTTTTGCTAATAACTAGCAGCCAAGGGGGAGGGGTGGGTGATTCTGATTGGGACTGTGGCATGAGAAGGGGGGTTAACCATGGTCCAGATCCGGGGTAGAGGCATAGCTACTATTTGCACTGAGAGGGAAATTCTCACTGGTGACAATGGCAGCTTCCCTCTTGATGCAAGTAGCAGTCATGGGGGAGGAGTGATCTGGGTGTCGAATGTAGCAGGGGCGGAGTTATTAAGGCCGCTCTCCTGCTGTGCCAAGGGTGCACAGCCTTTTCAGCCCAAGGGGCACACTGAGTGTCTGCCGGGATAGCAGGAGCCGCACATGTGCACACACACACTACTCACACACATTCTCACACACTCACAAACATACACATGCCAGTCACACTCATCCCACAGGTCCTGATCTTGCAGCAAGGGCATCTATTCCTTGTCACAGCAGCAGAGTACTGAAGCCTCCTCCTCTCCACCCCAATCTGATCCGCAAAGAAAAAAGAAAAAACCCCTCCAGAAATGGGCTTTCTGGTTCCTGCCATAAAAGCCTCATTCCTAGAATGTCTCCAGAGCATCCTAGGAGCTGGCAGAAAACTTCGAGCACTGATTCCTAGGGTGCTCTAGGGACACTCTAGGCATGCGGCTTCTATGGCAGGAAACACAGAGCCTGTTCTCAGAGAGGTTTCTTGCCGTTTTCACTCCCCCACATTTATTTTTTTTTTAGCAGTGGCAGATGCTTGGGGTCTGGGAGCCACTAGACATGGCTTGTGGGGACTGCCTGTGGGCTGCACGTTTTGCAGCCCGGCTCTAAGCCATGGTTTCTGTAGTTGCTATTTGCTTTTTTTACAAAATGAACGCAATTATTATAATTGCAAGAATAACATTAACATCTATCTTGTCCTATAGTGAGGCAAAAGCTTGGAGCTTTGTAATTCGAGTCCTCTTACAAAGAAAATGTAATACAGCTACAAGCATGCCCAAGAACAGGGAGCTATCAACACGCATTATCACCAACAGACAGGAGAAGCCAAACTGCAGTTAGCTTTAAAGCAAACATTTGTCTTATCAAACATAACAACCCAAAAGGCAACGAGAGTGACTTAGAATAGTTAAATAATGAGTTGTCTAGAGAAATCAAACATGCATTTTGCATATGTTTGTATCAATATAATAGTACACTGGGAGTACTGACAAGAAAATTGAGTTTCTGATGTATGGAAAATGAGATTTTAATGTGTAGTCTTTTATAACCTCATCAATTACCTCAATTTTGGTTAAGAGGTCTTGCAGTTCCCCAGATTCATTCATTGACAAAATTTTCTCCGCACCCTGTAAGGAAACAAGCAAAATCTGTTAATGTAATAACAGAGATATATAAGGGATTATTTTTTATTCTGAGTTTTAGTCCTGCCAGTTTAGCTGAAAGAAAAGGGAGAGACTTCTGCCCCTAAAAAGGTTTTTTTAAACAATATAATCATACTTTTTTAGTTGGCCCAAGCCTTGTTGGCTGAACCTAGGGTCATTTGTCACATATATATTGGGCTACATGTTCACTGCAGTTTTTATTCCTTATCTTACAATACATGCTTTCTTACAAAAAAAAAGGCGGGGGTAGGATGAAGCATCTTGTTAATATGTCAGAGAGGCAATTTCTTAAACATATGGTGCATCAGAGAATGTTGCTAAATGAGCATGAGAAAACTGGTATTTCTATTATTCAAGCATTTCCAGCACTGAATTGCGTACCTGGGTATATAATACCATGGGATGAAAGGTGATGAAAAATATAATGCTGCTAAAATCAAAATTCAGAAGTGAATAATAACAATAATTTAGGTTGAGTACATTGGACCATGGGGAATTTCTGAGCTTTGAAGCAAAGCCGTAATGAAGTTAGTCTTCATTTTTCTTCTTGAAAGTACAAAAGGCTATTGTAAAGAAAATGAAAGTGCTGAAGAAGATATTAAACTTTCCTTTGGAACCTTCTGCCAATCAAAGAGGACCGGTTGAAGAACTGAGCAATACTACTGGTCATTTGTATTTAATGTGTGTGTCATTCATTCTAAGAGCGTAGTGAAAGATTCAGTTAGGATGGAGCCAGAATTAGTTCACTTTAGGGCAGTTTGCAGCACTCTGTGTAAAAATGTTCAGGTAATCATTTACACTGATCTTATTTGCCCTCCGTGATGTCATCACTTCACCAAATCTGACTGACTGAGTAGCACTGTGATGTCTTCTTATTCACTGCATGATCCCTGACTAGGTGATATACACATGACTAATCCAGGAAGAAGGAAGATGAGGGAGGAAAGCAGCAACTGTAAGAAATAATGGTACCAAACAGGATTTTAAAAAAGTGAATATCTGAACAATCTAAGTGTTTTTCAGGGAATATTCTACCCTGTTGAGAGTACACGAGATAAGGCAGCCACCTGAATATTATCCATGTGTCTTCCCACTTCGTCAATAAAACTGTGGTAGGTGCATGGTTTAATCGTTACATAAAAGGAGCGTTGAAAAAATCAGACCAAAAGTTGCCACCCTTCCTGTGCTGTTGGCTTAAGAAGACTGGCTCACTTTTGGTATTGGAGCCCATATCTGCTTATAGCAACAAAGCACAGCAAGGGAAAGCAGAGGATATGTGGCACTGCTTCCCCAAGTGCTCCTTTTCATTTTAAAGAATAGACTCACCCATCCCCACTGTATAAGCGACCAAAGCAAACATGGGGATGAAATGCATGTAGTTGTCTACTCTTGTCTAGTTTGGCCCTCAGATTGCGAATTTCTACCTGTAAACTGAAACTGTAAAGTATTCAGTGCAGGCCTAGTCATTTCTGCCATGCTTAACATCTTTGCGACTCAAGACATAGTACCAAGAAGGGGTCCCACCACCGCAACACAACCAATCAGTGTTTCTCTAACTTTTTTTAACTTCCCTCCTCCCTTCTAAACTTAGGTTACCTTATGAAAAGCCCCAACCCAGTGCAAGAATGTGTGGATTGGGGTGGTAATCCCACACTGGCATTGAAAGAGGAATAGAATTGCTCTGATCTCCTTCTAAAGCCACACATAGGAAAACATGAGAAATAAATATAAGGGCAAAGCAGTAGCACTGTTTGAACTCTTCTTCCCAAATCAAATGCAGATGGAGAGGCAATAAGGCAGCAGTTTATCCCCACAAATGGAACGGGGACATGGGGATCATCTGCTAGGGGCCATTAAAGGCCAAAGTACATGCTGCGTTTAATGCGCAGACATGCAGCTGTGTCTCTGCATGTTCATCCATTAATTATGAGCATGGGAGGGAGAGCTGTTATCAGGACCACTCTATGGGGGGGGGGGCTATATCTTCCCTCTCCAGCTGTGTGAATTTTCCTTCAGATTGCAGTTGGAGAGGGAAGAGATAAGCTTGCCCTCCATCAAGGCTGCTGTCAAGAGTAGGCAAGGTCGGGCACCTGTCAAGCAGGCCCCCACTGAGAGGAGCCCCCTGGACCTGCTCCTCCTCTTCATCCTTACAACCTGCTTGTTCACCTGCCTCTTGCTCTGGCCCAGACAACGGTGGTGGTGAGAAGGAGGAGCAGTAGATGCCACGGCCTGCTTGGTCGCTGGTCCTCTGCCTGTCAAGCAAGCCAGTGGTAGCAATGCTGAGAATGAGGGGGGGGAGCAGTAGCCGCTGGTGACAATGGCAGTGAGAAGGCAGACTCACTGCAGGAGGGGGACCACTGAGGAGTCTTGCCCAAGCGCCTTACAGAACGTAGAGCTAATACTTCCCTCCATACATGGGGCAGTCGTCGTCCCCCCCCCACCCCGGAATTAAGTAAGGAAAAAGCAGAGACATAGCTACACACTATAATGCAACCAACATGTAGTTTGACTCTCACTCTACAGAAGCCTTGGCCAGTGGGAGGGGAAGGCACCACCTGCCTCAGGATCCTAGCTTTCCTTTCTTAGTATTGCCATCTTCTTGCCTGGTCAGAGCTGTACACACTTGAGCTCTTTCTTCCATCAGCTCCATCACTAAGCCATGTTGCTGCCTCTGAAACCTAGAGGTGCAGGAAGTTTCAGATTATGTTCAATGGCTTCAGACATCTAACTGCTGCATTTTGGAGAAGTCACCATTCATCATCTACCACCATGTTTAAGGGCTTCCCGCAATTTTACCAAGGCTTCTGCTTCCAGAGTCTTTGAGGAAGAATTCCTTTGTATATGTGTCCCCCTTTTTCCCCTTTATGTGCCAGTTCTATATATTTCATTATACAGCCACTAGATGGCACTGTTGTATTGCTGCAATAAAGCGCCCTTTCATCAGTAGGCCCCACGGTTCATAACTGGAGGAGGGAAAATGCCAGACTTCCATCATCATGAAAAGCACCGCAATAAATGCTACAAAGAGTAGGAGGAGGATGACACTGTATATAGGACCCGCGAACATCTGTGAGTGACCAATCATACGTGCATGATAAAATGCCTCATACAGAAACAGCCTAAATCATAAACATGGAGAAGTCTTCTAATGGCTGCATTTTGGACAAGTCACCATTCATCATCTTCCACCATGGTTAAGTCATAAGGCGATAAATGCAAAGACAAGGGCTCCCACAAAGGCATTATCATTTCTTCATAAATAATATTAACCCAGTATAAGTGCCTTGCTCTATATACCCTTTGTTGTCTCTGTATGGTTAAAGAAAGAGATTAGTACATTTAAGAAATCTGATGCTTGTGCTTTATTCTTGGAGAGTTTTAACAGATGGTTTGTTTTTGTTCCCAATTATGGCTACCCACTTTACCACTATTAGCAGTTTTTGTAAAGTTGGGAGTGGTCTCCTGCCACAGGATTTGCCACCACTGCTTTTGTTGCTATATGTAAATGTGTGATCAGCCCGCCATGCCTGTCTGACAACTTATTTTATTTAGTGCTTTGACTGATTACCTCAGAAATTTCAGAGGAAAGAAGACCTAACTGGCTTGCTGGCAATACCCAGGTTCTATTGTGTTCGGCTGGACCTGATTCATCCTAAGGGTAATTACAGAAATAATTTGGTATTTCTGAATTGCCTTAAAATTTGTGAAAGCAAGCTGGGTATATGGTTATGGTTACTTGACCTTTGTCATTGCTATTTATCTTTCTCAGTACTTTTCAATACCTTAAAATGATAAACGCCTATGTTCATTTTTATAGCAGGAATTCCTAGCTGGAAGAATTCCTAGCTGGAAGAATTTCATTAAATTTCCTTCATCGTTATCCCAGCAGAGGGCATAATTCATTTTCAGATATATGCAGCGCCTCTCAGCTAAATAAATGCTTCAAAGATGTACTAAATTGTGCATAATAATATGGACAGAGGCAGGCTGTCCATATTATTATGGACAGGCCATTATATTATTTATCTTTACTTGGATGTAGACTCAGTAGGTCTGTCTACCACTTTTATTTTAAAAAATAAGTTGATAAATCTTTTGCCTTTTAACTTGTTAATCAATCAATGGAATGTATTGATGGCAAAGCCTCAGTACAGTTGTCTTCTTGGGATATAGTGGGAAGTATCAAATAATTTACAATTTGGTATGAATTTTATCATGATTGTCCGCTCGCATAACGTCTCAGAATTTTAAATCATCGTACCCTTACAGCGAACCACTGTTTAACTGATTTTATATGTTCATTTGGAAAAACTCAATAATATTTTTTTTTAAATAAGCAGCTACCCCTCATTGATAGAAGGAAAGGCCAATTAAACTAAATTCCAACATCAATGTAAATGCATGTAACATAGGGGCAATAAACACTGATAGCTAGTTCACACTTGTAGAGAGGTGCTACCAATAACCTCCCACACAATATCTCCAGTGCTCCATCTTTTTCACATTCACATGGAGAAGGTAGCAGGTGAACCTACTGTAGTGTAGCTTCTTACACATGATAGCATGACTTCTGTCCTTTTTGAGACCCCTGAGACTGAGGGAATTGTAGCAATCTTATGTAACCATACTTGTAGTTCAGACACTACATCCTCTGTGAGATGGTTGTCCAATAAATACAGTATTTGCTCCGAAGTTCTCTCGAGTGCCACCACTGATTCTTGAAAAGGTCTTCACAGTAGCAGTGGTCACTCTGTGTTGCTACAGGGTGGAGTATTTGTCCAAATCAGCTTCCCCAAAGCAAATCAATTTTGCCAGGTCAGGACCGGCCTCGTTTCCCACAGCTATAAATCATTTCTCTTTCTCCATGCTCTTTTCTGTTAGAAGGCATAGACTAAGTTAACAGGACATATTGATCAGCTGCTGGAGAAAACACAGGATGATTTTTTTATATTTTCTGTGATGACAGTAATAATTTATCTATAAATGTATGAGTCAGCTTTCTACAGAATACCCATGGGGCCTTGCACTATAAAAAGAAAAATAAAACAAACCTGAACAGGATAAAAAATAAACAATGTTTTAAAAAATCCATGTGTTAGCACATGATACATCATCTCATAGGTATGAGAGTAAAGTAGGATTGCTAGGTTTATTCCAGCAATATTCCACTATCCAGATTAAAAAGAGGAGATCATACTCTGATATCTGCCCCACAGTAAATAAATAGATGCCATTCGTTTCGTGACATTCTAATAAAAGCAGCTGCAGCACACTACACTGTTTACCCAGCAAACCAAACTAACTGGAATTACACCATGCTCAGTATACAGGCTTTCAAGCAGAAAGAATGGAAATCTTCCACAAACAATTTAAATGCACAGAAAAAATGTTCAGAGTCATATATATATATATATATATATATGTGTGTGTGTGTGTGTGTGTGTGTGTATATATATAATGCACAAATAGTGCATGCATTCAGTTCATGGCAGATGTGCCAGGGGCACATGAACATTTGTATATGTGCATTTGCATATAATAACAAGATTAAACATTCACTGAAACATGGTTTAAAACCTCTTTTGATATTGGCGCCATCACTTAACTGTGAGCTTCTCCAGAGTACTGTAAAGGAAATTCCCATCTCCTTCACATGCAAGTCTTAGGGCAGGATCCAACAGTGTCGTTCCACAAACTCAAATAGCACTAGCGGAGCTCCACCAAATCTGTTTGTTGCACAAGCAGTTGCACATTACGCTTTCACAAGGGATTGTGCAAGCGTCATGCATAACTGGTTGCACAACCGGTTGTGCAAGCATTATGCACAACCATTTACACAACAATGCTTGCACAATTTTAACTTTAGTTGGATTCTCCTCTTGCACATAGCTCAGAACCTAGTTTCTACTAGCATAACGTCATTTGCACTAGGGGAACGACACAGCTGGATACTGCCCTTAAGAATCTTTCTTGGAATGCAGGCTTTGAAACATTTCATCGGACTAGACATAGAGCATTTTTCTACATGAGGCTTTTATTTCACGCTCATGATTTGTCACTCACGGAAGTCTGTGGGTCCTTTACATGACGTCGTCACCCTCCAGGGCATCTCCTGTACTTTCTGACAATTATCCCGGTTTTTAAAAGATCGAGAATAATGCAGTAATAAATGTTAATCCACTTTAATGGTCATGTGAAATTCGCCATTCCATTATAACACAGTGCCATCTAGTGGCTGTATAATGAAACATGTAGAACTTGCAGACAAAGGAAGTCCTGGGGGGGGGGAAGCATGTGTCAGCCCATGTAAGGAGCGAATCTTAATCCTGCAAAGAATCTGGAAGCAGAAGCCCTGGTAAGTTGTGGGATAAAAAGCTTGGTGTGGAGAAGCCCATAGTGTCTTAACACTGTGCTGCATGAATTGTTCACGTTTTACTCATTTCGTTTTCAGCAGCATCCTCTTCCAATATAAAATAAAGATGTAGAAAATCAACTCTTTTTCAAACAGAGGGTATACTGTATATGTATAGACTAGAAAATGCAGCTTGCAATCTGCAAGAATGGATGAATTGCTAACTTGACCTATTTTCAGACTCACTTTCCTAGTTGCCATTGCAAACCCCCACCCCACTTCCCCTAACCTGAGTCTGCTTTAAGCGTATGAATGAGGAATTCCCATAGCACACCATTCTGTATTAATTGTGGCTAGGTTTGTTGTATGCTAGAACGTTGGTTGGTGTTATGAGGCATACTTCATGTTCTGAATTTTGAGGGAATGAAGCAGTATCAGACATTTCTAGTAATCAGGGTGTGTGGCATAGATGGGTTTCAAAATTTCAGATTTCTATCTGGTGTGGAAAATCCTTAAATTTGGATCCTTTTGACAGTGAATGAGGGTCATTGGGGTACAAACATCTCTATATACAAAGTTGGTATGGAGAATGTTAATATACATGATGATGATGCAATAAAACAAAGAATGATTTCTAGAAGTGTCTGAAATTCACCTGTTTATTTTCATGGATATTTCTGCTGTTCCACACACTGGTATCGCATGTTCAGGATAAGCATCAACAAAAGCAGATACATGATTTTCACAAACCAGATCCAAATCACTTTTGTCATCACACGTGCATTATTATCCACAGTTCTGTGTCACACACGCTGAAAACCACAGATGGCGACACAGGCCAGAATCACTGCTGCACATTGCATGCGCAATTGGCTTCATTGCCCATTCTTCAAAAGCACAGACAGTTGTATTAATTAAAGCAGAATTGCATCTTTGTGGCACATTACAATTGGCTCAACCACACAATTTAACACCATTGTTTTTCCGCAGATCCAGTGATAACATTCTCCAGCTTGTTGCCTACTTAGAATAATTATCTGTAACAGTAAATATGCAGGTTTTACTATGGGAGCAATATGGGAAACTACCGTTTCTAAATAAAAATGTATGTTTTGTGACCTTTGGAATGGAATCATGATGACTGAAATCAGAATGTACAACAGCAGTTTGTTGTAAGACTTAAGAATAAGAAGTTGGCCTAATGGACAGAGGAAACTAGCCAGTTTTCTTAGGTATGGTTGTTTATAATGATGCCCCACTGAAGAAGATCCATTGGGTTGAAACATAGCTGGTAGTTCTTGAATAAAGTACTTGAATAATATTTTATATACATATTTTTATATCTGCATTTTATTAAGTCACTCTGCTTGAGCTGGTTATGAGCTGGTTATGACTGCTATATGTTCTTTGTGTTCCTTTACTTTTGATTTTACATTTTAGCGAAATGCAAGAAATGTACCTTATTTGGAAAGTTAATCCACCTTATTTTTTTATTTGTGCATTTCTAATAATTTCTCAAGCGTATAGATTAAAAGTTATGGTATAGGAATTTAACGGTTATGTATGTTGTACTTACCCCCAGATACTGGCCTTCAATGAACACAACTGGTACTGATGGGATTTCACCTACTCTTCTGCATCTCTCATCTAGTTCTTTTCCATAGTCACTGTTCAGTGCAATATTTTTCTCTTCAAATTTCACTCTGTGGTTTTGGAAGATCTTTCGAACCAACTCACATCTTTCAAAAGTTGTTCTGACCACACGGAGGCTGGTTGTGTAAATTACTATGCGGCCATATTCCAGAACTGATGATACCTGTAGAAGGAAAAACTTTTTTTTTCTTTTAGTGTCCCTTCCAGGTTAAAAAACAAAACACCACCCTTGGTAAACAGTCATAAAATAATTCATTTTTATATCAATAGTTTTCAGTTAGCATTTCATTTGTCTGAGAAGCAACGTGAACAGTAGGCATAGAGGGCCAGCCCAAACGCACAACCATTCATTTAGGGCGGTCATATTATTCGGGATGCTAGTGAAGCAGTGCACAGTCTCAGATGCACTCTGGGGTCCCTTGCAATGCTGCAGAGGATGCTGGGCACAGTTCCTGCATTATGCACAGCTACATTCAGTCTGACCAGAGTATCAACTTAGCAAAGAATCACAGAACTCATCTCTGTTAAGAAAACAACTGTCCTCTCTCTCATGCCAGGACTGCTACTCACAGGGTTAGGCCAAAATATTTGGCCACCCCATTTGGCTGCAACCAGAAACATGAGCCCCATGAGCCTTCGCTGTGTTGCAAGAAAGAATGCTGATGCAGAACTCTTGAATCATAAGAGGACATCTTCAGGGTATCTTCACCGCCATTGCAAGAGATTTTGGTATGGACTCAAATTGCATACTCGATTTTACCAGCAACCCCTGAGAGGGCCTTTTCAGTGGTGGTGCCCTGTCCCTCAGAGAAGCTTGCCAGGTACCTACATTCAGGACTGCATTTTATTTTTGTTTCCTCAGGCATTTAGGAACTGTTTTAGTGCTTTTATATCGTTGCATTGTTTTATCCCTGTTGCTGGTTTTATTTTTGGTCTTATCGTGGGCTGCTGCTGTTTTTATCTGACTTGTTTTATTCTCATTGTTTTATTGCTACTTTTTATTTTATGTTTTTAATTTGTACACTACCCAGAGAACCTCAGTTATTGGATGGTTTGAAATGTAATAAATCAATAAATGCCCCGAACAGTGTTGCATAAAGGTGTAGGGATGTACGAAAGTCAATTACCTTTCAGCGGATTCTGTTCATGGGGGAGGGAGGCGTTCTGTCCCTCCCCCTGGAATCTTCGACGGGGGGGAGGCGATCCGGTCCTCCTCCCGGAATCCTCGACGGCTGGCTGTGCTCCGTGGCGGCTCCGCAGAGCAGCCGGCCAGGCTAGGGCCGTCCGCAGCCGGATTTCCGGCCGCGGTGGCTGCTGGGTTAGAAAAACAACAACAATGGTATACACAAATGGCGGCGGCTACAGCCGCCGCCATTTCCGTTCCTTATTTTTCGCCATCTTAGTCTACGTAAATATTTATGTAGACTATTACGGCGTAAATAAAGGGGAACGCAAATAGCGTAGTGGGCGCTATTTGCGTCCCTTTTTGATTCGCCGTTTTAGCCTATGTAAATATTTACGTAGGCAAAAACGGCGAATCAAAAAGGGACGCAAATAGCGCCCACTACGCTATTTGCGTTCCCCTTTATTTACGCCGTAATAGTCTACGTAAATATTTAGGTAGACTAAGACAGCGAAAAATAAGGAACGCAAATGGCGGTGGCCATAGCCGCCGTCATTTGCGTACACTTTTTTTTTTTTTAACGGGATGTGATAGGCTACGTAGGTCTTTACGTAGCCTATCACGTCTCTGTAAAAAAAAAAAAACAACCAAACACCAGACTGCAAATGGCGGCGGCGGTGGCAGCCGGTCAGAAGACCAGCCGCCAAAGCCGCCGCCACCAGAGCTGCCGCCGGAGCTGTCGCCGCCCGGAACATCCACCCCAGGTAAGTTTCGTCCCGGGGGGGATCTGCGGGGGGTGGGGGGGCAGGCCGTTCTGCCACAGATTTCGGGGGGCCAAATGCACTGGCATTCGGCCTCCCCGAGATCCATGGCAGAATTCTCTGACATCCCTATAAAGCTGCAATCAGACCATCCATGGATCTCCAGACTCAATCGTTGATGGCATGGCCTCCTTTAGCACTGTTGCACTAGAGTTCTTCACGTTCCTATGCATGTCTCAGGGTCTATGGCTGCTTGTTCTAGTATTCTTGGTATGGTATCAGAGCTTGGTTATTATGCATGCCTATTACAGGTAAAGAGTTGTGGTGTTTGTTTTTATAGTGAGTATTACGCTCTAATAATAATAAAAAAGTTTGATGATGTAAAGATCAAGAATCATCTTCTTTTCCTTAATGGTTAATCACAGCTAGTCATTTATTGTGAGTAGATGGGGCAAAAATCTAAATATCCAGAACAGTTAACATAAGGAAAGCCACACTTTGCTTAAGCCCTTCTTTCTCACATTTATTTGCATTATCCATTTTTCAGCTATGTCCTTATTTCATTTCTTGTACACATATCACGTATGATTACATTTGATTGGAGCAGAGTTGAAAACGTAGAGTTGAAACAGAATGCCTCTTGCAACCACACCAGGAGTTCCTAATGTCAGGGCCAGCATCAGGCTGGAGGGAGCCCTGGGCAAACTGCCCTCTATCAGGCCTACCAGGTGGTGACCGCAGATGGCCTGACATCAGTACAGCTGTTGCTGCTGTGCAACCACCTGGCAACAGCAACAGAAGCAGATGATCAGGCAGCAGTGCTGCTACTGCACAGCCCACTAACTCACCTTCGTGATGGTGGTAGCAGCAGAAGTGAACTGCTGGCTGGTCAATCTGTGCCTGAAATGTATAGTCGCTGCTATATTTGCAAATCAAAAGCAGTTAGCAATGAAAGTGATGCAGAAGCCACCTGCTGTGGGGTTGCCTCCCTCTTGCTTCCAAACATCTGATGCTCCCAATGGTATGACCTCAGTAACACTGTGCTTCAGCCGCTCAGTGCTTGAGGCCAGGGTTTTGCAGAATGGTGCAAGGTCTCAGGTCCATTTTAATCTCCTCTGCATGATGTCCAAGTTCAAAAAGGGTGGCACTAGCTTTGCAGTGAGACTTCCACTCTTCTTGCTAGCAGGCCTTGCTCTGCCACAACCAATTCTGGCCTGGCATTTCGCTCACGCGTTGAAATAAATGCCATCAGTCACACAGGGAAGGAGAAAGTGCCACAACCAAGGATGTCGGGCTGCTTCCTAAAAGGGTCGCTTGCAGAGCAACAGCCTGCAGCCTTGCAAAACGAGTGACCCCTTAGCCTTAGCTCCTGTGGGATAAAAGATGATGGTATGTTATATACTATGTTATATTATATTATGTCGTGACAAACCATACAATGCGTCACTAGTGATTTCTGCTAATCTAGCATACACAGCTTCACATCCCTTCACACAACGTGTGTGGGTTGTTGCAATCACTCGCGGTCCTCGAACACCCTGCACATTTCAGTGGATGCTGCGTGGCTAGAAAGCAAAACGCCAGCCTGTCTAATGCTGTCTTACAGCCTTATGAAGAAGCCCTGTTGGCTGGTTTACTGCAGCCTTCCCCAACCCGGTGCCCTGCAGACACACTGCAGTGGAGGCTGGTGGCTCCGATTTCAGTAGGGCTGTGAATCCATTCTGGTTCAGAACCAGCCAGAACTCTACAGGAGCGATCCAAGGTTCTGGACCTATTTGGGGGTTAGGGTTCCACACCATGGACAGCCCCTTTAGAGTTCTGGTGGGTTCTGGCTGAAACCCAGAGTGGATTCAAAGCCCCATTGAAATCAGAGCCATCAGCCTCTACTGATTGGAGTTGCTGTCCAACACATCTGGAAGCCACCAGGTTGGGAAAGCCTGGTTTATTACATCCCTGCCCTGCTTACTAACCTAATTAGCAGTCTTGAGATGGTGAACACATTAATTAAAATTGCAACCAAGCAATAATAACAATCCATTAACAACTTAAAGCAGCAGGTACAACCACTGGCAGCGCTTCATCTAGTAATGTATCTATTTGGTAACATTATTTATGAGACATCATTCAGCCCAGCAAGGGCCCCTAAGGTGACTTACATCCTACAGTCGGGGCACTGCCAGAGAAAAGACCCTGTCCTAGGTTCCCAACCTAACCTCTCCTGGACATACAACAAGGCTGCCAAAGCAGATATTTAATCTACGTGCAGGTTCATAAAAGAAAAGGTGGTCTTTCAGCTATCCTGGCCGCAATGGTACTCCCCGTAGTAACCTATTGCTGCGAGAGCTGGACCATAAGGAAGGCTGAGCGAAGGAAGATAGATGCTTTTGAACTGTGGTGCTGGAGGAAAATTCTGAGAGTGCCTGGGACTGCAAGAAGATCAAACCAGTCCATACTCCAGGAAATACAGCCAGTCTGCTCACTTGAGGGAAGGATATGAAAGGCAAAACTGAAGTACTTTGGCTGCATAATGAGAAGACAGGATACCCTGGAGAAGATGCTGATGCTAGGGAAAGTGGAAGGCAAATGGAAGAGGGGCCGACCAAGGGCAAGATGGATGGATGATGTTCTGGAGGTGACGGACTCGACCTTGGGGGAGCTGGGGGTGGCGATGGCCGACAGGAAGCTCTGGCATGGGCTGGTCCATGAAGTCACGAAGAGTCGGAAGCAACTGACCGAATAAACAACAACAAAAACAAGGTAAGAACCAGTACCTACAAGGAAGGGCATAGTTCCACCCTTAAAATTGCCTGCCCACCCATCTGTTCCCTGTCGCTCTTACCTATGCTAAACACCACTAAATTCCATCCAAAAAAGAAAAAGGAATACCTCACTGAAGAAAACCACTGAGTATCTGAAATAGTCCTGATCTGGGGATGGGGAAGGGACTGGCCAGCATAATTTCTGTGGAGGAGAGTTCTAAAGGTGTGGTGCCACCACAGAGAAGGCCATCTGTGATGGATCTTCCTGAGAAAAAGGAATGACAAATAAGATCTTCTTTGTCAATCTCAAGAGGGAATAAATAGCAAGAAATGCTCCTTCCTGGAATGTTTATTTATTTAGAGAAATTGAATACCTCTCTTCATCTAAAAAGATTCCAGGATGGTTTACTCTAAATTGCAGCCAGAACCAATTGGTAATAAGTGCAACTCCTTAATAAGAGTAGGTTTATATGAGCTCTTCATCGATTTCTCACTTCTGCGGCCTGGAATAATAAACATTTCTGGACACTTTTCAAAGGCAGCCTTTCACAGAGCCCATCACAGCAATACAACCTGTGGGTTGCCACAGCAGGTTGTGTGGCAAAATACACTTTTGAACTCTGGATTACTGACTGGAGAACTGAGTCACTCACAACAGCTGTAACTCAATGGGAGAGCACAAGAAGGTTCCAGGTGCAATTCTTGACACCCCCAGATAGGTCTGGGAAGACTGCCCCTCAGTGTTGGCAAGACTGAACTAGACCAGTCGTCTGACTATAAGGCAGTGACCTATTTTCCGAAGTACAGGAATATAAAAAGTGAAGTAGCGTGAACCTTAGTCAACCTCATATGACTACATTGCAATAAAATTCTATTATCAGCATGATATATTTCTCAGGCAATATAGTGAACTGGCAAGAAATCCACTCAGTGATGTGGAATGTTAAAACTTCGCAGCATGGCCCAAGTTCCCATTGCGGTCCCAAAATTCTCAAGGAGAGGTAGGGTGGCCAGATATTGTGCAAGACGATCCACTGGGGTGGACGAGCCGCATGATAATTGAGCATCCTCCTGCTGCCCCGAGGAACTGCCATTGTGTGCAATGATATTGGCGGCAAGAGGCAGCAGGATGGGACAGGAACCGAGAGGGAAGCTCCATGGCATTTCTCTCTCAGCTCCAATCCTATCCTGCCTGTGCCGCAGCCACCGAGAGCAACTGTGCCAGTCTCTGCCAGGCACAGCAGAGGAAGGTGCAGTTGCTTGCTCAGCCATGGTACCCAAGCAGCAGACATCCTGCCCAAGAAGAGCAAATTTGTTCACCTTTTCTGTGATAAGAAGCAGCTGTCAGTAGTATGCTACCTAGCAGATACGGTTGAAAAAATAAATACACTTAATCTGTCCCTTCAAGGTAAAGGTGACATTTTAACAATGAGTGAGAAAGTAACTGCTTTTCGAAAGAAACTCGTACTATGGAGAGAACATTTTGAAAATGGATATTTGGCAATGATTCCATCGATTTGTGATTTTGTTGCCGAAAACGATGTAAGTGTCACCTATAAAAACTCTCATATCTGCACACTTTAAAAACTCGGAATCAGAATTTTCTACCCTGTTTAAAAACCTTCCAAACCAAGAGTTTTAGTTTGTTAAAAATATAAAAATGCAACACCTTCCGATTAGTTTGCAAGAACAACTGATTGACATCAGAGAAGATGGAAGCTGAATGTCAACAAAAACCTTTGCATAATTGGTGGATGGGACTGAAAAATGAGTATCAAGATTTAGTAAGTGCAGCCAATGATGCACTTCTTCCATTTGGATCTACGTATCTTTGTGAGGTGTATCTTTGTGAGGTATCTTTTCCAGCTATGACAGCCATTAAAACCAAGTATCAAAATAAACTGAACTTAGAACCAGACCTTCGAATCGCTGTATCTTTACACTGTAAAGTGTTTAAACCAAGATTTTCGAAAATAATGATTCAATCACATTGCTCTCCCTAAAAATATCAAAAAGATTATTTTTAAAATATTGATTATTTCATCTTTATCTCATCCTTTTTTAATTTCTATTTTTGTGTATGTTTTATAATGTAGACAATATATTAGTACAGTAGTACATGAATATAATATTTAAATAAATATACATATATTGGGGGTGCGTGCTCAAAAAAATGTACTGATAGGGGTGTGCGATCAAAAATGTTTGGAGACCACTGCTCGGTCCATCTCAGCTTTGTGGCAGTCCCTCGGCTGCCTGTGCTTGTGCAGCCGTTCAGGAGGATGAGATGGATAGGAGGACTTTCTCACAACCGCCTGAAACACTATTATAGAAAATAGGCAGCTTTAATAAACCTAGCTGGCATGTGCCTATTTCACAGCGCAGTCTTGGCCATTGAGTTCAGAAAATAATTTAACTGACATGAGAAACATCAAACAATACCGGTATGGCTGTGAGAAGAAGGGGACATTGCAATTCTATGCTTTATGTAGTGATAGGAAAAACTGCCAGCTCCATTTCTGCGGACTTTGTCTATTTCTGACCTTCAAGTCCGTTCCAGCTGGTCCCATGCCAGTTTTTTACAGGGGTTGGGGGGGGGGTGTATTTTTCTAATGTCATTTTGTGCATGTTTTTCAAATTGTATGGATTTTTGTATGCATCCACCCATTGACTAAGGCATGTTTCTATGAGTTCTTGACATGCATAAATTGTTCACTACACACTTTTCAAATGTGTCTATTTTATCAGACATATTTTTCCTGTTCCATTGAATGCATTGCACATCCAGAAATATATGGACTTCTGTAATGGCCCCAGGCCTGTAAACAAGTCACCAGGAGTTTTTAGAGGGGCCTAGAGATCCATAATGCTTTCTGCTTTGGTGCAATTCCCTTGCTAGTGGGCCTCTTGGCTGGTAAGATGAGTCAAAGGTCAATATCGCCACCTCAGCACATTCCATGCTAAAGAGCGCTGGTCTTATCAGGGCCTAGGATGTGCCTGAGAAGTGAAGCATGTTTGCCTTAAAGCTGAAGGTGTCTGTGCTGGGAAAGTTCTGATTGGTTTTCTTCTGAACAAGCACTGTTAGCCTGTGCTGGGAAAGTTGCAGATGAACGCTAATTAACACTTGCTTCTGTCATGCTGCCTCACTGCTGACATGTATAGTATAAACCTCATTTTACCCCTTGGCTCTGGGTTCAGAGAAGCTGTCTGATCCAACCACTGGGTACTAGGGATGTACGAAAGTCACTTACCTTTCCGTGGATTCTGTTCATGGGGGGGGGCGTTCCGTCCCTCCCCCCGGAATTCTCAACAGGGGGGGAGTTGATCCGGTCCTCCCCCCCCCCCCGGAATCCTTGAGCGCCGGCTGTGCTCTGCGGCGGCTCCTCGGAGCAGCCGGCCAGGCCAGGGCTGTCCGCAGCCGGATTTCCGGCCGCGATGGCTGCTGGGTTAGAAAAACAACAACAATGGTGTACGCAAATGGCGGCGGCTACAGCCGCTGCCATTTCCATTCCTTATTTTTCGCCGTCTTAGTCTACGTAAATATTTACGTAGACTATTACGGCAAAAATAAAGGGGAACGCAAATAGCGTAGTGGGCACTATTTGCATCCCTTTTTGATTCGCCGTTTTAGCCTACATAAATATTTACGTTGACCAAGATGGTGAAAAATAAGGAATGGAAATGGTGGCGGCCGTAGCCGCCACCATTTGCGTACGCCGTTTTTTTTTTACCCAGCAGCCACCGCGGCTGGAAATCCGGCTGCAGACAGCCCTGGCCTGGCCGGCTGCTCCGAGGAGCCGCCGCGGAGCACAGCCGGCGCTCAAGGATTCTGGGGGGGAGGACCGGATCAACTCCCCCCCATTGAGAATTCCACCGCCATTTGCGTACACTGTTTTTTTTTTACCCAGCAGCCACCGCGGCCGGAAATCCTACATCTTTACATAGCCTATCACATCTCTGTAAAAAAAACCCCAAACATCAGACTGCAGATGGCGGCAGCAGCCAGTCGGAAGACCAGCCGCCGAAGCCGCCGCCAGAGCCGCTGCTGGAGCTGCCACCGCCTAGAACATCCGCCCCAGGTAAGTCTTGTCCCAGGGGGATCCGCGGGGGGGGCGGGGGGGCAGACCGTTCCGCCACAGATTTCAGGGGGCCGAATGCACTGGCATTCGGCCTCACCGAGATCCGTGACGGAATTTTCTGACATCCCTACTGGGTACGCCTGTGTGCTGTAAGTACTCAATAAAGTCTCCTTGTAAGCAAACCTGGATCATCTGGCTTATCACTATCTCGGCACCTTCAAACCTTAGCAGCCCACAGCCGGGGCATACAACTTCCTAAGGCAATTTCTCACACATCCCTATTCTGGGTCCATCTTTGGTGCTGAAACAAGGACAAACAACTGAAAGATTTGCTCATCCGTTTCTTAATAAAAACTAAAATTTATATTGCACTTTAGAGTGTTCAAAGTTTTTCACCTTCACTATTTGTTGTAATCCTTGCAGCATCTCTGTAAGGAAGATCAGTATTATTACCCCCATATGGCAGAGAGATTGAACGGGGCTGAGAAAGAGGTACTTGCCTATGGCCAACTAGTAAGTGGCAGAAGCATGATTCAAAGCAGGAACAACCCAGTTCATAGCTCAGTCTCTTTAGCTACTACGCTATACCAGGTCATCCTCTGTGGCTCACACACCCAGACAGAGGCCAGATGAAACCCTCAAGCAATTATGGTGGAAATGTTGGGATACTGAGTATCCCAATCCCTAGTTTACAATTCAGCACCTTTCAGATCGACAGGAGCACTGCTATTTACTTCAGTAGGTTGTGAATTGCACACAGAGCTACCAACATTCCATCAGGCTTCAGCAGAGAAAGATGAACCAGGGCTCTGCTGAAAGACCAGATGCATCAGGCTCCTCTTGTCCCTGAACTAAATCCAACTGGTCATTATGGGAGCTACTTTTAACTTTAAGAATTTTGATGTCTAGTTTTGCATATTTCCTCATCCCTCCCCACCTCTTTTTCCTTTTCTGTCATTTCTTTTAGATTATAAACCTGCAAGAAGGGACTTTGTTTTTTATCAGTTGTATATAAGCTTCTCTGCAAGCCTTTTTGGCTGAAGAGTGGGATAAAAATGTTTTGAATGAATGAATGAACTAATGAATCATATTAAAGGTGGTATAAAAGAAATCAAACACAGAATCTGATTATTTCATGTAGTTTAGATTATTTCATTTAGCATAGCCCTCCATATTCTAACATCCTTTACTAAATGCCCTGTTCACTGTTATTCCTCTCTCTCATGGTACAATATTTTCTCTGTTCTTGATCCTGATACCCTTTGGTACATCAGTGTGGCATTCCCTATATGTAGCTTAAAACAGGATTTGAACCGAAGCTGCTGATCGGGGGGCGGGGGGGGATTAATTCTAATATTGTTGAATTACCTACTTGATAACAAATGACTTCTCAGCTGAGCCATTCAAATCCAATTACAGAGACAAAGATGTTTTCTTTCTTGTGGTTAATCACTGGGTGGAATGGAAGCGAAAATCACTATATGCAGACAAGGCTAAATTCATTTCATCATCATAGTTTACAGCAGTGCTATTAGCAAAACACTTCCCAATGTTGATTTGGAGTAAGGGTTCTAGGAGGTGGGTGGTGCAATTTAATTTGCATCCATGGTTCACATACCACCATCCTTCATGATAAAAAACAGAGCACACGATGCGTGGGACACCCATTCCACAAGATACCTTCGGGAATGGCTGGGAGAACTATGAGATGGTGTGTTCACATAAGGAGGCTTGACAGATAGACCAGAAGTGGCACTGTACTAATCTGGAAGTAGACACAGAGTAGAGGAGGAAAGCAGTGACTGTGCGTGGCACCCAGGGAATGCGGATGGGACTGTATCAGCGGTGGCCTGAGATAAGAGGAGGAGCGCATTCCTGGAAGCCTATGAGGAGCCTTATGAAGGGCCATGGGGTGATAAATAGGGATGCTGGAGAAACCCACCGCAGACTCAGATGAGGCTGGATTCTAAAGAATCCAACCTCCAGAGTCCACGGTGGACCGGCCACACTTACCTCTGGGTGTGGAGGAGTTCCTTCAGGGTGACTCTCCAGCTTCCTAAAAAACACGATACACTAATGGTGCCTTCCATTAGCCTATCATGGGAAAATTACAGCCATAAATGGTGTATTATATGCCATATGTAAACAGCTGCAATTTAGGTAAAAATAAGTGCTTTATGGCCGCAAATGGTGTAAAATGCACCATTTACGGCTGTAATTTTCCCACGATAGGCTAACGTGGGAGGTGGTGGGCTCTCCCTAGGGAGGTGGTGGGCTCTCCCACACTGGAGGCATTCAAGACGGCGATGCTCTGACTTGGATTCCTGCATTGAGCAGGGGGTTGGACTCAATGGCCTTGTAGGCCCCTTCCAACCCTACTATTCTATGATTCTATGAACGGCAGCCGTCATTAGCGTAGTGCATTTTTTAGAAAGCTGGAGAGCCACTCCCCAAGTGGCCCAAATTGCCCCGCAGCGTCCGTCCCCCCGGACCGGACATCCCTAGTGATAAATAATGATGCAGGTGCTGTATATCCAGGTCTGTCTGTTTTCTTTATGAGATTCAGCTGCCTGTAAAAATTCCATTTCCTAATGATGGGCCTGCACACATTTGTTCAACCGCCTGTGTGTGCCATCTCCTGCAGTTCTAGTCTCTAGGCCCCTCAAGGCCAGAGCAGAACCCTTGGTTATTAGGCTGAATTACTTCAGCTGGAATGCTGTGAGGACTTTCCACCCCACCCCCTCCTTTTCCCGAAGGCTGAGGCATATGATTCAGCCAGCTAGGGACTGGCTAAGGAGGCTCGCCTCACATTTGTCAAAGGCTTGTGGGTATAAAGCTCGAGGAGCCAATGCTGGTCTTTGCCTTCATTTAGTTTTATCTCTGACTTGCTTTTCACTTGTGACTCTCAGTGTCACAGTTTGGGCCTTGTTCTATGTGAAGACCCATACACTGGTATGTATGGACAGGTGGAGTTAAATTTTCTTATTTCCTGCCTTTAGTATTGTTTCCATATGTAGTCTGGTTCTTGTGTGCCTATTTCTTTTTCCCTCTTCCCTGATGTAAATAAACTTAACCCCTATATTTCAAGTTCTGTGTGTGCTTCCTTCCAAGTAAGCCTTAGTACTAAATCCAGAGCCTTCTGTTTGGGTGTTGCTGCTGTGTAAAGTTTCAGGCTTGCAGCTTGAAATAGACGGTGCTGGCTTGGGCCCTTATTTCCAAGCCGTAGGGGTGTCCTGTGAAGTCTGAGAGAGTCTCCTGGCTCAGGCTGAAGTGGATGTAAGTGGTGGTGGCAGCCGTGATGGCCCAGGCCTTTAAATAAGTTGCCAGTAGTTTTAGATGGGCCTTGAGATCCATACTGCTTTCTGCTTTGGTGCAATTCCCTTGCTAGTGGGCCTCTTGGCTTGTGAGATGAGTCAAAGGCTGATATCGCCGCCTCAGCACATTCCATGCTAATGAACTACGGTTAATCTTATCAGAGCCTAGGATGTGCCTGAGAAGTGAGGCTCTGTTTATGCTATGTTTATGTCTGTGCTGGGAAAGTTCTGATTGTTTTCTTTTTGAACAAGCACTGTTAACCTATGCTGGGAAAGTTGCAGATGAACGCTAATTAACACTTGCTGCTGTCATGCTGCCTCACTGCTAACACGTATGGCAGAAGACCCATTTTACCCCTTGGCTCTGGGTTCAGAGAAGCTGTCTGATCCAACCATTGGGTATGCCTGTGCGCTGTAAGTACTCAGTAAAGTCTCCTTGTAAGCAAACCTGGATCTGGCTTATCACTATCTCGGCACCTCCAAACCTTAGCAGCTCAGGGCTGGGGCAGCCTACTGTGGTAATTGTTTATCACTGCCTACACTGTAGGGAGCGAGCGTGACACTACCACCCCCGCCTTCACAGTGAACCTGGGAGATAAAAGGGATGCTGATGGGACATTAGTGCACTTACTTTCCACCAGCGCACAAGGCTATATCCTCATATCCCTTATGCTGTCACCCAGCCTTCCCCAACCTAGTGATCTCCAGGTATTTTGGACTTCAGCTCCCATCATCCCCAGCATGGTCAATGGTTAGGAATGGTGGGAGTTGTAGTCCAAAACATCGGGGGGGGGGCAATACTGCTGTAACCAGATGAATCTAGAATAAAAGGCATATGTGGAGGACTGTTCCTAAATGGCTATCTGGAGTAACAACTGCAAAATGGATCACTTTGCTTTTATTTTTGGCATGCTTTGCTGATCAAACCAAGTTATTACTAGTTTTCAGGATAAAATGTAAAATTAAAAGTTTGGTCTAGTTGCTCAGGAATGGGACTGTTCCAGACTGCTTATTCACTCTAGTCACAGTAATAACCATTCTCTTATGCAAGGCCTCCGAATCTCAATGCCCTTTGCAAAGTGCAGTGAATAAAATCTCAGCAGCCACTGCTTTATGGCTCCAGTAGAAACAAAGCCCAGCTCACACGCTTCCTTGCCCTCTACTTTCTCATTTTTTTCCATCTTCAACATAAAATTCATCTCAAATGCCAGGAAGAAGGGGGGAACCATTGTGCCAACTGTGTCTTCTCCCTGCAGATATTGTGTTATATACTGGAACATTTCACACAGTAAGTGTAACCCACTAGAGAATTCCTTGTGATAATGAAGGCTAGAGGCAATGAACAGAAATCTGGGTCACAAGCAGTGAACAGCAATTATCAAAATACTGTGCCAACCAACTACTTTATTACCCAGTGAGTCTAATGGATGGGCTGTAAGAAAATGTTTACCAAGTGAGTTTGTTGACTGGGTTAACACTTAGACTTCAACCTGACAGACATGGGTTCAAATTCCAGCTCAGCCAGGGACTCAATGGGCATCTTTCAGTCTCTGAATTTCAGTTCTTCATCTATATAGCTGAAATACTAACACTATACATAATCCAGAATCATTGCAATGTGATGGGAAATGTTCTTGCTTTCCTGGCGCCTTAAAATATAAATATAATTAAGTTATTAAGCCCACACATGTTGACTTTGCACCGCCTTGAAAAACCTGTTTGTCATCCTCACTCCTCCAGCTGAGTATACCTTGTTTTTGTTGTTTCTTCTTGGCAGCTTTAAGGGCTGTTTCAATTCTTGCTCAAATGATATTTCTGTGTAGGAGAAAGCATGGAGACTGTGTATAGACTGTCAGTCATATGTGAGGATTGTCTGCTTTTCTGTGAGCCCATATGACAGGAAGTGACTGACCTCAGCTTTCTAGCCACTGTCACTGAGTGGCAGGCAAGAGGAGAAGGATGCTGGATAGGGCCAGCCCAAGACAAGTTGTTGCCTGAGGCCACCCACCTAACCAAGTCAAGATGCATAGTACTCAAAGCCAGCCGAGTTATTTTCGTGCATAAGACAGGAACTCCCACAAGCATCTCTTCCCGGCAGTAAAAATACAACAGTAATAAATTAAGGGTGCAATCCTATGCATGTTTAGAAAGAAAAAAGCCCTACAGCTCCCAGCATTCCCCAGCCGGCATGGACGTTTTTCTGTCTAAACATGCATAGGATTTGTCAGGGAGAAGGCCTCATGGGGCCAAAGATATGGTGGGAAAGGGTTAACTTTGTCTTGTATGATTTTAGGTTGTACTTTTAGTGTTTTATGGTAGGAGGGTGTAGGATCCTGCAGGAAGATTTGCAGTTCAGGCCACCTGGAGGGAGGAGGAGATGTGGGCCATGCCAAGATTGAAGCCACCTTATCAGAACTCAAGGCTGAAAACCAGCTCAGCCTCCCAAAGGGCCAGCACAGCTGGAGAGGTGTGAAAAAACCCGCTCATCCTCCTTGAGGGAAGGGAGGGGGGATGACAGAACTAGAAGCTGAGCAGGGAATTAGATAAAATTCATTTATCTAAAATTCAGCCATTCTTTTTTGTCCCTTGGTTTCATTTGGTCCAGGTGGAAGGTGCTGGAACAGTGGTATTGACAAAGGATCCTACCATGAGGTGTGATCAGGCTAAGTTAGGTAGTCTTTTATTGTTTTATTCTATGTTGGGTTTCCTAACAGGGAATTGGTACTTGTGGGAATTCTAAACTGTACATTGTTTTGTTTCTCTTCCCATTCCCTTACCCCTTATTTGTAAATAAATATCTACCTCAAACTATTGCTGCTATTTCTTTCCTGGGTCAGTGCTAAATTCAGTGGCTACTGCCTCCTTCACCAGGTGGGAAGGAGGCTGGGGAGTTCTCTTGGGTCTGGCAGAGCCACCTCAGAGCAGTGGTGGCAGTGGATCAAGGGGGGCTGATAGAGCCCTGGGATCCTGGCTTCCTTTACAGGACCGCACCCTAAATAGCTAACCATTTGCTGCCCTTTCAGGAAACGCCAAATCTGCTGCCTGCCTAATAGTAGAGCCAGCTGTGGGACCGAACCAGTATAAACATTTCTCTTTGGTCCCATCCAGCTCACCAGGCATCCAGCTTAACAGCCACTACTTCTCCTCTCAAGGCAACAGGCAGCACAAGGCCTGCTCTATATAATGTTTAATTCTGCTGCTGACAGGCATAGCACAGTGTGCCTGAAGTCTGGGATACTGCATGCCCTAAAGGGAGAAGCAAGTACGGGGACTAAGTAGCCATGCGCCGGCCTGGTTCACTGGTAGACAAATGACACAGAGGATGTCTTTGTACTTTCTACATATGGAAAGCAGGATTGCACCCCCAGTCTCCACACTTGTTTTTTTTTTTTTTGACGCGTGTGCTGTCTAAGTAGGAAATTCATCACATTTCACGCAGTCCCATAGTCATGCCATACTACCTTGCAAAAGATCCTGGGTCAGAATGAAAGCAAGAACTTGGCAGCTTTCACATACTAAAAAAGGAAGTGCAGCTTTCTACTTCAATAATCTCTTTGCTGATCTCAGAACGTCAACTGCATCCTATATAAGTAAAAGGCTCTGCTGTGGGTTGAACATCTGAGTCCACATTGCAGCAAGGCCATGACTTGCTTTGTTGCTATTAAGGCAGAAATACTGATCCAATTCATTCACACACACACACACACACACACACAAAACGTTTCATCTGTTTTCTTCTCTGCCTCACATTTTGCATTTATATTTCTAGGTAGATTCAGGCAGTTTCATTCCAGAAAAATGCAAGAAGAAGCTCATCAGGGTGTGGCATTCCCTGTCTCCATACTTGATTTACCAACCTTCTGAGATAGTATATATATTAATTAAAGCAAGCATCACTGCTTCTAACCCCCTTAGTGTTATAGATTGCAATCAGTGAGCAACCAGCAGGTGCTAGGAAAGCTGTTATCAGATAGGCTGAAGTCTGCTGAAAATTTACAGCATTTTTTCCTTGGCAGTTGATCTACTTTTTCATCCCAGATTAATTATACTTTGGCGTCTGGGGTAATAAACCCATTTTTCTCTCATCCAGTATATACATAAGCTCTGGCATTAATGAAAGATGTTATCTTTCTAGATTGCTGGATACATAAACTAGTTATGGAAATGGAAATTCATTCATCCAGCAGGCATTGAGAGGTAATGTTAGAGGCAAGCAGGGCTGGGCCATCAACAAGCATGTGGGCAGCTGCTGACTGGCCAGCAGTGTCTTGCATGGACACAACAAGGGCACAATCCTTCACATGTTTAGACAGAAAAAAGTCCTACAACTCCCAGAATTCCCCAGCCAGCCATGCTGGACTGCACCTTAAGGCACTGACATCAGTGGGCCATACTGGGAGCTAATGGCTAGTCAGCAACCATGCCCTGGCTGGTGTTGGCCCAGTCTCCCCATTTCCAATGCTGCTTCTAATGCTGCCAGCCAGAGAGGATGGGGCCCTTCCTGCTCTCTTGCCACTCAGCAGTGGTGACCAAGCACTACCTCCATCCCATATCTCACAAGTTGCATTGGCAAATTTCAAGGGGAAAAGAGTTTGCAGGTTGCCACATTGGCAGCCCTTCAGACGATATTGTTTCTCAGAACACCACACACCGACCAAACACCACAAACAGAGCTTTCCTATCCCCTCAATGTACAATCAGTAGTGTGGTGAAGCTAGGGCTTGCTGGGACACACTGTGCCAGCATTATTGTTGTTGCTGCTGCTGCTGCTGCTGCTGCTGTTGTTGTCAGGGATGCTGACATCATCTGCCACCTCCTGCAGAGTTCCCTATTCTCTCTGACCTTAGCTGTGATTCTCACAGTAGCGGGGGGGAGGGCTCTTCACAACAATGGAATGAGAAGTGCATTCGATTACCCGGAAGCAGCTGGTTGGCAGCGGATTGGTGACGACGTCATCTCTTGTGAAGGAATTGAGACTGCTCTAACTTCACACTCAATCGCTTGTGAAGACAGCCCTTGGGAGGAAATGAATTTTTCCAGCAACAATGACCTGGTTCGCACATAACAGCAAGCCACTGTGGGCGAATTTCCCCACAGCACCTGCCATTTTGCATTGTAAAAGTTCAAGCTGCGGCAGGGGCAGGCCACAGCTTCTTGTTACATGTGAACCCAGCAAGGGTGGGTTGTTGGGGTGGTAAACAAGCCACCCAGAACCCAGGGCCTGTTTTAGGGTTGTGGGTGCCTTGTTAATCACCCCAACAACCCACCCTTGCCGGATTCACATGTAGCAACAAGCCGTGGTGCACCCTCTGCTGCAGCTTGAATTTTCAAAATGGTGGCCAATGTCACAACAAAAGCCCCATGGGGAAATTCACCCATGGTGGCTTCTCTTTACATACGAACCCACTCAATATATTGTTTCCTATTGTAATGCAAATTATTTTCAGGTGGCTTGGAACATTTCTACACCAGGCTAAAATCCTGAAGCCCTCTTCATGCGATCATGCAGATATACCATATAGTTCTACCTTAACTGGGCTCCCATAGCATCAAGAGAAGTCATAATAACTAGCTTTGCTAAAAAGGAGTAAAAGCTGAGGTTTTCCATTAGTTTGCAATGTCTTCTTAAAGATTTTCCCAAACCATAAGCAGTCATCACAATAGTGACTTCTGTGCTGTGCCATTAATAAGGCAAAATAATGCTCTATCTGTGCTCTATCTTTAGACTAGCAAAGTGCTGATGAAGGGTTGACACAGTGCTGGAAATTGCTGACTGCAGTGCAACTGCTATGTCTTTGAGCAAACTCAAAGTGCAGGCATAACAAAAAGGACCACTTGGTAGGTTATGATCCTACACGAATGCACAGGGCTGCCCCCGAGTTAACCACCAGAAGGCTCAGGACTGTGCAGTCTCCTTCCAGCTTAATTAACATAATTGGAACCATACTTCCTGACTGTTCCTCATTATTTAATCATTCCTAGAACATGGATAAGGCTTTTCATCTTCAAATTGATTTACAAGCATGAATAAATTAAATAACATGGACCATCTTCATTTCTGCCCCACCCCCATCAAGTACCTGTTCTATGTTATGTACTTGTAAAATGCTCTCTCTTTTCGTTAAAGCATACCTCTATAAAAGAAAGGCTTGGCCCCTAGAAGACTAATTTTTCTGGCAGGCATAATAAAGTATAATACATAAAACAGAGGATTGTGAGTTAGAATGTGTCTTTCATATACTAAACAGTGGGAAGGAGAAAGAAGTTAACAGCCGTATTCTATTTATGAGCCAGCTATGTGAATGAGTCTTAGGTCAAGTGATAGATAAGGGCAAACCTTCTGCATACTCATACTATTTTTTGTTCATGGTATGGTTGACATATTTCTCTGAAAATTCTGAGGGGTGATTTCTCTTTCATTTCCAAAGCAATGGTGCTAAAATGCTTTCCACAGCATCGGCTAGTTATCCAGATGGCTTTTTGTCATCTTTCCTGTCAGGTGTGAAATGACTCTCTCTCACTAGGTCTACAGTGACTAGTTTAGTTGATTTTGGAGAGGAGAAACTGTGAAAGGTTTTGTGGCTTCTGCCTTTGAATCTACTGCGTATGACTCACAAATGAATGTTGTGTTTATCTTGAGAGGAATATTTTCCCTTGTGTTGTATCCTGTTTACTCTGAAAGTGTTGAGATTCAAATGGTAGGAAACAAAAACGCATAAAATTCATGTCCCACCTTAGCCACTGACTCAGAACCCATACAGATGAGCAAACTACCTCAAGGTGAGCCTTCTCACCACAGCGCAGCTTAGCTGCCTATATTGCCCTGCAAGTACTTACTTACTTATTTATATTCATTCATTCATTAATTCATTTGATTTGATTTGATTTGTACGCCATCTTTCTACCAAGAAAAATGGCAAGGCGGCTTACAATCACAAATAAAACTTGATTAAAACAATAATAAAAATGCATTAAAACACAGTTAAAAACGCAACAATAACAAATAAAAACAGCATTTAAAAAGTAGTACAGATATATGGCAGAATGTGTAGTATAATGTTTGCCTGTAGGGACTCTAACTGTGGAGGCTTTGGGTAACTCCGCTTTCCCATCTGTCAAATGGGAATTTATATTGGCTTACCCAACGGATTTGTCCCCTAAGGATGAACCCAATGAAGACTGCGAAGCACATTAGTAGTGTCATCTACATGATTTTTGATAACAACACTAGATTGCAATTATTTTATTAAATTAAAATGAGATGTTTTCCATAGTTTTTTGTTTAAGTCATAGCTTGCAGAGTATGTTTGCTCAGAAGTAAGTCCCATTGAGTCAATTGGAGTTACTCCTTCCCAAAAGAGTACTATTCAGGCAGCAACCTTCATCTCTCAAAATCAGGCAATGTAAAATTGCAAAGTCAGATCATAACAGAATCAACTTTGCACCTATACGTAAGGTATATGTATGTTTTTGCTGGTGTGTATGTGTTTATATCTACAAACTTATATTGGTTTTTATAGCATTTAAGAGTCATGCCATCCCCAAAGAACACTGAGAATTGTAGTTACGTTAGGGTGCTAAGAATTCTCTGTTAACAGATCCTCAGCCCTCCTCACAGAACTACAGTTCCCAGCATTTCCTGAGGAGAAGGAATAATTTAGATCTGTAACAGAGATACACCCTTAGTTTGCACAAATGTAGACTATTAAATTATCTCTGCTAGTTGAACTGAGGCAAAAATGCATGGAGAAGGTGTCCCAGTTTCTTATGATTTCTATGCAGTTATCTACACCTGATTTCCTGAATGAATGAATGCAGGCGATCAGAGAGAAGTTGTGATAAGCCACTCCTGTAATATCTCTTGACCTGTAGAAAGTGGAAAGGAAATGTCATCTAAATTTGGGCCTGCCATGAGGTATGTTAATGCCAAACATTTCACCGACTTGTTTCTGTACAATGGGACCACTGGAGGCCGGTGGTTCCAATGTCAGTGGGGCAGCCTGGTTTCAGTCAGAACCAGTCAGAGCTTTAAATGAGCTATCCAAGGTGTGAAGCCCCTTTAGAGTTCTGACTGATTCTGGCTTAAACCCAGAGCAGATTCACCGCCCCACTGACATTACAGCCACCAGCCTCCACTGACTAGGGCCTTGAGCCAGGTCTTTGTGTGTAGTCTCATGGCCTTCCTCACTCACTCTATACAGTGACCCTAACATGAGCTTAATATGTATTTAAAATATTATGTTCTGTGCCACCTTTCAACAGCTCAAGACAGCTGACAACAACAGTAAAAAAAAAAAAAGGTTAAAAACCCAAGAAGGCCTCCTTACATAACGTGGCCACCTTACATGTGTAGTCTGAGGTCACTTGATGTAGCCATTTGCTGAAGCTATGCAGCCCTAGGAGCCCCATGTACACTGCCTTGAGTTGCATGATGGAAGAAAGGCAGGATATAAAGGCAGCACTAAAAAAAATGCATGTTTAAATAAAATAATAACCATGGAATCTATCACAAAAGATCAAACAATGATCCAGCAAAAAACAAACCAACTAATCGACTAGCAAGCAAGATGAACTAATATGCAAAAACCCAATAACTAAGCAAACCAAAAAAAACCAGCCAGCAAGATTACAGGACAAATGAAAAAGGTTTTCCTTTGAACCTCTTCTAAAAGTCATCAAGGAAGTACAGCAACACTACAACCTTCATTTGGAAGCAATATTGTTGTTAAATCCAGAGAATTCGTTATCAGACAATGGAGTAATGGCACTGTGATTCAAAGTCCTTTACTGTTAAGTAGTTTACTGATGATAAAAGAAAAAAATTCAGGATGCAATGATAACTATTATATTCCTACCATTTTCTATCACCTTTTCTTTTTCTTTGTTCCCAAATAGAATCTAATTTCCCCTAGTTCTTCTATCATCTGTGCCAACTGCTACTATTTACTTAGCCTTTATATCTCTCTCTCCTGATAACACCCTCCTGCAATATAAACAATCCAAAGAATGCACCAAAAGTATAACCCTGTTTCTCTGAGTAACAAAAGAAACCCTGCTTATTTATTAATGATTTATTCATTTCATTTCTATACCGCCCAATAGCCGAAGCTCTTGTGCTGTTACTTGTTTAACATTCATTTAGGGGCCAGAAAAGTGCTAGGTAGTGTATACATCATAGAAGCAATATGGTCCTGCACTTCTAATTCACAAGCAATTTTAAAGAAACAGAACTAACCAATGCTAATAATTGCTGACACTGCTGTTTATTCACAGATACGCAAGTCACAAATATATTAATATGGAAAGTGGGGGTTGTGGATTATGTTTTACTTTCAAGGAAATATAATGAAGTCCATCTTTAATGTCTATAAAGAAGTCTTAAGGAGGCAAGCCTATACTCACTTATCCAGGAGTAAATCCTACTGAACTGAATGGGGGGCTACTTCTGAGTAGACATGTATAGGATTGCACTGTAAGAGTATCTACACTCCATGGTCTAAATGCATAAAATGATGCATTTAGAAAAGTTGTGAACAACCTATAAACAAATCTCTTGTTATTTGCATTATTGAGATCCTGATATAATTAGCAGGCACGTCTATAACTTCAGAGTTCAGTGAACAATTATATCCAGGGGTAAAAGTTCCTGTGTCCCTGCTGATAGCTGAAGAACTTGCACTGGCCAGTTGATTCAGCTGCAGTTATAAAAGTCAGCTCAGGTTAGCTATGCTGAGCTCACAGAAGATCTGATATCAGGAAGCTTCAATCATGAGCTCTCAGAGAGGATGCCAACACCTGCAAAGGTTCTGCAAGGGTCACAGGGAGATCCACAATGAATCCTTAGTACCAACGGGAGTAACAGACCTACAGCCCAGTTGTATGCATGCTTACTCAGAAGTCCCACTGCGTTCAGTGTGGCTTATATACATGTACCAAGCCATGTTCAAGGCGTTCTTGCTGGTTTAAAAGGCCCTAAACAGCTCAGGACCAGGTCATCCAAGAGACCACCTTCTCCTTTGTAGGCTGCCTTCAGTTGTTACGTTTTGAGAGGGAGGCATGGCTGACGTTCATTAGGTCATGGTGTAGAAGTGGGCCTTCTTCACTGTGGCCCCACCGTGGGGAATGGTCTCCCCATCGAGATCAGGCAGGTTTCTAACATGGAGTGTTTCTGCCAGCAACTAAATACATACTTGTTTGCCTGGACATTTTCTTGACCACTAGCATTACCAACGACCCTTGGTTATTTTAACAAAATATTGTATTGGATTATTATTGTTTTATTGATTGGTGTTATTGTATTTTATTATTATTTCGCTTGATGAACCACTCTGGGATTTTTTTTCAAAGGAACAGCAGTATAAACGTTATCTGGAATAAAATGAATAAATAATGTACATCTGCACAGGACTTCACCATTTACTTCTAAGAGTGAACGAGGTTGTTGGCAGGATTCAGGTCTGGTCCTCAGTATTAGCTCACATCAATAGTATGATCAAGGGTGCCATTCATGGAGGCACCCTTGATTAGGTGTCAGGATCAATTTCAGCTCTGGCCACCTGACTGGTTCTATAGACTGACTACAGCAGTGGACCCCAACATCTTGGCTCCTGCAGGCACTTCCAATGGTGCCTGTGAAGAGGTCCCCAACTTAGTGCCTGTGGGCACCCCCCAAATTTTTGTTTTATACTTTTAATTTTAAATAAAATCTGTTTTTTAAAATATATTACATGGATTTGTATGAAATGCATACAGCTTTCTAGCAATTATACATAGGCTTCAACAAAAGTGGACCAACAAAAGTGGACCAACATAGGCTTCAACAAAATCAGTAAATAATTGAAAAGAGTGTGTACATCAGTGAATATTAAAGAGTTTTTCAGTACAAAATTTATCTGTGTAATAACCTCCTCCCCAAAAGAAGCAACTACTGGACACTGCCAAAACATATGTTTAAAAGAAACATTAGCTGTATTACACTGCCAGCAATTAGCTGAATTGGACAATCCCTTATTAAAGAGACATTGCTGTGTCCAATAGATACAAAACAAAACATTTTGCTGAATAAGACACAACCTAAGTTCCATAGACACGACAGGTAGACACCAAAGCAGCGATCCACTGATAAGGCATTTTGCGGTGGTGCCCACAGCAGTTTCTCAAATTCCCAAAATGTGCCCACAGCAGGGGGTTGGACTCGATGGTCTTGTAGGCCCCTTCCAACCCTATGATTCTATGAGTTCTATGAGGTCCAAAAAAGTTGGGCACCTCTGGACTACAGTTATGATAAACACCAGAATGGGTCTATGTGCTAGATATGCATACCAAAAGCACAAGTCCCTTTGCCTCAAAATGGAAAAGTGCTTGCTTCTTCTATGCTTGATAAAATTGCTATATTGTGAAACATATACAAAAGATGGTAAGAACAGCAGATGTTCTTGAACTGTACTGCTTTTCCATAATTTGACGGTATGCGTACAAGTGCAAGTGTTTCGACCTTGCCCAATCTTGAGTCTTCCCTTTCTGAAATGCAAACTGTTATTCTTCAGCATGTTCATGATTTAATGTCTGATTGAGTCACCAACTGGGCTCCATCTGAGTTCTGAATACCACACAAGATTTACTAGGTTAACTACAATGAATTGCTCCATTCCAACTAGTTTTAATCATTTAGATTTAACATAATAACATGAATTTATTTCCATATCACAAGAAGCATCAGCATCAACCTTTTTTTTCCTTCCCCACCCTACATTTAACATCCGGCCTGATGAAGAACTCTGAAGAACTCAAAAGCTTGCTCACTATTTTGTGACATTTTGGTTGGTCCTAATAAAGGTATTGTCCAACTGTGGGTTTTGGTATTATTCCCATGTGACAGAAGAGAAACATGGCTTTAAAAATAGTGATTTGTCCAAGGCTGGTGAACTGGGATTTGAATTCAGATTGCCAAATTCCAAGTATAGCACACCCATCCACTAGAGAAGAATGACTCTCTTGGTTGCAGAAGCTAAGAACTGTAACATATAATGGCATCCAAGATGCCCCTTGGTTTGGTGTGGCAGGCTGAACAACAATTATATCCCCTCATTCTAAGTCCCAAAATATAAAAGCATGAAGGAAGGACCACCTAGGAATTGTTACATCACCTTTTCTTCTGACTGCTTCAGTTCACACCAAAAGGATGTGGAAAGATGTTGTCATGGCAACTGCATCTCCCTCCTCCTTGAAGCAAGCAAAGGAAGATGAGGTGGGCAGGGGTTTCTATAGCAACCTTTCCACTCCAGACACTAGCAGTAATCAGAGGGAAAGTCTGAAGGGATAAATTACACTCCCATCCCATCCTGGCATTAGTAGAACTACTTTCTAGGAAGATAGAATAGCCTTTTGTGGCACATCTATCTTGTAAAAAGCCAGATGTAAACCACTGTTGTGCCAAATTTCTGTAATGTTTGATTTTTGAGGCAATTGTTGCCATTTTGAAGGGCCAGAAAAGATCTCCAAGCACACACACGCCCACAAATATAGTCCACTCTTTTGCATTTTTTCATGCCTGTTAGCAACCATTGTTCCTCAATGTACTGCTGCACTGGTGATTGCCATTGTTTTACTTGGAAGATCGTCTACACTGTCTGACCCCAACCTATCAGGCATTACATGATGTATATGAATACATCACAGAGCAACATAGCCAGATTTGGAGAGACATCAGTGGGGGCGCACAAAACCTGCAGACCCTGAGGTCTTTTTTTAAAGGAAAAAAAGTGATTGAAAAAGCCATGCATTGAATTGCACAAGTATCTGAATGTTAAAAGCTGTGCCCTCAGCACATCAATACCTGGAGATTAGATAGATAGATAGATAGATAGATAGATAGATAGATAGATAGATAGATTCTGGTGATAAGAATCATTTTTGTTTTGCTAAATATCACTTTTAACTTGTCTGCTATAACTACGAGGAAGGATCAGACACACACTAGCAATGGGCCTTAAGAAAAGGGGAACCCAAGAAAAGAAACTTGGAATGGTTCCATATTGTGCCAGACGTTTCCTGGAACATATTCTCTCACTTTGCGAAGTGTTGCTTTCTCACTTTGCTAATTGTAACCAGGTGAACTGTGACCTCTCTTATTTAGAGAGAATTAAAATGCAGTGTTAGGCACAATGGCCCTTACAAACACCAACTCTGTTACTGGGCTTTTGAAATCAGATGCATTACTTTCTTCTATTAATGTTTCCAAAGGTTACATGATAGATGGGCTCCGTTCATGTTTAATAAAACATACAGAATTAGAGCCAGATTTAGGCATGTGCAATTGGGCTGGTGGAAGAGGGTTTCCTTGCCCCCTCCTACTCATAGCAAACCCTCCAGTCCCCTGGAAATGTTACACTGAGGGTTGGGGTGAGCTGTCAAATGGGGTGAGCTATGGGCAAGGGGAAGGGGGGATCCCTAAAATCTGGTGGAAGCCCCCTCTGTGAGTGCAGCCTTTCCATGCAGAGAAGTCCTCTCCTGGATCCAACCCACAGGGTTTATTAAAACCCATAACTCTTCAAATGGAAAGCTTTTTATGGAGCTGCATCCAGTGGGATTTAGAAGAAATACGGTATAATTGGGCTGATTTTCACACATGTATTCATCGTTTGATGGCTTTCAGCAGAATGCATTAACTTCCTCCATTGAAACATTGCCTTTGTGATGACATGAAAGGTCAGACTTTTGAAGGGCCATTTTGCATACTGAAGCTCTAATCCAGTTGTCATAGACTGTAGGTTTTGCATTCCATGGTTATTTGACCCCAACCTTTACATCTTGTAATCTTCAAGGCATCACCAGACTCTTTGTTGTTTGGCTATTCCCTATGGGAACAGCTGCTTTGACATTCTGCATCACCACAGACCTCTCTGGATGCAATGTGACACCGGGGCTGCCTTGTATCTGTGGATAGGTCCAAACAACCTGATGAGGAATATTTCTTAAATGCTTGGTGGTGACTGGACTCCACAGAATTTCTCCCAAGTGGATATACTTTAGAAATATTGTTAGTTGGTTAGTGGTTGAATTGCAGATTCGCAACAGAGAAACAACTTATATGAGCCCTCATTCTGTTGCCACTAGGAACTGACCATGTCCTTCATACTGCTTCTCTGCTTCTCTCACCATCCCTTCTACCCCTTTTTGTTTTCAGGAGATTGCCCTAGCTGTTGAGTAGATGGTCCCCTGAGATTCAAAGCATTGGCAGCTCCAGGTTTTTGAGGGCTGTTGGGCAAGATGTTGACCAGGTTCGCACAATCATGGAGGGAAAATAAGCCATGGCGGCTTATTTTCCCTCCCTGCGCAACCTGATCACAAACAGCGTAGTTAGCATAATTACCCTCATGGAGTGCAAGTTGTTATGACCTCCCAATCCAGCGAGGGTAGATGGCTGGGATGGTTTACAAAGCACCCTGCAACCCTAAAACAAGCCATTATGCTAATGAGGTGGCTTGTGACCGGCACACACACGTGGGGAGGGAAAGTAAGCCACCCATGTACAAAACTGAAAGTAGTCAGACACTCCTTATCAACCTTTCCCTTAGCAACCTTTCCCTGCTGGTATCACCCAGAACTGATTCCCCCATACAACCATTTCTAAATCACTTTAGTTCCTCCACGCATTACACCCTCCATGATCATGCGAACCTGCCCACCCTCAGTGTCCCCCCCCCCATTGAGACTGATCATGCCATCATGGGTTAGCAATCAAATAACAAACCTATGGTGGCTTGTCCTTAGGGTGGCTTATTGTGACACGCAAACCAGCCCAATGAGTCTTCCTTCTAGACACCATTATTACCAACTGCTATTGCTCTTTATTCTCTTTGTCATCACAGCTACCACTTGCTTGCTTGACAGGCAGAGAACAAGTAGGCACTGGCATCTACTGGTTCTCCTTCTCACCACTACCATTCTCTGGGCCAAAATGAAAGGCAGGTGAACAAGCAGGTTGCAATGGTGAAGAGGGGGAGCAACTACAGGGCCCCAGCCAGTGGGCCCCAGCTGCAGTGTGGCTCCTTAGCAAGTACCCAGCTATGCCTACCCCTGATGCTAGCCCTGATTTGGTGTAACAAACCAGCAAGTGGAGGCACCAGAAGTGGAGTAACGTCAAATAAGGTGATTTTTATAGCTGCCTGCACAATGTTGTAGAGCTTTTCTGCACAAGGCTGTTAATCATTGTATCTACTTTCAGTTTCATTGAAGAATTAAGATCCAAACTCTACACAAAGAGCTTTTCTTTTCCTGCTTCTCCATTACATATCCTCTAGGTAGAGCTGTGCTATAGTGGAAGAGTGCAAATACACAAGTAGAAACAGCACTTCCAAAAATAATACCCCATTTTCCCAGTTCTAAAAAGAAAGAAAAAATGGAAAAGTGCTCTGAATAAACAGAAGCACAACTGGGAGATCACAACATCATCTGTAGAACACATAAACAACCATGAGTCAGGAATCTTGAGCACACAATAAATGCCTCGTGTAGGAAAGCTCTTAGGAGTAAATCCAAAGGTGTTTGGTTTTCTAGGGGTGGGGCTATTTGAACTGTGAAGGTGTTTTTAATTGCCTAGTGATGCCTCTTTCAAAGCTATATTTCTCGATGCAGTTGCCTACCTGGAATTCAGTATGTATGTTGGAGCGCTGAAACCACATCCACTCACCCACACCTTTTGCATACAAAGTAATATATTCTAGGAATGCAACTGATGCAATGTGCACATCCACATTGCAATGCTTATCCAGGACCATTGAGTTAAGCGGAGGCATATGTCTTTTGATGCATACTGGGGCTCACATCTCCATTGTTGCATGCGACTAGGGACAGAGCCAATAAACAGGAATAATAATCAACATATTAAGGCTTCAAAAAGAGATATTTAAAATATTTAAATATTTAAGTATTTTATTAAACCAGAATTAAAATTAAACAATCAATATTTTTAATCTTGTCTATTTTCTAAGAATACAAATGTTTTGGGTTTAGTATGAATAAACCATAATTTCCATGACTTATTTTTCTAGGATTCCTATTTTTAAAGTAGCAGATTGCAGGCTAAATATAGAAAATGGGGGTGGGGAGAGGAAGTTCAAGTGGAGCAATTTCATTTTTCCTACAATTAGTAAGAATCAGGCCTTATTAAGAGAAAGAGTTCTAACTATATTTTCAGATGCTTTTCCTGTATCAGATTTTGGCTGCAATCCCATACACACATAACCAAGAGTAAACCCTACTGAATACTGTGGGATTTACTTCCAAGTAGACATGTATAGGATTGTGCTGTTAACATTCTTATCTGGACAAGTTGATGAAAGTATATAAATTTTACATAAAGGGGATAGAAGATATGCTGGTTAAACCTGCTAACAGTTATATAATATGACTGACTGGAAGATGATATATCCACATATTTCCATTCTTAATCCATTTTCAGAACCTGAAAATTAATGCTTCACATACGTAATCATTCCAGGATTTCACATGATGTGCAAAAAGCACACGTTATTTTTAAACTGAAAATCACCGGAAGGAAAAAATGATGAGAGAGATGCATAACTTATTTGAATTACGGATTTGAGACATCTCACAAGGAATTACTGTCATCTTCATTAAGAAGGATGGACACAATCCAGCCAAAGTTAAGCATATTTAAATCCCATGGATTTCAACGGCAGAGAGTGACAGGGCAATCTTTTCCATGTCAACTCAGAAGAAAGTCCCACTGAGTTCAATGGGACTTACTCCCAGAGAGTAGTGCATAGGATTGCAGCCTTACTTAACTCTCCCACAGAAATCAGTGACTCTTAAAAATACTTAACGGAGGCTAGATCATGTCTCTGTGCTTGTATAAGCCAAGAGCAGTTTTCAGGGATTAATTTGAGCCAGAACTCACTAGGGTTTAGCACTCCCGGGGCCATGTTAAGTAGTAATACAGCAGAACGAGCCTCTGAGCATCTGCAGAACGCTTTTTCCTCACTGTTGTGGGCCACTTCAAAGTTCAAACATGACAAAATTCCTACATGTTAGAAAAGTATTGCAAACACTACGTACTCTCCTTTACACTTTAAAGCTAGGTTTGCATAGCAGAAAAGAGACTTGGCAGTAAACTCAGAAGTCCACAACACGTGTTTCCTCTGCTATGAATCAACTCATACAAGCCTTACACAAGTTACAGTTTTTGAGCCCCAGCTGTGAAAAATCTGAACAACAACAATAACGAGGATGAGGATGTCTTGTTGTGGGGACAATATGGTTTTTTACTCTACAGAATTGGCCCATGTTTGAAGAGTTCATGAGTAACCACACCACATCTTGGATTAAAAGGACATGCTTTCAGTACGGAAGCAGTCCAGTTCAGATGGCAGATTCCAAAGGGAGTGCCATATTTAATCTCCAATTTACACCTTTTTGGTGTAATCCAATTGACAAAGTATATAAAACATGATGCTAGGTAGTTGGGTACTTTGCCCACCATGCATACAATAGCCAGGATCCAAAGAACCATTACTCCAGTTCCATGTGCTCCAGGAAACATTGAGCATGTGTTCCTTGAAACCAGCTCCCATGCCACATGGCATACCACTTGTGAAATGGAGGAGGCTTTAAAGAAAAAAAATGTCGGAACTCCCAAGAGACATGGCGAAGCTGTTGGGAGAACTCTTTGGATCCTGGCCAATTGATGTACAGGTGTATGTCAATTCCTGTTATTTCCTCATTGACTCTGCCACATTCTGTCTGAACTAGGGATCACAGGTATTAGGCATGCATGTGGTGTACTAACAATGTAAACATGTATAACCCAAGTCACACAACGTGATGTTCATGCTGCCTCCATCACATGAATGACTACTGGGATTCAGATGGTTTGAACTGGACTTCCAGTTTGTCTCAGTATCCTTCGCTCCTCCTTGAACTGTGATGTAATTGCCCGTATGTTTACAAATGGGATAAAATGTCTGGTGCAGTTATTAGAAGCATGAGGCTCACTTTGCAGCCCCGAACAGTGTGTTAGGATAGGATCCAACAGAAACAAAGAAGGCTGTACATCCCAAAAGTACTTGAAAATATTTTTCATGCAACATTTTGGTTGACAATCTCTTCAGGTACCATTGAGGTGTTCATCTTTGGTTTTCTTGGGTAGGATTAAACCTGCAGGCTACCTGTTGGCCATCACTGATATAAACAATGTCAAAGAGTGTCAGTGCTATTCAAGTACAAAAATATCAAAGGTTGGCATGGATCTCTGGATCAAAAGGTGTGAGTGCAGAACCTCTCATATCATAAATTAACCACTGGGGTATTGTTATGGAATGAGCTCTGAATTTTGAGCATGCACAGACAACTAAAAAGCAAGGAGTGCACCTTGGGAGATACGAAAGTGGAGAAAAAAAGTAGCTGTAAGTTAGGAGCAAAGCTAGTTCACTTACCTCAAACACTTTGGTTAAATTGTCAAAGAGTACTTGACCAGCGCTGACTTTGTGCTTGACTCCTCTAACTGTACCATTTTTGCTGAGGATGTTGACTCTTTTAGTGCCAAATCCCCTCTCTTTGGCTGCTCTCATTAATACGAACAGATCATCGGTCTCATTCTCGTTTTCATCACATTCAGATCCAAGGTTTCCATTGTGCTGTCCATCAGATTCACTCAGTCGGCTGTTTGGGTCAGTTTCTGTGCTGCTAGTGCATTCAGAATCCAGGGAATCAGATGGTTCTCCATCAGCATACACCTCCTTTAGCACTCTCCCGCTATGAGAAGATGCAATTCGAAATCGGACTTTCCTCGGCTGCCTCTCACCCTCGCCCTTGGTGTCGCTCTTAAACATTGTCCCATCCATTGATATAAGCCGCTTACATCGTCCTGGTCTAGGTTGTCATCGCATTTGCCAGTTTCTCACACTTAAAACAATATCAAAGTTGTTTTCCAGTGACAGCGGCACTGCTCATATGAAGCTCACATCTAAAGGAAAGAGGATTCCCAAGAAGCTACAGTGCTGTTCTGCCATTAATAATGAATGGCTGTGTGTGCTATGGTTACCTTTAAACTAAAACCTGTAAAATGAGATCCTCCATTAAATATGAATGATCCATTGTGTACTTTTTTCAGCGGCAGAAGGCGGAAAACACAGAGAAAGAAACGTCGTATGATTAAAAAACGAACAAACCTTGAAGCTATATCTAAGACTTATGCATGGGTTAATAGAGAAAAAGAAGTAGTAAAGATAAATTAAAAAATCTTCCTGAGCTCCGGTTTCCAGAGACCTAGTGTGGTGGTGGATCCCTCATGTGCCGATTGGACCTATCTGAAAGTTGATGTCCTCAAATGACATGTTCTTGAGCAATCTTAGACCAGTCACCTGTTACACCTTCCAACCCGAGTCTTCTTGAAATTGCTCAAATGGCAGCTGGTAGTATGTAGTACGTTGGTTCACCACAACTTGAGGCAGTTGGGTTGCATGGACCTAATTGAAAGTGGCTATCATGTCTTCAAGGGCCGTCTTCTAGAGCGATCTTGGGCAAATCTGCATGCTCCCTGCCTGCCATCTGCAGTGGCACTGGCAGCTATTCCCATCTCGAAGTCTTGCTCACTGTGAAGTTGGGGCAGTTTCGGACTCCCTCTTTGAACATGTCTGTGATGCCGCCTCTCTCCCTTCCTTGAAATGTCTCCTCAGAACCCACCTTATTCGTATGACCTCATGCATGTTCACTCAGAAGTAAGTCCCACTATATTTAATAGAGCTTGTAAGTGCATTTGAATTGCAGTTAGCCAGTGCAATCCTTGGCCACCTAATGCGAAGAGAAAACTCTCTGGAAAAGACCCTGATGCTGGGAAAGACTGAAGGCAAAAGGAGAAGGGGACGGCAGAGGATGAGATGGCTAGATAGCATCACCGATGCAATGAATATGAACTTGAGCACGCTCCGGGAGAGAGCGCAGGACAGGAAGGCCTGGCGTGCTATGGTCCATGGGGTCACGAAGAGTCGGAAACGACTGCATGACTGAACAACAACAACAAGTGCAATCCTAAAGTGAGAGGGATACAGAATTTTATTTTTATTTTTGTCCTTCCCATTGCTTCCAGTGGGAAGGAATTTACTACACCTGCGGCTTTTCTGCACAAGGCTGTTAATCTGCTATATCTACTTTTGGCTTCCTCACAGAACTGAGATATCAGCACTACACAAAGAGTGTTTCCCTTCCTGCTTTTAAGCTACATAACCTCTAGATGGCATTGTGGTATAGCAGAATCATGCAAATACACAAGTGTGTTTGTGGGGGGGTTACTTTCAGTAATAATACTGCATTTTCCCTGCTCTAAAAAAAACTGGCTGAAATGTCTCTTTAAAAACAGAAGCAAAACCGGAGGGTCACAATGTCATCTAAAGAACCTGTAAACTGTGAGTAGGGAATAACAAACACACAATAAATGGCTCATGTAGAAAAGCTTAGGTCTTGAGTTGGCATAGTTTCCAGCTCTGGAGGCATGTTGGGGGAATGAAGTGGCCTAGGATCCTGTGGATTCTTGGCTATCCCAATACACACACACCCCAACTGGCCCATTTATGGCCCTACAATGGCGGAAACATCACCAAGCTTTATGCATACATAACAGCATTTCCCCATTTTCTTTCCTCCTTAACTTTGTCTCTTCCTCCATCCCTCCCTCTTCCTGTCCCGTTCCCCCCACCCACCCTGGCCTATTTTAGACTGAAAGCTCCTTGGGAGCAGAAACCTGTCTATGTTACCTATGTAATTCTATAAAGCATGCCATGTACATTGATTGGGTAAATAAATAAATAAATGACATATTTTTGGTCTAATGCCAAAATCAAAGGAAATTTGGAAGTAACTTTGGAGGCAACATATCAGAGTTTTGAGAGAAGCGAAAGAATTTCAATAAGACTAGCACAATTTCACACGTCTCTATGACAAACTGTTTTTAAAATGTATACCAACAATTTTCCTACTCTTATGTTTCTTTTAATTTTAAAGCTTGAAGCTTTCAATTAAAGTGAAAAGTAAAATTGAGATTAGGGTTTTCAGTTATTTGAAATATACATTGATTTCAATAACCTGAATGAATCCAATACATCTTTCTTGTATATTGATCATTTTTTCAAAGTTAAAAGCATTTGCACATTTCCATATTTGTATGATGCCAGTTTCACATCATTAATTCATGTAAAAATTGAAAACTTCTGAGTGATGAACTCTGCTTGCATATTCTCAGAGAAAGCTGAGTTTGGCTCTGGATGGAGGATTGCTATAACTATTATTTAGGAGTTAGAATTGTTGACCTTTAATAATACTTTGGCGAGGGTTGTATTACTTGTGATGGCAAGGGATGTTGTAATTACCAGACTAAAATTTTAGGGTACAACTTGTGTGAGAAAAAATTGCAAGACTCGTAATAAGAATTTAAGCAACTCATAATTCTAGGGATGTCAGAGAATTCCACCACGGATCTCCGTGAGGCTGAATGCCAGTGCATTCAGCCCCCCGAAATCCATGGCGGAACAAAGCCCCCCTGCCCCCCCGCCCCGCGAAAGGCGCGCGAAATGGGACACCTACCTGCTGCCGTTCATGCTGACTTGCGAATGGTGGCCGTGTCCGCAGCTGCCATTCTCTTCATCACTATAGCCGTGATAGGCTATGAAAATACTTACATAGCCTATCACGGCTAACGCAGGGATGCCATTTGCGTCCCTACGGAAGCTGTGATAGGCTGTGTAAGTATTTACGTAGCCTATCACAGCAAAAAAAAGGGAACGCAAATGGCGGCGGCTACGATGGCCAGTTGCGTTCCCTTTTTTTTTGGCCGTGATAGCCTACGTAAATATTTACGTAGGCTATTATGGCAAAAGAGGGGCGCAAATGGCGTAGTGGCCACCATTTGCGTTCCCTTCTCTTTTTTTTCACCGTAATAGGCTACGTAAATATTTACGTAACTTATCACGGAAAAAAAAAGGGAATGCAAATGGCGGCTGCCATAGCCGCCGCCATTTGCATTGGCTGTTTTTTTGTGGGTTGTTTGCCGTGATAGGCCATGTAAATATTTATGTAGCCTATCACAGCAAAATACAGGGACGCAAATGGCAGCGGCTACGGCAGCCGCCATTTGCATCCCTGCAGGCTGCCCAGTGGCCGGATGTCTGGCTGTGGGAGGCCCCGGCCGGCGGCTCTGCGGAATTTCCGCGGAGCCAGCTGGAGAGAATTTAGGGGGGAGGGATGGAACACCTCCCCCCCACCGCGAATGTCACCCTTCGAAAAGGTAAGTGACTTTTGTACATCCCTACATAATTCATGAACCATTTATGAGGCAAGCCCCATCACCCTCACCGAGTTCTCCAGCAGCTCAGAATGCTTCCCAGCAGCAAGGAATGTTCCCAAGCAGGAAATGGGGCAGCATCCCAACCTTAATCCTAAGGCCTCCGCTGCCAAGGGGCTTTCCCACCAACAATTCCACTCCCCTTACTAGAGTAAATTTGGGAAAGAACCAGGGGGTGGGGTCTGTACGGGCTGAAGATTAGAAAACACCAGGCCTCATTATGCTCAACATCCCTTTGGAAGCACAATATGCCTTCAGTTCACAATGAGGCAGAGCTTAAATGAGTTCATTCAAGCTTGATCCAAATCCCAAATAAACTTATTTGAGATGGGTGGACCCATTCTGAATTGAGGTGGTGGAGCTCATACATGACTAGTTCTTACCTGACTCCAGTAGTGAGGGAGCAGCAACCTTGGACCTCCTTCCTGAGCTGCTGAGTCACATGAGAAACCTGGGACCATGCCAGAGGACCCCAACTTCCTGAGCTTTTCTACACGAGGTTGTTAATCCACTGTATGTGCTTTTGGTTTTGTCACAGAACTGAAATCCAAGCGCTACATGAAGAGTGTTTCCTTCCTTTCCTGCTTTTCCACTGCATAACCTCCAGGTGGTGCTGTGGGATATTGGAATAATGCCATGAAACAAATAGAAAAAGTGTTTTCTTTCACTTTCATAAATAATACCACATTTCCTCTTTTTAGTTTCTAAAAAACCTCACTGAAAGTGCTGTTTAAAACAGAAGTAAAACTGGAGGGTCACAATGTCAACTAAAGAACGCGTAAACAAATGTGAATAGGGAATGACAAGCACAATAAATGCTTTGTGTAGAAAAGCTCCCAGAATGTTGACAAAGGAGTAGAGAGGAGCTGCAGCCTGGCTTTCTCCCACATGATTTGGAGCTTCTCACTCTAATCCAGCATTGCAACAAAGAGCAGCCCCCATATCACCAGAGTAATATAATAACCCACCCTTAGCATTTATATCAGGCTTTCCCAACCCAGCACCCTCTGGATGTGTTGGACTACAACTCCCATCATCCCCAGCCAGTACACTCACCAATGGCCATGTTGGCTGAGGATGACAGGTGGTGTAGCTAGGGATGCACGTATCTTGTAAAATCCATTCCCTCTGTGTTTTGCGGGTTGTCAGGTGCCTTTCGTTCTGTCAGCCACTCATTGAGGGAACTGGATTTTTTCCAACTCACCCAAATTTGCATAAATTCACATTTGCACAAATTCACACTTGTGGGAATGCCCAACCACCACCCCTGCACTAATCCCTCCCCAAATGTACATTGTCATGCTTAACCTACAGGGGAAACATGCATTTTCAGCCAGTGTTTTTTTTTATTTTACATATTTTTCTATGACTAAATTTGCGTGAAATTCCGGAAAGTAAAAAAACTGATCCTCAGGTCCATGGAATCTGTGTGAATTGGGAAAAGCCAGTCCACTGCACAATCCATGGGTCAGATTCACTGAAATCCGAATTCATGTGATTCTGTTGTGGATTTTTCTGACATCCCTAGGTGTGGCCCAACGCATCTGGAGGGCACCAGGTTGGAACAGGCTGATGTATATAAATCTTTCTGAGTGTTTAAAGGGCTTCACAGGGCTCTTTATGACAAATCTTTACAATAAGTTGGGATGTACGAAAGTCACTTACCTTTCGCAGATTATGTTGATGGTGGGGGGGGAGGTGCTCCGCTATTTGCATTCCCCTTATTTTCACCATCTTAGTCTACGTAAATCTTGACATAGACTAAGACGTGCCAAAATAAGGAACGCAAATGGCGGCGGCCGTGGCCACCGCCATTTGCGGACGCACATTGGTTTTTTGGTTTTTTTAAGTCAGCCATGATAGGCTATGTAAAGATCACGGTTTTTTTTTTAAACCAAGCCGTGATAGGCTACGTAAATCTTTACGTAGCCTATCACGTCTTTTTTTTTTTTTAAACTGGAAATGGCGGCGGCAGCCGATTGGAAGACCAGCCGCCACCACCGCACCACCGCCGCAGCCGCTGCCGGAGCCGCCGCCACCAGGAACATCCGCCCCAGGTAAGTCTCATCCCAGGGGGGGCGGGAGGGCAGACCGTTCCGCCCCGAGATCTGTGGCGGAATTCTCTGACATCCCTATAGGTAAGGACACAATCCTATGGCCACTAGACAGCAGCTAGATGGCCATAGGATTGGTCAGTTTCCAGGAACCGACTTCAGAGCCTGCCCTCTGAGGTCGGTTCCCAGAGAACCGCCTCCCTGTCCCGTCTCCCGCCGCCTCGTAGGTGGCACAGATTGTCCCCGTGCTCTGCACTCGTAAGAGCAGCGTGGAGCAGGGGGGAAGAGGGCATTCTCGGGGGCGTGGAGGGGAGTTCGTAACTGCTGACACAACACTTCCTATGTGTCTTTCCAGCCTCCCCACCCTGCGCTCCAATGTCCTGCAGCTAGATAGCTGAAATTGGCCAGCTAGTCACAAATGCAGGGCGGCTGGAACACGGAGGAGATTATCTCCTCCGTGCTGCTCCCGCCATTCATTGGATAGGCGGTTGCCTCCAAGTTCGGAGGCACCTGACCATCCCCATAGGATTGCTCCCTCCTCCTTACAACAACCCTGTGAGGTAGTACAGGAAATCACCCCATATCAAAGAAGGAAGACAGAGATTAGGAGATCTGAAGCAAGGTTTTCTTGACTTATATCACATGTCACACTCTTAGCCATGACAGTACACCTTAAAGTTTCCAAGCTTTGAGGCAAGATTGATTTGCATGTTTATAGCATAGGGCTTTGTTTTTTTGTTTTTCCGTTTTGGAGTAGATATTAGGGGTATACATGGAACCTGGCTGCTATAGAGCAACGCGGGCTTCGTCCAAGGCAAAGCAGGGCTTCCCCCAAAGTGCTTAAAGCAAACAGGGCTCCCTTGGAGCTCTGTGTTCACCTTGGAGAGTCAGAGGACACAGAGTCAGTATCAGACAGTCTGTTAAAAATGGTTACATTTCCCTTCCAAGCTCTCAATAAAATGAAAATGGCAGCCGGGGGGGGGGGCAGGGAAAAGAGTGACAACACAATATACAATTAAAAGCAGCAGAGGCTAGAATCAGGCATAAGAAGAACTAGAAGTATAAAGACAAAACCACTTAAGATACAGAGGAGATACAGGGGATTAAAAGGCCTGAGGGAATAAAAAGGTATTTGCCTGGCACCGAACTTATCTGGGGAGAAGAAAATTACCCCCAATCGAGTTCTTTAAAAAAAAAAAAAAAAAAACGGGGCAGGGGGAGAACTTGGGTAAGTTTTCCAAGTTGATCTGAGGACCCAGCCTATAAATTACAGGCATTAATGTCTAGCGATGTTAGAGAATTCCACCACGGATCCCAGGGGGGCCGAATTCCAGTGAATTCAGCACCCCGGAATCCGTGGCGGAACAGAGCCCCCCACCCCTCCACCCTGCGAAAGCCCTGCAAAGTGGAGCCTACCTGGCTGTGGCTCCGGCGGCGGCAGCTCCAGCCACTGCTGGGATGCTGCGGCCGCAAATGGCAGCCGTCATAGCGGCCGCCATTTGCGTCCCTATGCCAGCCCATAATAGGCTACGTATATATTTGCATAGCCTATCACGGCTAAAGTAGGGACGCAAATGGTGTCCCCTATGCCATTTGCATCCCTGCTTTAGCCGTGATAGGCTACGTAAATATTTACATAGCCTATCACGGGCTTGCATATGGACGCAAATGGCGTCCCCTACGCAGGACGCCATTTACGTCTGCACCAGCCCGGTAGCAGCTGGAGGCCCTGCTGCAGGTTGGCCTGGCCGGTGGCTCCGCGGCCTGGCCATGGAGCAGAGCCGGCTGGGCAAGATTCCGGGGGGGAGGAACAGATCGCCTCCCCCCCATCAAGGATTCCGGGGGGAGGAACAGATTGCCTCCCCCCGGCGGAGCAAGGTAAGCGGGGTTTTGTACATCCCTATTAGATGCATTAGATAATATGCATATGTCACGGCAGCGGCTCAGTTGGACTTTCAAGAACCACACTGACATGGTCTGCACTCGCAAAAGCTTTATTCAAGGGGGAGTATTGACATGGCAATGGATCACTCACTCCTCTACAATTGCGTGACCCCGAGTGGAGCTTCCAGCACCCTAATATAGGCAGTGGTAAATAACTACATTTATGTCAAACTACATTCTTCCGTGCTCCCCAGACCTGTATTTGCTATTCATCATAGTGGTTTCTCATAGAAAGCAATAATGTGTTACGCTTCTCTACTTGAAGCCTAAAGGTCACCATGTCAGACAGGAAAATGCTAGCTTGACCACAAGCTCTGTGGGAAACTGCAGAAATCCACAAACTACATCTTATTGTCTATCTTCTCTCCAAGCAAAAGTCTATTTCTGCTTCATTGACTATGCTAAAGCCTTTGATTGTGTGGATCACAACAAACTGTGGCAAATTCTTAAAGAGATGGGAGTACCAGACCACCTTACCTGTCTCCTGAGAAACCTGTACGAGGGTCAAGAAGCAACAGTAAGAACCGGACATGGAACAACCGATTGGTTCAAAATTGGGAAAGGAGTACGACAAGGCTGCATATTGTCACCCTGCTTATTTAATTTATATGCAGAGAAACGCCGGGCTGGATGAATCACAGGTCAGAATTAAGATTGCCGGGAGAATTATCAACAACCTCAGATACACAGATGATACCACCCTAATGGCAGAAAGCAAAGAGGATCTAAAGAGCCTCTTGTTGAGGGTGAAAGAGGAGAGTGCAAAAGCTGGTTTGAAACTCAACATTAAAAAAACTCAGATCATGGCATCTGGCCCCATCACTTCCTGGCATATAGAAGGGGAAGAAATGGAAGCAGTGACAGATTTTATTTTCTTGGGCTCCAAGATCACAGCAGACGGTGACTGTAGCCATGAAATTAAAAGACGCTTGCTCCTTGGTAGGAAAGTTATGGCACACCTAGACAGCATAGTTAGAAGAAGAGACATCACCTTGCCGACAAAGGTCCGCATAATCAAAGCTACGGTTTTCCCACTAGCAACATATGGCTGTGAGAGCTCGACTATAAGGAAGGCTGAGCACCGAAGAATTGATGCCTTCGAACTGTGGTGCAGGAGAAGACTCTTACGAGTGCCCTGGACTGCAAGGAGGTCAAATCAGTCCATCCTACAGGAAATCAACCCTGACTGCTCATTGGAAGGACAGATAGTGAAGCTCAAATATTTTGGCCACCTAATGTAGGTACGAAAGTCACTTACCTTTTCGCAGCTTGGATTCGCAGTGGGGGGGAGGCGCTCCTTCCCTCCTCCCAGAATCCTCCCTGGGCCTGCTCCACTCCGCGGCGGCTCCATGGAGCTGCCAGCCACGGCTGTCCGCAGCCGGCGTTCCGGCCGTGGACTGGCTGCTGCGGATGCAAATGACGGCTGCCGTAGCGGCCACCATTTGTGTCCAGCAAAGCTGCCGTGATCGGCTATGTAAGTATTTACATAGCCGATCACGGCAAGCCAAAAAAAACACAGCGTACGCAAATGGCAGCAGCTACAGTGGCCGCCATTTGCGTTCCCTATTTTTCGCTGTTTTAGCCTATGTAAATATTTACGTAGGCTATTACAGCGAAAAAAAGGGGAACGCAAATAGTGTAGTGGGCGCTATTTGCGTTCCTCTTTTTTTTTGCCTTAATAGCTTACATAAATATTTACGTAGGCTAAAACGGCTAAAGATAGGGAACGCAAATGGCAGCCGCTGTAGCCACCGCCATTTGCGTATGCTGTTTGTTTGGGGGTTTTTTGGCTTGCCGTGATAGGCTACGTAAATACTTACGTAGCCTACCACAGCTATGATGAAGAAGCAAATGGCGGCCACAGGGCAGCTGCCATTCACAAGTCAGCGTGGATGGCAGCTGGTAAGTGCTCCGTTTCGCGCGCCTTTCGTGGGTTGGGGGGGCAGGGGCTTTGTTCCGCCATGGATCCCGAATGCACTGGCATTCAGCCTCACCGAGATCTGTGGCGGAATTCTCTGACACCCCTAACCTAATGCGAAGAGAAAAGTCACTGGAAAAGACCCTGATGCTGGGAAAGATTGAAGGCAAAAGGAGAAGGGGACGGCAGAGGATGAGATGGCTAGATAGCATCACGGATGCAATGAATATGGACTTGAGCACGCTCCGGGAGAGAGCGCAGGACAGGAAGGCCTGGCGTGCTATGGTCCATGGGGTCATGAAGAGTCTGACACGACTTAATGACTTAACAACTGAACAACAACAACAACAAGTCTTCTGATTTGCATTCTTGCCCTAATCTTATTATGGCTGCTAACTTAAAATGGAGTGTCTTTGGCCAAAGCTAAATGTCCATTACAGCCATGACACATAGGTGTTCTGGATTGCCTCACAGAAACTCCCTCCATCTGTTGCAATTCTGTTCATTTCTTTGTGTGTTCTAGGGCAGTGCACTAAGCCCAGCCCACCCCTCATGCCTTCACCTGAGCTTCACATGACCGTTGTCCCCTTGTGAACATATAGGGAAAATATCAAGGCCTTTCTTGTTTGGGGGATGGAGTGGGGGGGGGATTTCTTAGATTTCTGGTGGAGATGGGTAGTTACAATTTTATTGCTACCTCATACATTAGTTCCTCCCCCCCCCCCGCCTTTCTTTGAAGTTTTAAAATGCAAAACCACCCCCACTGCTGAGATAAGTAGCTTGGTTGAGATCAGCAGCAGCCCAGCTGCCATTTTGAAAATGGAGGTGAATGTGTGTATTACTGAGACTTGGGTGGTGAGCTGGGTTGGGTTGACCTGGTGCAGCTTTGCCCACCTGGATACTCTGTGCAGCACCAACATAGGCTGGAGGGAGGGGGAGTTGCCATGGTTTATGGAACCTCCATCTCTATTCCCAGGAAACCACTCCACCTTGGAGCAGGCCTTGAGGGATTGCACCTGATGTTGGGCCATAGAGACAGATTTGGGATGCTGCTAGTGTACCACCCACCCTGCTGCCCATCAGTCTCCCTGACTGAGCTGTCAGAGGTGGTCTCAAGTGTAGTGTTGGAGGAACCCAGATGGTTCTGGGTGACTTCAACTTCCATGCTGAGGCTGTCTCTGAAGTAGAGATGGGGGAGAATTTCTCCCCGAAACTTCGGGGGGCCGAGTGCCAACGTATTCGACCCCCCGAAGTAGTTTCGGGGAGAAATTCTCCGCACCCCCCCCGCACCATCCCCCCGGGATGGGACTTACCTTTCCCGAATGTCGCTCCCGGTGGCGGGTCGCAGCGGCAGTTCGGCAGGGCTTCGACAGGGGCAGGGGCGGCAGCCGGTCTTTCAACCGGCTGCCGCCGCCGCCATTCCAAGAAAAGAAAAGAAAAAAAACGCCCCCGTGATAGGCAACGTGACGATTAACGTAGCCTATCATGGCTAGATTTGCAAAGTCAGCCGTGATAGGCTACGTAAATCGTCACGTAGCCTATCACGGGTGACTTAAAAAAAAAAAACCGCGTACGGCTAATGGCGGCCCCCATTCCCGTTCCTTATTTGGTTGCTGTAGTCTACGTAAAGATTACGTAGACTACGGCGAAAATAAGGGCAACGCTATTTGCGTTGCCCTTATTTTCACCGTAGTCTATGTAAAGATTTACGTAGACTACAGCGACCAAATAAGGAACGCGAATGGCGGCTCCCTATGGGGGCCGCCATTTGCGTACGCGTTTTTTTTTTAAGTCACCCGTGATAGGCTACGTGATGATTAACGTAGCCTATCACGGCTAACTTTGCAGATCTAGCCGTGATAGGCTACGTAAATCGTCACGTAGCCTATCACGGGGGCGTTTTTGTTTTTTTTTACCTTTTTATTTTGTGGCCGGGCGAGGCGAGACGCTTCCTCCCTGGCCTGAACTTCGGGGGGAGCAGCGAAGCACCTCCCCCCCACCGCGAAGCAAGCTGCGAGACCAGGTAAGTGACTTTCGTGCACCCCTACTGAAGTTCCAGCTCAGGACATGGTAGCCTCCATGACAACCATGGGGCTATCTCAGCTTGTCATTGGCCCAACACATGAAGCAGGGCATACTCATGATTTGGTTTTTTCCCAAGTTGTGTGATTTTTGTCTGAAAATTGGGGGGGGGGAGTAGCCCCATTGTCATGGTCAGACTATTTCCTGGTGAAATTTGAACTCATGGTGCTACTTCCCTCGTGTGTGGGGGGGGCATTCAGATGATTCTCCTGAGGAAACTGATGGAATCCAATGGATATCTGAATGCTCTTGGGGATTTTCCAGTGGAGAGAGCTGGTGATCCAGCTGAGGGCCTAGTCTCACTGTGGAAAGGTGAGATGCGGAGGGCCATCAACTTGATTGCACCTGAGTGCCCTCTCTAGCACTGTAGAGCTCGCTCTGCTCTTTGGTTTACTGGGTTGCTGTGGTCAGTGAGACAGGCTGGACATTGGCTAGAGTGCAAATGGCACAAGACTCAAAGCAAAGATGACCAAGCACCCTCTAGAGCATATAATCGTGCCTATTGAATGCCAGTGTGGGAAGCAAAGAAGGTTATTTTGCTACCTCCATTGCATTCTTGAGTAACCATCCAGAAGAGCTCTTCTGGAAGGTCTGGAGGCTGTTAATACCCTCCCCAGCAAATGGGGCCCTGGCCCTCTCAAGGACCTGCTATGATCTTCTTGCATCACACTTTGAGGACAAAATTGCTTTTCTCTGCAACGAACATGATGCTGTTGTTAGCACAGTTCCAGTCAAGGTGTCTGGTGCCACCATCTGCCTGCTTTTGTGAGATCAGTTTCAACTGCTGCAGCCTGATGTCATGGACAAAGTGCTTGCAGCATTGCAGTCAACCACATGCCTTCTCAATCCCTGCCCCTCCTGGCTAATAAAAGCTAGCCCAGGGGGTATGATTGGGTGAATCCAGGGAGTGGTAAATGCTTCCCTTTAGGATGGGGTGGTTCCTGCTGTCCTTAAACAGGCAGTAGTGTGACCACTCCTGAAGAAGCCCACTCTGGACCCAGCAGTATTAGACAGCTACCACCCAGTCACAAATACCCCTTTCTTAGGGAAGGTACTTCAGAGGGTTGTGGCAGAACAACTGCAGGCACTCTTGAAGGATACTGATTATCTAGACTCATGCCTGTCTGGGTTTCGATCTGGTTACAGAACTGAATCAGCCCCCTGATGGATGACCTTTATCGAGAGAGGGACAGCTGTGGCCTCTCCTGAACAGGGATAGCTTGGCCACAGTGGTCCAGGCACTAGTAACAGGTCTGGATTATTTAAATGCACTCTATGTGGGGCAGCCCTTAAGGCTGCTCCAGAAGCTGGAGCTAGTGCAGAATGCAGCAGCTTCAAATCTTCGAAGAGTCAAAAATTCAAAGATTTGAAGCTTCACATCTTCAGATTTTTGAATCTTCGAAGATCATGCCTGAATGTAAAAAACTATCACGGAGAAGCCACGATTCTTCAAAGATAACGCCTTAATTAAAAAAAAAAAATCCGAAGCGGGGGATAGGAGGGGGTAAAACTTAGTCTCATTTGAAGGGATAGAATGACCCCCTGCTCAATGCAGGAAGTCTGATTCCCAGGCGGTCACCCATCCAACTACTGACCGGGGCCAACCCTGCTTAGCTTCCGAGATCAGACAAGCGCACACACATCCCGCCCTTTGCTTGTTGCTGAGGAAACATTGAGTGCTGAGGAAGCTATGCGATCAGTAGCCAGAAGATGACATGGGGCCGCTGAGAGCTGTGAGCATGGTGGGCGTGGAATCAGCAGAAACAGGAAGAGTTTCTGAGCCTCCATCTTTAAGAGCAGGAAAACAGCACAGCGCTCAAGTGTGAACTGAGCTCGCGCATTCAATGAAGCACCACAACAGGGAAAATGGGTGAGTATGGATAATCACATTTAATGCGAGAGCGTTTCACCCGACAGGACACCGAATTCATTGCAATGGCAGGCGCAATGTAGATCGGCCCCCAGTTATTTATCAATAGCAGCAAAAAATCACACAGAGACACCCTAAATTATACTGCTGAAATGAGGAAAGATTGGGGTAACCAGTAGTGGATATTTGCATGGAAGGACCGTGAGCTTCATTTGTTTTGAATACCAGAACTAGGGATGGCGGAGAATTCCGCCACGGATTCCAGTGAGGCCGAACGCACTGGCATTTAGCCCCCAGGAATCTGTGGCGGAATGGTCTCCTGCCCCCCTGCCCGCCCCGCGGAACCCCCCGGGACAGCACTTACCTGGGGCAGATGTGGCGACGGCTTCAGCAGCAGGTGTGGCGGCGGCGATGCGGCAGCGCGGCGGCAGCAGAAGGGGCGGCAGCAGGGGCGGCGGGGGTGGCGGGGGGGCAGGGGCGGTGGCAGCAGCAGCAGGAACGGCTGGTCTCCTGGCCGGCCACGGCTGGGCGCAGCTTACGCAAATGGTGGTGGCTACGGCAGCTGCCATTTGCGTTCGCTATTTTTAGCCGTTCTAGCCTACGTAAATATTTACGTAGGCTAGAACGGCGAAAAATAGCGAATGCAAATGGCGGCCACCGTAGCCGCCACCATTTGCGTACGTGTTTTTTTTTACTTTGCTGTGATAGGCTACATAAATATTTACGTAGCCTATCATGGTTAAATACAGGGATGCAAATGGCGGCGGCTACGGCCACTGCCATTTGCGTCCCTGCTGCCCAATGGCCGGATGTCCGGCTGCGGGTGGAGCCGGCCGGCGGCTCCGCAGAATCCCCGCAGAGCGGAGCCGGCCAGGCAGGACTCCGGGGGGAGGGGCAGAGAGCTTCCCCCCCCCGTCGAGGATTCCGCGGGGAGGGATGGAGCGCCTCACCCTCACCGGGAAGCAGATCCCCAAAACGGTAAGTGACTTTCGTACATCCCTAACCAGAACTGAACACAGCTCACAGTCCTTCCACAGAGAATTCTGAGCCCTCCTGGGCTCAGAATTTTTTAATCTTGTGGGCCAATGTACACATTACTTTAAAACTTGGAGTCAAGGAGACACATCTGTCTCCCACCACTCAGAAATGCAAATTTTCAAGACTTCAGGCCAAACTACATATTATATGCAAATTCTAGAGTGCACATGAATGGGATTTTTTAAAAAGCCCACCCCACCCCCACCCCAGTACCCTTAAAGTTAAAAGGAGGACAGTGGTTTACTAGGGCAGATATTAGATAATAAGGACACTGGAACATAACCTTTCTTTCTGTGAAAGACAAGAATTGTAGAAGAACTGAAGACACTCTCCCTTATAAAACCCACACAAATAAAACAAGTTCAGATAAGAGCTGCACATGGGAGTGAAGGTGAGAATGACATTTAATGTTTACTGTATCTACAGAAGACATTTGGACTACTTTTTGAAAGCATTGTTAAAATGCATTTTATAAGAGTCTAGCTGCTAAGAGAAGTGTGACATAAAAATTAAAGGTATCATAGAGCTGCTAAAACAACTTCTTTTAGAATAGAAATGGAAAGAGGGATTTAGATACTGGAGAAGAGGCAGTGTTAAAATGAAAAATAGGCCAAGAGGAAAGAGAGGTTTTAACAAATTTGTTTCTTTTTATATTATTTTCTTGCACTTGGGAGTCCTTATGCATTGCTCCCACCCCACCCCACCCCAACTTAGAAACAATCTTTATTGCAGAAGAACCATTTCTCACATCCCAATTTACACACAGTGTTTTAAAGTCTGTTTTAGGCTTACGGCCAATTTATACATGTGTTTCCAAGATGGCAGGAACTGTGCCATTTCAGATCTAGCTAATGTGTACCAATGTGTTGTGCTTGCTTCTTCCATATGATTGGGTTCCTAGAGTACAGTGGTAATGTCTAGAATCAGAAACCACATGGGCTGGGCAGACAGAGAGGGTGTCCCCCCACACACACATGGGTTGCCGAAATCACATGGTTAGTGCACACACAAAAACTACGAGGTGGAGAAGTACAGTTTCCATGGTCTTGAATAGATAGCTTCTATAGATAGAAGCTATAGATAGCTTCTGGTGCCCTGAGTGCACAGACGTGGGTGACAATCACATCCATGCAAAGGAAAATACATACTTACATGTCCCTTCCTGGTCTTTGTGACTCTCAGAAGGAGCATTTCTGATGGTGCTGCATGTTCCTGTGGTTCACCTTAGGAGTACAAGCAACAGAGTACAAGACCACTCCAAGGTCTTTGAATGTGGATTGCTAAATAAATACATCGTAAACAAACAAACAGAGCATTTAGTGCTGCAGCAATCACCTTCTGGAACATGCTCCCAATTGAGGTCAGACAGGTGCCTACAGTTCTGACTTGTAGGCATCTGCTTAAGACCTGCTTCTTCATGCAGGCTTTCCCTGGGGTGTGACCCAGCCAGTTACAGTTCAAGTTTTATTGTTGTACTTTATTTGGTTTATTACTGTTCTGTTCATTCTCATTTCTTTTGTATTGTGATATTACTGTGGTTTTATAGTTTTTTTGTTATTTATTTATTTAGTACATTTCTAATCTGCCCAATAACTTATGTCTTCTGGGTGGATGTTTACCTGTATGGTAAGCTGCCTTGGGAGCCCTTGTGGCCAAAACTCAGGATATAAATCTTGTAAATTCAATCCAATTCAATTAATAAATAATACGGAAGAAGGCACATCCTAAGGAGCATGTGTTGCAATAACAGAATTTAGTGTGTTAATGTGCGCACAAATGCACTAAAGTGTCATTCATGAGGCTCATCCCTTTCTCCCCATATCTCTGGAAGATGAATCTCGGAGGCAGGATGCGGGGGAAATGTACCTTGACTCTACTACACACCACGGGCATGTAAAAGCGCTCCCTTGAAAGATAATAATTTGAGGTGAACACTAACTGGAAGAAACTAGAAGTCAGTTTCAGTTGCTGAATATCCCCCTCATCTATATTACAGTGATGATTTTCTCATTGGTGTATTTAAATTTAATTTTAAAGGCACTCATTATAAAATGTTCTGCATTTTTCACATTGTCGATAGCTGCTTCCTGTAAACCAAAAGAGGACATGATATTTCAGCTGTAACATTGTCCAGGGCACATCCAGCCATGCAGTAGGGATTTCATTAATTGTTTACGTTTTCTCTGGCAGCTGACATCCCTTAGAAAGGAACAGCAGCTGCTAATCTAAAGTCTGTTGGTCTTATCCTGTATACATTTCTTTATTGTACTGTATTAATGGCTGTTCACTCTGTGGTATTAACATAGGTACTTTTGCAGGGGGCCCTTTCAGATGTTATGATGAAGATGTGGAAGTTGGGAACATGCAACCACCACCCTCTCCCCCCAGCATTCATACAATGTCTGGATATGGCTTCTGTTCCATTGTAACCAATAGGATTTTGTAGTGCTCAGTTTTGGCTAGATTGTGCCCAGAGAAAATAATGCATACAAAAATGTAAGTACCGAGTATACACAAACAAAGCCTTTAAAAAAATCCTGTGCATCATACCATACCTGAACATTAGTCAAAACAAAAACACAACACCTGCCAGGTGTATCTATGTAATTATTTTCTTTATCTATTGAACATAGGAAGCAAATAAGCCATATTAATGTAATACAAAGAATCGCTGTTTAGGAACAATGTTTCCTATTCTGCACATGTGTTTAATGGTTAGAATAATGTTTAAAGAGTGCATGTTTAATTATTTGTCTTTTGTTCTCTTTTTGCCTTTGTTATGAACTGGCAATGCCCATTTCCACGAGTGGAAGGGAAAAAGGGCAAAAATTGCGTTGGCTCTATTGTTTTTTGGCTCTTTCTTTCCTATGGTCTTTTCCACTGCTACCAGGTGGAAGACTTTAATTCAATGGCTGCCTCCATCAAACCAGCTCTCTAGGTCTTCAGTAACTACTTTAAGTAGTGTGGGTTTTGCTATTAGATGCAGGGTGGGTACTTTCCTGGCCCAACACTCAAAGATACTTTCAGGTACAGCACACCTTTACTGAGAGAGAGAAAACAACGCTGCAGCGGAAGGAGTTCACCTTATGAAGTGCGAAAACTCCTTCAGCCATGCTAGGCACAGATAGCTGTTTATTTGGAAATTGATTACAGCAACTTGATTACGCGCAGAATGCTTGTTGACACAAAAGGAAGTCTACCTTAACCACAAGTTCTTAAACCGTTGTGTGGTTTGTCTGGAGAATGGTGCCATACTAGCAATTCTGTCTGGCTTGCTTATTTAGAAACTCCTGCTGATTTGGCAAATAGCTTCTCAGAACCTTGAAGATATTGCATTTTTCAGAAGAAAAGGTGGGGGTGTCATGTACACATTCAAAAATTCCACAGTGGAGACACTCAGGCCTAGCCTTTGGTCGGCTCTAATATGCCCCCAATCTATTACAGTTGGCCATAACAGTACCCAAAGAAAAAGAGACCATAAATTAACATCTAAAGTTCTGTTGTAGAAAAAAATGTCAATAGGAAAAAGATCTATAAAATCTAAAAACAAGCACATATGGCCATGCCCCTTTCCCTGGCTTTGCCGTTCCCCCCAACCGCCAGTCATTTGGTGGTTTCCTGGCTTTTGCGTGTTTTTTCCCACATTCCAAAAGGTTGAAATGCCTGCTCTATAGGGATGTATGAAACACTTAACTTGCTCCATTCCGGGGCATCCATGGTGTGGGGGAGACACTCCATCCCTCCCCCCAGAATCCTCCCGGCCGACTCTGCTCCACGGCAATTCCATGGAGCCGCCAGCCAGGGCTGGCCGCAGCTGGAATTCCGGCTGCTGCTGGGCTGCTGCGGCCACAAATGGTGGCCGCTACGCCGGCCGCCATTTGCATGGCTGCCAAGCCATGAAAGGCTACGTAAGTATTTATATAGCCTATCACAACAAAAGGCAGCCATGCAAATGGCCTTTCCTCACCATTTCCGCCCCTGCTCTTTGCCGTGATAGACTACGGAAGTATTTACGTAGCCTATCACAAAGAAAGACAGCCACGCAAATAGCGGCTGCTACGACGTCCGCCATTTGTGGCCACAGCAGCCCAGGCCAGCCAGTGCCACCACTGCTGCCACATATGCCGCTGCCGGAGCTGCCGCATCCGCTGCCAGGTACACTCTGTCCCGGGGGGATCCCGCGGAGTGGCAGGGGGGGAGGCCGTTCCGCCACGAATTCTGGGGGGCCAGATTCTAAAGAATCCAGCATCACTGGAGTCCGTGGCAGAATTCTCTGACATCCTTACTGCTGTATGACAAAGGCCTCTTCCAGATGGAGGGCTCCTAACACCACCAATCATTGGACCTCCACTGTGAGGGACAAGCGGAATTTCCATGTACTGCTCACACTGTTGGGAAAAATGGCTGCTCTATGCTGCAGTGTTCTGTCCACACCAATAAGCAGGGATGTAGCCAAGGCTCTTCCCTCCCTTTGCTGCTCTGTCCCTCCCACCATATTCTTGATGCCAAGGGATTTTTTTTTAATTATTTATTATTATTTTGGTTTCTTCCTCTTGAATTGTGCCATTCTGGAAGTCCAAAGGTTCACTGCTGCTCACATGTATACACTCATGGCCCTGATTTGGATCAGGACCATGGTGTTCTGGGAGGGGAAGGTTAAACCTTTCCCCCCACCACTAGTTTTATCCCTGATATTCCACCACCCACCCCCATAAAGGTGGTAAAAAAAGAAAAAAATATCCATTGGAGTCATTTTCTTTTTTTAACCCTCCCAGGAGTGGGGGAGAATAGAATTTCAGGGGGAAAATTGATGGGGGGGGGAGGTTTAACCCTCTCCTCCCAGAACACTATTGTCCCGATCCAAATCAGGGCTACTAGCTCTTACACTGGAGTAAAAGCACAGCAGTGAACTTTGGACTTCCAGAACTGTGCAATTCCAGAGGAGAAGAAACAAAAACAAAAAAATCCCTTGGCACCAAGAATGTGGTGGGAGGGACGGAGAAGCAAAGGAGGGGAAGAGCCTTGGCTACATCCCTGCTTACTGGTGTGGACAGAACATTGCAGCATGGAGCAGCCATTTTTCCCTTGGTACAAAAACCTCAGTACAAATATTACTAGTTGCCTCACCTTTTATTTTGTTGCTACAACAGGATCTCATTCTGTGTGTTGGGGGTTGGAGTGGAACAAAGCAAAGAGCAACAGCAGTGGGGAGAGGTGCAATCAGCTTCCTGGGTGAAGGAGAAATGTGGCCGTCTGGCCATCCTGAAACCATAAAAATACGCCTCCAGCAACATCACTTCACATATCACACAGCCACAGCCCCACAAAACACCACAAGCTCCTGAAATCAAGCAGGTACACCACTGTTTTTTTGCAGATCATGGTGCACCAGAAAAGAATTAATGGATTTTTCCCAGTGTGAAAAAATATGGAAGAAGTGGATAGAAAATATGGGATTCTGGAGGAAACTAACAATGTTGCGTCGGCCACCCAAACAATCCTGCAAATAAGGCATGCCGATAGCACCTTAAAACCCCCATTTGGAAGATCCTTCAGTTACTGGCAATTATTATTATTATTATTATTATATTTATACCCCGCCTTTTTCCCAGTATTGGGACACAAGGCAGCTTACAAAAATTAAAACATATACAATTAAAACATATGAAAATATACAAAAGTTAAAATATAAATTAAGCAACAATACAATTAAAATTATATTAAAACATTAAAACAGCATTTTAAAACAGCATTTTAGCAGCTTACCCCCAGGTTACAACTACATACCGAAGGCCTGGTGGAACAAGAATGTTTTAGCCTGCCTTCGGCAGCCACTGAGAAGGCCCTCTCCCGGCTTCCCACCAAACATGCCTGTGACAGTGGTGGGACTGAGAGAAGGGCCTCCCCAGAAGATCTCAGGTCACAGGCAGGTTCATAAGGGAGGATACGGTCTTTCAGATAACCTGGACTGGAGCCGAATAGGGCTTTATGGGTTATAGCCAGCACTATGAATTGTGCCCAGAAACAGACTGGAAGCCAGTGAAGGGAGACTGGAAGTCTTGTTAAAACAGACTGGAAGCCTGTTTTAACAAGGGAGTTGTATGCTCCCTGTAGCCAGCCCCAGTCAACAGTCTGGCAGCAGCTCTTTGGACCAGCTGCAGTTTCTGAACACCCTTCATAGGCAGCCCCACGTAGAGCGCATTGCAGTAATCCAAACGGGATGTAACTAAGGTATGTGTCATCGTGGTCAGATCAGACATCTCCAGGAATAGGCACAGTTGGCGCACTAGTTTTAACTGTGCAAAAGCACTCTTGGCCACCACTGAAACCTGAGCATCCAGGCTTGGGGCTGAATCCAGGAGCACCCCCAAACTGCAAACCTGAGTCTTCAGAGGGAGTGTAACCCCATCCAATACAGGCTGAATCCCTACTCCCTGATCTGCCTTTTGACTGACCAGGAGCCCCTCTTGTCTTGTCTCAATTAAGTTTCAATTTGTTCTCCCTCATCCAGTCCATTACTGATGCCAAACACTGGTTAAGGACAGAAACAGCTTCCTTGGAATCTGGTGGAAAGGAGTAATAGAGCTGGGCGTCATCAGCATGTTGGTGGCACCGAACTCCAAAACTCTGGGTAACCTCTCCCAGCAGTTTCATGTAGATATTAAATAGCATGGGAGACAGAACAGAACCCTGAGGGACCCCACAAGCTAACATCCATGGACTCGAACAGGCATCCCCCAACACCACCTTCTGAGTTTGCCCCGCTAGGAAGGAATGCAGCCACTGTAAAACAGTACCTCCAAGTCCCATCCCAGTGAGGCGTCCCAGAAGAATACCATGGTCGATGGTATTGAATGCTGCTGAGAGGTCCAGCAGAACTAACAGGGACACACTCCCCTGTCCAGTTCCTGGAGTTGGTCACCCACCAAGGCGACCAAAGCTGTCTCCATCCCATACCCAGGCCTGAAACCAGATTGAAATCGATCAAGATAATCCGTTTCATCCAGGAAGCCCTGGAGCTGGGAGGTCATGATACGCTCTAATACCTTGCCCAAAAATGGGATGTTAGAGACTAGATGATGGTTATCTAGTATGGTGGGATTCGGGGAAGGCTTCTTCAACAGAGGTCTCTCAAGTGCCTTTTTTAAGCATAATGGAACAATACCTTGTTCCAAAGAGGCATTAACTACTCCCGTTCTCCACTCAGCCAATCCTCCTCTGGCCTCTTTAATAAGCAAGGAGGTGCAAAGATCCAGCATACATGTGGTGGCTCTCACCGCTCCAAGGATCCTGTCCACATCCTAGGGCTGCACAAATTGAAAAGAATCCATCAACACTGAACAAGCAGGAGCCAAAGTGACATCCACAGGATCTGCATCAACTACAGCATCCAAGTCAGAACGGATCTGAGCGATTTTATCAGCAAAGTGCTGGGCAATAAGAGCTTTAAGCTAAAGGTTATAATTATGTATTTCAATTATTATTGTTGTTGTTATTGTTTTTCCCCTTTTGTTGTTCACCACTGAGATATTTTGTTGATATAGAGAGAGATATACATTGTGGGTAAATAAAAAAGTAAAATATGCTGGTATTGGGGGTATTTTTGGTAATTCGGTCCACGCCACCCACTGCAAGAATGCAGCCTGCAAGAGCTTCTCTGAAATTGAACCTGGCCCTCAGGCTCATAGAGGTTCAGCACTCCTGATTTATAATTTTACAGTATCATAAAACTAAATGAAATGCCAAAATGGAGGACAGTTCTGTTCCTGCACAGCTTTATATGAGGAACACTTCTGTATAGGGTGTTAGGTCTGTTTTGTTCAGTTTACATGTGCACGTCTACTCTGAGGGGATATTTTGTTCTGTTGCCTTGGGAATTACCTATGTCATTTGTCCAACCTACGTGGTTCCCGTTTACACAGATATGACCAGTGCAATATGGGATTGATTGCACGGATGGATTGCACAAATGAAGTTCACTCCTATCCTGCAGTGGTAATTTATGAATTGCTTCTGACTGGGGGAGTACATGTTAGTATTACTAGTCTGGCTATTGTGCATTTTAAGAGAAGTAAAATGATCCTTAGAATGCAAATGTTGCAACACACACACACACACATACCCCACACATGCACAAAACATGCTGAATAATTACCAGCAGGAAAGCACCCTTCTACCGGCTGGTCCCAAATTTGGAGGGGTCTGGTTTTGACCTGAGGTGGAATGAGACTTTGTGAACTAGGACGTTATATTTCAATTCCAAGTTCACCCACCATTGCTATTATTATTATTAATGCTACCCTGTTAAAATTCATAAAAGTTTTATGACTTCCAGACTTCAACTGGGTCTACAATGGAGCATTTTTACTTCTTATCTCTGGTTCAGTTGTAATTGTGTGCTTGAGAAGCAAAGCACAAAAGCAATGGCAGCATCTATGTCCACCAGTTCACTTTTTTCTGTTGCGTTCTCTTTCCAGTCCCCCACCACCACCCCTGACCCTTTCCGGATTGCCTTTCACTGTGGATGCTTAGACTGTACTAGTGCAATTTAGAGGTCCATTAAACAAACTGAGCCCCAGTGAGCCCATGAGTCTTCACAGGAATCATCTGTGTCAGCTCTGAAACCTCTGCATTAAAATATGATGGAAAATCTTACAGCTGCAGCATAAAATGTGTACTTGAAATACAAAAAGACAGGATGAAATACAATAGGGCGATTCTCTCTATGAAATATATTGAAAGAACACCGGGGGGAGGGGGGCACACAGGACTCACTCACCAAAAAGGATCGAAGTGTCAGTACATTGTAGAAGAGGAAATACGGCACTGTGGAAGTAATATGCATTGAAGGAAAGTTATTTATTTATTAATTGGTTTATTATATAATGTTGTTTAAACCAGAACTGTTTCTATTGGTTTCAAACTCCGATCCCAGATTATGCAGTCAGACTGCGGCCTTGCACCTGCCACATCTCATTTGGTGTCATAAACGGATCCCTGCAACACTTTTTCCTTTTTCCTGCATCAGCATCACACACACCTCCTCCTTTTCTCCCCTGCCCAACTGCCCAGCCTCCTACAATTAAACAGTCTCTCCCACCAACATGGCAGTCTCCTTGGCAACAGTTGCCTGGAGCTCCCCACGTTCTCCTGGCCACTTCTCTTCCTTATTTAATTTCATTTATTTATTTAAGTACTTATTTCCTGCTTGTCTATGCAAATCACTGCCTCAAAGCACCTTACAATATAACCACACATATATAAATATAAATACATTTTAAATAATATAAAAACTAATTAAAACTCCATCGATAACTTCCCTGAATCCATGGCCTCATTCCCTGAAGATGGGGAGTTGGATCCCAGGGTCAAGACAACTGGGTTGCAATACCAGTGGATTGGTATTGTGTTTTTTACTGGTCCTTTCCTGTCTTGCAGCAAGAGGACAAGAAGTAAGCCACCTTTGACCACTCGGTTACTCAGTGCAGCACCAACCCAGGATGAAGGCCCAGGGGGCTGGGAAGTCGCCGTGATCCATAAAAGTCCAATCTCACTCACCAGGAAACACCTCCACCCTGGGATAGGCTGTGAGGACCTTTACCTTGTGCTGGGCCAAAGAGACAGATTGGAGATACTACTGGTGTACCACCCACGCTGCTACCCAACAGATTTCTGGTCTTGGGAGATTTTAACATCCATCCTGAGGCTGCCTTAACAGGACTAGCTTGGGACTTCATGCCCTCCCTGACAACCATGGAGCTGTCTCAGTTTGTCACCAGCCCAACACATAGGGCAGGGCATACCCTTGACCTGGCCTTTGCCTCTTGTTTGCTGTGGATTGTGTGTCTTTGTTTGTTATCAGCTCAGTGAATCTGCAGGCTGGGTTTGATCTACAACTTTTGGACTTTCCTCTGCCTGGACCCATGCAGCATGGAGTTACCAGTGCGAAACTGGCGGCATGGAACTTCTTGCATGTGTGGGTTTACCTTTCCCTTGGTCTTGATAGGGCTTGACCGTGTAGCCTGGAGTTATCAATGAAAAATTTCACAATTGGACTAACTCTCTGTAGGTGTGGTTTTGTTTAGGCCTTTCTAGAATTTACCCCTTGATTGCCTGAGGAATCATTCCAGGAATCATTTCCATTCTGTGCCCAGGATTTGGAACTCCATGTATGGATTGCCTGGGTTAGATATGCCAGGAATCCTGAGTCCCTTCCCTTGTGTTCAGAGCAGTGGAGATGGAAATGGGAAAACCACATTGATGAAGATCTCAGTCAGGGAGGTAATGTTTAGCTTTGGACTGTTCTGGAATTACATAGAGCCTCTAGCTACTGACCATCAGCTATATGATTTCTGAAGAGTGTAACCATTAAGCTTTTGCCATGAGATCTCCTGCAATAAAAAGTCTCACTAATTTAGGTGTCCAGTGTCAGAATACCTGAGCATGTGTGATGGGGGGATCAGGAAAGCTGACAGGTGGTCTGGATATTGGGGGGTGGGGTGGAAATTACCCCATTGTCATGGTTAGATCATTTCCTGGTAAAATTTGGTCTCACAGTTGCAGACCCTCTCTGCATACATGGGGGACCCAGGTCCACCCCCAGAAACTTATGGAATCCGAGCAATTCCTGAAAGCTCTGGGGGATTTTTCAGGAGCCAAAGCTGATGATTCTGTTGAGGACCTTGTCACACTATGGAATGGCAAAGTGTGACAGACCATTGACACAATTGCTCCTGAGTCCCTCTTCAGCTCCAGCATTATGGAGCTCAGAAGGCTTCCTGGTTTACTGGGGAGCGCCAGGCAATGAAACAGGTCAGAAGACAACTGGAGCGTAAGTGGTGTAAACTCATCAAGGAAGTGATAGAGCACGCATAAGAGCACATAATCGCACCTACTGTGTGGCAGTGAAGGCAGCAAAGAAGGCTTACTTTGTCACCTCCATCACATCCTCATGTAGGAAGTAGCCATCCAGCTGAGTTTTTCTGAGTGGTTTGGGGGTTGCTTACATCAAACCCAGTGGATCCAATACTGGAACCCTCAGAGGCCCACTGTGATGATTTTCCAAGACACTTTGAGGATAAAATTTCTCACCTTCATGCTGACTTGAACACCACTATTGATGCAGTATCTATTCACATGTCCAGTGCATCATCTTATCCTGTTTTGTGGGATCAATTTCAGTTTTTGGAGCCTGAGGATGTAGACAAGATGCTTGCATCTGTTTGACCCACCACATGCTGTCTCGACCCTTGCCCATCATGGCTTAATTGAGCTAGCTGTGGGGGCTGACCAGATGGATCAGGGTGGTGCTGAATGCATCATTGTGTGATGGTGTGGTCCCTACTACCTTTTCAGGAGTGGTATGACGACTCCTGAAAAAAACCTCCCTTGATCCAGAGATCTATGCTAACTATTGTCCAGTTGCAAACACCCCATTCTTGAGTAAGATGCTTGAGAGAGTGGTGGCATCTCAGTTGCAGGTGTTCTTGAATGCAACTCATTATCTGGATCCATTCCAGTCTGGATTCAGGCCCAGTTTTGGGACAGAAACTTCCTTGGTCACCCTGATGGATGACCTTCGGGAGAGAGACAGGAGAAGTATAACCCTGTTACTTCTTCTTGATTTCCCAGCATGGTATCCTCCTGGACCACCATTGTGAGTTGGGAGTTGCAGGCATTGTTCTACAGTGATTTGACATATACTTGTGGGGTCAATTCCAGAGAATAGCTTTGGGTGATTGCACCTCAGCCCCATGGCAGCTGAACTGTGGGGTGCCACAGGGCACTATCCTGTCCCCAATATCATTTAATGTATATATGAAACCATCAGGAGCAGCCATCAGGAGACTTGGGGCAAGGTGTCACCAGTATGCTGATGATACCCAGCTCTGTTTCTCTGTGACATCTGAATCAGGAGAAACTGTGCACTTTCTGAACCAGTGCCTGGATGCAGTTATGACTTGGATAAGAGCCAATGAACTGAAGCTGAACCCTGATAAGACAGAGACCCTATGGGTTGGCAGTTCCCAGGTCTGGGAATTGAGGTGTTTGCCTGTTCTGGATGGGGTTACACTCCCTCTAAAGGAGCAGGTTGGTAGTTTGGGGGTGCTCCTGGATCCATCTTTGTCACTGGAGGCCCAGGTGGCCTCAGTGGCCCAGAACACCCATTACCAACTTCAGTTGGTATGCCACCTACACCCGTTCCTGGATAGGGATAGCCTAACTATGGTGATCCATGCCCTGGTAACTTCACGATTAGACTACTGCAATGCGCTCTATGTGGGGCTGCCCTTATGCATAGTTCAGAAGCAGCAGCTAGTGCAGAATGCAGCAGCTAGGGTGCTCACTGGGACACCCAGCTATGCTCACATAACACCTTTGTTAAAAGAATGGCACTGGCTGCCTATTAGCTACTGAGCCATGTACAAGGTTCTGTTTTTATCATACAAAGCCCTAAACAACTTGGGACCAGGATACCTAGCAGACCGCCTTTCCTTATACATACCCAGGCAACCTTTATGATCATCAGAGGAGGCCTTGCTGGCCATTCCAAAATGAAAGGAATATTGCCATGCAAACCCGACAGCAGTCCTTCTCTGTAGCAGCACCCACCCTTTGCAAAATCCTCCCTCGAGTAGTTCCCCTTGTGGCAGAAAATGTAGCATCTTTTAAATGCCTCCTGAAAACACACTTGTTCACCTAGGCTTTCCCTGGGCTGTAATTAAATTAATCATGCTGCTCCATTTTACTGCTCGTTTAATTGTTTTTGATTATAGTTGGAAGTGTTTTTAACATGTTTTTAATATTGTATTTTAAATGTAATTTTAATATTTATTGTTAACTGCTGAGGGATTGTATTATATTCAGTGGTATATAAATGTAACAAACAAACAAACATGAAGAGATCTAATTCTGGTGGGTTCCCATGTTTCGCAGATGAGGTCCTCTTCTGGGGAAAATAGCTGTGAGAATAACCACTACCAAAAAGGAAAACAACAACAACAACAGCCTTGTAAGTCGGGTTAAATGTCCTTTTCTTCTTCTTATTTTAAGAAATGGAAAGAAAAAACCTTTGCCTATGAGCTTTTCTACATGAGGCTGTTAATCAACTCTATGTTCTTTCAGTTTCTCCACAGAACTAAGATTCAAGCACTACACGAAGAGTGTTTCCTTTCCTGCTTTTCTACTACATAACCTCCAGGTGGCACTGTGGTATAGCAGAATAGCACAAGTGCACAAGTGAAAAGATTTTTTTTTTTTTGCTTTTATAAATATATACTGGATTTTCCCTGATCTAAAAAGAACTCCCCAAAAGCATCCTTTAGACATAGAAGTGAAACTGGAGGGTCATGTTGTCTAAAGATGTAAACAACCGTGAATAGGGAATGACCAGCACACAATAAATGCCTTGTTTAGAAAAGCTCTCAGAAAGTGCCCCCACTTTTCCTGTTGCATTACTGTGAAATCCATTTTCCTGATTGTCTAGGAAAGCTGCCAATGTTTTTAAATGAAGCTATATGTCTTTCTTTTTTTTTAAGAAAAAAAACCTGTTTCCTAGTTTTGTCTTCCAGTGATTGAGATCTGGAAGATTTGCCAGAACAACTACTTAATAAGTGCATTTGAATAAAGGGAAATGTTTCCTTGTTATGTGAGATATAAAAAGGTTTATGAAGCTAGGAAGTTTCAATGCCTTCCTTCAGTTATTAAACCAAATGATAGGTCTAAGAGCAAGAATGTTCTATACCAGCCTTCCTTACCCTGGTGCCTTCTAGATGCATTGGAATACAACTCCCATCATCTTCAGCCAGCATGGCCATGATCAGCATGGGGGTTGTACTCCAACACAACTGGAAGGCACTAGGTTGAGGGAGGCTGTTCTGTACTAACCTGATTACACCTGCTCTTTGTGCCAAAGGTTCTACAGATAGGGAAATTTCTGAATGGGGGCTGAGAGTATATGACGTAGCAATGTTGCTGAAACTAAATTGGTCTGGATTAGGGATGCTTGAGGAATTCAATCTGTGTAAATTCCCTACATTCTTCAATTTAAGCTGGAATTTTGCAACAAGCAGCTCATGATCTGAGCCAAAGTCAGCTCCAGGTCTTGTTTTTACTGACTGTATAGAGCTTCTCCATCTTTGGCTGCAAAGTACATAATCAATCTGATTTCGATAATGACCATCTGGTGATGTCCATGTGTAGAGTTGCCTCTTGTGCTGTTGGAAAACAGTGTTTGCTATGATCAGCGTGTTCTCTTGACAAAACTCTATTAGCCTTTATCCTGCTTCATTTTGTACACCAAAGCCATGCTTACCTGTTATCCCGGTGATTTCTTGACTTCCTACTTTAGCATTCCAATCTCCTATGATGAAAAGGATCATCTTTTTTTTTGGTGTTAGTACTAGAAGGTGTTGTAGGTCTTCATAGAACTGATCAACCTCAGCTTCTTCGGCCTCAGTGGTTGGGGCATAGACTTGAATTACTGTGATGTTGAATGGTTTGCCTTGGATTCGTATTGAGATCATTCTGTCGTTTTTAAGATTGTACCCCAGTACTACTTTTCCCACCCTTTTATTGACTATGAGTGCTACTCCATTTCTTCTAAGGGATTCTTGCCCACAGTAGTAGATATAATGGTCACCTGAATTAAATTCGCCCATGCCTGTCCATTTTAGTTCGCTGATTCCCAAGATGCCGATGTTCAATCTTGCCATCTCATGTTTGACCACCTCCAGCTTACCTAGATTCATTGATCTAACATTCCAGGTTCCTAATCAATATTGTTCTTTACAGCATCGGATTTTCTTTTCACCACCAGACACATCCACAGCTGAGTGTCCTTTCAGCTTTGGCCCAGCCGCTTCACTCTTTCTGGCACTACTTGGAAATACCCTCTGCTCTTCCCCAGTAGTATATTGGACACCTTCCGACCTGAGGGTCTCATCTTCCAGCGTCATATCTTCTAGCCTTGTGATACGTTCCATGGGGTTTTCTTGGCAAGAATACTGGAGTGGGTTGCCATTTCCTTCTCCAGTGGACCACATTTTGTCAGAACTCTCTGCCATGACCTGTCTGTCTTGGGTGGCCCTGCACGGCAAAGCTTATGGCTTCACTGAGTTACGCAAGCCCCTTCGCCACAACAAGGCAGTGATCCATGAAGGGGTTCCTAACAATTTTGAGCAGACAAAGTTGTCAGCTCAAAATATATGGTAACGCATTCTTAAGAGAAAATACTTTCAGAAAGGTGTTTTTGACTGAAAATATGCTAGAAATGAGTATTTCAAAGGAAAATGTATTTAAAATTTGTGTTTCAGTTCCAGGATATATGCACATACCAGAACATCCAATAGATGTAGACGGAGGTAGCCACAATGCTTCTTCGGTTGGCTCACTAGACTGGTCTCTCCAGCACAGTGAGTTCTGGCAGGGAGGGAGGAGGATCGTGCATGATCTGGTGAGATACAACCTTCCTCTCCTAACCATAATAAGCTTCTCTAATCTAGGCCTGCACTAGACTGTGTGATTGTCAGCCCACCTGCAGAGTGAGCTTGGTGAGGGACTAGAACCATGCCTGCCAAATGTTGATGGGCATCAACTTGCCATAATCATTGCAAGTTTATTCCAGTGTGACCACATATTCAAATGAGATTCCTGACTCATAGTTTATAATTCTTCAATAATGATGTCTGTCCTCTTTTTAGCTTTCCAGTTCTCTGGAGCAGTTGAATCTTTGTGCTTTTCTCTGCTCCCAGAGGAAGGCTTCAGCCAAGTTGAGAATTAAAATATTTGATAACTCACAGTGCAACATTGCAAAAGGAAAAGATATGTGAGGACCTGGACTATAATGAGCACATTTAGTAGCAGGGTAACTGCTCTCACCACAGGGATCTGAAAGCTTGACCAGATAATAAATTGCTGCAGACAAAGTTTGAGATGTAATTTGCATTTTAATGTGTTGCCCGGGGACTTGAAGTTACATAATTATACATCTTCCTTGCTTCTTTTGTGTGAGTAAGCATTCAATCTCCATCTCTTCCTACCTGGCCTTCTCTTTTTCCTATATACTAGTAGCAAGGAAAAAATACAACTGTTTCCAGAATGTGCACAATCCTTTTTCTGCCTATCTTGGGTAGACTTTATTTAAAGATGTGTGTTTTATGTGAATCTCAAGCAGCAACAAGCAACCATTTGCCCAGATATACATTTTCCCACTTGTTAATTAACTCCTATTTACAGAGCAGCTTTTCAGCTGATACTAATACATAAAGAAGCACCTGAGTGTGCTGTAATTAAATCAGGCAGTAATGGATTTCTCCACTTGAAAGCTATTAAAATTCTACAAGAAAAAAAGCAAACTTCCTTTGTTAGAAAGCCATCACTTGGCTCCGAAGGTGTAAACTAGCATTAGCAGCATGATCCTCAGCATCTCAGGTTCTTGTTTCTGATATTTTCAGGTGTTGTAATATTTGCCTTTGTTCAATATGTGCAGATAGATAGAGTTACAAAGACCGGGGGCGGGGGTGGATGAATGAATGAACACAGCTGCCTGAATTTTTGTCTGTCCTTGAGGGTGTGGCTGTAGGGACTGTCATGAGTGCCTGCAGTTCAACATTTACCATTACACCACTGCACAAACTCTAGTCATCGCTGAGCAATTGCAGGGCAATCACCACAAGCACAACTGAAGTTTGGGTCCGTATTTCTGCAGTGTCCTTGTAACGCAGCTGTGACAGAGGACACTTTGAAGATTTGCCAGTCCAGGGTTCAACAATGTAACCTGGTGGAAACACACATTGATAGCAACCAATAAAAGGGTTTAACTACCAGGCACAATGCTAACAATGTTTGGTTTGCTGCATAAACACAGGTGTGGCAAGGGTGATTCATAGCATTTGTTCAGGAATTATACAACCCTGCAGGGTCTGTCGTGTCGAGGTATTGACCAACCCATGGCCTATTTTGGTATCCAGAAGGAACAGTCTAAACGCTCTTGTGACGGAATGAGAAATCAGCGATTGTGCTCCCGAAATGGCACCAATGAATCAATCATGATCCGCTGTTTTGCAATCATCAGCTGACATTTGGGAATCAAAAAGCAATATGAGTATATGCCTGGCAATTTACAATAAAATAAAATAAACATGCTAAAAATGGACAGTCCGCAAGCCCAATCTTTCTGTGGCGATATTGCATAATCACTTCCCTAGCTGTTCTCCCATTCATGTGACTCATATTTTGCTCCACGCCCTTCAGCGTATCAGAGATGAAGGTAGGGACTTGCTTGTCATAACCCCCTGTTCTCATACTGCAAATAATTTGGTGAGCCCCACTTAACTGCTACACAGTGTTTCTTCACCATCCAGATGCATACTGTATTCATTTACTGTTGCCATAGCCAGTCATCCACTGATTTTTTTAAAAACACCAAGACAGTGATGGTGCATTTAGTTAAAGATATACTAGGAAAACGTGAGTCCGGTTCAGGCATTCTCCTCAACATAATTAAATTGTGTGAGGAAGAGAGTGAGACTGTGTCTGCTTGCTCCACCCCTGCGCACTCTGCTTTCCTCGCTACCCACCGTCCATGCAGTGGGGGAAGGTCTGAAGAGGGGAGGCTGCAGTGTGTGCAGAGGATTTCCCTGTGGCTGAGAACCCTGACCACGCAGAGTTCTACATCACAGGGATAGCTGCACATAGAGTAGGCTCTTCTCTATGGACATCACACACACACACACACACCCCGTCCATAACTGGATGGCAAGGGATGCTATTGCTGGTGTGTGGCTAGGGTATGTGGCCCTGCTTTCTTCCTCCATGAGATGTTAATCATGTGGAGGAGAACACCCAAATAGTGCAATAAATGTCCTACTATATGTTATCAAGAGTTCTTCAGCTGCAGGTGCCCTAGAGTTCATGTGCTTCTATTCACATGCATATGCACTAAAAACAAAATGCATCCACTCCCTAATAGGAGATGCCACTGGTAGGGGCCTTAGGGAGGGAGCTGAACCCTGTTGAGTGACAAGTCACAAGCACAACATTTTAAGCAAGCATACCCCCAAAGGCAGTGATCCTTCAGAGACAGGTTTCAGGTTAATCAGTACAGTTGAAGCATATGTTACATTAGTTCCATAAAATTCCCAAATGGTGTGCTGGAGCACACTGTACCTAAGGTGCTGAACCTATTTTAGGGATAGGGATCAGCACCTTGGATAGTTCCTTTAGAGTTCTGGCTAGTTCTGAATAAAACTCAGAACTGATCCACAGCCCCACTGAAATTAGAGCCACCAGCTTCCCCTGATGAAAGGGCAGTAACTGATAATTATTTAATGTAGTATTATTGTATTTTTACTATCAAGGAGGGGGAGAGGTGCTGGTGGGATTTTCTGCCTCAGGTACCAAAATAATTTGGCTTGCCTCGGGTTCTGTATACCTTGACTTGGGGGGCACAGGCGCCATTTGCTACTCTACCTCAGGCAGCAAAATGTATCTTGGACCAGCCCTGCTTTCAGCGCAATTCTATACGTGTCTACTCAGAAGTAACACCCAGTTCAATGGGGTTTATTCCCAGATAAAAGTGTATAGGACTGTAGGCTTACACACGCTACCAATTATCCTTTTGTGGGGCAAATGTGAAATGTGCCTTCAATTTTAATTAGACCAAAAAAGGATACTGCAGTCATCTGATGCTCAGGGTGGGCTGGTTCCAGCAGACACCTGGGAAACATAGCATTGGTTAGATTCCATGCCAATATGAATGTTCAGTGTTCCATGGGAGTCACTTTTCCAAGTCATTTTCAAAGTTCTTAGGACACAATGTCACTGCTAGATTTGGTTCTGTCCAAATGAAACTTTTATGCAAGTCCAATGGAAATTGCCCAGGCTGGACAACCATGTTTATATTTCTTTACAGAGTAATGAGATTTCTCTCAGACTTCCCCCCCCCCCCCCAGGACAAAAAAAGAACACCTGTTGGTGCAGATGTAGTACTTTCATGCTGCCACATGAGGGAATGCATGCTAGTATATCAATAAATGCGTGGAAATGACAATTGTATAAAGTGCTGAGAGTCTAAGTACACCTTCTCCAAAATTCAGTATAGCTAAATTCTTGCTGCATTAAAAGCTAATGGTAATTTCCAGCTTTATGCAATTTCCAACTTTATGCAAAATGGTAATTAGAATTTAATAGATTAAACAAACAAACACCACTTTTCCTACACCTGCCACTACTTCCCAGCAAATTATCCCTTGGAACATGTATTTTCTTTCATTCTTACAGTCCTGGTGCCTAGCTGGGAGTAAAAGTTTGGCTGTATGTTTTTTAATGACCAGGGTGAGCATCTGAAGGGCAGAATCAGGAGAAAGAAGGGTTAGGAATTCACTACTCCTCTACAAAGCCCTTTCTCTGCACTGGGATTACAAGGTAAACATGGGGTTGGAACCCTATGGCTGTGTTTCCACCAGCAATTTCCTCTAACCTGGCTGCGCTGTGATGTCCAGGGATGGCGGAGAATTTCTCCACGAATCTTCGGGAGGCCGAGTGCTGACGCATTCAGCCCCCCGAAAGTGTTGGGGAAATTCTCCGCCGGCCCCCGCCCACCCCCCCCCGGGATGGGACTTACCTTCGGCGAATGACCCTCTCGGCGGCGGGTCCCGGTGGCGTTTCGGCGGTGTTTTGGCGGGGGCGGGGGCAGCGGCCGGTCTCCCGACCAGCTGCCGCTGCCGCCATTACAAAATAAAAAAGTAAAGTTAAAAAAAAAAAAAACACCCGTGATAGGCTACGTGACGATTTACATAGCCTATCACGGCTAGATTTCCAAAGTCAGCCGTGATAGGCTACGTAAATCGTCATGTAGCCTATCATGGGTGACTTTGGAAAAAAAAAAAGTGCGTACGCAAATGGCGGCGCCCCATGGGCACCGCCATTTGCATTCCTTATTTGGACAGGGGTAGTCTACGTAAAGATTTACATAGACTACGGCGAAAATAAGGGAACGCTATTTGCATACGCGCTTTTTTTTTTTTTTCAAAGTCACCTGTGATAGGCTACGTGACAATTTACGTAGCCTATCATGGCTGACTTTGGAAATCTAGCCATGATAGGCTACGTAAATCATCACGTAGCCTATCACGGGTGTGTGTTGTTGTTGTTTTTCTGTACTTTTTTTTTCGCGGCCAGGGAGACGGGGCGCTCCTCCCAGGCCTGAATTTCGCCGGCGAGGGATGGGGCGCCTCCCCCCCCAGCCTGAATTTCGGCTGGGCGAGGCGGGGCGCCTCCCCCCCTGCCTGAACTTCGGGGGGAGAAGCGAAGCGCCTCCCCCCCACCACGAAGCAAGCTGCGGGACGAGGTAAGTCCCTTTCGTCCATCCCTAGTGATGTCTCTGTGTTTCCATGATGTCATGGCCATTCAGCACCAGCACCACATCTTCTCGCGGAAAAACTGCTTCTTCCGAGACTGCTTATAGTCCAACTTTTCCAGTTTACCACAGCTCCATTACTGGCCTGTTTCCACAATCACACTGGGTTTCATATCATAGTCCTGCCCATGGGCCGTGTAGCCTGGCCCTTGTGGGTGTGTCGCTCACCTGCCCATGACCTGATTGACCCAACCCCATACTTCCATGTTTTCCTGAATTCCCACCACCATTTTGGAGCTGGATAACCCTAGTTTTGTATACACACTCTTTCGCAGCCAGCAAGTACTCCCAGCGCAGCCAGGCACATCTGGATAATTGCTGGTAAGCTACCTCTTCGGATGGATGGGATGCGTGGGCGAACTTACCTTGGATCACTTGGAACATGGGAAGATTGCCACAGGGGCAAAGGTGCTAACATGCTGCCTACAGCACCTAGACATGAGAGCAAAAAGCCACGAGTGAAGAAATGCGTAAAGGAGAGAAGGCAATAAGGCTAACTGCTCTGAGAGTAAGAGTAAAAGTGGGGAGAACACAAACCAGAGGCTGCGCTAAAGCTTCGTGGGCAAAAGTGCGGATACGCAAAGCCCAGAAGGAATAAATCGCTGCTGCTTGCAGTCGGGAAGCTTAAACTGAGTGGATACGGAAACCCGAGAATGAGCAAAAGCGATGATGCAAAAGGTCAAGAGCCTGGACAGAAAGGCGTTTAAACACTACCAGGAATAGGCAGGCTCCCTCCCGCTGTGTGTCACTAAAGCGCTATGTCGCTTCAATGACTTATGGCGGCCATGGGGCTCGGTTTCTGGCAGTCCTTCATGATTTCCTCCATAACCCCACCACTGGCACTTGAGATGCCTTTGTGCTGCCCTGAAAGCGCCGGCCCGCATCTTCTGGCAATGCTACTTCTGCCTTACAATGTATTCCAATGTAGTCCTGAGGGGCTGCTGGCCAGACCTTCCTGTGCTAGGACATACAGAGAAATGGTGGGACTGCTGCTGCACCCCCCCAAAAAAATCCCACCGCAGTAGCATTCGGGTTTTCACTTGCTGGAATGCGAAGCAAGAGTGCTTGCAATTTCCCTCTTCCAGCGATTCCCAGACTTCATTTGGCCTCCGAAGTGCCCACAGTCCAGAGGTTGGTTCTCGACACTGCCAATGCAACTTCCTTCTCCACCAGGACTGCTGTAAGGAGCACATGGCCATGCCACAGTCTTCCAGCAAGGGTCGTGGTGTGTCATGGAGGCATCAAGAGGTGCTGGATCTACGGGACATTTGGTGGGAGCAGAAGGTCCAGGAGCAGCTTCACACCAGCCACCACAATATAGACTACTTTGAGCAGAAAGCCCACCAAATGTCCACCCAGGGGCACAGACGCAGCACAGTGCAGTGCCGGACAAAGACCAAAGCACTGCATCGTGAATACAGAAAGATGGTTGGGGTCCTTGTAAATGTGTAATTCTGCCTTTAGACTGAAATCCTGTGCATGCTAATTTGGGAGTAGTCCTGCTGAAATAAACAGGAGTTTCAAATAAACCTGGTTAAAAAAATTGACCTCTCATGCTACTTATCAAGCAAAGATCTAGTTTGGCCCTAAGAGTAAAATTCTTCAAGTAGCTTAATATAGTCATGAAAGCAAAGGAATTGTTTATTGTGTACCATTTGTCACTAAATTATTACTTAAAACCTGTTGGCAGCGATAATCCTTCCTCCTCTACCATCACCACCCACACACACTCCCACACACATCTCATGCTTACAGCCAGTCATCTGAAGCCCAGACTCTTAATTCCTGAATTATAAGGCATGCTGTGGTTATTCAGAGATGAGAGAATGGCTCTCTGCATATTCTCAGAGACATGCTCATCTGTAATTATATCCCTTTGCAAGCATTCGGAGCCTAAATATAGTAAACATGCAAAGAAGGGGAGCGTGCTAACCCCACCCCACCATGCTCTCTGTTTCCATCACCCTCCATGCATGGAGGGGGATTTTCTGAAGGGAGGTGGCTCCTTGTGGAAGCTCTCCATGCGATTCTGAATGCTGGAAAACCACAGACAGAGGAGACTCTCCCCGTGAGAAAGTTGTGTAGAGGGCAACAGAAGTGACAATGGGTTCAGGTGGGGCTAGCACACTCCCATTCCTTGCCTGTTTAATATACTTGGGTTCTGAACACCCACATAGGGCTAGTGACTGCAGGCAGGTGAGTGACATTCTCCAAACTGGCAAGCTGGTACAGACTGCCACACTAGCCCACCCTCTACTGCATTTCTCCATTCTGTAATACTTATTTCACCAACAAATTAACAATCCTGAGAATATGATTGAAGGGCTGTATAGGCTAACAAACTGGTATGTCATCCATAACACCATTGCGAACCCGCATTGCATTAACATATGCGTCGTGTAAGAGAGGAGAACCCAGCCTATCAGAAAATCTCTTCTTTTGCCATGACCATAATTTGAATATCAGTATGAGAAGCAAATTTTGACTTATTCAGCCTTTAACAGCACAGAGTTAATAACAACCTGAGGAGTTGACTTGATATCTGGCCATGTGCTAAGAATTAAGCAATTGTTCCAGAAGAAACCAGGCTAACCGATGGAAATGTATTTCACCACTTCTACTAAGTTTAAGATAGGAAATCTTTGGACAGTTTGGAATCATATCTGGGATCTCTTTTAATAAGGGCATGATTAAAAATTCAATTAAAAACGTGTTGCCTACTGGGAAAATGGGAGTTCATGTAAGGCAGGAAGCTGTTGAAATGTCCTCTTCTACCTATACACAAGGTAAAGAATCCCTTTTGTCCTTTGTGTCTGGTCACCTCACCGTGAGCTGATGGGGCCAGAATTCAACATAAGCTGGCTGGAATAGTCATGTGATAGAAACCCTCTGGAAAGACAGAAATAAATTTCAAGCCAATATTTATGAATAGTTCTCTTAGCTTTATTTTATGTTCATGTAGCAATTTCATCCCCTTCATGGATCACTGCCTTGTTGTGAGGAGAAGGAGATGGCAAAGGATGAGATGGCTAGATGGCATCACCGATTAAATGAATATGACCTTGAGCACACCCTGGGAGAGAGCAGAGGACAGGAAGGCCTGGCGTGCTATGGTCCATGGGGTCACAAAGAGTCGGACACGACTGAATGACTGAACAACAACAAGGAATTTCATCTTCAGCATCCCTCTCTTTGTTCATAATGGCCTACATTCGGCCACTGGTGGGATAGAAATGTAATAAAGAAATAAAAATAAATACATAAATCCAACGTACCATTAGCAGAAGAAATGGCTGCAGAGCTGTCTTTCTCTATTTCAGAAGCAGAACTTCAGTTCAATTCTCCCCTTATGCATATGTTAGAATGAGGTTTCTGCTAGGGCTACGTCATTTGCACTAGCAGAAAGACATTATTGGATGCAATCCTATTTCTTTATCAGCCCCACACATAGATAGTGGAGAGTGGGGAACATTTTACCCGTATGCAAACTGTCTCTTTTTCCCCAGCACACTTGAAAGTTCTGATGTCTGGTGATGACTGAATTGTGTCAGAATGTCTCTCGACTTTTCTGTTTTTACCATGGCCAAATTACATACGTTTTGAACAAACCTGATTAGGCAAGCCCTTTTCACAAAGCACTGAAGACTTCTGTTATTATGATTATCCATAATAAAAAGAACTTCCTTCAGGAAAGTCTATAGTTCATTCTAATTAATAAGCAGATGGAAACAGTAAATCTATCACTGGTCTCACAGTCTGGTAACTTGCAGGCTCCAGTATGTTCTCCATAAGAAAATAAAGCACAGCAGAATGGCAGTACTTGCGACTGAAATATTTGTTAGCATCTAGATTTGGTCCTGCTGCTTTTACTGCCTTGGAGTATCCTTTGCTATTGGAAATGCTTATTGAAGCTGACCAGATATATCAACCTATGATTCATGTTTACAAATACATGAATCAATGAATAGATATGATACATGTGGTCTACAGCAGGAATGGAACAGGGAATTGGAATGCCCTATTTCGTCTAATCAATGAACCGCCATTTTGGTGTCTGAATCAGATATCTCTATGGATCTTCCGTTACGCCTTACTCAGCAAAAACTTTTGTTTGGGGTCTACTGGATAACACAACGACTGTTTAATAAAGGTTTGTCAAACTTGGCTAATCGTTGGAGGTCTAATGAAGTTAATGCTTCTCTTATTCATACAGTCAGGGACAGAAATATTGCAACAAGGATAACTGTTTTGGCATTTGGCCTCTGTACCCCACCACACTGAAGTTGAAAGGAAACATACCCAGATGGGAGCCAAGTCAGGACTTTCAGCTGTAATTCAAGGGGTGTGACAAAAGTGGAGCACTAACCATTCAGGAAGGACAGCCAGCGGCATACACACACCCCCATCATTGGTGGCTCATAAGTGATGGAACGAATGGCTGACAAGCAGCTGCATGGCCAGGTGTGGCCTGTTTCCTGGGCACCCCATGACCAATCAAGCAGATAAAAGGCCTGGAGGTGGTTCTGAGTGTTACATTTGCATTTGGTAGCTGTTCACTGGAACTCCCAACATGAGGTCCACAGAGGTGTCCATGCGAGTGAAGGAGGCCATCATTACGCTGAGGATAATAACATAACATAAACCCATCAGCGAGATAGCAAAAACATTGTGAGTGGCCAACACAACAGTTTGGAACATTCTGAAAAAGAAGGAATTAACTGGCAAGCTCAGCAACAGCAAAAGGCCTGGAAGACTAGGGGTGTACGAAACCCCGCTTACCTGGCTCCGCTGGGGTCCGCAGGTGGGGGAGGCGATCCATTCCTCCCCCTGGAATCCTTGACGGGGGAGAGGCAATCCGTTCCTCCCCCCGGAATCCTGCTCGGCCAGCTCCGCTCCGTGGCCAATCCGCGGAGCCACTGGCCGGGCCAACCCGCAGCGGGGCCTCCAGCGGCTGCCGGACTGGTGCAGACGCAAATGGCGTCCTGCGTAGGGGATGCCATTTCCGTCCCTACGCCGGCCCGTGATAGGCTACATATATATTTACGTAGCCTATCATGGCTAAAGCAGGGACGCAAATGGTGTAGGGCCGCAGCAGCCTGGCACCAGCCAGAGCCGCTGCCGTTGCTTCCACCGCTGCTTCATCCACCACCAGAGCCACCACCGGAGCGGCCACTGCCGCTGGAGCCGCTGCCGGAGCCGCAGCCAGGTAGGTTCCATTTCATGGGGCTTTCGCAAACTGGTGGGGCGGGTTGGTCCATTCCGCCACAGATTCTGGGGGGTCAAATTCACTGGAATTCGGCCTCCCTGGGATCCGTGGCAGAATTCTCTAACATCCCTATGGAAGATCACGGAAGACAACTAAAGTGTATGACCACAGAATGCTGCTCATGGTGAAGAGGAACCCTTTCACAACATCTAGCCAGGTCACGCTCTTGCAGAGGTAGGCATGTCATTGTCAACATCCACAGTCAAGAGACGGCTTTATGAATGTAAATACAGAGGCTTCACAACAAGGTGCAAACCACTGGTAATACTCAAGAACCAAAAGACCAGATTAGCCTTTGCCAGCAAACACCTAAAAAAGCCTGCTCAGTTCTGGAATAAGATTATTTGGACTGATGAAACCAAGATTAACTTGTACCAGAATGATGGGAAGAGAAAAGTATGGAGAAGGAAAGCAACAGCTCATGATCCAAAGCATGCCACATCATCTGTCAAACATGGTGGAGGCCGTGTTATGGCATGGGCATGTATGGCTGCCAATGGAACCGGGTCACTGGTGTTTACTGATGACCTGACTGCTGATAAAAGCAGCAGGATGAATTCTGAAGTGTATAGGGCTATACTTTCTGCTCAGATTCAGCTGAATGCCTCCAAACTATTGTGGTTGTATTGTTATATTGTGGTTTTAATGTTCTATATATTTTAAATTGTTTTATTGTGTGTTGTTTGGTTTTAATTTTTGTGAACCGCCCAGAGAGCTTCAGCTATTGGGCGGTATAGAAATAAATAAATAAATAAATAAATAAATAAATAAATAAAATAAAACTGTTAGGACGCCACTTCATGTTGCAGATGGATAATGACCGAAAACATACAGCAAAAGCTACCCAAGAGTTTCTCAAGGCAAAGAAGTGGGATGTTCTTCAATGGCCAAGTCAGTCACCTGATCTCAACCCAATAGAGCATGCTTTTCACTGTCTGAAGACAAGACCGAAGAAGAAAGACCCACAAACAAGCAGCAGCTGAAGGCAGCTGCAGTAAAAGCCTGGCAATGCATCTCGAGGGAGGAAACTCAGCATTTGGTCATGTCCATGGGTTCCAGACTTCAGGCAGTCATTGACTGCAAAGGATTTTCATCCAGGTATTAAAGGTGATCCGTAAGTTTGAAATGATGTTAGTTTGTTCCATTACTTATGAGCCACCAACGATGGGGTGTGTGTATGCCACTGGCTGTCCTGCCTGAATGGTTAGTGCCCCACTTTTGTCAAACCCCTTGAATTACAGCTGCAAGTCCTGACTTCGCTCCCATCTGGGTGTGTTTCCTTTCAACTTCAATGTGGTGGTGTTCAGAGGCCAACTGCCAAAACAGTTATCCTTGTTGCAATATTTCTGGCCCTGACTGTATGTTTCGGAAATGCCCAATAGTTGCATCCTTTGGGGAGGAAGTTATTATATGGATGAATTTTGTGTTGGAAAGCTCTTTAATATTTACTGATGTAAATGTTCTCTTAAATTACTTACCTGCTTTTTGGAATGTAACACATGGTCAGCGTAAATGGATCCTTCGTGCCCCTTTGGTTGCTAAAAGACTGATACTACAATACGGGAAGGATAAAAGCTCACCACCTATAATGCAGTGGATCGAAGACTTAACAATGCTAGCAACATTTGAAAGAGTGGTATATAGGCACAACTTGCAACTGGACTTATATTTGGATATTGTCAAGGGCTCCTTGGAGGCCTCTCTCAGTCTAATTCAGTAGCCAAGTCCAGACACAGACAAAGGGATTCCTTTCAAAGCTTTATTCTTCTTTTACAACTTAACAACTCTATAGGTAGCAACTAGATCTGAGCAGCAGAGTACCTATGCCCTAAGTTGGAACAGTTGGTCCCCATTTGAAAAGGAATTACTGGCAGACCCCTGAACTTAAGGACTAGGGAGAGTCCCTCCCCTTTTCCCTTGGATCCTCTGGGCGCAGCCATTGTTTGCACGCCAACCGGGCACTACGCCTCCTTTCTGCGCCCTCCATTTGGCGCCGCTCTCTGCGTCGGTGTCGCGCGTCCACCAAGTCTACTTCCTGCGCTCAGTCACTCCCTGGACTGCTATCTAATCTAGGAATGCTGGTGGGAGGAATCTCCGTCAGCTGTGGGCCCTGGGAAAGAGGAGCGCACTCCTCTCCCAGGAGCAACTGCTTTTCCTCAGAATCAGAACTACTCTGGGATTCTATGGGCTCAGTGTCCACCCTGACATCATCCCCACTCCCATGAGGCCCACCCTCTCGCTCCTCCCCTGGGGCCCCGGGTTTGTGGGGGTGCAGCTGGTGGAAGCGCCTTAGCAGCAACGGAGCATGCACATTTTCCACGGGTTCCCAGGATTGCTCATCAGGCCCGTACCCCTTCCAGTCCACCAGATATTGCAAGTGGCCATGAGAAAGGCGGGAGTCCAGAATCTCCACGACCTCAAACTCCTCCTCCCCCTCCACCAGCACTGGTGGCGGGGGGGAGCCGACTGAGCGATGAGGGTCACCAGAAACCAGGGGGGACAGCAAGGACCGATGAAAAACAGGATGGATCTTCATGGAGGGGGGGAGAGCCAGGCGAAAAGCAACAGGGTTAATCTGGGCCATAATCTGGAAAGGCCCCGTGCGGCGAGGCGCGAGCTTCCTTGCTGGCGAGTGAGAGGGGAGGTATTGGGTGGACAACCAAACCCAATCTCCCGGTTGCAGAGATGGACCCGGCTGGCGCCGCCGGTCTGCAGAGGCCTTGTAGGCTGTCTTGGCTTGCTCAAGGGAGTCCCGTAAGAGGTGGTGTACTGCTCGCAACTCCTCTAAAAAGTCCTGGGCCGCTGGCACCGAAGAGGGAGCTAGGGTGGACGGGAAGGCCTTGGGGTAGCAACCAAAATTGGCAAAAAATGGAGTTTGGCGGGTGGAAGCATGGCAGGCATTGTTATAAGCAAATTCTGCGAGAGGCAGCAAGGAAAACCAGTCATCTTGCTGGTAATTTACGTAACAGCGCAGATATTGCTCCAGAGTCGCGTTGGTGCGCTCGGTCTGACCGTCCGTCTGTGGATGGTGGGCGGAGGAAAGACGGAGCATCACATGGAGCAACGCCAGTAGCTCCCTCCAGAAATGGGCAGTGAATTGGGCCCCCCTATCGGAAATGAGACCCTCGGGCCATCCGTGGAGGCGGAAAACATGCGCCACAAACAGCTCTGCTGTCTCCCTGGCTGTGGGCAACCCAGAGCAGGGGATGAAAAGGGCCATCTTAGAAAACAAATCCACCACCACCAGAATAGTGTGTGTGAGTGAGGCAAGTCAGTGATGAAGTCAAGGGAGAGCAGTTTCCAAGGACCTGAGGGGGTAGGCAGGGGGTGAAGCAAGCCTGTGGGCTTGCCTGAGGGGGCCTTCGCCCGCTGGCAGGTTGGGCAGGAGGCGACATAGGACTTGACGTCCTGACACACATGAGGCCACCAAAAATCCCTCGTCACTCCATGCAGGGTCTTGGCGACGCCAAAATGCCCAGCTGTGGGGGAGTCGTGGCACTGATGGAGGACCCTCTCACGGAGGGGTCTAGAAGGTACATAGACCCGGCCAGAATGGTAAAGCAGGCCACCTCGCAAAGAGAAGGGGGTAGAGTGGGGGGGGGCAGAGGCTAGCCCCAATTCCTCCACCTTTGTGCGAACACAAGCATCCTGAGCCTGTGCAGAGAGAAGGAGCTCTTCCCAAGAATGAGGCACCGCAGCTGCCACCAGGCCTTGGGGGGGAAGCCGGTCAGCCTCCTTCTTGTCAAACACATCCCGAAAAGATGCATACTTCTCTGGGAGGATGACGGTAGCTGAAGGACTGCCAGAAGCAGACAAGGAGGGGGAGAGTTAATGCCTGGGCCGGGACTGGCGCCTCCTCCATGAGGCAATGCTCCTGGCAGTAGAGAGACGCAAACTCCACTTGCCGAAGCCCCCAAGAAATCTGAGGGTTGTGCTTAGAGTGCCAGGAAAAACCCAGCACGATTGGGTATAAGGGAACCTTGGCTAAGTGAAATTGAATCTGCTCAACGTGGGACTGGGTGCACAGAGTGAGCGGAACTGTAATATGGGTCACCTCGCCTGAAGAGAGAGGACGCCCATCAGTGGTCTGCACTGCCAAGGGGGCAGGAAGGGGCAGGGTAGGAATCCTGTGGAAGAGGGCGAAGGTCTCATCCATGAAACTAGTCGTAGCCCCCGAGTCCACTAAAGCTAGGGCCTCCACCCCACCCCGCTGTGAGGAGCAGAGGTGAACATGCAACAGCAGATGGGAGGGTGGGGGTTTGGGGAAGGCACCCACCCGGTGGGGAACTGACCCCCACACTGGAGGCCCCCAACAAGCTTGGGGGGCAGTCTAGTCAGGTCTGGGGACGAGGAGGAGGAGGAGGGGGGGAAGGAGAGGAGGAGCAGGCAGCGGAGCTGTGGATTTAACTCGGCAGGTCTTGGCAAAATGCCCCAGGTTTCCACATCGAAAACATCGGTGCTCAGCTCGCCGGCACTCAAGTTCCTCTGGCGGCAGTGAGGCTCGGGTAGCACCCAGCTGCATCGGGGTCTCCTCCACCCCCAGCGCCAGAGCGGGGGGTGGGGAAGGAGGCAGGAAACGTGGGGGAATGGGAGGAGGGAAATCCCGGTCCCCGGCGCCCCGCCGGGTCTGCCGGAGCCCCTCCAGCCAACTATCTATCTGAAGGCAGGTCTGGATGAGCTCCTCCAAAGTAGGCGGGCTGGGCGTGCGCGCCAACTCATCTAAGATCTCGTCGTTCAAACCATTCAAAAACTGAGCCACTAGCGCGGCATCATTCCACTGTAAATCCTGCATCAGCAAGCGAAAGGTTGTCATGTAGCTGGAAACTGAGTCCTTGCCCTGCCAGAGGCGGCGAATCTCCCGAGAAGCCATCTGCATGCGCAGGGGGTCACCGAAAAAACGTGCCATGGCTGTCATGAAACCTTGATAGTACCCGAGCAGGTGGTCATTAGCGAGCAGGAGCCCCGAAACCCATTTAGCTGCCATGCCTGACAGTAAATTAATGATGAAACCCACACGAACCTGTTCCGTCTGGAAATCCTCAGGTCTAAGACCCATGTACAGCTCTGATTGGGCCCTGAAAATCTGAAAAAGTCCTTTCTCACCAGAAAACTTCTCTGGCAAAGCCACCGGGCACTTGCGGCGGGGGGGAATTGGAGGTGGAGGGGGTTGAAACGCCACCTGTAGATTCTGCACGGCAGCCGTCAGTTGAGCCATCTGATCACGGAGCATCTGGTTCTCTTGCGCCAAAGCTTGCACCGCTGGGTTCCCGGCACCCTTCATAAGGCAATCGGAGGGGAGAGAGAGAGGAGAGAGAGAAAAAAGAGGAACGGGGACCAAGCTGTCAAGGGCTCCTTGGAGGCCTCTCTCAGTCTAATCCAGTAACCAAGTCCAGACACAGACAAAGGGATTCCTTTCAAAGCTTTATTCTTCTTTTACAACTTAACAACTCTATAGGTAGCAACTAGATCTGAGCAGCAGAGTACCTATGCCCTAAGTTGGAAAGTTGGTCCCCGTTTGAAAAGGAATTCCTGGCAGACCCCTGAACTTAAGGACTAGGGAGAGTCCCTCCCCTTTTCCCTTGGATCCTCTGGGCGCAGCCGTTGTTTGTGCACCAACTGGGCACTATGCCTCCTTTCTGCGCCCTCCATTTGGCGCCGCTCTCTGCGTTGGCGTCACGCGTCCACCAAGTCTGCTTCCAGCGCTCTGTCACTCCCAGGACTGCTATCTAATCTAGGAATGGCGGTGGGAGGAATCTCTGTCAGCTGTTGGCCCTGGGAAAGATGAGCGCGCTCCTCTCCCAGGAGCGGCTCCTCTTCCTCAGAATCAGAACTACTCTGGGATTCTATGGGCTCAGTGTCCACCCTGACAGATACCTTGTCTGCTTTTACTGAAGTTTACGTGTAACCTATTCTTTCTCTCTCTTCTTCCCTCTCCCTAGAATATTGTAATATTTGAAACTGAGGATTTTAGAATATGTTGTTATATTTTTGATTTTTTTGGTTTTGCTATTTTTGTTCGTTTGTCTGTTTTGTTTGGTTAAAACTCTCAATAAAAAAATAATAAAAAATAAGATAATAAAGCATGAGCAAGCCGACATAATCAATAAAATTACAAGATTTGTTTCAATGTTAAGAAAGAAAGGGGGAGGGCCAGTGCCAGGCTTTTGAGGGCCCTTGGGAATGGCAACCTCAGTGCAGCCTCTCCCGCAGTGAGTCTGCCTTCTCACCGCCATTGTCACCAGCTGCTATTGCTGCTGCTCCTCTTTCTCATACCTGCGATCACTTGCTTGCTTGACAGGCAGAGGCAGTGGCATCTACTGCTCCTCCTTCTTGCCACCACCATTGCCTGGGCCAGAGCGAGAGGTAGGTGAACAAGGTTGCAGTGGTGAAGAGGAGGAGCAGGTCCAGGGGGCTCCTGTCAGTGGGCCCCTGCTGGGGTTTTGGCCCTCAGCAGGTTCCCACCCATACCTACCCTTGATGGCACATCCCTAAGACTGAGGAGGGAAAGACCTTTTCTGTTCATATTTTGCCTTGCATCCTTCTTACATACAGATAACATTTCTGTTTGTTTCCACTTGTCCAGTGCTGTAGTGGGAATGCACAGGAGTATAACTCTGGGAGTTTTTTCACAGCTGGAGAGACAACATCATCTCCTGTAGCGCCAAGGTAACGGATGGACCCTTCTTGTTCTGCCAAGTGAATATGGTGAAAACAAGGCTTTCAAATTGTATTATTCTTTGACAGATTAGCATAGAGAAAGTCAGAGGATGAGGAAGATAATCAAGCAAACACTGGATACTTCTTTCCTTTGATGGGGGTTGCTACATCATGCTAGCAGTTTAAAGAGTAGCACTTCTTTGCAAGATTATTTGCATTTCTAATTACAAGCTGAAGGTTGCATTTCAGCTAGCTGAAGATCTTTGGCTGAAGCCCAATGTATGCAGTCAGAAGTAAGTACCACATAGTTACCACTCTTAGGTGAGTATGCATAGGTTTGCAGGCATGCCCCATGAACTTAACTCATGCTTTTGTTTTGTTTGATTATTTGTGATGTCTGTGTTTTATGATGGGTTTTTTAAGCAGAGTGTTAGCTCCTTGGAATATAAATACAAGAAAAGCAGTTATAAATAAATATATGTATGTAACTCCTAGGAACATGACAATGGATTCTCCTTGGGGGCATGGCTATGGGGATGAGCTCCTGCATTGTCATGATGAGCTCCTGCACTTCAAAATGTACAGCTACAACACTGCACTTATCCAAAGTGTACTGGCCTCAGAATGTTAAGGCTGTTTCATACTTGCATGTTCATCACTCATTGAATGAGACATGATGGGAGACACATCACATGGCTGTCACCAAAGGTGCCCATGGTTAACTTGTGTCCTCAATCACATAGACAAGATGAACTAATAAACAAGTTGATTTATTAAAGGGATATTATATACATAAGGTAATTCTAATATTTACTTGGTGGGTTTTCAAAAGAATGCTTGCTGACACTACTTAAGGTCTCAAGAGACACTGTTGCTAATTCAGGCCCCTTAGGGCACAATCCTATCGGGAATGGGATAGACAGCCACCTCCAAACTCAGAGGCAAAAGCCTATCCAATGTAGGGCAAGAGCGGCACAGAGGGGATCATCCCCTCTGTGCTTTAGCTGCCCTGCATTCGCGGCTAGACAGCCGATTTCGGCTGTCTAGCTGCAGCAAGTCGGAGCAGGGGGGTGGACTCTGGACGATGCATAGGAAGCGTTGGAATGGCACTTCTGCCCTCCCTGCCCCAGTACGCCCCCAGGAACGCCCCATTTTCACTGCTCCACGCTCCTCTTCTGAGTGCAGGGCCATTCCACGCTGCCTATGAGGCAGCGCGGGAGGCGGTGGAGGTTGGTTCTCAGGGAACCGACCTATCCTATGGCCATCTAGCCGCTGACTAGTGGCCATAGTATCGTGCCCTTAAAGACTTATTTTACTTCAGGCCAAATTCCTTACACCTCCACCTCAGCGAAATACACTCACAACCAGGTTCAGCTCTTGGTTACAGTCTTCCTCTGACTTCCAAAGCTCCTCCTGTTATATTTCTGGCTGCTTGGAGCATCTATCTGGGTTTTAATGCCTGCTTGTGTAACCTTGTTCTGACATGATCTTAGGGCAGCCTTCTGGCATAACACAGCCCCCTGCTCCGTACACCTGCTCTTCACCAGCCACATATAGTTATCCCACTGAGGAAGAATAGCTTAATATTCAGGCCTTAGCTATTCACTTTCTCCTCAGTTTTTTCCTAGTTGTTCTATACCACCCACCAACAAGCACACCTTCTCTATCTCTGACTACCCACAGAATGACTCAGTACCTAACTGTCAACTCCTTAACTGTCAACTGTCATTTTCTAACTGCTCTTTTCCACCTAGCTAGAATCCCCAGCCAATCAAAAAGAATTTATCTGATCAAGGCCCCATTTATAAATATTTAAAGTGATCACCTCTCTCTCTCTTCCGCTTCAGAATGTCACCAAGCAGCTACAGGCCTTCCACACAGTAACAATACTATGTCTCAGACCTATGCAGATACATTATAGCCTCTCAGAGGATACATAGAGTATTTACTTAACAAGAACAGCTATATACAGGACATTTCTTCACAGGCTGCAGCTCCCATAATTCCCAGCCAGCATGGCCCATGCTAGGAATTATGGAAGCTGCTAGTTTGGGAAGGCTGGTTTAGAGTAAGGCCTTTGTATTTATCTAGAGTTCTCACAAACCTCTCTGTAAGACGAGGGTATGCCACTCCTAGTAAATACTCTTAAGAAAAATGTAGCAAAACCATGCTGAGTCATCTTGACCTGGTTCCTGAAGCCTCTGCTCAAGTTCACTTTCTTCAGGCAAAATATGTTTGTTTCTTTTTTTAGATTCAAAGTGTTAGGGGTATACTTAAAACGGCAATGGTCCTGGCCCAACACTCAAAGACACTTTCAGGTACCACACACCTTTATTGACAGAAAGCATGTTGCACTGGAAGGAGTTCACCTCTGCAGAATGAAATAAACTCCTCCCCGCATGCTAGATGCAGCTAGCTTTTTATTAGGAAATTGGTTACAGCAACTTGATCGTGTACAAAATGCGCACTTATTCAAAAGGAAGTCTAGCTTAACCACCAGTTCTTAAACCGTCGTGTGGTTTGCCTAGGAGGATAGTAACATATAGGCAACTTTGTCTGGGTTGCTCCTTTAGAAACTCCTGCTGACTAGGCAAACTGCTTTTCAGAATTTTGTAAACCTTGTGTTTTTCAGAGACTGAGGGTGGGGGTGTCATGTACACATCTGAAAATTCCACCGTGGAGACACTCAGGCCTAGCCTTCGCTCGGCTCTAATATGCCCCACTCTGGTCTATTACAGTTAGCTATAACACAATGAGGCTGTGCTTCTCAGTAACATCATATTTCTTCCTTCTCTCACCTTGTAATAAAACACACACACACGAGTTTCCATGCCCCCACAAGCAGGTGTCTCTGAAATGGAGCAAGGACAGGAAAACTATCAGTGTGGCGATGTCACATTTTGTATCACTATTCACTTAACATTTCTGGAGAAGATAAGGGGTTTGTTTTCAGTGGCAGCCACACACCTCCCATCACATTATTTCCAGCCTGTTGTTATAGAAATTTCAGTTGTAATATGTCTGTTATCCCATGATTTTATAAGCTAGGCTATGTCTATTCTACCTCTGTGTGAGATTGCCATGCTAAACAAAGACGCAGCGCCTTATCAGAGACTCAGGAATGCCAAGAATGTGTTTACTACCTCTCTGCGCATGCCTAGATATGTCAAAGGTGCTGCCTGTCTTCTGTTTCCCTCTCAGCTAGACAAAGAGATTAGTACAGCGCAACCGTAAGGCAGCCCCCAAAGGTTTTGCCTATATAAACTTTTGGATCACATCACTTGATTGTGACCTTTGTTGGAGCGTTAGCCCCAAGGGTTGCCTTATTCTGCAGAAAAAAATCGTGTTGGACCAGATCTCTGCCTCCTCTCGTTCTTGGTAGACAAATTGGAAAGTCTACCAGGGAAAAGAACACAGTTTTTGTAACACTGTAATACTGTGCATATACAAATGAGCCATCAATACTACAGCAGATGAAATCTTGGTATTGCCTCAGACACAGTACGTTTCAGTGGATTCAATTCTCAGCTGAGAGTCATCAGGTGTTGAGAGATCATCTGATGTACATCAATCTGTGCACGAGGCTTTGGTGGTTTTCAAATGTCCTGCCCTTATGATATACTTTTAATATTTCATTATATGGTTTAGATTTAACCATGGCTTGAAGGTAAGTTTATTCTTCAGAATGTGATGTAATATGCACCTTGAATGTTTAAAAGCGCATTTACAAGAAAGCCTCATGAAAGAATGACAGGGGAAAGTAACTATGGGTTGTTTTTTCCTCACCTGCAATAAAATGACCACACACCTCTAACCCTCACTCTAGCATTCTGATAACCATGCAACTTGAGGAAATGGAAGCCAGTCCACATTTTTTGTGTGCCTATCTTTCTGTGTGGAGTTGCAATATGTATTATGGTACACTGAGGCCTCATGTTTTCACCTCAGTAAATTCCACTGAAGCAAATAGAAGTAATGGATCCTGCAACTCTACACTACAATATATTTGAAATATGATGTTGTTGTTTTCTTCGGTGGCTGAAATAAAGCAAGGTTTATTGTTGTTGTTTACTCTCCTTCCTTGCCCGTGAATCTTTTGGGGAGCATCTGTAGAGGGTTTGAAGGGACACAACAAAAAGAATTGAAAAGTACAGCAGCCCATGAGACTGAGGATGGTGCTGGTTGGCAGATGACACCAGAGCAAGACTCAAAGAATGCCATTCATCTCGACAAAACAAGTGCATAATTCTTTTTCAGTGCATGATATCAGCATTTTCAGAGCCTCCCTCTCTGAGCTAGGGCAGTAACACAGCATCAACATCTTTTTCAAGAGAAACGCCATCCAAAGTTAATGGCCTGGAATATTTTTCCATCCTGCAGTGAACTGCAGAAGGTTGGGTTTCTTCCTGCACCAGCATAGAGCTGCATTAATTTTAAATCAGACTAAGCACAAGCTGGAAACATCCATTTGAACAACAGAGGAAATGTGTGCCCTCTGAGGCCATTTTTTCCCCTTTGCAGCCTTGAATTCTTGATAGAACTATGTGATTTTCCAGCTGTAGAAAATACATTATCTATATTTACAGGATGCAAAGCAAAAATGATGATCCAAAGCATCCAAAACCTAAAGGCACATTTGAAGAATTCCCTAATACATATTTGAAGAAAATAAAAATCATGCCACATTTGTTAAGTTTTAATTCTCATGATTCCTGGCAGTCTCATGATTTGTGTTAAGGCTGGGGTGGGGGGAATTTATATAATCATATTTTACATGCTGAAGTCATTACAATTTTTTTCCCCCAGAATGTCTGTCTTGAGAATGATTCAAAGGGTACATAGATCATAATTCAACATGTTCTGGCTCATGCTCTTTTACAGGGTATAATGAGTTCTGATTTCAAAACATGTTGAATCACTGGGGCAATTCAAAGTAAGCAAAAAAGAAAGAAAGAAAAGAAAATGATTGTATGACAGCTCAAATCCTATGCATGTTGAGACAGAAAAAAAGTCCTGCAACACCCAAGGTTTGTGTTGTAGGACTTCTTCTGCCTAAATATGCATAGGATTGTGCCCTAAATTGATTGCATCTGATCAAGTAGGCGATTGCCTGCTAACATTACATTTGCTACTTTTTCATGTACCACAAGAATGTTGTTTTATTAACACTGAATATTTATTTTGAACATTCCAGATGAATGATACCACAGCTTAGAATTCCAAGTGACCCACAACATAGGTGACCCATGATTAGATCCCCCAATGTGCTTTCCAAAGGTTAAAAGCAGCTGGGGTGGGTGGCACAGGCTTGGATCAGGGATGCAGCGCTGAGTATATCCCTTCTCTCCTGCACCATTTCCCCAAATTCACCTCCTGAAGCTGCTATTAGGCTGAGGGGACAGGATGGATACCAATATTTTACTTATCTTCCTACCACCACAAGCAGGACTATTAGCAGTTATAGGCGGGGGGGTTAGTTGATTTTGATCACTAAATGATGAGGGAGGAACACATCAGTGCCATGGTCTTAACCTAGTTCCAGGGGAAGTGTTACTGCTTTTAAGTTTTGAAAAAGACTTTGGGAGGTCCAATCATGGATCCCTCACTTCTCATCTAGTTTGGCCTAGTGTCACTCCATCTGAACTGAACACTCTGCTGGGAGTGTAGCCAGATTAACTCCAGATCTAAGGGGGCTGCAGCCCCCAGCCCAGTATTTGAGGGAGGCACTAGATAGTATTGAGGGCAGAGTAGGGGGCCCACTATAGATGGCTAGCCCCAGGGCCCATCATGGCTTAATCCAGGCCTGGCTGCGAGTCAAGCCTTGTCACACTTCTCCAACATGCCAGGAATGGTTTTGTGGAATTGGATATTCCAAAAGGCTAGAACCTTAGAGCCAAAATAATTGCCTGAACAGTTCAAATCAAAATGTCAAAATGAGACCCTACTTTTGCCACACACACACACACACACACACACACTGATCTTTGCTTCTCATTGCCCCCTTATATTTGCTGCACACACTACAGTACACAATCCTACAGAGGCTTCAATTGGCAAAATCCCCCAGTCAGGTTCCATACTCAAGTTTCAGCAATCCCATGCTTGGCTCCTTGACCTACTGTCCCCAGCCTTCCAAACTTCCTTTGTCCGTCCCTTTCTCTCCTTTACTGTACACAGCCCTTCCTGTCTCTCAGCCCTATATGTAGCTTTGTCCCAATCTAACCTTCTCCTTGGTTTCTCTTTTTTTTCCAGCCTGGTCTCCACTGCCCAGTTTCCTCACATTTATTTATTTATTTATTCATTCATTCATTCATTCATTTCATTTCTATACCGCCCAATAGCCGAAGCTCTCTGGGCGGTTCACAAAAATTAAAACCAAACAACACACAATAAAACAATTTAAAATATATAGAACATTAAAACCACAATATAACAATACAACCACAATAAAACCTAGCAGCAGTGCAGGAGTTTAAAATACAGATTTAAAACAACAAAGATAAAAATTTAGAAAGCTAAAATGCTAAAATGCCTGGGAAAATAAAAAGGTCTTCACCTGGCGCCGAAAGGAATACAATGTAGGTGCCAGGCGAACCTCACTAGGGAGCTCATTCCAGAGCCAGGGTGCCACAACAGAAAAAGCCCTCCTCCTAGTAGCCACCCGCCTCACTTCCTTTGGCAGGGGCTCACGGAGAAGGGCCGCTGAGGATGATCTTAAGGTCCGGGCAGGCACATATGGGAGGAGGCGATCCTTCAGGTAACCTGGCCCCAAGCCATTAAGGGCTTTGAATGTTAACACCAGCACTTTGAATCGGGCCCGGAAATGGACTGGCAGCCAGTGCAGCTGGAAAAGTACTGGCGTAATATGAGCTCACAGGCCAGTCCCTGTTAACAATCTTGCTGCCCTATTTTGGACCAGCTGAAGTTTCCGGACCGTTTTCAAAGGCAGCCCCACATATAACGCATTGCAGTAATCCAGACGAGAAGTTATCAGAGCATGGATAACTGTAGCTAGGCTATCTCTGTCCAGATAAGGGCGTAGTTGGTATACCAGCCTAAGCTGATAAAAAGTGCTCCGTGCCACTGAGTTCACCTGTGCCTCAAGTGACAATTCTGGATCCAAGAGCACCCCCAAACTATGAACCTGATCCTTTAGGGGGAGTGCAACCCCCTCCAGAACAGGTTGAATATCACCTAGCCGGGCAGACGAACCACCCACTAACAGTACCTCCGTCTTGTCTGGATTGAGTTTCAGTTTATTGGCCCTCATCCAGTCCATTACCATGCCCAGGCACTGATTCAGAACAGCCACTGCCTCACCTGGTTTTGATGATGACATTTCTTCTTTCCAGGTCACTGCTTAATTTGTTCTGCTTCCTTTATCTCTCAGGTATCTTGCCCAACCTCTCTAGCACTATTCCCTCCTTCCCTCCCCCTCCCTCAATAGCATACAGCCCATCCTGATCTATAAATGCTGTGAAGTTTCTTCAGAGCCCTCTTCTGATTAACCTTATCAATGTTCCTTGCTTTTTTTACCCCTTTTCTCAAGCTTCATTCTCCACTACCCTTCCTTCAGGTTCCACTTTTTCTGTCCATTGACATGTCTATTCTGCCCCCTTTCTTTAGTCGCCTTGCCTATCTGTTAGCTTCCTTGCCTCCCATTCCTTAAAATCTGTGAGTTAGGTTTTAAGCCCAGCCTAACTGCCAATTATTATTATTTATTTATTATTTATTGCATTTATACCCCGCCTTTTTTCCCTTGCAAGGAACCCAAGGCGGCTTACATTATCCTCCTCCTGTCCATTTTATCCTCACAACAACAAACCTGTGAGGTGGGTTGGGCTGAGAGTCTGTGACTGGCCCAAAGTCACCCAGTGAGCTTCCATGGCCGAGTGAGGACTAGAACCCGGATCTCCCAGCTACTAGTCCAACACTCTTGCCACTACACCACACTGGCTCCCAACATTCCCTTTCCTCAGAAAAACTGGACTGAAAATTGTGTAATTTCCTAAGCTACTGAACAACCTGATCTGTAGGGTGCTGCACTCCCCATAAAGGAGCATGTGCACTGATCACGCTAGTTTTCTACAGGCAGGGAGTTTTAATCCAGGAGAGCATTTAAAAACTTGATCTCCCCCTATAAGTATTGACCCAGGTCAGTGTCAAGGTTAACCAGATAGTATAATCAGGAACAGAAATCCAGACCATAAAAGACAAATGATACAATTCAGTTTTATTCTACAGTGCAATCACAACATGTACTTCTCAGTACAGTGATTTTGCCCACAAGCCCATCAGCCACAACAGGGGATAAATACCATATGAAGATGGTTCTTGGCAACCTAATGTACACCTTCAGCTGTCCTGTTCTCTGGTCTTCAGGTGGAAATGACACCTAGATCTTCTCTGGTCAAATGAGGGTAAGGCTTCACTAATGGAATAGGCAGACCAGCCTTGGATGTTATTGACCAGGGGAGTCAACCAAGGAGTTCAACCCTGAGTGTCACCATGTGTTGAAACAACACAGCTGGAACTGTTTGTATTGGATTCCTCCCCCCAACTCTCCCTTTGTCTCTCTGCACTTTTATATCCCTTTCTTTGAGCAGCCTTGTCTCCCTTTTTTAAAAAACAATTTGATGGATGACATCATGCTAACTTTTTATTAGTTTGTGTTTAAAATCCTAGGATGGTTCCATGGTACATAAGAGGCATGAGACCTGTTTATCAGCATCTGTGTGAAAAGCAGAAGCTTTCCTATAGCATGGAACAAAGGTCAATGCACATATTCTCATTACTTGTTTGCTGGAACCCTAAGCCATCTGGGGCTCACATTTCCTCTTTTCAGCTTCTCTAACTCTTTCCTCCCATGACCACACATCTGCTTCAAAGGGGTGGAAGTAAATTGTTGTTTTTAAAATTCAAGCTGGGCAGGCCCAGAACCAAAGTCCTGAATTAGTTTCTGTGTTAATTAAATGAACTACACATACATTAAAATGGAAGTCAACTGTGGCTTCTAGGTCATAATATATTTCCTAGTCCTGTTACACACATGCTTTATTATTCTTTACAGTATATGAGATCTTCAGTTAGCGTATAAGTTTAAAGGGGTGGGGAAATATTGATATGGCAAGTAGGAAATGTGCTAGCACATTCTTAGAGCATTACATTGCATCAGACATAATCAGTAAGGCCCTTTTGGATTCCATTTTTTTTCTTCATCATAATTCACATAGTTCTCATTTCTTTTCTTTATCACCTCAGGAGAAATCAGAAAATCATATTCTTTTAACAACTCAAAAGAACAATTTTGATTTTTCTCTCTGTGTTTGCATATACAATATTGATCCACAAGCTGCTATGTTATGTGTGCAGTTTCTGACAACTGCTGAAGATGGAACCCTTTATTCTTCTCCCTATTGGGGAAAATAGTGGTCCATTTCAATTTGTTATGCATGTTAATCAATGTATCAAGACCCCACCACTTCTCCTAAATGTGGATTCTCACAAAAAGCCCCCTTTGAAAAGACTCTCACAATAGTCTTTTTCAGAGGACATAGATCAGATGCTAGCAACTAGAGGCCCTTCAGTCAAATCAGGCCCACTGAAAAGTGCCATCTGGCCTCTCTCAATTACCAGACTAGAAACGAGAGAAATTTGGCAAAGTGGCTCTATGGCAAAAATTTCTGGCAGGCCACTTGGGGTGGGGGGGAGGCAAGGGTTAAGCTCTTGCCCACCACCCCTTGTTCCCTTGTCAAAGTGTTCCTGCATGTTAACTAGTTGCTGATCAGGAGTGGGGACATAAAGCAATACTAGCAGAGGGCTGTTCATGCAACACGCTAACCCACAGTGTTTGAATGTGGGTTGCTGTTGAGCCATGGGTTGTTTGTTGAACTGTGGGCTGTTTGTTGAACTGTGGGTTAGCATGTTGTCTGAACCCAGTGCATTTTCTGCAGGGCAGGTTATTAACCATGCAGTGTGGCTTGTTAACCACCCTGAACAACCCAACAATAAACTATGAGTTCTCAAGGTGGCTTGTTCAAAAAAAAAAATAAGCCACCCTGCATGATTAACAAACCACCCTGCAGAAAATGTCTTGGGTTCAGACAACACACTAACTCATGTTTTAACAACCCATGTTTCAGTAATGACCCACACTCAACCACTGAGCATGGGTTAGCATCTTGTGCAAACTCAGTCAGAAGGTGGTCTTGAGGCATAACCATATGGGCTGAAACGTGGGGAACATGGAGAGAGGTGGTGATCACAAATGAAACATTCCACTCTCTCAGCAATGTGTTATTGTTATTTTATACAAGTTTGATTCCATCTTCCTGGGAAATAATGCAGGCTTTAAAAGAAAGCCTAAGACATAATTAGAGCTACAAAGCTAATCAATTTACAGTAAATCTCATTACTACAGATCCGTTACGGAGTCTGTAAAGGAAAAACAAGTCAATGCAGTTTTTTATTTCAACTCTTTGCCTTTCCAGAGATATGATGCATTGCCCTTTTCTTGGCTTTCCTTTCCAAGAAAGGGGCAGAGGACATGCTCCTGTGCATACCACACAAATAATGACACGACAAGCAAATGGATCACACTTCTTTCTTCCTTAAAAAGTAAATATAAGACTTTGATGGAGGGCTACAATATAAGCTTTGAGACAGTGAATAAAATAGGCCAAGGAGCAAAAGGTGTAATCTTGTTAATGAATAGATTGGCCAAACAAATTCAGTGTTCTAAACAACAACTAAATGTGGGAGCTGCCATTTTGGGAGACAGAGCTAAATCCGCCTGTCACAAGAGCAACACTTGGCATTTCATGAAGACATTGTGTTATTTCTGGTTTTATTCTTAATATATGTAGAAAAATATAATAGGCACCCTAGAGACTGTTTTTAAGGTGCTGGAGGTATCTAACCAAGGTTCTGGCAGCAGTCTTGTTCCTTGACTTGGCAGCTGCTAAACTATGGGAATTGTGGCCTTGATCTTTGCTGCATTGCAGCATCACAACTGCCAATGGCCAGAGGATGATGTTACAGATTTCAGCCTGGCAGGAAACAAGACGGGAGGAGCCAATAGGGTCCCATCTGTCTCTATAAAGCTACTGACTCTGGCATGGCTTTCCAGTTTATCACCTTATTACTCAGGTGCAGTCTGAATTGCTCACAGATGAGCCTTCCCCAACCTAGTGCCCTCCAGATGTGCCGACTACAGCTCCCAGTATCGCCATGCTTGCTGAGGGATGCTGGGAGTTATAGTCAAATACATCTGCAGGACACCAGGTTGGGGAAGGCTGTCCTAGACTGATTCCCTGCTTGATCCTTGCTGAATCTCCCTGTTCACCTCTCTGCTGAAACATTTGCAGAGCCACCAGCCCTGTTACTAGTTCTCTGAAGACCTCCAGGCCATTTATTTATATATAAGGGAATTTTTGTAAGGATGTAAGAATATAAAAAGAACCCTGCTGGATCAGACCAAAGGCCTGTCTAGTCCAGCATCCTGATCCCACTGCAGCTACTCAGATGCCTATAGGAAGCCCACAAGCAGGACATGATCACAATAGCCCTCTCCTGGCAACTGTTGTCCAGAGACATACTATCTCCATCCTAGAGGTAATATAAAGCCATCATGACTTTTATAACATTTAATGTATTGCTGCTCCTCAACACCTAATCAAATCAGCCATTCTCTAACTAAAGAATTGTGTCTAATCATATCAACAAAGATGATTATGCAATAAGATGGAGATAAAACTATAGCTGAACCCCACATCCACTGGATGCCAGGCAGGGGTCCTCATCAATAAACCTTCTGGAACAGGGGTGGGCAATTTGTGGATCTCCAGATGTTTTAGTCTCCAGCTCCCAGCATACCTCACAATTGGCAATGGGAGTTGTAGGCCAAAACATCTGGAGGGCCACAAGCTGCCCATGCCTGTTTTAAAATCCTGTCTGACACAGTCCAAGGGGAAACAACAACTCATTCCCATCAACACCTGAAGCTCTTCTCTCACCCCTGTAATCTCATTCCTCTGTCCTCTTTGAACTGAGAAAGCCAAGGATGTTAATCCAAGAGGCCACTAGGCTGGAAAAGAAAGCAACAAAAAGCTGGAAAAGAAAGCAACAAAGCCAGGACTCTGCCCTGACTTTCACAATAATTCACAGTAGAATGATAGGAATCGGGTATTCATCATGTCTACCCTAATTCTTAAAAAGTCAGTCAAACTCCAGGTCTTGTCAGTGCAACGTCTGTGCTCCCTGATAGCTCTCCAAGGTCCTGCAGTTATGGCTGGCTGTTACTGCTTCTTCCATTCCATCATCACAGGTCTCATCCAGTGCCTCTATAGGCCTCACTGCAGACTGAAAGAGGGCAATCATGAATATAATTAGCAATTACTGCCATACGTAACACACCAGACTAAGTCAAGCAATGCGGTCCAAACCAGCCCTTGCCTACTGCTATTTCATCCTCTACTCCCGAACACTTAGTATCATGAACAGCAGGTACAAGATAACAGAAGCTTTCCTTTGATTACTTTTTCAGCATTGTCTTATTGTTCCAAAATGAGAGACTAAAAGAATAGACTTCCTTGTACCTACAGACTGGAAGTGTTGGGTGCTTCAAGGACTAAATATTACATGGCAGAGAAAAGACAGATGTATCTTTGCCTTTATTCTGAAGAACCAGCTCCTATATGTCCATGGCATGCTGGAATACCCCTGTCAATTACTGATAGACCAATAGGGACCCTAGATATTTCATGGGTAGAGCAAGCATGAGAAAAAACTCCTATTATTCCCTTCCCATTGTCCTTCTCTTGTCCATACCCCTTCCCACCTCCTCCCACAACTATCACCCTATTCCTCTTCTCCCACCCTACTCTGTCTCTAATGCATTACCTCCTTACCCCTCCTGAAGACAGTTTATAGGTTTGGGGCATAAGGATGACACAATGAATTGGAAATTAATTCTTCCTTGCCTTCTACTCCCCTAAAATTATATCCTGAGATTGGAGTGGGGTAGGATGGAGGCAATATGCCCCAATGGTCTATCTAAGCACATCTGCCAGCTTGGTGCCCTCCAGATGTGTTGGATTGCAACTTCCATAATTCCCAGTCAGCATGGCCAGGCTACTTCAACTCTTTAGCATTCTCTGAGCATAATGGCTCAGAATGCGACAAAGAGATGGAATGTTAGAAGAACCTGGCTACGCAACATTATTTCTACATAATGTGGAAGCAGCATAACTCCTCTACTTAAAAGATTATTATATTTGATTAGAACCAGAATATGTCATTTTTATATTCATAACTCATTTTTGTGGCTCTGAAACATAAATGAATACTGTATTAAATGGCAAAATTACAATATTGTGACAAAGCGAATTGTTAACATAGAAAGCACTGGAACAATGGGCCTTTACTAAATTACTTTCACTAAAGTCTAATATTAAAAAACACTGTAAGCATAAAAGTCTGCTCGAGTCCTGCAATGAACAAAGATTTTCAGCAAGTAAAATATAAACGGCCAGTCTTAGAAATTAACCAGAATGCTCTGTGTCAGGAAATGGGTACTAGGTTTGTAAAAGTAACTTGTGTATGCATGGGCTGCTTGTCCTCCCCAAAATCAGCTGGACCACAGAGCTGAGTTCCAAGACCAAGTGCTGAGCTCCAAGACCAAGTGCAATCTAAGACCAGATTAATGATGCTGAGTCGTCCTTAATCTATCATAGTTGCATCCTGCCCTTCCTCAAAGAAGTGCAGGGTAGTTCAAAAGGAGTTCTTCCATGTTATCCTCACAACAACCCTGTGAGGTAGGTTAGGCTGTGAGACAGTAACTGGTCCAGACTCCCCCATGATGCCCTGGAATTTGAACCCTGGTCTCCTTGGTGCAAGCCCAACTTTCTGTCCACTAGACTGCCCTGGCCATAGCCTAAAGATGCCTAAGAAATGAGGGTGCGCAGCATGCGTCAATGTCACTCCAGCACTCTGCTATACAAAGCAAAGGTGCAAGAGGTATATCCAACTATGCTGCCTGCAACCTGCTATCATAGTCTTGCAGCTCATTACTGAGTGTGATGTGCATGGGTTTGAGTGAGCAATTTGGCTCTGTGGGAGTACTACGCATGCCCTTAGCTACTGAAGCAAAAACCTCTCCTACCATTGTTTTGTTATGAGAGCAATGTGATTGCTACTCCTCTGTGGTCCCATCCCACACCCACACCCTATATATAAGAACATTAGAAACAATGCTGGAGGTGGTATGTGGGACTGTGTGGTCAGCGACTGGGTCAGGGTGCAGTGCAGCATGAATGTGGTTCTTCTCACAAGATATCTATCGTCCACCTTCTAAAAAAGGGACAGTGTGGAATGGAGCCATAGGGATCTCCCATAGCCTAAGAATAAGACCTAGAATATGAACATACAGAGTCCTTTCCATGCTTGGTCAGCATCTCTCAAGTGTTATTAGTTCCAGTGCTGACTCCAGGGTTTTGAAGGCCCTTGGGAGGACACCCTCAATGGGCCCCCTCCCCAGTGAGTCTCATCTTCTCACCTACGTTGTCACCAGTGGCTATTGCTCCTCCTCCTCTTTCTCCTTATTGATACCCCTTGCTTGCTTGACAGGAAGGATGCAAGTGAACAAGTAGGCAGAGGCATTTACTGCTCCTGATCCTCACCAACACCATTGTCTGGTCCAGACAAGAGGCAAATGAACGAGCAATGATGCAGAGGAGGAGTTAAGTGCAGCGGGCTCTTGTCAGTGGGCCTCTTTGGAGCTGCAGGCCCTCAGGAAGTGCCTAGTCATGACGAGCCCCCAAATATCCCAAGTTAAAACCATGCATTAGAAAGCAGGATCACTGTTAGACACGAGCTATATCTGCCTCTTCTGTAGCAAAAAGTTATATGCGTCTTCATTATGACAAGATGATGAGTTTTACTAGAGTTTCATAATGAAGTTCAAATACATTAGAATGCGCTGAAGTGTAAAGGGGGACCATTTTGTTGCCATAGCAGCATGAGAAATTTGGATAGTTATCAAGAGGTCTTTCCTTGCTTCCCTTTGTTACTGTGGCTGCCAAGTACCTGGAAGGGAAAAGAATATTTTTATATCTCTGTGGAGGAAGATAATGCCCTGAGAGCCTCTAAAGTTTCTGCAAGACTGCACTAGAGTTAAATTGAAGGACTCCCATTCAGACTGTTCAGTCTGTAGGTTCGGGTCAGTCTGTGCACCTCCATGGTGTAAGTGCAAAAGGATGCAGGCAGATCTTTTGGAGGCACTAAGTGGAGATTTCAGATCATAATAGTACTCCCCTCAGTAAGAGTTGCTTGTGCTCAAAATGATGTAGTTTTGTAATAAAGAATTATCTCCTGCATCCATCTGAATTATTTTGTTCTGCACACTGAGTAGCACAGATTGTACCTCAGAGCCACTTTAAATGTGGTGAAATGGGAGCAGGATGTGCAGTTGACTTGTGCTTCATGTTCTTCATACATTTCAGGTTAATCCAGGATTGATCTTGAGACTGATGTTGAACCAACCAGAGATTCTGCAGTTACAGGAAATGCAAATAAATTGTGCTTCCTGTTTCATCTGCATGTTGTCACATCCATCTGAAACAGCCCAAAGCTGCATGAGTCTTTATTATAAAAAGTACTGTGTAGCTTTGAGAACTGGTGCCCAGGTTCGTCTGTTTTCCTCTTCCCTCCTCATCCTTTCCCCCTTTTTATGTTGTGTCTCCTGAATTGTAAGCCTGTGGACAGGAACTGTCTGGTTTTATTGATCTGATGTAAGCCTGCTTTAAACGAATATATACAAAAAAATATCGGGCAGAGCAATCCTAACCCCCAGATCCTGTATGCTGAAGGGGGCTAGGATGAGCCTCCAGCAGCAGAGAGTAGGTCCTCTGGCAGGGAGCCTCTGGTAGCACTGAGGCCCACACAGAGACGTTCGTGGGTGGAAAGCTATTGCTGGCAGTGCTTTGCACGTGGGAAAAGGTGCTGGCAGTTTTGGATCCACTAAATCAGGGGCAACCTTTTTGAGCTGTGGGCACATTTGGCAATTTGAGAAACTGTCCTGGGCACCCACCACAAAATGGCTGCCATGGGATACGTGGCAAAGGACAAGTAACCTGTCCAAAAGACACTGCCTCTATAAGTCAGAGGTGGGGTCTCCGCCCCAACACACTAAGCCTCGACTCATTTGAATGCACCATTTTCAGCTCCAACAGAAACGTATTTCATTGCAATCCAAACTGCTGGTAAGAGAATGTGTTAATTTGTTTTTTAAGTGGGAGGGGTAGGGCACCTTAGCGGGCACCAGGAAAGGTGTCCAGGGGTGCATTGGCACCTGAGGGCACCACAATTCCTACCCCTGACTACATCCAAAGTACCCCGAGAAGACCTGGCATAGTGAGTTCCCTCCCATTGGTTACCCAGGGGGGATTTTTAAAAGACTGGAGATCCCACCCTGCCCAATGTGAGCCGTCAGGGCTTTGGAAGTGGCAGAGGATCCTCCTCTTCATCCTGCCCCCGCCCCCATATGCACACACTTAGGATTGCTCCAGTGAAGGCTGGTGGCTGTGATGTCAGTGGGGCGGTGAATCTGCTCTGGGTTTCAGCCAGAACCAGTCAGAACTCTAAAGGAGCTCACCAAAGTGTGATGCTCCTTTAGGGTTCTGACTGAAACCCGGAGCGGATTCACCACCCCACTGACATCACAGCCACCAGCCTCTACTGGATTGCTCTCTCAACCCAGCATAATATCAGCTTGCCAGGAGGTTTTTATGAACTCTTAAATGCTTTGACCTTTTATGAACTCCTGAGGATGAACCGTAACCTTTACTCCTTGTTAGTCTTTGCTCCTCAGCATAATTTCTGTGTCTCAGTAAAGAACAGCTATCTGGACCACTGTTAGGTTTCATTTCTGTCAATGACGCTTTTAGACAAGACATGCATCCAGTGCCTCTTACCTTGTCCCAGCCCCGTTGATGGTAAACAGGAGTTCGCACTTTGAAGCCGAGGAAATATATTTACAAATGAAGCCTTGGAGGCTGCTCTTGCATTCCCAGCCTACAACACGCACTGACATCAATGCGATGATTAATCAGAGGCATGGTCACTGTGGTGAATGAGGTGGTACTGTGCCAGCCACTCTACTTGCAGGGAGGGGAATACATTAATGAAATTAATGGGATCAATTGCAAGATCAAAAGCTGGTGTGTGCGAGTTTACTGAATGGGGGGTGGAGGAAATCCTGTGCTGTTGGTTTTTAAATTACCTGGGATTTCAGTTCTTTTCATTGATGATGAGTTCTTTCTACACATCAATAATTACAGGAGCCAGGTGTCACCCCTCATGCATCTGGAATGCATCTCCCTCACTGTCCCATTTTCCAGTCCAATCCAGCTTCATCCATATACTTCCAATCCTGAGCACAATTTTATGTGCCATACAGTGCAATCCTAGGCATGTCTGCTCAGAAGTAAGCCCCAATGAATTCAACAGGGCTTACTCCTAGGTAAGCAGGTACAGAATTGCAGCCTTACGTCCATTGATTCCATGGGATCTCTTCTACTGGTTCCGGTGCGCCTCCAGCAACAGAGGACTACAGCGTGTATATTCATGCCTTGGTCTCTCCTAACCAATAATAAATAATATGCCACCACCTCATTAAGACCATAAGCCCTGAACATTTACTGTGTGTGGTAATTATAATGATAAGGGGATAAATGACAGTAACAACTTCTAGTGATAAGGTGCTGCGATAAGGTATAGATGGATATAAGAAAAGACTAAGGAAAAAAAGAGGTTTAATAAGTAGGTTCAACCATATAGAGTAGGAGTGCACAACATTTTCAGCACTGTGGGTCACATCCAGAGCTGGATGGGAAGCCAGGGGCCAGGGCTGGCCCAAGACATTTTGCTTCCTGAGGCAAAGAACAAGATGGCGCCCCCTCTCATTCCATGTACAAAAACTGACTGGACTGGCAGATGAATTTGTCTTCAATGCTGACGATGGGGCAGCATCTTCTACTAGGGCTGTGCACTGCCTCATTACGAATCCCGAATAACAAGGTGAAGTGGGCTTATTCGGAGCAAAATCCTCATGATACGAGGCTGGTCAGAGCAGTACGAGGCACCCCAGGGCAAAGCACACACCCCCATGAAGTGCCTCGTTCTCCACCTCGTATATTTGGAGCTCTAAGTAATGCCTGGGCGGTCCGGACAGGCTGTCTCCAAAATGTATCAACTTCTGCTCACATGAAGGGGCATGAGGAGGAAGAGGAGGAGGAGAAGGGAGGGAGGGGGAAGATGATCAGATGCGGGAAGGCAGGGGAGGCAGGAAGGTGAGCGCAGGAGGAGGAGGGAGTGTGCTTTGGCCAATAGGAACTCTCAGCCAGAATCAACGCCAGCAGTCTCCAATCAGAGAGAAGTAGAGGAAGCCAGTATATATACTTCGGGGAAAGGCTGCACTCGGGTATTACACTAGCTGTGTCTTTGGGAGAGGGCTGGTGTGGGTAGATGAAGGGGGGGTGCACGTGCATTCCTAGGAGTTGCTCCTTCAGTTCATTTGATTTTCATCGCCATTAGGCTTTCCTCAAAATCTAAATTAAAAGGAAACGGTTGTACTGGGAGCGTTTCCTCGCTCCTTGATACTCCGTCCCCTTTGGGGCGGTGTCTTTTGTAGCACCTCTTCTAGCCTCCCTCTCCTATTTCAGTGGGTACAGACAACTTCATCTTCAGCTTGAACCCTCCAGTGTTTTCCCACTGCATCTTCCATCTTTTTTTCTTTCCACAAAACATTAATTAAGGAAGAAAAGACAGAATAGCTGCACAATTTCATTTGACTGGTTGTCCTAGGACAATTCCATGTGGAAGGATCTCTACGTTCTCTTTGTAAGGAGGAACATAGATTGTTTTGCATGGTTAAATAGGTTTTTCTCCTCTGCTTATCATTCCCTCTATTTCCAGTGTTCAGGCTATGAGTATTGTTGCTTATTTCATTTCATTTATTATATTTCCATACCACCCCATAGCCAAAGCTCTCTGGGCGATTCACAAATGTAGCCAAAATGTTTTAATGTTTTACTTTGGCAAGACCAAAGTATCTTGCTCATTCTTTCTGTAGGGAAGATACGTTGCACTGTTTGCAAAGCTAAATAGGTTTTGGTTCCCTACCTACGACTCCTTCTATGATTTGTCCAGGCTGTGAGCAATGTAGCCAAAATTGCATCACCTGGGCACAAAAGGGAGGTACAAGCAGGCTTATCTGGAGGAACCCTGCAGAAGGAACTTTCTGAGGTTTGCAGAAGTATAGAAAATATTTAGGAAGAAAGAAACTTAATTGGGGGGGCACCCCCACCCCAACACCTCAATGAGAGCTGTACATGCTTAGTGGCCATGGCATGCTGACTGACTATCTGTGGGGAGCAGAAAATGGGGGGGGGTAGAATGGAGTGGCTACAATCCTAAACAGGGAGCCTTCCATACTGCCTCTTGCATAGGTAGGATGGATGACAGCACGTAAGAGATATTTTCCCAAGGAAGCCCAGCTGAGCTGTAGCCCCAGGGGCCTGTCCCTTTCAGGGATATTCCAGGCCCCTCCCTGAATCTTCAGCTTTCATTTTAAAATATAAGCCTTGCCCTTTTACTCATCGAGATATGTAAGGAGTCATAATTGCATTCAATTATGATTGAATTAATAATATGGCTTAGCTAGAGTTTTAACCTAGCTCTCTATTTAACATTCAGTCATGTTTCTATAGCCTTTTTAGAGTGTACTGAGAAGATGGGCACCTCAGAACAGCCTTTTAGCTCAAGATGTACAAATCCAATCATGATACCAGCATTTTGCCCTCTCTGCCTGAAAAGATTTGTGCAAAATCAGAACTGTGTACAATGCATTCCTGAAAGAAGGAAGGGTACAGGGGACCTATAGCAGTGGTCCAGTTCAGGTTGCATATGCTGGGAAAATGTGTACTTTTCTTCAGGGCCAGGACAAGATGTGGTTGCATCAATAACTCTTGGACAAGCAATCACGCATAGAATGTACCTGGACTATTGAAGGTATGTAGGAGAAGGGGAAATGAGTGCTGTTAATTAAGGAATGGGAAGAAGTTTCCAGTGTTCCCACAAAACAGAGGCCACCCACTGTTATGATAAGACACTCCTGTATTTGGTTGGTAGTACAATAGAGAGAGCTGAGAACACTATCCTACTGCAGCTAGAAGCTTTGATCCTGGGTTGGGAGGTAGCATGTAACTCTTTGCATGGCATTTTCTCTCTCAAGTCAACATGCTTGGAGAGGCAGCGCTTCCAACTAGCTGTATTTTTACAAGGGGCAATTCCTCCACATTTGCATGAAGAATACACTACACAATGGAAAGTGTGCATGAGTGGGGCGGGGGACATGCTACTTGAACACATGAGAGGACAAGCAATACCATAGCCATAACACAGCCTGCACGTATGCTAATTGCAGAATGGGGAAAACAAAAGGGACTGCAGTTGTGGACAGTTGTGTACCTCAAGCAGAGATATTGCTTGGTAGGAATCGAAGAGGGAAAGGCACATCTTCCATTCAGACACTGCAGCATGCCTAAATAAGTCCCCCTCCCCCCTGCCCTTTCCACAGCCAGGCATGTGAATTAATCTCTGACTGACCTTAGTAGGTAGACATTCAGTTACATTTATTTATTTATTTATTAAATTTATTAATCGCCCATCTGACTGGTCACCCAGCCACTCTGGGCGATGTACAACCCACCATAAAACAATTTAAAACAATAAAATTTTACCATAATTTTTTTTTTTAAATACCCTAACCCACCCCAAATGCCTGCCTGAACAACCACGTTTTTAATGCACGACGGAAGCTCATTAAAGAGGGGGCATGACAGAGTTCCCTAGGGAGGGAGTTCCACAGAGTGGGGGCCACCACAGAGAAGGCCCTCTCCCTCGTCCTCACCAGTCTAGCTGTCCTGGCTGATGGGACAGAGAGAAGGCCATCCGAGGCTGATCTTGTTAAGCGGCCTGTCTGGTGTTGCTGGAGGCGCTCCTTAAGATAGGCTGGGCCGGAACCATATAGGGTTTTAAAGGTCAAAACCAACACCTTGAATTTGGCCCGGAAAACAACTGGTAACCAGTGCAACTCCTTCAGCACTGGAGTGATGTGATCTCGCCGGCGGCTGCCTTTAATCAGGCGAGCCGCCGCGTTCTGTACCAGCTGCAGCTTCCGAACCGTCTTCAAGGGTAACCCCACGTAGAGCGCATTACAGTAGTCTAAACGAGAGGAGACCAGGGCATGTACTACCGATGGGAGCAGATGGTCGGGAAGGAAGGGGCACAGCCGCCGTATCAGATGGAGGTGATACAGCGCTGTCCGGCTCACAGCTGACACCTGAGCCTCCATGGACAGCTGGGAGTCCAAAATGACCCCCAGGCTGCGGACCTGATCTTTCAAGGGTAGCCATACCCCATTCAACACCAGGTCAACATCCCCCAGCCTCCTCTTGTCTCCCACCAAAAGTACCTCGGTCTTGTCAGGGTTCAGCTTCAGCTTATTCCTCCCCATCCAGCCACTCACCGTCTCCAGACATTTGGACAGGGATTCTACGGCCAACCTTGGTGAAGATTTGAATGAGAGGTAGAGCTGCGTGTCATCCGCATATTGATGACACTGCACCCCAAACCTCCTGATGATAGCCCCCAGTGGCTTCACATAGATGTTAAATAGCATCGGGGAGAGGATGGAACCCTGTGGCACCCCACAAGTAAGTGGCCACGGGTCCGAAACCTCCTCTCCCAGTGCTACCCTCTGGTATCTGCCAGAGAGGAAGGACCAGAACCACCGCAATACAGTGTCTCCAATGCCCAACCCCTCCAGGCGGTCCAGGAGGATACCGTGGTCAACACTATCAAAAGCCGCTGAGAGGTCGAGGAGAACAAGGAAGGAGCATTCACCCCTATCCAGAGCCCTCCTCATATCATCCACCAAGGCGACCAAGGCCGTTTCTGTCCCATGCCCGGGCCTGAAGCCCAACTGAAATGGGTCTAGATAATCAGTTTCTTCCAAGTGTGCCTTCAACTGCACCGCCACCACCCGCTCAATCACCTTGCCCAAAAATGGCAGATTTGAGACTGGGCGAAAGTTGTTCAGAACTTGAGGATCCAAGGAGGGCTTCTTTAAGAGCGGTCTTATCACTGCCTCCTTGAGGGCTGATGGCATCACTCCCTCCTCAAGGGAGGCGTTCACCACCGCCCTGATCCCCTCACCCAATCTCTCTCTGCAGCTCATAATGAGCCAAGATGGGCAAGGATCAAGTAAGCAGGTGGTCGGCCTTACAGATGAAAGCACCTTGTCCACTTCATCAGGAGGAAGAAGCTGGAACCGATCCCACAAAACCGGTTTGCCACAGGCCGCCTCTTGCTCAATAACTGTATCCACAGTGTGCAGAGTAACACACCTAATCTGATCAATTTTATCTGCAAAGTGCCTTGCCAAAGCCTCACAGGAGGCCTTAGAATGCTCCAGTGGTTCCGGAGCCACAGGACCGACCAGGCTCCGGACCACTTGGAACAGCCTCCTGGGGCAGCACTCTGCAGACACGATGGAGGCAGCATAATATTCCTTTTTTGCTGCCTTCACCGCCACGTGATAGGCTGAAGATACAGCTCTAGCCCGCGTCTGATCATCTTTGGAGCGAGACTTCCGCCACCGGCGCTCTAGCCATCTCACCTCCTGTTTCAGAGCTCGTAACCGCGGATTGAACCATGGTGCAGTCCGAGCCCTGTTCAGGGGGAGAGGGCGTTTCGGAGCCACCCAATCTAATGCCCCAGTGATTGCGGCATTCCAGCCACCCACCAGGGTCTCGACCGAGTGGCCGTTGGCATGCCCCAGAGAATCCCCAGGCGTGTTCAGGAATCCATTTGGATCCATAAGACGCCTGGGGCGGACCATTTTAATGGGTCCTCCACCCCTGCGGAGGGGTTGTGGAACCGAGAAGTCCAACATCACCAGATAGTGATCTGACCATGACAAGGGGGTGGTGGATATACCCCTGACTTCCAGATCACTCCCCGCTTCTCCAGAAACAAACACAAGGTCTAGTGCATGACCGGCTACATGGGTGGGCCCAGTTAGAATATGGTGCAGCTCCCAGGAGGCCATGGTCTCCATGAAGTCCCGAGGTGCTCCTGTGAGGATGGCCTCCGAATGTACGTTGAAGTCCCCCAACACCAGTAAGTTAGGGGACTGTACACGCACATCAGAGACCACCTCAAGCACCTCGGCCAGGGAGTCAGTCGTGCAGCGGGGTGGACGGTACACGAGCAGAATCCCCAGACTGCCCTTCGGGCCCAACCTCCAGTACATGCACTCAGCAACCTTGGTCTCCCGGAGAGGGGGTCTGGTGAAGACCAAGGACTCTCGGTACATAACAGCCACTCCCCCTCCCCGATCCCCAGCCCTCGGCTGCTGTGCATACGAAAATCCAGCTGGACACATGGCTGCAAGGGTTGGAGCAGCAGCCTCGGCCAGCCAGGTCTCCATAATACATGCCAGGTCTGCACCCTCATCCAGGATCATGTCATGGATGAGGGAGGTTTTCTGGGTAACCGACCTGGCATTGCAGAGCAGCAAACGAAGGCCAGAAGATGGGGTCACGCCTCCCCCAGCCATCCTTTGGCTCTGGACAGGCCCGGAGCAGGGGACAGATACTACACATATCTCCCTTGTTCCCCTTACCTGGCATGGCCTGCCCCTAGCGCTCCGCCAGCGCCTGCCGCCCAGCCTCGGTATGTTCTGGCCCCCAACACTCCCCCCACTGTCTCCATCAGGTGGACACATGCCCCCTCGCTCCTGCCTATCAGGCAGGCTACCCACCCCTAAAAACACAACAAAATCCCCCCCAACAAAATAAAACAAACAAACAAAACAATTAAAATCCCCTTAAAAATGCCAGGCAGGAGTCCACAGGGAAGGCCTGGTGGTGGTGGTGGTGGTGGTGGTGGTGGTGGTGGTGGCGGCGGCGGCGGCAGCAGGCCCAGCAGCAGCAAGCACGCCACTTCCCCAGTGGTGGTGGTGGTGGTGGCTTCTCCTGCAGGCCCTGGCTCTCCCAGGCCACCTCAGCCAGCCAGCTTATGTAGCCCCTCCAGGGAGGGGCAGGTGGAGCAGCACAGCTGGCTCGGTACCTGGGGGCCTGGTCCTGCAGGGACTGGCGGTCTGCCAGGCAGAAGTCCACAGGGAAGGCCTGGTGGTGGTGGCAGCAGCAGCAGGCCCAGCGGCGGCAGCAGCAGGCCCAGCGGCGGCAAGCACGCCTCTTCCCCGGTGGTGGTGGTGGTGGCTTCTCCTGCAGGCCCTGGCTCTCCATCCCCAGCCCCCAGGCAGTCAGCTAAAGAGAATGAATGAGGTACTGAGTCACCTGCCTCAGCCTGTCCTTTATCATGGAAATGCATTCTTAAAACAAGGGAGAGGTGAGTGGGTCTTCCCACATTCTACCTAATGAACCAAAAAAAAGTGTGCTGATTGAAAGAAGTGGTCAAAGCCGCCCTCCACCTGCTTCCACAGAAGCCTCACTCTTGCAAGGGGACTTTGGCTCTTTCAAATCCTCCTTCTTTTGTTATTTATTACAGTTATATGCTGCCTTTTCCCCTCCTTAAAGAACCCAAAGCGGCGTACATAATCCTCTTCCTCTCCATTTTATCCTCATAACAACAACCCTGTGAGGTCGGTTGGGCTGAGTGTCTGTGACCCAAAGTCCAAAGTCACCCAGTGAGCTTCCATGGCTGAGTGGGGACTAGAAGTTCTAGAACCCGCATTTCCTGACTCCTAGTCCAACACGGTCATCTCTCTCTCTGCATCAACATCATTTCTTCCAGAGATCAGCTTTTAATTTCAGAAAGCCTCGTCCTAGCTAGCACCCTTCTTTCCAAGAAACTCGTTCTGATGATAGATGGAGCTACTGCTGCTTTTTCCTCTCTGAGCTCCCTCCAAATATCCCTGATTTACCAGGGGTTTGCCCCATATAGCCCAGTCCAATGCCTGTCCCAGTGAAGCTCCATCCTCCTCCTCAAAGACTGTTGGAGAGAGGTTGCCACATCACAGTGGCATATTTTCTGAGGTTTACAAAGACTCAAATAAGTTGCCTTCTGAGGGAATTAGCAAATGTAGCCTGAAGCCTACACACACACACACACACACACACACACACAGAAGGAAAAGTAGGGGTGGAGAGGAAGCTACAATTTGTAAAAGCAGCATCCTCCAAACAAAAGCATAAAGCAATAAGCCCTCTTCTGCAGACAGGACAGGAGCTCATGCGAAAAAAATTCCCATGTCTGCTACTCAGCAATAGCAGCACTGAAGTGATCAGACCCTAGCATATAATTGTGCATGTTCTCTCTCACTTCTCAGACAGCAAAAGACTCAAGTGCCCAGCATTAGCAAAACAAAGGAAAGGAGAGGAGCAGCAGGCAGAATCAATGAGTGAGTCATCATGCTAATGCCTTACAGAATGAAAAATGGTCAGATTCATTCACTACACGGAAAGATCATTGCTCAGTTGGGAAACACGGGGCCTGCCCAACACGCATCATCAGCTTATTCTTTTTGCTTGGGGGATGGGGTGTCTCTGTCAGCAGAAGGGAAGGATCTTAATACTGTATACAAATGTTTCACAGATGTAGCTGAATGTGCGCATTTCAGAGATTTAAAAGTACGCAAATTCAAGGCTTTGTGTGCGAACTTGCCCTTTTTTGAGCAAAAGGGTTCCCAAGTTTAAAACCCTCCTGGCAAAGCCGCAAACGGTTCGTGGGATGATCGACGGTGACCGCCGATCGCTTGCGTGCTTCGACGAAGGGGAGGAGAGGCAAGCAGCAGGGGGTTCTCACATCCCTACTTAAGGGTCTTCCAGCAGGGGTGCAGAACTGTTTTGGGGTGGGGGGCTGGACTGAAGTCTCGCTGATGTCAGGTGGTATGACCCCACCCCTGCCATCACATCAGGGGGTGTGGCCCTGGCCCTGATGCCACACCCCCTTTCATGCCTTTAGGAGGCACGGAAACATGCCTCCTTCCCAGGATGGAAAAAGAGACAGCCGCCCCACATCCCTGCTGCTAGGGCCGGCCTGGGCCTTGGGCCTTGCCCATACAAGGAAGAGCAACCACTCTCCCTGGTACCCATGAGGCCTGCTGCTATCTCCAATCTCTTATCAGGGATAAGGGGCATTGGCACTGGGATTTGCCCCCCCCCCCCGGGCAAGAGCGCTTGCTCTCCTCGGTGCAGGTGAGTGCCAGCACCCATCCACCCCCTCCGCATCCCCACTGCTATCTCAGCTCTGTGATCAGAGACAGCAGCAGGGGTGAGAGGTGGCAGGACTTGCCTGCCAGGGAAGAGCAGCCGCCCTCCCCGGCAGGAGTGGGTCAGGCCCAGCCTGTCCCGCATCCCATGGCTGTCTCCAATCTGAGACTGGAAACAGAGGGGGTTCTGTTGCTGGTGTGTGCCAGCGGGAGACTATCCCCACTGTTATCACTGAGCTTAGGCTGCCAATAGCAGCAGGGAAGCCCTCTGAGGGGATTCCTCCAGGGGGCGAGGCTTAGCGCCTAAGCCCCACCCCCAGGGGAACCCCACAAGGTACACGGTTGGATTGGGGCGCCCCACGGGCCAGAGGTTCTGCACCCCTGCCTAACAGATCTTTAGATGTTTGTGTGTATTACTTCCCTTACTTCAGAGTGCAGCAGTGGAGGCTGGTGGCTCCAAATTCAGTGGGGCTGTGCATCCAATCTGGGTTTCAGTCAGAAGCAGCCAGAACTCTAAAAGAGCTATCCAAGGTGCTATTTGGGGCATAGGGTTCAGCACCTTGGATGGCTCCTTTAGAGCTCTGGTTGGTTCTGACTGAAACCCAGAATGGCTTTATAACCCCACTGAAATTAGAGCCACCAGCCTCCACTGGAATGTGGTAAGCCAACCCTGCTTTGCTTAGAGGCCCTCCTGCCCATCCTGCTGAATTGAGCCCCGGAGGTCTTGTCCTGATGGCACCATTCTGTACTCAGCAAAAGAATAAGACTTCTGTGCCAATATAATCACCATCATACTGATAGAAAAGCTAAATTATGAGCTTCAAAATAGGGAAATGTGCATGGTGTTACTACTTGACATGGTTTATTCTGCTGCTTCTGGTCATGGAGAGGGGCAAGGGACCCCACTGGAAAACTTATTCAGCAACTCAGCTGGCTTCTGAGATTTCACTAGGCATCAATCAGCCTCCTTTCAAGCATATTTTCACAACAATAAGGCCTAGAAACTTGCTTTATTTAAATTGAAGCTGAGTTTCCCCAGAAGCAGAATTCTGCACCCCGTACCACATTCCTTGGACATATTTCCTTTATCATAACTAAGCAACTCTCTACTTTTTCTTTTTAAAATCTTTTTAGAGGTTCCATGCTGAGTTTGCGACTGATGTCAATGGGTTTAGGCATGCTTAACATTTGGCTTGCAAAGCACAATGATAATTCATAGCAAAATAATCTAAAAGGAAATACCACAATCTTTCCCAATTTAATTGTAAAAAGAATCAAGTTATTACATTATTGCTGTTACAGTGTGAAATATGACTTATTTTTATAGAAAGGTTTATGATTCATTACACAAAATAATAGCTATGGCATACTGAATGGCCTTATTAGGGACTTAGTCCATGATGCCCTTTACCTAACTAGCAATTTTTCAGACTGGCTGGGAACAAAAGAATTCATTTTTGCAAAACTTCTTTGGTGTGGCATTCTTTTTGAGAGTGCTGCCTTTAAAACTCTCGCTTTATTTTTCACACAAGGGGAGGAACACTTGGCATTGGCTGAGAATGGGTGTGTCCCCAGAGAGATCCATTTGTAGCGAAGACAAATGCCATCTGGCCAGAACTGCAGTGCAGTGCTGGTAGAGAACAGCTTTACAGGAACCGAGCCAATACAAACCACAATACGATGGAAGGAGAAGATGAGTAGAGAGAAACAAAGTCAAGGCAATGCCAAAAAGCAGATCATTTTGCTCACTCACGCGACCGTGCTTACTCATACATGTCTCCATCTCCTCTCCCCCACCTTCAGAACTTAACACATAGAAATAATACAACTTATTCTAGCATAGAAGCTGCTCTGTGGTTCAGGTAGTATTTCCCCCCAGCGCATGCTCTAGACTAGAACAGATGATGATATGCCATTAAAAATGAATTAATCATACAAAAGAGGATAAATGCTATTAACACATGTAGTACCCAGTATTTTCAGACTGGTGCTTTTTCATGCTCACTATCCCATTAAAATAGGAGGAACCACCCAGTATCCTGAGGGCTGCATCCAGCCCACAGGACAATTATGTCTTCCTCCTGAGAGGCTGCCTGGGATCGAGGGCTGCATCATGCTGCTGACCCACCAATATGTACAATGGGACAGCTTTCCGAGGAAGCCATTTTGCAGACACACACCCCAGGCACTGCAACAACCCTCCCCTACCGAGTGCATATTTTTTGTATTTATTTTAAATAATCTGACCCCCCAACAGGTGGAGGCCAACAGTGTATTGTCCAGTGGCTTAAGATGTTGGCTGCTGTAAAGCATACATTCTGGAAGTACACTAGCTTGCGGTAGCTACAGCTACAAGGAATGGACTATTGCTGTCCCACTTTCATCCTTGTCTAGCTTGTTTGCAGTTTGACACAAGTGCCGTCGCTTTTAGGACTGGACTCAGCAAACAGGTCAAAGTGGCTAGTTGTGAACAGTCTCGAGTCAAGTAGATTATATATTGGGGTTGTTGAATACTGGGGTTGGCTCCCTGAAGAAGGATTTTGAGAGATCAAAACAGGCTTAAATGTGTAACACCATTTCAGCGGTAGCCCAACCAGCACCAGCAATTCTGTTAGAGCACCCAGTTACATGGACTTCCGGGTTGCATACTAGTTCACCAGCAATTGAACAGAGATCATGAGCATGTTATTTTGATCAACACAACAGTCAGTCATCCAGATTCCAGGTCAAGAATGATCATAAATGAGGCCCATGCACAGGAGAGAGCAGGGGAGGGGGAGGAGAAAATCCTTTAATGTCAGACTGAAAAGAGCAAGATTTTTGTTGTTGTTCAGTCGTTCAGTCGTGTCCGACTCTTCGTGACCCCATGGACCATAGCATGCCAGGCCTTCCTGTCCTTCGCTCTCTCCCAGAGCGTGCTCAGGTCCATATTCATTGCATCAGTGATGCTATCTAGCCATCTCATCCTCTGCCGTCCCCTTCTCCTTTTGCCTTCAATCTTTCCCAGCATCAGGGTCTTTTCCAGTGCAATAAGCAGAGTTCTGCCTTGGGCTTATTTCTCCCTAATGAAGAGCAGAGAAGACAATTTCCTGAAGTTGCAGGAGGAAACAACTGGAAGACATTGTCAGGCTCTTTGCAATATATACACAAAGTTTTGAGAGGAATGATAAGCAGGGGAGAAAAAAATCCTATTGGAATTATTTAATGGCATTGTCATCATGAAACCACACTGGCAATATATGATACATTGCCTGCAATCTTGAAGGGAGGCAGCTGGGAAGAGAGACAGAGACAGAGAAGTGGCTGCTACCCTGTCCCCGTTTGCTTCTGCCCCTGACCACCACCCATAGGGTGGCCACTGATGAATTGCCCCCAGAACGAGGAAATGCACCACCAAAAAGGAGAACAATGTGCATAAAATGTGCATAACATGTGCATATGCTAATTTATAGGTGTAGATGCAGTTCAGACAGAATTATTATAATTTCAATAGAAAAATAGTCCATCTCATCACAGCACGGAAGACTGTGACTGGGTGACCTGGGTTGCCTTGCTCAGCCTGCTGTCCAGGTGCTTTCGATGGGGAATTTCAAGGCCCAGCTCCTCCTTCTAAGGGTTCTTTATCTTTGAACCGGACTTGGAAAGAACCAGACTTCCAAACAGAGGATGCCTTCAAAGTAGAGGATAGTCCTCTGGCAACCCTTCAAATAGACGATAACCCTCTGTGATAGAAGGTACTGTATATGGCCACCCTATCCACTGGCATGAGGCCCTCAACAAATTACCCCCAAGAGAACACAGCCCTCAGGCAGGGGGAAGATTCCCCAGCTGTGATCTACACAATAGACTTAAACAGATTTCAGAATCATTCTCTCTCCCCATCAAAACCTAGGCCTGGTGCTGGGATTTGTGGGACCTTGGGCAGGGCACCCTCAGTAGGCCTTCTTAACATGGAAAAGATGGGATGTGCAAACCAAGAAATCTCTCATGCTGTTCTTGAATGCAACATGAGAATGGCAGTGCTGTTTGGGTAGCATGCCCTTTACCAGTCTTAGAGACCAGGAAATGACTGGCCTCACTGTCCCGTGGAGCCAGCCCTGCTGGAAACTGTAGTCCTGTGAGGGAAGCTACGGATCTCAATCAGATAATTCCCTGCACTTTCCCCAGACTACAATGCCCAGGATGCTTTGGAGGAAACCATGACAGCTAAACTGGTAAAAGGCCAATCTAGATTTATAATGTTGACATGTTTCATAAATGCCACTGGTTTGGAATAAAAAGGTGTTTTGCTTCTCCAGCTTCACTCCTGATAAAGGGAATCCATGAGTAAGCCCATGTTGTGGAGAAGGCTAGAAGAGCTTCACCTGTTGTATAAATGACAATGTAATGTTTGGCACACATGCAATAAAGGATCCTATGAATACATACATGGAGAACATTATAATGAGTCAACCAGGACATGCACATTTAAAATAAAATAGAAAAGATACATGCTTGCTCACTGGACACCCCACACAGGCACAGAACCTACAGCATTTCCCTGCAATAGGGCCAGCCCTACCATTAAACAGAGTAAGGCAGTTGCCTCAAATGACAGGTGCTAGGGGGATGGGGGACAGATATTGGAGGACAGAGCTGTGTGTGCCATACAGCCTGCCTGACATCCCCTAAGCCTTCTGCCCTCAGAAGCAGTGGAATACACTGGGCCATTGTCAATGTTGAAGTAAGATTCACCTGCCAATCTTGTCAGCTTCTGTATGTGAAATGGAAGGGGCTATCATCTCGTCCTTTGCCTCAGACAGTAAAATACCTTGGGCTGCCCCTGCCCCTGAAACACAATTCTTGCCCAAAGTAACATGAGATACGTGGCTACAGAGCTCTCTAAGTGCCATCCATACCATGGCTGGGCCAGGTTTTACAGAGTTCATTTCTTCAATTGAACGTTTATATTCTTGATTGTGTATCAAGGTCCATTTCAGCCAGCCTGACAGACTCTCGGGACCCTCTGTTTCTTGACAGCTACAGGCTATGCAGCTCCCAGCTGTTTTCCTTCAGCCTGTGATTTTATTAATTTACAACATTTGTGTACTGCTCCACATCTAAACAGATTCCAGAGTGCAGAGCAACAAGAGAGAAAATGAACAAGAGATAAAAAGAAGAATGAAACATGATATTAAAATTGTTCCTTAAAAAACAGAGTGCTGATAAAAACAAGGCTGGTTAACCAAGGAAGGCTTCCTGGAAAAGAGCTGTTTTCAGTAGGGATGGACGAAAGGGACTTACCTCGTCCCGCAGCTTGCTTCGCAGTGAGGGGGAGGCGCTTCGGTTCTCCCCCCGAAGTTCAGGCGAGGGGGGGAGGCGCCCCGCCTCGCCCGGCCGAAATTCAGGCCGGGGGGGAGGCGCCCCATCCCTCGCCGCCGAAATTCAGGCCGGGTAGGAGCGCCCCATCTACCCGGCCACGAAAAAAAAAGTAAAAAAACACACACACACACCCGTGATAGGCTACATAACGATTTACGTAGCCTATCACGGCTAGATTTCCAAAGTCAGCCATGATAGGCTATGTAAATCGTCACGTAGCCTATCACGGGTGACTTTGGGGGGAAAAAAAAAGCGCATACGCAAATGGCGGCTCCCATGGGGACCGCCATTTGCGTTCCTTATTTTGGCACATCTAGTCTACGTAAATGTTTACGTAGACTAGACGTGCCAAAATAAGGAACGCAAATGGCGGTCCCCATGGGAGCCGCCATTTGCATACGCGCTTTTTTTTTTTTTTTAAGTCACCTGTGATAGGCTACGTGACGATTTACATAGCCTATCACGGCTGACTTTGGAAATCTAGCCGTGATAGGCTACATAAATCGTTACGTAGCCTATCACGGGTGTGTGTGGGTTTTTTTACTTTACTTTTTTTTTTTGCAATGGCGGCGGCGGCAGCCGGTCGGGAGACCGGCCGCCGCCCCCGCCCCCGCCGAACCGCCGCCGAACCGCCGCCGGGACCCGCCGCCGAGAGGGACATTCGCCGACGGTAAGTCCCATCCCGGGGGGGAGGCGGGGGGCCGGCAGAGAATTTCCCCAACACTTTCGGGGGGGCCGAATGCGTCGGCACTCGGCCTCCCAAAGATTCATGGAGAAATTCTCCACCAACCCTAGTTTTCAGGCCATGCCGAAAACAACCCCATGTTGGCGCTTGCCTGACCTCCAGAGGCTGGGAATTCCATAATGAAGAGGCAGCTGTGTGAATGCACCACCACACACAGGATTCAGCTTTTGCTATGCCACTGCAAATGTCAATGTTTGAGCCTCCCAGAAGCATGGCAGGGTATTTCCCATAACCATCATGAACTAAAGTGGTTATGAGAACAGGCTCTCCAGAAAGCAGTGCCCCAATTAACACACTGAGTCCGCATAACTACGTGCACTAAGTGCCCATGTGATGATGTACCACCCAAAGGCCACATCTAAGCTTAAAGATGCAAAGTAAAATACGATCTTGACTCATCGTGATCAATATATTATTATAGTGTTATAAATGAGAAACGGGTCAATTCTCTCTCATACTTGGGAAGAAAATCAGGAAAATGCATTGTTATAAAACGTGCACATTGATGGACAACAAAATAAAGGGATGTGGGGGCTGACATTTCCACAGACAAAAAGGTAAGATGGAGACTATGTTGAATGGATATGTGGTCAAAATGACTGATTGACGCAGTGCATTAAATCAATACAAAGAACTGCCCTTCTTGCTACAATGCTTTAGTAATTAATGTGGAAGCCAAAGGGAAAAAAATACCCTGCAGCATTTCACAGATGAAAAGAGGGACACTCCTGCTTATGAATGGGCAGGATTGGATTCTGGCAGACCAAGGGCATGACCTGGCATTGGGGTACAGTGTGACGGTGGCAGGGGGGTGGGGTGACCAATGGAGATGCAGCAGCAGAGATAGGACCAGCAGGTTCAGCCCTGCTCTCCCCTTCACGCAATTGCTAATTACATCTGAAAAAGCTTTTGTGAACATTAATTTACCATTTGACTGAAAATAGTTTCACAGGAAGCATAACAGAAACAAAGAGTTTTTTCTATGGATTGCTGTTGTGTACTTCCTTTGCCACAGTACATTCCCACGGTACACTGGAAAAAGAATCCCATCACAGGAATTGCTGTGGGACTCATCACATTGTGGGCAGCACTAAAGCTTCACAGCTCAACATTACATAGGCCTACTCAGAGCTAGGGCCCATTGAGTTCAATGGGCCTCACTCCCAAGTAAGTGTGTATAAGTGTGCAGCCGTAGGTATCTGCCAAGTAAATGTTTGAAGCTTGCAATTCTACTAAACCTTAGCAATAATTTCATTTTTAATAACTAGTAATACAATGTACAGTATAGGTGCAGCCTGCACAATCTGTGATCCACCAAACTGAACACAGCTGTGTATGGCAGGCCAGCCAAGTAACCCAACAAAGACCTTATTTACTTACCTTACCCATCAAAGCTGTGTACACCACTGCTGAGCTCCTTTCACTGCAGCATTGTTTAGCACAAACTGTTCACCATTTTGTCAAATTGAAATGGGAAAATTGGATAGATTTTGGACTCCACTGTGTAGGCCAGTTGGTAGCCATATGTCTGGCAAATGGTACTGTGGTTATAAAGCCTGATAGTGCAACTGCCTTGGGTGTGTACCACCTGTTTATTTCAGTCAGCAGAAGGTCCGAAGGTGGAGAGATTGCAAGGCTGAATGATGCAGGGAACATGGAAAGAGTGGCGATGGTTGTGAAATCTTTCGTGATGAAAGAAAGTTCTTCGCACAAGGGCTAATTAACGTATGGAATTTGCCACCAAATGATGTAGTGATGGCCACTGGCTGTAATGGAAATAAATACTTGCCTAACCATCTGATGCAATTCTGCTGCTGCTGTTGTTGTTTTTTCCTGATTTTGCCTGTGCTCCACAAACAAAATCTGGCATACTTGCACTGAAGCCTACAGCACAACTGAAGCTAATACAACTAAGCAGACCTTCCCCAACCTGGTGCTCTCCAGATGTTTTGGATTTCAACTCCTATCAGGCCCAGATAGCATAGCCAATGGTCAGGGATGCTAGGAACTGTAGTCTAAAACATCTGGAGGGCACCAGGTTGGGAAAGGCTGAAGTAAGCTGTGGGTAGTTTCTAACACTGCAAAATATTTCAGCAGAGCATAAACATTACAGCACAATCCTATACATAAAAATATAAGAGCAGCCCTGCTGGATCAGACCAAGGTCCACCATTCTGTTCCCATAGTGGTCAACCAGATGCGTATGGGAAGGCTCCAAGCAACACTCAATCTCTCATTCACGTTCCCCAGCAGCAACCGGTACTGAGAGGCATCCTGCCTCTGACATCAGAGATAATATATAGCCATCATGATTAGTATCCTCCATGAAAATCTCCATCACGGTTATGAGGTTTCAAAAAAATGTTCCCATTGACATTAAATTGCAAACAATATACAATGATAAAAACAGCACACAATAAAACTCAGATAAAACCAGCAGCTGCAAAGGATGTAAACAATGCAGCACATAAAGCCAAAATAAAACCAGTAACAAAATAAAACTGTGTGAGGATGGAAACCCACTAAAAACAATTCTTAAAATGCCTATTGTTGCTCACCTGGGTTTGGTGCTGCCCTCTTCTTTTCTGTCTGTAAACGTTACACGGAGAGCCAGTCTCCCCATAACAGGGGCTCTGTTTTTCAAACATGATCATGGGTGCTTCGGGATGGAGGTGTCCCAGCTCTATCAAAAGGCACAGTGTAGCTATATTCCATGTTTTCTTCCTTCATGGATTTTCCTTGGGTAAGAAAAAAGATGGAAGAAATGGTGGGAAAACACAGGAGGGTTATGACTGGAAGACAACTGTAGCCCCCCCCCCCCATAAAGGTTTGTGAATGAGACGGGGCAATGGCATGATAAAAGCCTCGACTTGGAAGCACTCCAAGTCTCTAGTATAGGATGGATTGAGAATAATGTCTTGCTTAGGATGGCCACTTAGGAATCACCACAAAAGACAAAATGCATCACAAAAAGGAAGAGAAAGGGGCACAGTGATTTGCATAATGTTTGCATATGCTAATTTATATGTGCAGATGCACATTTTTATTATAAGTTAAATACAAATGCAGTACATCTCATCATACTGCCAAAGACTAGGACCTGTGACCTGTGTACCTGCTTGTTCAGTCTGTTGTCCAGGTGCTAACTGGTGTTGATGGGCAACAGTTCTTACTATACACTGGAATTGGACAGAGGACTGTCCTCTCTAAAAGAGGACACTTGGCCCGCCAGCATTGGACTGTCGCCTCCAGGCTTCATGTCTGTGTGATGAAGCATTGTTGGCTGCTGTTCTATCATTGTGGGCTGCTGTCCCATTGAACACTTGTCCTAGTGCAGCCCTGAGCATCTTCCAGAACTGTTGCACAGTTTTGTTAGATGGGGTTTTTTTTATAGCTTGAATTAAGCTGATGTCAGTGGGAGGAGGTGTTTTATGGAGAGGCTTCAGCAGCCTCCTTCAAGTGGGGAGCCAGTCAGATGGGAAAGACGCATGTGATCAGCCCCACCCGCATGGCTGCGATACTCACACACACTCTCTTGCAGCAAGAGATGAGGAAGCAGTTTCCATTTCCATGTGGTTGTGTGTAGATGGCAGGGGTGCAGAACCTCTTTCAGCCTGAGGCCCAAATGCCATTGTGGAGAAGCTCTCGGGGGCCACATTCCAGGGGTGGGCAAGGCCAAAAGCAAGAGGGGCAGGGCCAAAATACAACCACCCCTCACACAAATTGCCAGCATATGTCCACTTAAAGCTCTTTCTATGAGTAACTTGGCCTGAGGGGAGGCATTTCAACCTTTTAGATGGAGGGGAAACCATGTAAAAGCCAGGAAAGCACCCAACAATCAATGGCTGGGTGAAAGAGATAGAGCCAAGGGAAGGGCATGGCCATCTGGGGAACCCCAGAGAGCCACATTGGTACCCCAGGAGGGCTGCATCTGGCCTCTTGACCTGAGGTTTTGCAGCCCTGGCATATGGGAAGGGGGTCATGAAGTGCAATCCTATATATGTCTACTCAGAAGTAAGCCCCATTGAGTACAATGGGACATACTCCCATGTAAGTGTGCATAGGATTGCAACCTTAATGGTCTTTGATTCTATGGATATCTGTCTTAAATGGGTTCAGTTTTATTTATTTTAGAGATTGTTTCCCCCCAATGTATTGTTTAGATGCAGTAACCCATATTAAGCTTTGGAGTTGTACAAATCACCATATACTGATCCATCTTTTCAGCTGTAACAAAAAAGCATCCCAAGAGGACCCCATCTCCTAACTTCCCTTAGGGCGCAAGCCTATATAAGTTTAGACAGAGAAAAGGCCTATCTAAACATGCATAGGGTTGTACCCTAAGATCTCGACACTTTAATTTTATGAAGTGTAAATGAAAGAGCATCATCTCACACTGAAGATGTAAATCAGGGGCATGTTTTCCAAATCTCACAGTGTGTTGAAGAGTGAAGATGGCCTAAAGATGCTGCTGGGTGGAATTCTTACCATCTGTACTGCAGGGTATACAGTGAAATCACCACCTAGAAGCTGGAAGCAATCAGGATTTTATTTATGCAAATATGCAAATATCCATAGCAGTAACGTAATGAAAAGCCAAAGGTAGGCTGCCAATTGAACAGCAACTTCCAAATTTCATCACTGCTGTGACAGACAGACAGACAGACAGACAGAAGATAGATAGATAGATAGATGATAGATAGATAGAAGATAGATAGATAGATAGATAGATAGATAGATAGAAGATAGATAGATAGATAGATAGATAGATAGAAGATAGATAGATAGATAGATAGATAGATAGATAGATAGAGTATTCACCAAAGAAGCCCTATAAGACCCGTTGTTCCACTAGCCCTCCACCAGCCAATCCCAAGCAATGACCTTACTGAACAGCTGTCCTTTGCATTAATGGAGTTTTTTCCATGCGGATGACTCTTAAATGTGTTGGACTACAACCACCATTACCCTTGGCTAGCTACTGGCTGGGAAGAATGGGAATTGCAGTCATGCACGTCTGGAGGGCATGAGCTTGAGGAAGGCATTATTCATATGTTGAAAGTCTAGAGCTACCCATAAGTTACAGATGTAAGACTGAAGCCTGGTCTAGCTCTGTTCGCTGATCCAAAGCAAGCGTGATGCATAGTGCATACACTTTTATGTACAGAAAACCAATGTCTGTAAAAACAACCAATCTTTCCGTTCCTTTTTAAAGACAGATCAGGTTTATGTGGTCTTTGCTTTCAGGCAGCTAATCAAAAGGTTCATTGATTTCAGCATTTCATTAAAAGAGCTGTCAGTTTGAATGCCAAATCCCCATCAACACAAGACTCCAATGAAGTGCACAAAGAAAAACCAAACAAACATTTGTTTGCCATTGTGACATTCAACTCACACCAAAAAAACCCATCCCAATTTATTTATCAGAGTTGTATCCCACCCATCTTCCAAGGTGCTTCAGGCAATGCCCATGGGCTCATCCTATTTTATCCTTACAACAACCCTGCAAGGTAGGTTTGACTGAGAGACAGTGACTTGCCCAAGATCATCCAGTGAACTTTATGAGAGTGCAGGGACTTGTGGGAGCTAGTGTGGTGGACTGGTTCAACTGATGGACGTAGGCTAGGAAGACTCAGGTCTCAGTGCCCAAGTAATGTTTTTCTCCTTCTCTCATAATAATACTAGAATCCGGGGTCATCCCATGAAGCTGATTGGTGGGAGAATCAGGACAGATAAAAGACTTCTTCACACAGCACATTGTTGAAGTATGGAATTCACTTCCACAAGATGTAGTGATGGCCACCAATTTGGATGGCTTTAAATAAGGGTTGGACAAATTCATGGAGGAGAAGGCTATTGATGGCTACTAGTCATGATAGCTACATAATACCTCCACTATCAGAAGCAGTATGCCTATGTACACCAGTTGCTGGGCAACATGAGTGGGAGGGTGCTATTGCACTCATGTCGTACTCATGGGCTTCCCACAGGCAGCTGGGTGGCCACTGTGTGGACAGAATGCTGGACGGCATGGACCCTTGGTCTGATCCAGCATGGCTCTTCTTACGTTCTTAATGTTGGTGCTGAGGAAGAAATCCAAATGGCACCCCTCCTTACTACTCCTTCACATGAGCTACAATCTTCCTGGTGGTTCTTCTGCACAAGCCCCATTAGAGAGGGGCTGCACGTTCCGATTCATTTCAGTGGGGCTTGTGCAGGAGACCTTCCAGGTGGACTTTAGTCCATGGACAAGTGCCAGTCTTCTAGTTTGCTGCCCTTATTGACACCCACAACCTTCTGCCTGAAGATGCAACCTCACCTTACCTCCTGGAAAAGCTGTCTCTGCCTTGATTAATGGACCCATCTATTTATCTTAAGGTGCATGTACCTTAGGCTGAGCGTCTCTTATTCTCAAGCGGCACATGATTGTACATGAAGGAAAAAGAGGCAATGCAGGCTAGTGGCTCTGATTTCCGTGGGGCTGTGAAACCCTTCTGAGTTTCAGTCAGAACCAGCCAGAACTCAAAAAGAGCTATCCAAGGTGCTGAAGAAGGGATTCACAGCCCCACTGAATTCAGAGCCACCAGCCTCCACTGAAAGAGGTGAGGGAAAGGCTTATTTAGTTAAGGTGGGTAATGCACACATAAGCTGCATTCCTGACAGGTGACTAATGTGAAACAATTTTTCACCTCCATTCCCTAGTTACTTTCAGATAACAACACAAATCAATGTCCAGATGAGCCAGCTTGTCTCTTAACATGTATGTATTAATTCCACATGGTACTAATTCCACATTTCTGTGGTATTCGCACAGCTCTCCCTATGTGGGTCATGAGCCATTGCATAAGTCTCTATCGGTGGTGGCAGCGGTGTGTTTCCAGGGCAACCAGAGATGACACTGTGATGAATGCCATGGCTGACCCATAAACAAACAACCCAACCAGCACAGAGAGAAGCTGAAGAACAATGTGCTCAGGGACAGCATTAATTAACATGTTGCCTCAGTACATTCTCTGTGGGGCAGCCATTTGGGCTGCTTCCACATGGAGGGCTCCTAGCACTATCCATCAGAAAGCTTTGTGTAGCTATTCTGTCATTTCCCCCTTAACAGATTTTCCCCAGTAAGAAGAAAGAAGAAGAGGTGGAAGGGTTACAAGTGGAAGGCAATGTCATCTGGACACCCACCCACCCATTCTGTGAATGAGGCTGGGTGATCGCATGATAAAACCCGCATCTGGAAGCACCCAAGATTCATCATGCTCCTGTGTTTTATAAGAACCTCAGAAAGCTTTCCCTAGAAACGATCCTTCCATAACAGCTTTTTCTCTCTGTGCCACCATCCCATCAGGAAATCATCTCAACCCAACTATTTGCGTTTTCACACTAAAAACTGCACCTGTGACAACGAGACCATTTACTCTTCATCATAACCCAGTTGTGCCAGAAAATGTCTACACTTGTCCAGTGTGTGTTCAGTTAATTCATCATGCTCTTCTTCCAGTTCTGACCTGCTCTTCTTCTTTTGCATTTGAGATATAAGAAGATGCACCAAAGGAATGGCAGAGCAGTAAGATACACCACTAAGATTTGCAGATTCTTTCTTTCGAAAGACCCGGAACCAAAAGTTTTGTTTGTCAGTACAACTCAATACATGAAATTCAGAAAAACCCTTTCCAAGTATCCCTTTGGCCTCTCTTCCCTACTGCCTCCCATCTTCCAAACCCCCTTGCTGACTAATTCCAGTCCTCCTGCAATCTCTCTAGGTAGATGAGATTCTTCATTCTCTCCTCTTTTTCATTAGAAGGGGGAGAGGATGTGGCTCTCCAGATATTGTTGGACTATAACTCCCCATTATCCCTCATCATTGGCCATGCTGGCTAGGGCTGAGTTGCAGTCCAGCAACATCTGGAAGGCCTTGAACTCAAGTTTCCTGCACTGAGAGTTCCCTTCAGGTTCCTGTTTTTGGTTAAATGCCTACAACCAGACAGAAGTTTTCCCTCTATATTCCCCTATAAGACATCATGTCATCATGTAGTGTCACTTGGAGGGGCATTCTGAGAAAAATATATATGGCAGTCATCAAGAGAAGCACTGCTGCCACTGGATGAGTAGCTTAAGAAAATAGGAAGAGCCATGTTCGATCAGACCAAAGGACTGATCTAGTCCAGCATTCTGTTCACACGGTGGCCAACCAGATGCCTATGAGAATCCCACAAATAAGACATGAGTGCAACGGCATCCTCCCACTCATATTCCCCAGCATCTGGTATTCAGGATCATACTACTTCCAATACTAGAGGTAATATGTTTAGTAGCTATTGATAGCCTTATTCTCCATGAATTTACCTAATCACCTTTTAAACCCATCCAAGTTGGTAGCCTGTGGTAGCAAATTCCATAGTTTAACTATTCACTGTGTGATGAAGTTTTCCCCCTTTATCCCCAAAACGCACCCCAAACATTTGACTTCTTGAACTTTGGGCCCACCATTAACTGAATATCAATAGACATGAAACACAGAATTGAGGGTCCTTGATCATTATAAACCCATCAGTTTCCTCCCCTGACTCCGCCTAAAATGGGCGCAAGGATCCAGCTTGTGTTATGCTGAAGTTGTACACATCAAGCTTCATTGTGACATTGATTTACTGATTGATTTGATCAGTAAATAAATGGCCAATTGATGGCTGATTGATTTGATTTGATTTATACGCTGCCTTTCTACCAAAAATGGCACTCAAGGTGGCTAACATCTCAGTGCTCAAGGAAGAAATCCCATTACATTGACATGGTTCACTTCACACGATCACAGAAGGAAATTAAGCCATGGTAGCTTGTTTTCCCTCCTCAGTGTGCCAGTCATGAGCTGCTTAATTATCATAATTACCCTCACTAGACACAGGTTGTTGTGACATCTGAACCTGGCAAGGGTGAGTGACTGGAGTGGTCACTTGGCTTGTTCTAGGGTTTCAGGGTGGTTTGTAAACCACCCTAGCCACCCACCCTCACCAGGTTCGGACATCACGACAACCCACACCTGGCAAGGGTAATTATGCTAATTAGATGGCTCATGACCAGCACACGCGAAGAGGGCAAATAAGCCACAATGGCTTCTTTTCCCTCCGTGATCGTGCGAACCTGACCATGGTGTTTCACCATCCTCCTTGGCCCACGTGAAAATTGCTGTGAGGTTCAAATGCAGGCTTGAACAAGATATGCAGCATTGTGTTCTGAGTATTATGCCAAATTTCATTCTACTACCTCAGCATCCAGCAGAGTTAAATTTAAAGCATGCAAACAAGGCTGAACAGGCAAATCAGACCAATAGGCAAATCAGCTAGAGGCTTCAGTGCACTTGACCAATTCGACAAAGTTTGCGGCGTGCATGGGAGAGATGTATCCATGTCTTTCATACTTTGTGGTAAAGGAAAATGAGAGGACTGTGCTAACTGCTGAGTCACTGCTTTGTTTGAAAAACCCTTCTAGAGCTAATCTGTTTGATCAGTGGGTGTCGAGTAAAGGGTTTGACTTCCCAAATGCTCAGAGTAAAACTATATGTCAAAGAATTGTAATTTACCAAGGGGGGCGGGGGGAAGCAGAAGTATAGCAATTCTGTAATTATCTTAAAGTGTAATAATGCACCTTTGCAATGATCTCAGCGTTGGCTGCTGTTTACTTATACATTTATTGGTTCTAAACATTCCAAAGAAAAAATGACATTCACAGAAGTGCTGCCAAACGCATTTCATCAGAAATACAGTCATAATACAACGCAGTAAAAGTTATTGTAATACAAGATCTCCGTAGCATATAATTGTTTAAGCATTCCAGGAAGACTCGTGGGTGTTCAAAGAACCTTGCCATAAGTAGGATAAGCTATATGACAAAGGCTTTACTATCATTATCATCATAATCTTTTCTTGGCACAGCAGTGGTCTCCAGCCTTTTGGGGTCAGCAAGCACATTTGGAATTTTGAGTGAGTGCTGTTGGTGCTCTCACAAAATGGCTGCCGGGGGGGGCTTGCCTATAATTGCCTGCCTTGGTGGGCATGGCCAGTAACAAAACGCTCATTTCCCAGAATGCGAATGGTGAGACTCAAAGACAAGGAACTTGCCCAAGAACCTAAGTACAAGGTGGAACTACGGGAAGAGCTCCAAAACACAAAACCACCCTTTGGAACCCAAATAAAGATGGTGTTGGAAGGCACCAACATAGCAGCCTCCCAGTTATTTTTTTAATTAAATAATTCTTAGGAAATGAAATAAAAATCAGGAAGCCTGGCAGGCACCAAGAGAGGTGAGCAATCACACTGAGGTTTTTTATTTGATTATCTAAAGTTTACAAGAAACATCCTAATCAGGTGGTCTGAGCGACAAAGGTGTTTAGCACTTGGGTAACAAGATAGATAGGGATGGCTAGTTTTTTGAAGTTATTCTACAATGACATTAAGTATCGCTCCAATAGCAGAGAAAACAATAGGAACTATATTTAAATAGGAAAGGAAGTCTCCATATTATTCTTATTTCTGTTATGCAGTTTTGGTATTTATTGGTTTTCATTAAAATAAATATGTCTATCCCACCCACATCTGCTGCTCTCAAAGAGGCTCATAACAGCTTTAAAAGCAGGAACTTGTCACAAACCCCAATAACACTTAAAAAACAGAAACACAATAAGCCACGCAGCAGTCACAAATCATCAACCATCATTGTCCACCTCCCTGAATAAAATAGGTCTTTCAGCCCCTGTTAAATGCCATCAGAGATGTACTCTCATTGACTTCTTCCTGGGTGGTTATTCTAAAAAGGGTTATTACTGAAAATGACCTGCTTTTTACAGAGGCCAGCTTTACCTCCAGCAATGATAGCACATGAGTAGGTTCACCTGATGTAGAACATAATTGGCAGGAGGGCACATTTGGGTAGAAGAGGGCTCAGTGATATGTAGGCTTAAGGCCATTAAAATAACTCAATCTCTTTTTGTTTGCTTTCTTAATTTTGATATGATGATATGCACGTGCTACTGCTTGGTCTCTTGTTGTTCTTTGATGGACTGCAATGATTGTGAAGTTACCATTCTCTAAGACTAGATCATATTTTAATATGGGATGGTTTCAGTTGCAAGTAGTCCATGTTAGGTAAAAAAAAAAAAAAATGGCAAGTTGATTGCAACATAATCAGAATTTGCCAGGTCATTACACCGAGTATCACATGATCTATGGCACTTTTGCCCAACCTGGTGCCCTCCAGATACGTCGAAGTACAACTCTCAGCATCCATAGCTAGCATATGGGCATGTCAGGGTATACTGGGAGTTGTAGTCCAACACATCCAGAAGGCACTGGGTTGGGGAAGGTTGATCTATGGTTTCTTTTATTTGTGTGTTTATTACTTATTTTACAGGATTATTATTCCCACCACTCTGTACACATCATCGGAATGCCATGACACTTTTTAGTGGATTTGGCAGAATGCAGAATGGCAGTTTTTAATTAATGAATTCATTCTCAGTGAGGTCCAGAATTGGATGATACACATGTTCTGTGTGGATGAAGAAACTGGTAAATTAAACAAAAAATACATTAAAAAATTGGGATTCTGCTGCTGGACAGAGCCAGTTCTCTTCCCTCTGTAAAGCACCATGTGCACTGATGGTACTATATAAATAACCACAGCAGCAATAATAATTTTAAAGTTATTTTCTCAAAAAAGGAGTGATCTTTTATTTCTTTTCATAGAGAATGTGTGCCCATCAAAAGGCATTTATTCAAGTTCCTTTTTCTCTGATCAGTAGTCCATAGACATAATATGCTCTTTGATTATCCCCTGTATGCTTAATGCAAATCAAAGCCTTCCATTAAAATCCACTCTACTCATTGTGTTTTTAGCATTCCATTTAGTTCCAGATCACTGTGCCTTTTGGGCTGGAAACATTCCACAAAATGTACTTCAATTTTTATACAAGTCCACATAAATTGCTGCTTCGATGGCTGCTCGTGGCAGTATGATGAATACTAGCTGTACCTGTTGCGAAAAATTGCACAACGTGTGTGCGTGACTTATGATTTAGTGACTTCGTTAATTAGCTGTTTAACCTGATCTTGAGATTTCACAACTTTGTATTAAATTTGTATTAAAACTGTTAGAGAGACTGGTACAGTAAGTGAGAAAGTTGTTCAGTTTTGAAAGCTTTTTCAAAATAAAAAAAACCTCTGGAAATTGCTATGACGCACAGTTTTGGAATTATACATAATAGAAAACATGTTTTCCAATTCTTTTGATGAAATTAGCCCCAAGAGTGATTTTTGTTATTTTTCACCGCTGAATCTGTGTGGCAAATGCTTTGATTTTAAAAAATTATGTAAATCGGCTGAGTGGAATTCGAGACATTGATTGCTAAAGAAATTGCCTCATGTTTTAATATATACCACACAGTGAAAGATTTCATAACAGAAGTGCATGTAAGGAATTCAGAGTGCTAATTCAAGTACTAAATGTCAATGTTCCATTCCACTATGTTTGCCATTCCGCATCTTCAGTTAGTAAATTATGTGCTTGAGCTGCTTCTTTAAGGGTGCAATCCTATGGGGATAGGCGGCCGCCTCTGAACTCGGTGGCGACCGCCTATCCAATGCAGGGCAGGAGAAGCATGGAGGAGATCATCCCCTCCATGCTTCAGCCACCCTGCATTTGCGGCTAGACAGCCGATTTCGGCTGTCTAGCTGCAGGAAGGAGGAGTGGGGGAAGCAGCTGCCGGACTACACATAGGATGTGTCGTACTGGCATTTCCGCCTTCCCCACCTTGGAACGCCCCCTGCAGTGCCCCGTTTTCACCACATTCCTTTTCTGAGCTCAGAGTGCGGGGCCATTCCGAGCTGCCTGTGAGGCAGCACGGGAGTGGGGGGGAAGGTTGGTTCTCTGGGAACCAACCTCAGAGCGCAGGCTCCAAGGTCAGTTCCCGGAAACCAACATATCCTATGGCTGTCTAGCAGCCATAGGATTGCTCCCTCCAACTCTCACATGCTACCCCGTTGTATGCTCTGATATCTTTGTAACTGGTGGCACCAACAATGTGTAGTAACTGTAATCAAAGAAAACATCTTGGATTCCACATCAGGCAGCAGAATATGGGAAGAGTAGCAAATTGCACCACTCTCCCCCTCGGAAGGGCCCACCGCTTCTACATCCTGCCTCCCACCCACACAACCTGCTTGGGCAGCCAGCTGGCCAGCCACCTCAACCCCTTGTGTGGCAGCCGCAGGGTGCCTGCAAGAGGTCAGCCGAAGTATCGCAAGAGGCCCGGGAACTCTTGCGCTGCTTTGGCTGACCTCTCGTAGGTGTGCTGTGGCTGCTGCACAAGGTTGCTACAGCTGACTGGCGGGAGCGGCGGTGAGGCCGGTGCACATACAAGCACCAAAAAAGTAAGCCGGCTGCCAAGCAGACTGGGTGGGAAGCAGAGCCGCCACTGCCAGAAGAAAAAGAAGCAAGGCAGAGGCGACGGGTGCTCGCTTGAGGTGGCAACTTGCCTTGGGCCAGGCATGTACATCTGAGATGCAGAATCTCAGATCAGGGGGCCAAGTCCAGCCTGCTTAGGGTCCCAGTATGGGCCTTCATGGCTCTGCTGATGGGCACATACCCTTTCCCCTGACCACTGATGGTTTGGGGTTTCCCAGCTTTTGTGCAGTTTTCTCCTCATTCTAAAAGGTCAAAATGGACTGGCAGTTAAGCGCTTTAAGCTACAATAGGCTGCCATGTGGGGTCTTTGGGGCCCTCCTCTTTGCCTTTGGCTCCACCCACCACTGGAATGTGGCCCCCAAGAGCTTCCCCAAAATGGAATTCAGCCCTTGGGCTGAAAGAGGTTCAATACAAGTCTATGGTGCGACCACACGTGGAATACTGTGTCCAGTTCTGGTTACCACATCTAAAAAAAAGATATTGTAGGCTAGAAAAGTGCAGAAAGGACAACTACAATGATCAAGGGGCTGGAGCATCTCCCCTATGAGAGAAGGTTACAACAGCTGGGTTTGTTTAGCTTGGAAAAAGGGAGGGTAAAGGGAGACCGACAGAGGTCTACAAAATTATGCATTGATGTGGAGAAAGTGGATAGGAAGACATTTTTCTCCCTCTTTCGAAATACTAGAACCCAGGATCATCCCATGGAGCTGATTGGTGGGAGATTCAGGACAGATAAAAGGAAGGACTTCTTCACACAGCGCATAGTTAAACTGTGGGATTTGCTACCACAGAAAGTAGTGATGGCCACCAATTTGGATGGCTTTAAAAGGGGGTTAGACAAATTCCTGGAGGAGAAGGCTATCACTAATCTTGATGGCTATGTGCTACCTCCAGTACCAGAGGCAGGAGCCTACATACACCAGTTGCTGGGGAACATGGGTGGGAGGGTGCTGTTGCATACATGTCCTGCTTGTGGGTTCCTGGTCGCCAGCTGGTTGGCCACTGTGTGAACAGAATACTGGACTAGATGGACCCTTGGTCCGATCCAGCTTATGTTCTGCACTCCTGGCATACATCCTATATCATGCAGTAGAGTTAGGGATGCAGAACTTCTAGTCTGTGGGCCAAATGAAGACCTCCAGGCCTCCCAGTCCAGACCTCCAGGCTCTTCCAAGGTCACATCCCCTCACTGGCCCCACTCCAGTTTACTGACATTATTTACTCCAACTACAATTATTGATTTCTTCCATCTACAAAGTGGGGCTCACGCACATCAGGGAATGAGAAAGCCTGGATACAAATGTCTTTTTCCCCCTGTTGCATGCTGGACAAAATGAAGAGTCACTTCTGTAGCTCCATCCATTTTTGCTGTGGCTCCACCCACTTTGGCTCCGGCTCTACCCATTGCTGGAATGTACCAGGGGTGGGGGGACCCTGGGCAGGTTTTGACTGAAGTAACACGGACCTCAACAGGAAAAAGGCCTCCCACCCCACCTGTACAGTAAGTACAGTATTCAGGATTTGTGAAGACTGCACTATATTGTCCTAATCTGATCAGATTAAAACCCCATATTTAGATGCTTTGTAGCACAAATATGCCATAGACATAAAATGATAATACCGTAGCAACTATGCTTCTACTTTCATTTACTGCTGCATTTAATATGCATTTACAGCAAGTCGTAAGCAACCCTGTGGCCATGAATGGGAGTCAACAGAGCCTTGACAATGATTCCACAGTGTTACTAGAGGCATGCACGCCTTTAATGAGTTTTTCGTGGATAAAATCTCTCGGATACGAGCCGACTTGGATGCTGTCGTGGGGACAGAAATCAACAGTGGGGTGTCCAGCAACTCTGCTTGCACGATTAAACTGACTCATTTTCAGCTTGTGACTCCTGATGATGTGGACGAGCTGCTTGGTTTGGTCAAAAAGACAACCTGCCCTCTCGATCCCTGCCCATCCTGGCTTGTAGTCCAGGAAGGGGAAATGGTAAAGCAATTTTTGCTGAATATTATTAATGCCTCCCTAAGGGAAGGTAATTTTCCATCATGTCTGAAAGAAGCAATTGTTAGACTGCTTCTGAAGAAGCCTTCCCTTGATCCCCTAGAGTTCAATAATTATAGGCCAGTAAGTAATTTACCATTTGGGGGCAAGGTAATCGAGAAGGCAGTGTCCATTCAACTCCAAGCACTCTTGGATGAAACTGATTACCTGGACCCATTTCAAACTGGCTTCAGAGTGGGATATGGAGTTGAGACTGCCAAGGCCGCCTTGGTGGATGACCTTTGCCTGGGAATCGATAGGGAGAGTGCATCCCTGTTGATTCTTTTGGATCTCTCATCTGCATTCAATACCATCGACCATGGTATCCTTCTGGATTGCCTGAGGGAGTTGGGGGCTGGGGCACTGCTCTGCAGTGGTTCCGCTCCTTTCTCTCAGGACGATTTCAGATGTTGTCGCTCGGGGACAGTTGCTCCTCGAAAAAGGAACTACTATGTGGAGTCCCCTAGGGCTCCATTCTATCCCCAATGCTGTTCAATATCTACATGAAACTGCTGGGAGAGATCATCAGGCGGTTTGGGGCTGAGTGTTATCAGTATGCTGATGACACCCAAATCTATTTCTCCTTAACATCTTTATCCAAAGAAGGTATGACAGAGGTACTAATCGTGAAGGGTCCTAATTCAGGTATTGAAGTATGTCAACCAGTTCTGGATGGGGTTGCACCCCTGCTGAAGGAGCAAGTTCATAGCTTGGGGGTGCTTCTTGACCCAATGCTGCTCCTGGCACCCCAGGTGTAGGCAATGGTGAGAAATGCCTGTTATCACCTTTGGCTGATATGGCAGCTATGCCCATTCCTGGAACACGTGGACCTGGTAACAGTGGTGCACACGCTGGTAACCTCTAGGCTTGATTTCTGCAATACGCTGTACTTGAGGCTGCCTTTATATTTAGTTCGGAAACGTCAACTGGTACAAAATATGGCAGCCAGGTTGGTCTCTGGGACATCCCGTGGAGACCATATTACATCAGTTTTAAAATCTTTACACTGGCTGCCAATTTGTTTCCGAGCAAAATATGAAGTGCTGGTTCTTACCTCTAAAGCCTTACATGGTCTAGGTCCAAGGTGCCTTAGGGAGCGCCTCCTCTTCTATGTCCCAGTCTGCCGCCTAAGGTCCTCTGGAGGCTGTCTGCTGCGGCTGCCTAATGTGAGACTGGCAGCCACACGCAAGAGGACCTTCTCCTTTGCCACCCCTTAGCTGCGAAACGACCTGCTTGTTGAAATGCGCCTGCTGACCTCGTTGAAGGTTTTTAAGCAGGCATTAAAGATGCTGTTATTCCGGCAGGCCTTCCCTTTTTAGAACTCTTGTTCCTTTTGCTGATTCTTGTATACTGTTTTTAAGCTGTGTTGTTTTTATTGTTGGATTTTTTGTTAAATTGTTTTTAGTTCAAAGTTGTTTTTCGGTATATGTTGTTTGTGTATATTATCCATATGTTTTTATGTAAATGGTTTTTAACCTCTGTATATTGTAGTTTAATGTTTTAACTTTTGTAAACCACCCAGAGAGCTTCGGCTATGGGGGTGGTATAGAAATTAAACAGCAACAGCATCAGCAACAATAATGCATCCAAGTTGATTTAAGCCCTTGTATTAATTTTATGAAGAAAGAAAAGATTCATCCCTGATATATCTGCTTTTGTTCCTGTGTTATTAATCAGGGGGTGTTGCAGTGTTGTGCTCATCTTTCCTCTGCCCACCTTCAGCTTGTCTATCCTGATACAACCCTGCTGCCCATGATGTTCACTCCTCCAGCTCCATCAGCCCCAGCTGTCTGAAGGGCCCAGCCTACATGGTGTTACTGCTCCTCCCATAGGGGCACAACACATGACATTAGCCCCACTCTGCTGCAACTGTGGGTTTTCCTGCCATAAAAGCTGCATTTTCACAAAGACGTTTTGTGAAGGATTTCCCTTCAATGCAGCTTCCATGCGGTTCCATGCAAGTGTGCCCCATATCCCCGAAGTAAATGCATATTAGTGGGCATGGGTAGGGGTGTGTCTGTACCCTGAGACTGTGGTGTTTTGATGTTGCATAACCGTAAGCAGGCTGTCCTTTTTTATTATTATTTTCCCCACCTCAGTTCTGCGGTCCTCCACTCCTCTGCATCTACGAATGTTCTATTCCACCCCTTTGCAGCTTGTGTCCCCCGTTTACCATTTTCTGAGAGTTCCTATGACTCCACCTAAGTTGCCCCCCCACCACATGTCAAGGAGATCAAGAATTAAGTATTTTCCCAGAAACACTATGGCCCTCGCTCGCTGAATCTCCAGCCACCATTATGCAAAGCTGCAAAGGGGTGGATATAGACCTTCGTAGCACCTGATTTTGGTCAGTGGAAGGTGGACTCAATGAGGAAGGGATTAACTTCTCTCCTCCAAAGGGTCCACCCTTCGATGGAGGAGAAGCCTTCCCACCACCACCACCACCACCACCACTTCTGCACCTCCATAGCTGCAAAGGGGTGGATTTAGAACCTTCACAGGGCAGAGGTGAGGGGAAGTTTTTTTAAAAAAGGTTGGACCCTATGGAGGAGAGAAGTTAACTCCTTCCTCGTCGAGTCCACCCTCCACTTGCCAAGATTAGGTTGTTGCATCTACTTGGACATAAATCACATTGCCTTCAACTACACTTAGTCAGCACAAGAGAGAAGGGATGTCCTGCTCTAGTAATGCCTCTCCAAGAGCAAAGCTGTTTCAAAGCTGCCTCAGTCTGTCACATGTGGCTAGCTGACAGAAGCTCAGGAAGAAAACACAGGCTGGCTCAGATTTTAGACTGAAGATCAAAAGCATAGGATGCAGTGGAAGAATTGTCAGAACGCATGCCAGGATCAAAGGTCCAGGACGAGATAAGTGTCTATAGAATAACAGTGAGCAGGCAATTAAGCGAGGTCATAGATTGTCCGGGTAGTAAATCAGGAATTTCAGAGAAGCAAGGATGCAAGGAGAACAAGCAGACGCAGAGCCAGGAACAGATGAATTGTTTCTAGCAAAGATGTCATATCCCTGCAAGGCTTTTCCCTGACTTCACCCAGCCTGCACCTGCCACCAACCAAAGAACCTTCCTATGTTCTCCTCCCAAGACCTTGACTGCAGCCCGGAACTATGCTTGAGTGGAGGCAGCTGAACATGCCTCTTCAGTCCACATCTCTCGTGGGGAGTTATGGCAGGACCCTGTTACTGCTCAGACTCTGAGCTCTCTGGTACAATGCAAGATGGGCCTGGCTGTTCCCCATCACTCCTGGATCTCCTCTGCTGGGTCCTTTTCTGGTAAAGCCTCTTCCTCATCTGATGAGGAGTCTCCAAGGCTAGTCATGACAGGGGGGAGGAATTGGAAATTGCCTTTGGAATAACATTTTTAAAAAATCATCCTGGATAGGCTCCATAAGACACATCTACTCAGAAGTAAATCACAGTGTCCTCAATTGCACTTACTCCCCCTCCCCCTGCCTTCCCGATTCTCTCCTTTGCTGGATACTTGTTGATGACGTGTTGTGAGGTCACAGGATTCCACCAAATATGCACAAAATAATGTGATTTCTCCTACTGACATTCGGCCAGTGACAGTGGTTTTTCCCCAGGTATATTCTGCATTATATTCCCCAGGTATATGCTGTTCCCCAGCAACAGCTGCCATGGGGGGAACAAATCTGAAATAATGAAAATCCGGTTTTAAACTGAATCACCTTAGAAAGCATCTCCGTGTAGGTGGGGCCCCTCTCCAGCAACTTTCCCCTTTTTCCCTTGCTGCTTTTTTATGTTTGGAAGTGCCCTACAGGGTACCTGTGTGTGATCTTACCTCCTTCAAATCCCCTTCAAAACTCACCTTTTCCATAAAGTCTTTAGCACAACCCCTTGTCCCCATGCCCTACATTAAATAAGTTAATAAAGTACTTATAACTGACTTAGGGAGCAATCCTATGGCTGCTAGTCAGCAGCTAGACAGCCATAGGATATGTGGTTTTCCGGGAACCGACCTCAGATCCCACACTCCGAGGTCGGGTCCTGGAGAACCAACCTCCCTCCACTTCCACACTGCCTCACAGGCAGCATGGAACAGCCCCGTGTGCCACACTTGGAAGAGGAGCATGGAGCAGTCAAAATGGGGCGAGGGTGTTCCAGGGCAGGGAGGGTGGAAATGCCTGTATGACACATCCAATATGTTGTACAGCAGCCTCCTCCCCCACTCCGCCTTCCCGTGGCTAGACAGCCGAAATTGGCTGTATAGCCGCAAATGCAGGGCAGGAGAAGCGTGGAGGGAACAATCCCCTCCGTGCTTCTCCTGCCTTGCATTGGATAGGCGGTTGCCTCCAAGTTCGGAGGCAGCCGCCTATCCCCATAGGTTTGCGCCGTTAATGTCAGGGCAAAATCCAGCATCTTCTGCTCATGCAAAGGAAATGTCCCTTCCTCTCTGCCCCTCCCCACCAGCACCCTTTGGCTCTCCAAACCCCCAACCTTCCAGAGCACATTTTGAGGGTGTGTGGCCGGCACTCATCACAACCCTCCCCATAAACATACCCTCAAGGATAGCGCAAACATTCAGGCAGTGCTGTTGATCGATATGAACTAAGCAGTTCTAGCAGTTTTCATCTCCTCTGGGAGCAGGTCTTTTGTAAAGCGAATGGGTCTTAATTGCCCATTCAAGACCAAGCCATCCCAACATCATTTACAGCAGGGAACAATATATTCTTGCTTGGAAAATTCACCCTCCACCACCACCTGCTCTGAGGATTGCTCACAGGATGGAAAATTGATTCTAACTCGATTGAAAATTGCTTGCTCGCAGGATTGCTTGAGGGTTGCTTCACCCTCCACCACCACCTGCTGTGAGCATTGCAACTCAGCTCAGAGGGGACAGGGAAGTCCGAAGCAGGGTGGCAGATGACATCAGCATCCCTGCTAATTAAGAAGTGCTGGCGCAGCATCCCAGTGAGCCCTGTATCCACTCCTGCACTGTGTGGGGGCCTGTGGCGGAAAGTGGGAATCCCTCCCTCCCTCCCCTGACGGAAGTGGGTGGGGTGTTAACTGGATACCACCCTTATTCTTCCCCTGCTTATCCTGCCTTGACTCTACTTTCCCTTCCTTCCTCTGCCCTCAGATAAGGATCTTTTCTCTTGTACTCTGTAAAGCACCATGCAAATCAACGGTATAATAACATTTCTTTATTTTATTTATTGCTTTGCTTTGCTTTGATTTGTACCTCACCTCTCTATCAAGAAAATGGCACTCAAGTAGCTTACAAGCAAGTAATAATAACAGTAGTAATATGAGGAGGAAGCAGCAGCAGAAGTTTCTAAAGAATCAAAGAAACAAACATTTTCATTGTTTTGTGTCCCAGTCCTAAATATGCTTACTCAGAACTACTCCCAAGCAAGCATGTCTCTGTCATTGACTTTGAAAATCTGCTTTACAGTCCAATCTTATACATGTCTATTCAAAAGAAGTCCCACAGAGTTCAATAGGGCTTACTCCTAGTAAGTGAGTATAGGATTTCGGCCTTAGCTCCTTCACTGTTAAAATGCACTGTCTATTTAGATTTCTGTCTTTTTTTCATAGGTTTCTCACCAAGACTTGCACTGTTGTTGCTGTTATTATTGCAACAATTAGACTAGGATAGAACAGAGGTGGACACAACAGAGGTGTCCATCACGAGGTTTTGAAATATTCCACAGATCTATCCCTGCAGCAGCTGTGTCAGTGTCTGTAATGTTATTAGCCTATGACTCAGAGGGATTTTTGGATTAGTGGATTCTGGCATGTAGTGCAGCCCCAGTGATTTCCATGATGGGAGAAATCACTCCTGCTAAAGAAACAAGGAGGTACCGATGGATCTGCCAGACAGAATAGAGTCTGTAATACATACTGCGCAAACCATTTTACAAGATGAGCGTCATTTCACCTCTGCAGATGCACACTGCAGAAGAATGAGCGGGTTTGAATGTGTCTAGGCACACTGCTCTTGACTGCAGTTAAAAGACTGCATATGCAACTGGTCTGACATTTTTAGGATGGTATTTTTTCTATGCCTCTAAAGCTTAAAGCTTATTTATGTAATAGTGTCAAGGTAGGAATGTTTGTCACACAGCCTCGTTTGCAAAATTGTGGCTGCAGTTTATTACGGCTGTACGGATTCTGTAAAATCCATTCTGTCTGCATTTCGGGGATTGTCAGGTGCTTGCGTTCCATTGTCCACTCAAATGCGCAACACACACACACACACACACACACACACGGGCATTTTCATGCTTTAGCCCATGGAGGAAATACACATTTTTGGCTGGTTTTTTTTAATTTTATGTAAACAAAAATGGCCCGCAAGTCCACAGAATCCTCAGGATTCTCAACTCAAGAAAAGCTGGTTCACTGTAGAATTCATGGATCAGATTCATAGAAATCTAAACTCATTTGATTCAGTTGCAGATTTCTCCAACATCCCTAAGTACTATACCCTCATAACTGGGAGTAAGCCCTATTGAACTCAGTGTGACTTACTTTTAAGTAATCATGCATATGATTCCACAGTAAGAATGAAGCAAATTGGTTTCCCCCTTCAAATACTAGATTTACAATAATTTTCACATTTTATTGCAACTAGATTTAGACAGACGAGGACAGCAACTCATGGATACCATAAACCACTTTTGCAGGTCCCTAACTCATTTAATGGTAACTTTCTTTTAAACGTATTTATATAACTTGCAAAAGATCTGAGAGTCACATCAGGAGAAAAGTGGTTTCATTTTTTATTTATACAGGATATACATTTGGTCTGGCCTGTATGGAGTCTATTTTAGATGATGCTTTCGAACATGCTGAGCTTAACTTACACAATCGTTCAGTAATTTCCAGGTGATCCTAGCCAAAAACAGTGTTGACTCAGAATAATTCTCACTGGGACTCACTTCCAGATAACTTTCTTTCAGCCTGAATACTTCCAGGATGGACAACCTGGTCTGTGCCCTCCAGATGTTTTGTACTACAACCCAGCCCCCACCCAGCAAAGCCAATGATCAGGGATTATGGGAGTTACAGTCCACAACATCTGGAGGGCACCAGGTAGCCTAACCTGGCATATTGAATATATTTTTTAAAAGAATTATATACTACAACAGGAGTCCCCAACCTTTTTGGACCCATGGGCACATTTGGAATTTCAGAAACTGCTGTGGGCATCACCACAAAATGCCTAATCAGTAGATTGCTGCTGCGGTGTCTACCTGTTGTGTTTATGGATCTTAGGCTGCGTCTTATTCATCAAAAATGTTTGTTTCGTGTCTATTGGACACAGCAACATCTGTTTAACAAGTGATTGTCTAATTTGGCTAATTGCTGGTGGTGCAATACAGCTAATGCTTCTTTTAAGCATACGTTTTGGCAATGTCCAGTAGTTGCTGTTTTGGGGGAGAAGTTATTACATAGATAAATTTTGTCCAGGAACAGTCTTTAATATTCACTGATATACATGCTCTCTTAAATTATTCACCTGATTCATGGAAATTAACAAATGCGCAGTGTAAATGGATTCTCTGTGCCCTTTTGACAGCTAAAAGACTGATATTACAACACTGGAAGGATAAACACTCACCTCCTATAATGCATGGATTGAGGATCTTATGACGCTATCAATATTTCAAATTGAAATATTGAACCTTCAAATGGATACTTATTTGGATATGTGTGCCACTTTTGTTAAACCACATGCATAATTGCTAGAAGGGAGTATGCATTTCATACATATCCATGTATGTATATTACGGGCACCATGTTGGTGACCCATTCACAGGCTCCATTGGAGTGTCCACAGGTGCCATGGCAACTGCAGGCACCATGTTGGGGACCCCTGTATTTGTCAGGGGTGTTTCTGAGCGCAGGGAGTGGGATAGCAGTTCAGGTTCTGAAGGAGAACCATCAGACATGGGGGTAGGGATGTACGAATCCCTTACCTTGTTCCGGGTGGGGGCATCTGTGGTGGGGGGAAGGCGATCCGTCCCTCCCCCCGGAATCCTCCCCAACTGGCTCCGCTCTGTGGCGAGTCCACAGAGCTGCTGGCTGGGGCCGGCTGCAGCCTGACTTCTGGTCGCAGCCGGTCTTTGGACACAAATGGCATCCAGCGTAGCAGACGCCATTTGCGTCCCCTGCCTTTTGCCATGATAGGCTACGTAAATCTTTACATAGCCTATCACGGCAAAAGGCAGGGATGCAAATGGCATCCACTACACCATTTGTGCCCCTGCTCTTTGCTGTAATAGGCTATGTAAAGATTTACATAGCCTATCACGGCAAAAGGCAGGGATGCAAATGGCATCCGCTACACTGGACACCATTTGTGTCCGAAGAGAAGCAGCGGCAGATGGCAGAGGGCAGCTGGACGGACCGGACCTGCTGACGACCAGGTAGGGTCCAACCTGGGGGGATTCCGCTACGCCGGCCGCCATTTGCATGGCTGTCAAGCCGTAATAGGCTACATAAGTATTTACATAGGCTATCATGGCAAAAGGCAGCCACGCAAATGGCAGCTGCTATGCCATTTGCGTGGCTTCCTTTTGCTGTGATAGGCTACGTAAATACTTACGTAGCCTATCATGGCAAAAAGCAGGGGCGCAAACGGCATAGCGGCTGCCATTTGCGCCCCTGCTCTTTGCAGGGAAGCCACGCAAATGGCGGCCGCAAGGACGGCCACCATTTGCAGCCTCAGCAACCCGGCAGCAGCCAGGAGACCAGCTGGAGCCACTGCCACCAGGTAAGCTCCGTTCCAGGGGGATTCCGCGGGGTGGTGGCAGGGGGAGGCCATTCCGCTCACTGGAGTCCATGGCGGAACTCTCTGACATCCCTAACATGGGGGAGGTGTTTTCCCAGGCTAGTCCAGATATGAGTAGGCCTGCTTCTCAGGTTACAAACATACAGATGGCTGAGCTTGAGGGTCCCTCCTCACCACCACCACCACCACCACCTGTGAGAGGCAGCAAATAGGAGATTGACCTAATGGATACCAGGAGCAGGCGCAGAGCAAAGAGAGAGAAGGCAGGGGCGGAACTTAGACGGCCTACCCAATTGGCCTTGCGTGAGAAGCTGTGCTTAGAGGCCTCACAACAAGAGAGGGGCCTCCCCCCCTTACGTTAGGCCAGTGAGTCCGCCTCCCTCTTCAAACAGCGGGCAACTCTTGTAAATTCCATTTGGATCCCCTGAAGGCATTCCCTGTAAACCTAGAGTTTCTCTGAGAATTTGCATCTGTATGGCCCTGTGAAGTAATGGATTAAAAGCTGTAGACTGAAGCCTCTTGTCTGTGTATGTTTGGGCATTGAAGTGAAGTGGGAGATAAGGGAATCGTGACAGTACTATAATGTGCTGGCATGCATACGCACCTTAAGAATATAGGGATGTCAGAGAATTTCGCCACGAATCTCGGGGAGGCCGAATGCCAGCACATCCGGCCCCCTGAAATTGGTGGCGAAACGCTCTGCCCTCCCCCCCGCCACCCCTGGGACGGGACTTACCTTGGGCGAATCCTCCTGGCAGCGGCGGCAGCTCCAGCAGCAGTTCGGTGGCGGTTCGGCGGCAGTTCGGCGGCAGCAGCTGTGGCGGCCGGTCTTCCGACCGGCTGCCACCGCTGCCATTTCCAGTAAAACAAAAAAAAGAAGTGATAGGCTACGTAAAGATTTACGTAGCTTATCACGGCTAGATTTTTAAAAAATACCAGGCTACGTAAATGTTTACGTAGCCTATCACGGCTGATTTAAAGGGGGGAAAAAACGTGCGTATGCAAATGGTGGCACCCATGGGCGCCGCCATTTGCGTTCCTTATTTTGGCACGTCTTAGTCTACGTAAACATTTACGTAGACTAAGACGGTGAAAATATGGGGAACGCAAATAGCGTAGACGCTACGCTATTTGCGTTCCCCTTATTTTCGCCGTAGTCTACGTAAATATTTACGTAGACTAAGACGTGTCAAAATAAGGAACGCAAATGGCGGCGCCCATGGGTGCCGCCATTTGTGTACGCGCGTTTTTTTTTTCTTTTAAATCAGCCGTGATAGGCTACATAAACATTTACGTAGCCTATCATGGCTGACTGCAGGGACGCAAACGGCGGCGGCTACAGCCACCGCCATTTGCGCACCCGGCCGGCCAGGATTTGGGGGGGAGGGATGGAGCGCCTCCCCCCTGCCAGAATTTCAGGGGGGAGGGACGGAGCGCCTCCCCCCCGCCAGAATTTCGGGGGGGAGGGACGGAGCGCCTCCCCCCCACCTCGAATCAAATTTTGTTAAAGGTAAGTCACTTCCGTACATCCCTATAAGAATACTGATAGTTCTCATACCCGCATATTCAAGATCTCAAAGGCTGCGGTTTCAATTGTGTTTGAGACACTCGCTTTTAAGATACAGCCTAGGTTTTCCTGTTTTTATAAGTATTTTCCCATGCCCCAAAATTCTCAGTGAAGGTAATGAGAGATGGTTATCCTGAAATATTCTACTCAAGAATAGAATGGCATCCAAGGGATTAGGGATAAGCATCTGTCTCTAGATCACTGAGTTCTTTGTTCTCTCAATGTGCTCATTTCGCCTCGGGTAGATATATATTACTATTACACATTATTCAGCTATTCCAGTAAAACTCTCCCCATAATTCCAGCTGGACTCTGGTGTAAAAGTTGTAATGAAACACAGACCTCGTTCATGAATGACTGCTTGTCAATGGAATCCAGTCTTATTAATTTGGGGTAATCCAACAGTGATCCCCGACTAATCACAAGTGGAATGTTTATACTTTGCCCTATATGGAAAAAGCAAAAAGCGGGAGACCAGGCATATAAATGTGGAAGTTCTGTCACTACTAATATCAACTAGAGTATTATATGATGCTTTCACAGCCCTTATTTGTCTGTTGGTCTGTCTTCTATACTGTCCAATAGCCAAAGCTTTCTTAACTACTGTAGAACAGTGGACATACGGAGAAAAACTCAATAGAGGCTTTCTGACTACTGCAGAAAGCACAGTTAGGGCGCAATCCTATGGCCACTAGGAGGTTGGTTCCCAGAAACCCGACTCCCCTCCCCCAGCACCTAGTAGGCACTGCAGTTTGTCGAGCGGACGAAAAGGGGGTATTCCTGGGGGCAGGGAGGGGAGGGGACAGCAGAAGTGCTGTTGTAATGTTTCCTATGTGCCATCCAGCCTCCGCCCCGCTCCGAGGCACCCTGGCTAGACAGCTGAAATCAGTCGTCTAGCCACAAATGAAGGGCAGCTGAAGTGCGGAGTAGACAATCCCCTTCATGCTGCTCCCGCCTTGCACTGCATAGTCGATTGCCTTTGAGTTCAGAGGCGGCCAACTATCCCCATAGGATTGTGCCCTTAATTTACTTTTCTTTTTACTTCAACTACAGGAAAAAGAAAAAAAAGTAGAAAATGGTCTTTTTTAAACACTGGGTTGTTGTGAATTGAGCAACAACAAGACAGCATGCTTGCTTTTGCTACCTGATGATCACTCCCACTGTAAGCATGAGGGGCTACACCACCCAGGGATGATGTTCCTGGGTTGTTTGCTCTGTTACCAGTGCAAACTGGAAACTCTGTACCAAATTCTAGTACAAAATTTTTATGTGTAATATCCTCCCCCTCAAAGAAGCAACTACTGCACATTGCCAAAGCATTATGCTTAAAAGAAGCATTAGCTGCACTGCATCGCCAGCAATTAGCGAAATAAGATAATCCCTTATTAAAGAGACATTGTGGCATCCAAGAGACACAAAACAAAAGTTTTTGCTGAATAACATGCAGCCTAAGATCCATAGTTGCGACAGGTAGACATCAAAGCAGCGATCAACTGATTAGACATTTTGTGGTGGTGCTCACAGCAGTTTCTCAAATTCCCAAACGTGCCCACAGGTCCAAAAAGGTTGGGGACTCCTGCTCTAAGGAGGCTTCTTTTTTTCACACAGATGCTGACAAAGACACTTAGTTTCATGCTCCTCATGTACCATGTCACCAACATAACATTTTAAACACAAACTAATACAAAGTCAGCTGTCATCCATCCAGTAAGAAAAGGAGGGAGACAAGGCTGCCCAAAGAAAGGGATATAAAAGTGCAGACAGACAAGGGGAGAGTTAAGGGGAGGGGGGAATCCAATACAATCAGTTCCAGTTGTGTTGTTTCAACACATGGTGACACTCAGGGTTGAACTCCTTGGTTGACTGCCTGGTCAATAACATCCAAGGCTGGTCTGCCTATTCCATCAGTGAAGCCTTGCCCTCATTTGACCAGAGAAGACCTAGGTCTCATTTCCAACTGAAGACCAGAGGACAGGACAGCCCTATTGCTGAAGGTGTGCATTTGGTTGCCAAGAGCCATTGTCATATGGTATTTATCCCCTGCTATGGGCTACTTTGTTGTGGTTGATGGGCGTATGGATAAAGTCATTGTACTAAGAAGTATGCGTTGTGGTTGCATTGTAGAACAAAATGGAGTTGTATCATTTGCCTTTTAAGGTCTGGATTTCTGTTCCTGATTATATGGTCTGGTTAACCCTGACACTGACAATCCTTGTCATTTGTCAATTCAAAGGGAAAATAGCTGATGAATTGTTTCCAAAATAATGTAACCTCTTCTCTGCACAAAGAACAGGAGCAACAGCCAAGGAAAGTTAAATATGAATCACAAAGTCGGATAAACCCCTCAATCCCTCAGCCAAAGTTCTGTGATAGTTTTGTGCCACAAACTCCAAGCTTTGTGCTACCAGCTACAAGCATGTACCCGACATATCCAGTCAGGGTCCTCATGATGCAACACTGCAAAGAAACATACACATATGGTTTGGGGGACATTTTACTTCAAGTCAAATTCTAATGTATCTCAGGTAGTAAACCATCCCAAAACGAATCTGTGTGCATGGTGTCAGAAGAAAGGCACTTAAGTCTGTGTCTTTGCATCAGTTTTTCTTTGAAAAATGCCATGCAACTTTTCTTAACCCAATACTTTCCATTAGCTGGGACAAGCCCCCCATGACAAGAATCGATAGATTTGGAGGGTATATTTCAAGTCCCAAACTCTTTTGCTGTTGTCATTTTCAGAAGAAAACTCTGCATGGACAAAACTCAAGGTTTGTAGAACAAAAGGAAAACTTATCCAGGGAAGAAATCTGAATTCCATACAGATTTTTCTTTCTGTAGACAGAAAAACAGTCCGAGTTGCATGAGGACTGCAAATTGATCTGCCTGGTACATACTTGTAGGTGGTAGGGACACCTACAAAAAACTAGCAGAAAACTTTGGCTGGGGTTTTATGGGGTTATGATAATGGTGGATTTGGGGTGTTCACTAGGAACCCTGGGTGGATATGTCAGGTACACACTTGGACATGGTGGCACGGAACTAGGGTTCATGGTACAAAAGAGCACAAAACTTTGGCTGACATTTTGAGGGGATATCAGCCATGACATCCCATCCCCTAAGATAGTATATTTCTTATCTCTAGAATATATCTGCAGTCTTTTATGAAAGCTTTGTGACTTTAAACTCTAGGGCCATATATACTACAAACTGACTACAACCTGCAGTCAAGAAATTAGCTGGTTAGTTTAAATCAATGTGAAATTCAGGACTCAGGTTTCTCTTTCTCAGTCCACTGCCTCCTTTGCAGCACCCTTCCTTTAATTTCTTGACCTTTGGCCCTATCAGCCTTACCTCTTCTCAGTCTTCAGCTTGCACCACAAAGCTACTTTGTGGTGCAAGACCAATGTGAGTTTTAAGTGCCAGCCAAACTGATTCCTTTCCATTCTTTTGCAGAAACTGAATGGCAGACATTCTGGCATTGTTGTTCCCCCAGAATTTAATTTTCATGCTCAGCCAATCAGTGTCAGGGGCTTCACTGCCACATGTACGTTACACTAGCAGAAACCAAGTTCTGAACTATGCATGAAAGCATGAAAGGGGAGAACCCAAGTAAAGTTCTGCTTGTGTAACCAGTTGCAAATCTTGGGCTTACAAAGTGGTCTGCTAGGGCTTACACAACCACTTGTGCAGCAGGAAAAGGTGGTGGAGTTCCGCTAGCTAATTTCTTTCACTAACCAAATGCTGGATTTAGACCACTTACTCCAGCTCACAACAGGCGTCAGAGTGAACTACAAAATGTGCACATACGGCCCTATGTTGGTGTCAGTTGAGTTCATTGTGTTTGGTTAGTTTGACATCTCTGCTTCACATACTCTGTGGCTCTCTATGGCTACTAAACATTCTAACATATTTTAGTCTGAGTGCAGCAATGTTTAAAAATGCAACAAAAAGCATTTCCTGTACATGTATACAGAACAGAAGTGGGGTGGGGGAGGGAAACTGGAAGGATACATGAAATTGGGTCTGTCATTAATATTTTTTTAGAATTGGTAACAAATAGGGGAAAGTAATTACATTCAGGGCTGGCCCTCCCATGCAGCAGAGTGAAAAGACAGGTGAAGGCAGGAATTGATGTCTGAATGGTGCAGCAAGATTTCTTAAAGTGCTGGCCCCAGTAAGCAGCAAAATATTGGGAGCCAGCTTTGCTTACATGACAATTGTAGAGCTCTGTCAGAAGACAGAGATAAAGGTGGCAGATAATTATCCCTATCAGTTTTCAAGTGACTCTTGAAAAATTTGGGGTCAATGGATTAAAGGGGGACAATCCCAGATCCCATTTTCCATTCAATCAGTATGTGCCATTTTGACATGGAAATGGATCTTTTGTTGCTGTCATACACAAACAAACTAGTGAAAGCTGATGAAATGTGCCTGGTTCATTGCATTTCATACCATTGCTTATGTTTTAAAATGTGATATAAATGAATGCAACCAACACTATATAGGTTTCATAGGACTGTAGAATACATTTATTTTTAATATATTCAATACTTGGCTATCCTGTTTTGCCATTAAGCAGGGAAATAAAATTTAAATTTGGCATAGACAAGATTCACAGTATTCCTCTGATTAAATTAATGGAAGATGCTGATGAAATGCCATGCTTACTGGATGATGCATGCAGCCAAATTAACCATTTCCACTCTTGGCGTAAGAAACTTTCATCACTGAATAGTTAAAACCACCTTCTCAGCAGGAACAAGATTTACCTTGGTTCCTGTGGGAAATTTGCCAGTTCAGTAGTTCTTCTAAACAGATGCCACTGGCTTTACATTTAGAAATGAAAAATGTTCTCCATTCAGTGTGGCCCAGTTGTTGCTCAGAGACATAGTTTGAGCCTGTCCAGGGTGTTCTTAGAATGATAGAACCAGGATGTTGAAAAGAACTAGAGGGCCATCTAGTCCATCCCTTGCCACAAGGCAGAATCATTCACACATCACTACCACTCCCCTCCACAGATTCATCACATTGCCCAGACCATAATATATGCCACAATCAAGGCAGAAGATGACTGCCAACCAAGCAGCAGGGGATATGTGTGATTGACACAGGGGCTATTCATACAACACTCTAACCCACTTTCAGTGGTTGAGTGTAAGTTGTTTGTTGAACTGTGGGTTGTTTGTTGAACTGTGGATTAGCATGTTGTCTGAACCCAGGACATTTTCTGCAGGCTGATTTGTTAACCATGCAGTGTGGCTTGTTAACCACCCTCAACAACCCAATGTCAAACCATGGGTTCTCAAGGTAGCTTGCTTGAGAAAAATGAGCCACACCGCATCGTTAACAAGCCACCCAGTGGAAAATGTCCTCAGTTTGTGTGTTGTGCAAATCCAGTCACATCTGTTCTCCTCACTAATGTCCAATGTGCAAAGTGGGACTCATGGTTCTTGTTCCTGATAAGAGCTGTGAAACCATCTTGGATATTACAGTAGAAGTAAGAAAAGAAGAAATAGTTACTTGCACTTATTTGTGACATCTGAATCCATCCCATAATTTAGTCAGCTTGTGTAGCATACTGGATAAGACTACAAGCCAAGAAGATCCTGGTTCACACAATTCACTTTACCTAGGAACTCAGTAGGTAACTGAGATTAACCCACTATTTCTCACGTATATGCAAACATACATACTGTACACCATATGCAAAATGGGGATGATAATTCTAACCTATCATCCAGAATTGATATAAAGAATACTAAGAGACTGCATGCAAGACACTCTGAACACATTCTAAAGTACCATGTAAATCAATTCCAGTTGTCCTAATCACCAGGAATTTGGTGAATGTCAGTATTCACATGTGACAACTCCAATTAAATGTTAACGTATGTCAGATATACACCAGTGAACATTGACTATTGCCTAGATGTAATGCTTAAGTTCACATGTTTGTGTCTGAAAAGTGGATTTTTTTTTCAGACGTTCACAGAATTTATCTGGGATTATTGGGATTCATGTGTGAAAGTCAGCATTTGCCACATTTGGGTATTTACATTAACATTTATTTATAATTACTCCCTCTAAAAGTTAACTCAGGTGGTGAGTGTCAACAGAAATGAAGCCAAAACAAGGACACTGAGAAACAAGAGAGAGGCATCAGCATGCTCAAGGCAACCCCAAAGTTTGCAGAAGAAATATATTTACTTAAAAATAGAATGGGGAAAAAACTTCTAAAAAACCAACCCAATAAAGAATAAACACACTCAGCAGCCACAGAATCTTGCATACTGGTTAGAAAAGCAAAATGGAAAGTGGTGGTGGTGGAGGAGGAGGAGGAGGAGGAGGGAAGCCCTGCTTGAACTCCTTATAGTATCCTGGAGGAGGGCATGGCTAGCTGGCAGGAACTGTGAACAAGGACGGTCCTGCTAAGAAGTGAGGATATAAGGATATACTGCAACACTCTGTTGCTGGTCCCACTTCACCTTGTATATGAGCAAGAAATAAATGTCACATTCATTTACTTTCCTTTTACTTCCAGGCACCTTTTTCCTATTTCCAGTTAGGGACCTGAACAAATAACCACATGCAGTGCTAAAGTCTGGCTAGACACAGAACACAGAATTCTACAGACTAATGCTGCAGAGAAGCACCTATTATTTTGTGGCAGCAGGCTGCTAGCAGGTTTTCTGGCTCAAGGCCTGGGTGGAATTCACTTGTTTTTCTAAATCGTAAACCTAAATTTCATGTTGTATGGCCCAAAAGTGTGGTGTAGTGGTGACAGCGTTGGACTGGGAGATCCGGGTTCTAGTCCCTACTCGGCCATGGAAGCTCACTGGGTGACTTTGGGCCAGTCACAGACTCTCAGCCCAACCTACCTCACAGGGTTGTTGTTGTGAGAATAAAATGGAGAGGAGGAGGATAATGTAAGCCGCCTTGGGTTCCTTGCAAGAGGAAAAAAGGCGGTATATAAATGCAATAAATAAATAAATAAAAGTTCCCCTTTCGTGATAACTAGGGATCATTTTTGAAACAAATCCTGAGCTTCCAAAACCATCCTCAAAGTAATCTTTCTCCTTGCACAGCATGTCAGATCAGTTTGCTTGACTGATCATAAGGACAGAGAATGCATATATATATATTAAAAGATATTCCCTTCACTAATTAAAAAGAGCATACAAAGAGATATCGCTTATATCTAAAACTGCAGCAATTTCTGTCATAAAGTGTGCTTAATATATTCTATTAAGCGAGACATTTCCTCTTGTTTGTGTACATACAAGATTAATTTATAAAGGTCACAACGTTTTCCTTTGTAGGGCATAACTGACTATAAGGGCGTTAGGGGGATCAGATTCTCTGGAACAATAGATGATTTGTTTGTCTTATTTATCCAGTTTCAGCCAGGCAGTCAATACGGTTTGTGTTTCACTGGTATAGCTGCTAAACACCACAATAGGCCTGCAGTATGAACATTCTTCATCAGACTTTTAAAAAATTATTATCCTAGCCCTCCATACTTAAATTAGAAACGTTTTATTTTACTCTCTGACATCGTGAATCTATTTTTCTTTGCCTGTTACCCATTATGCAATGGTCAGCACTAGCAACAAAACAAGTCAGAAAGCAAAATGAAGATTCTTCTCCCTGAAGGAAACTACAAGTTGAACCTCCTTTTTTATCAACCCACGGGGGTGGGTGGTGGGTGGGTGGGCGTGTTCTTGATTTCACACTGATGCAAAATTGTCAAGCTGTGACAATCTGGTTATTTTTTTACACGAACAGTTTGAAGACTCAGGATGAAACAATGTGCTGAGGAAAGACTTATTTCCACAAATGTAATATTTAAAATGATAGTTTCTTTGGGCTGAGCTCTCAAGATGATTAGTGGTCAGGAATTATAGATCAATTTGAAAACAGGCTGACCTAAAAACAAATTGATTGTCAAAATTATTTTAATGTGCGCTTCTTTTGTTTGTTTTGGGGTTGCTGAACCAGAACGGTATGCTGCATTGGAGTTTCTTTTTTAAAAAATTACTCTGGCTCCAATTCAGCTAAAGTTAGTCATAACTTAGTCTGCAATCCTATGCACTCCTACCTGGGAGTAAGCACCACTGAATACAGTGAGAGTTACGTTCGAGTAAACATGTATGGGATTGTACTCTCTGTTTGTCCCATTAAAACCAATAAGACTTAAGTTAGTCATGACTAACAGATTCACTGGTTTCAGTGGAACCTAATCTTGATTTAATCACAACTATTTTATTTCTAGATTGTTAAAACAGAAACTTTCAGTAAGACTAACTTACAATGTAATTATGACTTTTGCTAGATTGTGCCCTTCATGCTAGAAATATTTTCATGTTTTTGGTCACCATATATGTAGATTCAGTCCTAATGTTCCTATGTCCGTCTCAGCGTCCATCTCTCATACAAATTATTTAAAACATGTGATTGCGTAAATAAAACATTTGCACCCTTAGAATGCATGTGTCATAATACTTCTTTTGTTGTTGCCTTTTAAAATTTATTCCTTTTACAAGCCCATGAAACAGTGTGCTACACAAATCATTTGTCAAAGAACTGCCCATGCCATGGTCTTCTCCAGTAGAGGCTGGTGGCTCCAATTTCGGCTGGGCTGGAAATCCATTCTGAGTTTCAGTCAGAACCAATTAGAACTCTAAAGGAACTATCCAAGGTGCTGAACCTTATCCCCAAAGAGTTCTAGCTGGTTCTAACTGAATCCTGGAATGGATTCGCAGCCTCTCAGAAATAGGAACCACCAGCCTCCACTGGTCTTCTCTAGGAAAACCACCAGTTGATAAGCATTGTTTAAGAATCAGGGTTGGGAACCTGTGGCCCTCCATATGTTGTTGAACATAACAAAATAGCATAGTAAATGAAATGTGTACAAGTGAAAGTTGATGTGCATTGGAAAAATCTCGACCTGAGCTCTAACTTCTCATGATCCTCAGAAGAAAATTTGGAATAATTGTGGCAACTGCATACTAAATATTAAGAAAAGGGCAAAGAATAATACAGAATATTGATTGATGCACTATCGGTGGCACGTGTATTAACTCCTGGAGTACACTTTCAGTTCTGATAATGCCATCACAAAAAGAAATGTTTGTGTGCATATTGCTCCATTTGTGCCTGGAACAGATTCACTGCACTGGAATGGCCAGCTGTAACTAACATCCATTCTACTAGCAAACTCAGGTGGTAGAGTGCCAACAGTATGAGAGCCAAAATAGGGCCACTGAGAAAGAAGGTGGAGATATCAGCATGCTCAAGTAAACTCCAAACTATGCAGAAGTACAACAACAACAACAACAACAAAATAAAAGCCCAGAAGCAGGCAACCCCTTCCCTAAAACAACCCAATGAGGACTGAGTATGCTCAGTGGACTGGACTCTAGAGGGTCACAGAATGTGGAGTATAAGTTGGAAGAGAAAAACAGAGACCTAGAGGGGGTGGGGGCAGAGTTACTTAGCCTGCTGGAGCCCCTTACAGCTGAGATAGGCAACCTAGTGACCTCTAGATGTTTTGGATTACAGCTCCCATAAGCCACAGCCAACATGACCAGTGGTCAGGAATTATGGGAGGTGTAGTCTGAAACATCTGGAAGCAACTAGCTTGCCAACTCTTGGCTTATCGTATCCTGGGATAGAGAGGATTGACTGGCACACTAAACAGGAGCACTTTTGTCAGGGAGTAATGACTAGGCTGAGTGTAAAGTTTCTTGGAGAGTTTTTTTTCTGAAAAGAAATGAATGGGCAGGGGAAGAAAGGTGGGAAGAAAAGCTCTAAATTTGGGGAGGTGAGGCTTACCAGGAAAACAGCAGTGGTATTACCTTTTTAATCTTAAACTTGTTCCACTACTGCAGATAATGACAAAACTACAATAATCAGGAGCCAACAGGGCACCATTTCCCCCACAATGTCTCATTGGGAGACACTACATCCTGACATAGTGTTGTTCTAGAGCAGGGGTGCAGAATGTCAGGTCCAGGGTCCCAATCTGGCCTGCCTAGGATCCTAATCTGGAATTCCCTAGTGGCCACACCTCCTTCCCCTAGTCCCAAGCCTTCCATAACTACCAATCATTTGGTGGTTTCCCAGCATTTCTGCAGGTTTTTTTCCCCCAAAGGTTGAAATGCCTCTCCTAAGGCAGTACTGGCAGTAAGAGGTTTAAGGTAAAATATGCTGGTATTTTGGGCCTAGCCCCATTTTGCCTTTCGCTCCACACACCACAGGAATGTGGCCCCTGGAAGCTTCCCCAAAATGAAATGTGGCCCTTGGGTTAAACAAGGTTCAACTCCCCAGTTCCAGAGGCATTGTGGGGTGGGGGGGGGGAGATGCAGCCCCCAATGGCAAAAAAAATTAAAACCAGCAAAAGGCAACCCCTTCACACAATGTATACAACTGATGACTAGGTTGTGAAATTAGCTTCATGGAATATCCAGTTACGGAGAAATAATATAGGATCTGGCTAGATATAATGATAGGGAAAGGAGTCCAAGGTAGGTGGGAGTTCCAGAAGAACAGATTACTAGAGGTACAATCACAAACAGTTCCAATGAGAAAAAATGGGAGACATATTAAATACTGTATATCTATATTTTAAAAAGCAAACAAGAAAATGCACAAAAAGCTTAGTGAAGAGCTGAAAATAAAAAGGACAGGATTTTTTTTTTGGAAGGAAGGAAGGACAGGTCACCAAGGACATATACAGATGAATAGCTCAGATATGTAAGGGCAGTGTCAGGAAAGCTACATTTCAGAATGAGCTGAGGCTGGCGAAGGATGCTAAAAGCCACAAAAAGAGTCTCCTGGGGTATGTCTGAAGCAAGAGGAAGGAAACAGCCCACTGCTCAGTAATGATGGTGAAATATTAACAGGTGACGAAGGCAGAACTGCTCCTATTTTGCCCCAAAGGGGAACTGTTGCAACCTCATGTAAGCAGCATGACTGATGAAGCAGATCAGGATTGCAGTTCAAGATTGATTGGATTCAATCAACTGACTTGAATTGGTCAATAAATATCTAGCTACCTTAAAGGAATTCAAATCTTCAGGGCCAGATGAACTGCATCCTAGGGTATGATAGGAACTTGCCGTTACACCATCAGAAACTTGGTTATCTCTGAGAAATCCTGGAGAATAGATGAGATGCCACTGGACTGGAGATAGGAAAAGTATGTCCCTGTCTGCGGGGGCAGGGGGAGGAAGATCCAGGGAACTACAGATGTCAGTCAGAACAGTATCTACCCCATATAGCTTAGCTACATTGTTTGATAAAGACGTAAAAAGAAACTTCAATAAATTTTACTATCATATTGAGACTCTTCTGATTTTCCTTCAGATATTTCACATGAAGGAGAGTCTCCAAAGTAGCTTCAAATTTCACTTAGGTGAAATCTGGTAACCTAGGGATGTGTGGAATTACCCTCAAGAAATTTATTCATGTCATACAGAAAGTCTATTGTTTCTCCTGAAATTCCTCATATGTCTTCTCCAAATTTGCTTTAAATATCACTTTGAACAATTTTTGATGGCAACTCTAAACGAAATATCCAACTATATGCAGATGACTCGCCCAGGAAGGGGCAATGCTGGCATAGGCACTTAACCAGGCGATCCAGCCAATGTAATAACATGACATGGGAACCAATTCAAGCATTGCTGAAGACATGTGGAGCACCAGCCACACAGAAGTGGGTATCAATGTTACTAAGGTAACATGAATTGGCCTTAACCTTTGCGCTGGAGTACTTTAACGTGTGTGTGTGTGTGTATGTGCGCGTGTGGTCTGAAAAGCAACTCAGATGTATGGCATTCATATGAGGATGCAATCAGTCACTAAAATATTCATGTAGAAACATGTGACTGACACAACAGTGATAGGGTTAAAATGATTTCATTAACTGTTTCAGCTTTCTGTCACTGAGAGCCAAGGTGACAGTTCTAAGAATGTTGAAAATGTATATTTTATTTTTATTATTACACTTATATCCTGCCTTTTTTCCTCTTGCAAGGAACCCAAGGCAGCTTACATAGTTCTCCTCCTCTATATTTTATCCACTGAACTGTAGAAATAACTACAGACCTTTGTATCTGTGTCAGAAATCACAATTTAAAAAGCTTGAACAATCTGTTATATTACATTTTAATTTAAATAGCCACAGCTTTTCAAACTTAGGACAGATCTACGCTAGTGTTTTACCTCAGTACTGTAACGTCTGGCTCATGCGTGGCATACGACACACTCAGCAACCTGTTTACTGTTGTTCAGTCGTTAAGTCATGTCCGACTCTTCGTGACCTATGGACCATAGCACGCCAGGCCTTCCTGTCCTCCGCTCTCTCCCGGAGTGTGCTCAAGTTCATATTCATTGCATCGATGATGCTGTCTAGCCATCTCATCCTCTGCCATCCCCTTCTCCTTTTGCCTTCAATCTTTCCCAGCATCAGGGTCTTTTCCAGTGACCTTTCTCGTCGCATTAGGTGGCCAAAATATTTGAGCTTCAGCTTCAGTATCTGTCCTTCCAATGAGCAGTCAGGATTGATTTCCTTTAGGATTGACTGATTTGACCTCCTTGCAGTCCAGGGGACTTATAAGCGTCTTCTCCAGCACCACAGTTCGAAAGCATCAATTCTTTGGCGCTCAGCCTTCCTTATAGTCCAGCTCTCACAGCCATACATTACTACTGGGAAAACCATAGCTTTGATTATATGGACCTTTGTCGGCAAGGTGATGTCTCTGTTTCTTACTATGCTGTCTAGGTTTGCCATAGCTTTCCTCCCAAGGAGCAAGCGTCTTTTAATTTCATGGCTACAGTCACTGTCTGTGGTGATCTTGGAGCCCAAGAAAATGAAATCTGTCACTGCTTCCATTTCTTCCCCTCCTATATGCCAGGAACTGATGGGGCCAGATGCCATGATCTTCGTTTTTTTAATGTTGAGTTTCAAACCAGCTTTTGCACTCTCCTCTTTCACCCTCAACAAGAGGCTCTTTAGATCCTCTTCGCTTTCTGCCATTAGGGTGGTATCGTCTGCGTATCTGAGGTTGTTGATAATTCTCCCAGCAATCTTAATTCCGACCTGTGATTCATCCAACCCGGCGTTTCTCATGATGTACTCTGCATATTTCTCCCTTAATATTCCATTTTTCCCCAAACTATTTTTATGATGTTGTTGTGTGCATTTGATTGCGATTTCCATGCATTATCAAGTGAAGTGTGATCCAATCTAGTGGTATTATAACTCTTACAAGCAAGAGTAGCTTTAAAGCTGTAGAACCTGTTTTGCAACATTTCCGCCCCACCTTCTCCCCCCCTCCACCCATCTTTCTCCATCCCTTTCCTGCTCTTTCCTGGCCAGGGATATGCTGCCAGGAAATCCATTACTTTTAAAAATTGAGGCTATTTTTAATTGTGCACCTACACAGCTGTGGAGCTTTTATAACCACACAAATTATTTTTAAACCTGCATTCCTGCACAGCTGCAAAGGTGCACATGCAGTTACTGGATTTAAAAAAAAAAAAGCAAACTGAAACAACAGCATGACATCCCACTTCCCCCACAATTGCAGAGCTATACTGTGACATATGGCATGTGATCATGCTATAAACACAAATGATAAAACACATATTACCTTTCAAACTCCTCCTACTTCTGTAATTACAGCACTATGCATTGGTGTGTGGCACTTGCTCATGTTATAAACAGATCAGGTATTGTGCTTTATTGATTAATGTTGGCCCACAAAGCAGCAACTGCATTTGGGAAAACCCGGCATTGTGGTACCTCACAAACAAGAGAGACCATGTAGATTTCCCACTGGAAACATTTCCAATAGAAAAGCCTAGGAGACTAGAAGCAAACGAAAACTGCTGGATATTCAGACTAAACACCCTAACACACCTTGACCTTAACTTGGAAGATAATACTTAAAACTTTTGCCCTCTGCTTTTAAATCATGGTTAAGTCTGTCTTGCACTTATATAGCAGGTATCACCTTCCTGAGAATTCTCTCCATCCTCAGCATTCTTAGAACTGTCACCTTGCCTCCCCATGCTACTGACAAAGGCGGAAGCAGAAATATTTAACTGCAATGTGATCATATTATTCCAGTACTTCTCCATCTGCTCTGGCCACCAGTCCACTTCCAGGCCCAATTCAAAGTGCTGGTTTTAATCTTTGAAGTTCTAAATGGCTTGGGCCAGATTGAAGAGCCTGATCTCCTCCCATATTTACCTATTCAGACATTAGGATCACCATCTGAGGCCCTCCTCCAGGTACCCCTGCCAAATGAGGCGAGATGGGTGGCTACAACAGATAAGACCTTTTCAGTGGTAGCACCGTTTGTGGAATGCTCTCCCCACAGAGGCTTGTTTGGTGTCTATGTTATTGCCTTTCTGGTGCCAGGTGAAGGGTTTTTTTATTATTCTCCCAGGCATTTTAAGAACTGTTTTTAGTGGTTTCAGTATTTTATTCTGCTGCTGGTTTTAATTTGGTTTTCTGTGCTGAGAGTCTTTGCTGCTGATTTTATCTTGGTTTTATTCTGGGATATTTTTATGTTTTTGTTTTAAAATTTGTATTTTATGTTTTTAATATATTGTACACTGTCCAAAGAACTTTGATATTGCTACAAGTAAATAAATATTTAAGTCTATACGTTTGTCAGTCACTTATTTGCACACACACATGTATAAGGCGAGTTTTAAAAATGTAAGGTTTGATGTTTTTATATCTCACCACCCTGTTACTTAACCCAATCAAAATGTGGATTGCCTTCAGCAAAGGAGATCGTTACCTTGTCGTGGTGCTGGACCTTGAGCACCTCAATGACGTCATGAGCTAAACCATGATGGGACACCCAAGATGGGAAGGTCATGGCAGAGAGGTCAGACTAAATACGATCCCTGGGGAAGGAAACGGCAACCCACCCCAGTATTCTTGCCATGGAAACTAAATGGATCAGTACAACCAGAGATATGTAGGTATACCATCAGAAGATGGGACTCCCAAGTCGGAAGATGGTCAAAATGCTACTGGGGAGGAATAGAGGATAAGTTCAACTAGCCCCGATGTGATGACGCAGCTAGCTCAAAGCGGAAAGGACGGCTAGCAGCTGATGGTGCTGGTGGTGAACGACGAATCTGATGTTCTAAAGATCAACACCCCATAGGAACCTGGAATGTAAGATCTACGAGCCAGGGCAAATTGGATGTGATTATTGGGGAGATGTCAAGATTAAATATAGACATTTTGGGTGTCAGTGAACTGAAATGGACTGGAATGGGCCACTTCACATCAGATGACCACCAGATCTACTACTGTGGACAAGAGGACCACAGAAGAAATGGAGTAGCCTTCATAATTAATAAGTGGCTAAAGCAGTGCTTGGATACAATCCAAAAAATGACAGAATGATCTCAATTTGAATTCAGGGTAAGCCATTTAACATCACAGTGATCCAAATATACGCCCCAACCACAGATGCTGAAGAAGCAGAAGTAGATCAGTTCTGTGAGGATCTGCAGCACCTACTGGATAATACGCCAAAAAAGATGTTATTTTCATTACAGGAGACTGGAATGCTAAGGTGGGTAATCAAACGACACCTGGAATTACAGGCAGGCATGGTCTGGGAGAACAAAATGAAGCAGGACATTGGCTGATAGAATTTTGTCAAGACAACTCACTGTGCATAACAAACACTCTCTTCCAACAACCTAAGAGTAAGAGACGACTTTATACATGGACTTCACCAGACGGTCGACACCGAAATCAGATTGACTACATCCTTTGTAGCCAAAGGTGGCGGACATCTATGCAGTTGTTAAAAACAAGACCTGGAGCTGATTGTAGTTCAGATCACGAACTTCTTATTGCACAATTTAGAATCAGACTAGAGAGAATAGGGAAGACCCACAGATCAATTACATATGAGCTCACTAATATTCCTAATGAATATGCAGTGGAGGTGAATTTGAACTGTGGTGCTGGAGGAAAATTCTGAGAGTGCCTTGGACTGCAAGATCAAACCAGTCCATACTCCAGGAAATAAAACCAGACTGCTCACTTGAGGGAATGATATGAAAGGCAAAACTGAAGTACTTTGGCCACATAATGAGAAGACAGGATACCATGGAGAAGATGCTGATGCTAGGGAAAGTGGAAGGCAAACGGAAGAGGGGCCGACCAAGGGCAAGGTGGATGGATGATATTCTGGAGGTAACGGACACGACCCTGGGGGAGCGGGGGGGGGGGCGACGGCCGACTGGAAGCTCTGGCTGGTCCATGAAGTCACGAAGTGTGGGAAGCGACTGACCGAATAAACAACAAGCTTCTTGGGGCAGGGGCCTGTTTTTGTTTGTTGTTTTACTTATGGTACTCTTAAAGTGCAGTAAAGCTGCTGCCGAATCATCACCTTACAATTTCAGCCTCACAGAAAGCGTCCAAGGAACAGCTCTAGACCTGGCAGAACACGGGTCAGGGCCCAGCAGCAAGAATGCGACAGCTGCTGTGGCAAGCGACAGGCTGCCCGGTTTCACAGATGGCCAAGAGAGGCATTCAGCAGTCAGAAGTTGGCCACCTTAGGAAGGCCCTTCGTGTACCTCAGGAAGGTACAAAGCCGCAGTCTCAGGGATGGGCTGCACCTGAGCCCCAGGGATGAGCGTGAGCCGCTGCTTGGCAGCAGTCAGTCGCCCACCGCTCCCTGTCGCATCAAACAAACGCGACCGTGCCGTAGCCCCGCCCCCCGACGGAAAGCCTGGCTCGCCGTCGCCACAGCGCCCAGCCTCCGCTCCGGGCAGCTCCGGCCTCTCTCGCCCACCTTCTCCCGCCCCCGCCCGATCGAGGGCCGTTCCTTTTCCTTTCCCCGACTGCCAGCAAAGGCCCGCCCAAAACGTGGCCTATTCCATTCTTTTCCAGTTGGGAGCACGGGGGGGGGGGAGAGACGAGGTTTGGGCTGGAACGAGGACACGGTCCGTTTTAATGGCTGCGCTCCTTCGTTAAAAAGGAATCCGAGAAAGGACTTGGGGGAGGGGGGGGTTGGCCGCGAAGAATAAGTGTCTGGCGAGGACTGCGGCGTTTATGGGGGGGGGGTGTAGTTGGTACGTTCCAAGGTGGCTGAAGAAAGAGCGAGGTTGGGGGTGGGTGGGAGAGAGGGGAGGAGCGCGCGAGTCACAAGGCAGCGCTCGCGCTCCTGCTGTCAGTTGGCCCAAGCGGCGGTGGCGAGAGGGGATGCTCGGGCGCCTGGCTCGCGGGCGAGTGGCCTTCCCGGAGCTCTCGCGACTGTAGCAGCGTCGCTCTGGAGTGACTGAGACTAACGACTCCCCCGGTGGTGGGGTTGGTTGGTTGCTGCTTGCTTGGGCGGGGGAGGGGGGAGGGAGGGTCGCGCGAGGCAGGGAATCGCCAGGCTCAGGGCTGAGGAACGACGGCTAGTCCAGGCGGCAGCGGAGGAGGAGAAGACGACCAGCGGCTGGTGGCTTCGCCCGCCGCTGCCTGCGCTTCCCGAGAGGCCACGGCTGAGGCGATATGCCCGCGGTGCAGAAAACCGTGTCCGAGCTGCGGTTCAGGGCGGAGGGTGAGTGGGGTGTGCGGCTGCTCGCTCCTTGGGGTGTCGCGGGCGGAAAGGGGCCGAAGAGCCGCGCGGGTGCGGGCTCCCTTTGTGCGGGAGGCAAGCGAGAGACGCCGCCGCCGCCTGGTCGGTATCTCTCGCTAGTGCGGAAGGGATCCCTGGGCGCAGGGGATCGAGGCGCTGCTCGCACGCCCCCTTTCCCTTCCTTCCGCCTTTAGAGATTTCGTTTTCTGGGGGAGACGCGGCGCCCTCTTTCGCAGATCTCGCCAGGGAACGGCGCCCGCCACGGTAGCGCTGGGCGCGCATTCAGTCAACGCAGGACCCTCACCTGCGCCCTCCGGGGTTTCTTCCCTCTGGCCGTCCCCGCTCCTGGCAGTCGAAGTAGTGCTTTCAGTGCGGTGTGGGCGAAAGGGGGGCGGGGGTGCAGAGGGCGCGAAAGGGGCTTCTATCGAGCCCTGCCCGCTCAGGCGTCCATTTAATTCTAGCACTTGCATTGTTTTCCATGTCACTCCTTCCATCTGTGCCAGCAGCACCCGCTCCCCGTGCTATCCAGGTACCGATTCCCAATCATTTTTCTCACCTTTGAGTTGTCTCTCAGACAGTTCCTCTGCATCTCACTTGATTATATTCTCTTCCCTAGTCATCTAACTGCCCCCCCCCCACACACACACACACATATACCAATAGCAAAATGGTCAGCATACCTGACACAATGGAAGCAGGCAGTAGATTGTCTCTTCTGGATTCTTTAAAATACAACTTTACTGCTACAGTGTTTGTTGTTTGCTATATACTTCCTGGTATTCAAGAAAAAATAGTTACGAGTTAATGCTGTTAATGTGGCCTGCATAGGAAGAATAAAATCAGACACACGCTGTGAAATTGGTGGTCCTGTACCTGTCAGTCCCGCAGTGAAATGGAGATAGTCACAGATATCCCATATTCTGGGAACTCTCATGAATAAATAAAAAAATATACATTACTTACTTTTTTGAAAGAAAAGGAAAAAAGAAACCAGAAATGACCCAAATATGATTGAGGGTGCTCATCGTTTCCCAGGACCATGGAATGTTAAGAGCAGTTGAACATAAGGTGAAAGGTTGGCCTACTCAAGCCCGCAACAGTTTATAGTATACTGGAAGGGTGGATTACATCACAAAGCACATAAGGCAGCCCTAATCCTGCCCCCCTCTCCCCTGCCTCTGCTGCCCCATCCAGGCTCTGAGCCTTTTAAAGATCAGGGAGTCCAGGGAGGAGGATTTATTAGATTTGGAAGGAAACACCAAAGGACTCTTTCAGCTGTGGAAGGGGAAGAATATCTAAAGTACCCTGGAACAGAGGGTAAAGATAGAGTTGGGATGTGTTTGGTGAGGCCCAAATCCCCTTGCTCTGTTCTCCCAAACAACATAGGGAGGAGGGATGAAAAAATCCCTTCCCATGTTGTATCACTTAGATTTGACACTACATGAGCAGCATCCTGCCCTAGCCCAAACCTCAGCAGCCAATGCTAAAAGGTAATTACAGAGCACTGGATTGCTGAGGCTCAGGGCTAATAGGTGAGTAGGAAGCTGTTCATCTAACTGTGAACCTCAGCAGTCTCACACTGTTGCACTATTGTGAGGTTTTTCAATCATTTATCCTCTCCCACAGTTCCCCATTGGCCCTCAATTTCTGCACATTATATTATAGCATTTGGATCTTTCATTTAATAATATACTTTGTAATAGTAGCAAATAAAATATATCTTTGAAATAAAATTAAAAACCATAGTGAGTTCCAAGACATACAGATCCTGTCCCCACTCCAATTCAGCATGCAATTTAGACCAATCATTGTTATTTTTTAAAGTGTTTTTAAAAGTATTTATTTTTCTAATCTGTGTAATGGGAAAGGCAAACTTCACAGATTCACTCACCTCGTGTTTGTTAATAGAAATAAGAAACTGCTACTTGTAAGTGAAAGTAATTTTTTGCTTGGATTTTTGTTTTTGTCTGTGTCCTTTATGCAATAGACACAGTTCTTACAACTTTAGTATATTATCTGATTACTAACAACAGTACTGGTATAATAGTTTGTATAATGCCCTGTTTCAGTACACATATATTTCTGTTTTATCACTTGTATTGTGTAAAAGAATTGGATGCTTTAATCAGATAATTGATCTGATTAATCAGCATTAATCAGATAAAAACAGCCACAAGCAACATCACTTAACTTTATCTTCGATATCTCTGGATAAATTTATAAAATTGTTTGTGATGGAGTCTTCTAAGCGTTTTTAATGTCCTACAAATATACAGCTTTAGTTTTGGAATAATTGATAATATGGTACTTGTGAATAGTACACTTAAAATCTTTTTAATAGCCTTTGTACACAAACTTAAGTAACAGAGTAATATCACATTATCATTATACAGAACAGTCAACACTTTATTATTCTGAACCTGAGTGGTGGTGGTGATGGTGCTGAAATCAGGATTGGAGAATTTTTTGAACACAATGTAAATGATGAAAAGAAAGGGCCAACAGCGAACCTTATTTAACACTCTAGTGGTTTTTATTTTACGGGACAGAAGCTCATTCATTCCCGTATGCATGAGTTTTGATTCGAACATAAAGTCCTTACTAACATTATTTAACATTATTATCAATATTGTTCTTCAATTTATCCTGTAATAACTGTTTCCTATGTATAACATCAGAAGTTGCTTTAAGATCTTTGTAAAGCCCTTGTTTATTTATTTAGAATAATGTTTACTCCACTTTCAGTAATAAATGTGGCTTACAAGCTGAAAAAGACTTTTTAACAATAAAACCCTCATTAAGCAAATTATAATATACTCACCAGCAGTGCGCTTGTTGGAATTGGTAGATCATAACTGCCCTGTGAAAAGCATCCAACAATGGAGCTAGGTGGGTCACTCCCAGGAGGGCATTCCGTAATCTGAGAACCACTACAAAAAAGACCTGCTCTCTTGTATCCACCTGCCAAATATCTGATAGTGATCAGAGGTCAGGGTCATAGATGTTGATATGTGAACTGAGGCAAGTTCATATTTGAGTAGGTGGCCCCTTAGGCACACTGATCCCAAAACTGTTCAGGGCCCAAAAGGTCAGAACCAGCAAATGAACTAAAATCAAATTTTGATCTGTTGTACTCCTGTAGCAGCACTGGATTTTAAATGCTTGTTTGGTAGTATTTGCTGTGAAAAAGTCCTTCAGCACTTCATTATTTTTGCTGTGGTCTCATGGATCACGTGAAAGCATTATGTGGCCCACAGTTTAAGTATCACTGATATACAACAGTACGTGCATGCACAACCCTTTCCCAAAATTATTTTTCTGTAATTTTTGCTATTTACTGTAAAGTTACAAATCTAAAGCAAATTAATAAGTCAATTTAAGTGTTTTGGTTCATTTGTGAATACTTTGTTCATGTGTTCACTTTAAACCATTATAAGTGAGCAAGAGAGTTTAAAAAATCTGAAAACACCTCTGTTCGAAACACATGATATGGTATTAAGTCTATGGAACTTTCTTAATAAGTGAGCTCAGGTTATCAGTCCTAAATACTGTTGCCTAAAATGGATGGGTTTATGAATGCCAACTGGCAAGGGAGTGATACATAATACCATTACTTGTGTTATGAGGTGGCTATATAAATACACTAAATAAATACGTTATTACATTAAAGTAATAATGTCTATTATTCTTATCAGAGCAGGCTGGGAAGAATGGATGATACCCCCTGTAGTCATATGAGTATATGTAGTCAGAGTAGTCATATGAACAGTGTTGTTCTAGCTATCCAGGGCTTATGTACATAAGATTACAACTTCCGCTTTGGAAAAAAAAATTGCCCTTATGACTGTGGAGATAAACTTTGGCTTAAACATATGGGGATGTCTGGTAAGTCTCAGAAGCTAGAGAAAGCCTTCAGTATCTTGCACAGCTCTTTTTCTGTCCCCAGTGGACCCAGTGATTGGCCTGGGAACACCTAACTTCATAACAGTGATGAAGCTAAGGAGGAGTGGATCATGCCAGTGCCTGGATGGCAGACTCCTGGGATTTCCATATAAACCCACTTTGAGCTTTCCAAAGCAAGAGTGGAATAACTCCACAAGCAGAATTAAAAGAAATACCGGGGGGAAGTTATCAACCTCATATCCGTCTTCCATTTTCTTAGTCCTTGGTGAAAATCAAAAGCTTTCCGTAGGTCATGGACTACTCAAGGATATATTTGGGAAGCAACAACATGAAATTGGACTATTTCTACTCTTTCAGCTAGTTAAAGAATTGTGGACTGTTTCACTACATCCTCAAGTTAATATCTAATGAGCAGAAAGCATTGTTCTCTGAGTTGGCTGTTGTTTCCTGCAAGTTCATGTATATAATTTTAAGCTGTAACCTGAAAGGTGACTTATGTGATTTTGTGGTCTCATGGGAAATGTGTGTCTGTAAAAAAAAAAAAAAGTTGATCTTTACTTAAAGATTTTTCAGTCTTTATTCATAACACTTATAATGCAGTCCTATATATATATACTCAGACGTTAACTCTATTGCATTTAATGGGGCTTACTTCCAAGTAAGTGGATATAGGATTGCAGCCTTACCGTGCAATCCTATCCATGTTTAGACAGAAAAAGTCCTGTAATTCCCAGCATGCCCCAGCTAGCCATGCTGGCTAGGGCATGGTAGGAGTTGTAGGACTTTTTTCTATCTAAACATACATAGGATTGCACCTTGGAGTCTGCGCCTGTCCACACAAAAACACATTCCAGAAGGCAGGAAGGAAGCCTTGGCTACAGATCAGATAGCCTGAGGGACCCTAGCCTAGACGATAAGAGAACATATTGCTAGATTGAGTAATTTATATAATTTATTGTCCGGTAATTTTAAATTGTACACTGCCTTGAAACCCAAATAGGGTGAAGAGCTGAATATAAATATTTAAATGAATAAAAATAAATAGATGCCTTTTCCTACACACGTAACCCTATCTTGGATTGCGACTTTATTTTGTTAGGGGGAATAGTATTTAAAGGCTGAAATGCATGGTAGAAAGTTTGTGTCTCTTATAATAATCAGATAATTTCAGAATTCTCCCTTTACCTAAAACTCTTTACCTAAAAAGTTCACTCCTGTGAAAATGGTCACCCAAATTCTGCCATTGTGAAGATATAAATTAAGCACATCAGCATGTATTTTTTGTTTTGTATGAATTATTCTTTAACCGAGACCCAGATTTTCAAGAAACATAATATTGTTCACAACAATAACTTTTTCAAGAACATCTATAATAACATCTCTTTAGCAAACAGTATCCTCAGCACAAGTGATCATTGATTGTAACATATAGACCCAGTGTTTGACAGAGACTCAAACATCTTGTAAGCCTTTTGGCAAATAAGACTAGAAACGTGTGGCTTTAACTCAAGACAACCAGGTCAGGACATCACAGACTTTTAATGTGTATCTATTTATATCTTGCCTTTCTATGTCAAAACACACTCAACATGAAGAGATGGCAGGGGGATGTGAATCCTGTCCATATTCCTACATGGTGTGTTTAAGCCCACTGATTTCAATTAGCTTATGTCTGCTTTTACTAGACATAATGCTAAACTATAGTTTGGTGTTTTGTGAATCAGTGGCAAGGCTTGGGCATGCATGCTCATTCCTCTTTCTTCCCCTTCCTATCCCCCTTACATGGTACGTTTTCTTAAAGGACTGCCAGTTTCTCAGCAAGCCATCAGCTTGCTATTGCATGCAAAGATGGCAAACCATGGTTTGCTTAAACCATAGCTTGTCCACAAACAATGGGTTGATCCTGGTTTGCAGGAAAACTATGATTTGCGCAAACCATGGTTTGCTGCATTTGCACAAAGTAGCGAACTGATAATTTCTCGAGAAACTAGACATCCTTTAGAAAATTGTGCAAGTGAGGAGGAAGGAGTGTGCCACCACTACCCATTCACATAACATCAAACAGCCATTGTGTTGGATTGTGGCCAAAATATTTATGGAAGCCAAGATTATAGATAGTGCATTATTTATTGGATACAGCATAGAAAATTTTATAAAGGTTTTAAGAGGGGTTTAGATAGTAGTCATGGCTGGGGCTTGATCACAAGTGCACCAAATTCCGTTGTTTTCAGAACAATGTTAACAAGAATGTACATAAGAAATGTATCTGCATTTGAATAGAGTCCCCAGAATGTTTGTATCTGTTCAGTCTCTTTTCTTAAACTTTGAGAAAGTCTGGTGCTGAGAAAGTTTTAGAGATTTCTAGTTGCAGCAATATAAGTAACGGTCTTGTTGCACCTTAAAAGTGTAACATATTTGTTGTGGCAGAAACTTTCCTAGGCAAGGGTCTATGACATGATTTATTTTGATGTGATTTATTTTGTAATCAACAGAATAGCAATGGGATCAAGGTATATAAAGCACTTTCCAAGATAGAGGAAGATACAGAAACAGCCAGTGGACAGGAGGCAGAAGTAAAATAGTTCAGAGCAATGATGGTACAGTAGGTCATGACTAAATGGCAGTGAGATCTAGGATTATAGAATAAAAGTTTTGCCACAGATTAGGAAAGGTAGAAACAAATCTAAAAAGATACCAGCGTAGTTAAATAGCAGAATCAAAGAGGCAGTAAGGGACAAGAAAGTTTCCTTTAAAAATCCTTGTCCAATTGGGGAAAATAAACAAGAGCAGAAACTCTAAAAAAACATGTACATGGAAACAAATCAAGCAAGGAAGAAATTGGGGGAGCAAATTGGTACATATAGAGAAAACTAATTAAAATTAAATACATAAAAGTAGGAAAACAGAGATAGTAGAATAATTGGATGACCAAGATGGAAAGGGATGCTGAAGGAAGATAGGGAAACAGGAGAGAACTAAATAGGTTCCATGTAGAAGTTGGCAAGGTACCTAATCTTAAACCATTTTTTCAGGGATTGTTTCTGAAGGGCTGTGTTAAATAGAAATGATAAGGGGTGACATTTTAGAACTAAATGACCATTTAAAAACTGTTGTCAGCAGGGCTCACTGGCATTCATAAAGAACTCAAATGGGAAATGGCTCATTTTTTACTAAAATGTATAACATTGCTAAAATTGTCCTTCCTGTTGGATCTGTCAGTTACTTTTATCCTTGACAGCTAAATTGAGCCTCCATGTTCAGAGATAGTCTGCTTCGGAGTATTAGATGTTGGTGGTAAACAACAAGGAGTGGTCATCACCTTCACACCCTGCTTGTGACCTTCCAGAGGTATCGCGATGAGTTGGAAACAGAATGGTGGATCTTGAATTCTTAAATTCATATTTATTTATTTCATTTATTAAATTCTTATTTATATATTTATTCATTTGGCCCAATAGCCAAAGCTCACTGGACGGCTCACAACAATTCACAAAATCACAAACCACAGATACAAGATAATAAAATACAGCATAAAAATTCAATATACAAAATTGAAAACAAAATTGAAAACAATTTAAATAGCTAAGAACAATTTCAATGAAAGATAGCTGACATAAATGCCCCATCATATGCCTTATATACTTTCTTATCCAGAACACTAGTGAATCACAGGAATATTTATACTGTTCATTAGCTACTGACATTCTTTCTAATACAACTCTTCAGATATATGACATTACTTCATCACTTCCCCCTCTACTTTGGCACTTGCATCTTTTTTTCTTTGTATATATGTGAGTTTTTAAAAACAATAGTGAAGACAGAAGAAGCTGAATAGGAATGCTCAGTTTTTTTCATTAAATTGAAAGATAGAGTAAATGCAAATCATATGATTGGAGCAATTAGTGCAGCCTTCCTCTTCAAGCAATAAATACCAAGTTCTAGTTATTGCATCCCCTTCCTTTTTGCTCAGTTCTCTAAATCAAAACAGCTGCACAGCGAAATGCCCCATTTAATGTTATTCCTATTTTAATAAGCATCTGTCTATCTGTGGTTTTAGGCTAAGTAATCCTGCTGTTTTTAATGTATTTGTTTTATTGTTTAACTATTTTTTAAAAATGTCTTATGATTGTTAGGTGCCTTGAGCACCATTATTTATTTATTATGGTGGAAAGGCGGGATATAAATTGAATAAATAAATGCTAAAAGCCCAGGATTGGCCTTTCACCTATATGGTATTATGAAGCAAAGCAAATAATCAGAACAGTCATGAGGTACAGCTTTTGTGGGCTGTACTATTTCAATATTCAATCTGAACATTACATCATATAAAAATCATTTACATAAAAACTAGCCTTCTTATAGACATACTACTTTTATATGTGCAGGAATTTGCTATTCTTTTTAATATAAACCTGCTGTCTGAAATGGTATAGTTCACCAACACAGATAGATAACATGGCTGTTGACTGTCACTACAGTCTAACTGGGCACACATGCAGTACCTTTAGCTTTATGTGTGGAATCCTCTTTAGAAAGCAGTAATCATGTCAATTAGCTGTTCAGTGGGACAGTGGAGTAGAGCAGAATTAAATTCAGCTCCCTATCTCTAACAATTGATAGGTGTAGTTGCAGGTTTTTGAAGAGGGCCCTGTGTGCAGCCAGCTGGACTGGGAAAAGAAAACCCATCATGTACAGTACCAGTTGGCATACACAGTTCTTGTGCAGCTAGGGATACATACACAGAATCTGATTTTCTTACATGTCTGGTCCTTAGCTGGATCAGGGCTTACTGTCAGGGCCAGAAATATTGGAACAAGGATAACTGTTTTGGCAGTTGGCCTCTGTACACCACCACATTGAAGTTGAAAGGAAACACTCCCAGATGGGAGTGAAGTCAGGACTTGCAGCTGTAATTCAAGGGGTGTGACAAAAGTGGGACACTAACCATTCAGGAAGGACAGCCAGTGGCATGCACACACCCCCATCGTTGGTGGCTCATAAGTAATGGAACAAACCAACATCATTTCAAACTTAAGGATCACCTTTAATACCTGGATGAAATCCTTTGCAGTCAATGACTGCCTGAAGTCTGGAACCCATGGACATGACCAAATGCTGAGTTTCCTCCCTCGAGATGCTTTGCCAGGCCTTTACTGCAGCTGCCTTCAGCTGCTGCTTGTTTGTGGGTCTTTCTGCCTTCAGTCTTGTCTTCAGTCAGTGAAAAGCATGCTCTGTTGGGTTGAGATCAGGTGACTGACTTGGCCATTGAAGAACATCCCACTTCTTTGCCTTGAGAAACTCTTGGGTAGCTTTTCTTGTATGTTTTGGGTTATTATCCACCTGCAATATGAAGCGGCATCCTATCAGTTTGGCAGCATTCGGCTGAATCTGAGCATAAAGTATAGCCCTATACACTTCAGAATTCATCCTGCTGCTTTTATCAGCAGTCAGGTCATCAGTAAACACTAGTGACCCAGTTCCATTGGCAGCCATACATGCCCATGCCATAACACTGCCTCCACCATGTTTGACAGATGATGTGGCATGCTTTGGATCATGAGCTGTTCCTTTCCTTCTCCATACTTTTCTCTTCCCATCATTCTGGTACAAGTTAATCTTGGTTTCATCAGTCCAAAGAATCTTATTCCAGAACTGGGCAAGCTTTTTTAGGTGTTTGCTGGCAAAGGCTTATCTGGCCTGTCTGTTCTTGAGCATTACCAGTGGTTTGCACCTTGTTGTGAAGCCTCTGTATTTACATTCATAAAGCTGTCTCTTGACTGTGGATATTGACAATGACATGCCTACCTCTGCAAGAGCATTCTTGACCTGGCTAGATGTTGTGAAAGGGTTCCTCTTCACCATGAGCAGAATTCTGCGGTCATCCACTTTAGTTGTCTTCCGTGGTCTTCCAGGCCTTTTGCTGTTGCTGAGCTTGCCAGTTAATTCCTTCTTTTTCAAGATGTTCCAAACTGTTGTGTTGGCCACTCCCAATGTTTTTGCTATCTCTCTGATGGGTTTATTTTGCTTCCTCAGCCTAATGATGGCCTCCTTCACTCGCATGGACACCTCTTTGGACCTCATGTTAGGGGTTCCTGTGAACAACTACCAAATGCAAATGTAACACTCAGAACCACCTCCAGGCCTTTTATCTGCTTGATTGATCATGGGGTACCCAGGAAACAGGCCACACCTGGCCATGCAGCTGCTTGTCAGCCATTTGTTCCATTACTTATGAGCCACCAACGATGGGGTGTGTGTGTATGCCACTGGCTGTCCTTCCTGAATGGTTAGTGCCCCACTTTTGTCAAACCCCTTGAATTACAGCTGAAAGTCCTGACTTCGCTCCCATCTGGGTGTGTTTCCTTTCAACTTCAATGTGGTGGTGTACAGAGGCCAACTGCCAAAACAGTTATCCTTGTTCCAATATTTCTGGCCCTGATTGTGTGTGTTTTGCCTTTGAGATTGTACTAAATAGTTCATTCTAACTCTATAGTATGACACACATTTTTATAGCTTATGTACATCATTCTGGTCCCTCTGTAGTCACAACCTTTAACTAATCCTTCCTAAATATGGGAAATATATGCTTCACTATTTTTAAAGTGTTATTGAAATCATTCGTATAGATCTAAAGACAGGAAAAGAGCAAAATGATATTGAATGAGAGATCATTTCTTTAATAATTAACACTATGCAGAGAATGATGTGGATACAGTTAACAACTACTGTCTGCCTGATGCTGTACAGAATAAGGCCAGATAGCTTAAAAAGCCAGGTAGATGATTCCCCATGAAAATTTCCTATGTCCCTGAGCTAAGATTCCCAGTATTCATGTGTGAATGTTGACAGTCACCACATTTCCGACATGCATTGTACTATCAAAACCACCAGATAATGCTATATCAAGTAACCTCATTGTTGCCACTACTGCTTATTCGCTAAAGGCTTACAGGTCCTTTTATGCATATATATAGCCACTATAATAATGCAGTTCGTGATGTGAAGAATAAGAAAATTGGTTGCAGAAAAGTTTTATAGAAATTAGCTAATGTTTTGTTCATAGACGAAATATATATTTTGCTATTGCAGCAACTAAATCCTGCACTGAGCCTTATCAACATAATCTTCCCCACATTGTCAAGAAATTAGTATTTTCATGATATGAGAAGCTAGCAACATGCTTAAAATAGAATATTGATTGTATAATCTTTCTATTTTTCTTCACTTATTGTTAGAATAAACAATACTTGCTTTCCAGAATTCAGTATATTAATAAGAGAAAGATGTACAGTGTGGATCACTACTTCTGTATAAATCCCATTGAAACAAAAGTTACTTGTAGGAGAATATTGCTTTGTGGTTTGTGTCTAACTAAGCTATAAATATGCAAGAGTAGTCTCTTTACATTGGGGGTGGGCAACACGCAGCTCACAGACTTCATGTAGCCCCTGACACCCCCACTGCTGTCTCCGTACCCTGGGAAAAAATATAAAGAAAAAAATTGTGTCTGTAGTACTATGAAGTGGGGAGAAGGTCAAATTTAGTTTGTCTGCAAGCTAAACGTGACCCATTAAGGACCCATTAAATTTGACACATTAAAAAAGTAGTTAAGGACTCCTTAGCTACGTTTTTTTTAAAAAATAATTTTAAAAAATCATTGGGGTTGACCAGCAGACTGTGGCCCTCAAGGAGTGGATGTCCCGGAATAAAAAAAAATGCCCCCTGGACCTCCCGAAGCTGCCCACCACTGCTCTACATGGTTGTAAAAAATGATAATTTGCAGTATTTCATTTTTTTCTGCTCTTTGTTCCCCTACATTTATCTGACCTGCATTTCCCAGTCACTAAATATTACAGTACAGTTACTGAATGTTTCTAGTGTTACTGAAGTTCTTGTATGACTAAGACTGGTGGCAGTGTCTTTGAAAGAAGGAAATCTTCAATTGTTTGTTCAATTTTATTAGCTCTCTTAACAGTTTCTTGATGTCAAACAGTCCATTTTGCAAAATAGTTCAGTTGAGAAGAACTGCAGTGAACCAAACCAATGCTTAATATCTAGAGTGAGAGATGCTGGTGATCCTGATATCTATCTTCCCATAAGCAAGATCTAGAGGGCCTGACCGAGTACTTCCTACATATTCAAAGACATTGAATGTTTCTAGTGTTACTTAACAATTTATTATTATTTTATCTTTTCAAGAACTGGACCATGGTTTTGAAAACAGGTTATGAGGCTAAGTCCTACTGGCATTTGTCTCAATTTACGTATGTCCTTGGCAATGTTCTGCTGCTCTGCAAATAAAACTATTGTCAAATGATGCAGTTCAGTGCAGGTGTGTGTCTCTTGATCATCGAATAGTAGGGTTGGAAAGGGGCCTATAAGACCATCGAGTCCAACCAGAGTGAGATCTGGTGTGTGTTTTTTTACTTTAAAAAACCTTATGCTTAAAAATCAAAATAACCCCAGCTGGAGCAGAACCAGGCATCTGATGCTGTATTTGCCTCTCTCTCCTCTGGAATCCTCCCCAAGGATTGTTAGTGGTAGATGTACCTGTGGTGGAGATGGGGACAGTCTTGCTGGACCATGCTCTGAGACTTTCTGCATCTGTCTTTGTCTCTTTTCTAGATTCCTTCTCACAGGGCAGTTGGTGCAAGTTAGCCTCATGGTGGAGAAGGGGACAGTCCAGCTGTAGCTACTGCACAAGCATACATATCACAACTTCTGTCTCACAGAAATTCATTGGAATAATTGCAGAGTTGTCAAGTGGCGTCAGCATAGTTTTAGAGTGGGGATTTAAACCTGGGTCCTTCCTGTCCTAGTCCGACAGTACACCATGCTTGGTTGGTCATATGTCATCTTGACAGTCCTCTATTTGAAGGGCTGTCCTGTCCAATGAATCATAAGAAGGGAGAGCAGGGGCCCTGGACAGCAGACTAAACACCCAAGGCACAGAGGTCATCTGGTCAAAGTCTTCTCCACTATTTCTATTTAAATTTTAATAATGATGTCTAAATTTCTATTTATACATGTAAATTAGCACATACAAATTTTATGCAAATCAGTGTCCTCTTTTATCCTCTTTTTGGTGATGCATTTCCTCTTTTTTGGTGATGCATAAATGGCCACCCTGGACCACACTGGTTCTTGTTTAGTACACAAGAGATATCACTCACTGTTAGTGAAATGGTCAATGAAAAAAGAAGACCCAACACATTAGATCTACTTTTGAGCAGAATTATTGGATAAATGGACTTCTTACCTCTTAAGAATCTATTTGGGAGTTTCTGGAGTTGAGGTATCTAACTCTGTAAAGTGTAACTGTCTCAAGAAAAATAAACAGCTATATATTTAGTGAGTTTCTGCAAGAAAGTTAGCTGAAACTGTATATTGATAGGGTGATTGTATTGGTGGGAGTGCTGAAAATCATTTGAAGCTTAGGATACATTTTACTTTTACCTTTTTATAAAGCAGCCCCAAAATTGCCAGACTGATATATAGTCCAGCAGATTTGGATGCCTTGTTGCTGCCACTGTATTCTCTGCCCATTTTAAAGAAGTCCTTTTTTAAAAATCCAAGTGGCTAGGAGATGTCATCTGATTTTATTAAATATATTAAAAAGTCACTTATCTATAACATTCTGATCTGGATGTTTCCTAAATCAGAACATGTCCCATGCTACAATAATTTGTATGTCTTTAGTTTCCCTTTATTCCCATTTTCCTTCTATCACCCTGTTGTGGAATCTCTCCTGTTTCTCAAAGTATCACCATATGACTATCTTAGCTAACAAGAAAGGTAGAGGATATAAATAAACAAACAAACAAACAGAAGGTATTTTAATAGGAAAGGTATTAATCAGTATTATTCAATGACTGCTTTTTTAGACTGAATAAATAAGAAATGACTTGATTTCAGCACTTGGACAGTGCCAACTTGTCTTTTCTCTGTAAGAGCTCCCCTAATCCAAAACCCCATGTGTGCATTAATACACACAGAGAAGTCTGTGTGTACACACAATCCCATTAACCTGATGTGCTGGTTCAATTATAATGCATTGATGGGGAGGCTTACTTTTTATATCAAAATGAGTGCATAGGGGAGAGAAGTGAAACCTGTGCCCCACCTTACCTCACTGTATTAGGCTGCTTTAAGCAGATTTCCCCCCAGACTGGCTTGCTACTGGTATTGGAGTTGGGCTGGCAAATAGGTTAATGTAGTTGAGTGTGCTGTGATAAGGCAGGAGAGGGGTAGATTTTTCTCCCCACATGTGCTCATTTTGAAATAAAAGTGGACTCTTTCCCCACTTCATAGCTGAATAGGCTTTAAAAAAATAAACACACACATCTGATTTGGCTCTCAGAAGGTCTCCAAAGGGATGCACAGGTAGAGCTGTCCATTCCTTTGAAATGAGTGGGACAGCCTTTGTAGGAGAAAGAACTGTGTGTGTGTGTGTGTGTGTATCTCCACAGTAAATGCCTGGATTGGAACCAATATAATTTATTGGAAACAAGCTGAGTACTTTTCAGTCCACATAAGTTGTTCTTAACAGGTAAACATTGTTCAGGACTCCTTTAATGCATGTTAAGGCTGCCAGTCTAAAGGGAAGTAGACAGGCAAGGTTGTATGTGCTATGCAAGAGCAGCTCAGTCTGTGTCTAAGAAACATGTTGCTCAGTGTTGAGAAGCCAGGCTAGAGCCAGCAGCTTCTATTTTCCTCCTAAATAATACAGCCTGGTAAATAAGCCCAAACATTTACCAGCTAAAAGAATTACTAGCCTGCTTAGAAACCACTAGCTTGCATTTCTATGCATGCTGCAGAGGATGGGAAGCCCTTCCTCCCTGGTTATATGGGAATGCAAGCTACTACTCTAAGCAGGCTAGTAAAAAAAAAAAAAAAAAGCCCTCTTCTAAATGGGATGGAGTTGAGAGATGAGCTTCCCTTTCTCTGGCCAACACAGAAATTAAGTGGACTGTGGTGGAAGAATTACCTAGGGAGGCGGTGGGCTCTCCCACACTGGAGGCATTCAAGATGAGGCTGGACAGCCATCTGTCAGGGATGCTCTGACTTGAATTCCTGAATTGAGTGGGGGGTTGGACTCGATGGTCTTATAGGCCCCTTCCAATCCTACTAGTCTATGATGCTGTGATGGAGAAATCCATCTTCTGACAGCATGCTCACTCACCCAGATAGAATTCCTTGTCACCTATCATTACCAGGTGAATTGTTAAATATGAAGCTGGAATAATGATTTCATTTTCATAGAACAGGGGTGGGCAACACATGGCCTGGGGCTGCATGCAGCCTTGCGGTCCCTGCTGCTGCTTCTGCACTACTGAAATTCAGCAATGCAGCAACATTTGTTTTCAAGCTAAATGTGGCCCTTTTGAGTCTCCGTAGTAGTTTGCTGCCAGATTTTGGTGGGAAAGTGCCAATATTTTGCCAATGCGGGTTATGTGGCAGCAGGAGTGCAGCCCCCAGGGGAGTCTGGGGGTTGAAAATTGACCCCTGGATTGCCCAAGGTTACCCACACCTATCATGGAGCTTTCCAAAACACAATTTATCTCCAGTACAAAAACCTAATACCTAGTATTAAAATAAGCATGTTTGTATATATTTCCTAGCAAAATATGTATTTTCTTTCACTTTGTTATTCCAATACGTAAACTTAATTCATAAGCTTGAAAAATGCTTCATTTTTCAATAAAATGAGTTTTCACTTGCCTTCTCATACTCTAATAAACTATATCCCTATACATCAAGAGTTAGAAAACTTTTTTGGCCCGAGGGCCAGATTCCATTTTGGAGAAGCTCTTGGAGGCTACATTCCAGTGGTGGGCAGAGCCATGGGCAAAAGTGGGCAGGGCTGAAAAATCCACATGCCCCAATTTCATTGTTACTAATTTATAGTAGGAAGCATGTCTACTCAGAAGTAAGCAAGAGCATCATGTCTATTCACAAATAAGCAGGACAAGCATCTGCATGTGCTTTGGCAAATTCTTTTGTTAAGCAGTATATAAAGTTATTAAATAAATAAAATAATAAATCTGCAGTAGTGATACTCTGGGCCAGCAGCTCCTTTCTCTGGAGAACTGTCATAGTGGCTGAGAGAGTTAGTCACCTGGGGTTTCCCAGCTAAAGTTCCTGGTTCAAGATTCCTGGCACCTTACAGGGAAAATTAAGCACATACAAACATGCTGTATTTTTAGTAATGGAAGTAGATAACGACAACAAAATATTGTAGTGTATTTCAGCTTCTATCAGGAATGGTTCTGTTCAGGGCTCCAACAGGAGCCTTATAGTGCCTGCCTGATGATATTGTTGGGTATATCTAAGGGTCTAAAGACCTCCAGGCCAGGAAGCCCAATCCATAATATATCAGCTTTCCTAGATTATTTTTGCATCCACCTGGTTGTCTGTCTGTATTTTCTACTTAAAGTAATGGAATGTACATGCAAGTTGTGGCCTCTGGATAACTTTTGTGTTCTGTAAAAGCCACATAATTATGGATTTAAGGAGGAGGCAAGTAATAAAAAGGGACATGAGTATCAGAACTGATCTGGTACCATGGTCTTTCTAGTCCATAATTCTGTTTCCAACTGTAGCCAGCTCACAAGCAGGGCATGAAAGCTGAATAGAGATCTCAGAACTTGATTGGTATAATATGTGAGGTTGAATTTTTTTCACAGAAAATGTTTCTGTGGAAAATGTTCCATTTTTAGAAATGGATTGTTTCAAAGAATTAATTAGCAACATAATGAATAGATACAACAGCAGTCAAATCTAAAATGAGAGTTTTAATTAACGTTGACAGTGGAAAGTATATGCTGTTGAGTTGTCATGTCTTAAAATGTTTATAAGTACTTCAATAAAAATAATTCACAAGTACATTTTTGAATTGTTTGAATATAACATTTAAACCACACAAACTGCTATATTGAACTTTTTTCCTAATAACGTGTTTCAGCCCAATTACTTTTGGCAACTGGAAAAACTTTTGAGGTATTTGTACAGCACAGAAAATTAACATGGTGCATTTTTTATAGTTTTGTTTACTATGTGTAAATCAAATAAACATGTTGAATCAGACCATGGTCAATTTAGGAAAACAGAAAATGTTCTGGAATTCTGTCCAATTCAATGTTTTCCAGAAAACCCATGCCACTTAGGATAATACATACAGTAATGTGGAGTGTGGAAGGGAGAGACATTACAATGTCCCAAATAAGAATTAGGGTTTTTTTTCACCCATTGAAATTAGTTTTGCTTTATGTATTTCCATGGAAGTTGCAACATGTATGTAATGTTCCTGTTGGATTATTGTGCAGAGGACTGCTAGAAGAGATAGGATACTGATAGGGGATTATTTTAAAAGCATTGTTTTCATATTTATTATGACATCATGTTTAAAAACAGTTTTTCATTTAGGTCATTTTATATTAAGTGACTAATATTTTGCAGGCTATGAGAAGACAGATGATGTTTCAGAGAAGACCTCACTAGCTGATCAGGAGGAAGTCAGAACTATATTTATCAATCAGCCACAGTTCTCTAAATTTTGTAACAATCATGTCAGGTACTTATAACTTTTTATATACCTAACTTATATAACCTAATTATATCTTCTTATTGTTAGTTGTTACAATGTTATACTATGATAATTTGTGTATAATTTTAGGGAAATAGTGTGTTATTTGGATTGTAAGTAAAATATGGCAGGAATTAAGGGTTCAAGGAAGCTGTTAATTCACTCGATGCAGACTTGTAAAAAAGACTTTTGCATTATTCAGCAGTGGCTATTAAGAATAATTAAAGCCTGAATAATTATTTAAAGAATAATTAAAGCACTTGCATTACATTTTGAAATTTCTGTATTCTTAATGTTTTCAGGCAGAATTGTAAAAGAATTATAGAGTTCAAAATGTGTTGGTTGATATTGCTTAATCTTTTTTTGATGAAAGGAACCAGTACTAAACATTTCTTAATTGTAGCTGCTTTCCTAGTGCTATACAGGGAGGTCAGTGGTAAAACTGGTGAGATCAGATTGCAACCCTCTGGAAGAAGTAGAGTCTTGTCTCATTTGTGCAGCATTTTGGAGAAGTTTAAAAATAGCAAGAGTTTCTTATTTTCTCCAAATCTTCCAATAAGTGAGATAGGACTCTGCATCCTTGAGCTCTTTGACAAGCACAAAGGACTTGGAAGGAAGGTGGAGTTTCCTATCACTTCTGACGCACTTTCTGCTTCTTTCCCTGTTCCAAACTGCAACACCAAGAGAGCTTGTCAGAAACTGCTGAGAGTCCTCATTAGAGGGCAGGGACACTTTCCTATGGTGTGCTGGCACGCCTGCTCAAAAGGACACTGTCCCAAATTTTCCAGTCCAACAAAATGAAGAATCCACAATATGCTGATACCATCTACTGGTTATTGGAGGAAGTAGCACTATTAAAGATTCTGAGATAAACGTTTGGTCAAGAGCCAATGAGAGGAAGTGCAATAGACTTCCTCAGATACCTTCAAACTGAGAATAAACGTCAGGCCTCCACATAGAGTAACATTGCCTGGAGTAACAACACCTTGAGGCCTCTGTGAAAGGACCATATCAAGCATTGAAACCTCTTAACTGCTTCCAGTGTTAAAAAGGTTACAAGGAGTGTTAAGAGAAATTCTGAGACATCTCTGCTTTTTCTTTACATTTTAAATTGTATATATCTAGCAGGCCTAGAAAATGTTTGTGAGCTTGTTCCCTAATTGTTCTGTTAATTCTCCTTTAAGATGAACAAATTGGCCTACAAGAAAACTTTATTTTTATCTTTAAAGTAAATGTCTGTATTAGTTAAATTTGTACTTTTTCTGAAGGCCATAAAAGGGGCTGAATAATTGGCTGACATCCAAAGTACCTTGCAACTAGGTCTGTTGCAAGACAGCTTTGGGCTTGTGTTTGCTGAAGAGCAAAGCTCCATGTAACATAGCAAATTGCTTTTGAAACTGAAGGGATTTTCAGAAGTAGTTTGTAATATGTAATATGGGGTCTGCTGTTCAAAGGAGGAAAAATCTAAAGTTCTCTCAGCATATCCAAGCCTTTGGATATGCCTAAAACATTTTAGATTCTAGCCATTTTTTAATTAAAAAAGCTTTGGCTATTGGGTAATATAGAAATGTAATAAATAAATAAAATAAATAAAGTTTAAATTTGTAAATAAACAAAAATGAAAAATAGTCGCATTCATTTAGATTAACTTCTGTTACCTGTCTCCTGTTACTTAACTATAAATAAACCTAAGAACAATTTAATTTACATGTACACAGGTTCTGGCATTCATAATACCTAAACAGGTATGTAATTTATTTTGGAAACACTTTCTGTATTTTATAACTGAAATATGACGGAAGTGGAGCATTTTTATTTTTTAATTCAAATTATTTAAAAATTTGCATGTGCATATGTGTGGACATAAAAAGTGCCTATGACACACATACCAAAACATATACATGTCTGTGGCATCAGCAGTGGTTATGTTGTGGGGCTAGTTTTGGCTTTTCCAGGGTACAATTTGAAGTAACTACAAAATCAGTTTAACGAGAAATCACAGTGGAGAAAGTAAAAACATACTGTTGGCAATGACAGCTTTGCAATACTATATCCAAAATCAAGTCAGCAAATCAAGTCCATATCAGTAGATTCTGAGTCCCTGGGAGAAAATCTTTTCTGGTCCAAGGACTCAAAATCTACAGATGTGGACTTCATAAAGGCAATTTATTGAAACGGATCTTGACCAGCATTCTGTAATTACAGTACATTCTTGTTGTTATACATTCTTTGACAATATAATTGTGAACTGTATTATTGTGAGTTGTGGGGTTTGGATATTGTTTTAGAACCCCTAGTAGTGGTGTATTCTAGCTTTGCAATACTTCCTCTAAGTCTCTTAAAAGGTATAATAAGTGCATAGGCTCATGAATTTATTTATTTAATTTAAAGTATTTATATACTGTTAAGAACATAAGAGTTGCCATGCTGGATCAGACCAAGGGTCCATCTAGTCCAGCATTCTGTTCACACAGTGGCCAACCAGCTGTTGACCAGGAACCCTCAAGCAGGGCATGAGCACAACAGCACCCTCCCACCCATGTTCCCCAGCAAGTGGTGTACATAGGCTCGCTGCCTCTGGTACTGGACGTTACACATAGCCATCAGGACTAGTAGCCATTGATAGCCTTTTCCTCCAGGAATTTGTCCAACTGTCTTTTAAAGCCCCCCTGTTTGATATCATAAGATTTCTTAAGTGGTTTACAATTAACTGACTTAACACGCAGACTTGTCAGACTATATTTATGAATTCTGAATACAGGGTGCTATATGATTTTTATCTCTATCTCTTAACCACATACTGTTTTAATCTCTGTCTCTTAACCACATACTGTTTTAATCTCTGTCTCTTAGCACTGCAAAATACAACTTAATCACATTCCTGCCGAGGTTCCTCTATTCCCAGTTCAGAAGAGCTGCTAATGCCTTTTTTCTTTTCATTGCATTGCTTCAGGTAAGCTAGACCAGGTAAATATATATTTAATAGAATTTAATAGTTATAGGTCATAAGTAAAGTTGCTTTTAATGTCCTGACATGTCATATCCTCATCGATTTGAATTGTGTGATACCATACAAGTTCAGAGAAAATTTCATTGGAACTCCTTGGGCAGAATTCAGTGGTGCCCTTGCGTTTACAGCCATCCCCACCACTTTTGGTCCACAAGCGGCCGCTGCCTATTTAGCGCTTCCGGAGGCAAACTGAGATGAGCAGAAATGCTCATTTCTGGAAAGAGGAAGGTCAGAAGAGCTCACATAAGGGAGCTCCATTGACCTGCCCTCTTCCAGAAACAAGTGTTTCTGCTTGTTTGGGGGCTTGCCTCCAGAAACACTAAATCGCAGTTCTCCAAGCAGTAGGGGCACTTATGGACCAGAAGTGGTGGGGTTGGCCATTCATAGACCAGAACTGGCAGCCAGCTCCACTAGCAAATGGACGGCATTGGATTCTGCCCTTCGTTTTACATTGGAGAATTGTCATATTTATATAAATACCAGATGCGTTCACACGACATGCTAGCCCATGATGGGTGACTAGCCATGCACTGCGGGTTGTTTTGCATCTGCCAGAGGATCAAGCAAACAACTCAGAGTGCGAAGCTGGTTTGCCCCCATCCTCCCTCCCTTCCCCCCTCCACCTGGCATCCCAGGGGACTTGGCAGAAGACCTGTCTTGTCTGCTGCTAAGTCTCCCTTCCCAGCTCTGATCACGATCTTGATCACGATTGGAACCCTTTGAATTTTATTTTCTTGGCCCCGTTTTTGTACAAAATTGGGACTGAGGATTTTTTTTTGCACTTTTCCGTGCCCAGGGAATGTGCACAATTTTTTTTTAATTAAAAAAAAATTGTGGATATTTCCCGGGCATGGGGAAGTGGGAAAAAAGTTCCCAGTCTCGTTTTTGCACACAAATTCCAATACAACCATATGGAGCCAATACTCCATAGGGTGGCATTGGAATTTAAAAGCGCCCTTTGCCAAAAATTGGCTTGGGGGGGTGGGGAATCCAACCCCTCGCCATGGACCCTGTTGCCCCAAGGGTCCATGGCAAGGGGTTGGATTCCCACCCACCCCCAGCTGAAGGGGCATTTTTAAGTTCCAGTGCAAGCCTGTGGAGTATCAGCTCCATAGGGCTGCACTGGAAGTCGTGCACAGAAATGGGAATGGGAAAATAAATTGCACTTCTGCATGCCTGGGGAATGTCCATAAATGTTTTTTAAAAAAAATTAAATCCCTAGGCATGGGGAAGTGCGAAAAAATGTTCTCGGTCTCATTTTTGCAAATAAAGGGCCCAGGAAAATTTTTTAAAAGGGCTCTGACAGTGATCAAGACTGTGGTCCAAGCTGGGATGGGGAGATTGGCGGGGTGACAGCCTCCCCAAGGTGCCATTTGGGCACCATTGGAGGGGCTGTCACTGGCAAGAGGAAAAGGGCATGGACAGCAGCTTGGCCACAATTGTGAATGGCGATTGCAGCGCCGCTCAGCAGAGTGGCGGGAGTTTCTGCTGCTCTTGCTGAGCGGCTCGCTGCCCAGTGCCCTTTACGCACAATGGGTTGGCATGTTTGGATTTTCATGATATGCCACCCCATCATGGGTAAAAACAGCCCCTACCTCAGATTGTTGGTTATTACGGTGGGTTGTTCAGGAAGAGCAACCTACCCTTCTAAGAACAGTCCCAGTTCGCATGACACACTAACCCATCATGGGCAGTCAGCCATGATGGGCTAGCTTGTCATGCAAACAGTCACAGTGATGCTTCCTTAAACACATACATTGTTGTAATAAAATCTAACCTTAAACTCATTTTAACAGTTGCACTTTGCATGCTGCATGGATAGATAAAATGAAGACTGACTAAGAGAAAAAGGAATACTTCTGAAGTTTATGTGTCTGCTGTATGGGAAAGAAGTCCAGAGGCAATGAGGGATAGCAAGTGCGGAAATGCTGAGTAGTAGACAGTTAGGAACAACAGCATCTTTATCCCAAGTCTTTCCATTTGGAAGTGAAATGTTTGTTGCTTCAGTCAAAATTTCAGCTACCTATTTGAGGAATTGTCCTCTTTTACATTTAAAAGAGCTCTGCTGGTTCTTTCATGTTTATTTTGTATTTCTGTTTATACTAACTAAATAGCATTTTAAAATATAAAATATACTTTTTCTTACTCTTTCTTTTCCTTAGCAAATTCCAGATGTTTCTCCAACAGGACGTTATACAACCTTGGTTCCTCTCTTATTTATTTTAGTTGTAGCAGCAGTTAAAGAAATAATAGAAGATGTTGTAAGTATTAACCAAAACATTTTCTAAATAATATTGAACTGTAGTGCTTATGTTCAGGTAACATATACTGTTTAAATTATATTTGATTTGATCTAAAGGTGCCTGTTTATTAAAAGGCACGTTTCATGAGTGGAAAAGTACCTTTGGATCCAGCCTTCAGAATGTTTAGGACAAAGGTAGATTTAATTTTTTTCTTTCTAAACAGCAAGAAAAAAAACATCAGGCTATGGGGCAGACATTTGTTATTGTACATATAAAGTACATGCAGTGGTGGTGATGTCTTTGAGCAGTAGGAGGCCCAGGAACAGATCTTATGCATCGTCCTTCATCCACTTGCCTACCATTTCCTGTGCATTTATAATTATCACAATTTTCTGTTCTTTTTATATTTTTAAAACAGCTGATCTGTGACACAGTAGTTCATGTTATGAAATTATTCTGTTAGTTAATTTTTTCTTCCTCTCTGGATGTAGAGTTGCTTTTGAAATAGGAGACTTTCAAAACAGTATTTCCTGACCCCATAGACAATGAAATTATAAAATTGAAGGCTTGTTGTTGTTTCTAGCATCACTAAGGGATATGTGGCTCTTGATACCTCATTGGATTACTTAAAATATGCATATTAATTAGTCATTGACTGTAACATCAAATGGTTCCTTGCAGAACAATGATTACAAATAGAAATTTCAGTCATTCCATCTCAACTGAAAGACAGTACTTTTCAATACATATAGTTTGCACAATTGGCGGAGAGTATCAAGTGGTGAACGTGCATGTGTGACGTGGCCTTCATGCCTTGCAAATGACTGACCTGTTTGCACGATCCCAACAACCCACTGTCAGCCACTTGTGCAAACTCTGTGTATTGAAAAGTACTTTCTGATTAGTCATGGTGGGTTGTGGCCCACAGGTGCCAGGTTGCTGATCCCTGCCCCTGCTGCGGCACCTTCTCATCACATGCAAACCCAGTGAGGATGGGTTGTTTGTTTATTTATTTCATTTCATTTCTATACCGCCCAATAGCCATGGGCTGTTTTAGGGTTGCAGGTGGCTTGTCAACCACCCAAACAACCCACCTTTTCCGGGTTCACATATAACGAAAAGCTACAATGCACCCATGCTGCACCCCAAATATTCTAAATGGTAGCCACTACCACAGCAGGAAGCCCCGTAGTGAAATTCCTCCATGGTAGCTTCTTGTTACATGTGAACCAGACCAATATGTGTGAGCTGCCGCTGTTTAAAAGTATTGTGTTTGAGTTAATTATTAAGTGGTAGGAAAACTCTGTGGTGTTCAGTCTGTGGTAGCTTTTTCACATATGTAAGTCATCACTTGATGTAGTTACCGAGAGATGGATATGCCTGAGAAATAGGGCTAGTATCAGAAGGTAGTATCCCTATCATGCAGATACTGTTAACGTGTGGATATTCATCTCTTAGCAAATGCAACATTAAGTGATTACTTAGAGCACAATCATAACCTGCAGATCTGCTGGCTGGAGAGTGTTAGGATGGGGTAGAAAAGCCCTTCCATCAGCAGAAAGGAGCTCTGCTGGTGTTTGTGCGGAGGCACATTTGTCCAGATGGCCCTCGGTACTCCGCAAAGAGCCCAAGAGGTCCCAGGATTGGGTGCTTCACTTAAGCCAGTCTGGAGGTTAAGTGACATCAACAGGAGGGAAAATTTAAAAAAACAATGATATTCTGGAGAAGAAAAATGGTGAGGCTGTCCCTGGACACACTGCATGCCCTGGCCAGCATAAGCCCGCTGGACGATCCACCACTTCACTACCCCACCCCAATCCCACTTAGGATTGCTCTGTTACACATTTGAAAAGCCTACCACAGAGTTTTCATATCCCTAGATAATTGCCTCAAACACAATTATTATTGCATAGGAGCAGTTCATGAATATTCATTTGTAAGTCATGTAGGCCACATCACACATTCGTGTTCATCACATGATGACTCTCAGCCAAATGTGTAAACTGCCTGTGTTGAAAACTACTGTTTTTGAGTTGACGTTTAATTTAAGACTTTTATCAAATGGCTTCTTTGGGTAAGCTTAGGAGTTACCATCTGAGCCTGACACTTGTACGTATGTGATTTACACTCTTCTTTCTTTCTATCTTTAAGGAAAAAGTTACATATAGGTTTCCACAAATCTGCTTGCCAGCTCACCACTGGCAAGTACATTTTTTCCTGGCAATTCCCCTGGCCTTCTTCAAGGCTTGGGAGAAGTCTGGAGGATTTCCCTGATCTTGCCCTGAGTCTTGAAGAGGTTAAGAAACAGTAAGGCATCTTGCTGGTCTCCATGCCAATATAAAGTCTAGCAAGTGTGGGAGAAGGGTGAGGGATCGAAGCTCAGTGTAATGTTACAGTCAAGATGACTTGGGAGAGAAGGAGGGTCAGTTGCAAGTACAAATTTTCACTGGCCGTGAAGGCCAGACTAAATTTCTGGTTACATGCTTTCTTTTTAAAATGATGTCATCTTGCCAATAAGATGCCAGACATAATCTGCATTTTTAAATGCACTTCTTGCAGCACTCTGATATCCTTTTCCCTTTCTTGATATATTTTTATACATTTAGGCCTACTATACCTATGTATCTGTTTGAATATGATGTTGTTTTGTTTTCTATTCATATTGATAGAATTCCTAGAAAAGGGGTCATTAGTGTTGAATTGGAACAATAGATGCTGTTATGAAAGCAGCAATCTTGGATACAGTTTTTATGTGCTAAGACCCACTGAATTAAAATAGTCTTTAGCATGACTATCTGTTTACTTAAAAGCAAGTCCCACTGAGCTTGGTGAGACCAGCTTCCTTAAATGCATATGCCTATCTGGCTTGAAGGAACCCGTAATACACACATGAAGCTTCCCTGTCTCACTTGCTGACCACTGATATTGCACAAGCCGTTTCTCTTAAAACAAATGGGAAAAACCTGCTAGCATTCTGTAACCATCAACTGCCTTGTTCCTGGTTGGTGTGTGTGTGTAAGCTATGGTTGTGGGCAGAGATACTTGTGGCTATACAGTCAAATGGGAGAATGAGCCTGCAAGACATATTCAAGGAGCAGTATCCAGTGCTGCCACTTCACTTATGCAGTTGACATAGTGGTAGCATGAGTGACCTCTAGTGCAATCCCAATAGTGTATGGTGGTGTGACAGGCTTCCCTGTAGGATGATGTGAAGCTACCCTGTCAGGTTTTTGTTGATGCATTGGGAATCCAGACAATGTGTAGTCTGGGCAATGATGGAGGGTGCAGAGCTTTTATTCTGTTGCCATAGCAATATCAATAGAGCTATAATCTAATGCTAGTGCTGCTTCTAATGGGCCAATGTGCAAGGACCCCCACCTCTGACACAGATCCCTCAGTGCGTGGCTCTCTTTTATAATTTATATTTTCGTCTAAAGTGAACAGTGTTTTGATATTTAATTACAATAGTTTTAACATTTATATATTTTTGTTTCAGAAAAGGCATAAAGCTGATAATGCTGTGAACAAAAAACAAATACAAGGTATGAACATTAGTACAGCAATTTTTTAAAAGTACAGTGAAGAAAAGTGTATGACATGTTTTGACTCCCATTGTTTTTAATGACTACTTTTTAATAGCAGTTAGCAGTTCATCAACCACAGGAACATGTTTTGTTTTGTGAAATATAGATCAGATAGCTCCTGTACTGTACCTAGAAATCTGAGGAATTTTAAGTCACAAAAGTTGACTGTAAAATGTGGTTGAGGACATTCATCACTATCTTTAGGGCTGTTGTTTATATGCCTCCCCGATGTCTAAATTGTTTGCTCCATGTGTGATCTATCAAAAAAATGATAGACCACATAGTTTATAAATTCAAATATAAAGGATTTATTTTCAATAAGTATGGTCTCTGTATTGGTACACAAGTTAGGGATATGTCATTTGAAAATAATTAGTAGTGTAATTTTATGTTCCAGTGTAGCTTTAATTTTTAGTTATTTATGTAACTTTTAGATAGTTATTATGGGGTTTATAAGTTATTTGTAAATTATTTAGTTAAAATATAATTAAAGTTGGGTTTTATTTGATTTGAAATACCAACATTTGTATTTTTTTTTTTGTATTATTGTAGTACTGAGAAATGGAGCCTGGGAAATTGTTCACTGGGAAAAGGTATGTGATCTGTTTTCCTTGCGAATAAAAATGTAAATAATGGCCTGGTTCGCACATAACAAGAAGCCTCTGTGGGTGAATTTCCCCACCAGGCTTCTGTTTTGAATATCTGAGCTGTGATGGGGCACATCATAGCTTGTCATTATGAAAGGGTGAACCTGGCAAGGGTGCATTGTTGGGGTGGTTAACAAGCCACCCAGAACCTATGGGCTGTTTTAGGGTTGCAGGTGGCTTTTTAACCAACAACCCACTCTTGCTGGGGTCACATGTAACAAACTACAAGTAGTGAAAATGGCAGCTGCCACTGCAATGAGGAGTTCCATGAGGAAATTCACCCACAGTGGCTTCTCGTTACATGTGAATCAGCTTACTGTGCTGGACCCAAAGAACTATAAATAGCTTTATAAATATCTGCTAGTGCTACTTTCCAAATTCTTGCAAAGCACTAGTGGAAGATTTTGTGTAACACTAGGTAGGTTTTTTAAAGCAGTTCTTATGCTTGTGCAAGTTCTTGTGCAAATGAAAGAACATCTTAGGATTTCATTTCATTCTTCTTGTGCAATGATGTAGTGTGAGGTTAAACAACTCTTCTATGAGCAGGAGACACCTTCAGCGCACAGAACAGTATCTTTGGATCCAAACCACTATGTTTGCCATATTGATTTACTTTGGTTAAACCACTGTTAGTTGTTTATCTGAAAGTTCTGATTTCTTTTTCATAGACTACATAACATTCCAACGCAAATACAACAATGGAATTATAATATATTAGAAAAGAGGAAGTTACTTTTATCTGTGAAAATTACCCACAGGTATCCATGCAATGCCATGTGAAGACAGTGGAATGTAGGATTTGGTGCAAGCATCCCAGTGCCACTTTAAGAAGACAGCTTGTATCCTTGCTTGGCACTGTGAGCTGGGCCTTGTCCCTGTAAAAGGGCAACAGCAGCCAACAGCACTGCTCTGTCCGCACTTGAACGAGCCTTTGTTCAGTGCTTCTCTGTCACACAAGGAATTTTAGGGGAGAATGGGTTACTAACAGACCTTTGTCTTATTCTAAAGGTTGTCAGAATGGCCTCCTCCCCTTAGTAGTAATGCAACATTGTGCTAGCAAAACTCCGTAAGGATGTATAATGGCATTGGTTCTGGTGGTTAGTATAGGACACTGATTTAACTCTTCTAGTACAAACCTCTCTATGATTTGGTTGTCCATTAAATTAGCCATGTAACCTGATCGCAGAGTTTCCTTATGACTGAGTAGTAGACAGCTGGAATGCAAAATTTGCTTTACATATTTTTAATATTTGCTTTACATAGTTTTAATATTTGCTTTACATAGTTTTAATATTTGCTTTACATAGTTTTAATTTCACTAAATATTTAATCAATCCTACATAATCATGAGAGAGATTAATTTCTCTTTCAGAAGTTGGATTAGATGGGGCTTCCCCCATATAAGCTTAATTTTTCAGCCAGGAAAGGGTTTCCCAGCCATTATCATTATGTTGTGCGGACCCCAACACAGTGGAGGCAGCCAGAGATCTTAAAAGGATCGTTTATATTAGTTCTGGGAAAGATCCCTGTCTGAAGCTTAGAAGAACTGCTGCCCATCAGAATAGACAGTACTAGTATAAATTAGACCAAAGACCTGACTTATTATAATGCTGATTCATGTATCCAAGTCACCAGACTTGGCTGTGGCATTTCTCTTGTGCATGTGTAAACAGTACATCAGGTGGATCTTATGCGCCACCTAGTGGTCAAAGGCAAAATTATTGCTCCAGTTAAGTCTTTTAGCTGTGTTTCCCACCGTTGAAGCTCAGTTTTGCGATTTTGCTTCCCTGAAGTGATCATGGATTCTCCGCTTTGCATTCTTCTGACTCAGGCTTCTTTTTTTCCATTTTCTCCCTAATTTTTGCAGGTCTGTGTGTTATTGTCTGTTCTCTTTTCCTCCCTTCCCAATATTTTTTCCTTTCAGGGAAAACAGTAAATGCAAAACAAAACACCGCAGCTTCCCCATTCTTGCCAGCTACCTTTGTCGTCATCTGTCACACACACACACACACACACACACTCATATTTGGCCTGCCTTTTCCCCCTTGTGCCTTTGGCTCTGCAGCTTGCTATGGGGATGCAAAAGGAAAGTCTGTTTCTGCCCACAAGTCTCCTCATAGCCTCACCCAGCAGTCTCCTCAAGCTCTTCACAAGCCGCCTCCGCAGCCTCTGTGAGTGATGGAAAGGCAATAATGGCAGCCATTACTGACCCTCCTCACATTCACACTGAAGCGGCTTGTCCATCTACAGCTTATGAAAAAGCAAGCCCTTCTGTTGCATCAGAATCTCCCTTTTTGCCATCTTTGGGACAGTTTTCCTCACCAGGGTTCAAAGCAAGATCGAGTGCCTGCAACGACACAGCCCTGGCTGGTACGGACATTGGGAGTTTGGGAGGAAGAGGAGGACAAGGAACGGGAAACCTGGCCTTATACAGGAACCCAGCTTTTGCTACATTGTCTCCTAGTCAGTGGGCCAGAAGGAGCCTTAAGGCAGGTGAAGATCTCTCTGATGACAGAGAGGCAGACTTGGCTGGGAATTTGGGCAGTCTGTTTTCGATGCAATCTTCCCCAAAGGAGTTCCACGAGTTCACAGAACTCTGTCAATCCCCTACAATTAGGCAGCAATCTGGGGGGATTCAGTTTCTCTGGAAATTCCACCTTCTCTGCTGCAGCACTTGAAAGAAGCTTTATTAGCTGACCTAGCTAAGGATGCCTTGACTCATTCTCGGCCTTTAACCCTTTCTATGTCTACTACATCTAGAAATGCTGCACAGCCCTCTGGCTCTCTCCTAATGTCACAGCAGCCTCCATAGACTCCTTCAGCTCCAGCTCAGGGCAGGGTTCATATATCTCCAGATACTCATGATGTACCTAGGAGGAAGTTAAAAAGAAAACGTCAGATCAACCCAAATCTGGACTCTCCTAACCCAGATGAGAATGATACGGACTTCATTGTCCTGGATGAAGAGGAGTGGAGTGGTGAGTCGGACCTCAAGGAGCCTGATTCCTATCGCCTATTTCAGGACTCCCATTATTTTTCCCTGCTATGTAAATCTATGACAGCCTTAGATTTGATTCCTTCAGGTGAAGCTCCTCAACCCTCTACTTCTAGGATGGTAGCTGTCAGCCCTGATCCTCAACCCAAGATCAAAGTGGTGAAATTGCCTGCTCTTATCCCAAAAGTGATAAGAGGAGAGTTGGATTCTCCTTTGCAGCACAAGAAATCCATCACTATTGCTAACAAACATTATGTTTTAGAGCAGCCTATTATGGATCACATTAAAGTCCCGCTTATTGATGTGCCCGTGGTGGCTCTGGTGAATTGTGCTCTTCACCCGAAACATACGGATGCGCAGCTCAAGGAAACGGTTGAGCACAAGCTGGATACTGGTTTGAAGAAGGCCCATGAAGCAGCATCCTTGGGTGGCAGCTTCAGCGTTGGTTTTTGCCAGACCTTCCCTCCTGTGGTTGGAAGATGTGTTGGATGGGGCACTTCATGATCAAGCCAGTTTACCCAAGACCCTTCTCAAGGTCTCTAGAGTGGTAGCTTTTATTGCTGGCGCCTCTTTGGATGCAGCTCAGTTTTATGCTAGATCCCTAGCAGCTGATGTGTTTTCCAGGAGACTCCTTTGGCTTTGCATTGGGAAGCTGCTCCTCCTTCGAAGTCCAACCTAGTGTCAAAGTCTTCTGTTGAGGGCAAGCTCTTTGGGGAAGAAGCATTAAAGGACTTCCAGGTCAAATCAGAAGATAAGAAAAAGGCTATGCCCACGACAAGAAAGAAGGAAGAAAGCCGTTTCTTTAGGAGATCTCTTAACCCTTACCAAACCAGCCAGCCATTTCATTTTTCCAAAATCTCCAGGCAAGGGAGGGATGTTCGGTCCACCTGTTCCACCTGGGCTCATTCCCAAGGAGGAAATAAAGGCCAACAGAACTTCTCCACTAGATATGGCTCATCCATCATGTCAAGAAGATACAAGCACCAGTTCTGACACCAACCTTTCATTGGTGGGCGATTGTCTTGCCGGGTACGCTGACAAATGGCTCGCCATCACCTCACATCATTGGGTCCTGGAGACTCTTGGCTCAGGTCTGCATCTGGAGCTGACATCTCGACCTCCCTGCTATTTTTTCCCATCACCAGCCCCAGCAAACCCGGCCAAGAGGGAGATGGTGAAATTGGCCGTCCAACTTCCTACTAGATATCACGGCAGTGGAACTGTTCTCACTTCTTTACAGTCCGAACTGAAGATGGGTCCATCAGAGCTGTCTTGAATCTCAAGTTTCTCAAGTACTTCATCTGTTACTGCTGGTTCTTGATGGAGACTTCTCTCCAGGGTTCTGTGGAGGTAAAGGAAGAAAAGACAAGACTCATTCTAGTGGCTCCCTTTTTTGGCCGTGGAGACCCTGATCAATCGGGGCAGCAGCTTCTCCTTGGCCCCTTCTTCTGCAGGACGACCTGTTATTTCAAGGCCATCTCATTCATCCAAGTCCTGTGTGGCTTCAGTTACATGTCTAGAGATGGAATGGAAACATTTTGCCAAAGAAGACTAGGGATAATGGAAAATTCCACCACGGATCTCGGTGAGGCCGAATGCCAGTGCCAATCCCTGCAGAGGCCATGATAGGCTATGTAAGTATTTATGTAGCCTATCATGGCAAGCAAAAAACAACAACAACTCGTATGCAAATGGCAGCGGCTATGGCGGCCGCCATTTGCGTTCCCTATTTTTCGCCGTTTTATCCTATGTAAATATTTACATAGGCTATTACGGCGAAAAAAAGGGGAACGCAAATAGCGTAGTGGGCACTATTTTTTTTCCGCTGTAATAGCCTACGTAAATATTTCTGTAAGATAAAACGGCGAAAAATAGGGAACGCAAATTGCAGCCGCCGTAGCCGCCGCCATTTGCGTATGCTGGGGGGGGGGTTGGCCTGCCGTGATAGGCTACGTAAATACTTACGTAGCCTATCACGACAGCCTGGCTGGACGCAAATGGCGGCCGCTACAGCGGCTGCCATTTGCGTCTGCAGCAGCCCGTCCATGGCTGGAACTCCGGCTGCAGACAGCCCTGGCCGGCTGCTCCGTGGAGCCGCCGTGGAGCAGAGCCGGCCGGGCAGGATTCCGGGGGGAAGGACCGGATCACCTCCCCCCCATTGAAGATTCTGTGGGGAGGGACGGAGCGCCTCCCCCCCCCCCCGCGAATCACATCCGCGAAAAGGTAAGTGACTTTCGTGCATCCCTAAAGAAGACCTCTCCCCTGCCATAATTGAGATTATATTGGCCTCTAGGAGGACATCTACCTGCAAAATTTACTAGTGTACGTGGAAGATATTCTTCATTTGGTGTACTAGGAAAAGGATTTGTGCTCAAAAAGCTAGAATCTCAGACCCTTTAGCATTTCAGCAAGACGGTTCGGCTGTGGGTCTCAAGCCTAATATGCTCAAGCATCAGGCTTCCATGCTATCTACTCTTCTAAGAAAAAAAAACTCCACATAGGTCCATGGGCTCTCATCTTTTTCTTAAACAGTTCTTGTGCAGAGCTTTTTCAAAGTCACCTCCAGTTCAACACCGTTTCTCTTCCTGGGATCTCCATAAAGTACTTTCAGCACTTCCAAAGCCACCCTTCGAGCCCCTGAAATCAGTATCTCTCCAACTGCTCTCTTTCAAGGTTTTATTCTTGGTGGCCATACATCAGCCAGAAGGATCTCCAAACTTAATGTCCTCTCTGTGAATAAACACCTATGGGTATTCCATAAAGATAGAGTTGTGCTCCATACTAACTCCTTTTTCCATCCTAAAGTTCTGTCTCCTTTTCATTGTCAACAAGAGCTAATTCTTCCCACTTTTGTCCTTCCCTGTACACCCCTCAGAAAAGAAATGGCATTCCCTTGTTGTCAGGAGAGCCCTGAAGGCCTATGTCAGCAGAAACAAAACTTTTTGGCAGTCACATTCCCTGTTTGTGTCATTCCATCCTGCTTCCTTGGGACGGAAGGTTTCTAATGCCACTCTAAAGGCCTGTATTCCCCTAACCTATTCCAGCCTGAAGTTGTCTCCACCTACCAAAATTTTTGTCCATTCTACAAAAGCAGCCACAACATCAGCAGCTATTTTCCTCAATGCTCCACTGCATCAATTTGTAGGGCAATTACATGAGCAAATCCCAGCACCTTTGTTAAAACATTACAGGATTGATTTACATGCCTCTGCTGAGGCGACCTTTTGAAGGTGTGTCTTGCAATACATCTTTCCCAGTCATTAAGCAGCTACTACTTTTTGCATCCCACCCTACATGGGTCAAGCTTTGGTATGTCCCACCTGATGTACTGTTTACATGCACAAGAGAAAAGACTTTTACTGACCCGTAAAAGGGATTTCTTTGGGCATGTAAAACAGTACATCAGGGCCACACCCCGGATTCAGATTCTGTTTCTGGCTGTTTCTGCTGATGGTGATTAGTTTTCTTATTTTTTCACACTTTGTTTCTTCCCAAGCCCTGTCTGCAGAGAGTGTGAGATGTCCTGTTTTTCTTGTTTGTGTTTTGCTATTCTCACTGATCCTTTTATTTCCTGAGCATGTGATCGGAAACTTGAGCTTCAAAGGCGGGAAAGGCAGTTAGGAGAACAATCCTATGCATGTTTAGACAGAGAAAAGGCCTGCTGGCTGGGGAATGCTGGGAGGTGTAGGCCTTCTTTCTGTCTAAACATGCATAGGATTGTGCCCTAAAAGACTTAATTGGAACAGCGATTTTGCCTTTGACCACTAGGTGGCGCATAAGATCCACCTGATGTATTGTTTTACATGCACAAAGAAATCCCTTTTACTGGTAAGTGACCAATGTCTTATTTCTGACCATGGGTCATAAAATTAGTGTAGAAGTTGACTCAGCCTTATAGGGAGAATATAGGCAGATGTACTTCACTTCAGACTAATTGTGATGGAATTCAGATACCTTTTAAACCTTTTTTCAGATTCCAGCCTAAACAGTTTACCAATTTTATAAGACAATGAATATTTAAATACAGTAAAAAGTTAAGGGCTGTTCTGCTAGTTTCAGATTATTAACCAATTCCTAGTTTTCTTTCAGGTAGATGTTGGAGATATAGTTTTAATAAAAGGCAAAGACTATATACCTGCTGACACTGTACTTCTCTCATCAAGGTAGAGATGCTTATCAACAGTTCCAGTGTAAAGGCTGGTTTCTCTACCCTGCCTTGACTTTATAATTACTCCAAGGAAATAAAGAATAAACAGAAGTACTCTTATGTCTAATGCTAATTGTATGTAAAAAAAACACCCAGAAATATTATATTACCAAAATATTGTTTTTCAGTATAAACAAAGTTAAGTATAACAAATGGATAAATGCTTTTAAAGGACAGAGGATTCCAATGTGTTTGATGTTATTCTCTTCTTTCCCTTAGTCACATAATTCTTGGCTTTGGGCATTTCTAGTCTTGATTTTATTTAATAATCACACAAATCCATTCATCAAAAATAAATTGTTAATTTGCTGCATAAAAATGGCTTCACTATTGACAGAAACTTATTTGGAAGACAAAAACATTCCCTAAAAATTATACTGAAATTGTATTCATACATGAAAAACCTCTTAATTTCCTTATAACATCAACGTGCAAAATATTACACATAATATTTTGTTAAGGTTAAATCTGAGATGTTGTTTATCTGTATTTCCTTGGACAAGTTTATTTGCTAGTCCACAATGAATATGTAGAAGCATTTTTTTCAAAATCTATCTGATCGGGTCATTGCTTGCACTGTATGTTTGAATAGACTATTTTAATAATCTTAAAAGAAGATTTTTAAAAATGCTAGGTGAATAATGTATTATAATTTCATTGCTTTTTGGTTAAAATGAGGCATCAATTATTTGGGGCTGTGTGTATATATGGGCATTGGAAAAAATCCTTAATAATATGAGTTGGATTGTGGGGCCAATATATATTACCACCTGCAGAAGGCTTTCTGTCTTAATTTGTGTTTAATTTTCAATACAAGTGCCAATACTTTTAGTATACATCATAAGTACTACCCAATATTTCATGACAGCTATTCCAAATGTAAAAAAAGAGAAAAAACGCATGCCAATTAGAGGACTACTTATTTAAAATGTAGGGGTACGCTGGAATCCCCTCCATTCTCTGCCCCATTGATGAACAACAAAATGGAGGCATCTCAGTGATTTTTCAGGGAAGCATATTTATTGCATGGCTCAAGCACAGCTTCTTGTGATGGCTGCCGTTTTCCCCAGAATGTTCCTCTGAGCAATTCGACATTATTATTATGTGGCATTGCTTGGAGGGGCATGCATGGGCATTGGGGGGGGGGGCAGGGAATGAATGGCAGAAGAGCACTGCTGTTGCAAAACACAGGCAGCGGCAGCAATAAAAGGCAAAAGGTAGTAATCTTGTGTCCTAATCTTTTGCTCTAATGCCCCTCCCCCAATTCACATGAAAATTCTTTAGCTAGCACTTTTGGCCCAGCCCTGGTACATAACAATGGAGGCTTTCCTGCATAGTATAGGGTAATTTCTTTCTTTGCTTCAGTGCACAAATGCAGCTCCTGTGTAATAGGCTTTTCAGTTCTCTTCAATGGAAGTTGCAGCTTCACACTTGCATCTCTTTGTATGTATGAGATCCTCTTAACATTGATGCGAAGAGAGTCCTTACAGCTAAGGTGGAGTTTTATGTGTGTTTTGGACTTCCTGGAATAAATTGCTAGATCAGGGAATATGGCTATACTGTTTGCAATCTACTAAGCACCATGCTTTCCTGCTAGGATGTGCTGCTACAAGTAGAAGAGCCACATCGAACAGATTTATATTTCAATCCTGTGCACACTTGTTGTTGTTCAGTCGTTCAGTCGTGTCCGACTCTTCGTGACCCCATGGACCATAGCACGCCAGGCCTTCCTGTCCTTCGCTCTCTCCCGGAGTGTGCTCAAGTCCATATTCATTGCATTGGTGGTGGTATCTAGCCATCTCATCCTCTGCCGTCCCCTATGCATAAGTGTGTATCGTAAGACATGCTTACCTGGAAGAAAATCCAACTGAAAACAGTGGGACTTTCTTCTGAGTAAATGTGTGTAGGATTAGTAGAATTGAAACTGTAATCTAGAAAACACAATATTGACTTGCTTCCCCCCACAGCCTCCTTGGAGGCTGGGTGCTTGCAGCTTCATCCATAAAGTGTCTCCCAAAAATCGAGAATTGATCAATTCTGTAAGAGCTAATGCTTACCACATGTTGGGCAACTAAGGGGAAAAGGGAACCAAAATAAAAGCTGGTGCCAGTTCATGCCATATATGTAATGGGCAATCAGCACTATTAGTGCTGACAACGCTGATGATCTATTAGGTGGTATTTATGAGCTCTTCCATCACTGCTCCCACCACCACCATTTGATGTTGGTTATAGGACATATCCATTATTTCTGCATTGGTGTGTAGAGCTGTATTTAAAGCATATAACATACCATCACAGTAATAATTAAATTCACTCCCTGTATTTGTGTGTCAACATACAATGGGCCTGAATGTGGGTGAAGACAGAGTACAAAAGGGTCACAAGAAGTACTTCTGACACAGAAAAAAGCTAGTGAGGAAACAGCTGCTTCCAGGCACCATTTTAAACAATCAGTCAATTCTAAAGGAAATCAACCCTGAGTGCTCATTGGAAGGGCAGATACTAAAGCTGAAGCTCAAATATTTTGGCCACCTAATGCGAAGAGAAAACTCTCTGGAAAAGACCCTGATGCTGGGAAAGACTGAAGGCAAAAGGAGAAGGGGACGGCAAAGGATGAGATGGCTAGATAGCATCACCGATGCAATGAATATGAACTTGAGCACACTCCGGGAGAGAGCGCAGGACAGGAAGGCCTGGCGTGCTATGGTCCATGGGGTCACGAAGAGTCGGACACGACTGAACGACTGAACAACAACAACAACGGTTAAATCAAACAGCATCCTGTCCAACTTTAAAACACAAATACCCAGGAATTTAATTGTATTTTTTCTTCCCTCAAAGTCAATTGTACTCATATAGGAAGGTTTTAACTTAAAAATAAAATATTTTATTTTGGGGAAATCAGACAGGGATTTTTATTTTCACAGTTAAGGTTTATTTTAATTTCTTAAGAAAATATGGGAATATCGGTTATCCAGATGAACCCTGGATTCCAGTAGTTATTGGTTCTGTTCTGCTAAACATTTCAGTTAAGCAGACCCTAATATTGGAAGAAAACAAGCAGAAACAGATTCCATGTTTATCCCCACTTTTTTGCCCTGACTAAATATAATTAGTATGTAACTTGTAATTACATATTTTAAATAATTAGGTCCTTACATTAAATAATTAGATGCTTACATTTTAACTGTTTTTCAGGGTTGTTTTCCTTTGAGTTTGTGTCTAAATATATAATTTAAATTTACCATGATCTAATTTAAATAGATTTTGAAAAAAGCCATCAAGCATTTATCAACATGCTCTGTATAGTAATTTCCAACTTTCTCTTTTTGTCTTTTGTCCACTTGATTTCTTCCCTTTATTGTTATTCCGTTGAAATTATTTTAAAACTGGGATATGTAGGTTGCAGTAGGGGAAATAGTGAAAGTGACCAATGGGGAACATCTCCCAGCTGATCTCATCAGTCTGTCATCAAGGTTAGAATGAACAGGTTTCAGAAGAAATGTGTATGTGGGTCCTCATACATCAAATTAAGTGACAGAAAGAAGGATGTGTGCCATCAGTCTTTTACAGCATGTTAATTGTATCTAGAAATTCAGTTATAAAAAGAATACAGCATTAGATTTAAATGAGTGTGCAAGAGTTTTGCTTGGGCTAAGCAACAGCAGTACTTATCATCAGTTCTTAAAGACCTTGTATAGACTGTTAAGGCTGCAATCCTATGCACACTTACTATGGCATAAGTCACATTGAAAACAATGAACATACCTTTGACTCAACATGCATACGATTGAACTGTAGCAAATACAAATATAAACATATTTGGACATCCAAAATGTGCTTTTCTTGCTTTCCTATTATTTTTTTATACTACACTTATATAACTAATACAAGAAAATATTGTAAAAGAAACTACTTCTTTGAAATGGTTCTATGCGTACTATCTATTTAAAGTTTTAACTAATATGTATATTTGTACTACAGAGAACCTTGGTTTCAGTAACTTTATATAACACCCTAACAGTGCAATCCTATACATGTCTACTCAGAAGTAGACCCCACTGAGTTCAATGGGACTTACTTCCAGATAAGTGTGCATGGGATTGCATCTTAATTGGCACATGTTAAGACTTGTAGAGGACCCTCAGCACAAACTTAAATGTTGCACGCTTTGTAGTGCATGCAGTTGGCAAATTGTCATAGTTTTTGTTCATGAAAGTACCGCATACTACTATGTTATACTTTAGATTTTGAATAGTGGTCTGTACTGTGATTGTATCTGACACTGATTTCACTAAACAAAGAGAATGATCTGATCTGAGAAGTGAATGTCATTTTTATCTCCAAAATTGTAAGGGGCATGTTATTTTATGTTTAATGTTTCTGCTGCCTTGTTTATTTTCAAAGTCCTTCATGAGATATGCAGCACAATGCCATGCATGTTAACTGAGAAGTAAGCACATTGACATTAATGGGACCTATCCTTATGTAAGTGTGCATAGGATTGTAGTTTTACAGTTCAGTCTTATGCATGTCTACCCAGAAATAAGTCCCATTGAAGTCAACATTAAGTGTATAAGATTACGACTTTAGTTTTTATTTGTTAAAACATGTGACGTATGTCATAATTTAAATATGTGTAAAGTGACTAGTATACTGAACTAGTCTAGATTCTAAGCAGTGGTCAATCATTTACATTTACAGAAAAGATGGCCAGAAAAAAATCAATATAAAGTTGAGGAATTTCCTGTCTAAACATGGATATATTTTGCAGTTCTACTAAATAATTTTTTATACAACTGTGTCAAAATAAGATAAACAGTACTACATATACTTTTAGGGGCCATGCTAGCTATATCTTATGATATAGCAAATAGCAATTCTGTTATTAGCTGTTATATTAAAATTAGTATTGACATTAAAATTTAAATTAAATAGACAATCATTTTAAAAGAGCCACACCATTTATTAATTTATTTAAAACATTTGTATCCTTCCCTATATCATTAAGATCTCTTTGACCACTGGAAATTTTATTCAGCCCTTCTCTAGCTTCTGATATTTTACCTGGCGGTGCCCACACACTCAAGCTTTTTTATAGTGAGATTTTTGGTATCTGAATTCTCCGTCAGAATCACTGCATACATACAGCCCTGTGTTTATGTGTAGTCACTTTTATTTTGAGAGAGGAGTGTTCTTGCAGAGGTTTAGGCAGTACTAATAAATATTTCTATAAGGTTTAAATAATTTGATTGTAATCCAAAGAACCTGTTCTTCATAAGAACTTTGAGCTATTGGGCAGTATAGAAATGTAATAAATGAAAACGAAATCAAAAGCTTCTGCATGTAATAGATTTCCCTTATTTGAGAACCTTGGGTGAGGCTGAAACAGCACAACGCTTATTATGTGTAGTGTTTCTTCCAGTAATTCCAATAAGTCCCCCCCGCCCCCCGGGTTGGGGAAAGATAGAATACTGTATAATCCATAATGGCCCATTTTGAAAGTAATTGTAAACTCTAAACTAATTCTAAATGTAATTAGTTTAGTTCTAAGTGGAACAGCAGAAGCAAGCATTGGTTTTGTGCACTCCCTGCCCCCTCTCCTCCTCTGGCATGACACAAGAAGGGGATCAGAAGCATCCGCTTCTATTATTAAACTAACTTAATTTAATAATTACATCCATACTGGGTTAACCATTGATAGTTTAAACTGTAGTTTGTTAACAAGCAGGGTCATAAACCAGTTTGATTTTGGCTTCTTTAAATGGATCAGAGTTTAAACCAACCAGAGTTTTGTTCAGTTTGGACATAACAATAAACGCATTAAATCAGGAAATAAAAGCTCCTAATATCCTCTGTGTGGCTATGAAGTTTGAAACTAAGGCATTTGAATGAAGAACATCAAACTGCATCTGAAATTGTTCAGCTTGTGCAAGCTGTTTCAGAAAACAACGTGGTTCTTACCGCCACAATTGTTTGTGCAAGGAATTGCATAATCTCTGCAAAGTAGTTGACTGTTTGTGTTATGCAATCCTGTGGATTGTGATCCTAGGGCGCAATCCTATTCAGATAGGCGGCTGCCTCCAAACTCGGAGGCAACTGCCTATCCAAAGCAGGGCAGGAGAAGCACGGAGGAGATTGTCCCCTCCACGCTTCTCCTGCCTTGCATTTTCAGCTAGACAGCCGATTGCAGCTGTCTAGCCGCAGGAGGGCTGAGCAGGGAAGGAGGCTGCTGTACAACACATTGGATATGTTGTACAGGCATTTCCGCCCTCCCCACCCCAGAACACCCCTTTTCGGCTGCTGCATGCTCCTCTTACGAGTGCGGAGCACAGGGCTGTTCCGTGCTGCCTTGTAGGCAGCGGGGAAGTTGTGGGAGATCGGTTCCCAGAAAACCAGGTATCGTATGGCCGCCTAGCCACAGTCTAGCGGCCATAGGATTGCTCCCTTAGTTTATTTGACTAACATACTTTGCCTAACACTTTGTAAGGGGCTCTTAGGATCTAGACTATTCTAGCTATATAAATTACATCTGTGAAGGCAGTATGAATCCATTTTCTTTGCTGCTATCTTTTACTATAATATATTTGGTAATATTCAAAGAACGTATTTTGGTAGTAATTTTCTGGAAATGTAAATGACTTGTTACACTTTTTTTTAAAAGACACAATAACATACTAAAGAATGATTTTGCATTTCAGTATGTGTGTGTGTGTGTGTGTGTGTGTGTATATTTTCTAGACTGATTAACTTACAATAATGGATCATCTCTTTTCTATAAGTGAACCGCAAGCTATGTGCTACATTGAAACATCAAATTTAGATGGTGAAACTAATCTAAAAATACGACAGGTAAGAAATAACTCATTGCCTGTCAATTCAATATATTTATGTTGATATAAAGAGTTGTTTTTATGTTGCTCACGGATAATGGACTGTGCATAGAAAGTAAGATAAAGCAGTATGTCAAAGAGAGAGAAACATGTGGTAGGAGGAGAATCTTCATTCAGGTATGCAATGCTTCTGAACTGTATGCATACCACTGAATAGGTGTTAAGTGCTGCTATTGTTTTTTTTACAAAGCTAGTCTCCATTTGAGGGCATAGGGAGACTAATTTCAGGCATCACTTCTGTTGTTTCCCCATACCACAAGATCAGGAAGTTGCATACCACAAGATTGAAGGGATCTTTGTGTGGAATAGCAACATGCACTACCAGCTGTTTCACACAGGTATCCCTGCATCATGCCATGTACTCTTTATTTTACAAACCGGTTGTTGAAAAAGGATTTCATGCCTTCTAGGATCTTCCTTACTTTTAGGAATCTTAATTTAGAATGTTGCTAAAAGCAATCAAGGTTCATTAAAAAAAAAGTGTCATGGTTTGAAGGTGGCTTCTTTGAAACTAACCATAGTTAATGTTAACCAAAGTCATTGCTTCAGATGACATAACAACCCTAGTTAACCAAAAGCAAAAAAAGCTTTCAAAAGCTTTCGCTCAGCTATGAATGAGGGAGACGGGGGAGATATGAGCTGGAGGCTAGCTGCAACTCCTTGCTCAATCACGTCACACTATACCATGGTGTAGCTGTAAGACATGCAAATGCTGCCAATAAATCAAAATGGATTGAAAAACTAGTATGTAGGCAACCTTGTTATCTTTACTGTTCTTTATTGGATTGGTTTTTGTTACAATATTACACTTGTTTATACAGGGTTTGCCATTGACATCGGATATAAAGGACATTGACAGTTTGGTGAGACTTTCAGGCAGAATTGAATGTGAAAGTCCTAACAGACATCTCTATGACTTTGTTGGAAATATCAGACTAGAAGGACATGGGTATGTAAATAATTAAGAATTATATCTTTTCATCACACCTTTCAAACTGTAAAAAAGAAAGATAGAAATGAACTTTAGTGCATATAATAAGCAAACATTATGCTTTAATAAGGCATCTATACTTTATCAATATACAGAAAAGGAGTTTGTCATTGCAAGGTTTTGTATATTCCTACACAGGAATCTCATTACCATATGCAGCCAGATTCAAGACCTTTCTAAGTGAATTGACTATTCTGGTTCCTCTTTGTAATCATCAGCTAATCCTGATGGAAGAGTGGACAGAAATACAAAAGTTAAACCCACTCTTGGAAAGCATCGTTCAAGGAATCCTTACCAAACATAATTGAAGATTCTGAAACAGGTCTAATATGCAGAATAAAAAATATCTGAATTCAGTTTTAGAAATTTCTTTTGAGAACACAATGATCAGTTCTGTAGTACTATTATTCCAAAGCATGTTTTTGATTACTCAAATGGGGGTGGGGTAGAAATAGGGCATGTACATGCAACAGAACATGATACCCAGTCAATGCACACACTAGAGGGACACCATGTATAGGTGTTTCTGTGCTCATGCTAGAAGCTTCCAAGCCAAGATGAGGCAGTTGGAGTGCTTTGTTTTAAAGGAGATCATAGATATAGCGGGCGTAATGGAAACATGGTGGACTGGAAAGAACCATCATCTGTGGATGCAAACTCTATAACAGCCTTCCCCAACCTGTTCTCTCCAGATGTTTTGGACTCCCATCAGTCCCTGCCAACATGGTCAGTGATTAGGAATGTAGTCAAAAACATCTTGAGGGTACCAGGTTGGGTAAGGGTGCTCTACAGGAAGGACAGAGAAGGTCATTCTGGAGGTGTCACTCTGTACATCAAAGAGGGCGTAGTGTCAAACTGCCCTTAAAAAGGGCAGACTCCTCTACAGAATCACTGTGGGTGACAATACCAGGCCCGCAAAGTAAATTACATCACATGACAATACTAGGGACCAAAATGCTCAGGGTGATCTTGAGATGGAAATGAAATTAGGGAGGCATCCAAAGGTTGTTGTAATGGGTGACTTTAGTTACCTCACATAGATTTGATAACTGCCTGTTCCAGTCACAACCAACAGATAAAAATTCTAGTTACCCTAAATGACAGTATCCCAGAACAAAGGGTTGTTCCAGTAGACATTGTTTACTTAGAGTTTCAAAAGGCTTTTGACAGAGTCTCTCACCAAAGATTCCTGAGCAAACTTAGCAGTCATGGGTTAAGAGGAGAGTACCTCTTATGGGTCAGTATCTGGTTAAAGAATAGGAAGCAGAGAATACAAAGAAATGGTCAGTTCTCTCACTGGAGATTTATAAACAGTATGTTCCCCCAGGATCTGTATTGGGACCAGTGCTGAGCTGGCAGTGGTGTTGACTCCCTGTGTTTCTGCTGTGAAAAAGGCAAATTCTGTGTTGGGGATCATTTGGAAAAGAATTTGAAATAAAATTGCCAGTATCATAATGCCTTTATACAAATCTATGGCATGTTTTGGTCACAAAACCTCCAAAAAGGTATTGTACAGCTGGAAGAGGTGCAGAAAAGGGCAACCAAAACGATCAAGAGACTGGAGCAACTCTTCTGAGGAAAAGTAACAACATTTGGGGGCTTTTTAGCTTATGGCTAGCAATGGGGAGCATAATAGAGGTGTACAGAATTATGCCAAGTGTGGAGAAAGTGGAGAGGGAGAGGTTTCCTCCCACTCACAATACCAGAATCTGGGGTCATCCAATGAAGCTAAATAGTGAGAGATTCAGGATAGACAGAAGGGAGGATTTCTTCACATACTGCATCGTTAAACTTCCATAAGGCTGCCAACTTGGATGGCTTTAAAAGCGGATTAGGCAAATTCATGGTGGATAAAGCTACCAATAGCTACTAGTCGTGGTGGCTATATATTGCCTCCAATATTGCAGGCAGTATGCCTCTCAGTACTAGTTGCTGAAGAATACAAATGAAAGGATGCTATTGCACTCATGTCCTGCTTATGAGCTTCCCATAGGCATCTAGTTGGCCACTATGGGAAAGAATACTGGACTAGTTAGGACTTTAGTCTGATTCAGCAGACCTCTTCTTAAGCTCTAACTGGGGGAAGGTAATGTGGCATGGTTTTCAGTTATCCCTTCAGGTTATTAATAGGCTCAGCATTTTATTTCATTTTACACAAACACATTGTCCTAACATCTTATGAAGTAGTTCTGTAAACACATAAGGTTCCATGATGGTATCATTTTATCAAATGCTTCAGTTTCCTTATTTGTGGGTTGACAAATCTGTTCTTCTCCATATTAGTAATTTAGGGTGCAATCCTATGCATGTTTAGACAGAAAAGTATCCTACAATTCCCAGCATCACTCCAGCCAGGTATGCTGGTTGGGGCATTCTGGAAATTGTAGGGCTTTCTTCTGTTTAAATGTGCATAGGATTGCACCCTTAATTAGGTGCTTCTGTATATATTGTTTTATAGTTGCTTTTTCTGGACCCAGTACCTAACTGTTAACTTTTTTATATCCTATATTTATTTGATGGTTTCTTACAGATGCATTCCTGGAACTTTTCAGTCGCAAGAGTGTGGATCTATTATAATTCTACTGTACTTCTCGTTGAAGAAGAGAAAAACACTTACTGTAATTCTTCTCTGAAGGTAATAATTATAATAGATCCACACATCAGTTTCCAGTAAGGGAACAATGTCTTCTTCTTTGATTTGCTAAAATGGTTAATTTAAATGATAGTTAAGAGTGCAGTTCTTCTCCCCTCATAAGTGGGGGACATAGGTTAGGTCCCACCTTAAGCAGGGCTGAAAAAGGCACTTCTTATTGAGCATAGACTACTGCCGAGTCTCTCTTCCTGTCTGAGACAGGGCAGAAGGTTTGTTTTCACAGCTTCTTATGAGTCTGGTTCAATAATTTTTTTTAAAGTAGTCATGAAGAAGTGATTTTAAAAGAGAAAGAAATGAAAACAGGTTAGTTTCCAAACTCTGGTCCTCTTCCTCTCTCTGTGCTTTGCTCCCCTTGTAAAGGCAATAGGGAAGGGTCTCAGAGACTTCTGTTCCTGCCATTTACACTCTGATGGTTTATGTGCTCTTGTTCTCTCCTTCTGAGGAGAAGATAGTGGGCTGCACCTTGCTCTGACATGGTACGGAAATGCTCTTCAATGAGCAGCAAGGCACACACCTGCGCTATATCTGTGCCTCAGGGGACTGAAACCATAGCCAGCTCTACCTGCAGTAATATTTTTACCCTTTATGAGGGCAATGATGAGATGGTGAATCACCCCACTTTTAAGTTACCTTGCCTCCTTGTTCTCCCCCCTCAATGTTTTATAGTGAATTTTTACAAAACAAAACAAACTGAAACATTACAAAACCTAAAAAAGAATAAAATAAAAATACAACGACATGTTCAGAAATCCTCAGTTTCTTATACTACAATATTCGAGAAAGAAAAGAGAGAGAGAAAAATAGGTTACACATAAACTTCAGTAAAAGCAGACCAAATATCTGCATATAAGTCCATTTACAAGTTACGCCTATATACCATTCTTTCAAACGTTGCTAGTGTTGTTAAGTCTTCAGTCTATTGCATTATAGGCAGTGAGCTTTTATCCTTCCAGTATCGTAGTGTCAGTCTTTTAGCAACCAAAAGGGCGCGAAAAATCCATTTACGCTGACCATGTGTTACATTCCAAGAAGCAGGTAAATAGTTTAAAAGAACATTTACAACAGTAAATATTAAAGAGCTTTCCAGTACAAAATTTGTCCATACAATAACTTCCTCCCAAAAGGAAGCAGCCATTGGGCATTTCCAGAACATATGAATAAATGAAGCATTGACTGCATTACACCTCCAACAACTAGCCGAATTTGACAAGCATTTACTAAAAAGACATTGTGACATCCAATAGACCCAAAACAAGAGCTTTTGCTGAATAAGGCATAACCGAAGATCCATTGAAATGTCCAATACAGATGCCAAAACAGCAGTCCATTGATTAAGCAAAATAGGATGTTCCAATTCCCTGTTCCATTCCTGCTGTAAACCAGGAATGGAACTTTGCCTCCTTGTTCTTGAGAAAGCAACTGTTCACCTAGAATTTTTCAAGGGTTTTAAGGCTACCCTTGATTATCATTTCACTGAAGCTAGCAAGAACAAGTTCTGTTCATGCAGTTCCTCTCTTGAATGCTGCCATAATTTCTGCAAGTGGTGTATCTTGAGGCATTTTTGAGCAACAGGTCCCCAATTATTTCCCCAGTAGGAATTATACTGACGACAGATGCCAGTCTTTCAGGCTGGGGAGCCCATTGCAGAAAGGCTTTGGCTCAGTGACTTGATCTCTGAAGGAATAGCATCAACTTTTTTGAACTGTGGGCAGTCCACCTAGCCCTAGAAGCCTATACCCAAATTGTTCATGGAAAAGTCATATTAGTCCTCATAGACAACATGAGTCAGTAATCTACATCAGCAGGCAAGGAGGGACTTTATCTCATCAGGATCTCTTTGAAGCAATTTCTCTATTTCAATGGGCAGAGTTTCACCTTACTTCTGAGGGGAGAGTTCAAGCAGACTAGCTCAGCTGTCAACAAGTGAATCGGTCAGTGTGGGACCTGAATCTAGAAGATTTTGTTAAGTATTACTGAGGCTTGAGATCCTGGTCATGGAACTCTTTGCTAGCAGTACAAACCGTCAGGTGCCTCTTTATGCAGGCAGAGTGTTCGAAAAGGACATGGCCTTACTGGATGCCCCAAAAGAACTATAGACAATGGGACTCTTGTATGCCGCCCTCCTCTTCCCATGACCTTGAAGTCAATCAGGGAACAGGAAGCATACATAATTTTCATCCCTCCTAGATGCTATTGGTTCTCCGACGTTGTGGCTCTCTCCATTTAGTCCCTTTGGCAACATCCAGAAATTTCAGACTTGCTCCATCAGAGTCCTCTTCTCCATCCTCAACCCCATCCAATTGCCTAGAACTTGAAGTCCCCTCTGCCCGCAAAGTTTTTGACCTGGGATTCCTTTCCATAGAGCTTGAACTCTGTGTATCCTTTGCTCTGATCCCTCCTTTGTTCCTGTGATTAATTCAGCTTTGCAGAGGGTGCAGGAATTGGTCTTATCTTGCTTCTGTCTGCATCCTTCTACCCCACAAGAATGAGAGTTGCACTTCTCGATATTTGTTTGGCCCTCAAGTTCTATGTGATCTACTAGGCCCCTACATTATCATAGGGCTGTCCTCATTTTCTTTTTAAACCCTATAGTATATGTGGGAAGTATAGGAAGTGATAGTACAGTATTCTCATGTATAGGAAGACAAACAGGAAGTAGCTTTTTCAGTCCTGCCTTTCTCTGAGGGCAGGACTGAACCCATCTAGGAACATACTTCTATCCATGAGAAGAACACAAGTTCACCAGTTTAAACTTATCTATCAGCATAGCATGCAATGAATGTTTAGAGTCTTGCGTTATACTGTGATCCTTGACATTTCAGCTCTAAAGGACCAACTGCTTAGATTCAAGACAATTTAAAATATTTAAAGGTGAACATTACTTTATGATAAGTTACTGTTTTATAGACAAACAGCATGATAGACATAAATAGACATAATAAGGGGATACTGCTGGATTAATGTATATTTAAGAGATTATATAGAGACCTCTTGAATAGTTTTCACATAAGGAATAGTTTTCTCTTGAATTTAATAGTATTTTATGACTGCTAAAATTATGTAGAAGAAAAAAGAAGAAACTCATATGTTCATAAAAGAAGACATAATACAATTATATTAATCTAGGGATCAGCATTGATCACTTGTTAGATTGGCAAGGGAGCGGAAGAAGGTTCCTGAATGGGGTTCCATGCTAGCACAGTTATAATATTACCATTTTGTTAGCCACTTCAGTAGCCTTATTTTGATTTGTAAGTTGGATACAAAACTTGGTAGCAGTTCTCCCCACATCCAGACAGTATTGAGACCATTAGAGTTGACAGTTGTTCCCATGTTGGGTTATGTCAGAGCTCTTCTTGCACAGTCCTGAGATGAAGGATTTTCCCTCCCATATCAGAATTTTATACTGGTGGGGAACTGATTTGTGGAGCAAACTTTTCTTCTATCTTGGATTGGCTTCCCTAGATCATAGCAGTGGGTGCTATCTACCACCAACTGAGTGAGAAAACCTCCACTAGTTTTAATAGTGTTGCATTGCACCCGAAATTATTCTTACTTAAGCATGTCAATGAATAATATCCATATAATTTCATAACATTATTAACAATGTCACTATAATATGTGTGGATGGTACACTAACAGAATAGTAATTCCCCTTTCCAACTCACCAGATTTCACCTGCTGCTGCATATGAAAACCTGGCAAACAGGCTTGGGATAGAGCGATTCCCCTTCATCCTGCTATGCTTCTGTCACACATGCCAGGTTGCATGTCCATCCAGAGTCAAGTCCTGGATTGTAGAGATCTCCCATTTACTAACCTGGCATTTCACAGCAGCATTTTAAGAGCTGGAGGGATGCCAACAAGACAACCAGAAAATTGTCAGTTGGAAGAAGAACCAGAATGGGAAATATCTCTCAAATGTTTGATCTCCCTTCACCTATGATGGCCCATTCTACTTCCACCATCATATGTCCTCCTGCCAAGCATACACTTAATACATGGCCATCTTCCTGCTTTACTGACTAGTGTAACTAGATGTAAGGGAGGGCAAGGTTCCTGTCCTTTTAATAGTTGCAGAGAAGATGGAATTTTGGTAGATGCCACTAGTTATTCAGGGATGAGAAAAGGTACAGAAAGCCTGTACTTAATTGCTTTTGATCATTGTCCCTCTCTTCTCTTTAAAAAAAGCCCTCAGCAAATAATGAAAATGGTGGTTATGCTACTGCTGTGACCTACACTAGGTCAGAATGCCTACCCCTGCATTCTTCAATGCATGTCTAATAGAAATTGAGAAATATTGGTACAAAGCACTGGTTTGGAATTCTATTTTGATCGTCAAGCTGGATATTTACAGTGGATCAGGTGCAAAAAAGAGAAATTAGAATGAAATGATTATAGAAATTGAACAGTTACAAGTAGAAATATAGAGAACTTACTTAGTTTTTAAAAATGGAAGCTGAGAAGGGATGTTATAGCACTACCCTACCTTACAGTAGGGATGAGACTACACTGTCCATTGGTCTCTGTTTTGAACACCTTTAGAAGGTTGTGTTTAGTATCAAGATGGCCTAAATATTCTCCCAAACAGATCACTTCTTCAAACCCATGGATTATCTGTCTAGGAAAGGAATATATTATTTCTTTCTACTTCCTTAGTTTCCATGATTACACTCTGATACTTCAAGATAAGAAAGAGGTCAGAAATTCAAACAGAATAAATATGAATTTGTTTTATCCTGGATGGGTTTTTTACTCTAAATTCACCTTAATTCACTTTCATTTTATTCCTTTTAGCACAGTTCCACTGGGACCTGATCAAATTCTTCTGCGTGGAGCTCAGCTAAGAAATACACAATGGGTTCATGGAATAGTTGTCTATACAGGACATGATACAAAACTCATGCAGGTTTGTCTTATAATTATGACTAATCTTTAATTTTAGTTTGTTTGGATACTCTAGTTCATGGGTACTAATTTAGCACATGCAGCCAATGGTTATGACATATCTAGACAGGACCAGGAGGGCACATGGGCTTGATGTAGCATGGGGTCAGGCTTAATCACTGCATTCCTCTCCAGCACAGTGCTGTTGTCTGCTCAATAGACTTAGAGGCAAACCCAAGACAAATCACAGGGCTGTATATAAATGAGAGTGATGCTACCTAATGCTTCAGGTTTGATTGAGGGCACACTTGCCAAAATGGTTGGCCAGTCCTGCTGTTAAGTAGATAAATCGCATCATTGGAAATAAGAGATAAAATTCTAGGTGTACTTTACTGTCAAGGTAAGCTAGAGGTGGTCAAACATGAGATGGCAAGATTGACCATTGACATCTGGGGAATCAGTGAACTAAAATGGACAGGCATGGGCGAATTTAATTCAGGTGACCATCATATCTACTACTGTGGGCAAGAATCCCTTAGAAGAAATGGAGTAGCACTCATAGTCAACAAAAGGGTGGGAAAAGCAGTACTGGGGTACAATCTTAAAAACGATAGAATGATCTCAGTACGAATCCAAAGCAAACCATTCAACATCACAGTAATTCAAGTCTATGCCCCAACCACTGAGGCCGAAGAAGCTGAGGTTGATCGGTTCTATGAAGACCTACAACACCTTCTAGAACTAACACCAAAAAAAGATGTCCTCTTCATCACAGGGGATTGGAATGCTAAAGTAGGAAGTCAAGAAATCACCGGGATAACAGGCAGGCATGGCCTTGGTGTACAAAATGAAGCAGGACACAAGCTAATAGAGTTTTGCCAAGAGAACACGCTGATCATAGCAAACACTGTTTTCCAACAGCACAAGAGGCGACTCTACACATGGACATCACCAGATGGTCAATATCGAAATCAGATTGATTATGTCCTTTGCAGCCAAAGATGGAGAAGCTCTATACAGTCAGTCAAAACAAGACCTGGAGCTGACTGTGGCTCAGATCATGAGCTTCTTGTTGCAAAATTTCAGCTTAAATTGAAGAACGTAGGGAAAACCACTAAACCATTCCGGTATGACCTCAATCATATCCCTTATGAATATACAGTGGAGGTGAGGAATAGATTTAAGGGATTAGACCTGATAGAGTGCCTGAGGAACTGTGGACGGAGGTCCGTAACATTGTTCAGGAGGCAGCAACTCAATCCATCCCAAAGAAAAAGAAATGCAAGAAAGCAAAGTGGCTGTCTGATGAGGCTTTACAAGTAGCTGAGGAAAGAAGGGAAGTGAAAAGCAAGGGAGAAAGGGGAAGATATATGCAACTGAATGCAGAGTTCCAGAGAATAGCAAGGAGAGACAAGAAGGCCTTCGTAAATGAACAATGCAAAGAAATCGAGGAAAACAACAGGGAAAGACTAGAGATCTCTTCAAGAAAATTGGAGATCTCAAGGGAACGTTTTGTGCAAAGATGGGCATGATAAAGGACAAAGAAGGCAGGGACCTAACAGAAGCAGATGAGATTAAGAAGCGGTGGCAAGAATACACAGAAGAACTATACAGGAAAGATCTGAATGTCCCTGATAGCCATGATAGTGCGGTCACTGAACTTGAGCCGGACATCCTCGAGAGTGAAGTCAAGTGGGCCTTCGGAAGCATTAGTAACAACAAAGCTAGCGGAGATGACAGTATTCCAGCTGAGCTATTTAAAATCCTAAAAGATGATGCTGTTAAAGTGCTGCATTCAATATGCCAACAAATTTGGAACACTCAACAATGGCCGCAAGACTGGAAAAGGTCAGTTTACATTCCAATTCCAAAGAAGGGCACGCCAAAGAGTGTTCAAACTACCGCACAATTGCGCTCATTTCACATGCTAGCAAGGTGATGCTCAAAATCCTACAAGCTAGGCTTCAGCAGTATGCGAACCGAGAACTACCGGAAGTACAAGCTGGGTTTCGAAGAGGCAGAGGAACTAGAGATCAAATCGCCAATGTTCGCTGCATCATGGAGAAAGCAAGAGAATTCCAGAAAAACGTCTATTTCTGCTTCATTGACTACGCTAAAGCCTTTGATTGTGTGGATCACAACAAAATGTGGCAAATTCTTAAAGTGATGGGAGTACCAGACCACCTTACCTGTCTCCTGAGAAACCTGTACCAGGGTCAAGAAGCAACAGTAAGAACCAGACATGGAACAACCGATTGGTTCAAAATCGGGAAAGGAGTACGACAAGGCTGCATATTGTCACCCTGCTTATTTAACTTATATGCAGAGTACATCATGAGAAACGCTGGGTTGGATGAATCACAGGTCGGAATTAAGATTGCTGTGAGAATTATCAGCAACCTCCGATATGCAGACGATACCACCCTAATGGCAGAAAGCGAAGAGGATCTAAAGAGCCTCTTGTTGAGGGTGAAAGAGGAGAGTGCAAAAGCTGGTTTGAAACTCAACATTAAAAAAATGAAGATCATGGCATCTGGCCCCATCACTTCCTGGCATATAGAAGGGGAAGAAATGGAAGCAGTGACAGATTTTACTTTCTTGGGCTCCAGGATCACCGCAGACGGTGACTGTAGCCATGAAATTAAAAGACGCTTGCTCCTTGGGAGGAAAGCTATGGCAAACCTAGACAGCATAGTAAGAAGCAGAGACATCACCTTGCCGACAAAGGTCCGTCTAATCAAAGCTATGGTTTTCCCAGTAGTAATGTATGGCTGTGAGAGCTGGACTATAAGGAAGGCTGAGCGCCGAAGAATTGATGCTTTCGAACTGTGGTGCTGGAGAAGACTCTTACGAGTGCCCTGGACTGCAAGGAGGTCAAATCAGTCAATCCTAGAGGAAATCAACCCTGAGTGCTCATTGGAAGGACAGATCCTGAAGCTGAAGCTCCAATATTTTGGCCACCTAATGCGAAGAGAAAACTCTCTGGAAAAGACCCTGATGCTGGGAAAGACTGAAGGCAAAAGGAGAAGGGGACGACAGAGGATGAGATGGCTAGATAGCATCACCAATGCAATGAATATGAACTTGAGCACACTCCGGGAGAGAGCGCAGGACAGGAAGGCCTGGCGTGCTATGGTCCATGGGGTCACGAAGAGTCGGACACGACTGAATGACTGAACAACAACAACAACTTTACTGTCACTTATAAAGCCTTAGTTAACATGTCCTTTAAGCGTGCCACAGTAAAATATATTATTTTTTTGTTATTGTATACCTTCATTAGAATGTAATGACTAGGCAAAATGTTGTCTTGTTTTTTTTTCAACATGTGTAATTGTCTTTGATAGCTAAGATTATCTATAGAAAACATGAAAATGTAGTTAGAAAGCACAACACCAAAATCACACCTGCATGGTTTTCTTACTTGCAAATTCTCTTCATTTCATTCACAGAACTCAACAAGTCCACCTCTTAAACTATCTAATGTGGAAAGAATTACAAATATCCAAATTCTGTTTTTGTTCTGCATTCTTATTGCTATATCTTTGATTTGTTCCATTGGTTCAGTCATATGGAATCAAAAACACGAGGAGAGGGACTGGTATATCAATCTAAACTGTAAGCACCAAAAAGTAGTTGTGTTATTTGTTGTCGGTGATATTTAAGTTAATTTGTATTCACAGAATAGGATAAATATGTATTATATCCTTGCATTAGTAACTCTTTAAAGTACAGTATTTTTGTTCACATTGACTAAAGATTTCACATCAAACATTTTTTATTATTATTGGCAACTTATTGGTATATATTTGCACTAACTTACAGAAGTTCATGGAAGAACAGGTTTGTCCAGGGCCAAACTAGATGAAATGTGAATTGCATGATTGCATTTCATGTACCTGTTCTTTGGGGAAGGAGGTTAAATTGCAGGGGGTCGGGGATGTGATCACGATCACCTGCACCATGATACCAGCAAAAGGGAAAAAAAGAACCCCACCCCGCTGCTATTTGCCATTGGACGGAAGCTGCAATAGATGCCACTAGCAGATTCCCTCTCAGGGCAAATAACAGCTTCTAGGAACAATTTTTGTCAGGACCATGGTGCAGGGAGAAATGTGTTAAAGTTTATTTTTAAAATATTAAAAGTAAACTTCAAAATGCCAACTGTTAGGTCAGGGGTACCCAACACAGCATCCGCAGGCGCCATGGTGCCCTCAGGGACCTCCAAAAGCATGCAGGAAGCTCTTTACTCCCTGCCCCTTTTGAAAATTTATTTTTTAATGTAAAAACACTGGAAAAACATTAGGGCACCAGGTTCTCCTTTCTCTTCCTGAACCTGCTGCTGATCAGCTGTTCTGTGGTCAGGAAGAGAAGGGAAGAGTTGCTTCCTGTGTGCTCTCTGTGTGTCTTCACTCCCAGCCTCTAGACTTGCTATTTTTCTCCATCCAACCCTTTTCTCGCTATTTCTCTCCCTTCCCTGTCCCTAGCCTTCTTCTTTCTCTCCTTTCCTGTTGCCTAGCCTTGCTCTTCTTTCCCACATACCCCCTTATCATGCTGTTTCTCTCCAGTCCCAGCTTCTAGCCTCACTGTTTCTCTCCCTCACACTTCTTTATCTTGCTGTTTCTCTACCCTCTTAGCTTTTAACTTTGCTCTTTCTCTACCCCTTTGCCTTGATATTTTCCCTTCCCTCCCAACCTCTAGCATCATTCTTTCCCCCCGCCCTGCACCTCTTTTGACTATCCAAGCCCCCATGGCAGCCATTATGTGACTAGCCACATCTCCCATGGGAGCCATTTTGTGGGGGTACCCACAGCAGTTTCTCCAATTTCCAAATGTGCCCATGGTTCCAAAAACATTGGGGACCCCTGTGTTAGATAATCTTATAGAAGCGTTGCCCTTAATTTGCACATATTCTTATTTTACACTTTTTTCTTTCTTTTTAACAGATGGTGGAGCTAATAATTTTGGACTGAATTTCCTGACCTTTATAATTCTCTTCAATAATCTCATTCCAATCAGCTTGCTAGTTACACTAGAAGTGGTTAAATTTATTCAAGCATATTTCATAAATTGGGTAAATAGGAACATTAATGTACTATTTGCAGACCTTTTAGTGAGTGATTTCAAGAATAAATTATGTTCTTTTGTATGAAGAGCTATGTTTTAAGGTAATGCACATTTAATTGCAAGATGAAATATTCTGTAAAATCTAAATTATACTTCATATAGATTTCTTGTATAATTTCATAGACTTTCAATTGTATAGACTGGTGACATTCCTTGCAACCCAACCTTATGAGCCACTGTGCTAACATAGCAGTCTACAGAATCTTGCTCAGTCCTAGTACCCACCTGAAGGCACAATCCATTTCCTCATACCAATGTGGAATCTGAGAGCAGTTTATGCATGTTGTACAAAGGAACAGCACCTGCTCCAGTACTTTTGTAAGTTCCTGTGGGCTTTTTGACCCATATAAACTTCAGAGATCAGCATTTCTGTAGCAGTATTCAAACCACCATCCTCCATGTATGCCTTCAGCGTGTGGAAGAGAAAGTGGAACTGCACGTGCCGGCCCTGCCCCCAACATCATGTCTCCTGGCCTGGCCCCCAACATTCATATGTTATTTAGAATGTTGACAAGGACAGATCTTATACATATAACAGCTGTATGTATGTAACACCCCCTCCCCCTGCCATAGTTTTGCTCAACACACAAAGGTTGGGGGCAAGGCTGGGAGCATGATAATGTCACGGAGAAGGCCAGCAGGCACAGTCCTGCTTTCCCCTTCTCATACTGCTTATATACATGGACATTTTGGGAGGACATTTTGTGAATAGCTCTTATGTTTGAGCTACAAATAATTTAAGCGCTCCACTCTTAAAGGCAGCCTAAAAATAGTTTACATACTCTCCATGTAAAGTGCATTACAATAATCCAAATGAGAGGTTACCAGAGCACAGGTCACACTGGCTAAGGTATCTCTCTCCAGGAACGGTCACAGCTGGCACATCAGCTGAAACTGGGCATATTGGATTGAGGAGTACTGCCAGACTCTACACCTGCTCTTTCAGGGGAATGCAACTCCATCCAGAATAGGCTGCCTACCCAATTCCTGTACCCAAGAATTGCCCACTCACAGTACCTCTGTCTTGTTGGGATTCAGTCATAGGTTTATTGGCTCTCAACCAGCCCGTTATTCCTCCAGACACCGATCTAGGACCTGCATGTCCTCTCCTGACTCAGATGAAAAGGAGAAATAGAGCTGGGTATCATCAGCATACTGCTGACACCATTCCCCAAATCCCCTGATGGCCATTCCCAGCAGCTTCATATAGATGTTTGAGAGCATGGGGGACAGAATGGAATCCTGTGAGACACCATAACACAATTGCCATGTCATCAAGCACAACTCCCCCAATGCCACTTTCTGGAAATGATCCTGCAGCTAGGAGTGTAACCACTATTTCACCGTGCCCCACTATTCCATGAAGTTGATTGAGCAAGATATCATGGTCAATGGTATCAAAAGCCTCCAAAAGTTCCAGGAGAATCTCTCTCCAGGAAAAGGTCATCCAAGCGGGTGACCAAGGTAATTTCAGTGCCAAATCCAGGCCTGAGGCCATGAAGGGCAACGGTCAAATATACTCATGGTTGGCTGGACCTTTCCAAGGACCTTGTCCATGTCAGGCTGCAACACCCAAAACTGATTCCATAAAACCTGACTAGATGGTGTTCTGGATATCTCTATTGAATTGGCAATAACAGAAATGTCAAGTTCCATGTGTCAAATTCCCTCAAATTGCCTTCTAAATTTGTCACAGCAGTTGCTCTAGGGCTGTCCTATTTCAAACACTGGGCCTGATCTTAATAGCCCTTTCACCACCAAGAATAGCTCTGTTTGACAGCTACCTGAGGACTCAATGATTGCAACAAAACTAACATTCTTTGCTGTTATCACTGCCACACATTAGGCATCATAATGTGCTCTCATTCACTGTTTGACTGCATTTGTCCCAAGACTTGTGCCACTTGCGTTCATGCCATCCTGGTTGCTTCATTGCCTGTAGCTGCCTTGAATACTATAGAGCTGACCAGATAGTCTTTCCATCTCACCATTCCCCAGTGAGACTAGGGCCTCAACAGGAGCACCAGCTGGAAACTTACCCAGATTAGTATAATACTATGTAGTACACGATGTAATATGGCTTGGATCCAAAGAAGCATGCAACTAGTTTCACATTCCAAGGGAGTTTTGGACTAGAACAACACCTGACCATCTCTAAACTTTTTAAACGGAAGGGAGTTTCAAAATCAATTTCTAATATGGCAAAAGGGTGTGCCATTTAAAGGAAAAAATCTAGTCTAGGATCGAAAAAGCTACTTCAGATGCACTCAAGGGCATAAGCAGATCCAGTTAATTTTTTTTGCTAAGTGATATCAGTGCACATATGGCTTTGATTGGACTATCTGTATAAAAGTAAGTCTTGTGAACAATGATGGACAATACATAAAAGTGGTATGAAACTTTAATAATGGGTCAACTTTTTTAAAGCTATCTTTTTCTTTTGTTAGGATATTGACATGCATTATGAACCTACAGACACTGCTGCCATGGCTCGCACATCCAATCTCAATGAAGAACTTGGCCAGGTAGGTTTGTTTTTCCTAATTCCTTAGTATGTAAATTCACTGTTTCAAATTCATGGATTTTTTTCTGTAGGTATTAAATGTTTTTATGAGAAACTGACGGGTTCTTAGATTGCAAATATTATATTTTGCTTAGAAGGCAAACAACTTGAACTTTTCCTGTTTTAGCAGTTTTATGTATATTCTGTGGCAAGTTGTGTCTTGTTTGCATTTTAAAATCTCTCTCACAAACACACAAGCATGAGCGTCTGTGGGAAGTTTTCCACAGGGTGGGCAAAGCTGAAGTGCACAGCTGTTTGTGGTTGTAATTCGCTTGCATAGCACGTGCCGCTACAACACACTTGTACACTTCTGTGTGTTTTGTTGCTTAGCATCACATGACATTTAGAAGTCTACACAGAGTAGTAGAAGATCCTGGAGGATCCTCTGGAGGATATTTGTAAAGCAACTACCTTGGCAAAGCCTTCCACCTTTATCCGCCACTATAGAATAGATAAATATGCTTCTTCAGATGTGTCCTTTGGATGTTGGGTGTTGCAGAGGGTATTGTAACTGCTTTCCCACCCTTTTCATGGGATACTGCTATTGGACATCCCATTCCTGTCAGCTCCACCTTCTGCTGACCAAGAATGGAAAGTTGGATTTACTGTGAAGTGTCTTTCTGATCACCGAAGGCCGAACCCAACAGTCCAATCCTTGGCTCAGGTTTTTCAGGTTTTGGTTTATCTGAGTGGGTGGGGATCAGCGTATCCCATTTGTTCAGTGCCCCACTAGGGAGATAGGGTGTCCTATGATTCATTTTTCTCTTTCTTCTATCGGTTTAGTCCAGTTTTTCTGAGTGAGTCGCATTTACATTGGGTTGCGACTAGAGTGGTTTTATCTGTTCGCAAGTTTTTAACAGACATATGAGTTTGAAGTACAGCTTCAAGTCCTGTGACTGAGGGTGGTTCTCCTCCTACAGTGGGATATGTATCAATCTTTTAGCCCTATCTTCTTATGGAGGAGAGGAGTTAACCCATTCCTGTCAGGTCCACTCTTGACAAGAAGGATACTTTATGGTAACTCCAACTTTACATTCTCCCTTCCTCCTGCCCCAGTTCAAAGAGGGGGCTTGCTCTTCCACTTTGGCCACACCAGGGAATTTGCAAAGTGGTCTTGCACCTACTGGAGATTACCCTAGAACTGGCCCCCGCCCAGAAAAGGGGTACCAAGTAGAGGTGTTTCTGGTTTTTCACAGTACCAATAGAAAAATGGAAAAACCTGGAAAAAATTGCACATGGAAACCCTGCAGTTCATTTCTGTATACTTCAGAAGGGCATTAACTTACTTTCCAAAGGCCTATTTTTACCTTCAGGAAGGGATGCCACTGATACATAAAATTCAGCTGTGGGGACCAGAAGTATCAGCTTCATGCCCTTCCCTTCAGCCTGTCATCAGTTCCCAAGGTCCTCACCAAAATCCTTATAGCCCCAGTGGTCTTCTGAGATAAGAAGTAACTTGGCTATTCATTCCTAGACCAAGTCCTGGTATATTCCTTGTCTCAAGAAAAGTGCTGGAAGGACATCCACCCATCCCATCTCCAGACTCCAATATTGTAGGTTCCTAATTAAAAGGGCAGGGTAAAGCCTTCTGACGTTGACACACTCATACCTCTACCTGACAGTGATCCTGGTTGACCAGAGTAGGAGGGCTGAGCATAAACCACTTAGAACTGAACAGTCAGACTAGCCCTCCTTTACTTATTTCACAAGATCCAGGTTCTGCAAGTCATGATCAAAACAGATAAGCCATATTTGAACAGCCATGGTTCATAAGATTAAAGTTGCTTCTCAAAGAAGACATGTGTCTCTCCTCCTGGATGGATAAACCAAAGCAATCCAGAACACCAAAGGGTACTCTGAACATTCAAGTGGATTGACTCAGCATACAGAGGCTGGATTCAGCAGAATGGGCTCAGAAGCCACAAGTATTCAATAGGATGAGAGCCAGGTCTGGCATTCCAACCACGGACCTATTAACCTCTCCAGCCAACAAGATGTTGCCCAGGGTCAGAGCAAGGTTCCTGGAAGAGGGAGCAGAAGTAATCATTGTGCTTGGCTCAAGGTAGCTATGCAGTCTCCCTTATGGCTATCCCCACTCCCTCTAATTCTAAAAGTCGTGCAAAAGATTCAAGAATAACAGGCGGAAGTCATCCCCATTACCTAAGTGGCTAAGATGGCCATGATTCTCAGACCTATGGATCTACTGATTGCTGACCCTTTACTCCTCCCATATGTTGTAGCAGTTTCCCTTTTACACTTAGGTTGTGGGAAGGGTCAAAGCATGGAATCGGGACACTGCCACTTCTTAAAATGGTAGCCAAAACCATGGGTTCTGCTGGGTTCCCAACTTCCAGTGAGTATAGCTTTTGCTGGGCTTTTGAGTCTCTGATGCCCAACATTTAATGACACAGCAAAAGGAAAAACAAACATACTTCCACTTCATCTGAAGGGAGCAGGCAAAGGCTACATAATCCAAAACAATAAAAAGCTGTAGATTCCTCCTCTCTCTCTGCATTGCTGCCTCTCACTCTCAACCTCTTTCTGTCCAAGGGAAAGAGGTTCACACCTTTATACCTTCCCAGACTCTGGCTTTCTAGGGATAGAATCATAGAATAGTAGGGTTGGAAGGGGCCTCCAAGGCCATCGAATCCAACCCCCTGCTCAATGCAGGAGTCCAAGTCAGAGCATCCCTGACAGATGGCTGTCCAGCCTCGTCTTGAATGCCTCCAGTGTGGGAGAGCCCACCACCTCCCTAGGTCATTGCTTCCATTGTCATATTGCTCTAACAGTCAGGAAGCTTTTTCTGATGTTCAGCCGGATCTTGGATTCCCTCCTGGCTTGGGCAGCTGCTAAACACTTTCTGTGCTGCCCTGCGGTCTCCATCTTTGTCTCCCTGCTGTGAAGCAAAAAGAGTATGTTTAAATGATCTGTTCTCTCTTACTCCCTCCTACCCCCTCCTTTCCATTTAGCTGTCTGTTTCTCAGATGAGGAGAGTATTGGCTCGGGGGGAGGTACTCCTTTCAGCAGCCTGTGGCAGCTGGCATGGGGCACAGTTCTGGCAGTATGCCACTACAGTCACAAACCATCTTCTGCAAGGCCCCTTGATTCACTGCAACACAGGAATGCTGCAGCTCTTCTCACAGAGACTGAACAGAACATACTAAGAAACTACAAATACTCTAGCAGGATAAGCAACACTTTTTTCTCCTCTAGACATCCCTCTACCAACAAACTGCAGCACCACTTGGATATTGTTATTATTATTTTATTTATTTCATTTCATTTCTATACCGCCCAATAGCCAAAGCTCTCTGGGCAGTTCACAAAAATTAAAACCAAACGGCACACAATAAAACATTTTATTATTTATTTATTTATTTATAATTAGCATTATTAACAACAGCCAGATAAATGGCACCCTAGAACAGTTGGTCATGGAACCCACCAGAGGGGAGGCGACCCTGGGTTTAATCCTGAGTGGTGTCGCCAAGGACCTAGGATTAAATGTAAATGTTGTCGAGCCAATTGGAAACAGTGACCACAGTCCTATCAGATTTAATATATATTTAAGTGGCAAATTGCCCAGGAAGTCCAACACAGTCACATTTGACTTCAAAAGAGGAAACTTCTCTAAAAAGATGGAACTGGTGTAAAAGAAGTTAAAGAGGGGAGTCAAGAGGATTAAATCCCTTCAAAATGCTTAGAGATTCCTAAAAACCACAATAATATAATCCCGACTAAAAAGTATACCACAGGTTAGGAAAGGAAGCACCAAATCCAAGAGGTCGCTATCATGGTTAATGAGCAATGTTAAAGGAGCTGTTAGGGAAAAGAGAGCTATCTTCAGAAAATAGAACTCTTGCCCAAGTGAGGAAAACAAAAGGGAGTACAAACTTGCACAAAGGCAATGCAAGCTAACAGTAAGAGATGCAAAAAAGCATTTTGAAGAGCATATCACTAACAATATCAAGGCCAACAATAAAGAATTCTTTAAATATATCAGAAGCAGAAAACCAGCTAGAGAGGCAGCTGGACCATTGGATGACAGTGGAGTTAAAGGAGTACTGAAGGAGGACAAGGAGATTGCAGAGAAGCTGAATGAATTCTTTTCATCTGTCTTCACTGCAGAAGATATATGACAGATACCTGTGCCTGAACTGATGTTTTCACAAAGGGAGTCTGAGGAGCTGAGGCAAATGGAGGTGACAAAAGTTGACATTCTCAACCTTATTGATAAACTGATAGCAAATAAATCACCGGGCCCAGATAGTATCCATCCTAGAGTTCTCAAAGAACTCAAATATGAAATTGCTGATCTTCTAACCAAAATATGCAACATGTCCCTAAGATCAGCCTCTATACCAGAGGAGTGGAAGATGGCCAATGTAACACCAAGTTTTTAAAGGGATCCAGGGGGGATCCAGGAAATTACAGGCCAGTCAGCGTAATATCTGTTCTGGGTAAATTGGTTGAAGGCATTATTAAAGATAAAATTAGTAAGCATATAGAGGGCAAAAAAATCAACATGGCTTCTGCAAATGTAAGTCTTGTCTCACTAACCCTTTATTGTTCTTTTGAGAGTGTCAGTGAACATGTAGACAGGTGTTCTGGTAGACATTGTTTACTTGGACTTCCAAAAGGCTTTTGACAAAATCCCTCACCAAAAACTCTTGAGCAGACTTCACAGTCATGGAATAAGAGAACAGGTCCTCTTATGGATACTTATGGATCAGTAACTGGTTAACGAACAGAAAGCAGAGAGTAGGAATAAATGGTAAATTCTCCCTATCGAGGAAGTAAATGGTGGGGCCCCACAGGCATCTGTATTAGGACCAGTGCTTTTCAACCTGTTCATAAATTATCTGAAATTAGGAGTGAGCAGTGAAGTAGCCAGTGTTTGCTGATGACACCAAATTATTTAGGGTGGTTAAAACAAACAGGGATTGAGAGGAGCTCCAAAAGGTTCTCTCCAAACTGAGAGAATGGGCATCTAAATGGCAAAAGCAGGTCAGTGTCAGCAAGTGTAAAGTACTTCATGTTGGGGCAAAAAATCCAACTTCAAGTATAACCTGATGGGATCTGAGCTAGCAGTGAACAACCAAGAAAGAAATCTTGGGGTTGTGATGGAGAGCTCCATGAAAATGTACAACCAGTGTGCGGCCGCTGTAAAAAAGCCAAACTCCATGTTAGGCAAAATTAGAAAAGGAATTGAGAATAAAACTGCCAATATCATACCACCTTTATACAAGTCTATAGTGCGACCACACTTAGAATACTGTGTACAGTTCTGGTCACCATACCTTAAAAAAAAAAGATACTGTAGAGCTGGAAAAAGTGCAGAAAGGGGCAACTAAAATGACCAAAGGGCTGGAGCATCTCTCCTGTGAGAGAAGGTTACAAAAGCTGGGATTGTTTAGCTTGGAAAAAAGGAGGAAGAGACCTGATAGAGGATACATGGTGTTATTATGCATTACATTACAAAAGTATGCATGGTATGGAGAATGTGGATAGGGAGACATTTTTCTCCCTCTCTTAAAACATTAGAACCCAAGGTCATCCCTTGAAGCTGATTGGTGGGAGATTCAGGACAGATAAAAGGAAGTACTTCTTCACACAGCGCATAGTGAAACTATGGAATTCGCTACCACAGGATATAGTGATGGCCGCCAATTTGGATGGCTTTAAAAGGGGGTTAGACAAATTCCTGGAGGAGAAGGCTATCACTAGTCTTGATGGCTATGTGCTACCTCCAGTACCAGAGGCAGTGAGCCTATGTACAACAGTTGCTGGGGAACATGGGTGGTAGGATGCTATTGCGCACATGTCCTGCTTGTGGGTTCCTGGTCGACAGCTGATTGGCCACTGTATGAACAGAATGCTGGACTAGATGGACCCTTGGTCCGATCCAGCATGGCTCTTCTTAAGTTCTTACATTACAAAGATCAATTGAGAACAGGAATCACAGAGGTTCTAAGGTTCTTTCAAGATGCCCTGTCCTCTGGCTTCAGGTCCAATATTCTGTGCAGACAACTCTGAGCCCTGTCTAGACCTGGGAGGCTCAACCCTAAGTTTGCAGGCTGCCTTTTCATAGGTTCCTGAAGATTCTGAGTCCTCCAGCAGTGCACCATATTCCTTCATGAACAGGTAGTGAAAACTCTAGTCAGACCTCCTTTTGAACTCCTGTAGGCCACGTCTTTAAAAACACCAACTCTGGTCTTTTTGGTGGCACTTGCATTGCATGGAGGTTGTAGAACTGGGGGCTCTGTTGGTTGAATAAGAGCTATGAGTCTTCCAACAAGACAAAGTGGTTCTTAGATCAGACCGCTTCCATTCTCAGTGTCAATTCATTCTTCCATAGAGCTCAGGAGAGCTTTCTGCCTTAAAAAGATGACTCCTCGAAAAAGACATGTGCAGAGCTGCTAGGTTTGGTCCTGTCCATGTAGAGCTTATCAGACAACATAGGTCAATGTTCATTTCCTCCAAATGGTTGTTCTTAAGAAAGAGGATGTTTGCAGCCTCTGAAAAGTGGCTAAGAGAAAGCATAGCTTGAGAAAGCATAGCTTGGGCTTATTCTTCCAGCAACTGGCAAGTTCTGTAGAGCTTGTTGAGCATTACATCTGTGGCCCTCTGCAGTGAGCTCCATTGGAAAAGATGTTTAGGGCAGCCACTAGGGCACCCAGGCATTATCAGATAGATTCCTTCACCTCAGCAGAACTGGCCGTTGCATAGTGAGCCCTCCAAAGGGTTTTACAGTCATAGATAAGACAGCATTAAGGGGTTGTTGGCCTTTGAGTGTGGAGGTTGTCCTGCTCAGGATGTTATTGCTTTTTGTCATCACAATACTAGTTGTCCTTCTCCCTTGAGCAGATGAACATTTCTGTTCTTCTCAAGAGAAGGAGGACAGCTAGAGAATATCACCTCATTCTACAGTTCCCTTTCATCTTAGGGAATCAAGGGGAGTTCTCCTTGTTCAAAATGGTTCCTCTTCTCGTTTTTTCTCTTGATATCTGGAAACTGCTACATGGGATTCCCCCAGGGGATTGAAGACTGGTGTAAGTTCTTAGTTTTTTCTTCCATGGTTCTCTGCTTATTTGCTGCTGGTTGCAGTGGGGTTTTTTGGCTTTGTTGTTGATTCTCACTCAGTGCAACTACTTCTGCAAACAGCATTGCAGGGAAAGCCCCTCCTCCTCTGGATGTAAAATGAGACAGCCTGCCGTTCTGGCCCAGAAAGAGGGGCTATAATGCTAGCTGTTCTCTTGTCTTCTCTTGACAAGACCAAAAATGAATGGTTAAATCCAAAATTTAATCTCTTAGGTATTTGAGTTGGGTTACTTTTGTAAGAAGCAAAACCTACAGAGTAAGTAAGACAATACTTTACCTAGATATTAAGGAAAAAATATTGATATCTATGCCAGATCATGATGAATGTCACTGGGTACCACAGCTTGTTTCTGACACCAAGTAACGTGTGTTTTTTTCTCCCTGTACATCAAGTCTTAAGAATATTCTTCAGTGACTTTAAGCTTGCTTCTAGCAGTTTGTAAGCTAGCTGGTCTAAAGAAGTACTTCAGGCATGCCTATGGTCTTAAATGTCTCCAAAAGGACTTTTGATTAGGAATAGCGGACCCCATTCTGAACCACAAACTTTGGAACTCTCAAATTTTGAAAATGGTTTGGTGGGCAGTTCTTCAAGACACATTACAAAAGTCATCTGGATGTGCAGAGCTTGCCATGTGGGTTTTTTTAATAGTGGCACTGTTGTAATTTGCTTTGTGTTTCTTATTCTGTGGGACCAATGTGGCTAAACCTTTGATCTAAGAATAGAAACAATACCTACCATTCATAAAGGCTGTAATTGCAGTTCAGTATTTGGTCTGATGTTTTCTGTGTGGAGTTCTATTTGAAGTATGTAACTATCTATCTATCTATCTATCTATCTATCTCCAATACGTTATTTTAGCTGTTTGGCCTATTTTATTTGGACATTTAGATTTAGAAATAAAACTTCTTCTAAGGCCACAGGGTCAAAAAGAACAGTAAACTTGTAATTGCAAACAATAATGCTTTACAATTTGGATGTTACAAACAAAATGAAAACATGTCACTATAAACGTACTTTAAATACATATAGGTTTAGGGAAGTTGATTTATAAATAATGATAAAAGCTGATACATACATGGCCAGAGCAGACAGTACTTTGTAGATCATTCCCCTATATGTGAACCTCCACACCCACCCAGTGCACTTGCTACACCTCTAGAGAAGGAGGGGAAGGAAATTGCAAGGGGAAGGTGTGTCCACCCAGCCCCAAGTCACTTTGTGGTGGCACCCACAGGCACTTTTCAAACTGAACAATATGCCTGCAAATCAGAAAGGGTTGCCTACCCCTGGTGTATTGTGAGCCTGCATTGTATGCTTTGAATTATATGCACATAGGCCCCCATAGAATGTTACAGCCCTGTAGAACCATCAGCAGGACTGAAGATGGGATAGGAGTGCTGTGTGACAGTAAGGGGAACAGTAACAGTAAGGGGAACAATCTACAGAAGTATCATCCAATCTAGCCAATCATGGAATTGTTTTTCTTGCTAAGGTTGTTTAAACGTGTTGAACACATAGTGCTTTTATCGGTGCAAATATCTTGAAATAATATTAATGCATACTTAATGAAAAGAGGTTAATGAGCTTTAACATTTGTTTAGGTCAAATACATATTTTCTGACAAAACTGGCACCCTGACATGCAATGTAATGCAATTTAAGAAGTGTACAATTGCAGGAATAGCTTATGGGTAAGTTTTTCTTTAAATAATTGCTGGGCTACCCTTTGCTATTTTGTCTGGTGAAAAGAGTTTTTATTATACATTTAGGACTTCAATAAAGTCAGGATTTTAACCATTAATTCACTTTGGAATGCTCTTTAGCAATTAAAACCAAAATCCAATTAAAGGGGCCCAAAACCTGTGATGTAGGAGTTCAATGAGACTTCTTCCCAAGTATGTGTCTATAGGATTGTAGCCTAAATGTACTAGCTTGGAAAATGAAAATTATAAAGTGTCTTTCAGTTTTAAGAGATAATTTTTAATATGAACTATTGTTTTGAGTAAACATAATCAAAACCAATTACAATGGAACTGCTATTGGCTGTTAATTTTCTATGAAACAGATAATTTAAAACAATAACAGTGATTAAACAATGTGGGGAACCTTGTTTGTCTTGTTTGTCTTATTGGTTTTATTTGTTTGATTTGTATCATGCAGCACATTAAACCTCCTAGGAAAAGCAGTATAAAAATATTGAAAATAAAACAAGTAACTTCACAACACACCTACAAGTCTTCCATACAGGAAAAAATGTCACAAAATGGTGCCAGTGGATAGGAGGAGAGTTGTATCACTGGTCATAACTTGCATCTACAGATATCACCCAAACTCACATTTTTGGGCTTAGAAATGCAAGTATCAGAGGCTCATAAACCTCTGCATTCTTTTCCAGATTAGATTTTAATCCAAGCCAGAGAAGAATTCCACTCCCAGCCATTCCCCAAGCCCCCTGCCTCCAACTCACCAATCCTCCAAATCCCTTCCACCTCAATTACTTTGTTGCTTCTGGTGCTCTGGCAGCAACAAGAGGGAAGAAGAAGGGGAGAAAGGTCCTTCTCACCTCTGGCAGCTGTTATGCAAGTAACTCCTGTAAAATTAGTTTGTAGTCCTGGAGTATTTGATATTCCTTGAGTAAATATAGTTATGGGAGTAAGGAGGTTTGTGGGAGTTCCAGTCTGGCTCTCCTGGGATCCCAATCCAGTCCTCTGGAGTTCCCCAGATGGCCAGTCTTTCTAGCCCCGGGGTAGGCAACTTCTTTGGACCATGGGCACATTTGACAATTTTATAAACTGTCCTGAGTACTACCACAATATGACTGCCATGGGAGATGTGGTAAAGGACAAGTAACCTGCCCAAAAGACTGAGTACAAGATAGAGGTGGGGTCTGAGACACAACACAGTAAATAACTCCTTTGAACCCACTGTTTTCAGCACCAACAGAAACCCATTTCAAAGCAATCCAAGCTGTTGGTAAGAAAATGTGTTAATTTTTAAAAAGTGGGAGCGGTATGGCACCAGTGGGTACCATGAAGGGTGTCCAGGGCCACATTGGTGCCCATGGGTACCCCATTGCCTACCCCTCCACTAGCCCCTTCCCCCCAGCCACCAATCTTTGGGTGGTTTCTCAGCTTTTGTGCAGTTTTCTCCATACTAAAAGGTTGAAATGCCGCTCCTAAAGCTTAGTTCTTGGCAGTAAGAGCTTTAAACTTCAGAATGCTGGTATGTTGTGTATTTTGGGCTCTATCCCATTTGCCTGTGGGGCTGCCTACCACAGAAATATGTTCCCCAAGAGCTTCTCCAAAACTGAATTTGGCCCTTGGGCCCTAGCTTAGATTCTCACAGGTTGGGGCTGGAGCTTTCAAGCCAAATTTGGATTGGTTCGGGAATAAGTAATATGTTTTTTGGGAAGGACCTCAGCACAACACAACAATACCTAGAGGGACGTGGCTGAGATCCTTGCAACAAAAGAATAACAAGTGCACATTCACTGCATAATTAAATTATTTATGCGTAAGTCCTGAGTGTGTGTGTGTATACACACACACACACGGATGGACGCCATAGCTCATCTGCCATATGAACTCAAGTAGTTCAGTCTCTCTGTCTACTGAACCAGTTTGCTCTTAATAGACTGACAGCGTTTCATATCTCATTCCTTCATTTTGCATTCTGTGTTCATTATATTTCATTTTGTTACATTAAATTCTCCTTTATGTGTCTTACTACCTTGAAGCCTTTCTCAGCTATGTTCCTGTATTTCTCTAATTCCTTTGCTTTTCATACAGCCATTCTCTTGAATCAGAGGACTGTGGCTGTTCTACAGATGATTGGTAAGCACTAATCTTCATTTAGTGTTTCTTGTTTTTGTTTAAAACTCATATTATGTATCATTATCATTAACTATGGAACAACTTTTGAAATTACATAGTGAAATTGATATATGGTGCCTACAAGGGAAGTAGTTCCTGCCTGTGAAAGAGAGCAACTCCAAATGCAGTGTCAAGTTTTATTGTCAGTAGCACAGGTGTTTTTTTGTTGAAAGGAGGAGAAGCCTTTATGAGTTCTGACAGGCTGGTTTGTGATGGTTAATGCACATATGCAAGTCATGATTTGATTTTGTAATTATCAAATAATTAATATTTATTAACTAGCCATTGGTTGCAAAGTTGTCGTTGGTTTCATTATGTCTGTTTGTTTCTCTTGTCCAATGTAAACATCAGGTGGGTCTTATGTGCCACCTAGTGGTCAAAGGCAAAATCACTGCTCCGGTTAAGTCTTTTAGTTCAGTTTCCTGCCTTTGAAGCTCAGTTTTGCAATTTTGCTTCCCTGAAGTGGTCATGGATTCTCCGCTCTGCATTCTTCTGACTCAGGCTTGTTTTTTCCATTTTCTCCAAAACCTCTGGGTAAGGAAGAGATGTTTGGTTCACCCATCCCGCCTGGGCTCATTCCTGAGGAGGAAATAAAGGCCAACAGATCTTCTCCACTAGATATGGCTCATCCATCATGTCAAGGGGATACAGGCACAAATTCTCACACCAGCCTTTTGTTGGTGGGTGGTCGTCTTGACAGGTATGCCGACAAATGGCTAGCCATCACCTCAGATGGCTGGGTCCTGGTGAGTCTTTTTCCCATTACCAGCCCCAGCAAATCCAGCCAAGAGGGAGATGGTGAAATTGGCCATCCAACTTCTACTAGATATCGTGGCGGTGGAACTGTTGCCTCTAGAAGAGAAAGGACTCTTTTCTCACTTCTTTACAGTCACAAAGGAAGATGGATCCATCAGACCTGTCTTGAATCTCAAGTTTTTCAACCACTTCATCTGTTACCGCTGCTTCCGGATAGAGACTCCTCTGTCCATCAAAGAAGTTCTTTGCCTAGGAGACTTCATGACTTCAGCGGACCTCACACAAGCCTATCTCCATGTTCCTGTCTTCCTCAACCATCAGCGCTACCTCCATTTTTCCTTCAAAGAGTCCCATTTTCCATACAGAGCCATGTCTTTTGGCCTAGCTTTGGGTTCCAAGGTATTTACAAAGATCACAGTCACTTTGGTGGCACATTTTCACATGCAAGGCATCTCAATATACCCTTACCTCGATGATCTTCTCATCCATTTAGCCTCTCGGCATCAGGCAATAAATGACCTGCAAGTCACCCTGGCATGTTTCAAGGACTTTGGTTTTCTGGTCAACAATCAAAAGAGTCATCTGCTCCCCTCTCACAGAATACTCCACCTGGGGGCCTTAATAGACACTCAAATAGGGATCATGGCTGAATTTCCAGAGAGGTTCTCCAAAATTCAAGCTGCAGTCAAACTGATTTGCTTCAAGAAGTCAGCTGACCTCATGCTTCTGGCAAAGGTTTTGGGCCTCATGATGTCAACATTCCAGGTAACTCCTTGGGCAAGACTTCATTCTCATTCCATACAATGGGCCCTGCTTCCTTTCCAGAATGACACAGCTTCAAGACATCACTTGACCATTCATCTGTCCAGGACTGTTTGAGCTTCTTTCCTGCTGGTGGCTCCTCCATCCTGTTCTGGAGAGGGGGATCCCCCTCCAGGATCCCCCCCAAATGGTAATTACATCAGATGCCAGCCATTCTGGTTGGGGAGCTCTGTGCAAGGAGAGGATGGTTTAAGGAACTGGGTCAGGGGGGGAGTCGCGGCTTCCTATCAACCTACTAGAACTCCAGGCGACCAGGCTAGCGGTTTAACACTTCACACAAGTACTTCCTCTCAGATCAGCCTTCATCTAGGCAGACAGTGTCACAGCCAAAGGCACATATCAACCATCAAGGAGGAACCAGGTCTCAGACCTCTAGGCAGACTCCCTCCTTCTTTGGGCAGAACATCACCTAGAATCCCTCTCTGTGAAATACCTAAACAGGGGAGAGAGTACTCAGGCCAACTGGCTAAGCAGGAAATAGCTAAACCAAGGAGAATGGATTCTTCACCCAGAAGTCTTTGAAGAGATGGTCTCCTGTTTCAGGGGAGTCCAGGTGGATCTGTTTGCATCAGAAGCCAATCACCAGGTCATCAGGTTCTTCTCTCGTTATGCACCTCTAGCTGTGAAGATGATGGATGCCATGTCTTCTCCATGGCCGGCTGCACCTCTGTACGCTTTTCCACCACTCCCTCTTCTCTCCAGGGATCTGTGGAAGTGAAGGAAGAAAAGATGAGACTCATTCTAGTGGCTCCCTTTTTTGGCCACAGAGACCCTGGTTTCTCGACCTCATCAATCTTGCAGTGGCTGCTCCTTGGCCCCTCCCTCTACAGGATGACATGTTATCTCAAGGCCATCTCCTTCACCCAAGCCCTGTGTGGCTTCAGTTACATGTCTAGAAACTGAACAGAAATGTTAAGCCAAAGAAGTCCTCTCCCCCACGGTTATATTGGCCTCTGTGAGACCATCTACCTGCAGAATTTACCAGAGTATGTGGAAGATATTCTCCACTTGGTGTACTAGGAAAAGGATTTGGGTTCAAAAAGCTAGAATCTCAGACCTTTTAGCGTTTCAGCAAGACGGTTTGGCTGTGGGTCTCAAGCCTAATATGCTCAAGCATCAGGCTTCTGTGCTATCTACTCTTGTAAAAAAAAAAAAAAACCCACATAGGTCCATGGGCTCTCATCCTTTTCTTAAACAGTTCCTGTGCAGAGTTTTTTCAAAGTCACCTCCAGTCCAACACAGTTTCACTTCCTGGGATCTCCATAAAGTACTTTCAGCACCCTTTGAGCCCCTGAAATCAGTATCTCTCCAACTGCTCTCTTTCAAGGTTTTATTCTTGGTGGCCCTACATCAGCCAGAAGGATCTCCGAACTTAATGTCCTCTCTGTGGATAAACACCTATGTGTATTCCATAAAGATAGAGTTGTGCTCCGTACTAACTCCTTTTTCCGTCCTAAAGTTCTGTCTCCTTTTCATTGTCAACAAGAGCTAATTCTTCCCACTTTTGTCCTTCCCTGTACACCCCTCAGAAAAGAAATGGCATTCCCTTGTTGTCAGGAGAGCCCTGGAGGCCTATATCAGCAGAACAAAAACTTTTTGGCAGTCAGATTCCCTGTTCGTGCCATTCCATCCTCCTTCCTTGGGACGGAAGGTTTCTAATGCCACTCCGAGTAGACGGCTAAAGGCCTGTATTTCCCTAGCCTATTCCTGCCTGAAGTTGTCTCCAATACCAAATACCAAAATTTTCACCCATTCTATAAGAGCAGCCGCGACATCGGCAGCTTTTTTCCTCAGTGCTCTGCTGCATTGATTTGTAGGGCAGTTACGATCCTAGCACCTTTGTTAAACGTTACAAGATTGACTTGTATTCCTCTGCTGAGGCAGCCTTTGGAAGGTGTGTCTTGCAACACATCCTTCCCAGTCATTAAGCAGCTACTACTTTTTGAATCCCGCCCTACATGGGTCAAGCTTTGGTATGTCCCACCTGATGTACTGTTTACATGCACAAGAGAAAAGACGGTTGGTCACTGACCCGTAAAAGGGATTTCTTTGGGCATGTAAAACAGTACATCAGGGCCACACCCCAGATTCAGATTCTGTTTACGGCTGTTTCTGTTGGTGGGGATTAGTTTTCTTATTTTGTCACACTTGGTTTCTTTCCAAGACCTGTCTGCAGAGAGTGCAAGATGTCCTGTTTTTCTGCATTCCGGTATATTAGTTCTAAAAAAAAGGTAAAGGTGTCCCCAACCAGTCGTGTCCGACTCTAGGGTGTGGTGCTCATCCCCGTTTCTAAGCCGAAGAGCCAGCGCTGTCCGAAGACGCTTCCGTGGTCATGTGGCCGGCATGACTGAACACTGAGGTGTACGGAATGCTGTTACTTTTCCCGCCGAGGCGGTACCTATTTATCTACTTGCAATTTCTTGCTTTCAAACTGCTAGGTTGGCAGAAGCTGGGACTGAAGACGGAAGCTCACTCCGTCACGCAGCACTCGGGTCTTGAACTGCTGACCTGCCGACCTTCCAGTCTGCAGTTCAGCATCTTAACCACTAAGCCACCGCGGCCCCCAATATTAGTTCTAGAATGATGTAATTAGAAGCTGTCTCTGCTCTATAGTCTGTGGCCTAGGAGATCTATTGTTATATATAAATTTAGTGTTTGTAATGCTTTCATTTCTCATTTATTTCTTTTTTAGGGAGAATTCTCAAGCCAGAGAAGAAAAAATATTTAGTGATCCATCATTACTGGAAAATCTCCAAAACAAACATGTAAGATATAGAAATAAATATTACTGTTATGGAAAGAAGAAAGGGAGATTTCAATAAAACAGCACATCACATGCAGAAAACTAATTTATATCCCAATTCTCACCACATGTACTTGGAATAAATCTCCGTTGATTTAAATAAAATTTACTTTCACACAAGGGCCTAAATAAAAGTTCCAGGAAAACACATGTAATAAAACTCTGACAACCACTTCTGTTGCAGAAGAATGTGATTTTGGAGCAGCTGCTCCACCCCTGCCCCTGCAAACATGCATCTAGTAAACTGCAGTGCGGGGTTAGTAGAGCAGCTGGGGAGCAGAGTTTCAGTATAAAACTGGTAAGAAAGGAAAGGATTAAGCACCATACTCCATAGTCATTTCTTGGCTCTGAATCTCCATGAAGGGGAAATGCATTCACATAGGAACATGGGCTCCATGTTCATAGAAAAGAACAAAGAAGCCCATACTTGCGTAGACCTCCATCTGTTCATATGTTCATCAGAGCTCTTGGAGTATGAGCAGAATATGCACTTTTGTGTATTGTATTTCAAATCGGAGTATCTGTCTTGGAAAGCCTATATAATTGAATACAAGTAGAAACCCTGCTTCGTCCATGTGTAACAATATACTATGACACTGAATAAATTTATTAATGCGGTGCAATAATGCAGGGGAAGACTATCTCACACATTGAGCACTATTGCCCTGGGAAATGCAGTGGCCAAGAACTTTTTAGCCTGCTGGTCTTGACTGTATTATTTGAAGGATTTATTATTTTAAATTCAAATTCTATTCATATTCCATGTATGTTGTTGTTGTTGTTGTTATTCTAGTTGTTCCTTAACTATAAACTAAACCCTCTTTGGAGCATCAGGCTCCTGCACTACCTTGACACCCCAGGTCCTTGAATGGTAGAGCCATATACACTGAGGTGGCACAGTCCATTCCATGTGCTGCTAGTACCATAGATTACATTCTAGGATTGACTATGTATAAAACAAGCTATGTATCTAATAAAAGATAATATTTTAATACACTCTTAACTTTATAGCATATGTACTTAAAACATTTAATTTTGGAATGAATGATAATTCATTCTACTATTTTGTTTTAGCCAACTGCGCCTATAATTTGTGAGTTTCTAACAATGATGGCAGTGTGCCATACAGCAGTTCCAGAAAGAGAGGATGATAAGATAATTTATCAAGCAGCATCTCCAGGTAAGATCTATATCTTTATTATTTAAAATTATTTATTATTAAAATATTCTTGTTGAGCAGACTGACTGATCTTGCTCACACAACACAACAGCCCATTGTGGCTTGATTTACCCATGGGGGCTGTTGAGTTGTGGCAGGTGCCCACAAGCACCATTTTTGTATGCCGTGGCATGCCATGTTGCGTGAACCCAGGCGGAGGGGTTGAGAGTTAGACAAACATTCAGGGTTTTAGGGTTATTTGAGAGTTGTCTAACCTTCAAACATCCCTGCTGTCTGGGTTCGTATGACACAACAAGCCACGGCAAGCCGGGCACCTGTGGACACCATGCAAAAATGGTGCCAGCAGGCACCCGATACAACAAAACAGCCCCTGCAGGTAAATGAAACCACATTGGGGTATTATGATGTGTGAACAGGCCCACTAGGTTGAGGCAGTGTGTAGTGTGAAGGCTTTTCTTTAAAACGTTTGGAAGATTTTTTTAAAAGTGGCAAATCCAAAATGCTATTAAGTTGTAAGTAAGTAGAAACTCTAGGTTTGGAAGCGAGAAAGAGAAAGCAACACTTGGATTGCTCATAATGCAACTGTTTGATTTAAAAGCCATTGACTGACTTCAATTCAGAATTAAAATATTCTAGTTTAGAAATGCAAGATAATGTATTTCTTTTTAAGTACACAATTAAGAGAAAGGGGAAAACTGAGTAATGGAAGTAGGAAGATGGAAAAGATTAAATATGAATGTTAATTACATGCACATTTTTTGTGGAAAGAAAAAAGACAAAAGAAGCAGTGGGGAAACATGGGAGAGTTACAAGTGGAAGATGACGTTTGGACATCCCACCCCACCCCCAGTAAAATACCAGTAAGGCAGGTGATTCCATGATAAAGGCGTCACCTGGAACACCCTTGAAATTTGCAAATTTGCTGCTTCATATTACTTCAAGAGAGTATATAAAAGTAATTAAAATGAAAATTCTAGGTTTCAACATTTCACTCATCAGTTTGCCACTGAAATAACAGAATCTTTGTTACAGATGAAGGAGCATTGGTTAGAGCAGCCAAGCATCTTCATTTTGTTTTCACTGGAAGAACACCAGACTCTGTAATTATAGAATCTGTAAGTACATCAAAAATAGTAATGAGTTAGTTGTTGTTACTAATAGTTTGCTACTAATATAGAAAATACAATGGAAAAACATTTCAAATGAATAAATTAATTAATATCTCATTTTTTTTCTAGCTTGGACAGGAAGAAAGATATGAATTGCTAAATGTGCTAGAATTTACAAGGTAATTAAACACATGAGAATTTAATGTGATCTTTTTTAAAAGCTGTTATAAGGAATTTTCCTTACAAGCTAGAACAAGCTAAGTTGGAAAATTATGAGCAATATATTCTGTACTGGATAGATTACTGGGTTGGATCAAGAATAGAAAGGGACGGGGGAGAGAATGTTCATCCTGCAGCCCCTCCCGTATGCCCCCTCCTACACTGTTCTAGGGGGTCCCCCAATTCTTTGGAGCAGCTTTTTAGGGGACTGCAGGGGGAAAGAGGTATCAGTGGAAATCTCTGCCACCTTCTTCCACCAGGAACAGCCCATGAGTGGAGATCTACTAACAGGAACTCCTGGATCAAACCTTTTTTGCTGAAGTGTACAAATTCTAAAGAATAGTAATAAACAAATAGTAACAAAATGTTTGACAAGTGTGCTTTGTCTTTAGCAAAGAATGACATACATGCTCTTTCTATCTTCCAGTACTTCCAGTACTGTCTTCCAGCATTTTATAGATGGAATATTTTGTAAACATTGATGTTACATTTGGGTGTAAATTAGGTGTCATGCTTTAGAGAATACTTCTTTTTTCTATTTTTATCTCATAAGTATTCTTTCATTTCAAGATATGCTGAACCAATGTTTATGTTTTATATTATGGAGGCTTATTTGAAAGGGGCATTCCATCACACTAAATGACTTAATACCTGTTTGAAATGGAAAATACCTCTCTTTCAGTGCTAGGAAAAGAATGTCTGTGATTGTCCGCACACCTACAGGAAAATTAAGACTGTACTGCAAAGGGGCTGTAAGTTGTTGTTTTTATTGAAATTTCTGTGCAGTAATATTTATCAGTGACAAGTTGTGAAGCAATATAGTGGAAATATATCCAATACAGATGAGCAGTTTACCAAGTGGTAATGTGTTCTCCCATAGTTTTGCTTGGCTGTCTACATTAATGAAAATTGAATGTTTTTTCTTTTTTCTCCTGCCATACATTTTAATGTGTGATAAAGTCAGGAGGCCTTATCGGTTGTCAAGTCTTCTCCACATTTACCATGTGGTAAAATAGTTGTTTGTATTATTAATCCCTGTCAGGTGACATTGCCCCAGTTCACACAATCATTGTAGGCTAAATAAGCAACTGTGGCAAGCTGTGGTACATGCTGGGCACAGTTTGCATAATCACCTGCCCTGCCATGGCTTGCCATATCACCCAAACCCAGGCAGCATGGCTTGTTTGAGGGGGAAACCACCTTCAAATAACCCACGGGCTGTTGTTGAACAGGTGATTATGCAAATTGCACCTGGCAAGCCACAGTAGCTTGCTGATGCTACGGTGATTGTGTGAACCGGATCATTGAATGGGAAAGATAGTTCTCGAAGCTATAGTGAAAGACTTAAGTGTTTGCAGTTTTTTTGAGGACTTTTTAAATACTCCTTTGAGTCTGGCATTCTTTGTGTAGGAACACCTTTTAATATAAAGATAAAGATCAGTCTAATTTGTTGACCCCTGTCCCCCCAGCCAATCCAAACAAAGGCAGCTTCTCCCCCTAGTAATTTTCAATTATCCACTTGAAGTCTCCCTTCCATAGCAACCATAGCTAGGGCAGCCACTACTGTCTTATGCCCAGTAGCAAAAACAGGCTTCTGGCCTACTTGATGACATTATAACCGAAGAGGTCACTCAAATAATATAAACAGTACAGAATATAAACAAAGAGATAAAATACAGTGTTTCCCCACACACACATTTAATAAACAGGCAAACTTTCTCACATTTACAACTTGGTAAGTGGTATGTTGGTCATTGTCAAGGGCTCCTTGGAGTTCTCTCTCAGTCTAATCCAGTAGCCAAGTCCAGACACAGACAAAGGGATTCCTTTCAAAGCTTTATTCTTTTTTTACAACTTAACAACTCTACCGTTAGCAACTAGATCTGAGCAGCAGAGTACCTATGCCCTAAGTTGGAACAGTTGGTCCCCGTTTGAAAGGGAATTACTGGCAGACCCCTGAACTTAAGGACTAGGGAGAGTCCCTCCCCTTTTCCCTTGGATCCTCTGGGCGCAGCCGTTGTTTGCACGCCAACCAGGCACTACGCCTCCTTTCTGCGCCCTCCATTTGGCGCCGATCTCTGCGTCGGCGTTGTGCGTCCACCAAGTCTGCTTCCCGCGCTCTGTCACTCCCTGGACTGCTATCTAGCTAGGAATGCTGGTGGGAGGAATCTCTGTCAGCTGTTGGCCCTGGGAAAGAGGAGTGCGTTCCTCTCCCAGGAGCAACTGCTCTTCCTCAGAATCAGAACTACTCTGGGATTCTATGGGCTCAGTGTCCACCCTGACAGTCATCTGTATTCACCCATAGAATGCATCCTATCTAGTGGCAAGTAAACAAATGAAAATCTGAGTAAACCAATTGCATTTAAATGGAATTGAGCTTGCTCCCAAAGCCCATCTTCAGTTCATATTATATGAGATTATATTCAATGCCTTTTTTAAAAAAAGTCTGTATTTAAAAAAACAACTCTTGTCTATTTAAGCAGGCATTCATTTTAGATGATAGGCCCCTAAAATTAATTAACCAGGATTACATTAAATAGTATGTGCAAATTCAAAGCCAAAGGTTTATATAATGCACAGTTATATACTTTGTACCTGAGATGATATTCTCTTTAGTTTTAAGTGTTGCTGGTAGTTGGGATATCTCATGTGGGCCTCAACAATCATGATTCTTACATATGCTTTTTGGGTTCTGCCAAACTGCTAAAACACCTAATGTGGGAACATACTAGGGATGGTGTGTGTGGCAAGACCTTTTGTATTCTAGTTGTGACCTTTAAACAGTGCCTACACACAGGAATGTAAACGAACTGCTTACCATCAAAGACTGGAGGAGCTTCTCAAGATGGTTTGCTTTGTCCATCATACCTTTTGGTAAACTAAAAAACAGAGTGAGTACGGGTATCAGGATTTATAACATTTCTCATAAGACAAATATAAGATTTCTCCAAGAACAAATTATTTTTACTGGTTTGCCTTTGAGCTGATTAGTTTTTCTTAAGCCATCCAGAGGCTTTTGAGAATTGCTTTCCCCATACATTTGAAAGATGTTTACCATGTAAATCAGGCCTAACACATCAGAGTCTCCAAAACCAATTGCTGGCAGGAATATTCAGGACTCACATGGAGAGTCTCCATGGTAAAGGACTGATCCATATGATAGGCCACTTAACATACTGTTATGGCCACTATGACTGCTATGTATTTACTGTATTTTAAGCATGTTACATTATGATTTTATGTAAGCTGCTTTGGGTGAAATTAATGTTGTCTGCCTCCCAATGGAAGGGCACCCTTCAAAGGGGTGGATTCCCCCTCACTTCTCCAAAATCTTCTCTAGAGAGTTGGGGGACCCTCCGGGGCAGATTTGGGCAGTGCACAGAAGGCTGCAATGGGTAGGATAGGAAAGTTCAGTTGTGCGAGCGAATGTCTGCTTGCACAATATTGGATGTTGCGCGTTAAGTTTATTTTATAAAGAGAAAGGCGGTATGCATTTCTAAATAAAATTAATAAAATATATGGAAATATTCTGATTCTGAATAGCCTCCATGTGTAATATATCAAATGGCCTTTAGATTATCTGCATTATGTAGGATGCTCTGGTTATGTTTATACTCATATGCTCAAGAGTTCAGTTGTTTGCAGCACATCTGCTGTCCCTGATTGTCTGATCCTTTCCCTGCTTTTGCATCTTATCTACATTTCTTTTTCAGAGTGTTTGTCCTGCACTAGCTTCTTGCTAGGATTTGCTTGTCTATCAACCACAACAGTAAAAAAGAAGAAGAAATGTTTCACTATTGTATATTGATGTGATATCAGAACAATGAGATAAAGCATCAAATATAACAAGAAAGGAAAGAGAAGGCAAAGGATATATGACAGCTATGTTTAGACTGTATCTGCACTAGTGCAGTGTAAGCACTGTTGTGGATTGAACAGCCCCTCAGGAGAATGTACCTATTTAAAGAGAAACAATCCAGAATTGACACCAACACCAACAACAAAATAGCACATGTCGTTGTAAACATCTACAGTACAGATCCCATAAAACAGTTACACATCAAATATATAACCAACCCATAGTCCAGTAGAAATTGTGAAGGTTGGTTGTATATTGTGTTCAACCAGCCCATGTACTAGGGTGAACAAAGCTGCTGCATAATTCATTAAATATCAGGGATCAAAAACTCACCTTGTCTCTCCTAACCCCCAAAATGTTCATTTGTTTATACTGAACTTTCTGCTGAAAAGCAGTATATAAATGTTCTAAATGTATAAATCAAAATTAATTACAGTACCATACTTCAAAATAGAAAAGCAGTTCTTACACTTCTGGCCAATTTCTTCCTTTTAATTTTTTCAGTGCTATGAAAAGAAATTTTGCTTCAATATGTTGTATGTCATTATAGGACACAGTAATTTATGATCGCCTGGCTGAAAATTCAAGATACAAGGAAATTACCCTGAAACATTTAGAGCTGTTTGCTACTGAAGGTGAATATATTATTTAACATCATAGTAGATTGCAAATAAAACCACTGACATAATAGTAATATTATGAATGTGTGCTAGTTACAGTTAGTTCAGTGTGGTATAGCGTTTCTTCCTTCTTCATGACAATTCATCTCAAAGGAATACTTCACACATTATTTGATTTCTCTACATTTGATTAACTTTAACTTCATGTCTAGTAGTTGAAAAGCATTGTGTTTGAGGTAATGTGAGGGAACATGAAAGTTCTATCTGTGGTGTTTATCTGTGAAGACCCATTCACAGATGTAAGTTGCAAATTGATGCAGCAGTTATCAAATGAAGAAGAGCTTGTATGAACAAGTACTAAGTCTTTGATTAAGCTTGAAATGTAAGCAAGATGCTTTGGATTGGTGATTCAAAACCACCTGATACACTCAGTCATTCACTATACCACAAACAAGGAGCTCTTCTCTTGTAATGAAGTTTGTGATTTTTCTTTGGAGATTAGCAGTTTGGTGACAGCTGCTTTTAATCATTCTTGCCGGATGCTTTCAGACTGGCTGGCTCTTCTCTCTGAGAGGAACATAACTCTGTATGCAATGGAGTGATCACTTTCTTTACAATTAATTATACTTATCTTGACCAAGCAAAACATTTTTCATCTCCAAGTAACTCAGAGTGTTAACCAAGTAACCAAGCTATTATTGTACTGTTGTTTTTTATGACTGATTTTATGTTCTAGTCTGTCCTAAATAAACCTTTTTTGTTGATGTTTAAGAATAAATGTTTTGTCCAATGTTGTTCTAAAGTTCTTGCCTGTGCTTAGTACTGTATTGTTTAGGCTGGTGAGTGATGAGGTTGGAAAGTTATGGAAGTTTCCATGGTTCTTGATGTACCTGGTCACCTGTAAACAGTTGGAGCATTAGGATGAAACTGTATTGTATTGGTGCATTAGGATGAAATGTATAACATTAGCTTAACTTTGGCACTAAATCATGAATTATGATATGTGTTTTTAAAAAAGAAAGGGATGCATAGACTTCATGACCGGTCCAGACACTACTACTTGGGGTTTACTAGGGCCTGGCATGCATGTAATGACTACTCATGGGTAGTCGTGTCTGCGTGGAAATTAGAGAGCTGGCTCCTACCTGCTTCTGCTTTGCAAAATAGCCCAGGAATGGCTGTTCCTGTTATTCACCATGACGTCTGAACCTCTCTGGGTTGTTGAGAGTTTTAACCCATGGTGTGTTGTTGGGTTAAAACTATGGGTTGTTTCTCCCTCAACAATCTAGAGTGCCAGGTTTGTACATCATGGCATTCCTGGGTTATTTCACAAAGTGAAAATGGTCGAGAGGTCAGGAGGCATCATGCTCACTTCCCCATATTCACAACTAACCCATCGTTTAAACATGGGTATCTCCACCTCTCTGGATATCAACATGTGATAGAAGGTTAAAGCTTCCATGGCATTTTATCGATTCAGAAAGCATATATCTGTTCAAGTTCCAATTCCTGCTGCAAACTCAGATGAGAAAGGATGTATTTTGTTTGAGGTGCTATATGAGTCCAAAACTGTAAAGAAATTGATAATTATTGAACACCATATGGCCACTTATTTCTTTAGGCTTGAGAACACTTTGTTTTGCTGTTGCTGAGATTACAGAAAATGACTACCAAGAATGGCTAAATGTCTATCAAAGAGCTGCAACATCTATACAAAACAGAGCACTAAAACTTGAAGAAAGTTATGAATTAATTGAAAAAGTAGGTGATGTATGTTGCTTGAATATCTTCTTTTTGTATCATGAATTTGTATTGAAGTTTATGTGGATAATATGTAGACATTTATTACATTTACTATCATATTTTGGAATTGATCAAACAATTTTAAAAGAGAGATGATAACGTAGATGAATACTCTAATTTTACTTTGGGAAAACAAAAACATGGCCAAAGTATTTATTTGAAATGCACACACAAAAACAGTTTAAAACATTCCACTTCATCAAATGCAGATTTGTATGCCCTGGTCCTCTGGGTGTTCCCTTTGATCTTCATCTAAATAGCTATTATAGACTGTCTAGCCCTGAAACAAGGCTGAAGCGTTCCCAGCCAGGGCCAGCCCTTCCCAGGTTTCTTGCCTATGTCCTCAACCTCAAAAATATAACTCCTGGTCAAAGGCCCTAAGGCCCATGGTTACCTGAGTAGCAGAAGGGAGAATGATCTCCCTCAAGATGCAAAACGAATTCCAGGAATTATAACAAGACCAGAAAGATTCAGCTGATTTCCTCATGCTCCTCATCCATCTGATGCTACTCTCAGAAAAAATAAATACAAGAATGAGAAAAACATTTGTAATGAAGATTAACGTTTTCCAAATCATGCATACAAGACATAATGCCTAATTCTAAGCACACAGTTGAAAATAAATATCAGTGGAATATATGGAACATTGTTGTTTATTCGGTCAGTCGCTTCCGACTCTTTGTGACTTCATGCACCAGCCCACGCCACAGCTTTCTGTCAGCCGTCGTCATCCCCAGCTCCCCCAAGCTCGAGTCCGTCACCTCCAGAATATCATCCATCTATCTTGCCCTTGGTTGGCCCCTCTTCCTTTTGCCTTCCACTTTCCCTAGCATCAGCATCTTCTCCAGGGTATCCTGTCTTCTCATTATGTGGCCAAAGTACTTCAGTTTTGCCTTTCATATCATTCCCTCAAGTGAGCAGTCTGGCTTTATTTCCTGGAGGATGGACTGGTTTGATCTTCTTGCAGTCCAAGGCACTCTCAGAATTTTCCTCTAGCACCACAGTTCAAAAGCATCTATCTTCCTTCACTCAGCCTTCCTTATGGTCCAGCTCTCGCAGCCATAGGTTACTACAGAGAATACCATTGCTTGAACTATGCGGACCTTTGTTGTCAGTGTGATGTCTCTGCTCTTCACTATTTTATCAAGATTTGTTATTGCTGTCCTCCCAAGAAGTAAACGTCTTCTGATTTCCTGGCTGCAGTCAGCGTTTGCAGTAATCTTTGCGCCTAGAAAGACAAAGTCTGTCACTGCCTCCATGTTTTTCCCCTCTATTTGCCAGTTATCAATCAAGCTGGTTGCCATAATCTTGGTTTTTTTGAGGTTGAACTGCAACCCAGCTTTTGCACTTTCTTCTTTCACCTTCATCATGAGGTTCCTCAGCTCCTCCTCGCTTTCAGCCATCAAAGTGGTATCATCTGCATATCAGAGATTGTTAATGTTTCTCCCAGTGATTTTAACTCCAGCCTTAGCTTCATCAAGCCCAGCACGTCACATGATGTGTTCTGCGTACAGGTTGAATAGGTAGGGTGAGAGTATACAACCCTGCCGTACTCCTTTCCCAATCTTAAACCAGTCCGTTGTTCCGTGGTCTGTTCTTACCGTTGCTATTTGGTCGTTATACAGATTTCTCAGGAGGCAGACAAGATGACTTGGTATCCCCATCCCACCAAGAACTTGCCACAATTTGTTATGATCCACACAGTCAAAGGCTTTAGAATAGTCAATAAAACAGAAATAGATGTTTTTCTGAAACTCCCTGGCTTTCTCCATTATCCAGCGGATATTGGCAATTTGGTCTCAAGTTCCTCTGCCTTTTCTAAACCCAGCTTGTACATCTGGCAATTCTCGTTCCATGAATTGCTGGAGTCTACCTTGCAAGATCTTGAGCATTACCTTACTGGCATGTGAAATAAGTGCCACTGTTCGATAGTTTAAACATTCTTTGGTGCTTCCCTTTTTTGGTATGGGGATATAAGTTGATGTTTTCCAATCTGTTGACCATTCTGGTGTTTTCCAAATTTGCTGGCATATGGCATGCATCACCTTGACAGCATCATCTTGCAAGATTTTAAACAGTTCAGCTGGGATACCATCATCTCCTGCTGCTCTGTTATTAGCAAATCTTCTTAAGGCCCATTCAACCTCATTCTTCAGGATGTCTGGCTCTAGCTCACTGACCACACCGTCAAATCTATCCCCGATATTATTATCCTTCCTATACAGATCTTTCGTATATTCTTGCCACCTTTTCTTGATCTCTTCTGCTTCTGTTAGGTCCTTGCCATCTTTGTTTTTGATCATACCCATTTTTGCCTGGAATTTACCTCCGATGTTTCTAATTTTCTGGAAGAGGTCTCTTGTCCTTCCTATATTATCTTTTTCTGCTTCCGCATGTTGCTTGTTTAAAAATAATTCCTTTTCTCTTCTGGCTAACCTCTGGAATTTTGCATTTAATTGGGCATATCTCCCCCCATCACTGTTGCCTTTTGCTTTCTCTTTCTTGGGCTATTTCTAGTGTCTCAGCAGACAGCCATCTTGCCTGCTTGGTTTTCTTTTTCTTTGGGATGTTTTTTGTTGCCGCCTCCTGAACAATGTTGCGAAATTCTGTCCATAGTTCTTCCAGGACCCTATCTACTAAATCTAGTCCCTTAAATCTATTCTTCACCTCCACTGCATATTCATTAGGAATATTAGTGAGCTCATATCTAACTAATCTGTGGGTCTTCCCTATTCTCTTTAGTCTGATTCTAAATTGTGCAATAAGAAGTTCGTGATCTGAACTACAATCAGCTCCAGGTCTTGTTTTTACCAACTGCATATATGTCCGCCACCTTTGGCTACAAAGGATGTAGTCAATCTGATTTCGGTGTCGACCGTCTGGTGAAGTCCATGTATAAAGTCGTCTCTTAGGTTGTTGGAAGAGAGTGTTTGTTATGCACAGTGAGTTGTCTTGGCAAAATTCTATCAGCCTATGTCCTGCTTCATTTTGTTCTCCCAGACCATGCCTGCCTGTAATTCCAGGTATGGAATTACCTGTCGTTTGACTACCCACCTTAGCATTCCAGTCTCCTGTAATGAAAATAACATCTTTTTTTGGCGTACTATCCAGTAGGTGCTGCAGATCCTCATAGAACTGATCTCCTTCTGCTTCTTCAGCATCTGTGGTTGGGTCGTATATTTGGATCACTGTGATGTTAAATGGCTTACCCTGAATTTGAATTGAGATCATTCTGTCATTTTTTGGATCATATCCAAGCACTGCTTTAGCCACTTTATTATTAATTATGAAGGCTACTCCATTTCTTCTGTGGTCCTCTTGTCCACAGTAGTAGATCTGGTGGTCATTTGATGTGAAGTGGCCCATTCCAGTCCATTTCAGTTCACTGACACCCAAAATGTCTATATTTAATCTTGATATCTCCCCAATAACCACATCCAATTTGCCCTGGCTCATAGATCTTACATTCCAGGTTCCTATGGTGTGTTGATCTTTAGAACATCGGATTCGTCGTTCACCACCAACACCATCGGCTGCTAGCCGTCCTTTCGGCTTTGAGCTAGCTGCGTCATCACATCTGGGGCTAGTTGAACTTATCCTCTGTTCCTCCCCAGTAGCTTTTTGACCATCTTCCGACCTGGGAGCCCCATCTTCCGATGGTATACCGACATATCTCTGGTTGTACTGATCCATTTAGTTTTCATGGCAAGAATACTGGGTTGGGTTGCTATTACGTTCCCCAGGGATTGTATGTAGTCTGACCTCTCTGCCATGACCTTCCCGTCTTGGATGTCCCTTCACGGTTTAGCTCATGACGTCACTGAGGTGCTCAAGCTCCAGCACCACAACAAGGTAATGATCTCCTTTGTAAAGTATGGAACATACTTGTAAGTAAAAGTTTATTTAGTGTAAAGTTATTTTGCTAAATTTGGTTTTTTTTTAAAAAGAAGACGATAATTTCTGATATGTTCTTTTCAAAGAATCTTCAGTTACTTGGAGCTACAGCCATAGAAGATAAATTACAAGACCAAGTGCCTGAAACAATAGAAACTCTAATGAAAGCAGATATCAAAATTTGGATCCTTACTGGAGACAAGCAAGAGACTGCTATTAACATTGGTAATGTGTTAGACTTAAGTCTGTATGCAATGTTTATATTTTAAAACTTTAAATATTTGTAAACAAAAAGAAACAAAAAGCAACAAAAGCTCATATGCTTCTTGGGGACAAGACAGTGCTGCTTTAGATGTTACTTTTTTCTGACATAGATCTAAATTTCTCCCAAGTTGCCAGGAGATACAGTGATCAGATCTGGGAAAGCACCTCTTTTTGGCTACTAGCTGGGATACCAAGCTGAGATGCAGCTTCTCAGAGTGGCCCTGCCTCACCATCTTAATTGGCCCACCACTCCTGTGGAGGGAAATGGCCACTGACAAGGAAGTGGTGTGGGAAAAAATTCTGACATTAATTTTAATTAATCCAACAATAGGAGTTTTCTCTGACCATTCAAATGCGCAGTCCAAAAAAAAAAGTGTAACTATTTTAAATGTCGGTTCAGTGGGTAAAGCAGCCCTAGAGCTCTGGTATTCAGAATGGTGTATTACAATTGAAATATTTACCAATGGTAAAAACAATTTTAATTTTTTTTAATCCTATCACAGATGTGTTGCTTGTGGAAGGTTTGAGGGGTTTTGTTTACTGTACTTTTAAATGGTCACAGAAAACTCCTTTTGTTGGATTAACCATCTACAAGGCTTTGTAGGGCATGGCATATATCTTCACTGAGTTACCAATGTATTAATTTTAGTGTCAATAGTATCATATCTCAACTTGATTGATTGATTGATTGATTGCATTTATACCCCGCCTTTTTTCCTCTTGCAAGGAACCCAAGGCAGCTTATATTCTCCTCCTCCTCTCCATTTTATCCTCACAACAACAACCCTGTGAGGTGGGTTGGGCTGAGAGTGTGTGACTGGCCCAAAGTCACCCAGTGAGCTTCCATGGCTGAGTGGGGACTAGAACCCGGATCTCCCAGCTCCTAGTCCAACAGTCTTGCCACTACACCACAGTTGACTCATATCTTGATACATTATTGTTCTGATATTGAATAATCTTAATTCAAAATCATATTTTTTTCTAAAAGGGCATTCATGTAAACTGTTGAGAAAGAACATGGGGCTACTTGTCATAAATGAAGGCTCTCTTGATGTAAGTATAATGTAAAATTTGTATTAATGTCTATAAACAATCATGTACAATGCATAGATCTCTGGAAAACCTTTCAGATTAACATGGATTACCTATTTGTATTCAGATTGTCAAGTCATATATAACTGAAATTGTCTGGTTTACTTCTGGAGTTGATGGCTAGTTGGGTGGTAGCCAACTTGTTTTTATTTGATAGCCAACTGAATCAAAAGTGTCCTGCTCAACTCACACAGTGTCTTCTCATCTGTACTTCACCCTGTTATATTTAGTGCTGGGTTGAATAATTTGGCCCAGCTTCTTTCTGCATTTTGGGTGGGGTGGGGTGGGGTGAAAATGCCCTTTCAAAGATTGAATCAATTTTGGGGGAGGGGAGGGGAAATTCTAAGACATTGTGTGTGTGTGTGTCAGGGTGAGGATGGGGTGCATTATCTCTTTAAATACAAGGTGGCCTAGGGTTTTTCTTTTATTTTTTTCAAGTGGCAGTTCAACGTCCTGTAGCAACCTGGCAGCATTCCTGAACAGAATGCCCCATGAGAATGACACTATGCCATGATATTTAGCCCAGTTCAGTTTTATCATTGACACTGCATAATTTCCAGAAACATATTTAGGCCAAATGACAAACGTGTTTTCCCTGTAGACGGAAACCGCATCTATCAAAAGAACAGTGGAGGTACCTCCATGTAGTTCCCCAGTAAACCAGTGGAACCATAATACAAGAGGCAAGGACCAAATGTTACTACAATCATGATTGTCTCCATCTCTCCAATAAATTTGATCCCAACCAATTAAAAGAGAAAATCAATAAACAATCCAGAAATTAATGTCTTGAAATTAGTATTCATTCATAACAGCATTTGTTTCTTACATACATATTAGTGTACAAGAGTATGAGCTGGCAAACTAAATGTAGCATCATTCATTGGAGCATAGTCCCCTCATACAACCTGTTGCAGAGCTGCCCTACACTAAATGCTATCAAGAAGTGTAGCTATCACTGACCCAAATCTCCCTAATAACATTTAATATAAGAAGTGTGTGATGCAAAAGCACTGTGTTCAGTGTTTTCTGCTGTAGCTTGAATTCTTTGGCTTTCACTTGCAGGGAAACACTGAATGTTGTAGTGTCATATAGGTTTCTTTTACTAGACTCTTCCCAAGGGAGAGAGATGGGTTGGTGACAGCCATGCATCCTTGTAACATTTAGTTAGGCTCTGATTCATCCACTGACACTTCAAATGCTTCGTAATTTGGGATTAAATGTGGCTGAATCTTAATATGCCCACGAGAGGGCACTGTTGAGTTATAGAACTTCATTGACATACAAAAAGAACAACAATAAGAATAATAGATATGAATAATAAAATATTTTAAAATGCTTTAAGGCAAGACTAATGTGATAAATTGTACAAATTAAAGAGCTAGTATAGTGTAGTGGCTAAGAGTGTGAGCTATAGGTAAAATCCAACATAAGTCTTACTTAGAGTAGACCCATTGAAATGAATGAGATTTAAATTTGTCATGACTAATTTAAGTCCCATTCATTTCAGTGGATCTCCCGTAAGTAGGACTTGCATTAGATTTCACCCTATGAGTCTGTTCAAATCTCACCTTCGCTTCAAACTTTTTAGATGGTCTTAGGCAAGCCATTATTCACCCAACTTCACCCCCTTTCCCCATCTGGAATATGGGGATAATAATACTGGCCTACCTGACAGAGCTGTTATAAGAATTACTGAGATGATGCATGGGAAGCACTTTGAAACTTGAAATGTTCTTATTGTACAATTAGATAAAAATGTAAAGGAAGGGGAAAAGGCAAGCATAGTTAAAATTTGGAAATTCTGTGGATTTCCATACCAACTGTCATGTCATCCTTTTTAGTAATAGGGTGCCCTTGATAAATGAATGCCTTGATCTGGGCCCCGATACAGTGAAATGCCATACATTGATGACATAAGGTCAACATCTGTGAACAGAAAGTTCAAATAGATTAGGAAAATAATTTTAAGGACGCCTGGGACCAATACTATTCATGGCTAAAATGATAAATGTCATGCAACCGAGAGGAAAAGGAAGAAAACAATGGATATTAGGTATCATGGAAACCAGATTGTGACAAATAAGATCTGATATGGCAAGGTCTATAGGAAATCAAAGAAGGTCTTAAGGATAAAACACACCGATTGAAAAAGTTGACTATCCTCTGTCAGCAGTTAAATTTAAATTCTGTATTTGTTTGTCATTATAAATTTATTTATTTATTAATGGCAATACCAAGGCAACTCCAAATAGTATTTTGCCCCCAAACACACACATACCTGTCTCCCATTGGAAATGGCAGCTTTAGCAGCTGCTTTAGGTTCAAAAAATAAAATGTCCAGGAGGAAACAATACATGATTAATGCCATCTGTACTTAGAGTCTTAGAAAGAAGAGCAGATCAATCTGGACATCTAAAGAAGGGCAAAGAGCCAACATTGAATGTGTCTTAAAAGTAAAATAGAAAATGAAGAATTTGTGGACACCTAATGTCATTAACTAATATGAATTAGTTAACTCTTAAGGCTGGTATAATCCTATACCACTTAGCAGACAGTAAGTACATTTGACCTCTGTGGGTGTGTTTCTGAGTAGGCATGTGTAGGATTGCGTTGTAACAATGCAATCCTATACATATCTACTTAGAAGTAAGTCCATTGAGTTCAATAAAACTTATGCCTCAGGAAAGTGGGTGTATGATTTTATGTCTTTTTATAGACATAAAATAGTCCTACACTTCCCAGCTTTCCCCAGCCAGCATGGCTGGCTGGAGAACTAGAATTGTAAGGTTTTTTTTCTATCTAAACAAACATAGGATTGAATCCTAAGACACTTTAACTACTCTTTTGTTAGTGTTTTTTTTTTTTTTTAAAGGTGGTTAAAAGATTCATTTTTTCCAAAATATGCTTAAGGACTGGCCATTTTTATGTTCTTTAGTAATCACAATGATGGTTTTTTGTATTGGTTTTCTTGTTTTATAGTTGTTTTTAGTTATGTTTTTAACTGCTATGATAGCTATGCTGATAAGGCAGGATAGAAAACTTCTCAATAAATATTATGTGCACATAGGAAGAAGTGTAAAACTATTCAAAAGAATTGAAGTAATGTGTCATTTTGGTGGTGATATTTTACAGGCAACAAGAGAGACATTAAGCCATCATTGCAGCACTCTTGGTGATGCTTTGAGGAAGGAGAATGATTTTGCCCTTATTATTGATGGTAAAACACTGAAGTATGCCTTGACTTTTGGTGTAAGGCAGTATTTTCTGGATTTGGCTCTGTCATGTAAAGCTGTTATTTGTTGCAGGTAAAGCTTTTTCTTCTTCAGTACAAAATATTCATACAATTTTTATGAAGTATTTATCTCCAAGAAGAAAATAAATTTTTGCTTCTTGTTTAATTTATGATGTTAACTAGTTTATGGAGTGGAGTTTCAAGAAACAACAGCTGCCAAGAGTCCAGCCAGCATGGAAGAAAGACAGAATTTTATAAGCTACTACACCACTATATAACACCATCGTATAAAACATTTAATGGGATGGGATCTGGAATGGGATCTCTTGCAGCTATTTACTAAACAAACAACACTTGCACAATTGCTAGTTACATGATTATTGTCACGTGTAGTCAGGTCCTTTTGATTTAGGCTTATACAAACCCAGTAGGCATTATGATCTAATGATCCATGTTAGGGAATGAAGGCCTAGAAAAACTTCATTTTGACTGTATCACTAGATTTGACAGCTTCCCCCAAATATTCTAGGATTACTTATCTTATTTTCCTCAAACAAATTCTGTATCTAAATACCTGGAAGGAGCAATCCTATGGCTGCTAGTCAGTGGCTAGACAGCCATAGGATACGTCAGTTCCCTGAGAACTGACCTTCCTCCCCTCCCACGCTGCCTCACGGGCAGCTCAGAATGGCCCCGTGCTCCACACTTGGAAGAGGAGCGCAGAGCAGTGAAAATGGGACATTCCGGGGGGCGTTCCGGGGCGGGGAAGGCAGAAATGCTGGTGCAGCACATCCAATGTGTCATCTGGCAACCGCTTCCCCCACTCTGCCTTCTCCTGCCCTGCATTGGATCGCCAATGCAGGTCGCCTAGCCTGGTAGGATTGCACCCTAAGTGACTTCAACTGCATTTAGGTAAATAGTCAACAGCAATTTCTTTTCTGCAGAAGTTATTTCAGTGGATGTGCTTCACTTCTGAATTTGTCACAAACATTTTAAGGACATAATTACGTAACACATATATTAATGTCAAGATTGTGTTCAGTGATACCATGTGGAGTATTCTAGAGTTGTTTCTTGCTCTGCTTCCCTCAATGGAAATAACGATTCCCTGTGGTGTTCAGAGTCACCACATAAAGAAGAAGGGAAGCCTTATTCCTGTAATCTTCATATCAGGGGTAGCAACCTTTTTTTTAGGGCCACGTTCTCTCAGGGTTAAACTGTGAGGGGGCCACATGCCAGCACTGGGTGGAGCCAAAGTCAGTGGTAGGCAGGATCAGAGCCAAAAGAGGGCAGGATCTTTTCTCTCTCTTTCTGACATCACCTTCTCTGTCCCTCTCTCTTCCTCCCTGCCTCACAGGCTGCTGGGAATGGAACACATCACTCTTACCAGAGGTTTGAACTGATCACTTGAAGAGGGCTTTTTTGAGATTAGGCCAAAGGCTGTATGAAATTGGACTGAGAGCCACATACAGCTCTAGGACTGCAGGTTATCCTGCTTTATATGAACAGTTAAGAACTAGGGATACATTTTCTTTAATGTGAAGTCTATACTACTGTTTATTCCTCTGCTGCCAGACCTAGCTCATCAAACAGCAAATGACATAGTAAAGTTGGGCTTCATTTTAGACTACAGATGGGAAATCGTATAGTTGCTTCCCCGTGGGAAAAAAATCCCTGCTATTACAAAACTAGCATGTCAGGGAGAAGGCTAGCTTTCTGTTTTCAGAAAACTTTTTACAAAGAGGGCCATTCAGTCATGTGATCTCATACCTTTAATGGTACATACCAGAACTAATTTCACCACCGCATCTGCTGTTTTTGTGAACTGTGCTTCAGTGTGAACAGTACAGGTTAACAGATGAGAGACCTAAATTTGGGACTTAAACTGAAGTAATTGTGTTTATATTGCTGTAGACATGACATTATTTTAGAGAAGAACTAAATTACATTGAGTAAAGTGAAACAAATTATCCTGAAATTCCACACACATTCAAAATGGTTCCCGCTCAATCCCTCAGTTCTTCATCGACCGTCATTGTGGCAGCACTTAATCAAAGGGACTTCTTGCTGTTGGTGATTTTGCTGAGGAAAACTCCTGTTTCTTTTCTCTCTCTGTTTTTCTTTTTTTTTTCTTCTTGTTAGTATTCCTTTCACATTTTTCATGTTCAGTTATTTTTATTTCGGTTCGCGGCATTTGTTAGATCGCAGAGTGCCCTTGGACGTGTGGCCGTTAAGACCCCTTTTCGGAATTGTGTTCACTGTGGGGGTAAACTGCCACCCACTGACAGACACTCATTGTGCCTTCTTTGTCTGGGAGAAGGGCACATTGTTGAAGCATGCCATCACTGCATGTCCTTCAGCAAGCAGGCACAGAAGAACCACACTGATAGATTTAAGGCAATCCTCTGGGGAAAGGCTTTGAAAACGGTGGACGCCCTGAAAAAATCTATGGCGTCTGTGTCAGATCCACAAACAGACAAGGTGAAGGTGGTGGATAAGCCTCCTGATAAGGAAAGATTGGCACCTGCTGCACCTTCCCGGTCAGCCACGGCTCTTGCCATGGCCATTCCGACCCACCTACTCCAGACCGTTCCCTGGCAGTTTCTCTGGCAAAAAAACTTGTCCAAAAAGGCACAATCTTCTCAGCCACCTGAGGGTCAAAAGAAGAAGAAGAGGGAGTCGAAAACACTTACCCTTCCAATCTAGGTTGTGCCTTGCTTACCAACTCCTCCTCCATTGTTGGATTCACCAATTGCTGTCCCACTGTTGGTATCGCCATTGGTACTGGTACAGATGCCGTCTGTTTCTGAAGGGGAAATACGTGAATCCACGCCAACTCGGGATCGAGAGGTTAGGGGCGGAATGCACGGAAGTGGAAGAAGATAATAGAATAGGAAGGACAAGAGACCTCTTCCAGAAAATTAGAAACATCGGAGGTAAATTCCAGGCAAAAATAAGTATGATCAAAAACAAAGATGGCAAGGACCTAACAGAAGCAGAAGAGATCAAGAAAAGGTGGCAAGAATATACGGAAGGTCTGTATAGGAAGGATAATAATATCGGGGATAGATTTGATGGTGTGGTCAGTGACCTAGAGCCGGACATCCTGAAGAGTGAGGTTGAATGGGCCTTAAGAAGCATTGCTAATAACAAGGCAGCAGGAGACGACGGTATCCCAGCTGAACTGTTTAAAATCTTGCAAGATGATGCTGTCAAGGTGATGCATGCCATATGCCAGCAAATTTGGAAAACACCAGAATGGCCACCAGATTGGAAAAAATCAACTTATATCCCCATACCAAAAAAGGGAAGCACCGAAGAATGTTCAAACTATCGAACAGTGGCACTTATTTCACATGCCAGTAAAGTAATGCTCAAGATCTTGCAAGGTAGACTCCAGCAATTCATGGAACGAGAATTGCCAGATGTACAAGCTGGATTTAGAAAAGGCAGAGGAACTCGAGACCAAATTGCCAATATCCGCTGGATAATGGAGAAAGCCAGGGAGTTTCAGAAAAACATCTATTTCTGTTTTATTGACTATTCTAAAGCCTTTGACTGTGTGGATCACAACAAATTGTGGAAAGTTCTTGGTGGTATGGGGATACCAAGTCATCTTGGTATCCCCATACCACCAAATAAACAACAAACTCCAACATGGAATATGTATTCCATATTTATCCGAATAAACAACAAACTCCAACGTGGCTTGTTACAATGTATGCCTCTCTTCAAGGATGGGGTGGTCATTGTGGGGACCTCTCGATTCAAGGGCTGTGGTCTGAGAACAAGGCCAGCAGCCACATCAATGTTTTCGAACTTCTTGGTGTCGACAAGGTTCCTAGGGCATTAGAGTAGGTCATTTACCACCGTCATATTCAAATCGTATCCGACAACACGACAGTTGTGTATTACCTCAACAAACAAGGAGGGACCCACTCAATACTGTTACTTCATCTCACAATATGGATCCTGGAGTGGTGCATTGCCTGAAGAATCGTCCTTACTGCAATTCATGTAGCAGGCAAGGACAACTGTTGAGTGGACCACCTCAGTCACTTTCTTCCAGTATCCCATGAATGGGAACTCAAGATGAGCATATGCAACTGGCTGTTCAGTCAATGGGATCACCCTACCACAGACCTGTTTTAATCGGAGGAGAATGCTGTGTGCGAGACGTTCTGCAGCCAAGTGGGCAGAGGTGCATGGTCCCTAAGAGAGGCGTTTACAAGAGACTGGAACATGTTTCCCTCCTTTCTGCTCCTCACCAGGGTGGTGGCGAAGATGGAGAGGGACAGTGTAGATGGCTGTGGTGGCTGAGGCAGCCATGGTTTGCCAGACTACTGCGCCAGGCTAGAGGGGAGTATCTTTGGCTCCCATCGATACTGACCCTGCTCTCTAGAGACGGAGGCAAGGTGAGACATCCAGGCCTACTTACCTTACATCTTACTGTGTGGAGGATCCAGCCTTAGATAGAATGAACTTACCTGCACCTCTTCAGACTGTTCTTGAAGCAGCTAGGAAACCTGCCACCAGGAAATCTTATGCGAGTAAGTGGGCATGTGTTACAGTTTTTGCCAAGGACGATGATTTTGACCCTGCCCACTGTACTATACAGGACATACTGAATTTTTTATTCTCACTCCATGAGTAAGGACTTAAGTATTCCTCTCTCTGAGTTTATATAGCAACCATTTCGGCTGCCTGTCCTGTTGACAAAGGCTTGTCTGTTTTTTCACATCCTCTGGTTCGTCAGTTTTTGAGGAGAGTTAAAAATCTTGCCTCTCCTGTGAAACCTCTCGTGACCGGCATGGAGCGTATCGATGGTGCTACATGCACTTACCAGAAAGCCCTTTGAGCCGCTTGCTATGGTGGATCTTCGCCTTCTGTCTCTGAAAGTGGTGTTTTTAGTGGTCATTATCTCGGCCCGGCACTCAGGAGAGTTATGTGCCCTTAGATGCACCATACCTGCATTTTCATAAGGAAATAGTTCTTCATCTGGACATTGTTTTTCTGCCTAAAGTTGTTTCAAGCTTTCATTTGGGTCAGGATATAGTTCTTCCTGCCTTTTTTGCCTCGCCCTCGAGAGCACTTGAGAAGACGCTGCACACCTTAGATGTTCACAGGGCTCTGCTGTTCTGTAAAGCTAGAAAGGAGTCATTTCATCGATCCTAGCGTTTGTTCATCTGTTATGGGGGATCTAAGAAGGGACTCTCCATCTCCTCTCAGTGCCTAGCATCCTGGGTAGTCCAAGCTATTCAACTGTTTTATGAACTGGAGTGCTTGGGCTTGTCTGGTACGGTGACGGTGCCCTCGACTAGAGTAGTAGCGACATCAGTGGCGTTTGAGAGAGGAGTGTCAATACCAGATGTCTTTCGGGCTGTGACTTGGTCTACCCCTTCCACTTTTGTCAAGCACTATCGTCTTGACGTTCAAGCTTGTAGAGACTGCTCCTTTGGCCAGATGGTTCTGTCAGAGGTTCTTCAATGAAAACACTGACCCACCTCCTGCTACGTAAGCTTGTTATTCGCCCATATGTGTGATGCACAGAGACCACAAAGAAGGAAGGCAGGTTGCTTACCTGTAAGTGTAGTTCTTCAAATGGCCATCTGTGAATTCACACATATGAGCTCTGCACCTGCGTGGAGCCTCGATTCAGGAAACTTCTATGGTTGAGGAACTTTTGGCGGGAACCCTTCCCCCACCATCCCAATGCACATACTCCAACATGTTCCCACTCCATCCCTCAGTTCCAAGGAGACCACCAATTGTGGCCCCCTTAGAGACCAAAGGAACCTCAGTACCAACAATAAAACATGGTATTGACACGGAAGTGGGGATGGTGGGTGGGTTGTGTGAATGCACAGATGACCACTCGACGAACTACAGTTACAGGTAAGCAACCTGCCTTTCTTCATGGTCTCTGTGTATCACACATATGGGCAAATAACAAGCTTACGTAGCAGGAGGTGGGTCGGTGTTTTCATTGAAGAACCTCTGACAGAACCGGCCGGCCGAAGGAGCAGTCTCTACAAGCTTGAACGTCAAGATGATAATGCTTGACAAAAGTGGAAGGGGTAGACCAAGTCACAGCCCGACAGACATCTGGTAGATTCTAGACATCTAAAATCTTGATAGTTACATAAATGAACACACATATCCTACATGCACATTTCCTTCCTCACATAAGGATGGGAAAGCTCATGTGCCATTCCTGTCTTTTGCATTGCTCCACTACAGCAGTGATGGGGAATGTGTGGGCCTCCAGATGTTGTTGGACAATAACTCCAATCATCTTTCACCATTGGCTATGCTAGCTAGGGTTGATAGGAGTTGCAGTCCACTGATGTCTGCAAGACCACATGTTCCCAACTCCTCCACTACAGCATTTAGAAGGTGTTTCCAAACATTAGTATTTTGGAAGTCGTGATCAGAGGCAAAGCCCTCAGTTACAATTGTATTTTTTTTTTTTTTGGTTTTCTTTTAGGAAAATTAAATAGTATAATGATGTCATTCTCAAAGTGTTTTTCTTTTCTTTATAGGGTTTCACCTCTTCAGAAATCTGAAGTTGTAGAAATGGTTAAAAAACAGGTAAAAGTTGTAACACTAGCAATTGGTGATGGAGCAAATGATGTTAGCATGATACAAACAGCACATGTTGGTGTTGGAATTAGTGGAAATGAAGGACTACAAGCAGCTAATTCTTCAGATTATTCAATAGCTCAGGTAAATCTTTCCATCGCTAAAGAATATTAAAAGACAGTTAAGTCAGAGGTGCAGAACCTGAGGCCAAGGGCCAAATCCGGCCCTTTGGGGATCCCAATCTGGCCCTTTGTGGTTCCCCAGATGGCCATGTCCCTTTCCCACAGCCACTTATCATGTAGTGATTTCCTGGCTTTTGTGCAGTTTTTTCCCTATTCTAGAAGATTGAAATGCTTCTTCTAAGGCTTAGTTACTAGCAAGAAAAGCTTTAAGCAAAATTATGCTGGTATTTGGGGGGGTTGGGACCCCACCCCTTTTACCTTCAGCCCCACCCACTGCTAGAATGCATCCCCTGAAAACTTCCCTGAGGTGGAAATTGTCCCTCAGGCTGAAAGAGGCTCTGCACCCCAGTTTTAAATGATAAACAGCTGAACACCATGCATATATATCTAAGCTTTTTTTTATCATTTGTAGTTCAAGTACTTGAAGAACTTACTCTTGGTCCATGGTGCCTGGAATTATAGCAGAATTGCTAAATGCATCTTGTACTGCTTCTACAAGAATATCGTCCTTTATATTATTGAGGTAATAGTGGCATAGTATGCCAAAATAAATCTTTTGAACTCTTCTTCCAGATTGGAGCAATTTATAAACCTTTTAACAATCATAACTAAAGTGTATGGGTTGGATCCAGATTTAATCATACTTAAAGTAGACTCATTGAAATAAATGAGACTTAAGTCAGTCGAGACTTAAGTTAGTCATAACTAACTTAAGTCCCATTGATTTCAATGGGCCTACTTGAAGTATGATTCAATTCAGATTCAACCCATTGCTTTGTTCCCTTTTAATACATTATATTCCATTTTGAGCTGTACAATCCAATTCAAAGTAGGAATATTTGTTGTTGTTGTTGTTCAGGCGTTAAGTCATGTCCGACTCTTCATGACCCCATGGACCATAGCACGCCAGGCCTTCCTGTCCTGCGCTCTCTCCCAGAGTGTGCTCAAGTTCATATTCATTGCATCGGTGATGCTATCTAGCCATCTCGTCCTCTGCCGTCCCCTTCTCCTTTTGCCTTCAATCTTTCCCAGCATCAGGGTCTTTTCCAGTGACTTTCCTCTTCGCATTAGGTGGCCAAAATATTTGAGCTTCAGCTTCAGTATCTGTCCTTCCAGTGAGCAGTCAGGGTTGATTACTGATTGCTAATCTGAGAAGTGTAGATGTTTTAACATATTTGTTTTGTTGGTTACTGAACATAACATAAAAATGATAGTTAAAGCAAGGACAAATAATACATATACACACAAGACTTGTTCATTTCTGTAATAACACTGAGATGCTTCAACAGGAATTCAACAAAGTAGAATATCTCTTGAAATGTTTAACCATACCTATGTGTTCATCTGGGGTCCTGATCTTTTCAGGATCCTTATGACAATCGATTCGGGATAAGCCAAAGTGAGACACAGTCACAAATGGAGCAGTTTAACAGTTTATTGATTACACACGTGATAGTAAATGGATGCAGAAATAAAGCAAAGCAAGAACCTAACATGTCCCTTGTGCTGACTGAAACTGGCAGCTTCCCCCACAGCCAAGCGTGTATCTGGGTCCTGATCAAGATTCACAGGATGCCTCTCCATGGACTAATAATCAATTCTTCAAGTTGGTATGCACGCAGATTCCCCTTGAAGCGATATCAACTTGGCATGCTTTAAACAATGCTTCTATACCTTTTCTTCCATGCCCTAAATGCATAAAGCATCACAGTCAAGGCAATAGGCCCCAACATTCCAATCTGGGCTCGGAAGCTTCCCAGCTCTTCATGGAGACATAACACTGTGCTCTTTTCTGAGGGACCAGAGCAACCCGGCAAGAGTCAAACAGCTTCATATTTGTTGACATATAGAACTGGCCTTGTCTAGCACTCCTGTGTAAGACAGCCTACTTAATTACCTAGAACCTGCCTTCTGTACTATGTTAACACAGGCCTCTATGCACTTAACAAACTGTGCAGAACATGACCGGGAAACGCTCCATACTCTTCACTGTCTTCTTGTGTAACCCACTACAACCTATTATCCCAAAAACAAATTCCAATTTTTTATGAAGACATTACTACTTTCTTTTCCTGCCCTAAACCGTATCACATGAGTAAACTTCACCATCAGTAACATATTCCACGTTCACTTTAACCAGTCTTCAATATATATTTCCTATGTTCTACATAAAAACAATTTCATTGTCTGCTGTGATCAACATATTTGTCACCAATGTGAATGGACTCCATTGAGAAGCATTGGGTTTGAAGTGATATGAAAGTTCTGTCTGTGAGATATAAATCCATGATGGTGCAATCACGTGTATAGAAGTCATCACTTCATATCCAGACTTAGTAAGTGGCTCACTCCTCTGGATCTGGAGATCTATACTATAATCTTGTCACAGATACTCCATTTTGGAGAAAAGTGGGGAGGGCAAGGGTCTCCCTGCCCTCCAAACCAATCCTGCCTGGTTGCAGCAACCGTTTCTTCAGGATAGCAAAGCATTCAACAAGCTATCCCAGTCAGTACCTACTGGTTGGTGTTTTCCAGAAAATGGATAAGATTGGGCTGTACATGGTAGACTAAATCACTGTACACTACCAAAATAAACCCCAGTTCCTTATTCTGATTTAAATATACTGGTATGGGAAAATGAAAAGTTTTGAGGGTGGGGGTCGGGGAAGCAAAATCAAGTAGAAGATCAATGCATTTTAAAGTATTATCAGCAGACATACTAGGAATTGTGTGATCAGCAGAAATAAGGACAGTTTGAAGTTGTCTTAATTTAGGCTGCAGTGCAAAGAATATATATAGGACCTTTTCAGCTCACCCCTTCAGGCAGTAGCACCTGAAAAAACCTTCTGGAAAACCACTCCAGGTCAGGGGGCCTTGTGGAGCACCACCCCCAAGCCATGGAAGGCTGTCACCAAAAGGAAAAATCAGCCAAACACAGGCACATGCAAAAATGCTGTATGCATGGACCTTTCTGTATCCTGGTCTTAGATTAATACTTAATATGAAGAGTATTCTTGTGGCACCTTAAAGACTAACAAACGTACTAAACATGTGACTTCAATTTGTTTGTATCATGTATCCTGTTTCAAAATCTAGGATAAATGCTAACTTTTTAATGCATTTTGTGCTGCTTATAAGATGTTGAGAGTTCCTAAAATGTTTAAAACATATCTGGAAAATGACCTGCAGACCAATTAACATACATCCAACTTTTGCAGCTTATGCAGCTGATAATGGTTCGTGTCAATACTGTGAATGAATAGACAGAATATACATGTCTCTAGCAAGGACAACTGCCTGTCTTGAATCTCTTTTCAGGTTTTGTAGTGCTCAGGCGTGGGAGCAGGGAACTCATTGAATATTTGTAAGCTGCTATTTAAAATGCAGAAATCCTACATTGGAAAATGTGTGTGAAGCTCCCCACCCCCACCACAATTCTCTTTTCTCCTTTTAGAATTTAGAACGTAATACTGAAAGATATTTAATCCACATTTGATAGATGTTATCTAATAATATTTTATATTAGAGTAAAATGTAAAATTGTATTATAAACACATTTTAAAGGATATAAATCCCTAAATCAACTGAAATGCTCACCCATATTGCTTATCTTTAAGGATCTAATTGTATGATGAATAAGGTGGATAATCACATTTAAAAAGCACAGCGTACATGAAATGTCTTACTTGTTGGTCTGTAGCTTATTGATTCTTAAATTCTGTATATAGATCATGAAAGTTGTTCTTCAATTAGGTTCCTGATGAAACCATATGTCTCTAACTATACCCATGCTAGTTTTCTCTATAATGACTAGTATACTAGTAGTATATTGCCCTAGCTCTATTCTTTACAATTAAATCAGTATCTGGCTTATTTGCACTGAACACAGTATCCAGTGGGGCCACTTCCTCTACTGGTTCCATTGTGCTCGCAGGATCCACCGCTTGCACAATGGGGCTTTTGCACTTCTAAATATAAGCCTGGAAATAAGTGGAAATGCTTGTTTCTGGACCTAGACAGGTCAGTGGAATGCCCTTCTGTGAGTTCTGCTGACCTGACCTTCTCCAGAAACAAGCGTTTCCTCCTATTTCGGGTTATGCTTATAACCTCAGAAGCACCATTGCAAAAGTGGTGGGTCCCATGAACACATGGACACTATAAGATACTATGCCCTGTCCCCAATTTATCAAGATTGATCCGCACACAGATTGTCCTCTGGACTGAGTCCACATAAGGGAGCAACCCACATCTAGCAGCTGTATGTCTGCACTTGACTCCACAAGTATGACAGTGCTGCCAAATATATCACTACTACTATCTATGACAATCACCTGTTAAGGGCTGTGGGGGGACTGATTCCAGCCACCTCTTCTCCCGCTCCCTTCATTCGATATCCAGAGTTCAGTGGAGGAGAACCTCATGCACACCAGCACTGGGGCCATTGTCTGTCTGTATAAATAGCCAGAGATATGTGCCTAGTTTTCATGTACTGGCAGTAGCTAGTGGAGTAGGCTAGAAGTTTAATAAACCAGAACTAGGAAGTAAAATAAAGGAATTGCCAAGAGATAGACAACAGGAAAGACAAACAGTTGGATTCTGTCTTGAGGTTTATAAGGCCACAGTTTCATTACATAGACAAGGAAGAGCAAACTATAACTTTATAGCACAACACAAAGAGCAACTGACAAAATAATACCATCCACTTCAGTTGACACAGTTAAGGATACATGTGCATAATCTGCTTTTGAAAAGTCTGTTAATTGCCATTGGAAAACAATAGAAATGTGTCTTGCTATCAGCACATTGTGCTACTCATAATTTTATTTTTATTATTCATTTAAAATATTTCTTGGCCTCCTTTCAGAGCAGAAGCCCTCCCAAGGTGGCTCACAGCAATAAAATACATAAAAACAGTTAAAATTTTAAAAGTGATAAAAACATTAAAGCAATAAAAACTACAATAAAAGCCAGCAATAAAACCTGCAACTATGTTAACAGCAGTAACAGCAACAATAGCAGTCATATCAAGAGAAGGCCAAGGTAAAATAATAGGTTTTCAAGGCCTTCTTAAAAGTCTGCAATGATGGAGCATGGCGGACCTCTGACGGCAGCTTGTTCCAAAGGTATGGGGCCACTGCAGAAAAGGCCCTCTCATGTGTGGTCACCCATCTGACTACTCTCACGGGTGGGCAAATGAGAAGGGCCTCTCTTTCTGATCTTAAAGTGCAGGCAGGCTGATATGGGTGAAGGCAGTCCTTCAAGTAACTTGGTCCCAAACCATTTAAGGCTTTAAAGATCAAAACCAACACTTTGATTTGGGCTCAGAAACACACCTGTAACCAGTGCAGCTGGCACAGTATAGGCGTTACATGATCGAACTGCCTCCCCCGCCCTCCAATACTCCAATGACCGCATTCGGCACAAGCTGGAGTTTTTGAACGTCTTCAAAGGCAGCCCCACATATAGCACATTACAGTAGTCCAGCCTGGACGAGACTAGTGCATGGATAACTGAAGCAAGGTCCATCCTGTCCAGATAGGGCCGCAGTTGGTGTACCAGCTTAAGCTGGTAAAAAGCACTCGACACCACAGCCACCTGGGCTTCCCCAGGCAGCTCAGAGTCCAGGAGATCCCAGACTGCGCACTTGGTCTTTTAGTGGGAGTGCAACCCCATCTAAGACCAGTTGTAAACCTCCATCCAAAGTAGTTGGTTTCCCGACTCACAGTACTTCCATCTTGTCTGGATTAAGTTTCAGCTTGTTCTCCCTCATCCATCCCAAAACAGCCTCCAGACACTGGTTCAAGAGTTCCACAGCCTCCCTGGGATGTGCAGATGGAAACGAGAGGTAGAGCTGAGTATCATCCGCATACCAATGACATTTCAGCCCAAACCTCCTGATGACTTCCCCCAGCGGTTTCATGTAGATGTTAAAAGACATGGGGGACAAGATAGCACCTTGTGGCCCCCCACAGGCTAATGGCCATGGGGTGGAACTGAAGTCCCCAAGTGCCACCTGCTGAGGCCGCTCCTCCAGAAAGGACCAGAACCACTTTAAAACTGCCTCCCAAGCCCAATCCAGATAAACGATCCAGAAAGATATCATGGTTGATGGTATTGAAAGCCACTGAGACGTCCAGAAGAACCAACAGGGTTGCACTCCCCCCATCCATTCCCCAGCGTAAGTAATCAACCAGGGTGACCAAGGCTGTTTCAGTCCCATAACCAGGCCTGAAACCTGATTGGAATGGATCTAAATAATCAGTTTCATCCAAAAAGGCTTGGAGTTGTGAGGCCACCACATGCTCCAGCACCTTGGCCAAGAATGGCAAATTTGACACAGGGTGGTATCTGGAACCATAGGATCTAATAGTTTGCCTTGTTAATTAAATTTTTTTTTTAAATTTAGCTCTGTTAACAAATGCAAGGTGATTCAGTATGAAGACTAGAATAATTTATCTCATGATTTATTGTGAGGATTTATATAGTGCAATCTTATACATGTCTATTCATAAGTAAGCCCATTGAGTTCAATGGAACTTACTGCCAGGTAAGTGTGTATAGGATTACAGCTTTATGCTAGTATTTTTTCAACATTTAGGAGTTGACAAAACAGACTAGTGTTATACAGTGCAATCCTATACATGTCAAGTGACCTCTATGGCTCAAAGTGCCTTTTATTAACTCTGGCTGGTACGCTAGCTGCAACTATACCCAATGGTTACTGGTCCATTTCCAGGCCCAATTCAAAATGCTGGTTTTAAGTTTTAATGTCTGCACCTGCTTTGGACCAACTTACCTGGAAGATCGCATTCCATATATATCTACCCAGATCTTAAGATCTGTGTGCCTCTGCCACGTGAAGTGCAGCCAGTGACTAGTAGGAAGAAGCCTTCTTGGCACTGGCATCCCAGCTGTGGAATAACCTTTCTAGGGAGCCTTGCCAGTTGCCTCCTTTTTTGCATTTCTAGCACCTGGTGAAAAACATTTTATTCACCAAGGCCTTTTAAGCAATTTGCATTAAAAAAAAAAAACCCTTTAAAGACTGGTCTTATTTTTACGCTGCTAAAAAAGGAAGTGTTAGGCTACATTTTACCATGTTTTTGTATTTTATATATTCTATTGTATCTTATTGAATGTTATTCTCAGTTCTGTAAGTTTTTTTTATTAAAAATAAATTTTTGAAGGGGGGAGCTTCATGGGGTTGCTCGATGGTCTTATAGGCCCCTTCCAACCTCTATGATTCTGTGGGCACCACATTGGGACCCCTGTATAAGGTCTAGTCATATAGTGACTTCCCAATTACCCATCACCCTTTCTTATTTTGCTAAAATTAATTTGTTCAGTTTTGTCAAAACATTTAAAGACATAACAAACATGTCCAACTGAAACAGAGTATCTGTTCAAAATCTCTTCTTCAGATATGGTTTGCATTTGTTAATGGATTTTCTGGACAAATACTGTTTGAAAGGTGGTGCATAGGACTTTACAATGTGGTAAGACTTTATATGTTATTCTTTTTATACTTTTAAATTATTAAAATATGCTGATTCTTTATGAAATTGATCTCATGGTATATTTCTTTTATGCATTAGATGTTTACTGCTATGCCCCCACTGACACTTGGAATATTTGAGAGATCTTGCCGCAAAGAAAATATGCTAAAATACCCTGAATTATACAAGACTTCTCAGAATGCACTGGATTTCAACTCAAAGGTAAAAAAGAGTTTACAAAGAGTTTAATCTTTATAACAAATATATATATAATACCATTATATGAATATATATTTGGCCTTATTTCACCATGTGTTATAAAAAAGGATTAAAATATATGATTAATAATGAAACTATATTTTGTCCCAGATAACACTGATGACAATGTATAAATAAATAAATAATAAAAATTTATGATTACAAGCAAATGGAATCTGTATTTGCATGTATAGTTCTCACAGAAAAGTATAACTGAAACTTAAAATTGGACCTAGCTTTATCAAATTTTAAAACAAAGTCAAAAATACTTAGAAAAAGATGGAATAAAATTTGAAATTGTAATTTTATGACCAACACCAACATTAACAATTACCAGAAAAATATATGTAATATTTGAATTGAACATGACAGACATTTGTATTTTTATTTATTTGTATTCATTTTTTTATACATCTCTTCATATCCAATTTCAGGGCGCTGTACAGCGTAAAACAAATTCAAACACACAAACATATTTTTTTTATTCTTAGATTACAATGTTTTCGTTCTTGACATTAACTTTTTTTGCTCAGTTGTCCATAGATTATATTGTCAGTTGCCCATAGATTTTATTAATCAAAATAATCATATAGTTGAACAAATGTTTAACATTTTAATGTGACAGTTAAATAATATTTTTGAAACTTTCCGTGAATTTAAATTAGGTAATTATATTCATATTGTATGTAGGGGGGCTTGCACAATATTTGAAGCTTCTTTTTACTTTTGTGAACAATTCAGTTCTAAATGTTTTGATTATTTATTGGTTTTAGAAGAGCACATCTGGCTTGTATCTTACTGTTTTTAATATAAGTAAGTTTTGTGAATAAATACTACAAACTACCTGTAACAACAGAATAGTTGATGCTGGTTTGATGTGTAGAGGATCTGGAATCATTGTTACACTGAATGATGATGCTTAGATTTGTTATGGTAAAAAGGGTCAGAGTTCATGGGGCCATGACAGAGGTTAAAGGATTAGCATGTGACAATAAGTATTGGTCAGGAAAATGAAAACACAGGTCTAATTTTCTTGCACCCACCTGTGCTTTCTGTCAAATAAAACTTGTGGCAGTGACACAGCAATAAGGAGAAACAAAGGTTAATGAGTAACACAAGTTCAAATGTGCAAAGTATTGTGGCGTAAATTGGATCATACAACCTTACGTAGTTGAATAAAGTAATAAAGAAGTTAAAGACATGGTGGAACATTTTTTGAGGCAGACAACTTAATTTTTATTGTTTGAACAACTTAAAATTATTAATGCACTTCAGTTTAACACAAAGATTATAATAAAAGAATTTGTGAAAGTATACCTAATTATAAAACATGGTTACTTTCTATAGAACAGAAGTGCCAAAAGTTCTTTTCTTACTTAGTTTTCATATATTGTAAAAGTGCTGAATTTAAATATCTGAATATACTTACCACCTGTAATTTTTTAGCAGTCATTTCATCATGTACATAATAAAAAGACACCGTGGTAGAAAGGTTTGTGTGGTGAAGAAATCCAATGCATATATATCAACAACAAATTCCCTTTTTGTTTTATAATTGAAATAAATGGTTTTTATAATCTATCCCTCTTTAGTATTGATCAGAAAAATAGAAGAAAATCACTAATGCTTAATGATAGTATACTGCCGCTTAACATTAGTTTCATGTGCATAGTAAATATTGTTTTTCATTTTAGTTTTGGCTTTTACGATAATAGGGATTTTTAAACATTTTTTTAAAGAAATTAAAGGTGAAAGTGAACATTGTTTGAGAAACGTAAAAATAAATAAATGACCCATGAAGAGCTGTGAGGCAGAAAATGCTTCAGTTATATTAGTTCTTAGAGGTGGCCTTTTGAAAAACACATTTTCTGAATCTAACAAAAAGATAAAAAGAAGGTCAGAGTTCACAGAGTTAGTTTTATCACAAATGGTTCTCATGAATGTTTGTTTTCCCTTAGGTTTTCTGGGTTCATTGTTTAAATGGCCTCTTCCATTCAGTAATTCTGTTTTGGTTTCCACTAAAAGCCATCCAATATGGTAAGTAAGTAAATGAAATACAGAATTTAAAAATACTGTATGTATTTAAAAAGACAGTATTCACTATTACACTAAAGCAAAGTCTATCATCTGAAGACTTCAATACTAATTATTAAAAGGTTGTCTCCTAAACAACTGTATATTTTATTTTCCTTTTTCAGTTTGAGGAGGAAAAACTTAGTTTTAATAACTGATATAATGTGATTTGGGATATAATAGTTATGTAACTGTGTAATCCTTGTAACAGTTAATAAATAATGTAAGACTCTTACATACATCTTAGTTATAGTCCTTTTTGGATCATATGCCTTTCAAGCAGTATGGAACGATGCATAAAAACTCTTTTTCTTGAGAGCTCTGCAAATTGTTAAAGTGGTAAAAGTGAATTTGGACATGTTTCAGAATGAAGAGTATGAATTCTTCCAAGTTTTAAAATAATTAATTAGTTATAAACCAAAAAAGGTAAACTGAGTTATAAACTAAATAAATAAGCTAAGTTATAAACTAAAAGCCTTAAGCTTTCTATCAAGCTAGTGGTTGGTAGAATAAGAATTTTTATGCTGGCAGAATAAAAATAATTGAGTTGGATCCATATGTTCCATTATATGAACCTAAGGAGGTTCTTCCAATGGGAGTTTTTCATCAGAGAAGGAGAATCTTTGGATACGACCCATAGGATGCATTCAGATGTAATGATAAACAATGGTTTATCACTACAGGGATAAGCCTGGGTGATCCTGGTCGGCCCCTCCCCTTCCTCCCAGAACTTCTTCCTGCTGTCTTAGAGAAATTTATGAGAGATTGAGAGTGCTTTAACCACAGAAAAAGAAAGGAGAAGATAGAGAGCAGCTAGAATAGAAGGTGGGAGGTAGCTTTTTTTTCTTCCAATTCCCCTTTTTTTATACTCTGTCGTCCTTTTTAAATGTTCCCTCCCATGGACTTCCATCTGTTTGTGGATTTGCCTCTCTATATGCCAATGTGAGAACATTTTTCTTATAATTGCACCTGCAGAGAGGGAGGTCTGACGTATCCTATGGTCCTCAGCTACCTTTTAAGGGAGCATAGGATTGCTCCTTAAATTTGCATTTTAGTAAAAGCAATAGTTCTGAAGCCAGTGAGGTACAAAGTGCTGCCACAGGTATAATCTTAGAAGATGCATTCCCCCCTAAATGAGAGAAAAGAGGGAATCCCTCTGAAGATGGTGTTTGCCATCTGCAGTTTTTATATTTTATAATTAAATAAATCCACTGCCCAATTAAGCAGGCAGAAAAATCTAGGTTATTGCTGTTATCAGAATTATTACTGAAATACTTATCAGAATTATCAGAATTATAAAACTGCACCTCAAGCAGAAGATCCATAATCTGGATCTCCCACTTTTTTTTTTTTACTTAAATGGAGCCATGAGGGGGTGGGGGTTCTAATTTGCTCACAGCAGGGGCTCTGTGAGTGGGAATGTTTAACACTTTGCTCCAGTGCCATTTTCCCAGTTAAATCCCCCACAAGTTGTTTTTTGTTCTGTCCGGGGGAAAATAGGAATTTTTGTACTGTAAATCTCCTGTTCTGTGGAGAATTAGGAGGACATTCAAAGAACCTTTGGAATTGCCCCAACCCCTAAGCAGAAGGCAGAGCCAGCATGCATCTTTGTCATATCTCCTGTGGAGGCTTCAAACCTCTCAGACTGATACTGATAAAAGCAAGAACATGCTTCAATTTGTTTTTTAAAATGTGAATAGACCAACTCTCTAGCTCAAGGGGTCGGCTAGACAGTACCCACACACACCCACAAAACTTTTTTCCTGTTTTTTTCAATATACATATATGGAATTGTATATATCCATGGCAATGAATACATATGAAATGCATACAACTTTCTAACAATTATACATAGGCTTCAACAAAAGTGGACCAAATATCTAAATAATTATCCATTTGAAGGTGGTGTCTATATGCCACCCATTCAAATATTGAAGTGTTGTAAGGACCTCAACCCATTGCATTATAGGAAGTGAGTTTTAATATTAGTCTTTTAGCTGTCAGAAGGGCATGGAGAATCCATTTAAACTCACCATTTGTTAATTTCCATGAAGCAGGTAAATAATTTAAAAGCGCGTATAAATCAGTGAATATTAAAGACCAGTACAAAATTTATCTATGTAATAACCTCCTCCCAAGAAGAAGCAACTACTGGACATTTCACAAAACATATGTTTAAATGAAGTATTCACTGCATTGCACTGCCAGCAATTAGCCAAATTAGACAATGCCGTATTAAAGGGCACCAGGGAGGGTGGTTGGTGCTTCCTTTCCAGCCTCCATGGTGCAGTCTTCCATCTCTGTTTGTGGTTCCTCAGGGAGATTTAACACTGGCCATCTCATCTGGTGATAGAAAAATCATGTTGTATTCTACAAATTGTAGAATAAAAATGTTGTATTCTATAAATTCTTTTCTTAAATGATCCCAATTTTAATATTTCTGATGCTGTTATCTTACAGATACTGTATTTGCCAGTGGTAAAACTTCAGACTACTTGCTTTTGGGAAACACAGTATATACAGTAAGTATTGCTAATGTTACACCAGTTTGTATCCTAAATAGCAGGCAGTGATGGAAATTTGACAGTGGTTCTTCACTATACTTTTTGTTAGACCAGTTTTAAGATGAAACTCTTTTGCCCCAGGCAGTTCCTAGTGGATGCTGTTGACTTTGGCTGCATGTCTGCACCCTGTGCAAGCAGAACAAAGTGTAGAGCAACTTCTCATAAGAAATCTGTGTAGCTCTCCCAACCTCAGCACTAGTCAGTATGCCACAGTGAAACAGAACATACTACATTCTGGCTGGCCATTCTTCTAAATCACATGCAGTGTCGCTTGGGGGGTGGGGCAGGGGATGTACATGTGTGCGTGTGTGTACACACATACATATTTTATTTATTGTATTTATATCCTGCCCTTCCTCACAAGGAACCCAGGGCACATACAGACACACTGTCTCCTTCCCATACATGGGCGCGCACACGCACACAGATGTACACTCCCACACACAGAGAGACCCACGCATACATAAACCTATTCAAATGTTTTAAGTTGCAGTGTGGAATAATATTTTATGTTAAATATAGCCTTTAATTTTGAAACTTTGTATTTGACTTGGAGTTTAAACATTGTTATATCTGTTAAAGGAAAGTAACTAATTTCTCTATTCCTTTTTCAGTTTGTGGTAATAACTGTGTGTTTAAAAGCTGGATTAGAAACTTCATATTGGACTTTGGTAAGAAATCCTTTTAAAATAGTTCATGTTATAATAGATGTGAATTCACTGTAATTTTATGCAGTGGAGTGCCCCTTGTAATTAGTATTTGATTTGTTTGTTCAGATTTTGCTGGGAACAACTCCAGAGACATAATCTTTTATCTGCATGTTTTCCTGTAAATTCTGATAATCACAAGCAAAGAAAAAGAGGCAGTGACCAGGTTCAGACGATCATGGGCCAGAAGAAGCCATCATGGCTTCTTTCCATGCATGCTGTGCGTGTGACTGTGATTTGCATAATTACTCGTGATGTAGCGCGGGTTGCCGTGTCATCTGAACCCAACGTGGTGTGTGGCAGGGGTGGCTTCTTACTCACACCACAACCCCTACTAAAAGCCATGGGTTGTGGCGTGGATAAGAAGCCCCCCTTCCCCTGCTGGTCATGTGCATGACACTCGTGGGGGTGGAGAAAGAAGCCACAATGGCTTCTTTCACTCCCTCAGTCATCCAAACATTCCCCGTGAGAAAAAGCTAGAGTTAGGAACAGTAGCCAGGATCTAAAGAACCTTACTTTAGACAAATGCAATTACTTATGTATGCCCAGTGTTATCCTCTTTCTTTTACAGTAGACTTCCAAACCATATGCCAAACTACTTTTTAAATTCCCCTGGATCAAACCCATAGTCTATTTGTAATAAAAATTTAACTTGTAGGAAAAGTATTTTCTCCCACGTATAGTATACAGGCATTCACTAGATAACTGAATTTGTGTTCTCATTCTGTCTTTTTTTCCAGTTTAGCCATGTAGCTATATGGGGCAGCATTGCACTGTGGATAGTATTTTTCGGAATATACTCTTCTTTGTGGCCTCTCATTCCTATGGCACCTGATATGTCTGGGGAGGTAAAGTTGATTCTTTAACTAATTTCCAAATCTGTGTGTAAAATGTATTCTAATTTTTGTTGTTAAAATTAGCTACTTTTTAGTGAGCATATAATATAATTTATTTTATATACTGCCTTTCTACAAAAATCTTCAAGGCGGTGCACAACAAATCAAAATAAAACAATAATAATACTATAAAAGCACAGACATCAGAAATAAAACCATGCTAAAATATTAAAGCAACATTAAAAGCAATTTATAACATCTGAAGTGTTGGATGATAATGATTATTTAGATCCCTGTCAATCCGGTTTCAAGCCAGGCTCTGGGACAGAAACAACCTTGGTCACCCTGGTGAATGACTTATGCCAGGGAATGGATGAGGGCAGTGCAACCCTGTTGGTTTTCTTGAGCTTCTCGTGAGCTTTTGATACTATTGACCACAGTATGCTTCTGGATTATTTATCTAGGTTCGTTTTAAGGCACGGTGTTATACTAGCTGGAGGAGCAGTCTCAGAAGGTGATGCTAGAGAACTTCTGTTCCATCCCCTGGCCATTGACCTATGGGGGTGCCACAAGGATCCATCTTATCCCTATGCTTTTTAACATTAAACTGCTGGGGAAAGTCAACCAGAGGTTTCGGCTGAAGTGTCATCAATATGCAGATGATACTCAGCTCTGTCTCTCTTTTCCATCTAACTCTCGCATGGAGTCCTGGGAATTTGTCTGGAGGCAGTTTTCAGATGGATGAGAGTAAACAAGCTGAAACGCGGTCCAGACATGGGAGTTTACAACTGGTCTTACATGGAGTTGCACTTCCCCTGAATGACCAAGTATGCAGTTTGGGAGTTCTCCTGGACTCAGTGGTAACTTGGGAAGCTCAAGTGGCAGCAGCGGCCAAGAACGCTTTTCATTAGCTTAGGCTATGGCCCTATCTGGAGATGTCTGACCTTGCTTTGACTATCCATTAGTGACATCCAGGCTGGACAACTGTAATACATGCTACATAAGGCTTCCTTTAAAGACAATCCAGAAACGCCAGCTATTGTAGAATGCAGCCACCCATGTGTTGGAAGGGACCAGGCAATCAGTACCACACCTTTACTGTGCCTGCTTCTTTAAAGCTTTAACCAGGCATGGGGAACCCTTTTTGGCCCAAGAGCTAAATTGGCTCCAGATAAGGATACCATTGGTTGCAGGCAAGCAATGGGCAGGGCCAAAGCTACAAGTGGTGTGCAGCTATTAACATGCCCCAATTCACTCATACATATACAATCTCTCTCTCTCTCTCTCCCTCTCCCCCCCCCCTCTCTGTCTTTCACACACACACACACATACACACACACACATGCTCCTCAGGGCACTAGCTAAGATTGGAACTGGCTTCATCCTCTGCTTGCCATCCCTGACTGGGGAAGGTGGGCAAAGCCCTCTCAGTTGGCCACTCAAGCAGCTCATTGAGGTGGTGACTTTGTTCAGACTAGGCTTTTCTTGAAAGTGGGTGAAGTCACTCCTCAAGGTGCTGGGTTAGTTCATAGCTGGATTTGCTCCCCTCTTGCCTTCCCCAATCAGAGAAATGTGAGAGAGAAATAAAGCCAGCTGAGTTGCAGCCCCAAGAAGCACTCCTTGAGGCCACAGTTCAGTTAGGAGACAGTCTCCCATCCCCACTCCCTTCCCTGAGGGGCACTGGGGGTTCAGGGAGGAGCCAGAGGCCTTTGTGGGGCAGATGGGGAACCTTGGCAGGCTGGAGGTTTCCTATCCCTGCCTTACACAGTTTGGGACCAAGTTACTTGACTGCCTTCACCCATTTCAGAATGCCCATTACCTGTCCACTTTCACCCATACAGCCTGGCTGTACCTTAAGATCCACAACAGAAGCTTTTTTCAACTGCCTGCCTCAGAGAGCAGTTAGGTTGGAGGACACAGGGAGAGGGCCTTTTCTGCAGTGGCCCTATGAGTATGGAATTTATTACCACCTGGGGTCTTTCAGGGCGTATAATTTAGAAAAAGCCTTTAGAAAAGCCTTTAACACCCATTTATGTTTATGGTTTTCTTGTGAGATGTGTTTTATTGAGCTGCTGATAATTTGTAGCTGTAATTATGTATTGGATTTTATATATTTTGGAGCTAGATGTTCATTGTTTTTATTATTGCCACCCTGTTTTTATTAATTATTTGAAAATCGTTATTTGTACTTTTATCTTGTATGTCACTTTGGGGGCAGGTTACCCTTACAGGCAGCCTAAAATATTTTAAATAAATATATAAATATAATACCACATTCAGTACTAATTTCTTGCAGTTTGTGCAAATATAGGTCAGCTACTTTCTGCCTCCATTTTAAAAGTAGGGACAAAATATGTGTATGGTGTGTGCTTTTCTTTGCCAGATATTCTAACCCTTTTGAAATATATGTTTAATACAACCAAAGGATGTATTAAAATATGGGATGGTAAATATGAAATTTATCCATTAGACTTTGGTAGATCTTACATATATCTGTCCCTGGCACAGCACACCTTTTTCTCAGTTTCTGCTATAAGGTCAACCATCGGCAGTACAGCACCCCAACTATGTGGGTAAGCCTCCTTGCATCTTTATCAAAATGTTGCTGGTCATGGTAGTAAATTATTCACAATCCAGGAAAAGCAGCTATTGATTACATCCTGTTGATCAGGGGTGGGGGGTTTCTAAACCAGAGAGCTTTGGCTATTGGGCGGTATAGAAATGAAATAAATATAAATACATAAACAATATGGCTTTATAGTCAACCTCAACAAGAACCAGTTTGTCTATTAATAAAAGGATCTTTGCACAGTAGTTCTGTTGGATACAGTCAAGAAAATTATGTTATGACTTATTGGAAAGAAAATAAGAGTCATCTCATCAGTATCATGAACCGTTACAGTGTGGTGATGGAGTCCACAGCTACTTGCATGGGCTTACTTCACACAGCCCACTGTCATTAGCCCCCCTCTGAGCCTTTCTGAGTGTTTAGTCAGGCCTGAGAAGTTATGTGATGATGTCGTTTACTACATAAGTACAGGAGGTTTTTAAACTGGTGGAAGAATTTAAGTAAGAAGTATATTGTTTGCAGTGGCAGCTGGTGCCCATTGAGGATGGTAGAGCAGAGGATAGAATAGGGTAGGGCAGGTCACTGTAGGCAGAGCCAACAGAGTGAGAAAAGTTGCCAAACCCAGAAAATAACTGCCTTACGTTTTCTAAAATGAACCTGAGGGCCAGTTGTCTCTGAAAATGTGCAGAATTCCCATCTTTGCAGTGAAGTTGCTTTCTTTAAAAATGTCAATTAACAGTGCAGTTCTGTGCATATCTATTCAGAAATAAGTCCGATTAAGTTTAATGGGGCTTACTTGTGGGTAATTGGATATAGGATGGATTGCAGCCTGAAAGACTGAAGTGTCTCTGAAAGGGAACCTTCGACCTCACCCCACTCTCAGTCTCACATACACCACGCACGCATGCGCGCGCACCCACACACACACACAATCTCCCCCACCATCTCTCTCTCTCTCTCTTTCTCTCTCTCTCTCTCTCTCTCTCTCTCTCTCTCTCTCAGACACACACACACACAGTTACACTTTAAACTCCTCCACCTCTGCCCCATTGCTCCCAATACAGGCAAAATCACTAGGTTTTTGTCTGCCCTGGGAGCAATGAAGGAGGCAGGTTAACCACCACCACTCCCAGAAAAATCACTGAGGTTTTCACCTGCTTAATGAGCAATGGAGGGGGCAACTTAACCTCCCCACCCCAGCAAACTCCCTGGGATTTTCTCCTGCTTTGTGAGCAATAGAGGGGACAGTTTTAACTCGCACCCAGCAGAATCACTGGAAATTTATCCTGCTTTATGAGCAATAAAAGGGGGCATTTGTCCACTCACGTCCCCTGCAAAATCGCTGGGATTTTTTCCTGCTTCTGGCGCAATGGAAGGGGCAATTAACCACCCCCCCCCCAGCGATTTTGCCTGCATTGGGAGCAGTAGAGGAGGGAGCTAAAGTTTAGTGTAAGGAAGAAGAACAAACAATAAAAATAAAAATTCACACTGCTGTGCTATCTTACAGACCTCACATAAGTCCTCTGCTTGAATGCTGCCGCCGCCACCACCACCACTATCACACTCTCACACACATGATCAGGCTCAAGAAGTTAAATGTAAAAATAAAGGAAAGGATAGGTTGCTACTGCTAGGCTAGCTCTGCCCTCTCGCTGCTGCTGCTGCAGCACTCTTGACAACATGCTTTTCAAGAATACTCGTAAGTGCGGGTACTCATAAGTGCAGGTAACCAATCTCTGCTGAGCTTTGAATATGCTATGCAACAGGATTGGCTGGGGCTTGAATGTTGTACACAACTGATTGGCTATGGGTGGGATTGCCAGTGCCCAAAATAGCAACAAAAGAGGCTACTTGGAGAGGTATTAAAAAACATAACAGCAAAAAGGGGGTTAAAGGAAGTTAATTAGAGGGCATTCCATCTAGCACCTTCTCTCAGGCTACAGTTGCATAGACAGAACAGGAAGAGGTTCTTTTCCCCCCATTGGAACTGTGGAAGCAGAAACAGAAATGAGCGAGATCATTACGAATGATAGGATACACAATCAGTGGTGTCGCTGCTGGCCAGAAATGTGCTGTTAAAGCTAGAGTGATTGACGGATTGCAATACAAAGTGTGGGGGGGGACGAAAGAGAGTGGGCTCTGGCTTTGGGGTTGCCTTAGAGGGGCACTTCCCCCTAAAAGTTAGTGACAATCCATCTCTGATCGTTGGTGGTGAGTAGATACCATGGCTAAAGCTTGTGGTATGTAGGGATTCATCCTGGCAATGGAGTTTCTACAAGGAACATAATTGACATGGAAGTTCTCTCTTATTTCACCTGGACAGAGGGTGCCAAATCTTGTTTATCAGGACACTCACCATCAGAAGGATCAGCAACATAGACATGGACTGGCTATATCCAAGGGAAGCAGAACCAAGAGTAGAAAGTTAACCACCCAGAAGTGCTGTACTGTTTTCGCAAAGGAAGGCTGAGAAAACAGTGGCAGTCCATGTCCTCCACCACCAATGGCTCTTCAGGATTTTTTCTACTTCCCACCATTTCTGTCATTCAGAGGGATCACCTGCCTAGTGTTGTATTTTATATTCCTTTTCTGACATCCTTTTGTGTACAAGTGACCATGTGGAAGAGGATCACTAGAATCGCACCCTCTTGCCCTGCCCCTGTACTGTTTGCACAGACATGACACGTGCACACTCGATTGTGTTAACAGTGCAATATCCTGGACTATGGAGGGCCCCAAATCAGACATACAGGAGCCTACACAGTATCAGGTATATGCTGTCAGATTTCATGCAAATGGTATTTTGGAATGCGTGAAGATCAGGGCAGGATCATCAGGCACAACCCAGTTCATTCCTCGCCGTGCATTTGTACACAAATGAACATCAGAAAAATGCTAATATGTACACATTTTAATATGTATACATAATCAGTCATACCCCATTCTTAAACAAAACAAGTTATTTACTTTAGAGAAGGAAAAAAATGACACGAATAAATAAAAGGAAATCTTTCATATATCAGTTTTAAAATAATAAGAACAGTAACAATATATAATTGCTTAGATAAACGGTGAAACTGCCTTTCCCACTGTTATATTTTGGTTTGTTTTAACCACACGCTTGTTCTTAAAATGTCATTTTAAATGTATCAAATTTTTCAAAATTATTAAGAAGTATGTTTCCTATACACTTCAGTTTGATGTCATTGTCATTTATTAATTATGCTTTTCAGTGTATTTGCCACGTTCCAGTGTTGAATAACTATATGCTTCTGAGTAGCTTTACTAAGAGGAACATTTTGGATTGACAGCTTTTAACATTTAACAAGTTCTAAAAATATAGTGAAGTCTTTTGTTTTTCTTTCTGTCACCAATTAACACCAATTCATTGGAATTTGTATTTTTCAGCTCTGGTTATATTTCCCTGGGAGCCAGTTTTGTAGCATTCCATTTGGTTTCACAAGGCCAAAAGGGGGTAGGGCAGAGGAGAGGAACAAACCACAGATCTCACACATTAGGATAAATTTGTAAATCACAAACAGAGGCAGACAGAATCCATCCCCAGAACAGGCTTCTTCTGTTCACACCATTGTCTAAAATGGATAAGTTTGCCATTTCCCAGCTGACCTGCCTATGTGTGGAGAGATGTGAAAAGTTAGAGACAAAAATGGTTCTACTGAGCAAAAAGGGAGCTCTCTTATACAGAAAGGAAGGAAATACCTCAGTGGGATTTTATTTTTCTCCCTCTTCATCCAAATATACAATGAACCCTTCTGTCTTTAATGCGAATGCCGGCTTAAAATCTTTTAGTTTTGGATTAACTCTGCAAAAAAAAAAAAATCTGACAGGCTTTCAAATATGATGCAGAAAAACTTTTCCCCCCTCAATTCATGTTGCTCATTTGTAAAGCCAAAGGCTGGATTGACTGAATGGTAGGTGCCAGTTGTTCCTTCATTCATAGTTAGCATTACAATGGTTAGAATTAACATCCTAAGACCTACATTTTCACTTCTGCTGTTTCACCAAGGAACGTTTAATACAGGATGGCTTACACAAGGGTAGGTCTTTGCTCTGTTCCCCTAACCTTAAAATGTCATTAAGAATCATTTAAAAAGAAGAGAATGCTTTTTGAAATCGTATCTAATGACATTTTTGCCTTTAATTCAGTAATTAAACTTGTTTCTCAGTCATTTATGTTAAACTTTTACCACACAATGTTTGCCTGGGGGTAGTGGCTTTAAAAATTGGTTATGTCATCCAACATGCTAAAGGTAATATTTCCATTATAACATTATTTATAATTTAAACTGTTTTCTTGCCTTACTTGTAGATTCTTTTTTTCTTTTGAAGAGATATATGATGGTTCTTTAGCATTTAAATAATTTATGAAATACACAGTTCTGTTCAGTTCTCACTTCAGCATTTGTAGCATTAGATATCCTACTTTCCTTTTATATATTATGGCCCTAGTGCTATGAATTTCCTTCCTTCTATGTGCATGGTGATGAATACATACAAATTTTGTTATTTTTTAATTGCCAAACGGCAACCCCAACCCACCATCCAAAGAATCATGAGCTACTCTTTATATATGATGGAGTTTACATTTGAGTATAATTAGCATATTGTTACTTGCCCTGAGCCGTAGGGGCAAGGTGAGCTATAAGTCTAATAAATAAACATTGGTTTATTGAGGACCCCACAAAGCATGGAAGACATTTATAGCCTTGCATGGGGAGGGCCATCACTGATTTCCTTCCCTAGCTACAGCTCCCCCTGCTCTGCTTGCAAAATGCTCCAGAGCGTTCCTCATTGTTCTGTATTAGCTTAGGGGCTACAGTTTACTGTGTGCAAGCAGGAAAGCCTTCTCATTGTCCAGGGGAATCTTTAGATCCAAGCAAATAGCTTTCGATGTGTCATAGAGTGTTGCCATTCACCAGAACTTTTTAAAAGCAATGTTCTATTATTTCTTATTTATTTTATTTATTGAATTTCTTAATCACCCATCTGACCGGTCACCCAGCCACTCTGGGCAATGTACAGCAATACAACAGTTTTAAGACAATAAAATTCTACTTTAAAACATCATATTTCTAAAAATACCCTAACCCACCCCAAATGCCTACTTGAACAACCACATTTTTAATGCATGGCGGAAACTCATTAAAGAGGGGGCATGGCGGAGTTCCCTAGGGAGGGAGTTCCACAGAGTGGGAGCCACCACAGAGAAGGCCCTCTTCCTCGTCCCCACCAGTCTAGCTGTCCTGGCTGATGGGACAGAGAGAAGGCCATCCGAGGCTGATCTTGTTAAGCGGCCTGTCTGGTGTTGCTGGAGGCACTCCTTAAGATAGGCTCGGCCAGAACCATATAAGGTTTTAAAGGTCAAAACCAACACCTTGAATTTGGCCCGGAAAATAACTGGTAACCAGTGCAACTCCTTCAGCACTGGAGTGATGTGATCACACCAGCGGCTGCCTTTAATCAGGCGAGCCACCGCGTTCTGAACCAGCTGCAGCTTCCAAACCCTCTTCAAGGGTAACCCCACGTAGAGCACATTACAGTAGTCTAGACGAGAGGAGACCAAGGCATGTACTACCAATGGGAGCAGATGGTCAGGAAGGTAGTGGCGCAGCTGCCGTACCAGATGGAGTTGGTACAGCACTGTCCGGCTCACAGCTGACACCTGAGCTTCCATGGACAGCTGGGAGTCCAAAATGACCCCCAGGCTGCGGACCTGGTCTTTCAAGGGTAGCTGTACCCCATTCAACACCTGGTCAACATCCCCCAACTTCCTCTTGTCTCCCACCAAAAGTACCTTGGTCTTGTCAGGGCTCAGCTTCAGCTTATTCCTCCCCATCCAGCCACTCACCATCTCCAGACATTTGGACAGGGATTCTACAGCCAACCTTGGTGAAGATTTAAACGAGAGATAGAGCTGCGTGTCTACATATAGATCTCTTGCTTGTCCTTCTCTGGATTAGGGTTTGTGTGTTTAGAACTCAAGGTTAAACAATGCATAGAATTGTCTGAAAGATATTTCATTTTTAAAATCAGTGTTCATTTTGAAACTTATTAGGCTACTTTCATATTACCTGGAATTTGGTATATATGTTGTTCCACAATCAAACTACATGTGACAATACAAGTATCTCTTTGCACACCCCACCCCTGTAGCCAATAGGGTTAGGAGATCCAATCAAATAGATCACAATTCTGCCCTAACGACCCCTTTGTTACTTGAAGCTTCTGGGAAAGGGACATTTGTAAGCTTCTGCCCTGAAATGAGAACATGAAGTGCACCTCCAAACATTATGGTCCCGCCACATTATCTATCTTTTCCTGCGCAAGATGAAGAAGGCATTATGAAATATTCAACCATACATTTATAGTGCTTTCCTCATCCTCTTGGGTGGGTGAGGAGGAGAAAAGATGGACTACAATAAAAGAATTTGCCTGGCAGAATCCCGAATTCCTCACAAAACATCTTTACTGGTTGTCCCCAATTCTTTCCCAGTATGCAAATTTTTGTAAATTACCATTTTTCAGCCATACAGCCTAGCTTCATTCAAAATGTTTCATAGTTCCCTTCTGTACATAACTCCTTTATTTAAATCCATGTAGGCAGCTATGTTGTTCAGCTCTGGTGTCTTCTGGATGGGCTTATTAAGTATTCCAATGACCGCTTTGATCTTCGATGTAGTATATAAAGTGTAAGTATTATACTGTCAGTGTATAGGCTTTAAATGAAATTAATACGTATATCCATGTGTTAGTAACCGAAGGCTTTATTTAGTCTGCTAAATTATGAGCTGCCTTGATAGATATTAAAATATTAGAGCAAATTAATGGAGAAGCTAACTCTTTGAAAAGAAACTATTTTAATACAAATATAATCTGATATACAGTTAATATAAATGGGTTTTTTTAAGAGACGTGTCACATGTCTGTTTAGTAGTTTCTAAAGTGTATATAACACCTATGAGCTGAATGTTTATTTGAAGAATCTATTTCCCAGTTCTGCAACAGTTAATCCTGAAATTTTGTTTAAAACTTTGACTTTGCATGAGCTGCTGAGGTATAATATTTATGTACATTCTTAAGTAACATTACTTTTGAGTTGAATTTTAAATTATTGGACAAAACCAATTTTTACGCTGAAAATGTCTGTGTAATTTTTCATGGTCAGGGACTTAGCGTTTCAGGATGAATGATCCGAAAGCATTTTTTATTGCAGAGTCAAGCGAGCAGCATTTAAGACACTGGTAGATGAAGTTCAGGAGTTGGAAGCAAAATCTCAAGATCCAGGAGCTGTTGTTCATGGGAAAAGGTACTATAATACCTGTAAACATTTCTGCCATGAAAGATTAGAACTCAATCATACAACCATTTACCAAGGAAAATTCTCGATTGTGGTTAGCAAGCATGGAAACATCCTGTTGTCTCTGGCTTAACCTCAATGCTTTGGTGTTGAAACTTATTTTAAAAAATATTTTCCACTGAGTTAATTTTGCCTCGGAACCGAACCACATACTGTTGTAATTAAGCTGACTGTTGTGGATGAAATCAAGGTATTGTACTGCCAGATTTCAAAATCTTACTCTAATACATTTAGACCCCTTATTCCAGTAGGTCCCCTTAGAAGGAAGCCTCTAGTCTTGGAGTCTTCCACATATCCAGTGCCCTGCCAAGCTGCTGCCAGCAGGGTGTGAGGAACAACGGAGGCAATTTTAGTTTCTCTGTCCTCCATTTAAACATTTTTCCTCTCGATGGGGCTGTGTGCCCATCTAGAGATGGCAGGGGCTGGGCCAGGGCTGGAGGGGCCATAAGATTTCTCATATCCTGGCCTCTCCCCTTCCCTCTCCACCCACCAAAATGCCCCCTTTTCCCTCTCTCTGAGGCTGCATTTGTGACCTCAGGAAGCAATCTGCATGGTGCTTTCCATGGCAGCTGTGAGGGGGCAGGGGAGGGGGACTGGAACTCAGAGCCCCCTCTTGAGGTTGTAGTAGTGTCTGTGGCTTTGGGAGGGGGATTCCAAACAATCCTATGGTCCCTGGGATGCTCTCCTAGGGACCTTAAGATTGCTGTCTTATTTTATGTATAATGGCCAACATTCAAAGAACTATGCAACTAGTTCTCCATGCCCCAGACACTTGGGCTTGGATTTCTCAAACAGGTTATCCCGCCCACTCCACAGGACAAACCACCTGAAATGAAGAGGCCTTCAAAAACAAATTATGATAATACATGGGAGTCTACTCTTCAAAGAAAAAAGTCAAAAGGATCAAGGGTTAAAAGAATTTTGTGAACTGTAGAAGAAGGAATAGGATCTAAGTTTGCAGGATACACAGGTATTAACTGGGTACACAGGGGTCAAATATCCAGTGCCAAATAAACAAAATATTGTGAAATACTGTAGAAAATGTGAGTGTCAAGCACTTTGCCTGTTTTTCTCTCACATGAGATTTCTGTGAACAATGACACCCTGCCTTGTATGAGAGATGGCCCATATGAACTTATAGACAAGTATATATTTTGCCCATATGAACTACGTAGACAAGTATAGACAGATGAACGATATAGACACGTGTCCATATGAACTATATAGACAAGTATATATTTTACCTATGTATAAGCCTATAATGTACTGATATAGCAGTTAAAATACTATGGAAGAGAATTTCTACCCTGGTCCTAAACACACCTAGAGTGGATTTTCAGTATACGTTTTGTTAAAAATAACATGCACCCCATCAAATGTGAAGTGCACATGTGTGTAGAATTAGGTGCTTCTTCCTTTAGAAGCTTAGATGCAGCAGTCCAGATCAGAGTGGGACATCACATCTTTAAAAAAGGGAAATGTGTTTAATTCCACAGTTGCATGCCCTGTTCGCACTTGACAGGAGGTGTGTTTTGTACTGGGGTATGTGAGCTTGAGTATAACTATTGAGAATTGGCCTTTCAGTATAAGTTTCATTGAAAACAGTGGAACATATTTACAAATAAACCTCTTTAGGATGGGGAGATTGGTAATCAAGCAGCTTCCCTAGCACTTTCTACTATTTTCAAATTATGATTCTGAAAGGATTCTTATAAAAATGCAGAGAGATCTGATACATTTCCTGCCAAATATTTCTCTCTGAATCCACAAATAAACGGAATTGAATGTGTTGAGGAATTGAATTAACTAAAATCACACTTTTAAAAACTTACCATCCTTTATAAACGTCCTTTGAACTTGCCTTTCGAAGGGAGCAATCCTATGGCCGCTAGTCAGCGGCTAGATGGCCATAGGATATGTTGGTTTCCGGGAACCGACCTCAGAGCCCGTGCTGCCTCACAGGCAGCTCAGAATGGCCCCGCACTCGGAAGAGGACTGTGGAGCAGTGAAAACGTGGCTTTCTGGGGGGCATTCCAGGGTGGGGAAGGCGGAAATGCCGGTACAACACATCCAAAATGGGCTATATAGCTGCAAAGGCAGGGTGGTTGAAGCGTGGAGGGGACTATCCCCTCCACGCTTCTCCTGCCCTGCATTAGATAGGTGGTTGCTCCGAGTTAGTAGGCAGCCACCTAGCCCCATAGGATTGTGCCTTTAATCCCTATTAAGAGATCACATATTCCTTTAATTTATCGTTCAAAATGACAATACACTTGTGATATGCTATTATTAAATACTGTTAATCATTTTGAGCATATTAAGCCCACTCAAGTCCCTCGTATGCCTAGACTTACTATATAAGGGTATATTAAAACATAGTTGTCTCAAACATTTGATTCCACCTCCAACACAAACAAGTAGAACAAGTATCTGGTCAAGAGAATGTCTTACCTTACTAGAGCTTCTTGTAGATCTGCTTCATCTGATCACAAAAGGTCGTAGTTGGCATGGAGAGCTTATAGAGATTAGACATTGCTACACTAATGCGGTGCTGCCCACACTTGTTCACTTTTTGAATTACCACTTAAGCATATTATAGGGAAGGAGAGGATACAGCCATATCTTAATGTAGGAGTTATACATGTTTGTTTCTTTTTCCCTCTGCACACCCATGGTTATATGCCATTGGGGTCACTCCATTGACAGGAGGCAGGTATCTATCAGTGGAATAGGAGAGAGAGGCAATTTTTGGCAATTCCCCCTCCCCTTTAATTGCTCTGGAGGGTTGGGGGCTGCAGGAGGTAGGGTTTACCAGTGTAACCCCTGCCTCTTGGCAGCCTTTATGTTTTCAGAAATCGGGGTCACCCATTGCTTCTTTGTCCTAGAACGTTAAATGTAATCTGATACCTGCAGCAGCTGCCAATGACTAATTCATTCAGTCTGCAATCTCAGTTTTGACACTGGATCTGAACTGCAGATGTCATAACCACAACATCTGGCCTAACTGTTGGACATTTCTATTCTTCCCCCAACCCCTGCCCCTTATACCACTTAGCCCGATGAAGAGTTCTGGATAACTTGAAAGTTTGCACCATCTTTTGTGGCACTTTGGTTGGTCCTAAGCAAAGTATTGCCCAATTGTGGATTTTTTTTCCTCATGGACCAGTGCAGCTAGCTTTGTTTTTTAATCTAAAGAGGAGATCTGACAATTACATGTTTCTAATTATAATACTTTAAAAAAAGATGCTCTGTTCATTCCTAATTGTGAGATATTGGAGTCATTTAAAGAGTAATGATTACTGGCTCTTCTGGTGGTTCTGTACAATCTCGCTTGTGTCTTATGTCATTAGTTAGGAATTTACAAAATTTGTCTGGAAGAACTACAATTGCTAGTAAGTAATGTCATTTAGTTGACTTTCCAGACCCTGCTTAATAACCCCTATAGCAGACTGAACATTATTTAAAATATTAGTGTATATGACAAATATTTCACTTTTCTTTCTAGCTTAACCGAAAGAGCTCAGCTACTGAAAAATGTCTTTAAGAAAAACCATGTCAACTTGTACCACTCTGAATCTCTGCAACAAAACCTGCTTCGTAAGTATTTAGAGACTAGTAAGAAATAAACACAATAAAGATAGATACTAGATTAGAGTCACTGGGTTGGATACAGACTTGCCCTTCCACCTCTGACCCTCTGGAGCAGCTTTTCAGGAATGAGCGTGAATCAGCAAAAATCAAGAAGCTGAAGTGGAGATGAGGGAGCAGTAAAAGCCTGTTGCATGAGCAGAACTCTGCTTGTGCTTCTCTGGCTCCAACCCCCTGGTCTGAAATGGGTAAAAATGTCATGGAATTTTAATTCCTTCTAGGAACTTTGCTTTAGCAGAGAGAGTATACATTTTAATTCAGTTGTTTCAATCACATTTATCTGTTCCTGCAATATGTATAGTTCTGTGTACACTCTGAACACCTATTCTTTATTGCCTCAGTATAACAGATCTTTTCCTGCTTTTATTCCTGCTTTTCTGTAAAATGCTAGTGCTACTCTCAGCAAAGTGTTTCCCAATATTTTGGTATTTAAACTGAGTGATTCTTTTAAAATATTTAACTAAAACTAGAACTATTTAAGAAACTAGTCACTGTTTCTTATTTCAGTTTGGCTTTCTACTTACAGATGGTTATGCTTTCTCACAAGATGAAAATGGGATTGTTTCACAATCTGAAGTAATAAGAGCCTACGATACTACAAAGCAAAGACCTGATGAATGGTGAAGGAGAACAATGTCACAGAGCACTAACATTTGCCATAGTAAGGCAAACTAATATGTATTTTCTGGGCCTGCTAACAAGGTCCAGTAACAGAGGTTAGAGGAAGATGTGTGTTGTTGCTCTTATTCCCTGATGTTCACATATTGAGTAGACATAAGCACTGTGCAACTATACTGTAATACACCATCTCTAAATTTTTCAATGTGTTACTTGGATTATGTAAACAGAGATTGAAAATTACCTTCAGTCTTTCCAGACTGCTTATTTACAATGAAGCTGAATATGTATTGTTCCTATATGTATATCTGGAACATAATGAACAGCCAGATTACTCAACATAGCATACATTGACAACCATAGCCTTTGCAAAGGTTTACAAATGGTGAATTATTTAAAGTAACGAGACTTTGATTTCAACAAGTGCTAAATAACCATTTTAAATTACATTAATTCATGTGATGAAGTAAGATTTCAAAGCAAGGCATTTATAGGGAATTGTGTCAAACTAGCCTAAGAAGTTTGCCAAAGAAGTTCCATATTTCTCATTTTAGTAATCATTTGCCGAGAAATTTTGAAAGATAGTAGTGGCAATGTCAAGTGTGATATCAGAATTGCATGCTTGATATTCTGTACTTGAAAAGTTTTACAATAACGTGAACTTAATACAGATTGCTTTTTTGTTGTGTTCATTTCCAGATCTGTGGTCACTTTCACCTTTGGCCTTATACAAGCCTTTATTTTTCATGTTCATTTAACAGAAAGTATACACTTAACACAGCAGCTGTTTTCCATATAAGGGGCATGTGTCTTTTGAGACTTGTTTGACTTATAGACAGATATTGATCTGCCTTATATCCTTTCCTTATGCTAAAGAATCCTGATCCAGGGACACTTGTGCACAGGAATAGGCTGTGTGCATAAAGATGGTCCCCTGCCACCATTTTCTAATGGCACTGGTTACTGTCCAAGTAGAAAGGAAAAGGTGGTGTCTTGATTCAGTTTCCTTTCCCGCAAACGAAAGAGCGAGCCATGTCTTTGTCCACACATGATGCAGGAACATGCTGCATGCATCCTGTGTAGGTTTCCACCCATGCAACACCTTTTTGCATATATAGGATCCAAACAGGAAGTATGTACCATGCACAGAAACCTGTTTCTGTGCACAGATTGTACTTGCTGGATTGAGGCACAAGTATATTTGAAAATGCTGGGTTTTATTTGTAACTAGTTGTCAGAATATTTTATGTGCAATTGGCTACAAAGTAATTATTTTGTTGGTTTTCATAATTTAAAAGAACAAAGAACAGGTATCATTAGCTTAGTACTATGCTGTATTTTCAGTTTGCCCTATAAGTATTTATTCTTGCTGTCAAATATATTCCATGTGTACAGTCCCAAATTTGATTTAAATTAGACTATGCTGAAGTCTGAAGATTTCAACCAATAGTTTTTCTGTGTTTTTCTTAGATGTCAGTGTTCATATATACTAAGGAAAGTAAGCTAACAAAAAAGTGTTCATATTCTAACCAGAAATGTAAGACTTGCCTCCTCATAATCAGAAATATTTTAATTAAATGCTTTTAAATATGTCAGTTTGTAAAATCAGGATGTGGAAGACAGAATCTGATATTATATTGCAAATTAATTTGTACTCTGCTATGAGTTTTTAAAAGCCATTTAAATTTGTCTATTTTTAAAATATATTTTATATAGAAGGTTCCATCTCTGACTAGAGTGCACTGTACAACTGTTCTACCTGACTAAAGACAAGTATAAAGTCAAGTATAAATATTCTGATAAATGCAATGTTTGTGTGTGATTGTTCCCACATTAGGTCCAAATTATAAAGCAATGTCTAGTAGGAACACTGTATTTATTAAATGATCCAGAACATTTCATATACTTGTGAGCCACAGTTGCACCCATTCATAGTAGCAAGGACCCTGTTCCTTTTCACTAGTAATCATAAAAAAGAAAATAAAACAGAAGGAACAAATATCCCCCCCAAAATCCGTCTCACTAAAAACAGCCCTGCTTCCAGTCTTGCAGCCAGAAATTGCCTTCAGGAAAGCTTCTTCAGGCATAGATAATGAATGAATCAACAAGGGGGGCCAAATCACTTGACCTAAAGCACAGAAAAAATTCAGGGCATGCCCTTTCTAAAACTTGGGCTGTTACTTTATGTTTTCTATGGGACACATCCACTTCAACAGATTTCCCAAGTGAATGATAAAAAACCTATAATATTCTAGGATACTTATAATACAGCTGTAAGCAATGCATACTTCTTCTTACAATAAATGAATAAAGTCAGTCAGTTATTCAGCAAAACTATGAGCTCTTTCACATATCCTGTTCTTTGCTCCCAGCCCTAATGCAGCCTCTTATAGCCTCTGACAGAAGTGACCATCTGTAAGGAAGAAATAGGGTGTTCTTGATTCAGTTCCCACACCAAGACAAGTGGTCAGAGTTTAGAAGCACCACATACACCACATACATCCTGGGTGCTGGATGCAAGTGTGTATCTCTACTGCTTTCCATGCAGCATGAAACAGCTGTTTGCATGCAAATGACCTAGAAGAATGATCTCCATGCTGAAACCTATTTCTATACACAGAAAAGCCTGTTTCCTTAAGTAGATTGCCCTTGCTGGATCAAGGTGAAGACATAAATATTGCATTAACTTGAGTTCAGGAAATGAAAGTTCCATGATTGCCTATATTTACAAAAATGGCACACGATAGGTATTCATTTTAACTCCCTCTTCCCTGCCTAAAAGTAGGCAGCTCTTAGCGCATATCCTTGATCATAGGATTTTAAACTGCCAGTGATTATGTTATGTATTTTATCATATTTGCCTTTGTAAAGTGCAGCTTCATTCAGTATATCTCAATTACTCTGAAGGAGTAATTTCACATCTTAATTTTTCATTTTTACTCACCAATATTAATTTTTATTCCAACCCATTTGAATTTTTAAAATACTTTTTCATTCACTGGCTGTAGTTTTGTGTAAAAGCAGTCTATGTTAGGAAACATGAGCTTTATAAAACATGATGGTTGTGTATTTGTACTGTCTTTAAGAGGCTAGAAGTTTTCAGATTAAAATTAAAATCCAAATTTAATCTTTGAAAAAGAACATATGCCCAAGTAAACTAGATTTATTTAAACAAAAATTAGGATAGACATCAATACATCCGTTATTTGTAAACAGATACATTTCATAACAAAATACTATATAAGTGGTTTATTGTATTATAATATAGAAATATATATTATAATATAATATATATTTGAGGCCATTAGTTGGTAGGCATATCTTTTAATAAAAATATTTTACTCAAATTACAGTCGCTAACTATAATGTACTTGTTTTGAAATTTTAAACTTTTACATTTCTCTTAATTAAATCCATAATGAAGTTATATGTTTTGTATGTATTAAGTAATAGAACGTCTACACCCTGTATTATTTTTAATTACTTGTGAGAATGTAGTACCTAACCAGAACATCAGCTAATTGGAAACACTTTGAGAAGCCATAAGTGGACTTGTTTTTCTTAGATTTATTTTTGCAAACAAATATTGACAAATTTATAGTTAAACAACTTTCTAGTTGTATAAAAATAGAGGAAATATTTAAAGAAATGTAATACAGTCTCACATGGGAAGATGTTTTTTCATCATTTAATTCTAAATTACTTGCTAGAGAATTGGACCATATATTTAGCTCCCCTCTTTTTCTACTGATTTATGTATTGTTCAAAAGCAGTTGTCATTTTGGTAAGTTTTATCAATCTGTCCGCATGAGTTAATACGTCATAGTGTGAATCTGAACTGATGCATGCTTGTGCTATAAAACTCATTATTTCTTTTCCTTCTGCTGAAACATGCATCAGACCATATCTATTTGCTAAGCAAAAGTAAGTGTTGGGTAAACAACTGCTTTACCAGCTTCATTTTATTTGTATTGAATGTAAATTCAGAAAATCATATATATGTTGATTGATGTTGATAGCATTCCAAAATGTGTGCAGGATCCAGTAAACTAATTGGATTACTGACTCTGGTGAAAATTGGCAGAGTTGTTTCAACACAAACTTCTGCATCTATTCAAAATTTTGTAATTGCAAAACTGTGACCCAAATGTGTAAAAGTAAAATCATGTTTGAGTGTTTTTTTCTTGTTCTACAATTGAAGCCATAATGCATTAATATTGGTTTTCTACTGCAACTTGATTTTCATGCTGCCATGAAAGGCAGACACTAAATAAAAGTTCAGACTGCATTCAAGGTAAGGTAGGAATTTCCAGCTCCACTGAACCATTACTGCTGAAACTACTGTGGAAATTGTGAAGCTGCATGAATGGAGAGATTTTGACTCAGTGTTTTGGTAGTTTTCCTCAGGTTTAGTTTTAAATGGATGTTAAGTGCACTGTTTTATAACGTAATTAAATTTTAGTAATATATTCAGTTCTATGCAGTGTTACATGTCATTGGCATTTTGTGAATGTGCATGTTTTGAACTGCAAATTTTAAATGTTTTGTCTTCTAATTGTTAAAAAAATAAACCTTGTCATTAAATAAACTCCCATGTTTTGTCTGCGTCTTAAATGCAAGAATTTCTCAAAAGTACATTCCATTATTGTAATTCTGACTTGAATTAAACTTCAGTAGATAAAAATGATCATAGTTTGATATCACTTAACTAACTTCATGCGGCATAGTGTAATTTCTTTAAATGATTAGAAACATAAGTGGCTTTTATATTACTGTGAAATTGCCCATCACCATTACAAAAATTACTAATTACATTTCTCTACAACCTTTCTGCCAGTGGCCTCAACGCACTCTAAACAAACAATACAAACAGATAAAGTGATAGGAAAAGTAGAGGAAAATAAGCAAATTCAGGTACCAATTTTTACATGAAAATATAAAGGCACCATTAGTTCCTATGTGAGACAAGATGGATTGGGCAGATACAGCACTCAGTCTAACAAAAAGGCTATTCAGTAAAGGCAGCCATGGAATAGTGTTATGTGTAATGAAGACAGTATTAAAAGCTGTCATGCGATTTGACAGCCAAAGGATGATTTCCCATAGAGGAACAACCATGTGCCTAAGAATATATAGACCTTTAAAAGCATGCAACACATATGTTATTCCAGTGTACATGGAGTCAAAACTGATAATAAACCAATGTTTAGAAAAGGTGAGGCAAAAATAAGCCATACCACTGAAAAGTTGGTAATGCTATAAAATTTGAATAAAAGTTGATTTAGCTTTTTCTCAAAGACAAATTTAATATGCATAGTCAAATCCCACTGAAAACATAGTGTACTCCCCACACACACACACACACACACACACGGACATCTATTAAAATTCATTGGATTATTTGAGATACACTTGTTAAACAAGAACATAATTTTTCATACATAATCCCAATGTATTTGATATTAAGTTGGTTGGTTGGTAACTACAATTCTGTTTTGACTAGCAGAGTTAACACTCCCTGGAAGTGATTATTAATTCAGTTAATATATATGTTCCATTTTGTTCTTGTTGAGTCTTTTAGTTCACCTGTGCTTCAGGCATTCCAGTGTTTGTCCACATTCCAGATAATGGGTATATGTGTGCTTTTTAAACTGCACCGTAACTTGTTTGGTAATCAAAACTGCTACAGCAAAATCACCAAGCAGGATTCTGGCAGACCACCTGTTTTGGCCAGGACATGTCCCTTCTTTGGATTAATTCTGATCTAATAGTGCAATCCTACACACATTTACTCAGAAGCAAGTGAGTTTAATGAGAGTTATTCCCAAGTAAGGGTGTACAGGCTTACAGCCTAAGTCAGCAACAAATCCTGATTCCAGATTCTATAAGGCTATTGCCAAGTTCAGACAATCATATCTCAGCTTATTATGCCAAGATGTGCATGAGTTTTGCTCGCACAGATAGACGCGGATTCCTCCCTTTGTGCTAGCCACCATTAAACCAGGAAGTCTCTAATTAACCATAGTTCACTGTTCAGTCTGAACTGGGAAACTGTAGTTACTCGCTTTAAACTTCAATGTGAAGTTGTTTTAAAATCCTGGTTTGTTCTGAAGCTGACAAATATAGTTTCCCAGTTCAGACAAAATGGAAACTGTGGTTAATTAGAGATGGAGGGAGCATAGGATAATTTGGATTCCTGGAAACAGCACTCCGACCACGGATCCAGGACAGGGCTGCCCTCCCCTGCCCCCTCGCAGCCTGTGCAGAGAGAACCTCTTCGAGGTCACAAGGACAACCTTGGGGAGGTGGTAAAGGGGGCATGCTGGTGGGCAGGGAAGGGGAGGGACTGGGGAAGCTGGGATACGATGTATCCTGAGGCCACCCCGGCCTCCTCCTGTCCTACTACAACGTGCCCCAGCTAGATGGGCAAAAAAGCAGAGTGGGAGGACTGCAGAGGTGAAGATTGCCTCCAAGTTCAGAGGCCTGTGGGCATCGCCATAGGATTGTGCCCTGTTTCAATCACAGCTTGCTGCAAAGGAAGGAACGAAGGGGCTGTGTGTGTGGGTAAAAGTCTTATGTGTATCTTTGTTGAATAAGCTGAGATACAATTGAACATGGCCACAATGTTTCTGTTCAATGATAATTAGTATTATGATTTTTAAGGATCTTCATATAAAATTATAACATTCCATTTATATTTGGAGTGGCAAAACTATTTTGAATAGTCATAAACTAACGGTCTCATTGGTTTCAAATAAATCTCTGTTGGTCTAAGATAAAAACTGAAAATAAAAACTGATATTTAGAAATGCCACAAACTCAGGGTAGTTTTAGTCTAAATCTGCTGGAATTCAAGGATGGGTATATGGCAGCTTCAAATTTAAATCCAATCCATTGTCTGTCTCAAACAACAACAGATTATATTTCTATTGCCCCAGAAAATCAAATCCTATTCCATATATTCAGTTGGTTCTCTAAGTTTCTTCTGAGTGAAGTATTGTATAGTATCCCTCAGCTGTTATGTATGGGGGAAGAGAGCACCTAAAACTATGTATCTAGCACCTTCTTTGTCTACCACTCCTACATCACCTTTCGGAGAAGGACACTAAAAGCCTTCGTTTAAGAAGCACCTCAAAGCTCAAGTCTGCTGTTGGGGGTGCAGTCTTGGGGTTGAACGCAAAGATGCCTTTCCATAAGTAGAAGACATCTGTGCGGAAGGACTGGTTTACATCACACGTCAGCATTTCATGAGAAAAAAATACATGTACAAATGCTTACGCAAGCTCTTGTGCAAGTACAGGAGATGCTATAGAACCTACATGTTAAAGCATTGTACAATCTCATATGCTAGTGGTTGTTGAAGCATTTGCAGAACAGCACTGGCGGGGGGGGGGGAGGTCACTCATGATTCTCTGGATTGAACTTTTAGTGTGCCACCCCTGCAACAACTGAGCAGGGTACAAAGGCCAGTTATTGGATACATACGTTTTTCCTCAGGCAGAAATCTGTCATACCCCAGTACAGCAGATCAATACGTGTTTCCACATACAAATGGCTGTAATTCCATTGGGATGACTTTGATCATTTCTACTTACCACATTGTCTTCTTTGGGCTCAGGATAAAAAAACATTTCTTTCTACTACCATGTACCAAACATATTTATCACTACAATGGCTGTTTATAGTGACATTCATCAAGATTTATTTTAATGCCGGTGTCGACCAAATTCTTGTCTTACTATGGCTAATGTTAAAAACTTCAAAGAAGTGTTTTGAAAACAAGTGGAGAGAAACTCGCCTTTAAATATTGGAGGTGAGGAGGAAGAAGAGATTGATGGTCTGATTCTATGACCCAATTCTCATGTCACGATGGCAAATCATGGCTTATTTAACCCACTATTTGCAGGCATGGCACCTGCAAACTGCTTCCAGTTTCTGTAAACAACCTCTGATCAGCCTGATCAGACATTGTGAGCGTGACGAGCGAACCTGGACCGAGGGGTTGTTTAGCCCCTAAACAACCCATGGTTTGTTGTTGGGTTAACAGCATTAGTCCAGGTTTGCACGACACGCTCACAACCTCTGATTGCGCTGATCAAAGGGGTTTTTTACAGAAAACAAGTGGCTTACATGCAGCGCACATCCACATGAATTGTGAGTTAATTGACCCACAATTGGCTGCCAAATGCCACTGTGATGTGTGAAGAGCCCTTAAAGTGTCACTGCAACATTACAAAACATAATGACCTAGTTTGCACATAACACGAGCTTATGGTTTAACCCATGGGTTGTTGAATTCTGGGTAGTCATGATGTGCGAATCCAGCCATACTAACAAAACTATGTTTTTTTTAACCATGAACAACTCAGAAAGAGAAGCCATGGGTTGTTGCTGGGTTGTGAACAACGGGCCAGTTCACACCATCACCGCAGCCCGCCATGAGTTATTTTGAATATGATGGGTTGTGGTATGTGCTGGTCACCATTTTGAATATTCAACCCCCAGTAGGGTGTTGCTGTGGTTTGTCATGTTTTCCAAACCCTGGTGGCAGGGGTTATTTGAGAGTTAACACAACTCACATAATCTATGTGTAGGGTTGAGGGTTGTTTAACCCGCAAACAAATTCTGCCAAGACATGACAAACCATGGCAACTCCCACCAGGAGTTGAATATTCAAATTGGCTGCCGGCACACACCACAACCCACCATAGCTTAGATAAGCCACAGTGGGCTGTGGTGATCATGCAAACTAGGTCTCTGGGTTTATGGGTTGTCATTATGTGTGAACCCAGAACCTTGAGTTGTTTATGGGTTTTGCAAGGTTACAGAGGCAAGGGGCAAGAGTGGTAAAAAACAAGACAGCCACTCTACAAGACAGCCAGTAGTACAGCACCACAAAGGCATTTGGGATAGAGGGAGGAAGCGGTCAAAGATGGAGAGAAACAACCCAGGGATTGAGAAAACAAACTGCCATTTGTTCAGTTGTCTGCCAGACAAACCCTGGGTACAGCAACAAACCATTGGTTAACCATGGGTTAGAGGTATGTGTGAACCAGGTCAGTGTGTTATCCTTCAAGGTTAAATTAGATCTTTAGAACATATACTTTTAGATGTTGGAAGTAACAAACAGAACAAGCTGATTCTTATTTGAGAACCTTGTGTTCACTTTTATTGGACACAAGCTGCAGAAATTTCTTTTCAAATTACTGGTTTTAGGCTAAAAATTTATGCAGTAATTTTACTTTTGAATTCTGAAAATATATTTTAAGGGGTGTTGCAAAATAGGTTAATTGCTGCCAAAATTTTACTAGCTCACTATTGTGGTGGGGGTTGGGGGAACACATCAGCTCCACAATTATGGAATTATCACCATTCTGGATATTAGATAGGTAAGTTGACAGATAAAGTGCATTGAAAAAATGGCTTGGATGTTACTATGGAATGAGCTGGAAAAAAGTGGTTTCCATTCAATATTGGACTACTGAATGTAACATAAGACTGGAATAATGTTTTTGTAAATTTATTATGATAATCAAAAAGCAAAGGTAGCTGTGTTGGCCAAATGAAAAATTCCAAAATTCTTTTCACCGCAATAACTTTATTAGGCCATCCTAAAGGTCACAAAATATTGTGCAAACTTTTGAGTTCTCCAGAACTCTTCATCAGGCCAGATGGTAAACAAAGCAAAAAGCAAGGTGGGAAAGAAAAAACTGACCAATATTCAAGTCTGCATTTGGATATAATCTTAAGATGGAAAGTGGGAGGAGGCAGGAGACATTCAAATTGACCAGGTTTCAGGTTGTACTTGGGAATGCTGCAGGACCTTGTGGTGACAGTGAAGGAAGATATGCAGGCACAAATATTTAAGAGCACCCAGTCCACAAGCTTCTTCTCTGGACCAGTCCACAGGACAACACAAGAAAAACCTCACATACAGCTTTGTTTAATGATAGTAGGCAGGCAACTCCAATCATAAACTAATGAGCCACAGTTTGTGATGGAGCTGTGATGGAGCATTTGACCCACACTTTTCTAACAACTATTTGTTAGTGCAGTTCTTAGGATTGTGCAGTTAAGACTACCAGTTAATTTCTAAAAGTGCCGAAGCTCAAGCCTGGACCCTGCACTGATTAGAAAGCCCTGTTATTAATGCCATCGGTGTGAGATCGTATGTTCTTATGATGATGGCTATTTACTTTGCTCAGAGACACTAATGTTCCAAAATTGAGACCTGGTACTGAAAATGGTCTAGGACTGAGTCACAGGCCAAGTTAAACCCTGGTTAAGATTCTCTTTAGCATCGGTCAGTTGCAGAATCCATTGTGTATTTTAAGAAGTCTTAACACAATCAACGTAGACTTGAATCCTGAGGCCCCTTGTGTCTTCTGCTGGCACAAGGACCTCTCCCATTTCTGTTGGTTCTCCCCCCCCCCCATCATGTAGGCACACACAACTGCATCTCTTGTGCAACAATGCATGCTATTTTGAAGGGTCTGTTACCCTCAGGTGCAGCTTTTGAGAACTCCACGGGGAAGGAAGAGGTGGGAAAACCCCTCTTCCACAAGCATGGTTCCAAATGAAATTACCTGAATCTATGTGGATTTCCATTAGACTGAGAGCCAGACTAGAGGCAACAGTACTCACATCCTTTGGCCTTGCGGGATTGGGATTTTTTTTAATGGAGTTGCTCAATAGTGATGCCTTCCTGGTTTGAGGACCTAACCAGGATCAACATGGTCCTGGACTAGGGATGCACAGATTTTGTGAAATCCCTTCCATCTGTGTTTTGTGGATTGTCAGGTGCCTTTCATTCCATCGTCCACTCAGTGATGGAATCAGATTTTTCCCCATTTCACAAATTTGCAGATCCCCCCAAAATGCGCAGATCCCCCCAAATGTGCATTTCCATTAGCCTATGGAGGAAATGCACATTTTGGGCCAGTTTTTTTAGTGTATTTTTCTATGAAAAAAATTGTGTAAAATTCTGGATAGTAAAAAAACTGGTCCACAAGTCCACCGAATCCGTGTGACTTGGGAAAAGCTGGTCCGCTGAAGAATCTGTGGGTTATATTCATAGAAATCCAAACTCATTTGATTCCATTGTGGATTTCTCCGACATCCTTGACACCTCACTCAATGTAAAAGATGCCCATGTCAGTCTTGGTGGGAAATATTCCAGACAAATGGGACTGGATAGAGGGGCATGCTGCATGATTACCCTAGTAAGATCACCCTAACAGCTAAGCATATTCATTCTACAACACTGGAAAGCAAATAAAATGCCAAATATACACAATGGGAGTCAGGATGTATTGACCGTAGCTGCCCATGAAAAGGTATATTACAGAAGATTCCTAAAAGAAAATAAATTCCACTTAATATGGGGACACTTTCTTGAATTATATGCAGAGTCATGCGATCCACCGCAAAACCAGGGCAGGCCAGCAAAGCCACATACTTGACACAACCCTTTAATTTTTTCTATGTAACTATCAATTAATTCAATTTTTGATTGATGATTTTACTTACAGACATGAACCATGTACTCTTTAAATACAGGACGATGTGAAGAAAGGAGGGGAAAACCTAAAGGGGAGGGAATGGTGGCAGGAAGGGTTTAATGTTTGCATGGTACTGGAAAATGAAAAAAAATCTAATAAACTGCTAATAATAATAACAGCACAACACCAACCAAAGCACATAGTCAGCTTGGAGTGGGGGGATGCGCCACACTCCAACTATTTGTTTAAAACACACACAAAGCCAAATGATACGAATAATGTCACATCTACTTTGGTTTGGGGAGAGCAATCCTATGGTCCCTGGGAGACCATTCCAGGGGCCACAGGATTCTTCAGACTCCCCGCTCTGCAGCCAGAGACACTGCTACAACCTTGGAAGGGGGACTCTAGTATCTGATCCCTTCCTGCCCTCTCACAGCCGCAGCAGAAATAATCGTGCCAGCTGCTTCCCAAGGTTGCAAAAGCAGCCTCGGAGAGGGCAGAAAGGGGGCATGCTGGTGGGTGGAGAGGGGAGAGGCCAGGATACAAGGAATCCTGTGGTTCTCCAGCCCCAGTCCCGCCCCTGTCAGAACACCCTCGCTAGACAGGCTCAGAGGCCCATGTAGAGAAAAAAGCAAAACACAGAGGACAGAGAGGCAAACATCGCCTCCGTCACTCCTTCTGCCCTGCCACAACAGCTCGGCAGGGCACTGGATACATGGAAGCCTCCAAGTCCGGAGGCTTCTGTCTCACGGGAGCGCACCCATAGGATTGCGCCCGAAGTCTTCATGCTGGGAGGTGGGAATGACAGACTACTTTAGCACTGTCCTCAATGTCTTTTCCTAGAACAATTACTTCAGTGCTGAATTCCAGCGGCTAGAATCCAAATAAAAAAGTAATCTGTGAAGAAATGTGGTATGTTTCACCTTTTCCCTTGCTATGTTTTTGCAACCATTATAGCAGGAACAGGGAAGGTGTGGTCCTCCAGGTATTGTCGGACTCTTCATCCTCCACCATTGGCTATGATAGCTAGGGACAACGGGAGCTGAAATTCAACAATATCTGGAGGACCACACATTCCCCTCCTGCATTACAGGAATAAGAACAGGCCACTACTGCTTGAATTGGATAATCATAACACATGCAGCCCAATTGTATACATATAGGGCTGGGCTTCATGTGTTAAGATTATAGTATACAAAGGCCTGGTTCGCATGACATGACAGCCCACTGCGGCTTAATTCACCTACAGGGGCTATTGCATCATGCCAGGAGCCTGCAGGTGCCATTTTTGCATGGCACCCAGAAATGCCCGACTTGCCATGGTTTGTTGTGTCATGAGAACCCAGGAGGCAGGGGATGTGTGAGGGTTAGACAACTCTCAAATAACTCAAACAGAAGTCACGTGGGCTGTCATGTTGTGCAAACCAGGTCAATGTATATTCAGAATTCCCACTGAGCACAACAGGGCTTTTTTCCCAACTGAATAGGTGTGGGAGTACACCCCCACTTGGAAGAAAGCCAGTCACATTTGTTTTAAAGGAGGCTCCTTCCACATTAATGCTTACAATTGGAGTACAGTTTACATAGCTATTTAAACTTGATTTCTGACTAAGATTTTCATATGTTTTAATGTAGACTCTGCAGTGAAATTAAGTCTTACACGGAACTTTTTAAATATACAACATTGTCGAATAGTAAGTTACTTTTATTAATTCAAAATATAAACACATTCAATAACCAAAATATTTCCACCATAGAGCGTTTTATTGGAAGAAACCCTGCGACCACTAAATATGGTTAATGTTGTCAATACATTTTAAATTACAGCTCTTAAACATTATTTTATATAGTGTTAATGTTACAAATAAAACCAACTTCTCCAAGTCACAGAACAAGACACAATAAATACATTCTGGCAAAAATACATACGACTAATGGTACTATAGCATTTTAAAGTTTTACATTGGCAATCAGGGAAATGATGGTATAGTTTGTAAGTTTTATTACACCTTCTCTCTTGATGGTGAAAAAATGTGTTCATAGTTCTAGTTAAAACTCATTAGTAAAATAGCCTGCTCTGTCAGTAAATATCCTCACTGACATCACAGATCTAAATATTTATACTATTGCATCTGCCTGCAAAACCACAAAATCTTTTACACTAGCACAGCAACCTGTACTGCCATCTATACTGTCAGAACAGCCCATTCTAAATCCCTTTTTCCTGGCATAGCAAGTTTTAGTTAGGACACCTTTAGTTAGGACTGGAGTGCTGATACCTTTAAAAAAAAATTCTGGTACTTAGAACCATTAACCTCGTATGATTTTATAACATCCTATTTTAGTGCCCCAATCTTTCAATACCTATTTATAAAGCCATTTCCTTTATAAAAAGTGATTCGAATTCTGGTGAAAATTGTTTATATATGCCTATGTTTTAACAATTGGATTAATTTGGAATAAAACATCAGGCATGATCCAGCTAACTTCTCACTTACTGAAGCTGGAGAAAATTAAGCGCATGTCTTAAGTTTCCAATGAAATAGCAATGCTACCAATTACCTAAATAAACTCATCAAACGATTTGACTGCTGGCAGTACAATCCTATGCATGTCTACTCAGATGTAAGCCCTACTGAGCTGAGTAGAGCTTGCTCCCAGATAAATGTATGCTGGAGGAGCTCTGCTCACATTAGATGCGTAGCTTTAAACACCTACTGAAGAGAATACTTTAGTCACCAACATAAAATCACAGTGGTCAGGTGACCCTTTTCGAAAACAATATTGCCTCTAAATTAATATTGCTTGGAAATGTGTATTCAGCTGTGAGCCACATTTTTAAAGCAATACTGTTCTTTCTTTTTAATTTCTTGCAAGAATTTGCATTTTGAAAAGGGCAACTCACCCATTCACATCGTTTTCAATCCCATAACCAGAGAACACATCAATGAAAACCAGATAGAGCAGAAGTGAGTTGTGCTTTTTTGTGAACCTGTTGTTCTGAAAACTCCTTTCAACTCTGGCTAAGATCTGGCACGCTCTTCCCAGTCAGAGATGGCTCTGCATCAAGAGGATATGAGAAATACGGTGCTGACACCAAAAGACCAGATGGCTGAGAGAGGTTGATAGAATGGCCCATTTGTAAACAGCCTGCTGTGTAAGGAGGAGGTGAAGATCCCACAATGTACCCAGATTCTGGCCTGGCAAATGAAAACCTGTGGATTGAGCCAGCAGTACAACTGGAGCTGGTTGCAGTACTGGATTGTCTTGATGGAGTCCTCAGGCTACTGGAGGTCAGGATCATTGGTAAAGTCTCCATCTGGTAGCTTCGAAGAGAGAATCTTATGGGCTGCTGCAATGTTTGCTTAGGCCTCAAACATGTACAACAATAAACGGCAACTAAGGAACCCACGAAAATGAAGGTGACAAAAATTGACCCAACGATGAGAAATGGTACGTAGATTGGTTCTGAACATAAAAGAAAAGAAATTCCAAATATAATAGTCATACTTGAGTTTATGAAGAACCAAAGTATTTATATTCAATTTTCTCCAAAATACCAAGTACTTCAGAAAGATTATCACATAATAATAGCAGCTCTTAATTCCAGACCTGACACTAATTCACTGGATAAGTAACTTACGTGTTTTACTCAAGATGCTATGGCTAATTAGAAGCACATCAATTCTCTAAATAAATTCTCAAAATCACTCAGATTTAGCAACATGGCCTAACCAGCTCTGCACTCAGCCCTTTGTTCAGCCTCTACATCTTACATGTGGGACAGCACAGTTTTGCTGGACAGCACTTTTTAAGGGACCCAAGGTGCTATGAATGATACTACTCTACTAGAATTGTCTGGTAGTTAAATCCACTCTAACCCTAGTGTTCAATTGGCTTTCACTTGTTGTATCTGCTTTGCTCTTAGAAGAGTAGCTGTTTCCAATCATCTTTTTTCAACTAGGCATATTCTAATCACTCGCAAAGAGCTAATTAGTTGCAAAGGCCTTGTTGTCTTCTTCAGATACCAACTGCAGATTGGGCCTCCGCCATGCCATATACCAGCAAAATCTTGTTCTTCTCTCCCTCCATTTTTTTTTTTAATTTAACACTGAACCTGAGAAAAACTTTTGTGAAACTCTAAGGCTAGCACTGTGCTTTGCCATCTTTTAGCTGGTCCTAGCAAAGGTACTCCGCTACTGCCCCTGGGATCTTTTTCTGATGGGTCAACATTCTTGATTTCTATTATTATTTTTTTATACTTTGAAAACTTCTATCCCAGCACTGGAATTCTTTGAAACCAGGCCATTGCAGTTCCAAAGGTCTAGAACTGCTGCGTATGCCACCGGTAAAATTAAAGCACTACAAGACTAAAATCCGGAACACGCTGGGCTCGATGGCAGTGGGACTTACCCCCTATACAGATGAGTAATCCTATGCTACATTCCTATGCACACTTACTTGGGAGTATGTCCCAATGAACTCAAAGGGACTTGCAAGTAAGGATGCATAGAATCCAGGTGCCCCCCCAAAAAAAACCCAAAACACCCTGGATGGACTTTGCAAACATAGTCAAGGTGCCTTTTTTAAAAGTTGGAAAAGAAAAAGTAAGAAGCTGATTTGAGGTTTGGGCGCATTTCCATGGATAGTGTCAGGTTTGCTCAGCTGCGCAAGCTTCCTTTTTAATATAATCAGATATTCACTTAATATGGAAAGTAGAGACATCCCACACATAGTGGTTCCTGTACTGCCTACCCTTGTGAGCTGAACATTTTCCCATTTCCCCAGTGACAGTGAAACTCAGGAACACAAACAGAAAACCAATATGTGCCATAAATTAAATCTTCTTTTACTACAAGCTACATCACTATATTTTGGTGGAAGGGTTTAAAGGGGTAACCCCACCCCCTGGGCAGCAAATGACCTTACTTCTTTGATTAACTAGACACAGCGGTAGAGTTCACCCTGACGTTTTCATTTTATAATCAGATTGCAGTATTTACTACCCAAGGTGAGCCAGGCAGTAGCTTTGAAAGGAAACATGTATAATCCTGGCCGAGTACTTGAATAAGACATAATTATCTGCAATAACTTTTTGTTCCAGAAAGGGCTGCTTGTCACCCCTTTAAAAAAAAATCTAGGGAGTCTTCCCAATAGCATTCATGAGCTTCCCTATTTCTGATCCCTTTCTCAGTTGATTAAAAGCATGAAGTGGTCGACAGAAGGAAAAGGCTTTCTGCATTTTCTGAGGACCTACCCAGCCACCTCCTCTGCTGGTGAATAAAGTTTGCCCCGCAAATCTATGCGCAGCAAATTACTTGTTCCTCGTAATTGCATTTAAGATTGCAGCCTTTATCTCTTAATAACTAGATTCATAGCAGCCACATACAAACCCTGTCAGATCCAAGACAGATCCTGACCTCCTCGGATGGATAGGAAACGCCTCCTTCTTTGGGGCAGAATCACAGTCGGAGTCCATCCCTTTTTCATTTATTTTTTAAAACTCTTGCAAGGGATTTACAGTGCAATCCTATGTGTATCTACTCAGAAGTAAGTCCTATTGAATTCAATGAGGACTAGTCCCGGGTAAGTAACTGAACTGGTTTCCACTGCAGCCTTGCTCTGCAGTCCTATACACACTTTCCTATTGAACTCAAGGAGGCTTTCTTCGGGGAAGACATGGATAGGATTGCACTGCTAGTTCGTTAAATACTAGAAATCCTTGACGTAACTGTTTACATCCCTGAAGAAAGTATACCTAAGCGCAGCAGAGAGCTGTACAGCATAGTATCCTTATTTCGGAAACGCTAGATGGGACAAGTGTACTTTTCGCTGGGGGGAAAAAAAGGAGAAAAATTTCATTGGGGTTTTCTTAGGTTAACTGCTGTGTAACAATGGTTATGATGCTTTCGAGAGAGGTGGGTTGAATTCAAATCAACCAGAAGACTTCAGTGCTGTATACATTTTCTTAGGACTTAACTTCTGAGTAAGCATGCTCAGGATTTGACTTAAAATACGCTTCGGATTCCAAAATACGGGATCGGCCAGCAATTTTCCTCCCATCAAGGCGGGAGGGAAGCGTCCCTCAAGCTCCAGGTCCTGAGGCTGCAAGCTTAGGCACGCTGACTTTACAGCTCGGGAGGATTTACGTCTGAGTAAATATGCGTATCATACAATAGTGGGGTTGGAAGGTGCCTACAAGGCCATCGAGCCCAACCCCCTGCTCAATGCAGGAATCCAGGTCAGATTCCAACCCATCCGTAGATCTTGCACGGCCAAGGGGCGATGCTTGCCGATCCTAATCAGCCGGAACGGCGAAGTCAAAGTCCCACTGAGATCATACGACTTGCAATGGGAGTTTGAATCCCGGGGAAACAATGCTGCGCGGGAGCGGGCTGCAAGAGCTCCCCGTGGAGTGGAGGAGGAGCAGCAGCCCGCCCCTCCCAGCAGCAGCAGCCCAGCCTTTCGGCTTGCGTCCCTCCGCCCTCTCGGCCCCGACACTCACGGGCGCTCCCAGCCGGCCGCTCCGGCTCGCGGTCGTTGGTGCAGCCGCCTTGCTGCAAGCGCGCCCCGGCGGCGGCGCAGCAGTAGCGCAGGGCGCACGAGCCACAGCAGATGGTGGCGTCGGGCGCGTCGAAGCGCTCCGGGCAGAGGAAGCCGTCGAAGGACCTGCCGTGCGCGTCCACCCAGCCGTGGCAATACTCGCCGCTGCCCAGCCCCGCCGCCGCCGCCTCCTGCGCGCCGCTGCCCCAGCGCCACGCCAAGCAGCAGCCCAGCAGCAGGCGGCGCAGCCACTCGGCGCCCATGGCCGCGCGCGCTGCCCGCCGCTCGGGGCGCCGCCGCCGCCGCGAATTCGCAGTCGCCCTCCCGCCGCCGCGTGTCCCGCTAGCGCGCATTCACGTCGTCGCTGCCCTCCCGCGGAGGCCCGCGGCTGGAGCGTGGCGGCACCCGCAGGGTGGGAGCGGAGTGGCAGGACTGGGCCGGCGTGAGAGCCGCTTGGAGGGAGAAGGCCGTGACGCCAGCGAGGGCACCCCGTCAGCTCCTCCTCTCCCGGCCTCTCCCACTGAGGACGACGACCACGTCGTCGGGCCTGCCTGCCCCCCCCCATTCCCCTGTCAAAAGGAGCCTCGGGACGAGAGGTAAGAGAGCCCCCTTCCTTCGTCCCCTCAGCTTCTGGGTTTCCCTGTACTTTTAGGGTTGTGGCCACTCTTCTTTTCCTGGTCAGGACCCTCTTCCTTTAAGAGCTACGTGGCAGGCAGAAATGCAGCAGCTGAAGTGTTACAGCAACCTTCCCCAACCGGCGCCCTCCAGATGTGTGGGACTACAACTCCCATCACCCCCGCATCTCTGTCTTGCAGCTCAGTGAACCCGACGCATGGGTCGTTCTGTGGCATTTGCATTCCAGGTAAACATGCAGGACAGCCGCTGCCCTTGCCAAAAAGAAACGGCCACGCAGGAGGCGTCGTGCAGGTCAAAGGCTGGCTCCAGAGGATGGCAAGGCAACCAGGAAGGTCAGAGGAAGGAGGGGTGCTTCCCTGGAGGGGGCCTTTCTGGAGAGCTTCCAGAATCTTGGAGCTGGCACGGTGGTGGTGATTTCTCAGATAGTCTTCTCCTGAAGACTGCTTCACAAAATTCATAACAAAAGAAGGGTCCTGCTGGATCAGACTGTTTCCATTCTCCTGTTTCCAACAGTGATCAGTCAGGTTCCTACATGGAAGACGTTTGCCCAGTGTGGCTGCAGTTTCCCAACATACGTAGGGTTGTAGGCTGTTTCCTGTACAGGCGGAAATGCCTTTCTTGCAGTGGGGAAAGTTAGCTGGGGCAGAGCACTGGCGTAAGGCTTAGCAGTAGCGCAAAAGTACAACCACCGTCGTCATAAGCTACACGCGTGAGGTTTAGTTACGATCTCAGAATTGCATCAAGGACAATGTAAACAGTGTTTTATTCCTAAAAAGTGGAGCCAAGGCTCAAACTCGCACAGCAGCTCTGTCATCTGTCCTGGAAAGAGGCCCTGCTCCTTAGTTCTTCATTGGTGGGCATGGCTGAAGTTGTTCTGCGAGAAAGCAAAGGCGCTTTGCATGCTTTCGGCAGGTGAGTCACAAGCCCTACTGTGTGAGCTGCAGTGCATCTGGAGCTGCCAGTGCCTTGGTGCTATTGAGGCAGGAAGCCGCACAAACGAAGCAGGCGGAAAGACCAGCCTGACTGCTGCAGCCAGGCCAACAAGATCACCTGCTCCTGTCCAGATACGTTACAGTCCACGGCTGACTGGGCCACTTATGGGACCTGTGCCCCAAGTTGGTGGCCTATAATATACAGCAGCCTTCCCCAACCTGGTGCCCTCCAGATGTGTTGGACTGCAACTCCCATCGTCCCCTACCAGTACAGTCAATGGCCATGCTGGTTGGGAATGATGGGAGTTGCAGTCCAACACATTGTGCATGCCGAGAGGTATTTTCTGCAACACTATTTTACAGGGGAGGAGGTGGTGTTGAATGGACATGGCTAAAGTGGGGGTGGAACTACAACACGGGATTTTTTCCAAGTGTACATAGGCCAAGGAGCCAAGATTCGCTCAGATCCATCCCATGGCTTGTATCCACAGTTAGTCTAACTTATGTCCCGGTCATTTCAATGGGTCTACTCTAGGTAGGACTAACATTGGATACTACCCTATGTGTGCACAGTACAAACATGTATGTAATATGTGAAGCAGCTGCTAGGGAAAGAAAAGGATTCCTAGCAAAAGAAAATTGGAGTGCTTCTAGATGGAGTGCTGCTAGTGCTACCAAGAAGAGGGCATGATGCAGCTATTCCGTCTTTTGCTCCTTTTTCCAGAGTAAGAAAAAAGACGGAAGAGGTGGTGGGAAAACAAAGGAGGGTTATGAGCCGTAGAACACAACGGCAGGACCCCCGTAAAATTCTGTTATTGCGGTGGGGCGATGGCACCATAAAAGCCTCATCTGGAAGCCCTCGTGGTGAAAAACAAGTGGGCATTGTGGTGCGGAGCTGTCTATTCAGTGTCATCCCTACCCAGTTGTTTCATCATTTAACAGCGAGTGAATTCATCCACACCTTTCCACTTGGAGCCCCATTCAAGGTCTTACTTGGTTTCTGCAGTCTCTCCAGTCAACACGTTTCCCTTTTTTTCCTGCAGCCTTCAGGACTAGAAACTTCTGTTGTTTTTTGAATGAAAATTGATCTGCTAAGGATGCCATTCTCCATGCCTATTTTTGCACATCACAACAAATTCAAGGAATGCACAGAGCTTTGAGCATTACAGGTCCCCTTGTAACTATTGAGAGAAATACTTTTCTATTTGCTCAAGATAAATACTTGTGGTTAGGATTCTCAATTGATTCAAGAACAGTAAAGGTTGCGAGTTACACACTGGAGCCCTTAGGTGAAAGCACTTCTGGTTATCAGTGGAAGCTGAGCTGCTTTTGATATTCTATTTACATCTGCAAGAAGGTGGTAATTCTGAATGCCAGCCCAGTTTCTCTTCAGGGCTCTGTCGAGGATAGTGGTAGGGAAAGTAGTAAAGTATGCATACATCTAGAAACTGAGGCAGAGTGGTGTGGACACCTTGCCTAGTGTACCTGACAATTTCAATCTACAGCAATTGTAACAGTGACCACCAGACTGCTATCCTACCCTTTCTTTACTTGTTCTTCAGTGCCTAAAAAGACATCTAGGAAAATGTGATGGATGGGTAGTTGAAACTTAATGAGAACGCTAGCATTTATTTTCTTAGTTATACAACAGCTCATTGTCAAGATTGGTCTGTGGGAAATGTTCTTCCCAACAGACTCCAGTATATAGGGCTTGTTCTTTGAAAATCTGGCAAGGAAAATGGGGTTAGTGATTAAAAGAAATTGCAGAGAAAAAATCGGGGGGGGGGAAAGAAAGTAGAAAAGGGGAGTGCAAGGAAGGATGGATTAATGCAAGAAGAGACTTAACTTATTCTTTGTAAGTCCGAGAACTTTTTGTGCGTTTTCAGTGTTGTTGTCATTTTTTGGTGTCCTCCTATGGCCAGTATCAGGCTTGCAAAAGATTATGGGGAACGTCCCAGCTGACTAATGTGGCATCCCTTATATTTCTGCTTTTAAAAATTCAATAGATTATGCCATTCAGATAATATCATACATATACTGATTTAGATAATCAGCAAAATGCAAGAAAAAACTTATGGAATGGAAGTCAAGTTGCCTAAATTCTCGTTTTTATCTTTAAATCATGCAATAAGTGCAGTGATTGCACAAGCCCATCCCCCCACCCCGATTTTCTTTAAGTTTGAGCTAATACGCCTGGTGTATCTGGCAAATAACAGAGGGGAAGCTCCCTTTTATGAGTTACAACATGCATTCTGTCAGATCCAGTTTGAAAGTTACTCAGAAACCAAAAGTTAGAGCTGCTCCATGTTTCCAAGATGTTTTCTGCATCTCCTGTTTGGCTGTCCGGAGTAATTGTCGCATATAGTTGTCATACAAAGAGCAGCGTTGTTAACTGGGCAGGCTCCTAGTCACTTCCTATTTGCAATGCTCTGATGCTTACATTGCTATGCGCTCTTGTTACAGTATTTCTTCTTCTCCATAGATAAGCCTTTTATAATAATGACTTAAGGGCTACTTGTCTCTTTCCAAGGCTCAGCCCTGGTGATCCTGTTAAAGCATTGAGAGAAGTATTGCAATATTAACAAAGCAAAGTATGACATATTTGAATTGGCTACTTTGCCCCTTTCCATCCATTTTTAAAACAAGACATCTACCCTAGTTTTGCTAGCAACTCTGCTAGTCCATTTGAAACCATGTCTAGTCAATAGTGAATTGTTTGTTATTTTATATAGATAGCTTTATAGTCTACCCCATGCCAAAGGTTCAGGTGGGGAACAAGGAAAACCTGGATGAAATTTTATGACATTCACAAGTGGTCTGAAGCACGGAGCAAGGAGGAGGGACTGTGTTAGCATCTAGTTAGGCTCTGATTATCCTGTAAGAGTCACCCCTATCTCTTTCTGCAGTATAAAAGCAATCAAAACAAATGCTTTTAAAATGCACCACTTTTTTTGGTGGCCGATTTATTTATTTGGTAGTTTCATATCCAGCTTTTTGCCTAAACTCCTGAAAGTAGCTTACAATACTTAAAAATACAATGGGTTGGATCTAAACTTAGTCATGCTTAGACCCACTGAAATCAATGGAACAAGTTGGTCATGACTAAGACCAAATATGGAACCAACCCAGAGGATACACCAAGAACCACACATTCAAAACAAAAGAAAAAGCCCCACTGATTCTGAAGCCTTTTTTGTCTGTCCCCTCCCTCTCCTGTTCCTTCCCACAGAGCTGTTGGTGACAATTAGCCCTGTGAGGGAAGGACGGACTGTCTTGAATATAGCTAATCTTGAATATATCCTAGAGTGGGTATTTGAACCTTGCTGTGGATCTTCTTTTACATGCTGAAGCCTCTTCTCATCTATCCCACCACTGAAACCTGTAAAGCACTGTGACTCAAGATTTTTTTTATCTCCATTTTTTCCCTCAGCAAACTGGATGCAATTTATTTGGGAAAACACATGCAATGGTACAGGTTCAACTCAGAAAGGGGAAAAAATCACTTCAGAAACTCAAGCCTGAAATTCCAGAACTCAGCATTGTCCCTGGGAAATATGTAAAGATATGGTATTGGGACTGGGAATAACAAAAAATAACTGAAATGCTACAAGAGACCTGGTTTGGACTTACCCCCCTTGATGCTGGAAGTGCTTAGGAAACCAAGAGTCATGTTTTAAAAGTTGTGTGTCTGGAGGGTGGGGGGGAACAGAGCGTTTATTTTTACTGCCTCTTAACATTTCCTCCCATCATTTCGGGGCAGGAGTATGAATATGGATATCTCAGTCTGAGCACTTGTCAAACATTTCAAATGCCTGTCCTGCTAATTTGAGCCACCAGCAGGTTGAGGGAAACAGAAAGAACAAAGTGTGCTGTGTACCAGCAATAAAACTCTCTAGACTAGCAGGCGCGTTTGTAAAAAACGTAGGCTATTTTTCCCAAGCAAGGTCCTCCCAACACGAGGGCTACTTTCTCCCAGTCATCATAGAAATAAGGAACAGTTCACTTTCACCCTCAAATATCTTTGAAGCTGATAAACAGCTGTTACAATTCTCTTATTGCCATCGTTTTTATATACAAAGATAAGCACAGGATGGATTTCTGACTCACAAATAGCTTGGACAAAAAGGCAGTCTTATGATAATTAAAGCCTAATTCATTCCTGACCCTTTTAGCATTAGCGAGGTGGGTGTATAGAACCCTCTGTGAGAACGTTTGCTAGTGTTGTGAGATCTCTTTTTGTTTTTCTTGAAATTCTTCCGACGTTTTTAAAAAGCCAAGAGAGGAATATCCAAATGTGATATTCCTCGAACTTTCAGTTCAGGTGAAATTTGGTGGCAATTGTACTGTGATATCTGAATGTAAATTTGCATTTAAGATATTGCTGCAACATCAACAACAACAAAAGCCAATGTCTTGCAGATGCAAATAAAACGAATGAGGAGATATCTGTTCTCCAGAATTGTAGTGGCAGAAAGATAATGCCATTTATTGCACCAAATTGCCTTTAAATTAGTGCAAGCAATTTATTTTGAATTATGCAGAACTCTTCCCCCTATTCTTCTTCAGCTCTTCTTGGGAGATGATGTAGTGCAAAGTGGCTAAAAGTGTGAGCCCAAAAATCTTTAATTGAAATTTTACCTCAGTCAAGAACATTTCTCAGAATCAGTCCCACTGCTGCAGTGCAGAGAGAATCTGGTCCATCTTACTAAAAATAGGGCATTATCCAAATAAAGCTAAGCATATTTCAGTTCCATTGATTTAAATAGAAAAATTTAAGTTCGTGCTTAAATCTCTCTTTGAAATCAGTGGAACTTAAAGTTATGTAATTTTGGCTGGATCACACTCCACAGACCTGTATAAAATATTAGGTATTATTCAGTCTTTGTTTTTCAGAGCAAAAATAAAAGGAGGATTGCCATCTTTTGCACACTTACTTGGGAGTAAGCCTCTTTGTACAAAGTGGGATTACTTCTGAGTAAATGTGCATATGATCATGCTGCATGTTGTATGGCCAGAGCGACGCTCAAAGGCTGTAATTTCCAAATCCATGAGAGTTGCTTCTGGGTAAATGTGTTTAGGATCTGGGTGTGTATTTGCTGCATTTTAGAACAAACAAAAGGAGGTTGGTTCACTCCAGTCTTTAAAATGTTCAAACCCCTGTGTTAAATTGATGCAGTTCTCCAAATCTACTTCATTATTGCTGTTCTAAAATGCCTTGAATCAACCTTTGGATTGTCAACAATTATTGAAAGGTCAGTTGTGAATGTTTTTTAATTGTAATTTTGGTGTGGGCCTATTGGTAGGCTTAAGACACAAAATACCCCATAGAAACTATGCCAATTATGAGGAATGGTCCAGAGTCCACTGAAGAAAATGGGAGCCCTTATACTGGCCACTGTTTTTAACATCATCAGGCTTCTGCCATGAGCCGAGAGCAGTATTCCAAAATTGTCTGATAAGAGGGCAGATATTTGTGGATCCAAAGTTTGGCTAGTAACTGGAATGCCTTCATCACTACCCCCTTGCTATACTAAAAGGCTTTAAGCTACAAAGCGGCCACAGTGATTATAATGACCGCCCTCATGAATGGGGTAAGAATAGGCATTATGCTCATAGTTCAGGACACTGGCTCATTTGCCCGCCAAAAAACAGCTGGGAAAGCTTAGGCACTCTCCGCAAAATAAGTTGGTGTAATACAAAATATCAAGCCAACCAACTCTTCCCTGAGTTGACCCACAAAGCAGCAAAAACATTTAAAACAAAGGCCAGCCAGTTGAAATCCAAATCACCTTTGTCCTAGAAACTCTGTAAGTCATATAGTTACTAAAATAAATGGGATAATTGTCTGTTCCTGAAGCATTTTGAGGGATAATACTGGGTGCTTGGAAGGTAGCTAGCTGGCCTGGTAATATAATTATAATGCCTTTGGTTCAGTTTCGCTGTTTGGCGTGTGTGTGTGCTTAACGCTATGGGCCTGCTACATACATGAGCCGTGGTGAGCTGTGCCCACTCCTTCCTCTTGTGAGTGCCTGAGGAGGTCAGGGGGAGCCGCTTCTGGTTTTAAATGAACTACAGTTCCCTGTTAACATCTGAAATGGGGAAACTGCTTTGTTTAAAATAGTGGTTTATGAACCTGGCTTGTTCACTAACTGGAGTTTAAAGATAAACAAAGCACAGTTCCTTGAGTTTGATTGTTAGTGGGGAGCTGTGGTTAGTTTAAAACCAGAAACATACGCTTCCATCCTTCTCAGGCATGCATGAGAGCAGGAGAGGGAAGGGGAACACACACGGCCAAGGTTTGTCACTGTCATGCACTTGGCAGGAAATGACGGTATCTTTAAATCCAAATAGGCCCAAAGTCTCCTTTGGACACAGAGGTATTAAAATGAAATTTGATATAATTTTTAGGTCACAGTCCTCCATTTGAGAATTTGAAGCTTGACCATCTCCATTTTATGGAGAAGAGGATAAATGCAAAGTACACTGCATTGTAACGATTGAGATATCTAAAAGGAAATGGGGGACACATTTGGGACACAATCCTACATCTCAAGTTCAAACACTGTGTGACCCCCATTTTTAAGGAGGGGCAGCAAAGACCCAGTGCCAGGTCCAGGTTTTTGAGGGCTCTTGGGCAAGACACCCTCAGTGAGTCTACCTCCTCACCACCATGGTCACCAGCTTCCATTGCTCCTCCTCCTCTTTCTCATCATTGCTACTGCTTGCTTGACCAAAAGAGATCCATGGAGAAAATAGGGAGTGGCATCTCCTCCTCCTCCTCACCACCGCTGTTGTCTGGGCCAGAGTGAGAGGCAGCTGATCAAACAGGTTGCAGTGGTGAGGAGGGGGGGGCATTCCAGGGAGTGCCCATTGTCAGTGCGCCCCTGCTGGGGTGTGGGCCCACAGCAGGTGCCCAATCATGCCTACCATTGACACTGGCCCTGCTGTTCTCTCAGCCTGCATCTAGCATGCTAGTATTACTGAAATTAAAAGTTAGTAATGTTAGAATCATCACTCTTTTAAGATACCCAAAACCCAAATAATTTTGTCAAAAATGTCAAAAGCAACACCTTGAATTGTGCCCAGAAGCAATGTGCTAAAGTATACTTTTTTTTTTCAAAATATAGGGGGAGGAGATTACTCCCCATGGCCAATTCAAGCAAGTAACTGGGCTGCTACATTCTAGACTAGCTGAAGTTTCCAAACGGTCTCCAAGGACACCCGTACAAAGAGCATATTGCAGCAATCGTATTTGGAACATCAGCAGAACATCAATAATGAACTTTTAATCCTTCAATCAATATTGAAGCACAATTCTTACCCAGACCCTATAATTCAGCTTCCAGTTGTTACTTAATATGTGGTAGCCTTTGGATTTAATTTAAGTATAATTAAATTTCCTTATCGGAGATTTTGTCAGGGAAAATAAACCAAAATAGCATGAACTCATTTTCACAGAGTCTCCAGTGATGATGATAAACCATTTATATTCATAGTTCAATATTAGCTCTGTTTAAATATAGTGGCAAACTTTGTCTTCTTTCTTCCTTTAGTGAGCAAAAAGTAAATAAACCTGCCCTTTAAATGTTACAGGGCCCAAGCAAAAGTAGCTGAATAGTGCCATCTAGTGCTCAGTGTATGACATAACTGTTGTTTAAAATAGGTTTTCCAGGCTAGAGCCGCTAGTCCCCTTTCACACCTCTGAGGCATTGCTTTTCTGCAACTAGATGAAAGCCAAATTGTGGCACTTAATATAGCGCTATATTATCTAGCAATGGCTTTTCCCATGGCCAAGATCCTTCTATAATGTTTACTCAGAACTTCCGCAAAGGTGTTCAAACCACTGAGAAGGCCCTTTTTCTATTTCCCGCCAATTGGATCTTAGTGGCGAGGCTCAGATGCTCATCTCAAGACTCAGGGAGGTTCATGTGGAGCGTAGGTAATCGCTGAGACAACAACCGTGATTTTTGTCCCAAAACTTCTCGTTTCCAAGATGATAACTTATAAATGTGAATAAATTCTTGCTGGCTGACACTACCACAAAATCTTTATACCAGAAAGATATTTTTGTCATGCAGTTTAATTGTTCAAAGACACCATTTATGTTTAGAATACCTCCGAGGGTGCAAAGCATTATCTCAGATGTCCTTCAGATAATCCTACAATGTAGGTCAGGTCACCAAACTGAAGATAAGGAGGGGGTTAAGGCTGAGATAATATACATACTGCGTTCTCATAGCAGAGGCAACATTTCAGCCTGGTTTCCTAGTTCACAACTCAGTTCCTTGGGCACTACACTCAAGCACAAGAGCAGGCAGAAAGTAGATCAGCATCTATTGGATGATGTTTGGGTGATTTGCAGTTGATCATCAAGGATTTCTGAATCCTGATAATTTAACAATAGCAACAATAAAAATATTGCAGTCCTATATACACTTATTTGCCTGATCCAATGGGCAAGTTATTTCTCTGAGCCTGAGATTGCTGGCACAAATTGCTATACCTCAAAAAAAAAAAAAAAAACCACCCAACACCAAATCACCACTGCCATGTCTTGCCTTGAGTTAACCACTTATCTCTAAAACATGAGTATTAATTGATTTCTCTTTCACCACAGGTGCTTTCAGATGAGACTTTTACTATGCAATCCTATTGCCTCATTTACAGGATTTTACAGGGGGTCCAGGTGGCATTGTTTCCAATTTGTAGACCTACTGTGTTTCCCCACCATTTCTTCCATCTCTTTTTTTACCAGAAAAAAATCCATTAAAGAAGAAAAGACAGAATAGCAGCACAATGCTTTTGATTGTTAACAATAAGAGTCCTCAGGAGGATACCCCAGGACTTTGTTCCCTTCTGCTAGTCAGTTTTAGAGCTTTGCATTAGGATTCCTGACCTCTAGTAATTCAGATGTAGACTTGCACTTGTATATGCAGGTTGTCCGTGAGCATATGGCTCATGGAATGCAATAGATAACTGGTTCTATCCCCTGAGCCACCATTTTGCAACTGGCTCTGGCTGGTAGACCTCAGAGTTCTAGGCTTGCCCATCCTGCTCTAGCAGACCTGTAAGATGCTTATGTACACTTGAAAAATAGATGTTCTACTTTTTATATTTCTATCTTGTACACAATTACGTATCAGTGCACATGTTTTTACATTAAGTCATGATTCATAACAAGAATAGTTCACCTCTATTATTAAACTTTATTCATTTATTTAGCCCAGTCCTTGGCCAAAAAGGTTCCTGGAGTGGATTACATGTAATCAGTAAAATAAGAGTTCCTGCCACTCTAAAAAGACATGACACAAAATGGAATGGGATGGGATGGGATTTGATGGGATGGGAAGGGAAGGGAAGGGAAGGGAAGAGGAAAAAAATAACTAGTCTTTCAGCAGGACTGGTGGAATGGTGCTGCTTCCCCTCTCTCCTCCAAATGCAGCTTCCAAACCCCACAAGGGTGACACCATGGCCCTTTTGTTCAACTTGCTGTGAGGTACTTCAGTCACTCTTCTGTTAATCAGAATTTAGTTCAGCAAACAAATCCTTCATTTTTGCTGATATGTTTTGTTTTAGCTAGTAATCAAAGCTTCAGTTGTGCTGTCTCCAAAAGACAATTACCAACTAATGAAGGGAGCACTTCTGGGTTATTTCATTGTCAAAACCAGTTTGGTGTCAGTTTAACAACAAAACTTATTTGTCATCATGTGGTACATCACCCCACGTCCCACCTCACATAAGTAGCTGGCGGGGATATAGAATGACATCATGTCATGCACTGTGATGTAATAAACATTAAAGGATGAAGAGAGCAAGAGATATGGAATTGGGGCAGTTTGGAGTCTCATATAACATCTAATTGTGCCCTTAGATTTCAGTGGAGGCAGGTTAAGCTAACTCTGATATATCTGTATTTTGTTTTTAGGGCTATGCTAAATCTTTGTCCATTTCTGATTTCAGGCCAAAAATAGAAGTTTCAGGGAAGCTGAAATATTTCTTAAAAAACAACCTGTTCATTGTTTCTGCTGTGCGCTACTGCTTAGACACCATTAGCTACCTGCTACTGTTTGGCTAGAGTTTCTGTGTCTTGAATAGAATGATCCTAGGCAGTTAGGGAACATACAATGTATGTGATGATGTCATGACACTACATAGTTAGTCAGATTTGGCTATGGGCTGACATCACTGTGGGCAAATAAAGCTGATTTAGCGTGACTGCAATGCTTCTTGGATTTGTCACACAGGTAAACTTAATCAATTAGGAACATGATGGCATTTTCAAGGACAAATTAAGCCTATTAAGATCAGTTCTCCTAGAATAGGTGAACACTTTAATCCCCTTCACTGATCACAATGTAACATTTAGTAACATTGGATGTGCTCTGTGTTGGGTTGCTCTTTAAAAGCATCCAGAAAAATCAGCTGGTCCAAAATATCACTGCATGGTGCATGTTACTCTGGTCCTTCACTATCATTGCTGTTATCATCATCATCGGCTTCCTGTTCATTATGGATTCAGTTCAAAGTGCTGGTTCTTACCTTCGAAAGCCCTAAATGGTTTCCAATCTGGGCAACCTAAGGACTGCCTCCTTCCATAACTTCCACCTGTGTGCTCCAGTCAATATGTGAGGTCCTGCTCTGGGTTCCCCCACCAACTGAAGTTTGGCGGACAAGTACATAGGACAGATGTGGCACCAGCACTATGGCGTGGCCTCCCTAGGAAAGCCCACTAGAAAGCTCCCTAGGAAAGCCCACCACATCCAAATGCAGCTTTTTAGAATGGATTGTGTGGGAGGTTGGTGGGTGCTGAGTTTACGTTCTACCTGCTATGATTGGCGTTGGTGTCCCTTTTTATTCTGCTGATGGTTTTATTATTGTTGCTGTTGTATATTTGGTTGGGTTTGGCTGAAGCTATTGTTTGGTACTGAGTTGCATGTTGTTTGCTTTTTATCATTTTCCTGTAACCCATTTTGGGTTTTTATAAAGAAATGTGGAATATTTTTAAACTGGTGAATGAATACATTGGGTCATCTCAAGCTCTAGTATTATGAGAAAGGGAGAAAAAAATCCTCTCTCAAATACCACAATAAGTAGCTCAGGTTGGTGTGTAAGCCTCACAACAGCCCTGTGATGTAACTTAGTCTGAAAGATTAAAATTTGCCCAAGTGAATCATCCAGGCTTCTTCATTACTGAGCATTTAAACCTGGGGCCTGTCTTCATGGGTGATTTGTGTGGATTGGGACCGTTTGGAGGTCCTTTGCAGCATATGACATTGCAGCCAGTCTACAGCCACCCTGGAGTTTACCTGTGGGAAAGCCTCATTTTTACTCAATTTTTTTCTTTAATTCGGCTCCCCTGTGGTTCAGCTGCTGTGTACCCATTCCTCACTTTAAATTTGATATGATTGGCCGTTCCTAAGGGTGTGTCTTTCACCTGGCCATGACCTCAGTAACCTAGGTAACTAGAGTAACTATCCTGCCTTTCCAACTCATCAAAACGCTAGAGCGCTCTTCCGTGCTTTCAGACATGGGAGTAACTAGCCTCCATTTCCCAGCCCGTCCCCCTTGATAGCCTTGTCTGATGCTTACTGTATGTAACTTTGCTTCTCTGATGCTTGTGTTACTTCGCTGCTTCTCTGCACGGAGGGAAAGGGCTGGTTGGAGTTGCCTCCCTCTGCTAGCACTGCTGCTACCTCTGCCAGCCGCATCCTCTCCTCCCTTTCCTGCATTCTTTAGTTTTTGCAGTATCACCATATCGATACAGTGAAATACTGGGGCTGCAGGTTCCCACTCCCCTGAACGCCTCCTCTCGCTAGGTAGCTAGTACTTGAAACAGCACAGCTCCAATTTTCTCAGTGGGAAAAAGACACTACAGATTCCCAATGGGGGGAAGCAGGCAACAGAGGCTGCAGACTGAGAATGAGTGAAGCAGCTAGATCACTGTATTTACTTCCTGGAAAAGGAGAAAGGGGGTGGGAGCTCTAACTCCCTGACTGTTGGCTGGAATGGGACAAAATTGCATTGGTGGGGTGCTCTCATGGGCAGCCTTCAGATGCTATCAGGGGTAATAACGTGGTAGCTGGGGGGAGCCTGGACAGGGGTGGGAAACAAGCCCCTCTCATTGGTTGAGCAGCAGCTGCTGGGTTAATGATGTTCAGTTCTACTCCCCCAAACCCAGAAGTATGTTGCTTTCAAGCATCGCGTGACCCGTAAAAAGTGGATTTTTAAGGTATGGTACAAGTGGCTTTTCTTGCTTCGTGTGCCCCTGACCGACCAAAGCCAATTCCATGAAAATCCTGCAGTATTATCCAGTATTCCAGGATAATACTGCAACGCGCTTCCCATTCCGTTGTCACGAAGATCCCCCGTGGTTTCTTGAGTTTTTCACATTCTGACCCAACAAGCTAGATCTTGCACCGTACTGGTTCCTTCTGATATCATATAGACAGGCATTTTAAAGTGTAAAACAGAACATGAAAACATACTTCTGCAATTCTTCGATAAAGCAATCATGAATTAATATTTGTAAAAAAATAAGTGCCATTAAGTTAAGATAGGCAATTCCCTGATGTCATTATCTCTCGAGTTCTCTTTTCTGTTCATTTATCAACTACAGTGGCGAGAAAAAGTTTTGAACCTCTTAGGACTGTCATATATTTCCAACCTAAAATGTTATTAGATCTTAATCTAACCCCATATTCCAAGATAAAGAACAACAGACAACCTGATTAAACAAATGACACACAAACATGATGCCTTTTCAACATTTATTTATCCACAACTGACTCAACATTCAATATCCATGTGTGAAAAAGTATGTGAACATTTAGATTCAGTACCTGGTGACACCCCCTTGAGCAGCAGTGACTTCAAGTAAGCGTTTCCTGTTACTGTTGGTCTGTCTCTCACATAGGTTTTGAGGAATTTTGGCCCATTCCTCCTTACAGAACTGCTTCAGCTCTGACATTTGAGGGCTTCCTTGCATGAAGAGCTCATCTCTGGTCCTGCCACAACATTTTGATGGGGTTTAGGCCTGGACTTTGATTAGGCCATTCTAAAACACATTTCTTTCTTTTGTAGATCCGCCTGTATGTTTAAGATCATTGCCGTGTTGCATGACCCACTTTCAGTTCAGCTTCAGCTCACGGACAGATGACCCCACCTCCTTTAGAATCTTCTGATATGCTGCAGAATTCATGGTTGCGTCAGTGATGGCAAGCTGTCCAGGTCTTGAGAGAGCAAAGCAGGCCCAAACCATCACCTTCCCACCACTATTCTTGATGGTTAGGATGAGGTTCTTTTGTTCAAACTCAGTAGGGGGCTTTTTCACCAAACGTAACGTTTCTCATTGAGGCCAAAAAGTTCTACCTTTGACTCATCTGTCCAGAGAACGTTGTTCCAGAAGTCTTGGGGATCATCTATGTGATATTTAGCGAACTTCAGGGGGGCAGCAATGTTCTTTTTAGAGAGCAGCGGTTTTCTCCTGGCTATTCTCCCATGAACGCCATTCTTGTTCATTCTTTTTCTGATCACTGAGTCATAAATAGTCACATTAGCTAGGCAAGAGTGGCCTGGAGATCCTTGGATGTTGCTCTGGGATCCTTTTTGACTTCCTGGATGATGCGCTGGTTTGTTCTTGGAGAGATGTTGGTAGGACAACTGCTCCTGGGTACAGTGACTGTGATCTTGAACCTTCTCAATTTATAGATTATCTATCTGACAGTGAATTGGTGGAGCCCCAAATCCTTAGAAATGGTTTTGTAACTCTTTCTAGACTTTCTAAACAGCAATAACTGCTTTTTTGAGGTCCTCAGAGATGTCTTTCAATTGTGGTATAACATGTTCCCACACAACCCTATGGTGAAGACCAAACTCACAAAGTTTCTGATCCTTTTATAGGGTTGGGCCTCTCAAATTCTTCCCTGAAGATCTACCTAATTACTTAAACACCTGATTCTAATTATTCCCTATAATTGAGCTGATGCAACCAGAGGTTTACTTACTTTTGCACATACCCTGACTCTTAAGTACTCATTGTTTTCCTAATTTATACATAATTTTATTTCACAAGACACAGGATTGGTTAATATAAACCCTACTGGATATTTAGAAAAGGACTGGTTTTGATTCACAAATCATGATTCGCTATCATGATAAAACTATGGAATTTCCATAATTATCATTGGGGTTCACAAACGTTTTCTTGCCACTGTATGTTGAATACAGAGTTTATTGAAAATCTACCTACCTCTGGAAGATTGTCTTTTCCCCATCCCTTGAACGGGGCCTTGTGAATTCTGATTAAAATCTCTTCCTCTGGGCTGTATCACAGACCTAGTTCACTACCGCCAGACCCAAATAAGCTGTTTATCGTTCAAAGTAATGGAAGCCCTTGGAGAGATTTCTTAGAAGGGTATATGATTACATCAATTCTGTGACCCTCCACTCTTGGGAATGGAGTCTTTTCAGCCCCACCCATACCTACTCCTGTTTGGCTAATAATATTACTAGAGCATCTACAAGTCCCGGATTTTTATTGAGCTTGCAGAATTATGACAGTCTAGAGTATTTATGTGTAAAGGGTGTTTTGATTAGGATCTTTTGCTGAGGCATGGTAAATTGTACACTGTACTTCAACAAAATGGGGAAATTAGCTCAGTTGGAACATAGAATTGTTATTTTGCATAAATGTTTACAGAATGGAAATGAATAGTACACCAAACCCTAACTGGATCAGCAGACTATTTATTGTCATAGTGACAGAGCAAGAAGAGGCAAAGGCAGGGAATTATGGTTAACCAAACCAAGAGTGGGGAAGGTGCTAGGTGCCCATTGAAGCCCAAGTACAACAGGGGAACTATGACTATCAATGGCAAAGGGTAGGACACACAAGGGGCAGAATGGATAGATTTAAAGCAATTTCAAGAGGATGCAGAAGAAATTAAAAAGTGGGCATATTTGCCTTGCTTCAAAGGAAGGAGAACACAAGGGACCGCACTTCCTGGTTAGTCACGATCACTTGGAAAACCCTCCATGGGCACAAGCTATCCTGGCTTTTACCAGCTTTAAGGCATGTTTTGGCCTTGTTCTGGATTGGAGTGAGGACTACAGTGTGAGTTGCTGCCTGCTCAATGGCTGTTATGTCCAAAGATCATTGGACTGTTAGGCAGAGGTAATGATGGGGAGACTGAATGGCTAACTTAGCTGTTATTAGGGACCATGGAGTCCCACAAGGGTGCAGAATGCAGTTCAAAAATAGAATTTGAATAAAGAGCCCTAGAGCAAATTCTCCTGACTAATTTGAGGAAAATAACAAGCATTGGGAGAGGCAGGGGAGAAATCAGGCAATGATGGGAACCTCAGGCCTGGAGTCCCAGTCCAGCCCTCTGGAGTCCCCCAGATGGCTGTATCCCTTTTCCCCACCCAGTCGTTTGGTGGTTTTCCAGTTTTTGTGCAGTTTTTCCCCCCAATCTAAAAGGTTGAAGTGCCTTTCCGAAGGCTTAGCTACTGGCAGCAAGAGCTTTAAGCCAAAATAGGTTGAGTTTTTTGTTTCGTTTTTGGGGCCCAATTTGCTTTCAGCCCTGCCCACCATTGGAGTGGTGGCCCTAAGAGCTTCTCCAGAATGGAATTTGGCCCTCGCGCTGAAAGAGGTTTCCCACCCCTGTTGTACGGGGGTGGGTTTCACTTGACTCAAGATGCTGAAAACTCCAAGGCTTTCAGCTCGTCCACAAAGGAGAAACTACTCAGGTTAAAGACCGTAAACTTAAAAGCCATGTTGTCCCATGAGAAATGGTTGCCCCTTAGGTCCCAGAGGGTTGCCCACCAGACTCTGCAGCCCCATGAATGTGGCTACATACACAAAGTGGTGATCACCTCGTGCACCCCTAATGACAAGTAACTGGTCTCATAGCATGGGTGAGTCACCTTGCTGAAATGGATGCAGTCAAAATGCTTTAAGTCCTCAAAAGTGGTTTAGAAATCTGTTAAAAAAAAGCACAACATTGCTGTCTTGTGGAATTTTAGTGCTGTTCATTTGAGAGATGTTTGAGTATATATTTTAAGAATTATGATTTTACATTTGTATCATTTATTATTATATTCTATTTATTGTTTGCATTCTGCCTTCTGACAGCTATAAATCCTAAAAAGCAGTTTAGAAATCTGTTACTAATAAGTAATAATAAATTAAAATGCAGCAATGGGCTCATCACAGGGGGTGAAGCTCTATCTGGGTGTACAAGTCAGCAGATCTGTCTGGGCATACAAGGCAGCAAGATGGTATAAACAAGAAAAAAGGCATTCTGGCTCTGGAAACATAGTTTAGGCACCAAAGGAGGAGAGGGAGAGTGCTAGGAACAGATAATTAAGAACAGACTGTAAGCCATAGGGAACCCTGGGTGGATCTTGGGGCTGTGTAGCAGAATGTAATGCTGGGCCCTGTTATCAAAAAACATGCTGCATGGCCAGATTCAAAGGCAGATAGATATAGGTTTGTCTGAGAGCACATGATGAGTGCTGAATGCTGTCAAGATGAGGCTAAAACAAAGTATACTGTAGTAAACTGCAGGGACTGAGTAGGAATTCTCCAAAGGTTCCTGACTTCTTGACTGAATTTTCAGCTGCCTAGTTCGGAATTACAAAAGGCATGCTTCTGAGAGAGAAAGGTGGCAGTTCTTGGAATAAAAAACTTACCACAAGCGGTGCTTTACCTACTGCTTAGCTGTGAAGTGTGGGCATTTCATGGTGGAATCATATTTCCCACCAAGGCTTTAGACTGGCCAATTTAAGGTTACCAATCTGGGTAACCAAGGTCAGGAGGTCAGGAACTCCATTTATCTGGAGTTCCCATATTTTACATACTGCAGAAAGGTAACTCCTTTTAATTCATTTAAGGTAGAGCACTCAAAGCTCAATTAATTTTAAACACAATAGATACAGTAGCTTAGCACAGTAAGTGGCGCCCTAAGTAGGTCAGCTGTTAGCTACCCCGCACCTATCATAGGACTCATTTGCTTCTGTTGTTGTTGTTGTTCAGTCGTTCAGTCGTGTCCGACTCTTCGTGACCCCATGGACCATAGCACGCCAGGCCTTCCTGTCCTGCGCTCTCTCCCGGAGCGTGCTCAAGTTCATATTCATTGCATCCGTGATGCTATCTAGCCATCTCATCCTCTGCCGTCCCCTTCTCCTTTTGCCTTCAGTCTTTCCCAGCATCAGGGTCTTTTCCAGGGAGTTTTCTCTTCGCATTAGGTGGCCAAAATATTGGAGCTTCAGCTTCATTATCTGTCCTTCCAATGAGCACTCAGGGTTGATTTCCTTTAGGATGGACTGATTTGACCTCCTTGCAGTCCAGGGGACTCGTAAGAGTCTTCTCCAGCACCACAGTTCGAAAGCATCAGTTCTTCGGCGCTCAGCCTTCCTTATAGTCCAGCTCTCACAGCCATACGTTGCTACTGGGAAAACCATAGCTTTGATTAGACGGAAAAACGTCTATTTCTGCTTCATTGACTACGCTAAAGCCTTTGATTGTGTGGATCACAACAAACTGTGGCAAATTCTTAAAGTGATGGGAGTACCAGACCACCTTACCTTACTCAGGGTTGATTTCCTTACCTGTTATGGAATGGGCAGGGATAACTATCACTTCAAGCACATCTTTGCCCTAACAGTCAGGCGTGCTTTTATCATTTTACCAGGCTGTGATGTTTTGGCAGGAACAAGGGGTGTGAGGCAACTCTCTGGTGCACCTTTGCTGTTCACTGGAATGTGGCTAATCCAGTGTGCTTCCATGGCATCTTGGGGTCAGTTTTTAATGTATAGGCAGAGGCTGTCTACAACTGTATCTAAAATGTGTTTCTCCATCACAGAGGTGAGAATAACTAACGTGTGAAAACAGGATGGCAGGCGAGGAGAAAGAATCTGCAAATTGGTAAGAATCTGCATTATTTAATTTTAAAAACTTATTCTTTCAGTTATGTCCAAAGTTTGAAGGAAAACATTTGGGGCGTGGGGAAGCAAAACCCACCAGGAACTAATCCTGTGCACCTCCACTGAAATGAATAGTAGCTGACGATGACACCTCTAATTGTGTTTTTAGTAGGAAACCTTTAAGTAAGAAAATCAACTTGTATTTTCTGCTAGAGATTTTGTTTCTGTTTGCCTTTCTTGCACACACATTATCCTTACATATTGGGGGCGGGGGAAGCCTATTGCTTGATCTAGTTATGTGGGCAGCTGCCAGTACTGCAAACATGTCATGGAGCTGTAGCCTGCTTTCCTCGCTAAGTGAAGCTGCATCATTTCCAAGTGGGGTTTGAAAGAAATGAATGGAAAATCAGTGATTATCTCATAACCAACAGAAACTTCTATAACCCTGTCACCAAGCTCAAAGTATTTATGTATATTATAAGTGTCTGGGAATTGTTAGTGTCAGACATGTGTAACTTGAATACTATGGTTACTTTTAACTTCAGAAACTTTTACGTGACCACCTTCTTTAAATCAATAAGAGCTTCCTTAAGTGATGCCTAACCACCCCACTCACGGTCCTCCTAATAGCTAAAGGGAGATTTTATAGGTGAGACTGAACGGAGGGGGTTCTGGACAGGGAAATTCAGGTGTCTTCCCACTCAACCCATAGTGTTTCACCAGCAATTTTATAATACGTAAAGGATCATATTTTATGAGAAAGCTGCAAGTTGAACCAACAGCATAAGCCTCCTGCATAGAGTTGCTCTTTACAGCAGGGGTGGGGAAACTTTTTCAGCTCAAGAATTGCATTTTGTAGAAGGTCTTGAGGAGCACATTCCAGTGCTGGCCAGGTCCACAAATACGTATGGTTGGGGCTGAAAAATAAAAACACTCCAAATACCATTGTTACCCATTTATAGCTGGAAGTACTATACTTCCTGAAGTAATGAGTACTTCTACTCAGAAGTAAGCATGAGCAGCAGGTCTACTCACAAATAAACAGGAGAAGTCTCTGCATATCTTCTCAGAAGTAAGCAGGACAGAATCACTCAGCAGCATTTTCAAATAGCTTCTCAATATCACGCCACTGCATGTGTACTCAGATGTAAGCATGAGCATAATGTCTGCTCAGAAGCAAGCAGGGCAAGACTCCACATGTCTACTCAGAGGTAAGCAGAGCAAGGCTCAGAAAGAAACAGGGCTATGTCACTCAGCAGCTTCCTCCCCTGGCCCTACCCCCTCTGTCCCGCAGGGGAAAGCTTTTATCCTCCAGTTAGCAGCTGCCTCACCACCTCAGCAGCTGATCAGAGATAAGTGCTTTCCCCTGCTAAGCTTTGAGAAAGGAAGTTCAAGCTGCCTTGAGCTCTTTTATGCATCGGGGAGCATATGTTAAGAATCGTGTTTGAAGCTAGTCCTGCCCAGAAGCTGTTCTTCAGAATTTAACACAAGGAAAATCCTTACTGTTGTGAAAATGAGGTCCCTTTAAATGTCAGAGGTATATGGAATAATGGATTATGAAATACAAATCTTTGGCTCAGTTATCAGATTTTTACCATATGAGTTATGACTGAGCAAGTCATGCTTTTTTTTTTAGTGTTACCTGGATTTGCTTACATTAACCAAAGTTAAATAACACCATGACCTGATCTGGTGCCCTCAGCCTAGCATAACTTAAGAAATTAGTTTTCCATCCCAAGTACATTTTAGCTCAAATGACGCCACAGTTTATGTGAAAGCAGTGCCACCTAGAGTCAGCCTATCTGTGTTCCTTATTTTTGCTTAAATTCCTTTAACAACTTCAAGTAATATTTATATATAAATCAGCTAGCTAACATGCAACACAGCAAATATATCAAATGCTGAAAAAGCTGGACTCTAGAAGTTAAATGCTTATGGTAATTATTAGTAGCCAGTATTAACTAGGGCTGCGGAGAAACTGTAGAGAAGTGTTTAACCAAAAGTTCATAAAATTGACCCAGGCCGCATCTACACGGCGCTGATTTCATTGTTCGTTCCATCGGAACTGTGCAGTATTAGTGCTGTGAATTAACAACTGGGCTACTGGGTAGATGAGAGGGTTAAAACGGGCTTCCCAAGCTGGGAAGAGCAGAAAGCGCAGAGCTGGGGAGGAGGGTGCGGGGCTAGCATGTAGGACTTGCTTGTGAGTAGACACTCCTAACAAACCCCGCATACATGTTTCTGAGGTGGGCAGGCAGCTGCTGCCTCAGGAGATTGAGCCCGCACTGAGAGCAGAGAGTGTGGAGCTAGGGAGGAGGAGAGGGCAAGTAGCACATAGTCTCTTAACTGCCCAGTCAACAGGCTCCCCCACCCCCACACAAACACAGGCTCAGTGAAGTTCTTCCTACCTAGTACACATTTATGAAAATCATCTGCCCTGGCACCCACCCTTTCTCAGCTTCGCAGCTGCGAATCCACAAGTATCCAACGTGTCTCAGCTCTGTTCCTTCGTAGCTGAACATCTCCACTCTCAAGCTCCATACTTAAAATGAGAAAGGTAGTGATGTGGAACTGAAGGCAATGAGTTACTTACCGGTAGACATGTTTGCCCCTCTGCTCTCCCCCGCCCCCGGCTCCTTTCCCTTCCACTAATCAGCACGGCTTCCACCAGCCTGCTTCTTCATGCCTCTGTAACTGGAGCTGTGAAGGAGGAGGGGCATCGCTAACAATACCGCGATTTCAATCCGAGGAAGGGGCAGACAGCTCGCCCCCCCACTGCAGTGAACCCAAAGCAAGTGAAAACTTCACAGCAAACTGACTCTGAGAAAATCCGGATTTCTCCGTGAAAACCACAGTTGGGGACTACATCATCTGTCGCAAAGATCTTCCCTTCGAAGCAGCACCGGGGCAAATGGCTCGTGTAGATGGGCCCCAGTAATTCCAGGAGAAATGATTCCATGAAGCGCACCCTGCAACTGTGGTTCATCAGTTCATTACCTGGCTAATAAAACACGATTTCTTGCCTTGCGATTGAGGACGCAATACCTAGGAGTGAGGCCCATTGTATCTAATGTGGATTACTTCTGAGTAGACATGCATAGAATTGTTATTTTATTTTAAAATAACTCTTATTTTCCCCACCCCCAAAATGTAGGCATGGTTACGCCTCTGGGTCTGCTTTCAAATAAAGCATCTTTGGGATTTGCAAGACATTATTTTTATGTTTAAAATCCACACATAAACATTTCTCCGTAGTATTTCAGGTTTAAAAATAGGATTGCATAGAATGGCATACTGGGACTTTATGTTTTTAACAAGCCTGCTTCAGTCAATTCCCTTTCTCCAGAAGGATATTTAACGTAGCACTTCTTAAATAAAATGAGCTGCTGGAAGAACAATCTGACAACTCTTTAAACGTGTGCATTTTTCTTTAGCTGTTCACTATATTGGCAGCCCCAAATGAGTGGCAAAGGAGGCAGCCATTTTTTATGGGAACTGCAATTTTGAATTTCCCACGATGCACCTCAGAGCAGGACATTCTGAAGAAACGAAATGGCAGCCATGAGCCTACCAGAACTCAGATTTGTTTTCCTTCCGCCGAAACAATTTTGCATGTCCGCTCTGAAAAACTGCGGAATTGAAACAACCCATTTTGAGGTGAGTGAAATGTTTCGTAATGATCCGTGTCATTTTGCAATAGCCCTAAATTCAGTGGATGACATTAACACATAATAAAAAAGCACTTTCTTAATAACAGCCTTCAGTAAAGTAAATCTATAGATACAATCCAGCCGAAGTTAAGCACTTTGAAATTGCATGAATTTAAATGGGAGAACTGCACACATGCTAAATATCTTCCATCAAAATTAATGGCATTTAACAGTGCTAAATAGATTGTGCTATTTCGTCATTCCTGCTGACACTGTTTTGTGCTGGTTCTGGTCCTGTGTGGAAGACAGGTTCCAGAACATGGTGCTGGGGAAAACCCCATAAAAACAACAACACACAAATGCAACCATCTGGCAGGTGGTCTCCAAACAAACAGGCTGTTTGGCAATCCTAGACTGAATTAGATACATCTCCCCACTCCCAACCAATTTCTGCACTTTAATCATCTTCTGGATTTTTCAAAGAGCTTTCGCTATAGAATACCTGTGTGCTGTAGATACGTTACAATCCATTAGGTTTTTTTTTTAACTGCCTACATCCTCCGGGTGTCTGAGAGCCTTATAGCCTTTTCCATTCAAAGAGCAGTTTAATCACTTCAAGGCAGGGACTCATTGATTAAAAATGTCACAAGTGATGAGAATGTAAAAGATTGCTTCCACGCTTGATGAATTACACATGCAAGTTCGCATACGCTGCAAAATGAATAAAAAATGAAATGAATTAGAATCTTGTGAAGAAATGAACAAGCCCATATTTGCATGCAAAATTTATGAGGTGGGGTGGATGTGCTTATTTTTAGGAGAAACAGCATGTGCAAATCTTGGAATTTACTAAAACGACCTGCACTTATAGCTCATTAGAGCATGCTGTCTGTACTGTCAATGTGTGCAAACAATCTCAACTTTGTGTTTTCAGAAAAGGAAACTGCTCTGGCAAATTCAAAAAGATATTTCAGTTCCTTTCTAACATCTCTGATGTCTAGTTTGCAAAGGATTCTTCAATGCAGCAGAGTTAAATGCCTGGCCAATGATTTCTCACAACCAGTGCATTATTTTTCTCTGGAAAATTCTCCATTTCATTAGTAACAATGAATGGATGCCAACTGCTAATACAATATCAGGCAAGCTTGGTAATTTCAAAGTTGTAGATGAGTGGTGGTGGCAGCATATCATGCACAGTCCTTTGCAATTCTATGTGGATAGTTGGCAGTCTCTGAACTCAGAGGCTGCCAAGTATCCAATGCAGGACAGGAGGACAGTGGAAGCTATTTTCCCCTCCACACTCCAGTTGCCCTGCATTTCTGCTAGATGGGTGTCTAGCAGATGTTTTGCCCGTTTAGCAGTGGTGCCTTGGAGGGCGAGGGAAGGAGGCTGGGGCGGCTATAGGAAATGGCTTACCACAGCTGCCTCGGTCTCCTCTCCCCCAGGAATGCCCCCTTTTCCCCATCTCCACGCTCCATTTTCCAAATGCGGAGAGGTAGCCAGTGTGGTTCTCTTCACGCCAGCTACAACGGAGAGGGGAGCGGGGTTTTCTGGCTTTGAGGTTGGAGCCCTGCCTCTGACCTCAGAGCCAGGAAACTGAACAATCCAATGGCCCCCAGATGCTATCTAGGGGCCATAGGATTGCTCTCTTAGTGTGTCAACAGTTTTAATTACCTCTGTTTATTTTCTTAAATTTAAACAATGTAAAGGAAGTACATGCTATTGTCTTAAATTTTTTACAACTATTCCAATTTAAAATTTATATATTATAACATTTAAATCACATTATGTGTACTTTAATTTCTCTCCCTCAAATATTTCAGGTCAAATACTTGTGGTGTGTTGGGACAAAAAAATAACATGGGGTCCTTTTTTTAAGCATTATTATTCACTAAATACAAGTAAAATAAAGATGCTAAATTAGGTTACACTAGGGCAGAGCTTTCCAAACTTTTCATGTTGGTGACACACTTTTTAGACATGCATCATTTTGTGACACGGTAATTCAGTTTTACTAGCAAACCGGAGGTTAAACTAACCCGTTATAAGAGATACGGACACATACATCAATTGTAATAATGAAATGTATGGGGATAGAACATATCTCATGAAAACCTTTCATTTATATTTTTAAAAATATATGATTTGTAAGATAATAACATACATTGTTGTCATTTATGAGTAACAGTATGTAAATATGTGCAAGAAAATGTACATAAACAAAAAAATAAAATTTTAAAAATAAACAAAATTAACTAAAGTATTTACAATACATATTAGGACACGTAGGCCCAGGTAGGAGCTCAGCTGCAAAAACACATGAAATAGAGAAGCAAAAGTCCAACAAAAATGGTGTAAATATATATGTCTCACTACAAGGCTATATTGCTGTAAATATTTGCAATGCCTATGCCCAGAGTCCAGTTCCAGCACTCTCCGGTGGTACACTGCCAGTGGGTGGTTAATCCACAATTACAGCAGAGTGAAAATAAATGGCAGAAATCAAATCATAAGTGCCACATGGTGGGTGGTTTGCTGTTTGCCACATTGGGTTTGGGAGGGTGGCCTCCCTTCAGCCAGCAGCAGGTAGGTTGACTGGGTGACAGCCTGCAGCTGCGCTCGCCCGGGTGATTGGGAGCACGCCGATTCTGAGGCTTCTGGCCTCCACTGAGCTCCGTTCCGACTGGCCAAGATGGTGGACGGCCCGCTTGGTGCAGTCCCAGTCCCAGGCGGCGTTTCCACCCGCACGCTACTCTGGCCTGGCCACGCAGGAGCACGGTGCAGAAGTCTGCGAAGGGCGCGCTCGAAATCTCGCAGGGCTGGTGGCCGCTGCCACTTCTCCATGCCGTCATCAGCCAAGCTCTGCTCCCAGGGCGGCACCTCCCCTCCCCTCTCCTCTTTTTGCCCTGCGCCTCTACCTCGCCGTACTGCTCCAACACCGCCAATCGTGTGTCCTACGTCAAGACGCCACATGATCCTAAAGCAGCTAATGTTAAAGCAGCTAAGCCTTAGCTGCTTTAACATTAGCTGCTTTAGGAAGTTTTGGGGGAGGGGCTAAGGGAAGCAAACGCGAGTAAGGGAGCTCCGCAGTGCCCTTCCGCACAATTTTCTGCATTTCGCGCGACACACCTACACACTGCTGGTGACACACTAATGTGTCGTGGCACGCAGTTTGGAAAGCTCTGCACTAGGGCATCAGAAAATTAGCTGATGCAGTCTGAAGATTTCCATTGCAAATTGCCCTGTGCAAATTTGTATAAGAATTTTTTCCAGAAAATTTTCCCAATACAAAATTTTCTGGAAAACTCACATCGCTAGTCTGAAACCCTGGAGAGCCACTGCCAATCAGTATGGACAGTAGTGAGCTAGTCAGTCTGCCTTAGTATAAGGCAGCTTTTTGTGAACATTTTCAGGTTCTTTCAATCAATTTTGGTTGAATCTTGGAGTCTGGGCCTGATCAGGTCCCCAAATCCAGCATCCAAACCTAGGGTTTCCAGTGTTCAGAACCACCTCTATTCCATGCCAATTCAAGACAGTGAACAGACGTTTTTAAAGTAGCTGCTAGTGTGCATATGAGTTATTCGTGCCTTTGACATTCACCCTTTTGCTTCTTCCTTCACCCACATTCTGAAAAGAGAACAGGAAGGAGAAGTCCAAAATGTGCATGTGAATGCAGCAGCAGTAGATCAGTTTTCAAAGGGGCATCTGAGGATTTCAGCGTGAAAGAACAGAGGCCTGGGGAGGGCTTGAAAACTTGCTGGAGGCAGATGTGGCAGAGGTGCTAGAATGATAAGATGGAGAAGCCAAGAGGTGTGAGAAGGGGGAGAAGCAGCAGTGTGCAGGAGAAGAGGACAATAGCAGGGGCTGCAGTCATCATAAATGGATTGCAGAAAATTTGGAACACCTCTCTACTGTTGTATAATATAAAGGTTCTGTGAAACATTAACGGAAGACTGAATACTGCTGTCTGGTTCATAATATGAACTTCTTATAACGTCCTTGATTATTGCTGGCTTTTGTCTAGACATCTGAAAGATGTCACACATTTAAGTAATGTGTGTTGGTTTTGTGCACCCTCCCGCATAATTCCATTTTATGCTGCACTAATGTTGCTGTTACAGTATCCAAATTTCAAATTAACTTTTACCACCACATTTGCCTTCTGCCACCTAATGATGGAAATTTGCGTAAGAGGTAAACATATTGTTCTCCAACGCACCATTTCTCTTTATTAATTCAGTACCTAGTGTGTCATCTAAAATTATCCTCTGGCTTTGCTAATATAAGGACTATGTCATATTGTACTTCTGCTCTCAGGGACCAGTGAGTTCTGATTCGGGATGGAGAGAAAGCCAAATAACTGCTGGCTGTTACGATTTCAGATGTAACAGCCAGCAGCCACTGCTTCTTTGTTCAGAAGGCCTCACTGCAAACAGAACTTTTGCACTGGGCACAAACTCATCTAATTTAATCACCATCTTAAAATGGCAGTGTATTGCAGATGGGGCTCCTAGCATGCCCTATTCCAGCAACATATTTATTGTTATTTTATTATTAACATTTATATATCGCCTCAAGGTATAATAAAAAGAAGAAAACCTTAAAACAAGAGAAATAAGAACATAAGCAGTAAAAACCAAAACATTAAAACTACGTATTTTAAAAGGCTAAATGCAAAAGATGTGTCTTCACATTCTTTCTAAAGCCAATCATAGTTCTTGAGGGAGCTTTTGTTGTTTTACACACACACTCCCTGCCCCACCCTTTTATTTAATACTTAGTCTAAAGGACAAATGAGACATGACAGCAGCAACCCAGTGTGTCATGATAGAGGCAGTATCAAATTTCTGTATAGCAATAGATGGAGGAGTAATTTAAAAGGGCAGCAAGGGCAGGCAGCAAGGATGGGGATGCTGAACATTTGTCACTCTAAAACAGATACTTCCAGCTGGTTTTCTCCCAGTACTGCTCCCAGACTAGAAATAGCATTCACTCCCCCCCCCGGGGGGGCTTCTTTGCTGCACATTAAATTCCCCCCATCTCAGCCCTGCTTTGTAGGAAATCTTTATGAGCTGTATTCATAGAATAGTAGGATTGGAAGGGGCCTATAAGACCATCGAGTCCAACACACTTGTCATGCCATTGCCACTAAAATGCCTGTTTCCCCCTGGATAAAACTTAATTAACTGGACTTGAAAACTAGCCCACTGCTTTGGAGTTTTTCCTTGACCCTAATACAGGTATTATGATTCTGTCATTTCTTTTTCCTAATGGAGCAGCACAGCTAGCTACCTTTGTTTTTTTAAATTCAGATTTCTAGTGGAATCTAATAGTGCCCTCTAGAGGAATACAATTTGTATTGATCTCTTATTGACCATTAGAATGAGGGCCCTGTCTCTCTTTTCTTACCTGAACTAGGAAAATATTTCTTCTAAAGCCGCAAGCCTTCTTTGGCAATTTACTCTGCAACAAGGAAGCCTCTACTTCATTCCTTGAAATCCCTATTCCAAGGAACAGAATGATTTGTCTTTATTCAACAACGTATTTGCTGGCTGTGTTTGCACATAATTTGTTTCGTTTTATCAGTGAAATAATGGTTATCGCCATTGTATTTCAAACACCATCTTGAAGAAAAGATTGCCTGGGATAAATACTCCCAGAGCAAAATCCTGTAGGCACCTCCTTTCACTTCAGTAGGATACTTTTGTTCAACTTTGTGTACTATCTCGTACATTCCTACACATATCAGAAGAGAGAGCTATTTCTTAACACAGGCACAAAAACATAGTGCTGCCATCTTAAGTAGAGCTGGTTGAAGAATGGTGAAGGGGGTTCTAAAAGGACACTCCAGAATTAGACCAAGAACGTAGGTGACTATTGTCGCCAAGCTGCCCATAACAGAGCAGACACTGTCAGCTCCCACGGTATTTGGCAACCTTCAGTATGTCACTTTAAGAAACTCAGCCATAGTTAAGAAATTCAGCCAGGCAAAGGCAGGAAAACATAATGGTACAATAAGCCAAGTGAACTTGCCTGAAGCAGAGTAATGGTTAGTCAGTGTGCAAGGCTGACATTGAGCAAACGTTCAAGACAAATGGCAGGTAATCACAGACCACTCCCACCCCCAAGTGAGAAGGCATCAGTTTGTTATCAATAGACAAAGCATATCCCAGCCCTATAGTAATTCCCTCAGGAATTAACAAGCTTAGTTGCAAGACCAGGAATTTCCCAATCTTTGGAAGTGTTATTATGGGAGATTACCTCTCCCCAGCACTGCCACCACCTAAGGGGAAACTTCTCCTTCACTAGGCACTCCCACCTATGGGGGTTTCTTATTTCTAGCAAATGCTTATATTTCAAAGCCTAAGGAGCCCTCTGCCACTATAACTCAAGAGTTCCACAAGCTGACCCTTTTCCACTGCCACCAATTCTGTTAGAATACTTAAAAACCTCCTAGTAGCTAGTATAAGTGGCTTAGGCGTGAAATGGGCACTGACACGAGAGACAAGATGAATTATTAAACAAGTAATTTATTAAAGGGATATTTTATATATAAGAGTTTACTAGTATTTACTTTGGGGGGGTTTCAAAAAACTGCTTACTGACAATTCTTTAGGACTCAAGAAACACTGTTGCAAATACAAGCCACTTAGGGTGCAATGCTATGGGGATAGGCGTCCACCTCCGACCTCGGAGGCGACCGCCTATCCAATGCAGGGCAGGAGAAGCACGGGAGGGATCATTCCCTCCACGCTTCTCTTGCCCTCCATTTGCAGCTAGACAGCCGATTTCAGCTGTATAGCACGGGAAGGAGGAGCGGGGGAGGAGGCTACCGCACGACAAATAGGATGTGTCGTACCAGCTTTTCCGCCTTCCCCGCCCTGGAACGCCCCATTTTGGCCACTCCATGCTCCTCTTCCAAGCGTGGAGCGTGAGGCTGTTCCGTGCTGCCTGCAAGGCAGTGCAGGGAAGGGCAGTTCTCCAGGAACCAACCTCAGAGCACAGGCTCCAAGGTTGGTTCCCAGAAACCCACATATCCTATGGCCGTCTAGCCACTGACTAGCAGGCATAGGATTGCTCCCTCCATGGCTTCTTTTACCTCAGGCCAAATTCCCTAAACCTCTACCCCAGCCATATACTCCCACAACCAGGTCCAGCTTCTGGGTACAGCCTCCCTCTGATATCAGAGCTCTTCCTGTTGTATTTCTGGCTACTTGTACAGTTTATCTGGGTTTTTACTGCCTGCTTGTATAACCTTCTTCTGGCAAGATCTTAGGACAGGCTCCTGGCCTACACAGGTACCTGCTTCTTGCTCTTGACCTTCATCAGCCACATAGTTATCCCACAAAGAAGGAGTAGCTTACTATTCAGGCCTTACCTTATTCTTGTGTGCTGAATAAATTCCCCTGTTTGTGAAGAAACCTGTAGGTATCTGTATCATGGTTTACTTCTGTCAAGATGCGTTATTGCCAAGGTCTAAAGATCCCTTAACAAATGTGTGTCATAGATAGGGAGAAATCCGCCATGGACTCCAATGAGGCTGGATTCTTTAGAATCCAGCCCCCCAGAGTCCGTGGCGGAACAGACTACACCCCCCTTACCCCCCGAAATCCCCCCGGGACAGACCCTAGCTGGCGGCGGCGGCAGCGGCTGCTCCGGGTCGTTGTCTCCATCTGTTGCCGGGCTGCGGAACGAAATGGCGGCCAGTGTAGCAGCCGCCATTTGCGTCCCTGCCCATGGCCATGATTAGCTACGTAAATATATACGTAGCCTATCATGGCCTAACGTAGGGACACAAATGGCGGCCGCTACACCATTTGCGTCCCTGCGTTAGCCGTGATAGGCTACTTATATATTTACGGAGCCTATCATGGAAAGAGAAGGGACGCAAATGGCGTAGCAGCCGCCATTTGCGCCCCTGCTCTTTGCCGTGATAGGCTACGTAAATATATACGTAGCCTATCACGGCCTAACGTAGGGACACAAATGGCAGCCGCTACACCAGCCACCATTTGCAGCCGCAGCAGCCTGGCAGCGGGCAGCAGTCCGGCTGCGGATGGGCCCGGCCAGCAGCTCCGCAGACCCGCCACGGAGCGGAGCCAGCCGGGCAGGATTCCAGGCGGAGGGACGGATCACCTCCCCCCCCGCAGCGGACGCCGCCACCCAGAACAGTGAGTGGGGTTTGTACACTCCTAATCATAGAACGTACACAAGTGTGTACACATGTCTTGAGAACACATTTCATAGCACTCTCTGTATCTCATTTCTAGAGTTCAAATGACAGATGCCAAAGAAAGAAGGCAAAGTATCTATTAGTAAGTATGTCGAAAGTGCCACCACCTGTCTGACTATTTTGAATCAAAATATAATCAGCATTGACTTTTCCCAGTGTGTGTGTGTGTGATGGTATTTGTTCAAAATTCTCCCAGCTTTTGTTACCATCTGCTCATGTGTTTTGATTTTCCTTCCCCAATAACCATTTACAACTTAATTCTTCTTGGTTATCTTCCTTTTTGTCAGTATTTACTTGTATGCCCGTTGCGATCTTTTATTCATGATCTTCTTGTGTTTGCTTTTCTTTAATAGTTTTATTCAGATCTTTAAATATAATTTTATGAATAGGCAGCAGAATTGGGTGGGGAGAGACAAATCGGTGACTATAATGCATTCTAAGGAAATGTTTTACCTTGCAATAAGTGACTGTATTATGAATAAGCATATAAAGGAACCCTAGTCAATAAAGTGATAAGCATTTGTATTAAATCCAGGGAGGTGAACAATTAAACATTTGTTTGCAGTTCGTGTTCTGACATGCACTCAGATCCAGGGCTGGTGAATGCCTGGGGAAGATTGTCAAGCAAAAGATAAAAATAATAATCCACAGGCAGGTTTCCTCAACAGTAGGTTGGGCATACTAAGGGAGACCAGTGGATCTGGAGGTTTGTATTTGTTTGTTTGTTGTTTTATTTTTAAAACCTATACCCTGCCTTTTTTTTTTTACCAGGAGAATTCAAGCCAAGTTACAAAACAGAGCCTCATAATAGCAAGAATATAGCAGGCAATGGAACAGGATTGGCTCTCTAGGTTCATCTGTTTCCAAGGGTTGGAAGGATTTGGCAAGAACTGCTTGCAGTTCCATCCCCAACCAACAGGTGGTAGGGAACGAGTACTTGACCATGGGGCTCCCAATTCAAGCTTCATGGTATCAGTCATGTTCATCTGTATCTGCAAATTCTCCATTATCCTTCTTGTTCAGACATTGAACCATAGTTTTGAGTTAGAAACGGGTGGTTCAAGCACTCGGGACCAGTTTGAAACTGGCTCGGATTCATTTTTTGTGGCTGTGTGGTATATCTTTATATTCATGCCATGTAACTTCTCCCCTGAGACACATGCAATTAACATGTGTTTTTTGTTATGTAAATAGCAGCTGTGGCGAGGCCTGAACAGTCTTGGGGCTGAGGGAGATGGGGATGGGATGTTGTAACTCACTAAAGCTGCTATATATATGTCAAGGGAAGCGTCCACAAATAGAAATTTCCTTTCTGATGCACACTGGAACTTGGGAGGAGTGATGTGTCAGGACCATGGCAGGGAGGGAAAGGGCCTGTTTGCACGATCAACCAGCCCACCATGGTGTATTTAAGCCACAAGTGGCTGTGGCATGGGTAGGTGGCCATTTTTAATGTTCAAGCTGCAACCCTGGCTTGTTGTGTTGTGCAAACCCGGTGGGGGGGTGTTGTTGGTATAGTTAACAAACCACCCACAACCCTAAAACAGTCCATGGGTTTGGGGTGGTTTGTAACCACATCAACAACCCACCTTCTCCTGGTTTGGATGACACAACAAGGCGTCATTGCAGATTGAATACCCAAAAGCTGCCTGGCATGTGCCAGAACCCTCGGTGGCTTAGGCTTAAATAAGCCACAGTGGGCTGCTTGATAGTGTGAACAGGCCTTTTCTCTCCCTGCCACGGTCCTGACACACATCAACCCACCCAGGTTGCTATTGTGGCTTAGATAAACCATAGTGGGCTACAGTGATGGTGCAAATCCAGTCAATGAGTTAAACTTTCTCTCCCCGCTCACTGCCCAGGCTTCCCGGTGGCAGTTATTTACATAACAAAACAATCCAAGCATATTAATTTCAGTTATCTCAAGTCTACTTTGACCTATGTTTCAGACCCAAGCTCTTTTTTATGCTAAACTTAAACAGCACGGATATGAAACAAAAAATTGAGTTGACTGATATAGTCCAGATCTCAATTAGGAGTGAAGAATATTTTCATTTCTAGCGAGATGAGATGGATTAATAAAAGAATCCAGGAAGGCACCAATACATTTTTGTGCCTTGCTTTGATCATGTGCTTCTTCTTTCCTGAAATGTTTTAACTATACATTTCTACAGGATACACGGCAGATTTCTCCTTACCACTTGGCAAGATGGTCCAAATGGGGCCCAACTATTACCTTGTGGTAAGAGAGCTCTCCCCAGGGTACTTGGGTTGTCTGTAAGGTTTCAATGTCATCAGCTGTGCTTGAAAATTTGTGCTTGAAAATCTCTCATATACACAAAGTTCATCATTTGGAATATAAGTTCATCATTTAGAAATTCTAAATTGACTTCCATTTTAGTTAGATAGACTTCACCTTTTTATTTGCCCCCATTTGAAAAGAGTTTTAGGAACAAAGAAAATAAGAACATAAGAAGAGCCCTGCTGGATCAGACCAAGGGTCCATCTAGTCTAGCATTCTGTTCACACAGTGGCCAACCAGCTGTTAACCATACCACAAGCAGGGCATGAGCGCAACAGCACCCTCCTACCATGTTCCTCAGCAACTGGTGTACATAGGCTCACTGCCTCTGGTACTGGAGGTAGCACCTAGCCATCAAGGCTAGTAGCCATTGATAGCCTTCTCCTCCATGAATTTGTCCAACCCCCTTTTAAAGCCGTCCAAATTGGTGGCCCTCACTACATCCTGTGGTAGCAAATTCCATAGTTTTAACTGTGCGCTGTGTGAAGAAGTACTTCCTTTTATCTATCCTGAATCACCAATCAGCTTCATAGGATGACCCCGGGTTGTAGTATTTTGAGAGAGGGAGAAAAATGTCTCCCTATCCACATTCTCCACACCATGCCTTCCTTTTTTCCAAGCATTTCCAAGCATTTTTCAAAATGCAAAGTACAGGAGAAGAACCACTCCCAGAAAGGTTTCTCCATCTCTTCTCCGGTGCCTTCCTGGGGTGTGTTTCCATGCTATCAGCTTCACTTTGTTTGCAACTTTGTTGCAATGTTTCCCCAATCGCATCTTCTCCTTTTCCTGTTTCCACAGCCCTTAAAGACCCGGCTTAGCATCGCTGTAGCCTGGGGCTCTGTGCTATTTCCACTAATTGAATTATTTTCTTGATGGCTGGATGGAGTCTGAGTGGAGTCTGGGTTGGGTCTGAGTACCTCATCAGTGTTCCCACCTCCTCGGCCATGTTTCCACGACAACGGAAGAAGCTAATGGAGGCACCTGCATTTCAGGAGCAAGCCTCATTGAGCACAATGGGAGTTACTTCCAAGTAGACACACATATGCTTGTGCTGGGAAAGGGGGGAGGGAGAAAACAAAGAGGAAAACCAGCCCCCATTTTAACCCAGAGGACCTCATTGAGCACAATGGGAGTTACTTCTGAGGAGACACTAATAGGTTTGTTGTGGGAAAGAGCCTGAAACCAGTCCCCATTTTAATGCACAGGATCTCTATAAGGAAGCTGTGAAGGAGTTATGTCCTAAGGCAATAGACTGAAGCCTTGAGATCGCGCTTAATCGCATTTAAGGAATTGGGCTTTGATATGTGCCATGTCAATTGAGGGACTTCTCTGTTATTTCTGTGGTCATTGAGAAAGCAAGCCTCATTAAGCACAATGGAAAAAAAACACCCCTTGACTGGGGTCATGGGCTGTGTTCTAGTGCTTATTTTCAATTATGTTTTAAAAGTTGGTCCCTCAGCATCCTGCTCCAAAACGGAGATGAAACTTCCGGAAAACGGGGAGGGAAAGGGTTGGGTCACTGAGGTCAGAGCGACATACCCACAAAAGCTGGGCTACATGCCCCATGGGCAGGACTATGATACAAAGCCCAGTGAGGTTGTGGAAACAAGTCAGGAATGGAGCCAAAGTAAGCTGGAAAAGTCGGTCTATATCCAGTCTCAGAAAAAGTGGTTTTTCTGCGTTAAAATGCAGGGCTGGTGCTAAATGGCCATGATGTCATGGAAACACAGAGACCTCACCATGCAGCCAGGTTGGAGTAAATCATTGGTGGAGGAACAGCCCTGGAAATGATAGTCCAGGAATAATAGCCATGCTGGCTGGGAATGACTGGGGTTGTAGACCAATACATCTAGAGGGCATCAGGTTGGAGCAGCCAGCTTTTGCCTCTCTTTCTCTGCATTTGAGAGGCTCTTCCTTACCACCTTCAAATTAACATCCTGAACCACTTGTTTTGAAACGAGTATTGTTTTTATTTTGTTTCCTGTGTTTTCTTGATGGAGGGAGGTTATTTCTGGTTTTATAAGGCACCTGAGAGATTTTAGTCTGAGTTTCATTCTGGTTTGTTTGTGGAAGGGGGGGGGGGGGCAGAAACGTTACGTGCTCTGTTACAGGCAGCAAAATGTAGTCTGTCTGTAGCCTTGAATTCAAAAGTTCAGCCTCAGATTTCAAGAACTGAAAGCAAAGCAAACCTTGGCAAAATAATTTCTGCTCCACTCTCCACAGCACCATTCTACACTTTCTTACTAGAGCCTACATTTATATATATATAAAAAAAAAAACCTTCCCACAGCAGCATATGTGTTCACCTCTCCAAAATCTGTTCTAGATATGGAGTGGTATACAAATATTATAAATAAATATAACATCTAAGTCATCATTTTGCAAATGGGATAATGGCATCCCAACAGATAGCATTTTTATTATTGCAATCTTCTGGCCTTAAAATACATTCTTATAGTGTCCGTTGTGTCTCTTCTAAACACAGTAGTTGACAAAGTTGCCCTTTGTGAGCATTTACAAAAGTTAAATCCAATAAAGAACATACGGTTGTTAACTCATACAGGTGGGGTCTGCAACAAAATGTTGCAGTATGGAGTGTTCCTGATCAGTGTTTCAGCCAATCAGCCATGCTTTCTCCCAGAATATTTCATTACCCCTCTCTCTCTCTCTCTCAGTTGTCTGTTCTCCCCACACACACATCACATGCACAGTCAGGATTCTGTGGCCACTGAGCATACTCAGGCCTCATTGGGCTGTTTGGGGCGGGGGTGCCTCATTGGGTTCTTTTTCCTCTAGTTTTTTTTTTTAACTTCTGCAAACCTCAGGGTTCGCCAAGCCTGCTGATACCACTCTCATATTCATGGGTGGTGTCATTTGGGCTACTAGGCACCTGGAGAATGTGTTTTCCCTTAGTATACATTAGGGATGTATGAAAGTTCCGCCAGCGCATTCGGCCCCCCGAAATCGGTGGCAGAATGTCCCTGGGACAGGACTTACCTTAGGCGGATCTTCCTGGTGGCGGCGGCCAGTCTTCCGACCGGCTGCTGCCGCCGCCATTTCCAGGTAAAACAAAAACAAAAAAAGTGATAGGCTACGTAAAGATTTACGTAGCCTATCATGGCTAGATTTAAAAAAAACACCATGATAGGCTACGTAAATGTTTACGTAGCCTATCACGGCTGATTAAAAAAAAAAAATGCGTGTACGCAAATGGCGGCGCCCATGGGTGCTGCCATTTGCATTCCTTATTTTGGCATGTCTTAGTCTACGTAAACATTTACATAGACTAAGACGGCGAAAATAAGGGGAACGCAAATAGCTTAGACGCTACGCTATTTGTGTTCCCCTTATTTTCGCTGTCAGCATCTACACTATTTGCGTTCCCCTTATTTTCGCCGTCTTAGTCTACATAAATGTTTACGTAGACTAAGACATGCCAAAATAAGGAATGCAAATGGCGGTGCCCATGGGCGCCGCCATTTGCGTACGCACGTTTGTTTGTTTTTTAATCAGCTGTGATAGGCTACATAAACATTTATGTAGCCTATCACGGCTGACTGCTACGGCCGCCGCCATTTGCGTCCCTGCTAGCCAGCGGCCGGATGTCCGGCTGCTGGCAGAGCCAGCCGGCGGCTCCAGAGAATCCCTGCGGAGTGGAGCCGGCCGGCCAGGATTCTGGGGGGAGGGACGGAATGCCTCCCCCCCAGCATCAGCATAATCCGCGGAAAGGTAAGTACCTTTCGTACATCCCTAGTATACATCAGGGCAGGCAACATGGTGCCTATAGGCACCAGTGCAACCCTGGAGCTCTTTCTTGGTGCCCACCAGGATGTCCTACCCCTCCTTCTTTTTAAAAAAACACATTTTCTTACTGGCAGCTGGGATCACTGTGCAATGGGTTTCTAATGCTGCCAAAAACTGTGGGTTCAAAGGAGTTGTGTAGTGTGTTGGTGCACAGACCCCACCTCTGCCTTGTACTCAGTCTTTGGGGCAGGTTACTTGTCCTTTGCCGCACCTCCCATTGCAGCCATTTTGTGGTGGTACCCAGGACGGTTTCTCAAATTGCCAGATGTACCCACAGGCCAGAAACATTGCCTATCCCAGGTATACATGATGTTTTTGTCTCTAGGAAACCTGTGTATTAACTCTACATTCATGTGTCATTCTTTGTGAGAGTGTGGCAAGTTAGTCTGAAAGTTAAAAAAAAATCTGCAAAGATCTGATTTGCTGATGAATCTAGTATCTTGGGTGCCCAGTGAGTACAGAGTCACTTTGAAAATCAGTCTTTAAGAGACCAAAGGGAAAGAAAAGTTCCCAGCCAACATTCATGCTGCTAAAAGAGTTCCCTTTTCAGAAAGTCAAATAAGTAGCTTGATAAGATGATCTTCTGCCTTGTGTGTGTAAAGGGCACTTTTCAGAAATCCTGTTTTGGTCAAAGAAAATACAGATGACTTGTCCTAGAATACACTTCTAAAAGAATACAGAATACAATGAGCCAGGGTGGTGTGGTGAGAGTGTTGGACTGGGAGCAGGGAGATCCGGGTTCTAGTCCCCACTCGGCCATGGAAGCTCACTGGGTGACTTTGGGCCAGTCACAGATTCTCAGCCCAACCTACCTCACAGGGTTGTTGTGAGGATGAAATGGAGAGGAGGAGAATTATGTACACTGCCTTGCGTTCCTTGGAGGAAAAAAGCTGGGGTATAAATGCAATAAATAAGTAAGTACAGAAGGTGAGAAGCCATGCCTTGCAATCTAAACAAACAGTGTTTACCTGTGCAAAAATAATCTGCAAATCTGCTTCTTGCTCACAAGCATCACCTGTGCACAGATTAGTTGAATTTACAATGGGATTGACTACATGAAGGCTTCATTTCAGGGAGATACCATGAGAGCAAATAGGCTAGTCTAATTCTCAAAAGAGAAATGTCCATCACATTTTGGGGGGAATAGCACTCTGTCTTGGGAGAAATCAAAAGATATTGACTTTTCTTGCACAGACACTGACTGACTATGCATGGTGATGTATTAGCTCCTTTAGGGTTTATTCACATATTACATGCAGATGGTATGCTGCTCTGTATAACTGGCTGGGGCTGGTGAAAGTGGAACTGCCTGGAAAGTGCGTTCGATTCCCTCCTCCCCCCTACACTTGATCTTGAGCCTGCCTTTTCTGTTTGTTTCAAGGTATATAAGGCTGTGGCCGCCTGAGATGCTGTACTGGGGCTGGGGCTGGCGGGAGTATAACGGGGCTATAGAAGCATATCTAGACCACATTCCTTTAACAGTCATGACCTCTCTCCCATGGAATCCTGGGAATTGTAGTTCTCTGTGGGATAATAGGGATATCACACAGAATTCTAAGGGCATTTCTACACCAGCCTAAAATCCTGCACTTAAAATGGAGCTTTGTGCTTCAGTTTTAAATGCAGGATCACCACTGACTCACTTTACATGCGCTTCCTCCCCCCCCCCCCCCGTATCTTGAGTCTTCCATTATCTTTCATTGATCTCGCTCCTATGGGTGTGTGAAACCCCGTTCTGGCCGGCATTCCACAGTAGGGGGGGAGGCGATCCGTCTCTCCCCCCCCGGAATCCTCCCCGGTCGGTTCCGCTCCACAGCAAGGCTGCGGAGCCAGCTGCAGCCGGACTTCGGGCCGCCATTTGTGTCCCTGCCAAGCCGTGATAGGCTACATAAGTATCTACGTAGCCTATCACAGCAAAAGGCAGGGACGCAAATGGCGCCACTACGCCATTTGCGTCCCTGTCTTTTGCTGTGATAGGCTATGTAGATACTTACGTAGCCTATCACGGATTGGCAGGGACGCAAATGGCAGCCGGCGTGGCAGCCGCCATTTGCGGCCGCAGCCTGGCAGCGGCTGGAAGATGACCCGGAGCCACCGCCAGGTGGGTCCATTCCGGGGGGGATTTTGGGGGGTGGGGGGGGTAGTCTGTTCTGCCACAGACTCTGGAGGGTGGATTCTAAAGAATCCAGCCTCACTGGAGTCTGTGGCGGAATTCTCCAACATCCCTCCTTGCTCCTCTTTTTCATGGAGGAAATTGAAATGGAACACAAACGGGGTAATTTGATAGCTCATTATCTGCAATCTATTTAAAATGGAACAAAGGGCATTTAGTGCAGAAGGGTCATGGCAGGGTCGCGGCGTCATGTAAAGAGCCCACAGACTTCCATGAAGGAGCAATCTCAATCGCAGGATAAAAGCTCCATGTGATGAAGCCCTAAGTGCCCCCACCAAGTTCTAGTTTGTGGGATTCTTTGGGGAAAGCCACAACTGTCAAATAGACACATAACTAATATAAGTGTATAGTTTAGATATGACATAGGGATACTTTCATGTAAATAGGTTTGTGAGTGATCATAGTGCCAAGTACACCCCTCCCCCAGCCCCAAATTAGGCTGCAACTGTATGTTATGTTGATGGCGCTTTTTAATAAAGCATGCTTAAACTGACCACTTTTACTTCGAAGAAAAAGCAGGTGTGGTAGCCTGATCTGGAATATGCTCTCTATGAAGACCGGGGCCTTACCATCAGATTCCTGCTGAAAATTATTCTCCTCCACCTCTTGCTGGCCGCTATTTGCCCCCTAACATTCTGATCGCATCAAACAGCACCTTTTGGGACAAAATAGTAGCCAGGTGATGGGGGGATGATTTTCAGCAGGAAACTTGTGCAGGCCCCTGATACAGATTGGGAGCATGTTCCCGATCAGTGTCCTGCACCTTTTTCTACAAAATCAAAGTGGCCAGTTTAAGGGTGGAGAGGGGGGAGCATTAATAATGTAACCTGTAAATTGTCCAAGAAACATTCAAAGGAGTAATCTCCCTCCAATTGCTGATTGGGCTAGGGTACTGGGTAGATAGTGTGGTGCCAGTGGGCAATTCTTGGCGCCCACCAAGGTGCCCTACCTCTCCCACTTTTTTAAAAAATACTTTCTTACCGGTGGCTGTGAATTAGGCTTCTGCTGAAAACTGTAAGTTCAAAGGCATTGTTTAGTGTGTTGGGGCACAGACCACACCTCTGCCTTGTGCTTTGTCTTTTGAGCAGGTTTCTTGTCCTTTGCCACGCCTCCCATGGCAGCCATTTTGTGGTAGTGCCCAGGACAGTTTCTTAAATTGCCACATGTGCCCATGGCCCCAAAAGGTTGCCTACTTTGGACTAGCAGGATCAGCACAAGAAACGCACAAATAGTGACAGTGGGTCTAAACTCCTGAAGCTGGACATACCTATTCAGTAGGGATTATTTTTATGTTCTTAAGCTGCCAATTAATGTTTCTGCATCCCTATCCATTGATGAATTTTACTGTGTCCACATTTGGTATTGTGCATTTTATATCAGTCTTAGAGATTATCTTGTCAGAGCTCTTGAAATATATAAATCCTCCGTTAAAAACCAGTGCAAAAAATATTATTGTGCACGTCCCTGACAGCAAAATTACCATCACCTAGCCCTCATACTACAAATTCAGCGAGACGCAGTAAGAAATCAATAAAAACACAAATTGCTCCATCAATACGTGCATTCATTTATACTCTTCAAGGTTATCTTTGTAATGTTGGTGCAGAGGCACATTTTCTCTGTCATGCATATTAAACCAGGCAAAGAGTTATGGAAAGGAAACCCAATCTGTCAGAATAAATCTAGTCGAGCATCTACAATAGATAGGTGCCATGGGTTTCATTCCCACGCCTGCTCAGCCACACATATCCTCTAGGTGGATGTAGCTAATATTTTGAAATGTGCATAGATGATTTGATCAGTACTTCTAACCGACCTTCTCCTGTGTATATAATCAATAATGCCCCAAGGTTGACATGCTATTGTTAGCATGCAATGGGTTCATATTCATCTTAGCCACTTACTATGACTATCACCATAATGATGGTGTGAATTATTTTATTTTTTACAACAGATCACACTTGTGCAATCATTTTCCCCATACACAAAATAAAAGGCTAGCAAGTAATACTTTCTTAGTGTTTTCACATGTGTAAGCTTTTGGCAAAAATAATGGGAGATTAGAAATTAAGTCTATCCTCCTTCCTAAGGTTCTGGATCACTAAAAAAACCCAGTAGATTATTGAAGGAGAAAACATGGAAACATTGATTGTTGAAGGTAAAGCAACCTCTTTTAATCTCTGGATGTCAAATTTTAAAAGGGGAAATGATGTCAAGTATTCACACATTCATACTAATTTAGGGTTAAAGCCTAATCCAGCTCTCCTCAACATTCTGCTCTCCTACAGATATGTTGGACTACAGCTCCCATCGTGGCTCAAACTATGGAAATCATGACAGCCACATGGAAAGTCTGTGCTTGGAGGTACCAGCTCACAAGAATGGCACTTCTGTGTGAGCGCTGTTCAGCTGCAAGCCAAGTAGCATCCCCATAGATTCTAAGAGGTGAAAGCTGCAGGTGACCAGGTATACAAATCAGCTAATTGGACTCAAACATCAAATTGAATTCAAATAGTCTGTTTAGGTGTTAATGGATCTCAATATTTGAGGCATATATACTGAAGCTCTAGGCAAGTAAAAACAGAACAGAACTGAAGCACACAAACTTTCATTCAAAAAATCCCAGCTCCAGCTTGCTCCTGCTGTTTTAGTCCTAAAAGCCAACCTAGACCGAGCGGGCTTAAATCCTTCCAAGATGCTCGTAAGTCTCCAGGTGAGGGGGTGGAGAGTTCAGTCATTATGAAACAGACCAACAATTGCTTGCTGAGTGCTTTTTAAAAAAAACTACTTTGAAACATGGCATCGTTTAGAACACGGTTGGGCATCAGTTAGATCTCCATATGTTATGGACTTCAGCTTCCAGTGTTGGCCATACTAGCAGGGCCTATGGGAGCTGAAGTCCAAAACGTCTGGAGATACACTTTCTCCCGCACCTGGTTTAGAGGGTATGGTTGGTCGATCTTAGACACATAACGGGAAATGGCCTCCGCAGTATCTTGGAACTTAGCCATTGTCAGGTGCCACGGGGCTTGAACTGCAAGTCAGGCCTTAGGTCCCTGCTTCCTGCATCACTGATACTTCTTGTCACAAGAGGGAGCTACAATTTGAACTGGGACACTCTTCTCACTACAGCCCAGAATCCTCCAGGTCCAGAGAATTGGATAGGGACATACAAGAATTTTATTTCTGTTCACAAATCATGTGAACATGGCCTGTTTGCAATCCCAAACACATAGCAGGAGTGCATTTTCCAAGAAATGTTTTCAAATTCTTGAATTTGCTATTGCATTTGAAAATTGTGTGTTTTTAACAAATCACTTTGAAATGTGCATTTTTTTTAAAAAAAAATATGCATTTTAATGATTTAATCAATGGGGGAAAATGTATGCTTTTGGAAAAACGCACACAGAAATGTGCACTTTTCCCATTTGAGCTGAAAAACAGGTCGAAAAGAGAAGCAAGCCAAAACGAGCTTCCAAATGATTTTCGGAGGATTTAGATGAGCTTGAAAATCCCTGTTTCTCCTATCCATAGAATCGAATGATGCCAGAGAGTCATGTCTGCTGCCCTCCCTCAGTCTGGACAACTTGCCACTTGGGGAAGCCACCAACTTTCCTGTCTATGATGCTAAATCATCTGGGTGGCTGGCTGTACACCTGCTGTCAGTCTTCCTGATGCCTGCTGGTTGGATGTCTGGTTATCTTCCCTCAGGTATTTCCTGGACCTTGACTTGCATATCTGACAGTCATCTAGGGCAGCCTTCCCCAACCTGGTGCCTTCCAGATACTTTGGACTACAACTCCAGGGATTCTTGGCCATTGGCCATGCTGGCTGGGGCTGATGAGAGTTGCAGTCCAAAACATTTGGAGGGTGCCAGGTTGTGGAAGGCTGATCTAGAGTTTTTTAAGTTCAAGAACGGCACCTTAAATTGTGCATGAAAAACAACAAAGTCAATGAAGCCACTGATTAAATATGTTCCCAGAACCCCAGGTGTCTATACATTAATAAGCTGCTTATGGTCCATCAGGAAAACAATATTATATGCAGAGCCACAAAACTACAAAAGAATACAATTAGGGATGGCGGAGAAATCCGCCACGGACTCCAATGAGTCTGTGGTGGAACGGACTACCCCCCCCCCGCCACCCCGCAACATTTTCCTGGGATGGACCCTACCTGCTGCTAGCCGGTCCAGGTCCATCCCCTGCTGTCCATTGCCCCGGTCTGCGGATGCAAATGGCGTCCGGCGTAGCGGATGCCATTTGTGTCCCTGCTTTAGCTGTGATAGGCTACGTAAATCCTTACATAAAGATTTACGTAGCTTATCTAGGGATGTCAGAGAAATCTGCTCGAAAGTCAAATGGGACCGAATTCAAACACATTTGGCCCGCCGAACCCTCCCCCGGGATGGGGCGCCCCGGTCTACTCGAACCGGAGCTCACGCGGTACTTTTTTTTTTCTCTGCCGAAAATTTTACGAAGGTATTTACGAAGGAAACTTCGCAAATTGGGACGAAAGATGGCGAAAGGGATTTTACGAAACTATTTAATAAACATGCAGTTTCCTGCTACGACGCGGCTTTCTTTCGCTGGGAGGGACGGGGTCACGAAGTGCACATAGCCTGCCTGAGGCTGAGTCACGAACTGCATGTAGCCTCATCTTTTGTTTTATTGTCTGTGTGTGAAGGTGAGGTCAGGTTCAGGTCAGGTGAGGTCAGGTGAGCGAGATCCCTCCAGGCTACCCCCCCACCCCACCTGGAAGATAACGTCATTGAGGGGAGGGAACTCATTGACCATTTATCCCGTGGATTCCCGCCTTCAGTTCACATAGGACGGCGGTCGTGTATGTCCAGCAGCCTCAGTTGCTCCAGGCCAGACTCCAGAGTCCAGACTAGAACAGAGGCGCCGCTGCTGCAGACAGAGTGTCCGTCCCAGCAGCTGCGAGGAGTGTGTTTCTGCATCCCCCCATTCTACGGCACTGCAGTTCAACCTTTATTACAGTGAAGGTATGTTTACTTTACCTGAATGTGCCCCTATGCTTAGTGATTTTGGGGTGAGATGGAGGAGCAGGGGGAACTGGGTGGGAAGGCATCCTCCCTCCAGCAGCCTTTGTTAGTCTGCCGGGCCCGGGAAGGACTCCATCCCCCACCCTCCTGGGCTTTCCAGGATTAATCCATGTGCCTGCCTATGTATTTCTGAGTGGGTTGGGGCGGGGGGAACTGGGTGGGAGGGAAGGCATGCTCCAGCAGCCATTGTTAGTCTGCAAGGACTCCATCCCCCATCCTCCTGGGCTTTCCAGGATTAATCCATGTGCCTGCCTATGTATTTCTGAGTGGGTTGGGGCAGGGGGAGGGAAGGGAAGGGAACTGGGTGGGGGGAAAGGCATGAGCGGCCATTGTTAGTCTGCCGGGCCCGGGAAGGACTCCATCCTCCAGCATCCTGTGTGTACTGTAGGCTTGTGTTTTTCAGGCCGCATGGATGGACTACATCCTCCATCCTGGGCTTTTCAGCCTAATCTGCTGTACAGTATGCCCCTATTTAGTTAGCATTGAATGGCTGGATTGGTGGGTAACTACTTCTACACTGCACTATATCTGCGAATGTAGGCTGTTCACATGATTTCAGCTTTGCCACATGCATTTATGTCTCCTTCTGCCCAGAGACATGAACATGGAGAAAAGAGGAACTCGTGGTCAATCCAGCACTCAAAAGAGGCGTGGATGCCCGGCGAGAACATACACCGCTGAGGTTGCATTTCAGCGGTATTTTAAGAATGAGATGGAAGAGGAGGAAGCCCAAGGTGTGACCAGCAGCGGCAGCAGCCCCAGCCCCAGCCCACCCCACACCCGTAAGCAGCTCACACCACCAATTTCCGCTACAGAAAGTGGCACAGGCACAGCCGGCCACAACTCCAGAGGAAGAGGAAGAAAGTTCATGGATGGTGAGCGGAAGGGCAGTGTCTCCAAACCCAAAGCGGATGAAAATGTTCCCAAGGAGACTGTACAGCGGCGGAATGAAAGTCAAGATACCTACATCATTCCAAAGGATGAATCTGGTAAGACTCTGTCATCACAGGTGCTTGTAAATATCTGGATACAAATAAATATCTTTGAATATTTGAATAGTCCCTACATTAGCCTTCTGCAACCTGCAGCCTTCCAGATGTTTTCGGCTACAACTCCCAGCATTATTGACCATTGGTCATGCCGGCTGGGCCTGATGGGAGTTGAAGTCCAAAACCTTTGGAGGGGACCATTTGGGGAAGGGATCTTCTTCTTCAACACGACAAAACATACACGACTGTTTTACATTCATTCATATTCATTGCTGTGAACATATTTCATATTATTTAAATGTTACATGCTACTCCAGTACTAAAGAAAACCCCAATTCTTTAAAAGAACTGCAATACTTTCTCAAACGATACACCTTTTCGGTGGGAAAACACTTCAGTGTTTTGTGCTTGCTTTGTTTCCAAAGCCATTCATCATAGTTTGCTGTCTTGTTTGGCCTTGATCTCTTTTAACTAGAGCTGCAATGTGAATTGATTAAGCAATTACATTTCTGAGGATGGTTTTTAAAAGAGGGCCTGACTAATCAGACACTGCTCCCGGGGGGCCACAAATGCACCCCAGAAAAAGGCAGTGGGATTTGCCAAGTATGTGCTCAGGTCAGGACCAGCCCTATCGTTGGGTAGCAGCGAGGTGTTGGGGCACAGAACTGTGGGTGCTCCTCAGACTGCCTTGTAGCTCCTCAGCCAGCTTGTTGTCCTCTGGTGTGGTGGAAGAGGCTCTCCCATTGTCACTGTTCAAGTAAGATTCAGCTATCGCTCTGTGTAGGATGGAGGGGTGCCATTTTATCCTTTGCCTCAGGAAGCAAAACGCTTTGGGCCAGCCCTGTAGGTGCTGAGTCCCACACAGTGGTATAATAGAGCTGATGCAAAGGAGTGGACCTTGCAAGGGAGCAAGATATCTCCTCCCCCATGCTTTTCAGACTTTCACCGGTGAGGGCACGTTTAGATAACTCTTGTTGAGTTTCCAAGTCTGTACAGCACATTTTTTTTTGCACCTAATGTGTTTTCGCAGTGCTAGCTAGTGCAGTAGTAGCTTACATCTGCACCTTGTGTCATGTTGATTGATCGCAATTCCAAGCTATGTTTCATAGATTTCTGCAAATACACAGTTTTATTCTCTTGGCTATTACTCATGTGTAAAAGTTGCATTTCTCATGAAACTCGGCTTCTATCTATTTTGAATCTTTACAGAGATGCCCACAACCGTCCTCCCTGCATCAGACAGCGGAAGTGGGACAGGTGAACCAGGTCCACAGCTGCCTGCTGATAATCACCTCGTGGGCGGCGGCTCATGTGATTTTGAAAAAAAGGCCGGAGGACTTAGTGTCATCAGTGATCTGGACAGCAAAGATGAGGAGGAGCCCTTCTATATCAATGATGTCCCTGCTGAGACTGGGTCTGACTCTGTTCTCCACTTCCAGCCTTCTGGGTTCTTTGGGAGCAATCCCAAACCTCAGGAACAAACATCCCCTGCTAAGCACTGGTCAGCGCCATCAACAACACCGACAACAACACCATCCACGAATGAGCGGAAACGTGCAGCTCCTGATGCCACCTCATCTGGAACCGATACCCCCATTCCCCAAAGAAGAAATGGTGGTGGCAGGGTGAGCTCCTATGTGTGGCGCTTCTTCAAATATGCAGAGAACGACCGCTATGTCGTGATGTGCGATATTTGTCGAAGCCGTGTGCGGCTAGGAAAAGAAGGGGGCTGTGCACGAGTGGGCACGTCTGCCATGAGGCGACACATGGAGGTGCATCATCCGCTTCTTGTGCCCAAAGATAGCCACGGGAAGCCACAACCATCCAAAAAGAACAGTACCGCCTTCTTTGCCTCATCTTCCAAAGACCTCACGCAAAGTGGTCTGGGTGAGAAGGGCACAGAAGGCAGCTTCGCTAAGAGGCAGGCATCACTGGAGAAATGCCTCACGCTGACACAGAAATTCCCCTCTGACAGCGTCCAGGCACAAAGGTTGATTCAGGACCTGACAGTGGTCATTGCAACACGTATGCTTCCCTTCTCCCTGGTGGAAGATGAAGACTTTTTGCGCTTCATTAAGAGAATGTGCCCTCGGTGGGATGTCCCCTCTCGTCACTACATTAGTGGCATAGCCATTCCAGCCCTGGCTTCTGCAATCAGACGGGTGCTCCAACAGGATTTGAAATGTTCAGTTGGAGGAAGTGTACATTTAATGAGTGACACATGGACAAGTAACCAAACAAAGTCTTATCTGTGTGTCACCGCGCAATGGGTATCCATCAGTGCGAGCAGCCGACTGACTCGTAGAACAGCTACATTGTCCCTCACAATGCTCTCAGGGACACACACAGCAGAAAACATCAGCAGTAGCATCAGTGGTGTTGTTCAGTCCTGGTTGGCCCCCTTAAATCTAACAGTGGGCTGTGTAGCAACAGACAATGCCTCCAACTACCTAAAAGCAGCCCGCATCACACAGCTAAACCACATTCAGTGCGTTGTGCACTGTTTGAACCTTGTGGTGCATTCCGGATTGAGCAACGCATCTCCTAAAATAGGCAAGCTACTTAAGGTGGCCCGATCCATTTGCACCCACTTCAGGCAGTCCTGCTCAGCAATGGAGGCAATCGGCGCCATCCAACGTAGCCGTGGCCTTCCAGAACACAAATTCATTTTGGATGTGTGCACGCGCTGGAACAGCACATTGCATATGCTTCAGAGACTCTGTGAGCAGAGATCAGCTATAAACGACTACATTACTGAGAAACAACACCACTCCAAATTTTTTGTCACACCACATCAGTGGCTCTTGATGCAAGACCTGGTGGACATTTTAAACATTTCCGATGAATGCACAACGGTACTGAGTGCAGACTGTGCCACACTGGGCCAGGTTCTACCTGTGCTGAAGATTATAGAGGGGGTGCTGAGAAAACGCCATGCTGAGCTTTGTGAGCGCACCAGTGCTGTAGGCAGTCAAGTCCCCAATCCTGCAGTTAGGCTTGCTGAATTCCTTCTGCAGGAGCTGGGCACCAACAAACACATCACTTCGATGAGGGGGGACATGAAATACGTTGCTGCTGCATTCCTTGAACCACGGTTCCGGGATAGCCCAACAAGGGCGGTGACTTCCAAAGTGTAAAAACCTATTTGACAGAGAAAGTCATGGAGTGCTGCCGCAGCCAGAGAGATGTGCTGGATGAGAAGGAGCTGGGGAAGAGTGAGGTTAGTAGGACTACTACCTCCCCTGAAGATAATAGCTGCAGCAGTAGCACCATCACCAGGAGGAGGGGCGATGATGACGCCACAGCAGCTGCATCACCAACACAGCATACAGACACAGGGGCATCTTGTTGAAAGTTCACCTTGCACTCCTCAATGGCAGTGGAGCTCGGTGTAAGTGGGAGCAGGCAGGGGGAATGTGCCAAAGCAGCCAGGAAAGGATCAGCTTATGATGTGGCTATCCAGGAACTGGAAGCTTATGCCAGAGAGAGTTTCTCCGGAACACAGAGCAGCCCAGAGAGTGATCCTCTCCTCTCCTATACTGGGAGACAAACGTGGCGTTTGGCCAAATCTGACCAAAGTTGCCATTTGGCATCTATCTTGCCCTCCCTCGAGTGTGTCCTCTGAAAGGCTTTTCTACACCACTGGCAACATTGTCACCACCCACCGAAGCAGACTCACACCAGAACATGTCTCCACCCTTTCTTCATACGCTCCAACGGGTTGGATTCCCGAGGAGCACCTCCCCCCCTCCCCACCAGCTGTCAGCAGAGTGGAACAGTCATCAAGTGATGAGGAAGACCCCTGGAATGATGATACTGCTGCTAATGTGAGCCAGAGTTCTGAGGGACAATGAGGCAGAATGATATAATTTGTGAGTGTGGTCACACTGAGGTGTCCCTCAGAACTTTGTCCAAACAAGCAGTTCCTGTCTGGCCTGGGCAGAGCCCAAAGCACTGGCGATATGTGGCGGAGCTTTATAATACCTCACATGCAGAGTCCAGTTGCGCTGCCGGACTGTGTGTGGCGGACTATGCAACAGCGTACATCCCTGCTACACACACACACACACACACACACACACACAGAGTTTTCTATGCATCCCAGTGTACTTAGCTATCGACTGTATATGTGTATCTTTACCCCTCTGAATGTTAGTATGATTCTTATTCCCCAAATGTATGTATAGTTCTAATTCTCTTGATGTGTGCTTTTAATTCATTTAAAATTCTTTCATAAATCAAGGAATTGCTTTCAAAGACCTTGTTGTGGTCTCTTTCTGGACTCCCTCAGCTTTTGGGTTTTCCTAAGCACCGAGAGTTCTATGTGAAAAGATCCCTCTGGTATGTGTCCAGTTTACATGTATGTGATATGCACCTCCACGTAAAACAAAGCATACTTCATAGAATCATAGAGTTATAGAATCATAGGGTTGGAAGGGGCCTACAAGGCCATCGAGTCCAACCCCCTGCTCAATGCAGGTATCCAAGTCAGAGCATCCCTGGCAGATGGCTGTCCAGCCTCGTCTTGAATGCATTCATTCATAACATCAGGGATGCTGACTGACCATCTCCCTATGAGGGAAGCTTACAGCAGCTGGGCTTGTTTGGCTGGGATTCTGGGAAGGCATTCTTGTTGCAGTTAACAGTAAGCAAACACAGAGATCATTGTGTACAATGATATCTGTGGACTTGAACCAAGGAATTGTTACCTTTTTTTTCGAAAGAACTTTATATACAAACAGAACAGATCAAAACAAAACACAGAAAGAATTGCAATGTTGGGCTGGGCACTGGCTGGCTGCAGGCCTCAGTTCGTAGTAGGAGGATGCAGTTCCCGCTCCATGGCCTCCAGCCTTCTTTGAAGGTCGTCACCTGTGTGTAGAAAGAGAAGAATAAAGCACAATGGTAATATGCATCTTGCAGGCAGAGTTGTTAGCTCAGGTCAGGTGCCATTCTGTAGTACTACTTACAGGTCCTCCTGAGCATCTGGACGTCTCCCATCAGACCCATCAGGAGCACAAGAGGAGGGGCTTCATCTGTGGAAGAAGGGTGGCCTTCCTCCACAGATGCTGCTTCTCTTGCTGCTGGCTCTTCCTCCTCCTCTTCTTCCTCCTCCTCCTCTGTCCTCTCCCTCTCCGCGGCCCTCAGTGCCTCCTCCGCCAGCAAGGCACGATGCGCAGCTGTGGGATGTCACAGTAACAGAATGAATGCATTTATATATGTGGTGCGTGAACAAAACCACAGTCATTGATTGATCTGTCTATCACCATCCCCACTACCGTAAGAACCACTGATTCTGTCCTCCCACCACAAGGTCTAATGATGAGGGGATAATTAGGGAGGCAGATTATACAGTACTGACAGTTTTGGTGTGATGGGGACTGTTGGACTTCTGTAAACATGCACAGGATTGCACTTCTAGTCACCCATTTCTACATTTGCAATGCCATGGTATCTGTTTATTCTATTGATGCATTGCATAAATGCCACCTTTTTTCCTAGCGTAAGGAACCCAAGGCGGCTCACATTAGCCTCTCCCTCTCCATTTAACGCTCACAACAACAACACTGAGGTAGGCTGGGGCTTTCTGACTGGGCCAAAGTCACCCAGCGAGTTTCCATGGCTGAGTGGACTATACCCAGATCTCCAAGCTCTCAGATGAACACTTGCTCATGAGTTGACTTGAGCGCCAATGTCTTGGTAGAAAGGTGGGGTGGGTGGGGTGCAAAAATTCAGCAATCACTACATGAAGAAGGATAACGTGCACACTGAGAGACTGGTCCTGTTGCTGCTGAGCTGGTGCCAGTCCCCCTGTGTGCACTGTGCAGAGACCGGCAGCAGCAGCATTTCCCTGGAAATGGACAGCGTGTCAGTGTGTAATATGAGTTGTAGCCAGGCCCGCATAATCCTATGCATGTGGTTGTACAGGAAAAAGCAATGCAGTTCCCAGCATCCCTTCAACCAGCCAAAGTGGTCGGAAGATGATGGGACCTTTTTCTGTCCTAGTTCAACAAGCATAGGATTGCAGGCTAAATGTCAGGATTTGTTTGTTTCCGCATGAGACCACAAAGAGATAGCTTCATTTTCGGTACACATCCTCGTCTTCATATTTAGTTAAGCTTGATGATGGGATGGGATAACTATAACTTACCAGGCATATGCCTCTGCAAAAATGGGGGCCGGCCTGCTTTGACCCACATTCTGTGGGTGCGCCAGTAGTAGGGGGGGTTGGAGAGTGGTGCCCTCTTCTCGGCAGCAGCAATCCCCTCTCTGACGAAGGACTGCTTTAGTGCCTTCCATTTGGACCTCAATTGTCCAATTGTGCGATGGTGGCCCGCTCGCTCCATCCTCCTCTTTATCTGGGCCCAATAAAGTTCATTGCGGCAGGAGGAGCTGCCAAACAGCACTGCCACCGCCTCGCTGCTCTTAATGTTGATGAGGAGGGCCTTGGTCTCCTCATGGTCCCACCTCCTGCCATGCACTGGTGCAGCCATTTTAGAGCAGCCACACTACTACTACACACACACACCAAGACAGACAGCCACGCACAACCACCACTTAACTACACACAGACCAAACCGGACAAAAACACCACAATGCACAACTACACACACACACACACACACACACCAGACAAAACCACCACAATGCACAAACAACAGGAAATCCACTAAGCACCACCACTAACACACCACCACCACCACAGAACTCCACCCACAAATCACCACGCAGACGCAAGCGCAAATGCAGACGACATTCAGGAAGTTAGCAGGAAGTTGACGACAGATTTTGTGGAAGCGGAGCTGCAGCCCCATTTTTTTTTTATTGTGAGGCGGTTAGGTTAACAATAAACCTAACCAGTAAACACAATAAAACACCAGTAAACACAAGGATCATCAAGCACAAATACACAGAAATTAATAAAATCACAGTCCCTGTCCGAGAAAACAAGACAGTGGGGGAGCGCACAGAGGGCGGGAAACATTTCGGGCAGCAACGAAAAAAAATACGTAAATAATTACAGAAATAGTGGGAAAGTTCTGGCCAAGGCAATCCACAATGGCGAGAGTGCGGCGGAAGCTACGGGGGGATTCCCCCCTAGGGAGGAAATACATAAGCAACCCCAGCAATGGCGAGAGTGTGGCAGAAGCTATGGGGGGATTCCCCCCTAGGGGGGAAATACGTAAGCAATCACAACAAGGGATAGGGTCAATTCCGGCCAATGGAAACTACGTAAATATTTGCAACGAATAGTCTTTCGCAGAATGGCGGGACGGGACGGGCGGCTGTTGGGCGCGGAGAATTTTTCGATGTTTGCTGCGATTTTATTTATATAACTTTAGAGGCGAGGAAAAAAAAACAGTATTTTGGGGGTTTGCGGACAGCGGGGTGGGACAGAGGACGCCGATTGTGAAAGTCAAGCGGAATGGTAGGAGCACAATTCGTACATCCCTAAGCCTATCACGGCTAAAGCAGGGATGCAAATGGCAGACGCTACACTGGACACGATTTGCAGCTGCAGATGGGCCCGGCCGGCGGCTCTACAGACTCGCCACAGAGTGGAGCTGGCCAGGGAGGATTCCGGGAGGAGGGAGAGATCACCTCCTCACCCCCTCCCAGCAGACGCCCCAACCGGACGGGTGAGTGTGTTTCGTACACCCCTAAATACAATAAATGTCTCACTGTTAAGCAAAGAAAGCAATTTACTTGTTTGTTTCTATGTGCTGAATGCAGAATTTGATGATGCTTTCCCTATCAAAGGGTACCTTAATAATGCAACTATTGTTATTTTTCACCATTCAGTGTTCAATATGGAAATCTATGTAATCATCTAGCAACCTCTCCCTTGGATTTTAAGTTTTAAGCAGGCAAAACCATAAAGCAATGTGATTAACTCTGATTGTAAAACGCCCTCCATATAACAAAGATATAAATTATTGGTTCCCTTAACAACTGCAAATCACTCTTACCTGGTTGCATTACAATCTCTTTTTCTGCATTGTGAGCTATTATCAGCCTGACCTTGTTTGTGCAATACCAATGCTATGTTCTACAGCTCAAAAAATGTGCATTTTCCCATAGCTAGCCTGATCCTGAGTGTTTTTACCAGCTGCCTACCTACTCCCTAAGAATCCTAAGCAGTGAACTGGTGATATGTGCTTACTGGTGTCTGACCCAGTAGGCACATAAGTTATATATATCTACTGAGTCAGAGCAAACTAGTAGGGCAACAGGAGTATTGTTGCTGTTGTTGGTTTCACTGAAGTACTTCCCAATGCAGAAGAGTCAAGTCACTTTCTAAACTGAAAGTGTCTTGCCTCTTTGGCAGTGAGAATGGCTGCAGCAAAAAAACAACGTTCAGAGGTCCAGCTGCACTCAGGATCAGGTTTAAAGTTCAATAGACTTTTAAACTTGCATTACTGAACTGGCCTAAAAAAATAAATATATATATAATTATATTGATAGAGGGCTCCATTTATTTATTTAAATATTTGTTCCTCGGATATCTTATTTATTTATGAAGCATTTGTATCACTTCATAACAGTTTCTAGAAAAATAGCTATGTTAGTCATTTACAATAGGAAAAAGGAAAAAAATGTGGCGTCTTAAAGACAAACAGATTTACATTGCAATAGTATGATGTTCACTCAGAAGTAAGTTCCACTGAGTTCAGTGGGATTTACTTCAGTGTAAGTGTGTATAGGATTGCAGCCTTACTATAGTATAAGCTTTAGGGAGCATTCCTGTGGCCGCTAGTCAGCGGCTAGATGGCCATAGAATATATGGTTTTCTGGGAACTGACCTTGGAGCCCACGCTCCGAGGTCGGTTCCCGGAGAATCAACCTTCCCCCACTTCCACGCTCCCTTCCCTTGCTCCGCGTTTGCAAGAGGAGCGTGGAGCGGCCGAAATGGGGCGTTCCAGGGTGGAGAGGGCGGAAATGCCTGTACGACACATCCAATATGTCATACGGCAGCCGCCTCCCCCGCTCTGCCCTCCTGCGGCTAGACAGCCGCAATTGGCTGCCTAGCCAAAAATGCAGGGCAGGAGAAGCGTGGAGGGAACAATCCCCTCCGTGCTTCTCCTGCCCTGCTTTGGATAGGCAGTCGCCTCCAAGTTCGGAGGCAGCCACCTATCTGAATAGGATTGCGCCCTTATTCTATTTATAGTGGTGAAAGCTCATGCCACAATAAATATAAATCATATAAGGATTGAATATATATTTAAAAACCTGGACTTTAGTCATGAAGCGTTGGAATAATAAGCTTCAAGATATATATATATTACCTGTTTGCTTTATTTTTGTGTATTACAGTCCAAGTTAAGGAACAGAAAGATAGTTAAGTTCTTTGTAGAGAAAATGTAGCAAAGCAAAGAAGACTTTAACCACTTAACATTAAAGAATACATGTAGCTAGGCATCAGAAATATGTTTGGTTGAAAGTCCTTTAAGGCTTTATAAATATAACATTATGTAGCCTTTCTATAAGGTCCGTACAGCTTTGCAGATATTATCTTGTTATAATCCTTACAGCAACTCTGTAAGACAGGTAAGTAATATTATTCCCATATTACAGATGGGGAAGGGCTGAGGCTGGGAGAGAGTGGCTTGCCAAGGACCCTCTGCTGGAAACTTAAAGACAATTAAGAATAAACTCCATTGGACACAGTGGGACTCCCCCCCCCCCAGTAAAATCGTATAGAATGGAGCACTTATTTTGTGGCAAAGGAAGAGTCAAACAAGGGACTTTCTGATTTGTAACTCAGTCCCTTAGGCAATACACTGCACCAGGTCTCTCTATAATACAGCAGAAAGTAATAAAACAACATTGAGGTTGATATGAGATATAACATCAAACATAAAGACCAAATTGCAGTGTTACATATTGAATCCTGAAACTCTTACTGGCTTTTTATTGCTATCACTTATGTGGTCCTCAGCTTAGAATTATTTTTCTTCTGTACTTTAACAAAGTGATTTGTATTATGCAAGGTTTTACATCAGCAAAGGAGGAGAAATGACTGCAGACAGACCTCTTAACTTGTATATGGATATTTGAACTGGATGGTTACTGGCCCTGCTGAGAGTACAGTAAAAATTAAAGGCCCATTCAAAACAAGACTGCTGTTGCTTATAGTCATGGAAACCTATTAACGCTGCAGTCCTATGCACATTTTCTCAGACATAAATCCCACTGGTTTCAACAGGACATACTCCCAAGTAAGGGTGCATAGGATTGCAGCCTCGCAATCCCCAATTCAAAGCCTTGGGTGTGCTCTAGTGTGTACATGGAGCTCCATCTTCAGCAGGGGCTGCCATGTTCACCACAACAGTAAGCTAATTCGAAATGTGACCGTGGATATAAAACAATGCACTCCACATCTCACAGAAATCATTGTCAATCTCCCCTGATTTTAATGGCTGTGGGCTGCATTTGGGGAAAATACATTACTCACATGTATAGCTTTTGTATCAAATTCTCATAGTTCTCCATGCATGTTTACATGTGTGTGCACGTGCGCACAAGTGTGGGAACCATAGCTTGGTGAGGGAACTGAGAATTAGAGATGGCTAGCAGAGTATCCTCCCTACAGGACTACAGTCTCAGGATATCAGGAGAGAGGGAATGACTACTAAACCTGTTTAAATCCAGTGTAGAAATGCCCTGAATCAAGACAAACATATATCAGAGGTTGGACTTTAGGTTGTTGTTGTTCAGTCGTTCAGTCGTGTCCGACTCTTCGTGACCCCATGGACCATAGCACGCCAGGCCTTCCTGTCCTGCGCTCTCTCCCGGAGCGCGTAGTTAAAAGCTAAGAGTGTGAGAACAATGTGGCTAACTTCTTAGGCTTTCTTCTAAACCCTACAAAGCCAAACACCATCCCAATTGTCATTTTAAAAAGACATTTCAGAGGCAATGAATGACTCAGTGGATCCATTTTCAAGGACGTATCAATTTCTTTGCCTTGCTATTGCATCAGAAATACCAAAGAAATAGAACTGCTGATGATCAAGCCAGACAGCAGCAATCAGTCTCCATACATTTGTTTGCATAACATTTTGGGTACTTTCAAGCTGGGCCATCTGGTTTCAATTCTCATCAGAGCTGCAATAATAAGTACAGTACTTCACAAGTATATAGCACATTTCAAATATTTCAAGTGCTTCACACACATTATCTGAGTAATCCTAACAGCGACCCTATAAGGTAGGCAACTATTATCACTACCCCTGTTAGTAAAGTGGGTGTCCATATGCAGATGCACTTGGTGGAGGAACATGGGAAAGGACAGGAGGGGTTTTCTGCATCCTAAGTTATGCAAGAAGACGATTTAAACACACACACACACACCCAAAAACATGAGCAAAGCTATGCCTGCACGCTGCCCTTGTGCTGCCAGCGAATGTTGGCCGCAGAGAGCCCACAGCAAGTGCTTTTTGTTTCCCTTCAGCCTAAGAGGAAGGCAGGGAACCGGGTACAGACCTCTAAGCCCAATTCCCATCTTCCGTAGGATCCTTTAAGTTGCAAGGCAGACTGCCCCTTCACCTACTCATTATCATCATCTTTATTACAGTCACCGACCAGACTTTGAGCATACAAAAACAAAAAGAGTCTACAGACACATTTAGAGAATATGCAATAAAATCAGTTCTGAAGAGATCTTATTCTCATAGCATTCAAAAAGAATGTTGCAAAAGCCTCAATTGTATCCCTATCCTCTGTTCTGCAGTAAAGAAGTGCATTGATATCTGATCTAATATCAAACAGTAATTTCTCTGTAAACTCTATATAAAAGGAGCAGCAAAGTAAGACATGAATAACTGATTTGATTTCGTTCCTTCACCTACTTCAAGGGTGTGGAACCTCAAGCCTTGGGGCTGAATCTGACCCTCCAGGGGTCCCAATCCAGCCCTTTGGGATTCTCCAGGGTGCTCCACCCTTTCCGCTGGCCCAGCCCTTTCCCTCAACCACCAATCATGTGGTGGTTTCCCAGGTTTTGTGCACCCACCCACCCACCCCCTAATCCTAAAAATGCCCCTCCTAAGGCTTAGTTACTGGCAGTAAGAACGTTAAGCCAAAATAGGCTAGTGTTTTTGTGTTTTGGCCTCACTCCTTTGGTCTTCTCCCCTGCCCACCACTGGAATGCGTCCCCCAAGAGCTTCTCCAAAATGGAATTTGACCCTCAGGTTGGAAGAGGTTCCCCACCCCTGTTCCAAGATAAATACCAAAGGGTTCCTCAGCACACAAGTCAGCATGGAAAATATTCTCTGAAGGTGGAGAGTATAAACCATAGCCTTGAGTTATGTGATCTGGTGGTAATGGACAAAGACATCATTCACCAAGTAAATGTAGTAAGCTCCCTGCAGAAACATCTGTAGGGTGTAGGCTCTGTCCTCTGTTATACAGGAGGAGACGGCAAGACCTGTTGGGGTGAATACCCAGCTGGCACTGTAATCTCTATGAAGCAGAGGGGAAGCATCATCTTGGGGTATTGATTTAGATGCCTACCTGGAAAATTACCAGGATCTGGATCAATTTTATATATTTTTCTTTTCATATTTTTCTGATGGTATCTTGGTTCTGTCTTTGTTCTTTTCTTCTAGTGTGTCTTGGTTCTCTCACACACACACTGTGTCTATACTATAACATGTTAAAGTTACACTGAATCTATAATAGGAAATCCATTTTAAGAATCTATCTATCTATCTATCTATCTATCTATCTATCTATCTATCTATCTATCTATCTATCTATACACTGTAGGCACCTCTCCAAGACCGAGAGAACTCCCCACCATAACCTAGTGTTTTTCTGATATACCTTCCCTTTCCAACATGATGAATTTAGGTTTTTTCCCCACATGGAGGCTGTTCCAGGCAGTTCAAACTGAAAGCATCATTCTTATCTGTCTCAAGGGCAAAATGATCAAAAGAAAAAGCAAGGAGCAGGGCCACGAGGACTCGGAGTACATTGTAAATTCTCAAGAAGCAAAGAGCTTGTGTAAGATTGATGGCTCCCCATTAACTCTCTGCTTTTGACAACTGACAGAGGGAGAGAGATGCCTGGTAGATGAATCACTGGAAAGATTCAGGGAGCAACTCACATGGCCTTGGCACCTGTATCCACCTCCTTAGGGAGGCCCCCGTCTTACATCTATTCACATATGCTCCAGACTCAATGCTTAGTGGGATGGTGAAATAATGTCCACCTACTCCACCCCAGCTCTGCTTCAAGTCTACACATTTGATGTATTTCTTGGGCTTGGTTTGTCCATGCAAGAAGTACAAGACTCAAATTCTCTGCACTTCTTTGCTGTAAATTTGGAGGACTATCATCTTTGGAACACTATCAATTTATTTATGACATACCGTATCAACTGAATATGTGAATTAACATGGGACAATTTAGTTGCACCTTAAGTCACATTGATTTCACTGGGAACCAAGTGCAACTAACATAGGCTTGACCTAACCTACAGAACCCTACACATGTTCACCTGATTTGCACAATCTCCCCTCTGCCCACAGCACTATTTTGACAGGTAATGATTGTGTGTTGTAGGATATGAGCACCTAAGTGTCAGCACACAACTATGTCAAACACATGGAGGCAGTGAGTGAAGATGGACATTATCTCATGGCCCCCTCATGTGTTTGAGTTTGCTAATTTAGAAAGTACGTGATTAGGCCTTTTGAGAATCACAGTTTTATATTTTTACAAGTACTATCTATCTTATTTATTTAGAACTGGCCACCTTAACAATGCCATTCTTTTGAATGGTAATCAAGAATATGTACACAGATTCCTTAATTAAATCAAGTGATCAGCAGAAAAGATAATTAAATGCAGCACAAAAAGCCATAGCCATAAGCCATTCTGCAAGTAAACATTAGTAAGAACAACTAAAACTGTGTCAACTGCATTTTATTTTGTTTTAATTGGGATGACATTCTTTAAGCTACCATTTGAAAATCCATAGGCTTCTGTTGTGATCTGCTTTCCTTTTTCTTCATCCTGTGACCTTACTGCAGCAGGTATGAAATATGTTTCAAAGTACAGCTCTGAACTCATTTGCAACTAATTATAACAGCCAAGTGGTGCAGTAAATGGAACCACCAATTTTTCTTCATTCATATATATATATATATATATATATATATATATATATATATATAAGCTTTCTGATGTTCGGCAGGTGAATTCCATGCATAATGTAAGACAGGCAATGCTGTTTGCATAATAAGCTATTTTCTACCATAGAAGCAGAAACATTTTATCACTATAGAGAAAACTCAGATTATGAATACATTTTCCATATATATAAGTTGATTTATGTGAAAATTACCAATAAAAGCAGAGTGTAGCCATCAACAAAATGTTTACTCCCAGCTTAATGTTCTCCAAAAGTTACAAATAAATATTTACCGCATCCCACTAAATGCAGTATTTTTAATAGGATACAGTATAGTCTGCGGGGTGCAATTGCATTTGGTGCTAAGTGTTCTTATGACTCAGGGTACGTGAGACGTTATATACTTTTCCTGCATAGAGACCCATCATGCATATTTTTCAAATTGTCTCTTGTGAACTGACCAGAGAACATTGTTCTTGGCCAGCCTCTGTAAATTTCATAAATATAAAATATTCAGGGAAGCTACAACTGACCATGGCTTTGCAGTGTGAGTTCACCAAATGTTCACTCATATATGATAATCACATATCTACATGTGTGTGTGCATGCATTTCCTACACAGAAATGTCATGTGTAAAAAAAAAAAAAAAAAGGCCCCCAATGTGCCAGTAAGTTCAATGGGTTAACGCAAGCATTTCATCTTCCAATTCTCCCAAAACACCCCGAAGCAAGATTTAATTGTGAGCTATGCACATGAGAAGTGTTTTTAACTCAGGAGATGGACTCAAGGGCTGAAACCCCACCTCCACTCATGACCTGCAAGACAGGAAGGAGGAGGTGACTGGAAGGTTAAAGGTTATTCCCTGTCCACACAGTTGCATACCCTACCCACCCAACTCCTGTGGTGCAAACTTAGCAAAACATTAGCATGAGGGGGACAACCTGTTCCCTCACACCAGAACTGGGGCACAACCCTGGCGAGTAGTTTCCTGTCATATTGGTGCATTGGTGTTTTTCCTCCTGTCCCCCTGAGCAGTACAGCCATGTATACTGGACAATGCATGTAACAGGGCTTAAACTGGGAGCCCTGCAGGCCAGGCACTGTCTCCCTGCATCACTGAGGTTGCTTGTCAGAGAAAGGAACTAGTATTTTATTGACTAGGGTACAATCCCATCTGGATGCCTGTCAGCCCCCAAACTTAGAGGCTGACAGGCATTCTATGCAGAGTGAGAAAAGTTGGCTTTTGCAAGCTTGGAGAGGCAGCCAGCGCAGTTCTCTCTGCGCTGGCTGTGAGGGGGCAGGGAGCTCAGACTCCTGGGTCCAAGGTCAGAGCACTGACTCCAGCCTCAGATCCAGAAATCTGAACTATTCTATGCCCCCCATGCTGTCTAGGGGCCATAGAATTGCTCTCTTATTGCTTTTCTATGTTTTTGCATATTTTTGTATTGTTTTTGTCTTGTACGCAGCCTTGAGAGGTTCTACCCTTGAAAGTGGCTTAAAAATCACTACATAAAAATAAATAAACTCTAGGAAAGTTGAGCTGGGACACAATGGCCACAGCCTAGAATTCTTCCGGTCCAGAGAATCAGATGATGCCAGAAAGCCAATCATGGGCCACAGCTTGCTATAAAGCTCCTGATCTGGTGCACTCTTTCAATCTGGGCAACTAAATCACTGCAGGAGGCCACCTGGCTCACCCTCTGTACCTCCAGACTCTCTGACTGCAGGTGGTTGTCAAACCTGAGTGTCCAATAATGGGATTAAGAAGTGACTCAGTCTGTATACACTGCTGAGTGAATGTACCGGAACACACAGGTTGTCATGATGCCTGTGTTCCGTAACAGTTACCATTCTTACACTTCACTTTCCTAGTTGAAACTTCAGTAAGTGAGCAGACTGCTTAAATGCAATGCAGCAGTTATGCAGGAAAGGTCAACTTGATGCATGTGACGGCCATTAATCAATCCTTCCCATACTCTCTAATTATCCTGACTGGCTTTACTGAATGAAGTGTGGATTACAGATCATCTATATATTTATTCACTGTCTTGGCTCTTGCCGCTTCTCTTGGAGATTAGAGGAGATATTCAGTTGTGACGTCCCCCTCCAATGATGCTGCCATCCCCTTTCTATTCCTGACCTCTGAGTATTGATCTTGCTAGTTGAATGGTGACTTGAACAAGATATCTAGTGCCATGTTCTGGATGCACACAAATGGAAAGAGAAGCCTGAAAGTATGTAGGTTGTCGCTGGGGATATGTTAGAATCCAGAGATGGGGCTGAATATAGTTTCCTGTAGCTGGGGGCAGGATTCAGTGCCCTTCATAGTTTCTTTCCTCTCTTAGAACTAACAAAAGGCTTAAATTAGGCCAAGTCAGACAAATTATGCACATGTGCTTAATTTGCATAATTTTAGAAGTGGCAAAACTCAGCTTTCCTCATTGCAGAATTTAGGGTTGCTTTGGTGCAATTTTTTGTGTGTACACACAGCACAGCCCTTCGTACATCCCATGATGAACTTTCAGATGTATCCAAAGCTACTTTTTTTTTTTTTTTGCAATAACATCCATGTGACAAACCTAGATAGCTAGACTGCTGTTCTCAGTGGGGGCTCTCTCAGGCATGGAGCCCACCCCCACCCCCACCCCAAGGCTCATCATAGCCTGCAGCTGAGCTATTGGACGTGCTGTAGGATTTTGATGTGGGCTCACTTTGGGGTTGGGTAGAGGGACAAAGTTAGTCTAATAGTAGTAGGACAAGAAGTCATTTTACAGTGCTGTGTTAGTTGCTTTTAGATTTAAGTGGACATTTTTAATTTGCATTTCCTCCCCACCAACTGTTGCTGGTTTCAGGATGGGGTAGGCAATTCTTTGTAATTAATTAGATTTATTATTATTGACTGGAAATGTCATGTTCTTTTGACCCTCTTCTGGAACATTCAGAACTAAATGCCTTCTTTATGGTGGGGGGGGTCGCTTTGATCCTAGGTTGCTCCATTCATGTGAGAGGGAAATTTCTGTCAGTTCCACCTTCTTCTGTAACCCCTCAAACTACATCCCACACCATCACATTGACCATCCAGATGATGAAGTGGTTTTGGTTTTTTGAAATTGTACCGTTATAGCTCTCTCCTTTGTAAAATGTCTTATTCTAAGGACTGTGGTTTCCTCATAACTTAAGATGTATGCTTTTATTACGAGTTTGGCTTTAACAATAGGGCATGATTATGATAAGGTGCTTGCTTAATGGGTACTGATGATCCCTCGAGTATCCCAGAGCTTGGAATGTAAGTCACCACCTACCTGCCAGGATGGAGTCTCAGATGAGAGAGAGAGAGAATACCAGCGAATAGATAGATGCTTTTTAGTTTCCATCTGAGCTATTACTTCGGGCAGGAGGGGAGATCTCATTTCCCATAAAACTTGTTCTCATTATTTTTGCCACACAATGTGATGGACTCCACCTACAATGGTCATTAAGGGCTCATTTGGGGGTTGAAGACGTTATTTCAAGAGGCCTTCCTTGCATGACCAGCCATGGTTTGTTAAATTCCACCTTGTTGGGGTTTGTCTTTGTCTTTGTCTTTTTTTAATGTTTTAACTCTTTTAACCTGTGTTTTATTCTTTTATCATGTTGTTCACCACTCCGAAATCTTCTGATGTGGAACGGTATATAAATATTGTAAATAAATACATACATACATACATTTTGAAGCCCAGGGTGTCTTTCAAAATTGTATATTGCTGTGTGCCCAAATTAGCAGACACACAGCAGTAACTGATGGCCAAAGATTTATGAATTTTCCAAGTATGTCCACACCCATTATCTCTTATGCAGGTAGTTCTGTAATGGCTTTGGCTGTGTCAGTTCACCTACTTGTGATCTGTTCACCCAGCACATTTCAGTGCTATATTCCTATGCACACAATGATTTGGGCTGCGAGATTTCTGAAAAATTGAGAAATCCCCCTCCCTCCACCCCAGCCAACCAATAGGGGTGCACGAAAGCCACTTACCTGGTCTCGCAGCTTTTCGCGGTGGTGGGGAGGCACTTCGCTGCTCTCCCCCCGAAGTTCAGGCCGGGGGGGGAGGCTTCCCACCTCGCCCGGCCAAAATTCAGGCCTGGGGGGAGGCTTCCCGCCTTGCCTGGCCGAAATTCAGGCCGGGGAGGAGGCGCCTCGCCTCGCCCGGCCACGAAATAAAAAGTTAAAAAAAAACACGCCCCCGTGATAGGCTACGTGACGATTAACGTAGCCTATCACGGCTAGATCTGCAAAGTCAGCCGTGATAGGCTACGTAAATCGTCACGTAGCCTATCACGGGTGACTTAAAAAAAAAAAAAAGCGCATACGCAAATGGTGGCCCCCATAGGGAGCTGCCATTCGCGTTCCTTATTTGGTCGCTGTAGTCTACGTAAAGATTTACGTAGACTACGGCGAAAATAAGGGCAACGCAAATAGACTTTGCAAATCTAGCTGTGATAGGCTACGTTAATCGTCACGTAGCCTATCACGGGGGCGTGTGTGTTTTTTTTAGTTTTATTGGAATGGCGGCGGCGGCAGCCGGTCGAAAGATCGGCTGCCGCCCCCGCCCCTGACGAAGACCCAACGAACCGCCGCCGGGAGGGACATTTGGGAAAGGTAAGTCCCGTCCTGGGGGGGGGGTGCGGGGGGTGGGGGGGCGGAGAATTTCTCCCCGAAACTTCTTCGGGGGGCCGAACATGTTGGCGCTCGGCCCCCCGAAGTTTCGGGGAGAAATTCTCCGCCAACCCTACCAACCAACTTGTGTGCTAGATACTATAATGTCCATCAGCATAACTGCCTAGTCATCAACAGGGGAATGTGGTTTGGTGGCTGCACAGTTACAATTGCTAAGACACAGCCACAGATTATGCAAAATGCATGACACCCCCCCCCATTTTTGCCTCTCCCAACCAGTGCAAGGTACTATAATGTTCAAAATCCATTTGCTTGATAGTTTAGGATGTGTTCAGCAACACCAAGAAGAATTGTCTTAACATTCTAGTCGATTGTATTTTAAAACTGTTTCTATATATGTCAGCAATTCACATCAAGGAGAAGGTCCCCAAAATACAAATAACACAAAGTCAAAAGGACCCATATTAATATATAAGGTGATTTTTATTGCTAGAAAAAACGACAATGTGAAGTAGTACAAAAATAGTGCATAACAATATATGAAGAAGAAATTATGAAGAAACTGCATTTATCTGAGGTAAAAGTTGGATAGTATAAAGAGTTAACTGGGGGGGGGGGGTACTTTGGCTAGGGCCAGAAAAGTCATACAGACTTTGAATGTTATGCTGCCAATCTGCAAACAGATAAACAGCAATTCTGTTGCCTGTTGTTACCAAGGTGGTGGCTATACAGTGTGATATGTCTGTGAAGTTTCTGTGTTCTTTATACTGTAATGTGGAATCAAAATGTGGTCAGATATGACTGATTAACTTCTGGATGTTCTATTCAAATCTGTTGGTTCATTATTACAGTCCGGGGTGTGTGTGTGGATTTTATCCCGAAATGAGTTGATTGGCTGGAGGGAATATAAGGACAGTTTAGCACTTGCAAAGTCTTGTCAGTGGGCAGTCTGTGTTTGGAATCAATCAATTGCAGAAGAAGCTGGGAGAAGAGCTGAAGGAAGACTGAAGAACATCCCTGAGTCTGAAATCACTTGAGGCAAAGAAGGTCTGCAAGTGAGAAGCAGGAGTTTCCCGGGGCAGCCTTCAGGAAGGATCAGAAGCCAAAGTGACAGCAGGATGCAGCAGAGCTGAGGCAATGGTGGTTGCTGGACCAAACTGAAGACTGCAAATGAAGCTTGGAGAAAGCCTTAAAGGTACCTGAATGTGGAGAAGCCCTACCAGAGTGAAAGCTGCAAACAAAACCCTCAGTATAGTCTGCTTAGTAGCTCAGGTGGAGCTTTACAGGGAAATTGGCTTAAGGTTGGATAGGGAGCGGAACTAGGGCCAGCGCATAGCCAGCTTCTTACGGCAACAGTAACACCCAGTAGCGTAGTGGCAAATTCAGAAGTGCAGGGTCCCTTCATGACAGCCACAGCCATGCCCCCTCCTAAGACTGTACAACCCTGTAAGATATACAGCCTTCAGCTGGGATCCAAAAACAGTGCAGCTGAGAGTAAGGCAGTGGCATTTCAATTGGATGTCTGAGAAAACATGCAGGGGAGTTAAAATCTTTTTCACACACACACACACACACACATTTTAGGTTTTCAAAATATGATAGTCTATGGGAGCTTCACCCTCAGCCCTCATGGACAGATCCCTTCTCATTTAAACAGCCCCTTGCACACGCCCTTAGCACCCCAACATTACCCATTCACCTTTCCTAAGCTCCTTCATTATATCTCTCCCATCCCGCAACAGAAATGTCCACACACCCAGCTGGATTGAGACACACCTTCTTTCTCCTCTCCCCCAACTGATTTTTTTCTGTTTCCCTTCCCTCCACCAGGGTTTGCCCAGATACATGCCAACCTTGTACCAAAAAGTGTAGCTGACAGAGCAGGTTGCATTTGGCAGTTCTGCTTACTGTAGAAATTAATGTTCAAGAATTAACAGTGCAATCCAATGGGTCTTTTTGTTGTTGTTCAGTCGTTCAGTCGTGTCCGACTCTTCGTGACCCCATGGACCATATCACGCCAGGCCTTCCTGTCCTGCGCTCTCTCCCAGAGCGTGCTCAAGTTCATATTCATTGCATCGGTGATGCTATCTAGCCATCTCATCCTCTGCCGTCCCCTTCTCCTTTTGCCTTCAGTCTTTCCCAGCATCAGGGTCTTTTCCAGAGAGTTTTCTCTTCGCATTAGGTGGCCAAAATGTTTGAGCTTCAGCTTCAGTATCTGTCCTTCCAATGAGCACTCAGGGTTGATTTCCTTTAGGATTGACTGATTTGACCTCCTTGCAGTCCAGGGGACTCCTAAGAGTCTTCTCCAGCACCACAGTTCGAAAGCATCAATTCTTCGGCGCTCAGCCTTCCTTATAGTCCAGCTCTCACAGCCATACGTTACTACTGGGAAAACCATAGCTTTGATTAGACGGACCTTTGTCGGCAAGGTGATGTCTCTGCTTCTTACTATGCTGTCTAGGTTGGCCATAGCTTTCCTCCCAAGGAGCAAGCGTCTTTTAATTTCATGGCTACAGTCACTGTCTGCGGTGATCTTGGAGCCCAAGAAAGTAAAATCTGTCACTGCTTCCATTTCTTCCCCTTCTATATGCCAGGAAGTGATGGGGCCAGATGCCATGATCTTAGTTGTTTTAATGTTGAGTTTCAAACCAGCTTTTGCACTCTCCTCTTTCACCCTCAACAAGAGGCTCTTGAGATCCTCTTCGCTTTCTGCCATTAGGGTGGTATCGTCTGCATATCGGAGGTTGTTGATAATTCTCCCGGCAGTCTTAATTCCGACCTGTGATTCATCCAACCCGGCGTTTCTCATGATGTACTCTGCATATAAGTTAAATAAGCAGGGTGACAATATGCAGCCTTGTCGTACTCCTTTCCCAGTTTTGAACCAATCGGTTGTTCCATGTCTGGTTCTTACTGTTGCTTCTTGACCCTCGTACAAGTCTTTATTTCGAATTAAATTAAAAGGTCTTGGGAAGGCAGCTAAGGCTGCAGTCCTACACACACTTATCTGGGAGAAAGCCCAATTGGCAATTGAACATAGCGGGACTGACTTCTGAGTAAACATGCATAGGATTGTGTGATAAACCCTAAAAACTGGCACAAACCAGCCACCTGCCCTGCCCATAAGTAAATAATGGTGGCAGCAACGCCCCCCCCCCCACTGCTGCCGTGGGCAGCAACAGCCCTGAACGGGTGGCCGGTGTTGCAGGAGACGAGGGCGGTGCCAGGCGTGCACGCACGGAACAGGGATGGGTGGAGAAGCCGAGAGCTGAGGAGAAGGGGGGGCGAGAGTCAGCTGCAGAGCTCCTTCAGGCTCCCTCTCTTGCTCGCCCCCTTTGTCTGTCTGGCTGTGCGTAGTACACAAGAGGCAGCCTCCCGCACTCCCTTCCTCTGCTCCCTCCTCTTTCCCAAGCAGATGGCGACCCAGCTGGGGTCTGGCTTCAAAAAAAGTGCTGGAGCAAAGCCCCAGCGCGACCTGGCACCACTACACCGCTGGTAACACCGTTGTTGTTTGTGAGTCATCCATTAAAAGAAACAGTAGTATATTCTGTTAAAGTAAATTTACTTTTTAAACAATATAGTTTTGTTTTACTTATATGAGCTTCTGGTCTGTTTCGTCCTATGCCCAGCTACTGTAGGGAATAGGGATAACAGGAAAATAAGAGTTCATATTTTATGGAAGTGAATAAAGGGATAATTAACCAGTGGCGTGAGCCTCCATGTACTTGTAGCTGGTAGTCCTCATCAAGGTGGTATTTGAGTAGCGTGATAACCTGCGGGTTTCCCCCCCTTACACTTGGTGGTTACACTTGCTTGGACAGTCCTAAAAGAGATGGTTCCTCCTTGACAGATTGGTAACTAACAGCGGGATATCCCACATCATCATGGTGATTCCCCAATGGTAACAATAACACATGTCAAAATCAAACACACTGCAAAGCTGGACTTGCACCAAAAAAAAAACCAAACAAGCTGTAATGCTAAAGGCACAGTATAGTTGCTGTTGAAGCTGACTCTAGGATGGAACTATCACAGCTCTGAGCCCCACTCCCAATGTAGCAATGCTACATTGGTGCCCAGAAGCATTGTGGGGAAATAAACATGGCAGCTGCTGGCGTCACCCAGCTCAGCATTTCTCCAACCAGTGCTGGGCTGTAAAAATAAATTTAGAACGCAAAAGAACACACACCGCACCTATGTCTGCAGGCCTCTGCTGCTGCCAGATAAACTTGTGGGGGGACATCAACCACCAGAGATCCTGGCGGGGAGGTCCATCACAGCAACTTGGCTGGGGGCCCTCCTGCTACTTGGCCCTTTTAGATGGAGATGGCAGGGGTTGAACCTGGAACCTTCTGCATGCAAAGCATGTACTCGAATGCTGAGCTATGGTTGCATGTCTCTTTTAAAAACCATCACCACATCCTGGCATAGAGAATTCCATAGTTAGCTATGCACTGTGTGAAGAAATGCTTCCTTTTGTCTGTCCCAGCCCTATCGCCAGTGAGCTTCATTGTGTGACACCGAGTCCTAATATTACAAGAGAGGAAGTAACATTTCTCTTTATTGGGCATTTGGCTGTGTTGTTTTAAAAGGGAATGATCACTAAACCCATCCTCCCACAAAGGACCACATGGTTACCATTTACTGCTTGCATTCCTAATTTTTAAATATTTTTTTGGTTAGGTTCTGTATTTCTGTGCTTTGGGAAAGAAAATCCAAAGCAGCTTTCTTCTTATTTTTTCCTAGGGCTGAGCTGAAGGGACAGATCCTTGGCAGTAGGGCTTGGAAACTCCTCAAGCTGCTGGGGAGTATGTCTAGGGCAAGGGTACCCATCACAGTGTCCATGGGCACCTCCAATGGCACGCGCAAGGGTTCTCAACATGGTGCCCATGGGTACCCAAATGATTAAAAAATAATTATTTTTTTTAAAAAATCCCATATTTTAATATATGAAAAGCATACAACTTTCTGGCAATTATCCATAGGCTTCAACAAAAGTGGACCAAATATCCCAATAAGTATCCATTTGAGGGTGGTGTCTATATGCCACCCATTCAAATATTGTAAGGTCCTCAATCCATTGCATTATAGGTGGTGAGTGTTTATCCTTCCAGTGTTGTAATATCAGTCTTTTAGCTGTCAAAAAGCTGCAGAGAATCCATTTATGCTGGCCTGGCCATTTTTTAATTTCCATGAAGCAGGTAAATAATTTAAAAAAGTGTGTACATCAGTGAATACTAAGGTTTGAGTGCATCTAAGGGCCTCCTCCAAGTGCCTTCTCCAAGAGAAGCTCGGAAGGCAGCAACAAGGGTGGTGGCCCCCCGTCTGTGGAACGAGCTCCTCACTGAGGTCCGTCTGGTGCCAACATTATTATCTTTTCAGTGCCAGGTTAAGACTTAACTCTTTCCTCAGGCATTTGGCAGCACGTGATGAGTTTTAATTGGTCCTGGATGTGTCTTTAGTTATGACTGACAGTTCAAAGTTGTTTTTAGTTATATGTTATCTGTATATATTGTCTGTGTGCTTTTCTGTAAATGGCTTTTAAACTTTTTATATTGTATTTAATGTTTTAACTTCTGTAAACTGCCCAGAGAGCTTTGGCTATGGGGCGTTATAGAAACGTAATAAAGTGTTGTTGTTGTTGTTGTAGAACAACTGCAGTTGTTAGTAGAACAGTTGTAGTTCTTGATGAGATCTCCAGATTGTATCTTGTTTCATTACTTCATCAAAACCTAATTGGAACAGGGAAAATTGTCATGGTTGACAGTTGGAAATGACCCTCTGGCCTCTTTTGTATCTCTTTCAAACCACTTGCCTGATGTAAATCATCCAGAATATATCCCAGAAGAATTCCCCCAAGGAATTTATTACACACACTCTCCAAAAGCAGTAATGTGAAACAAATGTATAAGTGTTGCATACTGCTCCCAATAGAAAACTAAACCTTTACAATATAAAATGAAAATACTAACCTTCATTGTAAAAGTCAGTTCACAGCGACCTAGCAGTCTCAGTAGTGGACCAGCCCTGGGCTGCTCTTCACAAGATATGGCAGCACAAGATGACTTTTATAGAGTAACAGAAACCAGCTGCCCATCCACGTTACACAAGTTAAAGTCAGTAGTGTAGTGGCAAATTCAGAAGTGCAGGGTCCCTTCGTGCCAGTCAGCCATGCCCCCTCACAGCCACGCCCCCTTCTAAGATTGTACAACCTTGTAAGATATACAGCCTTCAGCTGGGATCCCAAAACAGTGCAGCTGAGAGTAAGGCAGTGGTATTTCAATTGGATGTCTGAGAAAAAAATGCAGGGGTGTTAATTTTTTCACTCACTCACTCACCCAAACACAAACATTTTAGGTTTTTAAAATATGATACTCTATGGAAGCCTCACCCTCTCAACTCAGCCCTCATGGACAGAACCCTTCTAATTTAAACAGCCCCCTGGCACACTCCCTTAGTGCCCCAACATCACCCATCAGCCTTCCCTAGGCTCCTTCATTATATCTCTCCCCTTCCCCCAAAAGAAACGTCCACACACCCGGCTGGATTGAAACACACACAAATTCCAACTGGTTTTTTTTTTCTGTTTCCCTTCCCTCCACCAGGGTTTGTTTGCCCAGATACATGCCAACCTTGTACCAAAAATTGTAGCTGACAGAGCAGGTTGCATCTGGCAATTCCGCTTACTATAGAAATTAATATTCAAGAATTAACTGCAATCCAATGGGTGTTTATTTCAAATTAAATTTACAGAGATCTTGGGAAGGCAGCTAAGGCTGCAGTCCTAAACACACTTAACTGAGAGAGCTGGTGTATTGTGGTGGCCCTGTTCTCCTCTCCTGCCCTGGGATTGTGAGAGTGGGATAGGATGATGCTCTAGCTGGCTCTGTCTGCTGGTACTGGGGTATAGTTTGGAGAACGGCCAAGAACAAGTTTAAGCATCAGGAGTTCTAAGGGTGATGCAGTAATGAGCCCCCCCACACACACACACCTCCACCACCATTATAAACAAACCTCAGTTAAGGGTATGTAAATCAGCTTTATGTGAGGTTTTAAATAAAAGGTACGAAACAATGGGAGTATATTTTGAAGAGGTGGACGAGGATCTAGGCCATTCACATCTCCACAACCTTACTTCCTAAAGGCACATTTTATCTAAATGTTGTGAGGAAAAAGGAGAACATAATAATGATAACAATATTGATAATTTGTATAATCAAAAATTAAGTTTCAAACAGCTGTGTAACTTTAGCTTACAAATTAAATTTAAATGTAGATTGTAAGCTTCTAGGGGCAGAGACCTGACTTTTTTGCTTATGATTCTTGGTAAAGTACCACACATATTGTAAAAACCAAAGTCTGTGCATCTTCTGGAACCAGCTGAAGACATGTTTTATTCAAACTGTCTTTTGGTGACCAACAACAGGGGAAGGTAAAGTAGATTGATTAGCATATTGTTACCAGCCCTGAGCCTTTTGGATGAAGTAGACTACACATCCAATCAATTAAGGGTGCTGTCCTATGCATGTTTAGACAGAAAAAGCCCTACAATTCCCAACATTCCCCAGCCAGCTTAGCTGGGGGATGCTGGGAGTTGTAGGACTTTTTTCTGTCTAAAGATTGTGCCCTAATTAGATATATAATACATCAGATATGGACAACAATGATGATGTATTCTTTTCTACCTCAGATAGAATAGTAACCCTATCATATGGATAGAATAAAGCCTCATGGCCATGAGGCTTACTCTCAAGTATGGGGGCTTACTCTCAAGTAAGCACAAAGCAAATATATGGAGGAAGTGTGTGTGTGTGTGTGTGTGTGTGTGTAGAGGGAGAACAAGAAAAAAGCTGCTTTACTTAAATTTATTCAAAGACCATCAGGGTTGCTGGTAATGCGCACTTTAGGCCCTCACCCTCTGCAGGAACAGTCAATAAGAAACACAGCAGGCTGCAGCCTTCCCTAACCTGGCACCCTCCAGATTTGCTGGATGACAACTCCCATTGGCTCCAGGCAGCATACTGGCTATGCTGGCTGGGAGGGGGGATGATAGGATTTGCAGCCCAACACATCTGGAGGGCACAAGGTTGGGAAAGGCTGGGTGAGAGACGCAATAGAGAAGTTCTCTGGCCCCTGCCCAGAGCTGTGTGGGCTGTGCGGAGGGAGGCGAGGCAGCTGGTATCCACGTACATGTCTTCTTGGAAGTAAGCGTATAGATTTCAATAGGTTTTATTCCCAGGTATTTCTCACCATTTGAATGTAATGTTTTAAATTTCATTTTTTTTCACTCATATAGACTTCCTCTTTCTTCTCTCTGCCCTCCCCACACAACCCCGCACCCTGACTGAGCTGACCTATCTGAGTCTGATGTTGGCCAGCGTGTTCTGGGGTACTGGGTGCATTGTGCCTTTCGCTGCAGCAGCCCATGCATGCTGGGTTGCCTTTGCTGTACAACTGGCTGGGCCTGCTGGGGGCACAGGATTGACGATCAGGATCAGTGTCTCCTACAAGCAACTTAGCCTGGCCCACATGCCCCCATCCTTTCCCGAAACTGGATGGCAGTCAGCTCCTCCATCTCTCTATCTCGGAGCAAGAAAAGGTGGGCTATAAGAGAGGGTACATTAACTGTTTGCTGGGCGAGGCTGCTCTACGGATAGGGCAGGGGGGAATTGGCCACTCTTCCTGTCCCATGCCTGGCACTTGGGGAGAGTAGCTGCTGCAAGCAATAGCAGCAGCACCGACTGCTCTAGGGCTCTTCCAACTGCCTGCCCTGCCCCACAAGGCAGAGCCCACACACACACACATTTAATTCTCTTAAAGTCAGGAGAACACATATTTGAAAGTAAGATGATTATAAAAATACAGACACATCCATTTTATCATTTAACCCTGTAGGGGACATTGTATGTAACTTATGTTCAGTTGCCAGCCATGAGAAATCGTTCTGTTTGAACTTGGTTTTGGTGTAGTAATGAAACAAGATACAATGCAGATATCTTGTCAACAACTACAAGAGATGTTCTACTAAAAACAAGAGCAGTTACAATTCCATCCCAGACTCAGCATTAATAATAACAATTCTACTATACTTTTAGTGTTAAAGTTTGATTTTTTGTACAAGTCCAACTTCACTGTGGGTTTTTTTTGTTGTTGTTATAACGTCATCGTTGGGGCCTTTTTTATTATTTAAACATGCTATTGATTGTAGAACCACATTTCTTGAACATTTATGTACAGATGTGATATTGTTTGGATAAAAATGCTATAATCAATAAGCACTAATATATAGGATGCACGGCCTTTTCATGTTGCATCATATATGGCTATTTCTACTGGATCTACTACAAGAGATCATGGGTGCAGGCATTCTTGAAAATGTGGAAATTTTGTAAGTCGTTGGCTGCTAATTACGGATGTATTTCTTCTAATCTGGGCACACAACATTTTGCATTTTTGAAAAAGATCCTGCGCTTCAAAATGAGCCTTTAACGACTGTGGAGGTAGAGTACATCTCATTTTATGACAAAAAGAACAAGCACAAGTTTTATGGAAAATATAACCTTGAACACATTTGTAGAGGGATGTGTCCCTGCCCCAATGGCATAAAAACACATGACTTTGGCTAGAGATATATTCCTATATGTATATGGACTCAGCAAAATCTCAACAGAACCATGACTATGATGCAAGCAAGCCCTGGTCACTGATTTGGCATGGAATGCCCCATGCACACACAAGATTTGTGTTTACTGTTTTATTGTACTGCATTTGTGGCACATGTTAGTATTTTCATGGTTGTATACGAGGCTGATATCTCTCATGATGAACAGCAGTTTAAAATTACTTTCCATAAGTAAATATGAGGTCTCATCCAGCTAGAGATACACATGCAGAGGCCTGTTTCTGCCCACATGTGCTCCCTGCTGGATGGGAACAATGACCTTTTTGTAATATCTTGTCATAATTATGTAATATTTGCAAACATACAAATTCTGTTTGGGGATTAGGCAGACACCAAGGCAGATAGCATTAGTCTTGGAACAGCACCAGTCCCCCAAAAGCAATGCAAAGTCTTGTGGCTCCTTCAGACTGCTGCTTTCTGGCCAACTTGAAAAACTCAGGCTTCTTTTTTGTCTGGCAATTCAAAATTTGTCTCTCTTCTCTCTTCTGTTGTTGTTGTTCAGTTGTTAAGTCGTGTCCAACTCTTTGTGACCCCATGGACCATAGCACACCAGGCCTTCCTGTCCTCCGCTCTCTCCCAGAGTGTGCTCGAGTTCATATTCATTGCATCGGTGATGCTATCTAGCCATCTCATCCTCTGCCGTCCCCTTCTCCTTTTGCCTTCAATCTTTCCCAGCATCAGGGTCTTTTCCAGTGAGTTTTCTCTTCGCATTAGGTGGCCAAAATATTTGAGCTTCAGTTTCAGTATCTGTCCTTCCAATGAGCAGTCAGGGTTGATTTCCTTTAGGATGGACTGATTTGACCTCCTTGCAGTCCAGGGGACTCGTAAGAGTCTTCTCCAGCACCACAGTTCGAAAGCATCAATTCTTCGGCACTCGGCCTTCCTTATAGTCCAGCTCTCACAGCCTTGCATTACTAGTGGGAAAACCATAGCTTTGATTATACGGACCTTTGTTGGCAAGGTGATGTCCCTGCTTCTTACTATGCTGTCTAGATTTGCCATAGCTTTCCTCCCAAGGAGCAAGCGTCTTTTAATTTCATGGCTACAGTCACTGTCTGCAGTGATCTTGGAGCCCAAGAAAATAAAATCTGTCACTGCTTCCATTTCTTCCCCTTCTATATGCCAGGAAGTGATGGGGCCAGATGCCATGATCTTCGTTTTTTTAATGTTGAGTTTCAAACCAGCTTTTGCACTCTTCATTTTCACCCTTAACAAGAGGCTCTTGAGATCCTCTTCGCTTTCTGCCATTAGGGTGGTATCGTCTGCGTATCTGAGGTTGTTGTTAATTCTCCCGGCAATCTTAATTCTGACCTGTGATTCATCCAGGCCAGCGTTTCTCATGATGTACTCTGCATATAAGTTAAATAAGCAGGGCGACAATATGCAGTCTTCTTGTACTCCTTTCTCAATTTTGAACCAATCGGTTGTTCCATGTCCGGTTCTTACTGTTGCTTCTTGACCCTCATACAGGTTTCTCAGGAGACAGGTAAGGTGGTCTGGTACTCCCACCTCTTTAAGAATTTGCCAGAGTTTGTTGTGATCCACACAATCAAAGGCTTTCGCGTAGTCAACGAAGCAGAAATAAACGTTCTTCTGGAATTCTTTTGCTTTCTCCATGATCCAGCGAATGTTGGCGATTTGATCTCTAGTTCCTCTGCCTCTTCAAAACCCAGCTTGTACTTCCAGTGGTTCTCGGTTCACATACCGCTGAAGCCTAGCTTGTAGGATTTTGAACATAACCTTGCTGGCATGTGAAATGAGTGCAATTGTACGGTAGTTTGAACACTCTTTGGCATTGCCCTTCTTGGGAAATGGAATGTAAACTGACCTTTTCCAGTCTTGTGGCCACTGTTGAGTGCTCCAAATTTGTTGGCATATTGAGTGCAGCACTTTAACAGCATCATCTTTTAGGATCTTAAATAGCTCAGCTGGAATACTGTCATCTCCACTAGCTTTGTTTTTACTAATGCTTCCTAAGGCCCACTTGACTTCACTCTCGAGGATGTCTGGCTCAAGTTCATTGACCACACTATCATGGCTATCAGGGACATTCAGATCTTTCCTGTATAGTTCTTCTGTGTATTCTTTCCACCTCTTCTTAATCTCATCTGCTTCTGGTAGGTCCCTGCCTTCTTTGTCCTTTATCATGCCCGTCTTTGCACAAAACGTTCCCTTGAGATCTCCGATTTTCTTGAAGAGATCTCTAGTCTTTCCCATTCTATTGTTTTCCTCAATTTCTTTGTTCATTTAAGAAGGCTTTCTTGTCTCTCCTTGCTATTCTCTGGAACTCTGCATTCAGTTGGATATATCTTCCCCTTTCTCCCTTGCTTTTCGCTTTCCTTCTTTCCTCAGCTACTTGTAAAGCCTCATCAGACAGCCACTTTGCTTTCTTGCATTTCTTTTTCTTTGGGATGGATTTAGTTGCTGCCTCTCCCCTACAGCCCCCCTCACACACATATACACCCAGGTAGAACAGTGGTGTCAGCCCCTTTGCAGGTAGGTAGATCTGACTGCCATTTCTAGCTGATCTTGATTGCCCATCGATCTGCATTCCTTGTTAGTGCATGGCCAAGTTACTGAGCAGGACAGTATGTGGCTCATCAAAAACCTGCAATGCTGGATGCCTTTTGGTACCAAGGATCCGAATCCAATGACATCGGCTCTATGCAGAATACAAATATTCTGTTGTATAAGCTGCCTAGCTTACAAGCTGTCAGTGTTTATAGGCTGCCTTAATGGCTCTCTCATTGGGCATATCGGTAGTCTCTTTCCTCCTTTCTATGAGTTCTCTCATCTCCAGTAGTCTACTTCTTTTTTCAATCTGTTCTTCAAGTAGGTTGTGTTAGCACCTCTTCCAACTGACTTGAGCTGCTATCAGCTCTGATTCTCAATCTCCAGTGATTGTGCCTGGGGACTTCACTGTTCCTCCTTTCCTTCCACTGCTTTTTTTTCAAATAAAGGCAATACATTGGGTCCTGAGAATGATTTCAGCAAGTTTCCCACAGGATTCTTATTATTCCTCCTGTATCCAATAATTTGCCTCTAGAAATATTTGATCTAGGGTTGCAGTTTAGTCAATTAGGGTGCAATCCTATGCATGTTTAGACAGAAAGAGGTCCTACAACTCCCAACATTTTCCAGCTAGCATGGCTGGCTGGGGAATGCTGGGAGTTGTAGGCCTTTTTTATGTCTAAATATACATAGGATTGCACTCTTAATATTGTGATGTAGCTCAACAGTGCCACCTGGTATGTGTGGGATTTTACTCCTATACAGTGAACGCAAATAAGCATATATCCTGAATTTTGTCTCTGAATAAACATTCTGACGACAATCCTCTTTTCTCTTCTCTTCTCTTCTCTTCTCTTCTCTTCTCTTCTCTTCTCTTCTCTTCTCACAAAAAGCAGCCAACCAGAATCAGCTATCTCTTTTATAATGTAAAAGCAGGTGAGGGCAGCATCTAATTTTATTTTTATTTTTTTACTAACCAGCTAGACAGGTGATAGCAGAGATGGGGCTTATCTCATCATTGGACAAAGCAGCAGTCCATCTCCACTAATGGGTTGGTCTCAGATTCCCATAACTAGGTAAAGTCTCACCAAAGTATTTTGTCTTCCTGAAAACATATAATCATAAGTCTAAATATATTCTCTCTCTGACTTTCTTCTCTGCAACGAACTCTGCACGTGGTCTGAAACTCAAGATTTTATTTAAGCAGGTAAAATGTACTAGCTAAGGGAGCAATCCTATGGCCACTAGTCAGTGGCTAGACAGCCATAGGATACGTCAGTTTCCAGGAACCGATCTCGGAGCCCGCACTCCGAGGTCGGTTCCCTGAGAACTGACCTTCCCCTCTCCCACGCTGCCTTGTAGGCAGCGCGGAATGGCTCCACACTCATAAGAACAGCATGGAGCAGCGTAAAAGGGCCGTTCCCGGGGGTGGGGAGGGTAGGGCAGTAATGCCAGTACGACACGTGTCATCCAGCTGCTGCCGCCCTCACTCTGACTTCCCATGGCTAGACAGCCAAAATCAGCTGTCTAGCTGCGAATGCAGGGCAGGAGAAGCGCAGAGGAGATGTTCCCCTCTATGCTTCTCCTGTCCTGCATTGGATAGGTGGTTGCCTCTGAGTTCAGAGGCAGCTGCCTATCCCCATAGGATTGCGCCCTAAGACTTTATTGGTTTTTATTTGGAATTGAACGTATGTGTGTTTTTGTGCCTTTTTCTTCCTGTCTCGCCCATTTTCTCAAATAAATTTCTTTTTTGTATTTGGACATTTGGCTGCATTCTTTTAAATGCGAATTTTTCACTGCACAGTTGCTAAACTATCCTTTGTGTTCTTAGGATATTTCACAAGGTTTTGTTAAGTACAGTGTCTTCTTTGGGGCAAGTAAATCCAAAGTGCCTTCCTTTGTATTTTATTTTCGCCTAGAGCTGAGCTGAAGAGTGGAGTCTGTCCATAGGGCTTAGAACTCCCAAAGCAGCAGGACAGCCCAGAGCAGGGATCAGGATAGCACATGCACTCTGCCACTGAGCTATGGTTCCCGCTCCCAAATGTGTATTTGTATGTGATGGGTACATGTGGGATACTTACACAGGCAAGAGCTTTTAACTGCAGCCATTTCTGTTTTTCATCCATTATGTTTGGCAGGCAGGTTTATCGACCCAGTGGAAGCCTCTCCACTCAGAGAGCTATCTGAAGGGCAGGAGCATTAGAAGCAAAAGCCACTCACTAATCAAAGTCGCACCCTCCCCTCTCCTCCCACCCCCCAAACCCCCACACTTCCTTACATTTTAACGGAGTTCGATTTGTTTAATTATCCTTGATCTGCCCAGGAGGCAGGTATGAACCACAGTAGGCCACCCTTGTTATATTTAAGGAGTCAAACTCTGCACATTCCAAGCTGAATTTTATTTGCTGTCCTTAAATAAAATGAGCTTTTCCTTGTGTTCACAATTGGATCCCTTAAAATATTTATATTTTCCCCACATCTTGTGTCAGAGCCATTACTTCTCCCTGCATACCCTTTTGACTATTTTTAAATAATTCATTCATTCATTCGTCAGTTCTCGGGGGAGCACGCTCCTCTTTTCTTCACACAACATGATCTTTCCAAACAAACATTCTCTCTTTCTCCTTCCATTATTCTTCCTTCCTTTTGTTTACTCTGTCCAAGTATTCAATTTGCTATGGTTTCGCTAAACTGCACAAGTTTCAGCCCAGAATGAGTTATATTTATTTACCAGTATGTGCCGGCTTCTCATCAGTGAAGAACCCCACTGTAATTAAAAACAAAAAAAAAGTAAAGCAAGTTCATTGAAACCACTGTAGTTAATGTAAAGTAGCCTTCCCCAATGTGGTGCCCCCCGGACATGTTATATTGCTAGGAATTATGGCAGCTGTTGTCCAAGACATCTGGAAGGCACCAGGTTGGGGAAGGCTGATGCAGAGAGAGAGACACACACAATAGCCCGAACCCCAATCGTCTCCCGTGCTACAGACAAAAGGCCAGATGCTGTCTTTATAAGGGAGGAGAGGAACAACTGAAGTGACCAAGTCCACAATTTGCTGGGCTGGCTGAGCTCAGCTGGGTTGCCTCCCACACACTTGGATCAATGAGGGTGCAGCTGGCAGAGGACACCTGGGAGGTATGCAGAGGGCAGGGCCCGGAGGGAGGGAGGGTGGGTGGAGTTCCACCTTCAAAAGGTCCATTGGTGTCAGGGGGCCCACCCTGAGCAGCACCCTGGATTCTGACTCAGATCAAGGTGAGAAGGGGCCAGTCAGACCAAGGCACCAAGATCACACCTGGGCTAGAGCCCAAGACACTAGGGACCAGAGAAACCTCAATTGGGACCTCCAGCGTCAGTAACCTCTGGGCCTGCACCCCATCACCACCCCACGCCAGGGAGCCATCCCTCTGCACACCAGGGGCTCTATGTCTCCCCATGTCTGCCCATTACAGCATGAAGGGATAACAGAGAAGAGTAACAGTATTTGGCTCCAGGCCAGAGGCCTGCCCTTTTAAGGCCTTCCACTGTTTGGGGAAGGGGAGGAGCCTGGGATTAGGTAGAGGAATAAAAGGCTCTGTTGGGCCCAGGCCTTGTTGAAGTAAATTGCTCACTTGGAGCTCTCCAAAGTCCTGCAATGCTGGCCTGCCTTGCTTCCCTGTCAAGCTCTGTGGGCTTCTTGTCAAAGTCAGTGTGGGGCTCTCCGAAAGAGCCCAGACCCTCAGAGTAGTCTCAGCCCACCTTATGTCAGAGGACAGGACTTGAGCCCATTCCAGGCCTCTGTTCTTGGACCTAGGAGCCCCAGTTCATCCTAGGGGAAGGTTGAGGACTGCCTACCCCTCCCCACTACATACCTTACTAGAATCCTTCTTCTCTGGGGCTGTCAGTGCTACTCCTTGCAAGCTTTCTCAGTCCTATCACTCTGTCCTCTCTTCCCTCTTATCTGTGGTTTATAAAGCTGCCCTTCCTGCTTATCACACCCCTCCAATTTCCAGCCACCACCCTTATCCAGTCTAGCTATGTTTAATTTCAACTAGCTAGCGTGGGTGAGGAGCCAAATTGTATCTCTCACTATCATCACAGTCAGGTTAGGACACATCGACCCCTTCTCTTCTTGGGCTGGGCAAACTGCTCATAGAATCTGGGAGGGATAAACTGAAAGTGCCGGTGTTTGCCCTTTGTGGGGAAATTGCAAGCTAATGTAGAGAGTAGAAAGAAGGGGCATGAGTGTGAGGCAGCCCCATTCTAAGACCTAACTTGCAAATCCCACTGAACCTTTCTCGAGAGAGAAGGAAGATTCAGGGCTCCCTGAAGCAAGGACAACCCTGCACCTAGAGCAAAGAAACATCAGGGTGTCCCCCTTCGGGTTGCATTTCCCCCGTCTTTGGTTTACTCCAAGGTGAAGCTTTGCTCTGTGGCTGGGACTGGAGGGCAACTGCTACATAATCCCTAGAAACTAGATAGGTTCCTGTATGAACTAGTTCAAAGACAGTTGGATTTTTTAAAGGGAAAATTTGGAACTGCACCATGGTATGTGGTTGTCGTTTGTGTATTTAGTGTGTGCCACTAAAACATATCTGTGCATTTTTCCTTATGTGTACACATAAGGAAAAGCATGCTTTATTGCTTAAGGTCACATTTCACTTAAATGTGATCAGGGTCTGGGGTTCTAAAGGAGCCTGAATTATTTACTGTACTTAAAAAAAAAAAAAGCTAACTTTTCTATGAGTTGGATTTCTAAACTGCATGAGTGTTCTTTTGGAACAGCACATTTTTTCCTGGAACTGCACATTTTGTTTGCACATTAAAAAAGAAAAAGAAAGCCCTGAAAAACAACAAGGACTCAGTTGGAGACTCCTTTCTGGCTCTTTGGACCAAACTCATCCTCCCCTGTAGCTATATAAAATGTTTGTGTGAGAGAGAGAATGAATGTTAAAAACCTGATGAATTGTCACATTTGTGTGTGACTTAACAACAATCCCAATGAATTTTGTGAATGCTCAAAACTAGATGTTTCCTCATATTTGACATACACATATGAATGTTGCATTTAGGTGACTATCAACATTCAGTAGTGTATCTCAGAGTTTTCAGACATTGTCAAAATGTGCCTGGAAATGTCAACATTTATATGTGAATTGTGACACCAGATTTTGGACATTCACTGTAATATATCAATGTAGTTCAGTGACTTTCAGCCCAACTTTAAGTACCAGTGACACTAGCAATTGACTGCTTTCTTAAGAAAAACATTTATCAGTTGCCACACACACACACACACACACACACAGTTAATTTAATTTTAAAATTAAATCAGACACATCAAAGAACATTAAATGAAACAGCAGCAGTACAAAGAGGAGATGTGGTAATCAGTTCCACTCCAGGGCCTTGCAAAACAAGGACATTTTTTTCACCAGTCTGCAGGTAACTCTTCAGGACTGAGCTTGGCAGGCTTTCCTTGGAAGGAGGTGCTACTACAGAAAAGGCCCTCCCTAATGTAACCATTAATGGTTCTCACCTATAAAGCCCTAACTGGCTTGGGGCCAGGGTATCTGAAAGACCTTCTCCTCTCATACAAACTTCATTCATCTTCTGAAGCCTGATTATGTGTCCCACCTCCTTAGAGAGGTGAGGATAGTGGGGACTTGAGGCAGGGCCTTTTATATAGTACAACCCCAGTTATGGAACTCCCTCCCCCAGGGATGTTAGTTTGGTTCCCCCATTATTTCAAAGCAAGGTGTAATGTTTTGACAATTCAAAGTGTTGATGATCACCTTTAAAACCTTAAGGGCACATTCCTATGCATGTTTAGACTGGCTGAGGAATGCTGTGAATTGTTGGACTTTTTTGTTCTAAACATACATAGGATTTTGCTTGGATCCAAGATACCTGAGGAATTGCCTCTGCCCATACTGACCAGCCCACTCCTTAAGATCAAGAGAGGCCCTTCTCTGTAGCCCATCTGTGGTCAAGGTACTGTTGATGGTGACAAGAGACAGGGCCTTCTTAGTGGCTGCACCAATATCGCGGAACACTTTGCTGCGTGAAGCGAAAGTGGCCCCCTCTCTGGATATTTTTCACAATTCAGTGAACACCTTTTTATTCCAGCAGCCTTTGGGCAGCTAAATGTTCATTTGGTCTCTGCCTCTTTATATTTATTGTATTTTACTGAATGTATAGTTTTATACTGTATTGTGATTTTACACTGTTGTGAGCTGCTCCAAGTGGTGCATAGGCACTAGAGGGGCAGGATATACATTTTCATTTAATTCAAATAAATAATGCATGTTCCCTGGCTTTTCCTGGTCAAGGGCCAAACAGCAACATTCTATACCAGCTGATGCTGCCAAATGGTCTTCCAGAGCAGCCCCATAATGGCCATATTGCAGCAATCCAACCCAAAATTACCAGGGCATACGTGGCAATAGCAAGATCTCAAACCTTGTAAAAATATTGTAACTAGTATGAATAAATCATAAACAGTGTCCTCCCCAACTGTCTTCTCCCAGAAATTACTGGTAAAATACAGCCAAGCAAAAAGTAATATTTTCCCATGGAAATCTGTATAAATATATTGAGGGGACAATGCTTAGTTCAGTTGATGAGTTATCAAAGGCCAACAGTACAGTACCACAACTCTCTGGGCTCAAGATTCAGCGAACTGATCCCATCTAGCCTCATAGCTAGAATCACCAGAGAGGTTAAAAACAGAAACAAACACTGCATAATCTGTAACCTCAGGGGACTTCAAAAAGAAAAAAAATTGCTGCGTCAATCTCATTTGCTTGTTAGGTTCATTATCATAATTGAAGGCCTAGGGTTCCGCCGCTCTTTGATACCTTTTTTTTTTTGTCTATCAAGAGCTGCTGAAACAGTGGATTCTGCACTCATCGTTTCCTTTTGATCCTCCTGACTATTTTGTTATTCATAAACATGAGTATTTGAGCTAGGCTTCAATTAGCTAGCTAAAGTTAAATGTTTCTGGAAGAAGAAAAAGATGGTCAGTTAAGTCCGCTCAAAAAGCAGCTTAGATTACAGAGGACAGTTGCTGATTGCAGCATTCATCAGGCAAATGTAGACGGTAACATTGGCATGTGCAGGGCAAATTGCATTTGCCCTCGGTAGGCTTGTCGGCAATTGAGTCTGGCATAAAAAGAGAGAGATTTAGCCATTGCTCCGAAGGTAGAGATAAATCGCTTTTGTTCTTTGAATACTTGCTTTGTTCTTTGAATACCGCACCTTCAGACACTGACACATTTCATGATTGATAGCCCATGTCTAGACTGAGTATTTTTCGCTCTACTACAAACACGTACTACTACGTAATATTTTCTAGAAAGATGAGAAGATATAAAGTAATGTGGCTGCCTGCCTAGGTCCCTTTATTATTTTCCTTTATTTTAATACCACGAAACATTCAAAAACATGCAACACATTCAAAATTCCACGCATTTTTATAGTAACATTGAATCTGTAGGACATGCAAGTAGGTAGCACTCCAGTTGCTTCTCCTATTTATAGCTGTTTGGTTCCTTACATTGTAAAATGTAAATACGGTGCACACATGCGCACACAGTCTTTGCACATTGTTTTTCATCCTGAACAGTACGAAGTTCCAGAGGAAGTTTTTTATTGCAGAGTTTGAGCAATGTATGGGTCGTTTAAATGCCTATTTATTTACTTCAATGTATATATACTGAGCATGGGAAACAGACAAACACCCAGCCAGTCTGCAATGTTGCATCAGTTCCCCGCAAAGCACGCCCTTGGTACCCCCAAGACTTCTCCTTGCCATCCAGTTTTTATAGATGGACTTTTATGTCCCTTCTGTCTTTGTTACATTCCAACTGCCAAAACTATTTCTTTCTCCAGTCTCCATAAGAACTTAAGAGCCATGCCGGATCAGACCAAGAGTCCATCTAGTCCAGCATTCTGTTCACACAGTGGCCAACCAGCTGCTGACCAGAAACCCACAAGCAGGATATGAGTGCAATAGCACCCTCCTATGTTCCCCAGCAACTGGTGTACATAGGCATACTGCCTCTGATACTGAGGTAGCATAGAGCCATCAAGACTAGTAGCTATTGATAGTTTATCCCCCATGAATTTGTCCAATCCCCTTTTAAAGCCAACGAAATTGGTGGCCATTACTATGTCTTGTGCAAGTGAATTCCATAGTTTCACTATGTGCTGTGTGATGAAGTCCTTCCTTTTATCTGTCCTGAATATCCCACCATTCAGCTTCATGGAATAACCCTGGGTTCTTTATTTTGAGAGAGGGAAAAAAATATCTCCCTATCCACTTTCTCTACACCATGCATAATTTTGTAAACCTCTGTCATGTCTCCCTTTACTCGCCTTTTTTTTAAAGCTAAACAATCCCAACTGTTGTAACCTTTCCTCATAGGGGAGATGCTCCAGCCCCTTGATCAAATGATTAGTTGCCCTTTTCTGTACTTTTTCCAACTCTACAATATCCTTTTTTAGGTGCAGTGACCAGAACTGTACACAGTGTTCCAAATGTGCTCACACCATAGATTTGTATAAGGGCAGTATGATATCGGCAGTTTTATTTTCCTTTCCTTTCCTAATTATGCCTAACATAGAATTTGCCTTTTTCACAGCAGCTGCACACTGGGTTGACATTTTCATCGAGCTGTCCACCACAAGCCAAGATCTCTTTCTTGGCCAGTCACTGCTAGTTCGGATCCCATCAGCTTATACTTCAATTTGGGATTTTTTTGCCCCAACATGCATCACTTCACACTTGCTTACATTGAACCGCATTTGCCATTTAGATGCCCATTCTCCAGTTTGGAGAGATACTTTTGGAGCTCCTCACAATCCTTTTTTGTTACTCACCTTAAATAATTTGATATCATCAGCAAACTTGGCCACTTCACTACTCACACCTAATTCCAAATGATTTATGAACAAGTTGAAAAGCATTGGTCCCAAATACATATCCCTGTGGGACACCACTTTTCACATCCCTCCATTAGGAGAAATTATCATTTATTCCTACTCTCTGCTTTCTGTTCTTTAACCAGTTACTGATCCATAAGAGGACCTGTCCTCTTAATCCATGACTGCTAAGTTTGCTCAGGAGTCTTTGGTGAGGAACTTTGTCAAAAGCCTTTTGGAAGTCTAAGTAAACGTCTACCAGATCACCCCTGTTTATGGACACTCTAAAATAATTCTAAAGGTTTAGTGAGGAAGGTCTTATCTTTGCGGAACTCATGTTGATTTTTTTTCCAGCTGGGCTTGTTCGTCTATATGTTTACTAATTTTATCTTTAATAATTATTTTAAACAATTTATCTGGAATAGACATTAAGCTAACCGGTCTGTAATTTCCCAGATCCCCTGGCTCCCTTTTTAAAAATTGGTGATACATTGGCCATTCTGCCCTCTGGCACCAAGGCTGATCTTAGGGACATGTTGCATATTTTGGTTAGAAGATCAGCAATTTCATATTTGGGTTCTTTAAGAACTCTAGGATGGATACCATCCGTGCCTGTTGATTTCTTAACTTCCAATTTGTCCATCCAAGCAGGTGGGGTGTGTCCAGGAAGTAGTAGCCACCAGCCATCAGTAACCATCAACAGTAATTTAAGTGAGGCTAGGCTCCCTTGTGTTCCCAATAGTGGCTCACCAGGTGCCTCTGGAATATTTCAACCAGGACATGAAAGTGATGGCTGTCCCAGTTTTTCTCCAGATCTGGTATTCAGAGAGATATTGCCTCTGAGTATGGAGGCTCCACTGTTCCACATTCCAACAGTAGTTCATTCAGAGAATAGGAAGGAATAGGAATGCATCTGCTACTCCTATTTTCTTGACCCAAACTGTTGTTTTATTCTACCAGGTTAAAGTGAATTGGGAGAAATAAGACAACTCACCCGAAATACCAGCCACTGAGGCAGCACTACAAATGTTTGGAATGAATGCAGTAGAACAGCTAAACAGACGAACTAACAAACTTGCAGCTCTTTTGTTTTTTCAGCAGCTTGGACTGTGCTGAGTTCCAAATCTCACCAAACTGCAAATGATGCCCAGTCCCAAGTTTAATTGCCATTTGAGGAATGAATGGCTCCAAAGTCCTTAGGCTTCAAATAAATGAACAAGCACAATCTTACCAGAGCTAAGTCCCACTGATTTCAAGGGTGGGAATTTCAGCCCAGTTCTGTGTTGACATGCCACCTTTTCAACTGTGCCTTTATCATCAGCTTGGTGTGTGGGAAGGTGATGATAATTCATCTCCGTGGTGCGAAACGTCTGCTGTCTTTTCAGGAGGAACAGCGTGACAGCAGGAGCAATGACATCTTCCTGGCCTGGATGATCTGTTTCTGGATTTGTTCCTGGGGGCTTGGAAGAGAATGGGTGCTTCCAGGGAGGGGCTGCTCTGCAAAACAGCCAGAACCTGACTAGGAACAGAGGAAGCTGCTTTGTACTGAATCAGGCCATTCGTCCATCTAGCCCAGTATTGTCGACACTGGCTGGCAGCAATGGCTGTCCAGGGTTTCAGACAGGATTTTTCCCTACCTGGAGATGCCAGGGCCTGAACCTGGGAGCTTCAGCATGCAAAGCAGGTGCAGATCGGCCCAACCATTACACAGAGCAAGCCGGCCCCCTCAAGCAGCCAATCTGGGGTGTGATGAAGAGGCAAGAAAAAGGTACCCGAGTTATTATTTGATTTATTAGTACTGTATTTCTGCTACCAGGGAGGCTTGGCCGGCCTTGGATATTGTGCACCTTGACTTGGGAGGCACTGTTTGCTGCTCTTCCTCGGGCAGCAAATGTCTTGGTCTGGTCCTGACTGTAATGTGCTTATGGGCCACCTGTGACTATGTTAAACCGCTTTGAGAACATAGGAAGCCACCTTAAGCCGAGTCAGATCCTTGGTCCATCTAGCCCAGTATTGTTGACACTGACCAGCAGTGGCTCTCCAGGGGTTCAGGCAGGAGTTTCTCCAGCCCTACCTGGAGATGCCGGGATTAAACCTTGAACCTTCTGCATGCAAAGCAGTTGCTCTACCATGGAGCTAGGGCCCCTCGCCTAGTCTTGCTGAAAAGCAGTAAATATTCTAAATAAACAACTATAAAAGCTTCAGGGGCCGGCTTCTGGTAATCAAGCAGCTTCTTAAAAGCAGGCCAGATGAGGCTGTTTCCCTGGTAAGCTGGCAGCCCTAGAAGCCACTCTCATCCATTTCTTATGGCCATGCTTCCAAGTAAGTATGCTGAGGACTGCATCCTTAAACCCCTGCTTAACTTTCCATTGAATTCAATAGGACTTAAGAGTGATTTGCATTAGCTGAAGTGGGCAGAACCGGTTTGTCCATTTGATTCCCCCCCCCCCCCCGGAATTAAACAGAAAAGGCTGGAGGCGGGAAGAAATGTGACCGTAAGAAACTGGTAACCGACTCCAGATGACAGGGAAGTCTTTTAAGAAAAACATCAGGCGCGAGCCGATGTGGAATTTGACATTGAAAAGCCAAAGGCTTTATTGTAATCCTGGTCAATTACAGCAGCAAAGCGAAGGCTTGGGCTGGGGAGAGGGGCACGGAGGAAGGAGAAGGCGACGCTCGAGCAAAAATATGTACGAAATCCCCCGTCTGAAAAAATTCGGGTTTGCTCCGGTTTATTTTCTCTCGGTACGTATCCCTCCATTGGAGCTGCCCGCCTCTCGCCTCGCCGTAGATCGCCTCGGTTCCTGAGCCGCGGGTCCCGGCAGCAGCACCGCCTCCCCTCGTTGGGCCCGGGCGTGCCCCTTCCCGGGGCGGGGAGGGGCGGCCGGCCACGCGTCCAGCGCCCGGAAGAGTTCAGGCGGGCAGGCGCCGGATCGCGGCGAGAGACGCGCCAGCCTTCCTTGCAAACCACGTCGGAGGACGTGACGAATCTCCGGCGTTCCCGGCAACCTGACATGCTTGAGCTCCAGCCCCGCCGCCGCCTCTCCGATTTCGCCATGAAGCAGCTTTGGCATAATGAGAAACAAAATGTCCTCTGCTCGCTCATCGGCCCTGGCGGCCTCCCTGGACTCCCGAATACTTTTATTTGTCGGCATGCCCGGTTTCCTCGCCAACCGAGGCGGAGGCGGGGCGGGCGGGCGGCGAGGGAGCGGGAAACATGCGGGGAGCAGGGCGGAATGGCAACGAGGCGGCTGCGTGACCCCAGCCCCGAGGGGAGGCGAGGGGACTGTCGCGATCGGGCACCCCCGCCCTGCCCCCGGCGTTCGTTTGCGCGGCTGGGGCTTGGAGACGCGGCCTGTAGCCGCGCTCTTAACCAAACTTACAGCGCGATCCTGTGCGCCTCTACTCAGAAGGAAGTCCCGCTGAGTTCAAAGAGATCAGTCCCAAGGAAGCGCGCAGAAGACTGCAGCCTGATCTTTAGGATTTTGTAAGCAAGCGGGCGGGGCGGGGGGGGGGCAGAACAGACATCACTTCAAACGCGCATCCAGAGGCTCTGCCTCCTTTTCATTTTTGCTGTAGAGGAGGTGCAAGGAGCCCGATCCGGATCTTAAAAGCCCGCCCCCGCCGAGCCCACTTGTTAGGAGCCCCATCCAGATGGGAGGGGCTACGCATACTTTAGAATCAGAATGAAAGAAGGCGGACCTGCTAAGCACTCGCTTAAAGTACCGTCTATTTGGCCCTAAGGACGCAATCCTCGGCAGGCTTAACAAAGTTGGGAGGAGGGACGTCCCACTGGCTTTACTTCCGAGTAAAAGTGCCCAGGATCTGGCTGCTGCTGCCCCCCCCCCCCACTTCACCAGGCTCAAGCGCCCCCATCACAAGAGCTGGCACGATCCTAAGCAGACGCACGGCGAGGTCCATGTGGCTTACTCCGAAGCAAGCGCGCAGAAGCTCGCGAGCAACTCCCCTTCGGGAAGCCGGATCCGGCCCGCCGAGCGCCGCACGCTTTTGCAGCGCCCCCGACCTCCCGCGCCAGGCACCTGCCGGGGCGGCGCACTCGACAGCGCCTTGGCGCAGCCGGCGTCGCTCTCCTCCGGGCGATCCCGCCTCCCCACCGCGGGCCGTCCCCATCAGCGGCCGGGGCGGCGGCGGGGGGCTCCCTCGCTCGCGCTTCGCTCCCTTCTCCCTGCAGGCATTGGCGAGGCCGCCTGTCAATCACGCGCCGCCACCCCCCCCCCGCCGCCGCCGCCCGCATCTCCCCCGGCGCCGCGCGACGGGGCGCAGGAGCGCCGCGCCGCCATCGAGCCCAGGCGGCGGCGGCGGCGGCGGCAGACGGAGCTCTGGAGAGCCGAGCGCGCGGCGGCGGCGGGCGAGCGCGATGCTGGCGCCGGAGGAGGAGATGCGGCCGGCGGCCGAGGAGGGCCCCAGCGTGGCCAAGATCTACAAGCAGCAGCGCAGCCCGTACAGCGCCCTCAAGACCTTCCCCGGCAGCAGGAGGCCGGCGCTGAGCAAGCGCTACGAGAGACCCACCATGGTGGAGCTCCCGCAGGTCCGGGCGGCCGTCGGGCACCCCCAGCACCACTTCCAGCCGCTGCCCGCCGCCGCCGCGTCGTCGGCCGGCGAGCCCCAGCAGCTGCCTTACCAGGCGCACGGCGCCTACCCCGGCGGCGGCAGAGCCTCGGCGCAGGGCCGTCCGCCCCGGACCCCGGGTCCGCGGCTGGGACATCAGGCGGCTCCTGCCGCCGCCGCCGCCTTCTCGGCCAGGTACGGCCACAGCCACCAGGGGGCAGCAAGCAGCAGCAGCAGCAGCGAGGGAAGCGGCGGCGGCGGCAGCCTGGAGCTGAGCGCAGGTATCCGCTGCGGCCGGGGGCTTGCCAGGCGCGGGGGTTCGTGGCACGCGACGTTCAGGGAGCCCCCCCCCCGCGCCGGTATTTCCCGCCACCTTTCTCGCCAGACGTAAAGTAACGGGAGTGGCCCCGAGCGCGTGCGGAGGGCGCGCGCCGCTGTTAACGCACCCCGAGTGCAGCCGGGGGCTTTCTGAGCGTTCAGAGCGCTTCGTGTGCGTTGTTTCGGCGGTGCTTGACGACCGCTCTTTGAGGTGGGCCAGTTTTAGGGAGAGCCGTTTTGTAGTTTGAGGATGGGGAGGGTTGCTGGGGCTGAGGAGAGGCTTGCAGCTGCTGGCTCATACTCTGAGCAGCTGCACTGTGCCAGGTCTCTTGAGAGGGGGGGGGGCGGCCATTAGGCAGTGTGAGGCAGCCACCTCAGGTGCTGGGGGGGCAGAGACCAGTGGCAAGGTGTTGGGGGACAGGGCAGTGTGTGCCCGCAGCCTGCCCTGAGGCCCCCCAAACCAGCCTGCTGCCCTCCGGTGCAGTGAGGACGTTGCCCTGCCCCAGAGCTGAAGGAAGACTCGACTGCCGGAGTCCAGCGGTGGCGTCCTGCCCCCTCTGCGGAATGGGGAGGAGGGTGTCATCTTGCCTCTTGCCTGAGGCAGCAAAATGCCTGGGGCTGGCACTGCTCATGGGGAACTGTAGCCAGCCTCAGACATCTCATAGGGCATTTCTGTGCTTGGAAATTAACCCCTGCTGGATCGTATGTTGGGCATCCCTTGGAAATGGCCTTCCGGGCCAGATTGCATCTGACTGACGCAGGAGCTGCACGAAAGGTTCAGGACGTGCAGGTGAGCGTGAGTATCCCACATGAAATCTTTCTGATATGCTATCAACTAAAAAAAAAGTTCTCAAAAGACTGGGGAGATGGCCCCTTCTCACCTCCCATCACTGACCCCTTCAGAAACTTATCTGCTCAGCCTCAGAGCCAGTTTCCAGTGTTAGAATTCACCTCGGACTGTATATAGTAAGAAAAACCGTCTCTGACCGTACACAACACACCTTACCCTTGCCGCCAGAGAACCATAGGTATTCCCCCCTACACACACCGAGGATTCACAAGCAGGGCTTTACAAGCTGGAGAGTGTTAACTTCCAGGCGGACTTGATCCGCGCATCTCTTATTTTCGAAGCGAAACAATTGGAGCAGGGTAGGCATGGGCTCTGGGGAGTGCCCTGTGCTGGTAGTGCAATGCGGACGGTGTGGGTGCTTCAGGCCCTAAATGTGGGGAACCTTACCTATTTGGGGGATCAGCAACCAGAGCCCCAATTCTGCTCTCTTATCTCTCCCTTTCCCAGCGGGCTGCCCAGAGAAGGGTGGGGTGGGGTGGAGGGAATATTGACCATGGCAGCAGGGCTTCCCGTTGGTCTAATGTGAAGAGGAGAAGCGGGGCCCTGACCTGCCACCATCCTCAGAGTGGCCCTCCCACCAACCATAGTTGCTGATGAGACTCTGCTGCATGGGGTTTGCTCTTGGCCCTTACAAGGGGCTTGGAGACTATCCTAGACCAGTTTTCAAACTTTCTGAACTCAGACCCCCCGCCCTTTAAACTTTACCTCCAAGCCTCCCCCAACCCCCAACTGGAAGTCATCTTTTTGGCAGGTGAGCACACCAAATCCTCGCAAAACAGCATCGGGATTTGTGGTTTGACATGCTCGACATCAGAAGAGGGCTAGAATGGATCTCAGATTCCGTCTTAAAGCCATCTGGCTAGGAATGGGGGTGGGGGAGAGGAGGAGGAGGAGGAGGAGCTGCTTGAACCAGAAGTTCCTACGTGTTCCCCGTTCCTCTGAGCAAACACTGATCCTCTGTTGGGAGACAAGTAGCTCTGTCTTCTACAGGATTGCTTCTCCACCCCCCTGGAGTCTTGTGCCCTTCCACAACTTCTAGGCCCCCCCACCCCCAGTTTGAGCAGCACTGCCATAGAAGGCCACACAGGGAAAAGCAGAAGGACACAGTTTGTATTGTCTCAAGGACACCTGGTACATCCATTGGATAAAATTCAATGTCAGTCCTACTTAGAGTGTTGTTGTTCAGTCGTTAAGTCGTGTCCGACTCTTCGTGACCCCATGGACCATAGCACGCCAGGCCTTCCTGTCCTGTGCTCTATCCCGGAGTGTGCTCAAGTTCGTATTCATTGCATCGGTGATGCTATCTAGCCATCTCATCCTCTGCCGTCCCCTTCTCCTTTTGCCTTCAATCTTTCCCAGCATCAGGGTCTTTTCCAGTGACTTTTCTCTTCGCATTAGGTGGCCAAAATATTTGAGCTTCAGCTTCAGTATCTGTCCTTCCAAAGAGCAGTCAGGGTTGATTTCCTTTAGGATTGACTGATTTGACCTCCTTGCAGTCCAGGGCACTCGTAAGAGTCTTCTCCAGCACCACAGTTCGAAAGCATCAATTCTTCGGCGCTCGGCCTTCCTTATAGTCCAGCTCTCACAGCCATACGTTGCTACTGGGAAAACCATAGCTTTGATTAGACGGACCTTTGTCGGCAAGGTGATGTCTTTGCTTCTTACTATGCTGTCTAGGTTTGCCATAGCTTTCCTTCCAAGGAGCAAGCGTCTTTTAATTTCATGGCTACAGTCACCGTCTGCGGTGATCTTGGAGCCCAAGAAAATAAAATCTGTCACTGCTTCCATTTCTTCCCCTTCTATATGCCAGAAAGTGATGGGGCCAGATGCCATGATCTTCATTTTTTTAATGTTGAGTTTCAAACCAGCTTTTGCACTCTCCACTTTCACCCTTGACAAGAGGCTCTTTAGATCCTCTTTGCCTTCTGCCATTAGGGTGGTATCATCTGCGTATCTGGGGTTGTTGATAATTCTCCCGGCAATCTTAGTTCCAACCTGTGATGCATCCAACCCGGGGTTTCTCATGATGTACTCTGCATATAAGTTAAATAAGCAGGGTGACAATATACAGCCTTGTCGTACTCCTTTCCCAATTTTGAACCAATCGGTTGTTCCATGTCCGGTTCTTACTGTTGCTTCTTGACCCTCATACAGGTTTCTCAGAAGACAGGTAAGGTGGTCTGGTACTCCCATCTCTTTAAGAATTTGCCAGAGTTTGTTGTGATCCACACAATCAAAGGCTTTCGCGTAGTCAATGAAGCATAAATAGACGTTTTTCTGGGATTCTCTTGCTTTCCCCATGATCCAGCGAATGTTGGCGATTTGATCTCTAGTTCCTCTGCCTCTTCGAAACCCAGCTTGTACTTCCAGTAGTTGTCGGTTCACATACCGCTGAAGCCTAGCTTGTAGGATTTTGAGCATAACCTTGCTGGCATGTGAAATGAGTGCAATTGTACGGTAGTTCGAACACTCTTTGGCATTGTCCTTCTTTGGAATTGGAATGTAAACTGACCTTTTCCAGTTTTGTGGCCACTGTTGAGTGTTCCAAATTTGTTGGCATATTGAGTGCCACACTTTAACAGCATCATCTTTTAGGACTGAGTCATTGAAAAGACTGGGACTTGCGTTAAGTCTTGATTAATTTAAGTCCCAGTCTTTTCAATGGGTCTACTCTAAGTAGGACTGACGTTGGATTTTACTCCTTGTATTTAACTGGGGTTTCCTCTACCACTTCCAGATCCAGTGTTATGCCTGGGATTCACTGTCCCTCTGATTTGTGCCTGGTCTGGTCTTGTTGCTGCTTGCCTGCAAATGAAATTAGGAGTTTAGACCCCCAGAAGGAGACATTATCTACAGCACGCTCACACACAGATCCCTGTGCTTTTGCCAACTGACATGTACAGATATTTCACACATCAGAATGATGCCAGCTTTTTGTTTCTTATATTGGTCAGAGGGTCCACAGCTTAGTCATGGGACGTTAGGTCTTTTGCATGCAGAAGAGACCCGAGCCCAATCCATGGCATCTCCGTTTAAAAGGTTCTTGAGTGACAGGGCTAAGAAAGACCTTGGAGACAGGCTACCAGTTGGAGCAGTAGAGTAAACCATGTTGGGTTATAGAAGGGCCAGTAGTCTGCCTCCGTATAAGGAAGCCTCATATGTTAGGCTTGTTTAATTACTCTTTGGCCTCCATCAGGCACATAAGACTTTTGCCCCAAAGGGGTGGGGTGGGGAGAGACTGTTAACCTCATATTGTGAAACTGCTGCGCATGGAAGGATGATTGAAAATATGACAGTCTTCCATGCCCTGTCTAAACCTTCTTGTGAAAAATGGAGCAGTATTGGGTAGCAACATTTTCTCATAGCTGCCTTGTGATAATGATTTTGCTTCTCTATTCACATCTGCAGCCTGATCTTTTAGAAGAGAGCTCCACTCTGCTTCTCCAATGAGGTGACAAGAGTCAGGGCCAAAATGACCATCTCTATTGACTTGCTTCTATGAAATGGATAGGGCCCTAGTACAGACTATTAGTGGAAAATAGACTAAAGATAATCCCCAAGTCTGGATGGGCACATAAGATTTTGATTTTTAAAAAAATAAAATAAAATTCTTGCGTGTTGGGTAGGTTAACTAAGATGAAGACAAGATCAAAATATTTCTCTCTCTCAAGGTATAACCTACTAAGGTGTATCCTTCTGTCTCTTTTTCCCCTCTTCTGCTACTGAAGGCTTGGTGTCGGAGCTCACGTAGTTCTTGATATGCAGCCTAAATTTGGCACCAGGAAATGGGAAATTGCATCTTTAAGCAGACTACAATCAAAAATGAATTACAATAAATCCTATATAATTGCATAGGTCATTCTCTTTAATGAGATTTTATTAACCTGACTGTCAGGCTTTTGAGTCGGGCAGATATTTTATCTTCTTCAACTGATAAAAGTGTCAGCTATAAACCACCGTATAAATATTCATAAATCTACACATCTGTGGCAGCCTATCAGCATCATTCTTTTGGACATTAAAAGCATTCTAATTACTTTCTGTCTAGCAGAGCTGAAAGGCTGCCTGTTATAGTACAGGGCTTGGCAGGCATGATTGCTTTTGTTTGCCCATCACAAATAACAGCATCTCTGTTTTATAGACTATGGGTCCAAGGAAATAGTCAGGGTTTGACTGATCAGGCTGAATACTGGGAGGCAACCATCTGGTTTTGAGAGCATTGGGCATCTCTACTCATCTGTTCATTTTGACACATCCTTTCCTTATTTATTTATTTATTTATTTATTGGGGACAATGAGGGGGGAGAATGGAAGCTGGTTTTACTAGCTTTGATGGCTCCCCCCCCCCCTTTAAGCAAATGCGATGGTGTCTTTTAAATGCCTTTTTCTGTGAAATTCATTAGCTGTGTCGGTTGCTGCCCTTGGCATGTGAGCGAAGTGCACCACAGGCTCCGTTTGCACCCAACTACAGAGCCGTTTCCTTGCAGTGTGACTGCGTGCCACGGGGAAGTTTGTATGAAGGAGCAACCGTGTCGTTGAGGCCGGCCATGCGGAGGGCTTCTTACCTCGTGATCTCCGTCGGGCTGGGAAGGAGAGAGACAGTCGGGTTGGAAATACCTATGTGACTCGTCTCTCCAGGCAGCTGTGTCATTCACACACACAGAGGTTGTTCGGTGGTGTGGAATGGCCCCACGAGGAAGTGTCTCCCCCATTCTTCTACAGGGGTATGTGAAGAGGACCCATTTCTTGGGCTCACGCATGTCTTTCCCATCTAGAACATCATGCGTGACATACGTACATCATGTGAGTGTACAGAGGACGATATGCCCTGGATTGCTCAAGGTGTTCTGCATGTGGTAGGAGGCTGCCTGAAAATCCAGGACTTAGGTTTTCCCTCACATGTACAGCCCATGCTCCAAGGCCCATTGTGAACCGTTCTGTTTTTTGTCACCCTCTTGGTTCTTTCCCTAATTGTTTTCTCAGGGAATATCTATACCACAGACTGGGATAATAGTCATTCCTGCTCAGTAGAATCCTAGTTTGAGTGAGGCAGAGCTGGTGTGGAAAGCCCCCGATTGTGGAAAGCTTCAACAGTTTAACAGGAATAAAATCCATATAATGTGTTTGTACATGTGTCCAAGCAAGTTTCAGTTCGCTGTATCAGCTTTCCCCAACAAAAAAAGCTTGCCCTCCAGATGTCTTGGACTACAATTCCCAACATCCCTGACTGGGGCTGATAGGAGTTGTACTCCCAACCTCTGGAAGGCACCACGTAGCAGAAGGCTGTCCTATATATTTGCTCATCATTTTCTTATTGACCTAGTGCTTTCAACGGTGGCTGCGGATTCTATAAAAATGCATTTTTAAAAATTTACATAATGAAATAAGACATCGTAATGTAAATTATTCATGTTTTGATTCTTCTTTCCCCCTCCCCACCCTGAATGTTCTCGGATATCCACATTCTCTTCTATGTAACCCCGTATCAGTTACATAAACAGCTCTTCCAAACTTGTAATTATCTGTATTTTACTTTGATGGCCTCGAGCAAATTCAGATTGTTTGGGCAGAAGGGAGAGGTGATGATCTTGTTTCATTATCAAAATGCCAGTACTGCAAAGACAGAAGTAGGATGCTCTTCAGAAGACATTTAACTGTCTGGTAAATATGATTGGATGCAGAGTATTATTGCTTGATTGGTCTAAGAGAATGAAAGGTACATGTAGGTAAGAGGTATGCAGAGGTGTTTTGGAAAGCACCAAATGGCAAAATAGCAGCACCCTGGTTCAGTGCTGACATTGCTGTTTCTTACCGAAACACATCTTGCAAATCTGTGTGAGTGAGGACACAAATGATTTAGCATCGCAGAGTTGTTCTTCACATGAAATGAGAATGAAGAACAAGGTGAATCCAAAACAAGGCTCACTAAACATGCAAATATTGTAGTCAGTTCAGGCTGGTAGTAACCTAATCACATAAAGCTGTTGCTGGCACCAGAAAATTGGCCTGCGGGGAAGAATACAAATTGTTGTTCAGATCCAGGGAATAAGAAGACCTTGGTTTTGGAAATGAGCAGAGATGCATGACGAAGGCGGACCTTGTGACACGCAAGGCCCTTCTGTGGCAAAGGACTAGTGCTCACTTCAGGAGTTACCCTCCCCTACACATGGTGGGGAGAGAATAGATTGCACCCTCTGTCCTGCCCATGAGATGCTCCTGCCCCATCTCCCAATACCACCAGTCAGCCCCATGTTGGCATAATGTTTTAATAGGGTCCGTGTGTATAAAATCCAATGCATATAAGTCCAAATTGCATGGTTGATTCCTGGACATCTTTGGCGTGAGGAGAAAGTTGATTGCATTATTTGGAGTGGGGTGATCTGGCACCCTTCCAAATGTTTTGGGTTACAACGCCCATAAAGCCCCAGCCAGAATGGCCAACAATCAGGGATTATGGGAATTGTAGTCCATTATATATTCTGGAGGTGACGGGCTCGACCTTGGGGGAGCTGGGGGTGGCGACGGCCGACAGGAAGCTCTGGCGTGGGCTGGTCCAGGAAGCCGCAAAGAGTCGGAAGCGACTGACCAAATAAACAACAAAGTCCATAACATCTGGAAGACACCAGGTTGCCTACCCCTGATTTAGAGTTACGCATGTTGGATTTGACATGCACACATGACCCCATTCAAATATTACGCAGAGTTGATGCACAAAAATGTGATTCAACCTTAAGGGTCCATCTTGTCTAAGGCTACCTCATCATTGAATGGTTTTATTATTAGGTTGTTCTCCTTACATTGTAAGTTGCATCAATGATATTAGGTTTTAGTTTTAATTTGTAAATTGCTTGCTGTGATACAGCCTTCCCCAACCTGGGGCCCTCCAGATGCATCAGACTACAACTCTCATAATCCCTAGATAGCATGATGGGAATTATGGGACTTGTAGTCCAACACATCTGAAGGGTGCCGGGTTGGGGAAGACTGCTGTAATGTTTGCCACTTGTTTCCTATTTTTGCAATGGCCAATGGCAAGAGAGCAGATATCCGATACTGACTTCTGCTTGTGACTAGGGACAGCATTAGATTTTAAAATGTTTAAATCGAGTGAGCATTATATATGCAAGCAGCCATGAAGGGGGCAGTGGGGTGACTGAAATGGAACAGGTGGGAGAGAAGGTGCAATCTAGTTCCCTTCCTCTTGTCATGTGTGAGAGTACCCTCTGAACCAGGTCGAAGAAGTCACAGCTGTACTGGGTGTACTGGGTGACATTCTTCAGTATTGCTACATTTGGCATGAAGATGACTCTTTTGAATCATGAAAGCTTGTGTTTTAATAATCACACTTGGCGTTTTTATCAGTCTTTCCTTTTGGGGGGAAAGTTCTCAGAGGCCGCATTCCAGTGGTGGCTGAAGGTAAAAAGGGTGGGGCAAAACCCCATCATATTCTACCTTAAATCTCTTACTGCGAGGAACCAAGCCTTAGGAGAGGCATTTCTACCTTCTAGAATGGTGAAAAAATGCACAGAAGCCCGTAGACCACCAAACGCCACGAGGCCAGGGAAAAGGGGGTGGGGCCAGGGAAAGGGGCATGGCCATCTGGGCAACCCTGAAGGACCCGATTGGAACCCCAGGAGGGCCAAATTTGGCCCCCAAGCCTGAGGTTCTGCACCCTTGCCATGTTGTTTTTCAGTCGTGAAGTCGTGTCCGACTCTTCGTGACCCCATGGACCATAGCATGCCAGGCCTTCCTGTCCTCCGCTCTTGCCATAAGTAGAGCCATAATTTTGTCACCATACTGCAGGGTGGGCAAGAGGTTTGAAGCGGAAAATGAGTGACTTGCCAAGCAACTGTGTGAATTCATGGCTGAGGTGAAATTTGAATTGCAAACTTCTCAGCTCTTGCTGTGTGGGCTACATTCTTTGGGGGTGCATAAGGGCCAAACTAGATGTGATGCTTGTCAGGTAGTTTGCCCTTGCATGGTTGATTTTTCATTAATGACTCCATGGAACCGAGGGTTGCTGAATCAGGGCCATAGGGGAAAGAGGCCTTCAACCCTTGTCCTCCTCACATAGTCCCAGTCAGACTAGCACGACGCAGAGGGGTGGGGTGGGGGTTGATTGGGACCACAGTGGGAGAAAGGGTTAAAGACCTGCCCTGTGCCAGAGTTCTGATCTGGATTGGACCCCTTTGTGCTGATAATTTGTTACAGCAAATCAACCATGCAAGGGCAAACTACATGACAAATGTTGCATCTAGTCTGGCCCTTTGTTAATACTGTTAACATGCTGGACTGTTATGGATGCAGTATTGCTTTATGCAGTGGAGGCTGGTGGCTCCGAGTTCCTTGGATACCTCCTTGAGAGTTCTGGCTGGTGTTGACGGAAACCCGGAATAGATGCACCGCCCCACCAAAATCGGTGCCACCAGCCCCCACTGGTTTTATGGCTTGTTTCTGTCATAGTCTTTGTGCAGTTGTCTACTTAGCAAAGTTGTACTAGAATCCAGGACCAAATCCACGATGCTGACACCAATTATTTATTTCAGAATGTTTATATACCGCTTCCCATTTTAAAAATCCCAAAGTGAAATGATAAAACAATACATCATTATAAAAGCACAACAATATTTAGACAAGGTAATGGTTGGGAAAAAGCCATGGCAAACAAGTACGTTTTTAATAATCAGTGAAAGCACATGATTGTCGGTGCCTGATGTATCGCAGAGGAGATGTTATGCGAGAGGGAGGGGGCCAACACAAAGAAGGCCCATTGCCCTGTCGCTGTCAGATGGGATTCTGCAGGAAGTGTCACAGACAGCAGGGCCTCCCCTGAGGATCATAGTGGTCTAACGGGTCTATATAGGGGGAGATGATCCTCCTATATAGCCCTAAGTTGTTTAGGGCTTTATATATGTCAATAATAAAACCTTGAACCTAGCTTGGGAGCAAGTTCCACACAGTATGGGACATAACACATTATTATTGAGGCATAAAATGAAAGTGTAGGTTGAAGTGCTGAGCGACTCAGTCTCGGTAGCAATGGCACCTTTTCCTATAGCATATTAGCCGGATATTAAGTCTGCAAGCAACTTCACATGTTGCAAGGAAGCACAAGTGAATTGTGCATCCTTTGTGCTTCTGGGGCAACAGGCAGAGCAGAAGATGCATACCGCCTCCACTGTGACCTGTGTGAGCCATCTCCTTACCTGGAGCATGTGCCACGTATGTCTGCAGGAGCAACCTGCAAGTTCACCATCTGCACATTGCCCCCGAAGAGCACAAAGAGGACGTGTGACTCGCCAACATGCTTCTCATCCACTTGAAAGCCATCTTGACCTGTCTGTGTTAGGACCTGAGTAAGGGACTGTTTTTCTGAGGAGTTGAATTGGACTGTATCACTTCAGATCACCACATATCACCATACAAGTGGGCATTGCCCACTTTGAAAGGCTCCCTGTGTTTAAAAACAAGTCATACAGTCTCCCCACATATAGAAAGCTAGTGAGTTGGGCGAGAGGGTTTTAGCCTAGCTTACCTGATCTGCTAACCTTTCACATGTGAGTCTTTTGTTTTGTTCGTAACAGTCTGAAATGCTTCAGTCCAGGAAGGACTGTGCTTTGTGCTTTTCCTTTAGGTTTGGCTTCAGCTCAGTGTTGCAAAGTACCTTTTCAGTAAAGCGAAAGGCTAATTCTAAGCCCTTCTACTCTCTGGGTCTCTCCTGTGCCATCCATCAAAGAACTCTGTGGTCCCCTTTGTAGTTGGTCTTGGGAGGATAATGCCTTTGAACTGGAACAATGTATTCAGGTTTGTAAATAAACATTTCATCCATTCTGGTTCTGTTTGTGAACTTTTGCACCCGCGCAACTGTTGATAGCATTGGAAGATCAGGAGCACTTGTCCAGCTTTCAGTTGAGGGTAAGATCTGAAGGACTTAAGCATGCAAAACATCACCGAAACCAACTACCCAAACCTGTTTGAGTTCTGCTTTGTTCCCTGTGTTGTACAAGGTGGAACCATTCCTTTGGTGGAACAAGGATGTTTAGCAGCACAACTTTCCATTTTGTTTGGGTCCTCAAAGTTTTGGACAGTCTTCAGAGAAGATGAGCTAGTACATGATTCAACACCCTTGCCATGAACACTTGCTCCTAGAGACATAGCCAGGGGATCCATGAGGGTAGGCGTCTAGAGAAATATTCTAGGCTCCTTCGCCTGGGTGAATTTTCAGTTGTTTAGGTACACCTATAGTTCTTTGTACACTTATAAGGTACAAGGAAAACTGTACAGGTATTCTGCTCAGTAAGAAGTAAACCTGTTTCCAGATTCTGGCTAATGAATGAAAACGTCAAGCTGCTTATATTCTAATTTTTTGCGATTTTGCAGTGACTTATGACACCCTCTCATTGTACCCTTAGGCTGTTCCACCATCATAAAATGTGTGACTACAAATGCAATTTGTGTTTAAAGATTTGCAACCATTTAAGCTATTAGTTGGAGATGTGTGTGTGTGTGTGTGTGTGTGTATATATATATATATATAAAATAACTGTCTTGTCTTGTTTTGTGGGACAGATTTATCTACAAGCAATCTGATCTTGTAAGCCATATCTCCCTCATCATTTACAGATATTTAAAAGACCCATGGTCTTTTAACCATGGAAAGGCAGCAAAGAAATGTATTAAATAAATTAAAATACATTTATTAAAATAAATTTATAAAGAAAAAAGAACCAACATGGCACATTGTTGTTATATTCTACTGATTTGTCACTTCCTGATTTTAAAATGTAGTAAGTTATTTACATTTATATTTGTGCTGTTGAAGAGTGGATCATTCTTATCTTTCTAGGGAAAACCACAATACTCAACACAGAATATATAATATCATTTTGAGCCTCCATTCATGTCTTGCTTCCTTTGTGGTTGGGGGAGGCAATGAAAGGATACAAAGGAGAAGAACTTCTGAAAACTTAGGATCATCATGATTAAAATGCACACAGTAAATACTGCTTTCAGGTCTAGAATCTGATTATAGGATTAAAACGAATGAAAAACTTCTGTGTATTTGAATTACAAAGTTTCAATCAATATCTTCCTTTGATATTTTTCAAAAGAGAAATGGAGTGAGTGAATACTGAGGGAAGCCAACCTTATATTGAGGCTTCTGCCGCTATTTAAATTTTCATGATTCTTTTATCATCTAATCAAAATGTTAGCAGACTCTCTCATTTTGTGTGTGAGTTTGTGTATGTGTGTGTGTGTGCATGTGCTTTTGTGTTTCTAGAGCTGTGAGTCCCATGGAAGCTTACATTACCATGGAATGTGTTTAGGAGTTGGGTTTAAACATATCTCATATCACGTGGGTGTTACTGACCTGACTGCACAGCAACCCAAGTACTTGCTAGCTGAGCAGAGTAGAGACGGAGGGTAAAATCCAGCATAAGCTCTACTTAGAGCAGCGGAGGCTGGTGGCTCCGATGTCAGTGGGGCAGTGAATCCACTTTGGGTTTCAGTCAGAACTCTGAAGGAGCTAGCCAAGGTGTGCACCTTGACTGAAACCCAAAGTGGATTCACTGCCCCACTGACATCGGAGCCACCAGCCTCTGCTGACTTAGAGTAGATCCATTGAAATTAATGGGACTTAGGTTAGTTATGACTAAGTCCCATTCATTTCAATGGGTCTACTCTAAGTAGGACTTATGTTGGATTTCACCAGGTTCCCTTGTAGTGTCTTGAAGGAAGTTGGAATACCATTCTAGGAGCGCACAACGTGCGAGTTGCACTTAGATCTCGCAGGTGGCGGTCTTACAATTCCAGAATCCACTTGGCCCAGAATCTCTGAAGAGGACAGGTCTCGTTTGAGGAGGATGGCAGGTCATCCAACTCCAGCTCTGGTAGGTCAGACCTTTCAGAGGGAAGAATCTTGAATCAAGCCATGAACCACCCCAGGTGATTGGCTGAGAGATGTATGAGGATTTCATTTGTGTCTACAAATCACAGGAGCATGCCCCATTTGCACCCCCAAACAGGAATGCGAACAGAAGAACATGTTCTCTAAAAATGCTCGCAAATTCCCAAACTCACATTTGCGCTTGCAAAAATGTGCATTAGAAAAATGCACTCTTAAAAGTACGCATTTTAATGTTTTACTCCATGTGGGCAAGCATGCATCTTTGGAGTGCTTTTTAAAAATGCACATTTTCTCATTCAGAATGTGCACTGAAATGCGGGAAATCGCACAAATGAATGCGGAAAACAAGGTGAGAAGAGCTTCAGATTGGTATTCAGAGAATCTGGGACAATCGCAAAAATCACTTGTTTGCCCACCCCTAGATGTGCTCTCCTCAAGGTCTCCACTGGAGAAGGCAGAAGGCACAATTTTGAGGCCACAGCACCATGCCAGAGCACCACTCCTTGTGAAAGCCCTAATCAATTAATTCAGCGTATGGTTTTCCCTAAAGTCAAGTCTCTCAGGGCAACTGCAGCCTCACTTAAGGAGTGGCATCTTAACAGTCATCATGCCCCATGTGGGAATATAAGCACAGATGCTACTGCAGTCTGATTGGCACTTTAGGCCTAAAGTCGAACTCATTTCCAGTGCAAAGTATGTAGGGGTTTTCACTATCAAGATGCAGATGAATGGAGCTCTTGGTCCATAGAGAATCATGGCCTATGGATTGGCATCTTTTAAAAATATTATATGTTCAGGCCATATATTGTTCTAAACTTTTCCTGTCTCTGTCCAGAATTATTAAGATTCAGCTGGCCTTGGGTTTTCTTGGATACCTATTCTGCACTCCCTGGGAGCTTTCCGTGGTCCTGCAGTACCTTTACCTGACAGGTCTCTGGGCCAAACTTGATGTTACATTCATACACTTGTGTAACATTGCCCTGCCTGCTGGTGTGTGTGTGTGTGTGGGGGGGTCATTTTAAAGGAAAGGCAGTCTGAAGTCAGGAGGAGAAGAAAGACAGAAAGGGGGCCAAACTAGATACTGCACACACGCGCGCGCGCACACCACTTTTTCCTCTATGGGAGAACATTTTACCCACAGTTGAAAGGCTTTGCTGCTGGAGAGCGTGTGGGGTTCACCCAGTTCCTCTTGGGAGTGCGAGACACACCCCTTGTCTCAAATTGACTAGCAAAATACCATTATAAATGGTCTTTTTGCAATTACATCTTCTTCCACCTTCAAGCCCTGGTCTCTCCAAACAAGTGCCAGTGTAAGACATAACTACTGTCACTACATTAATTATTATTTAGTTATGCATTTATCGGATTTATATCCTGCCCTTCCTCTCATAGAGCCCAGGGTGGCTAACAACCTTTATAAAACACAGTAAACAACATAAACAGCATTAATACCATGACTCTAAAATCACACATGTAGAATACCATAAAGCCATCAATCAATCCATTCATCAAAACAAAACAAATAGACCACTTGTCTATACTCCCAAAGCCTGCACAAATAAATAGGGCTTTAACTGGCACCTAAATGTCAACAGCGTGGTCAGCAAGAGTGTCAGGGAAGATAAAAAATAAAGCAGATTAAGCTTTGTTTGAGCAGAGGTGCCCTTTAGATTGAGAAGGCGGCAGTTCCCTTCCCCATATGCTTCAGGCCATGTGATCAAGCTTTGTCAACCTGGAATGCCATTCCCATCATTCCAAGCCAGCATGGCCATTGGAGCCAAGAGTCTGGATCCATCTTATTGTTTGGTTAGAGCAGAGGTGGGGAACCTGTAGTCCTCCAGATATGGTTGGACCTCAACTCCCATGAGCCCTAGCCAGCACAACTAGTGCTGAGGGATGATGGGAGTTGTAGGTCAGAACATCTGGAGGGACACAAGTTGCTGACCCCTGGTAAAAATGAAGAAAAGTACTTAAAGAACAGGGCAATGATAGGTTTAATATGTTTGGGTGGGTTTTTTGTTTGTTTGTCTCTAATGTAGTTGGATTTTTAATGAAGCTACAATTGGTGAAAAATGCAGCAGCAAGGCTGCTGACCAGTACACAATATCAGGACCATTTTACACTTGTCCTGAAAGATCCTCACTGGTTGCCAATTATTTCCCAGTTGCAATTCAAGGTGTTGATTTCAACCTTTAAAATTCTAAATGGCTCAGGACCTGGCTATGTAAGGAATTGCCTATCTCATTATCCATCTGTCCGGATATTCAGATCTGCAGAAGAGGCCTGTTTGTCAGGCACATGAGAAAGGGCTTTCTTCTGTGTCACTCCCAAGTTGTAGAATTCACTCCCTCAAGAACTACCATTGGCTCCCACTCCTTTGGCTTTTAGACAAGGGTGTGAAGATGTATCAGTTAAAATCTAGCCTTCTAAACTGTGCGGTTGTTTTAATGTTCTCAAGTTTTACTGTCCTAACTTTTATCGTTTTAAGGTTTGATAGTTTTAAATGGCTGTGCGCCATCTTGATGGCTTTTTAGCAAATGAGGATTGATATAAATGTTCATAATCAATCAATCAATCAATCAATCAATCCACTTCCTCATGCCCATTGTCTAGTCAGCATTTGTGACTGGCGGGTGGCTCTGCTTTGGGTTTCTGCGATTCATCTCTCCTTTTATTTCAGAGAGTCGTGTGATTCTGGATGCCTTTGCCCAGCAGTGCAGCCGGGTTCTTAGTCTTTTAAACTGTGGCGGAAAACTTCTGGAGAACAGTCGCTCTCACACCTTGGCTTCCTGCGTGAAGCAGGAGGGCATAAGCTTTAATGAGAGACCAGACCAGTGCCAGCTTGGGAAAATGGTCCCTAGTCAGACGTCTGACAGCTTAGACCTAGAGTTGCAGTACATGCACAAGAAGCAGCAAACCTCAGCTTTTCTGAGGGTATTTACTGATTCTCTTCAAAACTATTTGCTTTCTGGAAGCTTTCCATCTCAGAATGCGTCCTCTGCAAGCGATTTTGGCCACTTGGCAGATGTGGATCCACTCTCAACCTCTCCAGTGCACACGTTAGGTGGGTGGACCTCCCCGGCAACCTCTGAGTCCCATGGTCACCCGTCGTCTTCGACTCTTCCAGAGGAGGAAGAGGAGGAAGAGGAAGGCTACTGTCCTCGGTGCCAAGAGCTGGAGCAGGAGGTCATTTCATTGCAACAAGAAAATGAGGAACTCCGAAGGAAGCTGGAGAGCATTCCAGGTAATCTGAAAAAAACCAAATGAGACATTTGATGTAAGAGGTGTAAGGCCCAGCGATTAATATCTCTACACCCCATTGACATCAGTGGGACTTCTGCCCATGCAGGTGTGTTTAAGGCTCAAGGCCAGCATGGTCGTGCAGCTACCAGAGCCAGAGGAATGATGGGAATTTGTTGTTCAGGCTGCAAACCAAAATTGTTGTTGTTGTTCAGGCTGCAAACCAAAATTGTTGTTGTTGTTCAGTCGTTAAGTCGTGTCTGACTCTTCGTGACCCCATGGACCATAGCACGCCAGGCCTTCCTGTCCTCCGCTCTCTCCAGGAGTTAGGCTTACTTAAATGAAACAAGGACTACGTTCCAAAGAAATGTGTTTGGCATCAAGACATTGGTTACATGAGCCTTCTCCAACCTCCTGCTCTCCATTGTGTTGGATTGCAATTCCCATCATTCCCAGCCAGCATGGCTATACTGGGTGGGAATGATGGGAATTGCAATCTGACACATCTGGAGGGCGCTAAGTTGGGGGAGGCTGGCTTACAGCATGTTTATAACTTCTGCAGGAACTGGTAAGGTTTCATCTTCCATTCACAAAGAGATGGGCTAATATATTATTGCTTTCAGTTGCTGTTTTTCAACAGTACGGTGGGAGTATGCTGTTTTTCAGCAGGAAGTTTCTCCCCACTCAAATCATGGGAAGGGGAGGCCTTGCACTGTGTTCCCTCCTTCTCAGAAGGGAAACCATAGGGGACACAGGGCAGAGTCTGTTCTTCTGTGGCACCCCCCTTTGGATCTCTCTAGCCAGCCACTTCGCTTGAGCAACTTCCTTGTTCTCCTTCCATCAGTAGTTGAGGTCCTTTTAATCTCCAAATGTTTCCCTGATCACTGAAACTGATTCTCTAGGTATGATGACGTTTTTAAGTCTTCACTTATGTGCTTCCTAATTAATTTTAATCGGCTATTTTTACACTGATATTTTGTTTAAATGGGCTTTCGAATTTTTAAAAGTTGCTTTGAGAGCTTAATTTGTCTAAGCATGCATAGGATTGTGCCCTAAGGCATTAAATATATGCAAATGTTAAATATATATTAGATAGTAGAAGTAAATTACATGTTATATCAGGCCTGCACAACCCACCAGGCTGAAAACAGATTGCTAGCCATGTATTTTCCCCAACCTGGTGCCCTCCAAATTTTTTGGACTAGAACTTCCAGCATTCCCAACTTTTGGTCCATGCTGGCTGGGGCTGATGGGAGTTGCAGTCCAAAACATCTAGAGGGCACCCGGTTGGGGAAGGCTGTATTATGTCATCCCAGTCACGTGACATGTTTGCATACACGTGACCAGACACACACACCTGTTTTTGCAAGCTCCTGCTCTGGTACCATAGATGGCTGGTGGCTGCATCCATCTTGCCCAATCACAGGTTGTGCAGGCCTGATATAAGGTGTTATTTTACTTAGATGACTTATAATCATTAGTTGAAACATCAACCAAAAGATGCCATCGCATAAAGCAATTACACATCCTTGTACGCAGGTGTTTGTATGCTCAAGGATCTCTTTCTGTCAGACATGATCTCTCTGGCCATGCTGATCACAGCTTTTGAGGGTCAGGGAAGAGCTGCTTGGGTTCAGTTCCTCCATCTTCCAAACAGGATATCTGCCACTCCGCACCACTCATTGTTATACCAAAAAGAGTAGAACAAATATGTGCATACTTAGTCCCCTGTGCATCAGGGTGGAGAGAAGGCAGATCATTGGCCAATTTCCAGTGGGCTGCCTAATACAGAGGTGGGCAAATTGTGGCTGTCTGGATATTTTGGCCTACAACTCCCATCAAACCTAGCCAGTAGAGCCAGCAATAAGGGATGATGGGAGTTGTAGGCCAAAACATCAGGGTGGCAGGGGGACAAGTTTCCCACCCCTGGCCCTGTTGGTTTGCTGAGATTCTTCCAAAGAATGCTGGACTATTTATTTTTAGTAATATTAACCATTTAATGCTCTGCTTTTTTGCTTGCTTTTTTTTTAGTCCAAAAGACTTTCAAAGCAGAACTGCTTAGGTGGGCCTTGGTCTGATCCAGTAAGACACTTCCTCTGTTCCTAATCAAGTGTGGTTACTCAGGGCTACTGAACATGGATTAGTTATGCCTTCCCGGTTAAGAGTCCTGAGAGCGTACTCTTGTTTTGTTAGTTTTAAAATGCATTCGTGGACTACAGGAATTCTAGTTAAAGAAAAATGCAAACCATGCAAGGCTGAAATCAACACATACACACACCACCATTGTACATAACTCAAGGAAAAAGAAAAATGGCGGGGGGGGGAGACCAAGCCCAGCACCCAGCCTATTCCTACAGAGCAGCCTATGACCTGGTGCCTGCCAGATGTTTTGGACTTCAGCACCCATCAGCCCCAGCCAGTATGGCCAATGGTTAGGAATGCTGAGAGTTGTAGTCCAAAACATCTAAGGGGCAGGTTGGGGGAGGTTGTTATAGAGATATATAAGATGCCCTATGTATTATTTGAGGAGAATTCACTAAAGCCAGTGCTTAGCACATCATCTTCACGGTTGGATGAAGAGCCTGTAACAGTCACTTCTTAGGGCATATACCCAACAGATTTAGGTTGCAATCCTGTGCCCACTTGCCTTAGAGTAAGACCTATTGAACTCAGTGGGACTTGCTTCTGAGTAGCTATGTATAGGATTGTGCTGTTAACTGCTTTAGTAGTTATTTCCTCTCACCAGGGATCTCTGGGAACTCTTCCTCTGTGAGGAGAGCTCAGGATGCCTAATAGATCTTTCCCAGAACCCGCCCCTAATTACAGTTTCCAGGATTCTTTGGGGGATGGGGATGGGGAGAGCCATGATACTTATACCAATATATGTTTGTAATGTAGATGTGCCACTTTCAGATTCCAGTGGCCCAGTCCCAAGGATGTGAACTTGTAACCTATAGATGTAGGCCTCATTCAGTATTCCAGGCACAGATCACACACCCAGCTTACAAAACTACAAACAAATTAAAGGGAAGCAGGTATAAATATACTCAAGAACATTTATTTCGCATGATCTTCTTTCTATGATGACTTCATATTGATAGTTTCCAGAGGGTTAGCCATAGTAGTCAGTTGCAGCAAAAACAACTAACTTTTGTGGCGCCTTAAAGGCTAACAAATTTATTATGGCATCAGCAGACTTGCACAACCTGGCACCACTACCCCCCAGGTACACCGGTGTATTAGACTGCCACTCCCACCACCCCCATCCACTATGGCCATTGGGGGTTATGGGTGTTGTAGTCCAGTACATTCAGGGGCAGGGAGTACAGGTTGCAGAAGGATGGCATAAAGGTTTCATGGATTGGAATCCGCTTCATCAGAAGCTTATGCCATAATAAATGTGTTAGTCTTTGAGCTGTAACATTTAAATGGTGTGTTCAGGTAACTCTTATGCTTTGGGCTCAGCATTTCAGTGCCCATATGTGGTGAGGGAAAAGATACCAGGGCCTGTAGTAACATTTAGTAGCCAGTGGCCTGTTCCCATCTTTTCTCTCAATCCTCCAGCATTGTCCAAGGATTTGAATACCAGTGGTATAATACCTCTTTAAACCCCACCCGCCCCCTCACCACTCACCTTTTCCTCCCATCTACTCCATACACCTGCATCCAAGTTTGTCTTGTCTTGTTATTTGAGCCCCTACCTGTTTGTTTGGCAGTGGCATGGATTCCCTGTCCCCTGTGTATTTGTTCTGCATATCCGGGTGTTCCTGCTGGCAGCAGGAATGAATGTTCTGCCCTGGAATGCTCAGTCAGTGTCACAGGGTACTATTTGGCATGGGCCCTGCTAAGCCACCCATGCTGAGTTACTTGCCAGTCACATTTCTGGTAGCATGAAGGGGCCAGCTAACTAGAGATGGGAGAACCAGTGATTTTTGAGCACACCTAAATGCTCCAAACGTCGCTTCAAAGCTCATTTCAGCTCACTCCCATTTTTGTTTTTTACCTGTTTTTTTGCTCATTTGAATGGGAAAGGTTCGCATTTCAGTGCATATTTTTCAAAAGTGTGTACTTTCCCCCATTGACTAAGTCATAAAAATGCATATTTCAAAGTGCACATTTTAAAAAATGCACATTTTTCCAAATGCACATTTTTCGAGCACAATCATGAATTTGGGAATGTAAGAACAATTCTCGGGATGAGGGGGTATATGTTCGCATTTGGGATTGTGAAGGGGACATGTTCCCATGGTTTGCAAGCAAAAACAAAATTCTCATACATCCCTGCTGCTAAGCTCTGTGACTGTTTTGCCGTCATCCCAACTCCCACCCCAAATGATGGAAATGGAAAGAGATACGTCATGCAGAGGAGGAGGTATTTAGGTCACAAGATAGCGCTGGATTTTCTTTGGTTCACTTTCTCTGGCCTCTGTTGTATTCGCTTCTCATCTGTTTTGTGTGTGGTGGTGGTGGTGGTGGTGTTTTCCTTTATATCCGTGTGTGTGTGACTGAGTGTGGGTGGCTTTTTTAAAGGGTTAGATGAACACACAGAGGGCCAACCTATCAATATTCAGAGACTGCATCCCTTTGCTGACCAGGGGCTGAGGGCAAGCAACAGGGGCTGGCAGTCTCCATCTTGTTCAGTTCCTAAGTTTCCCAGAGGCACCTGGCTGGCCACTGCTGGAGAAAGTCTGCTGGGCCAGATGGAGCCTTCACCTGATTCCCTTCAGTTGGGAAAAAAACCTTCTCAGAGTACCATATTAATTTTAAAAAAGCAAACCAGGAAATATATAAGACACTACAAAGATAAAACAACAGAAGCAGCTATTTTTTTATTTAGGGTGTGATCCTATGCATATTTAGACCAAAAAAAACCCCAACACTTCTCAGCATGCCCCAGTCAGCATGGCTGCCTGGAGGTATGGTGGAAGTTGCAGGACTTTATTCTGTCAAAATATGCATAGGATTGCGCCCTTGGTGTCTTTTTTTTAGTCGCTTTTCAGGGCTGTGCTCTCTTAAAGCAGCACACGGACAAGAGCCCGGTCAGATACGAAACGTAACAGCCACAGTTGCAAGCATACAGACTACTTTGTGATGCTGCTTTGAACTCAAAAAGCAATTACAATTTCAATAATTGAATTCCCACCTTAGGAAGGCAGCTTTAAACAGAAAGGTCTTTACTGCTTGCTAAAAAACGCCTGCACAGTTGAAACAATGGCATACATTTCAGCAGAACTGAGAAAACCACAAGACTAGCTTACGTTACATGCTGAAACGTCCAGGCAGATAAAAAGGGGTTTGCCTGTTGCTGAAATGGCATCAAACCTGACACCAGGCAGGCCTCTCTGAGCTGGGCATTCTGCAGAGAGGACACCACCACCACAAAGGTCCCTTCTTGGTCCTAACCATTTTGGGCTTTGGAGTTCATCTCCAGTATTTTGAATTAGGCCCGCAAGCAAACCAATAGCCATGGTTGCAGTTTAAGAATGAGTGAGACATGCTCCATACAGCTGCTCTCAGTTGGTAATCTGGCAGCTGCTTTGAGGGCCTAACTACTCCTTACAGTAAGGATGTGACTAGTGATCACATTGTAGGTTTTTAAAAAGTAAGGATGCAATCCTATGCATGTTTAAACAGAAAGAAGTCCTACAACTCCCAGCATGCCCCAACCAGCCGTGGCTAGCTCGGGCATGCTGGGAGTTGTAGGATTTTTTTCCGCCTAAGCATGCATACGATTGCACCCTAAGTAACACTTGCAAGGGCGGGGAGGATTGTGATTGGCACCACAGTGTGTGGGGAGAAGAGGGCAGATATAAGTTTCCTTCCGCAGCCACAGTTTCGATAAAAATGTCCCCCACATGGCAATCAGCATGAGCGGGGGGAACTCCCTATTGGCACCAACTGAAGGTTTTTTTCCTAAAGCAAATTGCTGTACTAGGGGAGGTGGGAGAGATATTTTTTATCCCTATTGTGGTTGGGGTCTGTGATCGGCACCCATTTCCTAGGGTTCCAATCACAGTCACCCCAACACCTGTGCTGGGTATTTCATTTTTTAAAACCCACGACATGGTTGCTAGTCATGTTGTTAACTTGTAGTTAGGCCCTGTTAAGCAGGGGTGGTGGCTTAGTGATCGACACAAGAACCAGCCAATCACGCACAGCATTATCAGCCGCAAACCAGGTTTCCCTTGGGTTTGATTCAAGTCCTCTTTTAACACCCGCCCCCTCCTCTCTTTATTAAAAGTGGGTCTTTGTTCTCTTCTTCCCCCACCCCATCCCCAGTGATGTATTGTGTTTTATGTCTTTGTTGTATTTGTATCCCACCCATCTTCCAAGGGAAGCATTCTTAAGGGCGCAATCCTATGCATGTTTAAACAGGAAAAGTCCTACAATTCCCAGTATGCATGGCTGGGTGGAGGGATGCCGGGAGTTGTAGGACTTTTTTCTGTCTAAACATGCACAGGATTGCACCCTTAGTCTTGCAGCCATCTTGGGAGGGCACCGAGGCTGCTCAGCTGAGGACCTCTTCACACATTACAAAGCAGCAAACCCTGCAAAGAAAGAGACACAAATATCTTCACATATGGGAAAGCAGCAAACCCCACAAAGAAGGAAATACAAATATCTTCTGGTGATCCATTCCTGCCTTTTTGGAACGTTTGTCTTGCGTATGCAGCTCTCTTTTAATAGCGAGCAACCTATCTACAGTCACGTGTGTTATCTTTTCTGCAGTGCCCTGCCAGACTGTTCTCGATTACTTGAAGACGGTCCTTCAGCATCATAATCAGCTAATGATTCCTCAGCCAGTGGAGCAGCCGGCAGAGGTAGTGTGCAGCGATGCTGAGAAGCGCCTTTAGACTGGAAACTCCAGTGAACATATCCATACAGCGGGGTATAAGTCAGTCCATGCTGGATGAATCTGGGTTGGGTCCAGATTTAATCATCCTTCGAATGGACCCATTAAAATCAGCGGGACTTAAATTAGCCATGACTCACGGAAATCCCATTTATTTCAGCGGGCCTTCTGTAAGCATGACTAAATCTGAATCCGAGCCTAACCTCCGGTTTGCACGTCACAACTACCCAGGGGTTGTTCAAGCTGCTGGTAGTTGTGAACGAGTGGGAGTGAGAGTGCTGGCACCCACCTGAGCTAAACAACTCCCTGGGTTGTTGATCGTGAAGTCAGAACCAGAATTCTGCGTTGTTGGGGAAGAGGCAATTCAAAGTTGTAACCCAAGAACAAAGCACCGGTTACAACTCCGGGTTGTGTTTCCCTCAGCAACCCAGAATGCCCAGTTTGGACATCACAATTAACAACCCAGGGACAGGACATCCCTGGGTTGTTTGGCTCAGCAGGAGTGGGTGGACAGGAACCCACTTGCTCACTTCTGCCCATTCACAACTACCCATGGTTTAAACAACCCATGGGTAGTCGTGACATGCAAAACAGATCTATACTACTTGTTTAAAAAATGTAATCTTTGGTAACAAAACCCTTTATCTCTCAGATGCAGCACATTCTTGCGTTTACAAGACAGAGAAGCCCATTCGTTCTCAGCCCAAGTGCATAGGCTATACACCCAGCTGGTCTTGAAACAATCTTTGAGCTTACATGTCCTCTCTCACACCAGACATATAGCCTTTAATGTGAATTGGGGTCTACACTGAGAAATGATTCCACAATTAGGCTTCACTCGAACAGTTTTCCCACTGGAAAACAAATAAAGGGGCTGGATGGATCCTGTGAGTAAGGCCGGCATAGGTGTTTACAGGCATAGGCTCTAGGTCAGCTGTGGGAAACCTGTGGCCCTCAAGATATTTTGGCCTACAATTCCCATCAACCCTAGCCAGCATAGCTAATGGTGAGGGACCATGGGAGTTGTAGATATCTGGAGGGCCACAAGTTGCCCACCCCTGCTCTAGGTGAATGTTAAAAGTTATACACTCAGAGCGTATAGAAACTCAAGGCTTAAGCCCTACTGACTGTATAGCTGAGACAACTGGTCCATGTGTGAACGAAAAGGTTCATGTTTCCATTTCAGGCTCAGCTATAACCCACAGTCACTTCCCATTTGGTCACATGCTTCTGCTATATATGAATTCAATTTATGGTTGGCTCCTGTGGTTCGGTCTGCCTGAAAGCCTTGGCATATGCTGGGAATTAGCCCAGGCTAGATTTCTTCCATAGCTGCAGTGCAGTGAATTGTGAGAGGTGAGAGAGTAGGAGGAAAGAAAAAAAGTCCAACTCCAGACTTCTTGGCTTCCACATCAAGTCAGCCAAATATTCTTCTCCCTTTGTCCATAGACACACACACCCTGCCCTACACACAGAGAGGGACACTTTTTTGGCATCTTGGCTGATGAAGGAATCTACAGATGATCAGTGGAATGACCCATTTATGAAGGCATTCCCACGCTACAGCCTTAGGCCATTTTTACAACAATTCCCTCTTCATGACAGTTGCAATTGAGCAGGGGAGAGGGGAGGAGGCACTCAGGGGTCTGTAATAGAAGTATGCTCAGCATCTCTCCCCAAACTTCAATTCCCATCATTCTTAAGAGGAAGTCATGACAGTTAAAAGTAATACAAAACCACTATAAATTTGCACAGAAAGCAGAGGTAGCTATGGTGGCCATTTAAAAAGTGCGGGGGCTCACCCACATTGTGGAAGCTTTGAGATCTGCAGTTCTCTTCAGGCAAAATGTTAGAAAACATGGGGCAGAGGTGAGAGAGTAGGAGGAAAGAAAAAAAGTCCAACTCCAGACTTCTTGGCTTCCACATCAAGTCAGCCAAATATTCTTCTCCCTTTGTCCATAGACACACACACCCTGCCCTACACACAGAGAGGGACACTTTTTTGGCATCTTGGCTGATGAAGGAATCTACAGATGATCAGTGGAATGACCCATTTATGAAGGCATTCCCACGCTACAGCCTTAGGCCATTTTTACAACAATTCCCTCTTCATGACAGTTGCAATTGAGCAGGGGAGAGGGGAGGAGGCACTCAGGGGTCTGTAATAGAAGTATGCTCAGCATCTCTCCCCAAACTTCAATTCCCATCATTCTTAAGAGGAAGTCATGACAGTTAAAAGTAATACAAAACCACTATAAATTTGCACAGAAAGCAGAGGTAGCTATGGTGGCCATTTAAAAAGTGCGGGGGCTCACCCACATTGTGGAAGCTTTGAGATCTGCAGTTCTCTTCAGGCAAAATGTTAGAAAACATGGGGCAGAGGTGAGAGAGTAGGAGGAAAGAAAAAAAGTCCAACTCCAGACTTCTTGGCTTCCACATCAAGTCAGCCAAATATTCTTCTCCCTTTGTCCATAGACACACACACCCTGCCCTACACACAGAGAGGGACACTTTTTTGGCATCTTGGCTGATGAAGGAATCTACAGATGATGAAAGCTTACACATTTTTGGTGACTTTTGAGTTGTCCTAATAAAGGTATTACCCTAACATGGATTTATAAATTTGTACGGTAGATAGGGCCCCTGTGTAGCAGGAGACAAGGGGCATATCTGAACATCTCTCCACATGGAGCACTTCTCATGTTCTGTTAGAAGCTTTTAAAATCTGTTTCATAAGCCTTTGTCTGCCTCTATAGATAGCATCATTTGCTAGTACAGAGATTAAAATGTTCCGTCTTCTAATATTTGCTACATTCCATGACTTTGTGCCAAAATACAGCACACTTTTGCAAAGGGTTATTGCATCCCAAAACATATTACTTACAGAGATCCATGCCCCAAATTGGTAAGCAGTAAGTTACCCTTGAGGTCAGTACAAGATTTAGCTCATTTTGCCAATGGACATGTAAGTCTCTAAGTGTAATGTAAAATATATGTCCAAATGGCTTTTGAGGGAGAGGTGTTAAAACTCAATTTTCCTGAGAGAAGATATTAAACCTGACCTAATTAACAAATGGCACAAATCTCCCCTCTCCAGTTAACGTTCCCTTCCCTCAGTTATTGTTGAACATGTACACAGTGATCTAATTGCTACTTGCTACGTTGTACGAAATTAAACCCACCTTGATGTTTTACGCTGCCCCCCCTTTCCAAGTGGTGAAACCATTAGGACAGCCTTTATGATATAAAGCTGCAATTTGCTCACCTGAGAGTAAGTCCCATTTAACTCAGTGGAACTTGCTTCCAAGCAAGCGTACATAGGATCAGATATTTTCCTTGGAAGAAGAGAACACTGGAGATGGTATCATTTTAATCTTTACAAATATATAGGTTGAGCAGATATGAACAGGGGTGTAGAAAAAAATGTACAGGTGACACCAGATACACAGTGACAGCATTCCAGTCCCCTCAACCCTCAAACCACACCCTTCCAGCTCTTCTGGTGCATAGAATCATGGAATAGTAGGGTTGGAAGGGGCCTACAAGACCATCGAGTCCAACTCCCTGCTCAGTGCAGGAATCCAAGTCAGAGCATCCCTGACAAGTGGCTGTCCAGCTTCATCTTGAATGCCTCCAGTGTAGGAGAGCTCACTACCTCCCTAGGCAATTGGTTCCATGCACTTACACACACTATAGTCTCAAACTTAGGTAGGCTAATTTCTCACACACCCCTCCAGTGTCCACTGTCCCTCACCAACAATTAGGTCATACCAGAGCCTAGAGAGAGACCAATTTCTCCACAAAGTCACAGCTCACTGAAAAGTGTCACCCTGAGTTGCAAGTTTTCTGGAATTACGTTGTTGAGCTTGAGAAAGAGACCAAGATGTGATGTAATTCAAGGCAAGACATGAAGAACAGAACTTGTATATTATAAACTTCAAACTTCCTACACTTAGTGGCTTTCCAGTTTTTCTGTCTTCATGGAATCCTCTCCATTTTGACTTGTCTGTTGAGGAACCCTTGAGCATCTGGCATGGATCTCATCCTTGCTGCTGAAAATTCTGGGCTATGGTCTAAGCCAGATGTTCATATTCTAGGGCATACACACTGCCCAAGACTGTTGAGCCTCACTGTTGCTTCATGTAAACTGAGAGTGGACCCAACAAGGCCAGCCTTACCTTTATTTATTTATCTATTTACTTACATACTTACTTATTTAATAAAATAAAAAAATAGGTGTGGGAGCACCTTGGATAGCTCCTTTAGAGTTCTAACTGAAACCTGGAGAGGATTCACTACCCCAATGACATCAGAGTCACTAGCTTCCACAGCCTGATGGTGTCACTGAGGAACCCCTGTGAAACTTCCACAGAACTTTGGTGTTCTCTGGGCCACAGTTTGAAAACCACTGTCCAGCTGAGTCTGGGCTTTCCCCATTGTCTCATTACTATTGCAGGGTATCACACCACATCACTGCTAGAGAGACTTCTTACTCCTGTGTAAGAAGTCCAACTGTGTGCCAACATATAAACTAATGGCTCACGGCCTGGAATGTTTTGCAAGTCCTGGTTTTTTTAAGACTGTATTATTATTTATAAGGCACCAGCACTGCACATGAGGTTTTACAGAGTAACCTAAAGCAAAGATATACAGATCCCTGCCCTGGAGAAGCTTATAATCTAAGAACATTACCAGCGAAAGGGAGGAAAGGAAGTGGCAAGGGAAAAAAGAGATGAACATAATCAACTGCGGGACCAAACGATACATTAAAAGTGTTTTTAATTAATGTGAGTAGAACTGGCCATATATTTTTTTTCTTTAGAAAAAGTACTCAGTAGGTCCCATGATCTGGGCTGCAGCATGGGGGAAGAAGACTAATCATCCCCTTACTCTTTTCTCACCATAAATCACCTGCCACTAAGCTGCTCTTTTCCCCTGAAGGTGGTATTTATAGCAAATTGCCATTAGGTGGGGGGCAGTGGAGGCTGGTGGCTCTGATTTTGGTGAGGCTGTGAATCCATTCCAGGTTTCATTCAGAACCAGCCAGAACCCTGAAGGAGCTATCCAAGGTGCTGAAGCTATTTTGGGGCTAGGGATCAGCACCTTCGATAGGTCTTTCAGAGTTTGGGCTGGTTCTGACTGAAACCCACTGGCGGGGGGGGGGGGGCGGGATTGGCAGAAATATGGCACTGGGGGAAAGGGTAACCCCCTCCTGTGCCACATTACCAATCTGGACTGGGTGTGGGTGAGTGTAGCTGCTTTTGCTAAAGCGATATGGTCAGTTCTAAGCATGTTAGTTTGCCCTGCAGTCACCCATCAGGGTAAATGTCTGAATCTTGGCTCTACTTTTTACCTATTTAGAGCCAGGAGCTTTAAAGTAATATCAACCAGGAGAGTCTGTGGGAAGAGTTATCTCAAGCTGATGTGGCAGCGTTTGCACAAAGCTCTCGTTTGCATTTCTGCAGAGTTCATTAATAGTAACGCTCCTTTGCATCTTACGGTTGTAACTTTGTTTACTTGCTTTGGAGTTTTTCCTGCAACATAACTGCTATCAGGTTCTAAGAATGTTAAACAAAAGGTAATACATTAATTATGTAAATGGATTTATTAAAAATATATTCTGAAGTAGCTATCTGTCAGCTGCCATGAAAAGGCCTGTTTGATCACACTCTTCAGAATACATTTTTACACATTTTAATAGATTAAGAGAGATGATTATATTTAAATAGCTTTCCCAATCATTGGATCCTGACACTTTTTAACCTACCTGCGAAAGTACATTATAAATAGCTTCTTCTTCTCTCAAGGTGTTCATTATACCTCACTGGTTCCTGTTATAGAAAATGCAAATGTAATTTGCCTTTTTTTTAATGCACATTCTTGGGATGAGCAATTCCTTGTTCCCAGCACTGTGTTTTCATTGTCAGCATTTCACAGCTGCCTAATTTTTATTTGACTGAACTTGATTTGGCAACTGACTTCATCTTCCTTGTCCATTAGCCTTCTGAGAAACTGGGAAACCATTTTGCTTTTTTTCCCACCCCCAGGGGAGCAAGCAGTTGCTGAACAACTACCCCGTCTACATCACTAGCAAACAGTGGGACGAGGCTGTAAACTCCTCAAAGAAAGATGGGCGGCGGCTCCTTCGTTACCTCATTAGATTCGTCTTCACAACCGATGAGCTTAAGTACTCGTGCGGCCTTGGAAAAAGGAAAAGGTCAGTGCAGTCAGGAGACACTGGTCCTGAAAGACGTCCTCTGGATCCAGTAAAAGTAACATGTCTCAGAGGTACTGCATCTTTTCACTCGGTGTCCACCATATACAATCTCATTTCACCACATTGGCTCTGGCTTAATACCAAAAAAAATTTAGCTTCCTGTAACCTAGAGAGAAAGGGGGAGCTTCCTGTAAACATAAGGGGTCTTGGGGCTTAGATGGAAGAAAGAGTGGCTGATTCAATTACCTGCCTTTTAATCAATTTATCCAGTGGTTTACAAACTCTTGTCAGGAGCTCTGAGATTCCTCAGTAAGAAAATTAGTAATGGTGGGAAAACATCTTGGACAGATGGCTTGCCCATCACCACAACCAGTCTTCCCCTGCAAGCCACAGGTCTGGGAAGTGTGTTCTAGGATGCCCTCTCAGTTCTTGCTAGCCAAAAGTGAGGTCCCCTGTGAAGTCAGCATATAACCTAGAACATGCCCCAGGATCTATTGTAGTCAGCTAAGCAGTTCTTCATTGGACAAACTGATGGATAAATTGTCCTTGAAGATGGAAAGTTTGATCGTCACTGAACTAATTGAATTTTTAAAAGCATGTTTATTTCCAAAACCTCAGTATAGGTGCTTTCCATAAGTTGCACTTTCTTCATAATTTACAATATAATAAATGCAAGCATCCACTCCTTAAACATTTTCTTTTTCATTCTTCATTATGGCAGCAAACCCCAATTAAAATAGCCTCCATAGAAACAAGAGTGCCCTTACTCCCAAGCCCCACTGATCAAAAACTACTTACAGTGCAATACTGGGCATGTCTACTCAGAATTAAGCCCCATTGACTTCAATGGGACTTACTCCTAGGTAAATGAGTATAGGATTGCAGCCTTAGAGAGTAATTCTGTGGCTACTAGACAGTGTCTAGAGGACCACAGAATTTTTTGGTTCCCAGAAAACGCACTCCCCACACACTCCCCTGCCACCTCGTAGGCAGCATGGTTCTTCCCCATCTCCGCACTCGTAAGCGCAATGCAGGGCAGGCAAAAAAATGGCCGTTCCCAGGGGCAGGGAGGGGAGGGGAGGAGACTGCGGAAGCATCATTACGATGCTTTCTATGCACCATCTCCAGCACACACCCCGCCCTGCTCCAACGTCCCCAGCTAGACAGCCAAAATCGGCTGCCTACCACAAATGCAGGGTGGCCAGAGCATGGAGGAGAGGATCCCCTCTGCACCTCACCCACCCTGCACTGGATAGTCGGCCACCTCTGAACTTTCCCCATAGGATTGTGCCCTTAGTTGATGAAAACTGGCCCTATTTCATCAACTGAAATTTTAATCAGAGTTTAAATGAAACTGTATTTTAAAATGGACTGAAATTGATTGATCTTCTGATTTTTAACAAATTATGTAGGAACACAGAGGATTCACTATTTCAGAAATTATAGGTGGTTCCCTCCCCACCCTCCACCCCAGTGGAATAAAATTTGGTTGGTTAATAGGATGCTTTATTTAAGGAAATAAGAGTTTTCATTGCTTCTGAAGCCCATCTTTTTTGTGGAAACTATTTGTAATTTATTGGAATAGATAATATGCAAAACATATTGAATCGTATGGGCCCGGTCCAGCCATAATTGCACAACTAGCTGGAACTGCATGCAGCAAGATGTGGGGTGTGGATGAACAGCATCATACACAGACAGGTCCTCATCTGCATTAGTCACACTTGTCCCTTGCTGGAGCGGAATATGTGTGGTGGAAAATCTTCTAAATGCAAGGGGTTTCCTTTCTAACCCTGCAATGTGATTCTTTCCATTTTGGTGTGCCTGAATGTTTTGTAGATGTTGTAAGATACTAAAGGTATGTGAAACAGCAAATATTTTCAAGAAGATAAAAATAAAAAACTTCCTCCTTGTACCTCACCTGTATAATGCCTAGAGCAAAGAGAAATGCAGGGGCACTGACTTTCGATTACCAAAGACACAGGCCCCAATCTGGCTCTAGGTGCATGCAACTGTAACAGCAACTAGTGACTCTGGCAGGCCCAGTGTCAGCACCCAGCACACTGGAGCATTTGCACAACTGGGCTTACCAGGGCACATGCCTTGCCTGCCCGCTCCCCGCCTACCCCATACCTGCTGCCACTTGGGCCTCTTTGACAACTGTGCTGCTGCATCCACCATCTTCTCCCTCGCACTTGCGCTTGCACTCCCCAGCAGCCGTGACTCTGTAATGGGAGCGCAGTGGCCACTCAGGTTTCCAGCCACATTACAGCGTCCGCCTCACACACACACAGTTGGGTAAGCCCACCCACAAGGGGAGGCTGACAGCTGCTCCTCACTCTCATGAGCTCACCTGGCAGCGGTGCTGTAATGGGCCCGGGAGCCAAGCAGCAGCTCATTACACTGCCTGGGTAAGTCTACTTAGGCATGAGAGGAAGGCCGAGGAAGGCATCTGTAGCAGTGCTGCCACTGGGGTGAGGGCAAGTGGAAGCAGGTGTTAGGGGCCCCCGGTCAGCCCTGAGGGTGGGGCACCAAGGGCAGCCTGCCCAGGGTCCAGAAAACCTGGGATCTGGAATGGGACGCACATCCCCTTCCCCTTTGACAGATGAGTCCAGCTAGTTCAGGCCCCCCCGACCGCGATGAAGGTGCAGATACACGTCCAAGCATGTTTTTGCATGGGCAGTACACATGGAGGCCTTCGTCTGCATGCATGCATCCCTTGTTGGACTGAGACAGTCGTGAAAGTTGGTGTTCAGTGGCACCTGGCAACTGGTTTGTTCAGTGGCTAAATCAAATATAATCTACAGATGCTAAACCTTTTCAGTGTAAACTCTGCATATAAATCTCATCATCATTGAATGGGTCATTGGTTTTGTTCCTATTGCTTTTTGTTTTCTGAGGGCGTTTGTCATGGTGAAGGGTGTTTTTCGAATAAAACACGGGCTGTTAACCATTTATGCGTGGAGGCTGGTGGCTCCGATGTCAGTGGGGTGGTGAGGCTGCTCCGGGTTTCAGTCAGAACCAGTCAGAACTCTCAAGGAGCTCTCCAAGGTGCTTCCGCACCTTGGAGAGCTCCTTGAGAGTTCTGACTGAAACCCAGAGCGGACACCGCCCCACTGACATCGGACGCACCAGCCCCCACTGCCGTTTATAGGATTTCTAAAAGCTTAAAATAACTTGTAAACCACCAAACCCAATGCTGCCTACCTTGAGCTTGATAAATCTCCTGCCTGAGACTTCAAAAATGGGGGCTGGGGGTGGGGGGGATCAAGCACCTGGCAGCCCTGGCTATATTCAGCTTGCTGAAGCATGAGCTGTGCCGGCTCAGCGTCTTATACACTCTGCTACAGTCAAAAATATTGAAAATTATTGCCAAATGTTGCAGCAGCATAAAATGTTTCCTGGAGCTTAAAAACAGAAGAAGACGGAAAGCCATTTGTGTAGTACAGAGCTTTGCAGTCCCCACATTAGATGCAAGCCATCTGACGTTAATCTGGAACTAAAGGGTTTAAGGGTTGAATTCAAGTTCAATTAAATGCTTTTTAATTTCAAATAGTAATTTCTATTGAGGCAGAGGCATAATATCTAGCTTTGCCCCTCCAGCCTCTCTCTCTCTCTCTCTCTCTCTCTCACACACACACACACACAACTACCTACCTTCCTATCTCAGTCAAGTAAGGGCGATAAGTGTGCAAAATCACCTTTTGCTCAAGGCCCACCCTTGCTTGATTGGGAAATGAACATGCCCACTGGATGAAGATCAGCAGCTACATTGTGATGGGCATTCAGTGTGCCCCCTTCTCATTACCCAGTCATGGGAGGAAGTACATTTCCCTTCACACTGCAGCCTTTTCCTTGGACTGGATTGGGACCATCCCCTTCCTGCATTGCACCTAGAACAGCCTCAGAAAAATAAAGCTGTCCAGTAGGTTGATACGTCTGGCAATAGAAAACCATGTGTACATTGCTGGACACCTACACAAGAGACTCATTGGACTGGACAAAGTCTCTGAATGCATTTGAAACATTGCCTCAAAACCCAAATATAAAGATGGTCCTTTAGGCTTTGAAGGTTTTTTTTCTTGGAGGACTCCTTAGGTACTTATAATGAGCAAACCCCAAAGGGGTAGGGGAGAAGTGGTGGTGTCTATAGTGCCATCAGCCTCTCAGAGGCATGCATAAGCTTTTAAACAAGACCTCTGTCACCATCCAGACTGAGCTCTGGTAGTGCAGCGCCATGGCTGCGCATGGGTCTGAGCATGTGAAATCATCCCCTCTTCTCACTTTCTAACATTGAGTTCCACAGTTTCTTTAGAATTCTGGGAGTCCTAGCTTTCCGTTAAAAGAAGAGTAAGTTTGTAACCGTCATCATCATGACGATGAAGCTGAAAAGACACAAGCGGTTTCTTCAAGACGCTGAGAAACCAGAGACCTCTTTGGCTTCCTTTGGTGAGGGGACAAGGCTGCCCTTATGCTACAAAAGCACAGAACGTGGTATTAGGGACAGAGCTTGGCTTCTTGAGAACTTTGACCTTCCTTTAAAAAAGAAAAGAAAAAGGCCTGAGCGATTGCAAAAATTTGCTTGAAAGCAGATAGGCTGTGTAGCTGACCTCTCAAAAGCCATTTTCAGTGCTTCAGAACGGCCTTCGGCACCCCGCATAGCTCCATGCCACTCTTGTTGTCAGTAGTAAAACCAGAATAAAATGTGCAAAATAGTAGGAATCACTGAATAAATTATGCAAAAACAGCCACAGGAAAGGGAAGTTATGTCAGGTTCTGCTACCTGCATTGATTTGGCAAACTGAAATGTCTACTTTTTGGTACAGAATTTTATTTTATTTTATTTTATTTTTAACTTAGAATAAACACTGTCCCAGTCAGCAAGCAGCAGTTTGTCTCCAACGCACATATTTTCCACACTTTTTGTTTTTCCATGGACTCCTACCCCTAAACCAGCTGTCGTTCCTCAACATTCCACACACCCCATCACTCCTTTCCCTCCAACATCCCGATTGCTAGCCAAAGGTGCCAGAATCCTTTGGAAACCCACATTGTGCAGCCATCCTTATGTGAATTACCTTAGTTTTCATAACATATTGCATTCCCATAATGTAAGCTGGAGGCAGGGCATCATCCTAGGTGGTGCCATTCCAGGGCTGTTTATCGCACAGGTTAAAGTAAATCTGTTTTTACAGCTTTTCAACGGACTACCATTGCATTACCTACAACAGGGATGCAAAATCTTGGGCCCAGGGGCCAACTTTGGCCCTCTGATTTCCCCAGAGGGACATGCCCACTTCCAAAAGCCTTTCCCCCAGCCACCGATAATTTTGTGGTTTCCTGGCTTTTGTGCCCTTTTCCCTCCATTCCAAAAGGTTGAAATGCCTCTCCTAAGGCTTAATTGCTGGCCGTACGAGCCATAAATTAAAACATGCTGGAATTTTTGGCCCTGCCCCTTTTGGCTTTGGCCCCTCCCACCATGGACATGTGGCTCCCAAGAGCTTCTCTGAAATGGAGTTTGGCCCTTGGGCTGAAAGAGGTTCAACACCCCAAGTCTCCAAGGCTGTGCATCTGAAAAAGGGCCATGTGCATGCTGTGTAGCCACATGGAACTAGCCTGGCTAGCGAGAGCTAATGACTTTGTGTGCCAGGGAGGCAAGTTTGCTAACTCCACATTTTCTCCACAGAATTCATTAGGATGCACTGCACGTCCAACCCAGATTGGTGGATGCCTTCTGAAGAACAGATAAACAAGGTGTTCAGTGATGCCGTGGGACATGCTCGGCAAGGGCGTGCAGTGGGGACGTTCCTCCACAACGGGAACTCGTATTACGAGGGGATTGACCAGCACAGTTCACAAGATGACCTTTTCAGTAGGGGTGTCCATGATGGATCTGGAGAATGAGGGGAGGAAATCCATGCAAATGTGTATGAGGCAATGACAGAGACTATGTGTTCAATGTACTGTTTTAATGTGACTTAAGAATCCAAAGCATGTTCAGAGCCCTGTTTCATGCAAGGCCTTCCTATGAAAGTCCATAGTGTCTAAAACGTAGTCCACACAAACAGAACATCAGGAGGTGAACCCATTTCTGGACAGTAGCACTTTAGTCTCTAGATGCAGGATTGAGTACTCTTCCATGCAAACAACAGCAACAAAAACCCTCCCCCTAAAAAATTGGTATGCTGGGGAACATGCCTGGCTGGGACCCTTCTTCCTTATGTATTAGTTATTTATGTGGAGGATTTATTTCCTTCCTTCCTACCTTTTGTATTTTCAATTATGTGAGCCTCCACCTGTGAACTTAAGGGGTACAAAGCCAGATACAGGTTTACCTTCTCACCTGCTGTAGGGGAGAACTAGGCATAAGTTTGAAAACTAGTCTCACGTATGGACATCTCTTTAGCCCTGTTCGAATGTTTGCTGGCTTGCGTGCAGGGCTGAACAGTGTAGAGGGACATGGGTGTGTATGTCAGCCCCACACCCAGTGTCCCTGGGCTCCCAGCTGCACAGGGCTTTGTAAACACGTTCAGCCAAATGCGCTTGCAGAGATTCCATGATAGCCAACCTGGCCATATCGGGTTTCTCATCACAGAACCTCCATATGCGCGTTCAGTTGACTATGCTTACAAAGCCCTGCAGAAATCTTCACACTCAATACGCAAAGGTCTACACAGACGTTGGGCATGCAGGGACATTGGGGGCAGGGCTTACATACCCATCTACATCCCCCTACACGGTTTAGCTCTACACACAAGCAGGCAGACGCCTGCATAGGGCTTCTCTCGCGCTATATATATATATATATATATATTCTTCACAATAATGGTCAAATCAACAATCTTTTTTCACCTACCTGCACACTTTCCACATTATTCTGAACTCATGTGCAATTTTAGGATAGAACAAAAGAAGTTGTCCTTTACGATGGACTAGGAATGTGTACTCATAACATTTCATCAAAACTGGAAGGTATCAAAATCAGGGAGAGTTCTGACACTTCGTTGTTTTGTTTTGGGAGTTTCCTGTATTCAGTTAATACTGCATTTATTTTTGTCACCTAAAGAGAGTAGAACTACTCCGTACTGTTTTTCCATTGCCAACCGAAGTACTGTTTCAAGAGATCACTTGTTACCTCGCAAGCTTTTTCTGTTGCTTTAAAGATATATAGTCTTGTTTTTGCTTCTGCCACACTTCTTGTTTTATTCACTATCACCACTTCAGGATTACACTTCTCTTGTCCCTCAGGCATACAGCGCTGGTTACTGTCCTGGTTGACAACTAATTGGAATAGTTAAGTTTTTCAGCTGAAAGAGGGTCACTGACTCAGTCCCATGAACTCAGTCCCAAGACTCTTGTAGCCTCCCTCCTGGTCTGAACAACAACAGAGATGTGGTTGGGGTCCTCCCTTTATTCACCTTGGCCACTGACTCCCATTTGCTTGTCAGTAGTAGGAATTAAGGTGCAATAAAGCGGCTGTTGCATTGCTCCCCAAAACAAGGAGGCAGGCTCTACATAGTATTAACTGAACTAGTTTAGATCCTATCTCTATGAATTAAAGCTAATATGCAAGATAAATAAATATAATTAGAATATTCTTATATAGACAGGATCTTGTACTATCACGTGCAGGAACTGCTGTTATAGTACGTGTATAAATCTGAAATGTGATAACGCCTTCTTGTTATTTCAGGATTTTTAAAAAAGAAGTTCTTCCTCCTGTACTGTGCTTTGGATCCTCAGGTTCCTTGGGCAAGCAGAAAGCCATTTCTGCTTGCGTGAGGTGGCCTCCCGGATTTCCACTGAGTCTCATGCCACAACCCATGCTATCCTGGAGGGCTTCCCAAGCCTCACGTGTGTTCTTTTGGTGGGCACAAGGAGCTGCAATGGGAAGGAGAGGATGGGGAAGCACCTTCTTTTGGACCCAAGTCTATGTCAGGTAGGCCAAGTCTTCCACATCCATTGCGAATACCCAAATTGGCTGTTCTGGAGACATCAGCATCCTGATTGACAGATGCATTGCTTTGTTTTATTTATGCCACCCTCTCTCAGCGGCTCAGGGCAAGTTACCATCTCCTTTAAAAAAAAAAGTTAAACGAAACATATATCAGGGCCCCCAACTATATCATGCCTATGTTGGAGGCCAGGACTGTGCCCACGCTCTAAGCATGCTTCTCCCTCTCCTGGTCCGTCTCACAGCCATGCCCTGACTGACTTTGACGCGGGAATAAGGATGTGTGTAGGCCTAAGCCCTACAGTGGCGTAGGTCTATGCATGTCCCTATTCCGGCATTAAAGCCAGTCGGTGTATGGCTGTGATTTTGGGACAACCATCTCCCTGCCTTGTTCCAGTGCTTCATCCAGCCAGGTGCCAAGACAGGCTAGGCTGGCTCAGTGGGTTGCGCGGGTAGTTACAAGTCCATGTCCTGCCACAGACTCTGCTACAAGAGGAAGCAGCTTAGCACCCTGCAGGTGTTTTGGCCTACAACTCTCATAATCCCTGAGCATTGTCCATGCTGGCTGGGATTTATGGGAGCTGTAGTCCAAAACCTTTGGAGGGCAACAAATTGCTTCCCCCTGCGCTACACATTTAGAGTCTTGCATGAACCATCTCAGCAGATGGCAAGGGTTCCAGAGTGGAAACACCCAAACCTCAGAAAGCCATTGTACTAGGAAAGGTTGGGGTAGGCCCCTTTTTCCTTCTGTTGAATAAAAGTCTGCCAGTTATGTTGGAGCAAGTCTTGGTAAGGACGTTTCTGTTCAGTGCAAGACGAACGGCCCATGCACACAGGCACACATCACTGTGGAGTGATCCTAACCCACTGGGATATGTTTTTGTGGGCCCTCATATCCAGAAGAAAATATGGTATGTGAATAGACCATGCAAGTCACCCTCCCCAGGTCACATTGGTGTTAAGACACATACGAAGGTGGTATGTGATAACACCACAGGAAAGCGGTGCCCCTGCCACCGCAGGGGCAGATGAATTGGGCCCAAGCTTGCTGTTAAGTGAGAGACTGTTTTCCAGCTGTAGGAAATATACGATCAGATAGCCAATCTCTCCTAAAATCATATTTATTCCAGTTCGGGTTTTTTTTAAATGGCATGGTAAAGCAAAAGCTAAGCACTTTTTCAGTGCAATCCTATGCATATCCAAAAGTCAGTCCCCTTGAGCCCAATGGGAATTACTCCTAGGTAAGTGTGAATAGGATCGCAACCTCAAGCCCCACTCAAGCACATTCACAGCTCTTTTCTGTTTAAATGAGTAGGGATTAAAGGAGCTAAACTTCGGCAGGATTCATTTCTTTATTTCGATCGGAGCAAATACCGGCTCTCAATCTTAATAATATAATCTGCGTTGACTGGTGCCATCCGCTAGAATCAGCAGGACATTGTCATTGCCACAAGGAGGCCCATTGAGAAGATAAATACAACCATCCTTCAAAAATTACAGCATTTCTGTTCTAGCTGTTCAGTGTTGCCGTTAATGAACACATCAACTACCATGTTGCAAAATTGGTGCAGGCCTTGCTGGTGTACATTTCCTGTGGTGACACTTGCCCATCTCCTTGGTAAAAGTTGTCAGATAGAATGCATGAGTCCATATTTGTCCGCAGTATAATCTCATAGTGTATTTTTGAATAAGCTGTGTAAAATCCAGTGTTTGTGTGCGAAGTTAAAGTAAAAACGTTTCATTTCGAATTATGCACATCAAGGTCCATGTAACAGACCTCACTAAAGCAATACCATTTGGGATTTGCTAAGCCAATGGGTAAGCTTAGCTCTATTTTAATGGGAAGGTTGTCTTCAGATTTCTATCTGAAATATAGAAATATATTGGCCCCACTCATGCATTATAAAGTACAGCATAGAAGTTGCTTCTGTGAGTTCTAGCCTCTGGGTAACATCTAGAAAGAGTAACCACGTGGCTCAGCCCAAAGAGATATTTCTGTCCCACAACAGGCTTGCCATTCCTTGAGACTCTGGGTAGTATCCAACGGTGTCATTCCGCTAGCGCAAATGACGCTGCACTCACGGAAACTCAGTTCTGAACTGCACGCAAGAGGAGAATCCAAGTAAAGTTATATTTGCACAAGTGCGGTTGCACATTACGGTTACGGAACCTGTTGTGCAAGCCGTCGCACAACCGATTGTGCAAGCTGTTGTACAGTCCGTTTTGCAAACCATTATGCCTTTTTTAATGCAACCTGTCGTGCAAGTATAACACACAACTGCTTGCACAACAGGAAGATTCGGCAAAGCTCCGCTAGCGCTATATGAGTTTGCAGAACGACATCACTGGATACTAGCCTGTGTTATACTGGCGCGGAACTCACCTAATTGACGTGAGTCATGTAGATTCTCTTAATGGATGTTATATGTGTGGGCAAGGATACAGCACATGGAAGCAGCCCCAACACATGGATTCTAAGGGACCCTTCCACTGCTACCTTAGCAGCGCATACTCCTCCCACACAACTCTGGCAATGAAGAAGAATTTGGTCACAGAACGGTGGCCAGATAATACGACTCCTTCCCATCCCTTCCTTGAAATTGGGGCCATGGCACAGCACTGGGCTGCTGGTTCTCCCATGGGGTCTAGATCTTCTGGTGTTGGCAGAGTGGCACAGAACACGCTCATTAAGCAGCTTCCACACTATTAAGGTAGCATGAGAAGGGACCCTTAATTTGAATGTAATGGGTGATAACCATGTGCAGTTGCTTCCAGTATTGCAGAAAATGGTGAAGATCAAATCTATATAGCATGAGCCCTAATTCCACACCAAAGTGATGCCAGCCAATATTTTGCTCTCAGTGTATAAAATCTTTAAATGCTGAACAAAACAAATCACCAGAATGAGCAGCACAGAATTTTATCAAACTGAAACCTAACCACTTTGGGGATTTCTAAAGTTTTGAATGTTTGAAAATTCAGCCTGAATTATAGAAGGAGAATCTCACATTTCTGGATCTTTTGTTTCAGTAGTTGGCTATGAAACCTAGCTTCTGCCACAGAAGTCAATTTCTCGAATTTGAGGTTCTTCACCCATATCAGACTGTGACAGGTTATCTAATCGTTAATCTGTTTAAGGGCGCAATCCTATGCAGATAGGTGGCTGCCTCTGAACTTGGAGGCAACCGCCCATCCAATGCAAGGCAGGAGAAGCACGGTGGGGAATCATTCCCTCTGCGCTTCTCCTGCCCTGCATTTTTGGCTAGACAGCTGATTGCGGCTATTTAGCCACGGGAGGGCAGAGCAGGGGAAGAGGCTGCAGTACAACACATTGGATTTGTCATACAGACATTTCCGTCCGCCCCGGAATACCCTCTGGGAATGCCCCTTTTACGCTGCTCCGTGCTGCTCTTGCAAGCGCAGAGTACAGGACTCTTCCACGTTCCGTCTGAGGCAGTGCAGAAGTGAGGGGAGGTCGGTTCTCCGGGAACTGACCTTGGAGCACAGGCTCCAAGGTCATTTCCTGGAAAACCAGATATCCTTCAGCCATCTAGCCACTATCTAGTGGCCATAGGATTGCTCCCTCCATGTATTAACTCTGCTCTTTTAGAGTTACTGTAAAAACAAACAAACCTGGACTTATTCCTTTGGTGTAATGTAAGACCTGAACACCATATCTTGTACAAAAACTTCTCTTGTCTCCTTATTCTAACCAAGGAATATGTTCTCAGTCAAATTTAAAATCTGCAAGGCCTTAAATTGAGAATGTAATCCTGCTACCTCCATGGAATAAGGAAAGACTAAGGCCTTTAAGTAATAGGATCACTATGGAGTTGATCCTTCACTAACTACTGCCAGGTTTGTGTATAAATAAAGGGGTTACTCAGGCTGCAATTCTATACTTACCTGGGAGTAAGTCCCAGTGAATGGCATGGGACTTCTGAGTAGACATGGATAGGGTTACACTCTTAAGGCAGCATTGCAAATATATCAACTAACCCACCCCACCCCTTTCTTCATGTTAACTAATCGGCTCACAGTAAATATTGTTGGCCTAAAAATATTGTCTGCTTGGAGACAGAGGCAACTCAGAGAGTGGCTATTGACAAGTATGTATGAATTAGGCCTAATTAGTAATTAAGTAAGACAATTACTTTGTCTCCCATTGAATTAGTAAGACAAAGAGCAGATGAAATTATCACACTGCTGTTGGACTATAACACTTCCGACTATGGTGTGGGATTGCATGCCTGAATGCTGATCCCCTTGAAAAAAAGATGTATGCACATACAGTGTGGGAAGAAAGGTAAGCTAGAACTCTTTTTCCTATTATCTAGGGGTTTTGTTTTGTTTTGTTTTTTGGCTATGTGCAGGGCATTTCCAATATGGGGGAAGCAAGATATTCCATAGTTCCCCACCTGCAGTCTGAAATGGTACAGTCCAGGTCGGTTTTGTGTGAACGAGATAGCACATGACTTTGCTGAATGGCACTACAATGAACAAGAACTTTATAGCGCGGAGCTATAACTTATTTTTCCCGTATTTAAAATTTATAAGTGGCAGAATTACCTCAATTAGGACAGGATTTGCCTTCTGTTTTGGGTGCCACATCTTGTTTGGCCTGGCTTACTAGAACCTCACAATTACAAGTCTGTCATGAACAGACTTTCTGTTGTCACTCAAGTTACCTCCACCCAAACCACAGACACCATCTCCCCCAGCACATTTGACTGACAGGCTAACCCTTACGTGCACTAGAACCTGCAGCATACAACAGTTAAAAGACGAAACAGATTTTAACAATTACAATGCCCTTTTGGGAAATATATCGTTGCCGTATCCTCTCTGGTTGTTGACTCTTCCTCCCATTTCTGTAGCAACCTTTTCAAAACATATGTCTCACTCCTGCACGCACACCTGTGCCAAACTGCCTTCGCTCTATTTTCTGTGACAAAATATTGGTGGCGATACTGTGATCGAGGGACCCATTCCTCCTAATATTTCTATTGTTATAGTGTAAGTTAATTCTATTAACAATTTGTCCTGTGTAGAGTACAATAAAAGCTTAGGGATAGACAAATACCTGATTCTGTACAAAGTGAATAGTGTAATATAGGCTAGTATGTTTTGGTGAGAATTTCGATAGGATATGTGAATTGTTTTCTATGTGACATCAAGACACACCTTTCTTTTAAGGAATTAAACATATAAAATTTAGACAAGTTTTTTAAAACAGTGATATTTTCTGATTATAAAGATACCTTTGTTACTAGAGTTTACTATTTCAGGTGTTACCTCTTATTTCAATATTGGGTTTTATTACTACATGCCTCCAAATCCATTTGTTCAATTGCATAACAATGCACAATAAAAAGTTAGCCTCTACCTAGCATGTTTGGTGTGTGTGTGTATATCTAGTATTTTAAAGCAGAGGTCCACAGGAGGTAGAGTTCCAGATGTTTGGTACTTCCAACTCCCAGGAGCCCCTGCCAGCATCTGGAGTCCAAAACATCTGGAGATCTACTTTCTGCCTACCCATTAAAGAGTCATGCAGAATTACTGTTGGTCACTAACTTGGACTCACAGTGGTGAGAAAAAGTTTGTGAACCCCTTGGGGTTCACATATTTCTAACCTAAAACGTTATTAGATCTTAATCTAACCCCATATTCGTAGATAAAGAACAGTAGACAACCTGATTAAACAAATGACACACAAACATGATGCTTTTTCAACATTTATTTATCCACAACTCATGCAACATTCAATATTCATGACTGAAAAAGTATGTGAACCTTTAGATTCAGTACCTGCTGGCACCCCCTTGAGCAGCAATGACTTCAAGTAAACGTTTCCTGTAACTGTTGGTCTGTCTCTCACATAGGTTTTGAGGAATTTTGGCCCATTCCTCCTTACAGAACTGCTTCAGCTCTGACATTTGAAGGCTTCCTTGCATGGACAGCTCGTCTCTGGTCCTGCCACAGCATTTCGATGGGGTTTAGGTCCAGACTTTGACTAGGCCGTTCTAAAACATGGAATTCTTCTTCTGCAGCCATTCTTTTGTAGATCTGCTTGTATGTTTAGGACCACTGGCTTGTTGCATGACCCACTTTCGGTTCAACTTAAGCTCACAGATGGATGGCCTGGCATTCTCCTCTAGAATCTTCTGATACACTGCAGAATTCATGGTTGTGTCAATAATGGCAAGCCGTCCGGGTCCTGAGACAGCAAAGCAGGCCCAAACCATCACATTCCCACCACGCTTGACAGTTGCAATGAGGTTCTTCTGTTCGAACTCAGTGTTTGTTTTTTGCCAAACATAATGTTTCTCATTGAGGCCAAAAAATTCTACCTTTGACTCGTCTGTCCAGAGAACATTGTTCCAGAAGTGTTGGGGATCGACTATGTGATATTTAGCGAACTTCAGGGAGGCAGCAATGTTCTTTTTAGAGAGCAGTGGTTTCCTCCTGGCTATCCTCCCATGAATACCATTTTTGTTCAGTCTTTTTCTGATAATTGAGTCATGAAAATTCACATTAGCCAAGGTGAGAGTGGCTTGCAGATCCTTGGCTGTTACTCTGTGGTTCTTTTTGACTTCCTGGATGATGCACCAGTTTGTTCTTGGAGAGATGTTGGTAGGACGACCACTCCTGGGTAGAGTGATTGTGGTCTTGAACCTTCTCCATTTATAGATTATCTGACTGACAGTGGATTGGTGGTGCCCCAAATCCTTAGAAATTGTTTTGTAATGCTTTCTAGATTGATGAGCAGCAATAACTGCTTTTCTGAGGTCCTCGGAAATGTCTTTTGATCACGGCATGACGTGTTTCGACACAACTGTATGGTGAAGACCAAAGTTTCTGATATTTTTATAGGTGAGTTTGAGGCCTCCCAAACTCACCCCTCAAGATCTACCTAATTACTTAAACACCTGATTCTAATTATTCCCTTTAATTGAGCTGATGCAATCAGAGGTTCACTTACTTTGGCACATACCCTGACTCTTAAATACTCATTGTTTGCCTAATTTATACATGGTTTTATTTCACAAGACATGGAATTGCTTAACATAAACCCTATTGGATATTTAGAAAAGGACTGGTTTTGATTCACGAAGGCTATCATGGTAAAACTGTGGAATTTCCGTAATTATCATTAGGGTTCACAAACATTTTCTCACCACTGTAGTAAGCAGACTCTTCCATCCAGCCATCACAACTGAGGCATGCCCACCACGCCACTGGGGCACCACATTCTGCCCCATTAGGAGCAGGAGAGGTAGCACTTCTCAGGCTATTAGTCTCTAGTTATTCTCATTTTGTCCTTCAAAGCTAAGAGAGGTGGCTTTAGTACATCCTTAGGCCAGAAGTAGCCTACATCAGCCTCTGGGCACAATGGCAGCCATCTATCCCAGCTTTCAAATGATGCTTGGATAATGCCCCAATGCTCCTCCTTACCAAAGTGAACAAGTAGGCATTTGGTCAGCCACTCATCTGTAGACTCTAACGCAGCCTTCCTCAATCTGGGGCCCTCCAGATATTTTGGGTGGCAACTCCCAGCATTCCTGATCATCAGCCATGCTGGCTGGGGCTGATAGGAGTTGGAAGTCCAAAACCTTAGAAGGCAGCACGGTGGGGAGACTGCTCTAATATTATCCGCATGGCTGCTTTCCATGCTACAAAAGTAACCTCTGAATTTCTAGGACACATAGGAGAGTGCATGCTGTGGCACTGTCACCTGCCAGCGTTGCCCCCATTTCTGGGCAAAAGCTACCACAGGAAGGAGCTGCATTATAGATTTCTCCTATGTGATCCAGAGCATCTAACTTTACCTTCATAGCATGCAAAAGGACCATGCTACAGCAGCACCTACACTATGAAAACATAATGCTAGCCCATGGTTTATTTAACCCATGGGTTGTTAAATTCTGGGTTGTCATGATGTGTCAATGCACACGCACTAACAAACAATAGTTTGTTAACCACAAACACCCCAGAAAGAGAACCCATGGTTTATTGTTGGGTTGTGAACTCAGGATTCTTTAAACCATGGGTTGTCATTATGTGCAAACAGAGAACTGTGGGTTGGTCGAGGGTTGATTCATCAGGCTATAGAGAAGGCAGACAAGAATGATAAAACAAAAACAAAGAACAGCTGCTCTACATGCCAGTACTACAATGTTGCAAAGGCATTTGAGACACAGGGAGGGTGCAGACGAAGGAAGAGGGGAACATATAAACCCCGCATAGGGTAAGAAACCATGGGTTAAATAAACCATGGGTTAGCAACCAGGTCACTGTCTTTTCTATTGCCCTGCTAAAAGGTGAGGATTTTTTTACTCCCCACTCCCCCCAGATTTCTGATTGGGTGGAGGAAGTGTGGTAAAATTCTCACCTCTTGGATGTAGGTATGTGTAAAGGGAGTCCCTGTAATATATCACTTGTTTTGGTCATTTGTTTTTACCAGGTTTTGTAAGCTGCCTTGAATGCAACAGTTGGTAAGGCAGCAAGATAGAGAGCAGACTGGTAACCAAGTATAGGCTCACGTAATTGGTTTACCAAGTGGCTTCAAACACAATGAGATCAGTTACCACTTGGGAAATTATCTGTGTCACATCAAGCTGTCATAAAATGTGGCTCAGAACATGGCTGGAAACTACAGGAAACTGGTATCACATGTTGTTTCAGACACCTCAGCGAGTTGAGGCCACAACTTGGGAAACAGTCAACAGTAGTCATCCAGTCTTTTCAAATGCTTTGCATCAATGTTCTCTATGCAACTTAAGGCAGAGTTGCATTTAACTGGACTTAAATTTAAGTCCAATTAAATTTATACCAATCTACCCCATGACTATGTCTTCCCATCACTTGCTTTATGACAATAATGTAGGTTCTGAAGTCAAATTAGAACACAGGAGGGGGAAGGAGTTACCTGAAACTCTTTTTTAAAAACTGAATTAGTTACCAGATATTTTATGAAATACAGTCTGTACAAATATTACAAGGAGTCACAAAATAAAATCTATCCTGGGACAAACATTTTAATCAGGATCATCAGCAGTTCATTTGAAATAACAGTCGTTACCCAAGATGGAGGAGTGGACATACATTTAAAGGATATCTGCAGTTGCATAAAGGAAACAAAACTTTCAGTGTAGTTCCCGTTGAAGAAGCTCTGTAGAAAAAGTAAGGATTGCAACAGATTCAATGTAAAGGCATGTTTGCACTTTGTCACGTTGCTTTTGAGTTTCAGTTTGCCCCTTGTAGTCCTGATGCTAACCACTGCATGCTTTTTCTACATATACAACTCTTTGGATCCTTGATTTGGGGGTTCACACTGTAACACTGACAGTTAATGCTGATCATGTATAGCTGCACCCATACCCCCATACAAATCATATAGATGTCACCAAAAGGAGAGAGAGAATGAATGAATGAATGAATATGGCTGAATCTTGAAACGCTTCAGAAATAGTGAAGCTGATACACTTGAAGTCAAACATCCACTCCCACTGGAAAGAAAATTGCTGAAGAATGGGTCTAGTGAAGAGTGGTGGGTGAGTGGACACAATAAAGAACTTCACAACGTTTTTCTTTTGAAAAAAGCTCACATCAGGGGGACCATTTAGGGAGGACAGTTCCCCATCCCTTCCCCATTCCTTCCCCATCAAATTGCATGTGTGATGACTATGGAAGGAGCACTTGCATATCTTTACGAGATAGAAAACAAACTGCAAATTCTCTTCAAATATACAGGGGTGGGGGACAGAATTTAATCATTAATATACCATAGATGGTACACAGGGCCTACTGCCTGCGAAGCACCACTCCATGGTGTCCCTCTCCCTCGACCCCCAGTCAACTCCCCTCAGCACCTGGGACCAATTGTATGGTTACTTAGATCCAGGCCACATATCTACCCCTTCAAAGACTGCTGAAAGGTATGTCCCCCGTCACACTAAGGCTATCAATAGCTACAAGTCATGACAGCTATATATTACCGCCAGCGTTGAAGGCAGTACATCTCTGTATACCAGTTACTGGGGAACATGGGTTGGAGAGTGTTACTGCACTCATGACCTATTTCTGGGCTTCCCACAGGCAGCTGGGTGGCCACTGTGTGAACAGAATTCTGGGTTAAATAGGCCTTTGGTCTGGATCCAGCATGGCTCTTCTTACGTTATCAGGTGGCACATTTTAGACAGAACTAGATTAAAGGACCATGAAATTTTAGAGGTGTAAACAAATGATGTAAACGAAATTATAAAAGACGCCGCGTGGGGTTGCCCCTGCTGTAAGTAGCCTGATCGTTGCCAGGAGACGTGGAGTGGTGTCACAGCAGTTCTGCTGCAGTGCCTGATCAGACTGTCTCTTTCCCTCCTACAGAGTCATGTTGCTGCTCTGCCTGCTCTCAAATTAGAGGGGGCCAACACCCCGCACCATTAGTGAGGTCCCCCTTAGCAGCTGTTTTTGGAAGGCCGTCAGAGGCTGAAATTGGTGTAGAGCTGGTGTGGTGTAGTGGTTAGAGTGTTGGACCAGGACTCCATAGATCTGGATTCTTATACAGAGATTGGCGGATCTGTCAAGTCCATTTCGACAAACTTGCTCCTTTTCCCAACTCCAACTCTGTTTCATGCTCATTTTGTGTAGACCTTTTTTTATGTATGGAAAAAAATCCATACATATTTTTGTGCACATTTTCAAATGGAGGCATGCACCATTGATGAATGCGTGTTGGTGCACATTTTAGAAAATTATGCAGCATATTTAGAGATTCTCAAGTACAGTTGCATGCATCTTGTTGTTGCACACAAGAATCGATGGATGGGAACAGAACAGGAGAACAGTGGCATTAGAAAAGGAACAGAACAGGAGAACCCAAGGATGCTCTTCTAAAACCATTCAAACAAACTAAGGGAGCAATCCTACCGGGATAGGCAGCCGCCTCCAAACTCGGAGGCAACCACCTATCCAATGCAGGGCAGGAGAAGCGCGGAGGGGATCATCCCCTTCGCACTTCAGCTGCCCTGCATTTGCAGCTAGACAGCTGATTTTGGCTGTCTAGCCATGGGAAGGTGGAGCGGGGGAAGTGGCTTCTGGACGACATATAGGATGTGTCATACCGGCATTTCCGCCCTCCCCGACCTGGAACGCCCCCTGGAACACCCTGTTCTCACCACTCCACACTCCTCTTCCGAACATGGAGGCGTTCCGAGCTGCCTGCGAGGCAGCGTGGGCAGGGGGGAGGCTTTCCAGGAACCGACCTCTGAGTGCGGGCTCTGAGGTCGGTTTCTGGAAACCGACATATCCTATGGCCATCTAGCTGCTGACTAGTGGCCATAGGATTGCTCCCTAAGTGATTCAAATGAAGCAGTAACTCTTTTTCCCAGGTCATGCTGAGATGATGGGGCAGGGGAGGAGCATTTATCCCACAAATCCAATGTGGACCAGGGAAAGTCCACTTTCAGGAGACATTCAATCCAGTCATGTCTTGGCTGGTGCAAAAAGGGATGCTCCAACAGCTTCAGCATCCTATCCCTCCCTTGAACTTTGTACACCAAGGAGGGCCTGCCCCAGAATATGAAAACCACTCAGTTAACCTTCCCAGATTAGAACATCACCAAAGGTGACAGAAGATCATTTGAGAAGACCAGTTTAGGTTACAGCGCACAAGAAAGAACTTGGCACCCACCAAAGTTGTAGCTTTACACAAATATTTACGCCTTGCTTTTAAAATAGAACTCTTTATGATGCATTGTTAACAATTATGTTTACAGCTACATTATCAATCTAAAATGCAGTCTGAAGTCGGCCTTGCAAGTAAATCCACAAAGATTAGCAGCCCACAACATACATTGTTAGCCTGCCTGCATCAACATACCTAAGGCTCAAACCACACTAGTTCCTATAATTACATAGCATGTAGCTGAACCTTGCTTTATTAGTTGAAAGTAAGCATGCGCAGCCCAACTTGGATGGAGACCAGACCAGCATGCACCAAGACGGGAGGTTTAACTCTTTCTCCCTTGAGCAGTTTGCTTCCTGAAATCTCCATTGAATGGATACTTTTTTTCTTTTTCAAAGCTTCTGCGAAGAGGGGCAGGGGGAGATGTCAGGAAGCAAATGGCTGGTAGGGGGAAAGTTTAATCCTCCCCTCCTGGTGGACATTGGTCCCCATCCAAATAGGGGACATGTGCACTTACTCTCAAGTAAGAAAGCAAGAGAGGGCATCAGCTACATACTGTGCAATTAATGTAACATGTAGTTTGACCCTAAGTAACTTGTGGCTCAAAGGGAGAACTTTTGGTTAAGTTTCCCTGCCCATTTGCTTGGAGGAGTTTCCAACTAGCCAGAGGGAATGCTTGCAAATGGCCACAAAACACACTTTACATGGAATGAAGAGCCACTTAAACATTAATGTCCCAACACTGTTCTTGAGCCAGACTTCTGCAAATTAATAGCAGACACAGCTGCAGCACAAGCAGCCTTCCCCATTCAGTAGCACGGAAGGATTAGAGCCTCACAACCAAAGAAACATGCACACAGAAGCAGATGTGGAAGCAACATCATCTCCATTCACTTCAGACTAAAGGCTGCTTTGACTCTTGCTTCCACCAGAGATGTGTGTGCACAGAGAAGCTCATGTGTGTGCACACATGTGTGCAATAAACAGTTACTTGAGGTGAACATGATTACAAATGGGTAATTGTAATATAGTTGGCGAGGCGGGGGGAGGACACACGAGGCTGCAATTAAGCATTTACTAAATCATTGCCTTGGAAACATCAGGACTAAACACGAATAGCTCTTTTACTTCTAAATGTATGTAACAAAGTTATCGTTACACTCTAATTACAATATGTACAACTTAGTTTCCGAAACCTAAAATCTGCAACATCACTAAAAAAAATGCATGCAATTGTCAAAAGGCATACTATTTTAAAATGCTATTAATTCAAGAAGTGACACTTTGCACTTACATACTAAGCCAATGCTGACACATTTTGGTCTCCAGCATAATTTTTATCACCAATACATATCACTTTCCGCCGTGCCATCAAAGCCACCCTGCATCACTGAGAAGGTGGGGGAACTTTCTTCAGGTCAAAGACTTTCCAATAACAATTATTTTTAAAGTGCATAAAATATTTTGCTTATAAAGCAAGTTTACCACTGATGTTTCCGTTACAAAGAACTGGCTTACACATGGGTGCTCGTCACATGACAGCAGACATCAAAAGGTACCATGAATCTATGAATAAGCCATCACAGACCCAATACCAGATAGCGTTCCATTACACCACACACTTCAAAAACAATGCTTTGAGACAGTCAGTTTTCACATCATGCTGAACGATCAAGTGATGTAAACACGTGTGAACCAGCTCCAAGACTGCATGATTTGTGTTCAGTTTTAGCCTCCAATAATGGTAAAGGCTACAGTCCTCTTAACCACTTACTATCAGAGTACACGTCCTCTGAATTTTATTTTAAAAAACGCTTCCAAACCCAATAGTTCCAGGATTGTCACAAAATCTTAGGAGTTTGTAATCTGGATCTCCACTTCTTTCAGGCTCCCATTGTGTTCAACATTCTGAATTCTTTACTTTATGATTACTGAAAGCACCTGTAACATTCAGCGTGGCTGCTTTACTCCTTACAGGCAAGATGTTTCATGCTATAAAACTTCATCTGCCATTTAGAACTACATAAACTGTACCAATTATAAATTAAATATTCTAGCTGGGATCCAAACAGTTACTTGTGGTGCTGCTTAGTGCTATTTTAAGTGGGATTTTGGAGTATTTTTTTCCTTTGAACAGCAGACGCAGGACATTATAGTGTGCTGCTTTTAAAAACAGCTTGCTCTTTGAGAAACACAAGTCCAAAGCCCTCTTCGGAGCATGAAACACGTTACACAGTTCTTTGGATGCTGGACCTTCATTTCACTGGTATTATAAATAGCCTCAATGCATTTTAGAGAATGTTAAAAGTTCTGTTCTATGGGCTGCGGTTCACACAGAATGACAAGCCAAAATTCCAGAGAAACCTAGTTTATCATAAATCAGCTCTATGCTTGTTCAATGTTTGCTCCCTCCTCCCTACTACTGCACCCAGTATACAAACTAGGTAGGTTTTGCTCAGGGTGTTGTCCAAGCTGAGGACTCCTGGCTTACTGCTCTCAAAGCAGACAGGAATCCTAAACCAAGAACAAACCGTGGTTTGCAATTCTGGCTTATAAGAGGAGTAACAAGCGGGATTCTGGGTTTGGATGACATGCTAAGCAAACCCTTCCAGGTTTAATAGATGCGCTAGCAGGTAGGAGCAAAGCAGGAGGAAACATGAAGATCCTTCTGTACCATATTTCTTCCTGCATTTAACAAAATATAGAGAGAACGCCATAGAACACAGGAAAACAAAAAGAATAATGCGTGTTTAAAGCAAGGAAGCAAGAAAGCAGTGTAACAATGATCATGTTTTGGTTTCAGAATTACAAGCTTAGCAGTAATCAAGTTGGCAAGTGGATTTAAAAAAAAAACTAAGGTTCTTGTGAAGGGGAGCCAAGACAGACCATGTCTCTAAATTACCACCAAGAGCACGGCTGCTGCCACTGCATAGTTGCTCCCACACCACTCACAGTGACACCTGCAACTTCTGTCCATGTGGTTAGGACAAACGGCCCATTAGGAGTACATGTCACTGCTCTAGCAACAAAACCACGCAATCTGCCCTTATCACATGGGCAAAGCGGCTCCCAAAGCTGGGAGCAGCCACAGGGTCACAACACTAATGTCAGAGAAGAGCCATAGGCCAAGATCACGTACCTGGCACAATATCTCGGCTTGCTCTAGGACAACAAATGGCAGCATTCCAATTGGTCTGATCTCTAAAGTTTCCAAGTTGCCAAGCGCCACCAAACACCACAAGGAGGTAGTTTCCAGCTCGTGATAGTGAGGAACAGAAAAGGGTTCTGAGTTCATACAAGGAAAGACAGATAAAACCTACAGAACTGGAATACATTGATTGACTCAAGAAGGATAGCAACCTTTAAAGGGGCATGGATACATCTCCAAGATTTCTAACAAATGCCTAGAAAAAGCAGCTAATGCGCAAACAAGGTACAAAAACTTGAAACGGCAGCAAATATATAGTGTGTATTTTCAGAAACTGACATTTCAATAACTTATTTAATTTAAAGTTTCTAGTCCCAAATATTCATCTGTGCTACAGATGCACATGTAAAGAGATGGCAAGCAGCTGTCCTGGGAAACCAATCCAAAGAAAGCCATCACTCTTCCAAAACAAAAGAATCAGCACTAAAATCCAGAAGCTGAAATGCAGCAACATCTTGAGATCCCTGCAGTTTCAGATACTGTTTCATTCCTCAAAGGAGTCAATCCAGAAGAGAGATCTTAAAAGTTGCTTCCATGAAGTCTACAATATTTCCAGATCTACATGTCGCACCTCAGGATTCCGTTTCTGAAACAAAATTAATCGCACTTTCAACGAGCATGCAGTAAGAGTGTCAATACAGTGTAATGGATCAAGTGTTGGATTTGGATTGAGAAGACTGAGATGGCTTTGGGTAATTCACTTCTAAACTAACTCCCCTTGCAAGGATAAAATGGGATAAAAGCATGGATGCTACCCCGAGCAACTTGGTAGATGGCTGTGAAAATAAAGAATGTGACTGACTGACTGACTGACTGACTGATAGAGAACATATGTAGGATATATCATTTTTTTAACGTTCTTTATTCCATCCATCCCCCAAGGAGTTCCAAGTGGTATATATCAGGGATAGAGAGAAGGTAGATCTCCAGATGTTTTGGACTTCAGTTCCCAGCATTGACTATGTTGGCAGGGGCTTCTGGGAGTCAAAATTCCAAACATCTGAAGATCAACATTCTGTGCAGCCCTGGTATACATGGCTGTCTCTCATACACACACTCTTTTTTCCTCTCTCCCCGCTCCCCCACTGTCTTTATCCTTACAACAACCCTGTGAGGTAGACTAGGAAGAGAGGTAGCAACTGGGCCAAGGTCACCCAGCAAGATTCATGGCTGACAAATCTGAACAGTCTTAGTCCACTATGCCACATCCACACTCACAGCTTCATTGACATACTATTTTTGGCAACTAAGCAACAAACCCTCAAGGAAGGCATCTTCTGCTGCTTTGAAGTGCTCTTAAGAAGCTCTTTATCGTCTTAATGTGTGGCTTGGACAGGAGAAATCCCCAGCAGATTATGCCTGGTAAGCAGAGTGAGGCAATCATCTCAGGCAGCTGACTTGGGGTATCATGAAAGGGCAGCAAATTGTTGGCTACTTAATTTATCATTTTTTTTTTTACTGCCAAGGAAGGGAAGAGAAACTTGTGGGATTTTCTGCCTCAGGAGCCAAAATAATTCGACCAACCTTGGGTACGATGCACCTTGAGTTTGGGGTGGAGGTACTTGCTGCTCTGCCTCAAACAGCAAAATGTTATTGGCCAGCTCTGATAATGCCCGCAAAGTATATGACAAGGCAAGCAAAGGGAAGACAAAGACAAGTTCTCTAGGGGGAGGGGGGAGTGTCTAGATGTTTTGGACTTCAATTCCCAGCATTTCTGGGAACTCGGTGTCTAAATGTTTTGGACTTCAACCCCCAGCATTCCTGACCATCGGCCACTGTGACAAATGTTTGCCCCAGAAGCCTTTGCATCCTGCAAGATTCCTGCATTTGCTACCTTGCAAATATTTATCTAAAACAGAGTTATTGGTCTTCTACATTTCTCTCATGAGCTTATCTCCTCTCCCGTAAGTTTATAATTTTCAGAGAGAAATAAATGATGTATTAAAATGTATTATCATATGCAGGTTGGATCAGTTTGATTCCAACAGAAGCATTTGTGCTGACATGCTGTGATTTTTGACTGACCCTTTTACTAACATAGGAGCCTGCTATGAGAAAGATGAAATTTCCCCAGCTGAATTCAGGAAAGGCCAGTAGTTGTTTCAGATAAGAAAGCTGAAAAGAAAGGATAACTGCTTACTGGACTATTGCATATGTTCAGTGTATGATGCAAATAAACATAAAATATTGTGGGAAGTAAACAGAACTAAGAAATACTTAAGATTTAAAATAGTGAAACACTAAGCCCACAAAGAGAAGCCGATGTTATCCTATTTTGAAGAGAAGTAGTCAGGAAAGCTGACAAGATACGTAGGAAATATATTACTCCCAAATCAAAGCTGGGAACTTTGGAAAAAATAATAACTAATTGTTAGAGAAATTTCCGTTTGGAGAAGTATCAGGTAAGCAGTGCTAATAAGGAATCATAAATATGATGGGGGAAATACAGGGACTTCAGAACCAAACAATGGTTCTCACAGGACGCAACATTTGTCCTCGGGAGGACAATGGCACTGGTCCTCAATGACGTCTTTGTCCCATTTTGCTATCAGCTCAGACATGTCATGGGGTAAGATGCTTTAAACTTTAAAGGAAATGCTCCTAAGTGATTTTTAAAATGCTTTGAAACTAGTGTTTTGTTTGCAACTAGTATGTTTTCTTGTACGCTTCATGCTCTTATATCATGAAATGTAAAAACTGCTTAAGATGTTAACAGTAAAAGATGAAAAGAGACGCCTGATCTCAAGAGTCCTCTATTTAAAGAACTTAAATGGTGTGTTAATACCAGGAATGTGGGAAACTTACAATTCCTTGGTGACACTTTGTGCCTAGAATATGGCATGGGAAATGTTTCCTGCTGATCCATGGTCAAGTTAAGTACAGAAATCTCATGTTATAATATCCCTTGAGAAGGACAAATCTGTCACACCATGCTTGCAGTGGCTTCTGGGAGCTGAAGTCCAAAACATCTGGAGTTCTACCTTTTGCCCATGCCACCTCAGTGCTTGAAATATGCTTAGTGGCCCAACAAAGCCCCAATTATTACAAAAGGATAATTTTCCAGACTGTCAGTTTGGCAATCAAATAGTTGTAATTATCCCTGTTCATCAGCCAACTCTTACCTTTAGTTCCTTCTCAAGCCGGTCTACTTCTGCTCCTAGTGTGTCAATTATATTTTCACCATGTTTAAGCATGAAAGTCTCTAATTCCTCAAGAGTTTTCACCTGCTGGATTTCCTGCCATGAAATTAAGCGTAAGAGCTTTAAAAAAGTGAGGTATGAAATATACGCCATTTCCATGTTGTAGAATTTGCCCATGGTATTAGCAAAGGGAGGGGTTTTTTTAAATGTAGTATATACCACCTTCATGTTACCATGTACAAGAGTAACTGTTTATTTGGTAGCTGTTCAAACCACTATGCAGTCTTATCCCTATGTCAACTGAGGAAGAAACATAAAACAAAACTGGAATAACAACACACTGTTATAGACGTCAACTGGTTATATTCAGGGCTAAGTGTATCCAAGATTCTGCACAAGTGCAGAAAATCTACATAACTGAGTAATATTGAGAATCTCAGGTTTCTTTTCTTTCTTTTAGCCCCCGCAAGTATCTAACCCTTATGGATACAAAGATAAGCTTTAAGGTCCACAAGCAATGACTGCTGAAATCTCCAAAGCCAGAATTCATTTGGACTCCATGTGGTGGGAAGGCAGGGCCTGCATTCCAAATGGTCCTTCTGTATGATTGGCAGAAGCACAATGACGACTAAGGAAATATGTACAAATCTACTTAATTTGCATTATTCATACAGGCTGCAGAATCCAGCTTTCTGCAGTGCCAGATTTGAGCTATGTTGGCACAGTTTTTTGTTTAAATGTAGGTTAAAAATAGCCCCAGTTATATTTACATTATGAATATTCTTCATTTAGAAGACAATCCTTCAAAGCTAGGAAGGCTTTCCTTTATAAGCTTAATTTTTGGGGTAACAAATAACATGTAAGAGCTGAAGATCACATAGCAGAATTAAATACAAAGGCCATGATCCAGCTGAAGCACTCCCATTTACTTTAAGAGGAAAACTAAGCAGACACTTACCTGTCTGCTACTGAAATCAGAAAAGCTTAACTTTAGATGGATTATGCCAGAATACGTTGGCTGAACATATAAACATATGAAACTGCCAGAGGCTGCAATCCTGTGCCAGCTTACCTCGGAGTAAGACCCAATGAATGAAATGGGACTTACTTCTGAATTGGCACATATAAGATTGTGCGGTTAGAATTTGTCAGCACTAGGTGAGATGGTCTGCCCTGACTGGCAGTGACTTTCCATGGTTTTGGATAGAATTTTGCATTTCTAGTCTAAGGGAATGGAGCTGCACAGATTAAGGACAATTACTTCTGAAACAGAAGAGCAATTCTGGAGAACAAGCAACCACTGGCTGGGTCCAGTATTCATCAAAAGAGCTCACATCATAAAAATAGTGAAATACTGGTAAGAGGCATGGATGCATCTGGAGTCAGGTAATCATCACACTATCCTTTTGAGTTTTTCATGCTACAGAAATATAAGGGTGATCATATAATACAACAGATCTTTCAGAAATGTACATATTATTCTAGCAGACCTCCATAAAGGGGTGGGGAAGGGGACAGACAGAAAATCTCCAGTACCTTGCCAGATCTCATTTCCACACTGCTGTTGGAACTGCCTTCTATCTCCATAAGACACCAAACTGAAGGGTGCCCAGAACACGACGGATGACTGCCCCACTAGCTGCACACTGCTTTCTTGCTAAGAGAACTGCTGCATGTCTGAGGAGCAGACCAACATTCTGGAGCTTCTGTCTAAACTGAGCTTTTTCTCAGTTTATATACAATCGTAAGTGATAAAGATTCTCTTGGTTGGTACAAATTCAGGCTGAGGGTGGAGGGAAACTGTGTGTCTGAATTCTCCTACACACACACACACACACACACACACACACACACACACCTACCTTTCATGTCAAGAGACAGACCAGAGCAAAGGGTAGGCTGAATTTCCTGGCATGCTAGTTTTCTATGGGCAGGAATTTTTGTCAATGGGTTGTAGTCAAATATGTAACCCCACCTGCAGCCTGAAGTTGTACAGTCTAAGCCTGACTTCTTGATTCTCTCAGAGGAGACTATGACCCCTCTGTGTCCATTTTCATTTTTCTACCACTTGAAATGTTTGTGAACATTCTAATGCTTCAGATCAGCTCAAGCAAAAAACCCACCCTATTTCATTTACGTTGTCATGTGGTGTGAAGTAATGCTGCAATTTAAATCACTCTTTGATCTTATTTAGATACTAAAACATTTATACATCAACTTTCCATTCGAAAATCCACACAGCAGATTTGTACAGAGTCCATAAACATGACAGGAATTATGTATATGTACAACACGTACAGCATGTATTACCAGCAAAATGTGTTTTTAGCACATCTGAGTGAGAAAAACAAACTGTGGAAAACAATGCCTATTTCAACATACTTGTAGCAGCTGTTCAATGTCTTGTTTCTCCAAGTAAGACCGAGTAACAACCCGTCCGTCAAAGTCTACTTCTGCTTTGAATCTCACTTTGCTCATTCCCATATCTGTAGCTTTAACATCATGAATTGCTCTGAGATGAGTATTATGTAAGATGGGGCAGGACAAAGCAAAAAGACAACAAGCTATTAGGTGTTTTAAAATGGATAAAAGCAAATTGCCACTCGACAAAAATGGTGACTTTTCCCCCCTTTAAAGTCCCTCCAGACTTTAAATTATGAACTCACGATTCCATCCATATCTGTTCTGTTTTTATTGTTCTACTAGTTAGGCAATAATGACCTTTTGCAATCATAGAGGTTGTCAATCCAACTCTCTCACCTTACTGCAGGGTCGCTCTCCAGTAACTCAGTAAGCCTCTGCAGCTGGTCAGGCTGGATAGAGCGGCCTAGCAGTGCTTCCGTGTTCGTATAGATAAGAAATGCTGATACAGCTCCCAACAACGTTCCCACACCAAGAGATCCTAGGCTGTCATAGTATGGATTACCTGAAAGGACACAGGTACACATTAATTTCCCAAAAGGGAGCCCTTTTGTATGCCTTTTACATTCCTCTTTGTGGAGATGGTCACCTAGAAATAAGTCACCCACGCTATACTGCACTTTTGGCTAAGTAACTCTGTAATCATTTCCACAATGGGAGCTGTGTTAATTTGTTGCGGCAAAAGTAAAGAGGCTGTGGCACCTTAAAAGACAAACAAATGTATTATGGCATAAGCTTTTGTGGACTAGAATCCACTTCAGATGCAAGTAGCGTTATCCAGAGCCACAGAGGGGTGTGTGTGTATTTATTTATTGCATTTATATCCCACCCTTTTTCCTCCAAAGAGCCCAAGGTGGCGTACATAATGCTCCTCTTCCCCATTTTATCCTCACAACAACAACCCTGTGAGGTAGGTTGGGCTGAGAGTCTCTGACTGGCCCAAAGTCACCTAGTGAGCTTCCATAGCCAAGTGAGGACAGGAATCCAGATCTCCCGTCTCCCAGTCCAGCACTCAAACCACTACACCATACTGTATATACACATACACACACTATACACACACATGGGGCTGGAGGGGGAAATTTAAACAGTGAGGTCAGAGGAAAATGCACGTTATCAGAAGCGGTATGCAATTCACACAAGTCACAGCCATCACTAACCATAAGGGTGGGGGCCTGAGATAAGGAAGTTGGGAACACAAATGGGAAAGGAAGTATTTACTGAAAGCACTGTAGCCCCGCTCTTCAGCCGAAAGGACTTCAAAAAGCAACTTATGTACTATCAATAAGAACAAGACAATCCCTGCTCACAGGCTTACAATTTAAAATACATGATACGAAAGGAAAGAAGGGACTAGGAGGCGAGAGGAAAAGAAGCAAAGTCGGGCATCAATTCTTAAAAGGTACACAGTTGTTCTTGTAACAGCCAATTAAGGGAGAGGAGGGGTCCAGTGCACCTGGCCTCTCAGCAGAGCTGTGGGAGTGGCTTCGCTTCGCAACTCTCCCGCTGCTGCCCTTGCTGTTTCTCAGGGGACAGTATCACAAACTACTACTAATCAGTTCCACGGGGCTTAGATGACTGACAGAAATGAAGGGGTAACGCTTTTCCTAGGTTACACCACTTCAGCCTTCAGTTGGGAGATCGCACGTTTGAATGTTACCCCATGTAAAGAAAAACTCCCTATATCGAGAAAATTATCAAGGTCAAGCATTTGAGACTAGCCTTGTCCCCAACAGACCCAAACGTTCTGAATTTAACTCATTCTGGAGCAGTATTCAAATATGTAATCTCAAACCAGCAGCCTGAAGTGGCACAGTCCAGAGAAAGTTTTGTACAATCCTCTGTACATCCTCTAGTTAGTTTTAAGCGCTTGACAAAATACTACTACCAATTTTACTGTCTGTATAAAGAGATCCTGGTTTACGCCTTGCTTGGAAATCACAAGAAAATTCTGTCAGGCTAGTGTTCTATGCAAGTGTTCACTTAATAGGGATGCTTACCTGTTATGGAGGTCAGACCCATACAAGTGGCAGCTAACGTCACGCCCAGAACCGCTGCAGTGTCTTCTAACAACACAACATTTGTACTGGGATCGCGAGCCTGCATAACTGGATATTGAATACCATGTCAGACTGATGCAATTTCAGTGCACTGAAGTAGCCACAAAAGAGCAAATACATTCATGCAAACTTGCCCAAACCTTTACCCTACTATACAGGAGGCACTTCAAAATGTCATTAGTTTCTTAAATGAGGTCTTAGGGATACAGTACAGTTTATGGGGCATTAATGCTGAAGTGTAGCTAATTCAATAGTAGTAATTTCCTTGGCACCAAGAGGCTTTTCCTCCCATTTATGAAGGTTAGGGAAGTAATTAAAAGTTGTATAAATTCAAAACCAGTGAACGAAAGAAAGAAAACAGGTTGGAACTTATTTATTCAATTTATACCCGGCTTCTCCGCCAAAAAATGGCACTCATGGGTTGCCCCTCCACAAATGGAAAACTCTTGCTCTTGGCAGAGGGAAGCAGGATCCAGTGGATGGTCTCTGCAGGAGGAAGCAGGTGGGTGGCGATTTTCGCCAATACCTCCTTCCCCCTGCAGTCCCCAGGAACACCACACACTGTTCTGGAGGGTTGCCCAACACCTGGAATAGATCTGGGGGAATGGAGGGTGCACATGGGGCAAATCGGTAAAAATGGCCTTCCATCTGCAGGATCTATCAGTTCATGGAGTTCTAAGTCCATGCAACACTGGATCCAAACCAATTACCCTTCCGCCACTTTTTACACAATGGCCGGGTTCACATGATCGCGGGAATAGAAGCCGCCACCGTGGCTTCATAAACACTCTACACCCCCTACTGCAGATCATGAGTTGTAGGGTGTGTACAAAGCTATCCCTGCTGTGCCGTGCACCGGATTCAGACGACATGCCAATCCGCATGGCAGCATGGGGAATTATGTAAACAACTGGCACGTGCCAAGGGAAGAAGCCACAGTGGCTTCTTTTACCCCTAAGATTGTGCAAATCCAGTCAATGATGGGTTGAGTGTGGGTTCTCGTTGAAATGCGGGTTGTGTTGTCTCAACCTAGCCATGCTAACAAATCATGGTTTGTTAACCATGACCAACCCACAGTTCACAACCCAACAAAGCATGGGTTCTCTTCATGGGTTGTTTGTGGTTTATTTTATTTATTTATTTATTATTAAATTTATCAGTCGCCCATCTGGCTGGTCACCCAGCCACCCCGGGCAATGTACAACACACCACAAAACAATTTAAAACAATAAAATTCTAACATAATTTTTTTTTTTTAAATACCCTAACCCACCCAAAATGCCTGCCTGAACAACCACGTTTTTAATGCACGACAGAAGCTCATTAAAGAGGGGGCATGACGGAGTTCCCTAGGGAGGGAGTTCCACAGAGTGGGGGCCACCACAGAGAAGGCCCTCTCCCTCGTCCCCACCAGTCTAGCTGTCCTGGCTGATGGGACAGAGAGAAGGCCATCCGAGGCTGATCTTGTTAAGCGGCCTGTCTGGTGTTGCTGGAGGCGCTCCTTAAGATAGGCTGGGCCGGAACCATATAGGGTTTTAAAGGTCAAAACCAACACCTTGAATTTGGCCCGGAAAACAACTGGTAACCAGTGCAACTCCTTCAGCACTGGAGTGATGTGATCTCGCCGGCGGCTGCCTTTAATCAGGCGAGCCGCCGCGTTCTGTACCAGCTGCAGCTTCCGAACCGTCTTCAAGGGTAACCCCATGTAGAGCGCATTACAGTAGTCTAAACGAGAGGAGACCAGGGCATGTACTACCGATGGGAGCAGATGGTCGGGAAGGAAGGGGCGCAGCCGCCGTATCAGATGGAGGTGATACAGCGCTGTCCGGCTCACAGCTGACACCTGAGCCTCCATGGACAGCTGGGAGTCCAAAATGACCCCCAGGCTGCGGACCTGGTCTTTCAAGGGTAGCCATACCCCATTCAACACCAGGTCAACATCCCCCAGCCTCCTCTTGTCTCCCACCAAAAGTACCTCGGTCTTGTCAGGGTTCAGCTTCAGCTTATTCCTCCCCATCCAGCCACTCACCGTCTCCAGACATTTGGACAGGGATTCTATGGCCAACCTTGGGGAAGATTTGAATGAGAGGTAGAGCTGCATGTCATCCGCATATTGATGACACTGCACCCCAAACCTCCTGATGATAGCCCCCAGCGGCTTCACATAGATGTTAAATAGCATCGGGGAGAGGATGGAACCCTGTGGCACCCCACAAGTAAGTAGCCACGGGTCCAAAACCTCCTCTCCCAGTGCTACCCTCTGGTACCTGCCGGAGAGGAAGGACCGGAACCACCGCAATACAGTGTCTCCAATGCCCAACCCCTCCAGGCGGTCCAGGAGGATACCGTGGTCAACACTATCAAAAGCCGCTGAGAGGTCGAGGAGAACAAGGAAGGAGCATTCACCCCTATCCAGAGCCCTCCTCATATCATCCACCAAGGCGACCAAGGCCGTTTCTGTCCCATGCCCAGGCCTGAAGCCCGATTGAAATGGGTCTAGATAATCAGTTTCTTCCAAGTGTGCCTTCAACTGCACCGCCACCACCCGCTCAATCACCTTGCCCAAAAATGGCAGATTTGAGACTGGGCGAAAGTTGTTCAGAACTTGAGGATCCAAGGAGGGCTTCTTTACGAGCGGTCTTATCACTGCCTCCTTGAGGGCTGATGGCATCACTCCCTCCTCAAGGGAGGCATTCACCACCGCCCTGATCCCCTCACCCAGTCTCTCTCTGCAGCTCATAATGAGCAAAGATGGGCAAGGATCAAGTAAGCAGGTGGTCGGCCTTACAGATGAAAGCACCTTGTCCACTTCATCAGGAGGAAGAAGCTGGAACCGATCCCACAAAACCGGTTTGCCACAGGCCGCCTCTTGCTCACTAACTGTATCCACAGCGTGCAGAGTAACACACCTAATCTGATCAATTTTATCTGCAAAGTGCCTTGCCAAAGCCTCACAGGAGGCCTTAGAATGCTCCAGTGGTTCCGGAGCCACAGGACCGACCAGGCTCTGGACCACTTGGAACAGCCTCCTGGGACAGCACTCTGCAGACGCGATGGAGGCAGCATAATATTCCTTTTTTGCTGCCTTCACCACCACGTGATAGGCTGAAGATACAGCTCTAGCCCGTGTCTGATCGTCTTTGGAGCGAGACTTCCGCCACCGGCGCTCTAGCCGACTCACCTCCTGTTTCAGAGCTCGTAACCGCGGATTGAACCATGGTGCAGTCCGAGCCCTGTTCAGGGGGAGAGGGCGTTTCGGAGCCACCCGATCTAATGCCCCAGTGATTGCGGCATTCCAGCCACCCACCAGGGTCTCGACCGAGTGGCCGTTGGCATGCCCCAGAGAATCCCCAAGTGCGTTCAGGAATCCATTTGGATCCATAAGACGCCTGGGGCGGACCATTTTAATGGGTCCTCCACCCCTGCGGAGGGGTTGTGGAACCGAGAAGTCCAACGTCACCAGATAGTGATCTGACCATGACAAGGGGGTGGTGGATATACCCCCGACTTCCAGATCACTCCCCGCTTCTCCAGAAACAAACACAAGGTCTAGTGCATGACCGGCTACATGGGTGGGCCCAGTTAGAATATGGTGCAGCTCCCAGGAGGCCATGGTCTCCATGAAGTCCCGAGGTGCTCCTGTGAGGATGGCCTCCGAATGTACGTTGAAGTCCCCCAACACCAGTAAGTTAGGGGACTGTACACGCACATCAGAGACCACCTCAAGCACCTCGGCCAGGGAGTCAGTCGTGCAGCGGGGTGGACGGTACACGAGCAGAATCCCCAGACTGCCCTTCGGGCCCAACCTCCAGTACATGCACTCAGCAACCTTGGTCTCCCGGAGAGGGGGTCTGGTGAAGACCAAGGACTCTCGGTACATAACAGCCACTCCCCCTCCCTGATCCCCAGCCCTCGGCTGCTGTGCATACGAAAATCCAGCTGGACACATGGCTGCAAGGGTTGGAGCAGCAGCCTCGGCCAGCCAGGTCTCCGTAATACATGCCAGGTCTGCGCCCTCATCCAGGATCATGTCATGGATGAGAGAGGTTTTCTGGGTAACTGACCTGGCATTGCAGAGCAGCAAACGAAGGCCAGAAGATGGGGTCACGCCTCCCCCAGCCATCCTTTGGCTCTGGACAGGCCCGGAGCAGGGGACAGATACTACAGATCTCTCCCTTGTTCCCCTTACCTGGCATGGCCTGCCCCTGGCGCTCCGCCAGTGCCTGCCGCCCAGCCTCGGTACGTTCTGGCCCCCAACACTCCCCCCACTGCCTCCATCAGGTGGACACATGCCCCCTCGCTCCCGCCTATCAGGCAGGCTACCCACCCCTAAAAACACAACAAAATCCCCCCCAACAAAATAAAACAAACAAACAAAACAATTAAAATCCCCTTAAAAATGCCAGGCAGGAGTCCACAGGGAAGGCCTGGTGGTGGTGGTGGTGGTGGTGGCGGCGGCGGCGGCAGCAGCAGCAGGCCCAGCAGCAGCAAGCACGCCTCTTCCCCGGTGGTGGTGGCTTCTCCTGCAGGCCCTGGCTCTCCCAGGCCACCTCAGCCAGCCAGCTTATGTAGCCCCTCCAGAGAGGGGCAGGTGGAGCATCCATGGTTTGTTAGTGTGGCTGGTCTCAGACAACAAGACAACCAATATCTCAACAACAACCCACCTTGAGTGTGGGTTGTCCTCTTGTGTGAACCCAGTCACTGAGTGAATTCATCCTATATTAATTAATATACACATACCATATTGATAGAATGATACTCCTTTGGCCCGGGCACTCCTTCGAATTTCATTTATAGCTACAAGAAGAGTAGCTGAAACAAAAATAATAGAGGTCTTTGAATAAAAGGAAAAACACAAGGGAAGCATTTCAACCCCATTTTTAAAAATCCAGAAAAAGCTATCAGATAAAAAACAGTAAAAATTCCAAAATGAAATTTGCTAACCATGACGTTTAAATGCGGGTATAAAGGGATAAAGGAGGTATCTGAAATGGTGAAATATGTATAGATGAAGATCCAGACTTCAATCCATTCCCCACTTATTCTAGAATGCTTCCTTGGAGCCTTATAGAAGTGTTCTGGATCAAATTATTGCAGATCACAGCTCCCGTTCAAATGCACGCTAATGGCCTCCATCCAGAAAGTGACTTGGATTTCTACAAGGGTTTGAGTACATTCCAGGGGAATTCTTGCCTGGGACTCAAAGAGCTAACTGAAGTGTGCCTAAGAGTTTGGATAAGCCCAGTACAATTGTTTGTTTATTCCGATGAAAGGTAAATTCTCATAGTATATCACAGCCTCGTTTTGATATTAACCTCTTTCAAAAGATGACTGCTGTGCAATTTGGGAAACCCATGTCCAAAGCTTCCTTGCGCACATGGAACCAGCTTGGTGTTTCTTTGCATCCAGTCTTGACTTCCCCCCGCCCTTTGATCAGCAACCCCAAATGCCATATCACACACTGTTTTTAAAACTGCCCTCAGCTTCAAAATTAGTTTGCCATGCAGCACTGGGTGGGAGGAGGGGGATGATGTTAGAGAAACAGAAGTGTGAAGCCCTCTTGAACTCATGGAATTAGCTGGGTTGGATCTTGGCCAATACCCTTTTCTTTTTTGATGACTCCAATATATCAAGGTGTCAACTCATATATTTATACTCCATCTGACAAAATAAACATTTACTGCAGGGGTGGGAAACCTGTGGCCCTCCCGATGTTTTTGCCTACAAATCCCATGATGCCTCACAATTGGTTAAAGTGGCTAGGGCTGTTATAGGCCAAAACATCTGGAGGGCCACAAGTTGCAAATCTCTGCTTTACTGGAATGAACCGTTCACTGGAACTCTTTCAGCCATAATCATGGTACCTGATCTACTCGTGTGATCTTCTCTATAGCCCTGTTTGGGGATTCCCAATTCGTGTGGAATCAACATACGAGGAGAAGGAGCGCTCTACCACGCCCTTGCACATTTCCATCAGCCTGTACTCGCGTAGGGTGACAATCTGAAGAGGAGCAGCTCCTGTGTCTGTGGAGACACTCCACGTGATTAAGAACCACGGGTGCCCAGTGCAGAGTTCTTAATCACGTGGCGCACCTCCACGCTCCTTCTCCCTGAGAGTCAATTCGACACAAATTCTGAGTGCCCAAGTAGGGCTTCTATGTCAGCAGGTGCAGTGCTAATAAAAGTGTGTTCAGGGTGGTGCCTCTCCCCATGCTTTTTTTCTCTCTGATTTCTCATCTTTCTAGCCCGGCACACTTGTAGTACGCTGGCTGCCACTGTCCTTCTTTCCTTCCGGAGAACTCTGAGTTCTGTACTGTGCACGCATGCCGAGCACGCACATGCAGGTTATCCTGAGCAGCGTCTTTCCCAGAGGGTGCCCAGCAGGTAGGATCCTCATAGTATCCAACAGAATGGCCAAGGCGCTCTCTTTGTAGAGTTTTACAAGGGATGGTGCTCCTGGACACCCTGTGCTGCAGTTGCACAGCAGCCGGGTCAGGTGACCTGTACTGGGCCAATCAAGCTCATTAAAAACAACCTGCCCTTTGCCCAGCCTTCTCTCTGCGGCCAGATGGGCTGCAGCAGCAGCATTTCAGCCTTGTCTCCCACCCACTCACCTGTTGGAGCAAGAGAAGGCAGTTCAGAAGGGATGTCCTATTTTTACTTAACTCCCCACCCCCAACCAATTTTTGTCATGAAATTACACCCCAGAGCCCCCATGGAGGGTTAAAAGAAGAAGAAGAAGACTCCTCCATTAGAGTTTTCTCCCCCTTAATTCAATCCAGTGGGTGGAGGGAGTCTGCTGCCTAACATATATGGTCTGAAAGCCCATTTCACATGCATCTGTTGTAGGCATTAAAAAAAAACAGCTGAGGATGCTTGGAGAGTGTTTGCATATTTTAAAAACTCAGTGCAGGGGGCTGGGGCTGTTGGGCATTTTTAAAGATCCATTTAGGGGGCTGTGGCAGTTTGGGCATTAAAAAAGAACAATGTAGGGTGTGGGGATGCTTGGGCATTGTAAAAATCTATTTAGAGTCTTGGGGTGCTGGTGACCCATCTCACCGGCCACCAGCCGCCCCTGCATGTCAGTGACTACTAGTTTCACAAAGTAGGCCAAAACAAGTGGGACCGGCAACGAAATGTTTCAGTGTGGAGTGCAGGATTCCAGTCATTCAGATCCATTCATTCATTCATTCATTCAGATCATTCATCCGTTCATTAATTCATTCAGATCTGTTCAGGATTCCAGTCATTCCATTCCATCCCTCTCCTCTTTTTTCTGCCACCACCACCCCAACACCCACCCACAGAGCCAGTCAACATTCCACAGCCACTGAGCAGGCTCAGTCCTCTTTGGGCTAGTTTTGGAATCCTCTCACCCTTGGGGAGAGGTTCTAAAATATTTTTGCACTTCTGCAAGCCTTGGGGTTCTGCCACGCTTGTGAAGAACCCTGGAAAATCAAGGTTCACGGACGCATGCATGGTGCAATTTTAGCTACATAAATAATGGCATTCACAGGCTGAACCTTGGAAATAGGAAGAATGTTACATACTAGAATATCCCAAATGTCTTCAGAGCATCGATGGCTGTATTGATATAATACAGCTTTATCAACAGCCTGGGAGTGCCCAATGGTGCAGCCAAAATCTATTTGGTTAGATTTTCATGCCTCAAACTTAAACGACAATATCTTGAAGTGCTAAAGTGCTCATATATTTAGTGAGCAAGTGAGCGCAAACTTTTAAGTACCTATTAATGCATCCGCATAATAATGGGATATTGTTAAGTAATTATGGATTTTGCTGCTAGGAAGCATACCTCCTTCAGAGACCAATGATCCTGCTAAAATACAATAAGCCTAAAAGTAACAGGGGGAAAAAAGAGAATATAGTTACATATATAGTAGGAAGCCTTGTAAATCATACAAAATTCAAGAATAACTTCATATATCTTCCTATATGGACTGAAACAGGAGATCTAAAATATTAAGCTGTAATAATTGTTTGCCTTCTGGATAGCAAGCTTCTTCAATGTCAAGAATCACTCCATTCCACAAATAGCAGTCTAGGGGCCAGAACTGTATTTTACGTATAATATTCTATAATAAAGATGATGCCATCTAGAAGTAATGGCTTCCAGGTTTTGAAGCACACACACTCAAGCATAAAAATTACATAGAAATAGATATTACATTCAAGATCAAGGAGAGTTTTAGCATTAAGATGTGGTATCTACTTTATTTTTTACAACTTGAATACATTCTCTCGTCTTAAGAGAGAAACCTCAAGACCAAACTGCAAGAAAACATAATCCTTTGGGTCTGGATCTTGCCCGCAGGCTGCCAATTGACCATCCCTTACTTTCTTCCCAAACTACAAGAATCTATCAAACTCAGCAAGGCAAGGAGGAGGTCACTGCTTCAAAACCCATCCCTCCTATTCTCAGCCTTTACGTGAGCTGACCAAGCAAAACCCCATCCACTATCTGTGTGCACAAGCTAATATTAAAAAAGGATATAGGAAGTGATCTACATAGAATTAGAAGTATTTTCTATTTGGTTCCAGCAATATATGCATCCCAATGGCTGTGGATTTGTGATAAACAGAAGCAAAATCATGGGATGTTGGCTGGCAAACAATGGGGCAGACTGTCTATAATATGGGCAGGGAACCTACAGCCTTGCAGATGCTGTTGGACTGCAAATCTCATCATGCTTGGCCATTGGCCATGCCGGATGGGGGCTGATGGGGGTTAGAGTTCAACATCTGGATGATTACATGGTCCCCACATCAGTCTATAAGATGCTGAGCTTTCACATACAAAACAACTTTAAAAAAAAAGAACTCCACAGAAGTTCCCATCTCAGTTGGCTTGTTTTCCTCATGTATTGTCTTGAGGGTTTTTTTTAAAATCAAAGAAATGCAGGATTGTAACTAAACATAGCCTAGCTAAAGCACTATAATGTTAACAACTTACCCAAAGAAGAGATTCCATGGGCTGCGGATTAAGTAAACCTATAACACCGTGATACCATGAAAGGCCTGCACCCATCATGAAAATGCCAACACCACTAATCAGGGATGCAATGTAGCGCATATTTGTGAAGCCGTACCTGGGTGGGGAGAGGGGAAAACGGCACTTTTACGTAGGAATCACACCACCGGTCCACCGAGCTCAATACTGTCTACACCGGGGCAGACCACTGAGTGTCCTCCAGATATTTTTCGACTACAGGTTGAAAAGTTGCTGCCTGAACAGGTCCAGGAGAGAGAGGGAGGCTGGCCAGCAGGCTAAAACTACCTCAGCCCCCTGCTGGACTTTCCTTCCTTTCTCCCAGAGGGCCTTCTAAACTCAACTGTCCTGTACGGTGGATCCTTATGAGTTTTCTTTAATTATTTATAGCAATTTTGTTTATAGCGATTTTATTAATGTATCTTTATCTGTAAGACGCCTTGGAAAAATTTATATCCTAAAGGAGAGATAGAAGTAATCGTAATAAATACAGCAATGAAATAAATAAAACTCCCACAATCCCTGACCATTGGCCATGCCGGGGCTGATGGGAGCTGTAGTCAGCACCCGGTTGCCCACTCCTGGTCTGCACTGTCTGGAGGTGGCTCTCAGACAGGAGGCTTTTTCAGCCCTACCTGGAGATGGCACCTTGGACTCTCTGCTTGCAAAGCATGTGCTTTATCCACTGAGCCATGGCAGATCACCCCACCCTTGCAGGAGTCAATGAAATGGAAAAGGGAAACCCCGATGTCTCTCTATGTTCAGGAGCCAACTAAAATGCAGTTGCTAAACTCAAATCTGATCTCAGTGAAGTGATACTTCAAGAATTTTTAAGTCATGTGAACTATTATATAACATCAAAGCTTTGATAATTCTGCTTTACGCTCCATCTATTTATACCTCTGTCTATAATGCGCACCACAATTTCGGATGATTGTTTTAAACATGCATATGTTTAATGAACAACACACAAAAGCCAACGCGAGCCACTTTCATTAGCAATACTGCTCCTAAATTCAAAGCACCCGATAACAGGGATCCCCAAAATGACATCCTTTCAGTGGGCGGGAAAGGCGTCTCCCCGCCCTTTGTGGGCTGCATTCCACTGTGCGAAAGCTGTCGGGGACAGAGCCAGGAGTTAGCAGGGCTAGAGCCATCTTATACTCACTCTCTTACACACAGGTGCTAATGGGGGCTTTCCCCCGCAAAGCCTTATTGCCATGCGGAGGGGATTTTTCAGAGGGGAGAGTCACAACACATGGGGAGGGGAGGGTTAACTTTGCCCTGTCCAGCGGCTACACCATGAAAATAACCCACCCTGGCAACAGCTGGGCTTTTAGAAAGGCTTTGATTGGTACCAATGGAAGTTTTCCCCAAGACCAGTGGCCACAGAGGGCAATTTTCAGGGGGATCACAGCACATGAGAAGCTGTAGTGAACCCTTCCGTTGCGAGCTGCAATCCTCCTAAAAATCACCCCAGTGGCCTTAGGCTTTAAAAAAAAGCTTCCGCTGGCACCAATGAAAGCTTCTGATGCACAGAGGAGGGGCGGGGGGGAGAGAAGTTGCGATCACTGGTTCCTCACTCATTTTTAACACAGAAGCGTGGAACCTCTTTCAGCCAAAGGCACTGGGGGAAAAATACCAAAAATACCAGCATATTTTAGCTTAAAGCTCTTCCTGCAAGTACGAAAGCCCTAGTAGAGGCATTTCAACCCTTTAGAATGAGAAGCACACACACACCAGCCAGGAAAGCACCAAATGATCAACAGCTGGGGAAAAGGGGGTGGGGCCAGGACAGAAGTGTGCTCATCTGGGGAACCCTGGGGGGCTGTATTGGGACCCCCCAAGGGCCAGATTTGGCCTGCAGGCCTGAGGTTCTGCACCCCTAGTTTAACACAATGCTTCAGAATGTGCCATTTGCCACATGTCACCTTCAGGTGCCAAAGGGAGCAGCTCTATATACCCTTGTCAAGTCTAGCGAAAAGGCCCAAATTACCAGCTACTTTCTTCAGAGCTTCAACTTGAGCATGAACACTGACATTATGTTGTGACACAAGTTGGAAACATTCAAAAGATAAACACAGGTGTCAAATCTGGGCTTCAAAAGTCATGTTAAGCCTGTTAGAAAAAAAGAAAATTATTCCAGAAGCTGGTGTTAAAAAAAAAAAGACAATATCCTTACGGATGACTTGGGTCTGGTGTCCTCACAGACTGACTGATTCCCAATGCTAGCAAAGCCTGTGCATGAACAAAATGGGACAGGAAATTTCAAAATTGTCAAACACGTTTGGAATAGTTTAAACTGATTCATTCGACGTTAGTAATCCAGGTTTACTTGCACAAAAAATTATCCCTGTTTTAAGGGGGCAGGGGGAGGAGAACATTTAAGCTGAAACAGAATCACTACACATCAAATGACCTTACTACAATCTACCAGGAAGATTTTCACAGAAATACTTTGCTTAAACACATCCAAATCACAAGCTTATTTTGTGAGTTCAGAGAACAACACTGGGGTTACTGTACTTTGTAGACAGTAAAAGAACGATAAGGCTATCAATCACTAGTCGTCCTGATGGCTATATATTACCTCCAATTCAGAGGTAATATGCCTCTGAATACCAGTTGCTGGGGAACATGAGCAGAAGGGTGTTACTGCACACATGTCCTGTTTTTTAAAATATGAAAAGTGACCTTGACAGATGCCTGACTTTTTCAGTTCCCTACACAGCAAATAAGCTGCAAATAGTGTGCTTAAAGCCCTGAAGTACACTGTTTCTACACCTAACACTTTTGACAACTTTTGACCATATTGGACCAGGCTACTGCCAACACACAAATACCCCCACACACACTTCTGGGCCCCAACCCCATATACAGAATGAAGCCATCACATTGCGGGGGCTAGTTAAACTCTAATCCTTCCCTAATTGTTTGCAAAAATGATGTTACTGCCTTTATGTTTGGTGCATCATTTTCCTTTATCCCTTAAAACTGTAATAATGTTCATGTCTAAATTTGCAAGATGACTTGTCCTGGAAAATGTGTTTTAAAGACCAGGCCAGTGGTTTGCAGGCTTTCTATCTTCTGAAATCGTTTCTGCTGAGGAACCCTGCATGTCTGCCATTGGTCGTCAGCAGAAGAAAAAGGGGCATTCCAGGGCATTACGGGGATTTAAACATGGCAGGCAGCAGCACAGAGGAGCCAGCCGAGCGACAGTGGGTTTTGCCCCCACTCCACCCCCAAAGTTTACCTCCATGCCAAAGAATGCGAAGGATGCAAGGCAGGTTTGTCAACACTTTTCATCTTGTGACTCCACCCCGCACAGACACACAATATTTGAGCTAAACTGCTGAAAGTTTAGCCCAGCCCTACCTAGACTGCATCCAACACTTCCCTGAGGCCACGATGGCACGGAAAGACTGGCAAAGGTGAGCAAGCTGTCTTTCTGGAAAGCTTGTTCACCATTACTGGTCTTCGTGTTGAGAAACCCCCAAAGAAGCCCAGGGGTCCCCAGTACATCATTTGAAAACCACTGGGCTCAGCAGAAGTCAAAATTGCTGTTATAGGATCTGCCCTGTACTTTTAAAGAAAAAGCATGCCAAACGATCAAGGCAAAATTAACAAATCAGTTATAATTTACGATTTTGTAGCTGCCAGCACCAAGGGCTAAACTCATCATCAAGCTGAAGTTGCCACTTTGAGAAGTAATAGCTTGTTTTGGGTTCGCTATAAGCGTTGCTATACCAGCCGACTTCTCCAGCTTGGCACAATTTTGAAAATATTGCTTGAAAACCATTTGTGATGCTCTGCCATTTCTAACTCTGACCTTAAAAATTATGTACAACTTTGCTTTCCTGTCATAAAGGATGGCCAGGAAGGCTCATAGTTAACCCTCTCATTATTATTTTTTTCTGTTCCATCAGCACATCACTGCAGCTTGCCTACCAATGAATCTAAGAGGCAAATCACACTTTACAAAGCAGGCATATTTGCTGTCTATACCTCTGTTTGCAGTAGGAAATAATATACTGTGAAACTGAGACCTGTACTAGTAAATATAGGAACTCCCTACCACTAACCCTTCTGGATTTTTGGCACCTACTGAAAACATACTTCTTCCAGCAAGCATTCCCAGGAAGGTAATCTTGGGTTGGATCCAGATTTATGCTGGATCAATTGTGCTGGCAGATGTGGACTTCCTTGCCCGCTCCTCTCCACAGCAGCCTCTCCAGCCTCCTGAAAATGCTACAGTTAGGTCAGGAGACCCTGCTAAATGTTGGGGGGGACAGCCCCCAACTTTGGGCAGAAGTCCCTTCCTCTTGTGGAAGGCAGATGCTGGATTCAACCCCTTGTCTTCTTCATATTACACAATATTTAACTATGATCTTCATCTTTGTTTTGTACATTGCCTAGAGATTCCCATTAATGTAAGAATTAATATCATTAAATAAATACATACATAAATAAATATGCTTGAAAGTTGATGACCCACTGCACTACATTGTCCAACACAGAAATGCACAACTAAAGAGAATACTCACTTGATTGCAAGTATCTGCTAAAGAATGTATGGCTTCAGAGAACATGCTTGCAGAACCCGTGTAAACCCAAGCAAGAAGCTTGAAAAAAAAATTCAAGCCATTTCTGGAAATGAAGAAAAAAAAAATCATCATCACCATCATCATGATCTATAAAGCGCCTGCAGCTTTTGAAGTACTGTGCAAAGACTGGACACACAGCACATTTCCTGCCCAAAGGCTTACAAAATGAAAAAGGGATTGAATGAGCAACCCAAAATACTCGGGTATCAAAGCATTTGGGGGTTGGTGGGGTGGGGTTCTGATACTGGGAGCCTTACATCTGAACCTCTAAACCATGGTTCAGATATTGGGAGAATGCTGCAGGTTCCATCTGTCCTCCCCCATGCAAATTATTCTCTCCCATGGTTTGCTTTCACCATGATGTCTGCATCAGCACAAACCCTGGTGAGCACTGACCATATGCCCACATACTCAGGATGCTCGAGTTTACTTCAAGCCTGGATTCAAACTCTGGTTAAGAGAGGGGAAATCTGATTATCGTCAATGCAGACATTAATGCTAGTCCATGAAAGGGTAGGAGCAAGAAGAGAAGGATGAAACGCATGAGTCTACAACAGGTATGTTGAACCTCTTCCAGCCGGACAGCCAAATTCAAGAAGCTCTCAGGGGCCACATTCCAGTGATGGGTGGGGCCGAAGGCAAAATTGGACAGGGCCAAATGAAAAGGGGGTGGGGCCAAAACTCCAAAAATGCAAGCATATTTTTGCTTAAAGCTCTTACTGGCAGTAACTAAAGAAAGGCATTTCAACTTTTTTTGGGGGGGTGCACAAAAGCCAGGAAAACCCTAAATGATCAGCTGTTGGGGAAAGGGGAAGAAGTGTGTCCATCTGGGAAACCCTGGAGGGCCAGATTTGGCCCGCAGGCCTAAGGTTCTGCAACTGTGGCCTATAAGCACATTCTTGGTCTCCTAATCATGGTTAGGAGATTGAGAAAGCTACATCTCACTGGACCATTGATTAAATTTGCAATCACAAAGTAGAAATTGAGTGGGGGCCCATAAATAAAATATTGCTGCCTAAGCTATGCAGGCAACTAGCAAATATACTAGAAACATTGTCTTAGTGAATAAAATTAAAGTAATGAGAAATAGCTGCACTACATGATCCAATAGTCTTGGGGAAATGGTGCAAACTGTTGATGTTGCTTTAGTCTGTATTAAATGAGGCTTGTTCTCATTCTGTGGTGGCTTCACTTTTTATATGCACAAAAGCGTATAAATCCTATTTTCTGGGATATAATTGCTCAATCCACTTCTAGAGTCAGAACACCATGTGTATATATAAGCCTTCAATTTCTAGATTTAACACATCATGAAACAAACCAACTTTAGAAACAAATGAACTTACATGCAAATAGCAACCATCACAACTTTTCCTGGTCCGCTCAGAAACAAAGCTGATGTTCTGGACCGTGGCTAAATTAAAAACAAGCATGCAGTTTAAAATACATTGCTATGCTTATATATATGTGACCTCCTAGAGTACAATGTTATATAATTATAATTTCAAGTACTACAGATATACACCAAATTAAAGAAACTTTAAGCAAATATGCAGACAAGTTGTAATTGATTATCAATTAAATCTGCATAAATTTACATTTGAATAAAACAACAGATCCGAAGAAAAGGCACATATCGTTTTTAGATGATGCAACCAACATCTCAGAAAAGAAATTTCTTCCTGCAAGAAAGAGACATTGACCTGGTTCATGACAAGCCAGAGTACGGGTTGAGTATGGGTTGTCGTTGAACCATGGGTTGTTGTGTTGTGTGAACCCAGCCATGCCAAGAAACCATGGTTTGCTAACCACAAACAACCCATTGTTCACAATCCAAAAACAAACGGTGGGTTCTCTTTGTGGGTTGTTCATGGTTAACAAACCATAGTTTGTTAGTGCCGCTGGGTTCACACAACACAACAACTCACAATTTAACAACAACCCACGGTTCAACGACAACCCACACTCAACCCATAATCTGGCTTGTTGTGTTATGTGAACCCAGCCAAAGAGGGAAGGAATGCCTCTTCTAAGACAGGGTCTGCCACCTTGGTTTTGGTAACTGCATGTATTGAAAGAGGGGTGGGAAATCTGTGGCCCCCCAGATATTGTCAGACTACAACTCCCATCATCCCCAACTAATGACCACATTGCCTGGGGCTTATGGGATTTGGAGTCCAACACAGGTTCTCTTTCCCATCTTAAAAAAATAAACATTAAAAAAAACAAAACTGCTGCCTAATTAGCTGAAGGCACCTTTCATTGAAAAAAAAAATTTTTTTTAATAAAGTGATGTAACAGATTGATGAGCTAGACACTGCAGGCTTACTAGCAACCAAACAACAGTTTATAACAGGACGGTCCCAGCTATTTACACACTGGAAGCATTTGAACTGCGCTACACGTTTCATGTGTCTCCTTTACTGTTGACAGCAACTCTTCCGCAACTCAACACATGTGGGATTCCATGCAGAAACAAACGCAAAAGAGGCACAGCAAGTATAGAAACCTCCACGATGGGTAACTATACTCATACAGTCACTGCCCACACACTTTCAAGTTCATCTTCACACCCATAAGATCTAGAAGCTTGCTCTTCTTTCATAAGAAAGAGAGGTTCTCCAGAAGCTCAGTTCTCTGTACCCAACAACACATAGTTTGCTTTTCTGTCCTCTTGCAGAATCACAACATGCACACAGCACTATATACCCAGAAATGTGCTATAAGGAATACGATTTCACAGCCAAGGTATAAAAATATAATCCTCTTACCTTAGTTTCTCCTAGGAAGTCTTTGTATTCTTTCAACAACTTTTGGTTCCTAAACAAATCTGCAAAGGTAAGTTAGCAAGATGAAAGGAGGAAGAAAGCAGAATTGTAGCTACTCTTTCCCTGACAAAACACAAAGCTATGCTGTGTACAGATCTTATGTAAAGGATATCTAGGCCAGAGCAAGCCATCTTTTTCAACAGCTGCTGCTGTGGAGTTGCTGCATACATTGCCTTCTTTATGTATACTTATAAAAAGTTTTGTGCACGCACATGAAGCTATATGAGCTATAGGTATACATGACAGGGAGCTGGGATTTGCTGCTGATCTCCCAACAAGTGTACATTCCAACAAACATGCCTTTTTTCCTACTGATGTATGTGTAAATGTGTGAATCATGAGAGCTGAAAGGGGCCTTGGAGGGTATCTTCACCACAATAGCTGAAAACAAACATTTTAAGATTCCTGCCCCATGTTCCTCATGAGGACTTCAATACCACGAGCAGTATCACCCAGCATGTATTGATTAAATACACCATGTTTTTTGTTAGGTGACCCTCACAATCAGAACTATAAAGGGTTTCCTGTGGCATTCTACACTTACTTTCTCTGTATTCTATTTCTGCTTCTTTACGCTTTTTTCTTTCTCGAGCAAGAGCTTCCAGACTTCCCCAGACTTCTAAAGACCTGTATTGGGGGTTGGTGGGGAGGGAGAGAATCAAAGAGAGAAAAGGCTTCCTTCCAGTCCTATGACTGATCCTTTATGAAATAATACACTTTCCATTTTCTAATGCTTCTGATCATAAAGGGAGAATAAAGAAGCAATCCTATGGCCACTAGACAGCGGCTAGACGGACATAGGATATACTGTTTTCCTGGAAAACTGACCACCCCCTATATCTGCGCTGCCTTGGAGGGAGCACAGAGAAACCGTCCTCCGCGCTCACAAGAGGAGCATGGAGAGGCTGAAAAGGGGCGGGGCTGGGAGCGTTCTAGGGTGGGGAGAGCAGATCTGCATGTATGACACACCCGAAATTGGCTGTCTAGCAGAAAAAGCAGGGCAAATCCCCCCGTGCTTCTCCTGAGTGGCTTTGGATAGGCGGTCTCCTCCAAGTTTGGAGGCGGCCGTCTATCTAGACAGGATTGCACCCTAAGTCGAGCACTCTCATTTTCTGCCTCTTGAGATTTTTAATAGAGACCGAGGTGGAAATATGATGCCAGCCTGAAGCTGAACCCAAGCTGGTGAACCCAAACTAGAGGCTCCAACTAGCTTGGAAGGATAATGGAAACCTTCTTGAATCAAGCTCACTTTCAGACAATAATATGGATTGAAGTCTCATTACTACCCCTGGATACGCCTGACAACATCGTGAAGCCCCTACCACCAACTATAAAAGGTAGGGAGACTCTACATGGGAAGGCATTAGATAGGCATTAAAAACTATTATTTTGGATAACCAAAACCAAATTTTGTTTTCAGAGATGCTCTTACTTGGCCTCCACATCTGTTCTCAAAAACACAGTAAAAGCTTCTGTATCATCATGAGGGCTTCGCCGTCTGATTTTCCTGAGCTGATCAAGGTCACTGTTGAAAGACATAAGGAGTTTCTTGAAAGGAATATATATATAGAATTGCCACAAGACCTGAAGGTATTTACTGAAAGTAAAAGATAATCACAATTTATCCACTGGGCTACCACCTTCCTGGCTGGCTACCAGCATGCAGCCATTTTACAGCATCCCTAGTTACAACATACAGTTTGTACTTGTATTAAGAAGCAGAAATATTTATTGACCAAATTCTTTGCATCTCAGAAGAACATTTTAAAATATTTATAGGCTAAGCAACAAAGAGTGTAATCCTAGTAAATCACCAAGTAGCATGAACCACGCACTACAGGAGTATTTAGGCAAGGGGGAGGGTGGGAAGGGAGGGAGAAGAGACAACATGGGTCTACAAATGTAGGTTTGGTTGTCTACAGCAGCCTGGCCGTGTTCTTTGTTCAGAGATAGTTCTAGAAGAGGGGTGCAGGGAAGGTTGGTTCCTCCCAGCTTGTTGTAGATTTGGAAGTTCAAAGCATCCTTAAGAGGGGTCTTAACTATAGTTAATGCAATCCGTGTTTTGGCACGATATCTGAACTGACCATCTCTCTTCTGGATTTTCTACATAATCTATATATGTACACATTTATACAGAGTGCTATGCCTGTGTAAATGTTCTCCATGAATTGTGAAGCCCTTTTTGTTAGACAGTGCCAACTTAATGACCACTACCAGCCCCTGGACTACTGTCTGCTAAAGAAGAGAAGCCCTGAGATGGAAGTTGGGCATCTCTGATCTATAGCATCATTGCCATTTTCATTTCCTGCTGGCTCGCTGTTTAAGACATTTTAGCAAATCAGAGAGAATTTCATTCTAATTTTTAAACTCAGAAATGATCATACCTGGACTTGAGACAAAATTCATTTATTGCTCTGACACCAGTGATGAAATTATTCTTCATGTATTTTGGTCCATATTCTCTCTTTTTAAGCACGGCCTTCACTTTAAAGAAAAAAGTATTACATTCAGCCTCAGAAGTCACTGAATGATCTCTCTATAAGAGAGGTGCTAATGTACACAGAACTGCAGGTAATCACATTATCTGAATTCAATGGAAATTGGTGAACATTTTGTTTTGCCACAGGAATGAAATGCACGACACAATGATTGCAAAAATGCTGCAAACGGGACACTTAATAAGAAGTTAAATGACAAATTAAATAATACTCTCAGCTACTGGAGATGGATAGTTAGTTATCCATTAAGGCAGATACTTACGGGCCACTTTCATGTGAAGCCCATTCGCTCCCACCTGGCTTCTCACGCTAGCACAAGTGGAAAGGGTGAGAGGCGCGCTGGGGATAATCTGCAGAACAGAGGTAACAGGGCATGAGGCCAGCACGCAAAGCCAGGGACTCAGCAGGAGCCATTCGTCCAGGGGCAGGTCAAGTTATCCTTTGCGTGCCATCCACTGCCTCGATGTGGATGATGGGAGGAGTGCGAAGCTGGGGATGCACCTGGTGCTGGGAGGAACTGCTCCTCCAGGCACCAGCCAAGCAATCTTTGGCATTCTGCACGCGGCCCTGATAGGGACTGTGAGAGCTGTGCAAAGAAGTGCCAAATTCAGCCGGTGCTTAGAGGAGCCGCTCCTTCCAGTGCTGCCTGAGTTCCTTTTGCTCTGCTGAGAGAAGCATGGACCTCTGTGCTGTTCTCAGCAGCCATGCCCAGTGACGTCAACCAGCCCATAGAGGGCAACTTGGCCCCCAAAGTAAAAGAAGCTGCCCGCCCCTGGGCTAAACAAACTAGAAATGGGTTTGCTTAGCATGTCACCCAAACTCAGCATCATGGCTTGTTACTCCCAAACAAGCCAGATGTGTAAGTCAAGAACAAACCTGGTTTACGGTTTATGGTTTATTTAACCCCTTGTGCTACCAGGAGCAGCCAAGCAGGAGCAAACAGGCAGTGTGCACCAGCACAACATCATGCTCATGGTAAGCCAGGATGTCCCAGAATCCTGGCTTGCCCTTTGTGTACACGGCCAGAGACTAAACATTTGGGGAAATAAATCCCCAAATTATAAATAAATGAATTGGTCCCAGGGCATAGCCTGAAGGCACATGAGGCAGCCACCTTTCTGAGGCTACGCAGGTCTGGATTGGGTCAGTGCAAGGGAGACCACCTGGGAACCTGATGTAGCCACCTTTAGTTCCACAATGTAAGAAAGGTGGGATATAAATGTAATACATAAATAAATTTAAACGACTTATTTGAGATTTTGCACCTGACTGAAAGGAGTGACATCACACTCTGTTTTCAGCGGCAACCTCACATTTTACGTAGCATCTGCTGCAGTTTTATTTATGGCATTTGAAGAGAATTTGCAAATACCTTCAGCCATGCACACACACCCCAATGCAAAGTTATGGCTATAACAATTACCTTTTACATGAATTGGCTGTTGTGACAAAACTGATATTTGACTGCTAGCATCTCGGGCTGTAAAACAAAACAAAAATTACAAAAACATGGCTATTTTTCAAGAGTAAAACAGAAAGCTGCTTGGACCACATTTATTACATACTGTACCTTGGTTTTTTTTTTAAAGTATCTTGCTAATACTGATATTTGAAAATGCAATCATTGTTCAAAATAATAATTCAAATGTTGGTCCACCACTTAAATTTCACATTTTACTATGTTTGAAAGAATTTAAAGAACGTGACAGCTGGTTTTCAAAGAGTTTTATGAATCAAAGGACACTTCAACAAAAACTTCAAAATGAGAACCGTAACTGAACATTTATGATCTGCCATGTGTCATGTAAGCCTTGATTCAACCTCACTCCGGGACACCCCAAAGTAAAAGTAGAAAGCTGCATCTCCTTGTGTACCACGTTGAATCTGGCCCTGGATGATTTCCTGACCTGACCTTCAGGAGCAGCTTTCTGGATGACAAGTAGGAGAAGGGGGAGAGATACTGAAAAAGCTCCATTGCTGCATGGCCATTTGGATCATGGCCTAAGACAGACTTCCCCAACCTGGTGCCCTCCAGATGTGTTGGACTACAACCCCCGTAATCCCCAGCCAGCATAGTCATTGGAGGGCACCAGGTTGGGAAGACTGCCCTAAGGGTTTGAGTTAAAGACTGAAGTTTAGGATAAGAAGTTTTTTTTCATTATGTCAGTGGAATAGAAGTCATTCGTTAGCCCATTTCTGATGCTTACTGTGTCGCCCCTGCAGTGGGCACTGAACTCCTAGGTTAGAAGTGCCAAGATAGTGATAAATTAGACTCAAAGATTTACTTAAAAGGAGTACTTTATTGGGTAACTCAGGCGTACCCAATGGTTGGATCAGACAGCTCCTCTGAACCCCGAGCCACTGGGTACAATCGGTCTTATACTCTACATGTCAGCCATGAGGCAGCACAACACTAGCAAGCCCCCCTTGCGTTCATTCCCAGCATAAGCTAGAAGTGTTTGGTTCTCAAGCACAGCCCCCTGTGAACAAACTTCACTTCCCAGGCAGAGTGCTCGATAAGGCTTTCTACTCATTAGTAAGGAATGCGCTGAGAAGGCTGTTATCGGCCTTTTGACTCATCTGCACATGCTCAGAGGCTTACTAGCATGGGAACTGCACCAATAATGAACTTAAGCAAGCATTATGGATCTCTAGGCCCCTCTACACTACAAATGACTTGGCTACGCGCCTGGGGCCAATACATTTACATATAATCTGAGGGCAGAAGTACTCAACACTGTACTCAATCTGCAGCTAAAAACAGTAGCCCTGTGTCGAGTTCTCCCTGCCCTGTACCAATTATGTCTAGGCAAACTTACTTACACTGTTTCCCTTCCCCCAACAGCAGCAGCCAATGATGTGGAACGGTTATGGGGACATGACACAAGTAAATATGACTACATGTAATAAGGAGAGGACAGGAAGAACTTGAAGCGGCACTACCATTTTCTGTGGCAGCCCTATGTTAGCATCATGTATAGTACAGGAGCAGTTCCCTTTAGATGTTACAGCAATAAAGGAGTCACTTTCCCATGGATTCATCACACAGCACTGCTGTAATGTTTAAATGCCTGCCACCACAGGGGCAGTGCCAATTGTGAAGGTTTTCAACCCCAACCAGGCAACAATTGCTTGGGATGGGCCAGTATGATCGGTCCCACACATGGTGGCACACTTTGGAATGTTACACCAGTGCTCTGGGAAGAACCTACGAAGAAGCAGTTCTGACACTATTCAGGCATTCTGTACCCAAATAGGGCAAACATGTGACATGATGCGAGGGAGCATGCTAGTCCCAGCCCTCTCCTTTGTCGCATCTATCGCCCTCTACTCGTGGAAACTCTCCACAGATAAAGCAAGCTTTCCTCTTCAGACAGTCATCCACTACAAGTAGAGGGCGACAGATGTGATGAAGAAGAGGGGCGGAGGGTCTGGTGCACTCCCTTTCATCTTGTATTTGCCCTATTCAGGTACAGAATGCCTGAATAGGGCCCCTGTTGTTCTAACATCTAAAGGGCACCTACTTAACATGACAGGTAGTGTCCATCATGAAAGTTTGGGGCAGGTGACAAGAGGTACTTGTATTCTGCAGTTTAATTGATTTTATTTAAAATCCGGGGGGAAAAGACACAGAATGCAAGTATCTGCTAAATATACCAATACTAAATCCACCCATGCCAGCTTAATCACAGCAACTGAAAGCCAGCTCAGCTAAAGAGATCTTATAGTATTTTTGTAGATCCTCAAGCTAAAGCTTTGGAGATTTTCCAAGTATCAAACATTGGAAGAATCAGGGGGGCATGCAAAACCTATTTGATCTGGAAAAATGTACAGGAAATCTATGCTGTCTTCAGGTCATTACTCCTTTCCAGATCAATAAACTTAGAGCTATCACCCAAAGATTCATCATGATTTGCTTGCAAGCAGAGCCAAAAAACCTAGGCATTATTTTACGCCTGAGACAGACCAGTCAAGACATTGATCCACACACACATCCTCATGATTTGATTACTTTTAATATCACAGTTCTTTTCAATGGAGTCAATTCACACATTCAGCTGAGAGTCATCATATTGCGTATACAAGCAATGATAAATCAAGTAAGGTACACACAAGTGTAACCTGCCTTATGTCAGCAACACGTCGACTTGACCAGTTCTTACATGAACAATTTTGATTTAAAGAACAGCAACAAAAACACAAAGATAATTCTAATTCATATTTTATACAAAAAAACTTCGCTAATAAGCATTTGGAAACATATTTCAAGGTTTATCAGAATAAGTGTAATTATCCATGTTCCAAAGGCATATGCTAAAACATTTTAGTGGAAGCTGAATGTAAAGATCCCTGCATGTCACCAAGAACAGAAAGAAAGCTATCACACAAAGGACTTTTAACAAACATATGGGATTCTGGATACCTTCATTCATAAAAATTAAGATGTAGATGTTTCCCCTCTCAAACATCTATTCTCACTGAAGTACTTCTATCTGAAACTGGAAGAAATATTCATAGCATACCAGCCACAATATACATCCAGAGGGTAATCTTTTTCTTCCCTTTCCCCTCCCTTTGTTACTGCAGATATGATTGGTGGGCTGAGGAGGGAGGCAGGGCTGGCCACACCATTTCCAATCTCCCTCTTTTGCTGCTCAGTACTGAGTTTTAGTTTATCTCCCTTTCAATGTGCAAAGCAGCTTCCCATACACCAGGGTGGGCAACTTGTGGCCCTTCAGATTTTTGGTCTACAACTCCCACCAGCCCTAGCCAACATAGCCAATAGTGAGGGATCATGGGAACTGTAGGCTAAAACATCTGAAGGGCCACAAATTGGCCACCTTGTCCTACACGGTTTCTTTTGTTTCCCTCCCTCAGCACTACCCTTCTTATGGAACTCAGCAGCTAACGAACCTTTGCACCCCCAAAAGTTGAGAATATATTTTTTCCAAATACCTCCCAGTGAACAAGCTCCTGCCGCTTCATTCCAATTGCAGGTAGATTTTTTTAAGAACAGGAAGGTTTACTTTGTAAATCGATTGAATGCCTGGATAGGAGAAGGCAGAAGGCAATTTCAAGACTCCCTTTTAATTCCCTGAACTGCTTCCTTCCCTCTGCATGTCTACTTCTGTAGCCTTTCTCCATTCCCCAGCCTTATTTGTAACTGGCTTCTCTTTCATTTCCCCTTTCCACACAGGAAAGAAAGGGAGAGGAGAGAGACCAACTTCCTTTGTTTTGTTCTCTGGAAGCCATTTAAGCTAAGAAACAAAACAACAACAAAAACATTAGGTTATGAAGGGGAGCTGCTGTAGGGAAGGAAGAAAAACCTGGAGTGGATTTCTTTGGGAGGGAAAGACTGAAATTTCCTAGCCCTTTTTAACCCTGGTTTTGAAACAGATGCTTGCAGTGCTGGAGCTTGCCAGGGAAGTTGAGGCAATATTTAATTTTCAGAAAGAGACCTGCAGGGGACACAGGCTGATGGGGAACAATGCCATCTGTGCTATTAGCCCTTCTTCTTAAATCTATGGGAGGGACAAGCTGCTACTTGCTGGGTGGAAAGGGAAATGCAATCTGCATGTGTTTAGAGACAGTTTTACTATATTCTTGCAGGTTAGTAGAAATATTTTTTTGCTACTAAGTCTGGACATAATTTGTGGACCCCTGCTATAAATAATTCTCTCACTGATTGGCTAGACTACTGACATCAGAAATTGAGCTTATTTCATCACTTGAAAAAACAGTCTGTCTCTGCTAAGGGATCGACTTAACTTTTTTTTTTTTTTTGGAATAGTGCATGTGTGTGTGTTTGTTTTACTTAGTACTTCCCTTCCTCCCTCCTTTTTCCCCCAAATAAACTTTCTAATATCTGGACATTTGGCTGTGGGGGTTTTTTAATAAGGGAATTTCTTACTAAAACCTCCCCCACACGCAGAACTGCACAGTTGCAAAGCTGCTCTTTTTGTTCTCAGGATAATTTACAAGGTTCTGTGAAGTGTTGTGTCTTCTGGGCTTTGGGCAAAGTGCCTTCCTTTTTATTTTTTCCTAAAGCTGGGTTAAAGAGAGGGGTCTTTGGCAGAATGGCTTAGAATTGCCCCAAGCAGCTAGATGTTTCAGGAGGTTTAACCTGCCTGGTGGCAACCTATCATGATTCTGTGTTGAGGAATCTTTGCAAAGAAGGGATCAGCCAATAAGGGAAAGCCTCTCCTCACCCCTTCCAGGTCTGTAAGCCTAGGATTTTCTTCTAAAGATTGTGTGTATTTCTGCAAACCTTGGTATTTCCCAGAGAATCCCAATACCTCTTGTGCATGGATGGTGCCATTTTGCCTACATAAACAATGGCACTCACTGGCTGGGTTCACACAACACAACAACCCATATTCAACATTGAGTATGGGTTGAGTGTGAGTTATTGTTGAACCGTGGGTTGTTGTGTTGTGTGAACCCAGCTGCAATAACAAACCATGGTTTGTTAACCACAAACAACCCATGAAGAGCACCCAAGGTTTGTTGTTGGGTTGTGAACTATGGGTTGTTTGTGATTAACAAAACATGTTTTGTTAGTGCGGCTGGGTTCACACAGCACAACAACCCACAGTTCAATGACAACCCATAGTTCAACCCATACTCAATCTTGAGTACGGGTTGTTGTGTTGTGTGAACCCAGTTACAGTCTTAACATCAGAAATGATTATTCCCTCAGCCCTGAAACACACTGTTACCAGCTAGGCATGTTCCACCCCATCCCAAGCACTTTTAAGCTTGACTTCACTGAGAGAGATATACCACAAATCCATGTTTTTCCTTTGCACATCTCTGTCCTAATTAAGTGCATCAACAGAATTAAGTTCTTATGACTTCAGTAACAAGAGCTAATATAGTTCTGCTTTATTCTCTAGATCTGGATGCTTGCCATACATCCGCTACCAGTAAACAGAAACTAATTTTACTGAAACTGAAGAAATTAGGATTAGTGCTCTGAACTCAACAGTACTACAACATGGTCTGTGTTTTTATTAATAAAAAGGGTTGGTGTGTGATATGAATTATTCAAAAGTTAAGTATTAAAGTACTCATGGTCTATACAACTTATTTTTAAGTCAAGCAATTAGTTACTGCCTTAACAGAAAATGGATAGGCATAATTTACTTTATTTCCGAGAGAGAGAGAGAGAGAGAGAGAGAGAGAGAGAAGCTCAGAATAATGGTTTTCCATTTTATAATGTATACAGAGAAGACCTAATGAGTATGGAAGTTTTTGTTTATCCCAATACACAGCAGCAACCTTTTAGACTCAAAATAGACTCTTCATCAAGAGCAACAATATCAAAGGCTGGTTAAAAGTTATGCCGTTCCGTCCCTTCCTCCCTGTCTTTATTGTACTAAACTGGCAGGTTTTATACTGATAAGACGACGGCTGAATGCTGATATCATAGTTTCGCCCAGGCTTGCCAGCAGTAACTGACTATTATTGGGATGAACTTGTAAAACAGAAACTCAGTGACATTATTCAAGAAAAGGTTGAACCATAAAGTTTGATCAGGAAAAATAATCACCTACCAAATGTCAAGATTTACTATTGAAGATTCAAGCAGCATTGTGCACCCTTTAAAGAGTACACAACAGTGGCCTGGAGGCTTGACAAAAACACGGTGGTAGAATGAAGAGAAATCTGACCTATTCAATCACAGACCAGCTGATCTCTGGGTCAAGCAACCTTCAAGATGTTAATGTTTAAAGCCTGAAACCACTCTACAGAATATTAATATTCTGCAATGGAAAAAGAGAGACTCAGAGAACCTTATGGGAAAAACCATAGCACATTGGTAGAGCCCACGTGTTGCAAAAGGAAGGTCCCAAGTTCAATCCCTGGCATCTTCAAGTATGGCTGGGAAAGACCCCCCTCTGAAACCATGGAGTGCTGCCGCCAGTCAGTGTAGACAGTTCTGAGCTAGATGGACCAATGACCTGACTCAGCATAAGGCAGTTTGCTACGCTACCTAGTGTGAATTGCTTTGTGCCTTCCCCGTTCAAAGAAGCAAGAGATGCCTTTTACCAGCCTTCTACCCTGGGCGGGGATAGTTTGGCCAGTGTGCTACAGGGGCTGATAACCTCAAGACTGGATTACTGCAATGAGCTCTATGTAGGGCTGCCCTTAAGGCTGATCTGGAAGCTGCAGTTAGAGCAGAATGCAGCTGCTCAGGTGTTGTCAGGAGCTGCCCCTTTTTGGCACGTAACGCCTTTACTGAGAGAACGGCATTGGCTGCCTACTTGCTACCAGGCCAGGCTTAAGGCTTTGTTATTGGTGTATAAAGCCTAAACAACTTGGGACTGGGGTATGTGAGAGGGCGCCTTCTCCCTTATCTGCCTGCCCAGCCATTGAGATCATCAGATGGGACACTCCTGGTGGTTCCAAATGGACCTGAGGTCTCTTCAGAGTCAGCTTGAAGCAGAGCTTTTAGAGTACTGGCTCCCTCTCTGTGGAACTCCCCACCAGCTGATGTCAAGCAGGCACCAACGTTGTTGTTTCCGGAGTCTGCTAAAAACATTTTTATTTAAACAAGCTTTTTCTGATTGGCTAGCCATGGTTCCGTCAATATACATTGATTTTAAGTATTTTTATTCTCTTGTGATCTTTTTCTTTACTGTTTACTGCTCAGGAATCTTTTTTAGATATAGAGCAGTTTATCAATTTTGTAAATAAAGAAATAAAACACAGTTTGAAAACCATGGGCTTTACCTACCATTTCACCTTTAATAAAAACTGCCTTACAATAGTTAATCTAGACCAGGACTACAATAACAGAAATCAACAGGCTTTAATTCCAAATAAACATATTTAGCATGGCTGGCTGGCTGGGGAATGCTGGGAGTTGTAGGACTTTTTTCTGTCCAAACATGCATTAAGACTGTGCCCTTAGAACCTGAACGTCAGAATAGTTAGGGATTCTGGAATTCCTATTTTCAGTCAACCTGCCACATAGTAATACTTAAAGCACAGCTTTAGAAGCTTTTGTTTCCCCTTGACAGTCATCTTGAAATCAAGCTGAGATTCAACATCAGCCAGTTGCTTAACCGCCTCACGTGAAATCATTTCAGTTAACTCATAAAGTAAATGTGCAAGTTACTCCAAAATGTCTCAAGAACCATTCAGTTATTTTGATCTCCGCTGGATAAGACACTTGATTCTCAGAACCGGAAATGTGGTAATCACATTTGCAAATAAAGTAAATGTGCAAGTTACTCCAAAATGTCTCAAGAACCATTCAGTTATTTTGACCTCCACTGGATAAGACACTCGATTCTCAGAACCGGAAATGTGGTAATCACATTTGCAAATTAATCTCTACAAAACATGACGACAGACCTAGTGAGAACCTGGGCTGGAGGATTAAAGATTGCAACCGAAGAAATCTCTGGGTTGCAAGCTGGCAACTCTACTAAAACACTGCAATACAACATCACTAAGGCTTGAAAGGAAAGGCTAAGCCAAGGCAGGATTACCTGTTGCTGTTTTGGGCACGCTGCCTTCAGGGGTTGAGGAACTTGCATCTTGTGCTCCTGTGCTATTCTTCTGACCATCAGAGGTATAAACTCTTACTTGCCTTGAATAAACAGGCATACAGCGACCTGGCAGTATGGGCAAAAGGCTTCCAAGTTTAATGGGCATCTGCCATCCTGAAGGAAACAGGAAAGAAAACTTGCTGATACTTTTATAAGACAGTAAAGTCTCTTGGGGAACATTAAAAGACCAGGTGGGAAGAGATCATACTATCATGGTTACACATATGTTAACTGCTGCACAGATACAACTGGCAAAAGTCTGGACAACAGCTACAATGCTGATAGTTGATCAATGGAAGAGGAAGATCTGGAATACCATGATCATGAATAAATGACCAGCTATAGACTGTTATGGGAAGGGAAAATACAAAGCGACACCGATTTCCACCCCCCAAATTGGACATCAGCTAGAATCAACACAGATCAGCTCAACTAGCAACACTGGACATTTTGAGCATGAGCTAATTATATTTGTTTGTATCTAGCAGCCTCCCCCAACCTGGTGCTCTCCAGGTGAGTAGACTGCAAGAGTAAAATCCAACGCAAGTCTTACTTAAAGTAGACCCACTGAAATGGATAGGACTTTAGTCATGACTAACTTGTCACATTCATTTCAGTAAGTCTACTCTAAGTAGGACTTATGTTGGATTTTGCCCCAAATCCCCATGCTGGCTGGGGATGATGAACATTGTAATCAAACACATCTGAAGGGCACCCAACTGGAGGAGGCTGCTATATAGGATCAAAATTAAGGACTGAATATAAATACTGAGTGTATAGAATTTATATCATAAAAAATAACAGAAAAAAGGCAGCAGAGTGAAAGGGAAAAGACCAGAGAACCTAAATAAGTGTTCGCACACTTATGGGTCTCTCAAATAACTAGGATAGAATAAGTGTTATCACTGCATTAAGCACTCTGTGAAAAAACTAAAATATTTCTCCAACAGGTTCCAAGGCCATTGTTATTTCTCTCAACTATTCATGCTTCAACTATTCAACTATTTTTAGGCCCATACAGTTCTGAAAATTCCACACACAGTAAACAAAGAATACCTTATAATGCTTACTAACAGGCTACTTTGAGATTAGCTGCTGCTACAATAAGCCCTACTGGCCAATACAGAAGGCATTAGAGATCTGCAAATAGCCACTTGCCAGTCACCGCTGATAAGTAATGTATACCTATAGACATTCGGGCACAGATGCTTTTAATGGGCTCAAAGAGGGATGGCTCTTTTCCTTTCAGGCAGTCGATGTGCCCCAAATAATTAGCACTGGCATGTGTTGCACAGGCAGGCGTCTACAAATCTGTGTGGGCTAATAATCGTTTTGGACTTAGTTGCAAGGCAGGGGTATTATTATGGACTTAAGAGAACCAGAGCAAAAAGAAGTTAATGGGGATTCTGAATTTGACTGAAACTAGCTAGTTTTTAAGAACTGCCAACACATTATTTCAAGGAGTCATGGCACAAAAGAGCTGTCAAGCTGTCCTTCTATATATCTCTCCTTGTCAGACGAGCACCAGCAAACAGCAGAAACACAGAAGCTCATAAAAGACCAAGAAGAAATGAAGAAATGCACGTCACGGCGGAAATTCCTAGACTGTTTGACCCAGGATTTGCAGGGACGAGTGAAGTGCGTGAACTGCACGCTCGTTATTTCCGCTTTTAATTAACAACCCTGGGTTGTTTCATGATGTGCAAACGCAGAAACTCTCGGTTGTTTATGCATTAAACAACCCAGAGTTAACCCAACAACAAACCATGGGCAACTGTTGGGGTAGCTCTGGGTTGTTTAACCCATAAACAACTCAGAGTTTCTGAGTTTGCACATCACGAAACAAGCCAGTGTTGTTAATTAAAAGTGGAAACAATGCGCATGCAGCTTGAGCGCTCCACTTATTCCTGCAGGAATTGCTGCCGTGACGCGTGAACCAGGTCATACATGCTACATGAGTATGGAATAACATAGGGCAGAGAGGAGCATTAACAACCAGCATAAGACTCTTCAGGAATGCAAGTTAATAAAGATGTGTAGCGTTACAAAAGAAGTCAGTTAAGGTTAGAGGGCACTGGGGCTGTGGGTCTTGGAAATAGTAAAGCAAGGGGTTTGCCCAGATGTGGGACTGCCACCAGCCTGGACTTTTAAACTGGAATTATAATTTGTTGTTGGAGCTCAACCACAGGGATAAGGAATTGTCAGCTTTAAATAAGTATCCATCTAAATAAAATACACACAAGTGAGATTTTGGTTTCACCACTGCCCTCCCTGTAACTAATTGCTAAAGTGTGATTAGCAAAAAGGGAAGCCCTCAGAGTGAGAAAAGGGCTGATTTAAACATCTGTGATCTGACACGATAGTCCTTTCACACCACTGTATCACCTCAAGATGGCTGCGGGCTTAAAAGCAATCCCCCTGTGAAAAAATGCACCCCATATTAAAATTTAGCACACAATGTGGTATGTCCTTATTGAAATCACAGCTTTTGAATGGGGCTGCTTTAATCAAGCAACCCCTCTGCCTCCAGTGGCATTGGAGGTGGTGTAATCATTTGAGGGGGCTATACTATGCAAGACAGCAGGCGCATGAACTCATCTAACTAAGTGCTGTGTGGTAAAAATGCAGCTATGCTGGCTAGTGAACACACCGAGTTTTGCAAGGATATGATCAGAGACATTAGAGACTATCTAGGACAGCCTTCCCTAACTTGGCACCCCCAACATGTTTGAGACTACAATTCCCATCAGCCCCAGTCAGCAGAGCCTATGGTCAGGGATGATGGGATTTGTACACCAAAACATCTAGAGAGCACCAGGCTGGGGAAGCCTGATCTAGATCAGGGGCAGGCAGAAGGGAATCGGGAATGAGTATGGGCCTCCTGTCCCCTCCGCTGGCTCAAAGAACCAAGGGGGGTGTGAGTGGGGGGAACACAGCTCTGCTGAGGCCCACAGGACTCCTCTGTGCACTGGTGCTGCATCTGCCCAGGGAAGGATCCTGCCCACTGTGTTTAGAAGCAGGGGTGGGCAGAAGGGAGATCTCCAGATGTTTTGGACTCCAACTCCCTGCCAGCATGGAGTTCTACTTCCTTCCCACCCCTGATCTAGAAGGTATTAGTTCTGTAGAGTAGCACAGCTAATGGCTGGAACGGCACAGGGAGAATGCCATCGTTCAGTGCCAGAACACATGCTTTGCATACAGAAGGTCTCGAACACACAAACTCTTCCCTTCACCCACACCTCAGTTTGCAGAAATGGGGAGGTTTAAACTTCCCCTCCCTGCCCGCTGAGATCAGGTGATGATCCCTGATCACTGGGATGGGGGAGTTTAAAGCTTCCCACTCTGCTTCAGCAATCTTGATCCAGATTGCTGAGTGAGGGCAAAGTTAAAGCTATTAGCAGCAGGAAACAGCAATATCTGCATCACGATCGCTGGGAGGGGAGCAAAGTTAAAGCATCTCCCCCTCCTCCCACAAGAGATCCAGATCCCTGCTTCCCTGTGGGCTGCACAGAGAGTAGCCCAGCTTGCCCGTATGTGTACTAGCTGTATGTCTGCCCTGAGCCACTATTTAGCACCTGACTCCGGTTGGTAGCCTGTGAGGAAAGAACAAAGCAGATCTCAGAGGCCTGACATCTGCCCATCCCTGCTGTATAGCAGGATCAAGAAACAGGATTCGGGATGCTGCTGTGCAGATGGAGAGGTTGTACTCTGCCAACAGGAGCAGGCTTGGCTCCCAGTGGTTGTGGTCACCAGGCAGATGGAGCACGTACAGCCTCACAGTCCATCACTCCCACAAAAGTGAAAGGCTGCCATTCATGCCTGTCCAGGAGAAAGTAAAACATTGTACGGGGGGGGGGGGGGTGTCGTTACAGCCCTCTCTGTCTCCATTCCAAACACTGGATGGACAGGGGGCCCAAAGGTCCTTCCTCTACACACACCACCACCACCACCACCAGTCATGGCAATGGGCCTTTGGTTAGTAAAGCACAAGCAATGTAAAGTAACATCTTCCCCACAAGAGTTCAAAGTACTTCACAAACGTTATCTCAATAATGCTTAAAACAACCCTGTAAGGTAGGCCAGTATTATATTCCATGTTACAGATTTGTGGTTAAGGCCAAAGGACTTACAGCATGTCCCATTCTGACCAGTTAACATTAATAGCGACTTGCCTAAGGCCGACCTGACTCCAGGTCTTATGCTCTTGACTTCTACACTCCTGCTGGAAGAACAGCACATTTTGCCCTGTTGAGAAATGTTACGTTTCTAGTCCTCACCACTACCCGAAGGTGCGGGGAGACTGGGGTCCGCCGGACTGGGAGAGTGGTGCAGATGTGATCCGGGGGCGCCTACCGCCGAATATTCCTCCTGCCCCACTCACCGTGGCAGCCCGCCCCGGCGATCGGGACCCCCGCCGGGCACCGGCCCCTCCGCCGCAGCAGATGGAGCTGATAAAAGCAGCCCCATCCCCTGCGCTGGGCGGCCAGAGCCGGCAGCATCCTCCTGCTCTCGGACGACTGGCGCCGCCTCCGCTGGCTGCGGCAGGGGCGCGGGACGAGGGGAAAGAGGGGGCGGGCGGGACCCGCCTCTCACGGACTCGCCCAGCCCGAGCCGGCTGCCGGCTCCGCAGCGGGCTCCATCGGCCGAAGGCGGGGCCACAGGATCCGGAAGTGCAGCGGAACTCTGGCCACTCTGGCCTCATCGCATCTATGCTCTGTCCTCCCCGGGGCCGCTTGCAGGCACCAGTACGCATGCGCTCCCGGACAAGCGAAGAGGTGGGGCTGTGAGCCCCTCCTCCTCCAGGGACGAGGGAGTGCGCGGCCGGCTGTGCGCAGCCTCCCCCGGTCTCGCGGTGCGGGAGCGTTTAACGCCGGGGGCTGCTCAAAAATGGGTTTGCCCCACCTGCAGTCTGAATGGTACAGCCCGCTATAGAGTCGTCGTGTTGGGGCGTGTGTAGACCAGGCCTCCGGTAAAGCCGAGGGGGTACCCGATGCGCATGCGGGGGTGTAAACCTCTGAACAGCCCGAATTGGTTTAGAACTCCTCGGGCTGCAATTCTCTGCGCGTGGAGCCCTACTGAACTCAGCAGTAGGCACCTCAGAGTAAACCCATGTGTAGGATTGGGCTGGTAGTCTGAGGTCCTGTGAGCATTTACCCGGGAGTAACTCCTATTGAACGCAGTGGAACTATTGAATACGAATGCATAGGATAATGCTATAATTTTGGAATAAATCCCACTGTAACATACTTCAGAGAAAACCCGGCTGGCCATCACAAGAAAAACATTTGCTCAGAGTTCATTGCAGCTCATTGCAGCATGTGCATTTTATGCTGTTTATTTTAATTACGATCCAGTAATTCATTTCACAGTAAATATGAGCAGGTAGTAAACCTACATTCATTGTTGGTAGATGTGGAATTCATTAAGTTGCTCACTGTGGTTAACCATTCACATCGCTGCACGCTGGATCAGAGATTTATGTTTAACCCCTTTAGAGAGGTATGTGTAGAGCTGCCACAGGGTCAGTTCTGGTTGGATAAACTCCTGATTCTGCTGGGCAGACAGCATGAAGGGAACATCCTGAAGACTACTCAGAGAAGCAGGACACATTGCCGGACAACTCCCAGCATTCCAGATCATTGGCCATGCTAGCTAGGGCTGATGGGTGTTAAAGTCCAAAACATCTGGAGGGGATCACATTGTGGAAGGCTGTCCCGACAGACCTTTTGGGGAGATCTGGAATCTAGCTACCAAATGTGAGACTGATCGCTCCTCTTGAGATCCCCATTGGAGGAGGCAACAGGAGCAATTGGAGGCCATTCAACAGAGGCTTTAGCAATCATCAAACCAGCAAAGAACATGTGAGCTCACTTGATTCTGGCCTTCAGCAGAACAAATTGTCCACTGCCCAGAAACTGTCCATGGTCCTGAGAATCTTGCTATGGACCTTGCTTTCCCACCTGTTCTCTTGTTCCAGGTCCTCTGAGCCAACCACAGCTTGCCCCTTCAGAATGTGGTTGTCTCTGCCACAGTTGCCAACCATCCAAGACCCAGCCTAATACCTGTGGACTTTAACCTGTTGTTGTTCAGTCATTCAGTCGTGTCCGACCCTTCGTGACCCCATGGACCATAGCACGCCAGGCCTTCCTGTCCTGCGCTGTCTCCCGGAGCGTGCTCAAGTTCATATTCATTGCATCCGTGATGCTATCTAGCCATCTCATCCTCTGCCGTCCCCTTCTCCTTTTGCCTTCAGTCTTTCCCAGCATCAGGGTCTTTTCCAGGGAGTTTTCTCTTTGCATTAGATGGCCAAAATATTGGAGCTTCAGCTTCAGTATCTGTCCTTCCAATGAGCAGTCAGGGTTGATTTCCTTTAGGATGGACTGATTTGACCTCCTTGCAGTCCAGGGCACTCGTAAGAGTCTTCTCCAGCAACACAGTTCGAAAGCATCAATTCTTCGGCGCTCAGCCTTCCTTATAGTCCAGCTCTCACAGCCATACATTACTACTGGGAAAACCATAGCTTTGATTAGATGGACCTTTGTCGGCAAGGTGATGTCTCTGCTTCTTACTACGCTGTCTAGGTTTGCCATAGCTTTCCTCCCAAGGAGCAAGCGTCTTTTAATTTCATGGCTACAGTCACCGTCTGCGGTGATCTTGGAGCCCAAGAAAGTAAAATCTGTCACTGCTTCCATTTCTTCCCCTTCTATATGCCAGGAAGTGATGGGGCCAGATGCCATGATCTGAGTTTTTTTAATGTTGAGTTTCAAACTAGCTTTTGCACTCTCCTCTTTCACCCTCAACAAGAGGCTCTTGAGATCCTCTTCGCTTTCTGCCATTAGGGTGGTATCGTACGCATATCGGAGGTTGTTGATAATTCTCCCGGCAATATTAATTCCGACCTCTGATTCATCCAACCCGGCATTTCTCATGATGTACTCTGCATATAAGTTAAATAAGCAGGGTGACAATATGCAGCCTTGTCGTACTCCTTTCCCAATTTTGAACCAATCGGTTGTTCCATGTCCGGTTCTTACTGTTGCTTCTTGACCCTCGTACAGGTTTCTCAGGAGACAGGTCAGGTGGTCTGGTACTCCCATCACTTTAAGAATTTGCCACAGTTTGTTGTGATCCACACAATCAAAGGCTTTAGCGTAGTCAATGAAGCAGAAATAGACGTTTTTCTGGAATTCTCTTGCTTTCTCCATGATGCAGCGAATGTTGGCGATTTGATCTCTAGTTCCTCTGCCTCTTCGAAACCCAGCTTGTACTTCCGGTAGTTCTCGGTTCGCATACTGCTGAAGCCTAGCTTGTAGGATTTTGAGCATCACCTTGCTGGCATGTGAAATGAGCGCAATTGTGCGGTAGTTTGAACACTCTTTGGCGTTGCCCTTCTTTGGAATTGGAATGTAAACTGACCTTTTCCAGTCTTGTGGCCACTGTTGAGTGTTCCAGATTTGTTGGCATATTGAATGCAGCACTTTAACAGCATCATCTTTTAGGATTTTAAATAGCTCGGCTGGAATACTGTCATCTCCGCTAGCTTTGTTGTTACTAATGCTTCCTAAGGCCCACTTGACTTCACTCTCTAGGATGTCCGGCTCAAGTTCAGTGACCGCACTATCATGGCTATCAGGGACATTCAGATCTTTCCTGTATAGTTCTTCTGTGTATTCTTGCCACCTCTTCTTAATCTCATCTGCTTCTGTTAGGTCCCTGCCTTCTTTGTCCTTTATCATGCCCGTCTTTGCACAAAACGTTCCCTTGAGATCTCCAATTTTCTTGAAGAGATCTCTAGTCTTTCCCATTCTGTTGTTTTCCTTGATTTCTTTGCCTTGTTCATTTAAGAAGGCCTTCTTGTCTCTCCTTGCTATTCTCTGGAACTCTGCATTCAGTTGGGTATATCTTCCCCTTTCTCCTTTGCTTTTCGCTTCCCTTCTTTCGTGAGCTACTTGTAAAGCCTCATCAGACAGCCACTTGGCTTTCTTGCATTTCTTTTTCTTTGGGATGGATTGAGTTGCTGCCTCCTGAACAATGTTACGGACCTCCGTCCATAGTTCCTCAGGCACTCTGTCTATCAGGTCTAATCCCTGAAATCTATTCCTCACCTCCACTGTATATTCATCAGGGATATGATTTAGGTCATACCTGAAAGGTTTAGTGGTTTTCCCTACGTTCTTCAATTTAAGCCGAAATTTTGCAAGAAGCAGCTCATGATCTGAGCCACAGTCAGCTCCAGGTCTTGTTTTTACTGACTGTATGGAGCTTCTCCATCTTTGGCTGCAAAGGACATAATCAATCTGATTTCGATATTGACCATCTGGTGACGTCCATGTGTAGAGTCACCTCTTGTGCTGTTGGAAAAGAGTGTTTGCTATGATCAGCATGTTCTCTTGGCAAAACTCTATTAGCTTTTGTCCTGCTTCATTTTGTACACCAAGGCCATGCCTGCCAGTTATCCCGGTGATTTCTTGACTTCCTACTTTAGCATTCCAATCCCCTATGATGAAGAGGACATCTTTTTTTGGTGTTAGTTCTAGAAGGTGTTGTAGGTCTTCATAAAACCGATCAACCTCAGCTTCTTCGGCCTCAGTGGTTGGGGCATAGACTTGAATTACTGTGATGTTGAATGGTTTGCCTTGGATTCGTACTGAGATCATTCTATCATTTTTAAGATTGTACCCCAGTACTGCTTTTCCCACCCTTTTGTTGACTATGAGTGCTACTCCATTTCTTCTAAGGGATTCTTGCCCACAATAGTAGATATGATGGTCACCTGAATTAAATTCGCCCATGCCTGTCCATTTTAGTTCGCTGATTCCCAAGATGTCGATGTTCAATCTTGCCATCTCATGTTTGACCACCTCCAGCTTACCTTGATTCATTGATCTGACATTCCAGGTTCCTAAACAATATTGTTCTTTACAGCATCGGATTTTCTTTTCACCGCCAGACACATCCACAGCTGAGTGTCCTTTCGAGTTTGGCCCAGCCGCTTCACTCTTCCTGGCGCTACTTGGAAATACCCTCTGCTCTTCCCCAGTAGCATATTGGACACCTTCCGACCTGAGGGGCTCATCTTCCGGCGTCATCTCTTTTAGCCTTGTGATACGTTCCATGGGGTTTTCTTGGCAAGAATACTGGAGTGGGTTGCCATTTCCTTCTCCTGACCTCGCTAAAATTCAATAGCAGGAAAAATGGCTTCTCTCCAGCCTGGCATCATCCTATATACCAGGAGTAGGGAACCTTTTTCAGTTCGAGGACCAAATTCAATTTCAGAGAAGCTCTCAGGGGCTGCATTCCAGTGATGGGAGGAGCCAAATGCAAAGGGGGCGATGTCAAAAATGCCAAAAAAATTCTGGCATTTTTTAGCTTAAAGTTCTTACTGCCAGTCACTAAGCTTTAGGAGAGGCATTTCAATCATATAGAAGGGGAGGAAAACTGCACAAAAGCTGTGAAACCACCAAACAATCAGTGGTTATGGCGGAAAGGTTGAGGCCAAGGAAAGGGGGCATGGCCTTCTGGGTAACCGCAGAGGGCCGGATCAGCACACCAGGAGGGCTGGATTTGGTCCCCAGGCCTTAGGTTCCCCACTGATAGTGAACTCGTTATCCAAGTTCCAATCCTAATGTAGCAAAAACAGAACCACCCACAGGTACCTATAGGAGGTATTAGCAGGCTTGGAGGAACGCCAAGGTTTGCAGAAATCTAAAAAGTCTTTTGGGGAGAAAACCCCTAAAGGAGGGGAGGACCCAACACATCCCAATGAGAACTGAGATGGAGTATCCAGGAAGAGAGCATAGCTAGCTGGCTGGCTGGCTCCCTGAGCGGGGATACTGCACATAGCAACATTTTGGCGCAAATCCCACTTGTTTTCAGGGTGATGCTCATGGACCAGTGCAGATGATGTGGTTCAGATGCCTTCAGTGCAGTATAGTACTGGTGCTACTACTCAATCACCTTACATCTACCCCAGCTCAGCACATGCCCATGGAAGGTTGCCAGTTGCAGTGTTTTACTCACTTCACTGGTAACTGACCATGTTGCTAATTTTAGAGTTCCCCGAAAGCTTCAGTCCAAAGTTTATATACTTGAAAGTAAATTCCATGATCAGTGAGATTTCTTGCTAAGTAAATACACCCGAGAGAACCATGTAAGTATGATGGAGGGACCTTTATCAAGACCTACTGAGACCAGAATCTTAAGTACACTGAAATTGCAATCCAGTCGTCCCTGGGAGGGCATCCCGAAGGCCATAGGATATATTTGATCTCCCTCTCTGAGGACAGAGATCCACCAGTAGAGGGGGAAATCCAATCTCAGAACCCCCTCCCAATCACCTCTGTGGCCAGTTCTTCTCCAACATCCGAGAGGGTGGGGAAGAGGCAAGCTGGGGGGCATGTCAGGAGAGGTTTCCCAGCCCTTCTGGTCCCCAAACATGCCCCCACATCAGTGCCAGTCCTGGAGCTGGCACAGAATAATTCCTTCTCATTGAAATCAATGGGAGGGAACTCATACAAAAAGGAGGGGATGCTCAGGGAGAGAGGGAGCAAAAATGCTGCTGCTCCCCCCCCCACTCCCCCCAGTTGGCATAATCCTGGCACTGCTGGCAGGAGATTGGATATGACAATTCATCCACCTTTGAATCTCCCCAACTCAGTAGGCAGGAATTGCTCTGTTATAGTAAATTGGACTGCAATCCTGTGCAAAATACCTGGGAGTAAGTCCCATTGAACACAGACTTCCTTTTGAGTAAATGTGCACAGGCTTGTACCGTAAGTTCGACTGGAATCAAATTAGTGAGACATACTTCCACGTGATGGGCAACATCCAAAGATCAGCATATCTAGTTCCATCCTGTTCCCAAGGTGGACTTTAAGTTTCTGGTTCTTGAATAGCAGCCTCACACGCAATGCAGCCTGGCTCTCTTGAAGCAGAGAGGACTTGCAAAAAGCATTTTGTGATATGGCCTGGGGGAAACCTGCTGTTCAAAGAAAAATAAATCTCACAAAGCATGCCCATGTAACTATTTGGATCCCAGTCACGGCCCTGATCCAGCTATAGTTAGCCATAAATAGGGATGTTGGAGAAATCTGCAACAGATTCAAATGAGTTTGGATTTCTATGAATCCAACCCACAGGTTCTGTAGCAGACCAGCTTTTCCCAAGTTGCACAGATTCTGTGGACTTATGGCCTGTTGTTGTTGTTTTTTTACTTTAGTTGTAGAAAAATATGTAAAATAAAAAAACACTAGCCAACAATGTGCCTTTCCTCCATAGGCTAAAGCATGAAAATCTGCATTTGGGTGGGGATTTGCATATTTTGATGGGGGGAGAGACATGCACATTTTCACAGGTGCAAATTTGCGCAAATGCGGGAAATGGGAAAAATCCAATGCCATCAATGAACAGACGACGGAACAAAAGGCACCTGACAATCCACAAAACGCAGGCAGAACAGATTTCACAAAATCTGTACATCCCTAGTCATAAACTGCAATCCTACCACAATAACGCTTGCCTGAGGATCATAGAATCATAGAACAGTAGAGTTGGAAGGGGCCTACAAGGCCATCAAGGATAAGCCCCACTGAACATAGTAGGACTGACTCCTGAGCAAGCACGCATAGGATTGACCTGTAAGGCTGCAGTTCTATTCACACTTAACACTGAAATAAGTCTCATCAAACTCAGTGGGACAGACTTCAAAGATCCTATACTTCAAAGTATAGGACTGGTCTGTGTATCTCACTGAAACCAAAGGAAAGAGCAAGTTACAAGTAGCTTAAGTCCCATTTCTTTCACTAGGAATTTGCAATGACTTTCTTTAAGTAGATCGGGGCCAATGGTTTTAGGAACAGGCCTTATCCGCAGTCCAGATAAATCAGATTACTTGGATCTAATGCTGTTTAGTTCCATCAAAGCCAGCCGGCATAAATCTGTATAAATCCAAGTGTTTCAGCATAACGGGGCTGCAGATTGGGCTGTGAAAGAGTTAACGAGATCTTTCCACATGCTTCTTTCAAATAGTCAGATCCCTGTGTACCAAGTGTATTGCCAATACTGCAACAGATGCTGCCTCATTAAGGGCCAGCTGAATGTTGATGGGTTTAAGCGCTAAATTAGCTGTGGGTAAGCTGTAAAGCATCAACCATGGCGTGGTAATTCCCCCATTAACACTGTGAGCTAGAACACAAGATACTGATTTCATACTGTGGTAGGAGAACAGTGTATCCTACTGTAAAGGATAAGTCAGCCTTCCCCAGCATGCTGTCTGGGAATGATGGGAGTTGTAGGCCAACATATCTGGAGAGCAGCAGTTTGGGGAACGCTGGGATAACCATTGTAAGAGGTGAATACGATATCGGCAAGAAAAAAAATGTTTTCACATGTGCAAATATTCGAAATAATATGAACCCTGCAAAGAGTTACAAATGGTGTGATTCTGTGTGAGAATCTCTTACCGGCCCATTCAGAACATGATAGCCCACAGTTAGGACATTTTGTGAAATGCCTCAGTAAGTGGCTACTGCATCATAACCCCAGATTCTGTGCATTTATTTCAGCCCTTTAGGGCACAATCCTATGCATGTTTAGGCAGAAGAAAATCCTACAGCTCCCAGCATTGCACCGTTAAAAGATGCATTTCATGTTCCCACCCATCAGAGCCAAACTAGAGGAGGTTTGTGTGGGGTGGGGAGAGACGCGCAGGCCAAGGAAAGCTTACGCACCTCTATCCTGCCCACTTCAAATGCACTTTAAATCACCCACCACCCACTTGATAGGGGTTCTCTGGCAACCCAGTTCTGACACAGGAGGAGTCTGCTGCTGGTGCATCCAGCGTGACCCACAGTCTGTTCCATGAGAATGCTTCCAGAACGTTCTGGAGTTAGGCCGCTCGAGGTTTGCCATTTAATTCTTCCAAAATTCTTTTGACAGACAGATGGGGGGGAATAATGGTGTTTCTCAATAATGTTACCAAGTTAAAAAAAAAAAAAAATCAAAGGGGAAAATCACCTTTTGCAATATGACTGGGGGAAGTTCGACTGCCCCAATTATACGCGCGCGCGCACGCACAGAGTTACAAATGATAATATACCACCAGAGGGCAGCATTTGAGAGCATAATGCTAAAACAGGAAGTTTCTTCAAGTTAGGGGCTGAACTATGTGTCCCTTATACTGAATTAAGCATCAATTTGAATTGCAAGTTTGCTGGCGAATGGACTACCCAAGACAACAAAGTTAAATTATTATTATTATTATTATTATTATTAGTTGTTGTTGTTGTTTGTCTATTTGTTGTGTTTGGAAATCCTCACGCTGCAGAGTTGCTGCAGCTAAGCAGGTGTGCCTCTGATCACTTACTTGGATGGGAGACCACTGGGGAACCCCCCCCCCCCGCCGCCCTGACCCCAGGAGCAGGATGTAAATCTATATGAATGTGAAGAGGGAATACACTTAGGGCAACTATGCAGGGCCCTGCTAAACAGTGACAGCACAAAAACGTCGTAACTGTGCGAAATAACAGAATCGCTTAGCTAAAAAAACCCCACACGGCCAAAATAATGTAGCGCAAAATCAGTGTGTTTGCTTCACGTGTCTCCAAAGGCAGCCCCTAGTGCAGGGGTGCTCAACCTTTTCGGTGCCAAGGGCTGCATCTAGTGTTGGCTGAGGGGGATGCAAATGTGTGCATGTATGTGTGCGCTCTCGCGCACTCACTTGCCCTCTCTCTCAAACACCCACAGCCCCACACCCACAGAGGAGATGGGCTGCTTCAGAGTTGCTGGGGGAGGGAGGAGACGAAAGCTTCAGCTAGAGGCTCTTCCCAGGAACCCCAGCAGGATCGATGCTTTCTCATTGCCATAGGGCCTAGCGGGAGGGCTCTGTGTGCAGGCATCCCTTTCTTCTTTCTCCTTCTCTCTCTCCCAAATGGTTGTGGTGCCACTGGTGACTGCAACTTCAGGCCAGCCAGATTGTAATGCTCTTCAGCAGGATCAGTATGTCAAACAATCAGTATGTCAAACTAGAAGTGCCTGTAAAAGAAGGAACCGGCTTGTGGGGACGGGGGGGGGGGGGAATGCAAGTGACTTCTCCAGTGGGCCACAAGAGCAGATGGGAAAGAATGGGTTAATAGGGTTGTCACTATCTTGTCCAGCTCTGCTCCTGTGTTTTTAACAGTAGGTGGACATGCAGAAATTAAGCTGGTGAAGCTTTTCCCACCACTTATATCCATGTCAGTAAAAAGTTTTATTTTGGGATAATCAGGATAAGCAATGGTGAAAGCGGTGTATGGGGGTGGCGGGGGGGGGGGAGAGATTTCTGCCAAGTATACCAATAGCCTTTGTCTTGGGGTGCCAACTCTCCTCCAGATATACCTTCTTCATTTAAAAAAAACAACACACATTTTACTCACTATATTCCACTTTTACATGGGGCAGATTCTGATAGTCTCCCATCTAGAAGGAAAATTCTGGTCCACACCTGCTTAGCTGCAGCAGTGTTCGGCACTGGTTTCTCCTAGACCACTCTAGGCCAAGTGATGCCACTTCTTTCAAGGTAAGTTGTTGTTCAGTCGTTCAGTCGTGTCCGACTCTTCGTGACCCCATGGACCATAGCACAGCAGGCCTTCCTGTCCTGCGCTCTCTCCCGGAGTGTGCTCAAGTTCATATTCATTGCATCGGTGATGCTATCTAGCCATCTCATCCTCTGCCGTCCCCTTCTCCTTTGGCCTTCAGTCTTTCCCAGCATCAGGGTCTTTTCTAGGGAGTTTTCTCTTCGCATTAGGTGGCCAAAATATTTGAGTTTCAGCTTCAGCATCTGTCCTTCCAATGAGCAGTCAGGGTTGATTTCCTTTAGGATTGACTGATTTGACCTCCTTGCAGTCCAGGGCACTCATAAGAGTCTTCTCCAGCAACACAGTTCGAAAGCATCCATTCTTCAGCACTCAGCCTTCCTTATAGTCCAGCTCTCACAGACATACGTTGCTACTGGGAAAACCATAGCTTTGATTATACGAATCTTTGTTGGCAAGGTGATGTCTCCGCTTCTTACTATGCTGTCTAGGTTTGCCATAGCTTTCCTCCCAAGGAGCAAATGTCTTTTAATTTCATGGCTACAGTCACCGTCTGTGGTGATCTTGGAGCCCAAGAAAATGAGATCTGTCACTGCTTCCATTTCTTCCCCTCCTATATGCCAGGAAGTGATGGGGCCAGATGCCATGATCTTAGTTTTTTTAATGTTGAGTTTCAAAACAGCTTTTGCACTCTCCACGTTCACCCTCAACAAGAGGCTCTTTAGATCTTCGCTTTCTGCCATTAGGGTGGTATCGTCTGCATATCTGAGGTTGTTGATAATTCTCCCGGCAATCTTAATTCCAACCTGTGATGCGCTTCTCATGATGTACTCTACATATAAGTTAAATAAGCAGGGTGACAATATACAGCCTTGTCGTACTCCTTTCCCAATTTTGAACCAATCGGTTGTTCCATGTCCAGTTCTTACTGTTGCTTCTTGACCCTCGTACAGGTTTCTCAGGAGACAGGTAATGTGGTCTTGTACTCCCATCTCTTTAAGAATTTGCCAGAGTTTGTTGTGATCCACACAATCAAAGGCTTTAGCATAGTCAGTGAAGCAGAAATAGACGCTTTCTTTCAAGGTATACATAGGAAGTAACCTTATATAGAACCTCTGAGCATGCACAGAGTGTCTTCCCCTCACCACTTCTGCTTGATCCATATTAGAATTCAGGAACTGGCCTTCCATGCAAGACTAGGCCATGGCGCCTGCCTTTTTAGAAATTAAGCACTACTCTTCCAGGTGCTTGACAGCATTCTTACAGCACATGAAAAAAAAGTTTGTTAATGTTTATAGCTGGAGTGGGAAACCACCAGCCTGTGGGCCAAATATGGGCCCACCAGCCTATCCTCCGTTCCTTCTTCCTCAACCCCAAGTAAGCATGGCTGGGTCCCGCTGCCTCCTTGCCTGTGGAGGGTGAGGTTGTGTGTGTATGGGGGGAGGTGTGTGAGTGAAGTGTGTACATAGGATGTGTGCATCGTTTGGCTCCACCCACTGCCAGTATGGGGCTCCTGACCACTTTTCCTCAATGAAATGCAGCCCAGGGGGACCGGGGGCGGGATTCCCCACCCCTGCTTTAGGGCTTACAGCAGTACTCCCATGGCACCATTAAACCTTATGCCAGTACTTTGTGCTTCACAACATCCCCTCATTTCACAATGTCTGTAAGAACAGCAGAAACACAGGGAATGAAATCTGCATAGGGAGGTAGAGCCCACGCTCACTGAACTGCGCCCAGAATGCAACAGGCAAGCAATGCAGTAACAGGATGCTCAGCTATGGGCTGGTGTACAGCAGTTAAATCAGCTGAGAAGCTGGTCCTACGCACCTATTCTCATCCATTGTTATTTCACTGAATCACTTCCGCAGTACCACTCCCTACCGCCCACTAAAAAAATATAAAAATAAATCATCACAGTGATTCTGGTATCTTGCACCATCCAAACAAGAATGGCAATGCAAGAGAAATCAGAACTCTGATAACAGATGTTCCTTTGCAATATAAACTAGTGCTACTGTGACTGTTTTGAATCTCGGGTGTGCGTGGAGGGCTGCAATTTGATTTTGACAATATCAATAAAGCCAGAGATTTGACAATATAGGAGGGAGCAATTTAATTTGTGTTGAAATAAATATTAGACATACGAAGTGTCTAGAATGAAAGAGGGTCACAATAAATTATGAGTGGGGACATTTTGCTCAATCATTGCAGAAAGCCCTTGGTATTTCCAATTTCAGGCCATCGAATTTATCATTTTTGCTGATTTAAGCAGAACTCCAAACAAATATGGATCTCAGCGCTTACTTTCACAGGTACTGGCATGGATAATTTACTGTAGTGATCCAATTTGTAAATCAGTAGGGGCCACTAAATTGCGGCATAAAAAAGAAAGAGCGAATGAGGTCCTTTTTCCTCTGTGTCAGCAGGCTGCGATGATTATGTTTATTAGATTTCCTTGAAAGGGTTTCACATTTTCTCAAATATGCAGGAGAACGATTTCCCCTCTGAGGCCCACATTAGCATTTTGTGCTTCAGTCCTCAAAGACAGGGAAAATGATGAATTTTTCAATTTATTTTTTTCACATTTATGCTCAGGCCCACAGCACCTGGAGTGCAATGACAATCTGCTACCTAAAAGCAGTTCTGTTACTAAGGACAAACAAAAATTTTTGCACCAAAATTTTTGGAATATAGAATATATTCCCAATAGACTTCTCCAACCCAGTGCCCTCCAGGTAGGTGCTTTGGACTACAAGTGGTTAAGAGTGTTGGATTGGGACTTGAGAGATCCAGGTTCTAGTCCCCGCTTGGCCATGAAGCTCACGGGGTGACTTGGGGCCAGTCACTGCCTCTCTACCTAACCTACCTCACAGGGTTGTTGTGAGGATTAAATGGCGATGAGGACCACCATGTAAGCCATACTGGGTTCCTTGCAAGAGACAAAAAGATGGGACATAAATTTAATAAATAAATAACTCCCATTATGCCCAACCATTGGCCATGCTGGCTGGGGTTGATGGGTTTTATGTTCCAAAACAACTGGAGGGTATCATGTTGGGGAAAGCCATGGTGGACTAATTCACCCTGATTCAGTTAAGGGTGGTACACATTAGCGGTCAGGCTAGTGTATAGAAACCCTTAATGTGTACCGCCCCCATAACATTAAGCATGGCTCAACAACTTTGAGAGTGGGCGGAGGTGGCAGGTCAGGCCCCCGCAAGGATTTGCCAAAGTGGGCTGCCAACAAGTCCCATGCCCCCTGCCCCTGCAGCCTCCACTCACGCCATTTGGCACCTGGGAGGACAGATGCTATTGTGTAATTGGCGCAAAAACCAACTGAGTGCAATTCCACACAATTGCACTGGCTTGTATTTATGCCTTTTTTTCACTCTCCCTTTCTTCCTTCATCTCCTCCTCTGTTGAAATTTATACTGTCAGTTCTTTGAGGCAGGGACACCTCAGTCAGCTATGTCACCCTGTAAAGTCATGTACACTGAGGTGGCTACATTCTTATACACATTTCTGCATAGTGCGTACATTTAGTGGCCCCAAAGAGCTGATGGGCCCTGCATGCCCATGGACAATGGAGAAAACAAATGGCAATGTGTATCCCCATCAAAATCCTATGCTGCAACTGGAATGAGCATGAGATGCCTGTGTCTGGATGCACATGCGATACAGATGTGAATCTGAATTCCAGATGCCCCCATCCATGGGCATTGTTCCCCAGCCAGCAGGGAATCTTCTTCCCTGACTGAATATCTAGGCAATTTTCTTTCAATAGCTGCCCACCCTGAGAACATCCCATCCAGTTTTTACAATTCCCCTGAGTCTGAAATCCCCAACCCCTTTTTAAACTCAGGGGAGTTTAAAGAGCATTTTTAATGTTGGTGGCAGGATGGCTGCTAAGAGGAAATCTGAGAAAAATGTGACTGCAAGAACACAGGGTGCAGGCACATCCCTGTGGAACACGGGCAGAGAAAACACAAGTCTGACTACTCCAGCTGCCAGAGGATGGGGCTCATTTACCCAGCTGAACAATCAGCCACTCACAGTGGTCCCCGCTTCAGGGCTCTCTGCTCTTTCAGTTCTGTTCTTCCAGCTCCACATATGCAAATTACAGGTAGACACTGACAGCTCCAAGCAGCAGTTGTTAGGGGACTTTCCATTCCTCACATAGGACACCAGTGTAACATCACCAAATAATGTCGGAGGAAGCCCCATCCATGAGAAGCACAGCTTACCTAAGAAATAGGGTGCCTATACCACAGTTTGGGAGTACAGAAATGCATAGAATGGGGTAGCAGGTGTAAAAATGAGCTTCCTGACAACCTCATGTTTTTTTAAAGCAAGTTTCTAGCCCTTATGGCTGTAAGTGCCTGAAAGTGTGGGAAAGGCCTACTGGAATGGCTGAACACATTTTTCAGTGGATGGGGGTAGGGTTGCAGTGCCCTCATCCCTCCCACGACTAGCAAAACCAGAAATGTGAAAACAGCAAACATTTTAGAACAGCCTTCCCCAACTTGTTGCCCTCCAGTTGTTTTGGACTACACCTCCCATCAGCTTTAGCTGCAAATTCCAAAATATAAAACCACATTCAGGGGAAAAGAACCCTAAGGTTTCTCGGAGGCATTTCTCCAAGAGTTACAAAGTTTATTCCCAGAAGGACGACAGACTCACTCTGATTTAGCAAAAGATTGCATCTCAGATGAGTGCACCAACCTCCTTTATTGAAAACATCGCCCCTGCCCTCCTCCAAGGCAATCTCCCCAGTCTAGTGAAAAGAAAACCATGAAGTCCCTCCTAAGACAAGTTGAGAGAAGGGGGAAGAGATAAGGATATAGATATATTTATATTTAAACTAACAAAGCAGCTAGAGCTGAATTCTTAAGAGCAACAGTTCAGTTCAACCTTACCGCTGCTTAGGCAAGAGCCTGTCTGAGAGAGCAGGGTGGCTCCTCCCCCAATAAAGCAACAATTGGCTCTGCCTACGTTCCAGAGGGAGGCGCTATCCCAAAGTCAAGGAAGGCCCTCCATAGAGCTCTTGAGAATGTAGATGCACATGCTAGGGTGACCAGCTGTTAGGCATGACTAGTTGCCTGCAGCAGCAGCGAGAAGAACTGGACGGGGGCCTCTGTTCCATTCCTTTCCTCTGGCAGAATGCTCAGCTTCAGAATTCCAGTCTTACCACAGGATTCTGCTTACAGCTACAAGTAAGGCTGAAATCCCATGCCGGTCTACCATCACTTTAGTGCTGCAGAAATGTTAAGCCTTATAAAACCTTCAAAACAGGGTAGATATCTTGGATGGAAACCTGCACTCTTGTAATCATCTTCTCCATAAATTTTGGGTGTTTGAGCCAAAATGCTAAAAGGAGCCCAACAAGCAGTATTACCTCACCCCCATTGGAAAATCGCTGCATTTGTCTTGGCTTGGCAAGCAATGTATAGGACTGGCTCTTGATAAGCTAATGAATGAGTTTAATCTAAATGGCCATCACACCCTACTCAAAATAAATAAATAAGTCAGGTAGTTACACAGAAACATTTGCTTTAAAACAGTGGCATCATTCCAAAAAAATTAGTGTATCAGTTCATGCAAAGTTAAGACACTGAATTATGAAGTGGTTCAGAAGAATCACTGAATAACGCCCAGCCAAGTCATTCCTCAATCCTAAAATGGAGGTACTTGAAAGTAAAAAGGGATTTGGTCTTCATAAGCAGAATGCTCAGCCCCTTCCACTTCCCCTGCAGTGAAGGAGAAGCATACACATTTACATGTGTAAATGTAACAAGTTCCCCATCAGAGGAACAAGTTCCCCATCAGAGATTCCAGCGGAAAACTAAGGCAGTGGCATATATGCTTGTTGGCCCTCCTTATGATGTCCAGCTCCTGCTACCCCCGGTTTCAATGGACTTTTCCCCCCCATGTAGGGCCGAACACATAATCACTTCAGAGTGAACCCCACAAAGTCAGTGGCATTTACATCCAAAAATACATGCACAGGATAGGGGTCTAAGTTCACTAAGGATCACAGTCAGCTAAGCCATCAGCTGTCTACTATCCAAAATGTTTCCAAACATTTCACAGGAACAGGTGATATTCCGAGAGGTACTCCTATTTGTCCATGATTCAGTCCTAGTATACATGAACGATTCAGCTTGGGATAAAATCATTCCTAGATCATACTATTTTAGACTACAGCTGGGAGAAATCATGTTAACAGGATGCTCCTAGAAGTTTAAAAAAAATGCCCAGCATCTAGAAAAAAGGGTATCAAGAAGTACTCTCAAGTAACTTTTTCACAGACACGCTCAGTTTCTACATGCAAAGAGTTGCAAGTGTGTATGGGGGGGGGGGATATTTAAAGATGCAACCTGCCTGCACCCGAAGTCCAGGAAAAGTTTTACCAAATGATGAGCTGTTTGTCTAGACCTGTCCTTTTTTAAAGAGAAAGCAAGCAAGTTGGGCATTGCATAGCAAACAAGGGTGCTTCTAGATGAAGGGCTTCTAGCACTACTGATCAATAGGCAATCACAAGTAGCTAGACCTTCATATTTTCTAACCTCTACTGGGGAAGACAACATCTGCACTTCAGTAACTGCAGCCTTACTTCAGTGGGAGAACACTTTTGCTCCAGGTGATGATTGCTACAATAGTACTTTACACCAAGGGTGGGCAGAAAGTAAGATGTCCAGAGGTTTTGGACCTAAGCCCCCAGCATTCCTGACCACTGACTATGCTGACAGGGGCTTCTGGAAGTTTTAAGTCCAAAACATATGGAGATCTACCTTCTGCCCTTCCCTGCTTTACACAATACCCCACTCTATTTGAAACACAACGTGCAGGATCCTTCCCTGTGCAGATGCAGCACCTGTGGACGGAGGAATCCTCAGAAGAGCTCTGTTCCCCCAACCACACCAGTGGAGGAGAGCCAGTGGAGGAGAGAGGACTGGATCAGGGCAGGGACTCGTTCCCTGTTATAGTGCAGTTCCTGCAGGCACACCTATACATCTATGCTGAATGAGGTGGGAGAAAGAGGCTTTTTATAACCTTACAAAGACAACTCCAGTACTTAGGTGCTGCTCCTGCACAGAGTAGGCTCATGTCCATGACCTAGAAGCGAGCTCCCTTGATTTCAGCATAATCTGCATCTACAGACAGGCTTAGTATTGTGGCATAAGGTAGTGGTACGAGTTAAACTGAAATGGCCTAATTGTATGAAGTTTAAAAGTACCTCACCAGGACAACGACACTTCAATTTGTCTTAGAAATAAATGTAACATCCATCTTTATTATTCAATTTTTTCAAAGATTGGCATTTTAAGAGTTCCTGCTTTTGGAAGACAGCAAAAGTAGCAGGGCATTCAGATGTTTTAGAAAAATATTTACAAAGAAATAAATGTTTGGGGAACAGTGGAAAGCTTTCCATTTCAAAATCATTAAATCAGAACAGAATTAGATGCACAGTCCTATAGTTCACATTCAGAGCTGATGCCAATTGATTTGTATTGGGTACAATGATTTACTCAATTGAATGAGCTTCTTTAATTTACTGAATGGAAGGAATACTGACTCAAATGTACTGCATATACAGATATTCCCACTGCTACTCCTAAGAGGCTACTAACTATGCTGTAGCAACATCTTTATAGCTTGTTAGACACAATCCAGCTAGTATTGCCTGGACATACTTTTTTTTTTAATAAGTATTTTCATTCAGAATTGATGCGAACATACATGACAGCACATAAGCCGTATTGTACAATGCAGGTAATTTTTTGCCTTGAAAAGTATTTTGTCTAAGATGGCAGGCATTCATCTTCCATAAAGCACAGAAACATCATTTTGAAAAACAAGACTTTTTTTTTAACACATAGGATACAAGTCACAGAACAGGCTCTTCGAAGAAAACAACATTTTTTCATACAACCTTGACTGAGATCCTGAATTTATAAATCACCAGCAGAAATACCAGCTGCTCAGAATGTTCATTAGACACACAGATACATGTTTCCAGGGTGGGCTATGCAACGGTTGGTGCCAGTCTGCTGATAAAAGAAATGCTGCTGGCACAGAGTCTTCGCACAAATGCAGGGCATGATGGTTTCATTATGACATGCTCAACAACAATCCGCAGTTCTGTGAAGAGAGTCCTGAAAAGAACAGGGTTTTGTTTTTTTTCACGAACAGGCTTACTTTGCAACAGTACCTACTACATCTCACCTGAAATTAAACGCTGATTAAAATACCTCTTAAAACAAGGCTCCAATCCTATGCAAACTTACCTGGGAGTAAGTGCCAAGGAATTCGATAGGACTTGCTTCTGAGTATGCTGCCAGGCATGCATAGGAGTGGCAGCCACTCAGTGGCAGCCACTCATCAATCCCTCTAATAGGGAAACTCAGGTAGTGAGTACTGACACAACTGGAGCCAAATGCGCCCACTGAGAAATAAGCATGCTTGCGGGAAAGCAAAGGTTTGCAGAAGTACTCAAAAAGTATTTTTAAAACAACTTAAAGGGGAAAACTCAAAAAATCCCAACAGCTGAGCATGCTCAGTAGCCATGAAATGTTGAGTGTCAGATGGAATTGAAAAAGAGGGATGGAGGGAGAGACAGGAGGCAAGGATATGCTGCAACTTTTTGTTGCAGATCCCACTTTTCCTCTGAACTTTTAAGGTGCAAGAATTCTTAGATGTCTTTCTCCAGAAGGCGAGGCCTTTGCTCAGTACCTGAGCTGCCTTTTTAGCAGTCAGACTACGGTATCAGACCACTGGCCCAAATTGGAAATGCCAGAGATTGAACCGTGGACTTTTGGCATAGAGAACACATGCTCTGTCACTGATCTCCTCCCCATGCATTTATTTGGCTCACTCTTCTGATGCATATCCAGAAAAGGTGAAAGCTATTTGAGGAAGATGTTTTATTCCTATATGGCTAGAATAACCAAGTTATAGTTATTTTTAGTCCATGGTACAGCAACAGCTGCCTAAGCTTTGTATTTCCAGAGTGCAACAACAATTGTATAAATGTGGGTAATCTTAAGTGGCTTCTTACCGGCAATAAGGATTTCTGCGGGAAGAATAACGGAGTGTAAGAAACCTGTAGTAAATGAAAGGCTGCAGCAAGCTTCCCTGCCCACTGAAAAGAACAAAAGAAAAGAAAGGTGGTGGGTGGAGAGAATGGATTTACAGTGAGTCATCATCTTATGCTTTTCATCGCACATAGTAATCATTCTGAACCTAAGAAAAATCTTACATGTAAATAAATGTTTTGACATTATATTTCACACACACACACACACACACACACACGAACTATGAGGAATAGACAGATGCATAGTAGGTAGTCATCAAATATGGATCAGCTGCCAAAGTAGCTGAAATATTAAAAACTCAAAGCAGCAAGTAATTACCCAAATGAAAATGTGATGTCACCTCAGGGCTTTATGGAGCATACAGCTCAATCCTATGTATGTATGTATCTGTGTGTATATATATGATCTGAATACCTTTCCATGGTACCAAAATGAATAAAGCATCGACTCATCTCCCTTCAACCCTCTCCCAGCAATATCAAAAAAGAACAATAATTCTTCTAGGCCTAAGAAAAGTTTTTAAAAATTATTTTATGGCAAGAACTGCAAAAACCTCCTGGTATTCACTCAGAAGCAACAATGGTCATTATCACTACAGTGCTATATGCACAATCAAGCAATCTTTTATAAATATGCATTTAGGCAACACCCAGCTGTTCACCAAAAATGGGTCTCTTCCACTTGATTCCATCAGCTGCTGCATCACCTCAGAGGATAAGGGTGCAATTATATCAGATCTGCCCTTGATAGTCATACGCCTCCAAACAGAGGCTTATGAGTATCCAGTGCAGAGTGGGAGGTGTGGTGGAGGCAATCGTTGCCTCCGCTGCGCCTCTCACTCTGCAATTTAGCTTTTCCACACACTAGTTGAGGTATCCCGGAAGGGGAAGCGAGGAGGCCGGGAAGGCCTCTGGATATGGCATAAGCCAGCCTCCCTAGTCTCCTCCCCGACCACAGAACTGTCCCCTTTCCCTCCTCTCCGAGATCATTTCTGCAGCCTCAGAGAAGCAGCGGGCACGGTTCTATCTGTGCCAGCTGCAAAAGGGAGGAGGAGGGAGCTTGGATCCCTGTCTCCAGCCTTGGATCCAGGAATCCGAAATATCCTATGGCGCCCCCAGACTCTGTCTAGGGGCCATAGGTTTGATCTCTAAAGGCCCCTCCATTAAAACCAGGCACATTTAAGTCTAAACTAATTGGGCCAGTTTTGCTGAAATAATGTACTGCATACAGGGCTTCTTCGCCCATTAAACTACAGAATTGTTATTAACTTAAGCAGCTTAACGTTTATTGGAAACAGCTGGCTTTTTACCAGTGTTCTCCAAGGCAGCTTAGGTACATAATTAAAACAAAACAAAAATACTAATAAAATGGGACCTTAAAATTCAATGTATCTTGTTGACAACTTAATCTGCGGTTTTTTAACACACTTGAAAATCAATTTTCTCCAAAAGCAGATGAACCGACCATACAGATCTTCCACTTTAGGATCACAGAAACTATCCTTAGATAGTCACCTAGCAAATACCTTGCAACTTGAACCTCAAACTCGTGGGTTCTTTGCCAGCCAGACTCAGGTGATAGCCTGGAGTAAATCATTGCCCTGAGCCTTGGTTTTGAGCTTATAAAGTGGGTTCCTCATATGGATAGCACAAGGATAAACAAGAACTACTCTACAGCCTCTATATTCTAGTGTTGTTCCATAACAGCTTGAGAATAAAAATAATAAAAAGGTCAAAAGTTAACATGTTTTATCTCATACCTGAAAAGCATAAACACAGTAGCTGGCATCAAGAAGATTTCATTGCAGGCTACAAATTTTAGGATATTTTGCTGATTAGCATTTAACTTGTCCAAGAGATTTCTTAGAAAAGGAAGACTATTTGAACCTCGTGCCTTAAAAAGAAAGGGGAGGGGTAAAAATGCAATGTCAGGAAAAACAGTGGCTTTTGGTTTTGTGCTAATTTATATAAAATCAAACCATGAAGAAATTTTCAGCCATACTATTTATAAACCTTGAAGGGCACTAATTAAGTACCTAAAATCTCAAGTCTAAAGAGCAACTTGAAAAATTACTAAGGAATTTTGCGAATATTAAAAGTATATTTGATATCCCATTGGGAGAAAAAAGTACAGTGTACAACGTACCTTGTGAGTTACAATGATATTAAGTTATTCAAGGCTGCTTCATACATGACATTTTTATGTGCACACGCCAAGTATTTTTTAAAATTTTTATTTATTGCACTTCTAGATTACCCAATAACTAGAGTTCTCTGGGTGGTGTACAAACAAATTAAAAACAACAGGGCCGAATCCAACATTTCCACAGGACTAGCAGAAATGAATGCTAGTGCAGCAGGGAGCTAGTACTTGCTAGCACAACCAGAAACTAGCCCAAATTAGCGCTTCTGGAAGGGACAAGTCAGTGGAGCTTAGACGATCTCTCCTGTTCTGGAAGTGCTAAGTTGGGCAAGCTTCCAGGGTTGTGCTAGCTCCCTGTTGCACTAACGCTCAATTCTGCTAGCGCGATGTGCTTAGCACTGGCAGACTGCCAGCACTAGATACTGACCATATATAGCAAATATGCACACAAATGCCTCCCAATGTGCAATATGTAGATGTATTATATAGGTGCCTGCATGCATTAATGATGGCAAATATTCATGTGCTACCATGAAATGTGTGAAACAGCTCTCAGGGTTACACAAAGACGGAACTTCCATTTTTAGCATTAGCTTGAGCTTAAGGGAGCCTTGCATTTAACAACTTCCCTAGAAGCCATAAGCAAGAAAGAACTGCATGCAGGTGAGTGAGCAGGCTGGCGGAGAATGGTTTCCATGGTAGCTGTGGAGGAAAGGGCTTCCTGTCATCTGTGGCTGGCATGGAAATGTCAGTGATCTGCTCCTCTTCCACCAGCCCACTTGGTTTCCATGCTAGTCATGGAGGAAGGAAAGCCCCTTCCTCAGCAACCAGCACAGGAACCAAGTGGGCTGGTGGAGGAGGGGGACTGACTACCCCATTCATCCTCCACCAGCCCATTTAGTAAAAGGCTTTTTTTTTTTTTAACTAGCCTGCAGAGAGGCTAGTATTTCCATGCTGTGCACAGAGGACAGCACTTTCCTCCTCCATGGAAACACAAGTTACACAGGCTGTGGTTAGCCTAGCATGACGTTTTGTAGCCTAGTAACTTTTGTGGGCTTATTTATAAGTCTGGCTTAGGGGGAAGAACTAACTTTGAGAATCAAGGTAAAAAATTGAGGCATCTTATCCCATTAAATCCAAGAACCATTGGATAGCCAAAGACATGAAATACCTAGCATGGCTTCAATATCTACAGTATCCAAGAATAAAGAAGATAGGAACAGTATTTTGATAATTTAAAAGCTTGCTTCATGTTCCATACATGCATCATAACCACAACCCACTAGGAACATTTTTAGCACAGGCCCCACTGAAATGAATGGAAGATCTACAAAAGCCCTCCCACACAATTCCTGTTTACGCCAATTCTGCTTGTACAACGAGTGTGTCCAGCCTAACATTCCTCTTCTGTTTCCCCTCAGCTATTTTATCCTAACAATCTTGTTAGTCAGGTTACACCAGGTCAGGGGTGGGCAACTTCAGGAGATCAGGGGCTGGGAGGGGGGAGCTGGACCCTCCCTCCCCATGAGCTGCACTCTGCAGGTCATCAGGGGGAATTGGCAATTTGCCACCACAGTTCAGTGATAAACCACTCCATAGAACCCCAAGGGTTAAATTTAGCTTAAAACTGAATCTTTTAGTACTATGTAGTAGCTACAGATTGCCAAAAGGATAAAAAAAAAAAAAACAACTTCTGCCACCAAAGTCATCAAGGTCTGAGTATGGTGACTGGCCCAAAGTCACTCAGTGAGCTTCAATGCTGACTGGGAATTTGAACCCAAGTTTCTTTAGTCCTAGTTCAACCACACTACACATGCTCTCAGTGCCTTTGCTTTTCTTCCCTATTCACTGTTCCATGAGACAAGAAGCAGCAACAACAGCAAGCCCACAGTCTTCCCTTCAAGCCATGAGTGAAAATAGCGAGAATCCCCATTTTCAGCCTGCCCTTTTAAAAATCCATCCAGCATTTGTCACATCTGTATCCTGGCCTCCTTTACAAGGAGCAGGCTGACACATGTGGGAGACAGGTATATGCCATTAGCATGTAATACTTACATCAAGAACCTTCTTTGTGTAGGTGGCCGCATGAAGCAAAGAAAATAACAAAACTGGAAAAATACTCACTGAGGAGAAAGTTCAGGAAAATTACACACATCGCATACATTAGCCCACACTTACTCTATAAGCTGAATATTCAAATATCTCTCCCACCTATGATGTTGGAATGCAAGCCCATGGTTTCCATTTTTTATAACAGTTCAAACGTCTCATATGACAAATTTATTTTTATTCATTTAAAATTCTTTTTAGGCTGCCTTTAAAAGTGGGACCCTCCCAATTTGTAGTCATACCTTAAAATTCAGGAATTGAAAGCTCGGCTTTTTATTAATAACTTTGTACTATAAACCACATTACTACCCAGAGAAATATATTTCAAAATTAGGACTTGTGGTATGCAGTTGTAGAAGTGTAGACATTCAGCAGTTTGTGTGTATTTACATTTATTAGGGCTGTAGTTTAAATTAGTAGATCAAAGTTTTAGACTGCAATCCTATACATGCTTACGCAGAAGTCCTATTTGAGCTCAATGGGACTTACTACTCCCAGATAAGTGAGCACAGGATTGCAACATTATGCTGCAAGCCTAAACCCACTTACCTGGGAGTAAGTCCCAGTAAAATCCACAGGACTTACTTCTGAGTAGACATATATAGGGTTACACTGCTAGTTAATTAACTCATGGGGCTAAGAGACAAGAGCACACATTTATTTACTGAGGCCAATTTGATTCCGATATATTACATCTGTAGAGAATGAAAAAGGATATTTTTAATATTTTCAAAATGGTGTTTCCATTTGACAAGATGTGATAGTCTTAGGACCAAACTAGATATGACGAGGCCATAATTCATCCATTCACCCCATTCACATATAAAGCAGGAGCAGGGTGGGATTTTAACCATTAACAGCAAAATCAGCACACAGGAGATATTGTACTCTACTCACTCTTGTGCTTTACCTCCCTGCAACTGCTTGTTCCAGTCACTTTCTCCCTGCCTGGCTCCAATACTGGAAGTAAACTGGCAACAGAGTAAGAACCCTCCCCAACCCCCCCCATGTATATGTGAAAGGGGCAGACACGAGGAAAAGAAACACACGTCCCACCATCTCAGCAAATTTAGCCCTTAGTTGAACCTGCATGCTCTGCATGCTTCAGGAACTGCTTGAGTGATTCTGTTATCCAGTTCTCAAAAGGCAAGAGTGAGTGAGTGAGTGATTAATTAATTATGTTTTTGTCCAGCCCTTACTACAAGGGGCTGACAGCAACGTAGTCATTTCCCCTTTTAGCCTATCAACAACCCTGTGTAGAATACTAGGGTGAGTGACTGGCCTAACCTCACTCAGTCAGCCTTGCGGCTGAGCGATGATTTGAACTGGGAGTCTCCCTTGACCCAAGTCCAACGCTCTAACCACTACAGCAAATTTGCCATGAAACTATTTTGGAAATATTACAATTACGCATAAAGGATACTTGTAACGGGGTAGGAATTAACAAAGATGAGGGAATACAAAAGGTAGTGGCAGCTGTCCTCCAACAAGGCCTGAGCCAGGAATGCCCTGCTTAACTGAAAGTGTGGTAACCTTTGGTGAAGCCGAAGGGCGCTGGTAAGAGCGTTTGCCAGCAAGGCACGTTGATAAAAGCTAGCTGCTTCGTGCAACCTGGAATTATCAAAGGAGAGGTTACCATACAAACCGAGCCACGGATTCAAGTCCTCCTCCCACGAGCATTGCATCATCATTGCACTGAACCTCAAGCACGCCTTGCTAACCAGAGCCAAGATATAACTGCGATTCATACTGAGAGGAACGCCTTGTACTTGGCACTAAACACTGCAGGTCTATCAAGTGGGGGTAAATGGTTATGAAAAGATGTTTAATGCACACCAATCTATGTGCTGTTTCTCTGGAGAGAAAAAAATGGTAAATAAAAAAGAGCCACTGAAATAAACAGAACAAAAGCTGCTAGGTTTTATTCTGGTTGTATTTTTCTATTGTGGTTTTAAGCTTTCACATTTTATATTGTTTTATGCTATATCTTGTGGTTTTAATTTTTGTGAACTGCCCCAAGAGCTTCAGCTGTTGGGTGGTATAGAAAGGAAAGGAAATAAATAAATAATCAAATCTAATATTTTGAACAACTTTAAATGAGGGTACATGTCAAAACCTTAATAGCCTGCACTCACTTGAGCTGAATGTGTATAATGTACAGATACTGAACAAGCATAAAATAAATGATTAACCACAAAATATTAAGCAGTAATATTTACAGAATATGGGTCAAGGACCAACAACACTTGTACATCCCACTGATTTCAGTGGAAGAGTTAAACACATGCTTTGATCTCTCCCACTGAAATCGATGGAACATACAAGTGCTTAAACCATGGTGTATATACATGTAATATAATATAAAATGATGACACACAACTTTTTATATTATTTATGCTTTCTGCTTCATTCTATTCCTAAGTAACACAATGTCCTTTCTAAGGACCCAGGTATTGGGGCACCACTACCTTTAAGAACATACATACCCTAGAAGAGGCAGGACAAATAAAGCTGAACAGTAAACTGTGAATATACGAGAAAGCCACATTGCTGTGTCCAACTTATTAGTCATCAGAAATTGCTATAATGAAAGGAAAAGAAGTCAGTACAGAGCACGTTTGATGTCTACTGTTAAAGAACAAATGCTTATCATACTGATAATACATAGATAATAGACAACAAGTTATATCCAGTGTTAGTCCCACTTAGAGTAGACCCATTAAAATGAACAATATTAGATGAACCCAATATGAATAATTTGCATGCCTGTAAAAATCTGGCCTTTACACACATTTAAGTGGATAACGAAGAGGCAAAATCCACACCAATGCTCTTTATTTAGAACAATTACAAGACTTCTAGGTTTATGCTGGACGCCTGCTCTTTAAGCAGTGTAAGGATATCTAGCATGCCTCCCGCTAGCGCTCAGCATAGGTCAGGGGTGCAGAACCCTTTTGAGGTGGTGGGCCAGATTAAACTCTACCAAGCCTACCGCAAGCCGGATGACATCAGTGGGCATGACCTCACCCAGTGGTGGCACATCAGGAGGTGTAGTCACACCCACTGACATCACCCCCCACTTTTTTTTCACTCTCCATGCTAGGAGAGGCAGGGAGAAAGGGACTCAGCAGGCATGGGACAAGTCTCTGACTCTGTAATATCCCCAGCGTCCCCTCGGACACTGGCACCATGCAAAGTTACCTGGCCCATGCTGGGAAAAACAGCTGCTCTTCTCAGTGTGGGCTGAGTCTCTGGTTTATTATCTGTGAGTAATGTGGTGTTGCAAATCATATCTAAGCTAAAACTCTACCTACCTGAGGATTTTGCCAAAGGCCCTGCCTGCCTCTAAACTAAATGGAACAGGATAAATCTTGTTTTCAATAAGTAAGAGTCACACCCATCCTATACAGAGAATACATGAAAAAGATTGCCACGAGATTTACTGTTGCCTGGCCCGCACCCTGCCTTTCTCTGTAATATGTTTAGCAAATTCCTAGTGTATTCACATCCAGCCAATACTACGTGGTATGGAACTAGCTGCAGTCACTGGCACAGACCAAGACTGGGTTCAGACAACATGCCACAGGTCATCGTGGGTTATTTAACCCACAATGAGCTGCAGCACCCACAGGCACCAGACTGAATATGCTACCCGTGCTCGGTTAAAGAACCCTCGCATCATCCTAAAACAGACCATGAGTTATGCAAAGGTTGCTTAATCCTCGCATAACCCATGCTCACCAGGTTCACATGACATAACAACCCCCAAGTGGAGGTTGCATATTCAAAATGGCACCCCCCCCCCCATTATTTAACCTACCATGGACTGTTGCGTTGTGCAAACAGCCCCTAAGTGTTAGTTTGGAGAAATAAGACTGAAGTCCAAAGCATGCTTACAAGGAAGCAAGAATCAATGTTCAGTCAACAGTCCTTAGTCTGAAGTAAATTTGGGTAGCATTGTGCTATGAGGATGCATCCAAATGATAGTACATCCAAGCAACCCCAGCAGAAACCCAGACAGCAGTGCTACTGCAAACCTAAGCCAGATATTACCTCTCATCAGATCCCATCACTGTTGTCTGCACAGGGAGCAGAGTAATGTTTGTGCAAGATGTTCTCTCTTTGAGAACTAAGATCAAGTATTGTCTACCTCTTCTTCTACTTTCAAGGAAGTGCAGATACATCCACAAATGCCTTTTTTGACCTGGGACCAACAACTTTGAGGAGGGGCGATAGTTCTGTGGTAAAGCACATGCTTTGCATACAAAAGGTCCCAGGTAGACCTAGAAAAGACTCCTGTCTGAAACCCTGGAGATCCTCTGCCGGTCAGTGTACTGAACTAGACTAAGGGCCAGACGTGGTACAAGGCAGCTTCCCATATACAAATTTCTGTCTACTGGACAGTCAGTGGTTCAGAAAATATCACATTCGGGTAAGGATGGCCATTGCTGGGAAATCCGGTTCTTTTTTTTTACTCGATGGAGTTCCGCAGCGTGTACAACTCACTTTGTGTCTGTGAGCTGAGCTGCAAGCCATTTCCCAAACTCTGGGAACTTTTTTGCAAATTTTTTGGAAGGTTCTGCAATTTGCAGAAATTTCTGAGCAATCTGTGGAAATTGTGGTCAAATTTGGATCCAGGGGGGGATCCTAGGAAAACTCATCGAACTCCACCTCACAAACGGATTTCTCCAACATCTCTCCATTCAGGTAGACATGAACCTCAGCAGCTAGTTTGCTCTTTCACACATTCCACAAACTTTTGCCAATGGCAGCGGCAGGAAGAAAAGTAAGTTCCAGAAAGATAGGCATAAATTACATGCAGCGAAGACGGGCAAAACAGGGAACAGTGATTAACCTTTAAAAAGAAGAACTTGCTAAGGGTAACCAGAGGCAATGGAAGACAGGACTCCAGTACCTTTAATAGCCATGCAAAACAGGGAACGTTGGAAGGTACTGCTGGTCATGAGGAGATGAGGAAAAGCAGCACCTGTGAAATTCCCTTTTCAACATAACTATTAGAAGACCTTATGCCTTGATTTATTGCAAGGGAGGGGAGCATACGCGGTGCAGAAAGGTGCTCGGAGACACCCTCGTGGCTATAAAAGCAGATTTGGGGGCTATGCATTTGCTCCTCCTGAGCTCTGCATACAAGGCTCAGGAAGGGGAAACGAGCAGCCTACACTACACTTGAAGCCCGCTTAAACGGTGGCCGCTTCCTCACAACCCCCCCCCCGCCCCGGGGTTGCTTAGAGCTTCGCGGGAGTGCAGAGGGGCGCGTGCTAAGCGCCCTCAACGCCGCGTTTCCCCAACGATCTGCGCATCGAGAGGCCATCAGAGCCGAAGAAGGCTCAAACTGGTTCAACGTGCGCAGTGTAGGCGGCCCCGCAAGCGGAGTGCCGAAGCAGCACCACTATGCCGCGGGGCGGGACGTGCGGCCGGCCTCCGCATCCCATCCCCTGCCAGGCCGGGATGCTCGTCGGCCGGCTCCTTCTCCGCCAGTCAGCCACGCACTCACCACGGCTCCGCCGCCCGCGCCCCCTTGCATGGGCCCGTTCTGCGCCGTGTCCGCCATGGCCGCGCCGTCGCCCGGCTCCGCTCGGGAAGGAGAGACTCGGCCACGAGGGGGTCAGCCAGCCGCGGAGGGGAAGAGCGGGCAGCTGAGCGCGAGCCGTATCCGCGGGGCGGGCGGGGCGCAGCAGCAGCAGCAGCAAGCGCGCGGAAGATGACAGAACCTCTGAGCCGGAGGCGAGGAAGTCAGACCTCCAGCAACCCCGCCGCCGAGCGACTAGCAGTGCGCACGCGCCGGGAGGCCTCTTCCGGGTCAACCGGCTGCCAAGAAGCATGCTGGGCAATGCAGTCCTTGAGGCGCAGCCCCGAGACTTCGCGGGGCGGCCTTCGCCTGTCCGGGGGGGGGAGGGAGGGGGAGGGAGGGGGAGGGAGGGGGAGGGCGCCGCGCCGCGCCGCGCCGCGCCTCCGGGGAGGCTGGCGGCTGTGATTCAGCTCTGGGTTTCGGTCAGAACTCGAAAGGAGCTATTCAAAGTGCCGAGCCCTATCCCCCAAATGGGTGCAGCACCTTACATAGCCCCGTTAGCGTTCTGGCTGGGTCTGACCGAAACCCACAGCGGATGCACGGCCCTACTGACTTCGGAGCCACCAGCCTCCACGGCTTCCCCTAATCCTGGCGGCACCAGTAGGCTCTGTGTGACCGTGCAGCCTTCAAACCGGCTTTTTGAGCTGCTTTCCCCTGCAGAGCAGAGCGAGCAGAACCATTTCGCCTGGCCGCGTCGACTCCGGAGGTTTGGCTGCCACTTTTCTTTTTCTTTTCCTTCCCTAGCATTGTTGCTGCTGCTGCTGTGCCTTCAGCATCACTGCCTCTCCACGCTGGGGAGGGTTGAAATCAGAATGCAACTGGCAGAATTCAACCCGAGTAGCTTTACCGGTTGAATGTCTGCTGGCATGTCCGTCAAGAAAAAGGTAACAAGCAACCCTGTCTGGACGATGGCAGATTCGTATGGAGTGGATAGCAAAATGATTCATGAACAATAATTCTAAAGGGGCTAGGCCCTCTCTTTTCTCTCCAGTTCACTTATCCTCTAGTAAATATCAATCAATCCTCCCATACGCTGCATCCCATCTGTTTAATTTTCTGAAAAAGCATAGTAGGTGTTTTCTCGGTATCTATAGTGGTTGCTAGTGTGCACTGGACAGGGCCGGCCCTACCATTAGGCAGAGTGAGGCAACTGCCTTAGGCAGCAGATTGCCCCAAGCTGTTCCTCCTGAGTCCCCCAGTCCCTCCCATCTGTTGGAGGGCAGACCTGCATATGCCACATGGCCTGTTCTGTTCCCCACCTGCAAAACTAGCCTGCTGCCTTAGGTGTGGTGGATGATATTATCCTGTCAACTGCCAGTCCAGATAGATTCTGTGTGAGGAATAGGGAGGGGGCGCCATCTTGTCCTTTGCCTCAGGCAGCAAAATGTCTTCATCCAGCCCTGGCACTGGATGTGCATTGGACCTAATATCGGGGAGACAAATATTGTTATGTGAATAGACTAGGACCAGGGAGACCCAGGTTCAAATCCCCACTCAACACTGAAATTCCTTGGGTGACCTTTGGCCTGTAGTTACTGCTCTGTGAATGGTGGGGGTGGAGGGGGGATGGATGGGAAACCTGGAGAGGTGCCAGTCACAGAGTTTCTGAAACTGTGGTCCATGGACCACGGGTGGTCCAAGAGCAATATTGAAGTGATCCATGGAAGATTACAAAACAGTTGAGGATATCTGTACTTGGCCCTGCACTTGTTTTCCCCATCCCCACCTCCCAATGACAGAGATCGAGGCCATCTTGACTAGGACTGGATTTTCTTGATATGGCAGTGTTCAGTCTACTAATTTTCCCCATAAAAATTACCAATTAAAGAGGCCCTTCTCATTGGCCTGGCCTAAGGCCCATGATTTTCATAATATAGCATTTTGACAATGATGCCAAAAATGCCATTTCTCTGGAGAAAAACATGTTATGTAACTATGATTTGTGCATGTACTTTGATTTGTAGAACAAGTTTTTTTTTATTCTAGTAGTCCATCGAGACCCCCAACAATTTTAAAATGGTCTGCAAAAAAAGAAAAGACAAAAACAATAGTTGGAGAACCACTAGTGTAAACAATGCTCATCTAGATGGGTTTGACTCAGTACAAGGAAGGCTCTTTTGTTTCCATATTCTTCCTTCCTCACCCATGTGTCTAGGAGTGGGGCCTAAAAACAAATGCTGAATGCAGGTGATGTTTTCCTAGGAATGGAAGTGAGAGCATTTTAAAGCAGAGGTCTTCTGAAGAGAAAGAAGAAAGCAGGGAAGGAGGCTAACTCCGTAGGGATATATAAAGAGAGATGACTTAGCCCTGTTGTTATTATTGTAAACATCCATTCAGGAGATGACATTCCAGTGGAAAGTCCACAAAGCTTTTGACCCTGGTTTTTATCTGCATGGGTGGGAAACCTGTGGCCTTCCAGATGTTTTGCCCTACATCTCCCCTCCCTTATCATTGGCTATGCTGGCTAGGGCTGATGGGAGTTGTAGGGCAAAACATCTGGAGGGCCACAAGTTGCCCACCCATAATCTAAGGGTTAAAAAATGTCTAGCTTAAGAAACGCCATCAGTTAGCACTGTAAGTACGTTAAGTGCTGCATGTGCATAGCTCAGTCCAGGCTTACAATGTTAGTAGGGACACAATTGCCATGGGCTGTATAAAATGTGTCAGCTTATGGCATTTGCTGAATTAGCCTAATAAATTCCCTGCCAGTCCAGCTGCAAAGAGGAGCAGCCACTGCCAGAGAGAAAACAGAAATAATGTGAAGTCAATGCAATGATTCTTTGTTCCTTGTGGCAACCGCCCCCCTACACACACACACACACACAGACATAAAGCACTGCTGTGAGGAGAGGGGGTGGTGCTGGCAGCTCTCTCCTTACCAAGCGTGCAGTGAAGGGAGAGCTTGAGGACTCAAAGGGGGCTCTCCAGGTATGATCACCTGTATTTGCTGTTGGAACCAGGGGCTGATGCCAACAGAATATGCAGTCATGCATAATGCGTGAGCCAGCCCTTAAAGTCATTTAAATCCATTAGACCTGAGCAACTGTACAGTTGCAGCTAAAACTGCATGTTAACGTCATGTGCTGAAACCTTAGCTGCCACTTCTGTACAAACCAGCAGGGGGAAAGCAATTTGTAGTGGAAAAGTAGCAGACTGAAGCATGCTTGACCATTCTCTGACCTTCCACTTTTCCCCTGCCACTACCTCCTCCATTTGCTTTCCTCCCCAGCTGGGGTTTCAGACTCACATTTCCTTCACAAGTTTGGACTCCCAGCTAAGGGTGAAGCAGCTGGGAAAAGTCACTGCAAGAGGAAAAGCAGCAGTTGGGAAAGGGTTAAGCACCCTCCTCTGATCAAGTATTCCTACTACTATTACTGTGACCTACTACATTCTGTATATGTATATAGGCAGAAATGCGTATTTCCAGCTTATGTCCCCCTGATTTCAGTTGAACTTTTGCATGTCTCACTTCCTCTGGATTGCATCTGTTCTATTCAGTGGGATCAAGTTGCTTGCATTCAAGTCTATTGGCTTGATTGTTTAGGCAGATGTGCTGTACATTTTATTAAATCCATGTTTTATTAAATCCATGTGGATCAGGTTGCTTCTCTCAAGAAACCAAACCATGTATCACAGCCTCTGCCATATACTGCAGAAAATGAGCCTGACATTTAAAATGCCAGAATCTATGGAACAATACATCCCAGTCAGCCCACAGTGGGTTGTATCCAGTATTAGTCTTACTTAGAGTACACCAATTGAAATGAATGGGACTTAAGTTATGCTAACATTGGATACAAATCATTGCTTTTGCACTACCATTTTCATCCCCGCCCCGCCCCGCCAAAAAAAAACGGTGATGGAAGGAAGAATAAAAAGAATGGCATTTAATTCAGTTTATTCCTAGGACAACCAGATAAGAACAGAGAGGAGGACTCCTGGACTTTTCAACCATTGCATACAAGAAGGGATTTTGGCTGATGCAACTTATTGTGCTGGGGTAAGAAAAGCTGCACCTGGTCAAATTTCCACCTGCCCAGCCATTAAAGTTCTAGCATCACTATTCTCCTTGGCATCTGGTCAGCCTATTTATTACCTTTGTTTCACTACGCGGGGTCAGGAACTTACATTTCTGAGTTGCCTGCCTTGTCTGCCAATATCCTGATGTGACTATTTGAGGTGGATGGGGTGGGGGAGGGAGACAAAAGGGATGGGAAATAACCTTAAGAAAATGTTCACATGTTAGTGTCAAACACTGAGAGAAAGGCCAAAAAGACGAGGGAGGAGGGGAGTTTGAAGAAAAGAACAAAGCTGCCTGTCAATTAGTCTAGGTGAAGCTGAAGCTAATGGATCCTTGGCCAGAAGAGATGAAACGTGGAAAGAAAAGAGCCAGGAATACAAACACAAAAAGGAGGACATTAATTGTGCAGCTAAAGCTTTGGATGCGCGTGCCCCTCCCTCGAACGCAAACAGAGAGACATACAAAAGATGTCCATTGCTCTCTGGAGGGCCACTGCCTGGCACTTGTTTCAGGGATTGTATGGACCCAGCATATCAGATTCCCATAGACCTCATGCACTAGGAGCTTGCCAACCCTTGTAGTTCCCTTAGCCATTCACATGGTTGATGGGAAGGAGCATGCCAGAGCTTTGACTGCTCCACAGGGCAGGTTTTGCACAGCTACAAGGAGAAACATGATCACTGGCCCTCCAGACATTTGGGCCTACAACTCCCATCAGCCCTAGGCAGCATAATCAGTAGTGAGGGACAATGGGAGTTGTAGGCCCAAAACATCTGGAGGGCCACAAGTTGCCCACCCCTGTGGTAGGGGATCACTTTCCCACATAATATATATTCATTCATTACATTTCTATACTGCCCAATAGGCAAAGCTCTCTGGGTGGTTCACAGCATGAGAGGTCATAATATAAAACCTCTAACATTCAAGAATTTCAAACAATTTAAAAGCAAGTTAAAAACAACAAAACTACCAGGATCAAAAGTGTACATAGGCATACTTTCTCTGATACTGGAGGTAGGATATAGCATCATGACTAGTATCTGTTGATAGCCTTCTCTTCCATTAATTCGTTTAACCCCCTTTTAAAGCCATCGTGGTAGCAAATTCTATAATGTAACTATGTGCTGTGTAAAGAAGTACTTCCCTTTATCCTCAGTCTCCCATTAACCAGCTTCATGAGATGATCCCGGTTTTCTAGTATTATGAGAGTGGGAGAAAAATGTCTACCTATCCACTTTCTCCACACCATGCATAATTTTGTACACCTGTATCATGTTTCCCCTCACTTGCATATTCTGTAAGCTAAACTGTCCCAAATGTTGTAACTTTTCCTCATAGGGGAGTTTCTCCTGCCCCCTTGATCATTTTAGTTGCCATCTTCTGCACTTTTTCCAATGCTACAATATCCTTTCTTGAGTTTGGTGATCAGAACAGTACACAGTATTCCAAGTGCGGTCACACTATCAAGTCATATAAGGACAGTATGATATTAGCGGTTTAATTTTTGATTCCTTTCCTAATTATGCCTAACATAGAATTTGCCCTTTTCACAGCAGCCACACACTGGTTGACATTTTCATGGGGTTGACATTTTCATCAAGCTGTCCACCACAACCCCAAGATCCCTTTCCTGGTCAGTCACCACTAGCTCAGGTCCCATCAGCTTATATGTGAAATTCCGATTTTTTGCCCCAACAGGCCTCACTTTACACTTGCTTACATTGAACTGCATCTGCCGTTTTGATGCTTGTTCTCCCAATTTGGAGAGATCCTTTTGGACCTCCTCGCAATCCCTTTTTGTTTTACCCTAAATAATTTGGCATCATCAGCAAACTTGGCCACCTCACTGTTCACTTTTAATTCTAGATCATTTATGAACAAGTTGAGTTATGAACTTGAAAGTAAGTCCTCCTGCAGCCACCACCAATGGAGCTTAATCCCAGCAGGGTTAACATGCATAGGATTTGTAGCTTGGATACAAATTCATGTGTAGGATTTGTAGTATAGGTGAAAAAGAAGCCTTCTCTTTCCAGACAAGCTTCCCATGCTTTGGACTGTGACTAAAGAACCAAACTAAGATTGTGGGAAGCAGCATTACAGATGAGTTCCTGACCTCTGGGTATATTTCATAAGTGAGTGGGAAATTGCTTGATCACCCCCAAATATCTGACAACATTGGCTCCATCACCCCCCCCCCACTCCAGCACACCTGCATTTCTTCTGTTTGCAAGTGATCAAAGTGCTTACTTTACCATGAAGCAAAATGTGCTGCTTCTTTTTTAATATGTTGCAATCTGCCTTGGGGAGTTTAATCCTGATAGGCAGCCTATAAATACCAAAATAAATAAGTGAATAAAATGGAGTTGCTTCCAACAATAAAGTCCAGAGTTCTAAATGGCCTTATGTGCCATTTTAAAGCGGGGCTGCACAGCCTGTGGTCCACCGTGCTAAATGCAATCCAACAGGTCTGAAATAGTAGCTCACCGAGGCTTTTATTAAAGTCCTGCAGTTTAAGGGCTAAACTGCATGCTATGTTAAATGCATAGCATGTAGGTGATCACAACCTTTTTTTTTTCACCTTTGTGTAACTGCACATGGATAGGGGAGTTAAACCTTCTCAGCCAGCCACTTTTTTTCTTGTAAATTTATCCCCACCCCCACCCTGCCCCACTTAAGAAAGGGGTAAAAACCTCAATTGGTGCCAATGCTTGCTTGGAAAGCACATGGGATACACACCATACATGGATGATTTTGTAGTTGTTCTGACCTGAGCAGGAGTTCCCTTTCCTGTAAAGGCCCCCTCTAGCTTATAAGGAAGAAGACACTCTCCTAATTGCTGATATCAGAAAGCATACAGTTTTCTGTAGTAATGGTGGATGGAGAACCACCAGTTATGTGCATTGGATAGGACCCATTTTTGACAACAACAACAACCTGAAGATGTGAACCCACTTTTCTGTGTGGCCCTTGGAACATTTTTACTTGTGAGGCTTAAATCCATTTTTTGCATCCTTCAACCTGCCATGCAAATGGAAACCTCACATTGGCTAGAATGCCCATTTGATTTTAGTAAGGCTCCTTCTGCTGCAAAGACATGTACACACATGTGCCCAAAGAGTGGGTGAGAGGCTCAAACAATTAATGGCATTTTCCCCAATCAATCTATGATATGATGTAAATTTAAAACTTACTTTAGATTGAATGTACACTGGATTTCTCTCCCACATCCAGTCCTGCATATTCAAAAGGCCTAATTTAAATGAATTGTTATAGGTTGCGGGAACTTTCACTCCTGTGTTTGTTGTTTATTCAGTCAGTCGCTTCCGACTCTTTGTGGCTTCATGGACCAGCCCATGCCAGAGCTTCCTGTCGGCCATCACCACCCCCAGCTCCCCCAAGGTCGAGTCCGTCACCTCCAGAATATCATCCATCCATTTTCACTCCTGTAGTTGCTCCCATATGACTAAGTGCAGCTCCCGTTATATTAACATAAAACCTCTCCATACCTTGCTTGGGCAGCTAGTAGTTCCCAGTCATGTGAGGTTTAGGATGTACTCTTATCTACACACTTACCTGGAAATAAGTCTCATTGAACTCCAGTGGAGGCTGGTGGGTCCGATTTTGGTGGGGCTGTGATTCCATTCTGGGTATTAGAACTCTAAAGGAACTATCCAAGGTGCTGAACCCATTAGTCCCACTAAAATTGGAGGCACCAGTCTCCACTGCTGAGCTCAATGGAACTTACTTCTGAGTAGACATGGCTAGGATTATGCTGTAAAGATAATTTATAATGGGTCAAACATTGCACAAACAATGAGAAAAAGGTACAAATGCACTTATTAAGTGCCATCTACCAAGGGTGTGAAAATGTCTCCAATTGATTAAGAAAACGATTCCTGAACATTTGACATTTTGTTACAGCTATTCACACATGAACACAAACGGAGCCAGAGGAGTTAGAATAAAAGTGATTTCATTGTCAATGGTAAAAACCTCCTATCTGGAATCTCTGCAGCCTGATCTAATTCAGATTCTGAGAGATAGAAAGCAGCTCCTGATTCCTGAACAGCTTTCACTTTGGCATATGCTGTTTTCCTTGGTATAACCATGTAAATCATCAACCTTTATTTTTTTTTTTAAAAATAAACATTTTAAAAAGACAGAAAGAGATTGATTAGATGAAAAATCAAGGGTGACATGTGAGGAAATAAATACCAGGAGATAATTATAGCCTTGGGGTAAGATTTGACACAACCTCCAAGATCCCCTTCTTCTCTCACACACACACTCATTTAAAGATATGATTAACTAAGAACAGTCCCTTCTGAAAATGGTTCCCAGTTAATTTTGTTCAGCCAAAAAAAAGTATCCTGGCCTTAACAAAACTTCAAAACTGCAGTCTTTTAAAAGACTTTTAAAAGTAGGCCACTGTGGCATACACACACAGTAGTTTTAATGATTGCTTATGAGACTGCTGAGGCATAGTCTTATGTACGCTTACTTGGTACATAGCCCCATGGAAATCAATGTGATTTACTTTCAAGAAAAGATGGATGAGGGGATTGAAGAGAGGGTAAAAAGGATCTGACTGGTTGACATGGAAGAGTTGGGAGTAGGGTATTTATTTCCAGTCAAAATAGGGCTGCTTTGCATGCAGACAAAGCTGGAGAGGATGGAGTCCAACTTGGCATGCAAATGGTCCCAGGTTCAACCACTGGCATCTCCAGTTAAAAGGGTCAGGTAGCACAGAGGGCTAAAACAGCTTGAGACACCCCCCCCAGCTGTTGTCCATCCAAATAGTCCAGCTATCCCCAACCAGGCACCTTCCAGATGTGTTGGACTACAATCCCCATTAGCCCATGGCTGGGGGATAATGAGCACTGTAATCCAACGCATCTGGAAGGCGCCCAGTTGGGGAAGGCTGGAATAATCGTTTGATGCCCTGTAAGCAGTGGAGGCTGATGGCTCCAATTTCGGTGGGGCTGTAGAACCATTCTCGGTTTCAGTCAGAACCAGACGGAACTCTAAAGGAGCTATCCAAGGTGCTGAACCTATTGGATCGCTCAAGGTGCTGAACCTATTAGATAGCTCCTTTAGAGTTCTGGCTAGTTCTGACTAAGAATGGATTCATAGCCCCACCGAAATCGGAGCCACCAGTCTCCGCTGCCTGTAAGGAAGCTTCATTTATAGCGCAGATCATGAGCTCAGCATTAGAGGGCGGTTGTTTCCATCACTGCTCGCTATGGCATTGTGCTTCTTTATTGTAATTTCTTAAAAAAAAAAAAATGCACCGGACTCCAAACGAAAATAAAACTTCTCACCTCCAGCCCCCACCCCCCGCGTGAAGTGGCTTCCACGCGTGACTTCGCTTCTCTTGCTCCAAGCGCCTTCTTCCATTGGTGAAGGGGCGCCCGATGCTCCGATCAAAAAGCGAATTTAAAATCCACCCGGTTTAAATCTGCAGTTAATCGAGCGCTGGCGCCTGGCAGTGGATAATCGATCCACTCCTAGTTCACCCCACCCCACTGAAATCGAGGGACATGTCCGGGCTAACTTCCTTGGAGAAGGACCCGAGAGAGCTGGAGCCCAAAGGAAGAAGAGGAGAGCAGAGTATAATGGATGGACCATGGACTCAGGACGGACAGATGTGGTTTTGGTACTTGAGCAGAAGTCCGCCAGATTTTTCTGTCTGCTCCTTCATCCTAATTTCTACCTCCTTCCAGTGGAGGGTGGTGGTTCCGTTTTCAGTGGAGCTGTGAATCCACTCTGGGTTTCAGTCAGAACCAGTCAGAACTCTAAAGGAGCTAGCCAACCCATTTTGAGGATAGGGTTCAGCACCTTGGATAGCTCCTTTAGCGTTCTGACTGAAACCAGAGCGGATTCGCAGTCCCGCTGGCATCGGAGGCACCAGCCTCCATCGCACCTTCCATTTCCTCCACACATCCCAGTCAATCCCAGCGCTTGATGACCCCCGAAGCACGCGAAAAGGATCCTTTCAAAGCAAGTCTGAGGCAGCCATCCCAGGCACGCTTCTTTGGGAGTAAAGCCCCTTTGAATTCAGTGGGGCTTACTTCAGAGTAAACATGCGTAGGGTTCCTCAGCAGCACTGCAGCCTCACAACTCGGCCCTGACCTTATTTACTCAGAAGCAAATCTCATTATGTTCAATGGGGCTTACTGCCTGGTAAGTGCGGATAGGATTGCACCGTTCAGCATACTTACTTGAATATAAAGTCCATGTATTTCAAACTTCTGAGGAAACAGGTTTAAAACTGGAGAGAGTTAGAGAATAATCGGGTCAACTTTTAAAAAATCTGTTTTTGTACTGGTGTCACAAATGTTCGGTTGGTTTGATTTTCTCTAATATTTAAATTTAGGTTGCAATCTTATACACACTTACCAGAAAGTAAGTCCCGGTGGGATTTCTGAGTTGTCGTGCATAAGAATAATATTCATTCCTATGCATATAATTAGGAATTACATTTTCTCCCAGATTTTTCTACGATCTTTGAAAGGATCTTTCTTCATCATCCGTGGGTCTTCGTTACTGAGCTTCTCCTTTTATAGCAATCCCAAAGGTTGACAATAATTTCCTGGTTCTATCGATCCTGCTACGCAGCTGGTTAAGAGAAGGCAAGATGGAGGCGGTATTGATATACCCTGTGAACAGCATGGATCAGATCATCACGATAGTATACAACATGTCTCTGTTTTGAATAATAACTAAATTGTCCGATTTTAACAATTGCTTTCCAGCTCATGTCCCGCTAATCATCCACATCCATTTTATATGTTGCATGTAAACATTTGCAGAGCTGGTGATGCCTTCGCCCAGGTAGATGCTTTCCTCCGTTCATCCGCTAGAGGGCACCGCTCTCCTCTTTTCCGGGCTGTAAATTGATCAAGGCAGAAGCCCAAGATAATTAGTTTTATGTATATAATATTCGATCATGAAATATTCTTTGCCTTATCCTAGGATAGGGAGTCTGTAATATATGTTAAAACGGTTAATTTTTTTATTATCTCTCCGAATTGTTTTACCAGTCCTGGCCCCCCAAATTATTGTAGCATCCACTGAAAATGCAGGCAATGTAAGCAATGTTAAATCTAATTTTTTCCTGTGCAAAACCTAATTAACCATTAAAAAAAAAAAAAAGGTTAACGCCAGCGCCTGAGACGGTTTTTGTTTAATAATCCTATTACTGACGGCTCATCATGTATAAAATGGTGCTGTAGGATGCAAAATTTTCCACTTGTTTGTGGGAGAAATGTATAAGCACAGGAGGCAGGCAGGGCAGTGGGCGATGGAAGGCACACGCCTCAAATGTAAGTAGTCGTTCTCCCCCCACCCCACCCCACCCCAGACTTTGCTTTTATTGCCGTCAAAACAGGAATGTTATGTCTGCTCCTGGAGAGGTCTCCAAATATCCTGCCCGGGACCGGGGCTGTTTTGTCTTATTTTTGTTTTCCCTGCAGAGCAACAAAGCTGATGCCTCGGAGAATAAGGGATCTCGAGGCTCAACGCGGTTTTGGATTGGGTTTTTTCCTTTTCTGGGAAGAGGGGGGCAAATTATGTATATAGTTTGGAGACCTTTCCCCCCACCCCCTAGCATCCATTCAACTGCACCGTCCGGCATAATCGTCGGACTGAACGTGTAGCCATCGAAAGAGTTTAAGGCTGCGGTCCATATTCTAGGCACTGACTTAGGAGCAAGTTCCATTGAACTCAGTGGAATTTGCTTACGAGATAAGAACTGGCTGCTGCCAAACGACCTGCTCTGCGAGTTTCGCTTTTCAGATCCGAAGGGTCGCAAGAACTTTAACTAAGCATCTGTCAAAGTAGTGCTTAAAAAAAAAAAAAAATCCACTATCTGTCAATCCGCCCAAAATCTATCCAAACTTTGGGTCTTCTCTCCCTTTTCTTAAAGAGCCCAGACATTTCGATCTCTGTGCGTATTTCACAGTCCGTCTTGGTCCCGAGTCATACACTTACAGTGCAATCCTAGGCATATCTACTCAGAAGTAAGCCCCATAGCCTTCAATGGGACTTACTCTCAGGTAAGTGTGTATAGGATTGTAACCCTACAAAGGAAAATAAATTTACCCCACTTAAAAATTCGATAATGGGTTGGTAGCGCTATTTTTTAAGGAAGGAAGAGAAAGAAAGACAGACAGACTGACAGACTGGCTTTTGTAGTTTTATTAATTTATATTTTATATTTATATTTATTTCAAATATTTTTAACCCGGCTTTCGGGGCGCGTTGTAGTCTTATTTTCAAAAGGTGGTTATACGTACACTCACACGGAGAAAGAGAGAGGACTACATATGTGAATAACAAAACAGATTTCTCTTTGCCTTGGAAATAGAACGGAATTCGTGCCATCCCACCATCGTTGTGTAGAATGTAAAGCGGGTTAAGACAGGTACAAGACCCATCTTCCGCAGACTAAACATCAAACCTTCCATCTCTTAGTCCAGATTATTTATTTCCGGTGTAGATTTAGATCATTAGGAGAGGGACGTTTCTGGGGGGAGGGGTGTTTTACCTCTCCTAAACCGGCCAGGGCTCAGTGTAAAAAAAAAAAGATTATTTTATCACGCTGATGTCAAATACCTACTGGATGAGGTTCTCTTTTTTTGGTAAATAAAGAAAAGTCCCTTACACGATGATTCTAAATACATTGTTGGTTGGGTTTTTGTTCCGCCTTTTGTTTTAACCCGTAGAAATCATTGACGGTTTGAGATGTAAAGGTAGAGGCGGCTGGGCAACAAGCCTTAAAGGAGGTATTTCGGTGCGGTGTGCGTGGGGTTGTTGGTTGGTTGGTAGAGTGGGTGGGTGGGTGTTGCTGTAACGTGCCCCTACGGCGAGAGAATTCGGACTTCGGGAGTGCATTCCCTGCGATCCCGTTGAAAAGAAGCAGTCCCGGGTTATGTGAAGTGGTTTGTATAGAAACGAGAAATCGCTACTAAAAGGGAACCCATCTTCTCCTCTTCACCTCCAGCATGCGGAAGAAATTGGGGAGGGGGGCTTTGTTTTGGGTGTGTTTTTCTTTTTAAACTGCTGTTGATGCTGTTTTCGCCCCACATTTCTGCATCCGAGGCAAGCGCTCTGCTTTCACCCAAGCGGGAGCAATTATTAAGGAAAGGCGACTTTCTCGCGGGTCCCGCGTTGGCTCCTCTCCTTCGGGCCCATCCGAAAACGGATCCATCTGCGGGTAGCGGGGCGTTTAAAGGAGGTTTTCCTCCCCTCAGCCCCAACCCCCTTTTTCCCTCTTGAAGGGAAACGCGGGACGGAAACAAAAGGCTGCCATTCACACGAGAAGTCAAAGGCGCTAAAGAGGGGAGGGACATCAAAAGCGCTCCCCAAACAGGAATCCGGGTCCAATCGGGGCAAAAGAGGAGAGAGAAGGGAAAGGGGAGAGGGAAAGAAAACGAATTCGTTTCTTTATCTCCAAAAAGAATAAGGAAAAGTCCTAAAGCAAACAGACAGAAGAGAGAACGCGAGGGTGTTTTTTTTTTTTTTGCAGGGGTGGGAGGTTCATACCAAAAGGATGAAGGGAGAGAGGGAGGGAGGGAGAATAAAGAAACAATCTTATGAATGTATTTCCTAGATTTTTTTTTTTTAAGAGAAGAAAGACGAGAGAACAACAGCTGCTTCTGCGCTAGACTCGGCCGTCCCCTGTGATGAGCCTTTTAGCGACATCTGGTTAAGCATTTCTGGCAGTGCCGGTTGGAGCGTCCTTGGAACACCAGAAACGCGGGCCCAGCGGACTCGCTGTTAGTCGATTAAAAACACAAACCAAAAACCTATTCTCTAACTGGCCTCCATTCTAAAGTGGATCGGCATATATTTAATATAAGTTTTGTGGGGGAGGGGGCGGCGGCGGGGGAGTCTATGGGATCCCTCTGAAGAAATGTGACTCAAGAGGAATTTGCGTTTTTTCAAAACGAGAAATAAACCGATTTGTGACTTGGTGCCTTTGTGTTCATGGTGTTGGATTCGGATTTGTGCGGCTTTGTCGATTTGACCATCTGGCAGAAATACAACGAAATCCCCCTGCCCGTTTTCGGATGGGCCCGAAGGGGGCAGTTTTTACCCTATAAGACTAATTAAAGAGTCCTACGGGTGGCTAAAAGTCTTTTCGAAATCTCGGTGGACAGCCAAAATTTCAGCACTTTTTAAAAAAACCATTTCCATGGGAGCATTATGAGCGCGGGTCTAGCGCAGAAATTCCCCGCACCCTTTATAAGGGAAGTCAGTTTGATTGGACTCAGTGGGTTGTATCCAATGTTATGTTAGTCCTATGTAGAGTACAGCCACAGAAATGAATGGGACTTAAGTTAGACAGACTAACATTGGATACAACCCAGTACTAGGACTTTACTTTGGAGTGGGCCAACATAGAATCAGGCGATAAATATCTCCTGCTGAAACTTCTTCCATTCCAATGGGAAATGTATTGTTCAGTCAGAACCGGTGCGTGTTACTACTACAGACCGGTGTAACCTCTAATGTGAGTGGGAAAGATGCGAATGACTAAGGCAGCTGCTTCTGTGGCTAGAAGTACAGGACGCGTTACGCTCTTCCCCTCTCCAGTCACAGATCCCGTTGAGGATATTCGCTGTCTCCTTCAGACGTTAATTTATACACGGGGAAAAAACACTATCTACATCGAAATGTAAGGTCAGGAGGAGACTGGATTTCCATCAGGTGACAGGAATCTTCGTTTTGCCAGAGGAGAAGGCTTCTGGGAAGGTAGAAATTCGGGGCTCGTTCGTCGGGTCCAGATGCACAGTTTGTTTGTGTGGAAAGACTTAGATTGAAATTGACTGGTCCCGACTGAGGCTTAAATCCAGCCTCGGCAACATCATCTGGTTATGAATCGGAATGTTCGTTATTGGAAAGGTGTTGTTGATCTGGTTCCCCTTCAAATGTTTTCGAATTCTCCCTGCTCTGATAGGGAACACCTATTGCTTTATTTATTCCGTTCAAAAGAAGAGAAATCTCCGTAAATCGTACTCACCCCCATATTCTCTTGCCTACCTCCCTCGTCCTAAACAGACTACCTCCTGAATTTACTCCAAAATAAGTGTGGCAGCTGCATAAATTATCTTTGTGCCTTCCCTTGTATCATCATCATTAGTAGTAGTAGTATTGTTTTTATTTATTTTATTTTTAAAAGACTGCTTGCGTTGCCTTAAGAATCACCCCAGACCAAACTACTGTCTCCATCAATGTCCGGGATGGGAAAGGCAATCCAACAACTAGTGCCCTAAGTGTCAAAACAGCTGGGCCGAGGTCACTTCCGTTTTATTCCGTCTCTATTGGCCGAGTCGAGTTGATTTCAGTCCCGCTGAAGTAAATGGGGTAAAAAAAAATCGCCCTTAAAATCGTGACACTTCTGTTTAATTGGGAAACTGGGACAGGGGAGAGGACTACCCCGCGGAAATGTCTGCTCCCCTCCCCGCCCACGCACCCCCCAAGCCACCAGCCTGTTGTGGTGCGTTTCTGTGGGACTCTTTGGATTTCTCCAGTCGGTAGCAATGACACTGCGCGTAGCTTGCAGAGGACCGTGTACCTATGTATTCCCCTCGCTCTGGACTGCAACAGGACCAAAGCAGACATTACATCTGTATCTAGCAGGTACGTCTTTTCGTTCCTCTTGTTCATGTTTACTCTAGAGTAGGAGCAGGGGACGCTGATCCGGATCTGGACTCTATCGTGGTGGGTGGGTGGGGGGTGTTGAAGATCCGGACTGGCCCCCTGCGCATACTCTAGAGTCAACATGAAAAGAAAAAGAAAGACATAGGTAGAGACAGATTTAAAGTAATGTCTGTTTTGGTCCCCGGTGTAGAATCCAGTGACGTGGGGCGGGAGGGACTGTTGAAACCTCCCCCAAAGGCTACGGAACGGCAACCCAAATGGGAGCCTGAGCGATGGGTGGATTTGGGGGTAGTGGTCGCAGCCCCCCTCCAATGGACATTGGTGAGGAGGGATCGGGCCCTTGCGGGATCTGAGAAGGGCTCTTTGGATCGGCTGTAGTTTGTGGGCCTAACTCCACTCGTGCCCCGCGCCCCGGCCCCGGCCCCGGCCCCGGCCCCGGCCCCAGCCCCGGCCCCGGCCCCGGCCCCGGCCCCAGCCCCAGCCCAGCCCAGCCCAGCCCTGGTTTTTCCGCTGCCTCTCAAGCCCTTTCCGACAAGGGAGGGCCAGGGCCAGGCTCCAGGGCAAGGAACTCCCCTTTGGTCTCAGTGTGTGTTCTGTAAAGTTGTGACAGATTATTAGCAAAGGGAGGGGTTTCACAGTTTGATGAAGATATAACACACTCTGGACCATCCATCCTCCGGCCCCCTTCATTCATCAGCAAGAGGAGAGACAGAGGGGGAAGGCAGCCGCGGAAAAATGGCTTTCCCCCAAAGCGATTAATCACCGCCGGCTGAATTGAGGCGGGCTTTCTTTTGTCTTCAGTCAAAGACTGCTTCGAACCTCTGCTAGCCACCTCGGCGAGTTTTCCGTTCAGAAAGGAGCCATCTTAAAAGCCGGCTTCCCCCGCCCCGTTGCCAGTTACCGGAGGTGATAAATGAAACCTGCGATCCTAGGCGTGTCTACTCAGAAGTAAATCCCATTGAGTTGAATGGGATTTACTCCCAGGTTAATGTCTAGAGGGTTGCAGTCTAATACGATTCAGAGACGTTCACACGATCGTTAGGGTCACACGCAAACGGATTTTTCCTCCCTCCCCCCATCACGATTCCTTACTTCCAAAAAGGATTGAAAAAGTAGGCACCTGATGATCATCCCGATACTCCAGTGTAACTAAGGACCGCTTCACAGGTGATGCTTTTCCTACACCCGTGTATGCCATGCCATGTGAAGAACACACAGAGGGCTACTGTGGGAAATATACAGTGCTTGGGAAGGTTACCAGTCCAAGCTTCCCAAGGAGCAACACGCATATATAAAAAATAGATAACCTTTCACGCATAGTTAAACTCTGCGTTATCGCTTCCACAATATGTAGTGATGGCCACCAATTCGGATGGCTTTAAAAGGGGGTTAGACAAATTCCTGGAGGAGAAGGCTGTCAATGGCTACTAGTCCTGATGGCTAAACGCTACCTCTGCTATCAGAAGCAGTATGCCTATATACACCAGTTACTGGGGAACATGGGTGAGAGGGTGCTGTGGCTTGTGGATTCTGGGCAGGGCAGCTGGTTGGCCACCGTGTGAACAGAATGCTGGACCAGATGGACCCTTGGTCTATCCAGCATGGCTCTTCTTATGTTCATATATAATCGTGTACACCCACCCTACAATCCCAAACTAACCAGTTCAGCACCTTGGATAGCTCTTTTAGAGTTCTGACGGGTTCTGACTGAAACCAAGAGCTGATTTACCGTCCCATGACATCCGAGACACCAGCCTCCACCGAAGGGGAGATGGCAAAGACAGACGGGGCGAGCCTCAGCCGCAGGGCAGCTCCTTTGCATGAGGAAGGCCCCAGGTTCGACCCCCTGCATCTCCATCTAGAGCTGGAAAAACGCCTGAAACCCTAAAGAGCCACTGCGACCCCGTGTCGACAATAGTGGGCTAGATGGACCCATGGTCTGACAGTATAAAGCAGCTTCGTTGTTCATCGGCAGCCTCTTCCTGTCTGATGCCTGGTTGGGAGATTCCAGCGATCCTTGCTTGGAAGCCCCGTCGAGCTCAGCAGGGCTTACTTCCAAGGAGAGTGGCTTAAAATCCGGGTGAAAGAGGGGGGTTGTGGAAAAGCTTCCATAAACAGGCACTGAACTCACGTTCTGCTGCGGAACTCGGCAAGGCGGCGGAACTCCGAGGGCGCTGGTCGCCGCCGTGCAACTCGTGATGAATTGAATCTTGAGAACACAACCGTGAAATGGGTTTGCGTTTGTGTGGGGTTTTATTCTGTTTTGTTTTGTTGGTGCTTGTGGAGACAGAACAAAGGAATGAGTTGATTCTGTATTGATTCATGTATTAATAACATATGTCAGAATTAATCACTCTAGGAGAAACAGAGAACGATGCCACCTCTGGTACGAACCAGATGAAGGCTTTCTCGTTGTAGCCCGCACCATCACTTTAGATTTTCTAATATTCGTTTCCAATCTCACATCTCTGCTGTAGCTCTGATGTACTTTCAGACATTCTTATCTACCCCTGAAAATAGTTTTTGGGTTTTGTTTTGATTTTTTTTTTTTTAGTAAAGCTTATTAAGAAGAAAACAATTAAAACAGGACATTTTAATTGCCCGATACCCCACCCCCGTCCCCCACCCCCCAAACACTCTAACAACCTGCGGCTGAAGCAGAAAAGTTCGCCTTAGCCTCTGTCAGGGAGACATCGTCGCCAAACTCAAGCTAAGAAATACAATCGAACAACCGAATATTAGACTGGCAAGCTTTAAGCGATTCAACGGGAGATTAATTAGCGAAAGCTTTCGGGTATTAATCGGCAAACAGATTTTATTGTTGCATGGGAGGAGTTGAGTGTTGAGGACTTATTTATTTTCTGAAGCTATTTTGGTTCTGGGGTATTATTGTGACTGGGGGGGAGTAAAGATGGCCTTCTGTTCTTACAATTAAGGCTCGTCTTTTTGTTCGTTGAGGCTTCAATCCTATACATACGCACTTACCTGGGAGCAAGCCCCACTGAATGCAGTGGGACTTACTTCTGAGTAGACATGTCTAGGAATGCACGGTAAGGCTGCAATCCTCTCTCTAGTTCCTTGGGAATAAGTCGTGCTGAATTCAATGGGACGCAACTTTCGAGTTCACATGTACATAGGACCAGTGGAAGCTGGTGGTTCCGATTTCGGTGAGGCCGTAGATCCATTCTGGGTTTCACTCAGAACCAGCCAGAACTCCAAAGGAACCACCCAAGGTGCTGAAACATATCCCCCAAATAGGTTTAGTATTCTTTAGAGTTCTGGCTTGTTCTGACTGAAACCTAGAATAGATTTACAACACCACCGAAATTGGAGCCACCAGTCTCCACTGCATAGGATTGGGTTGCATTATAAGTCGCAGAGCAGCCTTCCTCAGTTCGGCCCCTCCAGATGAGTTGGACTACAAGTCCCGTCAGCCCCAGTAAACATAGCCAATGGTCAGGGGTGATGGAGTTGTAGTCAAAACATCTGGAGGATACCAGGTTGGGGAAGTTCTCTCACATTTCCTCCCACATCCTGAAAAAGTCACCTATCCTGAGGGCTTGGAACCATGGACATGTATTTGATCGATCCAAAACCAGGAGAGTCATCCATTAAAATGGAAACGTTAATCGTTTAGGATTAATCGATTAAGATCTTAACTGGTTAATCACTTAAGGCCTAAATAAACACAGATAAGGTTTGTAGAAAGGCGACAATAGCCTCTGCTACATTTTTGAGGAGGGGGACTAAGGCTCCAATCCCGCACACACGCACCGGGGAGTATGTCCCATTGAACTCGGTGGGACTTACTTTTGAGTAGACATGTATGGAATTGCTCTGTATTGATCCAGTAACTTGAGGCTGCGATCCTAAGAGCAAAGGAAGAAGTAAAATTTATCTGAAAGTAAGTCCGTTGAGGATTATAGGTCTACCCTCAGAAGAGGGAAATGAATCCATTCTAAGTAGTGACATGACCGAGGGCGTTTCAATATTCGGATGCGTCACTTGTGAACGTCCTTCATGCTTAATAAAGAAACAGAAGACTGTTCTTATTTACTTACTTGCTTACAATCGAATGTATATGCTTCCCAAGCAATCCAGGCTTTGGATATTGGGAATGTTTGGAAAAACGGCAAACGCCAAAAAACAAACAAAAGCAAAAAGGATTTCAGCGTCACTGGTGACATCGTTAATAGGGCTCGCAAGGAACAGTTGGCAGTAACCATTTAGTGGGGAAGGTTTTAACTGAAACCGATGGGAGGGATGCTCTGGAGTTTGAGGATCACCCAGCCATGGCATATCAACTAAACTATTTATCCGGAGACAAACTATAGAAAGGGAAGAGCGTTGGCGGTTTTGCCATCTTAAGTTCCTCGGGGTGCAGTCCTATTTTTGAGTATGGCGGAATAATAAGAAATAACAACCATAGTAGTCTGAGGATCGCAGTTCCACGCGGTATAGTCATTTCCCTCTCTACCTCTGGGTTCTGGTGGGCGAGGGGATTACCTCTTACACTATTTGGGGATGGAGGGTGGGGGAGGCATTAAGGTGGTGCTTGCCAGGCAGGAGAAAGGAAAGAAATTAATTGCAAGCAATTAATAATTAATCCCGTTTTAAACAGCTTTATTATCTTCCCTTTCCTCCTCCTCCCTTCACCAGCGCTCCCTGAACCAGAGGGAATTTTGTCTGATAACCCCCCGAAGACCAAATGTCAAGTTTAACCAAATAGTTATTGCTTTATCAAGCCGAGCCCGCAAATAAATTAATCAAACGCAAATATGTCCTCGGCGAGCCTCATTTGCCCGTAATGGATGGAGAAGAAGCTCCGCCGATATTATTGTCTGTCATTCAATCTAACAAAGTGAACATTTATTGCATATATATTAAAAATTATCCCTTAATCGAGTGGGGAATCGGGATGGGGGTGCGGGTGGGGTTGCAGTTATTGGAGTCCTCCCAGAGGTGAAGTCCCCCTTGGATAGAACTGGGGAGAAAAAAACAGCAGGGCTTTCTGCTGTCTCTCTTGTGCCGCCCCCCCCCCCCCATGTTCTTCACGGCTTGAAAATGCCTGAGATGTATTGCTACATGGAGCGGCTTTACTACTCACCGTCCCCGGAAAAACCACCGCGCTGAACGCGGCGAAGGGAGAGACGGTCTTCTGCCTCGATCAAGGCAGATACGGGCGCACGGAGGGCGCGCGAAGAGTTACTGGCAATGAAGGCTGGTGGCTCCGATGTCACGGGGCTCTGAATCCCTTCTGGGTTTCAGTCGGAACCAGTCAGAACTCTGAAGGAGTTGTCCGGGGTGCTGAACCCTATCCTCAAAGTGGGTTGAGGACCTTGGATAGCTCCTTTAGAGTTCTGTCTGGTTCTGACTGAAACCCAGAGCAGATGCACCTCTGTCCTGACATGGGACCACCAGGCTCCCTGGCCATCGCTTTCCCCTGGGAGGGGGCGGCTGGGGAGTCAGCCCGGGAAAACCCTCTTGTCCCTCCCGCCTGCTTGTGGATCACATCATTTTCTAATTAGGCATAAAATTGCCTTCATACACGGCCATCGCCGTCTTCATAAACATCCCCGCTCCGGTTCACAGAGGAGGCCATTGTGGCCAAAAATAGAAGAGAAGTTTGGAGAGGTTCGAGGAAGGGCCTTCTCTTTGTTCCCCCTTGAGGGAAGATGGATGGCCCCGTGTCGTCCAGATTATGACTTTGGGCGAGAGGGGTTTGTCCAAAAGGAGGACTCTCTCTCATAATCATCACAATAATAATAACACGGAGAATTATGGCGTTTTCTTCGAGAGGAGACAGATTGGTTTCCCCCCGGGGTGGGGCTGGGACAGTTTGGAGACTAAGCGAGGAAGGCTGAAGGACTGAGGAGGCTTGTGGGAGGGGGAGCAAACTGGGATCACTGAGGATTGATAACAGTGGGGAAGGTAAAAGTGGGATGAACTAGTAAGAGAGGATAAGCTAGGATACCTGTGGACCGAACTGAGCAATAGGCTGATGACAGACTTATAGGAAAGTAGAAAGAATGATATGAAAAGTGTGTGTATGTGTGTGGGGGGAAATAGGGGAGTATCCAATGCCCTATGTAGAGTAGACCCATTGAAATTAATGAGACTAAGTTAGTCATAGCTAACTTAATTCCCATTCATTTCAATAGATCTACTCTATGTAAGACTAATATTGGATACTACCCATAGTTGGTGTATGTTCTTGCTACACTGACAGTGTAATATTAATGTGTGTATAAGTTTCAGCCAAGGTTAAGCACTTTTTACAGTACAATCCTATAAATTTCTACTCAGAAGTAAGGTCTGCTGACTTTAGTGAGACTCACTCTCAGGAGGTGGGTACAGGATTGCAGCCTAAGGCCTTACTTACTTGGAGGTCAGTCCCATTGAGCGCAACGGGGATTACTTCTGAGTAGACATATATCCCATTGTACTGTAAGTTAAAGTGACTTCAGTGGGAAGGTGTTGAGCATGATCCACCCTTCCCTATTAAGTCTAATTGGGACTGACTCCCAAGAAAATTGGAGAGGTATGGAATTGTAGCCTGAGTCTGCAACCTTTAGTTCACTTACCTCAGAGTGAGTCCCACTGAACTCATTGGGACTTACTTCTGAGTAGAAGCATATAGGGCTGTATTGTCAAATGAGCTTAACCTTGTGGGGTGGATGCCTAGTTATTTAAAAAGTGTGCTGCAGTTGGGAGCCGTAAGAATCTCACTCAGGCCTCACCATTTGCTTTACTTTTCACATCAGTCAATCTTTTTGTTGTTCAGTCCTGTCCGACTCTTCGTGACCCCATGGACCATAGCATGCCAGGCCTTCCTGTCCTCCGCTCTCTCCCAGAGCATGCTCAGGTCCATATTCATTGCATCAGTGATGCTATCTAGCCATCTCATCCTCTGCCGTCCCCTCCCCTTCTCCTTTTGCCTTCAGTCTTTCCCAGAATCAGGGTCTTTTCCAGAGAGTTTTCTCTTCACATTAGGTGGCCAAAATATCTGAGCTTCAGCTTCAGTATCTGTCCTTCCAATGAGCACTCAGGGTTGATTTCCTTTGGGATTGACTGATTTGACCTCCTTGCAGTCCAGGGCACTCGTAAGAGTCTTCTCCACAGTTAATCTTACCTCCAGCATAAAAGCCATCTATGGAACAGAATCCATATCTATTTAAAACAAAGTCCTGCCCTTTGCTTCAGTGGCAGGCAAGTTGGACTCTATTTTGAAATAGTTTACTTTTTATAGAAAACCTTTTCCTTTGGGGAGAAAACCACCTCTACCTCCACCCTGATGATGAGAATGACTGAGATAAATTACCTAAGTTTAGATGGTAAGCTCCTAGGGACAGAGACCTGACTCTACCCTCCACCCTGACACTGCCTTACGTCACTTTGCAATGTGCCAGCTGCCAGTTTCTTTGAAGGCACTCCTGATTAATTTACATTTATGTCTTTATTACATTTATATCTCACCTTTCCTCTGAGAAACATAAGGTGGGATACATGCCCCCCCATTTTATAATCATAGCAGCAACCCTGTGAGGTAGCTTAGGCTGACAGATAACTGACTAGCCCAAGATTCAGGCCTAAGTGAGGACTGGGTCTTCTCAATCCTAGTCTAGCACTACAGTGGAAAGAAAGGTCCCAGTCTGTCTGGAAACACCAGAGTCAGATCTGGAGGCCCTTCTCTGATGCATGGGGATTCTCTAGTGAAGGCTAATTGCTCTGCAATAAATAAATTACTACAACTACTACTATTATGTAGTTATTAGGAAATACAATCTGTACCTGCTCTTACTTCTTCTGTTTTTACTCCATGTAGACCAGAGCTGAGCCCCAGCACTGAAAACAGATGCAAGGTCTCACACCAGACACAAATTAAACCCTGCTTTACCCTTTATTTATCTTTCTTCCTTATTTATTTTCTATTTTCCCTGAGCATCCAGTCCTGACCACAGTCAGAGACAGTATACTGGGTTCAGCTGCTAGACCAGGGAGCCTGATGTTTATTGCCAGAATGCCAGTGCAGCCCAGATGAATTTTCTTCATTTCCTGAGAGGGGGGCAAAGGGAGAGGGCCATAAAAGCAATGACTAAATGTTGCTAGGAATTGTTTCTCTCAGGCCTGGCCAGGCTAAGCCCTGCTGGGAGCACAAGCACTAAGTGGATGGAGATGGATGGAGCCGCCCCAGTCCCCACGACATGGTGTCAGGCCTGGGACAATTACTGTCTCCTGGAGGCTGCCGGACAGACTGGACTGCCACTGACCTCAGTGCGCTGGCCCAGTGGCATTAGCCCCAAGGAGTTTTTCCCCTGCAAATTGCTGGCTTGCCTTTACAATAAGCTGATTTGACACAAATAACTCCCATGCTGTGTCTGTGCCTGCATGACCTCCCGACCTGGGGTGGAGACATCACTTCTGCTTCTCACATCCAGGCTTGGTGTTGATTGGAGCTTTTACAATTTAGCCATTAAATAGATAGAGATAGAGATAGAGATAGAGATAGAGATATACATATACATATACATATACATACAGGTATAGATACCTCTAAAAAATCTGGCTGCACAGGAAACCCTGACTGCTACATTGCCCACTCTGGTTAAAAAACAACAACAAAACACTAATATTCATCACACAAAAAAAACATTATTTGACCAATTACTAGCACAGTCAATCCTTTTGAAATCCTATGTCAACAAGAGAACGATAAGCCTGGACATTATTCTCCTACTGGTGTAACAAGGGATGCATATGAGCAAATATAGTTACATGTACTTAAGGTATGTTCAGGTGGTGATGAGGAGTAAGGCAAGGGACTGGACCAAAGTCTCATAGAAAAGGTGGGATTTGGAGAGAAGGAGATTGCTGGAACCATGTAGCTATGCTGGGAGGGAGTTCCTGGTTTACAGCAGGGATGGAATTGGGAGGGGGGGGGCAGGCCAGCAAAGCCTACCTTGTTATTATCTTGGGGTCTCAGTAGTTAATCTTTTACTTGTGTTAGGCTAACAGAAAACTATAGAAAATATTTAGAAAATTCACAAGAAGGAGTCTTCTGGCACCTTAAAAACTCCACAAATTTATGATGGTATAAGCTTTCAAGGACTGCAGCCCACTTTATCAGAATCTGACGCATCTGATGAAGTTGATTCGAGGGCATAAAAGATTATGCCCAGATAAATGTGCTAGTCTTCAGGATGCCACAAGACTCTTTGGGCTACTTCCAGTATTACACTTGTGGACTTCTGCTTGCACAATGAGAGTTTACTTTCTCCATCTCCCCTCTGTGGCCCCCCACATGCCCCCAAAATCTGCTCCGGAGGGTCACCCAACCCTCCACAGCAGATTTGAGAGGTTGGGGGGCTGGAGGGGGTTCAATCCACCAGCGCTGTCTGTTCCACTGGTAGAAGGACACCACTGGCATCCCTTTATTGTTTTTGCTGCAACAGAATAACATGACCACCCCTCTGGAAATTAGAAAATTTAATTTTGCTAGTCTACTCCATCTGTAAAACAGGTAGGGTTTTTTTTTTTTTCATAGCTTGCCTTCTACAAATGCTTAATTCCTTGACAATATATTGCATATATTAATGATATCTGTTTTGTGACTTGATGTGTAGCCTGTGAACAAGGTCATGTGCTTTGCGTATCTGTCTAGTTCTTGCTTTGTGCTTGTAGCACATTGTGCTAGTCTCTGGAGTAGGGCAGATTAACAGTGGTGACTTCTTATCATTTGGGGGAGGGTATGTGCTACCTTCCTTCTGAATTAGAATTCTAGCCCTCGTGTACAGTGCAATCCTATGCATGTCTACTGACAAGTAAAGCCCATTGCATTCAGTGGAACGTACTCTCAGGAAAGTGTGTCTAGAATTGCAGCCTTAAGAGGCAGCAAGCAAATAGGATCAAAGTTGTTCAAGGGAGCAGTAGACTTTTAGACCTGTTAATGGTAGAACTGGAGAAAATGTAATGCATGGTGGGCCCTGGACCAAACCCAAGCAAGGGGGCTCTTCAGTGCTGAGTTCTCTCCATTTGTTCAGCATTTTAATACGTCATCATATTATTATTAGCCCATTTCATAACTTGGATGCACGATCTGCATGCATGATCCATCCCTCTCGTATAAGACCATAGATTGGCATGTATGTTGATCTGATCATTAATCACTCAGCATCATTCACAGACTGTTGAACTGGGTCCTGAATGATGCAGCGAATTTTCCCATGAATAGTAACTGTAATCATTAAATGTAAAAGAACTTTAACACAACCCTGATTATGGAGATCAGTACTGCCAGCTTTACAAGTGAAGCTGAAGTGCTCATTCTGTTGGTTTCAGCTGATCAGTGGATAGTTAGGTAAACTGTGATAGTCCTCCACACAGCCTGCTGCCCCCCAAACCCCTCAACCTGGCCCTGGGTTACGGGCAGAAAGATATGGGGGAATAAGGGCAAGGAAGACGAAGCAAAGCCATGGAGATCTTTAAAGGTAAGGTCAAAGAAGTTTGTGTTGGAAGCCAGTGCAGGGGTTTGAGGCAAGGCATTACAAACTGAGAGCAAGGAGAGAGGTGCTGTGATTACGGCAGTGGAGATCTGGAGAGAGGCAATAGGACTAAGGCAGGAATGCAGAACCACAGGCCCAGGGGCCAAATCTGTCCTGCCTGAGGTTCCAATCTGCCTCTCCAGCGGTCCCCAGATGGCCACACGTCCTTCCCCTGACCACCGATCGTTTGGTGGTTTCCTGGCTTTGGTGAGATTTTTCCCCCATTCTAAAAGGTTGAAATGCCTCTCCTAAGGCTTAATTACTGTAAGAGCTTTAAACTACAATATGCTGCCATGTTGGTCTCTTTGGCCCTGCCCCTTTGTCTGTGGATCTGTCCCTTTTGCCTTTGGCCCCACCCACCACTGGAATGCCCCCCACCCCCGCTTCTCCAAAATGGAATTAAGCCCTTGGGCTGACAGAGGTTCAACACACTAAGGGAAGGCCAGAGGGGTAATAACTTCTTTAATTCATAATGACTATAGGGCAATGTTATCAATACATGCCAAATATTCGCCTTAAAAAATAAATAAAAGCAAATGGATTGGTGCCTTTGGCATGTGTGCTTAGCACATGGGTCCATTTCATTCATTGCAACAATGGTTGAATCAATGAGTTGGCCAGAAATAGAGGTGTTCACAGGAACAATTACACATTCTCCTAAAATGGTGGGCCTGAGCAGCAGTACTAATACTACTGCTAATCTATTAGCAGTACTAATAGATTATAAGTGCTAATGGCAGTGATTGCAGTAGGTTTAGAAGTAGTAGTGGCAATTACTAGAAGTACTAATGGGAGCAGGAGCAGCCTACAGCATGGTTTTCTAGCTCCTGTCATTGACTTTGCCATCCCATTTGTGAAATTATTTTATTTTTAAATTTTGTATCTCACCTTTCTTCATAAAGAAACTCAAAACGGCTAAACAAAAACACAAATAAAAACAAAAATCAATAAAAGCCAAAACAAATCAATGGGTTGGATCCAGGATCTGCTTTCCATGGACAGAAGGGCGCTACTCACAGAAGGTCCCTCCTGCTGATTTTTGGGAACCCACCCCGGCACCATAGCTCACCCCATTCAGGAAGGGCCCCCATTCAGCAGGGAGCATTTTAAGGGTGCTAAAGTGGCTGATGTAGGGAGGGGGCAGGGAAGGCCCCTTCCACCAGCCCAGCTGCACATGCCTAAATCCATTGTGCAGTTGAAATGGAGGAAGATTTAAACAGATACGTGGCGCCATCTTAGATGTTTACTCTGAAGCCAGTTCCCATTGAGTTCAGTGGAACTTACTTCCTAGTAAGCATGCTCAGGATTGTGGCCTTAGTTCTATTTGAACTGAACAAGTCTAAACTGTCCAGTTGCCAAATACATCAGTGTAATGGAAGTGTTGATTGCACTGCCACAGTTCATTTTTTAAATCAGTGCGAGCCATTTCCTGGTGAAAATGTTTAGGAGTAGTGGTCCAGAAATCGACTATTGTTGCTTCTACAGTGAAGTAATATTTACATGGTAAGACTAGAGCACCTTCGGATGCTAGGGAGAGGGGAAGGTAATATTTCCAAGAGTCCATCATTGGGGAGCAGGCCTGCGTGCCAACTCTTTCAGCCTCTACAAAGTTTGCATGCATCTAAACTCACAGCTTCTTTGTAGCAGGAAAGCTGCATTTTCCCTCTGTTTTGCTTCCATGTACAAGGCCAAGTGGCTTTCTTGTGCACAACATCTCAGTTATCATTACACTGAATATTGCATCAAACAACCTCCTCTCCACTGATCCACAAGCAACTGCAACTTACTGGCCCACCTCAGTAACAACCCCATCCCTGCCTCCAAGGGTTGCCTTTTCCTCTGCCCTTTGAATTTGCCTTCAGATCGGAACAACCCTATTGCTGCTGACCTCCTTGGGGTCTCTCTTGCTGAGGGAATGTTGACTTGGACGCTGTCTTCTTGTCTGCCTTTTGGGAGTCAGCAGATTTATGGATTTTTGATATTAAATTCTTGCCATCATTAAGCCTGCTCTCCTGTTGACTTTCATTGACCCACTGACCTCGGTTCTCCCCTCCTGCCTCATCCTTTTTCCTCCCATTGAAGCCTGATCTCATTTTTTCTCCTCCTTCTCCATTGTGGCCTCCTAGTTGACTGCTGCTCCTAATGGCCTGGGCTTGTTTGCTCTGTTCTTGAACTTGGTGGGGGTCACAGAGTCTAGGCCCGGGTTACCCTCTGCCTGCCTGCCTGCCTGGATCCCTAGCTACCAACTTCCTAATGACTTAAACAAACACCTTCTTCTCCCCTTGCCCCCCCCCACTAATGATCCCCCAGGCTCCCCTGAACTCTTTGGGGTTTTTTGTTCAGCTGCAGGCCTGGCTTGGCCTACCAACGCCTTGGCCTTTCTGACCCGAGCCATCACCAGCCCTTCCCTTGCCTTGTCCAGTTTCCCCTGGGCCAAAGGCCAACCCCGTGGGAGCCTTGCGTGCCACCAGCTGCCTTGAGGTGACACCCCAGTCACAAAGGGAGAAAGCCCTCTGCTCACAGACCAATGAATGTGCCCATTGATCTTTCTCCCCCCCCCCCATGCTTGTTTATTTTTTTCCCTGCTTACCCCCTTTAAATTGCTGCATGGAGGAGAATAGGAAGCAATAAGCCTACGATCTGGAGAAAGATTGGCTCTCTCTCATATCTTGGGGGTCTGTTCAATATCACTGTAGCCAATTTCTTTCTCTCCTCCACCCCCCCAGAGCTGCTTGATGGTGTTTTTGCTTGCCTGCCTGCCTGTGCATTTGTGGCCCGGAGGTCCCTTTCCAAATGGATACTAATTGCAGGGGCTGCACACACTGCTTGGCTGCTGCAATTGCCCCCAGGGCTCCCAGGACCTGCTCTTCAATGGCTTAATTGACAAGGGCTTGTCTCTCGTTAGGAGCAGCTGGTCCAGAGCATTGGCACATCAGGGCCAGCTTAACACAGCAGCCTTACTTCGCCTGGAGGAGGAGGAGGAGGGAGAAAGGGGGTTAATCGTGGTTAAAATGAAGAAAGATTTATTGTTAGCCCCTTTGGGGAGAGCGACAAGAGACAGCTCCCAAGTTGTTATTGTTTCTCCCCCTTCCTTAAAAAATAAAAAATAAAAGGGCAACAGTCTTTCATTCATCAAACACCAGGTCTTGGCAACACAACCAGGTGCCACATTCTAGCTATTGTAAAAAAGAGGAAGCACCATCTCCAGCCATTAAGTAGGTAAGCATCTTCCATGAGGATGCTGGGGTCCAAAGGAAGACCAAAAGCACACGGATCGATAATTGAAAATCTCTTCTTCTGCACTGACTTCCTGATTTTACTACAAGTGGAGAAAGAAACCAAGAAAGGCCCTGTAGAAAACAGTGGCAGAAGATTTAGCAGTAGTTTGGCAACGTGGCCAGAAGCAGTGAACGTTCGACACCGCAAAAGAAAATTCTGAACCATGTTTTCAAAATGCTGTGGAGGGAACTGTTTCAAACAAGAACTGCCAAGGCTTAGACCTGCATGGGAGCCCTGCTGTCTCTCCTGGAAGGAAGCTCTGCTCCCAAGTTCTAAAAGCATATTGAGAGGCTGTAGCTGCCTAGTGGTGAGGCAAAAGCACTCCTACATGATCAGAGGCACTTTTCTTCATTATATATTAGTTCACATCTGTTAGAAGCCTGGCCACTGATGGGAAGGGAGTGTTGCTAAATGTACAAGGCTACAGAACAAAGGATGAGACTTCATAACCTATTGCTTTCAGGAGGATATTGAGCACTTATTTATACAGGGAATTGGCTGGGTGCCTTCACTCAATGATAACAGGCTTTAGTTGCATGTGCTATCAAAAAAAGAGAATCAGGAAATGAAAGAATATGTAGCTGGGTTTGACATGAAAACAAACATGTGGACACCAAGCCCATTTAAGTCCCACATAGATTTCAGAGGGGGGTAATGCTTAATTCTCCCATCGATACTAATGGGACTTATGTGAGCTTAAGGAGAAGGGGACGGCAGAGGATGAGATGGCTAGATAGCATCACAGATGCAATGAATATGAATTTGAGCATGCTCCGGGAGAGAGCACAGGACAGGAAGGCCTGGTGTGCTGTGGTCCATGGGGTCACGAAGAGTCGGACACGACTGAACAACAACTTTGGCTGGATTGTGCTCACTGTTTTGATTCTTTGAAAGATGTGAGAAACCCATCCAGTTATGCACCACTGAATTTTCTTTCACAGAATTTTTTGTTCTAAAAAAAATGCAGGGGTGGGGGAGACATTAATGGAATCCTACACCTAGCACACTGCTGCTGGGAAATAACATGAAATAGCATCTGGAGAAATCCTATTCCTACTTACTTAAAAGTTAATCCCTATGAATTCAGTGGGATTTACTTCCAGGTAAACCTACATAAGATTGTACAGCATGTGCTTAAGTCTGCCATGCTAACGGGATTTAAGTGGTTCAGCTTGGCTGGATCAATCCCAGTACCCTTGCTGTTTAAACCTATATTCTGTTTCCAACCCTCCATTTAATATTTGATTTTAACATGAGAGTCACTTCTCTTTCTTTCCTGCGATGGTTATTTAACACTTTACAAAGCCAGCATTGGTTGAAAAGCTGGGTTTTGTTGTCCCCATGTGTGGGAAATCACTGGGACGTTCACCCACTTTGCCCCTGCCTGAATAAGGATAATGGTTTGGGGGATCCTCATTGAAATTTGAAGTTTTCTTAAACAGAAATTCCCTAACTTTTGCTCATTTTCTCCACTTTTTTTTCCACCCTGCAGGAACAATGCCAACATTGAAGCCCTCAGTTGGAGTCTGCACAGTTGGAGATCTTTGGTGCCATTTTAGACATCTTTGGATTTCATCAATCAAACTGACTGCAATTTTCCATAAAACCCCCTGAATTTGGGTCAGAAAGTGGGCAAAGCAGATAAAGATCATTGGAGCTGTCTTATGAGATGATAAATAGATAGCCTTTCAGGCCAACAATGCAAGAAAGTGCATTTTCCCCCTTTTGGTAATTCACCCCCAAATTGGGTTGAATGCAGTGAGTCTAAACAATTTCTCCATGTTTTCCCATGGTTTAGAAGATGTCTTCGCAGACTTGTCAATAGTAACTTGACCCCCTTTCCCACTCCCACAGAGTTAACTAAGTTTTTTTTTCTCAGAAAAGTCCTCACCCCTACTCCCTCCGGGAACTAAAAGAAATAATAGAACATTTTTTGCTTATCCCAATAATAAAGAAATTGTAGGTAGCTGGTATGTAAAAACTCCATTCTGGGTCTCACGGATTGTTTGCATGAATGACTTGCTGTTTTAGCCTGATAAGTAGGGTGAGTTTTAAAAGCAAGAGGAAACAGTTGGACTTGCTCTTGAACTTGATGAATGGCTTTTTAAATAAGGAAAACTTTAAAGGTAAGCCATAGCTCTATGCACAGTCCAATGTACAGGAGCATCTTAAAAGGGCTGAAGCATTTAGACGCTATAAACTGGATTGCGGATCCTAAGTATGTTCACTTGGGAATAAGCCTGCCCCCTAACACACACACACACTGTGAAGCTTATTTGAGATCAAAGATACATAAGACTGGGCAGACTTTGGATGAACTGCAGCGTGGATCCAGTTGCCAACCAGAGAAATGAGATCACAGTTGCATAGTCGTAGTAGCATAGGGTTGCCAGCTTTTGAAGTGGACCCCAACAGCAGCTTGCTATGCAGGCAGTAGAGGTAGAAATGTTTATCCTCAAATTATTATAAACCTCACCTGCTAGTCTCTGTACATCAAGCTGCTGTTAAAGGCACAAGAACAGTGTGTGCTCTGGACAGTTGGCAGCCCCCAATCCAACAAAGGCTGCTTGTAATCACAATGAATACATTGTGCAGATTCAGTGGACTTTTCCTGTGGGTCAACGGCCCTTATAGGAAAAAGGTTCCCCACCCCCAGTGTGCAGCATAACTATCAGACTTTCTACGACCCAGTTATGGTATCACCCCATCAAGTTACCACAGAGTCCTTCTAAATGGGATTATGGACTGATATGACCACTGGTGACAATGTGTTTCAATAAGAAAAATGTGTATATGGTAAAATGTGAATACAGTTAATAAAATGTGGGACTGTTATAACAATGGCTTCATTCAAAATCTTTCTTGGCTTTTAGATGCCTGAAGCTCACTACCATTATCCCCATTTTACAGCTGAAGGAAGCTGAGTCACAAAAGCTGTAATCCCCAAGCACGCCTAGCTGGAAGTAAGTCTCATCAAGTTCAATGGGACTTATGATCTAATGCCAGCTGCTTCACACATAAGTGTTAATCATTTGCGGATTGCAATAACATATGATCCCATGTCATGCATGTGAACAGGCTCTCACAGATACTATAGAAAGAATTTTCACCTTCTCCGTCATCTCCTCTAACATTGAGCAATGTCTCTCCCCACACCCCCAGCTGTCTACCCATTTTAAACAGGTGCCCAGCTCCCAATGATGGTTGCAGGAGTTAAGGAACCTCTTTCATTTAGACCCCCTTATAAGTAGCAGAGGCAGAGTGTAAACAGAGTTCTTGCGTGCTGCCCCTGACCGTCTTGGGTCTGCCATGTTGGGTCAGTGGGCCATAGCCAAGTCCTGACCTCACCCCTTCTGAAACTAGTCCTGCCCGATCCCCCTGAGTATGCAGATCATGGCATGAAAGACGAGTGTTGAGACCAAAATCAGGTTAAGTACACACTCACACGTGCACGTGTGTGTCTGCGTGTGAGTGAACTAGGCCATGATGGCTGGTAATGAAGGGTTGATCTAATGTTACTGCTACTTAGAGTAGAGCCACTGAAGTGCATGGGGCTTAACTTTGGATACAACCCATGTTATGCAAACAGACTCCATTGAACAGCACTGAATTTGAGGCAGGTAATGTGTTTCGTGCTGGCCCATTCACATGTGCACTTGATGGTACAGTCACCAAGTGAACTTCTTTAGAATGATGCACCACGGTGTTCTGTGGACTAGATCTAGTTCTCCTCATATTTTAATAAATCCCAATTATATATTATATAACTATATGTTCTTCTAAAGCTTCCAAAAAGACTTAAATCTTAACAGAAAATCATAAATATTCCAAATCCTAAAACATTAAAATCTTAATCACAAATATTAGAACTGTAAGACACATTGACCATAATTAAGAGATAAATACATATCTAAAATTAGAACATTAAAACACTATGGCCACATCCAATAATTCTCTTTTCTCTGTACCTTGTAAGCTCCTCCCACCAACTATCTTCAGTCAATGGATGCTTCTGAACGTTCCATACAGTTAGTTCTTAGCTTCTCTCCCATGTTTTGATAATCATGCTCTACTATTTATAGACTACTAGAAAGTAAAAATAATTGAAACAGTTCCACAGAGGTCAAAACTCAGGCAGCCGTCAGATATTCCATCTCTAATTTACTAGAATCATTATTCTTCCACCGAAGGGAGAGAGAGAGAAAAGTCTCTTACACACACCTTCTCTTTTTCCACATAAACACAATTCTGTTAAGCCACAGGGATTTCAGTGGACAAGCTGTAACTTCATCTTAATACTTCCCTTTTGAAAATGCATTTACTTTCCTTGAAATCTCATTTTAAAACAAATATATGAACATTTACAGTATAAGACTGCAATCCCATACACATGTACTTAGAAATAAGGTCCCAAACAGATGGGAGGGTGGCCAGACGTAAGGCACTTGCCCAGATAAGAGTTCCACACACTGAACACACACTGACCACATGAAAATCCCCATTCATGCCCTGGCTGTACTACTGACATGCTAGTTCTACAAACAAATGGACCTGTCTTTCATAGAATCATAGGGTTGGAAGGGGCCTACAAGACCATCGAGTTCAACCCCCTGCTCAGTGCAAGAAGCCTGATTCCCAGGTGGTCTCCCATCCAAGTACTAACCAGGGCTGACCCTGCTTAGCATGAGCACACCTACACACACATACAGGGTGTTCTTGTGTTTATATAAATATGCTGGAGAAGTAAAGAGAGTGGAGACAAAAATAGATTTCATACCCACAGGGAAAAATGAGTGGACTTTAGTGTTAGCTCTCATTCTGTTATAGCCATGGTGAGATCATATCCTGGAAGTTACTTGTCTACACCCCAATTCTAAATATATTTACTTGGAAGTCAGTCCCATTGATTTCAATGAAATGTACCATGCAATATAACGAGACAGAAGATTTTCCTCTCCTTTAGTAGTTCAACAATGCTAAGTGGTACCCGCTATCAGTTAATGGATAGTACAGTAACCCATGACCTGCACCATACAGCTTCCTCTCAAGCATCTGGTGAAAGCTGCTCTTACTATTAATTGCATTTTGTAACCTAAGCCAAGATAAGTTTCCACCTCTGAGGAAATTTTAGAAATAACATTTATTTGATATTCTTCTTCCTCTCTGGCTCAAGGGTAATGGCAGTCACAGCAGCGTTTGGCTTGTCAAAATCAGTAGAATGTATTTGAAAACCATAGTACAGAATGCAGAAGACAAAAAAAACCTAGCTGTGTTGTGAATTAAATAAACATAAATAAAAATAACAATGAGTCTCACTCATTGATTCTGTTCTGGTAAAATCTTATTCTACCCTCTTCCACATCCATCCTTAGTAAAATAGTTTTTTAAAAAAAATTCACTGTAAGGTACCAGTTCATCACCATTATTAATGTTCATATTTCATCACTACCATTCTTATTATTCTGCCCCCAAAGCCCTTGGAGATATATTGTGGTAGGACATGACTGACAATAGATAAAGCATACTTTCCTTAACACTAAACACCATATTGTACAATCAGACAGGGAAATCTGCTAAAATCTTTGGGGAACGAGAAGGGAAAGAGAAAGATTTATTCTGTGAAACTCCAGAAAAATCTCCAGTCATGACATTTCAAGCCTTTTTCCTTCACTAGAACAATGCAGGGCAGAAACTTGCCTTTAAAAAGAAAAAAAAGACACTGGAATTCTGGAGATCCTGTGTATGCCACCAAAATTTGTACAGGGCAGAAAAACTGAAAGATGAGGGCATGTGTGGCCCATCTAGGAAAATGAAGATTTATTACACACATTCAAACAAAGCATTACTTCTTTGTACAGCACACAAATGAGAAGAAGTTGGACATCTGCAGGACAAGCTGATGATGCCATTAAGATTTTGCATTAAAGAGAAAAAGATGGTGTCTCCCAACTCTGTGCTCGGCTGCCACCTCTCTTTTCCTCCTCTGACGGTAATGAGTGTGAAGACACACGCCGGATATGTATTTGTCATATCTCTTATTCTCACACCAAGCATCAGGACTGCAACTCTGACGATGAGGCCTTTCCCCGCCACTATTCATCAATTTACAGCCTGTCCCGCACTGTGGGATTCTTCAGCAGGTTCTGTTAGCAAACTGCCCACAAACTATTTTCCAAGAACGGTGAGTAGGGGGCTAGATCCATCGTTATGCAAATAGACTTCCGCTGGCGCAATGGGGGTTCCCTTCCTCCCCCGCCGCCCACCAGATCGGCTCCGGAGGGGGCCGCAGCCCTGTTGAGCGGGGAGGGGAGGGGAGGGGAGGGGGAATGAGATCCGCCAGCAGCGTCCGTTCCGCCGGCAGGCGAACGCCGTTGGAGAGACGCCTGCTCCCAATGGTTGTCCCAAGTGTAGAGTAGCTGCAATTTAAACGAAGCGCTCACTTTGTGGGAAGATGGCTGTGGAGGGGTGGAAAGAAATCCGTGCACGGGCATTTTAGTCCATGTGGTTCAACTTAATTGCGCGAGAACTCAAGTCAGGGGCCCCTGCCCAGCCCGAACATCTGATATTTATATGCGCTGAGCGGGGCAGCCGACATCCCAGGCCTCCACCGGCAGAAGGGGGCGTGGCTCCCGGCGAGCTGGCTGGAGCCTGGGCGCCCAGGTGGCCGGGTCCGGCGCGGAGCCGGCCATCGTGGCTCGCTCGCCCGCTCGCCTCCCTCCCTCCGGCTACTCCCCGCGCATGCTAATCGCCGTCCCTCGCCCTCGGTGCCACTCACGGCCGCAGGGGGCTCGCCGCTCTCAGCGGCGTCGCTCGCGGGCCTCTCAAAGCCCCTTTCAGCAGCGCCGCGGGCTGCTCTCCGGAGGAGGCCGGCGCTACATAAAGGCGCTTTATGAGGCGGGGGCAGCTTCAGCTGGGGCAGCTGACTCCGGAGCCGCGAGAGAAGGAGCAACAGAGCCCCTTTATCCGCCACCAGGCCGCGCCCCGCGCCTTGGGGAGGCGGAGGGGCTGCCGCCGCGGCAAAGCCTGCTGGGAGCGCCGCCGTTGGCGCCTGAGGCCTAGCTCGCCCGAGCGACGCCGGAGCCGTGGAGCCGTTCCTCGGCGGCACCGCTTCAGACGGGGGGGGGGGGGGATGTAGTGCGTGCTGGGGGAGGAGAGCCGTCGCTTTTCCGCACGAAGAAGGGTTTCTCCTGTAGTACATAAAGGGGGCGAATTCCTCGGGGGGCGCGGGGAGAACTGGGCCTCCTCCAGGCTGGAATCCCCTCCTCAAGCGTTAGTTTTATCTGGAGAGGATTCGTTCGACGGGGAACGACTCTAGCACGGCATATAGGGCGAGGGTGGGGGCACCAAGGCGTAAGACGAATTTATTTGAGTGGGGGGGGGCTGGTGGTCGACGACAATACATTCCGTGAATGCGGAGCAGCCCAAGACCCAGCGCCTCCAATGGTGCGTCGATTACTGCCGGAGTCTTGCACTGTTGACGATCTACAGCGAGCTGATGATAAAGCTGTGGCGGTAGCCGCATTTCGGCGGAGCGAAGTTTGATCTGGACAAGAAATAAATAAATTTTATATATACGAATATGAGAACCCGTGTGTGTGCGCGCATGCACACAGTTCCTCTTACATTGTATATGTATATACACAACCCAAGCCTTCACTCGCCTCCCACCTGCGGGGTGAAGTTGTGAAGCGGCACCGATCAAGTCAGCCCGTGGCTTTTTGCCTAGCGGGCCGGAAAGGATCAGAAGGGGGTTTCCCAGCCAGGCTTCAAATGGGACTTCTCAGTGTAGCGTGATAAGTTCTGCAGCAAACGGCAGCAACGTTTGTAAGGCAGCTTGTCGCTGCGGCCAGATCTACGCCTTGTGTCATATCATTAGGATCCCATCATGGTAACGCTATATCCCTCTTGTGCATTTATACCTGGTAGGACAGTCAGTGACATTTGCTGCAGTATTTTGGATAATGTGGAACAAAAAGCAGGAAATGCTATGATAGTGGCATATCGAATGTGTAATGTGCCCCAACAGTTATCAGTGCACTTCAATACTGCTATAAAGCAGTAATGTAGATCTAGCCTAGGACTCGTGTGAATTGCCAGCCCTCCCACATTCAGGGACATGACAGAGGTGAGATGTATGCCTCTTTACTCCACATTCATTAACCTACAGAAAACACCAGTCCTCTAGTTGCATCCCCGCCCCCACTGTCGATATTAAAAGTGAGAATAATCTCCATCCACGTAAACCTACTTATCAGAAGTGAGGGCAGGTACCCTGTTGCCACGCTTCAACCACCGGGTAGCTCAGGACTCGTCTCCTTATGCCTGCGTGTAAATGTGCACGCCCCGCTTTTCTGACTTGCTATGCCAGGGCATAAGTGATCTGCCTTAAAGCGATAAGTAGGTGCCCTTAGAAGTCTTACTACACGTGTCAATGAGCCGTCCTCAGGCACCACAGACATAACTCGCATATCTCATATCACTTAAACTCAAGCCTTCCTAACGGAGTCACATATTCAGCAGGGACTCATCAAGGGATGCGAAACCAACTGATGTGAACCAGCCCACGGAACGATAGAACTGTTACACCACCTGGTCCTACCTCAAACGCCACGTTTTCCCATTAGATTAGTTCAAACATTAAATGCCGGGTAATCCAGCTCTGTACGCATGTGTGTGAACCAACCAGCTCTAAGTGAATCGACTCGAGACAAAAATGCCACTGACCTTTAAAAAATTAATCTGAAATTGGCAACCAAAAACACCCAGTGAAACCAAAGACTTGGAATAGAATCTCTGGGTTCAAAGAGGATTGGTATTCCCGCAGCCTAAAGACATGTACTTGGAATTAACTCCCATTGTTTTCAACAGAACTTCTTTCCTAGGATGTATAATTGGGAACTACAGCAATCCATTTGGCTAAATCCAAGTATTTGGGTCTAAATGGAAAAAAGGCGTACGAAAACGAGCAAAACGCCGGTGTGTTCTGGCATTGTGGCGTATACAGTCACCTCTTTTCACTTACCCACCCCCACCAGAAAGAAAAATCAAAAGGGGCTTTGGCAGATATGATATATGGGGGCAGATGAGCTGGGCTGGTATTCAAAATATTACCCATTGTGTTGTTAATTGCCCTTAACTCGGCCGCTTTATGACTATAATAAATCCTTTAATATTAATAAAGGGAAGTCTCAGTTTTCCGTGCTGGGTGTGCAGGTGTCCTCCCAAGCAACCTGTTCACACTGAGAGCTCCTGATGTTAATTCTGCTCCCGGGGTATTATTTAGCTGGCTAAGCAGGTGCTGTTTTATTTTTATTTATTTATTTTAAACGAAACGAAAAACAGCCGCGGCCAAATAAAAGGCTTGTTTAAATTTGGCTCTCTCCGAGCAAGAAGAATCGGCTGATTTCTGAAGTGGAGGAGGGTGCCGAGGGGGGGTGGGGTGGGGTGGGGTGGGGGGAAGCGACCAGGCTCTTCTGTTGCTGCTGCCGGGATATGACATTTCCTGTGGTGAAGCCTGCATTGGCTGCTAATAGAGATCTAATTGATGGGTGAAGTCCCATTTCCGCACTCTCTCCTTTATTGCTCCATCCAGTCTGTTGCAAAATATAAACCTTAATCTGATTGAGCAATTCCTCCAGGATTCGGTGCAAGCTCACAGCCCAGGAAAAAAAATCGTTATTAAAAAAGTTAAAGCACAAGGCTTGGATCCCAGAACCTTGCATGCTTCAGGGGGTGGGCCTTTCTGCCATTTAACACTTTCTCTTTCTGCAATCAGTCCCTCTTGATGATTATTAATATCGAAAACTAGGGCGGGGGGTGTCGATCGGTGACAACGCCAACCCCGCCTCTTCCCTTTCAAATACGATTGTCGATGTTCTTTTTTCTGGAACGAATTGCATCACTTAATGCTGCTCGTAGGCTGGAATCCTTCCATCACTCCCTACGACCGCCTCCCCCTCCTCATCCATACACTCATGTTATATCAGGAGAACTGCTTGATTGGATATGATAAACCTCATCACACTATTCCTTACGATTTCTTCCCGCTGAGAAATTCATTCTCGCGATTGTAGGTCAACCGAAGAAGTCCGGGTTGCCAGACGGCCCTAGTCAATTTCATACGATTGTAAAGGCCTGCAAGCTCTGATGGTGATGATGGGGATGTCTGAATGCTTTTTAAGAACAGTATTGATCCTACTTCCGCCATTTACATATAAAGCCATGGGATTTACATATTTTCCACGTCCATCCTAAAACCATTTACTTGGAAGTAATTTCCACAAACCTCAATGGGATTTTGTTGTTGTTCAGTCGTTCAGTCGTGTCCGACTCTTCGTGACCCCATGGACCATAGCACGCCAGGCCTTCCTGTCCTGCGCTCTCTCCCGGAGCGTGCTCAAGTTCATATTCATTGCATCCGTGATGCTATCTAGCCATCTCATCCTCTGCCGTCCCCTTCTCCTTTGGCCTTCAGTCTTTCCCAGCATCAGGGTCTTTTCCAGGGAGTTTTCTCTTCGCATTAGGTGGCCAAAATATTGGAGCTTCAGCTTCAGTATCTGTCCTTCCAATGAGCACTCAGGGTTGATTTCCTTTAGGATGGACTGATTTGACCTCCTTGCAGTCCAGGGGACTCGTAAGAGTCTTCTCCAGCACCACAGTTCGAAAGCATCAGTTCTTCGGCGCTCAGCCTTCCTTATAGTCCAGCTCTCACAGCCATACATTACTACTGGGAAAACCATAGCTTTGATTAGACGGACCTTTGTCGGCAAGGTGATGTCTCTGCTTCTTACTATGCTGTCTAGGTTGGCCATAGCTTTCCTCCCAAGGAGCAAGCTTTTAATTTCATGGCTACAGTCACCGTCTGCCGTGATCTTGGAGCCCAAGAAAGTAAAATCTGTCACTGCTTCCATTTCTTCCCCTTCTATATGGCAGGAAGTGATGGGGCCAGATGCCATGATCTTAGTTTTTTTAATGTTGAGTTTCAAACCAGCTTTTGCACTCTCCTCTTTCACCCTCAACAAGAGGCTCTTTAGATCCTCTTCGCTTTCTGCCATTAGGGTGGTATCGTCTGCATATCGGAGGTTGTTGTGTTTAGTATAGGAATCTTCAAATGAAAGCTGCAGTGCAGTGCTCATCTAAAATGAGAGGTACCGGGGCAGAAGTTTGTCTAGCTGCCCATCTCGAATCCCATGTCTCTAATTCCAGGTGTGTGGGGTGGGGGCGGGGTAGCTGAGGTTAATTTTGTGATGAACAAAGGGCACTCTGCACATGTTCATGTATTATTACTGTGGATGTTTCAGTGCTGACTGCTGGCATTAAAACAGGTTCCAGGTTCAAAGACCTGTCTCACTCTCAATCAACCCTACTTCCACTGTGCTCAGTGGCAGAACTCCTTGTGATTTTAATGAGACAGGACTGCACCCTCACATCCAGACTCTACACAGGGTTACTTAAAAGAATGGCAAGTTCACACAAAAAATAGCTTGATCACTCAACTTTTGATAACTTGAATGCGTGACCTGGCTCCATTGACAAACGTTGTGTCTGAGACTAGGAGATGTGACTAGGATTCTGTGGTGTTTGATCTGTGGTGGCTTATTCACACATGCAAACCATCACTTTGATGCTTGCAGTCAGCAAGCAATGAACATGCGTGCATGGACGGCATGAACCATTGGCCCTGAGTCTCATTGGCCCACTGGATCTTCTCTCCATTGTATTTGGAATCGAGATGCCATTTTAAAAATTCTGCTGTGATTAAAGGGTTTCAGTTAAGAATTTTATTGAACAGTGAACCTTTTTCAAAATGTTCAGTCTATGGTGTCAAGTGCACAAAATGTTCCATTTGTTGAATCAGGCAGTGAAATGCATTGCCCAGTCCTCCAAGACCTGCACTGCTGCAATGCCTATTGAAATGAAGGGAGTTTACAGGTGGTCGAGGGTTACATTCTTCTTGACACTTCTATGTCTGTCTGTAGAACTTCCAAAGTTGTACTGTACAATCCACATTCTCATACCTGTCCCCTCCCTTTGGGTCCTACTAGGAATATGAAGAAATATGAAGCCATGCTCAACATTAATCTGTAATTTAATCTGACATGCATTATATTGAAACCCAGTTTTCTAAAATACCCACACTTGAAATAGCTTGCATGTATATTGGTGTCTTTTTAAAAAATGCATGTTAACTGATATGATCTGACTGAAATATTTGTCGATTAACTGTTTTACTTTTAATCTGTTCATTACAAGCTTCAGCTAAATATGGCAGTGGTTACAGTAACCTGCCTGAATTTGAACACATACATCCATAGACTGTCCAGAAGCCTTGCAGCACCAATCAGGTGTGATTAAAATCCAATTTTAAACCCCTGTCTCAAATCCATGATTATCAACACTCCTGAAATGATTAATCCTTTCAGTCCCTATTGATGTCACCTTGCAGTTGAGATTTCAGGAATTAGTCTTTAGTCGATTATTATTAGAGAGATAATAAACCAAAAAATGTGTGCAGGGCCCCTTCTCCCTCCCTCTCCAATGCTGTGACTGTGTGCCAGGACTGGACTCTAGGAACTCTTGCAGTGTCACAGAACATGCTGGGACCTTACTCTCTGGATCCCTGGTTGTGCAGAATTTCAGAGTCACACCCCCAGCACCAGATGCTCCTTATAGGAAGGCCCCCTCTGTTACCTCCCCTGATTACCTAAACCACACATGGTTACTCCTCAGGAGTACCTATATTTCTTGCAAACTTATGGGTTCCACATGTATATACCATTATTGTCATAAACAACTCACTGTGCAGTCCTGTGAATATTTATTCAGAGGTAAATTCCACTGTGTTTAATTGATCTTATTCCCTAAGTAACTGTGTTCAGGATTATAGCCTAACAATATAGCAATCCTATACCTGTCTACTTGGAAATAAATCTCATTGAGTTCAGTGGGGCTTACTCCCAGGTAAATGGGTATAGGATTGCAGCCTTAATGAGCCCATGCATTTTATTTATTTATTTATTTATTTGACTTGTAACCCACCTTTTTACCAAAAATGGCACTCAAGGCAGCATGCTAATGGCACAAATCTCTTTACTTAAAAGATTTGGCATGCTTGATAACACTGCTATAATTTCTGAGGTGTGAAAAAAGCAGCCACTACTAATGCCCTTAAAATTAAGTAGGTGTTTGGGGGTATTGCTTTGTTTTTGCAATTTAATCTTGAATATTCCCCCTGCACATGCACACACACACACAGACAAGCAGGAGTCTAAACCTTCCTGAGAATTCCCATCTCAAACTGGAATCCAAGATGTCCATCTTACTCTGAGAAATTATCACTCTATCCTTGAATAATAATAATAATAATAATAATAATAATAATTTTGTTCTCCACGCCCCATCTTGATCTTTTCACTCCTCTGAAATCTTTACATCCCATACATCAAAGATTACATCCTCCATTGTTTGATTCTGCCCTTGCTCCCTTGCTGCTCCCCATCAGTAGCAACTCTTGACATCTGTCTGGATCCTTCTGTTGGTGTCTTTAAATGCATGAGAAAATCTTTCTTCGTCACCCGATCTTTCTCTGACTCGTCTGGCAGCTTTACCATTGCTCACCATTTCCCTTCCCTTATGTGCCTTGCGTGTGTGTGTGACTTATATGGTAAACCTCATGTCAGGGCAGAGTCTATGCCTCTTGTATTGTGTTATTATGTATAGTAGAAATACAGAAATACATTCTTTAGGACAGGCTTCCCCAGCCAGGCACCCTTCGGATGTGTTGGAATACAAGCTCCATCATCCCCAGCCAGCATGGCAATTGCTGGCTGGGGGACCATGGGAGTGGTTGTCTAACATATCTGGAGGGCTCCAGGTTGGAAAAGGCTGCTCTAGAAACAACCACGACAATACACAAACACTGGTGGGTTCGTGCTTGAATGCCTGTGTATATAGCAAACTTGGCGAAGTGTGGCTTGTAAAGATAATGAGACATTTCGGATTCCAGTCTAAGGCGGGGATTCTCAGGTGAGACGCTGCATTTAGAGGTCTTCTTTCTTTTCAGGGTCAATCATAAACCATAATGATGATCCCAACCTTATAATAATCAGCCCCGCATTTGGAAAGCCCAGTTCTCAACGTTCCCGACATCTCCGCGCTTGTTTTCGTAAACCCCTTGAACGCCACCCGACCCCCTTAACTCTGCTCTTCTTCACCCCCGGTAGCTGTCGCCCCGGCCTCTACGTCCGTGCTTGGGAAGGTCCCTCTCCGCCCCGGCCATGTCGACAGGGAAGCGTCCTTGCTTTCACAAAGGCCTCTTTGCCTTTCTGCTTTCTTTGCGGCTGTCTTTCTTTCTTCCTCCAAACCTCGGAAACATCAGCGAGCGAGAAAGGGGGTGTGCAGGCATTCTGCGGCTTTACAAATCTCGCTTCGCTCCCCCCCCCCCCTTTTGATCGGTTAAATGAGGCGGAACGCTATGAAGGGGATTTGAACCGCTCTAAATGATTGATGAAGCCGAGGGCAAAGCGGAGCCTTTTCCGGATAAAGCTCCATACATCCCGGCATAATGGCTGGATAGTGGCAGGGCTGGGCTGCTTCAAAAGCCGTGGCCCAAACGTACTGAGAAAAAACAGCGAGGGAAGGTGCTCTGTTGTTACCTAATCAGTTTATGCGCTGCGCCACCAGCCGCCTGAAGGCGCAGAGCGCTGGAGAGGAAGTGGAGCGGGTGAAAGGGGAGAGATCAGGCCGCAAACGCGCACCCACGCACACACACCCCGCCCGCCGCTGCCCCCGCTCGCCCCCTCCTCCCCTCCCCTCCCCTCCCCTCCCCTCCTCTCCGCCTCGCTCAGGGCTGCGATCGGCCCATGCAGCTGCCCGCCTGAGAACCCAGCATGGGACGAGCGCGCTCGCTCCAGGGAGCTGAAGGAGCCGGGCGGCGGGAGAGAAAGGCGGCGCGAGAAAGCGAAGGTACAAATGGGACGCTCAACAATCGACGCGGCCCCGCGCCTCGCCTCGCTTCGCCTCCTCCCACGCACCGCGCGGAGCGCCGCTTCAGGGGACCGACCGCGGACGAGCTTCGTCCCTCTGGCCTGGCCAAACAGGAGAAGACATCCGGTCCGTAAACGTGGCATCAGTCCCTTCAGCAGCAGACTGAAATTAGATGAAGATTCTCTTTCTTTCTTTCTTTCTTTCTTTCCTTCCTTCCTTCCTTCCTTCCTTCCTTTCACCATCCCCCATCCACTAGGAAATCAGCGCCAATTTTCCAGCCCGATCCTACGCAGTTAATCGCTTCCAAGCTCATTGACACTAGTGGTTCAAGCCAGGCCATTCAGGACCAGGCTGCAAGTGTTTCTTTCGGCATCCTACCCCTTTCGCCAAATGATGAATAAAGTTTCGCTGCCTCTGACAAATTACATAGGAGCATATTAGGAAGCTGCCCTAGACCGAGTCAGACCATTCGTCTATGCAGCCCAGTATTGTCGACACTGACTGGCAGCAGCTCTCCAGGATTTCAGGCAAGATTTCCCCCTAATTCTACATGGAGACGCCCGGGATTGAATTTGGCACCATCTGTATACAAAGCAGGTGTTCTGCCACTGAACTATTACAGACCCTCGTAAATTGAAGAGAATTAGCCGCTGGGATTTATACAATAAATAAATAAACCTTTCTCTCTGCTGTATTGGTGTACCACATACAGAGAAATTTGCAGGGAGGGAGGGAGTATTCGAAACACAATGCCGTGCCTGCAGTCTGAAGTGTGGAATGCAATCTACCTCCTCAGTCTATCTCATTCCATGTAATGGGTAGGCCAGCTCTAAACTGCAACAGAATCTGAAGCCTAATCTGATACATGTTTACTCAGAAATAAGGCTCTTGAGTTCAGTGCAGCTCACTGCCAAGTAAGTGGCCTTTGGTTTGCAGCTATTTCCTGAAATGCAGAACTGTAGTAATATATTAGTTGCCTGGGCAATGAATTTGTACTGTATTTCTCAATTGGCACGGTATGCTAAAAGTAACAGTTCAGATCCCACAGCTATTCTTTATATGGCTGTGGCATGGTGGAGTCACCATGAATGAACTGTTTTTGTTTTGTTTTTTGTGTCATGGGCAGTGTCAGAAATGCTCTAAAACGTCCTGAGGTCAGAACTCACATTATATCACCAATCTGTTGTACTGGCCTATTCTGAGAAAAAGTATTTTTAAACCCACTTGCAGCATGGTGGTGTAGCTGTTAAAAACCCACTTTTGTCAGTTATCCCATGCTAATGCTACTGAGCATGCTCAGTAACAGCAAGTGAAGATGCTGTTTTTTATTGCCCTTTTATTGCCCAGACATGGAATCTGATTCTAAGGAACTATGGGCAAAATAAGTCTGAATCAGGGGAAAGAGGATCAGGCACTACACAATGCATTATTTTATGCCCAAATACGACTACAACATATAGATGACCAAAGAGCTGGATGTGCCTGATCTCGTCTGATCTCGGAAGCTAAGCAGGGTCAGCCCTGGTTAGTACTTGGATGGGAGACCGCCTGGGAATCAGGCTTCCTGCACTGAGCAGGGGGTTGGATTCGATGGTCTTGTAGGCCCCTTCCAACCCTATGATTCCAGAAGTACAATACCTCTAGACCAAATGGTGTGCAGGTGGCAGTATCTTCAGTGCCCCTGTCCATGACTTCGACATTTTAAATGGAATTTCTAGCCCAGCTCACAACTTCGATGCACTATTTACATGCATGATAAGATCTCTGGTACATGAAGTGTAACTTTCCCTGCAGTTTAAAGAAAACCAACAACAAACATGGATGCAATGTTGGCCATGGAAGCAAGTGTTGCCAGGTTTAAAATCTGAAGGTGAACTGACAGCACTCTTTCTTTTAGCTGTTGAGTGGATAGTTGAGTTCATAACCCTAATAGTCACCTCGCAAGCCTGACATCCCACAAACCCAGGTAGTTGCCTTGGTTGTCAGGATAAATTGGGCTGCCAATCCCCAAAATGGCTTCAGAACCTGGATAGTTCCTTTAGAGTTCTGACTGGTTGTGACTGAAACCCAGAGCGGATTTACAGCCCCACTGACATTGGAGCCACCAGCCTCCACTGACATTATTTACCTTGTCAAGGCAGCATTGCAGAACTGTGCTGTTTGGGAGGAGTTCCCACAGTAATCCCATCATTTCCTTCAAGGGAGAGGAAGAGAAGAGGGGCTGAATTCTAGCATCCCCCCGCACCACCCTGCCCCCGCACCACACACAGAGATTTCTACCCAGACTATCATGCCATAAGTGTTGCACAAGGGCACTGCATAAGGGCCACAGACTGTTAGGCCAGGACTTTCATTTTTTTAAGTACAGACATGATGCTCTTAAAATGAACCAGGACTCCTATTCTGAACTCTTCATAATAGTTTCTTTAAATAATAATACTAATAATAATACTAATAATAATCTGAAGATTGTATGAATGACTAATAAGCTAGGATGAGAAATTAGTGGTCTTTGTAAACTAATACAAGGTACAATTTACTAGGGTAGCTCAACAAATGTTGTGATTGAAAGGGTGGTGCCATATAATCAGATACGTAAGTTTAATAAGGGAAGCAATTACATAAGCTGTGCAATTGAAAGGGCTATGCAGCCTAAAGGGTTCTGCAATTTGAAAAGCTCTTACTGTGTGTGTGTGAGTGTGTGTGTGCCATATTCATGGACCGCACACACATTCATACATACCCCATCTGTGTATGGTGCTTTACAAAGCAGCATAAGCAAAACAACCCTGGTCCTTGCCCCCTAGGAGCTTACACTATTAAAGTCAAATTTTCTGGGAGATGACAAAGGAAGGAAAAGTAAGCTAGAGGTAGGCCATATGGCACCCCCAAGCATCAGTACACCCCTGGACACCTTTCTTGGTGCCTGCCAAGGTGCCCTACCCTTCCTACTTTTAAAAAAAAAACAAACGTATTTTCTTACTGACAGCTGTGAAATGGGTTTCTGTTGCTACTGAAAGCAGGGCTCAAAGGAGTTGTGTAGTGCGTTAGGGCTCAGACTCCACGTCTGCCCTGTACTCAGGCTTTGGAGCAAGATACTTGTCCTTTGCCAGGCCTCCCATGGCAGCCATTTTGTGGTGATGCCCACAATGGGTTCTCAAATTGCCAAATGTGCCCATGGCCCAAAAAGCAGTGGAGGCTGGTGGCCCCGATGTCAGTGGGGTGGTAAATACACTCCAGGTTTCAGTCAAAACTCTAAAGGAGCCATCCAAGGTGAGCTCCTTGAGAGTTCTGACTGGTTCTGACTGAAAGGCAGTGTGAATCCACCATCCCACTGACATCGGAGCCATCAGCCTCCCTGCCAAAAAGGTTGCCTCCCCCTTGGATAGGCAATGGTAATAAAGATTCATAGTTACTGAACCACCAACTACAACAGCAGCGTGAAAAACCTGCAGGATCGCTGCTAGTGCGGAGCTCCCATACCTCACAGTGTAAACACATTTGATCCTGCGCTTCAAGAAACCTGCTTGGAGGGGTGTAAGCAAAGTGCCAGTGAATGGCTCCAGACTGTTCAACAGCATTCTATTATAAACTATCCATGGTAGCAACAGAAGAGGGAAGCTGCAGTGGTTGTTCAGTTTTGCCTGCCCCCTCCCCGCTCCCTTTGGAATTGGGACAATTAAGCCAGTGTTCAGAAGCTATTCCATTAATCATGGTTTCACTGCACACACACACAGCCTGTAGGAAGTTTGCTAATTTCAGACCACCATACCACAGTGCTTTCATCATTAGTCCGGAGTCAATACCAGATGCCTTTCCATTTTTTAGCTGTCCAACGGTTTGCATAAAGTCATCCATAGTAAATGGATCACAACTTAATGGGCAGATCAGTCAGCACTGGGAACATCTTGCTTGGAAGGACTGAATCATCACTGGCATGGAACACATCTGGCTAGTTCTGACTCTGTTCCTTCCTCTGACAGTTCCTCCCCAAGTTCCTGCTCTGTGCCTGGAGAACAGGTCTGCCAAGAGCAAGGAAAGCATCAGACATAATCTACTACAGGTGTCCTATATTAATCAAGCCTCCCATGCCAGAGTCTCACACACAGAGCTACAGACTTCCACATGAATTTGTCCTGGGCCTCTCATAATTCGAAATACTTACAGTGCTCTTAAATTTGGGGAGGGTGAAATCATGTGTCTACATCAGGTGTAGGCAACCTGACATCCTCCAGGTGTTTTGGACTACAACTCCCATAAGCCCCATCCAACATGGTCAATGCATAGGGGTTATGGGAGGTGTAGTCCAAAACAAATGGAGTGCACTAGGTTGCCTACACCTGGTCTACCTTAAGGAAGCGATGGGCATAGGCAACATTTTTCCCCACACACAATTCAGAGGGGTTAAAAAAAAATTTTTTTTTTAAGCCCTAAATGGCTTGGGCCCTAGTTATCTTAGACAACACATATCCCCATATAAACATTCCTGCTCCCTAAGATTATCTGGAGAGGTCTTGCTGTGCAGACTTTCTTTTTCTACTGCTAAAGATAAAGATTGACAATGACTTATGCCAGGACCTTCTTCTTGGTGGCACCATTTTTGTTGCACTCCCTCCTTAGAGAAGCCTGTCCAGTTCAGTCCTTGAGGACTTTAAAAAAAAATGCCAACAACTGTAATTACTTTTTGATTCACTGGCTTAGACTGAGTTTAGCATTAATCTTATCTGCTGAAGATCTGATGTTTAACTGTATGTAGCTAGGTTTATGTGCTTTCATGTTCTAAGGGTACTGAATCTATATCTGTCGAGCACTTATGTGCTGGGACCTGCCTTGAATTCCTTTTGGACAAACAGTGGGACAGATGTTGAAGGAACTAAAAAGATGATCCTAGAACAAGGCCTCACAACTTGTGGCTCCCCAAGCTGAGCACAATTCAGTAGCCATGTGTGGTCTATCAAGTCCTTAGCAATTTCCCTTTTACTGAAGTTCCAGGCAGGTAGCAGAAACAGGAGAGCTATCAAACCCATTTTGGACCACAATACATGATGGGCTGAATTTGGCTTAATCAGTCATGTGTGCAGGCCTGACTTGGACTCTAGAGCAGTCTAGACTCTTGGCACTGTGTTATCCCACTTGCGAGCGGATGTAGACCTCAATCGTTTCTACATTCCAGAAGGACTCTAGATTCAGGAATGACACCCTTTTATCATAGGAGGAGTGATGACTGGTAGTGACTGTCAGAAGCATAGAGATGCTGTCTCTTCACTCTTGCTACGTATGAGAGCCAGTGTGGGGTAGTAGTAAGAACAGGGGTAGGCAACTTGATGCCTCCAGAAGTTTTGAGCTGCATTTCCCATGATCGCTAACCACTGGCCATTTTAGCTGGGGCTGATGGGACATATAGTCTAAAACATCTGGAGGAGACCAAGTTGTCTATATCTAAGTCAGTGTGTCACACTAGGATTGTGGAGACTCAGGTTCAAGTCCTCACTCAGCCATGAATCTCACTAGATGACTGTGGGCCACTCATGCTCTCTCAGAGCAGAGACATAGGAAGCCGTCTTATATTAAGTCCATCTAGCTCAATATTGTCAACACTGACTGGCAGCAGCTCTCCAGGGTTCCAGACAGAGGTCTTTCTCAGCCCTACCTGGAGATGCCCAGGATTGTACCTGAGACCTTTTGCTTGCAAAGCATGTGCTTTATCACTGAGCTATGCCCCCTTAGACTACCTCACAGAGTTGTTGTGAGGATGAAATGGGGACAGATAACCAGGTATGCTTCCTTGAGCTCCTTGGAGGAAAGTGGGATATAAATCAAAGACATAAATGAATGTTTCCATTATGGTTGATTATAGTCCATGGGCTGGATCCAGATTTAGTCATACCTAGAGTTGACCTATTGAAATCAATGGGACTTGAGGCTGTCATGGCTTACTTGACCCATTTGTTTCAATAGGTCTACTGTATGTGTGGCTAAACCTGGAAGCAGTCCAAAAGCTCTGTTTGGAACTTTCACTGTTTTGTTGCATATTTGCTGGATCTCTATTTCTTGAACAGCCTTTTCTAAGAGGCTTGTTCAGACATGAAAGTCTCTCTGTATTTTCTGTTCTTCAGTTTCTTGTCTTGTCTTTTCTCTTTTAAGCTTGATTTCTTTCAGACTGTTTTGTCTTCTGTCACGTTGCCTCTCCATGGAAAAAATGCACTGTTCAGGTCCTTGCAAGCTGTGTAATCAATTAACCTGAATAGTTGAGTTCTAGTCTGAATGCACAGATATTTCCCATTTCAAAAAACTATAAAACCAGTGATAGGATCCTGAAAAAAATTGTGTTCAGTGTATGAGCCAAACTAAGGAAAATGAGAACTAATATTCTGGAGATCAACGCTGCAGGCGTAGATGCCTTGGCCACAATCCAGCACAGAGTGAAGCACACAGATAGCACAATTATATGCGTGTTTACTCAAAAGCCAATTTTATTGTGTTTGGTGGGGCTTGCTCCTGGGAAAGTATGCATAGGACTGCAGCCTTAAGACCATTGAAATTTAGGAGCATAAAAATTAGGGGCCATAAGTGTGCTTAATTCTGTCAGATTGCAGCCACTGACTTGGACATAAATTCTACTGATTACTGTGAAAGTACATCCATCCACATAGTAATGTGGTGTAAATAGTACATTCATCGTATCTTAGGTTGTTTTTTGATGCTGCTGCTGCTGATGATGATTAAAGGCAGTAGTGATTACATTATGTGGGTACTCTTGTTGATTCTAAGGAAGGAATTGTGGGACACAATCAAGCCCCAGTTAAGCAGACCTGAGCCCCATTGATTTCAATGGGGAAGATTTAAGTAGAAGCTGAACTCTCCAGTTGAAATCAATGGGGCTTGAAAGTGCTTAACTTTAACTGAGTCACTGTGCCCTATGACTTAAAATAAGACACCAGCCAGGTGTAGACAGTGGTCAAGATCCAATCACAGTTAAGAAAGTAGAAATCTGATTGATGTTAAAGTGAAAGTTTAAGCCTATGCTCAGCTCATCCATTGGCATCAATGGACCTTCAGCACAATCATTAGAATGGTTACTCAAAAGTAAGTCCCACTAAGTTCAACAGAACATACTCTCTAGCAAGCAAGCTCAAGATTATGACCTTAACAGTGTAAGCCTATACATGTCTACTCAGAAGAATCCCTACTGACCACAGTAGGACTTACTCCCCCAAAATGTAAATAGAATTGCAGCCTTAGGGTTATATCCAATGTTAGTCCTATCTAGAGTGTTCGGTCTATTCTAAATAGGACTAACATTGGATTAGGGATGTACGAAAGTCACTTACCTTTTCGAAGGGTGACATTCATGGTGGGGGGAGGTGCTCTGTCCCTCCCCCTGAAATTCTGGCCGGGGGGGGAGGCGCTCCATCCCTCCCCCCCCAAATCCTGGCCAGCCGGCTCCGCTCCGCAGGGATTCTGCGGAGCTGCCGGCCGGCTCCACCAGCGGCCGGACATCCGGCCGCTGGCTAGCAGGGATGCAAATGGCGGCTGTAGCCGCCGCCGTTTGCATCCCTGCAGTCAGCCGTGATAGGCTACGTAAATGTTTACGTAGCCTATCACGGCTGATTTAAAAGGAAAAAAAAATGTGCATACGCAAATGGCGGCGCCCATGGGCGCTGCCAATTGCGTTCCTTATTTTGGCATGTCTTAGTCTACGTAAACATTTACGTAGACTAAGACGGCAAAAATAAGGGGAACGCAAATAGCGTAGCATCTACGCTATTTGCGTTCCCCTTATTTTCGCCATCTTAGTCTATGTAAATGTTTACGTAGACTAAGACGTGCCAAAATAAGGAATGCAAATGGCGGCGCCCATGGGCGCCGCCATTTGCATACGTGCATTTTTTTTCCTTTCTTTTAAATCAGTAAACATTTATGTAGCCTATCACGTTTTTTTGTTTGTTTGTTTTTTTAACTGGAAATGGCAGTGGCGGATGCTGGTCGGAAGACTGGCCGCCACCGCCGAACCGCCGCTGAACCACCGCCAGAGCCGCCGCCGCCAGGAAGATCCGCCCAAAGTAAGTCCCATCCCGGGGTGGGTGGGGGGGTGGCGGAATGGTCTGTGCTGGCATTCGGCCTCCCTGAGATTCGTGGCGGAATTCTCTGACATCCCTACATTGGATACAACCCAGAGAGTGCTTAACCTTTGACTGGATCAGCCCTCGTATTGTCTTTGCATGTGAATGGTTCTTTTTTTTCTTAACTGTCTCAAAACGTGCTGTACTTTTTGAGATCCTCACAACTATTTCGATGGCTTTAAAGAATGGAAACTGCAGTCAGAAAAATGAGCAACAAAGAGCAGCCAGCAAGTGCTTGCTCAGAGCAGCTCCCTGTCCCATCCCTGCTCCCCTCCCCTTTGACTCTCCTGTCAACGGTCAGTCATAATAAAAGAAGAACAAAGTTCCAAAGTTGCCTGTGGTTCCATTCAAAGGCTCTGTTGCCAGACAAGCCAGCAGGCAAAATTGAACAGCCACGCTTCCCAGCACTGGTTAACAGCGATCGAGGGATCCATAACTCTTCAACCTCTAGATATGCGGGTCATCTTTCAATACTACCCCACTGTCATATACAACGTTTGTCTTGTCTCACATTCAGCTAATTGTGTCAATCTGCAGGGCCACGCTATAATACACATCTACAAAAGCACAATGCCAGCAATAATCTCCTGCCCAGTGGCTTTATTTATTTAAGTGCTATTACAAAGTTTCCTGCCGTAAGAAGACCCAGGGAGGCTCCAACCTACCCAAGCTCCACAACAGCTATCTGCATGAAGGAAACAACAGGATTGGCTCAATTTTTTTTTTATTGTGAGCAAGCAGAATGACAGAAGAGAATGTTACTTGGCTGTAGATATGACATAAAACTTTGCAGAGAATTAAGTGAATGTAAATGTGTGTTTCCTATAGCATTATTTTCTGCTTTGTTTGTTTAAAGTAGGAGCATTATTTAAATTGCTTCTCATTATTCATGGCACAAACAGAAATAGAGGTCATATGTCACTAGGAAACTAAGCATTTAAATGCTTAAATGGAAGACAGAATTGTAACTTACAATTTTAACATGAATTACTTTTAGAGCAGCAAAACAATGTTTCTTCTGGGCTGAAAAATCCAATGGCATTATAATGAAGGGAAAGTGTTACTGTGGCTTTCAGCTTCAGTATCTGGAATCTATTTTCCTCCAAGATATTAAGAATTATATTGCATACGATCAGCCTGTGACTTGCCAAGACCTGCCAAGCCAAAGGCAGCCAACCAGGAATTTACTGTAGCTTGGCAACTCCTTTTTTTGCAGTCACAGACAGGCAGCAAAACTAAGAATTTCAACGAGCCTTAATAGATTGCTATGCTTGGCTCTGCTGGCTATATTTGGCTTGGTGAATCACAATAGGCTCAGTATAAAATAATCAGATTGCTGTGAGATACCAAGGTAATAATTGTATTTTTCTATTGGAAAACCTGCTCAAAATGATCTAAATTAGGAAGGGACCGAAAGTAGATCTGCAGAAGTTTTGGACTTCAACCCCCAGAAACCCTTGCCAGCATGGCTAATGGTCAGGAATGATGGGAGTTGAAGTCCAAAGTATCTAGAGGTCTGTTTGTGGCTCAGCAAAAAATAAATTAAAAAAATCACTACAGATGATAGGAAATTTGAACCATCAGTATGTGGATACTTCCTTAGAAACTTAGCTCCCTGTTTTTTTACAGTGCAATCCTATCCATATCAACTCAGAAGGAAGCCCCATTGAGTTCAGTAGGACTTACTCCCAGAGAAGTGTGTATCAGATTACAGCCTTAATTTTGTTAAAGCTTGAAAGAAATTATACAGTAGGCCAGAAAGATTCAAATCAATCTTTATTTTGTAGAAATGTGAGTAGAGTAATGCACCATTGACAATTGAGCCTCCCTGTTATTTCTGATGTTTGTGCTTCCATCAAATTGCTGTATTATTGAAATCTTGCCTAATTACAGTTTTTATTATTATTATTATTATTATTATTATTATTATTTTATTATTTATTTCATTTCTATACCGCCCAATAGCCGAAGCTCTCTGGGCAGTTCACAAAAATTAAAACCAAACAACACACAATAAAAGAATTTAAAATATATAGAACATTAAAATCATAATATAACAATACAACCACAATAAAACCTAGCAGCAGTACAGGAGTTTAAAATACAGATTTAAAACAGCAAAGATAAAAATTTAGAAAGCTAAAATGCCTGGGAAAATAAAAAGGTCTTCACCTGGCGCCGAAAGGAGTACAATGTAGGCACCAGGCGAACCTCACTAGGGAGCTCATTCCAGAGCTGGGGTGCCACAACAGAAAAAGCCCTCCTCCTAGTAGCCACCTGCCTCACTTCCTTTGGCAGGGGCTCACGGAGAAGGGCCGCTGATGATGATCTTAAGGTCCGGGCAGGCACATATGGGAAGAGGCGATCCTTCAGGTAACCTGGCCCCAAGCCGTTAAGGGCTTTGAATGTTAACACCAGCACTTTGAATCGGGCCCAGAAATGGACCGGCAGCCAGTGCAGCTGGAAAAGTACTGGCGTAATATGAGCTCGCAGGCCAGTCCCTGTTAACAATCTTGCTGCCCTATTTTGGACCAGCTGAAGTTTCCGGACCGTTTTCAAAGGCAGCCCCACGTATAACGCATTGCAGTAATCCAGACGAGAAGTTATCAGAGCATGGATAACTGTAGCTAGGCTATCCCTGTCCAGATAAGGGCGTAGTTGGTATACCAGCCTAAGCTGATAAAAAGTGCTCCGTGCCACTGAGTTCACCTGTGCCTCAAGTGACAGTTCTGGATCCAAGAGCACCCCCAAACTACGAACCTGATCCTTTAGGGGGAGTGCAACCCCCTCCAGAACAGGTTGAATATCACCTAGCCGGGCAGACAAACCACCCACTAACAGTACCTCCGTCTTGTCTGGATTGAGTTTTAAACTTACATTTTGTTGTAGCCCAACTCACCAAAGCTTAGAGTAAAAGGCAAAAGATGCCCAAGCATAATTGATCCATACGTCATGCTGATCCATACATCATGCTGTCTTTTCTGCCAGCCCAAATGAAAAAAGGCATGTATTTCTTTTCCATACCTAAATTGTATATTTATCCCTTTTAAAAAGTCACAGCTGGGCAATACCTTCATTGTTGTTGTTGTTGTTCAGTCGTTAAGTCATGTCGGACTCTTCGTGACCCCATGGACCATAGCACGCCAGGCCTTCCTGTCCTCCGCTCTCTCCCGGAGCGTGCTCAAGTCCATATTCATTGCATCGGTGATGCTATCTAGCCATCTCATCCTCTGCCGTCTCCTTCTCCTTTTGCCTTCAGTCTTTCCCAGCATCAGGGTCTTTTCCAGGGAGTTTTCTCTTTGCATTAGGTGGCCAAAATATTTGAGCTTCAGCATCTGTCCTTCCAATGAGCAGTCAGGGTTGATTTCCTTTAGGATGGACTGATTTGACCTCCTTGCAGTGCAGGGGACTCGTAAGAGTCTTCTCCAGCACCACAGTTTGAAAGCATCAGTTCTTCAGCGCTCAGCCTTCCTTATAGTCCAGCTTCGTTAGTATCAAGTAAACATCACAAAATAGTGATCAAGCTTTCAAGTTCTCCAGAACTTTTTTTGAGGCTGCACATTAAGCAACGTTGAGAGGGGATGGGTGGGGGGAAGAGAAAAAGTGGGTTATGATGTTGGAGCACCCAGGCTTACAGTTTGCAGACCCAGAGATATCACATGCCCAAGTTCCACCAAAGCCCAGTCTGAGGGAGAGGAAGGTGGTGAAGCAAATGGCCTGCTGACGTGGAGCTGTCCCTGGTCCTGCTTCCTCTCTGCTGGCTATTTTCTAATATTTGCCCTTTTTGCTTCTGAGATACCTCCGTTTTGCCAGACCCCCATAAACATGCAAGATCCCCTCTTCTACATAAGCAGTGATGACATGCCTGAGGAGGAGCATCCCCTGAGCAACTTGGTGCCAAAGTATATTGACTGCGAACCATCTCTGCATTTAGTCATGGGTGCAATCAAAGTGCTTCATGGAGCCTGTGGGGCTTTCCATAAGCAGGGGATGCCTCATAAATGTTAGGGAATGTCTATGACAGCCTTCCTCAACCTGGTGCCCTCCAGATGTGTTGGACTACAACTCCCATAATCCTTTGCTGGCTGGGGATCATGGGAGGTATCATCCAACACACCTGGAGGGCACCAGGTTGCAGAAGGCTGGTCTGCAAAGAGGGCAGGGAATCAAAGAGCATTTATGTGCTAAAGAGAACAGGATGCGCCTGTTTATGCAGCATACCATGTGTGAACTAAAGCTTCTTGCAAGGCCCCCTGAATGAAGAGCATTAGGACCAGGTATATGTGCATGCCTTCTGTCCCTGCCATTTCAGGCAATTAATACATTACAGAGCTCACATAGTAGCTGCCTAAAAGTCACTACCCCATGGTATGGCTCCCCATAAGGAAGGTCCTATCACTCAAAGTTACTCTGATGACAGGATTAGTTCGTGCCCTGGTGCCACCCACCTGCCCAAGCCAGAAGCGCTGGGGTGAGAAGGAACATGATCAGAGTGACCCCAAATGATAAAAGCGTCCTCCTGTTACCAAGGTAACATGGATCTGGACCATAAGAGGCGAGTGTTTTTGGCTGCTTTCATTCCTCCTTAGTAACATCTGAACTGGGCTTTGATGATGCAGGAAACAGACAAAATGATGGTAAAGAATACAATGTCTAATGCACTGAGGGTGGTGTAGCTACTAAGTGAACATGTCCCTGGGAGCATGATTGTGCCAGCACTCATGTGAGGCTGCTATATGGATCTTCCTACTTAGAACTTTGGAGCAAATGTGCAAACTGCTCGACACAAAAGTATGGCACAGAGGTACCTTTTACCAAAAAAGAAAGAAAGAAAGAAAGAAAGAAAGAAAGAAAGCCAGGAACAAAGAGCAGGAAAAATACACGCTACAGAAGGGAGCTCCCATTTAATTGCTCCTTAGATATTGCTCCAGCTTGGCGAGGACCTGTACCAGCTTTCCTCAACCTGGTGCCCTCCAGATGTTTTGGACTACAATTCTCAGAATTCCTGATCCTTGGCTATGCTGGATAGGGGCTGATGGGAGTTGAAGTCTAAAACATCTGGAGGGCACAAGACTGGGAAAGGCTGACTACAGTATTTAGCATGATAGTTAACTAAAAGCCAACTATCTGTATAGCCTACATAGTTACTGTTTAGTATTTTTACAGTAAGGAAGTAAGAATAATTTGATCATAGAGTCAGAAGACAGAAATGCTTTTCATCTTACAGAGGTCAACAGAAATGGACCTTTGGAGTAGGCCAATTATGCCCCAAGGATTAGGTTATGTTTAAGCCAATTAAAGAAGACAGGGCAAAATTATATCTATGGAGAGGTTATTTAGGAATTGTCTACTGTAAGGTTCCTTGCACTTTGCTCTGAAATCTCTGATATCTTTCCAAGGCTGGATATCAAAAGCATATGCATTTGTAGTTTCATTGAACATGACGATCCCCATGACCCAATTTTCTTTTCTTTTGAATTGAAGCATACATGCATGGAGTAGTTTTACCTGTGGGAATACTCTCACTGAAGTCAGCAAGGAATACTTGTCTGAAGTCATTTCTAGGCACAAAAGGTTAGCAGGATCAGACATTTGAATGGCAAACAGATTATTAGTACAGTACTATGGAAGAGTGTTTTTAAAAGACCTCATTAATGCTGGCTGAAATTACTGGAACATAAATTGTGAAACTCAATATTACACCAGGGAAGCCAATGTAAAAGAAATAATTACTGACATATTTCTAAAGAAAACACTTTATTAAAAGCCATAGTATCACTGATATCTGAAGCAGCCTTCCCCAACCTAGAGCTCTCTATATGTTTTTGAATGCAATGGCCAGAATTCCTGACCATTGGCCATGCTGGCTGGAGCTGATGGGAGTTGAAGTCCAAAACATCTGGAGGATACCAGGTTGGGGAAAGGCTGAATAACATGGGTTTCAAATAGGAATTGGAATTAAATCTAATCAATTGGAATTAAATTTAATTAATACTAGGAATAGGAACTAAACACACTTCGAATTAATAGGAAACATTGGGATCATAAAGGAAACAATCACAATGCAAATGTTTTTGTTTTACTTGTATTACTTTTTAATTATTATTCCTGACTATTCTTCAACCTGGATGTAGTGATGGCCACCAATTTGGATGGCTTCAAAAGGGGGTTGGACAAACCCCTGGAGGAGAAGGCTATCAATGGATACCATCAGATACTAATCCTGAAGGCTATGTGCTACCCCCAGTAGCACATACCCCTACCAGAGGCAGTGAGCCTATGTACACCAATTGCTGGGGAACATGGGTGGGAGGGTGCTGTTGCACTCATGTCCTGCTTGTGGGTTCCTGGTTGACAGCTGGTTGGCCACTGTGTGAACAGAGTGCTGGGTTAGATGGACCCTTCGTCTGATCTAGCAGGGCTCTTCTTATGTTCTTAACCTTAGGTAATAATAGTTCTTCCCCTTTAATCTCACAGCAACCCTATAGGGTAGGTTATGTTGAACCAGGCAGGGGTGGGGAACCTCTTTCAAGCCAAGAGCCAAATTCAATTTTGGAGATGCTCTTGGGGGCTGCATTCCAGCGGTGGGTGGGGTGAAGGCAAAAGGGGCAGGCCAACATTTTAAAAATACCATCGTATTGTAGCTTAAAGTTCTCATTGCTTTAGGAGTAACTAAGCCTTAGGGGAGGTGTTTCAATATTTTGGAATGGGGGAAAAACTGCACAAAAGCTGGTAAACTACCAAATGATTGGTGGCTGGGAGAAAGGAATGGGGCATGGGGATGGGGTGTGGCCATCTGGGGGATCCCAGGGGGCTGGCTTTGGCCCCCAGACCTGAGGATCTCACCCCTGTGCTAAGGCATAATGACTGGCCTAAGGTTACCTCCTTGAGGCTCATGGCTCTGGAATTTAACCTGGGCATCTTCAGTATAAATCCAGCACTCCCTCCAGTGCACCACGTTGTTTTTTTTCCCAAATCACAAGGAAAGCAGCAGAAACATTGTTTCACATCCCTCCACTTTGCCAAATAGGAGGAAGGTGCCTTATACTGGGTCAGACCACTGGCCCATCTAACTCAGTATTGTCTGTACCAGGGGCACAAGAATACCATCAGCCAAAAAATTACAGCAACACACACACACACAAACACACACACACATCGAAAAATGCTTCCTGCCATAGAAGTCTTGTTCCTAGCATATCCCAGAGTTTCATAGGAAGCGGTGCTCAAAGGCTCCTACTACCTTCTTAGGATACTCTAGGAATGGGCTTCTATGGCAGGAACCTTAGAGCCCATTACTAGACTATTATTCCCTGCCTTAAAAGATCCCAGGAAACAAAAGGGTGTAACTGGGTCAGGACAACCCTGGGTGTGGAGCAGGCAGCAGCCTCCTCCCATCCCCAGGAACCCTCACATAGCAACCCCTATGTGTGAGAGTGTGAGTGGTGTGCGTGTGTGAATGAGTGACTCATATGTGAATGTGCATGCGTGTACATGTGCAGCCCCTGCCAACCCAGCAGACACTCGATGCAACCTTTTTCAGGGCTGAGAAGGTTGTGCACTCCTGGTCTATATTGACTGGCAGTAGCTCTCCAGAGTTTCCGACAGGAGTATTTTCTGGCCTTACCTGGGATGGCACAATTAAAGGGGCATTTGGCACCAGAGAAGCTGGGCCAGAGATCAGTCCCTGTGCAAATGGAGGATGCACCCCAGAACCTTGTCTCAGTTCATGCAGGAAGACAACCATGCTGGAAACAACGTGACTTGGCTGGCAACTTGCGTTCATGGAAAGTGCACCCCAAAACATTGCAGGGCTTCTGGGGTACACTCTCGGGTTCTGTAGGGATATCAGTGCTTCATCTATCATCTATCCCACCCCACTTAGGCTGGCAAAACAACAACAGCCCCAACCCCCAAAACCTTCAGCTATCCCTGTCTGCTTCTTCAGGTTTGGAACACTTTCCTACTAGAACTGGGGGCGGGGGGAGATCCTCAGGCCTGGGAGCCAAATCCATCCCTCGGGGCTTCCTTCACCATACCCTCTTTCCCCTGACCACTGATCGTTCAGGGATCTCCTGGCTTTTGTGCAGTGTCCTCCCCCGGCCCCATGCCCATTTTTAAAAGGTTGAATTGCCTTTCTTAAGGGTTAGTTACTGGCAGTAGGAGCTTGAAGCCAAAATGTGCTGGTATCTTGGCCCCTCCCCTTTTGCCTTTGGCCCCTCCCCCTTTGCTTTTGGCCCCACTCACTATGGAATGTGCCCCCCCTCCACTTTTCCAAAATGGAATTCAGCCCTCCGGCTGAAAAACGCTCAACTCCCCTGCACTAGAGTTTGCTTCTGTAAGACAAATTAATCATGGCAACTAAATGGAACTTCCATATCCAGAGGCACTGTACCCCGAATACTAGTTGCTGGTAGACAAATGGGGGGGGAGCGACGTTGCCTTCTGGCCCTGCTTGTGCATTCCCTAGATACATCTGGCGGGCCACTGTTGGAAACAGGGTGCTATATCCTTGGACTGACTGAGCAGAATTCTTCTTCTTATGTTCTTATGATTAATACAATGGAACAGAGGAGATGGAGGCTACATTGTACATGTGTGCTCCCAGGATGGACACAGAACATTCATTGGATAATGGAATTCAAAATAAAGGCCAGCTAGAGGGATATCATCAATGGCCAGACCAAACATAGTCCCATTTTTGCAGAGAAAGAGAACTTCTACTTGAGACAGATACCAAGCACAAAGGATCAGTCAATTCTTGTCCATATAAAGCTCTTTTCAGAAAGTAAATCTATTTTGTAAATGAATAGGTACAGGAAATCAGTTCTCCATTCATACAGGACAACCCCTTACTTAAAAGGAGCTGCTTGCAGCATGTACAGATCATTGGCAACCCTCTAATATTTTTCTAACGATGCAGTGGCCGTCTATTCCATATATACACAAGCATCCGCCTTATCCAGAGCATAATTGTGGATAATTCAATGTTCAGATTCGATAATGGATGCTCAAATAAATATGAGAATTCCAAGCAAATTTCTGCAAATGAAAAAAGATTTCCTCTGACATAATGGCCTGGTGCAAGGCTGTCTATAATGAGCCGTAATTTGCCTAGAAGAGCATTTTGAAGGGGTTGATCCGTCCACTGGAAGAGCAGCGAACTGCTCAGAGACGAGAAGCAATGAGCCAGCCTGCCTCGTCTCCAAGGAAATTACGCCATGAGCCAGCCAAATTTCTGACAACTTCCATAAATTATTTCGGATTTTCATATTTCAAATTTCATCTGCATTCATCATGTGCATTTGACTGGGGGAAAATGTCTAGGCGGAGGCTCTGCTAGTATTCAGTGCAGCAGTCCGAGGAGCCTGCCCTGGGACTAGATAATCGAATTTAGTTTTGATTAGATTATTCTTCCTGCAGTCTACTGCCAATCTGAAGTATTGTGCCTTCTCTTCTACTTAACCTTCCTGCCCTGTGCCTGTTCCAGCTTGCATGCAGCTCTCTGTATTGTAGAATATATTTGAACAATCAAACTTAGGAGTTATTATTTTGCTTTCTATTGTCCATCCTTATAAAGGCACACATCTTTCACTGTGTTCCCTCTTCCCAGAAATCAGATTACTTCTTTTCCCCCCACCCTTTTCTTATTTTTTTTTAAAGTTTATAATATTGTTTACCATTTTCAGTGGAAAGTGCCCTGTAATTTGGGAGATGGGCAGGGGATTTAAAATAATTACTAAAATATCTCAGTGATGCAATATACCCTAAATAAGAATGATCTTATAAATATCTATAATCATCATCGCTAAGCAATACACAGGAGGATACAAACAGGTAAATAATGAATACATCCATCTATTATAGGTAAACAATTACTGATAACCAAAGTTATTCATCAACCCCTTTACTAAATGGTCAATAAAAATGGGAATGGCTTGTCAAAATCAAGGCATTAGAAATTCAGAATATCAATTCACAGCGGAAATATAATAAATGTCATCAGGATTAACCTTACCCCAAAGCTGTTAAAACAACAAAATATTATTGAAAACCCTTTTCTCTCTAATTTCATTTAAATGACATTTGAATATGTGTCAAGACAATTAACAGTAAAGAGGAATAAAATCATATACAGACATTGCTTATGATTATTATTGTAATTCCTTCACAGGATCTGATTGTATTTCTGCATGTTTCTGTAGTGGAATGTTTACAGTTCCTCATGTTATAGTCTCGTTTCTTAGAAATGCATATAAATTAAACAAAACTAATGTTCTACTCTAAGTAACATCTATCACTTCCCCTGTTATTGGTTTATTTCTTTTTAAAAAAATATAGGGCTATTTGATGCTGTTGTGCATGAGCCAGGGAGTTTAGGTTCTTTATTGTTCTCCATTTTGATGAAAAACAATTGAATTGGGGGCTGTTATATTGAGTTTTGTTCAGTAAATATCCTGAAATCATATTTTTGTTAGAAACTATCAATAAATCTAGTCTACGAAAAGTAATAAGATACAAATATGAGCAGGACCTTTGCAAAGGAAATATTACAAAGAGAGCAAACCTATAAAATATATTAGGGAATGGGATTTCTCCCTTGTGACAGAATATAGGGGGGGGGGGAAATCTGAATTATGTCTTATTTGTAACACTGTATTTGAAACCAAAAGCGTGTTGAAGGCAATAATTATATAGAATGTGCCTATTTGCTTTGTCAATAGGCATGTTTAAGGGATCATTAGTGATGACCTCAGAGTTTTCTCTCTCATTAACAGAATTTGCTGCAACAAAGCATTTTAATATGTAATGTATTTTGCCAAGATTGTAGCCAGTGCAGATCACAATCCAAAAAATCTAACTACAGATTCTTAATCAATTTATATATCAAGTCTACCAGTTAATAAGGAGGTATTAATTTCATTATGGGCTGTTTTGCGGGCCTGATCCTGACAACCTTGATCAACCATGGTTACAGTGGCTTGGAGAAGCCTGTTGAATTCACTGGATAATTAAGCAAGTTTTAATTGCTTGAGCAAGGCTTGCAAAATGTGGTTTTAAATGATAGCGGTGTTAAACCAGAGAAACACAGTGATTTCCCAATATCTTCTTGCGTGTTGTTGATGTAATTTTGTAACACTTTAAAGACATTCCAAGTATAACATTTTCCACCTTCATATATCCACAGTACAGCTTGTCATGATTCAGCCATGCATTTCTAACCAATTTGTGGTCTATCAAAAATAGGTGTTTCGCTAAAACAACAACAACAACAACATGATCTTGATATTCCACGTGACTGGTCAGTTTAGGATAGGGAACTAGTTCAAAAGAATTCAGAGACTGATCCAAAACCCACTGAAACAAGCATAGGTCCTCATTGCCATATTTTCAACACAGAATTTTGTCACTGGTGCATTTTTTTTTTTTTTAAGGCATGCGAGCTAAAAAGATAAACATTTCATTGAGCTAAAACAATGTTGTTTCCTTGTGACAAAGAAAAATGCAAATATTGTACTGGACATAATCATGATCAACAGAAAGATTCCAGGTATTCTTGGTACCCTGGCATACATATACTTAATAACAAGAAAATTAACTACAGAGACCCAAACTGCGACAAATAATGTATTTGCAGACTAATACATGCTTAATTCCAATTATTAGTGGGGGAGCCTGGAGTACATTATTATTTAAAAGCACACCATGCTAAATAGTTTATACAACATGAAAGCATAATGTGGTTAAGTGTAGTTAATGAAAATGAGGATTCATAATCATGTCCTATGAAATGCAATAGAAGTTATACTTGTTAAATTAAATAGACTTCCATATGTGTGTGCGTTCCTTATTGTGTACAATATTAGTCGCTAGCAGACATTACATCCTGGTTTAAAATCTCTCCTAGCTCTGGTGGACAAAATGGAGAAAGTACTAATCCATCTCCAATAACCCCGTCTTTGAAATCAATGGAATGGGGCCAGCCTACCTGGCTAGCAGAGTGAGGCAGCTGTCTGGAGCCTGATTAAACATCAGCATTGGCATGTAAAAACAAACAAACAAACAAACAATGTACCTATGTGGGCTCCCATGATGCAGGCACTTCATTTAAACCACACACGCCACATTAACACACCAGCACAGCATCCTCCCCAGCCACAGATACTTGGCATGCTAATGTTGCCCATGGAGGCATGACAAAAAGTGTATGGTGGAACTATGCATAGCTAAGGTTTGTTATTGTTCTACTACCAGGCAAAAGAAATCCATGTTTTCTTTTGTCTGGATTGTATTTAAATCAGACTTTAGGCAGCAGGTTTTCCAGGCCAAAGTGCAGCAAATTTCAATGATTATTATAATGTTTACTATGTGATGAAGTGGAATCTGGTTTTTCTGTCACAGGCAAACTAACATGTTGGGCCAGATGGGGAGATCAGCCCGTCTCCAGAGGGTGTTTCAGAGTTTCCAATAGCTGGTGTGTGTAAGAAAGATTTCAATATGTATGGAACAAACCACAGCAAGGTCCAATGGCCCATTCTTGGGCGCATTCAAAATTAGATTGTGAAGAAGCTGTAATATATATTGTGATTATTCTCTTTTTCTTAAGCACCACACAAGAACAGTTCAACACTACAACTCTATTTACTTCCAAATAATTGCATTTAAGACTGAAATGTAAATGACAACATAGTTTTAGTGAAATCAGTGGGGGATATTCCCTGAAAACTTAGAGTTACAAAGCAATCAAAACAGGTTACAGTTGGGTTCCTGCAAGTTATTTTAAGGCTAAGTATGTAATAGCTACAATATCTGCATCGGCCCATATTTTTATATGCTTCCCCTATTAACATAAACTGGTATAACTGTCAGGGTTTCCCACCTTCTCCCCAAAGGAATCCTGGGAATTGTGCAAGGACTAGCTGCTAACAGAGTGGTCTCAGAACATGTAGAAACTACAATACCCAGGATTCCTGATGGTTCAGCAAAAGGCCTATACCAATTAAACTAAGTTAAAAATCAGCTTGAGGCACAATCCTATGCATATTTAGGCAGAAAAAAGTCCTACAGCTTCCAGCAACTGACTGGAGGCATTCAAGATGAGGCTGGACAGCCATCTGTCAGGGATGCTCTGACTTGGATTCCTGCACTGAGCAGGGGGTTGGACTCGATGGTCTCATAGGTGCCGTCCAACCCTACTATTCTATGATTCTATGAAAATGGCTCTCCTCTCCTTTTTGCCCCACATTAAAGTTAACATTACAGACTAAACAGCATTATTGAAGTCACCTCTGAAAAGGCCCAAGACATGTCATTTCCTCTCTATTTAAATTAAAGGAGGAAAATATTATTTTAATGGCCTTTACTAGCCTTCCCTAACTTGGTGTCCTCCAGAACTGTTGATCTTCAATTCCCATAACCCCCCCATTCACCTAAACTGACTGAGGAATTATGGGAATTGTAGCTCAACACATCTGGAGGGCTCCAGGTTGTGGGAAGGCTGCCCTATACATTTTAATTAGAATTAGGGAGCAATCCTATGGCCGCTAGTCAGTGGCTAGACGGCCATAGGATATGTGGTTTTCTGGGAACCAACCTCGGAGTCTGCGCCCTGAGGTTGGTTCCTAGAGAACTGATCTTCCCCCTCTTCCGCGCTGCCTCTCAGGCAGCATGGAATGGCCTCATGCTCTGCACTCCCAAGAGGAGTGCAGAACAACCAAGACGGGGCATTCTGGGGCAGGGAAGGCAGAAATGCCAGTACAACACATTCTATGTGTAGTCTGGCAGCCTCCTCCCATGTTCTGCCTTCCTGCAGCAAGACAGCCAAAATCAGCTGTCTAGCCACAAATGCAGGGCCGGAGAAGCGTGGAGGGAATGATCCCCTCCATGCTTCTCCTGCCTTGCATTGGATAAGCAGTTGCCTCCGAGTTCTGAGGTGGCCACTTATCCCGATAGGCTTGCACCCTTATTTATTTAATGGGATAATATCCAATTTTTTAGGGTAAAATCCTCACAAGGCAGCTTACAGCAATTAAGAAATACCATTAGGGACGTATGAATCAGTGAAACTCAAGCTCACCAAAGTTCTCTGAATTCCATTTTTAAGCACGTTCCAACTTGAGTCGGTATCAGACTGCAAGCTTTGTGTTGTTTTTACATGAAAATCTGTGTGTATTTTTTCCAAATGTACACATCAGTTGTGTTTATCTTTGAAATGTACATCGTCTGTTCCCATTGATTAAAGTGTATTTGTGCACATTTTTCAAAAGTATGCATTTTTTCACAAACATTTTTCAAATGTACGCACACTGTTGAAGACATTTCGGGGGGTCCGTGAATCACATTGCCAGCTCGGAAATGTATGGACTTCAACCGCAGATTGAGTCCGAGTCTGTGTTTGGTCCAGAAGGGGCAAACTAGGAAAATCTGGATCAAAAGCAAACTGAAACGAATTTCTCGTACATCCCTAAATACCATATATCAAGCAATAAAACATTATAAACAAAATCAGTATATTAACGATTCAGACAGTAGCAATTATAAACACAAAACCAAATAAAACCATCAATAAAAAGCAGAGCAGAATAAAACCATTTTTAAATCAGCTTAAAAGCTACCAATGAGATGGCTATACGCACCTCCCAAGGGGGGGGGATTTCAAAGATGTGGAGCTATCACAGAAAAGGCCCTGTTGTTGATACCCACCAATTTTATTTATTTGTTTGTTTGTTTGTTTGTTTATTTATTACATTTATATCCTGCCATTTTCCCTCTTTTAAGGAACCCAAGGCGGCATACATAATCCTCCTCCTCTCCATTTTATCCTCACAACAAAAACCCTGTGAGGTAGGTTGGGCTGGGAGTCTGTGACTGGCCCAAGGTCACCCAGTGAGCTTCCATAGTCAAGTGGGGACTAGAACCCAGATCTCCTGGCTCCCAGTCCAACACTCTCAGCACTACACCACACTGGCTCTCTTAATCTGATGGTTTTAGCAGTGATCCAGAGAACTGGGTCTCTGACACCCAAGCAGTTTTATATGGGTGTAGGAAGCCCTTCAGGTAACCTGGTCCCAAACCATTTAGGGTTTTAAGGTCAACACTAGTGCCATAAATGAATAGGCAACCAATGCAACTGGTGCAGAGCTGGGGTAACATCACTTGGAGTAGAATTCTACATGAGCCATGCTTTCATAACCTAAATGTATTGTCTTAACTTGCCTTGTTGCATCCTGAGTCAGTGGGCTTGACTAATCTTACACATGACTCAGAAGAATGTGTACCAAACCCTCATGGCCACAGTTTCTAATCAAAAACAATTTTTGAAAGATAGCAATTTGAAGTGGAAAGGAGCAGGAGCTGGGGTGCTTAACCCATTTCCCACCTGCCACTTCTCTGCTCTAAATCGTAGACAAATGTGCATACTGAAGTCTGCGGGGTGGAAAGCAGCTCAGGTGTGTGTGACTTGTGCTGGAGAAGCAGCAGGTAGAGAAAAGGAGAAATCCCCCCCCCCCCAATTCTCTGTCTCTAATCATCCAAAGATGCCTAACCTTCCCTCCATGGAATCCCAAACATGAGTTTGTAAGGATAAAAACCCCAGAGGGGGAAAGTGGCTAAGGAACACCCTTACTATGACCTGGTTCAAATGATGGCCATAGCTTAAACAATGCCAGGCACGTTAGGTGCAATTTGCCTAATTACATGACTTGTACTGTCCGAATGCAAGTGGCATGGCTTGTTGAGGGAAGAAACGACCCTCAAACAACCCAAGAACAAGCCATGGCCATGGTTATGATCATGGCTGTGATCGTGTGAACCAGGTCAAAGTATAATGTTGTCACACTTCCCTACCCCCCACTTCACTTCAAATGCCCAAACATACACAGATGAGAGGCTTCTATTCCATTACTTCACAGGGTCATACAGATGCAAATTCTCAGAGAAACTCCTGGTCTGCAAGGAATGCCTCCAGGGGATCCAAATGGAATTTACAAGAGTGGTCCGCCATTTGAAGAGGGAGGCGGTCTCACTAGCCTAACTTAATGGTGGGAGGCCCCTCTCTTCTCTTGAGGCCTCTAAGTGCAGCTTCTCATGCAAGGCCAATTGGGTAGATCATCTTAGTTCCTCCCCTGCCTTCTCTCTTTTTGCTCTGCACCTGTGCCTGGCATCTATTAGGTCAATCTCCTGTTCACTGCCTCTCACGGGATGGGGGTGGGGTGAGGAGGGACCCTCAACCTCAGCCAGCTGGACGTTTGTAACCTGGGAAGCAGGCCTACTCATATCTGGACTAGCCTGGGAAAACAACTCCCCCATGTCTGATGGTTCTCGTTCAGAATCTGAACTGCTTTCCCACTCCCTGTGCTCAGAGACACCCCTGACAAATGTATGGGTAGTTCCTCTGACTCAGGATAGAACAAGGCAAATTGTTTCATAACTTTATATTGGGAAAGTGTGGATTGCTTTACAATATATGAACCATTAAACTAGAATTTTGGAGCAGAGATGCATCTGGGGGAGAGTTAGACACCCCCCACCCTGCCCCCAGATTCTGCTCCAAATATGTCCCTTCCAAATATGCTTTGGCTTAGAAATAGCAGCTGATCAAGGGTTCAGTAGATGAGTTTGCGTATAATGCGGAGTTAGGCCTAAAAGAAGGGGTGTTGAACCTCTTTCACCTCAAGGGTCAACTTCAGTTTTGGAGAAGGGGGCAAAATATCAAAAATGCCTCAGCTTATTTTAGCTGAAAGTTCTTACTATGAGAAACTAAGCCTTAAGATAAACATTTCAACTTTTTAGAATGGGGGAACAAGACATGCAAAAGTGAGGGAACCATCAAATGACTGGTCACTGGGGGAAAGGGGGTGGCCATCTGGGGAACTCTGGAGGCCTGGATTGGGCCTGTGGGCCTGAAGTTCAGCACCCCGGTCTAAAGGAATTTGATAAAATGACACTTTTTGCAGTGGGGTGGTAGGACAGGACACACCTAGCCCAGATCACCTACCTTTTCCAACTATTCAGTATAAGATGGTGTTGCTGAAATGCCATAGATTCTAGCCTGAATTTTTTCATCATTGATACATTTTTCACATTTGTGTATTGAAGAATTATCCAGCAGTTACCTGAAAATGAGGTAATCAGGCACTCACCCTTGAAAGCTATGGTCTTTCTTTGCTACATGCGATTTCTACCCCACCCTCCCCTCAGGGTGACCTATATTTCTGACCAAGTCATTAGTTTTACACAACAAATAGCTACCCATAATAAACTGTTTAATAGGCCTGTATGTAAGATATGCATGCCAAAGACACCACTTCTTTTTTTCTTTGACAACAGTAACAACAAAACAAGTATATGTGTGCCTGTTTGTACTGTGTTAATAACATTGTTACTGTTCTTGTATGGTGCTTAAGAAAAAGAGAATAATCACAATATATATTACAGCTTCCTCACAATCTAATTTTGAATGCGCCCAAGAATGGGCCATTGGACCTTGCTGTGGTTTGTTCCATACATATTGAAATCTTTCTCACACACACCAGCTATTGGAAACTCTGAAACACCCTCTGGAGATGGGCTGATCTCCCCATCTAGCCCACTGGTTCAGATGCCCCATAGTAAAGAAGCTGCTGTGGCATGCAACTCCCACCTCACCCCCACAAAAATAGGATATGCCTTCCTCTTGATGAGTCAGCAGGAAGGAAAGCAAAACATTCCTCTCTCTCCCTGCCCCCCACCCTTCTCACCTCTTCCTTTCTGGGTTGGAGAAGTGTGAATCGTCGTCTTGACAAGTGTCACCTTGCCTACATAAAGTTTGCTTCAAACTTCCTTCAGCAATCCCAGGGCTGGTCCTACCTACCATTCAGCAGAGTGAAGCAGTCCCTCAGGTGGTAAATGCTGGGAGGTGGCAGCAAGGTGTTGGAGGAGAGACTTGTGTGCCATGAGGCCTGTTTTGAGTCCCCTAAATTAGCCTGCTGCCTCCAGATGGACTGGAGGATATTGTCCCATCATCAGTGTTGAAGACAGATTCATCTGCCAGTCCAGTTGGCTTTTGTGCATGGGATGGAAGGGGCATCCTATTCTTCTTCACCTTGGGCAGCAAAATGTCTTGGGCAGGCTCCAAGCAATCCTGATTGGAGGATTTCCTTCCACCTGCCAGTCTTTCCCACCACATACACTCTAGGGAGATAAATGGGGTTGGGTTTGCCTATGCATGTTGCCTGTCACTGAACATCTAGTTGAACCTTTGCAGATAAGTTTACTGATTATCTAAAGGTTTGTCTAGTATAGGATATTTAGAACTCTTTAATTTCTTTTTATGCTACTTCTTATTTCTCCCATAACCACATCTTGATCCTTAATAAACCTTTGGATTTGGAATCTGGAGTTTATGTGATATTTTTAATAGATCATGGATCACTCCCACCTTCAAGCCAGATTGCTTGCATCATGCTACATGCTTGGAAAGGAGAGGTAAAGGGAACCATAGATCAGGGAGTGCCTTGCTGTAGCTAGGTGAGAGTTTGCTCAGAGATGCTTGCCTCTTCTCCAGTAAACAACCTGATGATCTGAGCATCCTCCCAGATGTAGGATGAATTGTGGCACCTGCTAACCCTCAGTTAGGAAGTATATTTCATCATGGTCTGCTCCGGAGTGCAGTTGAAGTGGCTTCTTCCACACATCCCTGCTTACACTGTACTTCATAGTTCCCAAAACTAGGGACCACAGATTATCTTGCAAGTCCAGTCAACCAGGGTATGTATTACTAACCCCCTGTAGCATAGGGCCTATATTGTTAGAAAGCAAAGATCTGGCAATAAATTATTTTTGTTATGGTATTTATTTACAATATTTGTATACCGGTCCATATCAGATTTTGGAGCAGTGAACACATAAGATAAAACAGTAAAAGAATAAAAAGATTAAAACACCACATTAAAAAAAACACAGAATGCCAATAGAAACTGTGGCTGGTCAAGGTGACAATGCCTCCTGGGACAGTGCTGTTTTCAGGAGATACCAGAAACAACACAGTGTTCGTGCCTGCCTGGCCTCCAGAGGCAGGGAGTTCCAAAGAAAGGGACATCTCCCGTTTGACATCTCCCTCATAGTGACAGAATATGTCCCAGCTACAACTCCATTGGGAGGGGAAAATGTACATCCTATAACATAGCCTGTCTACTCTATGAGCTCCTGTAAAAGAGACCAGGAACAAGGGGCGTTTGCTTCTCTATGGATGCTCACAATGCTCTTGGAACAATAAAAGCCTGACTGTGAAAATATGCCCAAACTCACACGAAACCAGTCCATTTTGTGTTGGGGCAGTTGGGGAGTTTACTACTGTGACTGCTAATGATGCAGGAGGGGCCTCTATGCAAGGCGCCACAGGACTCAGTCATCAGAACTCAGGTGTCGTACTCCCCTGCGCCACTGGGACAGCTCTCAGCCAGAGGGAACCAGCCCAATTTCTGCTATGCTGCAGCATCACCCATATGGTGGCCGGAGCTGGAACTGCTGTTTTTAGTCCATCCAGGTTAAAACTGCCCTCCTCTTCCCTCAGCCATTTGGCAGCACATAAGGGGTCTCTTTGATTGTCTCTGGCTGATTGTTTTAAATTGTTTTATATTTGTATATATATATATATATATATATATATATATGTTGTTGTTGTTTGTGCTATTTGTGATGTTATTCTGCGAACGGTTTTATACTTTATATAATGTATTTTAATGTATTTTTAATTTTTGTGAACCGCCCAGAGTGCTTCAGCTATGGGGCGGTATAGAAATATAATAAACGAAGTGAAATGAAAGCAAGGACAGGGATGCCGAAGGGCCAAATTCAATTTCAGAGAAGCTCTCGGGGGCTGCATTCCAGTGGTGGGTGTGGCCAAGGGTAAACCTGGGCAAGGCCAAAGGCAAAAAGAGGAAGGGCCAAAACACTAAAAATGCCAGCATGTGTCATGTTCCCCAGGCTTGACCCATCCTCTGGCTCCAAAGAGGACTCAGGGGCAGAGGAGACTCCCTCCATTAATCCAGTCCCCACTAGGCCAGGGCCTCCCAGACTAGAGGATGTGCCTCTACCTGACTCCTCTGGTGCAGAAGACACTCCCCCATTACAGCCTTCACCACCCCCACCCTGTAGGAGCCAGCGGTTACAAATCAGGCAGTAGCCCTTTAAGAAACAAACTACTTCTCTGAGGGGGTGGAGTTAACTGCAAGTCTTGAGCTGCTGGCCTTTATGAGGCTTCAGAAAGCCTTTGACTGTTGCTGAGTCAATGGTTCTCCTTGCTTGAGTCTCAGCTAACTGGGCGAGTCTCAGTTAACTGGGAGCTAGCCAACGTCCTGGAAGACACTGCCTTGTCTAACTTGCCCGGCTATTCAGCACCCTACATTGGACTGGCCTTGACTGGACTGGACCTGACCTGACCTGACCTGACTTGCCAGGTCCTTGCCTGTACGTACCTTGCTGGTTTTGGCCCCTCTGGGTGCCTTGAAACAAGCTGGACAGGACAGCATATTTCAGTTTAAAGCTTTTACTGCCAGTAACTAAGCCTTAGAGGCATTTCAGCCTTTTAGAATGGAGAAAAATGCACAAAAGCTGAGAAACCACCAAACAATTGGTGGGAAGGGGGCGAGGCTATTTGGGAGGGCTAGATTGGGACCCTGGGCAGGCTGGATTTGGCCCATGAGCCTGAGGTTCAGCATCCCTGATCTAGGACCATACAGCTTGAGGAACCCATGGGGACCTGGCTGGCTCTATATAACTGCTGCTCCAAGTTGTGTTCCTTAGTCTGTGCAACCCATCCCTATACGCAACAGCTGACTCCTCTTGCCTTGTCTTGTCTGCCTGATCAGGATCTGAATCCAGCCTGTTTCTGATCATATCTGTTATTGCTTCTTGTCCCTTTTATCTTCAGCAGCCTGATCTGGCCCTGTCTTCTGCGTCTGGCATATTTGACCTTCACAGGGCCTGACAACCCCAGGAATAATGGTGGGCAGCAATGACATTAGTGAGCCTAAAGACATGCATATGCTCTCAGGGCACAGGCTGCATGTTCCAGGGAGGAGCAATATTGTCATGGCAGGACCACAGCGGAAGTGGTGGAGACCAGGCTAAGAGAAGCCCCAGCTGGGGAAATGGAGGACCAGCCAATATAAGGGTACTTCTGCCCTACACGGTTTGACCCATTGGGGTGGGCCACCAAGGACTTCTCCCAAGAACTCTGGGCAGGTCTGACCCAAGGCATTTTGCTGCCTGCGGTGAAGAAGAAGATGACACCCCCATTCCATGTACAGAAGCCAACTGGTCTGGTACCTGGATCTTGCTTCACCACTGAGAATGGGATAGTGCCCTCCATTGCAACTGAAAGCAGCTGGCTAGTTTAGCAGGTGCATCACAGGCCTCATGGCACACATAGCTGTATCCGCCAGCAGAGAGGAACACCCAGGGGATTCACGAGGAATGCCCAGGGGCAAGGCTGCCATTGCTGTCCTACAGCATTTGTCACCTGAGGCAGCCACCTCACTCTGTCTGATGGTAGGGCTGGCCCTGTAGAAGTGTAAGTCCTTGGAGGGGCTAACTGAATTCCCACTGCCTTAACATAACTAGAATTCCCACAGTCTGGGGAAACAATGACAATGAAATTGGTTTAAAATGGGTTTTCCATTGGTAATATACATATATCTTTAGGAAGAGAGAAGGCAAAACAACTGATTATTGAAAATGCATTGAGGGATAGGTTACTTCAAGTTCTGTTATAAATGTTAATACAAGGAGAGGAATACAAACATCGTCTAGTGCAAGACATATGTTATGTAGAGAGCTGTGCTTACTGCTGTCTTGCTCTCTGCAAACACAGAAGTGTCACTGTCGAAGACAGTGGGCATTTGGCTCCGGGTTCTACTGTCCCCTAGGGACCTTATTCCATCTAGCCTTAGCATCCAAGAATCAATGTATTTATTCCTTGAACAGCTTGCCCTAGGTCACATGCAAGTCATTATTGGTGTTGGTCAAAAATAATTTGAGTGTCGGAAGCAAAGACTAACCCAGAATATAGATGTGCAGTACAACAAGCTCGCAAGCATTAAGCTGACCATACCACATAATCAAAGAGGGCCCCACTGTGTCCCTTTATATGTCTAAAGAAGTGTCAATAAGTTTGACACTTGATATGTCACTTTAAGGGCTGCAGTAACAGAAAAGTAAGATCAACTCTGCATTAAGTCAGAATCCAAATATGAATCCAGTTAACCTATATTCCTTATCAACCTGCATACAGTAAATACTACATAGACAATCAGAAAATACTGGGATGGCCAGAATGATCCACACTTCCTGATCAAGGTTACCTTGTTCTCATTATGCAGCAGCACATCTGGCCTGGCCCCTGGGACCCTGAGAATCCCTAATACATTAAGAAGACTTACACCTCCTAAAATTGCATTTTCTTTGATTAACTCTCACACAGCTGGTCTTAGCTGCATTTTTAAAAGGCCACTGTATAGGCTTATAATACAGCAAGTGGATCCTAAACATCTTGGAAAGTGCATATGCTGCTACCTTTCACATGCCAGTTCTGGAGCAGTCCCACTTAAGTCAATGGACCTTCTCCAGAGTAAGTGGTCAGAGGATTTGAATCTCAATCTTTACTGGGACATCTATCAAATATTGATCTTTTTGCTCAGTGGTTAATTTCTAAAATGAGAGGTATCGCAGTCTGTCAATGCCCTGTCCCATAATCCCTGAGGTGTGGGCTGGTTGCAGTTACAGCATGGCAAACAGCACTGTGCACATGCTCAGAAGCATTCTCTTAAGAACATAAGAGGGGCCATGCTGAATCAGAACAAAGGCCTATCTAGTCCACCATTCTGTTCATGTGGTGACTAACCAGCTGCCTGTGGGAAGCCCAAAAGTAGAACATGAATGCAACAGCACTCTTTCGCTCATGTTCCCCAACAACTGGTATACAGAGACCTACTGACTCCAATACTGGATGTAATACATGGCTATCATAACTAGTCGCCATTGAAAGCTTTATCCTCCATGAATCTGTCTAATCCCTTTGTAAAGCCATCCAAGTTGGTAGCCATCACTACATTTACCTGGGTTCTAGTATTATGGAACTAGTACTATGGTTTTAGTATCTTCTTTATTATTACTTCATATCTTCTATGGCTGAGCCCTGGCACTGAACACAGTTTAGGTATGAGCCCTGATTAGACCTGACTCAAATGTAAGTCTTGTTTGGGGCACATTTTAAGGGCAGATTATAACTGAAATATCTATCACCAGTGTAATCTCTTGTGAACATTGAAATTATACTATGTAACCACTTACTGAAAACAGATTCCCTCTATTACCCAATCAGGGCAAAATCCAGCCAGCTAAGCACTTTTAAGTCACATGCTGAAATTCTCCCCTGAAATAAATGGGACAAGGAATTGTTTCACCTTCCCTGAGTATTAGAAAGCTCTGGGCCAGTTTCTTTTGGAGTAGTGACAGCACCAGAGACTTATGATGCCTATAATAATTTGTTTCTTTACAGCTTGGGTATTATGGGAAGTAGTAGAAAGCACACAGGCTATATCGAAGTCACAGCAACACCCTGGAATCCTCCCCACCAATTCTCCATGCTTCTCCACAGAAACCAAATTCAAACTGCTGCTGTTCAGCACTGATTGATTGAGTGATTGTACCTAGACTTTGCCAGGGAAACTCAGGGGCCCCAACCCATGCACGTACGGGTGGCTTGGCCTATATTCAAGATACCTAGAAGATCAAATGGCCCATTTTTCATCATCAAGTCATCCCAAGCCCCGGGACAGAACTATTTTGCGTAATAGAACAGCATGGCTGTTGTAATAACAGCTTTACTCAGAAGATGAAAATGGAGATCAAAGCACACTCAAACCATCAAAACTCATTTTCAAACACAGAATAATCAACATGCCAACACCAAGACCCAGCTCCATCCTCCAGAATGAGGTGGTGCTGGTAATAGTAATACCATCACCCCCTCTCCCCCAGTGTGATCTCATTGTTCTATATTATTGGAATGGCACTGGGGAGAGCCAATGGGGAATGGTCACCACACCAATCCTACAACATAGGAACCAGCCATCAGAGAAATGAACAGAGGTGGGCCTGTATAAGGAGCACATTGTCCCATAATGGCAGGGCCACCATTGTAAAGGCCCTACTTTGTCCATCCACAGATCTCACCATCCTAGTGAAAGGAGCTCTCAGCAGGGTCCTGCCATATGATCTTAGTGACTGGCATCACAGCTCCTACTAATTAACTTAATTCATTCTAATAATCCATAGAAGGCCATTTTAGTCACCCTTTTTAAACAGTCCACTACAGAATAGCCCCACTGAGAACTGTTGCCTGTAACTGTTACAGTGTAATGGATGTGACCCACCCAGCACTGCACCCACACAGCTCTGCACACCGTCCACCTTGATAGATGTTGTCTCTACACCTCTAGCAGACCTTTGGAAATAACCAAGCTTTTAAAAAGAGCAGGCAAACAAGGCACAGCCATAGGTGCCTTGTCTCTGCAGCGGAATGGTGGCACCCAGATCTTAGCAGCAAACATTGGTGGCCCTAAAAGAAACATAATCTGTACATTCCCTCCTAGTTAGAAATGCAGAAACCTCTTTGTTCGTCAACAAACAAGGCTGCAGGAGATCAATTCTTCTTTGCCCGCCATTAGGTGTCAGAGCGGTAAATGGAAATTATAGACAAATGGTTTTAAAAAGAGAAACCATTACTAAAGAAAAGGATTTTTCTAAGAATGAGGGGGGAAAGCACCTCTGTATGTAGAGAGAAGGGTGGCTGTTGTACGGAGCCTTCTAATGGTGAACGGCCCACAATGCATTGCCAAATGTTTGGCTTTACAAATACAAAGGTATTTGTTTTGCCTCAACAAAGCATAAATGCCTTGGAGTAGTCATGAAACCAAAAAGGATTCCAAATTCTTCCAGAAATTCCTTGTACGTTGTAATAGGGATACAAAAACATAAGAAAGAAAACCTCAACAGGGAAATTACCTCCCTCAGACAAAAACAACATCCTCTTCCTGTGCTGAAAACAAAATAGAATCCAAAGTGGGCAGGAAGGAATAATATACAATGTTCATAATTCAAGCTGAGGGTTCATTTTGTAGCCATGACAAAGGTTCTGCATTTCACAGTGTAGGAGGCTTTGTATTGCATTTGCAAAACAAGAAAGAAAATGTCCTCAATCTAAGCATATCTGTGATTCTAAATGCCTTTCCAAAACATCTTTTTTTTTTTCGAATAGAAAGGGGAAGAAATTACAGCTCAATCTTCCCTGTCCCATTCCTCTGTATGTTTACTCACTTGTGCATTCAATTACTCCCAAGAAAGTGTGCATAAGCCTGCAGCCCTTTGCACACGTTGCATTGCACAGAAACCCTGCTGAGGATTGGGCTTTTAGTCCATTCTATCCCATAGGTATTGTGACCTTTTCTACATGAGGCATTTACTGTGGGCCTGTCATCTTACTATCTCACTAAATTTCATCAATTGCACTATCTATCAAACTTTGCCTATCCTATCTTTTCACGTGGGTCATAGAATCATAGAATAGTAGGGTTGGAAGGGGCCTACAAGACCATTGAGTCCAACCCCCTATGATTTAGGGTTTTTCCTGTTCTTTGCTTTAAACTATTTTAGCAACTGTTAATATATTAAAAATCACTGGAGGGTATGTTTTAAGTACTGTCAAATGGGTATGTTCAAGTAGCATAGTTTTGAAATCTAATCATATTTCATAATTAGGCTTCAGTCCAATATGCATTTATCTGGGAGTGAGCCCCATTCACCTCAACAGTATTTACTTCTGAATAGACATGTGTAGGATCATGCTGTTAATTGTTGTTGGGTTCTTGACCTGAACCCAAAATACCAGTATCACAGGACAGGTCCACCACAACTGTGAGTAATCTGCTGTAGATAGACCACATCTCCAAAAAACAGGGCCAGCTCCAGGTTTGAGGGGATCCTTGGCAAAGTGCACTCTGGTAGGCCTCCTCCTCCTCTGTCAGTAGCCTCTGGTAGACTTACCTGCTGACAGTGTGCAGCAATGCTCCAAGCATTACTCTGAGCATCGCCGGGAGGCTAGGTCCAGTTGCTATTGTAATTTCCCACAATGCCCTGGAATGTCCCAAATGTATGGGGCATTTGGGGGGGAATTTAAACAGTGACTAGATCCAGCTTGGAGCACTAGGCTGAGATATATTTCTAAAAGGGGGACCATGGTAAGCATCAGTAGCAGGTCCTGCCAGAACACCGGGGGGGGGGGGAGTTGGCAGCTGCCCAAAGGTGCACAGTGCTGATGTTGAACCTCCTAACACATATGCTTATTAGTTTTGACCATCTTCATTTTCCATGATGAACACGGTCCAACAATATCTTGTTGGCTAATGCCTAGTAATTGATTATTTCAGGTTTATGTAGATGGAGTTGGATCCAGGGTTCCATGAATGGATTTCTACTTATAGAACAGGGAACTCTCAGGTTGTAGCTCCTTCTTCCCCCTGCATGTCCTGAAAATCTGCTCCAGAAGATTGGGGGAACCTTTTAAATGGCATGGGGGGAGAGGGGGCAGGAGCTGAGGGAGCTGCAAATATCACCTCCACCTACTTCTGTTTGTAGAAGCCTCCTCTGGATGCAACCAAGCCCCTCCTGTAAATGGAATGCTATTCACAGACGGACATCTTCTGATCCAACTCATAGGGCCAAATCAGACATTACTTTAAATGTGTGTCTAGCAGTTCTGTCTTCTTTTCATTGTTACTCTAGAGTAGGCAGAGGGGGCCCAATCTGGATCTTAAAAGCTCCCCTACCAGCCCCCAGCTGGGGTCCTGATCTGGATCAAGGGCCCTGGGCCAACTCTAGAGTAAAAATGAAAAAAAGATGTTGCTAAACACACACTCCAAGTAATGTCTGTTTTGGCCCTGATTCTCCTGTAAAGGCCAAATTCCATTCTGATCTGCTGATTCTTGTGCCTGTCATCTTTTCCCAATACATTTTGAAATAATTTCCACTTCGTAAATTCTTAATTATTAACAGCTATTTTGGACAATAATCCTATAGTTCTCGTGGTGGTTAAAGTCTCTCCCCCCCCCCCAAGTTCAGAAAGCTGCTTTGGGGAGATTAAATCCCTAACTGCAGTACTTACATAATTTTTAAACTGAAAGTATCAAAATCATTCTGGATTCTCAGAATTAATTTTTTAAAAGACCATCCCTGCACATATGTTGTCCCACTTTTAAGATGTCCCAGAATGTTATCACTCCATGTTTAGGAAGTTTTATTGACTATAATATAATTTTCATTATAAAGAAGTTCCCAGAGATGAGATAGCGCTAAGAAATGCTCTGAGTTTGTCCCATACTTGCATAATTGCTATGATTAATGGGTTTTCATCTCTTACATTCTTGCTTTTAATAAAGTTTGCAGTATATGACCAGTGTAAATTAAATTACCAAGGGGTATCTAACAAAACCTGTCAATATATGACCTTTGGTGCCACTCATGCAACCTTATCCACAATGTGTCTGGGGAAGATAGCTCTATTGCCAAACCTACTTATACTGCTGGAGTAACAGCTTTTATTGTGCATTAAAAAATCCTAATCTAAAAAGGCCCTTGCTTCACTTGTTAATGCAAACTGTACACAACTTACAACCCACTAACCTGAACAGATATCACCTGCCATGCCTTGACAACCTCTAGGGGTTGTGCCCAATGTTGGTCCTACTTAGAGTAGACCTATTGAGATGAATGGGATTTAAGTTAGACTAACATTGGATACAAGCCTATGCCTTACAACCCTGGTGTTTTTGCAGTCCGAGGAAGCAGACATTGGACATTTACTGAATTTTTGGTGGGCCATCATATATGACGGATGGGCTGTGTTTGACTTGTTGGACCACAAGTTGTGCTAGTTTGATATTTGAATGCTTAGGTATAGTAAAGTTACATATCTCTCTAAAACCATTCAACTAGGCTAATTCTGGGGACAAAGTGTCTAGAGTCTATGAAACACCCCAGTCCAGAGAAAATCACACATAACAAGACTCGATACCTTCACTGACTTCTATCTGAGCACTATCAAACAACATCCCATGGTTTGACAGAGTGGTGCATCGGTGGATGCACAGTGACCTCTGGATCCATCAGCTAGTGCAACTGCCACAGGGTTCCCTATGGGGAGGCCATGCTGCAGCCTGCTTGTGGAGGAACACAAAACACATCTCACACAGCTACTCCTGCACTCAGTGTGGGATCATGCCCAGAATGATCTTGATAGTAACCATATCCATTTCATTCAGTGGACTGATTGGCTTGATAATATTTAAACAGACCATTCATTTACACACATTCATTGTTCACATTTTATCCTGGCCTATCCTGAAGATATTGGGCTTGATCCAGAGTTGTGATCAACACAGTTCTGCTGGTCCTGGAGGAAGGGTTTGGGCAGCATTTTTCACCAATTCCTCCTTCCCCTTGCAGCCCCATGTAAAGCTGCTTTGCAGGGTTGGAGGGTTGCTGGGGGCTGCAGGAGGAAACAGTGAAAATTGCATCCTGCCCTTCTTTCATCCAACAGGGAGTCTCCTTCCTGTTCGAAGAGAGGCAAGTGTGGATCCAACCCAGTTTCCCCAGATTTCACTCTCCCTCCCCCATTACAGTCAGATTATCCATTCCATTCTCAGTTCCCAACAAAAGACATATGGTAGCTTCCTGTTAAACAGTCCCTTGCTTCCCTGTTGAGTTGATCAGTCTTTAATGACACTGAAGCTAACTGCTGAAAACAAAGGCAGCCATGTTGTCCATAAGAAAAAATCCAAAATCCATATCATGTAATATCAGCCACCTCAAATTGGTCACCTCAAAGATCATTAAAAATGTGCAAGATTTTGAGAACTCCAGATTTCTTGATCAGGCAAGATGTTACAACAAGCAGGTGAGTTGGCTGGAGGGAGGACACACCACAACAGCTCCACTTCTGAAATGTGAAGAGTCTAATTCTGGGCTAGAGTATAATATTTCAATGATATCTGGGGCATCATGCCAGTGTGTACCTGTAGACAACCGGACCTAAATTAAAGATACTTTTATTAAAGATCTGTTGGGAAATCAATGCCTTTTTGGCTAATTTCCTTGGGTGAATTACTGTGTTGAAATTAACATAAAAATTCAGGTTGGCTTCAGTGAAGGATGGAACAATGTGCAAATAATTTCATTTCATTCCATTTATTATATTTCTATACTGCCCCCATAGCCAAAAGCTCTCTGGGCACTTCACAAAGATTAAAAACCATTAAAAATACATTATACAAAATGCAAAACCATTTACATAAAAACATATAGACAAGCACACACCCAGACAATATATATCTAAAAACGGGCCTAAATAATCATTTCTTTCTATAAATTCATATGCCCTAGTGCTTAAATTCTGAACGGTGATAAAACCAGAAAAGTGAAATGTTCATATATAATCACATTTCCTATTTCTTTGTGTAATTTTGTTTGGGCAGAATTCTTTTAGATCTTATTTTTCCTCATAAAATAGGCTTTTTTCTTCATTTCAAGCTAGCAGACAATAAAGGTGTTCAATACTTTCCTATCACTGAAGATAGGAAGACAGGGTTGTGGTTTGTTTCCCCTCCTTTAAAGAAAGTTCTTCTTGCAATCTCTACTTGAAGACACATTATGAAAAATGTCTTTAGTAAATTTACCTAATTCTATACAGGCATGAAAATCAAACTTGTTTGCAACTTAGGACTGTGTGTTTTTTTTTTGGGGGGGGGATTCCCCCCTACTTTACAATCAACTTTATTTTTTTTGCATTCTGTAATGTAGTTATTCTTTTGTGATTGCTTGTATTTGGGGAGATAGAGACAAACAGCTTAGACCTTGAGGAACACATGGGCCAGCCAGATAGATGGCATCTGGGAGGACTCAAAGCTCCCTCAACATTCTATAGGGAAAAACAGAGCCAGGTGCACTTCTGTCTAAATCAAATTAGCCGCAAGATGCCACATCCAATTGTAGTAAATTGATGTGAGCGTTTGTGATGTCTGTAGCAGATCTTACAACAAAGGTCAACATGCAGAGAGATAGACAACAGGCTGGTATATAGCAACTTGTGACGGAGCCACTCTAACAATAGCAGAGGGCTTGGAAAATGCAACCGGGTGTCTTAGAATTGCAAGAGAATACTTTTTTTAAGTAAGTAGTGCAACTGCCTTTGCAATCCGACTCTTTACATTTTTCAAGATGTTAATACGAAATCACCCTTTTTGTACTTGAAAGGATGAGTCGACATCCCTCATTAGTTTTGCACACACACAAAGACGGCAATGAATGTAAACACTGTTTCAAAAGAGGCGAAATCATGCCTCCCATCAGAGATGCACACCTTGCCTTTATTGGGAAAGAAACATTATTATTTACTCCATGAATGTCAAGGGGGTGGGATGGGGGTGGGGTGGAAAAACAAACAAACATTGACATATTGAATTTACCCATCATGATGGCTGTCCTTCTGTCTTTTCCCTGATGTTAACAAGTTTGCATCATGTTTTATGACATGTAACCAGCTTTTATTTTATTCTGTTGAATTAACTTCAAAAGACATCCAGAGCAATCCAAATGTTTTCTTAAATAATACAGAAGCAACTTATATCACATTTGTTAAGTGCTCTCGAACAAAATGTTGGTGTCACCATCCACCCCTAGTCCATCAAGAACTCCACCAGCAAGGGGAAATTTATCTTAGCCCAAACCAACACCAAGAAAAGACCAGGAACCCCTGGCAGTTTGTTCTCCTGCTCTTCCAGCAAAGATCCCATCAACAATGGAAGGAACAGATTAGTCCTACCCAGAGGACTGATAACTTCTAGGTTATTTTTGGCCATGTTGGCTTGGAATTGTGGGAGTTGCAGTCCAACACATCTTCAGTCCCTCTCCTTCCCAAAAAGAACTCCCTCACAACTGTCAGTTGCCCAGAGGCTACAGGAGTGTGGATGTGGATGACCACTGGCCAGAGGACCTACAGCTTCTGGAAATTTCTGCCCCTCTTCACCCATGGATAATTGCATTGCAGCTGCCAGCTGCTTTATGGATTGATGCTGAAGAGCGCTCACTATTTGGGGGATGTATGTGCAATTTTCAACACAATTTGGGATGACCAGAGCCTTAGAGATAAGGGTGTGAATACAATTATGAATAAATAAAAACAAAAGCATCCATGCACTATAAAACATTATAGTTAATTTGCACTGTGGATACCTAATGAAAATCAGGAACTCTACATAAACTTTCTCATAACACCAAAAGCTGGGATCATCCCATAAAGCTGAAGTGGTGGGAGATTCAAGACAGATAAAAGGAAGCACTTCTTCACACAGCGCATAGTTTAAACCATGGGTAGGCAACCTTTTGGGCCCATGGGCACATTTGGAAATTAGAGAAACTGTCCTGGGTGCAACCGTAAAATTGCTACCATGGGTGGGTGTTGCTAGTCTCATTGTGGAAAATCAAAATGGCATTGAGTAGGGGGGTTGAACTAGATGACATCCAAGGAACTTTCTGTCTCTAAAGGTCTATGATTCTGCGCTTCTAACATGCATATTAAAAATGATACTGTATTCTGTACCAATAAGTTTTTTTGTTTAATATATTACCTTTTTCTGATTACTCTCAAATACCATGAAACAAGGCTGTTATGGTTTCAATATTTTCTTCTGATCTGATCAGCCTTATACAACTACAGTGATCTCTTCTCTTCTGCTATTTTCCCCAATTTATTGACAATGGTATGAGAGCTGTGCACTTCCAAGCAATTTAAAAATAACTCAGAGTACGATCTATTTGATTAGTTTCAATGCCGGATGATGGGCGCAAGGATTATTTTTCTGTTGTAGTAAATTATTTATGGGAAAGTTGTTTTCCTTTTAACAAGTAAATCTTCCCAGACCAAATTGCATTAGGTCTCTTGAATTTTATAATAGGGTTACCCATGAATGCGTGCAGTGTTTCAAGGTAAGGTTGAAGTGTAATTGAGCTCATGCATTCATACACCAGGAAGAATCAAACAAAAATAGTTCAATACATAAAGAAAAGCAATCTGCCTCATCAGTGTCATGCTTAGTAAAACAAGAATATGTAGATTGTGAGCTTGTGGCCAGCTATGCAGCTTATTGGAAGGCCATTTTGAGGAGGGTGTGATGGGAGGTGAGTCAATGACACCCCATTGGTCAATGTTGTGACTTCAGCTGCTGTCCCTTACAGATACAACCTCTTTCTTCTGTATGGCAGTGGGGGGACTGGAAATAACCCCTCATAAGGGCTGGGTAGGGGAGTAAGGGGAGTACATGAAAGAGGTGTACAAAATTATCCATGGTGTGGACAGGGAGACAATTTTCTCCCCCTCTCAGAATACTAGAACCCGGGGTCATCCCATGAAGCTGATTGGTGGAAGATTCAGGAGAGATAAAAAGTAGTTCTTCACACAACACATAGTCAAACTATGGCATTTACTACCACAAGACATAGTGATGGCCACCAATTTGGATGGCTTTAAAAGGAGGTTAGATAAATTCCTGGAGAAGTTTGTCAGTAGCGACTAGTCCTGATGGCTATATGCTACCTCCATGATCAGAGGCAGGGGGGGGGGAATGTGGAACATGGGCTGGAGGGTGCTGTTGCATTCATGTCCTGCTTGTGGGTTTCCCATGGGCAGCTGCTTGGCCACTGTACGAACAGAATGCTGGACTAGATGGCCCTTGGTCTGATCCAACATAGCTCTTCTTATGGATTTGGCCCTGCAGTTGCCGGTTGCTGTTCCTCTGGTGTTGTCTATATTCTGTTCAGCACCTTGCACATGGTTGCCAGCCACTCTATACATGTTCAGACATAGCAAAGAGTAGTTCAAAAGAGCCCCTTTTTCCAGACATGGGTATATTGTTCTTTTAGTATGAGACACTACCACTGTTGCTCTTGGAGGTCAGCATATTATTTTATTAGAAAGTGCTATCAGTGTACGTGGGTGCTTTGCAGAGTACTATAAGCAGAATGACAGTTCCCCATTCCAAGCAGCTTACAATCTAAATGCTAACAGTGTAGAAGACAACAAAGGGGAAAAAGTCAAGGAAGAGAAAAGGGTAATAGGGAATATGGGAACAAATGGTCCGCAGGATTTTTATGGCACTTGAGCTCTTATTAAAGAATTAGAGCTCTGAGATATATATCTTTAAAGACAGCAACATAATACCTCCACTTATATAATAGCATGCATACAACTGGTTTATCATTCGCCAGCTGGTCCCCAGAGGTAGGTAGTTGTCTGAGGGCCAAACTAAATGAGATGACAGAGATCTGTGATCAGATCTCCTGTCTCTTTAGGGGTTCTTTGTGTGAAAATTACCCATGGGGGAGATTTGGATTGGGACTGCAGTGCTGAGTGAGAGGGTTTTACCCTTCCCCTTCCCCATGCATCATTTCCCCTGAGATGGAAACATGATGACAGATTCAACATACCAAATGGGTGAAGCTGGGGTCTCGAAAATGGTGCCTGTGGGCACCAATGAACTTGCAGCCACCTTTCTTAGTGTCCACCAAGCTACCTGCCCCTCCTGAGTCTGATTATATTTCTTAAGATGTTTTTATTTTATTTTTAACTGGGAGGTTGTCACAATGCAAAGCAAAGTGCTGCTCTCCACCCTTATTTGGGTTCAATAGAGCGGTTTTGTCTTTTGGAGTTCAGACCCCAGCTCTGCCTTGTACCTACATTCTTGGCAAGTTACCTTTCTTTTAGTCTCACCAGTTTGACTTCTGGGAAATGAGTGTTTTGTGCTGTGCCATACTCACTATGGCAGCAATTTTATCAATGGGCAACTCCCCCCACCCCATGGCAGCTATTTTGTGAGAGTGCCCACAACAATCTCAAAATGCCAAATGCACCCACTGACCCAAAAAGGTTAGGGACCCCTGGACTGAAGTAATTATGCCCCCCCCCCATGTAATGTGCAAACTCACTGTAAGTTTTTGTTCTTATCTAATGCATTCCAGTCCCGCCATTCTTCAGTCAAACTCATGGAGTTATATTCAGACCCTGACCAGATATTTAGTTTCAGTAAGGCTTCATCCTTCAAATTATAGCCCAGGGGATGCATTTATAAATCATGATGACTACACTGGGAGGGAGGTTTGAAGATGTCATATCAAAATGTCTTAAAGCCCTGAAATCAGGATAAGCAAAATGAAGGCCAAGTACAACATGGCTGAATCAAGGTTTGTCATAATTGGAAGCTGAATTAAGTATCTCAGTTACAGTTGTCCAGTCTTTCAAAATAATATTGTAGAGCTAGAAAAGGGAAAGAAAAGTTGGAATCAGCTTGCCATTTCTCCAACAAAACAGAGACTGCATTTCCACATATTGTTTTTAAGAAGTTACCAAAAACGGGATTGGTTGGAGTCTGTTTTATTATTACTACTACTAATAATAGGAGTAATAATATTTATTAGATCTTTTCTTTTCTTTTACATGGTACAAATAAAATAGGGGCTGGGATCAAAGTTGGTACACATTCAAAAACATTTATCAGCTCTTATTAGTAACAGGACTGTTATAATTAGATAGTTACCTCAATTGAAAAATCAACAATTTCAATGTTACTCTAACCTGGGAAAGGCAAAAATACACATGCAGATACATGCGCATGCATGCACACATACACACACACACACACACACACACACACACCCCTATATATACTTACACACAGATCAAGCATACAGATCAGTTTATGCTGACCAAATATCCAAATATGTCGGTAGAGTCTATGTTATTTAATGTCAACTATCTCTGTTTTAGATTTTTTTAAAAACCAGAGCAGTCTGATGTCTAAAGCAGAAGGTTTCCGCAAGATTTAGAGATAAGTGTTGGCACAGAAATTGATCCAAAAGAGCTTCTGGACAGATCCAGCTAGAGTGCTGGGCTGATGGTACCTCAGAAGCTCCAAGCAAGCAAATAGGACAGAGAGGGTAAGGAAATTAGTAGGTCTGATGTCACAATAGCCACTCATGCAAATAGGGAAGAGAGTGGGGGAGAGGCTGGTCTGCTAGTTGTTGATGCCACCCAATGGCCCTTAAATGTGCATAGAATCATAGAATCATAGAATAGTAGGGTTGGAAGGGGCCTACAAGGCCATCGAGTCCAACCCCCTGCTCAAGGCAGGAATCCAAGTCAGAGCATCCCTGACAAATGGCTGTCCAGCCTCGTCTTGAAGGCCTCCAGTGTGGGAGAGCCCACCCCCCCCCCAGGTAATTGGTTCCATTGTCATATTGCTCTAACAGTCAGGAAGTTTTTCCTGATGTTCAGCTGGAATCTGGCTTCCTGTAACTTGAGCCCATTATTCCGTGTCCTGCACTCTGGGATGATCAAGAAGAGATCCTGGCCTTCTTCTCTGTGACAACCTTTCAAGTACTTGAAGAGTGCTATCATATCTCCCCTCAGTCTTCTCTTCTCAAGGCTAAACATGCCCAGTTCTTTCAGTCTCTCTTCATAGGGCTTTGTTTCCAGTCCCCTGATCATCTTTGTTGCCCTCCTCTGAACCCTCTCCAGTTTGTCTGCATCCTTCTTAAAGTGTGGTGCCCAGAACTGGACACAGTACTCCAGATGAGGCCTAACCAGTGCTGAGTAGAGGGGAACTAGTACTTCCCAGGATTTGGAAGCGATGCTTCTATGAATGCAGCCCAAAATGGCATTCGCCTTTTTGGCAGCCACATCACATTGTTGGCTCATATTCAGCTTGTGATCGACAACAATTCCAAGATCCTTCTCGCTTGTAGTGTGGTTGAGCCACGTATCCCCCATCTTGTAACTGTGCATTTGGGTTCTTTTTCCTAGGTGCAGAACTTGGCATTTGTCCCTATTAAATGTCATTCTGTTGTTTTCTGCCCAGTGCTCCAGTCTATCCAGATCACTTTGAATTTTGTTTCTGTCTTCCAAAGTATTAGCTATCCCGCCCAATTTTGTGTCATCTGCAAATATGATAAGCATTCCCTGCACCTCCTCCTCCAAGTCATTAATAAAAATTTTGAAGAGCACTGGGCCCAGGACTGAGCCCTGCGGTACCCCACTCGTCACCTCTCCCCAGTTTGAGAAGGTCCTAAGCATTGAGATATGTTTTTCCTTAGTGTTGTCCCAAAGGGAGATGCAGCCTATGAAGGCTTTTCTCCGAGGTGAAAGGGACCAGCTTTGCCAAACCCAGTAGATTACCTTTTCATTCCTCTCCATTTCCGATGGTACCTCTCCTGCCACTGCTGGTAAAGCAGATCAGAGGTCAAGGCAAACTGATGCTCTAGCACACACCTGGAAAAGTATTCTCTAAGATTTTTTTAATTTATTTATTTATTTTATTTATTTCATTTCTATACCGCCCAATAGCCGAAGCTCTCTGGGTGGTTCACAAAAACTAAAACCAAACAACACACAATAAAACAATTTAAAATATATAGAACATTAAAACCACAATATAACAATACAACCATAATAAAACCTAGCAGCAGTACAGGAGTTTAAAATAACATTATTTGTTTATTCAGTTTATTTTAACATTATTTGTTTATTCAGTGCCATCAATGGACAGCTGCAAGAGACCTGGGGCACTGGTAACGTGTAATGCTGTGCCGCTTTAGGACAAAACCACCAAGAATTCTCTTCGGGACCTGCCGTCCCATTAGGCAGACTGAGGCAACTGCCTCAGACACCAGATGCTTAGGGGACCAGTGGCAATGTGTTGAGGACAGAGTTGTGTGTGCCATGCAGCTTGCCCTGCACCCCCTAGGCAAGCCTGCTGCCCTCAGGGGGAGGTTGTTGACCTGCCACCACTGTGGAACTAAAATTCAACTGCCAATCTGGTCTGCTTTTGTACCTGGAATGGAGGAAGGTGCCATCTTGTCCTTCACCTTAGGCAGGAAAATGACTTGGGCTGGCCCTGTCCACATTTGACATTAAAAGTTCCTTTCAATGCAGAATGTTACCACATCAGTTGAGTTCATCTGCCAGGCTGTGGCAGGCTTTAACCTGGATCATGAAAGGTAATAACTTCTGCAATGACCTTTGTCTCCACTACACAGAAACCTTGGATTTTAAGTACATTTTCTGATGGGGTCTTCTCAAGAACAGGAATGTGTCTTGAACTCTTTTGAACTACCAACATAATGAACATTATCTAGCAAAAATGCTGTCCTGAGAAGTAAACCATGAAACACAAAATCCCCAAATGATACTCCTACAATGACCTTGAGAATTTCACTGTCATCTACCTATACACAATTCATAAAATAACACAAGTTCCCCCTCTACCTGAAGTCATCTGAGTCAGGTGTGGGCAACTTCTGCCCCTCCAGATGTTGCTGAACTGCAATTCCCATCTGCCCAAGCCAGATAGCTAATAGTGAGGAATGATGGAAGTTGCAGTCCAGCAACATCTGGATGGCCACAATTTGCCCACCCTTGATCTAAACATCACAAATGTGAACACAGGGGTTGTAACTTTGCTTCTTAAAATGTATCACATGAATTTGCTCTCAAGGAGGATACATTCAAACAACCTTTAAATCAAGCCTGCTTTTTTATTTATTTTAATTTTCCTGGGTAACTGCATCTCTGAATGGGATTTTTTAAAAGGCAAGCACAGTGGGGTGGAGCTTAGATTATATATAAGTTAAGGAAGAACGAAACACAGTATAAAGTGAATGGTGGAAAACACATCAAATTATACACAGCTCTGTTGTAATATTTTAATAAATTGTTTAATATGGTTAAATAAATTAATGTCTGTTGTTCACACAGGATTGCATGAGATATACTAGGACATGAACAAGCTAAGAAAATAAACATTTTAATTCTTTCCAAAAGATATGCATTTTGGAAATACCTGGATCCCTTTTTTCAGTTGGTGTCTGCCATGTTGTATGGAAAACCTTCTATTCCTTCCTTAAAAAGAAAAGGGGGATCATGTTATTTTAGATCTGGAAAAACAGTCAAAGACCACCCGAATCCCAGCCTCTAAATTAAAGGTAGATTCGCTTAGATCAGATCTGTCTGTACAGCTTGTGACCCACCAAGCTGAATGCAGCACGCTAGCCATATATGTCACCTGCACATACCTTCCTAGTATGTACAGTCATGTATGTGCAGCCCACATCCCTGGATAAGTTCTACCAGTGGATTCAGGTAGATGCTAAAAAGTGTGGGGGATAAAATCGAGCCCCAAGAAACCCCATAGCACAGTTGCCATAGGGCAGAGCAACCACCAGCACCACCTTCTGAAATTGCCTACCCAAGTAGGACCACAACCACTGCAGTACAGCACTCCCCACATCCCAGTTCAGACAGCCTATCCAGAAGGATACCATGGACTATGGTACTGAAAGCCACTGAGAGATCCAAGAGAACTAACAGGGTTGCACTCCCCCTGTTCCGCTCCTGGCACAGGTCATCCCACAGGGCAGCCAAGGCAGTTTCCATTCCAAATCCAGACCTGAAACTGACATGAAATGGATCTAGAAAACCAGTTTCATCCAAGAGAGCCTGGAGATCATCAGCAACCATTCGCTCAACCTCCTTGCCCACTTTATTTGAAATACATAAATCCTGCCTTTCCACTATTATAGCCCTCAAGATGGCTGACAACTCCAATTAAAACAACAGAGAACGCCAACAACAAATAATTAAAAAATAAGACTAAAAAACAAACAAAACCACCTTGTCTTAGAAATGTAATTGCCCAATACCTCCACAGATGATAACAAAGTGATGAAATGGACTCTGGAAAATAATGCTAGTTGATTCTTGTAGAGGATTGCTGTTATTGAAGGATGGCTTTTTTTAGCTGCTCCTTTTTGTCCTGCTCTCATTCTTCCCCTGTGTTGGGTGAAGTGGGTTGTGTTTAATAACATAATTTGCATCAGTGAGTCCCAAATGACCAAGCTTCTGAGGGCTGGGAGGAGATTAGCATGGTAATCTCATTCCAAAGGATAAAATTAGCAAAGATATTTCCCTGAATGGAGAACTGCCATTGGCGAGCTGCCGTGCTTAGAATCAATTACTAAATTACTTTGAGCTCTAAGTCGACATTAACAGAAAAAAATTGCCATCGACCAAAGGGAAATAAGATCAAAAAAATGTGATCATTAAATCTCTCGCTACTATTCGCAAATGTGGCACACAAGAAATGCACCAAAAATAAGGCACAATTTAATTTTTAACAGTAGCCCCTGTCATCATTTCAGCCAGAGCTCTCCATGTCTTGGAAGTATGTCTTGGACTGTCTTTATTGTCCCCCCTGACCCCAGTCCAGAGGAATAATGCAAGAATACAAGGGAGCAGAACTCCTATACATTTCTTAGCATCTACATTTGTTCCTGATGCCCAAGGCTTAATTCCTATATTACATAATTCTGTGTGTGTGTGTGTGTGTGTGTGTGTGAGAGAGAGAGAGAATATTTTTCTCCCACCCAAGCCCAAAGTATCAAGGAGGGATACACTGTAGCCCTATTGAATCTTTCTCCTCACAATACTCCTGCATGGAAGGTGAGATTGTGGCTTCTTCCAAGGTCTCAGTTTTCTACACTGTATGAGAAGAAGCAAGTCTAAGAGCAGGGCCAGTGTCAAGGGTAGGCATGATCAGGCACCAGACAAGGGCCCACACCACAGCAGGGGCTCATTGCCAGGAGCCCCCTGGACCATTGCAACCTGCTTTTTCTCCTGCCTCTTGCTCTGGACCAGACTATGGTGGGGGGGGGGTGAGAAGGAAGAGCAGTAGATAACACTGCTTACTGCCCACTGGCTCTCTGCCTGTCAAGTAAGCAAGTGGTAGCAATGACAAGAAAGGGGATCAATAGCAGCTGGTGACAATGGTGGTGATAAGGTAGACTCATTGAGGGAGGGGCCCCATTGAGGGTGTCTTGCCCAAGGACCCTCAGAATCTGGAGCTGGCATTGTCTAAGAATCACCCTTGCTGCCAGGGCTGGGCCACAGGCAGTAATCTGGGCTGCACCAGGGGCCTGGAACCAGACACTGTGTGGCAAGCCAGGAGTCAGGACCAAAGAGAAAGTCAGAACCACAGGGCAAACCAGGGGGCAGGACCATTGCCCCATCCTTCCTATTTCCTTTACTGTGGATAGAAAGTAACATCTGACTAGGTCCAATACTAGGTTTATCTGTACCCAAGATCTCTGTGAACCCACCCCTTTTGGATTGCTGATTCAGGGAGATTCTGAGTATTTCTACCCACAGTACAGAACACGAAGTTGCTAGGGGAAGGGTGGAACATTTCAAACCCCAACTTCACTCCCTCTTATGAAAATGGCAAGTCTTGGTTTCACTGAGAGAGGGCCACATTTCAGATCAGGCTGATCATTCCTCATGAATGCCTTATACCTCACCCCAGCTCACCAGTTCTACACACTGAATAACTATAATCCTATTTCCTGCTTGCATAGTGGGAGAGCAGTGATGAGCCCTTCAGCTCAGCCCTTTTGTCACATGATGCCTGTCACCACTTGGGAGCTGGCTTAACTTGTGTAGGCTCCCCTCGTGATTTAGAGCCCTGGAAAAATCAGAGTAAAGTCCTGTGTGAGTAAAGTCCCCATGGCAGAAGTTACCCCTGCAATGTGTGGAAGGCTGCAAGGATGTGGAATAAGGATGTGTTATGGAGGGGCTCTGATTTACCCTTCGGTCCTGACCCTTGGCTTGCACCACAGCACTGACTCCTGGTTCAACTAGGGATGTACAGATTTTGTGAAATCTCTTCTGCCTGCATTTTGTGGATTGTCAGATGCCCTTCATTCCATCATCTGCTCATTGACAGAATCAGATTATGCACTTGCAAAAATGTGCCAATCCCCTCAAAATGTACAAATCTCCCCCCATGCACATTTTCATGCTTTAGCCTGTGCATTTTTGGCCTATTTTTTATTATTATATATATTTTTCTACAACTACATTTGTATGAAATTCTAGAAACTTTAAAAAAAATGGTCCACAATCAACGGAATCCATGTGACTTGGGTAAAAAGATCTGCTGTGGAATCCACAGGTCAGATTCATAGAAATCTGAACACATTTGATTCTGTTGTATATTTCTCCGACACCCCTAGGTTCAACCCAGACTGCTGTCCAGAGGGGATGGGACAAATGGGCTCATCCCCAGTCTCACCCTTGTGAGATTCTAATCACATGGTGGGGGGGGGGGATGAACTTATGAATAAGGGTTATGGTTCTGAACAAAGGCAGGCCTATGTCCTGTTATCCCTGGTAAAGGCATAAATCCCTGTGCATCACACGCACGCACACACACACAGTAGGTTGTTTTAAAGTTTTGCTGATATTACTAGAAAAAGAACAAAGGGTGCTTCCAGACAAGGCTTCTATCACACCATTGTCTTGTTTCATTCACCTGTTGAGGTTGTTGTTTTTTTGCCAAACAATGATGTCATCCACTTGAAACTCTCCTGTGTTATCCTCACTCCTACTTCTTCTGTCTCCCCCCCCCTTTTTCTTACTGCAGAAATCTGTTCAGAGAAAAAAGACAGAATAACTGCACTGTCCCTTCCAGCTGTTGGCGCTATGACATCTTTGACTGGAAGCACCCAAAAAGTCTTGTGGCCCTTTAAAGACTAACATATTTAATATGGCTTAAATGTTTGTGGACCACAGCCCACTTCATCACATGCATGAATTGTTTCCTAAGTTATCAGGTGTGTGTGTGTGATCATTCACAAAGCACTGCTGATGATAATCAACACTGTGTTAGACTCAGACTTAGTCATTCATAGAGGAAACCCACTGAAATCAATGGGACTCAACTTAGTCACTTCCTTGATACATCATTACCCATGTCAATCCCTTGCCCTTTTAAAAAGATAGACAAGTAGCACTAAAGAGACGTACACATGTGGGGTTGTGCTATCCTTCCATTCTTGGGGGTGGGGGGAGGCTTTCTATTGTCTGAGAAAAGACCAATGAACCATAGGGAAAATACAGGATGACAATGATTGGTTGACAGTCATGTAGATGCCAAGCATAGCAATTCTGCACCAGACACCTAATGTGGAAGTACCCTGGCTCTGGCATCCGAGGATAAAGCATATGAGGAAAGAACTATAAATTATATTCCTGTCCCAGATATTTCAAATCAGATAACCATAAGTAATCCATATATTACCCATGTAATATGCGTTATCAGCTGTCAGATATAAGGAGGTCTTGAATTCAACCCTATTGGGGGAAGCAGGGTCAACATCATTAACTATAGATCCTGTCCGGGTTTACGTATAGAGCCCTTGGGCAAAGCGTCTGCCAGATACATCTCTATAGATATGCATAGCAATAGGACCAGGAGGGGGCCCCTGGCACTCACATTAGTGATAGACAACAAGCTTTTGTTTCTTGGAAGGTTTACTGGAATTAACCGATTAGTGTCAACTTGACACAATAACTTTTGTCTGCAATGCCGTAGATCATTTTGATGGTTTTATTGATGGAGTGTTGTCTAATGTAAATTGTAAGAGGAGCTGGATTTAGATGAAGGAGGCAACATTTTTTACTGAAGAAGAAATTGAAAAAGCCATTTGTAAGTGTATCCTTAAAAACGACATGTTTTGTTGTCCTGCAGAGCAAGCCACAATAAAAAATGAGAGTGATCTTTACTCCACTTAAGTCAATGGCTAATTCCGCCCTGACTACCAAGGGGTCAAGATTGCAGCCAATGACAGTAAAAGGAGCAATTAAGGAATTTTAACATTGAAAAGCAGACAGTGTGCTCATAAATTAGACCCAGAAGCAGAAAGTCTTTAGATAGCAATTAGAAGCTAAGCTAAGGAGAAGACAAGTTTGACAGATGTCCTTCTTCAATAAAAAAATAATCCTGCTTGATGAAAAGGGTGGGGAAATATAAAGCATTCTTATTGACCAAAAAGACCCCCAGCCTCTAATCCATAATTGTAGCTAATTTAGGATCAGGAGTTTGCCCCAGTGGGTTGCTGTTGTGATTAACCAGTATGTAAAGATAACTCTGTCATTTGCATTTATGCAGATTATGGGTATAAATTCCAGTCAAAAGTAAGCATTTTGTCCCATCAATTTCAATTTAATTTAATGTATTTACATAGAAATTTATATTCTGCCCTTCTAGTACCCATCAGAGCGGCTCACAACAATTTAAAAGATTTCATAGAGCAATCCTATACATATCTACTCAGAAGTAAGTCCCACTGAGTTCAATAGGGCTTACACCCAGGTAAGTGTGTATAGGATTACAGCCTTAAACAATAGTTTAAGTTTCCCATACTCAAATCAGTAGGACTTAAAAGTAGTTAACTTTGGCTAGAATGTGTCCTACATTTTATTTTGTTCATGTTAAATATATTGCTTTGGTTTTGATAATGCCCTTTTTGTAAACTGTTCGTCAATTTCATACTACAACTGCCAAATAAAGATTTATTGAATATTTAAAAGCACACATTTCTAGAAGTCTACACTATTTCTAAAAGTTGCAATAAATGCATTATCCACCATCATCAAATATTTGTAGCAACATGACATATTATACAATTTCTGTGAAACCATTCTAGTTTTTCTAGTTTCAGTGGCTCATAACGGTTAGATTTTATATACTGACACTATATCCTTTATAAAACAATCTCCCTGATCCTGGAATGGCAATTCACAAGTGAGAGCAGACTTCCATGTGCAGGGTGATGTTCTGGGTCAGGGCATGCATGTGTGCACTGCTAGAACCCATATCCAGCATCTAGAGCCTGCATTAGAGGGGGAACGAGTCAATCAGCCCCTTACCCCATTCCAGATCTGTGATCCTTTTTGTGGTTGAGCTAGGAGTGCATGCATCCTTTATCACACAAAAAAGTCTTGTGTGAACTAGGTGATCATGCATTTAGCCCAGCTCACATAAAACATAATTTGCGTGGTACCCAGTGCACGCTCTCCCAATGCCTGGTCACAACCCCCAGTACAAAAAAGACCAGAAGGTCAGAACTGAGCCATAATCTTACAGCATCCCGGGGTCTGCTACTGTATGTGGAATGCTTACTTTAACTTTGCTATTACTGCGATGTATACATTATGCAGCTATTCTTGGTCCGTGTCTGTCATTTTTTAATTTGCAAAATATTTCACAATCTTTAATTTTTGCTCGAAACAAACATTCTACAAGCAATATCTCTGCTCATGCCCATGGAGATCCCACACCTACCAACACTTGGCAATTCACTTGAGCTGCTGAAATAAATTTGTTCAGTCATTAAGTCGCATCCGACTCTTCGTGACCCCATGGACCATGGCACGCCAGGCCTTCCTGTCCTCTGCTCCCTCCCGGAGTGCTCAAGTCCATATTCATTGCATTGGTGATGCTATCTAGCCATCTCATCCTCTGCCGTCCCCTTCTCCTTTTGCCTTCAGTCTTTCCCACCATCAGGGTCTTTTCCAGTGACTTTTCTCTTCACATTAGGTGGCCAAAATATTTGAGCTTCAGCTTCAGTATCTGTCCTTCCAATGAGCGCTGAAATAAATAGGGCAGCCTAAAAGCATATGCCCCCTTCATGGATCACTGCCTTGTTGTGGCGAAGGGGCTTGCGTAACTCAGTGAAGCCATAAGCTATGCTGTGCAGGGCCACCCAAGACGGACAGGTCATGGCAGAGAGTTCTGACAAAATGTGGTCCACTGGAGAAGGAAATGGCAACCCACTCCAGTATTCTTGCCAAGAAAACCCCATGGAACGTATCACAAGGCTAAAAGAGATGACGCCGGAAGATGAGCCCCTCAGGTCGGAAGGTGTCCAATATGCTACTGGGGAAGAGCAGAGGGTATTTCCAAGTAGCGCCAGAAAGAGTGAAGCGGCTGGGCCAAACCCGAAAGGACACTCAGCTGTGGATGTGTCTGGTGGTGAAAAGAAAATCCGATGCTGTAAAGAACAATATTGTTTAGGAACCTGGAATGTCAGATCAATGAATCAAGGTAAGCTGGAGGTGGTCAAACATGAGATGGCAAGATTGAACATCGACATCTTGGGAATCAGCGAACTAAAATGGACAGGCATGGGCGAATTTAATTCAGGTGACCATCATATCTACTATTGTGGGCAAGAATCCCTTAGAAGAAATGGAGTAGCGCTCATAGTCAACAAAAGGGTGGGAAAAGCAGTACTGGGGTACAATCTTAAAAATGATAGAATGATCTCAGTACGAATCCAAGGCAAACCATTCAACATCACAGTAATTCAAGTCTATGCCCCAACCACTGAGGCCGAAGAAGCTGAGGTTGATCGGTTCTATGAAGACCTACAACACCTTCTAGAACTAACACCAAAAAAAGATGTCCTCTTCATCATAGGGGATTGGAATGCTAAAGTAGGAAGTCAAGAAATCACCGGGATAACAGGCAGGCATGGCCTTGGTGTACAAAATGAAGCAGGACAAAAGCTAATAGAGTTTTGCCAAGAGAACATGCTGATCATAGCAAACACTCTTTTCCAACAGCACAAGAGGCGACTCTACACATGGACGTCACCAGATGGTCAATATCGAAATCAGATTGATTATGTCCTTTGCAGCCAAAGATGGAGAAGCTCCATACAGTCAGTAAAAACAAGACCTGCAGCTGACTGTGGCTCAGATCATGAGCTGCTTCTTGCAAAATTTCGGCTTAAATTGAAGAACGTCAGGAAAACCACTAAACCGTTCAGGTATGACCTAAATCATATCCCTGATGAATATACAGTGGAGGTGAGGAATAGATTTCAGGGATTAGACCTGATAGACAGAGTGCCTGAGGAACTATGGACGGAGGTCCGTAACATTGTTCAGGAGGCAGCAACTCAATCCATCCCAAAGAAAAAGAAATGCAAGAAAGCCAAGTGGCTGTCTGATGAGGCTTTACAAGTAGCTGAGGAAAGAAGGGAAGCGAAAAGCAAGGGAGAAAGGGGAAGATATACCCAACTGAATGCAGAGTTCCAGAGAATAGCAAGGAGAGACAAGAAGGCCTTCTTAAATGAACAATGCAAAGAAATCGAGGAAAACAACAGAATGGGAAAGACTAGAGATCTCTTCAAGAAAATTGGAGATCTCAAGGGAACGTTTTGTGCAAAGACAGGCATGATAAAGGACAAAGAAGGCAGGGACCTAACAGAAGCAGATGAGATTAAGAAGAGGTGGCAAGAATACACAGAAGAACTATACAGGAAAGATCTGAATGTCCCTGATAGCCATGATAGTGCGGTCACTGAACTTGAGCCGGACATCCTCGAGAGTGAAGTCAAGTGGGCCTTAGGAAGCATTAGTAACAACAAAGCTAGCGGAGATGACAGTATTCCAGCCGAGCTATTTAAAATCCTAAAAGATGATGCTGTTAAAGTGCTGCATTCAATATGCCAACAAATCTGGAACACTCAGCAGTGGCCACAAGACTGGAAAAGGTCAGTTTACATTCCAATTCCAAAGAAGGGCAACGCCAAAGAGTGTTCAAACTACCGCACAATTGCGCTCATTTCACATGCCAGCAAGGTGATGCTCAAAATCCTACAAGCTAGGCTTCAGCAGCATGTGAACCGAGAACTACCGGAAGTACAAGCTGGGTTTAGAAGAGGCAGAGGAACTAGAGATCAAATCGCCAACATTCGCTGCATCATGGAGAAAGCAAGAGAATTCCAGAAAAACGTCTATTTCTGCTTCATTGACTATGCTAAAGCCTTTGATTGTGTGGATCACAACAAACTGTGGCAAATTCTTAAAGTGATGGGAGTACCAGACCACCTTACCTGTCTCCTGAGAAACCTGTACGAGGGTCAAGAAGCAACAGTAAGAACCAGACATGGAACAACCGATTGGTTCAAAATTGGGAAAGGAGTACGACAAGGCTGCATATTGTCACCCTGCTTATTTAACTTATATGCAGAGTACATCATGAGAAATGCCGGGTTGGATGAATCAGAGGTCGGAATTAAGATTGCTGGGAGAATTATCAACAACCTCCGATATGCAGACGATACCACCCTAATGGCAGAAAGCGAAGAGGATCTAAAGAGCCTCTTGTTGAGGGTGAAAGAGGAGAGTGCAAAAGCTGGTTTGAAACTCAACATTAAAAAAACTAAGATCATGGCATCTGGCCCCATCACTTCCTGGCATATAGAAGGGGAAGAAATGGAAGCAGTGACAGATTTTACTTTCTTGGGCTCCAAGATCACCGCAGACGGTGACTGTAGCCATGAAATTAAAAGACGCTTGCTCCTTGGGAGGAAAGCTATGGCCAACCTAGACAGCATAGTAAGAAGCAGAGACATCACCTTGCCGACAAAGGTCCGTCTAATCAAAGCTATGGTTTTCCCAGTAGTAATGTATGGCTGTGAGAGCTGGACTATAAGGAAGGCTGAGCGCCGAAGAATTGATGCTTTCGAACTGTGGTGCTGGAGAAGACTCTTACGAGTCCCCTGGACTGCAAGGAGGTCAAATCAGTCCATCCTAAAGGAAATCAACCCTGACTGCTCATTGGAAGGACAGATACTGAAGCTGAAGCTCCAATATTTTGGCCACCTAATGCGAAGAGAAAACTCCCTGGAAAAGACCCTGATGCTGGGAAAGACTGAAGGCAAAAGGAGAAGGGGACGGCAGAGGATGAGATGGCTAGATAGCATCACCGATGCAATGAATATGAACTTGAGCACGCTCCGGGAGAGAGCGCAGGACAGGAAGGCCTGGCGTGCTATGGTCCATGGGGTCACGAAGAGTCGGACACGACTGAACAACTGAACAACAAAAGCATATGCACATCACAACACATATAAGGCTCTGGATCAGCTGTTTTAAAACTTTTTGAAAGCTTTAGCAGACGCAGAATGTTGTGGCCTATCACTTTGCAGCAGGGGTGGAGAAACAGTGGCACTCCAATTGTTGCTGGACTACAACTCCCATCATCCCTGACCATTGGCCATGGTGGCTGAGGCTGACAGGAGTTGAAGTCCCAAAACCCTGACTTACAGAGAAAAATGCCTAATTTTAGGGAATTTTAGACTCTGGACTTGTCTTATGCGGGGCGGGGGGGATGGACTCCTTAGATGGTATTGCTTCACTTACTTCAAAATGTGGTAAGGCACCCATGCTGCATGTGGCAGCCTGCCTGTTCTACGGTGTGTATCAAATCTATGGTGTGACCACATTTGGAATACTGTGTGCAGTTCTGGTCACCACACCTAAAAAAGGATATTGTAGAACCTTGCCGACAAAGGTCCGCATAATCAAAGCTATGGTTTTCGCAGTAGTAACGCATGGCTGTGAGAGCTGGACTATAAGGCAGGCTGAGCGCAGAAGAACTGATGCTTTCGAACTGTGGTGCTGGAGAAGACTGTTACAAGGCCCCTGGACTGCAAGGAGGTCAAATCAGTCCATCCTAAAGGAAATCAACCCTGAGTGCTCATTGGAAGGACAGATGCTGAAGCTGAAGCTCCAATATTTTGGCCACCTAATGCGAAGAGAAAACTCTCTGGAAAAGACCCTGATGCTGGGAAAGACTGAAGGCAAAAGGAGAAGGGGACGGCAGAGGATGAGATGGCTAGATAGCATCACTGATGCAATGAATATGAACTCGAGCATGCTCCGGGAGAGAGCGCAGGACAGGAAGGCCTGGCGTGCTATGGTCCATGGGGTCACGAGGAGTCAGACGCGACTTAACGACTGAACAACAACAAATTGGAAAAATCGCAGAACAGGGCAACTAAAATGATCAAGGGGCTGGAGGGAAGGTTACAACAGCTGGGCTTGTTTAGCTTGGAAAAAAGGAGGGTAAGGGGAGACATGATAGAGGTCCACAAAATTATACATGGTGTGGAGAATGTGGATAGGGAGACATTTCTCTCCCTTTCTCTCCCCAGGGTCATCCCATGAAGCTGATTGGCAGGAGATTCAGGACAGATAAAAGGAAGCACTTCTTCACACAGTGAATAGTTAAACTATGGAATCCTCTTCCACAAGATATGTGATGCCCACCAATTTGGATGGCTTTAAAAGGGGGTTGGACAAATTCATGGAGGAAAAGGCTATTGATGGCTACTAGTCCTGATGGCTATATGCTACCTCCAGTACCAGAAGCAGTATGCCTATGTACACCAGTTGCTGGGGAGCATGGGTGGGAAGGTGCTGTTGCACTCGTATCTTGTGTTTTCATGGTCGACAGCTGGTTGACCACTGTGTGAACAGAATCCTGGACTACATGGACCCTTGGCCTGATCCAGCTAATTCTTCTTATGTTCTTTTTTCAAGGAACCACAGAATGGGACAATTGGCCAGGCTAGTGTGGAGGAGCCCTTTGTGTGACTCACCATGCATGGTGTATAACAGCAACTCAAGGTCTCAGGATGCTGTAGCAATGCTCGAACTCTCACTGTTGCAGGCCTCAAGGCAGCCACGCAGGATACCCACGTGTAGATCATTGACTGACACAGATGGATCCTTCACATAACCCTGGTTTGGGGAAATCATCTGGGAACTGCTTATGATTGAATTGACCTTCTGCTTTTGGCTGTTTATTCTCAGTTGTGGGTTTTTGTTTTTGTTTAGTATTTACTACATTTAGAAAAGATTTTAGAATGGATATTCCCTTTCATGCCATCATTATATTCCTGTAAGTAAATGACATTAAGGAAACCACAACTTCTACCTAAGCTTCAAAATATCCCTTATCTCTTTGCAATCACCATAATATCCACAGATTTTCTTGCTGCTTCAGCTATGTATCTTTGTATTAGTTGTCTCTTCTGTCTGTTTCAGCACTACTTTTCAGTGCACTATCAAATCATAGGAAAATTCAATTAATGTGTTATTTACATTTCTGTTAGCCAGAGAAATGCCTGAAAACAAAGATCAGAAAATTGGTAGGGATTGTAAAAAACAAACATATGAAACAAACACAGTCTTGCAGAGAGCCTTTCAGCACCTCTCTAGACACATCCAGAAAATTCAACATCTTTCTGTTGACTCCTGGGTTTAACAGCCCACCTGCCAGGTTAAAATCCATGTACTTGACACATTCTCCAGACCACATTACTTCAAGGATGACTTAGAAAATCAACTTGTGCAACTGCCCCATTTCCCCTTTTATACCATAGCATAAATAGACTGTCATATAATTACCCTCTGCTATTTATCCATATCATTCATTCATTCAGTATATTTATATCCCACCTATCTTCTGTGATGGAACTCAAGGCAGCATACACACAGATTCACAGATGGTCTCCCATCCAGGCACTTACCAGACCCAGACTGCTTAGCTTCAGCAAGGTGGTTGCATCATCTCACACCATATCCTGGGTCTATCTAGTTAGCTTTTCTGATACACATTGAAACAGTCAATGTACACATTTTAAATGCTATCTATTGTAAATTCTGTATCATCAAATCAAATATAGTCATTCTCCTTACACTTTATAGAAAGCTTTTTGATCTAACACACACACACACACACACACACACTATCTAATGTTTCAATTTAATCTATTTTTAATCTAATTTTTTAATCTAACACACACACCAAATAGTCACCATGAGCCACACAAATAACACAGGGTGCTTCCAAATGAGATTTTTTTATCCTGCAATCACCCTCCCTCAAACACAGGAATTTATAGGGGGTCCAGACATTTGTAACCCTCCCATATTTTTCAGCTGCTTCTTCTGTCGTTTTTCTTACCAGAAAAAAAATCTGTTAAGGAAGAAAAGATGGAATAGGTGCACAGTGTCCTTTGATTTGTAGTGCTAAGAGGCCTCCAAGTGGAAGCATGTACAGTATTGGTTTAGTTCCTTTGTAATCAAAGGGATTGCATCAAAATATATGGAGCTCCATGAAGAGAGAAGCCACACACAAATAAACAGGCTGTCATGTTAAGCTTCTCTACTGAACAGAGACCAAGTCAGAACAGGAAACAGGAAGTAAACTTATAGGAAGGAGGGTAAAATTTAAAGGAACAATTTTTGCTGTTGCTTCATTTAAAGATTTTTTTGGCTGCTTTTCAGTAAAACTATCAGGGCAGCATACAACAATATACTAAACAAAATACTAAAAACATTGCTATAAAGCCACAATTAAAATGAACACAAAGCAGAACAATGGCATAAACATTAAATGCAAAAATGCAGGGAAAACATTCATAATCCAAAATACAATTCAATACGTACATACATCAGTGTAGCACAGGGATGTGAAACTCATATTGGAAACGGGCGGGTTGTCATTGGGGGCAGGGAGGGCAAGCCCCACCTATGTCCATCTCTTCTGCCACCCATGTCAAACTCCCACCCCTCACTCCTCAAAGAACCTTTTAGTCAGTGCTGTGCTAGCCAGAGTCTCCAATTTGTATCATTATCAGCAATTCTGATCTCTGTCCCAGACTCCGACTGGTGCTTGCATAAATGAGAGCTTTGCAGAAGGAGAGCAGAAATTTGCCAGTGGCTCAGCTGTTACTGTGGCATATAATAGCAGCTACTGGTGACTTTTGGGGAGACAGACTTTTGCCTTAAAAAACCATCCAGTTCCTAGCTCTTCAGATGCGTATGATGGCTACACTGAAGACATCAGAAGTGCCTGATACGGCCCCTGGGCCTTATGTTTGATACTCTTGCTGTAGTGATTTTGTCTCACTATTCTTGACAGCAGTTCTGGATAAAGGGTCACAGGGCTTTTCTACATGAGGCTTTTAACCTGTCACTTTACCAAGGCTTCTGCTTCCGGATTCTTTGTGGGATTAAGATCGGCTCCTTTACATGTGTTTTTTTTCCCTGGGATTCTTCTTTCTCCACCTTCCTATATGTTCCATTACACAACCACTAGATGGCACTGTGGTATAGTAGAATTGCCCAAATATACCAGGGTCTCATGCCACCATTCACAGAAATACCACACTTTCCTCATTAGAAAAAAAACAACAACCATTAAAATGGTTGCAAAGCACGGAGGGGCCCTGGAGGATGACGATCATGTAAAGCACCTGCATACTGCCATGAGAGAGGAATCATGAGCACACAATAAATGTCTCATGTTGAAAGGCTCCTAGAGCCCAAACCTGTCCAATGTAAATGCTAGTGTAAATCAGCTACAATTTTGTGAAACAAGTGACAGCCCTGTATTAAAGATAAGGAAACCACAGTTAATTCTTAATGCACCTTAATTTTTCTTTCATACATACAATGATGACAGGAGAACAGGGGAGACATTTGAGTGAATAATGGATTATGGGTTTTGTAGTACCACACATCTGAAGGGCACCAGGTTGGGGAATGCTGCAATAGATCAGTACATCAAACCAGTTTGGAAAGCAGAATGTGGAGGCTGAATTTATTCCAGATGAATTCATCTTGGATAAAAGATTGATTTTATAGACTACTTCATGGATTTCAGAATTATTTTTTTGCTACTGATTCGTCCTGTACTTCTCCTGCAACACTCTCTGTCTACAGTACCAAAAATAACCAAAGAAGCTCCCTTTTTATCCCTGTGCTTCTCCTCGCTACCATGCCAGTCATACTAGTCAATATGTTTCTCCAGTTTCATTGCAAACAGAAAGGCCTCCTTGCTTAATTTAATCTGCTCTCCTTTGTCAGAGGCAGATGTCACTTCTACATCTGTGCCTCTCTTCAAATGCTCCCATTTTCCCCCAACTCTGCAGCTGTTCTTGCTATTAGCAAAACTCCAGCAAAAAAGTAACGTGGAGATGAGATCCCTCTGCTGGAAGGAGCTTGTCGCACACCAGTGGCAACTTCTTAAATCCTTTTCGTCCCTTTCAGGCAGCAGCATCTATAAAATACACACTCAGAACCATATATCCCACTCTATCATACGCGATTACTGTACACAGTAAAACTTGTACAGGAAAGTACAGCCGCACACAACAGTAGCACGTTGCTATGAAGATGGGAAGTACAACACCAAAGCCTGTTAAAACAAAGAATGAATGAGCTCAGTGGTGGAACTGCACATTTCTGGGAACATGGAATTACTGCTGAAAACAAGCCTAACTCCATAACCTAGATTAAAACTTCCCTGGAGTCCCAGCATCACCACACTGTCAGCCTCCTGCCTCAGACAAGCAGCAGATAGACTATTCTCAGAAATGCCCAAATGTATTCATATCTGATGCATTTTGGAAAACCAAATTCCCTTCCTCAGGGGCAATCAGTAAACTCCTTGGCTCTCATTACAAAATCAAGCTTCATTTCCTGCTTCACCCTCTGCATCACTGGAGGCAACAAGGAAGTGTACTCTGTACTGGCTGTTACAATGGTGGTCAGCCAGGCCAGCGCCAGCCCTCTATGAGACCTTACTAGACAAGTGCCTCCACTTCTTGTTCGCTCTTTTCCCTGTCACCACTGGTCCCTGGGACAGAACAGCCATTATTTTAAGTCTCCATCTAGCAGCTACATCTTTTTTCTCTTTTTTTTAGAGTAGATGCGGGGGCGCCAATCTGGATTGGGATACTAGCATGGGGGTGGTGTTTTGTTTTTAAGCTCTGGATTTTGGCCCCTAGTTAACTCAAGCTGAGGCAAGCAGGCTTCCACCAGCTCCCAGGGTTTTTATCTGGAAGTAGGAAAACAGCCAGCTATGCTCCTGCTCTGCACAGGCCAAGCGATGACCCTCCCTCCGTTACATAGTAAAGGGTAATCTAAACAGTCCAGACAGTGTGAGGGGAACAAACCAACTCTTGAAAGTGTAAATAGAAATCCTATCCAGCCTGATAGTCTGATTAAGTAATGTTTATTAAAGATAAAAACAGGATAGGGAAAGAAAGCAGTGAGTATGCCCTTAAAACTAAGAAAAGCAAATTTAAGCCAGGAAACTGGTCTATCTACATTCCTATACTGCACAATCTATCCAAGCAAATATACCTGTCCCTGTGGCAATCAACAAAGTGTCTTCTGCTGGACAAAGATGGAGGAAAGGGACAACACAAAATGGCCACGTTTAATTGAGGCGATCTTGATTGACAATGGCAATCCCACTGACCAATAAGAGCAAGTTCAGGTATGCAGGATGGGCCCTAGGAAAACAGTAACCAGCTCCCGAGTTTACCTTACAAAAGTGGGAATTGGCAAGGAAGGGGAACTATTCCCTTTCCTGCCAGGCTACTTTGTGTATTCAAGGGGCTGCAAGATGGGACTTGACTGGAAGGATGGGTGCAATTGGAGGCTGCTATTCCAGACACCAACTGGGTTTGCATGGTCACCACAGGCCACCGTGGCTTATTTAAGGGTTGCGCTGATCATGCGAACCAGCCCACTATCTAGAAAGCTAAAGGCTTCTTGACAATGACATCAAGAAACAGGGTAAGCTAACATTTACTGCACATTAGTAATAAGACTGATTGGTGAGTGGGAGGCCCCAACATAGGGCTGCTGTTTTCAGTGGCAGCTCCCCATTAATCACAACATGTAGTTAAATCCTAACTGATCCGTCTTAATGGCTATGGGTCACTACTGTAGGCAGAGCACCAAAACTTTCAAATGCACACATGGTAGGGACTGTTAATTGATAATATAATATGTAGTTAGTTATCATCAGCCTTTAAAAAGATAAGCAGATTAATATAAAGACATGTGTATATTACTAAACACATAATATAGTGGGTTGGATCCAGGCTTAGTCATGCTTAGAGTAGACCCACTGAAATCTATTGATTAGTCATGATTAATTTAAATACCATTGGTTTCAACAGGTCTACACTAAGTCTGGATTCAACTCAATGTCTTTTTGCTGTATTGAAGGAAGTGCAAGATAAGGTTACAATTTAATTTTTAAAAGCTCCTGCTCATTGTTAGAATGGAAGGCATCTTTAATACGTTCATTTTACTCCCTATAACTGTAACACATCAAAACTAAATTGATGTGTTTAGTTCTAAATTACCCTAAGAAAATTAACATGTGTGCCCTTAACATGCAACCCCACAGTTTAAAATTGATCCCTCTCAATTCATCACAGAAAGGTTTTGCAGATAAATCTACCAATTCATTCGATTAAGACTGCAGTCCTTTCAGGGGAGAAAGCATAGGATTGCATAGGATTGTGCCGTAAAGTGCGCAGAGCTAATAGACCCATACAGCTGATAAACCAAACCGTACAAGCACCAGTAACATGCTTAGAAAATATGCCAAAGTATGGGTGCATTCCAATGGAAATTAAGCATTTTAAAGCGCCATTGATTTCAATGAGAATTTAAAAGCAAGTTCCTGAATCTCCTCAGTTGGAATGAATGGAATTTAAAGGTGCTTAGCTTTAGCTGGATGCCTTTGACTTCTGTGCTTCTGAGGTATGCACAATATGAGTGGTACAACTACATACAGAATGATAAAGTTGGACAGGAATCCACATTCCATACCATGCAAACTGCCTTCTCACACATGCGTTTATGTTACCACTCAATTCTCTGGCTCGGAAACCCATTTCTGGATAGTCCAAGCATCAACAATCCAGATGGTATTATTTAAGAATCAATCACTTTCAGAATTAGATGTATAAGGCATTCCTTGATCATAGGATTTGGTTGGACCAACTACTATTACTCAAGCAATATATAATGCAAAAAATATTGTGAGGAGCCACTAGATTCCCATTACTGCTTTCTTAATGTGCAGAGAACATTCCCTTGTAACAGCCAGAGAACGGATACATTAGCAGATTAACAAGATGGTTCATCTACACTGAAGATTCTACAGGGAATATAGGAAGAAAAAGAAATTAAGATTTCATTCAATTTCAAATACTTAGAAGTTAGTTTGATTACATGCTGATACAGAGTGAAACTGCCTACTCAGTCATCATAATTTATTAGACTCAAGCATATTGTAAGAAACATAAACATAGTAACTGGCTACAAGGTTTTGTTCACACAAAACTGACTTCCAATGAAGAAATAGCTATTGTCTGTTGGTTGTATCAGTGCCTCGATTATTTCTGAGATTGAGTTTGATCACAAACCTATTTGATGTGCCCCTTGATATAGACTATGGCCTGCTTTTGTTTTGCTAATGTAAAAATAACAAATGAAAGAAAAATTGGGAGTCTTCTTTGGCCTAAATGACATTTCCGAACTGATCTCTCGCACCGCGGTCATCTCTAGTGGGAATCATTAGCGGTCTCCCGCAAATAAAGCAATCAAAAAGAAAGCTCCTCTGAAATGCTCACTGGTGTTTAATATTTGATTCATTCCCATGTTCCTGTGTCTTTAGCCTGCGGAAAAAAACAGCTTCATAGAAGTGAGACATGATGGGCCTGACAAGCGTTTTCCCGTGAATTGCGACTTCAATACAATGCCATTTTGTTTGCTGTTTTGTTTCCCTGACTTCTAACATTCTTTCTAACTTGGGGGGGGGGAGAAGGGAGGGGGAAAGGAGGGGAGATGTTCCTCTAAGAATGGCAAAGAATAAAAAAGGAAAGTTTTCTTTAAACTCTATCTCTCCCCCCTCCATGGTCCTTGACACATATTGCTGTTCTCAGATGCCCACTCTTGGTTCTCTGCTTTCATCGCCTTTCCCACTATTTTGTAAAAAGCATGACCTTTCTTGCTGTTGCTTTAACAATCTACAGAAGGAAAGAGAAACTTCACACACATCTCCCCTTCGCTAGCCTGTATTAATAAACAGCAGAGCAAGAAACTGTATTTCTGGTTGGCTGGATCTGAATTTGTGATGGGTAGACAAAAGCCTCCTTTTTGGAATGGAAGAAAGGGGGGGGGATTGGTGACACTTAATTCTATTTGTGCCGCTTGGAAGTCAGGAAGGTTTTTTTATCCCCCTTCCACACTTCATTTTGATTTGATTAGTTCGTATAGATGGGTTCTCTTTCCCCCTCCAGACGCGTGGTGGAAGGCTGCTAAAGCAGTTGGTCTATAGTTGCAATAATCAAATTAACCATTTGCTACAACTTTTGAGGAGAACAGCTCGTGTGTAAAAAGAACAACTCCAAACAAAAAAGCCAAAGGGCCTTGGAGTCGTTCAGGCTCAAGGGAGAGGAAGGGGGAACCCCGTGGGTCTTTCATCTGTAGAGGCAAATTTGGGGGAAAGAGAAAAGAACCAACAAAAGTTTTTTGCACTAAAACGAATGAATAAATAAATACGAAAACAGAGGGGGAGATAATTGAGTCAAGGGCATTTGCTTAGGGGACTGAAAGGAGGCAGTATAAAGTGAAAAGAACAGCAGACCACAGGACTGTTGGGGTCGCTGGCACCCTGAATGGAAACTAGAAGGTGGCAAGCGGGTGAAGAGAAACCTGGGCCAATACAGGCACCATATGTGAGGAACAAAGAAAACAGTTGGGTAGATGCTGGGGCATAATGGAGTCCTGTAACACCAAGGCTATTGTTAACAGACTTATTTTGCTGCCTCAGTTGCAGCCCATGGGGGCTAGGAAAGGTTTTTAAAGCCCCATGTAAGACTTTGAGAGAAAGAGCTGTCTCCATCTCAGGCTGCCACTGCCGCAAACTGGAAGGGCTGTGGCTCAATGGTAGAGCACATGCTTTGCAAGCAGAAGGTCACAGGTTCAATCCCCAACATCTCCAAGTAGGGCTAGAACCCTATCCAAAACTATGGAGAGCCTACGGGCACCAAGTTGCCTACCCCTTCTTATGCAAATCAGAACACATTCGCAAACCAAAATCCATACTTCCCAGAATTTTGTGATGCAATTCACAACCCAAAAATGCATATATTAAGCGTGAACAAAGTATGCATATTAGGAGAAAGTACACGCAAAACACATATTAGGGTAAAATCACTTGAAAAAAGTGTGCACACTACAAAAAGTACATCCCCCAAAAAATGTGTTAGAAGAAATGCATGTATATAAATTTTTGTGCAGACTTTTTGGGTGCCAAATTCATAGATCTATACAGAAATGGACTGAAACAAACTTCTGGTCAGGAAAATGAGAAACTGGGCAAAACCAAAATTGACAGATTTGCCCATCCTTAGTCATGAGTTGTATAGGCCTATTTTTACTACATTCCATGCCAGTAATTTCACGTCATAAGTTCATGACCATCTCTGAAGGTCGCAGTCAGGGAATATATGCCTTGTGGATAAACTAGTGATTTGCTCCTGCAGGGAGAGCCAGACTGCATGGGTCCAACATCCTTCCACAGTGTTATGAAAGCTCCGAAACACTTCCAGTAGCATTCTTGCTACTCTTCCAAACCCAGCCCAGTCATTTTCATATTCTGAGAGAAAGGGAGTGCCCTAATGGCAGTTGCTAGGTAACCAAGGGACTCAACCATCAACTTCTATACCTCCACATGTACACTTTACCTTTACCATTTCCTGCTTAACAGATCAGTGCTGCAGACTCCGACCCAATCTTTTGTTGAATCCAGATAAAAAGAGAAACGTGCCTTACAGTTGCTAAGCAACCTCAAAATGCAATGTCCAGACACTTTCTATTTGATCTAGCCACAGTAGGAAGCCTTACACTGTTGTCTTACAGCTGTGGCAGAGCTGGATCAGGCACAGTGCTCATGAATAACAAGCAGGTAGGTATGAAAAAGACCACTTCAGGGGTTGTTGTGGCCGGGAGCAGAGCTGGCCCTTGACCAGAAAGCTCCTGTGCCTGGAACAGAGCCCCCCAAACAGTTTGGGTCAGTGGGGTCATTTGGAATTTGGAGGGTTGTGGGTGCTCTCACAAAATGGCTGCCATGAGGGGCTTGCCCATTCATAAAATGGCTGGTCACAAAACACTCATTTTTTTCAAAAGACAAATTGGTGAAACTAAAAGAAAAGCAATTTGCCTAAGAATCTAAGTATGAAGCAGAGGTGGGGTCTGAGCTCTGAATCCAAATGAGGATCACCACTTTGTTGTGCAATGCCAGCCAGCCTCCCAGAAATAAAATAAAAATTGGGAGGGGCAGGCAGGGTGCCAAGAGGGGTGTCCACTGGCATGTTGATGCCCACGGGCACCGCACTGGAGACCCCAAGCCTAGAATTAACAGTCCTATCCATGGCACTTATTGGTTGATAGCACTATGACGGCCATCTTTGTTCTAGTCATATGTAACAGCCAGGCTAAGCAACAACCCTGGGTAGTGATATCACCTCTGGTTGGAGGCCCTATGTGCACTGAAAATAATAGAGCCATGCCGAAGGGTGCAGAAAACGCTTAGTTCTGGCCAGTCAACCTTGGGTTCGCTACTGAATCTAAGGATGTGAAAACATCCTTAGATTTCCTCTGTGTAGTTAAATCCAAGCCCTGGTACTAGCGTTTGGCCTAGAGGCACATCTCATGCCTCCTAGACATCTCCAGGTAGCAGAAAAGGGTCACTGAGATGAAATCTGACTAGAGCTTACAACCTAAAATGCTGTGCATATGGACAGGATCAAGAGATGCACCTTCTCGTCACTCCAGTGTTCAGGAAGGAAAAATAGCACGTGCTACCTTTCTCCCAGCCATGCAGCCACAAAAAGCTCTCTCTGGGGTCAGAAGCTGGTAAGTCTGAGTTTAGTCAAAAGGCAGGAAGCACTGCCCCACCGCCCACCACACACACACCTGAGAGAATGGCGCAGAGAAAGAAAGGACTAATAATTCCTACATCCTCCACCAAGAGACCTATCCGGCTTCAGTGTTTAAAAAGGCAAATACAAAGAACATTCTTTCCCTCCTATTCTACGAAGTATTGCTGGAGCTTCATGGACACTTCGCAAGGGAGAGAAAAGTACCTTACAAAGGAACTTGGAATAGAGGGTCTGCTCAATCACAGGGTCTGCTCAATCACATGTATGAACAGCGTTGTCCATACTCTGAAGGCTTGTTCCCCTTATGCTATCACTCAACGTTTACCATGACTTGCAGCTGAACGTGGAAACTCACCGACCCTGTTGTACGCCTTGTGTTCGAGATGATACACAAGCTCTGGCTAAGCGCATAGGGGTGAGCGAGGGCTGTGTCAGCATCAAGAAGCCGCAGGATCAGGTGGGATGGGATTAGGTGGGATGGGTGAGGACAAATTCTCCAACAAAGAAGCTGTAAGCTCATGTATGAGTTGAGAAGTTTGGGATATTTCTCCTAGGTCACTAAAATGCATACAAAACTATCTCTCTGGATGAACAGGACTCAGCATTGACCAAACTTTGATCTGACCTATAAAGCAGGGGTACAGAACCGCAGGCCCACAAGCCAAATCCAGCCAACCTGGCATTCCGACCCAACCTTACAGGGTTCCTCAGATGGCCACGCCCCTTCTCCCTGCCCCCTCCCCTTTCCCCTGATCATTTGGTGGTTTCCCAGCTGTGGCGTAGTTTTCCCCCCATTCTAAAAGGTTGAAATATTTCTCCTAAGGCAGTAAGAACTTTAAGCTAAAATATACTGGTATTTTTGGAATTTTGGCCCCATCCATGACTGGAATGAGGTTCTTGAGAATGTCTCCAAAATGGCATTTGGCCCTCAGGCTGAAAGACGTTCAACGACCCTGATGTAGTGGAAAAGCCATGAAGAATCTCTCTACGGTGGATCCCATGTATACCAGCCTGTGTCTGTTGCTAAGCCAGGGAAGTCCCAGAAGCTGGGACTTCCTAAAGGCAAGCTAAATGCATTTGCCTTCAGAGCATAAGAACCATTCAAGTTGAGCGCTAGAAGACCATAGAAGTGAGACCTGCAATAAAATGCGGCTGCTGTTCAGAATTCCAGCTACTTCAGTCCACCACCCCATTTTCCAACAACAACCAGTTAGCATTTTGTGGCCGCTGAGCATGCTCAGTCCTCATTGGGCTTCCTCCCCTTAGGTCCCCCCCCCCAACCAGATTCTTTTATACTTCTGCAAACTTTGGGGTTTCCCCTGAGCCTGCTGAAACCGCCCTCATGTACTGGTGTCGCCATTTTGGCTACATGGCAATGGCAGTCACAGCTTTGGCCTGGGAGGAGGTCTGATAGAGAAATATAAGGAGATCAACCTTTGGTGCATCCTGAAAGATATGGGGGATATTTACAGCATCTGCATTGCAGGGCTGCTGTAAGCTGCTCTTTCTCAGCTCTGCCCTCGAACCTGCAAGAGGGGTTTGACTGCAGGATTGTTGTAAACAACTCTTTCAGCACAGCTTGCGATGTGGGGATAAGAGCAATGAATAACACTGCAAGGTTGTTGTACGCTCTCCGCTTCAGCCCAACCTGTTTTAGTGCCGTAAAACTGGCAAGCACAGACTAACTTTGGAATAACAAAGAGAAGATGTGTCCCAGAACAGCACTGCTTTCAGTCTGTTGTAACAAAAACAACAGATTCCTATGGCATCTTAAGGACTAATAAATATATTGCGGCATTAGATTTTGTCTTCTGCATATACAGCCTGCTGATGTAGGCTTTTTCCTACCACATTATATGGTTTTGGCCTATGGTGCCACGGGATTGCTTCAGTGCTGAGGGAACTAGGTAGCCGGCCTAGGACTAGGCAAACTTTTCACTTGTCCGCCGTGAGTATATTTTGATAAACAGAAGAGATAGAAATGTTGAAGATAAATAAAGACATACATTTTATCTGTCTAAACAGAAAGGAAGCTACATTTTCACAAAGACACATATTATATAGGAGGGTTGGTGTAAAGAACAGCAAGCAGATGATAGGATGGGCAGTTTTCACAATGGGTTCTCCCAAGGATCTGTGTTGGGATGGAGTGATTTTAACTTATTCATAAATGATCAGGAGCCGGGGGAGCGATGAGGTAGCCAAACTGGTGAATGACACAAAATTACTTAGAATGGTTAAATCCCAAGCAGACTGCAAAGAATGACACGAGGCTCTCTCCAAACTGTGTGAATGGCAAATGTGATTCTGTGTGAGTAAGTGCAAGGTGATGGATACTGGTGCAACAAAACAAATAAAAACTCCACCGCCACCCAGCGTCATATATATGCTGATGGGATCTGAACTGGCTGTGACTGCTTAGGAAAGAGATCTCTTGGGGTTGTGGGAACAGCTCGCTGAAAACTTTTTGTAAGCCACTTGGAGTTTATTTTATCAAGGAAAGTGAGGTACACATTTTGAATAAACACATCAGCTCAGTGTACAGGGTTATCTCATCGAAAATGCCAACTCAGTGTGCAACACCAATGAAAAAGGCAAAGTCACTGCTGGAAATTTTTGAGAAAGGATCGAAAATAGAATGGCCACTATCATAATGCTCTTATCTGAACATGATGGTGCATACCCCGGTAACTTCTCAACTAGACTACTATAATGTGCTCTACAAGACGCTGCCCTTGAAGGGTGCTTGAAAACAGAAAGTGGTGTCAGCCAGGCTAAACTCCAGGGTTTGTCACAGAGAGCATACAACACCAATCTTGCATGAGCTCCACTAGTAGCTGATGTATTTCTGGCTCAGTTCAAAGTATTCCTCTTTAAAGCCTTCTTTAATGGTCTAAGCTGAGGATACCCAAGGAACCACCTTCTTCCATTCATAGCTTCCTGCTCAAGATCTCACATTCAGAATCCTTTGGGGATTCCTTCCTCCATCCATTAGGCTAGTGGCCCCTAAGCTCTAGACCCACCACGTGCCTTTAAGCAGGCAGTTAAGACTGTTCTTTTCAGGCAGGCTTTTGATGTTAGTTGCAGTTCTGATGTGGACTCTGTCGCTTTAATTTGCCCCTTCTTTACTGCATACTACTGTTGTGGGTTTTAATTTAATGCTGTCTTTTAAAAATTGTGCCCCACATTGAGAATTCTTGGTTGAAAGGTTACATGTTGTCCAAATAAATAAGAAAGGAGCAGCCACATTCGGAATGTTGTATAGAGTTCTGATCTGAAATATGATACTGTAGCCCTGGAAAAAGTTTTAGAACTGAGCGACCCAAATGATCAAGATCTGGTGCACATTCCCTATGAGAACAGGCTGTTGGACACTTTTTAGTTTCAAAATAAGGCTAAGAGGGCAGGAGGACATGATAGAGGTGTATAAAAACATGAACGGTATGGAAAGGCTGGATAGAGGGAGATTATTTCTCCCACTCCTGGTACTAAAACTGGGGAGCCACCAAACAAAAAGTATATGCAGTAGGCTCAGAACTGGCAAAAGGCCACACCAGTTCACACAATCCATAGCTAGCTTCTAGAATTCAGTGCCATAGCTTAGATTTCTTTTCTTTTTAATGGTGAGCCAAATACATGAAGAATTAGTAATATCCAGAGTGTCAGCCATGGTGGCTCAATGGAACCTCCATCTTCAGCACAGTATACCTCTGAATACCAGATGCTTGGCTGTTTGACTTTATGCACGACTTGTAGGCTTCCTGGCAGCATCCGGCTGGCCATTGTTGGCATCCGGAAGCTGGAGAACTAAATGCCCCCTTGGTGTGATCCAGCAGGGCTTTTCTCGTGTTCTTAAACATCACCGTTGCCACAAAATAGGGCAGGAATCGGGTAAGAACCATACCACGAAGCGCACAGAGGAGACCTAAATTTGGCCTGAGGTCCTCATTCATCTCGGCGCTGCGTTGGAGGGAAGCAGGTGTCGCCGGTGTGATTTTTCCGGGGCCGGCTTTGCTCCCTCGGCCGAGTCGGAACAGGCGAGACCACGTGGAACAGGAGAGGCCTTCGGAAGGCGGGTGGCGCGCTGGGCTGGAGCCATTCCCGGGGACTCCGCTTGGGGCCGTGGCCGACGGAAGAGCGGGGTCCTCTCTTCCCATTCGTGGGCCAGAGGGCCGAGGGAGCCCCGCGGAGCTGGTGGCCGCCCTCCGATCCTCATCGCTCTTCGCTGCCCTTTCAGATGCTGGGAGGCTGGAGACGGGCGTCCTGCTGCCCCGGCCCTCCAGTCCCGTTCGGGAGCCTGGCGAGGCCTTCCCGAAACCTTGATCCCAGCATGGAAAGCCGCCCTTCTCTCCGCCTCCTCCCCCACTTTCCTCGCCTGCTCTGGAGCCGCCGCCGCCGCGTCCCTGTTTCTCTCCCTAGGGTCCCACCCCAGGACCGGCGCTTCATCCAGTTCACGTTGCGCCTCCTCCGAGAGCATCCGAACGATCGGAGGGGAGCTGCAGGCGCGCCGCTCGAACTCGCCGCAAGGCCTCGGCCGGGGGTGGAGCGGGACCTCGGCCCTCTTTTTCGGGGGCGGGGGGGGGGGGGTGTTGTCCTTTCAGGAATCCTTTATTCTGCTGCTCATCGCCGGTGAGCCTCGGCGACTCCCGTGGCTAACGCGCAGCTCCTCGGCCCCCGCGGCCCCCGCAGTTACGTCCCGCTCGCCCGTCTTTGGGAAGGGCAGTCAAAAGGCTGGGGCTGGCAGCCCGGCGCGCCGCGTCCCCCCCGCCCCATTTTGGCCGCCTTGGAATGTAAACCACTTAACGCTCGGCAAGGACGGCGGATCGGTCTAAAGGCCCCCTGTAAATACTCTCTGAGTTTGTTACTGTAATTACCGACTTGTTACTGAGGACAGAAAGGGAGGTAATGAATGTAATGAAGCTAATTACCCGCACATTTATATCTTATGAAATATCCAGGGTGGGTTGGTTTTGCGAGGAAGGAGCGTTGGGACCTTGCTCCCCTTTTTTTCGATTTTCGTCTCGCCGTTTTCTCTACCAGCCCAGGGGAGAGGAAGATTTTAATAAAAGAAAATGAACCGTATGAATATTATATCGGGGCGGGGAGGATAAGATTCGTCCACAACTAAGGGACCGCCCGGCGCGCAACCGGGGCTCAGTGAAACCCGCAGTGACCATTTGAGATTAGGTCGAGATCGGAGGGGAGGAATAGAGGAATGACTAAACAGATAAATAATATAATTAATACAAGGGCATGTGAAGAGTGGTGTTTCAAAGGGAGCTATAGAGTGCAAGTAAAGTGGGAAAAGGTTTTGGCTTCGTCAAGAAAATCAAGTCACCGAGTTGTGGATGGTACTGTTTTAAAGTGTAAATGTGTTATTATTTTATAGTTTTCCAATTTCAGGTAAAGAAATAAGTACAAAAATGAAAAGGCACGATCTATTACAGAAAAATTAAAATTAAACACTTTAAAGGCCCATCGGTTTCGACGGAAGAATGCTGAAATCTCTCCCGCTTAAAATCCATGGGATTGTAAAATGTGTATTAGTTCTGGTTGGGGACATGTATTTTGGATCACATGCACATTCGCGCTATCCGGGTGGGGTGGGGGCTCGCATTTCAACGAGGGGGCGAGGAGAGAGAATGGACTCAAAATGAATCTGGAGGAGGAACAAACAAACAAAACTTACATGTGCACCGATCAGCATCTTAAACTCAGGCCTGAGTCTAAGAGTTGTATTTAGAGTCCAGGTGCTGGTCGTGGGAGAGCTTTTCTCGTTGGTTGATTCAAGGGGGGGGGGTCAAGATCCAACAAACTGGGGAGGGGGCGGCGGGGAACGAATAAATATTAAAAACTGACCACTACCAAGCCCAGTCTGTGACGAGGAAAGGCTGGGATACTTTCCCCTTGGACCAGGTGCCTTCTGGAGAAAGCCCCTCCCTCACAGAGTCCTGCCTGCTCCTGGCGCCGCCGCCTCCACCTACCCACCGTGCCCCCCCCCGGCCAATTTCAGAGGGTGCCCGAGTTCTGCCAGTGTCCTGGCCCTTCATAACATTTCACGCTCTTCAGGGGGTCTCTTTGTCGTGAAATTGAGCGTGTAACACTCTTACAAAACAGGTTTCGAACGATGACATCAAGGTTTTTCTCCTTAATATTTTTTTTTTTTAAGGCAGGGGAAGGGGGAGGATTTTTTTTAATGGAGTGAGGGAACCTCCCTCTCTCTCTCCTCTCTCTACACACACACACACACACACACACACACACACGGTTCTTTCTTCCAAGGTATATATGATCAGTTAAAAAGGAGGCTTAAAAGCTCGGGCAAATCGCATCAGGGAAAATCGTCACCCAACTTTCATTCTTTCCAAAGGAGGCTGATTGAATTAAAGGGCAGGGAGTCTGCTTAGAAAAAGGAGGCTCGGGGACATCAATGGTGTGTATTAAATTCTAATTAGAGATGCAGGAATCAGCCAGAGGGAACTTGGACAGCTCCCTCCCTCCCTCCCTCCCTCCCTCTCTCTTTCCTTCTCTCTCCCCCCTCCTCTTCCACTCTTTCCTTGCTCCCCCCACCTCACCCCCACCCCAGTTGCCAGCCCAATAGACTGATGAGTTATTGTCATGTAAAGAGCGCCAGCGTTCAGACCAACCGCTTCGCTATTGTCCAAGTGGAAAGAGCCAAGTTTATTATGAGGACGATATGCTCTAGAGACCTCAGGCAAGGCAGCTCATAGGAGCCGTTTTTTCATAAAACTCGGCTCGGCTGGTAGCGGGGAGGCCACTCTGGAAGCAAGAGCCGAGCTGTGAGCATCTCTCCCTCGCCTTGGCTCGCCCGCCCATCCACCCGCCCCCGGCCCCCCTTCGCCAGCCCGACCCGAGGCGCCGCCGCTTCCCCCCGCCGCCAGCCCCCCAAACCCGCTGGCTGGGCCACCCCGGGCCTTTTCAATGTATAAAATGGAATATTCTTACCTCAATTCCTCCGCCTACGAGTCGTGTATGGCTGGCATGGATACGTCCAGCCTGGCTTCGGCTTATGCGGACTTCAGCTCGTGCAGCCAGGCGAGTGGCTTCCAGTATAACCCCATCAGGACCACTTTCGGGGCCACCTCCGGGTGCCCGTCCCTCACGCCCGGATCCTGCAGCCTGGGCACTCTTAGGGACCACCAGAGCAGTCCCTACGCGGCAGGTAAGGACCCCTCCGCCTGGCTGGCTGGCGACTCAGGGAACAGGAGAGGAGGGGAAGCCAAGCCCCGCCGAAAAGCTCGCCTTGATTGCATTTCGGAAATGGCGATGTGTTTAGTATTTGCCAAACGAAATTTGCTTACACAAATGAAAGGATTTATCACGTTAGGAGCGATTGCAGGGAAAGAGAGGAGAGGAGCGGGGGAGGGGGAGAGTGAGAGAGAGAGAGAGAGAGAGAGGAAGAAGGGGGGTGTAATTCACTTACACCGTTACACTATCCGAAGTCACACCCGAAACCGCCAACAAAATTATCTTAAGCTGCCAAAATGATCGGCATAATTTATTTACTTTGCGAGAGAGACGGAAAAGCTAGGGAAATAATTAAATAAGCCAAGAGGAAAAGCTCATTACTGACACTGTTGTCTTCTTCTTCACCACCACCATCATCGTCTCTTTTTTTCTTTTTTAAGAGACCACATCCACCAGCAACAACAAGCCACCAAGAGATAAAAGACTGAGATGTATGTGCATACTCTCTGTGTGTGGGTCTGTATATCTATATGCACACACGCACACGCACGCACACACACAACTCCTAGGATGCTTGCTTTCGTGCCTTTATTTCCTTTAAGCACCTTTCTCGGAACAAAATCCGCTTGGTCGAAAGGGAGGCGATCTCCCACCGAGGGGCGAGATTCATCACGTCCTTGTCAGTCCCGGAGGTGTCCTGCGATGCAATCCTGAACACACTTACCTAGGAGTAAGCCCCACTGAACTCAATGGGATTTACCTCCGAGTAAACCTGTGCAGGATAAATAGCATCTGCTTGTCTCGCTCCATTCAACTCAATGGAGCGCTGCTGCTGTTGAATTCAGTGGGAGCAGGATAGCATCCTCGACGTTTCCTACGGGCGCTTTTGGACTTGGTTTTTAGTTTAGTTTTTGGTTTCGGGTTTAAACCAAGCTAAACTAGATCGGCGACGAGAAGGTAGCGTTTTTAAGACATCCCAGCCTGGCAGACCTCTCGTACAAACGCTCACCATCCGCATTTAGTGTGTGAACGCTGGTCCAAGGCTTGATTTGCCATCAACTGTTTTCGCCCCTTCGCGATTATGAGGTGGGAACCGATGGCCAGATTTGTCTGTCATTCCAATTCACCACCCCGTCTCCATTCATACTTAGCAAAGTGTACATGTTCGACAACCCATCTGCAAAACTCGCATCCCCCTTCCCAAGTATCAATTTCATGTCAAACTACATTTTCCCATTCATTTCGGTGGGTCCATTCCTAAAATTTAGCTATCCCAGGGAGCGGCATAACGAAATGGGCACGATTTTCGGTTAATTCTCGGACAGCACAATCGTAGGCGGGTCTAGTCGAAAGTAAATTTTAACTCTTTTGTATGTGTATCCATATTTATCCATAGTTAGAGTAGACGCATTGAAATCAATGGGACTTACGTTTGTCATGACTAACTTATGCTCTACTGGTTTCAGTGGGTCGGCTCTAAGCATGACTACATCTGGATCCAACCCATAGCGTTGCAACCTAGTTACACAGATACAGTTTGAATACTGAGCTCTGGAACGGCAATTCTTTTTAAAAATTTTTCGGGGTAATCTCAGAGCCTTATCAACTGGTCTGTCTCTCCCCCCCCCCCCTTCCCTAGTTCCCTACAAGCTCTTCACCGACCACGGAGGCTTGAACGAGAAAAGGAAGCAAAGGCGTATTCGGACCACGTTCACCAGCGCCCAGCTTAAAGAACTGGAGAGGGTATTCGCAGAGACCCACTACCCAGATATCTACACCAGGGAGGAACTGGCCTTGAAAATCGATCTCACCGAAGCCAGAGTTCAGGTTGGTAAAGGATGCGTTGAGAGCACTGGTTTTATGCATTCTGGAGCGCTTAAGATGCGCCCTTGCGAATTACTTCCAATGCAGCTGCAACAGCCCGGGCCCACTTCATCCGGTGCAAACTTGTGGCACAAATGCGGAACGGGTGATCTACTCGGATTTTTCAGGGCAATTCAGATACAAGCTGAAAACTTGAGACTGATAACCAAAGCCTGAAGAGTGTTCGCTTTGACACATTGGGGGGCGGGGGACACATTGTCTGAAAATGGTGCATAGTTTGTTTCGTTTTAAAAATTCAGTTCTAAACCCTGTTTGGGGGGTGGGGAAGGTTGGTCATCTACTTTGGATCTAGCCATTTCCCCATCAGCCATAGGAGGCATTTTCTGTACTGAAATAAAATAGGCATAATGTTTGACATCCAAGAACAGTCTCAACATACTTGGGACAAGGCAGCAATTTTCTTATAGGCTTTAGTGGCCAGGACATGTCATCCTTGTGGCTTGGCTCACTTATGGGAGCCATCTGTTTCATGTGAATAGATACCTTGTCCATTCCTGTCCTTGGCAGGAGGAATATTATCAACTGGATGGCTGAGGAGGGCAGTGTGTGGCAATGAGGCAAGGAACATGCAGCCTTGTGGGAGAGGCTGAACTAAATATTTCGGTCCCTTGTGATTTTTGAACAAGTGTAACGTTTCTAGTTCTTGCCTGTAATGCTCATGTCTGTGGAAACATAATTTAATTTCTTGCTTAGCAACCTGTAAATATGGGTTCTAAAAATAGGAAGGGTCCTACATCAAAATCAAATATGCTCTACAGTGTGATCACCTGATCTGCAGTCCAGGTATATATATCCCCCTTTATCAGATTCACTGACCTGAAATGACTGTTATTTGGTATCCACTGATGTGGATTAGAATCTTCGTAAACATTCCATCCCTTTACCACTCTTTAGCATCCTGATTGTGAGCACAAAAGACTGGTTTAAAACGTGTTAAGAAATAACAATGTAGGTTGTTAATGCCGCAATCCTATAAACACTTACTACGGGGGAAGTCCCATTGGCATAATGGGGTTTACTTCTAAATAAACAGAGCTGTTCAGGATCCTAATATGTTACAGGAGCTGATTAGGGAGGCAGCTCATTTGTACAGCAAGCCAAGAAGGTGTCCGACTCCGGGCCAAAGCATGGGGTTGTAGCCAATGTTAGTCCTACTTAGAGTAGACCTATTGAAATGAATGGGACTTAAGTTAGACTAACATTGAATACACCCCCCCACCCCACCCCACCCCCGGCAAGCAACTGTAAGGATGGGCTGAGAATGACAGAGTGATATTATTGAACACCAGTAGCACAGAACAGGAAGCACCTCAGAGAAATGAAAATAGTGGTTGTGGGGGTTTAGAGATTATATGGCTGTCTTGGTGTTACCCAGTGACGGGCAAACATCTTGAGTGTAGATGACCAGTGTTCTGGTTCAGGGCCAATCACCCACAAAACATACCAGGCCACATCTAAACAACTCAACCTGGTACCCTCCAGATGTATTGGACTAGAACTCCCAGAACACCCCTGGAGGGGAGTAGGTTGGGAAAAGCTGGCTAGGTCATACCCAGTGGTCCAGGGTCCTTTTTGTCTACCAGCAATGACCAATCAGAATGCTAAAGGAAATCACCAGCAAGTCACACTAGTCTCCAGCATCTGTGGCTAAAGTTATAATGGGCGAGTTTGTACCTTGGCTCTCAAACTGTTCATGCCAGTTGTAAGTTCAGCAGTAAAGTACTTCATTTTTGCACTGCCCACACAGGAGGCCTAGATTACTCCAGTTCATCTAGGTGTACCTTCACCTAACCAGAGGAAATACCCTGCAACTAAAATCATATACTACTGTTTGAGATGGTAACATTTCTGACTTGGATATTTATGGCACAATCCTACATATCGGATGGGACTTACATCAAGGAAATTGGGTATTGCATTGCAGCCTTACAGTGCAGTCCTATACATATCTACTTAGAAGTAAGTCCCATTGAGTGCAATGGAACTTACTCCCAGGTAAGTGGGTATAGGATTACAGCCTTAGGGTGCAATCCTGTAAGTGTTTAGACAGAAAAACTCCTACAGCTGCCAGCATTGCTGGCTGGGGAATGCTGGGAGTTGTAGGACCTTTTTGTCTAAACATGCATAGGACTGAGCCTTCAATCTACTAAAGCCAGTAGCCACCCATAGTCCATCTACACACAGAAAGCATAACATCTTTTTAAAAAGGGCTCTTGGCAACAATAGCCATCCCAATACCTTGCAGCAATGTTGAGTTTGAACATCTTCCTTGAACTCACATTAATTACGCAAGTCATTTAGTTAACATCAGTTGGATACTGGGCTCAATCTACAAGGCCATTTACCAAGTCATATTCTATCACAGAGCAAATGTAACCACCTGATAAAGCTGGCTGGCTGCAACATGTTGCAAAATGGTAAGAATTTTGCTGCCCCAGCTCCTTGATGGGATAGGGCTCTGTGGTGAAGTTCTCCTGGCCACCTGGCAGATCATACCTGACAAAATCATGGCTATGGCTAAGCTACTTGATAAATGGCCATGTTATACACTAGTCAAGATAGCCAAGAGTTGTGGAGTCAATAAGATTTTAAGTCTTTTGAGTGCATGCTCAAACTATCTTAATACAGAATACAGTGGTACAGGTGCTGGTAACCTCAAGACTGGATTACCGCAATGCGCTCCATGTGGGGCTGCCCTTAAGGCTGCTCCAGAAGCTGGAGCTAGTGCAGAACACAGCCGCTCAGCTGTTGTCGGGAGCTGCCCCTTCCCAGAATGTAACTCCTTTGCTGAAAGAATTGCACTGGCTGCCTATTCACTACTAGGCCAGGTTTAAGGTTTTAATACTGGTGTACAAACCCCTAAACAACTTGAGACAAAGATACCTGAGAAAGCGCTTTCTCCTTTACCAACCTGCCCAGTCACTGAGGTTATCAGAGGGCTTGCTCCTGGTGGTTCCACATGGACTTATTGCCTGATTGGAGTCCACCAGGAGAAGAGCCTTCACTTTGGTGGCCCCCTTTCTTGGAATTCCCTGACCCTGGAAGTCAGGCAGACGCCAACACTGTGCTGTTTCCAGTGCCTCCTGAAAACAGCAGAGACATTCCTTAATTAACCAGTCATGGTTTTTATTGGTATTGTTTTTAAAAAGAGCATAATTTTGAACTGGTGTTTTAATCTTTTTATCCTTTTACTGTTTTTTATCTCTTGTGTTCACCACTCCAAAATCTGTTCTAGATATGGAGCGGTATATAAATATTGTAAATAAATAAATAAATAAATAAATAAATGTTACCTCTTCAAAACTATGGAAAAAGTGGAGGAGGTCGATTGTTTCCCCAGGCTCAAGGCACATGTTTGTGGCAGTCTGATCTTTACTAGCGATTAGGAATTTACAACCAGCACTGGTAGTTACTCAAGATCAAGGGGTGCAGAGTACTGCAGGTGCTTGCGGCTTTCAAAAGAGCCCGGGAGAGAAGAGCGAGGCCTTTGAGCAAAATCCAATGTAAATCCTACTTAGAGCAAAGCCCCTTAAATGAATGGGATTTAAATTAGTCATGAGTAATTTAAGTTGGATTTATTTCAAGAGGTCTACTCTAAGTAGGCCTTATGTTGGATTTTGCCCTTTAATCCAGGGCAGATACTGCAGATACAGAAGCAGTGACGGGAAGGTATTCTGGATTAACCAGGCCGGGTTCGTCAAGAGGATGAGGCCTGGGGAGCCCGCTGCGAGGCACCTCCTTCCCCTGGGGTGTCCGGCCCCCCGTCCCGTCCCGTCCCGTCCACTCCTCTGAACCATCCTCTCTCCCCCTTCGCCCAGGTCTGGTTCCAGAACCGCCGGGCGAAATTCCGCAAGCAGGAGCGGGCGGCGGCGGCGGCGGCGGCGGCGGCCAAGAACGGCTCGTCGGGGAAGAAATCGGACTCGTCGCGGGACGATGAGAGCAAGGAGGCCAAGAGCACCGACCCAGACAGCACCGGCGGGCCCGGGCCCAACCCCAACCCGGCGCCCAGCTGCGGAGGCGGCGGGCCCAGCCCTGCCGGGGCCCAAGGCGGGCCCGGCGGCGGCGGGCCCGGCCCGGAGGGCGGCAAAGGCGCGGCGCCCGGCGGCTTGGCGGCGGCGGGGCCCGGCCAAGGCTGGGCGCCCGGGCCGGGGCCCATCGCCTCCATCCCGGATTCCTTAGGCGGGCCCTTCGCCAGCGTGCTCTCGTCGCTGCAGAGACCCAACGGCACCAAAGGCACCTTGGTGAAGAGCGGCATGTTTTGAGCGGCCGGGCGGGGCGGGGCGGCGCCGCGGGGCGGGGCCGAGCCTTGCTTGGCGGGGCGCTCCCCCAATCGCCGCCGGGCTGAGCGCGAGGATTTGGCGCCCCCTGCAGGGACCCGCGGGGCCGCGCCGGCGTCCGCCCTGCGCGCACCGTCGCGGCCTCTGACCCGGCGGTGGGAGCGCCGGGAACGGCGGGCCGCAGGAGGCCTCTGCGCTCCCCCGCGGCGAAGGCCTGCTCCCGTGGGAGGCCGCGTGGTGTTTCTTCCCCGCCGCGCCGCGGCGGAGAACGCGCCCGAAGACCTGGCCGCGGGGTGGCTTGCAAGAACCTTGCCGGCCTAGAACAGTAATGACGGGACCGGCCCGCCACCGACGCTGCATCTCGGCTCTCCGCCTCCGGCCGCCTCCCATCCTTTTGCAGCCTCTTGCCGGGAGAAACTGTCACCGAGCTGCCAGGGTCGTGTTGTCGTCGTCGCTGCTGCTGCAGTGCATTTTTTCCACCACTTACTCGGGCTGTTTCTTAGGGCGGATGTGCTTTGGACGTGGCTGGCCGGTGGCCACTCCCCGTTGTTTCCAAGTTTCACCCTACAAACTGCTCCAGCACATATTTGTGATTTGGCACAGCCACCGGCTAACCGCACCCTCCCAATGTACCCGTCGAATACTGTTCGGAGTGAGTCGCAGTACCGCTTTCCCGCCAAGGGCAAGGCGTGCGCTGAGGGCCCAGACTTGTTTTCAGGGACACAGCTGAGCCTTAGAACACTTAAAGTAAGAGAGACGGAAGAGCCCCAGCACAGGTACAGAGGAGATGTTTTCTGCTCTAGATTAAAAAGGAATCCGAACTGAGATACTCTTAGTTTACGAATTGGACATTAACTAGATGTAACTTGTTGCTGTGTAAATAAGTTGTAATTCATGCTAGAGCATAGCTTCTGAATGTATCTGTGAGGATGGTAGAAATCCCAGCCTTGTGCTTTAGTATCAGATTTAACAACTTTACTAAACTATAATGAATGTGGACGTTTTAAAAATTAAAAGAGTTTGGAAGCTAGATTTTATGCTGGGGGGGGGGACGGCACAGGGAGAGGTTTACAAGCTCTAAACAGCGTAATCCTAGCATATTTACTCCGAAGTAAGTCCCACTGTCTTCAGTAGAGCTTACTCCTTAGTAAGTGCATTTAGGATTGTAGCGTCAATGGATTACTCTGTGTTTTCTATGTAGGAGAGCACATTCTGAAGGCTTGCTGAAATCTTTTGTAGGCCAGCCCTCATGGAAGTTGCAAGTTGTACTGATTGCTCTTCATGCACTAGCGAAAGTTACTTTTTCACATTAAGATTAAACAAGTTGACCTAATTTGATCTGACGGTTGTCAGAGGGTATGGTTAACCTACATTAGGAAGGTTTAGGGTGGCGTGCCAAATCGTTTTCATTTGTGCCCGTGATGAACAAATTGGGGCTGGTTCACACAGACATATTCATCACTTGGTAACGGCAGCATCCAGTGATGTGTTGCACGCGTGCCTCGGCCATTAAAGATCCAACACCAGATGGAACATTCCCATCATACCCCAGTGCTGATCAGTGGCTGTTTTAAATGTCCAGCGGCCTGTCATCAAACGCACAGTAATCCGATGTAGAGAAATGTCGTCATGCATGTGTGAAGCTGCTCTTGGCCATGCTTCCAGCCTTGCAGAGAGTGATAACATGATTTGGCCCTGACCATTACTCATAACCAATCCTCTTATTATCATTATTAGCATTGATTAGATTTTTCATTTATGTCCCTGCCCTCTTTCTACTGCAGTTGCTGCAAACCTTGTGTAATTGTGTACTTAATGTACAGGGAGACGTTTACAGAAGGTGAACCAACTCTGTCCAAAATGGCCCCAAGCTGGGATTTAGCATCCCTGTCTGGTGAATGGATTGTATTCATTCTGAAGATTACGACATTGTCACGCTCTTTTGAGACATCCCTTCCTAGGGTTTTTTAAATGTTTATTTTAAAAGGCACAAGAACCTAGGTATTAGTTATGTCGACAGGTATGCGTTAACATCTTTTTTGTGTCTTTCTACAACTGTGTTCTGTGACTCAATTGTATAGTGTTAATATTGATACAAACTTGTCTACTCTAGTTAGACGTATGAATAACGTTTTCTCTCCTTGTAGTCTTTATGGTGTGTCTTTATGGAGGATATGAGGTTCTCACTGGTTACGGTTTCTTTGAGTTTAGAGAGGCCAGCTTCATGCAATGGTATCAGCTTTGGTTATCTATTGCATGTTGTCTTATTTTTATTTTATTTTTTTCCTTTCATGTTCGAATATGTTTGTGAGCATTAACCATCATAAATTATGTTTCAGGGTTTTCAGATTTATTTATATGTGGTTAAAACGAATGCTTCTATTTAAAAGGGGAAATATTTCTACATGTGCATATAGTTTTCCAAGAGTGTACCATTAACTGATTGTTGATAATAAAAACAAAAAGCAAATGCAAGCCCTGTACATCTCTTGGTGTAATTTACTGAGGACTTTTAAAAGAGTATTGACATGAGAAATGACCACTGATTGGTGCTTGAAAAGGAGAAGGATCTGACTGAGGAATAACAGGCTATTGAGAACTTCCTCTGTGGGTAATATTGTAGGAACTAGAGAGGGGGAGCCTGATGCTTCTCTCTGCACCTGTCACATGGGGTCGCTATTAGTGGAGATGAGCCACCCAGTTTCCAGGATAGTGGTCAGGTGTTGCACCTTCCACAATACTGGCCCTAAATGCGGCACTTTAGCTTCCCTGATACAAATGCTGCCACTCATTCTTATGGAGAAAAGTAAAAGGAGCACCACTGGCTAAGCCTTTCCCCGTTAAGCCCATAAAACTGGGATGAGGGGCAAATTTGGACCTCTCTCAACTATCCCATGTCTCCCTGCCCCACAACACTCTACAAGAACCATGCAGGGCCTCTGTGAATCTCTGAGAATCTGCATTTCCTCAGCATGTCAGGAAGTCCCTTGTTGGACAGTTTGGCCGCACCTCAAAAAGCACTGACTGAGGTAAGACAGATTTCAAAATAATCCATTCCTTATTTGCCTTCTAGAATCGTTCAGACAGAGACACCATTTAATTTCCCTCCTTACAACCATAACCATTGGAGAGTTAACATGAGTTTGCCCATGAATGTCTGTCTTCCAGTGGATACAGATTGGAAGTATGTGTGCGAAACAGCCATCAGTGATCAAGCAACCCAGACAGAGCCTTCATGACACCTGACCCCACCCTGCCCAAACACAATACTTTCAGTCAAGGCCATTCACACATTGATAAGTTACTGATTGAGACAGTGAAGTACATGCATGTGTGAATTAGCTTTTTTTTTTTTAATATAAGGAAAACGGGGTTGCAAGAAAATGGGCTTGCAGTGTGTACAGTAAAGCAAAACTTTCAGAGTCCAACATGAGGGTGTATTGTATTGTGTAGATACATGTTTTCTATGGGATAGAAAACATCAAATACATTATTTTCAGGCCAGACCTAGCTAGTCCTATCTGAGTACTTCAACCCTCTTTGAATTCATTAAGCTGATCACTTTGGACAAGAGTTCATAACTGAGCATTAGTCTTAAATTTAACAACTGGCAATCACTGTCATAAGAACCATGTTCTTTTGCTCAGTTTAAAGCAATTGACATTTTCCTAAGCCAATTTTTCTAACGAAATAGACATTAAAAAATTTCAATGGAAACTGCTTCAAAATATCCGTGCCTGTCATCTCACTTGAACATGCCTTGTACTATTTTAGTACATGCCTTGTACTATTTTGGTTTTAAGTTTAAAAAATGCTTTAATTTTGGTTTGAGTGAATACCCAAGTTTTTGGCCTGTGATCTCTAGTTATAATGATTATCCTCACAGTTTCAGCTGATCGCCTGGTTGGTTAACATGCGAGTGCGTGCTAATCCTTAAAAGGCTTTGTGCAGTCTTGCTCAGAGACAGCCTTCGTCTTGCACTTTTGACAAAGATAAAAATTGAAATGTTGCCAATAGTTCCAGGACAGGACAGTAAACCATTAATAGAGTTAATTATGCTGGACTTGAAATCCCCAGAGCTGTTTGCAAGATACCAAATGCTTTTAATACAGCTTTCAGCATATCTTAATGCATAATAACTGACAAATTTCATGCTGGGGAAAAAGACTCAAAATGTAAGTTTTTAGTAACCAAAAGCATTTCTTTTGATTACTAAGACATAATGATCTGGGATTCTGTAATGCACTTTCTCTCTCTCTTTCAGTGTAATGAGTTGCTTTCATTATTACAAATGATTTTCAGCTGAGATACCATGGATTCAGTAGCAAAAGAAAGTAGATATGATAGGGAATTCTGTAATCTACATAATCACGAGTTTTTAATGAGACCTGAAATTTGATCCACATCCAGTCCTGATCTAGCAACAGGGCAGCTCCACATTTTGAGTGTCTTCCACGTGTGTAGCTCCCTTCCTGGCTCAACACAACTGAAATAAGCCACATGTTAAAAGTACATGCTGTTGGTTGTTCATCCTTCAGATATTTACTCTTAGGCCATTTTGGTTTTTTTCTGTGGTGCTTTTGAATCTCAACAGCGCAAGAGAGGTTTAACAGCACAGAAGAAAATGGGCAGCTGGACTTGGCAAGCTGATTGTAGCCCTGTCGATGCGTTCGAGGGACACACGTGTGGACTTAAAGTAGGGAGGGAGTGGAGCACGCATGCAGGCCCCGCCCCAGTGTCCACTACTGACCTCTGCATGTTCAGCATGAAGATCTGAAGGGAGATGCTAAGTGTGGCCAGCTGAGTGCTCAGGGTAGGATCCAACGGTGTCCTGGCACTAATAACATTTCACTAGCATAAACCAGTGCTTGTCCAATGTAACTAGCACTTGCTAGCATGATGGAGAAAAGACCCAATTTGCTGCTGCAATTTGCCCCTTTTTTGCCACCAAGTCGAGGTGGCAAATGGCTGCCTTTTCCTGTTGTGCTAGCGAGTGCCAGTTACATTGTACAAGTTTGCGTTATGCCACCACAATCTCATTCGTGCTGATGCTGGCGCCCTGATACATACTCCCCTTAGAATCCCCTTTCAGTCTTTTTGCGCCAAATGTGCAAAGGCTGGAAGTGGAGCTACCGCATGCAGAGATGTTGGGGGGTGGGGCTTGTATGCCAGCCCCCCACCCATTTCAACCCCATATGTATTCACCTGAACATATAAATAGGCCTTGTTTGTATCAGTAATCAATGGCCGTTAACAGAAACTATTTCCTCAAAACATAGTCTCACAACTGTTAAGGAATAGCTTGACTTCCCTGCTTCCTTCCACCCCCATCATTTTCAGATTTTAAGTTTGATTTCTGTTCCAAGTGGTCATAAATTTTGAATTGTTTAAATATTTTGAGTTTTTGTGTTGTCTTTTATAATATTCACTTAGTTTTGGCATGTTTACATACAGGAACACCTTATAATATATAAAGAAAACTACGCATTTTCTTTGCAGAACTGGTGGTTTATTGCCAGTGAAACTAGACAGAACTAGAAAAAGAAGTCTTAATGGCAGAGTTTTGCTCCAGCCTATAATAAGACATTCTAAATTTCAGTGATTAAAGGCCTTTTAGGTGTAGGCTTTAGAATGCAATCACTTGAACCCTCAAAAGCCCACTGAGCAATTTGCTAGACATTTTGATGATAAAGCTGCTCATATTCGTGCTGACTTGGATGCCTTTATTTTGACAGAGTCTGAGATGGACAGGGCTGGTGCACCATCTAGTCATGTTATGGATACCTTTCAGCTAGTGCAACCTGAAGATGTGGACAAACTGCTTGGAGGACTGAGGTCTACTACTTGCTCTTTAGACCCCTGTCCATCCTGGCTGGGTACCTGGACCTCTGAGGTGATTAATGCCTCCTTGAGGGACAGTGAGGACCCTGCAGCTTTGAAAGAAGCAGTGGTGAGGCCCTTGTTGAAGGAACCAAATCTAGAGCCTGTGGTTTTGATAACAACCTGGTTTCAAATTTGCCATTCTTGGGCAAGGTGCAGGAGCATGTGGTGGCCTCACAACTCCAAGCAGTGTTGGATGATACTGATTATTTAGATCCATTCCAATCAGGTTTCAGATCTGATTATGGGACAGAAACAGCCTTGGACATCCTGAATGATGACTTACACCAGGGAATGGATGGGTGGAGTGCAACGCTGTTGGTTCTTCCTAACATCTCAGTGGCTTTTGCTACCATTGACCATGGTATCCTTCTGGATCATTTCTCTGGATTGGTCTTGGGAAGCAGTTTTAAAGTGGCTCTCGTCCTTTCTGAAGGAGCGGTCTCAGAAGGTGGTGCTGGGGTACTTCTGTTCTGCCCCATGGCTGTTAGCCTATGGGGTGCCACAAGGTTACATCCTGTCCCCCATGCTTTTTAACATCTACATGAAACCACTGGGGGGAATCATCAGGAGGTTTGGGCTGAAGTGTCATCAATGCGCAGCTGATACTCAGCTCTACCTCCCCTTTCCATCTATACATCCCAAGGAGGCTGTCAAACTCGTGAACCAGTGTCTGGAGGCTATTGTGGGGTGGATGAGGATAAACAAGCTGAAACCTAATCCAGAAAAATTGGAGGTACTGCAGGTTGGGAAACCAACCACTCTGGATTGGGTTTTATAACTGGTCTTAGATGGGGTTGCATGCCCCCTAAATGATCAAGTGCATAGTCTGGGAGTCCTCCTGGACTCTGTGCTAACTGGGGAAGCCCAGGTAGCTGCAGTGTCCAGGAAAGTCTTTTCCTGCTTGAGAAGGCTCCTGTCCTGAAATGTGGCCAAGAAATATTATTTATCAATCAGTCAATCAATAGCGGGAGCTCTCAATAAGGGCAGTTGGTATTCATGTGAATATCTACATTTTGTTTAATGACTTGAAACAATCTACTTCTGATGGTAGTTTTGAAAGAACCCAGGTATTAACTGGTTTAATGGGGGGGGGGGGCAGCCAAATGTTAACCATGTTTACCCACAATACATCCCATTGAATAGCACCAGTGTCTTATCCATAAAATTAAACTTGGTTAAAGATGTATTGAAAAAAAACAGCTTTCAATCTCTGAGTGAAATTTGGGTTCATGTAGCTAATCATATTTTGTATGAGAGAATTAGCACCAACTCATCCCAGTCTGGTTTCAAAAGAGAAAACTAAGCAGACAGTCTTGTTAATTTAGCATATAGACTTGGAATAAAGCACAACATCCATCATCTCATCAAAATTCAATTAAAACTCAGTCCAGCATCCAAGGAAAAGGAGCCCATTTTCTGCTGGAAGCAGAGCTCTCTGAGCATCACTTTAAAAATATCCTTAATGGTTCTTGCATTCTGGGAGCGGATTCAAAAAACTATAACCAGTGTGGGATGTCTAATTACCCTTTACATTAAAATCTAAAACACGTGTAGTCTTAAAGCTGGGGCCTTTGTCATTAATTTAATGCATGCTGTCAACACATTTTGTCCAACACCAGTGACATACAGTGAGCCTCTTTCGTTTTGCTTTAAAATAATCTCATTTCTAACTGTCAGGTAGCTGGCATTTGCATCCAAAAAACAACTATTTGAGATTTGGGGCTGGTGAAATTATTTATCAAGGCATGGATGAGGGCTATTCTTGCTTCCTGTAGCACACAGCTAAGGCTGTCACCCCATTCAAGCTTTTTTTAGTTAATCACCTACTTTTTAACCACTCAGCTGATTTCATTTAAATACATTTGCATATTGCCAAAATGTCAGTATAGATTCCTTTATGAGATCTGAAAGGAAATGCAAATTAACTTACAATTTAATAAAAAAAAGTTATCACTCATTAGAAGGAAAGGCCGTATGCATATGTTCCTTTTCATTCCGCTAACGCACAAGATACAGACCAGTATCTTCAACAATACATAAGCACACTTTTAAATCATGACCCGGTTCATTTAAATTTCCCCTCACCGATTAAAATGGGTCCCCACTAATTTATCAATTATAGGGCAAAAGCTTATGTACTGAATATACAACAGATGTGGAAATTAATTCCCAAGCTTGTAAATATACTCTTCTTCTATGGAACAAATAAGAGCAAAAAGCACTTGAGCTAGTATGAGAAGAGCAAACTATGACGCAGCGCTTTGCTTCAGGAGCAGATTGGCTCAGGCGTTTGCTGGAACATCCTCTCCATCTTGCTGGCATTTGGACCCAACACTGCCACAGCATCTGCCTTTGATCATCCTCTTAATGTGACCACTGATCTTTGACTAATGCCCTGCTCCTGAAGAAATCTGTTCAACAGTTTAAAATAGTGTATTTGGGAAATTAAGAATCAGGTTGGATAGTGCAGTGATGGATTCAGTTGAGGCCTGGATTAGCAGTTCAAAGTTGGGCGGTCACTTATGCATCTCAAAAAAAGAGACAGAGAGAACGAAAGAGGACACAGATTTGCATAAAATGTATATGCTGACTTATAGAGCGATAAAAACTTAGAAATAATTACTGTAATTTAAATAGCAGTACAATGCATCTAATCATCATGGGAAAGACTGTAACCAAGGGGGATCTACGCTAGTGGCTTATTTCGTCCCTGTAATGCCCAACTCACTTGTGCGACACATGACACACTTTTCAAACACGATATTCTTATGCTATTTCTACCATTGTAGTCCAGATTTCTTGAGATTGATTTTTATCATGCTTTTGAAATCTTCTTGTGAGTTCCTTCCTGTATATATTCAAATGTGCACTACCTTTGCAGCATTGTAACTTTTCCAGTTGGAAGTGGCCAACGGTGGGCGGGGAGAAGAGAGTGACCCTGGGGGCATTCTGTGGGGAGGAAGCGCTGTCTCCTCCATTTGGTGTTGCGTTGGTAGCAGAGGTGACCATTTTCCCTCTCCCCTGTCTTTCTTTTAACCTGTACTTGCTGCTTCACACTTCACTACTGCGCACAAGCGCACGTGCAACGCTGTGTTAAAAAAAAGTGTGAAAGTACAATAATCTGCAGGTAGATGTGGCACTATAGTCCATGACTTTAGGGAGGAGAACTCTCACACGGGACTGAGCTGATGTCACCCATTTTGTGTGCAACTGACGCCATGCTGCTCCAAGTATGGAGTGTCGTTGTGTAAAAAAATACCCACATACTGCATGTTATTTCGTGCAATGTCCCCTATGAGTAACAACTGCGTGAGTAAAATATAGCAGCACAGCGATGCTGCCATAACAGAAAGGTGCCCAGTGTAGATCTGCCCCAGAGGAGCTGTCTGCCTGCTTGGTCTGCTGTCTAGGTACCAAGCGATACCTTGGTTGGCAACTTCGAGGCTCAGGCATTCCCTTTTTAGGGTTCATCATCTTTAAACTGGATTTGGACCAGACGGCCATTCAGGTAGAGGATGCCTTGAAATAGAGGACTGTCATCTGTAAAGTAGATCACTTGACCAGCCTAGTTCAAGGCTTGGATGGCCTCATAGTGTCAACAAATGTGATAAGGAAGCACATCTATTTGACTACATAGTCCTAAAACTATTGTAAATAAATCCTATTCATTTCAGTAGAACTTACTTCTTGCACCTAGGGCTGATCAGCATCCTCCTAGCCCCACAACTCATTCATGTCATGGATTAATCTCAGTTTTTACAAATGTGAAACGTTATTTTAGCTGGTATTTTATTCACTTCTAAACTGAGTCCCATGATGTTTGTTTGAAAGCTAACTGTGACATTGTGGGGATTTTGTCCAACAAACCCAGGGGTGGGGATGGTCAGACATGTTCAGCCCAGAAATTTATTTTCAGTACCAGAACTGGACCTCACACCAAATCTATTCCTATTTCGCTGCAAGCTTTCTTGGATTTCAGCAGCCTAATTGGGGGGGGGGGGTGTTGTTGTTCCTATTGTCAGGGCTGGCCCAATACATTTTGCTGCCTGAAGCAAAGGACAAGATGGTGCCCCTCCTCCCATTCTTTGTACAAAAGCCAAGCAGGCTGGCCATGGAATCTTTTTTGAATGCTGGCGATAGGACACCATTTTCCACCACACCTGAAGACAGCAGGCTAGCTTAAGGGGGAGCAGGACAGACCATGTGGCACGCCCAGCTCTGTCCTCCAATACCTTACTGCCACCTCTCAGCATCTGTTGCCTGAAGTGACTGCTTCACTTTGACTAATGGTAGGGCCAGCCCTGTTTATTGTTAAATGATAAGGAATCAGAGACCATTGCTCATCTACTAAAAAAAAATCACGCAGAGGTCTACCAGGACAGCCTGATCCACCTTCCCCTGCAGCTAAACAGTAATACTTACCTGTTGTGTCTCTCAACCACTAGAACCAGGAGGGAAAGAATATGGGCACTGATCCCACAGAAAATTCAAATCAAACCCTACAGATGGCTGTTGGCATCAAGTGTTTCTCTTTCTTAGGTCACTTCCAGGCAAGAAGACTTTTTTAAAGCATCGGACATTGATTTGACATGCCTGACACCCACAACCCACAGGGGGATTGTTGGTTTTTATGATGCTGATATCTTCTGATGGTTGTTTTGCATTTTGCGGCTTTGGTTTTATTGTATGTATATTTTATTGTTGTAAGTGGCTTTGAGTTCCTTTTCGAACAAATAAAGCAGGATTTTTTAAAAAGTTTAAATAAATAAGCAGAGGTGGAAGTGTAGTCCAAAGGACTGGCATAGCACAAAAGCCCCAAGAACAAGGATGAGAGCATGCTGATGGATGAGAGCTTTTAAAAAAGGAAATTATCAAGGCACAATTACAAACAATTCCAACAAGAAGAAAAGGTGGAAGACAACAGAAGAAGCCAATGTGGCTTCACAAAAAGCTTAGGGATTACCTGAAAACAAAAAAAGGACACATATAGGAAGTGGAAAGAAGACCAAGTAACAAAGGAAGAGTACAGGCAGGTAGCACAGAATTGCAGGGATGGCGTCAGGAAGGCTAAAGCTGAGAACGAGCTGAGGTTAGCGAGGGATGCTGAAAACAACAAAAAGGCTTTCTTCAGCTACGTGCATAGTAAAAGGCAGAGTAAAGAAATGGTTGTTCAGCTATTAAATAAGGATGGCAAAATGATAACAGATGACAAAGGAAAGGCAGAGGTGCTCAATTCCTACTTTGGCTCAGTCTTCTCCCAAAAGAGGGTCTATGACCCCCCTTGTAAAGGCGAAGTAAAGGCTGAAGGGGCAGGATTGCAGCTTGAGATCGATAGGCATATGGTCAAGGGACACTGACTGTTAGAGCAATACGACAATGGAACCAATGACCTAGGGAGGTGGTGGGCTTTCCCATACTGGAGGCGTTCAAGACGAGGCTCGACAGCCATCTGTCAGGGATGCTCTGACTTGGATTCCTGCATTGAGCAGGGGGTTGGACTCGATGGCCTTGTAGGCCCCTTCCAACCCTACTATTCTATGATTCTATTTATAAGTAAAGGACTTTGTGAGTTGAGAATAATCGAATCCTGTTTCTAGGTCACCCTTTACCACGAGCTTGGGATGGATAACAACAGTTTTGTTTTTTAAACCCTCATTGTGACAATAAAATACTAGGAGGAAGTTGAAGTCCAACACACCTGGAGGATGCCAAGTTGGGGAAGGCTCAAATAATCAAGTCAGTTGCTTAAAACAACTTTTAATTGACTAAAAAGTGCCAAAAATTCATTTGGCAGCAGGGTTTAAAGAATGTTTAATTTTAATACAAAGGTCTTACAGAAAACTGTAGGTGTAAGGTGCTATCTTAGAAAAAGCATTTCCCCCTCTGCCTATCACAAAGGAAGAGGGGAATACCTCACTCCTCACTTGCACAACCAGCTGTGGTTTGTTAAATTCCACTTTGTTGGGGTCTTAAAAAACATTTTTAAAAAACTTTTTAAACCTGTTGTTTCATTCTTTTATCATGTTGTTCACCACTCCAAAATCTTCTGATGTGGAGCGGTATATAAATATTGTAAATAAAAATAAATAAAATAATAAATAAAATGAACACATCATCTAAAAAGAAGGGATATATCATTCCTTTATTCTGAAGTATTCTTTTATTCATTTATTTAGGGTGCAATTCTATGCCTGTTTTAGACAGAGAAAAGTCCTACAACTCCCAGCATTTCCCATCCAACCATGCTGGATGGGGGATGCTGGGAGTTGTAGGACATTTCTCTGTCTAAACAGAGATTTCGCCCTTAGTCAGATAATTAATAGGCTATGGCAGCAATTCTATACCGACTTACCTGGGAGCAACCCTAAATGAACTCAATGGGACTCACTTCTGAGTAGACGTGTATAGGATTGTGTTGTAAGTTCTCTTTAACTGGGAGTCAGCCCTACTAAAATGCCCAATTCAGTTCAAGGAGTTACTCCATCACACCTGCTTAACCCTGGCCATTGAACGTCAGCCTAAAGAGAAAAGTCCCCGGCTCTTTTGGAAATATATTGGCTCGGACTTTGATCTTCCTTTAGGGGAAGGGAGTTCCCCAACTGTGGGGCAGTCACTGAGAACTCCTATGTGGGTTGAATGGACTGGTGAGAGTACAGGGCGTGCTTAAGCTGCAGCGGCACAGAGCAAGCGCGCACATTCCGTTGTTGCAGTACATGCTAGAAATGTTGGGATGACCGCCCAGCACTGCAGCCACACCTGCCCCTTGCAACCTAATTTCACACCACCACTTCTGGCCAGGAAAGTGACACCTATCCCAAGCATTCTCAGAAGGGTGCCTCTCTCTGACATTCTAAGCCTACAAGTAAGTACTATAGATTTCAATGAAACGTGTGGGTATACAGTCAGGGCCAGAAATATCAGAACAAGGATAACTGTTTTGGTAGTTGACCTCTGCACACCACCACATTGAAGTTGAAAGGAAACACACCCAGATGGGAGCGAAGGCAGGACTTTCAGCTGTAATTCAAGGGGTGTGACAAAAGTGGGACACTAACCATTCAGGAAGTACAGCCAGTGGCATACACACATCCCCATCGTTGGTGGCTCATAAGTAATGGAACAAACCAACATCATTTCAAACTTAAGGATCGCCTTTAATGCCTGAATGAAAATCCTTTGCAGTCAATGACTGCCTGAAGTCTGGAACTCATGGACATGACCAAATGCTGAGTTTCCTCCCTCGAGATGCTTTGCCAGGCCTTTACTGCAGCTGCCTTCAGCTGCTGCTTGTTTGTGGGTCTTTCTGCCTTCAGTCTTGTCTTCAGTCAGTGAAAAGCATGCTCTATTGGGTTGAGATCAGGTGACTGACTTGGCCATTGAAGAACATCCCACTTCTTTGCCTGGAGAAACTCTTGGGTAGCTTTGGCTGTATGTTTTGGGTCATTATCCATCTGCAATATGAAGCAGCGTCCTATCAGTTTGGCAGCATTCGGCTGAATCTGAGCAGAAAGTATAGCCCTATACACTTCAGAATTCATCCTGCTGCTTTTATCACCAGTCAGGTCATCAATAAACACCAGTGACCCGGTTCCATTGGCAGCCATACATGCCCATGCCATAACACTGCCTCCACCATGTTTGACAGATGATGTGGTATGCTTCGGATCATGAGCTGTTCCTTTCCTTCTCCATACTTTTCTCTTCCCATCATTCTGGTACAAGTTAATCAGTCCAAAGAATCTTATTCCAGAACTGGGCAGGCTTTTTTAGGTGTTTGTTGGCAAAGGCTAATCTGGCCTTTCTGTTCTTGAGCGTTACCAGTGGTTTGCACCTTGTTGTGAAGCCTCTGTATTTACATTCATAAAGCTGTCTCTTGATTGTAGATGTTGACAATGACATGCCTACCTCCGCAAGAGTGTTCTTGACCTGGCTAGATGTTGTGAAAGGGTTCCTCTTCACCGTGAGCAGAATTCTGCAGTCATCCACTTTAGTTGTCTTCTGTGGTCTGCCAGGCCTTTTGCTGTTGCTGAGCTTGCCAGTTAAGTCCTTCTTTTTCAGGATGTTCCAAACTGTTGTATTGGCCACTCCCACTGTTTTTGCGATTTCTCTGATGGGTTTTTGTTTCCTCAGCCTAATGATGGCCCCCTTCATTCACATGGACACCTCTTTGGACCTCATGTTGGGGGTTCCAGTGAACAGCTACCAGATGCAGATATAACACTCAGAACCACCTCCAGGCCTTTTATCTGCTTGATTGGTCATGGGGTACCCAGGAAACAGGCTACACCTGGCTATGCAGCTGTTTGTCAGCCATTCGTTCCATTACTTATGAGCCACCAATGATGGGTGTATGTGTATGCCACTGGCTGTCCTTCCTGAATGGCTAATGCCCCACTTTTGTCAAACCCCTTGAATTACAGCTGAAAGTCCTGACTTTGCTCCCATCTGGGTGTGTTTCCTTTCAACTTCAATGTGGTGGTGTACGGAGGCCAACTGCCAAAACAGTTATCTTTGTTCCAATATTTCTGGCCCTGACTGTATGTAAGAAAGTGGATAGGAGCAGCACTGGCATCTATGGACTATTGATTTATTAATGAGCAGCTCTCAGGAATCCCCTTCATGGATCACTGCCTTGTTGTGGCGAAGGGGCTTGCGTAACTCAGTGAAGCCATAAGGTATGCTGTGCAGGGCCACCCAAGATGGACAGGTCATGGCGGAGAGTTCTGACAAAATGTGGTCCACTGGAGAAGGAAATGGCAACCCACTCCAGTATTCTTGCCAAGAAAACCCCATGGAAGAAGCTCAAATATTTTGGCCACCTAATGCGAAGAGAAAACTCACTAGAAAAGACCCTGATGCTGGGAAAGATTGAAGGCAAAAGGAGAAGGGGACAGCAGAGGATGAAATGGCTAGACAGCATCACTGATGCAATGAATATGAACTTGAGCACACTCTGGAAGAGAGTGGAGGACAGGAAGGCCTGGCGTGCTGTGGTCCATGGGGTCACGAAGAGTCGGACATGACTTAACGACTGAACAACAACAACAAGCTTTCAGGAAACAAGCCATAGTCCACTTCCCATCCAAAAGGAGTTTAACCTAGACATCTCAAGACAGAAAATAGCTAGATTTTTTAACTAACTCCTCTTGGGGCTTCTTGCAAAAGCAAAGTACAAAACTTATAAAATGTTTCCCGTAACATTTAGTATGTATATAAAAAGGTCGGGGGGAATCAAACAGCACCAATTTTAATCAATGTTTATTTATAAACATAACATTTACTATAAAAGCTGTGGTATTTTAGACATTTTTTAACTTTCCAGAGGCATTTTAGAATAAATATCATGAATGGAGATTAGTGTAATTGGTATTTAACATTAATCCATTTGGTGACGTTGCATATAAAGTAGCCCTCTTTTGGCTCACCAACTTTTATATCATGTATCGGTAACTACAGTAGATAACGGAATTTAAGTCTACATAACAAGAATAAAGGACCACTATGAAGTTTTGAGATTGAAATATATAAAAAATAATTATGACATGGCTATGCCTGCTCTCTAAAGAAATGAAAAGCTAAATACACTTTTTGGAACACTTAGAAAAACCCATTACATATATTATATTGGCGCATCAACAGTAAACCACTCTTCGAAACACGTATTTACCATTTCAAAACAAACATAGTAGTAAATCATTACAGTTTTCTCCTGCCACCCCACTGACCCTCCCAAAAAGACTTTTGAAGCAACGGAGATGTCACACTTATAACAGCACAGAGCTGGAAATAATGAGGGATGAAGCACGAACAATCCTCCTGTGTAGTAATTTGAAATGAACTTATGAAGAGGACGAGCTGGCAGTTTCCCCCTCTGCCCCCCAAAAATCTGCGCACTGGTGACTAGTCAATGCTTGCTGAGAAATTGGAGCTGTGATCCATGAGTGCTTGACTAATCAGGTTTAGATACATGTGAAGTTAGCTGCCGCCATCTTACAGTTACATGAGAGGAGGAGAAAGATGGTCAGTTACATTTGTAAGTGGCCTTACCATAAAATTCTGTTTGTGTATAAAATGCTGCAGATGAAAAATCCTGTTAAAGAGAGTTCAGGCTACTGTTATGCTCTTACTGAAAACTGGCAGGATTTCCAGGCTACTGTTTTCAGTTCCTGGGGAGTAAGTCTCATTGATCTCAGTGGAGCTGATTCTGAGAAGACATGCATAGAATTGCACTGTAAATTTGTGTAGCTCTGCAGGATTCTCACAACTTTGCACATCAATTTAAAACAAATTGTGCACAAATGTAAATGAAAGTGTTCACAGTCCATTGGGATAGCGCCCTGTGCAAGCCCCACTGAAAGGAACAGGAGCCATGCAAGAACACATCATTTCTTGCTGTTGTGCAAGTTTTATTTCAATGGGAGGTTTACAGAAGTTCCCACTGGATTGTACACAAGGAGCGCAGTGAAGTGCACTGAAGCACCATCGATTTCCAAGGGTCTTAAACATGTCCAACTGTGCAGTGGATTCTGGCCAAGTCCCAACCTCCTGCGCATCCACTGAATACCCACTGAGATCAGTGAATACCCACTGGTACTTAGGGAACTCTCTCTGCATGCCACACTGCATCCTAGACACATGTGCAAAAGTGCATCTACATCAGCACAAACCCACGGGTCAGTTGTGCAACTGCTCCACTCTCAGCCAGCAGTGTGCACAACAGACCAGTGCTGCATCGGCCATATGACAACGCACGCCCAAGCTAGGGCTTCCAGAGGACACACCTGTGGTGTCAGTAGTGAGAAGAATGCCATACTGCCATCTGTTAGTATCTGGTCCTTACCTGGCATGTCTACCTAGGTTTAAAAGGTGCAGTGCACATCATCACACTTCTCCTTTCTGCTCCTTTGGAGTGGCAGCAAAGGAGGTGCAGCAGACACAGTGCGTGTACAGGCTCTTCTAGACAGCTACAACTGTGGGGGGCTGGACTCCCTGTTCCACTGCTTCTGACCCCTGCTGCCCTCCAAGATGTTTCAAGCTAGGCAGTCCTCACTGGTTCATATGGCTAACAGAGGGCCATTTGCAAGCTGACTTGTGGAACTGAGCATGTGGGTATCCCAGGGGTAAAGTACTTGGCCTTCCCCTGAAAACGGCATTGCTTAAATTGGAGCATGCCATCAGGCTGAGTCTCAAGAACAGCCTATGCAGAAGCAGAGGCCATGTTCTGAATAGGAGTCCCAGTATTCATACCCCTAATGCAGAGCTTCCCAAACCTGTGTGAGCTGACACTCACTTTTTCCTTGAATTAGAATTGCAGGCGTACTTCACTGCTACACCCAACAATGTTTCCTTCTGTAGCGTGTGAAAGAATTACCCAGCCCCAGAAGGGCTTATTCCCAGCATTTCTGCATGAGCCACTTAGAGCAGTGGGCAGAAAGTTGATCTCCAGTTATTTTGGACTTCACCTCCCAGCATTCCTGATCACTGGCCATACTGGCAAGGGCTTGGGAGAGCTTGAAGTCCAAAATGTGTGGAGATCTACCTTCTGCTCCCCCCTGACTTAGAGGGTTCCGCCTTGTAGCAAGTTCAGATTAGCTATTTATGCAACGGCAAGTCTCCTCAGAAGGTGGCTAATTCTGCTACATCTCTATGACTGGTATTTCCCCATGCAGAAGCACAGCAGAACGATCTGCCGCCAGCTAAGTTGACGGGAAGGAGGCAAGGATGATCGAGCAGTTAATCATGCAGAGACACAGCAGGCAGCCTCCCCTGTTCTTTGGACTCCTAGGAGCCTTTCATTATGTAATCATTTCATTTCGCACAGCACACTAGCAGGGCTCTGACAGTCTATAGGTTGGGTATGACTGCCTGAATGTCACTGGGAGTAATCAATGGTGCAGCAGATGGGGTGGGGAGGGGCTTACACGAATCTCTGGCTTCAGTTTTCATATTGTGCATTTCTTGTTTTGCAAAGAGGTATTATAACTACAGCACAATCCATGCAAACTTCAAAGCTGTCCAAATGCATCCCCAACAAACTACGCCAGTGACTATTCACTTTCTATGCCAATCGCTGTCCTAGGGAAATTTTTTTTCTTTTTAAAAATACCATTATTACATCCATGTGTCACTGGCAACTGTGTAACAGCTTTGTATTTTCTAAGGCACCATTGTAATGAAATGCGTAACTTCCTATCAGACAATGATATGGTTTAAAATAGACAACAACAGCGTACAAACGCTTTCAAGTGGCAAAGGAGACATTTTTGTATGAGCATGCAACTGCATGTCAAGATTCGCCTAGCCATATAAATAAATAGTTACTGAGTGACCCTAAGAAAATATTTATTGCTTACCTAAGAAATGTAAGGTATTTCTTCTCACAAACACAGCAAGAGACCACTGATGTGTAAATATAGCCATAATACAACAAGGACTCTCAATTAATTTAGTTTTTTTTCTTTAGTATTCTTAAGGCAGCACAAATATTCGTTTCCTTTTTAATGACCACCTTCTGGTACTAACAACATATACTGTCAAATCACTGTTTCCTTTACTCAGCCTGCTGAACATGCCAAATAGTACCACTCACAGAGCACTATTTTACTGCTAAACCAAGTGTACTGCCTCCGATAGGCACACCAGTTCCATAGCCGGTGGTAAAATGTTAATAAGAGACCCATACAGTGCATTTAGGCTGAACGAGCAACAAATTCAGTTATCAAATTTTGGCCTGTCTTCCATTTTTATACGTTCAAAAGCTCCCATTATCATCAGGGAGAGGGATAGTTCTTGAGCGATTTTAATAGCATCATTGTTGTTGCTTCCCTCATAGTTGATTCTTAAGCTGCTCCAGGAAGTCACGTTACATATATGTAATTGGGAGGCTATGCAGGAAGAGCATATGTAGCTACTTCCTACACCAATGCAGTTGGTGTGGGAAGTAATCAAAAAATGTACACATGGTCCCCCAACCCATCACATATGTTATCAGAGTGGTGTGGGAATCAATCATGGCAAAGTGGAGACCAGGCTGCTAAGGTAACTTAAGAATGGTCTCAAAGTGATGTAAATAAATACATGTTCAAACATTCTCTGTGGACCATTGACTCCTAAGCACTCCCAGCTTCGTTCCCATTTGGAATATTTGGAGCAGGCTTAAAAGGCAATGGCTTGTGAAGCCTCAGCATGTGATGACCAATACCACCAGTGAATCCATCCCACAGTTGACATGTGAGTAAGGGCAAGAGATCTTGCTCTGTTTCTTTTTGGATAAACATATCCTAATCATAATCATGTTTATGTGGAAGTAGATCCCATTGGCTTCAAGTGAACCGACTCCCAAGTATGTGTGGTGAGGATTTCATCCTAAACCATATGACTAATACCTTATATTCATATGGGCCCTTTAGATGTTCCTTTTTTTCCTTTTAGTTCAATATGTGCATGATCACTGGGGTACATTTTATAAACTATGCAAATGATTCCGCATGTAGCAACTTTACTGAAAGGAGGGGTGGGGGAGACATAAATCAGGAGTCCCTTAATTGTACCAATCATTGAATATTCAATTTCATGTGTACCCACTCTGTGCAAAATGAATGTGTCTACTATCCAAAGTTCCACAGGGTTCCCACGTGCACACAGTGGGCAATATCCAACCTACCCACTGCTACAGCAACAGAAAGCTAGCCGTTCTAAAATCAGTCCAAAATGAGCGGAAACACTTGTTTCCAGAATGGGGCAGGTCAGAGGAGCTTGCAGAAGGAAGCTCCACTGACCTGTTCAATCTGGAAACAAGCATTTCTGCCTGTTTCCGGGGTTGGTTTTTGAACCGCCAGGTTCCTGTTGCATGAGCGGTAGGTCCCGTTTGTGCAGCAGATCGAGCAGGAGTGCAATGGCAGTATTGGATACTGTCTGTCCCATTCCTTTTAACACTGGATAAAGCTTTCTGCATGTGACCTTATTGCACGTGTGCATCTTCCCTTATTGTGCATGTGCATCTTTCCATCACTGTGAATGGCAGCCTTGGCTTCTAGTCCATGTACACTGTGGGAAGCATGCATAATAGGCAGTTCTATATTAAGTATTTATATGAGGAAGGATTTATTTTTTATTATCTCAGGGTAGCCAAATTCTGCATCCTCAGGAGCCATTCTGTTCTCCACTCTAGATAGTGGTATGGGGTACAGATCAGCTGTTCACAACTGGTCAGACTCTATAATATATTGGCTATTTAGGACTAAAGGTTTCAGTTACAGTACACATGCACTGAGGCACAGTTGAGCCATTATGTACTAACTCCAAAGGGGAGATGTAACGTTAGGGTTGTTTTTTCCTTAGAAGTAAAATTCTGAGCTTTACAACATCGTCATTAAAATTGGACAGGGTTACCAGAGGCCAGGAAAAATTGCTTCCGAGTCGATCCAGCTCATTGGCTGCCAATTGGCTATTCCTAATTTCTGCAACTACTGGTTCATTAATGCCTTCATTCATTAAAATAATTTGTTATTACAAGGAGCGTTGGTCTATGCACACAAAGATTGCATGACTGTAGGTGAAATAATTTATTTATAGAATTCCTACCCTCCACTGAAGGTAATATAGTAAAATGTTTCAGAATTACAGTATGTTTTATCAAATTAGTGTCTTTGTATAAAAAAAGTTACCACTTCAGTAACAAACAGGAAGTTGCTTTCTGTGATGCTGCTTGATTTCTCTCTCTCTCTCTCTCTCTCTCTCTCTCTCTCTCTCAAACGCAACTAATTAGGTTAATATGTTGGCATATTATAGAACTACAAAGGTTGTGTAAACTTAAAATTCTCAGTTCCTAGTCATATTAAAACAGAACAGGTTTATTGCATCTTTATTTCCTAGTTACTTTCAAAAGAGCAGACTCCAAAACCAAACGTAACTGATAGCATGGAACACGCTCTCATGGGAGGGTGGGGAGCTAGATGTCCAGAGATGTACTTCATGCACACAATGTAAGTGAATTAAAGGAAGGGAAGTTATGCATTGCATTCGAAAGTAGCCGATGTAGCCTCTTATGCCAGCCTTTCAAAATGAGATGAGAGCTATGAAGTCCATGGACATAAGCTCTTACAAGTGATTGTCCAGAAGCAGCCCCAGCAACATAATGGTGATGTTAATCCTCGCAGAAAACGTACGTGAGCAAGACTGAGGTCCATGTCACAAGGTTGTTGGCTGGCCAGCAGCTATATTACAAAAAAAGAAAGGGGAAGAAGTGAAAGCTAGGATTTATTCATTATGTCAGAAACAATGCACAGCTAAATTATATGCTTCATATCCTAATATTCTTGGTTGTTCTTTTCTTCTTCAAAACAGACCATGTAAGAGTGAAGTCAGACCACCTTTGCTCTAAAACACAGCTGCAGATGAAATAAATGTGCCTTCTGGATAATAAAATAATAAACTGAAAAACACCAGACATATCAACTACCCCTGTTCACTGACAATTTCCTCCCCTACTTTGTGTGCGTGTGTGTGTGTGTGCGTCTGTGAGAGAGAAAGAGAGAGAGAGAGAGGTGGTGGGGGTGGGGAGAGAGAATGTTTACAGGAAAAAATGGTTCTGGTACCCTGCTTAAAAAATGCTGCTAAATTAGAGGTGCCTTGCACAGATCTCAAAGATGTTGATTCAGCACACCAAAGACCTGCAAGCTGCATAGCATCAGCATGTTCATCCTGCCTTTATTCCTTACCTGTCCATAGGTGAAGAGCGAGGAACTGCTTGCAATCCAAAGGCTACCCCAGGGGTGGGGTTGGTGATATAGGCAAAAACCGTACCTCCACGTTATACCTTTTAAGATACCTTTGAAGAGAGAGGATATTGCCTCTCATTGTACTCCAGTGCATGGAGTGGAGGCAGGCAGGAACCCCCATCAAGTGATGATGTGCATGTGGGAAAGAGCCTCCACAGATGTGACCCTAGTGCATGGGCAACAAGAAGCGCATGTACCTTGTGCTTCCTGTTCCCTTCATCCTCTCCAAAATAGAATTCCCCATCTCTTACCTCCCATGCCTCTGCAGAAGTTTCGCAAGTTATCCACGTGTCTGGGAGGAAGATACGTGAAAGTTCTATTTCAGAGAAGGCAGTAACTCCCCTACATGCATGTAATTCCATGATGGGGGTCCTTGTGTCGAAAGGTGGAGAGGGGCCCCACCACTGGCCCCACCCTTGACATGATGCAGCTTTCGCACCCTCTCCGTCCCCATATTAGGTTTGGAGGTGTCAGCATGGGAAGCCTATGTGCTTAGACCGCTACATGCAAAGGCATCCTACATTGCCCCTTTCAACACGTTGAACCCTTTTTTTGAGGGTTGGGGTGAGTGTGAGCGTTTGATGGAGGACAGGTCTGTACAAGAAGGATCCTGTGGGAACTGGAGAAATACTTGCGTGCTCACACTGGGGGGAACTGGGCAATTCACACACAAGGAAGAAGTAGTTGAGGATGAGTGCGTGCGACCACCTGTCACTTCCTCCTGACTCCTAAACCTCAGTTAACTGAGTAACTGCACCAAGCTGTAGGGCTTCTTCACATGGAACTTTTATCCTGCTATTGAGATTGCTCACTCACAGAAGTTTGTGGGCCCTTTAGATGAAGTCGTGAACCTCCAGGGCGTCTCCCACACTAAATGACCTTTATTCCATTTTTAAATAGATAGATAATGAGCTATCAAATTACTGTGCTTGGGTTCCACTTGAATTCCCTCTGTGAAAAAGGAAAAGCTGCAAGAAGAGGAGCTAGACCAATGGAATATATGGAAGACTCAGAGAAGGGGGAAAAGGAAGTGTGTGTAAAGGGAGTCCGTTGTGATCCTGCATTTAAAATGGAAACAGAAATCCCCATTTTAAATGCAGGATTTAAGGCTGGTGTAGAGATGCTTGTAACCTTGGTTGCACACTAAACTCTGTCCAACTCTTTAAGATTGGAATATGGAAGAGTGTTGGGAGAGGAACTAGAATCCACCTATGTGTTTTGATCGTACAAAGCAAGAGTGCTTTCTTGGTATCTCTTAACAGTTAAGACATAACTAATGCATATTAAGCAATCCTGAGGATGCATTTCTTGGTCAAGAAGCATCCTTCTGGTTTGGACCTAAATCCATCTAGACCAGTATCTTTTGCAAGAATCAAGAGCGACAGGCACACCCAAACAATCTAGTAGAAATTGGCCAGTGGTCCTTGCTATATAGCAAGATATGTAGTTAGATTCTAAGTCAAAGGAGAATGTGGGTTGAAAAAAAGCTGCTCAGCTACGAAATCAAATGGCTGAGAAGCTACATAACAGCACCCTCTACCTTGCAGAATGTGGAAATGTTTCCAAGCTCAACAAGCTCTCCTCTTTTAAAAAACCCCAGATTTTCTTTCTCAGAAAAAACAGATGTACATCTGCTGTGGTTCTTTCCAATATCCATAACATGCACCAGCAGACAGGGGCAACATTGCTCTTGAGGCTGCCTGGCACAGGTTTTCTTGTGCTAAATTAGCATGAGGTGGGCTATTGGGTGTGGGGAAGGCAGGTGGTATAGCACGAAATGTACTCTGCACTGTCTTTAGCTGAAAGATCAGTGCAAATAGGCTAATGGAGAGAGGCAGGAACAGTCTCTGTCTCCTCCAGGCATCTTACACTGATATTTGAAAGAAAAAAAAGGAGAAATAAGCCCTATTCAGGCCCTTGCCAGAACACGCTTAAAGTGGGTTGAGGGACAGGCATGCAGACCTGAATTGGCAAGGTCTGAACAGGAGCTCTACTTGCCAACACTAGAAGCCCTATTCAGGTGTTCAGAAAGGGGTTAAAATCAACACGGGAGGGGAGGGAGCACTCCAGCCCCACCTCACCCCCTCCTCAGGCTTGTGGCCCTCTATTTGTGAAGGGTGACTGTCTGAAGAGGAGAGCCTCCTCTATCCATGTGGCCTCTCCATGCAACTGAGAACACTGGGAAATCAGGGTTTTCAATTGCATGGAGAGCCCCCATGGATCCTTTCTGAATGCCTGAATAGGGCTAGAGTCATCACCAAATCAGGACAAATCGAGGATGTTTCTCCCTCTGCTGCACCCCCCACCCCCACCCTGCTGCAGCCTTAGCTCCTGTGCCTGTTTTAAAAATTACATGGGTGAAGAAGTAGAACATGAACTCTGCAACGTTTATGCAGATATGAGTATCCTGTGGGTTCCTTCACCGTTCCAGCATACAGGGATTATGCTAAAAAAAACATGCTAGCATCCCCTCTTCTATGTACCAAAGCCAACTTTTTAAAGGATTAAGTCTCATAATTAAGGATTAGTCTCAATGACGCTAGATACTGTTTATTTTTCTTTGTGTAATCTTTTCAGGTAACAATGCAACTGACAGGGAAAAGATCTGGGGCAAAGTCTGTAACAGCCAGGGCCTTCTAGTTGTGTTGCAATACAACTCCCATCATTCCCAGGCAGCCAATGGCCTTGCTGGCTAGAAATGATGGGACTTGCAGTCCAGCATAACTAGAGGGCACCAGGTTGGGGAATGCTGGCCTATACACTTAAAAGAAGTCATTATAAAAATCACCATTCACTGTAGTGTATAGGTTAGATGATCAGAATGGAATTTGGGAGACCCAGATTCAAATCCCCACTCAGCCAAGAAGCCTGCTGGGTGACCTTGGGACAGTCACTGTCTCTCAGCCCAACCTACCCCACAAGGTTGTTGTTACAATAAAATGGGGTGGGGAGGGAGGAATAATTAATACTGCCCTGAGCTCCTTGGAGGTTTATAAACGTAATAAATACATAAATAGATTTAAAAAAAGGAAGCAGGGAAATGATGTTCAATGCATATTGCCATATGACTGATATACACTTGAAATTCTTTTCAACAAGAAACTAAAATCATTTCAAGATTATATGTTGGACAAACATGTAAATAGCTACTTGTCTGTTCTTCCAGGACAGGTGCAAACTGCCTCCATGTGACCAGGTATGATCAATCCCAATTTAAGCACTTTTAAGTCCCTCTGATTTCAGTGGGATAGTTAAGTAAGTGCTCTCCAGTTGATATCAAAGACGACTTTAAGCCTGCAATCCTATATGCACACTTACCTGGACGTAAGTCCTGTTGAACACAGTTGGACTAGATGAGTAAATGTCTGTAAGATTTGCACTGCTAGGATGCAGTCCTAAACATAATTTAGGCCTTGCTTCTGAATAAACAAACATAAGATTGTGCTGTGAAGTGCTTAGTTTTGGTTGGCTCATTTGTTCATGAGTTTCTTTGATGTGCCACAAGTTATTCTGGGAAACCAACTGGTATGTATGGATAAGTGGACTCATAGAAGGTTTTGTGGGCTAGTATAGGTTCTGGATATATTTGCAAGGCTGCTGCAGTATGCAGTGTTGAAAAGAAAATAACACAAAACAAAATGGGATATATCAAACTGAGAACAGCCAGTGGTACTTACTCCTGGATCTGATGTAACAATCATTGCAGTTGAGAAGACCATTTCTAATCCGGACATCTGTTCCGCTCAACGCATCTCCAAGCTGCCCCTTGCAAATTCCACACTATTTATTGACAAGCAGGGGATACAGAAAGGGTTATATAATATATGCAGAGGATATCTACACCACAAACATTTATTGGTTTTATATCAACTTACCTGTCATGGTGCCCCTCCCTCCCTGAATCCTGGGAATTGTACTTTGGGGACAGTGCTAAAAAAATTCACTCTTCTATATTTCTAGACCAGGGGTGGGAAACTGTGGGAGGTCCGTGGGGCTGTTTTTACCCCCCTGGACCTTCCCCCTGTAGTCCGCGCTAGGTTAAAAGAAATCACCAATTTGCTGCTGAATTGCTCAGAAGCATTAAAAGGGTTAAAATTTTGCTTGTTTGCAAGCAAATTTGACCCTTTGGTGCTATGGAGTGGTAAAATGGACACATTTAGCTTGGAAACAAGCTCAATTAGAACCTCTTAGTGCTCTGTAGCCATTACAGAGTGTCATTTTGTTTGTAAATGAAAAAGAAAGAACTTAAAACAAAAAATCAGGGAGCAGTGGGGGCCTCATGCAGCCTGCATGTTGCCCACCCCTGCCCTAGACCTCATGCAGGTCTACAGTTCTCAGGATTCCTTAGGGATAGGGAATGACAGCTTACGTCAGTGGTGCAGACATGCCATGTCAGCCGGAACCTTATTTGGATTAAAAGACAAAAGGTCTTTCACTGGTTGCTCTCCACAGTCCAAGTCTAACACTCAATCCACTTCAGCAGGGGCAGCGAACTGGATTGGTCCTGTGGCCTGGATTGCCTCCCAGGATCAATTGGGAGGGCCAGATCATGTCAAGGGGCAGGAACCTCCCTTCCCTCTGATGTCAGCCAGCCCATTTTCCCTTTAGCTGTTCACAGAAAGCATCTTTTCTTCAGCATCATTGTCAAAACCAGCACCCAAGGCCAGCCCCCTTTGACTAGTACAATTTAAGGGGAAAACTAGTACACTTCCCAGGACCATATTATGAAAAACATGGGCTCTAGGCCCTGTTAGTCTGCTTAACAATCGATCTGGTTAAAATGGCCTCTATTCTCCATAGTCAGAAAAAATAAATCCAATGCAGGGTCAAGTACAGATATTGTCAATGGTTCTGCAACCTTTCCAGGAACCACCAGTGATCTACAGGCCAGAGTTTGATAACCTCTGGACTAGGTGACAAGAGAGAGGAAGACTGTTTACAGGGCAAGAAAAAGCCATAAAAGGGGGGGGGGAGCGAACAGAGGGCACCAAGTGTTTCTATGTACATCAGGATGGGGAACCTTCAACTTGAGGGCTGAATTCGATTTCAGAGAAGGTCTTGGGGTCCACATTCCAGTGCTTGGCAGGGACAAAGGCAAAGGAGGTGAGGGCAAAAATACAAAACATACCAGCATGTTGTAGCTTAAAGCTCTTACTGCCATATTGTCGCGCAAAGCCTTAGGAGAGGTACTTCAGCCTTTTAGATGGTGAAAAATTGCACAAAAGCCGGCCAAATACCAAATGATTGATGTTTGGGGGAAAGGTGGGGGAACCACCTGGGGAACACTGGAGGGCCAAATTGAGACCCCAAGAGGGCTGGATTTGGCCCCTGGGCCTGAAGTTCACTACTCCTGATGTATATCCTATTTTTATTCCTTTTACCCTCACAGAGAAATATATATGAAGAACTGTTATGCAATGCTTCTAAGGGTCCATCTTCATAATGATACCTTATAACCCCTGGCAGGAGAAGCTCTGGTGGGATTTCTCTTCAATCTGGCTGTAACATCTAGAGCAGCTCACTACACAAGCACTCAGGATGGCAGGTGCCCCCTAAAACATTTGGCACTGGCACAGAGGGGTGAGGGATCCCCATGGCAAGCACCACTAGACATCTCAGCTGTGGTGAGGGAGCTGCCAACGAGAAACTTTTTGCCATAGGGAGAAGGAAATCAGCAGGCCAGCCTTTAGTGGGGAAGAATAAGTATTCACAAGTCAATCCTACCCTGAAGCACTGAATATGGAAGTAAAGACCCAGTGTCTCGATGATCATGGCAGCGCCTTTCCCCAGAGGTTGTCCGCAGCTGGAGCAGAGCTTCTTTCCACTGATAGACCTGAAATGACAAGACTGGGTTAAACTCTTTCCCCCAAATGCTGTGGTCCCAATGAATGCCATGCCCCAGCGGCTGGCTGTATGGGAGGGAAGCTGCCAGTGCCTTGGAAAGGTTAATATGTTTTTATGAATGTAATCGCTCTGAGGGCATTTGCCAATTGGGCTGTATATACATTTAATAAATAAAATAATAAATAAAATAGATAAAGGTTCCCAGCTAGCCACTGAGCGGAGGAAGACTGCAGCTGCTCAGCCATTACTAGCCAAGCAGGGAATCCTTTGCCCCTTGCCTCTGAGAGATCAGGTGGGAGGGCTACCCACATTTTTGAAGCCTTGTACTAAGGCCACATTATGCATGGTGGCTGCCTGGGCTCCAGGATGTCATTTGCAGCGCACAACCAAATTACAGGAAGCATCTGGAGTGGAAACGGCTGGCATTTTCTTCATCAGAGCACCCCCTGGTGGACAACAAACAGACTGCAGCACAGTTCATGTTGTTTCCATAATCCTGTCAGCTGTGCGGCCTAGCGGGTAAGTGGTGCTGGCTGAGGCACTCACAGGCACGTACAACAAATACTATTATAGTTACTGTATGAGTTCCTCCTAACATAAGCAGTGTGTGGATGAGCTCCAAGTCCATGGTGTGTTGTTGGAACCCTGCAGTTAGATCCACCATCTCCCACAAGCCCTGGCTCCACTGAATGTAGCACAGGAGCAACATCTGATTATTTGTAAAATCAGCTCATAAATATTATCAAATGTAATACATATCTTCAAGAATATTCAATCTCCCTATTCGCACACATGAACTGCTCAAAACTATGTTCACCAGTTAGAAAGTTTGGCTTCTGATCATAACTTTGTAGAGCAGTTAATCAGCTTGCAAGATTCCTTATTGGCCTTTTATACCTGTTAGGTGACTGGCTCTGAATTGTAGGAGAACCTGGTGATCCTGGACCAGTTCTAGAGCTCTCTTGACAGCCCGCCCTGAAGTACGAAGCAGAAAAGAACTCTGGTGAAGTTTCTGAAATAAATGTTTCATCCCTCAGTTCAGGGCTGGGAGGGAAATGGGGCAGGCCCTGGCTTGGAGCCTCAAATTCTGAGTGGCCTCTAGGAAGGCCTTCTTCTGCCTCAGGCAGGATTGGTGTGTTGGCAGACCCCTAAGGGGGTTTAGGCCCCAGACCTGAGCGGGCTGGGTTTCTGGCTTAGGAGCTAACGTCAGGCCTATGCAAACCACAGACCTTATGGTAAAACTTTTCTTGGGCCATGCTCCTTCAAACTCCAGATGAGGGGTTACAAGTTTAAATGGTCCCTCATACGAACAAACAAATCGCCCTACATATTCAGAACTATCATTATGGGGTGAAGGCTTGGCTGGAAGCTTTCTCCCCGATATCACATTTAGATGATGATGATGATGGTATTATTATTATTAATAATAATGGCAGAAGCCTTCAATCGCACGATCTCCACCTATCTTCTGACATAGTATAATCCAGGATCATTTTACCACATGATCTACATTTGTATCAACCACCTGTCAGATGCAATATTCTTTCCCACAGGGTGGCCCAGTAGTTGGTTTTGCTAGTCTGCACTTTGGACAGGGTCAGCAAACACAGGACTCCCAAGACAACCTCTTCCTCCTCCCCAGGGTCCCTCTCTGAGGGGTCTGTGGTATCATATCATAGAACAGTAGGTTGGAAGGGGCCTATAAGACCATCGAGTCCAACCCCAAGTCCAACTACCTTAAAAGTACTATCAGTACTATCTCTTACTATGCAGATTAATGCTCTTACTATGCAGGTTAGGGTGCAATCCTATGCATGTTTAGGCAGAAAAAACTCCTACAATTACAGGATTTTTTTCTGTCTAAACATGCATAGGATTGTGTCCTTAGTCATGTAAACTAGCACAGAAGCCTACATTACTTACCTTCTAAGTTCTCTTGTGGAACTGACCGGCAGACCTAAATTATGTTCGTATGGTGAGTTTTTCTGTTTGACATCTGAAACACGTGGGCTCTGTTTAGTTAATGATTGCTGATTCCATGGAACATCTGAAGAAAAAGATTCAAATTAAGTAAAAACTTGCATATTAAGCTGTCATTTGTCACAGAGGCATTTTTGAACTCTACATAGGAGGAAAAAGAAAAAGAAGTAATAAAGAACCTCAAATAATATACAATTATATTGTTACGCCGGTCAAGTGTGGCGAGGCCCTTTTCTCTGGTCTTCTCTTGTAGTTAAGTCTGAGTCAAAAATTCTGCACAGAGAATTTTTAGCTTGAAAGATGGGGAGAGGTGAAAGATGGGGGTAAAAATAAAGGGTTGGACAGAAAAAAGGAAAGTTTTACTATTTATTTATTTATTTATTTCTATACCGCCCAATAGCCGAAGCTCTCTGGGCGGTTCACAAAAACTAAAACCAAACAACACACAATAAAACAATTTAAAATATATAGAACATTAAAACCACAATATAACAATACAACCACAATAAAACCTAGCAGCAGTACAGGAGTTTAAAATACAGATTTAAAACAGCAAAGATAAAAATTTAGAAAGCTAAAATGCCTGGGAAAATAAAAAGGTCTTCACCTGGCGCCGAAAGGAGTACAATGTAGGCGCCAGGCGAACCTCACTAGGGAGCTCATTCCAGAGCCGGGGTGCCACAACAGAAAAAGCCCTCCTCCTAGTAGCCACCCGCCTCACTTCCTTTGGCAGGGGCTCACGGAGAAGGGCCGCTGATGATGATCTTAAGGTCCGGGCAGGCACATATGGGAGGAGGCGATCCTTCAGGTAACCTGGCCCCAAGCCGTTAAGGGCTTTGAATGTTAATACCAGCACTTTGAATTGGGCCCGGAAATGGACCGGCAGCCAGTGCAGCTGGAAAAGTACTGGCGTAATATGAGCTCGCAGGCCAGTCCCTGTTAACAATCTTGCTGCCCTATTTTGGACCAGCTGAAGTTTCCGGACCGTTTTCAAAGGCAGCCCCACGTATAACACATTGCAGTAATCCAGACGAGAAGTTATCAGAGCATGGATAACTGTAGCTAGGCTATCTCTGTCCAGATAAGGGCGTAGTTGGTATACCAGCCTAAGCTGATAAAAAGTGCTCCGTGCCACTGAGTTCACCTGTGCCTCAAGTGACAGTTCTGGATCCAAGAGCACCCCCAAACTACGAACCTGATCCTTTAGGGGGAGTGCAACCCCCTCCAGAACAGGTTGATTATCACCTAGCCGGGCAGACGAACCACCCACTAACAGTACCTCCGTCTTGTCTGGATTGAGTTTCAGTTTATTGGCCCTCATCCAGTCCATTACCGTGCTCAGGCACTGGTTCAGAACAGCCATTGCCTCACCTGGTTTTGATGAGAAAGAGAGGTAGAGCTGGGTGTCATCCGCATATTGATGGCACCTCAGCCCACACCTCCTGATAACCTCCCCCAGCGGTTTCATGTAGATGTTAAACAGCATGGGGGATAGAATAGAGCCCTGTGGAACCCCATGGCACAATTGCCATGGCACAGAGCAATAATCCCCCAGCACCACCTTCTGGAATCGGCCATCCAAGTAGGAGCGGAACCACTGTAGTGCAGTGCCTCCAACTCCCAACCCAGACAACCTATCCAGAAGGATACCATGGTCGATGGTATCGAAAGCCGCTGAGAGGTCCAGGAGAATCAACAGGGTCGCACTCCCCCTGTCCCTCTCCCGGCAGAGGTCATCCCACAGGGCGACCAAGGCAGTTTCCGTTCCAAAACCAGGCCTGAAGCCCGACTGAAATGGATCTAGATAATCCGTTTCATTCAAGAGTGCCTGGAGCTGTCCTACAACCACCCGCTCAAGCACCTTGCCCAGGAAGGGGATGTTGGCCACTGGCCTATAATTGTTAACATCCTCTGAGTCCAGGTTAGGCTTTTTCAGGAGTGGTCTAATTACTGCCTCTTTTAAAGCGGCAGGCACCACTCCCTCTCTCAAGGAGGAATTTACAACCTCCTGGACCCAGCCGGACAACCCCTCCTTGTTTGATTTAATAAGCCATGAAGGGCAAGGGTCAAGCACACAAGTGGTCGATCGGACTTGGCCAAGCACCTTGTCCGCATCCTCAGGCCTCAGTAACTGAAACTCATCCAATAAAACTGTACCAGACGGTGCTCTGAACGCCTCTACCAATGGAACTGCATTAATCGTGGTGTCCAATTCATGACAAATCTGAGCGACTTTATCCTCAAAGTGCTGCGCAAACCCGTCACAGCGTGCTACCGAGGGTTCCACCGTCTCTCTCCCTGGCCCAGAATGTAACAGGCCGCGAACCACTCGGAAAAGCTCCGCCGGACGACACTGAGAAGATGCAATGCTGGTGGAAAAGAACTGCCTCTTTGCCACCCTCACCGCCACAGAGTAGGCTCGATAGTGGGCTCTTACCTGTGTTCGGTCAGACTCAGCACGAGTTTTCCTCCACCTGCGTTCTAGCCGTCTCCCCTCTTGCTTCATTGCCCTCAGCTCAGGTGTATACCAAGGAGCTGGCCGGGCTCTGCTCAGAGGGAGAGGGCGCTTGGGTGCGATCGTGTCAACCGCCCGAGTCATCTCTGCATTCCACAGAGCGACCTGGGCTTCGACAGGAGCACCAGCCATACCAGCAGGAAAATCCCCCAGAGCCCTCTGGAATCCATCGGAATCCATTAATCTCCGGGGGCGGACCATTTTAATAGGTCCCCCACCCTTGCAGAGGGGAAAGGCCGCCAGAAGTCTAAACCTCAGCAGGAAGTGATCTGACCATGACAAAGGGACAGATGTTAATTCCTCTACTTTCAGATCACCATCCTCCTGCCCAGTCGAGAAAACTAGATCAAGCGTGTGTCCTTTTATATGCGTTGGGCCAATGACATGTTGGGACAGCCCCATGGTTGTCATGGCAGCCATGAAGTCCTGAGCCGCCCCGGATACAGCGGCCTCAGCATGGAAGTTGTGATCACTGTTCACATCACTGTTGTGATGGCAGTATTTTTTTCTACACTTTTCTTTGCTGCTGTTGCAAATGGCGACCACAGCTGAGCATATAGTGGTAGCTGCCTACCAGCCAATGCTCCTATGGTTGCTTAAAAAATATTTCTCAATGGGTTTCAATGGCTAGGAGATGCTTGCTTAAATGGACCCTGATGGCTGTTAACTGCTAGCTGCCAGACACACAAACCCTGATTGGGTGGAGTTGGAATGAAACAGTTTGGCAGTTTGAAGTCTGGCTGTTGAAGATGACAGAGTTTTGCAGCTGGCTGGTAAGATGCAGTATTTGGGTGGTGGTGGGGAGTTAGGCTTCTAATGCATGCTATTTGCTTTTGGGAGAACTGATGGCAATTTATTGACTAGCATTATCTGTCTTGGTGTTTGTCTGAGCATGTGGAGATAGTTAGCAGCTCAGACTCAGAATGGGAACAGCCAGAACCGGGGAGGCTCCCTCCCTGGTGAGCTCAGATATGGCAAGGCCTTCTTCTCAAGACCTTGGCACACAGATGGCTCGACCTGAAGGGCCCCCCACTTTCCTCCTCCATGAGAATCCAGGTCTCGGGAGGAGGAGAGTGAGGGATGTGATTTGAGGGATTCTAGGGTCCATCGCAGAGCGAAGCAGGAAAAGTTAGAGGTGGAGCTCAGACGCTCCTCCAGGTTGGCTATGTGTGATAGCCTATGTAGGAGGCAGCCACTGTAAGGGAGGTGCATCTACCCTAAGCTAGTCTGGCAGTGAAATTCTTGTTCAAACTGCAGGCAACTTCTCTAACTTCCACTTTGGCTTCTCTATTGGTATTTGTAATATTGGGGAGTAGCCGTTTCTTTTGTAGCCTGAGAGTTTCCTAGAATTTGCATTTGTAAAGAACCTGGCCATTAACTAATAAAGTAGTGAGCCTGAAGCCTAGTATCTTGGAGTGTGTTGACTGCAAAGGGAGAGGACGAAAGAACATGACAGTGTTTGAGTAGCCCCCGTACTTGTACATATGTAAGTCAGTTGATATTACATGAGTACAGGTACTCTCCCCTCACAGTGAAACTGATCCTATAGAGGTTGCCTATGGAATCACGAAGAGTCAGACACGACTTAACGACTGAACAACAAATGGAATCACTCAGGGGAGTGGGGAGTTATGAAATAAGAATATTATGAAATAAATATAAAATAATGACATGCAATGATCTCAAATCAGACTTTTGTACACTTTTCTAGACAGAAATTCTTTCCTTCCAGGCACATCTTAATGCCTTAGAAGAATGCACATCTTAGGAGAAGTGCTGCAGTATGAGTGTACAAGTAAGGAATACATTGCACCGAGCTGGAAAACTCAACAAAAGAATAGTAAAGAGGACGTGATCTGCAAAGCACATTGTTGGGGGCAACAGAACTTCACATTAAGATTCAGATAACCCTCTGCAATTTGGGATGCTTTATCTTAATGCTATCAAAGCTTTCTGTTAACATAAAAAATCTGTCATCAACATATTTAGGTACCATACACTCACTCTACTGAAGTTGGTTTGTTTTACTTTGGCAGAGAATTTTGAGATTTAAAATCTTAGATCTTATTCATGCACCTAGAAATGCTTCACAAATATGTCTAATCAGAATGGTTGGTTTTTGCCCATATCATTTTACTGAATATAGAAAAATAGACTAACAGAAGTAATACTATAGTAATAATAGCAGGGTCTTGTGGTACACATTTGTCCTAAGAGTAATAGGCACAAATAATAATCAAAATTTATTAATAGCTATTAACTGAGCATGGTTACATGTTAGAACATCTTAGAAAGCCGAAGTGTTTACTGCCAATGTTTTGATTTTAACATGCATTTCAAAATTGTATAAACAGGTTCCATTTTACACAAAGCAATTCAAACTATTTGCATTCTCTAAATCTCCTCTAAATGTAAACATATATGTAATACTAGCAGGGAGCATAGTAGACGCTACTTTAAATGCAAGATGAACAGAGTCAATGTAGTTTCCATTTGTACCTGAAGTTTTTTTTTCTTTTTAAGAAATTTAAAATGTCTTCACATACCCTGACATAGCGGCAAAGTCATTTTGGTGGGCGACATACATTCTGACATGGCCATCTGGTCATCTTGCTCATTTCTTCTCTGATTACTGGTTTCTAGATATCCATCTTTATTTACAGTGCTGATAAACAGAAAACACATTTTACAAAGAAAGGTAGGAACAATATCAAATGGTCCTATTTAATAAATTGATTGTGCCAAATCTGCCCATGGGTAGAATTTGAGGAAGGTTCAGATGGCTCTAATTTGGCTATCCAGTTCCAAGTGTAGGCACATGGGTATTGTCAGCTGACTTTTCTAATCCACTCAGTGACAAACATGCAATACCAAATAGAATAGTGTATCTCCCCACCAGCTTACATGGGTGACAGAAACTGGTGTGTTAGGTATGCCTACTCTCCTAATCCAATTAATGACTAACAGTAATAGCAAATAGTAGAATAGTAGATTCTCCTGCCAGTGTAAATGGGCTACAGGAACTGGGAAGTTGTGTGTAGGAAAAGCCGTAGCTGCACTGTCCAAATGGCTGGCTAAGAGTTAATGCAGGAGTGTTCCTAGGGAACAGGGTATTTGTCTGTCCCCAAGAAAACACACTCAGGCTCCCAACTGTATACCACAAAATGTAACTGGGAACACAGGAAGTTGGTGCCAGTACTTGCCAACAAATGTCCTGGCACTTAGAAACAAATGAAGATAGAGTTTTATAAACACACCTTACTGAGGGCTGATTCACAAATGCATGTGCATCACTCAACAACACAACACTCAGTAACTCACAAATGGAAGTATTCCCATTTGCAGTACTGCATTTGAGATGATGGGAATAATTTGTTTGGTATTTGACCTAGTGGCAGCTGTTTCATACATGAAAGCCAACAATGTATGTTATCAAATCATCGAGTAATGAACATATATGTATGAACTTGCTCTCAGAGCAGCTTTGGGCATGACGATAAAGCAAATGGAGCAGGAAGCATAAGTATCTTGAGCTTCCTGTTTCTGCCCTTCTTTATCTTATCCAAAACAAAACGTTTGCAGCTTTCCTGGTGGTGAGATTGCTCAAGCATATATTCCTCTGGAATAAACTCCTGCATGGATTTGCCCTATGATTTATTTTTTTTTACACACCTCATGTTCCCCTCCCATGGTTCATGTTCCTTGTTTTTCAAAAAGGATGTGCTGTCTTGTTCACAAAATATTTTTTTCAGTATTCTAACTTCCTTTTGCTTATCCTCCTCTTCAGAGTTGCTCATATCTACCATATTCTACCAAAAAGAGAGACAGACAGACAGAGAGATTATAGATATTCATATAAACTTGACTAGGATATCCCATATGAAACAGGTGTACAGAACTCCTGAGAACTGTAAGTGTTTAAACACATAAAGGGAAGGTGATCAGAAGACAACATAGGCTCAATCCTGCTATCACACTGAACTATGGTTTGGGCTTCCAAACTACAACAGGCAAACCATTTTAATTTCCCAGCCTCTGAACACACCTCTTCATAGGTTCACTCCTATTTCCATGATATGGCAATTTCTCAAGGCACAGTAATGACTATAACAATGATTTGTCAGTTCAGACACTGCACAAACCATGGTTTGCAAGCACACTTCAAACCATGATTTCTGATTCTTGTTTGCCAAATGCTTGCAAACCAAGGTTGTCAGTTGGAACATCATGCCAAGCTATAGGCAAGCTTTGCTTAACCATGGATTGACATAATTATCTATCAACTATGAATTCAGCCATAGTTATTATATTATTGCCTTCCCTTTTTAAGCTATATACAATCCAAAGCATCTGGTTGCTGTACACATTCCATTAATTCAAAACTAGGGCTTGGATCCAAAGTTCATGCTCATGGAACAGGGCGCTTTCAGGTCCCAATTCCCCTTTCCCCCTGCAGCCCCCTATGCTTCCTGACAATCTACTCCAGAGGGTCGGGGACTCCTGCAACACTGAGGAGGTGGTGCAGGGGCTGCAGGGTGACAGGAGAATGATCAAAATCTCCTCCATTCACAGGAAGGGCCATTTCATAAACAGAAAGACTCCTTCCATGAGCAAAAGAGCACCTTTTGATCCAACCAAAAGGTGTTTTAATTAAACATTTTTTTCAAAGCTAAGCTCAGCTCAGCTCATGAAACAAAATGGAATGGCTTACTCTTCTGGTAATCATCTAGGTTTAAACAAATATTTAACTTTATATTCTAGATTTGGAAAGCTTTGCTTTAACAGCCTTGTTTTTGCCACCTCCAGCTTGATTCTCCAGTTTCATCAGTGAGCTCACCACAGTCCCGTTTCCATCTGTCAGAGAGGAAGAAGCGGACAAGGGTTCCGCAGAGCTTGAAGTAACTGTGAATGGAACCACGGTATCCGCAATGATCTTGCGTTCCTAAAGAGGAGGAAAAGCTGTCAGAGTAGCACTATGAATAATCTTTGAAAGAGGGAACATTAAGCCAGCCCCATACTAGGAATCAAAACTAGGAATCCAGTAAGATACAATTCAGGTGTGCCTTTTTCTGATTTATCCTGGGAGAGGAATGGGATGGGGGGGCAATGGGGGGAAACAGCCAGGAGCCAGGTATAATGACAATTTAATAATAGAACTTATGGAATGAAAATTGCAAAAAAGAAAAAAAAAGAGGGAGGGATTTGGTGCTATGCGGGGCTCCTAGATCAGCTCTTACCACTTATCTGCCCTGCTACTTGGACCTACTGGCTATTTAGCTTCAATCTTCATGGTCCCTTTCCTTTTTAAATTCTTTGAAAACCAGAATCTTGGAGCCAGACCACCACAAAACAAACAAACCATTCATTGGGAGTGTAGGTATTAGGTGTTTTTGGTGGAGGGAACATGCCAGCTTGATTATTAGGGATTATCATAATGTGCTGCCAGGTTGTTGTTGTTGTTCATTCGTTCAGTCGTGTCCGACTCTTCGTGACCCCATGGACCATAGCACGCCAGGCCTTCCTGTCCTGCGCTCTCTCCCAGAGCGTGCTCAAGTTCATATTCATTGCATCGGTGATGCTAGGTTAGCTAATGGCAAATACTGCTGGCCATGGCCCTGCTTGTTTACAATCATACGAGCAACCATACTGAGAATCCAGACACATGGTTTCATCTCTTGGCTTGAAGCTTCCCATAGCAAAGGCGAAATGAAGAAGCTACATAAGTTCTGCATGGAAGTATTGGCTTTCTGAATCCTGCAGTGCACACATAAGGAGGTACAGTTCCTACGCCTTGGTTTATATCCTAAGGTGCACATTGCAGAAGGTGGATCTAGTCAGCACCAGCTGTGTTGTCTGTGCAACTGCCTTTCTGCTTTGTGCACCAAAGTGTACACAGACTGGCAGCATGGGAAGCTCTTGTACTTACATACCCCAAAGAAAGGCCACAACTGGTGATCAGAGAGTATTTGATGAGTGTGTTGGGCATCCAGGTAGGTGTATAAAAAAGCTGATTTACTACACCTTGGTAATAATATGGATGTTTTCATGTGTCTACCAGATCAAAGGACTCAGAAATCTGCAACCCACGCCAACAACTGAAGACACTAACTGTATTCAGTCTTGCCATTTCAACACTGAATGTCAAATGCACACAAGGCAAAACATGGATTTAAAAAAGCAAGGAACATAATGGTATCAGACCAAAGGTTCATCTAGTCCAGCATTAAGTTCTCAACAGCCAGATGCCTTTGGGAAGCTTGCAAGCTAGGCACAAATGCAGCAGCCAGCCCTGCTGGCACACATCTGCCACCAACTTCTGGTATTCAATGGCACAGTGCCTCTCAACAGGGAAATTCCATTTAGCTAGCATATCCTAGCTTGTCCTAAAGCTGTTAATCATAGTTTCCCAGCTGGGACATGCAAGACTTCCTGGTTTATTGGCTCACTTGTGCAAAGAGAGAACGAAAGGGCTGTATGCCCAGCAAAAAGAGTTGTTCATATCTTGGCTTATTAAGCTGAGATACGATTGTCCAGACATGGCCACCATCTAGCCTCAGAGACATGACAACCATGCCACAGTTGCATCTCTGCCTTCATACCTCCTCATAGTATTTACGCTCCTCCTCTTCAACTTCTTTTTGTGCTCTTTCCCATTCTTCTTTCAACTTGTCCTGCTCTTTCTGATACCTTTCCTGTAGAGAATTCCAGTACAAGCTATTAAAGAGAATTATGACAGAAGGGAGGGAACTCAACTGGTTCCAAAGAAGAGCTCCAAGCAAAGATTTATTCTGAGACAGGTCTGAAGAAGGCTTTGTAAGTGTGTTCAGCTGAATGCCCTTCCAAAACTTCCATGATTGGGAACCCTGCCTTTCTGATTACGGGAGCTTTGAAAGCATGTTCCACTGAATGTGCTTACAAAGCCCTCTAGAGTCCTTTGCGTGAAGACCTTTAAGGCAGCCGGGGACATGGGATTGTTTAAGATCAGGGCTTGCATGTGCACCCTTGCCCCATTCCCACTTTGTGTGCAGGAAAAACTGTGCCATAGACCTCAGTATATTGCAGAACTTGGCTCATCAAAGTGACTAAAAGTGGAAAGACACATTTAAAAAACCTGGGACTGCTGCTGAAAATGGCAGCCCTGTATCAAGTCCCTCTTCTTCCTTCATAATGGCCAGTTCAACTTTCCCCATTCAACTGACATTAAAATGCGCATTCCCCTATCTCCATCAGCAGCTACCAACAATGTAGAGTGGGTTGGGGAAAATGCATACAATAATGATATCAAGACAGGGCTAAATTAATTGAGAGGCTGTCACAGTAGGGGAGAAGGAACTTGATATAGCTCTGTGTTCTTTGGAACATGTAGTCCTGCCCTGAAAGTCAAGAGCTTTATGAAGAAGAACAGCAGGGGAAGGAGCCTGATGAATAGGAAGAGTGGCTTTCAAGCTGCAAGCCATACTCCTTTAGGGCAAGTGAGGCATCCCTGACCCCTTTTTTGTGTGAGTCCTGTTTGAGCTCAGAATTAGCACCAACCCATCCCTCCCAATAGCTGCAATACAGACAGCTGAGTGCGACATGTGTCGTTCATCAGTGCTAGGGCCGAAAGGGGAAACCTTTATTCTATTTGTTTTCATCTGATGGTCTGGAACCCACAAGTGGGTTACATCCTGTTCTAAGTGCATTGCACCAGAGCTATTTTCTTTCTCTTTTTATGATTTATTTTTAAGGGGAAAGAGAAAAATGGAAAAGGGAGAGAGTAGAAATAAGAGACAGGCAGAGAAGAAGAGTGCATAAAGTAAACAAATAAACATAAAAATGGGAGTTAAAGGTGGCCTGAAAATATTGCTTTACTTTTCAGAAGCTTTTTAGTCCCTTTCAGTGTAACCTGATACATGTCTATTCAGAAGTGAGTCCCACTGAATTCAGTGGTGCTTACTCCCCAGGTAAATGGGTAAAGAATTGCAGCCTTCATGTCCCACCTCCAAGGATGGTAAATTGTGCATTTTTTCTATGTGGACCTTCTCTTTTAATTTGGGCAAAGGACTCAGAGTTCTAGGGAAATCATCTACCTTTTTTGACCTGGTTACACAGAGGGAAGGGGGCAAATTATAAAAAAAAATAGACCCAATGGAATTAAAATTTCACACACACACACACACACCACACCCTAAGCTACATAATTTCTCTCTCTCATTTCTTCTCCCCTCCCTGTAGTTCTACCATCAGTTTAACATTCTTCTCAAACTTTAATATAAAAATAGCGTGCTATATATTTTTATTTATTTACTGTACTTTTATAAGATGTTTGACTAGCTGGAAATTAAGCAATCAAATATTGTTTGCTGTCTGATACAAACTTAAGTCTCAGCCATAAAACAGAACAAGAGTTCAAGGCAAGCAAGTAAGCAAGGAAGCAAACAGGCAAGAAAGAAAAAAACCTAACCAAACACCTTGAAACACTGGATTTGCATTTTCATTCAGCTAAACTTGCATCTGAATTTAACTGAGCTCCATACACATATTGGCTTTGGCATCAATCTAATCAGGATAAACTCCTGCTAGTAAAATTTAAATGAAAGATGAGAAACCATGTCAGCTTATAAGATAAACAGACAACATATAAAGGTCCTAAGTGAAGAGGATGACAACTTGCCAAGTTGTTCAGTTATTTTACAGTGGCATTATTTTCTGAGAAACACCCCCCAACACACATGAGAAACCCTTCAAAACATATGAAGGCATATTTACTTCCAAACATTCTTGTGCCTATCCTTTCAAGTCTTATGTGATTTTAGAAGAAAGGGGAGATCATTCCAACCTTATGATTCTATGATTCTGTGTTCATGCAGGATGTATATTGGCTTTCTACTGAGAATTTTGCCTACTTATCTCCCCTTCTTCTCCAAGGAAAATATGGGAGCCAGATAGGACCTCTAGCATATACAAAAACCTGCATGCATATGGGAAGCTAGAATGTCAGGGAGAAGGCTAGATGAGAAGCACTCTGGCCCTGTTCAGACATAATGAGAAACCATGGTTTGATGCTAGATAAATGAGCCACAACAAGCTTCAGGCTTGTGCATTTTCCCTTCCCTCCCCTCCCCTCTCCTTGCATGGCTTCATGGGGGAGACTGGAAGCTTTCACTTTGGACTTTAATCAAACTGCTGTTCCCCATGACATCTCTAAACTCAGTCCTGAAACTATAGTTTAAATAAGCCACAGTCCCCTGAATTCCAATGTCATATAGAACTACAATTATTTTAAAAATGGAAGAGAATGCTTTCAGTCTCCTCATCTGGCATGCAAAGGAGGAGGAGAGGAAAGGGGAGGCTTGCTGTCGTTCATTCACATAGTAGGGAACCATGGTTTCCCCCATTATGACTGAACTGGTCCTCACCCTGACATGCAAGCGTACAGGGTTATTTTATTGCAGGTGATCTTTCAAACATCTGGCTCCCTGCCTGCAGTGTGAAGCAATACAATTGAGGAAGGCCTGCGCTGTGTACTGATTGTGCATGTTTAATTTGTGCTGGGTTGAAAATGCTTCCCCCTCTTTTCATGGGACCATTTGTTTCCCACAAAATAGGGGACATTTTTGGAGACTTTCAGGTGTTGGTGGGAGAAATTCTAATATTTTGGGTGGGGGGCAGTGGCTTACCATGATAGACAAGGTGGCAGCAGAGGGTATCACAGTCTTTCTTTCAATAAAAAAAGCTTTGCTGCCACTTCAAGCAGAGGTAGAGCAGCACTAAGCAGCAGCACGGTGGTGTTCCCCATAGCCAATGGAATGGCCCAATGGAAACAATGCTACGTTATGACTTACCATTGTTCCCAGGGGTATTGTGGGTAAAAAAAGAAGAAATAAGATTTATAGCATTTATGTACCACCTTTCTGTAACCAACCAGGGCAGTTTATAAGAATTCAGATGAGAATAATAAACAAATACAAACATAATTAAACATTAAAAAACACTTTAAAAACCTTTAGAAGATGGCTGCCCTCACTGGCTTCTGGCATCTCATCTACCATGGTCAGACAACCTTGCCCCCTCCCCAAAATATTAGAATGTCTCCCAATTCCCAAAGATAGCAACAAGTGATGAAAATCGCAGGTCTGAAGCAGCTCCACTAATGCCCCTGCTATGGATTCAGGTCTGTCACCATTTCAGACAGACAGGTACATAACATTTTTTCAAGGACCTGTAATTGGTTTGAAAGTGATGCATTCTCTTCTCCCACCTTCACCTCTGGTTAAATAGGATTTTCTACTTTTTCAAAAACCTGCAAAGCCTGAGGTGAGAGAAGAACCACCACCACCAAAAAACCTGCCTGTATACCAGCCATGGGGAACCTCTGGCCCATGGGGATACCCCCTCCAGGCCACCAGGGTCTTCCCCAGGCCCTGCCCCTTCTACTCACAGGGAAAATCTCTTATCTTCAATTAGCAGCTGATCGGAGAGAAGAGATTTTCCTGCTGAGCACTGAAAATGGCTCTCTACTGTTACACAGAATGAGGTGAACACCTCAGGCAGCTGGTTTTGGGTGTCATAAAAAAGCAGCAAATTGGTAGTTTTTAGTTACTTTTTTTTTTTTAACTCCCAGGAAGAGGCACTTATGGAATTTTCTGTCTCAGGTGCCAAAATAACTTGGCCAACCTCGGTTACAATGCACCTTGACTAGGGGGGAAGGCACTGACAGGGAGGGAGTGCCATTTGCTTTTCTGCCTCAGGCTGCAAAACATCTTGAACCAGCCCTGTAAAGATTGGAAGCTGCCCTAGAGAATGACTCTTGCCTTACATCCCACTAATGTAGACTCTACCATCTGGTTGTCTGTTTGCAAAAAAAATTCCCACACTTATGGGGGGAGCCCCCGAGGACTGACATGCTCCAGAACTGTGTAAGACCTTTCTTCAGTGGGCTTGCTTTGAAAACCCTATGAGGTAAATCGAATAGGTGTTATGTAGAGATGCTTAAGAAATCCAGCCTTTGTGAATTCTGATGCAAACTGACCTGATCCACAGCTCCAGGATTGGAACATAATCCTTCAGATTTCACACTTCACTGAATTTTGCGATGCAATTCTTGGCTCAAAAAAGTTCCAAAATATATTAAAAATGAACATTTTAGGATAGAATACATTTAATTTGGATATTTTCTTAGAAAATGTGTCAAAATACTTATTTAATCATGAACATATATGAATTTTTGTGCATTTTTTAAAAATTGCACATGAATGCAGAAATGATTTGGAATGGACTTAAGAATGAACACGTACAAAATTGACATGGACCAGAAATCATATGATCTGTCCATCACTAGTGGTATGGTACCTTTGAATATTTAAGTGGGCATCATGCTGTTTCATGCTGTTGATTGTCTTTGTTTAGTTTTATTTGGTTTTGAGAGACACCAGGTTAAAAATCTTAGTATGAGAAGTAAGAAGGGATCCTTGAGCTTCTTGGAGGGAGGTCAGGATGCAAACATGACAAATAACTCAGGAGTGTGGATGTACCTGCAGTAAGCGCTCCTGTTCATGCTGCCATCGCTCTTGTCGCTTCCGCTCTTCTTCTGGATCCCAAGACCAGCAACCAAAACGCTTAAATAAGTTGATGAATACTGTTAAAGGCTAGCAATACATTCCAGAAAACAGTTATAAACATTAAAAGAGTTCTATACTACATTCAACTGGAGCTACTAAAAATAAATAAATAAATCGCACGTATACATCATCTCAATCCAGACAGAAAGTTCTGTCCATGGATGCAAATGCGCACCTGGATGCACATTTATGCTCCCATTGTTGTCATTGCCCAAGACATGGAGCCAGGCACTTCTGCATCACTAGGAGGTGGCCTGAGATTCTTGAGGATTGGGGGGAGAATCTCTTCCTGAACCATCTCAGCAAAAAGCCCTTCTACCAGAAATTTCTACAGGTGAGAAAGAAGAACCTCAAGCGACTGTGATGCCTCTGTCCCATGCTCCGGAGGGAGTTTCTTTACCAATGTATTTGGACACAAAGGCGCTCTCCCCAGAAAGTCTCCCAGTTGTGGGGGATTCCACTTTTCCCATCATGCCAGCTCCAGAGGAAGCAGGAGACATCACAGCCTCTCTGGAGTGCACACCTCAGGAGCAGGGCACAGTGCTTATAAATGAGAACAAAACCCCTTCAGGGAGTTGGAGTCTAGAATGCACACCTCCTCAAAGGACTAGTAGGCTCCAGACCAGTGGTGGAGTGACACACCAGACTACCTGCTCCCTGCCAATTAACTCAGTTTTGTATCTGGCTCCCAAAATGCTGACTTTAAACTTCCACTGCATGTTCAGCCTTATTGCTTGCCAAAAACCCTACAGTCCATCTCCAGTTGAGACTGCAAGTACTGTCTGGATTGATTCCTCCACCCCTGGGAAGTGCATCTCCTCTGTATGTGGCCAGATGCAATAAGGAGAACCATGATGCTTATCCAGTTCTCATGATGCTTACCTAGTTACCAGGTAATGTGTAAACAAAACCCACGTGATTCACGCAAATGACATTGTTAATCCCCCACACCAGTTTTGCTGGCTCTCAGGGAGAACTGATGCGTGCATAGGAAGTGTCATTTTCCCAACCCACATAGTTCCTGCTATGAGAACAGCATGTTGATGTTATTTAACCTTTCCACGTGCCATCTTCAGTAGGTAGCATTCAAGTTGTTCCCTGGAAAGTTCTCCAGATGGGCAAATGTTCAGGATCATGCTGATCATACATATGGGCCTCCCAGGGAGCAGCGTGAATGCTCCCCATAGTCCAAACCCATTTCTCTTCTGTTTCACTGTTGCTGTTGCTATAGCAGCTAAACAGGATTTCAGTGTGCATATGGGGGACCTTCTAGAAAGCTCTCATGGGTTCGGCCCTTTCTGCTGTTGTTGCTGTGCTGCAATGGGACAATTTTCACACACACACACATCTGTACTGGAGGTGCCATCCTGGATCTGTGGCAATGCAGAGGAACTTCTAGAGAGCCACTTGAAAGATAGCCCCTAGCAGGGGAGGCAAAGGATACACTGCAATTCTGGTGTAAGTTCCATACTCAGGGAATTGGATCCTTGATGGGATGTTGCACCCAAGAACTGCCTGGGCAGACTCTCCCGGAGAATTCCTGTGGGAAGTTCCACTTCTCCTGAGTCCTGACATTTTTAACAATAATGCAAATACAAAAAAGGCAACTTACATTTGACTTGTCACCGTTATCAGTGTCAACTGCATGGAGGGAAAAACAACAACTACAATTAAACTTTTCAAAATTTAAGTTGGCCAAGGATTTATTTTATTGATTTACAGGTATTATACCCCACTCTTAAACCTAAAAAAGGGTTCCAGAGCAGCTAATGCTTTTAAAACTGGCAATTTAAAACAGTGATAGTCAGTGTTGGCTTTGGGTGGGTGAGGCTGGTCAAGATGCCCTCACGTCTCCCTGAATGGACCCACGTCCATGCCAATGTCACTGCAGCCCATTGGCTTGCCCTCTCCTTCTGGGCCCAATCTGCTCCAGGAGAAGTAGAGGCTCGTTCTCCCTGAACTTGTCGCTGCTCCCATGCTTGGAGAGGTTAGGGGAACAGGCAGCAACAGCAAGGAGGACGAGGGCCAAAGGGTTCTGGGAGTCAGCACTTGTGGGCCCCCTGCTGGTGTTGGGCTTTAGCATGTGCTCAGCAATGCCAGTCTCTGATGCCACTAGCTATCATCACATTATGCATGATCCCTTTAGGATCAAATGCAGAAAGTAAAAACAAATGGGCAAGAAAAGAAGCCACCAAGATCCTGCGGTGCTTTCCTCCATATTTTTCTGCATTACTTTTTTTTTTTTTTAACTTCCTGATCAAACACAAAGACGGACTGTGCCCTCCACCAACAGAAGTGCCTTCTACACACATGGAGTAAGAACAGTTAACATCAGTCAACATTAGGATCTAAGCTACTGCTAACTATTTACAGCTACTACTTTTAGCCATAGGCACTAGCAACATCTGACTATAACATGCTATCTAGGTTCTATTTTCCAATCTTTCCTTTACTGTGCCATTTGGGCAAAGGGAATACGCCATTCCAGCGCCACAGTTACCAAGAGGGTTCTTGCCATTTTTGCGGAATGCTTTTTATTGCAATAGTCTCCTGGTATTCTAGGGTGAAACTTGCATTGATAACACAGGCAATCACATTATACATCAGGTGCAAGCTCTTTGCCAACTATGTGACCGGAAAAGGCATTTTCTACAAAAGCAAGAAGAATGGACAGATACTGACTTTTGCTCCAAGTCACATGTAAAAACACACCTACACAGGGTAGCAAGAGGGACGCAGCCACACCCAAGGCCGTCATTTACCTGACTGCGAGAAAAATTGGGAACGCCGCCAGGAGTTCCGAACCTTAAGCGGAACACTGGCACTGTTGGGCGGCTCTAGAATGGATGGCAGAACAGAAACAAAACAAGAAATGCAACACTGTGAAAGCAAACCAGTGACTAGAGGGACAGCCAAGAGAGAAGGTGATTAGCCATGTTAGAAGTAGGCTGGATGGTTGTAGCTTCCATGGAGATCAACTGAGGGCATGTCTGGAAGTTTTCAGGTAATGGCAAAAACATTATTATTCTCATGTATTATGCAATTTTAATGTGCTGTTTATGGATTGTTTGTGCTTTTATTGTTTTATTGTTACTGTTCTATTTATATTTTGTAGCCCACCTTAGCCCCATAAAGTTGGGAGAAAAGAAAGGGGGGAAAGAAATTAAGTAAACCAATAAATAAATAGTTTCTAAGGTGCCTCTTTTGAGGGTCTGAATGCCTTCACATAGCACAGCAGACATCTACAGCCTGTGTGCCTCCTGTGTTTTAATATACAACAGACTTCTCCCCTTCCTGCTGTCAAGGAAGGAATGGCCCTGGGGAAAGATACCTGCCTTTTCCAGGGACAGTTCTAATTCTTTTGGCTGCATGTTCCATTGCTGAATCAGGAGTAAGAATACTATAGCAAGGCTGTGATCCAGAGTGCTTGGTTCAGGGCCTCCAGCTCTTGGCTGTGGCACATCACAATCCCACTGTGCTCAAATCACCTTTGTCCTGCCACTGCCAACAATGGGAGAATGGGATGGTCCTGCTTGAACATGTGTGATACATCGCTGGTGTGGTGTAGTGGCTAAGTTATGAGGCGGGAGGAACCCTCTTTCAAATCTTGCCTCAGCTATGAACTCATAAGGTAGGCTTAGACATGACTGTCTCTCTACCTCACGCTATTATCTGCATTATGGGGATAATTACACTCCAATATGCATGGCTGGTCTTTAAAAAAAGTGTTTTATGTTTTCCTGGTAGAGAATTTGGATTTTAATGTTACCTTTCTTTTTAAATTTTGTGCAACCCTGAAGTTTGTGCAACCTCATACATCCAATGTTGCATTAGAATAATAATGATAATAATAATGGCCACACACAAAAATATGTCAATGTAACGTTCTGAAGAAAACAAACCATGTTCATCTAGATATTTAAGCTATGAAGATCAATTTTTCCCCTATGGATGACATACAAGTCTTCTTTAACTCTTATGACAAACGTTGGAGATTGTGCTGAAACTTACACATCTAAACCCCCCTTCCAGTTTATTTACCTTGTGAGGCAGAATTCTGCAGAACTACTTGGCTCGGCTCAAGGATCTTCTTCAGAAGTGGAAACATTATCCCTCCGTCTTGTTCAGGAGCTTCCAAGGTCTCTACCTAGGTCAGTTTGGAAGAACAGAAACAGCATCAAGACAACAAAACAGTATACAAAAGCAGACAAGTCTATCCCTTCTCAGTCCTTTTAATATTATCTATTGATGGACTCCTGGTTGGAATAACTTAACAGTTTGGGCTTGTATCTGTTCTGCAGGATTTCCTGGCTAAATTGTATTTATTTATTCTACAATTTATGCCCTGTCTTTCCTACCCAAGTGGACACATCAAAGTGTCTGGCACATAAGATAGGCAGACACATATAAATCACAAAACAGCTTGCATGAACATAACTATTTTAATTTGTTTATGAACAGTATACAATTAGGGTCTCCAAAACAAATGTTTTGCATTGGCTGACATCATTCACAGTTGCCTTATCTTCTCCTTCCAGTGCTCTTATGTCATCTTTCTTTCCGCACAATGTCTGTCTTTAGGATATATTTGTCAGGATGCCCCTGTTGCCCACTGACTTCTCCAATAGCCAGAATCAACACTCAGACAAAAGGGCTGCTTTCCAAGGCTTTAATTCCATTTATCCTAATGAGGCATACAGATGCTAATTGCTTGAGACTCAGAGGAACTACAAAGCAACATCCATCTAGGGGTTTCTAAGGTTTAGGACGTCAGCTGATCTCCATTTGGGAAAAACGTGGCAACTCTCTGAACTTAAGGGGTGGGAGGGGAAGATCTCCCCCTCTCCCATGATGCTTCTGGGTGCAGCTGTTGACATCGAGCCAATCAGGCTGAGTGTCAAAGCTCGGCCCCTGCAAACTCTTGCTTGTGCCTGCGTCTGCGCCCTGCATCTAAAAGCTCAGGTTGTCCCTCCCTTTCCACGCCTGGTTCACTGTCACTCCCAGGGATGTGAGCAGGGGGGGACTCCCCCTACAGCTGCGCCTCTGAAGTCTGAGAGAGTTCCTCCCCCACGAATTGTATCTCCTCCTCAGAATCAGAGCTGCTTTGGGACTCTATGGGCTCAGCTACAACCCTGACAATATTAGACTAAATTATCTGTTCTGCAGATGCTTGAATGATGTTTGCTTATCACTCCGGTAAATCTATTTGCAAACTAGAAGCCAGTAAACAGAGGATCCTTTCCCCTTTTTGTGTGAAGAAGGAGCTCTCTTTGGTGAGGACACACATCTCCCTGTGCGAATGATAAACACATTCCATCTTCACATGATGGAAAGATGAAACATTTAATCTCACTCTCAGTTATTTGTTTTATGGAGCAATCCTATGGCCCCTAGACAGCATCTGGGAGGCCGTAGGATACTTTGGATTCCTGGATCCAAGGTCGGAGACAGCACCCTGAGCTTGGATCTGGGAATCCATGCTCTGTCCCCCTCCCCTTTGCAGCCAGTGTGAAAAGAATTGCACTGACTGCATTTCCGAGGTCAGGAACTCAACCTCAGGGAGAGGGTAAAGGGGGTATTCCAGTGGGTAGGGTGGGGAGGGACTGGAGAGGCCTCACCATCCTCCTTCTCTCCCTCTCCAGAATGCCCCAGCTATGTGGACAAAAAAGCCAATTTAGTGAAAATGTAGACTTGGAAGAGTGGCCGAGGTGAAGATTGCTTCTGTTGCTCTTCCCACTCTGCACTGATGCTTGTAAGCCTCTGAGTTCAGAGGCTTACGAGCATTGAGGGAAGAGGACATAGCCTTAGTGTATTATGCTACCTTCTGGATAACAGGTGCTTCTGCATCCTTCTGTTGCCCTCTTTCAGGTTTCGTCAGCTCATCATCTGAACCTGTCTCCTTGGGATGATTACTGAGGGAAGAGAACTCCACACTGGCCACTGTAGGGCCAGCACAGGAAACGGCTGTGCTGAATTCTTTGTGGTCTGAAACTATTCCCATTAGCAAAAAGAAAAGAAAGGGGTGGGGCGGGGGGAGAGAAAAGTAAAAAAAATCAAACACAATATTTAAATAAGAAAAAGAAATACAGTATTGCTTCAAGGATAACTTTGTCCAATAAATATACTTTGTCCAATAAATATATACTAGATAAGCTAAACAGCAAACAACCTTGTGGCACCTTAAAGACTAAAAAATTATTCTAGCATAGTCTTTTGTGGACACTGTCCACTTCATCAGATGCAAGCAGACAGATGCCCACTTACTGCTGAGTAGGGATGTACGAAAGTCACTTACCTTTTCGCAGCTTGGCTTCACGGTGGGGGGGAGGCGCTTCGCTTTTCCCCCCAAAGTTCAGGTGAAGGGGGGGAGGCTTCCTGCCTCGCCCGGCCGAAATTCAGGCCGGGGAAAAGCGCCCCGTCTCCCCGGCCGCGAAACAAAAAGTAAAAAAAAAAAAGACCCCGTGATAGGCTACGTGACGATTTACGTAGCCTATCACGGCTAGATTTCCAAAGTCAGCTGTGATAGGCTACGTAAATCGTCACGTAGCCTATCACAGGTGACCTTGGGGAAAAAAAAGCGCATACGCAAATGGCGGAGGCCCATGGGCCGCCGCCATTTGTGTACGTACTTTTTTTTTTTTCAAAGTCACCCGTGATAGGCCACGTGACGATTTACGTAGCCTATCACGGCTGACTTTGGAAATCTAGCCGTGATAGGCTACATAAATCGTTACGTAGCCTATGCACGGGTGTGGTGTTTTTTTTTTACTTTAGTTTTTTTTTTTTGCAATGGCGGCGGCGGCAGCCAGTCGGGAGACCAGCCGCCGCCCCCGCCCGCGACGAACCACCGCCGAACCGCTGCCCGGACCCGCCGCCAGGACCCGCCGCCGGGAGGGACATTCGCCAAAGGTAAGTCCCGTCCCAGGAGGGCGGGGGGATGGAGAATTTCACCGCTGATTTCGGGGGGCTGAATGCGTTGGTGCTCGGCCCCCCGAAGATTCGGGGAGAAATTCTCCGCCATCCCTACATCTGAGGAGTAGGCAGTGCCCACAAAAACCTATGCCAGAATAAATTTGTTAGTCTTTAAGGTGCCACAACACACTTTATTGTTTTTGCCGCAACAGTCTAACACAGCTACCCTTCTGGAAATTGTAAATAGACTAAGTTTTCCTTAATTGGGTGACATAAATAAGCTAATAATTTATTTAGATTTACTTGCCATTCTCGCTCAATGAATCAAGGCATGTTATTTAATTAAAAAATACTTTAGATACCAATGGTTTTCAAAATGAGTTTTATGTGGTATATACCGTAAGATATATTTTCCATGCTATTGTTCTGAAAATAACAACAACAACAAAATGTAGACCTGCTCAAGTCCTAGAGGAGGATGGATTAAAAAACCAGACTAGACACACAAAGCGTTACCACTGTTTTTGTTAATTATAGCTTAGTTTTCTTTTATGAAACCTCTAGAGGGAACTTTTCCTGTATATGCATTTTAGCTGGGACAGAGCAGGCAGCAATGGAGTGCTTTACATGTTAATTTTTTGATACAGAGATTAATATTTGCATCAGAAAAAGGTCTGTAAAATGCAATGTGTGAGCTGAAGTCTGGCATCAAGGGTAGGCATAGTTGGGCACCTGCCAAGGGCCCACACCCCAGCAGGAGCCCACTGACAAGAACCCCTTGGAGTTGCTCCTCTTCTTCATCAGTGCAAACTGCTTGTTCTCTTGCCTCTCACTCTGGCCACATCAGTGGTGGTGAGAATGAGTTCAGTAGATGCCACTGCCTACTTGCTTACTGGCTCTCTACCTGTCAAGCAAGCAAGTGGTGGCAATGGTGGAAAAGAGGATGAAGAACAATATAAGCTGGTAACAATGGCGGTGAGAAGATAAGACTCACTGAGAGAGGGGGCCCATTGAGGGTGTCATGCCAAAGGGCCCTCAAAAAACCTGGACCCAGCACTGTGTGAACAAATGTACAGGTATCTTTTCTGTTCCAGGTAAGCTACCTTTTTGAATAAAGAGGGGCCTTTTTGAGTGCCCACTCCCAAATTATTTGCAAAACTTAATTTCATATGCTTTTTTCTAAGCATATTATTGAATTATTCTGCATTATTATCTGTGTCAGAAAACATATATGTAACACATGAAGCAACCTTAACTGAACAGGTATGGAATTGAAGACAGGTTGACACAGGTCTCCAATGTGTACATTCTACGTGATGGGGGCCCTGGAATGAGCCTTGGGATGACATATGCCTTCCTCAGGCATGCAGAGTGTTTTGTATGGACTGGGGCTTGAAGTACATCGAGAAGATCCAAGTCACAATTATTCTTCCACCGGAAAAAAATAGAAGTGGCTTATTCCTGTCCAAAGAACCTGTCTGTATAACCAACCTGTGGTTCACACTAACTGGCCTACTTGTAGTGCGGGAAGGCATGTGAGTTCATCCATGGACTCAGGCCCCATGGATGAGTTCTATAGTGAAGATCATAGACTCTGGGCTTCTGGGTGAACCAGCTAGGATTTGAGAACACACACTACTTTGACTACCCTTAAAAATATGTCTTGAAAGAACAAACCTGGAGATGGTCTTTCTGAATCAGCTTTCTCTTTTTGGTTGGTTGGTTTAGCTTCTTCAGTCAAGGAGCCCTGCAGGGAACATTACACTACTGTCAAATCATAAGTGGAACATCTACAAACTTTGTGCTCTTTATCACACAACAGCAGCATTTGTTTCTTGAATTCAGAGTGGCCGGGATGTTAAGGAAGGTACCCAATTAGACTGCTCCATAGCAAGCGTTTTTGAGGGCTGCATTATTGAGCTGAATAGATGCAAGGAAGGAAGGAAGGAAGGAAGGAAGGAAGGAAGGAAGGAAGGAAGCCACAACCAAGATACCTAGCTTTCATTTCCCTGGCTAAAACTCAGATTAAGACTTAATGGCCCTTGGCCATATTGAACTGCTTTACATATGTCTGTTCATCATCTGGCGAATGTAGCAACAGTGACAACCCGCAAATGTGAATGAGCCACTGCAGATCAAAATACAACTTCCGTATTACCTCAGACACAACTGCTTTTAATGGAGTCAGTTCTTCACACAACTTCTGCCTGTCAAAAAGCTTAAGTAATCAAGCAATGAGAAATCAAGTAATGAAGTAGGGGTGTATGAAACCCCAGCTCCCCCTCCCCCTGAGGAACATGTCTAATTTTGTCAGAAAGTTTTCCTTCTCTCATAATCCCTCAGAGATTTCACTGAAGCAGGTATATTGATTTCCCTCAAAATTTGGTGGCAACTTAAGAATTGTGAATCTCACCCCCCACTGCCCAAATTGCTCTAGTCTGCTGTTTGTTTCCCTTAAAATTCCTTGGATGTTTTTGCCCATGCAATAATGACTCAGAAGCAAGGTAGCAAATAATTTCTAACAAGCTCTAGAGAGGAGAAAAAAGGATTCAGCTCAAAAAAAATAAAATAAAGCAGGTATAGGCATCTTTCGGTCTCCAGAAAAAGGAGGCCAACAAAACCCTTGAAAGGTATTGGGAAGGTAATACAAAACACATGTCTTGCTGCCCTGGTTTCTGGAGATCGTACAATCTAATTGTTTAACCCCAAATGTGTTGGGCTTCAGCAGATCTGATTTCTATATCAATAAACTGTTTCCTAGCACCCCTCTGAGAGCTTTTCCCAACTACTTTTTCCCCATTTGTTGGAGCTCCCTCTCCCATTTCCTCTTCTGGAATCACTAGCAACATACACTGAGTAGAATAGCACCACTAAGCACAGTCAAACAAAATGTAGGCATGCTTAATTAATAATAATTGAATATATCCATAATGTTAAAATATACTAAATATTCATTTTAGAGATTCTTAGCACCAGTACTACATATTTTAAAAAATTTAAAATATTTAAATTCCAAGTAAGGGCCAAACTGGATGCAATATTAATCATGTGAATGTAATAAATGTACATTTTTTTTCTGGTTATGTAAATAGCAGCAGCCTGTGCTTCCCTTGAAATGCAAACAGCAGCTTTGGAAAGGGTTTTTTGTTGGTGCTACAGCAGAGAGAAAAAGAGTTAAACTCTCCAGCCCCACCCCTAAGTTTAGAGGGTGTTCAGGTTTTCCCACAACTGCTATTTATGTAACAAAAACCTGCACTTCAATTTCATTTGTGCAATTAACATTACACCTAGTTTGACCCTAAGTGCGATTAGATCGCAGCCTAAGAGCCCACACAGCACCAACTAAGTTATCTCGCCCTGTAAGAGTTTGGCCATCTGTATCATCCTACCAAGTGGTAAGGAGGATTTTGCCACATATTTATTTATGGCATTTGTATGTTGCCTTATAACAGAGAGTTCTCTGGGTGGCTTACAATAACACATAAAAATGCAAACCGAACCATAAGACACTAATATAAATACTGCATAAAGCAAGCTAGGCGACAGAGGTAAAAACAATAAAACACAATAAAACTCACAAGCAGATCTTAAAACACTGAAATTCAACATCCTGAAAAAGCTTTTAAAGCTCCTAAAAGCTCTTAAAAGCCTGACAGAATTTTTAAAAAAGTTTCACAAAAGGTGTTGCTATCACTGAGAAGGCCCCATCACTGGTAGCCACCACCTGTACCTCATTTGATGTGGGTACTGTGAGAAGGGCCTCAAAAGATGACCTCAGGATCTGGGGAGGTAGGTATATGTGGGAGGAGGTGATCCTTCAAGTTACCTATCCCCAATCCATTTAAGGCTTCAAAAGTTAACACCAGCACTTTTAATTGGACCCAGAAACAAATGGTAAGCCAGTGCAGCTGACAGAATACTGGAGTAATATGATCACAACATATTATATCAGATGCAAATGTGTGGTAGAACATGTGGTCTATCAAGGTATAAAAGCTATTAGTAACAATACTTAAAGAGGTTGTTGTTTTGTTCTCCAATGCCCCCCTAAAATGCCTGTTTTCAAAATGGAGCAGTTATGAAACACAAAAAGATGTATCAATGCATATTATGACCAGTGTTTTTTTAAATACGTAAAGACAGCCCATTCCAGTGCAATTATTAAACTACTTCAGGAACTAGCTTCCCAGATTAGAATTGGTGGACTGCAGAGACAAATCTATATGATATTATATTTAATTTGGGTTTGCTATATACAGTATATTATGATCTCACTTTCTGTGAAAACATTTATTCACTTCATTTCTAACTTCAACCAGAAAAGCAATCTACAATCTTTTAGAGCCTAAAGTTTAGGCATACATGGGAGTAATGCTTAATGTCCAACCAGGGCCAAAGTGTCTACCGAAAAGGTCTGAGCATGCAGCAGTGATTCGAGTGTAGTTAATCTTTGTACCCTGACCTGTGAAGATGTGGTTCTTCCAAACCCAGGCATTAAGAGTTGGTTGGGGTGGATTTCATACTAATAGCTTTCAGCATTGCAAAAGCTACATCAGTTAGAATTTCATTCTGTCATTTAAAGAAAATTTTGCACACCAAAGAAAAGCTTTATATATTGGGCAAAGTATGTGACTGTCAATATGCCAGGCACAGAATGAACTGAGCAATGTCTTAAGCTTGTTAAACTAAGTCCTAGGACTCAGTAAAAAAAATATGTGATTAGTTTTATGGTTTGGGCAAATGACTGCTAAGGACTATGGCCCATTTTCCCTGATATATTAAAGTCTGCAAACCACCTAACTAAGATCTGCGCTAACATATACATTTAACATACCACAGCACTTGGAAACAAATCATCTCCTTCATGTAAGAAATAATTCAGTTTCTAAAAATCAAGACATTGTGAAGTAAAAGGATCCTTTTTAAAGTTTATCGGAAGGGAGGGGGAAATGCAGATGCCTAGATCAGTCTGACTAGGGATGGAGCTTGATGCTGTGAGAGGAAGTGGGTGGGTGGAGGGGATGCACTGAAACAGCAGTCCTCAGGTACACTATTCCATTAGCAGGAAGCCTCAGTCATATCTTTATCAATCTGAACAGTTTCATTGTAGATCATCTTGGAAAAATTACCAGTAAAGGCCACTTCACACATAACATTATTTCCTGTGTAAGTGTAGATAAAAACATGTATGTATGCTGCCATGCTTAAAACTTGCACAAAGGTCTATTTTACCACAATTATGCTAGTTTGGATTCTGCTGCACACAAGTAGGATTTCAAACTCATGTATAGTCAGATAGATGCTGAGGCTATTTTCATATATCATGGTTCATGATTTGTGCATCATCTTCCCTTCACCAGTGTAGGAGGCGAAAAGCTAGGTATGTAAGAACTATCAGTTATAGCTGGGAAGAGGCACTCAAAAGTTTATGCACCCAGGGAAAATCGCATTAAACAGGCCACTGCTTCACAGTGCGGCTACAGCTTCTCCAAAAGTGAATGTGGCCCTTGGGCTGAAAGAGGTTCAACACCCTTGATCTAGATATTATGAGAGCCATGGAACTGCTGCTCCCATGTGCCTTTTCCCACATCTTTCTTGTACTGTGTGACATGAAAACATTGCACTGTGTGCACCACCCGATCCTTGCCTCACATCATAGGTAGTCAGCACTCAGGGTGGGGATGACAACATGAAGATGGACATCATGCCACATGAGAAGGGGGACAACAGAGCATAAGGAAGTGTGGCAGCCCATCTCTCTTGGTAGACACTGAACAAGTTGCTTTCGCAAGGCAAACTGAAGGCATTTTTACTACAAGGCTTAAATTGCTTTTTGGCCTTTTTTAGGATATGCGGCCACTGTTAGTGCACCACAGAAAGCAAAAAACAAACAAACACATTTTCAATATAAATGTTCTGGCCAGTATGAGCTTGTTGTTGTAATGAAAAACAAAGCAATACCATCATAATTGTAATGCAACACATATACCTTGCTTAACTGTGTTTGGCACACACACAAAAATCAATGTGTAAAAATGGCCGTAATCTATCATGTTAAAAGTCAAGTTGTGCTTTGCCTTTTAAATTCCAAGACAAAAACTCTCATCAGAATCTATGTGGACAGGAAACAGTTATGTCTGCCTAGCTAGTTGTATGAGACACAGTACTGTAATAAATGAATAACAGGCTGAACTACTCAATTTTAATGGTAGTTGCTTCAAAAAGCGCCTAATTTCTTTTTGGCAGCAAAGCAAGCAGATAGTTACACAATTTTCATTTTTCACTTGAAATACAAGTGAAAAATATCCCTGTTCATTACAATGTAGTTTTGCTTTCAGAAGTATTACTGTGGGGTATTCAAAACTGCAGATAAGACCAATTCACATTTATGTTCAGAATGCACAGGAAATGGCCCGACACACAGAAAGTAATAGACTAGCCCATGGAGCTCCATAAAAGCACCTCTATCGTTAGGGAGAAACTAGATGTGGTGCTGATACATTGTTGTTGTTCAGTCGTTAAGTCATGTCCGACTCTTCGTGACCCCATGGACCATAGCATGTCAGGCCTTCCTGTCCTCCACTCTCTCCCAGAGTATGCTCAAGTTCATATTCATTGCATCGGTGATGCTATCTAGCCATCTCATCCTCTGCCGTCCCCTTCTCCCTTTGCCTTCAATCTTTCCCAGCATCAGGGTCTTTTCCAGGGAGTATTCTCTTCACATTAAGTGGCCAAAATATTTGAGCTTCAGCTTCAGTATCTGTCCTTCCAATGAGCAGTCAGAGTTGATTTCCTTTAGGATGGACTGATTTGACCTCCTTGCAGTCCAGGGGACTCGTAAGAGTCTTCTCCAGCACCACAGTTCGAAAGCATCAATTCTTCGGTGCTCAGCCTTCCTTATAGTCCAGCTCTCACAGCCATACGTTACTACTGGGAAAACCATAGCTTTGATTATGCGGACCTTTGTCGGCAAGGTGATGTCTCTGCTTCTTACTATGCTGTCTAGGTGTCCCATAGCTTTCCTCCCAAGGAGCAAGCGTCTTTTAATTTCATGGCTACAGTCACTGTCTGCGGTGATCGTGGAGCCCAAGAAAATAAAGTCTGTCACTGCTTCCATTTCTTCCCCTTCTATATGCCAGGAAGTGATGGGGCCAGATGCCATGATCTGAGTTTTTTTAATGTTGAGTTTCAAACCAGCTTTTGCACTCTCCTCTTTCACCCTCAACAAGAGGCTCTTTAGAGCCTCTTCGCTTTCTGCCATGAGGGTGGTATCGTCTGCGTATCTGAGGTTGTTGATGATTCTGCTGGCAATCTTAGTTCCAACCTGTGATTCATTCAACCCTGTGTTTCTCATTATGTACTCTGCATATAAGTTAAATAAGCAGGGCGACAATATACAGCCTTGTCGTACTCCTTTCCCACTTTTCAACCAATCGGTTGTTCCGTGTCCGGTTCTTACTGTTGCTTCTTGACCCTCATACAGGTTTCTCAGGAGACAGGCAAGATGGCCTGGTGCTCCCATCTCTTTCAGAATTTGCCACAGTTTGCTGTGATCCACACAATCAAAGGCTTGAGCGTAGTCAATGAAGCAGAAATAGACGTTTTTCTGGAATTCTCTTGCTTTCTCCATGATCCAGCGAATGTTGGCGATTTGATCTCTAGTTCCTCTGCCTCTTCGAAACCCAGCTTGTACTTCTGGTACTTCTCGGTTCACATACTGCTGAAGCCTAGCTTGTAGGATTTTGAGCATAACCTTGCTGGCATGTGAAATGAGCGCAACTGTACGGTAGTTCGAACACTCTTTGGCATTGCCCTTCTTTGGAATTGGAATGTAAACTGACCTTTTCCAGTCTTGTGGCCACTGTTGAGTGTTCCAAATTTGTTGGCATATTGAGTGCAGCAGTTTAACAGCATCATCTTTTAGGATTTTAAATAGCTCAGCTGGAATACTGTCATCTCCTCTAGCTTTGTTTTTACTAATGCTTCCTAAGGCCCACTTGACTTCACTCTCTAGGATGTCCAGCTCAAGTTCATTGACCACACTATCATGGCTATCAGGGACATTCAGATCTTTCCTGTATAGTTCTTCTGTGTATTCTTTCCACCTCTTCTTAATCTCATCTGCTTCTGTTAGGTCCCTGCCTTCTTTGTCCTTTATCATGCCCATCTTTGCACAAAACTGTCAGGGTGGACACTGAGCTCATAGAATCCCAGAGTAGTTCTGATTCTGAGGAAGAGCAGTCGCTCCTGGGAGAGGAGCGCGCTCCTTTTTCCCAGGGCCAACAGCTGATGGAGATTCCTCCCACCAGCATTCCAAGCTTAGATAGCAGTCCTGGGAGTGACAGAGCGCGGGAAGCAGACTTGATGGACGCATGACGCCGACGCAGAGAGCAGCGCCAAATGGAGGGCGCAGAAAGGAGGCGTAGTGCCTGGCTGGCGCGCAAACAACGGCTGCGCCCAGAAGATCCAAGGGAAAAGGGGAAGGACTCTCCCTAGTCCTTAAGTTCAGGGGTCTTTCAAACAGGGACCAACTGTTCCAACTTAGGGCATAGGTACTCTGCTGCTCATATCTAGTTGCTAACGGTAGAGTTGTTAAGTTGTAAAAGAGGAATAAAGCTTTGAAAAGAATCCCTTTGTCTGTGTCTGGACTTGGCTACTGGATTAGACTGAGAGAGGCCTCCAAGGAGCCCTTGACAAAAACGTTCCCTTGAGATCTCCAGTTTTCTTGAAAAGATCTCTAGTCTTTCCCATTCTATTGTTTTCCTCGATTTCTTTGCATTGTTCATTTAAGAAGGCCTTCTTGTCTCTCCTTGCTATTCTCTGGAACTCTGCATTCAGTTGGATATATCTTCCCCTTTCTCCCTTGCTTTTCGCTTCCCTTCTTTCCTCAGCTACTTGTAAAGCCTCATCAGACAGCCACTTGGCTTTCTTGCATTTCTTTTTCTTTGGGATGGATTTCGTTGCTGCCTCCTGAACAATGTTACGGACCTCCGTCCATAGTTCCTCAGGCACTCTGTCTAACAGGTCTAATCCCTGAAATCTATTCCTCACCTCCACTGTATATTCATAAGGGATATGATCTAGGTCATACCTGAATGGTTTAGTGGTTTTCCCTACGTTCTTCAATTTAAGCTGAAATTTTGCAATAAGAAGCTCATGATCTGAGCCACAGTCAGCTCCAGGTCTTGTTTTTACTGACTGTATAGAGCTTCTGCATCTTTGGCTGCAAAGTACATAATCAATCTGATTTCGATAATGACCATCTGGTGATGTCTATGTGTAGAGTCGCCTCTTGTGCTGTTGGAAAAGAGTGTTTGCTATGATCAGCGTGTTCTCTTGGCAAAACTCTATTAGCTTTTGTCCTGCTTCATTTGGTACACCAAGGCCATGCTTGCCTGTTATCCCGGTTATTTCTTGACTTCCTACTTCAGCATTCCAATCCCCTATGATGAAAAGGATATCTTTTTTTGGTGTTAGTTCTAGAAGGTGTTGTAGGTCTTCACAGAACCGATCAACCTCAGCTTCTTCAGCCTCAGTGGTTGGGGCATAGACTTGAATTACTGTGATGTTGAATGGTTTGCCTTGAATTCGTACTGAGATCATTCTATTGTTTTTGAGATTGTACCCCAGTACTGCTTTTCCCACCCTTTTATTGACTATGAGTGCTACTCCATTTCTTCTAAGGGATTCTTGCCCACAGTAGTAGATATGATGGTCACCTGAATTAAATTCGCCAATGCTTGTCCATTTTAGTTCGCTGATTCCCAAGATGTCGATGTTCAATCTTGCCATCTCATGTTTGACCACCTCCAGCTTACCTTGATTCATTGATCTTACATTCCAGGTTCCTAAACAATATTGTTTTTTACAGCATCGGACTTTCTTTTCACCACCAGACACATCCATGGCTGAGTGTCCTTTCAGCTTTGGCCCAGCCACTTCACTCTTTCTGACGCTACTTGGAAATTCCCTCTGCTCTTAGTATATTGGACACCTTCCGACCTGAGGGGCTCATCTTCCGGCGTCATATCTTTTAGCCTTGTGATACGTTCCATGGGGATTTCTTGGCAAAAATACTGGAGTGGGTTGCCATTTCCTTCTCCACTGGACCACATTTTGTCAGAACTCTCTGCCATGACCTGTCCATCTTGGGTGGCCCTGCATGGCATAGCTTATGGCTTCACTGAGTTACGCAAGCCCCTTCACCACAACAAGGCAGTGATCCATGAAGGGGGCTGATACATAATTGTTGCCAAAAATGGTAATCCTGCATCTAGTTTCCCCTCTTCTTCCTACAACGTTTAACTCTTGAAATGGATGACAGAAATACATCGGGCATCTCTACACCAGCCTAAAATCCTGCATCTAAAACAGGGCTTTCTGCTTCCATTTTAAAGGCAGGATCACAACGACTCTCTTTTTCATGCGCTTCCTTTCCCCCCACCCCCTTCCCCCTCCTTCTCCCCGTATCGGAGTCTTCCATTATCTTTCATTGATCTCACGCCTCTTCTTGCTGCTTTACTCTTTTCACGGAGGAAACTGAAGCGGAACACAACGGGGTAATTTGATAGCTCATTATCTGCAATCTGTTTAAAAATGGAACAAAGGGCATTTAGTGCAGGAGACGCCCTGGAGGGTCATGTAAAGAGCCCGCAAACTTCCGTGAAGGAGCACTCTCAATCGCAGGATAAAAATTCAGTGTGAGGGAGCTCATCATGTTTTGCCCTGCCCCTTCTTAGTGGCAGCCAATAAGATGGCACAGAGCAGGGGCAGGGAAAGGTAAGAAGATATAACATCCTGTGTTTCTGGAACCAAATGTAACAGGGAAAAATTATGGGACTGGAAATAGGGTTATCATTTTCAGCACATGTGGCTCACATGTAGTTTTGCCCTAATTAGGGATGATTGTGCGGTCCCTATTCAGAAGCAAGCCAGCCTGATCCGCACTTATCAGACTAATGTGTGGATTGGAAAACAAATACCCTTCAGATTTCACACTTCTCTGAATTTTATTATGCAGTTCTTGGTTCAAAAATACACTAAAATGTGTGTAAAATGCATGTTTTCATATAAAATAAGTTTAGAAATGTATATTTTGTGAGAAAAAAACACATGTATTTAATTATGTAATTAAATATGAATTTTCATGCAGATTTTTTTAAAAAAATCACAAATTAGTGTGGAAACAGAACGGAATGGACTTATGAACATGTGAAATTGACATGGACCAGACGCAAACTAATCTGTCCATCCCTATCCCTAATGTACCAACAAAAAAGAAAGGAATAAATATGTACAGCTGAGGCAGAGAATGACGACAAGACGCTAAAATGATGTCATTCATCCGAAGGACACTCCTATGCAAAATTCAAGTCTTAACTAGGTTTGCTTTCCTAATATGGTAATATTTAAGTAGAAGGAGGGATGTATGAGAAATTCATTCAGTTTGGCTTTTATTAGGATTTTCTCAGTTCACCCCCTTCTGGACTGAACACAGACTCAAATGTAATCTGTGGTGGAAGCCTGTACATTTCAGAGCTTGAAAGGTGATTCAGAGACCAAAAAAATGTGTTCGATAGCATGCGTACATTTGAAAAATGCACATGAAAAATGCACACTTCTGAAAATTGTGCACAAATGTGCGTTAAACAATGGGAGAAGAATGCATACATTTAAAAGATGCACACAGTTGATGCATACATTTGGGAAAATATGCACAAAAATACATGCATATTTTCATACAAAAAGTTAAAAACAAGGTTTGCAATCTGATATGGATTCGAGTCAGAATGAGCTTCGAAACTGAATTTGGAGAACTTCGGCGAGCTCAAGTTTTGATGATTTACACATCCCTAGTAGCAAGCTGTCTGTCCCACTGCTGGAGCTTCCACTGAAAATTGTGCATATGTTCAAAATGTAACAGTAAACAACTTCGCCAGTTTGAGTTTTTGTTATTGACTGAGAATGTTCTCTCAGCCATGTGGGAGCCACTTACCTGTGAGCAGCTTGGGACTGCATCTAAATCATCTGATTTTATTTGATTTTAGATAATTTTATCCCACCCTTCAACCAAGTTCCCAGGACAGCTCACAAAAACCAAGAATGGAACAGAATGATTAAAACATACCAAACATATTTTTAAAATTACCTCAGAAATGATCTAACCAACAGAAGGAGTCCATGGCATGGTTCTTTCCCCCAAACTGGCTTCCCACATCAAAGACCCAGGCAATCTGTCCCTTTCAAGTAATTAATCACTGAGACATTATCCCAGCTGGTGGGATCTGCTCACAGATATGTGGCTCTCATGTGGCAGGAGAACATTTAAAGGACACCTGAAATATATTATGAAAGAAAGTTCAAAAGCACCCATCCACCTCAAAACACAATCCAATCCAATTATTTTGTCCTTACGGTCTGCTCTCTGTGTTTGCTGTGTTCAAGGAGCCTCTTCAGAACAACCTCAGTACTGGTGGAGTCTTGCTTCCCATCCACCAAGTTGCCATCCAGTTCCACCACATTGTCTGACTTTGGCGATCGACTTGGCGAAGGGACAAATATTAATGCTGTGCATTCTCTCTCTCGCTCCTCTTCCACTCCACTGGCCGTTTCTCCATTCATGCTGACTTTTCCATCCACCTGCAGGGTATGGTTTCAAAACAAACCAAATGACTTAAAATTAAAGATTCAAGGTAATCATTATTATTGATTGAAGAATGCATTTTGTGGCATCAGTGTCTCCAGTGCAGTGCGGCATATAGAAAACACTTGTTCCAGAGCTATTCAGGTGCTTTGCATGTGTTCCAGTATAGGAGCCACTCATCTATGAATATGTCTAACTACATTTGTTCACATTCTTTCCCAGTCACCCAAGCCGCTGTCTTTCCTCCCCTCTCCTCCCACTGTGGTCTCTTCCTCTTCTGAAATTTAGATTCTAAGCTCCTCTGGGGAGGGACCGGTCCTTTTGTTTATGTCAGCGGTGAGGAACCTGTGGCCCTCCAGATGTTGTGGGACACAAACTCACATCAGCCCCAGCCAGGATGGCCAATGGTCAGGGATGGTCAAAGCAGGGATGCTTTGACTTGATTCCTGCATTGAGCAGGGGGTTGGACTTGATGGTCTTATAGGCCCCTTCCAATCCTAGTCTTCTATTATTCTATGATTCTATGGTGGGAGTTGTAGTTCCACAACATCTGGAGGGCCACAGGTTTCCCACCCCTGGCTTATGCAGTAAGTGCCATGGACACTGATGGCACCAATTAATGGCTGCAGCCCAATTAAATTAATCTTAGTTTATTAATCAGATTGATTAATATCTACTAATAAATCTTCATACATTTGCATAGGGACAATTATTCTAAAGAAAACATGTTCTCACAGCAGCCACCATCTTAGAAGAGACATTTCCTCCAATGTGTGAGAGAAGGGGGATGTCTTTTCTACGATGACAGAAGCAGCATTCAGTGGATTTTGTATATACTTTTAAAAATAATTCAGTTTTAAAAAATCTGCTGAATTAATCAGGGTACATCTTTAATTTATTGAAAGCCCTTTAATTGATTAATCTATTAAACATTACAGCATAAACATTACAAAATAACAACAACAAAATGGGATTCATAAAAGAGGCTCCTTTTTCTGTTTCAGGCTATTATTGATTCATACAATTCAGCCTACCTTAAATGTTCTTAAAACCTGCTGCATGTTTCTGGGCTGTGAGTAAGGCTTGGGTGTCAGCATAGGCACAGCCTTGGAGACAAAAGGTTTGCTTGGAGAGGTGCGGCCTGTTGAAATGCTGGCTTCTGGTCCGCTGGAGGGAGCAATGGTTGCCTCAACCTTGGCAGTGTATTTGGGGGCAGGGAGCGACTGTTGCCGTAAGTATCTCAGGGGATTTGGGTCCTTAGGTGGGGACGATGAATTTGGCTCGGCTGAATGGCTTCTCTCTAGAATTTTTGGCATCTCCAAGCGTTCAAGGACAGCTTCACTAATGGTGAATCTCTCAATGTATTGTTGGAGAATACTATCTGCCTCCTCACGTGACCTGGCATTCTTGTATGCTTCATGCAGCTCTCTTTCTCGTCTCTCCCTGTTTTGGGGTATAACAGAAGCAAGATTGCAGAATGGTACATCTTTAGCACAACTGGGCATGCATGCAAAAGAAAGGAAGGCCCACTTGTTTCCTGTTTGCAAAAGATCCGGACAAAGTAGCATCCCATCTCTACTCCACAGTCCACTCAAATTCACTTAAAGCTAGGACCATTCCACACTATCAGGAGAATTGTGTGGTAATGTTTTTTCTGGCCTATGGTTCTTCATGCTGCAGGTGGGATCGCCTAGTTGAAACTACCCTCCCAATATAAAATACATCTTGCATACAGAAAACTCTCACCCTCTGATATGCTGGTTTTCTATATGCACACATTTTCCCCCTGGAGGAATATTCAAACATGCAACCCACTGCCTCCAGGTGTATGCATGCTTGCAACCAGAAGTAATATCTTCCAGGAAAAGTTTTACCATATCATCCTACAGACTGTGCAAAAGATAATGAGCTGATGATCATATTATCGTGTATTCTACTACATATTTTACCACACACCTCTACCTGATGTGTCCTGTTTGGCCCTAAGACTTATGTAACTCTGTTTCATTTAAGACAACGTACTTCTCTTCCACGATTTCTCTGTATGTCTTGATGCTTTTCCTTCGCTCACTGGCTCCCTCAGCACCAGTCAGTAATCGTTCCATCTTCTTTCTCTCAGCTTCTTTTTTCAATAAATCCTGTGAAGCACTTCTCCTGCGACTTTTCCACCGGGCTAAATCCTACAGTGGGAAGAAGCGGAGAGAGAAGAACCTTAACTACTATGCATGACAAGTTAGGTCAATGTCATCATCACCTCCCCCTAGCGAGTTCATGGCAGAGGTAAGATTTGAACCATTGACTTCCTGGTTCACCAGCGTGCACCGTGGCTGAGCGGGAATTTGAACCCAGGTTTCCCCAGACCAAACCCAACAGTCTGATCACCAAGCCACTCGGGCTGAACATCATTCTCACTTGCACAATTACATCAAAATAAAACCTGTGTGAGAGCTGTGACAAAAACTGAAGTATCTATTTTTTTAAAAAAAGCTTTAGCTCACAGATTTGGTCTCACAAATTAAATTATTTATTTAATTAATTCTTCCCTTCCTGCAATGAACTCAGGGCAATGTACACGGTTAACCCCCACCCCCACCCCATTGTATCCTTACAGTAATCCAACCAAATCCAAATAGTGCTGCCATTGATGTAGTGGTAAAAATATACACAAAATCATTGGGGGTTGCTGCTCATTGGTACCATACAATCCTGTTGCCTGAAGGAAGCTGCTTTGCCTTTCCCCATAATGGTGCCTGCACGGCAGACAAGCTCTTAACTGAATGGGAGGCGCGTAGCCGCAGTGTGGACTTCGCCTTGCATCAGTTTGATGCATGGTGCTTCTTGCAGTGTCATGTCTCCTAATTTAATAACACAGAGGCCCTGCTCTCACATCCTGACAGCCTACCATGGCTTAATTTACCCGCGGGGGCTGTTGCATTATGCTGGGCACCCACAGGCACCATTTTTGAATGGCGTCCACAGAGCCTGGTTTGCTGTGGCTTGTCATGTCATGTCAACCCAGGTGGCAGGCGTTGTTTGAGGGTTAGACAACTCTCAAATAACCCTAAATCAAGCCATGGGTTATTTGAGAGCTGTCTAACCCTCAAACAACCCTTTTCATCTGGGTTCACACAACATGACAAGCCACGGCAAGATGAAACATCCTCCACATGACCATCCTCATGCCCACAACCACACAACCATGTAAACCAGAATTACACATCTCAGTGTCTATACAGGTTTGCAGTTCCTACAAATTGAATATTTCCAATTCACACAGAATTAGCTCTGTGTGGTCACAGGAATTCACAAGCAATTTTGTGCTTGACGATGTATTCAGTCGCCTGTTGCACAGATATAAAAATGATTCATTTATATTGCAATCACTACCATGTACCGCAAAAGTGCCCTCCCTCCAAAGCTTTGTCAATTTTTCTTTCCCTATCACTCCGAAAATATTTTGGTTCTGTGCCACCGTAACAGAATATACTTTTAAATAAAGAAACAAACAAACAAACAAATGAACCAAACACAAAGGAGAATTGCACAGAAGAGAAATCTGCACAAAACAAAGAAACAAACAAAATAAAGGGGGGGGGAGTAAAATTATGGAATATAGGCTTGCTTCTGTAGCCAGATGTACCGTGGGTAATTTCTAGAAAGAGAGCTTCTAGGAACAATATGACTTTTAAAGGAACAAAAACTCCATTAGGAACTGAGAAGTACTGGTAGGACAGGATGGCTGCTCTCTGTGCATGCAGGCCAAAAAGTCTTCACATGCTCAAGCAGTGCTGCTTAGTAGTATAATACTTAGAAAAAATAGAGCTTTGGAAGAGGTGCTTTGGGATTCCATGTCTGCAACAATGCTATGGACTATGGGTGCATCCAGACGAGGCTTTTATAGCACCATTGCCCTGCCTCGTTCACAGAATTTTATGGGGGATCCAGATGACCTCGTCTTCCACTCATATAACCCTCCTGCATTTTCTCACTGTGACTTCTGTCTTTTCCTTTCCCACAGAAAATCCATTAAGGGAAAAAAAGACGGAATTGCTGCACACTACCTTTTGACTGGTAGCACGAGGAGCCCTCCATCTGGAAGCACCCACATACTCACATCCTGCCACTGATCCTCATCTTCCTTCAGCTGGTTGTGAATCGTCTGTAGGTTTTCATGGCGAGCTTTGCTGTGAGGCTGCATCACAGCGGCCTCATCTGCACATCTCATGTCAAACATGCTCACGCTCCTGAAAGGAAAAAAGGTTGAACAGTAAGCAATAGAACAATAAGCAATTTCAGCCACAGGAGGGGGCTAGAGAAAACTTAAATGCATCTTCTCCTAGGGAAAGCTCTGAAATCACATAGCGTAAGATGGCTTTGGATGTACACCTCACACATCCAAAACCCATTTATTTATTCATTTTTGGTATGTGTAGTGCTCAGCAACAGCCATACTAATGCGCGTGCAAATTGCCTACTTGTGGTAGAATCCAATAACACACTGCAAAAAGAACAGTTGGAGGTATGTCCAAAGCTGCCCTTTTGCTTGGCATCTAATGTGAATTCAAACATAGTCCGGTACTCACATCAGTGCTAAATTTCTCAACTGTCCCTTGTTTAAAAAACAGAAAAACATTAAAATAACTAGAATAATTCTTCCTGCATTAAGGGCTTTATTTACACCAGTGGTTTTCAAACTGTATTCAGGGGAACTCTTTTTGTTCCTTGGAAGCTTATCGAGGTTCCTCAGTGAGTTCAGTGCTGGCAGGAAAATTTGCCTGATAGACACCTCACCCACCTCTACTGACCTTACACTACAAAGTGCAGTCAAAAGGGAGGGCTGAATGTGGTTTAGGGTACACTCTCAGCTCAGGCGGCTTATTTTCCTTGTTTGTTAACCAACATTAAGCCAGACTTCCCAGGTTTGGATATAATGAGGAACTCTGGCATAATACAATCCAGGATCTTTGTGCTGAATTTGGTGTGCAAGAAGAAGAGGGAGAGGCGAGGGAAGAGCACTCTGCTACAATGACCATTCCTGGCTTCATAAATCATGGTTTATGAAGCCTAGAATGATTATCTGAACCAGGCCAGTGAGACTTGACAGGACTGGCTGGTCCCCTACATAAGTTGAATTATGTTCCCTAGAATATGTCCCAGAATCCTCTGCAATGCACAGAGGTTCCATGGCAGATGTGATAAGTGCTTCCAAAAAGTCTGAAAACCACATTCCTAAACTTTAGACATGGAAGGTCCATGAATTAAATTACTCTGAGCAAAGCTTTCTGGCAGTCTGTTTTCTGATACAATGGAAGTGAGACCTCAGAGACAGTTGAGAGGTATAGATTAGCCTGTTCTGCAGGTAATAATGCCAATGGTAAGTAAGCTGTGAAAGCCGTCCCTAATGAGCACACATGCAGAGCGAATGGTCATATGACTTTATTGTTATTTTGTTAAAATAAAAACCCCAAAGTACCACTAAAACATATTAATACGTAATTACATGATGAGCAACAGTAATTCTCTATTCCCTGACAGTCTCTTTTGCATGATGAAATTAGAGGCTGGTTATTAACATTAGGCAAGGTAAAATCTCACAAAGCACTGCACATAGTACAACAACTCAAAGACAGGATATGCAGATGGTTATTTTTTAGTATCAGTACATATTTACAGATCATGCACCATATTTCTAGTTGCCTTTTGATGGAAATGCAGGTAAATTTTATAAATTAAACTAAGGCAGTCAGTCCCATTTGTGATCCTTATTTGAACAGGATCAGCTCTGGTTAAGTGAACCTAAACACAGTGCAAGGAAAATTTCATTATGGCCACTGACCAGCCATCTTGATATGGTAGAAAGGTATGTCTGGGGCTTCCATTATTACCAGCACCAAGGAATGCCCCCCCCCCCCGGTAACTAGAGTAAGTAATCAGAGCAAGAATGAAAAATCACCTCAAAGGTCTTGATGATATAGAAGCTCTTTTAAGTTATTGTCACTTTTGATGCTACTTTTCTATGGACGCTTGTAGATGAATGACATTATGGATAATTGTCACCCAATTTGTTTCTTCTTGCTACTAGTTGTTCCTTTAAGGTCAGTACTGAATATTACAAAGCAAATGGGTTTGCCACTGAAAATGGTACACCTGTGTCACATTTCCACTTCTCCTCTGCAATATCTAGTTCAACGTACCCATGCCCCAACAAAATTCTTTGCTTCTGCTTGAAATGACTGGCTGTTGTTGTTGGGTGTAGGGAAACACAAATCGTAATCGTAATGACATTAAGATGTGGAGTAAATTAAGCAAGATGTCATGGGGAGGAAGCTGACGCACTAACAACAGGGCTGCTGGTTTTAGCAGCATCCCCAAATTCTTTGTAATGTGTTAGGTCCATCCTTAATCCAAATTGGGTCTGAGCCAATGGCCATGGTGATGCCTGCTAAATCAAGGACACTAGCAGGATCAGTACAGGTGGTATAGAAACCACAGCACAAAACCAGCAATGGTACAACCATCTTCCCTACACTTTCCAGTTGGCACCTATTTATTTATTAAGCTTCTTAGCTGCTTCTCGAAAAACAACAAATAATAAAAACTTTTAAATACAACCCCCCCATGAAATGAAAAACAGAAAACCAATAATGCTAACTATAATTAAAACCCACAATGATAAAACCAATACCAATAAAAACAATTAAACTCAAATTGAGACTGCCCAGATAATTATTCAAAAGGGTTTCCAGAACAGCCCACACATCACTTGGATACTCAGTTCAGCTATACACTGAAGTCTATACTTCAGTGATTAGTCTAGTGAAGCCTTCCTCATCCTGGTACCCTCCAGATGTTTTGACTTCAACTCCCATCAGCCCCATCCAGCATGGCCAATGGTCATGAATCTGGGTGTTGCCGTCCACAACATCTGGAGAACATCAGGTTGGGGAAGGCTGGTATATGGTATCAGAAAGATGCAGCTATGCTGGTTTGGTACAAATGTATTACCGTCACACAAAATAGGATGCAAAAAAGAAAAGAACTTAGACTAAAGCTGGAACTACACATTACAATAGATGCCAAAAGCAGCAGTCCTACATTGCCTCCCACCCCAATGAAACATTCAGGCAGACAAAATGTGTGATGTAATGTCATCACATTTTCCCCTTCCAAACATTATGGGGAAAGAGAAGAGGGAGGACTGCTGCTTTGCATTGGCCACATGTCGTATATAAAATAGAGTTTCAGCCTAAATCTTCCAAGGAGTATGCTTGCTCTTACCAGTTAGACTAGTACCTAGATTCACTTTTAACCCAAAATACCCAGCACAAGAGCAGGTGTCTGTCTAGGAATTTGAATACTAAAAGTTTACTCCTAATTATTGCCATGTTTTAAAGCTATTTCAGTTTCATTGCTACCTGCCTATTAAAGTAATTCACGCAATTAGAGGCTATACCATTTAAATAGCTCATTTCTGAAGGAAAAATGAGTATCTGTCAAACTCTGTGAGTCAATAATGATTGTGTGGCTGTATTATAGTTTTGGAGGCAGACTTTGCAGTCTTGTAGAGCAGAGGAAGTCAACCTGGTACTCTCCAGATAGTTGGGACTACAACCCCATTAGCAATTCATTATCATTGGCTATGTTGGCTTGGATTTATGGGAGTTGTAGACAAAACATCTGTAGAGAACCAGGTCATCTACTCCTGCCAAAGAGAGCATTAAATAAGTACACTGAATTCATAATTTACGTCAAGCTTGTGGCAAAATATAAGCCTAAAAATCAAGGCAGAGCCACTGAACTAACAAAAAAAATATTTTCATCAAATAGAAGAAAGTCATATTAAGAGATTGAAGCGGGGATATCACTTGCCTGCCTTCAGTTACCATCTGTGTGTGCCACATTTATTTATTTTTTAAACGGCTTCTCAGAAAAGGGATAGATAATTTAAAATTTTAGTTTCAGGTGCAAAAAAGGTCAACGCTGCTGGCAGCTTTGGTGAGAAAAGCCACAAAAAGCTTCTGTCCCCACAAAGTTCTTCTGGGCATAGCTACACCAAGACTTAAACAGTCCCTGGGAACTGAAGTTTTACAGGCATTAGGGATCTCTAGCAAACAATTCTGAGCAGCTTTACCAAGCTCCAATTCCTATGGTTCTCTGTGGGAAGAAACAGTTAAACTGGCATATAACCAGTGCAAGCATGTAGTGTAGAATAGATGTCCTCTGTCATCTACCAGCTTCTACTATATTCTCAGCCATCACACAATAGGTCTGTATAGCAAATTTCTTGGTTGAAAGTTTGAGAATTGTTCAAAATTACCGGAATTATGCCATAGAACCCTAAACCACACTATTTCTCCTTGTCATAGAAGCAAACTACACGTTACACTAATCATGTAGTGTGTAACTGAGGGTCATCTCATTTTTTTTCACCCTAGCATAAGCACACACACCCCTAATTCTGATCAGGACAACTACACTCTGGGATAGGAGAATTAACCCTACCACTTTCCACTATTTGCTTCTCAAAATCCCCCACATACATTGGGGTTAACAAAATAAAAGGGTCTCTACTGGTGTCAGGAATTTCAGGAAGCAAGCAGTGGGAGGAAAAGTTTAATCTTCTCCTGGAATGCAGTGGTCCTGATCCGAATCAGAGCTGTGCATGCTTACACTAGAGTAAAAACAAAAGAAAAACAATAGGCCTCAGCTATACGCTGCACAATTAGTGTAGCATGTAGTTTGACTCATAGAAGTTATGTTTTTAGTACACATTTCCAGCAAAACCCAGCTCTACCTCTCTTTTTCATCAAACCCAGGTGAGGCAGTGGCTGTTCTGAATCAGGGCCTGGGCACGGTAATGGACTGGATGAGGGCCAATAAACTGAAACTCAATCCAGACAAGACGGAGGTACTGTTAGTGGGTGGTTCGTCTGCCTGGCTAGGTGATATTCAAATTCAACCTGATCTGGAAGGGGTTGCACTCCCCCTAAAAGATCACGTTCATAGTTTGGGGGTGCTCTTGGATCCAGAACTGTCACTTGAGGCACAGGTGAACTCAGTGGCACGGAGCACTTTTTATCAGCTTAGGCTGGTATACCAACTACACCCTTATCTGACAGATATAGCCTAGCTACAGTTATCCATGCTCTGATAACTTCTCGTCTGGATTACTGCAAAGCGTTACACGTGGGGCTGCCTTTGAAAACGGTCCAGAAACTTCAGGTGGTCCAAAATAGGGCAGCAAGATTGTTAACAGGGACTGGCCAGTGAGCTCATATTACACCAGTACTTTTTCAGCTGCACTGGCTGCCAGTTCATTTCCAGGCCCGATTCAAAGTGCTGGTATTAACATTTAAAGCCCTTAACGGCTTGGGGCCAGGTTATCTGAAGGATCGCCTCCTCCCATATGTGCCTGCCCGGACCTTGAGATCATCCTCAGCAGCTCTTCTCCGTGAGCCCCTGCCAAAGGAAGTGAGGCGGGTGGCTTCTAGGAGGGGGGCTTTTTTTGCTATGGCACCCCGGCTATGGAATGAGCTCCTTAGTGAGGTTCGCCTGACACCTACATTGTATTCCTTCAGGTGCCAGGTGAAGACCTTTTTATTTTCCCAGGCATTTTAGCAATTCAGCTTTCTAGACTTTTAGCTTTGCTGTTTTAAATTTGTATTTTAAATTCCTGCACTGCTGCTACGTTTCATTGTGGTTGAATTGTTATATTGTGGTTTTAATGTTCTATATATTTTATATTGTTTTATTGTGTGTCGTTTGGTTTTAATTTTTGTGAACCGCCCAGAGAGCTTCAGCTATTGGGCGGTAGAGAAATGAAATAAATAAATAAAATCAAAGCTTTTTGGGGGTGGGGTTGTAATTAAATACATATGCCCCAGTACATTATAAAAAAATATTTCTTGTGGGCATACGATAATGGATTTTCATTCTTGCTTTTCATTTCTTTGCTCATACATCCTAGCCCTTTAAAATGATGTAATATTACGGGAAAACAGTGAAACACCCAGACATTTTATTTTTTAAAACAAAATCAAGAGTTGGATGTTTTCCTTTGGAACTTCATAAATTACATGCAAAGAGATATTACTAAAGTATAGTAGAATTTTATTTTAATGAATGGAGTCTCCTTCTGAAATCATTTTTAAGTGACAGGACAGAAAACCTATGAATTTTATTATTTGACATAATAGGTTCTGTTTGGAAAAAAAATGTTGGCTACAAACAAGCAACTAGCTGCACAATTCTATCCATGTCTACTCAGACGTAAGCCACACCTAGGTCAAGGGGGCTTACTTGCAGGTTAATGTGCACAGGAATGTAGCCTGAGTATCAGAGCCACCAGGCTAGGGAACTGGGCATCCATTCCCAAATCCAAACTCAGAATGAGTGCTCCCCAACCTAGGATTCTCTAAGCCTCAGAGCAGCTTTCCTCAGTCCGGCACCCTCCAGATGTTTGGGACTACAATGCCCACCATTCCTGACCACTGACTGGGACTGATGGGAGTGGAAGTCTAAAAGTCTGGAGGGTGCCAGGCTGCCTTAGGGTCTAAGATCACTGTTGCTGGCACTGGAACCTCGAGCCAGAGCAAGGGTTTGAAAAAGACCTTGAAATGCAGGAAACAGAAAGTACTGCCCTATCGAATGTGCACAGCCAGAAGGCCAGAGGCCTCCAAATAATTATAGGGGCTCCTAAAAATTGTAACAGGATTGGCCAATCAACAGGTTTGATATAGCTTGTCAATCACAGGGGTTGATCTTGCACATCTCTGTTCCCTGCTTTACCTCTAGAGAGCTCCAAGACCCTTTCACCCATTGCCCTAGTACCTTACTAGGCTAGGCCCTAGCGGCTGGCTAGGTATGAGTTTCCTGGTTTAAGCCTAAATTCCCTGACAATGGGAATATGTTTTAAGACTGGGCCTGGACATTGCCCACAAAAACCCAATGAGATGTCATATGGAATCCTGTGTTACTTCCTTCCTAAAAAAACAACAACAACCCCTCAACAAATCTAAAGCAGACCTGTAAGGCTGCCAACCTGAGCAGAGGAAGGCATGGCAGGGAGAAGCTGCTGAATCGTTCCTCCCTTAATCTTTTCCACTTTTCTAGCTCAAGATTACCCTCCTCAAGCTGCTTTTCTCCCAGTGGAATGAAACAACATGGGAACATATTGTCCCCTACAGGTGGGGGAAAGCAGCGTGGGAGACACAGTTTTGAGCAGACAAAATGGCAGGAAGGAAAAGGGCTATGCAAGCATTTTCCCCATCACTCTCAATTACAGCCCTTCCTGAAGCTCAGTGAAGTGTTTCCAAAAATGTTGGGGAAAGAAACCCAAAACTGTGGCAGAGATCCTTCAAGGATAATTTAACTGTGCTCTGACTTTTGAATTTCAACCTGTTATAAGGCACAACCTCATTCTCTCTTGCTACCACTTGACATTCCAGACCAGCCTGCAGTTACACAAGCATTCCATAGTTCTAATTCCAGTTCATTTTAGTCATAGCAGATGAGTGGCCCTACAGTGGGCAAAAGAGGATCACATCACAAATTAGTAGAGGTCAGCTTTTCCAGCCACAACTACATGCTTTATTGCTTTCTGAAAGGTTATTGCTTTAATGCAACAGAGCACATATCACTACCACAGTGTATGTCAAAGCACATATATTTCAAACAGCTCTGCACCAGAACGATGAAAAGTAATAACGGTGCATCAACTGTATTTTAAATTAGTCATAAGTATGGAAAGCATGCAGCTTAAATTGTTTAAAGCAACCCAGTGAGCACACGACAACTTACTCTGCGTCATCAGACACAGGAGTTCTGGAGCCGAATCTATAAAATCAAATATAAAATTAGAGAGGCTTGCAGAGACAGGAAAAGAGGAGGTATCAATTGCAGTGGGAAGAAAGAGAAGTAGAAGGAGGAAACCACAAAAGTAGATAGGTTTTCCTTTGAAGCCAAACTTCTTCATCAGTCAAGAGAGCTGAAAGAGCATTAACGTTTCAAAGCACCACATATGACATAAACTTTAATTGTTCACACCACAGCAACAATGGTTTTTAGAAACGATTTTTAAAAATGCTTTCAAAATGCGAACACCGTGTAAGTGAGCCATACTGTGGAATTGAGCATAGGAAGTCCTTCCTCATAAAAGCTATAAAAGCTTGTTTATTAGGTGAGCCACATTCAGTTACTGTATGCATGTTACATTGTGCATAATCAAGACTCATTAAAAAGCCATAAAAACTTGAACAGTAAGTGAGCTTTTGGATGCTTCCTGCAGTAGAACCTCCCCCTGAAAACTTTATTGTGTAACCTACTGAATCCCACAAGTGAATATATATCTATGTCCTTTAGCAGAAATCAAATTGTTAAATCTCCAGAGAAAATCATAGCCCTTTCTTTTTTTGTGAACTCCCCGCAAAATGCTTACCAATGTGTAGTCCCCTCACCCCAGCCCCTCTAATCCCATAGCCTATTTTGAAGACATTTCTTACACCTCTGGGAGAGAAAGAAAAAAACACTTCTTGCAGAGACTTTATTAGTTTCAAAAGGCACATTACCAGTGCATATGACTGTTAATCCATAATAAATAAACCAGGCAAGAGCAAAATCAATTTGCTTCCAGCATGCACACACAAATAAACACACTCTGTATGTGACCACAGAGAGCTTTAGGATGCAAGTTCTGGATCACATGGTAGCTCACATAGGTTCAACTTCTAGTGCTAGAAATTCTTTGCAGTTTCTTTCAAGAGCTTCCTGTTTCTCGGAAGAAAGTCTTGATTGGACTGGTTTGGGGTCAAACATGTCTTTAGGAACAGCAGAAGACACATCCTCTTGTCTTATACCAGGGAAACTGTATTTATCTTGTTCCAGTTTGCATTCAGGTTGCACTATAAGCCTTTCATATAGTTCTCCACAAAGCTTTGGATGTTTTTCAGTTACTACAGTGTCCATCATAGTAATGCTAAAAAAAAGTAATTAGCTTGCTTTAGCTTGTAAAAGACATACTGTACATGCTCAATGCACAGACCTCTGACACAGAAGCTAATGAGTGAAATGGACAGATTGCTTACCTGTAACTGTGGTTCTTCGAGTGGTCATCTGTGAACTCACACATATGAGTTGTGAGCCTGTGCAGAACAGTCATTCGGAATATTGTAGACCTGAGCAGAGTTTTAGGTGGGAGGCTCACCTCCTCTGCGCATGCTTTAGGAATGGCTCTTGCCTGCCACTCAGTTCCATGTCTGTTGCAGCAGAGGAATAAATTAAGAGTAAGGCATCGAAGTGGGAGGAAGTTGGGTTGCATGAGTTCACAGATGGCCACTCGAAGAACCACAGTTTCAGGTAAGCAACCTGTCCTTCTTTGTGGTCTCTGTGACTCACACATATGAGTGACTGATAAGCAAGAAAATTACAGAGGAAGGAGATGCCATACCAGGATTGTAGAAAGGGCTGCCCTGCCAAAGTCTGCATCTGTACGAAACCTGATGTCCAAGAGGTAATGTTTAATGAAGTTTGAACCCTTCATTATGCAGTGCTGCATAGCTGGGGAAGCAGAATGCGCTGGAGAAAAGCAGTGGATGCTGCCATGGCCATAGCTCCGTGGCTGCAGACATATTGGGGGGCTGGGAGGTGTGTAAGCTGTTAAGTGAGGCGTATTGTTTACACATCCCACCAAGTAAAGCACTGTGGAGATGCCAGCTGTTCTTTCCTCAAGCCTGAGTGGAACACAGACAGACAAGGGGAGGTTCGGAATGGGGCCATGTGTTGTAGATACAACCCCCCCCTCCAAACATCTAATGAGTGAAGCTTGACCTCCAACTGGGAGTAAGTTACCGAAGGTACATTGGTAACACAATGTCCTGAACCAAATGAAACTATGACACCAACTTAGGAAGAAAGGAACAGTCTCATCACAAAACCACCTTATCTCTGTGGAATGTCAAATATGGCTGATTGTGGTGAAAAGTGCAGAGCTCAACTGCTCTATGTTCCAAAGTTATGGCAGGGTGGAAAGCTACCTTCATAGTAAGGAGTTGTAGGTCAGCCATTGCCATCGGTTCAAAGGGTTTCACTATTAATTGTACCAAAACCACTGACAGGCTCAATGCCAGAACAGTTGGAGTGACTGGCGGGTAGATATTGGAAAGTCGCTTCTATCTCTCATCAAATCCAACTTTCTCCCCTCTGAGTTGACAGGGGCAGAGAGGGGCTTTTGTCTAGTTCTGGGCTGGGACGCCTCCGCACTTATACAGTTAGGTGTGGGATCTTTAAAGAGGAAAGAGCAGTCTTCTTCTTGGACCCTGTATAAATTCTCTATCTTTCTGGATGAAGGAGGTATGGTAGAAGGTTTCACCCACGATTGTCTGATGATGTGCAAAAGAGTGGGGAGCATGGGAATAGTAACTGGGGGAGACAAGTCTGGCTGCACCCTCTTAAACACTGGGTCCATGACAGGAACCAGAGGAGCCTTGATCTCTAAACCCAAGGATTTTATGATCTGCAGTAGGACCTGACATCATCTGAGGGAGAACGGGGGTTCTGATCTCCCAATGAGCATCTGGAGAAGAGGTGGAAAACACTGCAGACAAGAGGGAGGATGAGTCCGAGCAATAATCAGACTGTCCTGAGAAACAATCTTTGGACTGCAGCTTAGTTGGTGGCTCCAGGTTGGTAACAGGTGACGTCTGGGTAACTGGTGTGCTAACATTAGTGGTTGTACTGTGGGTGTTGGCATCAGTGCCTGAATTTCTGAGGTAGTCTCCAGAATATTTGGGAGGATCATGTCTTGGAAGCAGTTCACCAGAAGACATGGATGCAGTGCCAGCGATAGGCCAGTCAAATTAGGCACTGTGGCTGTTTGGGACAGTTTTGACACAATATGGGTTGAGGGAGGGTGACTGGGGGGCACCTCTGACCACTTGCTATGGTAAGGAGACTGGGATCATCAATAGCCATTGTGAAGATGACTGATGCCATCACGGGGTCACTGAAGTAGTAGGGTGGACACCTGTTGTAATAAGGGTGTCAGAGATAGTCCCAAAGTATGTCATAGCGATGGTGGAGAAACCCCCATGAGGAGGCAGATGATGTTGGAGAAGTTTCTCAGTAGCGAGATCTGTCCCTGGGAGAGTAAAACTTATGAAGGGATGGTACTGGAGAGCAGTTCCAAGGGGAAGACTGGTAAGGTCCCTGGAATCACCACCCTCCAACACTGACCCTATGCACTAGATATCATCAGAGGAATTATGATCCCGAGGGAGTAACGTTTCTCCAACACTGGTGTTGGGGACCAAAGACAAGGTTGTTGCAAAACCATCAGTACCAGGGCTAACTGCTTCAGCATCAGTCAGACAGTTGGAATGGGTGTTTATTGGTAGTATCTTCCTACCACAGCGGGTGCACTTTTTGAAGAAGGCCTTGGAGGCCATGTTCCCCCAAGGGGAAAAGATGAAAAGGAAGAAACAAGGAAGAAAGAGAAAAGATCTCTGCCCAGCAGTCCCAGGAGGGAACAACTGCAATTTGTAGTGAATAAAGGTGAAACACGGAGAATGTTCCAAACACTGCCAGTCACTGCTGTGGATGAAAAAAAACTCAGCAGCAGGAAGAAGCCATGCCCAGAGCGCATGCAGAGGGAGTGCGCGGGACTCCTGCCTAAAACTCTGCTCAGGTCTAGAATGTTCTGAATGACTGTTCTGTGCAGGGACATACAGCAACTCCTAGGTGTGAGTCACACAGACCTCGAAGAAGAATCTATCAAGAAGCACACACAATCATGGTGAACATAAGTAGCATTTTCGAGTGTTTGTTGTTCTGTGCACCCACGTTGACCGGAGGAGAACCAGCCCATCTTGTTTCATGAAAGGCAGCAGACTACCCAACACCAGCAGACTGCACACTAACTTTACTTAAGCTGATCTGCCTTTCTGATACTAGCTAAATTATGGATGCCCAATGAGCACCATAGGTACCATAAGCGGCACAGGCAGTGGTGTCACTACGGGACCAGGGACTCAGGACGTTGCTATGGCACAAGGTTACACCTGCTCACCGACCTTCCCTTCCAGTGGTGCACCGCTGCCTCCTACCTGGCTCAGCAGATTAGAAGCAAAGCCACACCAAGGCACGATGTCTGATGGGGTGGAAGAATCTTCCAAGGTAGTTTGTACTGCAGTAATTCTCTCATATACTTTGGATGTGACTTGTGGCACACTTGCCAAAAAAGGTGCCAAGTGTACCACTTAGCTAGATATGGGGCACGTAACTGGAAAACAATGTTATTTCTCTCCTCCCCGTTCTTTACAGTACACCATCCTTCCCCAACCTGGTGCCCTCCAGATGTTTTGGACCACAACTCTCATAATCCCTGATCACTGGGTATGCTGGCTAGAGCTGATGGGATTCTGAGCCCAGAACATATAGAGAGCACCAGGCTGGAGAAGGCTGCATTGCACATTTGTTTCACTCTTCTAACAGAAGACTCCTTTTGAAATTCATCCTGATGCTCTCTCTCCTAGACCAGCAGATGCAATTATGATGAAAAGGCCAAATCTCTTCTCCATCTTTCCACCCTTGAGACCCAGTGTGCTGTAATGGATACAGGGTTAGATTAGTTTCAGGGAGACCTGGGTTGAAATCCCACTCAGCTCCCTGCATGACCCTGGGCTAATCACTTCCTCTCTCTCAACTTACTTGACAGGTTAGTTGCAAGGATAAAATGGGAACAGTATGCATGGCCCTGGGCTTATTTGTGGCTGAGCAGGATTAATAGTTTTAGAAGCTGCTCAGCACATGTCTTTCAGAGTCTGTAGAAATACTCCAGGGTTCACTCACAAATCTTTTCTCTTACTTCCTGCCCTCCATTATCTGGAAGACCGAACTATTCAAATCCACTTTGTATACCTCATCAAACATCTCTGGAATAACACAGCTCTTTTGAAACAGTATTCCCATTTATCCAAATATTTTGGTTGTCCCGACAGCACACAGATACCATCACATCACCATTCTGGACTAAAATGTGGTATTTTCTTCCTTTCTTTTTAGGTGTTGGATGGGTCACCACTTCAGAGGGTCAGACCCGTGACTCCCCTAGTCCAACAGATGATTCCCTACAATTGGCAAGTCTAGGAGTTTCAAATGGTAGAAATTCCCTTAAAAGCATAAAGTTGCCTTGAAGGGAAAAAAATTCTTAGCCTCAAAAGATAAAGTTTTCACTGTCTATCCTCTACCTGGAATTTTAAAATAGAAATGCAAAAATTAATTGTACATCCCATCCTTCCAAGCTCACAAAAGTTACCAACACATGAAAAAATGTATTAGCCCAACTGTCTACACCAGGGATGGGGAATGTGTGACCCTCCAGATGTTGTTGGATTGCAGTTCCCATCAACCCTCACCATTGGCTATGCTGGCTAGGGCCAATGGCAGTTGTATTCCATCAACATCTAGAGGGCCTTCCAGTCTGTGAGAACCCTGCCTGGAGGAGACCTAAAGACCAAAGCTGGTGGGTGAACGACAGGAAGACACCATGCGTCTTGTGGCGGAGATTCAAGGAGGCAGCAGAGTCCAGCACCAGAGGGCTTCAAACAATAGTCTGACTAGAGGGAGCACTTCAGCAAGCAGTCCTTGAAACACCTGAACCATCCTCAAAGTCAGAAGCAGCAGGAACAATTCAAGACAGCTTTACACCATCTGTTTCTGGATGTGAATGATTGGCTGGAGTGAAGGTTAGGAAAATCTGGCCTGAGGAAAAGCTATTGATAGCTTATTCAGCTGAGGAAGACTCTCCTAAATATTGGGAACTGCAACTAAGTATATTTAACCGTGGATAACTAACAAGTGTACACTTATGCAATCTCACCCTTCCATCTGTAAAACAGCACCTTATTTTCTTCTGTAAATAATTTCCTTAATAAACAACTTGATTTTGTTCATCTTATAAAGCTTGTCTCCAGTGGTAGTGTTAACCCCATGCCTCTACTATAGGAAGAATTAGATTTCTGTAAGATACAGAGGATTTATTTTGGTGGCAGTAGTTAAAGGTTTTTAAGTTACTGCAGCATCCTCTGAGTGGCTTGAAAACATTATTAGACATTGTGGCAGAGAGTTCCATAGGCCAAGCCTCGAAGTTCAGGAAAAAAGGAACATAGGTGGGATAGCCATATTGTCCTTTACAAGAACCACTAACTTTGGTTAATCTTCCCTGCTGGTATCACTTGAAAACAATTTTTACTCATAAATAGGCAGCTTGGCGAATTACTATTTACAAGCCTGGCAAATCAAAAGGAGACAGAAGGCTGCAACAGAGCTGAAAACAGGTTATTTTGCTCCTATGTGTAAACTGATGAAATAAAAGGCCACAGAATAGCCTTCTGACCTCGTGACTTTCTGTTCGGTCTTTACAAGCTCCTTAGCTGCTTCCTCACCATTCTGCTGCTTCGAGAAAGGAACTGGAAGGAACTGTTTAACACTGGGTCCAGTCTGCGTCAGAAAAGCTCTGGTTCTTCTCACCATCATGTCATCTTTACCTGGATTTTCAAATCCCACTTTCTCTCCCGCTGAATTATTTTTGTGCTGATCTTGATCTTTTGACTCCTTGTGCCCATCTTCACAAGTTACAACAGAGCTTATGGATACAGGCAAAGGTGCTCCGTGACCGTAATGCGTTGCACAAGGCAGTGGTGAACTTCTGCTAAGGCAATTGTGGGCACCATTATTCAGAAGACAACTATAGATCAAGTAGGGAAACATAGCTTGCATAGTAACTGCACAAAACAAGTCTGCTCTAAGGTCTGAAAATAGTCTGACAGTGCATGATGCTGTTACAGTGCTAAAGGTAAGCAGGTCTCAGCCTGGACAGGGCATGGATGAGAGACCATCTGGGAGCCCCACGTAAAACAGTCTGATCTCCTTCCAGGAAACCCCAAATAGATGAAATAAATAAATATGGGTAACCCTATAATACTATAATATCCATTGTACTTATATCCTGCATCCAAGGAATTGTTTATGGAAATAATTCATTTTTTTAAATTGTCACTGAACAGAAGCAAACTAGATCATGCCATTAAAAAAACTCACAGAAAGGTAACAGTGAACAAGATGCTGCTGCTGCTGCTGCTGCTAAATGATCACACAGCTAGATAAAACTTGAGAAGCACTCCAAGCAAGGTTCAATAGCCATATATCATTCTACAGACCTTTTAAAAGGTCACCAATGAGGAAGAATCCACAACTGTTAGGCAGGCCTATTACATTGTCACATTGTGGTTATAATTCTGAAGCTTCTCCTAATCTTAGGACCTATAATCAAAACCTCCCTGCAATGTAAATCCTTTGGCGAACTAGGCCAAACATGCCTGCTTTCCCTCATATCTCTTGCATTCTAAATCTTTATCGTATTTGTTTTCTTCTTTAAACAATAGCAACTAGCTGGTTTTTGTTGGCACAGCTATTGGTTAGTCAGAAGTTTCTTTTTTCCTTTCTTTTCAAGAAGTACAATAATATAATGCGTGGGTAGCATTCCATGCAAAGCAGGCATAAGAAGTTAATAACAAGTTGGTTTCCAGTTTCTGACCTTTCTGCTGTTTGCAGAGCCCTTCGTTTTCCCCAAAGAGCAACATTTCCTTGCTGTTTCAATGGGTGATGATTGACTACTGAAATGGGAGGACAAGATGTACGAACTGGGCTAGTAGATTTCTGAAAAGTTCCAAATCGTCTAGCCAGCATGTCATCTCTCTCAATATCTGGGAAGCTGCCATCCAACTCTTCTTCGCTGCTTTCATGCCATTCGCTCAAACTTCTTGGTGTTTGCTTCTGAGAATCAGTGCAACTATCCAGGACAGATGAATTATACACATCTATATTGGGCAATATTATTTCACTAACAGTACAAGATGGAGAGGGGGAGAGAAAGCAGGAAAACGTAATGAGAACCATATGGAAATGCTAAGAAACTTTCACTTATCCATCTAATCTTTAAAATGAACGTCTGAATTTCCTAGTAGTAGTATTTACATGGAATTCTTATAATTACAGTGGACTGATTAGATAAAGGAAAGCCAAATAAATTTAAATTTTGGGCTCTGCTCTTGGCTTTGCAGAAAATAGAAATGTTTTTCACACCACCGAAACAAAAGTGCAATTCACTTTCAATATGCACACTTTAAAGTATTCCAGAGGGAGGAAAAATCAACGTTTTTACCAGCTGTCTTCAAGAGAAGAACAAACTCTGTAATGTACTGCCAGCAATGAAGCAAGAGCTATGCTACCATTTCAAATGGAAGAGCAGCATAATCTAAAATACCCAAAGCCAGCAAGCTGAACCAAGGACTTTGAGAAGCCTTGGTGAATACTGATCAGAAAGTAAACTGTCCAAGATGAGTTGGCCGTTCCCTACTGAGAAGGATGCATTACTACCAGTTTACTCCAAAGGTCACCCATCTTTTGCTTGCTTATCCATTCTTCCTCGTACTATGCAGCTTAGGGTGGATTCACACAGGAGATTCCAACACTAACTGCTAAATCAGAAGCAGCATCTGAAAAGTGGGGGAGGCAAAATGGGTTTTCACAAGCCAACATCACTTTGTCTGCTCATGAATGGCCTTCAGTTTCCTGGTCTGCAGTACAGGTAGGAGATCAGTGCACACTGAGTGCAAGAGCTATATGGCTTGCAGGGATTTGGCGTGCGGAATAAGCATAGCGGATCCCCCTGCCAGACATACACTTAATTCAGGATGGGTTCCTCGGTCCATTATGACAGAGCAGGCTATCTGTATAAATAATGATTTCAGACAACATTTCTTAATATTAAGCAGCACGCAACCTTAAATATATTTATTAGGAAACAGGTCCAAAGTGTTTGAGATGTAGGATGGTACCATATGTTATACCTTGAAAGCTGTTTCCTAACACGAGTCTGTCATTTAACATGAATACAGGGGTGGGTGGGGCATTTGCAAGGGAACATTAGCAGACTGTTCTTAATCTCTTCACATCCTCTGATTCTCCACTGCAACTAACACACTGCAACTAACACACTACAATTATTTCCCCCCACAGGCAGGCCTTTCCTGGTCTATGATCCCACATGGAAGAAAAACAGTGTTTAGAAAGTGTGAGTGCCATCGGTAGGGAAGAACCTGCAGGCAAGAAAGGTGTTAAGCACCCGAACCTGTAGTTTCTCCCCTGCAAATGGTCCTTGCATTCACATTACCAGGCAAAACACAGGGGTGACAACTTGTTGGTCACCTTACAGGACCATAGTTCAGAGCTTACATGTTGTTTGGTAACATGTAGTTCTGCCCTTACTTCCGAAAACATGTTTAAGAGTTATCAGCAAGGATCAAGGAATTTAATTACAACCCCAAAGTTCTAAATACCTGGATAGGCATGAACAGCTCTTAGCTATGGCCCTGTAAGGTGATGTATTAGACAAGGTTTGCATGTGATCTCCAGAGTGTTGTCCTGCCACCACCACCACCCTGCCAGAGTTTGTCATTCATAATGTACTTCCCCCACCACCATCAACAGCCTTGGACTAGTCTTTAATATCAAGTTCAAAAAGTACTTAGATAATAGATGCCGAGAGGTTTCAGTGCAAACTGGAGAGCAGAGGAATTGCCGCATGCACACACGGGCAGCTGTCTCCCTTCAAACTGCTCTTGCACCTGGTTCCCAAACTGCTTTGTCAACCAGAGTAAGAATTATCTGAAAGGGAGGGGACGAGGGGAGGAAATCAGGTGCACATAGGCCACATTCGCACAGAACTATAAGCCAAGATTCCGGAAAATCCTGGAGTCCTTTCAGACAGATGTCTCCTAGTGCTATCGCTCAAAATACATTTGTAGAACTATTATGTATTTTCCTCTTTAGCAGATGGTTTGTGGAAAGAAAAAGGAAGAAGCAATGGAAAAACAAAGTCGGGTTACAAGTGGAAGGTGTCATCGACTGGACCCCAGGTAATCCTTGAATGACGCAGGGCAATTTCATGATAAATGCCTCAACTGGAAGCACCCATAGCTTATTGTGAAGATGCTGGTGCACTGAGCCTGCTTTGTTCTCATGCTAGTATGCCTGTTCCTTGCATGACCACTAAACTAACCAGAATCTGAATGCTTAGCATTTAATCCAAACCAGGGATCCTGGCTTATCGCTCCAAAACAAGCCAGGATTCATAAACCAAGATCAAATCCTGGTTTGTGATTCTGGCTTGTAGAGGGAATGGCACAGAACACGCTAAGCATTCAGTTTCTAGTTAGTGTAGTGACTATGTCAGAGGGAAGAAACAAAATAGGAATGAACGGGCTACATGCAGCTGCATGCAGCTAATTCACGATGAAGTTTGTTCTGTGCAAATGGGGCCAGAATTTGCATGGGTTCTCTGAATCCTATCCTAGCTATTGTGCCTTCCACTGGGATACTTCTTCCCCTTTTCTGTGTTAAAAAACTAAATACCTGGAATTAGCACGAGGGCTGTGGACTTCATCAGTATGAGCAATGGACTTGACATGGCTCACAGAGAGCGAGGATGAGGTTTCACTTGAGGTCCCAAGAGCCCCAACACTTTTTCTACTGGCTTTCTCTTCCATTTCATCTTCAGTCGAGGCCCTAGCACTTGAGAGCTTCTCCCATTTCTGATGGTTAATTTCTGTCACTGGCCCAAAGTGCACAAACCTCTGCTTAGGGCTGGTGGGCTTCTTATACATTCTCACTTGGTGGCTTGCATAATCATTGTGATTGGCAGCTTCCACTGCCATTTCGGAGGGCAGAAAAGAATCTGGAGAGTCTGTGAGTTCATCACTAACAATGAAGATTTGAACAAACAAGTAAAAAAGGCATATAACAGGAAAACTAGGGAAAAGCAAACAAATCATAGATTTAATTAAGTAACAAAGTAAAACCAATCAAAGAAACAAATGAAAGAAAACCCATTATCAAACCAATAAACTGTTTGTACAATATGGAGGAAATCATTCTGCCCGAGAGTGCAAACGCAACGTTTGAAATAAAATAATAAAAAAAACACTGCAAAAACTGAGCCAAATTGTGTTCAGAAAATGATATGAACAGAGCAGACAACAGCTTGGTGCCAATTCATGTCATAGTGTCTCTTAGAAATATGCAGAGCACATTTACAAATGGTTCTTATGACACTGTTTAATGTTTCATAAACTTTTAGATAGTGCCCACAGTCCTGCCACTGAACATGATAGTGAACTATCGTCTAGCCATGACTGATTCAGACATGTTCCCATGTAATGTTGAGCAGAGCTAACAAGCCTGTTGTAACAGCTGCTTCCTGCATGGGAGTGCCAAGAAGAGGGAAGTCCAAAATGGAAACTTGAATCAGAAACGTCAAGGGGAAGAGAAGTGTTTCATTCCAAGCCTAGAATCTTAAGGATTATGATAAGGGGTATTCCTGGTTTCTGCACAGATGTGATCAAAAGAATTCGGCAAAAGCCTCAAAGACAGGCCGTGACACTATTCTTAGCTGTGTGGGAAAAAACAGCACTTCTTTTGGTTGCTTAGGGAAAGAGGTGCACCCCACAATCATCCAGGAAGCATGAGGATCATACACACAGATGACTAGTAGAAAAAGATTCATTTAAAAAGAGGCAGATGGATTCTTATTTGGACCTTAGTGCATAAGGCTCAGAATTTTCTGCATGCAATATTTATGCACCTGAAATTAATAAGGCACATGTCTAAACTGCCAGTCTTTAGTTCTTAAAAGATAAAAGGCAGTTCTGAATACCAGCATTTGAATAACAAAAAGACTTTGGAAGCAATATAAAACTTTGCTCTCCCTTCCTTTATGAAAACATACCTGGTCTTCCCTGAAACTTTCAGTCGGTCCCAGGTTTCCTTATCTGCTTGCGTTATAGAAGCAGTCACAAAAATTGGCAAGTCTGGTTGGGAGGGGCTAGGCTGAGTTTTTCGCTTAGCCAAGTCATCTCTTTGAATGTCAGGAACTTTTGCTCGGCCTTTCTCATCAGATTCAAATTCCCGGGACTGCAGGAATGGTTTGTCTTCACAGAATTCTATTGGCCTCACCGAAGTCATATGTACTTTCTTGCAGCTAATGTAATGCACATTCCAAAATCAGTAGGATAAAGAACAGTGTTGTGGGACTAGATATTGAGAAATGGCATGCCAATAGCAAAGTACAATGGAAAAAATATGCATTGCAATGTGGGATGAAAGGAGGGGAAAATAGATAACTTTGGGAGAAAGAGGAAGCCAGAATATATTCTTGCAGTTTCAGCTAATGCCTGGTATGCTCCACTGTGAGAGAACATCCCTTTTTGCATGCTTGTAGTTTCGCAGTGCTGGTGGCTACAGGATATTGGAGGCTCTCAGGCATGCTACCCTCAGTGGGTGCCCCCTAAGCTGGAGGCAGAGGCACAAACGAGAATCCTCTCACACTGCCTCTGACCTTCTTGGGTGCTCCATGCAAAGTAGGATGATGGCACTGTCAGAGCAGAGGACTCTCTGCTAGTCTTGGGTCCTGGCAAATGCCTGACCGTGCCACCCTCAGAAGCCAGCTCTATTCTCTACAGACAATCCATAGATTATTAGCCCGGACAAATAAACCCATTGATGCCCTTTGACAACAAAGTTTAATTTATTAACTATCTCTCATTTTGACAGTTATGATGTCCACTTCCCATGCTATCATGAATTCAAGTCTTGTTTCCAAATATAGCCATTCTTGGGGATTTTTACTGCTACTAAATATTTAACTGTTACCAAGCTCTGCATCAGAGGATTCTGGTATGTTCTTCAGATGCCAGTCCAAGACATTACTCATGTGATAAATGCAGACTATAAATATTGACACTCGTGTTGTTGCCACAAAGGCAACACTCCTTATATGACTGAAAGCAGCTCAAACTAGCAGACCTTCCAGAAGATTTTCTAAACTCTCTGGGAGGGCTATTCATCTGATAATATTGCCAGATTTTTAAAAATGCACTTTCTATACCAATCTGGTACCTTCCAGATGCCTTGGACTGCAACTCCCATCATTCCCAGCTAGCATGACCAACACATCTGGAGGGCACCAAGTTGAGGAAGGCTGATCTATACACATCTTACAATACAAATAAGCACAGAGTAATCGGTTCGTGCTCCCTAAAAACATAACTACATAAGACTTTACCACAAAGTATTATTGGGTTGATCTTTTAATTTGGAATGCAGTGGAGTATTTTACTGCACTGCAATGAGCTAAATGATACAAATAGACACCAGTCTGTCTAACTGGATATCTAAAATGACAGCTGTAATAGCTGAATTACACTTAAGACAATGGATGCTTTGACATCCTAACATTAACGAGCAAAATTCTACAACCGGCTGCTCGTGCCCATTTTTTATTGGGCATCAAAGGTGGTTTCATCTGCACAATGAGTCAACTTTTATTCAAGTCTGGTATGTTCACCCAGTATGTTCATGCATGCTGCCAATTTAACATTAAAATAGAAAAGGGTGGGATGCAGTCTCCTCAAACCCAGGAACCACCATGTTTCATGGGTTTTTGCCCAACATCCTCCCATGTGTTGCATCATCCATGCCATCCCCACAATTCAAACTGGAGCTCAACATGGCTGTTGTAATGGGAAATTCCTGCAAAGATCACATGGTGTACTCCAAACTGAACAAGGGCTGCAACTTCTGCAACTCTGTTACTCGTAAAACTTAGTAGGTTGCAAGCTGATACTCAGAGGAGCTGATAACTTGGTGGAACATGTCTTGGCAAGGCAAGCATTTCCTACAACTCATAGGTCCAAGTTATATGAGTTAGATGCAAGAGTCAAAAGAATAATCTCCCATCCTCCCCACCCCACGCCCCACTGCTAAAGAGCTAAAGGGCAGCATGAAGAGAGCATACCACCCCAATCCTGAAAGCACTGCAGTAGCCGCCAGTAAGCTGCTGAGTCTAATTCAAGGTCTTCCTTTTTTACATATAAAGCCCTAAACAACTTGGGAACCAAGTACCTGAAGGAGCGCCTCTCCCTTTACCAACTGGCAAGTGCCTCACGACCAGCAACAGGTGCTTTGCTTGTTGTTCTGCCAAAAGCAGAGGCTAGGAAGGCGGTGACACGAGACAGGGCATTCTCTATCATGGCATCCTGTTTACAGAACTCCCTCCCAGGTGATATTAGATTTGCCCCCACAGTCCAGTTATTCAGACAAATATGAAGACATTTTGTATTTGTTCAGACATTTGGACTCTGATGCATAGTTGTTCCAGTACAGTCCTAGTGAGACTTATCACCACTGTTTTATAGTATTTTAATGTATTGTGATTTTAAGGATGTTTATATTATATTTACATTATTTGGTTGTTGTTTTGGTTTTGTGTTGTTAGCTGCTCTGTGTTCCAGAACTGGAAGGATGGGATATAAAATATTGAATAAATGAATCATTTTACTCAACCATTTACAATTTTCAACTTAAATTAAATAATACAGAAACAAGTAGATTAGCACACCTTGAAGACTGCTGTTTTTTCTTTTGTTTCTTCCATTCTTCCATTTTACCTCGATCTTTGTTTGTATACGATCCAAGTAGGTACTGGTTAAATGGCAACGTGAGTTTGGGTTGATTTAGTCTTGCTCTGCGTACAGCAAAGTCATCCTTCTCTAAGTCAGGAATTCTGTCTTCTCGCTCATCTTCAGAGCCAGAATCTTTTCGTTGATAGCATAACATAAAGGGGTTCTCTTTACGAAGGATGATGTCTGGAGTTAGCTCATTCATTTCACACATGTGCTTTTGACTGATACATAGCAAAATTAAATGGGAAATCCAGATGTGAAATGGAGGAAGACAATGCAATTCTCCATATTTTAAAAAGGCAACCAAAATCTGCTTATACATGCTGTTAGTTTAGAGGAAATGTTCATAATTTAAGATTCCATGCTGCAAAACCTGGAATTCCATGCACGTATGACAAGTGGCATTAGGTCTTTATTTACAACTTTATTTATGAGTGGAACAAACATTGATACAATGAGAATTACTAATTTCACCATTTCAAAGAGGTGGTATTATTCTCAAACAATTCAATATTCTTTTTACCTCTAATCAAGAACTATCAAAACAGATTCTGGCCATGTACTTAACATAGAGGCACTCTCTAGCTTTTTGTGCTCCCTTCAGCCACTTGTAACAGCTTATGATGAATTTTTCTTCCATCTCTACAATAATAGCAGAAGTAAAGCATCTTCTCTGAAAAAGTCTGATCATCAAAATCTTTAGATTATGGTCCCACTGATGACTATCATAGAACATGACTGCAATCACTGATATTCCTCTAATGGTGGTGTAAACTTGAGAAGGGAGGGGGTATTTGTCTATTTTAAAAATCTACACTACACATTTGGGGCCATTTTCTTCCTGTCCCTGAAACACCATGCACCTGTGGAATTCCTCTTTTAAAAGGGCCAGAAAGGATATTCCTTTTAAAATATGCTCATCCAAGCTTGTGAACAACCACAAGCAGTATCATTACCAAAGTTCATTGTCTACTAGAGGCCCAGACATTCAATGTTGTTCCAGTTTATGTATCAAACGGTCCCAATCCCCCCAAAAAACACTTCTTTCAAAGGGAAATCCCTTTTTATGGCAGAAATGAATTATTGAAGAATTCTGACAAAGCAGATCCAGGAATTTGAGTTTTGCAATACCACACAGTTATTACTGACAAGAAAAAGTGCAGCAACATACCCCCATGGCATCAAAATAAAAGTATGCACAGCTGCATTTTTCCCTCAAAACTATCACACTTCAGCTGCAGTTCTGAAAGCAGATGTGAGGCAGAAAGTTATTCAAGAACCATTTCTATCACAGTTGTTTCTAAAAACTATCATATTTGATATTTCTCTTTGTAAACAGACATAGGGAGACCAGATGTGATAGGTACAACACTCAAAAAGGGACAGAGGGCTTTCATATCAAAGGGTGAATTGCAAGGCAATATTTATGTTTAGGTGTGAATTAAGATGATTGTGCCATTTTAAATCTGCATTTGCTTTTCTGCTTCCATTTTTTCTATTAGGAATAGGGGAGCAGCTGTGAAATGAACGGCAACAAATTTATTTATGTTAACAAGGAAGAATCATAGAATCCATAAAGTTGGAAGGGATCTTGGAGGTCATCTAACCGAATCCCTCACTCAAGCCAGATATGCAGTACAAGATGCAACTACAGCATCTTTGACAGGTGGCCATCTAGCCTCTGCTTCAATACCTTAAGAGAAGGCTAGCCCGCCACTTCCTGAGACAGTCAGTTCCATTGCTGAACAGCTCATACTGTTAGGATGTTTCTCCTAATATTAAAACCTGCTTCCCTGTATTTCCCACCCATCAGTTCTAACCCTGTCCACTGGAACAATAGAGAATAAATCTCCATCTTCTGCATTACAGCCCCTCAGATATTTGAAGACTCTCTTCTCCTCCTAAGAAGCTTGTATGGAGAAATTCAAATATCTTTCCTACAAATCTAAGCAGTTCCAAACTGGTTCAAGCATTAAGGCTTTCCCAAGTAAATCCTCAGCCTGCCTTCGCATGTTACAATGTATGAGGTGAAGATGTGGGTTGGGGGGAGCACAAGTACATTACACTTCTTCTGTAGGTAGGCAGGCATGTTTGTTCTTCATTCCCACTGGCCACGACCACCTACATCTCAACAGCATTATAAACCAAGGCAAATCAATGGGCTTCAGTTACAAATGATGACTCAAATATCAAAGTGGAAAACACCAACAACAGTAAAGAAAAGGGAAAACTTCTCAATTCAATTGGATCTAAAAGGTCTCTCTCCCCCTCTCTTAGTTGCCATCACTAAATTATTCTCTGCTACAAAGAAATACTAATTCATTTCATCTTGCTCTTTCAGAACTAGAAGAGGTATAGGAAAGTATCCAACGACATCCACTGTACTACTGCCAATAGCTCTTGGAAGCAAGTGCTACTGATGTTGCCCAAGCATTGGCTTATGCTAATGCAAGGTCAATAGCACTAGCACACAGACACTCTTGGATCCTTCCCGCAGATGGGTAGGGTCTGAAAGGGGTCCGTTGCTACGATAAAAACACTTCAGTGCAGGGTTGCTCTTGGAGCCTTTGCTTATCAGTCGGTATTCCCTACCTCCTACCCCCATCCACAAAAACCGCACCCGGCACCCAGAAAAACAAAATTCAGAGGACAATGGAGAAGGAAATAATTACTGCTGCCGATACTGAACATCTTGCTCTACCTAAGGCAGTACAAGAAGTCCTTGTGAAGAGAACATGAAGAGTTTTGCATATAAGATGATATCAGAGCTCTCTCTCCCCCCGCCCCCACTTCGCTGCCCTTAGCTAAACAATTGGCTTGTCCACATGTGTTTGTGACTTTGAAGGGGAAATCTGAAGCTGGAAGATTGGAGCTGGGCCTAATGGCCAAAGGCTGTTAACCTCTTCTGAACACATATGCTAAACATCTTATGCCCAATGTAACCCTGTTGGCTGAGGAACAGTGAACTTGGATCCCCAAATGTGAATTCACAGTTATCCTTCCGAATTTTAAACCACATGACAAGTTACTTGAAAATAAGCAGGATGCAAGAGACTGCAACATTATTTTTATTAGTGTTTGGGTTCCAAGATTCGCACTTAAGCCTCACAGATTCTGTTGTTAAAATACTTTGTTGCCTTGGTTATTGCATACATTAATTGCAATGTGTCTTCCACATATAGATGGCTTATGCTATTGCCTGAAATGTAACCTAAAAGAGTGAGACACCTTTAGAAAAACTACCAGAAATTGGCTGCACACGTGACAAATAAGCAGTGTCTGAGGCAGTGGGGGCAAACCTCACCTTTTTTTGCACTTCCTGTGCAAAATGGGGACTTGCACATCTTGCCCCCCGCAAGACTTTCAGATGTGCGTGAAGTTCACACGAATCAGAAATCCCATCTACTTACAATAAGTGGAACCTGAACCTTTGTTTTTCAGACTTACTTTTCAAAGCTTTATTACGAGACCAGTGCTAGATGGTTCCAAGGTGGTGTCTCATGTATCACAACTTTTTTGTAATGTCCAAAGCCATCTAAGGGCAGGTTCCAATGATGCCCTGACACCTCTTGAGCAAAAAACAACTCTTGCTCATGAAAACAGATCTACTTGCATGATCAGTGTAATGTTAAAATCACAAATTCAGGCAAGATCCTGGCTCATCAGTCAACACCTCCGTTACACTGCTCATGTAATTAAGCTGCCCATGTTTCTAGATTTTGCTCATTTTGGCCATCACACTACTGTTGGAACCAGCTGTGAGTTGAGAATCATCTCTGCTCAGGCTAAACGAGGTCTAATTTCTGAGTGTGCCTGTGTGTGGGGAGTGTGAGCTTGTGTCCATGGCAGCACTATTTGCAATTAAGCCACTCAATGTATGCGGTTCCATTTATATTATTTTTTACTACAGCTGGATCTGTACCCAACCTAAAATGTATAATCAGATGGCATACCAAGAATATACAATTTCACCACAGTATTAATAAGATGCCTCCAATGGGTCACTACTATTTCACTGGTTTTATAAAAACTGCTGTATATCATGTGACTATAAATGAACACAGGTATCAATCTACCGGAGTTTGGAACAGAGATAAACAAACAAGCCAGCATTTTTAAAGCATACAACAAACACAAATCATAAAGCAGAGAGGGATATCATTTCATCTAATCCATCCCCAAGCCAAAATCTTCCATGTACCAACACATTTACATGAAAAATGCATGCACATACACACACTCTCACACGCAGCCTCTAACAGCTTACTCCATATCATCCACCCCAAAATGTGCTGATACCAGATCGATTGAAAGAATTACTGGTAACAGAAGCCCCACCCCACCCTACAACCGGAGGTGATGCCTGCTGGAGAGGGGGACAGTTGCAGTGGCTGAGGGAGGTGGCACTGTCCTCCCACCTCCTCAGGGATAGTCAGGTCTCACAAAATCCAGGAAGCTTCCCGGCCATCGGGAGACCAAGAGAATAGAGATCTCATAATGGTCAGGAGGTCTTTCATGAGGTCTCTCAATCATCATGAGATGTGGGGGCAAGGCAAGAGTTGGAGAGGCCTATATAAAGCCATATCCCACGTCACCCAGCCTCTTTGCCAGGAGCAGTGGCACAGTATGCTAGGAGAGGGACCACCCAGCAGATACCGGGCAGCTGCTGAAGAAGAGACATGCTTTTAGTCTAACCAGTTAGGCCAGACACAAGGCTTCAAGATAGTCAGAAGGTTCCAGATTGAGCATGGACCCAGGCACATTTGCAGCATGGATAGCCAGACAAGTTCCTCAGATAAAGTCAAGTAGAGGAGCCCGCACCCCCATCCCATATCCACTGATCCCAGTTAATCAAGCAATTGTAAATACTCAACAAAGTTGTGGGAACATTTTAAACTCCAAATCGGTGTCTGCCTTTTCCTTGCCAACCAGAGTTGTCATTGCATGCTTGCTTACAGAAAATGGTTGAACACGGTTTCCATGCTCTAATCGGTAAATGTAATGAGCTGTATGTTTTTTTTAAAATAATTCTTGTTTTAAATTAGATATCCTTTAATGCAACTGCTTATCTCATCTCCATTTAATACAAACACACAAGCATAGTCCAGTCACCCTGAAGAAAACTGAAGATTTAGAAGCTGTTACATCATCACAGTAATTAGTGTGATTGTTTTCCAGCCAAGATTCACTGCAGTGTAATTCCCCACTTGCAACAAATGTGTTTAACACCACACAATACTGCATTGCACAGCTCCCCGATTCCCAGCTATTGTCTTCAAATATCTTGTAATTAATTGCAGAGATCAAACGATGCGGATATTTATTAGGTTAATCTTTGTCTGTGTGTGTTACAGGAAGTAATATTTCAGCAAACCGAAACCCACCACAAAGCACAGCAAATCAGCATGATGCATGCACAAGCAAAGTCCCACGGCATGGCGCTAACCTGCTGCCATAACGTTGTGCTGCTGGCATGATCTTAATGCCAGCCTGCTCAAGCCTTCTTAGCTTTCTGAGCTCCTCAGGGTCTTTTTCATTATTTCTGGGCACCACTGTTTTGTTTGCAGATTGTATAGGAGACTGATGTAAAGCATCTCTTTGGAGTGTGTCTGTCTGAACAGGCTTCACAGCAGAAACTCTGCAGCCCAAGAGCACCTCTTCGGATTGTACCAGTATCTCACTTTGTTCTTCTTCTATAGTTTCAGGGTGACTTTTGCTATTAAGTTATACAGGGCAGATTATTACACAGTATGCTCCTGTTTCCTTAGCTGTTGCTATTTGGGATAACGCAGACCAGGTAAGTTTGTCCCACATAGGGATGTCAGAGAATTCTGCCACGGATCCCAGGGAGGCTGAATTCCAGTGAATTCGGCCTCCCTGGGTGAGGCCAGTGAATTTGGCCCCCCGGAATCCATGGTGGAATGGAGCAACCTGCCCCACCACCCCGCAGAAGCCCCCCGGAATGGAGCCTACCTGGCTGTGGCTCCAGTGGTGGCGGTGGCTCCGGGTGCTGCCGGGCTGCGGCCGCAAATGGCGGCCGCTACACTGGCCACCATTTTCATCCCTTCGCTGAGCCGTGATAGGCTACGTAAATATTTACGTAGCCTATCACGGCAAAAGCAGGGACGCAAATGGTGGCCGCTATGCCATTTGTGTCCCCGCTTTTGCCGTAATAGGCTATGTAAATATTTATGTAGCCTATCACGGCAAAAGTGGGGACACAATGGCACAGCGGACGCCATTTGCGTTCCCGCTCTTTGCCGTGATAGGCTACGTAAATATTTACGTAGCCTATCACGGCTCAGCGAAGGGATGCAAATGGCGGCTGCTATGCTGGCCACCATTTGCGTCCGCAGACCTGCTGCAGCCAGATGTCCAGCTGCGGATGCACCCGGCCGGTGGCTCCACGGAGTCACCATGGAGCGGAGCTGGCCGGGGAGGATTCCGGGGGGAGGGACAGCGCACCTTCCCCCCCACTGCGGATGCCACTTACGAAACAGGGAAGTGGTTTTCTACATCCCTAGTCCCACATCAGATTAAAAGGAGGGATAGTGTGTGTGTGTTTTTAATGCAAATATTAAAGGAAAAGAAACGTTCCACTATTTTGACATACCAATGCGCACTGAAAGATATTACACTCACATTTTATGTGTATGGGTTGGTTCTAGACTAAATTAGTTGAACTTGGTTCCTATTCAAATCAATTACTTTGTTCTGAACTAAGTTCAACCAATTTGGTCTGGATCCAACCAATTATTAGAATGAAAAGAAAAGTTGTTGACATTAAGGTATTTATTTATTTAAAACAAAAACAAAATGGGGTGGGGGGGACAACCTGCCTTAATGATCACACAGGGCTCCAGTCCGGTTTAAACAGTTTAAAAGTCTCCATGCAGCATGTCCCTGTGGATGTAGACATATGAACCCTGTTCACTCATTCCAGCCACATGGGGGAGGAGCACAGGGATGTCCTCATTGGCACTGCTCCCTCTGTTGTGTTCCCAACAGCCTTCAACACACTGGGGATGAATGTCTGTAGCAGGGAACCCTGCTGTACCTGTGTAGACTCCCTGAGTGAATTAGAGCATTTTAAATTGCACATGAGTGCAGCAGGCTCCCCCACTGCAGAAGCTCAGCCCCAACGTATGGAAAGCTGATGTCGGGAATGTGATGTAGAAGGCGGGGCCTATGAACGTATCCCTGCTGCCTGCTCCCTCGCCCTGCAATTCAAATCATGTGTGGACAAGTGAACAGGACTATAGAGAAAATAACATCTCACCGCAGATGAGCACCTTGACAGACCCCACTTCCCAGATCCAATCGGCTCGAGCATAGTGGGGGGAAAGTGAGCTGCTGCAGCTCATGCGAATCAATGCTAGGAAGCAGCGTATATCCTGTGGATGTGCTTGATCAGATGTTTCTTTGCCCGCTATTCATCTTACTCTTCTTTATATAGTGCCATCAACATCCATGGCATTTTACAGAGTAACATAAGCAAATGAAAATAGGTCTCTGCATCGAGGACCTAACAATCTAGATTTAGACAACCTAGACAATAGGGAGACAGCTGATGGAGAAGGGAAGGAGGGGAAAGGCCGTCACAACAGGAGTGGAATATGAGTACATGTCATTCTGAGGATTCGTTCTTGTTGGGGGTGAAGACTAAGAGGTTACGCCAAAGGCTTCCTCGAAAAGATGGATTTGGGAGGGATTTGAGGAGGGAGAGCATGCACATGGGGACAAGGTAGTAGCATCCGCAGGGACTATCCTCAGGGGAATTTTAGATTATCTAAGTAACTGTATCAACATAAAACAAAATATCTTGTTAAAACAAAGCAGCTCAAAACAACTTGTATGTATAGTAAGGCTTATTAAGTAATTCTGGAACAACGTCTCCATAAACCAAGAACAGAACCATTGTTTATGTGATGTTCAAAAGCAAACTTCATTTCATGTGATCATTACCTATCAAGCAAGCAAGGGAAAGAAAAAACAAAACCACATACTGGCCACCAGTGAATGAGAGATGCACTTGTTGAGTTTAGGTGGCTCTGTGTTATAAGATTTGGTAACTGGACACCATGGCCAAGGCCTTACCTGAAAGGTCTTTCTCCTCCTAGTGGAGAAGTAGCAGTACTCCAGCTCTTCCTGTACTCCTCTCGTTCAGCTTTCTTCTTCCTGAGAGGAGCCGGAATATAGGCAGTCTGGTTACTCTTATTGGGGAGGTACTGATTAAAAGGCACAATTGATTTGGGTTCACTGTAGGATATCCGCCTTGCAGACATATCGTCTTTTCTCACATCAGGCAACTTTCGATGTGGCAAGTCGGATTCAGAATCACTTCCTCTCCCTGTTTAAAAAAAAGGATAAGTTAAAGTACTTAATCAAAGTGTGCCAGATTAAGAATCTTTATATTTGGTGTGGTGGAGTCATCCCCTTCACCCATCTAAATGCCTGGTTTCCATGCTCAGAATACCAACAGCCCCCTGAACATATAATCTAGAAGGGCTCCTTAAATTCCACTGGCAAATGAAGCACACAAATTCCAGCCTCAACTGAGAATGGAGATGAAAGACGATGTAAAAGCATATTCTGTTTTAAGGTCCATCTTGAAGTTTTACAGGGTCAGAAGAATACATAATTCACTAGGTCACAATATTTTTGAGATCCATTTCAATCCGTTTCAGGCCTGGTTTTCGAACAGAAACTGCCTTGGTCGCCCTATGGGATGACCTGTGTCATGAGAGGGGCAGGGGGAGTGAAACCCTGTTGGTTTTCTTAGATCTCTCAGTGGCTTTCAATACCATCAACCATGGTATCCTTCTGGTATGGATTAGGATACGGGGGCACTGTACTGCAGTGTTTCCACTCCTACTCGATGTCAGGATTGATTCTGAGAGCAGGGAGATAGTTAGCAGCTCAGATTCAGAAGAGGAACAGCCAGAACTGGGGGATGCATTTTCCCAAGCCAGTTCAGATATGGGTAAGCGTGCTTCTCAGGTTACTAACTACCAGATGGAAGGCCTGAAGCCTCCTCCTTGCCCCCCTCTGTGAGAAGCTGGGAGGAGGAGGAGGAGGAGGAGAGTGGGGGCTGTGACCTAAGAGATGCTAGATTACGGTGCAGAGCTAAGAGGGAAATGTCAGGGGGGATGCATGAGAGGCGACGTAGGGAAGCATCACTGGAAGGGCGGGACACAAACTTGGTGTTCCCATTTGAATGCCCTGGAGGCATTCCTTTGTAGCCTGACAGTCTTGGAGGATTTGCATCTGTAATGAACCTGTTGATAATGAATTAAAGGCCTGAGACTGAAGTCTCTCTATCTGTGTGTGTAACTGCATCAGGAAAGAGGGGGCCCAAAGGAAATGTGACACTTGGTTAGCCATTTCCAGAGGGTGGTGCTGGGAGATTATTGCTCTGCTCTATAGCAATTGTGCTATGGGGTTCCTCAGGGCTCTATTTTATCACCCATGCTGCTCAACATTGACATGAAACCACAAGGGAAGGTTACCCAGAGATGTGGACTGAGATGTCACCAATATGCTGATGACACTGAGCTCTATTTCTCCTTTTCATCAAATCCAGGTGAGGCAATGGGGTGTTTTGAATCAGTTCTTGGGTGTGGTAATGGACTGGATGAGGGCCAATAAACTGAGACCCAGACAAGACAGAGATACTTGTGATGGGTGGTTCGTCTGTCCAGTTAAGTGGTGTTCAGCCTGTTCTGGAGAAGGTTGAGCGTCCCCTAAAGAAGCAGATTCATAGTTTGGGGCTGCTCTTAAACCCATCATTGTCACTGGAGTCCCAGGTGGCCTCAGTAGCCCAGAGCACCTTTATCAGCTTAGATCGATATACCAACTATGCCCCTACCTCAGGGATGGGCAACACATGGCCTACAGGCTCATTGTGACGCCCAGCCCACCCCCAGTGTAGCCACCAGCACCCCACATTGCCCCACAACTGCACCAATTTTTTCCCCCCATCAGAAAAAGTCACTGTTTCCCACCGAAATTCAGTGGCAACCCGCCACAGCTTAGCTTGTTTTCAGGCTAAAATTATCCATACTAATTCTCCATAGTGGCAAACTGAGAGTTTTGAACTCCCCCCCCCCTCTTTTCAGTGGTGGGGCAGGTCTGGAGGAGCCGGATTGGCCCCTGGACTGCCCAAAGTTGCCCATCCCTGCCCTACCTCGACGGAGATAGCAGTGTGACAATTATTCACGCTCTGGTAATCTCCTGTTTGGATGCATTGTACACGGGGCTGCCTTTGAAAATGAACGAGAAACTTCAGTTATTCCAAAGTACAGCAGCTAAAGTGCCAACTGGGACTGGTCAATGCAATCATATTATGCCAGTACATTAGCACTGGCTGCCAGCCCATTTTCAGACCCAGTTCAAAGTGCTGGTTTAAAGCCCTAAATGGCTTCAGGCCAAGTTACCTGCAGAAGCTTCTCCTTCCATATCTACCTACCTGGGCCCTAAGATCATAATCTGAAGCCCTCTTCCAAGCCCCCCACCAAATGACGTGAGGTAGGTGACTACAACTGTAGGGCCTTTTCAGTGCTGGCATCCCATCTGTGGAACACCCTCACCAGAGTGACCCACCTGGTGAGTCATTATTGTATTTTCAGTGCCAGGTGAAGACCTTTTTATTTTCCAAGGTGTTTTAATAACTATTTTTAGCTCTTTTCGATCTTAGCACTAAAAGCACTGCTGCTGGTTTTATCCGCTGTAGTATTTTTACTCTTTGCAGCTGGTTTTATCTTGGTTTTATCCGCTGCAGTATTTTTACTCTTTGCAGCTGGTTTTATCTTGGTTTTATGTGCTGTACTATTTTTACTCTTTGCTGCCAGTTCTATCTTATGCTGTTTGTTTTATTATGTGCTGTTTTTATTCATTGTTTTACTGTTTGTATTTTATGTTTATAATGTATTGTACACCACCCAGAGACCTTGAGTTATTGGGAAATGTAAAAGCACAATTAATCAATACACAGAAGTGTGCAAAAGGCAGTTGATCTTTTTTGTAAGAAACCACATCTTGTTACTCATCCAAGTAACAAGAGAAAACACAGGTACAGTATATATCCTGCATTATCTTTTCCACTATAATGATTTGTAGGCTTGATGTTTTAGGTGTCTTAAGCAGGAATCTTCAATAAATAACTACAGTACACATAGAACTACACCAGAACATAAGAATCACCTTGCTGGATTAGATCATCAAAGTCCATCTCATCCAGCATTTCAAGCAGCAGAGAATCAAAAGCTCTAGAAGCTCACACACAGGGCATGTGAAAGTGATGGTCATTCATAATTGTTTAACGCCAGCATCTGATACTCAGAAGAATACTGTATCTAAAGATGGAGATTCCCTGGCTAACAGACACTGAAACACCTTTCATTCAAGAATTTGCAAATCCTTTTGAAAAGCCATCAATTCCAGTAATGAATCTGTGGCCAATCAACTTCATTGAATGACCTCGGGTTCAAGCATTACAAAAGAAAGAGAAAAATGTCTGTACCGTTGTAAACTCTACAAAATGAACTCATCAGAACTACTATCACCATTTCTTTCTTTTCCAAGAGGGTAGTGTTGTACACCAACACTGACATGAACAGAAATTCTGCCATCCCATTCAGTTTTTGCTTCTACTAACCAGGTCGCTAACTGGGATTCAAAATGTGTGACTGGAAGAACAAACGCACCTTGGAAAAACAAGTGGTAGGGGGAAAAGCCATTTGTGGGGCATCATTTGGAGCAGAGAAATTGCTATATGGCAAAAGATTTAGCAGATGCGCACACACACTTCACCATCCGAAATTCCCTTCTTGCAAAGCAGGTGTTTTAACTTGTTATAAATATGGATGGACGAATTTGTCAATTTCGGTTTCTCTGAGTTTCCCATTTTTCCAATCTTGTCACAAACTTTGAGAGGTTTTTTTCAAAGTTCACATGAAAATTCACATGCACTTTTGTCCACATTTCTCGTAACACATGCACTTTTGTATGTGACTTTGCTTAATATACACATTTTTTGCAAACAATTTTTCCTAATAAAATATAATGTATCTTAAACATTATTTTCAGTAATATATGTATTTCGGTGCTCAGTCTTCTCTAATATACACATCTTTGTATGCATTTTTTAACTGGAAAGCTCCACTGCAAAATTTGGAGAAGTGTGAATTTTGAAGGATAACAGAGTTTCAGTTTGTGCATTGGTTCAAAAATGTGAAATTAGGGAAGTCTGCAGTAAAATGCAAACCAAATGAATTTCTCCCCCAACCCTAGTTATAACCATACTGTAACAGAGACTCTATGAATACATGTAGTTTGTCCCTTGCACTAATAAAATAAAAATGGAGGAGGAGACAGAAGTTACTTTGGTGATAAATTGAATTATTGTAGCAATAGATCAGATCATCTTGCTGTGCATTTGCTTCTTTGCTGTTCAGCACTTTTGTTTATGAAACTCAAACAGTCCAAGAGGTAGAGAAAGGACTTGACCATGACTGAAAAACTGACTTTGTCACATTTAAAAAACAAAAATGTACTATTAATGTATTTGTTATTACTTCCATTAAAATACAAGAAGCTAATTGTCTAGTCCAATAGATTAAGCATTCCATTTGGACTGGAAAAACGTCTATTCAAATCCTCACTCAGCTTTGAAACTCACTGGGTGACCTTGGACCAGTCGCTGTCTCTCAGCCTATCCTACCTCACAGGGCTGTTGTGATGATAAAAGACAGACATGTATGCCAACTGAGCTCTTTGAGGAAGAGCATGATACAAATGAGAAGATAAATACAATAAATCATAACATAAAATATAATCACAAGCCCATTGAAGTTAGAGACCTTAAGCATGATTAACCCTGTGATCGATTATGGATTTAAACTCTGAACTTAAGCAGCATTTTTGAGACATGAAAAGAAAAACATTGTTCTCCTTCAAAATCTTTCAAAGTCAGGCTTAGCCCAGAGAACTGGAAAGAGAAATAAAGTCATCCTCTCTGAGAAGAGAGATTCACAATACTACTACTATACCGCTGTCAACAATGCCTGACCATCTATATTCTGTGCCAACTATTTTTTAAATGCTATATAGAAAAGACAATTTTCTTTACAGCATACATTAGGGTTGATCACTTAAGAACTGGTTCCTCTTTCTTTATAGCACTATGCATTCCAAGCTGTGTATTCCCCATCCTCATATTCTCATTGCCTCCTGGTCCCACTTTATTACTTAAGCCAATGTCTGCCCAATATCTCCTTACACTTCAGACCCAAGAAGCACCATCTCATAAATTAAGACTGCTATGACGTAACTTCCAACCCACCTTCCAAGACAAAAACTGCAAATGATGAAAGACTTCAACTGAGGTGTGAGCAAAACTATCTAACGTGCTCTCAAGCCATAAATCAGCATTCAAAGCAAGTTCCTTTCCTGCTTCATGGGATCAGGAAGGCACAACACATTCGTACAGCTGACACCAACTTCTTCAGCCATTTTACACCAAAAGAGACATGTGTCACATTCAATAGGTGCCCTGGGGAGCACAGCTTACCATCACTGCTTCCTCTTAGCACCACATCTGGAGACGGCGTCTGCTGGGAGCGGGAGCCAAAGGAATCCAGACTATCAAAAGAATCATCTCTACCATGGCGAGGGGGAGAAAGGGAGTCACTGCGTTCGGAGTCCCAACAGTCTACATAACCACTGTCGCGGATGCTGCGCTTGGGGCTTTCAACATCCTCAGTGTCCTAATGTGAAAGATGGGGAGAAAGAAGTCCTTAAAGAAATTCACTTACACAAAACAGTAAGAATTCTCTGTGAATCTTGCCTGCATGCAGCTATGGCTGGAGAAAGACAAATACTTTTCTAAGTCAGTTGAGAGTGGTACAGTAGAATCATTGCTCTACTGGCGTTCACACATTTCTTTTGTACCAAAGTTGTCTCTGGTCAAATAGGTTTTGGAAGTTTTTGAAACTACAAAAACCTCTTTAACTGGGGAGAAAAGAAATATGTGAATACACTATAGGAAGCAATGAGTCTCTCACACCACTTCCAATTCTCTTTAAAGAACTAATTGTTTGTTTCCAGCTCTGTTTACCAGAGGAGATGGTGGAATGAATGTACGCACCATAGTACACAGGCAACGATGCCTTTGTCATATCACCTTCAATCACCTATCACCATCTAAATCTTCCATCTTCTCTCTTCGAAGTCATGTTAATCTGTCACAGCAAACACAACAAGGAGTTCTGTGGCACCGTTAAAAGGCTAACCCATTTATTATGGCATGAGGTTCTGCAGGCTAGAACACATTCAATCAGATGCAGGTGTACCAAGCAGTTAAAAATAAAAAATCAACCTGAAACATGATTGATCCTTCATCCATATCCTCTTCATATTCATTGTCCACATCATACTGGCAAAGGCATCTTGGCTTTAAGTTAACACGCAAGGCATGTCTAACCTCACCGAACAGATCTCTTGTATTGGTCTGGAACACCAGTAGCATGAATTTGCTGTTGCTGCTTTTGGCTCAGCCAAAATAATAAAGCTGGGAGCTCCAGCAGCCTCTTTCTACCTTGAGGAGAAATGCCACTTATAGAAGAGGGGATGTCTTTCTTCCTGAAGCAATCAGTAATGGGGGAAGAAGAAAAATATGCAAAACGCTTTTCCTGATGCCGCTGAGGAATTCAGTCTTGCTCTTTGCTTGTTGCCAGCTCCTGGCTCTGGGGGATATGAAAGCACTTGTAGCTGACCCACATGTTCAGAGCAGTGAGAACAATGGCCGTCTTTGACAGCCTCGCGATTATAAATTCTTTCCAGTGCAAGCTGCACATACTAAAACACTGAAAGCTCCCAAAGAGGGAAAAGGTCAGTGGAAGCCATCCTCAGCCTTGTATTATTAGGACATTCCCCCTTGTTTCAGCTAGTATCTTATCATCGGTAACAAAAGCATGGGGCCAAGACAAACAAAAATAAGGCCTCTACTGAAAGGCAAACTTTCTGAAGGTTTTCCCTCAGCCCTCCACCCTCTGAATCAAAAAGGTGGGGACTTACATTATCACTTACATGGAGTCATCTGAAAAGCCTGAGATGAGAAATGCTTCTCAGAGGTCACTTTAAAATGTTAGAAAGCTGCCAACAGAAGCTTTCACTGAAGGAAATTTGTTCAGAAGTTTCTGCCTCATGTGCTACAAAGAAACAAGACATACCCTCAGTCTCTTTCACGTGTGTGTATGTGTGTATGAATGAATACACACACACATATACACACACACACACAAGCTATTGTACATGTACCTCTAAAACCAAACTGCACATTTAATCAAGAGATGTTTGCAGATATGTGGATCCTATAGGCACACTTGTCAAGGAGTCAGGATTGGCCAAAATACCCTGTTAGGTGTGTCCCCAGTGGCAAATCTGGGTGTCTCACTGCACTGCGTGTAGAATGGTCCTTAAAAAAAGTGTGGATGTGGAAAGACGAGGTTCAAATCCTCACTCAGCTATTAAGCATGGGTCATTTCACACATTACAAGAGAGACAAACCTAGGTTTTCTACCAAGCACACACTCAAACTCACAGTTCCCTAAAAGAGCGCTGGTATGATGCACGTGTTTCCAAATATGTGTTTCTTGTAGTCCCACGTTATATTTTTAGGTGCACTCTAAAAAATTTCCTAGCTGTACACTTAAAAAAAAAAAAGTGCCCAGGGTCTTCAAAAAGTCACTACCTCCTTTTGTATAGATGTTGTTCAATCTGGCCTCATTCAGCATACTTACACTCTGATCCTATACTAGTTTAGTAGTAAGTCCTGCTTTTCAATAGGATGTCTTCCTGAGAGCAAAGGATTGAAGCACCACCATCTACATGTCTGAGGACTACAGTATGTGATATTTTCCTGTATGGTGTGTGAACAACAGAGAGCACACGCCAGTTAGCGCTGCATCATCCACATATCAAGATGTGATGTTGGGCATGGAGGTGCTCTGTATTTTATACAGCCTTTTTGTTGTTGTGGGCTTCTGTCAAACTTATAGGCTGGCACTAAAGTGGAAATTATTATCATCATCATCATCATCACCACCACCACCACCTCCACCACTATTATTATTATTATTATTATTATTTATTGGTGATGTGCATGTGAGGGGTGGACCTGTATATTGTAGGAATCCCAGGGAGTTCACTGCAGACACATTGCACCCGCTTATAGGATCTCTGCCACTTGGTGTCAAGAATGGAGCATTGGGTCCCCAAGTACAGCATTTTTGGTTCCAACCTATGCACACTTAGCTAGGAGTAAGCTCCACTGAAAACAATGGGACTTACTTCTGAGGAGACATGTATAGGGTTGTACTGCAATTTCCCAATAGGAGTAAATAAGAAGTATACCCTTACATACAAGAAAGGAAAGGGATACACCTGAGGAACACAAGTGGGTTGCGGATAAACTCTGTCCCTTCTCCTGGTGACCCAAGCCATTAAGGATCAAGCCTGTTCCCGTCTACATAACCTAATCCTTTTTCTTGGTCACAGAAATCCCATTTCTTATAAGGCAGGCCATTCTTATTATACCTAGATGGCAGATGAGAGGCTGGGCTGAGTGCCCAAGAGCCCCCCAAAACCTGGAGCCAGCACTTCCTCTAATTTTACCTCAGCATGCAGAAACCAAGCAGCTGTTATTTCCTTCCACCTGTACACAACACTTTGCACCTTTCCCCCAGATTTCTAGGCATCATTCCCCCTCCAACACACAATGTATGCAACTCTGTCAGGTAAAGACAACTTAACACATTCTGGTGTCTTGATTCAAAAAATCCAGCGGCTGCCCATATAGTGGTAAAAAATAAACCATCTAATTGACAATTTGCTGCTCCTTTAATGGCGCCCCCAAAAATCTTGCTTGAGGTGGGTTGCCTCACTTTGCTTAATTGTAGGGTCAGCCCCAGCAGCAGCGCACCCACACTGAGAAGTCATTGTGATATATACAAACCTAATAAATAACACAGGATGCAAAACACAATAAAATTATTTTGTATTCATACAAGATGGCTATTTACCTGTATAGCATTAAAAAGGTATTCTATACATTGCTAGAAAAGAACCAGAATTCCAGTTCCCAAAGCCAATCCCTATTAAAAACCCTCTTTGCCTTCTCCCACGCCACCCCAACCCATCTGACATCTTTCTCAAATTCTCTGACGCTCCACATCTTGCATACCAATAGAATACATTTAATCCTTTGGCAAACCACCAATTTTTGAAAAAGAGGGAGAGAAAAAGAGAATGTTTGACTATCATGGAAAAGTTCAGCAGCAAGAGGAATGAAAATCAGATGAATTATCCAATAACACAGACCACTTTTCATTCATAAAACATTTCAAACATTCAAAGCAGGCTTGTTTTTGTTTTGTTTGCTTTTTTTTAAGTAAGCATTTGAATGAATTAAGGAATGAATGGACTGTAAAATAAAGCCTTGGTTCTGAAATTGTAAGTTTTGTTAGATTGTCATTTGAATAGAAGTTCTGTTCAGCTTGGTTTTGTCTGTCATGCCAGTCATTTAAAAGGGCAGGAGGGTGCACTAGAATGTACCAATGGAGAGGACATTCACCCCCTCTTTCTATGTAACTGGACCAGATCCGTGGCTAAGAGCGTGAGCTGTGATCTAGGAAGTAAGCCTCAGTCATAAGCTCACTAGCTGGGCTTTGGCATAGGAATACTGCCCTGCTTACAAGGCTGTTGTAAGGATTACCAAGATAACATGACATTTACTACTTTGTAAATGTCATGTTATCTTGGTAATACTTTGAACATTTAAAAATATGCTATTTAATTGCAAGGTATTATTCTTTATTACAGTAATTCACATGTATGTAACTATGCAGCCTCTGTGTTTGCAACCTATTGTCACAGCCTCACTTCAAATATGTGGGTCAATTCCTTTGCTTACATCTGTATTATTACTTTTTTTTTTTAACCAATAATCTGTACCATGGCATTCCATAATGCAACAGTTATCGCAGCCATCTGGATAAAATCAAGTCCACAGACACACAATAAAAGTAGTCATAACAGCCACATAGAAGATCTCTATCCCCAACCATTTCACATATTACAAACATATTGTGGATTGAGAAAAATTTAGGAAAAAATGCACTAGAAAACATTTTATTATCTAGTTGACCTGGTTATTGTTGTTTGGAGGATGGATATACGTAGAAGCAACCAATGATGAACCAAATTCTGGAGCCCTACAACTCTCTGATCCACAGATCCTAACACAGATATGATAGTGCCTGAAGCAGAAAACCTGGTTCTGCTAATTAACAAGTTCTCCTGCACACGCTGTAGTGAAATGAACGGGAGGTAGACAAGAGTTCTTCCTTTATAACACCCAGTAGTCACTCGCTTCTGTTCCTGGGTGCATGTGCTTCTCAAAAGTCTGAGTCGGGGGAAAAAGCCAATAAGCACGGGAATGGTTTTCCACCACACCAGTACAATGCAGTCCATCTTTGTTGAGCTAGGAGCCAAGCTTGCCCCCAGACCTAAGTACAAAGGGTCTGAGTGTGCTCTTCCATATACTCTTTCTCACACATACAGACTAAGATCCAAGGATGTAACAAGCGGTCAGTTGCTCCTCCCTGAAACCGCCCCTCAGGCTCCCCTCGCCCACCTTGGGGCTATTCTTTTCAGTCCAGTTCCAGTAGTAGAGGGAGAGACAGTGGCTGGGGGAGGGCTCTACACCCACCCAGCATCTCTATATGCTATGGGGGATCTGCCACTTTCATGCCAACTTTGTTTCTAACACTGGCCAAGTTCCAGTTCATTGCTTAGGCACTGGTAGAGGATATTCCCTAGGCACCAAGCTCCAAAAGTGAGATGCGCTTAAAAGAGAAGCAGCAAAAGAAGGAAACAGCATGGAAGTAGTTGTTGAGGTGACACAATTGTCATCCTGCCCACGCCCCTGAGCCACGCTTGCCACACCCCTGCCCCGCTCGTCCCCTGCCTGCGTTCGCCCGGGCGGCCTCGTCAAGCTCAATTGCCATATTGGAGGGGGTAGGGGAAATATGGCAATCGCAAAAATACGCATATTTGAGTATACACAAAATGGAGCTGTGAATGGCCCATATACTCAAGGTTACAGGCATTTGCTTGCATTTTCACGATCACCATTTTTTGGCCAAAAAATGGTGATTGCGGAGCTCAACGAGGCCACCCAGGTGAGTACAGGCAGCTCGGTGTGTGCCAAGGAGCTCGAATGCGGGTCCGGGTGTGCACAAGTGGGGGCAGGGGCTGGGCGGGTGGCCGGAGAACCTGGATGGGACGGGTGCCCATCCATAGTTGTAGTAGACCATTGTACATATGAAGAAGCTGATTAACATGAACTTCGCATTATACTGTAATAACTACAACCCTTATATAAAACTTGGTTGTGTGGTATCAGACTTCTTTATTCTATTTATTTGGCTTAAAGAGTTATACTTCACCTTTTCATCAAACATCTCCCCAAAGCAGGAGTTTAAAAGTAGAGCTGAGCTGTATTAAACCTGGAGCACAGAAGAAATTCAAAGGTCTACCATTTTAGTCCCATCAGCAGGGTTCCCGTGTTGGTGGCTAGACTACCATTTTCTTTCCCCCACAATGCCTCAGGTGTAGCTTGGCTTCAGGGAATTGTATAGAAAATGGCTACTGCCCATTGGGAGTGTCATGCTTCCCTACAATGCCCTGGCATGACACTATGTGGGGAAATAAAATGGTGGCTGGCCCAACAACATAGGAGCTCTGCTGTTGTTAAGACATTATACCACACAGAGACCATGAGAATCATGCAGATGCTACCCATCATGCAGATGCTACCCATGTATTGTGCAATGTTTAAAAACTTCTTACTTTATCACAGCCCAGCACATATAGCAGCTACCCACCACCATTACTATCGCCCCATGGTGCTAGTGTGCAGAGTCTGAATGTCCCAAGCCAGCATATGTTAAATTATGTTATGATACGCCAGCCTCCTCGAACCCAGTGTTCACCAGACGTGTTGGACTGAAACTCCCATCACCCCCAGCCAGCATGATGGGAGTTGGAGTCCAACACATCTGGTGAGCATCAGGTTGGGGGAAGCAGGTCTACACTTAGAGCAAGCACTGTTTAAACTGGCTCTTACTGCCTCTACTGACAGAAAACCTCCTTCTCAAGCCAACAGTGTAAAAAAATTACATGAGCATTGAAGTTGGCAGAATAATATATACAGGAACAATATTGTTCAAAATGTACTTGAACAATATTCATGGTTAACATGAATTAATTAATTAAAGGCTGCATTGTATCCATTCAGAATCTGTAAGAGCGTTTAGAAAATACGGCCTTAAGCACTTATTCATATTTCATCCCACTGCCCATCATTCAAATGACTCTCAAATTGTAAAAATAAAATAAAATAATGATAACAAAATCTGTTGGGTGCAAGCCACACTATTTGGAAGAAATCCAAGCCTTTAATAGTTTATTAAAAACCTATTTTTGTCCCCAAAGTGACAACAATACCTTCCTCATCTGTGTCAGCAACCCTTCAAACTCCTTCAGGTTCAGTGTCGCTCCACTGTAGGAAGTGCTGCTGTTGGCGGTCTTCCCCAGCCAATAGATGGCGACTAAAACCTGAAAAATTCAAAGGACATTAATTGGGGAGCAAAACCTATCCAAACCATTTGGTCAGTTCAGTACAGTAACTTTGCCTAGCTGTCTCTCAGCCTTCGTAAATCACATTGTAAATCACAGAAAAAGTCTTTAACATGCACAGGGTGCAATCCTATACACACTTACCTAGGAGAAGGTCTCATTTAACTCAGTGGGGCTTGTTTCTGAGTAGACATTTATAGGATTGCACTATAAATCCTTTGTAAGCGGTTTGTTTTTTTTAAGGTTTTCTATTTCACAAGGGGAACAAGACAGAAATTGTCTTTCATGTTGTAAAAGAGCAAGAATGGTATTACATGTAACACTGTTGTAAAGACTTTGTAGTCACATTAGTACGCTGGCATTTTTAACGTATGTGAAGTAGCAACAATAGAGCTCATTATCAAACCTTGTTCAACAATCCCTGGGAGGCCAAATAAAGAAAACCAAAGCACACCAGCTCCTCAAGAGTCACAGGCTTTAGAGATCAATGAAATGGTTTAAAAAGACTTCCCAGTAGAACTAAAATTGCTTATAGTATATCTTCATACATTGCTATCAAAATTCTAAGATATTAAAATAATTTGCCATTGACTTTCATAGAAATACTGACTGTATGACAAATGCTTATTATAGTTCTGTTAGAATACAGGGCTTAGTTTGATTAATCTGCCATTCTAATGGGTGCTGAGGTGGCTTAGCATTTCTAATTTCTTAATCATAAAAAATAATCAAGTATACCAGTTCCTGGGGAACACAAGTGGGAGGGTGCTGTTGCACTCATGGCCTGTTTGTGGGCTTCCCGCAGACATCTGGTTGGCCACTGGGCAAACGCATTGGACTATGTAGGCCTTTGGTCTGATCCAGCACGGCTCTTATGTTCTTAACCTCAAAGGAGTAAAGTGCTTCTCTGTATCTTACAAAATACACATGGGTTTTTTTAGCTGTCTTTTTCCTTTACATACACAGGGTCTCTAAATTATACAATTTGTATGTGCTTATTAAATTTGTACAAAGCCTCTCCAGACAAGTAGCAATGACAGCTAACAAGAAATTGCACCATTATACTACCAATAGGAGGGCTGAAAGAACATGGCCTGCCCAAGGCCTTCTTATGAGTTTATGTCTCAAGGGAAATTTTAAACAGAGACTTCTTCAGTCCCAATTCATTGACCTGGTTCACCCAACATTACAACCCACCATGGGGGATCCCCCATGATGGGTTGCCATGACATCCAAACACGACACAGTTTCTTCAGGCTGGCTTATTTTTTTATGAACAAGCCACCCTGTGAACCCATGGCTTGTTGTTGGGTTGTTCAGGGTGGTTTGTTTTCAGGGTGGCTTATCACGATGTCCAAACCCGGCAGGGTAAGTTCATCATGGATTGTCAGGAATGGCTAGAGAGCTGCCTGGCAAGAGTGGCAAAAAAATCCTGCCACTCCTCATGATCTTACTAGTGCAGCCCCCATCCTCCCTCTTCCCTTGTCAGTGCCCTTCATCCTGTGCTCCTAAAAATAAAGAAAAAGGAGAGTGCCCTGAACATGTTTGCAACCATTTTAAAAATTATTTTAAATTTTCAGTCTTGCGCAAGTGCACAGATATGAAAATCTGCCACTATGAAATCTGCGTCATTTTCTGCTCAGTTTTACTGCTCTGCCATGAAATTTGTGTATTTTATCCATCTGCCTCATTGCTCTGCCATGCAATTTGCATAATTTCCCCTCAGCTTTACTGTTCTGCCTTTGAAATTTGCATATATTTACAGATCCCCTTCACTGCTCTGCTTTGAAATTTGCATATGTTTACCAATTCATCTCCCTGCTCTGTAACCCACATGTTTACCTGACAGGTAACAATGGAGACCAGCAGATGGAAGCCACAAGCCCAAAGCAGGGGAGAAAGCAGCTGGCAGCTGTGGGAGAAGGATCTTTTCAGGTGGGTGTGTGTACTTCGGGAGTACACCTTTAAAAAAAAAGGTGTTGGCTAGAAAGGGAAACTGAAGGGGAGGATGAAATAGACACGAACACTGCACAAAGGGGATATCACTATCCCTTGCTACATAGCAGGGAGGTGATCTTGCACTCTTGCATAATTACGTAACTCCTAGCACTTTCCCCACCACCCTTTGGGCTAACCAGGGTTTGCTTTGTTGTTGTTGTTCAGTCGTTCAGTCATGTCCGACTCTTCGTGACCCCATGGACCATAGCACGCCAGGCCTTCCTGTCCTGCGCTCTCTCCCGGAGCGTGCTTAAGTTCATATTCATTGCATCCATGATGCTATCTAGCCATCTCATCCTCTGCCGTCCCCTTCTCCTTTTGCCTTCAGTCTTTCCCAGCATCAGGGTCTTTTCCAGGGAGTTTTCTCTTCGCATTAGGTGGCCAAAATATTGGAGCTTCAGCTTCATTATCTGTCCTTCCAATGAGCACTCAGGGTTGATTTCCTTTAGGATGGACTGATTTGACCTCCTTGCAGTCCAGGGGACTCGTAAGAGTCTTCTCCAGCACCACAGTTCGAAAGCATCAATTCTTCGGCGCTCAGCCTTCCTTATAGTCCAGCTCTCACAGCCATACATTACTACTGGGAAAACCATAGCTTTGATTAGACGGACCTTTGTCGGCAAGGTGATGTCTCTGCTTCTTACTATGCTGTCTAGGTTGGCCATAGCTTTCCTCCCAAGGAGCAAGCGTCTTTTAATTTCATGGCTACAGTCACCGTCTGCGGTGATCTTGGAGCCCAAGAAAGTAAAATCTGTCACTGCTTCCATTTCTTCCCCTTCTATATGCCAGGAAGTGATGGGGCCAGATGCCATGATCTGACTTTTTTTAATGTTGAGTTTCAAACCAGCTTTTAAACTCTCCTCTTTCACCCTCAACAAGAGGCTCTTTAGATCCTCTTCGCTTTCTGCCATTAGGGTGGTATCATCTGCATATCGGAGGTTATTGATAATTCTCCCAGCAATCTTAATTCCGACCTCTGATTCATCCAACCCGGCATTTCTCATGATGTACTCTGCATATAAGTTAAATAAGCAGGGTGACAATATGCAGCCTTGTCGTACTCCTTTCCCAATTTGGAACCAATCGGTTGTTCCATGTCTGGTTCTTACTGTTGCTTCTTGACCCTCGTACAGGTTTCTCAGGAGACAGGTCAGGTGGTCTGGTACTCCCATCACTTTAAGAATTTGCCACAGTTTGTTGTGATCCACACAATCAAAGGCTTTCGCGTAGTCAATGAAGCAGAAATAGATGTTTTTCTGGAATTCTCTTGCTTTCTCCATGATGCAGCGAATGTTGGCGATTTGATCTCTAGTTCCTCTGCCTCTTTGAAACCCTGTTTGTACTTCCGGTAGTTCTCGGTTCGCATACTGCTGAAGCCTAGCTTGTAGGATTTTGAGCATCACCTTGCTGGCATGTGAAATGAGCGCAATTGTGCGGTAGTTTGAACACTCTTTGGCGTTGCCCTTCTTTGGAATTGGAATGTAAACTGACCTTTTCCAGTGTTGTGGCCACTGCTGAGTGTTCCAGATTTGTTGGCATATTGAATGCAGCACTTTAACAGCATCATCTTTTAGGATTTTAAATAGCTCGGCTGCAAACCCTGGTAATGTTTAAGGTTGAAGAGAAGGTTGAGAGAACCCACACTAAAAAGGAAAGGAATTAGGGAGGGAGTGCACAGTCCTTGAACCTGCTCCAGACTTCTTAATGATAGTTAAGAAATCAGGGGACCTAGACAGGCTATGTATTTTTTAGAATGTTATGTCTGCACTGCCCCCAAGGTCCTCACAGCCCGTTTAAAGGTTATTCCTCCCCACGTCCTTTTCTGGTGTTCAGGGGCACACTGTATCTACTGTACTGGAGGGAGGGGGCAAATGCAATGAAATATTCAGCATCATTTGACCAGGGGGTGGGGTGGGAGGGAGAGGGATTAAAATCACAAGCCCGCAGTTCCAAGTGCAGGAAACCTACAGACAAAAGCACCTGATTAGTCCCAGGATAGAGAAAGACAAGGAGAAAATGAAGAGTAACCAAGAATACTGGTCTAGGTAGGGACCAGTGGAGGCTGGTGGCTCCGATGTTAGTGGGGCGACTCCACTCTGGGTTTCAGCCAGAACCAGTCAGAACTCTAAAGGAGCTGTCCAAGGTGCAAAGCCACAAACATGTGAAGCATCTTGGAGAGCTCCTTTAGAGTTCTGACTGAAACCCGGAGCGGCTCCACCACCCCACTGACATCGGAGCCACCAGCCTCCACTGATAGGAACACAAGAAGCTGCTTTATACAGAGTCAGACCACTGCTCCATCTAAGTTCCGTACTGTCCGCGCTGTCTGCTGACAGCTCTCCAGGCCCAGTTGGAGGGGGACTCTCTCGCAGCCCTCCCTGGTGATGCTAGGGAGCAAATCTGGGACTTTCGGCACGTGAAGCATGTCTGTCTGCTGACAGCTCTCCAGGCCCAGTTGGAGGGGGACTCTCTCGCAGCCCTCCCTGGTGATGCTAGGGAGCAAATCTGGGACTTTCGGCACGTGAAGCATGTCTGTCTGCTGACAGCTCTCCAGGCCCAGTTGGAGGGGGACTCTCTCGCAGCCCTCCCTGGTGATGCTAGGGAGCAAATCTGGGACTTTCGGCACGTGAAGCATGTCTGTCTGCTGACAGCTCTCCAGGCCCAGTTGGAGGGGGACTCTCTCGCAGCCCTCCCTGGTGATGCTAGGGTGCAAATCTGGGACTTTCGGCACGTGAAGCATGTCTGTCTGCTGACAGCTCTCCAGGCCCAGTTGGAGGGGGACTCTCTCGCAGCCCTCCCTGGCGATGCTAGGGAGCAAATCTGGGACTTTCGGCACGTGAAGCATGTCTGTCTGCTGACAGCTCTCCAGGCCCAGTTGGAGGGGGACTCTCTCGCAGCCCTCCCTGGTGATGCTAGGGAGCAAATCTGGGACTTTCGGCACGTGAAGCATGTCTGTCTGCTGACAGCTCTCCAGGCCCAGTTGGAGGGGGACTCTCTCGCAGCCCTCCCTGGTGATGCTAGGGAGCAAATCTGGGACTTTCGGCACATGAAGCATGTCTGTCTGCTGACAGCTCTCCAGGCCCAGTTGGAGGGGGACTCTCTCGCAGCCCTCCCTGGTGATGCTAGGGAGCAAATCTGGGACTTTCGGCACGTGAAGCATGTCTGTCTGCTGACAGCTCTCCAGGCCCAGTTGGAGGGGGACTCTCTCGCAGCCCTCCCTGGTGATGCTAGGGAGCAAATCTGGGACTTTCGGCACGTGAAGCATGTCTGTCTGCTGACAGCTCTCCAGGCCCAGTTGGAGGGGGACTCTCTCGCAGCCCTCCCTGGTGATGCTAGGGAGCAAATCTGGGACTTTCGGCACGTGAAGCATGTCTGTCTGCTGACAGCTCTCCAGGCCCAGTTGGAGGGGGACTCTCTCGCAGCCCTCCCTGGTGATGCTAGGGAGCAAATCTGGGACTTTCGGCACGTGAAGCATGTCTGTCTGCTGACAGCTCTCCAGGCCCAGTTGGAGGGGGACTCTCTCGCAGCCCTCCCTGGCGATGCTAGGGAGCAAATCTGGGACTTTCGGCACGTGAAGCATGTCTGTCTGCTGACAGCTCTCCAGGCCCAGTTGGAGGGGGACTCTCTCGCAGCCCTCCCTGGCGATGCTAGGGAGCAAATCTGGGACTTTCGGCACGTGAAGCATGTCTGTCTGCTGACAGCTCTCCAGGCCCAGTTGGAGGGGGACTCTCTCGCAGCCCTCCCTGGCGATGCTAGGGAGCAAATCTGGGACTTTCGGCACGTGAAGCATGTCTGTCTGCTGACAGCTCTCCAGGCCCAGTTGGAGGGGGACTCTCTCGCAGCCCTCCCTGGTGATGCTAGGGAGCAAATCTGGGACTTTCGGCATGTGAAGCATGTGCTCCAGTACTTAAATGTGCCCCTGCCCAGTTAGGGGGATGAACCCTAAGCAGGTAGAGATATTAATTTTTATGAGCACTATCTTTTTTTAAGATAATTTCAGACTATGAAATTATAATTATTTTATAATTATAAAATTAATAAACTTTAATAAATACCGAAACACAAACAGACTATGAAATTAATTATAATTTCATAGTCTGTTTGTGTTTCGGTATTTATTAAAGTTTTCCTGTTTATTTAGAAACTCCCAGTGCTGTGCTTGGGATCAGTCTAGATAACGATCAGATAACTGACAGGAAACTTCCACTTACAGAAATAAATTCATTGCAGGGGAGGGGCGAAGCACACCCATATATGATGATGTGAACTGAAAATGTTCCACTATTTTACCATTTAGGAAGCCAACTTTTTCATGATACATTTCCTGATTTTTTTTTAATAAGTTCTTGTATTCAGACACTGATGGAATTCTCTGTTGAGTTATCATCCTTTGCTTTGACTACAGTCAAAAGAAGGAGTCCGACTGTGTGACATTAACAGTTAGGAAAAATGACTCAAAAATTGAAACATAACATTTGTCACCTGAAATATAGGAAGCGTACCCCCCAAAAAGAAAAAGACAATGCAGCCTGTCTTTTGGCAAGAGCTGTTGCAGGGACAATGTTGCATCAGTGTTCACCCAGTTGAGCAGGCTCCAGTTTGATTCCATAACTGGCGATGGACTATAAAAATCAGGGGCCCAAAATGTGGACCTCCCATATGAATCTTCCCATATGAACCTTCCTACTTGCTGACTTCAGCACAGGAGGCTGTGGGCAGTATGCAGTGGTGTCATTCCACAAACTCAAACAGGGCTAGCGGAGCTCCACTGAATCTTTCTGTTGCCTAAGTGGTTGCCCATTACATTTGTGCAACTGTTTGTGCAAGCAGTTGCGCAACAGGTTGCATAACAAGTTGACAACAGGTTGCATAAGAGTTATGCTCAACGGGTTGTACAGGCATAATGCACAACCACTTGCACAAACATAACTTCAGTTGGATTTTTCTCTTGCACATAGTTCAGAACCTAGTTTCTGCTAGCGCAACATCATTTGCACTAATGGAATGACACAACTGGATACTACCCTGTGCTCTGAATTCTACTCCTGTATGAGATTAAGGGTCCAATCCTAAACACACTTGCTTGAGAGTAAGCCCCCTTGTGCTCAATGCCACTTACGTCTAGGTGACTATGCTTAGGGTTGCACTGTAAGACTGCAGTCATGTACCTGGAAGAAAGTCTCACTGGATTTGTCTAGTATGATTTCTCTTTCTCTAGATTTGTCTTGGCATTCTCTATAAGGTATGGGGTTGCAGCCATGCAGTCTGATCCAATACATATTTACTCAGAAGTAACACCCACTAGGGATTGGGCTGCATGGCTGCAAGCCCCATATATACTTAAGTATATTTAAGCCCACATAGAACAACTATGTTCTATGTGAGCTTGAGATGAAGAGGAGAAAGGGTTAGACCCCCCTCTCCCAACACCGTGGATTTGACCCTAAATGCCCACACTCTGGGACAATTTTTTACAAACAGAAAATTATAATGAGATCTCCAACAGATTGTATAGTTTGGTTCCTAATTGGGAGTAAGCCTAATTGAATTTAGTGGGACTTATTTCTGAACAAATATGCCTGTGCTCAAACTCAAAGACTAAGTATTAATAGCAGGGCTTAAAAAAAGAGAGAAAAAAAAAAGGTCTTCTTCTTGCAGTTAAAGTTAGAGTGCTTCACTTCTGTCAAGAAGCATCTTAACAATGAAGAATCGTTGGAAAGGTAAGATAAAATTTCAATAATCCAATTGAAATGGGCCATGACTTTGGAATTGCCTCCCCAAAGGACCTGCTGGGCGGCATCATTTCAAAATCATAGAAAGCACCTCTAATAATCTTTTTTAAATTCTACCAGGATTTCTATGCCATGACTGCTTCTGTTGCTAGATTTGGATTGTAGAGGGGGGAGTAAACTGAAAGAGTTTTAATTATAAGTTCTGATTTGGTAAACCTGCTAGAGAAACTCTTCTGGCTGGGAAGGCAAGTTAGATTTTATGATTATGATTTATTTCACCAATAATTCCTGCCTCTTTGAAAAACAAGATACCTGAAGATAAATAGTTTTTAGTAAACCTTGCATCAGGCAACTTTAAATGCAACAATTTCAAACGGTTCCCTTGTATATCCGTGCACTGTTGGAGGAAAACCATTACAGCACCAATGATAGGAAAGACAAGATAAAATAATGCTGCCCTTTTTACCTGTGCCTACGATTATAGGCTTGAAAAGTTCTTACTGAAAGGTCTTGGCATTTCCTGAGAGTATTCAAGGATGTTAGCCAAATAGAACTTGAATGCTTGGTAGTTTACAGATGACAGTAAAGCCAGAAGTTTTGTCTGGCTTTAGATAGTTTATCTAATTCCATGAACAACTGAATTTAAAATGTCCTTCCTCACTGTACACCTCCAAAACTGCTACTACTGTCACTGGTTTCAATCAACAAGACAACAGAATAGAAAAGGCAGTTTTGAAACTGCAGTCCATCTGAACGACACAGAAACAAATGGAAGTTTGCAGCTGCAGTGAAAAATGACAATCCTACAAAGTTTATATAGAAGACCATTTCAGTGGTAATGTAGATGCTATTTCTTGAAGTGTCAGGCACAAACCTATTAACCTAGCAGATGTCCAAAGTACTCTTTGCAAAATTGGGAAGGGCAGTTTTGTTTTTCTTAAAAGTGGTTACTTCATTTGTGCCAAAGATTAAAACCCTGCTGGTGCCTATGGGAGTTCTGTTATTTCCTAATTGAAGCTGCAGCAAAGATAGCTTTCCGTGGCAGCACCACCGATCATGAATTGCAAAGAGACAAAGTGCATACCAATACACAAAAGCTCTTTTCACCCCCATAACATTGAGTTTCAAGCTTAGTTTGTTACAACAAATCTATCCAGAGCAAGCGGGGTGGGGGGAATACTACAAAATTTAAATACTTACATTTTTCAGCTTCCTGCTACGGTCAAGATTCCTGGATGCATGGCGCACACAAGAAGAAAGGAGAGAGAAATATCAGAAAGCAGAAGCTCTTTCCAAGAGCTTGTATTATGCAGTAGGTCACATGTTTCCCCTAACAAAAGCCTGCAGGATGTGTCTGCTGGTTAGAAACACATGAAGGCAACTGGGAAGATGGAGAGCAATAACTCATTCATTTTACAACATGAAACCATGTTCCCAGCGTTATTACAATCAACAGAGATATTATTTTAGCTACAAAATAATAACAATAGGTGAGCAACTATTCCTCTTAGGAACTAAACCAGTGCAAAAACAAATGCAGAAAGAGGGGCACGCTGTCCCCAGCCTCAGCATTATCTTGCTAGATGTATGAACTTTTGCCAATGACTATGATTACTTTGGTATGATTGACAAAGCGATCATGGCAAAGGTGGATTGAACAAGAGGCTGTGCTGAACTGGAATTTGTTTGCAGATCTGACACAATTTCAGCCTAAGGCCTTAATCATGACTTAGGTGGGCTTTCTGACCTGCTGATGGCAATTATCTTACATGAAATGTCATGGAAAATGAACCCACAATGGGTGGGTATACCTGAACCGATCTGGAGGTGTGTACACACACACACCCCTTCACTCTACAGGGCTGGCTCTCTCATGAGGCAGGGTGAGACCCTTGCCTCAGGCAGCGAGTAAGGGGGAGTGGTAGATTGAGGCTGGGGCCATCACTGGGCTGTCTGCCTGCATGTTTCCCCAGCTGGCTGGCCGCCTGCATGCCTGCCCTGGAGCACTGCCGCTTCCAGCTACAGCAAAGTGTCCAGCAGGGACTGATGCTTTACGGAATGCCCACCTTGCCCATGCCTTGCTCTGAGGAAGGGCTCCTTTCTCAGAGTGTCGCGTTGTGGACAAGGTGACACCGAACAGCCAGCACCACCACTTTGCTGTGACAGCAGCAAATACTGTTTAAACAGTATTTGCTGCCGTCGCAGCAAGGCAGTGCCACAGGTGGTCTCTGGGGCCACCTCACCCTTAGTGACTCATTCTGAGGAAGGGGTGTGTGAGGGGCCCTTCCTCAGAGCAAGGCACTGATGGGCAAGATTACCCATGCTGCTGCCACCGACACAGTGGGCAGAAACGAATGAATGAATGAATGAATGAATGATGCAAGGCCCAGAGGGTGGGGCGGGGAGTGGCGGTGGCGGTGGCAGCAGCACATCCTCCCACCTTGGGTGGCACAATATCTTGTACTGACCCTGTATTCATGCATAACTGATAAAATGGGCTCTGGCCTACAGTAGCTTCTTCCACACAACATGTGTTCGTCTTTAAAGTGCCACAAGAGATCTTGTTGTTTGTGCAGTACCAGTCTAGAGACTAAAATTGTGAGCGGGGAAGCCCCTGGTGCAAATCTTACCTCAGCCATGAACTCAGCAGGTGCCTTCAGGCTACCCACAATCTTAGTCTCCCGTTTACAGTATGGGGCTAATACTGACCTACCTTTCAGGGCTATTTAGATAAAGACAGAGAACGTATTTCAAGGGCAATTACCATTTTACTAAAGCATTATATAAATGCTAAGTATTATTATCTTCATACAACGTCTATATTCTCTTTATACATTTGAGGTGGTCATGTTTAGAGGTCTTTCTGTCTCCCTTTTAATCTACTTCTCCCCTCATTTCTTCTTCCATATTGCAACCGTGGTTGTGCTCCGTTCCAAGCACTCCAGCTGCGATCCAACACACAGTTGCACATGCCTCAGCCCAGGGGCTTCAATGGGACTTAGTGTGCAACTGGGCCCAGCATTGGAGCATTATATGTAGAAGCCAGAAGTTCACAGATTTGGGCCCTAAGTCAGGAATGTTAGCATTAGGCAGGAGACTACTGTTCTTTGACAGCTCATTATCCAGGGAACAGCTGAGTTAAGATTTTGTGGGAAATCACAGCTAGTCATAAGGAACCTAAGATAATGAAAAATGTCAATGTACCTTCCTCTAGCAGCCAATTTGACTTGATTTTGGCATACATTTGACTCTGCAGGATCCCCTGAGCTAAGTCTAGATAAACAAGACCGCGTGTGACCCAGTACATAACAGCATTTATACTGCTGAGTGAAATCTGCAATGGATGGGGGACACATTTCTGAACTCTGAATGAGCAAATAAAGGGCAGTCACTGGGGAGACAGAGAAACAAATAAAATCTCAAGGCTCTTAGCCATGTTGGTTTCACAAATCAAAACGTGTTTGGAATTCAGGGACCTGTAAGGAAAGCTGGGGAGAATGGCCTATTCACTCCAGATCCACTGATGGTCTAAGGCGATACCTGCAGAGTTTGGATATGCTGGGGCTGAAATAAGGGACTGTTGCTAGAACCCAGGGTCCAGAAAAGACTAGGGCTTTTGGTTCTTGGGAGGATGATCAGGGAACTCATGCAGGATTTTCTGGCAAGGGCAATGCCAGGGCTAAGCAAGTATCAGGGACAGCCATACGAAAATCCAAATGGGGCTGTGTTGCAAATGCCTGTTCCTTTCTGCACATAAGAGGGCTCAGAGGAGCAGTCACAGTCCTAGAAAGTGCCAAATTGTTGCCAAATAGCATCAGGTTGCCAAATTGCACAGTCCCTGAGAGGTAGGATCAAGGCAGAGGGAAGTGGAGTGGGCTGAGGCAGGAACTATATAAGGTCTGCCCAGGAGAGTGGCAAACTCCAAGGCTGAGTTCTTCAGTCAAGTCACTTAGGACCTCGTCTCCAAGAGCTGAGCCAGCAAATGGATCAGTGTAGAAACAAATCCATCAATACTGGGGATTTTGCAGTACTTGACCCAATTCCCATCTACTACTCAGGACTGAGGTTACTTCTACCAAGATTCAGGCCTCTCTCTTCTGCCTCCCCAGTGTTTTTCGACCTCTCACAGCAGCCTCTTACTCACACTTCCCAGAACTAGGCCCTAGGTTGTCTGAGTGTACCCAGAGATTAATGGACTCCACAGCTAATACTCGCTGGATATTTAGAGAATGATCTAAAAGTGGCTGATACAGTTTCACATCTGTGATGCTAAACAGGTCTGGGCCTGGCCAGAACTTTCTTGGAATGGCATGTGGACATCTCAGAGCAACTTTGAGAGTGGAAGGTACAGATACCACAAATAAAATCAATGCTATTTATTCTCACTACTTTGGGACTGCAATGTTGCTCTGTGTTATGAGTGAGAGATAGATACTCTGCCTGATCTCATTCTGTCTCATGCACACGCAGACACAGTGTCTACCATTTTCATCACAAGTTAAACAGACTGATCTGTTTGTTTAATCACAGGGCCATCGGCTTTTGAGGATCCTTTAATGAGTATTATAAACCATCTTGAAAGACCCTTTAATCTGTAACAAGGTACTTGATTTTTCTGCCTACTTAAAAGCATGGGTAGGATAAATATGAATAAGTGCTATAAACTTAAGCTTTAAAAAAAAAAACACAGCCCAATGTTTTCATCTTAATACTACCCTAGCATTTGTTTTCAAAGCATTGGGTTATATTTTAAATCAGGACTGGGATTTAGACCTTTCAGTGCCCCAGGCAAAATATTAAAACTACAGTACATATTTCGCACAGAATTCTGGTGCTCTTAAGCCTGGCAGCCCTCTTGACCTATCTCAATGTGACTTTTTGAGGCCCCATGTGAGGAGGTCCTCCTTCAGCACAGACATGCCTTACTGGTGCTATCACCAAGTCAAGTTTCCTTCTGCCCCTCTCTGGAAGCCCTGGACCCAGGGACTTGATGATGGGGTTCTATCACCATGCAAGCATCAGTCCCAGGCCAGCCCCGTTTGGCTTGGTTATCCCATCCTAAAGCTTCTGAGTTCCCTTATTTGTTGCACACATCTTCTGATAATATCAAGCACTCAATCTATCTTTGACCATTCCCTCAATTTCTGAACAGAAGCTGCATGTGCTCCAAGGCAGGCTGGGGGGGGGGGGATTTCTGGGGCCCTCTTTAGTGATTAAATCAGCTCAACTTCTACTGCTGCAGCCAGTGTCCATGGTACAGTTCTAATATCATTTATAAACAACAAAAACAAACATTAAACTACATAAAGGTGTCCCCAACCAGTCGTGTCCGACTCTAGGGTGCAGTGCTCATCCCCGTTTCTAAGCCGAAGAGCCAGTGCTGTCCGAAGACGCTTCCGTGGTCATGTGGCCGGCATGACTGAACACCGAGGTGCACGGAACGCTGTTACCTTTCCTGCCGAGGCGGTACCTATTTATCTACTTGCAATTTCTTGCTTTCGAACTGCTAGGTTGGCAGGAGCTGGGACTGAAGACGGGAGCTCACTCCGTCACGCAGCACTCAGGTCTCGAACTGCTGACCTGCCGACCTTCCAGTCTGCAGTTCAGCGTCTTAACCACTAAGCCACCAAGGCCCCCTATTAAACTACATAGATACTGATAAATAGGGCATAAAACATAGAATACACAATTCCCAAGTCAATTGGTAACAGAAGAATTTTTTAACCCTTGCCAACATCATTCTGTCACATTTTTTCCTAAAACTGAATCTGAAAGGTACAACCCACTTTTAATGTTATTCCATATGGAATATGTCCAAATATATTTCATCCGAATACAAATATCAGCTTTGGAACAGCAATTTCTATTAAACTCTTCCTCCCAGGCTTGCTGAGATTCTAATAATTATCAGACCCACCTCCAGAAGATGCTATTTGCATTCTTTGAAATGTGCATCTTACATGCAAAGACACATTTAACATCCTGTCTAGTTGCCCCCTCCCTCTTTCGCTTTGCTCTTTTTCTCTCTCCTTCTCTTAAAGAAATTAAACTAAAAGCGAAAATAGTCATGGTGTATCTGGGACAATCTATCTGCCTTGAAGTTTAGCCATGACCTACCTCTAGCACCATTAGAAGGCTAATAGACTAGCATAAAGAAAGCCAACAACTTGTAATTCTACCATCTTTCCCACACAGCAAAAGATTTCTTACAAATATACTGCAGACATGCATATTGGTATAATTGCAGAAATGCAGGTGGCATTTTACTTACTTGACTGTTGCTCTGCTTGAGGTGTCTTGCAGATCTCCTGGGTCAAAAAGCTGAGATTCTTTAAGCCCCAGTTCCTTGCAGCCTCTTAAGAACAAGGCAATGTTGTCCTGAAATAAAGCAAACAAATTTGATCCCTCCTTGGTTATCACTGCAGATTATCTCCATTCACCCTCCTCTTTCCCTTGCTAACCTAAATGATCTGGATCGCTTCCAGTTTACTTAATCTTCCAAATCTGGAACCAACATGTAGCTTTGTTATGTAATAAAATCAACATGTGAAAGGTTTGAGATATGAACTGTGATGCATCATTTCCATCAATCACTGAAAGGGTTCACAAGTTCTTGTCGTTCAAGAGAGAGAAAGAAAGAGAGAGAGAAGTTTATCTAAAAAACACATGAACTGTGACATACACCCATAAAACTATGTGGTGGTAAGTGAGAAACCAAAGATCAAGATTCTCATCACCAATAAACAAGCAAAGACCCATTCAGTCCTTTACACAATGTTATTGTTAACCCTGAAAATTGGGCCAAACCAGGGTAATTACAGGTCAAAGGCACAGCAATGATATTTGTTTCACATGTTCTTTCTTATACCATATTCTTTTTTTAAAAAAAAATTATTGAAATACTTTATGATTCAAGCAACTGAAATGTCGCAACTGGCCAATGATAACAATGACTTGTCAAGCATATTGCAGGAGTTTCAAGTCACACATGTGGTTTGCTTGTTTGGTTTTAATACTCCCTGACACTGAACACGCTGTTGAAAAGTAAGTCTCACTGCTTTCAGTGGCACTTACTTACACATGGGAGTTGCTATCTAGCAAACCACAAACATACAGGGTCTGCACAATTAGCAATGGAACAGAAAGGAGTCAGGTGCACGCAAAGCTCTGTAGTTCTGTCAGGTCCCATAGTGCACAAAAGGACCAACAAATAAACAACAACAAAAAGGACATGATGGTTTATGTCCTTATAAAGACACAAACTGGGAGCAGTGTACACAAGAGCCCTGGTGGTTCAAACCAAAGGCCTATCGAGTCCATCATCCTGTTTCCCACCATGACCAATCAGATACCTATGGGAAGTCCACCACAGCCCTCTCGCCAGAGGCATACCTGCTCTGGGGGAAGCACAGAGCTCCAATGGTTAGCTGCCACTGATAGTCTTCTCCTCCATGAATTTGTCTGGGAATCAGGCATTGGCTTCCAACCCAACTGTACCATGGCTGGCCAGGGTGGGGATTCCAAGTGCCTCAAGCCACTAGGCTGACATTTCTAGGCAGAACCCTTCTAGCCAGGTATGGCAGGGAACCAGGAACATATTTTTTCAGACTCATGATTAACTATTTGACCACTGCACAGATGCGTACATCTTCAGTCACTTCCCAGCCACTTCCCTAGTCCAGAGCCTAACCACCCCACTAAGAGCGCAATCCTATGCAAGTTTAGACAGGAAAAAACTGGCTGGGGCATGCTGGGAGTTGTAGGCCTTTTTTTTACCTAAACATGGATAAGATTGCACCGTAAGGGAAAGGTAACATTGGACACAGCCACACCTACAAAGGTCTTTTAAAAATACTATTATGTGAAGTGAAGAGACTGGAGGAAATTTCCCCAACAACCTTTGAGTCTGGAGATGGTGGAGGAAGAGAAGCAAGCACTGGGAATACAACAGAGGGCTCCACTAATATTAATCTATGTGGGTTAGACCATTTCACCACAGATCATTTTCATGTGGCTCAGCCATGACTTCACAGTGTGACTTAGCTTCATGATCTCTGTAATAATGTGAAGCAGTAATGATCAGTTGAATGGTTCAACTTTTATGGTCTCCATGCATAAATCAGAGCAGGGTTGCTTGTGACTGTACACCACTTCTGATGCCAAACCATTTCAACTTGGAGTGCAAAATGCATCTATCTCCAAGCCAATTGCCTTGATAAATCTTACCCTCCCATCTGCAATATGGTAATAATAATACTGTCATCCTTTGCAAGGTTGCTGTACGCATTTCTGAGTTTGGTTTCAGATTCTGGGTTAGATTCAAATACTGAGCTAGAAGAAGCCCAGTCGAGACGGAGTGTGATGGAGGAAATTCCTCAAGACTCCAGAAGTCAGGGATGAATCTTCCCAGGAGCTTGTTGAACAGGAGGCCCAGGTTCGGAGACCATCTTCCCCTTCCTCCTCATGGGAACTCAGCCTTTGTCGGAGGGGGAGAGAGCACCAGAATTGACATATCCCAGAGTCCGCCACAGGGTTAAGCGGGTGGAGTTGAGAGGCAGTAAGTGGCAGTCCACTGGACTGGCTGCATGTCAGAAGTTGGGTCCAGAGGACCCTCCCTGAAGAAGGAGTCCAGTAAAAGCCTATTAGCTTTTAGTTACTAAAGCCAGCCTTTAACTCTTTACACACTTTAACAATTTACCATCGCTCTGTATGCATTGAGATCTGTTAAAGATTCATTGCAGGGGAGCGAAATTTATTTCTTACTTCTGAGTAAACATGCACAGAAGGGAGGTTTGCTCTGGTTTTCTTTCCCTGTAGCTGGGCTCAGCCAATCGCGGGTCCCTGCTGCTAAAAGCAGCACTAGTTAGTGCTAAATGCCGGCAAAGCCCTGACAAATGCACAATTGGTTTATAAAAAAATAAATAAATTGGGGGGCCCTAAAGAGAGGTCACCTAGGTATGCAGGGTGGCTGATGTAGTGAAGAAGATAAAAAGCAACTGCAATGACTGGCGAAGTGAAGTGAGGAGAAATAAATACTAGAACTCCGGAGTGCCTGGCTGCAAAGTGGCGGAAACCTTGGGGAAATACAGACAAGGGAAACACACCTTGACACACCCCTGGGCAGGGCTATCATGCCAAAGCAGGTGTGGAGAATAGAAGCACACAGCACTAGAAGCATAGAGGACCCGAATTAAAGGGGAAAAAACAGAGTATAAGTAGTCTCAGAAAATATGGATTTTCCACCGCAAAGCCTGGGATGGCTTCAGTTTTGCCACAACGTCATCTGCCGCCAACGACCTCCAAATGCTCCCAATTCGCAGCAAATTGTCCATGAGAACAACCCCCCCTGACTCTGGTATCAGCATACATATATATATGCCAAATATTATTTCTCCTGTCCTTTGCAGGAGAGCATTTCAAGAGTTAATAGCACAGCTGTATTAATCAACTGGAACTTGGTTAGACAGGTGAACAGATTTGGCTTTGTTACCTTTATATCCTTCAAGCTGCAGGAACATGAGCATCCAGAGCAACAACTGCTTTCTGGAAAAAGTCTGGAGGCAGGCATGAAATTACCGAAATTCTTGGTTCTTTGTGGTGTTTGATCTGTGCAAGTCATCACTTGCTGATGCAGGGGGCGGGCAAGAACCTGAACTGAGCCGACACTTCTTTGGGACTTATGTTTCCACTGCCTTCTGCTGCTCCCCCATGATTTCCTCATTAACCTATGAATTTGTGGCCAGCATGACGTAGTGGTTGGAGTGTTCGCCTAGCAGTAGAGAGACCTGGGTTTAATTTCCCACTCAGCCATAAAGTTCACTAGGTGAGCTATGACCCTACCAGGACAGTGCCTTGTGACAATTATTCATGCTCTAGTAACCTCCCGACTGGATTACTGCAATGTGTTATATGTGGGGCTGCCTTTGAAAATAGTCGAGAAACTTCAGCTAGTCCAAAATAGATTGTTAATGGGAACTAGCCAATATAACACATTATGCTAGTACTTTGCCATTGGTAGTAGCCGTAAATCCTTTTACAGGCCCAGTTAAGAGTGCTGGTTTAAAAAGCCCTAAATGGCTTGAGGACAGGTTACCTGAAAGATTATCTCTTCCTACATTTACATATCTGGATCCGAAGAACCTTCTCCACATGACCATATCAAATGAGGTAAAGTGGGTGGCTACAAGTGAAAGGATATTTTCAATGATGGCGCCATGTCTGTGGAATGCTCTCCCTGAAAGGCTCACCTGATGCCTTCATTATGGCTTTTTCAGCATCAGGACTTTTTTTATTCTCCCAGACATGTTAAGAACTGTTTTTAGGGCTTTTAGATCTTTGTGTCATCACCAACCATCAGTAGTAATAGAATTTGACTTAACAGAATGATACAAGATAAGTTTGTGATATTTTAGTTTTAACCCACATTCTCTTTAATGTAAGCAATCTATTTAACGTAAGGATAGAAAGAGAACTGGGGGAAGACAAACGTTAGCTCTTCTTCAAGTCTCATCTACCTTTTTGTGAAGCCAGGGACTTATTACTGAGGAAAACTATTCCTCATCCTAAACTCTTCTATTCCTTTTCGACCTCATTGTTTTGTACTTCTACAGTTTCGCAAGAGTTGCAGTCTTTATTATTTCAGTGTGCAGTGATCAGTTCACTAATTGCTATGGCATTTGGCATGCCAACATCAGCACACACACACACAGGGTTTGCAGTCACTGCCAGTCTCACTACAAATATTCTTGCCTGAAATTTTAGAGAGCTCCATATTCACTGAATTCAGCCCACAGTCCAGAAGGCAGAGGAGAAGGGAAGCCAAAAGCGAAGAGGAACGATTCGTTCTTCCAGAAAGGAAACTTTATTCATCTCCCCCCTCCACACACCACAATACATGTGGTATTCCGGATGACATCTACATTAATTCCAATTGAAGAAAAAAAATCCACAACCTTTTAGTTACATTTGCATCCCACCCTTCATCCAAGGAACTCTATACATGGGTTACTTCAGTTTTCTCCTCACACCCACTCTGTCTGACACACAAGGGTACCCTGTACATTTTGTAGCTTCAAAGGCAGAGTTTCCTGTTCAAGTCCGACATGCTGTTACTACACCACAGTCACACTGTCTCAAGTGATACTGTAAGGATTTTCTTGGGCCTTGTAATTTACATTTGAGTACAATATGGGGCGGGGGTTAAAGCTAATGGGCAATAGGGCAAGTAAAGGAGTAAGATCTACTATATTAAAAGCATGCTAGATGCTGATAAGAGACCACTAAAAAGTAAGGGGTCATAGAAAAGAACACTTTGTGGTTTGGGATTCCCCTGTCTGGAAATAAACAGAAGAAAAAAGGAGCTATTGACCACATAAAAGGAGAACTTAGACCTGTTTTACAGTAAACAAGAGGTAGGAGGAAATATTTAGGAAATATGTCATGAGATGTGATGTATGGGATGACATGGACCAATAGTTGTAAAGGTTTTGGAGTATGTATTAGAGGGGAGGACACTTTGAGAGGGTATATAATGGGGTACATGGAAAAGATCTGGATCTTCTTTCCTTACTCTGGGCTGAGCCTGCTACACTGTGGTCTATGTTATAGGCCATGGTTGAAGCCAGGGTTCGGAGTGGTAGAGAGTCCCTTCACTCTTCATGGTAAAGGAGCACTTTGTGAGTATGTCTTACTTTTGCTTTGTTGCTGCATGGAAGGTTTGTGTGCTTGTTAAACTTTGCTTTATCTTTCTTTAATAAATGCATTTAGATTATGTCGTTGTTTTAATCCTTATTCATAGAATTTAAGTAAATCTGGGTGAATGTGAACACTCTGGTCTCAGTCCCCAAAGGAACCTCACCTACCACATCAGGGCCAAACTGAGGTTGTTTAAAGTAGGTGTGCCTAGGTGCCCAATACCAGGGACCCTGAAATTTTAGCCTCCAGTTTTTCCCTTACAATACGGAAATCATGTCCTCCCTTTGATGTAATATGTATGGTTCCTCCAACTTCCCCAAGTAGCCTACAGTGCATTTACAAGCCTGGCTTCCTATTCATAAGAGCATTCTTCTAAGATATTTCCATATGAAATTTGTTTCCTGCATATGTTGGGGGCGCAGGGAGAGAGTGCTACTGTCTGTTGGTACTTTCTTACAACCAGATTAGAGTGGTCTGGTTTAGATAATTTGTTGTTCAAAACCAACCTAATAAGTGAATGAAAAGTAGATACAGGTTTAATTATTTACAACAGTACTGTCCTGCAGGTTGGGAAGAAAGCTAGGCTAGTTTCTGTGTACCCAGTAGCTTTTTTTTAATCTGTGGGGGGCGGGGGGAATCACTGAAACATGTGGCACTATTTAGAAACCCAGAACCATCACACTGGTCCTCCTGACCAAACGTAATCATTCTTCCAAGATGGGGAACAAGTGAGTGGAAAGCACTCACACAGTTGTTCTCCACCTCCGGGGGTAGCTTCCAAACATTGTCACAGTGGGTGAGATGACGGCACCGGTAAGCAGTTCCCAGGATCTCCAGCTGTGGTCTGGTCCTGAGCAAGAGGTGAGGGGGAAGCCAGACCACTGGACAGGAGGTTGGTCCAGCCCCAGAGAGTTACAGGGCAATCCAGGAAGGCATGGTCTTGAGAAACTGAAGTCAAGCATGCCATGGCAGTCCAAAAATAGGTGTGGTTGAATAGCAGGGTTGTGAGGTGAAGCTGAGGTAGCCTGGGGGAGCTCCTAGACTCATCACTGTCTATGTAGGCACAAGTGGCTTTCCCAAGTGGCCTCCTTCTAACTTTGGTTGGTACTTCAGCCACAGCTGTTCCAGGACAGGGATAGCCTGGCCTCAGTGATCCATGCACTGGTAATGTCCAGACCGGATGATGGCAATGTGCTTTACATGGGGTTGCCTGTGAGGCTGGCACCGAAGCTGCAGCTAGTGCAAAGTGCCACGGCTAGGCTGCTGAATGGGACAGTCTACCTGGAACATATTACACCAGTTCTGAAACAGTTGCACTGGTTGCCGATAAACTGCAGAGCCAAATTCAAGGTGCCTATGCTGACATGTAAGCCCTACATGGCTTAGGACTTGGATACCTGATGGAGTGCCTACTGCCTTCTGTACCTGCCTGAATATTAAGATCAGTGGGGATGCCCGCTTGCGGTGCCACGTTTGCTTAGAGTTTGATATGCGGCAAGCCAAGAGGGGGCGTTCTCGATACAGGCCCCCCCAGTTGTGGAACTCTTTCTCCCACCATATATAGGCAGCTTCAAGTCTTACAAGCATTCAGCACTAGCTAAAGACCTATTTGTGTTTTTTTTGTTTTGTTATTTATTTATTTCATTTCATTTCATTTCTATACCACCCAATAGTCGAAGCTCTCTGTACCCAGGCTTTTGACTGAATTTTCCTGCTTGCTCTTTTCTTGCATTGTGTGAACTGTTTTTTATCTGTTATCTGTTCTCCCCTGTTCAATTATGGGGGTTTGGGGTTAATGCTGGATTATTTTACTGTGCTTTATTGCTTGTACCCCACACTGGGATTATTTTATAGTGAAAAGCGAGTGAGAACTTTCTTAAACACACACACACACACACACACACAGAGTGGAGCAGTCCAAGGGTAGGCAGGATTCCAGGAGCATAGGTGAGGACCCTCGATCTTTAAGGCCTTCCAGTTCTCCAGCACAAAATCAAGTTTTCATGGACAGTCCATGAGCAGATCAATCTCCATCTACGGCAACAAGCCAGGCTCCTAGCCTTCCTCTGTACAGTCACTCTTGACTGCTTCCACTGCCAGACCATGGCTTAGGCCTGCTTCTGTATCCGTTTCCAGCACTGTTGTATTTTTTCTGAACTGCCCAAAGGGCTGTGGTTATTGGATGATATAGAAATTCAATTAATCAATCAAGGTATCAGCTGTGGTCCAGGGGTCAGTCAGGGCAGGAACAAGAAGCAGGATGGCACAGAGCTAAAGACCTGTGCGGTTCAAACAGCCAACAAACCTCAACTGGGAGCTTATGTAGCCTGGTCTCCCAGACTCTGCCCAGGCCCAGATGAAACTGGTTAGTCCAGCCTTCCCTGTTCCCTACTCCCAAGGAGAGTGCTTACGCTTGAGGATCCCAGTCCTGCTGGGCATGGAGACACACATTCTGTCAACAGGTGGCTGCCTGCACCTGTTCCTTCTAATGCCAGTGTTCCCTGGGGCTGGGAGCTAGGCTGATTTCCCCCATTCCTCCCATTCTGCAAGGCAACAGCTGCAGGTGAGGCAGGGACCCCATCCACAGGTCCCTCCAGGTCCTCTGCTGCAGACGAGCCTGGCGTAGCTGCTGCTGAGATGCTGGAAGTGTCTGGGGTAGTGCTGGTGCCAGGGGGGCCTACAGAGTCTTCTGACACTGTGACATCAGGGTCTTCATCTGAGGAGGAGCTTGGGTCTGGTGAGGCATAACACCTGTGGCCACAGTCATGTATAAAGGAGCGGATGGGGAACTTAGAACATCAGAGACAAGGCAATGAACCCAAGCAGCCGAATAACATGGAATTCTCTTCCCCATTTTTAATACTACAGTTGTAAAGTCCCCAAAAGAAACAGACATTTCAACATGAGAATGAACACATGAAATACTTGAAAGCAAACTGCATCGCCAGCTGGCAAGCCTAACAAAGCCTCTTGTAAACATGGGGCTGCTATTAATGCTACTATAGCCATCCATTTTTCTTCCTCGTCTCATGCTTTCTTCCCCCCTGTCAAATCAATCAACGTTATCTTTCATTTAAAGCCAATAAACTGGAACCATTGGCCATCACCAGTGTCCTCCTCAGCAATGAGAACGCTGACATGAGGAGGGCTACCATGCCAGAGAACCACGAAGTCAGATGGCAAGCACAGCTCACCTTCAAGAGTATCCACTGTCCACAGACTGTAGCTGGATCTCAAAAGCAGCAAGTCCTGCACGTGAGGGCCAAAGGCCCAGCAGTAGACATCACGCCCATCCCAAATCTGTATTCCCAAAAGGCAAGCAACAAAATAGCTACAGCTGCCAAAAGAAGTTCATTCCTACTCAAGTTCATGACCTCTCAAAGCGAAGAGCAACAAATTCCTTTCCTCTTTTAAAATTAAACATCTACTTCTTACGTGGCCAAAGGATATGTTTCTATAATCTCTAATAATCTCAGTTTGTTTGACTAAACCAAACAAAAAATGTGCTGTTGTGGGATACCCAGAATTTAAATGTTTTCCATTCATGGCTTTGCAGTTTCTTGTGCCAGCGTTATATAAAACAAAAACTAAGGAAAGCCTTTCAATAAACAACTTCAGGGTCTTGTTCAGCAACATTTTAAAAAAAATTACATTAGGTGGAAATGTAGACATGTTACAACCTAAATAAGCTATTTAAGTTTTGAATTTAACTGGTTCATTCTTAAATTTGTTTAAAATCTATTTATGTTTTTATAAAGCTATTATACTGATACAGAATTGTATGTTTTATATCATAAAGCACCTTGGGAAGACTGCAGTCTTGAAAGGCTAAGAAATGCTTTAATAAAATACAATAAAAACAACTACTATCCAAAGATCAGTTCAAAGTGTTTTATAGCAAAGAAACTAGATTTTGGTCAGTGCTCATTAATATGTTGGATATGCTGCATTTTGTACAAATATATACAATGGACAGAAACAAATCTGATCATGCCCACAAACAGTGCATTCTGCTTTCAGACCCAGTTACTTGTACCCACAGGGAAGGCCTACTTTTGAACTCAGATCCATTAAACCAAATGGGTCAGTATTTTCCACTATAAATTGCAAGCACAGGGGCCTGATATGGATTGGGATCACAGTGGAGATGGAATGGTTAAAGCCCCCTATTGCCCATACTAGGGTCCCTTCCATTTACATTAGAGTAAAAACAATAATAAGAGAAGAGAAGAGAGGAGAGGAGACTCTAAACTGGGTTCAGTCAGATTTGCCATGAGCTCCCCTGTGCTCAAGTCATGGCAAAGGCAAGCCTCTTCCACTCTGGAGTCCCAGGGATGGACAGGTACACATCAGAAACTGTTTCAGTGAGCTACTCTTAGGATCCTGACAGGTATTTTGAGAGCAATCCTATGGCCCTGTCAGGGTGGACACTGAGCCAATAGAATCCCAGAGTAGTTCTGATTCTGAGGAAGAGCAGTCGCTCCTGGGAGGGGAGCGTGTTCATCCTTCCCAGGGCCAACAGCTGGCAGAGATTCCTCCCACTGGCATTCCTAGCATAGACAGCAGTCCCAGGAGTGAGAGAGCGCGGGAAGAAGACTTGCTGGATGCGCGACACTGACGCAGGGAGCGGCGCCAAATGGAGGGCATGGAAAGGAGGCATAGTGCCCGGTTGGCGTGCAAACAACGGTTGCGCCCAGAGGATCCAAGGGAAAAGGGGAGGGACTCTCCCTAGCCCATAAGTTCAGGGTCTGCCAGTGATTCTCCTTCAAACGGGGACCAACTGTTCCCACTTAGGGCATAGGTACTCTGCTGCTCATAGCTAGTTGTTGTAGCCAGTAGAGTTGTTAAGTTGTAAAAGAGGAATAAAGCTTTGAAAAGAATCCCTTTGTCTGTGTCTGGACTTGGCTACTGGATTAGACTGAAAGAGGCCGCCAAGGAGCCCTTGACAGGCCCTTAGACAGAGTCTGGGGGACCATTGGTTAGTTCAGATTCCTGGATCCGAGGTTGGAGACAGTGATCTGACCTCTGAGCCAGGAATCCAAGCTCCCTGCCCCTCCCCCTCCTCTTCACAGCAGGCGCGGAGAGAACCATGCCCGCGAAGAGGGAAAGGAGACATGCTGGTGGGCGGGGAGGGGACTAGCAGGCCAGCTTACACCGTATCCTCAGGCTTCCCCAGCCTACTTCCCTCCCACCGCTCCTCCCATTCTGCATTGGATGACTGTAAGGCTTCAAGGCTTATATTCCTATACGATTATGCCCTTAGTTAGCTAATTAGTTAGCTAATTAGTTAGCTATTATGCCCTTAGTTAGCTAATATGTTTTATTTTTAAAAGCAACTGATTCTTTCGTAATTTTTCTCTGCTTGTTTCTTTAATAAATATACTGGATTTAGTTCTTTGCCTAGTCTGAAGGATGGCTTCACGTATGCCCTGGACTGCTTGGCAAACACGCTGACCTGGTTTTAAGGAATTTAAAAGAAGCTCTGGAAAAGAAGCCTATCCTTCTCCATATATAACTGCCAATAAGCCTGGATTCCCACATATTCTTATTATAAGTTATGAAGTATTAAATATTAAATCAGAGTTATTAATTAATAAGGTGGCCACACTACCTCTGAGGAATATAAACAAAGGGTGACTTGCAGCCGATCCTACCTCACAAGGTTAGAGATGCAGACATAACCGGTTTGTTACACGAGGGTATAGAAACAGGAGTTCTGCTGAATTCTTCTCACTATGTATTCTGCTATGGGAAAAAATTCTCTCTACACACACACTTACACAAATCATTCCCAAATATGTCCCAATATTTTTGGTTAAGCCTTTAATCTAACTGCAATTTTAAATTCGACACAACAAGGATTATATCTTCCTATGCGCCTTCTAAAACCACCAGCATAATATGTAAAAAAAGAAAAAAAATACAACTGAATGGTGATTTATGACTTATCAAGATTTTAAAAATATTTTTTGTACTGCAGATTTGCTTACACAAGTCTTTTCCTGTGGAACAAAGAACACACGTTTTTACTGTCACCCCCTATTTTTGTTTTTGTCTTTTCAAGGAAAACATTCCAAGGCATTATGATCTTCTCCCGAGAAGCCTCAGCTAAACAGTTCCTAAAAACCATGTCAAAATCTAGATCTTTGTAAGATCGTCAATCCAGGTCGTAAGTCTAAAGCAAGAATTAAATAACAGGGAGACTACTCAAGAGATTGTGGAATGGCATTCATGAAAAATTAAGTGCTTAATTTATGATTAGATAAAAACTATGGACAAACGAGCATTTGAGGCCAACCGGAACAAAACCACCAATTCAAACTGATCCAGCCTTACTGGCAGGAGAGAGCAGAAAGCACATACAATGGTGACCAAGAAGGTGGCAAGAGCTACACCCACTACTAGATAAACCACACTTGGGTTTACATTACAACATTATCAAGGTATTACAACGAACAAATAATGATCAGAGATAAGTTAATAGCTGAAGCTGTATTTTTAAGAAATAGATTTGTGCTTTTGGATCTCACAGGATGTACTTCAACAAAATCAGAGCAAAATTTGAAAAACAAAACAAGTCAAGTCCTTACATATCCACTCAGTGCTAGCATATTATCTGCATAGGACAAAGTAGACAAGAAGGGTCAGATAGAAGCACCAATAAAACATTATGGAGCCCAATTAAAACATTTAACTCCACATTCATTCCTAAACTGGGAGCTGATCTACACATTTGGAATAAGCAAGGCTGTTGGCATAGTTCCACTTCAGATTACAGGAGGGAAGGGGGGGGGAAGAGAACTGCAGATTTAAAAGCTCCCCAATGTAAAAATAAATAAATAAAATAATCCCTCCATTTCAGTTCTGGGGCTCCTTCACACTGAACTTTTATCCTGCGATTGAGATTGCTCCTTCATGGAAGTTTGCGGGCTCTTTACATGATGCCATGATCATTCAAGGCGTTTCCTGCACTAAATGCCCTTTGTTCCGTTTTTAAATAGATCACAGATAATGAGCTATCAAATCACCCTGTTGTGTTCCGCTTCAGTTTCCTCCATGAAAAGAGTCAACGCAGCAAGAGGAGGAGATCAATGAAAGATAATGGAGGACTCCAATATGGGGAGAAGGAGGGGGAAGGGGGTGGGGGGAAAGGAAGCACATGAAAAAAGGGAGTTGTTGTGATCCTGCATTTAAAACAGAAGCAGAAAGCCGTGTTTGAAATGCAGGATATTAGGCTGGCGTAGAGATGCCCCTAGTCTAATCTCTCCTGCCTTTCTAGTCTTCTATGCACAAAGAGTACTGGAGTGTACCACATGATTATTCTGAATATGCTGCTGATTAGCCTTAGGGCCAGTGGACACTTTATTCTCATCGTCATGGGGAGACCCCCTATCAGAGTGGAAAGCAGAAGACACAATTCTAGGCATAATAGAGAAGGCAAGCAGCTACAGTCTACTAGGCTGTACCTCAAGCCAAGCAGCAGTTAAGTTGACACTTGAGAATTTTGTTTGGTCCACGTTTTTAAGCGAACCAACCCACTTCACAATGCCTGAACTAATACATGGATCCGAACAGCTGTCCTTCGGATTGCACACTTCTCCAAATTTTGCTATGCAATTCTCAGCTCAAAAAATCCATACAAAAATTTGTATTTTAGGGGTAAATGAATACAAAATTCGTATTTTAGGAAAATATATTTGGTTTTCAAGTGTTACTTAAAGAAAAACATTCAGACTGATGTGGAATTTAAACAGAATGGACTTATGACAGAACACATGCAAAACTTGACACAGGCGAGAAATACACTGATCTGAATAGACAGTAAGTTGTTACTGTGAAAGCAAGCTTCTCAGCCTGAAAACCCAAGACAGATCCTGAAAGTTTAATAAGACAAAGTGAAATACCACTGGTCCCACCTGTCACGTAACAAGCCACTGAGTTAGCAAGTGTTCAGCCTGAGCAAGGCAAATGGCAGGGTCTGACATCTCCTGGTCAGCTGCATCAGTGAAGCTCAAGAACAGCAGATAACAGGATTAAGGCATCAACAGCTCTCTCTTCTGGAAGAACAGGACCATGTCTCCATGACAATGGAAGGTGAAGTGAATGGAGGAGTACCGGATTTTTTAAAAGGAATCAGCTTTGCTGCGCTTTGGTCCTTGCAGGGCTCCACAAGCAAAGGCTTCACGCCTGTAAAAATCACTTCACAGAACATACTTCCTGGTGGGGGTTGGAGTGAGTGTTATTTGACTGGCAGGGGCTGCTCAACCAATAAGAGAGGCTTCTCCCCCACTCTCCCCCGCTTTCTCCTTTCCCCTGAAGCTCCAGATGCACCTGCATTTCAGGAGTAAGCCTCATTGAACATAATGGAAGTTACTTCTGAGCAGACACACATATGCTTATGCTGGGAAAGAGGGGGGGGGAAACAGGGATGGGACACCAGCCCCCTTTCTAACTGCAGGATCTCTATAATGAAGGTGTGAAGTAGTTACTTCCTAAGGCAATAAACCAAGCCATGGAGTAAAGCACTTGGCTTCAGGGAATCAGTGCTTTAAACTCTGTATTCAATTTAGGGGGATCTCTGTAAATTCCAATGTGGGCATTCAGGCGACAAGCCTCATTCAGCACGGTGGGAGTCAATTCTGAGTAGAGAGACATATGTTTGTGCTGCGGAAGGGTGGGGAACACAGGGATGGAAAACCAGCTCTCTTTCTAACCGCAGGATCTATATAACGAAGGTGTGAAGCCTTGTAATCAGCCCCAAGCCTCCTAACCTATTGGTGCGCTGGATTGCTTTAACAGAGGGGTGAAATAGTTGTTTCCAATGTGTGCATTTGGGGGAAAGCATCATTGGGCACAATGGGAGTAACATCTGAACAGACACTAATTGGTCTGTGCTGGGAAACACAGGACGGGAGACAGGAAACAGCCCGTGACTGGGGTCACGGTGAAAGGCACACCCCTGGGTAGGGCTGACAAACCCGAGGTGAATGCAGGGGTTGGGGCACACAACAACTATACCACAGAGAAGCCAACTTAAGGAAAAAAATCAGACTTTAAGCAGTCTCAGGAAATCCGGTTTTTCCCTGATCAGCTCCGAGGTGGCTGCTGGATGTCCACGACATCACGTATCCCTACTGACCTCAACATGCTGCTGGCTCGGAGTAAATCACTGGTGGAGACACCTCCCATTACACTGGAGTAGAGATGATGGAGCCAGAGTTCTTGATCGAAGATCAGTGCCTCTTGCACAAGTGCTCCATGCCACAGGGTTTGCTGCTAGCACATGAAGAGTCTCCACACTGCTGAGGGATATTCCTGAGAGCCACTGGCATATGCTTTAAAACTCTCCAAGCATTGTCAACAATCCATGGGCTAGACGTCTGCAGCTGAGAAAGAACGTTTATGGTGGCCACCCCATGCCAAACATAATGTATGGACTGGCTCTTAAGACTACTTGGAGAAGCAGCAAAAATATATAACCCATTTAATCACTGGTAACCTAAGAACAAAGGCAGAACTTGGAATATTTCAAGATGTGCATTTCACAATACTGTTAGTGCTTCGGCAACAGCAGCTACCATCAGATGTTTTTCTTCATTAAGCTCTTCCTGTGACCCTTCAGGAGGCCTGAGTGCCAAAATGATCAGGATAAATCAGTGAGTTGTTTTGCCTTCAACTAAGTGTTTATCACTTGTTCTGCTCAGCTCTTTCTTATAGTCTGTTTACCCAAACCAAAAGCTCTTATTATCTAAACAAAATTCTCCAATATTTGAATTCTCTCCCAATATTTAAGCTAGTCACATTTGCATAATAAGGCTCAGATACAAAGAAGAAACATGAGAGTGCAGGAGAGAACCACACATACCCCGGCCATTGTAGATTATCCCCTTGTCAAAGAGATCAGCTGTTCTGTAAACTGAAAAGTGACTTGGCTCTTCCACAGTGGGAATTGCTATAATGAAAATGGCCAGCAAAGCTCTGGATCTCTTTCTGTCATGCACACATATCTCTTTGTTGGATTTTGGCCTGTACATTCAGGGTACAGTCCTATGCATGTTTAAACAGAAAAAAAGTCCCACAACCCCCAGCTAGCTGGGGAATGCTGTGTGTTGCAGGAGTTTTTTCTGTCTAATGATGTGTCAGGATTGCACCCTTAACAAATTAATACAAGAAAGTGCCAGTGTTTTTGTTCCATTCCTATGTAACAAATACTTACATAAACACTATAGAGAAAAACTAGCAAAATGATACCAAATTGCCAGAATCATCCTGATTTGCCAAAACTTTAAGTACTTCCACAAGCCCTACACTGTTATCCAGTGGTGTGTCCACACAGTTATTATACTAATCGTTGCTCATTTCAGTATGTGAGCATTAATTCCTGACCGGTGTTTCCCAAGTCTCATAGACATGGCAATTATTTGCCCCTCTCTAGGGCCCATCAAAGTATGGGTGTTTGAGCCCATTTACTTTTCCCAGGTGACACAACATACAGAGTAGCAATCAATTCTTAGTATTAATTTTGTTTATATTCATATTGTATCCAGTGAGATGGCTGAGCCACCTTGGCTGAAGCACATGAGTAACACTGTCTTTGCTTTAGTATCATGTCCAATAGCTACTCTTCAATTAGCGATGGGGATAGTGATCATGCCAATGAGTGTGAGAACAGGTAGGGGGATTGGCGTGTGGCTTCTGGTATGGAAAGATGGATGGATTTCATTTTTATACCATTCTTCAGTCGAAAAGGATCCCAGAGTGTCTTACATTCAATCAATAAACACAACACAGACCTTCTCTGCAAACTTACAGTCTAAAGCAGGGGTGGGAAACCTCTTCCAGCCTCAGGGCTAAATTCAATATCAGAGAAGCCTCGGGGGCCACATTCCAGTGGTGGGGAAAGCCAAAAGCAAAAGGGGTGGGGCCAAAACACCAAAATTACCAATGTATTTTAGCTTAAAGTGCTTACTTCCAGTTACTAAATGCCTAAGGAGAGGTATTTCAGCCTTTTGGATTGGGAAGAAAACATGCAAAACCTGGAAAACCACCAACTGATTGGTGGTCAGAGAAAGGGATACAACCAGGAAAAGGGATGTGGCTGGCTGTGGAACCGCAGAGGGCCAGATTGGGACCCCAGGAAGGCCAGATTTGGCCCATAGGACTAAGGTTACCCACCCCTAAAGAGACACGATCACAAAGACAAACCGTTGCTGTGGGTTTTTCCCCTCTGTAATTTCGATGGAGGAGCAGCACTGGTGGAATTGTCCCTAGGGTAAGGGAGTAGGCAGACCAGGCTGCTCACTTTCCCTCTTTAAGCTTTTTATGGTATCTCATCCACCTGAATTAGGAATGTAGTTCAGGAGAGACGGTGGAGACACAGTTAAGGAGGCTTACAAATGAGAAACGTTGGATAGGCAATGCAACTTCTAGTTCCTTCTCTTTGTCTTAGTTCACCTTTTTAATTCATGTTTCATATATACACAGATACTGTCTTCCCACAGAAATCATGTATTTGTTGGCACATAAAAATTTGGATGAAGAATAACATTAACTGCTAATAGTCAAATCTTATGAAAAGATTCACACATTAACAGCCTGTGAAGAAATAAAAACACTGCCTGCTGTCGGGGGGATATAAACCTACAAGAAATTCTGGCATTTTTACTCCTTGTAACTTTGCAAGGTTATTTTCTGTGCTCTTATCCATTAACAAAAAACTATTGGGACAGAGAAGTAAAATTTGCTTTGAGGAGCTATTCTGACAAGGCTCCTTTTCTGCTCAAAACAGCTGCTGTCAGATGACTCAATGATTCCCCTCTTCTCTCATTTGTTTCTATAAACGCAGTCCTAAGCAACAGAGTGAAAGACACTGGCCACAATCCAGCACTAGGTTAGTTAAATCAATGGGATTTAAGTATGCATAACCATATGTCAGACTGCAGGCATTTTATTTTCTCAGCACAGGGCAGTATATTCAGAGCAGTGTGTGCTCCAGGCTTCACATGATCTATACATAGAAAACCCAAATTCCACCACCATATGCAAATTGGGCCTATCTGTGTGCATCTACTTAGTTTGCACTTATTCTGCTTCCAAGAGTCAGGGGCTTTTGTTTTTATATTTTTAAACCCACTATCACTGTTTGGCAAAGGCTGAAGTGGGAAGAAAAAGGGAGAATAGAAAGAGCAAAGGGCTCGGAGCAGCCACAGTAAGGAAAGGGTCTACTAAACAAGTCTTTTCTGCTGTTGCTTATTCATAAAGAGCTAAAAAGAGAGGGAAAGAGAATTCCATTTCAGAATGAGCCAGTGCAAACAGTGGCTCCCTGGAAACTGCAGTTAACAAATCTGGAACCAGCCTTGGGAACGTGCCCTCCTGTCCCAAAGACATTTCTCCTCCCTGGAGCAAATTCCTCTTCCTTTCTTAGAACTATGGTCTCAGATCCTACTTTAGGAAGACCTTTGTTAGCTTTAACCATGGTTAACACCAGTGCGGGCAAATTGATTAACTATGGTTAAGGGGCTGGGAAATTGTTCCAGCGTTGTGGGGAGGAAGTACTCATTCCCAAGACTGGCTTCCTTCAGGTTTGTTCACTGGTGAGCCAAGAACCAGCAATATGTCTGCACAAGCCCAATCTTTATGGAAAGTTCCAACAGGGATCCTATCATGGCCTAGACAATAACATACCTGAAAGGATAAGATATTACTAGGAAGGAATTCTCCAGAAAGCACCATTTCAGACAAAGATGGATTTAGGCACATAAAAGATACTGAGGAAAGTGGGTAGGTGATAAGGGCAATTACATTCCTATATCTTTCCAAAACATTTACCTTGAGTGGATAAATACTTGTCAAAAGGTTAAGTTAGATTCACAAAAAAATGAAGTCACACTGGTATATCATATCGTCTTTAATTTTTGAATGTCAATTTGAATGGCAGTGGCAGGAAAATATAGACCATATCATTGTTACTACTCATCTGGGTTTCCCTTCCCCCCTGGATTCCACACAGCTAGTTTTTCTGTTTGTTTGCTAATGGTGTGACAAAAAAATGGGAAAGGTGGACCAAGGTTGTGCATGTAATGGTGAAGGCTTTAAAAAAAGCTGCCTTTGTTCTTGGTTCAGTACTTGTTTGATAAGCTAGAATGGCAGGAAAGCAGGTCCACCTTACTGGAGAGTAGGGCCATCCAAAAAGCAGGTTCATTTTATTGCATACTGATGGTACAGCTCTTGTTACACACTGCATTTTTTAAATCATAGCAACTGTTGAATATTTCAGTGGTGCTGAATGCATTTCCATCAGCATGACTTCAGTCTTTATTTGAAGTTTGCAGAACAGGGTAAACAAGTTTTATAGAGCAAGTCTTCAGCCCTATAAACCTGCCATTGAAAAAAAAATTACTTAATTAAAATTTCCTTCCCTCCCTTAAATGAAATTTCCTTATATTTCTTCCAGTTCACAGAGGTGAAAGCATGTGCTAACTCTTGCAGCTGCTTTAGTCTTCTGAGATAATACTTTAAAAGAAAAAAGACCCCACAATTAGGTAAGGTTTTGTTTCCAACCAAACAAGAATAGTTTTGCCCTTTTCATACAAAAGGTATGAGTATGAATGCAACTTATGGCTCAACTTAGGAACAGGAAAAAGGATTCTGCTTGTAAGGCTGTTTCGTCCCTCCAAGAGCCATAATTCAAATAGAAATGGGAGGAAAACAGGAATGGAAAATAAATCTGTGAGATGAGGCCTGAACAATTTGGAGAAAAAATGTCCTGCACACATATAAAATAGAACTCATTTGGGAAGGGGATGTGCATTAACCCCTTCTCTTCCATTATTCTTCATATATAACATAGCTGTTGAACATAGCTGTTGAACCATTATTCTAGCATCTAAAGAGCGAAAATACATTTCACAGTTCCAGCCCACAGATTTTCATTTCAAGATGAGTTTTTAGAGGTTAATGCTGGGGTCAACCATAGGAAATAACTGGTTAGCAGTGACAGACGCTGCACCACAGAATCCACAGTCAATTGTTGCAAAGCACTGGGAGAGATGTTTAACATTCCATCTTTTGTCTTCACCCACAGATATGCCTGTGGGATCTGATGCCAAGAACTACAGAAACTGAAGACCCAAACGACACATTACACAGAATTGCACAATTCTTTCCTCTGTGGTTTTCAATCCAAAGCAACCTGGGCAAGCTGCAAGTCAGAATGGAGAAAGGATAGTTGGAGAGAAGCTGTTTAATCCTTTACAGCTGAATATTAGCCTCTACCCATTGTATATATTCTATATATCTTAACCGCACTAATGAAAAAGCAGCTTGGGAATAATGATATTGACTCAGAGGAAAGAACCATGGACTGCCACCTGTGTAGTTTGAGCTTTAAAGAAGGAAACACACATTTACTACTATATTTTATAAAGAAGAATTTGAGAATAAAGCCCTACTAGGTAATATATAAGCATGGGAAGAAATAGGTTTCTTCGAAGTAAAATCTATGCTAAAGGAGTGGGAGAGTTAAAAGATATACAAGTATAATTGAGGAAATTATGCCCTTTTGGCGTCCAATGTTTCAGTCTTTGCAGCTTAGATGTGCTCAGTAAGCTATTGAGGAATTATGGTCCACTTAGAGAGAGCACTAAGTTTGAAATATTGATATGTAATGGGCAAATTAAGAAAACCTTAAGTCAAATGTATAATTTAATTGGACATCTAGATCTACCAAGAAACTCATACAAACAAAAATAGGAATTGGACATTAGGACTGAAGTACCATGGGATCTTATGGATTGTGCTCCTGATAGATGGATGGTTCCGAGATCAGAGCCCTCCACCTATCCTGTGCCCTGTGTAAACCTAAGGCAGGGTAGAAGGAACAACAGAGGCGATTTTGTCTCCTGCTCCTGCTCCTCCTCTTCCCGCTCCTCCTCCTAAAAAAAAATAATCAGCTAGATGGGCCTCTGAGCCCGTCTAGCTCACCTACTAGCAGTGGGTGGGGACAGGTGATGGTGAAGCTGTAGGATCCTGCAGGTCCTAGCCTTTCCCCTCCTGCCCCACTCACCGGAATGCCCTCTTTCCTCCCTCCCTGAGATCTTCCAAGGTCACTGTTGCGATCTCAGAAGAGCAGCCACCACGGTGCTTTCCACAGCAGCTATGAGGAGCCAGGGAAACAATCCGATCTTGGATTCCCCCTTCCTGGGTTGTAGGAGTGTCTACAGTCTTGGGAGGAGGAATCCAGCATATCCTATGGTCCCTGGAACTATCTCCCAAAGACCATAGGATTGCTCTGTCCATTAATTTAAACAATGTAAGCTCAGATCATATTCTGTTGTTTTTTACTTTACTTTTTCAATGTGGTGTGGCCACAATGTGGAGAGGCAGCGTGGTGTACTGGTGAAAGTGTTGGACTGGTAGCTGGGAGATCCAGGTTCTAGTCCCCACGCAGCTATGGAAGCTCACTGGGTGACTTTGGGCCAGTCACAGACTCTCAGCCCAATCTACCTCACAAGGTTATTGTTGTGAAGATAAAATGGAGAGGAGGAGGATAATGTAAGCTGCCTTGGGTTCCTTACAACAGGAAAAAAGGCAGGATATAAATGCAAATAAATAAATAAAAATTATGAAAAAAAATAATTCCTGTCTGAAATACTTTTGACGTATATAGCTATGTTTACCAGGGAAGAAGGTCAGATAGCAACACTAACAATAACGGAAGAAACTGTGAAGTGAAAATGTAAATCGTTACCATGAAAAAGTGTGAAGAAATATAGTGTGAGGTTGTGTAATTGTTGCAGAAAAATCAAAGAAATTGTTATTCATTAGCAAAAAATGGGTGTTCCAAATGTGGCTAAATTACTTCTGCTTTATGCCAGCATAATGCTCTTTTAAAAACAAAAATAAAGTCCTGATAATTTGCCAGTGTCTACACCCATACAAATTCTTCACATTTGTAGCTTTTTCTCTGTCATGTAAATCTATTCTATTATGAATGATAAATACAGCTCTCTGTCTTTTTCACATAAAAATTCCACTTATTTAGGAATGGGATTTAACTAATGTACTGCATTTAACGTTACACACACACACACACACACACACACACACACACAGAGTCTGCAGGTATCTTTGACTCACTGTATAAAGCCAAAAGCCATACAGAAATTTTATATATCAGCTCAGATATTAGAATAAGCCTCCAATAGATAGGCAGTTCTCACTCCTATAACGAGTCTTTGATCAAGTTCCTGTACATTCCTGTGCCAAAATAAGCTTCCTAAGAAAATAATCCAATGAACGTTCAGTTTTCCTGGAAACTGTTCTTTGTTATCCATTATGCTACAGTTCTCTTTCTTTTAGGGTTGCAGTCATTTACAAAACATTTGAGTATTTAATAGAGAACTTTCTTCCCAATTTCTATACAGAAAATATTTCAAAGGCATGTCTGCAAGCCAATATTGTGGTATACAGGACTTTCTTCATTAGCGCTGAAACCAAGAGCCAAGGAGAGGCATGAGCCAGAGTGCAGCTATAGTTCAGCCACTCAGTTTCGCCTTTGCCATTTCCTACTATTATTTCTGACTCCTTTTTCACACACCCTCTGAAGTAAATGTCTGAATTCCCATAGGGATAGTGTAAGGAACTAAAGTAATGCTACAAATGCCACTCAACCCAGTCAAACAAAAGATAAGCCTGAAACAAGTAATTCTTTTTCTCACAGTGACACTATTTAGAGACAGGAAGGAAATTTGAGGGAAAAGGGAAAGCCTTCCTATAGAAATGCCGTCTTGTGACTTCAAAGCGTCAGCATTTGGCCCGAGAGCAATATCTGAAGGCACATATATCTATAATACTAGGTTTCAAAAATAAAACATCTACTAAAATTCAATGCCTGACGTGTTCTCTTGATACTGTAACCCAGGGGTAGGCAGAAGGTAGATCGGGATCTACTGGTAGATCTCTGGATCATTTGAAGTAGATCAGCAAGGATTTCTGACTCACAATTGTTTAACGATGACAACAACAAAATGACTCCCAACCCATCCACCAAACTGTACTGCTGAACTGAAGAAAGTTTGGGATGACTATGAGTGGATTTTTGTGCAGACGAACTGTGAACTCAGTTCAGTTCTGGTACTCAAAACAAATTCCTGGGCTCAGAATTCTTTAATTGTAGGTGTAGCAGGCTCCAATTGGTGGATCTCAGGATTCTAGTTGAAAACAAAATAGATCCCGCAAGCCTGAAGTCTGCTCACCCCTGGTGTAGCCCACCACCACCAGCCCACCACCCAAAACATCACATGAGTCCTTTATACAGGTCCCGCTGCAAATAGTTAGTATGTAAGGACTCTGTATGCGCATGCACATACACAGCCTCAGAAGTATACTAAGAGTAATTAACTTTAACCCATAGCAAACTTGCTCATTTTATGAACTACTTCACTATAGTGTGGACACTTTCAAAATGGAATCAGTTTCTTCAGTGTTTCTACTTGGGGCAAATTAAAACTCTTTTCCTTTCAAATCATAGACCATGAGACTACACAGCCATACAGAAAGTGACAAATTTATCTATTTCTATGAAGGGCTACTAACCTCCAGGCAGGATACTAGTTTTTTGTGCCAGGATTCCTGTTTTCACTGACAGGGTTTCGGAACAGAAAAGAGTGAAGTGATCAACAGCATGCTTCTTGTCAGAATATGTGCAGAGCATTTTCCTTCACTACCCTCCCTATGTAGCCAGTTCCCTCACATTTGAAATTAGGAGGAGTGGGATCCAGGCCACAGAGTTAGATTTCTAAGCAGATTTGAGCCCCAGCATCTCTTATTTGAGAAATTAAGCACTGTTTGAATAGGATGGATATGAAAACAAAAGTGGAGCTCAAGAAGCAGCAGGGGGCTAGGAAAAAGAGGTGCTCCTCAAGAGACTGGCTAAGCTGCTATGATGTCAGAGACTGAAACCTTACACAGGGCCTATGGATCGGAGAGGCTATGTACTGTTAGTGGGAACAGCTGCAAAGAGGAAAGGAGAACTTGGTTTCATGTGATGTCTGCTTTATCTTGTGTTTACCCAAAAAATCAGAAGAGCTGCCCCTGAGGCAGCAAGCACTCTCATATGTGGGCAGGGGGGACGGGGACCTGCAGGTACTATAATATTATTAGGAATGTCCCCTACATATTGTGAGCTGTGGCTCTTCATCGGGGATCAAATGTATACCATCTTCCTTATTCTGCTCAAAGCAGGGGTGGAATTCTAACTCAAGAAGAAGGTATATCCCCCACAGATGATGCAATACAGGCTGCCATTAAACAAGTTGCTAGCATACTCTTCATCGAAGTGAACAAACTGTCAATTCAGAAATTTAATCCAACCCAATATGTCAAATTCAGCATTAAGCAGCCAGCCCAAGAGCCGAGCCAAAAGTAGGCATGGTCAGGAACTTGCTGAGGTCCCAAACCCGAGCAAGGGCTCACTGACAAGAACACCCTGGAGTTGCTCCTCCTCTTCAGCATTGCAACCTGCTTGTTCACCTGCCTCTCGCTCTGGCCCAGGCAAGTGGTGGTGAGAAAGAGAAGCAAGAGATGCTACTGAACTTTTTCGCATGATCAAAATAAGCCACCGTGGCATGCACACAGCCACTGTAGCTTATTTAAATCGAGGCATATGCTGGCTGCAATTTCCATAATCACACAAACACCTCCGGCACATTTTGTTGTGTCGTCCAAACCCAAGCAGCATGACTCGTTGGGGGGGGGGGAACCCTCCAATAACCAATGGGCTCTTATAGGGTTATTGGAGGTTATTTCCCCCTCCCACAAACCATGCCACCTGGGTCTGGATGACATAACAAGCCACATGGGGTGGGTGATTATGGAAATTGTGCCCGGCATGTGCCTGGCACATACCACCATTTAAATAAGCCACCATGGCTTATTCTGATCATATGAATCAGGTTACTGTTTATTTGCTCACTGGCTCTCTACCTGTCAAACAAGCAAGTGGTAGTAATGATGAAAAAGAGGATGAGGAGCAACAGCAGCTGGTGACAATCTCAGTAAGAAGGCAGATTCACTGAGGAAAGGGGGCCATTGAGAGTGTTTTGCTCAAGGGCCCTCTAAGACCCGGAGCCAGCACTGCAACTTTTAATGCAAATTTTTAAAATGCGGTGATTACATTTTCTAAATATTTATTTTGTTTTCTGTTAGGGATGTCTTTCACTGGAAAATCTGGTTCTTTTTTGGCTCGACTGAGTTCTTTTTTGGCTCAACTGAGTTCTTTTTTGGCCCAACGGACACTTTGCATCTGTGAGCCGAGCTGCGAGGTCCAGGACTCCAGGAACTTTTTGGCGCATTTTTAGGGGGAAGGTTCTGCAATTTGTACAAATTTCTGAGCAATTTGCACAAATTACAGCCGACTTTGCACAAATTGCCCAGAAATTTATGCACGTTGCAGATTTTTTTTTTTAAAAAAGTGCTAAATTCCCAGAAAATCCACAAACTGGCTCGACTCACTGCAGAAATGCAGTCTGGGGGACTGAGCCTATGAAAACCCAGTGAATCTGACATCCCTGTTTTCTGCTAACACAAGTTAAATATTGATACCTCAAGATAATAAGCCTTAGGTAGGCTGGGCCCACCCTTTAAAATAACAAAGTAGGCTGGTCTAAATTCTATCCCTGAACCAAATAAATATTTTCGAATAGATCTTTTGGTGAGTCTTTGGGGCTATAGTGGCTAGGGTTTCTCTAGGGGAAACCAAGCAGAATTCAGTTGGAATAAGTCTCCACACATACTTGTGTGCATAATCAAAGAATGGCATTAGGACAGATGAGGGCTATATGGCAAATAAGACATATAGATAGAGATATCTCTGCAGGCTTCCATTTGTTTTTAGTATCATTCATTCTTTGCACCACATCCTTTTTGGTGATCCATCAAGAAGGGGGGGAATCTAATGTTTTGAAGATCTTCAAACTCCTGATTTATTACATAAAGCATTTTGCAGATGTATGCACTTAATACCCTTGTAATAATTTCACCATGTGATCTATAAACATTTCCCACTATTCAAAACTGCTGTTTCTTGAATGCTTCTTACTTCAGCTCCGCTCATATAAGATATCCCAAATTATCTATCAGTCACCTTCTCCATTATGCATTGAATCTCTTTTAATTGTTTAATATTTATTAGTAACAGTGCATGATCAAGAAGAAGTGACCAAGTACTGATGCTAGATTTTGTTTACTGACCACACATTCATATTTTTCCAAGTACATTTTCAGAGCCCTTCCAAAGTGGACCTCCAGATTTAGGCAGAACTAATCTCCAGAGTTTAGAAAATCAACCCTTGTTTGGGAGTGAAAAAATATTGATTTTCTAGGGGCCATTTCCATTCTGGCACAACACAGTGAATCATGCATATTTCTTTTCATTCACCCTAGCGATTATATACTGCTATGCCAAGCCAACTGCAGATTATATAATAAACAAGATCTTATGCTAGATAAAGAAAGACATGTCCCACAGATGGATCAGGCATCTAAGCTTCAGGGAGGCACACCTCTTAGTGCACAGTTTATGATATTTATTTTCTTAGTTGTATTATGTAGAATAGTTGGAGCAGAGGAAGATATACACTGACAATTTTTCTCAGTTAATGTTCTTAATTAATATACCAATAGCAGTTCAGAAGCTTGATTTCTTCTCCTCAGGAATATTAACATGAGTGGTGAGTACAGACTCCATTTCCAAACCTCTGTATTCTCACCATCATGTTTCTTAACATGACAGCGTTAGACCCGTTATGTTAGAACCCAGGTCTGCTGCAAAGCTGCAGGGCATAAGGATTAAAATAGAGGAAGAGGGGTGCTGAACCTTTCTCTCCACAACTGCTCATCCAGCCACATTTCTCCCGCGGGAAATTAAGGCCAGCCAGGAGATAAGTGGTTGGTAGTAGGGAGTGGGAGAACAGCTCTGAGGACAAAAAAAAAGAAGTAGGAAAAGTGTTCAAGCATCACTGTCCTGATACAAAACCTGCATTCTTAGACCTGAGTCATACCACCATTATGTCTTGTTAGGGACTTAGTTCCTTAGAACGTCATCTAACTCACTTCATGTCCTCACAAAAACCTCAACTGCGCCTTCACGTCTTATAGCCATAACTCAACTTTCTGTTCTGTCAATCCTGTCCTGTTCTGTGCCCACTTCCTTGTTATGATTTGTAAATCTTGTTATGATTTGTAATTGCTAGTTACTTTTCTGAAAATGCTTCTGTATTTTTATTACGTAAAAAAAATTGTGATGTTGCTGTAAGCAGCTTTGAGTGTGGTTTTACCTTGGAAAAGCAGCATACAAATAAACAGGTGGTGGTAGTGGTGATGAATTTTTAAATTATTGTTACTATTTATTACTTATACCGTGGTATCAATTAATAAGGCACTTTACTCCGGGGGGGGGCATGGAACAGATCCTTTGCCCAAGGAGCTAACAACCCAAAGTTTGGTAGTCAGAGGAAAGTCAGAAAATAAGTATAGGGAGAAGCTTTCAAAAATTGAATATCAATAAATTCAATTATGTGTCATTATTATTTTTTTCTACTCCTATCTTCAAATGCTGAAAATTTATCTGGATGTAAGACAGAAGAACTTACAACCAGTTTGCAACAAGGCCGTCTGTAATATGCTTATTGTTAATTATAGCATGGGCTCAGGGACCATTATTTTCTTGCATACTGGCCCTTTTCAGAATGAGATGTCAGAGGTAGAGAGCAGCTAATAAAACAACAGATTTAACTTACCTATCTTGTCTATAAGTCTATCATTTTTTCCGGATAATTATTTCCTATATGGTTGAGGTGACAGAATATTTAAAAATTATGATTTGATCACTTTACTTTGGAAATAAATAAATACCAGAAATAATTCTGGAAGGTTGGAGCATAACTTTTCACAAAAAGACACAAGACTTTGGAAAACCCTGCCAAAAGTTGGTGGTGGGAGGGCAGGGACTATTTCAGAATCTCATCCAACACACTAAGCAGATAAACATTCAATATTCAAAAATGCTTCCATTAAAATAAAGAAAGCTAAGAGTGGAATTAGAGTTGTTGCATCTCCCAGAGGAAAAAACCCTAAATATGGCTTATTCTGCTTAGAGTTATTCTTAAATATGTTCAGCTGTATATAAATCTATTACATGAAATAAAATTTTAAAATTCACATAAACATAAAATAAAATTCAGTATCTTCAGTTCCTTTATTTAACATGCAGTTTTTAACATTTCCCCCCATTACCTTGTCCTAATCTTTAAAAAGAATCCTGTCTGCCTGATGAAAAAAAAACTCAAGCTCATCTATAATTGGCCAGGCGACAGCCCTAATTGGAATTTCTCCCAAGAGATGAATTAACAGCCATGTGAATTTTCAGAGATGCTGCCCAGGTGTAATAAGACAGATACACTCACATTACCTTGTTGGAACAGATGTCAGGAGAACTGCCACCACAACATTGGGATGTAAACAAGACAAGTAAAACATCTCAGTTACAGATACTCACCAGTCCTGCAATGGGAGTTGGCAGTCTGTTGATCTTTTTGACCAATCCAGGCTTTATGGAATTCAGCAACCTGTCACAAGAAAGGAGTGTGGCATATGACTGATCAGTCACCAGACTTGAATTGCAAATTGGTTTCTCTCAGAATGAGAGTGCTTAATACATCATACCACAGCACTGAAACCTCAAGGCTATTAACTTGGAACGAAAATGACATAATCCTGCAAACAAAACTATTGTCTAAGTTCAGATAAGTATCTTTAGCTTTGTAGAAAGCTTCAAGTTGCAGTGTCTCCTAACTGGAGGCTCAGAGTGCACAAATACCCAACTCTGACCAAAGAAGGGAAATGCACTGAGACCAGCCATTCCCACAAGCAAACTTACTTATGCCAATAGGCCAGAATAGGTCATGGGTTATTCCCTGACCCCTATAAAAGCCTTCTGACAAATGGAAACCATGAGGACTAAGGGACAGTCTACAGCAGCCTTCCCTGACTTGATATCCTCCAGATGTTTTGGACTCCAGCACCCAGGGCCCCTGTCAGCATGGCCAATGTTCAGGAATGCTGGAAGTGGTAGTCCAAAACATCTGGAGGGCACCAGGTTGAGGAAGGCTGGTCTATAGGTTGCCTTCATCAAATTGGATTGGTCTCCACACACCACAATGTGTAACACTGGGCCAGATGGTGGGGTATAAATATCACATGACAATTGATGCTGCTATAGTTTACAGTGCCTACATGGAGATAATCCATCAGAGAAGCCATTGTTGGGTTTCTTCACATACTGAATGCGATGTGTGGATGAGACATATGATATTGTGAGAGGAGGACAACAAACATGAGAGGATGGGAATGTAAGAAATATCATGAGGCCAGAAAATTGCCAATGAATGTGGAGGCAAAAGAATGAGAAGGACGAAAAGCATAGGGCATGTCTCCAAAGAGGGAGGTGGAATGAAATGGCCATTGTTAGAAGATTTCAAAGTTCCAGATCTCAAAGAAAGAGAGACTGAACTGTGAGCTTAATATCCCTTTATGCTAAATTCCCAAGATTAGAGTCGGGTTTAGCTTCCAAAGGGTTTAGCTTGTCCAGTTCCTATCGCAGATAAAGCCATTTCAATACCCTGAGCCAGTGGCTAAACCACTGGTTTTTTCCACTCATTCTACCTGTTGAGAGTGGGGTGGAGACAGATGTCTAGCCATGCCACATATTGCTTCCCACATCTTTCAAATACTGCGTTCAACTCCTTTTTCAAAGTCACTGACAAGGGAAGGGGAAATGCCAAGTAAAAATGAATTTTTGAAAATAACAAGGGCCCTTGCTTTTGAAAAACTAAAATCACTTGTTTAATTTCCCTCCTGCTGTACAGGGGATAACTGCACAGTTTCTAAAATTATGAAACTTAAAATTGGTGGGCTATTCAAAATAATATTGGGGAGGACCTGTGAAGTGCCTCACAAGGATGTCATAAGCACCATCCAATAGAAGCCTCTTATGTGAGGGCAACTGTCACCCCCACAAGATCCATGATGGCTATGCTTGCAACAGCAAGCACCATGGTCAACAGTAACTTGGTTTAGCAATTTAAATACAGTAAAACAACAATTTCTTTCCAGTAGAAATGCATAATGAAGCAATGCCATATGGCTTCTGTTGAAAGGATACACTACAGCATCTTGAAAGACCCCAAGGGGGAGTTTAAACAGCCCTCTTCCCATCTGTGCAAGATGAATGACAGTGTGGCAGGACACCAGCAACTTCATCACCACCCTGGGAGGCTCCAGGGGAGAGATGGATGCTAGGCAGGAGGAAAGCTTTCTGCCATCACTGTCTCAATTCAGGGCCCACCAGCTGTTCATTTACTGGACATAACATCTGTATACAGCCGGCATGTGTAAGGTCCAACATGGATATGAGACCTGAACTATACAAGTAATTTCCCCAATTTTATTAAGGTTAATGATGATGCAATTTCGGTCTACTTATATTAGAAATTTTACATGCAAGTTGTCTCTGTGAACTTCATGTCCAACACATGGACATCTAGTGGACCACGGGCACAAGAGTTAAGCCTAGAATGTATGTGGGAAGTAGGCACAATCCTGCCCCCCATTACATACAACCTCAATGCAGAGATTTTATTGAACTGGGCCAGTGGGAGGCTAAAACAGGATACACACACCTTATCTTAGAGAGTACACATGTTCATTAACATAGCTATTATACGTTAGGGAAGAAGTAAACTGTGATTAACTGTCCAAAATTCCAGCTTAATTCCAACTGTTGGTTAACTGAATAAATTCATCAAAAGGCAAAGATTCATAATGACAGGTGACAGCAGGTTCTCGTGTTCATGCTTTCAAGTGACAGCTGCAATTATCACCCTAAAATAATTTAAGTTAATATACTGAGGACTATGTATTCTGCACTAGAAGTATTATAATTCTGAGCCCAATCTATTCAATATTGTTCACCACAAAAATTAAATTTTGCAACCTGTATAATATGAGCAAACATGCATAACTTATCTTACTTTGTGTAAATTATTTTTTATCATCATGGAGAGAGGCAAGGAGTTATGCACTGAAACCCTGGAAAATCTCAGGCTTGGCTTCTAGGGCTTCAGCAACAGCACACACTGTCAAGCCTATCGTTTCAGCCAGACGGGGGTTAAACTAGAAACTTGCTTAACAAATAGGACAACAAAGGTTCTTTAGGAAGCGGAATTTTGCACCCAAGGATACATTATGTGCTTTCTCTGTACTCCCAAATAATTGTGGTATACACACTGCATATGATTCGCTGTTACGCTTATAGTATCCAAAATACAATTCTGGTGTTGAAAATGGGGTACAGCTACCCTTGAAACACCAGGTCCGCAGCCTGGGGGTCATTCTGGACTCCCAGCTGTCCATGGAGGCTCAGGTGTCAGCTGTGAGCCGGACAGCGCTGTATCAACTCCATCTGATATGGCAGCTGCACCCCTTCCTTCCTGACCATCTGCTCCCATTGGTAGTACATGCCCTGGTCTCCTCTCGTTTAGACTACTGTAATGCGCTCTACGTGGGGTTACCCTTGAAGACGGTTCGGAAGCTGCAGCTGGTACAGAACGCGGCGGCTCGCCTGATTAAAGGCAGCCGCCGGCGAGATCACATCACTCCAGTGCTGAAGGAGTTGCACTTGTTACCAGTTGTTTTCCGGGCCAAATTCAAGGTGTTGGTTTTGACCTTTAAAACCCTATATGGTTCCGGCCCAGCCTATCTTAAGGAGCGCCTCCAGCAACACCAGACAGGCCACTTAACAAGATCAGCCTCGGATGGCCTTCTCTCTGTCCCATCAGCCAGGACAGCTAGACTGGTGGGGATGAGGGAGAGGGCCTTTTCTGTGGTGGCCCCCACTCTGTGGAACTCCCTCCGTAGGGAACTCCGCCATGCCCCCTCTTTAATGAGCTTCCGCCGTGCATTAAAAACGTGGTTGTTCAGGCAAGCATTTGGGGTGGGTTAGGGTATTTTAGAAAATGTTTTTATTGTAGAATTTTATTGTTTTAAACTGTTTTATTATATGCTGTACATCGCCCAGAGTGGCTGGGTGACCAGCCAGATGGGCGATTAATAAATTTAATAAATAAATAAATTAATTAAATAAATAAAATTCGCAGTATTCAGAATAGAATCTGTTTTCTTCCTAAAGATTTTTTGAACTACTGAAATCATGGGATTCCTCCAAGCCTCTGATACCTCCTCCTTGTGTGTGCATTGAGCTGTTTTGGCTATGTAAGGTTCCATGCTCACCTAGAGGGAATTATTAGGGCCAGTTCGCATAATTGGCATCAGGCAGCATGGCTTAAATAAGCCACGGAGGCTTGCAGTGCTTGTGTCAGGGTGGACACTGAGCCCATAGAATCCCAGAGTAGTTCTGATTCTGAGGAAGAGCGGCGCCAAATGGAGGGCGCAGAAAAGAGGCGTAGTGCTCGGTTGGCGCGCAAACAACGGCTGCGCCCAGAGGATCCAAGGGAAAGGGGGAGGGACTCTCCCTAGTCCTTAAGTTCAGGGGTCTGCCAGTAATTCCCTTTCAAACGGGGACCAACTGTTCCAACTTAGGGCATAGGTACTCTGCTGCTCATATCTAGTTGCTAACGGTAGAGTTGTTAAGTTGTAAAAGAGAAATAAAGCTTTGCAAAGAATCCCTTTGTCTGTGTCTGGACTTGGCTACTGGATTAGACTGAGAGAGGCCTCCAAGGAGCCCTTAACAGCTTGCTGGCCACTATTCTGAATATTCAAGCCACAGTGGGCAGTTGCTGCATCTTATTGTGTCGTGCAAACCTGGGCAGAGGAGCTTGTTACTGTGGTTAACAAGCCACCCCAGAAACCGAGAACAGCTCATGGGTTCTGGATGTCATTTTAACCATGGTAACCCTGCCTGGTAACCCCGCCTGGACTCACATGACAGGAAGAGACACAACATCCACCTAGAGCAGCTTGAATATTCACAATGGCAGCTGGCATGCGCCACAAGCCACCATGGCTCATTTAACCCACGCTGCCAGCTGCCGATTGTGCTCTATGACCCAGCCATAGAGCAGAATCAAAGTAGAAAGCCCAATTATTGAAATATAGGATTAAGGGTGTAATCCCATCTGGATAGTCACCAGTCTTGGAGGCTGCCAGCTATCCTATGCAGGGCAGCTGGACCACAGAGGGGATCCTCTCCTTCGTGCTCCAGCCGCCTGCATTTTTGTGGCTTGGGGGAGGGAGATGGAAGGAGCCGGAAGACCTGACAGGAAGCTGTGTAAAGCACCTTCCACAGTCTCCTCCTCTCCCAGCCCTCGGGACCATCCTCTTTTCCCCATCTCCGCACTCCATTTCCACAGGTGAAGACACAGCCAGCACAAAGAGAACCATGCCAGCTACAACAGGGAGAGGGCAGGGGAGGGCAGTTTCTGGGAGGGCAGTTTCTGGACTCAGTTTCTTAGTGCAGTTGCTGGGAACTGAGGTCGGAGCCCTGCCCCAACCTCAGTTCCCAGAAACCAAACAACCTTATGGCCTTCTAGACATAGTGGCCATAGGATTGCTCCCTCCATTAATGAATCCACACTTTTATTTTGCAAGTGGTATATAGTCTGTTCAGTTAGCATGCAAACACATCACCCCTTTTATTCCAGATGCATAATGACAATAACACCAAGCAATGCTTTACTAACTTCAGAATATCCAGAGTTAACATGGGTCCTTCCACTCACTGCCTACAATTTCCGAAGTGGAAAATACTGCAGAAAGGGGCACAAAAGAGCAGAATTTGTTCAGGTCTTAAAGGATGCATAAACGATAAAACTTGATTGCAGGATTTCCCCCTGCTTTTTAGGCACAAACACAAAAAAGCTAGTCCTGGAGCTCTTGATGCAAATGCCAAATGTCAGAAGCTGCTTGAAATAAATCTTTAAAAATGTTTGCATTGGCCTCATTGATGGCTAAATAAGAGGTAAAGGGGAAAAGAAAGGAAGGCTCCAGGCTTGCAGTGGGAGGAAATGAAAAATGTGGTTAGACCACCACTATTCATGGTTGGGGCAGATTCTTACGTGGAAGCAGGAAGAGGAAGAAGACGGGGGGGGGGGGAAATCCTTGCTATTCAGCCCTTTGCCTTAAGCGGCAAAATAGGCATGGCATTTTTTTTCTCCCTCTTTGGCATATTACTTTCAAAGCAAACTGGCTATTTTAAAAGACTTGTTGATTCACTGAAAACAGTAAACTAAACCTTTAAGCGTCTCATGAATGGTCTTTCAATATTTAATTGGAAACTTAACTGGGCCCTTATTCAGACATAAATGAAACAGACTTTGTCACCTACAGAACATATGATAATGCAACAAACATGCAGAGGAGAAACACCAGGACCTGAATAAACAAAAGGCTGGCAAATGCAAGTCCCTACTGGGCAGTTCCTGTTCTGGAATAAGAAGCTGTTCTGGAGAGGAGTGTCAACAGTGAAAAGCCAGTGGGCCTGTTCACACAACACGCTAACCCACACTCAGTGGTTGAGTGTGGTTTGTTGTTGAACCATGGGTTAGCGTGTTGTCTGAACCGAGGACATTTTCCTCAGGGTGGCTTCTTAACCACCCTGAACAACTCATCAACAAATCATGGGTTCTCAAGGTGGCTTGTTCGAAAAAAAATAAGCCACAGCATATGGTTAACAATCCACCCTGTGGAAAATGTCCTGGATTCAGACACCACACTAGCCCATAATTCAACAAACAACTCACGGTTCAACAACCCACACTCAACCACTGAGTGTGGGTTAGAATATTATGTGAACCCAGTCACCGTGACAGACAGTGGTGTAGCGAGTAGGAACTTTGACTGCCAAGACCCAGGTTCAAATCCCCATTTATCCATAAAGTCTACTGGGTGCCCAGGGACAGTAATTGTCTCTTAAATTATTCTAATCTTGGAGAAAGCCCATCGCTCAGTGGTAGAACATATTCTTTGCATGAATATCCCCAGAATCTCCAAACAGAGCTGGAAAAGACTCCTGCTTTAAAGCCTGGACAGCCGCTGCTAGTCAGTGTAAACAATACTGAGCTAGATGAATCAATGGTCTGAGCAGCTTCCTATGTTCCAAACCTAGCTCACAGGGTCCCCTGAGGATAAAATGCCCGGGGAGGGGGGATCATCTACACCACCCTGGTACTTCTGCAAAAAGGTGGGATAAACATGTAGCATATAAATAAAAACAGAGTAAAAACAGAAACTCCAGAGAGTTGGCATCACCATGGTAACTTATTTTTCCCCAGAATTCCACAGGCCCAGAAGAGACGAGCGGCAGGTCTCAGACTCATGTGCTCCTTCACTGTAGGGAGAAGCAAACAACCACACCTGGGATTTTAAGTGTAATTTGAATCCAGGATCTCCTCTGCCCCTTGGAGATTAAGGTTTTCTGTGTCTGAACATTTAAACACATATTTTGAATGTTGCATTAATAACAAGCATTGATGCTTGTTTTTGAACCACTAAAGAGACATGGTTATATTTGGAGCAGTCTTGTCCAACCCAGGGTTCAGCAGATGTTTTGGTCTGCAACTCCCATCAACCCAATCAGGAGGGCCAAGGATGATGGGCGCTGCAGCCTATAACACCTGGAGGACATTAGGTTGGGAAAGGCTGATTTAGAGTCTAATTTGGATGGTCTACTTGGTCAATCACAAGGAACATGGACATTGTCTTTTGAACTATTCAAGGCATACCATCATGTTTTGAATGCTGTATTAACAAAGCACTATTCACATGTTACTTGCATGTGAATAGAAGCAGGTTGGGGAGGGCTGGGCAATTAGGGGTGGTTTGGGTGGGCATAGCCTTATCTCCCAGAATATTGTTGTCATTTTATTGTCATTATGGTTGCTGGGGTGGGTGGGGGGACAGGACAAGTGCCACTGAGTTCAATGATGTTTTAAACATGCATAAAATTGCGGACTTAGGCCTGGATCCAAAAGATCTGCACAGCAAAATTCCCTTTACCCAAGGCAGTTTTGGGACTGTGTTTGTTGAAGAGTGGTCCACCATGCCATATGGCACAAGCCACTCTTGAAACAGAGGAGCATTTTAAAAGCAGTTAGCAGCATGGTATGGGTGTCTGCCACTCAAAGCTAGGGGGAGTCACACATTCCAGTACGCATGTCCAAGCCCTCGTGTGTGCCCAAGGTAGCTCTTTGGACAAGCTATTTTCTTCTCTATTTCTGCATTCCAGTTATGTTCTTCCCAATATTTGCTACAGAAGGTCATTCTGGCTGAAACTGTGCATAGCTTTCACTTGATACACAGCCTTCACATCTTGCTTTGGTCAGGGTCCCCATGACAAACTATAATATTCAGTTCTCATTATATCTTGAACAATAAAAGCATAGCAGGTTACAACTCTGGCTAATAAATCAACCTCCAGTGTCCCTGCCTGAACGTTGATCTCCATCCTCAGTGAGACTCAACATCTCCCTCCAGGCTAGACACAAGCTAAATCTGTGAAGCCAATAATGGTGTGGCATTAAAATATGCAGCATTGTAAACCTCAGGAAATCACCAGTCTCTTGTCACTTTGTGGCATGGGTCACTCTTCTTCATCCTATGGCAACAAAATACTTGATTTGGGAGGGGAGTCCATGCACCAGCAAAGCAAAGTTAACTATCTGGCAATAACAAGAACCTCCCTTGCTAGAAGCTGTGTGAATATTTTGCAGAACTACTGTTAACCTTATACAGCCATAAATTAATTTGTTAAGTACCAGATACACTTGACCCTGAACAAACCTAAATTCCCATGAATGGCACAATCTTCAAAATCTAAGAGTATATTGTATATGAAGGTTTCTTGTATCTAAGGGGTTGTCTCCATGACAATGGAAGGAGACAGAAGGAGAAGCTAATCGTGGCTTACCCGGATTTTTCAAGGAGCCAGCTTTGCTCCACACAGGGCTCCACAAGCGAGTGTATTGCACCAGTACAAGTCACTTCACAGAAGATACTTCCGGGGGAGGGGTTGGAGTGAACATCATCTGAGTGGCAAGGGATGCTCAACCAATAAAAGAGGCTTGCCCCCCAGGCTCTCCCCCCTTTCTCCTTTGAGAATAAGAAAGGCTCCCCTGCATTCAGGGACAAGCCTCATTCACCACAATGAGAGTTACTTCTGAGTAGACACTAACTGGTTTGTGTTTGGAAACACAGACAGGAACAATCTCCTCTCCCCCCGCCCTTACTTCCTTAAATGAACAATCCTTTCCGAAACAGTGTTCAAACTGCCCTGCTGCGATCAATCGAAGCTTCGACATTAAGGCTCTCTAAATGCGTTATTTTGATTCATGGGAATCTCAGTGCACATTTTGGAAACAAGCCTCATTGACCACAGTGGGAGTTACTTCTGCGTGTACACACATATGTTTGTGCTGGGAAAGAGAGGGAGGGGAAACCAGCCCCCATTCTAACCCGATGCTGCGCAGGAACAAAGGTCTGAATTAGTTACTTCTGAAGGCAATAAACCAAACAACAGAGAATCACAGCTTGGGGAAAGCGCTTTACAGCCGTTAGGGAATTAGTGCTTTAAAATGTGTTGTTTCAACTGAGCGGATCTGTGCTGTGTGCATTTAGGGGACAAGCCTCATTCACCACAATGGGAGTTACTTCTGAATAGACACACACATGGTTGTGCTGGGAAACGCAGGGACAGGAAACACCCCTTGACCAGGGTTACGGTGAAAGGCACACCCCTTGGCAGGGCTAACATTCCTGAGGTAAAAGCACGGTGGTTGGGGCACAGAACAACCATGGAGAACCCAACTTAAGGAAAAGAATCAGACTTTAAGCAGTCTCGGGAAATCTGTTTTTCCCCTGATAAGCTCCGGGGTGGCTGCTGGATGGCCACGACATCATGCATCCCTAATGACCTCCAAACGCAGCCAGACGGGAGTAAATCGCTCATGGAGACACCCCTCAAGCCATTGGCATACCAAATATACACTTAGCACAACTCAGAAAGCAAGTTCCACATTGAATTCTGAAATTAGTTCTTCCTCTCTTTCAACGGCAGCTTCCCATATGTAAAAAAGGGACAATACGAACTTCTTCATAGTGGTGTTTGGAACGTTAAAGAGGAAACGATAATGCAATGCATAAATAAACTAATATATAAGGAATAGCCATGGGCATTACTATATAGAAACACAGGAAGTAGCCTTATACTGTGTCACACCATTGGTCCATCTAGCTCAGTACTGAACCTGGCACCATTTGCATATCTACCGAGATATGGCCCTTCTTCATAGTGCACTAGTTTGTAAAGCCAACTGATCAATGTAGAACATACAGTCCAGATTTTTGGACTACAGCTTCCACAACCCCTTAAACACCAACCTTGCTGGCTGAGGCTTATAGGAGTTGTAGTTCAAAACAACTGGAGAACACCAGGTTGCCTGTAGGAATAGATTAGTCTAATAGATTAGACTATTAGGGGGAAAAACCCTTCATGACCCTCAATGTTATATTCTTCCTTTCCATAGGCAGCAAAAGAGGTTTAAAGTTTTACGTGATATGCTTTGCAGTCTGCCATAATGTCCCAAGTGGTTGCCAAGATCTGTTCCTTGGTTTCGCTCAAGATACAGTAGAGCAGTTGACAACTTTTAAAAGAACAAATACTTCAAAACTTACCTCCCAAATAGTTTTGCCTTCTGATTTTAAAAATCCCTCTACCAGAGGTGGGCAACCTGTGACCCTCCAAATGCTGAAACTCCCATCATAGAATCATAGAATAATAGGGTTGGAAGGGGCCTACAAGACCACTGAGTCCAACCCCCTGCTCAGTGCAGGAATCGAAGTTAAAGCATCCCTGACAAGTGGCTGTCCAGCTTCTTCTTGAATGCCTCTAGTGTGGGAGAGCCCACCACCTCCCTAGGTAATTGGTTCCATTGCCGTATTGCTCTAATAGTCAGGAAGTTTTTCCTGATGTTCAGCCGGAATCTGGCATCCTGTAGCTTGAGCCCATTATTCCGTGTCCTGCATTCTGGGATGATCGAAAAGAGATCCTGGCCTTCCACTCTCTGACAACCTTTCAAGTACTTGAAGAGCACTATCATATCTCCCCTCAGTCTTCTTTCCTCAAGGCTAAACATGCCCAGTTCTCCCAGTCTCTCCTCATAGGATTTTGTTTCCAGACTCCTGATCATCTTCATTGCCCTCCTCTGAAGGCTTCTCCAGTTTGTCTGCATACTTCTTAAAGTGTGGTGCTCAGAACTGGACACAGTACTCCAGATGAGGCCTAACCAGTGCTGAGTAGAGGGGAACTAGTACTTCCCAGGATTTGGAAGCTATACTACTATTAATGCAGCCCAAAATAGCATTTGCCTTTTTTGCAGCCACATCATATTGTTGGCTCATATTCAGCTTGTGATCGACAACAATTCCAAGATCCTTCTCGCATGTAGTATTGTTGAGCCACATATCCCCCATCTTGTAACTGTGCATTTGGTTTCTTTTCCTACGTGCATAACTTGGCATTTATCTCTACTAAATTTCATTCTGTTTTCTGCCCAGTGCTCCAGCCTATCAAGATCACTTTGAATTTTGTTTCTGTCTTCCAGGGTATTATAGCTATCCTGCCCAATTTTGTGTCATCTGCAAATTTGATCAGCATTCCCTGCACCTCCTCTTCCAAGTCATTAATAAAAATGTTGAAGAGCACTGAGCCCAGGACTGAGCCCTGTGGTACCCCACTCATTACCTCTCCCCAGTTTGAGAAGAACCCATTGATAAGCACTCTTTGAGTCCGATTCTGTAGCCAACTGTGGATCCACCTGATAGTTGTTTCATCTAGCCCACTTTGAGCTAGTTTGCTCATCAGGATATCATGGGGCACTTTGTCGAAAGCTTTGCTGAAGTCGAGGTATATGATGTCTACAGCATTCCCACGGTCTACAAGGGAGGTTACCTGATCAAAAAATGAGATCAGATTCGTCTGGCAGGACTTGTTTTTGACAAATCCATGTTGGCTTCGAGTAATCACGGCATTGTTTTCAAGGTGCTTACAGATGGATTGCGTTATCATCTGCTCCAATCATCTCTCACCACTGGCTAGGGGTGATGGGAGGTGCAGTCCAAAAAACATCTGGATGGCCACAAGTTGCCCATCCCTACCCTAGACTTCAAATTGCCTATTTGTTTCAATCTCTCTCAATGCTCTTTTTAAAAGGTCTGCTAATGGGTTGTTTTGACCACGTACTAAAGCTTTTTGAAGAGGCTACTTGGTATTAATAGAGAATTACTGCTTTAAAACAAACAGTTACAATTACAAACAGCTGTTCAAAATGTGCCAGTAGGCCCAGTCAGGCTCATTGCACCAGACAGGCAGGTGAAACTGACAAAAATGGTTAGAACAGATTTCTGCAATACTGGGCAAGGATCTCCTGCACAGACCAGACTGAACTATGTTGCTTACTTGGTACCCCATTTTACCTGATTGTACAAGTTAGTCCATTTTTACTCCAGCATCCATGGATTTAGTGTAGATGAGTGACAAAGAAATATGTCTGAACTCTAAAGCAATCCTGCAGCCATTCTTACAGGTGGTAGTAGTTACCTGTAATGCAGAATTATCCATCTTGGGCTGCCAAACATGCAACTGATAAAAAGGGTATGATTTCCAGACCAAGCAAGTCTGTTACCATGCTTGCTCAAGGCACATATCTCTCTACATGTTTGAAAACTACTTTTCTGTAGTCAGGGAATAAGCCCTTCTGGAAAATGAACAACTGTGGGGATTTTAGTGCCAGTACTAGGAAAACCTTTTCCCCCTTGGGTCCTAGCTCTGTTCTTTCACTTCTATTGGTCCAGTAGAATTGGCCCAGAAACTAGTTCATTTACCAAAATACACAGGAGCACAACATCAATTCACCCTTTTCCAAGCCCCCAGGTCTTCCTCTTAATTTCCAATTATCTTTCCTAAATTAATTGGATCTAACACACTTTTCTCTTTCTTTCTTTGTGTGTAATTCAAAACCTGGCTTTTAACAGTGTGTGTTAAATATTAAATGTTAGTGGTTCAAAATATTATTTAATCATCATCATCACCACCACCACAACATCAATTTTCAGTTCTTTCCGCAATGGCTGTGAGAGGGCAGGGCGAGGGATCTGATGTCAGATTCCCTCTCCCAAGTTCACAGGAGTGTCTACATCCTCAGGAGGGGGGATCCAAAATATCCTATGGTCCCTGGGACACTCATCCAGGGGCCATAAGATTGCTTTGTAAATCTTCAAAACTCATAACATTCCTGGAAGTAGATTGGCTTGAGAGTAGCTGTTTTCCAAAAACTTTGAAGTAAACTTCATATTTTAATGGGGTTTTAAACCTAGAAATCCAATGTCCAAACCAAGCAACCTATCCCATGTACAATCCAGTTGAACTCCACAAGTTGAGACACAGAGCTGTCACAAAAAATGGCATCTCCATGTAAATATCTCCCTCTCTGTAACATATTGTTTAGCCAATGTTATGACTTCATAACACTTCTTGATTCCCACCAGGAACAGACAGTGATCTGGAGATGAGGCAGGGGAATACACATACGTGTGGCATCACAACACAAGACAAGTGATGCTACACACTGAACTACGCACTGAAGAGAGCTTGGCATAGCGAAGTTGACACTGGCCCTTATAGCAGGAAAAGTGTTGAAAAGTGGGGAGTCTAGAGTTTAATACTTGCTGCTATTACTTTAGGCATGCCGACTCTGAATTCCGCTGCCAGAAGAAAGGCTTCACAGAGAAACAGCTTTGCCCATTGATGCAAAAGGATGCAGGCAAAATGGCGGCATGGGGGAGAAATCAGGTAGACTCTGGGTGACTGTGATCCTTCTACAGTTAACACTAACTTAAGCAAAACTAAAAGGAGCACAATGGGAATTGCTTCTTGTTCTGTCTGGCACACAAAGACAGCTCCTGCTAAAACTGCTGTATGCAGTAATAGTCAATCCAAATCACTGTGCCAGAAGTCATGAAATCATTCCTTAAAAAACAAACAGAGGCTAGCACCTAAGCACAGCTGTGTTAACAATTGAAACTTGTTCCTAAAAACAGAAGTGTGCCTTTAAATCTAAAAAAAAACAGCTTCTCAAAAAAAGTTCTCACACTTGCGGAGTTGGGCATACCTTCTTTCACCCAGTCTACAATTACTGTAGTCTACTTTTACTGTAATACACACATTCCTTTCCCAGTCACCATTTTCAGGTGTTTTACAGCCTTTCTACTCAAGGCTGTAATTGTGTGCTCATGATTGTACACTCAGGGAAGTTTGAGGATCCTTTACACGACATTGTCATCCTCCAGTGCCTCTCCCATGCTTTGAAACCATTATCGTAGGGTTTTTTTTAGATCGAGGAAAGTCTGGTATATCTTGAATGGGCTAAGAAATGCTCCATGTATTTGCACAATTCCACTATTCCACAACGCCATCTAGTGACCATATAATGGACAAATAGAATGGCAGAGAAAGAAAACCCCCAGAAAAAGCATGTGTAAAGGAGCCAATCTTAAACCTGCAAAGAAAGCAGAAGCCCCGGTAAAGGTGTGGGGTAAAAGCCTCATGTAGAAATGCCCTTAAAGAGGTACATACCAAATTTTAGATATGTGCACCCTTCAGGCTTGAGGAAGAAGATGCATATTAAGTACTCAGATATATCTGGACCAGAACATTTATTTATTATATGTTTAATATGCCCAATACTAGACATTCTCTGGGTGGATTACAAAAGCTGAAGAATAGAATTCAATATAAAATCAGAAAAGAATAGAATGCATAAGAAACACAAGAGTGAGCATCATTCCTACACCCTTCCTTTATGTATCAGAGTTGATAAGTTTGAAAAGAACACATTGCTGCATATAGTTTGGCCCTAGTTCTATTCGTTTGAGAACCCCAACCAAAACTAGCTTGCTTGTAGCTGTGAATTCAGTCTAAGAATGCCCTCTCCCACTTTAATCTGGCTGCCAAGACCCTTCATATTTCCCACACATGCACCAGCTGCAAACAAGATGACATCACTTCCAATCACTCAGCATGGTGCAAGCAAAGCACCATCACCTCCAATCAGCAGGGTACAAAATAAAGCACTCTCTTATCTAATGACTAAACAGGAAGCCAACATATGGTGTAAACAAACAACACAAACATAAAGCAGCTCAAAAGGCAAGAATATGTGCATATAATTTTAATATAAATTATCCTGCAATGAGGGTTCTGCCTACATTTCAGAAATCATTGTGTTATCAACAGTTACTCAGTCAATACATAGGATAAAATATTTCTCTTGCTATTATAGTTTTCATTAAAATGTGCTTTAAAGTTAGCTGAAAATTACAATCATGGAAGGAGGGTGAAAATGCTTCCTCCCTACTGGTTGACAATATTATGATATCACATCTCTCCTCCTCCAGCTACTGCTGAGAAAATTTATAGCTTACAAATTCCAAAATTTGTTGGGTTTTCACTCACTTTTCTGTCTTTTAAAGCAGTTCTGCTGTCACCTCACAGGCCCTCAGATCCTGTCAGGCAATTCAGGTGAGCAAGCTGAAGTCTTTTAGAGGATGGGCGCTCTGTTTCTCCAGCTACTGTTACTGAGCAGGACTTCAGGGTGTCTCCTCTGTCATTCATAGGGGCATAGGAAGCTGTGCTATACTGAGACAGACCATTGGTCCATCTAGCTCAGTACTGGCAGCACTGACTGGCAGCAGCTCTCCAGGGTTTCAGGCAGGAATCTTTCCAGCTCTGCCTGGAGATGCCGGAGATTGAACCACAGACCTTATGCATGGAAAGCAGGTGCTCTACCACTGAGCCACTGTCCTTCCTTAGGCCAAAAAGCCATGCCTTGATGCAATAGTCTTTTGAGGATGAGATGGATGCAGCTCTTATTAGGGTGGGAGATGGGGGCGGGCACAGAGGAGCTCTCTCCTTCCCTATCTCCATCTCTAGGGACCATGGAGGTGGCATGGTAGAGAACAGAAGGCAGAGAACAGCATCCAGGGAGAGAAAGTACTTGATTTAAATGAAAGGCAAGGCCATGGAAGGTGTGCAGGCTGATGTCTTGATTGTCACTAGGTGTGCCCAGGGGAAAGATGAGGGGGGGGGAGATGCTCTCAGAGCAAGAGGGCTGCCTATGAACTGTGGGGAAACAGAACTGGATTGAAGCTCCTTTTACTTGTTTGCTTAATCCTGGAAACCTCATTTTAAGCCTATGAAGGAACAGAACTGTCTTACATTTTAGTATATAGGTTGCTGGGGGTGGGGTCTTTTCTTTTTTTGTATGTGCGCAGGTCAGTACCAACCAAAACATCAAAAGCTTAGTTAAAGATTATTGGAATCAGGATGTTAGTTCAGCAAGCCTAAAGTCTGCAGAAAATTAATGGATAAGATTATCCCTTCTCCGTGAGCCCCTGCCAAAGGAAGTGAGGCGGGTGGCTACTAGGAGGAGGGCTTTTTCTGTTGTGGCACCCCGGCTCTGGAATGAGCTCCCTAGTGAGGTTCGCCTGGCACCTACATTGTACTCCTTTCGGCGCCAGGTGAAGACCTTTTGATTTTCCCAGGCATTTTAGCATTTTAGCTTTCTAAATTTTTATCTTTGCTGTTTTAAATCTGTATTTTAAACTCCTGTACTGCTGCTAGGTTTTATTGTGGTTGTATTGTTATATTGTGGTTTTAATGTTCTATATATTTTAAATTGTTTTATTGTGTGTTGTTTGGTTTTAATTTTTGTGAACCGCCCAGAGAGCTTTGGCTATTGGGCGGTATAGAAATGAAATAAATAAATAAATAAATAAATAAGAGGAGATAAGGAAGTGGACAGGAGGTTCAACAGAAGGACAGAGGGATAACAAGGTTTGCAAAAGGTTTTCCTAGGAGTTTGAAGTCAGAATGTCTGTGCAGAGGAAAAATATGAAGGGTTTGCAGGAGGTTCAACAGGAGGTCAGAGGAAGAATCCAGGGATAGGAATATAGGGCAAAGGGGAACAAGAACCTACCCTCCTGATTGGTTGGAGAAGGGAGGGACCAGGCTATTTTTAAGATATAAAAGCTTGAGGCAGAGGGCAAAATTCAGAAAAAGGAGGATGAAAGAGATCAGAAGATAAAGAACACAGAAAGAAGCACAGAATCCTAGAGGAAGGAAAGAGCTGCTGGAACTGGAGAATATTGCTGGGAAGGGATTTAGACAAGATAGGAACACAGACAAGTTAGGTTATCTGAATGCATTTATCCCTGTTTATTTTATTATCCTATTGCTCTTATGGTTTTTGTATGTCGTATGTGTGTATCCATTTAGATTTTAACACTTTTTCTATTAACAATGTTTTTCAATAAACATGTAAACTTTGCTGTTTGAAATGTTGTGGTGTCTTTTCTTGCTGGATTATCCATCCCACATCTAAAAACCAACCCACCCCTCCCCAAAGGAAGATGCTATTTGCCCTGGAATCCCAGCTCTTTAGGACAGGCTGCACTTATTGATGATTCAACCTGTTCTGGAAGGGGTTGCGCTCCCTCTGAAGGATTGGGTCTGTAGCTTGGCAGTGCTCCTTGGTGCTACGCTGTCCCTGGATCTTCAGGTGCCAGCGGTGACAAGGAGTGCATTTGCACAATTATGCTTGGTGCATCAGCTGCAACTCTTCCTGAATCAGTCGGACCTTGCAAGAGTAATCCATGCCTAACTTATATCACATTTAGACTGCTACAACGTGCTCTGTGTGGGGCTACCCCTGCAACGTCCAGAATATTCAGTTGGTGCACAATGTGGCAGCTAGGCTGCTAGCTGGTGCACTGCCCCGGGACAATATTACCCAAACCAAGAAAAGAAAATGTACGTATACCTTGACACACAATGTACAACAACCAAACAAGTCAAAGGTATGCCAGTATTTCTACTCATAGAGCCCAGCACAGTCTGTTAACATCTTAATCAAGTGTGCGATACAGCAAGGCCTGATATACTGCAAACTCCACGTACCAGATCACATGGGAACAGACTTGGATATGCTGAATATAGAACATGCAGTGGCAAGTGGTTAGAACTTGGATATAAATATTTTTGTTTTTTAAAAACATCTTGGGTAAAAATATTAAAACTAGGGCACTTTTGCTCTATATACTATTTCTTACAGAGCACTGTTGATATTGCTACACCAAAAATTGGATAGCTGGCCTGCATATTAAGAATCTGGTGAGAGATATTTTTATATATTCATGAGAAATATACTGATTTGTAATAATGTATATTAATGAATTAGTGTTCTTAAAAGAATTAATTTTTACTTTGATTCAAGCCACTGAGGAAGGCCACACAGGCCGAAATGCGTTTGGCTTTGCTTTGAGATCATCGAGTATTTTTTCCTGCTTATCAGTTCCATGAGCATCCAGCAAGGAGTGACTTGAACCACCATTCTATCATTTTTACCTTATTGACTACATATTGATTATATATTGACCTTTTTCATTCCTACATAGCCTGTGCTGGGTGGGCTCTATGAGGATTTGTCATACATTACATTGTATTGTACAGATTTTGATTTTTGTGTTGTGCCTTTTTAAATAATTGGGGATTACACCCACAGTTTAAATAAATGCTGTGTTCAATATTTACAGTTTATTGTATTAGTGACATTGAAGTTGTAGAAATACTAGCATACTTTGACCTTTTTGGTTGTTGGGACAATATTGCACTTGCCTTGAAAAGATCTGTGCTGTTTCTGCCAACTGTTTTTCAAGCACAATTCAAGGTGTTAGTTTTAACCTTTAAAGCCCTAAACAGCGTAGGAACTGACTGTCTTGCTATTGTCATTATCATTATCATTCCACCTTTTTTCCTCTTGAAAGGAACCCAAGGTGGCTTACAACAACCCTGTGAGATAGGCTAGGTTGAGAGTCAGTGGCTGACCCAAAGTCACCCAGTGAGCTTCATGGCCGAATGAGGACTAGAACCAGGATCTCACAAGTCCCAGTCCAACAGTCTAACTACCACACCACACTGGCTATGAACTTGCCTGAATATTACTATCTGCAAGAGATGCCCTTTTGAGGGCGTCATTACCCACAGAGGCCCATTTGTTGGGCATGTGATAAACGGCTTGCTCATGTGTTGCCCCCAAATTTTGGAATATGCTCCCCCAAAAACTATGAGTGGCCCCCACACTTTTGGCCTTTGAAAAGATGCATCTTTACACCCTTTCTAATTTAGCCTTCCAAAATGTGTACTTTTAATTTTTTTATATTTTTACCGTTTTTAATGTTACTTTATTGTTTTAAGGTTTTATTGTTTTAAATTTTTGTACACTGCCTTATGGGCTTTTTAGCAGTGCTGGGATGCAGTGCTGAAAGCAGCAGTACTGGTCTAGGCAGCTGCAGGGGCCACAGCCACTCTTTCCTCCACTCTCGGCTGTGGTGGGCCCTAGCAATTGCCTCACCATGCCGGGTGCTGGGCTGGAGCCTGATCACGGATTTGTTGTGAGGATAAAAAGTGGGGGGAATCATATATGCTATCTCAAGCTCCTTGGAGGAAGGGTGGGATATACACGTAATAAAATAAAACGGAAGGAGGGAGCAATCCTATGGCCGCCAGACAGCAGCTAGACCGTCATAGGATATTGTGTTATGCAGAAACCGACCCCCCCACACAAACTTCCACACTGCCTCGGAGGCAGCACAACAGTCCCATCCTCTGCGCTCGCAAGAGGAGCACAGAGAGGCTGAAAAGGGGCATGGTTGGGGGCGTTCCAGGGCGGGGAGGGCAGAAATGCCTGTATGACACATCCAACGTGTCGTACAGCAGCCTTCTCCCCACTCCGTCCTCCTGCAGCTAGACAGCCACAATCGGCTGTCTAGCCGAAAATTCAGGGCAGGAGAAATGCGGAGGGAACGATCTCCACAGCCACTCTTTCCTCCAAAAAAGTCAGCACAAAAATTGAAAGATGTATTTTTAAAACACATTCTCTCTCAAAATATGCATTTCTAAACATATTTTGATCATGTCTCTTAGCCAAAACCTCTGTATCAGAACATTTGGGAAGTGCAACATCTGGTCGATAACTAATTTCTAATATCCCACATTAGTCTGTGACAGCAATTTGGATCACAAGTTGCAACGATTCAACTCCTCAAACGTTGCTATTTGTGGGTGGGTGTCAAATGAGTTTGTGTGCCCAGGGAGTCCACCCATACCCTTGATCTGAAACATCTTCTTCATCAGAAGATGGGTTTTATGCAGTTCAAAGTTTCATTCTCCTACATGAACAATTTTTCTGCTGACTTTTAAAAAAAAATTGCACAAGGAAATTGCACATTTAAAATTAACATGGAAACAGAACAGACTGATATGGGTGAACACATATGAAACTGACACAGACCCAAAATAGGATGATTATTTTTGTCCATCCCTAGCCATGCCGTCCCTTGTCAGTAGAGACTAGTCCACACAGAGTCAGCTGCAATGTGTGTATTTTGCCCCACTGCAACTCCATCCCCAATGGCAGCACTTTAATGGTTCCACACATGAGCCAATGGCAGCCAATCTCATGTGGGAAAAAGAAAAGGTGCACTTAGGAGTACCACTGGATTAAGGGCTAAACTTGCTCTCTGCTCCTTCTTTACCCCATATAACTCAATGGCAGCCTTGAGAACTGAGCCAGCTCTACCTGCATAGCCCCATGGCGTGCCGCTAGAATGTGACAACTCTGGAAAATGGCCTATATAACACAAAAGAAAGCATCCTGGTGGAAATCTGGTCATAGTAAGGCTAATTCCTTGAGCGGAGCTGTGAAGAATGCTCCTAAGCAAGAGGAGAAGCTTGTATATTAAATAATAGTGGATGATATCTGAGATTCTCCCTTGTGGTCTCCAAACATAGAGATATATTACATCAAGAATGGCAGAGTTCCCACCAGATGTGCATGCACACTGTGGGGATGCTTGGACAACACATCATGAGCATCCAGTTCCTAAACATGCAACTGAAGATGAGCCTCAGTTGTTTGCTTTGGCTACACTTGTTTAGGTTGGAGGGACTCCACATAAGAGGTTTCCCTGGGCCAAGGTTAGTTGACACCTAACAGCAGGTCTCTACAACACTGCCTGGGAAAGTCACTTTTCTTCTTAGCAGGTCCTACCACAATCTGCTTTTTAGCACATGCTGAAAGGCAATCTAGACAGCTGGTGAAACATTCCCAAAACCCAGTTCGACAAGCCAAACTGTATTAAAAAAATGGCTGTGTGAATCTTCTTTAACTCTATCTCCACTGCAACAGATAGCCTGAACGTAACAGATACAGTTGTGTAGACTTCACAGAGTGAACTTAAAATGAATAGTTCAACTTGTGACATTACTTACTCACACAGCAGAACACCATTTTCTAATCCAGACCGAAAATCTTTGTCACCAAAGGTTCTTCCCGTTACTTGCTGTAAAAAAAAAAGGGGGGAAATTAGTCCATCAAATAGCAGTTTTGTTTTTAACAAAAACAATCTTTCTGGAAGCCTTCCCCCAACCAGGCACCCCCCAGATGGCCATGCTAGCTTAGGATGATGGGAGTTGTAGTCCAATACATCTGGAGGGCACCAGACTGCTTTATGGTAAAGCACCCCAGTTCAGTTCTGGAACAATAACCTTGGCCTTCTCTCCAGGCACAGCCGAGACATCTATTTTCAGCCTATGATTTAAAGGGTCATATTAGGGCTTCTCCCCCCTTCATGGATCACTGCCTTGTTGTGGCGAAGGGGCTTGCGTAACTCAGTGAAGCCATAAGCTATGCTGTGCAGGGCCACCCAAGAAAGACAGGTCATGGTGGAGAGTTCTGACAAAATGTGGTCCACTGGAGAAGGAAATGGCAACCCACTCCAGGATTCTTGCCAAGAAAACCCCATGGAATGTATCACAAGGCTAAAAGATATGACGCCAGAAGATGAGCCCCTCAGGTCGGAAGGTGTCCAAAATACTACTGGGGAAGAGCAGAGGGTATTTCCAAGTAGCGCCAGAAAGAGTGAAGCGGCTGGGCCAAAGCTGGAAGGACACTCAGCTGTGGATGTGTCTGGTGGTGAAAAGAAAGTCCGATGCTGTAAAAAACAATATTGTTTAGGAACCTGGAATGTCAGATCAATGAATCAAGGTAAGCTGGAGGTGGTCAAACATGAGATGGCAAGATTGAACATCGACATCTTGGGAATCAGCGAACTAAAATGGACAAGCATGGGCGAGTTTAATTCAGGTGACCATTATAACTACTACTGTGGGCAAGAATCCCTTAGAAGAAATGGAGCAGCACTCATAGTCAATAAAAGGGTCGGAAAAGCAGTACTGGGGTACAATCTCAAAAACAATAGAATGATCTCAGTATGAATCCAAGGCAAACCATTCAGCATCACAGTAATTCAAGTTTATGCCCCAACCACTGAGGCCGAAGAAGCTGAGGTTGATCGGTTCTATGAAGACCTACAACACCTTCTAGAACTAACACCAAAAAAAGATGTCCTTTTCATCATAGGGGATTGGAATGCTAAAGTAGGAAGTCAAGAAGTAACCGGGATAACAGGCAGGCATGGCCTTGGTGTACAAAATGAAGCAGGACAAAAGCTAATAGAGTTTTGCCAAGAGAACACGCTGATCATAGCAAACACTCTTTTCCAACAGCACAAGAGGCGACTCTACACATGGACATCACCAGATGGTCAATATCGAAATCAGATTATGTCCTTTGCAGCCAAAGATGGAGAAGCTCTATACAGACAGTAAAAACAAGACCTGGAGCTGACTGTGGCTCAGACCATGAGCTTCTTGTTGCAAAATTTCGGCTTAAATTGAAGAACGTAGGGAAAACCACTAAACCATTCAGGTATGACCTAAATCATATCCCTGATGAATATACAGTGGAGGTGAGGAATAGATTTCAGGGATTAGACCTGATAGACAGAGTGCCTGAGGAACTATGGATGGAGGTCCGTAACATTGTTCAGGAGGCAGCAACGAAATCCATCCCAAAGAAAAAGAAATGCAAGAAAGCCAAGTGGCTGTCTGATGAGGCTTTACAAGTAGCTCACGAAAGAAGGGAAGCGAAAAGCAAGGGAGAAAGGGGAAGATATACCCAACTGAATGCAGAGTTCCAGAGAATAGCAAGGAGAGACAAGAAGGCCTTCTTCAATGAACAATGCAAAGAAATCGAGGAAAACAACAGAATGGGAAAGACTAGAGATCTCTTCAAGAAAATTGGAGATCTCAAGGGAACGTTTTGTGCAAAGACAGGCATGATAAAGGACAAAGAAGTAGGGTTGGCGGAGAATTTCTCCCCGAAACTTCGGGCGGCCGAGAGCCAACGTGTTCGGCCCCCCGAACAAGTTTCGGGGAGAAATCCTCCAAACCCCCCCGCACCCCCCCCCCGGGACGGAACTTACCTTTGCCGAATGTCCCTCCCAGCGGCGGGTCTGGCCGGCGGTTCGGTGGGTCTTCGTCTGGGGCGGGAGCGGCAGCCGGTCTTTCGACCAGCTGCCGCCGCCGCCATTCCAAGAAAAGAAAAGAAAAAAAAACGCCCCCATGATAGGCTACGTGACAATTAATGTAGCCTATCACGGCTAGATTTGCAAAGTCAGCCGTGATAGGCTACGTAAATCGTCACGTAGCCTATCACGGGTGACTTAAAAAAAAAAAAAAAAGCACGTACGGATAATGGCAGCCCCTATAGGGAGCCGCCATTCCCGTTCCTTATTTGGTCGCTGTAGTCTACGTAAATCTTTACGTAGACTACAGCGACCAAATAAGGAACGCGAATGGCGGCTCCCTATGGGGGCCGCCATTTGCGTACGCGCTTTTTTTTTTTTTTTAAGTCACCCGTGATAGGCTACGTGACGATGTACGTAGCCTATCACGGCTGACTTTGCAGATCTAGCCATGATAGGCTACGTTAATCGTCACGTAGCCTATCACGGGGCCTTTTTTTTTTTTAACTTTTTAGTTTGCGGCCGGGCGATGCGAGGCGCCTCCTCCCCGGCCTGAATTTCGGCCGGGCGAGGCAGGAAGCCTCCCCCCCGGCCTGAATTTCGGCCGGGCGAGGCAGGAAGCCTCCCCCCCGGCCTGAACTTTGTGGGGAGAGCAGCGAAGCGCCTCCCCCCCACCGCGAAAAGCTTCGAGGACAGGTAAGGGACTTTCGTGCACCCCTACAAAGAAGGCAGGGACCTAACAGAAGCAGATGAGATTAAGAAGAGGTGGAAAGAATACACAGAAGAACTATACAGGAAAGATCATAATGTCCCTGATAGCCATGATAGTGCGGTCACTGAACTTGAGCCGGACATCCTTGAGAGTGAAGTCAAGTGGGCCTTAGGAAGCATTACTAACAACAAAGCTAGCGGAGATTCCAGCTGAGCTATTTCCCAGTAGTAACGTATGGCTGTGAGAGCTGGACTATAAGGAAGGCTGAGCACCAAAGAATTGATGCTTTCGAACTGTGGTGCTGGAGAAGACTCTTACGAGTGCCCTGGACTGCAAGGAGGTCAAATCAGTCAATCCTAAAGGAAATCAACCCTGACTGCTCATTGGAAGGACAGATACTGAAGCTGAAGCTCAAATATTTTGGCCAACTAATGCGAAGAGAAAAGTCACTGGAAATGACCCTGATGCTGGGAAAGACTGAAGGCAAAAGGAGAAGGGGACGGCAGAGGATGAGATAGCTAGATAGCATCACCAATGCAATGAATATGGACTTGAGCACGCTCCGGGAGAGAGTGGAGGACAGGAAGGCCTGGCCTGCTATGGTCCATGGGGTCACGAAGAGTCGGACATGACTTAACGACTGAACAACGTTAGGGCTTCTCTACCGATCAAATACTTTTATAAAATAATACGGTTTAACTAATTGATTATAGATGGTAAACATCTGAAATGTCACACCAATGCATTGTCATCTGCAAGGCTGTCTTCTTTATAACTTTTATTATCATTATATAAAAACCCAATATGCTGATTTACTGAGATGCTCTAAGAAATTATATGTTTTCATCTTCTTGCATCTAATGAAGCAAACTCTTGCTTATGTGTACTTAAGCCGTGGAGGGCTGTAGGTTGTTTAGGCTGCAACAGAGACTAAGCCTGCCTTCACACTAAAGAAAACCCATGCAGTCCTCCGTTCTGGAGCCTTTCCGCATTTACCGCGACCTCCCAGACAGCAACCACGTGACACTGATTGCTGAGAGGGGAAGCTTTAATTTTCAAGGTTCCATAGAACTCCATGAAACAGCACCATCTAGTGGCTGTTTTAATGATGTAACATTCCAAGTTAAAAAGATAGTTCATTAGTTCCGGAACTTTTCACGATGGAATAACCAGGAAATACCTCTGGATGTGCCCTGGAGGTTGCTGACATCATGAAGAGGACCTGCAAACTTCCGTGAGTGAGCAATCTCAATAGCAGGATAAAAGCTATGTGTGAAGGAACCCTAAAACAGGTACCCTTTTGGAATGTTTATCTTGATTCAGTACACAAATGACTACATGCATCTGAGTTGATTAGACATGGAGGGCATTATCTAATGGTATCATTCCACAGACTCAAAGAGCACTAGTGAAATGCCACCAGTTTCTTTCCATTGCACAAGCAAGTGTGAATTATGCTTATGCAGGCAGTTGTGCAAGTGTAATGTGCAAACACACTTGTGCAAATGTAACTGTAGTGGATTCTTGTCTTGACCATAGTTTGGAAGCTACTTTCCACTAGTGCAACATCATTTGCACTAGCGGAATGACATAGTTGGATATTGCCCAAAGTACTGATGAATGCACATCAGGAAGCCACTTTTCAGAGGAAATGTTATCAAAGAAATTGCACTTTGGGTTTGTAGAAGTAGTTAAACACAGGTGTGAACTTCAACGGGCTTGGAAAGCCAAATCCTCCAACAACCAAGTTGCTCAGGGACCAAATGCCCACAATTTTAACTACACTGGACAACAAACCATCACCTCTGAATGGATCATATGGTAGAACCAAAAAGGATACATTCCGAAAGTACACCTCTTGCTACTGACTAACCTCACCAAGCACCCATATACCTAGAATTAGGTTGCAGTACTTCTGTGCCAGTTCCCAGGCAGGGATGGGCCTCAGTACTTCTCTTCCTGGAAGTTAACCAATAGTCCCACTACTGCTTCCCTCACCCATTAAAGCTCTCCAACCAGTTTATACACCATCTTCTAAACCCTTCAGAATGTGGCACCCTGAGTTAGCCACTAGTCAGTCAATGCTCTTTTCCCCAATGGCCAGAGACCACCACCATCCATTCCTCCCCCCGACCCCAACTTTAAATGCTCACACACTGCAAGTTCCACTCTTTCCTCTAAAAGACCAATACATTCCATTCCACTATACTATACAGGCTGGTAATTTTGAGGGATTTAGGGTGGAGGCAGCTCTGAAAATGATCCAATAATCTGCACAGTAGAATGCCACAGGCAGAAACTGGAGACTTCTACCCAGGCCTTCTGTTTGATACTCCTGATATACAGCAACCATTGTCTTTGCAGCCTCCTTAAAATAATGCACAGCATCGCACAGTCATATCTCATGCTCTATTGATGCCTGAGACATTTGCCAAGTCTTTGATAAGATTTAGAAAGCACAGGAAAACAGGAAGAGGCTGCTTTTCATGTGATATCATGATTAAAATCAAGAACCAAAACTAAATATAATTTGTCAACACATCTGTACTTGCACAAGAAATGAATTCATCATCTGGGTTACATTTTCTCCTTTAAAGAGGGTATATTCAGTTTCGACCAAGGGATTACTCTCTTGCTGGGCAGTAATCATAAATGAAATGTGCTTTTACAAAAACAAAAACAACAAAAAAGTAGAATTAATTAGTACAAAGAGACTAAAGTCAGTGTAATGACTCTTCCTGCTGAAAGAAAGAAAGAAAAATGGGGAAGAACCTGTTGGACTACTGCTCTGCATTCTCTCTTCAGTTCCATGTACCTGAGGTTCCTGGATACGCCCCACTGAAATTAACGGAAAATTAGTGGAGATGCTGATGAAGGTCTCCAAAACCTGGGCTCAGAAATGAACTTTGGGGCACCAGAAACCCTGCCTCAGAAGGACAGCCAAGTTTTACAAGCCATAGCCTTCTTGCAGAGGACTACGCAGTAGGCCTTGGGAAACTACATCACCCATAGTTCCCCATACCCCCATCACACTGTTAGCCAGCACACCAGAAGGACAAAGAGAAAGGGGGGGACCCCCTCTCTTCCCCATGCTGTTTCACAGCTGCGTCCAGTGAAGACCTCTCTCATGAAGGCTCCTCCTCCCTCAACAGTTACCACCACCAGCCATTCCAGCAGGCTGTACAGGGATATGACAGGGAGAGTAGGGCCATTTCCGCCAGCCCGGCAGAAAGTCCTCCCTCGTGAAGGCTCCTCCTCCTTCAACTGTCAGCACCAGCAGCCATTCCAGCAGGCTGAGCTGAGGGAAATGAGAAGGGGAAGCAGGGCCGTTCCACCAGCCCTGCTGGAAGAGTTAATCCCCCCCTTCCCCTTCCCCATCCCTTGTGTGTTGTGCCTTTTTAGAGTGTAAGCCTGTGGGCAGGAACTGTCTTATTTAATTAATTACATGTAAGCCATTCTGGGAGCCTTTTTGCCTGAAGAGTGGCATAAAAATACTTCTAAATAAATACCTCTGAGTGAAGGGAGGGAGTGTGTTTGGGAGTGGGGGGCTTTCAGCGTGGTGGGAGGAGTAACGTCTTTTCTGGCCCTTGACTTGGATCAAGAAATATTTCAATTTTTTTCTGGGGGGCCAAACCAAAGAAAGCTTCAGAGAGCTCACCCATCTCTATGTTTTAGTTATATATGTAATTATACCGTTTAAATTAGCCCCATTATGCTCTTGAATCGGCTTCTAATAACAACAAAATCACTAATACAACAAAAACTATAAACATATACATATAATAAAATGCATATACCAATTTAAATTGCCAGATGAATGCCAAAAACGGCTGTTGCATGACCACTAAACAAAGCCATATTACACAATTGTTTTCAGCATGCATCAGTTCATATTACTGAGGCCTGACATGATCCACTGTATTAAGCTAACAAGCCCCAGGTGTCAGAACAGCTTATGGTAAGGGAGGGAGGAAGCAAAAGGTTACAAATAACTAAACAGATGCTGTCCCCAGGTGAATTTTTTTTCCTACAAGATATTGGAAGTCAACTGGCTGGGCGATGCCAAAGCTTAATGAGGCCCTGGCTTGCTTCTTTGATGTGATTATTTGGTATTATTTGGTTTTTATGTGAGTTGAGCAGCAGGCCAGAAAAGGGGTGTTTATTTCCTGCCTTATATTAGGGTTGCATTGTGTGAAACACAGCCATGAAGAGATCATTTGTCTTAGAAAGGATACAGGGAGTGTGCTTGATAAAGTGCGCATTTATTTGTTCATTTACACTGAATAGCTTCCATACTGCTTTGTTTAGAGGAAAATAGTCAAAACATCTGCATTTTGGTCCAACGCAAAGACGGTCTTTCCATGAGAATGCTCCAGTAAACTAAAATAGCTACAGAGATTATCCTAAAGACACTGAGGTATAAATTTGCAAACCTCTTGCTCTGGTTTAATCCCAAAGTACTCTCTTGAGAGTTGAGACTATAGCCTGCAAATGATATGTTCTTCAACTGTTCTGTTTACTTCAATAGAACTGTTCTGGAGTAAGTGGCTTGTGGACTATAGTGTGTTTCTTTTTGCTAGTCAACAGCATTAAACTTTAGGTTGTATTTATCATGGAAAATCACACCATATGTAAGCAGAATTTGAGAAAAGCAAGCCTCCACAAATGATCACATTTTTGGTCTCTATTCCATTTCACTCTTTTCCAGCAAGCCATTTGACAAAAAGAGCATTTAACAAATAGATGAAATACACCACTATTTCAGCGTACTGACGGATCCTTCCCCTGGCCAGTATCTCCATACCAGACATTAACTGCTAAAACAGTGGTAATTTGGAATAAAGGGATTAGTGTTTGGTACCTAAATCATTACCACAAACATCTAATGTGATGTTCTGGAAATCACTCTCTGGTTCATTCTCTAAAACAGAGTAAATCTTTTCATTCTTCCACCCTTTTTTGCCTCTTAGGGAGCAATCCTATGGCTGCTAGACAGTGGCTAGACAGCCATAGGATATGCCGTTTTCTGGGAACCAACCTTGGAGTCTACGCTCTGAGGTCGGTTCCTGGAGAACCAATCTCCTCCCACTTCTGTGCTGCCTTGGAGGCAGCGCGGAACAGCCCCATCCTCCATGCTCGCAAGAGGAGTGCAGAGTGTCTGGAAAGGGGCATGGCTGGGGGTGTTCTGGGGCGGGGAGAGCGTAGCTGCCTGTACGACACATCCTATGTGTTGTACAGCAGCCTCTGTCCCCACTCCGTGCTCCCGCAGCTAGACAGCCGCAATCAGCTTTCTAGCCAAAAAAGCAGGGCAGGAGAAGAAACAATCCCCTCCGTGTTTCTCCTGCCCTGCTTTGGATAGGCGGTCGCCTCCGAGTTCGAAGGCGGCTGCCTATCTCGATAGGATTCCGCCCTTACTTGCTCAAAACTCTCAGAGCAACTCCAGACAGTATAATTAGGGGTGGCGGCAGATACAGGAAGAACAAGTTAGGGTGCAATCCTATGCATGTTTAGACAGAAAAAAGTTCTACAACTGTAGGCCTTTTTTTCTGTCTGAACATGCACAGGATTGCACCCTTACTTGCTTTTTTTGGTCATCCATGATTGTTCATAGGGCTCCTTCACATGGAGCTTTTATCCTGTGATTGAGATTGCTCCTTTTGCAGGCTCTTTACATGACACCGTCACCCTGCCGTGACCCTCCAGGGCATCTCCTGGACTAAATGCCCTGTGTTCCGTTTTTAAATTGATCGCAGGTAATGAGCTATCAAATTACCCAGTTGTGTTCCATTCAGTTTCCTCCGTGTAAATAGTTAAAGTGTCAAGAAGAGGAGCGAGATCAATGAAAGATAATGGAAGACTCAGATATGGGGAGAAGGGGGGGAAGGGGGGGAAGGAAGTGCATGTAAAGGGAGTCAGTGGTGATCCTGCATTTAAAACAGAAGCAAAAAGCCCGTTTTAAATGCAGGATTTTAGGCTGGTGTAGAGAAAAGATGCCCATAATGTCTAAACTGGAGCTTGCATTTCTTTCATCATCACTAGGAGATAAGAAGGCACTATGCAGAACTCACAAGTGGGGGAGATGTACAAGTTCTAATTCAGATATTACAAAGAAACAGAGAGAACAGGATTCTCGTGTTCTTCATATTCAGTACTTTCCACAGGTCAAATGCTGTCAGGCAGAATTTTAAACTTTTTTATTTATTATTTATTATTAAATTTATTAATCGCCCATCTGGCTGGTCACCCAGCCACTCTGGGCGATGTACAGCATACAATAAAACAGTTTAAAACAATAAAATTCTACAATAAAAACATTTTAAATGCAAAGCTGTGGCCTGCATTTAGTATAACACTAACCCACACTATGGATTGTTGAATTTTAGTCATTTAGTCATTTGCATTTTTTTACACTGCTCTATCAGGCGGAAGAGAAACTGACCCACAGTTTGCAAAACAGCCATTCGTTGTTTTAAAAAAAAAAAATAAGCAAGGTAAAAATACAAGTAGCAACACGAGCAAGGTTAAAAAGAGTGCTTACAAACACAGCAACTAAAGATCTGGGCAAATTTCTTTGTATGGCTCCAGAAATACATCAGGTTCAGCACCAAGCAAGCCTTCCTGGGGGAAGAGAGTTCCAGAGACAGAATGCCGCAATTGAAAAGGTCCTCTTTCAGGTCCCCACCCATCTTACTTCCAAAGGTGGGGGAGACCTGAAGAAGGGCCTTCATAGAAGATCTGGATAACTGGGTAGATTCATGTGCTTTAAATATGAGCAAGCTTCTAGCCCTTATGGCTACTACAATATGCTTGAGGATATAAAATGTTCTGGAATCGCAAAAGCCAGAGACATAGCTGAATAAGATATCAAATGATTGTGATACAGCTTTAGTGTCCTTTTCCTCCTATGACTATCAAGACTAAATTATGCAAAATAAGGGGGAATATGCCAATTTGTTTGATTGCAGTTTATTCAGGTCGCAGAATTGATTTTCTTGGCACAGAATTTGCACAGCCCGAGTGAATTAGATTTTTTTTAAAGCACAGTATACACAAACATGCTTTGAAGGCACATCCAAAGAGTATCATCCCACACAACTGGTTGGTAATCATAGAATCACAGAATAGTAAGGTTGGAAGAGGCCTACAAGACCACCGAGTCCAACCCCCTGCTCAATGCAGGAATCCAAGTCACAGCATCCCTGACAGATGGCTGTCCAGCCTTGTCTTGAATGCCTCCAGTGTGGGAGAGCCCACCACCTCCCTAGGTCATTGCTTCCATTGTCATATTGCTCTAACAGTCAGGAAGTTTTTCCTGATGTTCAGCCGGAATCTGGCTTCCTGTAACTTGAGCCCTTTATTCCGTGTCCTGCATTCTGGGATGATCGAGAAGACATCCTGGCCTTCCTCTCTGTGACAACCTTTCAAGTCCTTGAAGAGTGCTATCCTATCTCCCCTCAGTCTTCTCTTCTCAAAGCTAAACATGCCCAGTTCTTTCAGTCTCTCTTCATAGGGCTTTGTTTCCAGTCCCCCTGATCATCCTCTGAACCCTCTCCAGCTTGTCTGCATCCTTCTTAAAGTGCGGTGCCCAAATCTGGACACAGTGCTCCAGATGAGGTCTAACCATGAAATAATGCTTTTCATGCACCAAGAAAGCATGAAAAGCATTATTTGCGAACAAAGAATTTTACAGAGTTGTATGCAGCACTCTCCTGTGCACCTTCTGGCATCGGTCATGACCACTTCGAGATGCCGTATTGATTGGTAGGATCCTGTACAGACATTGGAATGGTTGCTCTCTTGTTGGAGAGCGATTGGAGATGCTTTGTACTAGGTCAGATGATCTGTTGATTGGCTCTGGGTTTCAACAAAGCTCTTTTCTGTTACCTGCTCTCTTTTCACTTGCTATCCTTTTTTAACTGGAGATGCCGGGGAACGAACCTGAGACCTTCTGCACGCAAAGCCTGTCTATCTGTGAACTTGCTCACTTTCCCATTTAACCTATAGTGGACAGGAGGGCATTCCAGAGTGCAACAAAGCCCACTGGTGCCTTGCTTTGTCTCGTCACATCAGTGAAAGAATAGGAGACCTCGCACTTCACAGAGCTCTAAATATGTACAGCTAAGCATATAATAGGCAGCTCCTGCTCATCCACAATTGAAAATGACACACTAAGGAACAAGGGCTTGCTTTTCTTATGTCTGACGCAAGGCTAGAGAGGAGCATAAATGCTAACCAAGGAACAACGTTAGGGAATGCAGGAAAGAGAAATGTACTCATGACAAGTTAGAACTGTCTTCCAAAACAGTTAGCACTAGAAGTCTAAGCCCTCAATATATTCGGTATACAATGCTATCTGACAGTGTTTTGCTAAACAATCCCAGCTTCAGGGCACAATTGTCATATTGACTTGCCTGCTAAAGAGCCCCTGAGCATATGCTACAGAACACTTGGGCATTGCAGAGAATTGTGGGGCTGCACCAGGGGCATTGCTAGGTTCTTAAAAGATCCGGGGCACAGGCCCATAAGACCAATTTGCATGTGTGCACGAGTCTAAGTGCACATCTAATGTGTGTGTGTGTGTGTGTGTGGTGTGCATGCAGTGTGATTGCGTGTGTGTATAGACTACATATATATATACATACATACATACATACATACATAGATAAGAAGTGTGCACTGGCCCCGTCACCCCACTTCAACTCAGACCCTGATTCAGCATTTTGGAAAACATCCTGCTTCTGCTCTGGCCACTTTGTAGTTGGACCACTTCAGCTCAGCATCAAATCTGAGTCAAGGTTTGGAAAAATTAGTCTTTATGCTTCCTATTGGCTACCATGGGAAATTAGAAAAAAAACTGTAACTTTTTTCTCTTGATCAGAACTGGATGATAATTCCAGGCATAGTAGTACCCTAGAAGGGGATTACACCTGCCCAATGCCAGAAAAATAAGTGCAGGGTTTGTATTTTGATTTTCTTTTAAAGGGAACTGCCAATAACATTTCAATTCCTTGGAAGAATTGGAAAAAACAATCAGGATTCATTGCCCCATCAAAGGAGATCATGTCTGCCAAATTTCAGAATGCTAGCCACAAGGGATTTTGTGCAAGGATGGCCTTGACATTTTGAGGTCTCCAAAAGAGGACAAACTTATCTCCCTATGTTCCTTGTGGACCTGAAAATTACAGACAGCCTACCGTTGTCCCTAAGTAAGAAACCAGCAAAGTTTCAGAAGGATAGGTGCAGCAGTTAATGTGGAAGGGGACTTCTCCAATTTGGGAGAGGGAGTGATCTCTTCCATTCACCCCTTCCCTGATAGTTTTTGGGTAAATGTGTATGAAAATGCACAGGTCATTAGAGGTGTCCTCCAGGCAAGAAACCTGCGAAGTTTCTGAAGGATATACATGCTTAGAATTACTAGAGTTTATTTACATTTCACCAATGTTAGCAGCAGGGGAACATGGGTTGGAAGGTGCTATTGCACTCATGTCCTGCTTGTGGGTTTCCAATCGGCATCTGGTTGGCCACTGTGTGAACAGAATGCTGGACTAGATGGAACTTGGTCTGATCCAGCATGGCTCTTATGTTCTTAAATATAGAGTGTCTCTGAGCATATTCAGAATGTTTTTCTTTCACCACTGAGCACTTACATTCTCCCCCTACCAATTCCCCCTCCATGTAGCCATCCCTCCTCATTCTACCATCCTCCAGCAACTCTTCATAAAAACAGATGTCTTGTTTTGTGCAACTCTCCTCTACCTCCTCCTTGTTATGCACAAGCGCTCATTGTGCCTTCCTCCCCGTAACTTCATTTGTGCCAAGACTTCACCAGGATTCAGCCAATGAGTCTGTTTTCAAAACTAGGGCTAAGTTATGGAGAAACTCTGAGCATGTACTAAGTGCCTTTCTCTCACCACTGAAGCTAGAGTTCATGCAAAAAAAACCCCAAACCCCAAAATGACAAAACATGCATAGGACTGAGCTGAAAGGGTAGTCAATTCATTAGATGGACTTGGGTAGGCACTGTATTAAGCTTGCAGTGCCATGCTCACAGCTCAGGACTTATTTCTGAGTAAACATGCAGATCAACGAGGGGCAAACCTCCCTGCAAAAGTAACTTGTGCTGGAATCCTATGCACACTTTCCTGTAGGGATGGCTGAGAATTTCTCCCCGAAACTTCGGGGGGCCGAGCGCCAACGTGTTCGGCCCCCCGAACAAGTTTCGGGGAGAAATCCTCCAAACCCCCCCGCCCCCCGCCCCCCCCCCCGCGATGGGACTTACCTTCGCCGAATGTCCCTCCCGGCGGCGGGTCCGGCCAGCGGTTCGGCAGCTGTTCGTGCGGGGCGGGAGCGGCAGCCGGTCTTTCGACTGGCTGCCGCCACCGCCATTCCAACAAAAGAAAAAAACAAACAAACGCCCCCGTGATAGGCTGCGTGACGATTAACGTAGCCTATCACGGCTAGATTTGCAAAATCAGCCGTGATAGGCTACGTAAATCATCATGTAGCCTATCACGGGTGACTTTAAAAAAAAAAAAAAAGCACGTACGGATAATGGCGGCCCCCATAGGGAGCCGCCATTCCCGTTCCTTATTTGGTCGCCGTAGTCTACGTAAAGATTTACGTTTTTGTTTTTTTTTTAAACTTTTGAGTTCGCGGCCGGGTGAGGCGGGAGGCCTCCTCCCCGGCCTGAATTTTGGCCGGGGCGAGGCGGGAAGCCTCCCCCCCCAGCCTGAACTTCGCGGGGGGAGCAGCGAAGCGCCTCCCCCCCACCGCGAACAAGCTTCGGCGAAAGGTAAGGGACTTTCGTCCACCCCTACTTTCCTGAGGGTAAGCCTCATTAAACATAATGGGACTTCTCAGTAGGCATACATAGGATTGCATAAATTAGCAATATTTATCTCTCCTCCACTTAAAGAACAAACCAAAAACTCCTATGTTTTTAATTTTAAGCCTGGATCCACGTAGCCCAGAATTGTTGACACTGACTGGCAGCAGCAGCTCTTCAAAGTTTCAGGCAAGATTCTTTTGTAGCCCTACCTGGAGATGCTGGAGATTGAACCTGGGACCTTCTGAATGCCAAGCATGTGCTCTACCACTGAGCTACAGACCTTCCTGTTGCTGGATAATGGCAACTGACAAACAAAACAGCCCCAGATTTGTTTCTCTACAGCCATGTGAACCCACTCTTCTCAAAGACTTGAGTGAGGAGGAGGAGAAAAACCAACCCTCTTGTCTGTTTGTATAAAGTCAAATACAGTTCAGAACTTCTCTTGCCGCTGAAGACAATTCTCTTTAAGAATTCCCCAAGATATGCTCTGGGTAGAAAGAAAGAAAGAAAGAAAGAAAGAAAGAAAGAAAGAAAGAAAGAAAGAAAGAAATGTGCAGAGGGGTTGGGGATAAAGAGAATTACCTAAGCCAAGTGGCTCCGTTCAGAGAGGTAGTACTTCAGAAGAATTTAGGAAGCTGTGCAGGGTTTGCAAGGATTGCACATACTTAAATTAACTTTATGAGGTGAGGTGGCTGAGGGCTTTTTCTAGCTTTTTTAAAAATGTAGAACCTATTTAAAAGCCCCAGCAGTTTCTTGATCATGACGCCACGTAGTCCTAACCCTCCCTTTGGAATTATTTGAGTCCTACGGTTATTTAGGAGAAATTAAAGTGGAGGGGGAGAAAGAAGTTTGTGGACGCCAATTGGATCCTTTGCTGTACTGAAGCTACTAAACTTCTGCAGAAACCAAAGTTTCCAGTTTGGGACAGTAAAATCAGATTCTGTGTGAAATACCAGTATTTCACATGGAGCTCTTTCTTCCCTTCCTTCTCCCTCTTCAAAATTTCATTGCAGGCAAGCTCCCAACAGTGGGCATGTAAGAGCAGAAAAGAAAAGTAGGGGGACAGAGGTGTTTTGCACCTCAAACAAACCCTACACCAGAGATTAGGGATTGTTGTTGTTGTTGTTCAGTCATTCAGTCATGTCCAACTCTTCGTGACCCCATGGACCACAGCACGCCAGGCCTTCCTGTCCTGCGCTCTCTCCCGGAGCATTCTCAAGTCCATATTCATTGCATCAGTGATGCTATCTAGCCATCTCATCCTCTGCCATCCCCTTCTCCTTTTGCCTTCAGTCTTTCCCAGCATCAGGGTCTTTTCCAGAGAGTTTTCTCTTCGCATTAGGTGGCCAAAATATTTCAGCTTCAGCTTCAGTATCTGTCCTTCCAATGAGCACTCAGGGTTGATTTCCTTTAGGATTGACTAATTTGACCTCCTTGCAGTCCAGGGCACTCTTCTCCAAAGAAGAGAAGAGTCTTCTCCAGCACCACAGTTCGAAAGCATCGATTCTTCGGCGCTCAGCCTTCCTTACAGTCCAGCTCTCAGAGCCATATGTTGCTACTGGGAAAACCATAGCTTTGATTAGACGGCAAGGTGATGTCTCTGCTTCTTACTATGCTGTCTAGGTGTGCCATAGCTTTCCTCCCAAGGAGCAAGCGTCTTTTAATTTCATGTCTACAGTCACCGTCTGCGGTGATCTTGGAGCCCAAGAAAATAAAATCTGTCACTGCTTCCATTTCTTCCCCTTCCATATGCCAGGAAGTGATGGGGCCAGATGCCATGATCTTAGTTTTTTTAATGTTGAGTTTCAAACCAGCTTTTGCACTCTCCTCTTTCACCCTCAACAAGAGGCTCTTTAGATCCTCTTCGCTTTCTGCCATTAGGGTGGTATCATCTGCATATTTGAGGTTGTTGATAATTCTCCCAGCAATCTTAATTCCAACCTGTGATTCATCCAACCTGGAGTTTCTCATGATGTACTCTGCATTTTAGTTAAATAAGCAGGGCGACAATGTGCAGCCTTGTTGTACTCCTTTCCCAATTTTGAACCAATCGGTTGTTCCATGTCTGGTTCTTACTGTTGCTTCTTGACCCTCTTACAGGTTTCTCAGGAGACAGGTAAGGTGGTCTGAGAGATTAGGGATAGTGACCTCCTAATGGTCACCTTAAACACCTTCTCATTAGGATCTCTAATCCCCTGCGTTACTTGACATTTTTTACTTTTGTTTTAGACTTTGAGAAAAGGAAACTTTATGCATGGCTAGCACAAAAGCCACTGGACCTAACTGTCTGAAATTTGGTGGGTTCAGTCAGCTCCATAGGGCCTGCTAGGTCCCCAAATTTCATGAATTTATGTGGAAGCACAACAGAATTATAGCTCTCTACTTGGACAGATTTTCTTGGAAAAGGCAAATTTTACCTGTGGCTAGCACAAAAGCCACTAGACCTAACTTTCTGAACTTTGGCAGGCTCAGGTCCCCAAATTCCATGCACATATGTGGAAGCACACAAAAAATATAGCTCTTTGCTTTGACATATTTTCTTGAAAATAGCAGACTTTACCTGTGACTAGCACAAAAGTCACTGAACATATCTGCCTGAAATTTGGCAGGTTCCACAGCTCTATGGGGACTACCAAGCCTCAACATTTCATGTATTTATCATATAAACTAAAAAACGTTATGGCCGTTTTGCTTTCCAACGCAAGTCAATGGGAAAAAAAAAATTTTTTTTTTAAGATCAGGGGCCTGTGCCCAGGTGGCTGTGCCTAACAACACCCCTGGGCTGCACTACAGTACATACACCTTTTACCCAGCTTACTGTCCAAGCCAGCTGAGCCAAAAGTGTAATAAATTCACTGACTCAGGGATTCCCCCTCCCCTATATATACTGAAAATTCCAGGATGCAAAGGTTACACACACCATTTGATGACAGAAACACATTCTGCTACTGGCACACAAATGTGAGGTGAATTATTAAAATTTACCATGGTGAATATTTTTCAGATTCTACCACAGCTCATCTCAAAACATCCACTCTCTTAGGGTTGGGTCATACCCTCACAAGAGAGCCAGTGTGGTGTAGTGGTGAGAGTGACGGACTGGGAGCCGGGAGAGCCGGGTTCTAGTCCCCACTCGGCCATGGAAGCTCACTGGGTGACTTTGGGCCAGTCACAGTCTCTCAGCCCAACCCACCTCACAGGGTTGTTGTTGTGAGGATAAAATGGAGAGGAGGATGATAATGTAAGCCGCCTTGGGTTCCTTGCAAGAGGAAAAAAGGCGGGGTATAAATGCAATCAATCAATCAATTTTATTTATTTATTTATTTATTATTTAATTTATTAATCGCCCATCTGGCTGGTCACCCAGCCACTCTGAGCGATGTACAACATACAATAAAACAATAAAATTCTACAATAAAAACATTTTCTAAAATACCCTAACCCATCCCAAATGCCTGCCTGAACAGCCACATTTTTAATGCACGACGGAAGCTCATTAAAGAGGGGGCATGACGGAGTTCCTTAGGGAGGGAGTTCCGAGTGGGGGCCACTACAGAAAAGGCCCTCTCCCTCGTCCCCACCAGTCTAGCTGTCCTGGCTGATGGGACAGAGAGAAGGCCATCCGAGGCTGATCTTGTTAAGAGGCCTGTCTGGTACTGCTGGAGGCGCTCCTTAAGATAGGCTGCGCCGGAACCATCTAGGGTTTTAAAGGTCAAAACCAACACCTTGAATGGCCCGGAAAACAACTGGTAACCAGTCCAACTCCTTCAGCACTGGAGTGATGTGATCTCGCCGGCGGCTGCCTTTAATCAGGCGAGCTGCCGCATTCTGTACCAGCTGCAGCTTCTGAACCGTCTTCAAGGGTAACCCCACATAGAGCGCATTACAGTAGTCTAAACGAGAGGAGACCAGAGCATGTACTACCGATGGGAGCAGATGGTCGGGGAGGAAGGGGCGCAGCCGCCGTATCAGATGGAGTTGATACAGCGCTGTCTGGCTCACAGCTGACACCTGAGCCTCAATGGACAGCTGGGAGTCCAAAATGACCCCCAGGCTGCGGACCTGGTCTTTCAAGGGTAGCCGTACCCCATTCAACACCAGGTCAACATCCCCTAGCCTCCTCTTGTCTCCCACCAAAAGTACCTCGGTCTTGTCAGGGTTCAGCTTTAGCCTATTCCTCCCCATCCAGCCACTCAACGTCTCCAGACATTTGGACAGGGATTCTACGGCCAACCTTGGTGAAGATTTGAATGAGAGGCAGAGCTGCATGTCATCCGCATATTGATGACACTGCACCCCAAACCTCCTAATGATAGCCCCCAGCAGCTTCACATAAATGTTAAATAGCATCGGGGAGAGGATGGAACCCTGTGGCACCCACAAGTGAGTGGCCACGGGTCCAAAACCTCCTCTCCCAGTGCTACCCTCTGGTACCTGCTGGAGAGGAAGGACCGGAACCACCGCAATACGGTGTCTCCAATGCCCAACCCCTCCAGGCGGTCCAGGAGGATACCATGGTCAACGGTATCAAAAGCCGCTGAGAGGTCAAGGAGAACAAGGAAGGAGCATTCACCCCTATCCAGAGCCCTCCTCATATCATCTACCAAGGCGACCAAGGCCGTTTCTGTCCCATGCCCAAGCCTGAAGCCCGACTGAAATGGGTCTAGATAATCAGTTTCTTCCAAGTGTGCCTTCAACCGCACCGCCACCACCCGCTCAATCACCTTGCCCCAAAATGGCAGATTTGAGACTGGGCGAAAGTGTTCAGAACTTGAGGATCCAAGGAGGGCTTCTTCAAGAGCGGTCTTATCACTGCCTCCTTGAGGGCTGATGGCATCACTCCCTCCTCAAGGGAGGCGTTCACCACCGCCCTGATCCCCTCACCCAGTCTCTCTCTGCAGCCCATAATGAGCCACGATGGGCAAGGATCAAGTAAGCAGGTGGTCTGCCGTACAGATGAAAGCACCTTGTCCACTTCATCAGGAGGAAGAAGCTGGAACCGATCCCACAAAACCGGTTTGCCACAGGCCGCCTCTTGCTCACTAACTGTATCCACAGCGTGCAGAGTAACACTCCTAATCTGATCAATTTTATCTGCAAAGTGCCTTGCCAAGGCCTCACAGGAGGCCTTAGAATGCTCCAGTGGTTCCGGAGCCACAGGACCGACCAGGCTCTGGACCACTTGGAACAGCCTCCTGGGACAGCACTCTGCAGACGCAATGGAGGCAACATAATATTCCTTTTTTGCTGCCTTCACCGCCACATGATAGGCTGAAGATACAGCTCTAGCCCATGTCTGATCGTCTTTGGAGCGAGACGTCCGCCACCGGCGCTCTAGCCGTCTCACCTCCTGTTTCAGAGCTCGTAACCGCAGATTGAACCATGGTGCAGTCCGAGCCCTGTTCAGGGGGAGAGGGCGTTTCGGAGCCACCTGATCTAATGCCCCAGTGATTGCGGCATTCCAGCCACCCACCAGGGTCTCGACCGAGTGGCCGTTGGCGTGCCCCAGAGAATCCCCAAGCGCGTTCAGGAATCCATTTGGATCCATAAGACGCCTGGGGCGGACCATTTTAATGGGTCCTCCACCCCTGCGGAGGGGTTGTGGAACCGAGAAGTCCAACGTCACCAGATAGTGATCTGACCATGACAAGGGGGTGGTGGATATACCCCCGACTTCCAGATCATTCCCCGCTTCTCCAGAAACAAACACAAGGTCTAGTGCATGACTGGCTACATGGGTGGGCCCAGTTAAAATATGGTGCAGCTCCCAGGAGGCCATGGTCTCCATGAAGTCCCGAGGTGCTCCTGTGAGGAAGGCCTCCGAATGTATGTTGAAGTCCCCCAACACCAATAAATTAGGGGACTGTACACGCACATCAGAGACCACCTCCAGCACCTCGGCCAGGGAGTCAGTCGTGCAGCGGGGTGGACGGTACACGAGCAGAATCCCCAGACTGCCCTTTGGGTTCAACCTCCAGTACATGCACTCGGCAACCTTGGTCTCCCGGAGAGGGGGCCTGGTGAAGACCAAGGACTCTCGGTAGATAACAGCCACTCCCCCTCCCCGATCCCCAGCCCTCGGCTGCTGTGCATACGAAAATCCAGCTGGACACATGGCTGCAAGGGGTGGAGCAGCAGCCTCGGCCAGCCAGGTCTCCGTAATACATGCCAGGTCTGCACCCTCATCCAGAATCATGTCATGGATGAGGGAGGTTTTCTGGGTAACAGACCTGGCATTGCAGAGCAGCAAACGAAGGCCAGAAGATGGGGTCACGCCTCCCCCAGCCATCCTTTGGCTCTGGACAGGCCCGGAGCAGGGGACAGATATTACACATCTCTCCCTTGTTCCCCTTACCTGGCATGGCCTGCCCCTAGCGCTCCGCCAGCGCCTGCCGCCCAGCCTCGGTATGTTCTGGCCCCCAACACTCCCCCCACTGCCTCCATCAGGTGGACACATGCCCCCTCGCTCCCGCCTATCAGGCAGGCTACCCACCCCTAAAAACGCAACAAAATCCCCCAGAAAAACAAACAAACAAACAATTAAAAATCCCCTTAAAAATAATGCCAGGCCGGAGTCCACAGGGAAGGCCTGGTGGTGGCGGTGGTGGTGGTGGTGGTGGTGGCGGTGGCGGCAGCAGCAGCAGCAGCAGGAGGCCCGGCAGCAGCAGGCACGCCTCTTCCCTGGTGGTGGCCTCTCCTGCAGGCCCTGGCTCTCCCAGGCCACCTCAGCCAGCCAGCTTATGTAGCCCCTCCAGGGAGGGGCAGGTGGAGCAGCACAGTTGGCTCAATACCTGGGGGCCTGGTCCTGCAGAAACGGTCTGCCAGGCAGAAGTCTACAGGGAAGGCCTGGTGGTGGTAGTGGCGGCGGCGGCAGCAGCAGCCGCGGCAGCAGCAGCAGCGGCAGCAGCAACAGGCACGCCTCTTCCCCGGTGGTGGTGGTGTCCTCTCCTGCAGGGGATCTTGGAAACACAGCAAGGGAACGGAGTACACAATGCCTTCCCCCAACCCCACCGCAGTAGATCAAGTGTTGTGGAGCATGACAGTCCACACATTTGTTCAATTCTTCCCACGCAAGAAGGTGAAGACGGATCACATAAATCAGACATACTACCTTATATGCAAGCCCACAGCATCTGTGAACAGGACCGCGTAAATTGGGTCTTCGCGTAAGCCACATATTAATAACTTGCCATTCATTTTGTATCTATGTTCTTGTTCAGCCTGCAATCTGTTAACATTTCCAGCACATTTTGTTTTCAGTGTTGTACTCATGTACACAGCAGGTTTTCACCGGCTTCTGAAAAATAACTCTTAAAGCAATTACCTTCCAGTAGATTTCTCCCCAGTGCACACAATTTTACAATGAAGGCAATAATTTGAAGTAATTTTTTATTTGATCTACCTATGGCACCTATCCGTGGCTAGTGAAGCAATTCTAGATGAAATGGAATTACTAATCAATTTTGATGTAACTAGGGATGGAAATACACACCAATTTATTTCTGGCACATCCAATCAAGACTGATTGCAATGCTGTAAAATGGCAATTGCTCCATTGCTTTTATTTTCCCCTGCTGTTCTAGATACAGGGGAGGTTTTGTTTGCAGGGCATGGGGTGGGAGAGATGCCGGCTCCAACAATAACTAGCTCTTTTTTTATTGTTAGAACACCTGCTGCCTCTGTCAGTACAGGCTCATCCATTATGCAACACGCTAGTGGAGATGGGACCACAAGCAATAATTTTGAAACAGAGTGTCAATGCAAAGAAACAAAAAGGGTAATTTTTCACTTGGCCTTTAAACCTAATTTATTCTTCCCTGATTTCTGTTTATATTGTTGCTTTGTGCTCAGTATCAGGATCCTTTAAAATAAAAAAGGAGAAAATGCCAAGTGTAATTGATCCTTCCCCCCCTCCGCCTCCTACCACACACACACACACACTTCTTTTTTTAGGATAGGTACAATCCAGGACCTACTGAAATCAGTTACTAGAACTTCCATTGTGCTCAGTGTTGAGCCAGGACACATTCCAAAATGGCTTGAAAGTAACAACTACTAATTGTAAAAGATCAGGCTACATCAATTTTAAAATAAGCTGTAAAACACAAGACCAAGGCAGGCTTGCAAACAGCCGTTAGTCAGGTCACCTGTGGCAAATAACCAGGGCCGGCCCAAGACATTTTGCTGCCTGAGGCAAGGGAGAAGATGGCGTCCCCTCCCATTCCATGTACAAAAGCTGACTGGACTGGCAGATGAATCTGTCTTCCACACTAATGATGAGACAATGTTCTCCACTGAACTTGAAGGCAGCAGGCTAAGTTACTGGGCACACAGTAGGCTGCAAGGCACACAGTTCTCACTTGAACACCTTGCTGCAGCCTCCCAACATCTGTTGCCTGAGGCGACTGCCTCACTTTGCCTAATGGTAGGGCCATCCCTGCAAGTAACAATCTCCTCCCGGCAACCAGGCACTGAAGCTTTCATAAACTGTAATAAAATGGATTCGGCTCTCTTTTTGGCCAGCAATGTGCACAAGTACTTAACATAAGTGTGTGTGGACTAGTAAAAATAAATCAGTCTGTGAGCTAGTTTTGTGAATAAATCCAAGCTGGACTAACAAAATGGACTCAGGACATGCCATTCATTTGACATGACTCCAACACCGAAGGGAAGGGGATCACAGAAAATATATTAAATGACATGCAGAGCTAACTAGAATACAGATGAGAAATATATACTGTACCATCCTAGTGTAGTTTCCCTATCCATGGGCTAGGGGTGCAATCCCATGCATGTTTAGACAGAAAAAAGTCCTCGCCGGGGATGCTGGCAACTGCAGAACTTTTTTCTGTCTAAACATGCATAGGATACCACCCTAGACTTCTTAGAGATTTGCCGTGTGACTGGATTTGGGGAGCGGGTAGGAAGGAATATAGTATCATCCTCTATTCAGGTTTACATCAATGACCCTTCCCACATACTCCACTCTTGATTCTGGGTTGCCAACTGAGAGCTGGCCAGTATTTGCCAGGGGGGCAAATTTGGCCCAGAGGCTTCCAGTTGACGATCCCTAGTGTACCCTTCACATATTTTATTATTATTAATATTAATACATATTATATTAATACATGTATTACTATAATAACAAATCAAATGCAAATCACATTTAAACAATCAAGATAAAATGCTGGAAAGGCACTCGGAAGAGCATTCTCACACATCATTTGGCCACTTATCATAGTTCAATACAATACAAAATGTATTACATGAAACAAAATATTTTTGGCCAAAGATTTTATGCCCTTTCCCAACCTTTTTAAAACCCAAAGCTGCATTTCAGAATATGCAACCTCTCTGACAAAATTACTCATGCTGAACAAATTAAAAAACTGAGACTACAATAAGTCTCCATTCAATCATTCCTCCTTTCTTCATCTTGTTTTTTAAATCACCATTAGTAAGGGAGACAATGTAAAGGATGTGTTATCTGTTTTCAAATCTCATCCAGTTTTGATTTCTCTTTCCTACTCCAGACATATATTGGAAGAATACTGCAAATGCTGGTCTACAGCAACCCTCTCAAACCCAGTGCCCTCCAGATGTGTTGGCGTACAACTTCCATCACCCCCATACAGCTGCCCCACTGGTCATCCTGACTAGGGATAAGAGGAGTTGCAGTCCAACACATCGGGGGGGTGGGGGTGTCTACATGGAAATGGAATGAGAAGCACTTTCTTTTTATATTTGGGTTTTCTTGAAATAGCTTTGGTCCATCAGGGACACACGAAGCGGGAAAAGTAGAATATACAGCACCTAAAAATCCGCTTTCATGGGTCACATGAAAGCACTTCTCATTCCAGGTGGGCGGAGCAGAACTGAACATGATCAGCCCTGCTCAGTGAATGAGAGAGGTTTGTTCCTCGCCCCTGTCCATGCTCCCCCTGTCTGTGGGGCAGGGGGAGGAGGTTTTCCTACAGAAACAAGAGTTCAGGGCTGGGGAAGCGGAGGCTAGCAGAGGGAGAAAACTCCAGCCCTTTCCCTCTGCACAGGATGTCTGTCCCTGGGCTAGCTAGTCAAAATATGTTGTGCACAGTGAAGAATACACAGATGGCAAGGCGAGGGGCGGACGGTACTGGGAGCCTTCAGTAGCAGTATTTCACAGTAGTGTTACTGTACTCTGCTGAAAAGTGAACAATACAGGGAGCAGGAGAAAAAGGGGTGGCCAGTGCTGGGAGCCCTCAGCCCACTTTATTTCCACGTGGCTCAGTCTTAAGTGTGTCTCTACTCAGAAGTAAACGTCACACCATTCAAGGGAGTCAGTGTGCCCAAGTTTTGCAGCTGTGAAATGTCATCCTGCGCCTTTTTACTCAGGAGTAAGTCCCACTGCATTCAGCAGGACTTACTCCCAGGGAAGAGTGCCGAGGATCACAACTTTGCTCTGTTTGCATTCCGTTTCCATGGCTACAACTTTATATATCACAGACCTTCCCCCCCGCCCCATTTTCTGTATAGCCTGGGATTGCCAGGGCACGTGTGATGTGGCTCAATCTCATGCCAGGGTCATATTCAAACTTAACTGACTGGAGGCTGATTGGGGGAGGACAGGAAGTGCTGAAAGGAAGCTCAGTGGGTGTCCCCCCCCCACCTAAGCTGTCTCTCGCCCTTGGTGAGGGGTGCCACTCAGTGAAAGAGAGAGGCTTGTTTCCCACCCCTGCCCAGGCTCCCCACTGCTACTGTGCTCTGCAATAAGGCTACATACTGTGAATCACAAAAGCTATTACCGTGCAATTGTGAACGCTAGAAACCTTGCTGTAGCGCTTTCATGAATGGGAAAAGCAGGGTAGTTACTCTGACTGGCGAAAGCAACAACTTCCCTATCCTGGCTCCTAAAAATGCGTAACTGCGGTATTCTGAATGGGAAACACAGTCTGCAGACTGTGCACCCTACTGCCAATGGGGAACAAGAGTGAATGGAGAGGGGGAGGGGAAGCCCCACCCCTTGACCACGTCACTGCCATGTCACAGAGGCATACCCAGGATTTAATGCAGGGGGATGGGGTACACTGCAGCAGAACTGCCTGTGAGCCGCTTTAAGTAAAAAATACGGACTAAAAGGACTTTCAGAAAATGCAGCTTTTCAAGAGGGAAGCTGCTGGCTGGCTGCGGATTGGCAATGGTGTTATCTGTCGCAAACAACCCTGATGTGGTCTCCCTCCACCATGTAGATTGGCTCCTGGAAGGCATCAGGTTAGGGAAGGCTCCTCTAGTGTCATGGAAGTCTCTGGAAAACTATATGTATTGTAAGAAGACTGTATTATGTAAGGAACTAGAATAATACCAAGGAGACATATTACAATACATGCCACGAACAAGCAATGAAACTCGCCATACACTTAACAGTCTGGATCAGGCATCATGATCTCCTGGCACACTGTGTCCCCCAACTTCCCCTCCTCTCCTCCCGTCACACACACCCCTTCTGCAAACCTTAAACTACAGTTCTGCAATTCAGATATCATGGGAAACAACTGTTTAAGAAACCAGGATATCTTCATTGAAGAAGGGCGTGGCGAGGGGGAGGAAAGGGAGGTGCAAGGAGGGAGCACACCGCCACACAGCTAATTTCTGGTCCAATAAACCAGGTTTTATTAGGCCAAGATTGTGATGTCTGAACTGGGCCAGTGTTGTCTTACTATTTTCTTTTACACCTACTTTATAAACCTCTTTACTTTTACAAGCATGCATGTACAGTCACTGTATTAATACTTGGGGACTAAAACCTGGCTCATCAGCAACAGATGTGGCAATCACTCACTTCTATTAGAGAAAGTAAACAGAGCGCTCAGAGACACCATTGGGGTTGGGAATTAAAACTTCCTTCTTGCCAGGGTAGGTTCCATGTTTTACTTATAGACTGACAAGAGAATATGATGACAATCTTTAGAATGTGAAATCATTATTTGTTTTTGTCTACAAGAATCTACAGAGGATCTTTAAAGAAAAAAGATAAAACACCCAAGTAGCCAAAAATGCATACTGTCTTCTTCTGAATCTATCTCCCACACCCAGGAATGCTCTTAGAGATCCAAGGTACACTTCATTGTACATTAAGAACATTACTGTAACTTAGATCCATTGCACACAGTAATTTTACTCTAACAAATTATGAAAATTATTGACATCTACTAGTTAAGGCTACAATCCTAAACACATTCACTAGGGAGTTAGCTCCACTGAAGATAATTAACTTACTTCTGAGTAAACATGCAGAGGATTCCACTGCAACAGTGCAGTCCTATACATGTCTACTCGGACGTATGTCCCATTGAGTGTAATGGGGCTGATTCCCAGGAAAAAGTGTACAGGATTACAAAGTAAGGATAGAATCCAACTAAAGTCCTACTCAGTCATGACTAACTTCAGGCCCGTTCATTTCAATGGTTCATGCTGACTGAGGAATGCAGGGAACTGTAGGGTTTTTTTTTTCTGACTCCACATGCATAGGATTGCATCCTTCCATCACTTAATTTATGTAGCGAAAATTGCTAGGAGCCAAAACATTTCCTTGTATTGCATTTCCAAGCCACAAGCCAGCATAGATTGATATTTACTCCAAGGCTAATAAAGAAAAATTATGGTGTGGTCTTTGGTCACTATTTCAAAGCCAGAGTTTTCTTTAAAGTTTTTTTTTAATGTCAAGCAGTTTACTGGCTGCCAAAACAAAAGCAGGTTTGAATGAATTAAATGTGCTCCTGAATGTGATTTAGCATAGCCAAAAGCTTTGCTTGAAGTGTTTCTTGAGCTGCTGCCCTCCACCACATCCTGCAATTGTTTACAAAAAATCTCTCTCTTTTTCTCTCATCCTTCCCCTGTCCACTGAACTTAATTGGAAAATTTGGAAACAGAAAATGCAGTCTTATGGGGTAAACCACTTTAAAAACACACACACGCACGCACACAACACCCCCCCCCCTTTCTCATGTCATTTAGTAGTGAAAATATGACATTTTTAGTGCTACTTGCAGATCCACAAGTTCTCATTTAGGAAACAAGTTCTCTTTCAGAAAGTTTATCAATGGTTACTAGTCATGATGGCTGTGTATTGCCTCCAGTATCAGAAGCAGCATGCCTATGATCTGGTTAGCACGTCATTTCAAATTATTGGGTTAACCCATAAACAAGCCAGAGTTTCTAGGTTCGCACATCACAAAACAACCCAGGAACAGGCATTTCCTGAGTTGTTAATTAAAAGTGGAAATGGAGAGCACATTGTCATTCACTCTGCTCGTCCACCGCAATTCTTGGGTTAAACAACTCAGGATTTGCAGCCGTGATGTGCAAAGGGGGTGTATGTACACCAGTTGATGGGGACACATGAGCAGGAGGGTGCTATTGCACCTATGTCCTGCTTGCAGGCTTTCCAAAAGCATCCAGTTGGCCTCTGTGGGAATAGAATGCTGGACTAGACAGGACTTTGGGCCAGTCGAGCATGGCCATTCGTACACTGTTAATGCCCATTCAGCCCATACTGCCTTCTTCAGCCTTATGCCAGAGAAAATTAATGGACACATCTGAAAACAACTTAAAACGGATGTTACACAACCGTGACAAATCCACACATGTAAGACATGCCATCCCTTGCTAAATGGATGTTGACATTCCCCACAAAGCTCTCAGCACCATTTTAAAGTTATTACAGACACCAGATGGCCAAGCTTATACTTTAGTTTGTTTTATAATTATTTACAATTGCTAGATCAAGTTTGTGAACTTGACCCAGCAGCCCATTAGCACTTTGCAAAGATGGAAGAAGTTATAGCTCTGTAAAACTTCCCTAGAGAAACTTGTACCAGGAGGATCATCCTCCATGGCAGAATAAATCTCACTGGGATCCTCCTCCTAGCCCCACTGTTCTCATTTCTTTCCAAAACAGGAATGAAAGAGCACGTACATAAAACAATAGTACAAGAGTGAAACTTCAATTCCCCTTTTTAAAAGACAGCTGTGTGAGGATTCTTCTTGAATTTCAACAATGTATTAAATTTGTACAATGTATTACATCAAAAGGTATATTAATAATAAAACCCAGGTGGGGATATTATAGTGAAAATCTGATCTTTGGCAGTTAGAGGCACTTCATAAGGCAGTTGCCTAAGCCACTTTGGTCTAATGCTGTCCGTTTACCAGAAGAACAGAAAGCACTTGCAGAATGAACTTCCTCTCTTCTCCACCCTTCCACAGGGTGCCACAGCTTCCCACATGCCCCTCCCAAATTTGCTCCAGTGATCTCCAGTGATCCAGTGATCCAAATTTGATCCAGCCAGGGACCCAGGCTGGATGAGAGCCAGGGGAAATTCTGCTGGGCAAGCAGAAGTCCACTCATGCGACATTGTATTTTACCCACTGATTTCACTGGGAGAGTTAAATTGTTTAGCTTCATGCATGCTTAACTTTTTGCTTAACTTTGGTTAGCACAAAGTGGTTTGATGCTATGTTGGGTATTACTTACACACACACACACCCCCCACACCACCACCACCACCACCACCACCACCACCACCACCAGTGATCTTTGTCCCTACGTAACTTATAGGTAATCAGAGTACCAACCACCTGCAAAATGGTCCATCTGTGAAGGCCAAGAAAGAACTCTTTTTCGAAAGAAACAGACATAGAATAGAAACAGAACTCATTGCACTTCACAGGGTCACATCCTCACTTTCTTTGTATATCAGTTTTCCATATACATTATGCTCAAAGAAGTTCACAACACAGCATGTCCAAGAACATCCCCAATACATCCATAAAGCAGACAATTCAAAACAACTTCATAATAACAAATACATAACATCAATGGCAAAATAGCAAAACAGATTAATACATAATTCCACTCTGGCCCAGGAATTAGCAGCAACATTAGAGTGAGCCCTTTTAAACAGCATCAGAGGGAACCAGGGTGAGTCCCAGGTGTTAGTAGGAATAGGGAAAACACTCTCTGACCTAGGTGATAAGCAGCGGGTGGCAAAGCTCCCTCCCCCTGGTGTTGATGACCACGGGGTAAAAGTCAAAACTGCTGCTAATAGGTCCTGATGTTTATGATCAAGAGGGTGACCTCTTGAATCTGGAGACTGACATCATTGTCGACAAGCTTGCTGCTGACACACTGGGTTGTTGGCCATGGATCTACTTGGATCCAGGACTAGTTTGGTCAGGAAGACTTACATCTACTGGATCCATATACACATGGTGAGTTCGTTTTCATCATTGTTTCCTAATGGTCCAAATGTTTTCACCCAGGTCAGCAAGGAACTCCATGCATTTGGAAATGGTTGCACCCATGGTTCCCAGGGAGGCACTACCCTGTTGGTCTTGCAACAAGGACTTGGGAAGAGTCCACAGCACAGGAGGAGTTGTCTACAAGAGGAACAATGTGAGGTTCATCTCCTTTCTTCTCCAAATAGGATAGAGTCGGGAAGGACGTACACATAGGACATACAAAAAGGATGTTTCCCTTGCAATGCAAATAACACCTTCAGTGAGGTGGTTTTGTTGGGACCAGGGCAGGGAGAGAAATAATTAAACTTCCCTACCCTACCCCAACTCCCCACAGCAGGGGTGCAGAACCTCAGGCCCAAGGATCAAATCTGGCCCTTCTGGGGGCCAAATCTGGCCTTCCAGTGTTCCCCAGAAGGCCAGATTCCCGTTCCCCAGACCCCACCCCCTTTCCCTCCACCACCAATCATTTGGTTTTGCAGTTTTGGTGCAGTTCACCCCCCACACACACACACACTAAATGATTGAAAAGCCTCTCATAAGGCTTAGTTCCTGGCGGGAAGAGCTTTAAGCTTTCTTCAAAATGGGTTTTGGCCCTGAAGTTGAAAGTGGTTCTGTAGCCCTGCCTAACAACCCCAAGGCTCCTCAAGTTTCCCCATGATTACTATTTGTGTAACAAAAAATGTGCAGATTAACTGCATTCACCCAATGAATGGCACATATAGTTTGGCCTTTGGCAAGTGCAGCCTCCTTCCATTTTAGCGGTTTGGTTGCTGGCTGTTCCAAATGCTGAGGGATGGAAACCTCCCCCATTTCCCAGAATTCCAGGCAAACAGAAGGCAAATTCCATTCACGCACACTGGAGAAAGTGGACAAACCAAAGGAGAGTTTAAGAATCTGGAGGCTTTAAAAAAAAGTTCTCAAGATCACAAATTTATCGGATTGGCTTTTTTCCACTAGGTTTTCAGGCCCTAAAGTTTCTGTAGAATTAGACAAAAGAAAAAAAAAATCTGATCCAAGACTGAGAAAGTCTGTAAACTTTCCTATTCCCCGGCTAATAAATCCAAGTTTGAAGTTAGCACCTGTACTGAAACAACAGAACTCCTCTTGTTTTTCCTCTGAACAAATATTACAAATTGCCTTAAAATATGGGTGGTGCGTCTTTAAGGAATTCTGTGGTTAGCCAAAATGTGTTCACTAGGAGCTGTGTCAGTGTATTTCCATCCCTTCTGGCTGACTCTCTATTATATTAAATAATATAACTGAATCTAACTGAAAACCTTTGGGGATTTTAATCAGCCCCCAAAGTGCTCCAGATGCAAGGTTCCAGAGTATGTATGTATGTATGTATTTATTTATTTATTTATTACATTTATATCCCGCCTTTTTTCCTCCAAGGAACTCAAGGTGGCGTACATAATCCTCCCCCTCCTCCATTTTATCCTCACAACAACCCTGTGAGGTGGGTTGGGCTGAGAGTCTGTGACTGGCCCAAAGTCACCCAGTGAGCTTCCATGGCCGAGTGGGGACTAGAACCCGGATCTCCCAGCTCCCAGTCCGACACTCTCACCACTACACCACACTGGCTCTCAAATTATGAACATCTTTTAGCAATGACTTAGTGTGTAAGGAATGTATAGATGCTATATTGTGTAGGGCCAATTTATGATTGTTAATACTCTTTTTAAAGAGGGGGACAGGACAGGAAGTCATGGAGTCCAGACACCAGCACAAAGCTGCAAATCTAACTTCTTACCTATAAGCAACATTCAGTCCTCCATACGATAGTACGTATTTGCATCAACTTAAAATTATAATGCAATCACTTTACAACAAACATTGCTAGATGTAGTAAATTTTGTGAGATAGTGGGCTCTTCTAATTGCAACGTCAAGTGATCAACAGGACTAAATGCAAAATCACGTATCTAACACAGAGCTGTCATATTGCAATGGCGGCATTTTCCTTAGCGGTTTGAAGTGGGATGAACCAAGAAAACTAGCCACTAGAGATAACGGAAGAAAAGAGAAAAGTATCCAGCCAGCACCTCATTCACTCTGACAAAAAGCTGCCTGACCACAAGCATGTCTGATATGTACTTCCTTCCCAGAGCTACAGAAGTGGCAGCAGTTCACGTCTGTCTAGCTATTCCTACTTGTAAGGACAGCTTGTGAAACAAGCCCTTCAGTGTGCCATACAAGCAGAGCCAACCTACTTGCCATGGAAGTAAGATATAGCTCAGCTCTTATATAGGAAGAAGAATCCAGTATAACCTTGGGACAGAAATTAGATTTCCTTGGAGCAGAATTTTGGTTTTGGATTGTGTGTGTGTTTTTAAAAGCACACAAGGTCCTTTTTAAATGTTCCAGATAGAAATACAAATATGATCTTGTTCTGTAAGCTAATAGGCATGGCACGCAAGGGTTGAAAATAGCGGCTTCAGTCCCTTGAGCTCAGTAACCATATTGCTGTATTTTGCTGTATTTTCTAAACAAGTTCAGCAACAAATATGAAAACAATTTAAAACACATACAAATATACCCCAATCCAAAAGCGTTAAATCTGTATAAAGCCACCTTCCACAACCTGGTAGTCCTCCAACTTATCTGGAGGGAACAACTCGAGCAGCCTCAGCCAGATGGGGAACCGCCCACCTCTGGTGGCATGATGGACATTGGGCCAGATCCATTTCAGGGAATAAATGGGTGGGCATTCCGCTCCCACCCAAAAGAGAGTTCCCACAAGGGATCCTGGGGATGAGGCTAGAGGGCTCCAGCCCAGCTCACGGCTGATATGCCTGAACCACACCCAGGGGGCAAATTCCTGCCTCCCCTTCACTACCCAGCACATGGGCTAGGGAACAAAAATTGGCCAGCAGGCGGGCTGCCTGATGACTGGATCCAGCCTTATGCCACACCAAACTCTGTAAACTGTAACTAAAAAAGTTGTGGGGAGCTGTGGGGAGAATGAATTTTCCAAGTAACGATATATTGTTCCATGTTGGAATGCAAAGTATTTGGTCTGGGATGGGCAATTAAGACCTATTCGCTTTACCAAAGATGTGCTCCTGGTGGAGATGAAAACTCCTAGGACTGCTTTGTTTATATGGATCGACACAGCTGCCTGAAATTTTTGGACTGCCCTTGGAGACTGTCACAATGAGCTCCTGTATTTCCAAATTTACCACTATACCAGTGTGTGTGCATGCATGCGTGCAGTTCAGTCCAGCTGGGTGTGTGGACTTTTCTGTTGGAGGGGGGAGATATAATGAAGGCGCCTAGGGAAGGCTAATGGGTAATGTTGGGGCGCTAAGGGAGTGTGCAAGGGGCTGTTTAAATGAGAAGGGATCTGTCCATGAGGGCTGAGTTGAGAGGGTGAAGCTTCCATAGTGTATCATATTTTGAAAGCCTAAAATGTTCGTATTTGAGAGAGTGAGTGGGTGAAAAAGATTTTAACACCCCTGCATTTTTTTCTCAGATGTCCAGTTGAAATACCACTGCCTTACTCTCAGCGGCACTGTTTTGGGATCCCAGCTGAAGGCTGTATATCTTACGAGGTTGTATAATCTTCGAAGGCGGCGTGGCTGTGCAGGGGCGTGGCTGTGACTGTCACGAAGGGAGCCTGCACTTCTGAATTTGCCACAACACTACTGATTAAGATCTTTAGAAGAGGCCTTTCTCTAACTACTATCAGTAGGGAAAATAGATTATGCACTTACAACAGAGAGGGTCTTTTCTGTGGTGGCACCCTGACTTTAGAATGCCCCCTAAGGGAGATAAAATCGGTGTCGAGCTTGCTTCCTTTTCAGTGCCAAATCAAAATGTGCCTTTTTGTCCAGGCATTTTAAATTTTACAATGTTATTTTAACTGATATGTTTGGTTGTTACCGGTTGAATATTTCTTATGCCTCCTATTTTGTAACATTGTTATGATATTGTGTTTATTTTTATAATGGTTTATACTCTGCCTTGGGATCCCTTGCAGATGAGCACTGATGCGATTAACATCACATCTAGTTTGGCCAGAAAGGGCACTTCTTTTCCACACACCTTCTTCAGTCATAAAGCACTGCAGCATACACATACAATCCCTGCTTTCTCCACTCCTACTTGACTTCTGTTCAAGTGGGACACAAAGTAAAAAGGCACATGCCCTGGGCCTTTGAGAGAAAGGGTAATCATGCTCAGCAGGCTGGAGTTATTGACCTGGATTACACATAAGGCCAACCCAGAGTATTGGTTAAATCAAGGGTTCTTGTTGAATCATGGATTGTTGTTACATGTGAACCCTGTACTATGGTTTAACTATGGGATGTTAACCACAAACAACAAGCCATGGGTTCTCTTCCTGGGTTGTTCATTTTTAAAAACCCACGCTCAAACCACAGTGCAGGGTTAGCATGTAATGACAACCCACGTTTCAACAACAACAACAACCCTTACTCAACCCATACTCTGGGTTGTTGTTACATGTGAATAATGCTCTATTTCCTTTCTTCACTCACAGATTGCCTTCTGGTCCTCTGCACTGATATTCCCCCACAACCCACAATTGTTCCCATTCTTTTCCAGACTTCTTCTAACTAAAGCTACTATTCTGACAGCACAGGAGTTGTACTGATATTGCAAGAGGCTCTTTGGCTAAATACAACAGGATGTATCCACTTGAAACCGCTAGAATGAGATAGTTAGAGGAAAAAGTGTCAAAACAGATCAACTGCTTGGAAAAGAAAAGGCCATGGGACGGAAGACCAAGGAGAGCATCTGCACCCATATGATTTGTATTTCCAGCAGGATCGCAAACAGCTGACTGGTGTTCAAGCCAAATCTGTAGAACTTCTATTCACTTCTTGATGTTGTCATATTGCCTTTTTGTCTTCTGTCCTGGGATGGAAAGTACCTTTAGCATAGAAACAGAGGAAGCTGCCTTATACAGAGTCTGGTCTACCACTGGTCTACCTAGCTCAATAAAGTCTACACTGACTGGCAGAGGCTCTCCAGGGTTTCAGACAGCAGTCTTTTCCAGCCCCACCTGGAGATGCCAGGGATAAATGAGGCTCCTAGCAAACAGCAGGGCAAACAAACCTGAGGTTTTCAGTCCAAGCCCGGTGACTGTCAAGAAGTAGTAAGACTGGGGTAGTAATTACACTGAAATCCCTGACAGTATTGATGTATTACCACAAGTAAAGCTTAGTAAGACATATACTATCAGCATTTTGATGCTTGTCCCAGGTAGGATAATTTCCTATTTTATTTGAATACCTGCATTGCGGGGTGGGGGTGGGGGGTGTCCTGTTGGACAACTTGTATATTACAAGCTAAACATGCCCCACTATCCACACTGTATTTAATCCTGCACTTTAAAAAATCTGACCTAAAAGCTGAACTTCGATCATTACATCTTTTAAACACAGAAATTGCACATGTATAATTTAAGTTAAAGAAAACCCAGACTTTACTAGTACTTTCAGTAAACTCAAATAAAATCCTTATTTCCTATGAAGTACTTAGGAAATACGTACATCAGGTTTATATTTGATTTAATTATACTCGGAGCTCCTGTTACCTTGAAAAGCAAAACTTTAGTCTGTTCAAACAGCCCATTTTAACCTTCATCTGTCATCATGAAAGCTATTGTGCTGAACTAGAAACTAACTCTTTATATTGAGTACTGCAACACTAAGTAAAGCAACCCAAAGGGACTATTTGCAAAAGCAGATCATAACAAGAACACTTCACTATATCACAGATCTAAGTTAGCACTGCCAATTAATTTAGCAAGCTTAGACAATAAAACATTTATTTTAAATACCTCATACACAAAACATCATTATCCATATCTATTTGGGGATTGCTACCTAGTACTTAGACAAATTCCCTGTGGGTTCTTTAACAACAGTCCTTCAGCCCCTGTGAAAAAAAGCAGTCTTCATAATTTTATTTCACAAGGAATAAAACCCTGGTAGAACATGCAGAATTCACTCTATCCTGTGTTCCAATTTATTTAAGAACCACCTGGAATGTTCACCATCTGAAATAGTACAGTCCTCTGGCAGAACTGCTCCATCTCCATTTTCTCATAAGTGGCACAGCTAAGAGAGGAATGGCAAACATCAGGACCTGGGAAAACCATGTCCTATCTTCACAGACAGAAACAACAGGTAGAGAAAAGAAAACGAATGGCAGCTGGCATTGCTAGACAGGAGGATAATATTTAAAGGGAAACAGTAAAAAAGACTAGTACCAGCATCAAGGGTAGGCATGGTTGGGCACCAGCTGAGGACCCACACCCGAGCAGTGGCTCACCGGCAAAAGGCCCCTGGATTTGCTTCTCCTCTTCATCATTGCAGCCTACTTGTTCAGCCTCTTCTCACACCTCCCCAGACAACGGTGGTGGTACAGACAGTAGATGCCACTGCCTATTTGTTCATTAGCTCTCTGCCTGCCAGCATGCAAAGGGAGCCATGATGAGATAGAGGATAATGAGCAATCGCAGCTGGTTACAATGCCGGTGAGAAGGTGGACTCACCAGGTAAGGGCCGTTGTGCATGTCTTGTCCAAGGGCTTCAAAGATCTGGAGCTGCACTGGACAAGACAGGAGTGGAAAGCTGAAGGTGGGCTGAGCTTCTGCTAAACTTCAGCTTATGTAAATAGAAGGTATGTAATTTATATCTTGCCTATCAATCAGTTGGTCCTTAAACAATATTTGGTCCTCAAACAATACTTAAAATAATGTAATTAATATAAAATAATCAAAATCATTTCACATCACAATAAAAACGAAAACATTGCAGTAGAACAGCACATGAAATAGCGATCATCGACAAAAAGAAAACCTTCCAAACTAAATGCCACCAAAAGCTTGAGCAAATAAAAATGTGTTTTAACTGGCATCTAAACGTTAATAAAGTAGATACCTGACAAATATGCCTCATTAAGAAATTCTACAAATGGGACATCATTTAGGGATGGATGAAAGTCCCTTACCTGATCCTGCAACTTGCTTCGCGGTGGGGGGGAGGCGCTCCGTCCCTCCCTCTGAAATTCTGGGTGGGGGGGCACCCCATCCCTCCCCCCTGAAATTCTGGCCGGGGGGGAGGCGCCCCGTCCCTCCGGCTGAAATTCTGGCCGGGGGGGAGGCACCCCGTCCCTCCGGCCGCAAATCCTGCTGTCCTGTTGGGACGCAAATGGCGGCGGCCGTAGCCGCCGCCCTTTGCGTCCCTGCAGTCAGCCGTGATAGGCTACGTAAATGTTTACGTAACCTATCACGGCTGACTTTGGGGGGAAAAAAAGCACGTACACAAATGGCGGTGCCCACGGGCGCCGCCATTTGCGTTTCTTATTTGGGCACGTGTAGTCTACGTAAACATTTACATAGACTACGGCGAAAATAAGGGCAACGCAAATAGCGTTGCCCTTATTTTCGCCGTAGTCTACGTAAATGTTTACGTAGACTACACGTGCCCAAATAAGAAACGCAAATGGCGGCACCCATGGCCGCTGCCATTTGCGTACGCGCTTTTTTCCCCCAAAGTCAGCCGTGATAGGCTACGTAAACATTTACGTAGCCTATCACGGTGTTTTTTGAAAATCTAGCCGTGATAGGCTATGTAAATCTTTACGTAGCCTATCACGTTTGTTGTTGTTGTGGTTGTTTTTTACTTGGAAATGGTGGCGGTGGCAGCCGGTCGGAAGACCGGCCGCCGCACCCGCCGCCGCCGAACCGCCGCCGGGAGCTGCCACCAGGGACATTCGCACAAGGTAAGTCCCATCCTGGGGGGGGGGCGGGGGGCGGGGGGCGGACCGTTCCTCCACCAATTTGGGGGGGCCGAATGCGTTGGCATTCAGCCTCCCGGAGGTTCATGGAGAAATTCTCTGACATCCCAGAGAAGGCCCTAGAAGCCACACACCTCACCTCCAAAGGTAGTGGCACTGGAGAAAGGCCTCAGCTGAAGATCTTAATGGTCAGGTTCAGAGGGGAGCTGTGTTAGTCCTTCAGATATACTGGCCCCAAACAATTTTAAAGGTGAAAAAACAGCATTCATTTCCAATATGAGGGCCTATTTTGAAAAGGCATGCCTCCCTGACAAGACTGAATATAGTACATTAGTAGTTTTCACCAAAATTTGAAATATATATGCCATGCCACAAATTGAAGTAAAAAAGGATAAATGTGTCAATTTTCAGCACTTTTTAGCTGAAAAACCTGTGGCAATTTTTATTGGATCCATTTGAAATTTTGCACAACTGTAGATGTCATCAGGTAGATCATGGAGGCCAAGATACAGGATATTAGCTCCACAGGTATCATTATACAACACCTGCTTATAATGGTGGAACTTTTGTGTGTGGGATTCACCTTAATTGCATGTAATTAAGTTGAATTATATAAAGAAGATGGTTGGGGGGTGGAAATGTAAGTAATCTATTCACATAAGCTAATTTGACTGTTTCTTTTGTAAGAAATCAGACTGGATCTATATTACACTGGATCTGAAGAATCTGGGAAATTGCTATTATGTCAAAATTCAAGTATTATATACAAGCTTGGGAAACCATTGTTATGCAAAATACAAAGATGAGCAATGCTTGCTTTATTTCTGAATTATAAATTAGGTCAATATTCAAATTGTATGCACTTTTCTCTGCAATTTGATGGATTTTGAAAAGAGCTGAATGAAATATCCTTGCAATTTGCAGCAAACTGGGGATGGCATTGGTTTTGGAGGCAAAAAGAAATTCTGTTTACCCCACTGCAATTAGTGACTTCCTTTTTCAAAACATTTCTTGTGCTCCCACTGCCAAGTGGCTTCAGGCTGCTCATGGGGAGTCACCACCCAGTGTCCACCATTTCCTATCCCCAAGAAACTGGGGGGGGGGGAGATCACAGCTCCCAAGCCCTTGTGAAGACAATTCAACCCCCCACCCCTTATTTACAAAAAGAAAGAAGCTGCCATAGCAGTGGGATACCTTGGCATGAATTTCTCCACAACCCTTTGAAATTCCCCGTTTCAACCCTCCTTTACCACCACCACCTGCAAAGTTCACAAGAAAACTTTCAGCCCAGCTTTAATTTTAAAGACTATATTTTGATATTTGTTTTGTGAAGTTCCACGTTTTGGGGATACAAATTAATAAAAATGTTTTAAAAGGTCAAAGCCGGAAGTTTAAATTGTGCCTGGAAACAAACTGGCAGCCAGTGCAGAGTTTTAACCACTGATGTATGCTTCACTCTCCTTTTCCCAGTTAACAACCTCACTGCTATATTTTGAAACAACTGTGATTTCTGAACAGTCTTCATGGGTTCTCTGTATAAATTGCCTTGCAGTAATCTAATCTGCATGTCAGTACGGCATGATTAACTGCGGCAATAGCCTAATGGATACAGGAGACCAGTCTATTCCAAACTTGTGCCCTCCAGATGTGTTAGACTATGACTCCCATAATCCCCAGTCAGTATGGCCATGGTTGTGGAAGGCTGCTAGAGACCTACCCCATTTCTGAGGTCTCCCTTCATATTATTCCTTATTTACAGAACTCAATCAATGTGCAGCGTGCCCCAAACACCCTCTGTATCACGCTTTTCCCCATCCTTTTTTGGAGGGACAACATGTGAGTGATGAGTGCTTGGGAAGCGAGAGGTCAGCGTCAGAACATGAAACACTGCTTAGGCTTAACTATATATGCAAATGGTCAGGGCCTTAGGGGTGGGCGGTCACTTGGAACGCCGAGCCGAAGGGGGGGCCAAGCTGAGCTCACTGGCTGTGTTATTTATTTATTTATTCATTCATTCATTCATTCATTCAATTCATTTCTATACCGCCCAACAGCCGATGCTCTCTCGGCGGTTCACAAAAATTAAAACCAAACAGCACACAATAAAACAATTTAAAATATACAGAACATTAAAACCACAATTCTTTTAACGTACTGTCTGCAGTGAGCTAGGGTAGCAAAAAGCAAGGGTCTGTAACCTTTATTTTAAGGTTCTACAGGCTGTTTGGGTACTAACTACAAACATTATCTTCCTATAATTAACTTTAAAGTATGTTTCTTTTTGAGTTTCCACTTTGATGTCATTTGCGCTAGGTAAAAATCAGTGGAACACAGCTTTATTTGAGGCAACATTACTGAGCACTTAGCACTTCAAATACTGTAAACACTATAAGCGCTATATAAACAATACTAAAATAAAGCCGTAAGCTGTAAGAGGTCAGCTGGATACCCTTTTTATTTATAACTTTTATTGTTTTTAAAGATCAAATTAATGGATATTCTGTTACACTGCTATGTTTTGCAATCATGCAGAAGCCATACAACTTGGTAAGACTGCAGGGCTGCAGAGAAGGGAGAGAGTGGGGGCAACTGGGGCAATTTGCCCACACCCCCACAAAGCAAGAGGCCCCCTGCCTCAGTTCCTGTGTGTGCCATTGATCCCTGCCTTGACCCTTCCACATTGCTCACCAGAATTCTTGGTGTTTTGTTTAAAGTTTTCATAAAAAGAAACGGCATATTAGAGTGTAAGATGACACTAAATCTCAACATGTAATTGTGACATCATGGGACTTCTCCCCAGCCATGATGAAGCAAATATTTTACATAGTTGTGCATGAAACAGAATAGGTGCTAATTTGAGGCTTAAGCTGGATGTGAAATGTATCCTTGAGAGGCTGGAAGGGAGCGGCCTGCTTATTAGCTAGGCCTGCAGCCCAGATGTAAGGATGTAAGGAAGTCTAAGCCCATCACCACAACACAACATCTTTCTTTATGTCCAGGCAGCAACAGAGATAAGATTGGTCAGGCAGGCCAAGTAGCCCTGGTTGCAGAGTTGGCTGTAAGGAGAGAAGGAACCAGGAAGGCTTTCAGGAGGGATTCTGTGGCAGAGCAGGCGGCCTGTTCTTGTCACACAAAGAACTCCAGGAAAAGAGTTCAAGGAGTGAGTGACCGAATGCCTGAGATGTCCAGGCAAGGTCCACTGGAGAGTAATTTTCTGTGGCTGTTACCACAGGGAAAGGTGTAGGAGTGTTGTGAGGCCAGGCCTTATGGGAGGAATTTTTCCTGAGTGAGTAGTGGAGAAGGCCAATAGCAGGATACCACCAAAAGACCTGTGAGATGGAGCCCCAGGAAGCAGAAAGAAGCTCTGTCAGAAGGGATTTGGAATTTGGAGGCGGTACTCAGGAGAAGCACAATCTGATCATTATTCCCCTGTCCCCACGTAAGAAAAAATGAAGCTCATCTATCATTCTGCTTGATCTCAATGCAAGGAGGAGCTGCAGGCGAGAATTCTCAGATGCGGTCTGTGCATGCAAGAATTCTCACCTGTAGCCCCCACCTTTGTACACAAATGCATGGGTCCTTGTAGAGGGCACCAGCAGGGCCCCAACATCACAGGCCCCATAAACCCTGTCGGTGGCCCTGGAAAGCTTACCATGGGGGGCACTCTGCACTCAGGGCACTATTTATCCTAGGGTCAGCCCTGCAAATGGTGCTCCATAAATTCTTACTAACTCGTGGAAAAGGATGCTTGTTCCAAAAAGAGTTGCTAAATCCCTCTGAGGGTCATGCCTGGTGACTCATGCAGAGACTGGGAACTAAGAGGTGGTGGCTTGTAGCTCTAGAATGGAGCCTGGTGCAATGGGATACAGCCTTGTGAGCCACGTGGGCGCAGAGCAGTACCTGGTCTGATATAACTGGTGGTGGACCTAATCACAAAATATTCTCAATCCAAGCAGAACATCACACAGTTTATTTTACTTTTTCAGTCATCATTAAACGAACATTCAAGAAAAACACAATGTCGCCCTACTAATGTTAAAGTTTTATTACTAGTTTATCAGTACCACTATGCAACACAAACAGCTAGGATCCAGTGCTACCATTTTGAAGCTTCTGGGCCTTCCTCTCCTAACACAACCCTCTATAGTTCTTAACATTCAGCTTTTGAATGTCAGGGGACTCTCCCAAGTAGCATCAATGCAGCACAAAGAATTGCAGCCAGAAGAGAAATATTAGGGAAGCCACAGTATGCGAGTGGAAACAACTTGGCACACATACACCACATTTTGGATCCCAGAGAGTCTCATCCTGGCAACAGTCATCACTTACCATAAACTGACTGTCACTGACATGCAGACGATGGAGCAGACTTGTTCTCTGTTGCTCCAGAAGTCAGAACTAGAAGCAACAGGAGGAAACTGCAGGGAAGCAGATTTCAGCTACGCAGTCGGAGAAACTTCCTCACAGTGAGAGCTGTTCAGCAGTGAAACAGATTGCCTCGGGAGGTGGTGAGTTCTTCTAAGCAGAGGTTAGGAGATCTGTCAGACATGCTATAGCTGCACCCTGCTGTGCAGAGCCTGCACTGAGCAGGGGGTTGGACTAGATGTTCCCCCAGATCCCTTCCAAGACTATGATTCTATAGCATACTCTGCTACTTTGTTTTCTCCACATCAATTATTTTCCTTCTGATTCAAACAAAAACTCTCAAGATACACATGGACACTGACACACCAACTGTCATACTGAACAAAGATCCTTTGAATTCAGTGAGAACATTTCTAAAGGATGCTCATAGCATACAAGGCATTCAAAAATGTACAAAATGATTATGTGTGAAACTCCAGAGATTTAATTCTTTGAATAAGTCCTCTTTTTCCCCTGCTGCTTTTCTTTCCTTTTACTTCCACTGCCTGAAGCTTATGTGTTGGTGCATTTCTGCCACTGGAAGTAATCATGAAGCTTAGAGGACTGTACAAATGTTGAAGAATTCCAGTTATATTCATGTCTTATGTCTGTCAAAACACACACACACACAACCTTATAGAATCAGCTTGTACATTTTGAAATCTGTATTATTAAGATCAAGCAAAGTAGGCTTTCAGTCTACAGTATTTCAAATCTCATACTGCCTGGGATTATTTGCCAGGATTAACCTTTATATGTTTATGTATTTGATCCTGGAAATCTCTTTTCTTTTGTAAATTTTTTTCAAAAGTAATTTTGAAATTCAATTTTTTTTTTAATTGAAATTTACCGTTCAGGAATCCAGTTATTTCTGTGATATTTAAATAAGGAAGGGGAAGAAAGTAAAAAATTCCTTACCTATTAAGGCAGCTGAATCCAAAGATAGTGTGGCTACAGGCATATCCTGTGATTAACTATCACAGAAATAACTTGATATTTCCAGTAGAAATAACACTACAAATCTGTGTCAGTTTTATACCAGTTTAACTGTTATGGGTTCCTTGAAAGAATCCTAAGAATTGTAAGTTGGTGAGAAACCGAGAATGCTACGTGGGCACGGCCTACCTGCCTTCACGGACCTAGAGTTCTCAGGGTTCCTTGGGGAAAAGGAATGAGTATGCAAAGGCCATTCATCAGAATACAAACTCTTCCCCCGCCATTCACCTCACTTCTCCCCACACTCTGTTTCTTAATGTTCACACAACAACACACAATGACTCAGGTAAAAAATATGCACTTTGGTATGATGGTGTTTTTGTACCAAGACACTGCCAAAAAATGTTTTTAAAAAAGTTAAATGGGGCTCTTCACCACTTATAACCACTATAGGTAAAGTGGGGTGGCAGGAGTAGCAACAGCATATTTCAGCAGACCTGCACCAATTGTGGCTTCTCCTGGGCCGAATAGCAGCTGAGGGGGATTTGTCATGACTGCTGCAACCAGGAACTGGTTACACACCATGGTTCTGATCCTGATTTCCATCCCCCATGGAAATTATTTAAAAGGAAGGGAAAAACTAGATATGTTAAACACAGCCTTCTCCAACCACATGTTTTGGACTTCAGCTCCCATCAGCCCCAGCCAGCATGACCAATGGTCAAGAATGCTGGGTGGTGTAGTCCAAACCATCTGGAGGGCACCAGGTTGGGGAAGGATGGTCTATAGGTTACCTTCATCAAACTGGAATGGTCTCTACACACTAAAATGTGGGGAAGTCGGTGCTAAATGCAGTAACAAAGTTCGTGTATGATCTAATTTGGCCCTCACAATGACCTGGACAAAATAGGGGAAGGAGAAGAAGGCAAGTACTGTGAGGGTAGGCCAGCTTAACTGGGGGGAAAAGTGACCTTTGTTTTCTTTATAGAGCAACAACAGAATATGTGAGAAACCATAAAGGGAGGCAGCGTGCAAGACATTGCCCTTGCATTGCAGAGCAAACACCACCAGCTAATAATGCAGTGAATCAGGTAAAATACAACCGGTGTGTACACTCCCAAGTGAAGATTTTCTGTATCCTACTGAAACTACTGCTGAAGCTGAAAGAGCAGAAGAGCACGCGCACTCCAAGTACAGCAGGGGTATCTATTTAGGCAATAATCTGCCATTCTAATAATAATTAGAATGTAATAATAATGGAAGAAGAAGAAGAAGAACAAATAGAATGTAAAATGTAATAATTGCCATTCTATCTTGCAGATTATTACATTTGGAAACCTGTGAAGTTCCACTCAGGTGAAGTGCAAGAAACATAGTGTACTCTTTATTTGAAAAAAATAAAAATAAAATCAAAATATTTTCCTGTGGTGCACATCTCTTTGGAGAGCTTGCCTAGCAAAGGAAAAAAGCGGGGGGAAAGCGTAGTATCAACATTCATCTGCCACAGCTCATTTAGAGTTCCCCAGAAAGAAAACATCCCCCCTCTGCCCAACAGCTATATTTGAGATACCTCATAACTCAGCTGATCATTTAAAAAGTATTTAGTTATAAGAAAGAAAAATGAAGATGTTATAGAATTTATGGTGCTGGATCAGGGCATGGATGCTTGCTTCAGATGACTTGGCTGCATCTTAAATTGACTGATTAGTTAGATGAAAATAAATTTAAAATGTTTACAGCGCAATCCTATGCATGTCTACTCAGAAGTCCCATTAAGTTCAATAGGATTTATTCTCAAGCACCTGTGTATATGATTGCAGCTTTAGGGCACAATCCTATGCATGTTTAGACAGAAAGAAGTCCTACAACTCCCAGTATGCCCCAGTCAGCATGGCTAGCAAGGGAATGTTGGGAGTTGTAGGCCTTTTTTCTGTCTAAACAGACATAGCATTGTGCCCTCAATTGAATAACAAGTTTAGTCAATTTAATCAGGCAGCAGATATTTATTTAGAGTGACTATTAGTTTTAATACAAGTACTTATAAAAATTGCAGCTGACAAGTCAAGCACTCTCTTAAAAGAGGCATGCTTGCTTCCCATTCCGACAGGAAGGAAGAAATGCTTCTTCTAAGATTGTTTAGGATGATGCAGGCACAAAAAGACAAGCTGCCTGTTGTACACTTTTTTAAAAGTGCACTTAAACTGGCCATTTTATTTTGAGGAAAAATAAAAGGGGTGTGTGCAGGGCCAGCCTAAGATGGTTTTCTGCCTGAAATGAAGAAGATGTCATCCACCATCCCACTCTGTGTATAGAGGCTTATTGAGCTGGCAGGTGAAGCTTACTTCAACGCTTGTGACAGGAGTGTCCTCCACTACTCCTGAAGGCAGCAGGCTAGCTTAGGGGGCACAGGGGAAGCTGCATGACACACACATCTTGCCCTTGAACACCTCACTGCCACTCTGCCACCTGAGATGGCTGCCTCACCTTTGCCTAATGGTAGGCAGAGTAGGCAGTCCTGGCAGTGGGGCCCTGATCCAGAACATGTTCCTGGTACAGACCAAGGCCCATGCCAACTTCTTGCCCAAAATACCTCCTTCTAACCGTTACTTACTCCCAAACATGCTATTTACAGTAAACAGCATCTTTGGGAGGCAAGCAGCAAGAGGGTGATTTTTTGCTGGGAAACTGACACCAAGCTAAGGTCAGGAATGGGGGCACATTGCTGCTTTTTCTTCTCCAAAATAAAAGTGACCAGTTTAAGCATAGTTAACAATAAAATTAAGGCATGTTTAATGTACCTTCTAGTTTGGTCCAAAGAGAGTGCTTCTTGCTTTAAAACAATTATTTTTGTTTTATTTATTTAGGGTGCAATCCTATGGGGATAGGCGGCCACCTCCAAACTTGGAGGTGACTGCCCATCCAATGCAGGGCAGGAGAAGCACAGAGGGGATCGTTCCCTCCGTGCTTCTCCTGCCCTGCATTTGTGGCTTGACAGCCAATTTTGGCTGTCTAGCCGCAGGAAGGCGGAGCAGAGGAGGAGGCTGCCAGGTGACCCATAGGATGTGTCGTACCATCATTTCCGCCTTCCCCACTCTGGAACGCCCCATTTTGGCCACTCTGTGCTCCTCTTCCAAAGGGGGGGAAGGTTGGTTCTCCAGGAACCGACCTCAGAGCGCAATCCTATGGCTGTCTAGCCGCTAACTAGCGGCCATAGGATTGCTCTCTCCATTTATTATATTTTTGGCTCACCCAATAACAAAAAGTCCTTTGGGTGGGTGTACACACATTTTATTCCTTAACTGAAGAACCAATTCGAATTTCTTAAATTGGGCAACAGCTCTACACAACACTTTTCTCTGACAAAAAATAAAATAAAATGTGGATAGCCTCCAAAGACAGTGCAAGTATATCTATACTACACTAGCTGCTTTTGTGTGTGTGCATGTGTGAACGCGCGTGTTTGTCATGGGGATCTCCAAAACAATTCTCATAAAAGTATGTGGGCAGATGTGTAGCAAAAATGGCACCACTTCATGCACTGAAAGAGCATGCAGGGTTTTACTACAATGAACAAAAGAGACACATGCACCAAATATAGCACTGAAGAGACAAAACAGGGTATTGTGTAATTGCTGACAACACCATCAAGAACTGAAGCACTAAGAAACACCCCACCCCCACCCTGTGATCAGTTCTGTGCACATAGAGAGGCTTTGGATTTGGATTGTTCAAACAGCTTCATGCTCCTATCAGGTGGTGTGCTTTTCAAAGGAAAACAGGCAAAAATCCTACTGGGTGTGTCCAAACTATTGGGCATACAGAAAGCAGTTCTTTGAATCCTAGCCAGGGTCTCCAGTAATTTAGCACTACACCAGTCCAGCCAATAGGTACAACAATATGCACCAAGGTTGAGATAGTCTAGTACAAATGGCCTCTCAAAATTCTCCAGCCTATTTGTGGGCAGAGAAATTGGGAGGACAATTTCACCAAATTTCTCCTACGGGAGGGGAAATTCTCCAACAGTTTCTCACAGATAGGACTCACTATTGGCAGGTTGTAGCACAGGTTCTTTCTTTTTTCCTAAGGCTTTTTGGTTTATTGCAGTGCTTCTGTAGGTGGCAACACCATCAACTTCCACTTTTCTGAGGCAGAGTTCTGAATTTCTTTTGGTGGTATTTTTGAGCCTAATCACCGTGAGGTGGCCAAGGGTGCTGTGGGTGTGTTTTCTCTCTCTATTACACATATTTCCATTGTTCTACAGCCACCTGCACTTCCTGAACAGAAAAAGCCTCATGCAAGGAATTGTCTCATGATGGCTTTAACTGATGTGCCGGAAGCTGAGGAGGCTACAGGCTGCCACATAGATTATTGTATAATGAATCTCTGTGCGCTCCATGGCTTTACTCCAAAAGTAAAGTAAGCACAAGAATCCCAAACCCAACCCATGAGAATTTCTCTGAAATTTCTCCTCCTTTGAATTTCTTTTCAAAAGCAATTTATTTTCTATCAAATTGAATGAGAATGGTCAAAAAATGTGGGAGAAATTTTCGGCACAGAACTAGTTGAGACTGGATGGACTCTCTGCATGGAATGTTTCTCCTCACCCACCCAAGTAAATTTGCTTAGTTCTATTTTCCCCTGATCTCCAGTAAAGATCTAAAAGATCAAAATGAGAAGAAGAAAGGTTTATTCTCCTGCTCAACAGGTATAAATTGCTCAGCAAAGGCAAATAACCCAATACTGCCTCTAAAGAATTTTTGCCCCCTCCTATCTACCCACTTTCTCCAATCACACCTCTTGGAATTGCACTGAATCAGATCCTGCTTGCTGAAGAAGTTCAACTGTTCTAGGGACTTTTGCTGTGGCATGATTAATTCACAATCCCCAGACTAGTCCAATGTAAATGCAATCCATTCTACTTGTTTCTAGCAATGGCCAGAACTGTGACGTGCAGAGCTTTTGCTGACAACAGGCACAAAGACTCCCAACTGTCTACCACGCTTGAGTCTCTGGATGCCAGAGTAAGTTTGTCATGGTGAGCCTATTTTCATTTCTGCAGCTATTTAAAAACATTGCTGGCAACAACATCTAATCCTCATGATCAACAAAGATGAGATGAGCATTGTTCGCTTCACACTTAAAATCCTTTCCCTGGAGACTCTATAGCCCATAAAGCAGCCTTCCCCAACCTGGTGCCCTCCAGATGTATTGGACTACAACTACTAATATTCCTGACCATTGAACATGCTGGCTGGGGCTGATGGGAGCTGAGGTTCAAAACATCTGGGCAGCACCAGGTTGGGGCAGGCTGTTCTAGAGAATTGCAAGCAGGAAGTCAAAAAATGAAAGTTTGCCTTCCATAGGCACCACAGTATTGGTTGTAATCAGGCTTGCAAAAAGCTAGTCACTTGTGGTGAGTAAGAATGGCTTGCAGGCGATCAGGAAGGAAAAATTTATGAATGTTGCTTCTCTCTTTTTAAGCCACTAACATAACAGAGGAAATTTTTAGCAAAGGCTGGTAAAATATTTTGTGGAGTTGTTTACAAGTCTGGCTTCTCTTATCAGCACCTGCAGTGTTGACCAGCATACGCTCACATAAGAACAGTGTTGTAAAAAAATAATAAATCCAATTCTCTCAATGAGCCTGTTCTGAATGAGGTTGCATTCCCTCTAAAGGACCAGGTTTGCAATCAGGGATAAAGATCCAGAAATGTTGTAGTCATGGGGAGGAAAAAGGTTTGTTTGTTTTAGGGTGTGTGGGGGCAGAAAGGGAAATGAAATGTTGTGAAAAACTTAAATATATGCATTATTTACTTTCGTATTAAACCTACATTAATTTTACTGCTTTAACAACATGAACTGCTTTAACAATGGGGGAAACATAGGGCCATCTACACAGCACCACTTTCAATGTTAACTCTGTTGTAACTGCGTAGCATTGCAGCTGCAAATTCGCTTCCGCTGCAGTACATGCACAATTTACTGCGGACTTCTCCAACGGAAAAATCCGCTGTGCCCGGACACAGGGCTGTTAAAGTGAAGTAAACTGCGGCGGTCTCACTGCTCTTCTTTTTTCCCATTATATTTAAATGTATAGTTGCATGGCCACGTGAGGGTGGGGGTGCGACACTTCGGGTTTTAGTGGCTGTTTTGTAAGGGGCTCTTTTGTGTCTGTCCATTCCTCTTTGGTAAGATGTGGTCTGCTCCTTTGTTACCATGCCAAATGTTTGTACACAATCACAGCGGCAGTTCTCCAGCCCCACACTCTCACAGTGGTTTGCACGTGCAAAGAGACATGCCCACATAAGAGGTACGTGCCTACCCATCATTCCAAAATGGATCCCTCTGAGCTTCGGGTGTACCTCTCTCTTACTGTGCAACCGCAAAGGAACAGGGAGGAACGGGTCAGAGTGAAAAGGCATCACAGAGTGACGCAATCACTAAGCACGCCTGCCCCAAGCCCACCACAAACTGCGAAGTCAGTTCAAGGAAGGGACAGACAGCTCAGCAACAGCGGTAAACCTGCAGGAAGCTAACAAAACACCTCTGCAGAAATCTGCATTTTCCCTGTGAAAACCACAATTAGGCTGCAATGTGGCAACTGTGTCGTATGTCCCAAAGGTCCTCGGATCACAGCAGCCCCGGAGTAAATAGCTTATGTAGATGGGGCCATAGTTGCTAGCTACATCTTTAAAGTAACGTCTAGTTTGGTGGGTCTTGAGGTTCTAGTAAGAAACAAAGGAAAGCCTGTCCAGCCCTGGTCTAGAGAATACACAGAAATGATCTAATGCTGTAGATTGTCGTATATAAATATCTTCATGCTACACATTCGGAGTGAGTAAAAACTTTGTCTTAAAAAGCATATCACACATTCTAAAAGAGAAAATATTTCAGTGGCAGTTTTTCATTGTTCCCCCAACTTTCCAATGTTTCTGTTAGAAAAATGGAGGGGAGGGAATAACTGCCTTTTCCCAAAATTTCCCATTTTTTCACATCTGAAATCTGGGGGTGGTTTGGATTCTATCTTGGAAGAGACAAGTGGCCTCTGTGGCATGAAGCGTCTTTCCCCAGCTGAATCCCCTCCTGGACAGTAACTGCCAGGTCTCAGTTATCCATGTTCTAGTAACATCTGACTTGGACTACTGCAACACATTGTAAGTGGGGCTCCCTTTGAAGACTGTTCAGAATCAGCATTTGTTCGGAAATGCTGTGGTTAGATTTCTGACTGGCACCTGGTGCAGGGAACTTATTATGCCAATTTTGATACAACTACGCTGGCTCACTGCGCCATTATAATCACAATTCACAGTACTGGCTTTGACCTTTGCATGCTAAATGGCTTGGGACCTAGCTAACTAAACGACCACCTTCTCCCAAACAAACCCACCCATGTATTATCATCTTGCGAGGCTTTTCTACATGGCCCCCTACCATCGGATGCCAGGCAAGTGGTGACCAGAGAGAGGGCATCACTCACAAAATGACCCTATCTTGAGAATTCCCTCTCCAAGGAGTTTGCCTGGCACCCTCCCAGCTGCTGTTTTTAGCACCAAGTGGAAACCATTTGACTTGCCCAAGCCTTTTAGATCTATATGTTTAAATAATTTTTAATGCTGGACTTTTTCTGCCCTGCAATACCATTCTATTCTTTCACATGATGGTTGGGTTTATTTTGCTGTACTTTTGGTATTTATGTCAGTGGCTTTGGTAATTTGCTGGTTGAAAACTAGGACAAGAAGTTTATAATGGAGGGTGCAATTCTACACATGCTTAGACAGAAAAAAGTACTATGACTCCCAGGATCCCCCAGGCAGTATGATTGTGCTGCCAACAATGCACTTAATATCATGAAAAACGTCTTGCAAAACTATGTGCAGGGCAAAACTGGGAAAATGCGCATGCACCTCCATTTGATCCATAAATGCAAGGACATGGCGGACATGCCACTGTACATGCTGAACCATTGGGGCTTGGAAAAGTGAGCAGGCTATATGCATGATCCTAATAAATGCAGCTGAATGCCTCCTGCAAAAATGTAAACCTAGAACTTCAGCTCCTTTTCTTGATTTTGCTGATAGTTATAGGTGAGAATGATCCAGATTGGATACATTTAGAATAGCTACACAGCAATAGAAATCATTACAAAAAGTTACATAATTAAAATGGTGCTGATACAAAATCGAATTTGCTAACATTTGTAGCAATCATTTCACATTTGTTTTCCTCCACTAGAGAACAAATAGAAAACATCATTAAATAAAAAGTGTATAGAACAATCTACATATTATAAAGACAAGTTTATAATTATCTTATGGTGCAATCCTATGCATGTTTAGATAGAAAAAAAGTCCTACAAGTCCCAGCATTCCCCAGCCAGTCATGCTTGCTGGGGAATGCTGGGAGTTGTAGGACCTTTTTCTATCTAAACATGCATAGGACTGCAACCTTAGTTATCAGCTAACTCCTCTGGAACATAATGGAAGTTTTGGGGGAAGACTTTGTGTTTTATTTAAATGTTCATTTCACTGTTTGCTTTCATGTTTTATGATAAAATAATCAAACATTTAAAAGCAAGCATGGGAAGTCATTCCTACCAGAGCAAAGTACTCACCGCACAACTTAAAAACCCATGTAACTTACCCCCTTTTCACAGCTTGCACCATGTGCTAAATAAGGAAAAAATTATTGTAAAACTATTGCACATATTGGCAAGAATAAGGCAAAATAAAAATTCAAATTAAAGTCAAACAAAGATCTGTCATCACTGCATTACAAGAGTCACCATTAAAACTTCACTTAAGATTCCTTGTGCTTTTTATCCAAGAATTTTTAATTAAACACAATTCAATAACTTGTGAATGTTTCCGTTCACATAATATATTACAGAGAGATCCCTGTCCAAACAACAAGCTTAGCACATGTTAATTCTAAGCTCAGAGACAGTGTACACTGGGACATATGCAGAAAAAGGACACTTTTCATAAAATTTTATTGTTTACACAGTTGGTAATCATTTGCTTCTCAAGGCAATATATGGCCATTTTTAAAAAGTAAAGTTGATACCAGATGTTTTCATTATCCCCAAAAAGGTCAAAATCTCTTAAAAACAGAGACAGCCAGATTCATCTTGGAAAGTAACTCTGAAAACCCTATGAACCATATGTGCTCAGTAATTGCAAGAAAGGCATAAAATGATTCCCCTAGTTCCTATACATAAAATATTACACTTCATTTTCTTTACCACTTGTCACTAGCATCTGCTCTGGGTGAACCAAACACTTGTCACTCTAATCTCAGAATCACTCTGGGATGCTGAACACTCATGGTGACAGGCTAACCAGGCTTTGGTGCCAAACTCAGGGCCAGCCCAATCCCTTTCTTGATATCTAGGGGTTCCAAAAATGGTTCTAAAGGCTGTGCCCACTTTCCTTATCCTCAGTGGCTTTCCAACCCATTTTCCCCTCCTCTGGACTACATCCAAAGTAAATGGGTTTTCAAGTAGATGGAAGCTTCCATGGGATTATGCAAGAGTTTCTGAACATGTGGGGTGTGGGGGTGGAATAAGGAAAGAACTATTCAAATGTAATATGTATTTCAGAAAATGAAACAAAAAAACTGCCTCAAGTATGTTAAAAAAAAGTGTGAGTGTGTGTGTATTATCAATCAACTTTCAGAGCTAAAACATCCCTCTCAAGGTGATTCACAACATAAAAACAATATTTAAAATGTTAAAACAAAATGTAACGTTCACAATAACTACATCAAGACAACTCTGTGCAAAAGCCAGCAGTAAAAATAGCAGCAAGCAGTAAAATTATAACTTATAATTATAAGTTAGCGCCATTAATCAGTGAAAAGCAGACACATTAGCAACCAGAGGGGTGTCTCCACCAGCGATTTACTCTGAGCTGGCTACAGGTTGAGGTTATTAGGGATACATGACGTCATGGCCATCCAGCAGCCACCCCAGAGCTTAGCATAGAAAAACCAGATTTCCTGAGACTTCTTAAAGTCCGATTCTTTTCCTTGAGTCGGGTTCTCCCCAGTATAGTTGCTATGTGCCCCAGCCATTGCATCCACCTCAGGTATGCTAGCCCTGCCCAGGGGTGTGCTGTTCACTGTGGCTAGGGATGTCAGAGAATTTCTCCACGAATCTCGGGGAGGCCGAATGCCAGCGCATTTGGCCCCCCGAAACTGGTGGAGAAACAGTCTGCCCCCTCCGCACCCCCCAGGACGGGACTTACCTTGGTCGAATGTCCCTGGCGGCGGCGGCTCCGGCGGCGGTTCAGTGGCGGCGGCTGGTCTTCTGACCGGCTGCCGCCGCCGCCATTTCCAAGTTATAAAACAAACAAACAAGCAAACGTGATAGGCTACGTAAAGATTTACATAGCCTGTCATGGCTAGATTTTTTAAAAACACCGTGATAGGCTACGTAAATGTTTACGTAGCCTATCACGGCTGACTTTGAAGAAAAAAAAAAAGCGCGTACGCAAATGGCAGCGCCCATGGGCACCGCCATTTGCATTCCTTATTTGGGCATGTGTAGTCTACGTAAACATTTACGTAGACTACGGTGAAAATAAGGGCAACGCAAATAGCGTTGCCCTTATTTTCGCTGTAGTCTACGTAAATATTTGCGTAGACTACACGTGCCAAAATAAGGAATGCAAATGGCTGCGCCCATGGGCGCTGCCATTTGTGTACGCGCTTTTTTTTTTTTCAAAGTCAGCCGTGATAGGCTACGTAAACATTTACGTAGCCTATCACGGCTGACTGCAGGGACACAAACGGCGGTGGCTACGGCTAGAGGATTCGCGGCCGGAGGGACGGGGCGCCTCCCCCCCGGCCAGAATTTCGGCGGGGAGGGACGGGGCACCTCCCCCCGGCCAGAATTTCGGCGGGGAGGGACGGGGTGCCTCCCCCCGGCCAGAATTTCGGTGGGGAGGGACGGGGCGCCTCTCCCCCGGCCAGAATTTTGGCAGGGTGGGACGGGGCGCCTCCCCCCCGCCAGAATTTTGGGGGGAGGGATGGAGCGCCTCCCCCCCACTGCGAAGCAAGCTTCGGGATCAGGTAAGTGACTTTCGTCCATCCCTAACTGTGGCCCCAGTCAAGGGATGTTTCCTGTGTGCTTCCCATCCCTGTACAAACCCATTAGTGTCTACTCAGAAGTAACTCCCATTGTGCTGAATGAGGCTTGTCCCCTGAATGCCCACATCAGAATATACAGAGATTCCCCTCAATTGAAATGGCACAGTTTAAAGCACATGCCCTAAATGCTCTAAAGCGTGATCTCGAGGCTCCAATTCTCCATTGTTTGGTTTATTGCCTTAGGAAGTAACTACTTCACAGCTTTGTTGTAGTGATCCTACGCCGTTTTGGTTTGGTTAGAAAGGGGGCTGGTTTCCCATGCCTGTGTTCTCCCCCACCCTTTCCCAGCACAAGCATATGTGTGTCTGCTCGGAAGTAACTCCCATTGTGGTCAATGAGGCTTGCTCCTGAAATGCAGGTGCATCTGGAGCTTCAGGGAAAAGGAGAAAGGGGGGCAGAGGGGGGGAAGCCTCTATTATTGGTTGAGCAGTCCCTGCCAGTCCGATGACATTCACTTCAACCCCCACCAGGAAATATGTTCTGTGAAGCACTTTTTACTGGTATGGAGCACTCCCTCGTGGAGCCCTGTATGGACCAAATCGCAGCAAAGCCGATTCCTTTTTTAAAATCTGGTAGTTCTCAATTTGTCTTCTCCATTTGAAAACATTAAAAGAACCACAGAAGGAAGTTCCATCACTGGGAAGCTTATACTTCACTGTCTCTTGTGCCCACTGGGCTGATGGAGCTTATTGGCAGGTCTGTGGGCAAAGTCTCCATGGCCAATCTTAAGGGCCAGGCAGATTCATACAGGTCTAGGCATCTCTTCAAATAATAAGGCATTTAGGGAAACAACCAACACTTTGAATTGGCCCATTAGCTCACCAGCAACTAATGCAACTGGTACAGAATTGGTGTTATATGCCCCCACAAACAACCAGGCAGCTGCATTCTGAACAAGCTGAAGCTTCTGAACAGTCTTCAAAGACAGCCCCACAAAGAGCACATTACAGTAGTCTAGTCTGGATGTAACCAGACTATGAATGATTGCAGCAAGGCCTGCTTTCTTCAAAGGGACCACAGCTAGCAAAATCATCTGAAGCTGGTAAAGGTGTTCCTGGCCACCAATGCTACCTGCACCTCCACAGATATCGCCACCTCAAGGAGAGCCCATGGGCTGTGCACCTTGTCCTTCAGGGTTGCCCAACACCCCACTAACATATTTTAAATCATTTACAGTGCAATGTCTACTCAGAAGTAAGCCCCACTGAGTTCCATGGCACTTACTCCCAGGTAAGCAAGCACAGGATTGCACCCTAAGTAGCATAACATAGAATAAAAACTTAACCACACAATCCCATCTGCATCTAATCAGAAGTGCCAATGAGTTCAATGGGGCTAGTCCTAGGTAAATGGATAAGGACTGTAGTCTAAGAGTCACAAAAAAATCAAAACATTTTGCCTAGACAATATTCAAAAGCAAACATTTCTGTCTTGGCTCAGCAGCTTGAGATTCAGAAGATTCACAAACTTCACATTTCCAGGCAGTGAAGCTACTTTCTCATTAAGTTCTTACAGGTGCAACCAGCTACAAAATGTTGCAGGGTATTCTCACCTGGGGTGGGCATCCTGTAGCTCTCCAGATGTTTGGGGCTACAATTCCCATCAGCCCTAGCCAGCAAAGCCAGTGGTGAGTCATTATGGCAGTTGCAGGCAAAAGCATCTATAGGGCAACAGAGGACCCACCCCTGCTCTAACAGGAGCGTGCAGGTTCAGGATTCCAGCCAGCCATGCCTTCCTCGAAGGTTCGCCATTCCATCCCCAGGTCATCTTTTCCAAATGACACTCGACATTTTGCAGTGATGCCCGGAATGCTCAGTCCTTATTGGGTTGTTTTTTGGAAGGGTTCTCCCCTTAAGTCTTTTTGTTGTTTGTCGTGGGGGATCAGGGATAAAGAATTTTTGTACTTCTGCAGACCTTGTGGTTTGCTCAAGTATTCAATTCTTCCCTCTCATTTAAATGTTACAATCATGGGCTAAACTATATAATTGGCTCAATAGTTCAATTTACAAAAGGACATCCTAGTCTGAAACCAGAACCCTTTGAGTCTGACCAAATGCACGTTTAGCAAGTCAAGATGGATACACAACCTCGCTCTCCATCACAATACTATGCTTTTATCTGGCAGTCCTACTGGAAAGGGGAGCCTCTTTTATCCCTTATGTCAGAGTACAGGAATCCTTGCAAGTCAAGCTAAACTGCATATTTTAAAGCAAGTTATTACATTCCTACTCTGGTCTCCAGCCTTTTAATGTCTCTCCCTCTCCTTTACTCTTGGTAGTCTTTTAGTAAATCACGTATGACTGTGACTGCCAAGCGAAGCAGTCACCTGAAACTGCTGCAGTGAAGTTCACCAGGCATGGAAAACTAAATCTGTTGAAGTTCATTTCCCCACGTGGTGTCCACCGACCAGCCCTGGAAACTGAAATGACTCTTTACATCCAAAAGAGCAAAAACAAAAGAGAGGCAAGTCTCAAAATGGTTCTGGGAAAAGAAAGAAACTTTAATAAAATAGTCATCTGCTCAACACAACGAAGCCTTCCTTAGGGGCACAAGAATTCAATTGGCTGGGTTGCTCTGTAGGGCAATATCTACCGCCCTCTTCTTTCTTTCGCCTTCTTTAACCCAGTCAACCATACCACATATAGATATTTCCCTGCAGATCTTTTCAAGAGGCTCCATGTTTAGTATAATTTATAAACATTCCAAAGAGCATCCATCCAACATACTTACAAAGCACTATAGACGCATTCAAAGAAGGACAAGCAGCACATACCTAGGGTCAAAAGGCAGTGTGTGGCCATAATCCTGAAGCCTCTTGAATGCAGTCCTGTGCATTCCATGAGTCCTGTAGTGTGTAAACTTCAGTCTAAATGACTAGGATGTGGAGAAGATTGTAAGCTTTATGTGGATCGTTTCTACAATTTGTGTTCATCTGAATCCTAAAGATATTTACCTGGATGTAACTAATGCCGTAGTTCTATTCACCAGTGCTGGGTAACCATTTTGCTCCCAAGGGCTGCATGTGGCAGCAGGCTGGGCAGGGACCACATACGAGCAGTACACGAGGGGGCGGGGCCATATGCCAGCAGTGAGCAAGGGGCCAGGGGCCAGAAGGGGTCACTCTCTCTGTCTCTCACACACACACAAACACACACACACACTTCCGACCCCCGTGCACTTACCCCACTCCCAGCTGCTGACAGGTGTAGCTTGGGAATAAGTTCTACTTAACATAATGGGTCTTACTTCTGAGTACATATGCAAAGGACTGCACTGCATGTCCTGTTTATATCTATTTCGATATATTTATGTTCTTTTTTCCATTTGTGCATGGAAGCTGAATGGGACCAAACTCCAACTCAGCGCACTGCTAGTTTTGCTATACAAGGACATATAAACAGCAGTCATTTTTTTAGATCCATTTGTCTGTGTAAGTAGAAGCTCTTTCCCCACCATTATCTTATTTTATGGACTGCACTGCTAGTTTTGCTATACAAGGACATATAAACAGCAGTCATTTTTTTTTAGATCCATTTGTCTGTGTAAGTAGAAGCTCTTTCCCCATCATTATCTTATTTTATGGACTATTAACAACTGATGAGCACATTTCACCACTTTCACTTACGAGCATTATCAAGTTTGGCAGATAATGTCCGCTACTATCATCCCCACTTACTAACTTCGGACTGTATCTGGCAAGAAATCTACATGCTTCTATTGCTGGTTTTGCCATCATTTCGTTTCTTGAAAACGCAACAGATGTCCACAGCATTTGCAAGTTTATTTGGAGGGTTTTTTTAAAAGGAAAATTGGGAGTGGGAATTGTATACAGTTCATACAGTTGATGCTTCATGGCATCAATGGTTTTTGGACAAATTCTCTACATTACATTACATATCTCATTAGTTTTAGTATGCTTCTATGTCATAAAAAGTTCAGAGAGAGAGTTTGGCCAAAGGTTGCTTTGAAAGAAAGAAAGAAAGAAAGAAAGAAAGAAAGAAAGAAAGAAAGAAAGAAAACATGGCAACAAATAAAGTTTCACCTATAAATATCCATGACTATCAATATCTAAAGACTGAAAGGGTAATATAATGAGCAGAACCCATCCCGTCACCCAGTGGAATTCTCTTTTTGTTAAATACTATAGATGGATCAGTAAATTTTTAAATTGTATTTATTTGCTTGAAGAATTGATATCCACAGTCTTGTCACTATCGCTAGATCATGATTTGAGAGATTACATTTTGCAACACACAATAATATAGTAGAAATTAACCATGTCACTGAAGAACTTTATCATTTTGTTGTAATTGTTGTTAATTTGTGCATTTTGATACAATTATGTTTGTTTGTTTACTGTGTTTGGTTACTGTATATGTTATTTCCACAAACTAATTAAACATAAAGTAAAAAGAAGAAGATAAATTAACCATGCTCATGCATGGTTCAAGCATATTTTTCCCAGGGGTAAAAGCAAAAAATTATCCATGTTTTCCTACAGCAACAAAGAGGAAAAGAAATACTCTCCTAACACTGATGGCATTCAGTATCAAGTAAGTATTCCTTCAATATGATTCCATGGGTGTGGAGTTACAGGAAATGCCAAACAAGCAATGCAGGAAACAAAAAATTATACCCAGTTAAAAGAGGCATACATTATTCCTAAGCAAAACACTGTATTTTCTTGCTTAATGCAAGCCACACTTTAACACAGGGGCCACCCATGACTCAGTGGTAAGTACACAGTTTGCATACAGAAGATTCCAGATTCAATCTTTGGCATTGCCAGGAGCAGGGCAGGAAAAGGTCTTGGTCTGGGCCAAAATTTTGGAAAGCTGATGTCAACTGGAGCAGACAGTAATGGGTTGTAGGTGAAGAGATAACCTGGCTCAATATAAGCTTCCCATATTTCAAGCAACAAAATGTAGGCTTAACAAAAGGGCCATTTAAAAAGTACTGAAGTAGACTCTAGTCCATGAAAGCTTATGCCATAATACATTTGTTAACCTTTAAGATGTTATAAAATGCTTTGTTGATTTTGCTGTTGGGGACATTCTTAAGATCTAAGTAGAGTTCCCACTTCATCATCATAGTAATAATAGTGGCCCTATGTTTTAATGTGGCACAAGACAATCATCAGACATCTTGTAATAATTTACTACCAAACCACAGATTCAGCATAATCCAGTGACACATGGGGTCCCCTGAGAGTGTGTACAAGAGGTCATGGGAGTGCAGTCAGTATTAGAATACAACAGGTAGTATTAATGAGGAGAGATAATGAACTTGATTCCATGAGGCTTTCCTATAAGTATAAAGATGTGCATGGAAAATTAATTTTAGTGTATGTAGCCACACCCCAAAAATGCATCTGAGAAGCCTTTATGGCAGTTATTCTTTAGAATCTTTCCTAAACATACCAATACCAACTAATTTTACTCTACCAATGATACATTGTTCCAAAACTAATACCACCCAGTATGAGAGGAAGTGGACGCTCAGGAATCTGATGTCTGTACTTGGCTGAGTAACTAATGCCATGAAACTACCATCTGTAGTTTGATGAGCTGAGCCAAAATGTCCTCCCCCCATTTTCACCACCCCATCTGCAGGCAACCAATATCTGGGGGCCATTTGGGGACTTTGCGGGTGGAGATGAAATAGGATGGAAGGGGTTTAGTCCTCTGAGAAGGTGCTGCCTGCTGGTCACCATTCCCTCCCCCTCTCTCCAGATATTTCCTCTGTACAGTACTATGTCATGACTTGTCCTTTTTTCAGAGGGTGCTTCAGAGTAAGAAAATGGCAGCCACCAGTCAGTGGCTAGTGAGGAGAGTTGCTGCTGCCACACCTACTCTAAAGCACAGGCAGTGGCAGCACAGAACGCAAAAGGGGGTGAATAGTTTCACATCCCCCCTCCCCCAATTTAGCTGAAAACTCTCAGACAGAACTGTATGCTTGCAGATACCACACAACATAACGATACCAGTTAGCTTTCTGCTACTGAGGATGTGTTGTTGCAGTAATGATCCTGAAAAAATGCATGTGTAACTGCAGATTTGTTCTTCTGTAGATATCATCTTGGAGAAATGCGGGCAGATGGGGGGGGGGTGTATGTGGAGGAGACTCCAAAACTTATGCCAATAACATAAGCAGAAACACTCCTAAGTGTGTCACATACACTTTTTATATCAAATGTGTCACAGTCAAAATGTGTTAGGCTCATGTGCAGGAACATCTGTTGTTAATAACACAGAGGAAATGTATTTTATAGAAGAAGGGTTTTTTAACATTTGGCAATAGATGGAGCCAATTCATATGACCATTGGGCATGTGGTAGCTACTGGAAATCCATTTGAAAAACCCATGCATGCCAGCAATCTTACATATAATTAATCTTGCATACGTCCTATGGAAATCCAGGTAACTAAGGGCTCCATCACACAGGTGGAGAATTCCACATTGATGCCGGTTCTTTCCCCATCCAGTATCACTGCAGGACTGGGTCATTCTCTTTAGATGGCTGCCTCGTCATGTTTCTTTCCTTCTCACAGGGGTGGTGATGCCGCTCAGGGGCATCACCACCTTTTCTCAAAAAAGCATTACGAAAGCTTGAGGTGTAGCAACAGCTCCTCCCTGGTTCTGCCCCATTCCCTCCCCTTGCATGTTACTGGTGGATGGAGACTGACATGCAGACAGTCCCCCCGCCGATCTCGCTGGGCGCCCCCACCTCCCTGTTCAGTGTTTTTGATCATCTCTGCCATTTACTCGGCTGTTTACTCACTGGGAATGCACAGCAGGGGGGTGTCTCGGTGGATTGGAAGGCCACCACTCTGCTCTGCCGCTCTGCCGCCTTGCGCTCTGCCACTTTGCCGTTCTGCTGACCTGCTGCCTTGTTCAGAATGCTGCAGGCCGAAAATGGCAAGGACCCAAAGTGGTGCAGGCACAGAAGGGGACACGCCCCACAGCCCGTCTTCACTGCCTTCGCCATCATGACTGCACCCCCAACAACCCAAAACAACTGCCCACAGCTGCCAACACACAGCGGTTAATTCACGCTAGGGGAGAAATATACAGGGAGGTCATGGCACTCCATTTGCGCATGTTTGGAAAAATACCACATTTTTTCCGTTTGAGGAAAACACGGCACAGGTGGGTGGAAATGGTGGGATAATGACTGGATGATGATATCATGTAATGGACCCACAGAATTCTGTGAGTGGCCAATCATGAATGTGAAATAAGCTGGAGGTGTGGAGACAGATTATAGGAGCAGCATGGTTTGTGCTTCCAGTGCTCGTCCGGGAACATAACACATGGAAGAAGGAAGGATTGTGCAAGAACCACCATGCCAACATCAGTGGCTACAGTTGCGTATGTGTGTGTGGCGGGGGAGGTGTTATGAAACATTTAAACCAGGGATAGGTAAGTTTTTTGTGCCATCGGCACATTTGGCAATTTGATAAACTGTCCTGGGCAACACCACAAAATGGCTGCCGTGGGAAGTGTGGCAAAGGATAAGTTACCTGCCCAAAAGACTGAGTACAAGGCAGAAGTGAGGTCTGAGCCTCAACACACTAAACAACTTATTTGAACCCACAGTGTTCAGCACCAACAGAAACCTATTTCACAGCAATCCCAGCTGCCAGTAATTAAATATTGTAATGTGGGTGTTTTTTCAGTGGGAGGGGAATGGCACCTTAGCAGGCACCAAGAAAGGTGTCCGGGGGTGCATTGGTGCCCATGGACATCACATTCCTACGTCTGACGTAAAGAGTACGGTGTATTAGTGCATGCATACCTAAGCCCTGCATCCCTTTACTTTAAAAAAAAAAAAAAAGGTGATTGACTGGCCTATGTTGACATTACTACTAAAATTCTTTCAGAGGCATAAAAACAAACAGTAACCATAATAAATGCTCTTTTAATCTTAATATTTCCCGAACCAATTGTACATGCCACAATTCCAGGGGTGCACAGAATTCACTTTCCTGAGAATTTCAGGGCTCGTCCCCGCCCCCCAGTGATTGGGGTGTAGGACTTCCAGGCTTCATTGCCTGTCTCCATGATTTGTGAAACCGGAATAAATTGAAGAGGAATTACAGTCACAGGATTCAGGTTTTTCTGGGTGTAGATTTGGGATTGCCCAAGAGAACCACAAAATTATTTTTAAAATACCTTATTCAAGCAGCAGGCAGGGCTACCTATTTATAGGCACGCTTAGTCACAGATGAGATACCTATCTGAGCTTGCCATTGCAAGGCTCAAACTCAAAGGCTGTTTGTTATAACATCTGTCAGACATGCAAGGAACACTTAGGGCAGACTTCCCCAACCTGGTGCCCTCCAGATGTGTTGGACTGCAACTCCCATAATTCCCAGACAGCATGGCCAATGCTCAATGGCCATGCTGGCTGGGAATTATGGGGGTTGCAGTCCAACACATCTGGAAGGCACTAGGTTGGGGAAGGCTGACTTAGGGAGAGTTTGTGGCTATTTAACAAAGCACTAATATTTGTGGGACAAAACCTGAAAGTGATTTGGGATGCAAACTGCACAAGCTTGTTCCAAATATGTTTCTGAGGCATATTTGTGGGAGGGGGAGACAGCTGGTACTGTCAACGTAGTAATGTCAACATAGGCTAGTCAATCACCTTTTTTTTTTTAAAGTAAAGGGATGCATGGCTTAGGTATGCATGCACTAATACACCATACTCTTTACGGTGACAGCTGACACACTAAGCCCCCAGTCAACAAATAGTTTTAATGAGAAGGAAGTAGGGGTGAATGGGGCAAATTCCCCAACTTCCATCTGCCCAAGGGCCTGCTAGCAAATTTTGTTATCATAGCTGCTGTTCCCTCCACACTTCATTTGCCACTTAGCTGGCCACTAGGGGGGCCAGATGGCACCCTACAGGGGCCCTGATTTGCCCCAGGGGCTGCCAGTGACTTACCCCTATGATAAATAGATGACAACTCTTGACTTACTATAATAGCAGCAGAATCATCAACAAAATGGAGGGGGGATTATTTTGCTATTTCATAGCATCTTGAACAGGAGGAAGGAAACATTATATTAGATAGCCAATATGTAAAATCATAAAAAAGAAGAAATAATTCTAGGCCAGGAACTGTTTGCGCAAGACACGGAACTAATGAGCTCGGCCACAAGTATCCAAAGCTTTCACATTACATGAGAGCCCACACCACAACCACAAAAGCATGTCAATGTACAGAAGAAGCAAAACAAGGAACTCCTTCAGTTTTGCCGTGCTAACAGTCTCCTCAGTTAAAATAGCCCATGTGTCAGTTCAACGCTGTTCTGTTAAACTAACTAAAATGACAGCTAAATCCAGGCCATGCTCTTCTTCCCGATTTTATACTTCCTGTCAGCTGGATTTGGGCTCTTCCTGACAGTGTGTGTTCTGACCCACAGGGCTAGACAAAACAAATGTGCTAGCTGTACCCAGTGACACCACTTCACTGCACACAGGGCCCACATGAGCTGAATATTCAAGCTGCATCTGGCTAGCAGTGCTGGCTCACACACATGAGAAATCACGCCTGTGAAAGCTGGCAAGGAGCAAAACCAAATCTTTGTGTTGCTTCAAAGATGAAAGCATTTCTTTTATCTGCTTTAAGATGCAAGACATAAATCCCCTTTCTGTGTTTTGTTGGACTGTTTTCCAGTTCACACAAACTTGCACTTTTCCAATGGATATCTTGGCTGTAGGATAAAATGCTCCCTTGATTTTATTTTATCCTTTTATTGTTTTTTTTTAGTATTCTGAGTCTTCAAGACATCATTAGAAGATAAAATCCTTAACCAGACATGGTGCTATGTGTACGATCATCAGAGCCTTGGAGGCTGTTTTTAATCTATCTAAACTCCCAAGCTGCTTGGGGAAATGCAAAAAGTTATTCAGCTGTCCGGTGCACAGAGCTGCCGGGGGTCAGTGGGGAGAGAGAAAGCCCAATAAATTTGAATGTGCACCGGAATCTTGTGCACACACATTGCTATATGGCAACCAGTATAGTCCATCTTCATGTGATTTTAAAAAATAAATAAATCTAGGTGGATTATTTTCCTGCTAGAGGGCAGGGGAGAAGGAAAAAACCTATGGAGGAGCTCTGGCTCACAGGAGTCCAAAATCCAGGCCACCAGATTTCTTCCCCAAGCAATGCTCCCTCAGGTCAATTTACTCCTCCATTTCATCGCCTCCCTAGAGCGACAGCTTTTTTTTTTTCACCTCCGTGGAGTTTTGTGCAAATCCACCTTTGGGGAGATTGCACAAATTTAATGTTTGGGTTTTTTCACCTTTGGGGAGATTGGCAAATATTTAACTCTTATTTTTCACCTTCAGGGAGACTTGTGCAAACTGAACTTTATTTATTTAGGGCACAATCCTATGGGGATACTTGGCCTCCTCTGAACTCAGAGGCAACCATCTACCCAATGCAGGGCAGGAGGAGTGCAGAGGGGATCATCTCCTCTGCACTCCAGCCACCCTGAATTCACAGCTAGACAGCCAATTTCGGCTGTCTAGCCGTGGGACCTCGGAGCGTGGGGTGGGGAGGCCGGACAACACATAGGAAGTGTCGTACCAGCACTTCCGAACTCCCAGCCCTAGGAACGCTCCCTTTCCCCCGCTCCAATGCTGATCTTCCAAGCGCAGAGCATGGGAACAATCTGTGCTGCCTACGAGGCAGTGGGAGAGAGGGTGGGGAGGCAGTTCTCAAGGAACCAAAAATCCTATGGCCATCTAGCTGCTGTCTAGTGGCCATAGGATTGCTCCATTAATTATTTTAACTTTGGGGGAGATTTGCACAAATCTGCTGAAGTGCAATGAGTGGTTACTCTGCTAAAGTGGAATACTTACTGTGCTTTAATGGATTTGCGCAAATATCCACAAAAGTTAAAATAAATAAAGTTAAATTTGTGCAAATAGCCTGAAGGTGGACAAAATAAAGTGAAATTTGTAGAAATTTCCCAGAAGGTGAAAAAAAAATACCAAAAAACCCCTCTACTCTGATAATGAGTGCATTAGCAGAGTACGCTGCTGAGGTTGTGTTGCAAAGGACCATGGATACATGCCGGGAGGACTAAGGGGGGAAAGCTGCAAAGTACACCTGATCATCTGTCAGGAGTAACATGGATTAGTGAGCAAACAAACAACCCACCATAGCTTATTTTTAGGGTGGCTTATTGTGACATGTGAACCAGCCCAGAGAGTGACTTGCTTTTGGTGACTGAGTGTGTTCATGACAGAGGCAGGATAGAAACCAGAGACTTCCTAATTCAAAATTCAGTATTTCAGCCAGTATAGAACACTACATAATACATAGATGTGCATTATTTTTTAGCCTTTAGAAGAAAGTGAAAATAAAATAAAATAATAATAGAACAACAGCTCTTTTCTACAAGAATTAATGCCTTATTAAATGTTAGTCTTGTAACGTGCCACAGGATTCCATTGTGTTTAGTACATCAGACAAGACACCAAACCCCCCACCCTCTGAAGTATTTCCTCAATATAGTGTTTAATAATAAGGATTTATGAAAATACTGAAGGAAGTTGCATTCAACAAGCCAGTTTTTAACTTGTGATTTTTATTTTGGAAGGGAATGGGCTGCCAAAATTGACCTTTAAAAAAACTGGGAAAATCTCATGGCTGGAAGGTGCTATGTACAGTATACACCAAGTTCAAAGCCAAGACTGAGAGAATGTCATGAATTACAGACATAACAGCCGCTTTCCTGTTTCTTAGTACAAATGGATAATGAGAGATGATTTGGTACTACTGAAGTTCAGCTAAGGAAGACAAGGTTTTGCCAAAATTCACAGGCCTAAACAAAAGTTATGTACAGTATGAGAATGCCACTATTTTGCACTATCAGGATAATCCAAATGAGGTTGAGAGGAAAGCATGTAATGCAGAAGCAAGCTAAGCTATATTACCATTATAGCTGCTGGTTTTCCAAACTATAATGAGGAAAGAAGGAATAAATAGGCAATGTAATTTTATATACATATACAAAAGAAGCAGGAAAGCTTTCATTTTCACAGCATTAAAAAAAACAAAACTGTGTTTATGAATAGTTATTTCAAAGTATGGAGAACTCTGGGGAAATGTGCAGTCCATAATAAAATGGTGGAATCTATTGCTTCATTATATATAGTGTTCAGAGCCTTGGAAGCTTAGCGCCCTCCCCCCCCCTTTTTTATTTAGTCTTTCTGTCAGATGGAGGACAGACAAAGCAGGCAAGTAATTCTGTCTTAGTACAGAGGTGACTAGTTCTGTCACTGTGGACTCGGCAACAGACAGACTACCTCAACATCCCTCTTGAAAATCAAGATTATTAAAAAGAACTTAAAAGTCTCAGGATCAAAGGTCTATTATTCGAAAGCAGCTCTTTTTGCCAAGCCAATTCAAACAAAACCACGCTCTTGGAACCATAATCCACTCAAGCAGGCACATTCCATGAGGAGAAGAAATGTCAATACATTCTGCCATTTCTCCTACTCGTTTTTCCATTTCAAACCAATCTCCATTTGTTAGAAGAAACAAGCTCTTCTGTTGTTGCCAAATGAATTACACAAGTTGCCATTATTCTAACCAGTTAACCAAATTATCAAGGCAAACTTCAGAAATGTGGCAGGCAGGCTACTCATAGCAAAAAGGTCAAAGAGCATATCAGGCTCTAAATTTAGAATGGGCAAATTGTTCAGCATTGAACTATAATGGATTTTTTTCGCCATCATATATATTCATATGCTTTCTGAAAACATGAGGGCTAGAAACTTGCTTTTTAAAAAATGCTGGGGTGCTTTTGAGTCTGAAGGCATAGACAGGCGCTAACTTCTTAGATCTTCCTTGGTATGATGTTTACACACACAACTGGAAACACAGAAATTGGGTCAAGTGCGTAAATGCAAAACGCAAGCATCTTTCCTGCACTGTTATAATGCCAATCCATGTGGCCTCCACAGCAACCTCTAGCCATGATCTACATTGTAAATAGGTAGGCACATATAATTGGAGGACCAGGTCAGGATGGGAAGTACTTGTACATGTTGATCGCAGAGGATTTTAAAACACTGAATAACTTTCAGTGTTAACTCTGGGAGAAGCAATCTAGGCAGCACAGAGAGACAACCAGCTGAGCATTGGAGCAGACACAAAAGCAGAAACAGAGGTCCTAGCCAAGGAGGCAATTCCCCAAGCTTGTGCCGTCCAGATGTTTGGGTCTTCAATGCCCATCAGCCCCACGCAGCATGGCCAATGGTCAGGAATGCTGGAAGTTGTAGTCCAAAATATCTGGAGGGCACCCGGTTGGTGAAGAATGCAATACAGAGTTTGGGATCAATAGGAGTAAGACAGGTGAGGCAAGCAAACTAGAATGGGGAAAGAATGCAAGGATCCAGGCAGACAATTCTACAGCCCCGGGGTGAGCACTCTCATCCCTGGGTAGTCAGATCATCTTATTACCCTACAAAGGTAATAAGTAAAGAAAATGTTACCACACATCAACTGCAGTGTATGGTAAAAAGTTTTGGAGATTTAGCCCACAACAGATGACCAGAGATCCAAGAAGAACTATGACCCCTACAAGAAAGCTGGAGGCCAAGCTGAGAGCCTAATAAGCAGTTAACACTACTGTTTTGTTGATCTGATATTCGTACCTGGTCATCTTTGAGGACTGCCCACATGCAACACATTACAGGAATCCAATTAGGAGGTTACCAAAACATAGACAACAGTGGCCAGGCTAATGCTATCCAGGAACTGTCACAGCTGACAAGCCAATCAAAGCTGGTAGAAGCCACTCCAAGCCACCAAGGCCACCTGAGCTTCCAGTGACAAAGCTGGAACTAGGAGTATCCCAAGCTTGGTGAACTAACCGTAGTCTGGGCCACAGACTGCACAAATTCAAGCACAGAAGGAATGTCATTCTACAACATCAACTCCTGCAATTGGCAAGCAGAACGAAGCCTCTGGACTGGACATGCGTGGTTGAAACACTAGGAGCCAGACCATCTCCCTTTGCCTGGTTGACAGGACAGGTTGTTTTGGTTGCTGCATTTCAGTCAGGCTCCAATTTAGCCTCAGAGAATCAAGGACTGGAATTAGGCATGGCTGCCTATGGCTCCACCCTGGCCCTGACAAAAGCTGCTCATAAAATTAGACAAAAGCAGAATTAGACCAAGTAATTGTGATCCTTAAGCAATTTATTGATAGCTGAACTTTTAATATTAATTGGGAAATGGTTCCAAGGATTCTGACTGGGTACAGAATGTTTGATTTAACAGACTATGATAACGTAATGTGTTGTTAATGTAAAATCTGGGATGGAATCTGTTTCTAAATTGTATTTGACTTTAAGGAGTCATTTGATTGCTTGTGCTTTTCTTTGTGTTTTTCTAGTAAATTAGGAGAAAAAAAATCAGAAAGGGTAATTTCAGTCACTACCTTCTGCTTACCTAATCCTGTGGCTTCTGACATCCACCCAGGCAAGTATCAGTGTCAAAACCAGCCTCACCACTGAATCCTTTGAAGTCCAAGCAAGTGTGAGTGTGATCCCTCTTACTTAAGCTTTGTTTCTGACATCTTCCCACATTACTTTGATGCCAGATATACTGGGAAACTGCTTGCATTCTTTCACATTCTCCTTCTCCTATAAGATTTTAAGGTGGGGTAGGGAGAAAGAGCCTGGAGGAGTGGTAACCAATATCTTGTATATCTGTCACACGGTTAGCTCCATTCTCTTCATAATCTACAGTTGCTAGCACAAAGCTACCTTGTCCTAGTGCTTCTTAAACTTCTCAGATTTCGGTTCGGTTGCACAAAAGACCTTCACTACTAACATTTTCCCAAGGTGCCAGCCAAATGTTAATTTCACCTGCTTGTTTCCCCTTTTTGGAACCTGTGTTCTATTCCTACCCTCTGTGATAGTAGTCCTATTGTTTCCAGACATTATTTGGAAAGGCAAGAAAAGTCAGCAGTATGATTGATTTTGCAAACTCAGGAGCCAAGGCAGTAAGATTTTAGAACACTCTCTCAGTCAAAAACTGAAGTCAATACCAGTGTGAAAGCTGGCTAAGCCTACTCCTATTCATGCTTGTTGGGGTGAAGATAGACATAGGATTTTAAGAGCACTTGCAGGAAGTTCTTCATAAGCTCTTCAGTTCTTCGTAAGCCTGGAGTCAGAACTAGCATTACAAACAGACATACCAGCAGTTCAGGAGCTGGACCAACACACCATCTCATCCCTCACTCATCAGGTGGGCTGTCCACTTTTTTTTTAGTAGTTTTAAGTGGAAGATGGTCATTTATTTGAATATGTTCATCCTTCTGCTTAACAGAAAAAACAAAAAACAAAAATCTAACAGATTTAAAAGCCTTTGTCAAAAAATGCCCTAAGCCTCAGCTCCTTCAGCTTTTGAGTCAGAACAAGCTGGAAAACTACTGTCCCTTGCAACCTTTTCACTGTACAAGTCTTAAGAAAGAAAGCAAAGCTCAATGGTGGTTACTGAGGAAAGGCATGTGCCTGGGGAAATGGGACTCGGCTGATGTTCTTGGGTCTCTTACCACTTCCCTTTGGCATCTCAGTGTGTCCTTTGCTGTCAGTAGCGCTTGCCAAGAGAATCTTAAATCAGCAGCATTTGGGCAGGAAACAGGAAGAAGGAAGCCAGGCCATAGTACTGCTTGCCTCATAGTTCAATTTTTTCTATTAGGTGAGGAGAATGGTTAGACGCCACTTTTTTGTTTTGCTTTGTTTTTAAACAACTGAAGCCCCATTCACACAAACAAATAAGGTGGTAAAAGTGTTCCTGAACCGTACCACTTCAAAGGTCCAGGTCTACACATGCAACAGAATCAGACTGGGGAGTAGTCTATACCACTTTAGGTTTCAGGTGGGAACTGCCATTTTTGAATGCCTCTGGGTAAAAACTCCCTGCAAAAAAGACATTCACATATCCAGGAGAAAGGTAAGCTTTTCTCACAGCTATGCATGTTTTCTGCTTGCAGGGAACTTTCTTCTTAACCTATGGTCCATGGGGTCACGAAGAGTCGGACACGACTGAACGACTGAACAACAACAAACCTTCTACCTGATATGCTGATTTTATATATGCAAGGATTTGTTTCCTTAAGGACACATTTGGCCATATAGTCCCTCAGCTGCAGTCTGAAGTTTTTTCACCTAATCTGCTGTTTGTGCAAACTAGGCCTAAGGAACACTACTATCCTCCTCTACACCAAGTTCAAGATGCTAGTGGGAAGAAAAGGCAAGCTACCAATGAAGTTTTAGCAACTGCAGCCTTTCAGACTTCTGGCTAGTGGCAACAGAAACAAATGCATGCCTCCTGTTATATTCTCCTATCAGATCTGGCCTAATCATAGGATTAACATATATTTTAAAGAGTGAACTGATTATCCTTTCCAACACTTCCCTGGGAAGAGAACAGAATCACTGAAGCATGTTGGTGAAATCTGACAAAAAGAATGCTCTGGACCGCCAGAACACCCTGGATCCCCCCTCCCTTCCATCAACCTCCAAGGGAGAATCAGAGGAAGGTTTTGCCAGTTCGGCTAAGGATTTCAGAAAACATCAAATCCTCCATTTCAGCACTCCAAATATCAGTAGATGGTATCATCACCTGCCTTAGCACAGTTGAAAGTTAAATTTATCAGGGTGAAGATAGAAGACCTGACATTGTGCTAGAATCCCTTCAGAGCACTAATAAGGCTTACAGATTAAAGTGGAGGATTTGAAGGGGGGCTCTTGAAACTGCAGTCGGAGGTGCCTGAGCAAGCAGAACAGGGCCGTCCATCTCTGTGTATAGACACTCTACTATGTAAAATAGTCACTCTCCCAAAGGGGTACCAACTAGATCCTGAAAGGGCATACCATACTGCAACTTCATTTCCAGCTTTCAGGATATACTATAAAATGGTTCAAATTGGAATTAATGCCCTTAGAGAAGTATATCTCTTTATCTCCCTGGCGTTCTTGGGTCTTGAACATCCGATCCACAGGCCAAAGATAACTAGGACTCAAAGCACGTAAGTATTACTTCCGTGGTCAAAGAAAACACTGATCATACCCTGCTACAAATAAAACGTGACCTGGACAGGTGGACTACATTACCTACCTGGGGTAGGTTTACCATTATCAAAAAGAATGTGACACATTTTATATTTCACGTGGCTTAATATCTATCTATCTATCTATCTATCTATCTATTCCGACTTCTGATTCATCCAACCCGGCATTTCTCATGATATCTATCTATCTATCTATCTATCTATCTATATCCCAGGCTCCTATTTTGCACATATCAATAAGGCTTTAGAGCCTTAATATGGAGTTTTTTGTTAAATAAATGATCCAAAGAGGAGGCTTTGACCTTCCAAACCTCCTATTATATCATAGAGATTTTCTCCTCTAGTGGCTGCCAACCACACCAACCAGACTCCAACCAGAGCAGTGCTAGAATACCTTGATCTTTCTCTGTTCACAGGGTGGACAGCACTTGGTTCCAAGCATATGCACAATTTTACTAACATATTTCCCACCACTTCTGCACCCTTCGTAGTATGGAGAATTCTAAGCCATCTACACACTTTTGACCTCTATAGTATTGAATATAGTATTGAGTCTATACCCACCAAAAATTTACAATTTCACATAATCCAGAGCTCATAATTGCTGGTCACATGCTTTTGTAGAAGACATGGGCAGATAATCAAATTCTTACTTTGGACCCATTAACAGACCACCAAAATAACGTTGTAACTTTATTCAGAATCAAAATACCTCTTGAAACACTTCATGGAAGGCTATAGGAAGTGGGACAGGAGAAAGTGTGAGGTTTGAGAGCATATTTAAACCAACAGTAGAACTTTATTCCAAAATCTACTACAAGAAATTGTAGATTACAGCAAGTTCTACATGAATGCTGCTTTGTGTCACATTAACACATCTGCCACCACCCCCTTTTTATTGTGGGTGTTTAAGTGTGTGACATTGCCTTTTTCTAGCCACACCACTTTAATAGGCCCAGAACCCACAGAAATAGACACAGAGCAAATTTTTCAGCATGATAGGAAGCAGATCTGAAATGCCATCAAGACAAGGAACAGACCTCAACCATCTCTATACAAATCTTTAGCCCAAATTCTTTATAAACAGATTCATTTTGATCTATTAAGTTTCACATTCCAAATTCCAGCCAGAGAATTCAGACAATTTAATTGATTGCATTTTGGTATTCTCCCACTCAGAAAGGAGTGGCAAAACAAAAACAAAAAACAACCACTCAAAAAACCCTACAGAATCTCCTTACCTAAACCCAGCCTTTTCCAATGAAAAGAAGTTAAACTCATTGCTTACTCACGGTAATCACTGGAGGAATGATTTTTCTAACAGGATTCTCTACAGCAATCACAGGTGCTAAGAATGCTGCTAGCTTTCAAACCAAGCTGCACATTTTAAAAATGTGAAGAGGGATATTTTAGAAGCTTCTCATCTGGTGAAACAAAGGTAGCCAATTAATGTCAAGTCCTTCCCACCCACCTTGCTTTTCTGCAGAAGGGAGGGTCTTTCAGTGTCAAAATAAAGATGGTGTTCTAAAAATGTTTTATGATTCTGAAAATACAAGGATGATTTAAAAAAGATCACCTGGATTTTAAAAAATAATGTGTATTTTTCCTCATCTGACCTCTCTGGAACCTACCAGCAACAATCTATGGCAATTTGAATTACAAAACCAACTGAATGTAGTCATTAAAGGTGTGAGGCACACTGTGAGAACCAAATCACATATGCTTGTACATCACTTAATGTACAGGTGCTGAATGTGTGAACTGACTCCAGTTAAAAGCTCTTTGTTTGAAGCAAATTGGTATGAAAGTTCTATCTATGGTATATGACTACTAATGGCTCATTGACATTCACATATACCTACCAACCAAGATTTTCTGCTGCAGTCACTAAATGATGAACAGTCACTTGCCCAAGGCCAGCCCAAGGTTTTATGGTGAACCTGGGATTCCCACATTCAACCTCAATACTGTAACCACTGTACCACACTGCCTCTGTCTACATTTGTCACGGATTTTCACAGATACATGTGTTCTATGCAAAACAGAAACGCGAAGTGCTTTTGTACATCAAATAATGCATCTGCCCAATTATTTCTGACACTCTTTAGAAGTTTTAAGAAACCACATTGTTGTTACTTTTATATTCATTTTGATTCATCACAATACCGTTATTTACCTTTCACTAGTGTTTCACCCATAAAATAAACTATTTGAAGACAGATTGTTCTCCAAGCTGTAAAATGACAATGACGTAGAGACAGAGTAAACAGATGGTTTCAAACATTTCATATTAAAAGGCAACTCTCCAATACCAAGTGTCTCTAGGTCCCCATTTGGTGCTTTAAATAACAAATTCCAAGTTCAATAGTTGATGGGAAAATTAGGTACAACATGGTGCGTATGAAACCACACTCGTATCACACCTACACTAATGTGGACAAAGCAAGCCTACACTGGCCCTGCATGTCTGAATTCCAGACTGACTCGCTTCCAGCTGGTTTGGTATGGCTGGGGCTCACGTAGCTTAGTTACAACGTACTTGTATTTGGTTTTCTTCAGTCGGCTGCTCTCAAATTACAAGTGTATCATGTGTTGCACTATTTTGTAGCAACTAATCTGTCCCCACAGGTATGGGCAGATGGTTAGGTTTGCAATATTCACTTGTCTGGTCATGCAGATAAGCTGAAAAATCAGCAAGGGCTTACAGGATTCAGATGCACTGAAGGGGCAGATCCAATCCTCATTAAAAAAAAAAAAAAAGGAAACACTATAAACATGGCTTCATGTTATTCATGTTCCCTCTACATCAAGATTACTTTGTGCAACCATCTCACAGTAGCTACTCCTCATATTGTGAGTGTTTAACACACTGCATCAGCTGATTTCCCGTTGTAGCTCAAATTAAAATATTCACAAGACTGGGAAGTATTTGGATATTTACTGGAAGTAACTAAAAAATAAAAAGTCACCTAATTAAAAGAAAAGATGGTAACAATGTGGAACTGTCTTAGGTCAACTGGGAATAGTTTTGCATCTAATCTCTTACTTATCTGGACCTATAAGCAGAAGAACAAGTGAAGGGGTGGGCCTAAACCTGGTGCTAGAAAACAGTAATTTATTATATAAAGAATGACCACTCTTTATTTTGACCATAGATCTTCCTCAGGGCCACTCCAAACAACACGCAGTTTAGATTAATGTGAAAATATTTTTTAAAATCTTAAATACGTAATCTTAAAATCAACAATATAGAAGCATTGTTATCATACATAAACCACTCAAAATATTTACTGAACTCCAAAACATATACGGAACAACATCAATTATATGTTCTTTTAACATCCATTCAACATATTTTAAATCTTAACTTCCATAACTGGAATGATGCATGCATCCTTCTGACGACCTCAGAAGCATGGCACAACTGTGGGGACATCCCGCAGTAAGATTAAGATTGGAGAACCCTGCTTCCAGGTTTCCAAAAATGTGGAAACCTTGTATGAATTCATATGTTGTATGACTGTTATTCAAGAAATATTTTAAGTTTTTCTTATGTAACATCATAAGATATGTCCCAGCCTGCCACCTAAGGTCCTCTGAGAGCTATCTGCTGCAGCTGCCTAATGCGAAATTGGTAACCACATGCAAGAGGACCTTTTCCTTTGCTGCCCCTCAGATGTGGAATGACCTGCTAGCTGAAATGTGCCGGCTGACCTCTTTGAAGGTTTTTAAGCAGGCATTACAGACTCTATTATTCCGGCAGGCCTTCCCTTTTTAGAACTCTTGTTCCTTTTGCTGACTCTAGTATGCTGTTTTTAAGCTGTGTTGGTTTAAGCTGCGTTGTTTTATTGTTGGGGGGGGGGTTGTTAAATTGTTTTTAGTTCAAAGTTATTTTTAGTTATATGTTTGTATATATTGTCTGTATGTGTTTATGTAAATGGCTTTTAAACTTTGTATACTGTATTTTAATGTTTTAACTTTTGTAAGAGAGCTTCAGCTATGGGACGGTATAGAAATGTAATAAATAAATAAAAGCCATATTGTATATTTTTCATCTTATAGATAGACACGTGAGCGCGTGCGTGCACACACACACACACACACACACACACACAGAAACAGAGAGACTGACAAGACAGACAGAGAGAGAGAAGATGAGAATTATATCAATATGTTATTTGTTTTGGTTTTTTACTGCTGTCCCTCCAACACACACACATTCTCTCCTGCCTAAAACTGTAAGAGAGCGGGGTCATAGCTCAGCAATAACTCACATACTTTACACCCTAGCATCTGTAGGTAGGACTGAGAAAGACACTTCTCCGAAACCCTGTAGATCAATTGCCAAACAGTGTAGAAAATACTGAGCTATGTCAACCAATGGTCTGATAAGGCAGCTTCATAAAGTCAGGGCCAGAAATATTGGAACAAGGATATCTGTTTTGGTAGTTGGCCTCTGTATAACACCACATTGAAGTTGAAAGGAAACACACCCAGATGGGAGCGAAGTCAGGACTTTCAGCTGTAATTCAAGGGGTTTGACAAAAGTGGGGCACTAACCATTCAGGAAGTACAACCAGTGGCATACACACACACACATCATTGGTGGCTCATAAGTAATGGAACAAATGGCTGACAAGCAACCGCATGGCCAGGTGTGGCCTGTTTCCTGGGTACCCCATGACCAATCAAGCAGATAAAAGGCCTGGAGGTGGTTGTGAGTGTTACATTTGCATTTGGTAGCTGTTTACTGGAACTCCCAACATGAGGTCCAAAGAGGTGTCCATGTGAGTGAAGGAGGCCATCATTAGGAAACAACATAGACCCATCGGAGAGATAGCAAAAACATTGAGAGTGGCCAACACAACAGTTTGGAACATCCTGAAAAAGAAGGACTTAACTGGCAAGCTCAGCAACAGCAAAAGGCCTGAAAGACCACAGAAGACAACTAAAGTGGATGACCACAGAATTCTGCTCACGGTGAAGAGGAACCTTTTCACAACATCTAGCCAGGTCAAGAACGCTCTTGAGGAGGTAGGCATGTCATTGTCAACATCTACAATCAAGAGACGGCTTTATGAATGTAAATACAGAGGCTTCATAACAAGGTGCAAACCACTGGTAACACTCAAGAACTGAAAGGCCAGATTAGCCTTTGCCAGCAAACACCTAAAAAAGCCTGCCCAGTTCTGGAATAAGATTCTTTGGACTGATGAAACCAAGATGAACTTGTACCAGAATGATGGGAAGAGAAAAGTATGGAGAAGGAAAGGATCAGCTCATGATCCAACGCATACCACATCATCTGTCAAACATGGTAGAGGCAGTGTTATGGCATGGGCATGTATGGCTGCCAATGGAACCGGATCACTGGTGTTTATTGATGACCTGACTGGTGATAAAAGCAGCAGGATGAATTCTGAAGCGTATAGGGCTATACTTTCTGCTCAGATTCAGCTGAATGCTGCCAAACTGATAGGACGCTGCTTCATCTTGCAGATGGATAATGACCCAAAACATACAGCCAAAGCTACCCAAGAGTTTCTCCAGGCAAAGAAGTGGGATGTTCTTCAATGGCCAAGTCAGTCACCTGATCGCAACTCAATAGAGCATGCTTTTCACTGACTGAAGACAAGACCGAAGGCAGAAAGACCCACAAACAAGCAGCAGCTGAAGGCAGCTGCAGTAAAGGCCTGGTAAAGCATCTCGAGGGAGGAAAGTCAGCATTTGGTCATGTCCATGGGTTCCAGACTTCAGGCAGTCATTGACTGCAAATGATTTTCATCCAGGTATTAAAGGCGATCCTTAAGTCTGAAATGATGTTGGTTTGTTCCATTACTTATGAGCCACCAACGATGGGAGAGGGGTGCATGCCATTGGCTGTACTTCCTGAATGGTTAGTGCCCCACTTTTGTCACACCCCTTGAATTACAGCTGAAAGTCCTGACTTCACTCCCATCTGGATGCGTTTCCTTTCAACTTCAATGTGGTGGTGTACAGAGGCCAACTGCCAAAACTGTTATCCTTGTTCCAATATTTCTGGCCCTGACTGTATGTTCACCAGTCCAGAGTTCCGGGGACTCATTTTATAAGAGAAACATACAGCCTATAAAGCAATGCAGAGGCCAACATCTTAGCATACCTTTGATATAGTTAGCTACACACTCAATCAGAATAATAAACACAAAAGCACTTTCCACAACACTGTTGTAATAAATAAATGGATTACGATTCCTCCAATGACAAAAAAGAGAATAAAAGGAAGCATTCCCAAAGAGCACCATCAGCAGTTTCTTTTGGGTACAGGTTTCTATTTGTATTCCTATGACACTTGCCAACTAGCAACACAGTCCAAGAAAAGGTACTGCAGACAGATTTAAACACAAAGAACAGGAAAAGCATTGTGGACACTGATAACAGGTATGGTGGCAGTCATTCTTGACTTTTGAGCAAGGAAGGAAAGAACCTGTCAGCACCTTAAATGCCCAAAGAGTTACTATAAATACACTCTCACACATTCACCAAAATGTCATACAAAGAAGTCTTGGATATTAAATGAAACAGCCACAAATGCCCACCTGGGAGACACAGTGGAGGAGAAAGGAAGACCTGAAGTAGATCTTGCAGACTTCAAATCATCTACCACCAGCATTTTGTTCACTACTCATGCATAGTGAACAAAAGCTGTAGGGCATGGTTCTGTATAGTCACAGAGGGATGGAACTGCTTAAACACAATTTTAAAATACCCGATAATTTGACCATATTGTAACTCCAGGTTCCCATTCTATTTAGTGCACTGTTCTTGAGCAACCAGGCCCTTTTAACAACAACCACTACCTACCTCCAGTTTGGTTTGTTTTTTTGTCAACACTCCAACTGTCTCTATTTCCCAGGGACAATCTCTATTTATTATTTATTTATTTATTTATTCATTTCATTTCATTTCTATACCGCCCAATAGCCAAAGCTCTCTGGGCTGTTCACAAAAATTAAAACCAAACAACACACAATAAAACAATTTAAAATATATAGAACATTAAAACCATAATATAACAATACAACCACAATAAAACCTTGCGGCAGTGCAGAAGTTTAAAATACAAATTTTTAAAACAGCAAAGCTAAAAGTTTAGAAAGCTAAAATGCTAAAATGCCTGGGAAAATAAAAAGGTCTTCACCTGGCGCTAGGGATGTACGAAAGGTGCTTACCTTTCAGGAATTATGCTGATGGTGGGGGGGGAGGCGCTCCGTTCCTCCCCCCCCCCCCGGAATCCTGGCCGGCCGGCTGCGCTCCGCAGTGATTCTGCGGAGCCGCCTGCCGGCTCCGTCGGCAGCCAGACATCCGGCCGCTGGCTAGCAGGGACGCAAATGGTGGCGGCCTTAGCCGCCGTCGTTTGTGTCTCTGCAGTCAGCCATGATAGGCTACGTAAATGTTTACGTAGCCTATCACGGCTGACTTTAAAAAAAAAAAAAAGTGCGTACGCAAATGGCGGCGGCCACGGCCGCCGCCATTTGCATTCCTTATTTTGGCACATCTTAGTCTAGGTAAACATTTACGTAGACTAAGACGGCAAAAATAAGGGGAACACAAATAGCGTAGACGCTACGCTATTTGTGTTCCCCTTATTTTCGCCGTCTTAGTCTACGTAAATGTTTACGTAGACTAAGACGTGCCAAAATAAGGAATGCAAATGGCGGCGGCCGTGGCCGCCGCCATTTGCATACACGCTTTTTTTTTTTTTTTTAAGTCAGCCGTGATAGGCTACGTAAACATTTACGTAGCCTATCACGGTGTTTTTTTAAAACCTAGCTGTGATAGGGTATGTAAATCTTTACGTAGCCTATCACGTTTTGTTTTGTTTTTAACTGGAAATGGCGGCAGCAGCAGCCGGTCGGAAGACCAGCCGCCGCCGCCACCGCCGCCGGAGCCACGAGGATTTACCACCAGGAAATCCTGGAGGATTTACCTCCAGGAAAATCCGCCCAAGGTAAGTCCCGTCCCGGGCTGGCATTCGGCCTCCCCGAGATCCGTGGCAGAACTTTCGTACATCCCTACCTGGCGCCGAAAGGAATACAATGTAGGTGCCAGGCAAACCTCACTAGGGAGCTCATTCCAGAGCTGGGGTGCCATAGCAGAAAAAGCCCTCCTCCTAGTAGCCACCCGCCTCACTTCCTTTGGCAGGGGCTCACGGAGAAGGGCTGCTGACGATGATCTTAAGGTCCGGGCAGGCACATATGGGAGGAGGCAATCCTTTAGGTAACCTGGCCCCAAGCCATTAAGGGCTTTAAATGTTAATACCAGCACTTTGAATCGGGCCCAGAGATGGACTGGCAGCTAGTGCAGCTGAAAAAGTACTGGCGTAATATGAGCTCGCAGGCCAGTCCCTGTTAACAATCTTGCTGCCCTATTTTGGACCAGCTGAAGTTCCCAGACCGCATTCAAAGGCAGCCCCATGTATAACGCATTGCAGTAATCCAGATGAGAAGTTATCAGAACATGGATAACTGTAGCAAGGCTATCTCTGTCCAGATAAGGGCGTAGTTGGTATACCAACCTAAGCTGATAAAAAGTGCTCCGTGCCACTGAGTTCACCTGTGCCTCAAGTAGGGATATCAGAGAATTCCGCGACGGATCTCGGTGAGGCCGAATGCCAGTGCATTCGGCCCCCCGAAATCTGTCACAGAACAAAGCCCCCACCCCCCCAACCCACAAAAGGTGCACAGGACGAAGTCCCCGCCGCCCCCACCCAATGAAAGGCACGCAAAACGGAGCACTTACCTGCTCCTGTCCGTGCTGCTTTGCGAATGGTGGCCGTCCTGCGGCCGCCATTTGCTTCCTCCTCTTCATAGCTGTGATAGGCTACGTAAATACTTACGTAGCCTATCACGGCAGGGGGGGAAAAAACCCAGCGTACGGAAATGGCGGTAGCCGCTGTACATTTTTACATAAATATGTAAATATTTACGTAGCCTATCACGGCAGGGGGGAAATTCCCAGCGTACGCAAATGGCGGTAGCCGCCACCATTTGCATACGCTGGGTTCCCCCCCCGCCGCCGTGATAGGCTACATGAGTATTTACGTAGCCTATTACAGCGGGGGGGGGGGAACCCAGCGTACGCAAATGGCAGCAGCTACCGCCATTTGCGTACGCTGGGTTCCCCCCCCTGCTGTGATTGGCTACGTAAATATTTACATAGCCTATCACAGCTCAATACAGGGACACAAATGGTGGCAGCTACGACAGCCGCCATTTGCATCCCTGCAAGGCTGCCCAGCAGCCGGATGTCCGGCTGTGGGTGGCTGGAGCCGTCCGGGCAGGATTCCGGGGGGAGGGACAGAGCTCCTCCCCCGCCGTCGAGGATTCCAGGGGGGAGGGATGGAGCACCTCCCCCCCCACCGCAGATTCCCTGGTGCGGAGCCAGGTAGGTGTTTCGTACATCCCTAGCCTCAAGTGACAGTTCTGGATCCAAGAGCACCCCCAAACTACGAATGTGATCCTTTAGGGGAAGTGCAACCCCCTCCAGAACAGGTTGAGTATCACCTAGCCGGGCAGACGAACCACCCACTAACAGTACCTCTGTCTTGTCTGGATTGAGTTTCAGTTTATTGGCCCTCATCCAGTCCATTACCGTGCCCAGGCACTGATTCAGAACAGCCACTGCCTCACCTGGTTTTGATGAGAAAGAGAGGTAGAGCTGGGTGTCATCCGCATATTGATGGCACCTCAGCCCACACCTCCGGATAACCTCCCCCAGCGGTTTCATGTAGATGTTAAACAGCATAGGGGATAAAATAGAGCCCTGTGAAACCCCATGGCACAATTGCCATGGCACAGAGCAATAACTCCCCAGCACCACCTTCTGGAATCGGCCATCCAAGTAGGAGCGGAACCACTGTAGTGCAGTGCCTCCAACTCCCAACCCAGACAACCTATCCAGAAGGATACCATAGCCGATGGTATCGAAAGCCGCTGAGAGGTCCAGAAGAATCAACAGGGTCGCGCTCCCCCTGTCCCTCTTCCAGCAGAGGTCATCCCACAGGGCGACCAAGGCAGTTTCCGTTCCAAAACCAGGCCTGAAGCCCAATTGAAATGGATCTAGATAATCCGTTTCATTCAAGAGTGCCTGGAGCTGTCCTACAACCTGCTCAAGCACCTTGCCCAGGAAGGGGATGTTGGCCACTGGCCTATAATTATTAACATCCGCTGGGTCCAGGTTAGGCTTTTTCAGGAGTGGTCTAATTACTGCCTCTTTTAAAGTGGCAGGCACCACTCCCTCTCTCAAGGAGGAATTTACAACCTCCTGGACCCAGCCAGATGTCCCTTCCTTGTTTGATTTAATAAGCCATGAAGGGCAAGGGTCAAGCACACAAGTGGTCAATCGGACTTGGCCAAGCACCTTGTCCGCATCCTCAGGCCTCAGTAACTGAAACTCATCCAATAAAACTGGACCAGACGGTGCTCTGAATGCCTCTACCAATGGAACTGCATTAATCATGGTGTCCAATTCATGACGAATCTGAGTGACTTTATCTTCAAAGTGCCATGCAAACTTGTCACAGCGTGCCACCGAGGGTTCCACTGTCTCTCTCCCTGGCCCAGAATGTAACAGTCCATGAACCACTCGGAAAATCTCCACTGGACGACACTGAGAAGATGCAATGCTGGTGGAAAAGAACTGTCTCTTTGCCACCCTCACCGCCACAGAGTAGGCTTGATAGTGGGCTCTTACCTGTGTTCGGTCAGACTCAGCATGAGTTTTCCTCCACCTGCGTTCTAGCTGTCTCCCCTCTTGCTTCATTGCCTTCAGCTCAGGTGTATACCAAAGAGCTGGCAGGGCTCTGCTCAGAGGGAGAGGGTGCTTGGGCATGATCGTGTCAACCGCCCGAGTCATTTCTGCATTCCACAGAGCGACCTGGGCTTCGACAGGAGCACCAGCCATACCAGCAGGAAAATCCCCCAGAGCCCTCTGGAATCCATCGGAATCCATTAATCTCCAGGGGCGGACCATTTTAATAGGTCCCCCACCCTTGCAGAGGGGAAAGGCCGCCAGGAGTCTAAACCTCAGCAGAAAGTGATCTGACCATGACAAAGGGACAGATGTTAATTCCTCCACTTTCAGATCACCAGCCTCATGCCCAGTCGAGAAAACCAGATCAAGCGTGTGTCCTTTTATATGCGTTGGGCCGATGACATGTTGGGACAGCCCCATGGTTGTCATGGTGGCCAAGAAGTCCTGAGCCGCCCCGGATACAATGGCCTCGGCATGGAAGTTGAGATTCCCCAGGACCATCATCCTAGGGGTCCTCAACACCAAGTCTGAGACCACCTCCGTCAGCTCAGGCAGGGAGTCTGATGGGCAGCGGGGTGGGCGGTACACCAACAGAATCCCTAATCTGTCCCGGGTACCCAACACAAGGTACAAACACTCAAGATCTGCACTCGAATGAGCAGGAAGCCTGGAGAGGGAGATTGAATTCCTATAGACCACAGCAACCCCCCCCTCCCCGACCCTCAAGTCGGTTTTGGTGCTGCACCGAGTACCCAGGAGGGCACAGCTGGGAGAGAGTCACCCCTCCCAGTTCCCCCACCCAGGCCTCAGTAATACATACCAGGTCAGCCCCCTCATCCACAATAAAATTATGGATGAGGGATATTTTATTTTGGGCTGACCTGGCATTCAGCAGCAGCAGCACCAGACCCGAGGGCAGACTGGTAAGGCTTCCAGGAACCATCAGGTTGGGGGAAGAACCAGAAGAGGGAACAGCTGTAAGGTGTCTAGCCCCTCTTCTCCTCAGCTGGCCTGTTAACCCCCCAATGCCATACCTCCCCGTGCCCGTGACCACAGTTATAGTGGTACCTCCCCGACCCCCTGAGTTGCCCAATAGTCCTCCCAGGCACATATTAAAATGTTAAGGTATAAAATGTTCAACAGTATAAAAGAATATAAAAGATAAAAGAGATAAAAGAGAACAGCAGCTAAGAAGGAGCAGATAAAATCCACGTTTGCCCCTTTCTCCCTCGTCTTTAAAGCTGCTGCCCTCTGCTGCTGCTATTTGCTGCTGGTATCTGTGGCTGCTGGTGTCTCTGGAGAGGCAGGTGGGTGGGTCTTCAGGTGCTGTTCCATGCGACTCCAAGTGCGACGCTAAGTGCGCACTCAGCATCGCACTTGGAGCGACACCGAGGCGCACGCCAAGGCGCTTCCTCTGGCAGCCCCGCCTTAAGTATCTGTTTGGCGGGGGCAGAAGCAGGCTCAGGATCCACCTGGTCCAGCTGGCTGGTCCTCGTTCCCACAGGCTCCTTCCCCTGTTTTCTGGCACTTATCGCTATGTTTCCCTTACTTTTGCTTTACATGTTGAAAATGCCTTTTAAAAATTATTTTAAAGTGCAGTGTACAGATTCATGGGCTAGACTTTTGCTATTCTTATTCACAGACACAAATACAAAGCCTCTAAAAGTTAAATCCCCGAGTGGGTGGTAGATGCATCTCGACTCTAGTGTACAGAAATGTTGATTCCTGAGCACGAATACTTAAATACTATTTAGTGCACAACTAAATTTTCACATGCTGCAGCTGGTGAGATTCATTCTGAAGTGAAAATATTGGACAGTTTAAGAAAAGAATACAACACACTTAGCTTTAAAATCATGTAGCCAGGCTCAGAACTGTGGCCGTTAATTCTTTCTTGGCTGTCTAACTCAGGGGTGGGGAACCTCTTTCAGCCCAAAGGCCGAATTCAATTCTGCAAAAGCTCTCGGGGGGCCATGTTCCTGTGGTGGATGCGGGCAGGCCAATGACAAAAGGGGTGGAGAGAAAAATGCCTCCCCCAAATCCCACCCAGCCTATTTTGGCTTAAATCTCTTACTGCCAGTAACTAAGCCTTGGGACAGGAATTTCAACCTTTCAGGATGGGGAGAAACCTGCATAAAAGCCCGGGCACCACCAAGCGGTTGGTGAAAAGGCGGCATGGCGCTCTGGGGAAACGCAGATGGCCAGATTGGCCCCTGGGCCTGAGGTTCCCCACCCCTGGTCTAAATACAAAATGCCATTACGCTATTTCTCCTATATTAATTAGATATTAACATGTACATGCCACCTTTGCACAAGCCATCACATGCAAAACAGTTCAAACTACACAAAAACCAGCAGCAGTTCATAGCAACATATCAACAGACATTTTAGCCCTGATATAATTATCACCATAGTAAATGTTGCTGCATGTGTTCAACCAGCAGCTATTCTATCAATAAGCACAACCAAATCCACTGAGGGAGACCAAATGTTATACTGAGCATCCTAGTTCTTTTTTTCTTTTTCTTTCAGAGGAAACACTTCTGGTCCACTTACTAACATGCCTTCTTCAGAAGCCAGTGTGGTACAGGCAATTGTTGCAGAATGAATTAATACAGTGTTATAACAGGCAACACGCTTTCTGCGATGTGTGATATTAGGAGAGGGGTGTGAGAAGAATGTACAGAGGAGTCCCTCTTCCACCTTCCAAGTGGAAGGTGTCTTGTTTGTCTGCCCAGCGAATACTGGAAAATCACTCATGAGGAGCTAACCAGAGTGAACTGAAAAGCCCACAAAGGGTAACTTCATGAAAAGGTCACTAAGATGCAATCCTATACACACTCTTGAAATAGGTCAATGGGACTTACTTCTGAGTAGATACACATAGGATTGCACAGGAAGTCCCTTCTGGGATTCCAGGAAATCCAGAATGTTGTTGTTTTTGTTTTTAAAAGTTCTTCTGGCTTTGGAGTATCAGGCCCTCTTCATACGAGGCTTTTATCCTGCACTTGTGGTCGGTCGGTCATGTAAGTTTGTGACCTTTTCACAATGTCGTCTACCTCTGGTACCTTTCCATCGTTTTTAAGCTTTATTCCCCCTGTTTTAAAATCGCTGAAAGTGCAGTAATAAATATAAACCACCATCAAAGAGATGGTGTATTTCCGGAATCACGCAATATCACAGCACCATCTCCTGGCTGTATAAATGAAACATATGGAACTTGCCCACAAAGGAAATGGCCAAAAAAAAAAAAAAAAAAATGAGGTGGAACCAATCGTAATCCCACAAAGACTCTGGAAAAAGAAGCCCCTGTAAGGGTGCGGGACTTTTGCTTCCTATAGAGATGCTCTCAGGGTCTGTAGAATGCACCCATATGAAGCCACCACAAACCAACCAACCATATTCAAAGGATGTATAAAAAAATTGGTCAGGATTCTTTTCCACATCCCACCTCTTTCAAATAAGCTTGAGAGGATCAGCTAATAGAGAGATAATGCACTTGCCCACTAAGGGCATGACAAACCACCTTTTTCACTTGTATAGCAGTTTATTCATTGCAATTCTATTACATGCAACCCCACCTAATATTCCTTATTCCCAAGTTCACTGTTGTGCAGCTAAGTCTTCTGAAAGACTCCAGAACAAGATGGAACAAAGGTGCCCCAAACCAGATCTGAACTGGGATGGAGTTTTCACCATATTATTTTATTTATTTATTTGCAATATTTATATCCCACTCCACATCAAAGATTTCAGAGATAAAAGAATAAAACACCATATTAAAACAATTAGAACATTTTAAAAGAAACAGATTCTGAACTTAATAAAACGTGGCTGGATACTCAAGGAAGGAATGTATAGTCCAAAACCAACAACAAAACCTTTTTAAAATCCTCCCATGCTTTCGCTGGGTATTCAGATCAGCCCTGAAAGATGGACAAATAAGGAAGCAAAGTTCATCAAATGGTACTGTTACCAAAATGGGAAAAATATGAAGTAAAGTAAAATTAGAATGAATACATGCTTGGTATTTTAACAATATAGGTGAATTTCATCTCAATCATGAGCAATGCAAAGATAATGCAGATAGTGTGTGCTTGTTAAGGAAAATGTTACTTGTCCAGCTTAAAGCTCCATAAACGCTCTGGGACTTGTAACAGCATTAAGCAGCAATGTACATGACTCCCCTAAGAAACATCATTATTCTTACTGAAATTTTCATTTTACTTGAAAGTTTTCAGATATTTCACCTGAGGAGGAGTCGCCAATCAACCCTAGGTGGCATCTGGCCTAATTCCAGTGAAGATACCATCACAATTTCTTTTTGAGAGAGCTACAGCATTAACAGCTGTGATAAACAGCAAAAAGTGTGCAGAGGTCTACTGGTCTGGCAAAGAATGAGAAAGCTATTAAAGCCAGTGAGTAAGTGTTAATGGGGAAAACATTAACTAAATACAATGTCAAAGTGAAGCAATTATTAGACACGTTAGACACATAATTACTTATGTGAGGAAAGGCAACACAGTCACGACAGAGTGCAAAGCAATATTTTTTCAAGGGTTTGTTGAAGATCCCTTAGTCATTGCGCATGGCAAACTTCCCTTTTGCAGGTCCTAGGTCAGTGCACAGCATAACACTTCAGACACTAGCGTAACAGTTCTCACACTAAAGGTAACACAAGTAGGGCCTGCAAAGAACTGTATCTTCATACAACAGATGCGCTCCTGTTCAAGATTATAGTCAGCCAGCTAGCCATGCCATACTTCAGGATACTATTAGGGATGTCAGAGAATTCCGCGACGGATCTCGGTGAGGCCGAATGCCAGTGCATTCGTCCCCCCAAAATCCATCGCAGAATGGCCTGCCCCCCCCGCCCCCCGTGGATCCTCCCCGGGATGAGACTTACCTGGGGCGGATGTTTCGAACGGCAGCAGCTCCAGCAGCAGCTTTGGCAGTGGCAGCAGCAGCGGCTGGTCTTCCAACCGGCTGCCTCCGCCACCATTTGCAGTCTGTGTTTTTTTCCCCATAGACGTGATAGACTTACGTAGCCTATCACGTCTGGGTAAAAAAAACCCAGAACACACATATGCAAATGGCAGCGGCTACAGCCGCCGCCATTTGCATTCCTTATTTTTCGCCGTCTTAGTCTACATAAATATTTACGTAGACAAAGACGAAGACAAGAAAGGGGAATGCAAATAGTGCCCAGTACGCTATTTGTGTTCCCTTTTCTTCATCTTAGTCTACGTAAATATTTACGTAGACTAAGACAGCGAAAAATAAGGAATGCAAATGGCGGCTGTAGCCGCCGCCATTTGCGTACGCATTTTTGTTTTGTTTTTTACCCAGAGCCCTCCGTGGCCAGAAATCCGGCTTCAGGAGGCCCTGGCCTGGGCCTGGCCGGCTGCTCCGCAGAGCCGCCACGGAGCACAGCTGGCCATCGAGGATTCCGGGGGGGAGGACCGGATTGCCTCCCCCCCATCGAGGATTCCGGGGGGAGGGACGGAACGCCTCCCCCCCCATGAACAGAATCTGCGAAAGATAAGTGACTTTCGTACATCCCTAGATACTATAACCTGAAAGGGGCTCAAGAAGGTCAGTTCACTCTCGCTCTCCCTCTCCTTGGTTTTCCCATTTTTCTTTCCCAACGGACACTAAGTGTTCCATGACACTCAACATTCCACCATGAATACTCAGTTTTCATTCGGCTGGGTTTTTGTGGGTGGGGGGAGCTGCTCCCTTTTGTTTCTTGTTTAATGTTTCATACTTCTGCATATCTCAGGGTTCACCCAAACAAGTTGATACCTCCCTCTACTTTCTCAGTGGTCCTGTTTTGATTTCAATCCTGTCAGCACTCACCACCTGAATTAACTATTCGATGGTGTGACGATGGTAATAATATTATGAGGTGGTTCACACAGGCACGCCCATCACTTGATGGCAACAGTACCAAAGAGATTATTTTTAGGTGTGTGAGTCAGCCACCACAGGTCAACTATGCCAGAGGTAAAACTTTGTAAAATATCACCTTGCATTGCCTCAAACGCTAAACCTTTTTAAAAGAGTTGGTTCATACATTCCACTGCGACCCATCGTATGTCAATTAATCAAGTGATGTGCATGTGCTTCTGAAGCCCTCATCACTAAAACCTGGTTCAGATGACACGACAATCCACCGTGGATTAATTAACCCTCGGCCATCTGCCATTATGAATATGCAAGCCCTGGCCAGGGTTTGCCGTGACTTGTTGTGTCATGCAAACCCGGGCAGCAGGGGTTATTTGCAGGTTAAACAACTCTCACGTAACCCATGGTCTGCTTTAGGGTTATGTGAGGCTTCTTTAACCCTCAAATAACCCCTGCCACCCAGGTTTGCATGACACAACAAGCCACAGCAATCCGCAGCTGGGAACTGCGTATTCATAATGGCAGCAGGCATGCTCCCCATGGGTAAGTTAACCCGTGATGAGCTGTCATGTTGGGAGAACTGGCCCTAAACATCCTTGCATTCCTGTTGTCTTCAGCAGCAGGGCCTTTTAAGCTATGGAACCATGGTTCTGGAATGAATTCGATGAGAAGATGAGATATGAATTTCCTTTTAAAAAGACATACAAAGTCATGTGTGCATTTTTGTGCACACATTCATACATATTTTTGAATGGATTTCCCTAATATACACCTTTTTTGCAAGCAGTTTCCCATAAAATATACTTTATTGTACACTATTTTCCTAATGTATGAATGTTTATATTATTATTAATTAGATTTCTTAGACACGTTTCTCCCCTCCCCACCCCCCACCCCAAAAACAGAAAGACAGATAGACTCAAGGTGACTTACAACAAAATCAAAGCATACAAAATGTAAAACAGATAAAACAATTATCCACTAAAATATAACCACCCCATAAAACAACTAAACATCATTGACAACCATAAACAATTCAACTGATGCATTATACAGCCCATCATATGCCATCAAATGCCTGGGAATAGAGACAAGTCTTAACCAGGCACTGAAATGACAACAATGTTGGTGCCAGGCAGGCCTCACTGGGGAGAGCATTCCATAATCAGGGAGACACTACAGAAAAAGCCCTCTCCCTTGTCGCCATCCTCCAAACCTTTCTTGAAGGAAGCCCTAAGAGGAGGGTGTTAGATGTTGATACTATGGTACAGGTAGGTTCATACTGGGAGAAGCACTCCATCACGTACTGCGGACCCAAACCATGTATGGCTTTATAGGTCAAAACCAGGACCTTGAATTGGGCTTGGAAACATACACGCAGCCAGTGCAATTGGGAGGGATTAGTGTTATATGCTCAGAACTTCTGGTCTCCAGTGTCAATCAGTGCATTTTACACAAGCCACCATTTCCAAACCGTCTTCCTACACAGAGCACATTGCAATAATCTAACTTGTATAACCTGATGAGCAAACTAGCTCAAAGTGGGCTAGCTGACACAACGATCCGGTGGATCCACAGTTGGCTACAGAATCGGACTCAAAGAGTGCTTATCAATGGGACCTTCTCAAACTGGGGAGAGGTCATGAGCGGGGTATCGCAGGGCTCAGTCCTGGGCCCAGTGCTCTTCAACATTTTGATTAATGACTTGGAGGAGGAGGTGAGGGAATTCTGATCAAATTTTCAGATGACACAAAATTGGGCGGGATAGCTAATACCCTGGAAGACAGAAACAAAATTCAAAGTGGTCTTGATAGACTGGACCGCTGGGCAGAAAACAACAGAATGACATTTAATAGGGATAAATGCCAAATTCTGCACCCAGGAAAAATAAACCAAATGCACAGTTACAAGATGGGGGATATGTGGCTCAACAACACTACAAGTGAGAACCATCTTGGAATTGTTGTCGATCACAAGCTGAATATGAGCCAACGATGTGATGTGGCTGCAAAAAAGGCAAATGCTCTTTTGGGCTGCATTAATAGAAGCATAGCTTCCAAATCACGGGAGGTACTAGTTCCCCTCTACTCAGCACTGGTTAGGCTTCATCTGGAATACTGTGTCCAGTTCTGGGCACCACATTTTAAGAAGGATGCAGACAAGTTGGAGAGGGTTCAGAGGAGGGCAACGAGGATGATCAGGGGACTGGAAACAAAGCCCTATGAAGAGAGACTGAAAGAATTGGTCATATTTAGCCCTGAGAAGAGAAGACTGAGGGGAGATAGGATAGCACTCTTCAAGGACTTGAAAGGTTGTCCCAGAGAGGAAGGCCAGGATCTCTTCTCGATCATCCCAGAGTGCAGGACACGGAATAATGGGCTCAAGTTACAGGCAGCCAGATTCCGGCTGAACATCAGGAGAAACTGCCTGACTGTTAGAGCAATATGACAATGGAACCAATTACCTAGGGAGGTAGTGGGCTCTCCCACACTGGAGGCATTCAAGATGAGGCTGGACAGCCACCTGTCAGGGATGCTCTGACTTAGATTCCTGCATTGAGCAGGGGGTTAGACTCAATGGTCTTGTAGGCCCCTTCCAACCCTACTATTCTATGATTCTATGTAGTTTACCAGAGCATAGACTACTGAAGCCTGGTTATCCCTGTCTAGAGGCAGTTCACACAGTAGATGCTGGCACTAATATGCCCAGGTTATGGAAGATGACTCAGTCCTTCAACAAATGGCACAAACAATGAACCCTGCAGTGAAAATAAAAGAGGTGGACAACAATATTGGATGGAATCTTGTCACCATCTTTACTGACTACAACTACAGAAATATGAATTAGGGACCTGAAAAAATTGGGTGGGGGTATTCCCTACTCTCTGCATCCAAGAAACTGGCCTGGACGTCCAAGCTACTAGTGTCCCTCAGGTGCCATGCTCACACTTGAGCTTAACCGCCTCTAGTAAACCCTTGAGCATCATGTCATTAGGCTATGATCATGTACCATCTCCAGCAGGTGCACTGCCGCTCGGCCCCCTAGCCAAGTACAGAGGTTTCCCCTTTCGTGGGGGATCCCCTCCTGTCCCTGTGTTATTAGGACAGGAGTTCATGGGCCTTACTTCTCCCTTCACTCCTACTGTCCCACCTGCCTGGTTGCAGCTACTAATATAACAAGCACGCTATGAAGATTTCAAGTGGCAGCCTAACTACCTTAAAATGGTTACCCAAAGGAAAGTGACAAACATGTCCATCTCCAGTCAATCAGAAGGGCATGAAAAAATGCCTTCCTGGCTCCCCTAAAAGAAAGTGACTAGTGAATGCTTGAGGGAAAACCCATCCAGGGTGGGAGAACAGAATGTTCGGCTTGCCAGCCAAAAAAATGGATGCTCAGAGGCATGGGCGTGACCCTGGGTTTCGCCCGATAATCTCGTATGGAAAGGAAAGGTTCCTCCTGTGCAAGCACCGGATCATTACTGACCCCTAGAGGGACACCGCTTGCACTGGCGTTTTCATGGCAGACTGTAGCGGGGTGGGTTGCCATTGCCTTCCCCAGTCGTGACTACCTTTCCCCCAGCAAGCTGGGTACTCATTTTACCGACCTTGGAAGGATGGAAGGCTGAGTCGACCTGAGCCGGCTACTCGAGATCCAACGTTCTGCTGGGATCGAACTCAGGTCATGGGGAGAGTTTCGGTTGCAATATTGCCGCCTACCACTCTGCGCCACACGAAGCTCTATAATCTCATATAGCCTCCCTCTAAAATTCCTTTGCCCTTACAAGGTTTCCCCCACCACTATTTGTCTCAACCGCCCCACTTCCCAATAGCAAGCATTGCTGATGGGGGGCAAGCGCTGAATCATGCATGATACAGAACATATAATCTTTCCGTTAACTCAATCCCTATGTCCCATTTCTCACTTTCTCTCAAAAGACCAAAGGTATATTTTGGCTTAGTTTTCTCCATCAAGAGTAAGTTGTTTTAGAAGAATGGCTATCGATTGCCCTTCAACATATTGATAAACAAGTACATTTTAGGGCCAAATGTGGCAAATCCATTGAACCCCTTTGCAAGCCAACTCTGTTCTTTCATTTGCTAACTGCCTTTCTGTTTCAAATTCAAAGTGGTAATGTACAAAAATATAAAGCAAAACAATTCAGTTCAAAACATAAAAAACAACAAAAACACTATTAAAAAGTGCAGCACCAGCAGGAGTGCAAAGACACCTATCATAGATCCACTTTCAAAAGTTTGTGAGAAACTACCACTGAGAAAGCCCTGCCCCAAGCCGCACAAACATGCAAACTTCTCAAATATAACAAGCACAATCCAATAGGTCATTTAGTGGTTTATACAGATTCAATAATGTCCCCAAAGTTGAGTAGTAAGGGTTATATCAGTGGCAGTGTGAACACTCCATGAAATTTCATATGGTCCAAGTTTCCAGACACCAGGGATAAAAAAATAAAGAAATAATTACAGAATCTGTGATTGACACCAAAAAGCTTAGCAGAAATAATTTAACTGGCCACAAGGGGGGGGGGGGCTCAAGTAAATTTTGATTCATCAGAACACAGTAGTAGAATAAAGAGTAACAAATTCATAGTGATGAAAAGCAAATGTATAGAGAACAAGAGAACTGAGATACAATATATGTTCTGCTACCAATCCTTATTTCATAATAAGGCTAATCTGACTAAACATTCCCTTGTTAACCTAAAATCCTGTACAAGACATTTCCCCACAGAAGAAACTCAGAAAAACTGAGAATTAATCAAGTGTCAAAGAAAATGCTTTTGCTACAGATGTAACAGATCTTCTCTCACAAAAAATACACCTGTTTTTGCTCAGCATTCTCCTGTGAGGATATACTGTAGTTCATTCTCCAAATTTTTAGGAGGTACAAGCATATCTCTTGGGAGGGAACAATCACATCCAGCAAAGGAACGTCTGCAAGCTAGCAAGTGATTGCTGGCTTGATTACATTGGTTAAAAATGGATACTATTTGGCAAGTCTATATGACTAATTCCAGCAGCTTGGCCGTCTTTATTTTTAAACCCACCCCGCTCCCTCCCAGATCCACTCCTCTGCTCTTCATGGATTTGCAAACTACCCAGCTGTGATTTGCCAGTCTTGAGCACTATGAATGCCACAGATCCCTGGGGAACAGCCGCTCCCTCTAGTTTTAGAAGCATCCTGCGTGCCTGGGCAGTTAAAAATGTTAGCCTCTGAGCATTCCTGCTAGACTTAGCACTTCCAACAAGTACCACCCAAAACTGTTGCAGTTTTTGTATACTTCATTCTCCAGATCTTTAGGAGGTGGAAGCAGAGCTCTTGAGAGGGAACAACCATGACTAAAGGAACATAAGGAAACAGAGAACACTGGTTATTGGGTGAAGTAGAAGTGTAATAAATTTTTAAAAAGGGAAAACAAGTAAGTGGTGGGTTATTTTTTATGTTATTTTATTTTACTGATGAGAAAAAAACCCCACCGCTTAAAAATGTAGAATCAAAAACAAAAACAACACCCTTATTATTTGCATCTACATAAACAATCCTGAGATCCAAAAATTCTGCATTACGTTTTGCACAACAAAAGATCATTGGGGCATTCCATGGAGGGAGAACATTCACACACCTACAAGCCTTTTTTTTTGGTGGGGGGAGGGGGTCCAGAGCCACATAATTCCAAAAGCCCATAACAGTCAAGATACCAGTATGACAGAGGGTGCTGAAACAGAAGGTACGTATACACGTGCTCACAAATAGCAGCATGCTGACACTACAAACTGGTTGTACCCTACTCTCTGTGTGTCTGTCTGCATAGCTATTCACACAAACTTGTGCATTGTTACAATGTGGATTCTCTTATAGCTAAGATGCATGGGGCTACAAGTTGTGGAGCAGGGATACACAGCTCATGGCAGAACCGACTCAGCTTTGGAACTGAAACTGTTTTGGTTGCCCTGATGGATGACCTGACCTCCACTGGATAGAAGATACTGTTTTGATATCATCAACCATGGTATCTTTCTGGGATGCCTTGTCAGGATGGGAGCGGGAGCCCCTATTTTGAGGTGGCTCTGTTCATAAGGACATGGGTAGATCCCAGAAGGTGCTGCTGGAAACCACTGCTCCACCCCATGGCCACTGGATTACAGGGTGCCAAAGGATCCATCTTGTCTCCCATGCTATCCAATATTTATATAAAACTACTGGATGAGGTCATCCAGAGCCTTGAGCTAGGGTGTCACCAGTAGGAGAATGGCATACATTCCCCCCACCCCTCTCATTTCCATCCTCTAATTCTGGGGAATTTGGAACCAATGTCTGGCACAGTTTTGGATAGAATGAGCATGACAAATTGAAGCTGAATCCATACAAGATAGAGGTGCTGTGGACTGGGGGTTCTGGTAGTCTAAAATGGGGTTGCATTCCCCTGCAGAAGCAACCTAGAGTTACTCCTGCATCTGGCCCTGCTCCTAGATGCCCAGCTGACAGCAACAGCCAGGAGTGCCTTTTATCAGCTTCGTTTTGAACATCAGATGTACCCTGTTTTTGAGAAAACAAACCTGTCTTCCATCACTTACAGGTTAGATTACTGTAATGTGCTCTATGTGGGGCTGCCATTAAAGATAGTCCAAAACCTTCAATTGGTTCAGAATGTGTCTGTCAGGATACATTGGAGCTGGTAGATGTGGTCATATTACACTGCTCCTTAAACAGTTACCGATTTGTTTCTGAACGCTAGTTTTTACCTCTAAAGCCCTTGATGGCCTGGCACCACAGGATCAGAAGAATTGCCTCCCCAGGTACTTTGCTCCACTTCTCAGGCCCTTTTCCAAATTCCCCCACTGTCAATGGGTGTTTGCTGGATATACAGCCTTTTTGGTAGTAGTACCCAAAATCTGGACCTGCCTCCAAAGAGAGGTATATCTGGCCCCATCACCGCTCATCTTTCAAGGATGAAAGTTTTATTGCAGCAGGACTTTCCAAGATAGTGGATTGTTTTTTAAAATAAGGAGTTTGCTGCTGCTGCCACCACTGCTGCTTTGCGGAGTGGGAAAAGGAGTTGAAGTATAATACTTAAGTAAATAAAATCTTATTATCCAACCTCGAAATTGGTGACGGAAGTGGAGGGCACTGTACCTGTCAAGCCACCCACACAACTGACACATCAACCAGAGTAGCCCTGAGCACCCCCACCACAAACAAACCATCTGGATGAGGTGAGCAGCAATAATCCGAACATGGATGACACATGTCCCAAGAGTTCCTCCCCTACTCATATGTGGGTAATGGAAGTTGATCCCTTCCTGCCCAAGCATTGAGCAGTTTCAAGGCTAAAGCATTGGTGCAGCCCAGCCTAAGAAGTTGACCATCTGCCCAACCCAATGATTTCATCAGTTTTGTGGGTACATTTATTTCATAGCATTATGAAATTATACAGTAATACAAGTTAAATCTAGAGTACTGACTAATTATGTATACACCATCTAGAAGTGCCATTTCTTCCTACAATTTGTGAGAGTATTTGATTCTCTCCCACTTAAAAACCTTCCCATTAATCCCATTACAATCTTTTGTTACAGATGTTTTCCCAGAAGAAGAATTTGTTCCCCCAGCTGCTATTCTTAACTTTTTCCATTAATCAACATGTTGGCAAAAAAAATTATTATTAGCATGTGCGATTGCTTGCTTAAATCAGACCTTCTTTCTCCTTCCAGATGACACGGTTCACATTTAGCTTCTGATCATTTTCCTGGCATCATCATTTTTAAAGCCAAGCACCATACAACCAACAGTCCTGTAGAAATCACTTGGATGTTTATTTTGCTGAGATGACGATCACTCTGCCAGCACATGCAAAAGTTTGCATTAATAGGGCTTGGTTAATAGAGAAGACCTGCCTTTCTGCAATGAGGAGAGAGACACCTGTAAGTCACAGCTTCTGACCAAGAGACATCTTCCCACTTAATCGGGATGCATGTCAAGTTCAAGCTATAAATGTCTCTATGGGATCATGGCTGCAACTGGGGGGCGGACTGGAAAAGCGGTCAGAACAAGTGCTAGCAAGGGCAAGGCATAGGTGAAAGGCAGCTCTGTTATCAGTAAAGGCAAGTGTGAACCAGAGTATGGGTCAATGTGTACCCAGAGTCCATGGTCAATGGAGGACTGAAAGCAAGAACTAGGGAATGAGGGATAGCACCAGCCCTGACACAAGTAGGCACAAGTTCAGGGTTCAGATTCAAGGTACTACGTACGAACATGGATCTATGTGAACATCTGTTCAGGTGACAACTTGAGCACTGACCTGGAAGTTTTTATCTAAGCCCAGAGATAGCCCAAGACATTTTGGCGACTGAGACACACACAAAAACCTCATCCACATGGCAACATGTGGTGGTAAAAATATTATAATAAATTAAATACTTGACCATTTGCTGCCCTTTAAAAGTGTCCCAAAATCTACTGCTTAAGGCATGTTGTCCTGCTCCCTAACAGGAGTGGCCTTGTTTGAGGCAGGTTCATCAATAACTAATAAAACACCGTTTGTTTTTGTTGTTGTTGGTCTGGAGCCAACAGATATGCTCCGGGGTCTATCTGCTTCAAGTGTCTCATGTGCCTATTTGCACAAGTAGGAAATGCTTCAACATTCAACATGTTGGACAGCAGTTTGGAATTAAAAAAACAAAGATTAAAAAAAGGACATTGTCCAATTGTTTTTCATTTCCTCTGTTCAACTCTCCTCACATTTTGACTGCTTGTTTAAGTCATTACCAAGTTTTACACTACAATTTATTTTAAAACAACACCTAACTGAATTTGAAACCCAATGAGAATAAAATAAAGACCTTCTCCCAAGTTGATTTAATTCTATCTGAATTTTAAGAATGAAGAATTAGTCTTTCCATTAATGCCTTCTTTAGCTTATCCAGACTAGTAAAGCTATCGAGTAGATGTTATTTTTAAAACAGTTGCCAAGGATAATATAATGGAAAACATGACCAAGAGCATTTTTCCTCTCAGGTGCAAGGCATCTTTCCCTTTGGAATTTAAAGCAATGCTCAGTCATATGTTATCCTTCAAAATTAAATATTGTACTTATTATTTTTATCATTTCATGAAGTGTTCATAATTCCAAGAAACTACAATGTATGAGCACTCAGGAGTGTCTTTCTGCAGGCCTCAACACAAACTGTGTTGCTTCAGACTCTCCCAACTAAAGATCTCCCTCCTGGTAAAACCAAGAATTCAGCAGCATAGTTGGGTGTCCATTGCCCTTTCTTTCTGAGAACAATTTCAGCATACAGTGCTTTAACCTAAGTTATCATGATTTTATGACCACAAACAAAAGGATAAGAATACATCATAAACAGAGATTTTTTTATAAGGAAATATAAGTTTCCTCCTACCAGTATTTCTGAAGGTGAAATCCTTGGCATATTTTAGACAGAAAAACATCCTACAACTCCCAGCATTCAGCTGGGGAATGCTTGGACTTTTTTCTGTCTATACATGCACTGGATTGTGCCCTACATTTATATTTTTTATTTGCAAGGTATTTTCATATTCACATAATTTATTTAATTTTTGAAGCTGCTTTTACTTCCTTACCTACTGAACAAAACCTATACTGAGCATTTATTTATTTATTCTGAAGAACTTCTCCTTAAATATAAAGCATTTACTGGACACAACTAAAAGTAGTTTTAAACACAACCATGTAAGGGATTGCATAAAGGATAGCATTTAGCATGTAACACGGATACCGCTTTGTAACCATGCCCTCTGCCTATCTGGTGGAAGTGATGTTTAAAATAATAATGCTTGCGTTTGATGCCCAACAAAACTCATAGGACACAGATCCAATTAAATTACTTGTTACATGCAGCCTACTCCTGTGCAGAAGTATTCAGAAGCAAGTCCTACTGACTTCAATAGGTCTTACTCCCAAGTTAAGTGTATTCAGGACAACAGCTTAAGTCCTGAAATCAACGGAACAAGTTAGTCACAACTGGACAGAGGCCAAACAGGTTGAAAGTTATTTGTGTATAGGGTTTCTATTTGTCATCACTGGGATATTTTCAAGGAAGATTACAAAGAGATCATACATTTATATTTTCCAGATAGACCATTAGATCTCTTCTTATTTAATTATGTAAGGGCGCAATCCTTTGGCTGCTAGTCAGTGACTAGAAGGCCATAGGATTGGTCAGTTCCTGGGAACTGACCTCAGAGCCCGCACTCCAAGGTCGGTTCCCGGAGAACTGATCCCCACCCCCTCACACACCACCTCGTAGGCAGTGTGGATCAGCCCCACACTCCATGCTCGTAAGAGCAGCGTGCAGTGGTGAAAATGGGGTGTTCCCGGGGGCAGGGCAGGGATGTCGGAAATGCCGGTACGACACATCCTATATGTCAGCCAGCCACCTCTTCCTGTGCTCTGAGGTCCCGCAGTTAGCCGAAATCAGCTGTCCAGCCGCGAAAGCAGGGTGGGGGGGGACTGAGGAGGACTCTGCACCACTCCTCCCTCCCTGCACTGGATAGGAGGTTGCCCCGGGGTCAGACGCGACTGTTGATCCACGTAGGATTGCTCCTGTCTGTCTCAGATTATCGGTCCTTGACAATTATATGGATTCGACAGATGGTGATCACTCATCACTGGTAAAGTGCCTTGCCTTCCCTCAGCTCAAGATTAATTGCAGGAATACTGGGATACTGCCAAAATGACAAAGTTTACACATGTTATTAGGCTATAATATAGACAACAAAGTTTGGGTTGTTATGATCTAAGTTGGAAGCCATTCGTTTATTTGTTTAGAAGTTAGAAGTACTAATTAGTTGCACAGGTTTGCTTCCAGTGTTTTAGATAATATTAGTTTACTATACCTGAATTGAAAAACCATGAGAACCTCCCTCCCATGGTGAAGGAAAGAAAACCAGAAAATGTTGGAAATTTGGTGGCACGTTCATAATGGTGGTGGCAGACACAGGAGGGACTTAAAACATAGAAGCCAATGATGTCATGGCACCATCCAATAATTGCCTATGATGCTCACATAGCTGTTGTCCCCACAGCAAAAAGGCAACAACACACACAAGCAGAACTTGTTTGGGAAAGAATTGCCACTTTCCACCAACTACAACTGGCAGTTTGAATGGCAGGAAGGGATGCTTCTGGGGGCAAGGTCATCTGGGCAGATTAAGTGATCATTGCACAATTCACCTGGGTAAACCACAGCATCTAGAATAGGAAAGCAGCCTGGAAAGTGACCATATAAAGAAGGAAAGGATTATTTTATTTTGGAGTTGTGGTTGGTCTCTACTGGACGGTTATTATAGGCAGAATTACACAGCTGACATTTTCTAGCCAGCTGCCCTTGTCTACAATCATTAACACAGCTTTTTTTCTGCTTTCACTTTCTTAAGGGAGAAGATACACAAACCACAGCTGTCATTGCACTGAAGGACTTCTTTAACATCCAACTTTATCCTTCAGGCTTAGGGAAAGTAAGCCCCTTACATACATATATTCATTTATTCATTTATAAAACTCAATATCCATCTTACTAACTAATGAATTCTCAGAGCAGCATACAAAATTATAAATATCACACATGCAGGGTAAGGGACATGTTACTTCCCATTCCAGCACCACTATCAAACTAGGACAGGGCAGCACATCCCTTCCCACATCGTCACTGCTTTCAAACAATACCAAGAGCAGGGTGGAAGTAGCCATTCCACATCGGCTGCTAACATACAAACTGGGTCTCAGACACAGTTCTACACAAGTTACTTCAAGGCAAACACAAACATCAAAGCAACAGGCTGATATCTATCTATGCATAACATATGGGGATTTTCTGGAGCCACTCTGTCTGCCATCCAAAGGGCACTGCCACATCTTATCTGTATAGTTCTAAACTTCATATCCTGCATTACTAGCCCATAGGGTTCTTACAGATCAGCATCTTATAGAATCATAGGGTTGGAAGGGGCCTACAAGACCATCGAGTTCAACCCCCTGCTCAAGGTGGCTTTTAGAATGGAACCAGCTGCGGAGGTGGCAGGGGTAATTGTTTCAGAACTGGCTTAGGGCTGCTTCACGCGTACTATAGTTCTAACAGATGTTTACTGCATATCTAACGTTTGCCACACAAAGCATGAGATGAATGACATACATTTACTTTACAAATGTGTACATCGTGAAAACATGAAGTGTGGACTCAAGGCCAATCACAGCTCATCACAGCATTTTTAAAGTTGTGGACAAGGGGTGAAACAAACACTGGTACTTGTCCCATATATCCCAGCTTGCAAACAGGAACATGCTAAACCTATAGCGAGATTCACTTTACACATGAAACCCATGGGACAGCTGATGCTGGGTTGTATCTGATGTGAGTCTAACTAAAGTCCCATTCATTTCAATGGGTCTAAGTATGAATGGCAACGGATACATCCCTTTGAAAATGCTGGAGGCAGCAGCATTTCTGTACAGAAATACATGTTTCTGTACAGCTGTACATGTTTCTGTACAGCTGATAACTAATAAGGCAACAATGGTTAGCCCTAACCATGGTTAAACATTATGTCTGCACCAGGCCTGCGACTATACGGAGCCAGCTCAACTGAACAACCAACAACAGGAGCTGCCTTGGCACCTTTTTTTTTTTTTGGTAAGGTCACCACTGAAGCAGAACGCAAACCAAGAAGTACGTTCCCAGACACTTGTAATTGAAGAGTTGTGCTCCAGCCCTTTTGCAATACTGCAAGGACTCCTGTCACACGTCTTAGATCTTTTAGTAGAGCCCCATGGCCTAGCAAAATGATATACAAGACAGGGTATTAATTTAAATCAAAGCGATTTTTAAATCACCAAGAGGGGGAAAAAGACCGATTTAAAGCATTGATTTAAATTAAAACATTTCCATTTCTTCTAAATAAACATTCACATTAATTATTTGCTATAACCACAGAAACAAACTGATTTATAGAGTACCAACTGAGCCAATTGCAGAGATCAGGTACTTACTAAGCACAAAACAGGAATAGAAGGTCAACAAGTTGAATCAGTGAATGACACCTATGCTGACTTGTCAGTCTCTGGCAGGCAGAATCAAGCCATAATATAAGGACATGAACTATTGTGCTGTATGATGACTGATCAAAAGTTTTACTCTCAGTTCTTTCTTTACAAAGAAAAGCAACCTTTCATAAATTCATAATAGGATTATAAATTCAGTTTTGAGAGTTTATATGTTTGCATTTCATTTGCAATCAGATTATTTTAAAAAGACAAACTTACTATAGCTGAAACCTTTTTTAAATTCAGGTTTAAAATCCAGTCATCAACATTTGGCCACACTAATAGAGTGTGAGAAGCCTAAAAACTGCCCCAAACAGGACTGCAACAATTTCTTCCAGTTCACACAATGGAACTGATGGTAGAGAGGGCTAAAACTGCAGCTTTATTCATGTGGGAACTGTTTAGTGTTTATTCCAGTTTGAAAATAGAATCTTCCGAAAGTCAAAATATCCAGACTTGTGACTCTTATTGACTAGGTCAGTTGCAGGACTAGTTCTCTCCCCCACCCCCAACCACAGAGAACATGGCCACAATCCAGTGAGAGTTATGGACTTAAGTCCCACTGAAGTCAGTTGGGCTTAAGGGTGCTTAACTCTGGCCCATGACTCTAAGCACAACAAAGTTAACTGATGTTTTACCATGGACACTAGTAAACCCTGGTGGGGACCCAAGGCTAAGTACTTTTGCCAACACCTGTTTAACATCCCTTGACACATTAGGACTTCAGAATAAAAGGCAACTATGCAAAGAGTAGCATTTACTCATTTATAAGTTATTTTAGGGCTGAATCCATACTTACTAAGAAACAGAGAAAATCAAAAAAAGAAATAGCCTCAATAGGCGTAACACTCAAGTGTAGCACAGTGGCTAAGAGTGCAAGTTCAGAAGTCTCCAGTTCTGCCTCTGTGCCTGTCATGGGTATGCAAATCACAGCCACCCCATCACAATGTTCAAACTTATCAGAAGTGGGTCTTCTTTCCCCAACCAGAAGACTCAACTTCCAAAATTTACCTTTTGATTTCATATTCTGCCAGTTTTATTATCAACTAAACACCTACCCAATTGGCAAAAATAATAAATGATCTCATACATACTGGAAAGAAAGCTAGATTGAACAAAAGCCCAATATGTAGAAGTACAAAACAAGGGAGATTAGGCATACCACATCTTCAATGGTACTACAATGCATAACAATTCAAAAAGCAGGTAACAGCAGTTATACAAAAAGATGACAAAAAAAGTGTAGACACTTAACAGAAGGCACTAAAAACACAATCCATAATATCCACAGCACACCTTTTTTTGATACAAAATTAAATGACCTGTTTGCACAGCACAACAACTCATCATGGTGAGCCACCCTGAGAACCATGGCTTGTTGTGATGTCTGAACCTGGCAGAGCAACTTCATCACACAGGTTGTTGGGAATGGCTAGAGAGCCACCCAGCAAGAGCAGCAAAATCCCCTGCCGCTCCTCATGATTTTCTTAATGACGCTGCAATCCTCCCTCATCCCTTCTTAGTGTCCTCCACCCCATGCTCCTAAAAATAAAAAAGAAAGGACACCAGAGTGTCCCAAACGTGTTCACAATTTTTTTTAAAAAAAAAGTTCGGTCTTGCACATGTGTGCAGATGCAAAAGTCCGCTGCTATGAAATTTGCGTAATTTTCCATTCAGCTTTGCTGCTCTACCATGAAATTTGCATAGTTTTAGCAATTTGCCTCACTGTTCTGCCATGCACTCTGCATAATTTTCTCCCCAGCTTTACTAGTCTGCCTTGAAATTTGAATATATTTACCAATCCCCATTGCTGCTCTGCCTTGAAATTTGCATATCTTTCTCAATCCCCCACACTGCTCTGCCTTGAAATTTGAGCATGTTTATCAATCCATCTCACTGCTCTGTAACCCACATGTATATCTGACCACTAACAATGGAAACCAGTGAAGGGAAGTGACAGGTAGGGCAGGAAGGGGGGGAGAGCCGAAAGCAACCAGCAGTTGCAGGAAAAGGATCTTTTGGGGAGGGTGTGCTTATTTTGAGAGTAGGTGAAGCAGGCTTAAAAAAAAAAAAAGGAGTTCAGTAGCAAGGGAAGCACTGAAGGGGAGCATGAAATTGACAAGGATATTGACAAGACGGGGATATCTGTGTGCTTGGCTAAATAGCAGACAGGCAGCCTTGTGCTCTTCTGCAAGGCCCCGAAAATAATTATTAAAAAATTGAGAATACATTACCATGTTCATAAAGGCTCAGAAGGGCGGGGAGTTTCCTTCAGGAACTGGCAACTCTAGCAGACCAATTGCAGAAAGGGTTCTGAGGGAGGGACCAAGGAAATCTGTCAGGGATGCTCTGACCTGGATTCCTGCATTGAGCAGGGGGTTGGACTCAATGGCCTTGTAGGCCCCTTCCAGCCCTACTATTCTATGATTCTATGATTCTATGAAATGGGGAGTTCTGCCACAAAGGCCCCTGGGGTACATGCTGGGAACCGGCAGGAGGACTGAGGTGCACTGAGGAGGAAATAAGCCACAGCAAGCCACAGAGTGCCCATCATTTGTCAGGTTTACAAGCCAACAACCAACCCATGGCATCTTATTCTCAGAGTGACTTAGCATGACATGTGAATTCGCCCAATTAGTAAATACCATTGAAAATCCTTACTACCATTGATAATTAGCCTTATCTTTCTAATTTGGAAAAATTAGCCAAAGATGATTAGCCTTATCTTTCTAATTTGGAAAAAAATAGTATAAAAATTCTCCCCCCTCACTCTCAGCCCTTATCAGCTTCTTAAACCACATAGTATTTTAGAACTCTCACAAGTGTGAACAAATATTAAAATTGGAATACAAAAGATTTATTTTGAGTAAAGACGTGTTTATTGGAGTTCAATTCCAAAACAATGAGGAGACATTAAAGCAAGCTGGATGCAAATACACAATACTACATGCACCAGTATGAATGCAACAGTTACAAGCCAAGCAATTAGAGCTATCACAAGTTTTGAAAACTTAATTCCATCATCTGCATTCCATCATCTGGATCAAACACAGGAAGACTGTTCTCAAATATATACAAAATACTAGTTACAGAATCAACAGGGAATATAAATGGGCCTAGAGAGGTTTGGGTAGGAGGATAAAAAAAATAGATCCAGAACAGTGGAAGACAATAACCCGATTTGCAAGTCACAGTGGCAATTCCTCGGTTATTTAAGCACACAAGCCACAGACTTGTCATTGCTGCTTTTAATGTGTGAACCCATAACTCTGGGTTGTTTGTGGTTAAACAACCCAGAGTTAACCCAGCAATTGCCCATGGTTTGTAGGTGAGTTAATGCTGGGTTGTTTAACCTATAAACAGCCAGAATTTCTGGATCTGCAAATCCTGAAACATTAGACGTGGAATCAATGAGCACATGGCTTGGGCACTCCACTCATTCCTGCATTTCCCGGGTTAAACAACTCAGGAATTGCCACTATGACATGCAGACCAGGTCATTATGGACGAAGAGACCCTTTCAATTTGTTTTGGCCAAAATAAAGGAAAATACCGTCAAAACGATTCAGAGACACCGCACATCGGCAACAACCCGAAGTTAACAAACTGTGGGTTGTTGAAAAGATAGTGGGAGCATGCATGGATGCTGGTTCCTTCAGACTGACCACCACTGCAATAAACAATCGAGGGACACCCTGTTCCTGGGTTTGTTTCTGTGACATCCAAACCTGGGACTCTGGGTTGCTGGGGGACAACAACTCAAGGTTTAAACCCAGGGTTTAAAAGCAGCCAGAAGAAATACTGACAGATAATTTCATCAAAATCTGGTACTGTTTTATTACATATGGAAATACAAAGAAAGAATACTGATCATTGAAGACACATGGCTCCTCTTTGTGAAAAGGCATAATTGAGTAACACAGACCATCTATGAACGTCACATACTCTTCTTATATGATTAAATCGAACCATCCTCTAGAGCAGGGGTCCCCAACCCCCAGGCCGTGGACCGGTACCGGTCCGTGGCCTGTCAGCAACCGGGCTGCAGGGGTGTGCAAAACCTTGGGTCCGTTGGGTCCGTTGGGTGGGAGGCAATCTGTCCCTCCCACCCACCCCAGAATCCTCACCAGCCCCTGCCAGCTCCACTTCGCAGTGAGTCTGCAGAGCTGCCAGCCAGCTCCAGCTGCTGGGATGCAAATGGCGTCCACTATGCGGATGCCATTTGCGTCCCTTTTCGACAAGTAATAGGTTACATAAACCTTTACGCACACCACTTGTGTCCCAGCAGCCAGAAGTCTGCCAGCGGGGAAAAAAAAAAGCATCCATGGAAAAATTGGACCGGTCCCTGGCGCCAAAAAGGTTGGGGACCACTGCTTTAGAGAGATGGTTTTATTATTGTTGTTTTCTTATATGGGTTTTCGACCCCATACACACACACACACACACACACACAAAACATGGAAGTGCTATCTGTGCACAAGAACATTTGAAGCACCTCTTCTTACAGTAGGGATGCCAATCCACATGCCAAAGCCCAATGTCGAGAAATTTCTGATTTAGTGGAAAACAGATCTCTAGGAAAACAGATGCCAACTCTTCCTTATTAAAGTTGCTGCTTTTTCGGCCAATGCATATCTCTAGGGAAAGCAACCTTAAATGCAGAATGTGAAGGCGAAAGGAAAACAGGACTTGTTTGCTGTTGCCTTGCAGGTATTAAGGAAGCATTCTTATCAACTGGCAAAGTTTCTAAGGAATACAAGTCTATGGGAAAGCCTTCCTTAGGTTAACAATATCATAACAAAAGTTCCAACAACAAGGATACAGCATGACAATAAAGGCAAGAATGGGATGTGTAACTTGTGTGGTAAAACAATACCATCAGGAATTAATCAAGCACCATGTGCAATTTTATTGCTGTATTATCTTCTTAGAAATCTGCAGTAGAAGTAACTGTTTTTGCAGATGCTCTTCCTAACTGTGCATTACTCTAATCTAAAAAAAAGAAAAAACCCTTAGTTCTGCCATTATTAATGTTTCAAAGTTACAGGTGGCTACTTTACGTAGTCTGAGCCCAGCCTGCCTTCAGAAGTGCCATTCACCCATGAGTCTCCTGTGGGGCAGGCTTTGACCTGTTTTTCCTTAGCTTAGAAGTAACTGTGGTTAGGGAAATTCGCTGTCTACAATGGTCCCCAATTCACAGAACTCACTTCTAGGTAAAGTTGTGTTTTTCCCGATTTTAATAATTTTTAGGAGACAAGTGAACCATTTTCTTCTTTCTTTTGGTTCATTCCCTTTCATGATATTTTAATAGTCTGTTTTTAGCTGTCTTTTAATGCACTGAAGTAGCCTTTTTTACAGTTCAGCTTTTATGACGATATTTTGGGCACCTCTATACCAGTCTAAAATCCTGCATTTAAAACCAGGCTTTCTGCTTCCATTTTAAATGCAGGATCACAACTTTACATGCGCTCCCCCCGCCCCGCACTTCTCCCCGTATCTGAGTCTTCCATTATCTTTCATTGATCTCGCACCTCTTCTTGCCGCTTTAACTCTTTGTACGAAGGAAACTGAAGCGGAACACAATGGGGTAATTTGACAGCTGATTATCTGCAATCTATTTAAAAACGGAACAAAGGGCATTTAGTGCAGGAGGGTCATGGCAGGGTCACGGAATCATGTAAAGAGCCCGCAAAATTCCGTGAAGGAGCAATCTCAATCACAGTATAAAAGCTCGATGTGATGAAGCCCATTGTGAATTGTTGGTCCAGAATACTGTGGCTGGCCGGCTAACTGGGGCCAGTTACAAGGAGCATGTGACTTCCTTGATAAAACATTTTCACTGGCTACTGGTCTGTTTCCAGGCACAATTCAAAGTACTGGTTATGACCTATGAAGCCCTATATGGCTTGGGACCAGGCCACCTGAAAGTCTGCCTTCTCCCATATGAGCCTGTCCAGGTCTTAATGTCTTCAGGAGAGGCCTTCTTTCAATACTGCCATCTTCAAAGACATGTTTGGTGGCAGCACAAGCGAGGGCCTTCTTGGTGGGCGTTCCCATGCTATGGAACTCCTGCTGAGAGAAGATAGGCTTGATCCCCCTCTGCTGCCCTTCTGCTGACAGGCAAAGACCTCTTTATTCAAGTAGGCCTTTGGCATGTAAGTGGGTCTGTTGGCTTAGATGCTGTTTTATTCTGTTTTTATTATGTTTAATGCACTGTTTTATTACTGTTTTAATCAAGTTTTATTTATGATTGTAAGCCATTTTGAGTGCCATTTTTCTTGGTTAAAAGGTTGGATACAAAACAGATAAATAAAATAAAATAACAAATTGTTTTGAATTCACTGAAAAAAATACAAAAAAATACTATATTGGTTTTATTTATTTATGTTTATATACCACTCCACATCTAAACAGATTCTGGAGCAGTGAACAATAAAAGATAAAAAGAATAAAACACCATATTAAAACAAAGTACCAATAAAAACTGTTGCCAATCCATCAAGGAAGGCTTCTTGAAATAAAGATGTTTTCAGGAGGTGCCAAAAACAATACAATGTTGGTGCCTGCCTGATCTCCAGAGGCAAGGACTTCCACAGAAAGAGGGCCACCACACTGAAGGCTCTTCTCTAGGTGGACTCCAATCAGACGATAGGTCCATTCAGAACTACCAGGAGCATGTAATCCGATGACCTCAGTGATGACACCGAGATCATTGTATATAAAATGCTTTGAAAAATACTGGGCACCACCCAGCCCTTTCCACATGCAGAGACTAGAGTATTTATTTATTTATTTAAAATATTTATATCCTGTCTTTCCAGGAATCATGGCCAAAGCAGCTAAAAACAATAACAGATATCAAACAAACAGTTAAAAATAGCTGCAAAGCTAGTCAAAGAAGAAAAGCAATAATGAAGTGGGATTAAAGCATAACAGAAGAGGGGATGAAATAGTAACAAAATAATATAAACAGTAGCACGAGCAACATGTCAAAGAAAATAAACATGAATAACCTTCCAGGCCAAACGCCTATTTAAACAAAGACGTCTCACAGCAGAAATTATGATCCCAGCTACAGCAGGGCACCAAACCTCTTTCAACCCAAGGGCCAAATTCCATGTTGGGGGCTGCATTCCAAGGGTGGGCAGGGCCAAAGACAAAAGGGGCAGGGCCTATATACCAGCACATTTTAGCTCTTACTGTCAGTAACTACACTTTAGGAAAGGCATTTCGTCCTTTTAGAATGCGAGGAAAGCTGTACAAAAAGCTGGGAAACCACCAAACAATCGGTGGTTGGAGGAAAGGGGATTGGTGTGGCCCTGTGGGGAATCACAGAGGGCCAGGTTGGGAGACTGGCACCCCTGCCGTAGAGAAACCATTAGACTGCTTGGGGACAGCCATGGAAAAGGCTCCCTCGCTCACTCTCGCTCTCAGCCCCACCAAGCACAACTTAGAAATTGGCATGTTGTGCCAGAGAGCGTCTCTGTAAGATTTTAACACTCAGGCAGGCTCAGAAGGGAGCAAGCGGTCCTTCAAGTATCCTGGCCCTAACCCATTTGGAATATTAAAGTACAAAGAGACTCCTAAAAGAACGAAAACTTGTCCATCAACCCAGCCTTTGCCTGGGCATTGTGCTGGGCATGTTCAATCATTCCTAATAAGCCAAGGCCTCCTGCACACTACTTGTATACATCCAGTGGCCCGCCGCTTCCCATGATCCTCACGCCTGGTCCCGCCGAGAGTAGAATGCACACTGTAGGAGCAACATGGAAGCACGGGTGCATTGTAGGAGGTGTAGGGAAGCATCTCTTGGGAAGGCCTCGACTTCAGGAAAAGCCAGGTGAATTGCAGCATGGCCGCCACAAAGCAGACATGAGGTGTCAAAGACAGCTACATTCTCTGAGAAGTCCCCGTCTCTGCTCTCCATCTGTGGGGTCGCGCCCTAAGTACATTACATGAGATCGGTGATTTTGTTGTAACAACCCCAGTATACTTTTGCAAAGCCAATATATTCTTTCCATGAAATTGAGATGCATTCATTGAAAGGAGATACATACTGTCCCTTCAATAATGCAAACTGCATTAAAAGACAGGCCTCACGGTGCAGGTGCGCTTATTTGGAAGTCTTGTTACTAAAAAGGCCTTTAAATATATTTGGCAGCAACAGACACATCTAGCTAAAGCCATAAGCAGCAACAATCCAGTTTCCATTGTCACCCCCTAGAACTTATACGAAGTCTAATGAGTTATTGTATCTTGTATTAGGGGTTTCCTAATGCAGACCAAATCTGCAAATCAAAATAATGCCGTACCATTGTGTTAGCATGCTGGCTTTCGTAGCAGTTTCCTGATTCACAACACAGAGCTACCACATTGTGCTTATCCTGAAACGAAACCACCATTCAAAAACCAAAGCCCTCAGGAGGCAGAAGATGCAAACAGGACCTGTCTGGGCTGACCTCAGAACCATGTCTACATGCTTGTAGATTTATTTATTTATTTATTTATTTAAAATCATGTCTAGGCCACCTTTAAGGGTGGGACCTTCCCAAGATGATATACATGGTAAAAACCATACAAAACAGGTACAATTACAATTCAGTAAATACATATTCAATAAAGGTTCCATAAAAACAGTGATCACTAATAAAAAAGATGGAATAAACAAGCAACACAGTCATAGAAGTCAGGACAGACAGAATAAATCAGATATCTCTGGGAAGAAGAATAATGGAATGATGGAATGGATACATCCTGCTTGAATGGGCAGACGATGCACTCAAGAGACAGACTCAAGACTCATTTCCTTAAGATGTTTTTACATGATGGCATGTCCTCTAAAACAGGGGTGGCCAAATTCTGGTCTTCCAGATGTTGTTTGACTGGAACTTATATCATCCCTCCACATTGGCTATTCTGGTGAGGGCTGATGGAAGTTGCAGTCCAACAGCATTTAGAAGATCACAAGTTGCCCACCTGTGTTCTCAAAGGTCTTCAACAGCCCCACAACAATGTCCAATCCACATGTGGTCCCAGTGTCAATGTCCTACAAACAGTGAAATTCAGAACAGAGCATCAGGCTTGCCCTTTGCCCCTTCAGTATAGAACATAACGTACAACACAGAGCAGCCCACGCACACACATTATTGCAGGTCCTGGCCAAATGAATCATTCCCACCAAAGGAAGGTCACAAAAGCGGGGTCTATATAGGAGTACACATATGCACCTAGCATCATATGTTATATGCTTATGCAAACGTTAAGGAGCCCAACAGATAGAAACAAATAAAACATGCTCACACATGGCATGTAAATGCTATTCAATTCTGTATAACTTAAGCTTCGCTAAAGTTGATACAGAATTATTCAGATATATATATACATTTCTGATTGAAATGGCTGAAATGTCTAAGACTACAAGAACTGCCTTTCAGAAGGTCCAAAACAAACTGCAGATGTTACACCTTATTTGATAATACTACTTGCTGCCATTTTTAACCCCATGCAATCTTTAATGTTCAGTGTGGATATTTAACTTCAAAGTTTAAAATAAAACAAGAATCTATAACCACTTCAAACAAGATTAACATCCAATTAATGGCCTTCCCCTTCTCCTGCCAACTCTCCAGCTCCTGCCAAAAGGGTTTGACATAAGTAACCATTCCAATCAGTCCATCCTCTCCACATCAGGCTACTCCTGGGCCTCTCCCCTGCCCCCATATGCACCATCCTCAGATTTCAACCATCACACCCTCAGGCTTGTTTATCTCCTTCAGCAAAAGACTTCGTCTCCATCATTGCTTTGGTCCTCAAGCAAGTCCATTCTGAGCAATCATGCCCCTCATTCCAGCCTTGCCAACCCTCAGGTTAACTTTCAGACATATGCCCAGTCACAAAAGGGTCTCATGTCCACAGCCACCAATCACATTTTGCCAGAAATTCAATAATTGTTAATTTATTAACGACAGAATTGTAACCTTGAGGTTTAATGGTAATTAAATATTTCTAATGATTATTTTTTAAGATTTATTATGTCCCATCTTTCAAACAACTGGGTTCCCAAATTGCTAGTAGTCCTCCCTGTTCGCCATCTCATTGCATCTGCTGAATACTATTCTGCTTACTGTTACTTCCCTTCCACCCACGTTTGATGGAAAATAGAAACAATAGCAAGGCAGGGACAGCAGCCCAGTGAACATGACAACACTACTGTATGTTAGCATCTACTGCAAACTGTGGGGGTAGAAAATAATCCATGTTTCTCATAGATTATTTAAAAATTTACAAACCAGGGGAATTGAGGCTTGAGAGCATTTCTATACGATCAGTTGAAAAGTGCTCCTGTTTGTAATATTTCCAGTCCCCCTTCAACAATACCATGATATCCAAGTTATGACTAATAGACAGGGTAGTTTTGGTTTGTGATATTCACCCAGCCCTTTAAAAAATCTGGTTAGAAGTGCACTCCAACACAGCATGAGGAGGACTGCACAGCTGCCAAAAAATAAATTAAATAAATAGTTCACATAATAATGAGGTCATGCGAAGGGGTTGAGGGAGTTATGTCCTTCAATAATTATGTCACATAAATATTTAGTTGGTACTTTGTGAGTATGTGACCCTTGTGGAACCATTAATTGTACGAAACACCAAAGTCCTGAGTGCTATGCAAATGCAATATGCTAAGAAAGCTTATGGGAAGGTGCATGGCTTGCACACAAAGGAGCAATAAAAGCATGTTTATTAGGCAATGAAGTGATTGATCAAAAAGTCACCTTACAGATAGGCACTTGCCAAGGTTATCTAGTATGTTCATGGCCAAACTAGAATATAAACATGGGTGCACAACCCACACACTGTCCATTGGACCACTCTCCCTGGAGAGGTAGCAAAAGCCTCTATATATGCTCAGACAGAAAGATAACTCATGTGCAATGGTTATTAGATTAATAGCTATTTTAAGGGTAGGCCAGTACAGTCGACAATTATGTATCATCTTACATATTCCAAAACAGGGAGGGTGGTGGTACGCCACCCTCAAGGAACACTTGACATTTTAGAGTCTTGAGTGAACCCATGTTACATTTTTAAAAAGTGAAGGGTGTCTAGCCCTCCTGAGCTATACGTAATAAATCAAGAGGCCCAAATCTTATACTTGGTCATTCTAAAACCAGCTTTGAACAATTTCGCTTCCTGCCATCAGTGACGTAATGGCCTCATTCACATGTAAAATTAATTCATGGTTTAGCACTGTGAGGATGTCATGTTGTTGGCCTCTGGCCTGCACACTCTCCCCTTTCCTCTGGCATGGCTCTGAGGAGCAGATTGGAAGCTTTCACTTCCATTTTAGATTAACCACAACAGTTTGTTGTGACGTCCTAACCTAGTCAAAGTCTGGTCAAACAGCTATGGCTTCTTGAAACAGGGAAGCTTCAAGCCTTGGTGTATGAAGCTGGTTCGTTTTAACAAACCAGTTAAGATTTGGTCTGGGTTAACACATCACAACAATCTGCAATTAATCTAAAATAGAAGCAAAAGCTTCCAAACTCCTCTTCAGAGCCGTGCCAAAGGAGGTGAGAGGAGAGCACACACATCCTTTGGGTGAAGGAGGGTTTATGTTTATTAACCATTTCTCATTTGGTTCTCATCAGTAAAAAAAAAAAAAAAAGTTGCCCGTGTTCAGCGCAAACTGCATGTCTTTAAGGATGGCACGGGAGCCCAATTCCATTCGGGAATCTGGCGGGACCCCCCTGCCCGCATCCCCGAGCCTCCCTCGCCAAGCCCCTACCCCCACTCACCCCCTGCCCATACTCAGCAAGAAGTCCACACTCATCCCGGCAGGCTTGTCAAGCTCCACGGTCACCATTTTTTGAAAAATAAAACGGCGATTGCAAAATGTGCATATTTGTGTATGTATGAAAATGCACATTTTTGCGAATGCGCATATTTGCATATGCGTGGAAATGTGCATTTTGCACATGCACATTTTGCACCTGCGCAAATATATGCATTTTTGCGATTGCCATGTTGTTGTTTTTTAATGGCGACCACAGAGTTTGACGAGGCCACCAGGTTGAGTGCAGGCCACTCCCCGAGCACAGAAGAGGATCGAGCGCAGTCTGGGGACCACCAAGCAGGAGCTGGGCAGGCACCTGGAGAACCTGGACAGGAGTGGGTTTGCAGATCCCTACATATCTTAATGTATGGGAGAGCTCAATTGGCCAGATCACATGTTCCTATCTGAGTAAGACTTAAGCTGCAATGCTAGGCAGATTTATTTAGGAATAAGAAGAACCACGAACTCACTGAAGTCCCAGACAGAAGTTGAGTAAACATACATCAGTTCAGACTGTAACACTCTCTCATCACTTCTTATCAGTGGTTGACAAAAGAAGCTGTCAGTGTAGCAAAACCATTTAAAAAATCCCTGCATTCTTAAATACTTGGGTGACAGGTCCCTTAAACCAGGGGTCCCCAACCCCTGGGCCGCAGACTGGTCCCGGTCCGTGGCCTGTTAGCAACAGGGCCACAGGGGTCTGCAAAACCCCCTCACCTTGGGTCCGTGGGGGTCCACGGGGGTCCGATCTGTCCCTCCCCCACCCCCAGAATCCTCACTGGCCCCGGCCGGCTCCGCTCCGTGGTGAGTCCGCAGAGCTGCCGGCCAGTTCCAGCTGCTGGCAGACTTCTGGCTGCTGGGACGCAAATGGCGTCTGCATACTAGACACCATTTGCATCCCTGTTCAAGTAATAGGCTATGTAAATCTTTACATAGCTGATTACTGCAAAGAACAGGGACGCAAATGGCGTCCGCTATGCGGACGCCATTTGCATCCCAGAGGCCGGAAGTCTGCCAGCGAACCCCCCCCCCGGTCCGTGGAAAAATTGTCTTCCACGAGACTGGTCCCTGGTGCCAAAAAGGTTGGGGATCACTGCCTTAAACCAATCACACAATCATATGGGCCCTCGTGTCTGTCAATCAATAACAGCCCTCTTTCCTTGGGCACAGTGAAGACAGAGATCATGGAAACAATGCATGCAAAGGCATAAAGGAGGAGAACCAAGGGCCAAATTAGATGTAATGGCCAGGCAGCCATTCATCATATATCTGCCTCATCCACATATAACCTGGGATGCGTGCACAAGTATAATTGTATTTATTATTTTATCATCAAAAGAAATATGCAGGTGAGAGCAGCAGAACTCTCTATCCCCACTGCCCTAGGCACTTTTTTCTAGTGTGACTCAAATACTGGAAGTGAGCCGAGCAACAGGAGTACAGAGGAATAAAGTAGAGGTGAGCTCCCTTCACCCATGCACTTCTTTTGATCTTGAAATTGTATGTGAACGGGGCAGACATGGAGCAATGTGAGAACAGTGAGAGTACTTTTTATTCTAAGCTTTAAAATATTTAAAAATTGTAATCACCTTCGGGGTTCTTTTTGGTCCAAAAGAAGACTCATGAATAATTTTACAAACAAACAAACAAACAAACAAAGCACTGGAAGTGTGGGCCGGCAGCTTTCCTGGACCAGAATTGTGAAATACTTCCAAGCTTGGTATAGACAAACAGTTAATTGTCTTCCTGGGCTCACACAGTAGAGATACAAAAAAATAAAAGAAAGTTGATTCAAAACGTATGCAAGTGTTCACATTACACAGAACTCTTTCTGATTGAAGACAGCAGCCATTATTCAGCTTGGATTACTAAAACCACTCTGGAACCACTTCTGGTTGATACTGATATTCTCAAAGTTCTGTTGGTGATATAACTGCATTTCTGCCCAACTGTAAATACTCAAAACACCAGCAGCTTATGTAGATAGCTTGCATTTGGCCTATTAAAATGTTGTGTGTAGCTCTGATGCTTGCACACACATTAAAAAAAAACCCAATAGCATGTTATTATGGTGTTTTGTTTTATCGGATAGATAACTTTTTATCCGATGCTTGTTTTATCTGCTGCATCCATTATATTGAAGGGGGGCTTGTGCGGGGAGAATGATTGTATTTTTTGGTTGCTTTTAATTGTTGTTGGCAGTCCCGAGTGGGACATAAGTGTCAGAAGGGTGGGATAGAAATTTGTGTAGAAAGAAAGAAAGAAAGAAAGAATAACCTCATCAACTTCATATCTGATGTTCTTTCAAAGTACTAACTACAAACCCCAGCAGGTCAGCAGAACAAAACGAAAAAGATGCACATAGCTATTTTTTACGATGATGCAGACATCAAAACTGAACCAGCATTAAATGATCCGTTACATGGCTACTATGGCCACGTGGGTCAGGTTCATTCTCCCCCCCACCCCCGCCGCCCCGGCCCCCTTCTCAGCCGCTGCTGAAGCACGCGCCTTCCCTACAGCACTTGGATGAAATGAACATCAACTTCATCAGTGTTTTCAGCATCCAAACACTGAGAACCATTTCTGTCCTGGAATCTCGAATTCTCCGTCCCCAAGAGAATAAGATACATATCTCTAACACTCCTCTTGTTTACGATCTCCCGTTTCATTTCATTCTGCTCACACACAGAGAGAGAGAGAAATAAATGCGATTACCTGATTAAAGGGGAGGGCGGGCAACCAAAGGAAGGGAACGAAGACGGGAGAGCGGAGAGGGACGCATCCCTCTAGCAGCTTAACCTGCTGCTGCTGCTGCGCCTGGTTCCGATCTCATATCCAGCTCGTGCTCTATTTTGCACCGAGCTTCCGATCGCAAACTCTGCACCATCAGGAGAACCGCAAGAGACTGTGGGGGCGGGGGAGAGAGACGGCGCGCGCGAAAGCTGTGTCTGGTTTCCCCATCCGAGGATTGTAAATCTACCGCGGACCTATCAAGGGACTGCGGAGGACGAAAAAAGAACGAAGGAGGGAAGGATCGGGGGGCAACTGCATAAGGATCCTACGCGTGGAGGGGTGCAGAAGGGTGCGGAGGGAGGGGGGGAGGGAGGTTTCATCATCTGCCCAGGCAGGCAAGAATTGCTCCTTACCTCGATCCACTGCTGAGCTTCGGCCAAAGCTGGATCCGGCCGGGGAGAGTCTTGCGGAGGCTGGCTCGACTCCTCCACCAGATCTGAAGCAGGGCTGGCCATTTGCAACGGCGAGCTGCGCCCCCGCTGCAGCAGCAGGAGGCTGAGCTCCGACTAACGGATCGCTCCAAGGGGCGGCGCAGGAGAGGCCACCGTCGGCCTCCCTCCTGCCGCTGCCTCCCAGCAGCTGCGGGGTGAAGGGAGGAGGTGACTGCTTGCAGCCCAGCCGGCGGCGGCGGCGGCGGCGGCCGCTCTGTGCATGCAGTAGCCTCTTTGCTGGTGTCCCAGCCGCCTTCCTCCTCCTCCTCCTCCTCCTCCTCCCCCCAGCGGCTGGAAATCTGCCTCGTCCCCACCCACCAGCCTCTGTCTTGCAACGGGAGCTGAGCTGAGCTACCGGCTAAAAATAAAGCAGCAGCAAAGAGAGACGGGCTGAAAGCGGATGACTCCGTTCCCTGCAAATGCCCAGTCCGCTGCCTCCTCCTCGCCACCGCCCCCAAGCGGGAGAGCCAATCGAAGGCGCCCAAAATGGTGCGCTCGGTCTCCTAGGAAAGCGAACCGAAGCGAAGCCTGCTTGGGGACCAGAGACACGCTCCAGCCGAGGCTGGGCGATTTTCATCTCAAGTTTCCCTCCTCTGCTGCAGACAGCGTAATTCCTCTTTCTGGAAATACCCCACCAACAATAACCACCCCCCAGGCCACCCTGCCCTTATGCTAAGAATATCATGGCTCACGCTCAAAATCGACACCAAAAATGAGCACTGCCACAGATCAGCCGCTAAGCACACCTGCTGACTCTTTTAATAGAAGTACCTGCAAAGTGGCTGTCTGATGAGGCTTTACAAGTAGCTGAGGAAAGAAGGGAAGCGAAAAGCAAGGGAGAAAGCGAAAGATATATCCAACTGAATGCAGAGTTCCAGAGAATAGCAAGGAGAGACAAGAAGGCCTTCTTAAATGAACAATGCAAAGAAATCGAGGAAAACAACAGAATGGGAAAAACTAGAGATCTCTTCAAGAAAATCGGAGATCTCAAGGGAATGTTTTGTGCAAAGACGGGCATGATAAAGGACAAAGAAGGCAGGGACCTAACAGAAGCAGATGAGATTAAGAAGAGGTGGCAAGAATACACAGAAGAACTATACCGGAAAGATCTGAATGTCCCTGGTAGCCATGGTAGTATGGTCACTGAACCTGAGCCGGACATCCTAGAGAGTAAAGTCAAGTGGGCCTTAGGAAGCATGACTAACAACAAAGCTAGCGGAGATGACAGTATTCCAGCTGAGCTATTTAAAATCCTAAAAGATGATGCTGTTGAAGTGCTGCACTCAATATGCCAACAAATTTGGAACACTCAGCAGTGGCCACAAGACTGGAAAAGGTCAGTTTACATTCCAATTCCAAAGAAGGGCAATGCCAAAGAGTGTTCAAACTACCGTACAATTGCGCTCATTTCACATGCCAGCAAGGTTTTGCTCAAAATCCTACAAGCTAGGTTTCAGCAGTATGTGAACCGAGAACTACCAGAAGTACAAACTGGGTTTTGAAGAGGCAGAGGAACTAGAGATCAAATCGCCAACATTTGCTGGATCATGGAGAAAGCAAGAGAATTCCAGAAAAACGTCTATTTCTGCTTCATTGACTACGCTAAAGCTTTTGATTGTGTGGATCACAGCAAACTGTGGCAAATTCTTCAAGAGATGGGAGTACCAGACCACCTTACCTGTCTCCTGAGAAACCTGTATGAGGGTCAAGAAGCAACAGTAAGAACTGGACACGGAACAACCAATTGGTTCAAAATTGGGAAAGGAGTACGACAAGGCTGTATATTGTCGCCCTGCTTATTTAATTTATATGCAGAGTACATCATGAGAAACGCCGGGTTGGATGAATCACAGGTCAGAATTAAGATTGCCAGGAGAATTATCAACAACCTCAAATACGCAGACGATACCACCCTAATGGCAGAAAGCGAAGAGGCTCTAAAGAGCCTCTTGTTGAGGGTGAAAGTGGAGAGTGCAAAAGCTGGTTTGAAACTCAACATTCAAAAAACTCAGATCATGGCATCTGGCCCCATCACTTCCTGGCATATAGGAGGGGAAGAAATGGAAGCAGTGACAGATTTTATTTTCTTGGGCTCCAAGATCACCGCAGATGGTGACTGTAGCCATGAAATTAAAAGACGCTTGCTCCTTGGGAGGAAAGCTATGGCAAACCTAGACAGCATAGTAAGAAGCAGAGACATCACCTTGCCGACAAAGGTCCGTCTAATCAAAGCTATGGTTTTCCCAGTAGTAATGTATGGCTGTGAGAGCTGGACTATAAGGAAGGCTGAGCGCCGAAGAATTGATGCTTTCGAACTGTGGTGCTGGAGAAGACTCTTACGAGTGCCCTGGACTGCAAGGAGGTCCAATCAGTCAATCCTAAAGGAAATCAACCCTGACTGCTCATTGGAAGGACAGATACTGAAGCTGAAGCTCAAATATTTTGGCCACTAATGCGAAGAGAAAAGTCACTGGAAAAGACCCTGATGCTGGGAAAGATTGAAGGCAAAAGGAGAAGGGGACGGCAGAGGATGAGATGGCTAGATAGCATCACCGATGCAATGAATATGGACTTCAGCACACTCCGGGAGAGAGCGCAGGACAGGAAGGCCTGGCATGCTATGGTCCATGGGGTCACAAAGAGTTGGACACGACTGAATGACTGAACAACAACAAACAACCTCTGAATCTGCACCTGCCTGTGGGAGACAAATAAACATGAACAGAACCACAATACGTTGTAACTGGAGAGAAGCCTTCACTCAGGCAGCACACATAATCAGGTTATCTTTCCCTTGTTGCCTCCACACACAAGTCCTGCCAGTCCCTTTTTATTTATTTTTAAACAAAAGCAGCCTTAAGAGCTTGAGTTGAGGAATGTCAAACAAGGCTCCGGTTCCATATGGTTGCCAACTTACGCTGAAACTCTTCTTTGAATGGAGCAGCCATGCAAGCATTCTTCAGCTTGTTGTCCCAAGGGTGGGATGAGGGAGCCCCTTGCCATAACGCTAACATACCCCTAGGGCTAGCTCTACCATTAGGCAGATTAAGGCAGCAGATAACAGGGCTCAGGGAATGGCAGGAAGGTGTTAAAGGCCGTGTGTGCTGTCCAGCCCAATGCCACCTATCCTAGCCTCAGGTGTTGTCCCATTGCCTGCCAGTGCTGAAGTAAGATTCAACTATCAATCCAGTTAGATTCTATAAGAGGGATGTGGGGTTGGACACCGTCTTGTCCTTCTCCTTAGGCAATGGTGTAGAGGGCTCGCAGGGATGCAGCCCCGGTACCTTCTCCTTAGGCAATGGTGTAGAAATGGTGGAGGCAGGGCTCGCAGGGATGCAGCCCCGGTACTTTTTCATTAGCAGGGACTCTGATGTCATCTGCTACCCCCCTCAGAATCCCCTGTTCCCTCTGAGCTTAGCTGCGATCCTCACTGGAGCTGTGGGGAGAATGAATTTTCCAAGTAACAATACATTGTTCTGTGTTGGAATGCAGAGTATTTGGGATGACTTGGTCTGGGATGGGCAATTAAGACCTATTCGCTTTACCAAAGATGTGCTCCTGGTGGAGATGAAAACTCCTAGGACTGCTTCGTTGATATGGATAGACACAGCTGCCTGAAATTTTTGGACTGCCCTTGGAGACTGTCACAATGAGCTCCTGTATTTCCAAATTTATCACTACACCAATGTGTGTGTGTGTGTGTGTGTGTGTGTGTGTGTGTGTGTAGTTCAATCCAGCTAGGTGTGTGGATGTTTCTGATGGAGGAGGAAGGAGGAGATATAATGAAGGAGACTAGGGAAGGCTAATGGGTAATGTTGGGCACTAAGGGAGTGTGCAAGGAGGCTGTTTAAATGAGAAGGGATCTGTCCATGAGTGCTGAGTTGAGTGGGTGAAGCTTCCATAGAATATCATATTGTGAAAACCTAAAATGTTTGTTTTTGAGTGAGTGAATGAGTGAGTGAAAAAGATTTTAACACCCCTGCATTTTTTTTCAGACGTCCAATTGAAATGCCACTGCCTTACTCTCAGCTGCACTGTTTTGGGATCCCAGTTGAAGGCTGTATATCTTACAAGGTTGTATAATCTTCAAAGGGGCATGGCTGTCAGGGGTCATGGCTGTGACTGTCACGAAGGGACCCTGCACTTCTGAGTTTGCCACTCACTACTGTCCTCAGGCAGCAACAAATCGTGGGCCAGCCCTATATATCCTCCATGTTAATTCTGCAGCAATGATGGTCAACCTTTGGGGCAATTTTGTTGCAAGTCAAATCCAAACTATGACAGAGTGTTGTTCTAGTTCCGCACCACAGTACACGTGATGTAGTTTGAGCCAGGAAGTAGTGCAGTGCTGGACATGGCAGGAAGGAGCGAAGGCTTAATTTTGTTCCACAGCCAGGACAACAGGCCCTCCATGCCACAAGTTCCTGCTGTCTCTCCAATGTGTGCCCAAATTTTATAGGATCTGTGCACAGTACTACTTTAGCAAATTATCTGTTAAGGAAGACCACATGCCCTTTGAGGCACTAACACTTGGCTGCTCTGGCAGACATTTCCAGACCAGGGTTATTTCTTCTGAGTCCTGCAGTCAGAACATCTAAGGACTGGGGGAAACTTTGTCGCTCCCTAGCAACTCTTGTCTGTTTTCTCTTGTTTAGAATAAGTTAGTAGCTGGGATATAAATACTCCAAATAAAAGAATAATGTCAGTCAGGACGTCAAACATTATGTGTGGGCTTATGTGATAGAATGATCCCTCACGGAGAAAAGAGTATTCCTACACACAGAAAACTAGCATATCAGGGAGAAGGATAGCTTTTTATATGCAGGGGGTTTGGGTTGGGTTGTTTTGTATTTTGTATGGAACAGTATTTAATTATGTGAGTCCCCAATTGCAGCCTAAAGTGATATAGTCCAGTCCAGGTGCATGTTTACAACCTCAGTAGATGTTTGTGAAAACTAGATCTAAATTTACTTGGATCTTGCATTTATTCATTCATTCATTCATTAGCTGCCTTTCTGGACAAAAACAACAAAAGCGTATGTGACACCTTAAATACTAAGAAATTTATTCTGGGATAAGTTTTCATGGACTATAGCCCACTTCATCAGATGCATAGAATGTTATGGAGAGTTTCAGGTTTATGTATAGTACATGTGGTGTGTTGTGTGTGTGTGTGTGGGGGGGGGAGAACTGTAAACTGAGGTCAGAAGGAAACTAAATGCAGGAAGTACTGAGAATGACAATGACATTAACAGTGGCAATTAACAGTACAGTTCTTCCAGATAACGTAAACATCCTGACACCTGGTAAGCCAATTAACACATGTAGCATGATTTAAAAAAAATATCCCAATTCAAGCTTCTGGTAATAGAATTAAACCTGTTAATTAATTCTAACTCGGTAGAATTTCACTCTAATCTGCCTTTGAAGTTTCTTTGCTCCACAGTGGCCACTTTAAAGTCAGTGACAGGGACTGGGCTGAGGCGACTCATCATGGGTTATTTAACCCATGACGAGCCACAGCGCCTCCAGTTACTTGGCAATTGTCGTGTTGTGCGAACCTTCCAAACATATCTTATGCATGAGTTAAACAACCCTAAAGAACCCCCAAAACAGACCATGGCTTACACGAGGGTTGTTTAGAAAGTTGCATACCCTTCTCATAGCCCATGCTTGCCAGGTTTGCACAACACTACAACCTCAGAGTGGGAGTTGCATGTTCAAAATGGTGGTTACAGACACACACCCCACATGCTGTAGCCTCACTGTGGGTTGTTGTGTCATGGGAACAGGTCCAGAGTGTCACTTGTTTTTCAATACTGCCGTTTCTGATGTCCAATTTGTGTCCATTGATTCTTTTCCATAGATACAAAGGGCACCTGAGGTGGTGAACAAAATTATATGGGACTGCAATCTTGTCTCTCTAGAGATACATGAGGACCTGTAGTTGATTTATGATAGCATCAGGAGAGGAGGCTGAAATGTATTTCTTTATTTGATTTGTAACTGCCTTTCCACCAAAAAAAAAATTGGCACTCAAGGTGGCTAACAAACACAGGAACTTTAAAATAACATAGATAAAAGTTTGGTTAAAAACAATAATGATACATTAAACACAGAAATGCCATCATACGATTTAAATCAGGGGTGTGCTGAAGGTAGATCTCCAGATGCTGTAGATTTCAACTCCCAGCAGCTACTACCAGCATAGCCAATGGTCATGAATGCTGGGAGTTGAAGTCCAAAATGTCTGGAGACCTACTTTCTGCCCACCCAATTTAAATGTGTGGTTTTGTATACTTTTTGTATACATATTTGCATCATCTTTGTATTGCTTCTATATTTATATGACTTTATCGTGAATTGTGTTACTGTATAAACTGCCTTGATAGGGCTGTATAGCCCATAAAACAGCCTTCTCCAACCTGGTGTCCTCCAAATATTGTGGACTACAACTCCCAGAATCCCTGACTATTAGCTATGCTGACTGGGGCTGATGGGAGTTGAAGTCAAAAAACCAGGTTGCAGAGGGCTGCCATAAAGGCAGTGTATGAATATTAAAATAAGATGATAAAGAAATAAATCTTTCTCTATGTAACTAGTGGCCATTGTCAAATAACCTGTGAATTATTGATTGTACAACCAAGCCTATTTAGCTTGTACATTGTCCTTTAAGACACTGGGGTGGCCTTTTGAATGTTCAAAATCTTTTCAAGACTTGGGGCTAAATGGATGAAAGAGGCAGGAGTGATAATGAGGCAGTACTCAGTCAAGGAAGACTTGGTTCTGAGATTTCTGTAGTGACTGACATACGCAAAGATTTCGGTGACGGCCAGGACTCGGTCTTACTTAATTTTGCCAATGCTGAACATGTTTCTCTTTCAGGCAAGTGCCACACAATATCTCTTCTTTCCTGTTGCTATGGAAACAGGCCTAGCAATAGCCCAAGCTACGGCAACTTTGTGTGTGTGTGTGTGTGTGTGTGTGTGTGTATACACACACACATACATACATATATATAACCACGATCTGTCTGAGGCTTTGCATAGGTTTTTCTAAGCCCTGATACAAAGGTTTTCCTCTTCTGACCAACACTGTTATTCTCTCAGGTGGTAAGACAGTCCACACATGTCAGGGGAAACAGGATTTGCGCTTTTTCAGCTACTTTTCTGTTTTCTGTCAGGCAACCTCCTTACTAGAATATGGACAGTAATGCTGAAATTAGGACCAGGGTTTTAACAACATGGCTTTGTGGAGGCATAAACCCCAGTTTAGAGTGCCTAACACATTAGTGAGACTTTGTACTTCAAATAATAATAATAATACATTCCTCAAAGACCTAGGCACCATACAAAAATGTCGCCCTTATGCAATGCTTGCACAGCATGGATCAGTGTCTTATACTGGCAGAAAACAGGTGGCTTAATCCTGCTTCTTTCAATCTTAGTAAAGCCCCTTAGTTGCTGTGCCCATCTTCTTCCAGTAGGAGCAGGCACAAGAATGGCTGCTGCCATGACTAGAAGTCTGCCCATCTCAGAGAATGAGCAGATTGTGTCTTTGTGGCAGCACCCATGTCGCTGATTTCTGCTAAGGTAGCCCATGGGGGGTGGGGGGGGCAAGGGGAACTACCTTTGCAGAGGCTGGGCTCAACTGTGCCAGACAGATGGCTGGAAAAGGGATGAGGACAGGAGAACCACAAAGGGAGGGCGGGAAGTATCACAGATCATCTTTAGTTGCTCCCACAATTTGAATACTCATTCTGTAGCAGAACAGTTCATTTGACCATTTCCTTCTGCTTGCAATCTATTAGACACACCTATTTAAAAAAAATGTGAGCAAAACACTCTAAGGTCAGGCAAACATGTAAAGAAACTGGTTATGTTAGGAGATCTTTTTCATTGTTGCTTGCAAAACCATTCGAGCGAAAAACCTGGAACTACTAATATGTTTACTATAATACTGAGGCTGCCTTAAACGGAGTCAGACCACTGTTTGAACTTGCCCAATACTGCTTACTGTGGTGGTGGTCCTCCAGGGTCTCAATGCTGCGGTCTTTCCCATCACCTGTAACTTGATCCTTTTAACTGGAGATACCAGGTTTGGACCTGGCACCTTCTGGATGCAAAGTAGTAGAAAACATGTGTTCTACTCCTCAGTAGTAGAAAGTATGAGCAATGGCCTCTCCCTATAGTCTCATCTTCAGTCACTCAGATCAATGCTGCAGCTTTGCTTTGTATTTAATAAAGACATCTGCTGCAGTGCACATGGGGTAGAGTATATGCATGCAAACACCTGTTAAGTTTATTTCTGTCATGCTGCCTTCTATCAGAGTCACACATCTTGTCAAGACCATTAATTCTAAATAGCATATTGTCAAGCTTGGCATCAGCTAGCTCAACATGCAATGTTTCATTTCATTGCAAAGAGCATTTTTTGCTCTTTGGCACTATTCACTGATCAGTGCTTGGTCAACAAAAGCATTAACCAGAAAACCATCCTGAGTAGTCTCATATTGGGTTGATCTGAGACCACTGCGACCTATCCAATAATTGTAGTGACTGTCAGGAATGCCCTTGCTGCCTTCTGAAATCCTCAAGTAGCCAGAATCAGCACACAGACGATAGGGCTCTTTTCCAAGGCTTTATTTCCATTCAACCTAATGACGCTTACAGATGCTAATTGCATGAGCCTAATGAGGGAAACTTTAGAGAGCTGCCTACCAGAGGTTTCTAGCCTTAGAGAAATCAGTTGATTTCCGTTTGGAGGACAGAGGTGGGAAACCTCTGGATTTAAGGGCTAGGAGGCTAAAGTCCACCCCTTTCCTTTGGGGCATCAGGGCGCAGCTGTTGACGTTGTGCCAAGCGGGCTGAGCACCTCCTCGGCGTCCTCCTTCTTCCGCTTGTCCCTACGCCGATGCCTAATGTCCCGAAGCTCCAATTGTCCCTCCCCCTGCCTGCCAGGGTCACTACCACTCTCAGGAATGTGAGCAGGGAGGGGCTCTCCCTCCAGCGGCACCTCTGAACAGCGCGCGGGTTCCTCTCCCAGGGTTTCTATCTCTTCCTCAGAATCAGAACTCTTTTGGGGCTCTATGGGCTCCGATCCAACCCTTACAGTGACTGAGGTGTTGGCTTCGATCACTCACTCACTCTGCCTAACCTACTTCACAGGGTGGTTGTGAGGATAATGCGGGATGGGGCGGGGCAGGGCAGGGCAGGCCATTCTAAATTCTTTGGAGGAAGGCTGGGGTAAAAATGTAGATAGCATCCAATAGCTAGTCAGTTTGACCAAGATGAAGGTATCTTCCGCAACCCTTAATATGGTCACATCTGATTTTATTCTCACATATATAAAGAAGAGCTTACCCATGGTGGCATATCACCAAAAAACTGAAGATAAATCCTGATGAGACAGAAGCTCTGTGGTTTGGTGGTTCCTGAGTCCAGGAATTGGGTAAGCGACCTGTCCTGGATGCGACTGCATTCTCCCTGAAGAACAGGTGTGTAGCTTGGGAGAACTCCTAGATCCATTCCTGTCACTGGAGCCCCATGGCTCCATGGCTCAGAGTACTTGGGGCCAGCTTCGGCTGATCCACCAGCTACGGTCTTTCCTGGACGTGGATAACTTAGCCACAGTAGTACATGCACTAGTAACTTCCTAATTAGACTACTGCAATGCACTTTACGTGGGGCTGCCCTTGAACACGACTTGGAAGTTGCAGCTAGTGCAAAATGCAGCAGCTAGAATGCTGACTGGAACAGCTCATAAAGTTCATATAACACCAGTTTTAAAGGAATTACACTGGCTGCCAATACGCTTCTGGTCGGAATTCAAGGTTTTGGTGATGACATTTAAAGCCCTAAATGGCTTGGAACCTCAATATTTGAGGGCGTACCTCTCCCTATATATGCCTGCCTGAGGACTGAGATCTGTTGGAGGGGCCCTCCTCTGTGTCCCACCAGTGCAAGACATACACTATGGTGGGACGTGGGAGAAGGCCTTCTCTGCTGTGGCACCGAGGTTGTGGAATGCCCTCCCCTTGGAGGCCTGATTGGCATGAACATTGGTTTTATTTTGGCACCATGTAAAAACTTGGCTTTTTACCAAGGCCTTTGAGGGCTAAATGCATTCCCTAGGTAGCACACTGTTTTAACTGTTTTGTTTTAGATTTTAACTTGTATTAGTTTGTTTAATGGGTTAACATGTTTTTAGCTGTTTAAGTTATTTATTGCTTTATACTGTTGAAACCGATTTTATCTGTATGCCACCCTGAGATCTTAATGATATGGACTGGGATACAAATGTTATAAATAAAGTTCAAAAAACTTTTATCCCTTGTGTCAAGCCAAAGGTGTACCCTGGTTATACATTTCAAGCAACCAGTGATTTTGTTGTAGAGGTCCTTCCCCTTTCACTTGCTACATTTGTATGCCATCTTTCCTCAAAGGAACTCAGGTTGGTGACCTGAGCACCTTTCTCAACCTGACTGCTTGATTCTTCCAAGTGTATAAACTGTCTCCCAGTTATACAGAGCGAGGTAGTAGAGTAAAATGGCAGAAATCTTGTCCAATTTCAATACTGTTTTCAATTGCAGGTGGGGAGCTGCATTTCGGCTAGATAGATAGATAGATAGATAGATAGATAGAACATACACATGGACAGAATTGAAGGGGTTTGTAGATTCACTATCATGTTTTCTGTTAAGGCTCCTGTATCAGCTATATGAAAGGCAGAAAAATTGATATTTGGTTGCCAACTTTTCAACTGGCCACTATAGCTATACCTTTAATAACAGTTTACCATGATTACGGAGTAACAGCTAATACTGATCACCCTACTGTGAAAAGCTTTGCCCACACATCAAGGCACCACAGCAGGCAAGGCATTTTTTTCTGGTCATTTGGCAACTCGGGTATGCATTGGTGAAGAAATGCATTCCCTGCTATATTTCTTCAGATCCATAAGAAACTGCCAGGAAAAAAGGGTGGGTGGTAACACTAGATCAGGCAAAGGGAAGGCTGGAGTATTCCTATCAGAACATAAGAAGAGCCGTGCTGAATCAGACCAAAGGGTCCTTCTAGTCCAGCATTCCATTCACACAGTGATCAACCGGCTGCCTGTGGGAAGCCCACAAGGAGGACACGAGTGCAACAGCACCCTCATGCTTGAGTTCCCCAGCAAATGATATACTGCTTCTGATACTGCAGATAATATATAGCCAACATGACTAGTACCCATTGATATAGCAGATGGACATTATATTTTAAAAGTTTGTTAGTTTATGTTAATATCCTTGCTCTAGCAGCTTATTAAACCAGAGATAAGACAGGAAGGCAAACATTTTTTCAAGCATTTTTGTCTGAGATAGACAAGCTAATCAATGTGCTAATCAGACTAAAATATGTACCGACAGTGCAAAGCAATATACAGATCAGTGTACGTGCCATAAAATGGCATGCAGGTTTGTTCTAAGTAATTGTTCGATGCAAAGGCAACAGCCAGCCATACCCCTGTTTTGAACTGAATTGGAACAAATCCAGAAAGTCTAGCAGCACTTCCTTGAACCTGCCTTCAGAGTTTTAATGTTTTTCCATGATTTCCTTCCTTTGAATAGCTCAGCAGTCTGTTCCCTTCCCCAACATCTCCTGCCTCATTTGGGGTTTAGGGTGCAGCCTTTAGATTCATAGAAAGCTACTTTGCTTTCAATCACTGCCACATTTGGAGTAAGAATCTATCGTCCTGTGCAAATTTAAAAATATTTTAGCTAGTATAATCCAAGCCATTACACTTTTGCCACTCAGCAACTTTTTTACTGGTCCCTTTCCCATGTTCTGCATGCATTAGCAGGTGATTTATTTCTATCATGTGAAAATCTTTACCTCCTAACTTCTGGATTAAGCTGCTGCGATTGAGGGTACAGTAGCAGTTGGCAGCCTACATTATGCTATGCTGTATCTTCACTATTGACTTTATTTGATTTAATAATAATAGTTCTCTGAGTTCTGGTCCTTATGTAATGGCACAACCCATGCACAAAGGGCATAGAAGAACCATAAGGTTTGCAAAAGTACAAAAAACCTTTAGGAAAAAGCCCTAAAAGCTTTTCTACACGAGACTGTTAATCTGCTGTATCTACTTTCAGTTTCATCACAGAATTGAGATGAGCTCTACTCAGAGCTTCTGCTTTTCTGCTAAATAACCTCTAGGTGGCACTGTGCTATAGCAGAATCATGCAATTACACAAGTAGGAAAATACATTTTATTTTGCTTTCAGAAATAATACTCCATTTTCCTGCTCTAAAAGGACATTGGGAAAGTGCTCTTAAAAACAGAAGCAAACCTGGAGGGTCATGTCATCATCTAAAGAACCCATAAACAACTGTAAGGAATGACCAGTGCACAATAAATGCTCCATGCAGAAAAGTTCTGATAGAGGAACAAATGCCAAAATCATCCCAGTGAGGACTGAGCATGCTGTCTGTAGTGGAAGAAGAGCAGGGGAGATACACAAAAAACCCAGGCGGAGGGGAATGGAATGGACTGGAATGGAGCAGCTGTGAACATCAACAGGAGCACTCCACACTGTAACATTCTGTTGCAAGGCTCACTTGTTTCCTCTGCTTGGGGAAGCCTGGAAATTGTAGTTCTGTGGTGGGTAGGAATCTCTAACAGAATTCTCAGTAACCTCACCAAACTACAATCCCCAGGATTTCTCCCCTCTTTTTTTAAAGGAGCCTACAATAGATAATTTGGTATAAAACTGCAAGTTCGTAGGTAGAGGTGCTGTAAATGTGCCTTTAGAGTATGCAATTAACAGGCATCTTGTGCAGAAAATTGTGTGTGTGTGTGTGTTCTACATAGTTAAATTCAAATTAATCTGAATATTAGACCCAGACAGAATTTTTATCTGAAGAATCTGGCAAGAAGCAGCTGGGTTGATCTTTCAGTACTGACGTTGTTACCTTCCTTTCTTGGATTCTTTCCCTTTAACAGCTGCCTATTTTCTTTATTATTTTCAGCCCACTGTGAAGCAGTTAACAGCAAAGAAATTCTGCCATTACAACAATGGAAACCCAAATGAAATCTGTAAGGCTTAGGACTGGCTCACACAGGCACGTTCAGCACTTGATTTCTTGCCGTGTGATTACCATACACTTGATACCCGGTTCACCCCTGTAGTGTTGTAGTAGCTGAATACGCTGCATGTTAAGAGCAGAAATTAACACAGAGATAACACACAGAAATTAGGCAGGTTACACTTTTCCAGGCATAGTTACGGTAATGGGGAAATCTTCACCTTGCTTCATTCCTTTGTTGCTGTTAAAAGAGTGGGGCTGGCAAAAGAAGGCAGCCTGGGTTGCCAATATCCACCCACCTTCAAGTCCTCCCTGCTCTTGTGCCTTTAATAGCAATTTCATATGCAGGAAATAGCAGGTGGAGCTTTTTGTGGCCTCATGGAGATAAATGTGATCACCTACTAACTGCTGCAGATCAAATAAATATTAAAGGCCCATCTATAGAAGCCACTTCAAAAACTGGCAACCCCAGCCATTAAATTATCAATATGCAATTGTCAAACACTCTTACTTACAAATAAGGCTGCAGTCCTATGCACACTTACTTAGGAATGCACACCATTGAATACAGTGGGACTTACTTCTCAGTAGACATACAAAATAGAGTTGCATGTGTATTTAGGAATGGGATTGTGGTACACAGGCTGGAACTCTTTTTCTTTCTTTCTTTCTTTCTTTCTTTCTTTCTTTCTTTCGAACATTTGTATCCTGTCCTATAGCATTAACATCTCAGGGCAGCATATAGATAAAATCAATTCAAACAGTGTATTTATTAGTTTATCTACCCAGAATAAATGCAAGTAGCTTTTAGAAAGTGGTTGATCGTGTGAACTAAGACAGACCTTCTATTACCAAAAAGGAATATTTACCCATCCCACCCCCATGCTACTATGGACATTTAGTTATGACTCCTTCCATCAACCAGCTCTTGATCCTATAATAACTTAGAAGATGTGATACCAGCATATTAGTCTCCTTTGTCCTCATTCCATATAGACATTATCTGTGTACTTTATATGTTGCCGGAAAACTGTCTTAGTATAAATGCTTTACAAAGTGCTTACTCGTGTAAACATGATGACTTGCTGGAAAGCTGCCCAGGAATGTTGAGGAAAACCACGTGGCACAACATAACCATTCTCACCCAGCAGTCTTTCCTTTTTAGAAAACCATCCAGGAAGAGTTGGTGAATACTAATCCATGTTCTTTCTGGTGTTCTCAGTAGATTTCTATGTAGATTAAAAGGAGAATGAGGAGAACTGAAGCGGGAATTAAGACTTGGGTTTATGCCAGAATGTTGTTGTCATATTATTTCAAAACTTGATGGAATGTAGTGTGGATTCAAGATAAGGAAATGTGACGGGAAACCAAGATAAAAGAAATAAAGCTTGGAGCAAAAGGTAAAAGGGTAAGAGAAGGGCAGTAAAGTCAGCAGAAGGAACAGGAGAAAAGGATGACAACAGGGGAAAATACTAAAATCCAACTTATTTTAGTATACTTTAGCTTGAGTCATTTACTCTTATATCATAACCCCCTTGGACTATGTATGGAAAAGTTATATTTAAATTTGGGAGGGTGAGTGGAGAGAATAAAGTAATAACAAGAGGATATACTTTGGGATAGGTTTATGAAAGGGGTTATGTGCAAACTTGTGGACAAATGTATGTAATTAGACAAAAGCAACCAGGGAAGAACTCCAGAATTAATTTGGATTTGATGGTTGACCTGGATGATCCCTATACTTTAGAAATCTGGTGTGGGGAGAGTTAAGCCTTGACTCACTGGTTGGCCTTCAGTAAATCACTACATCTTGGCATCATTCTATAAAATGTGAACATTAATGAACTACCTCACATTGTTGTGAATGGGGTTGTCATGTATTTTGCATACTAAATAGGCAATGGAAATTATAGAAACCTAATTGTCTTTGATACATCTCAGAAATAAGTCTTTATTACCGCATTGTTTTTATTATATGAACTTAATATATGTATTTTATTGTTGTACATTGCCTTGGGAGGGCTGCCAAGATGGCCTACAAATATTTTCAATAAATAATAAAAAAAATAAAATAAGTGCCTCAGCCTACAATCATTTTATCAAAACTTTTGCCATGCTGTACTATGTTCCTGTCAGATCCAGCATCATCTACATGGCAATCACATAGCAATAGTAATGCTAACTGGAGGAATAATTACATTTTCTCAGTGAGAGGATGGGGGCATTTGAATGTTGGGAAAACTGTCATATCCTTACACACACACACCCTTCAGTATCTGAAACGGTGTGCCCTTATGGATGACATCCTGTGGATCCCATATTTTGTCGTTATTGATCGAGCCTGTACATCCTGGTTTGGAGCCTGCATCATTCTTATCTTCTCTTTCTTGATGTTCTGCTGACCAGCTCTATGAGAAAAATATCATTTACTTTTGCTGATTAGCTGAATTTAAAAACAGCAGCATAATTTAGGATATGAGAATAACTGCCTATCCAGACTAAACTGGAAAAAGCTCGTTAATGCAGCCATCCCCAACATTATGGCCTACAGACAGCCTACAGTACAACTCCCAGATTTCTGTCTACTGGCCATGGTGGCTGGGGCTGATGGGAGTTGAAGTTCAAAACATCTGGAAGGCACTGGATAGCGGGAGGCTGTGTTAGTGCCAAGAAATCTCTATGGTACAACAAGGTGCTATCAGGAAAACCCACTGAAATCAAATTAAAAACAAATTTTTAAAAAGAGGAAAAAACCTTTGTTAAGTTATTTAGGGTGCAATCCTATGCATGTTTAGACAGAAAAAAGTCCCAGCAAGGCTGGCTGGGACATGCTGAGAATTGTAGGATTTTTTCTGACTACATTTTGTGTATTACATTCCTATTTGTAATTGGTTTTTTTGTCTGGCCAGCAAGTAGTGCTTGGAGTGGCTCCCCCGTTCAGTTCTGTGGCTTCTACATGGAACCTCAATAAGAGTATGTGGTCAAATCATGCGTGACAAAAAATGTAGAATGGAGGGCTTTGTCACTTTTATTTTGAGGCTATTAATTCATTCCAATTAAAACTAGGTTCTATTTCTGCTGATTGCTTTGGATTAGCCCATTACTCTGCAGTCTGAACCTCTTAGGAGTTCAGAAGGTTGTAGCAGCTGGCTATATTTAGTGACCAATCTCCTGCATTGCTCAAATAGAAAATAGAGTTTTAGAAGAGAACTCAGATAAAGATGGGAGTGTGTGTAGCGTGTCACTCCACCTAACATACTGGGGGGGGGGGTAAATATAAGTAAAAGGGCACTCACTAAGGGCTTCTTTACACAGAGCTTTTATCTTCCTGTTGAGATTGATTATTCATGGAAGTTTGTGGGTCTTTTAGTTAATGTTGTCAACCTCCACGGCATCTCCTGCACTAAATGACCTTTATTCCGTTTTTTAAAAAGATCAGAGATAATGCACTATCAAATTACAGCATTCTGAGTTCTGCTTGAGTTCCCTTGTGAAAAGAGGGAAAGCCGCAAGAAGAGGAGCTAGACCACAGCACCATCTAGCAGCTGTATAATGAAACATATGGAGGACTCAGATAAGGGGGAAAAGGAGGGGGAAAGGGCAGGGGAGGAAGTCTGTGTAAAGGGAGCCCTTAGTGATCCTGCATTTAAAACGGAAGAAGAAACCCCTGTTATAATAAAACCCTGGGATTTTATGCTGGTGTAGAGATGCTCTAAGTCAAATCTGTCACCACAAGATGTTAACACAGTAGTAGCAATTAAGTATTACTTACATCCTCAGGCCAAAGGCTTTCCAAAGATCAGAACTCATGAAATAATTTTGTGGCCTGTGTCTTTAAAAGTGTTTGGTTCCCAGTTCATCATTAACCTGCCATTCAGCTCCATCATCCAACACCCTGGGATGATGTTTATTGATCTTCTCTGAAGGTGCAAACACTAGAAGGATGGTAGCACCAACACCACAGAAAACTGCCACAGGCAAAGCCAAGTAGGGGCAAGTATAATTTCATTGGTTATATCCAATACAACATGTTTTGAAATAATCTTTAAGTCCCCAAGAATGGTAGAAAAAGAACCACAGTTCCAGCACAGGAAACCGGGGGTGCCATTTCATGTTTCAGCTGGGTGAGCGAAGGTTCACAACAAGGTTCAAATGTGTGCTCTTGGATACATTTATGATTAAATTGCAAAAAATACTAATGTATTGTTAAGAGTATTTGTTGCAATTACATTTTATATCTCATAATAACTAGAGATGGGTGGAATAAACAGATGCAGCCTGAAAACATGTATGGGACTGGGGGAAGGCGGGCTGTTCCAGCCTCATGACACACTACAGGAATCCTCAAAGAGTCCTTCTCTCCAATCTGCAGAACAGTCCTTTGTTGGCATGTTCTATTTCTATACCTTTTTTGATAATTTAAACTGCAACACACACAAAATTGGGATAAAAAACACTGTAGCACTGAACAAAGACGGACATAATATCACTTATAGTCAAGCCACGCTGCTGCTATTTCTTCTGCTACATCTAAATTTGGACAGGTAACACCCTACAGAACAGAGGCCTGGTTAGAATCAGTTGCATAGTCTTGAGTCTGTGTGACAGTAAATTTCTCTTTCGATATATATTCAAGGCCAAATCCCTTGACAGGTACTGCAGCCTAGAATAGAACTCAAAGATTATTAGATGTAAATAACTATTTCACACTATAGCATGTTTTATAAGCAATTACTAGAGAATGAGAATTGACATGGAGGAATGTGGTGCCTACCCATCTGTGTTACCTTGTCCTTCTTGCTTCAAGATTCACTTGCCTAGTGAATCACGTAGAATCACTCTTCTGGGTCATAAAATACTCAGGAAAAAAAATCCATTACAAATTACAATCTCAAATCTAGGTCAATGCACAACAGATTTACTTACAAAAGGAGCTTTAGTCTCTAAGGACAATGTTTCAAATTAGCTGCCATTTTAAATGAGCTGTGAAATGAGATGCTAATTCTTCAATATAAACTGGCAAAAGCATTGTATTTGAAGACACTAATAAAACATTTGTAAACCTGCAGGAAATAATTTCAAATAATTGTTAGGAATCATTTCCATTATCCCGATTCAGAAAATAAAGGCCTATCTTAATTCAGAAAAGAAGAAACACAACTATGCTCCAAAACACTTTAATTAGCTATGAAATAGCTTCTGCTTGACTGTGGGCTGCTAGTAACAACAGCATCTGCTTGTTGGGTAAGATCCTAATTAGATCTGTAATTGAATGGTCTTTAATCGTCATCTAAAGTCGATCTGAATAGTTGCAGATTATCTGCTAGTACAGCATTCAGTAATAATGGCTAGTTTCCAGATTGGAATTCAAGCGAATAACTAGTCCTTGGCATTAGAAAGGCTTCTCCTTATCAGTAAGAAGAACAGCATTTTTGCAAAATGCTGACTCTTGATAAAACATTTAGTAGAGAGGCGGTAGCACAATCATATGTTTCAGCATTAACTAGATCACAGGCTGTATTTCTAAACGAGTGTTCACACGTTCAGTAACACCAGCACGGTATTCTACTTTGTAAAGGTCATTATATATGAGAACTGCATACTTGGGGCCAGTTCACACATTGCACAAAGGAAAACCTAGGTTTGTACACTCAACAGGGTGCTGCAGGCAATCACAGCTCCAAGACAAATGTACCTATATGATACAAGTGTTTGCAAGTGTACACCTTAAAAACATAATGCGGTTGTGTAAAATACAGTGTAGTGGCTGTGTAAGTTGCCATGTTTCCACCTTCTATGGCAGGCACTGGGAATATGTAGCCCTTCAGATGTTGTTGGACTGCAACTCCCTTCAACCCACACCATTGGCTATGCTGGCTAGGCCTGATGGGAGTTGCAGTACAATGATGTCTGGAGGGCCTTACATTCCCCACCCCGATCCTAAGGTAACCAGTAACTACATGTACTCTTGAAGAACTCCCAGATCTGTAAATAAGGTAACCCAATAACCAGTACAAATATTCATCTCCTCTGCCCCTTCACTATAGTTATGGCTTTAAGCACACGTTTATTAAGAAGAAAAATTCCATAGAAATATTTTTTTTAAAGTTTAAATTCACTGAAATCAATAGGGCTTCCCAGTAAGATGTAAGCTTGCATACATGGCCTACCCGTTAATTTGAGTTAAGTGATCTCATCCACGTGTGCATGACTTTGCTTTGTTTCATGTTCCTTGTACTCAAATAAATGGGAAGTATGTAGACAGGGAAACTCTATGACTTGGTTCACACAATCATAATAGCCCACCTGTACCAGGTGGGATTTTAACATTCACCGCCCAGCCACAGCTTGTCATGGCATGTGAACCTAGGAGGCGGAGGTTTCACATAACCCTAAAACAGGCCATGGGTTATACAGGGGTTGTTTAACCCTCACACAACCGCCACTGCCCGAGTTTGCACAACATTACAAGCTGTGGCTGGGCGGTGAATATCCCAAATGGCTGTCAGCATGCACCACAGCCCAGCCTGGCTTAAATGAGCCACGGTGGGATGTTTGATCAAGCAAACTGGCTCAATATGTGCTCTCGAAGAACTCCCAGATCTTAAATAATTGCAGGAGTCCCTCCAATATACAGCCTTATTTACATCCTTCCTCATCTTCCATAATGATGGACATATTTCTGGTGCTCTTGTGCACTACCCATTGTACTTCAGTTCAGTTCATTTATTTATTAATTCAATTTCTTAATCGCTCATCTGGCCGGTCACCCGGCCACTCTGGACGATGTACAATAGTACAAACAGTTTAAAACAGTAAAATTACACAAAACATAGTATTTCTAAAAATACCCTTACCCATCCCAAATGCCTGCCTGAACAACCACATTTTCAATGCGTGGCAGAAGCTCATTAAAGAGGGGGCATGGCAGAGTTCCCTAGGGAGGGTGTTCCACAGAGTAGGGGCCACCACAGAGAAGGCCCTCTCCCCCGTCCTCACCAGCCTAGCTGTCCTGGCTGATGAGACAGAGAGAAGGCCATCCGAAGCTGATCTCGTTAAGTGGCCTCTCTGGGGTTGCTGGACACGCTCCTTGAGATAGGCTGCGCTGGAACCGTATAGGGTTTTAAAGGTCAAAACCAACACCTTGAATTTGGCCCGGAAAACAGCTGGTAACCAGTACAACTCCTTCAGCATCAGAGTGATGTGATCACACCAGTGGCTGCCTTTAATCAGGCGAGCCGCCACATTCTGCACCAGCTGCAGCTTCCGAACCACCTTCAGGAGTAACCCCATGTAGAGCGCATTACTGTAGCCTAGATGGTTGGTCAGCCAAAGAGATTTTAACCAAATACAACAGACAAGTCATAAAAATATTAACACAACATAGTACAAACTATAGTATACATATAATACAAATAATAAGCTTGACAACTGATGGCTTGAACCTCCTTTCCTCAGTATCTAGGCCTGAACAGTGGATCGTCCACTCTGAATGTAATAAATATGTTACAGTCAGAAAATAAAAACAATCTTATCAATACCATAAAATCTACTAACAGGTATTAATAACTCTCCAGCTCGTTTCTTTCTTGGCATACCATAAATAAAACAGGGCAATAGCCTGTCCATGTATTTCCATGGGGCTTGCACAAGGGATCTTACTTATTTTATTTACTTACAACATTTGTATACCACTCCACATCTAAACAGATTCCAGAGCAGTGAACAACAAGAGATAAAATTATTTTAAAAATTAAAAGACCATGTTATAATTATTCTTTGTAAAAACAGAATGCCAATAAAACCATGGCTGGTCAACCAAGGAGGGCTTCCTGGAAAAGAGCTGTTTTCAGGAGGCACTGAAAACAATACAGTGTTGGTGCCTGCCTGACCTCCAGAGGCAAGGAGTTCCACGGGAAGGGAGCACAACACTGAAGGCTCTTCTCCGGGTGGACTCCAATCGGGCTATACGTCTGTGTGGAACCACCGGGAGAACGGTCTCTCATGACCTCAGTGACCGGGAAGGTTGGTAAGGGAGAAGGTGCTCTCTCAGGTATCCCGGTCCCAAGTTGTTTAGGTCTTTGTACACTAGTACTAAAACCTTAAACCTCGCCTGGTAGTGAATATGCAACCAATGCCGTTCCCTCAGCAAATGAGTTACATTCTGGGAAGGGGCAGCTCCCGACAACAGCTGAGCGGCTGTGTTCTGCACTAGCTCCAGCTTCTGGAGCAGCCTTAAGGGAAGGCCCACATAGAGCGCATTGCAGTAATCCAGTCTTGAGGTTACTAGCGCCTGTACCACTGCTGCCAAGCTATCGCTGTCCAGGAGAGGCCATAGCTGGCAAACCAATCAAAGCTGGTAAAACGCGCTCCAAGCTGCCACAGCCGCTTGGGCCTCCAGCAATAGTGATGGATCTAGGAGTACTCCCAGACTATGAACCCAATCTTTCAGAGGGAATGCAACACCATCCAGAACAGGCAATGAGCCTATCTCCCAAACCTGGGAACCACTCACCTACAGGACTTCCATCTTGCCAGGATTCTGTTTCAGTTTATTGGCCCTCATCTAGCCCATTACTGTGTTGAGGCACTAATCCAGGATTTATACAGCCTCACCTGATTCAGATGTCACAGGGAGATAGAGCTGCGTGTCATCAGCATACTGATAGCACTTGGCTCCAAATCCCCTAATGACAGCCCCTAGCGGCTTGATGTAGATGTTAAATAACATTGGGGACAGGATGGTACCCTGCCGAACCCCATAGCTCGATTGCCAAGGGATGGTCACCCAATGTTACTCTCTAAAATTGGCCCCGAAGGTAGGACTGGAACCACTGGAACAGACTGCCTCCAGTGCCCATCCCATGGAGTCAATCCAGAATACCATAATCGATGGTATCAAAAGCCGATGAGAGATCGAGCAGAATTAGAAGGGTTGCACTCTCCCTGTCACTCGCTCGATAAAGGTCATCCTTCAGGTCTGATTCAGTCCCGTGACCAGGTTGAAACCCAGACTGGAATGGGTCTACATAATCAGTATCCTCCAAGAACGCCTGCAGTTGTTCCACCACAACCTTCTCCAGTACCTTCCCTAGGGAAGAGGTATTTGCAACTGGGTGGAAGTTGCCTAATATCACTGGGTCTAGAGTGGGTTTCTTCAGGAGTTGTCACACTACTGCCTCCTTAAGGACAGCAGGAACCACCTCTTCCCATAGAGAAACATTCACCACACCCTAGACCCACCCAGTGATACCCCCTCAGCTAGCTTTTATTAGCCAGGAGGGGCAAGGATCGAGAAGGTATGTGGTTGGTCACATTGCAACCACTTGCACTGAATTCCCTAAAGTTGCACACTGTTTTTCACTGTTTTATGGTTTTAGATTTTCTAATTGTATTAGCTTGTTTAATGGTTTAATATTCTTTTAGCGGTTTAAATTACTTGTTCTATGCTGTTTAAACTGATTTTATCTGTATGTCACCCTGATATCTTAACGATATATAGCAGGATACAATTTTGATTGATTTTATTGATAAATAAATAAATTTGCTGCGAGTGCCCAATGGATTGAGCTCCAGTGGATTGGGCCCCAACTCTAAAATTTGCAAAATCAAGGACAATGCTTTCAGGTACTTAATTTAGATGTTTATAAAGCGTAATTCAGAGGCATGAAATCAATGGTCCCATGCTGGAGCTGTAAAGCAGGAGTATTGCTTATCCAGCAAAAGTAAGGAAGTTGTGTTTGTACTCATCATATTCAGATGTGCATAAAGCATATATCTGGGTGCAACGTAACAGAAAATATAGTTGCCCAGAACACAGAATTGTTGTCATTATTTCAGTGACAAACAATATGAAGGATAGGTAAGTATAAGTTAACTCCAACTGTTATTCGTATGTCTCTAAAGCTTGTAAAGAAGATTCCTTAGATTTGTCTTATTCTAAAAGGTTCCACACCATCCACAGAAACAGAAATTGCTCTGCCGGTGGCTCATTCTGGGGAAGAGAACACTCAAATTCAGAATGAAGATGGCACAAGCCCCATACGTGCTTATACTTTTCACACTTATTTATTTGAATAAACCAATATGTGAAGAATTTAGTTTGTTATATTCTATTTATACATATTGATATAATTGTTAGGATTAAAATGTTTTAGGAGAGGGAGAGATGCTTATGTTTCAGGCTCCATGTAAACATTTTCAGAATGCTTATATTCATATACAAATACTTTTTGGTAAATGCTAAGATTTAGTTCAGATTAACTGTAATTTCCTAGAGTAAATAACATTTGATTAATGTATTTTTAAAATTACATTGTGGAGGAATGCAGCTTTCTTTAGAATGGTCTAACCTGATACACCTCATAAGGATTTTTGCCTATAGCTAATTCTGCTAATTCCAATGGTTTATAATCTTTTGGGCAACTAAATCTGCTGTGTCCTTCACCCCCGCTATTGTCCTGCCCATTTTATAGCATTTTCAAAAACACATGTTTTAGCCTGATTATGCATCTATCCACATATTCACCAGTCTCCACAGAGGCACCCTGTTTCCTCTCTTCCCCCACCTTGCACAACCCTGATCCATTTTGCAAGGCCACAGAACTCAAAGTTCCCCTTCCCCTTTAAAAAAATGCGTATAGTAGAACAACATTAGAAATATCTATAGAAGGGCACTACTGTATGTGTACGTTTGGCTTTTCAAAACAAGGGGGAAAGCTAGTAAGGGCAGACATCTTTCCCCCGCTAGAATGCCTCATGACACAGATGTTCCCAAGGATCATTCTGTGCCCAGAACACAGGTCGGCTGCTGAGGGAAGCCAAGCTGGAAAAAGAAACAAAACCACTGGACCACTTCATATTTAAAGACCAGACCCCACCCATGAAAATTCTTATTATTGCCCTAGCCCTCAAACATCGCTGAATTCCCCCAACTTTTTGCTGGGGACAAAGGGTCCTATGAAAGAGAGTGGTATTAAGCCCAGCTTTGGTATTTATACCTAGACACTGCAGTATGGCATGCACGTATATTAATTATACACGAGTGATATATGCTTTTTAGACACTGCTCTGTCTCTTGGATCTGGTGTCAGCTCTTCTATGCACTGGGGAAACCAGATGCCTAACTTGTTTACTCACTGGTGTTCTGAGGCCTGTAAATCCTATTTATCATCATCATCATCTATATACCACCCCATAGCCAAGGCTCTCTGGGCAGTTTACAACGATTAAAAACATTAAACATTAAATTACAGTAAAAACAGTAAATTACAGTGTAAAAGTTTAAAAACGGTTCACATAAAACACACGAACAGTATACACGAAGACAACATATATCTAAGAACAACATTGAGCAATCAGCCATAACCATAAGATAAATCCAGGACTGATTAAAAACTCATCACATGCTGCCAAATGCCTGAGAAAAGATAGGTCTTAACCTGGTGGTGAAAAGATAACAATGTTGGCACCAGGTGAGCCTCGTTGGGGAGATCATTCCACAGTTGGGGGTCCACCACTGGGAAGGCCTTCTGTCTTATTGCCTCCTTCCGAGCCTTCCTCAGAGGAAGCACCCAAAGGAGGACCTTGGATGCTAAGCATAGAGTACGGGCAGGTTCATGTCGGGAAAGGCAGTCCATCAGGTATTGCAGTCCTGAGCCAGGGCTTTATAGGTTAAAACCAGCACCTTGAATTGAGCACAGAAGTATATAGGCACCCAGTGCAAGTGGGGCAGAGTCAGTCTAACATGTTCAAACCTTCTAGACCCTGTTATTAATCTGGCTGCCATATTTTGCAAGAGCTGCAGCTTCTGATCCATCTTCAAAGTCAGCCCCACATAGAAAGCATTCCAGTAATCTAATTTGGATCTTACCATAACATAGACAACTTAAGCCAGGTTATCCCAGTCCAGATAGGGGCATAGCTGGGCCACCAACCGAAGTTGGTAGAAAGCACTCTGTGCCACTGAGGGCACCTGACCCTCAAGTGACAAAGCTGGCTCCACAAGAATCCCCCAAGCTACAAACCTGCTCCATCAGGGGAAGTGCAACCACACGCAGAACAGGTTGAGCATCCTCTATCCAGTCAAAAGAACCAGCCGGTAACAGCATCTCAGTTTTGTCTGGACTGAGCTTCCCTTTATTAGCTCTCATCCAGTCCATCGTCACAGCCAGGCACTGATCCTCTACATCCACAGCCTCACCTGATAAAGATTAAAAGAAGTAGAGCTGCATGTCATCAGCTACACACACCCAAACTCTGGATGACAACACCCAGTGATTTCATGTAGATGTTGAACAGCATGGGGGACAGAACTGACCCCTGTGGAACTCCATACTGGAGAATCCACAGGGCCAAGCAATGTTTCCCAAGCACCACCTTCTGGAGCCGACCCTCCAAGTAGGAGCAAAACCACTGCAATGCAGTGCCTCCCTCTCCCAACTCAAAGAGTCATCCCAGAAGGATACCATGGTCGATGGTATCGAAATGCACTAAGAGAACAAGGGGAATCAACAGGGCCACACTCCCCGTATTTCTCCCAACATAGGTCATCAAACAAGGTGGCCAAAGCTGTTTCCGTGCCAAAACCCGGTCTGAACCCTGACTGAAATGGATCCAGATAATTGGTCTCATTCAAGAGTGTCTGCAGCTGCCTCACAATCACCTGCTCAAGGACCTTGCCTAGGAACGGAACATTTGCCACCTGCCTATTAAGATTTTCCAGGTCCAGGGAGGATTTCTTCAGGAATGGTCTCACCACCGCCTCTTTCAGGTGGCCCAGGACCACTCCCTCTCGCAAGGAGGTGTTAATCACCTCCCTGGCCCAGGTGGCTGCTCCCTCTCTGCTGGTGTTATCAGCCAAGAGGGGCAAGGATCCAGTATGGAAGTGGTTACACAAACCTGTCCAAGCACCTTGTCAACGTCCTCGAGCTGTACTAACTGAAACTCATCCCCCAAAAATGGGACAAGGCTGTGCTATGGACACCTCGCCTGATTCCCCTGCTATAACACTGGAGTCTTAAGTCCTGACAGATGCTGGAAGTGTCCTAGAAGTGCCATTTGGGCCTCAGATGGATCTAGTGTCCTTAGGGCTGGCATGTTAACAGCCCCCAGATTATTCTGAAAAGCTCTGCGGAGCAGCAGATAGAGGATTCAATAGAGGCAGTAAGATGTTAGGGGTTTTGCCACCCTCACTGCTCCTGAATATACCTTACCATAGGCACATACCAGTGTTCGATGGCATCCACTAAGTGTTCTTCTCTATCTTCGCTCAAGCCATCTCCTACTTTGTTCATTGCTCTCAGCTCCGGGAGCAGTACGAGCTCTACTCTGGAGAGGGTGCTCAGGAGCAATTGTGTCAACTGCCTGGATAATTTCTGCATTCCACAGATCAACCAGGGTTTCAACAGGAAAGCCAGCCATATCAGCTGGAAATCTCCCCAGGGCCCTCTGGAAACCATCTGGATCCATTAGCCTCCAGAGGTTGACCATCTTAATAGGTCCCCACCCTTGCAGGGGGAAAAAGCCACCATAAGTCTAAACCTCGGCAGGCAATGATTTGACCATGACAAAGGGACTGATACAAACTCCCCCACCCTCAGATCACTATCTCCGTGTCCAGTTGAAAAAACAAGTCTACAGAATGTCCGCTACATGTGTTGGGCCAATGACATGTTGGTTGTCATTGAGACTATGAATTCCTGAGCTGCCCCAGAAAAGGTGCCCTCAGCATAAATGTTGAGATGCGCCAGAACCAACAGTCTGGGGGATCTCAGCAGCACATCCAAGACCACCTCCATCAGCTCAGAAAGAGAGTCTGTTGAGCAGCAGAGTGGGCGGTACACCAGCAGAATCCCTAATCTGACCCGCTGGCCCATCACAAAGTGTGAACACTCTAGACCAATAGTCAGATGGACAGGCGGACTGCAGAGAAATAGAATTCCTATAGACCACAGCAACCCCCCTTCCCCGGCCCTCAAGCCTACCTTGATGCTGGACCAAGTATCCCAGTGGGCATAGCTGGGAGAGACTGACTCCCTTCCACGCACCCAACCAGGTCTCGGTTATACATGCCAAATCGGCTGCCTCATCCTCTATTAAGTCATGAATAAGGCGGGTCTTATTTTGAACCGATCTGGCATTTAAGAGCAGCATCCAGAGACCCAAGGGAAGGCTGATAGGGCACTCACCAACCCTATGAGCAGCGCTGGTTCCCGCTGATTTCCATGTCCTTATGACTGCAGCACTTATTCCTCCCTTGTGCTACCACACCCTGTTGGCTCCTCCTGCCTATTCGCAGGAAATGCCAGCAGGAACAAAGGAACTCTGGGACTTGACATAGGGTGTCACATGCTAGATTTCCAGGAAATCTTGTTTGTGAAGTCCAGGCATTTTGGTCCAAAGGTCGCATTGTGATCTTCTTCTAAACAAAAGGAGTATAGACTCTGGCTGCCAGTGGAGGAACTTTCACCCCACATAGGTACGTTTCTTTGACCCTGATTTCTCTGTCAGGACAGAGTCTGAGGCAAAAACATAAATAAATCAGTAAAGCCTAGCTACATTTGACACACATATATGCTATCTAATTACACAGTCTAGAGGAAGGAAGAAATAACCACTTTCATGAGGCATCTTGCAGAGAGGTCCCTCCCTGCTGTTGTTCTCTGAGCAGTCAGATAAACAGAGCAGGGTCCTGATCTCCCCACATTCTAAAAGTATGAAAAATGAACCTCTTTGTGACAGAGGACCACCTCAGAAGAGTTCTAGCATTTTCTAACAAACAATGAGAAATTAATAACTGGAGAAAAAAGGCAAAGGAAAATAAATAAGAATCTCTTTCAAAGCAAAAAGTTCCTGAGGAGAAAGTCCTTCATGATGCAACTGGCATGATGGTCAAAGAACAACTGAATTGGAATGAGTTTTCTATGGCACATGAGTGCTGGGATGTGGGGGCGGCTTCCTGCCAGAACTCCTTAGCTTTAGGAGGTTCCCAAATGGGTCTCTGTGCAGGTGCAGGCCCCATATGTGTGATGCACAGAGGCCATGACTTTCTTCTGAGAGTGATGCAAAATCTGAGGAAGCATTTAGTGGCTAAGGATGTCCACGTTTTAAATGTCTGATTGTTAGCAATTTGTTTTATATGTGTAGTCCAATCCTATGCATGATTACTCAGAAGAAAGTCCCAGTGAATTCAATAGGGTTTATTCCCAAGTAATAGTGCATATGATTGCAACTTTAATATTTACATTTTAATTGATTTTTGTTATATGTTCTTACATGCCCTGGCCCTTTGTTAAACATAGACAGACAGACAGATGTGTAAGAATGGACAGATGTACTGTTTAAAGAGCAGTAATAGCATGTTTCTTTCCCAGCGATACAAGTCCATCTAAACACAGTTCACACAACAAATATACATAGCAGGTGGCTATGCACGTTTTTTTAAAATCCCCTTGTGAGAAGACTGGCTGTCTACCATAAGAAAAAATGGAAAGAGGCAATACATGTTTATATGTATGTGCATTTGCCATGTGCCTTACAAAGAAAAAGAAACACAAGCATTTAAGATAAAATAGCAAAATTACTTGGGGGTTTGGCAATGGGTTCATCATGTTATCACAGCTGTCACTCAATAGATGCTCTTCACAGGTTTACCATTCAAGCTCCACTGCAATTAAAACTGCAGAACCTGTCTAGGAACAGAGGACACATGTCTAGTATTTACAGAACAGTGAAACTGCCCCAGTAACTTCCACAACTCTTCATTTGTACCATAAGTAAAATAGATACATGCTTCTTTCCTAGTTCTATTTAGTAGTAGTATTCAAGGCATTAAAGCCTGAAGGGTTTTAAACCCATTTTCTCCTGTCACATTTTAGTCCATTAACTAACATTTGACTCTCAAATAGCAAATTCTCGCTCAGAAACTCAGACAGAGGTCATATAGCGTTCTTGGGATTCTCCCCTCATGCAAATCATGGAAGCAGCAGAGATGTACTGTAAACAGTTGAGCTGTAATGCAGCACTGGGACACATCTGTTCCTTAGTGGGATATGATATCCCTGCAGCACACACAATTAAGTGTTCTGTAGAAACGAACCAACGAATACAAAATATACAGTCAATTAAGATATCACAAATTTCCAGGACTCCATTTTAGTGTGTTTGGTAAGGGAGAGGTTAGTTGAGGTTTGCTCAGGATTAATCTGGAAAAAGGCAAGTGCATTGTAAGAGCACCTGTTGGTACCTTTTTGTACCTCCCAAAAACTAAAGATATAAATGTTCTTAAAAAGCCATAGGTGGTCTAAAAATGGGCCATGGAGTTGGGAGGGGGTCCCCTCTTCCTAAATTATGTCCCTAAATGTTTTTTGATAGGCTTTCTGATTTATTACAAACTGGTAATTGGCCACTCACAGAAGTTTGTGGGTCCTTTACATGATGTCATCAACCTCTAGGACATCTCCTGCACTTTTCTCCCTGCATTTCCCTTTCAAAAAGATTGGAGACAAGGGATGTTAATCCGTTCTGTCAGCTGTGTAGAAATTATTATGGCAAAGTGCTATTATCACAGCACCATCTAGTGGCTGTTAACTGAAACCTATAAAATTTACCTAGGAAGGATTTTCCTCAATTCAAACTATGTGTCCACCTGTGTAAAGAAGCTGGTCATAATCCTGCAAAGAATCTGGAAGCAGAAAGCCCTGGTAAGGATGCAGGATTTCAGCCTCGCATGATTAACCTGTAAGGTGGGGTGGAGAACCTGTAGCACAAGGACCACATGCAAACCTCAGCCTAATTTCCTGCGAGAGAGATAATCCTGCAATACTGCAAATTCTGCGCACTTTTGGCCTTGGCCCTGCCCACCACAAGCATGAGGCCCCTGACAGATTGCCTCAGGAGAATGTGGCCTTCAACAGAAAAAACGTTCCCTAGCTCAGCGCTAGAGGGTGCTTTACACGTTATAGAAATAGTGAGTACATGTAGGGATGTCAGAGAATTCCGCCACGGATCTCGGTGAGGCCGAATGCCAGTGCATTCAGCCCCCCGAACTCCGTGGCGGAACGGCCTGCCCCCCCTGCCCCCCCGCAGATCCCCCCTGGGATGAGACTCACCTGGGGCGGATCTTCTGGGCGGCGGCGGCTCCGGCCGGTCTTCTGACCGGCTGCCGCCACCATTTCCAAGCTTGTGTAAAAAAAAAAAGAAAAAAAAAGGCGTGATAGGCTACGTAAAGATTTACGTAGGTTGGGTGGGTTTAAAAAACAACAACCCGCGTACGCAAATGGCGGCAGCTACGGCTGCCGCCATTTGCATTCCTTCTTTTTACCGTCTTAATCTATGTAAATATTTACGTAGACTATGACAGCGAAAATAAAGGGGAACACAAATAGTGTAGCGGGCGCTATTTGCGTCCCCTTTTGATTCGCCGTTTTAGCCTACGTAAAGATTTACGTAGGCTAAAACGGTGAATGAAAAAGGGACGCAAATAGCGCCCTCTACGTTATTTGCGTTCCCCTTTATTTTCGCCGTCATAGTCTACATAAATATTTACGTAGATTAAGACGGCCAAACAGAAGGACCGCAAATGGCGGTGGCCGTAGCTGCCGCCATTTGCGTATGAGGGTTTTTGGGTTTTTGTTGTTTTTTTACCCAGAGCCCTCCGCGGCCGGAAATCCGGCTGCAGATGGCTCTGGCCTGGCCTGCTGCTCCGTGGAGCTGCTGCGGAGCACAACTGGCCGTTCGAGGATTCCAGGGCGAGGAACGGAGCGCCTCCCCCCCCCATCAACATAATCTGCGGAAGGTAAGTCACTTTCGTACATCCCTAAGTATATGCCTGTATACCACATGTACCAATGGCATTCCCTGTATTTCAAAGCAATACTTGTCTGCTGTGCTGTGTATACATGCTGCAAGAAGCTGTGTAATGCCATGGGACACCCAAGTAAGGTGTATAAGCTGTTATTACATGACACAGCATCAACACTGTTAATATCCCTTCCCTTTCTCCTTGTCAATGGCAAATATTGATAGGAACTGAAATAGTTATAATGTGATGACACTTTGTCACACGGTAAGAGATTTGTCACATATTTGGAGGAATATTCGCTAGTCTGAAAGAAATGGATACTTGAGCAATCCCACATGTTAGCATTATAGCAGAGGAGTACTAATTTCCTAAATGAATGTATAAAAATACGTACTATTTTTTTAATTGACAAAATTATGCGATCATGTGCATGTCACCAGTGGCACTGTACAAAAGGCGCCTATAGTGCTTATGTTACCATAAGCAACAGTCACAAGCAAAATGGAAAGACAAGCTGGGGAGGGAAATCACATTTTTCCAGCAATCAAATAATGCGTTAAATGCAAGGAAAATGCAATTATTTCCACAACAGAAGCACTTCCTAAAGGAAATATGTCTTTAGGAACCACTGAAAATTTATAGTTTAAAAAATATTGTCTAGAAAGAGTCCAGACTAATACTCAGCGTGTACAAAAGACAGCAGTCCTAATTGGCACTTCCAGAATTGAATTTAAGTTTTTGTCACTAATTGTTAATGCAAATTATAAGGCTTTCACCATAGAGATGCCTAGGATAGGATCCCCCAGGGATACAGTGACACCATTCCATATCCCTGGGGGGACATTGGTCAATGATGGTTTTCCATTTAGAATTGGAAGTTCAGGCTATGTGCTATTCTATTATTTTTATCTCCACTAATTGAGAAAACTCTAACAGTATCCCAAGTCTGCCATCTAGAGAACAAAGCAAGGAAAACAAAGAAAACAGCAAATTTATTTGTCATTATTATCCAACTTACTTTGCCCTCTTTCAAGAAATGGGGATGCATTTATACTCCTGAAATTCTGTAGTCCAACATCAACTGATGCAAATATCTTGATTTGTTTCAGTAGTTTTTAGATCGGGGCTTTGAAATTTTTACTGTGGTGGTGGAGCGGATAAGGATGCTAATGTAGAACTTGTGAGAACCAAGTTCAAATGCCTGAACTCACTAAACAATCCTCAGCAAGTCACATTATGCTAAAAGGTAGTCACTGTGACCTTCCCCAACAAAGCTGAATAGAAGCACTGTGAAGTACCACGCACACTTTAAAAATAAAGAAATGAAAATAAATTCAAATTACAGTATTATAAGTGAAAACCCCTAATCAAGAAATCAGTTACACAGAAAATACCATGTTTGGGCCTATTTTATAATTAAACTTATAACTGTTTCTAATGCAAAAGGAATGGAAAGATATAAGTCTTTCCCTTTTCATTCTACCCAAGTTTTACAACTCTAATCCATGGTTCCAAGCTCTCTAATTTTTAAAACCAAATATGAACCTTAGATGTTCTTGTTGTAAGATTTGTTTTGTGAAGGTCAATAAATTTGCAGTAATTTTTACAAGAGCTTTAAACCACAGTTGGGGGCGGGGGCAGGGCAGGAGCAGCAGCTCCACAAAAGAAAATGCACTTTTCCACCCAGCTCTGCTTGGAAATGAGAATCTTGTTCTGCTGTATGAAATATAGCTCTTCTGTTCCACCACTACTGAAATCTCTGGAAATTAGCCCCATTGAGTCCAAGCATGTGTTAGGGTACAGCTGTGCAGTGTAGTCTTATGTACACCTCTACTCTGTCCAATGGGGCTTGCTCCCAGGTAAGAGTATGTAGGATTGTGGCCATCAGATGGGAGACAGGGAGAGCAATCCTATGGCCACTAGACAGTGTCTAGACAGCCATAGAATTTTTCAGTTTCTGGGAACTGTGCTCCCTGCCCCCTGTCCTGCCACCTTATAGGTGGTGTGGTTCTACTCTATCTCCACACTTGTAAACACAGCACAGAGTGGGTGGAAAGAGGGCGTTCCTGGGGGTGGAGAGACCGTGGAAGCATCCTTACAATGCTTCCTATGCTCCGTGCAGCCTCCTCTATCCCACTCTGAAGTCCCCAGCTAGACAGACCCGAATGCAGGGCGCCTGGAGTGCAGAGGAGGACCCCCTCCATGCTCCGCCCACCCTGCACTGGATAGTCGGCTGCCTCCAAGTTCAGAGGCGGATGACTATCCTGATAGGATTGCGCCCCAAGGCTGCTATCCTATACACACTTACCTGGAAGTAAACCCCATTGACCTCAATGGGACTTGAGTAGACATATATAGAATTGTGCTAGAGTCCTATTGTGTAATTCCACCTACTTTTACTTCTAGCCCCACCTACCTTGAGCCCTAGCCACACTCACTGGAACTCAGATCTTAATAACATAAGTAGAGCCCTGCTGGATCAGACCAAGGGTCCATCTAGTCCAGCATTCTGTTCACACAGTGGCCAACCAGCTGTTGACTGGGAACCCCAAGTAGGACAAGAGTGCATCAGCACCATCCCACCCATGTTCCCCAGTGTTAGATAAAATAGTCCTTGCTTTCGGTTTAGAAGAAAAGAATGCCAGGCAGGCAGCAGTGGATCCAACACTATTTTATTGAACGTTTTGCAAAACGGGTGCAGAGCAGTCTGGACCCCGAGACACGTGTGCAAAAGCCTTTTATATCATATCGCTTCTATTGTTCTCACCAGTAACCAATGAAACAGTTAGTACATCGGCTCACTAAGTTAATATCCAATAAACAGTCACTATCAGCTTACCAAGCCGTTAGTCATGAGTGCGTCAGTATGATTCCCTTTTTGCTCCGCCTATATTTTCCCGCCACTCGGGCTCTTACGTAACTTGAGACGCCAATGGTTATGGAGTCTCCTTTTTCTAACAATTCCCTCCTTTAAGTCTTTATTCACGTCTTAAAGCATTTAAAACGGAGTTTCTTTATCAGCACAATAAAGCAAGAGCATCTGTTTTGACAGAGCGGTTTCAATTAACCGCTGGGATAAGCCTCTAGCGCAGGGGATAATGCAACAACCAAATAACACTAAAACTCCTATCATCACTACAAGCGAAATAAGGATTGAGGCTGCTAGGTGTTTCCATTTTCCAAACCATCTCTCCAACCAGTCAGTCACGGGGTTGTTAATCCCTGAATTCTCGGCTAATTCTTCAGACAAGGCGGTGAGACCCTGCAAAGCCCTTGTTACCGTGCCATCTGGGGCAGTGTTGTTAGGGATGAAGGTGCAACACCGTCCACCTAGCATGACACAAACCCCTCCTTTTTCTGCTAACATCATATCAAGAACACGCCGATTTTCCCAAGCCATTTGGCTGGTGGCATCTAGCTGCTCAGCCAATCCTTTTACAGCATCTCGAGTATAGTTTATAAACCTCTGCTGATTATAATAAACGTAATTGATCCAATCTACATTTTTGTTAATGGTCACCCACCAAAACAGGGTAGATTCAAATCCTGCAGAAATTTGATTTCTTCCTTTGAACTCATCTGGCACTCCCCTTGGTACTCCTATGGAGTCAATATATATTTGATCATCAAAAGGGGTTACTGATCGTTTCTGCCGGGGTTGGCCAGTCTTCTCTGCTGGATGGTATGCAATTGAAAAGGGGACTGCCAGCTGAACTAACCCACAAGCTCCGGACCAATTGGAGGGCAATACCTCATACAACTCTAGGCCACCACAATACCACCAGAGATCAGCTCGTGGGATTGAAAGGGAATTATTCCTAAAGCGAGTAGAATTAACACATCTTACTTTACTCGTCAGGTTCCCTATACGCCCCTCTGTGTCTGCAAGGTTTCGGTGTATGCATCCGGTATGGTTTCTTCTTTGCAGGAAGACTGTGGAAGGTCTGACACGATCCTTTGATTTGAGTGGGGGGTATAATTTATTGAGGGTTTGGCATTCCTCCTCTCCCCATGCATCAGGGTGTTGGAACAAATGGATCACGCAGGTGAGGAGGGAAGGAGTGTCCCATCCCAGTGGAAAGGGCAGCACCTTTGCCACAGATCTCCCTGTGGCACAAACAAAACAGTCAGACTTATTTAAAGACTTGGCTGTATACTTTATCCACTCTAACCACACATTATCAGTTTCCTCTGTTATTGGGATCCCTAACCTGGTTCTCCAGGGACACCTCTCTTTCTCAGGGATCTGTACCAGAAGTGGTCTGAGGGGTGTTGGTGTGACATTTCGGGGTTTTATCTTAAAGCTGTCAAGCCCAAGTCCTTGAGGTATCACCATCCACGTTAATATTTCTTTAACCAACATTACCAACACCACCCACAATACTTGCTTCATATTACAAGTTTTTTGTAATTCGAACCCGAGCTTTTCCCAGATGTTGTGACTTGTATATTACAGGCGATTGTGGCTCCTGGATGGCTTCTTCGCCTGTGTCCTTGGCAGCTTCCAGAGGGGTGCCAGGGAGCAAAGGACCGTTGCCTGTGTCCTCCTGTTCTTTCCAAGTGACAGAAGGAAGCGAGGGTCGCTTAAATGGCTTTATCCGGCTGCAATGTGTCCATTTACTAGAACCCACAAGCTTTACACACGAGTGGCTGGTTGGTCCCACCAAATAAGGCCCCTCCCACCCTTCCTTTTAAGCTTCTTTATTCCACTTTTTCAGCAACACCTCGTCTCCCGTCTGGAAGAGATGGATAGGTGCATCTAACGGCAGTCTCTGAAACGGAACGGAATAAGCTCGTAGCTGTGAAAGAACAGACTGTAGAGAAGTCAACTGATCCCTTAGCATCTGATCACCCACCTCCCACTTGACTTCCTCCCTCCTTCCGCAGTGTACCCGAGGCGGGAACCCAAACATCAGTTCAAAGGGGGACAATTTTATGTCCTTTCTTGGCATCCTTCGAAGCTTCGTTAAAGCTATTGGCAGAGCCTCAACCCAAGTGAGCTTCACCCCTCGTTGGAGTTTGGTTAAAGTCTCCTTGAGGCTCCGATTGATTCTTTCAACCTGTCCACTTGCCTGGGGCCTCCAGGGGCAATGTAAATGCCACTCTATTCCCAGAGCTTGTGCCAGCCCCCGTGTAATAACTGAGGTGAAATGTGAGCCCTGATCGGACTCTATAACTTCGGGCAGGGAGAACCGGGGCACCACCTCCTGTAACAATTTAGCAACAACAGTTTTAGCTTGGCAGTTCCTACATGGAAACGCCTCTACCCACCCTGTCATTTGACATACTATTACAAGCAAATACCTGTAACCCCTACATGGTGGCATCTCAGCAAAATCAATCTGCACCCTCTGGAAAGGATAGTAGGCCCATGGTCGCCCTCCTTTTGGAGGAGGGGGTGCCCTGGGAGGGTTGGTTTTCTGGCAAACTTCACAGGTTGCGGCTAGTCGGTGGGCGCATACAGTTAAGCCAGGGGAGACAAACAGCCTCTTGCAATAGTCGATCATGGCTGATGCTCCAGGGTGTCCAAGAGAATGGTGAACTTGCTCTAGAACAACCCTCTGCAGGGTCTGTGGAAGAAGCAGTCTTCCATCTGTCATCTGGATCCATCCGTCATCACAGGGACTTATTCCGTGTTCTTGTGCCATTCGTAACTCAGCAGGGGAGTATGTGGGGCGCTCTTTTCTTTTGGGTAGAATGAGGAATGTTCCTTGGATTCCCTCTCTGGCTGCTCTTTTTGCGGCCTCATCTGCCTTCTGATTTCCCTGTCTCCATTTTTCCTCTTTTTCTTTCCCATGGGCTCGGACGTGGACAACAGCTACTTGTGAGGGTAGCTGGAGGGCATCCAGAAGATCCACTATTAGGCCGCCATTAGCCACTGGAGATCCGTTTGCTGTAAGGAATCCCCTCTCTTTCCACAGTTGCCCATGAGCATGCACAACGGCGAAGGCATTTTTGCTATCGGTATAAATATTTACTCGCTTTCCCTTGCTGGCTTGCAGGGCTCTTGTCAGGGCTACCAGTTCAGCGGATTGGGCGGAGAAATGAGGAGGCAGCCTTTCCTCACGCACACTCTCCTCTAGAGTAACGACAGCCGCGCCTGTGTAGCGCCTTCCATCCAGCATATAGCTAGATCCATCTACAAACAGATCTCTGGCTCCCTCTATTGGTTCATCCTCAAGGTCCGGTCGGCCTTTGGTGTCCAGGTCTAATATTTCAAGGCAGTCATGATCTGGGAGTCCTGATCCGTTTGTGCCCAGTAATGTTGGCAGCAGTGTGGCGATATTAAAGCTGGAGCAAGCCTTAAAAGTGAGGTTTTCATTTGTTAGTAAACCTATTTCATATCGGGAATGCCGGGCTGGGTTGAGAAATTTGCTTCCTCCTCCTGATCCCAAAATTTGTGGCACTCCATGCGGCACCCAAATTTCAATGGGTCCTCCCATTGTCAATTTCTCCGCTTCAGCGCAAACCAGAGCCGTTGCCGCTACTGCCCTCAGGCAACTTGGCCATCCTCGCGCTACGACATCTAGAACCTTGGAGTAATATCCCACTGGTCTCCAAGAGGGCCCTTTTCGCTGGCAAAGCACTCCCGAAGCTATGCCCTTATTTTCATGCACATAAAGTCTAAATGGCCGGCTGGGATTTGGTATGGCTAGAGCAGGTGGTGACACAAGAGCAGCTTTAAGACTGAGAAAAGACTTATTCATTTCCTTAGTCCATTTCCATTTATCCAGTCTATCTTTCTGCAGCGCCTCATACAGCGGCCGCGCTGTCTCCCCATAGTTTGCTATCCATAGTCGGCAGAATCCGGTCAGCCCCAGGTAGGCCCTCAATTCGCGGGGGGACTTAGGGACAGGAGTGTCACGGATGACTTCAACTCTTTCTTGCCCTAGGCTCCGAGTCCCCTTAGTTATGTGGTAGCCTAGGAATTTTACAGTTGGTTGGGCCAACTGTACTTTTTCTTTTGACACTTTATACCCCCCCCCTGCTAGATAGTTGAGGAGGGAAACCGTCCCACTCAGGCACGCATTCTTGGCCTTGGCTGAAATCAGGAGGTCGTCACAGTACTGGAGGAGATGCACCTCTGAGTGCTGCTGGACCCAGGGTTCGAGATCCTTTTGGAGCTGCTGGCCAAAGACCACCGGTGAGAGATTCAGCCCCTGAGGGATGACTGTCCATGCTAATTGAACTTCTGACCCCCCCCCCCCCGGGCTTTCCCATTCAAAGGCGAACAAAGGCCTTGAATCAGGGTGGAGGGGGATGCTGAAAAAGGCGTCTTTTAGGTCTATGACAGTGAACCAGGCGTGCTCTTCCGGAATTCCTACAAGGAGGGTGTGTGGGTTGGGGACCACAGGATGGGGGGCCTCGATCTGCTGATTAATGAGCCGGAGGTCTTGCACTAAGCGGTAGCCCTTGCCCCCCCCTCCCCTTTTTGGCACAGCGATGATGGGCGTGTTATAGGGAGACATTATCTCAATGAGCCGGCCTTCTTCTCGGAGCTTTGTTATTACTGGTTGTAGGCCCTCCTTTCCTTGGCGGGAAAGGGGATACTGTTTCACATGAACAGGCCTTGCTCCCTCCTTGAGGGGAATTTTGTATGGTGCTGCCGACTTGGCACGAGAGGCCCCTCCAATCCCGGCCCAAGCTAGAGGGTTGACTCTGTTTTCTATTAAGCTCCAGTCCTCGGTGGCCTCTGGGATGGATTCTTCTGCAACCTTCAAAAGGGCCATTTGGTAGTTACTACTCTGCTGTTTAGGGAGCCGTATCTCCATCCTTCCGTCAGGAGTAAAAGCAATCTCAATTTGGAGTTTAGTCAATAAGTCCCTCCCTAGCAATGCCACCGGACAGGAGGGGGTACAGACAAATGCATGTTCTAGGTGTGTTTTCCCAACCTTGGTGAACAGGGGACGAGAGAGGGGCACTTGAGTTGCCCTTCCCTCGACCCCCATTATGGTGGTGAACCCCCCACCTCCCGTTGGGGGCTCACTGAGGGGGAGGACAGACAGGGCGGCCCCTGTGTCCACAAGGGCTTTGTAGGAGTGGCCCCCAACCTTTATTTTGACCATGGGGTCCCGTCTTGCCTCTCTCTGTAGGACCTCCAATTTTTCCTCTAGGGAATATAGACGATCTTGGAGAGTGTCCTGGCGTTCAACTAGAGGGGTGGGGTCCTCCGGTACTATTTCATGAGAGGGGTCCTTCTCGGGGGCATCTAACCGCTGGGCGGGCCCCTCAGGAGAGGGTGGTGGTTGCAACGAGCGCCCTGCGACGGCTGTCCCGTAGGGAGGAGGAAGCAGTAGGTCCTCCGGTGCCGTGGCCACGACCCTGGGTGGTCCTTCTTTTGGTGGTTTCCTTTTGACCACCATGGGAAGGGCAAGGGACATGCATTTAACAACCCACGGAGCAGGCCTGCCGCCAAGGGGCACACAAGTTGCCCACGAATCAATATAAGGGAACTGGTCCCAACTTCCCCTCTGTGCTACTATTGTTCGCACATCAGATACCAAGGTTGGGTCAAAAGACCCCTCGGGTGGCCATTTGGGTTCTAATATTGGCCATTCCCGGGTGCAAAAAAAGACAAGACGATCCTTTGTCATCTTAGTTCCATAATCCTGCTTAAAATGTGACCAATTGCGCAAACAACACTCCAAGGGCGTATGGGACTTCTTCGCAGACTTAGATTGGGACCCGCCCATGACGGTGGGAATTTCAGTCAGCAATTCTTGCGCTTCGCCCTCCTCTGACCTAGCCCGTCTCCGGGGTAAGGAAATGCAGATCGGGGCTCCTCACTCGCTTCGCCCATAGGCGTCTCACACAATCACAAACACACCACCGTCCCGCGTTTATCCCCTGATGTAAGCTGTTTCACTTACCCCAAAAGCCTCTTCTGTCCCGCCCGCAGCTGCGTCCAGCTGCTTTATTGATCCACTGCCGGTGCCTAAAAGGAATGATCACGTCTCCCTCTTCCTCTGGCGTTGGTCCCCAGGCACTTCTGCCGCCACCGTCGTGAGGAGAAGGCAGTATAAAACAACCGCCTGTGGCCACTTCTCCTCCGCGGCCCCTCGGCTCAGCGCGAAGGGGACGCGCCCCGAAGCAGGATCCGAGTCACGGCACCAAATTGTTAGATAAAATAGTCCTTGCTTTCGGTTTAGAAGAAAAGAATGCCAGGCAGGCAGCAGTGGATCCAACACTATTTTATTGAACGTTTTGCAAAACGGGTGCAGAGCAGTCTGGACCCCGAGACACGTGTGCAAAAGCCTTTTATATCATATCGCTTCTATTGTTCTCACCAGTAACCAATGAAACAGTTAGTACATCGGCTCACTAAGTTAATATCCAATAAACAGTCACTATCAGCTTACCAAGCCGTTAGTCATGAGTGCGTCAGTATGATTCCCTTTTTGCTCCGCCTATATTTTCCCGCCACTCGGGCTCTTACGTAACTTGAGACGCCAATGGTTATGGAGTCTCCTTTTTCTAACACCAGCAACTGGTGCACATGGGCATACTGCCTCTGATACTGGAAATCTCAACAGGTTTGGAACAAAATAATGTAGACCTTGCCCAGAAAAAAGTTTCCCACCTGTTTTAAAGAAAGCTGGAGAAATGCACAGAGGTCTCTTCTTGCTTTCTATGTACACCTCAGGTAGTAAAGAGCATTTTTTTTCCCTGATGCTCTGCAGATACTGCAGCACCCCATGGAGTATGGCCTGCAGGGGGCAAAAATGGCCCTGTGGGCCCCCTGAAATTACACACCCCTTTATTGAAATATAGTTGAAAAGCAGCATATGAACATTCTGATTAAATAGGCCACAGTACCAGCAGCATCCAGGGCACTCAATACCACTGGTGTGGCATGTCTGCACAAGAACATGCACCGAAGAATTTTCCAATGTAGCTACACATACATCCCCTCTCCATTTTTGCCAATTGACAAGCAATTTCTAAAGGGAGCATAACACTAGTTTAGACTTTAATTAGAAAACCAGAAAGCATCAATCATTAAAATATAAAGAGATGGTACCGGGGCAGATCACAAGGCCTCTGCTGGTGAGACCAGGGTCGGTATCACATCAGGAGTGCCTGTCTTTACCGGTAGAGGCAGTAGCAACCCAGTCAAGGATGTCAATCCCAAAGGTGCCAAAGTAGCCATTCATGAAGGCAGAGCGGAAACTGAGCTTTTAAGTCAAGGCCAGGAGAGACATTGGAGGAGCTGGTGTGGAACAGAGACATGACCAATGCGACTTTGGAGGCCTGGCCTGTGCAGCCAAATCAGCAGCCAGAAGGGGTTGTTTCCACAGAAGTGCCTGAAGTGTGAGATAATAAATTCCTGCAGGTTTGCTTAGTGAAAATCCTGGCAACAGTGACAGGATTCCACAATATGCCCTTCCTCAAGGTAGAACAGTCCTTGGGAGTAGCCGTCTGCAGGCAGACATTTGCTTCTGCAGGCCAACAATTGAGGGGAAACTGCCTTGGAGGCTCATCTGGGGCCTTCTCTATGGTCTTTCGGTGCCAGATGAAGACCTTTTTTGAAAATTTCCCAGGCTTTTTAACCTTGCTTGTTTTTTAAAAATGCATTGTTTTTAGAATTTTGCACTGCTCCTAGTTTTTATCTTGGTTCTTAGTTTTCATTCTGTTTTAAACTTATAAGTTTTATATTATGTTTTACTATGCCGTTGTATTTTATGGGTTTAAGTTTTGTTTTGTGGACCGCCCAGAGAACTTTGGCTAATGGGTGGTATAGAAATGTAATACATAAATAAGCCCCAAAGTAGAGCTGACGGTGCTTGGGGGCACAGTAAAGAATCAAAATGTGCACTAAAGGAAGTGGGGCAGGCTTCCCATTGAAAAATCAGTTTTTGGTTTTCTGGAGAGGGCTCTACACAGGCACAGTCATAGAGACAATGTACAAGAACCATCATAATTTTAATTTAAGACCATTAATGCTTGTAATTCATCTTTGCACTCTGCACACAAACACATTATGACCCTTTGCTTTTCTTGCCTCCCAGGGCTCCTCTCATTAGAAGGCAGGCCTCAGGTTTTGTCAATGCAGAAGTTTTGCCCAGAGTGCGATAGCCATTTGTTGAAAGTGGGAAAAAATTCTGTACTTCAGGAACGCTGTTATGGCTACTGTACACTATGGGAAAAATTACTGCATTTGCAAAACCTGTGGCTTCTTCTCCAATGAGAAGAGCAATACGGCAATGGAACCAATTACCTATGGAGATGGTGGGATCTCCCCCACACTGGAAGTATTCAAGACAAGCCTGGACAGCCATATGTCAGGGATGCTTTGACTTGGATTCCTGCACTGAGCAGGGGGTTGGACTCGATGGTCTTGTAGGCCCCTTCCTACCCTACTATTCTATGATTCTATGAGAAGAACCCCACTCTGGTGTGGAAGGAAGGGTGGCGAGTCCAGCTTCTTGGATAAAATAGGGTTCTCCTTTTCTAGTTGTCTTGTCCATTGGAGCCTGTTTACTTTATCCCATATGGCTTAAAGTAAGAGCCACAAAGAACTGGGTTCTTTAATAACAAAGCTCCCATGCTAGATTCAGCTGCTTTGTTGTCCTAGACTGCAACAAAGAAATGGGGGGTCACACAGACTGTCAATAGCAAACATTTTTATCTAGCTGAGATTGATCATAGCAGCTGATCAGTCTTCCTAAGAATCAAGCATTGTGATTTATAATCAATTTAAAGTTTCCTATGACTTTTAAAATAAAATCTGGAACTGAAGCATACAATAGGTTCGACTTATGGTAAGCAGGCAGTAAGGATTGGCTTCAAGGTTTAAAAAAATACAGTTGAAATATCGATTAAAACTACAGAACCACAATTAAAATGTTGTGCACCTCCTGTCTTCCTTTTCTTCTACTGTCCATTCTGCTAGGCACAGAGGGAATTTGTTTCTTTAGAGAATATTTCATGACATATTCGGGCTCCTTTCATGCCTCAGCCTGTTGCTTGGCAGCATAACAAGGCAGGGAACCCTACGACATATTCGGAACGAACGACTTACGGCCACTAGGGTGATCACTTGACAGCTGCTTACTTAGCAACGGCTTCTAGCTGTGTTGTCACTTAGACAAGATAGCGCAAGTCACCTTATGATAGATACTGAATGTCTTAAGGCATAGTCTGAGGCTACCTCAAGTTATTTTGCTGCCCTAGACCAAAAAAAAAAAAAGAAACCCCTCCACACCTGCTGTATATGGCAGTATAAACATAGTGTTGTTTCCTCACTAAGGGTTTTCCCCAGTTACAGGCCCCATTTTCCATACAACTGAAGGGAACGACGATTGGAAGAGGGGCTGCTTCATCTACACACCTCTAATACAACCTATTTGGTTGGGCTAGCTTTGTCTAGCACTTTGTCTTTACAGTGGACTTGAATGATTTAAGGAAAGATTTAGTTCTTAAGCCAGCAGTAGGTATAGGAAGCTATGGTCCCTTACATATATGGTAAAATGGAAGATCGGTAAGAAATTTTATAATTGTTTCCAAGTTTGGCAAAAGGCAGGAACTAGGTAACTACAACTAGTCCTGTATTTCAGAGGCTATGCTACACACTTCTCTTGGCACTAGATCCCTTTCTTTCAAGCTGAAATAAATGCTTTGGAATATTAGAACTTTTAAAGGATGGGTATTTCTACCGGAAGGGAGGTTAATGAAAAACTCTCATTCAACCAGATCTGAAAGCTCCAATAATAACCATCTGATTAAAGTAGAACTGGGAGCACTGAGATGTGTTGGCTTTCCTTCCTGAAGTGTGAAGTGAAATACCTGTCTGATGTGCTAATACCTTGAAGTGTGGCATGGTTCTGGGTCACTATTTCTGACAGGTACCAGATTTCTCCCCCCCCCCCCCGGTGAACTTCCAGCACCTGGTTCATTTTGTGTTAGAGCATAGTTGCAGCAAGTGCTTATTGGGCAAAAATGCCATAAAGCCTGAAAACTAGAGCACCAAATACCAATCCAAAATCTTCTACCTATAATTTTCAAGCAGTGACTACACCAGCTTTCCACCGCTTCAGCAGGCCTTAATAGAAGCTGCAGTATTTGATGGAACTGGCACATAGGCCAAAGCCCAGGACTGTACATCTTTCAGCATTTATTAGGATGGCAACTACATGTTTTAGGAAGGTTTAGAAACTACCTATAACTTAGAAGTACAGACAGAGGAATGAGCTAGCCAAGGAGGACATACCGAGAATGCAACTGCTAACAGCTAAAATAGGAACTAGTGAGACCTACGAGTTGCAACTATTTCCTCACTAGATGGACTTCATATCACACTGTACATCAACAGATAAAACATACAGTATCATCCAAACTGCGCTTCAGTGCCTCAGTATCCTTATAAGCCAACACTGTAAGAAAGACCCATATAAACAGGTAGTAGGCAGCTTTAGGCAAACAAGCTCCCAAGTTTATGATTGAACTGAGATTTGAATGAATGGTTCCGATCTTAGTTCATATCCTTAACTACAAGAACCATGTTAGCAATAGTTGTCATTTGAGTTATTGTCAGACGAAGATTACTTCACAGGAACTCCTACAGATTTGACACCAAAAGTAACGAATGATCAGACAGTAAACTATAGGCTTCTCTACACGAGGCTTTTTAGCCTGCAATCGAGATGGGTTACTCACGGAAGTTTGCGGGTCCTTTACATGTTGTCATCAACCTCCAGTTTCTCTCCCGTGCTCTGTGACCATTTCTGTGGCTTTATTTGTATTGGGAATAATGAGCTAATTAGAAATGGGAATTTGAATCTCAACATGTAATGATGGAATTATGCTATTCCAGCAGCTATACTACAGTACCATCTAGGGGCTGTATAATGAAACATATAGAAATTGCAGATGAAGGAAATTCCGGGGGTGGGGGGGGGAGGAGGAAAGTATATTTAAAGGGCCAATTTTAATCGTGCAAAGAATCTGGATGCAGAAGCCCCAATAAAGTCATGGGATAAAAAGTCTGATGCAGAGAAGCCCTATATCCTTGTGGTTTCACTAGTATATCATGTTAGGATACCTTAATCCAGGAATGACTCAACTTCAGTCTGGTATGCAATATGCTTTTAGAGAAATAGCCTCATCCTAAGCTTTCCCGCCCACCAGCCAAGGAACAAGAACATACCTCCAAGTCTAGAGAAGCACCTAAAAAAAACAGCTGAAGAGAGACCTGTGAGTTGCAAGCCAAATGCTCCATGCTACCAGATGTTTTCAGACAGGCAGCAAGGCAATAAACCAGTAGAGATTATTTAGCAGCTTACTAGGCTGCTATTCTCCTTGCTGCAGTAGGGGAGCTCATGGTGCTTGGTGCATCATCACCTCTGCCATGGTCAGATGCAGGAATTCTGTCCAAATTACAAGGGCCAGTTACACAACCCCATATAGCCCAGCCCTAAGTATAGGTAGAGGTAGAGCGCCAAATTCAGTTTTGGAGAGGCTCTTGGGGCTGCATTCCAGCAGTAGGTGGGGTCAAAGACAAAAGCAGCAGGGCCAAAATATCAAACATACCAGCATATTTTAGCTTCACACTCACTGCCAGTAACTAAGCCTTAGGAGAGGCATTTCAGCCTTTTAAAATGGAAAGAAGTGTGCAAAAGTCAGGAAGCCACCGAACAATGTGGAGTTGTGGGAAAGGCGGTGGGGCCAGGGCCATCTAGGGAACCCCCAAGGTTCCCCACCCCTGCCTTGATTAGATGCTGCCCTTACTTGGCTATTACCTGTTTTAGTTTATTGCAATTGTCACCTTCCAACACTGGAGGTTCAAACAGGAGGCACACAGACCACCACTAGCTTTTCGAATAGCAAGAAGAGATTTATTTTTGTGATTGACAAGAAGTCACAACAGCTTAAATAGAAACTTGGAGGCACAAGTCAAGTTAAGCCCTATGAAGCATTTTAAAACAAGTTACAGTCAAGAAGAATCCCAACATCTCTTACATTTGAAGTGTTGAAGAGTCTGAGCTTGGTTTCTGGACAACCACTGTCGAAGCTGCTGTGAGTAAGTAGTGGGGGGGGGGGAGAACAGGTTCAGCAACACAGTTTAAACTCAAGACCAAGAAGAGCCAAGGGTTTTTTTGTCTTTTTTTAAACACACTAAAGTATTAAAGGCTTGAACTGCTTTCCATGATGGGCTACAGGGCTGCTTTAACTCCTGAACTTCAAGCAGACTTGCACAGCGCCACAGCAGAAAAGCGCACCTCTCCTTGCTCGCGTTCTGTGAACTGCCGGCAGATCTTGGCAGAGGCCTTAAGAAAGAAACATAGAAGTTCCATCTCAGAAGTCTAACTAAAGGAGTACACAACTGTTGTAGGCTCTGAAATCAAGGATCTCTCAAGCCACTACAAAAGGCTGAACATGGTATCCAGTTAAAGCAGCCTCTTCCACCCTGGTGCCCTCCAGATGTTTTAGACTACAACTCCCAGGATTCCTAACCACTGGCTACAGTGGCTGGAATTAATGGAAGTTGAAGTCCAAAACATCTGGAGGACGCCAGGCTGGGGCCTGCCAAGTTCAAGCAATGAGTTTGCAAGCTACATGAACAGAGCCCCAAGCACCCAATTCTGGCAAGAAAACGATACCACTTTACCAACGGTCTGCATACATGTCATACACATTTTAACAGTGCTTAAAACTGTAGAAACTGCTTTGGCATCTATACTTCCCCAGTGACAGACCATCCTCAACTGATGTTTTAGCCAATACAAGAGCATCCAGCGTTTAGCCACTCCTGCACCCAATTTCAGTGGGGAAATAGTATAAGCCACTGAGTACAAACTACCCTTTTGTAGTTCTCAGCGTTAAGTAGCATATTCTATTCACCTCCATTTAGTTACAGAGGGAATGTACGAAGTTATGTAATTTACCAACATATGAATGACACTGACTCACTCACGTGATCTGAGGATTTAATTATGCCTGAAAGTGTTAAATGCTGACCCACTAACTAGAAGAATGCTTACCTTCAGCAAGGTATCATCTGAACTAGCCCCATGATTTACAGGGAAGGGCATTCGGCCATCTGTAAGAAATGTTGTAGAGCATGTGTGTTACTTCAGTCATTTCTCCAAGTATGCAAAAAAAAAAAAGTCCTTGTGGCTCATGAACATGTTGTCTCATGACCTGGCTTTGGGGTTGCAATGGGGAAACCCTGGCTTTCTTCCCCTCACTGAACAGCTGCCTGGCTCTGTTAGCAACCCATATGACCCTCTCAGCAGCTGCCACAAATGTTTTGGACAGGGGAGGGGTGGGCAATAACCCTCTAATTTCAAATACCACGTGCCCCTTTTTACTTCCTCCTCATGGTCTGAACTGGCCCTTTTTAAACAAACACACACAAACCTACCCAGTTCATAGAGGTGTCCATCCACACTGGCAAAGAGAATGAAATGGAAATTCACTTTATCATCTTCAACCTAAGAGAAGATAAGGGCAAAAACCTAGGAGACCTAGCAAGCGACAGAGCAAGAATCTAGAGACCCATAAAAGAGGACATGTATATGGCACCTTTGTTCCCATTTCTCTTTAAAAAATGCTATTAAATCACCTTTTTAACAAGTAACAGGTTTCTTTGCTATGCCATCTCATGTAACCTTCCTTTATGTCCCAATATGTGCAAATTACTGCTGTTGCCTTGGCACTGCTTTCTGTATAGGATACAGATACAAATCTTTAAACTTCATGTACCTTTACACCCCAAGGAAATTCTCCACAATTACAGGATCCCTAATTTGTTAGCCAGTATCTTAAGTTGAAGTTGCTGCCAATTTTCTATTGTTCCACTTTGCTGCCAAGAAGAAAACCAGGAGTTTGCTAGTTTTGGGGACTGTGTTGAGAAGGTGTTTTGTAAGGATCATGGCAATGGAAGGATACAAGAGGTGGAGTTTGGGACACCAGCAGCCCCACAACAGATGGGTAAATGCTGGAAGCAACCTCTGTGATTTTCTAAGAGATTAACTTGTACTGGGCACCACCAGCGAATATTCCAACTCTCAAAGTGATGGCCACTGACGCATTTTCAACTCTTTGGGGGTGTTTGGATGATTGTGGAGGTAAAAGATAATGGAGGTCACATGCACAAGAGTGAGGGGAGAACCCATGATGCCTTCTTTGACCCCTGATCGTCCAAACCCAGTCTTTTTTTCAAGTGTCTAACACACGCAGCTAGATTTCATCAGTGGGGAAAAAATAGATCTCCAGTACAAGCATTTGCTACACCTCCTATGATTCTAGTCTTTTTTCTTTCTTTTTCGGTGCTTCCAAATGAGGCTTTGATTGTGCCTCATTCAAGGCATTTTACATGGGGTCTAGACAATGTTGTCTTCCATTTGGAATCCTCCTGTGTTTTTCCACTCCTTCCTCCATCTTTTTTTCTACCACAAAAAGCCATTAAGGAGGGAAGGACTGTCTTTTGATTAGTAGCGCCAGGAGCCATCTGTCTGGAAGCAGCCTCAGTCCCTTCAGGCAAAGCGACCTGTTACCTGGAGGATCTACTATTGGATTTCTTTAATATACTTAAAGCTGCAGTACACACCCGTGAGTGAAAGGGAGAGAGAACCATTCCCCCTGCCCTTCCCCCAATTCTCTCCTTGAAACTGCTATTAGCTACTCTGTGGAAGAAAGCAGCAGGCAATACAGGCCATTTCTTAAACCTTTCTCCAACGCAATTCCCCTGATCAAGGCCTCTCCCTCACCCCAAGCAAGGTCCCCCTGCCCACCTGAATTCTGTTGGTAAGGTGGAAAAGCAGGTACATAAGTCTGTCTTGTGTTTTCCCCTCCCCCGGGGAGCTAACAGTTGAAGACCAGAACGGGGGGCGGGGCGGCGACAGGGGGAACATTTGCACACACCCTTCTCCAGTATTACTAACCCAATAAAATTCAGGCCTCCTCCCTTCCCCAAGTGGTTGCTTTAAAAAAAAACGAAAGAAAAAAAGAGGGAGATCATATCATGGATTTCACCTGTAATGTGCAGCTTGGCTCTTAGCGTGAAACCCAGTTGCAAAAAGGTCGCAGTGTGCACCTCAGCCACAAAGTTAGTAGATCAGCACATACTGGTTCAGCCACTGCCCTTTCCATCTCCCCACCTCGCTCCACCCACTTTATTTTTTAATAAGCTGTGCACAATGACATGCATTGCCTTAAAAACAGGCAGCTTTTTAAAGGACAAGATTACTCTAGGAGGGGGGAAGGAGAGAGGTTTTGGTGAAATCACAGGAGAGGCAAACCCAAATTAATATGATGTACAGCTGATTTCCACTTGAAATTTTAAAAGCACAATTTTCACACAGCTTGACACCGTTTCCTTTGTGATGGTTTCCTTTAAGTGTTACCAGTTCATGGCATCAACATTATATGCCTAGAAGCCTATATATTTTAAGATGCACTTACCCGACACTGGCCTTCTTGTGCCACTGCATTGTGGGCTTCTTGGATGGCCTGGGGAAAAAGAAAAGACACAGACAAGGCATTTTTAGTAAAACCCTGCACTGGACCCCATCAAGACTCCTCCACTTAAGTCACCTAGTCATTTACCTTGTTGTTTTCAAGACGTTTTGCCCTCTCATCTGGAGAGAGTTCGGCTGTTGTAGTGAGGAACTCCTTTAGAGCAGACCCTTCATCTACAAGAAATCCAAGTGTTAGCAAGGTGTAGGGAGGCAAAGTGGCAGCAGAAGCCCCACCCCGCTTCTTGCAGCTAATTTTCAGGCCTCAGTGACCTACATGTCATTATAGTCATGTTTCTCAGCCGTGACATTATGAACTTTAGTTTAAGGAAAGTTCTTGGAGGGTACATGTTTCCCTGCTCTCAAGTAGAGTGTGGGACTACTCAACCATTTTTTTCTCAGAGGTAAACCTAGCCAGCTGTCTTCCCCACTGCCACCAGATCTTGTCCCAAGAGTCTTCTGTTCCAATTTTTTTTTTTTTTACTCTGTTAACTCTTTCTTGCACCTCCTGATGGGCTTGCTGTTGGGATCCCAAACTTCCTCCTTTAGCCACACCAATGTAAGATTAAAAGGGTATGATGAAAGTTACTTCTTAACTTCCGCAAAGAGCTTCTCTTACCATGAAGCAACTGCAGCTTATCCCCACAAACTTAGAATTAAGCAAGTCTATCCAGGGACAACAACCCATAAGCCCAAGGCCTCTTTTTGGAAATAAGTACTGTCCTGTCTCTTTCAGCAGCTTTAATAACAAGGTTCCAAATTCATGAAGCTTTTAATGTCATTCCCATACCAGTGCTAAACTATATATTTTTAGTTCTGTTTACTTTCGCTTCTAGGTTCTCCTGCACTGAATATGCCTCAAGGCAATTTAAGACATGGCATGAACAGCTCACCCTTGCTTGCAGGCAGAACTGTAGGAGAATCATTGGGGCACATGTTAGATGTAAAAGAGGTCCATGAAAACAGACTTCTCAATATAGAGGAATATAACTATGGGAGGAGAAAAGCCCAACATTGAACAGAAATCAAAGGATGGTGAACTGCACGGGCACAATTTTTCAAAGTCAGGCTTGTTAACTCCCAGTTTCCTGTTACAATGTACCATCTACCTGGTCAGTGATAATGAGTAGAAATAACCTTCAGGCAGGAACACTTCACAGAAAATTGTCCTTTTGGCCTCCAAGATTATCGGTTGTATGCTAGCTGGCAGCCCAGCAAGCTTTTGCAGCCTAAAAACTGCTGTTGGTTTTTGCAAAGCTGGCTTGAACATCCATAAGTAATAAAGATGGGCAGGTGGTGAGGAACTGCCAGTTGAAACCTATATATTATCTTTCAAGTGCATCCTCTGAGGGAGGTTTGGAGAGGGCCTTCTTGGTGGCCCCCCTGATTATGGAACACACGCACACACACCATGAGTCTGCCTGGCGCCAAAATTGTCACCTTTCCAGCACCATGTTAAGACTTCCCTCTATTCCCAGGCATTTGACAGTACATAAGATTTTTAACGGGTCCTGCAATTTTTTTTGATTTTGCAAAATTGTTCTTTTTTTTGCAAATCACTTTATATTACATTTTATATTGTACGTCTAAAGTTTTAATCTTTAGAAACCAGAGAGCTCTGGCTATTGGGTATTATAGAAATGGAATAAATTAATGAATGAATGAAGTTGATCCAGAAGGCACTGGTCTTAGCAGGATAGATGGGGAAGACATTTCTTCGACACTTTTAAGAAATGCTAATCCAATTTCTTTGGAAGTTGCAGAAACAAAACTGACACCATTCAAAGCCAAGTAAGTCAGGACCAAGTTCAAGTCACTGTTTAGCAATGAAGTTCAGTGTTGCTTTAGGCAAGTCACACCAACTAACCTAACCCAGTTGGATTCTACCCAATATGCCCGCTGCAGAAGTTCTAGTGAATGCTATGTGATTCAATTTTGCTCTCCTCTCCATTCAAAGAGCCTGCCTCATCTAGTAATGCACTGCTATAGACAGGTAATGCTCGAAGGTGTTTCAAGTCAGTGAACTACCTCCTCAATTTCCTTCCTAGAGGGTCCAAGACCCTTTTCACCACCTCAGGCAGATCCTAGCTGACCTGGGCTGCACTGCTTACTTCAGATCCAGTCTTAATTTTAAAAAAATTAAAGCATCCATGATGATACTTCCTCCTCACATTTGGGGATTCATGCAGTACCCATTCACAACAGTATTAGTAACAGGTACAATGGGGTTTTTAAGGGGGTGAAAGTGTGGAGTCTGAAAGATATGATACCCATGGGAGGACTCTTTCCCCAGTACTTACCAAATAATATTTTATCCTGGTTATTAGCCACTGCATGTATAAGGCCAATGGTTCCACATGAGTTACTGGCAGTTTGCTTCAGAAAATAGACTTTTGAGCTCACTTCTTGACCCTTCAGTTCTTCAATCTGGTTTTTTCTGAAATTTTCATGCTACAAATGTTTAAGCATTTTGATTAGACAGCAGCATTTGCTCAGTGTTTCAAAACGAACCAGCCCATGCTTCACCTACAGAGATACCTATGTTTGTGTAGGAAAACATGCGCATGATCATAAGTAAAGGACATACACATCTGTTTAGCTGTATGTGCATATCCCCCCTCCACAGAAAAGGCATCCATGTAGGACAAATACGTAACAGGCCAAAGAGTTAAATAATTGCATTAGTTGTAAAGTTCAAGTCCAGGTTGTTACACAAACCTCTCTTCCCTTATATACTGCCATCGTATTAAAGTGAAAGTAGTTCTCCGGGGCTTCGGCTATATTATTAATGCTAAACAGGTACCCGGGCTCTTAAGCCCAGCTAAAGACCTAGCACAAAGCAAAGGGTTTCATTTAATATCCAATTGCCTACTTGTGTAGGCTGGTAGCCAGCATCAGTGCGCCCAACAATTTTCAGTTTCATAAGTTCATGAGTAAAAATGAATGTATACCAATTGCAAATACAGTATTAGAGAAGCCAGACAGTTTCAAAGTTGTAATTAATGATTTTCAGGCGATTATCCTTAACAAGTATGTGAGGGAATACATCTGTCATTGAAATACATAAAAGACTCTGAGTGAAATGGAATTAATAGCAACAGCAAAACTGAAGGTGCCCAACAACTGTAGTGGAAGACAGCTGAGCTCTGTTGAAATAGATTAGTGGGTTGGTAAAATTAAATAACATATCAGCAGTTCTCAGTACTTTGGTTTTTTTCCTCAAGCTTAAACAACGTTAAGGGAAGTACATGTTCTTGTCTTTAAATGTTTACAATCATTCCAACAAAAATATTACAAACTATGATTACGTGTGCTTTAATTTCTCCCCTCAAATATTTCAGATCAAACACCTGTGGTGTTATTAGGACAAAAAAGTTAACATGACACACTTTTTAAAGAAGATTGCTTGCTAAATACTAGTAAAATAAACATGCTAAATTACATTTTTCTAGGGCAGCAGTAGGAAACTTGTGGTCCTCCAGTTTTGGCCTACAAGGTGCCCACCGCTGCTCTAGAGCATCAGAACATTTTCTGAAGCAAACTGAAGAATTTCCTATGCAAATAACCCTAATTTGCATTGAAAAAATTTCTGATACAAACTTCCTTTCTATGCAAATTAAGCTAATTTACATTCAAAGCTTTCCTTGAAAATTCAAGGTTTTCCAGAAAATCTACATTACTGATGCTGCTGTTGGTACAACTTTTGTTGCCAGAACTAGAAGAGTTTGGGTCACTTGAATTAACTTTCTGCAATCAGATGTTTGCTCACTTGTTTTTAAGGAGCTCATTGTTTTAACTACATACTGGGGAGCTTGGGAAGCCAAAGTAGAGCCTTCAGTGTGGTAGCTCCCTCTCGGCAGAACTTGGTGGAAGTCAGGCAGGCACCAACATAGTTTTGTTTCCAGAGCCTGCTGAAGACTTTTTTCCCCCAACAAGCCTTCATCGACTGAGATAGCCATGGTTTTTGTTAGTAGGTTGGGGTTTTTTTACATTTAATATATTGTTCTTTTTATCTTTTATTGTCCACCACTTCATAATCTGTTTAGATGTGGAGTAGTATATAAATGTTGTAAATAAAATAAATAACAGGCTAGATATAGTTGCTCAAAACACACATGCCAGCCAAAAATCTGAACAAGGGGGCCTTTTGCATCATCAGGCAAGTGATACACATAACTCATTTATTACCTGGGGAGGTGGTGGGCTCCCCCACACTGGAGGCCTTCAAGATGAGGCTGGACAGCCATTTGTCAGGGATGCTCTGCCTTGGATTCCTGAATTGAGCAGGGGGTTGGACTAGATGGCCTTGTAGGCCCCTTCCAACCCTACTATTCTATGATTCTACCAGTATCTACCACACTCACCTTCAAGCCAAATTGGCCATATACCACTTCCTGTTATTGCATAAGAAGGAACGCAATGCACAGGAAGCCAGTTTCATATGAGCAAGAGCTGCATGCCCTGCCCAGTCATTATGTACATGCAGTGATATCTGCAAAGTGCTATTCAGTTTTACTAGCGTATTAGTAAAGGCAGCTTGCTGTCTACAGACAGACTTCTAAGTAGCACCGCATCACTCTTCCTGCAAATATGAGGCTGCTTCAAGTGCACAGGCAAAATTCCACAGCCAAGCATTTTGTCCCATCTGTGCTTTGGCTTGTTTGGTGCTGGAGCGCGTTAGCTGCCATTATGAAGCAGGCAGCATGTCCCACGTTGAAGTCATAGTGTGCCAACATCCCTATTGTCAGGATCGCTCAAATTCTATGTGTACCAAGTTTCAGCCTTCCATTTGCTGCTCAAGTACCTTAATTTGTGTACCCTCCCGAGATCAGTTAATGTGCCCTGAACAGTTCTGTCAAAAGAAACTTTCTTTACTACATTGCTGAAAATACCTTTATCCTTATTTCTACATGAAAAGCCATGAAATACCTTTATCCTCCAACACAGATGGTTCTACAAAGGAAAAAAAAAATAATGGTGCACAATAACCAGGGAAAGGTGGAAAAGCTTGACCACACAGGAAAGGACCCCAAGATAGACATGTAGAAAACAAGATTAGGTACAGGTATCTCATTTCCAAAGCTGGCCCATTGTTCAACAGCCGAAGTCTAGAGCACTAGGTTTTAGATACAATTATTTAAAAAGGCAGACTTGTTTGCATTGGGCTTTTAGTACTTGCCAAGATCATGTCCCCCACATGACCCCCAATAGGTTTTAGTCTATACGTTTTTCAAATACTTTTGACCTCAGAATTCTTCTTGACTTAGGGAGGCTCCTTCATCACAGATCACCCATGTGAAGATGAAGTCATTTTTATTATGTGAGCTCATCCTTCAGGTCTGCTTTATACAGAACCCATCACAAGACAGCCAATTGCAACCATTAGTGCTTACTGCTAAATTGCCTGACTCAACATTAGTAATCAGCTGCTCTCAAGAGATATTTACTTTCGAGAAGATGCATAGCAAAGGTGATCAGGATATTTGGATCACAACTATGGCCCTTGAATTGCAGCTAGCCAAAGGAGGAGACAAGTAGGTTCTAGATCAGTTTGGATAGCAGCTTTGGGATGTTAGCTCTCCTTTATCCTAGAATCCTGGTGCATGATGCAAACTCTAGAGCATGAAACTTCATGAGACTACACTGCTTAGGGTTATTAAAATTATTGCAGTGATGTCAGAACTCCTTAACCTCCCAAGTTTCACCTTTTCACCCTTGCTTGACCTTAATACCCACCTGAGCAGTAAGAGGAAAGAGCAAGAGCAGTGCACAAGCTGGACTGGGTACAGCGTTCAAGGAATCTTCCTCAAACCCCAGTACATCCACAAACCGCCAACCAGGGGCAACTCCTAGGCGGGACAGCACCTGCATGGTTAAGACACACAATACTGGATGGAGAATCAGCAAGGACACAGTACAACACCCTTGCTCTCTCTACATTATGTATCCCTGTACCTGCGTACCAGGAATAGCCAGAAAGTAAATCTGGATCTACTGGTCAATCTGAGTGATCTGTGGTAGCTTGGGAGTTGAAAGTCTCTGCCAATTTAACAATAGCAACAAAACTACAGAATCACAAAAGTTTTTCTGCTGAAACGAACAAAACTTGGGGCAAGCAGATTTTCATGGGGAAGGGCTGTGAGCTCTGGTAGTCAAAACTAATTCCTGGCTCAGAATTTCTTAAATTCTAAGTGCATACCTTCTGAATTAGACTGGTAAATCTCAGGGTTCTAGTATAAACCAAAGTAAATCATCTTACAAGCCTGAAGTATCTCTGCCCCTGATCTACTGTGAGGAATGTTTATTATATAGCATTTCTCCCAGAGTTCCATTATTTATATAACATTTCTCCTGGAGTCCCATTACAGAAAGATTTCCCAATCTTCAGCCATCTTCATTATAGGTATTACAAGGTGCTCAGGACGGCAATCAACGCACATTTAGAGTGCAATCCTATGCATGTTTAGGCAGGGAGGAAGTAGGGCTCTTCCTGTCTAAACATGTATAGGATTGCACCCTAAGTGAATTTGTCTTTTTATATATGAGCAGGGTAGCGAGGAAAGTGAAGACATAGTTGGCTCAATTCCAAGATGCATTTTCAATATAAAGATCCTGTTTACAATATATGAAGCTGCATTAGCCGTTATCAGGGACTTTTCAGACTGTGGACTGCCTTGGGCATTTATCAAAATCTTTACAACGGGGGGGGGGGGCACAATCTCCATGCCTTGCTGCTTCTGGACATTGGAGACATCCTGCTGGCCATTACTGGCAAATAGCTCATCAGACCACTGCTTGTATTTTTGTTAAGGAAAGGTTACAGTTTCTAGGTAAATACAAGCCCTGGTACCTTTCATTTTAAAGGCACAACAAAAGGGAGCCAGAAACAGCATCCAGGGAGGGAGTTTGGGGATTCCAGGCTCAAAGACACCCATCCTCTCCCAAATTCAGACAGCTAATTGAGAACACACACACACACCCGCCCTTTAGCAGGTAGAAGGGCGGAGGAATGCTGCCATTCTCCAGCAGTAGCCCACTGAGAAGCTCACCAGCCCCACATTTGCAAGGTACAGAGGAGGGAGAAAGGGCAAGATGAAGCAGGCAGGAGGGGGCCCTCTCACCACTACCACACAAGCCCTCTAGTCAGGCGGCCCCTGCATGCATGACACAGCACAAAACGCGGGGCCGCAGCGCCACCTGCCGCCCATCCCAAGAAAGACCCGCATAAGTCCGCGGCAGCTTGCACGGCTCGATGGGGCGCCCGGACCCGAACCTGCTTCCCCCTTCCAAGCCATCCGCCCACCCACTTCCAATGCTGTAAGGCGCTGGGGAGGCAGTGCCGCCACTGCCTGCCTCTCCCGCTCTCCAGAGAGCTTCCCCATCGATGAAAGAATGAATGAATGAATGGAAATGGAGCCCAAGGAAACGCCCAGCCAAGAGAAACTGCGTCTTCTCCTCCCAGGTCTCGACGGGCACTCACTTTATTCAGCATCTAAAACAGAAGGAAGAGAGGTCAGCCTGTCTAAGGGCGGGGCTCGCCTCCCATCTTGTGTCTGGAGCACGCCAAGCCCCAGCAGATCCAAGAATAGTCAAAGCCCCCCTACAAAAGGCTTTATCCCCCCCTCCCCATCAGTCTCTAGGAGGATCCAAAAGCAGCAAGATCCCCCCCCCCATCCCTCCATGTGTTAAAAAAAATATTGCTAGCGGACTCCAGCCCTCTCTAAGGTTACCTCAAATCTCCAAGAACAAGCAACTCAGCTTGCCACGAAAGACCAACCCCAACTCCAGGGCACGCCTTTTGTCGCCCCTTCCCCAACGCCTCCCCCCAGGAACACGCATCAGCCCAGCCGAACCCCACGGCCGCCCACCCAAATCGACAGACCCGATTAGGAGCATCTAGTTCTTCACCTCAGGATTGATCTCCATGGGCTGCCACGCCATTGTCTCGCTTGCAAAGCCGAAAACTACTGAGAAATACCTCCCCGCAAGCTGCAAGGGACCGACCGTGCGTTCGGAGGAACAAGCAGCCGCCCGCCCACCCCTATATACCGCCACCAGGCGGACTCACTGCAGAGGACGAGGGGAAAGAGCAGGGGCGCAACCGCTCCGAGCGGCATCCATTTCCCGCAAACCACCCCCTGACTTTTAGCAATGGTACATCCTCCCCCCCTTTAGCCGCCTTCCCTACCCAGGCAGCCCATCCCCCGCCCTCGATGCGTTTAGGTCGCACGTCCATCAGAGACTGGCTGGATTGCAAGCGGAGGACGCCCCCGGGTTTAGTGCGATCCGCGGGTCTGCTGAGCGGCCGGGTAGTAGAAGTTGCCAGCAAGCCGCACGGTGTTTTTACCGAGAACAGCAGTGGAGCGGGCAGTGACGGCAAGCGGCGGTGCTAAACCAGCCATGAGGCGACGACGCATCCACACCTGCTGAAGCGGCAATGGGTTATTTATGAGTTAGCAACCAGGAAAGGTGTGCTTGCTGTGTTGTTATTTGCAAGCGGTGCGGCATTCAGGAGATACGCATGTTTTTAATTTCGCAAGATTTGCATGAAGGCCAAAACAGACATGACTTCAGATCTGTCTAGCATCTACGTCCTTTTTTACAAAAATTACTCTAGAGTAGCTGCAGGGGTTGACTCGGATCTTAAACCCTCCCCATCCCATGAAAGGTACCAGGGCCAGCCTCCCAATCCGGATCGGGGCCCTGTCCTTACTCTAGAGTAAAGTTTTAAAAAGAAGTAACTGCTAGATACAGATTTAAAGTAATGCCTGCTACTTCAAATACGTATTTAGCAGCGACGTCTTCCATTTTTTCCTCTAGAGGAGGCCAATTATGATCTTTAAATCCCCCTTACCCTCACATTAGGGTCCCCGCTCTGTTGTTTCGAATAGCTTGTTTAAAACAAGCTATTTCCCCACAACCCCTCACCCCAAACCTGTGTTGAGTTTTTAGCGTGACAGGCTTTGCAAAGCCACCGTTGCAAATTCAGTAATGGATGCCATTTCTTAGGAATGAAATGGATAGGGTTGGCAATCATTTTTTCTTGGCAGGGTTCTTGTGCCTTTAGCAGGTGCATAACAAGCACATTCAGAAGGTGGAGCGGTGTCTCATCGGGGCATTTGTATTGGGAGAAAAGCTTTGCCTGTTAAAATGTTCACAAGATTCCAGTGAATCTTGTAAATTGTATGTCACTTAAACTGTGTCTGTTTAAATCCAGACTGCCTTCAAACAAATCACAAGAGAAACGATGCATTTTGCTATTTTCTTTTGCCTTCTAACTTCATAGGTCTTAGCAGAACAGACTTAATTCAGATGTTGTTAATTTAGTCTCACAATGAAGTTGGTTGTAGTGGGGGACCCCTTTAATCTGATTTTCTGCTTCCAGAATCAAACCATTTAGTAGAAGGATAAATATTTCCGTGCATGTGGATGAGCTGGATCTTGAAGCCAAAAAAGAGGCTGAGGTAGATGTTGCTTAGGCTTTTTCATTTTGAGGCTTTCAGTGTTTACAGATGAATTTTAGGGATGGGCATATGGGAAGGTAATACCAAGGTTTGGGAAGTGACTTGTATTGTAAACCACTGTCTTGTTAAACTGGGTTATGCACATTTTGGTTATGTTATCCAGCTTCTGGTTATAGTCATAATAAAGTAATGAGTTAATGATTATAAGGATAGCATTTTCCCAAGTAACTCATTTCTTTCTAGTAAGTACAATCTGCCATTGTTCTTATATGAGAAAGAAAGTCGTAAACATACAGGCCCAGTTTGCACTTCACAACAAGCAGAACTCTAGGTGGTCCGGGGAGACACAATCTGAGGGAAATGAGGACCCCATAGGAGAGAAAAAGAAATAATGTCCACCCTCTGGAGATGAAGTAGTTTCAGATTTTCTTTTAAGAGTTTTCAGCAGACTTCAAGGGGTGGGTGGTGGGGATAGCATAATTTCAGACCAAGCTTCTGGATCATCCTTCCCTTACCTACCACTGGGACATCTAGGGAGTATTTAATACAGAGTAAATGGACAGACATGTTGCATATAAAATTAAAAGAAATATTGGAACAAGGATAACTGTTTTGGCAGTTGGCCTCTGTACACCACCACATTGAAGTTGAAAAGAAACACACCCAGATGGGAGCGAAGTCAGGACTTTCAGCTGTAATTCAAGGGGTTTGATAAAAGTGGGGCACTAACCATTCAGGCAGGACAGCCAGTGGCATACACCCCCCACACACAATCGTTGGTGGCTCATAAGTAATGGAACAAACCAACATCATTTCAAACTTAAGGATCGCCTTTAATACCTGGATGAAAATCCTTTGCGGTCAATGACTGCCTAACTCCAGACTGCCTGCCTGGAACCCATGGACATGACCAAATGCTGAGTTTCCTCCCTCGACATGCTTTGCCAGGCCTTTATTGCAGCTGCCTTCAGCTGCTGCTTGTTTGTGGGTCTTTCTGCCTTCAGTCTTGTCTTCAGTCAGTGAAAAGCATGCTCTATTAGGTTGAGATTAGGTGACTGACTTGGCCATTGAAGAACATCCCACTTCTTTGCTTTGAGAAACTCTTGGGTAGCTTTGGCCGTATGTTTTGGGTCATTATCCATCTGCAATATGAAGCAGCGTCCTATCAGTTTGGCAGCATTCAGCTGAATCTGAGCAGAAAGTATAGCCCTATACACTTCAGAATTCATCCTGCTGCTTTTATAAGCACTCAGGTCATGAATAAACACCAGTGACCCGGTGACAGATGAAGTGGTATGCTTTGGATCATGAGCTGTTCCTTTCCTTCTCCATACTTTTCTATTCCCATCATTCTGGTACAAGTCAGTCTTGGTTTCATCAATCCAAAGAATCTTATTCCAGAACTGGGCAGGCTTTTTTAGGTGTTTGCTGGCAAAGGCTAATCTGGCCTGTCTGTTCTTAAGCGTTACCAGTGGTTTGCACCTTGTTGTGAAGCCTCTGTATTTACATTCATAAAGCCATCTCTTGACTGTAGATGTTGACAATGACATGCCTACCTCTGCAAGAGCGTTCTTGACCTGGCTAGATGTTGTGAAAGGGTTCCTCTTCACTATGAGCAGAATTCTGCAGTCATCCACTTTAGTTGTCTTCCGTGGTCTTCCTGGCCTTTTGCTGTTGCTGAGCTTGCCAGTTAAGTCCTTCTTTTTCAGGATGTTCCAACCTGTTGTGTTGGCTGCTCCCACTGTTTTTGCGATCTCTCTGATGGGTTTATTTTGTTTCCTCAGCCTAATAATGGCCCCCTTCACTCGCATGGACACCTCTTTGGACCTCATGTTAGGAGTTCCAGTGAACAAATGCAAATGTAACACTCAGAACCACCTCCAAGCCTTTTATCTGCTTGATTGGTCATGGGGTGCCCAGGAAACAGGCCACACCTGGCCATGCAGCTGCTTGTCAGCCATTCATTCCATTATTTATGAGCCACCAATGAAGGAGGGGGGTGTATGCCACTGGCTGTCCTTCCTGAATGGTTAGTGCCCCACTCATGTCAAACCCCTTGAATTACAGCTGAAAGTCCTGACTTTGCTCCCATCTGGGTGTGTTTCCTTTCAACTTCAATGTGGTGGTGTACAGAGGCCAACTGCCAAAACAGTTAACCTTGTTCCAATATTTCTAGCCCTGACTGTATCTTAGGAGGACTCTCCAAGATATCTATTGAGCCTGGAAGCTGGTCCCTGCATGGACGGAATCCACACGACATAGAACCAACAGCTAGTCTAACAGAACAAGCTGTTCTGTTGGCTTGGGTGCGACTCCAGCAATGGTTACGTACAATGCAGACAGCCTGACTAAAAATGTGACTCCAAGTCAAATGGCACTAGGTGTTACAAGACCAAACCATGTAGGTTCAGACAAAAGGAGAGGGAAAGCAGAGAGAACATTGCCAACGCCACAAAAGATAAGGGGAGTAGAGACCATGTTGGGGGAGCCCTGGGAGGAGATTTAGCCATTTCAGCTTTTGAAGAAGACAAGCAAGGGTACCTGGAACAATCTTTTGAACATGTTTCAGATGCGAGAGACCCAAGGAAGCACTTTGTAGTATGCTTAATATCCGTAGGATTTGATGCCATAAAGGAAACAAGGCATATTTAACAAAGGTTCTTCTGAGGGATGACCTGGACTTCAGAAAAGAAGATGTCGTGGCTGTCATACAGCCACCTGGGTCTAGGGAAACAGACATATGCCTTGCTTCACAGCAGGCATTCTGTAAATTTTGGGCAGCCTGCAAGCTTGTGCAAACGAAGAACCCATTGCTTTTAGATGGATTCAACGTACCCCCCCCCCCATTCAGAGAAGACACCAGGGTCCTGACTGTTAGCTTTAGCACAACAATGATACCCAAGCAGGATGTCACACACTGGGTATCAAAGTATGCCACGATTATGACTGGGCTCAACAAAAAGCGAGACAACTATGGGATTTGGACTGGGGAATACTGGCGCACAGTATCTTTTAAAAATTACACCCCAGAACGTAGGCATGGCAGAATTCACAAGTATTTCTTCCTTGGTGCAGAGAGGGGCATAACGAAATACAGTGGGCAGCCACCTGCCTGCTTGCAGCGTGGCTCCTACGAGCATAAGTGGCATGGTGCATGTACCACCCTGTTGTGCTTTGAATGTGGTGTATGAGGCCATCCTACTGCCTCCTGCAACAAAAGCATCAGGTGTGACCTGTGCGACAAACTAGGGCATACCTATTTTTCATGTCCTCAGGCTTCTTACAACTGCCAGAATATAGGAAGTCTTGAAATGGCCAATAACATTGCACAGACTGGCAGGGAGAGGGCTGACGCAAGAGAGAAAGCTGTTAACCAAAAGAAATTAATAAAGGATATATTTTAACTTTTCGGACAAGCCTCCGGGACTAAATTAAAAACACTTCTTTGTTATTTATTTCAGAGGGAAAAATATTTTTCACTCATGGAGGAAACTTTCAAAGGGGGAGTCCAGAAAAAAATTGGGTTTATTTTTTTCTGTTACGCATAAAGGGTGGGAAAAGTTATAATTTTAGTAAATATGCCCCATGGCAAGGAAAGCAAATACATCCCAAGTTTGCATTATGTTCATATAACACTGAACCATAAAACAGACAACAACATGATGCTAAGGAAAATAGTTGGCTTTCACTGTAACCCAGGCACAAAAATGCAGATCTCCTGACTATTTCAGGGAGGTGTATAGTTATCTGAAGGGTGTAATCCTGTGTATGCTTAGACAAACAAAAGTCCTGCAACTACAACTCAAAATTGTAGGACTTTTTTCTGTCTAAACATGCATAAGATTGCACCCTAAGAGGTGTAAAGTCCGTGCAGTATGGTTGAGAATGGGGAAGGGAAGTATTAAAACCAGTAAGACAAATGTATATAGGGAAATACTAGAAACTGTTTTAGAGCACAGATTGAAAATAACTTAAGGGATAATTTATCCAAATATTCAGAAAGAACCTGTATACCCCTTAAATATTTTAATGACAAACCAGTGCCTTATAAGCTGTGGGACATGCGGTTGAAATAAAACATTCAAGAGGCAAAAGCTTGGCTCCCCAAACTAGGTCAGGTTTGCCCGAGACTGCATGGTCAGAAGGTCACCATAATACTAAAAGAAACAATGAGCCATTTTGTCAAGGATTGTCCCTGTGCTCCGTAAACGTTGTCTGACGTGAAGCATGCCTTCAACTGACCAGACTTGTGTTGCAAGACTGAGAAACTGTCATTTCTGGGATCGAGTTGTCTGTTGGAGTGAAAGGACCAAGGAAGCCTGCATGAAGAAAAAGAACGATAGGTCAAGGTGAAGAATATTGGTTGATTCCCTGGTCCACTGTGAGACTTGTGAATTTGTTTTGCTTGTGCTAAATTTTCAGAGACAATGGGAAATGAAACCTCAGAACCTGTAGAATGTTAATACTTTGGTGAAATATGTGCAATGTAACATCAGAGCTTTTGTATAGTAGAAAAAGGTAGATCCCTTCCAAACCAATGGAGGAAGGTATGGCTGAATGGAGCCACACTGGCTATAACTTGAGTAAGTAAAGGCAAATATTTTCTAGAATGTTATAATTAATGTTATTTTTTGGTGTTAACTTTGTACAAGCTGTCTGTTTGAAGAGGCTTAATACAATGTATTAGTGATAAGTGAGGTAGTCAATAATAATGCATTAGTTAGTGAAGATACATATTGATCACTGTTGTGATATACTTCTGCGTACATATTTGCATAGTATGGTTTTCATCTTAATTTTTTTTAAAACTTACCTATAACATTACCTAACTCAGTTACTTCCTTTCCCCATATTTGTAATTTCAAATGGGTGCTCTGGTCTGTATTATATGTTTTGGCCCAAAGAAGAAGTTATGCTGTTCTTATGGGAGGGACCATAACTCAATCAAAGACCATATGTTTTGCATGCAGAAGGTAGGACGGCCATATGCAAAAGAGGATATGGCTCCTGCATCTTTAAGAGCTGTGTAGAAGAGGAAACTTCTGCAGGTGTAGCTTGTCAAGGAAGCTGCTGCCAGTCAGACTAGACAGTACAAAGCTAGATAACAAATAGCCTGACCTGGTATAAGGTAGTGTCCCATGTACATGAACTTACATAATCACCGCCTGGCCGAAGTTTATGTCATCCAAACCCAGGCGCCACTACTTGTTGTAGGGTTAAACAAGCCTCAAATAACCCATGGACTGTTGTAAGATTATTTGAGGATTGTTTAACCCTACAACAAGCCATGCTGCCTGTATTCAGATGACATGATAGCCTGTGGCCAGGCAGTGATTATGCAGATTGTGAGTCGTGGCACATGCTAGGCACAACAAGCCATGATTGCTTGCTTTGGTTGTGCAAACTGGGTCAGGATGTTAAGGTGTTTTATTGTTGCTATTTTGTTCATGTTTTTTTTTTAATTCTGTTCTGTCTAGTTTTAAATGTGATTTATTCTTTCTATATTTTATGTTTTTGTTAGCCACAGCAGACATTTTATGGAAAGGGAGGGGATAAATTTATTAAATAAATACATGTCCTAATTTTAAGCTTTGCATTGTTAATTTGAATATGATTTTATTTTTGTGTAAAAAAAGAAATACAGCCTTGTGGCAGAAACCTGGGGTATACAGTAAATGTAAATAACAGTGCAATCCTATGCATGTATACTCAGAAGTTAGCCTGATTGTGTTACTTAGGGCTTTCACCTTAAGTAAGTATGCATAGGGTTGCAGCCCTACTTGGCAGATGTTTTAGTAATTAATCTGGGATTATTGGATTCTATGTTCAGGTGGTATAATATAAATTGTTTCTGGATTTATTGTAATCCTATAGAGTTTTATAGGAGCAGCACTAACCACTTGTTACGGGGACAGGGAGCACTGAGACTTGAAATCTCCTTAATTCTTGTTTACCCAGCAACATTTTAGTCAAAGAGGAGTGGCAAAATGTCTTGGGTTAACCCTTGGTGCCCCCCCCCCCAATATTTGGAAACCTGCATGAATTGTAGCCTGATAATGTCTAGAGGATTAAAGAATGTGGGTAAGTCCTATTTATAGGGAACTGTGTGTTAGTTTCACAGAGAAGCAACAGATATCCAACTCACTTTGTCATGTGTGCACAACAATAGCTGTTGTATCCACCTAATCTTTCTTGGCAAGAAGCCACAGTGAAGATGGATCTCTGCCTCACAGTGGTAATGCAAGCAAGAGAAGCCCATCTAGATAACTGTTCATTGTCACTGAGAGAAACATTTACACGTCACCTTAAAGTCCTCTCATCACTTAAGAAAACATTCTTGGAGACAAAGAGTCCTGCAAAATGCCAGTTGTTCTTAGCAGTACATAGATTGCTTCTCTTATTTTAATTTTTAATATCGTTGCATGTATGGTTTGAGCTCTTGAAAAATAGAACAGGGCAGATGACTGAAAAACATAATTTATCACATTTGTATCCAGTCTTTCTACCTCTGGATAGAAAAGCTTTCTAGCTCTGGGTTGCGTACATGCAGATTATTCCATTATGTCTCGTGACAGCCCTGTGGGATAGATTTGGTTGAGCCACAATGAGTGGCCTAAGAACACACCGTGGGATTCATGGCTTAGTGGTATTTGAACCCAGGTCTCCCCCATCTAAGCTATCCACCTCATCAAGAGTGGAGAGAAGGTAGATCTCCAGATGATTTGGACTTCCAAATCCCAGAAGCCCCTGCCAACATGGCCAGTGGTTAGGAATTCTGGGAGTTGAAGTCCAAAACATCAGAGGGCACCAGGTTGTGGGGAAGGGTGGTTAAAACCAACAGACGAAAACAAAAACAATAAAAACTAAAACAGTTTTTTGGTACCTTAACATTTTAATAAATCTGTTCTGGCACAAGCTTTTGAAGACACTGCCCATTTTTCGGTTTGCTGCAACAGACTAACATGGCTACGCTTCTTGAAATAAATGGTTTTCTTAAACTCGCCAGCTCATTATTATTTCATCTGCTGCTGCCTAGTTTTTAAGACAGTAATCCAATTAAAAGGGCTAGAAAATACACTTATAGCCCCTGGATCAATTTCTTGAGAATGTAGTAGCCTCTGTTAATACGGTAGTTGACCATCCTGGCTCTAGAGATGTTCTACTAATACAGCATTTCTTACTTGTTGGATAGATCCCCAGGGGCCAGCAAGGGGCAGCCGCTACTGCTTTTCCTACAGTTGCAGATGGCTACCAGTCTTTCCCCTTCTTCATTGTGTGTGTGTGTGTGTGTGTGTGTCAATCTTCCAAGAATTTAGGCTCAGAGGCCAGCAATATGTAGATGAAACACCACTCAATCTGTCATAAAGAACAGATGATTCATTCTATTAAGCTAGTACTTCAAAGAAATATACTCTTGGAAAAATAACAGACCAAGTTCTACCCTGATAAGGGTGCACTTGCAGGATTAGAGGCCCAAGCAAGACACAGGAGTAGCATTCATGTTTGTTTATTCACATGCCTGCAACCTTGCTCTATAAAGCAGAGGTAGGCTGGTGTATTTATTTATTTAATACATTTCTACACCGCCTTTCTGCCAAGACACCAAATGTAGCTTACAGTTTTTAAGTACTGAAACAAATGTTATAAAAAAAACACATCAAAATATATATCATCTCAGGCTGATGGAAGGCTTCTTCAGAGCTGAGAGCAGGAGCTCCCCGCCTTGTCTTCCCTCAGGGCCCACAGGTCTCAAGTAGGCCCAGAGAAGGTGGGGGGAGGGGCTGCCCCAACAGTCCTCTCAGGCTGTTGATGGTCCCCTCAAGAGCTGATGGCACAAGATCCCCGGACTGGGCGTCTTCTCTTCTGCAGTGTTCCCATGAGAGGAGGGAGGGGTTGTTCTCAGCAGCGTAGGCAGAGACAAACATTTACCCAGGTAGACTGCCACCACCCATGATGTCTGCCTTAGCCTGAGCCAGGGAACTTTCAGACCCTACAGGACACCCCTTAAGGTCTAAACATAAGGGCCCAAAGCGGCCCCCCTCTAGTTTAAGTCCTGAGCCTGAAACGTTACACAATAGCAATTAACGAAGCAGAAGATTTAGTACTAAAGTTTACTTGGAAGGAAAGACGCACAACTCTTGAGGTAGGTGTTAAGTTTATTTACATAGGGTAAGGGGAAAAGGAATAAAAAGGCTTACAAGTACCAGAATAAGATTTGGAAACAATACTTCAGGCAGAGAATAATAAAACTTACCTACTCCTGCCTGGAAGTATGGGTCTTCACATAGAACAGGGCCCAAACTGTGAGTTGTAAACCAAAAGCAAGTAGAAGATGAAGACAAGAACAAAGACAAAAAAACACTCTGATGTGAGCCTCCTTAGCCAATCATTCGCTGGCTGAATACTTGGGTGGGGGGAGTTCTCACAGCAGCCCAGCTGAAATCATTCAGTCTCCTTTGGCAAGGGTCCTGCTCTGACCTTGAAGGGCCTGGAGACTAGAACAGCATGAGATAATGCACACAGATGGTTTAACAAGGGCACGCAGGCAAAATGGAGTTTTTATAGGCAGCTAAATCTAAGAAGAAAATGGATTTTTTGACAGTCCCTTACAAAGAAATAACATGTTTTTATGTAAACATGGTCATACTGTTGAGGGATGACTGCGCTCTTACTCTTCCATATTCTGTCACTCAAAGCAGTTCTCTCACAGCCTGGCTGTCATAGCAGAAATGAGCTGGGCTGGGAGAAAAATGCCTGGGGGAGTGGTGTGTGGAAGGGGAGGGTTTAGTGCCCTTCACCCATGTGCCCTCTTTCATGTTAAAATAAGACCTCCACCCTCCTGTTTTATACATGGAAAGCAAACAGGGTGGAATGGATTATATCTATTTTAGTCCTAGCAGAGGTTCTATTATCATTAATCACACTCATAAAATCATGGCCTCTAGCAATGCTGCAGGGTAGGTTAGGCTGAGAGATAGTAACTGGCCCAGAATCGCCAACTGGGTTTTATAATAAAGCTGAGATTTACATCCAGGTCTTTCTGGTCCAAGCCCAACATTTTATCCTTTCCATACTAGCAGCTGTGTTTGCCTAATCTCCAAGCTGCTGAGAGTGTCTGCTTTCCAACCATCAAGGCAATATGCTTTTGAATGTTATTGGCCTGTTTAAATATGCATTTTACCATCCACTTCATTGGGAAAATCTGCATTCCTTTTACTGGAACTTCCAATTAAGTTTGATTAGGACTATGGTATTAATGGAACAATCCTATGGCCGCTAGACAGCCATAGGATATCTGGTTTTCCGGGAACTGACCTCCCCCCCACTCCCGCGCTGCCTCGGAGGCAGCGCAGAACAGCCCCATCCTCCACTCCCGCAAGAGGAGCGTGGAGAGGCTGAAAAGGGGTGTTCCAGGGGGCATTCTGGGGCGGTGAGGGCGGAAATGCCTGTATGACACATCCAATGCGTCATACAGCAGCCTCCTCCCCCACTCAGTCCTCCCGCGGCTAGACAGCCGCAATAAGTCTAGCCGAAAATGCAGGGCAGGAGAAGCGCAGAGGGAATGATCCCTTCTGCGTTTTTCCTGCCCTGCATTGGATAGGTGGTCGCCTCTGAGTTCGGCCGCCTATCTGAATAGGATTGTGCCCTAAGTCTTGGTAACTTTAATGCCATCTTAGACTGCAATCCTGCATGTCTGCTCAGACGTAAGTCCCATTGTCTGCATAGGAATGCAACCTTACGTCGTTTTGAGAAATCACAATGTAACGTGTTCCTCATAAACACTCAAAATAATAGCGACTAGCTAATACTGAGATGTAAGTCCTGCGGTTTAGCATAATTAGCATAATGTTTTCATGTTACAAGAATGAGCCTAGCTGGGCTTGCACACTCTTCCCTCTCCTCTCCTCTGGCATGACTGAAAGGGAGATATCAGAAGAGTCCATTTTAGATTAACCATAGTTTAGTGTTCTGTCTGAAAACCTAAACCAGGTGTGCGCAACTTGTGACCCTCCAAATGTTTTGGCTTACAATGCTCATGATCCCTCACCATTGGCTATGCTGCTAGAGCTGATGGGAGTAGTAGGCCAAAACTTTTGGAGGGCCACAAGTTGACCACTCCTGCCCTAAACTGTTGTTAATCTTAACTATGGTTAATGAAAACATATGAGCTTCATAAACATATGGTTTGAAGTTGGCTTGTTTCCACTAGCCATAGTTAAGACTAACCACAGTTTGTTTGGGTTCAGACAATATGGCAAGTTGCAGTCACCAAAAAATGCTTCGGAATTCCTCATGACTATGCCGGAAGGAAAGTGGGGAGTGTGGGGGAAGCTAAGTGTAATACCACTAAGTATTGTTTAGTGTTACATCTAGATCTGGGCAGTGGGGCTTATTCCTAGGTTAAGCGTGTATGGAATTCCAACTAAGCCTACTGTTGAATGTGATGTTTTGTTCTCACAGTTACTTAACTGGAAGTAAAATAACCAGGGTGGATGAAGGGTCTATCTATATCTACCTATCTAATCTACCTCTACACACACAAACATATAGTTCACTATACCTCTCTCTCTCTCCTTTAAACAATGTTTTATTCCTATTGACGGGGACAGAATATTTTGTGATGTAACACACTGTTAAATTTGTTAAGCTTGGTCTAGGGAAGAGGAAGTCTTTTATTTTGATAGATGATAATGCAAGACATTGAGCTATTTTAATGAATGTAATAATTTTAGTATACAAATCAGGTGTTAACTGTTATTTCTTAACTTATTTTTTATTATACTTAGTCTGATTTCCTTACATGTTGACATTTTGTATTCTTGTTTTTGGTTTTGAGTTTGATGTATATGCAAAAGCAAGAAACTGGAATGAACACACACACACACATAGTTCTTAGCAATTAATGTGTGAAAATTATAGTGTGCATTCCAATAGCAGCTTTTCCCAACCAGGGAAGTGAAAATAAAAATGTTTGTGAGATGCTCCCATCTCATAGTTTAGTTTTTGGAGAACTAGGCCTAATCTTGCATGTGTAAATTTTACTTCCGTTGTTAATACTATAACTAAAGGCCTGCCAAAAGAGGGGAGGGATGGAAAGTTGCAGGCTTTTCCCAAACCTGACTCTCGGAGTCTTTCCCCAAACACCTACTCTCAAAGCAGAGCAGGTATCCTGTGTGCGCCCTTGCTTCAACTGCTACAAAAGCCTTAATAATGATGGAGTAGCTAGGAGATGGGTTGTCCCTTTATTTATTTATTACATTTATATCCTGCCTTTTTTCCTCTTCCAAGTAACCCAGGGTGGCTTACATGGTCTTCCTCCTCTCCATTTCCTCCTCACAACAACCCTGTGAAGTAGGTTAGGCTGAGAGTCAATGATTGGTGCAAAGTCATCCAGTGACCTTCATGGCTGAGTGGGGACTAGAACCTGGATCCCCCAAGTCCCAGTCCAACACTCTAACCACTACACCATACTGGCTCTCAGTGACAACTGCCACAATTGAAGCAAATGGGATGGCTGGGCCCGCATTGCCAAATCTGGGCATTCTCCCTGTTAACCCAAGTTGCCACCAGTTCATGACATGAAGGTACCTCCCTTATTGGAGCAGAAGCTCCAATAATGACAGGGGAGGAGGCAATAATCTGTTTTTCCTGCTTCCGTTCTTTAGAACCCAGCTGCCCCTTTGAGAGAGAAGCAGCTTTGGAAACAATTTGCTCTGCACTCACATGTTTAGAGCGTGCCTTGAGAAAGAGAACATCCTCATGATATTCCTGTTGGTGGTGGCCATGTTTTGCCCCCTTTGTAGTGTTATTTTGAAATGTAATACTATTTACTAAATCTCATAGGAATGAATGGTGGCCAGTCATTTATATGCCTTGTTGTGGCGAAGGGGCTTGCGTAACTCAGTGAAGCCATAAGCTATGCCGTGCAGGGCCACCCAAGACGGACAGGTCATGGCAGAGAGTTCTGACAAAATGTGGTCCACTGGAGAAGGAAATGGCAACCCACTCCAGTATTCTTGCCAAGAAAACCCCATGGAACGTATCACAAGGCTAAAAGAGATGACGCCGGAAGATGAGCCCCTCAGGTCGGAAGGTGTCCAATATGCTACTGGGGAAGAGCAGAGGGTATTTCCAAGTAGCGCCAGAAAGAGTGAAGCGGCTGGGCCAAACCCGAAAGGACACTCAGCTGTGGATGTGTCTGGCGGTGAAAAGAAAATCCGATGCTGTAAAGAACAATATTGTTTAGGAACCTGGAATGTCAGATCAATGAATCAAGGTAAGCTGGAGGTGGTCAAACATGAGATGGCAAGATTGAACATCGACATCTTGGGAATCAGCGAACTAAAATGGACAGGCATGGGCGAATTTAATTCAGGTGACCATCATATCTACTATTGTGGGCAAGAATCCCTTAGAAGAAATGGAGTAGCACTCATAGTCAACAAAAGGGTGGGAAAAGCAGTACTGGGGTACAATCTTAAAAATGATAGAATGATCTCAGTACGAATCCAAGGCAAACCATTCAGCATCACAGTAATTCAAGTCTATGCCCCAACCACTGAGGCCGAAGAAGCTGAGGTTGATCGGTTCTATGAAGACCTACAACACCTTCTAGAACTAACACCAAAAAAAGATGTCCTCTTCATCATAGGGGATTTGAATGCTAAAGTAGGAAGTCAAGTAATCACCGGGATAACAGGCAGGCATGGCCTTAGTGTACAAAATGAAGCAGGACAAAAGCTAATAGAGTTTTGCCAAGAGAACATGCTGATCATAGCAAACACTCTTTTCCAACAACACAAGAGGCGACTCTACACATGGACGTCACCAGATGGTCAATATCGAAATCAGATTGATTATGTCCTTTGCAGCCAAAGATGGAGAAGCTCCATACAATCAGTAAAAACAAGACCTGGAGCTGACTGTGGCTCAGATCATGAGCTGCTTCTTGCAAAATTTCGGCTTAAATTGAAGAACGTCGGGAAAACCACTAAACCGTTCAGGTATGACCTAAATCATATCCCTTATGAATATACACTGGAGGTGAGGAATAGATTTCAGGGATTAGACCTGATAGACAGAGTGCCTGAGGAACTATGGACGGAGGTCCGTAACATTGTTCAGGAGGCAGCAACGAAATCCGTCCCAAAGAAAAAGAAATGCAAGAAAGCCAAGTGGCTGTCTGATGAGGCTTTACAAGTAGCTCACGAAAGAAGGGAAGCGAAAAGCAAGGGAGAAAGGGGAAGATATACCCAACTGAATGCAGAGTTCCAGAGAATAGCAAGGAGAGACAAGAAGGCCTTCTTAAATGAACAATGCAAAGAAATCGAGGAAAACAACAGAATGGGAAAGACTAGAGATCTCTTCAAGAAAATTGGAGATCTCAAGGGAACGTTTTGTGCAAAGACGGGCATGATAAAGGACAAAGAAGGCAGGGACCTAACAGAAGCAGATGAGATTAAGAAGAGGTGGCAAGAATACACAGAAGAACTATACAGGAAAGATTTGAATGTCCCTGATAGCCATGATAGTGCGGTCACTGAACTTCAGCCGGACATCCTAGAGAGTGAAGTCAAGTGGGCCTTAGGAAGCATTAGTAACAACAAAGCTAGCGGAGATGACAGTATTCCAGCCAAGCTATTTAAAATCCTAAAAGATGATGCTGTTAAAGTGCTGCATTCAATATGCCAACAAATCTGGAACACTCAACAGTGGCCACAAGACTGGAAAAGGTCAGTTTACATTCCAATTCCAAAGAAGGGCAACACCAAAGAGTGTTCAAACTACCGCACAATTGCGCTCATTTCACATGCCAGCAAGGTGATGCTGAAAATCCTACAAGCTAGGCTTCAGCAGTATGCGAACCGAGAACTACCGGAAGTACAAGCGGGGTTTCGAAGAGGCAGAGGAACTAGAGATCAAATCGCCAACATTCGCTGCATCATGGAGAAAGCAAGAGAATTCCAGAAAAACGTCTATTTCTGCTTCATTGACTACGCTAAAGCCTTTGATTGTGTGGATCACAACAAACTGTGGCAAATTCTTAAAGTGATGGGAGTACCAGACCACCTTACCTGTCTCCTGAGAAACCTGTACGAGGGTCAAGAAGCAACAGTGAGAACCAGACATGGAACAACCGAGTGGTTCAAAATTGGGAAAGGAGTATGACAAGGCTGCATATTGTCACCCTGCTTATTTAACTTATATGCAGAGTACATCATGAGAAATGCCGGGTTGGATGAATCAGAGATCGGAATTAAGATTGCCGGGAGAATTATCAACAACCTCCGATATGCAGACGATACCACCCTAATGGCAGAAAGCGAAGAGGATCTCAAGAGCCTCTTGTTGAGGGTGAAAGAGGAGAGTGCAAAAGCTGGTTTGAAACTCAACATTAAAAAAACTAAGATCATGGCATCTGGCCCTATCACTTCCTGGCATATAGAAGGGGAAGAAATGGAAGCAGTGACAGATTTTACTTTCTTGGGCTCCAAGATCACCGCAGACGATGACTGTAGCCATGAAATTAAAAGACGCTTGCTCCTTGGGAGGAAAGCTATGGCAAACCTAGACAGCATAGTAAGAAGCAGAGACATCACCTTGCCGACAAAGGTCCGTCTAATCAAAGCTATGGTTTTCCCAGTAGTAATGTATGGCTGTGAGAGCTGGACTATAAGGAAGGCTGAGCGCCGAAGAATTGATGCTTTCGAACTGTGGTGCTGGAGAAGACTCTTACGAGTCCCTTGGACTGCAAGGAGGTCAAATCAGTCCATCCTAAAGGAAATCAACCCTGACTGCTCATTGGAAGGACAGATAATGAAGCTGAAGCTCCAATATTTTGGCCACCTAACGCGAAGAGAAAACTCCCTGGAAAAGACCCTGATGCTGGGAAAGACTGAAGGCAAAAGGAGAAGGGGACGGCAGAGGATGAGATGGCTAGATAGCATCACGGATGCAATGAATATGAACTTGAGCACGCTCCGGGAGAGAGCGCAGGACAGGAAGGCCTGGCGTGCTATGGTCCATGGGGTCACGAAGAGTCGGACACAACTGAACGACTGAACAACAACAACAAAGGAAGCTCTGGCGTGGGCTGATCCATGAAGTCACAAAGCGACTGAACAACAACAAAAGGAACACACTCAGTGGGGGAGGATAAACCTGCTTCTCCTTGTCCCTAGTGAATCCAGTTATAGAGCAGGGCTAATACTGTCTCCACTATTCATAGCTCCACCCTTTTAGCTGTGCAGCCCCATCCTGGGTTGTGGTTATGCTGAATTGTGACAGCACCTTGGAAATTAGTGGCATATATGAATTTGTATCTCAGGAGTGATTCCCTCAGGAGGGTAACACTTTGGGGGGCTGCATACTACGGGTGGACAGTCTGGAGTCAGCACTACGGAGATTAACCCTTCTGTCCTCTGCTGCCACCCCACCCACCTGAAAAGCATATCCCTACACAACAGTTAGGCTTAGGAAAAAAGGACCCATTCAGACCAATGGGACCTTTTTTTCTAAGCCTAATTGTCTTGTGTGGGGAAGAGTCAAGGTGAGGCCATGGTGGGCTGGATCCAAAGGTTTCCCATCCCTGATACTGATCTATTGAATTAGATTCTAATACAGTCACAGAGGGGGTGGGAAGAGAAAGAAATATAGGAGCAAAAGAGCATATCCTTGGCAGAAATTGTGTTGACTCATATACAAAACATAAACCACCAGCGTATAAGACACGTGTATGTTCGTCGTTTTTTATGAGGTAGAAAATGAAACCGTAGTAAAGCAGATGAAATTTTGGAATTCTCCCCCCCCCCCTTCTTAAAAGTAGACAGTTCGGTGAGGAAACCTCGGACATAAAGGCTAGGCTCTTTCTCCCAAAAAGTTTACGTTTCGAACAACCCCCTTAAATTAAAGAAGAAAACAAAAACGAACAACCCAAAGACAGCCACCCTTGTCCATTGGGAGCGGGCGGGGGTGGGGGAGAGAATCCAAAATCCACAGTTGGGCAACCAGGCTGCGCCCGAATCCGCAACCTCTCCTTGCAAGGCTCGGCAGTGGCCAGAGGACGTCGCCCTCTCCCTCAAGCCAGCCTCGCTTCCCGACTCCCGCTTGCCTTGTTTCCCAACTCTGCTTTGGGAGGAGGGAGAGGAGGAGCTGTCGCCGCCACAGCAGCCACAGCAGCAGCAGCAGCAAGAGCCGCCAGAGGCCGGAATTATTTCCTGGGGAAAGCGCAGGAGGCTGGGAAAGCGTTTCCGGAAGGTTGGCTACATCCCGCAGTTGGGCTCGGAGGCTGCTTGGGTGGGCGACGGCGGCAGCAGTAGCCGTCTCAGGTGAAGAGAAAAAGAGCGAGCGGGTGGCTGCAGGCGCAGAGGGGGGACGCTTGGGGGGTAAGTCTGGCTGGGGCGTGAGTCTCTCCAGGTGCCGGAGTGGCCTCATCGTTTTTTGCCTGTGGATTCATTCCCCTGGGGCAGGGCGGGCGAGTGAGTGAGTGTAAAGGAGGCGGCGATGGGGCTGGCTCTGCTGTCCCCCTCCCCGTATGGAATGCGGGAAGGCACATCTGTCTCCGCCAGCTGCCACATCTGCAGCAGCGGTGCCGGATTCGACGTGTCCACCTCGTTGCGGCGGTGGCTGAGGGAGGGAGGATGGATGAAGACCTGCGGAAAGGGAGGGGAGTTGTCCTACTCAGACGAGAGATAGCTCCTGCGGGGACCACGCGAGGCTTTCCCATGGGTCCGCCAGCTGTGTTGGGAGTCGGGGAAGTTGCGACGGTGGTGATGGGTTTCAGGAAGAAATGTCCTTCTGAGCGACAATTGCAGCCGCGGGTCTTGAGTTGCGAGGAGCAAGCGCCAGGGGGAATGTAGGCTGTGTGATCCGCATTGGTCTCCGGACCGGTGTGTGTGTGTGTGTGTGTGTGTGTGTGTTGGTGGGGGACCCAGCGCAAGTGAAAAGTCAGGGAACAATGCTAATCAGGGACTGGAAGGAAGGAGTCAGGATACCGTAGCAGGAAGAAGGTGGATAGCCTCTGGAGAAATAAGGAGGGATGTATAAGGGGAGGAGGTGGGAAATGGCTTGGGCCCTGTTCTGCACATTCCTCTTTCCTTGCTGTTCCTTTTTGATATTTTCCCGTGGCCATCTATTATCATAACCTTTTGCCTGGCTGCAGTTCATGCATCTCTCATAAGGCCTAGTGAAACATATTGGCATTATCAGTGTTGGCATTCACACTGTCGCTGTCATACACTACCAGCATTCTGTTTCTCTTGGATGCTTTAGTAGTTGGTTCTCTTTCTTTCCTCATCTTTGCATGTGTGTGCGTGAGAGGGGGCTACGCTACCTCAACGGACATTATGCTCCATCCTTAGGGACACCCTTACAGAGATACATGGTTGTACTATGATGTGCTGTCAGAAGATCTGATAGATGATGTCTTCTGGTGACAGGCACTTACTCTGCCCCTTTGAGGGCATGGGTTGAGATTAACAGATGAAATGCTGAAGGCGTGAAGGGAAAAAATGGTTAATTTTCAAATAAGGGGAAATGGTAAGCCATTGTAATTTAGCCAAAGGCCTGTTGATTTGTTAGCCTTTGGTGTACTGTAATCCCCTTGGCACCCCAGAGGAACAAGTAGATTGTGACCATATACATCAGGGAACACAAGGATGTTGCAGAGACTGCAAAATACAGGTTGAGTTACGGTTTAAACAGCAAGGCGATTGTGGAAGGAAATGACTTCTAGAAGGCACAGTCAGTATTTGTCTTTTATTTAGAGAACAAAGATCCAGGACCATAGTCAAGGATATTTTTAGATTTCATTTAACAAAAAAGAAAGAAAAAAAGACCTCTAGCATATGCAGATTTAAAAGGAAAAAGATGCAGTCAATATCATGCCACATTTACCTCAAATTAATTAATTAACTAACAAAACATATATGTTGCCAATAACAGATGTTCTCTGTGTGGCTAAAAATAGAATTTTTAGAACTATAAAATTTTAAACAACAAGTGAAAATAAACAGAATAAAGCCAACCACAATATAAAAACTAAGAAGAATAAAGCCAGCGGCAACAAACGTTTATACAGCATGTCTGTAAGCTGCCTTGAATGCCATTTTTTGATAGAAAGGTGGGGTAGAACTAGAAAAACATAAATAAAAGATCTTAAAATTTTAAAAGCCTGGAAGAATAAAAAGGTTATTACCTGGCACCAAAAAGACTGTGGGCTCTGGGCAAGCCTTTCTGGAGAGCTTATGCTGGACAAACCTGTGCGCCACCACCTGAAAGACCTTCTCTCCTCTGGCCACTCATCATCCTTCATTAGGCAGGGTCATGTGGAGAAGGGTTTTGGTTGATGATCTTAAGGTCCAGTATATATGTGCATTAAACATAAAATCTGCTTCCGGTTTTCAGGCCAATTAATGCAAAGACACATGGGTAGATTGGCAAACATGTGGGCACTCAAGCACTTTAATAAAATATATGTTTTAAATAAATGTACTTATTAGTTGTTGTTGTTCAGTCGTTCAGTCGTGTCCGACTCTTCGTGACCCCATGGACCATAGTACGCCAGGCCTTCCTGTCCTGCGCTCTCTCCTGGAGCATGCTCAAGTTCATATTCATTGCATCCGTGATGCTATCTAGCCATCTCATCCTCTGCCGTCCCCTTCTCCTTTTGCCTTCAGTCTTTCCCAGCATCAGGGTCTTTTCCAGGGAGTTTTCTCTTCGCATTAGGTGGCCAAAATATTGGAGCTTCAGCTTCATTATCTGTCCTTCCAACTAGTATTTAAATGTTTGCTGTTCTACAATTATATATAATGCCTCCCCCCCCCCCACCCTTCAAGCCTGGCCACAAGCACAACTTTTTGAGTGAGGTGTTTGTCAACTGAGATGGCTGTTTGGGGATCTTCAAATTTCTTTTGCTTCTATTTAGTCTGTTTTTATTGATTGGATTGATTTTATTGGTATTGTCCCTTGCTTCCCCCCATGAACTGCTTTGTGAATAATTGTTGTAAAGTGGTATACAGATATTAACTAAAAGATCCCAATGACCTGGTTCTCATGTCACATTGTGGGTTAATTACCCTACGATTTGTGGGGCTACATGGAGTGTGCAAGCCATTTCTGGTTTCAATAGACAACCTACCCCAAAATTATGATACCACTGTGCATATAGGAGAAATCTGGAGCCCTGTAGATGCAGTTGGTGTATGGCCTGCTCTCGCTCTTATGTGGCTGTTGTGCAGTCCACTTGTTCGCTTATTTTTCCTTCCAAAAAATGTGATATTTTCTGGGTGTCTTGCATTTTATTATTTTCGTATGATTTCATAATGTGTGTAAGATGCTACTTAGAAATTACTGATTTTTCTAAAGCTCTTTTTTTTTAAAAGCTCTTTAAAACGCTCTTGTTTTACTAATAAACACTAGTAAAGATTACTTAAGGCTATGTTTATTTCTCCTTAAGTTACTTTTGTAGTCTTCACATTTGATGTAACTATGTCTATTCTGTAGGGTGGTGACAAATACATTGAACTGAATGTAGTTATTCAATAGGAATTCCTGGTTATATAAACTCTTACAGTTAATTTTGAGTAGATTATACTATATTAAGAGGAAGCACTGGGCAGCTATTTTTAATGGCTTTTTTTTTTTTTTAGCTCATGCACTATATCATCTAGTCAATACCTATCATTTAGTTTTGACAAAGGCACAGTGTGACTACCTGTAGAAATTCTGTGCAGACTTAAACTGCAATACTATATACACATTTATCTAAGCTCAGTGACGTTTACTTCTGAGTAGACATGTATTAGATTGCACTGATAGTGTGTCATTTCTGTGATGCACAACCCTATGTCCTTAAATTCTTGTGTAGGAGCCCATGAAAAACATTTTGTTCTTCAGGCAAAGTCTGTCCTCCCGCCGCAAAGTATGGTGTACCTCAACTATTAGTGGTAGGTCTCAACTATAATCTTGGGCGGGGGGAGGGGGGGTTGCATTCAGAATAAAAGTAGGATATAAAGCTTCCAGAGGGGGAGAAACTGGCAGTCCACTGCATCTGCTATAAGGGTGAAAATATGATGTACCAGTGGTTGGTAGAATTATTGCATAATATACAATGCTCCTCATCTTTTATGTCTTTCAAGACTGAAGAACATTTTCTGTGAAATCACCAGATCTCACTGTCAGTGCAGCCCTATAGGGTGGACAAGGGAGAATCTGTGGCAGAAGTACCATTGAATCCAACTCCCTACTGGGCTTGTGCCAGGCATGGCACAAGGTGTGGGTGGATTTTTAAAAAATATTTTGTTGCTCCCAGTGAGAGGGAAGGCTACCATGCCAGCTTCAAGGCTGGTGTAGTTTTTTCCTCCTTTTCAGGGGAACAGCAGGGCCTTAGATCTAGTGGATCCAAGGCCTCTCCCCAAAACGCCCCTTATCAGCCTCTACCTCCATTGGAACCTTGATGGTGGAGGAGCAATGGTGGCAGATCTTTCTGCCACCCAAGAAAGGAGGCTTTTGACAGTGGACTTCATCCTCAGCCTGCAGACCTCCTTCTCCATGGGTGGAAAGGGATTCCACCATTGCCTGTGGCCCATAGGGACACTGTCCCAGATACCATAGGTTACCATTATAACAACATTATAACAACATTATAACAACATTATAACAACATTATAACATTATACATAGGATACCATTATAACAATTTAGGCTGACTTTGGCGTGGTTTGACTAAACCCGTTATTATGAACCAGTCAAATCCAGTCGCTCAAGTGATGGCTGAGGCAGATACCACATTGAGTATTTAATTGGCCAAGTTCAGAAAATCACAACTTGAGTTATGTCATGCAATGCTAAATACATAATTATTTTTAAAAGCTTCTTAAATAAATGTATCAAGTGTTATGAATAGAAGACATTTATTGCAGTCTTATGTAACTCTGTTGTAATACTGATCCTTCCTCCAAATGTTTTCCCCCCCAAATGGCTGCAGTCACTGGCAGTTCATGAATAAGCACATAGAAGCACTCCCCAACCTGGTGCTCTCTCGTTTTGGATTACAACTTCCATCAGCCCTAGCCAGCATGGTAAGGGATGATGGGAGTTGTATCCAAAACATCTGGAGGGTACCAGGTTGGGAAGGCCTTAAATCATTGGTAAGACAGAGAAAGGAAACTTGGACTTATATTTGAAAGAGAACTCTCAACTCAGTAAAGCCACACTATTCTGGAACTGTGTGTAAGTACCACGAGTAAGCAGATGACTTAGGCATCATTCATTTGTACTTCCAATAGCATGGAAGCCATTTTCTCATGGCAAGATTCTTCTCCACAGCAGTATGAATACTGGACCACATGGGCAGCACCAGTCACATGGGTGCTTTCCACCTGATTGTTGTCTGTCCAGGAGATCAATTTCTCTTGAGTGCCTTGACACTTTTTAAAATAGTTTGTTCTCTGACTAGTTATGAAGTACCTTCCTCTGTATTCTCCCTCCCTCACCCCCACATCTTTTCAACTTCAAGAGATACTTGCTGGGTAGCAGATATTTAATGCAGATGAAGTTGGCAGAGTGGAAAGTTGATACAGCTGCCTGAACTTGAAATGGGAGCCCTAAACATTGGGTTCCTTCACAGTTGCAAGCTCAGAGGTGTTTCATGTGAGAACTGCAAGTATCACATCATGATGGCTTGGATGAGTACAGTGGTTATCACGGAACAATTATTGTTAATAGAGTTTTCTCCCATGTGATTCCAGCATCTCTTAAAGCTTACTGTTGGATCACTACCTTCTGGGTGTCTAGTGCCAACTGGGCTTATAGAAGTTAATGGCCTAGTCAACAACTTTGCTATACTATGGTGCAATGCAGGATGTTTTGCAAGTGCCTGAGCCTTCTACCTGCCTGGCCCTCTCAGCCCCAGCAAACCCCAAAGCCAACAAAAAGGGAACCCCATGAGGAATGCCAAAAAGCCAAACGCAAGGGAGTAGACGAAAGGAATGTTTTATTCAATGAAAAAAATTCCAATGTGTTTCAGACCACACACAGGTCCTTCTTCAGGCCAATTTAGAATAATGTAGCAAGTGGTGTTTTCTCTTCAGATGCCAGTCTCCTATGGTTTATACATTGAATGGTACAATTATTCAGTCGTTAAAAGTAAAAACAAAAACAACCCCCCCACCACCAAATTGAAGGGCAAAGTAATAAAATCTTTAAGACAGAAAAGAGAAAACCAGTCAAGTCACAATAGGAGCAACAAAGGAAAGTGAAGTTATTTTATAAAAGTCAAGCTTAAAAGGAATTATTTGAGTGAGCATATTTTCACAAGAAATCAGAATGAACATCTAGGGGACAGATTTATTGTTCCGTGTGTGGGGAGGTCACATATTAAAAGATTGCTGTTACACCTGAGCAAGCCTAGTCAATGGGACTATTAGAGGTTCACAATCTACTAGATGACTTGTATTTCACAATTAAAAAGGAAGTAACAAGGGAGATTGTACTGCCCCTAGTCCATAATATTGCTTTTCACAAAAACACAGGAAAGCGGAGAACTGGAGGGTGACTAATCTACTAGTTCCCATACTTAGGAAATGAACAGGGTGGATCCAGACATTACTGGAATGTGCTGAAGTGAAGGTGCATTGGCTAGAAACACAACAGTTCAGTAAAGATTCAGGAACAGCCAAAGCAGATAGATGAATAAGGGAGTAATCCTATGTCCCTTGACAGCATCTGGAGGGACATAGTATTGTTTGGTTTCCTGTATCTGAGCTTGAAGACAGCGCTCTGAGCGTGGACCCAGAAAACCGTGCTTCCTGCCCCCTCCCCATCATAGCCGTTGTGGAGAGAACCGTGCCTGCTACCTTTCTGCACTCAGTAAAGGGAGCGCAGAGTTGGGGAAAAGGGGGCATTCCTATGGGAGGGGAGGAGACTGGGGTAGCTGGTTTACGCCTTTTCCTACCACTGCCCCAGCCTCCTTCCCTGACCCTCCCTGAAGCCCCTGCTATACAGGCAAAATCACTTGTCTAGCAGGAATGCAGCGTGGGAGGCACAAGGCGCCTCTTGCTCTGTGCTGGATACAAGTAAGCCTCTAAGTTTGGGGGCTTACGAGTACCCAGGGCGCAACCCATAGAATTGCTCCCTAAGAAACTTTTCTGTTGTCAATTTTTCTTTTTCTTTTACTTCCAGAGGCACCTGAGTGCCTTTATGTAATTCAAATGCTTTTGATAATCAATACAATAAAATAAAAGCTTAAGATAATGAAAGAATAAATGACTGAATGGGGATCTGGCCCCTACACACCTGCAAAAGCCTGTTTAAAGTCAGTCCTTTTTTTCAGAACCAGAATTGCCAGATGACTTTTGACAAATCACTGTCTTGTGGCCAAATATTCTGGCTGATCTTAATTTCTGTGGTGGCACATGGTGTGTTTACCATCTGCCCTGCAGTGTCTATGATAACCATTACTCAAACCTGAGAAGCACAGGTGCAATGCATTCCCTGTAGTAAGTATTTTTATTAGCTCACCACCTGCATCCTACACCACCCAACACTCCTGATTTGTCCTAATACATACCATGAAGTAGAACGCACCACTAGGGGTTCTCAGACTTTGCCATTACAGCCCAACTTATCACAAATGAAGAAAAGTTGTCCAAGCTTTCCCTAACTACAGGGAATAAAATACAGGATATAATTGTTGTGGATTAAGTATTTTAATCACATGCAGGCTGTGCCCATCAAAAGAAAGGGAAGTTGACGTGATGAATCAGTTGTATGTCAAATCACCAGCCTTAGTCATGTGAAGGCATCTAAAGATGAAGCAAAGGCTTGGTTGATGTTGCTTGTGGCTGTCCTAGAGCCAGTTGTTTTGGCAAGTATGCTACAAATCTAGTCCAAAGCACAAGAGAGTGCCTCTGTGAAACATATGTGGCCCCTATGCCTAATTGTAGTTTTGGCTCTAGTCTATGAGTTGGAATTCAGGCAGCAGGATGGGACAGGCAGGCAAGAGTGTAGGCTCGATAAGGCTATAAAGTCCAGAAATGCAACCCACCAAAAGACAATGAAAAAAGATGTTTTCTTTGTTCAGTCAGTCAATGCTATAGTGGCAGATTCCCCTCCCACTCCATTCCGTTCCTTTTATGAATTTCTGAGATATGCAGAACTCATCTGATAAAAAATAAAACAGGCAAATACATCTTTAAGTCCTTTCCTGGAAGATGCATTTATTGAATATGCCTCAGCTGAATAACACCTGGAAGTTTCAAATGTAATAAAAGAATAAAACATGATATAAACTTGGTTTAATTACTGGCATTTGGTTATATGCACATTTAGAATGGATGTTTTTAAAGTTCCTAATTTCTGTTCGATAACTTTCTTTCTTATATTGTATCTTTCCTGAGAAGCTGCTAAACTCTGCTCCAGGAAGCACAGAGGAAGTCTTTAATCTGGATTATTTTACTGGTATGCATGTGTCAGGTTTTAAAATAAGACTCCTAATGCATATTGGATGTTACACAACAGGTGCATAATCAAGAGTGGATCAGGCTAATAACTGTGCAAGGATATTTGTGCCCTATAATTAATTCTGGATTCTTTCTAGATTGGAATATTGATCAAAAATGCAAAGCAACTCATTTTCCTAATTACTGTTTTTTCTTAATGTCATGAACACAAATGAAAACATCTAAAATAGTTTGTAAAATTATTTTAGATTACATTGTTAATCTAAACTGATCCAGGATGTGTTGCAAAAATATCTTGTGCTGTGGGCATTCCAGGAAAGGAACTCTAGAGCCTTCCATCGGGGTGGGGGAAGAAGCCCAGGGGAAGGATGGAGCTGGGAGGCAGAGGAAATAAGAGACGGACTGTGCATGGACTGGAAAGAACATGAACAGGAGAGATTGGAGTTGGAGGACAGGGAGCGGGAGGAGGAGGCGGCATGGGGGCTAGAAAAGTTGAGGCCCAGAGCTACAAGAGTGGGTTGCTCTGCAGAGCGGTGCAGAGGGCATGGCGAACCACACCAGGCCTGCACAAGGCCTAAACACTGGCACAAAGGCAGGGGGCATCCAAATCCCATGGTGGAGTGGGGTGAGGAGAAGATCCCTTGGTGGAGGAGATCTGGAGGCAGATGGCGTAGGGCAGGAGACATTTGGAACCTTGAATGTGGAGGCATGGCCTACTGAGGGCTGGGGCAAAGTAACCACCAGCCCTGTAACGGTATCTACTTCTTCCAATAAATACTGTATTAGACTGTAAGTTTTGAATAGGTGTGGTCATTCCAGGGAGCCGTAGGATGTAGAGCTTCCCTTGGCAAGCCCCAAGGCGAAATGTGCACTGATTAAATCCTTGTAGGTCAGACTGGTTTCTTGGTGTATTTTAAGTTTTCAAGGAGAGTTCATATGGAAGAGGTGCATATTTGATATTACTATATTCCACACGTCATCCAAGGAGAATTTGAAGCCCATATGCACCAGTCTCTCATCCAGGCACTGGTGAAGCCCAAGCTTGGCTTCAGCACAGGAGCTGCATCATTTACTTTCAGGCCGTTCTTGGGGCAAAATGAATTCTTTATCCTGAAACCACCATTCACACATTGGCTACATAATTCCCTGTGGTGAAGGTTTTAAGGGAGAAAAGAGGAAATAATTCTACAGCCCTTTCCGTTCTTACAAGTCCCATTGAACTGAATTACATTTAAAATCTTGCATATGGATTTTGGATTGTGGCCATATTTTAAAGGGAAGGCACTTCCATGTTGGCTCTTATGTTGTTGGTGGGCTATGTACTGAGTGGGTGACCAGATCCTAACACAGTAGAACCTTCCATAGAAATCTGAAAGTCGTTCAAAAGGAGGGGAAAGTATTTATTCATATGACAATGAAGATAAAAAGTTGTGAAGCAGGTTCGCAAGTGCTATTTTCACAATAAGATAAATGGCTCTAATAGTTACATCAGAGGTGGGGAACCTATTTCAGCTTGAGGGCTGAATTCAATTTCAGAGAAGCTCTCAGGGGCTGAATTCCAGTGGTGGGAAGGGACAAAGGCAAAGTAGGAGGGACCAATTTTTCTTTTAAACCCTAGCATATTGTAGTTTAAGGGCACAATCTTTAGACAGAAAAAAATGTCCTACAACTCCCAGCATGTCCCAGCCATCATGGTTGGCTGGCACATGCTGGGAATTATAGGACTTTTTTATGTCTAAACATGCATTGGATTGTGCCCTAAAGCTCTTATTGACAGTAACTAAGCCTTAGGAGAGGCTATTTCAACCTTTTAGAATGGATGGGTGGGGGAACATGCAAAAGTCAGGAAACTGGCAAATGATTAGTGGTTGGCAAAAAAAGGATTGAGGCCAGGGAAAGGGGGCATGACCATCTGGGGACCCTAGGTGAGTGAGATTGGGACCCCGAACATGAGGTTTCCCACCCCTGAGTTACATATCAGTAATTTCCAGTGGATTAGCACTGAGTGTTTGAATTACAGTTGAGCTGACCTTGCATCTAATTACAGATTTTAAAAAGGGAAAGCAGAAGCTCTGAAGAAAAAGGAGTAAATACTCAAAAAGACTTTGAAAGATCTTTCATACATATATCCCTTGTCAATAACTAATGTTTAAAGTGTTGTACTGATCTTGGGGGTGGAAGAAAGGGCTACTAATCAAATTAGAAGGCATTGATAGAATGTTGAAAATTCCAAATCAAATGTAGGATGTAATTGCAAATGCAGAAAAGATGAAATACTGGTGGAGTATTACTGGTGGAGTGATACCGTTTGCAACATAAAAAGGGGCTTTATGGACTCAATAAAGAGAGATGGGAAATGATTTACTGGCCGCTTAAGCCAATCTCAATGGAATAACAGCACAGTATGTAGTCTGAGGACAAACTAGATGTGACATTGAGAAATGGTCTCCCAACACTTTAAAAAAACAAACCAAAACCCAAACTGAAATGCCATTGCAAATTTCACACATCAGTAAGGAAAGAGGAGTGGCTTAACCCCACCCTATGCTGCTCTTCTGATCAAAATTATCATGGGAGAAAAAAGCGGCTGGATTGTAATATCTGATTGAAAAAAAACAGCCTGAAAAGGATTGAGCCCCCACAACTGTATTTCAGTTTTTAGGAAAAAGTTGGGAAAGGGTTTATATGTCTCCCACATCATGTCTAGTTTTCTGAGGTCTATGTCTGACTTCTAGTACTTCATGTTCCCAACGATGCCTGCCCTATTTATTTAGAATGTAGGAACCCTGTAATTCATCTTTGATAGACTGTGTCATTTAATGAGATTTGTCATTGATTTCTAATCTATATAGTGGGCTTTGTGGCTTAATAAAAAAAAGTGTGTGTTACCTACATAGTTGCTTTCAGAATACTTCAGGAAGAATTAGAAGCAATCAAAGAAGTTAATAGAAAACCTACAGAGTAGCTTCTGGGCATTTTGTGGATGTGAACCTATTACCTTCGCTAATTACAGATTTGATCTAGAATCCTGCACAATCCTTTATTTTCTTCTTCTCCATTAACTAGTGTTCTTGGGAGAGGATATCTTCTTATGGAGTTATTAAACCTAGACAAATAACTTCTGGTTTCCACTTCTCATTGTGCTTTCCCAGATTGTAATAGTGCCATGATCCTTGTATTAGAATGTTGTTCTCATAAGGCCCACTTTGGCTATGTTAAAGGTTACATTAAAGCTAACATGGCCAAAATCCCCACTGGATCCGGTTTAAGTTAGTTGCAGTGGGGTCCTATTAAAATAAGCATGAAAAGTTAGTCATGCCTTAAGTCCCATTTATTTCAATGTGAGTTAAGTGCAACTGACTTAATTTGGATCAAGCTCAATGTCTTTTAAGAGATTATTTTGGTGATTAAAAAAAATCTCATAATTTTGCAGTGTTATCAACAATGGGCAGCTATCCCTTATTTTAGTACATATGTTGTAATTGGGAGCATTTAATTATTTGTAACAATAATCACTCAGAGTAGCTCTACAACATTACACCAAATATGCTAATTTTACACCAGTGTTGTCTACAGTAAACGCACAAAGTGTGGTAGTAATACATGCATGTTAAAACACGTTTAAACACTCATTTACACATGATGAAGAAATCTCTGGGTTTCCTAGAGATACATACAAAGGCATTTAACAAGAATACACTTTTATTCCACACTTCATTCATTTTTTGTGAACCGCCCAGAGAGCTTCGGCTATTGGGTGGTATAGAAATGAAATAAATAAATAAAATAAAATAAATAAATAAAATTCTGCAAAGAACACCAATGTTTCCCACAGCAGTGCCTGCTCGTTATGTAGAACCAATGAGCAAATATATAGTGTTATCGACATGGCACAAGATTCACGCACACATATAATGAAAGATTTAATATATAACAAATACATTTATAAGATTCATAAGAGCAACTGCTTAAGAATGCATGTTGACAACTCTTTTGCTCCCTGCTTTTTCATGTTTTTCCAGTTCTATGTGTACTGAGTAATGTTTATCTGTGTTGCACATCTTTATTCAGTGAATTTATCATGCCAGCAAACAAAAACAAAACTCCAAATGCCTTTATTTATTTATTGCATTTATATCCTGCCTTTTTTCCTCTTGCAAAGAACCCAAGGCAGCTTACATTACCTTCTCCTCTCCATTTTATCCTCACAACAACAACCCTGTGAGGTAGTTTGGGCTGAGAGTCTGTGACTCTTTGGGCCAGCCCAAAGCCACCCAGTGAGCTTCCATAGCTGAGTGGGGACTAGAACCTTGATCTCCCGTCTCCCCATCCAGCACTCTCACCACTACACCACACTGGCACGCTGATTATGTAGAATCAATGAGCTGGCCAGAGGTATAGGTGCCCTGCTCATGAGCAATAATAACCTGTGTGAAAAGTTAGGGGGGGAGCACTGTGACCCCTAGTAAAAATCTGTTTTGAAATTCTCGGTGAATTTTTTTTTGTCTCAAATGCTGGTGACTAGCTAGCACACATCTGCCTCTGGGGAAAAATAAACAAGTGTTAATAGTAAGTTATATGTATGCTTGCATAATGTACTTCCTGCTGCTTCATTTCCCAAGTGGACTCTGAAGCTGAAGTTCTGAAATCAGGGTTGTTGTGCACTGTCTCATCTTTGTCAAAGGAACTTTGGAAACAAGTGGCCTCAGGATGGTAATCTTAATTTACCATCTGCTGAGTGGAATTAATTTCGAAGGACCTTGGGACACATTTTCATCTTGGGGTGGAAGATTTTTGCTGTATGGTTTTTTAATGAAACTTCAAGATCTCTTAACACCCACATGTTTGTTCAGTTAAAACTGGCCACGATAGAAATTTCTCAGTAATATTGTAATGTAATGGATGCGGTGAGAAGACAATTTCAAGGAGTTTTGACACAGACAAAGAATTTGACTTTAATGATGAGCCGCTCTAGTAACCATACTATGACAGGATGGAATCTGCGTCTTTAAATTTTTGTCTCTTCTTCTCATAGATTAATAATGTCATGTGGTAATTTAAAAAAAAAAAAAAAGTATCTCTGCTTGCATAACTGATCCAGCCCTAGCTTGGGAGATTTCTTATCGGTTGCTGAGAGAAAACCATTAAAATTCCAGAGATCCAGCTATTTTAAGCTACTAAACTGTCACAAGTACATCTTCTGTAGTAAAAGTCTAATTTGGACTGGGTAGGTGTGTGGGAGTTCTGGTTTGCTAATGGTGGTTTTCCCATAATCTAAACTGGGGTGGTGAATTTTTTTCTGTGAAGGACCGTTGATCCCTGGAGTTCCCCTCCCCTGGCTTAAACAGGAATAGGTACTTCTGTAGGGTCATTCAGGAGGAAGTGCCTTAAATACTGATGGAGGGATATATTTTCCCACTAAAGGTTTCACGTTTAAAGTCGTGGGTGTGTGTGTGTCCTACTGTTTTCCCTTATTTCTAAAACCAATGTAGAGGTAACTGGGGTGAAACAGGCCTATTTCTGATCATATTTACATGAATAAAAGTTCAAGGGTATAGGTTCATATTCCTCTTTAAAGAGTGCTATCCTTTCTTGCTTTAATTCCTATTCACAATGAGAAAGTGGCTTATGCATAGGGATTATTAAACTGAAGTAACTTGCTGGCAGTCCACTTTGTGGGATAAATGTGGGTGTGGATAATTGACCAACTATCCTGTTTCCTTTCCTCAAAGTGACTGTCCTGTAAAACTAGTTGTTGACCAAGTCTATTCACAGTTACTTGGGATAGGTCCCATTTAAATTGGTGAGACATTATTCCGTGGAAAGATGTATAGAATTATGTGCCTATCCTCACTGAAAGAAATAGAACCATTTAGTCATGCCTAAACTGACCATCTTGTTCTGTTGCTTTCAGTGGGATGTAATTTTGACTAACATTAACTGGATTTAGCCTTTATCATCTTCTGAGGCTTTATCTTTTATTGCCTTGGCTCTCAGCCTGCTCTTGATATCCTTGATTTGATTCTGTTTCATTAATCATAATATCTTATGGATCTTGCTGTAGGATTTTTGTATAAAGTTCTGCCTCTTACTTTTGGGTTAGATTTTTAAATATTGCTCTGTATTTTGATGTACTAATTGAGTTTTTTGTTTTCTTGAAATCATAGAATCAGGTAAAATATGAGGGAAAATATATTTGAAACATATAGTAGGAAGAGTTTGCATATTTTATCAGCCCTCCAAAATCCTTTTTGTGAATAGTTTCATGGAAATTAGAGGTCAGCAGCCACAGTTTTGTTTGATAAATATATACACATACACCACAACAGAAATCAGTAGAACATGCAATAATCCTCATCCCCTATGCTGTCTGTTGCATGTCTTTCTCTCTCACACATCTGATTCTAACCTCCAAATGCACTGTTTCCCCTCCTAATCGCCATCTCCACAATTTCCTGTAACCTAGTTCCCTCCAGCCCAGTATTTGTCTTCTGTCTTTTCCTCCTGATGTGCTGCTGCTTAGCAAGGCTTCACCACCACAAGGATAATACAGTATAAAGTTTGATTATGAGAGTTGATCCACCCTCTTCCCCCATTCCTTCACTTTGGTCTCCAGCCATACATGAGGTTAGGAAATTCCATACTCAGAGACTTTGGTCTCCACTTGAAAGTCCCATTTGTAGCCATTCGCTTCTCAAGTAGCTCAGTGTGGCATAGGGTGGGTTATTCTGCTTTATCCGAATGACAGACTTATGAGGGAGGTTGGGCAGAGAGCCCAAGGTCACCCAGTGAATTTGACGATTTGGTGAAGATTGGAACCCACGCTTCTCAGAGTAATAGAATCGAATGTGTTGGTGGTATTTGGGATCAAAAGAAAGCAAAAGACAGAATTTACAAGGAAAACCTAGAGTGGTATTTGTCCAAAGTGTGAACTGCTAATCTATGGAGAAAAGTATCCAGTGAAAGGTTGCCATGTTGCCTCAAAATATTTCTGTCATGTTCCTCTCCCTATATATAATCCTTTTAGTTCGCAGTTGGGACCAGTAGTTTTGCCAGCCAAGTTTCATAACAGGCGAAGGGGAAGTGTCAGTAAGTTAGCCTTCCAAGCCTTGGAGCACAGTTCTTTTGACAACTAATGTGGCTCTTTGAATCCATGTTTGTTGTTTAGTGGCAGGTAGACCAATGCCAGATGCACTTGGCTTTGCTATCTGCAACACAGTTGCCTAGCTGCCTCCTCCCATAGCATGGTAATAATACTCTATTTTCAAAGGACATCATGTGATAGATCTGCTCTAGTATAGCATAATGGCGCCAGCAGGAAGGGGAAGTTGTGCCCTCTTTAGCCAAGTAGGCAGGTTTCAGATAGGAGCAAAAGATTCACTACTAAATGAGAGCCAGCTTTGTAGCTAGCAATGGGGCAAGGATATTTTTCCAGTAGGGACTTCCACTGCTTTGGCAATCACTGATCTCCATGAGATGATACGTGTTCCTCAGGGTGACAGGAATAAGGAAGTGTACTCTCCGCAGTCTACTACAGAAGCCAGGAATAAGGAAGTGGAGATTCAAACTCATCCAGCATCTGAGTCCCCATCTTGATCTCAAGGTTGAATCCAAAGGAAAGGCAGCTGGAGCTGCCTTAGCTGTAAAGCTTATCTCAAAGCAGGATGGATTGATTGAAATCAAGGCAATTTAAATCACTGATTTAAATCAGCAAGAAAAAAGGTTGATTTAAATCAAGTTTCCAATTGCAATTTTTTTCATATATTTTCTGAATAGTGGTGCAAATCTGACCGCTAAGACATGTTAATGTACAACTAAAAACGGTATTATTTATGTTGTTTCGTTCTTACAAGCAGACTTTGCATCTCTTGATTGGTAGATAACTTCATTTTTATAAGATTTTAAATGTAGATTTAGCTTATTTATTTATTAATCTTTTTGTTTGCAACACAACGCTAACAGCAGCAACAACAACAAAACAAAGGGGGAGGGGAAATCGTATAAAACATATCAGTATACAGTAATCATTAACATCACTCTTGATATAGAAAAGAAAAAAAGGGAAAACACCACCAAAATGGGGAAAAGGTTTAGCATATTTATGATTAGACTGAGTTGTAATTATGTTACCTTTTAAATGAGGGAGTTTAGCATTTTATGTATGATTTTTTTTTAATTAAAAAATCCAACTTAAATTTTAAAAAATCCAATTTAAATGTTCAAAATTCTTATTTTTAATGTGTGTGTTTTTAAAGCATTTATTTTTATGCGTCCTTTCTCAAAGGCGTGTGAGCTTTCCATTGATTTCCTGATGGAGATCTACTCCGAGTTTTTTTGTTTTGGGAAGTTCCCATAAAGCTGAACATTTCCTGAGATTAACACACAGTGCAGCTGAGATACCACCCTTATTTATGGTGGCCAGCACCAGCCATGTCACAGTGCTGTCATGGGGTTATATGTATCCTTCATGAAGGTAGTGGAGCAGCTGCATCCACCTAGTGCTCCCGTTGTTGGTCCATGACTACCTATTTACTGGGTCTCCTCCTGCAGCCCTACTGGAAACCTTCCTGTGGTATGCTGCTAGTAGTTGTGCTTGGTAGCAGTACAGCTCTACCCAAAGAGAGAGCCATCGTGCTGAAAAAGGTTCCTCACTCTGATTTATGATGTAGCTGATTATATCTATTCTCTTTTCATCTGACCCAAGGTAGCTTGCCATTTCTACAAGTATGCTGTTACAGTAAATGGAGAAATCCCCTTTCCAAAATCCATACTGCCCATTCCAACGCTCTTGCTTTTCACTTGTGAGAGCTCCCTCTCCTACACACATTCGCATGTAATGCTAAACCAAGTTTTAGTGTTACATGGACAAATCTCTGTGGGCCAGAGCAAAGCTTTGGGCTTGCGCACTCCTCACTTCCCATCCCTCCTCCCACTCAGCCAGGAGGAGGGCTCCCACCAAATTTAGTTCCAGTTTTCCTGATGTCTGGCTTGTCATTATGTATGAACCAGGAATCATGGTTTAAAACAAACTCTAGTCAATTGACAAAGAATCCAACAACAAACCCTGGATCGTTTTGCTGGCTTGTTTAAAATCAAACTCTAGTTTGTTAAGGAATCTGAGAAAGTGAAACTAAACTCAGGAAGAGAGGGGAGGAGGGAGCATGCAAACCTGAAGCTTGGCTTGGCCTTGCAGAGGCTTGTGTATGCAATGCTGGTGTAATGTTATGTGTGAACAAGCCCACAGTGCCATTGCCTTTTTTGCCTCACTTGGGGTAGTGAAGCTGTTGCCTAATCCTGCCCCCCCCTCCCCCGGTTCTCTGATCCCTTCTCATCTCCCATTTTGTCTCAGTTTCTCTGCCATAACAGCATCTGGCTCCTCTCAACTTGCAGGTTCAGCAAAATGCCAGGTTTCTTGTAAAACTGTGACAGCTATCTGTAATCAGCCTCTACAAAGAAGGCTTCTGCTTCAGTGTGCTAGGCTTTTTTTGTTCTCTGCCAGTGAGAAATATATGAGCTGTGAAGGTTTTAACTGAGCTGAATCTATTTTTGGTTTTGCAAATTCCAGACTTTGCCTGTTTGTTTTGGCACAAGCCAGCCAGTGGAACTTCCTCTCGGCGCGCCTTGACACACACACATTCTGTGCGATGGCTGACTTGGCAATAAAATGATAAAGACGCTATGATGGAGCTTGTTTCATTTTTCTTGTGATCTCATGGAATTCAACTAGAATTATGATTTGTACTTGGCTGCAGAAGGTGGGCAAACTTTGAAAAACAAAGGGCATGTTGAAAAACAAAGGGCATGTTTGAGCCAAAGTTAAGTGTACTCAATTCCCATTGATTTCAGTCTCTTCTGTTGAAATCGATGGGTCTTAAATCTGCTTAACTTTGACTGGATCGTGCGTTTTCTTGGTGATGACTTCTGTGTTAATGAGCTTCTATTAATCTTTATATGCTATGGTATACTGGGTCAGACCATTGGTATTTCTCACCCAGTGTTGTCTCCTCTGATTCGCAATGGCTTTTCAAGGCCCCTTTCCTTACTTCCTTCTTTAACTGAAGATGTCCATAGTAGACTGAACCCGGGACCCTCCTCAGGCAAAGCATGTGTTCTGCAGCTGAGCTATTCCTTGTCCTGGGGAAATAATCTTGGAAGCCTTTGCAAGTAAGAAAGGCTGTGTCTACGTTTCTGTAAAGGATCTTTTGCCTAAAATGTCACTGCACCAGATATCCCGAGTAGCAATGATATAACTGTGGAGATAACAGAGCAACGTCAGCGCCTTGTGCTTCCTGTTTGAATGCCTCTGAAGATCAGTTGCTAGGGGCAGGGAGCAAAAGCAGGGAAGGGCTATTGCCTGCATGCCCTTATTGTGGGCTTTTCAGAAGTGTCTGTTTAGCTATTGTAGAAGACTATGGACCCTTGGACTGATCCAGGTTTCTGCCCTTCTCTTTAAGATCCTAAGTGTAACTTCTGCATCTCTCCTTCCCCCGCCTCTCCCCGCTTTTCATTCCATCAGCATCTCAGTCATCTCTAAAGCTGGTTTGACGGGCTTATTGGAAAATGAGCATAATTGCGTCATAAGACTTGTAAGACTTTTGTTGCTGCACATCCTCATTCATACAGTCACACAACTTGCATGTATACAAATGTAACAACTAATGTGAGTATAAGGGCAGGGGGGCTTTAAACACGGGTGTGGTGCACATACAGGAGATTTATGCACTATGCTGTAACAAATGGGAAATTAGCCCAAACACTGCCCCTTGTCCTTTGGAAATTCTATGTAGGCCAGCTTCTCAGCTGTCATCAGGCAGAGTCCACAGTTACTTTCACGTTGATCTTTGTGGTCCTCAAAGCTAGAAAACTGGTTTCTCTCTTTCTCCAGAGATAGGGAGCTGAGCTTCTCAGGAGCTTGCATTTTTCATCCGTGTGATAATTTGTGTAACATTCATGTAAATAATACATTGAGCCTTGTCAATAAGATCAGCAAAAGTTAGCATGGTAATGATTGCTGATTGTAAAGTGCTTTGGATACTAAAAGTGCTATAGAAATTAGTGATAAAAGGATACAATCATACCAAAGATTTGTACTTGTAAGCAGTGGAGGCTGGTGGCTCCAGTTTCAGAGGGGTGGTGATTCCATTCTGTGGTTTAGTTAGAACCAGCTAGAGCTCTAAAAGTTTTCTCCAAGGTGCTTAACCTTATCCTCAAAATGGGTTTAGCACCTTTAAAGCTCTGGCTGGTTCTAACTAAAATCCAGAATAGAATCATCACCCCTCTAAAACTGGAGCCACCAGCCTCCACTGCTTGTAAGCCCTGTTGAATTCCATGAGACTTCCTCTTCAGTCAAAAGCTGTTGGACTCAAAAGTGCTTAACACTGGCTGGATCATGCTCCCCCTAACTAAATTATTTCTAGCCCAATGGGGGAAAAGAAACCTTGGTCAATTAATCAAGTAAGGTTGGCCTGTGTTTGCATATGAATAAAACAATAATTCTGAAGAGAAAAAGCATACTTCTTTTGTTTTTAGATGATGCACATATGTGCTATAACAGGCATGATCTTAGAGTGGGTGGAGGACTTATGGCAATCCAGATGTTTTGGCCTAAAACTCCCATCAGCTGTAGCCAGCATAGCCAATGGTGGGAGATCATGGGAGTTTTAGGCCAAAATATCGGGAGGGCCCTAATTCATTCACTCCTACATTAGAGGCATGCCTTCATTTTCCCCCCACACAGTGGGGAATGTTGCTTCTAAGATGGCACCTGCTGGTCACGGGTTTTGTAAATACTGTATTAAACGTAATTTTTTAACAACTGCCTGATTAGTTGCGGTCAGATTTACAATTGGTCAAAAGGTTTTCAGTTGGTTTAGTCACCTGATTGACTAAACCTTGCATCCCGTAATTATTTCTAACATATATTTTATTTCCATAACTTTGGCAGTGCAGCCATATGCATGCCTACAGGCAATTCAGTGGGCTTACTCCCAAGAAAGTGCATAAGACTGCAGCCTTAATGTAGAATGGCCTAACTATGCCCTAATTTTTTTGAAGGAAGGGTAGGGTGGAAATATGACACATACTTAGGCTGGCCATATTTCCTTGAGACAAAAACTGGATATTGAGATGACAAAAACGGGACGGGAGTCTGAAAAGTCCAAATCAAACTGAATGTAGGGCAGAAAGAATCTCTATGGGAGGAATGATGGTAGAAATAACAGTAAGACTCACCCTCCTGGCTCCCACACGCAGAATGGGGCTTAGCGACTGCCTCTTGAATTCCCCGCCACTGCAGACAAGCAAGGGGGTGGCGTCTGATCATCGCTAGCTCAAGAAGCCTGGTCCTGACTGGATAAAGTAAATGGAATTTCCTCTTCTGTCACATTAGTAGTTTTCCTGCATACGTTGATTAGCATAGAGCCTTGTGATAAACACGTTCAATTTTTTTTACAAAAAATTAAAAACGGGACTATATATATATATATATATATATATATATATATAATATAAATATAATTTTTATTAAAACGACAGGACGGTCAGGAAATATGAAAAAAACGGTACTGTCCCAGTTAAAACGGTATGTATGGTCAGCTTACACATATTTCTATTTTTAGGGGAATGTAAATGCAATTAAATCTAATAATGCTGCAGCCACAAGAGAAATTGCAAGTTAAAAAGGCATATTTTGAAGAATAACATGCTGGGAAAAAGGAAAGTCTGTCTAACCATTGCAATAGAAGTGTGTTCATTAAACTTGTTCTCTCCAGGCTTAGGGGTTGGTTTGTTTCATATAATTTCTGGCTGCAGTTCTAACACAGAACATAAGCTAAGTAAATTATAAACATCTTCGTGATAAAAGCAGCCTCAATACTTTGGAAATCTCTTTTGTGTGTTGACAGAAGAAAATGAGTACCAGTCTTGTGATCATACAAGTTATTTTTTTTAAAGGCTGGTGGTAGTTAACACTGGAAGGCTTATAGAATTCTGAAAATCATAGCTGTGAATGTGTTTTTTCAGAGCCAGAGACAATGCCTGAAACTATATTCTAATCACAATACTGTATAATGGAATCAATTTCAGCCTCATATCTGCATATGATTTCTTTGTGGTCTTGTAATTGTTCGTTTTATTAGGCGACATAATGACTGTCAGATTAATGCAGTGTTCAGTGTTGCACATTTTGTTCAAATACTCTCTCTCTCTTCCTTCCCCTGTAAGCTCCTTTGGTGAGAGGACACTTTTTTCTTTTTTCCGTGTCTATCTCTGTAAAATGCCAAATACATTGGTGGTGGTGGTGGTTCTAATAATAATAATAATAATAATAATAATAATTTTGTTCTAATAGCTGTTTCACACTTTATTTCACCCTGCAGGTACAGTGGCATTCAACTGATGTATGCTGTGGGAAATGTGTAAAGGAAAAACACTTTCCAAACATAGCACCATAGAGATGGAAGTCCTACTTTTTGCTCAATGCAAGATCTGCAGCGCAGAATGCAACAGCATTCCTGAGAGATGGCTGTGCAGAATCTGTTTAAATACATCCAACGAAGCACAGCCCACCACTTCCTAAGTCAGACTGTTCCACTGTTAAACAACAGGAAGATTCTCCTAAAGTTGAGCCAAAATCTGCCATATATGTAGTGGACACACACACAAGGAAACTGACCGAATGCATGGATCAGTTTTAGGGATATACATCTCTCGTTCATACAGGTTTATCTGTTTGTTGTGACAAATATTGGTTGAACACTGGCATACCCACTGTGTCATCATGTAAACTGCAAAGCAGTTCTTAATGCAGATGTGGGTAATTATGTATTTGTTTAAGACCTTGCTATAACAAGAAAACAACAAAACTCAATTTATTTTATTTTTATTTATTAAATTTCTTAATCACCCATCTGGCTGGTCACCCAGCCACTCTGGGCGATGTACAATGGTACAATTTAAAACAGTAAAATTATACATTAAAACATTATTTAAAAATACCCTAACCCACCCCAAATGCCTGCCTGAATGACCAAGTTTTCAATGCATGGTGGGAGCTCATCAATTGCAGCTAAAACCACTGAATTAAAACAAAGCGACTGAAAATATGCAACCATCATATGTATTGTAAAGGTGTTTAGAGATATGTTCAAGTATAATTCAGCAATCAGCATCTACATTACAACCCACTGCTTGTGACTCAAAGTAGATTTTTTGTTTTTTCGCAGCCACCAAGGCAAAGTTGGCTATAGTTTGCATAATCTTCTTATTCTCACTAGCCAGCAGAAATCTACTTTTCTGTGAAATATGTTGAAACATATAATGTGGAATGTCTTCAACTATTTTCTCTCCACAAATACAGAAAGATGAGGTAGAAGGTATATTTTGGTATTGTTTGTCTAGAATTGTGGAGAGCATTTGTTGAAATCTCAACCAGGCTAAGACTCTCCCCCAATTAAATTTAGAAAACTCTGTCTAGTTTTCCAGGCCTATTTTAAACTTTATTGTTGCATACCAGGATGCTGATTTAACATTGGCAAAAGGGAATATGTATTTTTGCATAGTTCTGAGGCATTGCTTAAAATTCTGTTTTAGCATGTAGTGACATTCCATTTCTCTCTCTCTCTCTCTCTCTCTCCAACAAAGTAGTTCTCAGGGAAAACCCCGTGACTAGATCAATTTTGTGACAAGTATTTGATCAAGTAGCAATTCGGTGAGACTATTCATATATAAATAAGTTAAGTGTATCATCCAGCATATGAGTTGTCTCTTCATGGAGGGGAAGCTGCAGTCTAGCCTGTGGTGATCTGCATTAACCCCGCATTGCATTAGAAACTCATAAGAAGAGGTGTGGACTTCATGCATACAGTGGAATGAAGTACATGTCATATTTTGCATGACACTTCTATTCTGGCAGGTACCCAGTGATAATTCCCATGAAATTCAAGCTGTGGAAACACTCTGACATCGTTTGTATGTAATGGCAGTGGCAAATTGTGGGTTAATTAGCCCACAATTTGCTGTGGTGCATGCTGCTGTCGCTTTAAAATAAGCAGCCTCCAGTTGGCCCAGTAAGAGGTTGTTCCATGATGTCTGAAACTGGACACTTTGGGTTTGCACATAACGCTAAACATGGCAGTGAGAGCTCTGACCAGCACTAGGCATTAAAAGTGCTGTTTTGATCTGGAGCCAATCTACATGTGTGATTTACTGCAGAGGGAAAGCACTTCAGGGTCATTCAGGACACATAACATTGTGGCTACCCCACAGCCACCCTGCTGCTTCCCCCTCTAAAATGTGCATTTTCTTAAAGTTGTCTTAGCAGCACATATTTTACTTTAAATGCAGCTCCCGTGTGCTTCAGCTGTAGTGTAGTGTGCCCCATTCACTTGAATTAAACCCTGCATGGTGGAAATGCCTAGGAATGTGGCTGTACCTGGTCAGGAGAGAGGGGTTGGGAGTAGCCTGCTAGGTCTACTCAGATGTAAGGAGCAGAGACAAGAAAGTAAACCAAAGGGGTGGCGAACTACTGTTCTGCCACTGCCTGCCCTTCCCACTGCCTTTTTGAGCCTTCTCCTTTTGAGAAAGTCGGAGCTCCCCCCCCCCAGGTGTTATCCATTAGAGGTTTGACTCATTCTTAGAATGCAGCCTGTTTTCTACCTTCTTAAAGACGCAGTCTTGCGATTCCAATGTGTCAGGTTTAGGGATGTTGGGGAAATTCGAGACTGACTGAAATGAAGTGAGATTTCTAAGAATCCAACCTGCGGAATCGGCTGCAGAGCAACCCCCTCAGGCCGCGTGGATTTTTGGATTTTTTTTACTTTCCCGAAATTTACGCGTATTTATTCGTAGGAAAATATGCAAGTTTCTGCTGAGGAAATGTTGAATGGAATGGGGGACAATACGCTAAATGTTACGTACTAAGGTAAATTGTATAAATTGTTACGAAACCTCTTACATAATTATTTGCGTATTTGTCCGAATGACAAAAACAAATTTACATCCGACTGTGAGTGGACGACAGAACAATCCACGAAACACAGATGGAGTGGATTTTACACCGTCTGTACATCCGTAGACAGGATAGAGGCTTGACTCATTCATAGAATGCAGCCTGTTTTCTCCATTCATAAAAGCACAGTTTTAATCTTTAATCTTTTACAATATCCCAATGGTGGATGAGAGGGGGTGGAGTTTTAACTTTGGGGGCTTAACTCAGTGCATCCAAATTTCCCTGAGCAGGAGAGCATGAACAAAGGCTGGGAACAAGCCTCTCATTTGCTCAGCAGCATCTGCGTGTTTGATGATGTTCAGTACAAGTGGTGGGACTCCGCCCACATGACACCAAAGTAAGGAGGATTGATGTGTCATGTGACCTGTGAAAGTGCGTTTTAAGGTACTGTATACTCCGCATTTCTGGCTACGTGTGTCCCTGACAGACCAAGGCCAATGTCATGAAAATCTGCATTAAACATTAAAGCGCTTCACAGTCCATTGCCATGTAGAACTGGCCCTGTAGAAGTCTATGTAGCTTGGGACCCCAGTACCTGACTGAACACCTCCTCCCATATGTACCTACCTGCACCGTGAGATCATTTACAGAGGTCGTCACCATCCCTACTTCCTGGCTGTGGAATGCTTTCTGTAGGGACATTTGCCTGGCACCCACACAACTAACCTGTCACTGAAAGTACAAGAGGTTTTTGTTCTCCCAGGCCTTTTAAGATCTTATTGTTTAGTTCCTGTGGCACTGTTGTGGGTTTTAGCTCCTGTCTTGGCTGGTTGTTTTTACTGTATTTCACTGTGTTGGATTTGGGTTTCATGTTGGCTTTGATTTGTTAGTTTTATTGTCAGATATTTCAGTTGTATTAATATGTTTTCATTCATTTTGTACAACACTTAGAGAAATTGTTTATAAGGTATCTAAAATAATGAGTAAATAGTAGCAGTAAGCTACACAGATAAATGTGATAGAGGGGATTTTTTTAAAAAAAATCTAAATGTTTAATTTTTTTCATTATGTGCCCACTTATTCTAGTGTCATTAAAAGGCAAATGCTGTGGTCCCTTTTCTTTTTCTTTCCCCTAAGATGAAAAAAGAGGGTGCAATGCAGCAGCATTAAAATCCAAACAAATGATATGTCCACATGAGCTCACTTAGCTTGAATAATCATTGCATCATCATTGTTGTTCCTCTCTTTTTGTAAGCAAAACTGTTGATAGTTGTGTATAACTATAGAGTACTGATGGCCCTTGAAGTACAAAAGCCAAAGAACATTCTACTCTGATGTGATCTGGTATGGGTTCAGATTGCCTTTAATCCAGAGAGAGATTTTGGCATGCCCTTTTGGCAGGTGTTGTGATTTTAAACAATTTTTGCTTGTCTTCTTTTGTTTCCTAAAAATATTTTCTAGCGGTTCTGTTGGTATTGCTTTTATTTAACAGAACAAAGTTTAAGTGCCCAGTTAGACACTCTCCTAACATGGTTAGAATATGAACAACACAGTGGGAGAATGTGCTAATTTTGTTTCCTTACTGAATAGCACAGTTGCAACAGAGAGCTGCGATTAATTTGAAAGCTAATTATTCGTTCACTGGTGCAATCCACCATAAACACCACCTGAGAGTCACTGAACCCAGAAGATAATGGGCATCTGTAGATGCAGTACCTTTATGATATGACTTTTAGCCCAGCAAGAACTGGAGAATAGTATTGGACACAAAGTGTTTATCTTGCTTGAGCTATGTAAGTTTATGTGCATCAATTAACACAGAGCTGAGAGAATGGAAAATGCTCTTTTGAGTAGGAAGTGGAATTGCAGGGGTGGAACACTTCTGAGATTTTTCACATGATTAAACATGGATAGAAGCACAGGGAATTTGCCATACAAAGAAGAGACCACAGACAGACATCTGCCATTTGGCCTTTTTCAGGTTTTTGTGGCTGACTAGAATTTAAAGAGAAGCAGTTCATGTATTTATTTGGTTATTTATTATTATTGCCTTGTGATGTAAAATTAAATAATTTTTCCCCAAGATCAGCAACATGGCAGATGAAGTGAATTTCCATGACATTTCTAGACAGAATTGCTCCCTTTTGTTTATGGAACTTGTCTTTACTAAGCAGTCTTAAGTAGATGTGGACCTAACATTGGTAGGACTGAAAGCTGACATTACCAGGGAGTTTCAAGAGCAGTTAGCTGGAAGGTCAAAGTGTCTCGCACATTAAAAGAAGCACAAATTTAATCTTCATGAGAAATATCCTTCAAGAGTTTAAACAGGGAAAGACAGAATACAAGCTGAATTTACTTTCAAATGAAAGATTTTCAAACACACATTAAACCATCTGGTCTTGGCAGTATGTTGGCAAGTTTCCAGCTGAAACTGGCTTTGAAATAGTAAGTGATGCTTTTATTCTTAATTAGGGAAATGCACATGAGTTGTTAGAAAAGAAATAATCTTTTTTGAAACCTTTAATTAAAGCCCCCCTCTCTTTTTTGTTTTATGTTCATCACAGTAATATCTCAAGGACAAACTTTTTGACATTTTTCTCTTTCTTGAGGCAGCCATGATACATATTCCAAAACATCTGCAAGTTTTAAGCTTCAAGAGAGTGATCTTACAATACTGGTCAGAAGCAACTGCCTAAAGCAGAATCTGGTTGTATGAATTATTTGGAAGCAGAGGAAATGTAGGCTATATTGATCTAATGACTGGGTATATTCTGGAAGTACAGTCAAATACTAGAGGACTCCATAAAAGTCTATTTGATGTTCCAGAAATTATGTCTTTTGTTTTGTGTTCCAATATTTGTGGGATTCTAGTGAGTCTTGGGGAAAGAGGCATTATAACTTAATGCTTAACTCCAATAATTATAGGCAACTCTTAGCTTTGTAATGGACAATGATGTTAACTCACTTGCAGATAAAAATGTAAAAGCATGGGCCTAGTAAATATTTAAAAGTGTCAAGTACAAGTAAAGCAGGCTAGCAGGGAATTAGGGCAGATTCACACATTTGATGTGGACTTGCACATGCGAGTGAAGCAAGCCATCCCAATGGAACTTCCATAGCATCTTGGACAAAGCTTTTCAGTTGAGTCAATTTGCATATTCAACAGCAAGTAGTGAAATGCTGAAAAATGAAATGCTGTGCAAGGATGTGTGAACTGGTATTTTGTTTTGTGTTTTTGCTTTACATAGGACTTTGTGTCTTAAAGTGTTGTAATATAGGACTTACCACAGAATTGTGAATGCCACCATAGTAGAAGCACTTGTACTTGTAAGGACTGTGTTAAACATAGAGTGCATATTAGACCGAAGAGGCCAACGTGAATGAAGCCTCTATTCCGCTATCTGTTCTATATTAAATTTAGTAATAAATAGTAAATAATATCATGAAGTATTTACAGAGCACTCTTCTGAAGTGTACATAGGCACACATTTATTACCTCTTAATCTCACCCTTCTCCAAGGATTTTAAGACTGCACACATAGCCCACTTCTATTCCCAGGACAAACCTATGAGATGGGTTAGGCTGAGAGATAATAACAGGCTCAAGATTACCCAGTACATTTGATGGTTGAGTGGAGATTTGAATCTGCGTATCACTGGTCTAAGTCCAACCCTCTACACTTCAGTGGTTCATACTACATATCTCCAGTAATCGTATGATAACCCTGTAAGGCAGGCCAGTATTTGTTGTTGTTCAGTCGTTCAGTCGTGTCCGACTCGTCGTGACCCCATGGACCATAGCACGCCAGGCCTTCCTGTCCTGCGCTCTCTCCCGGAGCGTGCTTAGGTTCATATTCATTGCATCGGTGATGCTATCTAGCCATCTCATCCTCATAGCCGTCCCCTTCTCCTTTTGCCTTCAGTCTTTCCCAGCATCAGGGTCTTTTCCAGGGAGTTTTCTCTTCACATTAGGTGGCCAAAATATTGGAGCTTCAGCTTCAGTATCTGTCCTTCCAATGAGCACTCAGGGTTGATTTCCTTTAGGATGGACTGATTTGACCTCCTTGCAGTCCAGGGGACTCGTAAGAGTCTTCTCCAGCACCACAGTTCGAAAGCATCAGTTCTTCGGCGCTCAGCCTTCCTTATAGTCCAGCTCTCACAGCCATACATTACTACTGGGAAAACCATAGCTTTGATTAGACGGACCTTTGTCGGCAAGGTGATGTCTCTGCTTCTTACTATGCTATCTAGGTTTGCCATAGCTTTCCTCCCAAGGAGCAAGTGTCTTTTAATTTCATGGCTACAGTCACTGTCTGCGGTGATCTTGGAGCCCAAGAAAATAAAATCTGTCACAGCTTCCATTTCTTCCCCTTCTATATGCCAGGAAGTGATGGGGCCAGATGCCATGATCTTCGTTTTTTTAATGTTGAGTTTCAAACCAGCTTTTGCACTCTCCTCTTTCACCCTCCACAAGAGGCTCTTTAGATCCTCTTCGCTTTCTGCCATTAGGGTGGTATCGTCTGCATATCGGAGGTTGTTGATATTTCTCCCGGCAGTCTTAATTCCGACCTGTGATTCATCCAACCTGGCGTTTCTCATGATGTACTCTGCATATAAGTTAAATAAGTAGGGTGACAATATGCAGCCTTGTCATACTCCTTTCCCAATTTGGAACCACTCAGTTGTTCCATGTCTGGTTCTTACTGTTGCTTCTTGACCCTCGTACAGGTTTCTCAGGAGACAGGTAAGGTGGTCTGGTACTCCCATCACTTTAAGAATTTGCCACAGTTTGTTGTGATCCACACAATCAAAGGCTTGAGCGTAGTCAATGAAGCAGAAATAGACGTTTTTCTGGAATTCTCTTGCTTTCTCCATGATGCAGCGAATGTTGGCAATTTGATCTCTAGTTCCTCTGCCTCTTCGAAACCCAGCTTGTACTTCCGGTAGTTCTCGGTTTGCATACTGCTGAAGCCTAGCTTGTAGGATTTTGAGCATAACCTTGCTGGCATGTGATGGTAATTGTACGGTAATTGTACCGCAATTGTACGGTAGTTTGAACACTCTTTGGCGTTGCCCTTCTTTGGAACTGGAATGTAAACTGACCTTTTCCAGTCTTGCGGCCACTGTTCAGTGTTCCAAATTTGTTGGCATATTGAGTGCAGCACTTTAACAGCATCATCTTTTAGGATTTTAAATAGCTCAGCTGGAAGACTGTCATCTCCGCTAGCTTTGTAGTTAGTAATGCTTCCTAAGGCCCACTTGACTTTACTCTCTAGGATGTCCGGCTGAAGTTCAGTGACCGTACTATCATGGCTATCAGGGAAATTAAGACCTTTCCTGTATAGTTCTTCTGTGTATTCTTTCCACCTCTTCTTTATCTCATCTGCTTCTGTTAGGTCCCTGCCTTCTTTGTCCTTTATCATGCCCGTCTTTGCACAAAACGTTCCCTTGAGATCTCCGATTTTCTTGAAGAAATCTCTAGTCTTTCCCATTCTGTTGTTTTCCTCAATTTCTTTGCATTGTTCATTTAAGAAGGCCTTCTTGTCTCTCCTTGCTATTCTCTGGAACGCTGCATTCAGTTGGATATATCTTCCCCTTTCTCCCTTGCTTTTCGCTTCCCTTCTTTCCTCAGCTACTTGTAAAGCCTCCTCAGACAGCCACTTGGCTTTCTTGCATTTCTTTTTCTTTGGGATGGATTTCGTTGCTGCCTCCTGAACAATGTTACGGACCTCCGTCCATAGTTCCTCAGGCACTCTGTCTATCAGGTCTAATACCTTAAATCTGTTCCTCACCTCCACTGTATATTCATAAGGGATATGATTTAGGTCATACCTGAATGGTTTAGTGGTTTTCCCTACGTTCTTCAATTTAAGCCGAAATTTTGCAACAAGAAACTCATGATCTGAGCCACAGTCAGCTCCAGGTCTTGTTTTGACTGACTGTATAGAGCTTCTCCATCTTTGGCTGCAAAGGACATAATCAATCTGATTTCGATATTGACCATCTGGTGATATCCATGTGTAGAGTTGTCTCTTGTGCTGTTGGAAAAGAGTGTTTGCTATGATCAGCGTGTTCTCTTGGCAAAACTCTATTAGCTTTTGTCCTGCTTCATTTTGTACACCAAGGCCATGCCTGCCTGTTATCCCGGTGATTTCTTGACTTCCTACTTTAGCATTCCAATCCCCTATGATGAAGAGGACATCTTTTTTTGGTGTTAGTTCTAGAAGGTGTTGTAGGTCTTCATAGAACCGATCAACCTCAGCTTCTTCGGCCTCAGTGGTTGGGGCATAGACTTGAATTACTGTGATGTTGAATGGTTTGCCTTGGATTCGTACTGAGATCATTCTATCGTTTTTGAGATTGTACCCCAGTACTGCTTTTCCCACCTTTTTATTGACTATGAGTGCTACTCCATTTCTTCTAAGGGATTCTTGCCCACAGTAGTAGATACGATGGTCACCTGATTTAAATTCGCCCATGCCTGTCCATTTTAGTTCGCTGATTCCCAAGATGTCGATGTTCAGTCTTGCCATCTCATGTTTGACCACCTCCAGCTTACCTTGATTCATTGATCTGACATTCCAGGTTCCTAAACAATATTGTTCTTTACAGCATCGGATTTTCTTTTCACCGCCAGACACATCCACAGCTGAGAGTCCTTTCGGCTTTGGCCCAGCCACTTCACTGTTTCTGGCGCTACTTGGAAATACCCTCTGCTCTTCCCCAGTAGTATATTGGACACCTTCTGACTTGAGGGGCTCATCTTCTGGCATCATCTCTTTTAGCCTTGTGATACATTCCATGGGGCTTTCTTGGCAAGAATACTGGAGTGGGTTGCCATTTCCTTCTCCAGTGGACCACATTTTGTCAGAACTCTCTGCCATGACCTGTCCATCCTGGGTGGCCCTGCACGGCATAGCTTATGGCTTCACTGAGTTACGTAAGCCCCTTCGCCACAACAAGGCAGTGATCCATGAAGGGGGCCCAGTATTATCCCCATCCAATTTAGGGGGATGAGGAATCTAGGATTGAACTACCTTACCAATTAGTTCAAGGCTGAGCTGGAATTTAGGAATTGGGACTTCCCAGTTATTACCTTATGTTCTTAACCAGCTCTTTCTAGTAGAATTTTTTTTAAAAATTTTTTAGCACCATGTGAATTCACACACGTTTGCATTTTAATGTTTGCGTATGCATGTCTTTTGGTACTGGTCTTTAATAAAGTTGATAAGTCTGTCCTGGTTCATTTGCAATGTATTACAGTTCCTTAACAATTTTCTCTGTTCATAATCCATCCTTGTATTTAAGCAGTAAACTGGTAGCCATAGGTGGCAAGGAATCCCATGCAGGGGAGTGAATGGCTGGCGGAGGAGGGATAGGATATTCTGTCTCTCCTCTGCGCCAACCATAAAATGTAGCAGGCTACTGCAGGAGGGACTGAACTCTCTATCCCCCTCCCCTTCCTGTTTCTACCAGCAGACTAGTAATTTTTTTTGCCAGGCTAGTAAGTTTTACAGATTTACTTACAATCTTAAAATGAATTGTGTGTACACAAAACCAGAGTATCAATACACTCATCATGTGAATCATGCCTTGCGCTTTCAAAACTAAGGCTGCAGTCCTTGAATGTGTATGTTGATTACTTTGCAACAGATTACTTTATGAATTAATACATTTTGGGGTGGTATTTAAAGTATTTTACACCAACCCTAATGCATTTATTTGGAAGAAAATTCCATGGATTGTAGCAGAATAGACTTCCAAATTAGTTTGTTTAGGATCACAGCTTAAATGTTTAGCAGTATCTTGTGGTTCAATCCTTGTACCCCTGTATCTTAAAACAGTGATCACTTTTAACATATACACATTGAAAGACAGAAGTAAATTGATGAAGGTATATTAGTACTTTAAACAGTTATAAAAGGGTCCATCTGATTTGAAAGAGCAACAATATAGATCTTAATAAACGCCTTTTGAAACAACAATGTGCACACGCGCGCGCACTCCTACTGGCATTAAAGCTGTCTGAAAAGTGCTCCAAAGGGCCCATTGAAATGGAGATTCTCTGTGTCAAAAAATTAGGATTGAGCTCTTTTGAAGGGTTTCTACCATTAGTCTGCTTCACTCAGAGAAGTGGAGTAGATGGTAAGAATGTTTTTATGGAAAGTCAAATGCAGAGTGATTTAGGTGAATGACAGATATAACCTTGCGAGTGACACTGTATTACTCCAGCAGTTGCAGAATGGTGAACATGTCAAAGGTGATAACATTCATCTTGTCTGTTTCTACCTTTCAACCTAGACGTTGTAGTCATATGGTTTCTTGGCAACCAGAGGAACTGTAATAGCTAGTGACTTGGAGGAAAACAATGCATCTACTGATGAATAATGCCTAGCCTTTTAACTACTCTTAGACCATGGACTCTGTGACTTTTCTTATTATTAGCAGGACTTACAAAGTTGTTTGCACTGGCATGAGGCAGTTAAATGGCAGCTTACAGAGTGTCTGGTAAATCAGGAAGTGAGTATCTGGTGAGTCAGGAGGTGTTCACCAGATACCCCTATGAGCATCCCCTCACTGTGGAACTTTTTTTGAAGAGGAAGGAAAGGGAGGGAGAGAAAATAACAGAGAAAGAAGGAAAGAGAGATGGGAAGGGAAACTTAGAGAAAATGAGGAGGGGAGAGAGTGAGTGCTGGGCTAAGAAAGACTGTCTAAAATCCCGGACAGCCTCTGCCAGTCGGTTTAGACCAGGGACAGTCAACCTAGTGCCCTCCAGGTGTTTTAGGCTACAGATCCCATAAGCCCCAGCCAACATGGCCAATGGCCATGCATTTTGGGAGTTGTAGTTGAAAACATTTGGAGGGCACCAGGTTGCCTACCCCTAGTAAGACAATACTGAGTGAGATTGATCAACTTGGTACAAGACAGCTTCCTATGCTCTTTCCCTTTACTTTGGTTTCACTTCCAGGTTGAGCACTGCAAGAGCTTTATATCATCTTTGTCACACCTGGAGATTTGCTATAATGAACTTTTGATTACCTCTCACACCATGGGATCACTTATCCACTCTGTGGAACTCCCTCCCTAGGGAACTCCATCATGCCCCCTCTTTAATGAGCTTCCGTCGTGCATTAAAAACGTGGTTGTTCAGGCAGGCATTTGGGGTGGGTTAGGGTATTTAAAAAAAAAAAAATTATGGTAAAATTTTATTGTTTTAAATTGTTTTATGGTGGGTTGTACATCGCCCAGAGTGGCTGGGTGACCAGTCAGATGGGCGATTAATAAATTTAATAAATAAATAAATAAATTGGCCCATTCAGGCAAATGCTTTTCTGATCTTGTACAACTTCTGGCTGCCACCTTTTAAAAAGTCTTTCAGGAATCCCAGGGCTTGACCTGTAAACCTCATGGCAGGATTTATTCTAAGCTCTCTTTTTTTCTGCTATACAAGCAGCCCCTTCCTCAAATAGGAAGGAAGGGATGGAAGGGAAAATAACTGAGAAAGAAGGAAAGGGAGATGTGAAGGGAAAAGGAGGGAGAGAGGAAGGAAGAAAAGTGGAAGTGGCTTGCAAAGAATGGAGAGGACAAGGTTCTAATATACTATTAGTATAAGCCTATGAAGATTGAAAGAAAACAGTATTCGTTTTTACTTTTTTTCTGTTTTCTTTGTCTCTCATCTAATTTTTAAGAAACTCTACTATTTATTATATTCTGTATGCTCAGCTCCAGCATATGGCCCATAGGTACCTTGAATTAGGAGAATCTCCATCCCAAGTCTGGATTTGGGGATGGTTTGCCCTGACCAGGCCCTGATACACTGCTAACAATTCTTTGTGTATGAGGATAATAATGTTTTTATTTTTTTTGCCACACGTAAAAAGAAAGGAAAGAACTCATAAAGCTGACCTAATTCCAAAGCTGGTCAACTGTGCAGCAGCTTAATAGGCAGAAGAGAAGGGCAGAGAATAGGGTAGAGCAGGAATGAATTATATGATGTGGAAAAGTCAGGGATTAGCAAGGCTCCTAAATCTTACACTCTACAGCTCTGTTGCAAGTCTACCAGTTTGGCATTGCGTCAATGCTTTCATTTCTTTCTTTGTATCTTTGTGATATTTGCGAATTCCACAGTGTGAGTTAATTCCTGGTAAACTGAACTTTTCCCTCCATTCTCCTTGTTAGAAGATACCAGGAGTTCTTATTGTACAAGTCCCTTCTATTCCTCCACTTTGAGACCAACAGCAAGAGAAACTGGACAAATCTGAGGCAAACTGGAGTTGTTGAAGCAAAATGTTTAATTTTAATAAGATCTTGCTATTGCTCTGCTCTGAGGATGCTTATATAGGCTTCATATCAATTCTTCAAATAAATATTTTCTGTTCAATGTGAATACAAAAATGTTTTACATACAAGATGTTGTCTCCTAAAGAGCCAGAGTTGTGTAGTAGACAGTGTGTCAGTCTTGGACTGGGGAAACCAGAGTTCAATTTCTGACGCAGTATGAGGCTCTGGGTGACCTTGGGCTGTTCATCACCTCACAGGGTTGTTATGGTGATAAAGGGAGAACATGTGTGTCATCCTAAATTCCTTGGAACAAAAGCTAGATTAACATGTAACAAATACATATTGAATAACAACATTTGAGAAATACTTATTTCTGAACGAAATTAGAGGAGGCAATGATGCAAGCATGCATAATTTGATTTAATTAGCTTTTATTTTCTATATTTGGCATTAACATTCATACTTTTATTTCCCCATGTTATATGCACATTTTCTATTCTTTATTCTCTTGTTTGTGTTTGGAGAAAAAACAGCTTCAGCTTAATAGCCTTTTGTGCTATTAAACCACCCACCCATGGGGTCTGGTGACACTGCTGGATATACAAAATAAATTGCAAGAGAAGCAAACTCCCAGACTGTTGCACTCTCTGGGGAAAATCAATATGTGAAGCTTAGGATTCAATGGTGAAAGCAAAGAGCAGTTCAACAAATTAAGTATGTGTTCCTTACCATTTTAATTTGTAGCCATTGCCCTCTGTAAGTGTCTTTCAGTTCTGTGACAGCTTTGTTTAGAAGTACAGAATTTTGCTCTATGGAAATGTTAATTATACAGAAAATATTTAATAGCATTCTGATTTAATCTGTTTAGCTCTTGTTATGGGAGGTTATCTAGAACATTTGCCCCATAATACATTCGACAAAAAATTGGAGTTCTCTGTTCAAACCCTCACTCAGCTATGAAGGACAGAAAAGTTTCACTCCCAGGACATTTGAAGAAAGCATCAAGAGAGTAAGAGAGAGAGACTTGCCTTTCTCTCACCACAGTTCTGAGTCTTATTTGAAAGGGAGAAGATGCACATTCTGTCTTGGAGTGTGGGTTTACAAAAGCCCCATTCAGGCATTCTGAACCTGAATAAGGCAAACACTTGAATAGAGGTAATGCTCCAGCCCCACCCCTCTCCATCGTCACATTGGTTGCCCCCTACACCTGGAGGGTAACTGTCTGAAGAGGAGAGCCTCCTGTATCTATGGAAGCTCTCCATGCAAGTCCCTGCACGTAGACTTATAATCTAAAAGACCCAGCGCAAAAGGAAAAAGGAATTGGGAGGGAAGAGGAAAACAAGCAAACTTAGGTTCCAATTCTTAATGTTGCAGAGTTCTTATATCAACCAGCTGGGATTGAAGCAGGTCGCTCATGGTTCAAATGCAAGCTTTGTCGGACCTCCGAGAAATAGGCTGGTGACCCAACCTTCCTGGAATTGGCTGCAATGCAATTGGACGTTTCCAAAGACCCCTGATGCAGGGCAGCAGCTGGGTCAGTACAGAAATGAGGCAGAGAAATGGTTTCGGAACGGCTCAGCTGAAGAAAATCCTGGGCGTTAATCAGCTAGCAGCTATAGTGGTCATGATACTGCAGTGAGGAAGGCACTGGGAAACCCACCTCATTAAATATCCCTAGTATAATCATTATGGCTAGAATGTGTAACAAAATGGCTCTCAGTCCCTGGCAGACCTTAAATGGTCAGAGGGTGCTATGAATTCCTGGGTGTGCACTCAAAATAGCATCATGGAATCTGCAAAGCATGTTCCAGGCTAGAAAACTAGATAATGTCGCCAAAATGCAAAGATTACATATAGATCATAGAATCATAGAATAGTAGGGTTGGAAGGGGCCTACAAGGCCATCAAATCCAACCCCCTGCTCAATGCAGGAATCCAAGTCAGAGCATCCCTGACAGATGGCTGTCCAGCCTTGTCTTGAATGCCTCCAGTGTGGGAGAGCCCACCACCTCCCTAGGTAATTGGTTCCATTGTTGTATTGCTCTAACAGGAAGTTTTTCCTGATGTTCATCCGGAATCTGACTTTCCTGTAACTTGAGCCCATTATTCCGTGTCCTGCACTCTGGGAGGATAGGGAAGAGATCCTGGCCTTCCTCTCTGTGACAACCTTTCAAGTCCTTGAAGAGCACTATCATGTCTCCCCTCAGTCTTCACTTCATAGAAGTGAAAGAGAAATTTATGGTAGACAGATGTAAAGAAACTGAAGAACTAGAAAGCAAGCATGACACATTTGTGTTACATTGAAAAGTGAAGGAAGGCAGCTGTAGGAAAAAAGAAACAGTCCGGTTTAGTAAAAGACAAACATGGAACAATTATAGTAGAATTATCACAAAAATGTAAGAGATGGGAAGAATATATTAAAGAATTATGTAAAGATATGAGACTAGAGTTGAATAAAGAGGATGGAGTTAGACATGGACCTGATATTATGGGTGAGGAGGTAGAATATGCTATAAGGAATACAAAGGAAAAAAAGGTTGTTGGCCCTGATGGAATACCAATTGAACTACTCAAGTTAATTGAAGGGGATGAAATACAACTCTTGGCACATTTATATAATACTATCTATAAAACTGGTATTATACCAAGACAATGGCTTAAATCAATGTTTGTAGTATTTCCCAAACACGGCAGCGTTAAAGAATGCTCCACATATAGAACCATCAGCCTAATGTGCCATGCATTAAAAATATTTCTCACCATTATTCACAATTGAATGTATAAGAAATTAGAATTGTATATAAGTGAAATGCAGTTTGGATTTAGAAGTGGAGAGTTATCCGAAGAAATTCAAATCCAAAGAGGATTAAACAAGGCTGTGTCCTATCACCTATGCTGTTTTATATTCTGAAGCTATATTTAATGAAGCACTTGCTGAATAAACAGCTGGCATAAACATCAATGGAAAAATAATTAACACAGTTTGATATGCTGACACTGTAGTAATGACAGACAATATATCCAACTTACAAAAATTACTAGATCAGATTAATAAAGTAAGTAATGAATATGGCCTTAAAATGAATATCAAGAAAACAAAATATATGGTTTTAACAGCCAGAAAGAAGTCTTAGAGACAGGATTTTCCCTGGCTTTCCTTCTGCATAACATTGTCATGCTGTTTCCAAACTGGCAGGTTCATTACGCTTGGTACTTCTCTAAACCTCGTTTGCTCTGTCTGATTTTCCACCTTCAGGCAACATAGTTCTTCAAGTTGGTGGGGCTCGAGGTTGATAATGAGAAAGGAAGACAAGAAAAGGATGCAGATTTCATATGCGCTGAACATTGATTTAGTCTGCGATATTACTTTCCTGCTTGTGGCAAGGATAGTAATTTTTTATCGCCATTTTCATTGACAGACATAGTGATAGGCTGGCAGGCTCCCTGGCATGAGATGAGGGCTTGGTTTCTTCATGTGGATGGATGTCTTCTAGTCACAGACCAAACCATTATGCTTTCTCCGCAAGATATATTTATTTATGTATTTATTTTGTTTCTATACTGCCCAATCGCTGAAGCTCTCTGGGTGGTTCCCAAAAATTAAAACCACAAAGTACAGCACAAAACAATATAAAATATAAAAGCTTAAAACTGCAATATAAAAGTACAACCAGAATAAAACCTAGCAGTTTTTATTCAATACGATGAACTTGTTCAGGTAAGACTGCAGTCCTTCAATCATTCATGCAAATTTATTTTACATTTATATAGCAGGTATGCCTCCTTCAAGGCTTGTAACAACAGTTTCAGATAAGCAAGGATATAAAATGTCCAAATGCTAAAAAGGCAGTGGTATCATGAACCATTGGAGGTCGCCTTCATGAAGTGGGTGGTCACTTGTACTATGGTACTACAGCTTCCAAACAGTTTTATAATGGAGGTCTTTCCAGGATGCCTCGGAGCAATCAAATGCTGAGGTAACAGATACGGCTCCTGTCATTTTACAACTTGAAATATATTGTTATAGCCCCCTCTTCAGATGGAATTGGTGAAAGGTACTCCAGTCTTCCTCTAAAATATGAAGACCCAAGCACTGTATTAGGTGCTTCCTAAGGCAGCAAACATTAGTAAATCGATGGAAGCAGAACATCATCAGGGTGGGAATATAAGAAGCTGACCTAGGTCAAGTCAAACTGTTGGTCCAAATAAAGGCTTTGGGGGCCTTTGAGCAAAAAAGTGATATACAAATTTTAACAATAACCCAGTACTGGCAGGGGCTCTCCAAGGCTTCAGATAGATTTTCCCAGCCTTGCTACCTGAGATCCTCTTAACTAGTGGTGTCACAGATTGAACTTGGGACCTTCTACAGGCGAACCGTGTTTTCTGTTGCAGAGCTAGAGCCCCTCTGGAAATGATAGTGTCCTTTTCCTGGCCAGATCACTTGACCCAGCCATCATCATTATTTCAAACTTGTGTGCATTTTCCCCATAGGCACCTCCCATCTGTGGTACCATATGAATATAGCTAAGTAATCAAAGCATCCATGTCAATGGGCCACATTGCACATAATGGGCTGGGGGATTCATAACCAGATCTCCTGCTGTCTTTTTCTTGAAAAGCAACCAGGAGTGGGTAGATTTGGATTGGGGACTTCAGGTGTTTTTCAGGTCAGCTGAAGACAAAGTCATGACACAGATGGGGTATGGCTGAGAGGAGCGGACCACTGATATTTATCTGTCCAGCTGTCTCAAGCTGATGTTGAGGTTTGAGCCTCTAATACTTCAAATGTGATCCTTCCCTTAGTTTTACATTGATTGAGCCTCTTGTATACCATGTCTTCCTGTAAATAAATAAGCTAAAATTAAATTAAAGAATCATTATGACAGGTAAAAGGTCTCATCTCAACAAAACTCATATTTCTGGAGCTTCTGTAGTGCTGGTTCAGTTTACTTCTCCTATGCAGAAAGAGTTTAGCTGCCCGTTATCTTGGCCATTCGTCCTTATTTGTCTTTTGTTTCTTGGCTTTCAGAGATGTCAATCTGTTCCCCCCTGGCTCTCTGAGGCATGATTCTTTTCCATTAGCCGTTGCTGGAACAATATAGCACTGCCTTGTACAGAGGAAAAATTGTTGGATTAACAATGTAGCCCATTGATTTCATTGAGCCTGTTCAAACAGTATGGTCTTGCTTAATTTTAGAAAGCATAGAATCTGACTGTCTTATCATTTCTTAGAAACTTGAAGGGTGACTGGCCAAGTTTTGGGGGGCTGTTTTATTTCCCAGACAATGGCCTTGAGGATGAAGGTGTATTTTGCTGTACAGTCCAGTCAAGCTCTATAATAGTATCCATCTCCTATTGGCTAGAGCAGTTGTAGGCAAAACTGATGGCATATCTCTCTCTTACAACTTGAAAACATTTTTTAATTAATGGAACTGGGAGCAAAATACTTAACATACTGCGATTAAAATAGGAAAGGTCTGTTGACCTGGAGGTCAGATCTAATCTATGGAGTGAAACTTGAACACCTCTTGCATAAAGCAATATCCCCAGGAGTAATATATGGTTTTGTTCACCCAATAGCAATTACAGTACATCTAGTAAGGAGGTGATGTATAATATAACCTGTGGCCATGTTGAACTGCTGTATCACTACTTGTCGTGAACACTTTTAAGTAGGAGTACTCTTGGAGTACAAGTGGCATAAGACTGTAAGCATGAGTGTACACTTTCAGGGTTCAAAGCAGAATTCAATTAGGGTAAGAATGAGCATTGCAGTGCTTACCTTTCATAATGTATGCTTACAACAGTGTGCGCGTGCGCGCGCGTGAGTTATGATTGATTGATTGAAATATAGTCTTTGTTATAATACATTGCTAAATACTCTGCTTTCTTGGTTCTAAATACCAGTAGCCTATAGGGGCAATAAATCTAGTGCTGTGTCAGGCTCCTAGTTGGCCAGGTGACTTGAAAGAAAACTTTTGCCATGTTGCAACTAGTGCATGTCCAGGGCTCCTACAGCTCAGGACCCCGTTGTTGTTGTTGTTGTTATTCACTTATATACGCCTTATCTGCTAAAAAGCCATGAAGGCGGTGTACAGCAATTCAAAATAATAGAACCTTAAAACAAAGAAAAAACCAAGAACATTAAAAACAGTGAAAACAGTTTGAGAGACTAAATTGAAAAGATGCATCCTTACACCCTTTCTAAAGTGCAAATGATTATGCAGAGAGTAGAGGCAAACAGGCCCTGTGTTAGCACCTTGGCTGGTACAGGGATGCTGGGGCCCATCAGGAATGATCCTGCTTGCCATAGCATCTTTACTTCTTATTTTTAAACATTTTAGAGTTAGGGTGCAGCCAACTGGGCATATACATGGTTAGAGATGCTTATTTTATTATTTTACTTTAAAAATATATTAGCCTTTTCTGCAACAAAATGGTGCTTATTCCCAGGTGAATGTGTTTATCTTTGGGGCAGCAGAGGCAAACTCCATTTTATTCCTGTAGACATGATAGTACTATGATTTGTGTGAGTTTAAAATGCAAAACTGCACATGCTTTGGGTATTTCTTCTTTATCAGGGTTGGCAAATAGTTTTTTGTTTTGTTTTGTTTTCACATATCAGGAATGTAGAACTAGTTGTGAAGCATAGAACGAGGAGGAGAGAAGAGAAATGTTACCTGCTTGCTTGACAACTAGTCAAGCAATACATGTAGCCAGCTAAAGAGGGTTCCCATAAGAGCATTAACTCTAGGGTCTAAAATTACCTAGATGTACCATTGAATTCTCCCTTACTGTTTCTACAAATGCCCTACAACACCCTCAGGAATAACTGCTCAGACGGTGATCACCTACCCTCTTCTCCACTAGCCAGATTTCTTTCTGTCTGTCTGTCTGTCTGTCTGTCTTTCTTTCTGTCAAGAGCCAACACTGCACAGTTACACTATGGAATTTGCGACTACAAGACATAGTAATGGCCACCAATTTGGATGGCTTTAAAAGGGGGTTAGACAAATTCCTGGAGGAGGAGGCTATCAATGGCTACTAGTCCTTTTTTAAATATATTTTTATTTATTTTATCTTTATAAATGAAATAAACAATACCAACAACCTGATCAATACTACAATTTCCAGCAATACAATATTATGATGAGGACACCACAATAACAAAAAGAAGGAAAAAGAAAAAGGGGGGGGAGGAGGAAAGGAAGTGAAGAAAAAAGAACATTCTTTCCCCTTCCCCCCCTTCCTCTCCCTCCCCTTTAAAGAATTAAGTTTAAACTCCAGTACTCCCCAGCCTCCGATGCCATTCTGTTTTAAAAACTATATCTATAACCTTAACAGTCTTACAGTTTAATAAACAACCTTACATTTCAATATCATATCATCAATCTTATATCAAAGAAACAGTTCTACAGTTCATTCCCAGTAGCCTATATTATTATTATTAATAATAATAAGAAATATAGTGTTATATAATAATAAAACTTAAAATAAACCTTCAGCAGTCAGTAATATATTTTATACTAGATATATAAATGCACAATATACCTTCAAACAATAAATTTAAATACAGCATACCATATCTATTTTGAAATAAAAAATATAAAGAAAAGCAAGAAAAAACAAAAGATGAAAGAGAATAAACGAATATATGTATGATCATTTATCTTCTGAGCTGGCCTGGATCATGTAGACTAAACACAAACAGTTAACAAAGCTTGTTTAAAGATTCCAGTTGATGGGGTTGTAACAGAAATCTCACGCATTTTAAGTAATATTGTAAGTTCATTTGTTTTGCCATATTTTTGCTTTGATAAATTGCCTTCTTTTATTCGCCACCTCTTTGACGTAATATGGAAATAACATAACTTTATCTTGTTTCCAGGAAAGGCTTCCACCCTCTCTTGCCAAACGCAGGATATGATTCTTTGTGGAGACTTTTGCAAATTGGACTATGATCGTATAGTCAGTCCCTTTAGCGTATGGCACACGAAATGCCTGCTCAATATCAAGTAAATTATCAGATGGGATAGGGAACATCTCATGCAAAAGTTTATCCACAAAAATAGGCAATTTTATATCATTAGACAGGTTTTTAATCCCAATAATACGTACATTGGATCTTCGCGTGAAGGCCCCCAGTTGGGAAATTCCATCAGAGGCATTTTTAAAACAAACTTGTGTCATAGTTTCATTCCCTGCCACTCGGTCTTCTCGCTCATTAATTTTCGTCTCCATTTTTTGCCATGACGCATTAATTAGATCCACAGCTCCTTGCAAGGCGGTGATGGAATTTTGGATTAAATCCAACCTTTTGGCTTGCTCGGTAAATTGCAAAGATAAAGTCTTTATCAGAGTAAATAATTCCCCTATATCTTCTGTTTTTGAAACTTTTGACACAGGAGGTACGGGGGGGAGTTGGAGGTGATGCCAGCCCCTTTCTTCTCCTTGGTGTAGTCACGTTTCTCTCAAAAAGATCTTGCAGGTCCTCAGATGTTCTCAAATATTGTTAATATTTCTTAAAACATCCCACAGGAGTTGTTGATATTTCTTAAAGCATATATTATTATGAAACATGTCAGCCCTTTTTTCTCCTATGAAATAGGAGTATCAGTACAGCTTTTTGCGTTGGTAAAGCTCTGGGGAGATAATCCTGGAATCCAGTCCCCCCACTATCTCGTGGGGGGTACTTTTCTCCAAGATGTTATCCAGATGTTGCCTTGCCCCCCCTTTAATTCCAGGGGGGAATGAAAAGGTTTTTCAACCTTTTAAAAAGCTGTTTGAGAAAGCTCCCATGGAGAGCCCATGGGATGGTGCCAGAGCGACATTGGTTCCAACCGGAAGTCAACGGCTACTAGTCCTGATGGCTATGTTTTAGCTCCAATATCAGAGGCAGTATGCCAGTTGGAACATGGTCAGGAGGGTGGTGTTGCACTTATGTCCTGCTTGTGGGTGTCCCATGGACAGCTGGTTGGCCACTGTGTGAACAGAATCGTGGACTAGATGGACCCTTGTTCTGATCCAGCATGGCTCTTATGTTCAATGATTGTAATTTGTGTCAACATAACCCAGAGATTAGATTTCTGTCTTTGACCCAATGTGCCTTAGTGTGGCCTAGTTCTCACAAACAACAGGAAGTAAACATGTTTGGACATTACTACCTTCTAACACATGCAGTCTGATCAGGGTTGGAGAGGAATGAGCTCATAGCATAATTCCTTCTCAATAACATTCACTCCATGTTGATCATGTTTTCCTATTAACTGTGTACAGGAAACATGTCTAAAGTAAATTGATTTTTCATTTACTAAAAGTAAAATTTTCTTGGGCAAGTTACTATAATATCAATGCACTACATACCATTTGTGGATTTTTTTTTTCCTTTCTGGTCCCTAACTCAGCTTTATGCAAAACCATTCAAACATAATCTTTCAAATGCTGGAACCAATCCCCTCTTAGAAGAATGTGTGGAACAAAAGCATAGAGAACTTGTCTTGGCTAAAAGTAGGGATGTACGAAAGTCACTTACCTTTTCGAAGGGTGACATTCGTGGGGGGGGGAAGCGCTCCGTCCCTCCCCCTGAAATTCTGGCCAGGGGGGAGGTGCTCCGTCCCTCCCCCCTGAAATTCTGGCTGGCCGGCTCTGCTCCGCAGGGATTCTGCGGAGCCGCCAGCCGGCTCTGCCAGCGGCCGGACATCCGGCCACTGGCTAGCAGGGATGCAAATGGCAGTGGCTGTAGCCGCCGCTGTTTGCGTTCCTGCAGTCAGCCGTGATAGGCTACGTAAATGTTTACATAGCCTATCACGGCTGATTTAAAAGAAAAAAAATGGCCGCCGCCATTTCCAGTTAAAAACAAAACAAAACAAAAAAACGTGATAGGCTACGTAAAGATTGACGTAGCCTATCATAGCTAGATTTTTAGAAAACACCGTGATAGGCTATGTAAATGTTTACGTAGCCTATCACGGCTGATTTAAAAGAAAAAAAAAGCGTGTACGCAAATGGCGGCGCCCATGGGCGCCGCCATTTGCATTCCTTATTTTGGCACGTCTTAGTCTACGTAAACTTTTACGTAGACTAAGACAGCGAAAATAAGGGGAACAAAAATAGCGTAGATGCTACGCTATTTGCGTTCCCCTTATTTTCGCCGTCTTAATCTACGTAAACATTTACGTAGATTAAGACGGCGAAAATAAGGGGAACGCAAATAGCGTAGCGTCTACGCTATTTGTGTTCCCCTTATTTTCGCTGTCTTAGTCTACGTAAAAGTTTACATAGACTAAGACGTGCCAAAATAAGGAACGCAAATGGCGGCGCCCATGGGCGCTGCCATTTGCGTACGCGCTTTTTTTTTCTTTTAAATCAGCCGTGATAGGCTACGTAAACATTTACGTAGCCTATCACGGTGTTTTCTAAAAATCTAGCTATGATAGGCTACGTCAATCTTTACGTAGCCTATCACGTTTTTTTGTTTTTTTTTTAACTGGAAATGGCGGCGGCGGCAGCCGGTCGGAAGACCTGCCGCCGCCGCCGCCGAACCGCCGCCGCAGCTGCCGCCGCCAGGAAGATCCGCCCAAGGTAAGTCCCGTCCCAGGGGGGCGGGGGGGCAGACCGTTTCGCCACCGATTTCGGGGGGCCGAATGCGCTGGCAGTCGACCTCCCCGAGATCCGTGGCGGAATTCTCTGACATCCCTAAGTGACACTACTTCTGAAATGTGAATATTCTAGAAAGGAAATCTTGTTAACATTTTAAACAGTTTACAGGAAAAATTATGTTTTGAGTTAGAATGTATGGTCATGCCTACACAGAAAACAGAACGTGAACATGATGGTTTTTTTAAACTCAAGGATGAGTTGATGGGAAGACATGTTGATGTTCTGAAAATTATTTGGAAATAGGACCCTTTGTTTTCCGTTACCAATGTGTCTATTGTGCATTTCAGTGTCCATGTGTGGACACAGAAGTTGTAGAATGGAGAGTTCTTCAATGTAGGAGAGGGTCTTTTGCATATTTTCAGGAAAATAGTGGGCGGTCAGAACACCCACATACCTTGAAACTACAGCTGATGAGGCTTGCACAATTCTTTCAGGCTGCCAGGAAATATCTCCACAGGGGATAGTGTGCAGGCACTAGACCTTTGCCTGCTGGGGAAGGGAATTGGGATTTGAGTAAGAGTGCCCTTTGGTCCAAGCTAAATTCCTCCCCCCGCCCCTGCCACCCTAGGTGATTTCTGGGTGGATTAAGGGATGCCGCACAAGACCTACCTCTCTCTGCTGCTGATGGAGGGACTGTTTTGACAGATTGTCTCCAAGCACACTGTCAAGGCAATCCTTTCTTCTCTACAATCCTTCCTTATCCCCTCATGCTGTTGCGGATTTCCATTTGTGGTGTTTACCTCTCAATAACATGTGAAAACAAGTTGAGCCTTTGAAAACTTCCACAAAGCGGTACTTCCTTGCCAGTCTCATATATTGCACTGGGTCTTGTTTGAAAATAGTGTTTCATGGATTGTACTATTATTTCTCTTACCGTTATTTCTTTCATGTTTTATACTTTATAGTAAATTTACAGTTTACTTTCTAAACTTTTTATTTATTTGATTTGTTTATACATTTATGAGTTGCTTTCCAGCCCAAGTGGGCCCCCTAAAGTGACTTGTAATTAAAACTTAAAAACAATGTAAACACTTTAAAAACAATCATTAAACTTTAAAATAACCCAAACAGCAGAATTGAGAGCAAGAGAAAATCTCAAGAACAGGAAATGCCTATTACCAGAACATCACATTCAAATACAGGATTCTTAACCCAGTGTTTGCAAACAATGTACAAAGGGACAGTGGGGAGGGATGTTTGCAAGTGGCAGGCAAGAATGGGGTGCTTAATCTTTTACTTGCCAGCTTCCTTTTCTCTGCAACTCTTCCCCCCAACCATTCGTTTCCAAGTTGGTTGTACCTAACTGAGGTTCCAAGACATTTGCCAAAGTCCAGAGGGAAAACTGGGGTGAGAATGGTGTAAACACCTCCTATGCACAGAGATGCATACACACAAACACACGCACATGTGAACCCCCCCCCCTTTAAATGGCAAGATACACACTGGCACCATCAATTGTAGATGGTGTGTGTGCATTTAAATGGCTGGGTTTTCCAGCAATAAACACCAAAGCCATGCTAGGAAAGGATTAGGCCCCTGCTTTTTTATTACAAGAAAACCTAGCTGCTCTTTTATTACAAGAAAACCTAGCTCAAAGGTTTTCTTGTAATAAAACAAGGGTCCATAATTGACCGGTAGGTGTATGTGTGTGAATGTATGTGTATACATACACACATTTTCTATATCCAGGTTTAAAAAGTAAAGCATCCATCAGTTCTGAATCAAATCATGTATCTGTCTTATCAACTGGGCTAACTACATGCCTTGGGTCTTCGGCAGGGGTTGCAGTGTTGCTTCCTGAATTAAGCCTATGATACCATATACACAAAATATGTTTTCTGCCACTGAGCGACAGCCTCTTTGTCTGTCTTCCTTTGCAGTATCGATGGGTTTTTTTTTAACGTTATGTTTGTTTTAATTTTCTGGGAGTTTTCTTGATGTAAGTAATCCTTGACATATGGAGCTCTATTTTCCAGCCATAATGAAAATAAAGCCACCCACCGGCTGAAAGAAATTTAACTCGCTTAATGGCTAAAAATATAGATAAACACTGAAACACTGAATGCCATATATAGTCAATTGATTTTATATTATTTGTGTCACTAGAAGTAGAATATTTTAGGAATCTCTTTGGCGTGTGGAACCAGTCAAATTTGACTTTAGTCTGCAGATTTGTTATTAATTTGATCAATCATCCAGTGCTTTCCACTTCTGACCTGACTGGAAGTGCCCTTCCTTGGGATATTTATCACTTCCACTTTGAATTCTGAGATAAGGAGAAGGATGCCTGAACATAGAACATAGCATCATTGTTCTCAGAACTCTTGTGTTCATTTCCCAAATATTTTTTTTAAATATTTCCTTGCTCTGCTTCAGAAATTACTCATTCAAAAAATTAGAGAGAGAAAATGTGAAGCAAAACAAGTAATCATAAAAATATCACCCCAGTAACACTGACTCTTATCACTGGAATAATAAATGGAAGTAGGAGTAATACAAACAAAAAGTTGCATGATATGCCAGTCATTTCCTTCCACTGCAGCTGCATAATAGCTGCAGCTAACCTTAATGTATATTCACCATAGAAGCAGTCTACATGTTCAGTACCCTTGCAACAGGGGTGTTGAACCACTTTCAGTGCGAGGATGGAATTCAATTTCTGAGAAGCTCTAGGGGGCCACACTTCAGTGGTGGATGGGGCTGAAGGAAAAAGGGTGGGACAAAAATACCAGCATATTTTAGCGTAAAGCTCTTACTGAAAGTAACTAAGCCTTAGGAGAGGAATTTCAACCTTTTAGAATGGCGTGGAAAGGGGGGGAGCCAGGAAACAACCCAATGATCAGGGGAAAAGGGGTCAGGCCAGAGGAAGGGAAAGGGGCATGGCCAAGTGGGGCTCCCTGTAGGGCCATATTTGACCTCCAGGTGGGCTGGATTTTATTTATTAGTTATTATTGCATTTATATCCCGCCTTTTTTCCTTTTGCAAGGAACTCAAGGCAGCTTACATTATCTTCCTCCTCTCCATTTTATTCTCACAACAACAACCCCGTGAGGTAGGTTGGGCTGAGAGTGTGTGACTGGCCCAAAGTCACCAAGTGAGCTTCCATGGCCGAGTGGGGACTAGAACCTGGATCTCCCAGCAACTAGCCCCCAGCCCAACACTCTTGTCACTACACCACACTGGCTCGCAGGCCTGACACCCCTGCCTTACATGATGTATATGTTGCTGGACTCCAGCACTTCACATTGCAGGTGGGGCGGCAGGGGTCCCCAGTCTTTTGGGCCATATGGGCACATATGGAATTTTGATAACATATTACAGGCACCACCAGAAAATGACTGCTGTTTGGGGGTGGGGGTGGGGATCGAGTCACAAAATGGCAAGAGAGTAAAGTGTGTGCGTGTGTGTGTTGTTTTGTGCTGTGCTGTGCCTGTGATCTGTGTGTCTGCCTGTGTCTTCTCTCGCTTGTTCATAGGGCCCCAATTTCTCTACCACAATCCCCTGATTACTTAATCCTCCTCCCCTTCCCGCCCTCATGGTTGCTCTGCTCTCCCCTCTGCACCAAGTTTACAAGACAGAAATCCCTTTATTTTTAAGAAATGAACAGAAAGAAAATCCTTTTGACCAAGCAGCTGGGTGTGCTGCAAAACAAAGTGCTGACCTCCAGCCACCTGCCATCTTAATTTCCTAAGGATGCCTCTGGGCCTGCAAAGGCCCTATCATGGGGAAATGAAGATGGCAGGCGACTGAAGCCTCAGCTTGTGCTTTGGTTTGCACTTTGATTTTCAGCTGCCTAGTAAAAGTGTGTGTGTGTGTGTGTTTAATCTGGAAGGGGCAGGGGGCCCTGCAAGTGCCAAAGTAACTCTACTTGGGCACTGTGGAACCACACTGGGGAAAGGAGAAATACTGGAATGCTCCCCCAAAGAAAATGTTCTTGCACATACATTACCAGCATGTCACAGAGACTAAGCCAGAACCTTCTCTTTAAAGTGCTAGTTATGTATGTGCAAGGAGCTTATTATGTAAGGGAGCATTCAGACATTTACTCTTTCATGGCCACCTGCAGTCTGACCCAGTGCAGTCCAGCAACAGGCAGGCAAGTCATATGAGGCTGCTGACACTGTAGCTTGGTTCTTAGACAGAAAACAAATCAATATTTTATGTTGAAGTAATTTAGACACTTATTTTGAGGTAGTTTCTGTAGCTCTTTGTTTCCGTGTTTAAGACAAGCAAACTCCAGTGTGTTCAGTTAATGTCTTGTGCTGATTTATGGGATTTTATCTCCTCCTTTTTGCCATTTTCCCATAATGCTTAGTTTCTTTGTCTTTATTTAGTGCCTCAAGCTGTCAATTTTGCCATGCTTTATAAGTCTGTCCATTTCTCTTTCTCTCACTCTCTCCCCTGAAACACTGATTAGGGGAAGCAGAGAGAGCTGAGTGTCACTGAGACATAATAGGGCTGTTTTCCTTTCCCCTTCCTGCCCTTTGACATAACATTACAATTAAGCGTTATATGGCAAGCATGTTGTATGTCACTTGGCATCTGGACTCTAGTAAAAAAAATAATGTTGTTGCTGACAGCCAGGAAGCTTGCTGTCACGTGAGATGATGGCTCTTATGCTTTGGAAAGCTTATGATTTCAAACCAACAGCTAATACCCTAAATCTGTACTTGAGCATAAGTGGTGTAATTTGGGGGTTTGTTGAGCATTATCCAGAAACTTTGATTAAATCAATCTGTAGGAAGATCTGGTGGCTGAAGTATGACCTTGACAATCATGCAATGGTCACAGTTTTAATGTATGTAGAATCTCAGCCCATTACATTTTAACTCTTTTTGAAGTTTGATGCCATTGGAAAAGTGGCAGCATACTCACCGCCTTCCATGTGTATACGTATTTTATTTGAGCTCCTGATCAGATGGTTCAAAGATCTCTGCTTCATCTCTCTCTCCAAGATTGTGTCAGTGGCTTTGGTATCTACTTTGCATCATTGCATGACCTTAATGCCTGATGAGATTGCCCCCGTGTGAAGCTCTTGTAACGCTAAATGTAATATGGGGTGTGTTTTATAATAAGTTGGAACGGGGAAGGGCTGTAAAACAGTGATGAAACACATGCTTTTCATGCAGAAGGACTCGGGTTCAATCCATGACATCTGCAGATAGGGCTGGGAAAGACCCTTTTCTGAAACTCTGGAGTGATGCTGACAGTCAGTGAGCTAGATGGACTCAGCTTCTGTGTTCCTAGAATGCCCTACTAGTATAACCTTTAGGGATAGAATGCTGTAGTAGTGGCTGCCAGATTCCTTTGACCATTTTTTCTCTTTGAATATTTACAGTCAGCGCCAGAAATATTGGAACAAGGATAACTGTTTTGGCAATTGGCCTCTGTACACCACCACATTGAGGTTGAAAGGAAACACACCCAGATGGGAGCAAAGTCTGGACTTTCAGCTGTAATTCAAGGGGTTTGACAAAAGTGGGGCACTAACCATTCAGGAAGGACAGCCAGTGGCATACTTCCCCCCCATTGTCGGTGGCTCATAAGTAATGGAACAAATGGTTGACAAGCAGCCGCATGGCCAGGTGTGGCCTGTTTCCTGGGTACCCCATGACCAATCAAGCAGATAAAAGGCCTGGAGGTGGTTCTGAGTATTACATTTGCATTTGGTAGCTGTTCACCGTAACTCCCAAGATGAGGTCCAAAGAGGTGTTCATGTGAGTGAAGGAGGCCATCATTAGGCTGAGGAAATGAAATAATCCCATCAGAGAGATCGCAAAAACAGTGGGAGTGGCCAATACAACAGTTTGGAACATCCTGAAAGAAGGACTTAACTGGCAAGCTCAGCAACAGCAAAAGGCCTGGAAGACCATGGAAGACAACTAAAGCGGATGACTGCAGAATTCTGCTCATGGTGAAGAGGAACCCTTTCACAACATCTAGCCAGGTCAAGAACGCTCTTAAGGAGGTAGGCATGTCATTGTCAACATCTACAGTCAAGAGATGGCTTTATGAATGTAAATACAGAGGCTTCACAACAAGGTGCAAACCACTGGTAACACTCAAGAACTGAAAGGCCAGATTAGCCTTTGCCAGCAAACACCAAAAAAAGCCTGCCCAGTTCTGGAATAAGATTCTTTGGACTGATGAAACCAAGACTGACTTGTACCAGAATGATGGGAAGAGAAAAGTATGGAGAAGGAAAGGAACAGCTCATGATTCAAAGCATACCGCATCATCTGTCAAACATGGTGGAGGCAGTGTTATGGCATGGGCATGTATGGCTGCCAATGGAACCGGGTCACTGGTGTTTATTGATGACCTGACCGCTGATAAAAGCAGCAGGATGAATTCTGAAGCGTATAGGGCTATACTTTCTGCTCAGATTCAGCCGAATACTGCCAAACTGATAGGACGCCGCTTCATCTTACAGATGGATAATGACCCAAAACATACAGCCAAAGCTACCCAAGAGTTTCTCCAGGCAAAGAAGTGGGATGTTCTTTAGTGGCCTAGTCAGTCACCTGATCTCAACCCAATACAGCATGCTTTTCACTGACTGAAGACAAGACTGAAGGCAGAAAGACTTCTTGCCACAAACAAGCAGCAGCTGAAGGCAGCTGCAGTAAAGGCCTGGCAAAGCATCTTGAGGGAGGAAACTCAGCATTTGGTCATGTCCATGGGTTCCAGGCTTCAGGCAGTCATTGATTGCAAAGGATTTTCATCCAGGCATTAAAGGCGATCCTTAAGTTTGAAATGATGTTGGTTTGTTCCATTACTTATGAGCCACCAACGATGGGGGTGTGTGTATGCCGCTGGCTGTACTTCCTGAATGGGTAGTGCCCCACTTTTGTCAAACCCCTTGAATTACAGCTGAAAGTCCTGACTTCGCTCCCATCTGGGTGTGTTTCCTTTCAACTTCAATGTGGTGGTGTGCAGAGGCCAACTGCCAAAGCAGTTATCCTTGTTCCAATATTTCTGGCCCTGATTGTAATTATTGCTCCTACAAAACCAGCACTTGCAGGAACACTGGTGAGCTTGGCCACCCTTCATGCTAGCTCAGTTATCAAGACTGCGTGTTTCACGCAGTCTTGATAACTGAGTAGTCCTTGTTCACTCATCATTGTGCTGGGGACAAGATGTACTGGTGGGGCATAGGGCCTCCCCTCCTGCTTCTGATTGCCTATTTTGCTATTTGGGTGATGAATGCTGACACACTAGAGCTCCAGCCCTTTTCCTAGTGAGTACCTGGCTGGGAATTCCCACCAAAGAAATTTGCCACCTTCATTGCTGATCTTCCCTAAATTCATCTAGAGTGTGGATTTAGGATTTTGCAAGTACCAGCCTTACCTGACTGTGTGTGTGTGTGCGCACATTATGATACTTTAATCTACAAACTTCTCCTTTTTATGAATTTGATTACATTAGTCTAAGTAGGTATTTTGCTGTTTGAGCTGTTCCATACAAGCAGTAGCATAACAAAGGACATTTTACTGCTTAGGTGTGGCAGTAATTTGTTGAAGATCTTCTGCAGCCAAGGAAGGGCCTACGTGAGGCAAGTCATTTCTCTTCAACTGGCTATGAAAGTAAAAATCGCACGTGTCCATTCCTCCAGCATTCTATATATCCACCTCCTAGCAAGTCCTGTGAGAAGCTAACAATGCTTAAACCTCATTAACATACTTTAGCTTGATGCCTAAAACCCATCAGTAAGGCAGCCAAGTGAATCTTTCTTGAGAGAGTTCCACAACACTCTAGGCCACCCTTTCCCAACCTGATGCTCTCCAGATGTGTTGGACTGCAACTCCCAGCATTAGTTGCATTCCAGCACATCTGGAGGGCACTAGGTTGGGGGAGACTGATCTAGGTACTACTATTGAGGGGGCCTCATCCCATGTAAACTATCCAGTGGACTTCAAATGGTGGGGGAGCATAAAGCAGGGGCTCTAAAGATTATCTGTCTGAATGGGCAGGTCCATCTGGGAGGAGGCAGTCCTTAAGACAGTATGGCCCTAGACCATTTAAGGCAGTTTCCCACATAGTAGGGATACCATTCTGGGAAAATGAGCAATCTGCAAAAAATATGTATGAAGGGCAATCCTGACTATCCCCTTTGCCTCGCAGCAATGCCCTGCCATTTTCTGGATTTGTTTATTTACTCTTTGAAAGTTGTATGCACTCCTTCTCAGGACACCCCCCAGGTGTTTTTTTTTAAAGAAGTGCCTCTGTTGTTTCTCCCCCGCAGCAAGACACAGCTTTCCTTCCCCATCCATAGGATTGCCTTGTCCAGGTACTGTTGATATGATTAGAATTCATTGATCCCAGTCACAGAACGCATCACATAGAAGACCGATTGTTGTCCAGAACAACATACACATGTGGCGAGGCTAAAACAAACATGGAGACCATATTACACTGGTTCTAAAATCTTTACATTGGCTGCCAATTTGTTTCCAAGCAAAATACAAAATGCTGGTTCTTACCATTAAGGCCTTACATGATCTAGGTCCAAGGAACCCTAGGGAGCGCCTTCTCCCCTACGTCCCAGTCCGCCGCCTAAGGTCCTCTGAGGGCTCTCTGCTGCAGCTGCCTAACATGAGATTAGCAGCCACACGCAAGAGGACCTTTTCCTTTGCCACCCTTCAGTAGTGGAATGACCTTCCGGTTGAAATGTGTCTGCTGACCTCTTTGAACGTTTTCAAGCAGAAATAGAAGAGACTGTTATTTTGGCAGGCCTTCCCTTTTTAGAACTCTTGTTCCTTTTGCTGATTCTTGTATACTGTTTTTAAGCTGTGTTGTTTTTATTGCTGGATTTTTTGTTAAATTGTTTTTAGTTCAAACTTGTTTTTAGGTATATGTTGTTTGTGTATATTGTCTGTGTGCTTTTATGTAAATAGCTTTGTGTTTTAATGTTTTAACTTTTGTAAACCAACCAGAGAGCTTCCGCTAGGGGCAGTATAGAAATGTAATAAATAAATTCAATAAAAATAAATAATAATAACCAATATATCATAGAGAAGTAGCAAAAATTTGAAGAACTGCATGGTGATATAATGCTACTGTATTGGGGCTAACACTAATATCGTGCTAAAGTGGATTTTTCTGTTGTCTGAAAATGTCTTTAATCCTTGCTGTGTTTTATGTTGAGGACTTTCCATTTTAAAATTTAAATCCCTTAAGTGAAAATCTGCATAATGTTGATAACTCAGCCTGGAGAGGAATCTTGTGATAAAGTTGTGAACAATCTATTCATGGGGCTGCTTTAAGTAAAAGGAACATGAATGAGATGTCAGAAAAGTGCCAAAATAATGTAGCTCTCTTCATCATATGCCTTCTTGATAAAATTTTAATTTTGGACTGGGTTTGTATTCTGTGTCAAAAAGTCTGAAGGAGGGAGAGATTTATTTATTTATTTATTTCATTTCTATACCGCCCAATAGCTGAAGCTCTCTGGGCGGTTCACAAAAATTAACACCAAACAACACACAATAAAACAATTTAAAATATATAGAACATTAAAACCATAATTTAACAATACAACCACAATAAAACCTAGCAGCAGTGCAGAAGTTTAAAATACAGATTTAAAACAGCAAAGATAAAAATTTAGAAAGCTAAAATGCTAAAATGCCTGGGAAAATAAAAAGGTCTTCACCTGGCGCCGAAAGGAATACAATGTAGGCGCCAGGCGAACCTCACTAGGGAGCTCATTCCAGAGCCGGGGTGCCACAACAGAAAAAGCCCTCCTCCTAGTAGCCACCCGCCTCACTTCCTTTGGCAGGGGCTCACAGAGAAAGTCCGCTGACGATGTTCTTAAGGTCCGGGCGGGCACATATGGGAGGAGGCAATCCTTCAGGTAACCTGGCCCCAAGCCGTTAAGGGCTTTGAATGTTAACACCAGCACTTTGAATCGGGCCCGGAAATGGACTGACAGCCAGTGCAGCTGGAAAAGTACTGGCGTAATATGAGCTCGCAGGCCAGTCCCTGTTAACATTCTTGCTGCCCTATTTTGGACCAGCTGAAGTTTCCGGACCGTTTTCAAAGGCAGCCCCACGTATAACGCATTGCAGTAATCCAGACGAGAAGTTATCAGAGCATGGATAACTGTAGCTAGGCTATCTCTGTCCAGATAAGGGCGTAGTTGGTATACCAGCCTAAGCTGATAAAAAGTGCTCCGTGCCACTGAGTTCACCTGTGCCTCAAGTGACAGTTCTGGATCCAAGAGCACCCCCAAACTACGAACCTGATCCTTTAGGGGGAGTGCAACCCCCTCCAGAACAGGTTGAATATCACCTAGCCAGGCAGACAAACCACCCACTAACAGTACCTCCGTCTTGTCTGGATTGAGTTTCAGTTTATTGGCCCTCATCCAGTCCATTACCGTGCCCAGGCACTGATTCAGAAGAGCCACTGCCTCACCTGGTTTTGATGAGAAAGACAGGTAGAGCTGGGTGTCATCTGCATATTGATGGCACCTCAGCCCACACCTCCGGATAACCTCCCCCAGCGGTTTCATGTAGATGTTAAACAGCATGGGGGATAAAATAGAGCCCTGTGGAACCCCATGGCCCAATTGCCATGGCACAGAGCAATAATCCCCCAGCACCACCTTCTGGAATCGGCCATCCAAGTAGGAGCGGAACCACTGTAGTGCAGTGCCTCCAACTCCTAACCCAGACAACCTATCCAGAAGGATACCATGGTCGATGGTATCGAAAGCCGCTAAGAGGTCCAGGAGAATCAACAGGGTTGCACTCCCCCTGGCCCTCTCCCAGCAGAGGTCATCCCACAGGGCGACCAAGGCAGTTTCCGTTCCAAAACCAGGCCTGAAGCCCGATTGAAATGGATCTAGATAATCCGTTTCATTCAAGAGTGCCTGGAGCTGTCCTACAACCACCCGCTCAAGCACCTTGCCCAGGAAGGGGATGTTGGCCACTGGCCTATAATTCTTAATATCCTCTGGGTCCAGGTTAGGCTTTTTCAGGAGTGGTCTAATTACTGCCTCTTTTAAAGCGGCAGGCACCACTCCCTCTGTCAAGGAGGAATTTACAACCTCCTGGACCCAGCTGGACAACCCCTCCTTGTTTGATTTAATAAGCCATGAAGGGCAAGGGTCAAGCACACAAGTGGTCGATCGGACTTGGCCAAGCACCTTGTCCGCATCCTCAGGCCTCAGTAACTGAAACTCATCCAATAAAACTGGACCAGACGGTGCTCTGAACGCCTCTACCAATGGAACTGCATTAATGGTGGTGTCCAATTCATGACGAATCTGAGCGACTTTATCCTCAAAGTGCCGTGCAAACTTGTCACAGCGTGCTACCGAGGGTTCCACTGTCTCTCTCCCTGGCCCAGAATGTAACAGGCCGCGAACCACTCAGAAAAGCTCCGCTGGACGACACTGAGAAGATGCAATGCTGGTGGAAAAGAACTGTCTCTTTGCCACCCTCACTGCCACAGAGTAGGCTCGATAGTGGGCTCTTACCTGTGTTTGGTCAGACTTGGCACGAGTTTTCCTCCACCTGCGTTCTAGCCGTCTCCCCTCTTGCTTCATTGCCCTCAGCTCAGGTGTATACTAAGGAGCTGGCCGGGCTCTGCTCAGAGGGAGAGGGCGCTTGGGCGCGATCGTGTCAACCGCCCTAGTCATCTCTGCATTCCACAGAGCGACCTGGGCTTCGACAGGAGCACCAGCCAAACCAGCAGGAAAATCCCCCAGAGCCCTCTGGAATCCATCGGAATCCATTAATCTCCAGGGGCGGACCATTTTAATAGGTCTCCCACCCTTGCAGAGGGGAAAGGCCGCCAGGAGATTTACCCCAAAGTGCACAAACCTTGTGTGTTTTGGAGATGTAACAAAAGAAAGTGATGATAGTCTTTCCTCCATGCTGTTCAGCATTTACATGAAACAACTGGGGAAGGTCATTTGGAGATTTAGGTTATTTATTTGTTTGTTTTTTAAATTATTTACAACATTTGTATACTACTCCCCATCCGAACAGATTCTGGAGCAGTGAACACAAGAAGTACAATAGTAAAAAAGATAAAATATTAAAACACCATATTAAAATGATTAAAAATAAAATGCCAATAAAAACTGTAGCTGGTCATTTAAGGAACGTTCCTGGAAGAATACTGTTTTCAGGAGGCTCTGGAAGCAACATAGTGTTGGCGCCTGCCTGACCTCCAGGGGCAGGGAATTCGAAAGAATGAGGATCTGTTTCTCCCTTTCACATGATTCAAATGAGGAGGAAGAGCTTATGCGCTCATTCATGAAGTTGGTAATGGACTGGATGAGAGTTAATAAAAAGAAGCTTAATCCAGATAAGATAGAGACACTAATGCTGGGTGGTTTGTCTGATGCTGAAGACAATGCTCATCCTGTTCTTGATGTTACTTGTAACTTTTGTGAACATATTTGGAAGAATGTTTTCATACAACCAGTTTTTGTTTACTTTCAGGCGCTATGACTATGAAGGAATCACTAGTGAGTGGAACCCAGTCTGGTCACAACATACCATGACAATGGATTCTAGAGACAGATATGCATTACATGGAGAATTCTACCTTTTGGTGCAAAAAGTATTAGATAATAAGATGGCCCAGTGACCTTGAATATGGCTTCTGTTTTTAATAGTGGGGGATATATCCCTTTGTTGGCTCTGGCAGATAACACTGCCTAAAAGCTATGCTTGGACCTGGTTTGCACGTAACGACAGTTCCTAGATTGCTTAACCCAGGAATTGTCATGGCAGAGTGAGAGCAAGCAAGTACACTGCCTCGCATGTGCTCGTTGCTTCTTTCAATCAACAACTCAGGAATGCGCCCATTCCTGGGTTGTTATTGTGACATCCAAACCTGGAACTCTGGGTTATTAAGGGGTTAAATGACCCAAAGTTTAACCCAACACAAACATGGGTGATTGTTGGGTAAGTTCTGGGTTTGGGTCTAACTGGGTCTTGGTCTAAGCAAGCGTGCTTCAGTTCTCCCTTATTCCAAAATGGATTTATCCTCAAGGACCTATATACATGACCTATATACATGTCAACGGGGTGGTAATTTTCTTCTACTTTGCCTGTGTATAGTCTTCAGAGGAGTAAACATGGGGTGCTATAACATCACACAGCAGTAAGGTCACCACTGGTGGTAAAGCCATTGGAGGCAGTAGTTGGGTGTCCACTTTCTCTTACAGGTAGTACTGTATTTTCCAGCGTATAAGACGAATTTTAACCCAGGAAAATCTTCTCAAAAGTCGGGGGTCGTCTTATACGCTGGGTGTCATCTTATAGGGCGGGTGCTGAAACTACCGAGCCGGACTGGAGAACCTGTGGTCGCCACATATGGTGGGGGGAGCTCAAAAGCGGCCGCGGCCGCATCCCCGCCGTATGCGGCGACCGTATGAAAGCAGCAAGGGCGGCGCTGTACAAGTATGGTAGAAGAAAATCCACTCACCAGGATTCGTGGAAAGAAGTGACTTAACGCGGTCCCAATGATGAGGTGAGGGGGCGCCTCACCGGGAAGGTGTAAGTGAAGGGCGGAGCAAGCTGCAGGTGTCTGGGACGCCCGGGGTATGGAAAAAAGAGGCGTGACAGTCTTGGAGACAGGGAGGGCTGGGCACGCAGGGAGAGCTGACCAATCCAAGCAGGCTTTGTATACAACAACCAGCCAATCGCCAGTAAGGTACATCGCTTGCCGTGATATTTTAACTGGAAAAGTTGGGGGTCGTCTTATACGCCCAGTCGTCTTATACGCCGGAAAATACGGTAATAACAGAGGTGGTATAAACACCAGAGGAGGTTATATTATTTTGGGTGCTGTGCTAGTGCGATAAATGTATGCATGATCTATACATATATAAATGCATAAATATAGAGACATGTAAGCCATTAATATAGAGATAGGTACACACAAGGACTACCTCCAGTTGCTTTACCACCAGCGGTGGTATTACTACTGTGTGCTGTTATAGCTTGATTTCTATCCCCTTGTGCTAAGGTTTTTGGAGAAAATGGCTGTTATGTTGCTAGAAATTCTTCACCTTGCATTAAGCAGTTTTCTCCACAAACATCCTCAGCTGCAAGAAAATGGGTAAGCTGTGGAATAAGCCAGTAGTAGAGCATTTAGTTCTTTGTGTGCTTTAGTTGTTAAAGGCACAGGAGGCTTACTTATCACAGGATGGAGTTTACTGCTGTGTTTTAACAGGCAGCTCAACAATGCTTTGCTTGATTTCTTAGATGCTCATGACTACTACTACTAACGTAAGGTGAAGTTTTCCATAAACAGCAATGCTAGCATTAATATATATGTGCATAAAAAAGAAAAGGGGAGAAAGGGAAGACTGGAACTTTTCAACACTACTATGAAATTGCCCCTACATGGTCTTTGGAAAAATGGATCTGGCTTGCTGCTATGATGAAGTTAAGAGTGTAGTCTTGCATTCTTAAACAAAATGCGGCACCGTGATAGGCTTTGGAATGTGAAAAATTGGAGCCAGATGTTTTTATTAACCACAGAAATAATATAGAGTAAAATAGAAAAGTCATGACCAGTTGTTCATTGAGGCAACTGCTCCTCACGTGCCTAAGGATGATGAAGGAGAGGCTTGTTGGGAATTATCTGCTTCATTTTGTCACCAGTTTTGAAGAGGATTTGAGCAGGTCTGCTTCCTTGAGCTAATCAACTGACATTTTTTAGACATGAGTATAGAGGGTGAGCAGATCAAATTCCTTTACTTGTAAATACAATTCCTCTTGAAAGTGTTCAACTTGAAACATGTCCAGAATAAAAGCAACAGTCCTTTCCTTAAGAAATTATTTTTCTGCACAAGTCTTTTCCCCCTCCTTTTCATTTACTCATTATACAGGTATCATCTTTGAGGGTGTTACTTTGACCTTAAATCCTAGTTATAAAACCCTAGATTTTGTAGTTGTACATTTTGAATTCTGTTAAGTGAAATGCAATACATGAATTAGACAACACTATGCTTAATGCATATGATACATCTATGCAGATTATAGATGTTAAGACTGCAATCCTATACACACTTACCTGAGAGTAAGCCTCTTGGAACCATATGGGACTTACTTCTGAGTAGATGTGCACAGGATGGTGCTATAAAATTCCTAAACAGCACAGTCCTATGGATGTCTACTCAGAAGGAAGCTCTGTTAAATTTATTGGGACTTACACCCAGGTAGTGTATATATACAGTCAGGGCCAGAAATATTGGAACAAGGATAACTGTTTTGGCAGTTGGCCTCTGTACGCCACCACATTGAAGTTGAAAGGAAACACACCCAGATGGGAGCAAAGTCTGGACTTTCAGCTGTAATTCAAGGGGTTTGACAAAAGTGGGGCACTAACCGTTCAGGAAGGACAGCCAGTGGCATACCCCCCCCCATCGCTGGTGGCTCATAAGTAATGGAATGAATGGCTGACAAGCAGCTACATGGCTAGGTGTGGCCTGTTTCCTGGGCACCCCATGACCAATCAAGCAGATAAAAGGCCTGGAGGTGGTTCTGAGTGTTACATTTGCATTTGGTAGCTGTTCACTGGAACTCCCAACATGAGGTCCAAAGAGGTGTCCATGCGAGTGAAGGGGGCCATCATTAGGCTGAGGAAACAAAATAAACCCATCAGAGAGATAGCAAAAACAGTGGGAGTGGCCAATACAACAGTTTGGAACATCCTGAAAAAGAAGGACTTAACTGGCAAGCTCAGCAACAGCAAAAGGCCTGGCAGACCACGGAAGACAACTAAAGTGGATGACCGCAGAATTCTGCTCATGGTGAAGAGGAACCCTTTCACAACATCTAGCCAGGTCAAGAACGCTCTTAAGGAGGTAGGCATGTCATTGTCAACATCTACAGTCAAGAGATGGCTTTATGAATGTAAATACAGAGGCTTCACAACAAGGTGCAAACCACTGGTAACACTCAAGAACAGACAGGCCAGATTAGCCTTTGCCAGCAAACACCAAAAAAAGCCTGCCCAGTTCTGGAATAAGATTCTTTGGATTGATGAAACCAAGAATAACTTGTACCAGAATGATGGGAATAGAAAAGTATGGAGAAGGAAAGGAACAGCTCATGATCCAAAGCATACCACATCATCTGTCAAACATAGTGGAGGCAGTGTTATGGCATGGACATGTATGGCTGCCAATGGAACCGGGTCACTGGTGTTTATTGATGACCTGACTGGTGATAAAAGCAGCAGGATGAATTCTGAAGCATATAGGGCTATACTTTCTGCTCAGATTCAGCCGAATGCTGCCAAACTGATAGGACGCCGCTTCATCTTGCAGATGGATAATGACCCAAAACATACAGCCAAAGCTACCCAAGAGTTTCTCAAGGAAAAGAAATGGGATGTTCTTCAGTGGCCAAGTCAGTCACCTGATCTCAATGCAATAGAGCATGCTTTTCACTGACTGAAGACAAGACTGAAGGCAGAAAGACTTCTTGCCACAAACAAGCAGCAGCTGAAGGCAGCTGCAGTAAAGGCCTGGCAAAGCATGTCGAGGGAGGAAACTCAGCATTTGGTCATGTCCATGAGGTCCAGACTTCAGGCAGTCATTGACTGCAAAGGATTTTCATCCAGGCATTAAAGGCGATCCTTAAGTTTGAAATGATGTTGGTTTGTTCCATTACTTATGAGCCACCAACGATGGGAGGTGTATGCTGCTGGCTGTACTTCCTGAATGGGTAGTGCCCCACTTTTGTCAAACCCCTTGAATTACAGCTGAAAGTCCTGACTTCGCTCCCACCTGTGTGTGTTTCCTTTCAACTTCAATGTGTTGGTGTGCAGAGGCCAACTGCCAAAACATTTATCCTTGTTCCAATATTTCTGGCCCTGACTGTAGGATTGCAGTCTGATCCACTCATCTCCAGTAGCCTGAAAGGTTAAGTTTTGTGATTTTTCTGTCTAGCTGGTTATGGCTCTTGTTCCTTCCGCTTTCTTATTCTGTGACCAAAACCTTGCAGGTGATGCCTCAGCAGCTTCTTAATAAAACTATCTGGGTTCCAGCTTTCTCTCAGTCAGCAATGCCAATGCTTGTATTACTATAGCCTTCTTTTAATATTGCTAATAATAATGCCCCAAACCCTCCCTTTAGGTTTAGCTTCCAGGTTTTTATAATTGGAAAGGGTGATGATGGAATATAGGACTTCTTTTAAGTTATGTTCTTGAATTTGCTTTGAATAAGCCATTGAGTTCAGATATGTACTTTATCAACAGTGAAGTTTCTCTTAACATTACCATTACCTTTTTTGGATTTTTTCCTAGAAACTCTGTACTTTGTATAAATATTGATACAAAGATCTGTTTATAGATTTAATTAAGCAGTGATGAAATACTACCAATTGTAGTAATAAAATAAACAGTAATAAAAATAGTAAAAAAATTTCTAGAAACCTTTACAAGGAATTTTGTGAATCACATAACACACCAGAGTATTGGATAGAGCTTAACCAAAGTTTGCATTTGCTAGATGAATATTCATTAAAGGCACTATATTTAACTTTAGATTAATTTTATATCAATGCCTTCTACATACCTTTGATATTACTGTCATCAATCTACTGTTGATATACTGTGTTGGAACCAAGTATTTCAGTTCTAATATTGTGAATATTTTGTCTTAATAGCATCTATAATGCATTTGAGAAAGAGGCACATATTCTCTTCATTCATATATTCCCTTTAACATGTTCCACAGTATGCACATACATATTTGAAGTGGTTTTCCCACTACTCTTTCTCAGTTGGACAATGATGGAACCATTTTGTTGACAATGGATTTTAAACATTCTTCTGGGTGAAAGCAAGGACTCCATGCCATCTTCATCATGCTCTGCTGAAATAGTCTGGGAAATTATATGGAGACTCAAACTTGACCAGCACCTGCAGTCAAACTAGACACAATGCATCTAAGGTGTCTGGGGTTCTTTTTAATTTAAGACCTCCCCCTCTCCAGTGGCTTCTATCAGGCTTGGGACCAAGGTACGTGGGGAGGTGGTTTTTTTATTGCTTTTCCCCACATGGTTGCCACTGTTTCCTTGAGTTCAGGTATAGCAGAAAGACAGGGTCTTGTCCTTGAGATTACACTGGGCCTTGGAGGTTTCCGGATAAATCTCTCTGATTTCCAAGTGCCTCTGAAGCTCAGTGTATAGTTAAAGAGGAACCCTTGCTGGTCTCACCAGATGAAAAGATGCATTTATTGCTAGAAAGTTTTTGAGGTCCCCTGCTTATGTTAAATTTATCACTGCTCTGTTGAAGGGTGTTCAGAGACCTTTTTGTCACCTTACACTGAGAAGAAAAACTTGGAGCTAAACTACACATTATGCTAATTCCCTACCGTACCTTTTCCCCCCAAAATGGTGGGAAGATTAAAAAAAAGAGAAAAAAGCTTCCATGATGGGAGAAGAGAAGGTTTAATCCTCCCTTCTTGGTGTGTGCTGGTCCCAATCCAAATTGGGGCCATCCACACTTACACTAGAGTAAATAAAAAGCTAACCTTCAGCTACAATCTGTGATTAGTGTAACATGTAGTTGGCTGTTGATGGAGAGATCTGTAGTTGAAAACAAATCGTATTAAGATATTTGTACCAGTGTAACTGGAGAACTTTAACTGCTATAAGAACATAAGAAGAGCTGTGCTGGGTCGGACCAAAGGCCTATCTAATCCATCATTCTGTTCTCACAATACAGATCTGTTAACCCTGAAATATATCCCCTCAAAACCTATATTAGACTTTTGAACTAGTTTTGTGTCACCAACCCTGAGTTTTGTGTCACCACCCACTAGTGTGTACTGACATATCCAATTGGGGTTCCTATTGAACACCCCCAAACCAATGGCATATTCACTCAAAACCTATGCCAGAGTTTTGTGCTGTTTTGTCCCACATATCCTGAGTTTTGTGCTGCCGCTCATCCAGAATGCTAAATACTGAGGCTGGAATCAGGTACCGAGATCATCGGTACTGAGGAACTCTACGTACTTAGGCTGGAGCTGGGTACAGGGACTGTCTGTATTGAGGAACTCTTTTATAAGAGGTACATATTGGAAAAAGGGGAAATATTTCCCCTGTACATGCTGAAAGAATTTCCCCAGCTTTAATACATTTAAATATCTCTCCTCCAACTTAAATACCTCTAAATATTTCTCAGTGGAAGAATATCCCACTAGTATTTTTAAGATTGATTAGAGGATAAAATAGTTATCTCTACCTACCTGGCGTACGGCACAGCGGGGGTGGCTTCATATTCACCCTACAACCTCTACTGCATGTTGTGGGTTGTAGGGTAGGTACGGAGCCACCCACAACATGCCAACCTGTGCTGCAGTGTGGGTAATTATGTAAACAATGGGTGTGTGTGCAGCATGCATGGGGGTGGAGGGAGAAGGCATGATGGCTTCTTTTCCCCTGTGGTTGTCCGAACCTGGACACTGACTTGAGTCAGGAAAGGTGATGATGGAGCTCGCTGCGGCCAGCTCACTGGGGAGATGCTGCTCCTAGCACCTCGAAGCTGCACTTCCCTTAGACTTCACTCAGCTTTTGCCTTTTGAGGGCCAAACGAAGCTGGCTCAGTGGGCTGGCTCACACATCACTTAAGCCATTGTGGCCTGCGGTGCATGCCAGCCACCATTGTGAATATTCAAGCTCCGGTGGATGGTCACTGCAGCTTATCATGATTTGCAAATCCAGGCAGGGTGGCTTGTTGCTGCCCTGGTTAACAAGCTATCCTAGAACCTTACTACAGCCCATGGGTTTTGTGAGACTTGTTACCCATGGCAAGAACCCAACCTGCCTGGGTTTGCGCATCATGATAAGCTGCGGCAACTGGCCACTATGGCTTGAATATTCACAGTGGCAGCCAGCACACACTGCAAACCACTATAGCTTATTTCAGCCACAGTAGGTGCCGCCGATCATGTGAATCGGGTCGGTGTGTGTAAATGGAGTGTGAGGTGGCTGTGCCCAATTTGGTGGTGGCTCCTGCCTGCTGCTGGTATGCAGACCCTAGGGCCAATTTAGGCCAAAAAAAGGTTCCCCAACCCTGCTGTAACTTTTAGATTCTGTCTGGATTAAATTTAAAGACAAACTAAGCCCAGGCCTGTCACCATTTATGGTGATACACTCTAACAAGAAGGAGAGGAAAAACGTAGCGATATGCAACTTTGTGAAAATAAAGGAATAAAATAAAGGATGTGGTTAAAACCAATTGAATCCGCTAAATGAGTGGGTATTTGAAAAGCACAGTTTGATTATACATTGAATTATGTAAATGCCATGCCTGAATTAGTTCATTCTACTTATTAATTACAGTGCTACCTTTTAAGAACATCTAAACATACAGCTTGATGTAGGTGTGGACACCATGTTGATGTTTTGTATTAGAAATACTAAGTATGTTCATCCTTTGGATGGTACAGTCTGAAAGCAGGTTTTAAAACATTTTCAGGCTCGTATAGATTGTAAGACTGGGTTGATTTTAATTGTATTAGATTTTACTAGAAGTGAATTAACTAGTTAAATCACCTGAGGCAAGTCATTGTTCTCTCAGGGCCACTTTACACATTACATTTTTAAGGTGTACGCCTTTAAGGAGTGTGAATACAGCAGTCACACATTTGCAAATGGGTATTGTATAGGTACCACTTGTTAGGGAGCTGTAGCCGTTTGTTGAGGATATACTCAGAGGGATGGGAGAGCAGTGGGGGAGGGGACACGTCAGTTTGCCTCTGCGTGATGTGTGAAAGGCCACTCAGCTTTCCTTTGTAATATGGGAATAACAACACAACAGCTCTGTGAGGTAGGCGAGTCAGTACTTTGAATGAAGTTCTGTTTATTACTATACTGGGAGTGAAAATAAACTGAGTATTCTAAATAAATCTTCTAGCATTATATAAGATTTTGAAAAGTTGTGTATAAAAATTTGACAAATAGAAGCTTTTGCTTTATCTTATCTGCTAATAACTATACTTTTCTCTCCCTTTAAAGCAAGTCTATAATTTATTTTTTATTTATTTCATTTCTATACCACCCAGTAGCCGAACCTCTCTTGACTGCATTTGAGGATTATAGAAAACATTCCAATAGGTAAAAAATTTCCAAAAGAACTTAAGCAATACATTGTAGCTGCTTAAATGGCTTTGAAAATGGTATCTCAGTGCCTTTAAAGTGCTGTGAGAGACACTGGGCTGCTGGCACCCCGAACCAGAACAAATTATATGCACATGAATCTCATTTATTTCAGTGGAACTTTCTCCCACATAATGTGCTTAGAATCACAGTATTTTATATCTCAGGTAGTTGAAAAGCTCAAATTTAGTTCAACAAATGACTAGAATGCATGCTGATTACTTTCAAATTGCAAAAAATTGAGAGCCTAAGGGTCTTTTTCAGTGCCATTAGGATATCGCCTTTTTGAAAATGTTATATGAACTGCACAGCACCATCAAGCAAAATGTCCCTTCTACTTCAATCCTGTAATAGCATATGTATGTGTGTTCATTTTCTGTGGATGCTATATTAAGGCGGCAATCCATTTAGGGTGTGATCTTTATGCATGTTTAGACAGAAAAAAGTCCTACAACTTCCAGCATTCACCCTTAACCACTAATATGGGCAAAGCTGTTAACTTAAGCTGATAATCAGATACTAGAGGAACACCATTCGGAACCACTGCAACCATGATATCCAAGTCAGAGCAGATGTGAGCGATTTTATCTACAAAATCTGTAGCAAAATTGTCACAGCAGGCAACTGAGTCCTCCTCATCAATACTTAAATGGCCCTTGATGCAATAGACCTTTCAATACTCAAAATAACCCCAGTGGATAGCTCTGCGCAGATGCAACAGGAGCAGAAAAGTAAGGTGTCTTTGCTGCCATCATCGCTACTTCCCTAATCTGCTGCCCTCCAGATGTTTTGGACTATGACTCCCATCAGCCTCAGCCAGCATGGCCAATGGCCAGGGATGATAGAAGATGTATTCCAAAATGTCCGAGGGGCCCCATATTAAGGTATATAGGCCTTAATACGGTCTCTAGCCTTTTGTCAGCTGCATTTGTCCCGAGTTTTCCTCCATTGTCAATTGAGTAGATGCTACTTCGGCTGGATTCAAGCAACATGCTAACCCACACTCAGTAGCTGAGTGTGGTTTTTTGTTGAACATGGTTTTTTTGTTGAACCGTGGGTTAGTGTGTTGTCTGAACCCAGGACATTTTCTGCATGGTGGCTTGTTAACCATGCAGTGTGGTTTGTTAACCATCCTGAACAACCCAACAATAAACCATGGGTTCTCAAGATGGCTTGTTTGAGAAAAATAAGCCACGGGCTGCCTGACTCACAAATGTAATGGTTTCTTCATGGAAGGACAAATGTATCAACATGTATACTTCCAGATCCCTGGTGATTCAGATGGAGCTCTGTTGCCTTAATTCAAAGAGTTTCAGTTGCAGAGAAACACCGTGAACAGTATTTCAGTTTTCTGTCATCTGGTTTGTTATACATGAGTCTGCTTTCTGATTATGTATTAAACTTACATGTGTGAGCTTGTAGGAAACAAATAATCAACGTAAGAAACAATAATGAGAAAATAATAAATAAGGTTATTGAGCCTGAACAATGTTTTCTGCTCATTACATTGAAGATGTAGCAGAAGGCTCTTCAGCGGTTTCATCAGCTGAAAGAATAGCTTTACTGCAGTTGACCAGTTTAGGGCACAATCCTATTCAGATAGGCATCCACCTCCAAACTTGGAGGTGACCGCCTATCCAAAGCAGGGCAGGAGAAGCACGGAGGGGATCATTCCCTCTGTGCTTCTCCTGCCCTGCATTTTCAGCTAGACAGCCGATTGCGGTTGTCTAGCCGCGGGAGGGTTGCGTGGGGGAGGCGGCTGCTGTACGACACGTTGGATGTGTCGTACAGGCAGTTCCGCCCGCCCCGGAATGCCCCCTGGAATGCCCCTTTTCGGCCGCTCCACCCTCCTCTTGCAAGCGTGGAGTGAGGATGGGGCTGTTCCGCGCTGCCTTGGAGGCAGTGTGAAGTGGGGGGAGGTTGGTTCTCCGGGAACCAACCTCAGAGCGCAGGCTCCGAGGTCGGTTCTCGGAAAACCAGATATCCTATGGCTGTCTAGCCGCTGACTCGCACCCATAGGATTGCTCCCTTAATATGTCTTTCCACCAGCTTACCTTTTTGAGCTGTGTATAATATAAGGAAAGCTTTTGGTTTCCTCAGAAGAGTTTCTGCTCAAATAGCTAGAATAATCAGCCTTTAGCAAACAGTATCCTCAACTTAAGAGAACTTTGATTATGTAGACAATAGGATTGTGAGTTGCTTAAAAATGCCAATTTGAGCAGTGTGTAAGCTTTTTCTGAAAGGCTCTTAGCCAGGGAGCTATACATGGAGATCCACATTCCACAGACAATGTGGGGGGATTAATGTAATATATAAAATATAATGTACATAAGCTCCAGAGCTGAATGTACCTGATCAAGTCTCATTTACAAGCGATTTTTAAGAAGTCATTCCAGAGAGCTTCTGAGGGACTTGGTATATTGTGCTGCCTCATTTCTATACATAATGAGGTCAAGAGTAGATCTTCAGTTGACGTAAATCAGGCATTTGGGTCAAAGGGCTGCCAAATACCTGGAGAAGTCAGGCAAAAGATCCATTGGTAGGCAGACAGAGTCTGCCAGAGCAGAATAAAAGCCCTGGTGGCCTTGATAAAACAGAAGCAGTTTGGGCTGAGGGAGAGCAGTGGGTCTGGCAGATTTATAGCTGGCAGAGATGGGCTATGGACAGCAGCAGAGCTGGAGCAGGCACAGTAGGCCCAGTTTCTAGGGCCTACAAAACTCCCAAGGGCCTGCAAAAAAGTTTGAGGCCTACAAAAATTCAATTCAAGCAAATTATTGTTTGATTTAGCAATTTTATACAGTATATGTCTTAAGTAAAGGTAAATTAAACATTAACTTAGTGACTCTTTTTGTTAGCAAAATCACAGATTGCATCTTCAAATTTAATTTTTTACAAAAGCTCATTCTTTTACAAAAGCTCATCCGATCAGCCTCGGATGGCCTTCTCTCTGTCCCATTAGCCAGGACACCTAGACTGGTGGGGACGAGCGAGAGGGCCTTTTCTGTGGTGGCCCCCACTCTGTGGAACTCCCTCCCTAGGGAACTAAGCCGTGCCCCCTCTTTAATGCGCTTCCGCCGCACATTAAAAACGTGGTTGTTCAGGCAGGCATTTGGGGTAGGTTAGGGTATTTTAGAAAATGTTTTTATTGTAGAATTTTATTGTTTTAAACTGTTTTATTATATGCTTTACATCGCCCAGAGTGGCTGGGTGACCAGCCAGATGGGTGATTAATAAATTTAATAAATAAATAAATAAATAATAAACTGAGAGTAGAGTAAGTGAAGATAGTCATTTTTGTCCCATGGTTGATCTATGACTGTTCTTTATATGTTTCAGTTTTGAAAACGAGCGCTCCCGTTCACAAATTATTCCCAAAATGGCAAGATATATTCTAAAAGTAATGTTGACATTCAGAAAACTTGTCAGCAACTTGTCCATTATTTATGCAATGATCATTTCTGCCACAAATTTCCTGTCTGCATATATATGTGAGAAAAATACAAATTCATCTATGAATGCATGTCAAAGATCTGATAGATAAGTTTCGATTAACTAACATTGACTGTGGCATATACTACTTCTTGCCATCTGCCCATATCGTTGATGAGTTTATCCATTATGGGACAGAAGGACTGTATGAAGAATGTGTCAGTGGCACTCAAACCCAAGTCAGTATTATCCATGCCAACTTAATTAAAAAAAAAAGAAGTTCTCAGTCATTTGCGTTGTATAGTCTTCTTGTAGTTGGATGGTATGAGTTCTTTACAACAGCATTCTCATTGGCTAATGGCTAGGCTAAGCTTTCAGAGCTTATCTTTGCCAAATTTTGTTAACGGTGGGTGTAGCCATATGTCTTGTCCTAATTGGTCAGTGTTCCAAAACTTTTGAAAATTGATATGGAAAAAAGGAAAACTACCCGACATTTTCCCTCTTCTTGGAAATGAGGGATAGGGCCTCTGGGCTACCATCACGGTGCTGACAACAGCATAGGTCAGGCGAAGGACTGAAAAGTTCCAGTATGTTTAAATGAAAAATATGAATGTAGGGGAGTATCTGGGGACTCTGGACTATTGTTTTGGGGCTCCTTTAGAGGCTAGAATCTTCCCAGGCTATGCCCCACTAGACTAAGGTAACACACACACTCCGCCCCTGTGCATAGATCTATGATAATGGGACCCATACACCATAAGTATTTATCTGTAGATCTAACTTTGGGGCCTACAATTATGAGAGTCCCTAGGGCCTACAGATACTTTAATTTGGCCCTGGGCAGCACTCTGGAGTGTGTCAGGAGCCAGGAACCCCAAGTCAGGATCAAGGAGCAATCAAGATTGGAGGGAAAACCAAAACTGGAGAACAAGGCCGGAATGAAGAGTGAGACTTGGAATACAAGACACACCAGAGGTCAGGTAGACTTTGTTGTTTGCGCAAAGTTCAGCTGCAACAGGAAGCCCTTTATACTCCTTCCTGCCCAGAATGATCCAACAGCCAGCCTAGGTGGGCAAAGTCAGTCCAGGTCTAGAAGTTGCCATATGTACTTCAGTAATTCAGCCACAAGGCAGCTTCATGCTTCACTGAGAGGTTGCAGTGAGGCTGACACATCACTGAGAAGGTACAGTTGTCTTCACCACATGAGGCAGTAGTTGGCTGTTCCTGACAACAGTAGGTAATGCCACTGGATTGCCTGTCTGGTATCACCTGACTTGCAGGAATAGGAAGGTTCTGGGCTGTGTTGATCGGTACCCCAGCTTGAAGTGCTTCTAGTTCTGTAGTGCTTCCATCTAGCTGTCCGAGGTTCACAGGAAGCAGGAAACCAGTGCCTGACAGGCAGAGCTATTGGTCTGAGCCCTGCGGTGGTCTGCAGCATACTTTCTCATTCCCCTCACTGTATGTAAGTATCAGTGCCTGCACTAGGAGATGCAGGTTTTATTTGAATGTGGGATTTCCCTTGATTTCACTGTCCAGGATTAAGGGAGACTCCCACAGTCAAATAAATGTGGGAACTATTTGGACAATCACTTTCATGGAAGGAGGGAGGGACGCAAAAGATGAATGCAGGAATGCAAGGCCCACTCCTAGTTTCAGTACGTGTAGATGTGGAAATGGGGTTGTTGGGCAACATATCTGAACATTCTCTAAAAGTGGCAAGTGTGTGGAGGGATCCAGGACAGTATCTCAGGTCCCTGACAAAAATTACCCTAAATCAGCTTTCCCCACCCTGGACCCCACCAGATGTTTTGGACTATAACTGTCATCATCCATGACCATCAGTCATGCTGGCTCAAGCTGATGGGAGTTGTAGCCTAGAACATTTGGAGGGACTCAGATTGGGAAAATCTGCCCTAAATGACTGATAGCAATATGTCTAAAGCAGCAATTATAATGAAGGTTGATCTGAGGCATGGAATATAGACAGAGTGGGGGGAAGCAAGGCAACATGTTTGTGTACCAGCTTCCAAGTTTCTGCAGTTGGTTGGTCGCTTGCCATAGGGATGAGTTACCAAACAGACAGCCAGTCAGATTGCAGTCCAAAGCCCACTGTCATTCTAGCCTGATAAATGACTGCTGTGAGCTCTTCAGGTTGGAATCAACTGATTTATGGAAGCAATTCAAGTTTAAGTAGCCTCTCTGCTGAAGCAAGGAACATTTCAACCTGGTTTGGTTAGCCAGTCATGTGGAATATGCTGAGAACTCAAATCTATAATTCTAGAGGAGTAGTTGTGTTAGTCTACCATTTGCAGTTGTTATTATATTGGGAATAATAATTTTAAAAACTATGCTTCCCACTTGATTGGGGGCATCTTTTTAGTCAATCAGATTTTTAAAAACTTCTTAGTCCCAAGTAAGCGTACATAGATTTGCAGTCTGAGGCTGGTGGCTCTGATTTTGGTGGAGCGGTTTCAGTCAGAACCAGACACAACTCTAAAGGAGCTATCCAAAGTACTGAACCTATTTTGGAGGTAGGATTCAGCACCTCCACTGCTAAGGCTGCAATCCTACGCACACTTACTTGGAAGTAAGTCCCATTGAACTCAGTTGCCCTTGTTTTTTAATAGGCATGTATAGGATTGCACTGTGAATGTTGCAGCCATACTCTTAATAAAAATAGTTAGCTGACAAAAGCTTATTTTATCGTTTGGTTTCTTTCAATGCAACATTTAACATTGCATTGTTGCCAACATTTTAAACACATAGATACATTGTTCTGTAGTCCCACTAAAATCACTTGGAATACTAATCTGAGTGTGGGACGAAGGCCTACTGGTGCTTTGACCAGTGGGCCTCTACATCCAAGGGCCTACAATTCGATGCAGAGGTTTTAAAATAAACAATTGGTTAGAATTACAGACTATAGCAAAACAATTAAAATTAAGGAAGTATATTTGTGCCCAATAGTGACTTATTGTCAATTTATTGAGGAAGTATGTTTAAATATAACACAGGTCTTATAAGATCATTTATGAATAAATTGTATTACCCTGCTGTATGGAGTTTCTCTAATTGTAAATTCAGCACTTTCTCCATTATCGGTATCTTTCTGAACATCTCTGCAATCTGTACATAATTAATTCTCAGTAGGGCTTGGTGTTTCTGTAAAGGGGGATATTGCCAGTGATTGGCAGGCTAATTAACCTTTGCTTCAGCAGAAGACACTTAGTGGTTCCAGAGCACAGATTGGGGACTTGGCTCAGCACTTGAGTTGTTAACTCTATTCCTGTGACTTCTGTAGTTTTTTGACCTTGAACAAGCAACTAAAACTCTAGCCTCAAGCTTCCTTCTCTTTGAGGCTTTATTCATATACTTTCCAGCTTAGAAGTCTTTATAGTAATGGAATGTGTGCTAGGGTTTGTGAAGAAGATTGGCAGGTTTGTTTTATTAGTTAGATTACAGCTGGTCTTTATGCCAGGAGAGGTGTGGTGTGATGAGGAAAGCTTGGTAATTATCAGAGCTTTGTTGCTTGAGCCCAGAATCTCCACAGATGAAACCACAGAACAAATCTGTTTTCATTGCACAATGTGCAGTACTAAATAATAAAAAAACAGTGCCTCTGGTCACCAAATGTGAATTCCGTGAAGCCCTAGCCCTTGAGCCTCTCTTTTCAAAAATTGATTATAATTATTGTAAAAAGGTAGTGGTAGGAATGTTGCTTAGTGACAGAGCACATCTTTTACATGCAAAAGATCCCAGGCTCAATCCCTGGCATCTTCAGGTAGAACTAGAAAAGACTCCTGCCTTGAACCCTGAAGAACTGTTGCTAGTCAGGGTGGAGACAGTATTAAGCTAGATGGAACAATGGTCTGGCTCAGTATAAAGCAGCTTCCTATTATAAAATGCCCTTTTTCATATATGACATGACAGATTAAATGAAACTTGTTTATTTCAGGATTAAACTTGTCTGTTGTTATAAATGACATTTATTGGATAATATCTAGGAAGTTTCTGTTTTCATAAAATTAGTGCTTTGACTGTTCTACAGAAGTGATTTTCAAATTTTCTCCCTTTAGGGACTCTTTCCCACACTAATTCATCTGCTTAGGAGCCTCTGCACATCAGTCATGGAACTCCAGCATATTGCAGAGGAATTTGGGGAGTGTGAGAGAGTTACTGGCCAGGCCAGTTGGGCCTCGTCACCATCATGCACGATCTGTGAGTGTACACAGAACACACTCAAGAGCACCTGTTGTCTGCACATTGTAGGATAAGATTGGTAGTAACAGCGGGCAAGCTGTCCTTTAGGAAAGCTTGCTCACCATTTCCATCTTCTCATTTATAGAGTGTGGGCATGGATGTGTTTGGATATCTGCTTCTACCAGATCAAACGTGTCACTTCTTTGCTATGGGTAATCACTACGTAACATTATAACACAGGGGTCCCCAATGTGGCATCCATGGGGACCTCCAATGGTCTCCAGTGTGGTGCCTGCAGGCACTTCCAATGGCACCCATGAAGGAGTCCTCAATCTGGCACCTGCAGGCACCCGCAAAACTTATTTTAAATTTGTTTTCTGTCTTTTTAATATATGTACATGGATTTGTACATATCCATAGCAATTAATAGATATCAAATGCATACAACTTTCTAGCAATTATACTTAGGTTTCAACAAAATATCCAAATAAGTATTCATTTGAAGGTGGCGTCTATATGCCACCCATTCAAATACTGAAAGTGCTGCAAGGTCCTCAGTCCATTGCATTATAGGAGGGGAGTGTTTATCCTTCTAATGTTGTAATATCAGTCTTTTAATTGGCAAAAGGGCACGGAGAATCCATTTACGCCAACCATTTGCTAATTTCCATGAGTGCATGCATCAATGAATTTTAAAGACTGTTCCAGTACCGAATGTTTCTGTGTAATAACCTCCTCCCAAAAAGAAGCAACTACTGGACATTGCAAAAACATATGTTTAAAAGAAGCATTAGCTGTATTGCACTGCCCGCAATTAGCCAAATTAGACAATCCCTTATTAAAGAGACGTTGCTGTGTCCAATACACATGAAACAAACATTTTTGCTGAATAAAACGCAGCCTAAGATCCATAGAAGCACCGGTACACCACAGTGGCAATCCACTGATTAGGCATTTTGTGGTGTTGTCCACAGCAGTTTCTCAAATTCCCAAATGTGCCCACAGGTCCAAAAAGGTTGGGGAACCCTGCTATATCGCATCCTAGTAATGAGGGACAAGAGAAGTGCATTATCTAAGAAGGTTTGCATGTATATTTTAACAACTACTGTGCTGCTAACATAAGAAATTTAATATCGAATACTGTGAAAGTGCCACTTTTTCATGATAGATGCTGAAGAGATGTGGATTTATTTTGCTAAGAATTCCCTGAAAAAAGCTATTGGATTTCATAATTCTATATTGAATCCATACTTTTCAAGACTATTCCAGCAATACAACAAGCATTTAAACAAGCCAGATTTCACCGCATAACAGGTTTTTGCTTTGGAAGCTCACATCTCATCCTGAAATGTGAATCTCAACTTCCAAGGTGGTGTGCTACTGAGCATGCTGAACATGTATCTTCATCTGTTCCATACTCTCCATCATTGCAATGCAATGATCTGCAAAATCAACTTGTGACAAAACTTGCCACTTCAGGTTCTTATTGCAATGCAGAAATAGGTTTGGTATTGAACAGCTATGAACGTCATTTAGAGAAAACTTCATTGTGAGCTTTTGTTAATCATGCGGTGGTTCTAAATAGCCACTGATTACTTTTGGAGGTTTTCCCCCTTGTTAAGCAATTTTTAAATGACTAGTTTTTGCTAAATTAATACTTTCATAGGATGTGCAACTAGCCCCTGAAAAGCCGAGCATGGGGATCCCAGCAAGCTCATTTTATGATGTGTTAATTGAACTAAACCTGTGCAATGAACAGTTCGGTGGCTATGGCAGGTGGCAAACTTCTTTTGGTCTATTTTTTTTTATGTATTTGTTTCTTTTTGAAAAAAACATTTCAGGCATGCCTGTGGTGAGAAAAGGGAGGAAGGAAAAGAGCCACAACATTATTAAACATCAAAATGGCAGGGGAGTGAGGGTAGTACCTGCCAATAGGAGAATCGGGTGAGGAAGCAGAGGCTGGCGCAAGTCAGTGACTGCTGTGCTTTGCCTCCCCCACCCCAGGGCTTAACTGTTTAACTTATTCAATCACAGGTCAGGTTCTGGTTACCCAGATCCTCAAACACCTCTTAAGGAGAGCTAAAGACTAATATGAGGAAGGAGGAAAGACTCTGAACTCCATGGACAACCTGGTAAAAATTATTTCCATCCTAAATCCTTCAGCTGGTGGCCAAACTCTGTCTGCAGCTACTCTCGTGAGGTACATGCAGCCAATCATTTCTGGGACAAATGGGTGGGAAGGTCTTTTCCGAGAAATGGTGGGCTTTGGGCCTTTCCCCTTTAGTACGCTTCTCTCTTATTTCAGTTTCTACTCTGCCTCCCCACAGCCCCAGCAACAAGCAAGGGCATATCTTGCCCAGATGAAGCATCAACCTGACGGCTTTCCTTGTGGTTCCCTAGTATGGCTTCCAGTTTTAAAGTGATGTTAGTAAAAGCGCATCGTTTAATTGAGTAGCAAATTGTAAAATCAATATTATGGAATCTTAATGCAAGTACTATTTGGAGGATATTTAATGCTAAGGTGTTTTTTTTAAACCCACCTGGGCCTGACACAAGAAAAGTATGAATATTGAAGTTGTAAACTGAAAACTGAAAAATAGGAGCACCTATTTGGATGTTTACCACTTGCTCCATGTGGAGTGGCCTGAGTAGCCCTAAGCACACAGCCATGTGGCAGAAGTATCTCCACAAGCGGGGCTGTGCATTTACATCTTCATTTCAATTTTTATTTTAATGGATGTCATTTAATCGATAATAGTTAACACTTCTGAAGTGCTCTAGAGTTTTCAAAGCACTTTGCAGACATTATCTCAGTCATTACAACAGCCCCGTAAAGTAGGTCAGCTTTATTGCCCACACATTGCATGAAGCAGGTGGAGGGCAGGCTGAGGTTGAGTTGAAACACAATTGAGATTTGAACTGGACATAGCTCATACTTTCAGCTGATATACCACACCTGGCCTCAGTGCCTTCATTTAAGGTGTTTACTTTTTCCAGCTGGAGATAATATGCATAGAAAAGGCTCTCCCAATGTTTGACTTCATTATCTGGTGCTTAGGAAATCTATTCCTTTCCTTCCAGCCTTTAAAAATAAATTTTAAAATGCTGGTGACTTTGGTGTATATTCCCTTCTGTTTGTTAGAAAAGTCTGCCATTTGGACTTTTTTTTCCCTTCAAATGCCCATTTGTGGCTTATCATGGAAAACAGCATATGCCAGCCAATTTCAAGATATTGTTCTGGTCTTTTGTTTGTCCAGACATTAAGCATGCTGGACTTTCATTTTCTTCTCACCCCTCACTTTCCACTAAGGCCATAATAATTAGGCATCTGTCAGTCTGTCTTGTCCATTCCTAGAAAAGGAGGCACATTTAAAATGATAATTTGTGCTGAAGAGTTAACATTCCACTTTTTAAATAATTGTGGCTTTTTTGCAATTTAGTAGGAAGGCTGAGAAAGAATATCATCTGAATCCAGTGGATTTTGAATTGGCCTCTTAAGGAGATGTGTTGCATTAGACAAACAAAGAAAAAAGGATATGTTCAGACTGTGGCAACTTCTCCTGCCCAGTCATGTTCTTTTCCATTTTATATATGAAAAGCTCTGTATAAAATATACAATGGGCTTTTATCACATGTTTGAGTTTAAATAAACAAAATGTAAATTAATACGGTTTTGTTTTCAAATGTTTACAATGCAACCCCCAGCCTATGTTGATTAAATGATGAAAAAGGGTGGGTCCTTACCAGAAAGAGCAGAGCAAACCATAGGACAAAGATATTTCATTATATAATTCTGCGAGAACAGCCAGCTATCAAATACGAATAGTCCTAGAAAAAGAAAATGCAAAGTGTTTCCCATAGTTTGTTAGCCTTCACAGGACTCTGTCACACTGTTAATAATCTGGACTCCTGATCTGCTGTATATACTGTATATTTTTCCACAGTTGAGTGAGATGCCTTTCTCTTACCTGTTTGGTATATGCCTTATGGCCGAATTCAATTTTGGAGAAGCTTTTGGGGAGCGCATTCCAGTTGTGGCTGGGGCCAAGGGCAGGTTCAAAATACAACAATGTCAGCATATTTTAGCTTTAAGGTTTAGGTTTAGGGTGTAATCCTATCGAGATAGACATCAGCCTCCGAACTAAAATAAACTTGGAGGCTGACACCTGTCCAGTGCAGGGCGGCTGGAGCACAGAGAGAATCCTCTCCTCCATTCTCCAGCCGCCCTGCATTTGTGGCTAGATGTGCGTTTTCAGCTATCTAACCATGGCTTCAGGGAAGGGGCCCGGAGACCCAATAGGAAGCTGTCTAAAGTGGCTTCTGCACTCTCCTACCCTCCCCACCCGTGGGACCGCCCCCTTTTCACCCTCTCCGCACTCCATTTACATGCTCAGAGATGGCAGCGGCACGGATATAACCGTGCCGGCTACAAGGGAGAGGGGGAGGGGCGGGGAGTGCGGTTGCTGGAAACCGAGGTTGGACAACCTCAGTTCCCAGGAACTGAAAAATCCTATGGCCGTCTAGACAGTGTCTAGTGGCCATAGGATTGTGCTCCCCAAGGCTTAAACCAGGGGTGGTTAGCCAGTGGCCCCCCAGATGTTTTGACCTACAACTTCCATCAGCTCTAGCCAGCATAGCCAATAGTGAGAGATCATGGGAGTTGTAGGCCAAACCATCTGGAGGGCCACAAGTTGCCCACCCCAGGCTTAAACCATGAATTCATAATCATGAACTGTGATCCTGAAAAGTGATCCTAAATAGTCTAAAGTATTATTTGAGGAATAAGCCATTATCTTGATGGACTAATAATTAGTACATTACATAGTTCTTACTAGGTCCTCTCGGAACAATTGGCTGCTTCCTCCTGGCATCTCAATCACCTACTTGCATTTCAATACAAACATAACTTCCAGACACCACAACATACAGATAAAATGAAGATATTTCATTCCAGCTTAACTCTAAGGGAATGATCTATCCCTTCCCATGCACACACAGCTGCATGAGGGCAACTCTGAGAGGGAGCCTCTTCTCCCTCTCCAACCTGCTCAGCCAGGCTAATGTGGCTGTGCCAGGTGTACTACCCATTCCCAAAAACAGGGGAATGCATCTTTTGCACCTTATGTACAGCTATTCAGTAGCCTACTACTGTCCAAGATGCCAGTAGCCAGTGCACTGGGAGTCTAGAGAACGGTGCACTGCTGGAGACCTGTATTTCACACTTGAGGCAGTACTATAATTTCCCTTTTTCAGGGAAGTCTTTTTATCCTTTCTGTATGGTGATGTTGCCCCTCTCTCCAGTCTGCTCTTGCATAACACTGGCACGAAACCTAAAATGCTATGGAATACCACCCAGACAGTCACAGAGAGATGACTATCTCTAATCCTTCCACTCATAAACTCATTAAAGCTTCAAATCCTTGACGAAGGTTAGGAGGTTATAGTTTTGTTATTTTCTTTGTTAGACTTCCAAGTAGATGTTATGGCTGCTGGTGACCCTGAACTCTGTGGAACCTGCAAGCAAAATGCTATGCATAGTTGTCATTCTATGCACAGTACAAAATTGGCAGTCTTGAGAAATGGCTAGAGGGCTAGGAGCAAATGCCATGATATGTATTTAGCAAGATTTGTCTCGTTGGAAAGAGAATCATGGAAGTAGCATTGAGTTTAATATATTTTGTGGTAAAGCATATTTACATGCCATTTTTGAGCAGCTAAGAAAACAAGCATTTCAAATCCTGTTGTGTATATCTCTGGAACAGGGAATCCCCAACTGTTACTGCTAAGTCATGATTTAGAAGCTCAAGCATAACAATGAGAGCCTCTGTTTTGGTAACTGTAAGGGATTCCCAACACTTGAAGCAGACTCTCCATGGCGTAAGGCTGCAGAGCCCATTTCAGACACAGAAAGAAACAGCAGTGTGCAACATCAGCCCCTTCCCCTGGGTAATATGAAGCCTCTAGATTGGCTAGGTCTGGTACACTAAATATTAGGAGCTTGACCTACTCTTGCCTGGTCAGTGCATTGCTTTGTTCTTCCTACTGCACTTCTGGTACCAGCTGAAGACCTTGCCCTGGCTCCAACTCAAGCCCACAGCACTATCAGTATATATAGTGGGAATTATACTATTAATCAGTTTTTCCATATCTGTATGTAAGCTACAGGTGGTGTATGCCTGTCCTCCGACTTACTTGTGAAATAAATAAAGGGATGCCAATCCATAAAAAATGCATCTGGACATGTTTGTTCTTTATAAAGTCTGAGCTGGTGGGTTAGCTTCTCTGCTGTGGCTATGTGCCAAACTTTTTGGTACCAGGTTTCCACCAAAATGTCTGTGTTAACTTTCCAGTGTCTCACAAAGACCAACTGAGCTGCCACCATAAGAATAGGATATGGTCACTTCCTTGTGTTTCATTGCCCTATGTTTCTCCTGAAATTTGCCTAATAAAGCTATTTTGGGATCTTTAGGCATCAGTTGCCCAGTGATTGCTGAAAACTCTTTAAAGATTTTCTCCCACTAAGTCTGAGCAAGAGGGCATGACCACCACATGTGGTAATAAGTGCCTTTAATACTGCATCCTCTCCAGCAGTCTGGTGAGTGTATGTTTCCTGTGTGTGAAAGGTTAGTAGGCGTGATATACCATCTACGGATAAGTTTCAATGGTGATTCCCTCACATGAGCGGATACTGATTGCAACAGTTTCCGGTGTCATATTGTAGCCCACTTCTTCTCTGAAATTTGCTCACCAATGTCTTTTTCCCAGGTCATTTTTAATTTTAACCCTTCCAGATTATTTGTTGTGTGGTACATCAGTATTATATAAATGGCAAGCATCAATATCGATTTCCAGAAAAAAGGAGGAGAATCACCTCCAAGCTTTTGCATGCATTTAATCTTTCTATCTGTTGCTCATCATAGTGGATTCTATTAGATGGGTGCTCTCTCTCAATCATTCTCAAGGCTAGGTAGCAATATAGAGTTTAAGCTTTAAAAAACAAAAGAAACCATTAAAAGATTCTGTGGTGTTTCATCATTGTCATGTGTGTTATGCTTGTGTCAGGATTGATGAAAATACTTAACTAAGATGAAGCTCAAATCTTCACCAATTAGGAATATAGGTATTTTCATAGCTACTCCTCTTAATGTCTACCTTATTTGTCAAAATATAAACAACTTTCAGTGTCTTGTCCTATAACCAGTCAACAAGAGACTAATCCAGGTGATTTAGAGGAATATAAACTAGATCTCCTAGTTTCATCATGTATAGCAGACTTCCCCAGCCCGGTGCCCTCCAGATGTTTTGGACGTCAATTGCCATTAGCCCCAGCTATCATGGTCAATGGTCAGGAATACTGGGAGTTGAGGCAAAAAACTTCTGGAGGACACCAGGCTGGGGAAATCTATTATATAGGTATTAAGTGTTTCTAAACCTGACTCTAGCAGAGGATACTTTAGCCTACATATTCCATCCAATTTTCCAACAGGCTGCTTTTGAACTTTAGAGCATGCTATATTTTTAATTCTGTTGTCCTATATTATTTTAGAAATCTAACCTCATTGGAGCCTTGGCTGTTTGGGTCCCCATTTCTAAACCTTTGGCTATATCTAATGTCATCAGAAACAATGGTGTAAAATACATACTGGCAAGATAGTATGAAAATATTGTATGAGAAGGAAGCAGAAGAGAACCAATCACAGTGTTTGCTCACTTGGCAATACTGTAGAATCTACATGCAGTGGGAATAGACATGTAGCCTGCTGTCCTTGATAAGTACTGTATGTGAGGCCCCATAACAAAATTTTGCAGTGCATCCTCTGCCTCTAACAGGAATCTTTCTGTTCAAGGCTACAGCCTGCCTCGATCAGGAGCCTTGTGGCACAGTTTGGGGCTCACAGAGGACAGCTTCCCCCCACCCACTTCTCTAGTTGTGTGTGTGGTATGTATATGAACGCTGTGTGTGTGTGTGTGTGTGTGTGTGTATGAATGAATGTGTGTGGTCTCTAGTGTGTACGAATGGGCTGTATGGTTGATGTGCGCACATATGTGCATGCACGTATGTATGTAGTGAGTGAGAGAGGGAAAGTGGGGGTGGATGTGAACCTGCCCACTGTTGGCATGTGGCACCTAACTTCTTTCTCTGGTGCAACTGTGGCTCTCAGGCCAAAATATGTTTCCCTCCCCTGTACTAAAGAGCTGACAACCTTGAACCTGGGCACTTTATTGCTATATAGCACAGTGGGGGTAAGGGGAATATAATGTGGAGAGGAGAGGATGGACTTTCAAATAAAATATCCTGGCATGGATCTCCATTCCCCCATCTCTGTCCCCATTGCTCACCTCCAGGTTAACATTAGCTGTTCAGGGCTAAAGCAGGTAAATTTCCTCCCTCTCCTTCGCTGGTGCATGGCACGCTAAGGGGAATCCCCTTGTTATTTCCATGCAGGGGGAGAGGCTTGGGGAGGGGAGTGGGTGGGGGCCGTGGAGGGAGCCCAAGCCTATGTGGGCCACATGGAGAACCTCTGCAGGCCGGACTAGGCCTGCAGGCCAGAGGTCCCCCATCTCTGCTCTAGAATTTTCTTATCTCTATCCCATCAACATTGAGAAGGTCCTGGAAGCTCATGGGGTTGTTTGGAGTGGTTTCATTTTCTTTTAATTTTCAAACTCCTGTACTTCTGTGTACATGCCCAGGAAATCCCCCAAACACATAACACCCACTGGTTTATTTTGGGTAGCCCTGTTTCACTTCCAAACTGATATGCAGTTGACCAGCTGAGTTCACTTTTAGGAGCATAGCATATGCTGGGTTGAGGCTAGTTCCCCTTGTAGCATCAGACTCCCCAGAGAAGGTATATGTCCTTGCAGTAGTAGGTTCCTGGGGGAACAGACTGGAATTGTGAGTCAATAAGGAGCCAAGTATTTCTTCCAGAAAGATTGTCCAAGCAGAGCCAACTTGCCACTGGACCATAATGTTGTGGCCAAGAATTAAAAGCAATTACTTCAGGCTTTGGCTCAGTACAACGCAAGGGTTTGGTTCAATCTCCCTGTTGATGGAGCAAACACAGTTACAGTTCAAAAACTAGTCAAGGGCCAATTGATTATTTAGTAACAGCTATGGTAGATACTGGGTCAGGAGGGATGAGGAAGCCAAGAGGGGTCTAGGCTGGAGCAGAACTCTAGACAGGAAACAGACATGGCCTGATGCAGTGCTTAGAAATAAATACAAACCAATTTGTTTATTTGGAGTTCTCCCTTTTGGTTATGTGACATTGAGAGTGTGATATTTTGTCCTTGTATACCATTTATTTATCTATCTATCTATCTATCTATCTATCTATCACATTTGTATTCTTCGCTTCCTCTAGCTCAGAGTGGCATGAGTGAGGTTATCCATGTACTAGATAGGTCGGTTCTCTTCCCAAAACTCCCCAGAGTGAACCCAGGTCTCCGCATTCCAGGTCCAATTGTTGTGTTGGACACATAATCCCCAGCCATTATAGCCAATGGCCATGTCAACTGAGGATGATGGGAATGCTAGGGCATTGAGTGTGACACCTGTGTTTAACCCTCTTGTTGAATATCAGCTGTTGCCAATCCTCTCCCTTTCCTTCTGTTCTGGGAGGGAGTCCCAAGCCTAAGGGGCAGCAAGGGAAAATGGGTGGAGTTGTTTTAGGGAGCCAGAGATCTTTGTATGGCTGAGGCTGGTGGAACTGGATGAGCAAAAATCACAGGAAGAGATGTTTTGGGATATAAATGCAGAGAGATAAGTAGTGGCAAAGCCACAAAGGGCTTTCAAGGATAGAGAGCTTTGGCTATTGGCTGGTATAGAAATGAAATGAAATGAAATGAAATGAAATAATGAAATTAAAGGGCAAGGAGCTTGTGCAGGATCCAGGAGCAGTCAGGAATCCCAGTGAGGGGGATTTAAGGAATGGAGTCACAGGATCAGAATGATGAGAGAGGTGCATAGTTTTGGTGGTTTCAATATGATACCTTTCTGCTTGCAGAGGACTTGGGTGGGCTTGGGAAGATGGAGTTGGCCAGGAAAGGTGGGGAGATGAGAAGTTACACACATGCACACAGAAAACACACGTACATACTGCTGTAAAAACATGCATTCATACTCCCTTTGGATTGTTCTCCATCAATTACACCTTCTGACAGACTGCACTAACTAACTTGCATGGGGAAAGTGCCCCAACCCCCTGCATTTAGAGTGTATGTGTGAGAGAGAGAGAGGCGGGGGGGGGGAGCATGGGATGGGGGTAACCATCCCTCCCTCTTCTTCCATTCTGTTTTTGTGCAGCACTAGTGATAACACTGTAAGTTAATTCTGCTGGTCTGGAAGGGGGCATTGTTTAGGTGGATGCCGCCTGTGCACCCAAACATTAGGGCCGCCTCTGCCAAAGAATGTTTGATTTGTCCCAGCTAGAATTGGTGGTCTGCTTCAGATATAACAATATTGGTCCGATAAACCATGGTCATGATGAGAAACTGGTTTAACAAATGAGGATTTGTTAGTCAGTGCCAAACCCAGTGTAGTAAAAATCTGCTTGCCTTTGCTAAATTTCTGCCACGTAAGACATAGAAGGCTCAGCAAAGGGGAGGGTCACAGGATGGACAAAGCTTTGTCCGAGAAAAAGGAGAACATATCCATATAAAGGAATAATGTACAGTTGGACCAACCAGGGAATAACACATATACATATGCTTAGCAGCTGGTGTATAAGTATGCTGGGTGGGTCTTTGTCTCTTTGTCAGCTTTGTTTTGAGCAGGAGCTCCTCTGCCGATCTGTTTCACGAAACAATAAAACTGAGTTGTACCCTTTGTGCTGTGTGTTGGTTCCCTTCTTGAGAGGTGAATTGATCAGCCTTCCAGAAAAATGATTTAGAGCGTCTTGTTTATGCAACACCAGGTGTACAAGGATCTTGTTCTCCCTACCCACCCCCCAGTAATGGCTAGTAATACACGTCGCGACCCAACCATGTTCTAAGTTTCGTTGCTTCCACAAATGGCAGCCAATAAAGGGCAGCAGGGGTGGGAAGTGTGTGATGATAACGTGTCACATATTTTTGGATGAGTCGACTTGGGAGAAGTCAAAGGGAAGAGACAAGAGTCTACTACTGAGTCTACTACTTTTGGCAGCAGTCAGACAACTCTCACAATGTCCAGTTCCAGCTTTAGCAAGTTCCCTGCTGCAGAGAGACCATGGCTGCTTTCCAGCTACTGCAGCATCTGCTTTTAAAGGAGGTGGCTGTCTGAACTGCTGCTGCTACTGCATTCTGAATTGCATTAGGAAACTCTGATGCAAAATGTGAAATAATTACATCAGTTTTTCTTCAGACTCCAGTCAAGAGAGAAAACATGAACTTCATTATACTCTGCTGTACTTTGAATAATTCCTGACTCTAGTAATTCCCACAAAGGGGGAGGGGGGATGATAGAGCAGTTCAGATACTCTGCCCAAGTGCCTCAAGCCTTTCACATAAAGAACCCGAAACAGAATCCCTAACGTTTGGTGATTCTAAAAGCCTGTGTGAACCATTGTAATGTAGTGAGGAGAATGATGGATTTGGACTTGAGAGGGCTGGCTTAAATCCCCTGTCAGATAGGCAGCTCACAGGATGGCCTTGGGGATGTCACTATTTTTTAGTCTAAGCTCCCTCAGGGGTTGTTGTAAGGTAAGATAAATTGGATATCTTAGCTCCTTGAAAGAAGGACAGGATGCAGGTGAGATACTTGCATAAAAAATGAAAGAAAAACTTAGCATAATCATATAAGTGTTCTAGTAAATGTTTTGCTTGCCCCTTGTTCCTGTCTCAGAGGAGTAGCATTGTGTACTCACAATACCACCAGTGTGCTACATTCAGGACTTTGGGGGCGGGTTGGAAGGGAGACATCTAACGTGGCTTTTTCTGCCACTGGGGCACCAAGGTTGTAAACCTGTATCTGGTCTGTTCCATGCCAGATGGCAGATCAGAGCTTGCATGATGGTCAAATTTTCTCCATAAAAAGCAAAAATGAACAAAAATCTCCCTGAATGTAGAAAGCAAGCCTGTCAGTAAGAAGATGACCCAAACCCTCCTCTTGCGCATGCTAATTTTCTCTGTGCAGGGACTTTTTAATTGTTGTTCAGGAGGGTATTTAATCATGTGAGCCTTCACCTACAATCTGATGTGGTACAGCCCAGATACAAGTTTACCACCTCAGTGAGAAGCAGGCCACAGTGGCAGGAGAACTAGGCTTGTGATTGCAGTGATCAGTGAATAATAGCAAGTCAGCTAATATTATTTATTATGGATTTGGTAGACAACTGTTAGAAAAGACTGCACAATAGGAATATTACAAATAAACATGTGTGTGTAAAATAATCACATTAAACTGGTGACAGAATTCTTCAAGGGACATTGTTTTACAAGCAAGCTGCATTTGCTTTGATCAAACCTGTCTTATTTGCATGGGTGCAAACAGGGAGCTGCCCCTGACACTGCAAACAAGATTTGGGGCATATAGATGTTCTTTGTGCATATCAGAGCTCCACTGTGTAAGTGTATAAGGGCCTTTGGACTGAGCAGACAGTGTTGCCTATGTAGGCTGGCTCTAGGTTTGAGGGGGATCCGAACAAAGTTGTGCCCCCCCCCCCATCGGTGTGCCTTGGGGATCTTATCTGGCTGCGTTAGCGTTGCTCCAAGCAGTGCTGGGTGTTTGAGTCTAGCCATCCTTTTAATTTCCCACAATGCCCCAGAATGATGCTAGGCCTGAGGCATGTGGGAAAATAAAAGGATGGCTAGATGGAGTCACCAGATGCTGCTCAAAGTGCCAGGTCAGAACATTTTTAAAGGCCCTGCACACCACTGGAATGTGGCTTCTTCTGAAATGAAATTCGGCCCTCTGGCTGCAGTTCTGCATGCTTGCTGTAAGGTTTGTGGGAGAAAAACAAGTGTTTTGAAATATGTGTACACTGACGTAAAAGACCCAGGGAACCATCGAGTGGTTGGGACGTCCTGCTGCCTGTACGTGACTAAAAACTAAACACATGTTTTTCCCAGTGTATGTAAACAGTTCTCAGATTTGGATGGCTGAGAGAAGAGTTGTTCTTTCCTGTGAAAGGCATACAGTTGCTGCTTCTCTGATTATGTCCCAGGTTCAGGCGAAATAATCACCAGGTATCCCAGTTGAGTTGTTTACATCTCTCCTCAGTGAGGGGAGGGTGAGAAGGAGTGCACTGCTGATCACTGCCTGGGGAAAATTGTGGGGCTTGACAGAAGCAACGTCCAAACAGGCCCTTAGTGGCATTCCAGACATCTCAGCCTCGCATTGCTGGTAACAGATAATGATAAAATGTCTGTGTTCTAAGGTTGTTCTTTAAGATACTGTAGAGTTAATAATATTCATAGCATGTATGGATTTTTTTATGTGTTGGTTCATACTGGAAGAAATATGAAGGCATTTTAGTTCCTACAGTATTGATAACAGTGTTCTGCTGATTTTTCTAATCACTGTTTTTCTGGCTTCCCAGTACAAAAAATAAATAAGGTACATTTTACTATATCTTTTGTCAAATCGACTATACAGTTCATCAGGGAAAAAATCCAAAGGCCCACTAACTCTGTATTGGTTTTGGCTTGCCGTGCACTTTTTCAGCACACAAAGTACTAGAGTTTATCTGATATCTGATCCAATATATAATCACTGATATTTCTTGGCACACTGCTCAGAGGCTAATTGTAAACATTTTATTGGCAAGTGGTATGTAATTTATTTTGCCAGTGTAATTGTTGTCCAAGGTAATCAGAAGAACATAAAAAGGTCATAAAAGCTCTCTATAGTTTCCTATTTAAGAAGTACTTTAATTAATTAATTAATTAATTGACAAGGCTCTACTTTATTCTAGAAAAAGGTTTATTAAAAATGTAGAAATACTTAGACCAATAATCAAGCTGAAAGAAAACTTTGTGTATTAGAATTTGCACTTCTAGTGCTTCCACTTTACTTTTGTATGGCTACCATTTTAGGATTCTGATTTTTTCAATAAGATTCCCCTCACTTCACCCCCAATTCTTGTAAGCCTGTATTTCTGATGTTCTACTGGGTAAGTGTAAGTCCTTTTCATAGCTCTATTTCAGTTAAGAATGAAAAGAATCTCTTGCCCCTCTTTTACAGGATGTAGTTAAAGAAGAGCCTTGCTGGAGCAAACCAAAGATCTGTGTCCCACAGTGTCCAATCAGATGCCTCTTGGGAAGCTCACAAGCAGGAGATGAAAGCAATAATTCTCTCTTGCTGTTGTTCTGCAACAACTGGTATTCAGAGGCATGTAGCCTCTGAACCAGGAGTTTGAATATAGCCACTATGATTAGCAGCCACCAATAGCCCTATTCTCTATGAAACTCAGACAGCAATAATCTTTTCAGGGTTGCCTATCAGGATGCATAAAACAGGGATTGGCAGACCTCTGGCTTTCCCGATCTACTCTGTCTTTTACTACAACCTTGAGGTCCCCTGACCAGAGCAAGGTGCAAAACAGTGGCTCAAGTGGATGGACATGCCCTAGGAATTAAGGAACAAGTTGCCTCTGAGCAGATGCTCAGGAATTTGTGATAACCAAAACCAACCTCACAAGTCCTTTCACACAAAAATCCACTCCCCCCCCCCCCCAGTATTCTTTTTCAGGAACCTAAGTTTGGACTGGGGCAAAGCTTTTTAGTTGGTGGTATTATTAGACAGTTTGGATGCAGAGACGCTTGCTGGTCCACTGCAGATCACCCCTTCTAGCTACCTTCTGCACAGTCCTGCCATAGGTGGTTTTCAAACTGAGTTCTGGGATACTTTAGAAATGTACCAGAGGATTCTCAATTAGATGAGAACTGAATGGCAAAAAAGCTTGGCTGAAAGGACAGCTCACCCACTGCTAATCGCCCAGTCTTCACTTGGAATCTGGAGTTGTAGTAAAGTGTTGGGTTTGTTCTAAGTTATGCTCCCAGTTGATGCAGGTGATAAGTTCCAACTTGACCGATGATGTGCACACACTAAAACAGCGTTCTCCCCTGGGGCCCTCCAGATGTTTTGGACTTCATAAGAACATAAGAAGAGCCATGCTGGATCAGACCAAGGGTCCATCTAGTCCAGCATTCTCTTCACACAGTGGCCAACCAGCTGCCGACCGGAAACCCACAAGCAGGGCAGAGCACAACAGCAGCCTCCGACCCATGTTCCCCAGCAACTGGTGTACACTGGGTCACTGCCTCTGGTTCTGGAGGTAGCAAATAGCCATCAGGACTAGTAGCCATCGATAGCCTTCTCCTACATGAATTTGTCCAACCCCCTTTTAAAGCCATCCAAATTGGTAGCCATCACAACATCCTGTGGTAGCAAATTCCATAGTTTAACTATGCGCTCTGTGAAGAAGTACTTCCTTTTATCTGTCCAGAATCTCCCACCAATCAGCTTCATAGGATGACCCCCGGTTCTAGTATTTTGAGAGAGGGAGAAAAATGTCCCCCTATCCACATTCTCCACACCATGCATAATTCTGTAGACCTCTTATCATGTCTTCCCTTACCTTCCTTTTTTCCAAGCTAAACAATCCCAGCTGTTGTAACCTTCTCTCATGGGGGAGATGCTCCAGTCCCTTGATAATTTTAGTTGCCCTGTTCTGCACTTTTTCCAGCTCGACAATATATTTTTTTAGGTGTAGTGACCAGAACTGGACACAGTATTGCAAGCTTGGCTGCACTATAGATTTGTATAGGGGCAGTATGATATTGGCAATTTTATTCTCAACTCCTTTTCTAATTATGCCTAACATGGAGTTTGCCCTTTTTACAGCGGCCGCACACTGGGCTGACATCTTCATTGAGCTGTCCACCACAACCTGGGACTTCAACTCCCATCAGTCCCAGCCAGCATGATCAGTAGTTATCAGTAGTTAGGAATCCTAGGAATTGTAGTCCAAAACATCTGGAGGGTGCCAGGCTGGGAAAGACTGCACTAAAACGTGCGTCTACCATAGAACTTCTGTCTCCTGCACTGGATTCTAGGGCATGTGCACAGTTCATGAGACAAACATAAAGAAAAAATTAAGACAGGCAAAAAACAAAGCAGAAGTCCTATCTTCAAACCTCATCTCTGCCATGAATTTATTAGGTGGTCTTACTCAAGTCAGTATTTCTCAACTACAATCTTTCCAGCTGCCTTTTGGGGTATAAATTATCCTTCTTTACAAGGCTGTTGTAAGGATTACTAATATAATATTAATTTTGAGTTCTGGAATGTTACTTCCTGTATCTTAAGGAATGTCCCTTCTTGTGTTTTATTATCTCTCAACTGGAGGTATGATGGGAAATAGTGAGATCTTACATTTTTTCAGTAGTGGCATTCCTCCCTCCCCAGAGAAGGAAATTACTTTTTGATGTTGACTTTCAGCAGAGATAGATGTTATTGAGCACACTGGATTTATTTTATTGTCTTGTCTAATTGACTTATTTACTGTGTTAATGCTTTTCATAATTAACAATTTATAGTTTGTAGGGTTTTTTTAGGGTATATTGGATTTTTTTTTTACTGTTAAGCCACTTTGAAAGATGGAGAGCAGTATACAAATGCATAAATAAATGACATCTCAAAGTATTTGGAACACTCCAAAGCACTAAATAAATGCTATTGTTATTAGGTGAAGATTTCAAACACATGACTAGGTTAGGACATATGGATGCTCTTTTTTCTTTTTGAATTAGTAGCCCTGTTTATTCTGTCATTAGGTGTCACTTTAGCCTGATTTAGACAATCAAATCTTGGCTTAATAATTCAGGATATGCACTGGCTGCATGTCCCCATACACAGCCCCTTTACTACTTTGCTCCTCCCTTCACGTGAGCAGTGAAACAAATCAGGAAGCCACACATAAACATAGTTCCCCGTTATATACCAACTGAGAAATATGGTTAATAGCTTCCAAAGAAGCCAGGATCAGAAGGCAGCTTTAAATGATGGCTTAAATTAAGCTTATAAATCCTGGCTTGTTTGGAAGCTGTTAATCATAGTTCCTGGTTCACACTTAACAAGAAGCTGTTAAGTGCAGCTTCCTGACTTCTTTAGTCGCGTGCACAACAGAACAGCAAAGCGGCTGCAAGCAAGTTTACACAGTTCATGCATATTATTTGATTATCCAAATACAGCATGTTATTATAGTGTACTTTGCATCGCTGTCATTGTAGCAGTACAGATCATCCACCATGCATTCCCAGGGACAGGGATGAAGAAACCACCCTAGTTCCACAAGATGAGTTGTGTGTTATTGTTTTTACAGTCTCTCACACTGCTACCTATCTTGTGAGTTTGAATAATCATGATCAAAGACCTGCATACAATACAGATAAACTAAACAATCCCATTCCACAATTCATTTCCGGAAGATAACCATTCTATTATTGCATCATTCTCTCTGCATTCAAAGTTGAAAAAATAATACCTGTAGAATCAGAGCAGCTTTTTGTTGTCTTGTTTTTGGTAGGCTGTGGGAAGGAAAGATCTGAGCCCCAAGGGAAACTCATGCAGCTTGACAGAGCGGAAGGTGAGAGTCTCTTGGGGTGCATCTACATAAGCAAAAAAAAAAAAATCCATTTTGTAGATGGTAGCAATGGTGGTTGCTGGGTAGTGCTCTGGCAGTTTATCTCCTGGTATATTGCCCTTTACAAATGGAGTTGTTTACAAGGATGTTACCAATTATACCAAGTGCTGTGGAAAGTTGCCCACTCCTCATGGGTTGGGTGGAGCTTAAGAGGCAACTTGAAAACAAGTCACAGGCTACACTTACAGTTGTTTACTCAGCCTTCTTTCATAGATAATAATGTAGAACAACACCACTGGGAACAGGTTTTTTAAATCATAAAAGGAAAATGCACAGATTTTATCATTTCAAAAGAGGCCATGTTTGAATATTAGGCACAAATCTTTTTTTTGTTCAAAAAAGAAAAGAAGACCCTTATGCTTGCGTACAACAGGTGCTTTCTTTGTTCTAGCACACACACACCCCTGTTTTAGGCTGGCACCATTCTTATTCCTGTGAAAAATCATTGGTTTTATTTTCTACTGATGGTAATGTACCAATATTTGTACCTCTCTAAGGTGGAGCTTGATATTCTCAGTACTGTCCTGAGGATCCCTGAGATTAGAAGAGAACTACCTCAGGAGTTCCTTGGCTGTGTGATACACGATATAATTGTGTATATGTGACAATCTGACATGGGGGGGGCATAACTGGAGTCACTTGATATGTGAGGCTTGGGCTAACCTCACAGATTGTGACAGGTGATAACAGACCTGTTAATCCTTCCCTACATCCCTTGTGCCTTGATAATGGCTCATTCCTGCCTTCGTATTGTTAGAAAGGCACTTTAATCCTTATTCAAGAGTATTCCACAATTCCCTTAGAGGGCGTCCAGCCTCCAACGTCTTATTTTCTTCTCAAATTCTCTTTTCTGCTTCCTTCTCCCTCTCAGTCATTGCTTTTCATCCTTTTGCGTCCCTTCCTTACATTTCTTGAAGCCCAATGGAATCATTATCATCAACAAAGACATAAAGGGGCTACAGGGGGTGTTATGTTTAGCCCTTCTCCAGATTTTTCCAGGTTCTGAATTGCACAGAAAGCCTACACAGGTAGAAAAGGCAGAAATTCTCTCTCAACTTATGAGGGGCCAGGAGGAGCCATGGGGCTAAACACATGGCCCTGCAGTCCCTTTGTATCTGTTTTGATAGTAACAACTGCAATGGGCTTGAGTTGCCATGGGGAAAGATACTACCCTGTATCTACCTCCTTCTGACAGCCTTACATTGGACAGTTTGGACAGTACTGTTTTTACTGCCTGGCAATGGCTCCCCAGAATTTTAGGCAAGAGTTTTTCCTTCCGTACCTTGAGATTCTGAGGATCACACCTTGCACCTTCTGCATGCAAAGCATGTGCTCTACCACTGACCTATGGCTCCAGCATTTAGACTAGGATTGATAACAGAAGGAAGATACTGAGATTGACTAGAATTATTTATTTATTTATTTATTGCATTTATACCCCGCCTTTTTTCCTCTTGCAAGGAACCCAAGGCGGCTTACATTATCCTCCTCCTCTCCATTTTATCCTCACAACAACAACCCTGTGAGGTGGGTTGGGCTGAGAGTGTGTGACTGGCCCAAAGTCACCCAGTGAGCTTCCATGGCCGAGTGGGGACTAGAACCCGGATCTCCCAGCTCCTAGTCCAACACTCTTGCCACTACACCACACTGGCTCATCCAATGTACAATGTAGCTTTTCCAACTGTGTAACAGAAAGATGCAGCATTTGAGGGCCATTTCAGATCTGAGAGCAAAAGCACAGATTACTTTAAAGATGTAGCTAGCAGCTATATCTTTTTGTTTTTGTTTGTTTTTTACCCTAGAGTAAGTGCAGGTGCCCCTTCATGGATCACTGCCTTGTTGTGGTGAAGGGGCTTGCGTAACTCAGTGAAGCCATAAGCTATGCCGTGCAGGGCCACCCAAGATGGACAGGTCATGGCGGAGAGTTCTGACAAAATGTGGTCCACTGGAGAAGGAAATGGCAACCCACTCCAGTATTCTTGCCAAGAAAACCCCATGGAACGTATCACAAGGCTAAAAGATATGATGCCGGAAGATGAGCCCCTCAGGTCGGAAGGTGTCCAATATCCTACTGGGAAAGAGCAGAGAGTATTTCCAAGTAGCGCCAGAAAGAGTGAAGCGGCTGGGCCAAAGCCGAAAGGACACTCAGCTGTGGATGTGTCTGGTGGTGAAAAGAAAATCCGATGCTGTAAAGAACAATATTGTTTAGGAACCTGGAATGTAAGATCAATGAATCAAGGTAAGATGGAGGTGGTCAAACATGAGATGGCAAGACTGAACATCGACATCTTGGGAATCAGTGAACTAAAATGGACAGGCATGGGTGAATTTAATTCAGGTGACCATCATATTTACTGATGTGGGCAAGAATCCCTTAGAAGAAATGGAGTAGCACTCATAGTCAACAAAAGGGTGGGAAAAGCAGTACTGGGGTACAATCTCAAAAACGATAGAATGATCTCAGTACGAATCCAAGGCAAACCATTCAATATCACAGTAATTCAAGTCTATGCCCCAACCACTGAGGCCGAAGAAGCTGAGGTTGATCGGTTCTATGAAGACCTACAACACCTTCTAGAACTAACACCAAAAAAAGATGTCCTCTTCATCATAGGGGATTGGAATGCTAAAGTAGGAAGTCAAGAAATCACCGGGATAACAGGCAAGCATGGCCTTGGTGTACAAAATGAAGCAGGACAAAAGCTAATACAGTTTTGCCAAGAGAACACGCTGATCATAGCAAACACTCTTTTCCAACAGCACAAGAGGCGACTCTACACATGGACATCACTAGATGGTCAATATCGAAATCAGATTGATTATGTCCTTTGCAGCCAAAGATGGAGAAGCTCTATACAAACAGTAAAAACAAGACCTGGAGCTGACTGTGGCTCAGATCATGAGCTTCTTGTTGCAAAATTTCGGCTTAAATTGAAGAACGTAGGGAAAACCACTAAACCATTCAGGTATGACCTAAATCATATCCCTTATGAATATACAGTGGAGGTGAGGAATAGATTTCAGGGATTAGACCTGATAGACAGAGTGCCTGAGGAACTATGGCCGAGGTCTGTAACATTGTTCAGGAGGCAGCAACTCAATCCATCCCCAAGAAAAAGAAAAGCAAGAAAGCCAAGTGGCTGTCTGAGGAGGCTTTACAAGTAGCTGAAGAAAGAAGGGAAGCGAAAAGCAAAGGAGAAAGGGGAAGATATATCCAACTGAATGCAGAGTTCCAGAGAATAGCAAGGAGAGACAAGAAGGCCTTCTTAAATGAACAATGCAAAGAAATCAAGGAAAACAACAGAATGGGAAAGACTAGAGATCTCTTCAAGAAAATCGGAGATCTCAAGGGAACGTTTTGTGCAAAGATGGGCATGATAAAGGACAAAGAAGGCAGGGACATAACAGAAGCAGATGAGATTAAGAAGAGGTGGCAAGAATACACAGAAGAACTATACAGGAAAGATCTGAATGTCCCTGATAGCCATGATAGTGCGGTCACTGAACTTGAGCCGGACATCCACGAGAGTGAAGTCAAGTGGGCCTTAGGAAGCATTAGTAACAACAAAGCTAGTGGAGATGACAGTATTCCAGCTGAGCTATTTAAAATCCTAAAAGATGATGCTGTTAAAGTGCTGCACTCAATATGCCAACAAATTTGGAACACTCAACAGTGGCCGCAAGACTGGAAAAAGTCAGTTTACATTCCAATTCCAAAGAAGGGCAACGCCAAAGCGTATTCAAACTACCGCACAATTGCGCTCATTTCACATGCCAGCAAGGTGATGCTCAAAATCCTACAAGCTAGGCTTCAGCAGTATGCGAACTGAGAACTACTTGAAAGGTTGTCACAGAGAAGAAGGCCAGGATCTCTTCTTGATCATCCCAGAGTGCAGGACACGGAATAATGGGCTCAAGTTACAGGAAGCCAGATTCCGGCTGAACATCAGGAAAAACTTCCTGACTGTAAGAGCAATACGACAATGGAACCAATTACCTGGGGAGGTGGTGGGCTCCCCCACACTGGAGGCCTTCAAGACGAGGCTGGACAGCCATTTGTCAGGGATGCTCTGACTTGGATTCCTGCATTGAGCAGGGGGTTGGACTCGATGGCCTTGTAGGCCCCTTCCAACCCTACTATTCTATGATTCTATGAACTACTGGAAGTACAAGCTGGGTTTTGAACAGGCAGAGGAACTAGAGATCAAATCGCCAACATTCGCTGCATCATGGAGAAAGCAAGAGAATTCCAGAAAAACGTCTATTTCTGCTTCATTGACTATGCTAAAGCCTTTGATTGTGTGGATCACAACAAACTGTGGCAAATTCTTAAAGTGATGGGAGTACCGGACCACCTTACCTGTCTCCTGAGAAACCTGTACGAGGGTCAAGAAGCAACAGTAAGAACCAGACATGGAACAACCGATTGGTTCAAAATTGGGAAAGGAGTATGACAAGGCTGCATATTGTCACCCTGCTTCTTTAATTGACATGCAGAGTACATCATGAGAAACGCCAGGTTGGATGAATCACAGGTCGGAATTAAGATTGCCGGGAGAATTATCAACAACCTCCGATATGCAGATGATACCACCCTAATGGCAGAAAGCGAAGAGGATCTCAAGAGCCTCTTGTTGAGGGTGAAAGAGGAGAGTGCAAAAGCTGGTTTGAAACTCAACATTCAAAAAACTAAGATCATGGCATCTGGCCCCATCACTTCCTGGCATATAGAAGGGGAAGAAATGGAAGCAGTGACAGATTTTACTTTCTTGGGCTCCAAGATCACCGCAGACGGTGACTGTAGCCATGAAATTAAAAGACGCTTGCTCCTTGGGAGGAAAGCTATGGCCAACCTAGACAGCATAGTAAGAAGCAGAGACATCACCTTGCCGACAAAGGTCCGTCTAATCAAAGCTATGGTTTTCCCAGTAGTAATGTATGGCTGTGAGAGCTGGACTATGAGGAAGGCTGAGCGCCGAAGAATTGATGCTTTCGAACTGTGGTGCTGGAGAAGACTCTTACGAGTCCCCTGGACTGCAAGGAGGTCCAATCAGTCAATCCTAAAGGAAATCAACCCTGAGTGCTCATTGGAAGGATAGATACTGAAGCTGAAGCTCAAATATTTTGGCCACCTAATGCGAAGAGAAAACTCCCTGGAAAAGACCCTGATGCTGGGAAAGACTGAAGGCAAAAGGAGAAGGGGACGGCAGAGGATGAGATGGCTAGATAGCATCACCGATGCAATGAATATGAACTTGAAACGCTCCGGGAGAGAGCGCAGGACAGGAAGGCTTGGCGTGCTATGGTCCATGGGGTCACGAAGAGTCGGACACGACTGAACGACTGAACAACAACAAGTGCAGGTGTCTTTAGTGCGGGGAGTAGGGGACTTTAACCTTCTCTCCCACTGTACCTGGAATATATATTGTCAAATAGTGATAATTTGCTTAATGGATCACTGTTTGGCAAGATTAATTGCAGGCATGCCCCGCCCCCCAATCCAAATCATGGAAGAAAGTGTTAAAGCCTCCTACCCCACACTCACTAGGATCCCAGTCCAGATGCATGTATTCTAGAATTAAAAAGACATCGCTGCTAGCTAAGTCTTTAAAAAGTAATGTGTGCTTTGGGTCTTACATTGTCAGGCTGTACACTTAGCGGGGAGCCACTGTCAGCCCTTGTTCCTTGAGAAATGTATCTGGGCGATACTTTTCTTTGTTATATTTACATGTCACATAAGTGGGTGTACGCATGAAAAGGGTAACTGTTTAATAAATTGCTGTTAGGTTTTATTGATTGCTGCTTTTGTCTGTTTCATTTTGATTTTAGTTGTGCTTTGTTTTTAATTGCTTGCAAGCTGTTGGGGGGGGGGGTTGGTCTGAAAAACAGCATAGAAATGCTGATATAATAGTAAAGAAGCCCTTCACCTCAGATGGAAGATGTCTTTATATTTTTAGAACTGACTGGTAAAATGTTTAGTCATTCAAGTTGACTATGCAATTTGATTGATCAGTCTAAGAGCTTCTTCTTTTATTTGAAAACAGAAATTACTATATTAAAAAAAATCTCCTTCTTATGGTTTTTCATAAACCCTATGCAGAAATTCTTCTCTGCGTGATGAGAAAAAGGATCATGATCACTGTGGCCAGCCCCTCTTGGTTTCTACGCCTGAAGTCTATATATAGAACAAAATGTCTGCATAGGGTTCTGTTCGAGGTGGGGGTGGGGGGAGGGAAGGGTAAAACTACAGATGACTGACACCTCATGCAAACTGCCCAGTGCATATTTGATGTCCAATGTGTGGAAATCAGGCACATAGAAGGGATGAGTCTTCTGCTATGATCATCCCCTGCTCACCTGCACAGGTATGATCATGCTGCATGTATATCTCTCAATGCAGCATTCCCAAACCTGGTACCCTCCAGGTATGTTGAACTGCAACTCCCATCATTCCCAGCTGCATGGCCACCATCAGAGTTGCAGTCCAATACCTTTGGAGGGCACCAGGTTGGGGAAGGCTGACTTGATCTCTCATCAATTCATATGTGAAGTTCCTCTAATGGAAAGTATTCTACTTGAGATGATGTGAAACCACTATCTAGTGTTTGACATGCGATGGCTCTTTTCACTCACACAAATTACCAACTTGATGCTTGCAGAAACGAGAACTTAGTATCATGTTCTGCTGTACGTGGGGGTGGACAAAACCTCAATTCATTCTGGTTTGTATTTTTTTATCATTCATAATTTCCCCCTCCTTTCCATAATCAAGAATTGTTTTGTCACATTCATCAGAGTCCCCTAGTTTTGATATTTCTTTTAGAAATGGGGTTGTGTTGGGAAAATCCTATTACCTGTTGTCTTGTAGCTGTTTCCATGTCTATAGAATCTTTAAAATAATTTTTTTAAAGCCCAGATTAAAGCATTTTAAAGCAAGAAAAGAGAAAGTTCAGACTTCCTATATTTAAATATAGAATCAAAAACTTGTTTTTTGATGCAATTATTTGCATGTTTACCTGAGAGTAAGTCCCACTGAACACGGTGTGACTTGCTCCTCAGTAAACTTGCACAGGATTGCAGGATTATACTGTTAATGTTTGGCTACAATAGTAAATATATGTACCATGGAACTTGTCAGACTTACTGTGGAATAAACATGCTTTGGATTGTGTGGTTCTTCCCCATCTTGTCATGCATGTACCCATGTGTCATAGGCCAGCTTGGGCAATGGGCAAAGCTATTGTTCTGATAAGACAAGTAGTAAACTGAACAGCAGCTATAGTAAAGTAGTTGTTTATAACGCTTTCTGATTACATGGTAGCATAATGTACATTTCAGACCCATTGCTTCCAGTGTACATTTTGCCTCTTTCCCACCAAACTGAGCTTTGAGGAGGGTGACACTGTGGTATGAAAGTTCCACACAATTGGCTCATGCTGTGTGGTACTGCATGGGATTGTATCATAGTAAGCAACTCTGATGGTTACAGGTACATGTAACGGGGCTGGATTTTGTTAGCTTCCAGTCTGGATGAGGTGGATATTTTATAGGAAATTTAGTTAGTGGGGGATCCTGTTTCAGGGCAGTTGATAGAATAAGAAGTCTTTCAGGTGCACGTCCAGTCCAACATTGTCCTTGAAGATATATCTTTTCCTCTTCCAGAGACATCTCTCTCAAAGTTATGTGTGGCTGAATATTCTTTGACAGGAGCAGGAGAGGTCACGACTATAAGCAGAGGAGAATGATGGTCATACTGGCACTAGATCCGTGTCAGTTTTTAGTAAGTCAGAGGAAATGTGCCAGGCATAGAGATACCAATCAACTGGTTGACAGGTGTAGCAATTTTGCCTCACAGAATTCTCCAGAGTTGTTGAGTCTGTACGCTTTAGCTCGACTGAGATTCTGTTTATTTTGTTAAGAACTTTAGTAGAAGGCCTGGTTTGTAATGCATCTTAGTACTCCTTTCCAAGGGTTTATGGTATATTTCTGAGTAAAGCCCCTGAAAGCCATTTTAATAATTACTCTTTTGCATTTGTGTGTTTTTTTAATAAAAAATATATAGCAGGTATGGCCAACCACCGCACTCAGGGTCATATTATGAGCCAGTGGACCCCTGGTACACGAAGTCATTTATTCACATGTCATTTATTTGATTTGCATAAGGTTTTCCTGAAAGAGGGATGCCTACTTATGGTAGGTACATATGGTACACTTCTCTCTCTCTCTCCTCCTCCCCCTCCTCCCCTGTCCCCCCTTGAACAGACTTAAACCATGAAATCAGCCTTCATCAGATTGCACTAATTTCAGAGAGAAGAGAGTGTATAAGAGAAACCAGATTGTTTGCTTATCATGTTCTATCCTGCACATCGATATCCCAAGTGGTGTCTGTAACAAGGAATGCCTTTCATCAGTGTTGGATGATGAACCAGCTACGTCCCTTCAATAAAATTCTATGTAGCATGGGGTATGTAGCCTGGGCGTGCTCTTCGATTAATCTCTGTCACTGGAGGCCCAAGTAGCCTTGGTGGCAAAGACCACCTATTACTAGCTTTGACTGGTATAACAGCTAAGACCGGTGATATTGTGGTAAATTCTAAAGTACATGCCATCATCATGACAATCCCCATAGCCACACCCCAAGGAGAGTAGAAAAATTCAGGCAGCTATGTTGTGTGTTGATCCATATTAACAAGCCACTTCTAGTAGTTTCATCTCCATCAGAAATAGGTCTTTTGTAAAAGCTAATGGTCTTAATTGCTCATTTAAGAGTGCTGAGGCTCTTATCGTAGGCTTAGTTCCTCCCCCCTGCCCCCATCTGTACCGGGTAGAGAGCCGGTTACTATGGTCAGAACTTTTTTTGTGGCCCGCCCTCCACTGACATGCTTGCTTGGTGCTCACTCTTCTTTTTGATGCCAAGTTGTTGCTGTTTAGTCGTGTCCGACTCTTCCTGACCCCATGGACCATAGCATGCCAGGCCTTCCTGTCCTCTGCTCTCTCCCGGAGTGTGCTCAAGTTCATATTCATTGCATCGGTGATGCTACCTATACTATTTAGATACATTCTGAGAAATGGGCACCTTCATGGTTTGTCTCTGTTGCTGATCAAATCTACTGTTGTATTTTTATAATCCACGTTCAGTTTCTCATTCACTTTGTCTTATATTTATCTGTGAACTCTATTTTTAAAATGTATATGTTAGCTACCCTGGAGACTGAAATGTTAGGATGCAAGATAGAAAGATTTTAAATAAACCAGTTGTCTGTAAAATGTTAATATCAATAATAACTCTGTTAAAATATCTGAAAGTTGGTTAGCAAATTGCTTTGCCTTTCACTTATCCTCTCCTGCCCTCCATTCCCTCTTTCAAAAGACTATATTGGCTTATTCAGGGATTCTCAAATTGTATTAGAAACCTAGGAAGCTGCCTTAAACCAGCTAACACTATTTGGGAGTGGCTCTCCAGGGTTTCTCGTAGAGATTTTTCATGTGACCTGCTACTGGATCCTTGTAACTGACAATTCTGTGGTTTTATTTTTTAGCTTCTTTTAACATTTTATAACATTTTATAACATTTTATTTAATGCCTTTCTCAGAAAAAGATACAAGATGTTAACAACAAAGTTTAAAATGTACAAAAATGTACAATAATTTAAATACCAGAACCTGATAAAATTAAACTAAATTAACTAAATTAAAAAGCCCCATCATGTGCCATCAAATGCCTGGGAGTAGAGGAAAGCCTTAACCTAGCGCTGAAAAGATGACAATGTTGGGGCCAGGCGGACTTCACTGGGGAGTGTTCCATAATCGGACCCATCACCAAAAAGGCGCTCCCCCTGGGAACCGGGGACCTTCTGCAGGCAAACTTGTGTACCACTGAGCTCAGGTCCCCCCCTTACAGTGTGACCCCCACTGTTGGATCCTTCCTGAGTGTAACAAAGAACCAAACTATATAATCAGGAAAGTCACATGACATATTTGTTGCTGGTCTCTACCACTTCATACTGCAACTTGCTGATCAATTTTTTGAATGTTCCTTTGTATTAAAAATAATTATGGCTGAGGTTGAACATTGACCTGTTTCTGTTTTGGAGGAAAAGGGATCCCTTGCTTTTGACGTGGCCCTAAAAATAATCTCCCTGCACATTCAAAGCTAGCCTGCAGAAGAGAAAGCTAGGCAAGAATGTGCTGAGGGGGTCTGTGGTGGCAGATTCTAGTAGTTTCCTACTTTCAGTTTGTCACGATAACTTCAATATATATAATATTTTATATCCTTTTATGAAAACTAGCAGATAGAGATCCTGACTTAGACCTGTTGGTAGTCTGGGTTCATAGTGAGTGACTGACTGACTGGCTACCCCCCCCCCCCAATCTTGCCCTTCCTCCAAAGAGCTTGGTGCAGTGTACACTGCTCTGTCCCCGTTTTATCCTCACAGCAACCCTACAAGGTAGCTTAGGCTGCATCGTAGGGATTGGCTCACGGTCACCCAGGGAGCTTCATGTAATACATGTTATTCTTTCACAGTCTGAAAGTACGGTTTTTCTGATGTAACAGTGTGCCTACAATTTTAATCCAGTAAAAAGTATGCCTAAAGTTGGGAAACATTGAATTAGTGGATTATGTGTTTGTCTCCTTGCTGGGGAAAATCTTTGACTACATGGGGGTTGACTTTTTTACCTGAGTCATCTAGAATTATCTGAGGACAAGGGATCTAAGACAAATGGCATTTGATTCCTTCTAACTTATATGATGATTAAGTTGGCTCACTGCACCTGCCCTATGAGAACTGAGGCAATTTGCTTCAGCTGGCTGCAGGCCTCTCCCCTCCTTCACAGAAGTTGTGTCTCCTATGCAGGTGAGATGGGGAAATTCGGGTATATTGGGGGGATTGTGAATATAATTCATTTCTGGAGAGGAGGTTCTTACAATTTCATAAAAGTGTTTGTTTCCTCCCTTTTAAAAACCATTTTAAAATGCCAGTCAGTTTGCCTTGAAGCCTGCTGCACTGCCGCACACTTTGAAAATGGGCAGGTGAATATGCTCCTTCCTGGGAAAAACACTATGTTATGACTTTGCATCGTTGCCATAGCATTGTGTAGGGAAATGATGGTTGCCGCTATTGGCAGCCCATACGGGCAGTCGTCTTTCTTCCATTCAATGCCATGCCAACAATGCAACATCATCTCATAGGGTCAGGGAAGGGCATAATCATTCAGCCATTTTCAAAGCATGAAACTGCTGGTTGGCACTTTAAAATTGTTTTTAAAAAGAAAAAAAAGGACCCATTGGATCCCCTTGTTAAACTGTAAGTTAAGGAATCCTCCCAAACCTTCACTTCTTCCACACAAACCTGTCATCCATCCTCCCAGTCTTCCGAGTGGCATTTTAAAATGGTTTTTAAAAGGGAGGAAACAAACACTTTTATCAAATTGTAAGAACCTCCTCTCCAGAAATAAATTATATTCACAATCCCCCCAATATACCCGAATTTCCCCATCTCACCTGCATAGGAGACACAACTTCTGTGAAAGAGGGGAGAGGCCTGCAGCCAGCTGAAGCAAATTGCCTCAGTTCTCATAGGGCAGGTGCAGTGAGCCAACTTAATCATCATATAAGTTAGAAGGAATCAAATGCCATTTGTCTTAGATCCCTTGTCCTAAGCATCAGTCTTCAGAGTTGCCTCCTCTGAATGTACCAAAAATGTTAGATGGAGAATGTTATATGAGTTACATACTTCAAGCTTTACTTAAAACTTAAGTCAGTGCTTGGAGAAACACAGCCTGTACTGAGGTAGTGAAATCCCAGATGAGCCAATGTTTCAAGGTGTTTGCCCTGAAATTATTTATGCTTATCGGTGGAGGACAAGTACAACCGGTAAATTTGCACTACATCGGTAGCCCAACAGTTCATCTCTGCTGCTGATGTGACTGTGAATAATTTATAAACACGTTATCCGAAACCGTGGAAAGGGTCATTAGCATTTTAATGAAAACAATATAGGCATTGTACTAAATCTTTGCATTCTGTTTTCTTCTTCTTCCTTCTCCTCCAGTAAAACAGTTCCACTGAGTGCTTTGAAAACAGCTGACGACACGGGATAATGTGCTGACTGGCACTATGGGCAGGCGATACCCAGGGGCTCACTATCGTCAAAGCAATTCATGTATGTATGTGAGTCCTCCCCCTACTTGTCCATTTAAAAACAAAACAACCCGCCCCCCCCCATAGTGTATCTTGGTTGACTTTAGCCTTTAAAATTGCAGTGCCTGCATCCCCTGCTGTATAAATAATGATGTATTTGTAATTCTGTATTACAATTTCAGAATTACATGGCAGTATTTTAAAAGAACAAATGGGGTTGTTTTTATAACTAATTGGAGAGCAAAAGGTTTGCTGTGGACTAGTTGCCAGTTTCGCTGTTTGAATTTCTCAACTAACTTTTATGCACAGACCAAATCACAGATATGTTAGGTCTTTATGCCATTTTAATCTTCATGAAGTGACACACTCAATCCATGTACACTGTCTCACATACAGGTTTGCAGAATGTTTGTCCCTGGGATATTTTTCATGAAGCACATGGCCAAAAGCAGCACAATATAATTCTAAGTTTGCAATCCCTGTAGAACAGGGGTGGGCAACTTGTGGCTCTCCAAATGTTTTGGCCTACAACACCCATCAGCCCTAGCCAGCATAACCAATGAGAGACCATGGGAGTTGTAGGCCAAAATATCTGGAGGGGCCACAAGTTGCCCACCCTTACTGTAGGGTGACCTCTTACGTATCACCAAAAAAGAGGACAAAAGGAGACACAGACTTGCATAAATAAAATTTGCCAATGCTAATAATTTATATGTATAAATGCAGATTTAGAAATAATTTAAGTAGAAATACAGTACATCTCCCCACAGTGACCTGAGTACCTGTTCATTCTGCTGTTCTGGGGCTGTTTGGGGACAATATCAAGGCCTCTGCTAGCTTTAAACTGAACTTGGACTCAGCAGATAGAGGACACCTTCAAACAGAGGAGTGTCCTCTTTAAACCAGGGCACATAGCCGCCCTCTACCAAGAAAAGTGTTCCCAAATTCTGAAGCTGGTATTTCTTTTGCTGTCACATACACACATACAGTGAGTGGCTCTGAATGTTATCCACAAGGAGAAGAGAGGAAGCTCAAGTGATTGCACTACTACTTTTTGCTCACGTATGACCCACACAATGAAATGCATAAGTTCCTGATAAGGGTACATCTCACCACATGTGTGCAAGCTCCTGCTTCAAACTTTACACGGGAAGCACATGCTGCATACGTTTTCTCTCCAGCTGTGCCCCACAATTCAAACTCCAAAAATCAAACCTGTTTGACTTGTTAAATATTTTCAGTACTAAAAGTACTGAAGCCTGTTGAAAGCCAATGGGGGTTCAGCATCCAAATCTTTCCAGCTCTTTACAAAATGCTGTTCAATGAAATATATCCCTGGGTGCATCAGCATACATGCTTCCCAAGTTCTTGGTTCAGTGCTGCAGCACAAATCCAGAATTAGAGGGAACCATACTTGAGGAAGGAAGGCATGGTTCTGTGTGGGGATTTATGTATTAGCTATGGTTCTTCTCCCACATGGGGTCACTGCCCATGATTTCCTGTACTTGCTATATGGATAGGTGGAAGATCAACATGGGTTGTGCACAGGTACTTTATGGTTTGAGAATATCAGGTGTGTTGAATGAACATCAGTGAGACATCTATAAGGACATGTCCCTAGTCTAACTGAGGCATGTGTTCTATTTAGCTATCCCTTTCCAGTGTGAACTCAATGCTTGCTTATTTCTTCCTTGCTGAAAAAGCAGTTCAGGGAGCTTATCACAGTTGACCTTGCTTTGCTTCCATCTCCCACTGAGGTCAGTTTTTGGTAAAAGGTTTAAATGCTACTTTAAAGTTTGCAACCTGCCCTTTTAATCTCCTTGAAATAGTAGCTGACATGTGGCTGTCCCTGTGGCTACTGTCAGTGATAATCCACAAGCCTTCAGGCTTGGTGATATATTCCAAGATATGTCAAATGATCTTCTCAGGAGGCAGTACATGAAATGTCCTTTGTGATTCCCCCTGTCCCACCCCCATCACACAATTTTAATTACTGTGTTTCAAGTCTTGGAATTTTTGCTGATGCTCTAGGCTACTAAGATAACGCCAGCTTTCTTTGCCTTGCAATGATTTCTTTTACTGAATGGTATTCAGGACAACATTTTTAGTAATAATTTTCTTTTGAAGTGCATTCACAACTTATCTTACTAGTCAACCTGTTGTTGCAGTAATAACAGCAGCATCTGTGGCTTCCCCACCCTATTTCCTTGCGCCAAAGAACTCTTTTACAGTTTGTTCCTGCCCTCCATACAATTTCCATTGTGCTCCCCCATATACACAAATGCGTTTTCCTTGTCCCAAACTGGGGCAAGACGTTTTGCTTGGGCTTTTTAGTTAGCTCAAAGCTGTTAACAGGCTGGATTAAAGCTACAGTTTTTAATACATCTGTTCTGGGGCAAGAAATACCTGTCCAATCTTTAGGTATGTGTCTGTTTTAAATGGTCTAGCTAGAGATGTGGAGGCTTGGAAAAAAACTGGAAAAAATCAGGAAAAAATAGTTTTTTTTCTGTTTTTTTCCAAGGACCATTTTTGTTTTTTTCTGAAAAACTGGAAAAATTCAACAGCTTTGGATTATGAAAGATTTTCTCTTAGAATTTAAGATAAGGTATTTATATATTGTTACCCAGCCTTTACTCCCCACAAAATGATTTCTAGAAACTATGTAATAAGAACACTTTTATAGAGACACTAGACATGTAAAATGTCTGGAAATAATGAAGCCATGGGGGAAAATATTTTTTAATTCTTTCTGTAAGATTCCCAGCATAGTTAGTTCTTTCATTCTGTATTAAAATTATTGATCTGAAGTATATTTTACTAATAGACATTTATGCTCAGTTTCCCAACATGTTTCACCATTCTGCATTCTTGACAGTAAATGTGCATTCTTGACAGCTTGGGTTTTGTTCCTGTGTTTCTGATGCTGTAGCAGTTATTTAATGTAGTTCTAATCTATTCAGACAATAATTACAAATTTACTGAGTTTACTTTTAAAAGTTTTTAAATAGTTTGCATTTTAAGTCATACATAAAATATCTTTGGGAATAGAAAGGCTGCTTTATGTTCCTAAAGCAGCCATCCCCAACATGGTGCCCTCCAGATGTTTTGGACAACAGTGCCCAGCGTTCCTGACCATTGGCCATGATGCCTGAGGCTGATGGGAGCTGATGTCCAAAATATCCGGAGGGCATCAGGTTGGGGAAGGCTGCCTTAAAGCCACAAAGTGACTTTAGATCTGTAAAGAGTGCTAAAAAAAATAAGTATTGCTTCTTTTTCAATGTTTCCAAAATTCCCATTTTTTTCCAAAAAATCAAGAAAAAACATTCTCCCCCCCCCCTCAAAATTTCTGGAAATTTTACATCTCTAGGGGTAGAACAGATGATACAACTTCCTTACAGAATGCATATCTGCTGGTGTCCTGAGGAAGGTAACTTAGTGAGAGCTGATAACCCAACAAAGGTCTGGGAGAAGACAGTTCCTGATTCACTAGTTGCAGCTGTGTCTGCCTTCTCAGTGGCTACAGCTGGGTCTTTCTCCTCATGTGTAGATCCTGGCTCCAATGTAGACCCTTCCTCCTCAGTAAGCCTTGGGCGAAAGGGTCTTCTGGAAGCCAGGCAGGTGCTCCCAAGTATGACTCTCCACGTCCCACTTCGTTTGCTGCCATGGTGCTCTGGTAAGCCTTAGGATGAGGGAGGAGAGTCAGGAACCATGGCACAGCTCAGGATAGGGTCAAAAGGGGTTTTTGGGAACCTCAGGTGAGGCATCCCTGCAATGGGACTGTTGGTGTTGCCCCATGTTTTCTGTGGGAGTGGGGTTTGTGGAAGAATCCCAATCCCCCTCCGAAGAGGTTTCCCCCGGGGTTTGGGTCAGCCGGGAGCCTGACAACTTGTAAAATTCATATTGTGATGTTTCTGAACCAAGTGGGGAGTGTAATTTTGGAGCTCTTTGAATTGTATTTTTGACAGGACTTAGGCTGCAATCTTAAACACACTTACTATGGAGTAGTCCCCATTGAACACAGTAAGGCTTGCTTCCAAATCAAAGTGCATAAGCTCACACTGTGTAGCCCTCAGAAGATACTGAACCTAAGACATTAGAGATGCCAGGTGGGGATAAAGCTTGTGCTTTCACCACCCAGCTCTAGCTAAAAGGGGGAACTACAACCAGTCAGACAGCAAGGAAACGGTTTGAACAACAGACCAGAGTGGGTTACCTGATGGCCTATAAACAGGCCATCATGTTTGCTTACTCGTCAGCTGTTTTAGTCCCTGTGCCTCCCTCCCCCCAGCAGCCTTGTGGGTCATTTCAGAATGATATGGGGAAAAGGCATTTGTATGTAAGTGGGAATACCTCAGAAGCTGTATGGAGGGTAGAAATAGACTCCCAAATAATTATTTGGTGAACCAATGAAAGACAAGGATATGTCTGACTAGGTATAGATGGTGGCTGTTGGGAATGGTATTAGGGAACATCTGCCCATGTACAGATGTTCATTTTTGTGTGTCTTGTCATAATAATCTCTGGTGAAACCAGTTTTCCAGGATTTTATAGTCCTTCAGGCTGCTCCTTAGCAAAGCTGAAAACAGTCTACAAAAGCGCCACCTATAGATATGTGTACATTTGGGGCGGGGGGGGGGTTGCCATTAGCACCTTTTGGAGAATGGCTGTGATGAATAACACATTTTTACTCTGATAAATGCCTGAAGCTTTCATTTCAACAAAAAAATCCTGGTAAGTAGCCCTCAAAGCAGCAAAGTTAAGCTTGAAAGTGTGTGGGGAATGTTTGGTAAAATCTGAGAGGCAAAGAGATGCCTAAATCAGCATTCCAGTGGTAAAAGGGTTGAGACTCAGTGCTTCATTGGGTTCCTTACCTCTCACTGTGATTGATGAAAGCAAAATAAATAAGAAAATAAAAATAATTTTTTTTATTTATACAAGTTACAGAATGTATACTTTTTGTGCATAATAATTTTGTATTATTATACAGATGAAACCCAGAATGTATTCCGTTTATTATTGTTGTGATTTGTGTAAGACAAGTGGAAGCAGATGCAAGTAGCAAATATGTGTTTTTCCCCATAGCAAAGCTCCCTTAATTACTACATTTGTACAGTGATTATGCTGCCAATACTGGATCAGGTCTAGTAGTGTGGTAGCAGTTGAGGGAAGTTGCTTTATTGAAAACTCTTCCCCAGAATCTACTACCCATTTGCCACTGCAGAACAATTCCTGCTCAAGGTCAGTCCCCTCTGAGCCTTGTTTATTACCCCGTGGACTCCTGCCATTGCCAAAACAGATGTGGAAGATAAGCCAAATTGTGGGATGTCAGGGAGGGGACCAAAGAGAATGGAATGGCGATAGACAGAGGGTGTAATAAGGAATAGAGAGCATGGATTGGATTTAAAATGTACTTATTCATATCACAGTTAAAGGCACCCAGGTAAAAAGACAAATAAAAAGGATATCTGTCCCTACCACCAGCATCAGATTGCCAAAAAATATCTAAGGGTGCAATCCTATGCATGTTTAGACAGAAAAAAGCCCTACAACTCCCAACATTCCCAACATGCTGGCTGGGGAATGCTGGGAGTTGCAGGACTTTTTTTTGAAAATCTAAACAGGCATAGGATTGTGCCTTCAATATCTTTTAAATCTGCTGCCTGTGCAGAGAACGTCTTTAAAGAAATGCTTCATAAAAAATAAAACCTTAACTCCATAGGCTTTCTAATGGAAGGCAAAAAACTGAAGTTTTTGAATTTTAACTCATTTGCAGTAAATACAGTTGTCAGCAAGCAATAGTGGTAGTATATAGAGGTTACACTTCACAAGCTGTAACCTTTCTCCTGCTCTTCATGATAATGCCCACAGTAGTTTTATAGCTGGATTTATTTTATCTATAGTTATGGCTTGTGAGAATGTTGTAGCTTTCCAGAAGGGGAGTGGTATAAATATTCTGATGTATCAAGACCTTAAAGCTTTGGTGATTATGGTTTGGCATTCTTTAGAGAGTTTCAAAGAGAAGGCCTAATAAATTCTTAATTCTTAGATGTCTGCTATGGCCAGCCTTTATGCTTATTTTAATTTAATACAAACTTCAGCAAATTCTGTATACCAGGAAATCCACTCTGCTTTTGTTCAGTTCCCCCACTCCCCAGCTCAACATCTTTGTGAAGAACTGAGTTTAAAGGGCTACAGAACATGCTTGACATCTTCATTTTCCTTGGCAAATATAATTTATTTTAACAACTGGTGACATAAAACAGCAAGTCTGTGAATGCTTTTGGTCCAAAGAAGGCACCAAGGAGCCAAAAATCATGGCTAGTAATAATCTTTAAAAAAAAAAAAATCAAAAGCCAAGATTCTTTAAACAGCCTATAGAATGTACACTAGCCCTCCCTAACCTCGTGCCCTCCAGATGTTTTGGATTACAACTCCCAGCTTTCCTGACCATTGGTCATGCTGGGTGGGGCTAATGGGAGCTGAACTCCAAAACATCTGGAGGGCACCATGTTGGGAAAAGTTGACATAGAATGTTAAGAGAAGTATTTCATATTGCAAAGGTAGTGCTTCTGTACATAAAAAGTGTGACATAAACCAGGCATTTGCAGAGAGAGTCAAACAGTTTCCATTTTTAGGCCTGCTCTCTCCCTATACAAGTCTGAGATAGTATTTGTTCCTAGATGCTAGCATGAGAATTCTAAGTGTCAGGAATTACTCCTTAACTCCAACATGCCTGGAAACGCAAGCTCATCTGACATCACTTGAAACTCCCTCTTCTCTTAGCTCTGCCTCCAAGCTGTCCTTACAAAGGAAACAGAAAGGGGCTGCTGGCAGACTAGTCAACAGCTGGCTCCTTGGCTGGACCTTACATTGAGCATTCAGTACCTGTGTTCAGTCACTGTTTCCATTCCCATGGAGGGAGTTGCAGTGTTCCCACCCCATGAAGGGAGCATATATCTTTACTTGCATAGCCCGCGTGTCCCCCCCCCCCCGGATGTCAAAATTGTGTTGGCCTGTAGGGGAGGCCGATGTGCGTTGACATGAAGGGGCAGAACTAACTACCCCTTCATGCATTCGGTATCCACGGATACTGAACACCTGAATAGGACTGTCAAGTACACTGAATCCTGTCTGAATCCCTGCCAGTTTGCCCAGTCTTGTTTGGGATTACCAGTTCAGTCTCCTTATGTAGCCCATGTCTTAGCCTGCCAATTGCCATTAGGCAACCAGGTACCTGGAGCTTTTCAAACCCTGGCACTTTGCAAGATGGCCATTAGAACTTAGTCATCCATCACCCCTTTCCTAAACTGGTCCAGTTGGGAAGCCTCCCTCCTTCCTCCATATATATATATATATATATATATATATGTGTGTGTGTGTGTGTGTGTAGGGGGAGTTATGTGGGAATTTTGTATGAGAGAGAGAGAGAGAGATGATTTTCTGGACCTAATCTGTAACTTTCCTTGTATGATGCCATATTTGATGTTTGTCTACTGTTGACAAAACTGGTTGAGCCATGCCACTCTGACCAGGCATAAGGTCAGATGTTCAGTCGTAAGTTGTGTCCGACTCTTCGTGACCCCATGGACCATAGCACGCCAGGCCTTCCTGTCCTCCGCTCTCTACCGGAGTGTGCTCAAGTTCATATAAGGTCAGATAGCACTATACAAACCTGTTTTGAAAACTCTTTGAATAAGAAAGGTGATGGCAATGGCCATGACATAAATGCCACATCTGTTCTTTTCTATGAGCTATGAATTCTATGAATTGTCCTTATCTTTTATAGACACCTGTCATTTTTGTATTGCTGGAACATTGCTTTTTGTTTCCCATCAACCAGTTGCCATATTTTGAGGGTTATTATCCAAAAGAAAATTGCAGTTTTGAAGAGGGAAAGCTAACTCAGTTTCCTTGTTTGAGAATGTGTATGGAGCCCTGAATTGCACCTTGTTTAATAGCTGCACATAGCATAGCCACGATTCATCCAAAGTTAAGCCCATTGATTTCTATGAGAAAATTAAGCACGTGCTTACATTTCTCCAGTTGAAATCAATCGGACTTAACAGTGTTAAACTTTGACTGCTTTGTGTCTCATTTCATATTCAAGTACATAATAAAATAGGACTATGTGGGTGACTGGCTGCATTTTCTCTTCCCTGTGCCACCCGCTCCTCTGTAGAACATGTGATCTGCTGCCATTATCAGCAACTGTAACTTGGCAGAAAATTAGGAAGATGGAATTGAGTTTGCAGGATTTGTTTTAATAAAAAAGGTAAGAGATTTGACTTTCCAGAAAATGCATTCATATTTCTGGGCAAAATGTCAGCGTGCTAGTTGTTATGTTTTAATCTACAGGCTGGGGTGTATCATCCCTCCCCCCGCCCCATTGCAACCTCTGGACAGAGTATGTTACTCTCTGCTAAAAGAACAAAACATCATATCCATGCTGTTGCTGATGCTTTCCCCTTAACTCTGTGTGGTGATCTATATTGTGGGAGCAGGGGGCGGGGTTGGGGTTGGTGGCACTCTGTTCTCCCACTTCCATTAATTTATGTTGAAAACCATATCAGGCAATATTGACCTGAATAATTGTATAGGTAAGCATGAATATCAATGAGCTAAGCAATATATTACTAAATAAACCATTTCATGAAGCAACAACAATTAACCAATGGGATAATCTTTCCTCTACTACCTTCCTCTTTAGAGGATGCAAGGTCAGCAGTAGTGCAGTTAGGTAATTTTAGACTTTCGTGGTCTTATGAGGGCCTTCCTCTGTAGATAGCACTGCGTGTTACTTGGCTTACTTCAGAATACGGTAAGCCAGCCCTGCTGTGTTTGGGCCCCTCCCCTGCTCATTCTGCTGACTGGGGGCTCTGGAAAGTCATTCCCTGATGGCACCATTGAAGGTCAGCTACCACCTGTGTTAAAAGAACTGCACTGGTTGTCTATTAGCTACTGAGCCACGTACGAAGCTATGTTATTGCCATGCAAAGCCCTAATCAACTTGGGACCACGATACCTAGCAGACTGCCTTCCCTTATACATACCAAGGCAACCTTTAAGATCAGCAGAGGAGGCCTTGCTGGTCATTCCAAAACGAACAGAATGTTGCTGTGAAATACCCAGATGGTGGGCCTTCTCTGTAGTGGCACCCACCATCTGGAAAACCCTCTCTTGTGTAGTTCAGGAGGCAGAAAATGTGACATCTTTCAAACACCTCCTGAAAACACACTTGTTAAGCCAGGCTTTCCTTGAGCTGTGTAAGTAAATTAATTTTGCTGCTCCATTTTACTGCTCCTTGGTTTTTACTGTAGGTGGATGTGTTTTTAATTCTGTGTTTTAATGCTGTGTTTTTAATATTGTATTTTAATGTTATGAACCGCTGAGAGATTTTATTATATTCAGCGGTATATAAATGCCACAAATAAATAAATAAATAAATATGCATGCAACATAGCAGAAATTGATTGCCATAAAGCAGTCGCTTCCAAGCTTTCTACCTGCATGGATTCCTTTCAGCACTCACTCATTTGTCAAGGAACTGCTGCTCCAGTACACTGCAGAAGACTCTGGGGTATGTTCTAGGGTGCACATCTTCTGTTGGGCCTCACTGTGACCCAGAATGAGCCGAGAATGTGACCTAGACCACACAAACACCTCCTTATGGCTGCATGTTGTAGGGAAGATCCACAGCAGAAGACTAACTGCCTTTCAGGGAAACTTCAGCCTGTTTTTCTCATTGAGGAACTACAGGAGCAGAGCATGAAACCAGTGCTGTGCAGTAACAGCTGTTAGTTCAGGGGTGGGCAACTTGTGGCCCTCCAGGTGTTTTAGCCTACAACTCCCATGATCCCTTACCATTGGCTATGCTTACTAGGGATGATGGGAGTTGTAGGCTAAAACATCTGGAGTTCTGCAAGTTGTCCAGCCCTGTGTTAATTAGGAAAATCCTATTTCTCTGGGAATTTTCTTCTTTTCTTTTTTAACTTTGAATTTAAAATATGATGTAAGTTGGTTTGGGATGGAGTGGGATATAAATTAAACAAAATAAACTTATAACTAAGGCTGCAATCCTGTGTGTACTTATGTGGTATTAAGTCCTATTGAAATTATAGTGATTTACTTCTGAGTAAATGTGGATAAGTTCAGGCTGTCCAGGACTAAAAGGAAGAGAACTGGTGTGTGTATATAAACACACACACACACACACAGTAGTGCAGGTAGGTAATTTTAGACCCTAAACTTAATGGTCTTATGGCTCACTCCCACGATTAGATGGCCATGTGTATTACTTCAATTTTGAAGTACATATCTAACATTTCTCTCTGCACGCCCTGCTTACAACCACTATTCCTGTGCTTTAAAACTGTTTCTACATTCCAGATATGTTAGAACAACAACAGTATCAAAACTGCGTCCAGTCTATCTTTATTTCCAAGAATGCCTCTGAGCCCCATGTAGATCCCAGAGGCTTTCTAAGAAAATAAAAATGAGGGGTGGCTGCATCCCAGTGTTTCATTTTGAAGCATGCCCAGAAAAAAGAAAAAGGTAATGTGAGGGTGGTATGGCGCATTCTGGGAGGCAAGAGGTAGTGGTGGAGAGAAAGGGGATATTTTTGCTTGTGCTCTGTGTATGCGTTGCCTCTGTGTGTGCTAGTTGTCTTGTTTGTTTTTGTGTGGTGTGTGTTTTGCCTGGGGTTTTTTGTATGTGGGGTGTGTGTGTGTGTGTTTAGTGGAGTTTTGTGTGTGTGTGTGTGTTGTGGGTAAGTGTTCTGCCTGTGTGCATGCGTGTGTGTGCTTGTTTCCCTTTTGCGAAATGGGTGTAGGAGCAGAAAATTGTGGGTTCAAAGAGTGGTTTGTGTTTTGGAACTCTGCCATGTACTTAGGTTTTCAGGCAAGTTACTTTTCTTTTAGCCTCACCAGTTTATCTTCTGGGAAATGGGTGTGTTGTGATTGGACATGCCCACCATGGCAGCCATTTTTTGAGAGTGCCCACGACACTCTCAAAATTCCAAATGTGTACACTGGCTCAAAGTATTTGGGGACCCTTTTGCTTGTACCTTTCACTGCTGTATAAAAGGCAGATGTTCAACAGGTGCAGGTTTTCTCAGCAAGATGATGCAATAAAGAGAAATGCTACACCTGTTGGCCTTTTGCCTATCATACAGCTGTTAGGCATTTTAAAAGATCTTTACTCATAATCATTAGCACAACTCAAGATTTTGCTGTGGATTTTTTATTGCAATAAATTGTCCTTAAAATAGGAAATAATATTGGGAAATTATCCTGGGATTCCCTTCTTTCTCAAATGTGTACAGACATTTTTAATTCTCTGTACTTGCAATAATTTGTTTTACTGAATAAATCATGTAGCAGCTACTGAAATGTACCACGGTGCTCAAAACGTTGTGCTGGCTTTGTTTTGTGGCTTTCTTTGTTTTTAATTTCTTAAAATGATCCCTCTTTTCAGATTTCAAATAATAATCTATTTCCTGATCCATTGCTGAAGCCCAGTGATCCATGTCAGAACTACTTCCAGGTCAGATGCCCTTTTCACATGTTTTATGAACAGAATTTCTTAACATCTTTCTCTCCTGCTGGGCCCTTAATTTTTCACTTTTGCTTTCAGGGCCAGAAAACATGTGGTTCTCCAGACATTGCTGGACTGAAACTCCCATTAGCCTTAGCCAGTATAGCCAATGGTGAAAGGATTTGCAGTTCAACTTCTGGAGGACCACACGTTCCCCATCCCTGCTTTAAACAAACACATGTATTCTTTCTTTCTTTGGGTGTATTTTTTTTTTAGCCAGTCTTTCAAAACCCTTCAGAGCCAGTGGAAGCATAGTGCTGCCAATTCCTTATCTGTATTTATCCATCTGCATGTTTCCCATTCCCAGAGCTCCCTTTCCCCCTGCCAAGCTTCACTGCATTTAACAGTGCTACTGATATAATGGTTAACTGTCGGTAGAACTACATGTTATATCTTTGCAAAAGTTTCCAAACCCACATTGATGGAATTACGTGAGTGCAAGGCCAGAAGGGACATTTATAGGGAGAATAAGCGGGTAGAAGCAGATCTACTGATTTCTCTCTTGCAACTCCCAGTTCCTCCTGCACCCCTACTGGGGGTGTTGGGATTACTTTCAGTTTCAAATCAGATGGGGAATTAATGATTATAAATGGCCTGGGAGCATATTTTTTAGGAAGAATCAGCAGGCAGAGACATGGTTAAGCACTTCTTTCCCATGAACTGATTCTCCTTTGCAAATCTTCTCCCCACAGCGCTTGCATTAGTGTTATGAGACAAAATGTGCTTGGGAACCCCATGTTTTTCTCATGGCATAACCCTCAAATCCTGGAAATGTAATAAATCAATGAAGTAATATAGTGTAAAGAATTGGCGTGGTGTAGCAGCTAAGAGTCTGAGCCAGGAAATCCCCAGTCCAAACCTCATCTCAGTCATGCATGAAGTCAATAGGTGGCTTCCTTAAGCTGCTATCTTTCAGCCTCGGTTCTTCCACAGTGGGATAATAATATTGGGATAATACTACTACCCTACATTGCAAGGCTGTTGTAATGAATACTGAGATAACATTTATGAGTGCTCTGAATATCCTACAGTGCTACATGAAGGATGTTGAGGATGAGGATGAAGAAAAAGTAATACTTAAGAAACATAATGGAAGACCCGTAGATTGTGTATTCCCTATAGGGGTGTCAGAGAAATCCGTTTGGAGGATGGAGTTTGATGGGTTTTCCTACCCTTCCCCCACCCCCCAGACTTCATTTCGATTCCTGCTGCGGTGCCCAAGCCAATCTGCAGCGTCAGGCCAGTTTGTGGATTTTCCAGGGATTTTGCACATTTGGAGGGGGGAAGATGCTGCAATTTGTGCAAATTTCCAAGCAATTTGTGCAAATTTCCCCAAATTTGGCTGCAGTTTGCACAGATAGTTGAACCTTTTCCCCAAAATGCTCAAAAAAGTTCCCAGAGTTCAGGGAACAGCCTGCAGCTTGGCTTGCAGATGCAAAGTAGGGCGTTTGTACACGCCACAGAATTCCATCGAGCCAAAAAAAGAACTGGATTTCCCTGCAACGGACATCCCTAATTCCTATCCTCCCAATATCTGCAACAGTTGACATTTAGCCGACCATGTGCACTGTCCTCCCCAATACTGATAGTCTCCAAGCTCTGGGCATATAAATCTGCCCGCACGCTAAAGGACATCTTTCTAGACGTGATCAGTATATAGTCTAGTTGTGCTTATATTATCATTTTTAAGGTAATACCATGGATTTGTTAAATTGTTTAAGTTTTTTTTAGTGGCACTGAGAGAATAAGTAATGGCCTGTCTGCCTCTCTAGTGTTCCTGTCAAAGCGCTCAGAACTTTTCTGTTTGAATCATAAACCTATGTGGCATTTATTTTGAGGATGCTGTCAGAAGGTTCACAAGATCACCGCTTTGGAAACTTAATTTGGATCAATAAGCACACACAGGAGGCAGGGATGATGTACTCCTTAAGCATCTCTTTGACTTGCTAGTTTTTAAGCTTAAGTAACAAAACCAACTCTCTGGCTGATGCTTTATGTTTCCATGTGGTCCATTCAACTCTCATTGTAGCTGAATCAGAAGTGAGTAAGAATGGTTAGGGATACTGCTGTGAAAACAAGCCATGTCTCGAACCAGTGATTTTGGATTCAAACATGATTGAGATACACAGAAGACACAATTTTATCCTCAGATAGGGTTGATTTTCCTATCAACCTCAGACGGGAAGTTCAGCCTCCGATAGGATAGCCTATCCTCATAGGGTTCAGCCTCTGATGGTTTTTCTGAACTCATTTTTTTCTCCCCCTTTCTACCTTTTAAAAATGTATTTATTTGGGTGGGGCTTTGCTTCCTTTGTTTCTTGGTTCCTTTGTTCAGTAATCTTGCTCGCCACGTGCAGTGAGCGGGGCTTGCACTAAAGCTAAAGAAGATAAGGTGATGAACCCCACCTCTCCCAGCCCCAAATTTCTGCTGAAGCCTGGGATTCATTTTGACACTGCCCATGCTGGGCCAAACAAATCCTCACTTCCTTTCTCAGGCTCCAAACTGTAGGCGGAGCCATAGGGCTTGCCTCTGTGTCCCATGCATGCTCTCAGCATCAGTCATGCACAGAGGCAGAGCAATCTGACATGCCGCCTCCTCTCCTTTCTACCTTGAAGCTGAAGATGGGAGGCAGAGACACATGGGCTTGTCTCTGCACCTGACTGACATTCTGAGCTTGGAGTACCCATCAAGCACAAAGGCAGAACAAGAAGACACACCTCTGCTTCTCCCTTCCAGTTCTGAGATGGAGGGAGTAGCAGAAGTCAATAAGCTGACTCCATATCTAATGGCATTCCAAAATCAGAGCTCCTGTAGGGTGCCGAGGCAGACTCTGCGCGCACCCGCTCCCCGAGCTCTGACCTATTGGGGAGCAAAGGCTTGTTTTCTGCCTCCCCTCTGGTTCCTAGCACTGGAGAGAAGAGGGGCAAGAGATTTTTTCCCCTTGATTCTCATGCTGTGGTTCAGAGATGTAGTGCGAGGTCAGGGCCAGGAATCTGTTCCTTGGGGGAATGGGGTCTTGGCGATAAGAAATTTTTGATTCACCTTTAAGGCCAGCCAAAATGTGTAATTTGCATTAGAAAATGGAAATGTGTGTGTGTTCTGCCAATGTTCGTGTGTACATTCTTGGCTGACACAGGGTCTTTGTAAATAGTACACTTACGCATTATTATGGGTTCATGGGATAGTTGTGGGTACATAGAGGCACTGCTACATGGAGCCATAAGCTTTCAGCTTTCTCTTGAGATGTGAAGGTGGAAAGAAATTAGCTCCAATGGCTCTGGACAATGGTCCTTTGGAGGACTCCCTCTTTAAATGGTTGTGGGTATGTATTATTTCATTTACTTCCAAATGTGTTAGTCCAGTTCTGTTATGTCTGGGGGCCGTCCTACTTATTCTATGGGCCTGAGCTTCTGCCCCAAATGGTACTCCTGATGGCGCCATTGCATATTGGGCCTTCCTACATAATCAACAACATTCTACAGATGGCGATATGGACACTCTTTGTATCTATAATATCTATAATATCCCTGTTCTCACACCAAGGGTCACTGTCTAAGGGTCCATTCCTCCACTACTACACAGTCTTTGGGAGTTATCTCTGCCTGGAGTATACTGTATTCATTTACATTTCAACAGCCTGTTCTAAGCTGGCTTCGGAAACCATATGTGTTGGTAAACTGTTCATAACAGTTTCCTTTACAAAAAAAAAAAACAAAGCAAAATCCTAAGGGGTTGGGGTGTGTGTTTAATCTCATAATGTACATTATAGAAACTAAATAACTATATATTATATGGATATGATGTAATATAATACAACATTATGATGATGATAATGACGATGATGCTACATTTACTATCTGGGTAAGCAGTTATAGGGGAGGTAGAAGAGAACTGAATGTAGTCTAGTGTGCATGCTAACTAGTTTTTAAAAACACCTCCAAAATCTCCCTAAATGGGGTCAATGGGAAAATGATCTGTCAGGGTCAGGTACAATAAAATACAGTCAGGGCCAGAAATATTGGAACAAAGATAACTGTTTTGGCAGTTGGCTTCTGTACACCACCACATTGAAGTTGAAAGGAAACACACCCAGATGGGAGCGAAGTCAGGACTTCCAGCTGTAAATCAAGGGGTTTGACAAAAGTGGGGCACTAACCATTCAGGAAGGACAGCCAGTGGCATACACACACACCCATCATTGGTGGCTCATAAGTAATGGAACAAATGGCTGACAAGCAGCTGCATGGCCAGGCATGGCCTGTTTCCTGGATACCCCATGACCAATCAAGCAGATAAAAGGCCTGGAGGTGGTTCTGAGTATTACATTTGCATTTGGTAGCTGTTCACTGGAACCCCGAACACGAGGTCCAAAGAGGTGTCCATGCGAGTGAAGGAGGCCATCATTAGGCTGAGGAAACAAAATAAACCCATCAGAGAGATCGCAAAAACAGTGGGAGTGGCCAATACAACAGTTGGGAACATCCTGAAAAAGAAGGACTTAACCGGCAAGCTCAGCAACAGCAAAAGGCCTGGCAGACCACGGAAGACAACTAAAGTGGATGACTGCAGAATTCTGCTCATGGTGAAGAGGAACCCTTTCACAACATCTAGCCAGGTCAAGAAGAATGTCATTGTCAACATCTACAGTCAAGAGATGGCTTTATGAATGTAAATACAGAGGCTTCACAACAAGGTGCAAACCACTGGTAATACTCAAGAACTGAAAGGCCAGATTAGCCTTTGCCAGCAAACCCCTAAAAAAGCCTGCCCAGTTCTGGAATAAGATTCTTTGGACTGATGAAACCAAGACTGACTTGTACCAGAATGATGGGAAGAGAAAAGTATGGAGAAGGAAAGGAATAGCTCATGGTCCAAAGCATATCATATCATCTGTCAAACATGGTGGAGGCAGTGTTATGGCATGGACATGTATGGCTGCCAATGGAACCGGGTCACTGGTGTTTATTGATGACCTGACTGCTGATAAAAGCAGCAGGATGAATTCTGAAGCGTATACTTTCTGCTCAGATTCAGCCAAATGCTGCCAAACTGATAGGATGCTGCTTCATCTTGCAGATGGATAATGACCCTAAACATACAGCCAAAGCTACCCAAGAGTTTCTCCAGGCAAAGAAGTGGGATGTTCTTCAATGGCCAAGTCAGTCACCTGATCTCAACGCAATAGAGCATGCTTCTCACTTACTGAAGACAAGACTGAAGGCAGAAAGACCCACAAACAAGCAGCAACTGAAGGCAGCTGCAGTAAAGGCCTGGCAAAGCATGTCGAGGGAGGAAAGTCAGCATTTGGTCATGTCCATGGGTTCCAGACTTCAGGCAGTCATTGACTGCAAAGGATTTTCATCCAGGTATTAAAGGCGATCCTTAAATTTGAAATGATGTTGGTTTGTTCCATTACTTATGAGCCACCAACGATGGGTGTGTGTGTATGCCCCTGGCTGTATGTCAGGGTGGACACTGAGCCCATAGAATCCCAGAGTAGTTCTGATTCTGAGGAAGAGCAGTCGCTCCTGGGAGAGGAGCGCGCTCCTCTTTCCCAGGACCAACAGCTGACAGAGATTCCTCCCACCAGCATTCCTAGTTTAGTTAGCAGTCCAGGGAGAGACCGAGCACAGATAGCAGACTTGGTGGATGCGCGACGCAGACACAGAGAGCAGCGCCAGATGGAGGGCGCGGAAAGGAGGCGTAGTGCCCGGTTGGCGCGCAAACAACGGTTGCGCCCAGAGGTTCCAAGGGAAAAGGGGAGAGACTCTCCCTAGTCCTTAAGTTCAGGGGTCTGCCAGTAATTCCCTTTCAAACGGGGACCAACTGTTCCAACTTAGGGCATAGGTACTGTGCTGCTCAGATCTAGTTGCAAACGGTATAGTTGTTAAGTTGTAAAAGAAGAATAAAGCTTTGAAAGGAATCCCTTTGTCTGTGTCTGGACTTAGCTACTGGATTAGACTGAGAGAGCCCTCCAAGGAGCCCTTGACACTGTACTTCCGGAATGGTTAGTGCCCCACTTTTGTCAAACCCCTTGAATTACAGCTGAAAGTCCTGACTTGGCTGCCATCTGGGTGTGTTTCCTTTCAACTTCAATGTGGTGGTGTACAGAAGCCAACTGCCAAAACACTTATCTTTGTACCAATATTTCTGGCCCTGACTGTATGTACTATACCTTAAATACAGCATATTAGGTTAATGAAGGACTAATACCTATCATGAGGTACAAATAGCGTTAATGTTGACTAACAGACATGATAGTGCATAGGAGGAAAAGTGTGTGGTGGGGGTCTAGATTTTTTTATATCCTTATCTCTGTACTGTCAGTGTCTAGAAGATTAATCCTCACTCCCCCACACATAAATCTGGTTCTTCCATAGTACCCATCAGCTTTAATCTTGCTTGCAAATAGGTCTTTTGTAACATGCAGACTCCTTCATGTATGTGTTTGTATCACAAAATGCTCATACTACATGTGGCTTCTTGCCTTATTCTTGCAAGTCTCATGTTGTCCTGATGAAAGAAATGCTGAACATTCATTTTTGCTTATGTTACTTAAAGGTGCAATTCTGTACACGTTGCATCCATGCTGGCTGGGGAATGCTGGAAGCTGTTTTTTCTGTCTAAACATGCATAGGATTGCATCCTAACTGTCTTGGATTCCATTTGAAATTGAATGGTGTTCTGTGTGTTTTAGTACAAGAACACTTGAAGTAAGGACAATTTATATCTGCTTACAGCTGTTGTCCAGAGTAACTAGTTTTTCTAGTTGATGCACAGAGTGGCAGTAAGCACCAATGCAAGAGGCCATATTGTTTCCAAGTACAAAACAGAATCTTACAGAACATAAATTGAAACCAAGCCACAACAGTCAGCGCCCTTCTTACTACTCCATTGTACTTAGATTTGGCATTTGACATCTGGATTAAATAGTTTGCAGTCTGTGAGCAGCATCCAGGTGCAATAATAATTGTTCACTGAGTCACAAACTATCATTTGCTTCCTAAGGGTAAGATTTTGCAGAGAGTTGAGAGTTCCATAGGGGAGCCACAATCGGGCTTAGATTCACATAATCTAAGAGAGCCGTTGTAGCGTACTGGCTAGCATATTAGACTGGGACAAGGGAGACCTGGGGTTAAGCCCTCATTCAGCCATGAAGTTCACTGGGTGACTTTGGGCCAGTCACTGACTCTCAGCCTAACCAACTTCACAGAGTTGTTGTGAGGATAAAATGGAGAGGAGGATGACCATGTATGCCGCCTTGTGCTCCTTGGAGGAAAAAGTGGGTTATACATACAACAAATAAATAAATCTACCTTTGTATTGCAGAATCTCCTGTTAATCCAATATAAAGCTTCTTGCAACTTGTTCTAGTTTGAGTTATTAATCCTTGAAGTTTACTTTATTTATTTGATTTATGCCCCACCTTTCTACCAGAAAAAGTTGCTCAAGACCATTGTATTTATTTAGTACATTTATATCCCACTTTTCTTCCATCATGGAACCCAAGGTGGGATATATGGAGTTTCCAGGTGATCTCCTATCCAGACACTGACAGACTCAGACCTGCTTAGCTCCAGCAAGCTGGCTGCATTATTTGCCCTGTGAAGAGACTGTCAGTGGTTACATCTGTCCAAAATTGTATACATCGTTCTTAATGGCTTTGCACAGTGGAATTCATACTTCAGCTGATAATCCAAGAACTACCTCTACCTTCAGAACATCTTCATTATGTTGTTGGCTTTCAGTGCCTTTCAACATGTATCCTACCACAGCGCAGAAATGTGTGCACTTTTTCTTTGTCAGGTGCTGTGTGACCTTTGTATCTCAAACACCCGCTCTTTTAACTGTTGAAAAATTATAAACAAAACTTGTGGAATTATAAGCAAACTAGTAGTGGAATATATGAAGGTTTTGCTTTTTGCCCTCATAGATAATCCGTTGTATAAACTCTTAGGAAAAAGGAATGTGCACAATAGTTAAACAGTGGAAAATGGATACCTGTTCACCATTTGAGGTAGAATGAATAAAGGGGCAAGCAAGGTCTCTTTCAGTCCCTGTGGCTGTTTATCCCACCCCCCAGAAATGTACCTAGGGGAACACTGAGACTGGCTCTTCAGGTCCTGTGCTTTGCCTGTCTTTCCACTATGTGAATGTGATTTGAGATTAGGATGAGGACAAAGATTGCAGGGCAGGAGTGTTTGAGTCCAAGGGCCACTCTTGATCTCTTCCTAAATACCATCACAGGGATGGTGGTCGTGGAGGTGGAATGTCTGAACAGCCTCCCTGTCATTTGGGACTGCTGACTCTTAAGTCTTGTCTGTAATGAGGAGAGGGAGGAACCCAAGGGAGAAAATAAGAGGCAAAGCCTCAAAATGATTCTGAGAAAACTGTTTTTTTTAATAAAATAGTAAAATGCCCAACATGTTTCAATGAAGAACTTCTTCACTTCTTTAGGGGCTCACAAATACAGTTTACTTACTAAGGAAATATCAATACCATTTAGAGGCTTTGCCTCTTCCCCCACCCCCTTTTATTTTCCACTGTAGTGAGACCATATCCCAGTGCATTTAATAATATAGCTTTTACTGGGCTAGTTTGCTCTCTCATGAAGTCTTCCCCTACTGGCTGCCCTCTGTCACAACTTCTTAATAAAGTAGTAGGTATGTTTTATGTGTGTTTTGAGTCTGTGAAACCATCAGCATTACTATGAAAGCCAGATCAGACAATCTAGCATTTTTCTAGCTTTTTCCTCTAGTCTTTTTATTGGCATTGCATAAGCTAACATATGAGCCGGGTGCTTCATACAAATCTGTTCTAACAAGCAGGAGATTGTTATTTATGATCAGAAACAGACTGGTCAGAAACAGACTGTTTATTCAGGTGGACATATTCAACCCACCCTGCCCCTTTTGTATTAGACATTTCTGTAATTGCATAAATCTCTCAGTTCTCATTTAGTAAACAGAAGCCCCTAAATTTGATCCACTTCATACTTCACAAGGCGGCATCATAGGTACACTATTTTTTTTTGTAGCACACAAGTATGAAAGGGGATGCACATCGCCAAATGCTTGGGGATATGCAGTGAACACATAAAGGGGAGCTAAGATTGGTTCTCGAATCTGGGCAGATGCCCATTATATATTTGGAGATGCACATCTGCCTTTCACATTTTGTGTTTACTGTGGCAGGCTCTGTTCAAAACTCTGGAGTACCTGCAGTGCCATGTGAAGTTTCTTGGAGTGTGAAAAACACTAGTAACTTATTTTATTTATGCATTTATTTATTAGTACTACTTGTATACTTCTTAATATAATAAAATCTCTAAGTGGTTTACATACAAAAATATTAAAAATCACAGTTAATAGTACATATATAATGCAATATAAAACTTTAAAAAGTAACTTACAATAACAAGGTAAGATAAAAAGAAACAATAAAAAGAGACAGTTTGTTCAGTGGCACTTTTCACTCTGTTGTTTGACTGAAGCTGCTACTGTAGGAGTGGACAACTTGTGGCCCTCCAGATGATTTGGCCTACTACTCCCATCATTGCTCATCATTGGCTATGCTGACTAGGAAATTGTAAGCTAAAATATCTGTAGGGCCATAAGTTGCCCTGCCCTGCCCTACTGACCATCTCAGTGGCAGCTTTAATTTTTGTACCTGAAGTGGTGCCCAGTGACAGAGACTGGAGGCAAGGAAATGGTGGCCCCACTGCATTCTGCTGCCCATCTAAGGTGTGATGATGCCTGCTAGCCTAGGTGGCTTTCAAAGGGGATTAGGCAAATTTGTGGTTGATGGGTCTGTTAACTACTATGAGCTATGAACGCTAAAGAGAACCTCCCCTGTTCTGGGCAATATACTTCTGAATAAAAGATGGCTGGGGATAAACAATGAGGGAAGGCTGTTGCTCTCACCACGTTCTTATGGTCTTCAAGAGGCATCAAACTGGTTGGTCATTTGCGGAAACAGGACGCTGGTCTAAATGGACCCTCAATCCGATCAAGGAGCTGCTCTTGTGTTCTTAATTCATGGCCCTGGATCAATTACCTTACACAGGACACAGTCTCTCCATCTCACTCGATGGCCTTGTAGGCCCCTTCCAACCCCACTATTCTATGATTCTATGATCTCTTCCAAGCTATGTTCACACATGCACTTCCCACACCCTCTGCTTGGTGGTGTTATGCCACAAAACCAAACATGTGCAAAGCAGTACCTATAAAAGGTACCAGGAAGTTTTGCTGCATTCTTCCCCTACCTAGAATGCATACATATCTCAGTTCTATACATGGACTGTTGGGGAGATGAGCATACCTGGTTGTGTTCAGGTACTATGAAGGCGAGAGATACTGAATGAGTGTATTAAAACCCTTATCCCCCTCGAATTCTTCACAGACCTGCCATTAGATTAAAGATGCTGCTGCTGTTGCTTATTTAGCTGGTGTGAACATGTAGGGCTTTCCAGTGCTGTTTTCAAATACACTTAACTCCCAGGTGATTATGATAATAAGCATGTCTCATGAGTATTTCTGCTTGTTCCCCAGTTGACTCCGGAGTGGAAACCTTGGCCGAGTTTATGGCAAGCAACAGCATGACAGACATTGTGAATCGGAACGGTCCTGCCACTCCACCCAACACCCTTCACCTGCGCTCCTCCCACAACGAACTGCTGAATGCTGAAATCAAGCACACGGAAGTCAAGAACAGCACCCCTCCAAAATGCAGGAAAAAATATGCACTGACTAACCTTCAGACAGCCATGGGCCTTTCTGATCCTGCTGTGCAGCCCCTCCTGGGAAACAACTCCTCCAACATAAAGCTGGTGAAGAATGGAGAAAACCAGCTTAGGAAAGCAGCAGAGCAGGGGCAACAGGATCCCAATAAAAACCTGACTGGTCCAACCACTGCTGCAGGCATAAACATAACTTCTGAGAAGTTGGAGGGGAAAGAGCCAAACCAGCAGGATTCCTCAAGCAGTGAAATACTGCCAACACAACGCCGGAGAACCAAGAGCTTCCTAAATTACTATGCAGATCTCGAGACATCAGCTCGGGATGTTGATCAGAATTATGGGGACAGCCAAGTGACAGGGGAAGAGAAACTGTCCTCTCAGTGCAACAGCCAGGCATCCATGGTGATTGTGAATGGGGATGCGTTGCCTCGGAAACAAAACTTGTCAACGAGTCCAGAAGATGGACAGGTAGCGACCATATCATCAAGTCCAGAGACGAAAAAGGATCATCCAAAAACTGGCGCAAAAACAGATTGTGCGCTGCACAGGATTCAGAACCTGGCTCCGAGTGATGAAGACTCTAGTTGGACAACACTATCGCAAGACAGTGCTTCACCGGGTTCGCCAGATGAAACAGGTGTGGATGCTCTCTTTATGTGTTTTGTGGGGATTGGGGAAATACTACGTGCTTGAGTAAATGTGTGCTAAGTGTGACGTTTAGGTCAACCTATCAGCAGGCTTCAAGCGCTGCAGCTGAGATTCCAAATATTGCTGAGCGTAATTTTTTTTACCGTTACACAGGAGCTTTTTATTCTTTAGCATTACAATAACTCATCTATATTGTTTTCTTAAGACTTCATTCTTGGTCTTATATAAATGGCTAAGGTAAAACTCAAGGAATGATTACGGTGGTTGCGGCACAAAACATTTTTTTTAAAACTCAGCTGGGAGAACTAGCATTTCTTTTGGTTCTTTGAGACTTGTTGCTTTTCATTTATTTATTTTATTTGCAATATTTATATAGGCTGCCCATAACAACGTTTTCTGGGGCTCACAAAGCGTAAAATAATCAGATATAAAAACCAAAAACAGCAAACTGCAGCCTCCATGTTCTTGTTAGCAGCAGAGAAAATAAAATCTAAGTATACAACATCAGTAAAAACAAAAACAAATCACAACTAATAAAGACAGCCTTAAATTCACACACAATTTTAAAAGGCCTTAGGGAAGAAAAGATATTCACCTGGTGCCAAAAAGATCATAAGGGAGATCCACAATGAGGGTGTGTGTGTGTGTGTGTGTGTGTGTGAACCCGAAAAGGCCCTCTCCCTGTTGCCTATCTGCCTCACTTCACATGGTGGGGGCACCTGGAGCAGGGCCTCTGAAAGGAATCTCAAGATGCAGGTAGGTATATCCAGAAGGAGGTGATTTTTCTGTTAAAAGTGTGTATTATCACCTGGTAGCCCAATCCTAATAACATGTTATTTCAAAATGTGCATTGAGGACTCTGGGACTTGGCTTCCTGATAAGTATGCTTTGAGTTGCATTCTGAGCTGGGTGATATGTGGGCGTGCAGTACAATTTGAAGAACTATGGACCTGACCATCAAGCATGATAAGTATGCCAACTGGTGCTGTGACAGCACATAAATTTTCAAGTTGTGCCGTTAGTTTTCAGGGAATGAGTTACAGATATATAGAAAGTGGACTCAGATTTTTTTAAAGCTCTTATTGTTTTAAATGCTTCCATATAGTTTAAATGATGTGGGCTTATCATTCCCTCTATTTCCAGTGTTGAGGTGTTAAGTGCTGTTGCTTATACAGCCAAAATGGAACTTACCAGACACGCAAGAGGATTTTATCCATAGGCTCAGGGGAACCCAAAAGTTTGCAGAAGTACAAAATATATTTAGAAAAAATTCTCAAGGAGGAAATACCCCCTGCCCCAACAATCTAGTGAGGACTGGCTGGGCTTCATGGCCATGAAATGCTGACTGACTGTTGGGGGAGAACAGAAAACCAGGTGGGAGGAGGAATGGAATGGAGTATCCTGGAGGAGGGCATAGCTGGCTGACTGCAACAATAAACAGGAGCATTCAACACTGCAACATTTTGTTACAGGTCCTACTTGTGTTTCTTTAATTGCCCATGTGAGCAGAATTGAAGCGCCACCAGATTTAGAAAGTATAGTGTTTTACAGCAGGATCTATGTTGTACAACTCACTACTTTGAGAAATTCAGAAACCAGCTAAATGGCCTCTCAGTCTCCAGCATGGTTTGTTGCTGAATTAGAATTCTGGGTTGTTTCTCCTTCAGCAACCCAGAGTACCAGGTTCAGTTGCCACAGAACATAACCCAGGAACAGGGTGCTCCTGGGTTGTTTACCAAAATGGAAACAAAGCGGAAGTGGCGAGCGGTTGGGAGGTATTACACTCAATCCCGTGTGATTCCAACTACCCATGGTTTAAGCAATCATGCAAACCAAGCCAATATATATCTTCCCTTTTAGAATGCCTTCTAAACCTTTGAAAATAAATTGTTCAGTTGTATGCATTCTGTACATTTTAAGTGCCTTGCTGAGGAGTTTGAACTGCATGCTCTTACTATCCTTTAAAATTGTTTGTTGGTTTTTATTGTTTTGAGCCTTTAATTTCTGGAATATTCATACAGTTGTGTACGATTGATTTGATTGCCATCTATTGTGACTTGACTTCAGATTTTAACTATTTGCTACTAGTATGCTTGTACCATGGGTTGTGCTTCTATAATGTGTTATTCTAAAGATCTTTGCTACAATCCAGGATACTATGTATGTGTGTGAGAGAGACAGACAGACAGACAGACAGACAGAGAGGGGGTGGGGAGCTCTGTTTACACACCCCTGTTACTATTAATGGGAAGTCTGTGCTCACTGGGAGCTTCATGCACATGTAAGAACATCCATGGGGCTTTGGAGAGGAAGCCATATGCTTGACCTGCTTGGGGCTCACATGCAAGAAGATAAGACCTTAGTGCACTCCTTTTGACACAATTAAATTAGGTTTAACTTTTTCCCACTCTAATTGCCAGCACAAGGAATGCAGGGCTTTCACCATAAAGATGCAAAAGAGAGAACGATGCCACCCTGTGTCCATGAAGAATTCATGGCCAGTGGCAGTTTTCAGTTTAATACCCCAAGCTCAGGTTATGTGTAACTCTAGTCTTTTCTTATCCAGGGATTCATAAATACACTCACCACACTTGCCATGACATATGGCCTTTTTGGCTCTGGTGAGTATGACAAGCACCGGCCCGCCTCCTGAACTTGGAGCAAAGACACATTTAATATCACATGTAGTTTCACCTTCAAAAGGTGGGGCCCTCTAACTTCCTAGAATAGCTGGAGATGGGTGGCATTATGTACATTTGCCCTAGGGCAGGGGTGGGCAGAAAGTAGTTATCCAGATGTTTTCCTGACCATTTGCTATGCTGGCAGAGGCTTCTGGGACTTGAAGTCCAAAATGTCTGGAGATCTTCCTTCTGCCTGCCTCTGCCCTAGGTGCATGCCCAAAACAAATCAATATGATTTATGGCACTTAAATGTGAATAGCTGGATACCAGCCAATAGTTAATATCAGTGTAGCCTCCTGTAGAAAATAGTTAAAGGAAGTGTGTGTGTGTGTGTGTGTGTGTGTATGTACTGCTAATACCTGAAATTTGGTGATATCAGCATATGAATTTTGAGACTCACACACAATGTTATTACTATCTCAAAGCTCAGAGATACACCAATGAATTTTGACAGTTACCTAAATGAGATTGTTAGCATTCACCAGCATATGTCCATCAAGCAGGGGTATACGCTAGAGGATGCTGACATTCACAAAATTATTCAGGGATTGCAAATGTTCACCAGGTTTCAGACATGGTATTCTAACCTGAACTACTCAGACTAACAAACTGCGTATCCAGCTGGAAAAACTCTTCCCATTAAGAAGTAGCTCAGGTCAATCCTTTAATAAAACCAAAGATCTTAAAATGCCAAAATGTTTTTAAAACTTAGAACATCAAGATAAAAAAGTAATAACCATCCACATATCTAATAGAGCATTACTTCTGCCCTACTGAGTGTAGTTTTAAGATTTTGTGGGGTGGTATATATTTAATCCCACTTCATGGATCACTGCCTTGTTGTGGTGAAGGGGCTTGCGTAACTCAGTGAAGCCATAAGCTATGCCGTGCAGGGCCACCCAAGACAGACAGGTCATGGTGGAGAGTTCTGACAAAATGTGGTCCACTGGAGAAGGAAATGGCAACCCACTCCAGTATTCTTGCCAAGAAAACCCCATGGAACGTATCACAAGGCTAAAAGATATGACGCCAGAAGATGAGCCCCTCAGGTCGGAAGGTGTCCAATATACTACTGGGGAAGAGCAGAGGGAATTTCCAAGTAGCGCCAGAAAGAGTGAAGCGACTGGGCTAAAGCCGAAAGGACTCTCAGCTGTGATGTCTCTGGTGGTGAAAAGAAAGTCTGATGCTGTAAAGAACAATATTGTTTAGGAACCTGGAATGTAAGATCAATGAATCAAGGTAAGCTGGAGGTGGTCAGACATGAGATGGCAAGATTGAACATCGACATCTTGGGAATCAGTGAACTAAAATGGACAGGCATGGGCGAATTTAATTCAGGTGACCATCATATCTACTATTGTGGGCAAGAATCCCTTAGAAGAAATGGAGTAGCACTCATAGTCAACAAAAGGGTGGGAAAAGCAGTACTGGGGTACAATCTTAAAAATGATAGAATGATCTCAGTACGAATCCAAGGCAAACCATTCAACATCACAGTAATTCAAGTCTATGCCCCAACCACTGAGGCCGAAGAAGCTGAGGTTGATCGGTTCTATGAAGACCTACAACACCTTTAGAACTAACACCAAAAAAAGATGTCCTCTTCATCATAGGGGATTGGAATGCTAAAGTAGGAAGTCAAGAAATCACCGGGATAACAGGCAGGCATGGCCTTGGTGTACAAAATGAAGCAGGACAAAAGCTAATAGAGTTTTGCCAAGAGAACATGCTGATCATAGCAAACATTCTTTTCCAACAGCACAAGAGGCAACTCTACACATGGACGTCACCAGATGGTCAATATCGAAACCAGATTGATTATGTCCTTTGCAGCCAAAGATGGAGAAGCTCCATACAGTCAGTAAAAACAAGACCTGGAGCTGACTGTGGCTCAGATCATGAGCTGCTGCTTGCAAAATTTCGGCTTAAATTGAAGAACGTCGGGAAAACCACTAAACCGTTCAGGTATGACCTAAATCATATCCCTGATGAATATACAGTGGAGGTGAGGAATAGATTTCAGGGATTAGACCTGATAGAGTGCCTGAGGAACTATGGACGGAGGTCCGTAACATTGTTCAGGAGGCAGCAACTCAATCCATCCTAAAGAAAAAGAAATGCAAGAAAGCAAAGTGGCTGTCTGATGAGGCTTTACAAGTAGCTCACGAAAGAAGGGAAGCGAAAAGCAAGGGAGAAAGGGGAAGATATATCCAACTGAATGCAGAGTTCCAGAGAATAGCAAGGAGAGACAAGAAGGCCTTCTTAAATGAACAATGCAAAGAAATCGAGGAAAACAACAGAATGGGAAAGACTAGAGATCTCTTCAAGAAAATTGGAGATCTCAAGGGAACGTTTTGTGCAAAGACGGGCATGATAAAGGACAAAGAAGGCAGGGACCTAACAGAAGCAGATGAGATTAAGAAGAGGTGGCAAGAATACACAGAAGAACTATACAGGAAAGATCTGAATGTCCCTGATAGCCATGATAGTGCGGTCACTGAACTTGAGCCGGACATCCTCGAGAGTGAAGTCAAGTGGGCCTTAGGAAGCATTAGTAACAACAAAGCTAGCGGAGATGACAGTATTCCAGCTGAGCTATTTAAAATCCTAAAAGATGATGCTGTTAAAGTGCTGCATTCAATATGCCAACAAATCTGGAACACTCAACAGTGGCCACAAGACTGGAAAAGGTCAGTTTACATTCCAATTCCAAAGAAGGGCAACGCCAAAGAGTGTTCAAACTACTGCACAATTGTGCTCATTTCACATGCCAGCAAGGTGATGCTCAAAATCCTACAAGCTAGGCTTCAGCAGTATGTGAACCGAGAACTACCGGAAGTACAAGCTGGGTTTCGAAGAGGCAGAGGAACTAGAGATCAAATCGCCAACATTCGCTGCATCATGGAGAAAGCAAGAGAATTCCAGAAAAACGTCTATTTCTGCTTCATTGACTACGCGAAAGCCTTTGATTGTGTGGATCACAACAAACTGTGGCAAATTCTTAAAGTGATGGGAGTACCAGACCACCTTACCTGTCTCCTGAGAAACCTGTACGAGGGTCAAGAAGCAACAGTCAGAACCAGACATGGAACAACCGATTGGTTCCAAATTGGGAAAGGAGTACGACAAGGCTGCATATTGTCACCCTGCTTATTTAACTTATATGCAGAGTACATCATGAGAAATGCCGGGTTGGATGAATCAGAGGTCGGAATTAAGATTGCTGGGAGAATTATCAACAACCTCCGATATGCAGACGATACCACCCTAATGGCAGAAAGCGAAGAGGATCTCAAGAGCCTCTTGTTGAGGGTGAAAGAGGAGAGTGCAAAAGCTGGTTTGAAACTCAACATTCAAAAAACTAAGATCATGGCATCTGGCCCCATCACTTCCTGGCATATAGAAGGGGAAGAAATGGAAGCAGTGACAGATTTTACTTTCTTGGGCTCCAAGATCACCGCAGACGGTGACTGTAGCCATGAAATTAAAAGACGCTTGCTCCTTGGGAGGAAAGCTATGGCCAACCTAGACAGCATAGTAAGAAGCAGAGACATCACCTTGCCGACAAAGGTCCGTCTAATCAAAGCTATGGTTTTCCCAGTAGTAATGTATGGCTGTGAGAGCTGGACTATAAGGAAGGCTGAGCGCCGAAGAATTGATGCTTTCGAACTGTGGTGCTGGAGAAGACTCTTACGAGTGCCCTGGACTGCAAGGAGGTCAAATCAGTCCATCCTAAAGGAAATCAACCCTGAGTGCTCATTGGAAGGACAGATACTGAAGCTGAAGCTCCAATATTTTGGCCACCTAATGCGAAGAGAAAACTCCCTGGAAAAGACCCTGATGCTGGGAAAGACTGAAGGCAAAAGGAGAAGGGGACGGCAGAGGATGAGATGGCTAGATAGCATCACGGATGCAATGAATATGAACTTGAAACGCTCCGGGAGAGAGCGCAGGACAGGAAGGCCTGGCGTGCTATGGTCCATGGGGTCACGAAGAGTCGGACACGACTGAACGACTGAACAACAACAACAAAAAGGGAGAGGTTTAGAGTCAATTAAGTTATGACACAATATGTAATTATTAGATACAGTATTTATGAGTGTTCATAGCAAAAAATAAACTGCTTCATTAGTCATCTCAGGGCCAATTTATACTTTGTTTAATTGCTTAATTGCTTCTTAAAACAAAACTGTGTGAGGCATCTCTATATGGCAAGCTGTTGGTGTGAAAAGGCTCCCCAACATGATGGTGGTGGACTCAACAATGCCAGCATTACTCCATTTTCCCAAGGAGTTATGTTGGCATGATTCAAATTTCTGCAACTAAATGGGAGTATTTTCATGTGAAATGGCTTTCCATGTGATGATGCCTATACATGGTTGTTTCAAGTGGCAACTGAACCACTGTCTGGGCCAGTAATGTTTTGTCTGTATTGGATTTTCGAAGTGAGTTACAAGCAGGATCCATGTACGAGAATCATATTCAGGCCAAGATTGACCCCAAGCCCACTGGGCAACCTAGCTAAATCCTGGCTTGTGTTTCTCTTGGTGCTACTGCCTTCCAGCTATCATTATTATTTATCAGGTCTTGCACTACCTCTAGCTTTCTTTGCTGTACCTGTATACCAGCCTTCCCCAACCTGAGGCTTTCCAGATGTTTTGAACTACAACTCCCATCCCCGTTAGACAGGCTGACTGGGACTGATGGGAGCTGTAGTCCACAGCACCTGGAAGGACACAGGTTGTGGAAGGCTGCTTGATATCCATTTTCCTCTCCACTTACTCTTCCAGACCTTTTCCATCCCTTCTTTAACTACTCTACTGCTCCTGTAAATACAAGAGATGCTGGGTTGGCCCTAGCCCAAGTATCTGTTACTGAGGAGAGAGAGAGCGGGGGCAGGGGGATGCAATCATAATTCAGAGCATAGTTTTAAAAACATGGTTTTCAGGTTTTCCCAAAGCTATGAAACAAGACATTGAAATATGAGTGAATTTGGCCTGATAAATCTGTGCTTCAGTATTTTTTTTGAAACAGAATAAAATCCCTGCCAAAATTGTCCACTTGATCTATGTTCCTAAGTGGATACTTAAATCTGTAGAAAGAAGGGAAGGGGCTGCCGTTCCTCCCAGTGGAATGGAATCCAGCAGCTGCTAACTATGCAGCAAATTTAAAGCATTAAATATGTTTGAAAAACTCTGCTGCTGCTGCATAATGTTGGTAGCATTAATGTACGAGTGGTGTACTTTTGACAGCTACAAGCGAAGAGATATCCAACTCTGGGGAAAGCTCATAGTCTTACTGTATCAGGCAGGTAGTTTCACAAGTGACACACATGTGAGGGAAACTGGAAGCTATGTGGAGACACATGCAAGTTTCTGATGAGATTCAGTGCTGAATGGGGGGAATGTCTTGTTTCTGCATCCCTCTGTCTAGTCCAAAATAGAATTTTTGCAAGTCCTCCCAGTGGAAAAGATGCAAAAGTTCAATTTCAGATGAGACACTGATGTGTAGAGACCGGAAGCGTGAGACACTTATGCTTCCCTGCACCGGCGTCATAATCAAAGGCATTCTAAGAAAGCTAATTTGAGCAGTTAAAGGCATCATTATCAGAGTATATTTATTATTTGATATGTTTGCCCCCATGGGTGTTTAGAACTTTCAACTGCTGATAAGGCATCCTTGGAACAAGTGCTGATCTCTGATAGATACTTCAGTATCACCTGGCTGCTATATTATGTGAAAACATGGTCATGTGAAAATGACCATTAGTACATAAGACAGTTATTAAAACAAACTGTAAAACAGGGATATATTAAGATATGTAAAGTAAAAAGAACAGAGTATATTTATGTATGGGTAATATCCAATGTTAGTTCTATGTAGAGTAGACTCATTGAAATGAATGGGACTTCGGTTACTGGTGACTAACTTGAATAATTCATTTCAGTGGGTCTACTCTACATAGGACTAACACTGGATCTTACCGTGTGTGTGTGTATATATACACACACACAACTAATAAAAGGATTAATTAAAAACTAAACATACAGACAGACAACATAAAATCAGCAACCAACAGTGCCCATGCTATTTACCTCCCATTAACAATTATTGTTAGCCATTAATTAATTGTAATCACATCTGAATAGCTCTAGCAAAATATTTGGCTGTTCGTTCTGTTTCAACCTTATTTATGCCAGCCAACAGATATGAAACATAAAATTCAACTGTCTTTCCAGGCAGCGAAATAAATAGCGGGATTATACAACGGGCCTAATATCACTGTTTCAACCTGTCCTGACTGACAAGGACACAGTCTCAGTTCAAGTGTTACTTTAAAAAAATATCCCTCCATGACTGCTGATGGAAGAGAGTTAAGGGTCCAATCCTATGCATGTTTAGAAAGAAATAAAGGCCAACAACCCCCAGCATACCCCATCCTGCCATGCTGGCTGGGAAATGCTGGGTGTTGAAGGACCTTTTTCTATCTAAACATGCATAGGATTGCACCCTAAAATGATTAAAACAATATTCAAGATAACTGGGTTCATAGCTCATAGGCTGTAAAATCTTGCCTGCATCCATTTTGTATGAATGGATCATAGGCTGCTATGTGCATATCATATCACCATGATAAACAGCAAAAACCATCTGTTTAAACACCTTTCAAAGTTCTCCAGAAAATCTTGCACTCACCTCCTAATCTCTTTTGCAATCTCCTCTTTGATGTCTGACTTGCTTACCCTGACTGGTTCATCTGTTCTGATGACATATTAGAACTTTACAGGCAGGGGTGTCATGGCCCTATGGCTGACGTTGGTTTAGCTGCTCTGGTGTCACAGAGACATTTAGCAACCTACAGCTAGGCAGATTGAACAGTAAAGGACAGAGAGATAGGCTGGGCTAGCTCAGGACTTTTAGAGCCTGTACAAGGTCTCACGTTAGTGAACCATTTGTAGTCCCAGGTGTTCTTCCTCTACCTATTATAGCTCCTTGGAAGTTTTAGAAGACCTAGAATTCTAAATTCTATCATCTAATCAACTAACACACACACAGTCTGAAAATAGTAGATTAGTGTTGCATCTTAATGCTACTATACATTTATGTTTCACTTACTTCAGTGAGACCTATGTTTGAGTAATCTTAAATGGGATTGAGGCCTGAAAACACAGCAGTTATGACAGCTTTGTCATATGAAAATTTGGGGGTAATGATGGGCTGTGATAGTGGGCAGTGTATTCAATCTATAGATACAAAATACAGTATTCTTAATTCCTTGGTAATGACATTTTTATTCTTCCTTCAATTCAGGGAGCTTTTGACAGATTAAAAAAAAACCCAGGATTTTAGTATGCAAGGAAAAATTCCTAGAGTTAATATTTTAAAAGGATAGTCAATTCCCATTCAGGCTTTAATTTAATTTGACATCTATTCCACAGGCATTTTTTTAAAAAGCTGTTTCCCTGGTCATTTTGGCTGACATGATTCTTGGCTTTGCTTAAAGTATTGATTACACCAAGGAGGAGGGACTTCCTATGTGAGAACCACTTTCCCTAATAGAAGCTTTTCACTAAATCAATTTCTACCATTGCTGCAATGCACCTTCGGGGAGTTGGAGGTTAGGAGCATCAAGAAGATTATTTCTTTTTTGCCTTCAAGGAGTGGATCTTCACAATAAATTTTACTGAACTCTTCTTCCTCTTTTTGTGTAGCTTTTATGTTTGTAGAAACAGCTAGTAACAAGGCAGTTTAATGAATTTTTAGAAGTGGGAGGAGGGTTTTGGCTTTGGTTTGCAGAAAAGCTGATTAAACTGTGATGTGATGGTTGCCTGTAGGCTGTGGGATCTCAAAAGCTTGTCACTTTGAACAGAATCAGTCAGGAAATACTTGAGCGCTTGGCAATCTGGAATCAGTTCAGTGGCAAATGCATTGTAATTCCTTTACAGCTGTCTTGGTTTCTGGCGTATTGGGGAAGGTTGTCATTTATATGGGCAACATGTGGTGTTTCCCTTCTGAAATCTACAGGCTGTCAGTTGGCCTTTCTTTCTTCCACCCTGAATTCTATTCCTTGTTAGACTAATTAAATAAATGTAATACACATAGCAGTAGGACCCACACCCTCCATCCCATTCAAGCGGCAAACCGATCTAGAGGCTTAACAGAGAAGGGAGAGCCAAGTGAACATGAAGCAGATAGAACATGTGCACAGCAAACTTAAAGGATGCTGGTAGAAGATCAGCTACGGCTGAACTGCAGAGGAGCAGCTAGCAAATGTAAGTAATGAACAAATTGTATACGTAACTTTTCCAGCTTTACATTTCTGCCTAGAAAAACGTCCCTAGGTTTGGTCGTTTGGGAGAATGGGGTACTGTATTCCTGTGAGCATGTTGCATGAAACTATTTCTGGTGGTTTAAGAGTCGAGGGAGCTTATCCAACAAGGCTGAAGTAATGATCACAGTACAGACCTGCTGTTAGCACCTCGATGTTACAGGCAAATTGAGTAATTAAGTTTGAAAGTTGTGATCTGCAGAGCTGCAAGGTTTTCACACAAGTCCTAGATTCCCATTTATAAGCTTCCTGTTTTTCTTTGACATGCCACTAATCTCTCTCCTGTGTCTGCTTACTTAAAGCGTGCAAAATGCTACTTGGTCCACTCTAGTCAACTTTTTTTGTATAATGAGCTTGGTTTTAATATACTCGATGTTGGGTTGGCAGTATCTGACTGGTTTCTGTCAAATAGGTTTGATAGATAACTATTCTTAACTCATTTTTAGAGGGATGATTATTGTTTTACACTATAGATTAATCACCAGGGCTGTGAAATAAATCAGAGCTGAGAATAATTGTAGGTATAATCCGTTGAATAGAAATTGATTTCTAAATCAGTTATGGAGTTTTGTATGGCTCCAATAAATATTTTTAAAATATCTCTTGCAGGACAGTGAATCAGCTCAGATTGCATGGTTTGTGTGACATGCAGAAAAAAGTCAACAATATGTTGTTAAAATGAGGAAGATTTTGTGACACAACATTATATATTAATTAGAAAGTATCTCATTATTCAAGGTTGGCCAGTTAGTATAATTGCATTGTGTGTTGCTGTAGGAATCTGGTGCTTGCAGCACAGAGCTTCAGACTGTCTCCTACAATGTCAGTCTACAGACAATTGATGAAGAACATTGCCTTGCTTAATTAAATTCCAAAATAATCAACTTTTTTTTTTAAAGAAGGAAAGGGAGGCTTACATTTTATTTTGTTTTTAAAAGAATTGAGAAGTTTTTGCTGCTAGAGGCCGCTCGGGGATGGTGGGGGGAGTTATGGGGCAAGCAGGCCCCATAAATGTGATATTGGGGGCTCTGCCACTGCCTCTTATAAGGACCCATGCACATGTGGGACTCTACTGAGCAATGTGGCAGAGCCGGGGTAGGGGCCAACGGTATACACATGACTTGAAGAAGGGCCCCCTTGCTTTCAGGGGCTTGGGGGGCACGTTAACCTACTGCTAGAATATCATTTTTTATGACAATATCCAAGGTATTTTCACATTACAGGATTTGGGACAATCGTTTTAAGGCTTATACATCCAGCTAACCAATATGAAGGTATGAGAAGCAGCTACTATAATGGATAAATGTATATGCACACACCCTGTTCCTTTTTATCCCTTAAGCACACACCAAGTAGAATGTGTAAAGTGTGCCTTATAACAGGGTTAGGCCAAAAGTAGATCTCCAGATGTTTTGGACTTCAATTCCCAGCATTCCTGAGCATTGGCCATGGTGGTAGGGGCTTCTGGGAGTTGAAGTCCAAAACATCTGGAGATCTACCTTCTGCCCACCCCTGCCTTATAAGGATTTTGAGTTTAACTCTGCTCTTAGAATGTTTTGCATTTTTGCATGAGACTGCAAGATTTCTTCTTTTTTTAAGCCAGCATATCTTAGCCATAATTGGCAGCACTGACTGATGACATATGTGTGGTCCTGGCCAGCACTTGGTTTTACCTGTGGGCCACTCTTATTTATTTTATTTATTATCCTTAGACATCTTATAAACAAGTTCTCTAGGTATTGTACAATAGAGATTAAACCATAACAATAATATAGTTACAATTCCATAATAAATTTTAAAAATCCAACCGAACAAAACCCAGTAAAAATAAAATACAAATTGCAGGAGCTAAAACAATCTGGTAATATAGGAGCTAAAACAATCATCAATGTCACAGGGACTAAAAGAACAAGATCTTAAATAGCATGGGAGAACAGAACATTCTTAGCCTCATGCTAAAAGGATAATAATGTGGAGCCAGGCTAAGGTCCCTAGAGGGAGCATTCCATAAGTTTGCGGAAGAATGAGATGTGATGGGCCAGGGTCCACCCATCCTTCAAAGTGGACCGCCAGCAAGTCCCATTGCTACACCCACTGTCCCCTTCATACAGTTCTCTTATCTCTCGAAGAAGACATCAAACTGCGCTGAGGAGACTATCTTCATACCCTTCAGGGGCCCTGAGGACTCAAGATTGTTATCCCTGATATATGTATCAGAGATCTTTGAGAATGCTAGACATAATTATTTCTTTTGAGTGTAATTGTATAAACTTCACCTTAAGTAGATAATTCACAAAGTTTTGTATAGCAGTGATGACTTTATCAAGTACGGAAATGTAATATTCTGGAGTGCATTACAGGCACTCCATTACTTGTGCATCAGCTGACTGAATAATATGATTTGTTGTAAAATAGTGATACATAGGGGCAGGTAAGATAGGATTTTGTGTATGTGGGCAGACAGAGCAGGCAGTATTAGTTCAAGAACTGCAGTTTTGGCAAACAAGGTAGTGATTAGGCATGTAACCAGATTTATTTATTTATTTATTACATTTTTATACCACCCAATAGCCAAAGCTCTCAAGGTATATGCAAGTTAAGAATCAATTGATCTTACCACCAAGGCATGAGACTGGGAATGTGAAATTAAATTTATAAAGTTTCCATTTGACACAGACTTCATGTAACATAGAGCAAGTGAAATTAAAAATACACACCAAAAATTAAAATGCTTTATCAGTTATAACTAAACTTGATGTTGGATTTTGAGTGAATCGTAAGAGAGAAAAGTGAAATAGGGACTTGTTCTGATGTATTTGCACGTTACTGTAAATGGGCTTGTCAGAGCAGAATCGTTTTTGATCATCCATCACCCAAATTACATCTTGGCACAACTTTAATTTGTCCAGCAACTGTAACTTTTAATTAGCTAAATGGGTCAGGTGGTAAAAATAAAAATAATTATTGTTATTATAAATAATAATAATAATAATAGAATTTGCTTGCAAAGATCAGAATTGTTTTGTCAACAATGCAACAATTCCTCTCCAGAGCATCTTTACTTTAGATAACATTTACTTTACCATAGCTGGTTTCCTGAGGCCAGAAAGCAGTGTTGCTACACTATTCATGTTTCCTCATTATTTTTTCTTTCCAGTTACTTATTTGGTTATAAACCTGGGCTTTATTTAGTACATGATGGTTTGCCACTTGATAGCTACACAATATTTAATTTTTATTGTATTGATAAATATATGAGTCACCTTTCGGCCCAAATGTTTACTGCACTAGCCCTGGGTTGATGTTGCCTACGCTTACCCCAAGCACGCAAGTCACACTCCATATATTTCTAGCCTCCAGGCACCATGATTGCTAAAACTGTTTTTCAAACAATTTTGTCAGGTATTTTAAACAATTACCTTAAACAGCTTATACAGAGAGTCACAGACGAAACCCCTTCTTAGATCTATTTTAATGCATCAGGTATCTATATATTAAAATTGGCCTCAAGGTTACAAGTTCTCTCAACTAATATTGGTTTAGGGCGCAGTCCTATGAAGATAGTTGGCAGCCTGTGAACTTGGAGGCTGCCGAGCATCCAATGCAGGACAGCTGGAGCACGGAGGCAATCTTTGCTTCCGCTCTCCAGCCACCCTGTATTTCTGCTAATTGGGCATCTAGCAGCGACCCTTCAGACAGGTAGGGAAGGAGGATGAGGCGGCCATAGAAAACGTCATATGGCTGATGCACCAGTCTCCTCCCCCCCACCTCCAGGAATGCCCCGTTTTCCGTCTCCGTGCTCCATTTCTGAGCGCAGAGATGTAGCCAGAACCATGCTGGCTGGGAGGGGGAGGGGAATGCGGTTTCTGGACTCCAAGGTTGGAGCCCTGTTTCCGATCTTGGAGGCTACAAACAGAAAAATCCTATTTCCCCCACTGACGCTGTCTATTTGACATAGGGTTGCGCCCTCCATGACTTTCCAGGAAACAGCAAATGTAGCTCCATGGGGCCGTCTTATACCCAAAATGGTATATATCCTGGCCACTTGATAAGCCTTCTCTCTCTCTCTCTCTCTCTCTCTCTCTCTCTCTCTCTCTCTCACACACACACACACACACACACACACCCCTCCTGAAAATGCCTCCCCTCCTCCAGTTAGGATTTTAAAATGCCTCCATTGGGACAAATGTAGACTTTTAAAAAGTCTGGTTGCAGCAGAGGGGGCAATTTTTGAAGGGCTAGCCCTCCCTTCCATAGCAGTGCCCCCCTCCAAAAATCCTCCCTGCACTGCAATTAGGCTTTTAAAAAGCTTCCATTGACACCAGTGGAAACTTCTTTTCAAGCCTACATGCAGTGTGGTAAAGGTGAAAGCATGGAAAATCTTATCTTCAATCTCGAGATTTTCAGCTGTGAAAATCTGTTATCTCTAATCTGTACAGAGATCACAGGTAAGAGCTGTCTGGAAGGGCAGAGGGGACAGGCCTGGGGGGGGGGGGCAAGGAACAGGGGGTAGAGATGGGGGGGCGCACAAGCGGACAGGCTATTGCTTTTTATTAATTAACAAAACACCTGAACAGAAAAGCTTCAAGGCTCATCAGGAGGTCCCAAATCTGCAAGTGACAGCATGCCCCAACTTCAGACTTGATTGACCAATAGTGCTAAAGCAAAATGTCCTATATGTATTCATGTCTTTATTTATTGACATATACCAATACCACCAGCTGTTTTGGTTTAAATCATCTAAGCTGGTATGAGTCTGCAAGCACAATAAACATTAGAACAGGATGTACTGTGTCAGGTTGGGAAACCCCCACACAGACCAAGAATGGGTTCATAAACCTGAACCTGCACAGCCTTCTGTGCACTCTGTCCAGCCCCGGCCTAAGCCATATTGCCGCCCCAAGCGAGCTGGCACGGCCACCCCTGGTGCTGGCGGTGGCAGCACAGCTCCAGTCTTGCTTCTTCTGGGTGGCAGGCAGTGGCAGTGGCAGCTCCCTCACTCCCTGCCTGCTCACCAGCCAGCCAGCCACTCCCACTTTCTGCCCCAGCCATGGGGGCTCCTGGGAATCAGCCAAAATACCTCGAGAGGTCCCAACCACTCCTGCAACAGTTCAGGACCTCTCACAATGTTCTGGCTGCTCCCGCAAGAGTTCAGGACTTCTCACGATATTTTGAGTTCAGGAACCCCGCAGCTGGGCAGAAGTTGGGAGGAGCTGGCCAGCAAGCAGGGAGGGAGGAGAAGGAACTGCTGCTACTGCTGTTAACAGACAGGCAGGCACAAACTGTTGGCCAGTTAGCTGGCCAGCCGAGGAGGGAGAGAGGGAGGCAGCGTTGGCAGCACTGCCGGGCAGGCGGCACCCTTTGCATGGGGAGAGCAGCACAATTCGCTGCTCTTCCCATTCCATGTTGCCTCATTATAGGTTGCCTCATTGTAGGGCTGGCCCTGACTCTGTCTCAGGGCCATCCTTACCTTGGGAATGGGAGATTTTAGTCAGAACTTGGCAAGACCCTGTGCAAAATGGTGGACAGACCCCTTTCAGTGAGCAAGTACCACCCTTAATTTTTGTAAAATAAACATGGGTGTGATCCAGCTAAAGTTCATCACTTCTAGGAACATAGGACGCTGCCTTATACCAAGTCAGACAGTGCTGAGCAGACCAAGTCAGTGCAGTACTGTCTACACCAACTGGCAATGGCTTTCCAGAGTTCCAGACAGGGTCTCTCCCAGCCATACCCCGAGATGCCAGGGATTAAATCTAGGACCTTCTTTGCACAAAGTGTGTGCTCTACCACTAAGTTGTGGCCCATTTAAGTCATGTTTGTTTTTAAAAGGAATTGAGTACTTGCTTAACTCTCCTCCTTTGAAATAAACAGCACACAAAAATAGGATGAAAGCTTATTCCATAATAAGTCTTTAAGATGCCACAAGTCCTTTATCACAAGTCCTTTAGAAAGGTTAAACTGCTTATCTTTGGCACTGGATTTTGACTATAATTTATAGGGTAAATAAAGGCTCACCTATTGTATTTCTGTTTATGAAAAAAATAGGTTTTTGAGCACAGCAATAGGTTTAATAATAATTTTCCGTACTTTGTCATATGTTGAGTTAAGATAGCTGCAACCTAGAAATTACTTACTCCCTCCATAAATAGCACTATCTGGAACAAAATTTGTTGTGGATTGCAAACAATGGTGTGTTTTTTTTAAGAGTTTGACTTGAACTGCAATGGGTTTTTTAAAAATATAAAACCTGATGCCACCTGGTGGATCGAATTAAATACACATATTTGAAAATAAGTGTCAGAAAAAGAAGAAAAGTGCTCAAGTTGCAGTTTCCTGAATGATCTATTAAATAATTTCTAGTTCAGTGGTAAATAAAATACTCATTAAATGTCTTCCCGGTATACTATAACTAATGAAAATAATACATATATTATTAACTCACAGAAATGTCTGTGTAAAAAGGTTAGACTTAGGCCTATTTTTCACAAATATAAGAGATGAGATAACTCTGTGCCTGAGTTACTACAGCACTGTAAACTGCAGGTGGGGACTCGCAGAATGGAATGTTCCCCAACATCCTTTACATAGAAAACTAGCATGTCAGTGAGAACAGTAGGCTAGAATGCTTCTCCTTGGCATTAATTTTCTATGCAGATGGATTTTTTTGTAGGGAGGGCATTCAGTCACTGAGCCCCCCACCCCCCGCAGTGTGACATGGTACTGTCCAGATTCAGGTTTACCACCCCATCTGATTTCTTGTCAGATCTCCTCCATGCACATGCTAAAGCTAAACAGAGTCAAGAGGTGCAGTCCAACTGCCCCATCCATGTGTTTAGGCCTACTCATGGAAGGCAACCTCACAGGGCCAGCCCTACCATTAGGGAGATTGAGGCAGCCATCTTAAGAAGCTGATTTTGAATGTAATGACAGGGCAGCTTATTGTTAGGATGATGATCATGATGATGATAGTTTTACTGGCAGGGAGCTGGAGAGGCACTTGTGGGATTTTATGCCTCAGATGCCAGAATAACTTGACTGGCCTTAGGTATTATGCACCTTGATTTAGGAGGTGGGGGTGAGGGGTGCTCAGGCAGCAAAATGTCTTAGACCAGCCTGGAAGCAGGCCCTTCTATTTCTGAGAAGTAGATCCTAGTTTCTTATGTGGCAGAAACCTTCGCTGTTTATACCAGGAATGGCAACTTGTGGCCCTCCAGATGTTTTGGCCTATAAATCCCATCAGCCCTAAGCAACATAGCCAATGGTGAGGGATGATGGAGTTGTAGGCCCAAACATCTGAAGGGTCAAAGGTTGCCCAACCTTGCCCTGTACCCTGGTTATCTGAAGATACTGCTTATCTGGACACAATGTGTCCTCTGCCTTATTCGGAAAGCACCATGTTTATGATTATCCAAATACTTTTTTTAGGACAACCCAGGTTCAGAAACAGCCCTATGAAGTAGGTTAAGCTGAGAGATGCTGACTAGCTCAGGATCACCCAGCTTTCTGAACAAGGATTTGAACTTGGGTCTCCCTAGTTTTAGTCTGATACTCTAACCAGTGCACAGGGTTTTTTTGAAAGTATAATTAAGGATAAATAACCATGCCCTTTTATTCCATAGGTAAGTAGAGTAAGAATTTGCTAGCAAAATATCAAGGTTCACTTACTTTTAATGCTCGGATTACTATCTTGTCTGCTTAAATGTTTCTGTTATGGTAACAAAGGGTGCATTCCAGCAATTTAGTTGCAATTTGAGTGAAATCAAGGAAGTTCCATGGAAATCAAAGAAGCTTGAACATAAAATTAAGGGTGCAATCCTATGCATGTTGAAAGTCCTACAACTCCCAGCATTCCCCAGCCAGTATGTAGGAGTTGTAGGATTTTTTTTCTGTCTAAACATGCATGGGAGTGTGCCCTAAATTTGTTTGGACCACAGAGATTTCAAAGCTTAAGCACATCTAGCCTTAAGACAGATGTAATATAAAAAGTGAACTCACCACCTTGTGAATGCACTGACAGCTCTATTATATTAATGTCTGTCTCTAGCACCCCAGAGCATTTCAAGATTGATATATCATTTTTGCGCTTTCCTGCTCACTTGTCTTCCCATTCTTTAGACTTGCCTCCTCCTCTGGATGGGAAATGAAGCATCCGGCAGCATAGTGCCTCAGGGGCTTCCATCCCAGGCACCTGGCTATGCAACACTTTGTTTCCCAGCTGGAGGAGGAGACAGAAGCAGTCACAACAGGCAGGGCAGTAAGTGCAGAAAGGCAAGAATAACACAACAGTGTTAAATTTCTGGATGGACTAGAAACAGATGTTAGTATTAAAAAGAGAGCTGATAGCACATTTGCATCCCTGTGAGCTTCTTTGCCATATCATGTCTGTCTTCAGCCTTAATTTTTCTGGATTGCAACCATGTATTTCTAGTATGTTGCAACCAGCATGGACAAAACACTGTCTTAATTCATTGAGGAAATATGCTCGAATGGAGCAGTTATGCACTTAATCAAATGTTTTTATTGCTCTTTCTATTCGGTAAATTCTATTTGCTTCTCTTGCTGTTCAAGAGAGTACATGTGGCTGTGAGCAGCAACATTTTAATTCAGTCTTCAGCCTGGCAATGTTGTTGATCTTCAACTGGTGGGTCGCAACCTAGAGCAGGCACATATCTTAACCCGATGTGGGTCCTGCAAACACATCACAACCATCTTTTGGAGAGAGAGTAGGAAGGAAGATGGAGAGAGTGAATAAAGACTGACTTTGCCCTCATTAAGCTAGCAAGCTTTGCACTTGTGTGTTCCCCCTACCCCATTTCTCCTGCATGGCCGGAGGAGGCGTTTGGAAGCTTTTTCTTTTGATTTCTCTTAACCGTGTTTTGTTATGTTGTCTGGTTGTCAAACCGTGGTTAATTTACAACAAGCCAACTTCAAACTGGTTTCTGAAGCTGGCTTGCTGAAATTAGCCATAATTAGTCTTAAATACAGTAACTGGTTTGGTCAACACAGGTCAAGTCAGTTCGGTCAAGCCATGATTAAGGGAAAGAGGAAGTGAAAGCTTCCCAAATCATCTTCCTGATTGTGCAGAAGAAAGACAGGGAAGGGGTAGAGCCAGTTTTCCAGGTAAACATGTGAACATGACCTTTGAGAAGGAGAGAGAAAAGGGAAGATATAAGATACAAAAATTAAAAGTGAATCCTCTGTTGCACGTTAAGGTTTGACCTGAAGGCTGTTCTAGGTAGCTTTGGCCAACCTACTATCTCTCAAACTCCATATCTGTAATACGCAAATAATAATACTGGCCTACCTATAGGCTTGTTGTAAAATTACTCAGATGATGTATGTGAAACACAGCACTCTAAAATGAAATACACAGAGGCACAGGATTCTTATTGTTTAAAAGAGCCTTTTCTCATTATATATAGAAAGCTTTAATGTCTTATCAGTTTAATTTGGTGACCAAACATCTTCAGCCTTCACTGAGCAGGCTGTGACTGCTGGACGCTGAGTGAATCAATTATAATTATTTGCTTTTGAACCATCTTTTGACTTCTTCACAAATAATTTTGCAAGGAAGAAGATCCCCTTGTCTTGACAACCAGTTGCATGCCGGGAAGGAGGACTGTTCTAAAGGGCCAGCTTTTGGCTGTTTATCACCGTTTTTTGTTAAGTAATGTTACCAAAATTAGACTGGCTTGTCTGGTCTGTAACAGTTATTTGTCCTACCATATTTTGCTTTTCACATTTTAATACTAGGACAGTTCTCATATTTATAGCTATCGGTCTTAGGTGGAACTACCAGCTGGCCATCATTATTGTAAATTATGAGGGTAGGTTGTACTGCTCATTATTATGGCACAATGCATGCATAGAAGTGGGAATCTTTTTTTTTAAAAGTTCAACATTGAACTACATCCATCACCTTCATGTGAAGTATGGCCGTTTGCAAGAGGGAATTTAGAATCTACAACTGCTATAATGCTTCTTTTATTAGATTCTCTAAAACAGCCTTCCCCAATCTAGTGCCCTTCAGATGTTTTGGACTACAACTCTCAGCATTCCTGACCATTGGCCATACTGGCTGGGGCTGATGGGAGTTGGTCAAAAACAGCTGGAGGGTACCAAACTGCAGAAGGCTGCTCTAAAGAAACACCAGCGTTACTCTAACTCATATTTTACATCTGCATGCTTGCTTCTTTTTGCCTGCTGTGTTTCCCTTGAGCTACTCTTTATATGTGATTCACAGATTTCAAAAAGATTGAAGAGTCTCACTAGAACAACATAGTAAATTGTTCTTCTGTCTTGTATAGGAATGAGCTCTTTCATAAATATAGTATATAATATAATAAACCTTAAAATATAATATAAATATAATATGCTTTTCATAAATACAATTTGTAGAGAATTATGGTGAGAAAAATCTCTTTAGTCCAAGATTTAATTTTAAATCTTCTAATTTTAGACTACTTAGTACATATAGTTATATTTGTTTGCTTTTAATATCCATTTAAGTCTTCTCTTTTCTTATATGTCTGCTGTGATAACATCTTAAATATGTCCACATAATATACTTTACTCATGTTAAGGAACCTTGGAAAAGGTATTAACATAACAGTGTTCAGTGAATTAAGTTATGTTTTAAAATTACAAAATGAAGGTGAAATATTGGAGATGTAACTTTGCAATTTCCGTCTGTATTTCTGGAACAATCCCTGTTCATTGAGACCATTCTGATTGTCTGAATATAGCCCCTTTTACTGTCAGCTTGGATAGCACAGCCCAGGATCTAAAGTCCTGGTGCCCTCCAGATATTTTGGACTTCCAACTCCCATCAGCCCCAGCCAGCATGGGCAATGGTCAGGAATGCTGGGAGTTGTAGCCCAAAACATCTGGAGAACACCAGGTTGGGGACGACTGATACATACACATTTGCGCGCACACACATATACAGTATGAATGGGGCGATCCAAAAAAGGCTACAATACGTGATTCTCCTGACCGTCTGTTTCAACTCTCAGCATTCTTGAGCCATGGAAGAATGCACAATATAATTCTGGTTAATGATGTATAAGGAGCAGTCAAGGCCAAATCATGCCAATTCACTATGATGATCGGAGATACTGAAACCATTTTTTTTTTTTTTTGCATTTCTACTTTTTGACCATTGACTTTGTAAAACACCCTTGGGATACCTGCCATACAAGAAAGGATATCTTCATGAAGCTGAAAAATAATGGAAGAGAAAATTGTCTCCATTTTACTGTACCTCCAGGTCAGTAATGCCATAACGGATACTATTGCCTCCCACACTTTTTATCTTTGTCTAATTAAATTGAGGCCAAGCTATGATTCATGTTATGGCACTTTTTGATTTGCTATCCTTTCCCTTTGAAAGCAGTAAAAGGAAAGCAGTAAAAAAAGTTTGTTGTATATATTTACTTTTTACAACCACCAATGACTACCAAATCCGATGTATCGTTTACAGTGCCATCTAGTTGTAGTCGCAGTTAATTTCCATCTTGCTTTAGGGAGTTGTAATATTATTTCAGTACGCTATAGTTAAACCATCACAACTTCAAATACAAATTGAATTCCCAAATTTGCTTTCATCATCTTGCCAAATTCAGCAAATTGGAGCATATGGTATGGAATGGAGTTTATTGCTTCAATAAATCAGCTCAGTGGTAGAGTCTGACAGCTGGAGGAGTTATGAAACATCAATATATTATTTTATTCAGGTTTTATTATACCTTGTATTTCTTTCCAAGTTACTCCCTAAACCTCTAAGTATATGTTCTTTAGTTACATGTTCATTTATTGTGATTCGTATGTTGGCCTTTCTTCAGCTTAACTATGTGGGTGATTATAGAGGTCCTCACATACAGAAGAGATTGTTGCCGAAACCACATTCTGCCATCTTTCATGATGATGATTTAAAGCAAGCTGAGTTGGTCTTTCTTTCATAAACTTCCTTTTCAAGTCATTCATTCAAAATTTCAGACATCAATTTGCTCTTCAGGCTAAAACTCATGGAAGAAGTCATATAAGAAGTAATAGTTTAATTCATTTTGTTACCTTTGAATTAGGGGGGGGGCAACTTTGGGAGGTCTGAGGACTATTTTCATGCCTCCCACAGTCCCCCTCCCATGGGCCACACTACTGCCACTGTTGCTGGCACCCCACAGAATTCTGCAGGGCAGCAGTAACAAAAAAGATGCCGATTTTCAGTAGTGAGCACTATGGAAATGCGGCACACTGGCCAAATTTAGATTGGAAATAAGCTAAACTTGGCCGGTGCATTGCTCTGTATTGTCTTGCCACTGATTTTCAGTGGCATACTACCTTTTTTGGCTGCCATGAATTTTGGCAGCAGTATGGTGGTGGGGATGGCCTGTGTTACCCGCTTTAAATAGATGCATAATTTTATTAGCAAATTTAATAAATATACTATGATTTTGCTCTATCCTTATGTTGTGTGTGTGTGTGTGTGTGTATAATTTTTCCTAGAAACTTTCAGTTATCCTGCCAAACATTCACAATTACTTGGGTCTGGTTTATACAAAATACTTCAGGGTAGGGATTTTTTTGGGCAGGACATCTAAAAACATCTTGGTTTTAGAAGAAGTTCATTAATGAATAATGACACTTTCTCATAAAACACTGCTACGTAGACTGCAGAACCTCCTTCAGAGGAGAATAGCAATATGCTATAAGCCACCCTGGAAACACTGTTACAGAGCAGCCTATAAGCATAAATAAATAATATAGAAACAACATGGTATTTTAGTTCACAGATGTTAACCATTCACAATCTGAGATGACCCCACAGGTTTATACAGCCTAATTTCCCACCACCATTACCACTACCATTGGAATTGCCCAATAATGCCAATATCGAAATTTGCTACCACAGTGAAACGTTTTGATGCCATAGAAGGACTGTACATCTGTTTCACATATGCAAAGTACCTGCCCCTACAGTGAACTGTATTTATTGTCCCCCATAACAAATCTTGGTTTTCTTCCTGCATCAGGTATGAGCATTCATATGGCAAGCAAACTGTTTGCATGCACCTCCAATGCTGTAGAACTAGGGTCTCCAACTTGGTATCTGTAGGTACCAGTGTGTCCATGGATACATCTCTTGACACCCGCCAGGCTACATTCCCCTCCTGATTTTTATTTCTTAAGATTTAAAATAAACAATTAAACAAACTGGCAATCTGGCATGCTGCAAAGTGAAGTACTGGTCTCTAGTGTCATCTTTATTTGGGTTCAAAATGGTGTTTTTTTGTTTTGTTTTAGAGCTCAGACCCCACCTCTGCCTTGTACTTAGGTTCTTGGACAGGTTCCTTTTCTTTTAGTCGCACAAGTTTGCCTTCTGGGCCATGTCCACCATGGTAGCCATGTTATGAATGGACAAGCCCCTCTCCGTGGCAGCCGTTTTGTGAAAGAATCCCCAATACTCTCTCAAAATCCCAAATGTGCCCACTGATCCAAAATGTTTGGAGGCTCCGTTAACCTCTGCCATCTGAGTTGCATCTGTGCGTTTGGAGGTGTATATAGGGCTTCAGACAGGGCATGCAGTGGCATCCCAGCACTATCGATTTCCCTGCACCACAATCAGAACCACCATCTTTTTCCTGTGCTACAACTTCTCTATCTACAGATGCTGCTGGGCTCCACTACAGGCAGGCTTCAGAGCTAAGCTGTGTTGCTGACAGCCAGGAGCCTTTAGAAGTACTGGCAAGGATGTGAATTTCCTGTGCTCATAAAAATGTAATGTTTTTCTTCCCTTTCCCAAAGGATCCCTCTCATGCTGGGCTTCCAGCGTGTAAATGCCCCATGATTTGTAGCTCAAACAACAATTAAACTCTTATTGCCCCATTCAGTGCATGGAGATATGTGCAAGAACGCTCGCCCCCAAGTAACAAACGTTGAAGGCTAATGGGTCCTTGGTCACCAAATCTCAATTTTCATTAAGATGGAACCCAGTGGAGAGTTCAAAAACCAGACTTCTAAAGAGCCACTCTGCCAGTAGCGTACAATGAGTAAGAATTGCTTCCAGACAGTGAAATTATATAAATTGGCACCTTTCAAGGTGTCAGTGCTCTATCAATGGCTGCTGTATTTTTGTGAAAGCAAGCAGCCTGTTAAAATGTTATGGACTAGTAACTTTTATGGACCTATGGAAGATAGTGGTAGGCAGATGGCTACACGTAAACTGGATATCTAAGCTGATTATAGTCCACAATAATTTCAGACTACAATGCATGTGCTGTTATTTTGGAATATACATGAAGTTATGCTAAAATAGATGTAAATGTTGTCAAATGATTATCCCTGTTTCCACAAGACCCAAGATAACCATTCTTGGTAAAAGGGAGGAAGCAGCCTGAAGGCTCATTCTGGTTTGTGGACCCATTATTGATAGCCACTGAGAGACAGTGATTGCTCATTATTTGTCACTTTGCTGACACTTTATTGTCCTATAAACTTGTTTGTAGTTCGCTTGCAAGCTACTACTGAGGAGCAAGTGTGACAGTATACAAATCCTGGGATGCTCTGCATAGCCTCTCTGACAGTGAGGTAAAAGTCTTATTAAACAACAAAATTCTTAAGGAAACCCTGGATAATATAAAACTTCAGTCCTCGCAAGGCTCTTAATTCAACATACCAGTTAGGGATTTCTATGACTTATATAGAAAGAATGGCTCCGTGGAATGTTTATTGTAATTCAGAAAGGGCCTTAGTTCTTTATATTCCTGTTAATTTGATATAGGCTTGCTAATTATGGGTCCTTCTGACATATAGTCTAGCCTTCTAGGCCTACCTAAATGCACAAAAAGAGATTTACTTCTCAGTATGGTTCCCATAAATTCTCTTCTCAGTGTACGTTAGTAAAAATGTATTTGTAATTAGTTTCAAAGCAGCTAGAGCAGAATGAATACTATACACTTATAAGTAAAAATATAATGTTTCCAATACAGGATAGCTTATTATATTCAAAGGAAATGTATTCAGGCAAATAATCATAAATTTCATATATTAGATTTGTATTTAATTTAATGAGTTGCACTCACTCAAAATATTTTCTTGTCTTGATGGTAGAGGTTTTTTGTAACTTTACTGCAGTACTTGCTTTCAGATCTATATAGCCTTTTGTTTATTTTAGTTATATTGTCCTTATTGAAGATCTGCAGAAATCTGTTTTGCTTTTTGTTTCCAAGTAAAAACGCTGCTGGAGGCTTCTAAACTTCAAAGGCATTCATATTTGGTTCTCTGACTTTTACAACATACTATGCTGTACTCATGAATAATTATGTGTAATTTTCCTTTCATCTTTGGTTGGTTGGGAAGAAATCTCTCCTTATGAGCAGTATTCTACATTTTGCTTTTGTGTAGTTATCATTATTTGAATTCCAGCTGCAACAATTAGCCTTTTCTCACAAAGGTACTGTATATGCAGTATTATATTAAGGGGGGAAATGTTACCCTGTCTATATTTTGAATAAACAATCAGGAATTCTTAGAAATTGTCCTGTTTCCAAAAACAATTTCACTTTTCTCCTTCTAAAACAGAAATAGTGTGTGAAGAATAGTCAGAGCTTCTAATTTTTAGAAAATCTTCATTTGTTGCTTTAGGATTTAGGAAACTTATTTGAAAGTTGTGTGTAAAATTGTGTGTTAACCAGCCACAAACCACAAACAGAAGCCATGTTGGCTTACAAAGTCTGGCTTGTTTACACCATGGCTTGTTGTGAATTTTGACCCCAGATCCATGGCTTATTGCACTGTTATGCACCTTGAAATAGAGGCACCGGAAAGAACAGCCTGATAATGAAACTGCTCTGAAGACTGGAAAAATAGGTGGGAGAGAGAGAAACAAACCAGAAATAGGGAAAACAAACCATCGTTTGTTTGCTCCTCTGCAAGAGAATTCATAGCTAAAGCAACAGCCACGGTAAATATAAACAATGGCTTAGTGTTATATGTGAATGCAGACAAAGTTGGAGTGATTCTGCCAGCTCAAGGAACAGTAAGTCCAATAATAGGTACAAATTTATTGGGCCAGTTCACACGATCACCGCAGCCCACCGTGTTTTATTTAAGCCATGGTGGACTGCAGTGATTGTATGAACCCTGTCAGTAAATTACCCAACCGGTCCCAAGCTTTAGGAAGTATCTTCTTCAGGAGAAAAACTGGATTCAAATGGTAACATGTATTGTTCAGATATATAATCATTACAAAGGGCTCTCTTCTCTTCACTAGTTTCTATGGTCTCTTGACCATTTGCAGGTCTGTAGTAGCTGAATAAATAGGAACATAGAATTCTGCCTTCCACCAAGTCAGATGAACTGGTCCATCTAGCTCAGCATTGTTTACACTGGCAGTGGCTCTCCACAGTTTCAGACAGGAGTCTTTCTCAACCCTACTTGCACCTGCCAGGGATTAATTACTCACAACAATGTTCTGCAGAGGTACATAGCTGCAATGTTCTAGATGTTTCTTGTACCTTTGAATTTATATTTCAAACAGTTCAGATTAGTCCTTGTTTTTCTCCTAAAGAAGACATTTCTATGGCTTGAAATGTGTTCTGTACTTCAGTAATTTTCAAATTAAGCCTACTATAGGATTTACTTTGGCCTTGACCTGGAAGAATCGCTCTATGGCCCAGTTCACGCATAACAACCAAACCATGATTTGGTCATTGGGGATGAGCTTTGAGATCCCATGCTCCCCCTCCCTCCTGTCCTTGCATGTTGCAGTTGATTCACTTGCTTGTTTGAGCATCAAGGTAACCTAAGGTAGGTTGGACTGGATATCCAGTTCTGGTTTGGAGGCAAACTGCAGTTTACACAAACTGTAATTTTTCTAATTCAGGTGACGCAACAAATTATGGTTTGCTCAAACCAGGGAGTGAGTGGATTGGAGCACATGAGAAGTGTAACATGCAATCTTGAGGCATAGCACCAATGGTGAATCAATTGTGACATTGTTAAAGAGTTTAGGTGTATAGTTTATCTTTCAAAGTAAGATGGTAAGCAGCTATATTGAAATCTTTATTTTTCCATTTTCAGGTATCTCATTTTAAATCAGACTTATTTACATATCCTAATTCCCTGTTGCTTAGGATTTATAATTTTATTAAGCTTATGTGAAAAGTTGTTTGTGTGTTGTTTTAAAAACAAACTTTGTGGACTAATCCACTTTAAGACATTGGGCATAATCCAGCCACAGTTACCACTATGATCTCTCGCTGTCAGGATTCCCTTAGCCCCCACTTTACTTCAGTGCCCAAACATATACAGCCAAGAGGCTTCAGTCAACAGCTTTTAATTCATTACTTCACAGGGTCATACAGATGCAAATTCTCAGAGACTCTCCGTCTACAAAGAAATGCCTTCAGGGGATTCAAATGGAATTATGAGAGTTGCCTGCTGTTTGAAGAGGGAGGCGGTCTGGCTAGCCTAACTTAAGGGGGGGAGGTCCCTCTCTTGTCATGAGGCCTCTAAGTGCAGCTTTTCATGCAAGGCGAATTGGGTAGACCGTCTAAGTTCCACCCCTGCCTTTTCTCTCTTTCCTCTGCATTTGCATCTGGCATCTATTAGGTCATCCTCCCCAAACCCCGCCTCCTCCTGTTCGCTGCCTCTCACAGGGGGGTGGTGAGGAGGGACCCTCATGCTCAGCCATCTGGACGTTTGTAACCTGAGAAGCAGGCCTACTCATATCTGGACTAGCCTGGGAAAACACCTCCCCCATGTCTGATGGTTCTCCTTCAGAATCTGAACTGCTATCCCACTCCCTGTGCTCAGAAACACCCCTGACACTCACTAATTTCAGTGGAACAGTTAAGTCTATGCTTATATATCTCTCAATGAAATCAGCTGCCTTTGTAAAGTGTTTTGTCGTGCCTTCATATAGTTGAGTGGGAGTACAGTCTAGGCAGGTACACATTCCTTATAAGAACCTGAGTTGGCAGTCTGAAATGAGATTGTTAGATTACTTAGAGCAGGAGTAGGGAACCTGTGGCTCTCCAGATGATGTTGGACTTCATCTCCCATCAGCCTCAGATAGCATATCCAGTGGTCAGTTATTTGGGGAGTTGTAGTCCTGTACCATCTGGAAGGTCGCAGGTCCCAACCCTGATGTCTGCAATGTTAGACTATCAGTGTGCCCGAGGAGGATTAACAGGTATAGTCTGACTGTAAAAGGGGTAGTGTTGTATGTGTGTTGTAACAATACTGAATCATTTCTATAGTAAGAACATAACAGCCATAGTGGATCAGACCAAAGGCCTGTCTTGTCTAGCAATCTGATCCCAGAGTCGCCTACAAGCAGGACATGAGCGCAATGTCATGCTGTTGGTTATGTTCCCGGGCAACTAGTATTGAGAGGCATACTGTCTCTGATACTGGAAGTAATATTTAGCCATCATGACAAGTAGCCATTGAGGGCATTATACTCCATGAGTTTGTCTAATCCCCTTTTAAAGCCATCCAAGGTGATGGCCATCACTACCATCTTGTAAGTGCAGAAAAGGGCAACTAAAATGATCAAGGGGCTGGAGCATCTCCCCTGTGAGAGAAGGTTACAACAGCTAGGATTGTTTAGCTTGGAAAAATGAAGGGTAAGGGGTGACATGATAGAGGTGTACAAAATTATGCATGGTGTGGAGAATGTGGATAGGGAGACATTTTTCTCCATCTCTCAAAATACTAGAACCCAGAGTCATCCCATGAAGCTGATTAGCGGGAGATTCAGGACAGATAAAAGGAAGTACTTCTTCACACAGCTCCTAGTTAAACTATGGAATTCACTACCACACGACGTAGTGATGGCCACCAATTTGGATGGCTTTAAAAGGGGGCTAGACAAATTCATGGAGGAAAAGGCTATCAATGGCTACTAGTCTTGATGGCTATGTGCTGCCTCCAGAAGCAGAGGCAGTGACCCTATGTATACCAGTTGCTGGGGAACATGGGTGGGAGGGTGCTGTTGCGCTCATGTCCTGCTTGTGGGTTCCTGGTCAACAGCTGGTTGGCCACTGTAGGAACAGAATGCTGGACTATATGGACCCTTGGTCTGATCCAGCATGGCTCTTCTTATGTTCTTACATGCCATCTTGCCTTCACAGGTAAATTTCCATTTTACAGATCGTTTCTTCTTTCATCTTCCTTTAATAATAGAACCATCTGCGTCATTTGAATCTGGATTTTTGGGGCGACTTGTTTCATGTCTTAACAACAGTGCCTTGTGTTGGATTTTTATTCCCAGTAGATATATGGAGTGATCACTCATTTCAGACAGACCCCGACTTACCTCCAGGCTGGAAAAAGATCAGTGACATAGCTGGGATCTATTATTGGCACATACCAACAGGAACAACCCAGTGGGAACGTCCCGTGACCATACCAACAGAACTTCAGGGCTCACGAAAAGGATCACTTAGTTCAATTACACCATCTCCCACGCCAGAAACTGAGGTAATGTTTGTATGTCTACCTTGACCGCATGGATAGGTAAAATGGCTTAAAATTAAAATGTTAAAGAAAATACTTTTTAAAAAATCAATACTAATAATAATAGTATGTCTTTCAACTTATTTCATACTAATTAGGGGTTGGTTCAGTCATGCTAATTAGCTGTTTTTATCCACCGTGTGATTACCCTTCCTCTCTGAATTGCTGCTAGGTACAAGGGCACATGGAGAAATATTGTATACCAGGTTTTACACATATACAGCAAGATGCACCAGAACTTATTCCTGTCTTTAAGGCAGCTAGAAATGTATCCATCTACAGATAATCCTGCATATGGAATCCTGATCTAGCATAATGGGGACGAATTGCATTTTTCCCACTCACCACTTCAGAAAGCTCAGTGCTTTGTATTCTGGCACCCCATGGGGTTAATCGGAACAGTTTATCTAGGCCATGGAATTCTCGAACATGATGAGAATGGTTTTTCTAAGTGAGGGAAACAATGTTTGCATCTTCCAAAATATAATCAGGGATGAATTCAGATAGCAGTTTGCAATTACCATGCATGCCCAACCCCCAAGGAACTGTATTTAGACAAAACAAAAGCAGATGGACTATCTGGTAACGCTCACTATTGTCTTGAGTCCAGGGGCACATCAAAAGAAAGGAGTAAAGCCAGAGGGGTCTGCAGGGAAGCCCTTGAAAAGAGGACATAAGGAAATATGACATCCCAGGCTAATTTAAGTAGGAGGTGGCAGTAGCAAATATGTGGATTTTAGAGAGGAATATTTCAGTTTCAGCTGGTTCTTCTTAGGGCTTCTCTACAGCAGGCTTTTATCCCACACCTTTACTGGGGCTTCTGCTTCCAGATTCTTTGCTGGATTAAGATCGGCTCCTTTACACATGCTCACGCGTGCTTTTCGGGGATCTCCTCTGTCTGCAAGTTCTATATGTTTCATTATACAGACACTAGATGATAATGTGATATAGCGGGATTCTGGAAATTCACCAGCCATTGGAGCCCTTTAAAGCATGATTAAAATTTATTGTCGCATTTTCCCTGTTAAGAAAAAAGCCGGGACAAAGGTCATAAAACATGGGAGAGGCCCTGGAGGTTGAAAACATCATGTAAAGGACCCGCATACTTCCATGAATGACCAATCATGAGCACACAATAAAAGCCTCATCTAGAGAATGAGAATCTAGAGAATCCTCTGGGGGTGGCCAATCTGTAGCCCTCAGCCTAATTTCAAAAGCCCCCTGCAAGCAACCAGCTCAGATTTCTGGGAAGAGTGATCTGTTCCTTTCTCAGCAGTTCGCTGGGTGGGGATGGAAAGAGGGGGAGAGAGAGAAGAAGGTGGTATCGAGACAGGGAGAGAGAGAAGGGGGTAGCAAAAAGGCAGATTGACAGAGAAGAGAGAGAAAGACAGGGTAGCAGAAAAAAAGAAAAGCAGCGTCTGCCCACTTTTGGCTCTGGCTCCAGCCCTGCCCACTGCAAGTATGCAGCATTTGACGGATTATCCCTGAGGGAATGTGGACTTCAGTGGAAAAAAGTTCCCCATCCCTGGCATTGGGAGAAAGTTGGAGGAAACGTCTGTCCCTCAGGTAGAGGAAATATTAACTATTCAGCTCCTGTTAGAAATATGCATTATTCATATATTTGGCGCTTGGTCTGAGAGGAAAGTGTTCTAACCTTTGTGTTATGTACTTTTTGGGTACATTTTGTAACTGAGCAATTTGTTATTTTCCTTATTATTTGATATCCTACTGTATGTCTCACTCCAGTTTTTTTCCCTGTGTCTTTGCACATAAAGTCTTGCTTCAAACAGCAGCATCCAGGTTTGAATGGAAAGCAATTCAGTATTAATATTTTTTCCATACGGAAAAATTTTAAATATGAAAGCTGAATTTTACATTCTGAACTGTTGTGTGACTTACTTTGAAGATTCAATAGAAGGAAAATAAGTGTTGAGGCTTCCCATGGGCATCTGGTTGGTCACTGTGGGAAACAGAATGCTGGGCTAGAAAGGTCTTGAATTTGATCCAGCAGGGCTTCCCTTATGAAAGCATGTTAGTGGTTCTCTTGTTGGTAATTTTAGTTGCAATAAGAAATCTGTCTGTATTTCTTACTCCATTGTCCTTCTCCTCACCCTCCCTCTCTTTATGTTGAATTTCTCAGAAACTTTATATACTTTGTTCTAACAGTTTGGAAATACAAGGGAGTTATGATCTGATAAATACCTGGGGGATGAATATATATTTTCTCAGTTGGTATTACTGACTAGGCCAAAGCAATTTTTCCTAGCTCCACAGTTGTTCTCCTTTCATTTAAACATCTTAATGAAAGGGCAAGCTTGTTGTCTGTCTGTTTCTAACTTGTATGAATTTTCCCCTGTCCTAGTTACTTGTCTTGATAGGTAACACTAGAGCAGACATTCTCAAACTGTGGTCTGCAGACCACTAGTGATCTGTGGGATCCATTCCACAGAAAGGTTACAGAACATCTCTACTTGGCCCTATACTTAATATATTCTTTTCTGATGATGGGGATAGGGGCTGTTTTGACCAGAACAGGATTAACATCAGGTCAAGGCTCTGGCTAGGGCCTATGAGTTTTGTAATACAAAATCATAATTACATAATTTTGTAATACAAATTTTTCCCTTAAATATTATCAATTAAAGGGGCACTTTTCAGCAGGCTGGCCTAGGACCTGTTATTTTCAGAATAGAACACTGATTTTGATGATGATGCTAGTGCAGAAGAAAATTTTATTAAAATACGAGTTATGTATATGATTTGGAGAACAACAAAAATGTTTACTAAGTGGTCTGCCAAGATCATCAGCAATTTTCAAGTGGTCTGTAGGGGGCTGGGGAGTTTAAAAACTGCTGCATTAGAGATATTCTTCATTCCTATTGGTGGTACCATCCAAAACTATTGTACCCAGGGCTGGCTCAACCATGGAGGCCAGTTAGGAAAGCATCTGGGGTGCTGACATTTCCTTCAATCATATAATGTCTTCAGGAAAGCGCCATTGCCTGCACTTTTGGATGAGATGCACAGGGGCTGCTTAGCACAGGGGCTATTTAGCAGCTCTTTGGCTGGGTCATAACCCCTGTAATACGGGGGCCACAAGAGCCTTTTGATCTGTGTTGGCTGCCCGGGGCCTAGATACAGTTGTAAAACGTAGGAAGTTAAGAGGTGCTAGACATTAAAAACTGACAAAGAGAGAAAACCCTGATTAACTCTTAACCTATCTAATGTGCAGTTGCCATGCTGCACACCATATGATGAGAGATGTGAGGAATGGGGAGAGAAAAATTTTAATTTGCTAAGACAACATCACACCTTGAGCCATCTCTGATTATACAGTAAATTAATGAGTTGAAATTTGAGGCAATCTTTTCCCTAACCCAGCCTGTAAATATCAATGCTAACAACAGTGTTTTGTGTGTTTTTTTCTTCCTTCCTTCCTTCCTTTCTTCCCTCCTTACTTTTCTTTGTTTCTTTTTTTAATCAATGTGCTTCTTCCCGTGTGAATAATTACATATCTAGAAACAGCCATGGAGTGATTTTGCTGTACTGAATGGGGGAAAGATTAATAGTGACATTTGGAAGGCAAGTATATTGTCAGATTTCAGAACACTTCAATACTTGTTTAATCTTTTCTTAAAGAAGAACATGTTGCATGGCTGTGGCTGTATTTATTGTTCCCCCCGCCCTCCCCCAATAAACATCACTCATGCCAAATATCTAATCAGCCAAAGTGAATGGGGGTGGGTGGCTTGTGAGGGGAGGTTTAGCTCCCAAATGTGCTATTTAATTCTCATATTTTCACACCAAAAGAATTTGTACAAGTCAGCAGGGCAAATGCTCACCTGTAACAAAACTGGGCCTGCACTTAACAAATAGTAGTCTGAAAAATGCATGCATGCCTTTTTTTATACACCTTTTAGCCAAACATGTTGTATTGCTGCTTTGCAGGAAGAATTTTATTTTCCCTTTGAAAATAGAAGAACTGCCCCACATCCTGTTTAACATCATGGTGTCTTCTTTCTCCCTCCCCACTCCCTAGGACCTTCATGAAGCCACGGTGAATCCCGACCCCAGTTTAAAAGAGTTTGAAGGAGCAACATTGCGCTATGCCTCTTTGAAGCTCAGGTATGCAGTGTTTATCTATTGATTATCTTTACCCCTCAGTCTTAAATGCATTCACCTGGAAATATGTCACATTTATTTCAGTGGGATTTACTTTTAAGTAAGTGCACGTAGAATTTCAGCCCTAGTTTGCAGTTTTCTTAATTAAAAAAAATCCTATGGAGCAGGCCCTTTGAAATATCTAGAAATCTAAAGATGAGCAGCTTCTTTACCAGCAGGTTCACCTGCTTTAGCACCTAGGTGCTCAGGAGCCAGCACACTGCAAAAGGAAGAACTACTGTTGTGTCCAGGATGGCTGAAGACATTCCTATTTTAGGAGAGATACATTGTGTGTGGACCGGGTGCGGGGGACTAGCCACACGGCTTCAGGGCGGAGGTGGTTGTTGTAGGACGATAGATCAGTGGTAGAGCACATGCTTTGCATGCAGGAGGTCTCCAGTTCAGTCACTGGCATCTCCATTTAAAACAGATCAGGTCGTAGGTGGTGAGAAAGACTCTTACCTGAAGACCTTTAGCCAGTCAGCCTACTCTGGGCTTGATGAACAAATAGACTGACATGGTACAAGGCAGCGAGCAAGTCAGTACTGGCAAAGATCAGTTGGTCAACACAGGACCCTTAGTAAGCTCTTTGGGACCAGACAAAATAATCTCAGGCTGCCAGTTACCCATTGCTGGATTGAATAAATTGATGTAGGGTGGTGCCTGGACATGACATTTAGTTTAATTTCCAGTAGCAGCAGGAGGCAAGCTCTAGAGAGTTAACGTTCCTGAACAAGTATCTTAACTCTGTAGTTCTTATCTCCTGGTACAATTGGGAATTAAAATGCAGAGGGTAAAATGAGTTCTAATCCTGTCTTCCAACCCTACAGGCCACTGTAATACAGAGATGACTTCTCTGATCATCAGGAGAAATCTTGAAGGAGCTGTATCAACTATTAATGTGTTTCTAGGCTGGTGCTGACTTTTAAAGCCCTAACAAGTGTGGATACGGAGAACCTGACAGAGCACCTTATTCAATATATGCTAGGGAGGGCTGATGGGAGCCGTAAACCAAAATATCTTGGGGGCCATAAGTTGTTCAGCCCTGCCTTAAGGTCTGCAAAGGAGGTCCTCCACCAAGTATCTTCCATTTCCAGGAGTCCCCCAAATCCTGCAGCTCAGAGGTTCATGTAAATGCAGCCAGAGCAATACATAAAAGCTCTTAATGTCAAACACTTGGCTTTAATGTATTAAGTTGTTCATTTATATCTAACACTTTAAGCCTAATAGAGGTATTTTGCCTTCCACAACAGAAATGCCCCACAGTGTGATGAAGATGATTCCTGTAGCATCAACAGTGATCCAGAAGCCAAGGTCAGTAAGCAAAATACAGAAAGGTTTTTTAAAGGAACTCAGCTCGGTGAACAGTGCATGCAGTTATCACATTTAAATGTTAAAGCATGATATCATCCACAGGCAACACTGTAAATTAAAAGCATTGAAAGTGAAATTATGAACTCATTTGGCCAAGAGTTTTGTTTGTTTATGCATGTTTTTGGTAAAGCCAGCTTTAATTTTAAAGGAATTCGGTTTCTTTTTTGTAGGAGCATCTTGAAAGATTAGCAACAGTATGACCTCTGAAGTTTCATAATCCAAAAAATAAATAACAAGAACCGTATGAATTACTGCATATCCAAGGAACCCCATTTGTGAGGATAATATGCTTCTGCAGAGGGTGGTTGCCAGTTTGCCTATACATTTACTCACTGGGGCATTTCCATCTCACTTCCCGCTGCAGCTGAGCCTCTTGTGTCCCCCCACACACACTTCAGCCAAGCTGCTCCTGAAGGTTGGGGAACACTTCAGAGAAGGATTTGACATATCCCACACACACCATCTCAAATTCTTAGATAATAAAATGCACAAGACCTATAGAAAGAGGGGATGGCCAAACTCCCACAGGTGAGTTTTTCATGAGAGGTCCCTAATGTTTGCTTCAGCTACCTTAATCACAGGGCAGATGTCAGTTAACCTGTCAACATGGACCGAAAGTGGGTGAGAGGCGAGGAAGTTCCAGTTAATGTCATGGATGGGAGAATCAGTGAAGGTTGAGCTCATTGAAGTTCTCAGAATTCCACCGCGAAGTTTGATTTGTGTCGTTTCTGTCCCTGATTGTGAACTTTTGGTGGCGTTGTTGTTCGAACAGGGAAAGTACACATTTGAGTACACAATTTTCTGAAAATGCACATTTAAAAGAGTGCATTTTCCCAATGTATGCATTTTCTGAACATAAACACAAACTCAGGTTATACAAGCTTTTCCTGAAAAATGTGCTTGCATTCGCGTTCAAGGGTGCGAACAGGGTGAATTCTGGTAAAAAATGAATCAAAATGAAATTCTCATACATCCCTAGTTAACGTATGTATGTATTTATTTATTTCATTTATTAAATTTATTAATCTCCCATCTGGCTGGTCACCCAGCCACTCTGGGCGATGTACAACAACAAAACAGTTAAAACAATAAAATGTTGGATAATATGTAAGGATAATATGTAAGGGTATTAAGGAAAGTGTTATGTATTTTTGCAAATGGCTGCCACCTTGTGGACAACTGCAAGAACTTTATGAATTGCAAAGGCTATTTTTCTTTGAAGAGATATTTGTGTAACTATGCATAAAAATATTGATGTCAAGAAAATGTTTAGAGCAAGAAAATCACCAATAGTTAGTTTTAATGTAATCCACATCATTTATAGGATTTGGATTTTAAAATGGATCTCCTATGTTCTTAGCTAAGTTTTAAATAAACATCAAGAATGCAATCCTATACGCATTTACCTGGGAGTAAAAGTGTATAGGGGCTTATTTTTCCAATTAAACTGCTTAGGAAAGAACTGGCTTTAAGGTCAGCAGAATTATCAATGGAAAAAAGTTGCTTCTCCATTCATGATCATCATTTGTGTTTCTTATGGTTCCTATAGCAACTTCTAGGGTACTATGTGCTTCACACTTTAAAAAAACTCCTCATAACAACCCTATGATGGTGATTAATTTTAAAAAAGCAATTTGCTTCTTTGCAGCTCGGCAGGGACTTGGTCCTGTCATGTCTCTTGGCTTATTGTATTTTCACGAAACCCTCAAGGAATTCATCTACTACAGTATTAGGTGTTCTTAAATTCTGAATAAGATGCTCATAGTTTTATAAAAGTTAACACTATCTAATGTAAATAATGCCTTGCCACTGTCCATGATTACTTCAGATCATTAAATAGAAAGAAAAAGGAATGGGCTAGAATATGTCCTTGCCATACTCTGTATGTTTTAGGTCAGGGATAGGGAACATGGGATCCTTCAGATGTTGTTGTACTGCACCTCCCATCAGCCCTAGGCAGCATAGCCAGTGGTGAGGGATGATGGGAGTTGCAGTGCACCAAAATCTGGATTGCCACACATTCCCTATCCCTGTGTTAGATATGAGAATCATCAATATTATAATGATCCACAAGGCATACAGTTAAAATAGTAAGCAATTATCAATGTTAATAATTCTCCAAGGGCTGTTGGCCAGTTTCTTTCATAATGTTTGTCTGTCGTGCTCCTCTAAGATCCTTGGAGGCCAGATATATTCCTTGTCCCATACAATCAGCATTTCCTGTTATTCATACTTAACTTTATAGGTGGTTTGATGCATTCATGTTCATCTCTTTTATTTATTAATTTGTAATCTCTTCTTTCAACTTGAAAGTGCCCAAGGCACAGATTTTCACACAGTTGTGTGCTGTCAGCATAACCATCGTGAGAGTATGGTTGCAAAAATCTGCAAGCACCTCAGCACCTTATTGGTTCAGATTCCATATAGCGTAGTGTATTGCATGCATTTCGGCACTTTTTCCACTCTACTCTGTCCTACAAAGCCCCAAAGGGGGAATGCCTCATTGAACAGGAGCAGAGGTCTTGCCATTCTGTCCATTCATAACTACCAAACCAAGCCTGCAAAACTTTCGGCTGAAGTGTTGTCTTCTCCTCCTTGGCCAGCCTACAAATGACCCATTTACCAGGATGTCAGGAAGTGATACAGCCTCCCCTATATCCAGTTGCCCCAGGCCAGTTCTGTTAGTGCTTGTGGGGATGACGCTGACCCCCTGGCTTCACCCTTCCCGATTTATTTCACCCTACTCTGGGAATGCTCTGCATGTAAACGTAGCATGTACACATTTAAAGTGTTTCCTGCTCAATTATGTTAGTGACCACTTTTATGCTTTTGCAGAATTTCCTTTATGGGCTTGATAATAGAATTGCTCTATAAAGTTCACCTGCTTTGTATTGCTAGGACTCCAGTAATCAGGGAGTTAATATAGCTACATCAATGTACATCTATAGTAAAGCTGGGTGGATTTTGGGTAGAGGTCCTAACTTTTCAAAGTTATATCATTTCTGTCATTCCCTTTCCAAGTATTTGGTCTCTGAATCTGTGCCAGTTCGCACATTATGATAAGCCAGAATTTCAGCTTATTGGGAATGAGCAAGTGTGCTTGTGCATGCTGCCCAATCGCTCCTCCTTTGCTCCTCCTGCCAGTGGGAGCAGCTAAACCAAACCACAAAACCTCTGACCATGATTTGTTTAGTGTTACAGCCAAACCGGGATCCTCAGCTTGTTGCTCTCCTTAACAAGCCAGAATCAGAAGCCAAGAACAAACCCTGGCTTATGCTTCAGACTTGTAAGGTAAGCCACAATCCAGGAATTCCAGTTCAGATGCAACACTAAACAAACTACAGGCAGGAAGAGGTGAGTAGGAGTGATCAGGCAGCGACACATTTGCTCATTCCAAATGGTCTATTGTTATGGGTGAGCCAGTCCTGTGTGACCACTGCTTCTTTCCTTCCATCCATTCCTTCCATTCTTGTTGTATGGGATTTTCGTTTGAGCTGCATTCACATGTTTATTCTAGTGGAAGTATTCCTTGTTGATGATCTATGAGCAAAATTGTGAGCAAAACAAAACAAAAAGTTTGAAAGACAAAATCCAAACAGCATCTCTGTCAAATTCAGTTTCAGAAGCAATATGAGCACAACAGCTTCTACATGGACTGCCAAAGCTAATGCATCTCAAATCAGTGTTTTGGACTGACTCCACATTGGTAATGGCATTTTGAACAATATGCGCATTATTATGTTACCGTACGTTTTCTGTCTCAACAGAATACGGCCATAATTATTGGCTTCCAAGGCAAAATAAAGTTTGCCTGCTCTAAGACCACACTACGAATTCCACAGTATCCATAGATGTTGCCAATATAACAGCAAACATGCGCCAACTTCTATGTAACAGTACAGCCTGTTTGGACTTGAACATTGCTGTAGTATAAGGACATGCAAATTAATTTAAAGTACAAATTACAAGATGTGCATTTCTGAACGCAACCCAAACCTATGGTAGGATGGTGGTCTTAATTTTTAGGGAAGATGTTAAAGCCACAGTTAGGCTTGCCAGGCAAAGTTTCAAAGGAAAAAGATAGATGAAATACACTAAGAGGGCTCACGGTGCTCCAAACCCGCCTATACTACTGAACTGACAGACAAGCATATTAGTGAATTGAACTGAATGCTGGTTAAAGAAGCCCGTCAATATTGCGGCATCTTAAAAACTAACACATATATTGTGGCATAAGTGTTCATGAGTCAGAGCCCCACTTTGGCAGATGCAAGTTCCTCTTGAGATGTGTAGATAATGCTATTCATCTTCCATCTTCAGCACTTTTGCAACATGCCATACTTTAGTGATCCACTCTTTAATTCTAGAAGCTCTATTGTTGTGCCAGCTCTTTACAATTATTATTTTAGCTGCTGTCAGAAACTGAGAAATAAATACCAAGTGTCCAACCCTAACCACTTCATCTCATAAGTACATTAATATTAACCAAGGATACAGTGACATGTCATACACGGTCATTAGTTTTTATTTCTTTTAATAACCTAATCCAATAAGACTGTGTTACCAGACAAGACCAATACATGTGTAAAAACTTTGTGAGCATCTATACGTCCAGCATGTATTAGTAATATCTCCATATATTTTATCCAATTTATGTCAGAACACACTAACTATAGAATATGTTTCCATTGTTTTCTATCATATCAACACAGACTAAATTTGCAGAACTTTTGGTGAAAATTCTGTGCCATTCAGATTCTGTTTTTAAAAATGCCTAAAATAATTGAATTTAGTGACAACGAGCCTGAATGCAATTGCCAACTTTATTACAAACCCTGTTTCTGTCTTTAACACACAGAAACATTACTCAGTGAAGCCTTCCTTAACATAAAGATAAGTGTGATGGGGAAAGTTTAACTGTTTAACTTCTGCATGCCAAACTACTGTTAAAGTCATAGGAGCAGAGTTGGCAAGCCTAGATCTGAAGTGTGGTCCAAACCCAGTGAGCCTGATTATTTGGGTGTTGTATTTGTCAAAAAGCTGTAAATAAATGGGTAGATGAGTGGGGTTCTGATGCTTGCTGCCAGTTCCCCTTCATTCTTGGGGCAGTCAGGGTGTTTATGTTTGTTTCAGAACTTGGCTCTCTGCCATTTACAGCATTAATCCATTGGCTCCCTAAAAATGATGCTGGAGGTAAACAACACAACTGCTTTTGAAACTCTGCTTTTAAAGAGTTAAACACTGAAGCAAAACACAGGTGGTTTCAAAAGAAAAGGCAGAGGAGCTCAATTCCTACTTTTGCTCAGTCTTCTCCCAAAAGAGGGTCTATGATCCCCCTGGCAAAGGCGAAGTACAGGCTGAAGGGGCAGGATTGCAGCTTGAGATCGATAGGCATATGGTCAAGGAACACCTAATTACTGGAGTTCACATCTCCAGGGCCAGATGAACTGCATCCTACAGTAATAAAGGAACTGGAAGAAGAACTCTCAGAACCACTGTCTGTTCTCTTTGAGAAATCATGGAGGACGGGTGAAGTGCCAGATGACTGGAGGAGGGCTAATGTTGTCCCTATCTTCAAAAAGGGTAAAAAGGAGGAACCTGGGAACTACAGACCAGTCAGTTTGACATCAATCCCTGGGAAAATTCTGGAGCAGATGATAAAGCAATCCATCTGGAAGCACCTTGAAAACAATGCAGAGATTACTCAAAGCCAACATGGATTTGTCAAGAACAAATCCTGCCGGACGAATCTGATCTCATTTTTTGATCTAGTAGCCTCCCTTGTGGATTGTGGGAATGCTGTGGACATAATATACGTCGACTTCAGCAAAGCTTTCAACAAAGTGCCCCATGATATCCTGATGAGCAAACTAGCTCAAAGTGGGCTAGATGAAACAACGATCCGGTGGATCCACAGTTGGCTACAGAATCGGACTTAAAGAGTGCTTATCAATGGGATCAAACTGGGGAGAGGTAACGAGTGGGGTACCGCAGAGCTCAGTCCTGGACCCGGTGCTCTTCAACATTTTTATTAATGACTTGGAGGAGGAGGTGCAGGGAATGCTGATCAAATTTGCAGATGACACAAAATTGGGCGGAATAGCTAAGACAGAAACAAAATTCAAAGTGATCCTGATAGACTGGAGCGCTGGGCAGAAAACAACAGAATGACATTTAACAGGGATAAATGTCAAGTTCTGCACCTAGGAAAAAGAAACCAAATGCACAGTTACAAGATGGGGGATACATGGCTCAACAACACTACAAGCAAGAAGGATCTTAGAACTGTTGTAGATCACAAGCTGAATATGAGCCAACAATGTGATGTGGCTGCAAAATGGCAAATGCTATTTCGGGCTGCATTAATAGAAGTATAGCTTCCGAATCCAGGGAAGTACTAGTTCCCCTCTACTCAGCACTGGTTAGGCCTCATCTGGAGTACTGTGTCTAGTTCTGGGCACCACATTTTAAGAAGGATGCAGACAAACTGGAGAGGGTTCAGAGGAGGGCAACAAAGATGATTAGGGGACTGGAAACAAAGCCCTATGAGGAGAGACTGAAAGAACTGGGCATGTTTAGCCTTGAGAAGAGAAGACTGATGGGAGATAGCATAGTGCTCTTCAAGTACTTGAAAGGTTATCCCAGAGAGGAAGGCCAGCATCTCTTCTCGATCATCCCAGAGTGCAGGACATGGAATAATGGGCTCAAGTTACAGGAAGCCAGATTCCGGCTGAACATCAGGAGAAACTTCCTGACTGTTAGAGCAATACGGCAATGGAACCAATTACCTAGGGAGGTAGTGGGCTCTCCCACGCTGGAGGCGTTCAAGATGAGGTTGGACAGCCATCTGTCAGGGATGCTCTGACTTGGGTTCCTGCATTGAGCAGGGGGTTGGACTCAATGGCCTTGCAGGCCTCTTCCAACCCTACTATTCCATGATTCTATGAAAACCTGAGTTGTGGGAAACTGTATGGTTAGGAAATAGGGAGTGAAAAGATGTAAAATAGGAGCACACCCAAATCTGCTATAGATGTGAAAATGTAGGCATCTTTTGTTAGACATTATAGAAGGAAAGGAAGACATAGGTTTGCTCCATTTCCTTTCCAGTAAGTCCAAATGTAACTGCAGATCTGAATGAAAAACCATTTATTAAACATTTTGATCATAAATTATCATTGTTGCCCTGCTCTATAGAGGATCACATAAAAGTTAATTTTACTTCTTTGTCTATAGTACTGATCTAATCATTCAAAAATCCATCCTTCATAACCAGGAAAGACTTACAAAGAAAAACCAAGATAACCAAAACCTGTCAACCTTTCCCCTGCTAATGCAATATTGGGAAGGTGTAAATGGGGGTTATCCTGATAAATTTTGTGACTGTGTTGTTGACAGTTTGCTGTCAGTATGAAATACTTGATCAACCAATTAGAAGCACTGTTTGCTAGCAACATCAGTAATAGGTTTGAACACTGAAGAGTTTTGGCTGCAGTGTGAGGTACAATGCCTTATTTAAATTGGCCTGTTGTTTTAACAAATTATTTGTGAAATTTGATATCCCAGTAATTGATTCTGTGAAGGTCTCTGGCTTGTGATTAAATAACTATTTTTTAATGCTGGAAAGTACATGTGATGTATACTTTTAAATATAAAATATGCAGGAAATGCTTAACCTTTCGAAATGTTATATGTATGGTGTGTAGGGTTTTTTTCCCCATTAGCACTGAGTCAAGTTTACAGTGGCGAAAAAAAGTTTGTGAACACCTTAGGATTGTCACGTATTTCCAACCTAAAATGTTATTAGATCTTAATCTAACCCCACCATCCTAGATAAAGAACAATAGATAACCTGATTAAACGAATGGCACACAAACATGAAGCCTTTTCAACAAGTATTTATCCACAACTGATTCAACATTCGATATCCATGTATGAAAATGTGTATGAACCTTTAGATTCAGTACCTGGTGACACCACCTTGAACAGCAATTACTTCAAGTAAGCGTTTCCTGTAACTGTTGGTCAGTCTCTCACATCGCTTTTGAGGAATTTTGGCCCATTCCTCCTTACAGAACTGCTTCAACTCAGTGACATTTGAAGGCTTCCTTGCATGAACAGCTCGCTTCAGATCCTACCACAGCATTTCAATGGGGTTTAGGTCTGGAGTTTAACTAGGCCATTCTAAAACACAGAATTTCTTCTTCCACAGCCATTCTTTTGTAGATCTGCTTGTATGTTTAGGATCATTGTCTTTTTGCATGACCCACTTTCAGTTCAGTTTCAGCTCACAGACGGATGGCCTGACATTCTCCTCTAGAATGTTCTGATACACAGCAGAATTCATGGTTGTGTCAATGATGGCAAGCCGTCGAAGTCCTGAGGCAGCAAAGCAGGCCCAAGCCATCACATTCCCATCACCATGCTTGATGGTTGGGATGAGGTTCTCATAGTGTTTGTTTTTTGCCAGTCATAACATTTTTCATTGAGGCCAAAAGTTCTACCTTTGACTCGTCTGTCCAGAGAACATTGTTCCAGAAGTCATAGAATCATACAGTCATAGAAGAGTAGGGTTGGAAGGGGCCTATAAGACCATCGAGTCCAACCCCCTGCTCAATGCAGGAATCCAAGTCAGAGCATCCCTGACAGATAGCTGTCCAGCCTCGTCTTGAATGCCTCCAGTGTGGGAGAGCCCACCACCTCCCTACATAATTGGTTCCATTGTTGCATTGTTCTTAACAGTCAGGAAAGTTTTCCTGATGTTCAGCCAGAATCTGGCTTCTTATAACTTGAGCCCATTATTCCGTGTCCTGCACTCTGGGATGATCGAGGAGAAGTCTTGGGGATCATCTATGTGATGATTAACAAACTTCAGAGAGGCAGCCATGTTCTTTTTAGAGAGCAGTGGTTTCCTCCTGGCTGTCCTTCCATGAACACCATTCTTGTTCAGTCTTTTTCTGATAACTGAGTCATGAACGTTCACATTAGCCAAGGCAAGAGTGGCCTGAAAATCCTTGGATGCTACTCTGGGGCTCTTTTTTACTTCCTGGATGATGTGCTGGTTTGTTCTTGGGAGAGATTTTAGTAGAACAACTGCTCCTGGGTAGAGTGACTGTGGTCTTGAACCTTCTCCTTTTGTAGGCTATCTGTCTGACAGTGGACTGGTGGAGCCCCAAATCCTCAGAAATAGTCTTGTAGCCTTTTCTCTAGACTGATAAGCAGCAATAACTGCTTTTCTGAGGTCCTCAGAGATGTCTTTTCATCATGGCATAATGTGTTTCCACACAACCATATGGTGAAGACCAAATTCACAAAGTTTCTGATCCTTTTGTAGGGTTGGGCCTCCCAAACTCACCCCTGAAATCTACCTAATTACTTAAACACCTGATTCTAAAACAGTTGCAACCAGGAGTTCACTTACTTTTGCATATACCCTGACTCCTAAGTACTCATTGTTTGCCCAATTTATACATTGTTTTATTTCACAAGACACGGAATTGGTTAATATAAACCCTACTGGATATTTAGAAAAGGACTGGTTTTGATTCATGAAAGCTATCATAGTAAAACTATGGAATTTCTGTAATTATCATTAGGGTTCACAAACTTTGTCTTGCCTCTGTATAATCTAGAACAGTGCCAGGGAACTAATTTGTGGCCCTCCAGATTCTTGGCCTACAACTAGGGATGTACGAAACTCCCCTTACCTGGCTCCGCCGGGTTCCGCTGGGGGGGGGGAGGCGCTCTGTTCCTCCCCCCGGAATCCTGGCCAGCCGGCTCTGCTCCATGGGGATTCCGCAGAGCCACTGGCCAGCTCCTCCAGCAGCTGGACATCCGGCCGCTGGCTAGCAGGGACGCAAACGTTTGCGTCCCTGTAGTCAGCCGTGATAGGCTACGTAAAGACTTACGTAGCCTATCATGTCTGGCTTAAAAGCACAAAACAAAAACGTGCGTACGCAAATGGCGGTGGCTACAGCCGCCGCCATTTGCGTTCCTTATTTTTGCCCGTCTTAGTCTACGTAAATATTTACGTAGACTAAGACAGCGAAAATAAGGGGGAGCACAAATAGCATCCGCTACGCTATTTGCGTTCCCCTTATTATATATTTACATAGATTAAGACGGCCAAAAATAAGGAACGCAAATGGTGGCAGCCATAGCCGCCATTTGTGTATGCGGTTTTTTTTTTTTAAAGCCGGACGTGATAGGCTACGCAAGTCTTTACGTAGCCTATCACGTCTTGTAAAAAAAAAAACCCAACAAGACTGCAAATGGCGGCGGTGGCAGCCGGTCGGAAGACCAGCCACCGCCGGACCCGCCGCTGCCTGGAAGATCCGCCCCAGGTAAGTCCCGTCCCGGGAGGGATCCGCAGGGGGGTGCTAGGCCGTTCTGCCACAGATTTCGGGGGGCTGAATGCACTGGCATTTGGCCTCACCGAGATCCGTGGCGGAATTCTCTGCCATCCCTACCTACAACACCCATTGGCCCTAGCCAGCATAGCCAATGGTGAGGGATAATGAGAGTTTTCGGCCAAAATATGTGGAGGGCCACAAGTTGTCCACCCCTGATCTAGAAAGATAAATAATCCTACTCTAGCCCTGATCTAGGAAGATAGTCTTAGATGGCTATCTATCATAATAAAAAAGAGGATGTGTGTTTTTCTGTCAGCATCATAGCTCCAAAACCATGAAACCTAGACATCTGAAACTTGGCATGGATACTAAAGGGGCCCTTGGGCTGTGCATCTCTGAGTTATTTGGTTGTTAAAACACCCTAATTTTAATTAATTTAAATGTGTCTGTGTGTTTGAACCCTCAGTACCATCTGCAGTCACTAGGTGGCAGACTTCCCTGACCACCACATAGCTTTGCAATCAATACAGTTTGAAGCTAGGGGAATGTAGTCCAAAGGACAGAATTCCTTCTGTGGAGCAGTCCCCCTCGGCGGAATGGAGTGGGCATACACCCCCCCCCCCCGTTCAGGGGTCTATAGAGTTGCACAGGTTCCTATGTCCTGAACTTAGCACTCTTGGGGGTGCTGTTTGTGTTGCTTGTTAATGCCTCAGTGCATTGGAAAGGTTTGGCTATCTGGCTCTGGCTTACGCTTTACTGAAAAATAATAGTGATTGATACTGTGCTTTAATGGTTGGCATTTCCCATTTTGTTATGAATTTAAAATGTTATAATGTTAGAATTAATGAAATGAATTGTTTTGTGTAGGTATTAGTGCAATGATGTATTATTGCAACTGATGTATTGGTACACGTTCGTGTTTTTGTATTGCTGTTGTGTCCTGAGCCACTTTGGGCATGTTCTGTGGGGAAGCGGCATACAAATTAGAATGATGGTGATGAGGGAGGAGAGATGGCAGCAGAGAGTGGAGGAAGGCAGCCTAGGAAAGGGGTTTTGGAGGAAGCTGAGGCAGGATGAGTCTAGGAAAGGAGGCAAGGAAAGCCATGGAGACAACATGTACTGTACCTGGACAGGCCACTGCAATATCTGCAGCTATGTGGATCAGGGCCTGTTTTATTTATTTTATTTTCCTGTTGGTTGGTTGGTTTGCTCCAGGAACAATGAAGTCCACTTCAGATACTATCCAACCTACAAAGTGCCTTCTGCAAAGCAGAAAGGGATAGTGGGTTTGTAGTGTTCTAACTGCAAGTAGTTATACATGGTTTACTAAAGTGATTCCCAGGCAATACCTGCAAGATCCACATACCTTCATAACCAGTAGAGATTTGGTTCTGCTCCCTGGGGCTTCTATGCTTTTTTGCTTTCTCTTAATTAGAAAATTGTGTGCTTATTTCTGAATATTTGCTTGGCTATTTTTGTATGATGCAGGGAGTCCTTGTTTAAAACGATATTAATTTCAGAACAGTATTCCAAAAAATGGAAAGACATGTAATAATGTTTGGCTTTCTAGAGTAGTTGATTAGGAATTTTAATGTGATAAATCAGTTGGGGAACTTCTCAGAGACAAGGGCTACATTTAAATCTGATACAGTTAATTAAAATATGTACTTTTTCATTATCTTTGGTAGCATAGCATAGGATTGCCTTTTTTTCTTTGCCTGTGCAATCTGTTTAACATTTTCTAGTATTTAATTTCTACGTCAATTCCACTGTAAAGTGTTCTAAATAGATTTCATTCTATATATATTTTCTGGCAGCAGGGAAATTGCTTTATTTCTGTTCCAAGGCTGAGGAGTCTTCTAGCTTGTGATGACTGACTAAGAAATGGTTAATTTTTTGACCTAAATGCAGTTCCTAAGATACGTTTGCTCAGTGTTCTGTAGCAAAATGACTTGTTAAATAATGTAATGATTTACATAGAGAGTGTACAGACAAGGGTCCAAACTTTTTCAAGTGAACTAAGAGGGAGGTTTTTCTAATAGACTGAGCAGTGAATGCCAAAAAGGAAATCAGGACCCACCTGATCAGGATTGCCAGAACACTGGCTGTACTATCTGTGGGGTAGGGAATACACCCCAAAACACATTTCTTTCTTGCCAGAGTTTAATTATTAGTTTAATAATGGTAATAAGTACTTCACATTTCTGTAGCTTTTTAGAGTGTTCAGAGCATTTCACACCTTAGTAGTCCTTTTGGGTTAGTGTTATCTATTGCAGGTATGATTTGCAACAAAAGGTCTGAGAGTAGTGACTCATCTAAAGCCTCCTTTTAAATTCATGGTAGATGCAGAAGCAAAATTAGAACTAGTGACTTTCTGGTTGACAGCTTGAGGTCAAACTTCATATTACAGTACATACTATTTTCTGTGACAGTCAGGTATCTCTATATCATCTCTTCTACTTGGATGATTGAGGAAGGAGATATGGACCTGTTGTTTTCTGTGACAGCTGTACATTTCCCAAAGGCCACCCTCAGACTCTCACCCATTATGCTACACTATTCTCAAATTGTTAGTATGTCTTGTTTATTTCTACTATGACTCAAGTAACTTGGCCCCATATATATAGATTATAGAATAAAGACAGGTCATGGTTTAGACACCATCAGGAGCCATGGAAAAACAGGAAGTGCTGGGAAACCAGGGAAATTCAGTGATAAAAAAAACCCTGCCAGTTTAAGGCCAGAGTAAAGGCTATCGCATGTTGGGTTTGTTGAATAGGTAGAGGAAATGACTGTAAGAATCAGCAGGCCTCAAACACAACTGTTCTTTATTTATCACATACAGAAGTGAAGAACTTAGCAGAACTCCCAACTCTACAGCTGCCAGGTTTCAAAAACAATAACTAACTCACAGTACCCTTCCCAGGTCCTCCCGCCTTAGCTATCATAGTCTTCCAACCAGCGAGGAGGTACCCTTTCACAGCACGGTCTCTGCACTCTACTAGTAAGTGTAGATTGCTCAGATGACTTTCAGTAATTGCTGTAAGTAAGGAAGGAGTATTGCTCCCATCACTTAGTGGTTCTGGTGCTTCAGCTGGCGGTAAGAGAAACACATCAGTTCCAGATAGATCTTCAGCAGCTACCTCTGCTGATAACAACCCACCCTGGTCAGGAAGCCCTCTCAGCTGGTCAATATGGTGATGATACACTGACCCATCTGCACACCGGACTTTGTATGACACAGGTCCAGTGACCTCAATGATAGCGGAAGGAACCTACCTCGGTCCAGCACCATAGTTCCTAGCAAACACCTGATCTTGTGGGGCAAATGAACGGAGAGTAGGAGCTGAGAAGGCAGCATCCAGAGCTTGCTCCCATTTGCTTTGTTAGTCTTCCGCTAAATCTGGGTGGAGATGGTCAAGGCAAGTTTTTAGATGCCACCCCATAAGTAACTCTGCAGGACTGACTCCTGTTGTTGCACAAGGAGTAACATGTTGAGAAATGAAAAACCTGGCAAGGCCTCTTGGCCAGTCTCCTCCCACAATGCACTTCAGAGCATCTTTTGTTGTCTGCACCATCCATTCTGCTTGGCCATTTCCTCGGGGATGGTGATGTGCAATGGTCACAGCCCAAATAAAGTTCTTGTCCACAAATGATTTAAATTCAGCAGATGTAAAAGCAGTCCCATTGTCTGAGACTATAGTATATCAGGCAACCCATGGGTTGCAAATAAGTGGCGTAGTGCTGTGATTGTTGCAGCGGCTGTTTGTGATAGTACTAAGACTATTTACAGCCATTTTGAGTAAGAATCTACCACAACCAAAACGTTTTTTCCTTGAAATGGTCCTGCAAAATCAATATGGATTCTTGACCAAGGCTGCTTGGTCACTTCCCATGGAAAGATAGGTGCCCTTGGTGGATTGTGCTAGGGGTTTGACAAGTACTGCAGTGTTTTCAATATCTGAGTCAATACCAGGCCACCAGATATAGCTTCTGGCCAATGCTTTCATGCAAACAATCTCTGGATGAGCTGCACACAGCACAGTCAGGGTGGCTTGACAACCTTTATCTGGAATAACAACACAGTTTCCCCATAGCAGACATTCCATATGAGCAGACATCTCATGCTGACAGCATTTGAATGGCTTAAATTCCTCTGTCAGTTCTTTATCTGTCCATCCCCTCCATACCCAGCTTAAAACACGAACCAGTACAGGATCTTGAGCAGTCAGCATATCAATCTGATCAGCCTGAAGAGGTGGGTCAAGAAGGGCTTCTAGCATCAAGACTTCCAGTGGAGAAGCTACAACAAAATCTGGAATTTGAAGTGGTACCCAACTCAATCCGTCAAAATTATCTATTGCCTTTCCTGGTTTGTAGACAAGTGTATAATCATAAGCATGGAGCAGAATGCTCCAGCACTGCATGCGGGGTGATAGTATGCCGGGAGTAGGCCTACCAGGAGAGAAGATTCCTAAAAGAGGCTTGTGGTCCGCGCATATTAAAAAAGCATGGTCATAGAGATAGTTGTGGAACTTCTTGACTCCTGCAATAACAGCCAAGGCTTCTCTGTCAATTTGTGCAAAGTTCCTTTCAGTGGATGACATAGTCGTTGAATAATAAGCAGTTGATGCCTCTGTGCCTTCCGGAAATTTGCGGTTTAGCACAGCACTAACCCCGTAAGAAGAAGCATCGGTAGTAAGGATTAGTGTGTGTGTGTGTGGGGGGGGTATTTCATCATAATGTACAAGCACAGAATTTGAATTCAACAAGTGTTTGACATTCTGGAAAGCATTCTTATGCTGGCTGGTCCATTTCCATGGAACTCCTTTTCCCAGCAAAGGGTGTGTGTATGTGGGGGGGGGGGGGAATGAAGTGGCTCAGCAATGGTAGCCTTTTGTGGAAGAAACACATGGTAGAAATTAAGAAGTGCCCAGAAGGCTTGCTTTGTTTTTGGAGCAGGTGCATCATGAATTGTATGTATTTTTTCATCTGTGGGGTGAATGCCAGAAGCATCAATACGACAGCCCAAAAATGTTACGCTGGAGGTTCCAATTTCACATTTCTTTTTTACATGAATGCCAGATGTGTCAAAACAATGTAGGACTTCTTGAAGTCATTCAGCAAGTTCTTCCTGTGTTGATCCCATGAGCAGGACATCGTCAAAATATGGTACAACACCTGGAATTCCAGAATGTCGAGTTTCCATGAATTATCGGAACAGTCCAGGGGCCACAGAAATTCCAAATTACAGACGCTTTACTCAGAATGCCCCTCGATGAGTGATTGTTGTTTGGGCATCTGCTGTAGAATCATCGACGACTAACTGCTGATAAGCCTGAGCCAGATCAAATTTTGCAAAGACGTTCCCTCCACCAAGAACAGCAAGGAGTTGATTGACAGCAGGCACTGGGTATGGATACTGCTTAAGTGCCTTATTCACAGTGCACTTGTAATACCCACACAGTCTCACCTTCCCATTAGGCTTTAATACGGGCACAATGGGCATAGCCCACTGGGTCTGTGTAACTGGTTCTAGCACACCTTGCTTGATGAGATGCTCAAGCTCTTCTTCAATTTTTTCCCGCAATGCGAAGGGCACATCCCTGGCTTTCATGCAAATTGGTGCAATAGGTGGATCCAGATAGAGTGACACTGGCTTCTGTTTGTATTGTCCCAGTTCTTCAGAAAAGACCCTTGGAAATTTATTAACAATTAATGCAAGCCAACTGTAGTAAGGGCATGAATTCCTTGAACGCTAATCCCTATTCATGAGAACCAGTTTCTCCCCAAGAGGTTTTTTCTTTGCTGCTCCGCAATTATAAGTGGAAGTTTCCCTTGGAAGGAGCCACACAGTACATCTACAGTGCAGCATCCAACGATATCAACCTTCTTTGCATTGTAATCATGCAGAATGTATGATGGACTTGACAACTTTGGAGCAAGGGTCCCAGAAAATATGTGCTTAAAGGTATCTCTGTTAATTATGGATACCCCAGACCCCAAATCCAGTTCCATTTTGCACTTCCGCCCATTGATTAATACTGTTGCATACAACACAGAATCATGAGGTTTCTTGCCACAGACCTTCTGAATGTGATATAGCTGTTGTGTTTCATCACCCTGTGGATAATCAATCCCATGAGATGCTAGGTGGAGTGACTCTTCGTTATAGTTCCTTGGCCTTGTGCTGACAGATTTTGAATGGCAGACTCACTCAAGGTAACCCTTCTTCTTGCAAAACCTGCACTCAGCATCCTCAAAACTGCACAGAGAGCGCTGATATGGTCCTCTGCAGCCTGAGCAGGAATAAGTAAGCCAGAGCTATCTGCAGATTTTATGGAGGGCGCATTTCTTGTGTTCTGTTGACCTTGCTGCCCAGAATTCTCAGCCTGCTTGCTCTGGATAGCATTTACATCATCTACATCTCTCTTGAGTTCTGTGACATATAGTGATGCAGTCTCACTGGCTAATGCTTTTTCTTGAGCCATTGCAAATGTCAAGTTTGGCTCGGACAGGGGGCATAGTTATAGTGCTTATTCATCAACCCCACAGACAAAGCGATCGCTCAACATATCCTCTAGAAAATCCCCAAAGTTACAGTGTTGAGAAAGATGACGTAGTTCTGCAATATATGTGGCAACGCCCTCTCCAGGTTGCTGCATTTGTTTGTGAAATTTAAATCTCTGCACAATAACTGAAGGATTTGGTGAGAAATGTATCTTCAAAAATCCTAAAAGTTCATCAAATGTCTTAGTTTTGGGTGAGGCAGGAGCAGTGAGGGATCTTATTATGGCAAATGTCTGTGGCCCACAAATAGTTAAGAGCACAGGTTGCTTTTGTTCAGCATTAGCTATCTTATTTGCTTCAAGATAGAATGAAAGCTGTTCTGCATAAGAATCCCAGGAAGCAGGTTGACTAACATCAAACTCTTTGATATGTCCAAAAGCAGCCATTTTGATTTTAATTCTCTTTAAAAGCAAACAAACAAAAACACAGGAGTTGCTCAAGTTCTTAAGTCGGTCTATCTGACTGCTTGTATGTGAACCGAGAATGATTCTTGGTATGAGAACTACCGGAAGTACAAGCTGCATTTTGAAGAGGCAGAGGAACTAGAGATCAAATCGCCAACATTCGCTGGATCATGGAGAAAGCAAGAGAATTCCAGAAAAACGTCTATTTCTGCTTCATTGACTACGCTCAAGCCTTTGATTGTGTGGATCACAACAAACTGTGGCAAATTCTTAAAGAGATGGGAGTACCAGACCACCTTACCTGTCTCCTGAGAAACCTGTATGAGGGTCAAGAAGCAACAGCAAGAACTGGACATGGAACAACCGATTGGTTCAAAACTGGGAAAGGAGTACGACAAGGCTGTATATTGTCGCCCTGCTTCTTTAATTGACATGCAGAGTACATCATGAGAAACGCCGGGTTGGATGAATCACAGGTCGGAATTAAGATTGCCGGGAGAATTATCAACAACCTCCGATATGCAGACGATACCACCCTCATGGCAGAAAGCGAAGAGGATCTAAAGAGCCTCTTGTTGAGAGTGAAAGTGGAGAGTGCAAAAGCTGGTTTGAAACTCAACATTAAAAAAACTCAGATCATGGCATTTGGCCCCATCACTTCCTGGCATATAGAAGGGGAAGAAATGGAAGCAGTGTCAGATTTTACTTTCTTGGGCTCCAAGATCACCGCCGACGGTGACTGTAGCCATGAAATTAAAAGATGCTTGCTCCTTGGGAGGAAAGCTATGGCAAACCTAGACAGCATAGTAAGAAGCAGAGACATCACCTTGCCGACAAAGGACTGTATAATCAAAGCTATGGTTTTTCCAGTAGTAATGTATGGCTGTGAGAGCTGGACCATAAGGAAGGCTGAGCACTGAAGAACTGATGCTTTCGAACTGTGGTGCTGGAGAAGACTCTTACGAGTCCCCTGGACTGCAAGGAGGTCAAATCAGTCCATCCTAAAGGAAATCAACCCTGACTGCTCATTGGAAGGACAGATCCTGAAGCTGAAACTCAAATATTTTGGCCACCTAATGCGAAAAGAAAAGTCACTGGAAAAGACCCTGATGCTGGGAAAGATTGAAGGCAAAAGGAGAAGGGGACGGCAGAGGATGAGATGGCTAGATAGCATCACCGATGCAATGAATATGAACTTGAGCACACTCTGGGAGAGAGCGGAGGACAGGAAGGCCTGGCGTGCTATGGTCCATGGGGTCACGAAGAGCTGGACACGACTTAATGACTGAACAACAAAATCTGACTGCTTACCCGTTAGCTGTGTAAATGGATTCACAGTCCTTGCTGCCTGTATAGCTCTGAGTATCCCACCTTTGTTGCCATAAAATGTTGAATAGGTAGAGGAAATGACTGTCAGCAGGTCTCAAACACAACTTTTCTTTATAACACAGAGAAGTGAAGAATTTAGCAGAAGCTCCACCCACTGTTGCTACTCCCAACTCTACAGGAGCTGCCAAGGTTCAAAACAATAACTAAACCACAGTAACTCCCTTACAATACATAAGAAGGTTCAAGCTCCACAAAGCCAGGAAATTTGAAGCCTTAACTGACATGCCCCATGATCAGTAATTATGCTGTGCAATGTCACAAGTTGTGCTTGCTTATGAGCAACAGACAGGCATGGGTCAGCTCACAGGAAGATTCCTCTAGCAATACAGTAATAAAGCTGAGATGTTTCATACAGCAAGACAGGATAAGGACAGCATGCAGCATCTTTGCTGACCAAGGAAAAGTGTGGGTGCATGGAGGGTAAGTTGTAAACAGGCACAATTTGTAACATTGCACAACATCATTATTGATCACCGGGCACGTCAGTTCAGGCATCCGTCTTAGTGTCAAATTTCCTGGCTTTGTGGAGCTTGAGCCAACATGAGATAACCTTAACTATGGTCTTAAACTGGTAGGTTTTTAATCATTGAATCTGTATTGTATTGCAATAATGATGGTAGAGCTACTGGGAGTGACTGAGCTGTCCTTACGTCACAGAGAAATGTGGCAGGTAGGCAGACAGAAATGTCTTTGGCCACCATTGGCTAAACTGCTCTATCCCAAGGGTCTCTCTCTGTTACTGGTTGAGCTGAACTGCTCTGCTCATAGAGAGGCAGAGCCCACAAAAGGGTCTTGATAAGGCAAAAACGTTGCAGGTGCCCAAGGAATACATAGGTGAAGAATTGCATATTAATTTGAAATATTCAGATCTTTAGCTACATGCCCCTATTTTAAATTAAAAGTGGAACACTTAAAGTCACAAAGCTAAAAATACTGACCTTCAGTTCTGGCCGTATTGTGGATTCCCTAGGGTTGCTAACCATCTGTCTCCAAGTATTCTGACTCTGAAAATGTTAAACGTTCCTCTCACACTTTTCCCTCCAATGGCAGATGTTTATATATCATGCAAGCTATACAACTCAAACAAATGTATATAGCCAGTTAAAAATCAAACCAGGTCCCAAGACAACACCTTGCAGGATTGCTGAGTTGATGGTACATACCGGGTGCTGGCTACAGTGCAGCTTGTTAGTCACAGGGGGGCAGCAGCACTAAAGAATAAAGAATATGCTCTGTATGTTAAATTATTCACAATAGCTATGCAAAATGAATCAATATTTATTATTTCATTCTGAAAGTCAAGTAACTCCACCCTCAAAATATAATTGTATTGCCAAGGGAAATTTTTAAAAACCCAATATTTTGGAACTCTGTGTATGAGATAAATTTAGTTTGCAATGTTTCTCCTAATGATGACAATGCTCAGATTTAGTAGAAATCGCTAAGAATGAGTGTTTATAATAACATTTTCTCATTGATTTGCTGGTGCATTGAAACAAGATTTTTTTTTAAATCTACACATCTGTAAAGAAAATGTGTTGGAAGTTTGGAACTGCTAAGGAATCAATTCATATCTTCACTGTGCTGTTTGGAAGCAGCCCCTCTGTCTCAGTGTAGGCAGTAGCTGAGCTGAACAAATTTCCAGCCATGTGTTGAAGCTGGAGTGAATCAGCAGCACTGCAGCACCATTAAGGTTGCTACCAACTAAAATCTTCCTATCCGGAGCTGCAACGCAATGGCAACCCTTCCTTCTGTGAATGAGCACAAGCGAACTGTATCAGCACTGTTGTCTCCATAGTATAATAATAAAAAGAATACTAGTGATCTGTGAAAATGAATGATTTAAGCAAAAAAACAAAACCCTTTTCCGACCACACTTCTGAAATGCACATCCCATCAAACTCCTCCTCTTCAAACATTTACTTGCTGTGTCAGCTGATGACATTTTCTAGATGCTCAGCCTTGACTTGTTGCCTGACTAACTCATATGCTTGCAGGGAAATCATAAGTGGTGCTATCAGGCCAGTGTTACACATGAAAAATTACATATCCTGCCATATGCTTCCCATGACAGGACACCATTAGCGGTTAGAATTGCAGCAGCTGACTAAAGAAACAAGCTTTCTGCATTATCGCTAATAGCTTCTGCATGTGAGAGAACCTGCTGATTGCATCCCAAATATTTATTATTCAACCACCACTGAGCCAGATTTCTACTGCAATCTTCAGATATTTCAGAGAATATCTGAAAATGGTAATTTGTACCATTATGGGCCCCTTTGCCCTCATCTCCTTCCACCACAGACCCAGGCAAATAAAACCAAATGTGAACAATAATGTGTATACTGTCGTTTAAGGGTTCTGAAAGACAATTTTGATCCAGTTGAATGGCTGCTGTTTGACATTTTCTATTTCTTCCTTTTACATGGGAGTTGGAAATATTCAGGGGAGGACTGTAATTTTTGTAAGATGACTGAAGAGGGAAAGCTTTGGTGAACAGCTGTTTGGTCTAGATGGTAACAGCATGGAAATGAGAATGGGCTGAAAGGGATTGGATTTCTTAAACAGCTGATTTCTTTAGAAATACTTTTTAAAATTGTCACTGCTTTCCTTTGTTCTCCTAGGTCAAAGGCCAACTGTACATCTATAGTTTCTTGGAACATTGCAATTTAAAAGGAATAATCAGTTTCATTGTAGATGAGTTACTAATAATATGTTTAGAATTTATTTCTCAGTTTGGTTACATTTGGAAAAGGAGCCATATGTCTTTGGTAAATATAGCTTTCCCAAGCTGCAACAACTGTGCTGGCTAAGCATACTTCTGTTTTTATCATTTATAATTAGCTATCATATATTGTAAAAGATTATGTTGCATGTCCCATAAAGCTGCTTCACTCAAACACAATTCCATCTCTCCATTAGTCGTTTGGAGTTTTTGTTGTATGCTATCTTGTGGAGTATATTATAATGCAGTGTTCCAATAAGAGAAATACGCTAATGGTGTAGTCTCATATATATATATAAATACATATACACACACACACACACACACACACTCAGACGTAAGTGCCATTAAGTTCAGTGGGGCTTGCATCCAGCTAAGTGGGTATAGGGTTGCAGCCTAAGGGTACAATCGTATTCATGTTTAGACAGAAAAAAGTTCTACAACTCCCAGCATCCTCCAGCCAGATGTAGAACTTTTTTCTGTCTAAACATGCATAGGATTGCACCCTAAATGTGTTTATTTAAAATATGAATGTGAGATCTGTCCCAAACTGGTTAGCCAGGTTAACACTGCCATCTAATCTGGGTGGTGTTTTTTTTTTTTTTTGCTGTCCTGACAGTACTTTCACAGCCATCATTTTTTCACTTTCTGGTTCTTGGGGGAAAAAGTTAGAATTTGCTACAACATAAACATACTTTTGCTTTATCATTTCCAATAACTAGTTTCATCTTACTTAAAAAAAAAAAAAAAATGCCCGTATCAGTATTCCTATTGATTCTGGCCTGGACCATGCAACTTAACCGATGTGCCCATGGAAGTTTTAGAGATGCGTTTCTCTAACAAAGGGGTGTGGAACCTCAGGCTGGGGGTGAGCTCTCCTGGGATCCCAATCAGGATGGCCACACCCTCTTTCCCTGGACCACCAGTTGTCTGGTGGTTTCCAAGTGTTTCTGCCATTTTTCCTCATTCTAAAAAGTAGAAGTGCTTCTCCTAAGGCTTAGTTCTGCCAGTAACTGCTTTAAGCTAAAATGTGCTGGTATTTTTGGTTCTGCCCCTTTGCCTTTGGCCCTGCCCACCCTTGAATGTGCCCCCCCCCCCAAGTTTCTCCAAAATGAAATTTGGCCCTCAGGCCAAAGGAGGTTCGATATCCCTGCTCTAATAGCACTAGCCAGGCCACATGACAACCCTATGTTGAAATTAAAGGGCATTTCAAAATCAGGTTGTCAAAGGCATTGGGAGTATATTGTTCAAAGGGGGAAAAGTCTCTAGTTCCAGTGGGTTGCTCTTTAGGTTTCAACTTATGAACACCTTCCTTTGGAGTGTCAATATGGGTCAAAAGTCAGTTTATTGCATGCTTTTAACTTTATGGAACTAGTTGTATTTTTATTTTTTGGCCTGAAGAGTTATGTATTGTGATGTGTAAAGTACACCTCAGTGGTGAATTCAGAATGGTCATAGGCACCATGGTGGGCCACCCATGAACTCAACACATGGTGACTGCAAGCACATGGACAGTGTCTGTCGAGCCATATAATAAGGCAAATTTTGCCATTACACCTGATTGAAAGTGTACTATTGCAGAGATGTAGCTGAATTTCCCTCATTGCATAGCCAGGTGACCGGGTAAAATTTTCCTCATTGCACACAGGTGACCAGCTCTCCATGTGGTTGCAGTTAGCACACACACTTGCCTCGATCTAATTCATGGGATTTAAGGTAGTCATAATGAACTTGTCCCATTGAATTCTGCAGGCTGTAAATGCATCCAACTTCCTCTAGACTAGGGTTGTTGAGTTTTGAAGCAGCTACCAGAGCAAAAACAATCGTTGGAATCTACTCAGCACTTCAGCAGTTAAGTGAGGTTTGGCAGACCACTGTAGTAGAAAGGGAAAGGGCCAAAGTGGGAGAAGCCAACTGAGGCAGAAACAAAATTTTAAAAAAATGTAGTGGAGTGTGATTACATACAAGAGGGATCTGAAAGCTAGGACGTAGGAAAGTCCTCAACCTTAAAGAAAATGTATGTCACTTGCAGGTAAATTTACCTAAACCTTATTTTCACATTCCTACCACGTGTTATCAGCAAGGATTTTTTTTCAATTTTTTCTTTTTTTTTCTTTTTTTTTTTCATTATTAAAGACTACCTTTCTTTCATTAACCACTTGTTAAAATCATATTAATTTAATGATACATTTGTCAAAAGTGTATTGATTTCATTACTCATATGAAATCAATACTCTTTCTGTTCTTTCTTAAACTCATATTTAGTTGCCACCTGTGAGAGCAGCAGAGCATCTCTCAGTCTTCTGGCAGCTGCCGTGCTATATACCTTGAATGCCCTGGACATTGCGTAATTCCAGGGCATTCAGGAAGGAAAATGGTAGCTGCCAAAAGACAGCTGCCAAAAGAAGCTCCACTGCCACTGGTAAAAGCTAAGCCCCATTCCATCCCCAAGTGGGCACAAATGTAATGAAAACGTACCAGTTCACTTCTAAATATATTCATTTTGGAACAAAAGAAAATTCAACCAAATTGGCTCCATTCAATTTCATTTCTCATTAGGGCCAAAACAAATGCACACTAGATTGTATTGTGTCAATATTGTGTGGTGAATACTTGAACATGTATGTGGTAAAGGTACTATTTACTACTCCAGGACAAATAATTAAAAGCTAGAGTTCTTTCTTGCATGGTAAGGTTATCTTCGGACATTGGGTGGGCAGAAGATAGATCTCTGGATGTTTTGGACTTCGATTCACACCATTCCTGAACATTTGCCATGCTGGCAGGGGCTTATGGAAGTTGAAGTCCAAAACATCTGCTGATCTACTTTCTGCCCACCCCAGGCTTAGAATATCAGGATACATCAGTTAGAATATTTACTACATGGAATTAGTATGTTAGAAATACCCTGATAATGTTACAAAATCAAATGTGAGAATGTGGGAATTTTGACACAGTGATTATCAAGTTAAGAGACACATTTAACTAAGAGAGCCATATTTATGCTTTGCTGAACAATAGAAAATATATTTAGCTACAGATTTCTCATGGAATGATGTTGAGAACAATGTAGAGGTTTGACCCTGCCAACTTCAACATAAACATGAGCTGACATACCATTAGCAGAACCAAAATATATAATAATCTTGTGGAGCCCATTAAGATATAAAATGTAACGTGTGTTTTTTTACTTCCTTACAGTGCTTTGCTGTTCGTTCTTTGGGATGGGTAGAAATGGCAGAGGAAGATTTAGCTCCTGGAAAAAGCAGTGTCGCTGTAAACAATTGCATCCGGCAGCTGTCTTATTGTAAAAACGATATACGAGACACCGTTGGCATTTGGGGAGAGGTAAGAAATGTTTTGGTTGTATCTCTGGTCTCACTGGTTCTCTGATGGCACCTGCTTTTCCCTGCTCTTCTCTCTTTCAAATTCAAGTAAGAGCTGCCACTGTCAGAGAGAACAAGGAAGTAAAATAGCCAGTGGAGCAATATTTGTTTTCTGTGACAAGGAAAAGTGAGATATTGCTGTGTGAGTGAATGTACAGTGGTGGCTCTCTCCTTGCCAGAAGCATTGTACATGATGAGTGCTGGAAGGAGCTTCTCCAGCTCTGGCCATTTGGAGTGATTGTTGGGACCAGGGCCCATTACCGTTGCATGGAGGCAGCTTGTTAAGAAGGTAATACGAGTGATAGCCCTAATTTAAAAAAACACTGTAATTCCCCTGCTGGGCCAGACTAAGGGTCCATCTAGTCCACTGTCCTGTTTCCAGCAGTCCTCCTTTGTTGTTCGTCTCAAGCATCTGATATTCAGAGGCGGCTGCCTCTGGACTTGGAGTGTCTGTTTAGCAATCATGGTGACCAGCTATGTTTATTCTTCCATGAATTTGTCTAACTATTTTAAAGCCATAGAAGCTATCATCCAGTTACGTGGGAGAGAGAAAAATATATTTCTGTTAACCTTCTTCATATCATTCATAATTTTATAAACCTCTGTCATATCCCTCCTTAGTTATCTTTTTTTCTGAACTAAAACTCAGAATTCTTTAGGATTTCCTTCATAAGGATAGTCGTCCAACCTATTACAAGTTTGGTTGCTCTTTTCTGTACCTTTTCAAGTGTCACCCTATAGACAGTATTCCAAATAGGGTCATACCACTGAGTTTTATATAAACAGAATTACAGTCTTATTTATACACTTGCCCTTATGGTGTTCTTTACAGGGAAGTGGAGACTTGACATGTGACACCTGAAGATACATTATCCCTTAGGCCAGGAATAGACAACTTGATGCCCTTCAGACATTTTGGACCACAATTCCTATCAGCCACAGCCAGCATGGCCAAAACATCTGGAGAGCATCAGGTTGCCCACCCTTGCCTTAGGACTTCCTCTCTACCAAGTAGCCTGACTGATTCAGGCTCCTTCTACTAATTCATCAAGAAAGGAAGAGTTAAGTCAATATTTAAAAATATTGAGGAAGAAGAAGAGGAATGCCAAGCAAGCCTACAATACCAAGATCCTATCATAGCACTGGGTCTGCTTGACCAAAGAGAGTGCGGTTCTCAGAAACTCAAAAATAGGACTTTTCCTGATATTAAATAATCTACACCTTTTTCTGAGTACTAATACAAACACAGCACTCTAATCCTTCACCCATAGCTCTGTATCATATCACCATGTAACAGACAACATTAATCTTGCTACAGAGGGAAGGGATTCACTACTTTTGTTTTAAATTGGGAAAAAATGAAAATGTTTGCTCAGCTGCTAGAGAGGAAGAGTGCACAACCTATGGAAAACCTTTTTTTTATGTCACTGAAATTGCAAGTCCTAATTATGGGTGGGAGTAATTTTGATTGTATTTATCAGATTGGATAAACATACCTGCACTTGGTTGCTAGACCAGGAGAATCTGGGGAAAGGAACGCTTGGATTTAAATAAAAATAAAGAAAATAGTAGCACTTTTTTTTATAAAGGTCACAACATGGAAATCTGGGGGAGGAGTTCTGTCAGTTGTCAATGAATGATGTCATAAGCACTATCAATAGGGGCTTCTGAAACTTGGATGTGTGCTAAATCAATGAACAATGTATTCCAAATGACAAATACAGTTTGTATAGTGAAGGTGAACAACAAAAAACACAACGTAGAGATCCCATGCTGCAAATGAGTAGCAGTTATCATTTCTTTCTTGGGGGAAAAAATGCATAGAAAGTCCCATACTCTTTTTTTTTTTTTAACTGACTATTCCATCTTTTGGAAGTGAGGGTAGTCTTCTTAGCATTGTCATATTAAGCTGGAGAATACAAGCCACATGTTGTTTGAAATAAAACTTCAAAGAAATCTGAATGATTGGTTTCCTTTTTATTATAAACTTTAACCCAGAGGAAATATGAATCAGATGTTCCTTGAATTACTGTATGTGTATGACATTTGAGGCTGCCCTGCACAGAGCTTTACGTAATCAATAAATGAATTGTGTTGTTAAAAACAAATACATTCAAATGTGTATTCTGATTTATTTTTAGCATCACATTTTATTTTCTCAACACTTGTTGAAACAGAAGCAAATTATTTTCAAATGCTCGCAGAACAAATTACTTAATTTTAGATAGGAAAGACAGCAGCCTTAGGGCAGTACTGCATACTAAACCCATGTTTACCAAGATGGTGAGCAGGAGGGCACTTCTAGGGAACAAATGACAGGAGTAAGGGATGCTTAACCCATTTGCTGCCCACCAGTTCTTCCCTTCAAATCGACCCCGCTGAGCTCCCACCCCCCAGCCAGGCTAATGTCTAATTTTGGACCCAGTTGGCGGGGGGAAAAAAGACTGGTGGTGCAATCTTGGTGGGAGAAAGGTTACATTTTCCAACAAATGCCCCTCCTGCTCCTGGAATTTGCATTACAAATTAGCGGCAAACATTGTTTTGGATGAATATGGTATTTTGTTTGTTTTTCATTAGGGGAAAGATATGTATCTTATCCTGGAGAATGACATGCTGAATTTGGTTGACCCCATGGATCGCAGTATTCTTCATTCTCAGCCCATTGTAAGCATCCGAGTCTGGGGAGTAGGCCGTGACAATGGCCGGTGAGTTTGGAATACATTTTCTCTCCCTTTATGATGTTGAAAACTGTTTGTGTAAAATGCAGTAGAATGGGTTCTTGTATCCATGAAACTATGAGGAGAAATGGACATAAAATGACATTTGGTTGCATTTGAACATAACCTTCACTTTACTAGTAGTAACACAACCAAATACAGGTTGTAGCCAAGTGTACACACTTCTGAGAATAAAACATACGTAAAATAGAGCCTATCATGTACAGAGAATAAAACATACAAAATCTTAAGACTCAAGGTAAGCTTGTCTAAGCTGGGCAGCCTTCACTGAAAATTTAGCCGTATTAAACATTATAAACCTCTCTGGGCTGGACAATAGGTATTTAATCTTACCCATATCGCTGAATGTAGGGATCTTTGCTACAAGATTCTGCAAATATTTTTGCCTGGGTCCATCATACAATTTACAGTACAACATATAATGTATGGTGTCCTCTACCTGTTGGCTGCCACAAATGCATAGGCACTGTTCTTTGGGAATTTTCTTAAATCTCCCTTCCAAAAAATTTGATTTCATTGTCTGACAGCACAAAGCTGTATATGCCTTGCGAAGAGAAGATGATTTTAATTCAGACAAGTATTTCTCTTCTCCATGGCACTGATTTAAACTGGGGAAGATGTTAGAAAATCTGGATGAGCTAATAGCATCCATATCCTTCGCTACAAACAAGGCTTGAAGCCACACTAAAATATTGCATCGGCTGGGATAGATTCCAGCAGCAAAAGGGGTCTCTAAATCAAGTCCATAGTTCCTCAATAGTAATTTGATATTAGTTAACCAGTTATTTTGAGAGGATATGTGTAACTGCTATGTTATGCACAATTTAACCAGACTTGAACATAACAATAAATTATGGTTTATCATTACATGAATGAGTTTTGGTTTTGTGAGCTCCCTATTCCCTTTTCCTCTTCCAGCGTGGCCATAAGGAGGAGACTAGAAGCATTCACTTTCAGTTTAACTAACCACTTTCAGTACTATCAACCATGGTATCCTTCTGGACTGTCTCTCTGGGATGCGAGAGGGGGGCATGGTGCTGCAGTGGATCTGGTCCTATCTGGTGGGTAGGACCTAGAAGGGGGTGCTTTTGGACTTCTGTTTCACATCTTGGTCATTGATTTTTGGGGTGTCTCAAGATTCCATCTTGTCCCCCATGCTCTTCAACATTTACATGATACCACTGGGCAAAGTCATCCAGAGGTTTAGGCTGAGTTGGACTGGGTCATCAATACATGGATTACATGCAGCTCCATCTCTCTTTCCATCTTCTGTTTCAAAGGAGCTGATGGAAACCCTGAACAGGTGTTTGGAGGCAGGTTTGGGGTGGGTGAGGGCAAACAAGCTGAAACTTAGTCCAGACAAGACAAATGTGCTGGTGATCTAGATGGAGGTATACTACTGCTCCTGGATGGGATCATAGTCCCCCTAAAGGGCAAGGCATGACGTCTGAGAGTACTGGATTCTGTGTTATCTGTGGAGGTGCAGGTGGCATTGGAGGTCAGGAGTGCTTTTTATTAGCTTCGTCTGGATCTCCAGCTGCGGACTTATCTGGAGAAGGCAGATCTTACCTCAGTGACATATGCTTTGCTTATATCCAGGCTAGATTACTTCAGTGCACTCTACATGGGACTGCAAAAGATGGCCCAATTGCTTCCATTGTTGCAGAATGCAGCAGTTAGAATGTTTGTATTCAGATCACATTGCAGCTAGTTTGTTAATTACAATGGCTGCCTATTTCTTTCTGGGCCCAATTTAAGGTACTGATATTAACCTTTAAAACACTTAATGGTCTGTGACCAGGCTATCTGAAGGACCACCTGCACCCGTTTGAACTTGCTGAAGCCTTAAGATCGGCATCTGAGGCCCTGCTCTTTGGTCCACCAGAGGGGTTAGTGAGAACCAGGGATAAGGCCTTGTCTGTGATAGCCCCACAACTGTGGAATACCCTCACAAGGACAATACATATGGCCCCCTTTTTTTGCCCTTTAGGAGAGACTTAAAGATGTTTCTATTCCATTCTGCATTTGGACAATATTATGGTGCTATGTTTTAACAAATATTTTATCTGCCACTATGTTTTAATGCTATTTTTATTGCTTTTTACTGTTTGGGACTACATTGGCCAGCTTAGCCAATGCTGAGGGATGATGGGAGATGTGGCCCTCCAGATGTTTTGGCCTACAAGTTGCCCACTTCTTAATTAGGATAAGCTGTTCCATTAATTTCCAGCACCTTCCACTTGCATGACTTTAGTTGTATTCACAGCTCCTTCAGTCAAGTTATACATTTGGTGATGGGGGACAGAACAACATGTTCAACAGCAGACCTGGGTCTGGGAACCAGAGATTCCATTTAACAGCTGCAACATGGCAGGATAGAGGGGAACAATTTGCATCGGAGAAATAGCGGGTGGGAAGGACATGCTTAATCTTTCCCCTGCCTGCTGCTTGAACAGAAATGAGCAGTTTTCAAAATCTCACATGGCCCTTCTTAGGGAAATTATTCTCTTCTGTTCATTGTCAGGTAGACCGTAAGTATTATGACTAATACAGTAACTCCTACCTCTTGAATATTGAGTTATTTGAAAGTCATTGCTACCTTGAGGTCCTCAGATTTTTTATCAGATGTTTTCCTTGTAGTAATTTATTTGGTTGAGATTTCTCTTTGGAAGATGAAAAACCTTTTAGTGGCACCTGACCAGATGATTTCCTAAGCCATATGCTAATGAAAGATTGATGAAAAACAGAGATCTGCTGATAAAAGTTTAATCTAAGGGTATGTCTGCTAGTGCACCTCACGCAGAAAAGCCTTTTGAGAGATTGATAATGCTCTTAGCACAAGCTATACTGTTATCGTGAACACTTGCATTAACTTCTTTTTAATACAGTGACATAGTAAGTATTTGCTTCATGATTTATTCAAATGTTTTGCTGACTTAAACGTATGATTATTTTACACAGTGGTCAAAGGTGTGTCTTTACTTCTCTTAATCATACCTTAAAGACAGTAACCTGGTTTGCACAATTAAAATAAGCCATCATGGTTTATTTAAGCCATGGTGGCTTATTTGAATTGTGGTGTGTGCTGGGCGTGTGTGGGGTGCAATTTCCATAATAACTGCCTAGGCTGAGCTTGTTGTGTCATCTGAACCCGGGTGACATGGCTTGTTGGAAAGGGAAACAACCCTCCAACAGCCCATGAGTTATTGGAAGTTGTTTTCTCCTCCAACAAACCATGCCACCCAGGTTCAGATGACACAACAAGCTGCATCCAGGCAGTGATTATGGAAATTATTCCTGCACACGCAGTGATTTAAATAAACCACCATAGCTTAAATAAGCCACCGTGGCTTATTTTGATCATGCGAACTGAGCTAATATATTGCTGAAGGTGTCTAATCTTAAGAAAATAGTCAGCCTATATCGAGGCGGGGGGGGGGGCTAAATTAAAACAACCCACAATAAAAAAGTGTGTATGTTGCATACACATGACTGATCCTACTGCAAATTTGACTTATTAATTAAGTTATTGTATAATATATGCTTGCCTTTATGTCAGAAATTATGTTATAAATAAATCATTTTTAGAGGACTGATCATAAAAGTTTTCTTGGCCATCTCTGAAGCTACCTCTGGCTTAGATGATGGTTATGGGAGATAGCATAACAATTTGAGAGACAGTGTTGTAGTGAAGATATAAGACTGGCTCCCTGCAAACCAGGGTTGCAAATCAGGAACTTTGTTTGTTTGTTTGTTTATTCAAAGCATTTATATCCTGCATGTCAGTCAAAAGACTCCAAGAGCAGCTCACAACAATCAACAATCAGATAGCTGCTACCCTTAAATTCACAGTCTAAAAAGACTTGAGACACAAGGCAAGGGATTGGGAGGGCGGAGGGATTATTAATATTAATATTATAAAAGCATGATGGTGATGCTTGATTCAGTTGCCCAGATGGATGGAAATATATCAATTGAACACAGATTTTCCCTGCAGCTATTGTCCATTTGGGCTGGCCTGTTTCTCTTTATTCTTATCTTCTGTAGTTTCTCTTCTTTTGAGTTCAAGCCTAATTTGTTTCTTTTCCCATCCACTCAGAGCAAGATGTTTCCTCAGACACCCTTCTGGTGGCAACTGGGGGAGGGAAGGCTGCCACTGGGAGCTAGATGATGGCATCTCACCAAGCTGTTTCTGCTTCTTCTCCTATCCCCTCAGAGCAAAAACATGCATTCCAAGCTCCTCTCTCCTCCAGTTTCCAGCACAAATTCCTCCTTCATTATGTCCAGATTTTTCCCTTCCTTTTCCACCTTGGCTTTTACCACATTTTGGCATTAGTGATGCTTACCATAATGAATACTAGCCAGGCGGCTCCTAACCAGACTTTGCAAATGCTAGCCTCAAGCAAGCCCCAGTTCAGATGAGAACTGCAGTCGATTTCAGTGCAGGTATAAACACTGAAGTTTTGTTAAAGCCAGCCACAGCAGGCAGGAGGGTATTTGAACCAGAAGGTTACATGAGAATTGAGGAAGAAGAGTGGGAGAGAGTAGGTGTTCCCATTGCTGGTTCCAAATTTGCAGGCCACGTTTTGCAGGAAATCAGTGCTATATCTGCAGCGGACCTGAAGGAAAAACTTTTAAGTCTTTCTTTTTGATGGAACTGTGACCTCACAGGCCATCCAGATTATGAGCCTTGTGAGTTAAATTGTATTAATTCTATTCCATGTGCAACAGCCATTCCTTAAGAAGAGCCCACTTAGTTTACTCGGTAGCATCCATCTTCCAAGCCCTGGCATCCCAACTATGACCGATTAAACTCTATACGAAAGCAACAAAACATTCATTTTGCTACTGAGATTTACAGTCAGGGCCAGAAATATCGGAACAAGGATAACTGTTTTGGCAGTTGGCCTCTGTACACCACCACATTGAAGTTGAAAGGAAACACACCCAGATGGGAGCGAAGTCAGGACTTTCAGCTGTAATTCAAGGGGTTTGACAAAAGTGGGGCACTACCCATTCAGGAAGTACAGCCAGTGGCATGCACACACACCCATCGTTGGTGGCTCATAAGTAATGGAATGAATGGCTGACAAGCAGCTGCATGGCCAGGTGTGGCCTATTTCCTGGGCACCCCATGACCAATCAAGCAGATAAAAGGCCTGGAGGTGATTCTGAGTGTTGCATTTGCAGTTGGTAGCTGTTCACTGGAACCCCCAAGATGAGGTCCAAAGAGGTGTCCATGCGAGTGAAGGAGGCCATCATTAGGCTGAGGAAATGAAATAAACCCATCAGAGAGATCGCAAAAACAGTGGGAGTGGCCAATACAACAGTTTGGAACATCCTGAAAAAGAAGGACTTAACTGGCAAGCTCAGCAACAGCAAAAGGCCTGGCAGACCACGGAAGACAACTAAAGTGGATGACCGCAGAATTCTGCTCATGGTGAAGAGCAACCCTTTCACAACATCTAGCCAGGTCAAGAATGCTCTTTCCGAGGTAGGCATATCACTGTCAACATCTACAGTCAAGAGATGGCCTTTATGAATGTAAATACAGAGGCTTCACAACAAGGTGCAAACCACTGGTAACGCTCAAGAACAGACAGGCCAGATTAGCCTTTGCCAGCAAACACCTAAAAAAGCCTGCCCAGTTCTGGAATAAGATTCTTTGGACTGATGAAACCAAGATTAACTAGTACCAGAATGATGGGAAGAGAAAAGTATGGAGAAGGAAAGGAACAGCTCATGATCCAAAGCATACCACATCATCTGTTAAACATGGTGGAGGCAGTGTTATGGCATGGGCATGTATGGCCGCCAAAGAAACCGGGTCACTGGTGTTTATTGATGACCTGACTGGTGATAAAAGCAGCAGGATGAATTCTGAAGTGTATAGGGCTATACTTTCTGCTCAGATTCAGCTGAATGCTGCCAAACTGATAGGACACCACTTCATATTGCAGATGGATAATGACCCAAAACATACAGCAAAAGCTACCCAAGAGTTTCTGAAGGCAAGGAAGTAGGATGTTCTTCAATGGCCAAGTCAGTCACCTGATCTCAACCTAATAGAGCATGCTTTTCACTGACTGAAGACAAGACTGAAGGCAGAAAGACCCACAAACAAACAGCAGCTGAAGGCAGCTGCAGTAAAGGCCTGGCAAAGCATGTCGAGGGAGGAAACTCAGCATTTGGTCATGTCCATGGGTTCCAGACTTCAGGCAGTCATTGACTGCAAAGGATTTTCATCCAGGTATTAAAGGCGATCCTTAAATTTGAAATGATGTTGGTTTGTTCCATTACTTATGAGCCACCAACGATTGTGTGTGGGGGGTGTATGCCACTGGCTGTCCTGCCTGAATGGTTAGTGCCCCACTTTTATCAAACCCCTTGAATTACAGCTGAAAGTCCTGACTTCGCTCCCATCTGGGTGTGTTTCCTTTCAACTTCAATGTGGTGGTGTACAGAGGCCAACTGCCAAAACAGTTATCCTTGTACCAATATTTCTGGCCCTGACTGTATACTTTTGTTGATTACACAGTATTTATTCAGTATCCCACTTTGTCATGTTTTCTTTTCCTGCTTCCATTTATACAACGGAATAATTCAGAAGATAAAAGTGAAGAGTGCATATTAGCAAGGAAATGTGTAAGAGCTTTCCTGTCTGAGCTAAGGTATCCACTCATGTGCTTTGACTTTTTCCTCTTGTCTGTGAGCATAAGTGGGAAATTTACATTCCCCAAAATAGATGTCATGTGCACATTAACCCATATACTCCCTCTTCCCCTTATCTTTTGCTTCTTATGCATTTGAAAACTAGGTCATAGTCCACTATGGACATTGCTGATTTTCTTCATCTTTCCCAGTGAGGCTTTCTGTTAAAGTAGTAACAATGCAGCCCTATCTCTGCCTTCCTTGTCTCCCTCATGAGACGTTGCTCTCCCGTGAATGTAGTGGTTCTGTTGTCACTACTTCCCTCTCTAAAACATGGTATTCCCAAAGGATTGCGGTGTACATGCATATATTCTATATGGTGTACCTGTACATATCAGCCCCCTAGCACTGCCTGTGAGGGATATGTTGAAGGACTGGAAATAAAAATTGCCCAGAAATGGACAGAGGGCTTAAGTAAGGGAAATTAGGAGTGTTGGAATGGACTCCTAAATAGAGTGGATTTTTCACAATAGATTTCTGATAGAAATTAGGATCAGACCTGGAGCATTCTGGTATCTGTTTCCTATCCTAATGAATCTGTTTTGGCCCACCATAGCACTCGACAGAGGACATGAGTTGGGCACTAAATCACAAAGCTGAGGTTTATAACTTATTAAATTTCTACAGCTGTTGTAATAACTTTCTAGCAACTTCTGAAACTCACTGCAGATTTATTCTGCAGCCACCACAATGCAAAACACAGCCATGTAGAAATTAACAAAGATAATGTGACATAAAAGCCCCAGAAACATCTGATAAATTATGTTAAAACAGATGCAGTACAATAAGTGAACTACAGTTGCCATAGTGGCATATGATGATGTGTGTGTGCAAGGCACTATCACCAGCATTCATGTGGCAATTTCATAAACATGACAATACTCAGAAATCAGGAAATCTCAAGTTTGCATCTTGCTTCTGCTGTGAATTCACCAGGTATCTTTAGATGATCCACTGTTAGTCTCATCCCGACATCTGCAATATGGGGGATATTTATGTATACATAAATGCCCTGGACGTGGTTTACAAGCATAAAAAAACAAAAACAACAATAAAATAACAATTAAAACAATAAATGTAACAAGGAAAATATCAACATAATAAAATATTAAAACATGAGAGACATTACAAGTTTTGAAGTACAATGCTGATATACCTTACAGAGTTATTGTGTGGATTTCAACAAGCTAGTGAATGTTAGGCACTTCTAAATACTCTGAAAGCATTATATAAATGCTATGTATTATTGTAATTATTATTATGTAATAATACTAAAATAATTAAAGAGATATATATATAAAGACACACACACACACACACTAGGAAAACCTGTTGTACCAGCAAACACTATTGGCGTTGCACTATAGTTAGGTTACACTAGCACAGCATAACTTACATTAGCGCTAGTGCCAAATTAGTGCCAAATATCCAGTAAATAGGATACTGCGTAAGTAACAACAATTCTAACTGAAGCTTAGAATATCATCTTATTTTAATATATCTCATGTTGTTTTGTAAAACAGTGTAGTTAGACATTTATTTAGTGCAGTCCCTTAAATTTAAATAGCTAGCCTTGGGGTTCCTGGATCATTGTTTAAATTGCTTGTCAAAATTCCCTGCAGTTCAGTGCAAAAAGCACCTGTAACCTAATTGAGATTGAATCCTAATGCTTACTGATTTTTTTTATCATCATCTTCATTTCTGATGGTGGTAGTAGTAGTATATAAGCAAGCCAAACATTAATCAACTATACTCTGAATTTTTGTGGAGAATAATAACATCATAATACATAAAACCAAACTATCCATAGTTGTTTATGACTCACTCAGTCCTTGGTCACATTCATGATATCAAGCATGCAGCATATGGACTACCATTTGGAGCTTTTCCAGCATAGTTTTGCCTTTCCTAGAATCATATAATTTCGAGAGAATCTTTTCTAGTACAGTCTTGATTCTCTCCATCACTCGAAATCAGTGCTGGCCTTAATATATTTTGCTGCCTGAAGCAGAGCCCAAATACATCTCACCACCAGGGCCAATACTTTAAAAAGTCTTGCTGCACCATTCAGGCACTTTTACAATGTGATTTACATGGTGTGCCTTAAAGAGTGTCCAGAAGCTTCAATGGTGCAAAATGGGGTAGCTGGCTGCTGCTAACCAGTTCACAGTATCAGGACCATATTACACCTGTCCTGACAGACCTGCACTGGCTGCCAATTGTTTTCCAGATGCAATTCAAGGTGTTGGTTTTAACCTTTAAAATCCTAAACAGTTTAGGACCTGGCTTTCTAAGGGATTGCCTGTCTCATTATGAGCCTGTCGGATATTAAGATCTGCAAAAGAGGCCTTTTTGAGGACACCATTATTCACAGAGGCCTGTTTGATGACCGCACATGAAAGGGCTTTTCTGTGTCACTCCTAAGTCATGGTATGCGTTTCCTCAAGAATTATGATTGGCTCCCATTCTCTTGGGTTTTAGATCAGGTGTGAAGACACATCTTTTTAATCTAGCCTTTTAAATTATGTAGTTGTTTTAATGTTCTTAGTTTTATTGTTTTAAGGTTTTATAGTTTTAAATTGCTGTGTACCACCTTGGTCATAGAATCATAGAATAGCAGGGGATGGTGTTTTTGTAAATAAGACAATATATAAATATTATAAATAAATAAATATCCTGTCTTCATCTTTCACTTGCATCATGGTGCTGCCTGAAGCAGGTAACTTTACTCACCAGGCCATTACTCTGTTTTCCAAACTGAGATATCTCCAATACTTGACTCTCATTTATCTGAAATGCACAGTCGTTTAAAAAACCCTCTCCCTTGCTTTTACAATGCAGCATGTGCTGCAGCTCATGAAAGTAGCCCAGGAAAAGTTTTTGCTGACTTTCCTATCCATACATGCCTATGTAGTCCTCAGATATACACTGGAAATCTGAAAGAAAAGCAAAATATACTTCTTTTCAATCTATAAAAGCTTCCTTGCATACTCACCTAGAGGCAATTTGTACTCACCACATATGACTTAGATGAGTAACTGTTTATAAGTCTGCTCTTGTTTTCCAGAATTCGTATTATCCCAATTTTTATGATTCTCTTGGGGTAGGTTACTTTTTTTTTCTGTGACTTTCCACATGTAATGGTGTTGCCAGATATTAAATACCAAAATGCGTCTTTACCAGTAATACGATACAGAAATCATCACTTCATCAATTCAAGTATTTAAATCATGGATGCCCTAGGATATCTTTGAATGCTGGTTGTTAAAATATTTATATGATTAATATATACAAAGAGAGATCTGGTTTATTGTTAGAAAATGATTTTCTAGTACTACATTTTTGGAAAAGGTGTACAAACCATGTACTAAGTTCAGGCTTGTTTGTAATCATGAGAGTGATGTGTTAGCCCGTTTCCATATCTGAGCTTCTACAAAGGGGAGGCACTTCTGTTCCTTAATGATATTCAGTGTGTTTTGCCCTCTGGCAATGGAGGCAAACCCCTTTCTTGAAGTATATTTGAAGACTGGAGATGTGTGTGCGGGGAGGTATGTGTACTTAAACACTAATTTTAGTTTTCTTTTCTCTGCATGAAATTTCAAGTGTCTGAACTTGATGTATTAGTAAGACAGTAAAAAATTAATTAAATGAGTCATGGAAGATTTCTGCATGAATAATGTTATGTTGTAATGAGCCTGAAAAATTGGTTTGTATAATATCTCCCATACAAGATTGCCTAATGAAATATCATCAGTCTTGTGCATCTCAATCAACTTCTCCAAAGCACATATAGTCATCTGACTATTTAAATGGTACAGTAAACAATACATGGCCTGAAGGACAATTTGGGTTGGGGGTACAAAGCTATTGTTTTACAGAGCTCCATCAATCTGCAAGTTGTTCTATGGAAGCAAGCCAAGCCCTCCTTCCCCAGCTCATGCTCAGAATATGCCTTCAACAGAAGAAAGGCACTTGGGGATCAGGGAAAGAGTCCTGCCTCTTTTTTCCAGTGTTGGTCAGCCAAGATGCCTCCAGAAAGCACATAAGCAAAGCAGGAAGGCACAACTATTTCCTGTTTTTCCTCCCCCCTCCACCTCCTCTGGAATTCAGAGGTATGCTGCCTCTGAAGATAGAAATTCCATAAAGCTATCATGGCCATGAATTTGTGTAATCTGTTTAGAATAAGTTAATTTCCTGAGATTTAATAAGAGATTCAGGATCATATATTAGTGTTAATAATACAAACGCCAGGTTGGATGAATCACAGGTCGGTATTAAGATTGCCGGGAGAATTATCAACAACCTCAGATACGCAGACGATACCACCCTCATGGCAGAAAGCGAAGAGGATCTAAAGAGCCTCTTGTTGAGGGTGAAAGTGGAGAATGCAAAAGCTGGTTTGAAACTCAACATTAAAAAAACTCAGAACATGGCATCTGGCCCCATCACTTCCTGGCATATAGAAGGGGAAGAAATGGAAGCATTTCTTCCCCTTCGACAAATGAAGAGCCAGTGTGGTGTAGTGGCAAGAGTGTTGGACTGGGAGCTGGGAGATCCGGGTTCTAGTCCCCACTCGGCCATGGAAGCTCACTGGGTGACTTTGGGCCAGTCACACACTCTCAGCCCAACCTACCTCACAGGGTTGTTGTTGTGAGGATAAAATGGAGAGGAGGAGGATCATGTAAGCCACCTTGAGTGCCTTGCAAGAGGAAAAAAGGTGGGATATAAATGCAATAATAATAATAAATAAATAAAGCAGTGACAGACTTTATTTTCTTGGGCTCCAAGATCACCGCAGACGGTGACTGTAGCCATGAAATTAAAAGACGCTTGCTCCTTGGGAGGAAAGCTATGGCAAACCTAGACAGCATAGTAAGAAGCAGAGACATCACCTTGCCGACAATGGTTTGTATAATCAAAGCTATGGTTTTCCCAGTGGTAACGTATGGCTGTGAGAGCTGGACTATAAGGAAGGCTGAGCGCCGAAGAATTGATGCTTTCGAACTGTGGTGCTGGAGAAGACTCTTACGAGTGCCCTGGACTGCAAGGAGGTCAAATCAGTCCATCCTAAAGGAAATCAACCCTGACTGCTCATTGGAAGGACAGATGCTGAAGCTGAAGCTCAAATATTTTGGCCAACTAATGAGAAGAGAAAAGTCACTGGAAAAGACCCTGATGCTGGGAAAGACTGAAGGCAAAAGGAGAAGGGGACGGCAGAGGATGAGATGGCTAGATAGCATCACCGATGCAATGAATATGAACTTGAGCACACTCTGGGAGAGAGTGGAGGACAGGAAGGCTTGGTGTGCTGTGGTCCATGGGGTCACGAAGAGTTGGACGCAACTTAACGACTGAACAACAACATGCTTTAATGAACCTCTTCTTGGCCACACAATTACAATGGTTCATCAGTAGTTTGCCATCCTATTTTTCAATGTATGATCAAAACGATAAAGCAACTATTCAAGTCCCCCTCAATGATCATAAGAACAGAATGTGGGTTTAGTCCTCAATTAAAGGGCAGTATCATCTGAATGGCCCATTAAGATTAAATGTGAGTGAGGCAACGATATTAGAAGGTTCTCCCCAATTGCACATGCATGCGTGCTCACGCACACATACACAAGGCTTGCTTGAGGATTTTGTTTGGTCTGCATTTTTAAGGGAACCAACCCAATTTTCACTACTAGTGCAATATGCAGATTGGAACACAAGTTGTCCTTTGGTTTTTGCAATTCCGCAAATTTTAAGATACAGTTTTTGGCTAAAAAAATACCCTACCAAAATGCATGTAATGTGAGTTTTCATGCAGTTTAGGGAATGGGTGGGGAATCACGGATTGATGCAGAAGCAGGACAGAATTTACTTCTGAATGATTACATGCAAAAGTGACATGGACTGGAAATAGACTGATCCAACCATCCCTAAAACACATGCACACACCCACACATTACATTTTTATCCAGCTGTATAAGCACCTAAGGAAATTATTGTTTCCCAACAAAAAGGCTCTACAAATATATGTTTATACCAAGGATCTTCAAATGGTGCTACATCAAAGTTGCCCACGTACTCTGGAATGCAGAATTAAAGGTTTTCCTGTTGCCCTAAAGCACCCAACTGGTCTCTTTTTGACATCACAGGCTATGACATCAAGTACATGACCCAATGGCAGCCAGAAGAAATGGCACTTAGGTTGCTGACTCGATTGCAAATGTCACAAAGACCTATTGTGATATCAGAAGGCCTGAAATAACTGATAGAAAGGAAAATCATGCCAGTTCTTTCCAGGCCATTTATGCCTTAATTAGTTTCCAAAATATAAAAATGTCATGGAAGAAGCATAGTGTTTTGAACTACTTGGCAGAAAGTCAAAGATTATTGTTGAAAATTTCTGGGTAATCCAACAGTCAGATTCAATAATTGTGAATGATTCCCTTTGTTGCAACAAAGGTTCCTTTTATCTAGCTTTGTGGATTTCAGTGTTTACGAGATCTATTGAAGATAGGACAATGAACAGAACAGACACAGAGGTGGTGAAAGGCAAGTAGTGCAGGGGGCTTGGTGTTCAGAGTCTGCCATACCTATAGGCCCTTGGGTAATAAATAAAATAGTAATACTTTCCCATTCCTCTACCCTAAATGGCTTGGATCCAGAGTTTGTGTGAGCACAAATGCTTTGAACCATGAGGATTCCTCTCCCCCACCTCCCACTGCATCATGCATGCCTCTCTAGAAGGCTGTTGTGAGGATCAAGGGACCTGCAGGAGAGGCCTGGGATGTGGTGCAAGAGGGATAGGAAAAATTGGTCAGAGGCAGCTTGCATGAGTGGAATTGATGTTCCATAGGTACAAGGGATATTTCCCAGTTTCTGCTGAAGCTTGCTTTTCTTGGGAATGCAGTCAAAAACTTTACTAAATGTTTAAAACCATGGAAGTCTTTTGTTTGGTTTATCAAAGATTACTGCATATCCAGTCAACATACTTTAAAGCAGGCTTCCCCAAACTGATGCCCTCCAGATGTGTCGGACTACAACTCCCAGCATACCCCAGCCAGCCATGAAGAAGGCTGCTTTGAAGTCTGTGGAACCATGGGCTGCACTGAAGTTTGGATTTCATCTCTAGTTTATAGCCATGGGCATGGTTTGAGACCTATCCAAGCAAAAGATAATGTTCCTGCGGGGTGGTTGTGTGTACATCCTTCTACCACATTCATAACGTAGCATGGGTGTTCCATACAAATGTCCAGGTACAAAGAGAGTCAGAGCACGTGATCTTCCCCCTTTTCTTAATTGAAAGAATATGAAGACTTTGCTTCTGTACATGCAGGCATCCATGTGGATTACCCAAGTCACACATTACATTATGAACATGGGCATGGGTCATGTGAACTTGCCCTTCCACCCCAAGAACATGATCTTGAAAGTGTCTGAATCAGCCCATATGGTTGAAAAGGAAATAACCAATTGGCCACCGATGATTGTGTAGAAGGCTATACAGCTTAAGCTTTTAAAGAAATGGCACTACTCTTGAGTAAGTGATTTCATTTTATAGCTAGTTTGAGAATTAAAATTAGTATGTTTGTCACATGTCACTGTTGCTTACTGGCATAAGGGAAAAAACACAGGAGGAATACTAACTAGTCTGCTTACAGAGGAATTGGAGGGGATTCAAGATTTGTGAAGGGCTTTACGGGCATTTCTAAAACCAACTTTAGCAAAGGACTGTAGCACTGGCCTATGTAATGCAACTGAAAGTTTACAGTAGAAACAAAAGCCCTACTTAGCATGAGTGTCATATAGACATGAAGAGACTTTTACTGAATGCAGGACCTGAAACAACAAAATAATCTTATAATGACAGGCAGCCTTAGAATGGGGCTCCTTTGGGTTTTTCCCATTGCAATTTTTGGGATTGTAAATCATGTTTATTTATAATTTGATTAGAAATGAGGTTCTAGTGTAGAAACCTAAAAGTTTCTGTTTCAGTGCCATGCCTGCTTTCATTTTTTAAACTTTCATAGAATCATAGAATAGTAGGGTTGGAAGGGGCCTACAAGGCCATCGAGTCCAACCCCCTGCTCAATGCAGGAATCCAAGTCAGAGCATCCCCGACAAATGGCTGTCCAGCCTCGTCTTGAAGGCCTCCAGTGTGGGAGAGCCCACCACCTCCCCAGGTAATTGGTTCCATTGTCGTATTGCTCTGACACTCAGGAAGTTTTTCCTGATGTTCAGCTGGAATCTGGCTTCCTGTAACTTGAGCCCATTATTCCGTGTCCTGCACTCTGGGATGATCAAGAAGAGATCCTGGCCTTCTTCTCTGTGACAACCTTTCAAGTACTTGAAGAATGCTATCATGTCTCCACTCAGTCTTCTCTTCTCAAGGCTAAACATGCCCAGTTCTTTCAGTCTCTCTTCATAGGGCTTTGTTTCCAGTCCCCTGATCATCTTTGTTGCCCTCCTCTGAACCCTCTCCAGTTTGTCTGCATCCTTCTTAAAGTGTGGTGCCCAGAACTGGACACAATACTCCAGATGAGGCCTAACCAGTGCTGAGTAGAGGGGAACTAGTACTTCCCGGGATTTGGAAGCGATGCTTCTATGAATGCAGCCCAAAATAGCATTTGCCTTTTTTGCAGCCACATCACATTGTTGGCTCATATTCAGCTTGTGATCGACAACAATTCCAAGATCCTTCTCGCTCGTAGTGTGGTTGAGCCACGTATCCCCCATCTTGTAACTGTGCATTTGGTTTCTTTTTCCTAGGTGCAGAACTTGGCATTTGTCCCTATTAAATGCCATTCTGTTGTTTTCTGCCCAGCACTCCAGTCTATCCAGATCACTTTGAATTTTGTTTCTGTCTTCCAAAGTATTAGCTATCCCTCCCAATTTTGTGTCATCTGCAAATTTGATCAGCATTCCCTGCACCTCCTCCTCCAAGTCATTAATAAAAATGTTGAAGAGCACTGGGCCCAGGACTGAGCCCTGCGGTACCCCACTTGTTACCTCTCCCCAGTTTGAGAAGGTCCCATTGATAAGCACTCTTTGAGTCCGATTCTGTAGCCAACTGTGGATCCACCGGATCGTTGTTTCATCTAGCCCACTTTGAGCTAGTTTGCTCATCAGGATATCATGGGGCACTTTGTCGAAAGCTTTGCTGAAGTCGAGGTATATGATGTCTACAGCATTCCCACGGTCTACAAGGGAGGTTACTTGATCAAAAAATGAGATCAGATTTGTCTGGCAGGACTTGTTTTTGACAAATCCATGTTGGCTTCGAGTAATCACGGCATTGTTGTCAAGGTGCTCCCAGATGGATTGCTTTATGATCTGCTCCAGAATTTTCCCAGGGATTGATGTCAGACTGACTGGTCTGTAGTTCCCAGGTTCCTCCTTTTTACCCTTTTTGAAGATAGGGACAACGTTAGCCCTCCTCCAGTCATCTGGCACTTCCCCCGTCCTCCATGATTTCTCAAAGAGAATAGATAGCGGTTCTGAGAGTTCTTCTGCCAGTTCCTTTATGACTCTAGGATGCAGTTCATCTGGCCCTGGAGATTTGAACTCATTCAAAGTAATGAGGTGTTCCTTGACCATATGCCTGTCGATCTCAAGCTGCAATCCTGCCCCTTCAGCCTGTACTTCGCCTTTGCCAGGGGGGTCATAGACCCTCTTTTGGGAGAAGACTGAGCCAAAGTAGGAATTGAGCACCTCTGCCTTTTCTTTGTCATCTGTTATCATTTTTCCATCCTTATTTAATAGCTGAACAACCATTTCTTTCCTCTGCCTTTTCTTTGTCATCTGTTATCATTTTTCCATCCTTATTTAATAGCTGAACCACCATTTCTTTCCTCTGCCTTTTACTATGCACGTAGTTGAAGAAAGCCTTTTTGTTGTTTTTAACATCCCTTGCTAACCTCAGCTCATTCTCAGCTTTAGCCTTCCTGACGCCATCCCTGCAATTCTGTGCTATCTGCCTGTACTCTTCCTTTGTTACTTGGCCTTCTTTCCACTTCCTATATGTGTCCTTTTTTGTTTTCAGGACATCCCTAAGCTTTTTGTGAAGCCACATTGGCTTCTTCTGTTGTCTTCCACCTTTTCTTCTTGTTGGAATTGTTTGTAATTGTGCCTTGAGAATTTCCTTTTTTAAAAGCTCCCACCCATCTTGGACTCCTTTTCTCGTTAGCGTCGCTTGCCATGGGACCTTACTGATTATTGTTCTGAGTTTATTAAAATCAGCTTCCTAAAATCCAGGGTACGCGTTTGACTACACTCGGCTTTTGTTTCCCTTAGAACCAAGAACTCAAGTACAACATGGTCGCTTTCCCCCAGAGTTCCTGTAACTGCTGCTTTATCCACTAAGTCATCTCTGTTGGTTAGGATCAAGTCAAGGATAGCCGATCCTCTAGTTCCTTCCTCTACTTTCTGTAGGACGAAGTTATCCGCCACACAAGTCAGGAATTTCCTGGAGGGGCCATGTTTTGCAGAATTTGTCTCCCAACTTTAAATCCTTTTTTAGCAGTGGTTGAAATGGAACAAAACCAATTAGACAGATGCTCTTTTCTAGGAAGAGAAGGTTTGTCAGTGTGCACCTCTAATCTATTTGTTCATATGGGGGCTGTTCAGTTTTGGCTTTCAACAATGGTAAATCATTCATGTGTTCCAAATTCTTTTTAGTATTATACTAAAAGGAAGAAAGACAAGACCTAATATTTTAGAAGTCATTATGACACCCGACCTTTGGCAAGATTCACCTAGAAATAGGCTGGTTTGTATAGTTGGTGACGCAAACATGATCGCTTTGTGGAGCACATGGTACAGTTGACCCAGCCAGAGTGGCATGATTCTGAGAATAAGCACCTCTTTATAGGGACTAGACACACAGCTTCCACAGTTTTTACAACTGTGGTGGCTCAAAAAGGGGGCTAGTGCAATAGGTGCTATCGCTTTTTTACAGAAATGTGAGTATCTGTACAGGTTCTAGTCTGCTCACTGCTGAATGCCAAATCCCCAAAATGGATGGAATGGAGTGACAATGGGGGGTGTCAGAAATGCATATACACCTTGAAGAAGCTTTAACAGACTGTAGCTGAGCAAACACTTCTCTGCTTGCAACACTTCCTTGGCGACCAAGCACAGACCTTGTGGGCTAATAAGGCACTGCAAAATTTGCAAGTAGTACTGAGCCACTTTACATTAAATATAGTCTGTCTCTTGTAATACAACCTGCTGATTGTGTCAGGCGTGTTTCTAAGCGCAGAGACTGGGATAGCAGTTCAGATTCTGAAGGAGAACCATCAGACATGGGGGAGGTGTTTCCTCAGGCTAGTGCAGATATGAGTAGGCCTGTTTCTCAGGTTACAAATAAGCTTGAGGGTCCCTCCTCACCTCCCCCTCCCCCGGTGAGAGGCAGCGAACAGGAGGTTGACCTAAGAGATGCCAGGCACAGAGCAAAGAGAGAGAAGGCAGGGGCGGAACTTAGACGGTCTACCCGATTGGCCTTGCATGAGAAGCTGTGCTTAGAGGCCTCATGACAAGAGAAGGACCTCCCACGCCTTAAGTTAGGCTAGCGGGACCGCCTCCCTCTTCAAATGGTGGGCAACTCTTGTAAATTCCATTTAGATCCCCTGAAGGAGGCATTCCTTGTAGACGGAGAGTTTCTCTGAGAATGTGCATCTGAATGACCCTGTGAAGTAATGGATTAAAAGCTGTAGACTGAAACCTCTCATCTGTGTATGTTTGGGCACTGAAGTGAAGTGGGGGCTAAGGTAATCTTGACAGTTTGTGCCTTAAGCATTTTTTTTAGGACTGAGCATTACATTCCTAAAAAACTAGTAAACAGTGTATGTGCATTTCACAGTACAATTCTGTCTGTTTGATAAGTGAATTTTTTATGATGCATGTGCTTTTTTCAAGCACCTGTTTATTGCATTTACACTTTAGGAATATACTTTAAGCAATTCTAGATAAACACCAACAATTCTTTGTAAGTTGCTTTTGAGTGTTATTCATTTACAAAAACAGGTTACAAATTGAATGAATGGTTTTATTTTATTATTTCTTTATTTCTACCCTGCCTTTTAGGACAAGCCCTCACAAGGTGGCTTACCATAAAAATATTAACAAAACAATTGGTATTGTTACTAGCCACCAAAACAGGTATCTTGGCTTTTCTGCATAATCAGCTTATTGCAAAATGTGTGTAAAATACAATATATTTATCATTCCTTCTGTGCAGTTTTTGTATCTGTACTGGAGGCTTAACAGTTAATCTTGGCAGCCAATGGGATAGAAGGATGATCTGTAGTAGCATAGATCTGTTAGGAAAGGGTGGGGGGAAGGTGGTAGGAGGGGCTGAGATATTTTTGTAGCCTGAAAAGCACAGAATATGAAAAGTGGCTAAAAGCAGGGGGAAAGCAGGGACTCTCCTCTGCCTGAGCTGCTCTATGGCTGAGAGAGGGGCACGCTCTTGTTCTTCACAGCTGTATCCACTGGGCTTGCTGAGCGAGGAGAGAAGGAGGGCATCTGGCTGAGGAGAGTTACAGCTACAGGATCTGGTCCGACTTGATACGAAATGAATGAGCGGCTGCCCTCCCTCCCCAGGGGCATTCGAGGCATGTCGCTGAAGTAGGAGTATATGACTGAACTGAGAGAGCACTTTGCACGGTCGGATGTCTGTGCAGATGTCGAAGGGGGCAAGGCAGGCAGGGCACAGAGCTGGGGGCTGGCTGGTCCTGACGTGCTTGGCATTAAAAAAGTAATCCCTGCTTGCTGCTTTAAGGAATAAGGTAAGAAACTTAAACTTAAGAGAGCCCCTGTCTGTTCTGTACAGATACTCACATTACAAGCAGGACAGGGAGCCTTTTGTCTTTTCTAACAATGTCTATTTAGAATCATTGGTTTAAAAATCCAGTGCAACGGCTTGCAAGGCAGGCAGCAGCTCCTAGCTTAATAACAGCAGGTTATGTCTTCCTCCCCACCACCTCTTTAACACTTAATAACCTTTGGAAGGGAACTACAGCTGTAATGGCCTGATGAGAGTTGCACTGTAAGTACAGTTCCTGTGTCTTTATTCCCCTTTCTGCTTTCAGAAGCTGACTGTAAACCAGTGAACTGTAGCTGACTGAGACCCATCCGATGTTCAGCTGTTTTTATTGTTCACTGTTCAGCTCACCCAAATACCTGCTGTTTGTTGGCGAGCCTTCTATATCGACTTGCTTAAATTGGCAGTCTTGTACAGCTTGGATGTAATTTGTTCTTAATCACAACACTAGGTGTAATGGGCAAGAAATGCACCAATTACCAAACTGACAATTACTTTCTGAAGATGGTGTAAAAATATGCCGATACTTGTGCTTGTGGCATATATAACTGCTTGGATAAAACCAGTCTTTACCCTCACCTATTAGATGAAACGTTCTCATTTCTAATTCATAAACATCTGATATTTAATTTATTAAACATGTCAGAGAAGTCACCCTTTCAGAAAGAGGAATAACTTGATTGTACATTTATTATATATTTCTAAGGAATTGTTAATAAAAACTGTGTGTGTGTGTGTGTGCGTGTGTTAGATACGCACACACACACGTAAATAAAGCACCTTTCGTTTGATAGAAAAATCTTCATAACTGAAATGTTTTTGGATCAGTGAGAAATCTCTGCTTTCTAAAACCTTTCTGTATCTGCTGAAGGATGTGTAAGAAAGCACAGTTTATTGACTTGTTAACTGATGTATTGCTAAAAATCCTCATTAAGATGTTGGAGAGGGGAAGGAAGATAGCAAAAACCCATCCATCTTTTTCTTTTCTTTTTCTTTCTAATCACTCAGCACTTCCATTCTTCGACTTGGTTTATGACATGTGTTGGGGGAATGTCTTTGCTTTGCCTATTGTCTCTGCTTATATATTTGTTTTCTGAGTATAAAAGAATATCAAGTGCTGCCGAGTTTTTGCTGTAGTGTAATAAAACACACAGTAAATTGCATATCTTAGAACAACAACTTTAATTATGTATTTATAGTGGTTACTTTACCATTAACATAATTTTAACAACTGAGGGAAGATGGGCTTTTTTATTATTCATCCCTGAAGCATTTCTTAGGAGGTGAAAGAATAGTGAATTATTTAGTTGAAAATGGAATGCACTTTCCTTTTCCTAACTTAATCCCTGCACTCTATAAGTGGAACATGTAAATGAGTCTGAAAAGCTGTGTGTACAATTTTTGTTCAACAATAATCTAAAATAGATGCACCAGCTCTGGACCCATTTTAATATTGCAACTGGGCAAGAGTTAATGAGAGAGGCCAAACTGATATTTAAAATTTGTGATATAAATTAATGTTTAGACAAAGTATATATATAATTAGACCTTAAAAAGTATGGTGGACCTAGTGCAGGTGATTTTAATTCAGTTTAGCTGAATTTTATTCCCATCCTGATGTGATGATAAAATTAAGCTACCATTTCTATTGGACAAAGTGCTGAATATACTGAGGGTGTTTCCAAATGAGGCTTTTATCACACAATCATCCTGCCTCATTCACAGAATTTTACAGAGGGTCCAGACCTTCCACTCATAGCCCTCTTGTGTTTTCCCATTGGTTCTTCAGTCTCTTTTTCTTAAAGCAGAAAATCCATTAAGGAGAAAACAATGGGATAACTACACAATGCTTTCTGATTTGTCACCCTAGGAATTGTCCATCTGGAAGTACCCTGCTGTCCAATAAATTCTTCCATTTTAATTTTAAAGGCTTATTCAGACCCCTTGTGGCTTGTCTTTTATTATATGTACATGAGTGAAACAGGTTTAGAAATGAACGGGTTTTGATATTTTGTCAATGGCCACACTGAGGATGAAGAAGTTGTAGTCCAACACATCTGGAGCTCACCTGGTTGAGGTAGGCTGTATTTCAACGGTAACATGAGAAGAAAGCCTTAGGGCGCATTCCTAACTAGATAGGTGGCCACCTCTGAACTTGGAGGCGACCGCCTATCCAAAGAAGGGCAAGAGAAGCAGGGAGGGGATTGTTCCCTCCCTGCTTCTCCTGTCCTGCATTTGCGGTGAGACAGCCGATTGCAGCTGTCTAGCCGCGGGAGGGCTGAGCAGGGGAGGAAGCTGCTGTACAACATATTGGATGTGTCGTACATGCAGCTACGCTCTCCCTGCCCCAGAACGCCCCCAGCCACACCCCTTTCTGGCCGCTCCGTGCTCCTCTTGTGAGTGCAGAGGACAGGGCTGTTCTGCACTGCCTCAGAGGCAACGCAGAATTGAGAGGAGGTCGGTTCTGCAGAATTGGGAGAGCTGAATGCGTGGGTTCTGAGGTCGGTTCCCAGCTATCACCATATCCTATGGCCATCTAGCCACTGTCTAGCGGCCATAGGATTGTTCCCTCCATTTCCTTGCCAAGAAGATGTCTTGTAACCTGCTCACAGCAGTGTTTACTGCAAATATGGAAGCCCTAATATTCTCCCACCAGGATGTTTTAAACAGCCTTCGATTTGTTACCATGGATGCCAGACTATGTAGCCTACCATGTATAGCCACTTTATAGCGGATATAATCTGACACCCACAGTAACATCAGCTGTTGCTTTTATGGGTCTTGGGAGTTCCTAGGCAAGGAACACTAAATAGCTGACTCCAGTGTGGTGTAGCGTCTAGAGTGTTGGACTGGGACTTGGAAGATCTGGATTCTAGTACCCACTCATGGACGAAGATCACAGGGTGACTTTGGGCAGTCACTGACTCATAGCCTAACCTACCTCCTAGGGTTGTTGTGAGGATAAAATAGAGAGGAAAATGACTGTGTGCGCTACCTTGGGTTCTGTCAGGGTTGGATCTGAGCCCATAGAGTCCCAAAGCAGCTCTGATTCTGAGGAAGAGATACAATCCATGCGAGAGGAACCTGCTCGTTTTTCAGAGGTGCAGCTGGAGGGAGAGCCCCCCACCCGCTCACATTCCTGGGAGCGACAGTGACATTGGCATGGAGAAGGAGGGACAACTTGAGCTTCTAGACGTATTACAAAATAAATTTTCAGTCTTCAGTCCTTAAAAGCCAGATCCAAAGCAAGTTAATTGACAGTAAGTCTCATTGAGTTCCATGGGATTGACTCCTGCTTGTGCTTTCAGTCAGATTGATTCCTGCTTGTGCTTTCAGTCACAGGCTGCAAGCCTGTGAGCACTTACATGGTAGTAAACCTCATTGAACACAGTGGACTTGCTTCTAAGTAAACATGCTTGGCATTGCACTGCTCACAGAGACAGATATAGATGGGAAGGTCCAGCTATTTTATTTTTCTGACGATCTTTGTTTCTTTTGTAGCTCACATGCAGGGCTATGTACACTTCCAAATCAAATTTAGATTTTGCACCAGGAAAAGCTGGATTTTGCAGCTTGAATAAATTATACAAATCAATCAACTTTGGATATTCATATTTGCTTCTTCTAGGAAAGGTCTATGGAAAATACTGAAATCCTAACTCTTGACCAGGGGAAATCTTATTCATTCACTTCTCTGGCTTCTGAGATTCCACCAAACATTGTACACTCAAGTCTGTCTTCTCACCCAGAAGGACTAAAAACTTGTCAGTGTTAATGAGCTGGTTCACACATTCGTACAGCTCACTGTGGCTCATTTAAGCCACGGTGGGTCATATAACCCTCGTTCCTCAGGTTCGGACAACACAACAAGCTGCAGCTGCGGCTTGAATATTCAGGATGGCACCCATGGGTGATCATGCAAACCCAATCATTGAGTGTCCTCTCTGTACAAGCATGTGTGTATACACACATTCCAGGATTAAATGCATGTAAGGATCCTTTTAATGTTGGTTGTAGTGCATCTTGGCAGATTTGTCTCAAAGAGATGTGCGCACACAAGTCTATTCCAAAACGGGGATTGACTTATTGAAGGCGTAAGAATAAAAATGTACAATAATAATTACATATTGGTAATAGCCATTTATATGAACTCCAGGATGGCATTAATGAGTTCACATATTACAAGCAAAGCTACACATAGTAAGCACACAAGAAAAACAAAATGAATACTGTAGACATCCATGCACAGGGTTCAAATGGTGGAGAAATTAGCTCAAAGGCCCACTTGGTGTCTGAACTGAGGACTGCTGTGTATGGAAGGCTAGACCATGGACATGTGCCATGGGTCAGGACTATGGTTTGGGGGGAGCTGAAGAATTTGGGGCTAGGCACATCTGAGTTCTAAGTCTCTCTGAAAGAGGGGAAGGAAAAAGAAAGGTATGGGAAAGGAGGATAGTGAAGCTGGAGAGGAAAGGGGGACTTACAGCCATTTGTCTCTACCTGTATCAGTAGTGGAGTAGAGCAGGGGGAGATCCATTTTGTTGGATCTACTTTGGTTTTTACTAGGACATACAATCCTCCCCCGGCTCCACCAACCAGAGCCCGATGCAAAAGACATACGTTTAGAATTAAAGAACAGGGTGTTTCTAAGTACATTCTGAGCCAAGACATTTGTTTTCAGTACCAGAACTGAATTGAGCTCACAGTCCCTTTCACACATAAGTCCACTCCTAGTTACTCCAGGCTTTCTTTATTTCAGCTGCCTAATTTAGGTGGAAAAATAATTTTGTTGCTGCTATTGTTAAACAACTGAGAGTCAAAAACCCTTGCTGATCTACTGCAAATCACCCAGACATCTACCAATAGATCCTGATGTACCTTCTATCCACTCCTGGAGTAGAAGTTTCTTTTTCTTCTGTTAAGTAGCAGGAACAGAAGATTTTATTTGGGGAAATAATGTTGCTTGTAATGATATATCTATAAAGGCACTTGACTAGATACATGATTAGGTCATAACTCAATTGTATCCTGGAATATTGCCACTTGAGAAAATGAAGGGTATTCCTGCATGCTATTTTTGACAGATCAATAGTTTATGTTCTTTATGTGACTGTCTGCTCTTTACTTGGCTACAGATGGAGTTAGGGTGAAGTAGCCAAAACCTCAAAGGAAGAAATAATCATGATAGCACAAAACTTTTAAATTATTATTAAAGGCATAAGTTTTAGTTATGCTCTTCGACTTATTTTTCTTTTTTACATGCTGTGTGATATGTTATTAACTCCCTTGTGTCATTTGTATTTTGTACATTTGATGTACTTTGGAAACTGCTATGGCTTATGGCTAATACAAATAGAGTATTTTAACAGTGGAAGTACCAGAAGAAGGGCACTGCCACTGTTCTAAAGGTTAATTAGCCACTCCTGGGAAGATCCATCTGTAGTTCCAAGAATCCATAGGGCTTTAGCATTAAAGGACAATGCCGATGGTTTTCCTGATTAAGTTCTTTATTTCTTCCTAAATAGAAATGGTTGGGTAGGGTGTGCTTTTCTAATATTGCATTCCCCATGCTTCCATAAATATTTCAAGGGAAAGGAGTATAAAATAGCCACAGTGGTTTTCTCAGAAATAACAGATGCTAACGAAGTGTAATAGTTAATGTTGGAAGTTTCCTCAGGAATACTATCAAGGGTCTTGATACCTTCAAATGTGTTTGAATGGCAGTGCAAGAAATGCTGAAGTTGCCATGGAAGTAGTTAGAGGGGAAATACTTTTTGGAACTTTTGTGTATAAGATGGAGAGAAGCCTAATGATGGGGTTATTTTATTGATTGATTTGATTTATACCCTGCCTTTCTACCAAAAAATAGCACTCAAGGCAGCTTACAAAACAATTTAAAATAGATTGAAACAATAAATCACATTAAAATCCAATAAAAATATAACAATAACAAAAATAAAAACAGCACTCAACTCACAGACCCACTTACAGGCCAAAGACCTTTTTGAATGAAGTGGTCTTTGCCTGCCGTTGGAAGGATAGCAGAGAGGGAGCAAACCTAGCCTCCCTTGGGAGGGAATTCCACAGCCTGGGAGTGGCCACCAAAAATGCCCTCTCTTGGGTTGTCACCAAACTCACCTCTGATGGCAGCGGTCTCAAAAGAAGGGCCACTCCAGGCATGCTCGTATGGAAGAAGGCAGCTGTTCAGGTAGCCTAGTCCCAAGGACTTTATAGGTCATATGGCACTTTGAATTCTTCCCTGAAACAGACAGGTAGCCAGTGAAGCTGCTGTAACAAGGAAGTCATGTGCTCCCTGTAACTGGCCCCGCTCAACAATCTGGCCGCAGTATTCTGGACCAGCTGAAGGGTCTGAACAGTTTTCAAAGGCTGGTGGCATTGTCTTCCATACTCTGAGAACTGATATTAAATGTTACAAATTATCATTTAGTGTTCACCAGTTTAGCGCTCTGCCAACTATCCAACTTGCCGTGAAGTACAGAAGTCCAATAATGAAAAGAGATGCTGCAATTCTCAAACCAAACTTAAATGTTGACAGATGGCCATAAGAAAATAGAAGTGTTCTTCTAAGAAATGTCACTAAACTCAATTCTCCAATATCTTCAGGCTTGATTCTTCAGCTATGCCAAGAAAGGAAGTATGTTTTATAGCAGTGATGTGCATCTTTTTCGCCTATTAACTAAACCTAATAATTTGAAAATGTTGAGCAGCTCCTGTCAAATGTGTGGGATAGGTCATATAGTTTGCTCTGTTGACTTAGGCTAGGAAACGATAAGAATGTATTAAATAATGCTCCAAAACAATTGCCCGATGGTTCTTATAGACTGGCAACTCAGTCCTAAGTATCTACTCCATTATGACATACTTGTGATGTTGCATTGATGTAGGTTTAGGTGCTAGTGCAGCAACAGTTTTATCAGATTGTAAAGGAAAACACCCAGGGAACTATAATTCATTTCCTTTTTCCTTTTTTCCTTTTCCTTTTTCTCCATGTTGTTGTGACTTTGTGAAGCAGGAGATAGTATTCAGAGCTATATGTATGCTGCAATTATATAGAAGCTTGGACAAGGTGAAAAAGATGGTACCTGGCATCAAAATCAGCTTTCTTTTCTGTTTTAAAGCAAGTTTGTAGACCTTATGGTAGTGAATCTGTGCTTGAAAGGATTGCTGAATAAGACTTCCAGCAGTCAAAATTGGAACTGCAGTGCTTTGTATGATTCCTTGTCTGTCCCCATTATTAGCAGAAGCAGAATACACTGCTTCTTAAAGTATAAGCAGTGTATTCTTCTTAAAATGTAAGGCTGCGTAAAATAAGAAAAAGATATAAAAAGCTTGCTTCCAATAAGTCATACACGTTGCAGAATTCACCTTTTAATAATGCAGAATTTGAATTACCTTGTCATAAAATTCTGACTTTTTTAAAGTACTGTGTCATATTTTATGCCCTGGCCATATTTTATTAGAAACATGTAAACATGTTTCAGTTAAAATCTGTTGAGTTGTTATTCTGATTCCTTTAGGACTTCTAAAGCTTATCAGTCATTAGAGCAGTAACACATCTCCAACCTCTCCAACCATAGTCTTTAAGTAAAAACTAAGTGCTAAATATCTCAGTTCAAATGTATAAATTGGAAACAGTCGGTGGTGGTATCATTCAGAAGTATTCCTTCCTGCTGTCAGTGAGATGAAGTTGCTTATATGTGAAATGCTAGCAAGAGTCTGAGGATATAGTTCAGCATCTCACCCCAGTTTTAAATTCCAATATATTCATGATTTTAAACATTAACTTTTGATGCTGTGTCAGAGTCATTCTTAAGTCTTAACAGTCTAAAGTCACTCTTAAATCTTAACAGGTATTTACCCAAGATTTTATTCTAATATCTCTTAACTAATAGAGCAAACATTCCATGTCACAAACCCTTATATAGGTAGAATACTGTTAAAATAGGTGATTGATAAGACATTTTGGATGTCTGCATGATTTAAATCCCCATCAGTTTCATGTGTGTGTTCAGAAATATAGTATAGATCTATGGAACACTGTGAATGCCACATCACTGAGTTTAGGCACCTATGAAGCCAGTAATACAAGCACACACACACACACACACACACACACTCTGCATAACATAAGTTATAGCATAAGATAACATACACAATGATGTTACATAGCACTTGCATTATAGAGGTGCAAAGTGTTCAAAGTGCTTCATATGGCTTATCTCAGGACAGTTTTGTGAGATATTGTCCCCAGATTGAAACTGAGGATGAGATAATGGATTGCCTAAGGGTATTGGTGTGTTTGTGGCAAAAGCAAGATTTGAACCAATCATTCAAAGTCTATTAAAAAATCCAGCACAATACAAAAAAAGTAAATTTAAACAAAAATGGATAAAAACTACAAAAATCTTTTTTTTAAAAGCACGTAAGATATTCATAATGATGACATTCCTCTTTGCTCTAGTCTAAAGCCATGATTTTTTGACATTGCCTCTTTAAATATCATCTTCTCTTGGAAGTGCAAAGATTGGTGTGACTTGCTTTCCATACACACTTCTGCCAACTGTTTCCCTTATGCCAACTGTTTCCCTTATTTGCGTGTGTTATTTTAAGCCTCTCTTCCACTGCTGATATTTGTGTGCTGCCTCCCTTTCTAAATTCAACTGGTACCTGTTGGCCTCATTATATGTTTCCAAAAATACTTATGGACTTGGGCACAACAGGACCTAAACCAGAACAGCGGGTGAACAGAAACAGAATAGTTGCAGTGCACCTTGTTAAGGAAAGCAGGCAAGGAGGGTCTTAAGTGTTAACAACAGGGCTGGAGCGGTCTGTGTGAATGCTTTCTAACTCTCTCTCTCTCTGCTCTGTTTTTCATGCTTTTCCGGGATACAGAGAAAGGTAAAATGTCTTTCACTATTTTCTTTTCTTCCTGTCTTTCATCACCAGCATTAAGTCATTGTTGCCTTGCAAATCATGGTGAAGCAAATACATTATTTGAGTATGAGTTTTAATCATGAGAATGTATTGTTTTTGCCTTATCAGATGGCAGTTCTGTAACGTCTTTGAAGTCTAAAGGGGATGGGTCCAAGGGAAGGGGCGAGGCCACCTGGCAACCCCAGAGGGCTGGATTGGGATCCCATAAGGACCAGATTTGGCTCCTGGGCCTGAGGTTCTCTCCCCCCCACACACAGGCTTTAGACAGGCACTCTTTAGTAGTTCTTTCTCTTTCTAGGAGTTTGGTCCAAATGTTATTCAACATGTTATTCAAGATCATAAAATGTTATTCAAATGTTATTCAAGATCATAAAACCTAATGCTGTTGAGTGCTAGAGGAGACACATCCTTCTCCAAACTGAGGAGGAAAAGGGGACTTCCTCTCAAATGAACCTTGCATGGTTCTAAATCAGCCTTCCCCAAACTGGTGCCCTGCAGATATGTTGGGAGCACAGCTCCCATCATCCCTAGCTAGATGGTTATGCTGGCTGGATGATAGGAGTTATAGTCCAAAACATCTGGAGGGCACCAGATTGGAGAAGGCTGTCCTAGATATTTTGGCCCACTCCTGATTCTCCAATTCAAAAACAAATTAACACTACAGCCTTACATATGTCTACTCAGAAGCGAGTCTCATTGAATTCAGTGGGGCTTACTCCCAGGTGAGTGGGTGTAAGATTTGCAGCTTCAGTTTTTAAAATCTCATCAGATATAGTACTAGGTTGTGGACTGGGAAGAACAAAGCTGCCTGGCCTAGCTCTGATCAACAGGTTTGCTGCCAATGAGCCAGAGTTCCTTGAGGAGGAACAAGAAGGAAGAGTTAGATCCGAGGGAGAGAAGGCAATCAGGGCTGCTTTCCCATAGCTTATCTGTTAAGCCTCTCAAGGGTGATTTCCCATTTCTTCAGAAAGCAACTTGTATCCTTAAAGTTTTGCAGACTGGTGGAAACAAGTAAGGCGTTGTAACGTACCAACATTCAGGTCAACGGCACATGTCCCTTTTTTTTCTGACACAGAGATTAAACTTGTATTGGGGAAACGGGGGTCCTGGTCTTCTGCAAAAGGTGGTACAAATAACTAATATCAGATGTATGTATCAAGAACCCAATACTTCCTTATTTCCTTTGTTCCTAAAAGTCACAGAAATTTGGCAATAGAAAGGGAAATACTATAGAATACTTCCTAGGCCTTGACCCGTTTTCATCCGTTATGTAGGATGATTGGCCTAGGGAAATGGGTGAACTTTTATCGCAGTACCGATCATGCAGCCTAAGAAATGATCATAGGATAGGCTAGGAGCGATAAACATGAGCTATCCTTCTCTTGTTGGCAAAATCTTTTGGTTACTTTGTGCCATCTGATAAGAACGGGCAAAAGAACACTGTGGCAGAGATTCTGCAGAAATCATAATGTGGTATTGTGATTCTCAGAAAGCAGGCTGTAGCCCAGCTTTCTGAGAATCACAGCTTTTCTTTCTAAAGCAAAATTTTCACCTTTATGGCTTTCAAGGTGGGGCCAATACCTTGTGAAACCTCAGAAGCCAGAAGGTAACTAGATAAGTTGTCCTTGCCCAGCCAGTACCCTCAAGATGTGTTGGACTACAGCTGCCATCATCCACAGCCACTGTGGCCATTGGTCGTGCTGACTGGCTGTGATGGGAGTTGTAGTCCAGTCTACCTGGAGGGGCACTAAGTTGGGGAAAGCCGGGATACAGTTTATGTTGTGGGGGTTGGGGGAGGATTCAGTGTCCAGCTTAGCTCTATGTCCCTCCCATGTAATAGCAAAACCAGAAAAAAAATATACAAAATGGTTAACGTTCAATAATACATTACCCAAACTAGGAGAAATCATCCATATTTCCATAATTTGGCTTTTCTTGGTACAATTTTATATATCGATATAGATAAATAGCACAGCCCTGAATATTGATCTGAAGTGTTTATTATAATAACTCTCATGAAAGAGTGGAAACTTGAGTAGCTCAGTTCTTGGTATTGTTGATTTCCTGACTTGGCTGAAGACAATAATGGGCATTCACAGAAATTGCTCTGTGACCTTCATGTGAAGGTCACACGAAGGACACAGAGGCGTGGAGGTGGGAAGGTGCTGTCATTATCCCAGGAGTTTCTTTCCTGCACAGTTCCTGCAAAGTCATCCTTCTACTGGCTCTTCCACACCCCAGCATACATATGAGGCCAGTAGGAAGATTCTGCAAAGGTCTGGAATGCAATGTCCTCTCCCTGCTGATTACTTCCTTAAAGAATCAGTAGTTCTCTAGAGCTTGAAGAAACAGAATTGGCAAGCTGTTGAGCTACACTGGGGGAAGCAAGAGGAAGGGGAGGGGAGGAGCAAAGGCAGGAAAAAGAGGACATAGGTGGCCACTAGAGAAATAACCTCAACAGTTATTTGCAAAGCTGCTCATAGCAGTGCTTAAAAATAGTGAGGCTTTTATACAGTGCCTAGTGAGTTTAGGTGAATAATTTTTATTGCTGTTGTTACTAGTTGTGACAGACTGCCAGGACTCACCGGCCTCCAGGAAGACAGGAGGCAGCTGCAGGAAGGCGGGGCAAAACAGTTAAAAGGAAGGGAACTAGGAGGGAGAGGGCAGGACACAGGAGGGAGGAAGAGATCTCTGATGGAGAAGAGGGGAAGGTGAGAATGTGGAGAGGAGAGGAAGACCTCTGTGGAGAGACAAGAATGGTGTCCCTGTAGGTCTCCCAGGCAAACCACTCTCACTAAACCCAGGCTTAGCCTTAATATCAGAGGAGCCACCTGAGAGCGTTCAGTTAACATCTCCGGAAGGCTACCAACCCACACCTGGAGTCAGCTATCAGTGAGAGAGTTTAGTGGAAGGGGAATGGTGCAACTGGAGCCCCCTTTCCAGCATATTGTGGCCCTCTGAGCGTCCACTAGAGAAGCAAGAAGTGAAGGCTCCAGAAAAACTACAGAGGAGAGCCTGCTGTGGAGTGGCAGGAATAGGAATGGGACCTATAAGGGGGAGAAAGGCGGAGCTCTTACCCTTAGTAAGAGAAACACGGTCTCCAACTTACCTGTACCTAGTGAAGTATCTGAGGTCTGCCAGCTTTCCTATACCCACTGAAATATGGTGTCTGTGTTACCATGATACTAATAGAGGAAGATCTGTATAATGTGCACATCCCAGATGATCTTGCCACACTATTATTATTATTATTATTATTATTATTATTATTATTATTTTAAATATAAAGGTACAGAGTACTCAGAGGTTCTCTGAAGTACTGTCAGGATTGAGCCCAGGCTTCCTGGTTTGGTTTCTGACTCAAATTGAGAGGCGGAGGCAGAAGTAGAAGAAGCCCAGCCGGGACAGGGAGCAGGGGAGGAAATTCCCCCGGACTCTCCAGGAGTCAGTGATAAATCTTCCCAGGGACTTATCAACCAGGAGGGGACTGTCTTCCCCCTTCCCTGTGGGAACCTGGTATCTGTTGGAGGAAGAAGGAGGACCTGCGTTGACAGATGGCAGAGCTCGCTGTCTCGTTAAGCGGGGGGAGATGGGAGGCGTTCCACCAGAGTGGCAGCCTGTCAGAAGTTGACCCTGCCTGGAGAAGACCAGAAAAAGCTTGTGGAGCATGGTGAAAGATCTGTTCAGTAGTTGAAAGGCAACTGCCCTGTTTCAGTAGTTCTCTTACCAAAGCTCTGTTTTATTAGTTACTTTAGGCCCAGAGGGCATCTCCCAGCCTTTTTAGTCACTTGAGGTGTGAAGAGATGCTATTAACTGAATAAAGAGCTTGGGAGACTCTCTGTTGCTTCACTACTCAACAGGAGTGCTTGGAATCCTTGACAGGTACATTTACATAGGGCTTTCTGGTTCTTTCAATCCCTACAACTCCATCTTTTTCTTATTTTACATTTTAAATTTCCAGAAACCTTTGTTCATGTACACAATCTGCAGGAATGAAGTCAAGAGGATTATTCAGCTGCCCTACCAAGCACTGTCTAAGTCCATATACTTAATGGAGCTCAAATGCTTATGAAAGTCACCAGTTTTGATAGCATCAGGGAATTCTTCTCTTGAAGGCTAAAACTTCGTGAACTGCAACAGTACAATCTTCTTAGTATGCCCTGGAGGGAGCACTGCTAAGGGATAAGAAAGTGGTTTTCCTTGGTATTCATATTTCATAACCTGTATGGAGGACTGAAAGATGCATTATTTTGCTTAAAGTGGAAAAGAACTGTGGTACTGAAATTCTGAAGTACAGGCTCACAAAGAATATAAGCAACCATGGTTGGGCTTAACTGTTGGACACTAGCTGAGGTCTGATTGAATTTCACAAAACAATGGACTGAATACTGACATTTGGTTGGAAGGCACAGTTCTTTGTGTCTTTCATTTTGCTCTGAGCCAGAAAATAACGTACTGACCAGAATACAAGGCTAGTTTGAACAGCAAGTCTGTCTTGCTGTCCCTCTCCTCAGTGTAACCTGTCTAAGGATGAATTAGAAAAAAATTACACATCATGATATGCAGAAGAGGTCTAGAGAAATAATATATAAAAATAATGTATTAGTGATAAAATTGGAACAAATGTTTTGCAAAAATTGCCACTTGTGGAGATATGTCCGCTGCGTTGGGTTCCTGAGAGCAGCTAATTTTCCTCAGATCAAGCAGGCTTCTCAGGAGGGGCATAGAGTATGCCACCATGTTGCCATACATGTGAAAGTTTATGTACAAGAATTAAAGACCTCCATATAAGATACAAGACTCTTTACACCTGTCCAACACAGCTGTATGATAAATCAAGATTGCTCCATACAGCATTAACTTGAGCAGCAAGACGGCAGTTCATAGTGTGGCCCACAACACAAGTCTCAAACAAGACTGCGAGTGGGAGAATGTGTTAGTCCACCCTGTCCCTGTCAATAGCAGTACTTATAGCAGCAGAGTGTGGGGAGGGGCTTCCTTCCTTCTCTCTTCCTTCTTAGTTTGCCTGTGTGGATTGCAGGTAGTGCTGTTAATACAAAAGACTGAGGGTTCTTTGGAAGCAGATATGCAGGAAAGAGGAAGAGGGAATTCTACTCCACTTTTAACTATGTTGAAGGTGAGGGGCAGCCTGGAGTCATTGGTACCTGAGACAAAGGAAAGTGATGCAGGAAGGAGTGGTTATTTTTCCCCACAGGCACCCATATATAGAGGGGGGGGGAGTGTTTAATGAAGACTGTTGACCCTGTGATGAAGATTCCAAATTGATATTCTGGCAGCATGATCCTACAGCAGTCACTTTCAGCATAACCCTTTCTCTTATGAGGATGGGGGAAGTGCTGATGTATGTTGCTCTGCATTTCTTGGAGGAAGAGGTAGGATGAGAATATAATGCCAAAATCAAAAGCCTGCCAAACCAATTCAGTTTCTAGTAGCATCCATCCATTTTCTGAGCCATCTCAGTGGTGGTTCAGGAAGAAGCAGATTCAGGAGGCACAATAGCAATAGTGTGCTCTTGAGAGGTCCCCCCCCCCCAAGCCCCGACACACCCAGGCAGCAGCAACAGCTGGCTTTCCACAGGCTTCAACATTGGAAGAAAGACCGTGGGACCCAGGAGAAGCTTATTGGGCTGAAATTGCTGACTTACCAGAAGATAACCCTGGGAGTGGGGAAGTCTTGGTAGCCAAAAATAAATAGGCAGCTAAGGGAGCTGTATTAACAGTGTTGAATAATTAGAAAGGCTGAGGAGGAGATGAGTCCCTCTATGAAGAACAACAGGATTGACACATGGGGTTTAGTGGATGTGGCCAACCTCATAGGAAAGTGGGGGCATGATCTTACAGCTCCAGGGCACTTTCATTTTTTAGTGGCTACCTAATTTCTACAATCTTTTATAAGATCAGCTCCTTTTGATGGCAACAGCATTCTCATGTTAGGACATTCCCATCACTTTTCCTGTGGTAGTTAGTTTTCTCAGTATAAGTCTGAAACGATTGTGAATCTCATCAACCACTCCAAAATCACCTTAAACCTATACAACATTGCTCTTCAGAAAAATGAGTGTAGCACCGGACAGAAAAAAAGGGTTGGATAGGAAGGATGATTGTCATGATTAGCTATTCATTTCTTATAAATTAATTATGCAAGAAAGTTAATTCATTAAATGTTAATGAATGAACAATAATCAAATGTTATTCAGAAAAATCGGGACTGAATTTCAAAGGCAATTGAAACCTCACATATGAAAACCGTCATTGTTTGCGAGATGTTCGATCAGCTGAGAATGCTGAAGCAGGGAAAAATGTACCCTGTGGAAGCTCAAGGGGGCAGGAACAGTTTCCTGCTCAAGCCGTTTATGTGTAACCTTTTAAAAGTGCAACCTCTTGCTGCAACACCAAAAACGAATGTGTGGCTCTGGTCCCATCATTTTTTATTAATACAAATTCGTTAACGTCTTTCAGGTTGCATTTAATTGGGATGTCTCACGGGGCATTAGTGTAATGACTAGCCTAGCTCATGCTGGACAATGTTCACATAAATTCTCTTTTATGTCACTACATTTAACCATCACTGCACAGTTTAATGGCGCTTAACTGGGTGTTAAATTGGCATGACAATCGAAGCCCTATCAATTAGTTCTGAAGCATAACTGTTTAAGAGAATAGAAGTAAAAGAACTGAATTTTTTTCCATGTTTGTTCAGTTTCACTTTAAAAAAAAAATTGAAGGTATTCTTTCCCCTTTGTGCTCTAATAAACTGACCTGGAGAACTTAAACTAAAGGATTTTCTTTTTTCTTATAGCTCATCAACAAAACCAAGCCACAGCCTTGCATAGAATTACATTTCATTGATTCCTCCTGCCACTGCCACCTCCCAAATCAGCTTGTTTTCTGGCTTTGGTTTGGAATAACAGCTCAATCTAATTGTACTGATGTTTCAGAGTTACTGCCAGGCAGAGTGTAGAAAGTATATGCATAAAGGTGAATGCCTGTTTTTGTAGAAGATTGAACATCACATGGCAGATATTAGAAAACTATGCTCTGGGGCCCCATTTGGCACCATTTTTTAATTGAGCAATGTCAGGACAGCCACATTAACTTTGCCCACTACCTCAACTCCTGTATTAGCCAAAGCGAAAGAGGCTCTGGCAATCCCAGGCATGTATTTGCAGTATGCCATCCTTTGTATTCCTATCTCCAGAGATAGTTTATGTAGCTCCCTGTTGCATATCTGGTTGCCAAGGTGAGGTAATTGCTGTCTTTTTTTTAACTTGGGCACTTCTAGTTGTGATTTAAACAAATAAAAACATATATATTGGGCTCATGAAATTTAATACCTTCGAAATTTAACACCACTTTTCCACATATTTACCTCCCAGCACAGATGTTTGGCTAGAGGCAGAGTCAGTGGGCAGGTGCCTGGCTTAAGAAGAGCATTGTTGTTTTTGTTGTTCAGTCGTTCGGTCGTGTCCGACTCTTCGTGACCCCATGGACCATAGCACGCCAGGACTTCCTGTCCTGCGCTCTCTCCCGGAGTGAGCTCAAGTTCATATTCATTGCATCGGTGATGCTATCTAGCCATCTCATCCTCTGTCATCCCCTTCTTTTGCCTTCAGTCTTTCCCAGCATCAGGGTCTTTTCCAGAGAGTTTTCTCTTCGCATTAGGTGGTCAAAATATTTGAGCTTCAGCTTCAGTATCTGTCCTTCCAATGAGCACTCAGGGTTGATTTCCTTTAGGATGGACTGATTGGACCTCCTTGCAGTCCAGGGGACTCGTAAGAGTCTTCTCCAGCACCACAGTTTGAAAGCATCAATTCATCGGCGCTCAGCCTTCCTTATAGTCCAGCTCTCACAGCCATACATTACTACTGGGAAAACCATAGCTTTGATTAGACGGACCTTTGTCGGCAAGGTGATGTCTCTGCTTCTTACTATGCTGTCTAGGTGTGCCATAGCTTTCCTCCCAAGGAGCAAGCGTCTTTTAATTTCATGGCTACAGTCACCGTCTGCCGTGATCTTGGAGCCCAAGAAAGTAAAATCTGTCACTGCTTCCATTTCTTCCCCTTCTATATGCCAGGAAGTGATGGGGCCAGATGCCATGATCTGAGTTTTTTTAATGTTGAGTTTCAAACCAGCTTTTGCACTCTCCTCTTTCACCCTCAACAAGAGACTCTTTAGATCCTCTTTGCTTTCTGCCATTAGGGTGGTATCGTCTGCATATCAGAGGTTGTTGATAATTCTCCCGGCAATCTTAATTCCGACCTGTGATTCATCCAGGCCGGCGTTTCTCATGATGTACTCTGCATATAAGTTAAATAAGCAGGGTGACAATATGCAGCCTTGTCGTACTCCTTTCCCAATTTTGAACCACTCGGTTGTTCCATGTCTGGTTCTTACTGTTGCTTCTTGACCTTCGTACAGGTTTCTCAGGAGACAGGTAAGGTGGTCTGGTACTCCCATCACTTTAAGAATTTGCCACAGTTTGTTGTGATCCACACAATCAAAGGCTTTAGCGTAGTCAATGAAGTAGAAATAGACGTTTTTCTGGAATTCTCTTGCTTTCTCCATGATCCAGCGAACGTTGGCGATTTGATCGCTAGTTCCTCTGCCTCTTCGAAACCCAGCTTGTACTTAAGGTAGTTCTCGGTTCGCATACTGCTGAAGCCTAGCTTGTAGGGTTTTGAGCATCACCTTGCTGGCATGTGAAATGAGTGCAATTGTGCGGTAGTTTGAACACTCTTTGGCGTTGCCCTTCTTTGGAATTGGAATGTAAACTGACCTTTTCCAGTCTTGTGGCTACTGCTGAGTGTTCCAGATTTGTTGGCATATTGAGTGCAGCACTTTAACAGCATCATCTTTTAGGATTTTAAATAGGATTTTAAATGCTGTCATCTCCACTAGCTTTGTTGTTACTAATGCTTCCTAAGGCCCACTTGACTTCACTCTCGAGGATGTCCAGCTCAAGTTCAGTGACCGCACTATCATGGCTATCAGGGACATTCAGATCTTTCCTGTATAGTTCTTCTGTGTATTCTTGCCACCTCTTCTTAATCTCATCTGCTTCTGTTAGGTCCCTGCCTTCTTTGTCCTTTATCATGCCCATCTTTGCACAAAACGTTCCCTTGAGATCTCCGATTTTCTTGACGAGATCTCTAGTCTTTCCCATTCTGTTGTTTTCCTCGATTTCTTTACATTGTTCATTTAAGAAGGCCTTCTTGTCTCTCCTTGCTATTCTCTGGAACTCTGCATTCAGTTGGATATATCTTCCCCTTTCTCCCTTGCTTTTCGCTTCCCTTCTTTCTTCAGCTACTTGTAAAGCCTCATCAGACAGCCACCTGCCTTTCTTGCATTTCTTCTTCTTTGGGATGGATTGAGTTGCTGCCTCCTGAACAATGTTACGGACCTCCGTCCATAGTTCCTCAGGCACTCTTGTCTATCAGGTCTAATCCCTTAAATCTATTCCTCACCTCCACTGTATATTCATAAGGGATATGATTTAGGTCATACCTGAATGGTTTAGTGGTTTTCCCTACGTTCTTCAATTTAAGCTGAAATTTTGCAACAAGAAGCTCATGATCTGAGCCACAGTCAGCTCCAGGTCTTGTTTTGACTGACTGTATAGAGCTTCTCCATCTTTGGCTGCAAAGGACATAATCAATCTGATTTCGATATTGACCATCTGGTGATGTCCATGTGTAGAGTTGTCTCTTGTGCTGTTGGAAAAGAGTGTTTGCTATGATCAGCGTGTTCTCTTGGCAAAACTCTATTAGTTTTTGTCCTGCTTCATTTTGTACACCAAGGCCATGCCTGCCTGTTATCCCGATTATTTCTTGACTTCCTACTTTAGCATTCCAATCCCCTATGATGAAGAGGACATCTTTTTTTTGGTGTTAGTTCTAGAAGGTGTTGTAGGTCTTCATAGAACCCATCAACCTCAGCTTGTTCGGCATCAGTGGTCGGGGCATAGACTTGAATTACTGTGATGTTGAATGGTTTGCCTTGGATTCGTACTGAAATCATTCTATCGTTTTTAAGATTGTACCCCAGTACTGCTTTTCCCACCCTTTTGTTGACTGATTCCCAAGATGTCAATGTTCAATCTTGCCATCTCATGTTTGACCACCTCCAGCTTACCTTGATTCATTGATCTGACATTCCAGGTTCCTAAACAATATTGTTCTTTACAGCATCGGATTTTCTTTTCACCACCAGACACATCCACAGCTGAGTGTCCTTTCGGCTTTGGCCCAGCCGCTTCACTGTTTCTGGCGCCACTTGGAAATACCCTCTGCTCTTCCCCAGTAGTATATTGGACACCTTCCGACCTGAGGGGCTCATCTTCCGGCATCATATCTTTTAGCCTTGTGATGCGTTCCATGGGGTTTTCTTGGCAAGAATACTGGAATGGGTTGCCATTTCCTTCTCCAGTGGACCACATTTTGTCAGAACTCTCCGCCATGACCTGTCCGTCTTGGGTGGCCCTGCACGGCATAGCTTATGGCTTCACTGAGTTACGCAAGCCCCTTCGCCACAACAAGGCAGTGATCCATGAAGGGGGAGAGAAGAGCATACAGAATAGCAAACACTGATGACAGGAAAAGTGAAGTAAGGGCTCTATCAGTTAGCCTTTTGGCTGGTCTGAGCTGACCTGCATACAAGTGGGTTTGAAGCAAGCAAAAGTGGTTGTACCAGAATGCTGGTTATAAGCGGAACATACATCTCTCACACTCCCAATACCTAATTCTTCATCCATGGACAATCCCATGCCCCTGTCCCAAATAATGAAGCAAGTCTTGTCAAGCTCAGTTGTGTCGTTTGGGTTCGCTCTCCAGGCTTGCATATTGAACATTCCATAAGAACTTAAGGATTGCTTTGGCAAATTAGACCAAGGGTCATCTAGTCCAGCATAATGACCTGGTTTGCATGACATGTTGTGGCACATCATGGGTTATTTAACTGACAGTAAGCCATGGTACCTATGGGCACCACTTTACATATCTAAAAGCCCCTTTGGGGTTGTCATGTCATGCGAACCCAGTGAGTGTGGGTTATGCGAGGGTTAAACAACCCTCGCATAATCCATGGTCCGTTCTAGGGTTATGCAAACCCATTGTGCGAACTGGCCTACTCTCTCGGAGAAATTTGCAAGCAGGGCAAGAAGGCCATCCCCTGTTGCTTATCCTTGGCCTCTGAAAAATCTCTTTGTGCATCTCTTTGTCACTGCTTTACCCTCATCAAACATACACAAGAGGAATCCACAAAAGAAAAAGAGAGAATACTGGCTCCACATTAAAGTTGCTTCATCTTCACCCAATAGCCGAAGTTCTCAAACAATTTCTCATTCCAAATGTGGCCTAATAAGACTTTCCTGTTGCATGATATGTAAACCCCTAGACAATAGCACGACCTTCTAGGAGTTTAATTCCCTGACATAAGCACTAGTCTGACCTGTTTGTTGTCCCCCCTCCCCCGCCCTCATCTCCACACTTGAAGTAGTAGTGTCATGAATATAGTGTTGGACTGGAGAGACCTGAATTGAAATATTTGCTCAGCCTTAAAAGACACTGAGTGACTTTGGGCCAGTCTCAACCTACTGTTCAATCCCTATGCGGATAAAACAGGATAACTGCATATATACTACCCTGAACATCTTGGATAAAGGACGAGACCCAAATGCAAAAACATTTCTAGTTTCCCTGCCTTGTAGAGAATTGGTAAAATGCAGAAGGCCTGTAGGTTTTCCAGCATGGAGCTGAGAAGTCTGCAAGTTCCTCAGTAAAGCAGGTAAACAGTTTGCCCATAAATCTCTCCTCATATTAATCAGCTTGAAATGAGCTAGAATACAATTGAGGTTAACAGAACAAGTGATCCACAAAGGATTCTGCAGTGAAGGAGATGGATAAGAAAGCAAAGTTGAAGTCTCTGGTGATGAGTTCAGTACTGAACAATTCTTGCTGTGCAAAGACAATATCCTCTTGACCTCCCTGGCCTTTGCGCAGGAGATTAGTATTATCATGAATGTTCAAGGTCAATGAATCTTGGTGATAATACAGGAAAGGTGTGAATTGGAGCTATCTAATGGTTCATGTGGAAGAGAAGTGTCTGAAACACAGCAGGGGTTGAACTAGGTTGGTTTTCTCCAGGAGCATTTAAAAAGAACCTCTGCCTCAGTTCAACATCCTTGTAAACTGTGGCTATGGATTTTCCTAAGCTACCTACTTGATTAATTATTGAAGTCACCCTATCCTCTGGACCTTGCCGGAAGGAAAGATCCACATTTGATTGCTTATGTTGATAGATGATTTCATAGCAGATGGTTGCTGGTTCTCACCCCCACCCCCTCCAACATTTGTGTCTAATGTGTTTGGCTTAAAAGAAAAGAGGGACGGAATCTGCTGATGCGTTTTTTTGCCTGTGGCAACAGCTTTGCCAGCTAATAGGCCAAACTTGAGGAATCATGATATGTGCAGCAAGCTGCACTTCATAAATCTATTGACATTTTAGATCTCAATGTGGACAACTAAGGAGAATAATTGGGGGAAGGGGATCATTTCGGGGGGGAGGGAGGAGGAATAATTTTTCACTAGGGGAGACAGGGATTCTCAGCACAGTTGAACAGCATATATAACAGCCTACAGTTTCATCCTGGCTATATTCAGGATGAAATTACAAAAAAACAGTCAAGAGCATTTCTTGTGGTTTCATTTTAATACCTTATAATCATTATAACAGCATTAGCAGATTTTAAAGATCTGCATTTTAGTGCCAGTGGTTTGGTTTTTAACTCCTGTACCTGTCAGCTGTTTTAGCTGTTCTAATCTATGGTGTATTTTATAAGTATTATGCTGGTATGAGTCTCTGCTGGGTTTTTTAATTGTTCGTGGATTTTATTGTATTTTAAACTACACAACACCTAGAGGGACTTCTTCTATGATGGAGTTTAAGATATTTAACAAATAAGTATATCTCCAGCAGTCACACACACCCATCTTGTTTGAAGCAAAAGGATTTGTGCCTCTGGCATGCTTCGCTAGCAGAGAGACTCATTTAATTCTTTAGTCACTCAGTGGGCCAGTTTGCATGATAAAAATAAGCCACCATGGCTTATTTAAATAACCCATGGGCTGGTTGTTTTCCCCTCCAACAAGTCATGCTGCCCGGGTTTGGACGACATGACAAGCCGCACCCAGGTGCCAATTATGGAAATCACACACCACGATTTAATCATGCAAACCAGTACATAGAACCATTGAGCTGGCCAAAAATTCAGATGCTCATCTGATCAGAAACCTGGGAAGGGAACATCCCCCCCCACTGCCCTTCCTAAATGGTGCCTCTGATTGGAAGTTCAAGCAGGGCATAACAAGATGTACCCTTGTTATTGGTTACCATAAAGATATTGGGGGGCATGCAAAATCAAACCGCCCTCTTCCCACTTCTCCAAAAGCACCCTCGGAAGCCTGACCCTAGCACATGCATGTCAACCTCAGTCTCAGGCTGCTTGCAGAAGTGCCAGGGTAAGGAAAAAGAGGGTTAGAACAAGCCCTTTTGCTTGCTTCTGCCTGCCTTCTCTGTAAAATAGGCAGGCAAAGGGAGTTGCTGCTGTCGCTGCCTCCGCCAATGATGGGCAGCAACAACATCGTGTTATGACCTTTCTATTGTCTTCTGTCTTTCAATTGAAGCAGCTCTTTTTGTATGTGGGTGCCGTTAGTTTTAATATACTAATTAATTTTGTTTGCACAGGGACTTTGCGTACGTAGCAAGAGATCGAGAGACAAGGATTTTGAAATGCCACGTGTTTCGATGTGACACACCAGCAAAAGCCATTGCCACAAGCCTGCACGAAATTTGTTCTAAGGCAAGCTTTCTTATTGTTTAAAGTATCAGAAGGCCATACTTGAAGATTTTCCTTGTTTTCCCTGCAACTAGGATTAAGTGAATATGCTCCTATACCATGATCCCAAGTATGTTACATAGAAGTAAGTCTCACTGATTTCAGTGGAATGTGCTTCCATGTAATTGTAGTACAGGACAGACTGCACCTTCCATACAAACAAATGCATGGCAAAACACTCCTGTAAAGGAAAAGCTGCTCAAAATGGAGGATTGGATCCAGACTTAGACATACCTAGAACAGACCCACTGAAATCAATGGGACTTAAGTTAGTCATGACTTGTTTCAGTGTGTCTGCTTTAAGTATGGCTAAATCTGGATCCAACCCAGAGTATACAGAAGCAAAAGATGTCCCATCTGATGTCTCCCCGCTTTTAAGCCCCACCCCACTCTTCAGCTGCTTCTCTCACAAGGTTTCAGCTGTGAGTTTTTAACCTAGCCCATGGAGGTGCTGGTCCCTACTGGAATGGGTTTATTATTTAATTGCGTTTTGTTACACTCATGTAAATCATCTTAAGAGACCTGTTTTCAGATCAAGAAAAATAAAGATGTATATAGCTCTTATGGCTTCCAGGGCAACATGGGATTACCAAGTGACAGCATCCTATGGGAGGCCACTGGAGCAGACACCTGATGCCTTAGACTAAGGCATGTAGTGTTGTGCGGACATAGCTACCTCAGGGCAGGGGCAGAAAAGCGCTTAGGATAGCACGAGTTACCCATAGCTTGTTGCCCTCATTATTGCTTATGTGGCAGGCACCACACACCTGCAAATGTGTCATGAAGGGGCTTTGTGCTCAGCTGTTCTGCTCCAAACGGTCGCGATAGTGGTTGAAGTGCAGTAGCATCATCCCAGGCTGTTGCGCCCATCTTGTGTCCTTTGTCAGCTTCCAGCAACCATATTGTAATTTGCCTTTGCAGTAGCCCTACAAATTGCATGTGTGATGTGGGAGCGTAAGTATCAGGCTCCTAGAGTAATGTAAATACAAATAATGTTTATATACAAAGCTTTTTGTAGTAGTACATTTCATAAAGACTACAAATACATTCTGGTAAATCAGGAAAAACACGTTAAGTTTCCCAGTTGGTCTGGCATGATTTTTTCCAAGTGTTGCTTTGCACTGTGGATTTAGGTCCCCTAAACTTGTCCATTGCAGGCACATGCAGAAATGAACTCCACAGAGCTTACTGGAGTTTACTCCAAAGTAAGTGTGCAGTCATTTTATACATATTTGGGAGTAAGCTCCATTAGATTACATCCAGACTTTAGTCAAAGTTAGAGTAGACCTATTGAAATCAATGGGGTTTAGGTTGCTCATGATCCAGTGAATTTAGTGGAACTTACTCCTGAGTAGACATGACTAGGATTGGGCTGCCAGCTTCTTAACCAGTCCGATTTATGGTATAAAAGAGAGAGCCCTTTAAAGAAAACCCTTTTTAAGGATTGAAAAACCCTGGATTACAAAGTTAGAGCAAGTAAAATCCATGCTACTGTACTATATGGTCTAAAGAATACTGTATCACTGCCATATTCTCCAGATTATGGCTGAACGGAAAAATGCCAAAGCTGTGGCTTGCAGCTCATTACAAGAGCGGACGAACGTCACCCTTGATGTTCCCTTGCAAGGTATCGTATGGCTGGGATATTATCTTCACTGCACAAACTCTTATTGTTTACTGTTTATACTATTAAATAACCACTAAAAAGTCTTAAAACGTTTATGGCTTGTTTCCAGAGAGGTAGTCATTTTAGTCCATTGCAGTAAAAACAACAAAGAGCCTTGGAGCACCTTAAACACTTTTATTCTGGCATACATTTTGTGGACTGGTCCATGAATGCTTATGCCATGATAAATGTGTTGCTCTTTATGCTAGTATTTATATTCATGGTATGCAAGATTTGCTAAATAGACTTGTCTATTTTTAACTGGTGGAAAGATTGGACCGTATTTGTCTTAAAAAAAAAAAAAGCTTAGACATCCTACTTTAGATCCAGACATCTGGATTTCCTTATTAAGTATGAACATCAAAACCTATGTGAACTGCAGAGAAGATTATAGAACAGTAAGTAAAGAGCCCACAACCAGGACTGCGATTTTAGGTTTTGTGGGGTGGTTGGGAACAAGGTTCACAAGCCTACTCCCGAATGCATTCAGTATTAAATTACAAAAAAGTAAATTACAACACATTTCAGGAACATTGTCTGTGGTTACTTTTATGCCTCAAAACAAGCAGATATGTTTCTTAATCAGTAATCACATATGGTCTTGACACATGAAATGCTGCTCCTGCCTCCTATAACTTAAAACTATTGTTACCTTGCAAAAGAGAGCATTTTTGTCAGTGACTAGCCAACAAGTTCCAAGCAGTGTTCTGGACTTAGTTACACTCTAAGTTGGCTGTAAAAGGTTATGTGTATCTACTTGTGAATTGTTGGCAGAGATGTCAATATAAATGTTCAGTATTGGTGTAGTATCAATGCAGCGTCATGCTTTGTAGTGATGTATTGATTCAGCAATAGGTACTTCCACCCTAAGTATGTTTCTTTTGACTCAGCAAATCATAGATGTGGGGTCTTAACCACTTGTGTTGACAATGTAGTAAGCTAAGCCCAACCTTTTATTATTTATTATTTATTAAAAATATTTATTGGCTGCCTTTCAGGGCAGAAGTCGTCCCAAGGCAGCTAACAAAATAAAATACATAAAAACAGTTAAAATATTAAAAGTGATAGAAACATAAACACAATAAAATAGCAATAAAAACCACAATAAAAGCCAACAATATATCTAAATAGCTATATCTGGTATTTTTCATACCAACTGTGACATAGGCTTCATTGACTGGTGTGGAATCAAAAACAAATTAATATCCTGATTTCTTATAAATCAATTGCCAAACTTTAGAGCAGGGATGGGCAACTTGCAGCCCTCCAGATGTTGTTGGACTGCAACTGCTATCAGCCCTAGCCAGCATAGCCACTAATGAGGGATCCTGGGAGTTGTTGTCCAACAACATCTGGAGGGTCAGAAGTTGCCTGTCCCTGCCTTAAAGAGATTGCTCAATGTCTTTTACACACAGAGCTGCCTTATACCAAGTGAGACCATTGGTCCATCCACTCTAGTACAATCGAGTGAGTCTGGTTAACAGTGGCTCTCCAGGGTCTTTCCCAGTTTTCCTGCCTGTGATCCTTTTAACTGCAAATGTGCTATGACACTACCAGCCTTTGCACTATGACAACTACCAGCCCTATTTCCCAGTCTTTGTGCAGAACATGAGCATAATCCTGTGGATTTTGAGACATGATTAGGTAAGCTTCCTTAGATCCTGACACTGAAACACAGCTCTCCCTGTCTCTCTGTCTGTCTCTTTTTCCCTCTCTCTCTCATATAAGAGAGAGAATTTACTTCACATGACTGAAAGGTTATGGTGTGCTTTATTTTCCCCAGAAATTAGCTACGATCCTTTTTAATAGGTAGAAGGAGCACAGATTTATTGGAATCAATACTAGTATCCCTAGAGATCAATTACTTGGCACATTATTTTTTTCTGTCATTAAAATAAGGATCTTTTGCCTGATGTGAATGTTGAGAAGAAATTGATTTTTTGTTCCCATGCAGTAGATTTCCCAACACCAAAGACTGAGCTGGTCCAGAAGTTCCATGTACAGTACTTGGGCATGTTGCCTGTAGCGAAGCCAGTGGGTACGTAGCATCGTTGTTCATAACTACCTTAAAATTTGATCTTCAACATCTGAGAGCTAATTTCTGTCTGCTCTTCACAGGTGGCCATGCATCCTTGGGTAGAGTGCTTATTCTAAAGTCTTTGAATGACATGTAGTGTGGATCCAGAGAGTGGCAGTTAACATCCCAAATCCATTATGTGGTATAAAGGGTTTGATGCAGTTTGTACTAGATACGAGGTTACTGGAAATCTGGGAGGAGGTGTATGACATGAAAGACCAAGTTAATTATGAGAGTTAATGTAGTCAACCTTCTGAGATCCAAAGAACAATGTGTCTGGCAGAGCTTTCAGCTTCCATTTTTTAAGAAAGAGCTGCCCCTTCCCAATGCTGCATGGCAAACCACTTCTGAAACTGGGCAGGGGCGGGGGGAGATTTAAATAGCAGTTTGTGATAGGGCCTGTGGGTGGGTGGAGGTGCCTCCAGTTCCAAGAAGAAAAAGGTCAGAAACTTCAATTCCTTGTGCACACCTAAGTGCCCTTTGGATCCTGGTCAGTATTCCCAAGGCAATACTGTTAGGGTTTGCTACTCCCATCTTAAATACTGGCAGTCAAAGTGAGAAGAAGAGTAGCATAACAGTTGCTTCAGCTCTGATTTCACACAACTAAAGAAAAGTGATCCTCGGGTATGATAGCCAGTCTTATGCCAGAATTATTTTTTTAAATCTTCATTTAAAAAAAATGAAAGCAATATCTTCTCTCTTCAGCTCTCAGATGACGATGATGATGATGATCCGGATCTTACCCTTCCCACAAAGGTCTCAGGGTAGCATAGATAGGTTAAATCTTGTTTCATCCTCATAACACTTCTGTGTAGGTTAGGCTGGGTGAGTGACCAAACAACCAGAAAGTTTCAAGCCCAACATTTTATCCACCAACACTGTTTGTAGCATTTTAGCCTGTTCCTCAGCCCTCCACAAAAAAGGCTGCCAGAGCAGCTTACAAAGATCAATAATAAGACAGTCCCTGCCCTCAAATCTGGAAGACATGACACAAAAGGAAAAGGGATAGGGAGGGAGGAGGAACAAAGTACAAACTCAGGAGCTAGTTCAGGGCTGAGGAACCTCAGGCCCAGGGGCCAGATATGGCTGTCCTGGGCCCCCGATCCGGTCCTCCAAGTTTTCCCAAATGGCCACGCTCCCTCCCCTGGCCCCACCCACTTTCCCCCAAGCATTTGGTCGTTTCCTATCTTTTGTGCAGGTTTCCCCACCTCTAAAAAGTCGAAATGTGTCTCCTTAGGCTTAGTCACTGGCAGTAGGAGCTTTAAGCTACAGTTTGCCTTTGGCTTTGCCCACCACTGGGATGTGGCCTCCAAGAGCTTTTCCAAATTGGATTCGACCCTTGGGCTGAAAGAGGTTCCCCGCCCCTGCACTAGTTCTTAGTTATGAAGTTTTTATAACAGCCAGCTCTGTCTCTCTGCAGAACCGACTGAGTGATCTTGCTGTTTCTCTCCCTCTGCAACTGCAGGCATGGACACACTGAATGGTGCTATAGAAAGTCTCATGGGTTCCTCTAGTAGAGAGGGCTGGATGCCTGTCACCATGAACGTTGCTGATGCTACAGTGACAGTCATCAGTGAAGAGGTAAGGCACAACCTGGCTTCTCTAAAATTACAAATGCTTCATCTGCAATGGATTTGACAGTAGAAATTGGAACTTTTATTTATCCGGTGCTTTATTTTTCTCAACCTTTCTTTTTATTCAAGTATATTGGAGATAAATAAAAGCCACCATATGCAGTGTCAGAACAGATTTGGTAGCAATTTAGGATTTGCATGGCATTTTCAAGACATTCTCTTATGCCGTATGTTACTATAAAAATAACAGAACTGTCAATTTAATAAACATCATGTGAAAGAGAACTTGCAAAACCAATTAGACTTTCAGTCAAATGATACTTGCCTAAGATTTGATAGAAAATTGAATGACCAGCACAGATCTCAGCTACCATCTAATATAGAATTAAGGAAGTAATTAAGCAGAGTTAAGGAAGCATGCTCAGCTCTGCTGGCTTGTGGCCCCAATGTGTAATATTTACATATGAGCCTGTGAAATTGCCTTATCTAGTCACATCATTGGTCCATCTAGTCCAGCTTCATCTGCTCTGACCAGCAGTGCCTTTTCCAGCCCAGTTACCTGAGATATGTCTAGTTGGAGATGTGAGGGGTTGAGCATGTGTCCTGCATGCAAAGCATCAACGCTTCTAATAGCTAACTCGATGCATGCTGACAGCAGTGGAGCCATTCTGAGAAACAAAGAGGTGGTATCAGCATGCTTGGGGGAACCCTCTGATTTGCAGAAAAAAAGACCACACCAAAAGGGGGCAGCTCCCCTCAACAACAGTCTAATGAGGACAGAACATGGTAGGTGGACCGCAGAAGCCAAGGAAAGGAAACTGAAACAGAGGGGGGTGGGGAGTGAATTGGCTTGATAGAGCCCCTTACAGCTTATGGCGTCCTGGAGGAAGGCATGGCTGGCTGGCAGGCTGAACAGAAGCACTCCTGTTAGAGGGTGAGGATTCAATGCAACGTTTTGTTGCAGGTTATAGGGAAACATCTGCACATAGGAAGCTGCCTTATACCGAGTCAGACCATTGTTGACCCACCTAATGTTGCCAACTCTGGCTGGCAGCAGCTTTCCAGGGTTTCAGACAGGAGCCTTTCCCAGCTGGGGATTGAACCTGAGACCTTCTGCCTGCAAAGCACCTGCTCCGCCACCAAGCTACACATGCACACAAGAGTTAAACTCTAGCCACCTTCCCCATTTTCTCCCCCCTCTTCACAAAGTTGATCAGTGCTGACCTGTGCTCAGTACTGCATGAGTGTCTCTGGGTCATGACCAAAGTGTTTTACTAACCATGTCAGGTAGACAGCACAGAGATTTTCACCAAGCACTCCCTGGTGATTCTGTAGGCTAAGGTTCTGTAGGCTAAGGAAAACAGATTTGTAGTTCCTTCTTCATGCTTCCACAGATAAGCAACCTTTACTTTTTGGTTAATGCAGCTATGTCTCTTATATAGTCTTTACTGAAGTACTTGCTTAAGTTGATTTTTCTATAAAAGAAAGACATTTTTATTGTGATGCTTGGTGACCATTTATATGAAAATCACGTACTGGAAGAGTACTGTCTTTGTGTGGCCCTTCATGTATGCTTCCAATCATGGGATGCTCAATGGCAACAACTTTAGTCAAACTTTTCTCTGTGTTTTGGAAATTTGCTGTAAGTCTGCTCACTTGGCCCATAATTGGTGCTATTCGAAGAATCAATACTTCAGCAACCAGACTAGTCAGCATTAAAACCCTAGCTCTAAAACTAAATTGTAGTAATGAGAACTCTTCCTGCCTAACTAGAATGAAGAGGAAATTGTGGTGGAATGTCGTGTGCGGTTCTTGTCTTTTATGGGAGTGGGTAAGGATGTCCATACGTTCGCCTTCATTATGGATACGGGAAACCAGCATTTCGAGTGCCACGTTTTCTGGTGTGAGCCCAATGCTGGCAATGTATCAGAAGCTGTCCAGGCTGCTTGTATGGTAAGTAACCACAGTACAGTTTGTATAAGTAGTGGGAAATTTAAACAAAGCAGTGTATTAAATCCCTCTTGAATTTTTGTTTTGTGGTATTTAGTGTTAACGCCATATGAAGCTGTATGTAAGTAAAAGAGTTCTAGTTAATTTTTCAAATTGCCCTGATAAATTGATCACACTCTTCAGTTCTGCACTTGGATCTTAACATTTAACACCATGATTCTAAACATTAGTGACAGCTCTCCCTGCCTCCTCTACTTAAATGCTGTTAGCAGTCAATATTGCAAACTATTACGTGCACAGACTGAAAACCACATAAGTAGCATAAAGTATCAGAAGCAAGGAAACCAGCTCCAGTACTTTGCAAGAGAGCAAATTCTGTAATGTGCCATTACAGAAAGGAGACAATGGAAAGAACAAATTACAAGATTGATGAGAATAACCAGAATTCCCTGCTTCAGTGGTATTATTCAGCATCTGCTTCCAAAGTGTTTGGTGGGTATCATCCTTTAAAACTGTCAAGTGCTCCCTTGGGCTAGTGGAGGAAATATTAGCACTAACCAGAGAGTGAGCAGAGCAGCATCTGGAGATCAGAGCAGGGTAATAGTCAGTCCCAGCCACTACCGTCAAGTTATATTAGTTTCGATTTAGAGGCTTATGTCTTATGACAAAGCTTCCAATATGCAGAGGGGTTATCCTTTTGCTAAAAAAGGAAGTCCTGTTGTATTATTAAATCATTAATAATTATTTACTTACTTACTTACTTACTTACTTCTGTCCTTCCGTCCTTCCTTCCTATGGCTTGGATCCAAACCAACACTCCATCAGCAAGAGCATCCCCTCATTGGAGTTCTGTTCACAGGACCCTCCCATCAGTTGAAGAATGGGAAGAGGCCATTTTTGCTTATTCCCTTACTCCCCTGTGGCCCTTTGAACCCCCCAAGTCTGTTCCAGCTGGGGAAACTGTCTGGAACAGTGTAGGGAATGGTGCAGGGAACACAGAGGAGAGGGGAAATTGGTGAAAATCACCCCTGGTCTTCGTCCAGCGGAAGCCTCTCCAGCAGAGTCGCTTCCATGGATAGAAGGAGGTGTTCCATTTGCAGAAGGAACTCAGGATCCAACCCTATATTTATAGAAGTACACTCAATAATTTCACTCTCTGGCTGGATCACAAATATAAAATGATGGAATGCAGTTACAATACAGCATGATAAAACAACCATCTTAAAACAACTTGTGGTCTAAGCATTTCCAGCAGAGAGAATAAAATCAGATGACTGAAAAAATTTGGAACACAGAAGCAGTAGTTTTAAAAAAGTAAACTCACAGATGTTTTAAAGACCTAAGAGAATTTTAAAAGTTTTCACCTAGTGCTGGAATGACCATTATGAAGGCACCAGGCGTCCATCTCTGGGGAGGGCATTTCACAACCAGGGTGCCACCACTGAGAAAGCTGCCTCCCTAATAGGCACCCAGCTCACATCACTTGGTAGGAGGTAAGTGTTGTCTACAGTGAAATGTAATAATTGTCCTGAGAATAGGAAGAAACTGCTAAAACAGAGAAATACCTGTTCTCATACTGTAGGGTGCTGTGTCTATGAGCAGGCCTACAGAACTTGGGATTCACTAAGCCTTCCTCAGTCCCATGCAAGTAGCGAACGGGAGGTTTAAGAAACCCTTTGTGAATCGCCATACTTAGCTGATGGGTGCATTTAGGCCGGTGGCTCACAATTTGTGCAGGCCTGTCCACGCAAAGGCAAATCCTGATCGTTCTGCAGATTCTGCAGTTACTGCACCTGTATGGCTTGGCAGAATGTTTTCAGTAAAGCTGAAGTAACAGCACCATGCTAATGATTGTGGAACACCTTTGCTTTCTTGCAGCTACGGTATCAGAAGTGCTTGGTAGCCAGACCTCCTTCACAAAAACTCCGACCACCACCACCTCCTGCAGACTCAATGACCAGAAGAGTCACAACTAATGTAAAACGAGGGGTATTGTCCCTCATTGACACTTTGAAACAGAAACGCCCTGTTACCGACACGCCATAGCAGCTTTGAGGGAAAACAAGGTTTCTTAGAACATCTAGCAGAAGATACAGTAGCCACATTAAAGAAGATGAACTGATTTTTGGCCTTCCAGTTTAATTTGGTGATGCTTTGTCTTCAGAGAATTTACCCATATCAGAATAATATTAGACAAGCATGTTCTCTGGTTCTTGCCACCATCATGTGATATGAAAAGAAGCATGAGTAATTTTTTTTGCTGTGAGTTATGCATCATGAGAAGTGGAAGGTCTGCTTTCCAACTGTAAATATTATGAGCATTACTTAAATTCACCCATACACAAGGAAGTAATCTGGCACATCACTCCCGGCCCCTGGAGAGAACCATGCCCAAATTGATACCCATCACCATCCTGAGCTGGATTTGTCACAAGCAGTCCTTAAATCCTACCGCACTTTGCCCTCATTTTAAACACTGAAGTACATACCAAGTATTAGTTACTATTGTATTATTGTAATATGAATACTAGGCTTTTTATTTTTTACAGAACTTCATTCATTAACCAACTTTCCATCTTGTGCACCATAGTAATAATTTTTAATCTTTTGTGTCTGCAAGTTGAGCATGCTTCAACATGACAAGTTTCTTACACCAATAGCACTTCTACGTAGGAAAGAGTGTGCAAACAATATTATAATTTGTGACAATCACATTCATCCATTTCACTGCATATAGCCGTGCTGGAAAGCTGCCCCTGGTCACCTTTTCTCAGTGCCCATGTATACACAACAAAATAGAGAGCTGTGCAATATTGTCACATCACACATATAGTTTGTGTGCTTGTTCTTACACTGAAGTGCTGCCCATGTGGGAAAACTGGAATATTTGAAGTGGCCTTCAGTCTTGAAATTGTGTTTGTTTAAATGCTAAACCATATTTAAGAGTTCAGAAAATACTTTGGCTTTCCATTTTGAAACAAACAACCCCCAGCACTGGTGACACTAAGGTTTAAGTGCCCCTTACATTTTCATAGGTGCTGGTCTATGCTTTTGTATATATTCATCCTGATACATGGGGGAAGCTAGGCATTGGCATGCCCATGAGTCTCGGAGACTAAAAAAAAGTAAAACAGAACCAGTGGCTTTCCTCTATTACAAAATGCATGCAATAGAATAGGCCCATGCATTAAAAATGTAACTGGTACTTGACAAGTAGTATATGGATGTCAGCGCACCAAAAATGGAATTTCAGTAATACAACATGAGGAAAACATCTTTAATGAGAAGGGGAAGAAAAACTCATTTGTTACTTTCCTTACCATTAGAGCTGCACAAGGCAACCTAGTGAGTTTACTTATGTTTTTCCTTACTTGAGCTCTAACATTTGAAATAAGTCCTATTGCATTTCTTCCCACCAAGGCTGGGTGCTAAACCAGTAGCTTTATGACACACATTAATGACATTTTTGCTGTACAAGATCTATTCTAATTTGCAGCCTTCTGAGAAACTATATTTTACTGCGAATTAAACTAAGAAATTATACATTCTCTAATAGATTTTGTGTGTGTCAACACAAGGTCAAACGTTTCGAGGTCTGAAATTCCAAGTAAAATTTGTCGTTTTGCAGATTCCATGACAAACACATCAAAGTTCCTTCTAACTTCTAATTGCACCTTACATTGTGTGTTGTTTCAAGGGGTTCTTTAATATTTTTATGTGTACTATTTATCATTCATATAATATGTAGCACAAGTTCACCTGCACAGCTGCCAAAGGAAAAGCCTTAGAATCCCAAATATGCTGTGGTCAGTCATGCCTTTGGTGTGAAGCTGGTTCAGTGTGTAGAACAGGCATGCAGAGAAAACAGGGAAGCCGGCCTTGGCTTTTGCACACCTTCTCTCCACCCTCCCCCCCCCCCCACCCAGAGCACAGAAAACCTTGCAAGGAAAACTGGAGATTATATGCATAGATGCCTACAGAAGTAAGCCCCATTTCTGTCATCCTTTCTACCGCCAAAAATTATGAATGCAATCCTATCTCCAATTTGTACAAAATGTTTGAAGTCCAGAGGGGAAAAGGCTAATGAGCCCTAGACTCACTCTCCTATCCTACAACTTGTGCAAAACAAAGGCATGTGTGAATCGGCCTATAGCAACCTTCTGGCACGCTGGTGCCCTCCAGACGTTAAGACTATCTTCCCTGGGGATCATAATTGGTGTAGACCGACATATGTGAAGGGCATAAGCCTGGGGAAGGCTGACCTATAATATCCCAACAAGGCAGGTAGAATGCTGGCCTTTAAAAATTCAGCAATGCCATTCCTGAGAGGAAGAGATGATAAGGCTGCTTGATGCAACATCATGTCCTGCGTAAATATTTGTTTCTGTTTAGGAGTACTGTGCACATAAGCATGCATGCTCAAATTTGTTTTGCCTACCTTTGAAGCTATTAGCTAATCGTAGCTTCCCACGAGTGCACACAGCAAAACAGAAATGTGTATTGTTCATGCGTGAGGACATACATGCTCTTTTCCTACACATAAATATTAGAGTGGGCAGTAGTTTATTGTAAACTGGTTCTGAGGCAAGTGAAAATAGCTAGAGAAAAATACTACAAAACAGAACAACTCAGAACAGGACAGAGCGAGAAGCCAGTGTGAACTGCTTAAAAAAACTCTCTGCGTCCACAATACTTCCATTTTTCTCACACCTTTTCACGCCCCAAAAGGTCCTCTTCCTTTTTTTACTCTTACTCTAGGGAACAGCAGCTGCTGTCAAGGATTGTGCTAACTTTGTTTTACATTATCCATAGGCAACGTAAGGCTACTTTACATGTGCGTATTTATCATTTGGCGACTGGAGCACCAAGTAGTGACTTGCATATGTGATTGTGCCACCATGCCCCACCCCTTTCATATCACTTTACATTGCTGCTCAGTGGAGTCAGTACATGCATTCAGCTGCAGGTCCTCAAGTACTGAATAATCATACATGCATGTGTAAACTAACCCGCTGTGTTCAAGATCTACCAGATGAAAAACATATTTATAATGGTCTTCCTCCATTTTTAAGAGGTATTTATTGCAGGGTAACAAGACCAGAACTGAGCCTATGCATAAAGATACATAAGTCTTTTTAGTTTAAAGAACCCTTTTTATGTTCTAGTTAACTGACATCACCACCTATGCAAAGCAAGTATAGGGAAATTTATCTTCTGTGTGAGAGAATAAATAACCCTAAAGGAGTGCAGCTGCATAGCTTAATAGATCTAAAAATTAGGGTTACCAGGCATTATAATTATAGAAATGACAAGTCAAGCACATAGTACTTTTAAAGTAGGCAGATGCTTGGATCTGGCTTAGCCAAGTACTTCCATTCTCAGCCCACTTAAAACATCATTTTTGCACCTACCCCATTTTCAGTAAGTGCATGCTGGCTAATGGCAGCCATCCTTCTCAAAAGTTGTTTATGAGTAATTCAGTAAATTGTACACAAGTAATTTTTTTATTATATGGCTATGCACTATGATCACAGCTATTTCATAGGAAATTAATCCCAGCTACTTTACAGGAAAGTAATTCAGTTGTATCTAATTAGCCAGCAGATGTTTTCTGGAGCACAACCTCTTCACATTCAGCAGAAATGCAATAGATATGCCTGCTGAAGGCATCAAGACAACAAAATACATCTTTTACAAGTAGTTTTGGATTAATTGTCATATTATTGTTTAATGTTCAGCATTAAGTTGCACTAGCTGAGAGTGGCATCCCATTCCTTAAAATCAAACTTTTTATACATAGCCAGGACACTTATTTAGCTGAACTTTGTTTATGGAATCTCCATGTACAGTTGCAGTATCTTTCTCTGACTACCAGAGGCAGAGGACAAACACAATAGGAAGGCCATCTTTATATCCTGCTTGTGAGCTTCCAGAGGCATCAAGCTGACCACAGCTGGAAACAGAATGCTGGATTAGATGGAGCTTGGTCTGATCCAGTAAGGCAGTTCTTTTCATGAAAAAACACAAGCTTTTTTCTACCATGGCCAAAATGTATGTATGGGTTGAGTGTGAACAAATGCCAATGACTTTACTCAATGTTGTAGTGACACTTCTGTTATCTATGCATTCTTTATATCTCACAAGGCAGCCATGTTCATTATGCCTTGGATGTTTCATGTCTTTTTTTGATTAACCTGTTAAATACAGCTTAAATATTTTATTTTATTTATTCTATTTTTACTGAAATATTCAATTATGTTGACATATCTTTATTACTGGATGTGATCTCGCAAATATATCCAGTGCTAAGTAATCTCAGTGTACTATAGGTTGCCAAACGACAGAAGATTTTTGTAATTATTTGTAGTCACCTTTTTAATTGAGTAGGTAGAAGTAAATGGCAAAATAATGTGTAAAGCTAACTTCTATTATTTTTTAAAACACAAAAAGCAAGTTAGATGCTGCTCTCACAGACCACCTCATTCATGTACTCTGTTGAAGGAAGGAAGGGAGATTGTTAACCAGTCATTTATAGTAGCTCAATGCCCTTCTTCTTTCCTTCAGTCTGCAGTAATTCTTTGATGCTGTTACTTTGTTTATACAAATCAACTATTTCTTTAAATATGTTTTTCATGTAAAAATGAAGAACCGCCTACAACAGGAAAGAAATTGCATGAAATGGCATCAGTCCTACTTCTATTACAGGGAGTTCTTAGTGATAAACTTAGTGTGCAGAAATGCCCTACTTTAAAAGGGAAGGGGTGGGCCTTTTATATTTAAGTATAAAAGCCTCCGAAAGCGAAGTACAAAGATGGCACCATTTACAAAGTTGTTAAGAAGTTGTTTATTTTTAAGTACTTTTGAAGTGGATGAAACATGGATGTTGAACAAATAAGATGCAAAGGAAAAATGCTATTTTTATTGCATTAGCCCTTCAGAACTCAGCCTCTAGAGCTCTGTCATTACCACCTTTAGCTCCTCTCTTTGGCAGGCATAGTTATTTTGAGTGAGAGAAGTGTGACTGAGCAGAAGAACGTTTGATTTATTTCACTATCTGCAAAAGAGAAAGGAAAATACACAGAGTTTATCAGCAAGAGCTCTCAGTATTATGTGAAGTAGTTGATTTTAAAAAGAAGTTTTTTCCAACATTGTCCACTTTTTACACATTTAAATGTAATCTGTTGCAAGAATAAATTTAGCTGCATTAAGTGCTTGTCTTGTGTTCATGCAATTGGAGCTTAGTTTTTATTCACAAGATGGAAACTTCGGAGGTGGTTACACCTGTGAGGCTGTCTAGAAAAGCCACCGCTGCTACAAATACTTGTGTCAAGTTAGCAAAAGAAGCACAAACACAGATAATAATTCCATCTCGTACATAATCTCCAGATTAAAATATGAAAAGAGACAGATTTTAAAGAGGGGAGTGGTTTTATTAAAGGAATAAAATGAATTATAGAATATTTAAGCAAAAGTGTGAAGCATTGGCTGATGTAGTACTATTTGATAACTGGGTAGGGCTGTAGTGGCCTCATTCATGAATATGGGCACTTGTGGTAGTATAGAGGCTAAGAATATCAGCTCGGAAGTTCCCATTTGAAATATATCAACCATGGATGCACTACGTCATAGAAAATAAATACTCTACCTTCTCCCTGTAATTTGGGAATAATACTGACCTAACTTGCAGGATTTGTGTAAGGATTACTAGGGATATACAGGATCCAAAGAACCTTGGAACTACTTCCATAAACTCACACAGCGAGGAGGCGGGTGGCCTACATGCTACCCTGAGATTCTGGGGCTGTGTATCGGTGGGGTAAAAATGTAGCAGCAGCAGCAGCAGCTTTCTTTTAATACTAGCCTTCTACCAACAATGGTAAACTGCTTTTCAAACTGAAGAGTGTCTAAAAGAGTTTGCAATATGCAATACACATCTGGTGTTCAAAGAAGAGTCAAAAATTGCACTGGGCTAACACAAGCCCCCTTGCAGAAGCTTATATAGCTCTTAGGCTCCCTGCTTATATAAATACTAATGTATCATTAACCTCAACCCACATCGGTTCTTGAATACTTTTGGAGGTGGATCCAATCCTCTTCAAATTAGATGAGACATATAAATGAAGCCCCAATAACTTCCCCTTAAGATATATCTTTAATTCCATCAGATGGTCCCCATTGTTAGGCTTACTATTTTGACACCTTATTGTAAACATACTTTAAAAAAAGAAAGACCAAGTACACATTTTGTTTAGAAACATAAATTCCATCTTGTTATAGGTTGAAACACAGGGTCAGTGTTTTCACCTAATCCACTACAAAACTATTCAATGATTTAAGGAATCAGTATTATCTTTTAGGCTCATTGTGAATACTGGCTTAAAAAAAATTGAAGAGCGGCTACTTTTCTCTTGCATCCCAAGAGATTAGACTGAGATATTTACACAAGCCCCCAAGAAAAACATGATATACACTATCCAAGGAACAGATCAGAACACATAATGTTCACCTTCCTTTTTCTGGGAGAAAATTCTCTCTACTCAAGGCCCTCTTTATTCTCTTCTTACCAGCCCAGCCCACACCTGAAAATAATTCAGGTTTGTTGCATGTTATGTATCCTGCTCAAATTGCCCACCCCTCAATACTTAAATCTAGTTATGTATTACAAGAATATCCTTCTAACAAATGGTGGAAGACTGTTTTGTATGGTGCACCAACATGGGCGGCTAATCTAATAAATAATATGTCTTTTTGTTTCCACCATATCTGTAACATAGTTCCACCATGTCTGAAGGATAGTTTGAAAATGTGGCAAGAGCCATATCCAAGAGGCTCATTCAACTGTGGCTCTTTGATAAGTGTTTACTACATATTTTAAGATTAATACCCTTCAAACATTACAGAAAGAATGCAGTTAACCTATGGCGGAAGTGTAGGGCCATGTATTTACTGTAATATAGAAAGCAGTCCAAAAACCCTTTATGTTACAATTAGACCTAGAAAATCTTGAGTCAGTTAACAACATACACTAAAGCAGCAGAGGGGGAATAAAAGACTACAGTTAAGAAAGGCATTAATCAGGAATTGTTTAATAGGTTTTGTTTCCATTTAATTGTGCTGCATAATAATCTGAAGATTTATACTGACTTACTAGTGAAGTTCAATGTCTAGCAGTAGCAGAATGAAACCATCCAGTAATTATGCTGCCACACAAAGAAAGCCAGAAAAATGTTCATGTCCAAACATCTTAACCCTTTTTGTTAAGATTGGAATGTTCTATTCTTAAAGCCCAAACTGTCACAAGCTTTCAAACTTTCTGTCCTTTTGGAAGAGAAGATTTGAGTGGATTAATAAAAAGCTGAAGTCTTGAAATACCACTCTACAGACTGGAACCGATTTTAGAGAAAAAGAAAAGTTGATGTACACAAAATTCCCAAGAATATACATTGAAATGTCTAGTGAATAAGCACTAAAGACTTACTTCTATTTTTTGAACCCCTGTTCTTGTTTGTAATGGCTAGCTTTAAAATTCAGTATCTGCAAGTACACTCAGACAAAATCTCTCTGCTGTTTTCTAAGCTGATTTAGCTATTGCCCACATAAGGATAAACTAAAAAAAGGCTTAACAATTTGCAGGGTGTGCACATTTGATTTAGGCATTTTAACATTCAAAGTTTACTGAAGCGCCACTGCAACAATTACATAATAAAAGCCTTTGCAGAACAGCCCTTCTGCTACTTTCATAACAGCCATGGAAAGGAGTGCATGTTTTAACTGCCTCCTGAAAAGTTTGGTTCCTATGGAGATGAATATTTGGTGCCCAAGTGATATTTGTTTTGTTTTTTGCCATTAGAGGAATATAGGCTTCAAATTCTAAAAGGCTTATGATAAATCAGCAGTAACAAAAGTCAGTCTTCAAAGCCATGGACGAGAATGCTTGGCTGTAGACGATGGTGAGGATTCTTTAGACTTGATCAGTTTTTTGGATGGAGAAGGGCTAAGCGTGCCGTATGTCCCACTTTTTGTTCCAACCCAATGATAATAATAGTGGTTAGATGAAATTTGGGATCTGTTCCCTTGTGGGTTGAAGTATGGCATCATTACCGGAGGCAGGACGATTTCAACCGGTTTCAAGACCATCACTCTATCGTCAGACTTTGGTTTCCTAACATTTCGCTGTCTTTCAAATACTTTTTGCATGGATGATGTAGTGAGAGGGTTCTTTGACATTACAGGCAGAGAGGAGTTTGAGAGGGGTTTGGCTGTTTTCTTCACGGGAAGAGAACCATTTGTCTGATTTACAATTTGAGCGGTAGTGGCAGTTACATTAGATACTGACAAGTCTGAGTCAACAGTGCTAGGTTTCATTTCTCGTTCCAGGAACTCCTGAATTCTGGACTGTATTACAGCCTCTTTAGTAGCATTCTTTGGCTGAGTTACTTTGTGTTTCTTTTTCTTTTTCTCTTCTCTCTTAGCTGGCTTTGCTAAATCAATACCTTCCAATAATCCTTTTGCAGCAGCACGAGCTAAAACATCCTTCACTGACACCGACTCAGATGGATCCCTCTAAAAAAGTTAAAGGAACATATATTAACATAGACAAAATCACAGGTCAGAAAGAGTCATCAGTATCATGTATTGTACAGAGGAATATCAAAAAACTAAAGTTGTGTGATAATCTTAACAAGTTACCTCTTGCAGGGGTGGGTAACTTGTTGTCCTCCAGATGTCTTGGCCTACAATTCCTATTAGCTCTAGCCAGCATAGCCAATGGCAAGAGATGATAGGAGTTATAGGCTAAATCATCTGGAGAGCCACAAGTAGCCTACCTCTAATGTATCGCTATCAGCAGCATTCTTCACACCTCACTAGTTAGGCCTGCTCTTAAAGGTCACCTAGGGACTCCAACCCTTTGCCTCCATGGTACTAGCCTTACTGTATTCCAAGTTTACTATAGTAGTAAAATAGTCTTTTATACCATTTTATTATCAGAAGGTCTACAAATCTCAGTTAACAAATACCAAATGATATGAGAAAAATAAGATAGTTTTGAACTGAAGTTCATCTCTCATCTCTGCCATGGAATTATCTGGTGATCTTGAACAAGTCAACTCCTATTCAGTTTTAACAGTATCTTATCTCTTATAACAAAACAACACATATTAATTCTGGGTTGCTTGTGCTCTAAACAACCCAAGGATCTGGGTTCGGACATCATGCTGACCACCTACGAACACGGTGATTGTAGATTAATTGAAAGCAAAAATGACTAGCACGCCGGAGACAGCGCAGTCGCTCCCGCTCATTGCTTGCCCCGCAATGTGCAAATCAGGTCATTATATGCCATTCAAAAGAATCCCTGTCATTGTAGCAGACACGGAAACCAATGGTAAATCCCCCCTGCCACAAACGCTTCAAACAGTCTTTATCCCCCCTCCCCAAAATTGCCTGGTTTAGGGGATCCTTTTCATACACACGCGCACGCACGCCAAAAGTGCTCCACAGAGGACGTTTTGTTAAACCAAAAGTATGACATACCACATCTAGGAAGTCTAGTGATAGCAAAGTATGCTAATGCGTGCACCCGACAGTATAAATATTCATATAATTTAATAGTAAAAAAAAAAGAAAGATTAAAATGCTTCTTTTTACTGGTATCTACACACTCATATTTTACTAGGATTTACATACCTCTCGGGCTAGAACAGCTATAAAACAGCTATTAGAAATAGCTGATGGTTCCAGTTTGAAAAAGTTATCTGCAGAAGTACTTATTTCCGATTTGCAACACAAAGGAAGGACAGGTGGACAAAGCCTATAATGGATATAAGCACAAGATACAATTAATTATCATCACTGCCCCTTTAGGTAAAATACCATTTTAGCCAAATCATGGCCTTCCTGTAGCCTTCTAAAAACAGTAGCTATGCATGTCACCATAAAAAATAAGGGGACCTGCCTTCTCCAGGGCCCTTCAATTAAAGCACTGATTTTTCCTGAACTATATTAAACACATGTGATAAAGAGATTATGCAACACATGCTTGATGATACTCCACCTCAAACTTGCAAATCTAGCTTTCATTGTCAAAGGGGTCTACATAATTCTTTATTATTTGCCCTTTTCTTTCTCTGGCAGAGCTCCAGTTCCTTTAATAGTATATAAGAAAGGGAATGATGGTGGTTTCTACTTGTCTGAAATTTGTTGTTCTACACAAAGTTAAGAAAGCTTTGTCACTCCTTACCTCTGGCAATATTTAAGCCCTATTTGGCTGTTCTAAACTACGCAGTTACAGCCATGTGGAGCAGGAAAGTGGATCTCCGCCCACGGTCGCATCCCTGCCAGCTCCACCCGCACTGCCACTTGTTGGAGGAAGGCCTCAAGAGAGGGGCAGACAGTACCCGTCTAGGCTTCCCCCATGATTTGGAAGCATGTACAATCAGTTTCAAATCAGGGGGAAACCTACGTGGGTAGAACAGGTTATCCTCTTCAGACTTTCCCTACAATGCATGATGGGGGCAGGAATCAGAAGAGGACAAAGGTCCCTTTTTGCATGATTATAATTGTGGTTTAGAATTCCTGAATAAGGCTAGAGTTTGCCAAAGAAGCTCATTATTTTGCAAAATAATTGACAGGCCACAAATGAGTAAAGAACAAATATGAGACTTGTTCAGTCCTACAGCTAAAGTCGACACAATATAATACTCAATGCCTACTCAAAATATGAGAGATTTTTGGAGTCATACTGGGTTGTCCTTCAGAACAGGAGAAGTGATAGTCCTAGTACAAAACAAATATTGGCCAAACTGCAACAGCCACTTTGGGGACTGAGTCCATGTAAAATTATTTCTTTATAAAACATTACAATACAATTAAAAGCAACAACTTGCTAAATACTCAAATGGATTTCCTAGTTTTAATTAGTGCCTTTGCTACATAAAGTAAAATTCCTCTGTAAAAAGAGGAACATTTCATTATATCATCATCAGAAATTGAAGCTACAGCAACACATACTCTAGCGCTCAACCGACCCCAGCAGTTCACACACCCCACATCGATTCCTTAGGGCAAAAATAGTTGTGATGGAAATATGTGAATCCATCTTTTGTGTTGTGAGTGGCAGCTGAGAAAAGAGATCTGGATTCAAACCACCTGAGTCTTCACGACTGCACCGTTTTCCTGAGGAAAATCCCACTCGCCCCCAAAAGCTACTATTTGTATCAGCAAGAAAAACATATGTGAAGACATACGTTTTCCCACCAGAAAAAGGTGAATCCCCCCACCACATGATCGCAACCCAGTCTCTGCCCCCCATGGTGGCTCACTGGGAAAACCCCCCCCCCACTGCTTACTGGAAAAATATTTATTGCTGGTTCAACTTGGCCCTCAGTCTACAGTGGCAGACCCTGCTTAGGGACACACAGGTGCAATCCTATCCATACTCACTTGCAAATAAGCCCTACTATATTCAATAGTGCTTACTACCAAATAACCAAGCACAGGATTGAGTGGAACATGGGATCAATGGGAGCCGTGCAATCCACATCATTGGATTACCTGCCTTTTCTAGCAGCACTTTTTGCACTTCTACTTTAGCACTAAAAAAAACTGTCAAACCAAAGCATGCAGATTACCATCCTGAGAAAAGATACCTACATCATGATCAGAAAGCTCATATTTTAATTGAGAAAGATTCTACGCTTAAGCTTTAAATGTTCTCTGCACTTTCGGGTCAGAATAAGGCTAGACATTTACTGTACACTAAAAAAACAGAACATTATTAAAACTAATAAAAGCTTGCTCTGTACTTATAAGGCTGGGCCTTTGCTCCTTCTGTTCCAGATGCTAGTGCTTTGTTCACCACAGCTTCATTTTCTTCTGGGTAAACTGAACAGGTGCAGTAGACAACAGCTTGCACTTTACCAACTACAAGAATTCAAGGTAACAGTTAATCCAGGTGTTGTAATAATTTATAGCTGAAACACACTAAAAATTACGCATAGGTCATTAACTGATGCTAAAACATTAAAATCTGATCCACTTTGCATAGTTATGAAAATTCTTATCAGCCTATTACAAAACAACCAGGAATTCACTTTTTACCAGCAGCAATCACACGTTCCAGTAAAAACCCAAACTGTCTAGGGACCCAAACACTCTGAGGCAGACCTTAAACTACAGGCGGGTTCATCACTGAAATGTGCCCAGAAACAAATTAACAGCCTGTGCAGTTGACACAAGACTGATGTAATATGGTCAACAAAGCATGCGTAAGAAAGCAATGTGGCCACCACATTTTGCAGTAACTGCAGTTCCCAAATACTCTTCAGGGACAGCCCGACGTAGAGTGTGTCATAATCTAAATGGGAGGTGATTAATCACTGCATCACCAGATCTGCCTTCTCCAGAAAATCCCATCATATGGCAGGGAAAAGAGAGAATTCTTTAGTTAAAGTATTTATTCACAAGGGAGGCAGGAGGGCTTTCATGATGCCATGGGATATCCCTTCCCGTCTAATCGGAAGACAGGGCCAAGTGATGATCATCTAGATTAGCGTAATTTTATTGGCAACAGAAACCAGTGGAATATGTTAATTGCTCAGGATTGCACACAGCATTAACATTATGCTCCAATTCTTGGCAGTTAAGGAAAAACTTACACTGCATTGCATGTTTTAATTCTTTAAGCTGCTGTTGAGCAAGTGTATGTAGTTTATCTTCTGCTACAGATCCTTGAGAGAGGTCTCGAAGTAATTGTGCATCTAAAGAGGATATGATCAGTAAAAAGAAAAACAAATAGCTGTATAGTGTATCTTAGTATTTTGTTACTTTTGTGCCTGCTAGCAAATGATTTCATATTGGATACCACAATTAAAAGTAATAGGCCACTGCAGAGGAGTCCACATAATTAGCAGTTAGGTGACTGCTGATGTACGACATGTCGCTTCCTTATATTTAATTATTATCACAATATATCAGGAATGGGAAACCTGTGACCCTCCAGATGAGGCTGGACTACAACTCCTCTCATCCCTCACCATCGACTATGCTAACTAGGGCTGATAAGATGTTGCTGGACTGCAACATCTTGAGGGCCACAGGTTCCCCATCCCTGCTATATACACAACTGCTAATATTATTTATCAGGTATTTTTTATATAATGCTATCAATGCATGGCACTTTACAAATGCAAGGCAGCAAGCTCCTGCCCCAAGTAGCTTACAATATAAGTGATACATAACAAAATTCCAAGAGACAGGATTACCTCATTAGATTATGCAGCAAAACACACACAATAAAAGCTTTTGTAACAATCCCTCAGAAGTCTTAACAGTATCACTTGCTCATAAATGAAAAAAATAACATTTACTGCATTAGTCCTTAGACCATAGCAGCACAAAACCAAATAAAACTTAGATAAACTTACATAAAAATATAAGAAAATACAGTAATCACTCATTAAAATTAGTAGTTAAAATTGTTAAAATTAAAGCATATTCTTAAAATTAGCTCATAAATGTATTTAGAATGTTAGTTAGCATCTACTTTAAAATGGAAGACAGCCCACTCCATCCAAAACACAGGAAAAAGGACACTAATTCCCTCCTCCATTTTGTGGACAGTAACAGAGGTTTAGGTAGAGCTCTCCATTTATTATGCCCCTCAGACATGTCTTCCCTAGATACAGATAAAGGGCCAGTTTGCATGATCAAATAAGCCATCAAACAAGGCTGTGGTGCAGGCAGGCTGCCATTTTGAATATTAAAGCAGTGGCATATCATGTCAGTTAAACCACTGCACAACCCCCACTCCGGCTTGAATATTCAAAAACTGCCCAGCACACACTACAGCTCACTGTGGTGGGCCGCTGTGGTCATGAGAAACAGGTCACTGGTTGAGATGTATAATGGGGGGGGGGGGGGAGCTCTGCCCAAACACCAATTGCTGCCTCCTCTGAAGAAAAGGAAGAAAGGATTTCTCCCTTTATCTAGATTTGTCCCTCTGTCTATGCCAGCAAAAGCATATGAAGAGTATGTGTGTTGGGAGGAGAACTATTCTGGGGTCAGATGGGAACTTCCCAAGGGCTAAATTGAGCCTTGCCTGGTTTAAGATCACAGTCTGCTGACCAATTTAAAATTGGATGAACTGACCAGTAGCGGAGCCTGCCAAGTATCACAGTGATGCAATCACAAAACATGACAACGTTATGCTTAACCTGCAGGCAGAGATGACTGAAATTGTTTAGGATATGACTAGTGACCAAAAATGATGGTTTTCTGTATACTGCAGAAAGCCATCAACACTGAGAATGCCGAGCCAGATGTGAACCCAGACCAAACTTTCAATTGTATTTCAACTCAAGGAAATTGTTTTGTAAAGTAATCAATTACAAGTTACCTTCATGCTCTTTTAAAATAAATTCTACTGGGTTGCTAACACCCAAGCCTGAGCACCGCGGCAGTAGCAAAATTACTTTAACCTTCTGCAGCTTGTGATCTGTTGGTTCAATGTTTGTAAAATCCTCATGTAGTAGCTCAATATCTGGGGGTTAAACAAAAACAATGTAGTCTGCAAGTTAGACAACGGAGAGCTAATAAGTCACATGAATTTATATATATTTAACACTTCATAAAAGTCTTTAAACACATCAAGTGAGAAAACATTACCTAGGTAATACTGAAGACTCCAAATATATCCATTAACAACTGGTATGAATATACACTCCCTGCAACTAAACCATTTTTATACAATGATAACAAAAGCTACCCCATGCTTACTTTTACAGTCCATCTGTGTGAACAAGTCCTTCAGTTCAGCTTCCTTTGCTACTGATTTTACTCCACATACAAACACTTTGGACGTCTCCTGATTCATCAGCACTGACATATGGGCCAGAGTGAGCCATGAGCCCATGTGTGCTACCAATATGTCATCATCCATATTCAACAAGGCCTTCACTGAATGTACAGCAAGGCTTCGGGACTTATCCTAGGAGTTAAACATCAACACTGAATTAACAATTAGAAGGGTGATCGTCAAATTACTAGATACAAAGTATGTTCATTTCAACAGGGCCAACTTCCCAAATGACCAGTATCAAATTATACTCAAATATGTTTCAAGATGAAATTGCTTTTGCACTTGAAGTGTACAGTCATTAGTACATTCTTGTTTACAATCCAAATGGACAGGGCCTAATCCAAATGATCCTCTCCAGGGGGAGAGGCCACATTCACAGTAACGGGGTGGATACAAGATACAAGACCCTGCCTTCGACGTAAGTCAGAGTTAACCCTTTCATGCCTGCTCCACTCCCTCACTGACCAAGAACCTCTCAATCCCTAACTCCCATCTAGGAGAAGACAAAATAAGTTATTCCTGAAGCGCAACAAGCACTATCTATAAACCAAAGAAAAGATCAAGCAACCAAGAAAGATAGGGAGGATAGGAAGAACAAATCAAGCAACCACGAAGTCCTTATGTTCTGTCCCCACATATACAGTGAAAGCAGACACCTGAGAAGATCACTGGTCCGCCATAGCACTAGGGTGGGTGAAATGCCCACCAGAAGGTACAGAATGCAGGAATTAATGGTAAGACTCATCCCTTTCTCCTGTATCTTCCGGAGGGCATTCCAAGATTTTTGGGATGTAAAAAAGCAGTGCCTTTCCCAGATGGGCCAACTAATGTGCATGCACTCTCTGTAAAACCCTTCTTCCAAAAGCAGCATCCACAGAAGATATGACATTAATCTTATAGTGCTTCACAAAAGTGTGGAAGGATACCCATATGGGTTCACATGGTTGCAGAGAAACACATCTGGGGCTGTTTTGTTTGTTAGCTGCCATTATCCAGCAATAGGAAGGGCTGTAGCTCAGTGGGAGAGCACATGCTTGGCATGCAGAAGGTCCCAGGTTCACAGGTTCGATCCCCAGCATCTCCAGGTAGGGCTAGGAAAAAATCCTGCCTGAAACTCTGGAGAGCTGCTGCTGCCAGTCAGTGTCAACAATACTGGGCTAGATGGTCCCAGGGTCTGACTCAGTATAAGGCAGCTTCCTATGTTCCTATGAACAGAAAGCTTTAATTAAAAAAAAGGCATTTTTTGTTTGTTTTTTAAGGACAGGGAAGATAAATACTGCTCCTTTATGCAATCCTATGTATGCCTACTCAGAAGCCCCATTACGTTTAATGAGGCTTACCCTCAGGAAAGTGTGCATAGGATTCCAGCACAAGTTACTTTTGCAGGGAGGTTTGCACCTTGTTGATCTGCATGTTTACTCAAAAATAAGTCCTGAGATGTGAGCATGGTACTGCAGGCTTAATACAGTGCCTACCCAGTTCTGGCTAATGAATTGACTACCCTTTCAGCTCAGTCCTATGCATGTTTTGTCATTTGTGTGTGTGTGTGGGGGGGGGGGGGTTGCATGAACTCTAGCTTCAGTGGTGAGGGAAAGGCACTTAGTACATGCTCAGAGTTTCTCCATAACTTAGCCCTAGTTTTGAAAACAGACTCATTGGCTAAATCCTGGTGAAGTCTTGGCACAAATGAAGTTATGGGGAGGAAGATACAATGAGAGCTTGTGCATAATAAGGAGGAGGTAGAGGAGAATTGCTATTTTTATGACGAGTTGCTGGAGGATGGTAGGATGAGGAGGGATGGTTGCATGGAGGGGAATGGTAGGGGGAGAATGCAAGTGCTCAGTGGTAAAAGAAACGCATTCTGCATATGCTCAGAGAGACACTATATTTAAGAACATAAGAAGAGCTGAGCTGCATCAGACCAAGATCCATCCAGTCCAGCATTCCATTGACACAGTAGCCAACCAAATGCCATTGGAAACCCATAAGCAGGACATAAGTGCAATAGCACCTTCCCACCCATGTTTCCCTGCTGCTAATTTAGGTAAAATGTAAATACATTCTAGTAATTCTAAATTTGCATGCATATATATCCTTCAGAAATGTTGCAGTTTTCTTGCCTGGGGGAAACCTCTAATGACCTCTGTATTTTCATACAAATTTACCAAAGAACTATTGGGGAAGGGGTGAAGGGCAGGGAAAGTAAATCACTCCCTCCCCCAAATTGGAGAACTCCCCTTCCACATGAACTGTGAGATAAGTATGTCCTCTTTTGGAGACCTCAAAATGTCAAGGCCACCCTTGCACAAAACCCCTTGTGGATATCACTCTGAAATTTGGCAGACATGATCTCCTCTGATGGGGCAATGAATCCTGAAAATTTTATCCAATTCTTCCAAGGAATTAAAATGTTATTGGCAGTTCCCTTTAAAAGAAAATCAAGATACAAACCCTGCACCTATTTTTTCTGACACTGAGCAGGTGCAGTCCCCTTCTACGGGGCTACTATGCCTGAAATTACCAACCAGTTCTGACCAAGAGAAAAAAGCTACAGTTTTTTTCTAATTTCCCACAGTAGTCAACAGGAAGCATAAAGACTCGTTTTTCCAAACCCAGCAGGTTTGGTGCTGAGCTGAAGTGGTCCGACTACAAATTGGCCTGAGCAGAAGCGGGATGTTTTCCAAAACGCTGAATCAGGGTCTGAGTTGAAGTGGGGTGGTGGGGTCAGTGCACACGTCTTACTATGCACACATGTAAGCATACCACATGCACACCACACACACACACACACACACACACACACATATATATATATATATATATATATATATATATATATATATATCAGAGGTCTGCTTAGACCCGGAGATATACAGATATAGATATATAGATATGCATGTGCAAATTTGTGTTATGCGCCTGTGCCCCCGATCTTTTAAGAACCTAGCAACACCCCTGCCCAACATAACGCACTCGGCTGACCGATGAACCAGAACAGCCTTGCCTGTGTCCCGGATAGGAGAAGGCTGAGGGGAGGCAAGAGGAAGCAGCAATTCCAAGCAACTTGGGTAAGAGGAGCAGGGAGCTGCTTGTCCAGGCACCTTTTGCACAAAGCAAAGGTGTCTCTGCCCAGCGAGACAGGTTCCTACTAAGTAAGGGGAAAGAGCCAGGGCCAATCTAGTGCCTATGGCATGCACACTGGAAATCCTGTGTAACCCTAATTAGGTTCATTCCACAGGCAGTGAAAACCTCTGCCACAAAGAGTACACACTACAACCTAGCAGTTGGGGGGGGGGGTGATACTCTACCCCACAGCAAAAAATTGCTTAAGACTACCCTCCCCCTCCTGTGAATCCAGTCCCTGTTTATAATGCTGTGCAGGGTGAGGGAGGGAAAAGGAGAAAAACTTTACAGGAAAAGGATAAACCAGTGAGTGCACAGAGCTCAACATGGGCCGTGAGGAGCTGATTACTAGGCAGGAGTGGTCTGGGAAAAGCAGGTTGACCCCTCCCCCTGAAGGGTATCTTTTGGATTGGGCCTTGTCTGTCATACAGGAGAATTGTATTTTCCCAACAAAAAAGCACAACCATCAACACTACAAGTACTATGTGAGCCATAATGGTTGCCTATTTCATAGTGATCATGACATCACCATATCAAGTGCAACAAGCCACCATTCGCTGGCGCACCCACACGCTATCCACCCCTGCAAACAGGGCTCTTTGTTATGAAAAAGCGGGGAGAATAGCTTCATGTACATCATGGGTGCAGTGACACAGCAAGGCGCCCTCTCTGGTGGGCCTTTCGCAACCATGTATGATAGAAAGGAAAGGAAAGGAAAGGAAAGGAAAGGAAAGGAAAGGAAAGGAAAGGAAAGGAAAGGAAAGGAAAGGAAAGGAAAGGAAAGGTTCCTCCTGTGCAAGCAGCGGGTCATTACTGACCCCTAAAGGGACGCCGCTTGCGCTAGCATTTTCGTGGCAGACTATAGCGGGGTGGTTTGCCATTGCCTTCCCCAGTCATGACTACCTTTCCCCCAGCAAGCTGGGTACTCGTTTTACCCACCTTGGAAGGATGGAAGGCTGAGTTGACCTGAGCCGGCTACCTGGGATCCAGCTTCTGCTGGGATCAAACTCAGGTCATGGGGAGAATTTCGGTTGCAATACTGTATTATTATCCCTATCAGTGGGACCTGCAACAAATTGCGGTGTATCCCCACCTCCGAAGAGTACTTTTCTCTGCATTCCAGCCAACCTGGATCAGGAGCCTTATTCAGGCCTCTCAAGAGGGACGCTGACGAGGGGAGAAGGGAAAAAGGACACTTTATCCCCATCTGAGGCCTTCCTCTGTTGTTCTACATAACACTAGAGGGCTCAGATTCAGGAGTGGTTGTGTGCACACACAGATGCGCACATGCACGCGCGCACACACACACACACACACACACTTGTTTCTGTGTGCACACATATATAAAAAAGAGATATGGTACTCCAGTTGTAAGGAGTAACAAAAAGCGCAGTCTCCAAATATTGAAAGGAGATTATGCCACAGGGAAAGGGAGAGGCAGGAACAGGATTTACATGCCATGAAAAGTGCACAGAAATACAAGAGGACAAAGCAATTGGTGTGAACTGAAGTTGAACAAGTCTAATGCTAGCAGTGAACTGCTGAGCATGTATATGCAACAGAGTTTTCCAGACCCAGGAATTCAATGTAATTCAAGGCCAATTATATTAGTAACAAATTTTTCAGAACACAAATTATTCAGTTTGGAGCTTTCTTGCTAAACACTTTGGTGCCTATGAACAATACTGCTGCCATGGGTAATTACTTGGGGCCATCTGTAAAAACTGCAGCATAGTTGTACCGGAATGAGTAACGTTCATGATAAATGATTTACTTGTCATGAAGGTAATCCCTACTTTTCCCAGTTGCTCTTTGAGACAACTCTACCTTTTCCCTTCTGGAAAAAGACATACATTCTGACAAGGGCAACCAATGCATCAAATATATTCTCATGAACATCTGTAAAAAGCAGAGCCAATAGTACCAGAATTTGTTCTGAGTGAACACATCTGTCACTCTCGGAACCATTTTGGAGTAACTTTTGCACAAATAAGAACAGACTAACCATCTTTCAAACTGACACCAATCTCGGATAGCTGTCACCACCTAACTCACTTAAATAAAGTGGACTGAAGGGAGTTCCACAAGAGAAAGGAGTCAAATTGACATAGTTCTGTACAGATTGTTTTAGAGTACCTACGTGGCTTTCTCAGCTACCATTCAAACTGACCTCCTTTTTACCAAAGCAATACATTTCTTGAGAGCAGGGGACTTTTGTGGAGCTTCTGAGCATCCCATGCTAAAAACATTAACTTAGGACAGAACTAACATGACAGAAGTAGACCCATGTCTGTTGTACAAAAGGTTCATCACTTGTTCCACCTGCCCTTCCCCATCTAAAAAAAGACACTCCCACCACACTTACCCATGTCTTTGAACACAGAAGTATATCAGTTAAGTCTAATTCTGCCCTTTAGGCTTACTTAATATATGCTTTCTTGCCCCAAGATATTAAAACAAAATAAAAAACATGCAGCACTGAAAGACTATGAAGCAAAGTATTCAGCTAGATGCCCTAGTAAGGTTTTGCCAGCTATTTCAAATATAGATTAACATACCTGCAATAAGAGCTTGTAATTAGTAAAGAGTTCCAGAGTAAGAAGCTTTTCTTTAAGAAAGGAAGGGAAGATGAGTACATCCTCACAGTGCATATCCAGGCAATACGAATCACCACCAAAATGTGAGACCGATTCTACTTCAGTGAATCCCTCTTTCTGCAAAGAACTATTAACTTCTTCAAGGCTGGAGCGTAAGACACAACAGTTAATATGAAGTACTGAATTCTTTTTCAAAATCTTGTTTTTGGTATTTTTATCTGAAAGTCTAAAGATAAGTCTACACTAGCACCCTGCATAGAACTTTCCATTTAACTTCTTGGGGGTGGGGGATACGCATTGCCCCATTTCAAATTCTTGAACATTTCCTGTATATAACCTCTCATCTAGGGATGTTGTGAGAGTTCAAGAGGGGGGTGGAGTCTGGTGGACTCCCCCCTACTCAGCCTCCCAGACTCCAGTCTGCGGATGGCGCCACTTACCTGCCCCAGTTCGGTTGCTGGATGAGCTGTGGTCTGCAGTTGCTCAGCAAGCAATGTGTGGCCACCCAACCCCTCCGTGAGCTGCTATTTTGTATACAAATGGCGACTCGGGGGGCGGGGGTAAAAGGCCTTTTACATAAATGGTAGCTGTAAAGGGACCATTTATGCAACATTACAGGTGTGAATGGATCATTCAAGCCTGTAATGTTGCATAAATGGCCCTTTTACGGCCACCATTTATGTAAAAGGCCTTTTACAAAAAAACCCAAGTCACAATTTTTACGCAAAATAGCCGCTCGCTGAGGGGTCAGGCAGCCACTCACCGAGTGCCCAATGGGGCGGGAGGCCAGTGGGGCTTATGTTCTATTTTATGGTTTTAATTGTTGTAAACCACCTAGAGAGCTTCGGCTATTGGGCAGTGTAGAAATGTAGTAAATAAATAAACACACAACTCCAAGGAAAGGAAGCTTGCAAGCAAATTGGTTTATAAATTCTGAATATGTACAATTGTGCTCCTTCAAAATAATTCTGTAATAACGTGCAAAGGATCAGAATGCACCTGGAACACACTCCATGAGGCTGTTTAAACCAGGTTCGACAGATTCTGAAAATACACCCACTACTCAGAACCCTTACTAGAAAGAACAGCTGATCCCCAAAGCATCAGGCCAGTGCTCAACTAAGCCTGGACACAGATCTCTTTGTCAAAGACCAGCTGCATCTCCTACAGGGCCACACTCTCAACTTGCGATATAGGGACCTAGACTTTGGGAAAGCATCTACTGCACTATTGTTTGCCAAACCACCCAGCCGGAATTTCATGCTACCATCTCCTTCTCATGTTTGAATAAAGCATGTTTGAATAAAGGATCTGTTTTGATATTCCTTACCAGAATGTGAGGAAGCAGTTGCCCTTTTGGGCACCCAGACACAAAAGTCTGGTACCAGGGCCCCTAGATGAACACTTGAGCCAGCAAAGACTTGGCAAAAATAATACAACTCCTCGATATTTCTGGCTGGAGTAGCCATGTCCCTGTTGCTGTTATTATTATTTATACAGTGCCATCTATAGCCCTATTCAGAGTGGTGTTATAAATCTGAGTAGGCTACACAAGCAAGGAGTGGAAGCATGCTAGCCCTGCCCCCTCCTGTATACATGGAGACTCTCCTTTTCATTGCCCTCCATGAGTAGAAGACAACAGAAACGTGAGAGACGGGTTGGGGCTAGTGCACTCCCTCTCCTTGCACTTAGTCTACTCAGGTTTATAATGTCTGAATGGGGCCTACGTACGTGGTGTTTTACGAAGTACAGGTATGACACGTTCCTACCCCAAACGACTTACAATCTAAAATAGACACAGGAAAACAGAGAAAACAGGAAATAGAAGCAAGGATAAGAAGGGGAATAATATGTGATTATTTCACTTACTTTGGTCAATTTCTGATAAATTACAGGGACTATGGGAATGATCCAAAGGCTTCCCAGAAAAGGTGAACTTTTGAGAAGGGAATTAAAGGAAATAAGGGAGGAATTGTCAGGGTTCCCTTTTGTCCCTGCTGAACTTGAAATAAACAAATAAAAACAGACAAGAGGCTTCTATCTAGGCTCTTTAATCCTTTTACTTCAATGGGTTATACAGATGCAAATTGTTAGCAACTCACAGTCTACAAAGGAAATGCCTTCAGGGAGTTCAAAGGGAAGCTATGAAGGTTGAAAGTTGCCCACCATTTGAGAAAAGGCAGGCATGCTTTCCTAACTTAAGGCGGGGGGATCTCCCTCTATCTCATGAGGTCTCTACGCATAGCTGCTCCCGCCAGGCCAATCGGGAAGGTTGCTTAAGCTCTGCCCCTGCCTCTTAGCTCTGGGTCTGTGCCTGGTGTCTAGGAATTCAAGCTCTCCAAGCCCCACCTCTCTCTGTTCACTGTCTCTCACAGGGGTGTGTGAAGAGAGGCCCTCTCCGTCCAGCTGGACTATTAAAACATGAAAATTCTGTCTCTCCCTGTCTGGAAGAGTCTGGGAAAGTTCCTCCCCCACATTTTGCAGTTCCTTATCAGGATCTGAGCTACTCTGCCACTACCTATGCTCAGAAGCACCCCTGACAGGTGTCACACTGAGGCCTTCTGAGAGGCAGTTCCAGACATAAGTGGCAGCGAGGGGAAATGGACAGAGTCATTTCAGAGAGCAGGATACTTTTGGATGGCTGGACAAGGGTGGTGGAGCTGGACAAGTGAACATCACAGGAAGGGATGTGTCAGGATATAAATACAGAGAAATAAAGAAAAGTAAGGCCATGGACGGCTTTGCAGGTAAGGACAAGAAGTTTGTGCAGGATGTGGGAGCAGGCAGGAAGCCAGCAAAGGGATTTAAGGAGTAGAGTCACATGGTCAGAATGACAGGAAATGAATAATGTTGGCAGCAGAAAGCTGGATGGATGTGAGAAGATTGTAGTAGTCAAGGCAAGAGATGACTAGGGTGTAGGCAAGTTTGCATTGAAGGTAAAGAGGGGAAGGACTGTTTTAAAAGGAGAAGCAACAAGATCTGGCAACAGACTGAATTTGGGGGAACAAAAGAGAAGAGTCAAAGAGAAAAACAAGGCTTCATGTCTAATCAACAGGGTGGAAGGTGACACTGTCAATGAATAAGGAAAGTGAATAAGGAGATGAGGGCCTGGGAGGAGAGATAATAAACTTGGTCTTGGATATATTGAGCTTGAGATGATGATGAAGCATCCAAGCAGAAATATAAGAGATGCAGAACTTAGTAGAGGGTGAAATCATCTGAGCTAGAGAGGTAGAGCTGGGTGTCATCAGGTGGTAGTGAAAGCCATGGGAAGTGTGAGGCTACCTAGGGACAAAGGATAGAGAGAGAACAGTAGAGGACCAAGTACAGAGCCCTGAGGGACCCCAAGAGAAAGTGGGGAAGCAGAGAAATGGTGTCCTCTTATGCAGACATTAAAACAGTGAGTGGACAGATAAGAGTAATTATAGTATCTAAAATCTGTTGTAATATCTAAAGGGCACCATTAGCTTGACATAAAGGTTGCACATACCACCCACTTTTACATTTCAGTGGCAGAAGTGGGCAAATACAGACTACCCAGCTAAACATTCCACTCACATTAAACACTAAGCTTAGAGTATTAGGACAATGGTATGAGTATTCCTGAAAAATATGCAGTCCACATTCACCACTGATACATTTCTACATAAAAATTATGTTTACATAACACTCAATTGTGAAGCAAGACAGTATGAAAGGTACACACTACTCTAGCAATCTTTCAGCCCTCACCTTGCTTTAAGTGTATTTACCCATGCATACAAAGGCAGTGAAGAGGCCCTCTGTTCTTGTTTCCGTATCATTTCTGGCAAAATATGTTCTATAGAGAGAGCATCATGCTTGATTCGACATCTTGCTAATGCAGCAGCCAGCTTTGTCTTAAAACTATGGATTAAAAATGAAAGCAATAGATCTTGTAGCAAGTTATTATTTATACTTCTTATTCCAAAGATTATGATCAAGAGCCCCATCCCCAAGGCATTTACAGTTGCACAGGCACGATCACAACAGCTTTAAATGGTAATTGTAATGACTTGTCTGGATTAGACATAACACTGGGCTATAGTCTGTTTTAAACATATTGTTGAACAATCCCATATCCAGCTCACAGACATTCATACAAATCATTGTTTCAGCTAATGTTCATTTGTTATCCCTCTGCCTTCTCTGTGAATACTCAGCTGTTACCCTGAAGCTCACTGGAGTACCCAATGACTAGAAAGGCACTGCATCACCAGTTCTCTCACCAATGTCCAACTGTAGAAATGGGGCAAGGAACAATAAATTTCTCTCCCGTTTGGAGATTTTCAACCACTTTTGGCATGCCTCGGAGCAAAAAACAGTCCTAAAGTTTTCCTCATTTCTAGACACTTTCCAAAAAGGCTTGCTGCCCCCCTTTGTTGACCCTTCCTCAGAGATAGAAGTTATTCTCACTGCGGCCACTCTTTCAATAAAGACAAGGTTTTTGCCCAGTACTAATATTTACCGGTGAGCACCAGAACAGGTGTTAGCAATAACCTGGGTCCTTAGGATATTAAAGGGGGTGGATGGGGAAGAAATTCATGTCAAACCATGTAACAGCATCTGTTGAACAGTTGGTATAGCTTGCTAAGAGCAAAGGTGTGCCTTTAATATATATATCGTTAGATATGAGAAAAAGCACCTGTGGCCCCTTTAATTCCCCACCCCACCACAAGACTGCTGTACTGATAACCAGACAAGGGATTCCTCACCAGACAAGGGATTCCCCACCACCACCTTGCTCCCCATTTGAACCATCAATAACCAATTCAGTACTGGTTATCCAAGGAGAATCCATGTACTTTGTGTACATATACCTGCATAGATAATGCTCAACTTCTTGGACCTCTGCTATTGGTTCTTCATCATCAGTATTATAGCGAGCTTCAAATTTCCGATCTTGGAGATCATATAGCATCACGACAACTAGGCTTGTCAATTCATCTGACTGAAAAAGAGAATCATTATATAGAAAGAACAGGGAAGAACAACAAAAAACACCCCAAAATTTAACATTAAACCTGCAGGATTTCCTCCCTCAACCCTTCAAATAGAGACAAGAGGGCCAGCCTAATCAGAGAGTGTAAAGGCCACTGTTTAGATGTTATATACACAAGTTGTCTTCGAGTTATGGGCTGAAAAGTGAACACAAAAACTAGCTTTCTGAACACTTTTCTTTGTAATACTTTCTCAAGTGCAAAAATAAATTTTAAAACCTCTCTTTACTTTTAGACCCACTAGTTCTCAGTAGGCAATCCATTTTTAGACAAGAAGTGAAACACTAAAACTAGGTCTAGAAACCATACCTCATCAGCAATTGTGACCTCTTAAAATAGATGTCAACGGTAACTGGGGAAGTGGCCTGAAAAAGCAGGCATTGACACATGGCTTCCTCATGATATAGGACCTGGGATATTCCAAGAAAAGGTAGCCACTGGAGAAACTAGTGTCATATAAACCTCAGGTGTACTAATTCCAAAAGGTCAAATAAAAGACTCCTAAAATCAATCTAGAATACACAACCTAAAAATCACACATATGGTTGCATTCACACACTGGCACAAGGCTACTCAATCTACCACCGAAAACATCTTGACTGCTCTAGCTTCTCATTCCACTAACGTCAAACTTCCTGCTCACTCTTAAGTATGTCTATTTAGAAGTAAATCCATTCATTGAACTTGGTCTTACTTCCTAGTAAGTATTCTTAGGACTGCAGCCTTACTTGCTGTTGGCTTAATCAGCAATTATGTCTGTGTGCCCCCAGAAACTGCACTGAAGGAGTAGTTCTGAGACTCATACATTTTTTCCTTGCCCAACAAAAAAGCCTAGAGAGCAAATGTTGTTTTCAAAATCAGTTGTCGTAGTCCATGGCAGAGGTGGGGAACTTCAGGCCTGGGGGCCAAATCTAGCCCTTCTTTGGTCCCAGTCCAGCCCTCCTTGGGTTCCACAGATGGCCATGCTGACTTCCCCTAGCCCCAACCTCTTTCCCCCAACCTCTAACCATCAGGTAGTTCCCCAACTTTTGTGTAGTTTTTTGTCCCATTCCAAAAGGAAGATAGGCCTCTCCTAAGGCTTGGTAACTGGCAGTAAGAGATTTAAGCCACAGTATTAAAAATAAAAGATATATTTGCACCAAGGTCATTTAAGCTGACAAGGTACAACAGACCACAGTGGGCTACAGAACAAAATATTTACTTACTATTGACTGCATTGGGTAAATGCCACTGTCTATCAATATATTTTCAAGAACATCTTGATCTGCAGGAGAGAAAGGAATATAGTAGAAGACATCTTCAAATACTCCACAATTTGCTATTTTTGCACAAATCAGTAACATCTAAAAATGTCTAAGGCATATTCTGAAAATACAAATTTGTGAATTAAAACTTATTAGCCCACTGAGCATAAATCTTGATTTTCATTCTACATAAGTTGTTCAACACCATCTATGCATTAGCATTCTTACCATGGCGTAGAAAACGTAGCACACAAACTTGAAGTAAAACTGCACAATGGTCACATGCCTCCAAGAATCAATTAGGATATGTGTTGGTTTAATCATAAATATACATAAGCGCAGTGTATATATTTTAACAGTTTAATATATTTAAATTATAATGAATAAGCAGCAATTACATATGGCTATTTTTGGGCTTATAAAATGTTATCTTCTTATTTTGTGAGACTCTTCCAATTGAAAGCATTCGCTGCATTCACACATGCTGCTAATTCAAGTTTAGGGATATCAGAGAATTCTGCCATGGACTGAAATGGGACCGAATTCCCTTCAGTCCGTTTTGATATGCTGTACATAAGAAAACAGGAGTGAGAAACATTACTGAGGAACATCAGAGGTTATCACCTAGCTTGCTTATTTTATCGGCATAGCTGAGAAATGCGACCAGTTCTATCTTTATCAAAACATCTTCCTGTTAGGTGACAATTCCAAAACCATGGCGAAGTTTATGTTGAACATTATCAGAACCAAAGGAACCAACTCCCCAAATTCACACTGCTATCTTAATTCACTATATTTTAAATAAATTAATGTTGTGCCAAAAAGCACACCACCCCTACATTTTCTTCTGTTTGTATCTTGACTACAACTACCATGTTAATCTACAAGGTGGAGGAGCACAAGGCAGCAAGCTGACACCCCCTAATATGTTTTTGGGGTACCAGCTAGTGAATTCACAACCCTTTATGCCTGGGGGCAGGGAAGCCCAATACAGCAGTTGCCCTACCACATCTGATCTTTACAGTTATGGTTGCCGGATTCAACAAGGGGCAGAAAACTGGTATTTGGAAGGAGAAATTTCAGCAGGTGTGGCTTCTCCTATTACAGTGCTGCAGAAGTGGCAGAAGCTGTACCTGTCTGAATTCTCTCTTCTGTACAACTAATTAGACGCACATGAGTTCTCTTCCACATTGAATCTAAAAACTGTAGGAGAGCAATAAGCTTAGATAAACTTTTTTCCCATTTCTTTCGTGGATTACCAAGCATGTGTAAGAAGTGTTAGATTGGGAGACATCCTTCAGTACTGCGACCTTACAGAAACACATATACAAAGAAGAGGTGTACACCAACTTTTATTCCTGTGATGAAAGACCACTTGCTGCCAGAAGTGGATAGATATATGGAATGAAGATTCAGTTTTTGAGAAGGGAAAGAAATACCTCCAATTATGTATAGGTTCTGAAGCCAAGAACCTAACAGAGAGCAGAAGTGCACATAATTAACTATTGGAATATGTTCTTCTATTAATACCATGGTCCGTACCATCTTGTTCACAAAGAAACATGTCTCCAGGGAAAGGGAGGGGAGAGAACACTCAAGAGAAAAAGAACAGCATCATTTGCCAGGTTGTTGTTTGTTTTTATGTTCAGCAATGAAAGAGGTACCTGGCCTTGTTCCCAACTCTTGTCCATATGAAACTTTTCAAGGACAGCATTGCCTCTTGCCTCTCAAAAGACTTTTGTTATTATAGTACCAAGAACTAGAAATCACAGCAATTGCATAAGCTTGATTTTTAGATTTATGGACTGGGAGCATGCATTATATTTCTCCATTTAAGCAGCACTTTATATTCAATTTCACCCATGAATGTGGCTTATCATTGCAGGACAGAAGTAATTTCTCCTCCCTGCATGAGCGAGACAAGCTGATGTTACCATATTTTTAGTAGTTCCCATGGACTCCGACAGCTTCTTTTCACTTTTGCCTACTGATTCAGACATACTTATCTCAGTCCAGCAAGCTGCCAAGGTAACCCTCCCTTGCCCGCCTTCTTTTCCTATTGAAGTCCCACAGCGCCTGAACAGCCTGTGTACTTTTCACCAATAGTTGACCTTCTGGGATATAAAAGAAGTTGACTTTTGGAAGAGACATATCTTTTGGCAATTGCCTACATAAGCCTGTTGAAAGGAGAAATGCCACTTTTGCAAGATATATAGCACTTGTGTTCCCTTTTCAACAAATGTGCAAGGAAAACCAGCTGAGGTCTATGCAGGCATGTTCTTAATAAATTATGCAAAACATGCACCAGATTACTTAATATGCATAATTCATTCAGCTCACTGATTATTTTTTAACCCTAGCACATACATGGTCCTGACAGTTTCCCATTTACTACCTTCCACCTAACTTCAAGTGGAGGTTACATAATGCCCCCTGCAAATTCGGTAGATGCACAAGGATTAGTGAACTATTCTCATTAGGCATGGAATGCCTTCAGAATACTAGGGTTGCGTTTGACATGAAAACAAGGAAGTAAAGCTGTATGTAATTGTTTTGAAACACAGAGCTAGAGGGGTTCTTTCAAGAGCTCTGACAAAGTTGAAGTCATTCTACCAGGTAAAGGCCAGCAATTGGCAAAAAGGACACATACACACATAGAAGGTCATCAAAATGAATGAAGGGAATGAATATAAAGACTAGACAGAAGTAGAAACAGATGTATGGACTGTGAGGGACAAGCACACAGATTATCCAGGTTTACAAATTACCACTAATCCCCAATTCACCTGACAGCTACACCCAGGTAAGCACCTAAATAGCATCCTACCCAAGCCATTCTTCCCCAATCTAGGTCCCTCTATACATTTTGGCCTACAACTCTCATCACCTGTGATCACTGGACATACAGGACAAGGATGATGGGAGGAGCACACCAAATCATCTGGAGGGTACCAGGTTGGAAAAGGCTGAGCAGTACCGTATGTACAATTAGCCAAGCACTGATCCTGATTACACATACAGCTCAAGGAAACCAGGACCAAACACCACTGTTGGGTTGGGGGGGGGGTGCATGTGAGTATGCATGTGTACTGCATACAACCATCTCTGTTCCCCTTTTGCTTTGAAGGCTATTAGCCCATCAAGGCAGCAAAGGATGTGAGACACACACATCCAGCTAATACAAACGGCTGCATTCTGTCCTAGAGAGCAGTTAACTCCCAGCAGGATGTCCTTCATAGCTGGGAAACATATCTAGCGCCCTATTCTCCCCTTGCCCCTTTAGCTGAAGACAGGGAGAAAGAAGCTACCCAAGAATCTTGTCATAGTGACCGCAAACTGGTTGGAACATATTCTTACGTAAAACAAACTCAAATCCTTAGGAGTCATGATATCTAGAAGAGATATTAAATACCACCACATGTTTTAATTCACTACAATCATATTATCTTTATGTCAGCTAGACAAACTACACATTAAGCACCTGTAAATACACAAGTGAATTTCTTACGCATTTTAGGGTGCTTTTTTTCCAGGGAGGGTGGACAACAGACTTTCTACTTACATTTTAGGGCACTGAAAGCCAGTTCATAGGACAGACGCTGGAACTGCTCATCTTTGAAATCTGGAAGAGATGGCAATGGCCCATTCCCATACTTTACCAATATTTTATCTTGAGGCTTTTCATTATGAATGCCTTGAAAAATGTTAGCAGCATTTAGGTAAATGGAGTCCTGATAGCCATTCTTCTCAGTCAGACTTGTTGAACTTTTTTCAGAAGATAGTATTTCATTTGAAAAAGTCACTTTGTGGACACTTGAAATGTCACTTGAAATGTTATCATTTGAAGACATCAAGCTACTTCTTAGAACTGGCATTGTTTCTGTATTGATGTATCAATATATAATAGGGTGGCAAGCAGAATCCTAAAATCCCTGCAGAAATATGGGTCACATTATGAATTAATTATAAGTCAGTTGTGAAGCATTTTGTCAAGATTTGTAAGAACATAAGAACAGCCATGCTGGATCAGACCAGTCAATCCAGTCCAGCATTCTGTTCACACAGTGACCAGCCAGCTGCCCACAGGAAATCCCACAAGTATGACATGAGTGTAACAGCACCATCCCACTCATGTTTCCCAGCAACTGGTGGACACAGGCTGATACTGGAAGCAGCATATAGCCATCAGGACTAATAACCATTAATAGCCTTCTCCTCCAGGAATCTGTCCAATCCCCCTTTTAAAGCCATCTAAATTGGTCACCATCATTACATCTTGTGGAAATGAATTCCAGAGTTTAACTATGCACTGTGTGAAGAAGTACTTCCTTTTATCTGTCCTGAAGCTCCCACCAATCAGCTTCATGGGATGACCCCAGGTTCTAGTATGTCTCCCTATCCACTTTCTCCACACCATGGATAATTTTACACACTTCTATAAGTTTTACACCATACTTGCCTCTTTTTCAAGCTAAGCAGTCCCAGATGTCATAACCTTTTCTTGTAACAGGGCTGCTCCAGACCCTTGACAATTTTGGTTCCCTTTCCTGCCCTTTTTCCAACTCTACAATATCCTTTTTTAAGTGCAGTGACCAGAACTGTACACAGTATTCCAAGTGTGGTCGCACCATAGATTTGCATAAGAGCAGCATGATATTGGCAGTTTTATTTTCAATTCCTTTTTTAATTATACCTAACATCGAATTTGCCTTTTTCACAGCAGCCCCACACTGTGTGTTCCTCTTGGAATATATACTGCCATAACAATTTGTCCAGGATGTTATATTATTATTATTATTATTAAATTTATTAATCGTCCATCTGGCTGGTCACCCAGCCACTCTGGGCGATGTACAACATACAATAAAACAGTTTAAAACAATAAAATTCTACAGTAAAAACATTTTCTAAAATACCCTAACCCACCCCAAATGCCTGCCTGAACAACCACGTTTTTAATGCACGACGGAAGCTCATTAAAGAGGGGGCATGGCGGAGTTCCCTAGGGAGGGAGTTCCACAGAGTGGGGGCCACCACAGAAAAGGCCCTCTCCCTCGTCCCCACCAGTCTAGCTGTCCTGGCTGATGGGACAGAGAGAAGGCCATCCGAGGCTGATCTTGTTAAGCGGCCTGTCTGGTGCTGCTGGAGGCGCTCCTTAAGATAGGCTGGGCCGGAACCATATAGGGTTTTAAAGGTCAAAACCAACACCTTGAATTTGGCCCGGAAAACAACTGGTAACCAGTGCAACTCCTTCAGCACTGGAGTGATGTGATCTCGCCGGTGGCTGCCTTTAATCAGGCGAGCCGCCGCGTTCTGTACCAGCTGCAGCTTCCGAACCGTCTTCAAGGGTAACCCCACGTAGAGCGCATTACAGTAGTATAAACGAGAGGAGACCAGGGCATGTACTACCGATGGGAGCAGATGGTCGGGATGTTAACATATAGTAATAGCCAGCAGAAAGAAGTGCATCTTAGTATAATTTTAAAGTATTTGTTTCATATCTGATATGTATGTCCGTCCGTAACAAGATATTATTGGATATTTTTGATTACATATTGTAAGCTGTTTTGGATGTGTGAAAACACCGAAAGTCAGGATATAAATTCAAATAAACAACCAAACCAATCATGTCAAGGTGTATGCATATGCATACTTTTTCACTCCAAGAAAAGAAGCAGAAAGCAACACCATTAGGTAGAATTCTGAACTGGTCAGGTATCACAGCTAAGCTTCTGAATGACAGCTAGTATCATCTGCTTTCCATTCTTAAGGAACTGTTCATTCTCTCTTCCCCTCCCACTTTTTAATATATATTATTAAAATATATTTATATAAAAATATAATATAAAAATATAAAAAAAATAATATATATATGGGGAGACTTTCCTTCACTATCATGTAATGCCTGGATAAGCACAGCATATCCTTGTACAAAGTCAGAGTGGCATTCATGCACATTCAAGATCAGTTACTATCTTCATTGTCCCCAAAGTAGCAAAACGATACCCACTTTCTTTAAAATCATCAGCTGAGTGGCAAAAAAACGAATCCCCACAATAGGTCTGTTTCCAGTTTGACAATCTGTGAGCAAAAAGAAAAAAAATAAAGGAGTTACAACTATATATACAGTACATATTTAAAGTTATTTGTTCTCTCCAACACCTAGGCTCTCTGAGGAGCACACTAAAATCCAGGTATATGAGACACATGGAGGGAGATAGGATAGATGGGACTCCAGAAGATACCCACAGGTATAGTTTTGGGCGTTTTTATCAGTCGAGGCTGGGTTAAATGGGATTGAGCTGCACATGAGAATAAAGTGAAGGGAATGGGGGAGCACTCCTTGCTCTGTCCCACAGATACATATACGAACTCCAAGTGCTCACAGAGTAAGCCTAGAAGAGCAACCTATTCTAAACATTTGAGGACACTATTCTAGCAACAGTTTAAACGGTGTAGTCAAGTCGCTAAATGTACAAGAAAACCACCCCTACTGTGGTCCAACTCCGATCAACTTCTTCAATTGAATATAGTAACAAGAAGTCCCCAGATGGCACCCAGAAGAAGCAAACAAATTAATGGAAACTGTTAATATAACAGTGACCAGTAACAGCAACTCGATCCTAGGAACCACAGTGCCAGCAGTTACCTATACCAGCTCACGCACAAGAAATACCAAGCCAGTGAAATGTCATAATTTGTAACATGAACCAAACCAGAGTACTTCAGCAACACAGCCGTGTGTGACAAGGCCATTGTACAGCACAGAAAGAAGAAATGGTGGCATGAGTGGAGATAATGCAACGGAAGATGTATGACTTAACAATTTTGTCTTATGTTATATGTAGTTTTATTATCAGTCTGTCCAGACCTCAGATTAGAAAGGCAGGATAGACATTAATACAGTGTGCCATCCCTAAAGGCCTTGTGGCCAACAAAGAATTTACTTATATTAACAAGCAAGTTAAATTATCACAAGATTAGAACCATCAGGCTGCATAGCAGGGAAGACATGTTCACACAAGTGCAGTAGGGAGGAGAAAGATGTAAGAGAAAAAGGGGTTGATTCACAAGTAACTTCCGCTGCTTTCCTTCCAATACAACTTTTTCTCCCACATGTGAGAAATAGTTGGGGAGAGGCACAAGTTTATTTGGTTGGTGAAGCAGAATATTCATTACAATAACCATTTCCTCATTAACATACAAAAATACTACCAATTTAATACAACAGAGATCACAATGTTATTTTAAAATCAAGTGAGAGGCAGTGAAAATCTCCGCAAGTATAAGGTAATTGTAGAACGTCTCAGCTTGCAGCAGAATCATCAAAAGCCTTTCAGAAAGCAGCACTAAGGAGTGCTTAACACAGGTTAATTTCTCACATGGGTATCACTTCTAAATACCAAAATTGTTTATATCTCTTGATTAACACACAGACTATTTCATGGTACAGGAAGCCCATGATTGGTAATGGGTTGGATTATATGTACATGTGGTTAAATGAGCATACTTTGCCATGCCTAGCAAGTATATCACTATACAGAAGAGATATCCATATAAGAAAGTTATCACCATGAGTGAAAAGGTTCTTCAAAGAATTCCTTACTATCTGAAATCAGATATTTCTTAACCACCTTAGAACAATCCCCTAATGTTACAGTGCTTCTCGTCACAGAGCCCATCCCCACACTTGGCATCCCAAGAGAACTAAATACAGTCTATGATATACAAAAAGGCTAGAATATCATGTAAACTGTATTTTCACAAGAGTTTTAAGAATGAAAAAGCAGTGCATCAAGATTCAATGAATTTGGCAAGTAGAAAATTAGATTCCTGCCCAGCATTGTTCTCAGATGTTTCCTCTCAAAAACATACATGGATTTAACATTCCGACAGAAGTTTTCATGCGAATGTCTTAATCAGTCATTAACAGAAAGTACTCCCTACAACAAAAAAGGAATATTTACCCATGCATTTCCCAAAACTCTTTGCTTAAAAGAAGGGCTTAAAACAACAAGGTACAAATATTACATACCCACTATTAAGGAACGATCGGAGCCCTTACTTTTTGTCTGGTTTGGGGGGGGGGAGTACCCGTGGCAGGACTCCTCTCCCCTTTTGATGAGATGGAAGAGAGGCAGTATTTCGGCAGGTTCGGAGCGTTCCCTGGGCATGAATATGCAGCAATGGGGAGAGGACTCCACCTGTTGAATTTCTAATGTCATACAGCTATGTAAATCAGTGAAGCTGTGACGGGGAGGGGGGCAGAAAACTAAAGCGTGCCAATCCAGTCCGAGAAGTTGGTTTTGTTTTGTGTGGCTTTTTAAATGCTCCCCCCCCCCTTCCCCAGCACATCACACCGTCCCCCGCCAGTCCCCACAACACACACGCGGTCTCAGCATCCCTCGGGGATGCCACTGAATGGGACCCCGTGACAAAAGCTACTTTCCTCACGGTTTGCGGCGGGGGGAGCGCCCCACAACCCGGCGGGGCGGGGCAGAGCCACCACGCCACACTACCCCGCCGCCGCCCGGTGCACCGCTCACCACAGTGCGCTGCGCGCGCTTCGAGGACGGGCTCGCGCGCCACGACAAGCTGCGGGGCTCTCGAGCGGCCCCTCTGCGGCGGCGGCCCTCGCGCCTCCGCCAGCTCCAAATCTTCCCCGCGCTGGCACGGTCCCCTCCAGAAGGGGAGGGGCACGGGCGTCGCCCCGCCCCGCCCACATGCCACACCCACCGCCGTGAAGGAGGCGGGGAGGGAGGGGCGGGGGAGCTCCACCGGCCGTTTCATTCAAATCCGGTCCCTACCATTCACCGGGGGGGGGGGGAGAAGGGCGCGGCTCGCATTGGTTGAACTCGCGACTCGACTCCCGCCTGCCGACTTCCGGGCGCACCCACTTTTTCTAAGGCTGTCAAGGGAAGCCGTTTCTTCCTCTCTACCCCTCCTTTCCCACACGCACCCTTTGCGCAGCGGTGTTACCCCTGGCTTGCCTGGTACTTTGGTAGAGCCTTTGTGATGCTCTCTATGGCAGCCGCGAGGCGGGTTCCGCGAGTCCCGGGCGCGTGCTTGCCGTCCTCTCCGCTGGAGACAGGAGGAGGGCTGGGCGGCTTTCGCGGCGGCGATGTGCCCCTCGGGGCAAAACGCGTGATACACTTATTACCGGGGTGGGAAGGTGGTGTTGCAGTTGTTTCCTAATGGTTTGTAACAGTGGCCCCGAGGCATTTTGAGACCCCAAATGCAAAGCTGGTCCTCCTCAAAGTCAGAGCTGGTCCCGCGGCATCAGAGCCATTTATTTAGATTCGTAGATCTTTTGCACGCGTTGTTTTTGACCTGTTTCACTGAGAACTTTTGTTATAGGGCAATCAGTCAATCAATCAGTGTCCATCTAGTCCGCCCGGGATCTCAAAGAAGGCTCTGGGCCTCTCACAAGCAGAACCGCTATATACTTCGCATCACAACAGGGAACAACGTCGGGAGACTTCCCATATTGGGAGACTTCACACGCCCTGCCGCCTGTCGGCTACCGTGAAGCTTACAGCTCAGACGAAAAACGGAATTCGGATGGGCTGCCATGATGGCAGTGTCCCTGCTAATAAATAAATAAATTAAAAAGTGTCAGCGCTGTGGCCCTGCCAGGCCTGGCTCCACTGCTCCACAGCTACTCAGTCACGGTTAATCAGGGGCATATGTCACTGACTAACCCTGGAACTTCGGTATAGCGAGCTATCATGCCTTTACTTCGCCTTTCTTCTACCAGGTACACAAGAGTCTGCCCTGTGTTTTGCTCCATTTTAAGGAGTTATTGAAAGTCTTCCTACTCCAGCACACTATTACATGTGCGCAGGCAAGAAAGAGATAGGCACCTTTCTAACAAAAACAAAAAAAAAGCTCTATATGGATAGCACTGCTGTGTAAGAAAACCATGTGTACACCATAATATGTGGAATAGCTAGCAGTTTCAAGTGGTGACCTGTATATGTGTATGACACGTCACATACAAAGCACCACAGGTAGAACTTTCCATTTACCTTGCATCATCTCAGTCATTATACTATTCAGTTGAGTCAGTTTATACATTGATAAATATATTTATCGTATTTTCAAGACACAATGTAAACAATTTTAAAAACTTGAACACAATTTATATGAGTCGTATGGTTCTTCAGTTACTGCCAGTTTCATATAGCTATATCACATAACATTTAAAGAAGTAGTATCTTTCAGAAAACTTTATTACGACAGCACATCCTTCCAGAAGGATTTCTGAAACTTTGGATGGAAATCCTGGATCCTCTTGTTTATACAGGAGAGGAAAGGGAACACTATATAAATCTACCTTCTTTGGCCATTCCATTGGCCAGCCCACACTGGTGTGTTAGTTTCTCCGATAGTGCTAGTTGCCAGATGTGTTCAAACCATCTTTTAACTGTGAGTTTGGACCTGGATTTCCGATGCTCTGCTGGTACCATGTGTGCAGCTGCTAGGAAGTACATAACCACATCTTCGTGTATAATTTGAGGCTGTTGAGAGTAATGCAAACAATGGGTTTAGATGGATTAATTGTTGAGTTATATCAAATATGACTCCAAAGACCTTGGACCAAAAGTCCTCTACCTGATTACAGTCCTACCGCATGTGCATGAATGAGCCCTCCCCAACACAGAGGTGATCTCTTTCCATCTATGTGACGCAACCCCACTGGTGTAAGTTGCCATCTATGCACAAGCTTCAGCACTGATTCCTTGATCCTTGCTGAGATGATGCATAGACATATCCTGGACCACATGACTTCCCACTCAGTGTCTAATATTGGAATTCCCATTTTCCCATACCATTTTTAACTCTTTAGTGTCCCCAAAAGTAACTGTTGCCAGCATATCATATTTCATTGCAATGGCCCTTTTTAGTTCCTCTTCTTTCTGTATGCAGAGATTTTCATACTTAGCTAGGGAGCATAGGACTTCTTCAAATTGCAATCATTTCATTGTGAATGCTCTCACTTGATACTGTTGAAACCAATTTACTTTGTATCCTTGAATAGTTCCATGATCCTGGCTTCTGAGAGAGACTGGCCCCTTTCTAATAGATTTTCTCCCTATATATTCCCCTAGACTCCCACTCAGCAAATTCCTTATATTTGTTTGTATGCATGAATTTAGGATGATCTAAAAAGAGAAGTAGAGATGACATTGGTGAGGCCAACATTTTTCCACATTACTTCCAAACCCATAGAGTTGCTTTTAAAAAGGAAGGTTAACCTTTGACAGCACTGATGGTTTCAGTGGTAGGAAGAGGACTGTGCTTATTGATGGATCCTGTTGTGAGAGCTCCATCCCCACCCATAATTCTCTGCCACCTCAAATTATAATGAGTTCAAATTTCCAGGGCCAGATGAACCACATCCTAGAGTAATAAAGGAACTGGCAGAAGAACTCTTGGAACCACTATTTATTATCTTTGAGAAATCATGGAGGATGGATGAAGCGCCAGATGATTGGAGAAGGGCTAATGTTGTCCCTATCTTCAAAAATGGCAAAAAGGAGGAACCGGGGAACTACAGATGAGTCAGTCTGACATCAATCCCTGGGAAAATTCTGGAGCAGATTATAAAGCAATCCATCTGTAAGCACCTTGAAAACAATGCAGTGATTCTTTGAAGCCAACACAGATTTGTCAAGAACAAATCCTGCCAGATTAATCTGATCTCATTTTTTGATCAGGTAACCTCCCTTGTAGACTGTGGGAATGCTGTGGGCATAATATACCTCAATTTCAGCAAAGCTTTCGACAAAGTGCCCTATGATATCCTGATTAGAAAACTAGCTCAAAGTGGGCTAGATGAAACAACGATCCGGTGGATCCACAGTTGGCTACAGAATCGGACTCAAAGAGTGTTCATCAATGGGATCTTCTCAAACTGGGGAGAGGTAACGAGCGGGGTACCACAAGGCTCAGTCCTGGGCCCAGTACTCTTCAACATTTTTATTAATGACTTGGAGGAGGAGGTGCAGGGAATGCTGACCAAATTTGCAGATGACACAAAATTGGGCAGGATAGCTAATACCCTGGAAAACAGAAACAGAATTCAAAGTGATCTTGATAGGCTGGAGCGCTGGGCAGAAAACAACAGGATGAAATTTAATAGGGATAAATGCCAAGTTCTGCGCCTAGGAAAAAGAACCCAAATGCACAGTTACAAGATGGGAGATACTGGCTCAACAATACTACAAGTGAAAAGGATCTTGGAATTGTTGTTGATCACAAGCTGAATATGAGCCAACAATGTGATGTGGCTGCAAGAAAAGGCAAATGCTATTTTTGGGCTGCATTAATAGAAGTATAGCTTCCAAATCCCATGAAGTACTAGTTCCATTCTACTCAGCACTGGTTAGGCCTCATCTTGAGTACTGTGTCCAGTTCTGGGCACCACACTTTAAGAAGGATGCAGACAAACTGGAGAGGGTTCAGAGGAGGGCAACAAAGATGATCAGGGGACTGGAAACAAAGCCCTATGAAGAGAGACTGAAAGAACTGGGCATGTTTAGCCTTCAGAAGAGAAGACTGAAGGGAAATATGATAGTGCTCTTCAAGTACTTGAAAGGTTGTCCCAGAAAGGAAGGTCAGGATCTCTTCTCGATCATCCCAGAGGGCAGGACATGGAATAATGGGCTCAAGTTACAGGAAGCCAGATTCCGGCTGAACATCAGGAAAAATGTCCTGACTGTTAGAGCAATATGACAATGGAACCTATTACCTAGGGAGGTAGTGGGCTCTCCCACACTGGAGGCATTCAACATGAAGCTGGACAGCCATCTGTCAGGGATGCTTTGACTTAGATTCCTGCACTGAGCAGGGGGTTGGACTTGATGGTCTTATAGGACCCTTCCAACCCTACTATTCTATGATTCTATGATTCGATATGCACTAGTTGTTTCACATGGGCTGAATCATAATAAAGTTTGAGGTTAGGTAGACTGATCCCACCTTGTTTGGTTTGCCTATACGTGGCTCACTTGTTTAAGCGAGATTTTCCCTGTCGTTACTGAAGCCCGCTAGTAAATTTTGCCAATTCTTAAAATATCCCTCTGGAATTTCTGTTGGCAGAGAGTCAGTTCATACAGTTAGCTGAAAGTAACCAAGCACTGAGTTATGTATATGTATGTGTGAACCAGCCTGTACATTATATACATGTGATTGGTTTACTACATGGGAAAGGCATCTTTGAAGGAAATAGCCCAGTCGTAATAAACAGTGCCAAGAGGAAGAAAAGTACCAAGTTGTGCAAGGTTTTACAGATTTTTCCTTTCTCTGTGTGAACTATATGAGAGGGGGGAAAACAGGAGTGGATTTCCTGGAAGATTACAAGGGGATCAACAATGCTACTATGCGGCTTAGATATATATACTTAATTACTCACTTATGTGAATTATATTGGAGTTGAACAACATAAAAAGGTTATTGTTCTTAAATGAGTATGTAAACAAATCCTGAAATCAAACTGTGCCTTGTTATGTCCCCTGTGCACATTTTCACTACCATTGCTATTACTGTCCCATTAAGAGGGGGCAGGGAGGATGAAACAGCTTTAATACTGGTTTGAATTGTTTACATCCATTTTAAAACTATAAAACATGACAGAGCGAGCTAAATAAATAAATACTAACAAGTTGACTTCTGCCTCACTTCCTCAGATGCCTACTAAAATGAAAAGGTATAGTAAAAGTATACTAATGACTTCTCACCCAAATCCTAGCAGTTTTATGTAGATGTTAAAAACATGGGGAATGAGATGAAACTGAAGGATCCAATATGTCAAGTCTCAAAAAGCAGAGCAACAGTTTCCAAACAGCAACATCTGGGATCTACCTGACAGGTAGGCGCTAGGGATGTACGAAAGTGACTTACCTTTAACAAAATTTGATTCGAGGTGGGGGGGAGGCGCTCTGTCCCTCCCCCCGAAATTCTGGCCGGGGGGGGAGGCGCTCCGTCCCTCCCCCCCAAAATTCTGGCAGGGGGGAGGCACTCCGTCCCTCCCCCCTGAAATTCTGGCCGGGGGGGAGGCGCTCCGTCCCCCCCCCCGAATCCTGGCCGGCCGGGTGCACAAATGGCAGCGGCCATAGCCGCCACTGTTTGTGTCCCTGCAGTCAGCCGTGATAGGCTATGTAAATGTTTACGTAGCCTATCACGGCTGATTTAAAAGAAAAAAACGCGCGTATGCAAATGGCGGCACCCATGGGCGCCGCCATTTGCGTTCCTTATTTTGACACATCTTAGTCTACGTAAACATTTACGTAGACTACGGCGAAAATAAGGCGAACGCAAATAGCGTAGACGCTATGCTACTTGCGTTCCCCTTATTTTCGCCGTCTTAGTCTACGTAAATGTTTACATAGACTAAGACGTGTCAAAATAAGGAATGCAAATGGCGGCGCCCATGGGCGCCGCCATTTGCGTACGCGCATTTTTTTTTCTTTTAAATCAGCTGTGATAGGCTACGTAAACATTTACGTAGCCTATCACGGTATTTTTTTAAAATCTAGGCGTAATAGGCTACGTAGATCTTTATGTAGCTTATCACGTTTTTTTTTTTTTACTGGAAATGGCGGCGGCAGTAGCCGGTCGGAAGACCGGCAGCCACTGCCGCCAGAGCCACCGCCACCAGGAAGATTCGCCCAAGATAAGTCCCGTCCCGGGGAGGGGCGGGGGGGCAGACCGTTTCGCCACCGATTTCGGGGGGCCGAATGCACGGGCATTCAGCCTCCTTGAGATTCGTGGTGAACTTCTCTGACATCCCTAGTAGGCACAAAACCATTGCAATGTAATGTCTCCCACATCTAACCCAGCCAGGTAACTTAAGAAGGATTCAGCCACCAAAAGCCATTGGAATGGTCCAAGAGAATCAATACCTCATCAATCTCCCAGCATAGGCTATCCACCAGCACAGCCAAGGCAGTTTTGGTTCTGGAATCAGACTTTAAGTATCCAGAAAATCAGTTTCATCCTTTGAATTTATTTATCATTTAATTTATTTTAAAACCTATATCCCACTTTCTCAAAAAACAAAAAAAGAAACCTGAAGCAGCTTACAACACTGAAATATACATACACTAAAATCAAATCCACAAAATGCGTGAAACAACAGTCAGAAAACACCAACATGATAAAAACCAAAATCATAAACTCCCCACAAACCAAAGTGACTGCCTACCAAAAAAAAAAAAAAAACATACTGTCCAAAAGAAAGAGAAAACTTTTTCCCCAGCTGAAGCCATTCCTGAACAACTAGGTTTTAGCCAAATGTACTTCAGACGCTGGTTGGACAAACACTTCTATTAGTTCCTTATAACATTCTTTGTTTAATTGAATTAATCTTAGGTTTTAAAATCTTTTCATTGCGGTGATGTCATTGTAGGTTTTTGTTTTAATGCTCTGATACTTTATTTTAAATGGGAAAATTCAAGGTCAGTTATGTGGTTTGAATTATTTCTCACAGTCTGTATAGACCTCTTAGAATTATTCTCCTTTAAATGCTTTTAATAGATGTGGCGCTTCTCCAGAGCAAATGTACACATTCTTCACATACTGTGTAAATATAAACTTCTAATTTCCTCCTTTCCTTCTCTGTTCCATTAGAAAAAGTCACAGACACCAGCCACAATATTTCAGTCATTTGATATGTGAGTTCGGCACTTGGAAGAGCAGACATCGAAGGAGGCTTACTACAGGAGAGTCGTCCAGCTGAATTTAGCATGCTTCTTATGGCAGCAGTCAGGCTGGGCTTTCAGTTCAATGCAACCTGGCCATCTGTCTTGGCAAATTTTTGGTTTCAAATCTGCTTGCAAACGGATCTCTCTTCAGAACACTGGCTGCTATTAGAGCCATCAAAATGAGCCAAATGGACCATTAGTTTGACTCACTATGGCAGTTTTATTTGGCATAATAAATCAACAGGAACTGTCACGGTGACAACACACATTTCCTTCAAAGGCCAGTTTTGTCAAATCCCAGTGGCCCATCCCTTCTTCCAAAAGGTAGCACCCGGGCCCTTTTGCCATACTGTGCTAGAGAGATTCCCCATATTGAAAGCAAGCCCGGTCGATAATTAAAAGCTAATAATCAGGTTTTATATGGTTAAAAGCCAAGACGTAATTGTTTAAAGGTCATAAAACTTTAGAAATAAGTTTACCCCCCCTGATAATTTTTCTCTTCCAATTTTGAAAAGAGAAGTGACTTGCACTAGAATAATATATATATTACGGCGCAATCCTATGTGTGCTTAGACAGAAAAAATTCCTATAACTCCCAGCACTCCCTAGCCAGCAATGCTGCCTTATTTTATCCCATAACAAATATGAATGCAAGTTTTATGTCTAATTCTCATACTACTTTTTCCTACATGAAAAATGCATATTGAGATACAACGCCCCCCCCCCCCACACACACACACTATATGAGAATGACCACCATAGCAATATATATTTCAACCTTCTAATCTGTAAAGGAAGCAACAGATATGAGTAAAGGAATTTCTTTCATTTTTGCAAAGCACAACAAAAAGTATTTAGTTAAACTTCTTGTGGGAGTTGTGTACGCACACAAATTCTTTTGAAAACCTCCCTATGGAAAGTCACCTAGAGATGTATTTTAAAACCTAAGCATATAGTCAAGTAACCTTTTTAAATATGAATAATACAAACTAACCTCCAGCATCATCTCTAAGTGGGTTCAAAAGAGTGGTTTTGTATTTTGAAGCTCAGACCCCTACCTCTGCCTTATACTTACTTAGTTTCTTGGGCAAGTTATTTTTCTTGTGTTTTCACCAGTTTGCCTTTTGGGAAATGACTATTTTGTGACCAGTCATGCCCACTATGGTAGCCATTTTATGCATGGCAACCATTTTGTGAGAGCACCTACAACACCCCCTCAAAATTCTGAATGTGCCCACTGGCCCAAAAATGTTGGGGAGCCCTGAGTCAGAGTTTTACCTTCAGTTGTTGAACACAAGAGAATCAAGTTCAAAATCTTTCTATCCCATGATGTTTATGGGTTGACCTTCATCAAGTCATTTTAACTGACTTCACAGAGTTGTGATGGAAGTGGAAGAAATGGAAAATACATGAAAATAGAAATGCAAGGCATGTTGTTCATTTAACAGTGCTATTTACATTATTTATCATAATAATATATCAGGGTTCTCCATTTTCTTGGATGTATTTAAATATTTAAATAATGAAATGAAGTAAAATAATTATTAGCAACATTGCTTTTATCATACTGTCTTGGTCTTGTACAGCATAGTTCCCAGTATAATTCAGACGTTTCACATCTACTATAATTGCATTGATCCACTGTAGCCATGGCCTTTCTTGGATTTATCATTAGATCAATGATAGTTCATTTATGGTCAAGAAGCAATTTGCGACTGCTTTTGATTAGTAAATGCTTGGATAGGCAAGCCAATAAAAACAGCTCTTCAGAAGGAACAGAAACTTCCTGCATACAGTGAGATGGGGAAAGAGACCACCGTTTATAATATATATTAATATAGTACGAATGAAGCTGATTCCTATCCCTAGTAAATATCTGTAGGATTGAAGCCTTAAGTATGTGTTTTCCAGCAATGTCCAATGGCATTACAGAAATGGGGTGTTGCACCATTAATTCTGCGTTTTGTCTTTTATACTTCTGCAGATCTTAGGGTTTCCTTGAGCATGCAGCTATTCACTCTTTTTTCTCAGTGGCCCCGTTTGGCTCCAATCATGTTGGCACTCATCACCTGAGTTCACTGTTACAGGGAGTGATACATACATCAGTTGAAGCACTGTACACAGTGCTGTTCCACAACTTGGTACTGGATCTCAAGAATAAGAGTTACCCTTGGATACTATAGTAATGAACATCAATGGAGGGGGAGGGAAACAGTACATTACAAAATGCAAGATTAATGGCCAGTATGCTTACCTATTTATCTTTGCTCTACTCTTCAGAAGAGTTCACTTTGATCTCATTCTGGGTGCAGTAATTTGCTTTTGAAACACTAACGTCACTCGGCTAGGTGTGTGCGTGCATGCCACAGAGACTACATTTTCACCCAGCATTTCCTGTACAACCATAGATGACCTTTGTGATGTCACCAGTAGTACAACCAGCAGCACAGCATTAGATTCTGCTGCTCCAAAGAGAGAGTATGCACAGTCATAGAAACCCAGCTGTTTTAGGCACAGCAGTATTGTCTTGAACCTCAAGCAGGTGGAAGGGTGGAATAAAAACTAGCAATGTATCGTATCATGTATCACTGGGACTGGGTAAAGCAGTGTCGAAACACTAATGAAGGGACTCACGGTTTTGCAGATGCATGGAAAGGCGTAGCAACGGGCAAGCACAAAGTCATCAAAATAAAAGCCACTATCTTTTCACAGATTGTTGTCCATTCCTTGAATATGTATGTAGTAGAAAATCCAAACTAAAATGCTTGCAAGTCTTATAGTTCACGGTATATGTTTTTAGTGCAAAGCAAGCCCCAGTGAGTACAATGGGGTTACTTCAAAGTACAAATACATAGGATGGCAGCATTGGAACACATCAAATGCGTCTACCATTCCATTCCCCATTTTATATGGGAAAGCCAGCAGCATCATAAAAAAGGAAGATTTCAAATGTCTCCCTTTGATAACCCATCTTCATTCTTTGAGATATGGCTTCCAGGTTAACAATATTCTTTGACATGTTTTAGGTTCATAATGCATGTGCTCAGAGAGTTCTCACCGGAGTCCAGGGGTTGAGGTCAATGGGAATGCTGCTCATGTATGCAGAACTCTGCTCATATTTGCAAAACAGGGTATCAAAGCTCCTACGGATGACCTTATTGCTTCCAGCTGCAGCTGAGGGCATTTGGCGAACCCCAACACAGGAGTCTGTCACTGTAGGCCAAGGGCTATCATGAGGAGGGCCATGGCTCAGTGGTACAGCACCTGCTTTGCATGCAGAAGGTCCCAGGTTCTATCCCTGGCATCTCCAGGTGAGGATGGAAAAATTCCCAGCTGAAACCCTGGAAAGCCACTGCCAGTCAGTGTGAACAATACTGGGCTAGATGGACCAAAGATTCTGATTCCATGGGCTGGTTCGCATGATCAAACAGCCCACCTTGGCTTATTTAAGCTACAGTGAGCTGCAATGCATGCTGCCTTATTCTAGGGTTATGAGAGGGTTATTTAACCCTTGCACAACCCCTACCACCTGGGTTTGCACATGCATGCAGTGGCACACGCTGCAGCCCACTGTGGCCTCAATAAGCCACAGAGGGTTATTTGATTGTGCCAGCATAAGATAAGTTCCTATGTTCCTAGGCCCTTGAGAATAGGGCGGCCACTTATGCATCACCAAAAAAAGAGGAAATGCATCATCAAAAAAAGAAGGGGCATATATATTTAGATACAGTTTGCATCTGCTAGTTTATATGTATATAAATGTATACATAAATACATATAAATTTTGAAATAATTACTATAGTTAAAACAGGAACACAGTACATCTCACACTGGTGGGGAAGAGTGTGACCAGGTGCCTGTGCGCCTGTTCAGTCTGCTGTCCAGGTGCCCAGTGTGGATGGGCGACTTCAAGGCCTCTGCAATTCCTTCTTCAGGAGCTTTATCGTTAAACCAGACCTGGACTGGATAGACCTTCAGATAGAGGATGCCTTCAAATACAGGACTGTCCTCCAACAGCCCTTCAGTTACCGGATTCTCCTCCATAAAGTAGGACACATCACCACGTTTGAGCTAGCCACCATTCACCAACCCAGTAGCAAGAGGCTCATATGGAGAGTACGGAGATTGCGGCAACAAGACTCACTTGCGGTCTACTTGGTGGGGTGAGGAGGTTGATCCACTATCTTCCATCCCCACCTCAAAATGGCACTCCCAGTAAACTAGGCAGAGTTCCCGTGGGAGGTGGCAAAGCGGTGTCTGGACTGTACCACTTTAGGCTGCATCTGGGGACTCACATGATTGACTATTTCTCCATACAAAACATTCCCTTCACACAGAAAAGTAATGTGAGTGGGTAGGGTTGTAGCTTAGCCATCTCCCTGACATGCTAGTTTTCTATTTCTATTTTTTATAGGGAGCATGGATCCCAAAAGGGGGGCAGAGGGGATTACAGCCCCCTCCACAAGATTTGGCCAGGGTGGGCTGAGCCCCCCCCTCCGCCCAGAGAAGTTCAGGGAGGAAAGGGTGCTGATTACTGCTGGACTACAACTCCCAGCATTCCTGACCAGTGGCCATGCTGGCTGGGGCTGATGGTAGTTGAAGTCCAAAACATCTGGAGTCTGGCACCATGTTGGAGAAGGCTGTTTTCATATGTACTTTGATAGTTACTAGTTCTTAGATTTCTTTCTTTTTTTAATTACAGTATCCATTTGATTGTGGTAAACTAATTTCAACAATATTGAATGTGATCACATATCACTTTATTATCTGCCTATTAAATAAGCAGGTGAAACAAATATCTGAAAAACACGCAACATTCATCATGTCCTGATTGCCTTGAGCCCCACCCCATATCAAAAACATTTCCAGGGTCCCCAGCACAGAGTGGCATTCAGACATGTGTAACTCCCCTCCTTGCAATCTGAAGTGATACAGCTCAGACATGGGTAGATCACCTCAGCATGAACTAAGTTCCAGCTAGGGGATTCTTTGATTCCCCGGAGACTCAGAACAAAGGCATACATTCTACACTCAGTGGAGGGTGGTGGCTCCAATGTCAGTGGGGCGGTGAATCCATCCCAGTTTTCAGTCAGAACCAGTCAGGACTCTAAAGGAGCTATCCAAGGTGCTCGCATAGCTCCTTTAGAGTTCTGACTGGTTCTGACTGAAACCCGATGCAGATTCACTGCCCCATCGACATCGGAGTCAACAGCCTACACTATTTCATAAACAGAGAAGGAAACTTTTGAGGAAATTCAAAAGCATTTTTAAAAAATCAAACAGAATACAAAGCAGCAGCCTTTTTAAGTTCTACATGCTGGCTGATGTCCAACATATCTAGAGGGCACCGGGTTGGGCAGGCTGCTCCGCAGGAACTGAAGCCCTATACGGGCATTCAGCTGCACACCCAAAAGTCTAAAAGGTGGTTTCATTATAGAATTAAGATCTGAGCACTACACGAGGAACTTCCTTTCCTGCTTTTCCACTACATAACCTTTAGGCGGCACTGTGCTATAGCAGAATAGCACAAATACAAAAGAGGAAATCGCACTTTCTTTCACATTCACAATTAAATACCACATTTCCCCACTCTAAAAAAATTCATCAAAAGTGCTGGTTAGACACAGAAATGAAACTGGAGGGTCGCGTTGTCATCTAAAGAACCCGTAAACAACCATGAGTAGAGAATGACGAGTGCATGATAAATGCCTTGTGTAGAAAAGCCCTAGGACCAGTTGTCCTTAAAAGTTCCCAAATGCTGAACTCTCCCCCACCCTGCCACTCAAAGCAACAGTTAAAAGCTTGTCTTACAGATGAGTCCCATTTCTGCAAAATTAACTCTCTCTTCAGAGTCCTCAAGTCCAATTTTAAAAAAAAAAGTATTTTAGCCTTTGAACATCTCAGGTCAAAGCCATGGTGACTGATAATTCTAATTGCTCACAAGAGAGAGAAACCCTCCAGAAAGATATGTAATTGTTAGGAAATTTTAATTTGAGGCACGGCATTTTGTTGCAAATAAAGATAAAGACCAAGTTATTAGGTTCAGATGTGGAACTCTCTCTGCATTCAAGTTTTTCCTCTCTAGTTTCTTTGACACACTATACAGAGAGAAGCATGCTGTGAAATTAAAATGTAAATTTAAATTCCCCCACGTTAAGGAATCTTGTTTCCAATCTATGTTACATGGGACAGCCCTTTCCATGTAAATCCCACTGAAGTACATGTTTTGCAAGATCCATATTCTGTAGCATTATCTCCCTGTAATTGGATTTTAGACACATCAAACAATATGAGAAGAGCCTTGCTTGATCAGACCAAAGGCCTATCTAATTTAGCATCCTGTTTCCCACAGTGGACAATAACACATCCTCACTGTTCTTCCCCAGGAATTTGTATATCGAAACGTATTGCTTCAGAGCCTGGAGATAGCCCATAGCTATCATCACTAGTAGCCATTGATAGAATTATCCTCCATGAATGTGTCTACTCCACCAGTGCGGCTGGTGGCTCCGATGTCAGTGGGGCAGTGATCCACTACAGGTTTCAGTCAGAACTCTAAAGGAGCTATGCAAGCACCTTGGATAGCTCCTTTAGAGTTCTGAGTGGTTTTGATTGAAACCCAGAGCAGATTCTCTGCCCCACTGACATTGGAGCCACCAGCCTCCACTGTACTCCCCTTTTAAAGCCATCTAAGTGAATAGCTATCACTACGTCTTGATCTTGTAGCAGCAGTTTCCATAAGTTAACTACATGCTGGGTGAAGAAATATTCCCTTCTTGCCCACCAAACTATTTCTTTGGCTGTTGATCCCATGTTCTAGTATTATGCGTGAGGGAGAAAAACACCTCTTTGTTCACTGTCTCCACACCAGGTGTGATTTTATAGACTTTTATCATGTATTGTCCTCACTAACTCTAACCAAAAAGCCCCAAATGTTGTACCCTTTCCTCGTAGGGGAGGTGCTTCAACCCCCTGATAATTTTGATTGACCTTTCTGCATTTTTCCAGTTCTATGATATCCCTTTTCAGATGTGCCAACCAGAGTTGTACATGGTATTCCAAATACGGCTGCATCACAGACGTGTATAAGGGCATTACAATGTTGGCAATTTTATGTTTGATCCCTTTCCTAATGAAACGTCACATAGAATTTGCTGTTTTCACAGCTGCCACGTATTTGGTAGACATTTTCACTGAGCTACCCTCCATGACCCCAAGATATCTTTCTTGCTTAGTCATTAGTAGCTCAGACAGGGTAAATGTAAAGTTAGGAATTTTGGGCCCCAACATGCATCATTTCACACTTACTTACTTTGAACTGCATTTGCCATTTTGTTGCCCATTTTACCAGTCTGGACTGAAAGATCATTTTAGAGTTCTTCATAATCCACTTTGGTTTTTACCATCCTGAATGATTTTATGCAGGGGTGTTAAACTTCAGGTCTGTGGGCCACATCCTGTCCATGTGGGGTCCCAGTCTGGCACTCTGGGTTCCCCAAAAGGCCCTGACCCCTTCCCCCGGCCCTGACCCCTTTCCCTCAACTGCTGCTCATTTGGTGGCTTCCTGGCTTTTGCATGGTTTATTTTCCCCATTCTAAAAAGTATCTTAAGGCTTAATTACTGGCAGTAAGTGCTGTTAGCTGACATATGGTGGCATTTGGGGTATTCTGACCCTAGCACTTTTCCTTTGGCTCTGCCCACCACTGAAACGCAGCTCCTGAGAACTTCTCCAAAACTGAATTCAGCCCTTGGGCTGAAAGAGGTTCAGCACCCCTGGTTTAACGGCATCCACAAACATAGTCCCTTCACTTTCTACTACTCACTCCAGATTGATTATACAACTACAGTAGATTATTGTTCTCAAGGGATTTCATATTTTAATCAGGTCTAGCTACCAGCCTTGCCCTTAAGATGCTTTCACAGATGTTTTCCAGCAGGGCTTTATTTAAGTCAGGGCTCAGCCCCATAAACTATTATGCTTATATATTATCCTTCTTTCAGGTGCCTTCTGTGGAGCTCCTGGATAATCTTCAAGCCAGGCTGAACCTTGGCTATCTTCACACCTGGCATTTTATTCCACTACAAACAGTTTCTTTTGATTCCTGATCCTTTCCGGGATTTAGACTGGCCCTGTACACAGGCATCTCTCATAGTGCGTCCCTCCACATTATATCTTTTCATGGCTGGGTGAGCTGCATGGAACAATCAGGACAGAAGGGGGCTGCTGGCTCCATACCCCCTCCCCTCCAGTGATCATTTGTTCCTGTACCATGACTGATGGCTCCACCCCATCCCTCCACTCCTTCACAGCAGGAGGGAAGTCGGAAAAAATCTGGATAGCAGGCTATGGGAGCTGATCCCCTCCTTCCTCTGAGGGAGAGAGTCTTCTCGGTGGCTTACCCTGAGGTTGCCGGCCCTGCTAGTCCTTCTCTGCTAAATATGTCAGTGTGTGATGGAATTAAATGCAGTATATTGCTTGCACTACCTAGTTTGAAGGGTATACCGATTTCCAGGTTCCCAGCTACAGAAGTAAGAAATCCACAAACAGACTTGTATACAGTCAATGCACCAAGCCACCCCTAGCAGCCCCCGACCACTTCATGGGGGGCACCTTCTTCATTAGATCCGTCTTGCTTCCCCCTACCCCTGCACTGTTGTTGCTCTTCCCCCTTATTCTGGCTTCCCAACGACCCTGCAAGGTGGGCTAGGAGAAGAGATAGTGGATGGCTAGGTGGGAGGGAGGTACGATGGAAAACCACCTCAGCATTACTGCCTTATCTAAAACAACTCCACATCCCAAAAGGAAACTATTAAAAATGACCATTCCAAGCTCTGCATGATGAATTTATTCAGGGAGGAGAAAAGGCACTTTTAATACCCATTGAAATCCTAACTGGCAAGCCGTTGTCCTGCGTGGCTAAGAGAGACTTCCCCATCACCTGGGAGGGAAAAAGCCCATCAAACTGGTGAGCGTCAATGGGAGGGGGAAGTTCCAAGTAAATGCATTGAAGGGGATGCACTCCTATGCATGCCTACTCAGAAGCAAGCCACACATATTTCAATTGCCCTTACTCCCAGGAAAGGAAGGCCTTACAGCCAATGAGTTTACTCAGAAGTAAGCATTGGTGTGTTCAAGGGGATCTTGGAACCCATAGTGGAATGGGAGGCAGAAATGGTCACTGGAAGCCTGATCAGAGACCCGCCCCCCCCCCTCACCAATTTGTTGTCATGACAATGTTATTCAACACTACCCAGCAACACCCCCTAGCACACGCCCACACAAAGCAAGACAAAGCACTAAAGGGGAAATACCCAGCAGGGAGGAAATGGCGATTTCAGTTGCAAGGACAGAAAATGCCAGATTTTCCCCATTCTCAGATAACACGGAAAGAGGTAGTGGAAGTTGTGAGATAGCAGCAGGAGAGCAGCAGTGTCATCTAAAACTCCCATGAAAACCAGTGATTAAAGAAGAATGATCCTGCTAAAAAACTCAGGTGTGAAGAAAGCCCTTATTTAGCTTTAACAACTTGACAACATGCTACACCCATAATCCATCTTTTTTGGGTCAGGGCTTAACCTCAGAGTGTGTGATATTCCATGGAAGAACAGAGTATCTTTTAACATGTTCAGAACACATTTCTCTTACTGCCCCCACGTGAGGGCTTCCTTGGCAGAGGACACAACCTCTCACTCTAGATCTGAAAATGAAGTGCTGAGAGCTTTTTAAATATCTGAGAACTATCAATGTGTCCCCTCTGACCCCCGGTTTCTCCCCTGCCATTGGAAATCTTATTTTCTCCTGCCTAAGGTTAGAGAGCATACAGTTAATCAACTTGTCCTCCTGTGACTTACCTATATAACTTACTTATTGATCATCCTCATAGTTCTCTGAAGACACTTTCCACATCTTCTATGGATGCAATGGCATCAAAACACTACTTCCGAAACCATATTCTGGGACGTAACTATGTGCCGTAAGAAATTATGGCCTTGCTTCATTCCAACCAGTTGGTGGTGGTGTGGGAATAATTCTGCTGTATCTCTGTATCCACTGTGATTGGATCTGTCAGTGGCAGAGCAACTGCTTTGCATGGAAACAGTCCCAGATCCAGTCCCTGGCATCTCCTGGTAGGGCTGGGAAAGACACCTGTATGAAAACCTGGACAGCTGCTGACAGTCCATGTATTCTTGGTATAGGATTACTTCCTATGATACTTCAGTCACTCCCAATGCAGAGATATGGCAGAATAATCCACCCTCAGAGGAAGCTGCTGTCTCTCTGTCTGCATCCTTGCTCTGCACTTGCTTTCTTCACTTGCTAATGCAGCAACATTGTAGGGCTGTTTGCATGACAAAACATGATTATTTAACCCACCGTGAGGCTGCAGCCCATGCAGGCTGTGTGCAGCTGCCATTTTGAATATGCAACCCTCACTTGGGGGTTGTCATGTCATGCGAAGCTGGTGAGCATGGGTTATGAGAGGGTTAAACAACCCTCGCATAACCCATGGTGTGTTTTAGGGTTATGTGAAGGTTGCATAACCCATGCCTGTGGGTTCACACAACATGACAACCCACAACTGGGGGTTGCATATTCAAAATGGCAACTGCATAACCTTAAAACAGTATGGGTTATGGTAACCCACACTCACTGGGTTTGCATGACATAACAACCCCCAAGTGGGAGCTGCATATGCAACTTGGCACCATGGGCACCACAGCTCATCATAGGTTAAATAATCCACAACGAACCATGGCATGTCATCCAAACCCAGACAGAGAGTGGGCTCCTCTTAGGGCAGAATTCTTACCCTTTTCACATGCAAAAATGAAGTGTTCCTCCAATTCAGCCTTCCCCAGCCTGATGCCCTCCAAATGTGCTGGACTACAACTCCCAGCCAGCATGGCTGGGGGACGTTGGGAGTTGTAGTCCAACACATCTGGGGGGAACCAGGGTTGGGGAAGACTGCTCCACTTAATGCAATAAAAGGATGTGCATGCTGTCAGAAGGTTGAGAAACACTCAGCTGAAGGAACATCTAGCAAATTTACTCCTTTTCGCTCATTTCAGACTCTTTTGATTTTGACAGCAACCCCAGCAGAAGACGCGAGAATGAAGCAGGAGTGCATACAGTTAAAGATGTGTTTATTCAAAATCTCAGTTCTAAGATCTGGTTCATTAGCTACTTTGCTATGATAAGTCATGCAAAAGATCCATGGTAAGTAGAAAATTAAGAAATGGAATCCTATTGTTCCAACCAGAATAATTTCCAGTGGTATCCTACTACACATGTTTACTTAGAAGTAAGCCCAAGTGAGGTCAGTGGGACTTACTCCCAGGACAGTGTGTATATAAGACTGCAACCTTGAGTAAGAAATTATCTCTTACTGGCCAATATCATCTTGGTATTTTCGTAAATAAGTTATGACTGCCACCTGCTGGAAAACTGGCAATATAAGAATTTATAATGGGTTTACCCATGGTAAATTCTGTGGCATCCATATTAGCACAGTTGTTATAATCCTAGACAAACAGACTAGAATTTCTTTAAAAATAAACAACCCCATGTCAGGGATTACAATTGGACTACTTATTTTACTATGTATATAGCTTTGACTAAGCCAGTCTTTGAAAAAGAAATGAATATGTGTAAGAGAAGCCATTGTGATGTATGATAGATTTGGGCCAGGAAGACTTATGTTCAAATTCTCAGTTACAGTGGAACTACACATTACTTGCAAATGCATGTAACAAAATTCTGATGGGTCCTTCTTTTAGAGAAAAGCAACTTTGGAAAAGGAGGTAACATTCCCTCTCAGCCATCTTTTCTCAGATTCCTGACATATGTCTGGAACTACAGGAGGAGCTACTTTAGAGGGGGCAGGCCAGAGAGGAAAATGGTGGGCAGCAGAGCGGTTAATCACCCCTCATCCAACACTTCTATACTCCAAATCATCCCTATGAAGTTGCTTTTCTGTAATACACAGCTGGAGAACTCGTGGCCCTCTAGATGTTGTTGGACTCCAACTCCCGTCAGCCCCAGCCTGCCTAGCCAATGGTGAGAGATGATGGGAGGAGGAGTTCATCAACATCTGGAGGGCCACACACTCCCCAGCCGTTGTAGATGTGGCCAGTATATTATATTATGCTTCTTCCATTACTTTATTTCCATGCTTGAAAAAAAATCCCATGCTACATTCCTTTATGGCAGTCTGCTGTTAAAGGTTCAGGAGCAAACCTCATAAAAAGAAATGTTGGCAACCCTAGGCTTGGAAAAGTCACCAAAATCTTTTCTATACGAGAATTAAACCTTTTATATGGCAGACACTAGTGAGAATTAAACTTGACGGTCTTGACCATCAGCCCTGGTGAAAGATCTCTCGCTGCCTGAAGAAGGAAAGAACACGCACTGCCATATTGTGCCCCTTCCTCCCTGATTGCTGCTGCTGCCTCATTGCACCCATTCCTACTGCCACCCCTGCCATCCCTTCACATATCCCTTCCCCTGTCCCCCACCGCCCCATATCTTTGCCCCCATGCCGGCTCTATGGAAAGCAACGTGACCAGAAGAAATGGCTACCTGGGTCCCACAAGAGCTCATGAGAGCTTGCCCAGGTCTCATGAGGCCCAAGAGAGCTCTCAAGAGAACCTTGCAGCCCCTTCTTCCAGTTGTGCAGCTCTTGGTGAGGGAAGCAGAGGGTGGGCAGCTGCTCCAGAGAGCCCCACCAGCTGCACTCTCACTGCAGCAAATGCCATGGCAGGAGAGCAGCTGGTGGGGTTCTCTACAGCACCCACTAGAAGAGGCAGGGCAGCGGTGATGGCAGGGGGGCCTCCTGGGGAACAGCAGCACAATTCACCACCCTTCGGCTCTGCTGCCTGATATGGGCATCTCACCCTTCTTCAGGAGTGGACCAGCCCTGTTGACCATAGAAAACAGGATTGTAACCTATTTTCTGACAGGTGCCTTTGCATGGTAAGTAGGCCCCAAGTGTGCCCACAGAGCAGAGAAGAGACTTGGGTACACAAAAGGAGGAACTGCACACTAACTAGAAAGGAAGAATCCCCAGGTTGCAATCTAGTAATCCCTCAGGGTGCTCAACTCTGAAAAGGCTCCCACAAAATTTCCATCACAGAGGACCAAGGAACAATAGGTTTATCACATGTGCACTAAACTGCTAGAAGGTGAGTAGAGACTTTACCCTCTGTTTATTACAGTGTGTAGCGATGCTCTCTGAATGCTCTCTGTGCCAATACATTTGTGTATAATGCCCATCCTACCCATACCGAGTTCAATGGAATTTGTTGTAAATCGGAATTGCAGCCGCCCCTATTTTAAAAACTTTCCAGGATGTGCCTAGTTGGTTTTGGGGTTTTTTATCACAAAGAAAGCTTTATGCCTTTTGCTACCTCAGCAGGCAAAGAGGTTATGAAGTTATACATCATCCGACTTCTTTCTCAGTAAATAATTCAATTGCTCTTGTCAATAATTATTTAAGGAAAATCTTTGAAGGATTTTAAACTAAGCTGTTTGCTTTTAAAATGTTCAGTGCCTGAACTTGAAGAAATGCGAGACAAAAGTGTTATGTCGACATAGGTAAATAGCAGAGGTAGAAAGACCAGTATGCATTCTACAAGGAGAAAGAGAAGTAAACAGCAATAACGTTATGAATGATATTTTCAGGGCCGGCCCAACCCTAAGGCAGAGTGAGGCGGCTGCCTCAGGCAGCTAATTTTGAGTGTCATGAAAAGGCAGCAAACATTTAGTTATTTAGGATGCAATCCTACACATGTTCAGACAGAAAAAAGTCCAACAACTCCCAGAATGCCCCAGCCAGCATATAGGAGTTGTAGGACTTTTTTCTGCCTTTACATGCATAGGATTGCACCCTCAATTAATTAACGTTGTATTAATGTTATTATTGGTGGAGGTGCTATAGCTCAACGGCACATCTGTTTGCATGAAGAAAGTCCCAGGTTCAATCCCCATCATCTCCAGGTTCAGCTAGGAAAAGATCCTCTCTGAAACCCCAGAGAGCCACTACCAGTCAGTGTCGACAATACTGGGCTAGATGGACTAATGGTCTACCTCAGTATGAGGCAGCTTCCTGTGTATTTTTACTGCCAGGGAGAAGAAGAGGTGCTTGTGGGATCTTTTGCCTCAGTATCAAGATATCTTGGGCCATCCCTGGATGTTTTCCTATACACACAAAAAAATTAATGTCTCTCTATGTGCACCAAAGTAGTCCCACTAAAATCATCAGGTTGTAATCTTAACATTATACTATACTCTGAAAATCCCTGAAGAAGCAGAAGAACAGGCAGAGGTTGCTCTTTCCACGGGTCCTTTGGTCTGCCTGCCTGCCGCAAGAAGCAGTGCTTCAGGTGTGCTCGACAGCAGGTGGGGGTCAGACAGATGAAAAGTAGAAGGTAAGAACATGTGGGCAGGGGAAGCTACAGCTGCCTTGACTCCTACTACATACCTACTGTACATTTAGGGCACAATCCTATGCATGTTTAGATAGAGAAAAGTCCTGTACCTTCCAGCATTCCCCAGCCAGCCATGCTGGCTGGGGAATGCTGGACGTTGTAGGACATTTTTCCATCTAAACATGCATAGAATTGCATCCTTAACTATTTAAGAAATCTCTAGGCCACCTGTCTATAAGCTCAGGACAGCTTAGAAGAAATAAAATAAAACCACAATGAAAAAACACAGAAAACAGAAAAGCTGACAGCCTCGTAAAAGACAACTCCAGCTTACCACTCATACATATATTTTCCATTAACTAGAAAAGCCATAACCTCATATGAGAGAGAGAGAGAGAGAGAGATTTGCAGTATCTCCTGAACACAGAGGAGACACATCCTCTGAATTTGGAGGGTCAGGGAAGATTATGTTACAATCTGGGGGGCTTCACCATAAAAATTCTGTTTCTACAGCTACAGTCAGGGCCAGAAATACTGGAACAAGGATAACTGTTTTGGCAGTTGGCCTCTGTACACCACCACATTGAAGTTGAAAGGAAACACACCCAGATAGGAGCGAAGTCAGGACTTTCAGCTGTAATTCAAGGGATTTGACAAAAGTGGGGCACTAGCCATTCAGGAAGGATAGCAAGTGGCATACACACACACCCATCATTGGTGGCTCATAAGTAATGGAATGAATGGCTGACAAGCAGCTGCATGGCCAAGTGTGGCCTGTTTCCTGGGTACCCCATGACCGATCAAGCCATAAATAAATGGCCTGGAGGTGGTTCTGAGTGTTACATTTGCACTGTTCACTGGAACCCCCAACATGAGGTCCAAAGAGGTGTCCATGCGAGTGAAGGGGGCCATCATTAGGCTGAGGAAACAAAATAAACCCATCAGAGAGATCGCAAAAACAGTGGGACTGGCCAATACAACAGTTGGAACATCCTGAAAAAGAAGGAATTAACTGGCAAGCTCAGCAACAGCAAAAGGCTGGGAAGACCACAGAAAACAACTAAAGTGGATGACCGCAGAATTCTGCTCATGGTGAAGAGCAACCCTTTCACAACATCTAGCCAGGTCAAGAACACTCTTGCGGAGGTAGGCATGTCATTGTCAACATCTGCAGTCAAGAGACAGCTTTATGAATGTAAATACAGAGGCTTCACAACAAGGTGCAAACCACTGGTAACGCTCATGAACCGAAAGGCCAGATTAGCCTTTGCCAGCAAACACCTAAAAAAGCCTGCCCAGTTCTGGAATAAGTTTCTTTGGCCTGATGAAACCAAAATTAACTTGTACCAGAATGATGGAGGAGCCTCGTCCTCTTTTGCATCTGGTCATCCTAGCTAGGGTGGGAGCTAGGGTGGCCAGTTATGCATTTCCCCAAAAGAAGGAATGCATCACCCAAAAAAGGGAACAGTGGTTTGCATAACATTTGCATATATAGATTTATATGTATAGATGCAAATGTAGAATGGGTCAATAAAATGTAGAATGGGTCAATGCAAGTCAATAAGACTTGCAATAAGTATCCTCAAGCATGGTCTATAATTTAGCCTCTATTTTTTTTTCCTTCAGGGCTTGCACGCTGGCCTTGCTCCCCTGGATTCCTGGGCCCCAGTAAAGTGTACCTTCCCATGTTTGGGCCCTGCTTGGAGATATGGTTTTTCGTTTTTGTCATATATTTGACACAAGTCATGGCTTTAAATATTATACTTCTCAGTTGTTTGGTTTATTACTTATTGGTATATGGCTTAGTGGTTAAGATGCTGAATTGCAGACCGGAAGGTCGGCAGGACAGCAGTTCGAGACCCGAGTGCTGCGTGACAGAGTGAGCTCCCGTCTTCAATCCCAGCTTCTGCTAACCTAGCAGTTCGAAAGCAAGAAATTGCAAGTAGATAAATAGGTACTGCTTCGGTGGGAAAGGTAACAGCGTTCCGTGCACTTCGGTGTTCAGTCATGCCAGCCACATGACCATGGAAGCGTCTTCAGACAGTGCTGGCTCTTCGGCTTAGAAATGGAGATGAGCACCACACCCTAGAGTCGGACACGACTGGTTGGGGACACCTTTACCTTTTTATATTTTATATGGGTTTTTTATCCTGTATGCTGCCGTAAAGGTGGTCTAAAAATAATTTTTAAAAACAGTAAGTTTAGTTTAAATAACGTATACAAAATGAAACAAGTCTGTAAATTCCAAGGCTGCAATCCTATGCAGAATTGGGCACTCCCAAGCCAATTGATTTTGATTGATCTCATTATACCAAATTCTCCATTGGACTGGCCTACAGTAGGAGGAAATATAGAATCATAGAATAATAGAATAGTAGGGTTGGAAGGGGCCTACAAGGCCATCGAGTCCAACCCCCTGCTCAATGCAGGAATCCAAGTCAGAGCATCCCTGACAAATGGCTGTCCAGACTCGTCTTGAAGGCCTCCAGTGTGGGAGTGCCCACCACCTCCCCAGGTAATTGGTTCCATTGTCATATTGCTCTTACAGTCAGGAAGTTTTTCCTGATGTTCAGCTGGAATCTGGCTTCCTGTAACTTGAGCCCATTATTCCGTGTCCTGCACTCTGGGATGATCAAGAAGAGATCCTGGCCTTCTTCTCTGTGACAACCTTTCAAGTACTTGAAGAGTGCTATCATATCTCCCCTCAGTCTTCTCTTCTCAAGGCTAAACATGCCCAGTTCTTTCAGTCTCTCTTCATAGGGCTTTGTTTCCAGTCCCCTGATCATCTTTGTTGCCCTCCTCTGAACCCTCTCCAGTTTGTCTGCATCCTTCTTAAAGTGTGGTGCCCAGAACTGGACACAGTACTCCAGATGAGGCCTAACCAGTGCTGAGTAAAGGGGAACTAGTACTTCCCGGGATTTGGAAGCGATGCTTCTATGAATGCAGCCCAAAATAGCATTTGCCTTTTTTGCAGCCACATCACATTGTTGGCTCATATTCAGCTTGTGATCGACAACAATTCCAAGATCCTTCTCGCTTGAAGTGTGGTTGAGCCACGTATCCCCCATCTTGTAACTGTGCGTTTGGTTTCTTTTTCCTAGGTGCAGAACTTGGCATTTATCCCTATTAAATGTCATTCTGTTGTTTTCTGCCCAGCGCTCCAATCTATCCAGATCACTTTGAATTTTGTTTCTGTCTTCCAAAGTATTAGCTATCCCACCCAATTTTGTGTCATCTGCAAATCTGATAAGCATTCCCTGCACCTCCTCCTCCAAGTCATTAATAAAAATGCTGAAGAGCACTGGGCCCAGGACTGAGCCCTGCGGTACCCCACTTGTTACCTCTCCCCAGTTTGAGAAGGTTCCATTGATAAGCACTCTTTGAGTCCGATTCTGTAGCCAACTGTGGATCCACCGGATCGTTGTTTCATCTAGCCCACTTTGAGCTAGTTTGCTCATCAGGAGATCATGGGGCACTTTGTCGAAAGCTTTGCTGAAGTCGAGGTATATGATGTCTACAGCATTCCCACAGTCTACAAGGGAGGTTACTTGATCAAAAAATGAGATCAGATTTGTCTGGCAGGACTTGTTTTTGACAAATCCATGTTGGCTTCGAGTAATCACGGCATTGTTGTCAAGGTGCTTCCAGATAGATTCCTTTATCATCTGCTCCAGAATTTTCCCAGGGATTGATGTCAGACTGACTGGTCTGTAGTTCCCAGGTTCCTCCTTTTTACCCTTTTTGAAGATAGGGACAACACTAGCCCTCCTCCAGTCATCTGGCACTTCCCCCGTCCTCCATGATTTCTCAAAGAGAATAGACAGTGGTTCTGAGAGTTCTTCTGCCAGTTCCTTTATTACTCTAGGATGCAGTTCATCTGGCCCTGGAGATTTGAACTCATTCAAAGTAATTAGGTGTTCCTTGACCATATGCCTATCAGTCTCAAGCTGCAATCCTGCCCCTTCAGCCTGTACTTCGCCTTTGCCAGGGGGGTCATAGACCCTCTTTTGGGAGAAGACTGAGCCAAAGTAGGAATTGAGCACCTCTGCCTTTTCTTTGTCATCTGTTATCGTTTTGCCATCCTTATTTAATAGCTGAACCACCATTTCTTTCCTCTGCCTTTTACTATGCACGTAGCTGAAGAAAGCCTTTTTGTTGTTTTTATCATCCCTTGCTAACCTCAGCTCATTCTCAGCTTTAGCCTTCCTGACGCCATCCCTGCAATTCTGTGCTATCTGCCTGTACTCTTCCTTTGTTACTTGGCCTTCTTTCCACTTCCTATATGTGTCCTTTTTTGTTTTCAGGTCATCCCTAAGCTTTTTGTGAAGACACATTGGCTTCTTCGGTTGTCTTCCACCTTTTCTTCTTGTTGGAATTATTTGTGATTGTGCCTTGAGAATTTCCTTTTTTATAAGCTCCCACCCATCTTGGACTCCTTTTCTCGTTAGCGTTGCTTGCCATGGGACCTTACTGATCATTGTTCTGAGTTTATTAAAATCAGCTTCCTAAAATCCAGGGTACGCGTTTGACTACACTCAGCTTTTGTTTCCCTTAGAACCAAGAACTCAAGTACAATATGATCGCTTTCCCCCAGAGTTCCTGTAACTGCTACTTTATCCACTAAGTCATCTCTGTTGGTTAGGATCAAGTCAAGGATAGCCGATCCTCTAGTTCCTTCCTCTACTTTCTGTAGGAGGAAGTTATCCGCCACACAAGTCAGGAATTTCCTGGAGGGGCCATGTTTTGCAGAATTTGTCTCCCAACAAATATCGGGGAAATTGAAGTCCCCCATTACTACTACATCATGCTTCCTTAAAACATTGGCTATTTGCTTCTCAAAAGTTTCATCCTTGTCTTCTCCTTGATTGGGTGGCCAGTAGTAGACTCCGACCACCAGGTTCCTTTTATTCTTTGCTCCATTTATTTCAACCCAGATGCTCTCAATGGGGCTACCTAGCTCCTCCTCCTGTATTTCTGTGCAGAGATATGTATTTTTCACATATAGTGCAACCCCACCTCCCTTTCTGTTCCTCCTGTTCTTTTTGAACAAGTTATATCCTTCAACTGCTGCATTCCAGTCATGAAAGTCATCCCACCAAGTCTCAGTTATATCTATCAGGTCATAATTTCCCTCTTGTATTAAGAGTTCAAGTTCGTTCTGTTTGTTTCCCATACTCTGGGCATTAGTATATAGACATTGAAGACCATGTGCTTCATAGTCTGGCTTTCTTCCTACATGTGTCTGAAGACTATTATTGGGCGCTATCAGAGCTGTTCTCTCCGTTGCAGTGCATGCGCCTACGTCCATTGTTACCCCCAACATTACATCTCCCTTCCCTGTAGGATTCAGTTTAAAGCCCTCCTGATGAAGTTCTTCATGCTGTGGCCAAACACATTCTTCCCATCCTTTGTGAGGTGCAACCCGTCCCTAGCCAACAGCCCATCTTCCAGGAAGTATAGCCCGTGGTCCCAGAATCCAAATCTCTCTCGTCGGCACCACCTTCGTAGCCAGTCATTCACCCGGAGTATTTTTCGTTCCCTTTCTATCCCTCTTCTAACTACTGGAAGGATGGATGAGAAAACTATCTGGGCCCCAAAGTTCTTGAGTTTCCTTCCCAAAGCTTCAAAGTCTGATGTGATCTCTTTGTAGCTCTGCTTGGCGGTATCATTTGTTCCCACATGGATGAGAAGAAAGGGATACCTGTCAGTGGGCTTTATGAGTGCAGGCAACCTTTCAGTCACGTCTCTAATCTGTCCTCCCGGGAGACAACATACCTGGTGAATATTAAGCATCTTATTATAATTTGTATAGCATTTTTCTATTGTCTGTTGTGTTGTATGCCTTAAAAGTTTTTTTTTTTTTAAATGGCACATTGAGGCTGTAATCTATGCTCACTTACCTGAGAGTAAGCCTCATTAAACCCAATAGAGCTAACTTCTGAGTAGACATGATTCTATGAAGAGGATTGCACTGTCAGTGGGGGAATCAACCCATAACCCTGTTTCACCCCATGTATTTTCCCACTGAACCTAACTTAACAACTACAGACAAGTCTACTTGTGGTCTACATTATTTTTCGTGTGCTTATTTATATAACACTTTCAATGTGCAAATGAATAATTAGAGTCGTCAGCTTTTTTCGTTGTCTTGCTGCTGTGCCTTTTGAAGCAGTCCTGCATGCAGATATTTAACAGGTGAACCATTTTCTGGCATAGTTATAAGTTTTTCTGCCTGACATCCAGCTATAAAAGTCACTGGACCAGGAATGGTGAAAAAGCCAGCAACTTTCTCTTACTCAAGTCTGAATCTAGAATTCTTGGTGTTTACAAGGGAGGTAGGCCTCACAATGGTTGAATCAGTCTGATATTAAAGCCAAATATTCCCATTCTTTTGGCACAAAAGCCAAAATTTCTCAGAACATAATTTTCTGAGAATTTTCTCTCTCCCCCTCGCCCCCCAAAAGAGGGCTATTTTGTCAAATATCTTCCCGCACATTCTTGTGGTGGCGACCATTTTTCCTCACAATGCTCTGGAATGATGCTACAGCTGGGGCATTGTGGGGAATACAAAATGGTGGCTGGGCTGCTAAACACAGGAGGTCTGTTGTTGCCTCTTGTGGTAGGAGCAAAAAAACCGAAACAAACATTAGGGATGGGGGAGAAAGCCATCCCACTGCCATTGATAATAGTGAGCCTTTCCCCCCTACCTGTTGGAAAATTTTGCTCCCCTGGAGAATATTCAGCAATCCCATTTTACTGCCTGAGAAGAGAGTAGAGAATTTTGGGATGCTATTTTCACTCAGCCCTTTTTTCCATGCAGTCTATAGTCATTTGCCCAATGGCCTCATGTAAACTTCAGCCACAAATGAATTAGATCAATCAAGAGTTGTCCCAACTGGAAAAAAAATGCCCCAGGAAAAGAAACTTCAGATATTCACATGAGGTGCCTTGTCCTGGTGAGCAGGGATGACAGTCCAACTGTAGAAAAGCTTCAGAATGGACTGCACTGTACAGATAGAAGTCAAATGACGACTATGCTGCTCTCTTTGGCAGGTGATGGTAGCATCTTGCAGAGTGAATGTGTAAAGGACTCCAACTTTAAGCAAAGAACTGAAAAGGAGAGCAAGTGAAAAACCCACTAGTTATTACCAGGAAAATGCTACCTAGGGAGAAACCCCATTAAGCTTTCAGCTGTCCAGTACAGGGGCCTATCTTCACGGATAATTTGCTTTGGATTGGGACTGTTTGGAGGTCCTTTGTGGCACATGACATTGTGGCCAGTCCGCAGCCACCCAGGAGATTACCTGAGGGAAAGCCACATTTTTGCATACTTTTAATCCATTTTTTTCTTTAATTTGGGTCCCCTGAGATTCCCATCCCTCCACTTTAAATTCAGTATGATCAGGGGCTTCCAAGAGGTGTGTCTTTCACCTGGCTCTGTCCTTGATAACCTAGGTAATTAAAGTAACTAGCTTGCCTTTCCAACACATCAAAGTGCTAGAGCAGTCTTTCAAGTCTTCAGAATCACGCTTCACTTCCTTTTCACCAGTGGGAGTAACTAATTTCCGCAATTACACACTTCTCTGATGTTTGCGTTACCTCACTTCTCTGATGTGTGAAGTCACTTCTCTGGCATCATGCTACTTCACTTCTGTAATGCAAATCACTGCAAGCAGGGAGAAGTGCCCAGGGAAGGAGAAAGGGGGTTTGGAAGCTATAAGTCTGCAACAGTTTGCTGGACTGGGGCGAAATTGCAGGGGGAGGGGGATGCTCTCATAAAGAGCCTTCAGATGCTGCACTGGAGAAGCGAGGATTTTGGCTTCCTCGTGCAAAAGTGCACACATTGAGGAAAAGTGGGTGGCAGCAATAACTCTGTGACACTTTGCTGGAATTGAATTGTGAATTAGTTACTCTCCATTCATAATAACGTAGTAGCAGGTGGAGCCTGGACAGGGGTGGGATACAAGCCCCTCTCATTGGTTGAGCAGCCCCTGTCAAGATGATGATACTCAGTTCTACTCCCCCCACCCAGAAGTATGTGGGGGGAGTTTCAAGTGCTGTGTGACTCATGAAAACTGGATTTAAAAGGAACAGTACGCTTGGCTTTTCTTGATTCGTGTTTCCCTGACAGACCAAAGCCGATTCCATGAAAATCCGGATAATATCCCCAACACGCTTCTCATTCCATTATCATGAAGATCCCCCCAGGATTCAAAATGCCCAGCTGAGAGCAGACTTCATAAAGCTCAGCCTGCAATTCACTCTACGAACTACGTGGCCTAAATGACTTGCCATAGCAGAAACTGGGAAGAATTCTTCCATTGAATCTTAACTTGCTAGAAGAAGGCCATGTGCTAATTAACTGAGAGTGTATATAGCATAATATGAACCTATCTACAGGAAGCAACACATTCTTTTTCTGCTGCATAGCCAGCTCCACTGCCCGCCCACCACTTTTCCAATTAGACACTTACCTGGCACAAAATCCAGCATTAAGTTTTGCCTCCCGCATGCTTTGGACAGATTTCCAGATGATCAGGGTCAGTGCCATGGGTTGGTATTGTTGGGCACCTGGCAAGGCCCACACCAGAACAGAGACCCATTGCCAATCTCTATAGCCCCCCTGGCCCTGCTGCTTCTCTTTCTTGCTGCTGCATGTTCACCTGCCCACTCTCAGCAAGCAGTGAGAGAAGCAAGGAGCAGTAACCTCTGCACATCTTGTCTTCTTTTTCTTACTCTGGAAGGTAGTGCCCACAGGGCCAGGTAAGCAAATCCTCCGTGAGGAGGAGGAGTGAGGAGGAGAAGGGAGAAGGCAGTCAATCTGCTGAGACAATCATGCCCAAAGGCCTCCCAAAACGTGGAGCCAACCCTGATTCCAACCACCTGACATGTTTATCCAAATCCAGCTGAATTTGCTTCTTGTTTTTTCATTGTAACAGATTATTATATTATTGTTGGTTATCTTGGAGGCCTAGATTTGACTTTTTTAAAAAGCAGGATATTTTGAATCCATAAACAAACACTTATTTGCTACCTTAAATATTTAAAAAACTGGAACATTGCTTTAGGTGTCGCAAGTTTGTCGCAAGAGCTAGCTGATCTACACTCTGCACAGCCAGCTGGAGAAAAGAGGTGATTTCATGATCGCCACAAGGGCCGACTATCTCCATTGCCAACTTCTACTGGAAACAGGAAGAACTGGTTGCTCTTAAGTTTAATTTCCTGAGGAAGGTTGTTTCATCAAAATGGTGTGAGTGAGGATCTGCAGCAGGCCCACCATTTGAACAATGTATGCTGTCTAATGTATGTGGCCTGAAATGACCCAATGCCTGTGAAGAAGAATGGCGTCATATGAATTGTCATTCATCACAAAGGTCTTGACAGATTTCCTCCCCGCTCAAAAAATGGAATAACTTCCTTAAAAGCCAACATTTCACAAAGAGCCATTGTTAACAATATGGAGAACGAGCAAGAGAGATCAACAATATTTTTCCATTCCTGTGTTGCATATGTCTGGAAAAGAACCAAATATCTACTAAGTCTTCAGCTGCCAGCGATCTGGCTAGGAAGGTAGAACTTGTTCTCAAGGACACAGGTATAAAACCGAGCATCTGCCTACTGGAGTCATTGTTTCCATAATTTTATGTCTGGACGAATTTCCACAGTTTGTTTCTGGAATTAAGTGCCCTTTGTGCCATACACAAATGTGAATTTATGTTTTTGTTGCTTTTCAGTGAAAATTTCTGCTTTTAATTTATTTTATCAAGTGTTCCTTACCAGGAATAGTGCAGTGGAGAAGTAATTCTTATTTAGAACAGAATATTTATAAACTTCAGGAAATGTCTCTCTTCATTTAGAGGAAAGAGGCATTTTCCTTCTTATAATGCAAATTATAGATGCATCGTCATTCAGATTTCATTTCATAACAGTATTAGTGGGTTAGCAATATAGATCAGGAGTGGGCAACTTGTGGCCTTCTGCAAGACCATAAGAGGAGCCATGCTGATTAAGACCAAGTGTCCATCTAGTCCAGCATTCTTTTCACACTATGGCCAACCAGCTACCTGTGAGAAGCCCACAAGTAGGATATGAATGCAATAGCACCCTCCAGCTTGTGTTCCCTAGCAACTGGAATAAGGCTGGGGAACAAAGGCATACTACGTGTGAATACAGAGGTAATATATAACCATCATGACTGGTAGCCACCGGTAGCCTTATCCTCCAGATGTTGGGCTTCTTCACACAGAGCTTTTATCCTGCTTTTGAGATTGGTTACTCATGGAAGTTTGTGGGTCCTTTAGATGACGTCGTCAACCTCCAAGGTGTCTCCCGTACTAAAGGACCTTTATTCCATTTTTTTAAAAGATCAGAGATAATGAGCTATCAAATTATAGCATTTGAGTTCAGCTTGAGTTCCCTCATGAAAAAGGAAACACTGCAATAAGAGGAGCTAGAGGACAATGCCATCTAGTGGCTGTATAATGAAACACATGGAAGACTCAGATAAGGGGGGAAAGGAGGGGGAAGAAGCACACGTAAAGAGAGTCCGTCATGATCCTGCATTTAAAATGGAAGCAGAAAGCCCCGTTTTAAATGCAAAATTTTAGGCTGGTGTAGAGATGCTCTTGCTGAAACTCCCATCAGCCCTAGCCAGCATAGACAATGGTGAAGGATGATGGGAGTTGCAGTCCAGCAACATCTGGAAGGCCACAAGTTGCCCACCCATGATATAGATAGAAAAAAGCAGGCTGACATCTCCTAAAGGAAACTTCCCAAGGCCTGAAGGTACATGGCTAGGAAACATATAGCCATACATTTCCATCAATGGTTTTCAACTTCCTACCCTCAGGTAACATTTTCTCCATTAATATCTCTCCCAAAGAACCCCCATTTGTCTCCCATGAAACTCTAGCATGTTGCAGTTTATTCTGGAGATTATTCTAAACTGCATTCTTAGATATCACAAAACACTAGACATGTTGGGCCGTGCCATAGACAAACTGAGGTTGTGCAAACACACCCAATACACTCCTGCAGGCAAGCAAGCTGTCTTTCAAGGAAGTTTGCCTACCATTAATAAGCTTCCAAGGAACACCCAAGTTCCCCAGAACCACAGCCTGCAAACTACTAATGTATCTGTTACTTCTGGTTACCAAGTGTGTAACAATCACTAACTAAGAAGTTATTCTTCCTCTCTTCTGCATTTGAAGTGATTTGGAAAACAGGGAACAGCATTTTTGGTCCTATGTGTCAGGTTTGGAACTGAGCCCATACAGCCCCAAAGCAGCTCTGATTCTGAGCAAGAGCTACAACCCGTGGGAGAGGAGCCCGCTCGTCTCTCAGAGGCACAGCTGCAGGGTGAGGCCCCCCCTGTTCGCATTCCTGAGAGAGATAGTGACCCTGGCAGCGAAACAGCGGGAGATCGGTTGTTGCTAGACATAAGGCGCCGGCGCAGAGAGAGGCATGAGGTGGAGGGCGCCGAGAGGAGGCGCTCAGCCTGCTTGGTGCTACAGCAACGGCTGCATCCCGATGCCCCCTGGGTAAGCCTCCCCTCCTAGCCCATAAGTTTCAGAGCTTTTCCCGCCCGTCTCCAAACGGGGACCAACTGCGTACATGGAGCTTAGGTTACTCTGCTATGATACACTATGCAGTTCCTTGCTTAGTCGCTGGCAATTAGCATCTGAAAGAGTTATTAGGGTGTAATGGAATAAAGCCTTGGAAAGAATCCCATTTGTCTGCGTCTTGTTTTGGCTACTGGAGGGGACTTTAAGAGGCAGCTAGGCGGCTCCTGACACTATGCTACTCCAGGGACTATATGGAACCTAAGAATTTCTGGGTCAGACCAATAAGCTCTTCTCCAGCACAGTGTGGCCTCCAACAATGACTAGCCAGGTACCTCTGGGTCGCATCCCCTGTTGTGTGTTTCTTGGCTTCTGGTAATCAGACATGCTTACCTCTGGATACAGAGGTACTCGTGTCTAACAGCCTTTTCAATTTACAAAAGATAACAGATCAAAAGACGTGCAGTTGACATATCTTATTAACTTGGCTTGTTAAATTGTTATAGTTTTTAAGGTTGTTTTTAATGTTTTTGATTATGGTTTTTATTTGCTGAACATTTTGTAAACTGCCTTGATTGGTTTCACAAAGGTAGTACAGAAAAGTAATAAATAAATGATAAAAGCGCAGCAACGCTGCTAAGGCAGAATTTGGCCCAACGGCTCATGTTCATGTTTACTATTTATATTTGCCTTTTAAGGCAGAAAAAGAAATTATGGAAGAAACACTGGGTTCCCTTATAACAGAGATGGGAAATGTGAGGCCCTCCAAATGTTGTTGGACTGCAACTCCCATCAGCCCTAGTCAGTATACCCCATCGTGAGGCATGATGGGAATTAAAGCCCAACAGTATCTCGAGGGCCACCCATTCCCCATTGCTGCCTTTTAAGGCAAATGCCTGCTAATAGGAGGAAAATTCAGGAGAAAATTGGTGAGCAAATGTCCTTCCAATAGGCTGTTTTCTGCTAGCTGGAGAAAAAGCAGCCTGGGAGAAACATTTGCAGGGGGAAATCAGCAGACATGGAAAGAACTAAGTATCCCTCCTGCTTGCCTGCTGACCCTTCTCTTTAAGTGCCCCCATCTTACCCATGCATTCCTGTTATCTCAGAAAAATGTGGGGTTGATACCACGCATTTGCCAAGATAACGTTAAACTTTGCTCTAATACTGGCTTCACAACTGAGCAATTTTTCTCAAAATATAGTCAAGCTTGTTAATTTAGGGAGGAAGAGCCCTTAGCTCTTAAAGTTGCAAATCAAAATGCTTTAGGAGTTCAGAGGAAAATTATTGGATCACTTGGATTTGCTCAGTTCTACCCAGAAACTTTATTTTCTGCATTGCTATTTCTAGCCACACGTGGCAGGAGGCTGGGGAAGTTCAAAGTTTTCTGTCTTTTGTCACAGCTTGCAGCAGTAGCACTTTTGGCAACTGTCCTCATTTCATTATAGTGCAGTCACACGATAACATCACAAAAGGCTGACAGAGCATTGGCCTAGGGAGACCCAGGTTGAAATCCCTCCTCAGGCATGAAGCTCCCTTTAGACCAGTCACTCTCTCTCAGCCTCACATATCTCACAAGTTTGTTGTATTAAAATGGGGGTAGGGGGAGACTCATGTGCCAGCTTGCGTTCCTTCGAAGAAAGGCAGGATATAAATGTAATAATACATTTCAAACACATGAGCAAACATAGGGGGAAAGTTTCGGAAACATCAAGGAAAGGAAATTATAAACATACTCTTCTCACCTGTAATTCCAGGTTGCTGTTCTAGGGCCAGCTCAAAAGCAAGAGCACAAGATCCACTTCTACCTAACCCTATGTTCTGATGTCACAGAGACTGCATACCAGGTTGTGCCAGAAGAAAGTTGGCTCCTCCCCAAGTTACAGCCTGACCACCAGCTCCCTTCATGATTGGTTAGTCCGTGACTGATCTGATGCATGTTTACGTGTCCCAGTGACTTCAGTAGGAATGGAGTAGCAATCTGGTGCTTTCCATACAACTCCCATAAGCCTTGATCATTGGTTATGCTGGCTAAGGTTGATGTGAGTTGTGATCTCAAACAGCTGGAGGGCACTTGGCTGCCTACCCCTGCAGTTGGGCTTATGCTCAATTAAGTGTGCTTAGGATTGCTTGGCTGATGATATATATGCAAAGGAAGACGTAGGGCAACTCCACACTAGCCTAAAATCCTGCATTTAAAATGGGGCTTTCTGCTTCCATTTTAAATGCAAGATCACAATGACTCCCTTTTTCATGTGCTTCCTTCCCCCCCCCCTTCTCCCCATATCTGAGTCTTCCATTACCTTTCATTGATCTCCTCTTCTTGCTGCTTTAACTATTTTCACGGAGGAAACTGAAGTGGAACACAACAGGGTAATTTGATAGCTCAGTATCTGCAATCTATTTAAAAATGGAACAAAGTGCATTTAGTGCACGAGAGGCCTTGAATGATCACGGTGTCATGCAAACTTCCATGAAGGAACAATCTCAATCACAGGATAAAAGCTCAGCGTGAAGGGGCCCTTAGTTATCTGTTGTATAGAAGAGGGTTTGTTTATCAGGTGCAAGTTGAGACAAAAGAGTGAAGAAATCTACCCTGCTGAAATTCTCCCCTGTGCAGGTCCCTTTAAAGCAGGGATGGGGAACCTCTTTTAACCCGAGGGCCAAATCGAAATTTGAAGCAGCTCTTGGGGCCTGCATTCCGGTTGTGGGTGGGGCTGAAGCCAAAGGGGCAGGACTAAAGGCAAAAGGGGTGGGGCCAAAAATACCAGCGTACTGTAGCTCAAAACTCTTCCTGCCAGTCACTAGGCCTTAGAAGAGGCATTTCAACCTTTTAGAATGGGGAAAAAACTTCACAAAATCCAAGAAGCCACCAACTAATCAGCGGTTGGGGGAAGGGGATGTGGCTATCTGGGGAACCCTGGAGGAATGGATTGGGACCACAGGAGGGCCAGATTTGGCACCTGGGCCTGAGTTTCCCACCTTTCCTTTAAAGGTACAGGTGCTCTGTGTTTGTGTCTTCTTACCCTAAGGATTTCCTCCTAGACCTTCCAACATTTAATTTGATAAAGTTAATATTGACAAAGTATTACAAATGTGTCCCTGAGACCACATAATGCAACCACCTTGCGTATGCTAAACAGGCCTGGCTTTGATCAGTGCCTGAAGGGGAGGACACCTGGGAACTCCATGTAAGCCACCTTGAATTCCATGATAGAAGAAATGCACCAAATAAATCTTGTTCCTGAACCTTTAACAACCATCTGGCACACAGACACTTTAGCAGGAAAAGCTTCTGACATGGAGATAAAGTGATAGGAAGATCTTGTCTTGCTACATTTCTGTGTGTCAGGTTGCTTTTAAAGGTGTAGTAGATCCTAATATAGACAAATTAATGTATACTTGTTATGAATAGATAAACCAATAATTAAAATAAGGCATACATGAGGATTATAATGGAAAAGGAGAGGGCAAGGAAGGTACGAGGCTGAGTTAAGTTAAGGTTATATTTGTAATGGTCTAAATCTGTTCTGTGTCTTTTAAAAAATAAAATAAAAATGTATAGCTTTAACAGTGCAGAAACAAGATATGCCCTAACCCCAGCACCAGCTTGTCTGGCTGGGGGGGGGGGGCATTGCAGGTGGGTGGGGTGAGAGGACATGGCAGCTAGTCATTGGTGCACCCCCAGTGGCACCACCATGCAAGGAGGGGCTGGCAGAGTTGCCTTAAGCTCTGCCCTCCTCCCATCCTCAGCTCCCTCCCTTAAGCAGTGAGGGTTTCTTACTGGTTGCCCTTTTGGGAGCCATGTAGGAATTTTTGACTCACAGTTCAACTGGCCTTCTACTGTGAGTCTTTTTGCCTACTTCACACTGTTATTGGGGTAGGGTGCGTCCTGTAGGTGAATTAAGTAAATTCTCATCGGTCACGTTTTAGTTGGCGGCTAGGACGGGCAAAAGCAGAAAGAGATTAGGGATGGTGTGCATGCAGAGGCACCTTATGGTGACAGGTGACGCCTGAGGGCCCCCGAATGAGTTGTGCGGCTCGGCGCGGGGATAAGGGTTGCCTGGGAGACAAACCCTCCTCACTCACCCAGGTGTTGTGCGGCACTGGGAGGGGGTGACGGGAAGGTCTACCTCCCCCAGAAGGGGTAATCCGGAGGGGTGGCAAGATTGCCGCCACCCCTCAGGCTGGGTGTGCTTTTGCCCAAGAAGTGCCAGCTAGTCGCTGACACAGTCAAGTGCCCATCCTAGGCACCCCTTTGCAGATATTATCAATAAATGTGGCCCAATTTTCAACCCAAACTTTGCTGTCTGTGTCTTCTTTAACCCATCTCCGCTCGCAATAGTAAGATACCTTTTAAGGATTGTGGTCTTTCTTCTGCAATGCTATTATTACCCACTGATGACGGTTACATTAATTAGAGAAAAGTTTGAGAAGTATGCTAATAAATATATGACAAACATTTGCTACAATATTGTTAATTTGATAAATTTGATAAAGTTAATATTGACAAAGTATTACAAATGTGTCCCTGAGGCCACATAATGCAACCACCTTGCTTATGCTAAACAGGCCTGGCTTTGATCAGTGCCTGAAAGGGAGGACACCTGGAAACTCCATGTAAGCTGCCTTGAATTCCATGATAGAAGAAATGCACCAAATAAATAAATAAATAGCATATTGTATTTAGAACCTGTGCCCAATTCCTTTCTCACTGACAAACTGTTAATTGCCTCAAAGATAGACTCAGGCATTAACCATATGGAACAGCCTTATACTGAGTCAATCCTGTTCATATATTCCTGTAATTGTTTTAATTGGAGTTGCCAAGGGTTGAACCTAGGACTTTCTACATAAAGGCCCCTGAGAGCTTCGACCTATGCCCCATCCCTGAGCTATGGACTTTCCCATTCTTCCCACAAGTACCAGAATTCAGACACAACCAACAAGTTTATTTTATTGTTTTCATGTTTATTGTATTAGTCTAAGTTCTTTTCTCTTGTATCAGACACATTAATGTGTGCATTAAGCATTTCTGCTGTAATATGTAGTTTATTATTTAAGCCATAGCTTTTTAGGGCGCAATCCTACGGCTGCTAGTCAGTGGCAAGACGACCATTGGATTGGTAGGTTCCGGGAGAACTAAGCTCCACCCCCTCCCACGCCACCTCATAGGCAGTGCGGACTGGGGGAAATGGGGCTTTCCTGTGGGTGGGGTGGGGAAGTCAAAAGTGCCAGGGCGACACTTCCTATGTGTTGTCCGGCCGCCCCTTCTCGCACTCTGAGGTCCTGTGGCTAGACAGCTGAAATTGTCTGTCTAGCTGCGAAAGCAGGGCAGCAGGAGCGTGGAGGACATCTGCTCTTCACCACTCCTCCCACCCTGCACTGGATAGCCTCCAGGTTTGGAGGTGACCATCGATTCCCATAGGATTGCTCCCTCCATTGCCATATGGAGCAAATAATTACTATTTGTTTCATATAAGTAGTACAACTGCCAGAGTTGAAGGGACCCTGGACAAGATGTTGTTTGTGGTGGTGGCAGGGAGGGCCCCACGCACTCTCCGGGGTGTTCTATTCCCCACAGTTCCCCATCCCTCGGGCATTATTTCTCTCTGCACCTCCCCACTTTGGTCTTATGGTCTTATGTGATTCCCAAACTGTGTGCCAGGTCATATTATAGTACTGTGAAAGGGCTGAAATGTGACGTTATAGATACGTGGTATCATGTTATATGCAAATGCTTCATGTTGTCTTGTAGTATGTTACCTCAACTCCCACTGTGGGCCAATTAATGTAATGATCTTGGCATGGATTATTTGGTATGTCAAAAGCACTGAATCTGCAGAGACATGGTAATCTGATTATTTCACTACATACTCAGATTCTATTTTTCCCATGCCACCACAGACCTTACAAAAGTGGGTTTAGTTGTAGTGTGGTAAAGAGCTAGCCTTCATGAAATAGTTCTGCCATACATCCAGTAACTCACATCCTGCCATATCAAGACTTGTGTGTAACAGCTTCTAAGCAGAGATTAATGCTGTAATACTAAACACTTGGGAGTAAGCTCCACTGAGGTCAGTGGAGCTTACTTTTGAGTAAACCTGTTTAGCACTGGACTTTAAGAGAACTTCCTTATGCTTAGAATAAATAATAAATTGTTGTCTGCTTTTATTTCTCCTTTCAGAAAGTAAAAATGTCAGGTGGAATGCTAAAAGTACATCAGAGTTAACTTCTTATTAAGAGGCAGAATAGCAGTGACTTGAAAGACTATTGACTGTTGAGGAAGGAAAGGACAACTGCATCACATATCATTAAAACCAAATTAAAACAACTTGAGAACTTTTCTTTTACTGTTGTTGTTTTAATATCTAGAAAACAAATCTGCCTTGGATATCAGGAATGCCAGTTTGTTGGATACTTTTTTCAGGTGGTATGACTGGTTTAAAAGGTGTGGTTGGTAGTTTAGAGCTCTCATGGCCTGAAGCCAATGTATATTCACTGGGAAGTGTGAAGGTAGGCTAAGGAGGCCTTCTTAGCCTAAGGAGTGGTAAAAAGACATTGCGTGAGAAGTGCCTGTGCTGCCTTGTTAGTTCTGGAGGAAAGCAAGGTATGGCATTTCTGGTTTAACTATCATGTCCCTGACAGTACTCTGTAGAAAGAGAACATACGTTGTTATACTGTAGTCATAATAACAATTCACAACCTCAGTATGGTGACCTAATGTAATGTAGTATTTTTACTCCCTCGCTGTGTGATGCCACCCCTACCGAGAACTCTTTCTTTTTCCTAATTTCAAGTAAAATTTGATGGTACCTCACTTCCATGTTAGGTAGTTTGTTGAGGTTGAGTATTTAAACCATGGGTGGGCAATGTGTGGCCTTCCAGATGTGTTGGCCTACGACTTTCATCAGCCCTAGCCAGCATAGCTCTGTAGCATGTCAGAACGCAATCTACAACCAAATCATGGAGTGATGGAGATTGTGTGGAACAGCTGTGAAGCAGCATGAAGCCAACATGAACATAAATAATGGGCTGCAGATTTATACCTGAACAATTAACAGCCAGCTATTATTAGCCAGTCTATCCTAGTCCTAGTGGTGTTTTCACCCAGGTTCTGTAAGCAAAGTCTCTGTTTTTTGCTTACTCTGGAAATCAGCAGAAAACTCATTTATAGTCTTATACTTGGGCTCTTTGGAGATTAGACTGAGCTATACAATTTGTCTCAAAACATCCTTTCTGTTGTGACTGTATTAACCAGCATCTCTTTGAAATGCTGACTGCAGGTGACTGACTTCCACACAAGTGGAGCTGAATGGGTTTAGACAGCTTAACATTCTACCAGCAAGAGGCAGTCATTCCAAGAAGCTAAGTCAAATCCTGAAAGGCTCATTAGTAAGCAACAACAAAAAATGATATGAAATGTATAAAAAAGGAATCAGTGAATAAAGGGAACTCTTGAAAGGGAGCGACTTTCTTTAATGACCAACTTTAATTGGTGTCCTTTTTGTTATTCTTGCAAAAGTGAGTAGTGGTTGTAATAGGTCAGCATATGCTATAATACAAATCAAGTATGAAGACTACATGCAGGCAGTAAAACTAAGGTTCAATTCAAGTTTAGCTGTGTAAAATTCATGGTATAGCTGAAGGGAAAAGGAGAGTCACAAGCCACAAATGCTAGGATAAGACCAAGAACAAGTAAGACTAAGTGGGAAGGACATGACAGAAGTCTGTGAGTTATAAACAATGTGGGAAAAGTAAAGAGAGAAATATTAGTTTCTCTCAATGCTAGAACTTGAGACTCATCTAGTAAAAGTGATAAGCTATAGGTTTACAACAGAAAAACTACTATACGCATGCACTAGGAGCCATCAAGCATGATGAAAAAAATAGGTACTTAATTCTAAGTAGGCACAGTTGGAGGGCATACTTCTGTAATCAGCTCTTGTGAACAGTTTAGGTATGTCACAGAAAAACCAGTTTTTATATTCAGTACAGCTCTTGTCAGGAGCTATTAAAGATGACCTTGGTAACACTAATAACAAACCACTAATTACAACGTTGCTATAATGCTATGCAATAAAACAAAAACATTACAAGTCTTATAAAACATACCCTATAATTCTGTTTTCAAACAGCAAATCTTAAAAATAAAGCACCATAAGAACACAGACATGCTTGTTATCCATATTAGCAAACATCTTACTCAGATGTCAGGTGAGGTCTTATTTTTTTGTCAAAGGATCCACTGAGCTCTCATCTTGCTTTTATGCCTGATTAGATTAGAAGATATTAAGAATTCATGGGGCCAAGCAATATTCCCCAAGCATCACCTTCTGGAGCTGACCATCCAAGTAGAAGCGAAACCACTGCAATGCAATGCCTCCCATTCCCAGCTCAGACAATCGTCCCAGAAGGATACCATGGTCAATGGTATTGAAAGACACTGAGAGATCAAGAAGAATGAGCAAAGTCACACTCCCCCTGTCTCTCTCCTGACATCGGTCATCATACAGGGCGACAAAGGCTGTTTCCATGCCAAAACCCAGTCTGAACCCCTGCTGAAATTAATCTAGATAATCAAAGTCATCCAAAAGTGTCTAGAGCGGGTTGGCAACTGCCTGCTCAAGAACCTTGCCCAGGAAAGGAACATTTGCCACTGGCCTAAAATTATTAAGATTTTCCAGGTTCTGGATTCATGAAGTGAAATTGGTCCATACATGGATACAGGTTTAAATACCCTACATGATGAAGGAGCAGAAATCCTTTGCGGGGTCTGCCTCAATCAGGACTAAGATTATTATACTCCTCAAAATAGACACATCCACTGCAGTTACCAGAAGTCAACCGTGAGGTATGTGAACCAAGCCAGGAACTCCCAACTGCCTATGTGGACCTTTCTGATGGCCAGTCAGGAGAATGACCCTTGTCACTCATCACATAGAGACTAAGCCTTGGAAAGAGATCTGGGAACACCTGTAGCCACTTCCACAGAAGCTCTGGAGCCCAATGAGGGTGATGATCAAGGAAATGCTACTGATGTAAGAAACAAACAGGTACTGGTCAACTCACAGGAAGATTTCTCTAGCAATACAATAAGGCTCAGGTGCTTCATAAAGCAATTCAGGACCATGACAACTTGGGCCATCATTGCTGGTCCCAGACACTCCATCCTCCTCATCTGGATTTGGGCCTGAAAGACTTAGGAAAACTGTGAGTGCATGGAGGGTAAGTTATAAGCAAGCACAATTTGTGACATTACACAACTTCATCACGGAGCAGTTAAGGCATCAGCCTTAGCTTCTAATTTCTTGGTTTTGTGGAGCTTGAGCCAACATGAAATAGCCTTAACTCTGGTCTTGAACTATCAGGTTTTTTTTTAAAAAAATCATTAAATATATAATAGCGTTGGTGGGTGCAGAAGAATTAGTGGGTTAGGGTCACCATCTAGTCCATTTGAGGACAGGACAGACAGATTCACTGCTTCCTTGTTTTGTATATATTCAATAATGTTTATATGCATAGCCTTCAGTGCTAGCCAATCACCAGCTTTTAATATGCATTGCTGCTTGGAAGCCTCCAAACTCAGAGACTTCCAAGATTCCTATGACTGGCTGGGCTGAAGCTGGCAGAGCAGGAGAAGGGGTGGAGGCAATCTTTGCCTCCCCACCCTCCATTCTTTGCTTTTTCACTAGATGGGCCCATCTAGCAAGGTCACTTCAGAGGGGGAGGGAAGGAGGCTAGAGGAGACTCATGATAAATTGTATCCTGGCCTCTCTAGTTGCCTCCCTTCCCCTCAGAACACCCCCTTTTCCTCCTCTCCAAGTTCAGGTTTCTGACCTCAGTGAGCAAGCCAGTGCAGTGCTCTCCACACTGGCCGTGAGGGGTCAGGGTCGGGGGGTTGGATCTCCAACTCTCCCTTCTGAGGCCGGAGCGCTGTCTCCATCCTTGGAGGTGGCGGGGGTGGGGGCTTGCCCAAAGACCATAGGATTGCTCTCTTCATCACATTTACCTCAGCACTGTGGGAGTCTCTTTCCCATGGAATAAGTCCCCCAGGAACATGTATATAGGAAGGAGGGTGACATTTGCATAGCAGTAGAGGAAAGGAAAGAAGGAACCATCCATGTGGTTCTAACACTACTATTTTAATAGGCCTGCTCCTATTCCTTCAGCAGCAGCCTGACTCAAATGTAACAGGTGCAGAATCTCCCAGCCACTTCTTTCCACACCAGGAAAAGCTTAATCCGCTAAATTTCTGAGCTCTAACTGAAAACTGAGGAAGTGATTTCAAGTTGCTTGTTCTTTAAAGGGGTTAGAATATCTTTTGTCCTTTGTCTTCTAACAATAAAAGCACAGCAAATTTGAAACTTTAAACTTCACTAGGGCCTATTTCCCACATAACTCCATAGCTGGCTTCAACATTTAAATCAAGAATTTCCTGCTGAAATGTCTCCGTTATACTTTGCCTCAGTTTCAGTTCCCTGTTGGTAGAAATTACTCTGGAGGAGTTGTTGAATGCAGAGAAGGGTTAAAAAACAAAACAAAACAGACTGTTTTCTGAGCACATATAACTCCTGTCCATAGTGGTACACAGCTGCTCCACACATGCGGATGAATGGATTCATGAGTGGTTTCCTCCATAGCAGTCAATGGGGAAGCCCTTGTGCACAAAGATTTTGTCAGAATCAGATTAAGTATGTCGTAATCTTGTTCATTCATTTATATTTGAATGTTTCTCCAGTTCAGGGAAACTGTGCTAAAAAAGAATCTTTTCTTAAAATTTAATTGTGATTTTAAGTGGGGTTTGAACTAGTTTTTTCTTATAATTCAGTAATAAATGACTTGCCAGGTTGGGGACCATTTGTACTGTAATGTTAGTTTTACTTTAGTAACCTTTGTCTTCAATGAGAATTTATTAAATCCTAAACCTTCCAGTTATGTTCCTAGTCAAAATAGAAAAGAGCAAGGAAGGCGGGAGTTGCCACAGTACTCTTTGTTGCACAAATATACTTTGCCCTTGCAGAAAACTTTTTCTCCGATTTCTAGTCTTTAAAAGAGATAAAGGTTGTTATCTACAAACTACCAGAGGCTTATCTACAGGACAGACTTAAACTGGTTTAACAGCTATGCCTTCTCCCTGAGAAACCAATTCTCTGTGAAAGAGGCTAGGAATATCTAACAATGAACTCCCATTAAACTACAATTCCCAGGATTCTTTGGGCAAAGCCATGCCAATTACTCTGGTATCAAACTTATACAAGTTTGTAGCATAGTGCATATGGCCCTTATGTCAATGCTTAAACTAGTATATTAACAGAGTAATCCTGTGCATGGCTATTTAGCATAAGTCCCATTGAATTCAACGGGTTTACTTCCAGGTGTGTAGGATTGTCACCTCTTAATATATGTGTACTTATGTAATTTTAGTCCTATCCATTCATAAAAATGAAGACTGAGTAGGTATATTTAGGATTGCAGCATAAAAGGATTTTCAAAAGCAGTTTGTTGATAGTCCTATGTGGGGTCTGTTGTTCAAAATGGGTGGGGCGAGCAGGTAAGTGTAAAAAAAACAACAGACATGCCTGGGGTTTTGGGTGGACTTAATGTAGCTCTTTCAATCTTTGCAAATGGAACCAAACATTCAGAGGAAAGAAACTGCAACATTTCCCCCCATTGCAAAATAATGTAAGCAGGAATTACAACTTTCAAAAAGATTTCAGATGCTGGGCACTTCCTCTTCTAGTGTTGGTGGTGTTATTTTTTTAGTCACAAGTTCTGAATAAGATTTCTGATGCCTGATTGCATGTAGCGAAGCAGTTTTTGTGCTTTGTTTAAATTAATCAGTTCACTTCAGCCTTAAAACAGAGGGGTGGATAGTGTAAAATGGGTGGAGTAACTTGATGTCTTAACTTGCAATGCTTTGTTTGGGGGCTCAAGGCAACTGTCAGAAAGATTTAAAAGGGCTTACCTATTTCTAAACTAGTTCCCTTTTTTGTTTCTTTTCCAAGAACCAGAAGTAGGGTTAGGTCAGAAGAGGGTGAAACACTTCTTTTGGCAAATGCATTGTTGAAAGACATAAATTGACATTTTTTTTTCTTCAAGTGGGCTCATATTATTCCAGTAATTCCACCTATAATATGACCAAGGTGAGTACCATGGAATCTTTCTATTGATGTTTATAGTGTATAGCATTCAAAGAGTACATACTTTAGATTGCTTAAAGCAGACTTGTTACTCCTTATTATTCTTTAGCTACTTTAGTTATTCATTGCTCAATTACTTAGAACAGAGTCCCACTAATTTTTGTGTTATTTACTCCTGAGTAAATAAGCATCAGCCCAGGCTGCTTAGCTATCCTGACATTCTCACAATAAGGATGGCAGAAAATAAAAGGTGGACTTTTTATGTAGTATGCAGTAAGATTAATGTGAGAGGTAGAGATTCTCAATATGGAATAAGGGAGCAGTAGTTCTGGATTAATAATCCCCATGTAAAAAGACATTATTTTGTATATGTGGTGTGCTAATGATGATGTCAACTTCTTACTAGCCCTGCTCCAGTGTTTTTACATTGAAAGCCATATATAGCTTAGGATCCAGATATGGAAGTAGGGAGTCCTTTACATACTCAAATAGTAGCCTAATCTGTTCTGGATTCCCCTCCTTTCAGACTTTAGATTAGTGTTGACTGGAGAAAGAGTTGTGGTACCCTTTCTCAGGAATATTCTCCCCAAGGAAGTTTGCCAGACACTGAATCTCATGTCTTTCTTGTGCTGTGTGAAGGCCTTTTACTTCATTGTTAGATTGGCTTTATCCAGATTTGATTTCCTTTGATGCCCTGAAGTTGTACTTGTTTTGTTTTGATTGGATATTGCTTTTATTTTTACACCTTGTGTGTAAGCTGCCTGGAAAATTGTCAAACTAAAGACAAGGTATTAAATACTTGAAACGAATACATTTAAGCACAACTCAATATGCAGACATTTTGCTGGTGAGGTTTTTCTAGCCACTGACCTCCATGCCAGGAAAGGTTTAATTTGCTAAACTTATTGGGCTGCTGTTAAAGACACATGAGCAGGGCCAGTAAAAAGTTGGCAACTTTATGTGGAAGTGTGATGTGGAAGATTTAAAATTATTATCAAACTTTTGGATTTTTAGAACGTCTAACAGCTTGCAAAAATTAAGCAGGTGAGTGAGCAAATCTGCATAGACTTGAAGAAAAGTAAAACACCATCTAATATTTGTGTAGGGGAAAGACAGAAGAGAGAAAGGACATTCAGAACAGTATTTAAACTTTCTTTCTTGTTCCTGAACCTTGTGCATCTCAAGGGGTTCTGGATTTATACTCTTTCTTTAAAAAAATAAAAATCTACCTTGCTAAAACAACAGGAATGTTAAATTGGCCTTCAGCCAGCAAAGTCTCTTAGAACAGGATAAAATTTCAGTTCAGATTTACGGGAAGTTGTTGTGAGTAAAAAATCTGGTTTGGTGAGTTTGAGGGTTGGGAGTAGACGAGAGACAACCTTGCTACTGTGAGGAACTGGGGGTGGGGGGAGGCATGGAGAACTGAGACAGACACACAATATTTTCCTCAGAGTCAATTTCAACATGAGACCCTCCCTGTCAGGAGACAGAAAACTAAGTTCTGGAAGTGGAATAGCTTAACATTAATGCTTTATGTCTAGTCAGGAATTTAGTCTAAGAGATTGCCTCCCGATTAGCACTCATTTTAGCACTTTTGGAATGTGTAGTTTAGGCCAATGAGAAGCCAGGATTTTTGCTCAGCTGGTTCCACTAATTGAAAGTTTCTCTCTGGGCACATTTTTAGTCTTCAGAAAACTCCCTAAGGCCAAGACTGAAACGTGGGGGTTAAGACTAAAGATCTGTTGCAGTGAGTGGCATTGTCGGGAGTTGCTCAATACTTTTAATTTGAGCAGGCCATTGCAAAAAAAAAAAGAAAAGAAAGAAGAAGTAAGATGCATTAGCTTGCTGCCCAGGAACTCTTCCTTATTCCTGTGATTGCTGCTAAACTGACTTCAGTCACGCAACCCAGGTAGGCAAACATTTTGCTGCTTCTGTGCCTGTTTTGTATCCTTAATCCATGAATCCTTTTTCTTAAACCAGATGTTATTGGGAATATAAACTGCTTCTGAATTATTTTTGGAAGAGACAAGTCTTGTGCGTGCGTGGGGCTTTAAAAACTGAATCGGCTGACCTGCTTAACTCATGTGTTACAGTTCCTTAAGTGAATAAATCCATTTGCAAGTCCCACTCTCTTGAGTAAAGAGGAATACATATCCTATTAAAATAAGTACTAACCACAATATTAAGGCAACACTGAAAAGAAAAGATAATGAATATCCCCTCAAATTTAACACAATAATTTAATTGTGTTAAAAGTACAAAATGCTACACAAGTTTATAGTGTTTTTAATCCCATATATAATATACCGATGAAGTGTTTATGACTGACCATGCATGAGTGGTAGTTCAGAACTTCAAGTCTTTTCCATGTGTAACCAGAACCGAGGAAACAGCACTTTCCACATTCATTCTGTTCCAGTTCCACTGAGTTCAACGGGTTTTACTTGGTAGTAAGTATCCACAGGATTATGGCCCAAATTAGGTATTTTAAAAAATAAAATGAAAGTGGATAGCTTTAACCAGAACATTTGCACTGATAGATTTAAATGGAAGTGACTTTAGCCGCAATCTTGCACACAGTTAGATGGCAATGTTATGCTTGCTTGCTACCAAGGAAATATGCATAGGTCGGGGTTGTACAATTCCATTGACTTTAATGGGATTGAAACAGCCTTTGAACATGTCTCCAACTTCTGTTCATTTAGGGTGCATGGGTGAAATCAGCCTATATTTCTGGAGAAATTGTGTTGATGATTTCCCATTTCAGAATTAAAAACCTTATTGGATATTGGGGGAGGGTAACATAATAAGAAAAATTTAATGAACGTTCCTACATCTCAAAGTGTGGTATTATTTCTACCTCCCACCTCCACATTATTTGGTCATCTAATTGGCATGGGTGGACCTTGGTGTAGAACTTGGCTCTAGAAATGTTTGTCGTCTAATGGTTGTGGTCTCCATGAGCCTTCTTACTCCCCACCCCCACCTTCTAGTTATCTTGGACAGTCATGCAGAGTGTGCTTTTTAAACAAAACTTGACGAACTGAGTTTATACGATTTTAAGGGGAAACAAAACTATCTGAGCTGTTGCAACAAATATGTAACAAGTTGCTATGTGTTTCCAGTGTCTCTGCAACGACCTTCTTTTTCTTGGTATGCTTGTCAGGGCTGCAGGTGCCATATCACAAAGGTGAAAGGTCACTTTTGTATGAAGCAGAGCCTGGTATAAAACTGAAAAACTGAATACAATGTACACTGCAAAAAAGGGAAATAAGAGCAGGAATATGCTGTTTAATGGAATTTTTGCCTAGTACTTTACAGGCAAAATAAAACTGCTGTCTAAATATAATTAGAACAGGAAATGTTCTTTTTTGTTTCTAATTCCCCCACATCTTATTTTCCATTGCTACACAGATGTCAAACTGGCAGCCCAATCTACAAACCATCATATGTTGGATAAGGTTTATTTAAACCTTTTCATACTTTTTATTTCATACTTCTCCACTACACATTCTTTAAAAATCCATGCATTCTGAATTAAGTTACGTACTTACTTGGACTGGTTGCTTGACCAGAGAGGATGGATTCTGATAAATAGCTGGTTTTGAAAGCCTGTGCATAAAACTGATTTCACACCAGCTGGTAACTTTTGGACAGTCTGTCTTGTGCATGGGTTCACTGTGAACCAGGCAGGACTCCAAAATAATGTTTGTGGAATACATGGCAGTGGGCTGCATGATTAACTTGTTTACTAGAAGACATTCTGTGTAGAGCTTCTTGACTTGTTGGTGGGAAGCCTGATCCTGAGGAAAGCACCCTCAGTGAATCAACCTACCGTAAGGGCTGCTTGAAAAATGACTTGTTTGAGGCTGAAGAACAAGATGCCTTGATTCCTGAGATCCATGTAAAAAGGTAATGTTGTTTTTAGGGTTTTCTTAACTATGGTAGCAGCTAATGACACTGTTTTTTCAATTTGGCAAGGGGGGGCTTAAACTCTACTCCATGTTGGATAAGTAAACACATGCTCTGTACCAGCCTTCCCTGACGTAGTACTCTACAGATATGTTGGACTGTTTCTCCCATCACGCCCAGTCACCATGGCCAATACACAGATCTCATGTATCCATGCTTTATGCACATGTAACATTGCATGCTTGCATATGTTTTTTTACAACCCATTAATGTGTGGACAATCTAGGAACGAAGGAAGCTACCTTATACTGAGTCAGTCCACTGGTCCATCTAGCCCAATATTGTCAACACTGAGTGGCAGCAGGTCTCCAGGGTTTCAGGCAGGATTCTTTCCTAGCCCTACTTGAAAATGGCAGGGATTTGCATGCAAAGCATGTGCTCTACCACTGAGCTACAGTCCCTCCCTTAAACTACGGTCCAACGGCTATTTGAGGCTCTGCTATGATGTAATGATGAAGTTGCCTTGTCACTGATTAAGGTTCTTTGAGTGCAGGGATTTTTGTTCATAAGAATTACTTTTATTGGTTCAGGTTTTTAATTTCACATTTTCAAATGTGTACTGCTGCTTGTTGCTACAAACCCATTAATCAGTTACTGTTTGCCATTATAAAAGATGATCTAATGATGCTAACATTGCAATCGTATATATCTACTCAAAAGTAAGTCCCATTGAGTTCAGTGGGGCTTACCCTCAGGTAAGCAGATATAGGATAGCAGCCCTGCTTTTCTTTTCTTAACAACATGGCTCTGGGTACACCTAGCTCCTGCCAAGATTAGGCATATCTTCTAAGTATTGTAAAAACAAAGCTGGCTTTGTGTAGTTAGAATTTAAAGGCTTTTAGGGACACAATATATTAAACTGAGCACAACTGCTTCTTATTAATCTCAAAGGCAACAGATATGCATACATTGGGGAGTAGTTCAGTTATATGTTTTTCCTCTCCCTGCTGAAAGCATTACTATAATCTCCTCTTGGGTCACATTTACTTTTTTTTAAAAGTAAAATCCCCCATTCAACTCTTCTGATTATCTTACTTGATAGTATCCTCCCTATATCAACATAATCTTATCTATGAATACTTCTTAAAAGTACACATTATCTGATTGAGTAGGTGAAAGGTGGGCAGAAGGTATATCACTAGCCAATTCTCAGTGGACCATCAAACAGTTGCTGGGATTTTTGCTAACAGTTTTGGACTTGGTCTGATCCAGCAAGGTCCTTATATTCATGAGCAAGAGGGCATGCTCCTGGGCACTTAACGGATCAGTTATGCCAATAGTTTAGATATAAAACATATCAGTGCACCATGGGGATTCTATTAAAATAAGCAGTGAAGCAGTCTTGCTTCAGTCAAGGAAAACTTAAATTAATTCACTCTTGGAGTAAGTAATTTGCCATGATTCTGCAAACATTTTATCAGTGTTCTTCTGTATGTGTGTATCTACTTACTACTCCACTGTAATCTGTTTGGAATTATGGGCTTGCAGTGGTCTATGGCTGAAAAACTAATAATCCAAATTTGCATGTGTCTCACCTCTGCCTCTTTTCCTTACACCAGTCATCTGAACAGAGGAGGTTGCATTGTATGTCCTCCAGGGTGGATCTTTACATTTGATCTTGGCTGGCTATGTGGGTAGCATGTTAGAATTGCTCCACCTTTGCTGTAGGCTGAAGAAATTCTTCCAGACTGCCCTGTTCTCAAATCACAATGCCACCATCAGATAAGAGCTCCCTTAAATCTACCCCCTTTCAGTTGGCAAGCCTGAGTTAGAAAGGTCTAGTTTCTATTTACCAAACTCTGCAGTGTTCCAAAGGAGGCTTCCCTTGCCAAATCAGTACCCTACTACTAATTTATGAGGACCAAGATTCCTTTCACAGACTGTACAGTGAAGTTAAAATGGAATGTTAGTACCCATCACCATGCACAAACAATACCTGTTTTTAGGTTTCCTTGTACTACTTAAAGCCAACAGTGGCTTTTGCATGGTGATTGGAGTGCACAGCCCAAGTAAACTAGATGTTATTCCATTATATCCAATTGTGTATGTGAATAGTAGCTGGCAGTGCATTTAACTGATATAGCGGTAAATTGAACTCCAGCTGTTGGAAGCCAATGCTACGTTTTATGTGTAAGCAGAATTTACACTTGCATCAGTGCACATTTGATAGCACAAATGTTGTTTGTAAGCCTGTCCAGACCCTCCTTGGTTCAAGGGTGCAAACAATACCCTGACTGGAGTAGCTACATCTTGGCTTCCACAAACTTGTGCAACGTATGCGCATGTAATATTCAAATCTAAGAATAAGGGAGCAATCCTATGGGACCCACCCTTGTTACTTGTAAGCCTCTGAACTCAGAGGCTTATGAGTATCCAGGGTAGAGTGGGAGGTGCAGCAGAGGCAATCCTTGCCTCCTACGCTGCCTTTCAGCCAGACAGGCTTTTTTGCCCATCTGCCTGAGGTGTTGCAGAGGGGGAGGGAGGAAGACTGGAGAGCCATCAGGATATATGGCATCCCCTCCCCTCCTATGGTCACTTTTGCCACCTTGGAGAGGCAGCCGGCAGGGTTCTCTCCATGCCGACTGTGTGGGGAATGGGGAGGGAGTTCAGATTCCTGGGTCTGAGATCAGAGAGCTGTCTGAAACATCCTATGGAATCTGAATTATCCTATGGCCCCCCGGACTCTGTCTAGGGGGTATAGGATTGCTCTCTAAGTAAGATGGCAGGCCTCGCTTTTCTCATTTTCAGCTGGTGTCTTTCCTCTATGCCTGCCAAGTGCTAGTTTTCCTAGTTATTTACATTTCTAGTCAAGTGAGATCTCATACTAGGCCTTTTAACACTTAAGAGTGCAATCATATGCATGTATAGACAGAAAAGGTTCTACAACTCCCAGCATGCCCCAGCCAGCCATGGGCCTACACATGTATAGGATTGCACCCTAAATCAATGTATTTATTTGTTACATTATATCTTGCCTTTCCTCCAAGGAGCCAAAGGTGGTGTACATGATATTCCTCCTCTCCATTTTATCAAGAGCACAGTTATATGGAGGCAGCTATCCTGTTACCACTAGCCTCCTTTGACCCACTGCTTGTCTGTTTTTTTTAATACTGACACCTCTACTTCCTCAGATCAATGTGGGTAGAAAAAAGCCATTGAACACCCAAGGTGGAATACAAAATGTGATCGCCAATCTAAATTAAAAATGGGGCTGTTTAGATGATCACTTTGGTAAAAGAAGCTCCTGTGGCCCCTGCCCCATGTGTGCTGTGGACGTGACTCTCATTTGCATACTTCCCTGCGATGCAGTGGGGTTGGCATGTCATCCAAACCCAGCGTGTGGCACAGCGGGGGTGGCTTTGTAACTACCCTACAGCCCCTACTGCAAGTTGTGGATTGTGGGGCGGGTACAAATCCCACTGTGCTGCATGCTGGGTTCAGACAACACACCAACCCCATTGCGTTGCAGGGAATTTTGCAAATGATGGTTGCACCTGCAAGCATGTGTGGAGGCAGAGGAAGAAGCCAGGTTGGCTTCTTTTATCATCCCAACCCAGTCAATAACTAAGAAGAAAGATGATGCAGTAACACTGTAAAAGGGGTGGAAGCTAGGTGGAAAAAGGGACTTCCCACCCAGAGAACAGGGAGTGCAAGCATGGTGGGAGAGAATGCTACTTGTTTCTTTGTCATGGCTTCTAGATCTGTCCAATGTACATAATGCAAACAGCTACAGGAGCAAAGCTAAGAGAAAAATGCAAAATTAATTCTAATACATGTGCAGGTGGTGTGCATTCTCCTGGATTGTGACCATTCATTCTGTCTGTCAGTTCTTCTGGATTGTTGTAAGTAAACTTTCTGTTTGATCTAGTGCTCAAAGCTGGGTGGGATGCCATCCTACTTCTTTTCAGGTGGACATAATTGAGTCTAGCCTGACTATCCCATTTTCTTTTTTTTCTCCCACTTTGAACACTGGTCTGTTTCCCTACTAGGTAGATGAGACCAGGGGAACAACAATCTTAGAGCTTAGTATGATGGGCATCTCTGCTCCCAAAAAGTATGGATCACTCTCTGATGAGCAAGATGTGTCAATATATGAACTCTTTACATGGGCTACAGAACCTGCATTTTAGAGCGGATGTAGTTTGATTATAGAAGGTGCCTGTTCCTTCCTTGGGGTTTTGGAGTAACTGAAGCACAGTGTTTTATGGATCCTGTCACTTCTCTCGTGGTACTTCACTGCTGTGCTCCTATCAATGTGACTTGGAGATCACATGTCACTATAGCCCCTCATCCACAAAACCTGAAGTTAATAGCCTGGTGATCCATGTATCAGACTGCCACAAACTTCTTGTGTATTCCATCTCCTGGCCCACTGTGATTGTAGGCAAGTACAATGACTACAGAAATCTAATACTGAAAAGTCAATTGGCAAGTGAGAGAAATTGGTACTACTGGTCTTTAAAAGTTGGTTTTCCAAATATTTCTGCTTCTGATTGCTGGACAGGCAGCTAGTCAAATGCCAAATTTTGTCTGTTTTCCTGCCTCCTAGTCTATATTCAAAGCTGAAATGCACTGCATACATTTCTATAATACTTTTCCATCTAGACTCCCATCTTTATTTACCCGGAGATAATAAAAGGTTTAAATCATATCAACATTGTGAATAGGTTCCCTTTTTCAGCCCATTAGACAATGGGGTTGATGAGCCATTAGTCATGACTGTACAAAAGGGAGTTAACTAGTTTTTACATGAACCCAAGTTTTGATTTTGTAATCTTGAGGAAGCTCTGCTTTACTCTGTTGCAGAGAGTACAAGGTTTCCTATATTATTTAATTTGTGTCTAGCTTCAATACCCATGGAAACACTCCACCTCTGAATAGTGGAAAAATTATTTCCAGTAATGTTATTTTTAAATGCAACAGTTTCTCAACTTGCCTCTGAAGGCTATGCAATTTCACTGAAGTAAAGCAAGGCCAGGTCATATAGCTGAACATGTAATGTTAATGTCCTTTCCCCCTGTTTTTGGGCCTTAAAAGCAGAAACAAAACTTATATTTATTTACTTGTTAATAATACTTATCTACTGCTTAATATAAAACATTTATAAGCAGTTAACATATAAATATAAAACTACATTTAAATACACTATTAAAACACTATTAAAATTATTTCAATTAAGCTAACAATACATAATCCATTTCAAATACACTATTAAGGGCGCAATCCTATGGCCGCTAGTCAGTGGCTAGACGGCCATAGGATAGGTCAGTTTCCAGAAAGCAACCTCCACCGCAAACCCCGTGCCGCCTCGTAGGTAGCACATAACGGCCCTGTGCTCTACACTCGGGAGAGGAGTGCAGAGCAGCAAAAACGGGCATTCCTGGGGGCATGTTGGGGTGGGGAAGTCAGAAATGCTGGTACAGCCTATCCTATGTGTCGTCCAGCTGCTGCTTCCCATGCTCCAAGGTCCCATGGCTAGACAGCCGAAATCAGCTGTCTAGCCGTAAAAGCAGGGCAGCTGAGGTGCGGAGGGGACAATCCCCTCCACGCTTCTCCTGCCCCACATTGGATAGGCAGTCGCCTCTGAGTTAGGAGGCGGCCTCCTATCCCAATAGGATTGCACCCTAAACCATTTAAAACTACAATAACAATACAGAACAGTACCAGAGAAGTAAGATGGAGCAGCATATGATTAATTGTTCTTATTTACAAGCCAGAGAAGGCCAAGGTGAACAAGTGTATTTTCAGGAGGTGTTTGAAACATACCACATTTTCTGCCTCCAAACTGCATGAGGAAGTGTCTTCCAGAGGGTGGGCTCCACCACAGAGAAGCCCGGCTTCAAGATATTATGTGGCAACATTCTGTTGGTTGCAGAGTGTCCAGCAAAGCCTTCTCTGAAGATCTCAGAGTTCAGCTGGATATATATAGGGGAAGGCGGTCTGCTATGTATCCTGTTCTCAAGTTGTTTAGGGCTTTGTATGTCAGCAGCATAGCCTTGAACATGGCTTGGCAGCCGGTGCAGTTCTTTGAACGCAGGTGTTATGTGAACATAGGTGGGTGGCCAACTGAACATCCTTGCTGATGCATTCTGCACTACCTACAGCTTTGGAACAGGGTACAAGGACAGCCCCACATAGAGTGCATTACAGTAATCTAATCATCAGGTTACCAGTGCATGGATCACCATGGCTAGGCTGTCCCTATCCAGGAATGGGCATAGTTGGTTCTCCAGCCGAAGTTGATAATGGGTGCTCCAGGCCACTGAGGTCCTCTGGGTTTCCAGTGACAAAAATGGATTAAAGAGCATCTCCAAACTACATACTTGCTCCTTCAGAGGGTGTGCAACCCTATCCAGAACAGGCAAACAACCCAATTCCTGGACCTGGGACCCGCCAACCCACTGTCTCATCAGGATCAGGCTTCAGTTTGTTAGCCCTCATCCAATGCATAAGTACATCCAGATACCTGTTCAGAACATGCACAGCCTCTCCTATAACAGAGAAATAGAGTGGGGTGTCATCAGCTTACTGGTGACACCTTGCCCCATATCTCCTAATGACCACTCCCAACAGCTTCATATAGATATTAAAAACTTGTATCCACGCCTGCATTGATCTCCTATTCAAGTAGCTGATCAGGTCCCCAGCTGCTGTGCTTTATCAATAAAGTATCTTAGGTGCTCCTAGGTGACTCATTGGGCCCAGTGATAATTCACCTTGCAGTTCATGCAGCAAAAATAACAGAGGCAAAATAAATGTGGAAGTATAATTTCTGCTAGAGCCCAGAAACATGATTTTACTCTGGATTAGTTTATAATGTGAACAGTAGAAAATGTTCCAGAATAACTGCCCATTTTATGGCAGGCCTAAGATAATTTTCATTCTTCATAATGCTTTTGTAGTACAAAACAAAAATCCCTGTAGTTGGGTATTCATCCACTAACTTGACATAAGCTATGCTTCTACCTCTATTTTTCCTATTGATTGGGCTGCTGGGAACAAGTTAGTAGAGCTATTATCTTCCTTTGTATTGAACTTATAAATTTCTGAAAAGCTCGGATTTGGAATAGGAGACATTAAAAAAAGTAATTGATGTAGCAACTGGCTTGGCAGGGGAATAACGGTCTGACTTGATACTGCTCAAAATGCCCTTGCTGTGTGAGTTTTGCATGCTTTCTCAGCATTTATCTAACAAGATGGAGGTGTTGTTGGTGGGTGTTGTCCGTCTGGGAAATGGGGAGATGGACTGTTCTAGACGGAGTTGCACTGCTCCTGAAGGTGCATAGCCTGGGGATATTCCTGGATCCAGCTTTGTCACTTGGAGGCCCAAGTGGCCACAGTGGCTAGGAGCGTCTACTTTCAGCTCCACTTAGTTCACCAGCTAAGCCCTTGCTAGACTAGGATAACCTGACCAAAGTGATTCATGCCTTAGTAACCTCTTATCTACACTACTGTGCTTTATGTGGGGCTGCCCTTGAAGATGGTTCAGATGCTTCAGCTGTCGCAGAATGCCACCACTCTGTTATTGAGCAGCATGCAAAGTCAGGGTCATATTAAACCTGTTTTCTGTGATGTGCACTGACTGCCTTTTCGCTTCCGAGCCTACATCAAAGTATTGATGTTAACTTATGGAAGACCCTAAACGGCTTGGGGCCCAAATACTTGTTGGAGCAACTCTCCTGATAGGTGCCAGCCAGGCCTTTGAGATCTTTAGGGTGGGTCATGCTCATGGCCCTGCCTATGAACAATGCCTGGAGAGCAGTGACCTGAGTGAGGGAGGGCCTCCTTGGTTGAGGTGTCCTCACTGTGGAGCGCCCTGTGTCAGGCATCTTTGGTAGCTCTGCTTTGCCAGTTACATAAGGCGCACCTCTTCACCCAGGCCTCTGGGTCTTTTTTTGATGAGACTTTTGAGTCTTCTGCCTGCTGACAATTCTTTGTTACTATCTCACTACTAGTTGATTGTGATGAATTTTTAGAGTTTGTAAATGCTTATGTTTTGTATTGTTACTTTTTATTTGTAAATTGCTGCATAATTTGTTATGAAGAGAAGTATGTAAATATAATGAATAAGTAAGCATAGCCAACTAATGGGAAGGGAGAAATCACAACTGAATTCAGAAAAACAAAACAAATAATGTTAAAAACAGAAGCTTGGGCCACACAGGAAGCACACAATATTCTCAGTCTCCTATCAGTAGCAAGCAATTACCAGTTCAGACTTTGGAGCCTTAAACTATTTTGTTTTGCTGTATTAAGAGTTTACCTGGATTTTGCTTCTGCCTCAGAGAGAAACACATGGGTATTTGTCTGAGTCTTACATTAAGTGTGTTTACTGCTATTTGCATTGGTGTTAAAGCTCATAATGGCTTATGTTAAGGTAGAGAATGTGACAAATTTTGACTGGCTTCTTATTAGTACATTGCATTGCATATGGATGTGTTGGGTCACGATGGAGAAAGTAGGAGTGGTCCCAGGTGTCGGGGGGGGGGATCCCTCATGTATGTACAAAAAACTTGTTTTAAGTTCATGTCTTCTCCCCGCCCCCCCCCCCTCCTCAGACCAAACTGGCAAACGTCTTGGTTTATCCATATAATTTCGAGACGACCGTCATGGCAGTCTAGGACAGTGCTTGGGTGCAAGGAATGGGAATGCCACTGGGGTGTGAAGGGGTATATTGTACAGAATGTGAGCCAAGGAAGCCCCTCTGCTTCAATATAAAACAAGGTGGGGAAAGGGGGTAGGTTCATAAACAGTGTGGTGATTTATTTGGGTCACCCTACAAGTGATGAGTTCGAACTGTGGTGCTGGAGAAGACTCTTATGAGTCCCCTGGACTGCAAGGAGGACAAATCAGTCCATCCTAAAGGAAATCAACCCTGTCTGCCGTTGGAAGGACAGATACTGAAGCTGAAGCTCAAATATTTTGGCCACCTAATGCGAAGAGAAAACTCTCTGGAAAAGACCCTGATGCTGGGAAAGACTGAGGGCAAAAGGAGAAGGGGACGGCAGAGGATGAGATGGCTAGATAGCATCACCGATGCAATGAACGCTCCGGGAGACAGCACAGGACAGGAAGGCCTGGCGTGCTATGGTCATGGGGTCACAAAGAGTGGTTGTATCCCTATTTCCAAACATGCACAGAAGGATACATTATGTTGAGAGTAATGGGAATGTGGGAGGGAAGGAAAACATGAGGAACACAAATGCTGAAAGCAATGCAGAAACACACAGAACACTGGATACATCCAAAGCTGTCACAACACTAGCACTAATGATGTTGCACTAGCGTAAACCAATACTAGCACAATGTCATTAGCACTTGGCAGGCCAAGGTAAAAAGCAGCAATCTGCATTGCCTCTTTTTCCCTTTGCCTGGCAAGTGCTAATGATGTTGCGCCATTTATTTATTTATTGCATTTATATCCCACCTTTTTTCCTCTTGCAAGGAACCCAAGGCAGCTTACATTATCCTCCTCCGCTCCACTTTATCCTCACAACAACAGCCCTGTGAGGTGGGTTGTGCTGAGAGTGTGTGGCTGGCCCAAAGTCACCCAGTGAGCTTCCATGGCTGAGTGGGGACTAGAGAAAGCTACACATGATGTCAAATGCATCTTTGGATTTAACATGAAGGGTTCTAAAAATGCAAATGGCCCAGGGGTGATATTTATTGGGATCATCGCAACAGATGTGGAGGGGGAACTTAACTCTTCCCTTCCCTGCTTTCTTTCTAAGGAAGACCCCTTCTCTGAAGCAGTAATTTGCATTAGGAGGAAATCCACTTTGGTGCTAGTGGGGGATATCCTCCCAATGCAAATTCCAGCTTCAGAGGAGGGATTTTTCTCAGGGCCAAAGCACAGGAAAGAAGAGTTAAAATCCTACCTTTACCTTTACCTGTGCTGTGATCCTGATCATGCTATCTGCATTTTTTTAAAAAAACCTGCATTTTACATGCAAAGGTGCATTTAATGTCACGTAGTTTTTACCTAAAAATTGTGAGAAGAGAACTAGAATTACATGATGTAAATTTAAGAAAGACAGAAAAGTGCTCCAAAAGACACACAGGAGCAGTACACTATGAAAATAAAATACTTACGAACTTCAGTGAACTTAGAATGGTAGCCTAGCATGCAGTCCTATGCATGTTTAGACAGAAAAAAGTCCTAAAACCACGAGTATCCCCCAGCCAGCATGGGTGACTGGGGCATACTGGGAGTTGTAGGACTTTTTTCTGTCTATACATGCATAGGGTTGTACCCTTAATGTACAAAATTTCAATTCTATACTGAGGTAGCTGTGACAATATCTACTGCAATGTTGTTGTTTTAAAGAAGATAATCAGTAATTTGTAGAAAATGGGCTGAACAGGAAATCTTGCTATTTACTTGCAGTAGTAAATAGCAAGACAAACTTCAGGGAATGGGAACAGTGATGGAAACTATGTAATATGCATCTGTTCCTTCATGCAGAGAAAACTTTAGTTCTATAGTGCTCATCATCCATCTGGTTTCTTTTTTCCACTTTAAAGAAACAATTAGAAAAATATCCATAAACTTGCAAACCAAGTGATTATCCATCCTATTCAACAAGCCTTGACCTTTTTCTGCATCCATTCCTTACAGGACTAGAATGTCCATTTCATCCATTTTCTCCGTTGAAAATACGTACAGTCTGGCCCTTGGTCTCATATAAATAAGTTTAGAATTTCTATGCAAGATAATGTTACTCTTGCACCTAAGGGTTCAACTCCTTGCTCAAGGACACTTTTGAGGAACATTGAATTACCTCTGTTGCCCATCTGATCACTGGGATAACACAACCAATCAAATATGTGAAGGCACAATACACTTTGAGCATTGTGCAGAAATGCAAATGTCTGTAGGAATTCTTAGATACATTGGATGTTGAGGCCACTTATGTTGTTGTTAGCTGTACACCTAAAATGGAGCTCACTGTTTCAAATCTGGATTTGCTCCATGTACTCTGTAAAAATGGTTCTCATTCATTTAGGGAACTATCCTGTGGGGATAGTCAGCTGCCTCCAAACTCGGGGGCGACCACATATCCAATGCACAGCTGGATGAGCATGGAGGGGATTGTCTTCTCCATGCTCCAGTTGCCCTGCATTTGTGGCTAGATGGCCAATTTTGGCTGTTTAGCCGCGGAACATCAGCACGCGGGGTGGGGAGGCTGGATTACACATAGGAAGTGTTGTGCTGGCTCTTACGAACTCCCTGCCCGCTCTGGGAACGCCCCCTTTCCTCCCACTCTGAGCTGCTCTTATGAACGCAGTGGGCAGAGACAATCCGTGCTGCCTACGAGGTGGTGGGGGAGGAGGTGGGGAAGTGGTTCCCTGGGAACTGACCAATCCTATGGCCGTCCAGCCACTGTCTAGCAGCCATAGGATTCTGCCCTTAGACACTGGTCTTTAATTTTATGTATTTCATAAATCAGCAGTTTACCAATATTGTATATGGCTAAATAATATCCAGGAGGGGAGACTATGGGACTTGATTTCTCTTCGTAGAGTGAGGAGAATATTTATAGAGCCACCCTCTCTGCAGAAAATTGTTACGGTGTATTTGTTGTGTAAGTACTGTTATAGGAGTGTAAAATGGTAGTGTTACGGCTGTTGTTGGATTTGGGGGTAGGGGCCGGTATATCCATGTGTACATAATATAGATCGCTAGACAGATAGACTGCATTATTCCTCTGGATACCCCTCCCCTGAGCTGCAAGATTCTAGTAATTTTCCTGAACATCTGACACTTTAGTAATAGCAGAGACTGCAGGGCTTGTACTTTGTATCTTTCATAATAAGTTGTATCGCAGACTGTTTTATGCACATCTGTGTCTAAAAAAAAGGTGTGTGTTTTTGAGGGGGAAGGAAGTCAACAGTCCTGACTTACTGTGCTTTCTTTATTGTTTGAATTGCACACACTTTAATAAAGAGTTCCTTATAACTGGAAGCAAATCAATTGTCCTTTGCCAACTGTGAGCTGAAGGAGTTAAATGAAAATACTTCTAATCTCTTTATCCTTGTCACACCACTCTGCTATGTGGTAATACACCAAAGAATTTTCAGAAAGCAAAGGTTGGGGACATGGAATTGCTGTCTCCCTGGCTAAGAGAAGGAAAAAAAATATGGAGCAAACTCATGTGTGATTTTGGTCCTACACTGTAAAGTATGTTAGGCTTATAGGGTTAGGCAGAAAAGGATGTTAGCTTCTCTAAAATATCAGCAACTCACTGATTACTGACTTTGCATCAGGTTTTAAAAGATAAAAATATAAGACACTTTAGGCCCTAAAGTTTAGGGGAACTAGTAACAGCTTCTTGCTAATCCTTGGCAGAGTAGCAGGTCTGTACAAACAAATTGAGTTTATTCTTGCTGAAGTAATTTATTGGACAGTACTTTTTAAATTTTCTTACACAATACTTGCATATACACAGTGACACGTTGCATAGAAATTGTGCTTTCCATATAGGGTTTTTCTTGCTCCTGTAGAAGGTTGATGGACAAATTCTCAATTGCTTAAGACACAGCCCTGATGCCATTTATGATTTTGATAGCACCAAGAGTCAGCCAGTATTGTATTTTTATTTATTTATTTTATTGTAGAGCAGAGCTGGTTAACTACTTCTGATGCAATTTTATTCATTTCCCTGGTAGCCCTACCAAATGTTCATCAAAGCTTGGTGGTAAAAATGCCTGCAGTTTCACTTGCAAGAACTGTTCCAAGCTGTAACGAAAGGAGACATTTCACACTTAAATATTGCATCACCTTTGGGGTTTGTGTGCAGTGCCTTGGCTATGCCTGAGCATTTCTGCTCTGCTTCTGTGAAATCCTTACTGTGATCACTCATGATGGGGCCTGGTTTCTGAGCGAAATAACAGTTTTTTGCCCCAAGAAAGTAGAAATTGTCCATTCGCTGCTCTATAATTCAGTCCACTGTGACCCTTAAGGCTAGAACTCAAAGGAAACACTACTGCTAGGAAATATGAATACACTGCAATATTCTCTTCCAGATCCTGCTTGTCCGCTCTAAATACAGAATACGTGGGGTTGGATTCAGGTTCTGTCTTCTGCAAAGGGAAGGGCTCTGCCTGCAGAAGATTCCTCTGTATGATTTTTGGGGATCACACACACACCACAGCTCTCCCTATTTGGCAGGGTCTCCTGACTCTCTGTGTTTTCAGGGGGCTGCCAGAGTTGCCATGGTAAGGAGGGGGTGGCAAAATCCACTTCTATCCATAGCTGATCCAGTGTGAATCTGAGCTAGATCCAGACTTAGCCATACTTAGGGTAATATCCAATGTTAGTCCTATGTAGATCGTATCCAGTGTTAGTCCTATATAGAGTAGACCTGGTGAAATGAATGGGACTTGTTAGTTAGGACAAACTTAAGTCTCATTCATTTCAGTCAGTCTATATGTAGGTCTGACATTGGATATTACCCTTAGAGGGCTTCTATTAGTCAAGTCCTATTAGGTGTTGATCCATCCTAATGTAGTTCTGCAACTTGCAAAAATCTATTTTGATGTCAAAATGTGTTGCTTTTTGGGGATTTTTTTAGCAGTAATTGCAGGGGATGAGTGAGCGGGTGGGACAGGGAGAAGGAGCGGAAGCTGGACAGTGTACTGAAGTCTTGATTCCTGATGTGAGCTCCCTTCTGATTTTTTGGAATCTTTTAGTCGACACTGTCCAAGCTTTTCCCCTGTAACTACATACATACCGAAATGAACAATTTCTTGGAGTCCTTGGGACAGAGCAGGCTGTATCCCTGTTAAAAAATATTGGGTGAAACAACAAGAACCCTGTAAATCCACATAGTTTGTGGATCTAAATACAAGCAACCGTCAGCTCTTGGCCTTTAAGGATCTGTTTTGCAAGTTTGGGCTGCCATGAAGGACGCATTGGGAATCTTTAGATCATAAACTCCTTGGGACAGGGACTCATAGTGTGTGTTGACATTTACTTTGTGTTTTACAGTGGAGACAAAAAGTTCAGAGATTACACTATAACTAAACTGATTTCCAAGTATAGGTTTGCAGAAAAGCCTCAATTGTGTGATGGCTACTTCTGGTTTTGGTGCGCCAAAAGGTGGTAACGTGAACCCTCCTTTGCAGCTACCTGGCAAAGCAAATCTATCCAAAATGTTAGCTACAGAACTCTTAGCCATGGCTTAATTAGAATTATGTTTCTATACAGAGAAGTGCTTTCATCAGAGCATGAAACAAAAGCTTGTGATTATTATTTCCACATCTGTAAAAAAAACCCCTCTCTTTTGAAGTTCCACTTATGATGAATGACTAAGACTTCGCAGTCTTCTCAGCTATAGTATTTTGAGCAATGAAGAAACAGTTTAATTTTCGATGTGCTGGTGTCCTTATTCTTTGCTAGACTACAAGAAAGCAGTTCTTGCAGTCTGTCCTCTTTCCTTCTCCTTCCTTCCCTTCCCCTTTAGTATTCCAAATTTCTGGTTACTCAAGCACACTTCCTTCTGAGGTAAACTGGAGACAGTCCTCTCTCTTGGCAGAGGCTGACATCTCAGAGCACATAACAGAAAGAACTACCTTCTCCACCCCCTCATGTTTCTGTGTGAGTCACTGAACTGGGCTTGCCTCCTCTCCAGGCAGGTAATTCGCTACTAGGCCAGGTTTAAGGATCTAGTACTAGTGTACACAGTCCTAAACACCTTGGAATCAGGATACCTGAGAGAGTGCCTTCTCCCTTACCAACTGGCCCAGTCACTGAGGTCATCAGAGAGCATGTTCCTGGTGGTTCCCATGGCCCGATTGGAGTCCACCAGGAAAAGAGCCTTCAGTGTGGTGGCCCCCTTCCTCTTGGAATTCCCTGCCTTTGGAGGTCAGGCAGGCACCAACGTTGTACTGCTTTTGGCACCTCCTGAACACATTGTTTCAGGAAGCCTTCCTCGAGTGACCAGCCATGATTTATCAAATTTGGTTTTATCAGAGTTCTGTCTCTTTTAAACAATTTTAAATTATTTTAACATGGTGTTTTTATTCTTTATCCTGTCTGTCTGCTGTTTACCACTCCAAGGTCTTTGGATGTGGAGTGGTATACAAATACTATGAATGAATGAAAGAATGAATGAATTCGGGTGTATTTCTGCTGTGGGAGTGACAGTTCCAATTGCATCTGAAGCAGAGAATAGGTAGAACTAGCCACCCCAGGCAGCAGAGGCTGACTGAAAGGAGGCAAGGCCTGAGCAGTTCAATCACTGTGAGATCGAGTGGGCTGCTGGCTCTGTGGTGGGTAATTTGAGCTCATGAGAGATGGATTTCTTAAAATTAATGGATTGTGTTTTCAATAGTTGCACAAGTGGAAGGCTACTCATGCAACTGTTCTTTCTATTCCCCTTCCTCCTCCCCCACCCCACAAAACACCCTAGGAGAGTGGGGGTCCTCCTGAACAGCGTGGATTACGTTTCATAGAACTTCAGTGCAGGGATGGAATTTCCCGAAATTGGATTGCCTGATTCGCCCCCTTGCGCTGCAGTTCCGTGGGACACAGCCCACAGTATTCAGGCTGGCCCAAATCCTCTGGAAAGGGTTTTCAGGACCTGGAAGGGAGGAGAAAGATCAGTTGCATGAGCTGCTTTTTACTTGTGCAACCATTGGATACAACCTAATGTATTTCTCATGAAACACTAGTCATACAGACCTAGACACACCAGTTAGGAATTACTACTGTGGGGCTTGTTTCACGGTACTACTTCTGATGTGGGTGAGAGATTGCAATGGCTCAAGTGGATCCTTCTGTCTCTTGCTCAAGTGGATCCTTCTGTCTCTTGCTCAAGTGGATCCTTCTGTCTCTTCTCCCCACCACCTTCTTGTAATCTATTAGAGCTTTATGCTTTCATCTGAAATCAAGTAAACTGACTTCCAAATAAGTGCTAAGTATCACTTTGGTATCAAAAGAAAATACTTCATCTGTGGAAATCTGTTTTAGACTACTGTAGATTGGTCTAAATGTTTAAGTGTCTATCCCATCGCAAAGTCTTAATGTAGATAACATTCCCATATCTCATATTCATGCGTATTTAAGCATCTTTACCAGAGTACAGGACTCCCATCCCTATCTTCCTTGGATGCCTCTGCCCACCATAGAAAATATGCCTTCTTTGTGAAAAGATAACGCAGAGAATTCTGGGATGTCCTCATGACTTTGCTGAATGTGACCATCTTTATATGGAATGTGTGTACACAGTGCAGAAGTGAGACTGGACGCCTAGAAAAACCTATGTGTAGTGCTATCAGTAGGCAATTTAGACTTGACCCTGACATCACAAAAGCAAGAGGGGCTCAGAAGTGGTAGTGGAGAGAAGTGTTTTAACTATGGAGACAAATAAATAAGATACTTTAGAAGTAATACCCTTTATTCCATCCATCACCTAGCTGAATTGCATAGGAAGAAACAGGGTGGTTAGGAGGCCTCAGTGTCTCTTGCTCAAATGTTCACCAAAACCCAGAGCCAGGCTTGAATAACTACAGGACTACCTAGCACTATTTGCATTGATGCAGGAGCTTTAAGAGATTGTTCACGTGTAATGGTGGTGTTTGGTGGCAAATCATGGATTACTTCATTAACCCACAATTTGCGGGGACACACAGCAAGCACAAGTCATTTGTAGTTTGTAGAAACAACCTACAAACGAACTGTAGGTTGTTGTTTAAAAGTGGAAGCGGTGGGCGTGTGGAAGGCAGCATTCTCAACAGCCCATGGGTTGTTTAAACCAGGGGTCCCCAACCCCTGGGCCACGGACCGGTACTGGTCCGTGGCCTGTTAGCAACCAGGCCGCAGTAGGGGTGTGCAAAATCCCCTTACCTTGGGTCAGCGGGGGTCCACAAGGGGGGAGGCAATCCGTCCCTCCCCTCCCGGAATCCTCGTGGCCCCGGCCAGCTCTGATCCATGGCAAGTCTGCGGAGCTGCCGGCCGGCTCCGGCCACTAGCGGACTTCCGGCTGCTGGGACACAAATGGCATCCGCATGGCAGACGCCATTTGTGTCCCTGTTCTTCAAGTAATAGGCTACGTAAATCTTTACGTAGCCGATTACTGCAAAGAATAGGGACGCAAATGGCGTCTGCTATGTAGATGCCATTTGCATCCCAGCGGCCGGAAGTCCGCCAGCGAAACCATCCCCCCCGGGTCCGTGGAAAAATTGTCTTCCACGAGACTGGTCCCTGGTGCCAAAAAGGTTGGGGACTGTTGGTAAACCATGGGTCCTTGTTACATGTGGACCAGGTCACCGAGAGATTGTGGAGCTGTGTGAAGATGGATACAGCTGTCTGGCTTAATCAAGTTGAGCAGGGTTGATGGAAATAGCAGACGAGAAATTACACATATTCCCAGGAAAAATGCGATTCCAAGAAAACAGAATTAGAATTTTAAAAAGTCACCTGTTAGACCTGTGGTTATTCTGAATCCAATGGGAGAACAGGTGAGGGGGACATAATCCCATGGAAGGAGCAATCCTACTGGGATAGGTGGCCGCCTCTGAATTCAGAGGCAACTGCCTATTCAATGCAAGGCAGGAGAAGCATGGATGGGATTGTCCCCTCATGCTTCAGCCGCCCTGCATCTGCAGCTAGACAGCTGATTTTGGCTGTCTGGCCATGGGAAAGCGGAGCGGGGAAGTGGCTGCCGGATGAAACGTTGGATGTGTCATATCGGCATTTCCGCCTTCCCTGCCCAGGAACACCCCCAGGAACGCCCCCATTTTTGCTGCTCTGCGCTCCTTTTCCGAGCATGGAGCACGGGGTCATTCCACGCTGCCTCTGAGGCAGCGTGGGGGTGGGGAGGTCAGTTCTCAGGGAACTGACCTCGGAGCTTGGGCTCTGAGGTCGGTTTCTGGAGACCGACATATCCTATGGCCGTCTAGCTGCTGACTAGTGGCCATAGGATTGCACCCTTAGTTTAGCAGCCTTTCATTTCATTTATTATATTTATATTCCACCCCATAGCTAATGCTCTCTGGGCAGTTCACAAAAATTAAGAACTGTTACAATACATTATATTAAAAATGTTCTTCTGATCTTATACAAAAACTTGATTTGATTCACCAAGGTCTCACCCTTCTCCTATTTTTTATCCTGTAGAGAAACTATAGGAAGTGGAAATAACTGAGTAGAAGCTGCCACTGAAGTAATATTATGAACCATGTGGTATTTTGGTTTATTAGTCATAATCTGCAAAAAAAATTAATCATCACTTGCAACTGAGATTTTATGAGTGCTGAAATGCCTTTTAATTGTTTGTTTGCTTCTTGCTCTTTGTTGGGAAGTGTGGAAGCGGACGAGAGAAATTAGATGGTAAAAAACAATGAGTTTGTTCATGTGCAGTACAATCCTATGCGTTTTTGCTTAGAAGCAAGTCTCATTAAGTTCAATGGGGATTGCTCCCATTTGTGCCCACAGGATTGCATCTTTAATATCTACTGAGTAAATACTTTTTAAAACATCATCCTCTGTACACATTTGAGCTGTGGTAAATAGCCTCTCAAAATTTTCCGCCCTGTTTCTTGGCAGAGAAATTGGTTGGACAATTTTACTGAATTTCTCCAGTGGCAGGAGAAATTGTCAACAGTTTCTCAAAAGTAGGGTGCACCATTGGCAAAGGTTGTAGCACAGATTTTTCCATTTTTTCCAAAGGGTTTTTTGTTTTTTTGCACTGGAACTCCAAGTAGCAACAGCATCACTCTGTTGGCAGCCTGACCCCCATTTTGCATTCTCCGCAATACCCCATACCTAGTATCATTCCAGGGCATTGCGTGGAGGGAGGAATGCAGCCACTGCACACACAAAGAGAATAATAATGGTGAAGAAAATGTGGAGAAAATTCTGCGAAGTGGCCTTTTATTTCTAGGGGGTTAAGAAAAGAAAAATCCCAGGACTTTTCTGGGAAAAATGTCTTCTGAGAAATTTTGTCTCTGCTGTAGTTGTCATTCTTCAGGGCTCATCATCTTCCCTAGGGTCTTCCAATGTTACACTTCTAGGGGGTGATTGTGGATACATCTTATTTCTAATGCAGTTGCTGATAACACCATTCCTTCCCTGCAAGCCCCGTAGCGGGTGTCAGGGGAGGGGGCAGCATTCCCTCCAGCTCCAGGGAACAGCTATGCCAAAATCTGATGTCCAATTTCCTGAAAATTTTCTTCCCCCATGAAAAAGGCATCCATTTTTCTGCCTCATTCTCAGGGCATTTTATAATTTATTCTGAACTTCTTTTGGTGGTGTTTTTGACCGTACCTAATCACGGGTGGCCGAGGGTACTGTGTGTGCGATTTTCTTTCTATTACGCATCTCTCCATTGCTCTGCAGTCCCTCAGGCTGCCTGCACTTCCTGTTCTGAAAAAGCCCTATGGGAGGAATTACTTCATGATGTCTTCCCCTGGGCGGGAAGTGCAGGAAGCCAAGGAGGCCACAGGCTGCCAGAAAGATGATTGTACAGTGAAAGACAGGACTCTCACCTACACACCTCAACTGCCTCATGAGTAAGGTAAGCACAAGAACCCTGAACTAAACCCATGAGAATTTCTCTTAAATCTCTTCTCCCTTGAATTTTTTTTTTTTTGGAAGTTCTTTCTTTTCTATTAAATTGAATGAGAATGGTTGAAAAATATGTGGGAGAAATTTTTGGCACAGCACTAGTACACATAAATGCCAGTTCTCAATATTCTCATGCTTTAGTATGAACAGATAACAGAACCCGGGGCAGAGCTCTGCAAACAGAAGCATGCTTCATATCTGAGGCTGTGGGGACAGGGAGCAGGTGTAATTCAGTACCTGTGGGTGTTTCCAAGTGCATCCTATGTGTGTGAATACTTATCATTCACTCCCCTTAGGGCACAGGTGGGCAACCTGCAGCCCATGGGCTGCATCTCTCTCTCTGCCACTCTCCATTTAGCTCACAAAGCCCTGGGGATCCCTGCCCACTTTCAGGGAACAGACTGCTGTACCAGTGCTGCTATTAGCAGCAGGAAAGAGGCGATCTTTTTCAGGAACATATGGAGGGGGCTTGAACCTCATCCCTCAACAATCCCCCAATTGCTGTGGGTAGAGTTTGGGCATATGCAGGGTGTGTGAGTGAGTGTGTGTGTGTGTGTGAGAGAGAGAGAGAGAGAGAGAGAAGAAAAGAAAAGAGTGCCCACTTTTACCTGAGGTCCCCAGTGGAATGCAGTCCTCAACACTGCAGAGGTTACCCACTCCTGCCTTAGGGAAAGTCATACTTGGGGGGAAAGTTCTGCACTAAGGACAAACTACTGTTGTCCTTGACGCTGGATGACCTACACCTCAGAGACAGGGATCCTGTAGGGTGTGCTGTGCATTCTGTGCATAGAGCACACACAGAACCATTGCCCCCTAGAGGGTTCCTTGCAATATACTAGTCTTCCTCCTGAAAATATATAAATACACCCACCACCCATCATAATGATGGACATGTTTGTGAATCCTCTGAAAGTATGGATGCTTCCAGGTGAGGCTTTTATTGTGCAATTGCCCTTCCTCCTCCACGGAATTTTACGCAAGGGATGGGGGCAGTTGATGTTCCATATGTAACCTTCCATGTTTTCCCATTGCTGCTTCTGTCTGTTTTTCCTTACCACAGAAAAAGTATTAAGGAGGAAAAGATAGAATAACAGCATAATGTCTTTTGATTGGTAGCATTAGGAGACTCCATCTGGAAGCACCCTATGAAATTAGCTATTAAACTGTAACCACATCCACAACATTCATGCAAGACAGATAAATTTTTATTTCTGATTTACAAATATGGGAGGAGCAAGAGATTGTCAGATGTCACCTGCAGTCCTCAAAGATCTTACTCCAGACTAGTCTCACTCAAATTTAAATTGCCTCTAGACTAAGTGGCTAATCCAAAATTGTTTGGCCAACTTTAGAATGCTTTCAAATGTGAACATTTTAAGTATCGGCATGGGAGTGTGTATGTGTGCGCTTAAGTTTTATCCAAGGAGTTTCTTTCAGAGAAATAGATAACTAGTTTTAGAAGTTAGCTCTGAAACAAGAGTGACTAGAATTCTGTAGCGGGAATTTTTATTTGACAGATTGATTAACTTCCCACAAAAATACTTTGCTAGGCTTTGCTGTTTTGAAATTGAAAAGTAAGAACTGTGTTCCTAGCTATAGCTAGTTTTATTAAATATAGTAATACATAATCCTTGTTACAATTTCATAAACCAAGCAAGTTTTTTTTTTAAAGAAACTGAAAGTTTAGTTGCTAGTCACACAGAATACTTCTTTTAAAAACGTGTAGAGAAAACTGATGGACATCTTTATCACTTGCATCCATTTTGTGGCACTTGCTGTTAGGATCTTCAAGTCGCAGGCTGCAAAACTGGAATAGCAGAGACTGTAAATGCTAACCCAGTTTTTCCTGAGGAGTAACATTCTTTAGAGGCAGGGGGGCTGTTCAATATGAATAAACCTTTTGGCATTTCTGTGTTCAGTTCCATTATCCTAAGAACCTCTTTGCAAGTAGTAATATTGGTAGAAACAATTGGAGGCTAGGTTTGAACTTACTTGCTACTGCCCAAATGTGTGCACAGACCTTACAAAATCAAAATGTGTTTGTTGGTTCGTGCTTCTGTCTGTACTCATCAGTAATGAGTGATTTGTAACAGCAACTGTCACGTTTTTTTTAAAGTGGAAATGCAGATCATGAGTTTGAATCATACTTATGCCAAGTAACAGTTAAGTATCTGCTACCTTGGTGAGGAGCACATTATGTTGCTGCCTTTTCTCACTAATAGGCTGCTAACGATGTTACTTACAACACATATGTGCAAAACTAGAATTCTTATTTCTAGCACCAGAAATCCAGGCCTCTAATTTCTCCAAAACTAATTATTGTGTGATAGGTTTCTTTCAGCATTGAAAAAGGCAGGATTTACTGTTACACACTGTGGATTGTAGATTGTGTCTTGAGAGAGAGAGAGAGAGAGAGAGAGAGAGAGAGAGAGAGAGATGTATAGTAACTTATGTGCTAGGGTAGAAATAGGTAAAATATTCAATGTGTACCTTAATATATGTTTATCTAATATCTAGATGAACTATCCCAAAGTATGTTGTGTCTATTCCACTTGTTTTAACCAAGGTAGCTAGCTTGAACAGAAGTAGTGATTTGGCAAGTATGATTCAAACCCCTGATGAGCTCTTTCTACACTGTGTACAAAAATTACCACAAATTGGTCTGTCTTAAAGAAAAAGAAAATGTCTTCCACAAATATAGGCATGTATACAGCTTTGGGAAAAAATTGACACATGATCTCTATGATGAGGGTTGTGTGCTTAAAATTCTGTGTCATAAAAGCTGAATTATGCATAAGTTGGCCTATTTTTCATAACTTATTCTGGTTTTGCAACTAATTGGGAGGGAGAATGAGCTATGCAGCACACTGAAGCCGTATCTTGTGACTACAGGAAATCTTATTCAGTCACCCTTCTGGCTTCTGAGAGATCGGCAGGCATTGCCCACAGACTTTCAAGCATACAAATGAAAATTAGGGCACATATTTGTTTGTAGGTTTCATTCTTACACCAAAGACCACTAGCAGAGTTTCTTCCCATTGTTGCAGATCGGTGAAAGCATTTCTTTGCCTTCTGTATGTGAATTAACTTATTGCCACACCAGCGTAAGAAGTAAGGATAGTACAGGTTGACGCAGATGTGAGGATTACTTTTTTTACAAAATCAGAATATTTAATCTCATAATAGATCTTGTTATAAGTATTGTAGAATAACTGCAACTCAAACACATTCAGCAACATGTGCTGTCAGGACAGTCAGAGTGGTGGTGGAAGGTGAGCAATTCACTGGCATTTTGTGTTCATGTGCCTGTATTTTCATGCATGTGCAGTGGAGTCATGAAGCATCTATCACTCCCTCTCAGATCTAATTTATAGAGGCTTAAAGGAAGGGGCTGAAGAATTCATGTGTGTGTGTGTGTGTATGCTAACAAGATTTTTTAATATTTTTATTCATTTTATCTTTTATAAGTGAAATAATACCAAAATTACCAACAACCTGATCAATACTACAATTTCCCAACAATACAATATTCTGATGAGGACACCACGATAACAAAAAGAGAAGGAAAAAGAAAAAGGGGGGGAGGGAGGAGGAAAGGAAGTGAAGAAAAAAGAAGATTCTTTCCCCTTCTCTCCCCCTCTTCCTCTCCCTCCCCTTTAAAGAATTATGTTTAAACTCCAGTACCCCCTGGCCTCCGATGCCATTGTGTTTTAAAAACTATATCTATAACTTTAACAATCTTACAGTTTAATAAACAACCTTACATTTCAATATCATATCATCAATCTTATATCAAAGAAACAGGTCTACAATTCATTCCCAGAAGCCTATACTATTATCATTATTATTATTATTATTATTATTATTAATAATAATAATAAAATATATAGCGTTATATAGTAATAAAACAATATAAACCTTCAACAGTCAGTAATATATTTTATACTAGATATATTATCTATTTTGAAATAAAAAATAAAGAAAAGTAAGAAAAAACAAAAGATGAAAGAGAATAAACGAATGTATGTATAATCATTTATCTTCTGAGCTGGCCTGGATCATGTAGACTAAACACAAACAGTTAACAAAGCTTGTTTTAAGATTCGAGTTCATGGGGTTGTAACAGAAATCTCACTCATTTTACGTTCAGCCATGCCTTTGCCATTTCATGATTTAGAAACTTCTTCATCTGACCTTCAGACACAATACAAAGTGTAGCAGGGTATTTTAAGTAATATTGTAAGTTCATTTGTTTTGCCATACTTGTTGCTTTGATAAATTGCCTTCTTCGCCACCTCTTTGATGTAGTCTGGAAATAATGCAACTTTATCTTGTTCCAGGAAAGGCTTCCACCCTCTCTTGCCAAACGCAGGATATAAATCTTTGTGGAGACTTTGCAAATTGGACTATAATCATATAGTCAGTCCCTTTAGCATTTGGCACACAAAATGCCTGCTCAATATCAAGTAAATAATCAGATGGGTTAGGGAGTATCTCATGCAAAAGCTTATCCACAAAAATAGGCAGTTTTACATCATTAGACAGATTTTTAATCCCAATAATACGTACATTGGATCTCCTTGTGAAGGCCTCCAGTTGAGAAATTCTATCAGAAGCATTTTTAAAACAAATTTTTATTGTAGTTTCATTTCCTGCCACTCGGTCTTCTAGCTCATTAATTTTCGTCTCCGTTTTTTGCCATGACGCATTAATTAAATCTACAGCTCCTTGCAAGGCGGTGATGGAATTTTGTATTAAATCCAACCTTTTGGCTTTCTCCATAAATTGTGAAGATAAAGTCTTTTATCAGAGTACATAGTTCCCCTATATCTTCTGTTGTCAAAACTTTTGACACGGGGTGCGGGGGGAGTTGATGCCAGCTCCTTTCTTCTCCTTGGCGCAGTCATGTTTCTCTCAAACAGATCTTGCAAGTCCTCAGATGTTCTCAAATATTGTTAACATTTCTTAAATTATCCCTCAGAAGTTGTTGATATTTCTTAAAGCATATATTATTATGGAACATGTCAGCCCTGTTTTCTCCTATGAAATAGGAGTCTCAGTACAGCATTTTGCGTTGGTAAAGCTCTGGAGAGATAATCCTGGAAACCAGCCCCCCCACTATCTTGAGGGGGGTACTTTTCTCCAAGATGTTATCCAGATGTTGCCTTGGCCCCCTTTAATTCCAGGGGGGAATGAAAAGGTTTTTCAACCTTTTAAAAAGCTGTTTGAGAAAGCTCCGATGGAGAGCCTGTGGGATGCTACCAGAGTGACATTGGTTCCAACCAAAAGTCCTCCTAACAAGATTTTTTTTAAGGCATCCTCAACATCTTGCCAGAAAGCTGTCAAAGATTTCTTTAACAAGGCAAAATAGAGAGAGCATCTTACAAGATACCAAAAATTAAGGACCGTCCCTGGTAAATAGGGACAGTTAGGGTTTATCACAAAGTATTTAAAAGTTGTTGCTGCTTTAAAAAAAATTAAAAAGCAAGATCTTCAAGAAGCTGAATGTTGTACCCAATACTACATTCTGCACTTTTTCCTGTGCTCCTACAGAATTACACCACCTGCACACCCCAAAATGTAACTTTATGCAACATTGCGTTGAGAGCCAGCATATTCTCAGTACAGCTGTCCTCTAACTGGTTTGTTTTTTCTTCAGACTTCAAGTTTGTACATCTGAAAACTGACATTTGTACCAAGGCTGTGTCTCGGAACTTGCTACTACACGAAGCTCAGAAATAACAATGAAGGGAACATTCTTGGGAGATAATCCATTGCATCAGGGAGTACTGCAACACCAATTTAACAGTCATCGATCGCTAGGAGGACTAAACAAACTGTGATGGCCAGGATATGATACTAGAATTGATACCAATGTTAATTGAAGATCAAAAAGGAAGGCCCTAAAGATATATCCACTGTTGAGATAATATGATAAAATGAAGTCTATGGGCATCTCTACACCAGCCTAAAATCCTGCATTTAAAACGGGGCTTTCTCCTTCCGTTTTAAATGCAGGATCACAACTGACTCCCTTTACATGTGCTCCCTTCTCCCCCCCCCCCGCCTTATCTGAGTCTTCCATTATCTGTCACTGATCTCACGCCTCTTCTTGCCGCTTTAACTCTTTTCACAGAGGGAACTCAAGCGGAACACAGTGGGGTAATTTGATAGCTCATTATCTGCCATCTATTTAAAAACAGAACAAAGGGCATTTAGTGTAGGAGGGTCATGGTGTCATGTAAAGAGTCCACAAACTTCCATGAAGGAGCAATCTCAATCGCAGGATGAGTGTGAAGGAGCCCTATATGTGGGTTAGTAAAGGAAGAACTGCTGTGCAATTACAAAGAAGTTTTCAGTGGTTATTGTGTCTTTCAGTATTCGATTTCATTAATTGGTTATCTTTACTGGAATTGCTAGTTAGTGGAATGCCTTGATGCTCGACTCCAGTAATACTATTTTTTTCTATGCAATGTGAGTGATAATTAGGCAGTCTTCTAAACCATCTTGAACAGAGAACAGTCAGACAACTGCAATATTGGGGATGCTTACTGTTCACCCTCCCATACTTTTTATTTGGGCCCACTGGGTTCTCTTGTATGTAAAAACAGGGAGGATATAGTTCCCAAAGCCCGGGGGGGGGCGGTTCTGTGACAGTGGAAGGAGAAGCGAATGGAAGATTACCCGAATTTCTTCAAGGGGTTGGCTTTGATGAAGTTGTGTCCATGCAGGGCTCCACGAGCTAGTGCACCACACCAATCCAAGTCGCTTCACAGAACATACTTCTGGGTGGGGTGGGGAGGATTGGAGTGAATGTCATCTTGACTGTCAGGGTCTGTTCCACCAGTAAGAGAGGCTTCCCCCTTCTGTCCAGGCCCTTCCCCCCACTTTCTCCTTTGATAAAACCCTGAGGTTTCCTCCTGTGTCTTGGAAAAAATCACTCTCCTTCTCTCTGTCCCCACCCCCTGCATTACTTATTTCCTTAAAGCAACAATAATTACAGGAACACAGTGTTCTCGCTGCCCTGCTGCAATCAATCGAAGCTTTGAAGCTTTGACATTAAAGCTCTCTAAACATGTTACTTTGATTCATGGGAATACCAGTAACTTGGGGACTGCGCATTCAGGGGACAAGCCTCATTGACCACAATGGGGGTTACTTCTGAGTAGACACAACATATATGTTTGTGCTGAGAAAGACAGGGAGGGAAAACACAGGGACAGGAAACATCCTTTGACCAGGGTCATGGTGAAAGGCACACCCCTGGGCAGGGCTAGCACACCTGAGATAAATGCAGAGGTTGGGGCACACAACAACTATACTGGGGACCAGGGGCATCATTAAGAGAGGGGCCTACCTGGGCACGGGCCCTGGATCTTTTTTGAGCTGTGCCCCGGATGTTTTGAGCTGTCCTAATTGCCATTTTTTTACATTTTCCCATTGACTTGCATTGGAAAACAGAAACGGACATAACTTTTTTAGTTTGTAGGATAAATACATGAAATTTGGAGACCTGACAGCCCCCATGGAGCTTATTGAACCTGCCAAATTTCAGGCAGTTTGGTCCAGTGGTTTTTGTGCTAGTCACAGGTAAAATTTGCTATTTTCAAGAAAATCTGTCAAAGCCAAGAGCTATATTTTTTATGCTTCCACATACGTGCATGAAATTGGGTGACCTGGCAGCCCCTATGGAGCTGACTGAACCTGCCAAATTTCAGACAGTTCCAGTGGCTTCTGTGCTAGCCATGCATAAAGTTTCCTTTTCTCAAAGACTAAAACAAAAAGTAAAAAACTGTCAAGCTATAAGGGGATTAGAGATCCTAATCAGAAGGTGTTTAAGGTGACCATTAGGAGGTCACTATCCCTAATCTCTGGTGTAGGGTTGTGTTCTTTTTTTTTTTTTTGAGATACAAAAAAACCTCTCTCCCCCTACTTTTCTGCTCTTCTATGCCCACTGCTGGGAGCTTTCTTGCAATGAAATTTTGAAGAGGGAGAAGAAAGCTCCATGTGAAATACTGGTATTTCACACAGCATCAGATTTTACTGCCCCAAACTGGGACCTTTGGCTTCTGCAGAAGTTTAGTAGCTTCAGTACAGCAAAGGATCCAGTCAGCCTCCACAAACTTCTTTATCCCCTTCCACTTTAATTTCTCCTAAATAGCTGTAGGACTCAAATTATTCCAAAAGGAGGGTTAGGACTATGTGGCATCATGACTGAAGAACTGCTGAGGCTTTTAAATAGGTTCTACAGTTTTAAAAAAGCTAGAAAAAGCCCTCAACCACCTCACCTCATAAAGTTAATTTAAGTCCATGTAATCCTTACAAACCCTCGACAGCCTCCCAAATTCCTCTGAAGTACTGCCTCTCTGAAAGGAGCCACTTGGCTCTTTTTTCTCTACCCCCCACCCCAATGCATTTCCAATCACCATTCTTCTTTTCTTCTTCCCTTCCCTCTCCTGTTCTTTCTTTCTCTTCTTTATTCCACCCAGAGCATATCTTGGGGAATTCTTAAAGAGAATTCTCTTCGGTGGGTAAGAGAAGTTCTGAACTGTATTTGACTTTATACAAACAGACAAGAGGGTTGGTTTTTCTCCTCCTCCTCATTCAAGTCTTTGAGAAGAGTGGGTTCACATGGCTGTAGGGAAACAAATCTGGGGCTGTTTTGTTTGTCAGTTGCCATTATCCAGCAATAGGAAGGGCTATAGCTCAGTGGTAGAGCACATGCTTGGCATGCAGAAGGTCCCAGGTTCAATCCCCGGCATCTCCAGGTAGCACTAGGAAAGAATCCTGCCTGAAACCCTGGAGAGCCGCTGCTGCCAGTCAGTGTCAACAATACCGAGCTAGATGGACCCAGGGTCTGACTCAGTACAAGGCAGCTTCCTGTGTTACTATGAACAGAAAGCTTTAATAAAAATAGGAGTTTGAGCTTTGTTTTTGAAGTGGAGGGGAGATAAATACTGCTCATTTATATAATCCTATGTATGCCTACTCAGAAGCCCCATTATGTTTAATGAAGTTTTGCCTCAAGAGAAGTGTGCATGAGATTCCAGCACAAGTTACTTTTGTAGGGAGATTTGCACCTTGATCTGCGTGTTTACTCAAAAATAAGTCCTGAGATGTGAGCATGGTACTGCAGGCTTAATACAGTGCCTACCCAGTTCCGTCTAATGAACTGACTATCCTTTCAGCTCAGTCCTATGCATGTTTTGTCATTTGTGTGTGTGTGTGTGGGGTGGGGTTGCATGAACTCTAGCTTCAGTGGTGAAGGAAAGGCACTTAGTATATGCTCAGAGCTTCTCCATAATTTAGCCCTAGTTTTGCAAACAGACTCATTGGCTGAATCCTGATGAAGTCTTGGCACAAATGAAGTTATGGGGAGGAAGATACAATGAGATCTTGTGCATAACAAAGGAGGAGGTACAGGAGAGTTGCAGAAACCAAGACATCTGTTTTTATGAAGAGATGCTGGAGGATGGTAGGATGAGGAGGGATGGTTGCATAGAGGGGAATAGAATTGGTAGGGGGAGAATGTAAGTGTGCAGTGGTGAAAGAAAACCATTCTGCATATTCTCAGAGGCGCACTCTATTTAAGAACCTAAGAAGAGCCATGCTGCATCAGACCAAGGTCCATCTAGTCCAGCATTCTGTTCACACAGTGGCCAACCAGATGCCCACCGGAAACCCACAAGCAGGACATGAGTGCAATAGCACCTTCCCACCCATGTTCCCCTGCTGCTAGCATTGGTGAAATGTAAATACATTCTAGTATTTCTAAATTTGCATGCATGTATATCCTTCATGCAGGTTTCTTGCCTGAGGGACACCTCTAACGACCTGTGCATTTTCATACGAACTTACCCAGACACTATTGGGGAAGGGTGAAGGGAAGGGAAAGCAAATAATTCTTTCCCCCAAATTGGAGAATTCCCCTTCCACATGAACTGCTGCACCTATCCTTCTGAAACTTTGCTGGTTTCTTACTTGGGGAAAACTCTAAGCTGTCTGTAATTTTCAGAACAATGGTCCACAAGAAAATAGGGAGATAAGTATGTCCTCTTTTGGAGACCTCAAAATGCCAAGGCTACCCTTGCACAAAACTCCCTGTGGGTATCATTCTGAAATTTGGCAGACATGATCTCCTCTAATGGGGCAATGAATCCTGAAAATTTTATCCAATTCTTCCAAGTAATAAAGATGTTATTGGCAGTTCCCTTTAAAAAGAAAATCAAAATATAAACCCTGCACCTATTTTTCTGACATTGGGCAGATATAATCCCCTTCTAGCGGGCTACTATGCCTGAAATTATCATCTAGTTCTGACCAAGAGAAAAAAGGTACAGTGTTTCTCTAATTTTCCATGGTAGTCAGCAGGAAACATAGACTCATTTTTCCAAACCTTGACTCAGGTTTGGTGCTAAGCTGAAATGGTCTGACTATAAATTGGCCAGAGCAGCAGTGGGATATTTTCCAAAACGCTGAATCAGGGTGCGAGTTGAAGTGGGGTGGGGAGTCAGTGCACACGTCTTATGTATGTAATTTATAGGAAATTAGCGAACAAACACAACTGTAAGTGGGTCAGGTTATACGAATATGATATTGTAACAACATGGAAACACACACAGTAACATAGTGAGTGTTGGTAATCTATTTAGAATAGGGTTGTTGTTAGAACATTATAATTATACGTATGAATACAATTGTACATATATTGAAAGATAACAGAAGCATCTGTATCACAGGTATATACAAATATTATTATTATACAAATTATAATTATCACAGGTTCTAGCACTGTGGCCCTTTTTTGTACTTATGTGTAATCTATACACACATGCAAGCACACCACATACACACACACCACACACACACATACACACACATACACACATATACATATATTTTAGAAGTGCGCTTAGACTCAGATATATTATATACATATATGTTTGTGTGTGTGTACGCGCACACACAAATTTGTGTTATGGGCCTGTGCCCCGGATCTTTTAAGAACCTAGCAATGCCCCTGCCAGGGAGAACCCAGCTTAAGGAAAAGAATCGGGCTATAAGCAGTCTCAGGAAATCCCATTTTTCCATGATAAGCTCCAGGGTGGTTGCCGGATGGCGACGACATCATGTATCCCTAATGACCTTCAAACACAGCCAGCTTGGAGTAAATCGCTGGTGGAGACAACCCCACAGGAGGACATAGTTCCCAAAGCATCTTGAGGAAACTCTTTATCAAGAGAGAAATTATGTAAAAACAAATACAAAGTTGTACATTCTCCTTGTATGTTGCCTACTCTTGCCTACCTTAGGCAGCTACCCAAGGCTGATCAGTGCATGCATAAGAAAATTTCCCCCTCCCTCTCCAACCAAAAGCATTGCATTTAGGAAGAGTATCTTGGCCTGGGTTCAAATCCCTGCTTAAGGAACCAACTGCTTTCACTAAAGTACCTTACAGGATTGTTGTGAGAATAAATGGGATAATCCTATACACAGTCCTGAGTTCCTTAGAGGAAGAATGGGATACAAATGTGGTTAATGATTGCTACATACACCCCACTCCTTCAAATGATTAGACGTTCCAGGGGCATAGTGCTTACCTGGGTTTGGTTTCCTTTGGAAGAAATTTACAGGAGGAGGCCTATGGTGTATTGTGATAGATTTTAATTTATTGACAACGATACAGGCAGAGTATAGGTGGAGGAAGACAGCTGAAACACTCCAACAGCAAATTCCACTACCCCTATATCAGATCTCCAGAGAGGCAGCCAGCACCACCACTATCTCTGTGTTTCCTAATTATTGTGCATTTCCGGAATTATTTCTACATTACTACATTTTAAAATCTGACATGTTTTCCCTCTTATAGAAACCATCTGTCTCTAGTTGCAGAGAAGTCTCTTTTCTTGCTTGTGAGTTTCCTAAAGGCATCTAATTGGCCACTGGTCAATCAGAGGTTGCTGGACTTGCATAGTTCTTTGGTCTGATCCAGCAGGGCTTTTTTTATGTTTTTAAGGTTATAAGGATTTATAGAGGACCAATTGTCATGATAGGCAATGGTGTTTTAGTGAGCACACATAAGAGCTAGCAATTGATGATATTGGGGAGAACTTATAGGTAATCAGGAAAATAATAGAATAAAGCTTCTTTTGATAATTCACCTTAGATTCCAAAAGATATTGAAAAGTCCATTCCAGATAAGACTGACAAAACAGTACTTCGTACTCCAAAGCACAAAATTGTTCTGTCTGGAAATAAGCAATTGTTTTATTTAAGTAAACTCTTCAAAGCTTAAACTAAATCATAATGTTGATTCAAATGTGCCAGGTGTTTATTCCTTCTTTCTCTAGAAACGTTCTGCTGTAGGTGGGCTCTAACTCTGACTGCTACAACAGAACATTTTAAAGTCCTTCTGTTATTGAAGTAAAATTAATTTCTCTTTTCTTTCTTTTTTGGCATCCTGGAGGGAAGGACAGCAGGATAGATTTAGTTTAAGTGCCCAGACAAGATGTTAATTATCTGTACTGCTCAGTAAATAATTTCCTCCTACATTTCAGCTAATATAATGCAAGCAATTATCTCAGATTATTATTAATTTCATCCTTATGGTAATAGCACAAGGCATCTCTTTATTTTTCTGTTCTATAGATTGGGGAACCAAAGCTGAAAATCACTGACTTGAGTGAACATAGTTTATGGGATTCCAAGGAGCTGAATCATCACTTCCTTGGTTCATACCCCAAACTGGATCATACTGGCCCTGATTTAATTGGAATAGGATATTAAGAATGGGTTGCTATATGCCTCCCCAGGAAGTGCCTATATTTTGAAGGAAAGTCATAGTATCAAATGTTTGGGTCTTTCATCTAGAAGCTTTCTAGATAAACATAAGGCTTCATCAAAAGAAAGTTGGAGTGAACAGAAGTTTTAAGTGCCTCTTCTTGACAAGAACTGGAGACTTCGCTGAAAGAGAGGAGACCCTAAGCATGAGGTAGGTTGAGGCGACTGCATCAGGCAATGGTTTGGAGTTCCAGTAAGACCAGCTGAGTGACGTATAATGCAAGCTTACTAATTTATCATCATTGCTATATGCCAAAATAAAATATTTTGGGAAATCATGTCGTTGCCTCTTTTTTGTGCTTTGATCACTTATGAAACCCAAAAGTAAACCAGTGTTGATTAATTTTATTATAAAGGATACAGTGTAATGCCAAGCAAAACGTAGAGCGAAGTTATCAGCTTCTGAGAGAGGAAAAAATGGTTTCTGAGAGACTTGCAATAAAATGGGAAATGCTTAATATCCATGATGGCAAGCTATGTGGCCACTTAGAAAAAACTTAAACTGTTCCACAAGCATATTTGGAAAGCAAATGGAGTAGACAATGATACTGAACTTGTGGTGTTTCCACATGAGGTGGAAATGGCCACACTACAAGATGGCTATGCTTTATTTGCTTATATTGGGACATCTGCATGACATCATCAAATTGTCATCCTGCTTTTTTCTGTGCTCCTTCTGTGCCCCCCACCCCACCCTGGACAGAAAATCCAAGTGTTATGAACTGGACTGGAACAGTAGCAAAATTTCTTCAGGTGTAGAAAGTCTTATAACTGCTCTTCCATGGTTTTGATGTGTACTGTAAGCTTTTGGGCAATATTCCTGCACATCGATATTTCTGTGCAACTTCATTATTATGGTCAGTACCATTTTAGCCCCCCAGATTTAACCGATCTTTAAATTTGTATTTTTTTTACCTGCTTTTTAAAATTGTGAAATACCACTTACATGAGAATGTGTTGTAATGCAAATTTTAAAATTGGGGAAAAAACGCAACCAAACATGGTGTTTTTCCAGCTGGTGACATTTTTATCAAGGCATTTCTTTTTGGTTCATTTTTCATTGCAGTAATTGTGCAATAGCATTTAAATAAAAGAAGCATTTAGGACAATTTTAAATGGTTTTTAAAAATGTAAAAATATTAAAAGGTGTCCTCAGATGCATTGTCTGCTCCCCACCCACTAGTGTGGATGAAACATAGTAGGATTCAGTTGTACAAGTAGCGCTATACCACCTGAAGTATAGAAAGTCAGTTGCAATTCTGCATCTAGATATTAATGGGAAGGCTATAAGCTCCACCCTGAAATCATCAATAATAGAAAATGTTTTTAGCTGTTCTATTGGGCATGCTCGGACTGGGTGGTGAGTGGGGGATTTGCTGACTCTTGTGCGATCTGGCTATTGGCAAACGAAGAAGTGGTGCACCAAATTAGAATTGGAATCATACTATTGAGGAGAAATGTCCAACCTGCTGCTTTCTTTAGCTCCTTTTAAAGCAGTTCTTTCCTCTCAACCTTTTCATGAGTTGCGAGGTGCTCAAGTTAGTTTCCCTTTGGCAACTTTTGTGAAATACTCTCTTTCAGATGTATTTAGGAGGCTGGAAAGGTCTGTGCAGCCTTTATAATGGGGCCTAGCATGTTCTACCTATCTCTTCTTCATGTTGTAACAGATCCGTGTTTGCCTCCAACTATACAATTCAGGGAGCTGCAGCGAATCCTGACTCTCTGAAGCCTCCTTTTACCAGTGGTGTAGTCGTAAATTTTGAAGTGGAGGTAACAATCCCCATAGCTGCACTCCTAAGGAGATTCCAAAAATGCAAGCAATTGTGTTGATCTATATCAATAAACCAGTTCTAGCAGTTTTCATCTCCACCAGTAGCAGGTCCTTTTGTAAGACTAATGGATCTTAATTGGCCATTCAAGACCAAGCCATCCCAAAATACTTTCCATTACAGCAGAGATCCATATATTATTGCTGGGAAAAGTCATGTCCCCTGAGCTACTGTGGGAATTGCAGATAAGTTCAGATGGAACAGAGAATTCTTTGCAAGGTGACAGATGAGTCAGTATCCCTGCAAATAAAAAACGTGCCAGTGCTTCATCCTTGCGAGTCCAGGCTCCACTACACCACTGTCCTTCATGTGTTGTGTGAACAGGTGTTCACACAATCAAGGGGCAGTGGGACTGTGCTGCTGCACCCTCTGGCCCTTGAGCCTGCAAGCACCCCTTCATGTGAGTATTGAAACGGGCAGGAGTGTATTTGTATTGGAGCCAAATTCCACACGAAGCTGGGGAAAATCTGTGATTAATATTCGCAGTTCCCTGATTTTGATAAAACCTTTCCCAATTTTCTGTGTGAGTGTTTCACTAAGTGCAGCCAGGAGAAGGCTTACTAATTTTGATTGAGGAAGTGACATCAGGATGTTTACTTTTTTGCCCCAGCCTTCTCAGCCTGTCTGTTGTCCCAAAGCAGGTAAGCTAGGGGGAAGAGCCTAGACTAGGAAAACAGCAAGGGGAGGGTGATATGTCAACATGCTGACGCCCCTATCAAATTAGCAGCCCTTTTTATGTGTATAGTCAAACAAATGTTTGCCCCATTAACACGTTTCTGTCCAATGTGCATTAGCAAAGTATTTTGAACAATTTAAAAATAATGGGTTTCATCCAAAGTAAGTGTGTTTGATCTAGGGAAGGCTTCTGCTGACCAGGGCAGGGGTGTGTGATTTTTGCCAACTCTCCGTTATCCCTGCAGCCTCCCGACAGTTCCCATTCTGTTCTGGAGGGTTCCCCAATCCTCCAGAACAAATGCGGGGGGAACAGGGTGAGGGAGAAATGGGCTAAAATCCCCCACACACTTCCATTAGCAGAGGCCTCCACTAGATTAAAAGCCAACTCTGAATACAATTCATAATGTGTAAATCAGCCCAGATAAAATGAACCCCAGTACCTCTCAGCTCATGTTTTGTCTCTGCAAGACCTTCCTTTTAGGTCTATGTGATAATTCACAAGCTGTGTAAAGCCTAATACTTGACCCAAAACATTGTGGCTGAAATGCTATTGGTACTGTACTGTTGTATAAACAAATCTGCGATTATTACTGTTGGTATGCTACTGACAACTGCTGTGCAGCAACAAGAATTAGCTGTATTTGAGACTACGTTGTCAATGTAGTTAACTCCATGTTTAAAGATGCACACTTGAAATCTAAATAATAGGCACATTGAGGGAGCTAGCTAAACATGCAGGACAGCCTTCTCCAAGCTGGTGCTGGTTAATATTTTGAACAGCTCTTCTCATCATCCTTGACCATTGGCCTTGCTGGCTCGGGATGATGAGGGTTGTAGTCTACATAGGTTGGGGAAGGCTGGTGCAGAAACTATATCTTATCACTCTTACTATTTTGACACAAATGTTGGTGAGAACAGCATGTAAAAAGTTTAGTAGTGCCTAGTGGTTATTTGCTTCTCTCCTGAATCTAACCTGAATCTTCCACCCACAATCTGGACAAAGACTACCTTTTCCCATTAAAACTGAACACAAACACACACGTGTATGCAGCCTACTTTTGTTATGCACATGCAACTGCCACTTTCATGTCCAGCTGGCTTTCAACTGAAAATATGGAGTTCTCAAAACATGTAGTCAACTTGGAATGGATCTTGTTCAAATTTGTATCAAAAACTATATACCTGTGTTAAGGCCAGTCATGTTCTAAATGTATGTTTTCAGGCAGCAGAAAGCATTCTGTATGTTCTCAGACACACTTTACCTCAGGCGTCAAAATTATGAAAACAAAAGTCGGCAACACTAGGCTCTATCCATTGGGGAGCGGGGGAGAACATCAAATTAAATTACTGTGAGGTATGACTATGGCAAAGAGTAAATGATACCTTTAGGTTTTTTTCTTTGTATAGAACAGGAACCTGTTTTGTAGCATACTTCATATGCACATGTCATACACCCTCTTACAGGATGCATTCATTAGTTCTGCAACTTTCTTTTTTACATGGAAAGTTTTTAATAAGGTTGATCTGGCCAGAATCTCTCTCTAAACAGGAAGAAGAGTCCATGTTTCTCTAAGAAGCCCTTCTTCATTTCTTGTACTTAGTGAAGAAAACAATGTCTTCTATACAATCTATCTCAGGGTTGTCAATCACAAAGGCTGTGAGCCTTATCAGGTCCTTTTAGGGGCCCCAACATAGCCTGCAGCACCCCTACCACATAAATGACTAGATCATCTTCAGAGCTAGAAAACCTTTGTTCTTGGTAGGAAGGCAGGGTTGACTTGCCAATGGCAGCTACTGTATTCCACAACATCAACCAGCCTCAAGCTCTCTCTAGAGTAGCACCACAGATGTCAACAATAATGGGGTACATAGAATAGTTGAGTGCAAAGCACTGAAATGGAATAGGGTGTGGGATTTGTAGTTGGGCCAGCATTTGCATCTGGGGAAAGGGAACATAACGTGGATGACAACATGTCTGGCAGGGTTAGCGGGTAAGCATTGTAGATGCGAGGAATTTGAATGGGAAACAGTGGCATGTGGAGCTTTGATCGTGATGACTTGGAAGTGCTGAGGGTGTTCGCACTTGTGGCTAATGAGGGGAGGGTCAGCACTGGTGAAGGGCAGGAGAAATGTGGGAGGATGGCACAATGTAAGAGTAATCAGATGGCAAAAGGGGTGTTTTCAGTAGCCAGAGTGGTTTGGTGAAACAATGGACCTGGCCTCTTCGTGCCAGCCTTATCCCCTGATCTACTCTGATATCCCTGGACAGAAACGTGTTATGGGACATTGTTAAAGAGATGTTCACATGTGCAGTTTGGCCCTGTGGCTGTGCATATTATGTTAAATGTGTGCTCATATTTTTTGTGTGTGTTTTAATAGGAACTGTGGAAAGGACCTAATCAGGATTGAAACTATGGCACACAGGGAAGGGGAGTTGGCTCTTTCCCCAGGCCATGGTTCTGACAAAAATGGCCAACTATAGCACTGTTCGCTGAGGTTTAAAAAGCAGCTTCCCTCCTGCAGCAAATAGCAGTTTCAGGTCTCAGTACTGCCATGCAGAGGAAAGGATACACTCCTCCCCATATGCTATGGTCCGAATAGTGTCTCCTACAGCTGCTATTTGGGGGTTTTGAGAGGGAGGGTTGCAACACATTAGATGCTATCACACATTTAATATAATGCATAGTTTCGCCTTTAAAATGGGAGAGATTTACCTCCTCTGAGGGGAGTTAGATCTCATGGCTGCATTGTAGAGGGTGGGAGACTTTTGCTTGCATTTCTGTATACCACCTCCTAGGGTTAATGCCTTGCTGTAGCATGTTCATATAACCTTTGAACCTGCATACTGGAAGGGAGGTGAGGACGATTATGCAGATGCAAGTCCAACATGTGAATGTAAGATAGGCCTGGAGAAGGGACAGGCATGCCAGGTGGGTAAAGTACTGGGTTGTATACAATGTTAGTTAAGACACATTCATTTTAGTGGGTCTACTCTAAGTAGCTCTAACATTAGCCACAACCCATCCACTGTACATAGCTGGTACATCATGGGTGCAGAACCTCAGGCCCAAGGTCCCAATCCAGTCCTCCTGGGTTTCCAATCCCCATCCCTTCCCCTTTTCCTGACCACTGGCTATTTGGTGGCTTTTGTGCAGTTTTTTCCCCATTCTGTAAGCTTAAAGTGCTTTGTTTAAGGTTTAGTTACTGGCAGTTAGAGCTTGAAGCTAAAATATGCTGGTATTTTGGCTCCATTTCCTTTTGTCTTCAGCCCCACCCACCATTGGAGTGTGGCTTCTGAGAGCTTCTCCAGAATGGAATTTGGCCCTCAGGCTGAAAGAGGTTCTGCACCCCTGTTGTGCATAGTCAAAAGATTTTTGTTTGACTTTCCCATTAAACATTTGCCTCTCAGCTGTTTTGGCCCCATCTGATGCTGTCATCAGGACTGCTCTCTAATATTCCACCTGATGACCGTCCTCTCTTGTCACTTCAGTGCCTCCTTCCTTAAGCCTGCACATCTGTTGATACTTGCTGCTCTTGGCTTTTCTGCCTTCCAGCTGCCCAAACATTGTAGCAGGTAGAGTAAGGCAACCTTAGCATTTCCTTCCTTTGTCGATGAGAGTGATGCAGCTGACGTTTTCCCATATCCTTGCAGAAATATTCCGACACACATACCCTACCCCCTAAAGTGTTAATCTTTAAAACAGAAATATTTCTTCTCTCCTGTGGTTAAGCTGTAACAACTAGCTGCACTTGCTGAGGCAGGCAACAAATCATGCTCTGAGAGAATGAAAAATGTACAACAAATATCAATCAGCATTTAACCCTTAGGAATCTAAGGAATTTGCTGTATCCAGCTAAAACTCTCTAAACTGGTACGGCCCGATCACAGTTTCCACATTCTGGGATAGCAAAGTTAAATGGACTAATTTAGTTGCACTTATGGTGAAATAATGGGGCAAGCTAATCATGATTTAAGTCCCATTTATTTCAGTAACTAACTGAATCCAACCCATGCTTTCAGTTTGAATGCACAGAATATATAGAAATGTTAAAAGAACTGCCCAACCTTTGCATTAAATTGGTGGCTCTTTTCAAAGCTATTCCATCTGTATGTATAAGTATATTTAATAGCGCAGAAGCATAATCGATAAGCAGTGCACACATCTCTTCCAATCTAATAAAAAAATAAGACTTAGAAATAAAGAGGCATTTGTAAAAGGCAAGGACATGATAAAATTATCAGAATTAATATTTAATACTGGGAAAAAAGTATTTTCATGAATGCACATCTTTCATTCTGAGCAACCTATATCATCCTGATTTAGAAAACTAGACAATCTTTTCTAAACTTCCACCCTGTACCCCCACCATAGCTGGACACAATCAACAGGAAAATGCATGGCAGAAATCCTCGCATTGTTTCATACATGAATATTATAGTCATTCCTAAAGCAGAGGCTGTCAACCCATCCACTTTCAGGACACACTTTCCACATTGAGTAGTCTGCTAAGGAATCTCTGAACATCTTCTGTGGCAGAGGTTTCTGGGGCATGTCAAGCACATTCTCAGTTCATGCAGCACACCGGCCAATCCCAGTGGGCCTTTTGACCCACTTGAAATGCAAGCAAAGAATGCATCCAGTACTCGCTTCTGCAGCTGCACACTGCAGAAGAAGATTGGTAATTGCAGTCAACGTGTCTTTTATGGAAACTTGTCCACTATTAGATTTTCTCATTGAGGAGCTTCTGTTAAGCTTCCCACCATTTACTGCAGTCCCAAAAGAATACCTTGCAACCTGTGTTGCATATCTGTGGAGAGTATTTGTAGCCATGTATAAGATTGGCTGGCTAATCCTGAGAGTGTGCTCCAGAATCTGCACGGAAGGTGGATTCAGCTACAAGCATTAGGGCATGTTCTCATCTCAGAGCTTCCATCTGAAATTCCCTATGGAGCTGCTTCAGTAATCTTACTTCGAGACCATCAGTTGCTAAACATGCCTGGAACACACTCAGAGCTTCTCCGCATGGGCAATTTTTCATGCAGTTGTTGTCCTGCATTCATGGTATTTCCCATGTGAAATACACAATGTCGTCATCCAGTGTAAAGAACTAATTTAAATCTCGGAAAGAATCTGGAAGCAGAAGCCATGGTAAATTGTGGGATAAAAAGAGTGGTGTGGTGAAGATCTCAACCTCCCCTGAACTATGTAGAACACATTAACTGCTATAGCTTCACTGATGACTGTGTCAAAAACTTCTTTGGAAGTGCCCTATTAACTAATCAGTGTCATCCAATATGTATTCCATTCTTCCCTATATACTTAAGAAGAACAATACAAACTAAGTAAGGTTTAGCCTCTCCCCAGTGGAGTCCTCCAAGTGTGCCTCTGCTTTCTCCCCTGTAAGTGAGTGGCTGTCATTCACTCTGTGGAATAACTAAAGCATTTGTGTGGTGGACAAACCTGCTTAGTGCCTCTGAAAGATGGGGATTGCAGCTTCCACTAATTAAAGGTGGTATGTGGGGAAGACATGGCCCTGTTTGCAACATTGTGACTTTCTCAGGATCCCAGTAATCTACAGACTATCTCCTGTCCCCTGTCATTTGAACATTTTGCTGGGAGTGTAAAAGAGAACTTCAGCTATTGGGCAGTCTAGAAATGAAATAAAAGCTATAAAAATGTAATATCTATTGGCTCAAAAACTGTAGTATTATTGTCTACATTGCAGAGGGGGACAGGGTGAAAAGGCCATCCAGTGAGTTCAAATGTCCCAGTCTGTAACATGTACTCTCAACAGGGATGCTACACCAGCTCTCGATTGATTGATTGATTGATTGATTGATGTATAATCTAAATCCTCCTCTATATATTCAACCACACAAACATGTGTTTGTTCATATATCTTGCACACATCCGAATTTTTTAAGGCTTGTGCACTACAGAAAACAAAAACAACCCACAATAGATCAATGGTATGGTTTAAACAGGCAGTTTTAAAAGTGTTCACTTTGGAAAAAACAATTTTGTTGAGTGAGTTGCTATAACACTGTCAAAGCAAGACGCAGCATTGCTACTGTGCTCTTAAAATGTACCAGCAGTGCTTGACAAGGTTATGAACTCTCCAGAAAATTGAAAGCTGATCTTCCACCGCACCACCTCCAACCATTTACTTCCGGGATGGATTTTGCAGTGAGCTACAAGAGATGCTGCTCTAATGTGACCCCCATGTGGCATGATGGTGCAATAGCTCATGTAGGAACAGGTTGGACAGCTTCAAGGAAAATGATGTTGTGAAATAACTTTGCAATTGCTAAATCCACGAAACTGTGAGAGCTCTTGTTTTCTGAACTAAAGTCTGACTTTTCTTTGAGTATGGCCATAAAAAAAGCAGCTGTTTGAGGAGTGAACACAACCAAACTGTTTTGAGTTTTAAAGTATTCTGCTGTGGCAGGAGTTTGAACACATATTCAATATCCACAAAACTAAGACTGAAGAGAGAAGGCAAAATTTACATTTCACTATTCAGGTTTTGCGTTCATTTCTAGCTTTTGGGTTTCACCATGAGCTGGGACAGGATCTGAAATAGTAGAGATTACCCAGTTATACTGCTAGTAGCTTATTCTGAAGATCCACATCTGTTCCGCCTTTTGCTGCTCTAAATTAGCTGAATTTGCCTTGCAATCTTGACCTCAGTTTTTACTATCAGGAGCCCAGCCATCAGTATCCCCAAGATGTATATAATCTCTTCCCTTGCCTCCACATTCAGATTCCAAGGGACTTCTCCACCTATCTACCTGCAGCTACTTTTTTGTGTGTGCGTTTTAGGGTAGTACAGCAAAGAATAAGAACTTCATCCATGGGCAATTGCCTACTGATCAGTGACCAAAGAAACTTGGGTCTCCTGTCATTGAGCTTGGCTAATCAGCTGGGAGTAACTGGGACTGAGGCTGACTACTGCATGGGGTCATGTCTTGATCCTAAAACCATTGGCAACTTCTATAATTTCTTCTAGGCAAGAGCTGTCCTCTGCATAGGGATGGCCATGAATTTCTCCACAAATCTCGGGGAGGCCGAATGCCAACGCATTCAGCCCCCCGAAATTGTTGGTGAAATTCTCCGCCCCCCCGCCCCCCCCCCGGGATGGGACTTACCTCATGCGAATGTCCCTCTCGGCGGCGGGTCCCAGCAGCGTTTCGGCGGCGTTTCGGCGGGGGCGGCAGCCGGTCTTCTGACCGGCTGCCGCCGCCGCCATTACAAAATAAAGTAAAACAAACAAACAAACACCCGTGATAGGCTATGTAACGATTAACGTAGCCTATCACGGCTAGATTTCCAAAGTCAGCTGTGATAGGCTACGTTAATCGTTACGTAGCCTATCATGGGTGACTTTGAAAAAAAAAGCGTGTACGCAAATGGCGGCGCCCATGGGCGCCGCCATTTGCATTCCTTATTTGGGCCTGGGTAGTCTACGTAAAGATTTACGTAGACTACAGCGAAAATAAGGGCAACGCAAATAGCTGCCATTTGCGTATGCGCTTTTTTTTTTTCTCAAAGTCACCCGTGATAGGCTATGTAACAATTAACGTAGCCTATCACGGCTGACTTTGGAAATCTAGCCATGATAGGCTACGTTAATCGTTACATAGCCTATCATGGGTTGTTGGTTTTTTTTCCCCATTCACTTTTTATTTTGCGGCCGGGGAGACGGGGCGCTTTTCCCCGGCCTGAATTTCAGGGGGAGAACCGAAGCGCCTCCCCCCCACCGCGAAGCAAGCTGCGGGACCAGGTAAGTGACTTTCGTACATCACTACCGCTGCATCTGTGAAGGCAGTTGATGGTGATGACGGAAACAGCATGCAATGGAATATGAGAGTGGATGGCTTGGGGAACCCTGGGTTGGGCAGGCTTCAGTGAAAAGAAAAATCTGGCTTTGCTGACCTCGGGGTGGAGACAGAAAGTCCAGGGCTGGAGCTGACCTGATTTGACCCAAACAGTATTTATAGGGCTGGCGGCCAGTCAGGATCTGGGAGATCATTGCAACAGCAAAGATAGGATCTATCTGGACTGAAGCCCACAAAAATCCTGATTCTGCGACCCAAGGGCTGTTTGGGCAGGGATAGTTGCCAATTGCCTGTACAGCAATGGCGTTTGATATGGCAATATCTTAAGCATATGGTTGGCTAGCATTTCTTTTCAAGTCTGGCCTCACTTCATTTTGTTTACTAGAGAGTCAACACAACCAATTCCTACTCCATTCAAGGTTGGCCAAGAATAGTGTTCCTTGAAACATTTGCCTTGAATATCCTCTCAGCATCAGATGCAGGAATTACTCCTGGGCACCACTTGGATTTCTTCCATATTGGCACATTATATATCCATTTAAAGTATAACCACACTGAGCAGTCATTTTTAGAGGGTGGTAGCAACTGAACGACAACAACAACAACAAAAATATTACATCTGATCCAAGATCCTGTAGTTGTGAAAATATAAATCCTGACATTTAAAAAAAGATAAATGTATGCTATTAAAGATGTTCCATATGAAAGCTAACTAGTTTTATATGATCTTTATCACGGTTCCTTGTATTGTTGGCATCTGTTTGAAAAAGTCACTTGCATGAAGCATGCCAAGGCTGATCCCCCCGCCCCACACACACACACTTTTTGCTTGTTTCAAAACTATTACCAACTTATTAATATTAAGCTGTTCTGGGATATGATATCCCTAGCACTGCAGAGTGACACAGCATCTCTTCCTGTCCCTGCAACTGGTAAACATTTATGTGCTAGGTTGCCCTTGGAAAAAAATCTGCACTGTGACAGAGGTTGATCTCTGTGGCTATAATGCTCTGTGGGTCAGAGTACGCTCAACCATTGGCATGTTAATAACAAAATTACCTTTTGGTTATTTGTGTCAGTATGATAATGGAGAACTTTGGAATGTACAAGGAGTAGTATTTTGCTTGGGAAACAGTTTTGTCTCTTTAAAATGGCAACAATCTCTCTGGGAGGTGAAAAATATAGTTATGCAAAAGCTCAAAGGAAGCTGGTCAGACACTTGAAACAATCTAAAGCTTGTAGTGTAAAGCCGCAACCCTAAATGCACTTGCTTAGTGGTAAATCCCACTGAAATAAATTATGCTTCCAAAAAGTTGTGGTTAAGATTGGCCTTCAAGCCATTACCATAAACTGTGTTGGGGAAAATGTTTAATCCAGGCTCTTTTCTAATGTAACACTCCGGGGCGGGGGGGGGGGGTGTCTTCTACACTTGTTCCACACTTCTTTCATTCCCAAGCTTTAAACTTGTAGCGAGGACATATTTGCAGGACATCGCACGTATTTATACTTGATTTATTTATAATGTTGTAATGGCTCAATATCATTACACCTCATGGACAGTGCTAACTGCTAGAATTTGCGGAGTCATTTGGAAGTGATCATTTAACTACTTGATCAAACGTTCATCAAAATACGTTGGAATAAACCATGGAAACTGGTGGTGATTTGAGGTAGCTCAGGCTACCTTCTGAAATGTCTTTATTTGATAGGATTGAGAAGATTTGTATAGGAACTAGACCCTAGTTTAGAACAATGAACAGTTAACAGGAGTTTCTATTATCAAGCCCTTGGCTTCCCTCTATCACAGAGAGCCCCCTGTTTTTGGCGGTGTAGAGGCAGGATGGCTGGGGCTCAGCCTGCAGGCACCACAGTGTGACTTCACAGTGCTCTGCTGGATCCAGGCCCCACCCCAGGAGCCAATCAGGCATTCCAGCCATCTCCCAGGGTTGGAGTTTTGGGGTAAACCTAATGTTCTTCTCCAGGTCCACCCGTGAGACATAAACTGAGAGCTGCAACCCAGCTCGGGAATTCACATCAGCAGAGGGCCATGTCACAGGAAGACAGGGATCTTTGGGGTGGCCTGCAACTGGGAGGTGCCATTGTGACTGATGCTGATGATTCTTATTCAAGAACCGACTCTGATGCAAACAGTGTCTCCAGGGCTTGAAAAGGAATTATCTTTGCTAGGCAGGGCACCAAAATTGGCAACCTCTGTCAAAACAAGAAAGCTCTGCCCTTCAAAAAAAGCAACTGCTGCACTCTGGCTTTTTTCCCCACATCATGGATTTAGTCATGATAAATCCCCATACATACACCTAACATACATGCTTTTCAGAGTCTCAGGGCCAAAGCAGACATTCTTTTAAAGGTGTGCCTAGCAGCTGTGTCTTTTTAATTTTTACTTTCGAGTAGGAGCAGGGCCCTGATCCAGATTGGAACCCTAGTGATACAGGACTTTTAAGATCCAGATCGGGCCCCCTGTACCTACTCTAAAAATGAGAGGATGTAGCTGCTAGATACACATTTAAATTGGTATCTGTTTTGGCCCTTGGACTTAACCTAATGCTCAACCTGAGACTGTGTGCTCAAACCTCAGTGCCCTGAGGGGTGTGTGTAGCATCAGCCTCTTCAATTGGCTGATATGGTTAGCCAGTCTTGCTTTTACTGGAAGCCTAGCCTTCTGACCTTACCTGATCGAAAGAGCAGTAACATCTACCTGTGGCATTTCAAGCCTTACCTCTGGCTCCAGTCCCAGCAACTATTAAGGTGGGGGGTGCACTTTGGGTGGAGAAGAGACACCCCTGTTTTGGATTTGGGTACAGCTGCTTCCCACCTAGTCCTCCTGACAGTGTGCAGGGAACTCAGCAAGAAACCCGCATGTGGAGTCGTTGCACATCACGATGCACATATGTGCTTACTGTAACTTTTTACCTGGTTTTTCTTGTCATGTTTCATTCCATTTCTGTTCCTCGGTGTTCTAATGCTGATATTTGTGCATTTGACAATTACTGTTATGTGGGAACTATTTTTTTCTTCTTTGCGTATTCGCCTTAAGTACATACAGAGGCTTCTTTCATGTCTTCTGCAATTACTAGCTGAAATGTTAGTTCTCAAGTTAGTTAATTTTAGTGCTGCTGGTAGTACCTTGTCAGTGCAGATGCTTTTAGTGTGTTAGTGCCAGTTTCTGCTCTCATCCTTTTGTAATTGTTAACTTGAATGGAATGCAAAAACTCTGGTTTGAGGCTAGTAGAACTTTAACTTTCAGTAGATGGTGAAAAGTGGTGATGGACAGAAAGAGGCTTTCTTACTGGAAGTGTGTGTGTGTGTGTGTGTGTATGTGTGTGTGTGTTTTCATTCATTTTGCCAGTGAAAGTTTTGTGATTCCCCATCCTCCACCCTTTCCCCCTCCTTCATTCAGTTCAATTTGCTGCATACTGTCTGCTCGTTTTTTTGTAATGCAGGTATCATTGAGATGTCATGGTCTTACACTAAAGATTTATTTGGAAATCGAATACTGTTCTTTACTAACGGTTCCTTGTCAGTTTTTTCCAGTTAAACACGCCTAGGCTTGTGTACAGATTAGAAGTTAACAATAAGGGGAAAGGTTATCATGATTTACACCTCACAATTACATGTGAATAGTTTAACTGATGTATTAAGGTTCCCCCCCCTTTTTTTCTGAGGCTGATAAAGTGTGCGGGGCGCTGGGATTAAATCTCAAATCTGGAGTCGTTGCTGCATTTGCGTTACCTGCATGCTTTGTTACCATTATAGTCTGTTCTCAGTAGTGTTTGCATGGAGGGTGGGACAGAAGGTTGTTTAGTGTCTTGTAAAACATTTACCAAAAGCAGTCAGCCATAGATTTGAAGGGCATTCCATTGCCAAGCTGCCTGTGGGAGGGGAAAGAGAGAGAGAGAAGGTACGTGAAAGAGTGAACACCAGGTACTTGCCAGGTACATTTTAATATTTTTCATGTTCTTGCTATCAGGAGACTTTAAAGAGAGGGGTTCAGTTTGCATAACTGGAAATGAAAATGAAACCAGTTACAAAAACATGTAATTAATTTGCAAAATGTGACTTACGGAAGTGAACATTCAACAACTGTTTGTGGATGACTTTGGGGTTTGCTTTTGTTTTACATTTTTTTAAAAAAATGGGAACATCTTGTTTTTAATGTGACTCAAAACCAGCCAGGCGGTCATGAACTAAGGAACTGCAATATAAAAAATATGCAATTCAGTGATTTGCAACCAGAACGTACATGTTTAGTGATTGCTTTCTGTGCAAACTTTTGCTAAATGTTAGTTCTATTTGAAAAATAGAAGCATTATAAACGAGCTTACTTTTCAGTATTGTTTTTTGTGCTTTATGTTCTGACATAAGCAAAGAGACAACTAAGACTTTAGAGGGTTAAAAATGGAGGGTTTTATTGGTACTTAGAAGCTGCATAATATACAATTAGAGGTAGATCATAACCTCTCTCTTCCCACACATATATACAACTTTGTATTTTGTAACTATTTTGGGGAGGCTATATAACAATTTTTATATGTAATGAATGCAATGTGTAAGACTTGTAACTATCATCAATGCCTACGCTGTTGGTCATCATACTATTACTCTGTACAACAGAACATGTATAAAATACAGCAATACAAGAGTGATACTTGGAGATTTTTAAAAATGAAGGGGAAAAACAAAAAGAGGCTTGTTTTTCTCTGTGTTGGTTTGTTGTGTTAAGATTCTGTATTTCTGTTGCCTGGAAAAACTCGCTGGGGTAACTTGAAAGCAACTGATACTTTGAGTAGTGCTTGGGACTTGCTTGGTGAACCCACATACTATCCAGTTCATTTAGAATAGATAGTACCAAAACATCCTTAAGCTGCATTACACGAATATAAACGAAATACTTTTAGTATGGCATGCCTTTAATAATCCTGTTTCGGGGTAGTAGTTGTTTTCCTAATCCCTGTATCCTAAAGACTGGCATGATTGCAGTCTAGTAACCCTATACCTAGAAGCAGTGCTTTACCAAAGTCTCCAAATTTGCAGCTTCGGGGCAAAATCCAACATAAATCCTACTTAGAGTAACTTAAGTCCCATTCATTTCAATGGGTCTATTATAAGTAGGACTTATATTGGGCTTTACCTTTTGCAAACAGGTTTTCCCTTAGTGCTTCAGCATTTTTCATTTGATGTGTCAAATGTTTTAGGCATGTTTCCATTTGTCTTAATCTGTGTCTCTTGATACTTTTTGCAATGTGTAGTAGGTGTTAGTGTGCCTAAATAGTCTTCATGGTGTATAAAGTTTCATAGATTTTGTCTTTTGGGTAATAGGCCTCAAGTTAAAACTGAAAGAGAAGTGATAGTATTATCTGTTGCCATTTTATTTATTTATTCATTCATTCATTTCATTTCTATACCGCCCAATAGTCGAATAAGTGATGACATGCTCTTTAAAGCTGGTCACTAAGACTTAAACCAGAGGATTAACAGAGAAGAGGCACGGTGCAATCCAATATATGTTTACTTGGAAGTAAGTCCCCTTGTGCTCAATGAGGCTTATACCCTAGTAAATATGTTTAGAATAGTAGCCTGTGGTTGTAGTGCTAAACACACTTATGTAGAAGTAGTTTCCATTTTCTTCTGGGTAGACAGAGAATTGGGCTATTTGTTTTTCACTCTGTCTTGTAACACAAGATACTACATTAGCACAACAGATTGCCTAGGATTTTTAAACTTGTTTCCAGAAATACCATATGAAGAGATGGAAATAAAACAGACAGAAAAAAATCCTAACTGTAGTAGTAATTGCAAAAGCAGTTATCCAGATATTTTTATGTGGAGTCTAGCTAGTGGTAGAGCGTTGGACCAGGACCAGGGAGAGAGGCCTGGGTTAAAATCTCCAGTTGGGCTACAAAGCTCACTGGATGACCTTGAGCCAGTCACAGTCTCACACTGTGGCCTACCTCACAGGGGCAGAAACGTACAAGGGGGGAGTAGAACATGTGCATTGATCTGAGCTCTACAGAGGAGAGTTGAGATAATGTAATAATACAATGGTAAATGTGAATTTTTGATTCAGTTAAGAGTGCATTTGTTAAATACATATATGTTTAATGTGTTTCAATATTACTTTATATTAACAGCTTTAATCATTAAGGCATTCTACCCAGAAGACACTCTCAAAAATTTCAGTAACACTCTCTACCAAATCAGTGTGCAGCCTTAATACATTTGAAACCTTACTATAAAACAGATTAGTGGGATGTCTTAAAAAAAAACACCACACAGCTTAATTGATTTTATTTTTGAACTCCTTTTGAAGAATGACAGAATAGTATATATTACAGGTTTGCAGCTCTGATTGCCCATTACTATAATTAATATAAAAGTTGGCATTGGACATATTTTTCTGTTTATAGTAGAATTTTACAAAATAGCTACTACCTTGTTTAAAAAACAGGGGGGAAAACAGGCATCTTCCTTCACTAGAAGAATAACTCTTTTGGAAGGGCAATTGAATTGGGAAAATGGACTAAGTAACTTGCTTATACTTTGTGTGGGAAATGTTTCTATGTATGCTTTTGGAGACCTTGACAGCCAAAACAGCTAAGGATATGAGTGAGATGAATGTTTTTCCGTTGTTAGTTGTCATCTGTATCCTTGTTTACTAAGTTCCAGTCAGTTACACCTGTGCAAATACACTAAAGGAACTGGGTTAGCATATGTGATTGGGAGAGCAGCTAATCAGCAGGAACTTCGTTTGGAATGGTAATATTGAGATTTCAGGAATGTTAGATCAATGTATTTGCAAAGTTTGGATCTTTTTGTAAAAATAAATGTATGTGGAAAGCTTTTTATGCTGAATTATTTTATACACTGTGTGTGTGTGTGTGAGAGAGAGAGAGAGAGAGAGAGATTAATGTAGCCAGCGTATAGGGAGCCCTGGGTTTGTCCCCTGTTCAGACTTGGGTTAATTCATTTGAACAAGGGGATCGTATGGAAGGAGGATGACATGGAAAGCTTAGATCAACACAAGTCAGGAAGCTTTATTGTCTCTCTTAAACAAGAACAGAACAGATACAGAAAACTACCTCAGTACAACTAAATCCAATGCTACCTAATGGCTAAACTATAAAGTGACACAATTCACACATCTTCCCCATTTTATTTAAAGAAACAATTACATAAATCAGTACGGTTGAAACAACTGGTAGTTCAGGTAATGGGTCACTCATCTCTAAATCTTATAGTATTCCGAATAACTCAGGTGGAGTGAGTTACAATCTGAGTAGTAATGTCACTGCCAGTCTTACAAGATGGCTCAGGCGGAAGATGAACTTGGATTTTAAGGACTACTCGTGAAGTTGGCAAGGGTGATATTTTCTGTTAAGTATTCCACGTTCAGTCTCAACAGAATATGATCTGGGTCTTTCATTGTACAGTTGCTGGGGTCTGCCATGTTTTTTCTCCATCAAGTTTAATATACACTGTTGTCTCTTGACAAGAGTCAGTTCTCACATTAAATTGTGCTGGTTACAGAAGTGTTCATAACCTCTCTTAGCTTGATAATCTGAAAATAACCTTTTCCAGGTCAGCACATTTTGGAATGCGATTCATCTCTTGGGTTGGAATGGGTGCTCTGATTTGACTTACCATTAGCAATTTTGCTGGGTTATATCAAATAGTGACCAGCACTGTGTGGAGCAGTCTGTCTCAATATTTTCTTTGCAGTCTGTTGATAATTATTGGAATTCTGATGCTGTAAATTGGTTTATATTGTTGGCCACAAATTCATCAAGTGTGCCAAAGCGATCAAAAGTATTATGCAGTTCTGCAACAATACTGTAGCAGAAGGAAGTATCTTCTGTAGGCAAGGGAAGTATCTTGATGTACCTAGAATAGTAGTCCATGACAATCAAAGAATGTTGGCTTCCTAATTCACACTGGTCAGCTGCTAGCCTTTTCCAAGGTCTATAGGGTAAGGGTGTAGTGATTAAGTCTTCCTTCCATTGTGGCTGATCTATTTCTTCTACAGTAGTCACAAAATAAGATTTTGTTTTTTATGTCAGGCCCAATACCATACTGTCTGCCTGGCTTGCTCGCAGCATTTAGTTAGACCATGGTGTCCTTGATGGACAAGGTCTAGGATTTCTTTATATTACAATTCCTTTATATTTACAATTCTGTGTTGTACCATGCTGTGGTACAATTGTGGTACAATATGGTTGCCTTCTGTTGTTAAGCTTTCCAATTCACTCAGTTGTCCACAATCTGCAAAGTGACTAAGTAATCTCTGAAGCATTGCTCAGGTCTTTATAGCTTAAGACATTGAAGTTCTGGATCTCCATGAGTAGCATTTTGGATCTGATGATGCTTTTTTTCTGATGCTTGTAGTAAAGTGTACACCACCTGAGAGTAAGCTTTACTATCCTCCTCTAACTAGTAAGCATCTACTTGCATTGTGGGCCTTCATGACAAAGTGTCTACTATGAGCAACTCTTTTCCAGGGCTGTGTTTCCACCAGGAATTTACTCCAACCTGGTTGCACAGTGAGATCTCTGTGTTTCCATGACGTCATGGCCATTCAGCTCCATCCCCACATTTTAACGTGGAAAAACTGATTCTTCTGAGACTGGTTATAGTCCTACTTTTCCAGCTTACTTCGGCTCCATGACTTACCTGTTTCCACAACCGCACTGGGTTTGGTATCATAGTCCTGCCCATGGGGCATGTAGCCCAGCCTTTGTGGGTGTGTCGCTCTGACCTCAGTGACCAAACCCTTTTGCTCCCTGTTTTCCAGAAGTTTCATCACCATTTTGGGGCAGGATGCTGAGGGACCAACTTTTAAAACATTGAAAATAAGCACTAGAACTAGGGATATTAGAGAAATCCGCTGCGGATTCAAATGAGGCCGGATTCTTTGGAATCCAGCCTCCGGAATCCACGGCGGATCAGCCCCACTTACTTCCGCTCCAGGAGGATTCTGCGTGGAGTGGATCTGGCTGCTTGCTCCTGGACCCATCATGTTCGACTCCATGCCAATCGCCTTTTTTTTTTTAAGGTGATCGGCAGGATGTGCCCATAGACATATACGCAAACTAGAGCTGTGAATCTTGCGTATAAGTCTATGGACACATAGACTTATACACAAGATTCACGGCTCTAGTTTGCGTATAAGTCTATGGGCACATCCTACTGATAGCCTTTTTTTTTTTAATGGCGATCAGTGCGGCGGAGAACGGGACGGGTCCAGCAGGTAAGTGGCCCTCAAGCCGGGTGGCTCCACAGAATCCTCGCAGAGCCACTCCGGAAGATTCCAGGGGGGGAGGATTGCCTCCCCCCTGGGCGGATTCCCCACCAGAACAGACAGTGGGGAATCTGTACATCCCTAACTAGAACACATCCCATAACCCCAGTCAAGGGGTGTTTTCTCCAATTGTGCTGAATGAGGCCTGCCCTTTCAATGACCACAGAAATAACAGAGAAGCCCCTCAATTGACAGGGCACATATCAAAACCCTCAATTCCTTAAATGGGATTAAGCGTGATCGCGAGGCTCCGGTCCATTGCTTTAGGATGTAACTCCTTCACAACTTCCGTATAGCGATCCTGTGCATTAAAATAGGGGCTGGTTTTGGTCTCTTTCCCACAACAAACCCATTAGTATCTCCTCAGAAGTAACTCCCATTGCAGTTGATGAGGCTTGCCTTTGAACGCCTACATCAGAACTTAGAGATTCCTCCTCAATTGAAATGGCACACTTTAAAGCCCAATTCCTTAAGTGTGACTAAGTGACCAAGTGGGGATCTTGAGGCTCCAATGAATTGCCTTAGGAAGAAAGTACTTCACAGCTTTCTTCTGGATATCCTGTGGGTTACAGTGGGGGCTGTTTTCTGTCTTTGCATGTACTGCTCTCTTTCCCACAACAAACCCATTACTGTCTTGTCAGAAGTAACTCCCATTGTGGTCAATGAGGTCCTCTGGGTTAAAATGGGGACTGGTTTCCCTCTTTGTGTTCTCCCCTTTCCCAGCATAAGCATATGTGTATCTACTCAGAAGTAACTCCCATTGTGCTCAGTGAGGCTTGCTCCTGAAATGCACATGCATCTGGACTTTCAGGGGAAAGGCAAAGGAGGGGAGAGGGGGGAAGCTTCTTTTCACAGCAAAGCTGATTCCTTTTTTAAAATCCGGTACTCCTCCATTAGCTTCTCCTTCTGTTGTCCTGGAAACACGGCCAAGGAGGTGGGAACACTGATGAGGTAATCAGACCCAACTCAGTCTCCACTCAGACTCCACCCAGCCATCAAGAAAATAATTTGATTAGAGCTCAGTGGAAACAACACAGAGCCCCAGGCTACAGCAATGCTAACCCCGGTCTTTAAGGGCTGTAGAAACAGGAAAAGGAGAAGATGCGATTGGGGAAACTTCACAACAAAGTTACAAACAAAGTGAAGCCGATAGCGTAGAAACACGCCCCTGGAGCATGTTTGACTACTGGATTGAAACTCGTCCTTCGTATTAGAAGATGTTGGTATCATAATGGTAGTTGGGCTAAATCTTTTCTTTTTATCAAGGTCATCAAGGATTTGTGGTCTGTGAGGAGTCCAAATGAAGACAGACCAGGTAGATACCTCTAAACTTTTTGCATATCCAAGTGCTAGCAAGGCACTTGTTTTTTATTTGTGCATAGCATTTTTCTGCTTTGGTAAGAGGTGGTAAGAAGCAAAATGTAACTGGCATCCATTCTGAAACCTGGAGTTGTAGTTCTAACCTTTGTAGGTTTATTGGCATTATGAAACTGTAAGACTGGGACATTGGAGATCATGTCCTTCTTTATAAATGTTTTTAAATACATAAATGAAAACTTTGTAAAGGAAGCCTGATCTAGCCTCCAAAGTGAAGATATGGTGGCTTTCAGTAATAGTTTTAGTGGTTATGATGATTGTAAATTGTCTCAAGCTAATTATAACAATAAACACAGCCTTATATAACAGAGTTCCAACTTCAGCTTAGTGCTTCAGTCAAGACTTTGCTTCTACTACTAAGAAAACTAAGTACCCAGAAACTTCAAAAGATTCAAACATAGAATTGGTACATTTATCTTGGGAAGTATTAAAAGCAGTAAAGTTATTCTAAAAGGCAGTTTATCAAGAAGCTTGTTTTGCATCTCCTATGCTGAAATGAACTAGTTAGCTTTAAAAAGGTAAAAGGTAAAGGTGTCCCCAACCAGTCGTGTCAACTCTAGGGTGTGGTGCTCATCTCAATTTCTAAGCCGAAGAGCCAGCGCTGTCCAAAGATGCTTCCATGGTCATGTGGCCTGCATGACTGAATACCAAGGTACACAGAACGCTGTTACCTTTCCCGCCGAAGCGGTACCTATTTATCTACTTGCAGTTTCTTGCTTTCGAACTGCTAGGTTGGCAGTTAGCTTTAGTTAGCTTTAGACTGAATCAAATTGGAGCTCAAATGGAGTACTCAAACAGCAGTACCGGTGGAGTATAAGAAGTCCTCCTTATCCCTGAAATGAATAGTCTTATGCCCCTGGTCTCTCCAGAAGTCTCATTGGGGGGGGGGGGCCCTCCAATGCAGACCGCCAGACAACTTGCTTGTTCTGTTTGCAGTCTATGGCTACAGCTCCCAGCCACAATCGGCTAAAAATAAGAAGCTGGAAGCATCTCTTGGTATTGCAGTAAATGCTTTCTGGCTTCAAGGGGAGGTCCCAGCCTTGCTTATATAGGAACATAGCAACTCCTTCCAAGAAAACCCACCCCTGTTTATACACACGCATACACACCCATTGCCTCTCCAATTAAATATTTTGATAAGTTTCAAAGCCATTCATAGTCCAGACTGAGAACAGATGGCTGTATACATTTTACCTTGGTCCTGCTGCATGATTTTTAGGCTTGACACAAATATCACACTGCCCAGGCTCCTATCTATTTAGTAGATTACGAATACCCCACATAATTGTGGGCTCCTCCCCCCCATCCCTTCCTCACACATGGTGTACTATCACATTGGCATTCATATTTTTGCTAACCATGGTCTGCTCCAAACCACAGTCGTCAGCCATGGTATTTGCAAATTGTGATTTACAAATTGCAGTTTGAGCTAATCATGTTTAGCAAAAATGTCACTGAGAGACACCACTCTGAAAATGGTTGAGAACTGGAAATGTTGCATTTGAACTGGGCTATACTAAATTAAGGCAGCTTCACATGCTAACTCTTCCTCTTCCTAATATTAGCACTTGAGTCTTGGAAAGCATAAAAAATGTTCAGTGCTCATTTTTTTGTTTCTCAATATGTGCGTCAGGGAGAAGGGGAAATTCTAGAGACTTTTTATAACTGCCTGGAAAATGCACATTTAAAAAGTAGACTACGGGCACAATCTTGTTCAGATAGGCAGCCGCCTCTGAATTCAGAGGCGACCACCCATCCAATGCAGGGCAGGAGAAGCACAGAGGGGATTGTTCCCTCTGTGCCCCTTCTGCCCTGCATTTTTGGCTAGACAGCCAATTGTGGCTGTCTAGCTGCAGGGGGGGCTGAGCAGGGGAGGAGGCTGGTGTACGACGCACTGGATGTGTCGTACAGGCATTTCCGCCCTCCCTGCCCCAGAACGCCCCTTTTCAGCTGCTCCACGCTCCCCTTGCAAGCATGGAGGACGGGGCTGTGGGGGAAGGTCAGTTCCCGGAAAACCAGATATCCTATGTCTGTCTAGCTGCAGTCTAGCGGCCGTAGGATTGCTCCCTAAAGTTCTGACTGGTTTAGTTTAATGAGCTGTATGAAAAAATGCAAAATCCATAATTTTTGCATTATTGTATGTGATATATGTATTCCTGCAATTCTGCCAAAGACAACTGCTTGAAAATTGGTCTGATGCTTATCAAGTTCATTAGATGGAATCCATTTCTAGTTAATGAGGCCTGCCTCATCCCCCCAAGTGTATTGGAGGGGAAATATGGAAGACGTTAAGCCAGAGTCTACTTAAGTTATTCCCCTTGGTATTTTATTCATTGCTATTCAGTTCTGTAAATCAAACAAACTAAAGCCATAGGCTTCAGTGATTTGGGGAAGATGTTTCAGAGCCCATGTGTTCCAGTAATTAATGTTGGAGATGGGAGATGTGGTAGTTCTGTAGATGTTCCCGAAGATAACTTCCATAAGAGCTAGAGATTCCCCCCCCCCTTAAGACTGGGAATTTCAGGCTTCTATTCAAGTTGTCTTTATATCTATATGACAAGAGTGGTGCTGTGCACTGCGGTGTCTTACTTAGAAATATGCTATGGCAACATTTCAGAAACAAGAAATGCTATCTTATGGTGTACTTTCTCCCTATTCACAATTGTGAATGGAGAGAAGGAATTATTTCCAAGCCTGCCATTGTGGGGCCTTATTGCTTTTAATAAACTGACTGACTTCCAAGCTTGACCAGCAATTAACTTAGGGTGCAGTCCTATGGGATATGCACCCTGGCTACTCGTAAGCCTCCGAACTGGGAGGCTTACAAGTATCCAATGCAGAGCAGGAGGCACCTCACACCTCCTGCTCTGCAGTTTAGGTAGATGGGCGATTTCGCCTATCAACAGGGAGGGACAGAGGCTGGGGTGGCCATAGGACTCCTCGTATGACTGCTGCCCCAGTCTCCTCCCCTCCTTGCCCCTGGGAACACCTCCTTTTCCCCATCTCTGCACTCTGTTTTGTGAGCGTGGAGGGGTAGCCAGCACTGTTGTCTGCATGCTGGCTATGAGGGGGCCGGGGCAGGGGAGTGTGGCTTCCTTGCTCTGAGCTTGGAGCCCTGTCTATGAACCCGGAGGCAGGAAACTGAACAACCCTATGTCTCCTTGACGCTGTCTAGAAGATACAGGATTGCTCCTTCCAGCCCAGATTCAGTAAAGACACTGCAACAGTTGACTTTTAAGCTTGGGTAGGGTTTCTCATGTGCTAACATTCAAGTATTGTGCATGTTTGTACAAGAGAATACCTTTGAATGGTATTATGTATTTTAAGGAACTATACGGGATTAGCATTAATAGTTAGACACACTTACCCATTAGAAAGTACACTTAGTCTGCAATCCTGTACCCACTTTCCTGGCAGTAAGCCCCACTGAATGCAGTGGGACTTACTTCTGAGTAGACATGTATAAGATTGCACTGTAAAGATCATAACCCACTGTTACCAAGATGTCATGTCAAAGTATACAAAAAAATTGTATTGTATTTCTGTTCATGATGTTAATTAATATACTGTCGTGCCAAATCAGTATAATCAAGTCCTGAGATTATTAAACCATTTAATATACCACTGCCATGTTCAGTTTTCTTTTAAATATCTCATGTGGCTAGTCCTCTTGCTTTCAAGCCACTGCTGGACAGTACTCGGCTGCTGTGGAATAGGATTACCTAAACACATCTGGTTTTCAGGTAATTTCCTGCTAGATAAATCTAAGCATGTAGCTCATTTCAAAGTCAATAGTTATGAAGCTATTGGTAGTTTCGGGAATTACATTTAAAAATAATAATCTAAGAATGTGAATACAACACACACATTTTCCAAAGATGTGAATCATACAAGTTCACTCAGAGATGAACTCACTGCAGCTTCTTGTTAAGTGTACACTTGATGGCAAATCTGAATTTGCTTGACGCATATGTCAAATGGCCTTATAAAGCAGTCTGGGTCAACAGTACCATGAAATGGAATGTTCACAGCTGAACAGCCAGAATTTGTTGTTCATTGTGTTTTTCCGTTACAGTACTATCGTGCTGCAAATAGCATAGTGAAGGATAAAAGAACTGATACTGTTTTCCCTCTCAAGAGCTAAGACTTCCAAATTGTATCTTTTATGGCCATTGTATTTGAAGTACTTACTTGCACCGGTCCCATATATGGGTGGAAGACTTGGAACCATCCAGCATAGACTCAGAGCAGCTGGGGAAAGGAGCATCCGCTGCTTTGTGAATTACTTCTTAGTAATTCCCTCTGCATTGGAGCTGTTTTCTTTGGCAGCATGCATTTTCTCAGCCCTGGGATTCTGGTCAAGAGTCATTTGCTCATGAGTAAGCTGATTGTCAGGACTTGAACCTGCAGTGGGTCTTGAATTAGTGCCCTGAGAAATCTCATACAAGGATACAGCCTATCTATCACCACTCAGTTCTACTCAAAACAGGGAACAGCAGGGAGGCCAGTCTCCTTGCAGCAGTAGGCCAGAGCAGGTCAGGTGATAGTCCCTAATCCCTATAAAAATTTAGGGGAGTTTACTGGTGTGAGAAACGGGGAAGCTTGTTCTTGCCAGCTACATTGCCTTTGCCGTCACAAGACCCAGATCAGACAATGACCACCAGTGTACTAGGTTATTTCAGAACTGTTCTAAATGGACAAATCCTTGTATCCTCAATCTGTTAGGTCTGAGAGGTGATTTGGAGAGGTGCCAACTCCAGTTGGCTCAGTCAAGTGCTGAGCCATGCAATTGTTGCAACAAGTTGCTGTCTCGCTCTGGGGCCGTAGAACTCCAAGCTTTTTAGTTGCTGAAACATACACAAGCTACATGCACGCCCCACTCCATTGTTGGCCATAAGTAAAAGCCCATGTAGCCTTTCCTGGACAGTCTCAGTGCACCTGACTGCAGGAAAAATTAAAATGTGGAAGAGTATATGGTCGCGGTTGTAAACAGAGATGCCCAGGGCTTCTTCACACAGAGCTTTTATCCTGTTATTGAGAAACTTACGGAAGTTTGCTGGTCCTTTAGATGACGTCATCAACCTCCAAGGTGTCTCCCATACTAAATTACCTTTATTCCATTTTTTAACAATCGGAAATAATGAGCTATCAAATTACAGCACTTGAGTACTGCTTGTGTTCCCTTGTGAAAAGATGAAAACTCTCAATAAGAGGAGCTAGACCACAGCGCCATCTAGTGGCTGTATAATGAAATATATGGAGGACTCAGATAAAGGGGGAAAGCGGCGGGGAGGAAGCTTGTGTAAAGGGAGTCTGTTGTGATCCTGCATTTAAAATGGAAGCAGAAAGCCCCATTTTAACTGCAGGATTTTAGGCTGGTGTAGAGATGCTCTCAGTCACAAAAATAGATACTGGAGGAATTCTGCTGGAAAGCAGAGCACTGCAGAGGGATGTGGGAGCAATAAGGGCAGCACGCATGAGAAGCCAATTTGGATGTAGCGTATATATCTTCTGGATCAGCCTGCAGAAATTTAGTAAATGGAATGAGCATACATGTAGCGTGCATGGAAGTAGCAAAAGGGGTGCTCCCTCCATGGAAAATTTGGAGTTGAGCCTCCCCGAAGTAGCACATAGCTGTAGTATCGCCCCACTTCAATATTTCTTGGTCTTGGTTAGAACTAATTTCTGTTAGATTTACACTGAATTTGCACTGCAGCACAAAGGATGTAGGTTAGTAAAATGTAAGCTAACATCACACTAAAAAGTTTACATGCATTTGCAATACCTCTCGTCACTTCCTTGTAGGTCAGGTTTTATATGGGTTAAGCGAGGAGTAGATTGGAGAAGTGAAAGAAGCCATGTTTGCACTTCTCAGGCTTTGGAAGCTGCTACACAGCAATATAACTCAGAAACTCAATTTTATTACATTGCTCTATATCACACCTTCCCAGTGCTTAGATGGATGCAAGCAGGATGGTGAGTGAGAGAGAGAGTTTACAAACTGGGTGTGGTTTCTAGAACCAGGGAATAGTTCTTCCATGGGCAGGGCTGGCGTTTTATCAGGATTTACAAGGGAGAGGAGTATTGGTTTAGGTTTTCCACACAATATATATGATTTAGCAAACAAAATGCTGGCGTAAGTAGAGACAAGCGACTTCCCAAGCTACCCTAACCTGGTGCCCTCCAGATGTGTTGGGCTACAATGCACAACATCCCCAACCAGTCCAGCACATCTGGAGGACTCCAGGTTGGGGAAGGCTGCCATAAGCTGAATACAAGACAGAGCTGATGGGGTCTGGACCTCAAACCACTCTTTGATATCACATTTGTTGCTCCAACGCAACCTTCTTTCTTTTTTTTTACAGAAGGCCAACCGGTTTAATTTCCTATCCAGCTCTTTCCCACATTAATTCCGTTTCAGTTCCATTTCAGAATATCCAAGAGAGTTTCATTTTCCTATCCATGTCAATGACACAGCCAGGCCAGCATTTCTCTCTCCCCCCACCCCCCATTCAGTCTTTCCCACCTGCAGTAAAGCATCTACTCCAGGGAGTGGAGGAGGTTGGAGGCAGGCTTCCGGGGCAAGAGTACAAATGATGTGGTGATTTCACAGCTGATTAGCTTTTAACTATTTCAGAAAATGTGAAAAGGTAAAACTACTCAAGTTGCTTGGGCTGCTCTTGAATATCTGACAGTTCTGTGGTAGGATCTAGTGAAGTGAAATGAAGGACTGGTTTGCTCAGGGCTGTAGGCCAAATCTGGCTCTCCTGGGGTTCCAATGTGGCAGTTCCCTAGACATCCACACCCCCTTTCCCTTGACCATTGATCATTTGGTGGTTTCCCAGATTTTAAGCAGTCCCCCTGCCCCATTTTTGAAAGGTTGAATAGCCTCTCCTAAGGTTTAGCTACTGTAATAAGAGCTTTAAGTTAAATATGCGCATGTGGGGGGTGGTGTTTGCCCCTGCCCCTTCTGCTTTTTGCCCCATCTACCACTGAAATGCCCCAAGAGTGTCTCTGACATAGTTTGGCTCTCAGGCTGAAAGAGGTTCCCCACCCCTGGTGTATATGGATATAGCCAGCTGGGGCCATTTCTGTGATCACTGTAGCATACTCTCCAGGGGAGATAAGTTGGGGCAATAAGATTACAACAGTAAGTGCATGTGAGATTCCACCGTAACAGAACAAATAACATGAGAAGATTGAATTTGGAGTATGGATGACTAAAATCTGCCATGGGAGGATTCTGTGGAAAGACTTTCAGTCTGACGACCTTCTTTGGACTTGGAAAAGAATTATTCCCCAAGTCATATGAACATCTACCAACGTATGAAGCTGCATTATACAGAGTCAGACCATCAATACTAGACTAGAAGGGTCATCCACTCGAACAGTTCCAAGCTCTCAGGCTGAGGTTTCCTAGGCCTGCTACATGAGATCCTTTTTAGAGATGAGACATTGAAATCGGGATCAGAGTCCACACTGCAGCCCCTTTAGTTTCTGAGGCACTGCTGTGCTGGTATTTGTTTCAAATGCAATTGCTGCTCTGTGGTCACATGTAAATAATTACTGCACTGTATCCTCCATGTTTCTAACGTGATTCTATGCTGCATGTCTATAATGGGAGTTACATAAGAAACTGTGGTTGTCAGAAGATTCTGCAGGTTGTTTCTGAGAAAATGTTTCTGAGAGAGAAATTTTCTCTTTCAGGTAAATGCATGCACACCTGCTCAGATGGTTAACTGTAAAGAGTTATTTTTTGAGTGGTTCACCTCCAGTCACTTATGGCGGTATTACAGATGACTGTGGGAAAACCTGTCTGGACATTGCCCCCAGACTCGCCTCCCCTGATTTTCTCCTTCTTCCTCTCTTCAGTCTCTTGCAGTTTTAGAGCTACTTTGCCTTTCACATGCCTTGGTCTCTTTTATTGCAGCCTGGGACAGCAGGTGCTATTACTGGGTTTAATGTGCAGAGTTTTTTTTCCCCTTCCCCAAGGGTCCACTATATACTCCCCTCTTTCCCTCCACTAAAAAGCAATCTCCATCCCTGTCCCTCCAATTCGGCAGGAAAGCACATCGCTTCCCTTCCTTGGTATCTTTCATACCACTTACCTGGGAGTAAGCACCATTGAAGTCAATGGATTCAATTCTAAGTAGACATGTAAGATTGCATTGTTAGCTTCCTAGTATTTTTTTGAGAAGGGGAATAAAAGAAGGGGGTAATTGGGAAGGCTTGAACAGACATTCCAAGCTTTGTTTCCTTTAAAAAAGGAATTGGGGGTGAGGTGGGGTGGAGAAATACTATTTTAATTCTGTTTTATTTGCTACACCAAACCAACCTCACAGACATTACAGCAGTTATGCAGCTATGCAGTGCAGTTCTTTGCTGAAGTCTTTAAAAAAAAAAAACATTACACAGGTATTCACAGCTTTGCAGCTATGTAGGTGCACATTTAAAAGTAGCATCTTAATAAAATAATGGTTGACCATCCAGCCTGGTCTATGACAATCAGCAAATGGAGGACAAACCTTCTTCTTGCCCACAGAGCTATTCCCCACTGGTCCTACTCAAGGTGAAGTTGGGTAAGAAAAGTTGCCAAACTGGTTCTGTAAGCTAAAGCCACTAACGTTAGTACCAGTCATAATAGCACATCATTTGTCTACACATAAATCACTAGCATAGGGACATTGCAATAAACAAAAAAGCCTTCATAAAATGAGTCTGCAAAATACTGGAATATAGAGACAGAAATCACACCTGTTAATTCTCTCTCCACACCATTTTCCTGAAAACTGCCTTTTCCCAAGCTGCAGTTTGCCCTACAGGGTAAACATTCTCTGAGGGTTCATCCCTTCTACTAGGTAAACCTACCGAATTTGGCTTCTATTGACTTTCTTTTACCTAATACAGCATCTAGAATTATCTCCAGCTTTATTAATATAAAGACTACCTAATTTATCTCTCCTTCTGTTTTCCACTGACAAAGGAACCTGTCTGGTTCTCCCAGGATGGAGACAGCTCTCAGTTAATAGCTGGATTTTTATTTTCAAAAATGGAGGATCAACAATTAATCTGCTATCTTCTTGTTCACATTGGGCCTAGGGAATGAAACCATCACATCACCTGATAGAGAGTCCAGGTTGAATGTCAGCAAAACCTCCTCTACCATATCAGCTTAAGACTCTGACTGCAGATGTCATCAAATCAGCTATTTATTTTTTGGTGCTCTCCCCCCCCCCCGAGCCAACCTGCTTTTTGTAATAGCGTTCCTGATGTACCAGATCTAGAGATATCAAAAGCCTGCAAATCCTTTTGACCTTTGAGTTGGCCAGATAAAGGTATTACACTAATATGGACTTCGGAAGATATCCTACTGGTACCTATGTGCTTACGTATGAGGGGCAAATAGCAGCTTGGCAGGGATTTACATTGAGAAAATAGCTCCAGTTAGGAACATAGGAGCTGCCTTATACTGACTCGGACCATTGATCTATCTAGCCCGGTATCATCAACACTGACTGGCAGCAGCTCTCCAGAGTTTCAGGCAGGAATATTTCTAGGCTGGAGATGTCGGGGATTGAACCTGGGATCTTCTGCATGCAAAGCACATGCTCCACCACTGAGCTAAGGCCCCAGCCCCAAGTCAAACTTCTACCCTTTCTCACCATCACAGTTCATCTGAATTGGGGCCCCGTAAAGCCACTATTACATTCTCTGGTGAAAAATGCAGGTGATTGTTTGTGGATATTCTTTCTCGCATCTAGATTGGTCCTGACACAGCTGTTGCTGTTGGGGAGTAGTTTGCTGAATCCAGGCTAACTCTGCCCTGAGGCTGAGTTGACATCTGCCTGCTGTGATAAGTTTGACACCTACTTCACAGAAGGAATTGTGTGTATTCAGCTTGCCCTGTTTTGAGGTGGAAGGGGTGAACTGCCCAAAATAAGAGTTGAGTAGTTTCACCTTCTCTTTGTCACAGCTACCTGTTAACAAGGCACCACCTGTTAACATGTTCACCATGGTCTTCCTCTTTGAATATACTAGAAAGAGCCCTTTATCCCTTGTCAGCCTCAGTTTATTCTGAGCTTTCGGTTTCCTGACATTGTCCCTACACATCTACTTGTTCTTGACAATTTGCACTCTCTCCCATTCCTTATACTTGTCCCTTTTTGTTTTCAGCTCATCACTAAGCTTTTTATGCTGCCACATCGGCTTTTCTAAATGTATGCCGTTTCTTTCTCACACAGGAATTGTTTGACTGTGCCTTTAGATCGTGCCATCTTCAGGAACTCCCACCCATCCTGGGCTCCTTTTCCTACTAGTATATCTAGCCATGGAATCTTACATAACACTTCACTCTGAGCTTATTAAAATAATCTTCTCTGAAACCCAAGGTACATGTTTAATTAATCTCACCTTTAGCTTTTCATAAAAGATCAAGAATTCCAGCATTACATGATCACTTTCTCCCAAGGTTTCCACTCCATTTGTTTGTTTGTTTGTTTGTTTTCTTAATCGCCCATCTGGCTGGTCACCCCGCCACTCTGGGCAATGTACATCAGTACAAACAGTTTTAAAACAATAAAACTACATTAAAACATATTTCTAAAAATACCCTAACCCACCCCAAAAGCATGCCTGAACAACCACGTTTTTAATGTGTGGCGGAAGCTCATTAAAGAGGGGGCATGGCGGAGTTCCCTAGGGAGGGAGTTCCACAGAGTGGGGGCCACCACAGAGAAGGCCCTCTCCTTCATCCTCACCAGCCTAGCTGTCCTGGCTGATGGAACAGAGAGAAGGCCATCCGAGGCTGATCTTGTTAAGCAGCCTGTCTGGTGCTGCTAGAGGCGCTCCTTGTGATAGGCTGGGCTGGAACCATATGGGGTTTTAAAGGTCAAATCGACACCTTGAATTTGGCCCGGAAAACAACTGGTAACCAGTGCAACTCCTTCAGCACTGGAGTGATGTGATCATGCCAGCGGCTGCCTTTAATCAGGCGAGCCACCGCATTCTGTACCAGCTGCACCTTCCAAACTGTCTTCAAGCGTAACCCCAGGTAGAGCACATTACAGTAGTCTAGACGAGAGGAGACCAGGGCATGTACTACTGATGGGAGCAGATGGTTGGGAAGGTAGGGGCGCAGCCGCCGTATCAGATGGAGTTGGTACAGCGCTGTCCAGCTCACAGCTGATACCTGACCCTCCATGGACAGCTGGGAGTCTAAAATGACCCCCAGGCTGAGGCTGCGGACCTGGTCTTTCAAGGGTAGCCGTACCCCATTCAACACCAGGTCAACATCCCCCAACCTCCTCTTGCCTCCCACCAAAAGTACCTCGGTGTTGTCAGGGTTCAGCTTCAGCTTATTCCTCCCAATCCAACTGCTCACTTTCTCCAGACATTTGGACAGGGATTCTACAGCTAACCTTGGTGAAGATTTGGAGAGGATGGAACCCTGTGGCACCCCACAAGTGAGCAGCCACGGGTCCGAAACCTCTCCCAGTGCTACCCTCTGGTGCCTGCCGGAGAGGAAGGGCCAGAACCACCATAATACAGTGTTTCCAGTGCCCAACCCCTCCAGGCAGTCCAGGAGGATACCATAGTCAACAGTATCAAAAGCTGCTGAGAGGTCAAGGAGATCAAGGAAGGAGCATTCGCCCCTATCCAAAGCCCTCCTCATATCATCCACCAAGGTGACCAAGGCCATTTCTGTCCCATTCCCAGATCTGAAGCCCGATTGAAATGGATCTAGATAACCGGCTTCTTCCAAGTGTGCCTTCAATTGCATTGCCGCCACCCACTCAATCACCTTGGTGACCAAGAATAATCTTGGTGACCAACTCTTCCTTGTTTAGTTAGGATCAAATAGATCCCCTCATTCCTTCTTCCACCTTATGAAAAAAGATGTTAGCAAGGCATGTCAGGAATTTGTTGGAGATTCCATGTTATGTATAGTTTCTCTCCCAATAGATACCGGGATAGCTGAAGCCCCCCAGGTCTTGCTTCGCAGAAACATCTGTCATTTGTCTCAGGAATGCATAATCCACATCTTTCCATGATTTGGCAGTCTGTAGTATTTATTTTACCTGGATGTTCTCTACAGGGCTACCATGTTCACTCTGTTGAATATTTGTGCAGGTATACAGATTCCTGTTGTCTGACTCACTCTAAGGTTAAAATGGATGCACACTATAGTGCTTCCCCTTTGATATTAGAGTTCTTCTGCTCCAGGATTTCAAGTACAACTGCATGTATCTTTTTCTGCTGCCTGGTTTGTTAATCCAGCTTCCTTATTCCTCCAAGCAACTGGAAGCCTTTTTCATGTGCTCAGACTTTTAATACTACCAATTAGTGTCTCTCCTCCATAGGATTTCCTTTGTGCTCTCAGCAAGCCCAGTGAAGCACCTTTCTCCTCCCATAGTAGTTGCTATGGGTCCCCTGGCTTCTTCCTGTCTGGAAGGGCCCAGTCTGGGGTTAATTCACTTCCATTATCTTAGGTCCCCTGTGTCCCTTGAGGGCTCTCTACAAACATAATGTTAGTCAGGGCAAAGGCTGCTGCTACAGTCCTCATGCATTGTTAGAACATCTGAAAGGGGCTTTTATACTGAGCCTTTTGGGAACCTTGGTTGTATATTTGTGGCTAATGCATCCACTTACTGTGGGAATCAGAGATTTGTGTGAATTAGGGTGCAATCGTATTACTGGCTAGGGAATTCTGGGAGTTGTAGGTTTTTTTTTCCTGCCTAAACATGCATAGGATTGCACCCTTAGTTTTCTGAAAGCCCCTTGGCAATACATCTCTTCAGCTGAAACAATTGCAGGACTTCAACAGATAAAGCTTTCCCCATTACTGTATCTGTATGCCAAGAAAACCTGCATTTGCTGGATTTCTTCCTGTCGTGCACCTGTTAAAAGATACTGAAGCCCTTCTAGCAAAGATGCTGTATACAACACAGTCTGTCTTACTTACACTGCTTCTTCAAATGCATTCTCTCAATACATATTGTAGGCTAAAGTTTGAGCAAGCGGCAATCTTAAAGTTCCTGTGAAGACTTACTAGAGGTTCCCTTCCCCTAAGAACAATGTTCCTTATAGTTTACTAAGTTATTTGTCAGTTTATCAGTCAGCTGACAAGCTGCAATTGCCTGCTTAAATGAGAACAGGACCTTGTAAATATCTAATATTTCATTCTGATTTGATTAGAAAGCTCTTTCATCTTGGTCTTTCCCTAGGATATAAATTGTGTTTATACTTACCAGGAAATTGTACATGATTCTATATAAATAGTGCTAGGTACAAGGCTAGAAATATACCAGGCATAAATGTTTGATACCAGATTGTCACCTAGGATTATGAAACATTTGTTTTCAGCCATCAAAGGCCATGTGTGAATGTAACGAGTGAATAACAGTACAAATAGTCAACACAGAGAAAACATACATACATTTATTGAGCAAGATACTAGAGATGGCTGTTCACTTACCTGGCTGTCTCTGGTGTGCTGTCATCCAGAGGTGTGATTTTGAGCAGTTAAATTTTTTAAAATTACAAGTGAAGTGAGTTGGGGCACAAATGTGATCAGAAGTGCAAGTAACATCAATGTTTGGTTGATTATGCTTATTAGTTATATGTGAAGGGCAATTATATGTTCCAAAATTATACAGACTGTAGGATAACTTACAATAAAATGCATGATACATACCTGATAAATCTACAACAAAAGGAAGATGTTTTATTCGCCCATATCTGTTTAATGCTTGCCTTCTACCTGCAGAAAGGGTTTTCACTATTAATAAACCAAATTCAGGTCTTGTCTGGGTAGCAATCTACATATCAGATTCAGCAAGCAGAGAAGCTGTGAAATCATGTGTGTCTGAACCAAAAATAAGGTTTCTCCACCAAAATGGCAGAGCCCCTTGTGAAGCAGGACGTCTTTTCTTCTTCTTCTTCCCAGATTCAGTATTGTTTAGTACTTTTATCAAAATATTCTGATAACTTATCAGGAAGATTTATCTTCCAAGGCATGTCCAAGATGTGCTTTGGAAGATAAATCATGCATAAGGCCATGCAAAGATTCAGGTTAGTTAATGGTCTTTGTGCAACCTTGAACCTGTTAGAGTGGGGTGAAGAGGAAAAAGAAAGTGAGCCTGTTGTGTTACAAAGAAATAAGCAAGTAGCAATCAAAGTGCAAGCCATAAACTACCCATGGTGCTGTTGGAAGCCAAATACGTAGTGCCTGTCTTTCAGGTGATGAGATCCTATATTACCAAAAGAAGCGTTTACTAACCTTAACAGCAAACACTGCTGCTCCTGTGGAATGTTCTGATAGTGGCCCCTTTGCCCCTAAGCTTGATTGCATATGGTTGAAAAGACCCACTTCAGACTAGAGTAGAATTAAAATGATGTTTGTGTTGGACTGATCTGCAAAATATGTGTTGCTTGCTGACCCTGATTCCATGTAATGCGCCCTTCCAGTCTGTCATGTCCATTTGGCATATCAAAAGTGGTTGCCCTTTGTTTTGCCCCTTGAATTCTTAGGATGGCTCCGTGATCCTCTAAGTAGCTTTTTAAGAGGACAAGCCCCGTTTAACTTCTAAGAGAACAGTCAAGAAGCAGGTGTTGTTCCTCAGTGCCAGTTTTTTTATTTTAACTTGGTTGCTCTTTTGATTGAGCAACAAATAATTTCTCCTAAATGTTAATTATCAACAGTGTGGAAAGATTCCCAGTTTTTCTTATGTTCTCTGGATCTTTACTCTGTGTGTGTGTGCGCGTGCATGCAAGTGAAAAACAGCTGAAACCTAATTGAGTGATCCTTAATTATTTCAGTCTAAAATAGCACTTTAGAAACCTATAGAGGACTACTTGGGAGTAAACAGTTTCAACCCTATGCTTACCAGAACAGCAACACCGGGAATGAATACTGAGGGCTTCATCATACAGAGCTTTTATTGTGCGATTGAGATTGCTCCTTCACGGAAGTTTGCGGGCTCTTTACATGACACCGTGGCCCTGCTGCGACCCTCCTGCACTAAATGCCCTTTGTTCCGTTCTTAAATAGATGGCAGATAATGAGCTATCAAATTACCCCTTTCCTCCATGAAAAGAGTTAAAACAGCAAGAAGGGGAGCAAGATCAATGAAAGATAATGGAAGACTCAGATACAGGGGATCTCTACACTTCGAGTTGATTGCACATTCATGGCTGCTCACTCACTGAATTGTGCGGGTCCATTACACGACGTCAGCCTTGTCCAGTCATTATCCCACTATTTCATCCCACCTATCCTGTGTTTTCCTCAAACGGAAAAAATTGGGTATTTTTTCCAGTCCACAGAACAGGAGCGCCATGACCTCCCCATGAAATTCTCCCATGGCGGAAGAAACAGTTCTGTCTGCCTGCTGTGGGTGTGTGTTTTCAGTTGTTGGGGCGGTCAGGATGAGGAAGGCATTGCGGATGGGAGCAGGTGTGCAGGAGCAGATTTGACAGGCGTGAGGGCAAGAATCGCCTGCAAATTGTGTCTCCTGCCTCTGCATTTCTCAATCCGAGGGAGAAAGGGGTAAAATGCCTCACTGCAATGAAGAGAGACACATCTGATCCCCCACCCCACCAAGCTCAGAAGCAACATCCTCTGTTGTTTCAGAGCACCCTATTAAGTTCAATGGGGCTTACTCCCAAGTAAGTAAATGCCCAGGATTGGGGCCACAAGAAGGAAGGTGCTCCCTCAGTTCAAACCACGTGGCTAATCCCACAAAGGAACCGAAAGCAGGAGGGAGGGGAGGGAAGTACTGTAAAGGCAGTCAGTTGTGGTCCTGCATTTAAAACAAGAAGCAGACAGCCCTGTTTTAAATGCAGGATTTTAGGCTGGTATAGAAATGCCCTGAGTATTTTCCGTTATAACACTGGAACTAGCTGTGTGTCTTCTGCCTTAGAGAGGTATAAATAAATAGGACTAAAAGTAGGAAAAAATCAAATCATTTTTTCTTAATAGTCAAAAATGTATTCCAAAGAACTCTTTCATGTGCATGTATTCATACATAAATGAAAGTGTTTTTGGAATATATATTGCACATTCAAAAATGTACATTAAAAATGTACATTAAAAATGTATTCAAACGCTAGCCTTTTCCCTGAAGTCTTCAAAAACTGGCTATTGTGTGAACCAAGAATGTCATCTAGAAAGAATTTAACATTGCACGAGAACACACTCCAACCCCAACACTGGATGGAAATAAGGGTTGTTTCCACACTAGCCTCTTCTCTGGCATTACCATCCATTTTTTTACTCAGTTTTTGCAGAGCATCCAGACAGCGTGGTCATTTCGGTGCGTTCTTGTGGTGTCTCCCCGTTATCATTATTTTAGATCTGATTTATTGCAATTGGGTGGGGAGGGTGGGGTAATGAAATGCAACTGCAGCATCAGCCCTATGATTTGTCAGGGCTGGGCTATGGGCAGCCATATGTGGTGAGCCAGGAACCTAGAAGCCTTGGGACAAGCCGTGGGACAAGCCAGTAGTCCCAACCAAAGAGTAGACCAGGAAGCAAGAGCAAGAAGCAAGTCAGGAATGAAGACTAATGAAAGAACATGCCAGAACTCAGCAGGAGGAACAGGAGGCCCTTTATATTCCTTCCTGCCCAGAAGGATCCAATGGCTAGTTTGAATAGACAGAGTCAGTCAGGAAGGTACTTCACTGAGCAGCTGTCACTGAACCTGCTGCAGTTCAGTGGTTCACCACACAGATCCACCTGGTCCTGACACTAGTCAGACAAGCCAAGTACAATTGAGACTTTTCAGGGCTTCAGTGCCTTTAACTAAAAGCTTCAGGCCATTTTTTTACTTCATTATATTGAGAATTAGTGGTGAATAGCCTATTAATTAATTGTCCCTGGAATGGCCTTTCCTAATTTCCCTAGTGTCACTTTTCCCATAAGGTAGGGCTTTAATTACTGGCTTTCTCTCATTATTAATTAATTCACTAATTTTGCTATTTTAAGAAAAGGAAAAGAAAAAAATACAAGGAATCATCAGTCGACATTTCCAGAAATCGACACTGGGACAATTAAGGGAGCTCATCTAGAAGCAATTTGAAGGACTGCCTGAACAAGCATAACCTGCCTGGGCTCGAAGGTCAGCTTTGGAGGCCCTGCTTGCAGGCCTGCCATCAAGGTAAATTACAATGGCAGGCTCAAGAGACAGGACTTTTTCAGGGGTGGGTCCATATGTGTGGAATTTCCCCCCTAGGGACATAATTTGGCTCCTTTGTTGGCTTTTAGATAGGCCATGAAAACATTTTGTTTCATTCTGTTTCTTTGGTTAAAAATGCTATGCTGGATTTGAACTGTTTTATTGTTGCTGCCTCTGTTTTACATTATTATCTGTTTTTTAGTGGATTTCTCTGAAAAGCATTTTAGATTGCTGTTTTAGTTTTATAATTTTAAATAAGTTGTTTTTTAATTGTATCCTATATTTTAACTTTATATGTGAGTTGGCTTGGGAGGGCTTTTTCCTGAAAGGTGGCATAGGAATCCTAGTAATAAATCATCATCATCATCATCTCCTCTAGTAACCTGATACAGGTTACAGAACTAAGCCTTCTTGGACCTCAGTTGGATTCTTCTGATAATCTACATCCTATCCTATTGAAGTTAGCAGCCAATCTCACCTGGTGTAGTGTAAGCTACAGAAATGTGTTGCTTGCAGAGTTAACTCAAGTGCCTTTTGGTATGTTCTACCAAAATTACCATTGTCATCACATTTTGCAAATACATGGCCACTTCTTTTTGTTGCACTATCAGATAGGGTTGGCAGGTCTCCCAGAAGAAAGAAAAGGGCCCTCCTTTATTTGCACATGAATATGTAAATGTATGCAAATTTACAAAGTATATGAGAATTTGGGAGGCAGCAAAGTACTTCACTTGACTGTATTACCTAATGTGTTGTAGTCTTCCACTCTACCAGCATAGCCTTTCTCCTGCAAGCAATACTATTATATATATACTCTGCACATAATAAAGAGTGAAATGCTCCTAAGGACATGGAGCGTACATGTTCATCATTCTTCTGTATCACATTTACTATTGTTGTGATTGTTGTTTTATTCAACTTCGTTTTAGAATAAACATAATATAAATGGTGTTGTCTAGGCTGACTAGGGCTGATGGGAGTTGCAGTTCAACATCTGGAGTGCCACAAGTTGCCTACCTCTGTTATAGTACATTTCAAGTGTACCAATCCCTTCATATACATTTTAATCTTTAAACCTATACAATAGGCCAGACCAGGGCTGGAGCGGAAGAAATATTGGCTTACCTGGTGAGTCAGTGGCTGAAGTTAGGTTTTTAATTTGGAATGTCTCAAAGAACAGTCTTTACCACTAGGCTAAGAAACTAACTTTATTGGTACAAGCAATAGAGCAATCTTGTGTGTGTTCCAAGTTAGCCTTCTGAAAAATTAGTTATTTTGGTGAAACAGAGGCAAAAAGCTATGGATCCCTTTCTGGGAAGAATTATTACTTGTTCATATTAGAGGGAGGAGTCGGAGTCATGCCACTGTGTTCGCATTTAACCTTGTGTAGGAGGACACTGAATCTCTGATAATTTATCACATCCTGGAACAAGTCTTTTCTCCCTCCCACTAGCTGTTTTTAGCTTGCTGAACTGGCAGATTCAACCACCAAAGAGTTCTCTCTCTTAACTGTTTGAAAAGGTGTGGTGTTTATGTTACTTAAATGCTTCCGGGACCTCATGTTATGTACAGACCATATATCTATTATGAATCATGTTTCACCCCCTTCTCTAGCTTTTTTTTTTTTTTTTACTATGGTACTAATATATATTTTTCTTTCTAGCTGATTCCTTGTTTGCTGGAGAAACAGCAAACACCTGGTAGCTAGGCACAGAGAATTTCGTGTTTCTTTTTCATCGATAGTTGCTGCTTTCCTCTTCCCCCTTTTCTCTTTTGCTGTGCTTCTCTGGTTGCATATCTGCTGGTTTAATCGAAGTATCCTGACAAGTAGTCTACAATACTGATAAATCGGCATAAAAATAGACTGTGTTCGAAACAAAAAAAAATCCCACTGCCAAGCAAAATTTGCCCTTCCTCCTTATCTTATCTGTTTTGAGTCACACAAACTATTTGCACAACGCCTTGTGCTGGGAAGAAGTTGTTTGTATATGATTCACTCCCTTTCTGCCAATTTCAATCTGAGTTAAGTCTCTTTTTTTGTTTTAAATTCCTACTCCCTGTGGAAAATGTCAAAGTGTGTGTCTCCGATTCTTTCTCTTAACCTTCAAACTGGCCTCATAAAAATCCATTAGTTACAGATGGGGTTTTCAATTAATTTTTTGAACTGCTGGGGTAAATGTTTTGCACTGGGGCAGTCTCAACATCTCTTTTCTTTTCTGTCCCACCCATTCAGAGTCCTTCGAGGTGCCCTTAGCAAATTGCTGCCGTGGAATTTAAATAGCCAAAGCTCATTGACCAATAAAGCGATATGTGTACTGTATAACAGTTACATAGACCTCGTGACTAGGAGGAAAGGTTATTCAATCAAAGGTGCAAGTAGAACTAACCTGTTGCGATTGCAGGACTAGAAAGGTAAGCGGAAAGCTTCCTTTTTAATGTAGGATTTTGTTTAATTTTACATTAAGTAGCAAAGGTTAAAACTACAGCTCCTCCTTACTCTTCTTTAGAGTTTAAATATGAGGAACAGAAGTAATAATTCTAAGCATAAGCTTTGGCTACAATGTAGGAATGTCTTAAAGAAATTTCCTTTCAGCAATGCATACCGTTTCATAATTGCAAAAGTTTGACATAAAATGTGTTGTACTTTTAAGGCTTACAGACTGAGCGTGCAAAGGGTGAATTGCCATTCTTTTAAATCAACCAAGCAAAACGAGATTAATTTACCTTTTGTATTTTTCTTGGATCTGACTCTACCGACCTTGTGGAGTAGTTCATTCTTCAGGCAGATATGATGAATTTGGCATTGGGATCTGAAACAATGAAGCTTTAGATTTTGGGATTTCTTAGTTCAATGAAAATAACTAATTACTATTCCTCTGCACAAAGAAGTGTTGTTTCTATTATGTAAAAATAATTTAAGCAGAATGCCATGATATGCTTATTCATATCATGCTTATTGAATAGCTGTTTCATGCTTGTTCTAAAGGGGTGGGAGGTAATTTGTGTACCATTGTGTGTACTATTTTCACCTGCTTTTCACCTGTACATTACTTTTTAAAGGGCTTTAAAGTGGTAAGTATGTACTGGAAATTCACATAAGGGAAAAATCTTTATGACATTGTAGAAATATATTATGAGTCTGTGTTTTGTTAAATCAATGGAAAATACATTTAGTTTAATTTTTACAAGTTTAATCTTCTTGGTATATAACAAAAAATACTGAAAACATTTTAAGATTGTCACCATAACTCTCCATCCTTGCTTCTTACAAGGATGTGTTGCAGGTGCACAAAAGAGACTGCTTAGGTCCACTTTAGTTAGCATTAGTATGAACTGCATCTGCAAAATGGCTGCTTAATTTTTTGCAGTTGTCTTCTAGGGCTTTGTGTTTATAACAGTGGCAGTTAAATCTTTAGAAAGAGCACAGAAGGGGATGAATTCCAGTTTTATTGGAGAGAAAAATGGCAAAGGGTGTTCTGGAACCAATATAATTTAAACTTACATCAATATAAGGATGGATAAGGACAGACTTGTTATGATCTGCCCAGACATTTAAACCTTATGTATGTCTTTCCACAATATAAATCTGTACTGATTTTTCAGAGCCTACCATCTGACCTCCGGAGGTTTAGACATAGCAACATTGAATGAGTTTGTGTCTCATTCCACTCCTTCCAGAGAGTTGAAGCATTAACCTCAACAAATCAGACAAATCTTTAACTAAAATTAAACTTTGAACCAAGTGCAATTTATACTTATTTCCACACACACACACACACACACACACCTTTAAATATATGCATGCCCTTCAAAGGCCCCCTGTCCTAGTTAAACATTTTTACAAAATGTATATTAACACTGGGCAGAGGTAATCTAATCTGGCACTTGCTCAGCAAGGCTAGTAACTGTATTTCTCAGTTTCGGCCAGAGGTTCAAAGGTTTGTACAAACTTCACAGATCAGAGATCAGGCACAAATTGCCGCACTTTGCAGCTCAAGTTCTGCAGATACGAATAAATGTTCACAGCTGTGATTATTGCTTTCCCTCACCCAGTCCACCCCCCCTCCTCACCCAGTCCACCACCACCCCTTCTACACAGAGGCAATGTCAGAAAGTTAAAAGCATGTTACGTGCAAGTTGGCCATTGGCACCAGAGTTTAATGAGTAACTAAATGATACCTAAGTTATGGATGCAAGGTGGATATTACAAAAGAGTCCAAACTGAATGGGGGATGGGATGATGTGCTCTGTGTGTGTGTGTGTGTGAGGGGGGGGGCGGGTGTCCTAACTACATTTCCTTAGCAGAAAGTTCCACTGAAATCAGAGGGCCCTGTTAATGGTTCTGTGTACTGAAGTGCACATCAGCCAGATACTTTAATTTCATATTGGTAGTAATCATCTGATACTAGCCAATGTTTAAGTTATCTGATCCACAACAAAAGGTGTAGCACCATGTTAAAACTCTTACCCAGACAAGTTAAATCTGATTGCAGGCTTGATTTCTCCCCCGGCCATTGTAATTTTTCATGTACTTGCATTATAATGCAACGCAGTGGGAATGAGCTACACAAGAGTAACCATGGCATAAGGTTACTGTAGATATAAAATTGTGTATGCTTTTTGACCAAGCAGGCAGGGTTAATCGTTGTGTATATGTTGCATTTAAATTCAAAACAATCCTTCTTGTTGGAAATTAGCTTTAAAAATGGGTATAATATTAAGGGGAAATCTCTGAAGAATAAGATATCAAGTTTTCTTGGACTCTCTTGAACCATGTTAATACTAAGAACCAAGGTTATTAAAGTCTGAGATAGTCTTCCCTAAGAAAGAGACAGCTGTTGACACAATAATGGTCTGACAACTTCCTGTTTGGGCTACTGTAATGTATTCTACATGGGATTGCCTCTGCAGAGCATTTGGAAACTTCAGCTGGCTTAGATTTTGACAGCCCAGTTGGTAGGCAGTGTCAGGCAAGCAGAGATCGTATTATGTTGATTTGGAGAGTATTCTGTTGGCTTCCATTGGATTCCTGGGCCACAGTCCTGATCCAAGATGCTGTAGGATCATCTCTCTTAGGTTTCCTCCCATGTGTTCAGGTGCAGAAGCCCTACCTTAATGGTAGAATTATTTTTTTATTATTATTTATAGAAAAGTTGCTTTTCCTGAAAGTTAAGAAGCTAGCTGCATTAAACTTTTCTTTGCATCCTACTTCTTTATTTTATATGTATAGAATTAGTGTGCATAGAATTTCAACTTCTGGAATTCTTGTAGCACTTTAAAGGCTAACACATTTATTATGGCATAAGCTTTCGTGGACTACTGTCCATTCCATCAGATCCATGAAATACATATATTTGTAGTTCTCTTAGCTGCTTCTTCATTTTTTTAAAAATGTGTAGCTAATATTTTACTATGATATTCTCTAACTTCTCACTGTCACCATGAGGATTAGGATCTTATATCAAGTTTTACTAGCAGCACAATCCTATATTCACTTACCTGGGAGTAAGTTCCATTGATTATAGTGGAATTTTGAGTAAACATACGATTGCACTGTAAATCTACAATTCTAAACACGCTTAGAAGGGAGAAAGTCCCATTGAACTTGATACGACTTGCTTTTGAGTAAACACACTTCGGAGTACATCGTTAATGTGATTCTGTTATGAGTACTGAAACTTTAGGATTACAGAGTACCTATAAACTGTTACATTTATCGGCACATAGAAGGTAATAGGATTGGCAGATATCCACCAGAAGCAGGGCTGTATCGACTGTGGCACTGACCTTGATGAATACTCTCCACACAGAGGCCTATCAAGTTCATACATTATATAGTTTCAGGTCTCTATATAATCCTGGATCTTCCGAATAGCCTTTGAGAGAAGCTGAATCTTGGATTTGTATACCCTCTGCTTTCTCTGGGGTGATTTATGCATGCATGCATGTATGTATTCTGTTACATTTACATCCCGCCTTTTCCTCCAAAGAGCCCAAGGCGGCATGCATGGCCCAAAGTCACCCAGTGAGCTTCATGGCAAAGCGGGGACTAGAACCCGGGTCTGTGTGTTGTTGTTGTTGTTGCTTGTGTTGGTTTTTTGTTTTTGTGTTTGACTTTTTGTATTAGGAACTAGTAGGATTCTTCTTAATTTTTTACTGCGTTAATTATATGTTAGCTGGCTTGTGTTATTTTATAAGAAAGGTAGTATGTAATTTTAAAAAATGGTGATTACCTTTGGGGATGATCTTTGACATAAAACCTGACAGCTAATGAGAGTTTTAACTACCTTCTTCTTCCTTATGGCTTCAATAATACACACCTCTTACAACCTCTGTTGTAATATTTTATGACACATTTTTATACAGCATTTTGCACTTGGTCTCCAGTGGGTAGTGTGTTACCTTACTGAAGCTTCATATTGAATCCCAAATATGTGTAGCTGCATTATACAAAATCATACCATTTGTCCAGCTCCCCTAGTACTCACAGCAACAGTTTTCTTTGGTATCAGGCAGTTTAGTTGTTCTTGTTTTGATGTAAGTAGGCAGCACATTCTCAACTGAGCGCCAACATCTATGTGAACTGTTGTCCCTGAACTTTCTTGGTTAGAGTTTGAGTGAACTTACTCTCATTGTGGATATATGAAAAACGTACCCACACACACTATTACCAAAGTGCATATGGCATTTTAAATGCATGGACTTCTAAGAGTTTACCATGAAGCAGTATCCTTGGGGCAGAATGTTCCAGAGAAGATGCTATTTCCTTGCCTCCAGTTTCCATCTGTTAAATAGATAAAAATAAAATAGGTGGTAGACCAGAGAAAAGGGTGGTGGTGTCATACTGGCTTTTCACTTGAGGTAACAAAAATCCTAAGCTGTGGATACAACCTCTTTCGGCTCCTTATTGTGTAAAAATTTCACACTTCCTCTCAGCTTGATTAATGCATTCTGTTCAGTTCTTTAAATACACCTAACCCAAGCAGCATTGTTACAGCAGAGCAGACTGATGTCTAAACAGCTGTTGTTTCCTATTCTAGTTACACGTTGACATGGAACCTGCCAGCCTTTGTGGCCTTTAATGTCACATAATATTTTTCATAGCTGGGGTGGCACATTATTGTAACTTTTTAAAGAAGACTGGATTTTAACATTAGCTGAAAGGTGGGGACAACACTAGGAAGGAAAAAAATAGCAGTTCAATAATAAAACTTGGACAGAGAACATTGTTTCTCCATGTATTTCTATAGATAACGTTCCATTATGGGTCTTGTCACACTGGTTCATTTTTTCCTCCAGCATTGTTTGATAATTGCAGTCATCACGTGCTGGGAATCACATGGAGCTAGGTTGTCTGAAGAGTTCTAATGCGCAATTCAGTGCCGAATTGTGATTTTGATAAGTTAGTTTCATCGTTTCATTAAATACGCATTAACTGTGGAGTACACTGCAGTCTCAGACAATTCTGTTCCACATGTCAGAGTAAACATATGTTGTTTGGGAGAAAAAGGGAAATGGTTGTCTGAATGTTCTGATTATCTTTTCTAGTGACAAAGGCAGTCCTTTCCAGTGTCAGTTGGAAAAGGCATTACCTGCTTAGTTTAATTTTTTTCACTGTCAGTTCTGCTTGTAAAGGGCCTCTTCACACAGTAAGTTTAAGTGTGTGTCTAAAAATATTCTGTAAATGTTAACAAACTGGCAGTTTTAAAATGTGTATCATACAGGGAGACTTGTCATAGCTCTAAGGAACAGCTGTAACTCCCTGTTGATGGTACATCTGGTGACAAACCTGGATTGTTGATCTTGAGGATGTGGAATGGCCTATAGGCTCTGCATAAGCAACTTTTCCATGATGCATGCAGCGATGCAGTTTGCAAGTCACAGTTGCATGCTGCATGTGCGCCGTTTCTGCTTTGCATAAAGAACCTCCAATCAGGCCAATTGGAGGTTGTTGCATGATGTGCAAACCCAGAAACCTTGGGTTATTTGTAGGATGAACAACCCAAAGTTAACCTATAATTTGTTATTAGGTTAACTTTGGGTTCTTTAATCCACAAACAACTCAAAGTGTCCAGGTTCCCACATCATGCAGCAACCTCCAATCAGCCCCATTGGGGGTTGTTTATGCAAAGCGGAAGCAGCTTGTGTTCAGCACACAACCTGGCAAATTGTGAGTTAATTGGGCCAGCCCACCCATGAAGCAGGGTGAATCCCCTGCTTCAGGTGGTGGATCCAGAAGCGCTGTGGATTGTATATCCCTGCCCACTCCGGGCCACACATGCTGCTGTTGCTGGGAGGGCCACAAGCCCTACTCCCCTATGTCTCACTCTGTCATAAATTACTCGAGTTGAGTGATAAGCAGTGTTAGTCACTAAACAGTCCAAGGTCAAGAAGACAAGAGTACCAGTCCAAAGTTGCTTCCAGCCCCCAAACTGGGTTTGAGGCTCGTCTTTTATGCAGAGGCTGATTGATAAGTGAGGCCAGCTGGGTGAAGTTGCAGATGTCTTCCACCTGCCCATGTCCTGGGCCCCTCCCCAAACACTCTCAGGCAGAAGCGTTCTGTGTCCTCCTCCATCCCAAATGGAGGCACGACACCCTGAGGATTTGTCAGAGTGAGACATAGGGTACAGGCAGCCACTCCAGAGACTTCTGCTGGTCGCTTCCCCTCAGAAGAGGCTCTCTGGCATGGCTTTTAAGAGTGGCTGGCGCTGACACAGTTCTCCGGAGTGGCTGCCGCCGCCTACCTTATGCCTTACTCTGAGCAAATGGTGCAGCACGAGAGAGTGCTGGCGCAGCTCTCCAGAGCAGCGAGCTGATGCCTTGAGCAAGGGATTGGCCCACCCCAGAGTTGCAGAGACTGGAGCCAACTGCTCTTCAAGAGCGCCCAGCACAGCTGTTCGGAGTACTGCCCACTTGATGCCTAGCTCTCTGAGGACTCCTCAGAGAGCTAGGCATCGGGCAGGTGGGCTGTCTGGGAAGCACTGCTGGCTGCTTCCCAAAGGCCAACAGCGTGGTCTCCAGAGAAGCCATCCAGCCAAAATGTGTCACTGCAAAGGGTCCTTCCTTATAGATATCAGCAGGGAAGTAGCCCTGGAGACCGCTGTGCTGCCATAGCATAGACACTCTCCAAGGCCACCTCCCTGCTGATGCCTCACTATAATGAAGGACCCCTCACAGCAACGCACTGAAGGGGAAGAGGAAGGAGGGAGGAGGATGTTGATGGGTGCAGGGAAATAGGAGGGTGGCGGCTGCAGTAAGGATGGGGAATAAGGTGGCAGTGCAAACTCCCACCTTAGGTGTCAGGAGGTCTTGGGCTGGCCCTGTAATTAATCTGCGATTTGCTGCCATGATGTGTGGACAGGGTCAGTGTCAGGCTTCAGCCACACAATGAACAGCGATATCAAAGGTTTCCATGTCAACAACACTTTTGTATTTGTCAAAACTTTTTTTGAATGTTTTGTTTGTTTATTTTAATTGGATAAAATAAATTGTATTTGTCCAGTTAGGCAGTCCGATATAAAACTTTAGGAGAGTTGGTGTGGTGTAGGTATCTTTCAAAAAGATCAACAGAGAACAAACACAAAACACAAACCTATGTTGTCTTAATGAGTATCATATATCTGGTATATTTCAGATTCCTTTCCAATGAAAATGGTATATAATGGCCAGTGTTGTCTTTTAATTATAGCTGTTCTTTCTTTGAGAAACCTCTGATTTTTCACACCCTCCTTCAACTGCAGTTGCATTTCTAAAAGGGTTACCTGATGTTCAGTGTCATAGCTACTGTAGAGAAGTAATCTTTAAAGAAAATGAGAAGGTCATAAATAAATACTTCACTGTGTCAACATTATATACCCTCTTTTTTGTCACTTACCTTTTATTGACACTCTGGGTACACAGGAAAATCTCACTGCAGCAGAGGAATAAAATAGCTCTCATGATCTCCAGTGGTATAGATTGAAGGTTTTGACGTCTTTTTTTGGTATGCTGAGTTTGTGGCCAAGATGCTTGTGAATGTTAAATGACAATATGTGATTGTGTGAAATATGTTTCAGGTTTTAATATCAAAATTACTCTGATCAAAATGACCTTGAGAAAATAGCAGTCTAATAAGGTTTGTCCTAGGACTTTGTAATTTTTTCGTGTTGATGTATTAGGTCTTTTAATCCCTTTTCTTCTCCCACATTCCCAAATCATGTATTCTGGTAATCTTATTTTCATGCATGATAATAGAATTTTATTTTATTTTAAAATAAGAATTTTACTCTCTGGCTACACTAATTAAGTATTTGTCCAGGTTTTCAATTAAATTGTGAATGAGCAGATGAGAAAAGGTATAAAGAATTCCTGCTTCTTTATTCAGAGACCAGTGTCAAATTATATTTTGCTGCATAAATAGGTAGAAGTGTGTCCTTTGCAGATGACTCTCCATGGTGCACTAGCTCCCTGCTTCTGTCCTATACAGATTGATCTGTATAGACCACATGGGTGAATGGTCCTCCCTTTCAGTGGATGAATGGATTGGATGAACATGCTCCCTCCCAGCATCCTGATTCTGTTACACTAGTACAATCTCGTTGACAGCTATGCCAGTGTAAACTTAAAACTGAATCACTTGCCACTCTTTTAATAATAGTAAAGATGGACTGTTAGTGTGTAGAAAGCTTGACTAGTGCTTTGTAAAACTAACTGTAGGCCACTTTACATATTTCAATTTTCTTACACAGCAGTAATTGCGTAGGCAAATGCTTGTTTAATGTAATGTGTTCTCAAAGGTATGTCAGTACTTAGGACTTCCACTTGAAAGAACCCACTTCTTATCCATAAGCCTGGTTCTTTCCAGCTGTGGCTACTCTTTAGTATGAGGGTCTAGAATGAAAACATTTCTGCAGTGTGGACCCAGTTGCCATTTTCACTGGCATGCTAGGAAAAGTATATTCCTCCACAACCTTGCAAACGAAAACACTAAATAACATGGAAATCTGTTTTATGGTGATATATAAACCACGTAAGTGGCAGATATGTTTTCTAATTTGCATTATTCTTTACTATTCTTATCTAAACAGTGTTTGCAGTGTTGTATAAATTGCAGATATATAGTCAATATCATCCTATTGCCCTTCCCCACCCCCTCCGACGTCCAATCCCATTAGTAGCATTGAGAGATTTAATGTTGATTTTTACTGGACTTGTACAGGCTGCCCATCAACATACATTCTCTCAACAGCTCACAGAACTCGGAAGCTAAGCAGGTTAGCCCTGGTTAGTACTTGGATGGGAGACTGCCTGGGAATCAGGCTTCCTGCATTGACCAGGGGGTTGGACTCGAAGATCTTGTAGGCCCCTTCCAACTCTATGATCTATGACCTATGACAGTATTATAACCAGTTCTTTAAATCTGGCCCAGAAATAGACTGGGAGCAAGTGCAGCTGATAAAGCACTGAAGTAATATGATCGAAACATCCCATCCCAACTGCAGTTTCTGACTCTACTTTAGACCAACTACAGTTTCCAGACCATTATAATGCTAGCCCCACATACTCCACATTGCAATGGTTTAAATGGGTGTGTGTGTGTGTGTGTGTGTGTGTTTGTAACCACAGCATGGGTAACTGTGGCCAAGCTATCTCTGTCCAGGTGTGGTCACATCTGGCATATCATCATCTGGAAGTGATCAAAGGCACTTCAACTCACAGAGGTCACTTGAACCCCAATGACAACTCTGGTTTGATAAACACCCCCACACTGCAAACTTGATCCTTTAGGGCAGGGGTGGGCAACTTGTGGCCCTCCAAAAGTTTTGGCCTACAACTCCCATCATTGGCCAGCATAGCCAATGGTGAGGGATCATGGGAGTTGTCGGCCAAAACATCTGGAGAGCCACAAGTAATCTTCCAGAATGGGTTGAACACTCACCCAGGCAAGCAAACTACCCACCAACAGTTGCTGACCCCTCTGAAGGTTTTTAAGCAGGAATTAAAGACTCTGTTACTCCGGCAGGCATTCCCTTTTTAGAACTCTTATTCCTTTTGCTGATTCTTGTATACTGTTTTTGAGCTGTGTTGTTTTTATCGTTGGGGTTTTGTTGTTGTTGTTGTTGTTAAATTGTTTTTAACTTTGTATACTGCCTACAATATTTGTATATAGGCAGGTTATAAATTGAATGAATAAATAATAATAAATGTAAAGACATTTGATGCCACTGCACTCTGGCTGCTCAAAAACTATGGTATTTCTGCATCAAAATGACTAGTTCGAAGAAGGTATGTGGAGTGTGCACAAATAGTAAATATCATGCCAAGATAACAGTATTATGGAAACAGCCAAAATCAGAAGTATACTAAGCTATGCATTATATTAACCAAACATTAGTGCCCATTTTTATGACCATGGGAATAAGAGAGGTAGTGATAACAAAGATTATGTAATGTGTAGATCACCCAAGGACATCTGAATGGCTATCAGTGAAAGCTCTAGATGGATGTTTGATCTGATGAGTCAGGGTAGGCCTGCTTGTGTTAGGTCATGCTGAGGGCATCTTGCAGACAATAATTTAAAAAATCGGCAAAAAGTGGGATACTGGTGTAATTCATAGCGTGTTTATGAATACTGCATGTGTGGCTTTGTAATGCAATATTTCCAGTGTTTTAGTTCTGATCAATCATTTGCACATTCTCTGCCATTTTTGCTTCATAATCAGCAATAAAATGCACTGGCTAAACTTGGGATATGTTAAACATCTGAAATAGTATACCCACCTTCCTCAGTATACTGGAACTCTGAATCTAGCTTTCCAAAGGACTATTCAAACAGGCAGTCTCCATCAATCTTGCCTTCTAAAAATATTAACAACCCAGCAACCTTGCAGTTAAATAGGGAAGCTACTCACAACAGCAATAGGCACTTCCTAGAATTATTTTATAGTTTTTATCTGAAAATTGAAGAAATGTCTCTTGAATATCTGCAGGAAGTGTGTTTGCTTCATACTGAAAAGTATTAGAACTCTGACAGAAGCCAGAAGTCAGTTATTCGGAAGGAGGGTTATAGCTGAATCTTAAATTCATGAACTAGCTCTTTGCATGTTTGCAAAGTAATCACAGCCTCATCCAGAGATATGAACCAGCAGACTTCTTTTAATAGAAAGATTCCTGTATATTGTTAATAGCATCTAATTTCATCTTTTCTAACCTCTTAGGTCAGGTATCCCCACACTTTGAATGATTAGGACATAATGACAGCTGAAGATTCTGCTGCTAGGATGAGTAACGATTCCTCCAACCTGCAGACAAATAAAGTCCCTGAAGGTGTGGCTGGTGCACCGAATGAGGCTGCGCTATTGCAACTAATAGAACGCACTGGATATACCATGGTGCAAGAGAATGGCCAGCGCAAGTATGGTGGACCACCGCCAGGCTGGGAAGGGTTGCATCCTCCTCGTGGATGTGAAGTCTTTGTGGGTAAAATTCCTCGTGATGTCTATGAAGATGAGCTGGTCCCTGTGTTTGAGGCTGCAGGACGGATCTATGAAATGCGCCTGATGATGGACTTTGATGGAAAAAACCGTGGTTATGCCTTTGTAATGTATACTCAAAAATATGAAGCCAAACGTGCTGTCAAAGAACTGAACAACTATGAAATCCGTCCTGGTAGGCTGTTAGGGGTGTGTTGCAGTGTGGATAACTGTAGATTGTTTATTGGCGGAATCCCCAAGATGAAAAAAAGAGAAGAAATTTTAGAAGAGATCTCTAAGGTGACGGAAGGCGTGCTAGATGTCATTGTATATGCCAGTGCAGCAGATAAGATGAAAAACAGAGGATTTGCCTTTGTAGAGTATGAAAGTCATAGAGCAGCCGCTATGGCAAGGAGGAAATTGATGCCTGGGAGAATCCAACTTTGGGGACACCAGATTGCTGTTGACTGGGCAGAGCCAGAAATAGATGTTGATGAAGATGTCATGGAGACAGTAAAAATCCTGTATGTGAGGAATTTAATGATTGAAACCACAGAGGATACAATTAAAAAAGTCTTTGGTCAGTTTAACCCTGGATGTGTAGAGCGGGTTAAAAAAATACGAGATTATGCTTTTGTACACTTCACAAGCCGGGAAGATGCTGTTCATGCCATGAATAACCTCAATGGCTCTGAACTAGAAGGATCCTGTCTAGAAGTTACCTTAGCCAAGCCAGTAGACAAAGAGCAGTACACACGTTACCAGAAAGCAGCAAAAGGAGGAGGAGGAGGAGGAGGAGGAGGAACAGCAGAAGTTACTCAGCAACCTAACTATATTTACTCTTGTGATCCATACACCCTAGCATATTATGGATATCCATACAATGCTCTGATTGGTCCAAACCGAGAATATTTTGTGAAAGGTTAGTATACAGCTTTTGGCACATTTGAGGAGGGGATATTGTTACTGTGTTTGCATTTCAGCTGTGGCCTATTTGTCCGAAGTGAGTGCCATGTGATACAGATAGCTTTTAACCTACCTTTTTACAAAACACTTTAAATTTTGTTTGAAAAATATAACCCACTTCTGAGGCAGGTCACAACATGTATGAAAATGACAAATCATAGCAATCCCCTGTTCTATATCATCATTAGCCTCTCCTCTTGATAATGGAATTGTGTTGGTTAGATCAATTTGAAAACAAAATAGGGCCACCCAACAGTACCGTAGAAGTTTCTGCACGCTTGGGTGTGCAGTTGTGCAGAAGTATATTTCTTTGTAAATTAAAAGGAATCAGGAGAGGGGAAAGGTGTAGAACAGCCTGCTAAGAGGTAAGGTGGCTATTTTTATGCATCACCAAAAAAGAGGAAACGCATCACCCAAAATGAGGACAAAAGAGGACCAATATTTGCATAAAGCTTGTGTATGGTAATTTATATGTATAAATGCAAATTCAGACATCATTACTATAATCTAAATGAAATACAGTACATCTCACCATAGTGGGAAAGACTAACCACGGGCTTCTTTGCACAGAGCTTTTATTCTGCTATTGCGATTGGTTACTCACGGAAGTTTGCAGGTCCTTAAGGTGACGTCGTGAACTTCCAGGGCACTAAATGACCTTTATTCCGTTTTTTAAAAGATCGGAGATAATGAGCTATCAAATTGCAGCGCTTGAGTTTCACTTGAGTTCCCTCATGAAAAAGGAAAAGCCGCCATGAGAAGAGCTAGACCACAGAGCCATCTAGCAGCTGTATAATGAAACTTATGGAAGACTCAGATAAGGGGGAAGGAAGCACATATAAAGGGAGTCCGTCATGATCCTGCATTTAAAATGGAAGCAGAAATCCCCGTTGCAAATGTAGGATTTTAGACTGGTGTAGAGATGCTCCAGGTGACCTGTGTAGCTGCTTAGTCTGCTGTCCAAGTGCTAACTGTTGATGGGCAACTTCAAGGCCTTGCCCTGCAATCCTGTCTTATGGTTCTTTGTCTTTAAACTGGACTTGGACTGGACAGCTCTCCAAACAGAGGGTGACTTCAAATAGAGGATGGTCTTTTGTAAAGTAGGACACATGGGGCAGTATCCAATGGCCCTTCAATGGGTCTACACAGAGTAGACCCATGGAAATGAATGGGCCTAGTATATATAGGACTATCATTGGGTACTGCCCCATGTGTCCTACTTTATACCTTACTCAGAGGCCTCCAAGAACCACAGAACATTGAACTTGGTGAATGAGTTAAAACAAGGAAAGATCTCTGTGTGTATGAATTGGCCTGCTTGAGCCCCTAACAGTTTATATTAGCTGGAGGTGGAAATTAGGGTTGGTGGGGGTGGGGGGAATCTGTGTCTTGAGGTGAAAAGTCTTTTCACTGCACTACATGGGGAAGTTTCGGGAAGAGGGAAAGAGTTTAGTTTTTGCACTCTCAGGAACCTTTTCTCTTCCCCAGCCCCAATAAAGCACTTGGATTTAGGCCTGACAGCTTTGGAGTATTATAATGGGGTGGAGGTTTCTGGAGAACAGGAAAGAAAATTGTGTCCTTTCCCCTCCTCTCTTAAAATTGTGCATTAGGTGTACTTTTATTTGTGTTTTATTGGATGCATTTTAATTGATGAATTTTAATGTTTGAATTATAACATTTGTCATTTTGTGTATTCTTTTGTTAACCATCTTGAATGCTCTTTTATGCTATTGGGAAGGTAGGATATAAATTTAATTTAATGTAAATAAATAAATGTCATCTGGCCCCCCTTGAGCACCAAACAGCATGATTGATTTTGATGACATTTATATCCTATCTTTCTTCCAAAGAGGTCAAGAGGGATTGTGTGTGTTAAATTGTCTTACCCTTTATATGTTAAATTCTTTCTAAATAGAATTCCAATAATTCTCCCGTATATATGAGAACAAAAATCTATGTACAAGATGTTTTGCATTCTTTTGTGCAAATATTCAAGAATTTAGGGTTGCTCGGCACTGCACCAACTCATACAGCACAAAAGTAGTTCCAGTAGTCACTGAGTCTCAAGCCAGAGTGTGACTGCGAGAATGTGCAGGTTGGCTGGAGAAAAGGCTTCCCTCCGTCCTCTTGGATTCATATAGCCATCCATAATGTGAGCTGTGAGCCCCCTATGGAAGTGCACTGGCCATACTTTGTTCGGATATATCTTTTCTCCAGAGTAGAACTTGGGAAAGCCTGTTTTCTGCCTAATGGTTGCAGAAGCCAGCAGTGCATATCACTGATTTGCTGGATTGTGATATCACTGACCTAGTTCCTAGTATGTTTTTTTCAGTATTGATTCTGTGTGATTCTGCACTGCTGCTGCTTTTAAAAAAGTGTGTGTGTGTGTGTGTGTGTGTGTGTGTACATTTGTGTACTTGTATAAATGTACTTCTTCGGGAGTTTTTTTTCTTTTTCTTTTTTAAAAGGGAAACAATCTAGGCTGTGGGAGAGGGCAAGAATGAGGACTGAATTGGTGCTCAGATCAGTTGTACACTGTTGTTGTTGTTGTTGTTGTTGTTACTTTATTACATTTCTATATCACCCCATAACCAAAGCTCTCGGGGCATTTGTAGGAGTTAAAACATTAAAATACAATATACAAAGTTTAAAATCCATTTACATAAAAGCACAGAGACAATATACCCAAACAACATATAACTAAAAACAACTTTGAACATACATATATCTTTTGTTTTCACAGGAAGGGCAGATGGAAATTAGCTCACTCCAGTGATGGCAAAATGGCCATGAATCCTCTTTTAATTTATGTCACTTTGCACCATCTGCCAGTTCAGTGCCATCCATGAAGGCATACGTTAACCTCCCTCAGTAGGCAGTAAATCTGGGCATAGCCACTGAGAAGGCCCTTTCTTGAGTTCCCATCAAATGCACATCAGGTGTTGGCATGACGGAGAAAAGGACTTGTCTGGAAGATCTCAACACCCAGGCAGGCTCAAACGGAGGAAGGTGGTCCTTCAGGTGGCCTGGCCCCGAGCTGTTTATGGCATGGTCATAACCAGCCATTATGGCCAAGGTGTTTATGGCATGGTCATAACCAGCACTTTGAATTCATCCTGGAAACAAGCCAGCTGCCAGTGTAGCTGTTGTAACGTAACGGATGTTGTAACGGATTGCATATTCCCTATACCTGGGCCTGTCAGCAGCCTGGCTACAATATTTTGAACAAGAGGAAGTTTCCAAACTGTTTTTAAGGGCAGCCCTGCATAGAGTTGTTGTTGTTGTTCAGTCGTTCAGTCGTGTCCGACTCTTCGTGACCCCATGGACCATAGCACGCCAGGCCTTCCTGTCCTGCGCTCTCTCCCGGAGTGTGCTCAAGTTCATATTCATTGCATCCGTGATGCTATCTAGCCATCTCATCCTCTGCCGTCCCCTTCTCCTTTTGCCTTCAGTCTTTCCCAGCATCCCTGCATAGAGAGTGTTGCATTAATGTAAACAAGATATAACTAAGGGATGTGTCACCATGGCCAGATTTGACACATCTAGAAACAGGTATAGTTGACACACCTGCCCTCATAGCTCAAACTCCCTACCACTGTCCATGGCCTCTTACCCAATCCAAACAGAACAATTCTTCCCTGCAACCCCTTCTGTGTGTCCCTTTCCCAAAAGCTGTCTCCTCTTTAATTAGTTGCTTGGTTCACTCTGCAGAACCAACATAGGACAACTAAAACAGAAAGCGCTGTCCCACACATTCAACAAATAATGCAAGAACACAGCTAAATATTAAAACCCTTCTTAGACTAAAAATATGTACCAAACCTGAAATATGACAATAAACAGCATAATAACCAATTACTGGATTTTCTGCTCACTGCTGCTACTAATATTGCAAAAGGCTCTTGTGATCTTGGTAATCTTTTTTCTTTCTTCTTTCAAGGGCTATATTAGAGAGCTTCAATGAATGTTATTGTTGCTTCTGTGTGTAGTTTATCCATTTTGTCTTTTTGTTTTACAAGCAGGCACTGTTAGAGGCAGAGGACGAGGCGCAGCAGGCAGCAGAGCCCCTGGCCCAAGAGGTTCGTACCTGGGGGGATATTCTGCAGGCCGTGGCATTTATAGCAGATATCATGAAGGGAAAGGAAAACAGCAAGAAAAAGGATATGAGCTTGTACCCAATTTGGAATTGTCTACTGTCAGCCCAGTTGCCATTAAACCGGGCACAGGTTAGTATAATTATTGGGGTGGGGAAAAAACTTTGGCAAGGGATAAATAAATTATTATTTTTCGGGAACTTCCTGATATTACTTTCTCCAGCAAGAGTAGCAGCAAACATATGCATCTAGCTTATGTTTCACTTCTGGAAGAGGTACCTGTTAACACCAATACCTCTTCTAGAAGTTACCTGTTAACACCTGTTAGAAGGTACCTGTTAACATCTGTTAGACCTGCCATCTCTATGGGCTGATTCTGCTCTAGTATGTTTGGACTAAATTGGCACAGGGATCAGGTTTCCAAAATGATGGCATGTATGTGTGTTGCTTTCCCACAAAAACACTGCATCAGCTGGAGAAAGCTGATACATCCTTGAAAGGCATAGCTGCACTCTGAGTCATGCTTATGTGAAAAGGCATGGGCAAATGCAGTGGGGAGAGCCAGTGTACATGTATTCACAACCAAGGGAAGACATATGTTTGACAAGACTGCAGAAAATGCTTTAGAAGTCATCAGTCTTTTCAGTCACAGGTGTGACTCATGAATATGTACCTGTTCGTCTTAAAATGCAACATGATAAATGTACATAAGAAACCAAGCGTCCCTAAAAAGGGTCTTCTCAGATCTTTACTTTGACTTTGGAAACCTCTGGAAATGGTAGTACTATATTTTGTTCAAAATATGGTCAGGTGGTTTATTTGTATTTGGAATTAACCAAAATTTGCAGAGATTTCCTAGTGCATTCCAAAATTTATCCGACATGATATGAATAGGTGAGATTTTACAAATTTCAGTAGTAAAACCTCACACCATCAGACTTTGTATGTTGTTGCTTCAATGCCAAGGATGGCCAGCCTCTGTATCCTTGGGGGCCACTTCATTCTCAGGACAGTGGTCCAGGCTAGAAATTCCGTTTGCTACACAAATTGACTGCCTTGCTATAAGAAAGTCTTCAAGGAGCCAGTGGTTGAGGCATATATTTCCTGACTAATGACTAAATTTTAGCATTGTTTTATTGACATTCCCACTTCTATTATAATTTCTTTGTATTTTAATTTGTTGTACATGGCTACACTATTTTATGTGGAGTGGTTTATAAATTCTATAATAAATAAATGCACATAAATGCACATCTGATGCTGCATCAGACCATCAGTTCATCTAGCCCAATATAATCTATTCTGACTGACAGCAGGTCTCAGGCAGGGGTCTTACCCATCACCTGCTACATGAGATCCTTTTAACTGGAGATGCCAGCAAGTGTTTTGCTTGGCATTGAGCTATGGTCCTTAAGAGAGAGATAATATTAAACTATAGAGTACCGTTGTTTTTCCACACATTTATGATAAGGAAAAGGTTTACCACTGTTTGATTCAAATGCGATCAAGGGTCTGAACAAAAATAATTTGTGGACCATAACCAACCCATGGGCCATCAGTTTCCCCATCCCTATTCTACGCAATACCACATATTAACTGCACAGATCTTTACCCTTTCTACTTAGACATGTCAGTTCCAATTGTAAGTGGTGTCCCTGAAGTGTTCATAGTCTGGAGAGGCAAACAGGGGTGCTCTCTTTCCCTCTCTGCAGACAAAACAGTTAGCTCACCACTTGTGTCTCTAATTTGTAGGTAACACCTTCCAGATCTTGAAGGTCCAGCAAGTCTTCTTCCAGAAACCTGTCTCAGAATTCTTCACAAATCATTGAGACTGGCTCCTAGTGGTGTCTGGTTCCTCATTAGCTTTCTCTTCTCACCTCTGCCACTAGCTTTCAGGTGTGTCTATGCCTGGCATCCCTGAAATGGTTACAATAGGAAATGTGCCCTCTTGTTTGTTCTGGGCAGGTTGGGAGATCTCCGTATTATTTCTGATGAGAAATGGAAGTTAGCTGTGGGTGCTTCCTTGCTTTTCTGAAGTGGATAGAGGCATTTTTGCTGAGGCTATCTTCTCCTCCTTGCTGGAAATGAAGGAGAAGAGAGGATACTTATTTGTATCTTGGACAGAAACATGTAGAGGGGAACCCTATGGACACCTATCTGGGAATGCATATTGTCCTTCTAGCAAGCAAGGAAGGGCCTTCTTTTCTACATTCACAGAGAATACTCTTCACTGATTAAAGGAAGGGCACCACATTGATGCATATATTGCATCAAAAATTAGGCTTCTCTTCTTAATCCAGAAGCTGAAGCCAACATGAACACCATGCATGAGTGGGCTCAAGCTAAAGTTAAGCCATTCCTCTCATGCTACGTTTAAGGCTGCAAGAAATGCTGTTGCAGAATAAGAGTGCCCTGGACACAAATACCATTGCTGTTTCAAGTTTAGCCTGATAATAACTTGTCTTGGTCTATTCTAGTGGCTATTCCAACTATTGGAACCCAGTATTCCATGTTTCAAGCAGCACCAACAGCAAAGATGATGGAAGATGGGAAAATTCATGCAGTTGAGCATATCATCAGCCCCATTACCGTCCAACAGGATCCAGCTAGTGTGGCGGCGGCGGCAGCAGCAGGTGTAATACCTGCAGTTTCAACCCCTCCACCTTTTCAGGTAAGTTTTTGTCAAGAGCTTCCCACAGTGGGCTTTTCCTGGTATATAGAAAGCCTGGTTTCTTGGCATGTTGCTGTTCAGAGGACACCATTCTTCTTAAGAAAACAGGACACCATTATTGATGGATTCTCAGTGCTGTGGGATTTACTACTATGCAACTAACTTGCTGGGTTTCAGTGGGAGCATAGTTATGCTGCAGCTTGTGCATGTTGCACTAAACCTTTGGTCAGTAATGTGGTGCCCCCAGACAACCCCCGTGGTACCTGCCTAGGCCCCCTGCCTCTCTTGATTTTAAAATATTTTTTAATTTAAAAAACAAAACCTTGGGAAGCTGGAAAGCAGCAGAACTCCAGCCTCCAGTCACCTCCCTGTTTTCCCTTGCCCACAATGCTTCTGGGCCCAACATTCCTCAGAGGAAAGGAAGAAGGGAGGACAATTAGACGCTGAAACTCTGCTGCTTTCCAGCAAGCCAAAGGAAAAAAGACAAAACAATTGTTTGGGAGACTGGGAAGGGCAGTGGGGAATGATCTGGAAGGGCAGAAGAGGGGTAGTGGCGGGGTAGAGGGTAGAAAAGCCAGTGAGGTTGGTGGGAGAGAAGGGAGGGAGCAGCTGGGGAGCAGCCTAGGGGGGGGAGAGAGAGAGAGAGCGAGTGATGAATGGGGTGTGTAGTTGTGTGTATGTGAGTGAATGTGTGTGTTATGCATGTCTAAGAAAGAAAGAGTTTAAAAGTGACTCATAGGGAAAGAGAAACAGTGATCCTTAGAGAAGTGCTTTTGTGTGGGCAGTGTAGACAGTGTGTGTTCTTTTGGAGAAATGATTTAGGGGTGATCTTCCTGTTTTCAGAAAATAAATGTGGAGGAATTAATTTTAGAGGCATTTTGAAGTGATTTGGGGAAATTGGCTTGCCTTTCTGTGAAAGAAGTGTTTTGTTGGATAGAAAACAGTGGGTTCAAAGGAGTGTGTTTGACTTCTAGCCTCACCAATTTGCCTTTCTATGAAATGTGTTTTGCTGTAGTAAATTTTGTGATTGCCTACATCCTATGGCAGCCACTTTCTGATGGTGCCCACAACACTTTCTCAAAAATCCCAATCTGCCCATAGGCCAAAAAAAGGCTGGAGACCTTTGCATGACTTAGGATGATGTGCAAACTCATCCATTTTCTGGCAAAACTCAAATGTACCAGACAGCCTTAGAACATCATCCTTGTTTTTATTTTTTGGTTTGGGATAGTCTGCCCTTCATCATAACTCTCTGTCTTTGATGTCTGAAGGAATATTACTTTTGTCATCTCTTCTAGAATGCTATGGTATTTGTTTTGCATTGGAAATTGGGTTTTCTTCAGTCATGAGGCGCCACAGGATTTTTTCTGTGGGTGGCGAATTTGCACAATGATATGTGTGTGTAGCAACACACTTGTGCTATATGACACATGTGTATTTTCCTTGTATAGACACACACATGCTAGATGCTTAGAGTCACATTCTTTGACATTTAGAAGCCTATGCAGAGTGGCAGAAAATTTTGTGAATTTGACAGCACTAAAGCAAACAAGTGTTTTACTGAACTTCACATATGAAGCATCATGAACTCCAACAAAACTTTATTTGGAGTAAGGTATATAAGAAAGCGGGGTGGGGATATGTACAAACACACTATAGTCTTAAGAATGCCATATTAGATCTTCTCTGTTACCACCACCCTTATTGACAACTTCACATGAATTGTCAGAAAAGGGGTCCCCCATGTTCTGGAATTATTTCCTTCATTTGGAAACATTGCGATTCTTCACACAGTATTTATCAATGGAGTCTGTGGACAGTGTCTTGGGAAAGGGAAGAGAAGTGGGTACACTAGATTAGGGTTTAGGGCTCTAGAGCAGCCTGGATGGACTATTCACTTTATTGTTCACATTATCAGCCATATTTTACTTAAACTAATATAATACAACTTTTGCATTACTTGAGTTTTGAACTACCCAAATATTATTTTGAAACTACACATTTTTTCCCCCTGGAAGTACACTTTTTCTGTCTGGTTGCACTTTAAAACAAGCCACGGTAGCAGCAGAGAATAGGTCCATGATTTCTGATATGGTGACTGAGCAGCATCAAGGCCTGGGCACCAGGCCTACTGAAATAAGGAGACCTGACCTCTGAGAACTCTAATACTAGGTCTACCACTTTGTTTTTTTCTCTGTGGGTAGACCTGGTATCTGGGCAAGATTTTTCACCCATGGCAGAACCCTCAATTATTTTCCTGGCTCCATTCACTGTACTGTAATGTGCCTTGATTGCGGTTAATATTGTTTGGGGAGAGGGATGAGCTTACCTGCTCAGCTTTCAGTCAACCCCTAGGCTAATCTCTCCTGGCAACACAAGAGAGTCAGGTACCTTCACAACAGGGTTTTTTATTACTACAATACATGGGAAAACACTAACTTCAGCTGTAAGGTCTGTCCAAAAAAGAGAGATCCTCCAGGAGAAAAGAGAAACTAAAACTTGCAGGCTCTATGAAAACTATATACATACAGTGCCCCTGCCCCAGCCTTAAATAAATTGCGCTGCTGTTGCAAGTTTTGCAACCACCCCAACTACATTTCCCTACAATTTAAAACAAAGAACCAGCACACCAGTAGACTAGATAATAACAGTGGACTACACTGCAGGGTTGTCAATCACTAATCTTAACTCCCTTCTCCCCCCAGCAAATGGGTATAACAGCACTGGACTACTTTGCAGTGCTGGTGCAACTCACTCTGACCTGGTTCAGACAACATGACAGCCCACCGTGGGTTAATTAACCCTTGGGGCACTGCAGTGCATCCACCATTATGAATATGCAAGCCCATGGTCTGTTTTAGGGTTATGCAAAGGGTCTTTAACACTCAAATAATGCCTGGGTTCACACAACAAGCCATGGCAACCCCCATTTTCTTGCATATTTATAATGGTGGCCTGCAGGCACCGCAGTTCCTCATGGGTAAATTAACCCACTATGGGCTGTCATGTCATGCAAACTGGCCCAGTCTTTCAGCCACAGCTCTGTCTCCTGCAGTTTGAGTATAATAATGATGTACTTCGTCTACATGCATTGGCACAGTAATTTCCTAGCAGGGAAGAGGAAAAAAAACAGGAAGTTGCTTCCCTAGACGGTAGGTATGTCAGTCATTGCTTTAACTTGATTCATTGGCTAAAAACACTGAAAGGTGGGAGCAGGCTAGTTTCCAAATAAGAAACTAAATAACCAAATAAGCAAAACAGTGGCTGCATGTTTGCCTCATATCTGGTTCTATAAGTGCTAGAGATTGGCTTTGTTTTATATAAAAGTTGAGAATCTGGGAATTATGGCTTTGGGGGGGGGAAGGTCAGTCCCCCCCTTCCAGATGCTCATCTGTTTAGTTTTACGCTAATTTGCTGGTGAAGAACATGCTCATTCCACATTTGTAGGCCTCTGTCTAATTATTTGTACCCAGGTGTTACATGCATGATAAGACAAACTTGCTGATGTATCAGTGAAGGATATAGAATTGTTTGTCTTAAGAGCTATTACCATATTGATGCTCCTTAGATTGGTTCTTTTGTTATTTTTGTCAGTGCCAAGGCACAGAATTTGAAGGCAGCATATTATATGTAACGCTTGTTTCAGTTACAAACAAGATTGTGCAACTTGTTCCTTTTTTATTGTATTCATGAGAATTTATTTGCAACTTGGAGAGTCCTTTCCTGTATTCAGTAGCCGTAATGGCTTGGTCAGCACTTCCTGTAGACACTGCAAAGATCCTGCTTACGGGCTTTCTCTAGGCATCTGCTTGGCCACTGTGGGAACAAGGATACTGGACTAGATGGGCCCTTGGTCTGCTGTAGCAGAGCTCTTCTGATGCTTTTATCCCTTTCTAACTGGAAATGCCAGGCAGGGATTGAACCGGCATATACAAAGCACGTGATCTACCACTGAGCTGCTCCTCTCCCGCTTTTGTGTGCAGGCGTTTGTCTTGAAGATTGTTCTGGGCTGTACATGACAGTGTCTGGCTGGAGGTCTGGGTGACAAGAACCAGTGTTCTTCCTCCCTGCCATACTCTTGCCATAGCCTGTGGCCTGTATTCCAAAGTACATGCCCCTGCTTCTAAAGTGTCCCTTACAGTGAAGGACAAACCACATAAGGCAAAATCATCAGACCTTTCTGCATGTTGCAAAACTGATATGGGTTGAGAGGCATACATCTTTTCCAAACCGGGGGGAGGGGTGGCAGCAGGGCAGGGAGCAAGAAGACAGTAATTTAATGAAACCAAACTCTCAGGATGCCAAGAAAAAGTAATTTTCCTTACCCCTGATATATGCTTTAGTATGAAGAACACTAAATGGTGCCGATCCTTTAAAAAAATCCATTGTGGGTGTAACTTTCTAAAATTGTTGTTTCCAGGGCCGCCCAATAACTCCTGTGTATACCATGGCTCCAAACATGCAAAGAATTCCCACCGCAGGAATTTATGGCGCAAGTTACGTTCCATTTGCTGCCCCGGCTGCAGCAACAGCAACGATAGCCACACTACAGAAGAACGCCGCTGCCGCTGCTGCTGCAGCAGCTTACGGAGGGTATGCTGGATATATCCCTCAGGCATTTCCAGCTGCAACTATCCAGGTTCCAATCCATGATGTCTACCAAACCTACTGAGACTGCTGGCCATTGCTGGGGGTGGGAACATTGAAGGAACTTTTTACTATTTATGAAGAAAGAACCTACTGCAGAACAATATGTTTGGATGTCAGTAAACTGATGATAAAACCTGGAAGTGAAGTTTATAGCAAATGTATCATCATGTTTGAAATCTTTTCTACATATGAAGTTTTTACTAACTTTTTAGACTTTTAAAAATGTTTAATATGCCTGTATTCCTACATTTCTAAAATGGCTTGTTTTTCAAGGCCCATTCTTCTATACAGGTTTATTGTAGTAGGTTTTTAGCAATTTTATTTTCACTATACTTGTGGTATGAAGGTTATTTTTTAGTAAGTTCTGCACTCCAGAGATTTCTATTTTGTAGTGCTTTTAATAATATATCAACTAAATATTAAAAAGTGAACCTAAGCAGGTAGGGGAAAGTTTTTAAACATTATATTTTGAAGAATATATTCAATATTTAAAGACTACATGCAATAGATTTAAAATATATATATATATACACAAATGTGTGTCTTATTTAAAAAGTTAAACTGGAAAGTGCAATTTGAAAGTGACTGAGACCTCTGCTTTATGTCTGGGCATTTGTATGGTTTCTTTGTTATCTAGAGCCACAACTAAATACCTATTGTTTTAAAGATACTCCCATAAATTAGCTCATGTTAAACTATGCTTAATCTTAAGGAGAACTCTTTTTGCATTTTCCATTAAGCCATCTTTTGTATTTATTAGCATTCTTTAATTTTCAAACTTGGAGCAGAAGCAAGTCATTTATATTTCATGGCAAGATTATTCAGATGTGTTCGTTTATTATAGAAATGATTATCATACAATAATAATAATGTGTAAAAGATGGGTTTTACGAAACCCTATAGCATCACTGCACATGTGAATACTGAAGAGTATGTAGATTGCTCCAAACCCTATCTTCAGACTTCTGTTTTTGATGAGACTTTGTTAGAAAGTAGACTTTCTAACAAATCAAGGTTAAATCAAGGTTGCTGTCTTCCCCCTATAGGGGGAGGGTCTGTTACTCAATAGTACAGCACATGCTTTGCGTGCATAAAGTCTCAGGTTCAATCCCCAGAATCTCCAGCTAGTAAAATCCGTTAGCAGGTCATGAGTAGTCAATACTGGCTAGACCAGCGTAGGCAGTATGATGCTCGTGGGTTCCAATGCGCCCCTGGTCACCTTTCATGGCACCCACCAAGGTGACCTTACCACCACCCCCAATCCCAAGTGCAAAGAGCTGTAAAAAAAAACAAAACCCTCCTGTTTTATCTTGAGCAGTGGTGTGGAACCTGTGGCTCTCTAAACTTTGTTGGACTCCACATCAGCCCCAGCCACCATAACCAATGATCAGTGGTGATGGGAGCTGTAGTTCCCTGGTCTAGATTCTATATTCTGTGTATATAACTGACATTGTTGTTTTAAAGGTTTGATTTAACCACTTTAAATAACATAAGGGTTAATTAAATAAGGGGCTATTTATCTCAGGTTGTGAATATATAAGAAGCCCTAACTTCTTTTGCCCCTGAGCCAGAGGTCCCTAAATTATATCTACCCAGTAAGCATGGAGGTAGACTCTGAAAAGGACCACACAATATCAAATGGTGTTTGTAGTGGAGTTCAGTGCCCACTGGCACAATATTCTCAGCTCATGATTTAGTTACTGCTGTCAAAAAGTGATGATAAACACAGACTATGTTGGGTATACATTTTTCTCTATTCTAAGTATTGAACAGTTTGACCCTGTTTGGGCTGCCAACCAGCAAGGCTTAACTGGAATATTATCATCTTAGCCAGTTGCCAGAAATAGTGGATGCTAAGCTCCAAGGAAAATTCTGGCTGAACCATTTGCTTGGTAGAACAGTCATAGCACATACCGAAGTGTTGATTCCAATTGAGGCTTTTTTTTTGCTTTTTTTTAATCCCCCACCCCACCCTGTTGAGGGGTGGAATTTTGGGATAAAAACAGGCAGAGAGGAAAGCTTAAATCCTCCCTTCTCAGAGCACTGCAGCCCTGATCTGAATTGGGGCCATGTGTGCTTACTCTGAAGTAAAGAAACAAATCATGCATAGCTTCTGCTATGTGTGACTAGAAGAATGTTTAGTTTGACTCTCTGGTGTCAATGTGGGGTGGTGAAAGTAGCTGTCCATCATGTAAGCAAGGCAGTGTATACTCTGCATTAAAAAAATATCAGGATTCTGAGACAAGGAAATATGAATTGGTGCACCAATACAAGCCAACCTCTGGACCTGTATAAATTATCTAGTCCTGGGGAGGATTAAGGAGCTATGCAGGCCACTGAAGACACCTCTCCCCACAACCACTGGAAGTCTTATTCAGCAACTCCTATGACTTTAGGGAGTTCATCAGGCATTGCCAAGCGCACATTGTTTTCACATGAAAGCCACAGAACTCAACTTTCAAAGAAACTTAGTTGCCCACACTGTGAAGCTTTTCTATGTTTGCATGGAATTGTGGCCCTGATTATAAGCATACTTAATATAAATGGTGTTCAAGAGGTAAATCTGTCGATAGAGGGCCTGTGTGGGAGCTAACTACTGCAAGCGGTTCCATGTGCAGAGATACAATGAGGGATAGTAAATTGTGATTTTAAACAGCTCTTTTCAACCTGTAGGTTTTCTCATTTCTTATGCTTGCATGTGAATAACTCCTTCCAATTTCAGCAACCTATTTTTCTCCAGTATAAAGTGTAGTCTCAAGTGCTGGTTCTTCTTCTTTTCAAGTGTACGTCGTAGAGACAAAGAATGTGTGCTACTGCAGTCCAGAACCAAGTACGTTCTTGTTGATAGAAAATATTGCTTTTTAAAGTAGCTTTATCAAGTTTCGTGCAAAGGTAAGGGGGTTAGTAACACAGTACTTAAGTGGGTTTTATTCTCTTGCCTTATTCTCCTTTCCACTCACTGTTCCCATTACCATTAATGGGAGTTACCCATGCACATTGGAGAAGGAAGGAATTTGGACCACTATGAATTAAAAACACACACATGTACATATCTTCACAATACATTTTAGAAGTTGTTTTGTTTTGCTGTTTTGCATGGTTATGTGGCATGCCACAAAGCCAATGTTTTATTTCAATGTTATTAAAAAGATGTTAAGTAATATTACTGCAGTGTTTTGTGGCCTGTTTAAAGGCTTTATTTAGTAGTGCAGTGAACATAAAATACAGTAAACTTTGCATTGAATGTGGTTCAGTCTACTTTATGTGACATACCCTGGTACCACCTAAAAAAAATTTTTTTTAAGTGAGCTGTGCAATAGATGATATACCAGCTATAGGTTGGATCCAAAGGGCTGTGAAGGGAGCCTCAACAGCAGCACGCACACACCCATTGCCCAAAAGAAAAGCTCCCACAAGTGTGGAACCTGCTTGTTGAAGCATGAGAACTTAGAAGCTATTGTGGGAACACTAGTAATTTGAGCAGAACCCCTTAGGCAAATATGCAGCATCTTGGGATCCCAAACTGAGCATTTAATGTGTATATGGCAAAGGTTGTGTATATATATGGCAAAGGTTGCGTATACAAGCGTAGATAATGCTTAAATAAACAGCTTTCTATGCAGTTCATGGGGGGGTTGTTTTTTAGAAACTAGGCCGCCCTTCTAGTCAGTGAATCTTCCTGAATTTAAATTATAAAACATAAATATTTTCAAGAGTATCTTTATTCATGACAAATGAAAACTGCGAAGTATTTTGCTATAGAAATAGCAGTAATTATTTTTCAAAAGGGTGGTCCTTAAATATATCCTCTATTGCTGGAATTACTGCTACACCCTACCTCAAAGGGCCACCATGACTACTGAAATGTTTCGATAGAGCTAGTTTGCTTTACACTGGCAGTCCAAAAAGTCCTGCTACTCTTGGAATACAAGCCCCAAACATTTGCATCAAGGCTTCTAACCATACCCCAGTTCTCCCTAAGATGGTAAACCTGGTTTTAGCTGTGCCACCTGATTACAGGTAAGGGCTCAAATAATGTTTCTCCATACAAAAAGTAGCCTAGTTTTATGTTGGAAAGCTTGGTTTGTCAAGGAGAAAGCTAGGCTAAAACCTTTCTCCCTGATACCTGATATTTTGGAGGGATTTTTTTTTCAGTCATAGGAGCCCTCATGGTAAAGTCTGAAGTAGGATTGCTCAGGCACGGGTTTGCCCATGAACTAGGCCCTTTCAATAGCTGCAGCTTTGGTGAGAATTCTGATGATTCTTCGAATCAGTTTTGTTTTGCTCATGTGATCAAACACTTTCTCCTGTTCTCTCGCTCTCCACTCTCCTACATCACACGAACCCTTATAGAATGGCTGGCAATGGCAAAAGGCGTAAGTCACAGTGCTGAAGTTAAGCATCACTACCTTCTTTCTATCCTAGCTTTATTTTTAATCTCTATCATGCAAAAATAATGAGACCTGAGCCTGTGTTTTAAAATGTTGAATAATAATTTAAAAAAGGGCTTGCACTAATATACCCTGGTAAATTTCTTAAAAACAAACCAGAAGTGAAGTTCTTACTGTATTTTACATATAAAATTGTAGTATCTGCAATAAAAGTGGGCAATGTTCTCAAAAATGTGCTTGCCCATAGGAACTTTGGACTGGTGCAAAGGTACTAGCTGGAACACCTGGTAGCAGGATCACCAAGGCCATTTAGATAGCAATGAGCCACCATTCAGTGGTCTGACTTTATAACAATTTCTGAACCATTTCATTTATACACTACTGAGGCAAGTTATGACTTGAAATGTGAACTTTTCTTAGGTTAAGAACAAACTATAAAAAGATGTTATATATGTTTGCCTCTTTTCAAGTATGCCATTAGTGTAGATGTTTCACTGTATTTGTTCCTTTGTGTGTGTTTTTGCTGTTCCATTTAAAATTTCTTTAGGTAGTAAATAAAACATTGCTTAAAAACCGATCCTTGTCATCTATTCTAGAGATGTCTTTTACCAGCTTCAGGCTTCCTAAAATGGTTGGGTCTTTTCAGTTCTGTTCAATTTTTAGATGATCTTTCAGGCCAGAAACTGGTATTATTGCAACTACTAGTCTACTTCCACTCACCCCATTCCATAATGTCTAGTCCACTTACCCATATACTGATGTCACGCTGTTGGGCATTTCTCTGCTGCTGCTCCACTTTATTGGCTGCAATCATCAGGGGGCAGGAAAATGCGCCGTGTTAGGCTTTTTGCAGTATCTGTACATGTCAGTTGTGCTAGATTTTACAGAGATGGAGGGGGAACTATGGTTGCTGTTCACCATTCCAGCAGTGCACTTACTGGTCTAGCTTTGGATTGTTATCCAAAAGGCAGGCCTTACACAGTACTTAGGAGCTTGGGTACAAAATTATACAAACTAGGTTTATGGACCGTCACAACATAATGTAAAACATCTAATAAATCCTGTAAGTTGTTATATCTCCATTTAGAGTAAAACCATTTTTGATTACTACTCCACAGCTCTACTGATACAGAAGTAATGAAGTCCACTGATCATTTACAAACACCCAGATAAAATGATCTGAGTGTAGTGTTGGATTTTGTGTGTTTGTGTGTGTGCCAATGTTAGCCATGCTACTATGTGTGAACAATGGGTGCAAGGAAGGAAGGCGTGACCTCATTCTGCTCTGTGCAACAGGCCAGGTCAGCCCAACAATATATATATTCTGAAATAGACCCTTATTGCTGCCTTATAAATCAACTTCCCTTATGGACATGTGTCTATCATAAATTTCTCAGGAGAAAAACAAGAGTCATAATTTGATCTTGTTCCCACAGTTTTATAAGCTACAACTTTGCTGCTCCAGCATAAGCCTGGAAAACAACTCACTACTTCTCACAAAGGAAAAGAGCTCTCTCATAGTTCTGCATGAAAGGCTGCCATTTTTTAAACTCTTCTTATCCCATCAAAGTTAATTCTAGGCTGTCTATACCTGGTCCTTCATATAGATCAGAAGTGGGTAAAAGTGGTGGCCCTACAGATGTTGTGGCCTACAACTCCTATCATCCTTCACCATTGGCTATGCTGGCTAGGCCTGATAGGAGTTGCAATCCAACAACATATGGAGGGCCACACATTGCCCGCCCCTGACATACCTGCATCAGATCATCAGATAATAGTAATGATGACAGGGTGTTCGGAAGATCCCCTTCTATTCAGAGCACAGCAATGGAAGCCGAACCACATTTCCCAGCCCTGCCCCTGACATCAGCACATTTGGCACAACAACTGAAAAGGGGATCTTAAAACCATACAGACCCTTTTCAGATGTCATACTGAGAGGCATACTAGCGGTGGGGCAGAGCTGGAATGCAGGGTCTGCTTCCCCTTCCAGGTGTTGGGTATATCTCTGTGGAAGAGCTTCTTCTGAACAGCCTTTTATCTTTCTCATGATTATACTTTTATCAAAGCTGGTATCTCTTGTCTTATAGTCATTTAGTGTGATTAGAACAACAACAACAACAAAAGTTATAGCATTGCCTGGGATCACTAACTACTTTTGTAACATAATGGAATGAACTGCAGTCAGATATACTCAGCATTAATAGATGAAAAAAAACATACTTTCAAGAAAGAAGCTATGGCAAATAGTTCTGTGAAATCCTAGGTTATAAACTAAGTTAGCCCCATTCTCAAAACTACCAATGGAATCCCTATATTGTAAAGTGATTCATAGGGCTATATCTCCATTAAAGCTTATGGGGTCAGTGTTTTTATTTTGAAAAAGGGGGAAATATTTTGGATCAGTTTTCTCCATTGCGGAGCACGATCAATTAGAAAAGTAGATCAATTAAAAGCCCTTGTGAGAAGTGTAGTAGATGTACTAACTATGAAAGCGAAGACATTTAGGGTGCAATCCTATATATGTTTAAACATTAAAAAGCTACATGTTTAAACATAAAAAAGCTATCCCTATAACTCCCCAGACAGCATGTAGGACTTTTTTCTTTTTAACATGCATAGGCTTGCACCCTTATAAGCTCTGTGGCCAGTCAGCAGTATCTTTAAAGAAGTCTATTCACATGCAGCACAACAGAGGTATTAGCCAGTGTACCTGTAATCTACTGTATATTGGCATGATAGCTAGACAAGAGAGGATTTGCATCTGTGAATATAAAAGCTTAATCAGAATAATTAAAATTTGGGTCCACTGGAAAAGCATTTTTGGAACATCCACATGAACGAAAACAGTTGATGTCATGGTGTTTAGAAATTGGGGGTAGGGTGCATGGGGGAGAAACCAGTAAAAGTACATGACAGATGGGAAAAGAGAGTTTCAGTCAACACTCTTGATCACTATCAAACTGTATATAATATATTTAATTTAATATCTAAGCGACAGATAAGACACTTTATTGTGTGGTGACAGGCTTGGTTTCTGCCTTCACTATGTTTAGCAAAAATCTCAGAAACTAAAGAGGTATAGACCATTCCATCAAAACCCAAGGAAGCTATTCTGGTTTTAAATCGGTGCCTGATATCAGTAATGGACTGGATGAGGGCAAACAAATTGAAGCCAATCCAAACAAGATAGATGTAGAGGTGCTCCAGGTCAGTGGAAAGGCAGATCAGGGACTAGGGATTCAACCTGTGTTGGATGGGGTTACACTCCTCCTGAAGACTCAGGCTCGCAGTTTAGGTGTACTTCTGGACTCTGCCTGATGCCAAGGTCTCGGCGGTGACCTAGCTGAGGCTAGTCCTGTGCCTGTTCCTAGAGACATCTGATCTGGCTATGGTCACACATACCTTAGTTACATCCCGTTTGGACTACTGTAATGCACTCTATGTGTCTGCCTTTGAAAACTGTTCAGAAACTTTAGCTGGTCTAGAATAGTGTGACCAGACTGTTGACTGGGGCCAATTACAGGGAACACATTACTTCCTTGTTACAGCAGCTTCACTGGCTACCGGTGTGTTTCTGGGCAGAATTCAAAGTGCTGGTTATAACCTATAAAGCCCTATGTAACTTGGGACCAGGCTACCTGAAAGACTGCCTACTCCCATATGAGCCTGCCCAGTCTTTAAGATCTTTTGGAGAGGCCCTTCTTTCAAGATCACCGCCATCAGAGGCATGTTGTAGTGACACAAGAGAGGGCCTTTTGGTGACTGCTCCCAAGCTGTGGAACTCCCTCCCAAGGGAGGCTACGTTCTCTCCCTCTCTTCTATCCTTCCAATGGCAGGCAAAGACTATTTTATTCTAGAAGGCCTTTGGCCTATAAGTGGGTCTGTGGGCTGGATACTGTTTCATTCTGTGATTGTTATGGTTTTTGTTTTTTTTTTACTGTATTTTAATGTGTTTTATTGTTTAAATCTATTTTAAATTGTTTTGTAAGCTGCCTTGAGTGCCAGTTTTTGGTAGAAAGGCGGGATATAAATCAAATATATAAATAAGGCTCACACAAGGAGGCATGCACAAACCCAGTTGAATTTTTGTCTCATTTGTGTGATACTACTAAGTTATAAGAAATGTTGTGCTGCTAGAGGAAATGTCTCCATCTGTAATGTGTACTACAGCGTATCGGATATCCTGATTTCATTACATGAATACTTTTCCAACCACTGCTCCACACCATTTTCTGCCATCAGTGGGAGTGGAGAAGAAGCTCTTGGAGTAATGGAAACAGGGTACTGGGTAAATTGTGTTCTGAGGGGTAGGGGGAATAGGGGACTTTGATAGAGCTGCCATTTTCAGCCCCATTTTTTTATAACGTTGTCTGGCTGCTGTTTGAGAAAAACACATCTAAATGCCCTTGATCTCACAGATCTTGGGCCAAAAGAGACTTTACTTTAAATGAAAATCTTGAAAGCGTCTTTACCCACAATGCTAGGAGCCCAATCCAGATTGGGGAACCCTGACCCTAATCTAGAGTAAAAAGAAGAACAAGAAGAAGATGTAGCTGCTAGACACACATTTAAAACAATGCCTGTTCTGGACCTCTGTGGAATCTGGTCTGTATATGTTACATTACACATTTATGTGGTAATATAAGTGCCAAGCATCTCTTCTGTATTGTATGATTTATTTAATCTTTTAAAATTAGTGGTGGCAGTTTTAGTCTAATGCATGCAACGTATTCTTTATGTGGCTTCTCAGTTTTCACCTCTATGGGTCCTATTTTGTTCTCATGCTGTTCCTTTTATGGTTGGGATTTGAAAAAGAAATGGGTGGGTTTATCAAGAGGATTTTATTTAACATGAGTCAATGCTGCTTTTAACTTTCTTTTTCAGTTAAATCCACCTCCCAAAGAAAGCAAACTTCCTTGTCACTCTGTTCTGTCCTTGTAGCCAGTATACAGGACACAGAGAATAAGGAAATGGTGTCTATCTTAAACTAGTTTCTCAACATTTTGCAAGCAGCTCTGGTCATGTGATACATGGGGAAAGAATCTGAGACTTATAATCACTTTTTTAAAAAACAAAGGTAGGTATGTTAGGAAATAATTGTGGCTATTAAACTACTATACATTTAGTGGTCTGACCACACACACAAAATCATGATCTCTTTGTAATTACCCTTTTAAAAACGGTTTAGTATGAACCTATTATTTTACATTTATATTTCAAGCACTGATGAGGGGGTAAAGTTGGTTTAAGATCCATATTACATTATTTACTCTTGTAGGTTTGCTGGTTTCTGAAGATGGTGTGGATCTGCTACATCATGCTGGCTGGGAGTTATGGGAGTTGCAGCCTAACATATCTGGAGAGCACCAGGCTGGAGAAGCCTGTGCGACAAGTACGAAACATATATGGGACAATCCTGCTCTGTATGGAGAGCAGGGTGCAGCAGCTCCATGTCTGGGCACATGATACAGGCAGGCAGGCAGGAGTATGCTGGGATGGCTATCTCCTTCCTCACTTGGAGGAGGTGAATGCTAGTCCAGCATAATCTACCTTCCACCTAGTTTCCACCCTCATCTAGCTCTTTGTATGCTCAGCTTCCCACCCAACACACTTCCTCTCAAGAACAGCAAACAATGCAGGGCCTCACTGCCTGCGCTATTTAACTCACTGCCTGGCAGGTGCTTCAGTGGAAGGTTACATGGGCCAGTGGGAGAAGCAAAGAGCCTCTGGTTGCTCTGCACACATCAATAGGATCTCCCCATAGGATGTTAGTCTTTACAAGCAGTGACATAGATTAAGAATTGCTCCATGTTATGACCTTCCCACAGTTCTCAGCCTCTGTGACAAGGAACAAATTACCACATTGCGACTCAACAAGAAGATATCTGCTGCTTCCATTACTGTATTTTAAAGACTATTCCAAATAATACAGGTATGTTTGAAGATCCATGCAAATGTCATGTGATAAATATAATCAGCATCCCCAAGAGAAAACCCGTGGATTTAAGAAGTATGGCTGGAGTCTCGGGGGGGGGGTTCCCCCCAGAAAACAGGTGTGCTGTTTTCATATTAGATATGCCAGCCATGTCTTCAGACTACACACATTAAGTAAGGGGTGAAGCAGTATCGGTGGAAGAAAAAAGATTAAATCCTAAAGATTTCATTGACACTCTCGTTATCTAATACTACTACGAATAAGTAAGCTATATCTAGTGAAATAGGATTTAAAGTAGACCCTGCTTTTATTCATATAGAGGAAAATTCAAATGTCTTGGGAGGGAGCAGACAGGGTTATAGTAGGGATTTTCCTTCCAATGGTATTTGGGGTTTTCCAGGAGGTTGCATGCTCTGCTTTCAATTCAGTGAATCCCTTAACAAACACTGTTACAGCAAACTGCTGCTATGGTAATGAAAATTAGAAAAATAAAATAAGTGTACTGAAGTAGAAACGTACAGAGATAACAATCATAAACAATAGCGAGCCTAATAGCACAATCCATCCTTTGCATGCCTACTCAAAAATAAGTTCAGTTGGGTTTAATGGGGTTTATTCCCAAGTAAACGTGCATAGGGCTGCAGCGTAAAGTATTTGGAGCAGTGCTCAGCTTTTCATCAGGAGAGATTTGAAAGAGGTTTTATAAGGTAACTTTACACAAAAATAGATAACCCTATGCCAGACCTCATGCTTGTTTGCTGTAGCTTTTTGCTACAAATTCTTATGTTTTGGCATTGACTAAGAACATAAGAAGAGCCCTGCTGGATCAGATCAAAGGTCTATGATAGTCCAGCATTCTGTTCCCATGGTGACTAACCAGATGGCTATGGCCTGAGTGAGGAACTTGTGGCCCTCCAGCTGTTTTGACCTACAATGTAATAAATAAAAACTACCAGCCCTAGCTGGCATAGGCAATGGTGAGGGATCATGGGAGTTGTAGGCCAAAACAGCTGAAGGGCCACATGTTGCCCATCCCTGGCCTATGGGTGGCTCGTAAGTAGGACGTAAGTGCAATAACATTCTGCTGCTCATGTTCCCCAGCAACTGTTATTCAGAGTCACACTGCCTCTGATGCTGAAGTTAGAATACAACCCCCACCATGGCTAGTAGCCATTGGTAGCCTTATCCTTCAGGAATCTGTCTACCCCTTTTAAAGCCATCCACGTTGGTGGCCATCACCACATCCTGTGGAAGCAAATTCCATGGTTTATGCACTGTGTGAAGAAGTGCTTTTATCTGTCCTCTATCTCCCACCATTCTGTTTCACTGGGTGACTCCAGGCTCTACTATTATATGAGAGAGACAAAAACCTTTCTCTATCCACTTCCACCACACCATGCATAATTTCATACCATTCTATCATTTTATACACCTCTATTTATACAGGCCTAGAACTTAATTTCTTGTCACCAGTATTTGCCCCAGTTCCTCAGGCATGGGTATCCGAACTACATTTTCTGCAGCAAAGACAGACACAAATACTTAATTAACCTCCTCTGCGAGCTCCTTATCCTGGCAGTTCCATGACCTTCTTGTGGAGAGAAGGAAAGCAGAAGATGAGTGAAAGACAGAGAACCAAGGAGAAAAAGAAGAGGGCTGTGTTTCCACCAGTGATTTACTCTAACCTGGCTGCACGGTGAGGTCTCTGTGGTTCCATGACGGCGTGGCTATTCAGCACCAGCCCCACCTTTTATCGTGGAAAAAATGCTTCTTCTGAGACCGCTTATAGTCTGACTTTTCCAGCTTACAGCAGCTCCATTACTGACCTGTTCCCACAATCGCACTGAGTCCGGTATCATAGTCCTGCCCATGGGATGTGTAACTTGGCCTCTGTGGGTGTGTCACTCTGACCTCAATGACCCAGCACTTTCCCTCCCTGTTTTCTGGAAGTTTCATCGCCATTTTGAGCAGGATGTCAAGGGACCAACTTTTAAAACATTGTTGAAAATAAGTGCTAGAACACTAGTGCATATAAGCTTGTTATCGCGGGCAAGCAAGTACTCCCACTACAGCCTGAAAATAAGGTTTATCTCAGGCCACTTCCCAAGAACTACACGTGGGGACGATCCATGGCTAATATTCCTTTGTGTCGTTTGGACCAGGGAAATGATGCCACAAGCATCATAGTCTAGTTTTCATATTACACACTAAGTTGCTATCTCATTATCACACTACTGCGCAGATCTTTGATCAATATGCACACCCTCTATGTCAGTATCTTCCTATGACTCTACCACTCTATCACTCAATCGTGAAATCGCACTAACACGCATTTGTGCTATTGCATGATAGCGCTATCACACAATAGTGCATTTTCTGGAACAAGCCCCCTTGACCTCAACAGGTGTCAGCAGGCACCACTGGACTAATGTGCTATTGTGCAATAGCATGTTAGTGCTATTTAATGATTGAGTGATAGAGGCATAGCAACATACAGATGTGGAGGGTCTGTGTATTGATGGAAGACTTGCACAATAGTGTGATAATGACATAGTGACTTAGCATGTGCCTGCTAATGTGATAGCCTTAGGAGTGCCTCTAAGGGAAAGGGAAAAAATGGGCAGAATTGGGCATACATCTGGGAAGTCTACTCAGAAGTAACTCCCGTTGTGGTCAATGAGGCTTGTTCCAGAGATTACCATTAAGGGGAGTACAGCCTGGAGGGGGGAGCATCTCTGATTGGTTCAGCAGCCCCTGCCAGTCTGATGATGTTCACTTCCAATCCTCTGACCCCAGCCAGAAGTATGTTTCTGTCAGCAAAGGGGGAGAGGGAGGGGGGACTCAGCAAGAGGAGGAGGTGGGAACACGGATGAGGTAATTATCAGACCCAGCCCAGACTCCAGCCAGCCATCAAGAAAATAATTCTATTGGAGCTCAGTGGAAACAGCACAGAGACCCAGGCATCAGTGACGATAAGCCGGGACTTTAAGCACAATGGAAACTGGAAAAGGAGCAGATGCGACTGGGGAAATATCGCAACGAAGTTGCAAGCCAGGTGAAGCTGAAACACATCCCAGGTGTCTCTGTACTCATCTGAACTACTTTTCCATCTCTAGGGAATAAGTGAGGGGTGCACAGCCTGTAGGGTGCATGCAGCACCCCACCCATTTTTTCCCCACAGCTCATTTAATTGGCCCTCCAGCTTCTTCATTTTCAAGAAACAGTTGGGCTGAGATTGTTTTCCTGAAATCTCACTGTGTTCAGGACTCCACAACCAGTTAAGTCTTATCAAGACAAAAACTAACAAAATCTAGGGTGGTGACTACAAGGAAGATTCCAGATGATGACTGAGCTTTTCTGAATAGAAGAGTCTTAAATCTATGCGGGTGTGTTTCAGGTACTAATTGGAAAGTTACATAAGAATAAATGGGTCTCAATAGCCAATTGATGAATGATATAGTGTTAACTTGATTGAATTAGGAAGCAGACGAGTTATGGAATTTGGACCTCCGAGAATTCCCAGGCCAGTGTATGGAGGGCTATTCTATTTCAATAGAAGATATCAGTAGGACCTGCAAATGCACCCTGTCCTAATTTCGTAGCCGTTTCCAGATAATGGGCTTCTTCACATGGAACTTTTATCCTGCTACTGAGATTAGTTACTCATGGAAGTTTGTGGGCATCTCCCTCACGGAGGGAGCAATCCTATGGACGCTAGTCAGTAGCTGGACAGCCATATGATATGCCAGTTTCCCGGAACTGACCTCGGAGCCCGTGCTTCAAGGTCGGTTCTTGGAGAACCGACCTTCCCCCCCTCCCACGCTGCCTCACAGGCAGCTTTGAATGGTCCCACACTCCACGCTCAGAAGAGGAGCACGGAGTGTTGAAAATGGGGTGTTCCAGGGGTGTTCCAGGGTGGGGAAGGCGGAAATGCCGCTATGACACATCCTATGTGTCATCTGGCAGCTGCTTCCCCTGCTCCACCTTCCTACGGCTAGACAGCCGAAATTGGCTGTCTAGCCACAAATGCAGGGCAGCTGAAGCACGGAGGGGATAATCCCCTCCGTGCTTCTCCTGCCCTGCATTGGATAGGTGGTCGCCTATCCCCATAGGATTGTGCCCTAAATTACCTTTATTTCGTTTTTTTAAAGATCGGAGATTATGAGCTATCAAATTACAGTGCTTGAATAATGAACCACCATCCAGCGGTTGAGTAATGAAACATATGGAAGACTCAGCTAAGGGGGAAAAGGAGGGGGAAGGATGCCTCTTCCACTGGGGAAGAGGCGTGCCCGCCGCCTCCGCCACCAACACCAGGCCTTCCCTGCGGACTTCTGCCTGGCATTATTTTTAAGGGGATTTTTTAGTTGTTGTTTTTAATTTCTGGGGGATTCTGTTGTGTTTTTAGGGGTGGGTAGCCTGCCTGATAGGTGGGAGTGAGGGGGCATGTGTCCACCTGATGGAGGCAGTGGGGGGAGTGTTGGGGGCCAGAACATACCGAGGCTGGGCAGCAGGTGCTGGTGGAGCGCTAGGGGCAGGCCATGCCAGGTAAGGGGAACAAGGGAGAGATGTGTAGTATCTGTCCCCTGCTCCGGGCCTGTCCAGAGCCAAAGGATGGCTGGGGGAGGTGTGACACCGTCTTCTGGCCTTTGTTTGCTGCTCTGCAATGCCAGGTCTGTTACCCAGAAAACCTCCCTCATCCATGACATGATCCTGGACGAGGGTGCAGACCTGGCATGTATACGGAGACCTGGCTGGCCAAGGCTGCTGCTCCAACTCTTGCGGCCATGTGTCCAGCTGGATTTTCGTATGCACAGCAGCCAAGGGCTGCTCGGAGGGGGAGTGGCAGTGGCTGTTATCTACTGAGAGTCCTTGGTCTTCACCAGACGCCCTCTCCGGGAGGCCAAGGTTGCTGAGTGCATGTACTGGAGGTTGGGCCCGAAGGGCAGTCTGGGGATTCTGCTCGTGTACCATCCACCCCGCTGTACAACTGACTCCCTGGCCGAGGTGGTTGTGGTGGTCTCTGATGTGCGTGTACAGTCCCTGAACTTATTGGTGTTGGGGGACTTAAATGTACATTCGGAGGCCATCCTCACAGGACTACCTTGGGACTTCATGGAGACCATGGCTTCCTGGGAGTTGCACCATATTCTAACTGGGCCCACCCATGTAGCCGGTCATGCACTAGACCTTGTGTTTGTTTCTGGAGAAGCGGGGAGTGATCTGGAAGTCGGGGGTATATCCACCACCCCTTGTCATGGTCAGATCACTACCTGGTGACGTTGGACTTCTCGGTTCCACAACCCCTCCGCAGGGGTGAAGGACCCATTACAATGGTCTGCCCCAGGCGTCTTATGGATCCGAATGGATTCCTGAATGCGCTTGGGGATTTTCTGGGGCACGCCAACGGCCACTCGGTCGAGACCATGGTGGGTGGCTGGAATGCCGCAATCACTGGGGCATTAGATCAGGTGGATCCGCCCTCTACCCCTGAACAGGGCTCAGACTGCACCATGGTTCAATCCGCAGTTACGAGCTCTGAAACAGGAGGTGAGATGGCTAGAGCACCAGTGGCGGAAGTCTCGCTCCAAAGACGATCAGACCCAGGCTAGAGCTGTATCTTCAGCCTATCATGTGGCGGTGAAGGCAGCAAAAAAAGGAATATTATGCTGCCTCTATCGTGTCTGCAGAGTGCTGTCGCAGGAGGCTGTTCCAAGTGGTCCGGAGCCTGGTTGGTCCTGTGGCTCCGGAACCACTGGAGCATTCTAAGGTCTCCTGTGAGGCCTTGGCAAGGCACTTTGCAGATAAAATTGATCGGATTAGGAGTGTTACTCCGCATGCTGTGGATACAGTTAGTGAGCAAGAGACGGCCTGTGGCAAACCGGTTTTGTGGGATCGGTTCCAGCTTCTTCCGCCTGATGAAGTGGACAAGGTGTTTCATCTGTAAGGCTGACCACCTGCTTACTTGATCCTTGCCCATCTTGGATCATTATGGGCTGCAGAGAGAGACTGGGTGAGGGGATCAGGGTGGTGGTGAACGCCTCCCTTGAGGAGGGAGTGATGCCATCAGCCTTCAAGGAGGCAGTGATAAGACCGCTCTTAAAGAAGCCCTCCTTGGATCCCCACGTTCTGAACAACTTTCACCCAGTCTCAAATCTGCCATTTTTGGGCAAGGTGATTGAGCGGGTGGTGGCGATGCAGTTGAAGGCACACTTGGAAGAAATTGATTATCTAGACCCATTTCAGTTGGGCTTCAGGCTTGGGCATGGGACAGAAACGGCCTTGGTCGCCTTGGTGGATGATATGAGGAGAGCTCTGGATAGGGAAGAATGCTCCTTCCTTGTTCTCCTCGACCTCTCAGCGGCTTTTGATACCGTTGACCACAGTATCCTCCTTGACCGCCTGGAGGGGTTGAGCATTGGAAACACTGTATTGCGGTGGTTCCGGTCCTTCCTCTCCGGCAGGTACCAGAGGGCAGCACTGGGAGAGGAGGTTTCAGACCCGTGGCTGCTCACTTGTGGGGTGCCACAGGGTCCCATCCTCTCCCTGATGCTATTTAATATCTATGTGAAGCCACTGGGGGCTATCATCAGGAGGTTTGGGTGCGGTGTCATCAGTATGCGGATGACATGCAGCTCTGCCTCTCGTTCAAATCTTCACCAAGGTTGGCCGTAGAATCCCTGTCCAAATGTCTGGAGACAGTAAGTGGCTGGATGGCGAGGAATAAGCTGAACCCTGACAAGACCGAGGTACTTTTGGTGGGAGACAAGAGGAGGCTGGGGAATGTTGACCTAATGTTGAATGGGGTACGGCTACCCTTGAAAGACCAGGTCCGCAGCCTGGGGGTCATTTTGGACTCCCAGCTGTCCATGGAGGCTCAGGTGTCAGCTGTGAGCCGGACAGCGCTGTATCAACTCCATCTGATACGGCGGCTGCGCCCCTTCCTTCCCGACCATCTGCTCCCATCGGTAGTACATGCCCTGGTCTCCTCTCGTCTAGACTACTGTAATGTGCTCTATGTGGGGTTACCTTTGAAGATGGTTTGGAAGCTGCAGCTGGTACAGAACGCAGCGGCTCGCCTGATTAAAGGCAGCCACCGGCAAGATCACATCACTCCAGTGCTGAAGGAGTTGCACTGGTTGCCAGTTGTTTTCCGGGCCAAATTCAAGGTGTTGGTTTTGACCTTTAAAACCCTATATGGTTCCGGCCCAGCCTATCTTAAGGAGCGCCTCCAGCAACACCAGACAGACCGCTTAACAAGATCAGCCTCGGATGGCCTTCTCTCTGCCCCATCAGCCAGGACAGCTAGACTGGTGGGGATGAGGGAGAGGGCCTTTAATGTGGTGGCCCCCACTCTGTGGAACTCCCTCCCTAAGGAACTCCGTCATGCCCCCTCTTTAATGAGCTTCCGCCATGCATTAAAAACGTGGTTGTTCAGGTAGGCATTTGGGGTGGGTTAGGGTATCTTAGAAAATGTTTTTATGGTAGAACTTTATTGTTTTAAACTGTTTTATTGTATGTTGTACATTGCCCAGAGTGGCTGGGTGACCAGCCAGATGGGCGATTAATAAATTACATAAATAAATAAATGGGGAAAGGAATCCTGTGTAAAGGGAGCCCATCGTGATTCTGCATTTAAAACGGAAGCAGAAAGCCCCATTCTAAATGCGGGATTTTAGGCTGGTGTAGAGATGCTTAACATTTCCAGACAAACTGGAGTCTTCGAATCAAGGTAATTGTGTGGAGACAAAACTGAGGCAAGTGGGTGCTTTCTGGTAAGACAGATCTAAACAGACAAAGCAAAAAGGGAAGCAATACACAGAATGACAAATTTAAATGAGAATTTTATTTTGCAGGTTAGGGTTTAAGCTGGGTCCTGAGCCTGGAAACATTGGATGCCACTGTTGAAGGTGAGAGAGCCCTTGTCTTCATGACTTCTGATTTTTTTCTAAGTACTGCTAATTTTGTCATCTGTACAGAGTAGCCACAATACAACACAGCATTGTTCTATGTTCGCTTAATATTGTGTTGGATGAGCTTCAATAGAAATCCCTTATGGGCTACCATTTTGGCACTTCTGAGTACTCCTGTCCTACACAATTCTGGATTAGCCATTCATGAGCAGCAGATAGGATGCCATTTAGGGTTCCCTTGTTGAGAGGAGTAAATGTAGTAGAGAACTCTGGTAGGGGCTTTTTGGTGATAGCCCTAAATTTATGAATTTTGTGGTCTAAAGGGCGTTACCTGTTCCTGCAGACTTTTAGAAATAAAGAAATGAAGTGTTTGCCTATCTTTGACCATTACATTATGAAACTTTATATCCTTGACATCCTCTAGCTTGTGGATTTATTTATTTATGATGCTGTAGTGTGGTTTTAGTTGTTTTCCTCTGGGTACGATTGCAGTTTTGATGTTTGTTGTATATGTTTTATTATAAAATACTGAAGACGTTCAGATTAAGCAGATTATACATTTAGCACAGAAATAAAATTCATGCTAAATTGCAGAGTATCACATTAGTCAATTGGGGCATTTGCTTTTACGTCATATTGGTTATTTACTTACATTACTAGCCTTCCAAATTTCAAGTAACTCTGAATATGGGGTCTGTTGCCTTAGCACAAGTCGAGTGTAATAAAGGAAAAGGTGTGGCTTATGGGTCGCCACCATATGAAATCCCATGCTACTGTCCAGCCCCCCCCCCCCCCGAATTCATCCCACCTTGTGCTTCCAGTCTTCCTTCAATTATGATGCAAGGTCAAAAACAGGGATGGGGAACGTGTTACCCTCCAGATGTTGCTGGCCTTCAACTCCCATCATCCTTCACATTGGCTATGCTGGCTGGGGCGATAGGCATTGCAGACCCACAACATCTGGAAGGCCCCATGTTCCCCACCCCTTGTCAAAAGGAAGACTTGTATATGATGCCAGAACCTCACCAGTATCCTGTGAAGCCTGGTTACCCTTAATTCATTTCCTCCTTCGATTCCTTCCTGGTATTTGCATAATTGCACAACACCCTGAAATGGAAATGCATAACTGATACTACAGTGTTGCTGATGAAACACAAAGATGAAATTACAGGAATCGAAACGTACCTGCATTGTTGTCACTCCTTCTTTCAAGGGGGAAAAAAACTTAAGAGCTTTTGTCCTATGGAGGTGTTGGCCTCACTGTCCTCCCTGCTCCCTCTGGGTGTTGTTGAAAGAAATATGACAGCTCATCAAAGGCACGCTGTCCATCGTTATATGCTGTATTTGGATCAGAGATGGGCCCAGACATTACAGGGCCCTAGATAAGACCCTGCTCAGTGTACCATGCTTTGGGGTTATGTAATGATTTCCAATCAGCTCTGTTACCAGGTAAGGTTGGGATCCCTTTCAACATTGTGGGATTAAGGAAAATGTTTGCAGGTCCACTTCCTGTTAGCCTGCATTTCTGACCTTTGGGGATTCAAACCTCAATATTCTCTGCAACTTTGCTCTTACATCCTTTTGCTCCATGATTATTAAGAAGACAAATAATTCAAAATCCCATCCAGGCTATATTCTCTTCTGGATTTCCAATTGATTCTGGGAGGAAGAATATCTAAATAAAAGAATAAGCTTTATTCCTTGTGTTGAGGAATGTAAAGGGGTATTACTGAAACTGGGAGCACAACACAGGTAAGGTATGAATTTATAGGTAATACTTTTCTATATTCATATAGTGCCTTTCATGCACAGGCGAATTAGCATTTTAATCTATTTTACCATGGAGTAATTAGAGAAAGCAGGAAGTTATCAAGACAAGATTTGCTCAGGGTATCTGGAGTGGTGAATGCCACCACCTGTATACTTGACCCTTGCCCTTCTTGGCTGATTAAATAGGCCAAGGTTGGACTGATGCCCTGGCTAAGGGAAGTGATTAATGCCTCTTTATGGGAAGGAGTTGTTCCTTCTTCTTTAAAAGAGGCAGTAATAAGACCTTTATTAAAGAAACCTTCCCTTGACCCAGGAGATCTTAGCTAAGGTGATCAAGAAGGTGGTGATGTTGTGACTCCAGATGCATCTGGATGAAACTGATTATCTGGACACTTCTCAGTTGGGCTTTCAGGATATGAAATTTTCTTTGCATTGAGATTTTCAGGATCTCAGGATATGGCCCTGAGATGGCTTTGGTTGCCTTGGTGGATGACCTATGCCAGGAGATGGATGGGGGGAGCATGACCATATTAGTTCTCTTGGACCTCTTAGTGGCTTTTGATACCATGGACCATGGTATCCTTCTGAACCGCCTGGTGGGGCTGGGCCTTGGGAATGCTGTTTTGCAGTGGTTCTGGTCCATTCTGGCAGGCCGTGTCCAAAAGGTAGTGCTGGGGGATTACTGTGCAATTCCTTGGCTGCTGGCATGTGGTGTCCCACAGGGTTCTAACTTGTTCCCCATTTTGTTTAACATTTACATGAAACTTCTGAGAAAGGTCATTCAGAGCTTTGGAATAAGAACATAAACGTAAGACCATAAGAAGCGCTATCAGACCAAGGACCCATCTTGTCCAGCATTCTGTTCACACAGTGGCCAGCTAGCTGCCTGCAGGAAAGCCCCAAGTAGGGCATGAGTGCAATAGCACCCTCCCACTCATGTTTCCCAGCAACTGATGTACATAGGCATACTGCTTCTAATACTAGGTGTAGCATATAGCCATCAGGACTAGTAGTCATGGACAGCCTTATCCTCCATGAATTTGTTTAACCACCCTTTAAAGCCATCCAAATTGGTGACCATCACTATATCTTGTGGTAGTGAATTCCATAGTTTAACTATGTGCTGTGTGAAGAAATACTTCTTTTTATCTGTCCTGAATCTCCCACCAGTCAATTTCATGGACTGACCCCAGGTTCTAGTATTATGGGAGAAAGACAAAAATATCTCCCTGTCCACTTTCTCCACACCATGCATAATCTTGTACACCTCTTTCATGTCTCCCCTTTCTTGCCTTTTTTCTAAGCTAAACAGTTCCAGACATTGCAACCTTTCCTCATAGGGGAGTTGCTCCAGGATTTTAGAATAAGGTGCCACCAATATGCTGATGAAGCCCAGCTCTATTGCTCTCTGTCACTTAACACCAATGGAGAAGTGAGTACTACGATGAGGAGCTTTTCCTTTCCTGCATTTCTGCTACATAACCTCTGGTGGCAACATGCTATAGCAGAATAGCGCAAATACACAAGAGGAAATTGTGTTCTCTTTCACAGTTAAATGCCGCATTTCCCCGCTCTAAAAAAAAGCTAACCGAAAGTGCTGGTTAAACCCAGGAGTAAAACTGGAGGGTTACAACATTGCCTAAGAACCCGTAAATAATGGTGAGTAGGAAATGATGAGCTTATGATAAATGCCTCGTGTAGAAAAGCCCTTAGTCACTGGTAGGTGTTGCAGGTATCAGATTACACCTAGCATTGCATTCTGGGATAGAGAAGCAATGGCAGATCTCCATTTCTGAAAACACAAAAGCCAGCTGTAACTCAGCCTCTTGCCTCGGGTGAAACACAGAGATTCCTAAGTTGGCATAGGGTAGAGGTAGAGAGAAACATGACAGTCCTTATATTAGTAAAGGTGGAGATTGTGGTACGCTAGGTAAAAAAAGAAAGAAAAATCAATTGAGGCGAATTTGTAAGTATTACTTGGTGATCGGAGAAAATGGAACCCTCAGTGGAAACTCCCTCTTCAGGTGGTAGAAAACCTTCTTCCTCTGCTGCTAGATTCCATTCTGAATGGCTAAATATAGTATTTTCTAAAGCACATTAAAAAAACCCCACAAAGATAGGTGTGTTGGTCCATGAGAAAAAATCCACAGTTTATCTACCTTTATTGGGACCAGTGCCAGCTCCAGGTTTTTGAGAGCCTTTGGGCAAGACACCTTCAGTAGTCCCCCTACTGCAGTGAGTCTACCTTCTCACTGCCATTGTCACCAGCTGCTATTGCTCCTCCTTGACAGGCAGAGAGCCAGGGACCAAATAGGCCGTGGCATCTGCTGCTCCTCCTTCTCACCACCACTGCTGTCTGGGCCAGAATAAGAAGCAGAAGAACAAGACTGCAGTAACGAAGAGGAGGAGCAACTCAAGGGGAGTCTTGTCAGTAGGCCCCTGCTGGAGTGTGGGCCCTTGGCAGGTGCCCAAACATGCCTATCCCTGTCCTTGACACTGGCCCTGATTAGGTCCAACAAAATTTCCACAAAAATCCCCTGCTTTTTGTATCACCTAGTCTGAAGAGTTGGGGAGGGGAGGGGAGGGTCAACCCTTCCCTCCCAAGCAGCAACACTTATCCACAAAATACTCCCCCCTCTCACACACACACATACTGTAATTAGGTTTTTAAAAGCCTCCATTGTCACAGTGTGGGAAGGAGGAGGGGAAATCCCTTGTCCCCGATCGGAGATATGGGCATGGGCAGGACAGAGACCTCCCACAGGCCATTTCCAACTCATGAGCCAGAGGTTCCCCATCCCTGCTATAAAGTGTTATAAATACATATCTTGGAGGAGTGCTTTGTTTAAAGTAACATTTACGAAAAACGCAGTACAGTAGTTTCATTGAAAATAAAATATGATTTCCTCACAATGGGTGTGCTGGCTGGAGGAACATGACCTGGATTACACGCAACAACCGAGTAACCCTTGCGCATAAATATAGTCTGAAAAGGACTCTGCTTCTTTTACTATAGCCAAGAAACTAGTCATTATCATCTAAAGAACTGCAGGCCTGTGATAAGGTTATGAAGTTCCACAGGAGCAGAAGCTCCCCCACATTCATTTCAGGGATAGAGAATGTTTAATAAAAGGCAATCTTACAGGATGCAATGTGCTCTCCTCCACATTGACATAAATGGCCAGCCTCAGTCTATATATTGGAGCCAACTTGATTGGGTGTAACGTCTCTAAGCAATTTTTCTTGTATCTAGGTATGAATTGTTAGGACAGGAGAAAGGGGGACAAGAGAGCACAACCAGGATCCTCAATGCCTCCTGATCCAGGATTTAATTGTTTTCTGTACAAGCGGCGAAAGGAGTGAGGGGGGAGTATTTTGTGGAAAAACTAAATGTAGGGGTTTTATTTCCCAAGTACATCACTCCGAAATGGGCTCCAAATTTTACAGGTCTGTAACAGTTCCTCAGTGTAATGGGTGCTTCCTGACAGAGGATTCCTCACACAATCCCTTAGAAGGCATTGTGCAGCTATTCTATCTTCTTCATAACAGTTTTCTGCGGTTAGAGAAAAGATGGAATAAGTGGTGGGAAAACACTGGACCCCATGTAAAATTCTGTGAATGAGGCAGGGCGATGGTGCAATAAAGGTGTCACCTAAAAGCAATCTATATCAAGTGTTTCGGTATTGATTCCTGACATTGCTTAGTGATGTGATCTGCAGTCACTCCTGTGCCCAACTAAACAAGGAAACCTCTTCTTTACACATAGTCAGCAATAGTCATGGCAGAAGAATACAAAAGACACTGAGCAAAAGAATAAAATAAAATCACATTAAAAGTGTTTGTATTAATGGGTTATATCCAATGTTAGTCTAACTTAAGTCCCATTCATTTCAATGAGTCTTCTCTAAGTAGAACTAACATGGGATACAATCCAATGGAATCAGAAGGCAATAATATGAGACAGGGGGAACTGGAAAAACCTGCAAGATGATCGTTTAGCAAATTAAAGTAACAAAGGGTGGCTTTGTAGAGCCAATTATTTCATTCTAGAAACCAAAGGAGCGTAACACACAGTTAGTATGGAAGCCAAAGTCAGCTTAACAGAAAACCAGGGAACATTTTAATTACAACAAAGGTCATATCTATTCCACAGGCAAACTGATTTAATAATCCCCTCTCTCAGGGAACCCTGGGACCTGTAGTTCTGGGAGGAAGACTAGGGATCCTCCAACAGAAAATCTTTAGCAACCTTACCAAACTACAATTCCCCAAATGATTTGGGAGGAAATTATGACAGTTAATTGGTACAAAACAGATATGGGTTTGTAGCGTAGACTGAGGGTGTCTCTACATTAAGCAAAACCCCCACATCCTTACCGGGACTTTCTGCCTTCGGTTTCTTTGCAGGATTAGGATGGGCTGCTTTACATGGCAGACATATGGTTTGAATCGAGTGAGTGCCTCCCTCCTTCTCTGGCATGTGTGCAAAGGAGCAGGGGGAGGGGAGTCTTGTTTTTGTCACTTAACTTGTACTGTTTCCTCACAGCCCCCAGGAAAGTTATGACTTACCTCTGAGTAGACATAAGATTGCGCTGTACGTCTGCAATCCTAGGCACACTTACTTAGGAGTAGCCCCATTGAACTCAGTCAGACTTACTTCTGAGTACATAAGATCACACTGTACGTCTGCAACCCTCAGCACACTTACTTGGGAGTAAGCCCCATTGAACTGAATGGAGTGCTCTGAATCAACAGAGGACATTGATTCTGAGCTTAGATGGGAGATCAGATCTGTCTCCCTTCATTGCAGGGAGGCATTTCACCCTCTTCTCCCTCCAATTGTCCTGTGACTGAGAAATGTGCTCAAGCATTTACATGGCAGACATGTCGTTTGAATCCAGGAAAGTCCTTCCTCGGCAAGTTCACAGCATGATGCTGGCATTACACTCTGCTGATATGGCGTCATTCACTTTTATTACTAGCTTATCTCTGATCTTTTTCAAAGCAGGATAAAGGGGGAAATGTGCGGGAGACGTCCTGGATGTTGACAACATTGTGCAAAGGACCTGCAAACTTCTGTGAGTTACCAATCACAAGTGTGCAAGAAATCACTCCTGCAGATAACTCTGACTTAAATCCATTGAACTCAGTGTCAGTTAAACCAATGCTTAGCGAGACCATAATTAGACCATTTATATAAATTGGATTGATATAATAAATTAAACTATTGAAAGATAGAGTTAAAAGCCTATCAGGATCCAGGAGCAACAGTATTTCATTTAGAACACAACCCACCCAATGTTAAGCACTTTTTAGTGTCATAGTTTTCAGTCAGTTAACTTTAAGCACACACATAATTTCCACACTGAAACCCAGAGGATCCAAAGCAGTCTGCATCAAATGAAAGCAAAACCCGTTCTCATTTGAGAATGTTAAATCCAGTGGTGCAGATGTTAGGGCTAGTAGGGTTTCCCCAAAATGTACATGGTTCCAAGAGTCCTTTTCTCAAGCCATTTCAGAATGGAGGCAGCCATGTGCCCCAAAGAAGCAAGGAGAAGAAGTAAGTTTCTAAGAGGAAAGGCTAGAGCATATGGGACTTCCTAGTTTTGAAAAAAGATTATGGGGGAGTTATCAAATTATAAATGGCATTAAGAGAATGGATAAAGATTTCCCCACCCCATAATACGATAACTTGGGGTCACTTGATGAATTTGATCAGCAGTAGTTTCAGAAGAGACACAAACAAGTAAGTGGGGTGCTGGGAATAACAGGGAGCCTACTAGAGTTCTTTGAGGATGGTTTGGGGAAGAGAAGGGTTATATTCATAATGGACTGAATGTTTTGGAATACAAGTTATGTTATAGCACTGTTCAAAATACATAATAACTGTAATAAAAAGGGTTAGACAAACACATAAAAGGATAGATCTACCAGTGGGTAGGAGCCCTGAAAGCTGAATAGAATTTCCATGGTCAGAGGCGGTATGAATATCAGAGACAGCGGGTAGGTATACAATGGAGGAAGGGGCTATTTCTTTCATGTCTTCTTTCCAGAGGCATTTGACAGGCCAGTGTTAGAACCAGGCCGCTGCATAGATGGACCCTCAGTCTGATCCAGCGGTACTCTTCTCAATCTGATGTGGCAGTACACTACTTTGCCAAAGGAAGAACTGTCATTACTGTCTGTTTGGTAATTTAATTGGCAGCTTACGAGTACCACCACTCCAAAGTGTGAACTCTCACCAATATTTTAATATTTTTGTTAAATAAATGTGTTTTGATTTGATGAGACAGCTGTTCAGTTTCAATAACTAGGATTTTTGTTATTTTAGAGGTACAGCTCTTCTTTCTCCCACCCCAATATGCAAATCTTTTGCAACCTGTTCCTGGTCTGTATAATATGTTGACTTTACGTGTCGATTATATTTATAATTGCTATTGATGCACCAGATACAAATGCACTGTAATGCCACAATAGTGGAAGGGATGGGTAGAAGGGGTGGATCCTAACACACAAAACAATATTCTCGTCTTAAGGATGTAGTCGCCTTGTAACGAAATCTGTTCGCTCCCTCCTTTTCCATATGTTATAATAAAACAATCTGGAAGAGGCCTAGGAAGGGCTAATGTGTCCCTGAGGGATGGTTTGCTCTTTGAAAGGAACATATAGTTCAGCAACCAATGGATGCCCGACTTCATTCCCAGATGGACAGCACCAGGAGTCTGAGGCTGATTCCAAAGCAGAACTTTAACAGAGGAAACAAGGATGAATTGCCCTAAAGAGTCCAAAGTCTAAAGGTTTCTCAGCTTGGCTGGGTGGAGAACTTGAATCTCCGAGGGCTGCAGCTAGGTGTACAGGCAGAGAGAATCAGTTGTCTTTTTGAATTAGATGGAAGATTTACAGCCAGTTATCATACAAGGGCTGCAATCCGATACAGAATTAAGTGTTAAATCCAGCCATGCTTAACTGTGTGAGATTATGGCTGTGCGAGAATCGTGTTCTAAATGTACACCTAAAGGCATACGAAAGCTCCTAAGACAAATAATGATTTCCCCTCACTCTAATCTTACTCATTTGTGATGAATAAGTGGTCTACTCATGTGAACACTCTAATATGAAGGCAGCCAACTTGCGTGACTTTATGGAGTATCTCTGAAGACTGAAGGATTGCCTCTCAGGGTGGTTCCAGATGAGGCTTTTATTTTATTACACCATTGCCTTGCAGCACTCATGAATGTTTGTGGAAGAGCCAGTCATCGTCTTCTATTTGTAACCCTCCCATGTTTGCCCACCACTTCTTCCATCTTTTTCCTTACCACAGAAAATCTGTTAAGTGGAACAAAGCAGAGTAGCTGCATAATGCCCTCTGGCTGGTAACACTTGGAGCTCTCTGTCTGGAAACACCCTCGGACTATTTGGTGTGAGCAGAGCAGGTTGTCAGGTGAGCAAGGAGAATCGGTGCCACCATCTCTGGCACACTGGGTCCATCACTACATATCCAATAATTCAGAGGTGCAGTGGAGGCTGGCTCCAATTACAGTGGGGCAGTGAATCTGGGCCAGGTTTCAGTCAGAACCCTAAAGGAGCTGTCTAAGGTGTGGAAGCATCTTGGAGAGCTCCTTTAGAGTTCTGACTGGTTCTGACTGAAACCTGGAGCCAATTCACTGTCCCACTGACATCGGAGCCACCAGCCTGCACTGCAGAGATGGACATGACGAGAATCTGGATTTGCTGTTAGATCTCTGGGTGATTTTCAGTCGATCGGCATGATCTTTCTAATTCAGGCATGATCTTCAAAGCTTCACAACTTCAAATCTTTGAAGATCATGCCTGAATTAGAAAAAAAAAACATCACGGAGAAGCCCCGATTCTTCGAGGATAACGCCTTAATTAAAAAACACACATCCAGAGCAGGGGATAGGAGGGGGTAAAACTTGGTCTCATTTGAAGGGATAGAACAACCCCCTGCTCAATGCAGGAAGCCTGATTCCCAGGTGGTCGCCCATCCAACTACTGACCGGGGCCGATCCCCCCTTAGCATCTGAGATCAGGCAAGCACACGCAGGAAAACAGCACAGCACTCGAGTGTGAACCGAGCTCGTGCATTCGATGAAGCACTGCAACGGGGAAAATGGGTGAGTGTGAATAAGCACGTTTTAATGCGAGAGCGTTTGGCAGGCGCAATGTAGATGGGCCCTAGGAGTGATTTTTTGTGTGCAAAGTGATTTTTTGTGTGCAAATTATAGGGTTGTGCATGTGTTCAGGGGCACACTATTCCTTACTTCTATCTCTGTCTCCCCCTCACCCCCTCCACTACACCACCACCATGTTATACCTGGCTCCAGTTGGTGGAGTTCTAGTAAAAAACAAAGTAGCTCCCACAAACCTGAGGTCTGCCCACGAATGCATTGTCTGGGAAAAGCTGAAGACCAACTGGCAGATGTGTAGCTGCTTGAACGTACCCTGCAATTTGTGGTGTATGGGGTCAGTGTGGTTGTGACTGTCGTTGACAGAGTGTGTCTGTGATTTATTGTTCTCCTACTGATTATTTAGGGCTGCCTGCAAACAGATGCAGGCAAGCCCCATTTTGTGTTCTCAGTTCTTCTAGAAGTTGCAGTAAAGGAAGCCACAGAAAACCCCCACTCCTGACTCCTGTCTCTTTCTAGCCAAAGAAGGTGGAAAGGACACAACAGTGGCAACAAAGGTGGGATACTAGCCTCATCAAGCCTAGCCTCATCTCTGGAAGCAGAGAGAGGAGTTGTAAATAAAGAAAAAACAAAATAAGGCCTAGTCACAGTGAGTAAAGACAAAGAGGAAAAAAAGTCACAGCAGGATGGCAAGCTGTATTGGAAAGATTGAAATGTTTGATAGTGCAACAGATGATTCCACATTATATACCGAGAGAGTTGAACAGTTTTTTTTTAAGCAAATGAGGTTGCTGCTAAAAAAAAGTGCCAGTTTTACTAGGTGTTATGGGAAGCAAAGCATACAGTTTATTGAGAAGTTTAACTGCTCCACAAAAACCCTCCCAATTCAGCTTTGCAGAATTAGTAAAAATAATCCAGGATCATTTGGCACTAAAACCTTACTGATTGCAGAGTGCTTCTGATTCCATAAATGAAACCAGCAAGAGGGAGAGTCCCTTGCAGCATATGTAGCCGAACTTAAAAAGTTATCTGAGCATTGCCAATTTGCTGAGGTGCTAAATGATACACTGAGGCTTTCTTCACACGGAGCTACAGGGAGAAGGAGGGGGAAAGGAAGCGGATGAAAAAGGGAGTTGTGATCCTATATTTAAAACGGAAGCAGAACGCCCTGTTTTAAATGTAGGATTTTAGTCTGGTGTAGAGATGCCCTGAGAGACTGGCTGGTCTGTGGAATTCTAAAAGAAACCATTCAGAAAAGACTCTTAACAGAGGAAGATTTAACATTTAAGAGAACAATTGAAATTGCTATATCCATGGAAACAGCTACCAGAGATGCAATGGAGTTGCAGTCAAGAGTAAAAGCAACCGTGAATAAGCTTGCAATAACATACAAACATACATACAAACATACATACCCCTTCATGGATCACTGCCTTGTTGTGGTGAAGGGGCTTGCGTAACTCAGTGAAGCCATAAGCTATGCCTTGCAGGGCCACCCACGACGGACAGGTCATGGCGGAGAGTTCTGACAAAATGTGGTCCACTGGAGAAGGAAATGGCAACCCACTCCAGCATTCTTGCCAAGAAAACCCCATGGAACGTATCACAAGGCTAAAAGATATGATGCCGGAAGATGAGCCCCTCAGGTCAGAAGGTGTCCAATATACTACTAGGGAAGAGCAGAGGGTATTTCCAAGTAGCGCCAGAAAGAGTGAAGCGGCTGGACCAAAGCCGAAAGGACACTCAGCTGTGGATGTGTCTGGTGGTGAAAAGAAAATCCGCTGCTGTAAAGAACAATATTGTTTAGGAACCTGGAATGTAAGATCAATGAATCAAGGTAAGCTGGAGGTGGTCAGACATGAGATGGCAAGATTGAACATCGACATCTTGGGAATCAGCGAACTAAAATGGACAGGCATAGGCGAATTTAATTCAGGTGACCATCATATCTACTACTGTGGGCAAGAATCCCTTAGAAGAAATGGAGTAGCACTCATAGTCAACAAAAGGGTGGGAAAAGCAGTACTGGGGTACAACCTCAAAAACGATAGAATGATCTCAGTACGAATCCAAAGCAAACCATTCAACATCACAGTAATTCAAGTCTATGCCCCAACCACTGAGGCTGAAGAAGCTGAGGTTGATTGGTTCTATGAAGACCTACAACACCTTCTAGAACTAACACCAAAAAAAGATGTCCTCTTCATCATAGGGGATTGGAATGCTAAAGTAGGAAGTCAAGAAATCACCAGGATAACAGGCAGGCATGGCCTTGGTGTACAAAATGAAGCAGGACAAAAGCTAATAGAGTTTTGCCAAGAGAACACGCTGATCATAGCAAACACTCTTTTCCAACAGCACAAGAGACGACTCTACACATGGACATCACCAGATGGTCAATATCGAAATCAGATTGATTATGTCCTTTGCAGCCAAAGATGGAGAAGCTCTATACAGTCAGTCAAAACAAGACCTGGAGCTGACTGTGGCTCAGATCATAAGCTTCTTGTTGCAAAATTTCGGCTTAAATTGAAGAACGTAGGGAAAACCACTAAACCGTTCAGGTATGACCTAAATCATATCCCTTATGAATATACAGTGGAGGTGAGGAATAGATTTCAGGGATTAGACCTGATAGACAGAGTGCCTGAGGAACTATGGATGGAGGTCCGTAACATTGTTCAGGAGGCAGCAACTCAATCCATCCCAAAGAAGAAGAAATGCAAGAAAGCCAAGTGGCTTTCTGATGAGGCTTTACAAGTAGCTGAGGAAAGAAGGGAAGCAAAAAGCAAGGGAGAAAGGGGAAGATATATCCAACTGAATGCAGAGTTCCAGAGAATAGCAAGGAGAGACAAGAAGGCCTTCTTAAATGAACAATGCAAAGAAATCGAGGAAAACAGTAGAATGGGAAAGACTAGAGGTCTCTTCAAGAAAATCGGAGATCTCAAGGGAACGTTTTGTGCAAAGACAGGCATGATAAAGGACAAAGAAGGCAGGGACCTAACAGAAGCAGATGAGATTAAGAAGAGGTGGAAAGAATACACAGAAGAACTATACAGGAAAGATCTGAATGTCCCTGATAGCCATGATAGTGCGGTCACTGAACTTGAGCCGGACATCCTCGAGAGTGAAGTCAAGTGGGCCTTAGGAAGCATTAGTAACAACAAAGCTAGCGGAGATGACAGTATTCCAGCTGAGCTATTTAAAATCCTCAAAGATGATGCTGTTAAAGTGCTGCATTCAATATGCCAACAAATTTGGAACACTCAACAATGGCCGCAAGACTGGAAAAGGTCAGTTTACATTCCAATTCCAAAGAAGGGCAACGCCAAAGAGTGTTCAAACTACCGTACAATTGCGCTCATTTCACATGCCAGCAAGGTGATGCTCAAAATCCTACAAGCTAGGCTTCAGCAGTATGCGAACCGAGAACTACCGGAAGTACAAGCTGGGTTTCGAAGAGGCAGAGGAAATAGAGATCAAATCACCAACATTCGCTGGATCATGGAGAAAGCAAGAGAATTCCAGAAAAACGTCTACTTCTGCTTCATTGACTACGCTAAAGCCTTTGATTGTGTGGATCACAACAAACTGTGGCAAATTCTTAAAGAGATGGGAGTACCAGACCACCTTACCTGTCTCCTGAGAAACCTGTACGAGGGTCAAGAAGCAACAGTAAGAACCAGACATGGAACAACCGATTGGTTCAAAACTGGGAAAGGAGTACGACAAGGCTGCATATTGTCACCCTGCTTATTTAACTTATATGCAGAGTACATCATGAGAAATGCCGGGTTGGATGAATCACAGGTCGGAATTAAGATTGCTGGGAGAATTATCAACAACCTCTGATATGCAGACGATACCACCCTAATGGCAGAAAGCGAAGAGGATCTAAAGAGCCTCTTGTTGAGGGTGAAAGAGGAGAGTGCAAAAGCTGGTTTGAAACTCAACATTAAAAAAACTCAGATCATGGCATCTGGCCCCATCACTTCCTGGCATATAGAAGGGGAAGAAATGGAACCAGTGACAGATTTTTCTTTCTTGGGCTCCAAGATCACTGCAGACGGCGACTGTAGCCATGAAATTAAAAGATGCTTGCTCCTTGGGAGGAAACCTATGGCAAACCTAGACAGCATAGTAAAAAGCAGAGACATCACCTTGCCGACAAAGGTCCATCTAATCAAAGCTATGGTTTTCCCAGTAGTAATGTATGGCTGTGAGAGCTGGACTATAAGGAAGGCTGAGCGCCAAAGAATTGATGCTTTCGAACTGTGGTGCTGGAGAAGACTCTTACGAGTGCCCTGGACTGCAAGGAGGTCAAATCAGTCAATCCTAAAGGAAATCAACCCTGACTGCTCATTGGAAGGACAGGTACTGAAGCTGAAACTCAAATATTTTGGCCACCTAATGCGAAGAGAAAACTCTCTGGAAAAGACCCTGATGCTGGGAAAGACTGAAGGCAAAAGGAGAAGGGGACGGCAGAGGATGAGATGGCTAGATAGCATCAGCGATGCAATGAATATGAACTTGAGCACACTCCGGGAGAGAGCGCAGGACAGGAAGGCCTGGCTTGCTATGGTCCATGGGGTCACGAAAAGTCGGACACGACTGAACGACTGAACAACAACAACATACAAACAGAGAGTAACAGGTTCAAATGAACTGTGCTATCTGTGGCAAAGATTCACACACACCAGCTCAATGCAGATTTAGAGGTGAAATATGCAGAAAATGCAATAAGGTGGGACATATTCAGAGAGCTTGTCATTCAGAGAAAAGCCAACCATCTGCTAGTGGAAGAGATAAAGATAAATGACCACTTTAAAAAGCATGCAGAGGAGCATGCTATAGATGAAGAACCTGATAATGAAGGCGAAACAAGGCTAACTAGGCTGGAAATGTATAACATAAAGAATGGAATAAGATAAGCGATATGGCTTGCACCAGAAGTGAATGGCAAAATAATATCAATGCAATTGGGCGCTGGTTCTGCTGTATCAGTTATATAACAACGTGAATTTGAGCAGCATTTCAAACATGCTAAACTAAGGCCTTCAGAAATACAATTACAAAGTTATACTGGACAAAAAAATAATTTCCATTGGAATGAAGCCTATAATTGTGAGATATGATAACCAGAAGAAGATATTGAACTTATATGTTGTGAGAACAGGTGGACCAGCACTCTGGGGTGAGGGACGTGCCACACTCCCCATGTTGGACTCGACTGAGAGTAGGGTGAAAAAGGTATTGGATGATATTTTGCCTGTGTTCAAAGCTAGCATCAGCACACTAAAGCACATCAAAGGTAAAATAGTGTTACAAGAGAATGCCACACCCAAGTTTCACAATGCCTGCCCAGTTCCATATGCCATATGCAAAAAAGTGTACGCTGGATCACATGAAAGCTGAGGGAATTCTTTCAAAAGTTGATTGGAGCCCATGGGCTACACTTGTGGTTCCCGTAGCAAAGAAGACTGGAGCTGTCAGAAACTGTGGTGATTTTAAAAGTACCATTAATCCAGTATTACAGGCTGAACAGTATCCATTCCCAGAATTGACGATATTTTTGCTAACCTAGCTGGGGGAGTGTTTCAGCAAAATAGATGTGGCAGAGGTTTGTTTACAAATGGAAATGGAGGAAGATTCTAAGTTGTTTCTCACCATAAATACACACAAAATACTATATCATTATAACAGACTTGTTTTTGGAGTAGTATCAGCACCAGCGCTTTGGCAGAGAGCGGGGCTACAAGGCTATCCAGGCACCCAGTGCTACTTAGATGACATCGGTGTCATCGGAGCAAATGACGAGACGCATCTGCAAAACCTGAAGGCATTCTGCAGAGATTGGCAGACTATGGACTCAAAAGCATGATGTGACAAATGTGAGTTCTTTAAACCTAGTATTACATACTGTGGTCACGCTACTGATGTACAAGGCCTATTAAAGCGTGCAGGCAAAATCCAAGCAGTTGCGAATGCTCCAAGGCCAAAAGACATATCACAGCTGTGATCCTTCTTAGGATTTGTTAATTATTACAACAGATTCCTGCCCAACTTAGTCTCCATGTTACATCCCTTGGACACTTTGCTACAAGTGGGGAGGATGTGGCAGTAATCAAAACAGTGACTGTGAACACGGTTTCAAGGAAGGGAAGAAAATGGTGACATCAGACCTACCAGTGAAGCTAGCTTGTGATGCCTCGCCATACGGCATTGGTGTGGTTATGTCACACATCATGAAAGATGGCAGTGAACGAACGCCCAATACCTTTTGCATCTTGCTCACTCACAGCTGTGAAGAAAAATTATGCTCAGATAGACAGGGAAGCCCTGAGTCTGGTTTGGGGAGTTAAACACTTCAACCACTACCTGTATGAGAGAGTTTACCCTAATCACTGACCACCAGCCACTATTGTCCATTTTCAATCCACAAAGGGGATTCTGCTTACAGCAGCCCGAGTGCAGCAATGGGCATTGTTTCTTGGAGGGCACCAATACAAAATAGAATTTGAGAGGACACACAGTCACGCTAATGTGGATGGATTGGCCTGTTTACCCCTGGAGGGTGAAAAAACTGAGACACATCCATCAGGTGGAGATTCCTTTGACATGTTTTGTCTCACAGGGATTGAGAGTCTTCCTGTCACAGTGGAGATGATACAAAGCAACTACAGAGGAGAACACAAGTGGGTAGCTGAAAAAATCAAAGAAAGGACTGGACCTCTCTCTTTTACTGTAGAGATTGCTCCCAACAATATCTGGAGACTATGCATCGACCAGCTGAAGAGATCAGTGGGGCAGATAGAAGAATAGCATCAGATGTGGCTGGAGTTCCAACTTCAATTTCTGAACTACCACCACTCTGCTGGTGGTTGCTCCACAGTTGTCCGTATTGCCAGTCACACTGAGTGTTTCTCCCTGTAGTGACAGACGCTACCCCACTCGAATAACAAAGCCACCAGAATGGCTCGATTTGTAGATATACTGTGGGTTATGTCTAGGGAGCAGGAATGTAATGTATTGGGTTGGTGTTGATTCAGTGTGCGTGTGATCTATTGTTTTCTTTTTGATTATTTAGAGCTGCCTGCAAACAGATCTGGGCAAGCCCTATTTTGTGTTCTCAGTTCTTCTCAGTTCTTTACTTTTGCTCAGTAAAGCAAGCACCAGAAAAATCCCAGTCCTGTGTGTTTCTAGCTAAAGAAGGTAGAAAGGACATAACACAATTCAATAACAGACCATTCTAAACGTTGCTACCAACTCAGGCCAAGACTTGGAATAATATATATATAGTTTTCCCCTTCCTTTCTGGAGTATAAACGGTGGTGGTGGTGATTATGGAAACTATAGTATGCAGCCAATTTTAGATTTATTTCCTTTATCTTAATCTTAGATGTATTATTGGATACCTGATGTGGTTTTTGTTTTCCTTTGAATGTAGGGACCAGCTAAATTTCCTTTTAATTCCTTACAACTTTGGATTGTAAAGACTCAGTGATGCAGATATATGTTGTTATGTGCTGATATTACTTGAATTGTGAGAAAGCAACATGTTTAATCAGTTCTACATTAACTAGAATTAATTAAATGTTGAAGGATTATTCCAGCCTAGTTGAGTTTTACATTGTATTGCCTAAGGATGGCTGCTCAAACCTGGTGCCCTCCGGATGTGTTGGACTACAACTCCCATCATGCCCAGCCAGCATGGCCATGGGGGGGCTCAACCCATATTTTAATCCACATCTGGAATCATACCACTCTGTTTCACAGCATCTGGATATTTCTATAGAAAACTAGATGGCAGTGAGAAGAGTTTTAGGTTCGTTTTCGATGCTGAGGGAGATTTTTTTTTTTGTATGAAGCAGCATTCAGTTGTATAAGCTCCAGCCTGTGTTTTGAATTGGTACAGCCCAGACACAGTTTATCACCTCAGTGAGAACTAGGCCTTAGTTTAAAAATATGTGTTTTTTCTTCAAGGATGGCTCTGCTTAGTGGAGGCCGGTGGCTCTGATTTTGGTGAGGCTGTAAATCCATTCTGGATTTCAGCCAGAACCAGCTAGAACTTGAAAGCAGCTATCCAAGGTGCTAAATCCTATCTCCAGAATAGGTTCAGCACCTTGGATGGCTCCTTTAGAGTTCTGGCTGTTCTGACAGAAACCCTGAGTGGATTTACAGCCCCACCAAAATTGGAGCCACCAGCTTCCACTGCCTCTGCTATTATATAAAAGAAGGGAAAAGATGGCGCCTCCACCCACCTCCATTTCGTTTACAGACACCAACTGCACAGCGTTGAATCTCAACACTAATGGCAGGTTAATGTTCTCCATTAACTAGCTTATGTGGCACACATGTTCCTGTTATCGAACACCTCACCGCAACTCCCTTCCCACCCCACCACACAGAATCTACTGAGCTGCCCCACTCTGTATTATGGCAGAGCTAGACTTGATGCAAGATTTAGGAGAGGACAATATATTTGCTGGCAGTTTACAAAATAATTCAAACTGGAGAGGAGGGCTGAAGCAAGATGAAAAATAGTGGACATTCTTCCATCTAACACTCTGGAGAGCCACAATCATTCAGTGCAGACAGTTCATGGCCCAATGGTCTAATGTGGTATAAAGGTGCAATCCTATGCATTCTGGCTGAGGAATGCTGAGAGTTGTAGGACTTTTTTTCTGTCTAAACGTGCCTAGGATTGCACCCTAAGGCAGAGTCCTATGCTTCCAGGTGGGGAAATATTAAAAAGCATGTGGAGGAGGCAGAGGGAAAAACAAGCTACTTGGCTCATCAAACAAGCTGTTTGGATCTCAGCCTGTATTAAGGGAAGGAATGGTGCTGAAACCCAGACCCTTTATTACACTCCAGAATCTGATGAACCTTTATGCAATGGAGTGAACCAACACTTCAAATTGTCCTATAGATCACAGATAAGATTTTCAACTTTTTCTTTTTTTTACCATGACCTTTGAAACTTTTTGCTTGGTACCACAACTAGAATCTATTCTTTTAATAACATGCAATTAAGTAATTTGTTCACTATAGATAAAATTGTTCTGAAGAAGTTATTGCTTAGGGTAAAAGTAAATGAATGAAAGCTGGAAAAGCTCCAGGGGCAAATTGGCAATAAAAGTCTGACAAAGCGTTTTTGTTAATCTGTAATGGCCACAATCTGACACTTAAACCCATTGAACTTAATGGGTTTACATGTGCTAAACTGTATGATAGATTATGCCTCTTATGTGCAAGAGAGAATTCTAGTATTTAACTCTGAAAATTAATTAGCATTAATGTTAGAAAATATTATTTACAATCGATGCAGGTGTGAATACATGAAGCTGCCTTATATACCAAGGTAGATAATTGGTCCATCCACTCCAGACTAATCTGACTAACACTGGATCTCCAGGGGTGTGAGGACATCTCTACATTAAAGGAAAATCCAGGAGCCCACCGGAGCATTTTCTTCCATCTCTGTAGTGCGATGAAAATTGGCTCATTAGACAAGGAATGTAACAAAACGTCCTTTCTCGCTAGTAGCCCATATATCTTTCAATGAAAAACAGTGCCATCTAGTGGCTGAAAATAGCAGTGCCCCCCATTGTATTTACCTCATTTAAACTGGGTTTTTTTAACTACACTTTTTGCCGGGGATAGCACAGAAGAGGCCCTGGATGACGACAGCGTCATGTAGTATACCCGCAAAATTCCATGGGTGGCCAGCCACAAGTGCGCTGCCTCATGTAACAACAGCCTGAGAGTCTCAGATAGGGTGGCCACTTAATGCATCACCCACAAAGAGGACAAAGGAGATCACAGACTTGTATAAAAGTCATGTATGCTAATTCATACATACAGTTGCAAATTTAGAGATAATTGCTGTAATTTAAATAGAAATACAGTACACCTCGCCATAATGTGAAAGACTGGGGCTGGTGTGCCTGCTCTGTCTGCTGCCCAGCTGCTAAGTGTTGATAGGCAACTCCTGAACTCCCTTCTTATGGCTCTTTCACTTTAAACCTGACTTTGACTGGACTGTCTTTCAAAGAGGATGCCTTTAAACAGAGGATTGTTGTCCGTGAAGTAGGTCACATGGCCACCCTAGGCAGAGGTCTTACCCAGATTTGCCATTTATGATCCTTTTAACTGGAGATGTCGAAAACTGAGCTTGAGAACTTCCATGGACAAAGTATGTGCTCTATGCTACTGAGCTATGGCCTGTTCCTGAGGCTCTCATGAACGTCCAGTATTTAGTCGCTCTATAACTACTTCCATATTTAGTTTTTCAACTTTTACATATACAGTATACCTGCAAGCACAAGTAGGCAAGCTGGCAATGCCCTCCACATGATTTCAACAATTACAACTCCAATACTTCTTTACTAGCTAGGGCTGATGGGAGTTGTAGTCCAAACAATATGGAGGCTGACAGATTGTCTACCCCTGCATTAAAGCAACAGGCATATCTGCACCGCATGCATAAACTGGTTTTGTAGTCATGGCGTCTCCCCCAGGCAATCCTGGAAAACTAGTGCTGTGAGGCACCTGTTGAGTACACCTGAGCACAACTACTCAGAGTAGTTGATGAACATTTTGAGCGGTGAAGAAGAATGCCTTCCCTTTTAGGCATTCCTTGTGAAAATGTTGTTATTCGATCTCTAAAGCATGCCCCTCAATGAAATCAATATCATATAGACAAATCTGATTGGCTACATAACAGTTTGTGATGTCATTCAACTCACTGTGTGATCCCTGGTTGTGTGGGATAGCTGAATCCATGTAAGAAGAAAAATCAACAACCATGGGACAAGAATGCATCCTAAGTAGAAGCAGCCACAGGAAAGCATGGCATTGAATGGTATTGGCAAATGGTGAATAGTTAAGCCTCTTAAGTGTTTGTCAGCAAGAATTTCTAACCCATTGAAATGGCTAGTTTCTGCCCCAAAATCAAAACTGGAGAATATTCAATGAGAGCTGTTTACCAGAAATGTTTCAGAACCCTCACCAAACTACAACTCCCTGGATTCTTTGTGGAAGCTGTGATGCTAGAATCAAACCAATATAAGTTTGCAGCATGGAGGTAATAAGTGGGGATATGTAAAGACCAAATATGCAGTCAGTGCATGGGGCAAATGATCATGCAGTGTGTAATGTTCTGTGATCCTATTATTCTCTGACCTTCTCTGCCTGAACTAACAAAAACAGACACAGAGACAGTAACAATTCTACAACCTCACATTCCACACCATGGTAAATAATGCATCTGGTAATTTTGCCCTCAGTGCCATGCAGGCTACCAATATCTTTTATTTTAAAAGGAGCCAAGCACAGATTAAGACACATATACACATTCTCAGAGCATTATAATAGCACTAGGAAGCTGGGCACTTACTCTATAGCATATCCATCCTTCAGAGGGAGAAAGTGACATATCAGGGAAGGATAAAGAGACAACCAGGCACAATGGAAGTATTGTCTAATAAGTCACAGCTGCATGAAACCCAGAAATTTAATGGGTAAAGTGTCTCCTGTCATTAAAATAGAGTGAGAGGGAAAGCTTAATGTGTTAAGTTCTTGCATGTTAAGCAGCTGTCAAAGGCTCAAAGGACAGCAACCAATATAGCATTAATAAAAGCTGTCCCACTCACATGTATCAGAACCATATTGCAAAGAAGCAGGATGCCACAGCACAACAAAAGCCTCCCCCCAACCCCCTTTTTAACATGGATATTAAAAACACAACAGAAACTAGGGTACAGCCTCTGTTCTCTGGCTGTTTCTGTTGTGCCAATAGCTCCCACTGCTAGGACAACAGGAACTTCCTAAAGCAACCCCGGAAACAAGCAAAAAGGTTTGTTTCCAGAGCAGGGCAGGTCAGTGGAGCTCTCTGCTGTAAGCTCTGTTGAACTGCCCCACTCTGAACGTGAGTGTTCCTGCACATTTCCATTTGCTTCAGGATTCACCAGCTTCCTATTGCGCTAGTGGTGGGTCCTGCTAGCACACAGACAGTGGGCAGTGGACAAAGTTAAAAACACCACATTCTTATTTATTGCTTTATTCCATGCAATCTTCCGTTTTCCCAGAAGGAGATTGCTCAACAGTGTCACTGTCACAATCTGAGCATAAATCAGCAGTAGTACTGTTTGTTTATCACACAGTATCGTTATTAACTAGATTTTATTATCCCCTCCCCCATTAAAAATTAACCTATTGGATGTTATAACTCCTTTGGTTTCATTTATGCTTTTAATTGTAACATCACAAGACAAAAACTAAAATAAAAAAGCAAAAGATTAATAGAGGAAAGCCGGGATTCTTTCCCTGGTTTTTTCAACCAGGGGAAAAAAGTTAAGATTGTTTCTTCTGCATTCTCTTGTCTGTGTTCCCTTGTTAGGCCCTCATTCAACTCGGAGTGCTTCTGACTGTTCCAGGGTGAAGGAGATCTGGTTTGATTTCATGAGGGAGGTTCTAGGAAGGCACATTTCTGTGAAAGAAACAATCCAAGTGCAAGGGCAGCTTGTTGTACGTTGTACAAAGCTCTGTTTGTTTTGGCAGACTTTCCTGTGTGGGGCTGACTCTGGGCAGGGTTTTCACAGCCTTGATTCTAGCAACCGCAATCAACCTGTTACCAAGTTCGCCCTTGTGCTGACGTGGTTCTTTGGCTGCTAGGCGGTGTGACTTGCTCTGCTGCTCCCCAACCCAGGAGGCGCTTTTTCTTCTCACCTCTGACTGATGATAGAATGTTAATTTTCAGTCAGCTCCACAACTGAAAGGAGCAAGTGAGAAACTAACTGGAGTGATTTTGTGAGACTGGCATTGTAGCCATCCCTACTAAGAAAGGAAAATAACTTTAGGATGTTCATGCTTTTTCCTCATCCAGAATCCTAAGGCTACAGTTTTTTACTTAGAAGTTGCCAGTACATCAGCACTGTTCTACGTGGCAGTTAAACAAACCGGTAACACGAACCAGGCAGTTTAGCCAAAATAGTCCTGCCTCTCCAATCCAGGATGAGTTTTCTCTCACCTGTGAGTGACAGAACAAAAAAAATCAAAATGAGTACATCAGACGTGAAGATAGGTACGATAAAAAGCATTTTCTTTTGATTTGTAAGGTTCAGACTGCTAATATCATAGCTGTATTGTTTTGGTATTCAGCAAAGTGGATTAGGGTTGTGATTCACAAGCCAGTTAAAACAGTTAAAAATTCAACAGATTTATGTTGAATATTGGCCCACTGACTTGCAAGTAGAATCAATGGAACTCAAATCACTTTGAATTCAAGTACTGCAGCTAAATTGGTTTGTGGATCAAACTGTAGAGGGTAATCCAAAGATTAGACTCCATAGGGATCTGTGTGTTCGAACATCTCCTGCCTGATCCTCACTTTACTCAGAAGTTTTATTTATTTATTTTTAATACTTAGATACTGCTTAATATTAAAAAAAAACTCTAAGCGGTTCACATATAAATATTAAAAATCACATTAAATACACTATTCAAAATTATTTCAATTACAAGAACAATACAAATTTAATGGCTGGGAAGCAAATGGAGGGTAAATTTGCACACCAGCAGAAGCAGAGCAATTATTGCAGGTGCACAAATTCACCCTCCATTTACTTCCCAGCCATTAAATCTGCGTATTCCCAGTCCAAAATAATTGCGCAAATATTCCCAACAGTTTAAAAAAATGCCTTAGAGGTGGCAGATGGAATGGAGCAAATAGGGCGCCAGCATCAGCAGTACTTACACACACCCCTGCCAGTGGGGCACCATTCACTTGGTCCCATCCAGCCACCTCAGAGGTTTTTTTAGAACTGTCCAGGAACTACTGTAACTGCAGCAGTGAGTGCTCTGAAAGGGAGCTGCGAAAAGGGGTGGAGGGTGAATATCTCCCCTTTCTGGAGTAGCTGGAGAGTCAGGGAAATGTTGAAAGGACTCTGAGGAAAGTGTGGAGGACACTGAGAATGGTCAGCTCAACACTTAAAAGCCAGAGGATCATAGTGCCAAGGCGGAGATATTGTCCTTCCACTTCCCCACTTTGGTGCATTTACTCCTTTGGCTCCCCTGCCCCCCATTTTCAGTGCTTCTGACTTGTGCTGATGGGTGCCTCCTTTTCTTTACTATTAAATCTCCCCCGGTCCTTTAAATTTGTGTACATTAGCAGATATGCAGTCTTGCCCTGTCAATTTCCTTGCATGTTACCTACTGCACTTCCCTCCCTTGGACAGCTGAAAGAGACAAGGAAATCAACCAGGCAAACAAGAATGTACTTGCGTACTTGTACTGACAAAATAATAATAAAAACATTAAGCCCCCAATTGTGTATTTTTGAGGCTCTGAAAAAAAAAGGGGGGAACAAAAAAGGGTAATGATTGGAGCGGGGAGGGGGCCAGGGCAAGGAGACAAGACAGGTTCTGCAGCAAAGTCCCCTGGGATATGGGGGCGGCGGCTGGAGGGCTAAGCGGGAAGGAGAGGGAGAACAACCCATGGCAAGCCCGATCATCTGTCAGGCATACCGTGAACAACCCACATTGCATAGCTTGTTCACAGGGGTGGCTTAGTGTTACATGACAACTCGCCCCTTACATTCTCCTATAATCTCTGGCTTTGGGCTAATGAGACAATAAAATGATGGCATCCATATTCCCCAGTGTTTGTTCTTACATTGTTATTGAATACAATGTATTTTTCTTAGACTTCAATTAAAATTTGTTCAGGCTTCTGGAGAGTCAGGAATAATCGCTTCATAGGCCATATCTGGCCCAGAGCTAGTCAGTTAGCCATCCGCATTTTAACCTTTCAGGCTATACAGTCAGGGCCAGAAATATTGGAACAAGGATAACTGTTTTGGCAGTTGGCCTCTGCACACCACCACATTGAAGCTGAAAGGAAACACACCCAGATGGGAGCGAAGTCTGGACTTTCAGCTGTAATTCAAGGGGTTTGACAAAAGTGGGGCACTAACCATTCAGGAAGGACAGCCAGCGCCATACACACACACCCATCGTTGGTGGCTCATAAGTAATGGAACAAACCAACATCATTTCAAACTTAAGGATCACCTTTAATGCCTGGATGAAAATCCTTTGCAATCAATGACTGCCTGAAGTCTGGAGCCCATGGAATTGACCAAATGCTGAGTTTCCACCCTCGAGATGCTTTGCCAGGCCTTTACTGCAGCTGCCCTCAGCTCCTGCTTGTTTGTGGGTCTTTCTGCCTTCAGTCTTGTCTTCAGTCAGTGAAACGCATGCTCTATTGGGTGGAGATCAGGTGACTGACATGGCCATTGAAGAACATCCCACTTCTTTGCCTGGAGAAACTCTTGGGTAGCTCTGGCTGTATGTTTTGGGTCATTATCCATCTGCAATATGAAGCGGCGTCCTATCAGTTTGGCAGCATTCGGCTGAATGTGAGCAGAAAGTATAGCCCTATACACTTCAGAATTCGTCCTGCTGCTTTTATCACCGGTCAGGTCATCAATAAACATCAGTGACCTAGTTCCATTGGCAACCAAACATGCCCATGCCATAACATTGCCTCCACCATGTTTGACAGATGATGTGGTATGCTTTGGATCATGAGCTGTCCCTTCTCCATACTTTTCTCTTCCCATCATTCTGGTACAAGTTATTCTTGGTTTCATCAGTCCAGAATGGGCAGGCTTTTTTAGGTGTTTGCTGGCAAAGGCTAATCTGGCCTTTCAGTTCTTGAGCGTTACCAGTGGTTTGCACCTTGTTGTGAAGCCTCTGTATTTACATTCATAAAGCCATCTCTTGACTGTAGATGTTGACAATTACATGCCTACCTCTGCAAGAGCATTCTTGACCTGGCTAGATGTTGTGAAAGGGTTCCTCTTCACCATGAGCAGAATTCTGCAGTCATCAACTTTAGTTGTCTTCCATGGTCTTCCAGGCCTTTTGCTGTTGCTGAGCTTGCCAGTTCATTCCTTCTTTTTCAGGATGTTCCCAACTGTTGTATTGGCCACTCCCACTGTTTTTGAGATCTCTCTGATGGGTTTATTTTGTTTCCTCAGCCTAATAATGGTCTCCTTCACTCACATGGTCACCTCTTTGGACCTCATGTTGGGAGTTCTAGTGAACAGCTACCAAATGCAAATGTAACACTCAGAACCACCTCCAGGCCTTTTATCTGCTTGATTGGTCATGGGGTATCTAGGAAACAGGCCACACCTGTCCATGCAGCTGCTTGTCAGCCATTCATTCGATTACTTATGAGCCACCAACGATGGGTGTGTGTGTATGCCACTGGCTGTCCTGCCTGAATGGTTAGTGCCCCACTTTTGTCAAGCCCCTTGAATTACAGCTGAAAGTCCTGACTTTGCTCCCATCTGGGTGTGTTTCCTTTCAACTTCAATGTGGTGGTGTGCAGAGGCCAACTGCCAAAACAGTTATCCTTGTTCCAATATTTCTGGCCCTGACTGTACATGTGAAGTGGCAAGGTCATACTGTTTTCAAAAAGGGCAAGATCACAAAGGAGTAGTATGGAACTCATCCTAAATTAGCTTCAGCTTACTAGTGTTACATATGAACCTAAATACCTTAAGGAGTAAAGGAAAAAAAGGAGCTGTAGGAGACTTTTGGTCTGTTGAACCAACGAATTTACTCCTTGGGGTGGGGTGGACATTGACTCTTTAAAAAAATTAAAAATGCTGATCAGCAAATTAATCTTTGCTTTAGCTAGAAATGTATACTTGTTTTTAGCTAGTTTACTTGCTTTTAACTATGGGTGCTTCCAGACAAGGTTTTTAATGTGCAATCATCAGAGTCCAGATGTCATTGTTATCCTCCTGCATTTTCTCATCGCTTCTCCCATCTTTTTTCTCCCTGAAGAAAATCCATTAAGATGGAGCAGCTACACAGTGCCTTCTGTCTGTTAGCGCTAGGACTCCTGTCTGGAAGCACCCTAGGACTTCCGAGGGGCAGAAAATGCATATAAGATTATATTTATAGGGGCACCTATTATAGACCAAGAAACATAGAATCATAGAATCATAGAATAGTAGAGTTGGAAGGGGCCTACAAGGCCATCGAGTCCAACCCCCTGCTCATTGCAGGAATCCAAGTCAGAGCATCCCTGACAGATGGCTGTCCAGCCTCGTCTTGAACGCCTCCGGTGTGGGAGAGCCCACTACCTCCCTAGGTAATTGGTTCTATTGTCGTATTGCTCTAACAGTCAGGAAGTTTTGCCTGATGTTCAGCCGGAATCTGGCTTCCTGTAACTTGAGCCCATTATTCCATGTCCTGCACTCTGGGATGATCGAGAAGAGATCCTGGCCTTCCTCTCTGTGACAACCTTTCAAGTACTTGAAGAGTGCTATCATATCTCCCCTCAGTCTTCTCTTCTCAAGGCTAAACATGCCCAGTTCTTTCAGTCTCTCTTCATAGGGCTTTGTTTCCAGTCCCCTGATCATCTTTGTTGCCCTCCTCTGAACCCTCTCCAGTTTGTCTGCATCCTTCTTAAAGTGTGGTGCCTAGAACTGGACACAGTACTCCAGATGAGGCCTAACCAGTGCTGAGTAGAGGGGAACTAGTACTTCCCGGGATTTGGAAGCTATGCTTCTATTAATGCAGCCCAAAAGAGCATTTGCCTTTTTTGCAGCCACATCACATTGTTGGCTCATATTCAGCTTGTGATCGACAACAATTCCAAGATCCTTCTCACTTGTAGTGTTGTTGAGCCATGTATCCCCCATCTTGTAACTGTGCATTTGGTTTCTTTTTCCTAGGTGCAGAACTTGGCATTTATCCCTATTAAATGTCATTCTGTTTTCTGCCCAGCGCTCCAGTCTATCAAGATCACTTTGAATTTTGTTTCTGTCTTCCAAAGTATTAGCTATCCTGCCCAATTTTGTGTCATCTCCAAATTTGGTCAGGATTCCCTGCACCTCCTCCTCCAAGTCATTAATAAAAATGTTGAAGAGCACTGGGCCCAAGACTAAGCCCTGCAGTACCCCACTCGTTACCTCTCCCCAGTTTGAGAAGGTCCCATTGATAAACACTCTTTGATTCCGAATCTGTAGCCAACTGTGGATCCACCAGATCGTTGTTTCATCTAGCCCACTTTGAGCTAGTTTGCTCATCAGGAGATCATGGGGCACTTTGTCGAAAGCTTTGCTGAAGTCGAGGTATATGATGTCTACAGCATTCCCATGGTCCACAAGGGAGATTACTTGATCAAAAAATGAGATCAGATTCGTCTGGCAGGACTTGTTCTTGACAAATCCATGTTGGCTTCGAGTAATTACTGCAGTGTTTTCAAGGTGCTTACAGATGGATTGCTTTATCATCTGCTCCAGAATTTTCCCAGGGATTAATGTCAGACTGACTGGTCTGTGGTTTCCAGGTTCCTCCTTTTTACTCTTTTTGAAGATAGGGACATTAGCCCTCCTCCAGTCATCTGGCATTTCACCTGTCCTCCATGATTTCTCAAAGAGAATAGACAGCTGTTCTGTGAGACAGTGGCTCTGAGAGTTCTTCTGCCAGTTCCTTTATTACTCTAGGATGCAGTTCATCTGGCCCTGGAGATTTGAACTCATTCAAAGTCATTAGGTGTTCCTTGACCATATGCCTATCGATCTCAAGCTGCAATCCTGCCCCTTCAGCCTGTACTTCGCCTTTACCAGGGGGGTCATAGACCTTCTTTTGGGAGAAGACTGAGCCAAAGTAGGAAACAATGGAACCAAAGTCAGAGGTAGTTTGGAGAAGCTGCAAAACGCCAGTTGAACACAGCAAGCACTCCGAAATAAACCCAACACTTACCTTTTAAATATAATTATGCTGCAGGTTAACAGAGCACTTTTGCTTGCAAAAGGTCTCAGGTTCAATTCGTTATCTCCACTTAAAAGGATCATGTAGCCAGTAATGTAAAAGGCCTCTGCCAGAGAGCTGTTGCCTCTCAGAGCAGGCAATACCAGTATAGAAGGACAAAAAAGTCTGACCTGATATAAGGCAACTTCCTCAGCTGGATCCAGACTTAGTCATACTTAGAGTAAACCCACAGAAACCAATAGGGCTTGGGCTAGCCACAACTAACTTGAAACCTATTGATTTCAATGGGTCTTGTCTAGGTATGGCTACATATGGATCCAGCCCCCTATATTTCAGTGGCATCTGTCTTATTTATCTGCATATATAGAAATACAGGGAGCTTCTGTAAGAAGTATACAATGACTTTTCAGCTTGTAACAAAACACTCATGAACATTTCATAAGTGACAGCATCCACATTTTCCCCTACACTGAGATAAAGCTCCAAAGCTGCCCTATCCAATGGCACAATCTGCCAAATTCTACTGCTGTGCAATCCACATTAATTCCAAATGAGTGCAGTATTATTTTATCCATAGAATATGGTTCACATTCACCCTCTAGTGGCCACATATGCTTTAGAACATGCATTGTTGTACCTGCACATTAACATTGTCCGATTGATTATAGAACAAGGTTGCGACCTGTTTTGTTATCATAGCACAAATATTTTAACAAATGAATATGGAATGGCAACATAATTCAGTATTTTCAGTAGCATGAGTTCCATGGCCTGGGTAAGAAAAACAGGGATAATTTGCTGCTTCTCTGTTCCTTTTGTGACACTTTTGAATTTCTTCATGAATAGATCAGAAAAAACTTGAGATTAAAATTTTAGAATGTGGAAGACACGGACAGATTTGTCAATCCAGGCAGACAGTTTTGAGTGTTTAACTCTCAAAAGTCTAGGCATGAATCCGTGTTTGTGGTAATGAATTTTGCCACTGTTTTCTGAGAGACTCCTCATCCCTAGCAACTACATGCAACACGGCCCTAGATCAATTCCAGTTGGCTTTCAGGCCTTGTTTTGGAACAGACACTGCCTTGGGTGCCCTTTGGGATAACCTTTGCTGAGAGGGGGAGTACAACCCTTATAGATTTCTTATATAGACTTCTCAGCAGCTTTCAATAACAACCACACTATCCTTCTGGATAGGCTGTCTGGGCTGGGTTTTGGAGGTGCTGCGCTACAATGGTTCCACTCCAACTTGGATAGCCAATTCCAGGTGGCACTGGGGGATTAATTGCTCTGTGCCTTGGCAGTTATGCTACAGCAGAGCTGCAGAACCTTTTTATAAAGTGGGAAAATTTATAATTTATAATTTATAATCTCCGCACCAAGCCCTCCCTGCCCTTTTGAATGCTGCTATGTGCAAACAGCGATATCCAGCCCACCGCTGGCTGATTTACATAACCTTATTATGGTAAAGCATTAATTTTGTGCCTATGAATCATTCTACTTTCAAGAGATGGGAAGAAATACGGAAAGCATAGGAACCAGCAAGAAACTTGCATTCTTCCAAGGCAATTAGAGAACCAAAAAAGAGATACAGGCTGACTTTTTATGGACAGACACCTAAGGAGGAGAGCTGTGGAACAAGTGCAACTTAAAAAGTTATCTTGAACTAGACACAAAGAGTTTTTATAGAGCACTTTAATATACAAATAAATGATTAATAGAAGCAGATCTCATTCTTGGAGAGTCTATACAAAAAAATCAAGGAAAAGAAAGCAACAACATCCCAAACCTAAATAGACATTATATTCAGCATTCCACGTGTGTTGCAGCATTAAAGTAATACATTATAGAATATCAATATATAATAAAAATCACACCCTAAAAGCATGCATTTTATCCAGAAATCAAACCCAGTCACCATCTTGTATCACTGCACGGTACTCTGCAGGACTATAATCATATTGCCTAGTTCTTCAGTTCAGTTTTATTCAGCCATAGGCCTTGCAAAGAGTAAAATGGCAAAATATAAAAATAGCAAGGAAGGGAAGAATTACAAATCAAGCTTATGAAGTTTATTATTGTTATATATCAATACAATACATCAGTAGTGTGTGGGATTATCCCTTCAATGTTTATTCTAAAAACAACCCTATGAGGTAGGTTAGGCTAAGAGATAGTGACTAGCCCAAGGTCACCCAGCAAGCTTCATAGCCAAGCGGGGATTTGAACCTACATATCCCCAGTCTTCATTAGACGTTCTAGACACTACACTACACTGGCTCTGACAACTGTAGCAGTTATTTAAAAACAAGACACATGGATAAAATTGTTTTCCTTTGCCAGACAACAAAACTAACATATCATTAAAAGTTAGCACAGCAAACAGTCAGCATCGTTTGTGCCTTGAGGTTTTCAGCGCTGGCCATCTTGCTGCCGTCTTCGAACACCCCTATATGGCCATCTTGCCAAATGAAGTATCGCTGCCTCAGAGCATCGATACCTTATTGCAGTTGTGAGAGAACCCAGCCAAAAAGACAGTATGTCATACTGTTGTGGTGGGAGACCAAGTCTCCTCAGGGAAGAATAGAAGACGTCTAAGAATTGGTCCCTGGTCAGTAGTTGCCTGTTGCCATAGATGAAGAGCGGCCCTTCACCACATGGCCTTGCTGCCAAATAATTGTGGAGGGCCAGGACAGGGCAGAGCCATTGCTCCCTTGATCGTGCGTAGTGGAACACGGATCTTTCAGGGCCAGTCTCTGAGGCACGTATGTTGATGCTAAAATTGTCCTGATGGATCTCAAAGTCACTCAAGAGCAGGAGTTCTGGATGCAGAGTAACCGAGTTCTCAGCAACAATCTCTTCTGGCCAAAGTGCTGCAAAGAAAGACAGTAGGAAGACAGCCTGGAATAAGAGGCGCTTGTAGAAGCTGCTGCAGACAGTTTCCACTGCTCCCAACAGAGATCGGAGCACCTCAATGCTTAGCGGCCTTGGAAGTCCTCTTTGGCACTGCAAGCCTGCCACCATGCGACGGGTTAAGAAGTCCTGAAGAGGATCCTGGAAATTAAACATCCGGGAGATACAGGACAGCCCTGCTATGTACATAACCGTCTTGGGTGAAGACAAGCCCTGGGAATCCAGAGACACCATGAAGCCTCTGATTTGATTCCCTGGAATCGGCCAGGCTGAAGTCAATCTAGCTTCTTCTCAGAAGGCGATGAACAGACGTAAGCCCATGCTGTAAGCTTTCCAAACCCTGGAGTGCCCTGAATGCTCCACTAGTCTCAGGACTTCTAGAGGCCGAGGACCCAAGGGATGCTGCCTGAAGGCATGGCAGACTTGGCTTCCAGGAAGAGGCTCTGCTGGGGAAGGAAACAGAGAGAAAAACAAAGACCATCAGCAACAAGCTCATAGGTATGAAAAAGGTTGAGCATTTAATAGAGTGCTTTATGGCAAGGCTATAGCAATTAAAAACCTCTTTCTCTCTCACACAGGGGAAGGCATGCTTCTTCTAAGTTGATGACTGCTGCACTGCGTGTACATCGGCCTTGTATGTAACAACTCACTTGGTAATTCCAGACAATAAGGAATTCTATGAGTGAGTGGCTGGCAGAGGAGGGGCAGATCTCCCCATTCCTCCTCTGCCAGCCACCTTGGTAAAAGGTTTTTATTTTTTAGTAGTATACTAAGAGAGTTTTATCCTGCATTTCCAAGCTAGCTGTGGTGAAAGGCTTTCCTTCCTTCATAGCCACCACAGGAACGCAGGCTTCTAGCCTCTTAGCACACTAACACCTTTTGTAGGGTTATTGACAAGGCTGGTGCACATCATCTAAAAATAAGGGAAAGGAACAGAATGCTGGACTAGCTTGCTGAGGCTAATGGGAATTGGAGCCTGACAACATCTGGAGGACCATAGGTTCCCCACCCCTGCTGTAGGCTTCCATACAAATTGGTCCTCAACCTGGGGCATTGCTAGGCTTGGTGTCTGGCTCTGAATCTATTTCCCTCACCCCAGATCTATTCCTCAGAGCCCTGAGTATCTATCCATTGATGGCAAAGGAAGGCTTTCTTACCTTCATTGCCATGTGTGCGTGTTGCATTTTTAACAGATTGCAGCTGGGGAGCAAATGGTTAACCTTCTACACATACTAGAACAATCCTTCTCCAAAAATCCAACCCATGGCTATTAAGGTACTTTAAAAAAAATTCCATTGGTGCCATTGGGAGGTTTTTCCTGAGCTTAACTGGCACAAGAGTCAGGGTCATAAGAGGGATTCCCAGGGGGATCCCAGTTCAGAAGGGTTAACCCTCTCCTCCCTGCATGCTGTGTCATCCTCCCTCCCACAAGGCAATTAAACTTGTGGGGGGGGAATGGCCATTGGAAACTTTTCTTTCAGGCTTCATGGCATGAGTTACAGGCAATTTTCCTACAGGAGGGGGAGAGAGAGAGACAAGTGGGAGAGAAAAGTAGGGTTAGGACAGTGAGCGATTGCAAATCAATTGTAATTCAAGAAGAACTACTGATGGGGGGATGATCTGGGCTGGGCCTCAAATTAAAGAATTTGTTATTTGTAGTGACTTGGATAAGAAATTAATTAGCTTAATTAATTAGAGCCAGTGTGGTGTAGTGGCAAGAGTGTTGGACTAGGAGCTGGGAGATCCGGGTTCTAGTCCCCACTCGGCCATGGAAGCTCACTGGGTGACTTTGGGCCAGTCACACACTCTCAGCCCAACCCACCTCACAGGGTTGTTGTTGTGAGGATAAAATGGAGAGGAGGATAATGTAAGCCGCCTTGGTTTCCTTGCAAGAGGAAAAAAGGCGGGGTATAAATGCAATAAATAAAAATAAATAATAATAATAGCGTTGCCTTCTGTGAAATTTAAATAAATCCTAGAAATTCTAAATTTACATATAACCATATGCCAATTTTATGCAGATGTGTGTCTTACAGTCCTGTGCCCCAAATGTTTTAAGCACCAAGCACTGCCCTGACTGTTTGAAAACTGCTTTGCAATTTGTTCAGTGAGAAGCAGTATATAAATATTGCTAACAACAACAACATGGAGAAGTTGTACAACTGGCCATCATCCCCCAGTTAACTGGAACAGCCTGCTAGCAAAGCAGGCCTAATCCAGAACAAACTACTCTGCATTAAATATGCAACCTAACCCGATTTATAATAATTCCTACAAAATTCAGTGGGCCATTTGAAATGGGGCTAGGAAAACAACCTGAGGCGGAAGTCCCAGCTACACTTACTGGGAAATGAAGCTATAATCCTATAGAACTTACCTGGAAGTAAGGCCCATTGAACTCAATGGGACTTGCTTCAGAGTATACATGTACAGGATTGCACTGTGACTTCCAGTAAACTCAGTGAGACTTTAATAAACAGGCTTAGCGACCACCATTGTGCATTTCCAGTGGGAATGATCATGTATCAGATAGCTTTTTGATAACAATTCTCAAAGCAATCCTATACATGTCTACTCACAAATAAGCCCCATAGAAGCCCTAAGGATTTGTTTAAAACATAAGAGGCAAGGATAAGCACTGCATGTCCTTTCCCACAAGTTATTTTAAATTAAGAAAACGAAATATGTAATCTGCAACAGTATTAAGTTTGTTACCTATCTAGGAAATACTGTGCTTTCAGACCATAGTATTTGTGTTTTAACACTACATCCACTTCCGGGGGCGGGGAATTTTACAGTAAAATATTTCTTACATTAAGACCATTTACAGCACAATCGTATGCATATCTACTTAGAAACAAGTCCCATTGTGTTCAACCGGGCTTACTCCGAAGAAAGGGGGTTCAGGATTGCAGCCTTCGACTGAAAAGCACAATCCTATGCAGGTTTACTCTGAAGCAAGTCCCACTGACTCCAATGAAACTTACTCCCATGTAAGCGTACGTAAGACCACCTTATTTGGGAATGTTCCCCTTGTGGATGCGAGACGGGTGCTGATCCCTCGGTATCATTTAACTCCCAAGGCGAGTCTGCGTGAAACCTCCTGCCCGCCCGAAACACCCTTTTGCAGCCTGATCCAAACTGAGAAATAAGCCTCGCTCAGTTGAAAACGCTTTCTTCCAAGTAAGCACGCTTACATTCGCAAAAGTGAAATCCCAAACGGAACGAGACCTTTTTCTAAAGCCAAACACGGTGTGTGTGTGTTAAATTGTGCGCCAAACCCGCCATTTGCCTTGCGTCTGCACGAGTCCGTCAAAACTGGAGCTTCCAGGCGCCGTCATACTCTTCCTCCCAGGGAAAAGAGCACCCGCAAAAGGTGCGCGTGTGTGGGCCGACGGGAATCACAGACACACACCTCAGAAACCTAAGCCAACCCCCCTTCAAAAGACGCTCCCACCTCATCGACACCTTGCTTTTGCGGAGCTGAGGGGTTGTTATAAATTAACAGCTGCCGAGGATGGGGGGCGGGTCGGATGAGACCCCTCCCCGAGTTCGTTGTCCCACGGCGGGAGAGTGGAAGCCACTCCTCCACGCGGCGGGTCCCGTTCAAGTTCGTCCCGTCCCCCTTTATTTAAAAAAAAAACTATACGAGGGCAAACTAGGCGACCCTCGATAGAGAAATCCCCTCAGCGCCTCCTCCCATGAGCGCATGCCCGGAAAGAGCCTCGGGCTCTCTAGAGCCGCCGCCGGGGCCAGGGCACCGCTCCGCCCCCCGCCCTCTTCCCTCGCAGCAGAAACCCAGTCAGCGGCGCGCCCCTCCTGCGCATGCCCGGGGTTTGAAACCCAGTCAGCGGCGCGCCCCTCCTGCGCATGCCCGGGGTTTGAAACCCAGTCAGCGGCGCGCCCCTCCTGCGCATGCCCGGGGTTTGAAGGCCCGGCGGGAGAGGGAAAGCGGGCGCCGCCGGCACGCGCCGGCGACAGCTGCACCCCCTGCGCGCGCCCCTGCCCGGCGGCTCCGGGCGCTCACCGCTCGAAGCGCGGGGTCCTTGTCTCCCGCCGCGGGCAGCCCCGCGCTTCGGCCTGGTCGCGGCGGACCGGCTGCCCCCGGACTGGCGCCCCGCGCCGCCGGGATCGCCGGCCTCGTGGAGGAGAGAGGCGCGGGGCCCTCCGCCCGAGGGGGCGAGGCGGCCCGGCCCGCCTGGCGGAGGCGCGCTCGCGAGCGGGCCTCCTGCAGCCGCCCGAAGGGGGCTCCCGGGAGAGCAGCAGCCGCATCTCCCAGGAGGGCCGCGGGGCCTCCGCGGCTGGCGGCGGCCGGCGCTCATCCGCGCTGGAGGCGCGGGCAGGCGCACGGCGGGAGGCGCTTGCGATGGGGCGGCGGCGGCGCCCGGAGGGAGGCGGGGCGGCGCGGGGCGGCTGCGCGACGCTCGCCGTGCGGGCGGCGCGGCCCGAGGCCGGCTTGATGGCCGAGCGGGACGTGGCTGCGAGCCAGCGAGAGCGTGGGCGCTTGCCTGGTTCTCCCCGGCGGGCCCGTTTCGGCTGAATAGGAATGACGGGCGGGCTGGACTCGCTATTGGTCGCCTTGTTCATTGTGTCCGTAGTTTGTTCCCACTCCAGCCGGCTTCCTGGAGGGTCAGGCAGCTTACGTTCGACTCCTCCGGGCATGGAGATCTGTTGACGAGGGCTCGGTCCTAAATGCATTTAATTATTTAAATAAATGGCCGCCCCTGAGAGAAACAACTTACTCTGCAACCGTTTATATGAATATTTGGCTAATCAGCCTCAACCGACCCTCAGTCATTTCCCCGCTGTTGGTGCTGGTAGATTTTCTCGCCCATGTTTTATTTTAATTAAAAACAAGTAAAGTCTACAGGAATTTTTTTAAAAAATTCTCTTTCTCAAGCCAGATGGTACTCTGAATATTTTTCAACGTTTTTCTTCCCCCACCTCATAAAAATATTACATGCAAATTTGAAGACTGAAAGTGATACAGTTGAAATGTATCTTCAGTGGCAGCAGGGGCAGTGCTGGGCAATTAAAAGATTTGGGGCCCTGGCCTGTGTGTGTGTGTGTGTATATATATATATGCATTTTAGAAATATTCACTAGAATTTATTTAAATTTCACAGAAGGCAAAGCCAGCCAATTCATTTCCCCATTTATTTATTTTATCTTGTTTTTCAAACAATTGTTGGCTTCCAATGTGGTTCACATCAATGAAAAAGCTAGACAGGCCCTGCCAAGGGGCTTACAAACTAAAATGAAAAGACATACAAGAGAAAAGGAGTAGAGGGGAAGAGGAGGAAGATCAGTTTTTCAAGGCCAGAATAAGGTGGGGACTTATTAAGTAATCTGCACCCTGCCCCAGATCATTCCAAAGTTCCTCTTCATTTACAATCCCCCACCCCTTTCTCTCTCTCTCTCTCTCTCTCTCTCTCTCTCGGAGGAAAATTCCCACACCCAATACATTTAAGCATAGAAGAAGAGCTTCCAGTGATGTCAATGGAAGGTTTTTTTTTCTAAATTTAATTGCCATGTAGGGCAGTGTTGCAGAACTCAGAGTCAGAGAGACCACGGAGTGAAGGAAAAAGAGTTTATTTAACGCGCGGGCTTAAGGCTGGAATCATTTCCAAAGAGCCAAAAGCCCCGATTTACATCAGCACATTGTTTTTATAGATATTGTGACACATAGGAAACGGCTCCTCCTCTCCCTCCCGTGTGGGGTTGCAGTCCTCAACATTTCTTCTCCTAGCACCATTGTTTATAATACAAGAAATAGGTTATAGGGTAGCCATGATAAGCAGAGAACAAGATATACAATTCTATGACCTTGGCCTTTGTTGACAATATAAGAAATTCCTGTGTCTCGTCAGCTTACAAACATATATTTCAGAGAGCAAGAGCTCAGCAAGAACATGAAGCATGAGGCTACTTAGTCTGACCCCCAATATGGCTGCTACATTCCCCCCTTAAATGCATAATTTCATTACAATTATAGCATTTCATTACGCAAATAGACATTCTGGTTTGCGAAGCATAACACAGGACTCTTATAGCAACCCTCTTACTTAATATCTTGTTGAGCTATTAGAGCGTAGAGGGCGGCAGTTTTACTAGCCGAGACATAAAAGATTGGTTAAACAGCGCATAAGACAAGGAATGCAAAGGCATAACAGTATCTCTATGAACAACACTGGCAGAATTAGGATGAACAATGCTTTAAGCCAGCTAAGATCTGGAAGCTAAGGGGTTAACCAATTTAGCTAATTGTTTTCTTATTGTTATGGCAGCCACTATATTATGCATGCAGATTATTGATTTGAACATTTACAGCATTACTATTATTAGTCAAATTAAATGATGGAGGAGAAAAAGATAAAAAAAAACTGTTTGCAGGTATATCTCTTGGCAAACAAAAATGTTTTACTCCAGTGATGTTAGCCAGGTGAAGCCAGTAATTATCAGCGAATCGCTGGGACAGATTTCTAGGGATGGCAGAGAATTTCTCCCCGAAACTTCGGGGGGCCGAGTGCCAACGTGTTCGGCCCCCCAAACAAGTTTCGGGGAGAAATTCTCCGCACACCCCCCCGGGACGGGACTTACCTTTGCCGAACGTCCCTCCTGGCGGCGGGTCCGGCCAGCGGTTCGGCGGGTGTTCGTGCGGGGCGGGAGTGGCAGCCGGTCTTTCGACCGGCTGCCGCTGCCATTCCAATAAAAGAAAAAAAATGCCCCCATGATAGGCTACGTGACGATTAACGTAGCCTATCACGGCTAGATTTGCAAAGTCAGCCGTGATAGGCTACGTAAATCGTCACGTAGCCTATCACGGGTGACTTTAAAAAAAAAAAAGCGCGTACGGATAATGGCGGCCCCCATAGGGAGCCGCCATTCCCGTTCCTTATTTGGTCGCCGTAGTCTACGTAAAGATTTACGTAGACGACAGCGACCAAATAAGGAACGCGAATGGCGGCTCCCTATGGGGGCCGCCATTAGCGTACGCGCTTTTTTTTTGCTTTTTTTTTAAAGTCACCCATGATAGGCTACGTGACGATTAACGTAGCCTATCACGGCTGACTTTGCAGATCTAGCCGTGATAAGCTACGTTAATTGTCACGTAGCCTATCACGGGGGCGTTTTTTTTAAAAAAAAACAAAACTTTGGAGTTCGCGGCTGGGCGAGGCGGGAAGCCTCCCCCCCGGCCTGAATTTCGGCCAGGCGAGGCGGGAAGCCTCCTCCCCCGGCCTGAACTTCGCAGGGGGAGCAGTGAAGCGCCTCCCCCCCACCGCGAACAAGCTTCGACGACAGGTAAGTGACTTTCGTCCACCCCTACAGATTTCCCTCTTTTTCGCACCTTATTAAGGAAACACAATGCAACACTACTAACACTACAACACGCATGTTTGATCTTCTTTGGGATCTGACCGTACGCTGGGCAGCTATTTACCTGGCAAGCTGCAGTAGGGTCTAGTCCCCTTCTTCAATTCTCCAGTTGCAGGTCTAACTGTACGCAGGGTGGACAGTCTCCCGGTGTGCCCACAGTAAGGTCTAGCCTGAGTCTTCTTACTGCTTTTTCAGAATAATTTTTAAAGGATTTTCAGCTACAGTCCACTTTCCTTTTTGCTTTTTTTTTTTTTACTCGTGTCCAATGTATCCAGGGTTTAACTCCAGCTGCTTTTACAGCTGCGGGGGTGGAAAGTATAACAGTTTTCGGTCTTCTCCACTTGGGAGTTAAAGGGTTATTTTTTTCCCTCTTTAACTAATACTTCATTTCCTGGTTGGAAAGGATGAACTTCTGTGATGGGAATTGGGGGCTTATTTTCTAAGACAAAGCGACACTGGGCTTGAAGAACTTTGCCCAGTGTTTGGACTTCTTGTTTAAGGCTAACGTTTGCTTGCTCTTGATGCCGCTCCAGTGTCAATTATTAAGTCAATGTCACGGCCCCTCTCAAGCTGTCTTCTCTCTCGCCCGTTCTGGCTCCTTTGGTTTTCTCCTTTGTGTATTTGATTCATTTTATTTGGGCATTCATGCCACCAATGTCTATCTTGTCCACACTGGGCACACTGTGCCTCTGCTTCTCCTGGCTCTTCTTTCATTTTTTCGTCCACGTCTTCTTGGGCCTCTGGGTCGAGGGGGGTATACTGGCGATAGGCATCTAAAAGACACTCCAAGTATGCTCTGGGGCCTCGGTGGCACCTTGCAGCACTTTAGACACTTTGGTCATATTAACTGACTTCTTCATACCTGCCTTCATGGCTTCTAACAGCAGGGTTTGATACTGGGTGAGGCGCTCTAGCCCTGCTTGTGTCTTGGGATTCCAGCGCGGGGGGGGGGGGGGGTTACTTACAAAGAGACTTTATTGGGTGACTTACAGCACACAGGCGTACCTAATGGTTGGATCAGACAGCTTCTCTGAACCACGAGCTATTGGGCTAAATGGGTTTTATACCATCCATGTTACCCATGAGGCTGCACAACACTAGCAAGCATTTTCAGCATAGGCTAGAAGTGTTTGGTTCTCAGGCACAGCTTCCTGTAAACAAACTTCGCTTCCCAAAGTGCTTGATAACACTTTCATTCATTAGTATGGGAAGAGAAATTTCTCTCTCTTTCTTTTGCTTTCTTTTTCTTGCTGATCTGCCTGTATTGCAGATCATGTTTCAAACTTTTTACATAAAACTTTTCTCTCTATGCATCAGCCCTGTCTCTTCATTTGTCTTTTTCAAGTTAAACTCACTTACTTAAACCTTTCTGCCTTACACTAGTCCCAATGACACACATTTGGGATAGGCTCTTCTCCTTCTAGTTACATTTTCTTCATCTTAAAGAACTATTACATTATTGTGGCTACTTTACCCCAGGTAATAAGCTCCAGGCACAATCAGCTGCTTCTAATTCACCCTGGGGGCAACTATGGCCACACTTCTTCTCTACAAATGTTCTTTCTCTTTGCCTCTTGCCTTCTCTTTCTTCTTTTTTTTCTCCCTTCTCTATCTGTCTGCCACTTTCTCTCTTTCTCTGTCTTTTTCTACTTGCCTCTGTCTTTCTCTACTTGTCTTTGTGTTTTCTCTTGTCATCCATTGGGAACCACACTCAGTATCATTTGGAGTTGCAACTAACACTAATCTGCAAATATCACATATATTTTATGATATTTAAGAAATCATAAAATATACACAACAAACTTTTTCTGCAATTTAACACAATGAATGGAAAACACGTCTTGCATGGTAAGGCATGATGGAGCAGATCCAGCAATTAGGAGGGGGAAAGCTCTCGGGGCTATCTATCACTAGACAAGCTAGCCAGGGATTTACAACATCACACACACACTCACACCCCTCTTTTCTTCTCTTCCCCTTCAACTTGGTACACGAAAGCAAAGTGCCGAAACTCAGGACGCTGGGGGGTGATGGGCATCGCCTTATACTTGCATTTTTCAGGCAGCCATTAATCTTCTTCGGGGAGGCAGTGGGGTGATTTGCAGGACTTCAAAGGCAAGCTTCTCCGTTTGTTTGTATTTGTAAATCCCAAGCTCAAAACAGGACACGATGAGGTACAGGGCAGCCAAATCTTTGCTTTGGCACGGGCAACAAATAACTCGGGTCAGCTTTCTTCGCTGGGGTCTCAAACAGGAAAACAGTCTTAATTTAAAGTTGTAACATCACTGACAGCGTCAGCCAGCCAGCTACACAAATCTCACTGTTTTTTAAGACAGTTACTCCAATATCTTCTTCTCGATCAGGTTGGGTCTCCCAGCTTACACAGTTTATTGCAGCTTCCAGGAGCATGGTAGTAGCGTGATTTTGGCTTGGCCAGGAACATGCTGTCTGGTTTCTCGGTCTCTTCAGCACACACACTCAGGCAGTCTAACACTGGACACTCAAATTAGTGAGATTTCTTCATTGCAGGGAATCCCACGGCAAAAGCTTAACGGTTACGCTCTTCAGAAATCATATAGCTGATGGTCTACAGGCTCTATGAAATTCTAGGACAGTTCAAAGCTAAACACGGCTACCTTGACAGAGATCTTCATCGTGGTCTTTCTGCTTCATTCTGCCTTGGGACAGTCTTATGGCACACTTCCTACTCGAAGAGGGGTCTAGCCTGTGCCCTGGGGGCTGATTCTTCACTTTTATTCTCCATTTTGCGCCTTCATCTTCTGGGTCTTCATTTTCAGTTTCTATTTCTTAGGGATTTTATTTCAATTAGGCGAGGTGATGATGTTGCACAACTCAGAACGTTGTGGGCAATTTTCCTGCCCCCCCCCCTCGGTGCGCTAGGCTAACAGCTACTTCTTCGGCCTCACACTCCCACGCTTTGTTAAAAGCCAGGCTGTCCTGCAACATTTCTCTAATTAACAGCCTCAGATCTTGTTCTTCTTTTTCTCTCAGCTCGACCTTGAGCTTTTTGCTGTTTCCTCTCTCTATTCTGAATTCTTTTAAAAAAAATCTTTTCCCTTCTTTTTTAACATACATCTCAAGGGGGTGCAAGTCTTGCTTCCCCCACCTCCCATAGCCTCCCTCCTAAGATGAAGACGGACACAAAGAGGGAAGGGGATTGGTCAGCGAGTAAGGGGTCTCACTGACCGATACGAGAGGAATTTCACACCACGCACTTTGCTACTGGCCTGGGCACCCGGACGGTCAACGGTATGCAACAGAAACCGCAGTAGCCACTCACACAATCATCAGTTTCACCACTTCATTCATATGTCCCTGCCACCCACTTTTCCACTAGAGCGAAGCAGTTTCCTCAGCGCCTTGCTGAGTATTAGTGCCTGCTCGGGGGAGTGATCAATTCCCCCCTTCCACCCCCAATCGGGTGGGTCACCTTTTGTATACGTATACTAACACTGACCTTACTCCCGAAGGCGGGGCCCTCTTTTTTTCAAGGTTCTCTTGCTGCTCGCTGCCGTTTGGGCGGTCCCGGCGCAGGCTTTCTCCCGTTCACCCGACAAAAAGGTCGGTGGCGCCAAGAAACGGAGGCATGCGCCAAGCCCTCCCTCCCGGTGCGGCGATTAAGAGCAGACAACTGCCACCTTTCTGTCTCAGGGCCTGCCACATCCGAGTCACGGCACCATTTATGTTGCAGAACTCAGAGTCAGAGAGACCACGGAGTGAAGGAAAAAGAGTTTATTTAACGCGCGGGCTTAAGGCTGGAATCATTTCCAAAGAGCCAAAAGCCCCGATTTACATCAGCACATTGTTTTTATAGATATTGTGACACATAGGAAACAGCTCTTCCTCTCCCTCCCGTGTGGGGTTGCAGTCCTCAACATTTCTTCTCCTAGCACCATTGTTTATAATACAAGAAATGGGTTATAGGGTAGCCATGATAAGCAGAGAACAGAAGAGAACAGCAGAGAACAAGATATACAGTTCTATGACCTTAGCCTTTGTTGACAAGATAAGAAATTCCTGTGTCTCGTCAGCTTACAAACATATTTCAGAGAGCAAGAGCTCAGCAAGAACATGAAGCATGAGGCTACTTAGTCTGACCCCCGATATGGCTGCTACAGCAGCTTGGGGTTAACCCTTCCCTCTCCATTTGCAATCCGCTTGAAAAGCGCCCCTTGCCTGGCAATTAAGGTAAGAAAGAAATATTCCTTTGGTATTGATAGACACTCAGGGCTCTGGGGACTAGATCTGGGGCCCTGGGAAATAGATTCGGGTCCAAGGCCCATGGATTCAGGCCTAGCTACACCCATGTGTGATAATAAAGTGTCCTATTCCAAGTGATCATGGACTGGAACTTAAGCACCATCAGGAATCTGCCGGTGAGCACAGCAACTGAACAGGCTGGTAAAGGATCAGGCAATTTTATAAGGGTTGCTTTTAAGCCCTATGGGTTGTGCCCTCGGTAGATCAAGGATGAGATCGTAGGCTTCCGAGTATCCAATGCCCTGCCAGGCTACTGCCAGCAGGAAAGGAGGAGTGACAGAACTGATTTTTACCTCTCCCTCTTCCTTTTTTGGGACAAGCTTCTGAGCCCATGTAGAGTAGTTGCACTGGCAGGGGTGGAGCTGGGACTGGAGAGACCATAGGAAACACTGTATCCTGGCCTCTCCCCTCCCACTGAAAACACCTCTTTCAAACCTTCAAGGTCCTCTGAGGCTGCTTTTGCAACCCTTGAAAGCAGCTGGTGCAGTTCTTTCCGAAGTCCCCCTTCTGAATTTAGCAGTGTCTACAGCCTTGGGGCTGGGCTCTGAAGAATCCTGTGGACCTTGGGATGCTGTCCCGGGACCATAGGATTGCTGTCTCTCTTACTATTAAAGCATTGCGCTCTTTCTCCAACTTGGATTTTGGATAGCTGGTGAGATGTACTTGCACACAAGTGTGCTACCTAGGTCCTTGGGGTATTTTGGAGCATTTTTCCTCTGAACTTGCTCTGTGGAAAGACCATCTACCACCCCCTTACTTGTCTTGGATTCTGCAGCAGAGCAGAACAGATGAAGAAGACTTACTGTGTACTCCAAGACTGCTCTGAATGTGCAAACCCTCCAACCGTGTACTTTTCTTTTGTCTCCTTTTTGCTTTCCCTGTAGCATTTCCTCTACCATTGTCATGACATACAGTATGTAGCAATCCTTGCCCCATAGCTCTTCAAAAGGCTGTGTGGAAAGGTTTTTTCAAGTAACTGTAAATTTGTATGAAGAGAAAGCACCAAAATCATTCCCCTAGTTCTGCACTTATCCCAGGGAGATGTGTAGAGTATTTTTCCTACAAATGTCATCTGTGGAATGACCATCTGCCACCCCCATCCTGGCCTTTGACTGTGCAGCAGAGGGGGAGGGTACTTGCTGAGAACCAAACTTTATTAAAAACCAGTCCATTATAGAAAACCCAAAGGGAAATGGACATTTTATAGTACCCAAAAGAATGGTATGAATTAGGCTGTCCAGCCACACAGCATCCAGGTCAGCAGCAAGAGTTTGCACAATTGGAGACCATTGGCTGGCTGTTGTGATGCTACAAGTGGGCCAGGAACAAAGAAGAAGAAAAAATCTCAGAAATCAAGAGCAGCTAATGGGGCCATAATCTTGCTTACCAGAGCCTGGGCTTGTCTGACCTCAACCTATATCTGTCTCTGGTTTTAAGACACAACACCATCTGATGTATGCTTACTCAGAAGTAAGCCCCCCACCACTACCCCACTCTAGTGTGTTGAATGAGACTTACTCCTGGGAAAGTGCATAAAGATGGTAGCCTTGGTGAATCTGGTCTTTTTCTCTTCTTAAAGCCACCAATGGAAGCAAAAGCTGTTCATTCTAATTTGAAGTTTTAACTTTACAGCAGGGGGAGCCATCCCTGTTTCTGGCACCACAACATCTGCCAAAGCATTTGCTGAAAGCTCTCTACTTTTTAGATAGAGGAGTTTGCACCTTTGAATATGCTGTTAAGTGTATCAGACTATATTAGAATCAAAGGAAACAATCAGAAAATTGATGCCTTTCTGAAACATTGGTCTATACCTATTATTGACTAGCAAAATAATAATGTGCTTTTGATATTTCTCAGATTTATATACTATTAAGACAGTGATAAGATGTTACTTGTAAATATTTATATATTTATTTGGCTGGCGAACCTGTGGCCCTCCCATCATCCCTGGCTGGTGCTGATGGGAGTTGGGAGTCCAACAACATCTGGAAGACCACAGGTTCCCCATTCCTGAATATAGATTCCGAATGGTTGATACATTCCTGAACTGTATAATGAAAGCTGAAAACCTAGGGATGGCTCATACCACCCGCTGGCCTGATTTCAGTCCAGGCAGTTGATTTATTTCCACACTAATGCCAAAGGCAAGCCAGTTGTGCTAACATGATAGAAAATTGCAGTAAAATGTGCACAGTGAGCTGCGTGGATTGTTTCATGCAGCTCACAATCTGCATACCTTAGGGATGTCGGAGAATTTCTCCACGAATCTCCGGGAGGCCGAATGCCAACGCATTCGGCCCCCCGAAATTGGTGGGGAAATTCTCCGACACCCCCCTGCCCCCCCCAGGATGAGACTTACCTCGTGCGAATGTCCCTCTCAGCGGTGGGTCCTGGCGGCGTTTCGGTGGCGGCGGGGGCAGCGGCCGGTCTTCTGGCCGGCTGCCGCCACCGCCGCCATTTCCCAGTAAAGTGAAAAAAAACAAACACGTGGTAGGCTACGTAACGATTTACATAGCCTATCACGGCTAGATTTTCAAAGTCAGCCGTGATAGGCTACATAAATCTTTATGTAGCCTATCACGGCTGACTTTGAAAAAAAAAAGCGCTTACGCAAATGGCGGCGCCCATGGGCGCCGCCATTTGTGTTCCTTATTTGGGCACGGGTAATCTACATAAAGATTTACGTAGACTATGGCGAAAATAAGGGCAACGCAAATGGGCGCCACCATTTGCGTACACGCTTTTTTTTTTCCAAAGTCAGACGTGATAGGCTACGTAAAGATTTACGTAGCCTATCACAGCTGACTTTGAAAATCTAGCCGTGATAGGCTACGTAAATCTTTACGTAGCCTATCACGTGTGGTTTTTTTTTACAATTTACTTTTTTATTTCGCGGCCGGGGAGACGAGGTGCTCCCCCCCGGCCAGAATTTTGGCGGGGAGGGATGGGGCGCCTCCCCCCCAGCCTGAATTTCGGCCGGGAGGGGCAGGGCGCCTCCCCCCCGCCAAGAATTTTGGGGGAAGAAATGGAACGCCTCCCCCCCCACCGAAAACAGCTGCAGGACCAGGTAAGAGACTTTCGTCCAACCTTAATACCAGTAGCTTGTACACATCCAGACAATTGGCTTGAAACAGCATTTGTTTTCTGTTCCAAAAGATCTTGCTGATGTTCAGACCCAGTCACCTCTTTCTTGGTGACATGCAGCCTCACCCTCAGTTCTTAAAATCAGAGCACATGCCGTTGCATTGAGAAGGGCCCAGTTTAAATCCCCAACATCTCCAGGTATGGATGGGAAAAACTGGGGGAGCTGCTGCTAGTCAGCATAGACAGTACTGACCTAGATGGACCAACGATCTGACTCGCTATAAGGCAGCTTCCAGTGTTCCAATCAGAGCTTGTTAGGACACAACACCAAGACAAGGACCCGACGTACATTAAGGGCACAATCCTATGGTGGCTAGACGGCCATAGGATTGGTCGTTTCCTGGAAAACCACCTCCCCTCCCCCACCGCCTTGCAGGCAGCCTGGATTGCCCCCATGCTCCGCGCTTGGAAGAGCAGCGTGGAGAGGGAGAAGGGGGGCATTCCTGGGGCGGGGTGGGAAGTTTTAAGTGCTGGTACGACACTTCCCATGTGTTGTGTGCCCCCCCCACACACACACTCTGATGTCTTGTGGCTAGACAGCCAAAATTGGCCATCTAGCTGCAAATGCAGGGCAGCTGGAGTGTGGAGGAGATTATCCCCTTTGCACTCCTCCTGCCGTGCATTGGATAGGCGGCCGCCTCTGAGTTTGGAGGTGGCCAACTATCCCCATAGGATTGCTCCCGTATGCATATCCACTGGTATGTTAAAGAACCAGTGGGTCTCTCAGCCCCAGGTAGCCTTGTTTTCAAGAACTATGCTAGAATACAATATGGTATTTGCCTAAAATTGCCAGTGTTTAAGGCCAGGACTCCTGCACCTTTAACCAATTGCACAACAGGCAGAAATTCATATTTGGAATTCAAGTGTTTTCCAGTATTGCATCTCCATGCCAGGAACAACTGCACCCATTGAATTACTGGTTGCTTGGATCACAACAAACTGTGGCAAATTCTTAAAGTGATGGGAGTACCAGACCACCTTACCTGTCTCCTGAGAAACCTGTATGAGGGTCAAGAAGCAACAGTAAGAACCAGACATGGAACAACCGATTGGTTCAAAACTGGGAAAGGAGTACGACAAGGCTGCATATTGTCACCTTGCTTATTTAACTTATATGCAGAGTACATCATGAAAAATGCTGGGTTGGATGAATCAGAGGTCGGAATTAAGATTGCTGGGAGAATTATCAACAACCTCCGATATGCAGACGATACCACCCTAATGGCAGAAAGCGAAGAGGATCTCAAGAGCCTCTTGTTGAGGGTGAAAGAGGAGAGTGCAAAAGCTGGTTTGAAACTCAACATTAAAAAAACGAAGATCATGGCATCTGGCCCCATCACTTCCTGGCATATAGAAGGGGAAGAAATGGAAGCAGTGACAGATTTTACTTTCTTGGGCTCCAAGATCACCGCAGACGGTGACTGTAGCCATGAAATTAAAAGACGCTTGCTCCTTGGGAGGAAAGCTATGGCACACCTAGACAGCATAGTAAGAAGCAGAGACATCACCTTGCCGACAAAGGTCCGTCTAATCAAAGCTATGGTTTTCCCAGTAGTAATGTATGGCTGTGAGAGCTGGACTATAAGGAAGGCTGAGCGCTGAAGAATTGATGCTTTCGAACTGTAGTGCTGGAGAAGACTCTTACGAGTCCCCTGGACTGCAAGGAGGTCAAATCAGTCCATCCTAAAGGAAATCAACCCTGAGTGCTCATTGGAAGGACAGATAATGAAGGTGAAGCTCCAATATTTTGGCCACCTAATGCGAAGAGAAAACTCCCTGGAAAAGACCCTGATGCTGGGAAAGACTGAAGGCAAAAGGAGAAGGCAGAGGATGAGATGGCTAGATAGCATCACCGATGCAATGAATATGAACTTGAGCACGCTCCGGGAGAGAGCGCAGGACAGGAAGGCCTGGCGTGCTATGGTCCATGGGGTCACGAAGAGTCGGACACGACTGAATGACTGAACAACAACAACAACAACAACAACACAGCTGTTAAAAGCACAAAAGTCCTATCAGAATAAAAAGTGTGACTCTACAAGATACCCTCAAGGTATTGGGGGGGGATCATAATTTTATTTATTTATTTTGCTATCACAAAGGAAACTTCCAGTAGATAAACAAAGGAAAACATTTAATCTTACATTGATTCATAAATACAAGTGATAACAAAGATATAAATATAATCAAATTCAGTGTTGTGGCTAGGGCTGGACCTTGGGGTCAAACTCCATGGTGCCACAGCCCAGGGCCCCCCAAATTAATACATAGAACAACATGTGACAGGCATGCTGGGGCTCACTGGGGATGACTGCTCACCGCAGCATTGTTCCTATTTTTAAAAAAACTATAGTCGGAGTGGCTGGGCATGTACATGGTTACAGGCGCTCATTTTATTAAAATTATTATCCTTTTGTCCAACAAAATGGTGCACATTCCCAAGTGAATGTATTTAGCAGCAGATAGAAATTCAATTTTATTCTTGTAGTCATGATGGTGCTATGATTTCAGTAAGTTTAAAATACAAAACTGTGCAAGCTCTTTATTTTTTATTAGGGTTGGCACCCCGGTTTGTTTGTTTGTTTGTTATTTGCTTTAATATATCGGGAATATAGAAGCAGTTGTAAATTATGAAATGATGGGTGGGAGAGGGGTAGAAGAGAAATGTGTGCTTCACAACTGAAGGAGTACGCATGGCTGTCTAAAGACCCTGTAAGACCATTCAGACTTAAAACTAGCTACCTGCAGGACTGACTGGTCCTGCTTTATTTAACAGTAGCCCGACATGCAGAAATGAAGCAGGCAAAGCTTTTCCTGGCATGGGTATGAAGATGTAGAGAAAAGCTGCTCCTATATCTATGTGTGTCAAGCAGGGCCACTTAACATTTTGGCAGCCTAAAGGGCAAGGGGGCTCATTAGTCTAATGGTGCAGCTACATTTGTAAGTTTGGGGTGTTCTCAGAAATACAAGTATCGGAGGGACAGCCATGTAACTGTTGCAACAAAAACAGCAAAGAATAGTATTAAAGAGTAACAAATGTATTATGGCATAAGCTTTTGTGAACTAGGGTCCACTTTATCAGATGTACAAAGTGTTATTTATAGTTACCATGGATATTTCGGTATAAAGGAAAAGACTGTAAATAGCGTATTCAAATTGCAGCAAAAGCTTCAATATATACATTACAAAAGAAGCATAGTTGCACAGTTGCAGCATTTGGTGATAACACAATCATCCTAACACAAGTATTTAATCTTGCTACAGGGCCTGCATTAATTAAAGCTGCAGACCTGTTCACACTTCCATGACAATAACACCATTGAACTTAATGGGCTTACTTCTGAGTAAACATGTAAAGGATTGCACTTTAAGTCATCTTTAGTAGATGCTTATCAGAGCATTACATTTAAGATTCTGAATGTTTTCCAGACTCTTTTTCTCTGTGATTGCTTTGAGCCTTGATTATTATCAGCAGCTTGATTGCCTTGTACATTATGCACCTTTGTGAATTTGGGTGTTGTTGTTGCTAGGATTGTCATCTTTTTTCCTGGCAGACTTCCTGTGCCTTTAACAGCTGTTTAATTTGCAGAAATATGGAACATACAGCTTCAGCTATCACTGTTTCTGATAAAGGCTCATCTGCTGAATTTCAAGAAATGAATAAACTAGGGAGTCAGTCTTGGTGTGTTTGTCTATGCATGCATGTACATTTTATATATTCACAGCTAGATCAATACCTTTCATTTGCCTCAAACACACCTAGACTACCAGAAACATCTACCATGCTTTTGCACAGCTCCCATTGATTTCAATAGGGCTTGCGGAGGAGATCTTCCTGGTGGATTGTGCTGTGCAGCTGAGGAGAAAAGTGACTTTGGGAGGCAAAGAGCAGGCGGAGGGAGAGTTTAGCATCCCCCCTCCCATGCACCCCTTTTATTTACCAGCCTTCCCCAACCTGGTGCCCTCCAGATGTATTGGACTACAACTCCCATTTTATTTAGATTGTTGTGAATAACTGAATTGCCAGGAAAAGTGGTACAAAAGTGTTCTAGCTTAATATAATTCAGTAGCTCCTTACTTGGAGTAAAATTAACCTCCAGGAAACCAGGTAGGGAGGCCCTTATAAACATTTGGTTTTTTCCCCTTTTAGGTATGGTGGAGGAGAGGGGAGCTGGAGCAGGCAGGGCAATTAAAAAATATTTGTGTGGTAGGAAGTTGTGTGGGCTTATTTGCAAAACATATCTTAAGAGATTGCTGTAGCATAGTGAACAAGAGACTGAGTTATGGATTATTCCTTGGTTTGAATCTCAACTCTTCCATGAACTCAGTAGGTGGTCTTAGGCAAGCCATTCTGCCCCAGCCTCAATTTTTCCATCTGCAATATGGGGGATATTAACACCGACTTACTTTACAGGGCTAGATAAGGATGCCAACTAGATAATACATGTGAAATGCTGAAGGCCCCGTGCAAAAGTTAAATATTATCCTGCTGTACTCACAATCAGAGCAGTGGAGGGGAGAGCAGTGGAGGTGTATTTTTCCTTTCCAGCATAGATTTGTGTGAAGAGGAGGTTCTGGTCCACTTTAATGATGTACAGAAGGGGTGGCAGTTCTTTCAGGTTAAGTAACACAGAATAGAAGAGTGTAATTTTGTGTATGTAGTATCAGGAGGCCCAACAAGCTTTCTTTTCACTCCCACTGCTAGTAGTGCATGCCATTCAGACTGTTTTAAGGGTCATACTCCTTTGTGAGTGAGGGAAGCGGACATTTTTCAACCCCTTGTAATTGATGAGCCTGCACTCAGTGTGGCCCGTTGCCACATTGAGTGCAACATTAGACCTTTCCTTTAAGTCTTGTATTATGTATGAGAATCCTGATACGGTTACATCTTTAATTATTCTACACAAAAGGCAAACCCTGTCATTAAGAATTCTATGTATCATTTATATGATCATCTAGATCATCTTCCTCTAATAAATGTTGTGTTTTGGGTAAAGTGTGAGGAGGGAAAGAACTATTATGAAGGCATAGCATTGCTGCTGGTTGGATTCCACAGCATCTTAAATTACAGTTTCACTGGAGCGTTTCTCATTAGATGCAACAATTATGAAAATGAGATTTATTGCATGACCTTTTGACTGGGATCTTTTTTCAGTGCCACATGCATTTGTCTATCTAGAATATCAGGATTTCCAGTACTACAACAGGTAATTCACTTGACTCAATGGTATGCTTAGCGGTATCAGTTTCTACCTTGGGCTACTTCTGTTGTTTTCTAGCATGTGAGCTTGGATCCAGTTAACTTGCAGGCACCAATTTCCAAATTTTGTCAGGCAGATTACACAGGGCAGAGAAGCATTGCAATGTGTACAAAACAGATTCAGTGCATATTAAAGGCGATCAGTCAACAAAGGATTCCACCATGTTAAATGAAAATCAGGGGGGTGGATTATTCTAACATTAATAAAATTGAAAGGGTTTCACCAATCTTCCTGAAACTCTCACGTGCAGACAGAAATGTCTATTTTACATAACCTGAAAATTTCAGGAAGATTGGTTAAAGATTGAGGGAGAAAGAGAAGATAACCTTTCTGTTGTAGTTGGTGGAATGGAATTTCTTTTCCTTTTTAATTAGTTATTTTTAAATAATTTTTATTGGTATAATGAATCCCTATGAGATTTCATAAGCTGGCACTTGAAATGTTGAGGTTGTGGCGGGGAGGGGAATAACTGTCATGTAGAGAAAAAGCAAAGGCAATCGTTACCTTGTTGTGGTGCTGGAGCTTGAGCACCTCAATGACGTCATGAGCTAAACTGTGAAGGGACACCCAAGACAGGAAGGTCATGGCAGAGAGGTCAGACTACATACGATCCCTGGGGAAGGAAACGGCAACCCACCCCAGTATTCTTGCCATGAAAACTAAATGGATCAGTACAACCAGAAATATGTCGGTATACCATTGGAAGATGGGACTCCCAGGTCAGACGATGGTCAAAATGCTACTGGGGAGGAACAGAGGATAAGTTCAACTAGCCCCAAATGTGATGACACAGCTAGCTCAAAGCCAAAAGGATGGCTAGCAGCCGATGGTGCTGGTGGTGAACAATGAATCCGATGTTCTAAAGATCAACACACCATAGGAACCTGGAATGTAAGATCTATGAGCCAGGGCAAATTGGATGTGGTTACTGGGGAGATGTCAAGATTAAATATAGACATTTTGGGTGTCAGTGAACTGAAATGGACTGGAATGGGCCACTTCACATCAAATGACCACCAGATCTACTACTGTGGACAAGAGGACCGCAGAAGAAATGGAGTAGCCTTCATAATTAATAATAAAGTGGCTAAAGCAGTGCTTGGATACAATCCAAAAAATGACAGAATGATCTCAATTCGAATTCAGGGTAAGCTATTTAACATCACAGTGATCCATATACGCCCCAACCACAGATGCTGAAGAAGCAGAAGTAGATCAGTTCTATGAGGATCTGCAGCACCTACTGGATAGTACGCCAAACAAAGATGTTATTTTCATTACAGGAGACTGGAATGCTAAGGTGGGTAGTCAAACGACACCTGGAATTACAGGCAAGCGTGGTCTGGGAGAACAAAATGAAGCAGGACATAGGCTGATAGAATTTTGCCAAGACAACTCACTGTGCATAACAAACACTCTCTTCCAACAACCTAAGAGACGACTTTATACATGGACTTCACCAGACGGTCGACACCAGATTGACTACATCCTTTGTAGCCAAAGGTGGCGGACATCTATGCAGTCGGTAAAAACAAGACCTGCAGCTGATTGTAGTTCAGATCACTAACTTCTTATTGTACAATTTAGAATACAATTTTGTACAATTGAACTGTGGTGCTGGAGGAAAATTCTGAGAGTGCCTTGGTTGAGGAGATGGGAAAATCTCCTCAACCATAAACCCAAAGTGTAAAGTGATGCAGGTGGGGATGGGGGTGGGTGGGCGATCCCAACTTCATTTGTATGCTCGAGACGGAGATCTTGGGTTTATGGTTGACAGTTTGATGACAATGTCAACCCAGTGTGCAGCTGCTATGAAAAAAGGTACATTCCATGTATTCCAAGATATAATTAGGAAAGGAATCAACTTGGCTGAGGAGATGGGAAAATACTGCAAGGCACTGATATTTCAACACTCTCTTAAAGTGTCCTCTCCACCCTCCCGATCCATGACTTTCTGATTCAAGTCAGGTAAATACTGTGTAAGGACCATAATTTGACATCTTCTCAGGGCAATTTCGGCAGATTCAAACAAAAAGAAAAGTGCCAACTTCCCAGTTATACAGGATTCTTTGTACAGCAGAATCAGAAGTATGCCATTTCATGCACTCAGAAAATTTCATTAATTTTTATCACAGAAGCTTCCACACTGCCAGTCACTTTTTCTGAGGGAGAGATTTAGATTGAAATTGTATACAAGCCTATTGATTGATTGATTGCATTTTATTCTGCCTTTTAGCTCAGAAGTCTCCCAAGGTGACTTACAAAGATAGGAAATAAGACAGCCCCTATCCACAGGCTTACATTCTAAAAGACATCACACAAAAGGAAAGGGAATTGGGAGGGTGACAGAAACACAGAGACAAGATGGAGAAGCCATTTGGCGTAGCAGTTTCTCCTTACACATTGCATGGTGCATACAAGAACACAATGCAAAAGGTGGATCATCAAATCAAACATGCTGTAAAGGCTTTGGACAAGTCAAGTTTACAACCCAACAAACTACATGAACATTTGTATGCCCCGGCTGTGGGCTGCTCAGGTTTGGAGGTGCCGACATAGTGATAAGCCAGATCCAGGTTTGCTTACAAGGAGACTTTATTGAATACTTACAGCGCACAGGCATACCCAATGGTTGGATCAGACAGCTTCCTTGAACCCAGAGCCAAGAGGTAAAATGGGTTTTATACCATACATATCAGCAGTGAAGCAGCATGACAGCAGCAAGCGTTAATTAGCATTCATCTGCAACTTTCCCAGCATAGACTAACAGCCCCATGTCAGAGGGGAAACAATCAGAGCTTTCCCAGCACAGACACCTGTAGCTTAGCATAAACAGAGCTTCACTTCTCAGGTGCATCCTAGGCCCTGATAAGATAAACGGTAGCTTGTCAGCATGGAATGTCGACCTTTGACTCATCTCACATGCTCAGAGGCCAACTAGCAAGGACATTGCACTTAATGAACCGAAGCAAAGCATTATGGATCTCTAAGCCCCTCTAAAGCTACAGGTGACTTGGTTACAGGCCTGGGGCCATTACAACACTGAACTCAAATAAACAGTAAGTGAAGACAATTCCTGCCTGCAGGCTTACAATCTTAAAAGATGTGGCACACAAGGAAAAAAGAATAGGGAGGGATGAGGGGGGGAAATAGGATGCAATCCTAGACACGTTTAGCCAGAAATAAGTTCTACAACTCCCAACATTCCCCAGCCAGCCTTTCATTAGGAATGGTGCTGCTTCTCACTCTCATCTCCCTCAGCACAGCCTGCGGGAATGGAATGCTTAGGCCACCTTTAAGGGTAGAATGTATAAGGGTAGAACTTACAAAATAAAAAAATACAAAACTATACAAATGGACAATTTTTTTTAAAAATCAACATTTTATTTTTTAAATAGACATCTTTTTCTACAAGAAAATTGTGTTAATTCTGAAGTAGATGTGTTCAGCATCAGGATAGCAGAAGCAAGCTCCTTTTCATTTCTGCAGTCATAGTTGTGATATAATTTAAGTGAGTTTAAAGTATAAAACTACACATGCTCAGAGTACTATTACTTTTTTAATCAGGGTTGGCAAACAATTGTACGCCATGGATTAGTGAGGCAGGGGTGTGAACTTGTTCCTGTATTCCAAAGGCTGCTTTTCTGTGTGATTCTGAGAATATCATGTGTTATTTTAATTATGATCATTATCATTGATGTTAGGGTTTGGGGTGTTTTTGTGTATATGTGAAGGGGAGATTGCAAAGGGTTCCTGCTGGTTTCCAAGGGATATAATCATCATCATCATCACATACAAAAGGATGCCTATACTGTCTCCTGAGCAGTCTAATCCTTACTTCTTACAAGTAAGATCTGCATAATCTGGAGAGCTTCAGCTTTTGGGCGGTACAGAAATAAATAAATAAATAAATAAATTTGTGCTGTGCTACTTCTGAGTAGGCCTGCTCTGATGGATGCTTTGTGATGGATTTTTGGATGCTTTCAGAACAAAAGCATGGATGTTGGGGGCCTTTCAGAACTTGTTTCTATGTTCCAAAGGCTGCTTTTCTGTGTGGCTCTGAGAGTATCACATCTTATATTTATTATTATCATTGTTATTATGGCTGTGTGGACTCTCTGCTCCCATTCATCATCTTAAAGTCACCTGACTCTCTGTGAAATCAGAGTTATTGCTAGAACAAGAATGTGGATGCAAAGGAAAATGCTGCTAATTCTGAAGTAGATGTGTTCAGCATCAGGATAGCAGAAGCAAGTATGTATAGTTATGTGATTCCCCCCCCCCCGCATGTTTTGTGCCTCAGTTTTCTCCTTCTGTGGTATGGGGTGGGGATTCAAGACTGCTCCTCATCCACTGATTCCCCCTTGGCTCCGCCTCTCATGAGCTCTTGGTTCTGCGTCTCATGACCCGTTGGCTGTGTCTCTGCTGAATTGCCTTCTGTCCCACCATTCAGTCTGGCCACCAGCCTCCACTGTATGATAGTGGTGATTAAAATTATGCATAGTTAGAGAAAGTGGATAGAGAGACATTTTCTCTCTTACTCATAATACTAGAACCCAGGGCCAGGCTGATCAGGCCAGCCAATCAACCCAGGCTGATTGGTGGTATATTCAGGACAGGTAAGAGGAAGTACTTCTTTACACAGTGCATAGTTAGGAATTCGCTGCCACAAGATGTAATGATGGCCACTAATTTGAATGGCTTTAAAGGGGCATCGGACAAATTCATGGAGGATAAGGCTATCAAGGGCCACTAATCATGATGGCTATAGCTATCTCCAGTATCAGAGTCAGTATGCTTATTCACACCAGCTGCTGGGGAGCATGGGCAGGAGGGTGCTGTTGCACTCATGTCCTGCTTGTCAGTTCTTCGTGGGCAGCTGGTTGGCCACTGTGTGAACATAATGCTAGACCATTGGTCTTGTCCAGCATGGCTCTTCTTATATTCATATTAGAGATAGGACCTCAATGTATCTCTGATTGCAAAGACAGAGAGAAAAAGACAGACAGACAGAGCGGAGTGTGTGTGTGTGTGTATATACACACACATACACCCCTTCAGGAGACATTTGCTTTTCAAAAACAAGGAAATTCAATCATCAAAAAACCTGCTGGTTTAAAAGACCAGATGATAAGGCTATCTCATGTCAGTCCAAACTCCACAAAACCAGGAATTGGAAGCTAAGGCGGATGCCATATCTGACATGCCCCGTGATCAGTCATGATGCTGTGCAGTGTCAGAAATTGTGCTTGCTTACACCTTACCCTCCATGCACCCACACTTTTCCTAGGTCTTTCATTCCCAGATCCAGATTGGGAGGATGGAGTGCCTGGGACCAGCAAAGATGCTCCATGTTGTCCTGGTCCTGTATTGCCTTATGAAGCACCTGAGCCTTACTGTATTGTTAGAGGAATCCTACTGTGATGTGATTCACACCTTTATTCTGTGAGTTGACCAATGTCTTTACTGGGTGAGTTTATCGTGAGAGTTAAAGGTATCTCCTTTAACATAGCTGGGCTGAGAGCAGTACTACTGCTAATAATGGTGTGTGGTACATGTAGCTGTATTTCATAGCAATAGTATGACTGATGATGTTGCCAGTAATGGTGAGAAATGTCAGAGTAGGTTGGGGGTGGGGGTAGGGGAAATTGTTTCAAAGGTTATTAGGGGGTGCCAAGAAAAAGTAGAACTTGGGAGTGTGGGGGTGGGGAACATAATGATTTTGAGCAAAAATCGCTTGCTACATTTATTAAATTGAAGTATGTTAGTAGAGCAGTGCCTTCTCCCTTCTAAAAGGTACTCACAGAGACTTATGTAGAATATGAAGTTAAACAATTGAACCCATACATCTTTTCTGGGGTGAAGTGATATTGGGAAGAGTGTGTTTAAGCCTTCCACTAATCACTTGTTTTAATCTACAACACCATACCACCATATTGTTTTATCTCCACCAAGCATCTCAAGATCCAAAGCAACCATGGGTAGGTCCTGCGGTATGCGTGCTAGCGGAAATCTCAATATGGTAGAGAAGGTATATTTTCCTTTCAGACTTGGAACCTATTCTGACGCAACTAAACATCTCGTATTAGAAAGCAACCCCCAAAATCTTGCAGCATGCTTACTGCTGGAAATCTCGGTGTGGTGCTGAATGATTTTTTTGTCTCATTCCTGTTGGTGCAATAGAAAAAACAGAATAAAAAACTAGAATTTCAATGTAATACAGGCTTACCTTGTAGTGACACACAAAAATAATATAGTCAGGGTCAGAAATATTGGAACAAGGATAACTGTTTTGGCAGTTGGCCTCTGTACACCACCACACTGAAGTCGAAAGGAAACACCTTGGAACATCCTGAAAAAGAAGGAATTTACTGGCAAGCTCAGCAACAGCAAAAGGCCTGGAAGACCACGGAAGAAAACTAAAGTGGATGACCGCAGAATTCTGCTCATGGTGAAGAGGAACCCTTTCACAACATCTAGCCAGGTTAAGAACGCTCTTGCGGAGGTAGGCATGTCATTGTCAACATCTACAATCAAGAGGTGGCTTCATGAATGTAAACACAGAGGCTTCACAACAAGGTGCAAACCACTGGTAACACTCAAGAACAGAAAGGCCAGATTAGCCTTTGCCAGCAAACACCTAAAAAAGCCTGCCCAGTTCTGGAATAAGATTCTTTGAATTGATGAAACCAAGATTAACTTGTACCAGAATGATGGGAAGAGAAAAGTATGGAGAAGGAAAGGGACAGCTCATGATCCAAAGCATACCACATCATCTGTCAAACATGGTGGAGGCAATGTTATGGCATGGGCATGTATGGCTGCCAATGGAACCGGGTCACTGGTGTTTATTGATGACCTGACTGGTGATAAAAGCAGCAGGATGAATTCTGAAGTGTATAGGGCTATACTTTCTGCTCAGATTCAGCCGAATGCTGCCAAACTGATAGGATGCTGCTTCATATTGCAGATGGATAATGACCCAAAACATACAGCCAAAGCTACCCAAGAGTTTCTCCAGGCAAAGAAGTGGGATGTTCTCCAATGGTCACCTGATCTCCACCCAATAGAGCATGCTTCTCACTTACTGAAGACAAGACTGAAGGCAGAAAGACCCACAAACAAGCAGCAGCTGAAGGCAGCTGCAGTAAAGGCCTGGCAAAGCATCTCGAGGGAGGAAAATCAGCATTTGGTTTTAAAGTCCAATTAAAGTCCATGGGTTCTAGACTTCAGGCTAAGTCTCAAGTTAAGGTTAGGGTTGGGTGCTGTTTCCCGCCATTAGAAATAGCGGCAGCCATCTTAATTTATATAAGGAACGCCATTTTGCAGCATAGTGCAGACTCCATTTCACCACTATTACTGTTGTGCATCCTTATTAACCCCTATTACTGCTTATTAACCCTGGCCTTTCCTTAAAGACAGTTACATGTGCCATCTTGCGGTCAGTTAGGCTAGTTAACCCCTAATTGCCTGCTGGGTTAACAGGCTATCTATAATTCTATCTTCTGTCACTGCCCCCCTGATGGAGAACCCAAAAAATAAAAAACCAAGGTTAAGTAAAGGAAGTGGTAGTAGCAGTAGCCGACCCTTTCAAGAGACATGGACCGAGATGTATGGCATTATAGAAAAAAATGGCAGATCATTTTGCGTTCTATGTACTGAAACAGTAGTAAGCAGAACATGGAATATAAATAGACATTTTGAAACTAATCGTTCCCAGCTCTTGAAAAAAAGTGAGGATGAAAGGAAGGAATACATTTCCAGGTAGCTACACCTTTATAAGAGCCAATCTAATTACATCCTTAAATTTATAAAAGGCTCTACAAATTTAACATCTGCAAGTTTGAGCATTGCTCACTCCATAGCTCAGCATGGAAAAGCACTCAGTGAGGGAGAATTTATTAAAGAAACTCTCCTAAGATGTGCACCAGTTCTATTTCACGATATGCAGAATAAAGATGCAATTATTAAGAGAATATCTGAGTTACCACTCAGTAGAAATATCATAAAAGACCGAATAATGAGACTGAACACAAACGTACAACATCAATTAAAGAGAGACATAAGTAATTGTAAATATTTTTCAATCTCTCTTGATGAAACTACTGAAGTCACATCACATGCTCAGTTGGCCATTATTGGTCGATATTCTGATGGTCTCACAATGAGAGAAGAGTTGATAAAGTTAGTATCAGTGCCAACAAGTACATCAGGAAGCGAAATATGTAAGGTTGTTATACAAACATTCCGTGACCTAAGCATTGATATCTCTAAAGTTGTGTCAGTGACGACAGATGGGGCACCAAACATGGTGGGGAAAAAAGTCAGATTTGTCAAATTGTTTACGGAAGCTATTGGACATCTGATTGTGCCTTTTCATTGTGTTATCCATCAGGAGGTTTTATGTGCCAAGGCAGGATTCACCGACTTAAACGACTTAATGTCAGTTGTTACAAAAATAGTTAATTTAATAGCTGCTCGCCCCCTTCACAAGCGAGAATTTTCTGCACTTTTACTGGAGGTTGATTCCACCTACAGTGGACTGCTGATGTACAATAATGTAAGATGGCCGAGCCGAGGCAAAGTTCTTGAGCGCTTTGTGGAGTGCTTTGAAGAAATTAAGGTATTTCTTGAGGATAAGGATCTGGGAAACTTTTCTCAGCTCAATGATGATAAGTGGGTCAACACCCTGATATTTTTTACAGATCTCTCTGTTCATATTAATGAACTGAACTTAAAGTTACAAGGTTTTGGCAAAAGTATTGACGTTATGTTTGGATACATAAAAGCTTTTGAAAGTAAACTTAAAATTTTCAAGCGAGATGTAGAAACTAAAACTTATAAGTATTTTCCTCGAGTAACAAAGTATTTTGAGAAGGCCAGTGCAGCTGTACAAAATGAAATGGAACCCTTGCATATAAAGTACCAGCATGTTTTAGACTCGTTACTTGACCAGTTCAGTGACAGATTTAATCAATTTAGAAGCCTAGAACAGACCATAAAAATAATTAAGTATCCTGATGTAGTAGTCTACAGTAGTTTGGAATTAAATGGTTTCCAATGGATGCAAAGTGATGATTTGGAGATGCAACTTGCAGAATTTCAAGACAGCATCTGGGCTCAGGTGTTTGTCGACTTGAGGTCAAAGCTTGAGAATCTGGAAAGGTGCCGCTTGGAGAATCAAGAGGAGTGCCACTACGAACAGGAAATTTGGAGTGCCTGGAACTGATTACCAGACACTTTTAGCACCCTGAAAAATATAGCAATGGCTTTACTCACAATTTTTCCCTCTACATACTTTTGTGAGACCTTATTCTCAGTGTTAAATAATATCAAAACCAACAAAAGAAACAGATTGACAGATGAAGTTAGTAGTGCTTGCTTGGGCTTGAAGTGTACAAAATACCAACCTTCAATTGAAGGTTTAGCCAGTGAAATTCAGCAACAAAAAAGTCACTAATAGGCAGGTTAGTTAAAGAATTCCCCCTCCCCCTCACTTAGTTCATGGCACCCCACACAAGTTAAATAATATCAAGACCAACAAAAGAAACCGACTGACAGATGAACAAAGAAGTCACTAAGCAGGTAAGTTAAATAATTAGTTTTTGGTTTATTAAATACAGTTATATATTACAATTATACATTTTTGTTATTTAAACTATAAATATCGCGAAATTATGGTTTTTTTATCGACGTGACACACCACCCGAGTTATGCTTGGTTTTTTGGCGAATTTTGACAGACCAAGCTCAAAAGGTTGCCCATCACTGGTGTATACAGTTGTTACCTAAGCAGTATTTGTAGCCTCTGCTCAGTATTAGGCCCATTCAGGGTAACATCAGTTGCATACAGACATTAAAAACTGAAATCACCAGTTTTTACTCCTTCCCTCTCCTTTCTGTCTTCAAAATGACAGATGTAGCTTTTTTTTTGCAGTGAACATGGACTTCGTCTCCAGTTTGTTCCCTCTCATGCTTCTGGTGCGTTGTCTGCCTTTTTGGTGTTCTTTTAAAGCACTATTTGTATGATTATACATTTAAACCAGGGGTTGGCAACTTGTGGTCCTCCAGATGTTTTGGCCTACAACTTCCATCATCCCTCACCATTGGCTTAGCTGGCTAGGGTTGATGGGAGTTGTAGGCCAAAATATCTGGAGGGACACAAGTTGCTCGCCCCTGATTAAAATCAACATACATCACCTGCTTTTTAAAAAGAACGTTTTTTGATTTTCAGTCTACTTCTTGAAGATGGAAGTAGGCACTTTGTGATGTCACAAGCAGCCAGTCAGTGCTCTGCGCAAACACTTCTGCTTACAGATTGGTAGAATTTGTCCTCCCTCTCCCGCACTGCTTGAGCCTCAAGAGAAAATTGTACATATGACAATGCAGTGAGTGGGCTTTGTAGACAAAAAGTCTCCTGTTACGAGAAGCAATGAGGGAAACTGCTAGGTGTAACAAGATGTCAAAGGAGAGATGGGTGATCAAAAGTGCCTAATGGCACAATCCTATGCAATCCTATACACAGAAAAAAGTCCTCAACTTCCTGCATTCCACAGCCAGCACGGCTGACTGAGGAATTCTGGGAGTTGTAGAACTTTTCTCGGTCTAAACATGCATAAGATTGCATCCTAAATTTATCGAAGCCCAACACATTTCAGAAAAATAATCTATGGGGGCAATGAAAATACAGTGAACACATGTACAAATCTGGAAATAGAATACATGTAAAAATCAACTTAAAAATTACTAATCTACTCTTGGTATGTATGTTATCCATACAAAATCTCTTAAGGCAAACTGAATATTTGCAGTCATATAATGTATGAGTGTTTATAAGTGTTTTTATTGCTTTTAGATTGCCCTTGAAGAAGGAAATTGTTTTTCCAAAATGCGTTGGGCTTTAAAATATGTAGGCACTTTGGGGAATTAATTTCTCCTTAGCCTTCCTATTATATACATTTATTCTTGTTTGTTTATTATTTTACCACTTCTATGTACTCTTTTCTTCAAAGAATTTGAGTTTGATGTATATAGGTTATTTACTCTGTTTTATCCTTACAGCAATGCAAGTTATTTGCACCAAAGCAACAAAATGAGTTCGGTGGAGACTTCAGTGTGGGTCTCCCCAGCCCAAGTACTTTGTCCTTTACAATGCTAGCTTTTCTTGGAGACACTGAATTTCTGTAGTCTCTACCCGTTCCCCCCCTCAGAATGTTTTCATTGCGGTAGGCAAACACAACAGACGCACTTCAGTTCTATCCTCATGTACTTGTAAATAAGAATTGAGCTTATTTCCATGTCAAGTGTGCTACTTCAGACTGCAGACTCAAATCTCAAATATACATATATATATATATATATATACACACACACACACACACACACACTGCTGAAATTAGGGAGGAATGGATTAGAATCAAGTTCTTGGGGTTGGTGATGGAAAACCACAACATCTGCTTTCATCACTGCAGTAAGAGTCCTAGTATGACATCATGGAAGTACTCCGGTCATAGCCCTGGTATAGATTTTTCCTTAAAGTGCTTTGCCAATTATCAAAACACTCATGAAAAAGACCATAATAAAAAAAATCCACATGAAAAACCTGTCCATCACTTTTGCTACCTTTTTCCACTCCACTCCTTTTGCATGGTTGGCTTTGTGGCGTCTCACACAATTAGCAATATATTCAATATTCTTAATCAGTATCCTGTAACAGGAACAACAGCTAACAATATCCCTTGTATCTTCACCCTGGGCTCCATAGACATCACTTATGTCTTCAGGCAGCTTCTTTTTGAGGTCACCATCATTGTTTTTGACCTTAGCAAGTGGTCTCCTTGGCCCTTCATATTTGTCTTGCTCTTTGGGACATGCATTATTTTTTTCCAGTGGTGGCTCTTCCTTTTGCACACGTTGCACGCTGGTGCAGTTTTCTCCAACATCATAAACAAAGAAGATCTTTGACATATAGTCCAAGATGACCACCCGTGCCCACTGTGGGACAGGTTTGGCTCCTGATCCACAGTAATGAATATTCATTATAATGATTGTCAATGCCGTGGATGCTGTGATCATGGTCATAGTAGCAATGTAATATTTACCTGTGGTGTAAAACAAAACAGACTTTGCTTATTTATTTTACAATTCTGTACCACCATTCATCAATAACTCCAGAGCAGTGTAAAACATAGTAAGTCAAAAAATACAATAAACTATAATATCAAAGCAAATAGCATAAAACAATAGTAACAGAAGGAAGTAGATTTCACAAAAAACTTAATATACATGCAGTACAATCCTATCTATGCCTGTTTCCTTGGAATTAAATCCCACTTTTTTCAGTGGTGCTTCCAGGTGAATGTACATAGGATTGCAGCGTAAGATCCAGTTACATGAGAGTAAGGCCCGTTGAACTCAATAGTCCTGCACTGGTAAAGTATTTAAGTATTTTATTTTACTTTCTTTTGTTTGTTACATTTGCATCTTGCCTTTTCCTCCAAGGAGTCCAAGGTAGCATACATGATCCTCCTCTTCCTTTTATCCTCACAACAACCCTGTGAGGTAGGCTAGGCTGAGAGTCAGTGACTGGCCCAAAGTCACCCAGTGACCTTCATGGCTGAATGGGTACTAGAACCCCTGTCTCCCAAGCTCCAGTCCAACACTCTAACCACTACACGATACTGGCTCTATTTTAAGTACTGGGAAAATAACAGTATTTGCCTGGTGCCTGGCACCTATCTTGGTACCTTCTAGGCAAACTTAACTGGGGGAGGGGGGACTTTCACAGACAGAGCACCAAAGCTGAAAAAGCCCTCTCCCCGACTGCTGCCCACCTCACCTCTAATGGCAGGAATACTGAAGGAGAGCATGGGCAGATGACTGCAGTGCACGGGCACGTTGATATGGGAGCAACAGTACCTGGGACCCCAGGCATGTAAATACCAATAATGTTCACAAGCAGAACATGATAGAGATTGTCATTCCTGTTCTGTTTTTTTGTTCCTCTGGTACACAGAAGTTATCTGGCCTCTGGATAGGAATATTTTATTTGCAGCTGTCATTGACAGACCATGAATGTGTCTTTTTCTTTTTATTTTTAAGCCATCAACCCTAGTAGCTATTTTGTAGCAGCAGCTTGTGCTTACCCTTGTTTGACAAAACCCATAAATAAGCACAAAGTAAATGGAAAACGAATCATTTATAAAGTACAGTTGTTGCTTTCCGATGATGTTGCTTATATCATCCACATAGATAGCCTTCCTCAATCTTGTGCCCTCCAGATGTTTTGAACAACAACTCCCGGCTTTCCTGGCCGGGGCTTAATGGAGTTGGGAGTTCAAAACATCTGGAGAGCACCAGATTGGGGAAGCCTGACATAGATGATTGAGCAAATTCATTCTCCACTGAGTCCAGAAGGTAGGACCAGCAGATTCAAATTTTAAGAAAGGGGATTATAACTACATATTAGGAAGAACTTCCTGATGGTGCTAAGTATGTGCTATGATCATCTATCCATGAGTGAATTTCCCTATGGAATGTCCACCCTTCCCTCATTTTTAAAATTATTGAATTATTTATGAACTTGATGAATTGTTATATTTTTGAAAGTTAATAAACATATTTTGAAAATCACAATTTCCTGATGCTACATGCTGTTTGACAATGGAGCAGTGCCTCAGAATGTGGTTGACTGTCCTTCATTAGATGTTTTTAAGCAGAGGTTGGATGGCTGCCTATCAGGGATGCTGTGGAAACAGATTTCCTGCATTGGCAAGGGAGTTGGACTAGTTGACTTTTGAGGTCACATCCAAGTCTATGATTGTAACTAGGTAGCAATAACTAAGACTACTTTCACCAAGTCTGGCTTTGAGTTAAAGTAAAGGAATGGCATGCAGTCATCATGTATTCCACGGGGCTGGCTGGCTTCTGAGCATTATCAGGCACCTTTATACCTCAATGACAGAGTTGCTGTTTGTAAAACACAGTGTAAACGTGTAAGTACATACCGATCAAAGGTACATTTTCAGAAGGGGGCATGCTCTCTGCGACCATTAGTTGAAACACAGTTAGCGCAAGCAGAACGGTAACTCCTAGAGACACTTTTTCTCCAGAGTCTGCCGGGAGGTAGAATCCCAGTGGAGCCAGAAAAGATATCAATAGACAAGGAAGCAGCAGGTTAAATATATAGAAAGATGACTTCCTTTTCAAGATAAGGGTGAATGTAACATCTGGATAAGGCTCTGAGCAGCAGCCATAGGTTATCACGTTCTTAACAGCTGGCATGCCATGAATCTCCCACTCCACATCTTCTATGAAGTCAGAGAGGTCGCCGCTGTCTAAAGAATTGAATATATCTACCTGATTACCATTGTAGGTCCAAGAACCAAAGGTAAGATTGCACTCCTGGCTATCGAAGGGGAAGTAAGATACATCCACAACACATGAGCTTTTTGTTATAGCTGGTGAATCCCAAGTAATCTTCCCGTCATACCTCAATACAATGTTAGTGTTCACTGGGTCTGAAAAGTCATCATCAGCCCTAAAAAAAACCAATATGAAAACAATATGAAAATATATATATAAAAAACCAATATGAACCCACACAAAACAATGAACTGGTGGAACATAATGACTGAAGGCATATTCCAGGGGTGAACAAGTTGTGGACCTCTAGATGTTTCGACTTACAACTCCCATCAGCTCTAGCAAGCATAGAACAGTTGCCCATCCCTGCTTCTGATACATAAGCCTTAAGGTAGCTCTTGCTTCAATGGGGTGTATAAAGCAAAAGTAAAACCTATATTGGCCACAGTGCTCATCCACATTACAAATGCCTCACCTGCTTCCGCATTTACAAGGCACCAGTAATATTTGTGTTTTCATGTAAGAGGTTTAAATCTGCTTTGGACAGTATTTATGTTAACATTTATTTCTTCATGTGGAAGAGAAAGCGGAGGCATTTATAATGCCAAGGAGCATCCCAGCCAATGTAGGTAAATATCACATTTGCATACAAACACAATTTAATCAAGAGGCTCTTTAAGCTTCCTATACCAATAAATAGCACAAGAGAAGCTGATTTAAGCCAGAAGTTCCCAGTTCACATCCCACCTTTTAAGCCTCTCCCCCATTGTTTGTGCAAATGTGTGAAAGATAGAGCTGCAGTTTAAATGTGCTTATATTAGGTTTTTTAATTGATTAAAGCGCATGCATCCTGCTGGATTTACAACTGCATTTCAATCATTTTTTTTACCAAGTGTCCTACATAAATACTAACAATTGATTATTACAAACACAATCCCCATATAAAAGGTAAACTGTACTTAAAAGGTTTCAGTTAGCAACTTTACATTTTGAATGGCTTCAATCATTACTTAAGAGTCAATATTGTAATTAACGGGCCACATTGTATAAATTAATATTGGATGGTTCCAAATGGACAGATTCAAAACATGCTTGACTCCTTGCTATTTGGAAACATGAGTTGGCTAGTAATACTGACTTTTAGCTGAATGTCTCCAGCACTGTTTTGAGTCCTGAACACCTCTGCTATTGCAGTTGATGAACTTCCCCTAAGCTGGCAAATAGTGGAGTCAGGCAGCAATTGGTGGCAGATGGGAATGGTAGGAGGCTTTAGTTGTTCAGAGAGTAGAAAAACTTAAAGAGCTAAGTTCCCATTTCAGGCACAGGAAAGCTCAGAGCAACTGCTGTACTTGTGTCAGTGCTTTCTTCAAGAAGGAGAGGTCCCAGACACATGAATTAATAGTAATTCCAGTCTTCTCCAACTTGGTGCCCTCTAGATGTTTTGAATTACAACTCCCATCAGCCCAACTAGCATTGTCAATTATCAGAATGATAGGAGTTGTAGTCTAAAACCTCTGGAGGTCACCAGGTTGGGGTAGGCTGGTTTATCATTCCCCGCTGGAGCTGTAAATAGAGGAGAGCAAGTACTAGATTTGATATTTTCAAAAACGGGGAAACTTCCGTCTCTGGCACACAGCCCAAGGTCCATTGTGCAATGTCTTGCACCTAGCTAGGCTCTGCAGAAATTCTCCTACATTTCATCTGAACATGCCCAACTTGTCTCCCCTTCTCCCGTTTTGTTGCACATCTGGCCTAATAAAAGAATTCTGGAGAATTCAAAAGCTTGCTTACAACTTTCTGACATTTTGGCCCTAATATATTATTGCCATTCTGCATCCCTTACATAGAAAGAGAGATCTTTATGGAGATTATCTAACTGCTTGGTGTCTCATTCTGAATGATTAATTTGGGGGAATTCTATGGAATAGATGTTTGTTCCTCATCTTCAAGTGTTCCAGGATGCTGCTGACTCCATGGCTTGGTGTTTCCTTGTTTGTTTTTTATTCTTGGCATGGAACTGCAATTGCACTAGTGGTCTTTTGCTATTGACCCTTCTGTGGAGATTCTTAGGGGAAGCTGGCTCCAATTAGTACAGTATTTCAACTGCCTTTGATGTCGGTGATGGTTGCGATGGTTGCATCTTTTCTTCAGAAGAGGCAGAGAATTGTTGCCAAATTCTCTCTCCCTGCATATAAGAAGCTGCGCAAGATCAAAGAGCAGCTTTCCCCAGCCTGAAGGGCACCAGGTTGGGGAAGGCTACTGTTAGTATTGCTTCCCAGCTATCATGGAGCGCCCTTCCATCAAAAGCTCACATGAAGATCCTTGGGTTAGGCGTTTTGAGGACAATTAATAGAGACCAATCAGTGTGATGCGCATTTGTTTGCATATTTGCAAGGAACGTTTCCCAGCCAGACTTACTTGTTGTAAAGAACAATGTCTGGTCTCCATACAAGATTGCTGGGGATCCGGATAGAATCCAACCCATCGTATTTGTCTTTGTCCCACTTCAGATAGGCATCATACCAAGTTTGTCGAATCCACAGGTAGGCTGTCAAAATTTGGTTTCTCTCATCCTGTAATATGACAGTAGGTATAAATGCAGGAACATAGGACGCTGTCTTGCACTGACTCAGACCATTGGTCCAACTAGTTCATTATTGTCTGTAACAGGGGTGGGCAATTTGTTGCCCATCAGATAATTTTGACTACAACTTCCGTAATCCCTGACCATAGGTGAGCCTAATGGGAGTTAGTCCAAACATCTGGAGGAAACCAGGTTGCTCTACCTGGGGTGCCAGGGATTGAGCCTGGAACCTTTTACATCAGGGGCAGGGAACTGGGGGGGAGGCTAGTTGCCCCCTACTGGGTATCAGTGGATGTGGCCATGCTTGCTGATGTCCCCAGCTTCATGTGGCATGCATCGTCCCTATGCAAAGAGACTTACCCAGCACTGGGAAGAACAGCCACTCATCCCAGCCCTGGCTGAGTCCCCTGCTGCCCACATCCTCACTGTTCTTTCCCATCTGATTCCTCCAGGGGGGGATTCCTTCAGGGGACAGGGCTTCAAGGCCAAGCCCTGCCCCTCTGGAGGAATCCAAGAAGGCTCTGTGGACGAGATGGGGAACCTCCACAGTCTGGATTAGGTCTGTGGGCCGGAGGTTCCCCTCCCATGTTTTATATGCAAACCATGTGCACTACCTCTGAATTATGGCCCCTCCCATTAATTTGTGTATCATCAACACAGAGCTTTATAAAAAATGCTGTAGATCTAAAAGTGAATGCACTGTTATGGGGGAACATTCAGAGATGAGTCACAGAAAACCTGTTCTGGTTATCAGCTCAGTAATGTGATTATGGGTTGGTTTACATATGACATGATGGTAGTTTTCCATGATGTATACCCCTGGAGAGGAGCTGTAGCCAGTCCCAGTTCCCTGGCATGAGAACACTTAATAAAACACACATTTGAAAACACAGTTGTATACATAGATTTTAGTGTTGTTTATAAAACACTTTAGAGCACAAGGGAGGGCCTTTCTTAGCTCAGTGACAGCTTCACATATGTAACCCTAATGTAATTGAAACTAACAAACCATTGAGTTCAATAGGATTTAGACCTGAATAAGGTCCCCTTCACTCATGCACTCACCCCCCCAAACTTTCTGTAGATTGTAATTTAGATTGTTTATGATGGAAATGCTGAAGCCTGATGTAATCATTATCATATGAGAAAGCAATATTAACTGACTTGTAATTCAAATACTGCTTTTGATAATGATGATGATGATATGCTTGTTATACTTACCATATCTTTTATTTGGGAAAGTGTAATCTGAAGAGTGACATTCAGAACTGTGTCTGTATCTTCCACTGGTCTGAGAGCATTTGAATAGTCTTCAAAAAGTTCATTAAAGAGCATTTGGGCATATTTTCCTTGTGCTGCATCAGCACCTGTGCAAAACATATTTAAAATCCATATTTATTTGGATTCCTGAACTATTACAAGAATTTAACTTCCAGAGGGGTAGGCATGTTAGTCTGATGAAGCAAAAAAACAGAGAAGAGTTTTGTGGCTCCTTAAAGATTAACAAATTTAGTCCAGCATAAGCTTTCATGGACTAGAGTCCACTTTATCTCTCTCTGTCTCTCTCTCCCTCTCTCTCTCTCTCTCTCACATGTTAGTCTGATGAAGCAAAAAAACAGTGAAGAGTTTTGTGGCTCCTTAAAGATTAACAAATTTAGTCCAGCATAAGCTTTCATGGACTAGAGTCCACTTTATCTCTCTCTGTCTCTCTCTCCCTCTCTCTCTCTCACACACACACACGCACACACACACACAAACATGCATGCACGCACACTGACACACATACGGGCGTAGAGAAAAAGATTGTAAATAGTGCAGCGAAATTCAAAATATGACACAAGCACAGTGGCCATTCATAACAGCTATTGGGGATAATTAGGGATAACACAATCAACCTAACATAGTTCAGTTAACGGACGATGACAATACATATAGTGGTAGAAAACCATTGTCCTTATTCAGGACCAGATGAATAGAATTTAACCAGGTTATTAGTTCTAATTCAGCTGTTTCATGCTGGAGCCTCCCTTTGACATTCCCCTATAGGAGAATGTAGGTGAATGGCATTATTTCAGGAATTTGCAACCCTTTACTGGTCAGTGCACTGTTATGTGTTTTCAGTTGCAATGATCAGTGATAACTAGATGGTTACATGAACTGATTAAAACATTTGCAATAGTATATTGTGGCATATTAAAAAGCTAAAATTGGATGCATTGCTTAGGTTATTAAGTAAGTCTGAGGTGATAATTTATTATACTTAACAGTTTAAATTTAACCCCATTCTAAACTGTTTTCACTCTTATGGATACCAGCCAAGGGATCATGGCAACTATAACGCTATAGAGTAGGGCCCTGTAGGAAAACTTCAGCTGTGCAGGATCTACGTTAGTTTCTTTTACCAACAGAAGTAAAAAAACAAAAGACATATAATTAGAATTACATAATTCTGAGCTCAGGAGGGTTTTTTTTTTATACAAGAACTGAATGGAACACAGAGTCAATCCTTCAGCACAAAAATCCACTCCTGGTTATCCCAAGCTTTCTTTCATTTAAGCAATAAATGTGTGTGTGTGTGTGTGTGTGTGTGTGTGTGCGCGTGTGTGTGTGTGTGTGTGGTCATTTTGTTGTTTCTAGTGTTAAAGAATTGGGAGTCAGAAACCCTTGCAGATCTATTGCAGATCACCCAGAGATCTACCAATAGATCGAGATCTACCTTCTGTCAATCCCTGCTATGAAAGGACAGGGATTTCTAATACTGAAATCTCAGTACCTCCCAAAATGACAATTCCCGTGGTTCTCTAAAATGTGTCCCGGTGGTTAAACTGCAGATGTTAAACTCTCTTCATAGCCCACTTATTTCAATGAGGCTACCTTGCCACACAATGTCATCTTCCCTCATGCATACTGCTAGGAAGAAAGCCTCTTACCATGAAACACCCCTGTTGTGAAAACCAAGGAGAGACAGCAGATGCTGAAGGACAAGGTGGTCTTCATTGTAGAGCTTTGTTCTTCCGGGTGTAGAGGGTGGAAAAATCAAGCTGCTCTATGAATGAAAACATTTACTCTCTCTCTCTCTCTCTCTCTCTCTTTTTCTCCTTCCCCCCACCAGCAGTAGAAATAATAAAGTGCAGCTGTTAACAGCTCTTTCTCCAGGTTAAGCCTGGCGTCTCCTCCAGAGCACCAACTGTTGTCGGCCACCCTCTGTTCCCTTGATCTGTCAGGGCCTGGCAGATCTGGTAACCTGAGAATTACCTGCCATGTGACAAGGTGATGGGATATCAGGATGAAACCATTCTGCTAGACTTCATTTCAGCCCTTGATGCTCACATTTCTTCTCTCTGCCAATAGAACAGGAAAGCAAGAATTCCAATTCTGCTCACCCCATGCTTTTCTTCTGGCTCCAAGGGCTTTTGTTACTGGTAAAAGGAACAAGAGCCACCAATTGCTATTCAAACAGAAACACCAGCTAGGGGCGATCAGCCTGACCCTACCTGGATATGAATCTGGTGCGTTGGTAGGCACTTAAAAGGTTTGGGGCGGGGGGACATAGAATGCAAATCTGCATAAAATTAAAAACGTTAAAATATAAGAGCCACACTGGATCAGATCAAAGGTCCATCTAGTCCAGAACTCTGTTCACACAGTGGCCAGTTAGCTGCCCACGGGAAACCCACAAGCAGGACATCAGTGCAACAGCACCCTCCTGCCCATGATCCCACCCGCAACTGGTGTACAAAGGCATACTTCCTCTGATGCTGGAAGTAGCATATAGCCATCAGGACTAGTAGTCATTGATAGTCTTCTCCAGGAATTTGTCCAATCCCCCTTTAAAGCCATCCAAATTGGCGGCCATCACTAGGTCTTGTGATAGTGAATTCCATAGTTTAACTATGTGCTGTGTGAAGAAGTACTTCCCTTTATCTGTGCTGATTCTCAGAGCAATCAGCTTCATGGATGACCACAGGTTCTAGTATTATAAGGGAGAAAAATGTCTCCACATCCACTTTCTCCACACCATGCATAATTTTGTACACCTCTGTTATGTCTCTCCTTTTTTCTAAGCTAAAGAATCTCAGATGTTGTAAGTTGCTCTAGCCCCTTGATCATTTCAGTTGCCCTTTCCTGTACTTTTTCCAACTCTACAATCTCTTTTTTCAGGTGTGGTAAACAGAACTCTACACAGTATTCTATATGTGGCTGCACTATAGATTTGTATAAGGAGAGTATGAGCTTGGTAGTTTTATTTTTAATTCCGTTCCTAATTATGCCTAACATGGAATATGCCTTATATATGCAAATTTAGAAATAATTACTAGGATTTAAATTTCACAGGTGGCAAAGCCAGCCAATTAATTTCTCATCCAAATCATCTCAAATAAAACAAATTCTTCAATTAATTTGTACCCTGACCCAGATCATCCCAAACCAAAAGTTGTTTTTTTTTCAGCTTAATTGACATGCAGGGGAAGGTTTTTTGTGTGTGGGTGTGGGGTGTTGCAGCATGTAGGAAGGGGAGAGTTAAGCCTTCCCAGCTACAATTCCTCTTGAAAATCGCCCCCTGCATGGCAAATAAACTGAATAAAAACCCTTCCATTGGCACCAGTGGACACTCAGGTTTCTTTGGAATAGATCCAGGGCTGGGACCCCATTGGTCCGGGCCTAGCAGTGCCCCTGAAATGAATGCCCAGTTTACAGCTCATCACTCTGTTTTGGCCTTGAAGAAATTATATGCCTCCTCCCCTTCGTCTGTTTGTCTTGCCTTTTTAGTTGCGAGCCTCATGGCAGGGCCTCCCTCTCTTTATTAATGTAAGCGCCTCATGGCAGGGCCTCCCTCTATTTATTAATGTAAGCTGCTTGGGGAAACAATGGTTGGTTTGGCCCTGCTAGGACCAAGGGACCACTGGATTCTGCAGGTTCCAGAGCAGCCATGATGGATTGAGTGCCCACTGTGGAAAGATTTGGCTCTGTGTAAGCTGCTTGGAGTTTTGCTGAGCCATGAGTGTCAGCTGAATTGTGTAGATAATGAGATCCCGATAACTAATTTCAACAAGTAATAGTCTAACAGGCACCACAAAAGTTTCACAGAATGCAGGATCATAACCATTATTGGAACTTTTGAAAGAATGTGCATATGTGCTGTTGTGTCTTCTATCAAACCGACCTGTACAAAAGTCTGCACTAAAGCGGAGTCCTAGTTACGCTTTGCCTTAGATGCTTTGTGTAGGTTCATGGAAGTGAGGAAATAGATGTAAAAGATAGGGAGGCAGGAATCTGTTCCTGTCTTTGATCAATATAAAAAGATGTGCTGAGCACATACAATGGCTACCTCTTCTGCTACTACTTCTCTCTTATTGTCTGGGAGTTTTGGATATTTTCCATTTCCTCTCCCCCTGGTATGGTTTCGAACCTTTGCCTCACTGCATTGACTGACTTTGCTGGAGGTGGAAGGATCTGTGACCACTGCACTGGAAGGGTAGTTTGATTTTTGCTTATCATACTGGAATAATCTAGTAATAGTCAATTTATGGGCTGGAGGGAAATGTAAGCCTAGGCCATGGATGGGAACTTGTGGCCCTCCAGATGTTTTGGCCTACAGCTCCCATCATCTCTCACCATTGGATATGCTGGCTAGGACTGATGGTAGTTGTAGGCCAGAACATCTGGGGGACCACAAGTTGCCCACTCTTGGCCTAGGATTAATATTCAAATTGCTTTGATGGCTTTGCTAATGACATTTCATTTCCATTCTTCCACCATTTATATTGTTTTATTGGTTTGTTGGTTGCTTTATGTCCTCTGAGCATTTATAATATTTTCTAGATACTAATGTTACTATGCCTGTCTTCACATTAATAACATTTTCTATATAAATATTTTTTCAGGCATTGTGTATCAATAAACTAATCCATCTGTTTCATTTGATATCTGGAGTCTGTGATTGTTTACGTTGGTCATGCTGTACCCACTTGTTTGCTAGCATGAAAATCTGAACTCAGTTTAGACCATGAAATTAATAATGTTTAAAATGTGGGATAAAAATACAGCAAATAAATAAATCACATACAACTGCTCTGAAGATTCTAGCACCGTCTGGAGGACAATGAGCACTTCCAGGCCTTGATTATTTTATATTTTTTTATTTTTCTGTATATAAGCAGGGGCCACCCTCCCTGCCCTATATATGCACATACCCCTACCTGGTCTACAGGTAGGCCAATGTCACTGTCCTATTGATACACACATGGAACTGTTTCATGTTTGTGTGTACCAATTCGGGCTATGAAGAGTCACACGTGGAGGGGAACAAAAGAGGGAACCCCCCCCACACACACAGCTAGATGGATAGTCTCCCGTTTGTCTTGCGCTGAACCTCAGCAGTCTAGCAGTTTCTCTATAGCAGCCTTTGTCAACCTTTGTCTGGATTGCCCTCCAGATGTGTTGGACTACAGTTCCCATCACACTAGGCCAGCATAGCCCAGGTAGGCAGCTTAGTGTCCTGCAGATATTTTGAACTAGAACTCCTACAAGCCCTACCCAGCATGGCCAATGGTCAGGGTTTCTGGGAGTTGTAGTCTAAAACATCTGGAGATTAAAAATTCTCAAAGTGCCTTCAACTATCGTAGAGTTTAGCCTACACATTTTTTGACAAGGACATCTAATAACATATACCGTGTGTGCGCTACTGGACTTTGAAAAATGTTGGATATATGCTTTGTTAATCCACTGCATTAATGAAAGAATGTTTTAGCATACTTGTGGAACGTGCAACCTCTACATGGGGTAGAGCCCCTAGGGTCCAGTATCTCTTGAAGGTGGACTGAACTGTCTCTAGTTAGTCTTGTTTTGTACCAACTAGTCCATCAAGCTTTTAGTTCTCCTGAGAACAAGGAATAGACCTTGTATTTCTTTCAGAAGACCAGTAAAGTATCAAGTTATGAAATAAAAGATCAGGAACCCATTTAGTAAGCCATTTTCTTTCTTTTTTTGAATCTATATTTATTTTTTATAAGTGAAATAAACAATACCAACAACGTAGTCAAAATCTACAGTTTCCAACATTACAGTATTCTGGGGAAGAAAAAGAAAAGAAAGCAAAAGAAGGAGAGAAAAAGAAAGAGAGAGAAAGAGAAAAAAGATTATATCTTAGCTTCAATGAAAGCAAGCCAAATATCCAAATATAAGTCCAATTGCAAATTATACATATACAGCACTCTTCCAAACATTGCAGGTATTATTAAATCTTCAATCCGCTGCTCCATAAACTGTGAGCTTTGTCTTTCAATGTTATAACCTCAGTCTTATAGCAAATAAACGGGAGCAAACATTAAAAGTTTTAACCAACAAGAAATAACAATCATAATCCCATAATAATGATAGTAATACTAATATTAATGATAATTTTTTAAAAAGAAGAAATTTAAGAAAAGGATAAAAAATAAAAACAAATAATTTAAGTAATATACTATCTAAAAATGTAGTTGAATGTGTACATCCACATACACACATACAATATAACACACAAAGGAGAAAGAAAACAAAAATGTGCAAACATTTAATCTGGCAAACTTCCCAGACATCCTATCAGCTAAACCCCAAACAAGACTTCAGAGGAACAGTAAAAGTGGCTAAATTCCAACTCAAGAGGCTGAGAAAGTTGGCTCCCTTGTTTTAATGTTAACATCAATGAGAAATTATTCAGCTGCGTCAGGATTTAAAAACTTTTTCATCTGGCCTTCAAAAAGAATGCAAAATGTAGCAGGATATTTAATATGATATTGCAGGTTATTTTGCTTTGCCTTCTTCTATCAGCAATTTCTTTCGTATAATCAGGAAAGAGCATAATCTTGTCATTTGCTGGTCCCCACCACAGCTCACCTCATTCTCTTGCCAGACGCAGAAGATAATTTTTTGTAGAAACTTGTGAAAACTGCACAACAACAGTCCCAGAAGTCCCTTTAGTGCCACGTATTGAACCAGGAACACGATATGCATGCTCAATATCCAGTAGAAAATCGGATGGCCAAACCAGTAACTCATACAAAAGTTTATCCATAAATTCAACCAAACATACATCAGCAGCCAAGTCTTTAATACCAAGAACACAGAGGTTTGCTCTGCGTGTAAAAGCCTCCAGTTGGGAAATTCAAGCAAAGTATTGTGAGATGCTTGCATAGCAGTTTCATGAGCAATAACTCAATCTTCAGGTGCCTTAACTTTCATTTCCATCTTTTGAAGAGAGATATTAAATCCACAGCCCCTTGGGGGGCAGTGATTGAGTCCTGGATTGTTTCAAGCTTCTTTGCTTGAAACTGCACTGATAGCTGAGAAGACATAGTTTTTATCAAAGCAAGCAACTCTTCACCGCCGGCATTTCTAGAAACCTTTGCCAGGGGAGCAATTGGGGGGGTAGGTGGAGTTCCTTTCTCTTTGATATTGCCATCCTCCACTTCCAGAAGCACAACAAGCAAGTATAATTGCAGAAACAGAAAAGACAAAATGTTTAATTAGATTTAAATGCCGGTCCCTAGATAGAAGTTCACAAATATTTTGTGGAGCTCATCAGTCTTGTAGTCTCCTAATTGCTAGGAGTTTCCAATAGCATTCAGTAGATGTTACTCTGGCCACTGACCTTAGATTGCAGCCCTTCTGCTGCGCCGCAAAAGCCACTGTTAATTCCAGGGGAATTTTAAAAGGTTTCTCAACCTTTTCATAGCTGTTTGAGATAAGCAACCTGCGGAGCTCCACAGGTCACTACCAAGATGACATGGCTCCAGCTGGAAGTCAATTTTTAGTAAACCATTTTCTACAGCAAAACCACTCCACTGAGGAAGTGTCTTTTGGGGTAATAAGAAAAATTGTGACAACTGACAACCAAATGCCAAGTTACTCCTCAGAGCAGAGGTATTTTGGATTTTGAAAATGGAAAGCCTTGTCTCAAACTATCTTAATGAGGATCTAGAATAGTTATCATTGTGGTGAGAATTTGAGGATTACTCATGAGTAGAAGTAGCAGAAATAAGGATGAAAAGAGTTCTGCCTCATAAGAAATGGTACCATCCCTATATTAGAAGAACAGATTACATTTTCCCTATTTTCCACTCAGGTTTCAGCAGAGGAAGAATTAGAAAGGCTTGTTGCAGCCCACAATGGATTGGTGTGTTGTCTGAAGCCAGCACTGCCAACCCATCATGGGTTGCAGACATCGGCAGCAAGCCATGCAACAAGAACAGGAGAAACCCTTGTTGCTCTTGTGGAGTGATCTTGTCCGTGCTGCAGTGACAGGGCTGCACCTAGGCTATTTTGGCAGCCTTAGCAAAACTACCTTCAAGTTTTAAAGTGTGGGATTTACGCTGTGGGATCGCCCCTTCCATTCCACCTCCCCCCAAATCTCCAAGTGGTTTTCAGGATGAGCTAGGGTCCACCCCATTTTCAGAGCACCCCTTTTAATGCAAATGGGAGCTCCAAAAATTGGGTTGTCCTGCTCAAATGTAGGGCGCATTTTTTTAAAAGCTTTAGATGAGGACAGGGTCGTGATCAGCATAGGGAAGAGGACAAGCTAGGTTTGCCTTCAAGACCCCTGAGAAGGACAGGAAGAACAACCAACGGTGACCCTGATTGTCTGTTGGGCTCATAGTGGGTTGTTCTGATGACAACCCACACTGCCTAGTTTATTTCACAGGGTGGGTTATCATGTCTTGCAAACTTACCCACTTAGGTCCAAGTAAATAAGATGGAAGACAAAGGGGAAGCTGCCCGGAGAAGGGTTATTGGGTCATGGTAGCTTAAAAGTTGACATCGAAGTTTATACCTATAGGTAATTTCCAGTCCACAGCTGCCACAGTAGGAAGACAGCCTGGAATAAGAGGTGCTCATAGAAGCTGCTGCTGACAGTTTCCACTGTTCCCAACAGAGATCGGAGCACCTCAATGCTTAGCGGCCTTGGAGGTCCTCTTTGCCACCGCAAGCCTGCCACCAGGCGACGTGTTAAGATATCCTGAAAGGGATCCAGGAAATTAAACATCCGGGAGATTTAGGATAGCCCTGCTATGTACATGACTATCTTGGGTGAAGATAAGCCCTGGGAATCCAGAGACACCATGAAGCCTCTGATTTGATTCCCTGGAATCGGCCAGGCTGAAGGCAATCTGGCTTCTTCTCGGAAAGCAATGAACAGACACAAGCCCACGCTGTAAGCTTTCCAAACCCTGGGTGCTCTGAATGCTCCACTAGCCTCAGGGCTTCTAGAGGCTGAGGACCCAAGGGATGCTGCCTGAAGGCATGGTGGCGGACTTGGCTTCCAGGAAGAGGCTCTCCTGTGGAAAGAGAGAAACACAGAAAAGAAAAACAAAGACCATCAGCAACAGTTCATAGGTAGCAAGGAGGTTGAGCATTTTATAAAATGTGTTATCCCGAGTAAGACTATAGTAATTAAAAACCTCTTTCTCACACAGGGGAAGGAATGCTCCTTTTAAGTTCGTGTCCACTGCACTGTGTATATCAGCCTTGTATGTAACAACTCACTTGGCAGTTCTAGGCAACAAGGAATTCCATGGTGGTGAGTGAGTGGGCTGGCAAAGGAGGGGCAGATCTCCCCATTCCTCTGCCAGCCACCTTGGTAAAAGGATTTTATCGTATATTTTTGCTTGTATGTTAAAGGGCTTTTATCCTGCATTTCCAAGGTAGCTGTGATGAAAAGGGCTTTCCTTCACAGCCACCATGGGAACACAGGCTATCAGCCTCTTAGCAGGCTAACGTCTTTTGTAGGCTTATTGATAAGACTGCTGTACGTCATCAAAAACAAGGGAAAGGAAGCTGTCTGCGCCTAATGGGAGTTGGAGTCCAACAACATCTGGAGGTCCACAAGTTCCCCACTCCTTCTTTAGGCTTCCATACAAATTTTATACATACAGTCAGGGGCATTGCTTGCCCTTGTCTCTGAGTCTATTTCCATGGCCCCAGATAGATTACTGAGAGCCCTGAGTATCCATTGATGGCAAAAGAAGATTTTCTTAGTTTAATTCCCATGCAGGTGGGGCATTTTTAACAGATTGCAATTGGGGAGGAGAAGGTTAACCCTCCCCCCCCCTTGATGGAACAACTCCTCCCCCAAATCTCACCTGCATGGCAATTATGCTTATTTTAAAAAAAATTATATTGGTACCAATGGGAGATTTTTTCCTGCGCTCAGAAGGGTTAACCCCTTTGTACCTGCGTGTTTTGCTCCCCTCTCACAAATCCCCTCTTCCAAATGGCAATTAAGCTTAGGGGTTGGGGGAACCTTCCATTGGTGCCAGTGGAAGTTGTATTTTAGGCTTCATGCCAGGGGTGGAGGCAATTTTCTTACAGGAGGGAAAGAGAGAGAAGTGTGAAAGAAAAGTGAGGTTAGGACAGTAAGAGATCGCAAATTAATTGTAATCTAACAGGAACTACTGATGTGGGATGATCTGGACTGGGCCTCCAATTAAAGAATTTATTTGTGGTGATTTGATAAATTAATTGGCTTTGCCTTCTGTGAAATTTAAATCCCAGTAATTCTAAATTTGCATATAACCATATGCCATTTTTATGCAGATGTGTGTCTTACAGTCCTGTGCCCCAGATGTTTTAAGTGCCTAGCAATGCCCCTGCCCTCAGTCAGTTTGAAAACGGCTTTGCAATTTGTTCAGTGAGAAGCGGTATATAAATATTGCTAATAACATCATATAGGGACAAGTTGTATAACTGGCCATCATCCCCCAGTTAAGTGGAACAGTCTGCTAGCAATGCAGGCCCAGTCCACTACTTGCAACAAACTACCCTGCATTCCCCTTCATGGATCACTGCCTTGTTGTGGCAAAGGGGCTTGCATAACTCAGTGAAGCCATAAGCTATGCCTTGCAGGGCCACCCAAGACGGACAGGTCATGGCAGAGAGTTCTGACAAAATGTGGTCCACCGGAGAAGGAAATGGCAAGCCACTCCAGTATTCTTGCCAAGAAAACCCCATGGAACGTATCACAAGGCTAAAAGATATGACGCCGGAAGATGAGCCCCTCAGGTCGGAAGGTGTCCAATATACTACTGGGGAAGAGCAGAGGGAATTTCCAGAACGACTGAAAAACAACAACACCCCGCATTAAGTGTGCAACCCAACCCTATCCATAATTATTCAGAATAACTCCTACAAAGCTCAATGGGCCATTTCAAGTGGGGCTAGGAAAGCAACCTGAACCTCAACCACACTTACTGGGAAATGAAGCTATAATCCTCTAGAACTTACCTGGAAGTAAGGCTCATTGAACTCAATGGGACTAGCTTCAGAGTATACATGTATAGGATTGCACTGTGACTTCCAGTGAACTCAGTGAGACTTTAACAAACAGGCTCAGCAACCACCACTGCACATTTCCAATGGGACTGATCATGTATCAGATAGCATTTTGATAACAATTCTCAATGCAATCCTATGCATGTCTACTCAGAAGTAAGCCTCAGAAAACAGTGAAACATACTCTTAAGTAATTGTGTATACGATTGTGGCCTTAAGGGGAAAGAAAAGCACTTTATCAACTTTTTGCATGCTTTATCTAGAAGAAGCAAACATGTATTTTGCAACTTTACACATTTCCTACGTATTTAGGAAATGCTGTCGTTCAAGACCAGTATTTGTGCTTTAACACGACATCCACTTCCAGGGCGAATTTCAGAGTAAAAACCCTTCTAATATTAAGACCATTTACGCAGAAAACCACGCAGCACAATCCTATACAGATCTACTCTGAAAGAAGTCCCGCTGACCTTTATCTGGCTATAGACTCCCGTGGTTGGGCTGGGACGTACTTCCCGGGCGACTGGCGGAGGACCCTCGAAATAATTTAATTCCCAAGGCGAAACTGTGCGAAACTCTCGTTTGAAAAGGTTTACTTCCAAGCAAGCACGCTCATATTTGCTCTGAAAATCCCGATCAAGAGACATGGTTTTGTTTTTTAAGGTAAACGCGCGCGAGCCGAATCGGCCTGCGGCTACGGCGGGGAGGGAGCTTAACTCGCCCGCCGGAGGCGCTACTTGCCTTGCGTGTGTGTGTGTGTCTGTCTAATGAAGCCTGCAGGTACCTGATGCCTTCCGATTTTCTTCCCGGGGCAGAGTACTCGGTCGGGGAAGTTAAACCTTCTGAGCTGGGCGGTCCGCCCTAGCCCGATTCGCAGACAAGCACCTCGGCAATGTAAAACGAAAAAGCCCTACAACACCCCCACACCCGGAGACCCACTCGCGGGTCTCCTGGCATCTGGACGTGTCTCTCGTCACGTATCTCGCTTTCACGGAGCCGGGTTGCTGCCCTGTTTAAGGAGCCGGCAGGGGACGGGGACGGCCTGGATGGGGCTACAGCCTGCGCTTGTCTTCTTCCATGTCGAATACCAAGTGGGGGAAAGGGTGTCCAGTTCCGATCGAGGAGGCGGGAGAAGCCGCCGCGGGTCTCGATGGAGCTCCCCCTCTCCCCGGCCTCATCCAGGCTATTTACTTTAGAAACACAACAGCCAGTTACGCAAGGCCAAACGACACAGCTCTTGGTAAACACGTAACGATTTTTACCAGACGAAGCGCGATCAACATCTCTAGAAACACCCCCTCAGCGCCTCCTCCCATGAGCGCATGCCCGGAAAGAGCCTCGGGCTCTCTAGAGCCGCCGCCGGGGCCAGGGCACCGCTCCGCCCCCCGCCCTCTTCCCTCGCAGCAGAAACCCAGTCAGCGGCGCGCCCCTCCTGCGCATGCCCGGGGTTTGAAACCCAGTCAGCGGCGCGCCCCTCCTGCGCATGCCCGGGGTTTGAAACCCAGTCAGCGGCGCGCCCCTCCTGCGCATGCCCGGGGTTTGAAGGCCCGGCGGGAGAGGGAAAGCGGGCGCCGCCGGCACGCGCCGGCGACAGCTGCACCCCCTGCGCGCGCCCCTGCCCGGCGGCTCCGGGCGCTCACCGCTCGAAGCGCGGGGTCCTTGTCTCCCGCCGCGGGCAGCCCCGCGCTTCGGCCTGGTCGCGGCGGACCGGCTGCCCCCGGACTGGCGCCCCGCGCCGCCGGGATCGCCGGCCTCGTGGAGGAGAGAGGCGCGGGGCCCTCCGCCCGAGGGGGCGAGGCGGCCCGGCCCGCCTGGCGGAGGCGCGCTCGCGAGCGGGCCTCCTGCAGCCGCCCGAAGGGGGCTCCCGGGAGAGCAGCAGCCGCATCTCCCAGGAGGGCCGCGGGGCCTCCGCGGCTGGCGGCGGCCGGCGCTCATCCGCGCTGGAGGCGCGGGCAGGCGCACGGCGGGAGGCGCTTGCGATGGGGCGGCGGCGGCGCCCGGAGGGAGGCGGGGCGGCGCGGGGCGGCTGCGCGACGCTCGCCGTGCGGGCGGCGCGGCCCGAGGCCGGCTTGATGGCCGAGCGGGACGTGGCTGCGAGCCAGCGAGAGCGTGGGCGCTTGCCTGGTTCTCCCCGGCGGGCCCGTTTCGGCTGAATAGGAATGACGGGCGGGCTGGACTCGCTATTGGTCGCCTTGTTCATTGTGTCCGTAGTTTGTTTCCACTCCAGCCGGCTTCCTGGAGGGTCAGGCAGCTTACGTTCGACTCCTCCGGGCATGGAGATCTGTTGACGAGGGCTCGGTCCTAAATGCATTTAATTATTTAAATAAATGGCCGCCCTTGAGAGAAACAACTTACTCTGCAATATATTTGGCTGCGATTTACCCGGTAATAGGTCCCTTACCGTGCTTTTTTCTGGCTGGCTGGATTTGATTGTATACAAATAACGGGCCTACCTGACTGTATGATGTGGCTAAATTGCTGTGTTTTGTTTTCAACCACCTTTCCGATTGGAGGGCTTTGTAGTTCTATTGATGGGAGCCACCTTTTGAGGGCACATGACATAGTACAAAAAGGTGTGGTGTTAATTATTTAAATAAACAGCCTCGTAGAGTGAAATAACCGTCACTCCCACAGCTGTTTATAGGAATTTTTAGCTATCTACTGATGTTTCTACAGATTACTTGGACTAATTAGGCGACTGGTCTGATCCAGCATGGATCCAGGTGAATATGAGCCAACAATGTGATGTGGCTGCAAAAAAGGCAAATGCTATTTGGGGCTGCATTAATAGAAGCATAGCTTCCAAATCCTGGGAAGTACTAGTTCCTCTCTACTCAGCACTGGTTAGGCCTCATCTTGAGTACTGTTTCCAGTTCTGGGCCCCACACTTTAAGAAGGATGCAGACAAACTGGAGAGGGTTCAGAGGAGGGCAACAAAGATGATCAAGGGACTGGAAACAAAGCCCTATGAAGAGAGACTGAAAGAACTGGGCATGTTTAGCCTTGAGAAGAGAAGACTGAGGGGAGATATGATAGCGCTCTTCAAGTACTTCAAAGGTTGTCACAGAGAGGAAGGCCAGCATCTCTTCTTGATCATCCCAGAATGCAGGACACAGAATAATGGGCTCCAGTTACCGGAAGCCAGATTTCGCCTGACTGTTAGAGCAATACGACAGTGGAACCAATGACCTAGGGAGGTGGTGGGCTTTCCCACACTGGAGGCATTCAAGACGAGGCTGGACGGCCATCTGTCAGGGATGCTTGGACTTGGATTACTGCATTGAGCAGGGAGTTGGACTTGATGGTCTTATAGACCCCTTTCAACCCTACTATTCTATGATTTTATGATTCTATGAATGTTCTTAGTGTGGGACTTTTCAAAATGGAAGCTAGGCTGTCAAGCTAGAGGTTAAATCAGATGTGATGTGAGGAGACCTGCTTTTTTTTAAGTGGCAGTCCACATTTGGGGGGTAATGTAAAAGCAGCAGCTGTGGAGGAGGGATTGGAATGGGGCTGTGGCACTTGGTGAAGGAGGGTTAACTCTTCCCCTTTGACTGCTTTCCTTATTTAACCTCCTACCCTCCTATCTGCAGTCCTCACCATGGGGGAGGCATGGGTCTCCATGTGGTAGCTATATATTTTCTTTCCTGGGGAGAACTGCAAATGTGGGGCAGAATTTAAATTGGGAACATGTTGTGGAGAAGAAAGGATTAATCCCTTTCACTGGAGCTGTGGCCCAATCTGTGCTTTTACTTTTAGAAAAACACACAATAGTAATCCATCAACGATCTCCTGATGAACGTTTGGCTTGGTCCTCAGTTGTCATAACTTAACCTGATTCACCAAGGTCTTAAATGTACAAAAGATGAAACTATAACTACGTATGCATCTTCTTCCTGCATCTTTTCCATTTAAAGGTTAGGTGAAATAATTGTAGGGATGTACGAAAGTCACTTACCTTTACTCAGCTTTGATTTGCGGTGGGAGGGAGGCGCTCCGTCCCTCCCTCCCTCCGGAATCCTCCCTGGGCTGGCTGTGCTCCGCGGCGGCTCCAGGGAGCGACCGTCCGCAGCCGGAGTTCTGGCCACGGCCGGCTGCTGTGGACACAAATGGCAGCCGCCGTAGCGGTCGCCATTTGCATCCTGCCAGGCTGCCATGATAGGCTGCGTAAGTATTTATGTAGCCTATCACGGCAAAGAGCAGGGGCGCAAACGGCGGCCGCTACGCCGTTTGCGCTGTTGCTCTTTCCGTGATAAGCTACGTAAGTATTTACATGGCCTATCACGGTAAAGGCAGCAGCGCAAACGGCATAGTGGCTGCCATTTGCGTGGCTGCCTTTCCCGTGATAGGCTACATAAATACTTACGTAGCCTGTCACGGAAAGAGCAGCAGCGCAAATGGCGTAGCGGCCACCGTTTGCACCCGTGCTCTTTGCCATAATAGGCTACGTAAATACTTACGTAGCCTATCACGGCAGCCTGGCAGGACGCAAATGGCCACAGCAGCTGGCCGACAGACCAGCTGCCGCCACCGGAGCTGCTGCCGCCAGAACTTCCGCCCCAGGTAAGCTTCATCCTGGGGGGGATTCCGCGGGGGGGTGGAGGCCGTTCCGCCACGGGTTTTAGGGGGCTGAATGCCAGTGCATTCGGCCTCACTGAAATCCATGGCAGAATTCTCCGCCATCCCTAAATAATTGCAGATGTGTAGGCAACTGGATGGATCCTTGATCTTATCCAACTGAGCTCTGATGTTTTTATGCTTTTCTTATGTCCCTGTACTTAAAAGATGTTATAATGTTGCAGGATTGGCCCAAGACTTTTTACTGCCTGAGGTGGAGCAGCAAATGGTGCTTTTCCCCAACACAGAGTCAAGGTACATAATTCCCAAGGCCAGCCAAGTTATTTCAATACCTGAGGCTGCCAATCCCATATGTACTTAGCCCCCTTCTTGGCAATAAAAATACAATAATTATAAAGAAAATGATTTCTGCCCTTTCATGACACCTAAAACTCAGCTGCCTGAAGCAACTGTCTTGTTTTGCCTAATGTTAGGGCCAGCCCAAAACTTCTGTTTATTACTACATTTTTAGCCCTAACAAGAGAAGAGAAGATAAATCAGTGAGTTATGCAAAACTAACTTCTCTCTTCTCATATTTACATGGAACATCTTGAGCATGTCGCAGTCGCAAGTTGAGCTCAATAAACCACAATTAAATAGATATTTTAGAGGGGAAAATGACTTGAGCTTTGTAACTCAGTTTGTATCTTCTTAAAATACAGATCAAGTATTTTTAGCAATGCTATATTTTCAAATGATGTTAGTCTAAAGCTATTTTCGTATATCTTACGTTCTACACACAGTGGCCGGGTTCACACAGTCACAGGGGGAAAGAGCACAGTATGAGTTGTTTCCCCTGTGCATGCTGCTCACACGACTGGCACTTACTTAATTACTTGTGCCATAGGCTGCCATGTTGCCTGAACCCAGCACACAGCCCTGGGTTGTGGGGTGGGTTAGAAGTCACTCTGGCTGTGCCACGCGCTGGGTCTGGGTGACATGGTAACCCGTGGCATGGGTAATTAGGTAAATGTCAAACGTAAGCAGCATGCACAGGGGAAACAACCCATACTGTGTTGTTTCCCCAGCTGATTGTGCAAACCCAGCCAGTGCGTCTGGTGCATACTCTCATGCACAGGATACCCTCCCCTCACCTACAGAATATTTTATATCAGCCAGTGCTTAGTCACATGTGTATGTAACTATGTCCCACCCATGTGATCTATGGGAGTGAAGTGCGGTTGAATATAATTCATAACTGTCATTTCAAAGAATTCTCTGCATGGTGGTAGTAACTGCATGAGCAGGAGGCTTGTAGGACATTCACACTGCGGTACAATATGAACTGACCTTTGTTTTTGTTTAACCATCACTAACTGATTTTCAGTGACACCTGCATTTACCCCATCTAGATTCTTTATGCAAAGCTAATTGGTTTCTACAGCCCTCAAATGTTATGAGTCAGACTGGGCTAAAAAAAATTTTTTTTAATCTGTTAGTGTTAATTATCTTCACTTGAGCCAGATGTTTTTCTCTATTGTATGCCACCACAGAAAAATAGCATCCAAGAACAGCTGCATTGCTCATGTGCATCAAAGCACACTCTAGTCCAGAGCTCTGCATTTGCCTGGATGTGTATGCAATACACACACAGAGTTCTTGCACATTTGGGAAATTCAGTTCATTTCAGTGCAGTGGCAGATCTGCTGCACTAAAGAATGTGTATGCAGAACTGCTGCCTCTACTGAAATGAATGGGACAGTCTGCAAGGTCTATAAGTGTATTGGAACTTTTTTGCCCATAAGAAATTTCTGGATTGGGGCAGGAGGGTTAGAGGAAATAACATAGGTCCAAAGTCCTTTTGGGTGCAATGCTGTGCAAGTTTAGACAGAAAAATTCCTACAACTCCCAGCATTCCCCAGCCAGCATGGGAGTTGTAGGACTTCTTTCTGTCTAAACATGCATAGCATTGCACCCTTAGTGAGCTTTATAGATGAATAGAGATTTGAGCTCTGGTATCCCTTGTCTAAGACCAACATGCAGGGATGGGGAACTTGTAGTTGTCCATACGTTGGTGGGCTAGAACTCCCATCATCCTTGAGCATGGTGGCTGGGGCTGATGGAAGCTGGAGTCCAACGCTTGGAGGGCCACAGGTTCCCACCTGTGCTCTATGCACTACACTATACAGTGTATAAGGTTCTAAGTCCAATGGCAGAAATCTCGGAACCCACATACTGGCCCTGGAGGACTTTAGTCAGCAGTTTGTAGAATAAACGCACATCTATTGTTGTTCAGTCGTTAAGTCGTGTCTGACTCTTCGTGACCCCATGGACCATAGCACGCCAGGCTACCTGTTTGCAATGCACAAATATTTGTTCACGCTTCTCTTGAGTTTGCACTTCTGGATAGTGCACATACATTGCTGTTGTGTTTCCATGTAGAATGTGAGAGACCAAAAATTGCAGGCATCTATTGGATATTCCTTATGATGTCCATGGTGAGGAGAAACTGCCTTCCCCATAACCGCACCATTTTGTGAGCTTCCTTTTAAAAGTTTATTTTATTATTAGTTTTAATACATAAGTAACTTTGCACTCCCTGCTGTAAAAGTTCAACACAGAAGTGTTTATCCACGGTTTTTTTTCAAGTGGCAAAGCTGCTCCCCAGTGTCCAGCCAGTTTGTGAATCTTTATTTGATCTTAAATCTTTGTATATGGTCCTCCTTTTCTGAGCTGGAGCAGATATCCATCTCTGCTAAGTTTTAAAGGGGTGGTGAACACAGTGGTACATCATATGACAGTCCCCATATCTACATCCCCAATGAGATTCCAAAAATGCAAACAGCTGTGTTGATCCATACCAACAAGCCACTTCTAGCTTTTTTTATTTCCACCAGGAGCCAGTCTTTCTAAACCAAGTAGATCTTATTTGCCCATTCAAGACCAAGCCACCCCAAGATACTTTGCATTCCAAAAGGGAGCTGTTGTAAGAATCACATCTAAAACTCAACAGGGGAAAAGGGAGTCTGAAGGGGGTGGGATGGCAGATGAGTCATCATCCCGACTAATCAAAAAGCCTTGGTGCTTTGATCCTGGAGCTGTCTCCACTACACCACTGGGTAAACAGTAAAACAGCTGTTGCCTACAGCAAGGCAATACTCCTGCCCCACACCTCATGTGCAGATAGGATATCATGGTATGGTGTTCTGGGTCCAGGTTTGTGGAAATACTGCAGAAATGATAACATACAGTCTTATCATCTGCCTGATCTTGTGGAAACACCCAGGGAAGCCAAGACTGCCATGAGCCTAATCAGTCCTGCAAAATAATTGTATCTGTGCTCCCACCCTGTGGCTCAAGCAAATTTTAATAACAGTGTGGTAAAAATGTCTGAGCACATGTGCTCAGTGAGGGTGAAGCCCTTATCATCATAACTGAAGAGCGTGACATCCATAACCAGGTCAGGTTGTCTGCCTAAACATACTTCTGGCCTCCCTCACTATCTGGAGAATAGACCGGCCACCATAAATAACAAATGCAGGCCAACCCTGTTCTAGGTAGTTCTGTATGGTAGGCAGACGTGTGCAGAAAGTAGATCAGGATCTATTAGTAGCTCTCCAGGTAATTTGTAGATCAGCAAGGGCTTCTAATTCCTAATGGATTAACAGTGGTGACAACAATAAGAATACCTTTTTCCTCCATAATTATGCTGCGGAAATCAAGCAAGCTTGGGGGAAATCACGAGTAGATTAGTGTGTGAAAGGATTTGTGAGTGAGCTCCAGTTCTGGTTTGGAAAACAAATCCCTCTGTTGAGCATATGTTTAGAGGTACCTTGCTCCTCAACTGTATGTCCACCTTCCTCAGCCACTATTTTGCACTTGATTGGTTGGTGGACTTCATGGACCTAATGATCTACAAAGTAGATCCAGCAAGCCTAAAGCTTGTCCATTCCTCTGCTGGGGGCCCATAGGTCTGATTCAAACTTTACTCTTTTTTCCATTTTCAAATGGTTAACCATGAGCGTATCAGAGGTAAAAATTCCAAACAGTGCACAGTGACCATAAAACATAACAATAAATGAAAAAACTGACAGTGTGCTGCCCTTTAATAGGGCTTAAAACCTGTCATCTTGAGAAGGCCTCACTACCCCATAGTAAGATTGGGGATTGTCCTGAGCAAGGCTCCTGGAGATAGTGGTTAGCCTCTGCTTCCTGCACATTCCATGTTGGAGAGAGTAATTGAGTCTAAAGGGAGGTGATAGTGACAGGGAGAAAAGAAACTGCCTCAAGCAAGGCGTTGTCCTCTCCCCCCCCCCCCGCTTGTGCAGACTCCACATGCTCAGGTTATCTTGATCATAGTGACACTCACACACCAAACCCCAGCGAAACCCACACAGGCAGAGCTGAGAAGCCCTCAGGAAGCTGACTCAAGAACTAAACCGTTCGCTGCTCTCTCTTTTCCCTTCACCTCAACAACTGCTACTTCTGCTCTGACCATCAAGGCAGCTGAAGCTAGTCAAACTCTGGTGGTGTTTCACTGAAAATCAGACGGCTTCATCTGGTGTTCTTTGCGCCTTAGGAACAAAGATGATAATCCACTACAAAACTACAATGGGGAAGAGAACAGACAATGTTTTTTTCTTTATCACCGTCCTAAGAAAGTATTATGCTGACAAGGTTTCCGACTAACCTTGATTATCATCCTGTATTTGGTAAGTCCTTTCTTTCTCTTTGAAAAGAAAAGGTGGGGCTGTATTTGGCCAACACTACGAACTTTCCTCACTCTATTGGGAGAGTTATACACAAGCTTAAACCCGTTTAATTTGATGGGACTTGAAATGTACTCACTTTGGCTGGATTGTGCCCTTTTTTCAACAATGTGTGCAATGTATTTATTTTACACAATGGCTCGTGTGCCCCAAAGTACCATACAACAAGTACTGTTGTACGTAGACGCTCAGGAGGCAGGTGTACAGTTCAGCCGTGGATACCCATCTTAATTTAGCTGGCCAGATACAGCTGAGCTCAAAAGCAGGTGACCTAACTGCATTGCACCTGCTTTCACACATGCACACCCTTGTGCAGTAAATCATAGATTCGGAGGGACTCTTGTAGGCCATCTAGTCCACTGCTTGATGCAGGAAAGCTACTCTCATCCTTTCAGGATGCTCTGTTTTTCCTGCTGGCAGCGGGATAGTATGTTAGAGTGTACACACAGAAAACAGATCAGAGGATCTGATTATTGTCCTGTAGGCAGTGGAATCCTTCATGGGTTTGCATCATTTGGTTCTTCCTGCACATAACAGCCCCAGCTATGCTCAGAAAAGAATTGTTTGATCAGGGTTGAAGTATGAAACGTTTAGCAGTGTTTTCACAATCAGAATGGTTTCTGCTGTTAGTTTTATATGTTGCTTATATAGCACCATTATGTGCATGGTGCTTTAAAGGGAGTAACAATAAAACATACAGGTTCTGATGCCGAGGGTCTTACAATCTAAAATTTGGCACAGGCAAGGAACAGCTGGGGGGCGGGGGAGAAGCTGGAGGCGAGACTCAAGTTGGGGGGGGTATGAAGTCCACAAAGTCACACATACTTAGGCTGCTTTTCAGTAGGTGATGAGGACAAACAGGTTGAGCAACAGGCTTCATGGGAAATGTAGGTTTTGAGAGAAGAAAGGTGACATCATGCAAGTGTTCTGGGAGACAGTTCCAAGCCTAAGACTATCAAGGGAAAAGAGGTAGAATCAGCTGAATGAGGGGGAGACTTTCAGATGGCTTTGGATGGTGGAGCTGGAGAAGTGAAGATCACAGGCAGGGTTAATGTGTTGTCGTGTAACAAACCCTAATTCAAAATTATAATCAATTTAAAATAAAACGTGGAAGAGTGATTCATGATGTAAACTATGGCCTTTCCTGTAATTTTTAAGATTTGACAAATCTTTAGAAATCCAAACATTGGCCAGTGATGAAGTTCAATGTACCAGTAGGTTAGGGCACAATCAAACCAAAATGTTGTTATCCTAATGATTTTAATCGGAGATATTTACGCATATGCTTATCTTTCCTTTTGAAAACTTTCCAACTACTTATTTGGATTGGATAATGCACAAGTCAGCACACAAAGGGCTGGATCCAGACTTAGTGATGCTTTAAGTACGCCCGTTGAAATCAATGGGACGTACATTAGGCCTGACTAACTTCAGTTCCATTAATTTCAGTTGGTCTTCTCTAACTATGGCTAAGTCTACATTAAACCTCCAAGAAAGAATATCATGAACCGTAATTTGTATTGTAGTTCAGATTACTGCAGTGTATTATATATGGTGCTGCCTTTGAAAACGGTCTGGAAACTTCAGGTAACCCAAAATAGGAACTGGCTAATGGGATTGTATTATGCCACTACTTCATCATCTGCACTGGCTGCCAGTCCATTTCTGGTCCCAATTCAAAATACTCATTTTAACCTTTAAAGCCATAAGTGGTTTGAGGCCAGGTTACCTGATGGAGAATCTCCCGCCATATTTACCTACCCAGACCCTAAAGTCATCATCTGAGGCCCTGCTCTAGTATCTCCGCCAAATGAGGCAAGGTGGGCAGCTACAAGAGAGGGCATTTTCAGTGGTGGCACCCCACCTGTGGAATGCCCTCCCCAAAAAAGTTCTCCTGGCACCCATGTTTTAGTCTTTTTGATGCCAGACCTTTTCATTTTTGCAGACATTTTAGAAATAGTTTTAGTGCATTTAAATCTTTGCACTACTTTATCCTTTGCTCCTGTTTCTCCCCCTCCCATGATTTTATATTTACTGCTTTTTATCTTGTATTTTATGATTTGAAATTTATTTGTACATCATCCAGAGAACTACGGTTATTGAATGGTTTAGGAATATAATAAATAAATATTCTTAAACCCTGAGGCAGGATTATAGTCTTATCCTGTAGATAGCAAGAGCAAGGGCATTATTGGGACAAGGACTCATTATATATACTTGCCATCACAAGTTCATACATCATTTTTTTTAGATAAACAAGAAACAATCTTAATCAGATTTTTTCAATTCTTTTTTCTAAAATAAGAAAACAAATGACGGCCACCCCATGAGTGTCTCAGTGATCCACCTTCTTTTATTCTCAGTACAAGCTTAATTTCTATAATCAAGTACCATTGATTTAAATGGGGGAGAGTTAAAAATGTACTTCAATCCATTAAAAAGAGTGGGATTCAAAAGTGCTTAATATTGATTAGATCCCGCCCTAATATTCTAATAAGATGACTCCTAAAAGATTGTCAAGCATCATGAGCCATAAGCTGAGGATAAGGAGAGGTTGCCAAGAAGTGACTATTTTGAACAATGAAAGAGATAGGATTAAAATTGTTGGCATCAACTGATGGGTTATGACCCCCCCCCCCCGTATATCTGGAGGGACTGCCTACATTCACATCAACCTGCTCAAGCCTTGTGATCAGTTCCTGAGGCCTGGCTGTCTGGTCCTTCAGCGAGAGCTATTAGGTTGGTGAGTGCCATGGTCATGGCCTTTTCTATGGTGGCCCTGTCACTTGAGAATTCTCTTCCCAGGAAGATACATATGGCTCCCTCTCTACTGGTTTTAGGAGAACCCTAAATACTACTTTATTCTGGTCGGCTTTTTAATGATTATAGGGTTCGTTTGGGTTTTTTAAAACTATGGTTATATATTTTATATTTGATTGTTCTGGTTTTTCATTGTTTATGAAAAGCTGCCCAGTGAGGGTAGATGCCCTAAGTGGTGGGGATTCTTCTCATTTCTAGTGCTGCTACACTTCACCTATCTTTTATAAAGCATAACTGTGTGTCTGGAAAAGACATTGATTCAGAGCTGCTTAACACATAACAATTTTTAAGGTATCCCCATAAACATTTTTGATTTTGGTGTCCAGCCGGGAATTATGTGAACATGGAACAAGCTTCCATACATGGCCTTAATGGGATGAAAAATTTGCACATGCAGTTCCCAAGCCCAATATAGCAGTTAGGGCTGCGCGGCTATCTGTCACCCTTTTAAAAAATCTGGAATGCCACTAATCAGCTGTTCAGAAGGGGAAGATTCAGTCCCCCAACAGTTCCCTCTTTTCCACTCAACAGCAGATTGGCACGATCCTGGCTTCTTTTACTGAAGCATGCAGCCATTTTAGCTTGAAATGCTCCACACAGACTCTGTTGGATCAGGGCACACACAGGATAAAAATATGCGCTGGGCAACTGGGATATACCATGGCTCCCTGTTGGTTTTAGACACAGTGTCAAATACATGTTTGGTGCCTCATAATGTGTGTAGTGGCCCTAATTTAGTAAACAGATGGGGCTTGGCTAGCAGATTATGGACATACATCCCATAGATTCAGGGGTGCAGAACCTTAGGCCGAGGAGCCAAATCTGGGGTTCCCAAGATGCCCTGGTGATTTCCTAGCTTTTATGCAGGTTTTTCCCCAGTCTAAAAGGTTGAAATGCACCTCCTAAGGTTTAGCTACTGGCAGGAAGAGCTTTAAACCAAAATATGCCTGTATCTTTGTTTTTTGGCCTCATTCCTTTTGCTTTCAACCCTGCGCACTGTGGCCCCTGAGAGCTTCTCTGAAATTGAATTTAGCCCTCTAGTTGAAAGAGGTTCAATGATCCTGCCTTAGATAGATGATGGATTTCCCATAGGTCAGTGGCATTTTGGATGTCCTTTGATGGTTATTTAACTTGTGAAATCCATAATGTGCTGCATGCCCATCCTACATCCTTCTGCAACACAGTCCAAAGCTATCTAGGGTGATGATGTTGTGGCATAGCTGTGAATTACATTATTCCTGACTATGGAGAAACCATTTGTCCTGCATTTGTTGTTCCTCCTAGGCAAGAGTATGAGAAGCATTAGAGACCTGGCTGTATTGCAGAGAGCTCAGCTTCTGAATGTAATGGATATGCAAATCAGAGGTTAGATTCTCTGTAAGTTGCATATGACTCTTGCATTCCACCTGCACAGTGGACTGGATCCAGTTTAAGTTAGTCACACTTTAGCCTCATTGAAATCAGTTGGGACTAAAGTGTGACTGAATTATTCTGGAACAATCCAACTCAATACATATGTTTCCTAAATGTGTATTGTATATTCACCTACTGTTTCCATATGATATTTCCCTGAAATAGGATAGATAATATTTCAAACCATCAACTCAACCTAAATCTTGTCCCTTCCCCAGCCTTTCCCAGACTGGTGCCCTCCAGAGACAGTTAACTAATGTGGAAATGTTCAGATGTGATTGCATCTGCAGCATACATATGGTTAAGCTCTTAAGGCCTTCTCTAATGTTCACGTGGCATGGACTTACCTCCAATTAATTTACACATTGTGGCATTTCTGGTCAATTTCCTATATGTCTTTTCAAAACAAGAAATGAGGTTGCCACAGTTTTACTGGCCTTGTTTCTGTGTCTTTAAAAAACAGTCCAAGGAAGCAGAAATTTAGCATGTGATGCTTTTCCTGAGGCCAGGAAAACATCAGTTCTGTGTGTCCACCCGGCCGCTCTTAATAGCACAGAACAATGCCAGAAAAAGAAAGAAAGATAGCAGTCTTAATCAGTAGAGAAGAAACCATGATTGTTGTGATCCAAGGTTGTCTTAACATACATCCTTCCATTAAATTTCTGTTTTCATAAGATTGTTTAATAAAATAGAATATAATCGTAATACTTAGCCTATTGCTTTCTTTCTTTTTAGTGTGTACAGAAGAAGTATTTTACAGAAGCAATTTTTATCAGAAACTGTTACTCAGGAAGATATTTGTAGAGGAGAAAGGTAAGAGGGATGTTAATTAAACTTATACGAATTACGTATCTGATGAAGTAAGGCTGTGCCTATGGAACAACCATTGCACAATAACATGGTTAGTCTTTAAAATGCAAGCTACATGATCAGATTGTGATGTTTAGTTAAAAGTAACTGAGAGTGGGGAGATCTGAGTATGATTAGAGCAGCAGCTCTGATAGAGGGAATTTTAACCCTTATCTCATGTCATTTCCTCTATCTAAATCCCTGCCCCTCACCCCAAAGCCCCTATTGCAGTTGTGTGGTATGGCGATGTATGGCTGATGATGCTTCTCCTCAACTCTTGTCTTTTGCCCATTCTGATTGATGAGGATGAACAGGTCAGGACTTTGTGTCAGGATAGCCAAAGCTATAAAGACCTCATTGAGTGAGACACATGTTCCAGCCACACTGTTCGAAGCAGTAGTGCATCCTTTGTTGAGAGATACATTTCTGGACCCGTCTAATCTAAAGAATTACTATCCAAATTTTTAACGTGTCATTCTGAGACAAAGTACTTAAGCATGTTGTGGCAATCCAGCTCCAGGTTTTTCTGGATGAAAGATGAACAGGATTCCTTTCAATCTGGTTTTCAGCCCAGTTTGGGGACAGAAATTGCCTTGGTCACTCTAGTGGATATCTTGTACCAGGAGATAGACAGGGAGAATGTCACCCTATTGATTCTTCTGGACCTCTGAACAGCATGCAATACCTTCAAAGTCCTTCTGGACTACATTGCAGGGATGAGACAGGAGGGAGGCATCGTACTTACGTAGCTCCTGCCATTTTGGGGGGCCAGATCTTAGCAGGTAGTGCTGGAAGACTACTACTCAAACACTTCAGTTATTGACCTATGGACTGCTGTGGGTACCATCTTGTCCCCCATGCTTTTAAGCATCTACATAAAACCACTGGGTGAAGTTGTCTGGAGTGTTATCTGAACACTGATGACACCGAGCTCTATCTCTCATTTTAAACAGATCCTTCAGGAGGGAGTGGAAATATCTAGTGTTAGTAAAGAGACTGGATCTGACGGAACAAACTGGAACTTAATTCAGATAAGAATTAAGGCCACTTCTGAAAAAGCTTAGCCTGAACCTGGATGATATTAAGAACTATAGGCCAGTAGCCAATATACCCTTCCTAGGCAAGGTGCTTGAGCGGGTCGTTGCCTGTCAACTCCATTCGCTCTTGAATGAAACTGATTACCTAGACCCATTTCAATTGGGCTTCAGGCCTGGTTTTGGGAAGACCTTTGCTGAGAGAGGGACAGGGGAGTGCGACTTTGTTGATTCTCTTGGACCTCTCGGCGGCTTTTGATACCATCGACCATGGTATCCTTCTGGATAGGTTGTCTGGGTTGGGAGTTGGAGGCACTGCGTTGCAGTGGTTCTGCTTCTCCTTGGATGGCCGATTCCAGAAGGTGCTGCTGAGGGATTATTGCTCTGTGCCTTGGCAGCTATGCGATGTGGTTCCATAGGATTCTATTCTATCCTTCAGGCTGTTCAACATCTACATTATACTGCTGGGGGAGGTTATCTGGAGGTGTGGGGTGAGGTGTCATTAATATATGTATGACACCCAGCTCACTCTCTCCTTTTCATCAAATCCAGGTGAGGCAGTGGCTGTTCTGAATCAGCGCCTAAATCAGTAATGGATTTATTGGCCTCGATGGAGGCCAATAAACTGAGACTCAATCCAGACAAAACTAGAGGTACTATTAGTGGGTGGTTTGTCTTCCTGGCTAAGTGATGTTCAACTTGTTCTAGAGGGGGTTGCACTCCTCCTAAAGAATTGGGTTTATTTATTTATTTCATTTCTATACCGCCCAATAGCCGAAGCTCTCTGGGTGGTTCACAAAAACTAAAACCAAACAACACACAATAAAACAATTTAAAATATATAGAACATTAAAACCACAATATAACAATACAACCACAATAAAACCTAGCAGCAGTACAGGAATTTAAAATACAGATTTAAAACAGCAAAGATAAAAATTTAGAAAGCTAAAATGCCTGGGAAAATAAAAAGGTCTTCACCTGGCGCCGAAAGGAGTACAATGTAGGCACCAGGCGAACCTCACTAGGGAGCTCATTCCAGAGCCGGGGTGCCACAGCAGAAAAAGCCCTCCTCCTAGTAGCCACCCGCCTCACTTCCTTTGGCAGGGGCTCACGGAGAAGGGCTGCTGCTGATATTCTTAAGGTCCGGGCAGGCACATATGGGAGGAGGCAATCCTTCAGGTAACCTGGCCCCAAGCCGTTAAGGGCTTTGAATGTTAACACCAGCACTTTGAATCGGGCCCGGAAATGGACTGGCAGCCAGTGCATCTGGAAAAGTACTGGCGTAATATGAGCTCGCAGGCCAGTCCCTGTTAACAATCTTGCTGCCCTATTTTGGACCAGCTGAAGTTTCCGGACCGTTTTCAAAGGCAGCCCCACGTATAACGCATTGCAGTAATCCAGACGAGAAGTTATCAGAGCATGGATAACTGTAGCTAGGCTATCTCTGTCCAGATAAGGGCGTAGTTGGTATACCAGCCTAAGCTTATGAACCAGCTAAGGGTTCATAGTTTGGGGCTGCTTTTGGATCCATCATTGTCAGTAGAGGCACAAATGAACTTGTTGCACAGAGCACCTTTTATCAACTTAGGCTGATACACCAACTATGTCCTTATCTGGACAGATAGACCAGCTACAGTTATCCATGCTCTGGTAACCTCTCGTCTGGATTACTGCAATGCATCCATCATACATGGGGACTATCCAGAAACTTCAGCTGGTCCAAAATAGGGCAGCAAGGTTGTTAAGGGCGACTGGCTAACGTGATCTTATTATGCCAGTACTTTTTTCATTTGCACTGGCGCCAATCCATTTCCAGGCCCGATTCCAATTGCTGGTGTTAACATTCAAAGCCCTAAATTCAGGGCCCAGGTTACCTGAAGGATTGTCCCCCATATATACCTGCCCGGACCTAAGATTGTCTTCAGCGGTCCTTCTCTGGGACTCACTGCCAAAGGAAGTGAGGTGGGTGGCTACTAAGAAGAGAGCCTTTCCTATTGTATCATGAGCTTCTCAGAGAGGCTCACCTGGCACCTACGTTCTAGTTTTAAACTTTTAAGTTGTATTTTATCATGTTGTATTTTATGGTTTTAATTGTTGTGAACTGCTCAGACAGCTTCAGCTATTGGGCAGTATAGAAATGTAATTAATAAAATAAAAAATAAAATGAGACAGAAGTACTGTTGGGGGAGCAGTGGAAGGGAAATTTAGCTTGAGGAAATTAGCAGTGGGATAATTTTTTCTGCAGTGGGATAAACAGCAGGTTTGGGTGGAATGATTTAGATCAGATTAACAAAGAGACACCCTTCCACAGAGCCACTGCTTCAGTCACAATCTGAGCCCCTATGACTGCATTTAACTGATAATAAAAACACTGGGAGATCTGATAATGGATAGCCCATCTCTTGCGCAATTTGGTCCTTTGTTGGTTTGCTACAGCAGATTAGCATAGCTATGCTTCTAGTTTAAATATATATTTGAGAAATCATTCCCATTTAATAAAATGAAAAGACTAGAATGCACAAGATATTATGTTTGGATACGAGAGTATAAGAAGGTTAGGTGGATTTAAAAGAAGCGTGGTCAGAGAGAGGGCTCGGTTGAATTAAATTTAGCAGACACAGCTCATTCCTTGCCACATCCAAAACTGGCCCTGATATTAAAGTGAATGGGGAAGCCTGAATAACTACTCCTTGAGTGTATCAGAGTTCCTATCGATCTCTGGATAAGAATCAAAGAGTTTAATTACCATGGTCAATGTCAGGGGCATGCTTGTGACATATACAGCTAGGTATTTGTTTTATTGTATGTTGAGCAGCATAACACTGCACATTAAATGACATATAACATGATCGTATGCATATTTACTTGGAAGTAACACTCTGTTCATTGAGGCTTATTTACATTTAGTAGGGAATGAGTCCCATTTAATACAATGGGAATTACTTCTTAGTAAATATGCATAGGATTATGCTGTAAGTTGAATAGGATACTGTTTTCCTTTTTTAAAGTCTGACACAACCTTTCCCTCTGCCCAGGATGATTGTGGAGATCAGAAAGCCCTGTACTATCTCTTCTGGAATACAAACCAAAGAGTCGCCGAGCTTTTTCCAACAGTGTTTACAAAGCACCCTGAAGCTCATTGCTTGTTCTAGGCTTTCAGGGCAGTTTGTAAACCACTCCAGCCAGCCCTCGCTGGGTTCAGTCACCAAGAAAACCTGCACCTGGCAAGGGTAATTAATGCTAACTAGGTGGCTCATGACCACGCAGAGAGGGAAATAAGTCACCATGGCTTATTTTCCCTCCATGATCGTGTGACCCCAGTCAGTAGCTCTGTCCCCAAGACACAGCCAAGTGGCTGGCACCCAGATGATTGCCCAATTTGCCTCTATGGTTCGGTAGGCCTGGAACAGAATCAAAGTGTGAATGTGAACCCATGGAGATGGCTTAACAATAGATATGCATGCATTTTTACAGTGGATATTTGGAAGAGAGAGCCAAAAAAAGCACACCCTGTTTAAATCATGGGGGCAAATTTTAAGTAAGCAAAATTGAAATTCTGAGGGCTGTAATTCTCCCAGGGAATAATGCATGGCACCCTGTATTTGTATGAAAGCTTTTTGCACAGTTTGAAGAGTAATCAAACTAGTTCTGTGAATAGGAAGGATCAACATTCAGGGTTCATTTTCCCCCCCTGTATAATTACTGAAAAATAAGAATGAGTGTTTTCTCTTTTTTTCCCCTTGCTTCATCTGCATGATGGGTTGGTGTGAAACTGCTTGTCTGAATGCACAAGGGACTTTGTGGCCACAATCCTATTCTTGTGCAAGACTTCTATAGTTTGTTGAAATCAGGGTGACATTGCACATTGAGGTTCATTGCACATGGGATCCCATTGGAAAACTCAACTTCATGCATTGTCATTCATGGAGGATATGGCTCCATGTATAGGAGGATATAGCTCCATAGTATCAATGGCTACTAGGCATGATGGCTATATATTAGCTTCAGTATCAGTATGCCTCTGAGCATCAGTTGCTGTGGGACACGCACGACAGGAACAGTGCTATTGCGCTCATGTCCTGCTTGTGGGCTTCCCATGGGCATCTGGTTGGCCATTATTTGAACAAAATGCTGGACTAGGTAGACCTTCGATCTGATCCAGCATGGCTCTTTTTATGTTCTTATTAGCAACATTTAGGACATACTCATGAGCTTATTTATTGTGGACAGGAACACTCAGATGTATAGTTTGGCACAAAGAAGCAAGAAAAAAGTGAGGGGAAGTAAGGGTGTGCCCATTTGTGCACATCTTACATAAAGTTGAAGCTCCTCATGGACTTATTAATTTCAACGTCAAGCTGTTTTCACTGTGGGCAAAACGTCATAATGAACAATAGAAGATGAAAGTGAATGACCAGCTCTAATTTACCACCACAGTGAATGCAGAAAGACTGTAAATAAGATCCCTTAAATGAGCTTATTTGTTATAAGCGGCTTTTTAGAGCCATGCCCTCCCAAAGTACTGTAAGTTACAAGAATAGTAAGATGCAAGAAAGCAATATTTAGGCAATGCCAGAAGAAGGACAGATGATATATAGAGCGTTGTTCTTTAGCAAATGAACTTTAGAGCCATTTGCAGGTTAATTAAGAGCAACCTTACAAAGAAATGATTATGTGGTGGAGAAGAGGCACTAGTGCATTGGGAGGATATTAAAAGCATTGCCCTTTCCCATATGAACTTACCCATAGTTTTAAGATCTTCCCTGAAGGCCCTTCCTTGGGGTTTCCTCACTGTTTGAAATGCAGTGGAGTGTGGGAGTTACCTGTTACAGCAGGCATGGCCAACTTGTGGCCCTCCAGATGTTTTGGCCTACAACTCTCATCAGCCCTTACCAGAATAATCAGTGGTGAGGGATTTGGGGGGTTGTAGGTCAAAACATCTGGAAGGCCATAAGTTGCCTACCCCCGCAATACAGGATTTTTTTTAGCAGTGGCATCAACACTTTGGGAATCCCTTCCTGAGAAATTCACTCCATCCTTGCCTTGCTGGCTTTTGGCCACCATTAAAGCTGCAATCCTATATACATTTACTGAAAACAATGGAACTTACTTCTGAGTAGACATGTGTAGGATTGCACTGTAAGGCAGCTTTATTTTAGTCAGCTTTGGGGGCTCTTTGAAATTGAAGGTGTTTCTTTCTGGCTAGCTGAGCAATCTAACTTATTGCTTTGCTGAAGTATTCTGCTGATCGATTTGGTGGTGGTTGGTTTTCTGCTACTTGTTCATTTTCTGTTGCCTTACTTAAGTAGCTTGGTTGTTTATTCAATGTACTATTTCTAACATTGGTTTTGCTAGCTACCCAGCCCTGAAAGACAGGATATTTATTATTTATTTACAATATTTATATATCGTTCCATGTCTATACAGAATCTGGAGCAGTGAACAGTAAAAGTTAAAAATAATAAAAACACCATATTAATTAAAATATATAAAGAATAAAAGTTTTATTAAAAGTTTTTAAAAGTAGAATACCAATAAAAACTGTGGCCAGTCAATCAAGGAAGGCTATAAATATTTTGAATGAATGAGTAAATGAATACATTTTACAGTGACTCTCACAAATTAAAAATAAGGATTATACAAAACAGTAATACACCCTTCAACAACAAGCTGCTGTAAAATTGTATCATCCCAATAAACTAGAAGGTTTGCAGAAATTTTAGTCCGAGAGCTTTCCCCTCCATTAAAGTCATAGCAAAAGCATCTACCCTAACAGCTCTCTTCCTATCACCACTGTGTAATTAGTGATTGATTGACTGATGGATGGATTGATTGATTTGTATCTTTGAGAACTGTACATATCTACCCAACAGGGACCATAACCTATTTAATTTCATTGGGAACTTTGTTCCCTAAGGCTGCAATCCTGTGCACACTTTTCTGGGAGTAAGCCCCTCTGAACAGAGTGAGGCTTCTGAGTAAACATGCATAGGGTTGCACTGTTAGTTATTCTAAGAATCAGACATGCTACTCCACCCTTGCTTTAACTATTGCCTACAACATTATGCTACACTGAAAGACCTGAAGGGTAGGGCTATATGTGCAGTGAGGCAGCTGGGTAATTTGAGATCCCGGACTTAATGGTCTTTCGGGGGGCTCTTTAGACAGCCATTTGTATTACATTTCTTTTCTTTTCTTTTCTTTTATTTATTTATTTATTTATTGCATTTATACCCCGCCTTTCTCCCTCTCGCAAGGAACTCAAGGCGGCTTACATTATCCTCCTCCTCACCGTTGTATCCTCACAACAACAACCCTGTGAGGTAGGTTGGGCTGAGAGTCTGTGACTGGCCCAAAGTCACCCAGTGAGCTTCCATGGCCAAGTGGGGACTAGAACCCGGATCTCCCGGCTCCCAGTCCGTCACTCTCACCACTACACTACACTGGCTCTCACTACACTGGCTTTTCTCTTCCCTGCCCGATTGTCATTTCATGCTTTACATGAAAGCATGATCTGATATTTCTGATATGTTAGAGTGGGAGTGAGGGGGAGAATATGTTTGCTAACCTTTTTTAAAAACAACAACAACCCTGAACATGTGCAGTTTTGCATTTTTAAGCAAACTTAAATCATAGCACCACCACAACTACAGGAATAAAATAGAGTTTTCTTCTGCTGCCTTGATGCTAAACACATTTACTTGGGAATAAGCTTATAGAAAAGGATTACATATTTAAAGTATAAATGAGCATCTGTAACCATCCAGGTGCTGGGCTGGCTCACCCAGACTGTAAAATGGTTTTAAAAAGAAGGCTGCTGCAGTGAGCAGCGTTGGCCCTGGTAGGCCCCAGCATATCCATGCTGATACCTGTCCTGTTTGCCAGTGCCCCCATCAACTTCCACTCTCTGGGTGGTCATTGGAGTTCCCCTGGCTTGCGAGGCCTTAGATGTCTGCTCTGAGATTCAGCCCTAACTGCACCACTGTGACATACACTGCGTATGTGTATGCCCCATGGCCTGCCCCATGTCCCCTAAGCTAGCTAGTGTACTTCCCTCAGCTATCCCGTCACCAGTATTAAAGTAAGATTCATCTGTCATTCTGGTTAGCATCTGTATGTGGAAAGAATAAAGTATTTATTTATTTATTTATTTATTTCTATACCGCCCAATAGCCGAAGCTCTCTGGGCGGTTCACAAAAACTAAAACCAAACAACACACAATAAAACAATTTAAAATATATAGAACATTAAAACCACAATATAACAATACAACCACAATAAAACCTAGCAGCAGTGCAGGAGTTTAAAATACAGATTTAAAACAGCAAAGCTAAAAATTTAGAAAGCTAAAATGATAAAATGCCTGGGAAAATAAAAAGGTCTTCACCTGGTGCCAAAAGGAATACAGTCAGGTGCCAAGCGAACCTCACTAGGGAGCTCATTCCAGAGCTGGGGTGCCACAGCAGAAAAAGCCCATCTCCTAGTAGCCACCCGCCTCACTTCCTTTGGCAGGGGCTCATGGAGAAGGGCCGCTGACGATGATCTTAAGGTCCAGGCAGGCACATATGGGAGGAGGCAATCCTTCAGGTAACCTGGCCCCAAGCCGTTAAGGGCTTTGAATCGGGCCCGGAAATGGACTGGCAGCCAGTGCATCTGGAAAAGTACTGGCGTAATATGAGCTCGCAGGCCAGTCCCTGTTAACAATCTTGCTGCCCTATTTTGGACCAGCTGAAGTTTCCGGACCGTTTTCAAAGGCAGCCCCACGTATAACGCATTGCAGTAATCCAGACGAGAAGTTATCAGAGCATGGATAACTGTAGCTAGGCTATCTCTGTCAAGATAAGGGCGTAGTTGGTATACCAGCCTAAGCTGATAAAAAGTGCTCTGTGCCACTGAGTTCACCTCTGCCTCAAGTGACAGTTCTGGATCCAAGAGCACCCCCAAACTATGAACCTGATCCTTTAGGGGGAGTGCAACCCCCTCCAGAACAGGTTGAATATCACCTAGCCAGGCAGACGAACCACCCACTAACAGTACCTCCGTCTTGTCTGGATTGAGTTTCAGTTTATTGGCCCTCATCCAGTCCATTACCGTGCCCAGGCACTGATTCAGAAGAGCCACTGCCTCACCTGGTTTTGATGAGAAAGAGAGGTAGAGCTGGGTGTCATCCACATATTGATGGCACCTCAGCCCACACCTCCGGATAACCTCCCCCAGCGGTTTCATGTAGATGTTAAACAGCACGGGGGATAAAATAGAGCCCTGTGGAACCCCATGGCACAATTGCCATGGCACAGAGCAATAATCCCCCAGCACCACCTTCTGGAATCGGCCATCCAAGTAGGAGCAGAACCACTGTAGTGCAGTGCTTCCAACTCCTAACCCAGACAACCTATCCAGAAGGATACCATGGTCGATCTTGTCCTTTGCCTCAGGCAGCAAAATGGACCAGCCCTGTACGTTTGTGCCCAAGTTGCTAAGAAATTAATAGTTAGGACAGAGGCTACTATCCTGATAATATTTTTCTGCATGTGGAAATGGCCTTCTCTGCACATGGAGAACCTATTTTATGTATGTATGCATTTTTAGTATTTTTAAACCTTTCTGTATAAACTACCAAGGCGGTCTACAACAGATCAAAAACAATAAAATCGACATCATGAACACATTAAAACCAACAATAAGCCATAATTAAAAGCAACATTACTAAAAATAATTTAAAAGACGAAGTTTAAAAAAGTGTGTCTTGACACCTTTTCTAAAAGGAGAGAGAGCAGGGATAGATTGTAGCTCCGAGGTGAGTGCATTTGGGGCCGACATAGGAAAAAGCCCTCTCATGCGTGCCTGTCAAGCAGGACTCTGCATGCATCTCAGGTTGCTGCATACCTACGCTCAGAGGAACATGAACAGTTCATAGCCTTGATTTGGACTCCCCAAACAACTCAAAGCGCATGCTTGTGGCCACAACATCTCTACTGACACCAAGGAAGCACATGGAGTCTAAGATGTTTGCCCGAAGATTCCTTGCAAGGAGTGCCAAGGCTATGGGTGCAACTCTTGAATTGATTGTGGCTGTGCACATTCTGAGTCCTGTGCCCCAGCCATCTTGGCAACATAGTAAGCAATCCTTGCAGCTGCTTGGGGCTACTAAATATTTTGAGCCAAATGGATAAAAAAAATATCCGTGGGGGAGGGATTAAGCTTAGTGGTAAAACAAATGCTTTGCACGCAGCTGTTGCCAGGTTGCATTTCTGGCATTCCACTTCAAATGATCTCAAGTAGCAGGAATTCCTCTGTCTGAGGTTTGGGGAGCTACTGCCAGTCAGAATAGGCAGTGCTGGGCTAGATTGACTAATGGTTTGATTTAGTGTAAGGCTGCTTCATATGTTCATATCTAACTGGTTTTGCCCTCCACCTGGAAAGGTTGTTCTCTTAGAGCAGGGGTTGACAGACTTTGAGTGTGCAGGATCTACTTTGCTTTTTACTAGAATCTAAAGGTCCACCAACCCGAGAGACAAATGAAAAATTACGGCTGGAGTCAATTACCTACTTGCAGCTGTGAGCCACACAAATATACAAGTATACAAATACAACTCTACATCTGAGATACTACAGATCAGGGATTCTAAGGCTTTAAGGTTGTTACTATTGTTTAAAAATTGGGAGTCAAAAACCCTTGCTGATCTACTGCAAATCATTCAGTGATCTACAAGTAGATCCCAAGCTGTCTTCTGCCCAACCCTGTTTTAGAGCATATTTAAATGACACTTGTCTGTCATATCCCCAGTGATATAGTGGTGAATTTTGAAGTGCAGGCGATCATAATGACAGACACCATAGCCACATCCCCAAGGAGAGTTCCAAAATCCAAGCAGCTGTGTTGATCTATATCAACAAGCCATTTCGGCAAGGGGTCAGGGTTGGCAGAATAGTCCTGGCACTTCAGTCCTACAGACCTTAGCTCCGCTATACCACCGTGTATCCCAGTTTAACTGGCATAACTTCCCCCAAAGAATCCTGAGAATTGTAGTTTGGCGGGGGTACTGACAATTCTCCATTACAGATTTCCAGTTCCTTTTATAAAACTCTGGCTTTTATACCAGCTTAAGTCTTTGGGGAGAGAAGGGAGCCTGCTCCTGGAGCACATCAGTATAGATTTTCATGGCAAGGTGCCCATCCTTTGCATATCCAGTACTCAGTATCCATACTTGAACCCATCTTTGGTCTGTTCTGATCAGATTCATAACATGGACGGTGAAGATATTCCATAGCCATTTTAGTCTGTTGCAGCCAAACAGCAAAAAGTCATGTAGTGCCTTAAATACGAACACATTTATTATTTGCACAAGTGAAGATCATGTGTGTGTGTGTGTGCACATACACACACACAAATACAGCACCTGTACACGTGCGCACACACACACACACACATATATGCATACGCATGCACACACATCTGGTGTTGGGGAGGGTGGAGGGGAACGTCATCTGCAAAATGAGATTAAAAAGGGGACACCTTCTGAAATCAGAGAGATATCAAACATGTCAACTGATCCAAGTAACCACAGTTTAGTCAGAAGTGGACACTGAGTCCATTCCACACCATTGTGGGCTGGGATGCAGTTTGTGTGACAGATGCAAAATGATTACTGTTTGTAGTGAGACAACCAAGTTAAGATTTAATAAAATGTTGGGAAAGCTGCAAATTAACCTCAGTTCAGTGGCCTCATGCTCAGTGTTCCCCTTAAAGAGAGTATCATTTCATTTCCTTGATATCAGAAATGGAATGGAATCCATTTTCACTTCCCCAAATGAAGCACCTCCTTCAATGATGCATATAAACTTAGCACGCAGTGGTAAAGTTTAAGCATCGTGCTAGTTGTTTTGAAAATCAGAGTCTTGATATTTTCAGCTAACAAAATGGAAACAAAATGTACAATTTTAGTAACAATTCTAACCTCTTTAAAGGTAATGTCAGGATTTCTCGGGAGTCAATTCAGATATGATGAGACTGCCCACACAAGGGTGTTGCAACATGCAGGGCCGTGGCCATGAGCCCCATGCACTCCCAAGCCCCATACACTTCGTCTGCACTTCCATATGCAGGTCACAGTATTAAGATTTTGTTTTTAATCTGGATGTTATTGTTAGCAGCCCTGAGTGCCATTTTTTGGCAGAAAGGTGGGATATACATTAAATAAATAAATAAACAAACGAGCATCCGAGTCCACTGCACCAGGAGGCTGGGTCTGGGAGCTGCCCCCTATTTTAATTACCCACAATGGCCTCAAGTTTACATCACTCTGGAAAACTGGGAAATTAAAATGGTGGGCAGCTCATAGCCACCCAGAACTGAACATAGTACTGTTGCTCCCACTGCCAGCAGTAAGTCCAAAGGATGGTTGGGGTGAAACCTGGAGCCATTCCAGCATCATTCCAGTTCAGCATCATATGGCTGAACTAAGCCTGAAGGATGTGACAGTGCCAAAGTTAAGCATTTATAAATTCCATTTGTCTTGGTAGGAGGGAGTTATAAACACATCCTCAACACTCCCACTGGCATCCTAGAAAGACGTGCGGTGCAATCCTACCAAGAAGAAAGTCACACCAAGGCCCACTTGTTCCCAGGAGGAAAGTATGTATAGGAGTGGATCCTCAGATCTTGGCTGGTTGTCATGCCTTCAGCATTGAGCATGTTCCGACAATCGCAACAGGAAAAGAAGCCATCTTGGCGTCTCACCCCACCCCACTGAGTGCTGCACGCACGACGGCCATTTGAATAATCCCCTGTGATGCAGCATGGATTGGTATGTTGTCTGAACCCAGTGCGGCTGGCTTCATACCCACCCTACAACCCCTACTGCAAGTTGTGGGCAGTCTCATCCTAGTTTCAGAAGCGATCAGTTCAGACCTCTGGCAAGAGGAATCTTTCTCTCCCCCAAAGTTTTGCACCAATGCCTGAAGGGCTCCCTTTATCATGGGGTTTTGAGAGGATACTTGATAAGTAAAATCAATTTGGGTTGCGTTGACTGAAGCCAGTTTTTAATTTATAGAATCGTAGGAGCCTCCTATTTTCTCTTTTATAATGGTGACGCTCAAATCTCCTTTCGTTCATCCATCTAATGTATAATCTCTCTCACGCAGACATTTCCTGCCACTCGCTTGTCAAACCGGACATGAACAGAGATGCTAATCTTCCCACCCAAACTTTAGTCCTTTGATAGTAACACAGAAAGGACCAAGTTTATGTGGAAAGATGCAAGTTCTGTATGCCTTATTTCCAGGACAAAAAACCTTGATGCTGTATCTAGAGATGGACAAATCTGTCAGTTGCACTTTCTTTCACATTTGATTTTTTTTTAATCTCAAATTTTCTCCATCCCATTTATGGAAAAATGTGTGAATTTTGGTGCGTTATTATAAAACAACAAACCAAACAAAATTCTCATCCATCTACACCAACCAAATTCAATAGGTATAGCTATTCCAGCATGGAAAGGACTGTGTTGTGCCTGCCTGCTGTGTAAGCTATTAAAGATGAGGAGCCTGTCCCCCCACCCACCCCAAGTGGCAACACTTAACTCATCACCACAAACATGGCTGAATACAGCACAGTTCAAACCCAAACTTTTAAGAGCTAAGCACTCTGCCTGGATGGACAAATCTGTCAGTTTCGCTTTCTCTCACATTCAAGTTTTTTTTTTAAATCTCAAGTTCTTTCCCTCCAGTTCATGGAGAAATTCACAAATTTTGGTAAGTTCTTATAAAAAAAACAACACTAAACAAAATTCTCACACACCCCAAGCCATGTCTAATCTTGATAACTTTCAAGTCCTCTTTGCTGCTCCCTTGTGTCCACCCTGTCATCCTTATTCAAAGTAGGCAAGTATTTATAAGGAACTAAAATTTGCCCTGAGCCACCCATATTTTAGATTCCTGGCATAGATGTCTTTCCATTTGTCACTGTGACCTGGTGAGAGGCAATCCATTCACAGAAGAAGGGAAAAAAGCACATTACTTGGGAATTCCCTTCATGAGTGCTTCACAAACCAGGATGGATCAGACCTTTCCAGAATACTCAGAACCGTTCATGTTACATGCATTGCTTGTGTACCAGGAAATGCCTTCTGTTGCAGTGACTCCCTTATAAACACTGCCAAGCAGAAGTCAGGGTGAAAGTCTGTTCCCAGAGCAGATTGGAAGCTGTCTATGAGGTTTTAAAAATTGGTTCCACAGGACTAGTTGTATTAGTTTCTAGCAGCAAAACGACGGAAATGGCTCGTGTCACCTTATTATGGCAGGAGCTCTTTATGGAATAATCTACTTCATCAGATGCATGGAGCAAACAAAATGAGTTTTGTTTGCATATTCTGCATTTCCCCCCCCAGCTTGGTTTTTAAGATGGCATCTGTGTTCCAGGCAATCTCATGGTAGGTAAGATTCAACCTGCTCCTAAAACAGAGTATGTGTTGAAGTCAATAAGAAAACACCACATCGAATGCTTTGCCAAAAATGCCCAGGGTGCTTTCTCCTTTTGTTGACAGAGGATATTCTCTGTGGTTATTTTTTGTAAGTTTGTTTTTATCTAAATAAAAAACACATTTTGAAAAAGAAAACAAAATAGAAACAGCGCACTTAAAAGCAAAGACATGTTGGAAAGACAGTATGGTTTAATAATTGGTGTTGGGCTTAGACCAGGCAGACTTAGCTTCAAATTCCTACTCAGGCATAAAGATTACTTGGTGATGTTGGACTACTCATGCAGTCTGAACACACAGGTTCACCTAGGTCACCCTTTCCCAACAAGGTGCCTTCCAGAGGTGTTGGACTACAACACCCAGCATTCAGCCAGCTGGGAATGATGGGGGCTGTGGTCCAGTACCTCTGGGGGGCACCAAGTTGGGAAAGACTGACCTAGAGCCATCTCTGCTATCTGGCAGTCACCAGGAAAACACTATCTCTTAAGGTTTTGGTGGTGGCTGAGACTATTGATAGCTAGTGCAGGGTTTATTGGTTAACTGCTTTGGGGACTATATGTTTTAATATTGATTCCTCTTTGACTTTAGTATCGCTTTTAAATTGATGGAGCCTGCTGTTTCAGTATGTATTGTCCTAGGGGGGATTGTAAGAATTAAAAAGGGGCTGGGGGCAGAGGGGAATAGGAACCATGCATGCCGTTCAGAATTCTTTGGAGGGAGACATAATAATAATAAACAAGTAATTATTTGTGACTTGTAACAAAAATGCCATCTGTGTTCTCTTACTGTTGTAGGAAACGTGTTTGACACGCTGAAGTGTTGAAGAGTTGAAGGCTCACTGACGTGTGTGGGAGAGCAGGAGATTTTGATTCCTCAAGTGAAATTCCCAAGACATGTCATAGAAAGCTGGATGGATTCCTACTGCATGGCGCCCACATGAGCAGGCTTCTGGGAATTGTGCCTTCAGACTCCATTTTAGAAAGAGTAGACTTTGAGGAAATGTTGGATTCAGTCAAATGTGTTCTGGTAGGAGATGCTGCTGTTGGGAAGACGGCACTGCTGTTGCGTTTTACGTCCGAGACATTTCCAGATGCTTACAGGCCAACTGTGTATGAAAACACAGGGGTCGATGTTTTCCTGGACGGTGTCCAGATTAGCTTAGGCCTTTGGGACACGGCTGGGAGTGATTCCTTCAAAGGCATCCGCCCTCTTTCCTATCAACAGGCCGACGTGGTGTTAATCTGCTTCTCGGTGGCCAATCGCAGCTCTTTCCTCAGCTTGAGGAGCAAGTGGGTCACAGAGATCAGGACCCACTTGCCCCGAATCCCAATTTTAGTGGTGGCTACCCAGACAGACCAGAGGGAAGTGGGACCTCATAGCACAACCTGTATCAGCTCAGTGCATGGCAAGAGACTGGCCAAGGACATCCGAGCAAAGGGTTATGTGGAGTGCTCCTCTCTCACCAACAGAGGAGTGCAACAGGTGTTTGAGTGCGCTGTCCGGACAGCAGTGAATCAAGCAAGAAAGCGAGCCCGGAGGAGTCTTTTTTCTCTTAATGAGTGCAAGGTCTTTTAACTTCCATTCAGTGTCCTCATCTGCCAAAACAAACCTGATTCTTTCATGTGACAGAATATTTTTGACATAACAGATGACAAACGTGATTACGCTGTGTTAGCATTGATGGTGGGACACGCAAATGGCAACAGGAACTTTCCGCCTGAAGAGCAGAGTGGAACTGTCTACCCCCATAAAGTTGGTAATTTGACTACCTAAACAGAAGGAAAGTCACCTTATGGACTGCAACATGGTCATCGTTATTGTGGGGACTTTTAAAGTGTAACTATGTAATACTGGAAGTTTTATTGCTTACAGTAGAACACCAGAGCTGGATTTCTACATCTGAGATGTTGGATGGATAATCCTTGTCAGACTTATATTGGTTTTCTATCAGTGTTACTTACTGCCATGGCTTCCCCTAAAGTATAATGAGGACTGTAGTTTGGGAGGGTGCTGGGAGTTCCCTGGGGAGATGAAATGACTGTAAAACCAGTATAAATTTGTTCTGTAGATACATCTTCATTTTAATGTGGTTTAATTTATAACTTTTATTTTCTTCAGCCCTGGATTTGGTGTCAACCTGTTGGTCCCACTTCCAGAAACAAAGTACTAGTGTGAAACATCAGGCAGAAATATGACCTGTGTACAGGATGTAGGATAATCCTGATAGGTTCTGGTACAGCTACGAGACTCCTATTCCATGTTTTTAATAACTAGGCAGCAGAAAGAAGACCCGCAGGTATAGACCAACCAACCTGGTAGCATTGTGATGAGAGAAGCTACTTACTGCTTTCTACCACCCAGCAATGAAAACAGATTCTTCCATCAAAAAGTAGGCAACCCTTTTGTCTGCCATGGGACAAGATATAAATCCAGGAAAATAGCAACGTTGTCACCTTTTATTCTGAGAGGGCTTCTGTATGTGCCACAGGTTCATGATGGGCAGAAATTCAAGAGTGGAAGCATTCTTCACCATTGCAAGTCCATGCCTGACCAAACTACATCTGTTGGATTTCTGCCTTCACACAGTTGTTAAAAATTAAGAGCCCTGTCAGAAATTTGGCGGCAACCCAGCAACTATGTGGCTTTGTGGGAGGAACCTGGGTCAAAAGAAAACTGCACATGTATCTAATATGTGGATATGTGAATTTAAACTGACTAGTGTATAATTTATATTTTTTTAAAAGCTGTTAAAGGTCCATAATGAAGCTGGACTCTCTTTAATGAAAACTCTTGATTTGGGTACAAATGGGAAGATGAGTAACTTCCTTGTAAGTAGTCAGATAAATATGTCCATTATGTGTATATATTGTTTAATTGTTGTAAACCACCCAGAGAACTTTGGCTATTGGGTGGTATAGAAATGTGATAGATAGATAGATAGATAGATAGATAGATAGATAGATAGATAGATAGATAGATAGGAGCTGGTTCAGATCTTCCCACTTACCTGTTTGTACCCCTCTAGTAAGGTAACACTTTTGAATGGGATTGGATTTTCCTCCAGCGCTAATCTGTTCCTCCCCCAATCCACACATACTGGGCATCCCACTCCTAAGAAGGTAAGAATTGCCTGGCTGAGTCAGACCAGGGTCCATCTGATTAGTCTAGCACCTGTTTTCAACAATTGTCAGCCTCATACCTCTGGAAGCTTACAAGCAGGGCATGAAGGCAACAGCCCTCTCCTGTTCTTTGTCTCCACCACCTGGTATTCAAAGGTATACTGCCTCTGTACATGGCAACTTCCTTGCTGTAAGTCCTATTGAACTCAGTGGGGCTCGCTTCTGAGTAGGCATGCCAAGGATTGCACTGTTGGGACTCCCTGAATGTGTCTAGCCATTTTTTTAAAACCTTTCAAACTAATGGCTATCGCTATGTTTTGTGCTGGTGAGTTCCACAGGCTAATTATGCATTTTGTAAAGAACTACTTCCTTTCTTATGGCCTGGAATTGTTGCAAAAGTTGAACCTTAAGTTCACTGCCTAGAATTCCCTGTCTGATCTTGCCAGTCTACACCACCAGTGATCACAAGTGTAGACTCCCATGTGGGACTGACAACTTTTTACCAGTGCCCTGCTCCTATGCCTTTACAACAGCTTGATCTACAGTCATTAGCAGGCAGTACTGCTCAGCTTCATGCCATTAAAGCTTTATCTGCTGATTTTTGCAGGTCAAGCTGCTGGTAAAGGCACAGGAGCAGAAGAAGACATTCCCCCCTGTTCAGCTGTCAGCCCTAGTTCTATTTTCATTTGCACAGGAGCTATACTGTGAACGTACAACATATATTCTGATCTTTGCTGGCTTTCTGCATGTCTGACTTAGTATCACAAATGATGGACTGTGAATGCAGGAAGTTGCTATCTAGACATGTAACCAAAAGATCCTGAGAACCCGTTCAGTGCTTTATCATGAACTGTGTTTTTGCGGTCTCAGTTCAACTACCGGTGATTACACTGGCAAGATTATTCATTTTTAGTTTTGAAGCATTTCTTTGCTGGCTGCAACAGCAAAGGGGCAGAGGTCTGAGTGGGAAGAATGGAAATTGCTTCCCACTTTGAGCTATGCTGTCAAACTTGTGCTTAAATTAGACACCAGTGAAAGAGATTAATGAAGACGCTCAAATGTCATTTCCTGTACGAACTGGAAGCTTTAAAGCCATGTAGAGTAGTTCTGATGATTTCTGTGGGACTCATTCAGAGTAGATTGGTAATGAATTACTGCCTTCTGTTTCTAATGTTAATGATCATTTTAAAAGAGCACTAAAATAGTATACTCCATTTTAACACTTATGTTTCATTTTCTTGAAATCAACCATCTTTTATAATAAAAGCTACTTGTTGCAGATAGCATCTTTTCATTCCTTAAGGAAGGATTGCTTAGGGTTGTCACCTGACAAGGAAAAAATCATGGCTGGCCTGCTCCTATGCCTTTTAACAGTACTGTGGTCTACAGAAATCAGCAAGAGAACTTTTTTACAACATGAGCGCTATCACCTGTTAATGTCTGCGCATCAAGATGCTATTAAAGGCACTGGAGCAAGGCTGGTAAAAACTGGGCAATACTACTAGGCTGATGTCTAAAAATTTATGGCTGGAATTCACTGGCACTAGCTCAAGGTCATGCCATTCACCCAGTGAGATGTTTTGACTTTTTTTTAAGCAGTCCCCCACCCCAACAAGTAGCACTGATAGTTTGCAAACCTGTATTTTTACATTTGGAGGGAAGATAGCTATGGTTTTCTCCTTGGCATTTTGGTGAAATTCTTTTTTAAGAAATGGTGTTCAACTGATCCTTATCAAGTTCACTAATCACTGCAGGTCCCTTCTATGGAAAAAGTCCCACCCATGTGTCTTATCTTGCAAACAATTTGAGGGATTACTCACTCAGGGCTTCTTTTAATGGATTTTCTTCTAAAGAGGTAGCATTGACATGAGTAGATGCTTCTCTCATGTAGGAAACAGGAAGGAAATGGCAATGACTCCATGAGAAACATGTTTGCAAATGGTGTGCATTGTTTCTAGGAAATCAAACAAACCCAGTCACAAAATGGTGGCAGATGGAGTTTGGCATAATGAGCTAACAATTGCTGATAGCATTTTCTATTTTTATTTTTTCCTCTTTTCTCATATTAAGTACAAGACATTGAGTCTTGAGGTATCATGACTCATCTTCCCCATTTTAGGTAGAATTTGCTGATCCAGAGGTTCTAAGCGGAGATTTAAAAAAATATTTGCCCCGCATGGCTCTCAAAGTACTTTTACTCAGCTTCTGTCATTTCTTCTTCCTTCCTTAACTTGTATTTTATACCACCTCAGACTGCCAGTTTCTTTCCTCCTGCTGCATTTACTTTCGCATTCTTCCCATTCAAGCATGCTGAGCTGGGGGTAAGCAGGGCCATTCCACCAGCTCTGTTAAAATAAGTTTTCCCTCTTTCCGCCCCATTCCTTTTTCCTTGTGTACGATGTCTTTAGATTGTAAGCCTGCAGGTAGAGGCTGTCTTGTTTAGTTCATTATATGTAAGCTGCTCTGAGAGCCTTTGGGCATAAATATTTCAAATAAATAAATAACAGATTCCTTCATGTATCCCCTTCCTCTCTTCCCAGTTATTATTACCCTTTTATCTCACTTTCTAAATTTCCTTCAAAGCCCCTTCTGGACCTTTTCCCTCAATAGGAGGAGACCTTTCCTCTACCTCTCCTGATCTCCTGACCACCTTAATTCAGTCACACCTTCTTCCCACCAGCTCTTGGTGCCACTGCCCAGTGGCCATCCCCATGGCCAGGAGGCATAGCAGCTGCTTCTGGTGCCTTTCCCTTCGTCTGTCTTTCACCTCCTTTCTCCTCATTCTCCTCCTCCCCTCACACAAGGTTGTCTGTGGTCCATTTCTTCTATCCTTCCCTCCTCTCCATCTTTGCATGCTAGCCTTGCTCTTTAACCTGCTCCTGCTCGCATGCATACCTACATACCGCACCTGTAGGAAAGCTGCTGCTGGCATGAGGGCAAGCCCCTGTGGGGCAAGCTGCAGTGCTGAGGTCTGCCTGAAAGTGAACTAAGACCCACCAGTGGTCCCCAGCCTACTATTTAAGAAACATAGGCGTAACCCATTCAGTTCTGTGCCACTGGATGTTGTACAAACAATGGGAGGCGGTGTTGTCTTTTAATTGTTGTCTAGTATGTTATTGCATACCTTGTTGAGCCAAGGAGAGGGAGCAAAAAGCTGTAATAAATACAAGAAAAAACCTTCCAAGACAACAGAGAAAATTATATACATGTTTCAAGATATTTTTATTTATTTATTGCATTTCTATACCACCCCATAGCCAAAGCTCTCTGGGCAGTTTACAAAGATTAACAAACATTAAAATACAATATACAAAAGTTTAAAAACCATTTACATAAAACACACAAACCGTATACACGGAGACAACATATATTTAAAAACAACTTTAAGCAGTCAACCATAAGCATAAAACAGATCTAGGTCAATTAAAAACTCATCATATGCTGTTTTTCTTATACCCTGAGAAAAGAAATAGGTCTTAACCTAGTGCTGAAAAGATAACAATGTTGGCGCCAGCTGGGCCTCATCGGGGAGATCATTCCACAGTTGGCCACCACTGAGAAGATGCTGTCCCTTGTTACCACCTTCCGAGCCTCCCTCGGAGGAGGACCTTAGATATTGAGCATAGGTCCCAAGCTATGTAGGGCTTTATAAGTTAAGCACCTTGGAGCAAGCTCAGAAGCATATAGGCGGCCAGTGCAAGCAGGCCAGAGTCTGTCTGATATGTTTGGCCCTTCTAGTCCCTGTTATCAATCCAGCTGCCACGTTTTGCACGAGCTGCAGCTTCTGAACCATCTTCAAAGGCAGCCCCACACCGTGTGCATTGCAATAATCTAGTTTAGAGGTTATCAGAGCATAGACAAGTCAAGCCAGGTTATCCCGGTCCAGATAGGGGCATAGCTGGGCCAGCAACTGGATGACCACACTCAACGATTTCATGTAGAAGTTGAACAGCATGGGGGACAACTGAACTTATGGGGCTGAGCAATGTTCCCCAAGCACCACCTTCTGGAGCCAACCCTCCAAGTAGGAGTAAAACCATTGCAATACGGTACCTCCCACTCCCAACTCAGACACCACTGCAATATGGTGCCAGTAGGATACCATGGTCAATGGTATTGAAAGCTGCCAAGAGATCAAGGAGAATCAACGGGGTCACACTGTCCCTGTCTCTCCTGACATAGGTCATCATACAGGGCAACCAAAGCTGTTTCTGTGCCAAAACCTGGCCTGAACCCTGACTGAAATGGATCCAGATAATCAGTCTCATCCAAGAGTGTCTGGAGCTGGCTTGCAACCACCCACTCAAGGACCTTGCCCAGGAGTGGAACTTCTGCCACTGGCCTATAATTATTAAGATTTTCCGGGTCTAGTGGTCTCACCACCATCTCTTTCAGCCGGCCTGAGACCACTTCCTCTCACAAGGAGGTGTTAATCACCTCCCTGGCCCAGCCAGCTGTTCCCTCACATCTGCTTTTATCAGCCAAGAGGGGCAAGGTTCCAGTACAGAAGTGGTTGCACAAACCTGTCCAAGCACCTTGTCAAAGTCCTCGAGCTGTACCAGTTGAAACACTACATCCCTTGATAAAGATATACTCACTAAAGATTACATCCCTTGATAAATAATATATCAAGGTATGCTTTATCAGGGGATGTAACCTTTAGTTTGTAAAGCAGCTGCATCTACTCACCCTCTCAGTGCTGATGGCCATGCCTTCCTCCCCTAATTTTGCCTGAAATCAAGGCAGTAGATCTGTTCAAACACGCTTCAAAATGAAAACCCAAACTGGTTGTATTGGAGCCACCCCCTCAGGCTTCCTTCCCTGTTCCCCCTGAGTTTAGCTGTAGTCCTAACAGAAGCTGGGGGGGGGGGGGGGCGACGACGACAAATTTCCTACTCAAAATATATTGTTGCAAGCTATTCCTGTTGTAATGCAAAGTATTTGGGGTTGGAGTCTGTGTGTGTGTGTGTGTGTGTGTGTGTGTGTGTGTGTGTGTGTTGAAAGAGTAATCAAGACCCATTAGGTATACAAAAGGCATACATAATACACATACAGACATGGATCAATATAGTTGCCTTATTTTTGGATTCTCTTTAGCGGCATGGCTTTGAGAACTGTCATGAGTGCCTGCACTTCAAAATGTACCACTACGCTACTGGTTGAAATAGATTAATGTCTGCATGGTCTTTCCATCAGCAGCTCAACTCCAAATTGCTTAAGAATTAAGGTGTAACTTTGTGGTGGACAAATTGTTCTACAGTCTTGCAAGTGAGAAGTAGCGAACTCCTAACCTGATGGGAGAGCCAATGTGGTGTAGTGGCTAGAGTGCTGGACTGGGAATCAGGAGATCTGGGTTCTAGTCCCCACTCAGCCATGGAAGCTCACTGGGTGACTTTAGGCCAGTCACAGACTCTCAGCCCAACCTACCTAACAGGGTTGTTGTGAGGATAAAATGGAGGAGGGGGAGGAGGATTATGTACGCTGCCTTGGTTTCCTTGAGGAGGAAAAAAAGGCGGGATATAAATATAACAAATAAATAATGGGGGCTCCCATTCACACAGGTTGCTGTCTGAAGAATACTTTACTCAGCCACAAGTTCCCTCAAACTCTGTGAGACTTAGTTCTGAGTAGATATAGTGAAACCCAAGCTGAGAAAGTATTTAATGCCCTTTACTGGTAACATGTTTTTCTTCTCTCCCTCCCCTTTTCATTTAACTCTGAGACTGAGTTCTGTGACACTCAAAAAACTGCTGCTTGTGAATGTGGTTGGTCCTAATAAAAGTGTGATAGTGCTCATTTTAGTACACACACACACACACACACCCAGAATAGATCAACATGGTTGCCTGCATTTTAAATATTTATGTCACAGGGAGGCATTTTGAGGATGCTGTTTTTGCTATCACAGGAGAAGCAGCATCTTCAAACTTCTTTCCAGTTTCTCCCTGCCATGGAGAGAAACAGTTGGCAATGCAATGGTGGAAATAAATATGAACATTTCTTCAACAAGAGAAGATTCAGTCCACAACATTAGCCTGGTCACCAGGATGTTGCCTCTACACACAAAAATGCCTGTAATGTTCCTGTTTTGCTGTAATCATACTGAGATTCTGCTTGCAGGGAGGTTGTTTATATGTAGATGTATGTACATGTGTATGATACACTCAGGGCAGAAATTGGTCATAAGGCATCACAGTCTTGAGTGATACAGTCAAGCCAGATATATCACATGTCATTTCATCTGTTGAATGATTAAGGCAGCTATTAAAAAGGCAGAGGGCTATGCCATTAAAAAAATACTAAGAAAATATTTGGTTCCAGCATCTGATTTCAATGCCAATCCTCAGTCCTAGTGTTTGTTAACTTGTAATAAATATTGCCCCTTGCCATTAAAGAACCACAGCTCTTCCCACCAGATATCGAATCATATGACCTGGTTCGCACATAACACGAGCAAGTTGTGGGTTAATTAACCCACAATTTGCCAGGGTTGTGTGCCACCGCCATTCTGAATATGCAACCTCCAGTTGGAGGTTGCTCCATGATGTGTGAACCTAGACACTATGGGTTCATCCTAGGTTAAACAATCCAAAGTTAACCAACCATCAGTTCTTAGGTTAACTTTGGGGTTTTTAGCCCACAATTAACCCAAAGTGTCCGGGTTTGCACATCACAGAGCAATCCCCAAACGGGCAAACAGAGGTTACATATTCAAAACGGCTGTGGCATATGCCACAGCAAATTGTGGGTTAATTAACCCACAATTTGCCACCATTACATGCAAATGGAACCACAGAGTTAGAAGGGAGCTTGGAGATCATCTAGGCCTGAAATTAAGTACAGGGTTTCAAAATACTGGACTGGCATCTGTGCATGTAACAGCAGCTTACTGTGTTACCAGGTAATGATACTGTGAATAGCTTTAGCTGATTTATGCAGATCAAGCTATTATTAAATTAGGCACTGGAGCAGGTCAGTCTGATTTTGGGGTTAGATGGCAAGGAAGACTTGAGTTTTCACATTTCTGTTTTTAGAAATTAACTAGTGCATTAGCAGTAGAAATATAAGACAGTCTAGCTCAGAAGAATGTAATGGAGGTCTGTTTTATAAAAACATTTGGACACAGTAATTCTATTCTACAATCAATAAGCCCTTAGTTTGGTCCCGTAGAATAAAGACTTCATTTGAATGGGCCTTGGTGTGCCTGTTTCTGCATATGATTGTCTATAATTAGTGCTTACTTTTATAATACTAAAATCTCCTTGAGACTTTTATTTGCTTGTTTGTTGACTTGTTCATTTGCTTCTTAACATTAAAGAAAAAGCGGGAGACGTGTGTAATGAAATTGAGCATTCTGATGAATATAGATTTTATATTAATGTTATGACCGAAGGCTTGTGTGAAAATATTTTATATTTAGTGTTATTTTAAATTGTATCTTACTCTAAAGAGATTAGCAGGCTGGTCACATTTCAAAAAAAGTTCTTACAAAATTAAAACAAACACATAAAATCAGGTTGATAGCAAACCTCCTTGATAGTTACTTTAGGAATAAAATATATACTAATAAACTCATTAAATGAAAGCACATTCTATCCATGTTTTCTTAGAAGTAGATCCTACTGTGTTCAGTTAGCGTATTTCCTTATCTGTTTACCATTACAGCCTGACTCACAGATTGTAAGGCTAACACTAAAATATGTCTGCTGTTCTGAATCAATTAAGCTCTTTTGAACCAAAGTAGCTAATAAAAACATGAAAATGAGAAATCTAAAGACGTTGGGGTAGTGTTGCGAATTTTATTATTTTTCTGATAGCTGGAGCATGAACTAGGAATGCCTCAATTTGTCAACAAAAGCAAGCGTCTGTTTCTAATTGTATCCCTTGCTAAAGGGCAACCCTTCCGAAGAGTAATCTCAACAGATTGTGTAATTTTACCAACAGAGTATGGATTGCTCAGTCATGGTCAGCTAGCTTTTAACTGCAAAACATACCATTCCAACCCCCTGGGCAAGAGAGCTAGCAAATTTGCAAATTCTGGAGCCCACCCCCCACCTCCACTTTCTGGCATGACCGAAATCCAGTAAATGAAAGGAATCTTGTCAATGCAACTCCATGTTGGAGAAAGCTACATCTACTGAATTTTGGGGTTTTATGTAGCTGTTACCCAGGAGTCACATAAGAAAAACTATAGCAAGGCTAAAAAGGATGGCCACCTTTTATATAAAGCCTTGATTAGCTGCACAATAGGCTGAAATTAACATGCAGAGCTTATCATATAAGTGAAGTAATGGGAAAAGCCCTGCCTGTAGATTTCTGGCTCCTATGTAGCTGGTAAAGGCACAATGTACAAGAGTGTAATTTTAGGTGCACATGGCACAAATGTTTTCACTTACTAATTTCTGAGTTGTTGATTTTGGGCAATACTGGTGTTGATCTGCTAGTGGTTGAGTCTCTTAGTGATATATAAAAAAAATGTTGACAGTTGCCACTTCTTTTTTTACTGACCTGTGACTTTAATTATGGCTGGTCATGCAGAAAATTGAACCTTTCCTTACTAAATCTTTCCATGCCACGGAAGTTTGAGCTCCTTACTTTCTGCAAGATGTTAAAAAGTACAGATGTAAAAAGTGGCAACCCACTTGGGCTGTTAGGATAAAGTATGATGAGTTTTAATACAATGATGCCGTTATTGTTGGGAAGTAATGAAACTCCCCAAAGATCAGAAATTATATTTCAGGTAACAATAATGTGATATATAGCATATTCCAAGCACAGGATTTTTGATATAGGTCCTAAACATTGTGGTTCAGCCTAGTGTAAAAGCAGCTGGTTGGTGAACGTGATGGTGCATACACTAACGGAAACAGTCTAACCACAGAGATGTTTTTCTTTCTATACCGGAAACACCTGCCCCAAAGAAAAAAATGGTTCAAACTCTCTGTAGAAAAGAAACAGAAGAACGCTCCTTCTGCAAATTTTTTAAATTAGATTGAATCTTCATTGATTTCAATGAAATTCCCCCAGTTGAAACATTGCAGGCCTGGGAAAAACAAGAAGCAGGCTTTTCTAAGGCAGGCATGTAGTTTGTTGTTTTACGTGCAGCCCAACCCTAGGCATATTTACTCAGAAGTCAGTCCCACTGAATTCAGCAGGACTTGTTCCCAAATAAGTGCACAGGACGATTGCAATCCTAAATACATTTATTAGGGCGTACTGGTCCATTAACTTAATGGGAACTTACTTCAGAGTAAATATGGTTAGGACCACAGCCTGAAGTGGGATGTTTAGGCCAGACTCAATTATGAAAAGAAATGGGATGGCTCCACTTCAGGTACTGCTCAAGGCCATACTGTAAAACTTACCTTAAAAGCCCTCAATACAGGAGTGAGTTCAGAAGCACATTTCCAAGTAAACACGCACAGGATTGGGCTGCATAATTCTGCCCCAGCCTATATGAAACAAACTTTCTGACATGCATCTGTTGTTATTAGCAACCCTGTTACTCAGGAGCAGCTCTTCAGTTGGCTCATGCAGCATAATCCTAAACACGCTTAGTCAGCCATAAAATCCACAGGGACAGCAATCCTATGGCCACTAGACACTGTCTAGAGGGCCATAGAATTTTTTGGTTTACTGGCCCCAAGCTTGTAGACAGCGCTCCAAGCTCGGAGCCAGGAAACCACGCTCCCCTCCCCCGCCCCCTCAGAGCTGGCGCGGTTCTTTCCATGCCGTCATCTCCATGCTTGTAAAAGGAGCACAGAGAGGGAAAAGGGGGGGGGTGTTCCTGGGGGCGGGGTGGGGAGGAGACCGTGGAAGCCTCTTTAGGAAGCTTCCTATGCACCGTGTGGCCTCCCCCTACTCCACTCCAAAGCGCCTGGCCAGACAGCCAAAATCAGCCATCTAGCCACAAAAGCAGAGCAGGCAGAGCATGGTGAAGAGGATCCCTCCATGCTCCACCCACCCTGCATATGATAGACAGCGTTTGACTTCTGAGGCAGGTGACTTTCGCAATAGGATTGTGCCCTTAGGATGCAATCCTACACATGTCTAGACAGAAATAAGTACTACAGCAGCTCTCCAAGCATAAGGAGCCCTGCTGATGAAGCATCGCAGCCCCATTGACAAAGCGTCAGCACACAAGTGAATTAAGCACCCATGCGATGAGAATGTAAGTGCTATTTACTTATTTATCTATTAAATTGCCTCAGGTAATCATCTAAAACCCATGAATTGTCAGCTGAAGCCAAAACAAAGGGGGCCAAATCCCAGAAGGATAACCCTTTACAAACTTACAGTTGGGAGCTAAATCCCAGGGGGCGAAATCCAGCAGGAATGTACAGTTCTTGCAACCTTGCTCAAACAGAGATTCCAGAGCAGTTGAAGAGAACCTCAACCACACATTTTAAACTAAACCCAAGCTTAGAAAGGGGCAATAACAGCAATACATAGCTCTATATTGACAAAAGCTGCTGTGCAGACCTAGCTAGTGGAAGAGTCTGTTTATAAGCAAAAGTGCAGGTCAGCTACAGTTTGGGCTCAGCGTAAGCTCAAGTTTTAGGCCTTGTAGAGCAGCTCATAAACTAAAGCTCAGAAATAGACTCATCCCACGTCGAGAGTTCACCTTAGCATTTAGTTTTAAAAACAGACAAAAAGGGCTCAGCCCTTGAAAACCACATCCTTTCCCAAATCACCTACCCTTTGTCTGTTGTCCCCTCCAAAGACCCATTGACTATTGTCCTCTCTTCTAGGTAGGAAATCTCCCATCGAATTGTCCTCTTCCCTAAATAGAAGATCTCCACTTCCAGGGGGCTCAGTTGACCTACACTTCCACTCACTGGAAGCTAGGGCAGAGCAGTAGTTCAGGCATAGCCTCTCTTGCTTTTCAAACAAGGCCTTCTAATCAGAATGTCTGCAGCGCAGTTAGGCCAGGATAGCTAGAGCTATATATGGAGGAAGGTTTGTGAGGAGCCAGCTCTCTAAGTGCGACAAGTCCCACTGACAAAGCGTCTCAGCCCCACTGACAAAGCTTCAGCACACAAGTGAGTTAAGCACCTGTGCGAGTTTAGCAACAGGGCGAGGAAGCCAGGGCAGTAGACTTTTCCCTCCTTTCTCATAGTAAGTGTAAATAAATAACTATAAATATAAACAAATAACTATAAATTTCCCACCTTCTCCTTGTAAACAACTTAGTTTTCCATGTAAACAAATCCCATAATAATAACGACAACAACAACAACCAGTTATGAAGATAGAAAGCCGGCAGGGGCATGGGGGCTATCCATTGTATTGCACTGAGTGACACATGTGTGACTATCAGCCAGCTGGACAGAAGTCATAGATGTGTGCTCAGTGTAATGAGCTGCTGCCTCTCAGGGAACAAGTTTGTTCTCTTGAAGACAAGGTTGCTGACCTGGATAAGCTAAGAAAGGCAGAGAGGTTGGTTGATGAGACCTTTGGGAACCTAACAGCGGTGTCCCAGTCCCTGGGTGACAGCTCTTCTGCTGTCGCAGAGAATAGGAGTCTCAGGGAAGGAGGGTTTCATTTTAAGGAAAAGGTAAATGATCCCTTAGAAGCAACCCATTCCTCGGGACAAACAAATATCCTCTCATGCCGAAGATGTGCCTCTGGGGGCCAGGGGCCTTGTGGTCATGGGAGATTCGATTATTAGACACATAGACAGCTGGGTTTGTGAAGGACATGTAGACCGCATGGTCAGTTGCCTGCTTGGTGTGAAGGTTGCGGATATCACGTGCCATCTAGATAGCCTAGTAGATAGTGCTGGGGTAGAGTCAGTGGTCTTGGGCCATGTTGGTACCAGTGACATGTGGAAATGTAGTTGTGAGGTCCTGAAAGCCAAATGTAGGTTGCTAGCTAAAAGGCTGAAATCCAGGACTACCATGGTAACTTTCTCTGAAATGCTACATGTTTGACATGCAGAGCCAGAGAAGCTGAGGAGTCTCAATGCGTGGATGAGACAGTGGTGCCAGGAGGAGGGCTTCAGATTTGTTAGGCACTGGGAACATTTTGGGACAAGTCGGGCCTATACAAGAGGGATGGGCTCCACTTGAACCGAAATGGAACCAGATTGCTGGCATGAAACAAAAGTGGCAGAACAGCTTTCAAACTAAATCCTGGGGAAAAGTTGACAGGAGCTGGGAAGCATCCAGTTCAGGCTGAATCATACCTAGGGGATGAAGATGAAAATGTTTCCAATTGCCCAAATGTAGAAGGGGAGGAAATAGGCCAGGAGCACATGGTAGAACATGATAGCCAATCAAAGCAGCCTAAGTGCATAGCAAAAGATAAACGCGCCAGAGGCATCTCGGGAGGGGCACCATGTATAGGTGTTTCTATGCCAATGCTGGACGCCTCTGAGCCAAAATGGGAGTGCTTGGTTGTAAAGGAGAACCTAGACATAGTGGGCATACAGATGGCTATGTGCTACCTCCAGTACTAGAGGCAGTATCCCTGTGTGCACCAGTTGCTGGGGAACATGGGCGGAAGGATGCTGTTGCCCTCATGTCCTGCTTGTCATTTCCTGGTCGACAGCTGGTTGGCCACTGTGTGAACAGAATGCTGGACTAGATGAACCTTTGGTCTGATCCAGCATGGCTCCTCTTATGTTCTTATAAAGGCATCAGGGCCAATAACAGCTTTGGTGGGCAATTTACCCTCCCCCATCAATGCTTTGATCCTCTGGCCGATTTTATCACTCTCTCCCCGCCCCTTTAAAGTTCTTTTTTTTTCTTCTTCTTTAAGTCTCAGATAGGTTGGGGTTTTCCTATTGCAGATGTAAGTGTGCTTGCTTGGAATTAAATGCCCTCAAATAAGTGAGGCTGATTTCTGAGTCTGGATCAGGCTGCATAAGTGTTTAGGGCTGGCACGATTTTCCACACAATTTTGCCTTGGGAGTTAAATGAGGCTGAGGGATCAGCTCGATTCTCTGCTGGTCCTCGTGGAAGTGTATCTCCTCGCCACTACTGGGGCATACTCCCAAATAAGGCTGCAGTTTTATGCACATTTGTCTCATGGGACTTAATGGGACTTCCTTCAGAGTAAAGCTATCGAGGGTTGTGCTATGTGATTTTCAGCCTAAGAGTGCAGCCCTATGAATGTTTAGACAGAAAAAAAAAAAAAAGCGTCCTGCAATTCCAAGCATTTGCCAAACAGCCATGTAGGATTTTTTTTTTTTGTCTGAACAAGCATAAGATTGCACCCTAAACTGTTTTAATCTTAGAAGTCTTTTACTGGAAGTGGATGTGGTGTTAGAGCACTAATACTGTGGTCTTAAAGCACAGCATTTCCTAGATCTGTAAGAAATGTGTCGGTTGTAGAACGCATCTTTTGCTTTCTGTTTTAAATAAAAGTTGATGGGAAAGGCATATGGTGCTTTTCCTCACCCCTTATTAAGGCTGAAATCCTATACACATTTACTTAGTAGTAAGTCCTACTGACTTCTATAGAACTTATTTCTGAGTAGACATGCATAGGATTGCACTTTGAGGGTCGTTATGGAAAAGTCATCTGGTAGATTGCCATTCCCATTGGTCCAATGGAAGAATTTTTTTTAGAAGCATAATTGTCATGCAGGGGCATGTTTGGTGGGGAGGGGTGTTCCAGCAGGTGGGGAGGGTTAATCTTTCTCTCCCCAGATGCAATCCCCCTTGAAAATACCCCCTGCCAGTCAATTAAGCTATGAAAAACAATTCCATTGGCATCAATGGATGCTCAAGGGCTCTGTGCCCAAGCCTAGCAATGCCCCTGATTCAGGGCCAATTTGTATGGAAGCCTAAAGCAGGGCTGGGGAACCTGTGGTCCTCCAGAAGAGCCATGCTGGATCAGGCCAGAGGTCCATCTAGTCCAGCATTCTGTTCTGTTCCCTTGTTTTTAGATGATGTGCACCAGCCATGTCAATAAGGCTACAAAAGGTGTTGGCCTGCTAAGACGCTGGTAGGCTGCGTTCCCATCGGGGCTGTGAAGGAAGGAAAGCCCTCTTCTCGGCAGCTGGCTTGGAAATGCAGGGTAAAAGCCTCTTGGCATGCTGGGGGGGCGGGGAGCCTTTTACCAAGATGGCTGGCAGAAGAGGAATGGGGTGATCAGCCGCTCTTCTGCCAGCCCACTCACTTGCTAGCATGGAACTTCAATTGCCATAGACCACAAACCTAGCACTATGGAATAATCCCAGTAAGCTTCATAAAGTAGGGGAGGGACCACTCACTTGTAGCTGTTGCACTTATGTCCTGCTGTGGGCTTCCAAAGGCATCCAGTCAGCTGCTGGGGGAATAGAATGCTGGACTAGATAGCCCTGTAATAAAGGAAGCACTCCTCCTTCTGTATGTGGAAGAAAGTGGGATGCCTCTTCTAGGGTAGCTCCTGCCCCTTTCAGTTTTTGAAAGCAAATAAGCAAGGAAAAAGAATGAACAGTTACAAAAACATCTACTGCTCAATTGACTACAGCCAATTTTAAAATGTAATTTAACGGGCTTTTTAATGCTACAGTCCTACTTTAAAGGAATGTAAAAGATGCTATAACATGCTCAGCCTTATTGCCACCTGTGAACTGTTGCTGATGGACTTTGTTTCTCTCTCTCTCCCTCTTTCCCCAGGAGAGCCTCTTCCTGGAAGCCAAGTCTGCCACCATGCCTTCAGGCAGCATCCCTTGGGTCCTCGGCCTCTAGAAGCCCTGAGGCTAGTGGAGCATTCAGAGCACCCAGGGTTTGGAAAGCTTACAGCGTGGGCTTGTGTCTGTTCATTGCTTTCCGAGAAGAAGCCAGATTGCCTTCAGCCTGGCCAATTCCAGGGAATCAAATCAGAGGCTTCATGGTGTCTCTGGATTCCCAGGGCTTATCTTCACCCAAGATAGTCACATACATGGCAGAGCTATCCTATGTCTCCCGGATGTTTAATTTCCAGGATCCCTTTCAGGATGTCTTAACACGTCGCCTGGTGGCAGGCTTGCAGTGCCAAAGAGGACCTCCAAGGCCGCTAAGCATTGAGGTGCTCCGATCTCTGTTGGGAACAGTGGAAACTGTCAGCAGCAGCTTCTATGAGCGTCTCTTATTCCAGGCTGTCTTCCTACTGTCCTTCTTTGCAGCGCTTCGGTCAGAAGAGATTGTTGCAGAAGACTCTGTTACTCTGCATCCGGAACTCCTGCTCTTGAGTGACTTTGAAATCCAGCAAGACAGTTTTAGCATTAACAGGTGTGTCTCAGAGGCTGGCCCAGAAAGATCCATGTTCCGTTATACACGATCAAGGGAGCAATGGCTCTGCCCTGTCCTGGCCCTCCACAATTATTTGGCAGCAAGGCCATGTGGTGAAAGGCCCCTCTTCATCTCTAATGTTATCACTGTCTGGACTAAGCTCTTAAGGTTCAGCAGCTGCAGATCTCAGCAGTGGAGGATTTGCCTCACTGCATGTTGTACAGTAAGCAAAAGATTATATGAATTCAACTCCTCCCAAGCAGGATGGTTTCTCACATATGTGCAAAAATTGCAGTGCAGTCCTATGCATGCCTACTCAGAAGTCTGTAATATTGAGTTGAATGGAACTTACTTCCAGGTAAGGGTGCATAGGATTGCAGCCTTAATATTTTGTTAAATGAGAAGGGCAAAGGAATAATTACTGGATAGCTTCCTTTGCATTAGCTTCAGCTAGAACCCAAGTGGAGTTTCTTCAGAATGTTTTTCTGTTACGTAGTATCTGGGTAGATAAAATGTTTTAGTTTTGCTTTCTGGCAAAGGAAAACAATTTTATACAGTTGTCTAACTCTCTCTCTCACTCTCTCTCTCTCTCTCCCTCCCCCTCCCTCCCTCCCTCCCTCCCTAACCTACCTCACAGGATTGTTGTTAGGATAAAAGGCATAAGGAGGATAAAAGGCATAAGGAGGAGAATCCCACACATTACTGAGATATAAATAAATGTAATAAGCTTTGTAAACTTGTTTTGTATTAATGCTTGACCTTTTTGGTGACTAGTAAGATGCATGCTTTCGGGTTGTTGTTTTTAACCGTATGTTGATTTTACTCTATTGTGTATGACTCTAATGCTGCAACTGTTACCTCACACATGCAACACCTTGCACATTGTCTATTTAGGTTTGAGACCTTGTTCCTTTATTTTTTGTATATATTCAAGAATAAGATCTGCAGGTATTACTTATTATTTAACTATTTATTAAATATCTAGTTGAAAATAACTTTGAAGTTGCCTCCCTCTGTCTCACAGCCCCCCTCCTCTGTCCACCCATAAAAAGTTAGCTTGTTATCTCTTTTTTTCTTGCTTATGATTTTCATATTTTCCCCCATCCCTTGAAAATAGAATGCATTATAAGCACAGGAGTGTTTCACCATAGAAAACATACATACACTAGCCAGCTGTGGGCTGGAAACTGCTTACAGATATAAACGCCATTAATAAATGTAACGCTGCTTTCACCCAATAACAATTCTGTGGGCAGCTTCAGATGTGCCTGTGTAACCCACTGGTATATTTTCCCTTTAGGAATTTTGGAGGGGGAATATTCCTGCACATGCTCAGTAAGGGAGTGAGATGGGGAGTGTCCACCATTACGGGCAGTTACCTCACGGCAGTTAGGGAGAAGCTTGCTTTCTCCTCTCTGAATCCTTGAGACAGGTTAGCAGTGAGATGTCCTTTAAAAAAATTTAGTGTCATGATTTTTTTTTTTAACAAATACTATGAGTTCCTTGTTTGTTTATGTTTTTATATTATATAGGGGGGGGGTGTTTGCTCCTGAGCAAAGTTTACTCATGAGTTATTGGACTCGGCCTCCTTGAGAAGATTGCTGCGGAGCTGGAGTGAACTGAGTAGAGACTGTTTTCCTTCTTCCGCCAGCAGAAAAATCAATCTTCGGAGACAAGTTATATTTATATTTTTGTTGTTGTGGTCTCAAGCTAAAAGACAGAACTTCAGGAGGGCTGTGCTCTGTTTTATTGTTTTGGTGATAAGTGTATTGTTTTGCATGTAAAATTATTACATGTGCATTATTAGTTTTTAATTAAGAAATTAAAATGATATGTCAATTGCCTCTGTGCAAGGCCTTTGCTGTGAGCCCCTTTAGAGACCCTGAAGAAAAGTGTTACACCTCTCCCCTTTATTTTCAAGTCTGCACTTTTTTACACATGAACTCATCATGATCTAAAGTGAGCAAGAGTACCCCACTTGTTCACCAAAGCATTTTGGTCTAAATTGAGCAGCCCTTATGGTTGAAGAGAGAAGCTTGGAAAAGCGTGCACACAGTCATGAAAGAGAGGGGGTGGGGTGGGGTGGGTGGATATGTTTGCTATCCATTCTGGAATATAAATTTGCAGTCCATTCCTCAAAACTGTCTGTGGAGGTCTTGCTGCATACAATGGAGCTGACTTCCTGAGCCTTAATAGAACCAAAACTAAAGGCTTCAGGCCTATTTGTACTTCACTGAGGGTGAGCCCCCTGAACATGGTGGAACGTAGCATTGCAAGTAAAAGCACGTGGGGCAGAGCTTGGGCCAACCATCCACACGGCACATAATATGCCCTTGCTAGTAACAACTTTGGCTCCTTGGAAGCTTGCTGTCCTCATTATCTGGGAGGGAGAACTGTCCTGATAAATCCCTAACTGAAGCACCCTAACCCCTGGGTTACCCTCCAGATGTATTGGACTGCAACTCCCATCATTCCCAACCAGCAGAGGCATTGGCTATGCTGGCCCAGGATGATGGGAGTTGTCCAACACATCTGGAGGGCGACAAGGTTCAGGGAGGCTGAACTAAAGGTATCCTGGAGGAAGAACGTGCAGCAAGAGGTGCATATACCCCTTCCTGATGTTATAAGCTTTTAAGGGCTCAGGACACTTTAAAGCTAAGGGTGTCCTGGAGGATGTTGATGAAAGTACATAGAATAGAATAAAAGGTGCTTCCTTTCCTAATTAATCATCCCTCTTGGGATTATTTAAACTGTAAGAAGGCAGAACCCCATACAGCTTGAACTAGATAGGTAACCTGGAGTCCTCCCGATGTTTTGGACTATAATTCTCAGAAAACCTGACCATTGGCTGTACTGGGTGGGGCTTGTGGGAACTGTAGTTCAAAATATCTACAGGGCACCAGGTTGTCTACCTGGGCCATGCTGTGCTGGAATGATGGGAACTGTAGTCCAACACATCTGGAGGGCAGCAGGTTGAGGAAGACTGCTATCGAACTATTGTGTGAGACATTCTTTTTCAACATCCCTTATGGTCTGCTTGCATTTATTTTGTGCACATTTGTGTTCGCTCCCCACTCCCCCTCATTTGAGCAAGATTTCCATTTTCTGAAGGTAGCCTTCTTTTCCTCTAATAGTTTGCTTTCCCTTTCAGCTTCCTTTTTACTAATCCCCTCTTAAAAGGTTTCCTCATTTGAAGCCAAATGTGACTCAACTGGACTTCCTTCGCAATTTCCCACTTGAATATAAATTGAATTTGATAGAACTGTGATCACCGTTTCCAACAGTTCAACAACATTAACATCTCACACTAGGGGTTCTTCCAATTCAGGCTTTTATCTCACCATTTTATCTCCTCACTCACAGATTTTAAGGGGTGGGGTCTACATGATATAGTCTTCCACTCAACCCTCTTGTAGTTTCCCACTTCTTCCCACTTTTTCATACTGCACAAAATCCATTAAGGAGGAAAGAATGGAATACCTGCACAATGCTGTGACAATTTTAGGGGTTATTATGTACCTTGGGAGCAGGCAAATAACCAACTGATTCTTCTTCCCTCCTTATTTCCTTTGGCAGCATATAATCCAGATAAGCAAGGCTGCATGAGGAGAGAAGAAAGGCACAACTCCCTCCCTTGAGTTTGGACTGCAATTGTTTCCCACACTCCAAATCAAGGAACAAAGTTTATTGCAAACATCTAAGAGAAGATGAAAAGGAAAACAAAGCAGGCACAAAAACAAAATAGAAAACTTACTAGTCTCCAGTAACTCAATACCATCAGTCATCCCCTGTTGGGCTGTCACTCAGCAACTAGAGTTGAGTTGGAGAGACAGCATAAGTTCCCAACATCTCATTTACAGAAGCTGTGATTCCCCATTTATTCCCCTTGGCCAAGGGAGGAGCAGGGCAACTACCCAATTAGCTCTTCCAACAGGTGCAACATATGTAAGCATGGGACACCAATTACCATCTGTTGGATAAGATTAGCAGGAGGCTGATTAAAGCAGAATGACCTTGAGTGGCTCGACCAGACGAAACAACCCTAAGAGCTTAAAAATATGTACATCTTCCCAGATCACAACACAGGAGGCAGCTGTCCTGGCCAAAGAATGCCCCCAACTAAGGGAAAATAGATGCTGAAAGACAGCTCAGCATCACAAATGCCTTCTGATTGGTAGTGCTAAGAACTGTCCATCTAGAAACCCTGAGTGCCATTTTTGATCAAGTCCCACTTTTGATCAAGTCCCATGACAAATTCTACTGCACATTTGTTTAGGGTATCTAAAAATGCTACCTTTTTGCCACGACCAGAACACACCTGACGAGTCCATCTGAGGCCAACACTTTCTCTTTTGGATGCTTCCCTGATTTCATGTTCCATCTCAAGATCAGCCTGAGCATTTTCATCAGGGGACAGTAGCATGTCTCCAGTATGAACTGCATGAACAGTATGAAGAGCCAGTGTGGTGTAGTGGCTAGAGTGTTGGACTAGGAGTCAGGAGATCCAGGTTCTAGTCCCCGTTCAGCCATGGTAGCTCACTGGGTGACTTTGGGCCAGTCACAGACTCTCAGCCCAACCCACCTCACAGGGTTGTTGTTGTGAGGATAAAATGGAGGAGGAGGATTGTGTAAGCCGCCTTGGATTCCTTAAGGAGGAAAAAAGGCGGGATATAAATGTAATAAATAAAAATAAATACGAAATTACGCTTGGGGCCTGACATTGTCACCCACAGAGATTCTGTGTAGGAGTCTGTCCCTTATAAGGTTTCTAGTTTGTTTAACAGCATACCTTTTTTTTTTACATACAGAGCAACACCACCCCCAGTACACCTTTCCCTGTCCTTCCTATAGAGTTAGTATCTGGAGATGACCATATCTCACTGGTTTTCTCCATTCCACCAGGTTTCCATTATGCTCACTATGCTTATGATCCCATTTAAAACTCAACACGGCAGTTCTCCCATCTTGGCTCAGAGACTTTTAGCATTAACACATAAACACCTATACATAGTGCTTGTCCCTCGCCAACTGTCTTTGGGATGCACATTTTCCTAGACTGACTGGCTATCATGCTTTACTATATACTCGCCTTTTTCCACCCCGGTCCCATCCAGGTTATCAGAAACATTTTCACTCTCATCCTCTAGAGATGAGTCTTCCCAGACCAGATGCGCCCCAGCTCCTGTCAGCTTTCTGTGATGGATCACTCAATTCAGGGGAGCCATCACAGCTAGCATGGAGCCAATAATGGGCTGGATGAGGGCTAGCAAATTGAAAGTCAAACCAGAAAAGGTGGAAGCACCCTTGGTAGGTGATTCACTGGACCTGGATGGTAGCCGTCAACCTGTTCTGGACAGGATTGCACTCTCCCTTAAAGATCAAGTTTGCAGCTTTTGGTGCTGACGGTAAAAGTGGCTTCCATAGTACAAAGTGCCTTTCAGCAGTTTAGGCTGGTGAGTTTGCTACAACTTGCCTAAGCAGAAGCCCTGTTCAGGTGTTCAGAAAAAAAAGGGGGGTAATAGCAACTCATGAGGAGGAGCGCTCCAGCCCCTGAAAAATCTTGTGTTCTGACTCAGGTGGAGAGCCTCCATGCTGCAGTCACCCTCCATGAGTACAGCGTGACAAATGAGCTGGAGGAGAGGGGCACTCCTTCTCATGTATTGCTGTTAACTTTTTTTAATGTCTTAACAAGGCTATAGATAAGCTTGAGAACAGTTATCCTCCAGGACCTGATAAAATCCAGGCTTGATTACTGCCATGTGTTATATGTCAAGCTGCCTTTGAAGACCGTTCAGAATATGGCATCCAGATTATTAACTAGGATGAGATGATGGCACGTAACTGTCCAGTAGTCAGCCATTGGTTACCACTTTGTTTCCAAGCATAATACAAGGGCCTGGTTCTGACCAACAAAGCCCAATATGCCTTAGAACCAAGGTATCTGAAGGACTGCCTGCTCCCATGTGAGCCATAAGCCAACATAGTATAGCGGCCAATGTGATGGACTATGACTGGAGAGACCTGGGTCCAAATCCTCACTTGGTAATAAAATTCACAATCTGTCAGTCTAACTTAACTCACAGAATTGTTGTGAAGATAAAATGGAGGGAGAGCCATGTCTATCACCCAGCGTTCCTTGGATGAAGGGTGAAACATCAATGTAATAAATAAAATGCATGTTTTAAAATATTTTTTTCAGAGACCCTTTCTTTGGAGGAGACATGGATGACGACCAAAGAAAGGATCTTCTCTTAGGTAACACTGCAGGTACAGAATGCTCTCCCCAGGAACACACGACTGGCTTTTAGGGTGAAATGTTTCCCCAAGTTTTTAATTAGTACTTTGTTATTGGTCATTAAAATTTGTAATTTACTACTGTTTTAATTGGGTTTTATTGATACTTATTCTATTTTTACTATTATTTTTATGGCTGCCTTTGTTGGAGTTTTATTATGGATTTTGTTGTTTTATCATCATTTCTAGTTCCTTTTTGAATTTTGAAAAAATGTGGCAAAATGGAACATCATTTTTTAAAAAATAAAACAAAACAGGGCCCGCAACACAACGTTACAGAGTACTCCACTCATTTTGAGGCTGCAGCCGGTCTGGTGCAGGAACCATGTAGCACTGTCCCATGAAATGTAAAACGTACACTCTGTGTGATAATTTGATTAAAGATACTCTCCTAGTCTCTCACCAAAACCAAAGTGAATTTGATATTCCCCTCTTTTCCACATGGTGAATTTTCTATTTCATTTATTATATTTCTATACCGCCCCATAGCCGAAGCTCTCTGGGTGGTTCACAAGAATGAAGAACCATTAAAATACATTATATAAATATAAAAACCATTCACATAATGACATAAAACAAGTAACAAACAACAACAACAAACATCTAAAACAATTTAAAACCATCAGCCGGGGACAATCAAGAGACTAAAATATACTTTGAGCTAAATGTTTCAGCTTCTGCCCTTGGTGGTCACATGCACTTCCACTAATGTGGTTTATTTAATTGAATGTAAAAAAGAAAAGAGGATGTCGTATGCAATACGTAGGGAAAACTGCAATGGACCCAAGAACAAGGTTCTGTAACCACAAATCTCCAATTCTTGTCAAAAAGCTGGAGCAGCCTGTTGGAAGACATTTCAACTATGAACTGCACCTCATCTCATTGTTAGCTGTCATTCATTACATGACGTCTATGAAGTAGGAAAATCTCATGGAAAAGGTTCACTGGACACCTCATTGAATCAGCACCAGGAGGAAGTGGAGCAGTTTTAATCACCTTTCTGTCATCTTCCTTTGAACTGCTACTTCTGTTTTTTTCTAAGCACATAGGTTTATTTCTACATATGCTAATACTCATACCACTAGGCCCAGCAACACCTAGACTGCAGAATCAAACAGAGGTAAAGCTGATTTTTTTATTCCATGACCTCGCCTTCTCACCAGGGACAAATAAAACTTAACAAGTAACTGTGCCTGGATAGCGTGTTGTCTGAATGCTTGTAAAGAACTCAAATGTAACCAACATAACCTCCATTTTTAAAGAGAGTTTCAGGGGGATCCAGGAAATTACAAGCCAGCTAGCTTAATGTCTGCTCTGTGTAAATTGGAGGCAAGGATGACTAAAGATAACATTAAGAATACATAGAAAAACAAGTAATGAATGGGCAATATCTAATGATGTCATTCCACAAACTCAAATTGTGCTAGTGGAGCTCCGGCTAATCTTTTTGTTGCACACGCAAGTGTAATGCACAACCAGTTGCATTAGCGTAATGTGCAACCAGCTGTACAACCGTGCTTGCACAAACATATCTTTAGTTGGAGCCTCCTCTTGTGCATAGTTCAGAACCTAGCTTCCACTAGCACAGCATCATTTGCGCTAGCAGAATGACACAGCTGGATACTGCCCAATGATGAGAAACAATCGGTGCGGCTTATCAGCACGGGATTTGGAATTCTTTGAGGGTGTCAACAGTCATGTGAATTGGGATGATCTGGTATACATTATATAGTTGGATTTCCAAAATGCTTTTGACAAAGTTCGTCACCAAAGCTCTGAAGTAAATTCAGTAGTTATGGGATAAGAGGATAGGCTCTCTTATGGATCAGGAAACAAAGGGTAGGAGAATGAATAGGCAGTTCTTGCAATGAATAAGTAGGGTCTACCACAGATCTCTATTAAACTGATGTTATTTAACTTGTTCATAATGTTCTGGGATCAGGGGTGAGCTGTGGAATGGCCAAGTTTTGAGATTATACCAAATCTGTCAAGATGGTGAAACCTCAAACAGACTACAAAGAGTGCCAAAAGGCTCTCTCCAAATAAACATGGTAAATGAGGTTAAACATAAACATCAAGGGATGTACATTGGGACTGAAATTCGTAACGTCACACATGCGCACACACACAGATTGGCAGTGCCTAAGAACACATATCTTCTGCACATGTGGCAAAATGGACTGTACCATTTCAGGCTACAGGTGGGATATCATTTTTTAATGGTCTCCTATGTAAAAACGAAACAGTTCCTTGCAAGTAGAAAATGAGTGCAGCAGTGAATGGGCTACCCTAGAACCTCTCCATCTGATGTGCTAGTTTTAGATCTGCTGTGTGTGTGTGTGTGTATATATATATATATATATATAGAGAGAGAGAGAGAGAGAGAGAGAGAGAGAGAGAGAGAGAGAGAGAAGCATTTTAAAATATGATTACCTGCAGCAGTAGAGTCCACTCTTTTAGCTCATTGTGTTGGCTGCCTAGCTAGGAAAGAGATCTTTGGGTTGTGGTGGAAACCTCAGTGAAAATGCCAGCTCAGTATATGGTAGCAATGAAAAAGGCAAAATGAAACTGCTGGTATCAGAATGCCTTTGCATGCTTATGGGAGAGTTGCCGTTGGAATACTGTGTACAGTCCGGGACATGTGTCCCCTCGCCTTAAAAAGGATACAGTAAAACCAGAAAAGATGCAGAAAAGAGCACCCAAAATGATCAAGGGGGTTGAGCACCTACTTTTAAGGCAAGGCTAGCGCGGAGAGATAGAAGTTTATAAAATTATGCATGGTGTGGGAAAACTAGTTCAAGGGAAAAATCACTCTCACCTAATTCTAGAACTCAGGCTCTCCCATTGAAATTGATTGGTCATAGATTAATGACAGACAAAAGTCCTTCACAGACACACAATTTATAGAATTCACTGGCACAAGACGGCAAGTAGCCTAGATGGCTCTAAAAAGGGATTAGACAAATCCATGGAAGATAGGGTCCATAAATGGCTTATTAGTCATGATGGCTATATGCAATTTTTTTACGTTTAAAATTGTTAACTGCCTTGGGGGCCCCTTTTAAGGCTGAAAGGCAGTGTATGTTTTTATATAAAGAAACAAAACCTCCAAATTCAGAGGCAACATAGCCCTGAATACCAGTTGCTTGGGTTCAACAGCAGGGGCGGTATCACTTTCATGTCCTGCTAATGGGCTTCCCAGAAACATCTAGGCACTGTGAAAAAAAGGATGCTGGACAAGATTGAAGAGTGGGCAACTTGTGGACCTCCAGATGTTTTGGCCTACAACGCCCATGATCTCTCATCATTGGCTATGCTGGCTAGGGCTGATGGGAGTTGTAGGGCAACACATCTGGAGAGCCACAAGTTGCACATCCGAAATAGACCTTTGACCTGGTCCAGCAGGACTCTCACTTTCTTCGCATCTGATTTTATTAATGGGAGCCAAGACCTGCGTCAGCAAGAATTGGACCAAATCCTCAGTCATCCATAAAGCTACTAGGGCTTTATGGATGAGACATCATCTCTTCCCCTGCCCACTTTAGAAGTGAGCTGGCATCATTACCTGTCCACCTCTACGCCATGAAGCAGGGAGTGGAAGACCATGGTCATCAGGTTGCTGTGCCTGTCAAAAGTTGTCTGGTGAGTAGACTTTAGCATCATTTAAAAAAAATCTTAGAAGAGTCAAACATAGAAAAGCTAACAAATGCAGCAAAAACACAGCATTTCTTCCTAGCATGCATTATTTTATATCTTATTTTACTGCTGAGTTAATGTCCACTTCAGCACAGCAGGCCACATTGATGCTAAACTTAATACAATTGCAGAAGAGGGCAAATGAAGCAGACATTCAGTCACTTTAAAATAGTAGACATTAAGCCACTCTAAACAGAATGTTATGCAATACCACTTGCAACCCTGACCCAGAATCAGGACGTCAGTATCACTTGCAACCTCTAGTGGTAGCAAAGATATGCAACTCTTTTGATTGCTTTTAATTATAAAGGGAAGGTCTAAATCTTTTGGAACCAAGATAAGATTTCATAAGGTCTCTCTTTTAGCCATATCCTACGCATATTTACTCAGATGTATATCCCATTGAATTCAATGGCATTTATTACCATGTAGACACATACAGGCTTCCAGATGGTGCCATTCTGTAGCTACATATATTTTACTGATAAATTGTGCATTTGCATATAACGACCTTCTGCAAATCTTTGTTATCTTTAACAAATGGCACAATTTGACTGAAAATACATACTTGACAATATAAAGCAGAGTGGAAAATACTTTTAGAAAATGGGCCTCTCTAAATACAAGAGAAGATTGCTTTAACCCCAGTTCTTGGTTCGGTCAGGTAATCACAGAGAAAGAGAACAATTGGCCCCCCAAAAGTAAGGAAGCAAAAAGCCTGTGAGTACTAACGGTTACCACCCATTATTGGTATTATCATCATGACAAGTGTTGGTGGAGGAAACAACAGCCCACAGTTGGCAGAGTTCTTGAGTTCAGAGTTGGCATTCACCTACCCTCACACATGGACAGTTTGGAAACAGGGGTCAGGAAAGCACCAACTTTCTACGTAACAACCACCCATCTACCCTCGTCTATCGTGGGCTTATAGTCCTAAAGCTACTGACTCTCCAAAACAAACATTCGTGCAGAATTCAAGTCAGTCCTGCAGCATTTTTTCTCCCCTCTGAAAATATTCCTCTTGGAATTCTGCCCATTGACTAGGACTTTGAAGTTCCTTGAGGTCACAGACTTAAATACAAACAGGCAGATACCTTCATGTCTTATGCCCACACTCCTCCAAATTGCTGGTTTATTGCTAATCAAATCTGGTAATAACTGATATCTGGTCTGTTAGTTTCTGGAAGCTATTCCAGAAACTGAGAAGAACCCAAGAGCTCACTGGTTACTAGATTTGCAGAGAGACAGCTGGTCCTTATTGAAGTGGCAAAGCTGTTTCTGGGCTGTACCACCTCAGACTGCAGGTGGTGGCCTCATATGATTGAATGTTCCTCCATACAAAAGAAAAAATAATCCCTCCACAAGGAAAAATAGCATGTTAGGCAGATGATTAGGCTATAATGCATTCCCTTAACATTTAGTTTACTATGTGGAGGGGGGGTTTGTATGGTGGAGTATCAACGAGGTAATGTCCCCATCACCTGCAACTGAAGTGATAAAAGTCCAGATACTGCTTTACTATCTTAAGAACTGAGTCTCTGAAGATAGGTTATTTGTGTTTTTATATTTCAATAATTTCCTCAAACAGGAAACAATATATTCTGATGCAAAACTTCAGTTCCATTTCATTTTAACTCAAACATTTGATAATGAGAACCTTCAAAAAAAATGGCATCATATTTTTCATAAAGGGATTTTATTTGAAATTTTCCACATAAGAAATTCTGTGTGCTAACAACTAAACATTACAAAAAAAGAAGCTAGGAAACCATAAGAGTTTTATACACTTTTAAAAAATTAAAGGAGAAAGAAATCCACTTATGTACTGGCCAATGTATTTTTGTGACAATTGGGCGGTACAATACCGGATTTTTAATCTGTACACTTTGATAGTAGAGTAATATAATTATCTGTTCAGTAGTTGAGGCTCTGGCAGTCTTGTTTAAAAAGAATAAAAAATGTTATTCCTTGTGAACCTTCCTAATCATTATCAGGGGTTTACAAAGAAAAATGTTAATATGCGATCTGGGCAACCACATATGAATAGCAGCAATTTCCATAACTATCATGACAAGAAAGAGTGCTGCTGCAGTCACAGGAATTCCTTCAGGCCATATATGCAATTACCTATTTCATGTGTTTGTCCATCCATGCAAAATGTAGCATGGTCAAGGCGGTGTAGTATTAGGTAACCAATATGTGGTACCTCAATCAATGAAGGTGAGGTAATGTTTTGAAATCTGAATTACACATTTAATTAATACAAATTATTTTGTAGAATATCTATCCACAATAATATCTGCTGAAAACAATTACTGGGAAGGCTTTCTTTTCCATAGGCACTTTTCACAGAAACCACCGCCCTGAGTAAATTTATTTTCAATAAAACATCTATATTGCAAGTTTTGCAGCATAAGCAATGACCCTAATTCATGTAAGTATGTGCTTATTACTTCTTCTTAGAAGGTTAATCTAAGACAACTTTAATAAAAAATGGGCACACAGTTGTAATTTCTTTTCCAGCTTAAGAAATCTGACCTGCTATGTTAATAAAGCTTAGTAAAATATTAGGCCACCATAATTACGGAACAATTAACAAAGAACAGACTTCCCTTGGTATTTTTACAGCTATTATTCTCAAATTTTAAATTTCTTCAACAAATCCAGCTCTATTTTCCTATACATATATCGGTCACATAGTTTATTTTGAATAATCTACTTGAATTTCAAGGGGAAAACTAGAGGGCATAATCCAGCAGCTACTTCTCCTGGGCAGGTCGTACTGAAATGAGTGGGATTTGCACAAAGGCACATTATGTATAATTTTCTAAGTAGAATTATAACACAAAAGCATTAAAATTTATCACCATCCCAAAAGAAGAATCTGCCATCAATATCTGTCTTTTAGGAATAACTTGGGGCCTTCATTCACATAATGGCTTTCCTACATGGGTATCACTTATGTGTAGGAGAAATGTGTGTATGCCATCATAGGTTATCAGCACTATCCAACCGTTCAGGCTGCTTGTATATGAGGTGTGTACAAGAAGCAAAACAGACATATATGTCCTGACAACATAGACATGGTATCAGTGCAACAACAGTGGTAGTGGATAAAGCAGCCCTGATACACATTAGATTCCTGAATAAGTGTCTGGTGAAAGGAAATGCTTGAAAATGTAAGTCTGCTGTGCCAATTATTTCAATGGGGGCAAGCAAAATTAGCTTCTTTGGATATTTTTTCTGTTTACATGCACTATCCTATAGCCAGTTATCAAGCAGTTCAAATGCTTAAAATCTAAAATCTTTTGATCTACAAAAATAGAAGAAAAATTATCTCCCCCCACCACCCAAATTCCATACACCTATAAACCAAATGGTAATTTGGGTTTCTATTCTGTTACCTTTTCTGCCAGACATTCATCATCTTGTTGTTGGTTTTTTTTTCAGATTAAAAAGTTACCTTAACCCCTGCAATCCCTTGCACCCATAGTGGTAGGGCAGATCCATGTACAGAAGCCAGTTTCTACTCATAGATTTCTTTGAAAAGATCAGGACAATGGTAGAATGATGCAATGTAGACAAAGGCATCAATGTCTGAGTTCATTTTAGGAATTATTTCTATAAGAATTCCCATTGTATGTGTATGCAGCTTATTCCTTTCTTATAGTTACAACATGCACAAAAATGTCTGAAATTAATTGGTGCACACAACATACATGCGCAAATTCTGCTGTATTACATGTAAAAGAAACCTGGTTTTGAAAGCACACTCAGAAGTTTACTGAAATAGCACCTTGAGGATATGAAACGTATTTCACACTCACCCATTTAAGTAATTGCTCATATGTAATCTGCAATCGTTTTAAAAGCTACATAAAATTAAAAAAGAAAGTATTTTGAAGAGCACTTGCATTTCCACTTTGAAAGAAGAAAGGTATACATTAATTGCATATTCAGTTTCCTTCCTGAAAATAAATTGCCTCTATCATTGTTTTAAAATATTTCTCTGTGTTAGTTTGGTACAGAGAGACGGACTATTGGAGAGGAAATTCAGTCCTTTGAACTTTATAACTAGTTACCATCCTCAGTTTTGCAATTGTGCTTTAAAAATACCTTGAAATTAATAGCCACTTATTCCCTGCAAAGAATTCACACATTTAAAAATTGACACAAAATATACTGCTGTATCAACAACAATGAAAGATTTTCAGATGAGATTGCACTGATATAATCAAGACACACACACACATTGCTTTTCAACTCCTGATCTGAAGGAGACTTGTATACTTTAACAGCAGCTCAACAAGGACAAGTTCAGGAGATGAAAAGTGCTACATCGGTGCAGCACTGTGATGGGAGCAGCTGCTCTTTAGGAACGCTTCTATGTTGCTGTTAACGGCACATGAACCTGCCTGGAGCTGGGAATCTCTTACATGGTCTCATTTGCTGGTGTCTTCTCTAATGGGGCATATATAACGTTTGTCTAGACAGAATGGAGAATATGGAGTTTCCTTTTCTTTCTTTTCCTGAAGAATTTGAAGCAACCCCAATCCAGAGGCTTTGTTGCACATGCAGGAGTTACAATGCACAAAGAGAACTCCACTCCAGAAAGAGCACCCCTGTTCATTTCGATGCTCTCTGTGCATATTGTAATTGCACTGATGGGGCAGATCGTGATATTTACGTGAACAAGAAAGCTCCCGTTCACACTGGGCTCAGTGTGAGCATTGAAAGTCCAGGAATCAGGATGAATATGGCAAATAATGTATTATGATAACTATAATTGGGTCTTTTAAAATTCTATTGATTCTAGTGGTAGTTGTAATATACTGGCAACAGAAATGGGTTCTTATTGCTCAGATAAAGGCCGAGGTCCCTAGATGAGCTAGGTACCCCTGTCCTTTCACAGCAAAGTTTTATCATCTCATCAGGCAGTATTACCAACACTTACAATATATTAAGGGATTAAAGGACTAAAGGGGTGAGAGGCAGAAAGATCTAAGGGGATAATTCACTGAGGTACCAGAAGCTCATGTTTCTCTAGGCTGAAGATGAATGCAACATTTTCTCTTCCTTCTCTTTTCCACAAATAACAGGCAAAGAACTCCCATATGAAAATACAGGAGTATAAATAATAGTGTTTATTACTAGACCCACTGTATCGCTTTTCCCCTCCAAAACCTTTGATCATTTCAAAACATCTGAAGTCTTACAAACACGTGAGAGTTATTTTAAAATGCATTTAGAGAAAGGGAAGTGTTAAAAAGCATAGTACCCGAGATATTCGTAGATGTTCTGTAAATCTGAGAAGGACAGTGTTTCAAAATGGAACCTTCGCTTCCCTTTGAAAGTTCACTTTTTGCACATAAATATACTTCTCATGTACTTTTTGGTAGCAAAAGGCCTATAAAACCATTTCCCTTAAAAACAAATATTCCGTTCAGTTGGGGGCGGGGGGGAACATGCTGACAAAAAACACCTGCTAAAAATAAGTTAAAACATTTCCAGTAAAATATTGTTCGTCAAAGCAGTACAGTAACCCCAGTAAGTTTTAAAGTTGCTTGCATCTCAGTAATATCAACTTTTACAGCCCTCTTGGCGATATCTTTTTACTTCAGCATGACTTTCAGGCAGCCTGGCTTTATTTCTGTGAACCTGTAAATCAGGAGAAGATTTAGCTTCAAATATATTATCAGCAATGACACAGGGTTGAATTCAAACAACTGTGAGTGGAAGGAAAATACTACTAAGCTCTGTTCCACAAATGCTTGTGCAAGAAACTGCGCAAGACTTCACACAGTGACATAGCAAGTTCTATTGCGTGTCTCACGCTTCGGCTTGTGCGAGAGGTTACGCCAGCCTTCTCCAGCCTGGTGCCCTCCAGATGTTTTAGACTTCAACTCCCATCTGCCCCAGCCAGCATAGTCAATAGTCAGGAGTGCTGGGAGTTTTATTTATTTCATCTCTTGCTTCCATGTTCGTCTTTCAGAGGCAAGTGAAAAGAAATTCACCACCACTGACGAGCCAGCATAATATAGCTTTGGCATAGTGGTGTTTCATATAGACTTGGCTCTTGCTCAAGTCTCCAAGATCCTATACAGAAGCTTAATAGAAAACAGAGGTACTGTACTGCACACCTAGCAATATGTATGTGGGAGGAGCTTTGTAGAAAGGATCCAAACTATTAGTCTTCCTTGAAAAAAACAACAACCAGTTTTTAATTGGTTAAATGCAGGTGGCAAATTTTCAGTCACTATATGTTTGGCTCACCTGAACTTGTGGTTTGTGAGGTATTTCATAACTGCTGGTTTGATGCGAGCAACTCCTCCCTGGCTATGGTTTCCCCTTCCTGTGATCACGTAGAGATACGACTTACCACCAGCCAAACTGTACTCTGTTGCACAAGAGAAATAATGGTCACAATATTCTCTCTTCATAGAAAGTTCATAGCACTTTTTAAAATGAGCATGTCCAATATGGTGATTTTGAAATAATTTTCACGGCTTCATATGAACATATAAAGTGGTTTTATACTGAGTTAGACCACTGTTCCATCTAGGCCAGTCTTGTTTACTCTGACTGGTAGTGGCTTGCCACAGCCTGTCCAAGTTCTGCTGCCCAAGACCTTGTTTGATTATATGCCAGGAATTAAACCTGAGTTGTGCTATGTGCAAAGGCTGTGCTCTATCCCCTAAGCCAGCCTTCCCCAGCCTGGTGCACTCCAGATGTTTTGAACTACAACCCCCAGGATTAATGACCACTGGCCATGCTGGCTGGGGCTGTTTGGAGTTGACTCCCAACATCTGGAGGGCACCAGGTTGGGGAAGGGTGCACTAGGCTATGGCTTCTCTCCAACATGCAGTCGTGCCATGACATTTTCCCTCCAACTACATAGCCGTGTACACAAGCCAGAATAATTTATCTGCACAAAGAAGTATTCTTGTACCTTCTGTTTTCTCCTGCAGCACCCTACACAGATGATCCAAAGCTTCATCCACATGGAGACCATGCAGGTCCAAAAGGTTTTCAGGCAGCTTCGAGGCATTCACTTTCTCAAAGATTTGCAGAGCGGCATCATGGTTCGCTTCTTTCATCTTCTGCTCATGAAGGCGACCCTTTATTCAAACACACATCAGCTGTCAAATCACGAGAGGCAACCTAAGTGCAGCGTTGGGTATCAGGACTCAAAAGAACACCACAGAGAGGGAGCTGTAATGTCTCAATGCCTCAGAACAATGGGCTGTACATTTTGATTGTACTTGTCAAAGTCAAAGTAAGGCCTGATCAGATGGGCTTCAGGAAGATGCAAGACCAACAAGATTGTGTGAAGCAGGAATATAGATCAGAAAGGTAGGAAGGAAAAGAGAGAGGAAAGTAAACTTTATGTGATTCCTAACTGATAGCAAACAACAATTGGCAGAGAACAACCAAATTCTACCTTCCAGGGCTGAGTCATATGTGGAGGGTTTCAGGACAAAGATTATGGTTTAAAAACACTATCCAATCTATATAAGAGCGCAAGATACAGGCTGGGTTCAAATATGCGCGAACAGTTCCACTGCACATCTCTGTTGAATCTCAGGGGAGATATGGTATGGCATGGGTGGGGGGGCCGTCACTCAAAAGTAAAGAGTCAAAGTTTCTTCTGGGCATGCCTAAACTCTAGGATGCAAGCAATGTAGCTCTTTGGGTTTGCTGTAACTAGTAATCTCTTTCATGTTGCCTTACATTTTCATTGGGGCAACACGGAACCCTGGGCTGCATGTGGTCTTGCTGCCCTCCCAAAATTGAGTAAAGACAATAACAGGTGAAAAAATGCTACAGTGGCTCACTAAGGACAAATGTAGCTCATGTCCAAGCCGATTCTTTCTGTTTTTTGTCACCACCACTGTGGCAAGAAGGAGTTGCCTTCCAGACCACCTGAAGTTGCCCTGATTTAAAACATTAACAGGCAGCAGCTTGAGGTGATCAAACCGGCCGCTGTAGCTCTCATCTGGGAATGCCGAAAGCAACCCAAAGACAGACACTCTTTCCCCAGTAAGGAGGGAAGTGTCCCTGGCACTTGGGAGAGTTCAGCCAGGCAGCCTGCGCTTGTCCTGCCGAGCCCCCGCCAAGCAATATTAAAGCCTAATTCCCACATATTTACAATGGGTTTACAAAACTGTTTGTGACTTGCTCACAGAAAAAACCACTTATTAACTGATTTCAGTACTTAGTCCACTAGCTCTGCTACTCAGAGATTTCTAAAGGAGACCTAATTAAGATCAGAACTCTGTGACAGTCTTACCTAAGTTCATATGCAATTTATGGCTCTCTAGCATTGACACACATTTGTGAGCTGGTATCAGAGCAAGCACCAAAAGCTCTGCGGTTACCATTAGCAAAATTTTTCCACTAGATAAGGCAAATACTGCACAATTATTAGTTAATTTTGTTTTTACCCGTTGCACATAAAATGCTGCTACAGACTTCATTCCCATGCGATATGCTTCCCCAGCTTTTCTCAGACACTCTTGCCTATGCTGCTGATGAAGAAAAGCCTCAGCCCTGAAGTCATCATATCCAGGATATTCAAAGTCTTGGAACACCTTTTCATTGAGAATGTCTTCTGGCTCCCTGGACTTTTTGGCCTACAAGTCATAAGAGCTATACTTAGGACACAGTCCAAAGCTTGTAAGACAACTCCATGGGATGGAGCAACCACCAAAACCACCTTCTATTTGCTTAATTCAGAACCAAGAAAAGGAATCATACAAGGTTCCACCGAACAGGACCTTTACGTGATATTTATAAAGACCTTTTCAGAAAATGTATTTGTAACTGTTGCGCAAAATGGCCATTACCTTTTTCTCTCGGGTCTTTGAAGCATTGTAAGAAGAGAGAGTGGCACCCTGAGCAGTTTCATTGGCTACAACTGTTTTTACTGGGTCAGCCTCTAGAACGCTATTCAGAAACTGGACAGTTTGTTCCAAAGAATAACTAAGACAAATTAAGAAAGAAGAACAATGAATAATTTGGGACATGGAAGATCATAGAGTGAAAAAGGCAAAATCATCCTGCAATAAAAAGAAAAAGCAAAGGGGAGAAATATCAGTGATAATACTTGATCCCAAATTTCTTAAATCTGCTCTAGAGGGTCCTGCAACCCTTCAGAGTAGATTTGAGAGGGCGGAGCTGTAGCTAGGAGGGGGCATTTGATCTGCCAGTGGTGTCTGTTGAGCTGGCAGAAGGACACCATTCACAATAGTTACAATATGGAGGGAGCAATCCTATGACAGCATCTGGAGGACAAAGGATAGCTTGATATCCTGAACCCCTCCCTCTCGTAGCTGGCGTGAAGAGAATTGCACTGGCTACCTCTCCACGCTCGGAAAATGGAGTGCGGAGACAGGGAGAGGGAGAATTCCCAGCAGGGAGGGGAGGAGACCAGGGCAGCAGCCATATGAGATGTTCTATGGCTGCCCCAGCCTCCTTCCCTCGCCCTCCCTGAAGCCTCTGCTAGATGGGCAAAATCACCCATCTAGCTTAAATGCAGAGTCAGAGGTGCAAGGCACCGAGTTCAGAGGCTTATGTGTACCGAGGGCGGATCCCACAGGATTGCACCCCAATTTACAATATTAAGGAGCCTGACAGAATATCTCTTACTCCACGGATATGCATCATATTAATAGGTAAGAGCTCACTTGTTGTCCTTGAAGATATCCACTAAGAAGTTTGGGTTAATGGCTGGGAATATCTCCAGGAGCTGCTTCTCCTTCAGCTTGGCAGCGCAGTCTTTTCTAGCCATGAAAGGAAAACGTTTCTAATTCAAGAAATAAGTTTAGATTATAAACTTTTTCTAGAAAAACAGATCCAATAAATCATTAAAAAAGAATTTTAAGTCACACATTAGCTACAGGTTATTTCGCTTTGGCAATACTGTTTACATGCTCTAGCTTCAGCCACCTCAATTTAAGAACAAAAAGGTTGCTTGCTGCCTTGAAGATCCTGTTTGCTTTGGGGGGAATGGCACTTTACAGACCGATTCTATATCCTGCTGTGAGGGATAGTCATGGTCGAACCACAGCACATCCAAAGCAGCCAGGGCAGGAAGTGTGTGGTGTGTGTGCCCACTTCCTCCCCGCCCACCCCTGCCTCTAATGGAAGGGAATTTACTATCCTCACTCTTGGGCTGGGCTAGGTTCTGGCTTTATTCTGAGATGTTAGGTGAATGACAGGGTCTGGGATCCTGTGAATCTTTGGCTGAGTCTCTTGTACCCCCAATCAGTGGGGTACCACCAGCCAGGCAACCTTAGCAGTGGTGCTGTCCACCCACAGCAAGGAGGACCTCTACAGGCAAACCTCCCTCTTCAGTAGTGGAAAGGGAGGTCTATTGCATCCATTGGCTAGCCATCCAGGGAACATGCAATTATTTCCTTAATGATCTACTATACTCTAGATTTGTTGTAATTGCAGGTATGTTGTAAAATAATTTTAATGTAATATAAATTATCTACCACAATATGGTAGTTAAATGCTGAAGTTAATTAGAAAGGCTAAATCTAGAAGATCTACAAAAGAGACCATCATGAATTGTAGTTCCTAAGTTTAGTACCAATATGCATCTTCATAGCAGAGTTACCACTGTGCCACAGTTTTGGTCATCAAAAGTAGAAAAAGTATGAAAAAGTGTTTTAGAAATAAAGTCTTAGATCTGCTCAGAATGTTATTGCTTAGATATATGGCTTAATTTTAGGGAAAACTCTGAAGGACACCATGACATACTAAATTTAACTATGCCTTTGGAACATGAGGACAAACTAACAGAACAGAAAACTTCAGGTACACCAGATGAACTGCTATGAAAAACTAAATATTTTCCTAGATGTATAGAGGTATGGAAATATTGATATACTGCATTAAAAAAATCAATGGTACTATTTGCAACATAGTCATGTTGTATGCTTTGTTTTATCTTCATCTCTGTCCATTAATTTTAATGTTTTGCAGCAACGTCATACAAAAATATTAGGACATGACATTTTAGCTTTTGCAAGCATGCCAGAACCATGCAGCTGTGCTCCATTTTCCATTTACAAGTTCTAAATTCGTATATATTGGTGCAACCTTGTATATGTCTGCTCAAAAGTAAGTCCCACTGAGTTCAATGGAGCTTACTCAAAGTACATATGGCAGGGTGGGCAACTTTGAGAGACTGTTGCCACCTCCCATTGCATTGACCGCCCCCCTCTAAAAAAAGGCATCCAGAGCAGCTATGGAGTGCCAATAGGATCAAAATCAGGTTTTTCTCAAGGTAATTTTGACCTTTTTGGTGTTCCGTAGTAGCTGTGGAGCACTAAAAGCATCAAAAAGACCTCAAAATGGCTGCTCTGGATGCCATTTTGTTTTGTAAAGAATTGTTTTAATGTTCGTTTGTTTTTCCCAATTTTGGGGGCAGCAGGAGCCACATGCAGCCCATGAGCTGCACGTTGCCCACATAGGCATATAGGATTGCAGCAATAATCACTGGTGGAAAGGTGATGGGGGCACCCTTACAGCTCTTGTGTACCGGAAGTGTGGCAAGCAAGGATTGCCTTTCCAGGCCTTCCCTTCCCTAAAAAAAAATAATAACCAAGCCCCTCAGCAGTGCAGCAGCACTGCACATGGAGCTCTGCATGCACTTTTTTAATGTGGCTGCTCTTATAGCATGGGGGAGGGGGAGTGAGTGGGCCTTGCTCTGGGAATTGGAGCAAGAGGATGGGATGTCCCAATGATCTTATGCCCTGCTGTATAGTGCAGCTCAGGATGAGGCAGAAATGCAGCAGAGGGGCAGCAGTAAGAGGAAATATTCGTACCAGGTCTTGTTTTTCTTGTAATGCTATTTCTTCGGACATTATCTCCCGGAGTGATACTTTCTGTGTCTGGACATTCCAGTGATCCATGAAAGGAAAAACCTCTGAAGCTAGTGAGCTGTCAGCCAGTACATCTACAGGTAGTCTTTCACTCCGTTGTACTTGACAGTTTGTATGTTGAGAAAGGACGTTATCTAGTTCATCTAGATGTAACTGCTTGAACAGCATGGGATCTTCAGAAAGTAACAACAATTGAAGGTAAAGAAGGGACAGTTTAGTGTAACAAGAGCCAAAGGAAATTCAAATACATTTAGAGTTTCTTGTATTTTTAAAGGCTCAACTGACATCGAGAAACTGCACCAGTGTAGGCAGACTGTTGTCCCTTTAGAAAAACACAGGAAAATAAAATACTTTTTGCATATGAAACTTTGTAAAGCATCATGTACATTCATTGCATTTTAGTATTATTAATAAATAATTTGACTTACTATGAAGGAGTGCAATATCTACTAACCCCAATGCTGTGCCCATTCTCCTGAGAAACATGGCTTCTCCTGAGAAACATGGCTTCTCCCAGACTCCTCCCTCCTCCTTCTTTCAGGGTACATAACCTCAAGAAAAGTGGCTTGAAGCACAGTGGCTGGTCCTATGGTTTGGAGAAGTTGGTTACACATAAGTATCACACCTGTGCATCTCAGTTGCAAAGCTTCATGGTTTGCTTTGTCCCTTTTTGTCCCTGTGCTGTTCTTCATATACTGCCCTTTAAAAAAAATGCCAAATCCGCACACAGAAAGTTGTGTATTCAAACAACGTCCACTGGTGCTCGGTCCTGAAGCGCAATAGGCGGCCTGAGGCAAGTTGCTGTCAGTTCAACCTACCTCCCACAGTGGTTTTTGGAAAAAATAAACCCACATACGATCCCAAATTTGGAGAAAAGGTGGGATACAAATGTGATCTGATATACATATTTTACACCCATTTACTTTTACACAGATGAGGATCAAAGACCAAAGGAATGACTTTGCCACTCCTGCTATATTCAAGGCCATCCAAGGCTTTGAACATACGTCCTTGGATGCAAATCAAATGCTCCGTTCACTTTAGATAATGGTAGGGCCAGTGTGATCAAGGTTAACAGCATATACTTACTTTCTTCAAGGAGCTTGTGTAATTCCTCTTCTCTCCTCTGTCGCTTCTAAATTAAAGCATTTTTAATATTAATGAGCCACATATTTAAGAATGTGTTAATGAAGCTTAAAAATTAGTTTCTAGTAAAAAAAAAGATTAATGATTGAGATGGTACACAAACACATACAGGCAACTGAATTTCAATTTTTGAACAAGAGCAGCAAGCTAGGACAAGTGTCCTCACTGATACAATGCTGACTCCTACTAGATAAATGAAAGGAAGACTGTATAATGGTCTTATCTTTAACACAACTCTCCCACCATACATGTAGAAACGTTTACCTGTTTTAGCCATTCCAGTTAAACTTATGAAAAATACAGCCCAGTATTTACTCCATCTTAGCAATGTTTACTTTGGTGTATCCTTTTGGGTGCAGTAATGCTCCAGCTGAAACCACCTTTGACTGTACCTGCACCATTTCTCACTAAACTCTCCCTCAGGGTTTTGAACCTTCATTGTACTGGGAATCTTGCCTTAATTTTTATTACAGCTCCTACTTTTATTACAGATAATACAATATTTTCATCTAAAATCCTTGACTAACGTCTTCTCCCAACAAACCTGAAGCACGTATCTTCTGCTTCTTGAAAAATATGCTTTATTGAAGACTATTTTTACTGATTTACAGTTATGGCAGTGGTTCCCAAATTAGTTATTTCATAATTTTATTTGCATAGATAGGTATTTGTTTTAGCGTAGATATGATTTAAATGTAATCATGCTGTTTATCTACCTGTTCCATAGATTATGGAACAGATTTGATCAGGGGACAGCAAATATATAAATATTGCTGCAATTTAATGAGAACCACATAAGAAAACAACAACCTGTCTTTAGAAAGAAGCTGACTAACCATAATAGATGCTTTCCATTTCTCATGAATTTCTCTGGCCAAATTCAGATCAATATGAACCACATAATCTTCAGTAGTTAGCGATCCTTATGAAAGGGGAAAAAACAAAGATAAAGTGCTATGTAAATTAAAATGAGTGCAGCCATGCTTGCCCTTAATCATCAGGTATCTTTTATTATATTCCATACTAATGAACGTACTCAGGTTTGCACATATTAGAATAGCCCTTACTTCAATTCAACAAAGCATTCAGGCAAAGTTACACAGCTGTGAGAGAGCTGAGTGAAGCCACAGTCCCTGGTACGTCTAGGCATGGCACCTGCCATGGTGTACCTCTACAACCTCGGAAGGAAGACGCCTGCCTACTCCATTCCCTGAGGGGGAGTACCCCATAGCAGGACGGAGGGGACAGCTATATAACTCTGTCCCTCAGCTACCACCCCCTTCCCGGCTTCAAACTATATGGACTGCAAAGCTATGTGCTGGTTTGGGAAGTCTGCCACCTTGTGACCAAAGATGGCACTGCAGGCTTCAAATGCACAGACACATTAACATTAATTAATTGTTAAAAAACCAAATAACTCTGAGGTGCACATCCCTAGGGTCCCCTTAGTATATATGCCAAGTTTTAGCTGTCTGGGTTTCATGGTCTTGGACCTATTGTGCTACCTATATTTTATATTGTGACTGTATTTTTATTGCTTCTGTTGGTTTTCTATTAAAAAATGTATGTTGTCCAGAGAACTTTGGTTATGGAGAGGCATTAAAGTGTCATAAACAAACAAGCTTCCTGAAATAATTCAGAAGTACTCTCCCACACTAGACAGACATAGCAGCATTTTGAACCACAGCTTAAAAAAACAAAAGAACTCTTAACATGATATAAGAAATAAGATAAATTAAAGTAAGATTAATTAGTATGTATTTTAAAATAAAAAGCCTAATCAATTGTTTGAATTATACAGAAGCCAGTTTCCCTAATTTCATGGCGACATAGAACCCAACGTGAGGATACACAGATGAAACTAATCAGATAGGGACTAGCTTGGTTCTCCAAGGCCAAAGTAAACTGTCTGCCATCTTGGACATATCTGGGAGAGGGCAAAACCTGATGCTCAGTCTACACACTGGTCTCAACAGGAGTGGGTTTAACCTCTTTTTTAACAGTATCCCCAAACGTACACTTTTACTTTATTGTCCCATACAGAAGTGAATGGTTATCATTCACTCATATGGGGGAAAAACAAAGCAATGCACTTGGAAATATTGCAGTAGGGGAAGAACAGCCCACTAACACTGACGCAAGGTGGCATGGGCTCACTAGTCAGGGCCTAGGATATATGGGCAACAAATATATTTTCTAATATATAGCAACAACTATTGCTCCTAATAACTAAAACTTAACTTCCAAGTTTTTCACCTCCTACTACAATGTGTTAACTACATAATCTCATCAGTTTCCAAATCATAATGAATACAGAGTTAAAAAAACAACAAAAAAAACAATCATGGTGCTATTACCTGAATCAATACCAACAGGTCCAAATATTTCACTTAATTGAATGGCTAGTTCCGGGGGTAAGACCAGCTCCAGACTATCTATGTTAACAGACTTTGATACAGAAGTGGGATTCAGTAACTTGATAATATCATCATCGTGTTTAGACACTTTGTTTTCTTTATTTTCTGCTGCAACTGAAAACATGGGCTTACAATCCATTTGTCTGAACACTTCTAACGTGCCTCCCTTGCTTGCAGAGTCCTCCATAAGTATTAGATCACCCAATAGCTCTTGAACAGCTACATCTTCTACTGCTGAACACGCTTGACGTTTCTCTGAAGAATTTATGTCTGCTTCCACATCAAAAGTAGGTTTCAAAGTGGTGGGGTCGCCATTAAAATCATCAGGTACAGTCACAGGAATATATACATCCATTTCAATATGGGAAGCTTTGTTCTGCTGCCTATTTTCTGATAGCGTAATGGAGTTCACCTCTTTCGTATGTGTTTTCATATTATCTAAGAGAGGTTTTTCATTATCTGATTCTTCTGCTTGAGCTCTTGGAGCAAGCTGATTGGAATTTTTGCTTTCTGTTGAGGGAGCAAGCAAAACATTTGTTAACAAGTTGGGTATTTCAGCATTTACCCTGGAATAATCTGAAGTTTTATAACCTCCCTCATCAACTGTGAGATTAATCATTTCTGAATCCTGAAATGTTGTAGAAGTCACAGTTCCTTGGGTGGTTTCCTCAGAGTCCCCAAGTCTCCCTCCATAATTAGTGATTTCTTTGGAGGCAAGAACAATACCAGAAGGTTGAGCCCCTGCTTCCTGCAAGCACCCAACGTCATCGTCTTTGCACAATTTCTCAGCAGAATCTAACAGTATCCCTGTAGCCCAATCAATGTCCCTGTTGCATCTTTCATACAAGTCCTTTAGTGCATCAAATGAAAAGGACCCAAAGAGTTTACACAAAATATTCAGATGCTCAGATTCATCAATACTGACAAGTTCACTTTCTTCCACATAGGTGCTTTTTTCATAGGTTACTTTATAAGGTATTTTGTTTGGACAATCTGAAGTAGCAACAACACCTTTTGGTACGAATCCATCTAGCCTGCCATGTAACACTTTGGTATCCTCTGAAACAATAATTTTCCTTTCAAGCCTCCACAGGAGAGCGAAGTCTTGGGGCTCCGTCTGTGAATACTTGCTGGCCTCTGTGATGCATTCATCAGGTTTCTCTTCCATTAAATTAAATACATGCAAGTGTTCGTCTGGTTTGCTGAGAGTCAAATTGTTGGTAAATGTTAGGGCTAATTTATGATGCTTTCGTGTTCTTTTATTCTGTACAGGCTTTTTCTCACTAACAGTTTCAGAAGCTGAGATTGCAGGTGCCTGAAAACTTTCCTTCTTTGATGAGTCATCTAGCTCTCTGGTGCCTGCAGTCGTTCCAGGAAGGACAGTCACTGTGTTCAAGGCATTTCTGTTGATATCACATTGACTACTTCCAGTGCTTTCTGAGTCACTAAGGCTTCTTTTAGGTATCCTTTTCATTTTTTGTTGCCTTTGCTCTAAAGAGTTTTGGACAGGCCAGTCTCCTACCATCAGCAATCCTGATGTATCTTCTTCTGTATTAACATCAGTCATACAGGCGGAGGGTTGGTTATTCTCTTCCACCTTATTTTCAGAAAGTGACAGCGCCTTAGGAATATCAACCAGGTCCAGTTTTTCATCTTCATCTAGAATCTTTAATGAATCAAGAGTGGGCATACATATACCTCTATCTTCTTTGTCATTCTTTACAAGTTTTTCTAATCGTCTCACTCTTTTAACCCTCTGCCCCATAGTTTGTTCTACTGGCCAGTCTCCCACAAAATTTAACATCTCTGGTCTTACTAATTTCTCAGAATTTGAATCTCCCTCATTCCTGTTTTCGCTCTCCATTAATTCTGTTTCTGTTAATACTTCAGTACACTGATTTGCTTCCACTTTTAAATCATTGTTATCATACTCCTGAATATTATCACTGACACAGAAATCTGAGCGTGCGCTTTGAACTAACTCCGTTCTAATTACTTCTGTTTCAACAGCAGAATCCATTTTGTTTCTCCTTGGTGATGTATAAATATCCAAGCTATCTAGAGGGATTCTACACTCCAAATTACATTCTTGTAACTTGCATCCAATTTCTCTCTTTTCATTCTGAAGACTCTGATTTTCCAGTGCAGCTTTTTCTAACAGATGCTGGTCATCCATACTTAATTCTACACATTTGAAAGGGGAAGACAAAGGTTCTTCATTTTTCCCATAAGGAAGCATATCTTTCTTCCTGCAAGTCAAACAATGGAATAGAGTTGTTGTTGTTGTTTTACAGAAGCACACCTCAACCATGTTTACTTCTGCTAAAACATTTTAGGCAATAATATCTTCTAATACATGGTAAAATGTGTATGTACATATTCCTAGACAGACAAAAGGAAAAAGATCAAAGATTTTAAAGAATTGGCTAAAGAGTCAAAACCATTTCCCCTGAATGAACCTGGAATTCTGTTGTTGAAACAAGAACTATATGCTGAAGGGAAGGGATCAGAGAAAGTGGAGGCTATTAGAATACACGGATATATATCCCACCGCAGCTGTTCCATCCTGGTTCGGAAGCATGTACAGATCTACTGTGCATGAAGGCTACTCCATCGGTTTGAATAAAGGAACCTAATGTATACGTGCAAAGCAATACACATGTGGATCTGTTCCCACCGTTGAAGTGAACGGGGGGGGGGGGTCCATGAAAATGAAGGAACTTGTACACCCATCAGAATTCCTGCACCTGGAAGCAATTGTCGCTTGGCAACTTTTTGATCTCCCAAATACTTGCAGTCGTTAATGAAGCTTTAGCATTGTGCACATCAACTTAAATCTTGTTTCTTAAGGATGATGTTTTTCTTTTTAAAATATATAATTGTCAGATATCAAGATTCTATCATAGCCTTCTGCAACCTGGTGCCTTCCAAATGGGTTGGACTACAACTCCCATAACCATCCAGTCAGCTATGCTGGGTTATAGTCCAACTCATCTGGAGGGCTCCAGGTTGGAGAAGACTAAATCTACAGCATTGTAATAAGTGTGTGATATAAGGGCTACTTATATTATGTGCCAAAAGCAGCTATAAGATATAGCTCAGTAGCCATTATTTTGAAGTATCCATGCCTATCCTGAACTGCATTGTTTATTTTTGCTTTACTGACATGTTACTGTGTTTTTTTAAAATATATTGTTTCATTAACAGAAATGTTATTTATATGTTATTTTCGAACTCTTTGCTATTCACTTTCAGTTCAACTTTGTTGCTGGAAAAGTAGCATAGAAATATTACATTACATCAAATCACTTATTTGATTATTTTTCACTTATCACTTATTTCAGTGGTTTCATATTTTCTCATTTTAAGGACATCTTTCCATAATGAATCATCTGCTAAGGAACCTCAGTGTGTTGCAAATTACGCTGGGGCATGTTCTAGAACACATGTTCAGTTCATGCCAGCCACCGAGCAGGCTAATTAGGACTCACCACTGCTCTGCATAAAATTACAATGTGATATGGAACACACCAACACTACCTGCAGCTGCACGTTGCAGTGGAAGATTAGCAGTTGTGGGTAACCTATTTTTCATAGAAATTTGTCAGTTGTACAATCCTATTTATAGAGCAATTCTATGGTCTCTGGGAAAGTGTCCCAGGGACCATAAGATATGGCAGATTCCCCCTCCCGAGGCCATAAACACTGCTAAGACCTCAGGAGGGGGAGTCAGAGACTGGATCATTCCCCCATCCCCTCACAGCTGCTATGGAAAGAGCTTGGGGAGAGGGAAAAGGGGCAGGACAGTGGGCGGGGAGGAGGAGAAGCTAGGATCCACATGATGCTAAAGCCTCCGTTGCCAACCTGCCCACAACAGATAGATCAGCTAGACAAGCTAAGGGGCTCATCTAGCTGAAAATGTAAGGAAAAGGAGGGACGTGAGAGGTTTCCACCTCCATCCTCCTCCCATCCTGCCTGGCTCCTACTGGTAGGGCATAGGAAAGACAGGGTTCCTCATCCGATCCCAAAGCTCTCTACCTATTGAGCGGCAGTCCCTTAGGATTCGATCTTAATTTACCAAGTTTATATATCATACGTCTGCCAATGCACTCAAGGTGGTTTACAATTTAATATAATAAAAACAAACAGATAAGAGATACAGAAGACAAAACAATAAAAAAACAGAATTCTCCCAGGCCACTGGTGGTCTCTTCAGCAGTTGGAAGAATGAGTTCCCTGGCCTGGCCTCTCTCATTCAGGGTACACAAGTTTAAGTCTTCAAACTGAGGAACCCTTTACAAACTCCCAAGGAATCACAGGGTTCTCTAGAACACAGTTTGAAAGCCAGTAGGGGATATGTGGACTGATAAGTGTACAAAGATGAATTCCAGAAGGATAGACTTGTTAGTCTGTAGGACCAAACACAACAAAAATATTGTGCACTTTAAATACTTGAAAGCTTATGCCACAATACATTTGCAAGTCTTTAAGTGCCCTGATTAGGCACTCTCCATTGTTTTCCCCCTTCCTAAACCCCAAGCTTTTTGTAAACTGCCATTTGGGGGCATGGTCTATGGCAAAATCTCTTAATCAAGCTTCACTGACATTCACTTTCACACTTTGCACTTCCGTTAAGTTTTATATGTGGAGTGGAGACATATTCATTTTACCTGTGTCTTTTTTCCTGATGAAGAACTTCATCACAGGTTGCCATCTTCAATTCATCTGGGATTGAAGAATTTAAAATTGAATTAACAGTCAGGCAACGTTCATATCGTTCCAACATTCTTTTGATCTTTTCTTTAGATACACCATGAATATTTCGCCTAAACATTAAAAAGAACAGATTAATTGAGATTCTAGCACCAGAATAAAAGCATATATAAATTTTTCTAAATACATTTGAGACATAGTAAACATTTATTTAACTGCTGTTGCTTCCTGTGACGTCGCAATTCAGGAACAGGTAATGAATATTTTCCCTATTGTTGCCTATTTATAGACAAGAAAATGAAGAGGTCTGTGTGGCTTCAAAACATACATACACAACCCAATATCACATTATCTATTTAACTTTTATTATTATTTAGGCAGAGTTCCAAACTGGGTCAAGGAAATTTTAGCACCTTATACTTTCAATTTCTATTTGACTGTTTAGTGTCATATTCTCAAATGTCAAAAAAAACACCACTGAGTCACAAATCATGACATTTTAAACAGCTCTGGAAACAATTAATGAACAGAAGATTAGTTTTTCCTCAGATATTTTCAGCCAATGCCAACTTAGATCTCATGAGAACCAGAGCAGAGAGAAACTAGAAAGGGAACAGGAAAGCCAGCACTGGCATCAGAATGAGTTACAACTTTGCTCACTACCTCATATATGGAAGATCACCTGTATTAGGCACAGCATCCCACCACTTAACCAATAAAGACTATGGACCGAAAAATGGAATGAAAGAGCTGTTCCAGGCACGAGATGTCAAAAGTCTGGGAATGTTGATGCAAAAATAGCCCCAGAATAATGGCATCTGATCTTGAGGCTCTTCAGAGTAGTCTCTGTACTTGACAATCAAAGAGTAATTTTGAGGTAACTGCAGCTTTACGAGAACTAAAGATGCAATTCAAACTAATTATTCCAAGCAATCCCATAGATTCCCATGGGAGTTGAGCAAGAGCAGCTGAGAGAACGGCAGCAATCCTTGTCATCTGAATCTGCATATTTGGGTTTAGTAAAAGATGCCTTGACTCCTACTGGGCTCCTTTGTAGCTGAGAGAACTGTATTATTTCTTTTCAAATATGCTATAAATGGGATAATTATTATTTTACCTCTCCAGTTCTTTTGGTTTAAACTTCCACCAAGTATCTGGTTCACGAAATATAACTTTATATTTGTGTTGCTGTGACTGCATAAAAGTGTAAACAAAAACAACAACATTAGACATATCACTACATCTTTATGTTGCCCAAATAGCGGGTTAAGAACTCAAGTTAAAATGTGAACGAAGTCTTATTTTAGAAAACACCTCCACCACCATCATTGTTGGTCACAAAGAATGAGATCTTCCCCAAACCATTAAACACATATCATAAATATATTATGCAGACATAAATGGTCTATGACTGAACTTCATAGAGATGTCTGATCCTGCCAGTTGCTGTCAGGACCTAAACACAGCTTGCAGTCCTTACCTGTGAGTAAGCCCTATTGAATTCAGTGGGACTTGCATCTTAGTAGATATGCATAAGATTGTGCTGACAGCTTCTCCAAATGTCAAATACCTGGGCTCTATTCTAATGATATTTACCCCTGTGATTGTACTCAAAGCAGATTGAAAGAGGGCCTTGAGCTCATGCTTCCCCCCTCCCCCATTCTCATGGTATGGAGTAGGCGTGTAGATATAAGGCCATCCCTGATCTCCAACCAGGCAACATCTCAACAGATCCACGGAGAGCATATGCCTAAAGTCCCACAGTGCCGCCTACAATATGCACAGAAAAATTAAACAGGCTTTCAGTTCAACAACACTAAATTATGGATACTAACCAAAGCAACATAAGGCTTCATTTCCCAAGCCTGTGTATTTGTGTTGTCTATTATTATAGGAGTGATCCTTTTTTCAAATGCTTCTTTGGCTGAAAAATATACCAGTAGATTAAAACAAAATATGTTTATAATGAAATCAACATTTTTATGTTACCTCTTACTTAAAACACAATGAAATTATAATTAGAAGCTTAAAGTTATTTCTCTATCCTTCTTTTCTGACATTAAGTTTAACATTGTCTAATTGTTCCTAAACATACAAAATTATATACATCGCCACAAGATGTGGTAATGGCCACTTTAAAAGATTAGACAAATAGTGGAGGACAGGTTTATCAGGAGCTACTAACCATGATTGCTAAGTGGAACCTCCTTCTTCAAAGGGGTATGCCACTAAATACCTGTTGCTGGGGGAACAACAGCATGGGAAAGCTATTGCCTTCATGTCCTGCTTGTAGGCTTCCCAGAGGCATCTGGTTGGTCAGTGTGGGAAATAGGGGACCAGATTAGATGGACCCTTGGCCAGATCCAACAATACCCATCTTCTTAATTTGACAACAGGGAAACTGAAGCCCAGATGTACAGTATCTTATATAGAACAAACTCAGTAAGGGCACAATCCTATGCATGTTTAGACAGGAAAAAGTCCTACAACTCCCAGCATGCCCCAACCAGCTGGCTGGGGCATGCTGGGAGTTGTAGGACTTTTTCCTGTCTAAACATGCATAGGATTGTGCCCTTAGTTATACTAAGATTTACACTACCTGAATAGGGTGGATTCTTTATTCTACATGTAATTCTTGGTTAATAGCCTTCAAAGCTTACTCAGGGCAGCATCCAAATAGGCCACTGCACAAGCGGGAGGCACTAATGCTTCCATTCTGCAAGCGGCACCCATTGCTTGCACAAAAGGGTTTTAGCGCTTCCTCTAAAAATTGGAAACGCGCAGAAAAGCTCAGTTCTGGAACAGGCAGGTTGGCAGAGCTCACATAAGGGAGCTCCCCTGACCTGTCCCAATCCAGAAATACTTATTCCCAGGCATCCTAAAGGAAGTGCTAAATCCCCATTCCACAAGTGGTGGGTGCTGCTCATGGAAAGGAATCAGTGGTGGCCTCCGCTTGTAGAATGAAATCAGCAGTGGGCCCTGTTTGGATACTGCCCTTAGCGTCAAGTGTATAAATTCTGAAAATTATAATGAAGCTTGTGTTACACACATTTTTAATTTACATATGTACTATACACTATCACCCATTTGAATAGTGAACTTAAGTAGTGTGCCAACAACAGGCCTGTAGCCAAAAACTGGGCCACTGCAAAACAAGAGGGACATATCAGAATGCTTAGGGAAACCCAACTGTTTGTGGAAGTACAAACCTGTAAAAATCTGTAAAAAAAAATCTAAAGGTACAAAGAACAGCCTAACGAGTACTGAACATGCTCAGATGTCAGGGAATGTTGAGTGTCAGTTGGAAAAGTAAAATGGAAAACTGGGCAGCAGGAGAATTGGAATGCAGTATTTTGGAGGGGGTGGCTGGCTGGCAGAGTATGGGTTGTCACTGAATCATGAACTGTTGTTGAATTGTGGGTTCTGTGAACCCAGATGTGCTAACAAACCATGGTTTGTTAACCACGAACAACCATTCACAACTCAACAACAAACCATAGGTTCTCTTCGTGTTGTCTGTGGTTAACAAACCGTGGTTTGTTAGCGTGGATGGGTTCAGACAACAACCCACGATTCAACAATAACCCATGATTCAACGACAACCCATACCCTAGGTTGTTGTGTTGTCTGAACATCCGTAGAGAGTATTTGTTGATCCATGGAAGAAAACAGCAAAGTGTCTTCATGGTAGAGGTCCATGTGTATGTCTGATTCCCTGCATGCATATAGAAGAGCTGCTGAATCAGAACCAGTGAATCCAGAAACAACCAAAAGCTGAATGCAAATCTTCCAGGACCAAGTAAACCATTCTATTTTCTGAACTAGACCAACTAGTAAGTTTACAGCTTTTTCCCAGTGGATACAGAAAGGAGGGGACTGACAAGCTATGCTTCTAAGTAGCCAAACAAAGCACTGCAGAACCCACTACAAGGCTACTGTCAGAGAAGTATAAGCACATCATGCAGAATGATCAACTTTGTGATATGTAATAAAATATATGAAGTATGTTCAGGTATTCAATACACAATACTAGCAAAATGTCCATAATTATGACAGAGGTGCATGAACACATAAAGGGCCGCTATTAAAGGAACACAGTAATGTCCTCTGGTGCTGCATTTTATTTTTTTTCCTTTGAATTTAATGGCAACTATTTATTTACATGGGAGAAAGAAAAGGGGTACACTTAGGGACTCCCCTGTTAAATCTGTTCCCTGCCTGGGTCATCCCCAACCACAGAATTCCAGGAGTTGAGAATCAAACTTGGTGTGATGGGATGCTGGGAATCAGAGCACATCAAAGAATTTATAGAACAGACAATACTAAAAAGCAAATGGTATGGGCTAATGAAAAAAATCCATAAGTGCAAATTATGTTATTACTATGGGCTCATCATAATTTTTATCATTTGTATTTATGAATGTTCTCAATAGCCTTTGTAATGTGTTTTTCAACAGTGACCATTTTTTAATCTTAACATATATATTGTATACTAAGCTTGTGAATATTGGTTCTAAGAGTACATATTACTATTTTGGATTATTATGTATAAACATACTCTTTTTCCTTTCCCAGGCCCCTGCCAGTAGTCTTGTGATGGCTCTACAGTTATTTTCCACCCATATTTAAGTTAGTGACCACACAGTTTTATTTACTGGAGAACAGCAGTATATTCTTTAGGCCTAATGCTTACTTGTTGTTTAACAGCACAGCTGGCTGGGGAATGCTGGGAGGTGTAGGCCTTTTTTCTGTCTAAACATGCATAGGATTGTGCCCTAATAAATGCCTATATGTAAGACAGGCAGCATCAATCCTGGCACAAGAATTCCAGAGAAGTCTTCTATGTTCTGAGATTCCCTATTCTTAAGTAATGGTTATTCTACTATAGCTAGCTCTTACCACGTTTCCAGTTCCACTCATGTGCTTCCGTTAAATGATCAGCATCAAATTGATACTGCCCATTTTTTTGGTAAAAATAATCATCTGTACTAAGAATGATTCCACCAGGGTTATCCTCAAGCAATGTCCTGTAAAAAATCATGAAATAAATCAAAATCAATTGTCTCCCCCCACCACCACACAGCACAAACACACACAATTTGTTAGAGAGATGGATATCATAAAGACGAACTGAATTTCTAAAATGGCAGTATCAAGGATAAAACATTTTAAAGCAAAGCTTGTGCTATCTCTGTAACTTTCACTGACCTGGTTCAAACCTAACAGCAGCAAATTGTGGATTAATTAACGTGTGCATGTTGGGCGCGTTCCATGGCCATTTTTAATATTCAAGCCCTGATCAAGGGTTCTACATGACATCTAAACCCAAGTGCTATAGGTTAATGGTGGGTTAAATAACCCACCGTTAACAACAATTAGTAGTTAGGTTAACCGTAGTTTAACCCACAATTAACCTATAGTGTCTGGGTTTGGATATCATACAGCAACCTCAATTGGGGGTTGAATATCCAAAAGGGCTGCGGAATGCACCTGGCACACACTGTGGCAAATCATGGGTTAATTAACCAATTTGCCACTATTAAGTGTGAACAGCCCCATTGTTTTAGCTTTCAAAAATAGCTAAATCTTGGGGGACTTCTTAGATGTTATTTCTGCCTATCTAGTGTCAGTAATGCAAAAGAAGACAAACCATTCTTGGCTACCACAGGCCAGCACAGTGATGCTTGCACCCAGCAGTATGACGCTTGCTCCTCCCCTCCACAACTCCCCTATCCAGAGCAATCCTATTCCCCTTTCCAGAGTTAATCATGGTTTTGCATTATACTTTCACTGACACAAAGCAACTTCTCCTTCATAAAATAGAGAATGAAACCCTGGCTTGAGGTAGGTTTGGAAATTACACCTGGCTTACATCTGTGAGAACACATGTTGCAAAGCCACAGTTAATACATGACATTGTGTGTGTGTGAAATCATATCCAATCTTAAAGACATCATATAAGTATCCTACCTTGCTAAATATGATTTGCCTGATCCTGGAACCCCTCTAAGAAGAACAAGCACATGACCTACAAAAGGAGTCTTTCTTCTCATCATGTGACAACCAGGAAACTGGTGTACTTGAGGAAAGTTCATTTTCTGGCTTCCATCTTTATTTCCCCACATCTTTAGCAGAGAAGAATTGCTGTCGTGGGACTGTGAAAATGCTTGAGGGGAACATATTTTTCCAACACTCCTATAATCTGAAGCAGGCCTCCACTTTCCAGGGCTGATTGCAACTGGAGTTACAAAACTATGACTTGTACTTTGTGGATAAAAGGCAGGAGAAAAGAATGTCTGAGAATGTTTCCGAAGCATAGAAAATTGTGAATTCCATGCCTGATGAGACTGGTCAACATTTGAAAAAGATGCTAATTTGAAACTGGATCCTGCGCATAGGTCTGGAACGGAAGTATTTTTAGGATCATTACAGACAGCCACTGCATTTTCTTGTTTTTCAATATCCCGTGAACAAGACTTAAAATTGTCAAATGCACTTGTTTCAAATTCAGCAAGTCCCTGGCACCCACTTTTTGTTGTACGGTTCAAAAGAACATTTTGCATTTGACCTGGATCAGTACAAGAAACATCCATGTTTGTTAGTGTTATGATTTCTGGAACTGCACCGCTGTCAAGTACTACTTCGGGCAAACTACAATTCTCTGGAATTTGTGAAAAAATATCCACACTATCTAATGGATTACCCTTTGTCTGAATGCTTGGTTTTCCAAAAAATAATTCAGAGCTTTTGCAGTAATCTGGATTTAATGGAGCAAAGGAGTTTTGTAATATTTCACGGTCCGTTTCAATTTGTTGTGAAGAAAGCACAGCATTATAACCCAAACTGGGCTTCGCACATTCAGATAACTCCTTTACGCAATCAGAACTACTAGAGTCCAAGGCCAGAGACATGTTACCAGAGACGCGATCATTTTCTAAATTCTTAATTTCACTATTTAGATTATGTTTCCCAAAAGAATTGTGTAGCAAGAAAATCAGTTCTTCAGATGACAAGGACTTCTCTGAAGAATCACTAGCCTTCACAACTCTTTTATCAGCAGAACTTTGGCCCTCTGTTTCATTAGTAACAGAATGCAGCTGATTTTCACCAACTAGCGATGCAGATATGGATTCAAAACCTGAGACTTCTGATGAAGATGTTATACCCTTAGCAGCCGTGGACAATTCTAATAGATAATCCATAGTTTCTTCCACTATTAAACAAGAAAAGAACATAGTTGCTGGAAGCAATATTAAACATATTTTGTAGAAAAATATCAGGAATACTGTACATTTGGAATCTAATATTCCTTTGAAGGTTACCTGGTTCTCCATACATCCTGCCAGCTTTCGGTTCAATGCCCTTTTTGACTAAAGGATGCTCTTCACAGTTTCAGCCACCTAGGGACCAAACAGCAGTGCCCTGAGCTAACTGGGATAACTGTGCGGCATTTTGTTCACTTGAAGATCTATTATAAATTACTTTTTAATACTGCTTGGTCTAAAAATTGTGGCTTGAATCAAGTTGTGATGTTCTACTGACAGAAGCACTTCCAGAGGGGCTGGAAAACCTTCCAGAGTAGATATTCAGGAAGGAGAAAGTCCCATCATGCTAGTAGGACTTCTGCTGGTGTGAACTGGATTTAACCCTATGCCTAAAATCAAGCACATGGTCACATGAGCTTGCATCATCTCTGCATAATTATACATTAGATTCAAGGCATGTACTACAAAGAATACCAAAACAAGAGACATTAGAAAATACTTTGGCAATATCCTCTCTCTACACGGCCTAAGTTTAGGCAGCAATCCTACTGGGATAGGCGACCGCCTATCCAATGCAGGGCAGGAGAAGCACAGAGGGGATCGTTCCCTCCATGCTTCAGCTACCCTGCATTTATGGCTAAACAGCTGATTTCAGCTGTCTAGCCGTGGGACCTTGGAGTGCGGGAAGCGGCAGCTGGACAACACACAGGGTGTGTTGTACCAGCATTTACAACTTCCCTGCCGCGGCACACCCACAGGATGCCCCGTTTTTGCTGCTCCACGCTCCTCTTCCGAGCGCGGGGCCGTTCCACACTGCCTACGAGGCAGTGTGGGAGGGGGTGGAGGTCAGTTCTCAGGGAACCGACCTATCCTATCGCCGTCTAGCTGCTGACTAGCAGCCATAGGATCGCACCCTTAATTGTGCAAAGGAAGAAGGTTAACCGTGCAATCCTGTGGATGTCTACTCTGAAGTAAGTCCTATTGAGATCAATGTAAGTGCACATAGGACTGCAGTCTAACAGCTGCTTTTATAACAAACTAAACCCAACTCTTGAGTTTGAAGGACAAGACAGCATCTGTTGAGTAAATAGGGAATTAATAACAAATATGATTACAAAAAACAGAAAAATCAGTTGTGATAGTGAAAAAAGCTTTTCAACAAACAAGATGAATTACAGATTTTATTAAAGAATACAGATTGCAAAATGTCACCGAGAACACAGATTACTTGCATATTAAAAAATACTATTGCGTGTGACTCCTCTGATAGCCATCACGTTTATAGACCCTGGAGGAAGAGTGGTATTTTGAACTATCTTCTGCAAAAACTCCAGAGAAAGAATAAATGAACCTGACACTACTCTTGGTATTACTAACACAAAATTGGCACTAAATATGAGAAAGCAGAATTGAGAAAGTGCCGTTCATAAAAACAAAAACCCACAGCCGCTGCCACCCGATTTGACAGGAAAATCTTTTCAAAACACCGTACGAAAGTGATCCTCAATTAGTAGAGCAGGTGGTCGGTACACAGGAAGTTCTAGTTTCTCTTCTGGGTTTTCCATGGAAAAATTTCCACATTTACAAATGCATTATTTCATCAATTAATTAGTAACAAAATTAATACAATAAAAGTCAAATTGAAAATCAAAGTTGTAAATAACTTTTTTCAGTTGACCATCCCTAGGAATACTATATGCTTAAGTACATACAAGAAAGCACACAGCTCTTCGGGCATGTTAAAATTAGAGTGTTACAGTTTTCATTGTCTGTATTTTTCCCTTAAAATTTAAATTCTGTAAGAGAAGAATATACTACTGAGTGATCCCAACTTAAAAAACTTACAACTATTCCAATAAAAACAAGTTCCAAGTATAGTTTTGAATATAATATTTAAACCAAATTAAGTGTGCAATCTAGATAGCATCACTGATGCAATGAATATGAATATGAAATTGAGCACACTCCGGGAGAGAGCGGAGGACAGGAAAGCCTGGGGTGCTATGGTCCATGGAGTCACGAAGAGTTGGACACGACTTAACGACTGAACAACAACAACCAAGTGTGCAATCCTATGAGTGTTTAGACAGAAAAAAGTCCTACAACTCTCAGCACCCCCCAGGCAGCATGGCTGGCTAGGGCATACTGGGAATTGTAGGACTTTTTTCTGTCTAAACATGCATAGGATTGCACCCCAAATGTGTTTTCATTTTTTCTGATCAGATTTTTTTAGTTCAAATATTTTTGGCTATTGGGACAAACTTGGTATATTTTCCTTAGTTTTGTTTACTAAATGTAAGTCACACAAACACATTAACTCAAGCAACATTTTTTTCTGGAAAATCCACGTCACCACATTAAACACAAAGTGCTGGCAAAATTAACAAAATTTGGTTTACCTTTGAAATCACATTCAGACAGCACCATGTAAATGACAGTAGGATCCAAATCAGAAAACATTTCTGAAAGGCTGCTGATTAGCTCTTCTTTATCAATCCCATGTGGTGTTTGTAACATTGCTAGATCTATTGGAGAGGGTACGAAGCCAGCAGCAGTAGCAGCAATCGTCTCTGAGTTTGTGCTCTTTCTTGATGGGCTCACACCTAAATATTTCTTTTTCTTTGGCATTTTCCTTTTCAAAATAAATTTTCCCTTGTGTTTTATTTTGTCCACATGATGCTGGTTATGTCAAGAACAAGAGAAAGTCATTTCTACACACCACGCATCCATATCAAAAACAGCAATCCTAGAATGGAGAGGTAGGACAAGTATTTTAATACATGCAATTGAGTAATCTTTTTTTTTAAGTTCTTTGATGCACATCAACGTTGTGAAGTTCTCTCTCGTTTTTTGAACTGAAAGAGGTCATTATAAATTGTTGGGCATTTGTGTGTGTGTGGCAAAAATGCAGAAATCACATCATACAGATGTCCACTGACTGACACTCCAAGGTAAACAAATATGAATCATTTCATACATATCAAGCACCAAACACGTTTCATCCATATTCGGTCTTCCTCAGTGGTATAACAAAGTCTTAAGAATCCCAATTCAAATATACCACATAAACAATACCCTGCCTTTCAGCCCAATTTACCAAATATAGCAAAACAATACTAATATATCTGTGGTATCTGCTGTGGAACAAACAAAAATAAAACAGTAAAAATTAAGTGTTATAAAAATCTGCTATTTTTTTCAAAACAAACTCAACACTTAAATAGTACCCTTAACAAAGGCAGAGATTACAAAATGATTGAACATTCACATTTTCCATATTTCTGGAGGCAAAATTTTAAAAATACAATAGTTCAGAAAAGAAAGAAAACCCAGAGACACAAACTTTAAAGGGACACCAGCATGGATGTAAATTCAACAATAAGCAGGTAGGCAACATGGCTGGAAAGCTAGGTTTACACTTCTATAGAACACCAGTATAACAGGTGTTAGTCCCAGTGATAATTAAGAGACAAATACTCCTGCTAATGTAGTGCACAGTGAAAGGACAAAAAGGATGACTCATCCTGTAAGGACTTAGAATGTGCCCACATACAAAGGCTAACATAACAACTAGTGTCCTCCAGATCTGTACGACTATAGCCCCCAGCATTCCTGACCACTGGTCATGCTGACTGGGACTGGTGGGAGCTGAAGTCCAAAACATCTGGAGGGTACCAGGTAGGAAAGGCTGATATAGCACAACAAATAATCCAACAAAGAACATAAACGCATAATGGCCAAACTAATATCTATTCTCAAAAAATACAAAATAAACATCCATACAAAAATTATCCATAACCTTAATCAGCATATTACAGTCTTTTCCATTTCTTCATGTAGGCTAGTCATGACTACAGGGTCTAGTCTAAGTATGACTAAGTCTGGATTAAACCCATTGTTCATTACAATACCATTTTAACTCTTCATGGATTTTATACTATAGTTATCTAGTGGCAGTAGCTGATTGCCAAGTAGCAATTTTATCTTCTTTTCCTGTTCTTTCACCAGACACGTTATGACAACAAAATCTACAAGATGTTTTTCTCTAGTAAATTTTTAAAGATGGGTTTTGTATAATGACTCTAGGCTTCATTGTGAATTGGCATGGGGGTGGGGAGAAGAAACAAAGATCTCACTTTAAATCCTCATGAGCTCTATAGCTGGAGCTAGGATATGTTAACTTGACTGCATTTCAAAGCCTACACTGTAGCATGATGCAGTTGTACTACATAGGCAAAGAGAGTTCAGGCTTTCTGCTCAAAGTTCCCATTCGAAACTTCCAAAAAACCCCTCTGTGTTCATGAGTAATAAGGTGTTGACTATTGCTGCCCATGGTTTATTTTTTTTCCATTTTTATTGAAATACTGTTACTGTTACTGTTCATAATGAAGTACTCTTTATTTTCCATATATGGGTTTGAAATCTCTCTTCTCAGAATTTCCTTCCCCAATAAAAGGTTATCTGCAAAACTAAACTTCAGCACTACATTTTAGTGATTGTATATACCCCGAATTCAGAAGCCTTAAATCTGCAAATTTCTCTAAAGCTTTCCATGCTTTGAAAAATGTTAAAACCACTCTTCTCTTCTTGCAATGACTTTTTTCAAGGCCAAAAGAATATGCCATCAGTCTGTATTTAGAATTTAAAAGAATATAGCCAAACCTCTGATTGCCTAACAAAGGTTGGTCATCTTCTTTAAAACACAAGTTCTTTTGCATATCGTCTCATTAACATTACTGCTTTATTCTGCTCAACTATGCCTCTGGGTTTAAATCATCTAAGCTGGAAATATTTCAACGCCATTAAGAAAGTTTACAGGACACAAAGTACTAAGAAATAAAGATAATAGACACAAAACAATTCGATATAGAGTTGCAGGAGAAAGTAAGCAAAAAGCAACCTGTTCTACCAAGAGTCTCATTGACCGAGTTCAGATGTAACACTAAACCATGCTCACCGCTCCCATCTCCTCCTTCAGAGCACCTTCCAACATAGCCATGGTAACTTCAGAAAACTCAAGATCATTTCAACCTCCAGGGCAGTTCCCAGGGTAGTTGGTTTGTGTGGAAGATATTTTAAAATTCAGGTCTTTTTAAAGCATTCACAAAACACCCCCCAACTTATCAGGATTATCCCTAACATCAACTAATGCTACAGACAGTATATTTATAATAAAGAATGTATTACTATGTACTTGTGCACAGAAGACAAGAGTACCAAACAAATACAACATCTGATGCTCTAGGTATTAACACAAATTTTGTGACATCCAGAAACAAGAGTTTAAAAGGGAGATGCAAATATTGACTCACTTCTAGGAGATGCCTTTCACTTTGATGAAATAGTTGCAAGTCCACATTTCATGTTTCTGATTAATTAATTGCCAAAATACCACCACTGATGCAGGGTACCTGCTCTTCAGTATCTACATCACCCAATCCTTCATTTGTATCTACTGAGCAACGTATCACCCAGTCTGGATTTTGCTCTGTTTGTTCATCTTCATATTGAAATTAATTAACCTACAACAAGAAAAATCAGCAAGAGTAAAAAATCAGATGCAGTTCAAGTCAGAGCGTTCCTGATGATATAAAAGTGGAATTTTGATTTAATTGCCAGGGTTTATTATGTGTGCTGTTACTCACTCCCAGGACAATTCTGGGTACCTTAAATGCAATTTGACTAACAGCTGTTTCATTTCAGCAGTGAAATGTAAAACATCTTCCTACCAGGAACCATCTCAAAGGCATTGTTTTTACACATCTACATCTAGGTCACATCACTTCTTGGCCAAACATTCTCATTTAAGATACTTCGCTGTTGATTATTACAATGCCATTCATCTCTTCTTCCAAAGAGCTCAAAGTGGCATTTTAGATTTAACAGTAGCCCCTGACAGGTAGAGTTAACATAGCTATAATAGGAAATGGTTGGGAGGAAATTCACATTTGATGGTGAAGTCATTAGCTGAGATAAAAGGCATTATCTCACTAGTTTAGAATTTCTTATAAAAATCTACAAGACACTTGAAACTTTTGCAAAATAATAGGAACTTGCAAAGTTGCAATGATTAGCATCCTAAGTAAGTAGCATTATTCTGCACCCTCGGGTCAGCAACTATTTTTCCTGGAGGGCAATTAAGGGGAAAGTGAAGTGTGGTGGGCCAGCACATCAACCATGTCACCCAGGGTTGGGCAACCTTTTCGGCCCTAAGGGCTTACATACACCACAGTACTCAAAGATGGAGAGGTTTAAACCTCCCTGTTTGCCCACTGAAATCAGGAAGCTGGGTGTTTCATATCAGTATTTCCTCACCGCTGTCCTGTTTCAGGATCTGGGGGAGGGGATGGAGAGGTGTAAGCCTCTCCCCCTCCCCATACAGGTTGCTATTTCCCTGCTGCTATTAGCAGTGAGAAAACAGCAATCCCAACCAGGATCACTGGTGAGATTAAATCCTCCCCCTCCCACCACAGCATTCCTGATCCAGAGCACTGTTTCCTCCCTGCTAATATGAGGATTGTGGGGAAGTAAGAGAGGCTTAAATCTCTCCACACCTCACCGTCCCCTATGATCCTGAAACAGATTAGTTTCCCTGTTGGTCTTAGCAGCAAGGAAACAGCGACCTCTTCTCTACCCCCAGCTAATCACTTGGACAATGGGTAAACATTGGTGGGGCAACTCATAGTTCTGCTGGCCACACAGAGAGTGGCATGGGCCACAGGCAGCCCACAGATTGCCCATATGTGGTCTAAACCCCTATTCAGGGATGGGCAACCTGTGGCTCTCCGGATGATCTTAGATTTCCAGATTCCATCAGCTCTAGCCAGTATGGCCAGTGGTCAGGGATGATGGGAGTTGCTGTTAAACAACGTCTGAAGGGCCATAGATTGCTGACTCCTATCGTACTCTCTAAAGGAGCCTGCCAGCAAACTCTTGCCACTGACTACACCTTTCATCTCAAGGTTATATACTTACAGAGAGGTGTGTGCTTCTAACAAATAGGTTCAGATGACTGATGCTAAAGAGCCAGGCCACACACTACAGGAGAAGACAGAGGCCTTGATAATATTTCACTTTTATTATTACCACCTCCCCGCAAAGCCTTCTGGAAGGGACAAGTCAGAGTGTGCAGTTAAATATGCATTCTGGACCCATTTTGTTTTATGCTTTAACAGTGTTTTACCACTAACAAATAGTTCTTTACTGACTCATCGGTGAGAGAAATTTCCAACCCACTGTACCTTTCATAATGGAAAGAACTCTGAGGTATTCAAAACTATCAGGAAAGTTTATCAAGCATGGCAGGATAGACCAAGGGTATCTTTGAATGTAAACAAGAGAAAAACAGTAATCATGTAGCCATAAACTAATCATGTTCGTCAGAGATGCCTGTGTTTTATACCAGTTTTTCCACAACAGTAAACACATTAAAGTAATCTTCCCCAGCCTGATGCCCTCCAGATGTGTTGGATTACAACTCCCAGCATCCCAACTGGCTGGGGGATGCTGGGAGTTCTAGCCCAACACATCTGGAGGGCACCAGGCTGGGGAAGGCTGCATTAAACTGTCAGTGAGAGGCAATGAACAACAATCTACACATGCTGGAGGCCCTGACTGGGCTGCAGCTTTCCGATAAGCATACATGGGTAATTGAGGACATGTCTATTGTTTTTACTTTACCGATTTCTTGTGGGAAATACCTGTGTAACATATATAAAGAGGCTCTTAGGAAGGGAAAACATCTTAAGTCAGAAGTAGGCAATCTTTTGGGGCCTGTATTTGGTAATTTGAGAAACTGTCACAGGCACGACCACAAAATGGCTACCATGGGATGTATAAATTGTCCAAAAGACTAAGTGCAGTGCAGAAGTGGGGGTCTGAGCCCCAATACCCTAAATAGCTCCTTTGAACCCACACTTTGCAGTGCCAACAGAAACCTGAACGCAAACTCTTTTTTCCACCCAGCCCTGTACCAGCCAATTTATTCTCTCTCCCCTCTCTCGAGTCTTTTTCTTTTTTCTCTTATTTTTCTTTGTGGCTGGGCATACTACTGAGAAAAGCATCCACCTGAAGCCTCCCTCCATCTTCATTTCCTAAGAATGTCTCTGAGCCCTATGTGTGGCCCAGAGGCATTCATGGGAAATGAAGATGGCAGTGGCTGCAGGCCCTCACTTTGCTTTGAAGCAATCTCAACTACTGGTAAGAGTATTTTTTTTTTTTTTAAGTGGGAGGTTCCAAAGAAAATTAAAATGTGGGAGAAGTAGGTAACCTGAGAAAGGAGGCCAGGGGCTTTAGCGCTCAGTACCAAAGTATGTTGTAGACATCATATTAAATAGTACCTGTATTTAAAATGCAATAACACCTTATTGAATAGAAAGGAATTGAGAGTGACTCAACTGAATAACACCCATACAGCTTGTTTATACCAATGCAGTATTAATTAAATTTACTCCTATGCATGTGGGAAAGAGGAAGAGCAGGATGTCTGAACACAAATGAGTCAAAACTTAATTAGAAGTGACCTTGTACATTTTTACACAGGTAGTGTTCAACTTTGCCCTTCCCCCTCCTTTTCCAAGTAAGCAGTAACTTGGCAGATTTTAAAGGAAGGTAAAACAATTTAAAATAGGGCTTTCTTTTTCCATCTTTACAATACGTCTACATGAAACATGCAAGAACTTGAGAATTCTAACTACAACATGGTTATCTGTCTGTCTGACAATTAAATTAAAGCCAGGTCTTAAATGTGTCATCTCGCTTTAAAAGGTAATGTGAATTTTTTTTTTTTTTAAACACCCATTAATAATGCCTCCACATATCAGGAAAATCACACTCAGAATTAGCTGAAGGCTGTTTTTTGTTTCTTGTTTTGCTGAAACTCAGCATGAACGTGTGCTTATTTTAAGCTGTTGTGAATTGTAAGCTTGAGAAGACAATTAAACCCTTCCACATATTTCTACCTTGCAAAATTTAAACAACAGACCAGTCTTAGTTGAGTACCCACTACCTTTCGTTTTTCTTTTACTACAGTTCTAGAAATTAAAAAAACTCCTTAGAATTTGAATGTTTGGAGGAACTTTTGGAATTATGCACACTTGCAAAAAGAACCAGATAGGAAGGCGTAACAGGACATAGCAAGTCCAGGAATTACTTCTCAAGGTGCAGCTATCTTTTGCCTTTTTATGCATTTCACTTCATATGAATAAGGATTTTGGAAAAGTGTACAAGTAATATCTCTGATAAAACCTAACATGTTCAAAAGGCACACAAAACTGGGTGTGCTTATTCTGTTGTCACTGAAAAGTGCCTTCTAGCCCAATCCAGAAACTGGAGTGGTTCAAACCCTTTGTGCCATCTTTGTAAACCACCCAGAGATCTTCGGCTATGGGGCGGTACAGAAATGTAATAAATATTATTATTAATAATACATTTAGAGCACTTGCTCTGTGGGAGGACTACTTGCATTTTGTTAACTCAGAAGTATCTACAGGGATATTAGTCTTGCCAATACTGGCTTCCAGCAGTAATTGTTCAGTGTAAGACCAAAATTTACCAATAAACTAACACTTGATTAAAAATCAGTGCAAGTTATGGAACCTGAGACTACCTTCTTCCTTATAGACTCATTTGATCCTTGAGGTCATCTGGTGAGGCCTCCCTGGTGGTGACACACACTCCATGGTTGTTCAGAACAGGGCATTTCATGTGGTGGTGCCTAGTATGTGAAATAATCTTCCCCCTAAGACTAGAGATGTGGCTAAAAATAAGAATTGTTGGCACATGTTGAAGACGCATCTGTTTATGCAAGACGTCCAAGGGCAGTTTAGCCTACCATCTATGATATTCTAACATAGGTATGGATATGCAGATACAGTGTATTCTGCGTATTGGTTTTATATTTTTATGTTATAAATATACTCAGTGTTAGAGGCACAGCATCAACAACACAGCAACAAGCTGCTCTCCTCCCAAAGGCTGCAATCCTATATAGTTTATCTTGAACTCAATGGGACTTCTGATTAAATGCATATAATTGTGTGAATAAAACTAAGGGCAGTATCCAATGGGGCTGCTGTGCTCTTGCCGATTCCCACCAGGACCCACTGCTTGTGCAACAGTGATTTAGCACTTCATACAGCAAGCCCTAAAATGAATGGAAATGCTAATTTCTGGATCGGAACAAGTTGGCAGAGCTCCACTGACCTCCCCCATTCCTGAAATGAATGTTTCTGCTCATTCCCAATTCCTATCCAAAGTGCTAAATATCCCTTGCGTTAGTGCTGGGTCCCGCGGGTGCTTGGGCAGCGTTGGATAGTGCCATAAGGTATTAATACTTTAAAATTTCATAAATGTACCAAACAGTACCATGTTAAGTGCTAAAACACTTAAGAGTACAATACATATTATGTTTTAAAAGTAGGAAAATGAGCTTAGGTTTTATAAGTAATGTATGTATATTTAAATTTTTCCTGGAATTAAAAACCAGGATTTTAATTTTTTTCCAGAAATGTTGTGACTTTAGCTTGGACCCCTTTCTGAAGTTGCTAACCAAGCGACAAAAGCTTTAAAAACTGCTTTTGCATTTCCCACCTTCCCCAGCACTGGAACATTTTCTAGGATCAGTTTCTTTGCGGAGAGTGTATACTGGAGGCATATGGTGCATTTTGTCATTTACAAATCTGCAGGGTGAGCAGATGGGGAGCAAGTATGTTCATACTGGTACTATCCCAAAGCAATGTCCCAATATCCTGCCAGGCAATTTTCCAGCAGTCCCAAACTTAAGACTTTCTCCCCCTCCAATCTGCCTGCACTCAAGCTGAAAAGGAAAAAAAGTTTATTTCAGCACTCACTCTGGAAATTTGATCCAACAAAAATTCCAGTGGCACAACTTCTGTTAGACCAGCATACCAGATCCCCCAAAATAGGGCTGTCTGGACATGCTTTAAGCAATGGGAAGAGGAAGCAAGACTCTATTAGAGGAGAACAGACAATCTCTTCTACACTAGGAACAGGTAGCAAATAACCCTTTGATGTGTACACAAACCTAGGGTGACACCCAATGGAACCCATTACTCCAAATTCTTGAGTAAACTCCAATACTGGGCAGCATTGGGAACGGAGCTGAACGGAATCAAAACTGATCCAACCAAGAAGGAAGGCCAATTAACTCCCTACAGAACATATAAACAAGGACAAAATACAGCAGAATGAAACCCTTTTCATTCCTGTAGTGATCCTGGGGCTATGATGAATTTAGCAAGTTTCAAAAATGTTTTTGTACCACATAGCATGATGAAGAGTTCTGGAGAACTGGGAAACCTGCATATTTTGTGGAATTTTGGTTGGACCTAACAAAGGCATTGCCTAACTGTGGGTTTTTTTAAAAGGTGATATTCTTTTTTTTAATTGAAAAAGTCGGACGTTTCTTTGTTTTTCGTGGCAACTGTAAAACATTGAGGAAGGGGCGATGCCTGCCATTTTAATTAGGTGAAGTGATACCTATTACGATCTAAAACAGCCTTCCCCAACCTGGTGCTTGCCAGATGTTTTGGACCAACTCCCAGCATTCCTAACCATTGGCCATGCTGGCTGGGGCTGATGGGATTTGAAATCCAGTACAACTGGAGGGCTCTAAGTTGGGGAAGGCTGATCTAAAGAGGCGGTTGCAAGACCATTAGGTCCAGAGTTGCCTAGCTTCACCACCGGAACAAAGGGAAGCGTGAAGCCCACTTTGAACGAAGGGACAAGCCCGACAGGACTAAGCGGGAAGGAAACCACCTATTGGATGGTTTTTATTTTCCTTCCCTGCTAGGCTTCTAACGGGGGTGAAATAAGGCCTCATAGCTCGCCGCGATAGATCGTGGGGCAGACAGAGGGGAAATGGGCAGACGCCGTGACCCGCTTCCTCTCCCCTCGCTTTCCCGTGGCCGCCCCCCGCCCCCCGCAGCTTCGGTTGCTGGCTCCGAGCCGTCCTTTACCTCACGGCAGTATCCGCCCCATTCTTCCGTGTTGCTAACGTCGTCGCTGAGGCGGCGGTTTCCGAGCGGGCCTTGGGTGGGATTGAGAGGCGGAGGGAAAGGTAGGCCTGAGCGCTCCGCGGCGGCACAGCGCCGCTCCCCAGCCAGCCGGAGCACGGCAGAGCAGGAGGAGACGGCCGGTTGGGCTCAGAAGCGCCTCTTCCTCCTCTGAAATCCCTTTGGCGCCCTCAGCTGGAGCCATCCCCTTCATGTTGTTGTAGAAAAGGAGACGTGTGTGAAAGATTGCAAAATATAAAAAGAGCGTCCGCAGTGGCTGGTTCACTGGTGGCGGGTACGTGTGGGACTGGAATGCAGTTATGCAGCACTGAAAGAAAAGCACTCTGCACATGCTTAGAGACGCTAATCTTCCCACTTCATATATATAGCCTTTAAACGATTAGCAGTGCAATCCTAGTCATGTCTACTCAGAAGTAAGTCCCACTGAATTAAATGGGACTTACTCCCAGGTGTGGCTCGGATTGCAGCCTAAATATATCAGCAGCATCCTGCTACTATATTTCTGGAAAGCATTTACTCCCCCGTTCTTCCTCCCCCCCCCCCCATTTCCCCTTCTTTCTGAGTTGACATACATAGTTAACTTCTCAAACGGCCGGCTTTTCTGAAGACCCCAATTGCAGAGCATTTCCTGGGGCTCACCAATATTCGGCTGAATAGCCAGGAGGCGGGGCGGGGAGAAGAGGGGAGCAACCGTAAATTGCAAAATAATGTAATCCGCGTGTCAGTCTAGCCAATTTGTATAGGTAAATTGAAAGAAATCAATCGGGGCGCGCGGGAAGGACGGGAAAGTTATACACGTCATCCTATACATGTTTAGACAGAAAAAAAAGTCCTACAACTGTCTGCGGAATGCTGGGAGTTATAGGACTTCTGTCTAAACATGCATAGGTTTGAGCCTTTAATTTTATAAGCACGTGATGTAGCTTATAAAAGGAAACTTGAACCTTGGTGGAGGAAACTTATTTATGAAGAGAAGCAGTCGCCCACCCGTCCTTGCAGAGCGTGTAACTTTGTTTTCTTAGCACTTCTGCTTTTCTCTCCAACTACTCCTCCTGTCTGTCCGTCTTTCTTTGCCTCCCCTTAAGCAAGAACAGCGCAAAACGGACTCACTCGCGCGCGCGCACCTGTGTTTGCCAGAGTAATAGCTTGATGCATGTTTTTCCTTGAATGAACGGGAGGGAGGAATATCGTAGGCAGGGGTAGAGAGGAATTGTTGGGATGCTCCTGCTAGTGTCAAAGAACTGTAAATTCACTGTACCTGCGGTCTTGCGAGGAAAAAAAGGGGATCCAAGCCTGAAGCCGCCACCATCTCCTTTCGCTGGCCGCAGAAGGGCACTGTTGCTTCCTCCTCCACACCAGCTCGTATTTCCAGTAAAGGCAGAGGAGGCAGCCCTGCGACTTCCTTCAGGGCTTGGGTTAAAGGAGGAGATGAAGCAGCCAGCTGCCGATTTGAAAATGGAGCGGAAAGGAAGTGGGAAGAGACCTACCCTACGTAATTACAGTGTAGTTCTTTTCTCACTTTCTCTGAGCTCATTTTTTTAAAAGGCCGCCTGTCTGGGTTACTGCTGATCCGATGTTTCTCACCAAAATCTCGGTTTGGATTTTGAAGGGTTTTTTTCTTGCTTGTACTTTAAAATCAAAGCCAGGACTCCAAGACCCGGTTTTGGCAAGGGATTAGCAGCACCCTAGGGTCAGTCTAGGACCAGGGGTTGTTTGGGGGCTCTCCAAGTGCTGTGGAGCCCTGGTCTTCTGCCCCAAAGTCCAGTGGTAATGGAGTCACTGATCAAGGAGGTGTACATACTATCCACTATTTTAACCTCACAACAACCCTGTGAGGTAGGGTAAGGCTCAGGGATAGTAACTGGCCCAGAGTCACCCACTTCACTTCATAGCTGGGTAGGGATTTGAATCTGGGTCTTTCCAGTCCTTGTTCCATCCCATAGATAACCAAATCTCTGTACTTAATCTGAGGCAGGGCTCACAAAGGTTTGCTATTAGCTCTGGAGGCTGTTTTCAGTCCTGGGTCTAAGAAGATATGCAGAGTGGCTTTCTCTTACTGGCCATCAGCCATCTTCTGGTATCTGGGAAATCAGGGAGCAGAGCTTCCAAGGCAGAGGGTGTGATGGTCCAAGAAGTATTAATCCCCCAAATCTTCCATACTGGAACTTAAATTAAGTTTGCCAATGAGCTGTCCTGTTGAGAGTCTCTGAATAGACAGGAATATAACAAAATATTCATCTCATTTAAAAAAAATATATATATATATATATATATATATATAATGTCTGTAGCTGGCTTTTCCTAAACATGGGAACTGCTTTTTAAATTCAGCTCTTTTGAATCTAAGAACTGTAAGGCCCAATTTTGGAACTTGGTGTGTGTCTCCAAAACAGAAATGAACATTAGAATTAAAGGTACCTCCTATTCTCGCCTCCCCTTAGTAGCTGCAGATATTGAGTGACTGCAGAAATTATAGTGAATCAGGATAAACAAAGTCTTGTAGCACTTTAAAGGCAAACAATTTTATTATGACATAAGCTTTCATGGACTAGAGCCTGCTTCATCAGGTACATGAAGCATTATCTTCCATAGGCAGGTATGTATCTGAGGTATGCATATATATGCTCTGTTTATTTCTATATCTGTCAATATGGCCCTCTTCAGGTGTTCTAAATCCAAGGAAAGTAAACATACGGGGAGGGGGAGCATGCTAGGCCTGCCTCCTCCATCATCAGTTTGTCACCCTCTATACGTGGAGGGCAACTTTGTGAAGAGGAAAGCTTCCTGTATCTGTGGGGTCTTCACACTATCTGAAAAACTGGAAAATCAATGTTCTGAATTGTGTCGAGAGCCCCCACAGGTACAGAAGTTTCTCCTTTCCACAAAGTCACCTTCCATATGTAGAGGGCAGTGAAAGCAATGATGGAGGGGGTGCGGCTACCATATTGCCCCTCCTCACATGTTTACTCTCCTAGAATTTAGAACTCCTAAAGCAACCAAAGGTGCAATCCTATGTGGATTGCTAGCAGCCTCTGAACTCAGAGGCTGCCAACTATCCAATGTGGGTGGGAAGACAGCGGAGGCAATCTTTGCCTCCATGCTTCAGCCACCCTGCATTTCTGCGAGATGGGTGATTTCACCTGTCTAGTGCTGGTACCTCGCAGGGGGAGGGAAGGAGGCTCCAGCAGCTATAGGATATATCATATCACAGCCACCCTGATCTCCTCGCCTCCCCCAGGAATTTCCCCTTTTCCCTGTCTGGGTGCACAGTTTTCCGAATGTGGAGAGGTAGCTGGTGCGGTTCTCTCTGTGCCGGCTAGCGGGGGGAGGAGTGGGGAGCACAGTTTCCTGGCTCTGAGGTCAGAGCCCTCCAACCTTGGAGCCAGGGAAGCAAACTATCCTATGCTCCCCAGATGCTTTCTGCAGAGGCATAGGATTGCTCCCTCCATATATATTATATATATATATATATATATATATATTACTGAAACTATTTCTACCTTGTCTGTTAAGGCAAGCCCTCATGAGGCAACATACAATGAAAACTTTTAAAACAAAACAATTTAACAAATAACATATAATAAAAAGTAGATCAGATAAAAAATTTATAGGGGGCCAGCAATAAAATAAATACAAATCTTAGCAGAATAAAAAAGTGTTTAGGGTCCATTTAAAGGCTGCAAGAGAGGGGGCCAAGCGCAGTTCTTGGGGGAGGGAATTTCACTAGAGTGGCGTCACCGTGGTACCCACCAACATGATCACCCTTCGTGGTGGGCCAGAGAGCAGGGCCTCTGTGAGGCAGATCATAGGGCCTGGTGAGGTTCATACTGGTGTAGGTGTCCCTCTAAATAATCTGGTTCCAAATTGTTTAGAGCTTAAAGGACAGCAGTAGCACTTTAAATTGAATCAGAAATGAATGGGTAACCAGTGCAACTGATGATGTGCCTGGCCCCCACTAGCATTCTGGCAGCTGAATTGATACAGTTAATTTCTGTTGTAAACCTCCTGAAACCACGACAGTGTTTTATTTATTATTTATTTTATTACGTCTATATTCCTCTCCCCCTTCATGGATCACTGCCTTGTTGTGGCGAAGGGGCTTGCGTAACTCAGTGAAGCCATAAGCTATGCCATGCAGGGCCACCCAAGACGGACAGGTCATGGCAGAGAGTTCTGACAAAATGTGGTCCACTGGAGAAGGAAATGGCAACCCACTCCAGTATTCTTGCCAAGAAAACCCCATGGAACGTATCACAAGGCTAAAAGAGATGACGCCGCAAGATGAGCCCCTCAGGTCGGAATGTGTCCAATATGCTACTGGGGAAGAGCAGAGGGTATTTCCAAGTAGCGCCAGAAAGAGTGAAGCGGCTGGGCCAAACCCGAAAGGACACTCAGCTGTGGATGTGTCTGGTGGTGAAAAGAAAATCCGATGCTGTAAAGAACAATATTGTTTAGGAACCTGGAATGTCAGATCAATGAATCAAGGTAAGCTGGAGGTGGTCAAACATGAGATGGCAAGATTGAACATCGACATCTTGGGAATCAGCAAACTAAAATGGACAGGCATGGGCGAATTTAATTCAGGTGACCATCATATCTACTATTGTGGGCAAGAATCCCTTAGAAGAAATGGAGTAGCACTCATAGTCAACAAAAGGGTGGGAAAAGCAGTACTGGGGTACAATCTTAAAAATGATAGAATGATCTCAGTACGAATCCAAGGCAAAGCATTCAACATCACAGTAATTCAAGTCTATGCCCCAACCACTGAGGCTGAAGAAGCTGAGGTGGATGGGTTCTATGAAGACCTACAACACCTTCTAGAACTAACACCAAAAAAAGATGTCCTCTTCATCATAGGGGATTGGAATGCTAAAGTAGGAAGTCAAGAAATCACCGGGATAACAGGCAGGTATGGCCTTGGTGTACAAAATGAAGCAGGACAAAAGCTAATAGAGTTTTGCCAAGAGAACATGCTGATCATAGCAAACACTCTTTTCCAACAGCACAAGAGGCGACTCTACACATGGACGTCACCAGATGGTCAATATCGAAATTAGATTGATTATGTCCTTTGCAGCCAAAGATGGAGAAGCTCCATACAGTCAGTAAAAACAAGACCTGGAGCTGACTGTGGCTCAGATCATGAGCTGCTTCTTGCAAAATTTCGGCTTAAATTGAAGAACGTTGGGAAAACCACTAAACCGTTCAGGTATGACTTAAATCATATCCCTGATGAATATACAGTGGAGGTGAGGAATAGATTTCAGGGATTAGACCTGATAGACAGAGTGCCTGAGGAACTATGGACGGAGGTCTGTAACATTGTTCAGGAGGCAGCAACTCAATCCATCCCAAAGAAAAAGAAATGCAAGAAAGCAAAGTGGCTGTCTGATGAGGCTTTACAAGTAGCTGAGGAAAGAAGGGAAGCGAAAAGCAAGGGAGAAAGGGGAAGATATACCCAACTGAATGCAGAGTTCCACAGAATAGCAAGGAGAGACAAGAAGGCCTTCTTAAATGAACAATGCAAAGAAATCGAGGAAAACAACAGAATGGGAAAGACTAGAGATCTCTTCAAGAAAATTGGAGATCTCAAGGGAACGTTTTGTGCCAAGACGGGCATGATAAAGGACAAAGAAGGCAGGGACCTAACAGAAGCAGATGAGATTAAGAAGAGGTGGCAAGAATACACAGAAGAACTATACAGGAAAGATCTGAATGTCTCTGATAGCCATGATAGTGCGGTCACTGAACTTGAGCCGGACATCCTAGAGAGTGAAGTCAAGTGGGCCTTAGGAAGCATTAGTAACAACAAAGCTAGCGGAGATGACAGTATTCCAGCCGAGCTATTTAAAATCCTAAAAGATGATGCTGTTAAAGTGCTGCATTCAATATGCCAACAAATCTGGAACACTCAACAGTGGCCACAAGACTGGAAAAGGTCAGTTTACATTCCAATTCCAAAGAAGGGCAACGCCAAAGAGTGTTCAAACTACCGCACAATTGCGCTCATTTCACATGCCAGCAAGGTGATGCTCAAAATCCTACAAGCTAGGCTTCAGCAGTATGCGAACCGAGAACTACCGGAAGTACAAGCTGGGTTTCGAAGAGGCAGAGGAACTAGCGATCAAATCGCCAACATTCGCTGGATCATGGAGAAAGCAAGAGAATTCCAGAAAAACGTCTATTTCTGCTTCATTGACTACGCTAAAGCCTTTGATTGTGTGGATCACAACAAACTGTGGCAAATTCTTAAAGTGATGGGAGTACCAGACCACCTTACCTGTCTCCTGAGAAACCTGTACGAGGGTCAAGAAGCAACAGTCAGAACCAGACATGGAACAACCGATTGGTTCAAAATTGGGAAAGGAGTACGACAAGGCTGCATATTGTCACCCTGCTTATTTAACTTATATGCAGAGTACATCATGAGAAATGCCGGGTTGGATGAATCAGAGGTCGGAATTAAGATTGCTGGGAGAATTATCAACAACCTCCGATATGCAGACGATACCACCCTAATGGCAGAAAGCGAAGAGGATCTAAAGAGCCTCTTGTTGAGGGTGAAAGAGGAGAGTGCAAAAGCTGGTTTGAAACTCAACATTAAAAAAACGAAGATCATGGCATCTGGCCCCATCACTTCCTGGCATACAGAAGGGGAAGAAATGGAAGCAGTGACAGATTTTACTTTCTTGGGCTCCAAGATCACCGCAGACGGTGACTGTAGCCATGAAATTAAAAGACGCTTGCTCCTTGGGAGGAAAGCTATGGCCAACCTAGACAGCATAGTAAGAAGCAGAGACATCACCTTGCCGACAAAGGTCCGTCTAATCAAAGCTATGGTTTTCCCAGTAGTAATGTATGGCTGTGAGAGCTGGACTATAAGGAAGGCTGAGCGCCGAAGAATTGATGCTTTCGAACTGTGGTGCTGGAGAAGACTCTTACGCGTCCCCTGGACTGCAAGGAGGTCAAATCAGTCCATCCTAAAGGAAATCAACCCTGAGTGCTCACTGGAAGGACAGATAATGAAGCTGAAGCTCCAATATTTTGGCCACCTAATGCGAAGAGAAAACTCCCTGGAAAAGACCCTGATGCTGGGAAAGACTGAAGGCAAAAGGAGAAGGGGACGGCAGAGGATGAGATGGCTAGATAGCATCACGGATGCAATGAATATGAACTTGAGCACGCTCCGGGAGAGAGCGCAGGACAGGAAGGCCTGGCGTGCTATGGTCCATGGGGTCACGAAGAGTCGGACACGACTGAACGACTGAACAACAACAACAACAACATTCCTCTCCATTTTATCATCACAACAAACCTGTGAGATAGATTAGGCTCAGAGTCAGCGACCAGCCCAGTCACCCAATGAGCTTCATGGCTGACTGGGACTAGAACCTGGATCTCCTGAGTCCCAGTCCAACCACTACACCATACTGGCTCTCACGTTAAGCGTTTTACTTTTAGGGTCCTTTCCAGCTGACTAGTCATTAGTTTCCACTGCACCTCAAAAATACTAGCTGAACAGCTGAGACTGTCTCAGAAGCAGGGTTTATCAAATGTACTAGCCTTCCCAAGTCCTTGCCATTATATTTAAACTAGTGAAATGCCCATCATTATGATGGATGGGCTTTGTTTATTTCAGGGACTCCTGCTAAACTTTTTTTCTGTTCTTGTTTGTTCCTGTGTCTGGAATAAGAAGCAGTTTTCCCCGACTGGAGTGTGACCCAGACCACATTTATCTTTTTTGTCCCATAGAATTCAACAGGGACACACTCTGAATCCTTCCTCTACCTGGTTTCAGTCATCTCTGCTCTGGTAATCTCCAAGTTAGATTACTGCAATGCACTCTGCGTGGGGCTGCCTCTGAAGACTGTTCAGAAGCTGCAGCTTGTGGAAAATGCAGCAGCCAGATTAATAATTGGGATCATAAGGTCTGAGCACATAAGACCAATTCTGGCTTGCTTGCATTGCCTGCCTGTATGCTTCCAAGCCCAATTCAAGGTGCTGGTTTTAACCTATAAAGCCTTATACAGCTCGGGACCGCAATACCTGATGGAACGCCTCTCTCAACATGAACCTATCTGGACACTACAATCAACATCTGGGACCTTCCTCCAAGTGCCTCCTCTGAGGGAGGCTAGGAAGGTGGCAACAAGGAAGAGGACCTTCTTAGTAGTGCCCCCCCCCCGAATATGGAATGAGCTCCCCAATGAGGCCCGCCTGGCACCAACACTGTCATCTTTTTGGCTCCTGGTTAAGACTGCCCTCTACACCCACGCATTTAATGGCATATGATGGCCAAATATGACCTCGATATTTGAGGGAACATTTCCCCGTACATATGCCTGCCCGAGGATTGAGATCTGTTGGAGGAGCCCTCCTCTGCATCCCACCAGTGTGAGACATACACCGTGGTGGGACGTAGGGGAGAGCTTTTTGCTGTGGCGCCCTGGCTGTGGAATACCCTCCGCTTGGAGGCCTGATTGGCACAGACACTGGTTTCATTTTGGCGCCAAGTTAAAACATGGCTTTTTACCAAAGCCTTTGAGGGCTAATTGGATTCCCTGAGTTTGTACACTGTTTTAACTGTTTTATTGTTTTAGATTTTAAATTGGTATTAGCTAGCTTAATGATTTAATACGTTTTTAGTTATTTAAATTATTTATTGTTTTACACTGTTTAAGTTGATTTTATCTGTATGGCACCCTGAGATTCTAATGATACAGGGCAGGATACAAATGCTTTAAATAAATAAATAAATAAATAAATAAATAAATAAATATGATGGGGCCCTTATGTTGGCTGTCTTGAACAGGTCTGTTATTGAAACTGTGAACTGAAATTGTTTTTAGCTATTTAGGGAGCAATACTGTGGCTGCTAGTCAGCAGCTAGATGGCCATAGGATATCTGGTTTTCCAGGAACCGACCTTGGAGCCCATGCTCTGAGGTTGGTTCCCAGAGAACCGACCTTCCCCCCTTCTGCGCTGCCTCAGCCCCATCCTCTGTGCTCGGAAGAGGAGTGCAGAGAGGCCAAAATGGGGTGTTCCAGGGCAGGGAAGGCGGAAATGCCAGTATGACACATCCTATGTGTTATCCGGCAGCTTCCTCCCCCACTACGCCTTCCCACGGCTAGACAGCTGAAACTGGCTGACTAGCTGCAAATGCAGGGCAGGAGAAGCATGGAGGGAACGATCCTCTCCATACTTGTCTTGCCTTGCATTGGATAGACGGTCGCCTCCGAGTTCGGAGGTGTCCACCTATCCCCATAGCAAGGTAAAGGTAAAGGTGTCCCCAACCAGTCGTGTCCGACTCTAGGGTGTGGTGCTCATCTCCATTTCTAAGCCGAAGAGCCAGCACTGTCCGAAGACGCTTCCGTGGTCATGTGGCCGGCATGACTGAACACCGAGGTGCACGGAATGCCGAGGCGGTGCCTCGCCGAGGTGGTGCCTCGCCGAGGCGCTGCCTATTTATCTACTTGCAATTTCTTGCTTTCGAACTGCTAGGTTGGCAGAAGCTGGGACTGAAGACGGGCGCTCACTCCGTCACGCAGCACTCGGGTCTCGAACTGCTGTCCTGCCGACCTTCCGGTCTGCAGTTCAGCGTCTGAACCACTAAGCCACCGTGGCCCTATTCCCATAGCATTGCGCCCTTAATTGTTCCAATTTTTGTATCTTAAAAAAAATTAGACCACATTTTATTATAATGTATTATAATGTTGATAATGTTGTAGTTTTTGTATTTATTTTTATGAATTGTTGTGAACTGCCTAGAGTGCCTCTGCTTTTGGGCGGTATACAAAGGAAATAAATAAATAAATAAATAAATATTGAGGAGAGAGAAGCAGGTGAAGACCATCTCAGGCCCCTGTTCCAGCTGCATTTTCCTCTCCCCTTAGAGGACCTTCTGTCATCAGCTACCCTATGGAATGGACCCTTGTGAGGTTTATCATGGTTTTATTAATGTATATTTATCTTACTTGTAAGCCAGCTTGGAAGGATTTCTATCCTGAAAAGCAGGATATAAACAATTATAATAAATAATAAAGAAATAATTTGGCCTCTCATATACTAGTAAGTGCACTTTCAAGATTGTGGAGTCCAAGAACCTGTTTGGTGGAGTATCAGTGTGTGTCCTGATGACTCAATGATTTTGACCTACAGAGGGCCTTTTAAAAGTTTTTTTTAATACCCCAGTGTGTGGAAATCCATATTGGCTCAGTGGGTACCTGCTCCTCCCTGATTCTGCCCACTGTCCTGGTTCTACTACCCATTGTACTCATAGGATGAAATAACCAACAGCAGAGTTAACCTCAAAATCCTAATTCATGAGAAGATAGTCTTCATTCCTATGTGCAGATTATCCTGCTTCAAGTTAGATCAAGGGAATTCAATTAATGGTCTTCTGGTGCATTCCAATACTAAGATTCTTTTTTAATGCATTACAATGAGTTAATATTCAGCTGAATTAATATACTCTTCCTCCCACTCAATACAAAGTAATTTAATCAACAGCAGTATCAATCCATTCTTCCCCTTATCACCAACTTGTAAATCAATTAGCATACAAATAATCTATTAACACCCATCTAAAAAAAATAATGTTACGAAACGTATTTACAAAATTAATCCTCTATTTGTCTTCCTAATCAGATTTTTTAAAATCAGTTTAAAAATTAAGGTTATTCATACTCATCATCCCCCTGCTCCCTTACAGTTATTTCTCCTCTCAGCAAACAGAAAATAAGCAATGGGCATACTGGATTTATTCTCCATATGGGACATGTGCTGTGGAAGTTGAATAGAATATAGTGCAAGCAAAAAAATACACATATGTGGAAATCAGATTTAAAAATCGGGAGCTGAGTAAGAGATAAATGCCAGGCTGTGAACTAAAAGGTGCCCATCTGGAATGGCACAGCTTAGCTCCTCATACCACATTAATGTGATATTTCACCCTCTCATCTGCTTATGCCTGTAGGTTTCATAACATACCTTGAAAGTAGAATCTTTTAAAGGAGTAGTTACTAAACATGGATGCCAATTCAGGCTCAGTGGTGTTCCTTTTTTCTTTTTTTTAACAGATCTATCACCTTAACTTTTTTTAAAGAGAGCAATCCTATGGCCCCTAGACAGAGTCGGGGGAGGGGGGGGATAGGATACTTCAGATTCCTGGATCCATGGTTCAAGTCTGACCCAGGAGTCCGAGCTCCCTGCCCCCTCACAGCCAGTGCGGAGAGAACAGTGCTGGGTGCCTCTCTGAGGTCGCAAAGGGGGTATTCCCATGGGCGGGCAGGGGAGGGGACTGGGGAAGCTGGGATACAAGCTATCCCCAGCCTCCTTCCCCCCTCTTCCTCCCCGATGCCTAAAATGCAGAGCAGGAGGAGCGCATAGGTGAAGATTGCCTCTGTTGTTCTGCCCAATCTGCACTGGATGCCCATAAGTCTCTGAATTCAGAGGCTTACGGCCATCCCCATAGGATTGCGTCCTAAACAACACAAGAACCGTGGTTTGTTGTAGGGTTAACCACTGGGTTGTTTAGCCCCTAAACAACCCAATGGTCCAGGTTTGCATGTCACGCTCCACAAGCTACGAAAGAGCTGATTGTGGGTTGAACAGTAAAAGGGAAAGAGGTGGGTATGCTGCAGGCAACATACCTGCTTGTGCACAACGACCCATTATTTTTTAAACTGATGGGTTGTCATTATGTGCAAACAGGGCCGGTGTGTCAAAGGTTGATAAGTGCCTCAAAATGGTATCTGCACAGTGGGAGCAACTTAAAATTATTATTATATTTATTAGTGGAAAATTAGATATAAATGGTTTTATTTCACACTTCATCTCATGGTTTCAGCTGAGGATCAAAGAGCAAAATAAAGTTGTGAACACAGAGGACCTTGCAGCAAATGTGGAAAGTGAGTCTCCATTTTGGGACTATATAGAAAAAAAGTAAGATGGCTAAGTAGAAGGACAAAGGATTCTGACATCTTTCCATACAAAATGTGGCAATCCAGGTTAAACTGATATGTGTTTTATTTTCAGGTCAGACTGAGGTCAATCCCATCCTGACTACTGTTCTGCTTCAAAACTGGCAATCTTACTTGCAAGTGGAATAAGCTATAATACCTCGGACATTCTTTCCTCCATATGGCCAGCAAGTAAAGTTACTTGAGATCAAAGCATACCATAGCTACTGTTGGCATGGCTAGAAAACATTGCCCCCCAAGTATGACATGGTGGTGCAAAAGTGTGGGATGGGTAGGACTGCAGCTGATCTAGTAAGGAGTTTTCTTTTGGCTAGGCCAGCATTGGGGAAGAGTACAGAACTTATTGTCACCCTAACAACTGGCCAATTAAGCGACACATTTCATATGAGTAGTGATATTTTTTAAATATACAGAGTTGGACCCAGACTTAGTCATACTTAGAGTAGATCCATTGAAATGGGATTTAAGTTAGTCATTAATTTAAATGGGTCTACTCCAAGAATGTTTAACTCTGGAACCAACTCATTGTCTGCATTAGTTTCTGTTATCTGAGCAGAAAATAACAAGTGCTGCTGTGCCACCATATAAACAAACTGTTGTCTACACCTGTCTGGATATGTTCTTTGATAAAAGATCTTTACAAGATGAAGGGGTGGAGAGAGGTTTGGTTCATCACAATCTTTTAACTTTTTAAAGCAACAGCTAGTTCCATCAGATGCAAAATATCAGATACAGCCAAGTATAAAGTGTAAAGATAAACTAAAAAGTCCTGTATTGTTTTTCTCTAGTTATCCTAGAACCTGCCCACACAATCCTGAGAAGTGACCTCAACTCCATTTTTCCTTTTGCATTACCTTCCTTCAAATCCTTATTGTATATATGGGATATAGATTCAGGAAATGGGGGAAGAGGAGGAACAAATTGTTACAGATATTTGTCAGTTTCTCTTGTCAGAAAGCAAGTGAAATTACAAGCTTAAAAGAAAAACAGGGGAGATGTTTTCATCAAAGCTAGAACAGGAGATCACAAAGCCTTCTAAAAACAACTTGAAAAATAAAATCTGACAGAACATATTGAATTACATAAATTCCTACAAACATGCATATGGAGAGGCAATTTCTTAGCTACTTTCCATATTATAATTTTAGTGCAAAAAATGTACCACTGTTGGAAGGAATCCCAGTGTTTTACCTGAAGTGGCTCAGTTGTCCTAAAGCAGCGATGGGGAACCTCCAGCCCACCAGAACCTCCATTCCCTGGAGGTTAGTAGGGAGAGGAATCTCTGCTCACTGACTGGAGCTTGCAACAACAAACTATTTATCTGGCTTGTAGGAGGAGAGACAAGCCAGAGTTTCTAGTTCACACATAACCACCAGCTTGATACTACCAGCATCCTGCTGAGAGAGGACATCGAAGAGACACCACCCAGGTAGACTGTAAGTGAACTTAACCACTGTACTTCCTACCTGCAGCTGTCCTAGAGAGGCTTTCTGGGACCAGAAAACGCTGCCTCTTTATGGGACCAGTACTCTGACTTTGCGCCTTCTCCAAAATACCTTCTGCCAGCTGCAACAGATTATGCACCTGTGGGCTGGTGCATAAAAAACTGGGCAGCCTGGGGGTAGGACTGCTCCCTTTGGGGGAAACATGGGGGGGGTGGCAGTAGTGAGGATTAGGGCCACCCAGTCTGTTAGACAGAGGGGAGGAGAGAAGAGACTGTATATCTGCCTTCTTGGGTATATATAGTGGCACTATTATTGCTTGGTGTGAGAAATGTGTTTTAAAAAGGCACAGAGAGGTAGAGGGGTATAGGCAGCAGCCACTGGAATAGTAGAGGGTGGGGAGCTCAATAGGGTGTTGGTTATTCCTAGGCTATCTCCCATATCAGTGAGCCTGAGTAGCCCTGGTGACAGTCTCCCTGAGCTGTTGAATGCCAGGTCAGTGATTGAGAGAACCACAGCAATCCAGGACTTGATCCTGGATGAACATGCTGACCTGGCCTGTATCATGGAGACCAGGTTTGATATGACTGCGGGAGTAAATTCAGAAACTTCAGCTGGTCCAGAATGCTGTGGCCAGACTGTTGACTAGGGCTGGTTACAGGGACCATGCAGCTCCCTTATCACAACAGCTTCACTGGCTACTGCTCTGTTTCCAGGTGGAATTCAAAGTGCTGGCTATGACCTATAAAGCAGTCTGTGGCTTGGGACCAGGCTACCTGAAAGATCGCTGTCTCCCAGACAAGGCTGCCTGGTTCCTAAGATCTTCTGGAGAGGCCCTTCTTACGAGACCATCACCTTCAGAGGCTCATTTGGTGGCAACCCAAGAGAGGGCCTTTTTGGAGGCTGTTCCCAGGCTATGGAACTCCCTCCCAAGGGAGCTTGGCTTGCTCCCTCCTTGATGTTCTTCTGCTGGCAAGTAAAGATTGCTGTATTTAAGAAGGCCTTTAAGCTGTAAGTGGGTCTGTTGGGTTGGATGCTGTTTTGAATATTTTTTCTGTAATTGTTATGTTTTTATTGCATTTTAATATATTGTTTTAATCAATTTTAATTGGTTATGTAAACTGCCTTGAGCGCCATTTTTTGGTAGAAAGGCAGGGTACAAATAAAATAAAATGAATAAATAAATAAGTGTTGTTTAGCCACTTGTCATGACATGTGAATTGGGCCATTATATGCTTTGTCTTTTTAGTTTATACGCCTGATGGCAGGGCCTGTCTCTCTTTTGTTGTTTTGAGCTGCTTTGGAAGACGACAATTTCTGAAAAGTGGGATAAAATTACACTAAATACTGTCAGTAGGTCATCTTGCCAATGCTCACTAAGGTTTTTTTGAGTAAAGGAAGTAGTCTTCCTATGCTTAGATGGTACAGATGGGGGCACTTTGCGTTTAAATACATTTTAAAACATTTAAAATAAAGTGATACATATTGGTGCAGGCATGGGACAAGTATTTGTGCCAGTCACTATTCAATATGTGCCCATAACACTCGTGTAATAACAGTCCATGCACATTCGCTAGGGGAAGGAGGGATTGCATTTTCCTAGCAAGAAAACACTGGTTCGAATACTGGGAAAGTGCACTTTTCTCACAATAGAAGTGCATTGCTAATTGAATAGGGTGCAATCCTATGCATGTTTAGACAGAAAAAGTTCAATGATTCCCAGCATTCCCCAACCAGCCATGCTGGCTGGAGAATAATGGGAGTTGTGAGATTTTTTTTTATGTCTAAACATGCATAGGATTGCACCCTTAACTACTTTAAGAAAAGACATTTAGATTAACTGCAACACCTGGGTAATGGTTCTGCAATTTTCTAAAAATAACAATCTGGAATGGCCTAAACAAGATTGCTTCTCTCTCTATGCAGATGGAATGCCACAATTTCATCTTCAGAAGGCCACAGTAAAGGCATTTCTTTAGAGAACCCACAAATTAGGAACTCCAGGAAGAAATCAAATGTATCGATCTTCAATAAACATTGCCAAGCTCTAACATTTGGGGATGAATTTTGCTAGCATGTACGGCTTGCATCTTTGTGACTTCAAATATTTGTAGTTAAGTCTCTCCTTTTTGCATATGTAAATTATTGTACGTGTTTCAAATAATGTGCATGTATTGTCTTTGAATATTGGGTTAATCTTAAGAATAAAGAATAATGTATCATCGCATAATTATTTGTTAGCATTTTTCCACTTAGTATTTTTACCATTTAACATCTCAGTGTGCTTCCTATTTTCGGAAGCAATTGCCTGGTCCCCATTTCGCCTATGCAGTGTAACCTGCAAGATGTTTACTCAGAAGTAAATCCCACTGGACTTATTCCCAGGTAAGTATATGTAGTTGCAGGCTTGTGTTAGCTTCACAAGATAAAGTCAAATACTCCACAGTCTGTCTTTCAGTAATGTTGGGAAAGAGCTTGGACATGAACCCATCACAAATTGTGGGCAATTTGTAGGAGCAATTTGTAGGAACGGATCCATATAAAAGTGTGTGTGTATATATGTTCCAAGTTGTTTAAATTGCACTGAGCTGGAAGCAGAGATAGGTTTGGCCCTGATAAGCCGATATCGGTCACATTGGTGACGGTGATCAAGCTGGGCCGTTACCTCGTTCAGGTACTTGCACACATCGGCACCCAGCAACTTCTGGTTTTGGCGCCCACCAATGAGCAAGCCGCTGCCACCTGCCTTAGCCCACGCAGCATTCCCACGAGCGCAAAGGGGTTCCCAACGAGGAAAACTCGTCGTCTGTATGGGACCCTGCCGAGCAGGGCGGCACCCTTCCTCCCGCCCAGTCTTCGCCGGCGCGCAGCGCGGAAAAGGCGGGGGCAACTGAGGAACGTGGTGGAGGGCTTTCCTCCTGGGTTGTTCTTCTCTCGCTGGCCGGGGAGCGGCGCTGTTTCCCCGCGGCGAGGCAACCGAGCGAGGAGGCGCACGCTCTGCCCGAGCCTTCCCCGAGAGCCTGAGCAGCCGGGACTGAGGCAGCGACTGGGGGGGAAGGGAGTCGCGAAGGCAGGGCGCCGGTCGTAGTCGGCGGTGGCGAACTAGCAGCAGCAGAAACCACCACCACCACCTTCCTCCACAATAACAGCCACCACCGGAGGCCGCTCAATGCTGCACCTTCCGGAGCTGCATGAGGTAAAAAGGCGGGCGAGCGGGCGGTCCCTGGGGTTCGCGTCTCTTGTTGCCGTTTGCTTCCCTCGCCCTTTTTCTTCCCTGCCGGCGTGGCGGGTTTTGGGGAGGCGGCGGCCCCTCTTTGTAGGAGTCGGGAATTAACTTGAGGCGAGGGACTAGAGGAGGGGTCCCGCGGTGGAAGTTGAGCGAAAGCCCTGCGAAGTGGATGGAGAGTGGCCTGTGCCCTCCCTTGGGAAAGGGGGGCGCCTCAGTGGCCCCATCCCTGAGGTAGGGACAAGGGCCTTGGCGGGAGGATAGGAGGGTTTATGATTTGGAGTGGGGGTAGCCGTGTGGGGAATCCCACCCGTCTCCTCGCTCGCTTTCTCCCCTCCTGTTGGTTTCTGTGTGCCTGCTGATAGTTTTGAGGCCTAACAGTTTAGGCCTCGCCTCCCTGCTTGGTGGAAGTGCCCGCCTCTAGAGCCTTTGCGGGGGCCCAGGATTTGCCTTTCTCTCTCCATCAGGCCCTTCCTCGCCGGGAGGGGAATGTTTTCGTTTTGTGGGGGTCCGTGTTAAAATTTCATTGTGAAACGCGAGGCAGCAAAAAAGTGTTGGGCTCAGAGCAGCGGCCCAATGAAAGAAGAGGCGACGGGCAAGGGAAGGAGTAGGAGGAAGCACAGCTTTGTCAGGGTGGCGGTGTGGGAATCGTGCAAAGCCCGGGTTGCGACTTCCCGGGCAGAAAGGAATTGGGCCTTGCTGAGATTCAGTGGGGCCTTCTTTTGAATCGAGGTTTAGAAATGGGGGAGGGAAAAAAGGTTTAGAAAGTCGCCTCTATTCTGCTGAACTTTTGTTTTCTGACCGATAGAGGCCGGTAGAGGACTGTGGAGAAGAAGGAAACTTTATAACCAGCAGCACTAGGATGGATTTCCCATCTGCCCAACCAAAGCCTCCTGCCGATGGCAAAATCATCTTCTACCCTCCTGGAGTTAAGGAGATTACGGATAAAATAACGAACGATGAAGTGGTCAAACGCTTGAAGGTAATAGCCCTTTCTTTATCCTAAGTTGATCCTTCCCTATCATATATATTACCCTTCTCTTCCTCTCATCTAATTATATTGTCGGTTACCATATTGAATTTGCACAAGCAAAAGGTTTTGGAATGTTCTTGTAAGAGAGATAATTTTTTGCTTAAGGTTTGTATTTGTTTTACATAGGCCCTACGGTGTCAAATTCATTCTCAAAAAGTGTGGGGAATTAGTACAAAATTTTTAGGTAAGTTGCTTTGGTACAAAATACCCCTTGAGTAGGACAGGTGAGACTTTATACATGGGTTAAAATACATTAAGAATTCTTGTAGCTTTACTTTTTTTTTTTTTAGAGATGGGGCATAGTTCACACATTGTTCGGTTGAAAGCTGTTATGTAAACTTATTTGTAGTTCTCATTTATTTCAAAGTACCTGTTAGGACAAAGAAATTAATTTTGTGAGATTATGGGCCAAAAGTTTAAAAAATGCTTTATATAAATGTTGTCATGTCTAAGGAAATAATTACTTAAGGTGCAATCCTAACTAGATAGGTGGCCAACTCCAAACTCGGATGTGTCGTATGCGCAGCTCCGCTCTCCCCACCCGAAATGCCCCGCTAAAACACCCCTTGTCAGTCGCTCCGCACTCCTCTTGCGAGTGTGGAGGACGGGGCTTCTCTGCGCTGCCTTGGAGAGGGGAGGTCGGTTTTCTGGGAACTGACTTCAGAGTGCGGGCTTCGAGGTCGGTTCCTGGAAATGAGCATATCCTGTGGCCCTCTACACAGTGTCTAGTGGCCATAGGATTGCTCCCTAAATGTATGAGCTCTGAAATACTAGAGCTCCACAAATGTCTTTGCAGGATCACTGATAAATGTACCTCCTCAAGTTCCCTGTGAATATCAGGGAAGGGAAGGAATATGTCATCTTCTTGCTGACTTTTACAGAATACAGAAACATCTGCTTCTGTCTTCTGTGAAAACTAGTATGGTCTGGAGATGGCAGATACTCCAGAATAGAGGGTGGAAAGTAAAAGTGAGGTAATTCAATCCCAGGCTACACAGAGGTCTGGATGGGCTGCCACAGAGTGGTAGCAAGGCAGCAGTTTCCTTGTTGCTATGGAAACCAAGATGCACTCCTGTGGTGCTGTTAGCTCAAGTGAGGAAGAATGTGTGGGCTTGATTACCAAGACAGCTGGACATACTCTAGGCCAGTTGCTGCCTTGAGAAAGGAAGGAGACAGTGGTCTGATTGCTTGGGCAATTGAGGTGTACTCTGGATCTGCAAGCTCTAGGAAATTTTTAGGAGGAGGGAAAAGAGCATGGAAAGTTGAAAATGGGATTGGGGGAGGGCAGTGGATGACAGTGTATCCATTCCCTTAACACAATATGAATGGATTCATTTCATATTGTGAGTCTGTTCTTACGTAGTTGCAGTGATAGACAGCAACTAGGCTGAAAAAGCCTGGATGTTGTGTATAACTAGGTCATCATGACAGTTTGTTTTTTGCTCAGTTGTTTGGTCAGGGATTTGGTAGTATCCCATATATATTCAAGTGCTGAAGTGTAGATCAACTGAGTAGTATGTGCAGATGTCCTTATCTGTTGTATTAGGAAGCCAAGATGTTTCAAAATAATAGTCTTCATAAGAACATAGGACGAGCCATGCTGGATCAGACCAGGGGTCCATTTAGTCCAGCATTCTGTTCACACAGTGGCCAATCAGCTATTGACTGGGAACCCACAAGTAGGACAAGAGTGCATCAGCACCATCCCACCCATGTTCCCCAGCAACTGGTGCACATGGGTATACTGCCTCTGATACTGGAAGTAGCATATAGCCGTCAGGACTAGTAACCATTGATAGCATTCTCCTTCATGAATTTGTATAAGAACGTGGCACCATCGTTAGAGGTTTGCCTGCATTCTATTTGACTGTTCTTTACTCTGTGCTCTGACAAGTTTTGTCACTTTTGTTAACAAAAGTGTGAAGGGCAAAATATCCTACTAAGATATACTGATATCGTCTCATTAGTTGGTGGTAATATGGGGCAGAAAATTTCCCAGTGCTTTATTTTTCTGCAGAAAAATTCTGATCATTAGTAAAAATGAATGTATGCTAGTTGTAAATATAATATTAGGCAAGCCTTGGTAGTTTCAAGGTTGCAATTAATGTGTTTCAGGTGATAATCTCTAGCATACTTATGTCATTGAAACACATATGTCATATATGTCACAGAGTGAATGGAACTAATAAGTAGTGATAGCGTAACTGAAGGTGCCCCGAGAACCATAGTGGAAGTGAGTTGAACTCTGTTGAAATAGATGAGTGGCTGTCAACATTTCATGCACATTTCTTTGGGTTGCCAATTAGTATGTCAACATTTTTAGTACCCTTATTTTTTTCTTGAATTTAAACAATGTAAGGGAAGTGCATGCTATTGTGTTTAAATTTTTGTAAGTATTCCAGTTAAAATGTCTACATAGTATAGCATTTAAATTACATTAAGGGTACAATCCTATGCATGTTTTAGACAGAAAACATGCTGGCTGGGGAATGCTGAGAGTTGCAGGACTTTTTTCTGTCTAAACACGCATAAGATTGTACTCTAAATTGTGCTTTAATTTTTCCCTTCAAATATTTCAGGTCATATAATGGTGGTGTATTGGGATTAACAATAACATGGGGTACTTTTTAGCTTTGTTTACTAAATACAGCTAAAATAAACATGCTAAATTAGATTTCTCTAGGCCAGGGCATCAGAACATTTTCTAATGCAAACTGAAAATTTTTCTATGCAAATGACCCTGTACAAATTAACAGTTTGCACTGGAAAATTGTACAATTTAACATTTTCCTGTATGCTCACATCACTGGTTACTGGTTACATGGACATTGAAATGTGTAGTGTTTATGTGTCAGTTTGCTTCTGATTTAATCCAGATAAATATATTTCAGCAAAGAAACCATGGGTTTGTTCTAATTCCTTTTCTTCACATGTTAATAAATATGTAATAGTCTGCAAAGCTGGATATAAATATAACTGGTTACAATGCCAGTTGGTTTTATGTTTGTATTTTAGGTATTGGTGATCATTATATTATCTACTGTTAATAGTACAGTTTGAGGCTTTAATTGAGTAGCATTGCCATGTTCACATGTTTTTCTAGAAACTGGCCTGAAATTAATTCTTGTATCATTTTGTTACTAGTTTTGGTCCTCTTCCACTCTCCAACAGTTTCCAGTGTCTGTTGCATTGTTGTCTGATTTCCATTCTAGCACTGCACAGGCTAGTGAGCTTTCTGGTGAAGTTCTAGGGTGTTCTGCTTAGATTTGCTTCATTGGCTGCTTCCATAATTTTTTATCTCACGATAAATCTCTAGTTCTCTACTTGGTAACCTGCTAAAAATGTATTTGTCGTAGAAAGTTATTTTTTTCTGGGTCTGTGATCCTGCTCTGTCATAGTCTGGCTTACCATTTTCCCTTTCCCATCCTCAGTGACAGATTGAGATCTGATCCTTAAATGGCCAGGTCCAGACAGTAAACCATGGTTTAGATTGGGAATGAGCCGCATGCTGTCCCTCTCCTCTGCACTTTCTTTGTGCCCAGGAGGAGAGTGAAATCTTTCACTTGAGAATAAACTGCAGTTCCACATTGCATACAAATCTGGAGAACTGTTGTTTGCTAAATTAATTTCCACCTACAGTGAACCAGGAAACAAGCCTAAATGGATAGAATCAAACTTCTTGATATGTTATAATTCAGTAATTTCACATTGGCGTCTTCAGCAATTTTGCGTTGAAATTCTTTGTTGAATAATGTCACCTTTCAGGTCAGCAGTGGAGTACCTGAGAGACTGAAATGATCTTCCACTTGTTTCTGAATGCTGATGTCAGACTTCTGTCCCCTAGTTCCTATGTATAGAGACTTACCTGTTTGCTCTATGTAAAAATGAGAAGGCCATTGCTGGCAGGTGATAGAGTATGCCACATTGAGAGGTGAACAAGTGAATGAGCCCTTGATGTTCTGACTTATTTTATTTGGTTCTGTGTTTCTAGACTGAATATGGGGAAAGAGTTAACATCTGGGCTTGTTGTAGGTTCTGGTTACTATGTTTATGTCTCTATTAAGTGACCTGCTGTTGCTCATGAGTAGCTGTTTCTATTAGGATGCTGTCTGGGAGTGAAGATAATGGTATGTTCTGCGTGGAAGTTGGATGGAAGCATGCAGATATGTCTAGGGGTCAAGTGGGCTTCCATTATAAGGTGGTTCCTATATGTTCATGTAGTTGCACAATAGTGTTCCAAAAGTGAATATGCTGTGTGGACTGGTCCAGTTTGAGGCTGATAATGAAGTGAGAGTTCTTGAGATCCTGGTGGAATTCCTCAATTTCCTCCTGCCCTTAGGTTCAGATGATGAAGATGTGATCAGTGTGTATCAGGCAGACGCACAATAGATGAGGAAGCAATTGTTTCAAGTCATCCATGAATGTGTTGGCGTACTGTCAAGCTGTGTGAGTACCTATGGCATTGCCATTAACTTGAAGATACATGTCCTCTCTAAATCTAAAACAATCATGGGTAGGGACTAGGGTTGAGATGAAATAGCCACGCCAGTTTGCTACTCTCATTTGTAGGTTATGAATTTGGAGTGGCTATCTTGATTAGAGGCATTTAGAGAGATCTTTTTCTTTTAAAGAAAAAAATGCTGCTGCAGTACAGATCATTTGTTAAATATTAAAGTAAAAGCGGGAAAATAAGAGGAACCTGCCACTGCTGTTATAGTAAGCACCATTTCCCCCCAGTATCATGCCCCTCATTTGAGAGGGAGGTGACATTTGGGAGAATCAGAAATTTCATGGGCATTTGGTTCAGCCCAGGTAAGGACAACTTGGCAAAGTTTGCTGGCCAGATATGTGGTAGCAATATGAGGCATAATAATCCTGATGCTTGTAGTTCATTTTTGTAGGGGATGTTGGTGTATAGCAGGGGTAGGGAACTGTTTGGGGGTGGGGGGCTGAATGCCCCCCCCATCCTCTATGGGCCAAATGATGGTGGTGGGTGGAGTCACGCTCTCTGATGTCATTTGATCCCTGGCCAAAGCAGTGGCTGGAGTTCCTCCAGCTGGCACCTTGCCCAGGGCAGCTTTGCCTGCTCCATGCCTTCCACCATTGGGGAGGGTACAGGATGTGTAAAAGAGAATCCTTTCTGCTATTTCTCGTCACTGATCAGAGATAATAGCATAGATTCCTCTCCCTGCTACCATATAGGTGGTGAGGCTGCGGTTCGTGTAGGCTGGCCTGGGTTGCCAAATTTGGCCCACAGGCTGGAGGTACCCCATCCTCAACATCCATGGTTGCCAGGTTAGTATTCTTTGTCAAAGGATTGTAATTTTCTCAGGAAGTCAGTGATGCCTTCCAAATGACTTGGGATACTGGTGACATTGGGCGTAAGGATGAAGTCCAGATAGCCAGACATCCCTAGCCTCTTTAGTTACATCAGAATTGTTACTGAGGCTGTTGATTGTTAACATTTAACATTCTGCAAATGTTAAATGTTATGCCCGCTGCATGGAGCATTGCTGTGAAAAGGTGCTTTTCAATGGCGAACATGTTGCTCTGATGATCTTTGTTGATCATTTACTGTCATTGTTTCTCCCTATAGCTGACTCTGTAGGGTTAACCAGGATTTAAGACTTGTTGGTCTTCACCATCTGGTATGGCAATCCACAACTGGTTCATCATCTACCTTCAGGTAGATTCAAGCAGCTACAGCATTGCTTCTTTTTAAATTAAAAGTGAGATCCTGGATCATGTCTTTCAGCAGGGCAGAGATAGCACTTGAAGAGGAGGAGGAGCTCAGAGCTTGGCTGACTCCACTGTGTATGCAACTTATCATGCCTACCTAACTTGCCCCCTCCCATTCTCCTTAAACTCTGTGCTGCCTCCCGAATGTTTCATTGCCTTCTATTGTGGAGAAGATGTCTGATGGAGGAGGAATGGGGGCTCCAGCAGAATTTAGCGTTGTAACTTGTCCTTTGCAGGGATACATAGAATAAGTAGAATGAACAGAGAATGTGTTTCTCAGTCCCCCCCACCCAGTGAGGGACATACTTCTGCACATGATCAGAGGCACTCTTCTGTATTGTTACTTTGCATGGTCCAGGCTGAGTTCTGCCTCAAATTAAGTCATGTGAGGGGTGATCCTAAAAAGAACTCAAGTAAAGGAAAAGGCATACATATGTCTGCATGAGAGAGAGTGTGTGCGTGGCAGGATATGTCATACAGGGAATATGTGTTGTTAAAAAGGCACAAACAAATGAGTAATGTGCTAAAAGGCAACACAGTGAGAGTTTATGCCTTTCTTAATTAAAGAAACACAGCTGTAGCAAAGGGGAATGGAGTAGCTGACTAGAATGAAATGGTGAGAAGCTAGAAAATATGGTAAAGGGGAAATTGTATATGTTGTGTAAGAGAAATGACTGATGACCGGTGTATATGGTACAGACCAAGTGCATTACTAATGGGGATGTTGCTATAGAAGAAGTTTGTGTATTGGAAAGAAGGTATATTCATTCTCAATATATAACATATGTGGACATGCACATGCAATGTTCAGGAGATGGCAACCTGTTCCCTCCAGATGTTTTGGACTACAACTTCCATAATCCCTGTCCATTGGCCATGCTGGCTGGGGCTTGTAGGCTGAAGGACTGGGGGACACCAGGTTGTCTGATCTAGAGGGCACCCAAGTATGGTAAGGAAACAAAAACTGGGAGCCCAGTTGTCCCAGACTGCAGTTAAGAGAGGCCCTCAGGTTTTAAAGGGCTGAAAGCCACTGCCACACGGCACCTGCATTTTAATAGTGGCTGACTGCTCGAACAGTATTGGTAAGAATTATCTCCATCTGGGAATGGTGGCATATACAGATATTTAGATAATTTAAGAAACTCTGAATGTAATTTTATGTTATTCCAGTAGATGAGATTCTTTAATATTAGTTTGTGTTGTGCTTGGCTCTGTTGTACTATTAGATATCCAGTTTAATTGCTCATATCAAAAGTGTGTTCAGTATTGTGCTAATAGTGTACTTAATGGATGGTAAATGTTCACTGCTTATGAACATTCGGAATTCTCAATAGAATGATTGTAGCTAACTATATTTCCATCCACTTAAATGGCATGTTTCTAAACTATGATTGAAACCTTAATTTCTTTTTGTTCAAAAATCATATACCAAAACCAAACTATAAAGTTTTGTCATGCTCACTGAGCCAATTACTAAACACCTGTATATATTTGTAGAGTATTCTTAAAATTCCTTACCTGGCTAATTATATATTGGTATTCTTTCTGTACACTTTCTAGAGGAAGTTTAATTGTGTGAAATTTAGTGGCGAGTTGCCAAACATTGGCATATACCCTTGCCCATAATAGCAATCCATGGGTTGTTTAACCCATAAATTGTTGGGGCACATGTGACCTGCCTCCTGCCCACTCATCACTTTTGCTTTGTATACAATTTCTCAAACAACCTAGGGATGCCCCATTCGATACGATGTCCGAATCAGGAACTTTGGGTTGTTGAGGGGAAAACAACTCAAAGTTTTAAGCCAACAACAAACGATGGGTTCAAGTCTGGGTTGTTTGTACCTCAACAATCCAGAGTTCTGAGTTAAAATGTCACAAGTGGGCTAGATGAAACAGCTATCAGGTGGATCCACAGTTGGCTAGAGAATTTCACTCAAAAGAGTGCTGATCAATGGGATCTTCACAAACTGAGGAGAGGTAATGAGAGGGGTACCGCAGGGCTCAGTCCTGGGCCCAGTGCTCTTCAACATTTTTATGAATGACTTGGAGGAGGAGGTGCAGGGAATGCTGATCAAATTTGCAGATGACACAAATTTGCAGATGACACAAAATTGGGCAGGGTAGCTAATACCCTGGAAAACAGAAACAAAATTCAAAGTGATCTTGATAGGCTGGAGTGCTGGGCAGAGAATAACAGAATGACATTTAACAGGGATAAATGCCAAGTTCTGCACCTAGGAAAAAGAAACCAAATGCAAAGTTACAAGATGGGGGATACTTGGCTCAACAACACTACAAGTGAGAAGGATCTTGGAATTGTTGTAGATCACAAGCTGAATATGAGCCAGCAGTGCGATGTGGCTGCAAAAAGGCAAATGCTCTTTTGGGCTGCATTAATAGAAGTATAGCTTCCAAACCATGTGAGGTACTAGTTCCCCTCTACTCACCACTGGTCAGGCCTCATCTGGAGTACTGTGTCCAGTTCTGGGCACCACACTTTAAGAAGGATGCAGACAAACTGGAGAGGGTTCAGAGGAGGGCAACGAAGATAGTCAGGGGACTGGAAACAAAGCCCTATGAAGAGAGACTGAAAGAACTGGGCATGCTTAGCCTTGAGAAGAGAAGACTGAGGGGAGATATGATAGCACTCTTCAAGTACTTGAAAGGTTGTCACAGAGGGGAAGGCCAGGATCTCTTCTCGATCATCCCAGAATGCAGGACATGGAATAATGGGCTCAAGTTACAGGAAGCCAGATTCCGGCTGAACATCAGGCAAAACTTCCTAACTGTTAGAGCAATACGATAATGGAACCAATTGCCTAGGGAGGTGGTGGGCTCTCCCATACTGGAGGCATTCAAGATGAAGCAGCTTTGGGATGCTTCGATCTGGATTCGTGCATTGAGCAGGGGGTTGGACTCGATGGTCTTGTAGGCCCCTTCCAACCCTACTATTCTATGGTTCTATGATTCTGTCAGACAATTTAGGATTGGGGCAGGTGTTCCTGGGGTGTTTGAGAAACCAGATGCAAAGCCCACCCTCACCAGTTTCGCATGTAACGAGAAGCTATGATGCACCCCTGACGCGTCCTGAATATTAAAAATGGCAGCTGCCACCCCAGTGAGAAACCCCACAGGGAAATTCATCCACGGTTGCTTCTCCTATGTGGGAACCACGTCAATGTGCAAGCTGCTTGGACAGTTTCACTTGGAAATTGACATAGGTAACTGTTTTTCAAATTGCAGCTGGTTTTTTTGTGTGGGTGTTAATTTTGCAGCAGTCAAGTACCTTATTTTGACCAGAATGGAACAAGAGTCTGGGAGTTAAAACATCTTGATTATATTTGTGTGTGTGTTTTTCTTTTAAAGGGATCTTGTGTTTGAACACCATGATTTCATTGGTCCTCAAGGAAATAACTTCTCTAGACTAATTCATTTGTGTCTTTGAGGTGAATTGGAAATGAACGTATTTCATCAGCTGTAGTAACTCTTGCCATACACTCAGTGGTAATTAATGGCAATCTTGCACATGCAGCACTACTGTGATGGTCTCCTGGCAACATCAGGGAAAGTGTCAGGAAATAAGAGAGGCCCTTAAGGACGGAACAAATGCATTAGCCTTTTATTTGGAGTGAGAATTGTGTCTTGAGTAGTTCAGTTTGTCCTGTGGTCTGTTAAGTCACTGTCTTTACTGTATTCTGCTTTCTGAAAATACATTATATCAGAAATAATTGACAGCTTTTAAATAACTCTGACAGTAACAACGTGAGCAGCAGTTAGTATCTTAGCTTGTAAGTATAAATATGTGTCTGATGGCATACTTGATATTCATATTGGTTTATTTAAAGTCTTTTTTATGTTTGGCTTTGCAGTTAAATTTTTAGTAAGTACAAGAAAGTATTTCTGATAGTTAATAAGAAATAAGATAGAAAAAAGCAAAGAGGTCTGTTTGAAAATAAATCTCCAGATGTCATCAAGCTACATCGTAGCTTGTCAGTTAATTTAACAGTCCTCTGACAATGGTATGCCTACAATGACGACAACAGACTTTCTCTCCCCCACTCTCCGTTATGTATATCAATTATTAGCATCCAAAGAGTTTCTAAACACCCAGAACTTCACATAAATGGGGAAATTATCTCCTGCATAGCAGAAATATTTGATTTGGGAACTATATGCATTCAGCATTTTGACACTATAATTAGGAAAAAATATATATATGTCACAGAAGTGTGGAAGCAAATTTATGCCATTTATATTAAATTGGATCTTTGGCCAATAAAGCATCCAGGTCAGAATCCTAGCCAAATTCCTGGCCTTTTGTGTTTCTGGCCCAAGAAGATATAGCAACTGGTTTCAACAGCTTGTATGATGAAGTGAACAAAAGTTACTATTTTTCTGAGGCAATGATTGATGCAGTGAGTTGGATTCAGCCTTATTCATTTTTAGAGTAGGCCCATTGAAATCTGTGGTGCTTGACACTTAGGTCCATCGATTTCAGTGGATCTATTCTAAGTATGAGTAAGGGGTCATTTATCAATAAGTATCTTCTCAAACTGGGGAGAGGTAATGAGCGGGGTACCGCAGGGTTCAGTCCTGGGCCCAGTGCTCTTCAACATTTTGATTAATAACTTGGATGAGGAGGTGCAGGGCATGCTGGTCAAATTTGCAGATGACACATAATTGGCCGGGATAGCTAATATCTTGGAAGGCAGAAACAAAATCCAAAGTGATCTTGACAGACTGGAGCTCTGGGCAGAAAATAACAGAATGAAATTTAATAGGGATAAATGCCAAGTTCTGCACCTAGGAAAAAGAAACCAAATGCACAGTTACAAGATGGGGGATACTTGGCTCAACACTACAAGTGAGAAGGAACTTGGAATTGTTGCAGATCACAAGCTGAATATGAGCCAACAACGCGATGTGGCTGCAAAAAAGGCAAATGCTCTTTTGGGCTGCATTAATAGAAGTATAGCTTCCAAATCCCGGGAAGTACTAGTTCCCCTCTACTCAGCACTGGTCAGGCCTCATCTGGAGTACTGTGTCTAGTTCTGGGCACCACACTTTAAGAAGGATGCAGACAAACTGGAGAGAGTTCAGAGGAGGGCAACGAAGATAGTCAGGGGACTGGAAACAAAGCCCTATGAAGAGAGACTGAAAGAACTGGGCATGCTTAGCCTTGAGAAGAGAAGACTGAGGGGAGATATGATAGCACTCTTCAAGTACTTGAAAGGTTGTCACAGAGGGGAAGGCCAGGATCTCTTCTCGATCATCCCAAAATGCAGGACATGGAATAATGGGCTCAAGTTACAGGAAGCCAGATTCCGGCTGAACATCAGGCAAAACTTCCTGACTGTTAGAGCAATACGACAATAGAACCAATTGCCTAGGGAGGTGGTGGGCTCTCCCATACTGGAGGCATTCAAGATGAAGCAGCTTTGGGATGCTTCGACCTGGATTCGTTCATTGAGCATGGGGTTGGACTCACATGGTCTTGTAGGCCCCTTCCAATCCTACTATTCTATGATTCTAAGTGTTTTAAAACGTATTGCAATATTAAAATATCCGAAAAATCAGCAGAAAGAATAAAAAATATATTTTTAATGTGCATGTGTGACAAGACCATTCATTTATGAAAAGCTGAATTAGTATACTAGGTTCTTCTTTTGTTTTTGTCCTTGCTTTAGTCCATGCTTCAAAATGGACATTCATTTTGCTGTTAGCATAGAGCTGTCCAGTAAGAATGAAATTGCCTGATAGTCTAAGTTAGGCAAAGCCTAACAACATTCTTATTCTTTATGTTGAATTAAACTTGGCTCAGTTAATACGCTAAGGCTGCAATCCTATGTAGACTTAATAAAATTAATGGGACTAAGGTTCTGAGTAAACGTTAAGATTAGTCTGTAAGGTAAACATGATTTAGCAAAACTGATTTTGAATATCTTGTATGAGATAAGCTTGTACTTTATGAGTCAACGAGTGGGTAAGGTAAATTAAGCAAAGCAAAATGGTGAGTATTCATTATTGTGCCTTAAAAATACTATTCAAAAGTCAGTTTTTGTTGCACTCCCTTGAAATTAGTAAGTATTTTATCTCTTGTTGAGATGAACAGAAACAAAATAAATGAATTCTGCTTTATCTAACAATATTTGTACCATCTGGATGGAAAACTCCAGAATTTATAGTGCACATAAACCACAGTTGGGACCATTGCTCTACCTCAAGAGGCTGCTGTGCTATGGAGACAGGAGTTGCTGTGCCATGGAGACAGAGATGAATTGACGAACTTGTGAAGCTGAGTGCTACGCAGATAGAAGATGAAAGCAGACAACCTGCTTTATGAAGGCCTGGAAAAAATGGAAAAATTAAGAAAAAACAAGTTTTCTCTGTTTTTCCCAAGGATCATTTTTGGGGGTTTTTCCAAAAAATTGAACAGCTTTGGATTATGAAATATTTTCTTTTAGAATTTAAGACAAGGTGTTTATATATTGTTACCAAGCCTTTACTCCCCTCTAAGCAGTTTCTAAAAACTATGTAATTAGTAGACTTTTGTAGAAAGACTAGACATGTAAAATGTCTGGAAATAATGAAGCCATGGGGAAAAATGTTTTTTAATCCTCTCTGTAAGATTCTCAGCATAGTTACTACTTCCACTCCTTATTAAAATTATTGATATTTTGCTGGTGTACATTTTGGGATGCTCTGAGTCATGCTTAGTTTCCCAACATGTAAGTAGAGTCACCATATCATAATATGGAAGGGAATGTACATTCTCGATAGTTTGATAGAACTACAATGTCTTGTGTTTCTAGACTTGTCTTCCTCCAGTTCTTCCTGCTTCTTCTGGCTTCTGTGATGATTCAGATGTTTCAGCGACTACTTGCTGAACTTCCCTCTGGTCAGACATAAACTAGGACCCTAAAACAGTTATATATAACTTGATTTGCTCATAAAATTAATCATGTTTGGTGTATTAAAATTTTAAAGTATAGTTTATTTAGACAATAATTACAAATTTACTAACTGAATTCACTTTTTAAAGTTTTAAAATATAATAATTCTATGGACCAGGCTATACATAATATAACTTTAGGAACATAAAGGCTGCTAAAGCTGCCTTCAGCCTGGTGCCCTACAGATGCTTTGGACTAGAGTGCCCAGCATTTCTGACCAGTGGCCATCCTGCTTGAGGCTGAAGTCCAAAATATCTAGAGAGCGCGAGATCAGGGCAGGCTGTCCTAAAGCAACAAAGTGACTTTAGATCTGTACAGAGTGCAAAAAAAGTACTGCTTATTTTTTTAATTTTTCCCAAATTCCCCCCCCCCCCCGTTTTTTCCCATGGCTTCAAAATTTCCCAAAATTTTATATCATTAAACCTGCTGTAAACCTTGGTTTGCCTGATGTACGTTTGGAAACTCAACTGGTTAACACAAACCATGGTTTGGCATGTCTGAACTGAATCATGGATTAAAGTATTTAGCAAACATTTTTCTAATAAAAACAACATTCTTAAACCCTCAGCCAAAATTTGACCCATGTTCCTTGGTCTTTGACTACGAAGCATTATGCTGCTATTTCACATTGCCCATAGGCCTGTTGTAATATCAGTTTAAATATAAAGTACAGCGTCAAAGGTAAACATAGAAGGTGGCTGGACATAGCATGTATGGCAAAGCTAAAATAACAAAGAGCTGAATTAGGAATGTTTCTTGCAAGGTTCAAAAAAAGCATGTTTGGCATTAGCAAATGATCAAAATGTGATGATTGTTCAGGTGCTAAAGCAGTCCTACTGAAAGCAAAGGTGATAAGTAGAAATACTAAACATTGTCTGGAAAAAGTAAGCTTTTAAAATTGTCAAAATTATGCCACTTTTTATAACTGTAACTGCCATATTGTTTACTGAAATGTCGATATATCCTAAGTGTATCAGTTGAGATATAACTAAGAAAACTTGACTTGAGTAAAGCAACATACTTGAAAATCATACTGTAATTTAACTGAAATGTCAGTTTAGATTGTTCTTACAAAATAGTAATTGGCTCTGGGCTTGCACAAGCAGGGTTACCAGGAATAAGTGTTTGGATTTATATGAAAGTTGGTATTTTTCGATTAAGGGTCCTTTTAAAACGGAGACTAACAGTGCAATCCTATACTTGTCTGCTCAGAAGTAAGTTTTATTGAGTTAATTCGGGCTTATTCCCTGGTAAGCGAGGACAGGGTGGCAGCGCAAGTGTAGCTTTTACATGAAATACTTGTTTCATTGCAAAGATTGTATTGGGTGATTGCTACACAGCATGCAACATGTGGACACTTGTTTTGAACCATTCTAGATACCAAGTGGTAAACTATTCTAGATGCCAGATAATGGGTTTGTTACTTAGTTTGTCTGGAGCACCCCTACTTTGTATGGAGAGCAGTAAGAAAATTAGGGATCTTAAGTTTTGGTATTGTGCTTGAGTATTTTAATATAGATATACATATTTAAAAATAGCATCTAAAAAGTAAAGCTAAGCCTAAAATGAGAATGATTGTGTGAACTCAATATTGCTGAAAACTGGTCATAAGTTTACATAATCATTCTTATTTTAGGCTTAGCTTTACTTTTTGGATGCTGTTTAATTTGTAGGCCTTATAGTGAATTTACAAAAATAAATCTCTCTTTAAGAATATAAGTACTTATACTTTTAAAGTATGAAACATAAGTATTATGTAGCATATGAATTAATCTTCATATTTAGTAATAGGGATGATAAAGAATTGATCAATATAGAAACAGAAAAAGGACTTACCTCTGATATTGTGGCCAGAATATTCCTCTCATCACTGCTTACATCACTCTTAACAGCCAGCAGTCAATTTTTAAAACAACTTCTCAATTGTGGAAGGGATGGAGGAAAAAGGTGAAGCCTGAAATTTCTCCCCTTATGCCTTCTGTCCATTGTTGGTGGATTCAGCTGAACATGCACATTTTAGTAGCTGGCACAAGTATGGGCTGTTTTGACTTTATTATTTATATTGGGGTAGATAACCTGGTGCCCTCTAGACATTTTGGACTACAACTCAAATAATCCTTGACCATTGGCTATGCTGCTTGGGGCTGATAGGAGTTGTAGTCCAAACTGGCTGGAGGGCACCAGGTTGCCTACCCCTGATTTATATAATAAGAGCAAACCACTTCTGGGACACAAATGAAGGAGCAGCTGAGCAATGTATTAATTTGGTTCCAAATACATCAGGTGATCTGTTTCATTAACACCCTAGTTATTAAAGGATGGGTGCCTTACTGGCTTTGAGATATTGATATGTTGAGATTTTCAAGAGGCAAAAAGTTTAAATTTAGCCCTGTATCATCTTTTATTAAATGTGGGAGGCACCACAAATGCGCTAAAGATGGCATGGGAAAGGAACATGGAACAAGAGTGGAATGCAATTTGGCAGAAATTGCCTTTTTTCAGTTGGTCTCGGGGAAGATTAAGGAAAATGCATTAACTTCTACATAGATTATAGAAGCTCTGTAAAGCTTCTGCGTAGATGGTTCACACAAATTGAGTTATGCAAGTGAAATCACTAGCCCTACTTGTTCAAGTGGGTGGTTGTCATTGGGGACATAATACCACATGTAATGAGTTTTTGGCAGGCGGTGTATGAGAGAGTTTCTGAAATCATTGGACATATTTAACAACCAAGCTGAAAGTTGTCCCTCTTTTTAATCTTAAAATGAGAAATCAGCCCTGCACTGGAAGTCTTCTGTATTGGGCTCTATACAGTCAGGGCCAGAAATATTTGAACAAGGATAACTGTTTTGGCAGTTGGCCTCTGTACACCACCACACTGAAGTTGAAAGGAAACACACCCAGATGGGAGCGAAGTTAGGACTTTCAGCTGTAATTCAAGGGGTTTGACAAAAGTGGGGCACTAACCATTCAGGCGGTACAGCCAGTGGTGCGTGCGGGCGCGCACACACACATCGTTGGTGGCTCATAAGTAATGGAACAAACCAACATCATTTCAAACTTAAGGATCGCCTTTAATACCTGGATGAACATCCTTTGCAGTCAATGACTGCCTGAAGTCTGGAACCCATGGACATGACCAAATGCTGAGTTTCCTCCCTTGAGATGCTTTGCCAGGCCTTTACTGCAGCTGCCCTCAGCTGCTGCTTGTTTGTGGGTCTTTCTGCCTTCAGTCTTGTCTTCAGTAAGTGAAAAGCGATCTCTATCTAAAAGAGATCTCTAAAGTGATCTCTGTTGGATGGAGATCAGGTGACTGACTTGGCCATTGAAGAACATCCCACTTCTTTGCCTGGAGAAACTCTTGGGTAGCTTTGGCTGTATGTTTTGGGTCATTACCCATCTGCAATATGAAGCAGCGTCCTATCAGTTTGGCAGCATTCGGCTGGATCTGAGCAGAAAGTATAGCCCTATACACTTCAGAATTCATCCTGCTGCTTTTATCAGTAGTCATGTCATCAATAAACACCAGTGGCCTGGTTCCATTGGCAGCCAAACATGCCCATGCCATAACACCGCCTCCACTATGTTTGACAGATGATGTGGTATGCTTTGGATCATGAGCTGTTCCTTTCCTTCTCCATACTTTTCTCTTCCCATCATTCTGGTACAAGTTAATATTGGTTTCATCAGTCCAAAGAATCTTATTCCAGAACTGGGCAGGCTTTTTTAGGTGTTTGCTGGCAAAGGCTAATCTGGCCTGTCTGTTCTTGAGCATTACCAGTGGTTTGCACCTTGTTGTGAAGCCTCTGTATTTACATTCATAAAGCTGTCTCTTGACTGTAGATGTTGACAATGACATGCCTACCTCCTCAAGAGCGTTCTTGACCTGGCTAGATGTTGTGAAAGGGTTCCTCTTCACCATGAGCAGAATTCTGCGGTCATTCACTTTAGTTGTCTTCCGTGGTCTTCCAGGCCTTTTGCTGTTGCTGAGCTTGCCAGTTAATGCCTTCTTTTTCAGGAAGTTCCAAACTTTTGTGTTGGCCACTCCCAACGTTTTTGCTATCTCTCTGATGGGTTTATGTTGTTTCCTCAGCCTAATGATGGCCTCCTTCACTTGCATGGACACCTCTTTGGACCTCATGTTGGGAGTTCCAGTGAACAGCTACCAAATGCAAATGTAACACTCAGAATCACCTCCAGGCCTTCTATCTGCTTGATTGGTCAGGTGGTACCCAGGAAACAGGCTACACCTGGCCATGCAGCTGCTTGTCAGCCATTCTTTCCATTACTTATGAGCCCCCAATGATGATGGGTGTGTGTGCATGCCACTGGCTATACTTCCTGAATGGTTAGTGCCCCACTTTTGTCACACCCCTTGAATTACAGCTGAAAGTCCTGACTTTGCTCCCATCGGGGTGTGTTTCCTTTCAACTTCAATGTGATGGTGTACAGAGGCCAAATGCCAAAACAGTTAACCTTGTTCGAATATTTCTGGCCCTGACTGTAAATTCGTGGTATGAACAAGTGTGAGTATTGCTTTAGCTGAGAAGCTCACTGGACAAAATGATGTTTGTATAGGGCAAAGCAAGAATGACAGACTCTACAAAACATGTTATCCATTTATTTCCCACAAGAGGACTGACCATATCCACCCTGCAGATTAGCACATCTCTTTGGAAAGACATTTTGGATTTTTTCCCCTGTTCCTTAATAGCATTTTCTTTCCTAGTCTAATTAAGTGTTCTCTTAAATTTTGCTTGTGATGTATTGCTCAACCCATGGAGTGCAATATACTATTCTGAATAGTATAAACAACCCACAGTGAGCTCAGCGTATCGTGTGAACCAAGCTGTTTTCAGTCTGCTTGGAGCTGATCAGATATTTACTGGTGACACATACATTGCTTGGGTGGTTTGCCATTTGGCTATTTGCCTCTTGGCTCTTTGCCCCAAGCCAGCAGGTAAATGGCAAATTATGAATCTGCATTAGATTACTTTACAAACAGTTGTTCACTCAATTACAACAATAACTTAAACTTTGGTTATGTATAATGTGGTGGGACGGGGGTGAGGTATTGCAGAAATAACCTTGTAGAATGCAAGTATTATTAATTATTCAGAGTACTGGTAGTTCTATTTCTTCAATAAAGCCTTTGTCTTGTCTTTATTCTTAATAGGCATGCTCTTACTATGCTCTTACTGATACTTAATGAGTGCACATTGTAGTAGAAAGATTAATCCTGTTGCATGGCTTGATCAAATTATAAGTTCTAGTCCAGAGGTGCAGAACCTCTTGCAGCCCGAGGGCCAAATTCCATTGTGGAGGAGCTCTTGGGGCCAACACGCCCCCTCTGCCCAGCATGTTTTAGCTTAAAGCTTTACTGCCAGAAAATAAACCTTAGGAGATTCCAGCATTTTAGAACATGGGGGGGGGGGAATGCACAAAAGTTGGGAAACCACCAAACAATCAGTGGTTGGGGGAAAGGGACCAACACTAGGGGAAGTGGGCATGGCCTTCTGGGAACCGCCAGAGGGCTGGATTTGGAACCCTGAGAGGTTTGGAGGTTCTGCATTCCTGTTATAGTCTAATGATCAACTAATGCTTATTTTATCTATAATGTAGATTTGTAATGAATTCCACTTCTGTTGCTCTGTGTGCCCAAATCCCTAATATTGTTAATATTGAGATTAAAGTGTGTTTGGACTGTGTTTTGTTCTTGTGCGTGTGTGTGTGGGGCAGGGGGTGGAGGGTTGTCATTGTTATAGGGCTCTGACAGCCAGGGTTACAGAATGCAAACATGTCTTGTCAAATCTCCTTCATACACAATATGTAGTTTAGCAAGGAATATCCATTAAAAAAATTAAATTCAGGTTACAGGAGGTAACTTACTAATATAAAGTCTTGTTTAGTGCCAGTCTAATCAGCAGTTCAATTTCCACGGAAAATCTGTTAAAGTGAAGCAGGCTATTTAGTAGTATAGTTACTTAGCTTGTGTGAGACAAATATTGCTATTGTGGCCTTGTTCTGCAGTTTCTTTTCTGACAGTGGACTTTCAAGTCATTTAGGGGACAAATGGAAAATCTCCTGAGCCACAATTCAAAAGATCTTTGTCCCTACCATTTATCAAAATGTTAAATTTGACCTCTTAATATTCAACAAGACTTGATGAGACCTCATGGTCTGAATCACTCTGAAATTGATTCCTTTGAATCACATGGCTCTAGAGGGATCTAGGGGTACACAGAGACTGGCTTTGGATGTCACAATAACTCACAGTGGGTTAAATATGCCACAATGGCCTATTTAACCCATTGTTGGTTATTGTGCCATCTGTCAAGAATTTTTAAATCCATGATGGCTTATTTGGCTGAAATAACCCATTTTGGTAACCCACGATGGGTTAAATAACCCTTACTGCAGACTGTGGGTTATCATTTATTTATTTTTATTTATTAATTAAATTTATTAATCGCCCATCTGGCTGGTCACCCAGCCACCTTGGGCAATGCACAACACACCATAAAACAATTTAAAACAATAAAATTCTACCATAAAAATTTTTTAAAAATACCCTAACCCACCCCAAATGCCTGCCTGAACAACCACGTTTTTAATGCACGACGGAAGCTCATTAAAGAGGGGGCATGACGGAGTTCCCTAGGGAGGGAGTTCCACAGAGTGGGGGCCACCACAGAAAAGGCCCTCTTGCTCGTCCCCACCAGTCTAGCTGTCCTGGCTGATGGGACAGAGAGAAGGCCATCCAAGGCTGATCTTGTTAAGCGGCCTGTCTGGTGTTGATGGAGGCGCTCCTTAAGATAGGCTGGGCCGGAACCATCTAGGGTTTTAAAGGTCAAAACCAACACCTTGAATTTGGCCCGGAAAACAACTGGTAACCAGTGCAACTCCTTCAGCACTGGAGTGATGTGATCTCGCCTTTAATCAGGCGAGCCGCCGCGTTCTGTACCAGCTGCAGCTTCCGAACCGTCTTCAAGGGTAATCCCAAGTAGAGCGCATTACAGTAGTATAAACGAGAGGAGACCAGGGCATGTACTACCGATGGGAGCAGATGGTCGGGAAGGAAGGGGCGCAGCCGCCGTATCAGATGGAGGTGATACAGCGCTGTCCGGCTCACAGCTGACACCTGAGCCTCCATGGACAGCTGGGAGTCCAAAATGACCCCCAGGCTGCGGACCTGGTCTTTCAAGGGTAGCCGTACCCCATTCAACACCAGGTCAACATCCCCCAGCCTCCTCTTGTCTCCCACCAAAAGTACCTCGGTCTTGTCAGGGTTCAGCTTCAGCTTATTCCTCCCCATCCAGCCACTCACCATCTCCAGACATTTGGACAGGGATTCTACGGCCAACCTTGGTGAAGATTTGAATGAGAGGGAGAGCTGCGTGTCATCCGCATATTGATGACACTGCACCCCAAACCTCCTGATGTTAGCCCCCAGCGGCTTCACATAGATGTTAAATAGCATCGGGGAGAGGATGGAACCCTGTGGCACCCCACAAGTAAGTGGCCACGGGTCCGAAACCTCCTCTCCCAGTGCTACCCTCTGGTACCTGCTGGAGAGGAAGGACCGGAACCACCGCAATACAGTGTCTCCAATGCCCAACCCCTCCAGGCGGTCCAGGAGGATACCATGGTCAACGGTATCAAAAGCCGCTGAGAGGTCGAGGAGAACAAGGAAGGAGCATTCACCCCTATCCAGAGCCCTCCTCATATCATCCACCAAGGCGACCAAGGCCGTTTCTGTCCCATGCCCAGGCCTGAAGCCCGACTGAAATGGGTCTAGATAATCAGTTTCTTCCAAGTGTGCCTTCAACTGCACCGCCACCACCCGCTCAGTCACCTTGCCCAAAAATGGCAGATTTGAGACTGGGCGAAAGTTGTTCAGAACTTGAGGATCCAAGGAGGGCTTCTTTAAGAGCGGTCTTATCACTGCCTCCTTGAGGGCTGATGGCATCACTCCCTCCTCAAGGGAGGCGTTCACCACCGCCTTGATCCCCTCACCCAGTCTCTCTCTGCAGCTCATAATGAGCCAAGATGGGCAAGGATCAAGTAAGCAGGTGGTCAGCCTTACAGATGAAAGCACCTTGTCCACTTCATCAGGAGGAAGAAGCTGGAACCGATCCCACAAAACCAGTTTGCCACAGGCCGCCTCTTGCTCACTAACTGTATCCACAGTGTGCAGAGTAACACACCTAATCTGATCAATTTTATCTGCAAAGTGCCTTGCCAAAGCCTCACAGGAGGCCTTAGAATGCTCCAGTGGTTCCGGAGCCACAGGACCGACCAGGCTCCGGACCACTTGGAACAGCCTCCTGGGACAGCACTCTGCAGACGCGATGGAGGCAGCATAATATTCCTTTTTTGCTGCCTTCACCACCACGTGATAGGCTGAAGATACAGCTCTAGCCTGGGTCTGATCGTCTTTGGAGCGAGACTTCCGCCACCTAGCCGTCTCACCTCCTGTTTCAGAGCTCGTAACCGCGGATTGAACCATGGTGCAGTCCGAGCCCTGTTTAGGGGGAGAGGGCGTTTCGGAGCCACCTGATCTAATGCCCCAGTGATTGCGGCATTCCAGCCACCCACCAGGGTCTCTTCCGAGTGGCCGTTGGCATGCCCCAGAGAATCCCCAAGCGCATTCAGGAATCCATTTGGATCCATAAGACGCCTGGGGCGGACCATTTTAATGGGTCCTCCACCCCTGCAGAGGGGTTGTGGAACCGAGAAGTCCAACATCACCAGATAGTGATCTGACCATGACAAGGGGGTGGTGGATATACCCCCGACTTCCAGATCACTCCCCGCTTCTCCAGAAACAAACACAAGGTCTAGTGCATGACCGGCTACATGGGTGGGCCCAGTTAGAATATGGTGCAGCTCCCAGGAGGCCATGGTCTCCATGAAGTCCTGAGGTGCTCCTGTGAGGATGGCCTCCGAATGTACGTTGAAGTCCCCCAACACCAGTAAGTTAGGGTGTCAACACCAGATGACACCAGATCATGTCATCTGGTGCTCTCTGTGGCTTATTTTAATCACCTACAGATTTGGCTGGCAAGAGCAGCCAAAACCACCGCAGCTGCTCTGCTCCAGCCTGCAGAACCACAGCCAAACAAGCACAGTCTTCCCTGATACTGCTACTGTTACAAAATGACAGATTTCTCCTAGTACAATGACTGCCTTACGCTATCGCACTACCCTCTACAGCAGAGTTACACAATGACAGGCTTCCCTGATTGCTACTTTGCAACCGCGCAACTTGGGAAATAGGAGGAAATAGGGGATAGAATCATAGAATAGTAGGGTTGGAAGGGGCCTACGAGGCCATCGAGTCCAACCCCCCGCTCAATGGAGGAATCCAAGTCAGAGCATCCCTGACAAATGGCTGTCCAGCCTCGTCTTGAAGGCCTCCAGTGTGGGAGAGCCCACCACCTCCCCAGGTAATTGGTTCCATTGTCGTATTGCTATTACAGTCAGGAAGTTTTGCCTGATGTTCAACCGGAATCTGGCTTCCTGTAACTTGAGCCCATTATTCTGTGTCCTGCACTCTGGGATGATGAAGAAGAGATCCTGGCCTTCCTCTCTGTGACAACCTTTCAAGTACTTGAAGAGTGCTATCATATCTCCCCTCAGTCTTCTCAAGGCTAAGCATACCCAGTTCTTTCAGTCTCTCTTCATAGGGCTTTGTTTCCAGTCCCCTGATCATCTTTGTTGCCCTCCTCTGAACCCTCTCCAGTTTGTCTGCATCCTTCTTAAAATGTGATGCCCAGAACTGGACACAGTACTCCAGATGAGGCCTAACCAGTGGTGAGTAGAGGGGAACTAGTACTTCCCGGGATTTGGAAGCTATGCTTCTATTAATGCAGCCCAAAATAGCATTTGCCTTTTTTGCAGCCACATCACATTGTTGGCTCATATTCAGCTTGTGATCTACAACAATTCCAAGATCCTTCTCGCTTGTAGAGCCACGTATCCCCCATCTTGTAACTGTGCATTTGGTTTCTTTTTCCTAGGTGCAGAACTTGGCATTTATCCCTATTAAATGTCATTCTGTTGTTTTCTGCCCAGTGCTCCAGTCTATCAAGATCACTTTAAATTTGTTTCCGTCTTCCAAAGTATAAGCTATCCCGCCCAATTTTGTGTCATCTGCAAATTTGATCAGCATTCCCTGCACCTCCTCCTCCAAGTCATTCATAAAAATGTTGAAGAGCACTGGGCCCAGGACTGAGCCCTGCGGTACCGCACTCGTGACCTCTCCCCAGTTTGAGAAGGTCCCATTGATAAGCACTCTTTGAGTCCGATTCTGTAGCCAACTGTGGATCCACCGGATCGTTGTTTCATCTAGCCCACTTTGAGCTAGTTTGCTCATCAGGAGATCATGGGGCACTTTGTCGAAAGCTTTGCTGAAGTCGACGTATATGATGTCTACAGCATTCCCACGGTCTACAAGGGAGGATACTTGATCAAAAAATGAGATCAGATTTGTCTGGCAGGACTTGTTTTTGACAAATCTATGTTGGCTTCGAGTAATCACGGCATTGTTTTCAAGGTGCTTCCAGATGGATTGCTTTATCATCTGCTCCAGAATTTTCCCAGGGATTGATGTCAGACTGACTGGTCTGTAGTTCCCAGGTTCCTCCTTTTTACCCTTTTTGAAGATAGGGACAACGTTAGCCCTCCTCCAGTCATCTGGCACTTCCCCCGTACTCCATGATTTCTCAAAGAGAATAGACAGCGGTTCTGAGAGTTCTTCTGCCAGTTCCTTTATTACTCTAGGCTGCAGTTCATCTGGCCTTGGAGATTTGAACTCATTCAAAGTCATTAGGTGTTCCTTGACCATATGCCTATCGATCTCAAGCTGCAGTCCTGCCCCTTCAGCCTGTACTTCGCCTTTGCCAGGGGGGTCATAGACCCTCTTTTGGGAGAAGACTGAGCCAAAGTAGGAATTGAGCACCTCTACCTTTTCTTTGTCATCTGTTATCGTTTTGCCATCCTTATTTAATAGCTGAACCACCATTTCTTTCCTCTGCCTTTTACTATGCACATAGCTGAAGAAAGCCTTTTTGTTGTTTTTATCATCCCTTGCTAACCTCGGCTCGTTCTCAGCTTTAGCCTTCCTGACGCCATCCCTGCAATTCTGTGCTGTCTGCCTGTACTCTTCCTTTGTTACTCGGCCTTCTTTCCACTTCCTATATGTGTCCTTTTTTGTTTTCAGGTCATCCCTAAGCTTTTTGTGAAGCCACATTGGCTTCTTCTGTTGTCTTCCACCTTTTCTTCTTGTTGGAATTGTTTGTGATTGTGCCTTGAGAATTTCCTTTTTTAAAAGCTCCCACCCATCTTGGACTCCTTTTCTCGTTACCGTCGCTTGCCATGGGACCTTACTGATCATTGTTCTGAGTTTATTAAAATCAGCTTTCCTAAAATCCAGGGTACGCATTTGGCTACACTCAGCTTTTGCTTCCCTTAGAACCACGAACTCAAGTACAACATGGTTGCTTTCCCCCAGAGTTCCTGTAACTGCTCCTTTATCCACTAAGTCATCTCTGTTGGTTAGGATCAAGTCAAGGATAGCCAATCCTCTAGTTCCTCATGGGGAAGCGGGAAAGAATTGCTCACTTTTACATGGAGAAGCAAAAGTGCACGATTATCCAGTACAGCATCTGGAGGCTCCCTATGAAGGTACCCCACCGGTGCAATTTCACCCCATTCCAGCAAACTATCCATTCCAGGGAGTTATAGCCCCCACCCCGTTTCCTCTTTCTGGCCAGCCTTCCCTGATCATGTGATCCCGCTACAGCGAAGTTACACAAAGACTTCCTCGATCTCTACTGTGAAAATGCACTTTTGCGCATTTGTATTAAAAAAAGAGGAAAAGATCCCTGTTTGCAACTCTGCAAATGCGCAAATTCAGAAATGTGCAAGCATACAAAGGAAAAATAAAGAGGAACAGAGGCAATTGTGAAATGGGGGAATAGGAGGAAAACATGCTTATTTTTCCATGAAAAAGCAAAACTGCACTGTTATCCACAACAGCATTTGGTGGCTCCCCATGAGAGGTCCCCATCCATGCAATTTTGCCTCATTCCAGCTACCTGCCAAGGAGTTACAGCCCTCACCCTCTTTTCTGGCTACTTCTCTGTGAAAAAGCAAAGTTGGGCAGTACCGCTCTACTGCGGTGTGGGAAAGATGTATGTCAACTTTTGTCCTTATCCTGAAAATTTCCAAGGGTTTACAGATACCACCCCTTTTTGGCACCTGATATTTTTGCCTTTAAAGCCATGGACAATACTGCAGTAGCCAGTTTCAGCAATCTCCCCTTCTGGGGTTGCGCTGATTGGCTCTGTCACTATATTGTACTTGTGCATTTAAACCCAGAGGCGGTTCTGTGGTAGCCCTTTAAATGTGCAACTGCCATATGGCAACAGAGCACTTTAGCGATATTGAGAACAGAAGCAGCTCTGCTAGCAATGGGGGGGGGGGATGCGCAAATCCACTTTATCACTATAGTGCTATAGCACTTTAGCCATTTTGAGAACATTAAGGTGCCTATCCCAGCAATGGCTATGGGGGGAAATGCGCAATTGATGGTTTTGCAGGTGCCTCCCGACTAGGAGAGGCTGTCTATGAACTTTTTTCCCGATCCTGTGAACCCCTAAGGGTTTATTTGTACCCCCCCTTTTTAGTTCACCCAGGATTTTCCCTCCTCTGGGTGTAAATACACAGGGGTTTGATGGTGCATTGGGTGCCTTCTGACTAGGAGAGGCTGTGTATGAACTTTAGTCCCAGTCCTGCAAACTCCCAAGGGTTTATTTGCGCTACCCCATTTATGACGCACCCTGGGGTTTTGTTCTTTGTAGCCCCTGCTGCAATGAAGTGAAACAGCGCCGCTGCTCAGGAGGGAGGACTGCAGTGGGACAAAAGGCGGGGGGGATGGGTCAGATTAGGCACAGTAGCTTATTAGCCCAGTCGTGTGGCCGGGCATCGTGGACTATTTAAAACTAAGCTACTGTGAGTAGCTTATTAAGCCACCAATGCTTAAAGTGACATCTGAATGTGGCCAAACTAAAATTATTATTTTTCATTTTAAAGGAGGAAATATCTATTTATCAGAGGCAAGTATTCGCAAATGAAAGGACATTTATAAGGTACCCTCAAAAGTGGAGCAGAAATGTGGACAGAATTTAACAGACCCCATACATTTAATATTTATTCATTCAAAATACAAATTTAGTTCTGCCTTACTAGCTCTGCTGATACCAGGATGCTCTGAGATTACTAGTTGTTCATTATTGGATGGTAACAATTACTTCTCAGCTGTTCAAGATATAACTCTAATGAAATCAGTATAATAAAATGTTAATGAACAGATTTTTGGGCACAATATAACCTACCTGTTGCTGCAACATAAAATCATAGTCTATGTACTTCTGTGCCTTGTGTGTGCTGTCTAGTACTTTATTCTTTAGTCCTAGCACCAGGCGTCCACAAATTTGGGCTGGCCTTTATTAGTTGTTGGAACTATGGTTGCCACTGACCCTGCTGCTTTGCTGACTTGGAGGAGCACAGGGGTCTTGTCTTTGATATCATGCTGAGCTTCAGAGCCACTGCTTCCAAATGCCTACAAAGCCCTGCACAAGGTTGGAGAACATGCTCCATATGTCTCTCACCTTGTGCTGTTGCAGGCTGAGTAGGGGTGAAGGATGCCCTCTGCTTACGAAGATGGCAGGAGCAGGTTAAATTGCCTGTCCTGCTGCAGAATGCCACAGATGGAAGCATTAATGGTGTTCACCAGCAGAATGGGCACTACTGGCAGAGCCAATTCCCTCTTCCAGATCTGCTCTGGAGGGAGGAGGAAGGGAAATTTCCGTGGTACGAGTGGATGTTTACTCCTGTAATGTTGGGTGTAGCCCAAGTTATTTAATTATTTCTGAAGGCATAGCTTAGCTGCTGACGTTTTGATATTTTAACTGATTTTAAAATCTTGTTTATGGTTCTCGATATGGTTGGTTCTTGTTTTCAGTGTTTTTTTAAATTTTTCATTGCTTCAAGTACTTTAAATTGGAGTATGTGATTGTTAAGTTTAATAAAGATATTTATTGGATCATCTTCTCCGATACCTGTCCACCCATTTGCTGAGGTTGCCATCTGAGATTTTCCTTCAGGTGCCCCTGGCTTCTGCAGGGGTGGTGCAGCAGGTGGTGACCAGCCTTTTCAGTGGAGCCCTACTGTTTCTGGAATGCTCCCTTCACAGGGAGAGCTCACACTAATGTCGTTTTGGTGATGAGCGGATAACCTTTTATCCTCCCAGGTCTACACCCCCCCCCCAACTCTTTAAGCAATTGGAGGTATGTTATCTTGCTGTGCTCCTTTGAGATTTTATCTTTGTTTTTTGTTGCTGTTTTAAACTGTTTGTACTGCGTTGCATTGCACTGTATCTTTTGTATTGTTTTTTAACGAATGCTGCTCTGGGAACTGCAGTGTTGGAGGTGCAGCATATACATTATAGTAAATAAATACAAGTTCAGTAAATAACTTACTAGTGTGCCTTTAGAAACCTTTAAAGCCAATACATGTTTAATTGTTAATTGCAGTAAATCCTTATCACAGGTTGGAGTTAGCAACACTGAATAAAAACTGGAAAAGCTAATATTGTGTTTAACTCCTAGATGGTAGTGAAAACATTTATGGACATGGACCAGGACTCAGAAGATGAGAAACAACAATATCTCCCATTAGCCTTGCACCTTGCATCAGAATTCTTCCTCAGGAATCCCAATAAAGATGTCCGTCTCCTTGTAGCATGTTGCTTGGCTGATATTTTTCGAATTTATGCCCCTGAAGCACCGTACACTTCCCATGACAAACTCAAGGTAAAACACGGTTGCAAATAATCTCTACCTATTCCAGTTGTTGTAGTCTTGATACTTCAGAGATGAATATTGGATGGATCATTTGGCTGTAACAATAAGCTGTGGCTTATGGGAACAAGCATAGGCGAGCCTTGGGCTCGCACACTTCTCTTTTCTCTCTGGCACTACTGCAAGGGAGATCTGAAGTTTTTGCTTCCATTTTTGGTTACCTGTAGCTGCTTATTATATCTGAACCCAGACAGACTGTAATCCATGGTTTGAAGTTGTTTTTATTATTGTTAGCCTCCTTAAGTGTCATTTTCTTGGTGGAAAAGTTGGGTATAAATCAAATAAATAAAGAAGCACATGAGTCATGATTTGCTTAGGCTCATTCCCTTAATGATAAACTGTGGTTTATCGTTATATCTGAACAAGGCTATTGTGAAGTTTACCTAATAGTGCGTAAAACATTTACACTGAAATAAACTTGCAAACATCAGCATTCTATTTCATCTCAGTGTTCACTTCAAACAAAGTTTCTCAGTTCTTTTTTGTTCTTGTTTTGCAGGATATATTCTTGTTTATTACAAGACAGTTAAAAGGATTAGAGGACACTAAAAGCCCCCAATTTAACAGATACTTTTACTTACTAGAGGTAATGTTTTACTAGCCTTTTTTTTTTTACATACCTGCGATCAACAGAACTTCAATTATGTTTATGAAAGTTGCAGCTTAATATATGGTTGTTACTCAGTTTCTTTAAGACAAAACATACTTCTGGATCTGACCCTAGATTTATTTTAATGGCATTTTTATCAGGGCCAAACAGAGAATATATCAACATGTGAAGGTATATGGATATTGTCAGAGCACAAGAGTATGCATTAGATTAGCAACAAATGCTATGCTGCCTGAATCTAGAAGTTAGCAAATCAGTCTTTGATGTTACTGTGTTTAATCGATCATACTGGCAGACAACTTTGTGGTTTGTGCTGACCATTAGCTGCATTTTTAAATACACAGTTCAGATCAAAATGGTAATTAATGCTTTGTTTTTGTTGTAGAATTTAGCTTGGGTTAAATCTTACAACATCTGCTTTGAGTTGGAAGATTGCAATGAAATTTTTATTCAGCTTTTTAGGACTCTCTTTTCAGTTATCAAGTAAGTTGAATTACTTTGAAGTTTTATGCGATCACAATAACATGCAGCTTTCTTTAAGAAATATGTAAAAATAGCAACCATGATGTGTTAATGGTGGTATTTGTGTTCCAATATTACATGGTGGTAATTTTTATTTACAATTTTACAGTATAAAGCAAATACTAGCAGCACTAAAAATGTACCTTGTGGTTTGCCAAAAGAATTTGTGGTGAAGGAAATATTGGGAACTGCACCTTTGCCACACAGTTAGGAGTAGCGGTTACTGTAAGTATAGAAGCCAGTTCCCCGAGTTCCACCACACTCTAGCATGACGAAGTAACAGGCAATGGAAAAGGCTATGCAGATTGTGTTTGGTTCTCTATGGCTCTCATTAAGTTATGTGGGACAAAATATAGCAGCTGCTATTGTCTGTGCAGTTGGAGGGAAAACTCTAATGTCTCTCTAAGAACTGGATGCAGCTTTAGCTCCTCTACCCCAACATTGTCCTAATGTACAGCCTTTTACTTTCTCCCATAGAAGTGTGTGGCTGCCATTCAGCCCTATTGTGGGGGTGGGGGCATGCTGTGCTTGGGTAACTGTTACATTGGGATAAAAACCTGACCACGCCTGTAACTGGGTGATTCATCTTCCACTGGGAGAGATTCCAGTGAGAGTGGGAATGATAAGAAATTTGGTAATATATATCCTCTACCCCTCATAATATGATTTTGATATTAAGTGTTGCTGCTAAGTGGGCAAAGTTACCACAAATCAAAATTCAGCATATTGAGTGGATTGGGTGGGGAGACACTGGAGAACTTGTGTAACTCCAGTCAAATCTGGGGAGAGGTCAGGGAGAGGCTTTCATCTGAGCAATTGTGACGACACTTAAGGGAAGAATGTCTGTATAATGTGCTGGTTGCTTTTATTAACAGACATGTGTTAAAGGATGTGTAACTTTAATTGTGTAATATAGTAACAAGAATTTCTATTACTTGGCTATATTGGTACCATTAAGCTAATCTATTCTAATTTTAATGTTTAGCAATAGCCACAACCAGAAAGTACAAATGCACATGCTAGATTTGATGAGTTCTATCATCATGGAAGGCGATGGAGTGACTCAAGAACTATTAGACTCAATTCTTATCAACCTCATCCCTGCACACAAGGTTTGCAAAGGAAAAAACAACAACCCCTGTCTCCCTGTCCACTCTCCCACCTCCTCCATAGCTTTACTCTCTTGTCCTATTAGATGTTTTGTCCAGAGAACTGCAGAAGGCAATGCTAGCCTGTTGTTTCCCTCCATGGCTTTTACTTCTTCCCTTAATGTACATATCTAGTTGCTACTACTTCACTGAAAGCACAGATGTTAAGTTGATTCATAGGAGAGATGCTGGGCAGAGTAACTGTAGTGTGTTGACTTGGGAGAGCCCCAGGTGCCTCTGCAATCTAGGATGGGTGCTGTGCGGCTAGCTGGGTGGCTCCATAAGGACCTGCAAGGGGCCATTGCTAACTTTCAGGGAGCAATATGTGGGAGTAGTCATATGGGAAGCCTGTTAGAATGGAAGAAGTGACTAGGGGCTTGCCATGTGTTAATCTTGGGTATGTATGTGTATTTGACAGCTTGTGAATTAATGGGCTTGCCAGGGTAGATAAAAATAATTGTTTTAAATCAGGAATCTGAATCAGAAAATGTGTTACAGTTCTTCCTGACTCAAAGAGGAGTTCAGTTAGTGGGTTCAAGGTGGTTTTGGATATATATAAAACTAGTAGTGAGCTGTATCGTAGTTTCCTTTCTGCTCACAGGTAGGGGTGTGAGGATATGTGAGGATATGTGAGCACATGCCCCCAATTCTGGGAGAAAGTTCTGTTGATATAAACATTTAAGTTTTGCTTTATAAGGGGCATATAAGTGGATTTTTCCTTGCACTAACCATTATTTATGCCTCTTAACATCGAGGCAAATAGTGACCTTCACAAGATTAATGTAGCAGCTTATGTGTTGATTGATAGTTCCTTGTGGATTTAAAGTATTTTGCTTTAAACAGAAATTGGTGTATGAAACTTTTAATTAAGTTATGCATTTTAGATAAATGGAAGTATGTATATGGCATTCTTTGTTTAGGAGTTTGTACTTTATCTTCCTCGCAGAACAATCCATCTCAATAAATATAAACAATACTACTTTATACTGCTCTCAAACAAATAGCCAGATTTTTCTTAACATTTTTTCCTCTTTATTCTAGAACCTTAATAAACAGGCATTTGATCTTGCGAAAGTCCTGTTGAAAAGGACAGTCCAGACCATTGAGCCATGCATTGCCAATGTATGTAATACATGCATCAACATACCAGTGATTGCTACCTTCTTAAATCTTATCTGCTTTGAACAGTGTTGTTTGTTTGGATCTATTGAAGCCATGACAATTATGATTAACAATTTTTCTGCTCTGTGTGGGAGTTACAGTAGACTCAGTAGCCACGGCACTACTTTACTTATGCAGCTAGGAAATCACAGTAGAATAAGCTGACTACGGCACTCTCAGGACACATACTCTTCTCCCCTCCTTTCAGTCAGATAGAGTAAATACAGCAGCCAATAGCGTTGTAGATACATAACAGAGCACTGGGGCTGTTGCTAGTCTTGGCAAGCTGAATTCACCTGCTGGAAAACAGAGGAGCTTCGTGGTGGCTGCACACTGATTTTCAGTCTCTCTCTCCTAGCAGGAGAGAGAGAAGAACTAACTTGTAGCGGTTTGGGGTGTGCCTGATTATCTGCTTGGAGCCAGTTGTTACTTATCACAGGCTGCTGGGCAAATACCTGATTAGAAGGAGCCTAACAAATGTTGAATCACAGTCAGAAAATGAGGCCTGTCCATAAAGACATAAACCTATGTCTCCTGCTGGAACACTACTTAACACTGATAGCTAGCAAGCAAATTTTAGAAAAGTCTGAGCTTTCACATGAAAACTGTATTTAAAACTTGGAACCTACAAATGAATTATTCACTGAAGTTAATTCACTGAAGTAAGATTGTCAGATGAAGTACATGTTTATGATATGAAGATTGCACTGAAAGTTCATCTCATTTCCATGAATTATGATTAGGTAAAATTATTTAGAAATGCTCCAGCTGACTACAAAATACTTGTATAAGTATTTTAAACTTTGCCCTTGTATAAGCAGCAGTCCCATCAATATGGTCACCAGTGACAACCGTATTTTTAAATTTGATTAGTACCTGTGTTGGGGCCAAGCCCACGCCCATGGGCAGTTCAGAGAGAAGGGGTTGTAGCCATCAGCTGTCCCCTCCTCCTTGCATTCCCTTCCAGCATCTTTGAGAGCCATGGGGAAATTCTCCTTGGCAGTTGCATTTATTATTATAAATAATATCTGAACTCAAATATTTGAACTGTGCCCCCTGCTCCCTGTCATGCCACACAGCCTTTCCCAACATCTGAAGTCCTATAAGGGCCACATGTCCTATGGAAACAGGAAGGTGTCCCACTCCCCTAGCAAAACTAGTGGATGTGCTGGAACAGGTACCAGTTACCCTGGCTACCAGAAAACTATGCTTCTCTTTGTTGCATTTTCTTCCGATTCCTTCCCAGTGCTCTGGGCAGGCAATCTCAATGGCTTTTGTTGCCTCCTTGAGCAGGGTATTGTCAGTCTCCATCCCATAGTGTGCTGCGGCACAAGGTAAGAGATGGACAGAAGCTCTTCTCTGATCTTGTGATGGGTTTTGGAAGCATGTTTTGCTGCGTCTGAGTGCCTCTGAGGCTCAGCATGATGTTGGATGTGAGTCCCTTCCCTTGATTTGGCAGAGGGGCAGCATTGGTGACAGCACAAATTCTGGCTGGCTGGAATTTATGGACACCTGTTTATAATTTTTTTTTAAAAGCCTTACACTTAATATCTTCTTTTCTCCTAGTTTTTTAACCAGGTTCTGGTACTAGGAAAATCTTCTGTAAGTGATTTATCAGAGCATATATTTGATCTAATACAGGAGCTTTTTGCTATTGATCCTAATCTATTGCTATCCGTCATGCCACAGCTTGAGTTCAAACTGAAGGTAAGAGAAATTGCTCCTTTATTAGATTATTTAAATTAAGTATGTGGGTTTTAAGAACAAACTGACTTTTTTGTAACTGACAATGATTACATATTAGTCATGTTCCAAAAAAAAAAAATGTAAATACTTCCACCTGTTCAGTGAAGCTTTGAACTTGTGTTAGTGGAACCAAAAATTCACATGCTGCATAGCAAACCACTTTTGGAATTTGAGGAGACAGATAGATGGTCGAGATATCACATGAGGTCCCCTCTTCAAAGAAAACAGTAAAATCCTGCTGACCATGAACAAACCTGTGGCCATGCCTAAAGTAACTGTTTGGATCACGGCCTTTGTCCAGTAGAATAATAGAACGATTTGTTCCAGTAACAGCAGAAGGACAAATTCACCAAAGGTGACCAGAATTGTTATCTTCTAATTGGTGTTGTAATATGACTAGCTCATTAGAATATATCAAGATATTGGTCCTTTAGGATTTCTGCTATGAATCAGTGTTTGGGGAGAACAGTACAGCACTAAGGTTACATTTATTGAGTGCACAGCAACACCTCACAAACTTTAGAAGTAACAAGTTAAGGGAACAGCATTTCCTGGCATTCTTGGAATTATTGTCTTATAACTGGTGGTAGGCACTGTGGATAGTTCAGTTAAGAGGGTTTTTACATCAAAGGATTGGGGGGGCATGGGGGGGACCAAGTACAGAGGGGATATTAGGTGAAGACAAGTGTTACATGAATTGTAAAGGTCAGCATAGAATAAAACAGAAGTGAAGTTTAATGTCAAAGGACGTGTCTTTATGCAGTTAGTTAGGACCTATCTTAGAGATGCTCAGGAAAAATGGGGAGAAGTGTATTGAACACAGCTTCTGAAAACAGTGTCCCCTCAATGAATGATCCCTGTCCTAATTGTAACAATTAGAACAATTCACCACGTGGACTGTTGCCATCATGTTGGGATTCTGCACCTTCTGCTTGTGATAAGGAGGAATGTGGAGCAGGAGCATGAAGACAATGCATGGATCATTGCCATCATGCTCTAAGTAGTAACTCTTCATGGGAATGCCATTTTCCATTAGCATTCCTATAGTGAGTGAAACGTGTTGTGGTTCTAAGATAGAATGGCATATAATATACACTGGGAGAGAACTTCATGGGGAATTTGTGACTTAATAGTTTAATATTGCTTTTGACTTTGGCTATTGTGTGGATTAAAGGCAAGAAGTCCATTTGTGAACCATATAAACTTGATATTTGTAAATTTCAGTTAAATTTGACAAGCTATTATTCAAAATGTAATTTTTCTTTTTCAATCTATAGAGCAACGATGGAGAGGAACGTTTAGCGGTTGTAAGGCTTTTAGCTAAGCTATTTGGCTCTAAAGATTCTGACCTTGCTACGCAGAACCGTCCTCTTTGGCAGTGTTTTCTTGGCCGGTGAGAAAACATATATGTATTTTAGTTGTGTTGGTCTCAGAAGCAGATCTTTTCCTACCATTTCTCTTTTAAAAGTCCTCTATAATATTTGCTTTTAATATGGTCAAGATTATCTGCTACATATTATTCGACCAAGTCCTGTTTGCAGATAAGGATATCTAAAACTCACATAACATGTTTTGAGAATCGGGCTGCCATCTAGAATTTCAGTGATGGCTAATAGTCTTTTTTCTACTTTTATAGCATATACTGTAATTGCTTCCTTGAAATAATAGCTATGTACAGTAAGTTCTTTTTGGTACCTATATATAGACAGCTATTTTCTGCTCTATCCTAAGGAAGCAACTTGGATAGCAGGAATAGTACATTCAGCCGTATCAGTGCAACTTTAACAGATTTTTCCGTATTGTAGTTTAATTGCAAGTATAACTTCATCGTTTGTTCTGCTATTTGTTGTTGATTTGCTTTGCCTTACTATGTGACATATTCACTGTGTATTGCACTTTGAAATGATGGAATCTATGAAAACATATTCAGTATATTTATCTGTTTAATATTAACTACAACATAATTGTAAATTAATATTTTCCCAAACAAAAAAGACAGCTGCATCAATATATTGTTTCTGACTTGTTTAGAGATGCAACTCTTATCAAGGAAAATTATTCACTTGCTTCTAAAGCTTCCTAAAGAGCTATTCAGGACTTCCTCATTTCTGGCTCACCCAAGTCTTCCTTGGAAATGGTACCAGTAGAACAATCTACTGGTACAGGTGCCTTTTTTGTTTTGGCTTTACAGCTGTTACCCCCCCCCCCTTGGTGGTGTTTGAATTAATATTTTCTCATTCTCCAGATTTAATGATATCCATGTTCCTGTGAGATTAGAAAGTGTGAAATTTGCAAGTCATTGTTTAATGAACCATCCAGATTTAGCAAAAGACCTTACTGGTAAGATTTCTTAACTCAGAGGTTAAAATAATTAGAAAAGGGGATAATGGTTTCAAGTATATAACATGGTGGCATGACAAATAAATCATAATTATGAAACACATTAATCTGTGACTTGATTATTCTGTTAATCAATTGGAGGATTAAAAGAATTGTTGAAGGCAAACGTTCATATGGATAATATGAGCTGATGTAGTGGTGCTACTATTTTGCACTGCCCAACATATAAAATGAGAATGAGTTGTTTTAAGTAGCTTTATCAACCTATTTCTAATGTTGAAACTTTCAGTTTACTACAACAAGCTTTGCATTAAATAGAATCTGTGGCTCTCCTGTGTTCAGTTGCTTTCCTAGGTGACTTACCATATTAACTACTTGTTCCTAAACTCATGTATTTAGAAGTAAATTGCACTGTCTTCAGTGAAAGCTATTTCAGCATTAAATATGTTTAGGATTGTGAGCTAAAGATGGGGTGCACTTTTAATATTCTGATGATTGTTACTCTGTAGCTGCAACCAGAAGTACATGAATGTACTATATCTTTCAATACAACTGTTTCCTTTTTTAACAGAGTACTTAAAAGTTAGATCACATGATCCAGAAGAAGCCATTCGACATGATGTCATTGTTACAATAATAACTGCTGGCAAGAGGGACCTCTCTTTAGTCAATGACCAGCTACTTGGTTTTGTCAGAGAGAGAACACTAGACAAGAGGGTAAGATGATAACAAAAAATAATATGGTAAACTCTTAGCTCTTAACTTAAGTGGACATAACTGTGAAAACGTAATCATTTGATCCTTTGAGGCTGCATGGTTTTTAAAAAATATTTTATTTTTTGTATTGCATGTTGCCTCAGAACTCAGAAAGCCAGTTATTGAAATAGGGGCATTCAATTCTCAGTATCCCCTTTTAGTCCAGATATGAGATTCTAAGGGGAAGGGGAATCCTGAATACTGAAAAATGCAACTGCTGCATGTCCTTGCTGAACATTATATTCTGTGTGTAAGATCATTATTTATTCCCACTATCACTGGATGGACTGTTCTCATGTAAACGGGATTCCTGACCAGCTTTGGCATTCACGCTGTCCAGTGTTAGTTTGCCTTCTCAATATTTTAGTTATTTAGAAACATATACTGATAATCTTTTCATTGAATTGTTATTGTTCAGTCCTATCAGCTTTCCTCAAAGTCATCAAAACTGAAGAGGGTTAACATTTTGGATAGGTATCCTAACAAGCTTCTCTTGTGGGAAAAGTAAAATGCTTTGGGAATTAAATTTTTTTTATTTACAGTATATTAATACTGTTGATTAAAATAAAAAATAACCGTAATGTTGGATCTTCCATGATAACATAGGGCAGTATCTTGTTTGGCACTAACTTAAATTATGTTGTCCTAGCATAAGTTACATCTAGCACAACACCAACAGTGTCTGCTAACAAGGTAGGTTTCCATGGAAAACCCATTGCACCAGTAAATGGTATTGGTATTACGCTAGAGGTAGCTTATTCTAGCGCAACATGATTTACATTAGCACTAGTGCCGAATTGGCTGTCCTTAGAACATGCGTGAAGTTTTTAAAACCTAATATAAAAATATAATAGTATAGCTGTTCCTGAGCAAAACTATGATATTTAAATGTTTTCTTATTCCTTTCTAAGTGGCGAGTAAGAAAAGAAGCAATGATGGGTCTTGCCCAGTTATATAAGAAATATTGTCTTCATGCTGAAGCTGGGAAGGATGCAGCAGAGAAAGTGAGCTGGATAAAGGATAAACTTTTGCACATATATTATCAGAATAGCATCGATGACAAGTGAGTCAATTTTAAGCCATTTCTTGAAGATGCAACTGTGAAGCACAACAGGCTATACACCTATTCCAAAGAAGCTGTTAAATACAATTCCCCCTAGCTCAATTCAGCCATCACAGAATCAGCGCCAAGCTATGGTTTGGATTAGTCTTCCCCAACCTAGGACAGTATCCAACAGAGCAATTCCATTAGCAGAAACTAGGTTCTGAAGTATGTGCAAGAAGAGAATCCAACTAAAGTTACATTTATGCAAGAACAGTTGTGCAAGCGGTTGTGCGTTACACTTGTGCAACTAGTTGTGCATTGCTCTCATGCGACGTGTTGTGCAACTGCTTGAATAACTACTTGAACAGTTATGCAATGGAAAGATTTGGTAGAGCTCTGCTAGCACTGTTTGACTTTGCAGAACGACACCATTAGATACTGCCCCTGGTGCCCTCCAGATGTTTTCCACTACAGTCACAGCATTCTTGACCATCGGCCCATGCTGGCTGGGGCTGATGAGAGTTGAAGTCCAAAACATATGGAATGCACCAGGTTGGGGAAGGTTGGTTTGGGTAATTGGAAACACCCCTATGGGCTTGCATGCTTCCCCCACCCCACCACTATGGTTTGAGATAACTAATTTGCTGAGATATCTGAATCAGGCAGTCTGTGGCTACCACTAACTAGCTTGCCTCCAAACCAGAGATGGAAACACACAATGTTTCAGTCCCTACCTTGGGTATAAAATCTGGTTAGCGCTACCTGGCTTGCCCAGTTCAAACATTGACTGGGTTCACACAATACAATTAACTCGCACAATACTATTATACTCGGAGTTGAGTATGGATTGAGTGTGGGTTGTTGCTGAATTGCGGGTTGTTGCTGAACCGCGGATTGTTGTGTTGTCCGAACCCAGCCGTGATAACAAACCATGGTTTGTTAAACACAAACGACCCAAGAACAAAACCTATGGTTTGTTGTTGGGTTGTGAACTTTGGCTGCCTGCTGCCACCAAAGACTCTCCATCGCCCCCACTGCGCTGTTCTCTTGCTTTTCAAACATCCCCCCCCCCCCCACAAGCAGAGTGCATCTCCTTGGCCACAGCACCTGGAGGAGCCCTACAGGCTGGATGAAATTAGGCTGTGGGGTGCATCCAGGCCACCCCTATTCTAATGTGTGAATCATATTTGTGATAATGTTCCTTTTTTTAAATTGAATTTTATACTGTTGGTGACTTCTGCTGTTAAAAAGTTTCTATCTCTTCATAAAGGATGTTTCAATATTTGGGGGGCTATATCACAGTTCAGTTTGTCACTAGATGAAAGAATTTTTTTTTTTAACTTGAGGAGGAAAAGGGGTTTGATAAGCTGTGGCTATTTAATTCCATTACCGTAATGATGGGGAATTCCATCAGGTATTTTATATTCTTTGTATCAGTTAAGGGATGCTTTCTGTATGTTTTTTGGGGAGCAGATATATAAAAATGAGAGAATGATCAGTTGGTGTACCTAGGCTTGTCTTTGCCATTTAGGTACAGTTTAGGAAATATACAGTCCCTCAATTTATTTTCTTCTGCAGGTTATTGGTGGAGAAAATCTTTGCTCAGTATCTTGTTCCTCACAATTTGGAAACAGAAGAGAGAATGAAGTGCTTATATTATTTGTATGCTAGCTTAGATCCAAATGCTGTTAAGTGAGTATGTGTTTATTCATCTAAGATTTTAAGTCAGTTTCTGCAATACCTTTAAACATAATATGTGCAGTACTCAAACACAAAATGACTTGTAACTCAGCATGGTTTCTTGGTTGACTCCTTCTGATGAATTTACTAGTTTAAGTAGTTTGCTGAAATTGTTACCTAGCAGAATTCAAGTCAGTACAAATGTTTCAACGTTTTGTGTTCAAACTATAAAGATAATGGTTTTTTAAAATAAATAGTTTAATAACTAGTTCAGTATTACTGAATAGCTTTGTGTGTGCATGCATGTGTGCCAGGCCTAAAAACCAGCTGAAAGATAAGTCTATATATGAGGACAGGAAGGCCTGGTGTCCATGGGGTCATGAAGAGTCGGACACGACTTAACGACTGAACAACAAATAAAAATACACAATTTTTAAAAAGAGTATTCTGTCTGGTTGCTGGAGAAGTTATTGAGGGTTGGATATTGGGCCAGCAAGAAAGAAGGTGCTGGATGGACAGTGACCTTGGGAGCCCGATGTGCTGTTTATAGAATCACAGTAATTTATCATATTTTAACACATTTGTCATTTCTTTTATGCCCAGGGCACTGAATGAAATGTGGAAGTGCCAGAACATGCTTAGGAGTCATGTGCGGGAGTTACTAGATTTGCATAAGCAACCCACTGTACGTTTTAGAATACCGTAATTCTTACACATTTATTGCTTTGTAATGCATCTACTGTTTATATTTTAGAATTAATATATTAAATGATTTGAAACTTTTCAAATTCTAATATTGCTTTTGTGCTTGAGGATTTCTCTTAAAATAACCAGATGTTGAGAGCTTAGTAATCAGTTTCTTAATGGAACTTAGAAGTGATAAAGTCTACAGTACTCAGAAATATATGGGATCATTCCTTCACTATTAGGTGACTTTTTCCTTTAAAACTTTCAAATATTCCTGCAAGAACAAACTACTGGCAACTACTTACTTCTAAGTAGACATGTATAGGATTGTACTGCCAGTATAGTAAATCAGAGTAACACATGAGCAAAGTAGTATTTAGATTTTCTTTAGAGCTTTTCAAGGAATGTGGAGAGAGAGAGAGAGAGAACAATATCTCTTCAGGAACATTGAAAATTGGTGTCTGTAGGCTGGACAAATGCTAAATATTTTTTTATCTTAGTTCTTTTATCTTATTGCCTGATAACCAAACATTTGTACTCATTTGTTCCCAAGTGGGAGGAAGGGAGAGGAAGATACGGCAACTGTAGAAGTAGATCAGGCAATCAGGTTGCATGGCAAGTTTTCTGTGTGAACACTCACTCTGAACTTCTCTCTTCAGTCAGAAGCAAACAGTGCTGCTATGTTTGGGAAGCTGATGACCATAGCAAGTAAGAACTGTAGAGCAATATTATCATTTCAATTCACCTTTAAAAGCTGCTACTGTAAATTACATTTTCAAATTTTAATTCTGTAGAAAATCTTCCTGATCCTGGGAAGGCACAGGACTTTGTGAAAAAGTTCAATCAGGTTCTTGGTGATGATGAGAAGCTTCGTTCTCAGCTTGAGCTGTTAATCAGTCCTACATGTTCCTGTAAACAGGCAGATGTCTGTGTGGTAAGAATCAGGGTTTTTTGTTTTGTTTTCCAATATAGATATTATATGTCATTTTGAATCATTTCTGAACAAGAATGCACAGTAAAAATTAAGAGTGCCATCGTAATAAGGAAGAGAAATATGAACCCCCCAAAATTATGTTCGAATTTAGGCATCCCTAACAATGAAAGATGTTTATGAAGTGTATACACTTGCCCTGATCCTCCTCATTGTTTTGTCAATAGGACTGCAAGCTTAAAGTAACAAAGTGTAACTTGACAAACAGTTAACCATTACAATAAAATAATTATAAGACGTATCCAGTACCCATCTCACGTAAGCTTAAACACACATTGGCTATTAACAGGCAGGGAGCCACCAATAAGCTGATTTGATTTTTCCTGCCCATGTAGATGTTCGTCTTCATTTTAATTATAAGATCTGATCCATGCACACACTTCTGTTGTACACATTGATCCTCTCCAATCATTTAAACTAATGAGGATGCCTGTGCATGTGCCAGTATATGTACATGATCCTTTTGGGGTGAAGATCTGCAGACTTTTGGATCAAATTATTTCAGCCCATTTTAGATATGTGTGGACATACAAGCAGTAAAGCTCTCAAGCCTTTATTTCAAAGCATGGTTAATTCAATTTGTGTGTTAGCTGTAAAGTGTGCAGGCATATAGACAACACATTTTTGGAAAGGCACATCCTACATTAGCCATTAGTGGCAACAACACTAACAACAAAACCCCAGCCATTGATGTGTGAATCTTGCCACTAGGCCCCATACATAATGAAGACTGGCAGAAACCTGGCTCTGTTCAGCAATAATGTTTAGGAGGGTGTGTGTGTGTGTGTGTTTATATGGTTGTATGTAAATAGTGTTTATGTTACGTACAGTATTGTATTTTTAAGATTTTTATTCTTTGTAAACCACCCAGAGTGCTTTGGCTTTTGGGTGGTATAGAAATATAATAAATGAAATTAAATGTACACCACGAGTTTAGAGGTTAGTGTGGCATTTTATTCTTTTTAAAAACAAAACAATTCTTATACATAGGAGTACATAGGAAGCTGCCTTATACTAAGTCAGACTGTGGGTTCATCTAGTCCAGTTCATTGACACTGACTGGCAGCAACTCTCTAGGGTTTCAGGCAGGAATATTCCAGTGCTACCTGGAGATGCTGAGGTTTGAACTTGGGACCTTCTACATGCAAAGCTTGTATTCTGCCACTGAGCTACAACCCCTCCACTGTATTGGATGGGTAAATTTATCTCAATTGTCAAATAACTTCATTCTTACTTTCTTTTATTCAGAGAGAAATAGCACGGAAACTTGCAAATCCTAAGCAGCCAACCAATCCTTTCCTGGAAATGGTAAAATTTCTTTTGGAAAGAATTGCCCCTGTACACATTGACTCAGAAGCCATCAGGTAAGCACGACTGAGGGCTGCCCCATTTGGCAATTTTTGCTGTACAGTTCTTCACAATTATGTCAGGAGAGCACATAATCATGGTCTGAATGCTAGTAGGAGTTACTTGTGCTCTGATTCATGTACTGGACAGTTGTTGGAATTAAGTTAAATCTAGATCAGTACATCAAAACATCTGATATTTAAAATAAAATTGCATATTGAAGATGTTTCTTTTTAAAATTTGAAATAGGAAACAGCTGAACACAAACCAAGAATATTGTGAAAATAAGCAAGAAGATCTCTCTTGTTAGATGGGAATTGGAATATTAGACTGACTAGTTACATGGATTAGTCAATTTGTACAAAAAGAATAGACTGAATATATTTGTAATATATAAGCCATTATTCTCACATAATTGAGCATATATATAAGATATTTTAAAATTTCTGTTTTAGTGCATTAGTAAAGCTGATGAATAAATCTATAGAAGGGACAGCCGATGATGAAGAGGAGGGTGTAAGTCCTGATACCGCTATTCGTTCAGGGCTTGAACTTCTCAAGGTACTCCCTGTAAAATCAATTAGTACTGCAGCTAAATTGACTGTGTCCCTGTCCATTTAAATAAATTTTCTTTCAAAGAATCAGTCATTGCTACTTAGCATTTAAAATCCTTTTTCCAGCTCTTTAACATTGACTTGGAAAAAGAAAACTATGGAAACGACTAGCCATAATCACCCTTTTAATTTCTTTGAATATTGTTTAATACACTGGATTACAGGTGTGTATTGTGCTAGGTACTAACACAATAAATTGCACAGTATGAAGGTAGCAGATTCTGCAAAGGAGACAGAGCCAAATGTAACTTGTCTCTGGAAAGTACATGGTTCAGGAATGAGCAGAAGCAGGAGAAATTAAGTCAGTTAAGGAGGGATAAGAAATGGCTATCTGAGCCTTGAGAGAGCTGAGAGCCAAGCTGAGTGCAGTGAAAGCATTCTGCTTAACACAACTTGAAGCCACAGAAGAGATTTTAGAAGACTGGGTGGCTGTAGACAGAATGATCTATGGTAAATGATTTTATTGTATCTGGTTTTGGATGGGTGGGGGGAAAGGAAAAAGAGACAGTATGTGAAAGTGGTATTCGCAAGGAATTAGGCCCACTAGTTACTAGGGTGAAAAATAATATGAGTCAGCCCAAATTTGAGTTTTGCAATGAGACAGAAAGGGATGGGTGCATTTTAGAGAGGAAATGCAAACCAGGTTAAGCTGCCGTGGTATAAAGAAGAGAATAGATTAGATTGTGAGTTAGATTACACATGAGGTTTGCATCGCAAGTCCAGGAGATCCATTGCTGAATGCAGAAAATATTTTCATCCTGCCATTCTTTTTAACAGATCCCTCTTACTCTGTATGTCTGTTACCATATATTTAATATAATATATGTAGCAATTGCTTTTTATTTAAAAGCTGTCTCCATTTCAAAAGCTGTTTGCCATGTGGCATGAAGGCTCAGGAAACACAAGCTTGAAGCCCACTCAGGCATATGAAACTAATTTCATAATTCTTCAGAAATTGCTTTGAACATATTTATAGAAAGATTAAAAACAAACAAATCAAATAGACACATTGAGAAGCATGCTTATACTGCCATAATACACACATTAGTTCATATGTTGTTATTAAGGGGAGGTATGGACTTGCTTAGTGTTGGAAATGGCAACCACTTAAGGAAACATTGCCATTTTCAAACTTATCTCTGCTCTGCATCCATGAAGACAAAGTCTTTTTTAAAACCAATTAAATAAAACAAGGCAAGGATTATTAGGATTTCAGAAGAAAATCTCAGTGCTTCATGCTGCCCACCCCTTCCTTTAAAGCAAGCTCATGTGGGAAATCATTGTGTTTTGTCTAGATTTATAGCCTGCCACTATCGCAAATATTCAGGATGCATTAATTTTGGTTTTGATATGTATCCATAGGTTCTGTCTTTCACACATCCTACCTCGTTCCACTCTGCAGAGACGTATGAATCTCTCCTGCAGTGCCTCAGGATGGAAGATGATAAGGTAGCAGAGGCAGCTATTCAGATATTCAGAAACACTGGCCACAAAATAGAAACAGATCTGCCTCAGATAAGATCGTGAGTGCATTTTTCCACATACCCAAAGTTCTTGTGACATCTATTTGCCTCAGTCTTTGAACATGCTGATACCAGACAACCCTTCTTCTTGTTGGTGCAAACATGCATAGCTGCCTATAATTGCCCATTCCTATTGCATCCCTTAATTTTCAGTCATCATTTGAAAAAGAAAAAACTGGGTTTGCATGTGTGTCTTCTAGTTCCTACATTAGAGACATGTTGGATCACATCCTGTGGCCTAGATGGGATGAAAATGGAAAGTTTTATTACAGTGAGATACCTGATTAGAAGCTTAATTTAGATAAAACTGACTTAATGGCATTTGGCCCTGATAAAAGCAATGTACTGACAAGACAGTCTTCTAGGAGAATCATGTGGCTTTCCAGAATGGTGAGGTATGATGGGTGTTGCAGTTCTGCAAGATCTGGAGGGCCACAAGTTGCCCACCCCTGGCCTTAGAGGATGGAGAGAGTGGTTCTAAATACCTGGGCGTGTTCAGGAACTTAAAAGCTGTATTTTAATTTTTTTACTAGATCCTTTCCTTAATCAAGATAGTTTTTTGATATTCAAAAGCATATGTATTTCCTGTGAAGGGTGAATTAATGTAATCAAAATGAACATTTTACCAAAGATAAATATGTTATTATGTAAAATGCTAATTAAATGACAGATAAGATCTTAAGACAGTGGTAAAACATGTTAATGATATTTGAAGTGACAAAAAGCTAGGAATCATAGAGAATACAGAATATAGTCGATGGGAAATAGGAATGCCAAACATTTGTATGTTATCCTGCATCAAAATTCACGCTATCATTAGATTGGATGAATGAAGTTAATATTTTGTTAATAGGTAAGTAACTATGTAGCAGGCTTCCTCTTTACTCATTAATCTAGAAGAAGAAAAATAAAATATAAAACCACCTTTTGTCTTGGTAGTAAAAAATGTAGCTCTTGCGCCTGATAAAATTGGGAAATTTTAGCGTATGGAAAAATACAAAATAATTAAATATGAAGATAAATGGTTAATAATTAGTTTATAGAGAGATTATACCTTTATTTCAATATTTCCAGATAAGAAGCTTCTTGAACACACACTCGAATTTTATTAATGTTGTTAACAGAATTCAGAAAACTCCAGATTTTTTTTCAAAATGTAATCACATTTTATCTTTAGTAGGAGATATTTTAATTATTATTAATTGATGATGATGATGATTTCATTTCTATACCACCCACTAGCTGAAACTCTCTGGGCAGTTCACAACAATTGATAAATTGTATGCAAAAATGAGAGAAAGATGTACAATGTGTATTAGGAGATGAAATATGGCATTGCCTCTTTACATGAGGCTCAGAACATTCACTCTGTTTAAATCTGAAAGAACTGTTTAAAAATGTCAGTGGCACATCACCATGCAAATCTATGAAATATATTATACCATTAATAGTAAATCTTGATTTAGAAGTAATATAAAATATTATTTTGTATATTTCATGGTGGACTTGTATGTCAGTGCAAAAATATTGGAATATGTTGTCTCTGACAATCTACTACTATATTCAGAATTAAATAAAATATGTACAATCTGGAGAATATAATATCACCTTATATTTATTAGTGTTAACTAGGCTGACATATGGCAAATACTGGAAAATGCATGTTGAACCTACAGAAAAGGAGAACTAATGAAAGTCTGGGGGATAGTGCAGTTAGTTAAAATAATAGGAGTTAGTAGGTCCCCTCTTATGGTAGACATATCAAATGAACTTTGGAGACTGATCACCCAATAATGTTAAATATTAAATTGAAGACAGACTTCTTCAATCAGTAAACATAATACGAAATATTATTTGTGTATTGATTTTTGTATGTGTGTTTGTGTATTATTCTTTATCATAAGGGCGCAGTCCTATGGCTGCCAAATAGTGGCCATAGAATCTGTTGTTTCCAGGGAACTGAGCTTAGAGCCAGTGCTCTGAGCTCAGTTCCCAGAAAACCACCTCCCCTCCCCCACTGCCTCGTAGGCAGTACGGTTCATCCCTGGCTCCACACTCGTAAGAGCAGCATGGAGTGGGGGGAAAGGGGGCATTCCTGGTAGCAGGGAGGGGATGGCGGAAGCTCTGTTACAATGCTCCTTATGCGCCGTCCAGCCTCCCCCCTCCCCGCTCTGAGGTGCCCTGGCTAGACAGACAAAATCGGCTGTCTGGCCACAAATGCAGAGCAGCCAGAGAATGGAGGCAAAGCTCTTCTGCGCTCTGCCCACCCTGCATTGCATAGTCAGTTACCTCCCAGTTTGGAGGCAGCTGACTATCCCCATAAGATTGTGCCCTCCATTATCTTTATCTTAATGAATATACCAATAAACAAGTTTTTAAAAGTGAGAAATTGGGCTTCGATCAGCCCCCCATTGCCCTTGAAAAACTGCTCCCTCTTGAATGATATGGGATGTGGCATGGATGGTGGGCTGCAGCAGCAGAAAGAAATCAGCAGAAATTGGGACATGCACTTCAGACGAGCAGAAGAGCCTTTCCGCTTCTGTAGGGCAACTTTTAGATCTAAGCCTTAGTCCTGTTGCAAAGTTAACAAGGTATCTTCCCATTACCATTATTGCCTCTTCCATACTAATCAACACGTGTGGTTGAGGTGTGTGTGTGCTAATAACCAATGCATTTGAACTACCATTCCAGACAGGAATATTTGCTCCTAATTTAATGTTGCAATTTTATATGGTGGTGATCCACAGACATTTCCAAAAACATTTGATTGACTTCATGTAAATACTATAAGAATTTTATTTTGGGTAACATTTCTTTTTTTTGCTAAATCTGTGCAGAACCCTAATTCCTATCTTGCATCAGAAAGCAAAGAGAGGAACACCTCACCAAGCAAAACAAGCTGTCCACTGTATACATGCCATATTTTCAAATAAAGAAGTTCAGCTTGCACAAATCTTTGAGGTAAGTTTGCCTTGCACATTTTTAAAAGCCACAGAAGAACGGCGTCACAATTATTAGGCCTTTAGGAATTGTTCTAACAATCTAGGGGCAGTATCCAACAGGGCTGCTGCACTCCTGCTGATTGTGTTGCACCCATGAGACCTACCACTTGCGCAGAGGGCTGTCAGCACTTTGTAAAGGAACCCTGGAAACGAGCAGAAAGACTTGTTTCCAGATTGGGACAGGTCAGCAGAACTGTCTTCTATGAGCTTCACTGGCCCATGTTGCATGTAACAAAAAGCCACTGTGGGTGAATTCCCCTGTGGGGATTCTTGTCATGGCAGCAGCCACCATTCTGAATATTTGAGCCACAGCGGGGTTATTGTAGCTTGTCGTTACCTGCGAACACAGTGAGGGTGGGTTGCTGGGGGTTGTTAACCACCTCAGCAACCCACCCTCGCACATAACGACAAGCTACAGCACACCCCAGCCATGGCTCGAATGTTCAAAAAGGTGGCTGCCACAGCAACAAAAAGCCCTGTGGGGAAATACCCCTGCAGTAGCTTCTCATTACTTGTGAATCAGGTCATTGACTTGCCCCATTCCAGAACAATTTTTTCCACTCATTTCAAGTTGCTTTAACAACCACTAGCTCCCCATTGCGCTAGCAGTGGGTCCTGCTGGTGTGTGGGCAGTGTAGGCTACTGCCCTAGGATTATATAACACTTAATAAATATATAACACTATGGGCCAGTTTGCATGTTATGATAAACCACGGTGGGTTGGTTGTTCCTTCACTAACCTGTTACTTCTGACAGACTATCAGGCTTGCTGTGGCTTGTTTCCCCCTTGGTCCTTCCACTCGCTCCTGGTACATATCCCATGGGCCTATGCAGCATAAATGCACTTGTTAGTGGAGTAGACTTTATTTTGTAGATTTTTTTTCACCTTTTTGCGCAAAGTTAACTTCAAAACAGGTTTTTTAAAAACTTTGGGGAGATTTGTGCTGCAAATTTGCGGAAATCTCCTGAAGGTGGGGATAAAATAACCTTAAATCTGTGCAAATTTCCCTGAAGGTGAAAAAAAATGGTGTCACTGTCTAGTGAGATGACAAATTGGGGGAGTAAAACTAGTGTCATTTCAAGACATAATAGAGAGGAATATTGTTAGCAAGATCACGAGGAGTGACTAGGTTTTTTGCTGTTCTTGCCAGGCGGCTCTGTAGCCCTTTCTGACAGCCGTGCTCAAAGTATTGTATCGGGTTCACATGTCATGACAAGCCATTCTGAAAACAACCCAAAAACAAGCCGTGGGTTCTCAGGGTGACTTGTGCATGGTTAAGAAACCATGCTGGGGAAACCATGTCAGGTTTGGATGTCACAACAAGCCACCCTGAAACAAGAAAGGCTGACAACTCACCATGGGTGGTTGCGTTGTGCGAACCAAGTCTATATGTCTTATAGTGTTATATACTGTATTTTAGATGTTATATAATCCTAGATTGTTATAAGAAGTGGGCAATGTAAACTCGTTTTACTTCTATAGAAGACAGAGCAAGAAGCTTTTATTGGTAGACAAATAAAGCTTTATTTGATTGCCTGGTGAGCTGAAAACTAACTACACATTTGTTAATTTTTGGAAGATGTTTTTGTACTGATGTGTTAGTGTAACAGGGAATGAAGACGGTAATGGCCTTTTCTGCATAATAGTGAAAACTGCAATTTAATAAACGAACATCTTGCACTTCCTTCGGTATCTCAAAAAAGCACCTATATTTAGGTTTTGGTAATATGCATGTTTATTTAAATTGAAATAATCACGCAATTAAGACAGGTAATTTATAGCCAATGATTGTTTCATCACTTGGCAGACATTATTGTATTCAATATATGCTTGAAACCTTACCAAGTTGCTTAAAATGTTGCCAATATTCCCCACCTATATGGTGTATTTTGATGGGATGGGATGGGAGGGTTTTTCTCCAAATCAACATGCTCTCTGACACCTGGTGGTAGAAAGTGAGAATGGGTGTGAATGTGTGACCACTTTCTACCCATTTAGGGCCGGCTCCAGTGTTAGATGTCAGACCATTCTGACATGAAAACTAGTAAGCTCGGCTATTTCTCCTGTTTATCTGTTTATATACTTTAAGGGAAAATGGTCAAAGACACAAGCAGAGAAAAATATTTATTGAATATATTTTTGAGTTACCCATCTTCTGTGAGCTCCGCTGACCTGCCCCATTCCAGAAACAAGCTTCCTGCTTGTTTCCAGTTTTTTCAGGAATTGCTAGTAGGATACTGCCCCCTGTATTTACACTAAATCTAAATGAATCCCCCAAACCCAAAATATGTAACACAGCATCAAATCCAAATAATACATCCTGACTATAGCAGCCTTTCACTAATCTAAGCATAGTCTCTCAAAGGCAGCCAAAAAGGGATGGTTATAGAGCACTTCTCAAAGATGCTTCGATCTTGAAGAGAATTAAAGGTCAAAGAGTGGTGTCTAACCATAACCTCTTCATAGAGGTATGCAAATAGTGTTGTACCATGGGCATTCTGAAAATCAGGTGAGATATAGGAACAAGTAATTCTCTAAATACGGAGTGTTCAAGCTGTTTGACTTTTAGTCCAAACCAATATATTGAATTGAGTAAGAAAGTGAGCCTGTATTTCATTTCAGGTTTTGAGATTTATACTTGTAATAATTATACAGGTCAGTATACTATTTTGGAAGTAAATATCTCTTATTTGCAATAGATAATGATTTTTCTTCTTCTTCTCCAGCCTCTAAGTAGAAGTTTGAATGCTGATGTTCCAGAGCAACTTATAACTCCTCTAGTTTCTTTGGGTCACATTTCCATGTTGGCACCAGACCAGTTTGCATCACCAATGAAATCTGTAGTTGCAAATTTCATTGTAAAAGATCTCCTAATGAATGACAGGGTAAGGTTGAGTATAATATAATGAAAGTTGAAGCCATATGGGGAGAATGAAGAAATGTTATGTAAATATCTGATATAACCCTATGGGAAGAATGCAAAGTATATTAAAATCCTTTTTTAAATTAAGATCTTTTTTGCATTTTTTCTTTGAACTGCTTTCAATCTTGTATCTATCTTTGCAGTCTACAGGTGAGAAAAACGGGAAATTATGGTCTCCAGATGAAGAGGTTTCTCCAGAAGTTCTAGCAAAGGTAGTTTAATATCTTGCCTTTAGTTGTGAGGTGTAGGGATTTCCTACAAAAATATACGCCAGTGTTAAGGTTATTCATCATTAGTATAAGCTACATAGAGTGACCTTTGTAACATCTTAGCTTGTGAAGAAATTAAGTTTTGGTATTCTTTAATTAGGGGCCACGGTGGCTTAGTGGTTAAGACGCTGAACTGCAAACCGGAAGGTCGGCAGGACAGCAGTTCGAGACCTGAGTGCCGCGTGACAGAGTGAGCTCCCGTCTTCAGTCCCAGCTCTTGCCAACGTAGCAGTTCGAAAGCAAGAAATTGCAAGTAGATAAATAGGTACCGCTTTGGCGGGAAAGGTAACAGCGTTCCGTGCACCTCAGTGTTCAGTCATGCCGGCCACATGACCACGGAAGCATCTTCGGACAGCGCTGGCTCTTCGGCTTAGAAATGGAGATGAGCACCACACCCTAGAGTCAGACACAACTGGTTGGGGACACCTTTACCTTTACCTTTTTTATTCTTTAATTAGAAAAACTATTTTCCCTTCAAAGGTCTATGTGGAATTAATTTTGTACCAAATTGCTAATTTATTTCTCTTATACATGTGATACACTTCTGTGATGTTGGCCTGTTACTTTACTAAGAAATAGAGCTAGTTATTTTTATTTCTCATTGTTAAACATGTATAGTTCTTATGTTAAAAGAGAACAGAAAACGTAAGTAAATATATAGCTGCCCTAAGTTTTAAATCAGTCACTTGGGGGCAATCTACATTACAACTTTAAACTGGTTTCAAACCTGTTTTTAGCGATTACGGCTACCAAATACAGGAATTCTGGGAGTTGTAGCTCTAGGAAGAGGGGCCGCTTGGGCAGAGGACAGGGGTCTCTAGCAAAGAATTCTCAGTACCCTCATGAAACTGCAGGATCCCTTTAGAGAAACCAGTTTGAAACCAGTTTAAAGTTGTAATGTAGATTGCCCCTTGCATTTAATTTTTTAGAAAGCTTTAAGGTTTAAACAAAACAGAATTCTATCAGACCTGTCTAAATAACCAATTCACATTTTTTTCAGTTGTCTTTTCCATAGTTCAGTACACAAATACACACTCAGATAAATAATACAGCAATTTAACTGAAGTTGTGACAAGCATGGTACAAAAATGTTCATCCTCTTTTCTCCCATCTCATTTACGTGTAATGCCCTTGCATGAATGTTTCTCTCTCACACACATGCGCACGTACACATTTCTCTTATTCTGAAATCGAAGATGAATTTAATTTTTCTCAGACCAGTTGTTATTTCTGTATAGAACTAACTCTCAAACAATAACTAATTGAAGTAAACTAGACATCTTTACAATGCTATTATGAATATCAGTTATTTGTTTTTATCTACTAATAGGTTCAAGCAATTAAACTCCTAGTACGTTGGCTCTTGGGTATGAAAAACAACCAGTCAAAATCTGCAAATTCAACGCTCCGGTTATTATCAGCTATGCTAGTCAGTGAAGGGGACTTGACAGAACAGAAGAGAATCAGGTAAAACGTCTTCAAAAATTCTCAGTGGTTTCCTCTAGGAATGTTCGTATTTATGTGCCAATCTAGCAAGGAACATCCGCACATGAAAGTGAGAGTTCTACATGTGGATTCCTTTGTTAGATTTCGAATAGTAGATGTTGATTGGATGTCAAACATTCAGTGTAATACTCACTCCCACTTCACACAGTGTGGTTGGGATGAGCATTCCAATCTGTCTTGCAGTCTGAATAGGAAAATACATTATTTTAAAAGGACTGAGTAGTGTACACCTCTGCCTCTGAAGAATAATTTTAAAGCTGTTTTTAAGGCTCATGTAGGAAAAAAAGCATAGTCCATCATGTGATGTTCTCTATAGTTCAGACTGAAAAGAAATGAAGGCTGTGTAGAAGCAGTACTTTGTATTCTGAATCCTAACCAATAGTGTAAGAATTGTGCCACTTGTGGCTGAAATGGCACCCTGAGGATAACAAGGTGCTTGCCATTTAACACCCACCAAGCTACTGTTTTGGGTGCCATTTTTATTTTGTACATTTTGAGAGCTGTATCATCCTGACACTATATATACCAAGTCCTGGCAGAGATGTAAGCTGTCATCAAGGTATAAATTGCCCCTTGTACTGGGATTTTCCTCCCCATTCCCACAAGCCATCTCAGAAGCTTACTCAAGATCAGGCTCAAGTCTGCAAAGCATAACAGTGAATGATCTAACAAAAAAGCCAAAGTTGCTAATGAATGCCTGAAATGTTGTGTCAATGTGTAATCTCTTACAAGGTAATTTTTAGGGTAGTCAGCTAGAAATCATGTTATTTGTGTAATGTATTGGTTAGGATTTTCACAGTGCTCATGCGTATTTAGACACAACTGTGATTTCTGAGAGAGAGGAAGAATTATTTTCTTTTGTATGCAGCAAATCTGACATGTCCCGTCTACGACTGGCTGCTGGCAGCGCCATAATGAAACTTGCACAGGAGCCCTGTTACCATGAAATTATAACCCCAGAGCAATTCCAACTCTGTGCACTGGTCATTAATGTAAGTAACCATCTTTGAAGTGGTATGAAGGGGACAGTTAATTAAGGTAGGGCACATTCCCTACCATAAAACTTCTATTCAGGCTAGGATTATGTGTTTTCCTTTCTTTAAACATTGTAGGTACTGCACTGTATGTAAACATATATCTTAGAATTGTTTATGAGAGTTTCTTAACCCATGTAGCTTGTTTTGGCTGCTCAGTTGCACTTACACTGTTTTTTCCTCTTGCAGGATGAATGTTACCAGGTGAGACAGATATTTGCTCAGAAGCTGCATAAGGCCCTAGTAAAATTACTGCTCCCATTGGAGTATATGGCAATATTTGCACTGTGTGCCAAAGACCCCGTAAAAGAAAGGAGAGCACATGCAAGACAGTGCTTGCTTAAAAATATAAGTATACGACGAGAGTATATTAAACAGAATCCTATGGCCAATGGTTAGTAAATTTGCTTACAAATAAAATTTTCTCTCATTATATTTTGACTCCAAATACTTGTTTTAGTTATGTGCAAGAATAAAGCAGTAGTTATGTTTATATACGTTTTGATATGTCATTCCCTAATTCTTTATTAATGAAATAATTTAAATAACTTTACAATATTTTTATTGTACAGTTGTATTGCTTATTTGCATAATAGCAAACAGTGAAATCTCTGGTATTCAGTATTGTGTTTTCTGTATCTAGGTTGCTTATGAAACTTTTATATCATGTTATTCCAGAAAAGCTGTTATCTCTGCTGCCTGAATATGTGGTACCATACATGATTCACTTGCTGGCTCATGATCCAGATTTTACAAAACCTCAAGATGTTGATCAACTTCGTGATATCAAAGAGTACGTGTCATACTACATTAGATATTTGACAAACTGGATACAAATTGTTGCTTTTGATGTGGGGGAGATATGTTTGGACATCAGAACACAATTTGTTTTTAAGGAGAAAGCAGTATTTGACTGGGTTTGGACATCACGATAACCCACAATGGGTTAAATAAGCCACCATGGCTTATTTAACCCTCCGTGGGTATTGTGTTGTCTGTTGGGACTTTTTAAATCCACGATGGCTTATTTGGCCAAAATAAGCCACTCTGATAATGCACGGTCTGTGGTAAGGGTTATTTAACCCACCATGGGTTATCGTGTCATCTGGCACTCAGCATGGTTTATTCCAATCACCTACAGAGTTGGCTGGTAAGAGCAGCCAAAACTGCTGCGGCCGCTCTGCTGCAGTCTGGAGTCATCCATACATTTGACCAGACCAGACCTGCTTAGCTTTAGCAGTAGAACTGCATCATGTGTCTTGGAGGCCATTCTCTAGGCAAAGCTTATTTTCTGAAAAATGCTGCAACAGCAGGCATGAGCACCCTGTTGCAGGATGCAGATTGGTTCCCATGATGGCTGTTTGTTTTTGGTGTTCAGGGTAGTTGGATTACCAACTAAAATTTTCATTTCCAAATTCCCAGGCTCTGCTAATTCGGGAGGACTTCACTCCATGTGGAGTCCCTAACTAAACTTCCAGACTATATTGACCCAAGCTCAGCACTCACTTCTGCAATTTATTCCATCCCGTTACTCTCTAGAACTCCTAAGATATGCTTCCTGTGGCTTCCAGTGTCCTCCTTTTGCTCTAATTTAGAGGGGGGGGAAGTGCCTAGTTTATAATGTAAAGTCATGCAGTATGGGATTGCTGGACATAAAATGTAGAGATTGAAGGGAGGTACTGTCAGACTCAAATATGCCTTTAGGAAAAGCGTTAGTGTTTATATGTGTTTCCTGGTATTTGTATTTCATTAGGTGCCTGTGGTTCATGCTGGAAGTCTTAATGACAAAGAATGAAAATAATAGTCACGCCTTCATGAAGAAGATGACAGAAAGTATCAAACTTACACGGGATGCACAGTCTCCAGATGAGCCAAAGGCCAATGAAGTAAGAAATGTGGAAAGAGAAGGGTTTCGAAGTCAGTTATTGAACAAGATGGACAGAATACTTCAGAGCAAGCACTAAGCCAGAATCTCTCATTTCTCTCCAGAGATAATTTTAGTTGTAAGCATTTTGTGTTAGCAATCTCACCTTACAAAAAACGTTTATCTATAGTTGTCATGAAATAGGGCTAAATTGGAAATAATTCCCATAGAAGGGGAACAGTGTGTACGTGTGCTGCTGGGACTGACAAGCATACTGTAAAAGTAGGAACGTAGGAGAACTATTACTGGGCTCTTCTAGAAGGGTACTCATGTCTGTCTGCTGCAGCAAAAACAACTGGTCTTGTGGTACCTTAAAGACTAACCTATTTATCAAGTTAAAAGAATCTTTTAAATCAGTAGCCATCTGGCGTGTTTGTATAAGTTAGAAAATAAGCCAGTACTTGTACCAGGAGGTAATGAGCTGGTTTGTACCATCTCTGCAGCCACCCCTGCCACCTGGGTTCAGACAGCACAACAAATCACAGCAACCCCCTACCGGGAGATGAATATTCAAAATGGCTGCCCGCATGTGGTGTGACCCACCATGGTTTAAATAAACCATGGTGGGTTGCAGTGATCATGCAAACCAGGTCAGTATATCTGTGGGGACTGCTGGGTTGTTGTTGTTTTTAAAAAAGCATAAAACAAATCCTTAAAATAGCTGGCTCATTGATTTCTGGGTATGATGGGGTTAGCATAGCCTTTTGTTCTCATTTAAAATTGCAAAATAATTCCCAAAGTGCTGTAATCATTTTCCCCCCTCAGAAACTCTATACTGTATGTGATGTGGCCCTGTGTGTAATCAACAGCAAAAGCGCTTTATGTAATGCAGATTCTCCAAAGGATCCTGTATTGCCAACCAAATTTTTTACACAACCTGAAAAGGTAATTTTGTGAAATAATGAAAATAAATCTTTGGCTTTATTTTCTGCTTAGGCATAGCTTCAAGATAATTATCTAAATACTGTCCTGTCTTCTTCTCCAATGAAAGAACACTACTAAATGTTTGTTGCATTTTGTACATGTTCAGGAATATTGAGTATTTATCTGTCTTCACTAGATTATTTTATAAATGCCAAGCCAAAGAAATAAATTTTCTGCGTGCTATGTGGGATAATGAGCACTCTCTGTATAGGCCAGTTATATAATGCAGAAGCTGGATAAAATATTAGTAACTCACAGTGTAGCACTTACTTTTTCTTTTAGAATATCCTTTAGATTAGAACCTTGGGTTCCTGAATTGTATCCTGAAAATATTTTTTTTAATATTAAAATATTAAGTTAAAACAAGTTTTCCTTAAGTTTAGCATGAAAAAATAAGTAACTTCTTTCCTTCTTTTCCTTGAAGGATTTTTGCAATGACAGGAATTATATTTCAGAAGAGACTAGAGTTCTTCTTTTAACGGGAAAGGTACTGTTTGTGGTCCTAGTTCTTGATTTAATATGTCACATTGATAACCATCAACTCTTTCGGGTTTTTGAGAAATAATAAAATGGAATATACAGTTGACTGAATGAAGTACAATCTGCAGCCTGTTTAGGCTGCAATTATATGCACACTTACCTGAAAGTAAATCCCATTGAGTTCAGTGAGACTTGCGTCTGAGTAAACATGCTTAGGATTGCACTGTTATAATTACTTGCATGTCCACTTAAACACGTTTAGCCTTCTTGATTTCAGTTGAACTAATGCAGCTGATTTGTGGATTGTGTCCTAACTTGGCAACGTTCCTACGATAGAACAGTGATGTTCATTTTCATGTGGAGGGTGTGAACACTCGTACATTTCTTATAAGGAGTGAACACGTTCCATGGTTTTGTAGTATGTACGCTGTGTTAATTTTAGAATTCCAGTCCACAGTTTTTTTGTACTTTCTGCTCCTGTACTTAAATCGCAGAGTGCAGTTTAATGCAATCTAAGAGAAAATAATCCTGGGGCAATTTGCAACTAGATCATTCAGGCACGTTTGAGCTTGCTCTGATCTTGGAGGGGAAGACCAAGGTCTTGCAATATAGCCCCAGGTTTATATTGAGTTTGCTGTGCTTATAGCAGAGTATGCATGTTCAGGAATTTACACAGGACTGGTGGCAGCTGCAGCTGTTTAATGATATATGCATGTGCCTTATAGAACCAGGTTCAAGGAGCCCATTTACTGGCTAATACTGTTGTACTGTTTTCACTAAAAAGGAGAAGCGTTTTAAATCATATTCTGTAAATTGTCTGTATTTATTTCAACTTAAATAAGCTTACTCTTGTACATTTTAGCCTAAACCAACTGGTGTATTAGGTGCGGTAAATAAACCTTTATCTGCAACTGGAAGAAGACCATATATCAGAAACACAGGATCAGAAACTGGAAGCAATAATAGTGTAAACTCAGAGTTGAGCTCTCCTACAGGAAACAGATCAAGGTACACTGCTTTTCAGTAATATAATTCAGATTTTAAAACAGGCTCTTATGTTAAGAGATATTTCCTCTCAATATGGGATTGTACTGTAATCACCTGTATGTGGGATTGTGTTTTCTGTTGATGTTGTTTCATTTTCCTAAACTAATTTAGAAATTAAGAGGTTGTAAATTGCCCAGCGTCGTACAGGAAATTGATTACAGAGATACAAATAATATTTGGAACTCTTGATTCATCTTACAGGCATTACACTGCATATGCAACTCTTCTACATTCTTAATCAGATTTTTTTTAATCTCAAAGAAATATTTTCTGATATAATAATACTGATAAGTCCCTAACTAACTTGACATTACAATAGGTATAACAGATGCAATACAACTGATTGCTCCACTGCACAATATCTATAACCTGCAATCTAAACTACTGATGCTTATGCATAGGAACATTATTCCAAATACTTTAATGAAGGTAACCCACCAATTAGTTATTTATCCCAACCCCTAATCCTGAGCTGAAACCTGCTTAATCCTTTATGCTACTTTGGCCATAGCATCCAGTGTTAACAGCCTCATGACATCTTAGAATAGGCCAAAAGTATATTCTTAAATTTTGTTCAGTCGTGTCCGACTCTTCGTGACCCCATGGACCATAGCACGCCAGGCCTTCCTGTCCTGCGCTCTCTCCCGGAGCGTACTCAAGTTCATATTCATTGCATCGGTGATGCTATCTAGCCATCTCATCCTCTGCCGTCCCCTTCTCCTTTTGCCTTCAGTCTTTCCCAGCATCAGGGTCTTTTCCAGAGAGTTTTCTCTTCGCATTAGGTGGCCAAAATATTTCAGCTTCAGTATCTGTCCTTCCAATGAGCACTCAGAGTTAATTTCCTTTAGGACTGACTGATTTGACCTCCTTGCAGTCCAGGGGACTCGTAAGAGTCTTCTCCAGCACCACAGTTCGAAAGCATCAATTCTTCGGCGCTCAGCCTTCCTTATAGTCCAGCTCTCACAGCCATACATTACTACTGGGAAAACCATAGCTTTGATTAGACGGACCTTTGTCGGCAAGGTGATGTCTCTGCTTCTTACTATGCTGTCTAGGTGTACCATAGCTTTCCTCCCAAGGAGCAAGCGTCTTTTAATTTCATGGCTACAGTCACCGTCTGCGGTGATCTTGGAGCCCAAGAAAGTAAAATCTGTCACTGCTTCCATTTCTTCCCCTTCTATATGCCAGGAAGTGATGGGGCCAGATGCCATGATCTGAGTTTTTTTAATATTGAGGTTCAAACCAGCTTTTGCACTCTCCTCTTTCACCCTCAACAAGAGGCTGTTTAGATCCTCTTCACTTTCTGCCATTAGGGTGGTATCGTCTGCATATCGGAGGTTGTTGATAATTCTCCCGGCAATCTTAATTCCGACCTGTGATTCATCCAACCTGGCGTTTCTCATGATGTACTCTGCATATAAGTTAAATAAGCAGGGTGACAATATGCAGCCTTGTCGTTCTTAATCTCATCTGCTTCTGTTAGGTCCCTGCCTTCTTTGTCCTTTATCATGCCCGTCTTTGCACAAAACGTTCCCTTGAGATCTCCGATTTTCTTGAAGAGATCTCTAGTCTTTCCCATTCTGTTGTTTTCCTCGATTTCTTTGCATTGTTCATTTAAGAAGGCCTTCTTGTCTCTCCTTGCTATTCTCTGGAACTCTGCATTCAGTTGGATATATCTTCCCCTTTCTCCCTTGCTTTTCGCTTCCCTTCTTTCCTCAGCTACTTGTAAAGCCTCATCAGACAGCCACTTGGCTTTCTTGCCTTTCTTTTTCTTTGGGATGGATTTTGTTGCTGCCTCCTGAACAATGTTACGGACCTCCATCCATAGTTCCTCAGGCACTCTGCCTATCAGGTAATCCCTTCAATCTATTCCTCACCTCCACTGTATATTCATAAGGGATATGATTTAGGTCATACCGGAATGGTTTAGTGGTTTTCCCTACATTCTTCAATTTAAGCCAAAATTTTGCAACAAGAAGCTCATGATCTGAGCCACAGTCAGCTCCAGGTTTTGTTTTTACTGACTGTATAAAGCTTCTCCATCTTTGGCTGCAAAGGACATAAACAATCTGATTTCGATATTGGCCATCTGGTGATGTCCACGTGTAGAGTCGTCTCTTGTGCTGTTGGAAAAGAGTGTTTGCTATGATCAGCGTGTTCTCTTGGCAAAACTCTATTAGCTTTTGTCCTGCTTCATTTTGTACACCAAGGCCATGCCTGCCTGTTATCCCGGTGATTTCTTGACTTCCTACTTTAGCATTCCAATCCCCTATGATGAAGAGGACATCTTTTTTTGGCAAGTTCTAAAAGGTGTTGTAGGTCTTCATAGAACCGATCAACCTCAGCTTCTTCAGCCTCAGTGGTTGGGGCATAGACTTGAATTACTGTGATGTTGAATGGTTTGCCTTGGATTCGTACTGAGATCATTCTATCGTTTTTAAGATTGTACCCCAGTACTGCTTTTCCCACCCTTTTGTTGACTATGAGTGCTACTCCATTTCTTCTAAGGGATTCTTGCCCACAGTAGTAGATATGATGGTCACCTGAATTAAATTCGCCCATGCCTCTCCATTTGAGTTCGCTGATTCCCAAGATGTCGATGTTCAGTCTTGCCATCTCATGTTTGACCACCTCCAGCTTACCTTGATTCATGGATCTGACATTCCAGGTTCGTAAACAATATTGTTCATTACAGCATCGGATTTTCTTTTCACCACCAGACACATCCACAGCTGAGTGTCCTTTCGGCTTTGGCCCAGCCGCATCACTCTTTCTGGCGCTACTTGGAAATTCCCTCTGCTCTTCCCCAGTAATATATTGGACACCTTCCGACCTGAGGGGCTCATCTTCCGGTGTCATCTCTTTTAGCCTTGTGATACGTTCCATGGGGTTTTCTTGGCAAGAATACTGGAGTGGGTTGCCATTTCCTTCTCCAGTGGACCACATTTTGTCAGAACTCTCTGCCATGACCTGTCCATCTTGGGTGGCCCTGCACAGCATAGCTTATGGCTTCATTGAGTTACACAAGCCCCTTCGCCACAACAAGGCAGTGATCCATGAAGGGGATTAGTAGGCTACAAATAAATTACTTAAATTACTAGGCTACAAATAATTATACTGTTGATACAATGAATACCACCATCTAAATCCTTTCTATTATACAATTCTTTAGAATATGTTTTACGTAGTAGCAGTATTATATCAATTGGGATTTAGATAAAGCTTGATTGTCAGTTGAAAAATTTTCTCAAGAAAAATGAGAAACATTTTCTCATTTACTCTTACTCATGTGGAGTCTCAAACCACATAACAGATTAAGTGCTTGTGTAAATTTATATGGAATGTGTATTTCAGGGCTAACTTTGAAACTGAGTGCCTGTAATGCAGAATAGAATTTCTAAAAGACAACCTGCACTTTCAGTATTTGAGTCTGCTGTAGTTGTGGAGATAATGAATTTGAAAGTTAAGGTCACAGTTCAGCACAGAGGTAGGTACACTTAAGGCCATTGAAACCAATACATTTAAGTTCACCTGATTCTGTGCTAGACTGTGATCTAAATAAAGTCTGAGTTCATACCATTGTATTAGCTCAAAAGTGAAAGCTTTGGAGGTGGAAGAACTTGGACCAATCCTAATTTGGTCCTTTAAATTTTTTTTGAAGCAGAGCTATCAACTTCCAAATACATCTTATTCAGTTCTTTTCCTTTTGAGTTGTTAATCAATTAGATTGAAATAGAGGAAATACATTTGTGGTTAACATAGTTACAAAGAAAAGCAGATGTACATTGAGGTTTTTTTTTAAATTCCTCCAACAGAGAGCAGAGCTCAGATATATCAGAAATTGGTGTCAGTGAAAATGATGAAAACCCAGTGAGAATTATTTCTGTCACTCCAGCAAAAATCGAACCTGTAAAGAATAAGGTATGGTTGATATTCTTATTCCATTTTTTGCCTTCTTATGGCAACACACTCAAATTTAATAATGCTGATAACTTTCCTGACATGTGGGAAGAAGGCAGGTGAGCAGCTTAAAGCAAGATTTTTCTTATTTGAATGAGAGAAAATCAGTTATTTTGCTTTAATATCTTTTGATGCCAGTTGAACTGGTGTTGAATATGAGACAGGAAGAAATGTTTAAGTATGTGAAGTAATATTATGCAAGGACTAGTTATGGCCAACATTTAGTGGTTGTCTCTGGTTTGTTTCATGTCCATAATGCTTTGAGTTTGGTGATCTAATTTGTTTTGAGTAGAAAACATGAGCCACTACAATATAGTAGATAGAATATTGGACTTAGACCAGTGGGACTTGGGTTCAAATCCATGTTCAGCCATGAAGCTCATGATCTCTTAGCCACCTATCTCATTAGTTGTGAGGATAACATGTGTTGTGGGAGCACCATATGTGCTGCCCTGAGCTCCTTTGAAAGAAAGGGAAGATAAATACACAATTTAAATAAATAAAGTCACAGAACACGTTAAATTGGGATCAGAATAAACTTAACAGAGAGGTATTCGATCACTTAAAAAGTAACTTTTTTCAATTGATATATTTAATTCCTTCTGATTAGGAGGAGAAATGCAAACAGTCTGCCACACTCAAGTGGAAAGGTGTTCGCAATAGGCTGGTACAGGCATCACAGACAGAACATTGTGGTTAAGGGAACAGTTTGTCGGATCCCATATGGTTCCCTCCTTGGCGCAAATTTCCCCTGCCAACTTTAATATGGTTATGGTTCATGTTGGCCCTGACCTTAACCCATAGTTAATGCTAATCAGGATTTGCCGTTCAACCAGGTGTTTGGAAACCACATCGAAACCTGTTGAAGTTCCATTATGACATCTCCGAATCCTGGTTTATGTAATATCTTACAAGCACACTATTGGAAATGACCTGGTTTGGAGATGAGAATTCCTGTTTTCAGCAATAGATCTCCTTGGATTAATTATGCTGTGGTGCTTGCCAAGGAGGTTGCTGTAATTGCCCTTGAAAATGTAGTTCTAAGATGCAATGACTTTTTCTTCTCTAGGAGATTAACTCCGATCAGGCAACGCAAGGAAATGTTAGCACTGAACGTGGGAAAAAAAGAACCGCAACAGCAGCTGGAACAGAGAATATTCAGCAAAAAACGGAAGAAAAGAAAACGGATGAAACAGGACAACCAGCGCCTCCCAAACCCAGAAGAGGGCGTCCACCCAAGTCTGAATCTCAGGGCACCACAGCAAAAAATGCTGAAACAAGTAAATCATCTGGTAGAGGGCGAAAAAGGGCACCACCAAGTCAAGAAGGTCCAGGAGGTTTAGAGGCAAGTAATGCTAAAGTGCCAAAACAGCAAGACACAGCGAAAAAAACAATACCAGCACAAAGACAGATTGATCTACAAAGGTAAACACTAATTTTTTCTTTGAGAATATGAATTTTCCTTAGCACACATGTTTAGATTCTGTTTTGTGAGAATGGCAACCCTTAAATGGTTTTTTTTTATTTTCCTAGGCTAATGTTTATGAATGCCAGAGGCAAGGAGTGTGGAAGGCAAAAACTCTTATTTTAGTCATTTAAAAGTGTGTGTTTCTCTCCAGGTGACATGGAAAGTTCTGATAAGTAGACAGAAGGTGGTGGGTGGCTCTTTGAGATTTGCCCTTACCAGAATCAAAAGAAGCAACCATATGAGCAGCCCCTTTCCCTTCTTGTTAAGAATGGTAGGCAACGGGAAGCCCGGATGTGCAATCCCCCCTCCCCCTGAAGTTATCCCTTGCCATTATGTGGCTCCATTGTTTCTTCCATTTAGTTTGAGATACAGGGAAAAAGTCCCACCCACACACCCAGTGTAAACAACAGTAGAAGGTTGGGTGGATTTGCTTACTTTTATGCTCCTCAGCTGTGCACAAGCCAAGGCACAGGCAAATCTGAGTAAACATCAGAGTATGGGAAGAACGCTGTCAAAATTTCTGTTGTTCATAATTAGGGGAGGTATTAGACTCCTTTGCCCATGTTTGATTCCCACTTAAAACAAATGGGCAGAGCTAATGTTTAGTTCCACAAATCCCCTCACTAGGGGTGACTGCTCCTCCCGTTGGGCGAAGAACTCTGAGGAGGAAGAGGTCTCTGTATTGGAATTAAGAGAAACTCCTTTGGTGAACACAAAGAATGTGGAGAGGGTCAGAGTTGGCTTACACTTCCATGCAGGGAGCAGGGCTCACATATTTCTTGCTGGCAGTTCCTCAAATGTACAAGGAAGAGCTGCAGCCTGGACACTCCATCCAGTCTTGGCCACAGAAGCAAGGAGGGGGCGAGCTGAGGTCACTGTGTCAGACTACTGCTTTTCTTCCCAGTGTATCTGAAGCACTTGGCTCCTTATTCTTTGGCCTTCTCCCTCCTCCCACCATCCCAGCCTTCCCCCTGTCCTCTTTTGTGTGTGTTTATTGCTGGGGATAGTAGAACTGAGATGGCCTGGCCTGTGGGTATGTGGCCAGAGTTTGTGTTGGGGCTGGGTTTCCCAGGGGCCAACAAGTGTGACGAAGCTGGATATGCCTTGTTACATTAGTAGAACATAATGGTAAGATTCCTTACGTGCACTGGCGGACTTGAGGAGGAGAGGGGTCAGTGGAAATGGTGGGCAGGCACAAATGATGGCTGCTACTAAGGCAAGCCAAAGTTTGTGGAACCATACCAGCATTGTTGGTCCTTCAGCCCTTGGTCAGTCGAAAATATGGCTTGTTGCTGGCCAAGTGGGGTTAGAACAGGAGTGGGCAGACTTCAGGTTTGTGGGAACTACTTTGTTTTTTATGAGAACCCTGAGATTCACTAACCAGAGACTGATGCAAAAGACATACAGCCAGCCCAGGAATTTGTTTTTGATTACCAGAACTGAATGTCACAGTCCTACACGCAAAATCATTCTTAGTTACTGCAAGTTTTCTTCATTTCAGTGGTATAATTTAGGGTGGGAGAGGAGTAATTTTATTGCTACTATTATCGGGTGTCAGAAATCCCTCACTCAGAGATCTACCAGTAGATCCATATATACCTTGTGCTTACCCTCTGGATCAGAAGGAGGAGTGTCAGCTACTTCATTGCTATGGCCTTCCCAGAGTATTGATTCTGGCTACTGATGGATTCCTCTGTTCGGAAGTAGCAACATCAACATGGGCGAAGCCTGCCCAAGAGTCCTTTGCTTTCTGAGCTCTGTGTCTCAGTCTGTATGGAGAAAAACAAAATGGTTGGGGTAGGTGGGACCAGATGATATGGGGAGAGGTGAGGCTTTGAGGCAAGCTCACACCCAGATGTCATCCAGCTCTCAGGAGGTCCAGGACCCCAACATGTTTAACACCAGTGCTTTACAGCAAGCTGTTTTTGGAGGGGGAAAAGAAAGGAAAGGTTCCTCCTGTGCAAGCACCAAGTCATTGCTGACTCCTAGAGGGACGCCGCTTTCACTGGCGTTTTCATGGCAGACTGTAGCGGGGTGGTTTGCCATTGCCTTCCCCAGTCGTTGGAGGGGGAGGGAGTTTCAAAATCAACAAAAAGTGTAAAATCCTACCAGGCATGTGCAGACCTGCATAAATTGTGACACACATCCCCCCAGCTGTTGCTGACAGACATGGCTACTAGGCTGTCTTGGGTGGGCAGGGGTCACAAGTTGCGAAGGCCTGACCTTGGGCATGCCTAAAGTAGCTCTTTGGATCCCTGTTCAAGATTGAGGAGGTATTTATCGCGTCTGGAATTGGGCTAGGAATCCTTCTAGCAATATCTCAGATGAAAGAAGCTGTGTTTTGGCTTACTTAAAAGCAACTATACATTTTATTTAACAGCAAAAAAATCTTTCTATAAAACACATTCATGCACATCTGTAAAGTACATTGATATCCCTTATGTTGATTGATGTTTCAAAGGGAGACAAGAAAAATCTCGTGCTGACCTATATAGACTTCCATTCTGAAAAGCTGAAATCGCCTTGTCTGAATTCAAAGGACAGAAGTGCAGTTCCTAGCTTGGTTTAGTTAGAATATTACTCCCAAATGATATTCCCGTTCTAACATTTTTCAGAAGCCAGGTGCTGGGAAGTGATGGAGATTCAGTGTTGGAGATAGAATCAAGTCCTGGATATTCTCCAAGTGAAATGGATCTCTTTAAACTTTGTGAGAGCAGCCAGGAAGACCCTGAGGATACAGATCTAACAGAGGGAGGCTTCCTAAAGGTGCAACAGGCAGCTTATACAGGGCTTTGTTGTTTGTTTGTATAATTGTGGGTGCTGGAAGGAGGTGGTTGCAGTCAGCTCTTGTATAAAAATGGCTGACGTTAAATGTTGGGCATTACAGGACTATTTCTATGTGTTAAAAATTTAGTTAAGTTAGACAATGGAAGTTGATAAACCAGGAGTACATAATACTGTCCTCCCCTTTGTTTGGCTACAACTCCACTGCTGAGTGTTTCTATACTCATGCTAAAGCATCTTTATGATCATTCACCTACATTGTTGGAGTGTGATAAAATATGCTTGTGCTTTGAATTTAAAATAATGCTTTCATAAAAAAATATTACTGAACCCACTATAAATTGGCTTCAATGATATTTGGATCAGTCCTTTATCTTCTGCAACACAGATGTCTTGGGTAAGACCGCAACTTGCAGCTCAATCCTATGCATGTATATTCAGAAGTTCTGTGTATTCCCAGGTAAGTGTGTATAGGATTGCAGCCTTATTGTAAGAAATCAAATATGCACTTTAAGGAAGCAGAGTTCATTTCCTGGTTGAACTTTCTTCAGCAAGTTTTTTTCTAAAAATTTTGTTTTCCTCCTCCACAAGGTAAAAAGAAAACTTCCTCGCAAAGGGAGGAAAGGAGGGCCAAATGAAGGCATGCTCCAAGCTTCTGCAAAAACCAAGAAACTTCCTGTATAGGAACTGAAAATACTTCAGATCACACAGCTTTCTGCTCTGAAAACAGAAGGAAAACTCTGCTTCCCTTTCAGATAAAATTAATCTGCAGAAACTCTTGAGAGGCTAAAAGCATCTGTACTTATTTCCCCAGAGACTTTTTTTATGAAAAGTCAATAATTAAGCAAATTGCTTAACACTTGATTCCAGTTTCTGCATATCTGGAGTTTAAAAGTGTTTTACTCCATTAATTTTCATGCTGCATTTTTTAAAGAAGTCAGAGTGAAGTCCTTACAGCATTGTTAAAAATTATTAGACTTAGAACCAGATATTGCCCATCCTCTTTTCAAGAAAATATAGAAGCCTACTGAATGAATTTTAATCCAAGACACAAGGAAAATACCTGAATTCTCATCAGCTTTTCTTTTGGAGACTCTTATGTATAATTCTTTCCAGCAAAATAAGATGTACAGATTTTGGTTCCTGCTATGAAAAGTCACATAGTGACAATTTTTATACATGTTGCTTTCTGACTTTTATCAGAGTAGGAGACTAATCACTTAAGGATTGATTTGCAAGTAGACATTTCATCTTTTTTTCATTTCCCCCTCCATTTTAGTTTAATATAATTTGCAATAAATGTACATATTGTTGGTTGTTTTATAAAAACATATATCACTTCTAAGTGGGTTTACTCCTGTGGTTCTGTTGGAATATTCTAAATTTTAATGGAGTAAAGACAGCCCAGACTTTGATTTTATAATGTTTGTCACCAGATTTTTATTATTGATGTAAAAAATCAATTTTTAAAAATAGTTGGACTTTTGGCAGCTTTGTAAGGAAAGTTGGAAATGTTTAGGATTGTTCTCAATTTTAAGCATTGTGCTGATTGAAAGTAAGTCTGTTTCATGTTTTTATCTTCCTGTCCCAGCTCATTTTTTCATGTTTAATTTAGAAGATTTGCATCAATATTGATTTTTCCTGGCATTGTTCAGCAGAGTGTACACTTTTATGTACACATGATCATATTTAAGTTTGTTGCATAAAATAAATGCTTCTAGGTGTCATTTGGTATCTTTTTAAAAAAAAATTAAGACACATAATTTCTGCTTTGCCCCTTTTCTGCAAAGTATCTCTGCATATGTGTAGGAAAATCTGCTGCTGCCTAAACATTGATGCTGGCATATAAGATTTTGACACTTCTCAGGGGTCATGGTCTGGCAGCAGACAAAGATGGCGGAATAAATTAATAGCTCCCCGATAGACTGGATTTCTTACATTCAAGATAGAAACAAAACAGGCAGTGATCAACTAAATCAGGCATATATCCACCTGGATATGGCAGCATAGAAAGATTCTGCAATACAAACAGAACCTCAGGTCATGTTTCTCACTGCAAGATTACTTCAGTGGTCCAGAAAGTTAAGAGAGTTCAATATGGCATGCAGCACTTTAGACACCAAAGTATACAAAAATGTCAGCGGAAACAACAGTAATGGTGGAGATTGTGGGTGCAAATGCAATTTATTTATAGTATTTTTATGCCACTCTTCAGCCAAAAAGCCTCCCATAGTGGCTTACATATAATCAGTTAAACAAGACAGTCCCTGCCCGCAGGCGTACAATCTAAGCACATGACACATAAGGAAAAAGGAAGGGGGATGGAAGAGGAAAAAATCCTTTTAGCAGGTCTGGGGGAATGGCTCTGCTCTCCTCATTTTCCTTGGTTCATCCTGTTGGTGTGGTTGCTGCTGGTGAGGGAGGAGGCGCTTTCATGAGGAAGGAGGCGCTTTCATGAGGAAGGTCTCCCACAGGGCTGGTGGACTGGCCCTGCTCTCCATCAATAAGATATGTAGTCAAGAAGTTTTGAAACTATTTCAGGGGAATTTGTTCTCTTGCGTATGTTTTGTTCTACCTGCTGAATCCCAGTCTTAAGTGTTCTTCTTAGTTTTGACTTTCAAAAATGTGGCTGACAAAATGGATGATACCAATTCCTTGCCAGCATAAATTTGGCCCATGAAGCTACACCATTTCATCCATTTTCATTACATTTTGAGGGCAACCTAATATTAACCCCAGTTGAAAAAATTACAAAACAGCCAATTGACATTTATTTGGCCAACATAAAATGTTATGAAGCCAAGTGTTGGTTGTAGGGCATTAACTGATGCATAATCTAGTCTTCTGTGACGCTGAGAAATTGAGACAGTGTAAATCCAAAAAGGTTGCCAAAATCACTCATCTCAAAAACCGAAATGTGCATTATTCAGAACAATGAAAGGTTTGTAACTATAGAAACAACCTCTGACACCTTAGAACAAGTCTTTATGGCTTCAAGTTTTATATCTGCTGTTTACATCAGCTTATTAAATATTTCTATTGTAGATGTAGTAGAGGCAAAATAGAGTTTCACGACCATTTTATAGGGCCAAAAGTATAACACCTGTTTATTGCCCTGAAATGTTGAGTCTAAAACTAGTAAAAAGAAAATTCGAGTTAAGTTATAGGTGCACCAAAAAATGGATGTAAACTAGTGAGAACTGTACTTCAAGGGAAAATCTTTAAACGTCTACATATCAGCTACTGGTTAACAAAATTTAAAATTCGGATGCCTTACAGATTTTATTGTGATTTAGAATTTTCAGGCATCATCTACTTAAGCAATTGTGGTGGAGGACTCAACATTTCATTGCTTTGGACATGATGGTTAAGAAATAAGAACACCTGTAATCAGAACCCATTCTGGAAATGCTGGCATTGTCTTCTGAGGACAGACCTTTCCTCAAGCTACGAATATTGTATTTTGTGAACATAAAATATTAATCACTGATCAGGGAAAGCAACGTGAGTTTACACTGGTGCTGATGTTTGGTTAGGCCTTTTGGTGAAAGGCCATGAAGACAGCAGCTACTGAATGATTTGTCAAGAATTGATTGACATTACAAGGGTTTCATACCCTGTGGAAGTTGGAGGGATAGATGGCATAGGTTTAAGATAACTTTTGGCGCAGATAACAGTCACTAAAAGTCATTTTCAAGGGGAGTTTGAAGACATTGATTCTGTTTACTTCAGAGATCTACCATGTTAATGACTGAGAAACAAGTTCTCGACTTTCGAAGAGGTAAATAAGTTGAAATCAAAGCATGGAACTGCTGACCTGGATTAAATAATACCCAAAATGGAACAATATTTTTCAGTATTACTAGTTGTATCCAGTGGTTGTAGGACACCGCAAATAAGCCCCACTGAATACACAGGCCACATTGTACAATAATTTTCCCTTGCCCTCCCTTCCATTACAACCCCAGAAAAGTCTAACATGGGCTGTCATGGATTGTAGTGGGAGTGAGGAATTCCCCTACATTGGGCAGAAGCACTTCATCTGAGGTACTCCCTGGTTTTAGGTGATTTCCCCCTGTACACAGATCATACTATTCAGGATACCCCTCTGACCCTACAGAGATAACTTCCAGAGGGCTTGGGGTGGTGGAATAATATTTGTGCAAGTGTCCTGCTCATGCAATCAGATACTTATATTTTATCAATAAAGCACCTAACATTTCTAGGCACAGCAGCTAGTCAGTCACAAATTGCCTTGAAAACATGGGCAACCTTGAAGAAATACATCCTGATGTCTTCACGTCATTTGAAAATGCATTACATGTCCTATGACAGTCTGATGGGTATTGTCTCATCTAAGCAAGTCAAAGAACAGCTGGGAAGTTTGAAGATGAGTGAAAGTCTGTAAGAGTTTAGTTGGCTATGAAAGCGGTCCTCCACTCATGGCTATTTCATATGAAACAACATTAAATGACAGGCTATAAAGTTTTATTGCTAACGGTCATATAATTGAAAATTGAGAGAAGGCTGTCAGATTTGTAAGACTACCATAACATGGTTTCTAAATGCACTGGTTGCCCACCTTCATGAAAGAAAACTCATTCAAGCTGCAGGAGATACTGATGCAAAAGTCTTGAGTTCTCTGGCACAATGGTTTCAGCAGCTGGTACCTGAACATTCTAATGAACACTCCTGTTATTTTGACTGAATAAAAGCCTGGGGAACAACGTGCAAGCCCTGGCCACAAGTGTATTAGCCTATTCTGCACCTGTGCCTATTTACTAGGGATGGTCTCCTGGTACTTGTCCTGGAGCATCACTCTTCCTATTGACTTGATTTGCACATAACGGGAATTCATTGGTTGTATAACCCATGAATTGTGGCCAGTCGTGGGTTCAAACTCTGGCTTGTCTCTCAACAAACGAGTTCTAGGGTTGCACCAAACAACCCAGAAACACCCTCTGGCTTGTTTACAAAAGTGGATGGAAAATAGAAGCAGAGTGCACAGGGGCAGCTTGCTTGCTCCAGCATGGCCCCAACTATGGGTTGCTTAAGGCATAGTTAGTTGTCACATACAAGCCAAGCCATTTTGTCTTCTAGAGGTGCTGCCTTAGCTTGAATTGTTACAATTGTCATTCTTCAGCATTTAGCTCCCTCCCCAGGCTCTGTAGAATTCTTAGTGGGGAACAGATGGATCTTAGCTCTAGTGCATCTCCATGGACAACTAAGATATCGGGCAGTGCACATGACATTTCACACAGTACAGCTGTTGAGGTGTATTTTAAGCTGTTAACTTTATAAACAATTGTTTTTTAAATATCTTTCGCCAAATGAATGCACACCCACTTTTGGCTTGTAACTCTGTGGGTGAGAGGTTATTGCAGAACAACAAATCAAGCTTATAGTAAACATGAGAGAGCCCTCAGCAATGTTTTAACAGCGGAGGCGAGGCTCATGCTATGATCCTTGAAACTGGAATATTAAATGCATGTCCCCATTTTCACCCATGAAATGTTGGCAAGTGTGTCTTAAGACGTCATATCCTGGCACAAAGGCAGACCCGTCTCAGTTTGTTCTACCAGAAGCAAGTGGAAAGATCTTACTCTGTCCTTTATTACAACTTTTGGCGGGGAGAAAGGTGGGGGCAGTTACTAAATAAAATATCAGATGAGATATTTTGAATTTAGTATACTGGGGCTGTTAAATCCAGGCTGATTTTGTACTATGCTAATTAGGGGTGTGTGCAATAATTAAAGCACTCCCCTAACACATTCTATCCCTGCTAAGCATCCTGGAGGTCTGCCGGAAGCAGCTGAAAGAGCTGCAGCCCACCAACCCTGCTTGCTCCAAAATGGCATCTGAACTTGATCTCTGTAGCCTAGGAAAGGAAAACCTTGAAAGGGAATGAATTTAGGGGAGTTGCAGGCTTCTGCAGAGAAGCAGCTTTCAAGTTCTCTAGAACTATTCATCAAGCTGGATACTACCCAAAGCAGGGATTGGGGGGAGGAACTTGAATAGGCTGAATGTTGTAGGCATAAGGTCTGTTTTGACTATCTCAAGATAGTGATTGCAGATTGAATTAGTCTTTGCTAGATGCTGGTGTCAGGTTACACCTAGGATCTGGGGAAAGCAGCAATGGCTGACCCCCATTTTTAAAAACAAAGCCTATTTCAGTTCTTACCTGGTTTTGTTTCTAGCCTTAAGCGAAACACACAGGTTAGGCAGAGAGAAGAAATAAACAGAAACATGAGAGTCTTTATATTAACAAAGCCAGAGTGAGTGGTCTACTAGGTAAAAGTCAATGAAGAGTTCTTGATAACTCCAAAACTTACTATTTTGTGACATTTTGGTTGCTCCTAATAAAGGTAACTGCCCAACTGCAAATTCTTAAGTTATTTACCACAAGCACATTAAAACGTTGTTTACAACAAGCATAGTAGCTCCACTTAATAAATTACAACCGGGATGTGAAAACTGTAGCTAGTTCTGTGCTTTCAAGTGATTTTGAATTTACATGGCAGAATAAGGAGTTCAGTATGGTACACATAACTTGGTCCAAAAAGATTTGAAAAATATCTTTGGTTATGCTTAAACCAGCTTGTTGGAGCCGACCCTTTGTCTTTAAAAATCAAAACACGTTTATTCAACATTAGTGCCACTTAAACGTTTGTGGAGTTAAGTACTGATTGTCTTATTTAGCCAAGCCATTTTCATATGAAATTATTGCAAGCTTTCAAAAGCACACGGGTTCTTATTTGACACTGAGCCTATACAAAGTACCTTGGGATAAACTCATACACTGCAGTGTGGATATCAGTGTCATGTGTGGATTTTACCACATCAAGTGAAGATGTGCAACAGAATGACTGGTCTGCCTTATAATGACTGGAGGGTGGAGCGCCATAACATTTGGTGTTATGAAGGCAATAAGTACAGAGAACACAAGATTTTCCAAGTGCTGCAAGAGAGACTTGACTTTGCCCCAAGTAGGGATGACTGAGCCATCAGTTCCCTTAAAAGATGTCCTTTTAACACAAGGGAAAACCCAAATAATTTTAATTCACTAAAAGGTTCACACACATACCTATGTCTACCCCACTGTATGAACTTAAGTTACACCTTGCTGCCTAGTGGCGGTTCCCCCCCCCCACACACACACACCATCATCATGTCATGAAACCATTGCATCACACTTGACTATAATGCATTATTTCCTGTTCCAGAGAGATTTATTACCATAAAATAAGATGAAAAATAAGATAAAAAACTTTTCAGGGAAACATGCATTTATTGTTAAGCATTTGCAGTGGAAATCAACATTTTTAAAATGTGTATTTATTTTAAAAAATTGCGTACAAAAGTGTTGTGTACTTTTTCATCTCAAGAGACAAACATACCAATGCTGCATTCCAGTCCACTCATTTGAAATGCTCGGCTAAGAGCTTCCTACAAGTACCCTTAGGACACAATCCTACGCAGGTTGAGACTGAAAGAAGGCCTACAATTCCCAAGCATGCCCCAGCCAGCCATGCTGGGATTTGTACTCCTTTTTCTGTCTAAGCATGCATAGGATTGCTCCTTTGTCTTGGTCAGAAAGAAACCCCCCTCCAAAAAAAGACACAAATTGGGGTGGAAAACAAACAGGTCAGCAAGGATCTTCAACAATACCACCTGAGTGATGACCTCTCTAGATACCAGTGTAGAGCAGCACATTGCAAATTTTATAATAGGCTCTTACAGTACTTTTGATCTTGTTGGCATGATTTTTGAAATGGCTACATTTCAAACAACTGGGTAGATAACGCCCCCACCCCGCTACAGAGCAGATGACTAACCAGAAAACGGCATTACAGTACAATAGATAGTAGCTTGCAAACTTTTGTCCTTTGGGAATGGATTCAGTTGCTTAAAGTAAAACAAGGAAGAAGTAGGTGGGTAAGGGCACTTGAACATGAAGCTCTTGCACGGGTAAGAGTGGGCAACTTGTGTCCCCCCAGATGTTTTGGCCTGCAACTCACATCAGCCTTAGCCAGCATCACCGTTGGTGAGGGATGATGGCAGTTCTAGCTCTCCGGATGTTTTGACCTACAAATTGACCTCCTGCTCTAGCAGCACAAGATGGAAGAGTAGGCCAATTAAATATAGCATGCTTTCACTAAGGACTGGTTTATATATCAGGCAACCTCCACACAAATGCATTGAGAGCGCAAGCCTGCTGTCCGGCATGAACCTGGCTGTCCTCATGTTTAAACAGAGTGAATGAGTGGACCAGTGCCTCCACATGGGTGCTCCATGCCCAATCGCAGCTACCTTTGCAATGGCAGTAACACATTTCGTACGCTTTCTTTGGATATGTGCAAAATTAGTAACCAGGACTTGTTCAGCCAGCCTTAGACTACCCACATGTCCTTATCCTCTTCTTACTGTGATGATTTCAGTTACTGTGCTAAGGGATCTCCCCCAACCCCATCCCCAGAAACATTTCAATGCATGATGGGCTCCACAGTAACCATGCATTTGGTCATCCAATAAAAACTCAAGATTTGGTAAAAGTGCAATGGTTTATGGGGCCCATTAAGATTTTTCTTCAGTCAGTGACTGGAAAACCAATTTGCGTTGTAAGAACTGTTGTCCGCAAAAGCAGCAAAGATGTACAAACTTTTAAAATCCAAGTCACTGCCGCCATTAAATAGTATGTTGCTTTTCTTTCCCCCCCAAAGACAAGGTGCACAAAATCTCTTCAATTTAATAAACTTGGATTTGCATAGTTTACCCACATTGCAGCAATTTCACTTACTTGAAGACAAAGTTCCTTTCAACCACTCAGTTTCTCCTATCAGAGAAAAGGCTGTAGTTTTGTACCTCAGATATTCCCAAATATACCAGCAAGAAAACTTAAAATACATTATGTAAATACCTGACTGCTCAACATTTTTCAATAACCAAAGCTGAAGTTAAATGCTGCTGAAAAGCCTTGTATTTCTGTATCACAGGTCAGCTGGAGTGTGAAATGTTTTTATACTAGTCAGTACTTCATTTCTTAACACCTTTAATGGATGATTTATACATGAACAAAAAAGCATGAATTTGGCTTTCCATTGGTTAGTTTTGGAACTCAATTAGATATGAGTGTTTTTAGCACTTAGGAAGTACGTTGAGACCTCTGACAGTGGGAAGGGCATCTCTTCTGTCTTGCTTTCATGGTAAGGTCAGATGGGGATTCTTCTGAGAATCCACTGAGACCAACCAGTCCCAATCATATTAATATGCTTAAAATGAATGGGCTGTTTAAAGTTCCCAGCAAAAGAATCTTGTATAATCATAGAATCACAGAATGGGAAGGGACTTTGGAGGCAATTTAGTCCAACTCCCTGCTCAGTGCAAGATCAGCTTTAAGACTGCCAAATATCACAGAATCCATTTATGTGCACTATCGTGTGGGACAGGTGAAATGAGCAACAGTTCCTCCACCATGACCGCACAGGCCACATAAGGGTGCTCACCAATGACATTTTTTAGAATAAAAAACAAATGAAGATCTACTGAATAGTTATCATTCCCAAGTCAAAGCTGAGCTGCAATTATATTGATCCTGGCAGCATTTAAACCTATTCAGCTCAGTCACCTATCAAGTACTACACACATACCTCAAAGTCCCAGTTGCCATCAATCCCAATTAAGGAGTCTTGCTCAATGTAGCACTTCCTTAGTCTTGAGAAACTTCTACCCCCTCAGGTACACAAAAAACATAGAAAAGAAACCTAGCACCAGTCATATGTAAATTCTCTCACTACCACCCCTATACATACACACACACACGCACGCACGCGCACTCTGGATAAAGGAGTTCATAATGAGCAATGTAGCCAAAGGAAAAAAGCAGATAAAATATTTAGCATAAGCTTTTTCTCCTGTGTTCAAAGCCTTTCTAGTCTCATTTGACACAATCACAGAAAGCTTCCCTAGAAAGATTATTATCTAGATGGAAAAGCAGAAACCATTTTATCCCACCTAGCCACTTCCAAGTTCTTTCCTTTAATAAATTGCAAAGAAAAGGAAAAATGTAATCTATCAGCCTTTTATGAAGTTACCACCAGGGTAAACAAATGTTGTAGATTAACTCATCAAAATATAGACCATTAAAAAAAAGATACAAACACACATGGCATATTGCCAGGGTTATGATGGCCCTGGCTACGATTAAACTAAAATGTCGCTGAGCAGCAGCAGCTTGTTAAAAAAATAAATTATCAAGGAAACCCCCCTCCCAACAACAACAAAAATCACATTTCCTTTGGCATCTGAAAGTGATTTACATGACTGCAAGATAAACCACACAATCACTGAATGCATAAATAGGATGCAAAGAGATCAGCATTCCATATTGCACAGATAGAAACTACAGGGGTTTTTTTTCTATCTGTCCAAATAATTTCAAACTATAGGCAGCATAGACATACTGCAGAAAAGAATCCTGCATTAGATAGGTCATTCTAATCTCTTCTATTTTTCTGCTTTGCATCAGATGCTTAACAGTTACCTAACGTAACTGAGTAGCAAAAATGGTGATGTAGTTCATTGTCTGTTCTTCAATTAAAAAATGGAGTGATGTAAACATTCCTATCTACAGTACAGAAGAACCGGCGGGGGGGTATTTCACAGAATTTGATATTCTAAGAATGCGCCCTCACATCTCTGCATTTTGCTCAGACGTAACTGTTCGTGCAGTTCTGTAATATTACAACTTTCAACAAAGGTATGAATGAGTGTTCAGACTTATAAAAACTAACCATCGAGAGATTTTAGATCTCTTAGAATGGATAGAAATATTGACTATATGTACATTTGTTTTAGCAGAAACATCAATCCAGAAGAAACATCTACTGGCATTTAACATATGTATAGTAAAAATCCCAACAAGACTTCCAAATGTTAACTAAGGAAAAATTCACACAAGAGGGATCTGTAAAACTTTGTATAAGTAACCCCTACTAAAAATTATATTCAAAATAAAATTAGGAAGCTGTTGCCCAAAAACTGATTGCATCACAGCAAATACTAGGGAAAAGAGGTGGCATTCTCAGTATTAACAGAGAACCAGTTCTTCTCAGTGAATTCATTCTATCCAGAATTTATTGAAAGAGGTTTGATTTCTGCATAAGAAACAAAAGAGCAGCTCCACTTGTTTTGTGCTATGTCCAAATATACCAAACCTTTATACAATTGTGTAGAAATTACAATGGTTGAAACACTTTTACTGGTTATTCAAAATATACCACTTGAAGTGGAAAACTAGGCTAATTTAAATGGCACATACACTAGAACCTCTCCAGAATTTGTAGGTGATATTGTAGTTGTGTGAGCAGCTGAGTGGGGGCTGGGGGCAAGGAAGATATGCAGGATTGCTACTCCTTAGGTGATGAAAACATTTCTGAGTAGGCCATCATTTTGATCTATGAGCACATTTGGAAAAATTTAGGGAAAAGTTACAAGAATGGATATTCAAGTACTTCAAATGGTGCTCTGTTCAGTTTACCCTACTTTTTAAAAGTGTCTATGTAAAGTACAAGCATGCAAATATAAGGTCAGTCCACAGGCACGTAGGATCCATGAAAAAAAAAAACAGTAAGGTAGCTGGGATGAGTGACATCAACGACTGGTGATTACTGACACAATCTGATGTGTTCTGAATAAATTCTTAAAAGTCAAAATCCTGGTGCAAATTCCTGCTAGTCTTGGTCACACTGCTAACACTAAAGTAGGCATGTCATCCCCATTGTTTTAGCCAAGCTCAAGGAATTTACAATATTTAGTAAGAAAAAAATTAAAGTATTTCCCCCTTTTTAAATTTACACAGACGTTTAATTAAGCTTTATTTACACAGCAGTTTTTTCAGTCTCCAATAGTGCCCAGATAGTATCAGGCAAGAATGCCAGTTTTAAAAGAGAATCTATATAGAAACCTAAAAATAAGAGATGGTGACGCTCCTCAAGAAGGGGCAAGCTGGACTACAGAAGCAGTTCTCTACACATGGCTCAGTTACTCAGAAGTAGTTCTGTTGCTGTCTCTACATCCCATGATTTTGATGACAAGGCCACTATTACTGCATTCTGCAAAGACAAAAAAAATTACTGAAGTCAATTCAGTACCTGCTCTTTGTCCAAACCCAACTACAGCACTGCACTGAAGCTCACACATTTGACCAATGCTAAATTAAAGCCAGATATGTATTTATTTAACAGAGATTTATGCATTAAACAGGTTTCCCTAAAATTCCAAAGTAGCAAAACACTGTTTAGTCAAGGCATAACACAAAGATATTGTAACAGAGGCTTCCAACTAAGGAAGCAACGGGCAAAAGAAAGCAAAATAGTATCTTAAGAAAGCAGCCTTGAGCCCAAGTTCTATTGCAGCCCACAGCAGGACACTCTAGTTTGTCAGTTTTGTAATCATCAATACTTACCCTATCAAAGCCCATAGCACAAAGGTTTTCTATCTTTTTGGTGTATTCTGGACTAGAAACTGGTGCTCCAGCATACACGTGTGCCCAAAGCCGAGCTGTCTGTTTAAACATTTCTGGATTTTGTTTGTACTATATCAAAGAAAAAAAGAAAAATTCACTCATACAATTGTTCAAACTCAAGGGCCATTTCTGCATTCAAACTGCCTATTTATCTCAGGAAGTGTCTTCACTGCCTGGCATTACCTTCGCATTCATCTAGGACATAAGGTGATAAAACTCAACAGTCTGATGCACACTTTTCATTGATGCTTATAGAGAGAGGTTACTAAGAAATAATTGCATTTAATGTATAAACTCCCCTTAAGTCCAATGTGGCCATCAAACCATTGTTTTATACCATCTTTAGGTATATATACCCCACATCAGGTGAGATGCCAGACAGCTGGGACTGCATTATCATATTTGCTATCCTGCAATCTTTTGTATTGCCTATCAAGATCAGTTAAATAAATGTCAATCACCTGAAGCAACAAAGTCTTTTCTTACCGGCATTTGCACCGTGGATTCTTCAGGTGCCTCTTTAATCACCTAAAAAGTTGAACACGGCCTTTGGCCAGTTGGCCCTGGGCTGCTTGCTAAAGTTTATGCTAAGCAGATAAAGCTCCAGGCATTTGGACATGGTTTACTTTATTTCTCTCTTTTTATTTCTTTTCTTTTCCCTTGACCATTTCCTTTCATATAATTCTTATATACCTTATATGTTCATATGCAGATTAAAATACCTACTAAGATACCCATTTATTTCCAGATTAGAATACGTATTTAATAATTGTGAGAAGGGATCAGTTACAGGGATTATCTTGCCTCTTACTGGAAGCCAGATGTTCTTTTTTTCTTTTTTGATTTGTTTGATTTCTTACACTGTTTTCATTATATTTGGGGGTCTTTTTGGTGGGGAATGTTGGCACTATGAGGGCCACTTGTTCTTCTTTTTCTTTTATTTCCAATTAATTTTTAAAATGTATTTTACTGTAGTTGTTTTGTAAGTTGTAGCATAATAAAATATTAGTTTGAATTATTTCAATTTTTTGGGACTGAAATGTATTAATTCTATGATTTATACACTGTATCATTTAAAAGTAGGTAACTTTTGTAAAATTGGCAAGATTTGTGTCAGGGGCAAGCAACATGCTTATTTTGCTTATTTTTTTCCTATGTTTAATGGCCTTGACATTTTGAGGTCTCCAAAAGAGGACATACTTATTATCTCCCTATGTTTCTTGTGGACCATTGTTCTGAAAGTTACAGACAGCCTATAGTTGTCTCTAAGTAAGAAACCAGCAAAGTTTCAGAGGAATAGGTGCAGCAGTTCATGGGGAAGGGGAGTTCTCCAGTTTGTGGGAGGGAGTGATTTGCTTTCCCTTCCATTCACCCCTTACCTAATAGTTTTTGGGTAAATTTGTATGAAAATGCACAGGTCGTTAGAGGTGTCCCCCAGGCAAGAAACCTGCAAAGTTTCTGAAGGATATACATGCATTCTAATTTAGAATTACTAGAATTTATTTACATTTTACCAATGTTAGCAGCAGGGGAACATGGGTGGGAAGGTGCTATTGCACTCATGTCCTGCTTGTGGGTTTCCAATGGGCATCTGGTTGGCCACTGTGTGAACAGAATGCTGGACTAGATGGAGCTTGGTCTGATGCAGCACGGCTCTTCTTATGTTCTTAAATAGAGAGTGTCTCTGAGCACTAGCATTCTCTCCCTATCAATTCTATTCCCCTCCATGCAACCATCCCTCCTCATCCTACTATCCTCCAGCAACTTTTCATAAAAACAGATGTCCTGTTTTGTGCAACTCCTCTCTGTGCACAAGCTCTCATTGTATCTTCCTCCCCATAACTTAATTTTTGCCAAGACTTCACTAGGATTCAGCCAATGAGTCTGTTTTTTAAACCAGGGCTCAGTTATGGAGAAACTCTGAGCATGCACTAAGTGCCTTTCCCTCACCACTGAAGCTAGAGTTCATGCAAAAAAAAAAAAAATCACCCCAAACCCACAAATGACAAAACATGCATAGGACTGAGCTGAAAGGGTAGTCAATTCATTAGACAGAATTAGGTAGGCACTATATTAAGCCTGCAGTACCATGCTCACAACTCGGGACTTATTTCTGAGTAAACATGCAGAACATCAAGGTGCAAACCTCCCTGCAAAAGTAACTTGTGCTGGAATCCTATGCACACTTTCCTGAGGTGCATAGGATTGCCTCATTAAAAATAATGGGACTTCTCAGTAGGCATACATAAGATTGCATAAATTAGCAATATTTATCTCTCCTCCACTTCAAAAACAAACCAAAAACTCTTATTTTTATTAAAGCTTTCTGTTCAGAGGAACACAGGAAGCTGCCTTGTACTGAGTCAGACCCTGGGACCATCTAGCCCAGTATTGTTGACACTGACTGGCAGCAGCGGCTCTCCAGTGTTTCAGGCAGGATTCTTTCCTAGCCCTACCAAGTGATGCTGGGGATTGAACCTGTGAACCTGGGACCTTCTGCATGCCAAGCATGTGGTCTACCGGCTACAGCCCTTGCTATTGCTGGATAATGGCAACTGACAAACAAAACAGCCCCAGTTTTGTTTCTCTGCAACCATGTGAACCCACTTTTCTCAAAGGCTTGAGTGAGAAGGAGAAAAACCAACCCTCTCGTCTGTTTGTATAAAGTCAAATACAGTTCAGAACTTCTCTTGCCCACTGAAGAGAATTCTCTTTAAGAATTCCCCAAGATATGCTCTGGGTGGAATAAAGAAGAGAAAGAAAGAACAGGAGAGAGGAGGGAAGAAGAAAAGAAGAATGGTGATTGGAAATGTGTACGGGGGTGGAGGGTAGAGAGAATTCCAAGTGGCTCCTTTCAGAGAGGTAGTACTTCAGAGGAATTTCGGAGACTGTGGAGAGTTTGTAAGGATTGCACGTACTTAAATGAACTTTATGAGGTGAGGTGGCTGAGGGTTTTTTCTAGTTTTTTTAAAACTGTAGAACCTATTTAAAAGCCCCAGCAGTTTCTCAATCATGATGCCATTTGTCCTAACCCTCCCTTTGGGATTATTTGAGTCCTACAGCTATTTAGGAGAAATTAAAGTGGAGGAGGAGAAAGCAATTTGTGGGGACTGACTGGATCCTTTGCTGTACTGAAGCTACTAAACTTCTGCAGAAGCCAAAGGTTCCAGTTTGGGGCGGTAAAATCTGATGCTGTGTGAAATACCAGTATTTCACATGGAGCTCTTTCTTCCTTTTCTTCTCCCTCTTCAAAATTTCATTGCAGGCAAGCTCAGAATAGTGGGCATGTAAAAGCAGAAAAGAAAAGTAGAAGTTTTTTGCACCTCAAAAAACCCCTACACCATAGATTAGGGATAATGACCTCCTAATGGTCACCTTAAACACCTTCTCATTAGGATCTCTAATCCCCTGGGTGACTTTTTGTTTTAGACTTTGAGAAAAGGAAACTTTACGCATGGCTAGCGCAAAAGCCACTGGAGCTAACTTTCTGAAATTTGGTAGGTTCAGTCAGCTCCATAGGGCCTGCTGGGTCCCCAAATTCCATGAATTTATGTGGAAGTACAAAAAAAATATTATAGCTCTTTACTTTGACACTTTTTCTTGGAAAAAGCAAATTTTACATGCAGATAGCACAAAAGCCACTAGACCTAACTGTCTGAACTTTGGTAGGCTCAGTCATCTGAATATGGGCTTCCAGGTCCCCAAATTCCATGCACATATGTGGAAGCACACAAAAAATATAGCTCTTTGCTTTGACAGATTTTCTTGAAAAGAGCAAACTTTACCTGTCTCTAGCACAAAAGTCACTGGACATAACTGCCTGACAGGGGCTGCCAAATTTCCAAATTCCATACACTTATGTGGAAGAACAAAGAAATTATAGCTCTTTGCTTGACACATTTTCTTGGAAAAAGCAAATTCTACCTATGACTAGCACAAACACCACTAGACTTAACTGCCTGAAAATTGGCAGATTCAATCAGTTCCATGGGGGCTACCAAGCCTCCAACTTTCATGTATTTATCATACAAACTAAAAAAAGATATGGCCGTTTTTGTTTTCCAATGCAAATCAATGGGAAAATGTAAAAAATGTAAAAAAAAAAAAGGCAATTAGGACAGCTCAAAAAAGATCCCATGCCCGTGCCCAGGTAGGCCTCCTCCTAATGACAACCCTGGTAATGGCAACAATGACCCCAGAACAAGAAAAAAAATCCAGGAGGCTGCATGCCAAAATGGGTGCTACCACCCCACTTACTCTCACACATGCACATGCCATCCACACACACCCTTCCCAACCGCACCCAACTGCTGGGTGTAGAGGCATTTTCATCCTCACTGTGGCACGCTGAACAGGAAGGTTTAAACCTCCCCACCTAGCATGACATGATGGGGCTAAAAATTGGGAACTCTCTGCTCTTCAACAGATCAATAGATCTATGTCAGTCAGTGGAGAAGTGGAGAGGCCGTGATCTTTATCTGGCTCCTGACTCACAGCCTCAAAGAGTGCACCTCCAGAAGGCAACTCAGTCTGGAGTGGCTTCACTCTTCCCCGGGAGTGAAGCTGACTGAGCCATGGCCTTGAGGAGCATTCCTTGATGAGGCTGCTCTCCTCCCTCCTTCTCTCTTGTCTGAGGGGACAGGGTAAGGCTTCACTGGAGACTTTTGCAGGTCAAATGGGGAGGCATGATGGGCCAAATTCAATCCATGGGGCACAGGTTCCACATCCATGCCTCAGATGGATACTACGGCATCCATGTAGAAGAAAACAGTGCAATTTCTAAAATCACATTTCTAAAATCTTATAGCTTATAGAAAGTCTTTAAAACGAAAGTAGAATTTACCAACTGATTAGAATTAAAACCAGTGAAAGTGATTGCAGTTGTTTATAATGACAAGTCTGACGACAGTGGCAGGCTTATTTACTCTTTGTACTAGGACCTCTTAAAAAACAGTATTTCTATACTAATATCCTTTATGTGTAAAGAAATAATGTGCAGTTAACTATCTATTTCAGTTGGTGTACATTTGATGGGAATCTGCCAGACTAACTTTTCACTGCATGTAGACATTTGTCATGTTACTGCAAAAATAATATCCTATATGGAAATCCAGTTAGGGAAATATCTTGTGCAAAATCTTTTAGATAATCTCTGCTAGTTAATTTCTGAAAGAGCCCAATTCCAATTCCAAACTTGGAACCTCATATTCACTCACAAGAGAGATAAATATCAAGTGTGATAAATCTGCTACATGATAACTTTTGTTGAGTATATTTAAGAGGTATGGACAATAGCTGGCATGCCTTCCTTAAAGGCAAACATGATTCTCAGTCTAAACATGACAAACAGCTCCCACTGGCTGTATTAAATTCACAGTAGAAGACTTGGTGCAACATCTTGCAGATCCCACAGTATCCAATCTTCACATCTACTGTTCAGTGTTTTATAGAACTAGCTAGCAAAGAACTTGTTCATATTAAACTTAGCCTGAAAGATTTCAGAGTCCCCTGGACTGCAAGGAGGTCAAATCAGTCCATCCTAAAGGAAATCAACCCTGAGTGCTCATTGGAAGGACAGATACTGAAGCTGAAGCTCCAATATTTTGGCCACCTAATGCGAAGAGAAAACTCCCTGGAAAAGACCCTGATGCTGGGAAAGACTGAAGGCCAAAGGAGAAGGGGACGGCAGAGGATGAGATGGCTAGATAGCATCACGGATGCAATGAATATGAACTTGAGCACGCTCCGGGAGAGAGCGCAGGACAGGAAGGCCTGGCGTGCTATGGTCCATGGGGTCACGAAGAGTCGGACACGACTGAACGACTGAACAACAACAACAACAAACCTAATATAGGAAATTGCTCCTCATCTCGAGTAACACAGGCATCACTGCAAAAATCGAATCCTACTATAGTGAAAATGCAGTATGATGGACACACTCCTATATCTGTACCCTGCATGTGGCTACAGACCAGTACAACATTTAGAAAGCCAGTATTAAGCAATTTACAAAGCATTCCTATACTTGTCTACTCAAAAGTAAGCCCTGAGTTCAATGGGACTTAGTCTCAGGTAAGTGTGCATGTAGGACCTGCAGCCTTAAAGTCTTACCTACTCTGATAACATTTTTTGGACATCAACTTCTAAGAATCTTCTATAAACTGCATTAGCCATGAACGGCAGGGGTGCATACATCTGCTTTTCTTAAACCTCAGAACATTCTCATGAAGAAGTGCCAAACTACTCTTCAAACCTCCAAGTTCATAAACCATTTTGGGACGTCATGAGGAGATGTATAAAGAAAAAAATGGAGGAAATTTGGGGGCGGGGGGAATGGGGGAACTCCTACCAGCACAGTTCTTTTAGAAAAAGCTCCTAGTGCTTTTTCAACTTGGGAATTATAAAGAGCAGTTTAGGGGCTTCTACGTGAGCCATGACAGAGAGACAACCTTGCTGATTGTGATTGTGTGCACCCCTACTAATACATTTATATAAGATTAAATAAAACAGAAACTAGTTATTGGAGAATAAATTATTTATTAGAGTAAGTAATACTACCCTGGTCACGGCCATTTCTTTTTTACACTCCCATTAATCTCACCTAGGATTGTGGAAAACTAGATATATACCATTTAAAGTCAATGCCATTTTAAGGTGTTCCAGTCGTGCATTTTCTGGATTGTTCTCCAAGAGCAAGCACTTATTACACTACAGATTTAATGAATTAAAAATATACACACATCTTGGGAGTTGTCAGTGTCATTTGAAGAAGGAAAGAGAGAAAAGTGTTATGAATAGAGAGAACAAGAAATTCTGCAAACGTCGTACCTGATTTGCCACTACTGCATCTTGTGGATCATCAGGTTCTGCAGCTGCCAAGAGTGCTTGCAGTGATAACAATACTGTCCTTAGAGTCATTGCTGCAGCCCTGAAATATAAGTTTGAAAACAAGTTCACTGGGATTGTTTCATCCTTCATATTACATTAGAAGAAATAGTAGAATTCACATATAATAAACAAAATACCAATATGAGTACAATTCCATTAAACATGTAACTGTATTTAAAGTCATCTTTGCCTCTCTCTCTCTCTCTCTCTCTCTCTCAAAATCATTAGGTCTCTAGCAATGCCACTCACAACCTCCCTAGTCATCAACAGGAGTGTCCAACAAGAGAACCTCTAGGTTACTTATTTACCATATTTTGTCAATGAGTGCAACAGGAGACATTGTAATGCCCCTTTTCAGGCATTCTCCTGAATGTGTGAGGGCTTAAAGTGGTACAGTGTCAGGGCTGTGCATGCTGGCCCTGCCCCCTACTTCTCTGGCCCTGTGCTGGCCCCGCCCCACTCAGTTCAGACCCTGCTGTTTTGAAAGAGAAAGGCCTGAATGGGAGCTCTACTCACATTTGTTTGAATGAAAGTACAACTCTCGGTGCAATCGCAGCCCCTGCCTTATCAGCGTTCTCAACTGCACAGAGGCTTCTACTTGCGTTTAAGTGAACGCAAGTAGAACTTCCATTCAGACCTTGCTAATTCAACATGGCAAAGTCTGAACTGAAGGGGTGGGGCCAGCATGCCTGGAGATGGAGGGGGTGGAGCCAGTGTGCACAACCCTGACCACCTACCCACTTTAAGCCCTCATGTGTTCAGGTGAATGGCTGAACAGGGCTATTGTTACAGGCAGAAGTGAAATACAAACACACAGGATGCATGTTTTCACGCTAAGGTGGAAACTATAGCTTAGTGCTCACTGAAGTGCTAAACCTCAGGCTACACCACTTCAAACTTATGGGTCCTCACAAAAGAGAATGCTTCTCCACTGTGGGGGGAGGGGGGGAAGACTCTCTCCATAAAAAAATGGCAGACTAGAATTCTCCTCAACACCTAATTTTCTATATAAAGAGGACATTCAACCATGTAAGCCTCATGTTCTATCTGAAGTGATATAATCCAGGCACAGGTTTAATAACACAGTGAGAATTAGTTCTACATCTACAGGTATTCTATTTGTCCACTAATGCTTCCAATCAAGCCATGTATCAAGCACTTATGCTCCAAATATCACCTACTGGATACTGATTTGGTTAGATACTTTCCACATGCCAAGTGTCAGCCTGACACTGAAGAGAGAAGGAATGTTTCCTGTGCCCTTATTTCTCTGTTTCCCTTCCTCTTATTTCTATTAAAAATTAGACTAAAGCAAAATTCCTACCTATACATACACTCTAGCCTCAAATAACTGTTCTTATTAAGAAATAAGCCCAAAAGGAGATGTAAGAAATGCATTCAGTATTATACTACTCTTACATACTGACTTAAGAAATGTTGTCAGGAGTGATGCAAAGGATGGGAAGAGGGAATGCATTATTGTTGAAGTCTAAAAAGCAGTAAAATCTCAGTGACCACCTAAAATCAACTGTCTATTTACTCCATGGTGTAATACTTTTATACAGAGCACACTTATTTATAGACCAAAACCACAAATCAAACAAGTCAAGTATTTTATATCATTCAGTAAAAGTAGCTCAATTTAGACATCATGCCAAATTGTCTGATGAATGGAAGCACTCCTATAAGTTCCCTCTTCCCCTCTTGTGCTTCACTCTTCTACTTCATTTTCACTAATGGTACCTTGACATCCAAATTACCATATAATAATTAATACTAACCTTTATGTATTTTACTGCTGTAAGCTGCCTTGGGAGGGCTTCTGCCTTGAAAGGCGGCCAAGAAATGTTTTAAATAAATAAAACCACAATCTGAAACCAATTTGAAATGGATCTGAAAACCATGGTTTGTAGACTAGCACCAACCATAGCTTTTGAATTCAGATGCTATGGTAAACTATGGCTAACAAAAACTAGGAAGTGTACTTGCAGGGAACATTCTAAATTGCTAAACCATGGTTTAGCATTACTCAGTGGCTTAGTTGCGATGTTCTCTTTGAGTAATTCAATAAACCTTAAGTTACAGTTCACAAACATCAGAACTGCATTTTTCGTTGAAATTAAAGTAGGAAAGATTAAAGACAGCAAATGAACACACACAACAGATCTCCACAGCCACTGTCAATAGCTGTCCAAATATTTGGAGGATTTTCAAGAACTTTATGCAAAACCTTACCATTGATCTTTTAGAATATCCAAACAAATAGCTCCGGTGACTGAGCTAATATTAGGATGCCATATTTTGGTGATAAACCGCACCTAGAACATAAAACACAAATTTCAGTGAAAATAGCTGCTTAGCTACTAAGTATTAAAGACAGCTTCTAAATATTTTAATGTGAAAACCGTGGCTGTTCTCATGAACAAGATATGGTGATGAACCTATCCCTGGACTATACTGGAGGTGGGGTTCGCATGATTAGATTCTCTTCATACAAAAGAAAAAGGGATTCCTCTATACTGACATCTAGATTCCTGAGATGATTCTAGCCTAGCCTTCTTGCTGAGATGCTTCTTTTCTACTTATAAGAATTGAGCTTTTCTTGCATTTCCTCATGTGAACTCCCACCTGCAATCTGAAGCAATACAGTCCAGACATAGGTTTAGGAACACAGGAAGCTGTATTATAGAGGGCCTGTTCACATGTCAAGACAGCCCACCATGGGTTAATTTACCAGTAATTACTACAGTTCTATCACTACATTTTCTTGGATTTATACTAAATATCTAAGAAAATACAGTCTATATCTAGAAATTCCAATGAAAATGTATCCCTAAACAAATACATATAACATTTCTACTATTATACTCAAAAAATAGAATAATGAATATTCTAATTATAATTTGACCCAGTTCTAACAGTAAAGGCCTTCATATCGGTTATCAAACAGAAAGCAATAGGAAAAAAAATGAAGCTCTTCACAAAAAGAGCTTCATTACTTTGAAGGCAATTTGTTTTAAAGATCTATCAAGGCTTTATTGTCTGTACAGCATTTTAGTGACCAGGGACTACTGACAGAAAGTGACTAGAATGACTATTCTTACTGTATCTGTCCAGAAAAATCTGGGAAAAAAAGCACCTCATAACAAAGTGTCTACTACATAGAAACAATCCAAAGGATTATTAATAAGAATTATGCTCACAGTACCTTGGGGGGATTAAATGGATACGTTTCTGGAATTTTTATTTCTAGTTGATATCTTCCTCCTACAAAAGCAAAACCACAAGCATTATATACTTTGCTAGCATTATTATACTAGAATACTGAATCCATATGAAAGTGAATTAAATGACATTTTAAAAATTTGTCTTAGAAAAATAAGCAACAGCAGATTTAATTTCAGATAGAAGGAATCCTAATATGAGGACTTAAATCTTTATGCTTCTATGTGCAATGGAGTTCGTTTGTTCATAATATAGACAGATTGCATTAATAAAGCTTCTCCAGCATATTTACCCCTATCTCTATTTCCTTTCCCCTGTGTTTATTTTTAGTTTGTAAGCCCCTTAAAGTGGGAACCTTTCCACTCATTCTTTGTAAAGCACCATGTACGTAAACAGAGCTATACAATTACATTCCATCCGATCATAACTCCCCTATTCCTTATTGGTCAAACTACTGGCACATGACACAATCCACTAAAGATTGTAAGTGAAGTCCTCCATTTATTTCAATGAAGTAGACCGGGGAAAGGCCCACAGGTACCAAAATCTCTACCCCTCCCACTTATTAAAAAAACAACAACACACATTTTCTTACTGGCAGCTGGGGTCACTTCAAAGCAAAGTGAGGGCCTCCAACAGCTGCCGTCTTCATTTTTTATTAATGCCTTTGTACTACACAGTGACTAGCCTTTGTGACTAGCCACACCTCCCACGGCAGCCATTTTGTGGTGGTGCCCAGGACAGTTTATCAAATTTCCAAATGTGCCCACGGGCCCACAAAAGTTGCCTTCCCCTGAAGACTGTATAAAACACAAATGCAAAAACAAATCATAAGTCATGATGCCAAGCATAAGCATACACCTTTTTTTTTTTTTTTTCAAATTAACTGGCAATCTGAAAAGAGAAGTTATTAGAGATGGGCACACTCCCCAAGCTTGCCTTGGATTAACCCAAAAATGATCCGAGTTCTTCTGGGAAATAAAAAAATCTCAAAATTTTCAATTATTTTCCAAGACAATCTGAGGCAAAAACTGCCCCCTCCCTCTGTCCTTGTCAATGTTCCCTGTCCCCAGAAACAGCTGCTGCCAGCTACTTAGCACCTCAAAATCCCCCCCCCCCCGGTAAAGCAGTGATAGGGAACCTCTGGCCTGCAGGCCAAATTTGGCCCACAAAGGTTCCCAATCTGGCTCCCGTGGAAGCACCTCCACCACCAACACCTCTCTCCCTGGTCCCACCCTCCCCTGACTTCATCCCCATTGTTTTACATTTCTCTTCACAGAAAGAGGCACTGAATTCCATGCCTCTCTGCACAGAGAAAGGCACTCAGATGGTGCTTGGGGGAGTTGCTTCAATTTCCTGCCTGAAACCATGGAGAATCGCTACCAGTCAGTGTCAACAATACTGGGCTAGAAGGACCCAAGCTCTGACTCAGTATAACACAGCTTCCTATGTTCCTATGTTCAGCTGCTGCTTAGAGGAGCAGCTCCTTAAAGTGTTGGCCAAGTCCCGCCATGTGCCACATGAAAGAAGCACTCAACTTGGCCAATGCTTCAAGGAGAATCTCCAAAAGCTGGGCAAGTCATGCTCTGCTCCAATCAGAACAGTGTGTGACAGACACACCCGACTTGTCTGGAACTTGGAGGAAACACTTCTCCAAATGCCAGCAAAATCCTTGTGTAGCGTAGAGAGGGGCAGGGAGCTCTGTGCGTCTCTCAGCAAGAAGAAAGGAAAAATGGGTAGGGTAGGGCTGATGATGTTGGGGGAGGGGAAAGGGCTTCAGAAGCAGGGTCCCCCCCCCCCCCCGCCAACGTCATCTGGCCTGCCAGATTGGTCAGTGTGGGCAATCTGGCTTGCAGACCAAAAAAGATTCCCCACCCCTGCTGTAAAGAAACAGTGGCAACAGCAGCACATGGAGATAAAGAGAAGGAGACTGCAAACTGCAGTTGCCCTTGGGAGACCTACCTGGGGCTTTGCAGCTAGACATGCTGCTTATCTGTACTCTAAGGAGACAGAAAGAGGGAGAAAAGGGATCAGCTGCCAACCAGGGAAGGAAAGGGTATTTGGGGTGGTGAGGTGCTGGTGGCAAGGAGTAGTGGGGACAAGAAGGGAGGGAAGCCAGGAATTCTCCTCAAGCTTGGATTTTGATTTGAGCCAGAGATGAATTCAGGGACTTCAAAAGCTCAGTTGAGACAGGCTTTTATGAGTCTTCAAAGTTCTTATCACAGCCTGGCTTGGGAGAACTTCATCAGCAACTCGAGCTCTTATGAATATTAACTGAAGTATCTAATGGAATAGCATTTTATTACTTTGAAAGAAAAGAGACCGATGCAGGCAGGCAAAGACAGGCAGAGACAAATGGTTATGACAAAAAGCAAACTTCGAGCTGAAGGAAGTCCGTTCCCTTCTCTTCAGATGAGTCTTGGGACGCATTCTGTTTAATAATTTCATTAGTAGCCCTAGGAAGGGAAACACTGATAAATTTTTTTGATGACATCCAATTCTTACCTGTAGAAGTTGCAAAATGAACAGGAAGTTAAATTCAGTACTTAAGAAATGTAAGATCACGTATTTGGGAGCTAGTAATAAACACTTTTGTTGGTGGATAAGGACACATCTAGAAATTACGGAAGAAAGATCTGGAAATCTTTGCCAATCACAAGTTGACTATTGGCCAGTGCTGCAACAGCAATGGCAGCAAATTCATCTTTTAAAAATGCACCAAACACTACAATTCCAGTGGAAATAATGATGTATTCATGCAGTATACTGCATTGGCAAGAGCACTGTGTCCAAATTTAGATTCATACGTTCAAGCAGGGAAAATTCAAACTGAAGACAAGAGTATGATCTTTGAATGAATGAGCTATATTATGATAAATGTTGAATAAATGGTTAGATGATTGGATAGTATTCTATAAATATACATTGGATAGAAGGAGAGAGTGCCAAGAGGTATGAACTTTGTTAATACATTTAGTTTTGAAATCATATGTTTTTAGTGAACAGTGTAACATTCTCAAGACTCTCGCTAGAACAAACCTGGGAGTGAAGAATCTCATTTGCTTCAAACCACAGCATTTGAAGGGTATTACATTGTTATACCTAATCCCTCCACTGGAATATTTTTCCTCATAACCCAAAGATCTGGGGATCTTTCCTTCCTCTGGGAGAGACAAATATTTTCAACTAGAAATGAAACTTGGTGTAGGGTGGGTTGACTCATGCCAGAGTGTCATGGACTTCTTGAAGTTTCACTGTGGGTATTTAGTGATCCTCCCTTGGGTAGGAAACACAGCTGTCTGCCAGAAAGCACCAGGGATGATGGTACTTAAAATGGGGAACCTGGTCGCCAAGACCAGTTGCTGTATCTCAGCAGGCATTCATCCAGTTTTGCAAACAGCAGTCTGGAGCAAACTACATATTCTGTCTCTATGGAAATAGAAAATACATTTTACTTCCTGTTTTGCTTAATCTGTATAGCAAGCAGTGTGTTATAAGATAAACTAGAATGCAGACCAAGTTAGTTTTAATGCTGAAAATATAATGGAGGCTCAGAAAATAAGATCAATATGTAGCTATATTGTATTATAAGAAGTTGCATCTATAGACATGTCTGTTGCTGCTTTAATATATCCATGCCACATCAAATACACTCCTTCTGTAGTAATACTTTCTAAATCCCCATCTCATTAGGTAAATGAGGAATCACTGAATATTTGTTTTTTTTTTTAATTTTAAAAAGTCGAAGCACTCCTGAAGGCAGATTCTACGTTAACTCACAGTACCGAATATTTGGTGGTTTTTATATTTGTGAGAAACCATGGATAACTTTTCATTATTTATACAGTGCCATCATTAATAGACTCGAATGAGTGGCAGAGACCAAGTACCAATGACTATGGTATCGAGACAAGGGCAACAGGCTTCAACAATGATAATCACGTGAGCAATAAGAGGAATAACAATAATAGGTGTGGCCCCAGTGGCTGTCCTTCAGCATATAAGACTATCACAATTCTGCCCTGGAGTACTGAGTAAGAGAATGAAGCTCCCAGCATCCTGTGGACTAAAATTGGGAGTGATATGCCCTAGAAGTCTTGGACTGGTCATATTCTCAACAGCAACATTGTGAAGACAACCAACGCAGAGTAGGGGCGCATCACGTATAACCCAGAGAACAGTACAGAGGAGGATCATGAACAAAGTGAAGAGTACATGAGTCCTCCAGGATAAGGTCACTGATTTCCCCACATGATGCAGGTGGTCTATGCACAGGCTGGTAGGACTTGAGCAATAACACTGAAGACAATACTTCCACTAGCAGTATCTGTGGGGAAGCTGCAGTGAATGTTTCCAGGAACGAGGGAGATGGTAGGGAAAAAGAGTATTGATTCTGATACCTCCCACTGCACAGGTTGCTTCGGCATCAAGACCTTCTTAGACAAAGCAAGATGCAACATGTTAGTCAACAATGACTGAGCATCCATGGGCTGTATGCTGTGCTTTGACAGTGAAGAACACTCCAGTGACTTATCCCTTCTCCTCTTAGACTTCTCAGAGGAACCCAGTCCATGATATTTCAACACTGATTTAGCTACAAGTTTCACTACCAGCTTGGAGTTTAGGGTTGGAGGTGTGACCAGGGTGCTGGGGGTGGGGTGTCAGTCAGTACCTAGCCTGATACCAAAGCAGATACCAAAGTCCTGCCACCAAAGAAGCTGGAGGCCTGGCTGCCTCCAAGGAGCCGTTGCACATTCCTCTCATGAATCAAGGGATCAGCCAAGCTCAAGGATGTGGCAGCCTGCTGCTCTATCAGGATGCAACTCAGAGCTGATTTGGAGCAGAGTGTTGATGGGTAACTTTACTAGAGTCTACTAGCTGAAGTGCCTTCCCACACAAAGCCATGAGGCCCTGTTTCATCTGGCCTGTCTAGTAACAGTGATACAGTGCTTACAAGATTCGATCAAATGACTCTCTCCCAGACAAAGGGGCAGAGATCATGACTGTCTGAAGGCAGTAACTTGCTTCCACAAACTACTTGAAGTCAATAACAAATAAGAACGCAAACCAACAGGGCATAAAGACTGAGAAGATAGAATGAACAAACAAAAGTTGAAAAACAAATACACTGGTCTTTGAATGGTTTTCTCTAGCCTAGAGCGACACTCCCTGAAGCTACAGCCATGGCAGCTGGAAGAGAAATGAGTGAGAATGCAGAAGCCACACCCCTGAACGTGCGACTGGAGGACAGGGGAGGGACTCCCACCAAAACTGTAACCTAGCTGTAGAAGTTTCCCAAATGGAAATCAGTGTAGGTGCATAACCCATGTGGGACTACATTGAAACTACAAAAAAGGTAATAAGAAACCAGAATGCAGACCAAGTTATTTTTAATAGTAACAATACAAGCGAAAAATAAGCACTATGTAGCCACTGTATTACAAGAGTTTCATCTATGTAAACATCGTACTAGTTTAATATACCCATCCTATGTGCTGGTATACTCTATAGTAATTCAATGTTTTCTGAATGCCTATCTAATTAAGTGAAGGAAAAAACTGTTGTTTATCTGTGTTTTGATTTTAAAGGAAGAAAAATTCTTGAAGCTATATTCTACATTAACTCACGGTACTACATATTTGGTGGGTATCTGTTTTTCAGAAACCATGGATAGCTTTTCATTATTATTTATACAGTGCCATCACCGTACATAGCTTTAAGTAGTTAATGTAAAGAAGAGGTCTGAAAAGTACACTTAAACTTTATATGTGTTTACATGTCAACAGATGCCTACCAGCTGCTTGGAATTTTGTTGCTGTGCTGTGGTCAAAGGTAGGAGGGGGAGAAGAGAAAAAAGCATGCTGAAAGACCTGTCAACAGCTGAATTTTCAATGTAAAAACTAAAAGCCTGCAAACTTGATCCTAAAAATGATAGGTCCTTACGAATACTTCCCCTTGCTGGACATTATCCAGTGTCAAACAAGCAGGACACTGGCATTCTCCCAGCACTGCCTATATTATTAACATAAAACTCTTTGTCCCACAGCAACTGCTGCATTACTCCTTCAAATTGCCTGTACAATAAATTGAGTTCTGCTTTAAGTATTTAGATCAAGGGTGGGCAATTTCAGGTGGTCTGGGGGCCAGTTCCCTCCCAATGAGCCTTCCTGTGGGCTGCACCTCCCTCCCACTGCAGTGGTGCCAAAAAAATGTTTTTTTTTTTAATTTGGGGGCAAACTGCTATGGAAGTTTAAGGACAATTGTAGCTTGGTTTCAAGCTACGTCGGTCCTCAGTAAGCCTAGTTGCCAGCAAGGCTTAATGAGGACAAATGTAGCTTGAAAAAAATATAAATTTGTTCTTAGTAAGCCTCTGTAAAAGTCTGCCACTAAATTTTGGTGGCAAACCATATATTTGTAAAATAAAAAACCCTGATTATTTTGGGCAATGGGGGAGAGCATGCATGTTGCCCACTCATGATTTAGATGTTTCAATTGATAAGTTAAGCACAAAAGTCATACTAACTCTCACAAAAGCCAAAAAATATGTACATACGCTAGCTCAAGCAGCCATATGCTACAAACCAGGAAGTAACTTTTATTTATCCTGTGTGAATAATTAACTGCAAGGCTAAATATATTTTAGTTTAGTTTAGTAACAGGCTTCAAAATGGGACACAATATAATTTCTTATGAACTTTAGCTTCAAGCAACAAGATTTTTAATATTCTATGGCTTATATAAAAATATTACTTGCCTTCATATGGTGTGTCCGGAGGTCCTGCTATTTCTCCTCTTAGTTCTGTAAAATTTTCATCTACAAGATCTACTTTAATCTGATTTTTGCTTGTCTTAAAAATAAAAACAGAAAAATACAATCAGATGCTAATATGTACTGGATTCTCTATTTCCTTAAATTTAGAGAGATAAAAAGTTTTATACCAGTTTGTTTTAACAGCCAATGTACAGACACACACTACAAGCCACATAACCTCAATATTTAACAATTCTGAAATCATATTTATGCAGCCATTGAAATACGTTTGGGGTCAGACATCCTATAAACACATAACATTCCTAACAATATTCCTAGCAGCATTTTTTAATTGGGCTAGGGCTCCAAATCTTCTCATGGTTAAGCTGCTCAAATCTCATTCAAGTCAGTAGAATTTAAGAAACCTGACTGTGTGCAGAAGTTCCATACTGATATTTAAATTACGAGTGACTACTTAGATTATGCATCAAACCACAAAAACTGACATTAAACACAAATTCCATTCTCCATAATAATTAGATTTAACATAACAGCCTTCAAATTAGCTCAAAATCCTATTAAAGCATAGTTCTAGATTGGTTTATTCATTGTTTTTTAAGATTATGGAGTCGGCTAGGAAATATAGCTGTTGCAATTGCAAGTATTACACTACCACTGGCTATGAATATGGATACTTGGCAAAAGCAGACTTGTGGCCCTCCAGCTGTTTTGGCCTATAACTCCCATCAGCCCTAGCTAGCATAGGTAATAGCGAGGGACCATGGGAGATGTAGGCCAAAGCATCTGGAGGGCCAAAAGTTTCCCACCCCGGCTTAAGTTCAGCCACATATGCAGATGCATCCACCTCTTGGAGCAAGGAAGAGAAAGGAAGCAGGAAATGCACCTATGGCAAATAGCATCTTAATCCATACACTACGTTCAACATTTGAGGTCCTCCTCCAGCTGCCTACTCCAATGGAAGCTCAAAAGACAGCAATAAGGGAGAGGGCCTTCTTGGTGGTGGCCCCCCAATTATGATCTCCCCAATGAGGTCCACCTGGTGCCAACATTGTTATCTTTTCGGCACCAGGTCAAGACCTTTCTCTTCTCCCAGGCATTCGGCAGCATATGATAAGTTTTAATCAATCCTGGACTGTCGTATGGTTATGGTTGTTTGCTTGAGATTGCTTGTTTGAAATTGTTTTAGATATATGTTCTCTTCTGTATATTGTCTGTTCGTGTGTTTTTAATGTAAATGGCTTTTAATCTCTGTATATTGTATTTTTAATGCTTTTAATCTTTGTAAACTGCCCAGAGAGCTTTGGCTATTGGGCAGTATAGAAATGTAATAAATAAACTGATAAGCTCAAACACAGATTTGTCTCTGAAGCATCCATGTTTCTTATATAAGTAAGGGAACCATGTATATGAGTTACTTAGAAAAGGAAGTGGGCATACTTGGGATTTAATAGCGGCCATGTACTGCTATAAAATCAGTGGGAATCTGCTATAGACTACAAGGTTTGAGATGAAAGCTTGGAAGCAAGTTGGTCAGTACTACAATTTGGCAAGCCAGTCAACTGACTGATCAAATATTGCCAATTGCCTGTCTATCTGACAGGCCCTATCGTTTGGCCAGTCAAATATTGTCAAATATTCCAAGAAGAATATCATTGTGTAGATGGCAGCTTACTATTACTATTATATAGTGCCATCAATGTGCATGGCACAACTCCCTACCAAAGTGGCTTACGATTTATAATTTGTGACCGAAGAGGAAGGGGACGAAAGTGGAGTTAAGGATAGTAAGGAAAGAATTTCAATTGGATGTACTTAAGATGAGTTACAGTAGGGCAGGGGTAGATAGGCTGGTAACCTCCAGATATTCTAGGGTACAACTCCCATAATCCCTGACCATGCTTGCTAGGGCTTACGGGAGCTGTAGTCTAAAACATCTGAAGGACATCAGGTTGCCTACCCCTGCCATAGGGCATGGGGACATGGCGATTGTGCTAACAGCTTCACAGAAAAAGCACCCACCATGCACCAAGATGGGTGTCTGAATTGACCTGAGGGGACAAGCCATTATATAGGCTATCCCAGAAAATGGTTTAGGTACATACTTAACTATGTTGATCACAGCCCAGTTAAGTGCCTTGATAGGACACTTCTCATGAGCCCCATGTAAGGATTCAATATTCTGAAGGAAGAGGAGAGAAGTGTAATACACATACACCACACAATACGTTTTTTTCACAGAACAGAATACGCTCACTTTCCACACAGATGATCTCTCAGATCTATTTATGATGGTGTCATATGGTAGCAAGAGCAGGAAGGAAAGCAGCAGTGCTGAGCGAACCAAGCAACATAGCAAAGCTCCTCCACTGATTACCCACCATAATTTCAGGCATCTCCAAACAGAAACACAAGCACCCACCCATTATAAAGAACACTGCCTAGTGGGTAGAGTATTGGACTAGGACCAAGGAGACCAAGATTCAAGTCCTCACTCAGCATGAAGTACACTAGGTGACACTGAGCCAGCCAGACACACCACCCACCCACTAAGCTTAACAAATAGCCTATAGCAAGAGTCAGGTAATTTCCCCTTGCTGCTTTACTATCAGATCAAGACTATAATCCTATTGCACTACTTGGGAGCGATTCCTCTGGAACTCAGCATAACTTATTCTTAATGTTATGCTTTATGTTACACTGTAGGAGCTGATTCAGTACCACTGCTTCTTGCGCTGCTGGGATAACATAACCCCCCCCCCCCCCCGACCATGCAAGTGCACGGGAAGCCTACACCTTGGCTTTACATGCTAGCACCAATCCTCTGGGAATAGTGTTTAACATTTACAGTGGCAGAAACTGTAGCATGTGCTCCTTTCGCATTGTCCAGGACTTATCACGTTACCTGACTGCACAGAAAGGAGCAGTGGTTCCCATATGTCATATGAACTATGTCTGTGTATAACCACAGGATTTGGCTGCAAATTAGCAAACTTAGGATGGAAGGAGCCTCCATTCCAATATCAGCTCCAAATGTTTATCAAATTTATAGGAGACTGGAAGCTGGCAACTCAACACTAAGAGGAATGACACCTACCTAGAAGAGACAGACATGTGAAATGGGCTTAGATATAGTCTGCATCTAAATTAAGTTGCATTTCTAAAAATGTTATTAATACAAGTAACACAGTTTTCGTAGACATGACTTTACTTAGTACACCAGCTTTATTTATTAAAGACTAAAAAAATTAAACTTGCAATGCTTTCATGACTTTTAATGTGACCTAGCCAATACAGAATTCACACACCACATGCCTGGGGACATTTTGCTGCCTTGAGTATAGACAGACATTACTATTCCTCTTCCAGTTCCACAGAAAGTTGGATCTGATGATTATAGTAGCATACCCCACTCCAAATCAGATATACACTTAGAAGTCTAGTTGAAATTCTCAAAATATTCATGTGCGATGAACAGGACATAGTTTTAGAGATCCATGCCCTTCAGTATAGTTATGTCTTCACACCTAATTATACCTATTAGAATTGGTAGTCAAGTGGTGGCAACAACATCAGGATGTGTATTTAACAGTTCTCTCTGTCTTTTAACTCTGAGCACCGTTAATGCTAGTTTGTTGTGTGTAGCATTAACAAAACACAAAAATCACAAAATGCGACACTGTAATCTACTCTATTGGGCATTTGATGGTCTACGTATTATAAGACAGAGCTACTGTAACATTTGTGGTTAAGAGTAAACTACATGAGGTGGTGATGTGAACATGTCTTGAAACCTTGGCTAGCGCTTCTCCTCTGCAAAATGGCATAAGGAGGGAAATTATTAGCAGTGTGGCTCTCACCACAGTGAGAGCCAGTGTGGTGTAGTGGCAAGAGTGTTGGACTAGGAGCTGGGAGAACTGGGTTCTAGTCTCCACTCGGCCATGGAAGCTCACTGGGTGACTTTGGGCCAGTCACAGACTCTCAGCCCAACCCACCTTACAGGGTTGTTGTTGTGAGGATAAAATGGAGAGGAGGAGGATAATGTAAGCCGCCTTGGGTTCCTTGCAAGAGGAAAAAAGGCGAGGTATAAATGCAATCAATCAATCAATCAATCAATCATCAGCAAGCAGGGTGAAAGCAGTGGGTCGGCAGAATATTTAACTTTTCCCTTACCCACTACTCTCTCCCTCAAACGCTCTCAACCTGTGGTTGTGAGAGAGTTGTATTTATTTACAAAGGATATTATTTTTAAAGTGTTTAGTACCCATTCCTACGATGCATCATTACCAGGGACTGTAAATGGGATTTTTGCTGTAGTTGATGACTGAGTGATATATTGGCTGGAGTAAGAAAGCCATGAATATTCTCTCCTAAAAAGACTACATAGATGTTTTTTGCTTCATGTATGCAGTGTCAAAAGTGGAATTCCTCCTGGATGCCCTCAGGTGATTTGCCAGCCATCCTCTGAAATGCTTTTATGCCTCCCCATTGCCTTCTACAGCTCACAGTTTAGTTTGCTTGCTTAAGTCCTGCACATCTTTGAGAGTATCCATAAGAATGTCACCACCTGTTTGTATGTGCTCTTGACTTCGCAAAGCCTACAGATATTTATTTTTTTTACAACAGAACAGATATTTAACCTTTGTATTACCTGTCCGGAAAATATGGTGCATTATCCTCATCACCTCAGAAATATAAGTATATTTCTAAGTTCTCAACAGACAGAAGGTGCTACCTTTTGGACAAATTAATATACCTTTTGTAGACAGACTACACTGTGCCATGAACTTTCCCTCAAGTGGCTGTGAAAGTTTTAATAAGTTAATCACTCCAATTTTGGTTACAATATTTACAACATGCCAAATAACCACTAACTGTAGTCCAGCAGATATACAGAGCTACAAATAAGTTACTGGTTGCAATCCTGAATCTACACATACACCAAAGTTTTTATCTATAGTACTTCAAAACAGCAGCACTCCAGAAGGCTTAGGATATTATGCTATGTGTTCTGAAAAGCTCAAGTCCAGATATTCATCTCCTCCAGCCTCTATGTAACAACCTAAGTTGCCCTTTATATTCTTGAAACAAGCAGGGAGATCACATTAAATCCAAAACTACGTTGGGACTGTGGCCTCAGTTTGTAACACATTCTTTTCCTCCACTGGCTAAAACATTGTAAAGACGTCTCAGTTTCCTCAAGAAACTTCTTTAAAAAAAAACACAAAAGTCTAGGTTATTTATTCTACCTTGTCTTCCATCTCCAATAAGATTTTTATATAGCCAGCCTGTACCCTGCAAGCTTATAACACATTTGCACAGGCACTGTATTACAGTCAATGTTACTGTAAGATAATGTTGGCTGGTACACATGCCCCGCTGGTTCATGCCAACTGCCTTCTAGCTCAATATCCTGGTTGACAGTGGCCTTTCTTTACCAGATTTTATCATGGAAGAACATAAAGGCCACCTAACATTTAAGGAACAAGTGTCAACAAAAATGCACTGCTCTTCAAATCCAAATGATTCTTCCATTCTCTCTAAATTAGCTAACAACTTGAAAGGTCCAATATCCCCAACTACACAAGAGAAAGTACCACAGTTGTGTGGGAGGCAAATACATTACTTTTAACTTGTAGACTGTGAAGAAAAATACCATTCAAATTATGAAACATTCATTCCCTATTTCTTTTCTCAAGATTAGTTACAGGCTGCATACAGCCATATCTTAAAACCCAGACTCACTTTTCCTTCCACAGCTCAAGGCCAGCTTTCCCCTACTTTGCAGCTTATTTGACAAAATGGCCAGCAAATTCAATGCTAATGCAGGCATTTCAGGCAGCAAGGCTATTTGCCTTTAAGTAAAATCATAATGCCCCTTCATGGATCACTGCCTTGTTGTGGCGAAGGGGTTTGCGTAACTCAGTGAAGCCATAAGCTATGCCGTGCAGGGCCACCCAAGACGGACAGGTCATGGCAGAGAGCTCTGACAAAATGTGGTCCACTGGAGAAGGAAATGGCAACCCACTCCAGTATTCTTGCCAAGAAAATCCCGTGGAATGTATCACAAGACTAAAAGAGATGACGCCGGAAGATGAGCCCCTCAGGTCGGAAGATGTCCAATATACTACTGGGGAAGAGCAGAGGGTATTTCCAAGTAGCGCCAGAAAGAGTGAAGCGGCTGGGCCAAAGCCGAAAGGACACTCAGCTGTGGATGTGTCTGGTGGTGAAAAGAAAATCCGATGCTGTAATGAACAATATTGTTTAGGAACCTGGAATGTCAGATCAATGAATCAAGGTAAGCTGGAGGTGGTTAAACATGAGATGGCAAGATTGAACATCGACATCTTGGGAATCAGCAAACTAAAATGGACAGGCATGGGCGAATTTAATTCAGGTGACCATCATATCTACTATTGTGGGCAAGAACACCTTAGAAGAAATGGAGTAGCACTCATAGTCAACAAAAGGGTGGGAAAAGCAGTACTGGGGTACAATCTCAAAAACGATAGAATGATCTCAGTACGAATCCAAGGCAAACCATTCAACATCACCGTAATTCAAGTCTATGCCCCAACCACTGAGGCTGAAGAAGCTGAGGTTGATCGGTTCTATGAAGACCTACAACACCTTCTAGAACTAACACCAAAAAAAGATGTCCTCTTCATCATAGGGGATTGGAATGCTAAAGTAGGAAGTCAAGAAATCACCGGGATAACAGGCAGGCATGGCCTTGGTGTACAAAATGAAGCAGGACAAAAGCTAATAGAGTTTTGCCAAGAGAACACGCTGATCATAGCAAACACTCTTTTCCAACAGCACAAGAGGCGACTCTACACATGGACATCACCAGATGGTCAGTATCAAAATCAGATTGATTATGTCCTTTGCAGCCAAAGACGGAGAAGCTCTATACAGTCAGTCAAAACAAGACCTGGAGCTGACTGTGGCTCAGATCATGAGCTTCTTGTTGCAAAATTTCAGCTTAAATTGAAGATCGTAGGGAAAACCACTAAACCATTCAGGTATGACCTAAATCATATCCCTGATGAATATACAGTGGAGGTGAGGAATAGATTTCAGGGATTGGACCTGATAGACAGAGTGCCTGAGGAACTATGGACGGAGGTCCATTACATTGTTCAGGAGGCAGCAACAAAATCCATCCCAAAGAAGAAGAAAGGCAAGAAAGCCAAGTGGCTTTCTGATGAGGCTTTGCAAGTAGCTGAGGAAAGAAGGGAAGCGAAAAGCAAGGGAGAAAGGGGAAGATATACCCAACTGAATGCAGAGTTCCAGAGAATAGCAAGGAGAGACAAGAAGGCCTTCTTAAATGAACAATGCAAAGAAATCGAGGAAAACAACAGAATGGGAAAGACTAGAGATCTCTTCAAGAAAATTGGAGATCTCAAGGGAACGTTTTGTGCCAAGACGGGCATGATAAAGGACAAAGAAGGCAGGGACCTAACAGAAGCAGATGAGATTAAGAAGAGGTGGAAAGAATACACAGAAGAACTATACAGGAAAGATCTGAATGTCCCTGATAGCCATGATAGTGCGGTCACTGAACTTGAGCCGGACATCCTAGAGAGTGAAGTCAAGTGGGCCTTAGGAAGCATTAGTAACAACAAAGCTAGCAGAGATGACAGTATTCCAGCTGAGCTATTTAAAATCCTCAAAGATGATGCTGTTAAAGTGCTGCATTCAATATGCCAACAAATTTGGAACACTCAACAATGGCCGCAAGACTGGAAAAGGTCAGTTTACATTCCAATTCCAAAGAAGGGCAATGCCAAAGAGTGTTCAAACTACCGTACAATTGCACTCATTTCACATGCCAGCAAGGTGATGCTCAAAATCCTACAAGCTAGGCTTCAGCAGTATGCGAACCGAGAACTACTGGAAGTACAAGCTGGGGTTCGAAGAGGCAGAGGAACTAGAGATCAAATCGCCAACATTCGCTGCATCATGGAGAAAGCAAGAGAATTCCAGAAAAATGTCTATTTCTGCTTCATTGACTACGCTAAAGCCTTTGATTGTGTGGATCACAACAAACTGTGGCAAATTCTGAAAGTGATGGGAATACCAGACCACCTTACCTGTCTCCTGAGAAACCTGTACGAGGGTCAAGAAGCAACAGTAAGAACCAGACATGGAACAACCGAGTGGTTCAAAATTGGGAAAGGAGTACGACAAGGCTGCATATTGTCACCCTGCTTATTTAACTTATATGCAGAGTACATCATGAGAAACGCCGGGTTGGATGAATCACAGGTCGGAATTAAGATTGCCGGGAGAATTATCAACAACCTCCGATATGCAGACGATACCACCCTAATGGCAGAAAGCGAAGAGGATCTAAAGAGCCTCTTGTTGAGGGTGAAAGAGGAGAGTGCAAAAGCTGGTTTGAAACTCAACATTAAAAAAACTAAGATCATGGCATCTGGCCCTATCACTTCCTGGCATATAGAAGGGGAAGAAATGGAAGCAGTGACAGATTTTACTTTCTTGGGCTCCAAGATCACCGCAGCCGGTGACTGTAGCCATGAAATTAAAAGACGCTTGCTCCTTGGGAGGAAAGCTATGGCACACCTAGACGGCATAGTAAGAAGCAGAGACATCACCTTGCCGACAAAGGTCCGTCTAATCAAAGCTATGGTTTTCCCAGTAGTAATGTATGGCTGTGAGAGCTGGACTATAAGGAAGGCTGAGCGCCAAAGAATTGATGCTTTCGAACTGTGGTGCTGGAGAAGACTCTTACGAGTGCCCTGGACTGCAAGGAGGTCAAATCAGTCCATCCTAAAGGAAATCAACCCTGAGTGCTCATTGGAAGGACAGATACTGAAGCTGAAGCTCCAATATTTTGGCCACCTAATGCGAAGAGAAAACTCTCTGGAAAAGACCCTGATGCTGGGAAAGACTGAAGGCAAAAGGAGAAGGAGACGGCAGAGGATGAGATGGCTAGATAGCATCACCGATACAATGAATATGAACTTGAGCACGCTCCGGGAGAGAGCGCACGACAGGAAGGCCTGGCGTGCTATGGTCCATGGGGTCACGAAGAGTCGGACACGACTGAACGACTGAACAACAACAAAATCATAATGACCATTTGAACATTAATTTGAAAGATTGTTCAGCATCTTATTTGCAAAAAATGAAAAAGGTACAATCAACTTGTTTTACAAGGACTGCCTTCACCCTTACTTCCAGACCTTAAGATCAGCTACAGAGGCCCTGCTTGCAGGCCTGCCTTTAAATTCAGTTACTTTTGGCTCCTTTCCAATATGCTTTTAAGTGGGCGGTAAACACTTTTTTATTTCAATCTGCTTTTTATTGAAATAAGTTGAATGTTTAAACTATCATTTTCTTTTTTTAAGTGTAATATTTTTTTTCCAGTCTGATCAGGAACTGTTTTATCCTGTTTTAAGTTAAAAGTTTAGATATTGGTTTTAAATGTTTTTATGATACCAGTTTAGGCCACCTTGAGGAAACTTGTGTTTTGAAAGGCAGCACATACATTCTTAACAAAAAAACCTGTTTGGGAAGTGTGTGTGGGATTCAGCCCGTCAGAGCTGTCCACCAGCTTCTGCGGCAAACAAAAAGCATAGATTTTCCCAAAGGCTGTACATACGCACAGAACACACTGGCCCAGTTTGCATGTCATGGTAAGCCAGATTTTTTTAAAACTGTGGCTTACATTGAATGAGCAAGCATGCTATTGGATGCTGATTGATCCTGCTTGGCTCCTCTGCTAGCAAGTGCAGTTGAACAAGCCAGGGGCTTCATCCATGGTTTGTTCAGAATGATGTCCAAACTGGGAGCAAACCCTGGCTTATGACTCTAACCTGTCAGAAGAGCAACTAACCAGAGTTCCCAATTTGGATGTTATGCTAAACAAACTATGTATAGAATGAGACAACAAGCTAAACAAATCATGGACAGACAGACCTGGTTTATTTAGCCATGCTTGCTTGCAGAAGAGCCAAACAGCAACAATCAAACCATGTGCACCTGCTTGCTCGTTCATGGTAAGCCAGAATTCAAACAAGCTCTAGCCCTGCAATGTCCAAAAGCAACCACTGAGTGCACTTTTCCAGCGGGCTCATCATTCCAGTTACGCATATTTGTATACAGCCCTCTGCCTTATCACCTGAGCTGCCTTTCCTCAACACACACCAATATAAAGCATCTTTACTTGGAAATGTAATGCAAGTTCTTGATTTCAAATGGATCACTACTTAAAGAAGATTCCTGCCTTTGGTGTCTTGCAGTACAGAATACAATCCATACATGTTTTTATTTGTGCTACCCTTCAAAGTGTAGCGATTAAGGCAGATATTTCTAGTAGTTTCTAATGTACCATTTCTTGTTGATTGTTGAAGACTGCAAATTTCTATCTATAATAAGGTTTCTATAGCGTGACAGCTAATGCCACATTTTCCTTTTAGGGCAGACTAATGAACAGCACAATCCTATACATGTCTATTCAGAACTAAGTCCCACTGAGTTCAATGGGGTTGATTCCCAGGTAAGAGGGTACAAGATTGCAGCCTATAATACAGTATTACTACAGAGAAAGGATTCAAAGAGAATACAGAAAAATAATATTTCAGACCGATTTATTCTCAAATATTTTCAACGCTAATAATGTGATCTGTGTCATAACTGGTTCCCAGACTACACAGGAAAATTAGTCTTCTCCCCATCTTCATCTTGCCTGAGGTAGGACAAACAGTTGTTCTTTCAAGCAGACGAGCCTACTTTTTGTATATTTTTTACTTCAAAAAGATGAAGTATTCAAAGAATATTACCATTCTACTAATAGGAACAGCATTCTAGCACAAATATTGTTTTAGCATTTTCAATATGATCAAGTGAGCAATGCTTTTCCCTCAATAATTTCTAAGTGTCCAATTCTCACACTCTCTGAGGATCTGTCTAAAACTTATAACATTTAAGATGGCATATATAGGTAGCCTATTTTACAATTAATATAGTCACTTATTGAAAAACTGAAGCTATATAGAAGTTTGCAAGAATGTATGTCCTCCGCTCACAGAATCTTTAAGATGAAAATACCTCCTTCGGTGGGAAGATCAGCCCATCCCCAACAGGCATATCTGTTTCGCCTTTACAGATGGGAACATTTTACAAAAGCCCATCAAGCTATTTTACTATGAGCCCTGAACCCACTGCTTGCCTTCCCTCAAAGGTTTTGAATTATGCAGTTATCTTTCCTTATAACATCTTCTACATGGCTTGAAGATTCCTGTCATGCAGGATAACACTATCATTTCAGTATTTAGGCATTAGCAATTTCATTAGCCTTTTCTGGTCCGTTCAACTGGGGCACTTAAATTATGGATTAGTCTCTCTAGAGACATTTATCATATTTGCCTGCTTTTAAATGGGCTCTTGGCTCTTTTATTATGGGGGCGTTCTTTAGTTGAGCCTGAGCTATGTTTGTAGTCTGCTGCTATTGATATAATGTTTTATGATGCTTTACTATATTGGGTGATTTTTAATTTTGTTATTTTTTCTTATTGTAAGCTGCCTTAAGCTAATTTTATCACATAAAGGTGGGACAGAGATGTCTAAACAACAATTCATAATGCTATGACAAAAAAATAGATTAATATTTGCAAAGCACCACTTCTCTCAAAGATGACTGTTAATTTCAAGAAAAACTGTACCATCGTCTGAACAAGCCACGATTTTGCACATTGAGACATAACAGGAAACTGCAGAGAAGAGGGAAGCACATGTGCTCGAGACTCACAGTAACATGTTCTTGTAATAGGAAACCATGGCTTTCCATTATGCCTGCACTGAGCCTGAGAGTGCCACACTAGTGCATGACACAGTAACTAAGCATCCCTCTCTCTTTGGGATGGCTTTAGCTCTAGTCCACTGAATAAGCTACAGCGGGATACTGAAAGAGCAGGAGTGTAGGCTTCACTCTGGGCATAGCCAGACATGCCATAACCTCCTACTGCCTGCACAATTTGTTTCACCCATGATATATACAGGCCAGCCATATTATAGATAGAACCTATACTGACCAGTACTATAAAGAAGCTCAAAATTAAGTTATTAGTTTAATTTCTGGCAGACAGGACATCAACAACTACTAACAAGAACTTTCAGGATAATCATCCTGTTTTTGAAACCATTTAATACCTTTAAGCTCACTAGAGTGAACTAGACTTGTTCAACTCTAAATTATCCAGGCAAGGAAGCTTTTGCTATCAGCTCCTGAAGGGACCATCAGTGGCCTGAGAGGACTGTTGGGGAAGCCCTCCCCCACCTTCCTTAGGGCAACTTAAGACCTGTGTGCTCTGAGGGAAGACAGAAGAGGAGGAGCCCAGGCCAGGGAGCTCCTGCAGTCAGCTCCTGAAGAAGCCTTCAATCATCCTGAGAAAATATATATTCTGATGTTTTTGGATAACATCTGTTTCAGTATTTAAACATTGTAAATTGCCTTGGCAGAAAGGTGATATAAAAATGTATTAAAGAAATAATCATTTTTCTCAACTATCATCTGGTCATGAATCTCCACTTTTGTTGCAGGATCCTGAAGTGGGTGGCAGCTAACCAACTTCAGACCTTAACGGATTATACAGATTTCAACCCATTTCAATCTTGCTTTTGGCCCAATTTTGGGACTGAAACTGCCTTTGTCACCCTGGTAAAACACTGACAACCTTCTTATACTGGTTCTGATAGCACATAATGACAGGCCATGGTTTAAACAAACCATGGTCTGTCAGGGACAAGTGGGAGAAAGCGGGCATGTTGCCTACAGTGGGTCAGCCACTTCCACTTTAAATCAACAACCTATGATTGGCTCCTTAGCAGGTTATACAGCATGAGGTCTGAACCCAGACCACTGGGTTATTTAGGAGCTAAACGCCCCAGCAATTAACCCAACAACAAACCATGGGCTAACAGCTGGGTTGTTTAGCCCATAAACGACACACCCGTCCAGGTTTGGACTTCACACTGAACAACCCACAAAAGAGCTGATTGTGGGTTATTTGAGTAAAAGCGAAAGTGGCCGGTGCACGAGAGACAGTACACTCACTCTCTCCCGCTCGTGCAGGACAACCCACAGGTTGTTTAAACCATGGATTGAAGTTGCATACAAGCCATATCACAGAGTCAATCTATTTGTCCATCTAGCTGTGGCCCTCCAGATGTTGCTGAGCTACAACTTCGATCATCCCTGACCACTGGCTATGTTTCTGTGGTTGATGAGAGCTGGAACCCAACAATATCTGAAGGGAAACGGTGTAGACATTTGACTGGCAGTTGCTCCCCAGGGTTTCAAAAAGGATTCTTTTCCAGACTTATCTGGAAATGTCAATGATTGAACATGTGATCTTTTGAATTTAAAATGTGCTCTAACACTGAGCTAGGGCTTTTTCTCTGGAGCCATATGGGAAGTATGATCCTGTTGATTCCCTTGGACTTCTCCCATGCTTTCAGATTATCATTGACGATGGTATCTTTTTGAATCACTTATTTGGGATGGGAATTGGGGCAACATGCTCTAATGGTTCTATCTCTAGCTGGTGGGCTGATTCAAGAAGGTGGTGTGAGGGTATTTCTGTCACACTGGCTGCTTTCTGTTCTGTATTTATTGGAATGCATTATGTTTTCAACTATTTAAGCCACCATCAGGACAGGGCAATATTGGTGGAAAGGTAGGGATATGTTTTAAACTGAAGGATACCCAGAGTTAAAAAAAAAACCAAAAACCTGCATTAGGAAAATAGACCACCACATCTAACCAAACGCATAATCAAAACAGACTTAGTGCCTGGGTTCAGACAATCACGGGGGTAAAAGAAGCCACCACCATGACTTCTCTCCCCACCGTCGCGCCCATTGTTTGCATAATTACCCATGCTGCAGCGCAGGTTGGCATGTCATCTGAACCCGGAATGCAGCAGAGCAGGGTAGCTTCACACCCATGACTTGTAGCAGGGGTTGTAGGGTCAGTATGAAGCCATCCCCACTGCTCCATGTTTGAATGACACACCAACCTGCTGCCCAGCAGCACAGGTAATTACGCAAATGATAGGCGCACACATACAGCAGGGGCAGGGGAAGAAGCCACAATGGCAGGCAAGCCACCCCTGTGATCGTCTGAGCATGCTCAGATTTTTCCTTTTCTAAATAAAGACAGAGGTAACCAAATTATATTCTGAACTAAATCACTACAAATTCTATTACATTTAGCAAACTGTCTGCTAATTTACCAGCACTCCTGATTTTCTAGCCTTTTGGATATCCGCCAAATAATTTATATAAATTAAGTTTTACAGTGAATATATGTTCTGTCTGCTTGAAAAGTTACTGTGGAAAGGAGCTAAAGACACTGATTATGTAAGAAAACACACTGTTGTGCATTTATGTAGCCTTTTATTTTGTAACTGGGACACAAGTAAACTTGCACTGAAATAAATTGGAGTGCAATGTGCAATACCACTGTAAACGCATTCCTTTGGGTTTTCTATGCTAATTTTGGAAATCACTGCTTTCTCTTTGTTAGTACAGGCTAGAGAATCCATCATCTCCAGAAGAGATTGTTTCCTTCAAATCCTCAAAGTTAGCATCTTCTTGTAAAATATTAAACTATCTTTCAGAGTTCAGCACTCAGCTCAATATTTTACAGGAATACACAGTACCTCATCATTCCAAAGAAGAGGATAGAGACAATGTGACAGTCTAAACATATGTGTTGTCTTTTCCTGAATATTGGTGTTGAGGAAAAGCAGAATTACTTATCATAACCATTCTAAACCTATCACATGCTTTCTGAAACAAAGTAAGGAAAAATTAATAGAGAATTGGATCAGAAGGAGCTGTGTTGAAATGCCCCTTCAGTCAGGAAACAAACTGGATGGACAGTCTTGGGCTAGTGATTTTTGTTCAGCTTAACCTACCTCACAGGGCTGTTGTGAAGATAGTGGAATAAAGCCATGTACGCCACCCTGAGCTCCTTGGAGGAAGGACAGGATATAAATATGATAAATCAAAACCCTCCAGTTCTTTTCACCAAATGCTATCAATTAAACCAACATTAAAAGGTTTCAGTCCATTAATATCTATATATTCAGGTGGAGGGTCAGAGGGCTTCTGGATAAAATACCTCATAGCCAAGCAATATATACCATTACTTATTATAGTGCACCAACAGAATTCTAGACACTGAATGTGTACCTCAACCACATACACACTATTTGGAAATAAAAGTCACTTCACACTTGATCTTCCTATGTAAAGATAATGGGAAGGGAAAAAATTAACATCTGTGAAGTGTGGCTCAAGTGTCTGTCAGGACAGGAAGCATGCAGGAAAGACTGTGGGCATGATGCGGCCAGAATTAAGAATTCAGATTTCAATGTGAGAGTTAAGCATGTATACACTTAAGTGCCTAAGATATACCTGAAATGGTGTACAACTAAGGTATTTCAAGTGTACACCCCAAAGTGTAAATGTGATAAGTGTGTATGCAAATATATATATCATACAGGTACACTCTTCACGGTGCTGGGATTAATTTCAGCTTTTTCAGTGTATTGCAAATCTAGTTTGCGTCATGTAATGTATGAAATGACCCTCAGTCATACCGAGAATCTGTGGGGACTGCTCTTACCTCACATGTCCCAGATGGTAATAGAGTGGTGTAAGAATAAAATAGTGAATAGTCTCCATACATTATGTCTTCAAAGTCTGTAACTGAAGTGCACAGTCTTCCCTAAGAGATTGGTTTTAGACAGTGAATATGTTACTAAACACCCTCTCTTCCTTTCATCTCTGCTACATCTACTTGCTCCCTTTTGCTCTTAAGTGAAAAAATTGCTGATGTTTAAGTGAAAAAATTGCACCATTTTTACACCTCCAGTTATACAAATACTTAAACTCGCAAACAAAAATCCCAGTTTTTTTTTAAATAAAGGAACAGTTCCACAAAGCACATGCTTTAGATCTTCTTCCCCACTGTGCATATGTGAAAGATACAAATGCAATTTTAAATATGCTTTTTAAGAGGCTTTACAATCAATAGTTGATCATGCATTACATTGCAGCCTTCCTGTGTCTGTTATCTTTGAACAGATGCATTCTATCTGAAACACATTTTTGTCTGCACCATTTTCCCCATAGAGTTTATAAATTTGAGAATGGATCTCTTATCGCCATCCCCAATATTAACATCTCCACCCATTATGAGGGGAAACCTTGACAGTTTCACAAATCCAAATTTCCTTTACAGCTGTCCATTTCTGCTTTCTAGTTAAAAATGACAGGGGAAGCTTCACCAGTTCCATCAACACTGGAAAAAGTTCACCAGTGGATGCTGCCAGAATGAACACCAACACCGGTGCACAAAATAATGCTTTTAATTTAAAAATAAACAAACTGACAAAACTTTCCTCTCCCCTTAGCAGACTCACCAGAAAATAAAGTGGGGGACAAAGGAAGAAATGGGTGGTGGAGTAGAAAGATACCTGTGGGACTGTATCCAAGCCTACCTGCAGGGTGGCATGGGCCTGCATTTGGGGCAGAGAAGGGGGCACGATTTTTTCTGACACAATAGCTAGAGAGGATGTGTTGACATTTGAGGGGGAAATAGCACAACTTTTGAACGGTAGAAAAGTGATTCAGCTGAAGGGGGTGGGGGAGATTCATACATAATCATTAAAACGCTTTAAAAGCGCTTGTGATTTTGGCCAATAACATTCCCTCTTGGGTAGGCCTACACATGGGTACCAGAGCAGATAACATGCTCCTCATTTTATCACCTCAGCCACTTCTCCCTCGTCATTTCTTCCTTCTCTTGGCGACCTCCTCCCATTCCACTCAACTAGGGTATTTCCCCAGAAGGAAATAGCCCCCCTTTCTATCCACCTATATTACCTGAAAATAAGCGTTGCTTGAGAATATGAGGCAATAGCGCCCCCAACCAGATCATAACCCCGGCTTTGGCTAAGAGAAAGGAAAATATGACTAGGGGAGGGAAGGAAGAAGGAAAACTGAAAGGGATGCAGCCTCCCAACCCCCACGACGGCGATCGAGGAGACCAAGAAGGAGAGAAACCTGACCTCCTCGCTCTTCAACACCTCCTTGAACTCCCGCTTGATTCTCTGCACTGCGATGTTGGCCATCTCCACAGAGGGGTCCGCCGACCCGCCCAACCCCAGGCCGCTGCCGCTGCCGCCTCTGAGCCGGGCCGGGCCGAGCTCCTCCACCCGTCACCACCGCCACCGCTCCTGCTGGTTAATCTCCGGCCCTTCCAAAATGGCGCCTGCGCCGAGCATGCGTGTTGCGGCAACCCAGCGCCTGCCCCTTCCTCTTCGTCAGAGAAAGGGGGGAAAATGGAGAGAAAGTTCCTCCTCTCCCAGCGACACCGACAGAGAGGGGGGAGGAATTAGAGCAGGCGCCGAGGAGGGAGGCAGGGGGAGGAGGAAAGCGGAGAGACCTGCAACCGCCCCTCCTCTCGAGGGACGGTGCGGACAATTTCCCCCTCAGGGGAGGCAGAAGCCCCACCCCCACCTCGCTTCCCGTCCCCCTCAGGACGGGACGGCGCCAACCTTCATCCCTTTGCTGTCACTGACTATATGGCAGAAGCGCCTCCCCCCTCCTGTTACTCTTAAATAGGGAGTTTCAGGTGTGAATTCCTATGGGCACGGCTGCAAATAGATAAACACCATGGGGAGGGAGGAGAGCAAGCCAGAGTTAAGGCTCTTGTGATGAAATCATGTCCATTGTATGATGTGTCACACACCTGCTCCTTCACGCAAAGGAGCGCTCACACACTTCAGCTTAACTTGTCAGTCATACACAGATGCCACCCTCCATTTTATTTTATGCATTTCTAGCCCGCTTTTCTGCCCTCCGGACTCACCCAAGTTGTTCTGAAAGGACAGTCATCCCTTTGTTTGGACTGTGCTTCCAAAGCCCCGTAATGCAGATGGATGTTTGCAAATTTACGCAGGGGACGCTTACGCAGCTCGGATGGAGGGTTTGGGACACTTTCCAAAACGGTTTCCCCAAAACGGTTTCCCAAAAGCAAGTGAGGCCTTACAGTCTAACCGCCACTCGTAGCATGATATTCTGTAGTATTTTCCCCCCAGCATGTAAATGGTATTTTATGTGATAAGCCAAATCTGAAAAACCTGTTTTAGCGGGGCAGGGGGAACTGTTGAAGAGAGCCATACAGCTGTTGTGCTGAATGGCTTCCTGTGGAGGTCCGAGGAAAATTTCTCCCAAGTAGTGGTGATGGTATTATTATTATTATATACTACAATGAAGGAGGAGATGGTGTTATATATATATGTATGTATGTATGTATGTATATATATGGTGCTACGATGAAGGAGGAAAGAAGGCCCATATCCCATTTCCCTCCTTCCCAGGAAGGGAGGCAAATGGTGGCAGGGGGCCCACCTTACCTTTGGTAGAGTGATATGGCTGCCTTAAATTTATTTATTTAATTTATTAAATTTATTAATCGCCCATCTGGCTGGTCACCCAGCCACTCTGGGCGATGTACAAAGCATATAATAAAACAGTTTAAAACAATAAGATTCTACAATAAAAACATTGTCTAAAATACCCTAACCCACCCCAAATGCCTGCCTGTACAACCATGTTTTTAATGCACGGCGGAAGCTCATTAAAGAGGGGGCATGGCAGAGTTCCCTAGGGAGGGAGTGCCACAGAGTGGGGGCCACCACAGAAAAGGCCCTTTTGCTCATCCCCACCAGTCTAACTGTCCTGGCTGATGGGACAGAGAGAAGGCCATCCGAGGCTGATCTTGTTAAGCAGCCTGTCTGGTGTTGCTGGAGGCGCTCCTTAAGACAGGCTGGGCCGGAACCATATAGGGTTTTAAAGGTCAAAACCAACACCTTGAATTTGGCCCGGAAAACAACTGGTAACCAGTGCAACTCCTTCAGCACTGGAGTGATGTGATCTCACCAGCGGGGTTTGGGTGTCACCCTACTCTGGCCATGCTGAAGGTGAAGAAGCTTTTTTTTTTTCTCTGTTCCAACATTGCAGCCCTATGCAGGAGTAAACAAAAACTTCCACTTGCAATATGCAGTTTTGTCTTGCCAAAGGCAAGGGTTCTTTTTGGATTCAGGAGCAATAAGCACACAAGTGAGTTGAAGTCAAAGGATTTTATTTAAAGCAGGCAAAAGGATATCCAGAAGAATATATAATACCAAGCAAACAGTCCTCAATCAGTTATCGGGAGCCCCAGGGACAACAACAAGGAGACCCCAGTCTACGGCCGGCATGCAGCACCTTCCCAGTCAGGTCTGCATCGAAGCTCACTTTGGGCAAACTGCGGGGCTTTTTTATACCTTAATCTCTTGAGTGCTATGTGCCACTTAGGACAGCACCTTAATTAATCACACCTGTTGTGCTTAAGCCACCTGATGATGTATGTCATATCTGTACCACTCAAAAGATTAGGTGAAGCGAACGGACCATAGCCAGATGGTACCCTCCCGCATTCCAAGGCCATCCCATGGTTCATGTCCTCCTCCCGCGTTTCAAGGCCATGCCATCCCCATTTGCAACCAACTCTGAAAACTGAATTTCACACTGAAGGCCTTAAGGAGGCCTAAGTTTTAAGGTCTTCCAGGAGACATGGGAATAGAAAGAACAACTGTGACACACCATCCCTATCTCCTCGATATACAATAGTCTTCCGATGGTTTTCCTTTACAAGCTTCTAGTCAGAAATTAAATATTTTTGCACTAAGCACCTGCACTACATTAGGCCAAACATTAGGGATCTGTGTACAACACCTTGCTTTGGAATTTTGTACCAGTCACACATAATAGCTGGTAGCCTCTGATGCAGATGCACATCCCTATTTGCATCAAAAGACTAACAGTGCAATCCTGTACATGTCTATTCAGAAGTAAGCCCCATGGAGTTCAATTTGACTTACTCCTGGGTAAGTATGGATTAAAGCCACATTCAGTATGTTCAGTAAGGCTTAGATAAGCATCATAACCTAGATGGGGAAGAGCAACTCTTGCGTGAGCACAATGGCCTCTTGTGCTGGATTAGGACATGTGTCTTCTCTGAGTCCATGAGCAATCTGAAGGGCCTGGTTAGTTACTACACAATCCCGTCTTTACTTTCGAAAGTGATAGATGCTAGGGTTCAAGCCTGCCTAGAAATCACTCAGGACCAAACTAGACGTGTATGGAAAACAGGTGTATCTTAAGCACATGTTTGTCTTGTTTGGTTCACATATAAAGCAAGGGTAGGTGGAGGTCTACTTTTACATAAAATGTGCACAAAGGGGGAGAGCAAAACCTTGACTTACTTTTAGGCAATTTTCTGCCCTGCTTGGATTACTTCCCATATTAAAGCAGCACTGGAGAAAAGCCCCTTAAAAGCAAGAGAGTACAGCAAGGGGAGGTGGGAGAAAGGATGGGTTTTGCTCCCCTCTTCTGCGTGTTTCTTTTTGTGCAAGAAGTAGACCCCACACACTTACACACCTCTGCTTTTTAGTTGAATGAGGCACATATGTGCTTAAGGTACATGTGATTGCCCCACACATTTAGTTTGGCCCTCAGTCAGCTCATGGGTTTTAAGAATAATTCAAATCATGGCCCAATCCAGTGTTTTGATGAGTGTGTGTGTGTGTGTGTGTGTATGTATATATATATATAGAGAGAGAGAGAGACAGAGAGAGAGTCTTCTGGGGATAGGATGTTCTGTGATCAGAAAATTTTTGAACCATGCAGTTTAGTATATCCCAAAAGTGTTAGGTAGCAATGGCAAACAAACAAAAAACCTAGGGGCATCAGATCATGGGGAGGGCAGGACACAGAACACTGCAGAGAGATGTTGGAGGATAGAGCTGTGTCTGTTATGCATCCTGTCCTGTGCTCCTAAGCTAGCCTGCTTCCCTCAGGTGCAGTGGAAGAAACTGTCCCATTGCCAGTATTGAAGAAAGATTTAAATGTCAGTCTGGGAAGCTGAAGCTGAAATATTTTGGCCACCTAATGCGAAGAGAAAACTCTCTGGAAAAGACCCTGATGCTGGGAAAGACTGAAGGCAAAAGGAGAAGGAGACGGCAGAGGATGAGATGGCTAGATAGCATCACCGATGCAATGAATATGGACTTGAGCACGCTCCGGGAGAGAGCGCAGGACAGGAAGGCCTGGCGTGCTATGGTCCATGGGGTCACGAAGAGTCGGACGCGACTGAACGACTGAACAACAACAACAACAACTGGTCAGCTTCTGTACACAGAATGGGAGGCACCTCAGGCAGCAGAATGTCTTGGGCCAGCCCTGCAAAAAAAGAAAAAGAAAAAAAAAAGGCAAATCTACCCTGAGATAACCCTTAGAATATGCAGCTACAGGTGTATAATTATAAGACATGGTTTGTTGTCTGGGGGAGAGACAAGCAAAGGGGTGGAGCTAGGGGAAGTGCTATGGCCGTCCGGGGAACCCAAGAGTACCAGATTAGTATGCCAGGATGGCTGTATTTGACCCCCGGGCTTGAGGTTCTACACCCATAGTTTAGCTGCTCCTGCTTGCAGCTGGAGCAACTAGGCAGCATGCATGAGCACATTGCTTGCAAATGATAAACCATGGTCCCCCTGGAACTGTGGTTTATCATTACGTGCAAACTGGGCCATAGTGAAGATTTCCCCTTCAGGTCCTACAGTGGCAAGAAAAACGTTGTGAACCCCTTAGGATTATCAACCTATTTCCAACCTAAAATGTTATTAGATCTTAATCTAACCCCATAGTCCTGATAAAGAACAATAGATAACCTGAGTAAACAAATGACACACATTTATCCACAACTCATTGAACATTCAATATTCATGTGTGAAAAAGTATGTGAACCTTTAGATTCAGTACCTGGACACCCCCTTGAGCAGCAATGACTTCAAGTAAAAATTTCCTGTAACTGTTGGTCAGTGTTTCACATCGCTTTTGAGGAATTTTGGTCCACTCCTCCTTACAGAACTGCTTCAACTCAGTGACAATTGAGCACTTCCTTGCATGAACAGGTCCTGCCACAATATTTTGATGGAGTTTAGGTCTATTTTGATAGACCTAAACATCAAAACAATATTTTGATGGAGTTTAGGTCTGGACTTTGATCATCTCTACACCAGCCTAAAATCCCACATTTAAAACAGCACTTAGTGCTTCTGTTTTAAATGCAGGATCACAATGGACTCCCTTGATACATGCTTCCTTTCCCTCCCTTTCCCCCCTCCTTTCTCCCCTTATCTGAGTCTTTCATATGTTTCATTGGTCTAGCTTCTCTTATTTTGGGTTTTCATCTTTTCACGAAGGAACTCACGCATGTTAAAAAATGGATTAAAGGTCATTTAGTGCGGTAGACACCCTGGAGGTTAACGACGTCATCTAAAGGGCCTGCAAACTTCTGTTTGTAACCAATCTCAAAAGCAGGATAAAAGCTCTGTGTGAGAAACTCTTGAACATGGAATTTCTTCTTCTGCAGCCATTCTTTTGTAGATCTGCTTGTATGTTTAGGATCATAGTCTTGTTGCATGACCCTCTTTTGGTTCAGCTTAAACTCACAGACAGATCGCCTGATATTCTCCTCTAGAATCTTCTGATACACTGCAGAATTCATGGTTGTGTCAATGATGGCAAGCTGTTCAGGTCCTGAGACAGGAAAGCAGGCTCAAACCATCACATTCCCAACACCATGCTTGACAGTTGGGATGAGGTTCTTCTGTTCAAACTCAGTGTTTGTTTTTTGCCAAACATAATATTTCTCATTGAGGCCAAAAAGTTCTACCTTTGACTCATCTGTCCAGAGAACGTTGTTCCAGAAGACTTGGGGATCATCTATGTGATCTTTAGCAAACTTCAGATGGGCAGCAATGTTCTTCTTAGAGAGTAGTGGTTTCCTTCTTGCTATCCTCCCATGAACGTCATTCTTGTTCAGTCTTCTTCTGATCGTTGACTCATGAACACTCACATTAGCCAAACCGACAATGGCCTTTTGTAGACTATCTGTCTGACAGTAGATTGGTGGAGCCCTAAATCCTTAGAAATGATTTTGTAACCCTTTCTAGACTGATGAGCAGAACTGCTTTTCTGAGATCCTCAGAGACGTCTTTTGATCGTGGTATGATGTGTTTCCACACAACCCTATGGTGAAGATCAAAGTCACAATGTTTCTGATCCTTTTATAAGGTGGGGCCTCCCAAATTCACCCCTGAAGATCTACCTAATTACTTAAACGCCTAATTCTAATTATTCCCTTTAACTGAGCTGATGCAACCAGAGGTTCACTTACTTTGGAACATACCCTGAATTAAGTCTTAAGTACTCATTGTTTGCCTAATTTATATATCGTTTTATTTCACAAGGCATAGAATTGGTTAATATAAACCCTATTGGATATTTAGAAAAGGACTGGTTTTGATTCATGAAGGCTATCATGGTAAAACTATGGAATTTCCATAATTATCATTAGGATTCACAAACTTTTTATCACCACTGTATGTCTTTAATCTAGTTTGTTTTCTGTCCTAATCCTCCTCTCACAGCAGAAGAAAGGCTTAGGTTGTTAGTGTCAAAATTATATTTAGTTCTCAAAATACTGGGGCTACAATCCCACATGCATAAATTATGCATGCTTAATCATATTTATTTTAGTGCAGCATGGGCAACCATATTGGGTCCAGGGGCAGGATTGCCCTCCACGGGCCAGATGACATCAGGCAATGGGGCTCCGCCAGTGATGTCTGGAGTCATAGCTAAGTGGTAGAGCACATGCTTAGCATGCAGAAGGTCTCAAGTTCAATCCTTGGCATCTCCAGGTGTGGCTGGAAAAACTCCTGCCTGAATCCCTTCAGAGCTAGTGTCAGTCACTGTTAATATTGGGCTAGAGGAACCATGCGGGGAAGGAGGAGGAGCAAAGTACTTTCAGACAGCACTTCCAGCAACTGGCTGAGTCCTGAGGACTTCGGGAAGAGGGAGGGGCCTCATGGGCTAGCCTGGCTATGGGCCAGAGGTTCCCCATCCCTGCTTTAGAGGAACCAAGCACATGTAACTGCACAGGTCTGCACTGCAGCCATCCCCTGCACAATTCTGCTGTAAGGAAACGAAAGGTTCCTCCTGTGCAACCACTGGGTCATTACTGACCCCTAGAGGGACGCCGCTTACGCTGGCATTTTCATGGCAGACTATAGCGGGGTGGTTTGCCATTGCCTTCCCCAGTCGTGACTACCTTTCCCCCAGCAAGCTGGGTACTCATTTTACTGACCTCGGAAGGATGGGAGTCAGCCTGAGCCGGCTACCCGAGACCCGGGTTCCGCTGGGATCAAACTCAGGTTGTGGGGAGAGTTTCGGTTGCAATACTGCCGCCTAGCACTCTGTGCCACATGAGGCTCTAATTCTGTTGTAGGAGATCCCTAAAATGGTGTAATCTTAAAGCCTGTCTTGTATTTAATGAAAAATAAGCTGCAAACCACCATGTGCACAAATTAAGCTCTCTAGCTCTCTTATCCCCCAGCCACCATCTCTCACCATGGCATTTTATTCTCCTTGCCTTTCATTTTAATAACAATGTATGCTGTTTTGGGTGATGTTTCTAGCTTATGGTGTCACTATAACCTTGAAAAAATTAGAAAATGACATTACTCATCTTCTTTGGTTCCAAATACATCTTTGTAAAATTAGCAGTTATGCACCTCAAATAGTGTGGCAATGGAGGTACAGAAAGCAACCAGGGCATGGGGACAGTAGACAGGGGAGATGAAGTCTTACTGGCAAAGATTAATAGTGCAACCAGGTTGGGGAAGGCTACACTATGACAATGAAACAAACCAAATCGATTTCAACTGTCTTCCTGCCACTTGGTTATATACATCTGAAGCAAACACATTAGTGCGACATTACGTTCCAGCTCATAGCACCTCCTACTATTGTCACAACTTTGCTGCCTCCTCCCTTCCGCCTTGATATGAGTTGAAAAGGTTGAAAAGTAGGTGCAACTATGCCCTCTGCAGGATGGTATGTGTCAAATTCAATCAACCATTAAAGGAGCAACTACAGTAAAAACATTTTTAAAAAACCCTCAGTTAAAATATTATAAGATTTCCTTTCCTGGATAGTACGCCAAAAAAATATGTTATTTTCATTATAGGAGACTGGAATGCTCAGGTGGGTAGTCGAACGACACCTGGAATTACAGGCGAGCGTGGTCTGGGAGAACAAAATGAAGCAGGACATAGGCTGATAGAATTTTGCCAAGACAACTCACTATGCATAACAAACGCTCTCTTCCAACAACCTAAGAGACGACTTTGTACATGGACTTCACCAGACGGTCGACACTGAAATCAGATTGACTACATCCTTTGTAGCCAAAGGTGGCGGACATCTATGCAGTCGGTAAAAACGAGACCTGGAACTGATTGTAGTTCAGATCACTAACTTCTTATTGCACAAATCAGAATCAGACTAAAGAGAATAGGGAAGACCCACAGATCAGTTAGATATGAGCTCACTAATATTCCTAATGAATATGCAGTGGAGGTGAAGAATAGATTTAAGGGACTAGATTTAGTAGATAGGGTCCCGGAAGAACTATGGACAGACGTTCGCAACATTGTTCAGGAGGCGGCAACAAAAAACGTCCCAAAGAAAAAGAAAACCAAGAAGGCAAGATGGCTGTCTGCTGAGACACTGGAAACAGCCCAAGAAAGAAGGAAAGCAAAAGGCAACAGTGATAGGGGGAGATATGCCCAACTAAATGCAAAATTCCAGAGGTTAGCCAGAAGAGATAAGGAATTATTTTTAAACAAGCAATGCGTGTTAGCGGAAGAAGATAATAGAACAGGAAGGACAAGAGACCTCTTCCAGAAAATTAGAAACATCGGAGGTAAATTCCATGAAAAAATGGGTAAGATCAAAAACAAAGATGGCAAGGACCTAACAGAAGCAGAAGAGATCAAGAAAAGGTGGCAAGAATATACGGAAGATCTGTATAGGAAGGATAATAATATTGGGAATAGATTTGACGGTGTGGTCAGTGAGCTAGAGCCAGACCTCCTGAAGAGTGAGGTTGAATGGGCCTTAAGAAGCATTGCTAATAACAAGGCAGCAGGAGATGACGGTATCCCAGCTGAACTGTTTAAAATCTTGCAAGATGATGCTGTCAAGGTGATGCATGGCATATGCCAGCAAATTTGGAAAACACAAGAATGGCCAACAGATTGGAAAAAATCAACTTATATCCCCATACCAAAAAAGGGAAGCACCAAAGAGTGTTCAAGCTATCCAACAGTGGCACTTATTTCACATGCCAGTAAGGTCATGCTCAGGATCTTGCAAGGTAGACTCCAGCAATTCATGGAACGAGAATTGCCAGATGTACAAGCTGGGTTTTGAAGAGGCAGAGGAACTAGAGACCAAATTGCCAGTATCCGCTGGATAATGGAGAAAGCCAGGGAGTTTCAGAAAAACATCTGTTTCTGTTTTATTGACTATTCTAAAGCCTTTGACTGTGTGGATCGTAACAAATTGTGGAAAGTTCTTGGTGGTATGGGGATACCAAGTCACCTTGTCTGCCTCCTGAGGAATCTGTATAACGACCAAGTAGCAACGGTAAGAACAGACCATGGATCAACGGACTGGTTTAAGATTGGGAAAGGAGTACAGCAGGGTTGTATACTCTCACCCTACCTATTCAACCTGTACGCAGAACACATCATACGACGTGCTGGGCTTGATGAAGCCAAGGCTGGAGTTAAAATTGCTGGAAGAAACATTAACAATCTCCGATATGCAGATGATACCACTTTGATGGCTGAGAGCGAGGAGGAGCTGAGGAACCTCATGACGAAGGTGAAAGAAGAAAGTGCAAAAGCTGGGTTGCAGTTAAACCTCAAAAAAAACAAGATTATGGCAACCAGCTTGATTGATAACTGGCAGATAGAGGGAGAAACCGTGGAGGTAGTGACAGACTTTGTCTTTCTAGGCGCAAAGATTACTGCAGACGCTGACTGCAGCCAGGAAATCAGAAGACCTTTATTTCTTGGGAGGACAGCAATGACAAATCTTGATAAAATAGTTAAGAGCAGAGACATCACACTGACAACAAAGGTCCACATAGTTCAAGCAATGGTATTCCCCGTAGTAACCTATGGCTGCGAGAGCTGGACCATAAGGAAGGCTGAGCGAAGGAAGACGGATGCTTTTGAACTGTGGTGCTGGAGGAAAATTCTGAGAGTGCCTTGGACTGCAAGAAGATCAAACCAGTCCATACTCCAGGAAATAAAGCCAGACTGCTCACTTGAGGGAAGGATATTAAAGGCAAAACTGAAGTACTTTGGCCACATCATGAGAAGACAGGCTATCCTGGAGAAGATGCTGATGCTAGGGAAAGTGGAAGGAAAAAGTAAGAGGGGCTGACCAAGGGCAAGATGGATGGATGATATTCTGGAGGTGACAGACTCGACCTTGGGGGAACTGGGGGTGGCGACGGCCGGCAGGAAGCTCTGGCGTGGGCTGGTCCATGAAGTCACAAAGAGTCGGAAGCGACTGACCAAATAAACAACAACAAAAGGACACGATCCAGAGTACCATCCAGATGGCGTGCCAATTTTCATGCATCACTGAGTTTCAGAATCTGAGTTTATAGGAAATACTTTCATTTACATTTTTTGTAAATAAAATATTTACAAAGCAAAACATCCAGAGAAGACTAGACACATCAAGGAGGCAAAAGCTCTTTGGAGGAGTTTCCGTGCAGGACATGAAATTACTACAACTGAAAATGCAAGTCAACTGATAGAGAAAGGAGGGACATCCCCAACACGTCATCCCGCTTCCCCAGGGAAATCTCCGACTGTGCCTCAGACACACATTTTCCTATCCACAACTGCTTTTATTCTGCTTTTTCCCTAAATGCACTTTTCTGCGTTAAGAGAAAAGACAGAAGGGAGTGGGGGGAGAAGCACGGGAGGATCACAGGAGCATGAAGACGTCGTGTGGACCCCCTACAAAATTCCATAGATGAGGCACCATAGATGATTGCACTATAAATCCCTCATCTGGAAGCACCCCTGCTGCACTTTAAAACCACTAGGAAGCACTTCCATTTCCATTTCATTCTGGACAAAAGACTGAGGCTCAATATGTTTAATAATGCTTTGGTTCCAGTTGTTAAATTTGTAGACTGAGTGTAGCTGTTTTGGGGCAGGAATAAGGGCAATTGTCTAGTAGTGTTGATGAGTTAGAGGTATGAACTTAACAGCAGAATTTAATGTATGTTGGAGTCTATACAATAGCCATGGGAGGAATAGAAGACAGAATGGCAACATTAAAAGAGTACTTTTTGGCTCTAGCAGGTTGACATTGTAAAAATGGCTGCAAAATAACTAAGAATATGTCTATTTTATCCATATCATAAATTCTTTCAACATCTAGACCAAATTTCCCACGCACCCTTTTAAAACAATGTGGGCTGTATCCAAAGGTGTTTTTGCACTAGTGGAAAGTGCCACTGCTTGTGCAAAGCCAGGCACATGATTTTCGCCAGTCTCTCCTACCTACTGTGGCCCTCCATGCCATATCTCATACTCTTCCAGAGGGTTCCCCCAAACTTCAGGTTCTAAGTCTGGCAGGGGAATTTGGGGAGTTGTAGGATTTTTGTCTGTCTAAACACGCAAATATTTGCACCCTTAATCTGCCTCACCCAGGCATTATTTTGTTAGCATGTATGGTTCATTTTGCATATTAAAATCAGAATTCTGGTAATGAAGGCCTTGAGGGAAAGCTAATTTTAATTTTCTGCTGGACTAGCTGGATATTCTCTTTGTGGTAGTTTGTTGTTTTATATAATCGTATGTGTTTGGACTGCGATGTTTTCCTTTTGTTGTCTCTGTGTGTCAAGGCTTATAGCCAGCATAAATAAAATTCTGCTGCCACTACTACTATTTTGGACAGCATGCAGGGCTGAATCTAAGCCAGGGCTTCAGCATGAAAAACTGAGTCTTAGCCCTGCTAGAACAGAAGAAAAAACAAAGTGAGTACCTCTGAGCATGTACTGAGTGTATTTCTTTTACCTCCAAAGATCTTTCTGCACAAAATATTTTCCCAACCATATTGTTGCCTTTATGCAATACTCTCATGAGTCCTTCTTCAATGACAATAGCATGGTATCCTATAAATTTATAATAATTTGGAGAGTGGCTAACCCTAATGATGGTTGTTTCTTTTGTTGTTTTCTAAACTTGGTTAGATGGGCATTCCCATACAAAAGTGCTGGAAAACACGGTCTCCAAGGAATTTAGGGGAAGTTCAAAGTGAAATGACATTGTAACGATGATAGGGGATGTTGCTATTGTTTGGGACTCCAAAACTATTTTTAATGAGAACTCATACATTATACAGCGACTGACAGTGCACCCTACATGGAAATAAAATAAACAAGAATAGTGTACAGATTCCCCCCCCCCCGCCCATGTACAGCTTGAGCCTATGCACATTTATACAGAAGTAAGTCCCACTGTATTCAAGGGGCTTATTCCCTGGAATGCACCCTCCCTTACAGCACAACCCTATGCATGTCACCTCAGAAGTAAGCATGATTCACATGCAGTGACAACCTAGGTGTGTGTTGTTGTTTTTAACTCTGAGTTGTCATGAATGAGCCAGCGTGCTAGTTCACGCAGCACAATCGTTCTTGCTGCCAGAGAGAGTGTCTAAACAAACCAGGGAATGGATATACCCTGGGTTCCAACTCTGGTTTGTCAGATAAAAGACAAGCAAGAGTTCTGAGTTCAGATGTCATGCTAAACAACCCAGGGAAAAAGCGTCCCTGGGTTGTTTAGCTGCTCGCACTGGCGGAAACCAAATGGGAGCACATGACTAGCATGCTGGCTCATTCACATTGCGTATGAACCAGGCTAATGAGTTCAATGGGTCCTACATCCAGATATGTGTGCTTAGGATTGCCCTGTTAATGTTTATTGCCTGGGAAGATTAAGACCAAACATGAAGCTACAATTACAGTGTTAAGTACTGACAACCATAGAAGACAGCTGCACTAGACATAGAAATGAAAAGATGGAAAAACTTGTGGTGGATGAGAAGTTAGATATCCAAGGATAATATCCAAATTTCCCTGCTCTTTTCAACAAACATATATGTTCTTCCTCAGATAAAACTAATCAGTATATGCGTGTGTGCACAAACCTATGCATGTTGACTCAAAAGTAAGTCCCACACTGTTCAGTGGGGTTTACTCCCTGGTAAGTGTGTGCAGAATTGCAACCTAAATGGTGAAGGGATATATAATCTGGCTGTATTAGATCTACCTCCAGTTTCCTCCAGAGTACATTAGCTATTTGACTGCATGCTAATCCAGATTTCATTACATCCAGGAAATCTTTTTCATTACATTCAGGAAATAGCACTCACAACCGCACAAGTGCTAGAAAAGCTAATTTGTGCTTGTTATTTTATAATTAAAAAAATAAATACATAAAATTCATAAACCAAATGAAGTGCAGGTACATATAACTGCATCTGTTTGCATTCCTCTTTCCCTTGTTACCCTTGTCTTTCCCATTCACCCACTGTATATATTTCTTGGCATAGGGACTTGTCTTTTTGGATTACATTACTCTGCAAAGTGCAAGTACAATGATACCATATAAATACATTTTTAAAAAATTAAACAGGATGGTATGAAAATATGAAAATGACAGTACATTTTTTGATACAATATCAAAGGAAAATATAATTTTCAATTCCCCAAAGGGATGGTAATAAAGCAAGTCACAAATAAAGGAATTCATATATGATATTGATTACAAATACGACTTGCGAAGTCCCCAATTCAAATCTTATCTCAGACATGAACTTCTCAACAGCCACCATCTCTCAGGCGCTCCACCTGTAATACGGGGATAATAATACTGGCCTCTCTTAAAGGTTTGTTGTATGGATTACTGAGAAACCTTTTGAAGCTCAGTTCCTGCTCCCCCACCCCCGCATTATACAGGGGTAACAATACTGGCCTACCTAATAAGATAGTTTATAAGTAGTAAAATAATGTATGTTAAATTCCTATACTAAAAAAATGCTTCATAAATGTTATGATAATATTAAATATTCATACCCAACCCTACCCAGAAAGGTCGCCAACATGTGATTTCAAAATACTTGGTAACTGGGCAGAGCCAGGAGTGGGTCAGGGATCCGAGCCAGAAGGAGGTTTTGACAAGTCAGGGATCAACTTGGACAAGTCAGAAGTTAAAGCAAGCCACTCCATCACTCTCGTGGTTAGAGCACTGGATTAGGACTGGGGAGATCTGGGTTCAAATCCCCACTTAGCCATGGAATTCACTGGGTGGCCTTAAGCCAGTCATAATCTCTCACTCTAACCTACCTCTCAGGTTTTTTAAGAGAAAAAAATGAGTGGGGGAAGAAGCATGGATGCCGTCTTGAGCTCCTTGGAAGGAAGGTGGAATAGACATGTAATAATAAAATAAAATAAAATATATGGAGTCTCAGTAGAATTACATTGTTAATAGCCCTTACCCCTGTTCAAAATACCTATTTTATTCAACAAAATACCTCATCCTGTCCCCAAGGCAAACACACTAAATAGGCAGGTAAACCACCTGACTGCTGGGAATCCTAAATAAAAGGAGAAAAGTATGTTATATCCAGATCCTGTGGATGATTACTCAGAGGTAAGTTCCACCAAATCTAATGATAGTTACTCCAGTAGAGAGATGTGGTACTTTAACTTTATGTATGTATTATTTAAAACATTTGTAGCCCGCCCTATATCATTAGGATCACGGGGTGGCATACAGATAAAATCAATTTAAACAGTGTAAAACAATAAAAAATTTAAATAGCTAAAAACATGTTAAATCATTAAGCTAGCTAATACCAATCTAAAACAATAAAACAGTTAAAATAGTGTACAAACTCAGGGAATCCAATTAGTCCTTAAAGGCTTTGGTAAAAAGCTATGTTTTAACTTGGCGCAGAAATGAAACCGCTGTCTGCACCAATCAGGCCTCCAAGGGGAGGGCAATCCACAACCAGGGTGCCACAGCAAGAAGCTCTCTCCCACATCCCACCATAGTGTATATCTTGCACTGGTGGAATGCAGAGGAGGGCTCCTCCAACAGATCTCAATCCTCGGGCAGGCATATATAGGGAGAGGCCCTCCCTCAAATATTGAGGTCCCAAGCTGCTTAGGGCTTTAAATGTCATCACTAGCACCCTGAATTCCAGCCGGAAACGTATTGGCAGCCAGTGCAATTCCTTTAAAATCAGTGTTATGTGATGTTCCAGTTAACAGTCTAAATGCTGCATTTTGCACTAGCGGCAACTTCTGTGTCGTCTTCAAGGGCAGCCCCACATGAAGTGAATTGCAGTAATCTAATCAGGAAGTTACCAGTGCGTGCACTACTGTGGCTTGGTTATCTCTGTCCAGGAAAGGCCATAGCTGGCAGATCAGCCGAAGCTGGCCCCAAGTACTCTGGGCCACAGAGTCTACCTGGGGCTCCGGTGACAGGGATGGATGTAGGAGTACTCCCAACCTACACTCCTGCTCCTTCAGGGGGAGTGCAACCCCATCCAGGTCAGGTCCCTTACCCAATTCCTGGACTTTAAAACAGACTTCCCCAACCTGGTGGTCTCCAGGACTTCAACTCCCATCAGCTCTAACCAATATGGTTAGTGCTCAGGAATGCTGGGAGTTGTAATCAACACATCTGGAGGACACCAGGTTGGGGAAAGTCGCCTTAGGGCACAATCCTATGCATGTTTAGATAGAGAAAAGGCCTACAACTCCCAGCATTCCCTAGCCATCCATGCTGGCAGGGGAATGCTGGGAGTTGTAGGCCTTTTCTCTGTCTAAACATGCATAGGATGTGCCCTTTGGGTGTAATTGTGCCCGCAGTCAGCACTGCTTGCTAGAGAATGCTGGGAGTTGTAGGGCTCTTTTCTATCTAAACACGCAGAGGATTGGGCCTTTGAAGTCTAAACTTCTTATCATCTGTTGATAAACACACACCCATTGCTGGGCCTCTTCGTGTCACTTTGTAATAACATCCGCCTTCGTCTTTACTGGTGTGTGTGCGTGTGTGACACAGAAAGCAGAGAGAAGGAGGGGGCTGGTAGTCCAAACTGGAACAAATCGCAAGGCCCAACAAAGCAAGAGATCCGCGTGGCCCTATTCTTATCTCGAGCGCAAATGCAAACCAGATCCCGTTAAAAGAAAATAATAATAACGATCCGGCATGAATGGGTGTGACCCAACCTCGAGAGATCGTCGACAAAGAAAGATGACTGTGCGCATAGAAGCACCTCACGAGGGCAGCGAGCTAGCCCACCAGTCCCTAGCCTAGCGCCCTCGATTTGTGCGGGACTGCAATTCCCCTCTGGGAATGATGGGAGTTGCAGTCCTGCTCATCTCGAGGGCGCCAGGTTGGGGACAGCTGCGCCAGCCACGCCCAAACTCTGATCGCGTCAACCCCGCCTAGGAACGCCCGCTCTTGCAGCCAGAGGTCTTCTTCCAACGAGCGCCGAGCGGGAGGCTCCCGCGCCTTCTGCGCCGCCCACCGCCGCTCTGCTTGTGGGGGCCGGAGGGTGCCAAACAAGCCCTGCCCCTTCTGGGAGCCGGGAGATCCGGCTCTCGTGGTGGCGCCTGGAGTCTGACGTGGTCCATCGAATCAAAACACGAAGGGGGAGAGAGCCGCCGCCGCTGCAGCAGGGCCGCCTGCGCCCCGTCTCTCGCTTCTCTGCGCCCCCGGCTGCATCAGAGCAGCTCCTTCCAGCAGCCGGGCAAAGGCGGTGAGTGTCGTCTGTCACCTCTCTCAGCACGGAGCTTTGGGTTCAGGCTGGAAAACTGGTGGTAGTTTTCGGGGTGGGGTGAGGCAGAAGGGAGGCTGCGGGAAAAGCCCGCTTTCCCACGGCACTCCTCTTCTAGCCGGCTGCTGGATGTGGAGCGGAGGCGACAACCTGCGGGTTTGTATCCAGTGGTAGCCTTAACTCAACCTTCCCCAACCTGGTACGCCCCCCGCCCCAAAATCTGTCGCACTACAACTCCCATCACCCCTGATCATTGACCCTGCTGGATGGGGATGATGAGAACTGTACTACAACACATTCAGAGGGCCCCAGCTCGGGGAAAGCTGATATAAATTAAGGTCCGTTCATGTCAGTGGGTCTCCTCTAAGTAGGACTGATATTGGAGACAACCCAAGGAGTTTCACTAAGCAAACAAACTTTCCCTTCTCGCCTTGGGTTGATCTGCTGCCTTTTGCTGAATCTGGGCAATCGATGCAAGGTTCCTCCCCGTTCCCTCCGCCAAAAAAGGGGAGACTCGCAACTTCCAAGACTTGTTGGAATTCAAACCCGGGCCATATGCAAACCCTGCTGCGCGGATTCCCCCGGGAGGGGGCTTCCGTTTAAACCGGATCCTTCCCTGCAAGCCTGTTGCTGATCTCCTGAGTGCCAATTTAGTCCGACTGACTTCGTTTCCGTGAGAGCCCCATCTGTGACGAGAGGAAGTTAGCCCTTTGCTAACATTGTTTTATTTAGTTTGTGTTATTGTTGTACTCCACCAGAACTATACATTTGACGATACTGGGTGTGTGTTGTTGTTTTTAAAGGACAGCATTTCCAGATTTCTTTGGAGATGACACTGATACGATCCCATGGAACTCAGCAAGACTTACTTCCAAGTGAAATGCATAGGACTGGCCTGCAAGCCGTAGTTAACATTTAGTAAGGGCATGTCAGTCAAACCTTTGAAGGCGGGTGCCTGTGCCTGTTCACACACAAGTTAGTCCTGTAAACTTCAGTGGGTAAGTGTGCATGTTAGGACACTGAAATGCCATTACACTGAGTAAACTCCATTAACTCAGCTGGACTTACTTCTGAATGAACATACATAGGATTTTGCTGCGCATTAACCACTTGAATTTTATGGTGACCAGTTGCAAAAGTGGACAGGATTCCTGCACCCTTAATAGTGATGCAGAAGCAGGGTTGGCCCAAGACGTTTTGCTCTGTAGCTTGAGGCAAAGAACAAAATGGTGTCTCCCTCCCATTCTGTACATGAAAGCCAACCTGTTGTAAGCTGACCTTCTGCTGAAGGGAGCTTTATTAGGTTGGGTGCTGTTTATTTCTTTTATTGTTGCATTTTTAATAGCGTTTTTAATTAATTTTTTAATGTTCTGTGAACTTTTAATTAAGTTTTTGTTTTTAATCTCTGTTTTATTATTGTTGACCACCTTGAGCGACATTTTTGGTGGAAAGGCAGGATATAAATTTAATAAATAGTAATAATAATTTCAAAAAACCCAGACTGGCAGTTGATTCTCAGTTTAACACTGGTGATGGGACTGTGTCCTCCACTGCAGCTGTGGGCAGCAGGCTAGCTTATTGGGCACACTGCAGGTCACGTGGCACCCGCAGCACTGTCCACTCCTTGCCCCTCAGCATCTGCTGACTGAGGCGGCTGCCTCACTCTACCTAATGATAGGGCTGACTATGTAGAAGAGGGAAATTCATCTTGTCACGCAGTCTACACCTGCTGAAATGTCCTCTTCTACACACCTATTAAAAGTGCAGTAGCTCTCTCCTCTCTTGTACCTGGCCAGCCCCCCCCCTTTTTTTTTTTGGTAACACGTAGATATACACACTGTGGACTTTGAGTTTCAAGCAACCATTTCCTCCTTAATCTTTATGAAGAAACAGTCCGTGTTTGTGATGAAAAACGTTGAACAGAGCTAGATCTCCTAGAAGCTATTCACCCATGAGGGAGACGGCTGGCAGAAGGCAACAAACCTCTGCTGTGCATTGATGCTTTTAATTCTAATCATTTTTTTAGGACTGCAGTCCTAAACATATTTATCAGGAATTATGAACTCAGCGGCACTTGCTTTTAGTAAATATAGTTGGGATCAGGCTTCATTTGCAGGGCAGAGAGATGAGTATCCAACTATTCTAGACAGGATCTTGTCATAGCCTAAGTTAATATAATTGTTATTTTATACCTACACTGTACTAGTGTCATATTATTGGCACAAGCTGAGCATTCGAAAGTATCTGGAAGGTATGATTCTGTTTACTATGCTTTTACAATGCTAATCTTCCTGATTTTCAGAATGCTGAGCGTATACTTGATTACCATTTATAACCATTAATGTGGTCAAATTCCTGACTTTCACTGACCTGCATCTTGTCTGGTGACTTTATTAGACATTTTGGAGGATCAGTCGGATCCTCTTTAAAAAAAAATGTGAATGCAAAATGCTTGCTTCTGTACAACTCCTAACTGGTTTGTCTTCTTCCTGCAAGCCCTGCTATGCATTGTCAGGGATGAAATCTCTCCTAAAACGTTTCTGCATTTGCTCGCTGCTGATCAGAGAGCTACTTAAGTTTATGCACACGGGTGGGGTTTTTAATTGTCTTTTTTCCTTCTTCACATAGCCTCTGAAACATCCCCATGTTTCCAAAGTAGCTTGTTGTTGCTCAAGAAATGGAAATCTAAAGCTATGCTGGATGCACAGAACTAGTTGTGAGGTTCCCTGGACTGACCAAAAACCTCGATTTGATTGCCAAGTATAAACAATGTATCTTCTGCTGTTCTCTCTATTCTGTGTGATCGCATACTTTGAAGTTCTGAAAGGGTCTCAAGGAGTGGTTGTAGCTGAAACAGAAATGAAAGCCAGTGTGGCGTAACTGATATGTTTTATCTGTTTATTTAATAAATGTATGCCCCCTCCTTTCTTGGCAATTCAAGGAGATTACAGTAAAATAAATATCAACCATAATTAAAACAGAAATAGAAGACCTGCAACAAGTGAGACCAGCAGCAAAATGTTGCAGTGTGGAGTGCTCCCTGTTCATAATTCCAGTCACTCCATTCCATTCTCCTCCCCTTCATTTTCCATTGCCGCCCCCAACTGCCAATCAGTGTTCTGTGGTCACTGAGCATGCTCAGTTGTCAGTGGGCTGTTTTGGGGTCAACCCTCCCTCTTAGCATTTTTTTCTGAAGAATTTTTGTACTTCTGCAAACTTTGGGATTTCCCACAAGCCTGCTGCTACCTCCCCCTCTTGTTCATAGGTGGTGCTGCTTTGACTGCATAAGCAATGATTTTGTTGTTCAGTCGTGTCCGACTCTTCGTGACCCCATGGACCATAGCATGCCAGGCCTTCCTGTCGTGCGCTCTCTGCTGGACCGTGCTCAAGTCCATATTCATTGCATCGGTGATGCTATCTAGCCATCTCATCCTCTGCCGTCCCCTTCTCCTTTTGCCTTCAGTCTTTCCCAGCATCAGGGTCTTTTCCAGAGAGTTTTCTCAAAATTGGAATTGATACTTAAGACAAACTGTCATCCTTTTAAAAAACCACCAGCAGATGATATTAACAGTAAAGCCAGTTGTAAGTGAAACAATCCAGTCAAGCCAGTTGCAGGGGAAAAAAGCAGGAAGGAAGGGCTTCATCCTATGGATCGTATTCAATGTTAGTCCTACTTAGAGTAGACCCATTGGAATGAATGGGACTTCTGTTAGTCATAATGAAGTTAAGTTTCACTCATTTCAGTGGGATTACTGTAAGTAGGACTAACATTGGATTCAACCCTTTGACTAATAAAAGATGCCTTCACCATTCGATGTGAAGTCAGTCATGGGGGGGACGGGGACGGGACTATTCTCTCTGTTAGGAAGGATTCCATAACCTAGGTGTGACTACCAAGAACGCCCTCTCCCAGATTGATTGATTTTATTTATTGTTCTATTTATATCCTACCTTTTCCTCCAAGGAGCCCAAGGCGGTGTACATGATCCTCCTCCTCTCTATTTTACCTTCACAACAACCCTGTCAGTTAGATTTAGCTTGTTTACATCCAGTGAAGCTAGAACTTGGGTCTCCTGAGTCCTGGTCTAGATAAGCAGGTGGCAGGGATAGATGGAACAGACAAGAGAGCCTCTGCTAATGATTTTATTAGGTTGGCAGGTTTATATGGGAGAAGATGGGTCCTTCAGGCATCCACATTCCAAACTGTAAATAGCTTTAAAGGTCATGAGCAGCAGAAACCTGGCCTTGGAAGACCTGGACTCATAATCTGGCTTAACTGCATAGCTAGTTGGGGGGGGGGGGTCCTTTTCAACCTAATCTACCTCTGAGGGTTGCTGTAAGGATAAAATGGGGGTGGGACCGTGGGAGTAATATATGCCACCCTGATCCTAGGAGGAAGGATTGGATGAAAATGAAAAAAATCTAAAGAAACATAATGAGGATTTAATTTACTCTAGCTGGGCCTTCTGCAGCCTGGTGGCCGCCAGATGTGTTGGACCAAAACTCGGCCATGGTGGCTGGGGATGATGGGATTTGTAGTCAAGCCTGTCTGGAGGACACCTGGTTGGGGAAGGCTGCACGGTGTATTCAGTTCAAATATGATAGCATCAAATCTGCATATTATGGGCATTGCAATTCACCCCATCTGGAGGATAACAGATTGGGGAAGCCTGCTTTAGTCGATAGGCTTGACTAACTCCTTTTTCTGGTTCTTAGTAGTACTGATTGTCAGTAGTTGGAGATGGGGCATGTTGTTACAAAATAAGGCCAGAAGGCCCAACAATGCAACGTGTCCTACTGTGTGTTGTCAAATGCAAAGGAGATCCAGTAAAAAGGGTAAAAGATCCAATCAGCATGGGTGTAACCCATTCCTGACTGGTAATGAGTTAGCAAAGCAAGGTGAATGGGCATGTAAAGAAGAACAATTACTTTCTGTGGTCTACCCTTCCTTAACCTGGTGCCCTCCAGATGTATTGGACTACAACTCGGCCATGGTGGCTGGGGATGATGGGATTTGTAGTCAAGCATATCTGGAGGACACCCGGTTGGGGAAGGCTGCACGGTGTATTCAGTTCAAATATGACAGCATCAAATCTGCATATTAATGCCATCTCTGCAACTGCTGGCTGGAGCCTCCTTTTGGAATAGTTGTTTTTTTATAATAAACTGTGGCAACTTTCAAGTCTGCTACTGAATGTTCAGTAAGATTGAAATGCTCCCATGCTGGTTTCTGCGCATGACCTTTTAAAATGTTTGATTTGTGTCCATTTATTTTCTGGCGTAAAGTCAGTCTGGTTTGGCAGTGTCAATGGCCGAAGGGCATTGCTGCCATTTGATGGCATATATCACATTAGAAGATGTGCAGGTGAATGATGGTATGGCTGATACATTGTATCAAGTAGATATCGGGGCAGAGTTGGCCCTGCACCAAAACTTGGTGCCAGTTCCTGGGTGTGTAGCTCTGTTGGGCAGTTTAATTGTTCCTGATAAGTAGTTGGGGGGGGGCGTGTTCTGTAACCAAGGAGAGGTCGTCTACCCTACCCCAAGCCCTGTGAGAGGCAACGATCATTTTCCAGGATGGCTGTAGGCCCTAGAAGATACACTGGAGAGGCTGTAGCTGGAAGGTGTAGGTGGACAACGAGTAGTATTCTGTTACTTTCTCAGCTGGGCCATCCTGTAGCACAGGGATGGGGAACGTCTGGCCCTCCAGATGTTATTGGACTGGCACTCCCATCTTCCTTCACCGTTGGCTATGCTGCTTAGGGCCTATGGCAGTTGTTGATGGAAGTTGTTGTAGCAGGTGAATTCTGGGTTTCCATCTGGCCTTGTCAGTCTATTCATTTACTTCCCCGGGTAGGTATTGCAGTTTTAAGAATGTTTGATGTAAATCCTGCAGGTTTTTGTTTCTGTCCGAAGGACTGGAGCAAATGCAGTTCTGTCTTCAGACTTGCCTATGGAGGGTTGGGTGGTGTGTCTGGGATGGCAGGTGGAAGTATATAGCATGCAGCAGACAGCTTCTGATATAAAGGGCATTTCTATATCCATTGCAGATTTGCACTGTGGCGTTCGGAAAGTGAACCTGCTGTGCGGATGTTTGTGTGTGTTTGAAAGATGGGCTGATGATGTCAATCTTTTGTTGTAAGGTCATTAAAACTGTGGTGCCTTACACCTCCTGTTGACATTTAGTCCACAGGTTAACTCCATCTCTGACGTTAACTTGATTTAATAATGGTGCTGTGAAGGTAAAGTCATTTACTGTTAGTGCTATTGTGATAACTATACAGATAATCTTGCTTCCAGCAGGGTGTAGGAATGGTGTAGGAATTATTCCCTGTGAAGTTATCCTTGCATCTTTCTTATAGATGATGTACAAGCAGCCAGGAACCCAGCATCTGAGTTATATGTGTAAGGAGTTGCCTACTTCACATTGTTATATTTCTTTTGTGAAAGTAAACACAAAGCAACCTGGGCTCTAGCTACGATGTGCAAACACGAGGACGACAGCCCTGCACTGCCTTCAGAGGAATTTAAGCATCCTATGTTCAGGATTGCAACCATGATATTAATAAATTTTTGGCACACTTTACTGTGCAAGGCATTAAACATATAAGTGCTATGATGAAGTGCAGTTTAATGGGTAATTTATCGCACGACTTCTATCTTAAAAAAAATACTGATGGCTTGTCAGTTGCATTTTCTTAACAACAACATACTGTTTTTAATGAGAAATTTGCTGTAAGACAAAACACTTTCATTTCCTACTTTTGCCTATATATTTAGATAAAAAATACAGCAGGGGGTATATTGTATTTGCATAGAAAACATCTGTTTTAAAACAGAGCTGCTGTTAATGCTTCATTATTTTATGGCAGTTATTCTCCTCGGCTGTTTGTGATAGTGTATGTTTGTGGTTTTCAAAGAGGTTTCTTAAGCATCTGTAGAAAGTCTGGGGCTGGGCTGAGGAGCCACACAGCCTCAAGGGTGGAGCCAAAGGCATAGCCCCTATTTATGCATGATGCTCCTTCATTGGATTCATGTGCGAAGGGGGCTGTTAAGTTAAAAGCTATAGTGTAAAGCAGCCTTTCCCAGCTTGATACTCTCCAGATGTGTTGGATTACAACTCCCAGCATCCCCCAGGCAGAATGGCTGGAGAGTGCTAGGTTGGGGAAGGCTGGTGTAAAGCTTGATAGGATGGGTGTGTGTGTGTGTGTATGTTGGATAGATTTTAGGCTGCAATGTTATACGCTCCTACTTGGGACCAAACCCTGTTGAACTCTGTGAAACTTCTGAGTAGACATGTATAGGATTGCAGCCTTATTCATTTTTAGAGAGTGTTATATGTCAAAATATTTTAAAGCACTAAGAGTGTTATCCTATGCATGTTTAGACAGAAAAAAGTCCTACAATTCCCAGCATCCCTCCTGTCAGCCATGACAGCTGGGGCATGCTAGGAATTTAGGTCTTTCTTCTGTCTAAACATGAATAAGGTTGCACTCTCAGTCGGCTTGTACATTACACCCTTCTTGCAAGTAGCTCCCCCACAACAAGATTCTCTTCCTGAAAAAATGGTTGAGTTGCCTGAGGTAAACAAGTATCACAGTATTTATGGAACTAGATTTCAGTAACTAATACCCATCAAATCTGCCTTTCTGGTGGCACTGGTGTAATGTCATTGCAATACTGGCGTAACATCATGTTTTGGTGCATTGCGTTGCTGATACGCATCATCCTGAACACTTTCGTTCTAACCTTACAAGTTTTAGAACTGGGCTGATAATTCTGCACATTGCAATCTACTGGGGAAGATGACGAAATCTTCACTGTAACTGTTGTAAGTTAAATCCTTTCTAAAGATTTGGTTGAACTTGAGAGCCAGTGTGGTGTATTATTTATTTGCAGCATTTTGACCCTTCAGCTAAAAAAGGCTCCCAGAGTGGGAGATCCAGGTTCTAGTCTCCACTCGGCCATGAAGCTCACTGGGTGACTTTGGGTCAGTCACTGACTTTCAGCCTAACTACCTCACAGTGTTGTTGTGAAGATAAAATGGAGAGGAGGACGACCGTGTAAGCTGCCTTGAGTCCCTTTGAGGAAAAATGATGGGATATAAATGTAATAATATTTTTTTAACCTTAATATTAATTTCTCCAAAACATTGTTGCAGTCTCTTGCTCTAGACAAAGCTCATACATACAGTTTGCAGTGTGGGCAGTCTCTTGAAAATGCTACCTTGGGCAAGCTGTTTGTGTGACGTGGCTCCTTGAGTAATTGTCATTTCAGCTACACTGCCTTCAGCTCCTTTCTGTTGGTGTATCAGACAAGTTTTCAACCCCCAAGGCAATTTTCTGTAGTCGAGAAAAGATGAGATTCAGCTCAATCTAAGCACAAGCGTTTTGAATAAAATAAGAAGTCGAGACATGAGGCTGCCCACTTAAAATGAGTTGAATGTATTACTCCATGGAATGAACGTGGCCAATAAAATATACTACCTAGATGTCCAAATGTAGGGTTTTCCAGAAACCATAGTACAGACAATTTCACTGGCTGTGTAAATCAAATGTCTCTTTATTCTACTGATTATTGAAGTCTCATGGCTATCTAAAATGCTGGGCCTCATTTGGTGCCTCCCATCCTCACGCCCTGGTGAGGGTCTTATAATACTTCCACGAGACACAGAAACTTGATACAAACATAGTCTATCCATCTCCATTACTATAATGCTCTTAAAATGGAATGGGTTGTATCCAAACTAAGGCTGCAATTCTGTCCTCACTTTCCTGAGAGTAAGTCCCACTTAATTCAGTGGGACATACTTCCAAGTAGACATGCGTAGGATTGCACTGTAAGTTAGTTACACTGAAGCTGTAGTCCTGTATGCAGTTACTTGGAAGTAAGACCCATTAAACTCAATAGGACTTACTTGGGAGGAGTAAGTCCTACTGTACTGCATACGATTGTACTGCATACGATTGTACTGTTAGTTATGACCAACTTGTCCATTGGGCAGTTCAGCTAACTTAATCTGGATCCCACCTATTGTGTTACTTCTATCCCTTGAAACATGAGACATGAAGATGGGCTGTGGAAGTATCAAACCAGTCTCAGGAAGGCAAGAGGGGCAACTTAATACTACCGACTGCTATTAATTCAGATTTTGACCAATTGATAGAATAACCCGAAAGTATATCAAAGGTATCAATCTTATTAATTTTGATATAGAAGACCAAATATTGATAAATAACAACAAACTATCTGCATATGAAGCCATTTGATATTCAGCCTACTTTCCCACATATCTACGTTTACACAGTGCACACTGTACTGGTAGTAAATGTTTGGGTTATCAGGCTTGTCTTGGGTGCTGTGGTTGCTTCTGAGACTCAGCTGATTTGCTGGTTGTGTGGTGGAAACTTGAAATTTGAGGATGCATCCACTGACACAGTGAGCAATTTGGCACTAGATATAGAATCGGATTGTTCACATATTGCCACAAACCCACCTGAAAGGGCTGTGTGAATCAGCACATAAAAATGACATGGAGTGATCACTGTGTGAAATAGTATCTGCTTATAAAAAGGTAAAAAAAGGTAAAGGTGTCCCCAACCAGTCGTGTCCGACTCTAGGGTGCGGTGCTCATCCCCGTTTCTAAGCCGAAGAGCCAGCGCTGTCCGAAGACGCTTCCGTGGTCATGTGGCCGGCATGACTGAACACCGAGGTGCACGGAACGCTGTTACCTTTCCCGCCAAAGCGGTGCCTATTTATCTACTTGCAATTTCTTGCTTTCGAACTGCTAGGTTGGCAGGAGCTGGGACTGAAGACGGGAGCTCTCTCCGTCACGCGGCACTCGGGTCTCGAACTGCTGTCCTGCCGACCTTCCAGTCTGCAGTTCAGCGTCTTAACCACTAAGCCACCGCGGCCCCATATCTATATCTATATCTATATCTATATCTGCTTATAGACATTTTTAAAAATCCTATAATCCATTAAAAAAAAATCTTAATGTGTGCTAGACTATTTTAACTGAACAAGAGATGTGTAGTATGATAGTAATGACCAAGCCAACCAAATTCACTGAAACCCACTCATCAGTAATATTGGTATACATCCACAAAATGACTCTTGAAATGTTCTTTAAAAATACACACTTTCATGCAACCCAGAAACATGCACATTACCATTGTGATGTTGTAAATCTGTACGTTTATTTTAATTGCTGTGCCATAAATATTGCCACGTTGCTTTTCAGTGTTGAACTTGAACTGGTTCCTTTGCAGTGTTAACGCTAGCCAAACAGGTGTGACTGGCAGGTAAGTGCTGGTAAAGAGTTAGGGTTTTGTTACTTATTAAAAACCAACAAATATAGAAACTGTACCCATTAAATAGGTACAGCCAGAAGGTCATGTTCTTGTCCTTTTTATAATTTTTCTTAGGGTTATGAAAGGCATATGATTTACTTACGCTTTTTGCAACATATAATGAACTAGCTACATCACCTCCCTTGGATGCCTATTTCATGGTTATAATCAAGTATCATTGTGCTCCTGAATGAACTCCCACAGAAGAATTACAGAGCATAAGAACCCCCTGTGTTGGAACACTAGTCACAAAGTGATTACATCATGAAAAAGGCCTGGTTTGCACGTGACAACCCAGAGTATGGGTTATCATTGAAATGTGGCTCATTGTTGAATTGTGCGAACCCTGTATTATGGTTTAACTAGGGGTTATTAACCATGAACAATCCAAGAAGAGAACCCGTGGGTTGTTGTTGGGTTGTGAACTCTGGGTTCATGGTTAACAACCCATAGTTAAACCATAGTGCAGGATTACCACGTAACAGCAACTCACAATTCAATGACAAGCCTTACCCAACTATACTCAACCCATACTCTGGGTTGTCATGTGCAAACTAGTCATTGTCATCAAATTTCATTTGAATAAATACTTCTATAGGCAAACTGGATTGCAGCTGTATCTAAGAAATGAAGTAGGGGTGCATTAAGGAATTGCTAAGTATTGTGCAAGGGCACACTTTTATTAAGTACAAACACATGTATTTTACCATTTCAGAGTGGGAAGGGGAGGTGAGAGACTCCCTGCACATAGGAAAACTAGTGTAGGAGAGAGAACACTAGGCTAGAAGCCCTCTCCGTGGCAGCTACCTTTGAATGGGCAGGGAGCGCTGTGTTATTGTTTACAGTGGAGGACCTTTCAATCATGCGGTCCCCCTACCTGATATGATCCAGCCCAGGAACAGTTCTTACCATGTCACCTGCTGCTTGTGTTGATGAGGTAGAATTATGTAGGTGAAGAGGTGGAGCTATGAAGATAGGGGCAGGCTCAGTTGTCAGTGGCTTGTATTGTGTTGAGGACCCCACTAGCCATATATTCTCTGCTAGGTGTCTGACACACACCCATAGATACACACAGCCCATTTTGGCAGGTTTTGGTAGGAAGCAGATGATGAGGTTTATTAAGACCCTGGGGGCTACCATGCATGGCTGTGGATTGAATTCTACTTTTGTTGGTCACATTGTGAAGCCTTATGCCAGAACTGTGGTTCATCTAGCCCAGAACTGTGTATCCTTACTTACAGTTGATCTTGGGTCACTCTAAGGCAGCCTTCCCCAACCTGCTTCCCTCCAGATGTGTTTGACTACAACTCCCATCCTCAGCCAGCATGCCTTTGCTGGCCAGGGATGATGGGAGGTGTAGTTCTACATCTGGAGGGAAGCGGGTTGAAGAAAGCTGCTCTAAGGCACTGTTTTCTTCCCAGCTTCAAACTTTAAAGGTGCAATCCTATGCATGTTTAGACAGAAAAGAAGCATGGCTGGCTGGGGAGTGCTGGGAGTTGTAGGACTTTTTTCTGTCTTACATGCATAGGATTGTACCCTAAGAGCCTTAACAGGAAAGGTTTGGAATAGAGGCGTCATATACACAAAATATGTGCTCTGTCACAGAATTACGTTCGCTCCCTTTGGCTCAGACATGACTGAATTTGACAATGTTGTCGAAAGAAACTTTATTTTTATACCCTGAATTGGTGGTATACAGGCATCAAATACAGAAGGTGCAAAATATAATTTTGTTTGAAAAAGCGAACTAAAAAGAATTCCGAAGATCACTTTTTGTTTTCCTAGTTGGTATTTATATACTGACCTTTTAAGGTTATTACTAGTGATTATAAACTTACTGCTTTGGCATAAAAAAGTACAGAAGTAAAGAATATTTTTGTCTGCCCATGTTCACTATCTTTAGGAAGAAGCTAAGTTGTGTTGGAGTGAAGAAGCAACGGCATTTTAATCTGGATGCCTTTCAAACATCCCTCCCCTTTTCCCTTACTTTTGTCAAAACAAGCAAGCCAGAATAGTTTAAAAATGGCTGGCATACATGCAGCAAATATATAACTTATATTATAAATAATAATAATACTGTCACTGGAATATATCTTATAGCATTGAAACTCATAATTAGTATATTTTAAAACTTACATTTGGGCTTCCCTTTCCACTGCATCCCCAAGTCTGCAAATTCGGACAACACATGGCCCATGGGCCTCAAACAGCCTCCCCATAGGGTTTTTTTGCGTCTCCCACCAGGTCCACTACTACTGCTGCTGTGCCATCGGATTCTCAGCTATTCTTGTACAGCTTGCTTTCCAACAGTATCGCCCCAGCCCGCTGTTCTGGTGGCGGGTTGTGGCCCAAGGTACGTTCCATGGAGGCCAGCGTGGCCCCCTAACCTACCAAAATTGTCCACATGTATTTGCTGGTTAATGGTGGTGCAAGAATAAGGGGGCTGTGCCTTGAAATGAGGGTGGAAGATTCTTGACCCTTTCCCCACCAACAGATTATCCTGCACAACTCTTCTCCCCAGGCTCCCCCCCCCCTCCAGCTATGCCTTATTTCTGAGGTGTTTCCAGATGAGGCTTTTATTGTGCAATCACACTGCCTCATTCACAGAATGTTATGTGGGGTCCAGATGTTGGTATTTTCCATTTGTAGCCCTCCTGTGTTTTCCCACTGCTTTGTCCATCCCTTTTCTTACCAGAAAAAAATAGTTAAGGAAGAAAAGATGGAGTAGCTGCACAATGCCTTTTGATTGTTAGCGATAGGAGCCCTTTGTCAGAAAGCACCCTGAGTCTTTGAGCCAACTGGGGAGAAAACAGCTAGGATGAGAGTTTGAAGGTAGTAATTGATGGATAGAGGAAGGGTTAAATATGCCTCTGCTGATCACTGATTCACCTTTGCAAAGGAGAATCTGTGTTATCAGGAGATCTGCATAGCATTGGGAACCTTGTGGTTATCTTGGAACATGAAGGCCCACCCTAAATATCACTCTGTCTTTTATTTGTCCTGCTTCACTGCAAGTGCTTCCCACATGAATTAGAGATCTAAATCTGCAGTGGGGGTGGGGTGGGGTGGGGGTGGGGGTGCGCAGACGTTTTCTATACATTATAAGGAAACAAAAAGCTATAGAATTATCCCTTCTTATTTATTCCCACCTCACCCCACTCTTTGGAGTCTGGCAATACAAGAATTATATTTGCAAAAGACAGGCATGCCCTGTCCATCTAAGTTAATTGAGACTAACAGCCATTGAAAGCAATGGAATGTAGGCTAGTCATGACTTGACTTGTTATATTGGTTTCGATAGGATGTAGTGACAGACCTTTGCTGGATCTCAGCTAGCTTTCATATCAAGTCCCAGCAACCTCAGACTAAGCATATTTACTTGCAAGTAAACTCCATTTGAAACAATTAGACTCACTTCAAAGTAAAGGTAGTTGTGATTTAACAGTGCAATTCTATGCACTTTTAGACAGAAAAAAGTCCTAAAACTCCCAGCATTCCCAAGCCAGACATGTTGACTGGGCAATGCTGGGAATTGTTGGACTTCTTTCTGTCTAAACGTGCATAGAATTGTGCCTTAAGGTTGCAATCGTATACTTCTGGCCTTTGGCCTAATTTCAAACAGGTTGCGGGGGGGTGGGGTAGCCCAGGGGAAAGGAGGAAGATGAGAATGGGGAGACAAAATGGATGGAGCAATAGGGATACAAGGAGGGAAGGAGAAAGCCCTCTGTAAGTGGACCCTCCAAGAGTGATTTGCTCCCCTCTTAACATACTACTTGGCAGGGAGAAAGAAATGGAGGCGGGTGGCAGAGAGAGCAAAAAGGGATCACCTGCCCACTTCTGGCTCTTTCCACATGTGTCCAGCCCCACCAACTGCTGGCATGTACCCCACCCCACCCACGCACATTGCCATAGAGGGAATGCAACCCTCAATTAAAAAGAAAGGTTTCCCACCCTACTGTATGCACTTACTAAGGATTAAGCCCCATTGAACTCAGTGGGGCTTCTAAGTCGATGGAGGATTGCAACCTAAGTTCTCTTGGTCAACTAGGGCTTAAGTTACTTTCAATGAACTCCCATTCCATTGTTTTCAATCTTACTGTCTTTTGCTGATTTTATGCCCTTTATCTATTAAAAAGTGTGGTTACACTTCTATGGACATTTGTTTTAGAGTGAACAAAAAGTGGCAACCAGTGATGGGGGTTTTCCGGAAAACTAGGTTAATTTGCATAAGAAAAATTCCAGTTTGCATCAGAAAATGTTCTGATGCCCTAGGGAGATCTAATTTAGCATGTTTATTTTGCTTGTATTTAATAAACAACAAAGCTTTAAAAAGTACTCCATGTTAATTTTTTTTTGTACCAATACACCACAAATATTTCACCTGAAATATTGGAGGGGGTAATTAAAGCACATGTAGAGCACAATCCTGTGGGTTGCGCTTTTGATAGAAAGCTCAGAGTTCAGAGCCATCCACCTATCCTATGCCCTGCCAGCAAGAGCCAGGCAGGGCGAGAGGATTTTGCCTCCATTCCTCCATTTAAATTACAAAAGGCAGCTAGACTGGCCTCTGAGCTCATCTATCTGACTTACATTTTGGTGGGTGGGGAGTGACTGGAGAGCGCATAGGAAGTCACGCATCATGGCCTCTCCTCCCCCGCCCACCAGCACGTCCCATTTTCTCCCTTTCTTGACTTCTGTCCTCCATGCTCATAGCTCTGACCACAGGCGCAGAGGAGGAGATCCGCAGCATCCCAAGGCGCCCCAGATGCTGTCTAGGGACCATAGGGTTGCTCACTCCATGTGATTTAAATGTTACAGTACATAGAAATGTTTCTAGCATGTACTTCTCTTACGTTGTTTAAATTTAAGAAAAAAACTAAACATACTGAAAATGTTGACACACTGATTAATTTTATCAACCCAAAGAACTGTGCATGAAATGCTGACAACCACTCATCTACTTCAACAGAGTTTAGCTTGCTTCCACTACGGTTCTTGGGGCACCTTCAGTTTCACTGTCACTACTTATCAGTTTGATTTCACTCTTGAGACATATATGTATTGTATATATCTCAGAGTGAAACGAGAGCTTCGGCTATGGGGCAGTACAGAAATGTAATAAAAACAATAATATTTCAATTACAAATATATATGCTAGGGATTATCACCTGAAAAACATGAATTACAGCTTTGAAACTGCCAAGTTTGCCTAATATTGTATTTGCAATTGGCATACATTCATTTTTACGAATGAACTTATGAAACAGAAAATTTTCCTCTGAAAAATAAAGCACTGGAAAATTTTCTACCCCACATCATTGGTGGCAACCATTTCTAAAACAAATAAAAATCAGATAAAACAAATGTGACTAACACACCAATCCTTTTCTTTTCTAGGTATTCAGTTCTCTCAAGGTCCAATTGTAGGCCCATCTGAATAACCATGGCAGAAGGTGGATTTGATCCCTGTGAATGTATTTGCTCATATGAACGTGCCATGAGGAGGCTGATCAATCTGGTGAGGATAATGTGGGGGATGTTTCTCCTTATTTTTCCATTTATTGAGTGTGTGTGTGTGTGTGTGTTTTCAGATCTGGTTTTTGATCAGATTTCAGCCACTGCTTAATAGCCTTCTAACTTCTGAGTGTTTATCTAAGCAATCTTGCAACATGCATGTCAACCACATTTTTTCCTTTTAGCAGTCCTTCATAATGCTCTGTCTTTTATCCATAGAACAGATAGATAGATAGATACATACATACATACATACATACATGGGGTGCCTCAGTGGGTAGATGAGATGCCTTCCTACTGAGCTCTACCAGTTTTAGACCATTTTAACTCCTGCTGAGCTTTGTTTCTTTAGGCAAAATAAGCTGTGCACTTGTACCAGGCATTGCATCATACCAAGGTCCATGCCCTGATTTTTCTGTAATAAGTGGAAACCCTTTTTCTCTGTCTCTGATGCAGGATGGGGAACCCCTTTTCTGTTGCGGGCAATATTTTGGGGTGAAGGGTAGCAGTGGGTTGGGCAGAAGCCACTGGAGGTGAGGCCAGCCCCTTTTCTCTTCCTGCCACCTCTTTCTCCCTCTTTGTCTTCACCCAGGGGGTTGCTAGAGGAGAGACAGTTTGTTCTTGCCAGAGGTCTGAACTGTTTGCTTGCAGGGGCTGCATAAAATAAATAAGAGCAGTGCAAGAGCATGGTAGTAGTGATCTGAGAGTTGGGCTGAGCAAAACTTCCTGATCAATTGAATCCTTAAATTCCTCTGAATGGAACTTATGCAGAAGAACTTGTTTACTGTGCCTCTGATCTCACCCCTTGGAATTTCAGAAGCTAGAACCTATGGTTGTTCCCTTTGGAATAGAACCAACATAGTTAGGCTATACTCAAGACACACTGAACACAAGCTACTGGACACATGTTCTAGTGAAAAGAATGGGGAGTGTGCAGAACTCTCTGCACATGCCCCATTAATTGTGCTTCCATTAATTTAAAAGGGGCTTGTGTGCAGAACTTTTCAGTGGATTATGTCCAGTGATTTGTATGAAGTGACATGCTTTGGAAACTATTACTTACCAGGTAAAAGCAATGATGAGAAAATGCCAACCTGCATTTTTAAACAAAAGCACCATTGTAGAGGGGCTATAAAACCTGGATCTTGCAGTGCCAGTTCCTTACCAAAAGAGAGCAATGTTGAGATGAGCAAGAGAATAGCCAATGGTATATAGTAAAATCTCTCAAGAATTGTTGTTGTTGTTGTTCAGTCGTTAAGTCATGTCCGACTCTTCGTGACCCCATGGACCATAGCACGCCAGGCCTTCCTGTCCTCCACTCTCTCCCAGTGTGCTCAAGTTCATCTCAAGAATAGCCAATGGTATATAGTAAAATCTCTCAAGATCTTTTTGCCCTTATTATACAACATGCTTACACCCTGAAACACATGAGTATGCATGTGTGAGTACACTTGTGTACCTGGCTGTGTGGGTATACATGCATGCTCCGGTGGAACCTCTGACTCATCGCCACATGCAGGCCTTAAGGACGAAAAGGTTGCCCACTGCTGTTGTAGGAAGAGCAGTGGTACAAGAAAACGGGTAGGTTCAGTAATGTCTGAAATGGAGACTCACACAACTTCCTGTAGGGAAATGTGTGAATTGTTCACCACATTGCCCAATAGCAGATGTAATGGGAAACCATGGATTCCCATTATAAGGACAAGCCTGCATGAGCCTTGGGATCACATGCTCTCCTTTCTCCATTCATGTCTGGCTTCAGATGTGACTGAGGTCAAAGGAGGGTTGGTCTTGTGAATAGGAAATCACAAAGAAGAGAAACAGGTTCTCAGGATGCAAGACAGAATTTATTATAAGAAGCCCAACGTGTTTCGGCCCTTTTTCTTGTTTTGGGCCTTCTTCGGGGGTAAAGAAAAAAGTCTGCAGAATTTTTTCAGCAAAAGATGGTCTCCTGTGTCACTCTACTGGTGATACAGTAAATTGACACAGGAGACCATCTTTTGCTGAAAAAATTCTGCAGACTTTTTTCTTTACCCCCGAAGAAGGCCTAAAATGAAAAAAAGGTCGAAATGTGTTGGGCTTCTTATAATAAATTCTGTCTTGCATCCTGAGAACCTGTTTCTCTTCTTTGTAATCTACTTTGGACGCTCACCTCCTTATGTTTTCTTGTGAATAGGAAACCATGACCTCCAATTACATCTGAACCACCCTACTGGAAGCACATGCATCTCTTCATGGGGAGATGTGTGGACCTCCATTTTGGATGTTAACAAAGCAGTGTGCAAACAGGAAGTGTGAGGCTCTTGTGCCTCATTTTTAGCACAGACGGTGTCACATCTGAAGCCAGACATAAATGGGCTGAACTGGGTCAGCTTACTGGGACTGTGACAGTTAGCTTCTCCATAAATTCCACGCCTAAACATTCCAGATTACGTTAGCATGGCATACTCTCAACTGCAGTCTGATGCTTTGGGATAATGAAGTCAGCTCAGGGTCAGACACCTCAACTGTCTCATCAGGAAGGATTTAACTGTTGTAGCAAACATGATAATAAAATTAATTGTTGTCAGAGTGGAAGGCCAATATAGTAAGAGCCAGGGTGCTGACCAACGCTGCAATGCTATATGCACTCTCCTGGAAGTGCATCACATTGAACTCAGTGGGACTTTCTTCTGAGCCATACATGTGAGACATACATAGGTTTGTGCTGTAAATTTGATGAATAGTGCAAGAGTATGGCTGAAATTCAAATGTGCATAAACACATTTTTTATGTTGTTGGCCCTACCCTTTTTGCCCCCCCCCCCCAATTAGGAGGCTCAACAGGTAATGCTATAAAGATTAGTGTCATGATGCTTGTTCCTAACTTTTATACTCATAGCATAGTAACTGTGTTTTCCTGGAAAATAATGTAAATGATGATCACTTGGACATTTGTTGAAGGCAGTATATGTTGGCTTTGAGATTTACTGGTAAATGTCAGATGTTTCTGACATTTTCCTCTGGGCCTCTTAAACGACCCGTAAATGCCAACACACACACCATTTCTGACATTCACTGCAACTTGTATATCAAATTTCTTGATCTGTATATATGTAAAGTGTTGACACATCAGGGAACGCACAATTGATGCACTAAGTTGATTTCTAACAATTTGCACTTGATTCTTCAAAATATTTTTGATTGCAGAAATTCAGAAGACTCACCAACAAACTTCAGAGCTGGTCAAGTCTCCTTCTGCTAATCAGGTCTCTGTTGTTTTTCTTTGTTTCAGTTACGACAATCCCAGTCCTACTGCACAGACACAGAATGCCTTCAAGAATGTGAGTAATAGGGAAAGCTTGGAGAATTGCTGTTATGGTGACAAAGTAAAACATGATGTCTGAGGACCAAATCCATTACAACAACCATATTCAGACAACCATACCTTGGCTTTGCCCATGCACGCAGCCCCCACGTTCCTCCCTTCATTGCGAGTAGTGATGAATCCCAGAACGCTCTTATTAACTATGGTTTCCCGTTTCATCTGAATTTGGAACAAGACAGGATGCACAAGAGCATATCTGACTTAATAAGATGAGATGTGACCATCCAACCTGGGCCACTGAATTGCATGCTGTTTTACCTCCAATAAGTTTTTTAAAAAACAAAATACAGCTTCAGAGGCTGCAGTCTAAAGTCGAAGATCAAGCTTTTTCCTTCCAGCATTTTTTCCAGATAAAATCCCCCTCCCCACAATTTGTTTTCTCATTGCAGCTTGGGAAGGAGTGATTTTAATGGAAATATTGCAGGAGGGAGAGGATTAAAAGCCTCCCGCCCCTGCACACAGCTCTTTCACTTTAGATTGCTATCTCTGTGACTTCATTTTATCAAAGAAAAAGCCCGGAGGGGGGGCAACATGTGACTCAGTACTGTGTATTTTGGCCCTGAAAAATGTATTCCCAGCCTTGGATATCAAAGTCAGCATCTTAGGAAATTGCAGGGGCATATGTTTGGATCCAAACAGAGAAACACTTAGATAATGGGTAAGAATGAAGCCATTGTAAGGCTTGCAGTGTTGGTAATTTGAGCCAAAGGAAATAAGGAACACCAGATTTCTTCCTATTTGTAAGTTGCCGTTCCAGTTTTACAGTGCCTTAACATTCTGATCAGGGATGTACCTGAATAGAGTAGTAAAGCCCAGTGTTTGTGAGTCCTTGCTTCAGATGCCACACTGCAGCCTACTTTACATCTCCCCTCCCCTTTTGATGCAATGAATATGAATTTGAGCACACTCCGGGAGAGAGCGGAGGACAGGAAGGCCTGGCGTGCTGTGGTCCACGGGGTCACGAAGAGTCCGACACGACTTAACGACTGAACAACAACAACAACCCCTTTTGAAAAAGGGTGTGTGCATCAACTTACATCTGAGATTTAAGGTACAATCCTATGCATGTTTAGACAGAAAAAAGTCCTACAACTCCCAGCATGCCCGAGCCAGCACTGCTGGCTGGGACATGCTGGGAATTGTGGGACCTTTTTCTGTCTCAACATGCATAGGATTGTACCTTTTTTCTGTCTAAAGATGTATAGGATTGCGCCCTTAAAAAACAAAACAACAACAAAAAGTCCTGTGGCATCTTGAAGGCTAACAATGTTTTTTATGGCATAAGTTTCTGTGGACTAGAGTCCACTTCATCAGATGCACAGAATCATTGTGTTTAGTCTTTTAAGGTGCCACAAGACACTGTTGTTTTTGCTGGAACAGGCTAACCTGGCTACCCCTCCCCAAAATATTGCATGAGAATCGACTGTAAGTGAGAACGGGAACATGTTTTGGCACTTTTACATAAAATCAGGACATCCGGATCCAGGCCTGGAGAGAGAACTCTCCGGCTCATGGTCCACATGGTCAATTGGCTATGCTGGAGCTTGAAGTACAGCAAGAGGAGTGCACCGTTCTGGGCAGCAGGAAAGACCTAGGGCCCAGTTGCTAGTATTGACAGCCCGTTTGGCCAACCCATAAGCTTCATGCCACTTGCCTTGTACACCCTGATTACCTTCTGTACACAAAGAGGGCTTTGAGGGCTGGAGGTACATGCTCCACTGTGATGGCTCACTTGGACCCTCAGTCCCTGAGGTTCTCAGCTTAAGCTCCAGGGACCCTGGCTGTTTCCCGACTGGGGGCTCCTAGCTCTACCAGTCAAAATGCAGTGTGCATTTATTCTGTCTGTTCCTCCTTAATGGATTGTCTGTGGCAAGAAAAAGGGTGAAAGAAGTGGTGGAAAACCACAGGAGGGTTATGAGTGGAAGTCGACATCTGGATACCCCGTAAAATTCTGTGAATGACCCAGGGCAATGGGACAATTGAAGCCACATCTAGAAGCCCTCCTGTCACCCGCTTTCTTCTGTATCCATCTCAGCTCTTTCTTTCTCTTAAACAGAGTTGGAAGAATATAGATCCTGGCTCTTCTTTAAGTAATCAATAAGATAAAGTAGATGTCACATTTCTGTTCTCGTGCAAAACACTCAAAGCAACTTACATATAGAATTTAAAAATCAATCAATGAATGAGCCCAGGGGTGCTTCCAGACAGAAAGCTCCTAGCACTACAAAGTCATTGCTTTTCTGCTGGAAGCTACAAGCGGAATTGCAATTCACCATCCACATTTCAGGGGGCCTAGTGCAGGGTGTGTGTGTGTGTGTGTGTGTGTGTGTGTATCTATCTCACTATATTCTGTCCACACTGTGGACAGGACATAGCCAAATGGACAGTGTTTTTTCCTCCCCTTTTCCTACTTCCCATGGTCGCCACACGTTCCTTCTGACATTTTGAAGCAGCCTTACTTCTGAGTAAACATATTTTATGGCAAGCTGTAAGTCCCATCACTTTCACCTTTAAATGCACGTTCAGGGGAATCTCCTCCCCCCTACCCCATGCTGCAATGTAGCAAGGCACTCTGCAAGAGCAAAAATTTGAAGCCAGACAATGTCCTTGTCTATGCTGCTTCATTCCCTGATGGTCTGAAGAGGAGCTCTGCAGGAGGCTGCCTGCTTGCTCAAAACCCTGACAGGAGATTACTTGCATCTTTTGCTGCCACTAGTGACCTCCAATAAGAATACACAAATGCATCTATTTTTTGAAATTATGTGCGATCCATCATAAAAGAATTCCGCTATTCCAAATTTCTTTTTTAACATTTTTAAAATGTTCCTGCAGCGCAGGGCTAGATGACTGCACTTAAAGTTACCTCCAGGTAAAAATGTTAAAACTGGGCTGAAGGCGCTTTGATTTTCTGAGAATGCTGGATCTCTAGTCAGTTTCACAAACTATCTTATCTGACAAACCAATCTAGTCAATTTCATAATCCTACCTAGTCAGCTCACCAAGCAGACAGAAAAATTTCTGCTTTGATTTTTCCTACTTGTTAGTTGGCTCTGCAACTCCTGTTTTAGCTGAAATTCTCAGCACCCCTCCCCCAGACTCATATCACAAAGCAGCCCCATTTTTAATTCCCCCAAGACTTTTATTTCATTAGATCAGAATTGTGCAGAATTTAACTCAATCGATTAAAAAATTAAATTGCACAGTAGAATCCCCTAATTAATGAGCTAATTATGGTTTGGGGGTAGGGGGTAGAACAGTTTTCATTCCAGGAGAGATAGTTCAGGAAACTATCAATTAAAGGGTTGTTGGGAGCCATACAGAGAGAAATAGAAGTGGGAACTGCTTAAGAGAACACACATTGCTTTCATTTACTTTTTTTGTTACAAAAATATTTAGAAGGCAAAAATCAAGAGGAGACAAAACACAGTACAGGAAGATAAACCTCTTTAGAGAAGTTGCCGTGCAGGACATGAAATGACTCTGCAACTGGCAACGCAAATCGAGTGATAGAGAAAGGATGGGCATCCCCAAAACATCATCCACCTTCCCCAGGGAAAACGCCTCCCACTGTGTGTCAATTGTGCATTTTCCTAACCACACCTGCAAAAAGATTGTGCTTTTATTTTGCTTTTCCCCTATTAAAGGATTTTCTGCATTAAGAGAAAAGATGGGAGATGCGGGGAGAAGCATGGAAGAATTACAGAAGAAGCATGATGACCCAAAATTTTATCTGTCCATCTCTTCTGTTTTCTCCTCCAGGGCTTCCTGATAGCCCAGTGAGGAATTTAAGTTAACATTAACCCGGTTTACACATTGTCAACAGCTCAGGGTTCAACCATGGGTGCAAACTCTGGGTTGTCCATCCCAAAACAACCCAGAGTTCCACATCCAGACATAAGGTCAACGACCCAGGGATGAAGTGTCTCTGGTTTGTTTATCAGAATGAGAGCAGGCGGGCTCGTGGGAACTAGTGTGCACACACGCTCCCGCTCGTCCTCTCAACAACCTGCGGTTTGTTAACTGTGCAAAGTGGGTCATTGTGTAGTCCAAACTACCCCAGTAGATTTTGTAGTACACTATGTTTGTGGACTGTGATACCAATAAAATCACTTTTTAAAAGAAAACAGTTAAATGGGAGTCATTTTGAATCAGTATTTCACTTATTTCCAGCTAGGACTTTAAAGCCCCCCCCCCCCCGATACTGTAAAGAATAAATGCAGTGTGAGGGTTTAAAGAAGACAGGGACAGCAGTTTAAAAATTCCAGGGAGCAAAAAATGTCAGCACAAAAGGCCAAGTGTATGACAGAATAAGATGATCTTTCCTAGGTTTGAGCCCAGGGGATTAGGAAGAGTTGGCTAGGAATTGCTTTTTTCCTCACCCCATCTGGCCACAGGGTTTTTCTCCCAAACTACTCTCTGCTTCCAGCTCTTCATTCCTCTGATTCTTGTTTCCTGTCTGAAGTCCAACTGTTGCATAAACAAACACTTTTGGTTAAGGATTACACCAGTAATGGCTGGGATTTGGGGTGGGGCTTGGTTTTTAGGAAGCAGGAGGGCTGTGGCTTAGCTGAAGTCAGAGTGATGTTTGTTGTTCTGTTACTACGAACAAATGAATCAGTCGTGAAAACCCTGGCACGAAGGGGAGTTTTGCACATTCAGTCCTTTTGAGAAAGTTTAAAGGATTTGGGGTTTGTTTCTTTGTTTGTTTTGCATCCAGACAACCTGAAGCTACAGTACTAGAAAAATTTGAAATCCACTAATTTAGTTTGAGGTAATCATGCAGCAATGGTGCTCAGACTTCTAATTCCCAAGGAATGCTATATTTAAAGTAGAATTGGAGGCTCTTCTCACCTGTGTACCCATAAAGTTTGGAAGAAGGCATTGACAGAGCAGGGGCATGCACAGAGATCCAGCAGCTGGTTTTCTCTGAAGAGAGGTAATTCTGTTGTGTGTCTCAATCAGCTATGATTGGCTCGATCAAATCTCTCTCTCTCTCTCTGTCTCCCAGAGCCTAAGTAGAAGGAGACTGCTCATGATAGCCTTTAATTATTTTTTTCTTGGCACACTAGTGCTTTTGTCAAGTCACACTAATGTGCTCCAGCCCGCAGTGTGAGAATGATTGCAGAAGTGTTTGTAAATTGACCATAAAATATAACCGTGGTGGTTTCCTGGCTTTTGCACATTTTCACCTCATCCCCCCATCCCCCCATCCTAAAAGGCTTCCCTGAGGCTTAGCAAGAGCTTTAAGCAAAAATAGGCTGGTGTTTTGGCTCCACCCCTTTTGCCTTTGGCCCTGCCCACCACTGGAATGTGGCACATGAGAGCATATCTGAAATTAAATCTGGCACTCAGGCTGAAAGAGGTTCAACACCTCTGAGCTGGAGCGAACAAGGAGGCATTGCACTCAGGTGCCTGCAGAAAACGTTACTCTCCACCTTCTTGAACAGGCACAAAGCCCTGGCTGCTTCTTTCAGAGTTTCCAGATGAGAATTTTACTCTGCAGCTGTTCTTCACAGAATTTTACAGGGGGTCCAGATGATGTTGTCCTCCATATGTAGTCCTCCTGTGTTTTCCCACTGCTTCTTGAGTCTTTTTTCTTGCTAGGAGAAAAAAAAAGTTAAGAAAAAAAGGCCATAGCTGCACAGTGCCTTTTGAGTGTTAGCATTAGGAGCTAACATTTTGGAAGTGCACTTTGATTCCTCTCTTTATTCACCATATTCTGTCCATCGCCAAGCCATGTTTGCTTCTCCCTTCGCAACGTTACAAGAACACGGCCTTTCCTTTCTGTCTGTCCTCTTGGCAAAAACTCTGGTTCACACCCTGGTCATCTCTCGCCTTAACTACAGAAACCTTCTCCTCACTGCTTTATCATTGCCTCCCTTCACCTCTGTCCAGCACTCTGCTGCCAAAGCTGTCCGCCCCTTTCATAACTCTGTAATGTGTGACACACCTCCTTAAAATTCTCCACTGGATTCCTGTCTACTCCCAGATTCAGTAATATCTCGTGATCTTCAAAGCCCTCCATTTCCTTGTCCAGCTTTATCTCTCTGCTCTTATTTCCTGATACATTCCTGCCCATGACCTTTGCTCTTCCAGCTCCATGACCTTCAGCTGTCCAACGGTCTCCTGAACCCTCAAATGATCCTGCTCTTTCTGTCTTGTTGCACCTTAAGCTTGGAAATGCCCGCTAGAACACTTGTGTGATGCCATCTCTCTCTTCTTTCAAATCCCTCTTCTAAATGGGCAGTTGGATGCAGGGAGAAGAAAAATATGGAAGAGAGAAAGCTGAGAGTGTCAGTCTGATGGGATGTTGTAGGATGATGCCATAGACCAGCCTTCCCCAGACTGGTGTCCTCTGGATGTGTAGGACTACAACTCCTATCATTCCCAGCCAGTATGACCATGGAGTTCCAGTCCAACACATCTGGAGGGCACGTGTGATCATTTTAAAAGTAATTCAAGATGAAGTGGAAGTGAAGCAGACGGCATTTAAGAAATAGTCGTCTGTTTCTTAAGCTCAAGTTAACAGTCAGTACAGTGACTCATACAGAGCTGTGTTTGGACAGTGACCTGGAGGAGTGGAGCTGCTGCTATTCTCTTGCCAGCCAGGCAGCCAAACCTCCTTCATCAAGAGTCGGGCTATGACTGCTGCACCAAACCCACAAGAACTGCCAAGAAAGGGTGTGAGTCAGGATTAAATCCTGCTCCACGCATACCCACTTGAGGGCCCAGGAGAAAAGCAACAGAAAGCCCTCTGTGTGTGGAACTGCATTTGGTATGATACCAAAGGTTATACTGTGTTAATGCCTCAAAGGAGCACCCATAGTGGGGAATTAGGAAATAGTCCTGTTTGACTTCAGCTGGGAGGGGTTAATTTTGAAGGCCTCTTCTCAGAAATGTTTAGGATTAAATAGCAAAATAGTGCTACCTCCAGTATTAGAGGCCGTATGCCTGTGTACACCAGTTGCTGGGGAACATGGGTGGGAAGGTGCTGTTGCAGTCATGTCCTGCTTGTAGGTTCCTGGTCAACAGCTGGTTGGCCACTGTGTGAACAGAATGTTGAACTAGATGTAACCTTGGTCTGATCCAGCAGGGGTCTTCTTATGTTCTTAAAAACTAGTGCTATGAAGAACATTTTCTGTAGCCTGTTTAAATAACATCCTATATGGGGTTAGAGTAGGTCAGGGAAAGATTTGGAGAAAGCCATGAACAGGGGTACAAACTGGAGGAAGAGGCCTATCTCATAGAACCATAGTGAAAGTAGAGCTAATTGCCGAGTTCAGCAGGGTCCCTTCTCCTTATCCCAAATAAGGTTTCTTAATGGTTCATGTTGTCTCAGACTAAAAATAAACAGACTTTGCCCTCCATCGATCTCCTTCACAAACCAATGTATGATCTGAAGGAATATGGTGCTGAAGCTATAATCTGCCTGTAAACCATACGCAAGTTGCTCCTTAAAGGAGGAGTGGGCTAAAATGTTGACCAAGTTTAAATAAATAAATTTAATCAAACAAAAGTTTCCTCATGCCAGCGTTTTCAGCTATTATATTTTGTCTGGTTTTGTCTGACACAAGAAGGCATCCAAACTTACCTTTCTTTTGCTGCTCTGTCTCTGCACAATTAAACTGGAGACAGGCAATAGTTTTTAAGAGATGGAAAGTGGTTTTCAAGAGACATGTTCCTATGGTGCAAACGTGGTTTTCTTTGGTCCCGTTGTCACTTCTTTTCAAATAGGTTTGCAGATTTATGAGAGATAGCAAAACCTGTTTACCAGAGGCAATAGTAGGATAAACATACACATCATGAGCAGTTACACTTATTTCAACTGTCTGGAATAAAGCTGTTGTCCATCTTCAGCCTACCATACGTTGTTCAAGTTGCACAATCATCTAATTTGTTCTGTGGCATATTTGGTGAAGTGTATCCAAAGTCAATTGTACAAATGCATTGTTATTTGTAACTTTTACTTCATTTTCATAATAGCATTTTATATTTCAAGAGCTTTTTGAAGTCTTGCTAGTTTTATTGGGTTGGATCGAAATGTAGTCATACTTTGAGTAGAACCATTGAAATAAATAGGACTTAAGTCCCATTGATTTCAGTGGGTTTACTCTACATATGACTAAGTTTGGATCTAACCCATGTTGTGCTTCTGAATGCTTTTGTTTGCAGAGTAGTCTCCTCTCCAACCTCAAAGGGGGAATAGTTTATACACCATTTCCTCCTCCTCCTCCTGACAGAGCTAAACCTCTGTGCCCAATTCAACCAGGGATTCTTCCTTAGCCAGACCCACAATGCTGCCAAATCCCCAGCAGGTTCCTGTATGTATGTATGTATGTATTTATTTAAATATATTAATCCAGATTGATGGGAGGTGACTTGGATTCTGTACTCCATTTAGCTCAGTTTCTCATTTCTTTCTAGTGCCAGGACCAAATACATCTGCTGACAATGGCATCAGTGTTACAGTGATAATGATGGGCTGGCTGCTTCTGGCACTTGTCTTGTACTTGGTGAGACCTGCCAACTTAAGGAGATCAATTACAGCTGAAAAGCCATCCAGCCCACATAATGTGAGTGTGTTTTCTGGTGCTTTGATCTAACTTGGCCTGGGTAACAGAGAACAAGGAAGAAGTTCATAATATAAAAACCTGAGTTCCTCAAAAGACAGGAGGCTCACAGATGTAATCAACACACTCTGATGTAGCTTTTTACAGATTGTACTACATTGGGTCAAAAATAATACGTTTTCTGATCCATTCTAGTACTGCATCCCTGTCTACAAAAACCACTCGCGTTAAAATCTAGCATATCTGTAAATGAAAGTACTTTTAAGCAAGTCCTAGTAGTTTCAGCAGAAATCAATGTGGCAGCCAGTGGAAATCCATAATGTTGTTACACGCAGATGCCCTCCCCCTTCATCCTGCGTAATGTGCCAGCACTTCACAGACCTCTTGCACATAATATTCATTAACATGTTTTGAGCCATCTGCCAAACTTGATTATGCCTCTAGTGCTTATGGGGAAGATTGGTCATCCTTGTACATGGGTTTTAGGAGGAAGAAAGGGAACAGAACGAGGTCTGTATGAATTGTCTTTTGAGACTATTGAAGATACCATGTTGAATCTAGTGTCAGGTCCAGGCTAGGACACTGGGTGATTTTACGTGGTGTTAGATCTGGTGTATGTTGGGGCTGAGTCCCTGCTCAGCAGCAGACAGGATGATCTGCCCCATTGACTAGGCAATGGCAGATGCCTGGGTTCCTGATATAATTGTCTTGGCCAATCTGGAAGCCTCTTAATGTCTATAAAAGGGACTGATATTGGGCATGCCTATTCCCTGCCAGGCCTGAAGACAGCTCTGGGGCCTAAATGACCCCAGTACTAGATAGCTCACCTGGTTAGAGTGCAGCCTGTCCCTGGTGTTACTAGATGAAGGAGGGTCTTTAAAGAGACAGCTGCTTCTCTTTTGTACACATGTCTTCCTGCTGTTCTAATTCATTGTATTCTCAACACACAGGGACAAGAACCACCAGCTCCGCCTGTGGACTAGCGCATACTAGAAAAGCTCAACCACTGTTACTTTGAACGACTGAAAGAACGAAAGTGATTGGAATACTCCGAGTCCCTGTACAACGCTGTTCTGTACATTTAAGATCCCTTTTGCTTTTTCTGTGATCGTTTCTAGTACATTACATTTGAATAAATTTACAAATGTGGTGGGAGGTGATGGACATTTTGGTGATGATTGATGGAGTTATGGTCATTGCCCCTTGCAGTAATATCTGAAAGAAAATTAAAACCTCTGTATTTATAGTTTGTTGACTTTTTCAAACAAATTGGTCTTTTTCTTACATATGGTTAAAGTTGCAACACTGGGGACAATCCACCAGCAGTATCTCTGTGATCTTTGTATACCCCATTTACTGGGGGCTTACACAGAAGTTTCCAGTGGATTGTACCCATTGTCTGGACTTCCATGTAGAATAATCCAAATTGTATTTTATCAGTCCATTTTTTAGTTATTTTATGCCTACTGACCAGAATTGTTTCTGGTGCACAGAAATTCATCTACTATTTATTAGTTTTTTTGTGTTGTCCAGAAGTATTTCCTTGTCTAATATAAGCCAAATTAAATATATTTATTGGAAGGAAGCAAAATAATTTAGTATGATACTAAAGACAAAGCCTGAATAATGAAATGCTACATTCCAAACTAGGACTATTTACAATGTTTTTCAAAATCAAAATACTATGATAAGGACAGGTAGCATATATGCTTCTCTGGAGAGGATGTGACAATCCACAGATACTCTTGTCTAGTGATTTTCTATGGATGCTGGGCTCTGATGTGCACACAGAACCGCCCTGCTTGTAAGGGCTTCCCCATTCACTTAAATCAAGGATATGGAATCTCCGACCTGCAGACCCATGGAGATTCCACATCCAGCCCACAAAGCCTCATTGGGTTCCTCCAGAGGATGGGGCTTGAAGACAATCACCCCAGAGGAATCCCCACTGTTATCTCCAATCTCAGATTGGAGATAACAGTGGGGATGTGGGTAGCGAGGGATTTGGCTGGCACTGGGATGAGTGGCCACTAATCCCAGCAGTGGTTTTATGCACTATCCTGGACTCTTGTTTCCTAAGTCTTAAATGGTGGGGCAGCAGCATGGTGTGTATTCTATATATGCTACTAGATTAATCATATGTGCTTACTGCAAAACCTTTAATATAATGCCATTATTTTCACAGGGATAGCTGATGTGGTTCAATCTTGCTGTGCCAGCAAATATGTGCTTTGGATACATAGTAAGCTATGATGTTATGTGACCACTGCTAGAACCTTAAGACCAGTACCATTTTTTAAGATTAGGGTGAATCCTAAACATATTTCCTTAGAAACAGATCTTGCCAAGCTCAATGCGATTTATTTCCAAGAAAGGCTAAGGGTGCTTTCACAAGAGGCACTTATTCTCTAAAATTTCTGTCTATATGATAAAATCACTCCAATCAACATCATTTATTTTCACTTGTTAACATTTTCATACTATTAGGAATAGCATGCCAGGGGCTGTACCTCTAGGGCAGGAGTGGGCAACTTATGGCCCTCCACGTTCTGGCCTCCAACTCCCATCATCCCTCACCATCAGCTGTGTTGACTGGGGCTGATGGGAATTGTAAGCCAAAACATCTGGAGGGCCACAAGTTGCCCTTCCCTGCTCAAGAGCTAAAGTCCAGCTCTCATTTCTATGGATGGCAATCAGCAACAGACAATATACTTCTGGTAGATACTCCCATCTGTTCACAAAAATAGAAAATATAATTTGCATATATTGAACAGTTTTAGTGGCTGCCATTTGAATTTTAAAATGCTGTTCTATGCATTACACATATTACCTATATTCACAGGGTCCCCCCCTAAAATGAGACAAAAATGTTCACTTGTGAGAGCACCCTTGAGATTTCTTAATTATTAACTGCACCCTTTTTCCTCTCATACAAGAAATTGGACAGAATTCTCAGCAGCTGGAATGTGTAAGTGCCACTCTGCTCATTACAGAAAACATGCAGCATTTAGGTGATAACATTCTGGCTGTACTACTTGTGATTGCAGGGGTCTGGAGGGTTTTATTTTTCTGAATGTTCTTCTATATAAACATTTCCTGCTTCTAGCAAACAAGCGCATTAGAGAGGGCCTTGCTGAACTTTTCTGCCTGATGTACTAGATTACCACTTGGAGAGTCCCTCACCGATGGTGAATTCAGTAATATGATTATCCGACCTGCAGTCTCAAATGGTACAACCCAGAATACTACCATCTCAGTATGTGTAACGGTAATGTGTAAAACGGCTTTAAGGCTGAAAGCATGCTTAAGTTCGGCTTCTTTGAACAGATGCTTCAATGAGGCATAATTTTTGGTTGCCAGCAATGCAATTTAAGTCTTGCCATTTACATTCTTTTGTATTCTCACTTAGAGTTCCTCCTGAACTTCATTCTTGGAATGACTGACAAGGAGAATATAAGATGATTTCGTATGCATGACTATCTGAGTGTGTGTGTAGACTTCCAATTTAATTATTGGAAAGGAAAGTTGCTTGTATGTATTAATACATACAATCCTGTGTGTGCTATTATGTCCACTAGGGCATTTTCCTGAGTAAGTGTGCATAAGATTGCAGCCTTAGTGATACAAAGAAAAGTAACATTACCTATTTTTTGATCACTTTGAAAGAGAACATGAAGAACCCTTTTATGTTTCCAAAACTATATGAAGCTTCATCCCGACAAGATTATAGCAATTTAACAAGACTACAGTAAAATAGCTTTTAATACAATATCCTAACTATACAATCCTGTTTTATTTTAATATGTTTTTCCCAGTTCTATACTAAATTTGTATTCATGGCTTCTAAAACAAGGATCTCAAACAAAAATGTTCTTAGCCCCTTTCCAGCTGAAACTTGTCATGGGACAATTAAACCAGTTTCAATGGGTTGGATCCAAAGTTAAGTATGTGTAATGGGGCTGGTAGAAGTTGAATTCCTTTCTCCCTTCCTTCCCATGGCATTTCCCCAAGCCCCTTGAAAATGCTTTACCAAGGGGTGAGGAGCCCTGCTGAATGTGGTAGGCTGTGAGCTGATGGGAACCCTCCAAAATCGAGTGAAGGCATCTTCTGTGAGTATAGCTCCACTTGTGAAAGGCGCCTATGTCTGATTTGGAGTGGGGGTTCCCCCTCCCACTCATGCCACAGCCCACTGCATTCAGCAGGGTCTCCCAATACTCAGAGCATTTTTGAGGGTCTGGTAAGACGGAGCAGGCAGGGAAGTGAGCTTCAGCCAGCCCTGTTACACATGCTTAACTCTGGATCCAGCTTATTGTGACTTACATTTGTACAGTAGAATCAACATGTCCTAACAAGTTTCTCAATGGTGTCATAATTTTGCATTTCTGAGTGGGAAACCCCCCAGGAACAAGTTAAAACCCCTCCTGCAATATAGCTGAACAACCTAGGGCTAGTCAGTGGCTAGACGGCCATAGGATAGGTCAGTTCCTGGAGAACCAACCCCCACCCCCTCCCTTCCGCGCCACCTCGTAGGCAGCGTGGATGAACCCTGTGCTCCATGCTCGTAAGAGTGGCATGGAATGGCAAAAACAGGGAGTTCCCGAGGGCAAGGTGGTCGGAAATGCTGGTTCGACACATCTTATGTGTCATCCAGCTGCCACTTCCCATGCTCCGAGGTCCTGCAGGGCGGGGGGAGCGAGGAGGAGATCCACCCTTCACCACTCCTCCTGCCCTGCACTGGATAGGCAGTCACCCCTGGGCTTGGAGGCGACCGCAGATAGGATTGCTCCCTCCAGGGCGCAATCCTATGCATGTTTAGATAGAGAAAAGGCCTGCAACTTCCAGCATGCCCCAACCAGCATGGATGGCTGGGGCATGCTGGGAGTTGCAGGCCTTTTCTCTATCTAAACATGTATCAGAGTGTGCCCTAAATCAGTTAGTGAATGTGGTGTTCACATTCATGCTGCCCTAGCAGCAGCCAGATCAGTCCCAAAACTTACTCATAGTAAGTCCCAAAACTTACTCATAGCATGCTCTAAGATGGTGTTTTCAAACTTCTGAGTTTCAAAGAACCCGTTCCACATTGACTCATCTACCATGAAACTGCATTAAACGGTTTCTAGGGCATGTTCTTTCAGGTGCATTATTTGAGTAAGCTGGGCCTGGGTATTGCCATTACTTTGTATGGACTAGAATTCTAGATTCAAGGCACAGCTCAGTTCTGTACAGGGTGTTTAAATGCAGGATATTTAAAGTTCAATGCCTCTATCCTCTTATGGAGATAATACCAGCAGAAGTTTGCAGGTCAGTTGGGGAGTCCCCAGGGGTCACATCTGGCCCACAGACCTAAGGTTCCTCACCCCTGCTCTAGAGCATATCCAAAACCTCTGCATATTGCAAGGAAAGATCAGTAGTGGTGGACAGGCTGCCTTTCAGGCATGTTTATCCACCATTACTGATCTTATTGAGCAAACCCTGAGAAGCTTCAAAGGAACCCATGGGTTGTTGAAACAGTTTGAGAACGACTGGTTTTAAGATTTTCGACATAGGGATGCTTGGAAAGTGAAATGTCTGTTCAAATTCAGGGTTGTCCACTAACAGTGTGCATTTTGGGGGCAGGGGAATAATCTAGTAAGATGCCCACATTGCATTCTTCCTCCTGCTCCAATACAATGTGCACATGGAGTGGTCTGGGAATAGTTGCTGGAAGAATTTCACCCCTTTAGCAACTACCAGTGCCTCTTCTCAAGACTGGCCTCCCTATAGGAACCATGGTATTAGAATATGATCTGCCTGAAACCTTAGGTAATCTTTGGAAGCCCAAAGTCCATTAACTCAATGAAGTTAGGTGGGTGGCTACAAGACAGAGGGCCTTCTTTGTTGTGGCACCCCACTTATGGAAGGCCCTCTCCAAGAAGGCTTGCCTGGAACCCACATTTGTGTTTTTGACACCAGGTGAAGACACCTCTCTTCTCCCAGGCATTTTAGATTTTATTGTACTTGTTATTTTTAATCTGTTTTATCGTGTGAGCTGCCCTGCTAACTTTTTGTGATAGAGTGCCATATAAAATAAGCCAGTGTGGTGTAGTGATTAGAGTGTTGGTTTGGGACTGAGGAGACCTGGGCTCAAGTCCCCAAACTGCCATGAAGCTCATTGGGTGACTTTGGGCCAGTCACAGACTCTCATCCTAACCTACCTCACAGGTTGTTGTGAGGATAAAATGGAGAGGAGGAGGATCATCTATGCCGCCTTGGGTTCCTTGGAGGCAAAGGAGGAATATAAGTGTAATAAATACATACATTTGTATGAAATGTTCAGTGCTCAGCTGGTAAGACACAGAAGTTACATCTACTTAATAGGAAGAAAAAAGCAAGTTTACAGTTTATGCTTTTGTTTATAACATACTTTTTCCTGCTTTAAATGAACAAATTAGACATGATGTGGAAGTTTCATAATCAGGATTTCACACGTTAAACAATTGTTTAAAAAATAGTAGCTATAGGTGGGATTGGATTAGAGCTGTAACACTGAGAGAGAATAAAGTTAACCTTCTCCCATGCTGTTTTCCTAATTAAAATCACCTCCATCTGCTAAATAGCTTCAGAGGATGGTTTTGTGAAAGTACCATGGGTTAAAATGCTGTCCGTCTAGCACTGCAACCCATATCAAATCCTATCCTACGGCTCTTACTAAACAGTTTTAAAAGCATGCGAGATCCTGAACACTGATCTACATCACATCTTGTTTGACACTTAGGTGCCAAAATGAAGGTTCACATAGAGTATCAGCAGATCACTTTGCCTTAGTTTCTAATGATACAAGAGATGAATAATAATGGAGTGGTTTTTAGTGTAAATTGGTGGCTTAAATCATATGAATCATGACAAACAAATCATATCTGTTCCATTTGGGACTTTCTGTTAAATCTTTTACTAAGATTTGGTTGGGGATAAAGGGCTTGTACTATGCACTTTTTATTGACCTAAATAAACAATAACCATTAGTAACCCTCTATGACTGTCTGGATTTTATACGTGTTGATAAGTTTTTAGGTTTGAGGGAATCCATCTGTCTTACCAACACTCTTTAAGCTTTTGTTTTCTAGCTCTCCTCCCCTGACCACCCCATTTATATGAGCAAGTATTGGCTTTTTTTTTAGTCCAGGCAATTGACATTTTATTAGTTTTGCATAGTGACTTCAGTGAGATTGAATGTGTTTACCACAGTCCTTATTAGAAGTCCCTTACAGTGCAACCCTGTTTAATCAGATATAAACTGCATTCAATGGGCTTGAAATTGTATAGTTGCACTTAAGCTGATACCCCAGTAAAACAAAAACATATAGTATCTTCCTATGACATCATGCCTATGGTGGCAATGCCAGCATATTTACTTAGTAACTGCACTGGCATGGTTTTTGATAGATCCCATTGTTTGCATAGATACTAACAATTTAGGGACTTGAAGGCAGCACTGTAGAAGTGCCATTGCCTACAGATTGGATTACTTTCTTGTGATCCACAATGGTCTCTGATCAAACTGGCTTTGCTGGCTTTCACACTTCAGATTGTATCATGGAAAAGCCAAAACCAAGTTCTCAGATGTGTGTCCACTATTGTTGCAGTACATGTGTAGGAATGCATATTAGCTTGACTACGGTGGATGCATACTGAATAATCCCCAAGATGAATAACACAATTATTTTCTCATCCCTGCTCAGAGCAGTTTGGTAATTGTTTTTTGTTTTAGTGAGTAGATGGGTGCTTATCTGCATACCCACGTGAGCATTCTTATAGCTCCTTACATCAATGCTCCACTATTTCAAGCATTTTTTTGTTGATATTGGTTGGGCATCTGAGGCTCAAACTGGTAGTGGGGGCAGAAAGCACTACTTCCTTACTTGCTGTACAATTCAGGCAGTTAGCTGAAGATTAGATGCAGATGTATCCAACTACCAAAAACCTCTGGAAAGAACGTTCCTTTCCTGGGGAATCCAACTAGCTTCCATTTTCTCCTTTATAATTTTCAGGGTCTGTTGCTTTTTTCCAGCCAAATTAGCCCCATCCTAAGGGAAGTTATTTAATGGCAACTACTGCCCATTACTTCCTACATATGCCTACTTGTGGGTTCTTCAACTGGTTGTACCCATGGGGGGGCGGGGTGCACACATGCACATATGGTGGGGGAAGAAATAAACTGAAAGCCTTGCACCTCTGTGGTGGAAGCCCTGTATGTTTTGCATTGTTAATTAAAGTAGTAAAACATTTCAATATTGGAAATGCCAATTCGGATTGCATCCCCTTGGCTCTGCCACAAACTCTTGATTTTGACTTTTGTTCCTGCCCATGGACTCTGTAACCTTGTCCCTATCCATCTGTTCCCCTGAACATGGTACCTACAAGTCTGCTTACCAGGTGTGTGACTCTGCCCTTTGGTAAGCTGATTACCCAGCCCCATACTGATCTCTACTTATCCTGCAGATCTCATTTCCACTTTATTTTTCAAGCGGGTAAGAAAATGCAGGATTCCCTTCAGAGCATAGTGTGCATAGGAGACTCTCCCCATTTCTTTCCATCTCCATATGCCACACAAATAAGACTCTGCTTCTCTCTCAGGCCCTCTGCATGCCAGAGGATGTAGGGAAGGGATTGGTGGTGACCACAAATAATGGCTAACTTTGGCCAAGCCAACATTTGCAGATCCCTGCCTGGACTACTGCAAGAGCCTGATCTTACCAAGGCCCAGGAACAGAGCACCTTTCATTTTTCTTTCAACAATGCCTACTTTCTGCTCAGTACACTGAACATCTCCTGCCTTATCTTAGTAAACTGGCTTTTCCTCCTGCACCAAAGTAGTACTCCCCTGAAGTAAGCATACCCCTCACCATTACATTTGCATGTTGCATGAAGATAATGACACAGGGCAAGGTCTGATGCCACTGTACAGGAAAGGGGAAAGCTTTATGACTCTACTGCATATATAACTCTCTGTACATAACCATTCACATCCCTAGTTAAGTCCATCATTCCTTACTACCCTGCTTCTTCAAAGGCTGGATAGCAGTACTGGCCTCTAACTGATGCGGTGGCAGTGGTGGGTACAAGCCACTGCTTTCCTACAAACAGTATACCTGTACAAGTGATTGTACCACCCTATCCATGTTTACTTGCAAGTGCCAGTGCCCATGTAAGTGTGCATGGGATACAGATTAAAAGGTAAAGGTGTCCCCAACCAGTCATGTCTAATTCTAGGGTGTGGTGCTCATCTCCATTTCTAAGCCCAAGAGCCAACGTTGTCCGAAGACACTTCCGTAGTCATGTGGCTGGCATGACTGAACACCGAGGTGCACGGAATGCTGTTACCTTTCCCGCCGAGGCAGTACCTATTTATCTACTTGCAATTTCTTGCTTTCGAACTGCTAGGTTGGCAGAAACTGGGACTGAAGGCAGGAGCTCACTCCGTCATGCAGCACTTGGGTCTCAAACTGCTGTCCTGCTGACCTTCCAGTCTGCAATTCAGCATCTTAATCACCAAGCCACTGTGGGATACAGATTACTTCTGAGTAAATGTGCATAGGACTGCACTACCTTTTTCCAACAAGGCAGGAGTACAGAGGTGCCCCAGATGAACTTTACATTGTAGAATTTACACAGTAGACCTACAACAGTCTTCCCACTCCCTTGTTGTTTACTGACACTTGCGTAATACCCCCAAATTTTAGCTCTTTACCACTTTTCATTCTGGAAACAAAAACACCAGGTGCAAAGTATCCCCAGAATCTATTTATGTTGCCATTGGGAGTGTCTTTATGTCTCCCAAAGCATGCAATGTATTGGGATATAAAATGTCCAGTGTCCCCGCCCCCCCCCCCCGAAGAAAACTGGGCTAAGCTTAAGTACTCTGGGCTTCAGTAGGCTGGCACAAACCATGGGATTTCATTGGGGAACATTTGCCTCACCAAAGCCAGAATTGTTATGGGGTTAGAAAAACATCCCACAAGATGAAAAACATTAGATCTTGGTAATAAAGTTTTCCCTTGAGAATTTAAAACACTGCTTCTGATACCACAGACACATACTTGTTTCGACGGTTGTTACCACCCCAGGATACACTGAAAACCGGTGGGGGGTTAAAATGCCTCGACTATCAGGATATCCCATTTTCCTGAGCAGTAGCAAGGCTCGCCCATCCAATGCTGGGAAGATACAGCTGATATTTGTTGTGTCCCCTCCCCTCAACAGAAGCGCAATCTCGAGGGACGATGCTCAAACTACTTCAAAAATGCTTTAACAGCTGCGCATTTGTTCCCCTAAAAACAGACTGTTCAGAAGGGGGAATCGAGACGCGCGCTGGCTCGGTCGTCCGAAAACCCTTCTCTTGGTACGGAAAAGTACACGTATTATGAAGTTTCTGCCCAGGCCCCGCTGAGAGAAATTCTGCGCTGGAGTGGGAAATGGATGCCGCAGTTTGCGGCCCGCCACCATTTATAGTAGTCGCCGCCCCAGGGGCACGGCGAGATTCAAGCCAGGGCTCCGGGGCGGCTATTAGGCCGCACCGGTTCTCCCGCCACCTTCCCATCCGCGCCCGGCGGCCCTGCCGCTCCTTCGCTCGGCGCGGGAACAACAGGCCACTGACCCAGAGGAGGCGGAGGTGTTTGTTTTGGCCTTCCCGCGGGAGCAGGAGGAAAGGGCTGGCTCCGGGGCCTCGGCGCCGAGCCGGCCTCCACGCATTCGCCGGCGGAAGGGGCGGAGGCGGGCGGGCGGAGGGGGAAAGACACTCTTCCTTTCCCTCTCCTAAACCCCTGCTAGCCTGTGAAGCCGTCGCTCTTCAAACGACCCCCCCTCCGTCCCACCCATCGCTGATCTTTCTGATCTCACGCCTCTTTCCCCCGCCCTAGAACCAACTTCCTCCGGCTCTTCGCCCACGGATTGCCCGCCCGCCCCTTCCTGGCTGCAGCCACGGCCTCTTTTTCCATCCTGGCTCCTTGCTCTTGCCCACCCCTTCTCCTCCTCCTCGATCCCATTCAGTTCTTCCCCGAATAAGCTTCTCCTTTTCTCTTCTCCCCGCCCATCTTCCTACTGCTTCCAAAGAGAAAGGAAAACGCCTCCCGCTTCGTTCTTCCAGTGAATCTCCCCCACCCGCTACTTCCCTGGCCTCGTCAATTTTTTCCTCTGCGATTAACCCTCCCGCTCTTTTCTAATAATCCCAGTATTTCTTCTCCCGCGTCACCTTCCCTCTCCTCCCACCAGCTGCCTTTATCCCATTCACCTTCTCCTTAGGAAAACCATCCTTAACTGTGCCAGCGGGATTGTTTTGCTAAGACAGACTTTATTTTACTGCCCCACTTGATCTCCTAGCCCGAGCCCCTCCCTTCGTTGCCTCCTGGATCCTTTGCTTTCTCATTCTCCCACCGCCACGCTTGTTCCTCCAACCTTTCCCTCCCTTTCTCTGGGCCTGGCTTCTTCCTCGCGCTACCGTAGTGCGAAAGGGAGGAGGATCCGCTCTAACTCCCCTCCTCCGATGAATAAGAAAGCGACTCTTTAAATAAGGGCGGTGCTGTCGGCTCAGCTTCACTCGTCCGCTCGAGCCCCGTCCGGCGCATCCGCGCCACCTCCTTCCAGCTGCGGCTTCGCCTCTTGCGTCTTCGGGAGTCCATAGCGCTGTATGTATCCTCGATGTTTGCTCTTAATGAACTGGCGGGCTATTGGTGGTGGGGGTCTTCTTTCTCTCCGTCTCCCGCTTCTTTAAAATGTCTGTGCAGTTTCTTCTCTCGCTTTCCTGGGACTGCTTTGCCTTGCACATCAGCAGGGATGAGCCCGGCTCATCAGCGCCTTTTTGCCTTTAATACGGGACAAAGGACTTTACGCAAGGGGATCAGTCGTTCGGTCCCCAAGGAGCGCGTGCGTGTTTTCTTGATTCCCTTATAGATTTCAGTGGGGGTGCTGTTAAACTTGTTAAAAGGTTGCTGTTAAATTTGTTAAAAGGTTTTGTAGACTTTTTTGTTTAATCGAAGACTTACCATGATCCTCCCTTTTCACAAGTCTGTACTTTGTCAGACCGTTTGAATTACTCTTGTGGTTGTTTTTTTTTTGTTTTTTTTAAACAATGTTGTAACACTGCTTCCTGTATCAGGATGGTTAATATCCCCTTTCACGCACATCCCCTGTAAATGGGAAGTTAAATTTCATATTCCTTGAGATTTCAGTTCTAAGAGCACTTATTCCAGAGTTGCTTTGAAGTGGTCTCATTGTCTTTAGTGGGAAGGCTGAATGTAGATTTAGTGACTTGAGGACTAGTAAAAATGGAGCTATTCTTAAAAGTACTGAGCAACAAACACTCCATCACTCCACCAAGTTGTGATTTGTATAAATTAACCTGGAGTAGCTACCACATCCTGGCTCCATACTCAGGCATGCAGATTATATCTAGCACTGAAGAAAGAAAGAAAGAAAGAAGCTTTAATGTGCACCTTTTGACTTCTGGGAGACTATTCTGTGATCATTTATATATTGTGCGTACTGATTTTCAACAGCACACCACATTTTCTCATATTCATTATTATATTCATTTACTATGTGTGGGTTGTAGCCAATGTTAGTTCTATTTCAAGTAGACATTAAAACAAATGGGACTTAAGTTAGACTAACACGAATACAACCCTGTATATCCACCTTTTATCCAAGTTCTACAAAGCAGGCTACATCAGAATTATCCTTGCAACAATCCCGTAATGTAAGTTTGGCAGAGAGTGGCAGACCTGGCCAGGGTCATGGCTAGGCGAGGATTTGAAGTGCAGATACTCTAACTGAGGGTAGAGAATGGTGAAGGCCACGTGAGGAATCTGGAATGAGATTGAGATTGAACCTGGACTTCTACTTCCATTTTTGTGAATTCTAATCTGCATGCTCATAGCTTAACTTCAAAAGTTTATGCCAAAATAAATTTGTTAGCCTTTAAGGTGCCACAAGACTCTGCTGTTTTTGCTGCAACAGATGCAGCAAACCCCTCTGGAAATTGCTGAGAAACTATCAGTAGGTAGGGACAGAGTAAATAAAAGTGAACACTTACACAGGGCAGAACCAACTAATTCCACAAGATGTTTGGGGTATTCAGACTAGCACTTAATGGTGGCTAGAGCTGGTGTAACATAGTAGTTTAAGACAGTAGTCTTCAACCTTTTCAGAACCAGGTCCCAACTTTAATCCAGACATGCATGGTGAGACTCTTCTCCGTCTCTTACCATGTTTGTATGGTAGTAGTGCTGCTGCTCTGACTCCCCCTAGTCTGAGACTCAGTAGTGGGTCCCAGTTCACCAGTTGGAGACCAGTGACGTAAAAGACTGAGCTATGAATCAGGAAGTTCTGCCAAGAACTTACTTCGTGGCATTAGGCAAGCCATACTCTCTCTCCCTCTCTGCCTCAGTCCTCTCATCTAGAATATGGGGATATTAATCCTGCCTAACCTTCCACTAGATGGGGAACTTGTGACTCTTTAGATGCTGTTGGACTCAAACTCCCATCACTCCTTACCATTAGCCATGCTGGCTGGGGCTGATGAGAGTTTGAGTCCAATGGCATCTGGAGGACCATGGCTTCCCCACCCTGACTTACAGTCTTGTTGAGCACATCTCAACTAGATAATGCATGTAAAGCACCTTGGACATTTAAAAGCCCTAGGTACATGTTAAGTATTAGATCTATCAATGACTATTAACCATATTAATGAATAGTTTAATTTCCATGTTCAAAGGCTGTGCAGGGCTGGATGTGCCTGATCTCGTCTGATCTCAGAAGCTAAGCAGGGTCAGCCCTGGCTAGTGCTTTGATGGGAGACCGCCTGGGAATCAGGCTTCCTGCACTGAGCAGGGGGTTGGACTCAGTGGTCTTGTTGTTGTTGTTGTTCAGTCGTTCAGTCGTGTCCGACTCTTCGTGACCCCATGGACCATAGCACGCCAGGCCTTCCTGTCCTGCACTCTCTCCCGGAGCGTGCTCAAGTTCATATTCATTGCATCCGTGATGCTATCTAGCCATCTCATCCTCTGCCGTCCCCTTCTCCTTTTGCCTTCAGTCTTTCCCAGCATCAGGGTCTTTTCCAGGGAGTTTTCTCTTCGCATTAGGTGGCCAAAATATTGGAGCTTCAGCTTCAGCATCTGTCCTTCCAATGAGCAGTCAGGGTTGATTTCCTTTAGGATGGACTGATTTGATCTCCTTGCAGTCCAGGGGACTCGTAAGAGTCTTCTCCAGCACCACAGTTCGAAAGCATCAATTCTTCGGCGCTCAGCCTTCCTTATAGTCCAGCTCTCACAGCCATACATTACTACTGGGAAAACCATAGCTTTGATTAGACGGACCTTTGTCGGCAAGGTGATGTCTCTGCTTCTTACTATGCTGTCTAGGTTGGCCATAGCTTTCCTCCCAAGGAGCAAGCGTCTTTTAATTTCATGGCTACAGTCACCGTCTGCGGTGATCTTGGAACCCAAGAAAGTAAAATCTGTCACTGCTTCCATTTCTTCCCCTTCCATATGCCAGGAAGTGATGGGACCAGATGCCATGATCTGAGTTTTTTTAATGTTGAGTTTCAAACCAGCTTTTGCACTCTCCTCTTTCACCCTCAACAAGAGGCTCTTTAGATCCTCTTCGCTTTCTGCCATTAGGGTGGTATCGTCTGCATATCGGAGGTTGTTGATAATTCTCCCAGCAATCTTAATTCCGACCTGTGATTCATCCAACCCGGCATTTCTCATGATGTACTCTGCATATAAGTTAAATAAGCAGGGTGACAATATGCAGCCTTGTCGTACTCCTTTCCCAATTTTGAACCAATCGGTTGTTCCATGTCTGGTTCTTACTGTTGCTTCTTGACCCTCGTACAGGTTTCTCAGGAGACAGGTAAGGTGGTCTGGTACTCCCATCACTTTAAGAATTTGCCACAGTTTGTTGTGATCCACACAATCAAAGGCTTTAGCGTAGTCAATGAAGCAGAAATAGACGTTTTTCTGGAATTCTCTTGCTTTCTCCATGATGCAGCGAATGTTGGCGATTTGATCTCTAGTTCCTCTGCCTCTTCTAAACCCAGCTTGTACTTCCGGTAATTCTCGGTTCGCATACTGCTGAAGCCTAGCTTGTAGGATTTTGAGCATCACCTTGCTGGCATGTGAAATGAGCGCAATTGTGCGGTAGTTTGAACACTCTTTGGCGTTGCCCTTCTTTGGAATTGGAATGTAAACTGACCTTTTCCAGTCTTGTGGCCACTGTTGAGTGTTCCAGATTTGTTGGCATATTGAGTGCAGCACTTTAACAGCATCATCTTTTAGGATTTTAAATAGCTCGGCTGGAATACTGTCATCTCCGCTAGCTTTGTTGTTAGTAATGCTTCCTAAGGCCCACTTGACTTCACTCTCTAGGATGTCCGGCTCAAGTTCAGTGACCGCACTATCATGGCTATCAGGGACATTCAGATCTTTCCTGTATAGTTCTTCTGTGTATTCTTGCCACCTCTTCTTAATCTCATCTGCTTCTGTTAGGTCCCTGCCTTCTTTGTCCTTTATCATGCCCGTCTTTGCACAAAACGTTCCCTTGAGATCTCCAATTTTCTTGAAGAGATCTCTAGTCTTTCCCATTCTGTTGTTTCCCTCGATTTCTTTGCATTGTTCATTGAAGAAGGCCTTCTTGTCTCTCCTTGCTATTCTCTGGAACTCTGCATTCAGTTGGGTATATCTTCCCCTTTCTCCCTTGCTTTTCGCTTCCCTTCTTTCGTGAGCTACTTGTAAAGCCTCATCAGACAACAACTTTGCTTTCTTGCATTTCTTTTTCTTTGGGATGGATTTCGTTGCTGCCTCCTGAACAATGTTACGGACCTCCGTCCATAGTTCCTCAGGCACTCTGTCTATCAGGTCTAATCCCTGAAATCTATTCCTCACCTCCACTGTATATTCATCAGGGATATGATTTAGGTCATACCTGAACGGTTTAGTGGTTTTCCCGACGTTCTTCAATTTAAGCCGAAATTTTGCAAGAAGCAGCTCATGATCTGAGCCACAGTCAGCTCCAGGTCTTGTTTTTACTGACTGTGTGGAGCTTCTCCATCTTTGGCTGCAAAGGACATAATCAATCTGATTTCGATATTGACCATCTGGTGATGTCCATGTGTAGAGTCGCCTCTTGTGCTGTTGGAAAAGAGTGTTTGCTATGATCAGCATGTTCTCTTGGCAAAACTCTATTAGGTTTTGTCCTGCTTCATTTTGTACACCAAGGCCATGCTTGCCTGTTATCCCGGTGATTTCTTGACTTCCTACTTTAGCATTCCAATCCCCTATGATGAAGAGGACATCTTTTTTTGGTGTTAGTTCTAGAAGGTGTTGTAGGTCTTCATAGAACCGATCAACCTCAGCTTCTTCGGCCTCAGTGGTTGGGGCATAGACTTGAATTACGGTGATGTTGAATGGTTTGCCTTGGATTCGTACTGAGATCATTCTATCGTTTTTGAGATTGTACCCCAGTACTGCTTTTCCCACCCTTTTGTTGACTATGAGTGCTACTCCATTTCTTCTAAGGGATTCTTGCCCACAATAGTAGATATGATAGTCACCTGAATTAAATTCGCCCATGCCTGTCCATTTGAGTTCGCTGATTCCCAAGATGTCGATGTTCAATCTTGCCATCTCATGTTTGACCACCTCCAGCTTACCTTGATTCATTGATCTGACATTCCAGGTTCCTAAACAATATTGTTCTTTACAGCATCGGATTTTCTTTTCACCACCAGACACATCCACAGCTGAGTGTCCTTTCGGCTTTGGCCCAGCCGCTTCACTCTTTCTGGCGCTACTTGGAAATACCCTCTGCTCTTCCCCAGTAGCATATTGGACACCTTCCGACCTGAGGGGCTCATCTTCCGGCGTCATCTCGTTTAGCCTTGTGATACATTCCATGGGGTTTTCTTGGCAAGAATACTGGAGTGGGTTGCCATTTCCTTCTCCAGTGGACCACATTTTGTCAGAACTCTCTGCCATGACCTGTCCGTCTTGGGTGGCCCTTCACGGCATAGCTTATGGCTTCATTGAGTTACGCAAGCCCCTTCGCCACAACAAGGCAGTGATCCATGAAGGGGCAGTGGTCTTGTAGGCCCCTTCCAACCCTATGATTCTATGATTTCTGATTGCCAGATGCTGAGGGAAAAAGGGCAGGAGATGACTCTCTGTCTGTCGTGTCTTGGTTGTGCATTTCCCAGGGGCATTTGGCTGGGCACCATAGAAGACAAAATGCTAGACTAGTTGGACCTTTGGTCAGATCCCACAAAGCAGTTCTTACATTTTAGAAATGATTAGACAGACGTACCTTCTTCTGTCAGCGTGACTGGTTTGGTTGAAAGGGAGTTAGGTGGTCTACATGGAGGAAAATAGAATTGATGTGATTACAATGGGGTTAATGTGCTAAACCAAATGTGACCAATTTAGCCGTCAGTGGCAAAATGCTTATTTGTCAGTGGCAAAATGCTTATTCTTTTAACAGGAGATGAGTTCAGCTTAACCTCTTAAGTTCTGTCCCAGCACAAGTGTGGAAAAATCCAAACAAACCAGCCCCAAAGCAAGTTACCAAAAGAAAAAAAAGAAAGAAAACTGAGAAGTGTTTGTAATTTTAGCTGCTTGGGCAGCTACAGGGAAGCTGCGTAATCCATAATCAGGGCGAGGACAACCAGTTCTGAAATCCTCACATATTAGGTTGTGTGTCTTGCGCAATAGACCCCTCTCCTCACTCCACCCAACGGATGGTTCATCCCTTGTGTGGCAAGAGAAAGGGGAAACAGCTAGTCTGGGGGAGTGGAGCATGTTCATCAGTTGCCAATAACACTACTAGCCAATTGCTAATAGGGCTTCCTGAAGAGAAAGCAGGGTGGGGGTGGGGGTTGATCCTATATATCTATGCTGTACTGACACTTTCTTCATATTCTGTGTCTTATGATGGCTATGTAAAAAAGGATATTGCAAAGATGAAAAAGGTGGAGAAAAGGACAACTAAAATGATCAAGGGCTAGAGCAACTCCCCTACAAGGCAAGATTACAGCATCCGGGACTGTTTAGTTCAGAACAAAGGCAAGCACAGAGAGACATTATAGGGGTGTACAAAATTATTCATGGTGTGGAAAAAAGTGGATAGGGATATGTTTTTCTCCCTCTCTCATAATACCCTCTCTTCAGGGTTATCCCATGAAGTGGAATGGTGGGAGATTCAGACAGATAAAAGTGCTTCTTTACACAGTGTATAATTAAATGATGGAATTTGGTACCACAAGATGAAGTGATTTTTTCATTTTTAATCAATTTTTATTATGAGTTTTAACAAAACAAGGAAACAAAAAACATAAAACCAAAAAATTAAAAATATAACAACATATTCTAAAATCCTCAGTTTCAAATATTACAGTATTCTAGGAAGAAAAAAAGAGAATAGATTACACATAAACTTCAGTAAAAGCAGACCAGATATCCAAATATAAATCCATTTGCAAATTATGCCTATATGCCACTCTTTCAAATGTTGCGAGCATTGTTAGGTTACAAGATGTAGTGATGGCTGCCGACTTGGACAGCTTTGAGGGGGGATTTGACAAATTCGTGGAAGATAAGGCTATCAATGGCTACTAGTCATCATGGCTACATATTGCCTCCCGTATCAGAGGAAATATGCCTATGTGTACCAGTTTCTTGGGAACTTGAGCAGGAGGATGGTATTGCACTTATGTCCTAACTGTGGACTTTCTACAGGCGCTGATTAGCACCTGTGTGAATGTTGGACTAGATGGGCCATTGACTAGATGGCCATTGACTAGATGGGCCATTCACCTGTGTGAATGTTGGACTAGATGGCCATTGACTAGATGGCCATTGACTAGATGGGCCATTCACCTGTGTGAATGTTGGACTAGATGGCCATTGACTAGATGGCCATTGACTAGATGGGCCATTCACCTGTGTGAATGTTGGACTAGATGGGCCATTGACTAGATGGCCATTGACTAGATGGCCATTGACTAGATGGGCCATTCACCTGTGTGAATGTTGGACTAGATGGGCCATTGACTAGATGGCCATTGACTAGATGGCCATTGACTAGATGGGCCATTCACCTGTGTGAATGTTGGACTAGATGGGCCATTGACTAGATGGCCATTGACTAGATGGGCCATTGACTAGATGGCCATTGACTAGATGGGCCATTCACCTGTGTGAATGTTGGACTAGATGGGCCATTGACTAGATGGCCATTGACTAGATGGGCCATTGACTAGATGGCCATTGACTAGATGGGCCATTCACCTGTGTGAATGTTGGACTAGATGGGCCATTGACTAGATGGCCATTGACTAGATGGGCCATTGACTAGATGGCCATTGACTAGATGGGCCATTCACCTGTGTGAATGTTGGACTAGATGGGCCATTGGTCTGATTCGGCATGGCTCTTCTTTTAAGCCTGTCTGCTTTTTTTCTGCCATTCTGTCCACATGGCTTCTATTGCAGTCCTCTGAACCATGAAACCATGTGGCAGTCCTCTCGGGAGGGTCAGGCAGTAATCCTATTTTGTGGCCTACAGTATAGCCTTTGAGTTTCTCTGTGAATATGGGCCCTTCAGTTCAGTTAATTGCAAAGCCTGCTATGTTTATCCAGGTCAGGAGTTGTAAAATGGACAGCATCTCAGTCTTCACAAAGGTTGGTTCTCATACAGCAGGCATGTCTTTTAAATCTCTCTTGTTAGCAGGAGGCACAAGTTGATTTGTGACCCCCCTCCCCGCTTCTGTCTCCAGTTAAACAATGAGTAACTCTCTGATTCTTAAAACTTCTTTACTTAGATATAATGTCCTATACCAGGATCGACTTAGTTTTTCACAAGAACCCTGAGATCCACAACCAGAGCCTTGTGCTGAAGACATATACTTTAGAACAGAAGAATTTTGAGTCCAGGAATTAGTTTTGAGTACCAGAACTGAAAGCAGCTGTCAGCCGTTCCACATACAAATCTACTCCCCTTTACCCCCAAGCTGTCCTCATTTCAGCAGTATAATTTAGGGCAATGGGGTGTCATTTTGTTGCTGCTTTTGTTAAAGAATTGGGAGTCAGAAATCCTTGCTGATCTACTGCAAATCATCCTGAGATCCAACAAATTCCAGTCTACCTTCTGCCCACCCCTGAGCTGCACAGATGTTAATATTCTGTGTGAGAGAGGACATTTGAGATTGGGCCTGCTAGGCCTGCCTTTCTAAGCACATCTGACGCCTCTGTCCTGGATATCATATTGACATTGGTGCCTATGAGTTGTATCCAATGTTAGTCTAACTTAAGTCCCGTTCATTTCAGTAGGACTGTTGTAAGTAGGACTAACATTGGATACAACCCAATGTGTGCACAGGTCTAAATTGCACAATCTGTATGCTGAAGGACTGGAGAATACAGATTGCATGATTTGAGCCTACATGGGCTGGGTGTCCATGCACAGATGCCTAGTGCAAATGGGATGTCCAAGCATGAACACTGGGGATGCTGCGGAGGCAGGGCCAGCTGGTATGATCATAATATCCCACATCTATGTGGAAAACAAGGATTTGAACATGCCACTGAGTCAGACCAATGGTGCATTTATCCCCGTCCTGTCAGAACAGAGCTGTAGGGGCAGCCACAATAGTACTACATTGTGTTGCCCTGCCTGAAGAAATACAGCTGTTTTTCTGAAAGCTTCCTCTTATGCTGTCATAAAAATTAGGGAGGGGCTATGGATTGAACTCTGCAGCTGGCATATTGCAATGCTTCATTTTTTCCCAGTAGAGAAAATCATGCTGTGGCATTACAGCTGCTGGGAGGGGAGGCAGCATTCAGTCAGGAGAGTGAAAGTGGCCTCTACAGACAACTTATTTGTGAGACATTTTGTTTTCTTTTGATCTTGATAGAAAAACATTTGTTGTTGTTGTTCAGTCGTTCAGTCGTGTCCGACTCTTCGTGACCCCATGGACCATAGCACGTCAGGCCTTCCTGTCCTGCGCTCTCTCCCGGAGCGTGCTCAAGTTCATATTCATTGCATCCGTGATGCTATCTAGCCATCTCATCCTCTGTCGTCCCCTTCTCCTTTTGCCCTCAGTCTTTCCCAGCATCAGGGTCTTTTCCAGAGAGTTTTCTCTTCGCATTAGGTGACCAAAATATTTGAGCTTCAGCTTCAGTATCTGTCCTTCCAATGAGCAGTCAGGGTTGATTTCCTTTAGGATTGTCTGATATGACCTCCTTGCAGTCCCGGGGACTCGTAAGAGTCTTCTCCAGCACCACAGTTCGAAAGCATCAATTCTGTGGCGCTCAGTCTTCCTTATAGTCCAGCTCTCACAGCCATACATTACTACTGGGAAAACCATAGCTTTGATTATATGAACCTTTGTCGGCAAGGTGATGTCTCTGCTTCTTACTATGCTGTCTAGGTGTGCCATAGGTTTCCTCCCAAGGAGCAAGCGTCTTTTAATTTCATGGCTACAGTCACCGTCTGGAGTGATCTTGGAGCCCAAGAAAATAAAATCTGTCACTGCTTCCATTTCTTCCCCTTTTATATGCCAGGAAGTGATGGGGCCAGATGCCATGATCTTAGTTTTTTTAATGTTGAGTTTCAAACCAGCTTTTGCACTCTCCTCTTTCACCCTCCACAAGAGGCTCTTTAGATCCTCTTCTCTTTCTGCCATTAGGGTGGTATTGTCTGCGTATCTGAGGTTGTTGATAATTCTCCCGGCAATCTTAATTCCAACCTGTGATTCATCCAACCCGGCGTTTCTCATGATGTACTCTGCATATAAATTAAATAAGCAGGGCGACAATATACAGCCTTGTCATACTCCTTTCCCAATTTTGAACCACTCGGTTGTTCCATGTCCGGTTCTTACTGTTGCTTCTTGACCCTCATACAGGTTTCTCAGGAGACAAGTAAGGTGGTCTGGTACTTTAAGAATTTGCCAGAGTTTGTTGTGATCCCACACAATCAAAGGCTTGAGCGTAGTCAATGAAGCAGAAGTAGACGTTTTCTGGTATACTCTTGCTTTCTCCATGATCCAGCAAATGTTGGCAATTTGATCTCTAGTTCCTCTGCCTCTTTGAAACCCAGCTTGTACTTCCAGTAGTTCTTGGTTCACATGCTGCTGAAGCCTAGCTTGTAGGATTTTGAGCATCACCTTGCTGGCATGTGAAATGAGCGCAATTGTGCGGTAGTTTGAACACTCTTTGGCGTTGCCCTTCTTTGGAATTGGAATGTAAACTGACCTTTTCCAGTCTTGCGGCCACTGTTGAGTGTTCCAAATTTGTTGGCATATTGAGTGCAGCACTTTAACAGCATCATCTTTGAGGATTTTAAATAGCTCAGCTGGAATACTGTCATCTCTGCTAGCTTTGTTGTTAGTAATGCTTCCTAAGGCCCACTTGACTTCACCCTCTAGGATGTCCAGCTCAAGTTCAGTGACCGCACTATCATGGCTATCAGGGACATTAAGATCTTTCCTGTATAGTTTTTCTGTGTATTCTTTCCACCTCTTCTTAATCTCATCTGCTTCTGTTAGGTCCCTGCCTTCTTTGTCCTTTATCATGCCCATCTTTGCACAAAACATTCCCTTGATATCTCTGATTTTCTTGAAGAGATCTCTAGTCTTTCCCATTCTGTTGTTTCCCTCGATTTCTTTGCATTGTTCATTTAACAAGGCCTTCTTCTCTCTCCTTGCTATTCTCTGGAACTCTGCATTCAGTTGGATATATCTTCCCCTTTCTCCCTTACTTTTTGCTTCCCTTCTTTCCTCAGCTACTTGTAAAGCCTCATCAGACAGCCACTTTGCTTTCTTGCATTTCTTTTTCTTTGGGATGGATTTCGTTGCTGCCTCCTGAACAATGTTACGGACCTCTGTCCATAGTTCCTCAGGCACTCTGTCTATCAGGTCTAATCCCTGAAATCTATTCCTCACCTCCACTGTATATTCATAAGGGATATGATTTAGGTCATACCGGAACGGTTTAGTGGTTTTCCCTACGTTCTTCAATTTAAGCCAAAATTTTGCAATAAGAACCTCATGATCTGAGCCACAGTCAGCTCCAGGTCTTGTTTTACTGACTGTATAGTGCTTCTCCATCTTTGGCTGCAAAGTACATAATCAATCTGATTTCGATATTGACCATCTGGTGATGTCCATGTGTAGAGTCGCCTCTTGTGCTGTTGGAAAAGAGTGTTTGCTATGATCAGCGTGTTCTCTTGGCAAAACTCTATTAGCCTTTGTCCTGCTTCATTTTGTACACCAAAGCCATGCTTGCCTGTTATCCCAGTGATTTCTTGACTTCCTACTTTAGCATTCCAATCCCCTATGATGAAGAGGACATCTTCTTTTGGTAAGTTCTAGAAGGTGTTGTAGGTCTTCATAGAACCGATCAACCTCAGCTTCTTCGGCCTCAGTGGTTGGGGCATAGACTTGAATTACGGTGATGTTGAATGGTTTGCCTTGGATTCGTACTGAGATCATTCTATCGTTTTTGAGATTGTACCCCAGTACTGCTTTTCTCACCCTCTTGTTGACTATGAGTGCTACTCCATTTCTTCTAAGGGATTCTTGCCCATAGTAGTAGATATAATGGTCACCTGAATTAAATTCACCCATGCCTGTCCATTTTAGTTCGCTGATTCCCAAGATGTCAATGTTCAATCTTGCCATCTCATGTTTGACCACCTCCAGCTTACCTTGATTCATTGATCTGACATTCCAGGTTCCTAAACAATATTGTTCTTTACAGCATCGGATTTTCTTTTCACCACCAGACACATCCACAGCTGAGTGTCCTTTCGGCTTTGGCCCAGCCGCTTCACTCTTTCTGGCGCTACTTGGAAATTCCCTCTGCTCTTCCCCAGTAGTATATTGGACACCTTCCGACCTGAGGGGCTCATCTTGCGGCGTCATCTCTTTTAGCCTTGTGATACGTTCCATGGGGTTTTCTTGGCAAGAATACTGGAGTGGGTTGCCATTTCCTTCTCCAGTGGACCACATTTTGTCAGAACTCTCCGCCATGACCTGTCCGTCTTGGGTGGCCCTGCACGGCATAGCTTATGGCTTCACTGAGTTACCCAAGCCCCTTTGCCACAACAAGGCAGTGATCCATGAAGGGGAGAAAACATTACTAACTTTTATAATTGCTCATGCAAGTTGTGTTAAATTTTTGCTGCAGTCACTTGAGTTGGCATAGGTAGGCCTTTAAAACATTTCCAAACAGAGAACAAGCCATGTCCTAAGGCAGGGGTAGCTGAGTGTAGACAAACTGGAAAGCATCCACCACAGACCAATAGACAGAGAATGTGCCTCAAGGTGCTGGAAAATATAAGAAATATTTTTTTTAGCCCCTTAGAATCCACTCTGTTTCCTTTCTATTTAGGGACATATTCTTTTCTGTGCTTAGTTTGTGTACTGCCCAGAATCTCATATCCAATACATTGGAGTGGATTCTAAGGTTAAAAACTTTGGCCCCACAAGATGTTAATGAGGGACTAGATTTCTTTCCTCTACTATAATTGAGGCTTTTTTCTTTGGTGACACTCTCTTGGTTTTTCTGTGTACCCAGAATGATCCCTGACTTCTTATCTCTCCAAAATTGCTAGCACCTGAGTGAGGGACTGCCAACACTCATGTAAAGGATGTTTAATCTGATGCCTTCAATAATAATTTTACCTACCATTTATTGAGCAGAAGAGATATATCATTCTGAATTCTCAGAAGGCAATTTTAAAGCTAGCAAATACAAAGATGTATGCAGTTTGTATTGGGCTTTACTGAAAATAAAGTTATATTTTCCAGCATTTTAAGACACGTTCTTTCTCTGTAGACCTAAGGTAGGGACGGGCAGACTTCAGCTTTGCAATAACAATTTTGTTGTATTGCTAGCATGGTGAGGTCTACCAACCAGAGTCAGACACAAAATGGTGGCTCAGAGTCAATTATCTACTGCACCCCATGAACCATACACTGGGATATATACAAATCTACATGTAAGTTAACAGAGATCAGGGATTCAAATGCAACTGGCCAGCAGAGCTGAACAAAGACCAGGTCAAAAGTAACCAATTAGTACTCCTATTTTAAAGCCATGGCAGATTTTTCCATCCTTGCAATTTTACTTGGTCTCATTAAAGTCATAGGGGTAAAATTCAACATAAATCCTACTTAGAGTAGACCCAATGAAATGAATGGGACTTAAGTTCATCACAACTAACTTAAATCTCATTTCATTGCATCTACTCTATGTAGGACTTACTTATGTTGGATTCTACTCTTAAGAGTCAAAATCATTGGAGATCTACTGCAAACCCCTCAGAGATCTACCATTAGATCCCAATCTACCTGCCCTGTTTTAAAGTGAATAGGTAGGAACATTTAACTTTCGGGAAATGTTTGGGTTTATTTTCTGTACAATATAAGAGTGTGACTGGCTTTTGGTATTCAAATGACTCTAAACTGATCTTGTTCCAATTTGTTTCTTTCTTCTCCACAGATCAGTCATGTTTGAAATTAAGAAAATCTGCTGCATTGGTGCTGGTTATGTTGGTGGGCCAACATGTAGTGTCATTGCTCATATGTGCCCGAAGATTAAGGTCACAGTTGTTGATATCAATGAAGCTAGAATCAATGCCTGGAATTCTGACACACTTCCAATTTATGAGGTAAATATGTTTAATAATGCACTTTTCCACTCTGATCTTACAGTACTTGCTGCCTCATACATCTCTTCCCTGCCATGTTACTTTAAGGACTTCTGCCAAAAGGCATGCCTCCTGTATTAAAGAAGTTACTATTATTGTTAATCAGATATATATCATATTCTTCCTCTGAAGAGTTCAAGCTGGCAAACGTGGGGATGTCCCATTTTACCTTCACAACTGCCAAGTGAGCTAAGTCAAACCGAGATAGTGACATGCTCAAGGCTACTTGGTGATCCTCTTGTTGATTAGGGCCTAGGGTTGCCATTTGGTGATTTGATATAGACATGCCTTGCACAGCCAGGAGAAACAACCTTTCATCATTCTGTGGAGAGTCGGCACATTCTTTCTCACCGGAGAGCGGTGAACCAGTTTGATTGACCTCAGAAATCATCCATTGGAATGCAAGAAAAATGAAATAGGGTCCATTTCAAGGCATGTGCCATCGGAGCAGTGATTCACACCGCTTCAGTGTGTTTTGCCAAAGCGTCTCCTTAGTTTTCAAGATGAACAGATCAGTGAGTACTCCTTTTGAGCTCAAGGAGATCATACAATAGCATCCTTTTGCAAAGAAATTTGGTGCACATTTTCAAAATTGCTAGGAGAAGGGTTACTGTCGCTCCAAGTTGGAGCAGTTCCTTTTCACACTCCAAGTGTTGGTGCCAGCACATTGCTTTTTAGCCAGTGGTACTTCAATCAGTTGCGTGAATACCACCGGTTGAAAAGAAGATCAGGCCTAGGTTTGGTGGGACCCTCCAGGTGCCCCCCCCTGCATGATCCCCCTTTCCCCATACCTGGTGGTGGCTTGTGAGTGAGCAGGATAGTGGTTTTGGTGGTCTCTTTTTTTGCCGTTGATGCCACAGTGATAATGGCAGAGGCAGCCAAAATGCTATTATAGCCAGAAAGTGGCAGCTGTGGCTAGTACTGGCCATTTTAATTCCCCCACAATACCTCAGACCCCGATGTGGTGTTGCTGTAGAGTGAAGGAAAAATGGGAAGCTACCTGGCATTGAGAGGAATATCAGGCCCTGGAGACTGTGGCTGGCATTTTGAGTTGGCGGCAACATCAGATGTCTGCTGTGGGCCCTCATCAGCTGCCCAATGGCGCCAACTCTTAATGCTGGGGCTGTTAAAAAGCCCTGTGCCGGGCATTTTGACAGATGATTTTGCATAGTCTTCTACTGTTGTCCTGCCCCTTAGGCTGGTGGTTTACATATTGTGGTACAGGATTGAATTAAATTTCATGTTATGTTAGTTTTACTTTTTTTTGTAAGGGGCTATAAGAGTTCTGTAAGATGTCCTTAAAATGGCTGAACTTTCAAATGTTTACTTATTTGTTGACATGAGTGTGTGATTCTTGTCAGCTTAAACTGTTGCTGGAGTTTGTCTCTTGGTGTAATCTAAACTGTAAAGAAATGTTGTGACTTCGTTAAAGCCTTGTGCCCTTGTTTGTATGGATGAGTTGGATTTTCATCCCAGATGTGAAACATGGGTGCGTAACCTGTGGCTCTAGGACTGTATGTGACCCTTGGCCTACTTTCAAAAGCCTTCTGCGAGAAAGCAGTTGAGACCTCTGGCAAGACCCACCTTTCCCTCCCCTGGCAGCCTGCTAGGTGGGAAGGGGTGGGGGAGGGGGAGAGAGAGAGAGAGAGAAGGGGGTGGCCCCATCTACCTTGGACTCTGGCCTCACCAACCACTGGTTGGTGAGGCCAGACTTAGGACAGTTTTACCAACCAGTTCCCTGTTGTTGGAGCCAGATACACAGCAGGCAGAAGATACTGTTCCATTGACCAGGCAAGTGCAGAAAGCGAGGCTTCTAGTATATATACCAGGGGTGGCCAATCCAGAAGCTTCATGCTGCCAGCCAATCAAAGGTGCTGATGTTGCGTGCTCATATTTCCTTCTGTACCTGAAGAAAGCTGTATGGCCTGAGCATACTCAGTCCTACAGAGCTTGTTGGGCTCAATCCCTGAAGTTCCTAGTTCAAGCCCTGAAGCTCCAGACTCTGGAATCACAGTCATATGAGGATTTTGTTTTATGGTTGACAGCTACGAGCTAATCTTCTGTTGCCTTTGTGACTGATCTGAATCCCATCAAAATTGTTTGCTGGAATGTTAATCTTCATAAACTGGGTGTGGGTTCTGGCATTTGTTTGAAACACGATTTGTAATTTATACATGAGATGGGCAGAGTTAAGTTATCTCTGTTAGGTCACATTTCAGGTATGCAGTACAACTGTGAAAAGAAAAAAGAAAAGGGGGGGGTCACTCCTAGGTATAGGAAAGTTTGCTTTCTAACTTGAGCCTACATTTCGTAGGGAAGAGCCAATGTAGTGTGATTAGAATGAATCGTGTTAGGGGACAAACTGGCACATGGGCAGCAAAGCTGGGTTAGGGGCAGCCAAGGATAAACAGACCAGGCAGGATGCAGGGAGAGACTTTTCTGCCATCAATTTATATCCAGTTTAATGAGAAACATTGTTGGAAAAGCCACTCTGAGTTAGCCAGGCTTCAGCCAGTTAAAACTGCTAATGCTATTATTAACTTTGCGAGGGCTAAACAAGGTAACTTCACACCTTCAGCTGTAAATATTTTTTAAGCCAAAATACTTGCACAAATGATTTGTGGTGCTAAAGTGTGGGGATTGGCAAATGGCAACAAGTTTGAGACTGTTCAGAATTACTTTTGGAGGTCTATTTTATATATATCTCATTCTCCTGCTATTTCTGAACTCAGGTTGGTCTCATTTCCTTTCAGTTCCAAGGTGTGGGGGAATAAAGTAGCAGACGATCTCCCACTTCCAAAGATAAGAAGTAGGGGTGGGAAAAGTTTTGCCAAAGAGTTTTCCAACAGTTCTTCCTGCCCCCAGTCCCCCCCCCATTGGATTTAATGGGGAGGAACTTACCTATGCCAGGTTGAAGTAGGTAATGGGCATGATCCTGGGTCTCTTGGGGGGAACCAATGGTAGGGGATCAAATGGATCTAAGGCTGCCTCTCACCTGCCTCTGGAATACTTCATTTCAGGGCCTACTGCCAGTGGAAGCACCACTGGTGGTAGATCTATGCCCATGGAGCTTTCCGTGGGTGTACAGAGGGTCACTGAGCTGGATGTGCTCTCTCCACCCGCTCCCATCCCATGCTAACCTTCAGCAATTGGATCTGGGGGCTAGGATTGCTCTCTGCTCTGCCATCAAGTGTCTCTGTGTGTGCACAGAGTACAGAATATGGATGCTTCAGTATGCCGGACATATAGGATGAAGTATCTTAATGAAAGTGGAGGGAATCCATTTTATATAGAATATATTTTGCTTGCTTAGGTATAAAGTACATTAAATAACTTGCTGACCTTATTCCAGCCAGAGCTAAAGGAAGTGGTGGAATCCTGCCGTGGGAAGAATCTATTTTTTTCCACCAACATTGATGATGCCATTAGAGAAGCTGATCTTGTGTTTATTTCTGTAAGTAATTATTTGTTTTGCCCTTCAATGATTCAGATCTGTTAGGACAGCCAATGGTTGGAAGTGGAAGACAGTAAGGTCTCTTCCTCTGGCTATTACAATGAGCTACACTCAGCTGGTAGGTTCATGTTATGGGGGTGAGATGGGGAGGGGCTTGCAAGAAAAGCTTCCCCTCTGCAATATTTTGTGAGTTCCACAACCACAGGTACACGCGGATTAAAAAGCAAAATACTTGTACAGCACTGACAATTGTGGAATGGTGCATGCACATTGCAATGGCAGGATTTCCCCAAAGTAAACCTGGAAGGGGTGATGGAAGAAGGGTCATGTGTCTGGTTCCATGTTTGTTGCAGGGAAACTCACGGCCTGATCATATCCAAGTTTACTCAGAAGACCCTCTGAGTTCAATGGAAATTACTTCTTGGATTGCAGTCCCAACCTTTTCAACCTGTGCATGCTGTTCACAAGTGACAATGTAATGCTGCATGGGTATTTTTGCAATCTAAATGCATGTTGCATTTTGCATCCTAGGAAGTTGCCTTACACTGAGCTGGGCTGTCGGGTCTCTCTAGCTCATTATTATCTACACCAGCCTTCCCCAACTTGGCACTCCCCAGATGTGTCAGACTACAGCTCCCAGCATTCCTGACCATTGGCTTGGCTGGCTGGGGCTGATGGGAGTTGAAGTCCCCAACGTCTGGAGGGCACCGGGTTGATGAAGGTGGGTCTCCACTGACTGGCAATTGCTCTCCAGGGTGTCAGAAGGATTCCTTCCCTGGCCTCTCTGAAGATTGAATCTGGGGCCTTCTACATGCGGAGTGTGGGCTCTGCCACTGAGCTCATCTCAAAAATTGTGTGGCCAGGGAAGAACTCTAATCTGGGTTTCAGAATGGCCTTGTGTTTTAGGAATAGACTGTCTGAGAAACAGAGGCAGAAGCTGCTGGAATGCGCACTCATACCCTCTTTCGGGACGACCGATCGAAGGAAAGGGGAAGGATCAGTGCAACTTGGGAAGCACGCAGGGTCGCAGCTTTGTCGCCAGTATAAAGATGGCCTGGCACAAAAGCTGCAGAGGTGCCATGAATGGGCCTTTCATCAATCCTGCAAGAGCCTAGTGATGCTTCTTTAGTAGTCATGTCGTGATGGATGGCTCTGCTAGCTGTTCACCCAGCCTGCAGCTAGGCAGATGGGTGGAACAGAAACCTCTCTGTGTTGGAGGAGTTCTTCGTGGCTATGTCCATTCACAGAAATGGGATGTAAGCTTAGCCAAATTTAAACAAGCCTGACTCCTTTATCTTGAAAGATTTTCTTCCTGTATCTTGAAAGATTTTCCTTAATTCAGTGTTGAGCAACAAACCTACTTTAAATTTGGTTACAATTGAACAAGTTAGTCTATGCGTATAGGGTGTGTGTGTGTGTGTGTTCATTTGGGAAAAGCAGGAATCCTGCAAACTAAAGCATATTGTCCTGTTGTGACCCTTCCGTGAGAGGGGCTGTGCCCCTTGCATGAATGCAGGATTGCACTGCCAGGCCCAGATCTTGCCAAGTCAAGAGGACAAGTTCCTGGATGTGATGCAAGGGAAGTCTGTAGCCAGAGCAGTAGAGTCCTTGAGCTGAACAGACCAGACAGCAAGTCTGATCTGGAAGCTTTTATAGCTGGAATGAGGAACATGTGGCCCTCCAGATGTTATAGGACTGCAGGTCCTATAATCGTTGGCTATGCTGGCTAGGGCTGATGGGAGTTGCAGTGCAACCACATCTGGAAGGCCACATGGTTCCCACCCGTGGTTTATAGGCATCGGGCATCATTACATGATCTGCTTTGGCCTATTGCTGCTCACAAGGCCTCTTTGCTGGTCTGATAGTTACCCTACCCTTCAGGGTTGCAGAACTGAAGGTCTTATGATGTAAGGTGAGTGTTGGTGTGGCTACACCCCCTGACGCCTGATATGAAGTGCTCCCTTGGCTAAAGTGCCACTTCAGCTAGGGACCAGGAGAGCCGGTATGCAGCAAAGCTGAGTCAGCCAAGCCCCCATCACCCCTCTGTCAGAGCAGTGACCGGGACTCGCTTGGCTCAGCTCCATTGCATGCGGGGCTTCCCTGACTAGCAAAGCTCATGTGCAGAGAAGCAGCTGCACAGGGGAATCCCCACTGTTATCTCCAATCTGTGATGGGAGATAACAGCAGGGATTCCTTTCCAGCCTCCTCCCCAGCCCCCAGTAGGCGTGGGGCTGCAGAGGTGGCATAAGCCTCTGTGGGCTGGATTAGGCCTGCAGGATGGAGGTTCTGCACCCCTGCTATACTCCTTTTCTTTGGCCTGAGTTTGGGAAGTGTGCACAGTCTGAATCCCTACCTGCTACCTCACAATATGCACATGCACAAACACACACGTACACACACACACACATTCAACCTGCAGTAGCTCTGGACCGTCACAGAAAGTAGCAAACTTGTTTTCTTAGTTACCCAAATTTGAACAGGAGTATTATGTAATGGTATGACAGCCAAGAAAGAAAATATCAGCAGACTCTTCTAAGAATTCCCCTTTGTCTTTATCCATATACCAGGTTAATACCCCAACAAAGACCTACGGCATGGGAAAAGGCCGGGCAGCAGATCTGAAATACATCGAGGCCTGTGCAAGACGGATTGTGCAAAACTCCAATGGTTATAAAATTGTAACTGAGAAAAGCACCGTTCCTGTCCGTGCTGCAGAGAGCATCCGGCGTATATTTGATGCCAACACGAAGCCCAACTTAAATTTGCAGGTAAAAATCGAAGCCATGTTAGACAGAATGGATCGTGTTCTTGTTTCTGAGCTTTAAATGGGCCTTTGGTCTTTGTATGCAGGTTTTGTCAAGCCCAGAATTCCTTGCTGAAGGCACAGCCATCAAGGACCTGAAGAATCCAGACCGGGTGCTGATTGGTGGAGATGAGACTCCCGAGGGCCAGAAAGCTGTTCATGCTCTGTGTGCTGTTTATGAGCAGTGGGTGCCCAAGGAGAAGATCCTTACAACCAACACCTGGTCATCTGAACTTTCCAAACTGGTGGGTATCATTCCACCTTCTCACATCAGTGTAGGAAAGGAAGTACGAAGTGTCAGCTTCATCTTTCCTTAGTCTCTGAGCAGTACTATTACAAAATGACAGATAAGCAGCATATTTCAACTGCCTACCTGTTTCCACAAAAAAAAGGCTTTCCGACTGCTCTTCTGATTTCTACTCGCAAGGTGTAATCACTAAATGTCAATATCTTTGACAAAACAATTACGTCAGGATCCCCAACCTTATGGGTCAGTGGGAAAATCTGGAATGTTGAGAATGTGTCATGGGTGCTCTCACAAAATGGCTGTCATGGAAGGGCTTGCCATTTATAAAAGGGTTGCCAGGGTGGGCAGGGCTGATCATAAAACACTCATTTCCCAGAAAGCAAAGGGCAAGACTAAAAGAAAAGTACTTGTCCAAGAACCTAAGTACAAGGCAGAAGTGGGGTCTGAGCTCCAAAATACAAAGACACTCTTTTGAAGCCATTTAATGATGGCACTGGAAGGCAGCACTTTGCTTTGCAGCATGCCAGCCTCCTAGATAAAAATAATTTTAAAATATCAACGCATACAATAAAGTTCAGGAGGGGCAGGGAGCCAAGAAAAGTGTCCATGGCCAGTATTGATGTAACTGTTGCCTTATTGTACTGGCTACCTATTGTACATCTCATCATTCTGGGTTTGTTTTCTGTTCTCTCTATCTCCAGGCAGCTAATGCTTTCCTCGCCCAGAGAATTAGCAGCATCAATTCCATAAGTGCCCTTTGTGAGGCAACAGGGGCTGATGTTGAAGAGGTTGCAAGAGCCATTGGAATGGACCAAAGAATTGGAAATAAATTTCTGAAAGCCAGCGTTGGTCAGTTGCAACATTTGTCTCTCTTTGACTGTGACTGAGAGCTGCATTTAGGCCAGGAGTGGGCAAGCTGCAGCCCTTCCAGATGTTACTGGACTCCAGCTTCCATCACCCCCAGCCAGCATGGCCACATGGGAGTTGTAGTCCAACAACATCTGGAGGCCCCCCAGTCCACCAGCCCCGCTTTAGCCAGTGCACTCTTTAGACGATAGACCTTTATCAACCAGCTCTGTGGAATTCTTAAGCTGGCCTTCATCTCAGATTTTCCCAGTCATTTGCTAAAGCTTCCCCACATTTTCCAAATGCATCTTCCCTTTTTCGAAAACCTGTTCACATGTCCCCAATGTTTGGCAAAAGAGCTCAGCCCAGTTGCAGAGGTGCAGAAGCAACCACTGATACAACGGTGCTCATGCACTTTCAGTTCATCACCATAGTTCAACTGTGCTGTGGAACAGAATATGGGCTAACTAGAATGCTGGCTACCCATGCCGAAGTCAGATTGAGTCCCATTGGAGCTCGTAGCATGGGGAAAGGTAGGATCCAGGGGAGGCTGCATGCACTGCTGTCTGACCTCTTGGTGAGGGAGAGCAACCTATGGCAGTACAAAGCCCTGCAGGCTAGTGTACGGGTCTTTCCCCTTTAACGTTGTTTGTAGAGATTATTATGATAGAGAGGACCAGTAACTGTCACAGGAGTTGTGGGGAGGTAGGATAGAGAAGAAAGGCATAGGCAATAGTGGGGAGAAGCTCCTGACAGCTCCCTAAGCAGATCCCTTTGCTCTGGAATTAAGAACAGTGGCGTAACCCTGTGCCATGGTCCCCTATTAGTAAGAGGGTGTTTTTTAAGGAAGTGAAGTTGAACAACCTATCTGGGTCTGTCCTGCCTTTCGAGAATAGAATGTGGCTTTATCTTGGTAGTACAAACTAGCGGTTGTATGAAAATGTAGAATCAGGCTGCCCAGTGTAGATTCTCTTCTAGTTTGCTTGTTTGCTTATTTATTTATTTTAAAACCTAGTTGCTTCTCTGTCTGAAGTACTCAGAACAATGTAACTCACTGTTGTAATCAACAAAAACCTTCCCATCAATGTCTTTATGAAGGGGAGTTTGTTTTCGAGTCCCATGCATCAGCACAGTAATTAGGCTTCAGAATCCAGCAATACAATCCTATTTATTTCTTCAGTACATGTGAAGGGAGACCTTAAGACCTTCTTTTATTTGGAAGGCTCTTAAAACTGGCTGATTTTTAAGACTGATAATTGAACCTGAAACAACTGAGCTATTTGTTTAATAATGGGGTACCCATCAGGTACTTCTCTGGTTTACACACCTGGGAGTAAGCCCCATTGACCCCTTTGGGGTGCGCTCCTGCTTAAATGTGCATAGGATCAGGTACACAGAGAGAAATCCTTGTTCTGCTCAGAAATCCCTGAGTGTTGAGTTTTTTCCCCTCTTCCAGGATTTGGTGGGAGCTGTTTTCAAAAAGACGTTCTGAATTTGGTTTATCTTTGTGAGGCTCTGAATTTGCCAGAAGTCGCTCGTTACTGGCAACAGGTAAGAAATAAGGAAGTGGAAATTCCACTGGAATGGAATGTCACTAACATAATTATCCTCCCACCTTGTTATCAAGAGACTTGCAAGAATTAAAAATAAAGTCTGCTTTCACATCACCCATATACATATATTGCTGTGATCTATTTTTATTGGGAGTCTTTTAATTTTAAATTATTTTAAATTCCTCACCCAGAGAACCTTGGTTGACTAATATATGCAGTAACTACATAAATCCACTCATACATTGCTCCTTCTTGTTACCAAATTATTGACTGGCTTCGAGTTCCGGTTTGAACTGAAGCAGTCTGCCCCACCTTGACCACAAGGTCGTCCTGGGACTCGATGCCACCCAAGCTGATCAGGTCCTGGTTCTTTCTGAACATTAGGAAGCCCAGAGGGTTGGCCTTGGACCACTAGTTGTGTGTTTTTTCTACAGAGTACCCTCTCTGTATTAGCTTGTTGTCACTGGCATGCATACACACCCGTCAGAAATGGCAGCGGGGACAACCAAGTATATTTCAGGCCTGATGTGTGGATGTAATTTTTGAGAACCAAGGCCAAGAAGTCGACTGTGCCGTCAGAGGCACAGTCTCTGTCATGGCCTCTAGAATAGTGAATGGGGAATCTCCTGGGGATATTGGGGTCTTCAGAGAAGTCAAAACAACAAAAGATTTTTTGTTTTGACACCTTAAAGACTAATATATTTATTATGGCATATGCTTTTGTTGACTACAGTACACTTCATCAGATGCATGAAGTATTATCCAGTTTCAAATACATATAGTACACATTTGGGGGAGGGGGTGGTGGAGGAGAATTGTAAACAGTGAGGTCAGAGGGAAATTAAATGCAGAAAGTACTGACAGTGACAATGATGTTATCAACAGCAGCCATTCACAAAACAGTTGTTGCTGATAACGCAAACATCCCGGCACTGGGTAAGCCAATTAATACATGTAGTGTGATTAAAAAACAAACCCTTTATCTCTAGAGATAGAATTGAACCTCTTGATGAATTCAGCAGCCTGTTGTTCCAATTTCCGTCTTACATTTCTTTGCTTTACAATGGCGAATAAGAGAAGTCTGCTCCCAGCTTTGGGTCTGGCTCAACCCTTATGCATATGAGAAAAAAAATATTGTCATAATTCAAAATCCATGCGCATTTTTGTAAAGATCCATCAAAAGGGATGGACAGGATTCTAGCTATTTTGCTCAAGCCTTTTCTTGCAAAATCCAGTTGGCAGTAGAACATACCCACTTTTTCATGAGTATTCCTGCACAGGTACATTCTGTGGAGGAAAATCATTACATTGCAGTGGCCTTGAATTATTAGGATTCAGGTGTTTGATAAAATGTAGCTGTTGACAGAGTGGAGTGTGGACAAGGGGCAAATACTACCGACCTTGTTCCACACTAAAACAAAGAGAAATCTAGAAACTCGCTTCCAGGATGACTTAGCAAAACTGCAGCAGACCTGGCAAGCAAATCCAGGCCTTTTCATTGTTGTATCTGGTGTTGTTTGTGTTGGACTTTTATGCAAACATAGTCCCTGAGCAGAATTTGGAATTCTAAGACCCTGGTCAGATGTTTATTTCTGAAATTGGAATGACAAGAGAGTCAAGGCTCAGGGAGATGTATGCAGCGCAATAAAACATGCAAGCATGCTTGTTTTGTATTAGCTTTCAAAATATGCAAGCTTTCTTCTGAGCCACATTGTGTGGGCTCTCACTTACTTGCAGAGGGAGGGATGTATAGTCCGACCTGACAATAGGTGTATGTGTAGCTGGGAATCTTCCTGATAGATGTGAGACACAGCCAGTGCCCACCTGTGGAAGCTGTATGTGTGTGTGTGGGGGGGGGGGGGGCTAGGCCCGCAGGGAGCCTGAACTGTCTGCTGACTTTTTGGTGGGGGAGCGGCCTCTTGCACTGGGGCCATGGCAGAGGAGGAAGAGCTGCAGTCAAAAATCCTGCAGGCTTGAAACCCTCACATGATCTGCTCTTTTCTCCTCATGGGCCCAGAAAATTAACTAGGCATTTCTTAATATATATATTTAAAACAGCATGTTTGTATCCCTCGTTATTGTAGGGAATGCGATACATTAGAAAAAATCCAGAGTTGGATCCTGGCTAAGTCATACTCGGAGTAGACACATTGAAATAAATGGGATTTCAGTTAGTGATTTTAATGGGTCTGCTCTGAGTATGACTAAACCTGGATCCAACCCCCAATGTTCAAGAGTAGGAGTTTCTATGAGCATTTTGGGTATCTGGATCTCCAACACAGACTTCTGTTACGTGCCTTGACCCATACACCTGTCTTACCCCTTACCCACAAAACTGTCTTGCTGCCATCTTACTGCTCCTGTCCAAGAGAGCCTTATAAGATACCAGTTTTTGGCAGATTCTGGCTCAGGAAATTATGGACATTAATACAGAAGAAGCAATCCGGTACTTTTTATTGATCTGCATAAATCTCCCTTAGTTTTTTTTTAACTATCTCCTTTTACTATGAGCAGAATAATTACAGTTATGGTTAACATTCCATCAGTACCAAACAGGAGCTCTTTGCAGTCCCATCCCTGTATCCTTTACAATTACAGGTGATTGACATGAATGACTATCAAAGAAGAAGATTTGCTTCTCGGATCATTGACAGCTTATTTAACACTGTCACTGACAAGAAGATTGCTATTTTGGGATTTGCATTCAAAAAAGACACGGGAGACACAAGGTAACATGCAGCGAACTTGAGTAGCAATTGTAAAAATCACCTAAGCACCCATAAGCTGGGCTGGTTCATGCTCTGACCCAAAACAAGGCCAAATCCTGCACAAAGGAAACCCAAATCCTGTGCCCAAGGCTAATTGTAAGCATATATTTCCTTTTCCAATGCGGCAATTTGTGGTGGTAAATGGATGCTAAATTCCTCGTGGTTCCATTGATCTCCTTTGCCCTACCTGCTTCTGGGTGTCCTTGCACCCATTTGCCCATGTCCCTTGGACAATCTCCAGCCTCTTTCGGCCACCCATCATCCCTGTAACCACACAAGGACATGTGAGTGGTGCTCCTCAGGAAGACTGAAAGCTTCCTAGAGAAAGAGGCGCAGGAGTTCTGCCGTGTAAAACAGGGTATTTTTCTGCCCAGGATCCCAAGAACTACAGAACTAGTTCTGCATGCCCAAGGAGACTTTGGACTTGTGTCCAGGAATGTTCCTGTGGCTGATTAGAAACTGGTGTCTGACACAGAATTTGCATTCCTTAATATCTCAGCCTTTTGTTCTCTCGTTTTGTTTTTAAAGTTTCTAGTCCTTGTTCTAGAGAAATTGGTTCATAGTGCAACCTACATAATTGGATAACAAAATATTGGGGAAAGATTGGATAGGACATAAAGATTCCCCTGAACTTGTTAAATCAATGGATCTGTTAAATAATTATTTAACCAAGCTTGGATGATTTGGTGCTTTGATTAATCTGCCCAGCAATTGTTTGTAGCCTTGTGGTGAGATCAGAGCACATTTATCAGTGGCCGGGCATGTTCATCTGCTTGGTCTATAGTGCAGCCAAATTGATTTTTAGTGCTATAAGCCTAATCACAGATGAATGCAACAGACCATCCAGTGGAAGCTTAGCTATGTGTCCAGTTGTAATGTAAATTGAACTCATTGTGTGCAGTCAGGGCCAGGTTTTTATCATACGAACTGTAACCTGGAAGATCAGTTCTGGCACAAGTTAAAAGTACGGTTTACTTTTGGCTAGTGTTAAACACTGAAATAATATGCATATAGAGAAAGTGGATGAGGAAGAACCAAAGACAAATTTCAAAGAAGTCTGGAGACTGGTACATGACAGTGTAATGTCAAAACTGTTTCCCATTAATGGTTCTGTGAGTGACTCATAGCAGATAAGAATGCTTGTGGACTCACCGAAGAGCTGGTGATATGTTCTTGATGTTTGCACATGCCAGGTGCCATGAGATAGTTTTGAGGATTGAGTTGTTTATCGCATTTTAGAAATCCACCCTTCCTCCAAGGAGCCCAAGGTGGCTACTGTGGGTTTTTTTAAAAAAAAATCTTCATAACAACTTTGTGAGGTAGGCTAGTTTGAGAGTAAATGACTGGCCCCAAATTACCTAGTGAGCGTCATGGCTGAGAGAGACTCTTCTTGATCAGAGGCCCAATCCAGGTCTCCTAGATCAAAGTCTGATATTCTGTCCACTTCAGCACCATATTGGCTGCCCAGCGTGGGGATCCTGACTCTGCAAGCCAGTGTTGTGAGGTTGCAGCCTCTACAGGAATTAACTATTTGCACTATGTAATGTAGACCACACGTGCCTTCTTCCCCCCACCTCTCTTTTGGGAATTTGATTTTATCAGTTAGCTCAGCCTTCTCCAACTGGTGCTCTCCATATATGTTGGACTACAACTTCCAAGCATCCAGGGATGCTGGGAGTTGTAGTCCAGCACATCTGGAAGGCACCATGTTGGGGAAGGCTAAGTTAGCTCATACATTTAGTCAAAGCAGTTGCAGCAAGCAGGGAAGGGGAAAATTTGCAATCTTCATACCTTCTGTTCTAGTAACCTTTGACGTACAGTTGCAACTCTTCAGCTTTTTATGTCTTTAGGATTAACAGAATCTGCAAGTGGTGTAACTCAGCAGTGATACCCTGGTTTACAGTTTGATCTGTCAGCACTTTCTGTTAACCACTGAGATTTAATAAGCAAGGAGGAGACATTTACATTGCAGAATATAGGACCTAGAAAATGTCATGATAGCAGCTGGGGCTGGGGGGAGTAGCTGAATCTGTTGCTGCTGCATGTATATTTGTTTATGTTCTTCTGTTTTTGTTAGTAACAATTCCTCTTGCATTGTAAGATTATGACAACCAAGGACACTGCTTCTCTGCATGGCTCTGATTGTGGTGTAAATTATGTCATTTCCTTTGCAGAAAACATACGCATCATCTAATTCCTGAGCTTTCTGAATCAATGTTATATTTCTAGCTTCCATGATCAGATATTTTCTGGGACTAGAGGACAGACTGATAGGTGTCCAGTTGCTAGCTTTACAGTTGCTAGCAATCCAATTCATGTTTGCTCAAAAGTAAGTCCCACTATGCTCAATGGGAATTACTCTTTATTAAGTTTGTTGAGGATTGTAGGGTTACTTGTGACCCTATAGGCCACAGTCTGCCTTCTGTCCACCTACATCCCAGAAGTGACATTGCAGCTTGTAGTTATTCAATGTAATTGTCTTGTGAAGTCTTCTCTGTAAAAAGCTGTTGATGTTATTCTTAGAGAATCCTCCAGCATTTACATCAGCAAGTATTTAATGGATGAAGGTGCAAAACTTCACATCTATGACCCCAAAGTGCTGAGGGAACAAATCATTCTGGATCTTTCTCACCCCGGTGTTTCAGAGGATGATCAAGGTGAGTGGGATCTACTTTTTACAGGCTCCTCCACTCTATAGACTGTATAATATATGTAGTCTATAGAATGCAATCAGGCTAATTATAACCTTAAAACAGCCGCAACACCAGAGCATGTTCCTCCTTCCCCATGGGAAAAGGCATTTTGGAATAAACAGACCTTACAAAGGTGTCTAAAAATCACCTCTTGGGAGATGCAACTCCACAGAACTGGGGCAATCCCTGAAAAAGCCTTGTTTTTTACTGCTGTCATCAGTGCATTTCAATGTTGACCCTAAAGGTCAAATGAGCTCATGTGTTTGACAGTAACTACAGTTATGTGTGTTGTGATTCTGTGGAGTGCAACCCACCCAAAGCAAACAAACAAAAAGAGCTCAAAATATAGCATGGGGTGCAGAATTAAGCTCCTTAGGAATCTCTGATATCATTTGTTTTTAAAGAAGATACTAGGCCTTATTGCAGTAAAATTATGCTTGAAAGTGTGTGAGCAATGACTGCTAAAATGTCTGAAAGCCAAAGAGTAGTTGAATAACATTTCCAGTGGTTTGCCCGGGGGTGGAGGGGATTATATTTCTTTCTAGAGATTCTTACTCTGTAACAGCTGAATAAATTGTGCAAAAATAGATAAATTATGCATACCTGCATAATGTATATAGGTGACAGAACTTAGTTTCCTTGGTGCACAATTTTATGTATTTATTAATGCAGAGTACACACAGTCTTGACTATAACTCTTCACTGAAATGTCATAGTACGGAGAACAGCACAAAAAACTCCTGCAGAGAAATGCATTTCAATGGGAGAGGTCTAGGGTGCAATCTAATGCATGTTTAGGTTTTTATAGGACTGTTTGTACAGTGGTCCCTTTAAAAACAATCCTTAAGGGTGCAATCCTTTTTTTTAATTAACAAAAAGTCCTACTTTTTTCTGTCTAAACATACATAGCATTGCACCCTTAAGGACTTGCACAGCTGGCCTTTTGAAAACAAATAGGACTGTTTTCAAAGGGACAGTTATGCAAAATTTTTAAATCTCTCCCACTGAATTCAACAGGACTTAAAGGTGGTTAAATTTGGCCAGATGGTACTCACAGTGTAGTGCTACTTTTTCTTTTCTTTTTTTACTTTCACTAGTGTCTCGACTGGTCACCATTAGCAAAGATCCCTATGAAGCCTGTGATGGAGCCCATGCGCTTGTTATCTGCACAGAGTGGGACATGTTTAAGGTATACAAAATGAAAAATAGAAACATGCAGAAAATCAAAGGGGTAGTAACTCCCGTCACTGAAACAGTCTCTGGGGTCATTTGCAGGAGTTGGATTACGAGCACATTCACAAGAAAATGCTGAAGCCAGCTTTCATCTTTGATGGCAGGAGACTCCTTGATGACCTTCATAATGAACTTCAAGTCATTGGTTTCCAGGTAATTCTTCTTTGGCCCACTCACCAATTCGCAATAAAATCCTTGTAAGCGTTGAAAGGGAAATATAGCAGGCATCTATTTAACCCCCACCCCCCACCCTTTTTGTATAAACTTCTCTGCATCTTGATACTTTTTTAGACCTTATAACAATCCACATTGTGAAAATGTTTTAGCTCTGTTCAGTAACACAGGGAAGTATTGGTTTGTTGGGCATAGCTGGGGTGGGCAGTGTCCTGGAACGATCCAATCCAAAGGGGGCGTTCTGGGCTGGCCCGATATGAACTGTGGTGCCATCCTAGAATCGTCAGCATTACAGGAGGTTGTGTTACACATCCTCATCTGTGTGGAGATACCACTGCTCAAGGCAAAAACCTTGAGGTAGCCCTGGACGTAACTTGTTACCTACCTACCATCATCTTTTATGGCTTATCCAGGTAAGGTGCCAAACTGTTTTGAATTCCCATTAAATATAAAAAGTAGTTTGGCAAGCTGCACCAGGAGCTACCGCTGGAGCAAACTAAGGATGATCCAGCAGATAACTTTTCACTCAGAATGTGGCTGATCACCATATTCAGTTATGAAGGATTTTTCTCTCAGCTACCTATCTGCAGCATACTTGCTTGTTTTGTGGTGAACCACTGTTTGGTTTATGTAGGTTGATCTGTCTTGAGTGGTAGGTGGATGGTCTTGATTTGGGATGAGGGGTTGGAGTTGGATTCCCTTTAGCTCTCTTCCTATATTCTTCTAAGGAAAAGATCCTGAGGCCTGTCTGGAAGTTAATACACACTGACCTGGTTCGCATGTAACGAGAAGCCATCATGGGTTAATTTCCCTGTGGGGTTTTATTGATGCAGTGTCTGCTGCCATTCTGAATATTCGGGGCACAGCAGGGGGCACCATAGCTTCTCAGTATGTGCAAACCCGGTGAGGGAGGGTTGTTGGGGTGGTTGACAAGCCACCCAGAACCCATGGGCTATTTTAGGGTTGTGGGTGGCTTGCCAACCACTCCAACAACCAACCCTTGCTGGGTTCACACATAATAAGACGCTACAGTGCACCCCTGCCATGCCCCAAATATTCAAAATGGCTGCTGCAGCAAAAGGCTGCAGGGAAATTCATCCAGTGGCTTCCCGTTACATCCAAACCGAGAGAGCTGGCGTCAAGCATGCAGACCTTCTTCCTACCTCTTTTCTGCCACTTTTACCAGGCACAGAAAAATAATAACTGTGGGATCTCTTGGATCCGAACACAAGATATCCCCTAACACTGGCTAGTAAAACCTTTTACTGTAGCAGATTCAACATAACTGTGGATTCTCCCAGTTTGGGTGTTGCCTTCTATACCCAGTGATCAGAGCAATGGAGGAAGCACACACACCCAGGACCTGTTCTCAATCTTACCACAAGTAGAGAAAGGTGTCTGTGTTGGGAGGAAAGTTGCATCTGAACAGGCTGTAGGTGCATGAAACTAGTCATTGCTGACAAACTAAACATGATAGGTGCCACTTTAATTGAGGGCCAAGCCACATGTTCAGAACTATCACATGGGCAGGTCTTTCTTGGACTCTGCCACATCAGAACATAGGTGTGGAATCACATCTTTGAATGGTCCTCATATTTTTTTAATCTTCAGAAAGGACGCAGAAAAATGGTTTGGGGACACCAGCTATGATACATTTTGTTTGACCAACTTGTCTAATTTCCCACCCACCTTTCAGATTGAGACAATTGGGAAGAAGATATCGGCAAAAAGGATTCCATTTGCTTCTTCGTGTGACATACCAAAGTTCAGCCTGCAAGATCCCCCCCTAAAGAAGCCAAGAGTATAGGTTTTAATTGGCACAGAAGGGTTGTAATGAAACTTCCCATGTGAGCTGTAGACCAGCGTAATTTAAAAGGGGGTAAACGTTCAAGCCAAAGTTAAGTACTGAAGTTCTTTTCATTTCAATGGGAGAGTTAAGCATGAGGGTGTATATCCCCCATTGAAATTATGAAACTACAATGGAACTTACCTCTGGCTAGATTGTGCTAAATATTTTCTCACAATGAAGACAATTTTACATGAGCAGTAGCATTGTATCTGGGACATTTCAATCCAGAATCTGTTTTATAATATCTATTTTTATAATACTGGAACTTCAAGTAATTGAAGTGAAAAATGGTAGAGTCATTAATGATTTTAGTAATTTTTATATAAAACCCCCATCAGCTTCAAACTACCAAGATTTCTACTTTATGAGGTTTACAGACTGCACTTTTAAATTTTTATGACACATTTTAAGATCCAAAAGAAACAATGGATTTCCCCTTCCTGTTTGATACTCTTATACCATGTAATATTCTTGTTGGAACTTCTAGTTAGACTCTAGTTGTGTGTGGGGAGCTTACTCAAGGACCAATTTTTATCATAAGTGAAGCCCAGAGGTTAATGGAAGTTTGTGTGAAATGTCACCCTTAACTTCAGAGGTGTCCAAAGACATGAAGGAATGTTGACACTTTTTTTCTTTTAGGCTGATGTGCCACAAATACGGCTAACTTTTTCAGAACTCTTTGGAAGTTTTCATTTCCCATGTAATCAAAAGGAAACTTCTATTTAGTTTGAAAAAGTTATAATTCCACCGACGAATGACTTGAGCCAATCTGAGTGAGATACAGTGAGAGCACCCTTACCAACCTGTAGTGTGAAGATCTGTTCCTTACTACATCTTTAATACATTAAGGGTGCAATCCTATGGCCACTAGTCAGTGGCTAGGCTGCCATAGGATAGGTTGGTTCACGGGAACCAACCTCAGAGCCTGCGCCCCGAGGTCGGTTCCTGGAGAACTGACCCACACCCCCTCCCCTGGTGCCTCATAGGCAGCGTGGATCAGCCCTTCGCTTGGAAGAGCAGCGCAGAGTGGCGAAAATGGGGTGTTCTCGGGGGGCAGGGCGGTTGGAAATGCTGGTACAACACATCCTATGTGTTGTCCAACTGCTGCTTCCCGAGGTCCCGAAGATAGACAGCCGAAATCGGCTGTCTGGCCCTGAAAGCAGGGTGCGGGGAGTGAGGGGGAGATCCGCACCTCACCACTCCTTCCGCCCTGCACTGGATAGGCGGTCACCCCTGGGCTCAGAGGCGACCGTCAATCCAGATAGGATTGCTCCCTAACAGTGCAGTCCTATGCATGTCCACTCAAATGTAGGCTCTATTAAGTTCAATGGAACTTTCTCCCTGGTAGCTATACAGAGCAGGGGTGGGTAATGTGTGTCCTGCAGGCCACGTGCAGCCCCCGCTGACCCCAGCTATGGACCCCACCCCAAATTGTAAAATAAATAAAACCAAAAAGGCATCCAGGGTAGCCATTTTAAAGTATATTTGACTCTTTTAGTATTCATACTTGTTGTTTATTCGGTCAGTCGCTTCCGACTCGTGACTTCATGGACCAGCCCACGCCAGAGCTTCCTGTCGGCCGTCGCCACCCCCAGCTCCCCCAAGGTCGAGTCCGTCACCTCCAGAATATCATCCATCCACCTTGCCCTTGGTTGGCCCCTCTTCCTTTTGCCTTCCACTTTCCCTAGCATCAGCGTCTTCTCCAGGGTATCCTGTCTTCAGAGCACCAAAACAAGCTAAGTGAAAACAGGCTAATTTTGACCCTTTTGGTGCTGTGAAGCTACTCCAGGTGCCATTTTTTAATTATTATTATTTTAAGGGCCCCCCACTTGCGTGTGTCCACCCAGGGGAGGAAAATCACTCCCAGGCCTCCCAAAGTTGCTAACCCGTGGTATAGAGAACTGCAGCCTAAGACTATATAATGTATAACATTGGTATGGAGGGAAATAGAGTTAAGTGATTTTCCAAGTTTCTGTAGTGAGTCTAAAACAGTCTGACTTACCTTGCTATATCGTTCCTCACTTTGCTATCTTTATGGCAAGATAAAAACAGTATTATCTTATTCTTTATGGATCCTAGATGGAAAGGGGGCAAATTCCTCCTTCCCCACTATCAGGGTACTGGGCCAGGAACTGGAATTCCAATTGGTGCAATGTGAATGGCTGTGTAATCCCCAGCTCCCATTTGTATGGAGTCTTCTGCAGGTCATGCAACAGCCATGTGTATAATAGATGTATTTCTCTGCATTCTTATGGTTAAGGACTTGAAAGCATGTCTAAAGGCCACAAGACTTCCTTGTTCCTTTGATCAGCTGCAAGCGCTGCCCTCCAAAATTGCCTTATTGTCCAAACTGCCTCAAACCATTGTCCCAAACTATTTTTTTTTACTTGAGCAGCCTCATTATCAGAGCTTTTGCATGAAAGTGGACCTGTTGCTGTTACTGATTACCCATCATAGATGAGCTTAATCAAACCATTCAGTCTGAATGAAGCAATACCACTTCTTTTATGACCAGCATGGAATTCAGTGGTTTCCCACTACTGTCTTGACACTTTGAATTAATGCTCAAAAATGTTGCTGGAGCAAAAGGTTCTGTGGCTCTAGCAGAAAAAAACCTTCTGTCACGTATTACTCAGCTTACTACCTCACTGTGATTACAATTTTTAAATGCTCATTGGTATTAATCTGCTGTGTTGTTTAGGTTTAGCTTTTTCCAGTGTTAATAAATCAGTACAGTACCTTTTGGGGTAACAATTTGCACTGCCATATATTTCCTAGCATGAGATCAGTAACCAAAACCTTGCTGTTCCTCTTCACACAGCCCAGAAAAGGATTGATTGTTAAACAGCAATAAGTATTGCCTCTGCATCATAGGCTTTCAAATGACATCTTGTTGCTGTGAAGCTGTTACATGGTTTTACCGCTTTTTCCAGTTTTTCATTATAAGAGCAGAAACCTGAATTGTCATTGGACTGGAAATTCCCATGGTTTGTGCTAAAGAATGGGCAACCCATGTAAAAAGGAATGCAAGAAGTGTGCAGTATTTTTTTTAAAAAAACCTTGACAGGTTTAGGAAGCAGGCGGGGGGATTTTCATCAGTTTTCCCTCCACTGTCAGAGGGTCCTCCAAAGCAGATTTTCAGGTGGAATCGGGTAGGAGGGAAGTCAGCAAAAATGACCACCTACTCCAGTCCACCAGCGGAAATACCCTACTGGATCGGAAGCTTACTACAAATGGAAGAAGCCCTTCCATCCACCAGAAGCGGGGGGGGGGGGGGGGTTCTGGATCCAACCCATTATTGATTTTTACCCAGAGCAGTATCCTATACTGCTGCTGCACCTCTGCATTTCTGTTCCACTTGCAGGACCTTCTGCTAGCGCAACAGGAACTAACATCTTCGAAAGCAGCCCAGGAAAATAGTAGAAACGCTTGTTTCCGGAACGGGGCAGGTCAGTGGAGCACCCTTCTGGGAGCTCTGCTGACTTGCCCTGTTCTAGAAATGAGGTTTTCTCTCTTCCAGGTTGCTTGAGAAAGCACAATCTCCCTATTGCACTAACAGTGGGCCCCTCTAACATGTGGGCAGTGTTGGATACTACCCTAAGTGGTTTGGCAAAAGACTGAGATCAGTTTCTCCCGAGAAAGGGATAGTCTCAATTTCAGTCAAGGTTCATTGGCTTTTTCTTGAAACAGGCTGAATATAAATAATCACAGTTGTATCAACAGTTGTTATGGGCGTCAGTGTGAATTTTTCTTTGCACATCCAGTTCGTGAAAGGCCACAGTCCTTCCCCTCACACTCTACATCTCTAACAATTTCTGTGGCCAGGGTGAGGGTGACATAAAGTAGTAATTTTTCCATGGATAAATGCACCAGATAAATAGTTTCTGTGAGATTTAAAAGGAACTTGCTCTTGGAGCAGAAGCTGCTGCAGAGCAAGCTTTGTTTGTAGTACCTTGCCTCTTCAAGAACGGGAGCTGCTGCACATAAAAGCTCCCAAATGGAGACTAGTGTCATGCATGGTCCCATATTCATGCATAAATTACCTACAAATCTCAGTCTATTGCCAGTGCACCATCACTGGCCTATGCTATTGCATGGTGAAAATTCCTTAGATTGACTCACATGCCAGTGTTAATAGCATTATATCCAGTCCTATCCATATCTTTGCCAGCACAACTGGTGACTGTTCACAATACAATATTCAAATAGCGTCAAACGCTTCCCTAAAATATTTAACGTTTCACTCATTAAATAAAACACCAAGGATGGAACTTACGATCCAGTCAGATTTAATTATGTTTAAGTCCAGTGGGAAAGTGTGCTTAGCATGTGCTTAAATTTCTCCTGCAAAAATAGACAGGATTTAAAACTGCTCAGTTTTGACTAAATTGTGCGTTATAATATTTGCTCATTGGCTTTTAGAATTAAAAGAGGTATAACGATGGAAGGATATTTAATGAAAATTAACAAGAAATGTTGCATACAGTGTCCAGCTGATGTCTTTATTTCATCATTAGTATTACTCATGAGATACTGAAAACTTGCATTTAAATCTCTTGATTTTCTAAATCTGTGTGTCTCATGCTGCAGCTGCTACCCCTCTTCTTCCTTTATATATTAGAAAGCAAAGGCTTTCTAAGTCATTTAATATATACTTAACTTGTTTTTACTACAAAAAAAAGAACATGGAAGAGTCTAGAAACAGTCTGAATATTTCAAGGCTAGGTTTACTTTTGGTTAAGTCAACAAAAGCCTATTGAATGCTCATCCTTTACTCTGTTTGTGAGATTGCCATCTGGAATACTATACATTAAAGCAGTTGAATTCTTCCTATGGATACAGATGTTTCAGATGTCTTTTGTCTTCCTCTTCTGTATTAAATTTTTCAAGAAAAATTCACCTACACAAATACAATTGTGCATCAGTTTTAGCAAAGCAGCAAGCATTTTTAATTGTACTTCATTGCCACTGTTCTAGGAAACACTAGAGCACTAGCAGCTACAGCAGGAATCTGAAAGATAACAGCCCTTTGTATCTATGCTTTCACACTGCAGGGATTAATTTTGTTTCAAATGGAGCAAATCACATATCTAAAAAATTCTACCAATTTTAAATGAACTGAAAAAAATGAGCCTTTTTTACAGCTCTTTAGATGGTAATCCTGTACACCAGGGATCAGGAACATTTTTTGGTCCTGGAGCTGATTGGTTGAAGAGGACAATCTAGTGGACTGGATGATGGCGAGGGGGCAGGGGGCCTCCCCTGATGTCATCTGTCCCATGCCTTTTTTTCTTTTTCTGTGCTGAGACATGGAGCTCTGTGTTTCTCTCTGCATCGAGAAAGATTCAGCTGGTGCTTGCAGGAACCACTCCCCCAGGCAGCAGCTGAGTCAGACGCCTCCTTTGGGTGGCAAGCATGGGGAACAAGAATCAGGAGTGAATCACACTCGTCTGGTGCCTGCAGGAGTTCCTACAAGTGCTGGCTGAACACGCATCACTTGTGGGGGAGAGTGGTATGCTAATTAATCACAAATTGGAAGTAAGGGGATTTCCTCTACAGGCCTCCTCCCCAAGTCCCCAGTAGTCTGCAGGCCAGGAGACCGAGCTTGGGGAGGGCACTGGGTGGGGGCCTGCAGAGGGAGCCCAAGCCTCTGTGGATGGATGGGAGAACCTCCATGGACCAGAGGTTCCCCATCCCTGCTATACACACAGTTTGAATTCTGATGGAATTCAGTGCAACTTCTCAGTAGACCTGCTTTGGATTGGGCTGTTGTAATGAAACTAAGATGTTGATTCTATCCATGTTTACTCAAAATGCAAGCCACACTGATTTCAATAGAACTTACTCCCAGGCAGATGTGTGCATGATTGTAGCCTAAGGTTGCCAAATCTCTGCCTAAATGAGACTCTTGTAGTTTAAAACCAGCTGCATGGGCAAAGGGAAACTGAAGCATCTCCCATCCACAAAACATGGTATTGGAATAGCTACATTTGCTGAATGCTTTCTCCTTCTGCTTGGCTAGGCACAGGAGCCTCCTTCAGATCAGGAGTTGGCAATAGCAAAGCACTTACAAATGGCTGCTTTCCCCAGAAACCGTAATGTTAAACAAGCAAATTTAAAGGGATGGGGGTTGGGGATACCCAATAGAAGAGTGGTGATGCTACTATGGATGGTTTTTTTTAATGTAGTTACTGTGCTACAGATACTCCTAGTCCATGTCAACTAGCAGTGGCCAGCAGAGGGATTCGCAGAGTCTTCATGTGCATTTTGGTTGTTGGGCATGACAATTCAACATTTGTCACAAAAACTTTATCCTGAAAGTGTTCCTATAGATATGCATTCCTCAATGAACATTAAATAGAACTGTGAAGGGGAAAATAAATCTCAGGAGCAGCACAAGATGGTGCACATTTGATACTTCGGCAAATGATATAGCCAAAAATCAAATGACAAAAATAAATCCGATCTTGGACTGATCTTTTAACTTTGCCTTCTAGAGTGACTATGTTTATTTAAGTCACATCAGCGGGTATAACACAAGTTTGAAACTTGTTTAAAAATGGTACATACGGTTTTAGAATAAAACTAAGTCAATATCCATGGTAGATATTGTGCATGTGAACCATTTGGTATAATGCTTTTTCTGCTTCAAAACTTATAACTAAAATCTATCCTATATTTTAAGTTTCTTCATATTTGCTGTTTAAGTAGTATAATACACTATGACTTTAACGGTAATTGTAATTAAAGTATGCACACTACAACAGAAGTTGCACATTACTCCGCAATTTATATCTGAATTTTAATTATGGCCATAATATATTGTACACAGCTACTGTGCAGCTGCCATTCATTCCAATCAAGCTTGCATGGGAGTTCCATTGACATGAATGGAGATTGTACAACTGAAATACTTGATGGAGCGTATACAACTTAAAACACACAGTAGAATGCCTAGGCAAAAATCTGTATATCTAACACTAAAGGTTTATTGCACTTGTCAGTATTGGGAGTGGAGTTGGGGTTAAACTTACTTTACATATTTGTATGGTTCAGCTAACACACTACATGTTTTACCTGCTTTGTATGAAGAACGCACAAGAGGCCCACTAGCAGTGTAATGAAATCCGAGGTCATTTCCTACTTTTTCCCAATATTTAAACTTCTCAGGAGTAATATATTCTTCAACCTAGACAGAAGAATTTTGATCACAATTTAATAATTCAGAAATGCAACTCTCTCTTACCTTAACAAATACAAACTACAACAACTGCAACTATTACACTATGAAGATGCATGGATCTATGTTCCCACAGTCAACAGGGGCTGGCATTATTGCCTAACCTTAATGGATTATTCTGGTTTTGCAGAAGAAAGTTTTATAATTCCATTCAGATGGTGCTGCTGGGATGATGGGTCCTTTCCCAATTTTGGCACCCAGGCAAACGCCCAACTTTGGTATTATCCCTGTGGTTTTCTACAAACAAATCCAGAGGTAAAATGCACAGATCTTGAGATAAAGCATATACTACTTCAGCTGTTCGCAGTGGGCTCTAAAATCTCATGCCAGAGTGATGATTTGCAAAACGTTAACACATTTCTAGTACAATAAGAGCCATTTCTACCTTTAAATGGCGCTTTGTTGGTTGCATGTATTGTCCCAAGGTTAAACAATCTACATCTGCTTCACGTAGTGCTATAAGACAGAAAAGTATATCTTTAATAGATGATAGAACTATGGTATAGCATCGTTTTGATTGTAGACATATTTATTTGGAAGTAAATTTCATAGGCTTCACTGAAGCTTTCTTTCGAAAAATGCCTTTAAGGTTGCAGCTAAAGAGTGCATTTTAACTGCCAGCTTTAACTCACTGAGGGCACAACTGTATGCGTGTTTACACAAATAAATGTATTTTTTTCTGTTTAAACATGCAAACGATTGCACCCTAAATGAGGAAAATAAGACACCGTATCAAAAGTCAAGACTGAGGCTCTAAATGAAAACTGCTTAGGTCTCAAAGACTGAAACCATTTTGCCACATATTTAAAGTGAAATGTAGGTAAGGTCAGAAGGTTTCAGGAATGAGTTTAAATACTGATTTTGGAAAGAGCTGCAGAAGTTGCATACGCATAGCTTATAATGTGGCCATCTGAATCACATACTCAGCTACTGAACCACTGGTCCAATAGCCTCTGTGTACACAGAATCCTTACTTACATTTCAGTGTGGCATGCAATTGTTCATCTGTTTCACCCAGACCAAGCATGATGGATGTTTTAGAAATTACATCAGGCTGGACCTTCTTAGCATGTTTCAGAACAAGCAGGGACTGGTCAAAGTTAGCCCGAGGATCACGAACCTTTCTTTAAGAAAAATAGCAATAAATGTTTTTAGTGTAATAAAAGTGGATCTCATCATAGCTCTGAAAAGCCTAGTGTGGGCGCTACTGGATCAGAGCACTCAAACCAAGCAAGAATACATAGGACAAAAATGTCTTCTCTTATGTTTAGCCAAACCCCTTTCATTTAGCATACCTGGGTTGATGGACAAATTCTTGTTGCCCTATATCCATCAAAACAAAAAGTTAGCTTTAGCAGGTAATGAAAAATATGATCAGACACTGCATTTTCATAATTCTAGAATCTGCCTTTCACCATTTTGTTTCTGAAGTTATATGAGAGACGGAGAGAGAAAATATATATATTTTTCTGAATTGTATAACATAAGCTTGCTGTGTCTCAGGTGGAACAACATCATTTTGCTCCAAGACATAAGAACAAACATTTTAATTCTAAATTTTAGAATGACGAAGAACAGGCTTTCAGTGTCTATTACCTCCTGTATCAGAAGCAGTAAGCCTCTGAACACCAATTGCTGACAACACAAGCAGGATGCCATTGCCTTCAGGTCCTGCTTGTGGGCTTCCCATAAGCATCTGGTTGGAAACTATGGGATCACAGGGTAGACGCCAACTAAAGTCCTACTTAAAATAGACCCACTGAAATGAATGGGACTTAAGTTGGTCATGACTAACTTAAGTCCCATTCATTTAAATGGGTCTATTCTAGGTAGGACTTAAGTTGGCGTCTACCCATGATCCTGGACTATATATGCCTTTGGTCTGATACAGCATGACTCTTCTTATAGATTACTTCATAGAATCATAGGGTTGGAAGAGGCCTGCAAGACCATCAAGTCCAACCTCCTGCTCAGTGCAGGAAGCCTGATTCCCAAGCAGTCTCCCATGCAAGTACTAACTAGGGCTGACCCTGCTTAGCTTCCGAGATCAGATAAGATCAGGCACATCCAGCCTGTTCAATTAAGACCAATATTTATGTTTATAGAAATGGAAAGATGCCCGCAAGTTGTTATTTTGTCTGCCTGACCAGGCAGATGAATTGACTAATACACATGACTGGATTCATGGCAAACCTGTGAACAGTATGACTGGAATCCAGCTAGCACAGCCTTCCTCAACTTGGGTCCTTCCAGATGTTTTGGACTACAACTTCCATTGGCCCCAGCCAGCATAGCTAATAGTCAGGGCTGATGGGAGTTGGAGCCAAAGCACCTGTGGGAGGGATGACCCATATTGTGTAAGACTGAGCTACCAGTTCACAAGCCTCTTAAAGAGCTAGACATTTACATAAGGGAATAGATCCAGACTTGGTCATACTTTTCATGACTAACTTAAGGCTCATTGATTCTATGGGTCTGCTCTGAGTAAGTCTGGATCCAACCCAAGATATTTGTGTGTGGGTAGTTACAGATGTAACTTGTAGAAATCTAAGCCTTGACTGAATATAATACAATATGGAAGGTCAGTTGGGGAGAAGCGCCCCCAAGTTAATCACCACCTTCACAGCTTGCTTTCCTTTGCCCAGAAAAGCATGCATTTTATGAGTAAAATCTGAGTACTGTGGTTATATGGAGCAAAATAGAAGGAAATTTTAAAGCATGTCTAAACAATATAGTTGCTCTGATACAACAATTCTCTTCTATGCAGGTAGCACCACTAAGCATACAGAACACATCTTTTGCACATGCACAATTCTATGGGATTCCACTGTGAACAGAAGAGAAAAGCAGATCCACTGCTTTGCCTTCTATAAGCAGGAAATGGCTCAACAGTAATGCACTGGGAATCACCAGTCTGCCCCATCAGCATTCTTTTTAATGCAGGAATCTCTAGCTTAAATCAAATATTTAAACAAACCAATTAAAATATTCTGCTGTAGAAATCTTTGTGTGTGTGTGTGTGTGTGTGTGTGTGTGTATCACCTTTCATCACCTCTGTAATTCTGGAACTGTTTCCACATTGTGGGCATATACATCTAGTCCTGATAAAGCAACTTTCTCCACAGCCTTAAGATCTCCTCTGAAATCAGGAGTTAAGCATTCCACCAGAATTTTTGGATTCCTGAGAAACAAGGGTTGAAAACAAATATGCATGATAATAAAAATCATGTTTTTTTACTGTTTTTTAAAAGTAAAATATTTAAATGTACTAATATGTACACGTACCTTTCTTTTAAGCATGACACTGTCTTTGCAAAGTGTGCTGCTCCACCATCAGGACAATCTAAGAATAGTACATTGGAGGTACTTTACATTCAGAACAAATATCTACTTTTACATGGATTTGGTGAAGTTGAGGATGTGTGTAATTTCTGTATATTTAATTCCTGTAATATAGACTATCTCAGTGAAAATAGGAACACAACCCCCCCTGCAGAGGCAATGGATAAATGTGCCAAATACACCAAAGGAGATGTGCACACGGAAGTAGGTCATGCATATGTGTTCACTTGTTGGATTGGGAAATGCACATCCTGACTAGATATGGACATACATACTGACGTGCGTTTACATCATGAAGCAAATTTAAATGCAAGGCTTTTGATACATTAAATAGTGTATATTGGATGCATGTTTCTATTCACACATACTTCTGGGGAAGTATGCTTATGGAAAAGTGCATCTTCAACCAGTGTCTATATATACTGTTGCATACAACTAAATTTGAATCAGTTTTACAATAATGAATTTCTGTATGCAATGTAATTGTATTTTCTCTAGGAATGGGAAATGTAAACTTACCATCCCTGTCCACAGAAGTCAATACAACATAATCTAGCCCCCATTCAGCTATCGCTTTTGCTGTATTATATGGTTCATCAGGATCTAATGGAGGCGGACTTTTTGCCGTCTTTACTGAGCAGAAGCGACAGCCTCTTGTACATGTGTCCCCCATTAGCTGAAATAGGAAAGAGTTGGATTAAAAAAAAAGTTTTAAAAAGCAGTGAACCAGCTTTAATAAAAACTCAGAGAATATCAACAGCTTGCCAGCAGATGAAATCAGGATCAGAGGCAACATGCCTCTGAATAGCTGTTGCTGGGGGAAAACCATAGGATGTGGGCATCCCAAAGGCATCTGGTTGGCCACTGTGGGAAAGGTTGCTGGACTAGATAACCCTTTGGTCTAATTCAGCAAGGCTCGTGGGTTCTTAAAGAAATTCATTCCATGCTCCAGAACTAGCTTGAGCAATACATGCTGTACAGAATCTGAGACTTCCATAACCTTATGGGCCACCTCCTGTTTCCTAGTATAGTTAATGCACCAAATCACAGAGTGCGTTGAGACCCTGTGCTCTTTAAGCAGAGACCAAGCAGCGGGTCCTTTCCCAAATTTTCCATATTAATGACATGACACAAAGAATGGCAGGGAGCCAAAATATAGTCAGCTGAACTAAGCTGTCCCATATTGTCCCCTAGGATACCAGTTAGGTATACCAGCCACTGTTGAAATTGTACTTAGGGCCAGTTTTCATGTTACTAGAGCAGTACACTGTTCCAGAATCGCAGAAGTAATGAAAGGTGATATACACCCAGAAACAGTTGGACACTGTTCTGCTACTTTATTTAAGTGGGAAGATCCATATGGGAGACAGACAAAGTGGTTATTCCCCATGCTAGCAGTATACCGCCTTGGGATCCCATGCCATTGCATATAGCCATGCCTTATACCCCACCCCATATGGTATCCTTGTTTAAACATGATTGGACCATGTAATGAGCCTTCTCAAGAGTTTCAGTGATACCATTCAGATAACATAAGAACCAGCATTAGAGCACTGCTTAAATATAGCAACAGGATTTTTGATAAGTGGTTGCTCTTGCTGCATTCACTCTATTCTCTGTTACTACCCCGAATAACTACAGTAGACAGGATTTTGAAAACCCAGATGTTTTGTTCCTAATAAACCCCAATCAATTATCAGTGACCAACTTACCATTATAGTTGCAGTAGCAGTAGCATATTCACCCCCTCCCCAGCACTCTCCAATGTTTGGACAACGCGCTTCCTCACACACCTAGAGTTAATGAAACAGTTAATTAACGTTGTAAAAAGCTAGTTTCATCATGGTAAGTACTAGTATTATGATGATCATTATTTCATGTTGTAGGAAACTAAGATTATGTTCAGGGGGGTCAAAATGCCAATACAATGCCATAGTCCATGACATCGAACCACTGCTAGGAACCAGATCTAACAAAGGAATCAGTGCATTGCATCTACAGACACCAAAGACACTTGTGCCACACTGTCAGGGACAAGACCATGACACATGCCTTAGTTACAGTCAGGGCCAGAAATACTGGAACAAGGATAACTGTTTTGGCAGTTGGCCTCTGTACACCACCACATTGAAGTTGAAAGGAAACACACCCAGATGGGAGCGAAGGCAGGACTTTCAGCTGTAATTCAAGGGGTTTGACAAAAGTGGGGCACTACCCATTCAGGAAGTACAGCCAGTGGCATGCACACACACACCCCATCGTTGGTGGCTCATAAGTAATGGAACAAACCAACATCATTTCAAACTTAAGGATCGCCTTTAATACCTGGATGAACATCCTTTGCAGTCAATGACTGCCTGAACCCATAGACATGACCAAATGCTGAGTTTCCTCCCTCAAGATGCTTTGCAGGCCATTACTGCAGCTGCCCTCAGCTGCTGCTTGTTTGTGGGTCTTTCTGCCTTCAGTCTTGTCTTCAGTAAGTGAAAAGCATGCTCTATTGGGTGGAGATCAGGTGACTGACTTGGCCATTGAAGAACATCCCACTTCTTTGCCTGGAGAAACTCTTGGGTAGCTTTGGCTATATGTTTTGGGTCATTATCCATCTGCAATATGAAGCAGCATCCTATCAGTTTAGCAGCATTCGGCTGAATCTGAGCAGAAAGTATAGCACTATACACTTCAGAATTCATCCTGCTGCTTTTATCAGCAGTCAGGTCATCAATAAACACCAGTGGCCCGGTTTCATTGGCAGCCATACATGCCCATGCCATAACACTGCCTCCACCATGTTTGACAGATGATGTGGTATGCGTTGGATCATGAGCTGTTCCTTTCCTTCTCCATAATTTTCTCTTCCCATAATTCTGGTACAAGTTAATCTTGGTTTCATCAGTCCAAAGAATCTTATTCCAGAACTGGGCAGGCTTTTTTAGGTGTTTGCTGGCAAAGGCTAATCTGGCCTTTTGGTTCTTGAGCATTACCAGTGGTTTGCACCATGTTGTGAAGCCTCTGTATTTACATTCATAAAGCCGTCTTGAGTGTAGATGTTGACAATGACATGCCTACCTCCGCAAGAGCATTCTTGACCTGGCTAGATGTTGTGAAAAGGTTCCTCTTCACCATGAGCACAATTCTGCAGTCATCCACTTTAGTTGTCTTCCGTGGTCTTCCAGGCCTTTTGCTGTTGCTGAGCTTGCCAGTTAAGTCCTTCTTTTTCAGGATGTTCCAAACTGTTGTACTGGCCACTCCCACTGTTTTTGCTATCTCTCTGATGGGTTTGTTTCCTCAGCCTAATGATGGCCTCCTTCACTCGCATGGACACCTCTTTAGACCTCATGTTGGGAGTTCCAGTGAACAGCTACCAAATGCAAATGTAACACTCAGAACCACCTCCAGGCCTTTTATCTGCGTGATTGGGGTACCCAGGAAACAGGCCACACCTGGCCATGCAGCTGCTTGTCAGCCATTCATTCCATTACTTATGAGCCACCAACGATGGGGGTGTGTGTGTATGCCACTAGCTGTACTTCCTGAATGGTTAGCGCTCCACTTTTGTCAACCCCCTTGAATTACAGCTGAAAGTCCTAACTTCGCTCCCATCTGGGTGTGTTTCCTTTCAACTTCAATGTGGTGGTGTACAGAGGCCAACTGCCAAAACAGTTATCCTTGTTCCAATATTTCTGGCCCTGACTGTACATCTAGACTGGATTATTACAATACACTCAACATAGGGCTACCGTTGAGGAGTCTTTAGAAACTTCAATTAGTCTAGAATGCAGCAATGAGGATGTTCGTGGGCATTCCCTCATGGAAATATATTAGACCTGTCTTGACAACTGTGCTGGTTACTAATCTGTTTCCAGCCACAATTCAAAGTTCTGGTGATTATATTTAAAGCCCTAAATGGCATGGGTCAGGATACCTCAGGAACCACCTCCTCCCATACCAGCTTACCTGCATCTAAGATCTGGAGAGGCCCTTCTCTATGTCCCAGTTATGATGAAGGCTTGATTGATGGGAATAAGAGAGAGGGCCTTCTCAGTGGTCACACACAAATTATGGAATTCTTTGTCCCATGAGACTCTTGCTGTGTTCTGCTGGATGGTGAAAACTCTTTTTATTCCAGCAGGTCTTTGTTTTACTGAGTTGATAATTTTTTTGTCCAATGTCTTTGCTTATCTGCTGAACCCACCTCTGTTTTACCATATTGTTATTTTTATAGAATGCTGTTTCATTGTATAATTTGGTTTAATTGTTGTAAGCCACTCTGAGTGGTGTGTAAGAACAGCGAGATATAAATCCTTATATAAATACAAAATAACTAAAAATAAGACAAAATGACAGACCCTCAAAATCCTATGTCGGGATTTTAGCCCACCTGAAGTATGCATCTTGGTGCAACCTGTTCTGGCCTCAAGCTGTTTAGGATGTGATTCTCTGGCAAAGAGAAGAGCCTCGTTTGGGATAGGATAATGTAATGATTACAACAATCCAAGCCACTGTTGTTAGTGAATGAAGTACCAACATGGAAATAAAATATGGATTTTAAGTCAACTGTCTTAAACTTACAAGCGGCTTCCAAGCATTTTAACCTAGAAGCAAGTTCCACTGCAATGGACTTGTTTCCAAGCAAGTGTGCTTACAACTGAAATCTTAATAATAAAACAACACTGAATAAGACTCCGGATTATTCAGAATTCAACAGACATTAGATTTACCGTATGGAGATTTAAATTGCGCAACGTATTCTTCAATTTATTATAATTTTTTCCAATTGGGATCTCAGTTTTCAGCCATGGAGGAAGTCGCAGCCTAAAAAAAAAATATTTAGCTGTTTGTAAATCTGAGAAATTAGCTTTCCACATGGTTAACTTATTTAGCAAATAAACACTTCTTCTCATTTACAGCTTCTTGTTACTCAGCAGTTGCACTTCAAATAGTTCAGGCTACACAAAGAGTTTATGTTTATTTCTAAAAATCAATTGCTCCTGGTAGCTTTTATACCACCCCACAACCTAAAGAGATGGTAGAATGCTAAAAACCCGATTTCACAAAGTTTCCTTGCAGTTCATGGTATCAATTGTTGGATGAAATGGTGTATTTTATTACAGAAATTCTTTGAAGCATATGTCCTTCCTTTCTTTTCTCCCTTGAAAACTGTGCTTCTTACAATGCTTACATCCTGTTTAGGTAGATGAGGAGCTATTAGAGAAACAACATCCCATTCAGGTGAGGGGAACTTTGGATCATGCTGCCCACAATGTGCAACTACAACTATTTCTATATAAGTCACTCTAATATGAGGAAGTATCATAATGTTCTTTTACATACCTTTCTCCTTTTAGACGCTTTAAAGTGCCTTTATATTCTGCCCACTTAGTTTTATCTGAAAGTTCCCCAGACACAAAATCTTGCAAATCAGGTCCACTTTGAAGAAGATCCTTCTGTTTCTCTGGCAATGAGCTTGAGGCTCTGGATTGGCTGTCTTGATTGCTTCCAAACACCTAGCAAAAAAGCAAGTGTGATTCAGAATTTAGAAAGATAACTTCAGAAGTGTAAATGTATAGACCTTGATGCAAGGAGCCACAATCAAAGAGTCTCTTCTGGCATACACAAGAGCTTGTATTTGCATACCATCGTTCTCCACAGCCCACCTTTTTTCCTTGCAGGACCTCACCTCATTGTATCACAGCCCCATTCTCAAATTCTTCTAAGTTCCAGGAATAGATTGCCAAGCAATACAGGAGATTGCTTAAGAGACAGGGAAGTTCATAAACCCATGTTTGGAGCTTCTAATATAGCTGTTTGAACTGATGAATAGCATGTTCCTGGGCGTAATTCAAAGTACTGCTGTTAACCTTTAAGGCTCTAAGTGGTCTGGGACCAGGTTACCTTTAGGACCAGCTTCACTTATATGTGATCCTGCCCATAATCTAAGATCTGTGTCCAAGGCCCTGCTTGTGTGCTTGCTGGTAAAATCAGTTAGGTTGGTGAGCAGAAGAGATAAGGTCGTCTCAGATGCCCCTAAACTAGCAGAGGTCCCTTCCATTTGACATTTGCATGTCTCCTTCAGCACAGGCCTTTAAGAGGGCCTTAAAATGTTATCTTTTTACTTCTGTCTTTCCAGAAGAGAACTGATGGTTATGTGTGCCAAAGCAGTTTTCTCATACACCTATTTGCTGTATCTATGGCACACTTACATGATTGACTCACATGATATGTTTCATTGATTTTGTGTACATCTCTTTGTGAGGGCTTGAGCCTAAAAAGCAGCTTATACATACCTTGAACAAATACATAAATAACCAAGCCTAAGCATGTGTAACTGAAATAAGTGCATATATATATATTTGTCCTTGTTTTCCCTGCCTCCACCACCTTCACCTTCGTCTGTTTTCCTTACGTCAAATTTCAAATTGGAAGCTCCTCAAGGCAGGGTCATGTCCTCTTGTACTATGTAAAGCACAATGTACACTGATGGCACTATATAAATAGATAGATGGAAAGATAATAGTAAGTCTTGCCCTTCTCCTATTGAGCAGTGACTGGGAAGAAGCAATGCTGAAACTCAGAAGGGAAAAAAAAGAGGTCATATTATAATATTTTCTTGGCACAAATATGTTTATTTGGTTTAGTACTAAAGTTTTCATATTTCCATTGGTTCTGGGTTGGTCTATCCCTCACCCTTCTCCCACTCCATTAATTTAAAGCATTTATACTCTGCTCTTCAGAAAGACAGGACCTATAGGAACTTCCAGATCATTAAAAACCAGACAGTCTCTGCCCTCAAGCTTACAGTCTAAAATGAGGAGACACACATGGAGAAGGGGATGGGTTGAAAAGGAGAAACAAGAAAACTCAGGCACCAGTTCTTAATGTTATAAGGTTCTTAGAATGACCAGCAGGAATGGATGTGAAAGAGAGGAGAACCAAAAATTGTTGGTCTCCCAGCTGAGTCAACGGAGTGTCTCTCCTCTTCTACAGAGTGATGGAATGACTGCTAGGCGACAGCAGAGAGGCAAAGCCCAATGAAGCATTTCTTTCATACCGGGTTGTACCTGTCTCTTTCTTGTCAGCTCTTTGGAAAGTCACAGGTTAGTAATAGTGTGTAAAAAGCAATAAAAATGGAAACAAAAAATAATAATACCCAAACACTTTTTTTAAAAAAAGTGCAATACAGAAGGAAAGCAAACGCAGCCTACATTAGTCTTTAGGTGCATCTGATTCCTCAAAGATTTAACCTAAAGACTTAAAGGCAGGGGCTGAGACCTGACGCAAGACAGCTCTTAGCAACTAATATGCTGTCACAGCCTTCCCTAACCTGGTGCCCTCAAGACGTGTTGGGCTGCTACTCCCATAACCCCCCAGCCAGTCATATTGGCTGGGGGATTATGGGAGTTGCAGTCCACCACGTCTGGAGGGCAAAAGGTTGGGGTACGGTTGCACTATCAAAAGGTTAAGACGACCTGCCCAAAACATCCCCAAGAGACAACACGGGGTCACGGGGTGATTCGTCTAGCGGCAGGTGCCAGAGAATAAGTTCTGACAGGCGCGAGATAAGCGGGCAGGCTTCGCACAGCCACGAATCCCCGCGAAGGAGCTCCCTGCGCCTTGACCGGAGTGGCGAAGAATAAGGGGGGGGGCGGCAGCAACGGCCTCTCCCCGCACGCCCCGGGAGAGACTGGAGGGCGCTCCCTCCCTCCCAACCGGACTGCGAGAGAGGCGCCTCCCTCCGACACTCACCGGCCTCCCCGCTCCTGTCAGCCTCTTCAGGGTCGCAGCGACGGTGGCCGCGGCGGCAGTCCTGCGGGGGAAGAAGCCCCGGTGGAGCAGAGACATCCTTAGCGCAGGCGACCCACACAGCTCCGCCCCCCGGCAGGGGCCGGCCGGCCGCTGAAATTCTCCTCAGGACGAAATCGCTCAATCGAAGAACTCAGCCACTTGTCTCCCTTGACTGCCGGGCAAAAAAAAAAAGGCGTTGCTCGGCGATCGATTGGTCTCGCCTCCGGTCAGAAACTGACCCGGGCGCGCTGACGCGTCGCGGGGAGTACAAGGCCGTGATGACGCAAGACGCGCTTCCTTTCCGCCTCCCTGTTCGCCAGAAGGTGAGGGCTCGGTCTCTCCTTTTTGCGAGTTGACGGGGGAATCCAGTTCCATCCGGGACGCGGGGGGCGCCTGGTGTCTTGAACGCCCCGCGACGGCCACAGGCAGGAATCTACGTAGGGAACGCGGATAGCTCCAGGGTGGTGGGCGCGGCTGGGCTGTGGAGGGAGAGATCCAGAAGTGCCCCCCCCGTCCCCCATACTGAAGAGGGATGCGCGCGCCCCAGCTCCGTGTGCGCCTGCGTGAGCTGACCTGCCCGGTGTGGGGCGCCGCTTGCACCCGGGCCCCGACACCCATTGAGCTGGGTGTTCCGTGCTTCATTCTGTCTGAGTGAAAGGAGGCCGGGGCTGCGCTGTGAATCGGCCGCGTTTTCTTACTGTCGCGTGGTCTGAATGTGGCTGACGTCTAATTGTGAAGCCAGCGAAGAAATTATTTCAGTCCAAGGCTGCATTAACGTCTATGCCAAATCGGCAAAAGGTGTAAGAGCAGGCAGTCTGGCAGTATCAAGATATATTGGACTACAACCCCCCTCATCCTCAGCCAGCGTGGTCAGTGGTTAGGGATTATGGGAGTTGTCGCCTAAAAACTCTGGAAAGCACCAGGCTGCCTTCCCCCCAATTTAGGGACTCTGCTGTGACATGATTTCTTGAGGAACAGAATGCTGTTTATAATACAGAATGGTGGAATCGATGGTATAGGATCAAGTCCGTGGTGATGACAGTGGTTATGCCTGTGTGTGTCAATGGTACCAGAGGAAAGGGTGTGGACTAAGTGTTAGAAATCTTATGTGGGTTAATGCACTTGAGCTTAACATAGTTTTGCAGTGCAACCCTATGCATGTTTAGACAGAAAAAAGCCCTACAACTCCCAGCACTCCCCAGCTAGTCATGTAGGCTGTAGGATTTCTTTCTGTTTAAACGGGCATAGGGTTGCATCCTTAATCATCCTACTTGAGCATCTACATTTGAGTTTAAAATGCCCCTTATCTTGTGCCAAGGCTTTATCCTGGCTGTAGTTCGTTGAAAAGCATATAGTACAAACCCGATGGGTATCCTATTACTACCGTTGGTTCTCTTTTTGCTTTTTCTGATAGATTTAAAATGAAGACCATCCTTAGCAACCAGACTGTCGACATCCCCGAGAAAGGTAAGTGTGTCTGCTGGGGTATCTATATTTAAAAAAGAGAAAAGCTTTTAAAAAGGTTTCAGTATTCCTGTCAGATGTTATCTCTGGGTGCTGCACTAAGGTGTTCCTGTTTCTTTCCATAGTTGATATTGCTCTGAAAGGGCGGACAGTTATTGTCAAAGGCCCTAGAGGAACCCTGCGAAGAGACTTCAACCACATCAATGTGGAGCTCTCCCTCTTGGGAAAGAAACGCAAGAAGGTGAGCAATATGTGGATGTTTTGAGGGTTATACGTTTCTTATCTGTCTCTGTTGATGGGAAGGGCATTGGCCCTGTGTCAGGTTTTCAGATTCTTTCTCAGCGTTCTCCATCAGCCGTAGTTTTCTTCAGCTCTGTGGCTGGCACCACACATTTGCCACTACGCTCAGGTCTAGGAACCTGGGTCTTTGTTGAGCAGTTGCAAAATAGTGAGACGAGGGGGCAATTTGTATTGGGAAAGCAGTGGGTAGGAGGGGGAACTTAATCCTTCCCTGCCAGCAGGTTTTCTTTGCAACCCTCTCTCCCCAGCTGCTTTTCTCTGTGATGCAACAAATATGGATATGGAAGAGTGGGGAGGAGTTGCATAGAAAGCCTGGCATGGAGGAGAAGGGTTTAGCACTTACCTGCTGCAACTGTCCCCTCACCTTGCTGCTTTTTAACTATTCAGAGCAGAGGTGGGCTTGCTGAACATGTATTTTTGGCCCCATGTTGGACTTTTTTTTTAGTTAAGCATGAGTCTAAGGAGGCTTTTGAGTCACTTTGTGCTTTTTCACTGTTAAGTGAATTTCTGTTGCTAAATGATGTGAAGCAGTCTGCCTTGAGTAATAAGATTTTGTAGGACTTAACTCATTGCAGTCTCCATCTCTGTGTGTAATTCAGTAAGAGACATGGGGGAGGTCTAAGGCTGCTTCTGTATTACAATAGAGTGCAGTAAAAAGTAGCAAACTATATCAAGGTAGTTGGTACCTGATAGTTCTTTACCTGAAAGACCACCGTCTTGCTTATGAGCCTGCCTGCGTCTTAAGATCTTTGGGAGATACCCTTCTTTCAAGACAGCTGCCTTCAGAGGAGCATTTGGTGGCAATGCAAGAGAGGGCCTTCTTGGTGGCTGCTCCCAGGCTGTGGATCTCCCTGCTGGGGCGGGCTAGGGCTGCTCTCTCTGTACTGTCCTTGTGTTGGCAGGCAAAGATCTTTTTATTCAAGGAGGCTTTTGGCGTGTAACATGTCTTTTGGGTTGGGTGCTGTTTTTATTCTGTTGTGTTTTTAATTGTGTTTTAATGCATTTGTTTTATTCTTTTAATGAAGTTTTGTTTTTGATTGTAAGCTGCCTCCAGTGCTTTTTTCTTGGTAGAAAGGTGGGGTACAAATCAAATAAATGCTGGTTCTACTAGAGATATGCTTCTTGCTGGCCAGCTCCTATATTTAAAATCTATGTGAATTTCTCCATCTTAATTAAAGAAAAAGCCAAGCCCTTGATTAGCTTTATCAAATGCCAAAGGTATTTTGTGTCTGTGGATTATTGTTTACTGAATTTTATGTTTTAGTGTACTTAGTGGGCCACAGCTCTTAGCAGTGTATGTACAAATCCCTTTTCAGAATGTTGGAATACCTGTACTTTACACCTATTCTGGATAAGATTTCCAGTATTGGGCTTCAGTCTTTCTAGATCCATGACCCACTTTAATCCCAACCTACAACCTGGGGCTACCTTCTAATGCTGTGTTATGTATATTCCTACCTTTACTGTAACTGCATAGAGCTTTTCTGTCTTTTTATCTATTAGTTTTTCTCCAAAAAATGATTGTGGCACTGTCTGGATGGAACCCCAAACAGGAGCACTCTGCACTCAACATTTTGTTGCAGGTCCCACTTGGGTAGCTGAATATACACAGAATAAACATGTAATTGAGATATGAGCTGCCCTTTCCCACAACAGTTAAAAGTGTTAGAAAAGGAACTGTGAACTGGTTCATGTAAGACATTCTCTTCTCCACAAAATCAGTCCTGACCATCCTTGGAACGGTATCCCTGTGGATAGTGCAATGGGTGAACTAAGTGTACAGGTGGCATACCACTGGCAGCAATTCCTGTGTTGCAGTAGCTTGAAAAGTGTCAATTGCAGAAATTGCTGCTGTCCAACAGCTGGGTGTATCTTGTACTTATTACATTTATCTTCGTGTACTCAAGATAACATCATAATATTGATGATTGGGATAATGCAAGTAGAGCGTTAATGTCTTGTGTGAACGAGTCCTCTTTTTATCTGAAATGGTAATGTTTTGTTTCAAGCATATATTGTCAGTGTGTCGGGGTTGTATTTGTTCAAATCTGCATGTAGCAATGCGGTGGCTTGCTTTGGGACCACAGAAGCACCTTCTGGCCTGTACCACCAGTCAGAGGAACTGCTGGGTCAATTGCAGAAGTTCTGTCCAAGCAAGACCACCAGCAAAGGAAGATTAGCCTGGCCCCAACTGGATATAAGTGTCTGTTTATAACTCACCACTTTGTTCTGGCATTGTCAAACTGATCTTCTTCCCTTTCCCTTCCCTTGTATGTATTATTTTCTTAGTTTGTGATTCTGAGGGAATAGCATGTTTCACATTTTTTATTGACGTGAGCCACTTTTGGGAGACAATATTTGTTTGAGAAGCAGAATAAAGATAACATTGAAATAATCAATAAATCAGTAGTGTTGGTTAATTAGAAATATACTTAGAGCTGCTGGTATGGTAATTCATTAACCTAGTAAAACTTTTGATGCTTGTACTGTTTTAAGGGGAATGTTTCATCATAAATTGGAAATGAACAACATGTGTTTTTATGTGCTTAAAATTTTCATAGCTGCGTGTTGACAAGTGGTGGGGTAACAGAAAGGAGCTGGCAACAGTCCGAACAATTTGCAGTCATGTGCAAAACATGATCAAGGGTGTCACATTGGTAAGTCTTGACTTAGGACAGAGCTAAAAATGCAATGAATATTAATACAACAAACTTCATCCTTGCAGTTTTCAGCTGCATTACTTTAAATGTGCCATATGGTGTGTAAGGCACCTTCTGCCTTTAATTTGCAGTGAAAAACATTTAAGATATTAAATTTACTATATACATATTTTTTGTTTATTTTGGTTTGATTTAAATGATTTCAGGGCTTTCGCTACAAGATGAGGTCTGTGTATGCCCACTTCCCCATCAATGTGGTTATACAGGAGAATGGCTCACTAGTGGAAATCCGTAACTTTCTTGGGGAGAAATATATCCGTCGAGTGCGCATGAGGCCTGGTAAGGAGCTGGTTAGCACAGTGGTATTCATTACTTCACTTGAGATGTGGGGGAAACGGGACGGGGTAGTCACAGTTATATATTGCTTCAGTGGAATCCTATAATGTTCTTTGAAAACCTGTATTTTTCCATGAATGGAAAACACACTTATATACACACTTATACAATGTGCATATCATGATAGTTACACTGAAAAAAAAGAGTTGAAAAGACCCAAAAAGAATCTGTAGTATTTGTCTTGTAACTCTAGATTACCCCAAGCTTTTGAGATAAAGTATTAAAACTACAAAATTCATATGTGCTGCTAACCTATAAAAATAAGATCATACAGTCCTGTTAAAATGCGAATAAGATTAATATCCCCCAGTACTGGTTTAATTTCAGCTACAAAAAAAGTCAGACTAATGGGAAGGTTTTTACAACAATGCTCTGGCTTGGATGTTGTGTGTTTTCAAGGGAAGGAAGCAGCCTTCTTCCTGTTAATTTAGGAATTCCATGTACCAGTGGAATGGTCAAGATGGTGCTCGTAATCTTGGGGGTTTAATAGCATTCTTCCTGAGCTTTAGCTTTTAACGAGTACTTAAAGGCCAGGCCCGTGTGTCCAAGTCTATACTGAAGAGGGGTTGCACCCATTTCATCAGATGAAATGGAGTTTTCCTGCCCCTGTCCTAGAGATGTGAAGGGCCACAGGGAGGAACTCCTTCATTTTCCTATTACATGCACACACGCGCACACACCCCTTTCACATCTCTAGGCAACCTAAAGTCAAAGGCACAATAATAAGTAATATCCAAGGCTGCAAATGTGATGGCTAAATAATCAGTGAGTGTTCAGTTCCCTCAGGTCACAAGACCAGTTGATCCTTAGTACTTCCGTCTCTGTGGATAGAATGAAACTTTTAAGAATAAGGGATGTGGATTAGATAGTTGTATTCAGCTATAGATATGTCAGATGTATTTTTTCTTTTAATAATAAGCTTTTTTAAGATGAGCTTTTGTGACTAAACAGAAACATCCTTTTCTTACCTCTGTTTTAGGTGTCAATTGTGCAGTATCTCAAGCCCAGAAGGATGAGTTGATCCTTGAAGGAAATGACATTGAACTGGTATCTAACTCTGGTATGTCAGCTAATCATTGGATTATGGAAATTATGGTGTTACATTGATGTGGGTATAAGCACACAACAATTGCTATTTAATTCAACTTGCATTATATGTATATCATCCCAAACATCTGAAAACAGTTATTTTAAATTATTTCAAAAATTAAGAGAAACTTTTTTCCTGCATTGTGTTTCGTAATACTGCAAACAATGTTAGTCTGTTGCTGTTGCTTCTTCAGCTGTAGATACCTGTATTAAACACTGGAATGGGACTAGGAGAGTTTGATTTGGCAGTGGAACTACCTAATTTGATTTGAGGTGGCAGAATCTGGCCCAGTTCTCATTAAATTGCTTTGTTAGATTAAGGTAGGGAGAATATTTTTTATAGATATTTTTAAGAATATCTAACTTAAAATACCTTGTTTTGTTTATAGCTGCCTTGATCCAGCAGGCTACCACAGTCAAGAATAAAGATATCAGAAAGTTCTTGGATGGCATCTATGTTTCTGAGAAGGGAACAGTACAACAGGCAGATGAGTAAAACTAGAGGGTTAGTGAGTGTTCTTTTCACATGAATGTACAGTGTCTTACATAAGAGGCGGAGATTCTCCTGGTTGACTGGAGGAGGAGTGCTTTTCAGTGGAAGATTTTTGGTATCCAAAATATTGGGTGCAGTGGTGTTAGTGTAAGAGATCTATGACCTACGAAATTGCTAGTTCAAATCCTGTCTCCGCCATTGACGTCTAAAGTGCTATATGTTATGGGGTTACACTATAAGGACTGGCTTGGAATTATGTGTTCTGCAGAATGCTTTATGTCCTGAACCAGAGTAACAATAAAAAGGAAGGAAAAAAGAATCAAAATACAGAATTAACATCTTTAAAATAAAATTATACCAATAAAACTGGCTGGCTAGTCAGGGAAGGCTTATCTGCCTTGGCTAATTTCAGAAGGTTTATCCAGTATGGAAATGTATCACTCAGCTGCTATTTGGTGGAAGTAGTGGTCAAAGCACTTTTCCAGCTTACCATCTAAACTGATCTCTGTCTTGTAGGATCCTGAAAATGATATTGATCTTCTGCCAAACTATTCAGTAGGGGGGAAAAATGCTCTGACAGGCTCCTCCAACCTGATGCTGTCCAGATGTGTTGGGATTGCAACTCCTATTGTCCCTAGCCAGTATGGCTGTTGGCCAGCTGGCTGGGGATGATGGGAGTTTTAGTCCAACAGATCTGGAGGGAACCAGGTTGGGGAAGACTGCTCTATAGTCTGGAGCATACAGTTGAATTACGATTTGTAGCAGCAACTTCCTACATTTAAACATCTGACCGGGTTCACATGATCACCGCAGCCACTGTGGCTTATTTAAGCCATGATAGGTTGCAGTCCATGCCAGCAGCCATGTTGAATATTTAACTCCCTGGAGGGTGGGTTGCCATGGTTTGTTGCATCATCTGAACCTGGGCAGCAGGGGTTGTTTGAGGGTTAAACAACCCTCAACCCATGGTCTGCATTTGGATGACATGACAAACCATGGCAACCCCTGCTGGAGGTTGGATATTCAAAATGGCTGCCAATATGTGCTGCAACCCACTGTGGCTTAAATAAGCCACAGTGGGCTGTGGTGATAGTGCAAACTGGGCCTCTGTGTGGTTCAGCCACTATCACTATAAAATGGATACATTCTCAAGCCAGCCTTGGTGAAAAGGGAGAAGTAAGGAGTCCAGACCATCTGAATTTGGAAGGTTGATTCTTAGTTCTGAAAGGCTTGCTAGAAAAATGAAATATCCAATAACTTCAACTTTTGGCAGAAGTATGTTGCTGATTATGAGATATTTCTCATAATGAGCAACATTTTGTTGTTCTTCAGTCGTTCAGTCGTGTCCGACTCTTCGTGACCCCATGGACCATAGCACGCCAGGCCTTCCTGTCCTGCGCTCTCTCCCGGAGCGTGCTCAAGTTCATATTCATTGCATCCGTGATGCTATCTAGCCATCTCATCCTCTGCCGTCCCCTTCTCCTTTTGCCTTCAGTCTTTCCCAGCATCAGGGTCTTTTCCAGGGAGTTTTCTCTTCGCATTAGGTGGCCAAAATATTGGAGCTTCAGCTTCATTATCTGTCCTTCCAATGAGCACTCAGGGTTGATTTCCTTTAGGATGGACTGATTTGACCTCCTTGCAGTCCAGGGCACTCGTAAGAGTCTTCTCCAGCACCACAGTTCGAAAGCATCAATTCTTCGGCGCTCAGCCTTCCTTATAGTCCAGCTCTCACAGCCATACATTACTACTGGGAAAACCATAGCTTTGATTAGACGGACCTTTGTCGGCAAGGTGATGTCTCTGCTTCTTACTATGGTGTCTAGGTTGGCCATAGCTTTCCTCCCAAGGAGCAAGCGTCTTTTAATTTCATGGCTACAGTCACCGTCTGCGGTGATCTTGGAACCCAAGAAAGTAAAATCTGTCACTGCTTCCATTTCTTCCCCTTCCATATGCCAGGAAGTGATGGGGCCAGATGCCATGATCTTAGTTTTTTTAATGTTGAGTTTCAAACCAGCTTTTGCACTCTCCTCTTTCATCCTCAACAAGAGGCTCTTTAGATCCTCTTCGCTTTCTGCCATTAGGGTGGTATCGTCTGCATATCGGAGGTTGTTGATAATTCTCCCAGCAATCTTAATTCCGACCTCTGATTCATCCAACCCAGCATTTCTCATGATGTACTCTGCATATAAGTTAAATAAGCAGGGTGACAATATGCAGCCTTGTCGTACTCCTTTCCCAATTTTGAACCAATCGGTTGTTCCATGTCTGGTTCTTACTGTTGCTTCTTGACCCTCGTACAGGTTTCTCAGGAGACAGGTAAGGTGGTCTGGTACTCCCATCACTTTAAGAATTTGCCACAGTTTGTTGTGATCCACACAATCAAAGGCTTTAGCGTAGTCAATGAAGCAGAAATAGACGTTTTTCTGGAATTCTCTTGCTTTCTCCATGATGCAGCGAATGTTGGCGATTTGATCTCTAGTTCCTCTGCCTCTTCGAAACCCAGCTTGTACTTCCGGTAATTCTCGGTTCGCATACTGCTGAAGCCTAGCTTGTAGGATTTTGAGCATCACCTTGCTGGCATGTGAAATGAGCGCAATTGTGCGGTAGTTTGAACACTCTTTGGCGTTGCCCTTCTTTGGAATTGGAATGTAAACTGACCTTTTCCAGTCTTGTGGCCACTGTTGAGTGTTCCAGATTTGTTGGCATATTGAATGCAGCACTTTAACAGCATCATCTTTTAGGATTTTAAATAACTCGGCTGGAATACTGTCATCTCCGCTAGCTTTGTTGTTACTAATGCTTCCTAAGGCCCACTTGACTTCACTCTCGAGGATGTCCAGCTCAAGTTCAGTGACTGCACTATCATGGCTATCCGGGACATTCAGATCTTTCCTGTATAGTTCTTCTGTGTATTCTTGCCACCTCTTCTTAATCTCATCTGCTTCTGTTAGGTCCCTGCCGCCTTTGTCCTTTATCATGCCCGTCTTTGCACAAAACATTCCCTTGAGATCTCCGATTTTCTTGAAGAGATCTCTAGTCTTTCCCATTCTGTTGTTTTCCTCGATTTCTTTGCATTGTTCATTTAAGAAGGCCTTCTTGTCTCTCCTTGCTATTCTCTGGAACTCTGCATTCAGTTGGGTATATCTTCCCCTTTCTCCCTTGCTTTTCGCTTCCCTTCTTTCGTGAGCTACTTGTAAAGCCTCATCAGACAGCCACTTGGCTTTCTTGCATTTCTTTTTCTTTGGGATGGATTTCGTTGCTGCCTCCTGAACAATGTTACGGACCTCCGTCCATAGTTCCTCAGGCACTCTGTCTATCAGGTCTAATCCCTGAAATCTATTCCTCACCTCCACTGTATATTCATCAGGGATATGATTTAGGTCATACCTGAACGGTTTAGTGGTTTTCCCGACGTTCTTCAATTTAAGCCGAAATTTTGCAAGAAGCAGCTTCTGCCAAAAGATGAAATTACTGGATATTTCATTTTTCTAGCAAACTTTTCAGAACTAAGAATCAACCTTCCAAATTCAGATAGTCTGGAATCCTTACCTCTCCCCATACTTGTGATCTTTTTTTTTTTTTTTCCCTTTGGTTATATTTTTTGTGTTCTCTCAGATGCTTTTTCTCCCCACTCCAGCCAGAGCCCCCCAGACAATTAAAATAAAACAACAACCTTCCCACAAGGAATAGGAATGTGCATTAATCACACGTGTAACTTGGTTGCAGAGTGTGTTTGTGTGTGTGTTTAACCCTGTCCTGTAGACACAGTCTTGAAATACTTCCATGCATCTGAGGCATATACTTCAAATATTTGAGACATCTGAAAAGTGCATTGCCTGGGAGTCTTCTTTGCCTTGAGTATTGCCAGTTTTTCTAAGCTGTCTGCAGGACCTCTTTAAAGACTTTGAGAAGCCTAGGGCTGAATGTTCATTTGAACTCTCCCTTTCCTCCTTAAAGTACAGTTTACTAATGTCTGCATGTGTGGGGCTCAGGGCAATTGCCTCTGCTCCCCCAGAGGTCCTAGTTTTGCACCGAGTAATAACACTTCTATACATTTAATGACTGCACGAATCAGTAATATTTGTGATGTGAGCTTTCTGTAATATAGAATGTGAAGAAATGCATGCACTGTTTTCCATATGCTGTTATGCCATTGGTTATTTAATGATTGAAAAAGAGTAGTCAAAAACCGCAGACTTGCAAATTGGGAGTCAGCTTCGGAACCGTGTTCTCTGTCCTGCTCTCTGCAAAACAATACTTCTCCCTTTGTAGTGTTAACCATGGTTTCGCGTTACATGTGTACTGAACCAAGCTGTGGCTCTTCCATAAACTAGAGTTAAAACCATGTTTTGAAGGAGTTTGCAAACAGATTGCAGGAGATCCTGATTGGTGTTATCCTTGCTATGCGTTGGTGCATACGTAACACTAATGCCAGGAAGAGGGGGTGGACATTGCTCCAGAGAAGGGCAAGGGAGCAGTGCATTTCCAAAGCTGGCTTCTCATTCCAGAATCATGGCTTTGAGGAAGCCAGATAGTCTTCACGTTTTGGATTGGCTGTTTTAAAGGTAGATCTTCACTCGGCCTAAGTAATTTTCTTCAAAGCCTATACTTTTGTCTCCTACAATCAGGCTGAAGACTAAGTTAGAAGTGCAGCAATTCAAAATCTTACGTTGCATTCAACTTGAATTCTTGATGCAAAAACTCAGTGTTCTCCACTATTTAGATATTTTGTAACTTAAATGGAAACCTGTCACGTTGTTTTGGAAGTGTTTATAAGGAGATAGCAATTACTGTAAAATGTAGATTCATGGTATTTTATCTGTTTTTACTAATCTAATTTATTTCATAGTTTTAGATCCTGAAATGGCAACCCAGGCACAGGACACTTCTAATCTTCAACCCAGTTGGCTGTATAAACTGAACAGTTTGATATTGTTTGGAGAAATAAAACTATTATCTTTCAATATGCTGTATTTTGTGATTGAGCCAGTTCTAACACTTTTGTTTACGTCATTAATACTAAATACCGGATGAAACTTATTCTAGAAAAGGAATCTAAAAAGTGTAAATACTGTGAAGAGTAGTCTTTTCATTTCTCCTTTTCTCATATAAACACTGCTAGTGAACATCTTCAGGTGTACAGATTACCTTTCAGAGTCTCTCATGGACTTTGCAATCCAACGGAATCCCTAATATCTACCTGCAACCAATTTGAAAACTGGCAGGAGAAGAATAGAATACTGTTAAGTAGAAGTTATAACCTTGATTTAGGGTGAAGGAAAGGTCGCCAAGGCAGACAAACAAAATATGGTCTGTTAGACTTCAGCATTTTGTTTACCGGATCAGTGTATTTATTAAAAACCTATATGCCCTGCCTTTCTCCATTGAAGCACCCAAGGTGGCTTACAGTATAAATGAAATACAATCAAAAGTCCACACAGGAGATTCAGTTGCAACAATTACATCAATCACAGCCAGTCACATCTTTCCTTGGAGTCTGTCACAGTGACCAAATGGACACCCCTTAGGGTGATGCTGCATGATCCCAGTTGAGTGTAACGAAGTAGAGTGAGTACAAAGACATAACACCAGTCATTTAATACTTACACAGCATAGTTATGTCCTTAAGATTTTTTTAATGCACTCTAGCAACCTCCCTAAAATAAAAGTTTCAGTTCACTTGGAGTGTTCTTGGTGGGCAGTGTGTACTGAGCCTTTCTTATCAACTCTGTTTTGGGCAGAAAAATATTTCAGACAACTGAAGTGTGATTTGTACCAGTCAAGATACTGTCCCCTACATGAGAGGACTGATTATGAACAAGATGAAGTTCTGTAACCAAGTGCTGTAGTTTGGCTAACAGTGGCAAAGAATTGTGTGATTAGGGTAGTGCTGCATGACAATTTGTTGGGAGTTGGAAGATCCAGGCTCTAGCATATAAAAAGGACTGCCAAAAATACTTTAAAATGTTAAGGAAGAACTCTGGACTTGTCACAATAATGGACTTGTTGAATAATTTTAGAACAAAGAGGCTAGTTTAGGAATAACCTCTCAGTTTAACGCCAAAAACTACTCTTTATTTTCAGAGAAGAGCTCTGAAAAATGGTTCTATTTGGTCAGAAGACAAAAATGGCTTTGGAGGTTGCTGTTTTTGCAACTTTTTTACAATGCTGGCATTTTATACAAGATGAGAGTTAAACAATACTGATTTTAACAATGTAAAAGCCCAACGGCCCACTTGAAGAATTGGGGGTGGGGTGCAAGGCTGACAGCTGAACCAACATTGAACTTGCTCATATGTCTGTCATGCAAATTAATAAGTGCATGTATTAAATGTTACATCTGTCCTAGGTATTTCAAGTCTAGTTATGCAATATGTGCCTTTCAAGATTTTAAAAAGACATTGAAAAAGCATGTTGGCAGTTCTGAGTGGAAAATAAAATGGACGCATTTCTGCAGCTTGCGAAAATGACTTTAATAGGTAAAGTGCAATACTAAAGAGTTGCAGATTCAGAGGATTGCCTGTTGGCACTGAAGATTTTAACCTGGATACAGAATTGTGTGATTTGCACACTTTGAATAAATACGTTACTATAAAGTTCATCTATTACAGATCATGTCTCCTCCGCCCCCCCATAACTGGGATGTGTATAAGCCTTGAGCCAATAGAAAAAGCAGTTGTATTTGTGCTGCTTTGGTCCTAAACAGCATGGAGTGTCATCCAACTTTTAAATAATGTTCCTTTGAAAAAATACAGTGATGCTTTCTGTATTTGTTTACATCCACTGAAGTCCTAGAACTAGGAAAGTATAGCAGCACAAATAGGCCAATATATTTGAAGCTTACTAGAGAAATATAGTAGCTCATGTTTCTATAATATGGTTCTGCCCTGGGAATATGTGTACTTCCCATTAATAAAGGTTTTTTTCCTGGTTCCAGCAATTTCTAATATGGTCTCCATAACTGTTAACCCTACCATTCTAAAACCCAGACAGGGCCCTGCAATCTTTGATCTTAATTCTTCTAGTTCCCATATCCAACTGCCTGTTAAATTTCTTTCCGACCAACCTACACATCCTTGCTTTGAGCCACCTCTTTTTTTTGATTCCTTCGATTGCTGCCCCTTTTCAGGAGGTACTAAATTTCGGCCCCGCTTCCCAAATTACAGCCTGTGTTTGATGCAGAAGCTGTGGTGACCACATGCTGTTAAAGAGCTGTTGCTTTTGAGCAGGGGTGGGGAAGATCAAGCCCAGGATCCCAGTCCAGCCCTCCAGAGGGCCCCTCCCCCCTTCCTCCAGCCACCAATTCTTTGGTGGTTTCCTGGCTTTTGGCTATTTTTTCCCCATTTCTAAAAAGGTGAAATGCCTCTCCAAAGGCTTAGCTAGTGGCAGTAAGAGCTTTAAGCCACGATATGCTGGTATTTTTGGCCTCACCTGTGGCTTCACCCCCCTCCCCCACCCAGTCTCTCTGAAACTGAATTCAGCCCTTGGGCTGAAAGAGGTTTAACACCCTCCTTTAGATAAATGTTTCATTCCTCGCATTCATGCAGATGTTAGCATTTCTTTTACAACTGTGAGGACTAGAACCCTTCTCCTGAATTAACATTTAAATTATCCATTGCATAATATTGCCATTTGCCTAGATGAAACTTTCAGTTTTCTGGGGACAAATTGGCAGTTGAGTATTTGTATGTGATACTCACGAGTCTTGGAAGCGAGATTCAGATCTTTGGCTCGTAAGAAATATTAATTGGATTAATTTAACAAAAATAAAAATAAAGGATGGTCTAAATGTTTCACCTGCAAACTGCAACAGATGTAGGCATAGCTTAACTCCATAAATCTGAAGACATATCTATCAAAGTGCAGACATACTTAAATCTTCATGTCTTTTTCGAGTCAAACAAATTAAATGATTAGTCCCGGCAACACAAAGGAAGCATTTTGGTTTGAAATATAATTAAAATAATTTAACTCTTTTAAACTAACACCATTTCTTTTTCCTTATATAGGCATATATCTGTCCCTAAGGGCTTGTTCTCATCCTGAGATATCCAGGCATGATAGCAGTTCAATTTGCATCAATCTGAAAGGCTAATTTGAGGCTGAAAAAAAAGTTAAAGGTGGGGCCCTGTATATCTGGGCAACTTTTCCTCACGTCTTGTCTTCTCATGCTAGATGACAGTATAAATAGGCAAGAGGCTCAGAGTTCTAAGAGTGACTTCATGGTTAACGAAGTAACTAAACATCTTGGGATTCCCTGGCTGTAAACATGAAATTATGACTCCAGATAATTCCGATTTTCGGATCATATCAAGCTGTGGGTTGGATCCAATGGTGACAGCAGAATGCCAGAGGAATGGACACCACTGGTGGATCAAATTCCTACTACCCCCTGCAGCCTCCCCCATAGCACCCTCTCCCATGGGACCCTTTTATGCCCTGGAGAGTTTAGTGATCCTCTGAAACAGATTTGGGGGGCTGCGGGGGGAAATGAAATTCCCATTGCATAAGTGTAAGTCTGCTCATGTAATGTTGGATTTAACCTGATACGTATGTTTTATAAAAACCCTGGTACACATAACTGGAGTGACTTGGGAGTGTTTCCAACAATTTCTCACCCTTGCTGTTAACATACATACAGAATGGATCTATATCTGGTTGACCTTCATATGTCTAGTTTTAACAGGAACACAGATGTACTGGAAGTTCTTTGACCAATACCATTTTCTCCTTTTTCTTTTATGAAAAATAATAATACTTAAAAGCAAGATGAGAGTAGAGAAAAGGCAGCATCCAAAGAACATTAGTGGCTTTTTCTGCTTTAGAAATAGGCAAAGAGTACAGGGTGCTTTTTCTTTTAGTTGACTACACAAGTTACTTGTAGGCTCCAAGGGAAAGCCGCTGTTGCTAATCAGGTGGTTGTAGTATTGGACAGAAGCCTTGGCTTTGGATTCGGAGGTGAAGAATCCAAGTCTGGGTTTGGATATTTCATCAGTCAGTTTAAATGCAAAATAGCCTCTAACTTTGACTTTGTCGATATGATAAGCTGAAAATTTAAGAAGTAGATGTTAATTATTAAAACAGTGCCATTCTACAGTCTGAACTGAAAAGTTATTTTATATATTTGCAAACAAATATGATTTACTTATGATCATTCCTTTTTACCCGTGCCTTCCCACTTCTTCTGTTTTGTTTTTACTGTGCTTCATCCTTTCTTCAGCTCCCTCTGTCTCCCATTGTTGAAATGTAAATTGTAAGTTTCTTGGGGCAGAGATCTCTTTTCATTTACAGCAGGGATGCAAAAACCATGGGCTGTGAGCTGCTACAGGCTGCCCCCCCACGCCCCCCTTTCAGAACAAACCCAGGAAAAAAAGAAAAACACTTTAGGAATAGGCTGTATGGTTCCTGCAATAGAAGTCTCATTCCTAGAGCATCCCCAGAGCATACTAGGAAGCTGTATCCAAAGGTTTCTGCCTGCTTCTTAGGATGGTCTAGCATCAGGGCTTCTATGGCAGGAACCAAAGAGCTTGTTCCTAGAGGGTTTTTTTTTTAAATTATTATTTGCAGAGCTGGGGGTTTTGAAAAAGCTCCAGGTAACAGAGTGCAAGATGTCAGGAACTTTCAGCAAGAGAATGGATTAGAGCTATGAATAGGAGCCAGGATTCCTGGATGGCTGGGCAGTTTGAGAACTGAGGTTTCTGGGAAGAGTGATTTTATCTGATCAGAGTAAATGCCAGGCCTCTGAAATGCTCTCAGGCAGGATTTGGATTTGAATGAGGGGTGTGCGTGCGTGCACGTGTGGGAGAAATGTTCTGTTTGTATGTTAATGTGTGTACATACGTGCATGAGTGGCCTCAGCGGACACCCAGTGTGGCTCTCAAGGCCAAAATAGGTTGTGCACCCCTGATTTACAGTTTCATATAGTTTTCCATGGTGCTGTACTACTGATAAATTATACTGCATGCATTTATATCCCACTTTTCATTCAAGAAGCTCAGGATAGCATACATGGGGGGAGGGTTGTCTGTTTGGCCTTCGCAATGACTCAGATGTCTTGGGTTGGTCTTAGTCTTTGCAAGGAGCAGATTGTAGTAAACCTCTGTGTGGACTGTACCACTTCATACTGCAGGTGGGGATGCACATGATGAAATGCTTCTCCAGCCCCCCCTCCCCCAAATCTGCAGAGAATATAACTAGATGTTAGAGAGAAGGGTGTTAGCCTCCCTTTCTCTCTGATACACTAGTTTTCTATGTATAGGAATCTTTTTGTTTTAAAAGGGGCATTGCATCCTTTGAGCACCCCAAGCTGCAATCTCAAGAACTAGACCAATGTTAGAAAGTTGTGGTATGGAGCTTATGAGAGTGAGCTGTAAAGTCTCCAGATTAGTTCAAATCTCACTTCAACCATAGACTCCCAAAGTGGCCTTAGACACACCATTGTTTGTTCAGCCCATGTCTCCCACATTCGATATGGGGGTAATAATGCTGGCTTACCTTACAGACTGGTGTATGGAAATATAATGGAGCACAACGAACCACTTCCACCACTTTAAAATGTGCTGGATAGATGCTAAGTTTCCCCCAACCCCCCAGAGCAGATTTGGGGGAGTCATGAAGGGCTCGGTGGGGGGGGGGGAATCCGCTGTGCTAGCAGATGATGTTCCATCAAAAGATGCACACCATTGGATTTCAGCCCAAGAGCATTTGTAGTAAAGGATTTTGAGTATGTCCTCAATATCTGTCTCTTGCAATCAACTCACCTTTTAATGCCTCCTGTACATACTTTTCAATGTAGTATTTACGAAGTCCGTCATTTTTTAAAGACTGATCATCTACCCCGCTTGCGGTGACATAGATATCGATGTCACCGTAACGGTTTTTAGTCCAGTTTAGGATTTTACGTAACCCTGAAGGCACAAGTGCTGAGCGAGATGGGGAACTGAGACAGGTGAAATCTTGCAGAAACTGAATATCCCGATCAAATTCATACCGGCTTCCTTTTTTCGACTCATGGATCACAAATCTTGTTGTGAAGTGATTCAGTGCATAGAAATCAGCTGCCCCTTTTATGAGTTTCTTCTCTTCATTCGTGAAATGTGGCAAAGAGGAACCAGAGAGGCCTTTGCTGTTCTTATAGCCAAGGTATTCTCTCATGGCTGCTGGATAATCCCCCGTCTTAAAAATTGGATCTGAAAACCAGGCTATTTCAAACTGCAGGAACCTTTCTGCAGCTTCCCAGTGGGTGTCAAGGAAAGGATTGGCAGGCTCTGCCCAATCTGAATGCAAAGACAAAGACACCTGACCATCCTGAAAGGATCGATATTGTTTATCATAGACATGCCAAGCCAAGGCATGTGCGATCAATAAATTGTGTGCCGCCTGGTAGGTGTCATTACTACTACTGTTGTAAATATCACTGAGTCGGTTGGGCTCATTTATTGTGATCCAGAATTTAACCAAGTCCCCAAGCTCCTGAAAACACATTCCTGCATAGCTTCTAAAAGCCTGGACTGTGGACTGGTTTAACCATCCGCCATTCTGAAGTAGAGGCCCAGGCAGGCCCAGAGAGCGGTGAGTTGGATAATACAAGGTGACCACAGGTTGAATGTTGAGATTAAGCATCTCACTAATCACACATCGATAGTATCGAAGGACTTGCCTATTGATGGACGACAAATCGCCACTGGGCAGAACTAGCTGCCAATTGAGCGCAAATCTGTAGTGGGTGATTTTCAGTCTAGACAAAAGCTCCAGTTGTGCTTTAATGCTGACAAAGTCTGTACATTGGGCTGGCCGGGTTTTCAGTTTCACTCCTTTCACTGGGTAGAAAAGCCCATCTCCTGTAATATTCCAGAGGTACAGGTTGGGATCGCAGAACTGTGGAGAGGAAGCTACAGATTCTGCCTGAAAATGAGAATAAAAGATTTGATTTTTACTTTAAGAAAGAATATTGGTTGATTTCCCTCACTGACAAACAGACAAATGATATAATATGTTCTTTTAAGTGATTTTATGTCTGCTACTGCCAGTACTACCAATCTAAATGGTAAACAGTGATCCAGGCTTCCCCACCCTTTAGTCACTAGGTGTCACTAGAGTATTGAGTTGCATCCAAAGGTGATTTTGTCTTGGTGGAAAGCAACAAAAAATGGGTGGGGTGGGTCTGCCATAATCACACAAATTATAGCGGCTGTGCATATGGAGGTGCTGGTTTGTATAATCTCTGATTAAACTGCTGGGTTATGTAATCTGGAGACCTGGTTTGAGGTATCACCAGTATGTAGATGACATACAGCTTACTCTTTTCTGTCAGAGACTGGGGTCGTCCTTTATCAGTGCTTGAACACAATATGGACAGGATGAGGGTGTTTAACAAACCAAGACTCAATCCAGGCAAGATGGAGATACTGTTGGTGGGTGGTTCACCCACCTGGGTGAGTGGAGTCCAACCTGTTCTGGAAGGAATAGGTTTTCAGTCTAGGGGTGTTTATTGCTCCAGCATTGTTACTAGAGGCACAAATGGCTCTGTGGTTCAAAGTGCCTTCTTATCAGCTTTAGCTGATATGCAGCTACAACTCTAGCTGGATGGAGATAGCTTGGCTACAATTACCCATGCCCTGATAACCTTCCATTTCTATTGTTGCCATGTGTTTGTATGTGGGGTTGCCTTTAAAGGTAACCTAGAAACTGGAGTTGATCAAAAATTAGGCTTGCAGGACTACTAATGGAGTTTGGACCATATTACACCTGTGTTTTATCCATTTACAGGCCCAATTTTAAGTGCTAGTTTTAACTTAACACCCTTAGGGTGCAATCCTATAGGGGTAGGTGGCCGCCTCCGAACTCAGAGGCGACTGCCTATCCAATGCAGGGCAGGAGAAGCATGGAGGGACTCATCCCCTCTGCAATTCAGCCAACCTGCATTTGCAGCTAGACAGCCAATTTTGGCTGTCTAGCCACAGGAAGGCGGAGAGGGGGAAGTGGCTGCTGGATGACACGTAGGATGTGTTGTCCCAGCACTTGCGCCTTCCCCACCCTGGAATGCTCAGTTTTCGCCACTCCGTGTTCCTCTTCCAAGCGCGGGGCCATTCTGAGCTGTCTGCAAGGCAGGACAGGAGGGGGGGAAGGTCAGTTCTCAGGGAACTGACCTTGGAGCACGGGCTCTGCAGTCGGTTCCCAGAAACCAGTGTGTCCTATGGCCGTCTATCCGCTGACTAGCAGCCATAGCATTGCTCCCTTAACGGCTTGGGACCAGGATACCTGAAAGATCCTGAAAGATCCCCTTCTCCTGTATATCCCTCCGTGTGCTCCCTCCAAGTGAGCTGAGGCAGGTGCCTGCTAGGAAGAGGGCCCTCTCGGTGGTGGTGCCCTGGCTGTGCAATAGCCTCCCTAGAGTGGCTCCCTTAGTGCCTTCTTTATGGTCTTTTTGGCACCCAGTGAATGCCTTTTTATTCATCCGGGCCTTTTGAATAACCTGTGTTTAACAAGAAGAACAAAATTCTGGACTCTTTTAACAGTTAAGTTGTGTTCTATTTATATGCTGAACTACTAATTTTGGAGTTTATTCTCCTTTGCTAAAAGGAAAGATGTTATGCTGCATTTTGCCTATTGTATTTTCATTATGGTACCTTGTTGTTTTTTTTAATATTGTATCTTATTCCCTGTTCAGAGAGAATATGCTGATGGGTGCCCGTACAAATTTGTACAGTAACAAATAATTGGTTCCCCCATGCAGAGGTGCCATCAGGGCAGAAGTCCAAGACGCCACTCAGCGGTATGAGGAGGTAACCCCAAACACAGCAGGGCTGGCTTACCACATTTTGAAGGAAGTGAAGTAAGGCCCATTGCCATCTAAAGAGGGGGCCTCCTGTAAGAACTCAAGTCCAGAGTCTAAAATTACCTAACTGCACCCCTGCCTCCATATGATCCCAGCTGGTTTGCAACCTCCCTGGTGACTGAGGTGCTACTGGGTGCATGAGACAGGCTAAAGACTGGCAGGTTGTTGAGGGTAGGGTCTGTAGACTAGCATCACAAAGGAAATGGATGCTGGGTTGTTGTTGTTGTTCAAGTTGCATGCATCTTTTTTAGGAGCGCAAACAACAGCCACAGGGGGTTAATCAGGCTTGGGAGGGCAGGCGGAATTGACTGGGGGACGGGGAAGACTCCTGTGGCATATGAGAACTGGACAATGTGTCAAACTACCCAGCAAGCAAGAGGAATGAGTCACCCAGTCTGCTGGGAGCCACAGACTGTCCGAGTGCCCAGGTGAGGACATGCTTTGCCTACAGGGATGAAAATATCTGGTGCCACCTGGGCCTAGTTACTTGGCAACAAACTTCCAAGGGGCACTGCTATTCCTCTCCCCCCGGCCACTATGGAACCAATAAAGAGGAGCAAGAGCAGCATCTGAGGAGCAGACGCACATTTTACCTCACCATCCTCCTCAGAGCCTAAAAAGAATCTTACTGTGTTTACTGTGTGTTCATTTTCAGTTATTGTCAGCTGCCTTAGAGGCACATGATCAAGCAGAAAAACCAAATAGAAATATTTTAAATAAACAAATGGCATCCTAATGGCAACAAAAACTTGGAAGGTAGTCCTCCCCAAATGAATAAATGCAACTCCCCTACTGAGCCAGTTCGTATCAGATATTTCTCTGTGTGTATATATACCTTTGCTATTCTTTCTGCTTTCTAAGTGTTCTTCATTGTTAGTGGATGTATTCATTTATTTACATTTTAAAATTCTGGGTTGTTGTTGTTTTGCAAATTAACCCTGTTAAAGTACCCTCTGCTGATCTAACAAGGTTTTCTCCCGAAACAAACAAAATATTGCATATCCCCAGACTATCTATTAGTGCAGATTGATGTCATTATTAGTATATGTACAAGCCTTGCTGAATCTGAGTTAAATGAAACAGAATTCATCATCCATTAAAAGTACATTATCTTGCTGTGCTTCTGGAGAAAAACCTTTATTGCCAAATGTAGAAATGAATATGAGAACTTGCATGAGTGCAAGACTCTTATACATGGAAGATTGTGGCAGTGGTACCATCAGGGCAAATGCTACACATTACCATCTAATGAAGGAGGAGACCATAAGACCATTAGGTCCAAAGGTTAAAATTAACTTGTTTGCATCATTGGATGTGTGTGTGCTGATTTCAGCCACTTTTCTCTTCCCTGGCTGCAGTCCCCACATCACTCCATGCACAAGTGGAAGCTGACTTACAGCAGTTGTTATTATTATTATATTTATATCCTGCCTTTTTGCCTCTTGCGAGGAGCCCTAGATGGCTTACATGGTCCTCCTCCTCTCCATTTTATCCCCACAACAGCCCTGGGGGTGCTTCCACAACAACGGAAGGAGAAGCGAATGGGGGAGTACTGTTTTTTTTTTTTTTTAAAGGAACCAGCTTTGCTGTGCTTTGGTCCATGCAGGGCTCCACGAGGGAGTGCTCCGCACCAGTAAAGATCACTTCACAGAACATACTTCCAGGTGGGGTTGGAGTGAATGTCATCTGACTGGCAGGGGCTGCTCAACCAATAAGAGACCCCCCCCTGCTCTCCCTCCTTTCCTTTGAAGGTCCAAATGCACCTGCATTTCAGGAGCAAGCCTCACTGAGCACAATGGGAGTTACTTCTGAGTAGATACTAATTGGTTTGTATAGGGACAGAAAACACACAGGAAACACCCCTTGACCAGGGTTATGGTGAAAGGCACACCCCTGGGCAGAGCTAGCATACTCACGGTAAATGCAGCGATTGGGGCACACAACAACTGTACCGGGGAGAACTTGATTTAAGGAAAAGAATTGGACTTAAGCAGTCTCAGGAAATCCAGTTTTTCCCTGATAAGCAGCTGCTGGATGCCCACAACATCATATATCCCTAATGAACTCCAAACGCAACAAGCTTAGAGTAAATCATTCATGGAGACACACGCCTGTGAGGTAGGTTAGGTTGAGAGCCAGTGAGTGGCCCAAAGTCACCCAGTGAGCTTCATGGCCAAGTGGGGACTAGAACCCAGACCTCCTGAGTTCCAGCCCAACATTCTAACCACTGCACCACACTGGCACAATGACTTTTTGTGCAAGGGGCTGTAGCAAGAAGGAGGGGGTGGGAAAGCCCTGTTGCACATGCTGAACGTCACATGCAGTTCTTTGGATCAAAGCCACTATTATCTTGGCTTTGTGGCCAATTATTCTACCACCACAGTTCCCAAAATATGATGCAGTTTTTCTTAAGGACCTATGGATGGTTGCTAGGAAAAGAATGTATCCCTCCCAAATGTTTTCCAGTCTGTGTGTGCCAAGATGCAGAATGTCAACCCAATCACTTCCATGCCTGTTGGTCCTCTTAAAGGTGCTGGGGGATCAGTGGAATGCCATGGATGCCAAAAGCTCTCAAACACAGCGCAATCCTATACATGTGTACTCAGAAGGAAGTCCCATTGAGTTCCATAGGGCTTATTCCCAGGTGGGTATAGGATTTCAGCCTAAGTCTACTAGGTTCCCATCATCCTGAACCTTAAGCTATGCTATGAGCCCAAGAGGCCCTTCTCCCTTGTGTAGCTTGTGGCTGTTCTTGCTGGGTGGTCCTGGCTGTGGTGGTGGGTTTTACCTGATGATCTCTTGGACCTTTCCAAGTTGATGATTCTATGGCTAATCCTTGGAACTATCTTCTCGGACTCTGGATGACAAGCAGCACTACCAAATATATGTGTCTTTGTTTTGTGGTTGTTAGTCTCTTAGAGGCTCAAATGGCTTTTAGCAAGTCTGCCACCCAATTCATAACTGTTGCAGTATTTAGATTTTCTTGGTGCAGAAGTTATGTTATATTGCAGAATTTTGTGATTTTCTAACGCAGAATACATACAGATCTGTCCATACTTATCCATGTGAATATGTGACATGATACACAATCAGACTGTTTCAAAGTTATTGACCTGGTTCGCTCATAACAATCCAGAATACAAGTTGAATAGGGGTTGTTGTTGAATTGTGGGTTGTCATTACATGTGAATCCTACACTATAGTTTAACTATGGATTGTTAACCACGAACAACCCAGAGTTCACAGCCAAACAACAAACCATGGATTAATAATCCATAGTTAAACCATAGGACAGAGTTTGCATGTAATGACAACCCACAATTCAATGACTTTGGGTTGTTGTTACATGCAAACCTGGCCATTGACATTATGAAAGAGCCAAACAGTCCTTTTGTAATATAATGTAATGGGACATTCTCTTCTGTCATGCAGAGTGAAGAGACGGCCCTCTCTCTAGGCTTCTGTATAGCTGGAAAAAATGAAGGAGTTTGTTTAACGAGTAATGACGGCCAGTTGATATGCCTAGAACCAGGATTGCAGGTCACGCTTCTGTATGTAACCAGATAATACGTTTGGGGTTGCATGGCCAAGGAGGGCACTGAAGGAGCAAGGGGGCAGGCCAAACCTCCTCCCTCCACTCCAGTATCCTCATTGGCTGTAAATCCCAAAAGGTAGAGATTGATTGGCTGAGGTCGCTTCCACTCTTGCTCCAAGGGAAAATGTTTAAATTAAAATGGTGCATGGCTGCAGCCTCAGCTACAACAGGGTAGCAGTGGCAGGTAGCAAGAGAGAGAGAAGGGGGTGGGGGAGAGCCACCCTGCTGCGCAACAAAATACAGTGTATCCATAAACATGCACTGAAAGGGTAAGAGGGAAATGTGTAGTTCTGCTACTCTGCAACTCCCCTGCTTATATGAATAACCCAATGACTCGCACCACTGTCTCAGGGACAAGACAGATATTACTTTGTGTCTAGCAGCTACGTTCGGTTTTCATTTTTACTCTAGAGTAGATGCAGCCCCCCCCCCCATGTGAATTCTTCCTCTAGTATGAGGGGGAGGTAGAGGGCTTTTAAGATCTAGATTGGGCCCCTTGCATCTCCTCTAGGGTGAAAATGAAAAGGAGACAGCCGCATATTTAAAGTAATGTCTCTTATGGCCCTTATATTCATGCATTTTGAAGTGTGTGTGTTATCACTCCTCAGAGGTCATTGTTTTGCCATTTCCAAGAGTAATGCATCTATAGCAGGGCTGATTCATCTAAATGAACAGAATTTATTTTTCCTCCTTCACGGACAAGCCCACAACTGCCAAGAGAAGAAGGCGGGGGAGTAAACAGACCCAGTTCATGCAATCTCTGTGGCCTGGGTTCAGATGACATGACAAGCCACGCTGGGGCGGATAATTAGGCAAATGGTGCCCAGCATGCGCTGCAGCTTAAACAAGCTCTCATGGCTTGTTTAAGCTGCAGTGATCGTGCAAACCAGGCTAGAGGCAGACATAGCCATTTCTCTTATTGTAGTGCTCCCTGCAACACAGAAATAGCTGCTTTGTCTCTGTCTACAGCCCGATTCATACATTTACTGTACAATAGGGTGGCCAGTGTAGCCCCCCAAGCCCCGGAAGACACCTTCCCCAGGGCCCTCTGAAACCTGGCAATGCCCCTGCTCATAGAGGAGTTGAGGATGTTGAATCTGTAATATTTGTTTTGGAGCTTTTGGAGAGACTGAATAAACAAAATGTCCTCAGTGAATTAATGGATCCTTAAAAGATCTGAGATGCTTACAGTTTATTATGCTTACCTTAATAACCGACTCTGTCACACCCCAGGAGAAGTCACAGGGAAACTGACCGTGCAAAGTTGTGGTAGATTCCTTCATGGGAAAGCCATTTTCCTGTATTATTTGCTTGTAATAAAATGCAGATGACTTGGGAATCCGCTCCTTTTCCTTACTATTGAAATCTACATAAAATAATCCCCGTCTGTTGTGATAACCATGTTGCCATTCAAATCCATCCAGAAGGGACCAAGCCGTGTAACCAAATACATCAATTTTATCGTATTTAATAGCTGCATGAGGGAAATAAAGTTAAGAAAGGATCATATTAGGAAAACCAGTGTATGATTTGCATTATAAACATGCATAGCAAGATGGTTTTGGAATAGGATGCCTTAACATAGGAAGCTGCCCTTTACCACAGGTGGGGAACTGCTTTTAGCCCAAGGGCAAAATTCAGTTTCGGAGAAGGTCTTGTGTGTATTGGGGGGGTTACATTTCAGTGGCAAAGGGGTGGGCCCACAGCCAAAAGAGATGGGGCCAAAGATACCAAAGAATCCAGCATGTTGTAGCCTAAAGCTCTTACTGCAAGTAACGAAGTCTTAGGAGAGGCATGTCAAACTTTTAGAATGGGGAAAAAACTGCAGAAAAGCCAGGAAACCACCAAAAGATTGGTGGTTAGGGGGAAAAGGGGTGGGGCCAGGGGAATGAAGGGTGGCCATCTGAGGAATCCTGGAGGCAGGATTTGGCTCTGAAGCCTGGGATTCCCTACCCCTGCCTTATAAAAACTCAGACTGTTTGTCCATCTAGGTCAAGAATGGGAAAATCTTTCACTGTCGAGGGCTGCATTCCCTCCAAAATAATCTGTCAGGGGCACATGCCAGTGGTGGCCAGGGCCAGAGCCCAAAGTGGGCAAGGCCACCACCCCCTTTCACTTTCTGACACCCCCTTCTCTCTCTCTCTTTCTCTTTCTCTCCTTCCCTTCTACCTCCCCAGCAGTTGGGCTGACCAAGGACAAGCAGTTTGCTCTTGCCAGAGGTCTTGCCTGCAGGGGGCTTTTGTAGTTAAGCTGAGGGCCGCAGATTGCCCACTCCTGATCTAGGTCAACCTGCCAGTCACAGTGGGAGTTTTCCCCACAATGTAATGGACGGATTTTCCTCAGGACTGCAGCTGGGGAGGAAAAGATGAAATTCCTTCTCCATGCCTGCACTGATCCTGTTACTTATCAGCCACCAAACAGCTGATACTATTTGTACTTTTAAAAATCCTTAGATCAGCCTTCCCTGACCTGGTTCCCTCTAGATGTGTTGGACTACAATATCCAGTTTCCCTCGGCATGCATGGGGCAGGGGGATACTGACAGTTGTAGTCCAACACACCTGGAGGACACCAGGTTGGGAAAGGCTGCCTTAGATACAAAGATGCATTTCAGATCAGGTGTCGTTTGTTCCTCTCTTTGGCATTTTTTCAAATCTATTGAGGGCTTTCAAAAAACAAGCAGCTTTACAAACCTTGTAAGACCTTATTAATAAAATTCTTCATTAAGTAGATAATCGTGGTATCTTCCGTTTTTACATGGCTGTGGGTGAACCACCCATTTTCTGCAATCAGGATTCTAGGACTGTTATATTCCAGTTTAATCCAGTTCAGTACATCCCTCAAGTTGAGTGAGAAAGCTTGTCCCATTTTTGGCAGCTTGCTCGGTGGCGTAAAATTTTCCGGGCCAAAGGAGAATGAAAAGAAGTCAGCGGACCCTTTGATCTGTTTTTTCTCTGTCTTGGTAACATTTGGCAAGACAGAGGCAAGTTCAGTCTTCAGCTCTTCAGGATAATCTCCATCCCCATGTATTGGCTTGGCGAACCAACCCAGCACTTTCTGCATGGACTGCTGACATTTTGCAAGGTCTGAATTGTCCTTGTATCTGTTGGGTTCAATCCAGTGGGATCCTAACGTGATCGACAAAAATCCTTTCTGATGAGGTCGGAAATGTTTATTGTAATTATGCCAGACTCTTGCATGAGCCTAATCAGGAAAACAACAGCAACCAACCTTTAAGTTAATAGTTTAGTATTTGGAGATTAAATTAATATGCTACGGATAGAGTTTTATGATAATTTTTATACAGGTACAAATACAATAACTACATACTAATATGATAAGCTATTGAGTAGATTCTAATTTCTGATTCATAAATTATTGCTTACGTCTATTAGAAGCCACAAGCTTTTAATGACAAAGACTCTTCTGCCACCTTAAAGACTCACAGATTTATTGCGGAGCTGGCACACATTTTATGGACTAGAATTCGCTTTATGAATCACAACCCATGAAAGCTTATGTCACAATAAATCTATCAGTCTTTAAGGTGCCACATGACTCTTTGTTGTGAAGAACAGCACAAACTATCCATCTGGAATGTATCATTCTGGAAAGCTTTCAACGGTAAATAGCTTTCAAGAGATATGGGCGCAGAATTTTATGAACTGAGTTGTATTCTGAGGAACAGAACCATAGACCTGGAGGAGGCATTGTAGACTGTCTAGTCCAACCTCATGCTCAATGCAAGAAATCCAGAGCTAGAACATCCCCAACAGATGGATGTCCAGCCTCTGTTTGAAGACCTTCTGTGAGGGAAAGGCCAACATCCTTCTAGGTCAGTCTTCCCCAACCTGGTGTCCTCCAGATGTTTTAGGCTTCAACTCCAATCAGCCATAGCTAGCATGGCCAAAGGCCAGGAATGCTGGGAGTTAGAATCCAAAATATCTGGAGGACACCAGATTGGGGAAGGCTGTTCTAGGTAACTGATGCCTCCCTTAAAAATTAGCTGAGTTCACAAAGGCTGCAATCCTGCATGCAGTCATGTGTACCCATCTATGTCACAGTTTCAATCAGTCAAAATTATTTTCCTTACTTCTCCATCACATCTGAAAATTCACCTCTTCAAAACTAAAATGTTATGCTGATCGTTAATGGCAGAATTGCAATGTTTTTCCTCTCCACAACTCTGTGCCTTTAACTGTATGTCAGTCAAGGCTGGCCCAAGACATTTTGCTGCCTGAGGTGAAGGTCAAGAAGGACACTGCCCCCCCCCACCACTCCACATACAGAAGTAGTTGAATCCTATGCCAACACGTAACAGGACAGAATCCTCCACCACGTCTGAGGTCAGCAGGCTGGCTTGGGGAGGGGAGGAGGTCAAGCCACATAGTACACACAACTCCATCTTCCAACAGAGAGGAATGGACAGGGAGGCTCAAGAGGAATAGCTTTGGCCACTGCCCCCTCACTCTACCAGCATCTGCTACCTGAGGTGGTCACTTTAGTCTATGAGATAAACAAATTAATAAACAAGTGAAGATTTCCACATCATAGCATCTCCATGACAGGAAAAACTTCCCCTGCTGAATTTCTGCCAGCCACATTGCTGTTAAAGGTAGTGTCACAGTCATTATAAACTCTACACATGGCCAGTTGCTACAAGCATGGTGAATTTTAAGTACCTTTCCACTAGAGAGGGTCCAAGATATTTGAGTGTTAAGTATAGAAAATATAAGGGTATCTCCAAATGTAATAATAAAAAAATAGCGCTATGGACCCCTTGCTGGCCTTGAATGGTATCCCAAAATCTGGGTCACCTTATCTTGCCTGATGGTAGAGCCAACCCTATCCTCTACCACGTAGCAAATGGTTGTGTGATTAAGCCCCTGCGTCTATTCACAGCTTAAGAACAGCTTGCTGTGTTCTACGCCAGTGCCCTGTGTTTCACATCTTATTCACCTTTTCAATATTTGAGTAAGCTATCACCAAAGTCAAACACTGTGATCTCTGGAAAAAGAACAGCGGTAGGTAAAAAGTGAAACAATATTGGAGATGGGATGAGGAGTAGCAGTTTTGTTTATAAGAACTTGGGTAAAGAAGGGCCTTTAAATGTGAGGCAATTTGACCTCTCCTCTTTAGATAAAGGTGCCTGTCTGATTATCTGAAGTTTACCTTGCCTCTGTGGGTCTTCACCTTGGGATGAAGAGGCCGTCTCTTTACATACAGAGTAAATGCTGACATGTTGGGAAATGCTTCTCTGAGTTAGATCATCAGTGTGACTCAGCAAACCAATTGGGCTTAGATGTTATTTTACTTGAAAACTTTTACTAGCATAGCATGTCACTCATCTCTAAAGCAAGACACAGCTAAATGCAGTGTCTAACGGAGGTGTCAACCTTGGGGAATGCTTCACAGTGACAACGTGGAACAATCTGGTATCAGCTGTTTTATGGGTTTCCAATGCCACAATCTATGTTAGAACATGTGTCCAAGGTCTAGACATTAACAGTAACCTTTGAGTTGGAGGAAAAGGGAGACGTCAGCATCAGCCAAGTACTGGTGAGTTGTATCAGCCATGAAACCCAATGGGTGTCCTTGAGTCTAGCCTACTCACAGGGTTGTTGTGAAAATAAAATGGAATAACCCAATGTGCTCTGCTTTGAACCTTTGGAAGGAGGAGTGAGATACAAATGTGATCTATACAAATAAAAATCAGGTGGAGTGCAGCAAAGTGAGTAGGTAATATCCTGTTACTGCCTGTCTCTAGCAGTTATCCATGACACCTAGCCCTGACTCACACTTCCATTGATAATCCATAGCCATGGATTATTAACTGCAAAATAAACAAGTATAGAAGTTAAGACTGATGAAAATGCAGGGACTATTTACAAAATTGCCTCTCCTGCTTAATGCATAATCTGTTTCACGCCTTGATCAAGGCTAAATGTTAAAGCTAAGTAGATAGTGGAGGTACAATCAATAATGGGCATTATATCCTACCTATATCCTAAGTACATATGCCATTTCTGCACATTTTCCTATTACTACAATCAGTGTACAGTGCTAAATTACATAGAAGCCATTAGGAATGTGTGGAATAGTCTGGAATGTACCCTGAGCAGATATTAATTTCTAAAGTATTACAAACATTGGCCAGTTGTTCATATTTGTATACCTTTCCCAACACTGGTTGATGGCATGAATGCAGAAACAAGTTCCAGAAACAGAACTCTTCTTAACTAAAATGTCTGCATTGCACCATTACATTTGTGCCAACATGGTTAAGCTATGCTTAGTATAGTTTCTGCAAATCTTGCTTGAAAGGGAACAGGAAAAGGGAATGTTATCCTTCCCTACACTGAAAGACCTGACAGAAATACACTTACTTCACACATTACATTTCACATACTTGCAGTGCAGTCCTATGCATGTCTACTCAGAAGTAAATCCCATTGAGTTCAATGGAACTTGCTTTCAGGTAAGTAGGTGTAGGATTGCAGACTTAAAATACATAAAATCCTTGCAGAACATGTCATGCAACAGTCAATTCGTATTGACTATAGATAATGTCCTGACCATAGGCAAAAGATTATCTTGATCCACCTTCCCTATTGTGCAAGAGAAACTAGAAGATCAAGTTAGCTAACCAAGGTCTATCTTTTATCCTAATTAAGCCAGGGACCTATTTAATACAATACCTTTTTAAGTATCAATGGTCTTATGCTGACCAGAAACCATGGATTAGGCAGTTAACTTCTAGTAACTTCCACGGTTACTAGATAACTAAAATGTTACTTATCTTGTACTGCAGTCAATAAGAACTCCTAGTGAAAATCAAGGTACATTCTTATTTTCACCCATCTTTATTTTGCATTCGTATTTTATTTCGTAAGCTGGAATGCATTCTATTTGTTGACACTGTAACATCATTGTATAATAAGACAATGGTCCACTGCAGACCTCTGCATGTCTGCCCATCATCTTTTCCTAAAACACATTGCCAGCTTGGGCTATTTAAGGTAGACCAGCTACCATATACAAAGCTCTGACCTCTAACACTCATCTCAGCCCTGTCTGCAGGCCCAGCAATCAACACAGGTCACAAAGGTATGGATGAATAACTGCATACTTAACGGCCTTGTTAGCAAAGGGACAAGAATTAATGTGATGACACAGAGGTGAGAGCAACAGCCAGCCAGCGCAGTTACTCTCTGGAAACATAACTGAGTGACAAAGCACAACTGGCAGAAGCAGGGACTGTTCTTACAGTAGCCGTGTTGGTCTGTTGCAACAAAAGCAAGAAAGAGCCACCATTTACAATGCTTCCTCACTTCAACCATGTGTATATAATCTATATAATCTATCATCTAAAGTATTGTTATCCAGCTCCTCATCTCAAAAGGCTCCTGGAGCAGTTTACATGCAATCAGGAAAACAAGACAGTCCCCTGCCCACAGGCTTATGACTTGAACAGACACAACATACAAGGGATAGGAAGGGAAGAAGAAAACGTTAAGTAGTCTTTCAGCAGTACTGGTGGAATGACCCCACTTCCCCTCCCATACTTGCTCTTACCCACTGAAAGAGAAATAGGTAACACTTCGTGCATCTGATGAAGCAGATTGTAGTCTAGGAAGCTTATGCCATAATAAATGTGTTAGGGCTTTTTCTATGTGACACTTTTAACCCGCACCTTAACCAAGGCTTCTGCTTCTGGATTCTTTGCAGGATTAAGTTTGGCTCCTTTACATGTTGTCCTCCTGCCCCAGGAGGTTTTCTTTCTCTGCCTTTGTATATGTTCCATTATATAACCACTAGGTGGCACTGTGGTTATGCAATTACACAAGATTTTCTATGGCATTATACAGACCATTCAGAAAAAATACCACACTTTCCTCATTAGGAAAAACAAACAAACAAACACAGTAATGGTTGCAAAGCATGAGAGAGGCCTTAGAGGATGATGACATCATGTAAAGGACCTGCAAACTACTGTGAGTGGACAATCACAAGTATACAATAAAAGCCTTGTATAGAAAGGCTCATAATCTTTATGGTACCCCAAGACTCTTTGGGTACTTCCAGATGAGCGCACTGCCTCATTCAAAGAACTGTGTGTAGGGTCCAGATGTTGTTAAGGGAAGAAAAGAATATTGAAAGAAGCCTTTCATCTAGAAGCACCCTTTGTTATTACAAGGTTGAGGGCAAACAAAAGACAACCAACGTTGATTGCTACTCAAGGATTCACACATCTTTCTAGGCCATGTTTCTGCACACATCTCATAAGCAGAAAAATCCATCTATCTGTAGTAAGTTCCATCAAAAAGCATGTAATTCTATACATGTATAGTCAGAAATAACCCATTGAATTCAATGGGACTTACTCCTAAGTAAATGTGCATGGGATTTGCAGCCTTAAAAGCCTATGGCACCAACGAAATATTTATACAATATCCAGGCCTTTGACAGGAAGGCCTGGCGTGCTATGGTCCATGGGGTCACGAAGAGTCGGACACGACTGAACGACTGAACAACAACAACAATCCAGGCCTTTCCTTTGCATGTTTATTTGTAATAAATCTGACTGAATTCAGTGGGGCTGCTTCCCAAGTGTGCAAAGGACTATAGCCTCAATCCTGCATACTAATATAGTGAACTCATTCTCTGAGTTTGGATAATGGCATAGTCAAAATGGCCCCATCCACTCACAAGAGGGAGTTATCAGCAGGCTTGGGCACACCCCAAGGTTTCCAAAAGTACAAAAAAAAAAATTAGGGGAAAAAAATCTAAGGGGGAAGAGAGACCCATTGTAATGTAGTGGTTAGAGTGTTGGACCGGGATTCAGGCAATCCGAGTTTTAATCTCCACTTAGCTATGAAGCTCATTGGGTGACTTTGCAGCACTCACTGATTCTCAGCATATGCTACCTCACAGGGTTGTTGTGAGGAGAAAATGGAGAAGAGGAGGCTCATGTACGCTGCCTTAGATTCCTTGGAGAAAAAAGGTGGGATATTAATGTATAAATCCAATCAATAAATCTACATATTTTTTTTAAACTACTGAATGAGGACTGAGCAAGCTCAGTGGGCATGGAATGCTGACTGACTGGTGAAGAATAAAAATGGAAAACTGGGTGAGAAGGGGAAATGGAATGGCGTATCCTGGGGAAGGGCATGGCTCACTGGCTGCTGGTATCCTGAACAGGAGCACTCTACAAAATCCTGCTATTAATAAAATGTTAAGTTTCTATGGTCTCCCAAGTTCCTCTGAGCACACAGTTGTTTAGTCCTAGGTAGCCCTGACCCTTTATGACATGTGAGCAGTAAAGCAGAGGGCAGTCAGAGAAGCAGTGACACATCTGCCTGACCTGGCCAACTGTGATATCAAATAACATGCAGGTAGGGACATCTTGCAGAATTTCTTCTTACAAGATCCTCCTGTTTTTCTATGGGTTATCTTTGTTCCAGCCCACACTGTACTTACAGAAAAAAACAGTCCATAATAGAAGAGATGGTGTTAATGAATGGGCTTGGTTATGCAGCATGCAATATGTGTGTCTCCTAGTTTATTACTTTGTGACAAGTGGTTTGTTAACAACTATTTAGGGAGTGGGCGATAGCAGTACTACAATGGGCTTCATAATCCTTGGATTTTCTCTGTAGGCTTCTTGCATATCTTGTGATAAGTTAAAGGTAAATCATTCATTGATCTGAGGGCCTGTCCTAAAATTGAGTGAAGGTACCTTTCCTTTATTGTTATTGCACAGGTACTATGAACATGCATCTTAACACAGTGATCATCATGATATTAAATCTGTCTCTGATTCCTAGCTGGATGGACTATGTATTCCTAATTTAATTATTAGCAGAATCTGGCACCTGAGAAATTACATATCCATTATATTTGATGCAGAAATGTCTCACGTAGACAAGAGATTGTACTGTGAACAATTGCAGTATATTTATGAGCTGAACTTGCCAATTTCTAGAGTAGCTGGGCTTTGAGATGACAATCTTATAGACCTTTTGAGATTTCATATCTGAAAGTAATAGGCTTAAGGTGGCTTATTTTTTTCCCCTGATAGAAGCTTGAAACAGCTCTGAGAACAGATAGAAATTCAACATGTACAGCTTTCCCCATCACTGCCAAACAACACTTTTTTCCTGCCTTTCCTGCCAGTTTTAAAGGAACAGAGCTTCCATCAGGAAAACAAGACATAATTCCAGCTGGGCTTCCATCTACCCCACCTACAGAAAGGCTTGCCAGTTGACCACAAAAACCAGTGTGGCCTCTTGCACCTTTAACAGACTGATGTGCAGAAATCAGCATGTGAAGTTTTTTACAGTAAGAAAAACTATCACTTGCTAATGGCTGTGCATTAAGCCACTGTTTAAGGCATAGCTATGGTGGACAGTTGAAAAGTTGGCAACCCTGCTTTAATTAATTACAAGATTTATAACCCAACTTTTTACTTGGGGGGTTCTGTCTTTTTGACGTCTACAGGTTCAGTGAGTTACCAAGCTCCTGCTGCAAAGTGAGAGCTGTGATAGCATAGCACAGCCCTGGCCATGCTGGCTGTCATTGACACATCTGGAAAGCACCAGGTTGCGGAAGGCTGGCACACTGGCTGGGTGTGTTATGTGGAGTTGAAAGTCTCTGGTTCAAATGTCACTTCAGGGTCAAATGTGACACTGGCAGTTCCATGTGTTTAAACATGGAGCTGGGCCAACGTGTGCATGTGCATGTCTGGTTTTAACACCCAAAGGGGTGTGTGGGTGAAGGGAGCTGAACACTTTCTGTGCCTGCAGTCCCTCTCCCCAAGTGCTTTTGACTCAGCTGAGGTCACTTCCAGTGTGGGAATTTGCCCTTCTGTAGTGACAGCTGGCATTTATCAAGCTGAGAACATAAGAGACCTGCTGGATCAGACCAAGGGCCTATGCTGTTTCCCATAGTGGCTAACCAGATGCCCACAGGAGGCCCACAAGCAGGACGTGAGAGTAAGAGCTCTTTTCCATCATTACTCTCCAGCAACTACCATTCAGAGGCATCCTGCCACGGAACCTCAAGATTCCATGTTACTGTCATGACTGATAGGCCTATCTCCCATGAGGCATTGGTCCACTAGTCCCCTTTCAAAGCTAATTACTGGCCATTATCACACTTTGCATTAGCCTTCAGCAAGCCACCATTCTTTCAACCTCTAAGGAAAGTTCTCTAAGAAATGCTTAGAAAGTGCTTCTTACCTTTCTATGGTAAGTTTGGGCCAAGCCTGGAGCGACCTCCCCCATACATCAAGCCAAAGGGAGCGAAGGACACGAGAGCCACACCCAGGCCAGTGATCTTGCCTGGTGAACAGGGCCAGCCCAAGACACCTTGCTGCCTGTGGCAAAGAACAAGATGGCATCCCCCCGGCCCCATTCCATTTACAAAAGCCAACCGGACTGGCAAATCTTACTTCTGCATTGGCAATGGGACAGAATCTTCTATTGCACTTGAGGGCAGCAGACTACTTAGGGGGTACAAGGCAAGCTGCATGGCACACCCAGCTCTGTCCTCCAACACCTCACTGCCACTACTTGCTCACTTCTCTGCCTGGCACCTGCCCATCACACACTCAAGCCAATGTGGTACAATGCAGCAGTGCTGGCACCAGCATGCAGCACATGAGCAGAGAGACCCACGCACGTGGAGTACATGGCTTGGGCTGGCTGCTTCTCTGCTTACTCTCTTGGTTAAGAGTTCTTCCAGTGGTGCTGTGTGGTGCACTGGGAGAAAGAGACTAGGGAAGACAGCCAACCAACCTTGGCAAGAAACAAGCAAACATTGTCACCACCTGGTGCCCTGGCTTAGGAGGATGGGAACATTGCTGAGGAAATTACTGCCCCCCCCCCATCTGCTGCCTGAGGCAGCCATCTCATTCTACCTAATGGTAGCACTAGCCTTGCTGGCAAACATGACCGAGATCCAAAGACACATCCAGAATTCTGTGTCCCATGGGGGTTTGAATTTGTGCTTCTCAAACAGCAGCCCTCTATGCTGCATGGCAAAACACTTTTTTGATATGGTATGTTATCTGCTGTTCAAGGAGAGAGAGAGAGAGAGAACGATTTCATTATATGCATCCAAGTCCTTGGACTTGTATAAGAAGTACTTTGGATGCCAGCCCTTGGATCTCTCTCTGTCACCAACAGAAACATTCTCCACAAGCAGAAGAAAACCTGAGAGCATTTTCCAGAAATCAATCATTTTGGGAGAAGAAAGTTACAAATGAATTCTCTTACCTCAAAATGTACTTGAAAATATTCTAGTTTATATTCTTCTAATTAAGCATCTTTTAAACAATCCCCTGTCCTGTGAGAAAGTAAGACAACAGGAAAAAGTCCAGCTGACTCATTCAGTTGATGTTGGCAAAACAATGCTTATCTGTCTTTGACTACAGGTGGAGAGAACCTCAAATGGAGATCAAAACATGGAAGTTCGCCATAAAAATAAAACACGTGTTGTTCTTCCATTTCCGCCACAGGGAGGAAAACTCAGTGCTTGCATCAATCTTGTTTTGAGATCAACAGTGTCAGTGATTGCTGTTGCAATTATTTTATTTTTTATTTATTGCTTTCTATACTGCCCAATAGCTGGATCTCTGTGGGCATTTCACAAAACAAAGCAAACCTTCTCATTCTGGAAAATTTTAAATAATTCGTTTTCGAAATAAAGAAAACCAAGAACAAAGCTCAGAATGTCACAAAAGGCTTAGAGGTCACACCAATCAAGGAGCTAGACAAAAACATTATTCTCTCTTTCTGGCTCTCAAACAAAAATGGAACTGACAAAGGAAATTGCTGACTCTACACAGATACAACTATACAACCAAGTCCAGCACTACCTAATGACAAAACTATATAATAAAACCAGCTACGTAATAGGTAGCCTCTCTCTCAAGAGACAAGAGACACTCGGCTGGCAAAGGCTGGGCTGAACTTTGCACTGATTGGGATACTGAAAAGCTACATTAAATCAGCCCTTTTTCATTTAACTTTTTGCAATCTTTTATGCATGCTTGGGGGAGTTGTTTGTGGCCCTCCAGATGTTTTGGCCTACAACTCCCATAATCTCTTACCATTAGTTATGCTGGCTGGGGCTGATGGGAGTTGTAGGCCAAAACGTCTGGAGGGCTACGAGCTGCCCAACCCTGGTTTAAGCAATCACTGGGCAACATTTCTTCACATATTCTGCTGGATAAATGGGGCATTTAATTCTATGGATTAGCCTGAGAGGAGGCATCAAATAGCCAGGTACCAAATACATCTGCTGCTACTGGCTCCTGCCGTGGTGGACACATCCAGAGGGTTGGCCCATCTGTCCATGACCATCACTTCATGACTTGCAACTGAACATAAGAAGGATGAGGTGGCATGAAAATTTTGTCTGTGGTTGATTGATAACACTCATTCACACAAGCAAAGAATCACTTGGTTTGCAGTCATCAAGTGATGAACATGCAGGTGTAAGCCTCCCCTCCCCCCTCTGCCTTCCCCACCTTATCTGTACATATTGTTCAACCAAAGAAGGTTTGTAAATAGCCAACTGCCTGGAAAAAAAACAGGTCTTGTTTTTTTCCTCCCAGGCCATCCATGTGCTCAAATGGCTAATGTATGCATACACAGGCAAGCAGGCTAGCTTTTTTTCTTTATTGGCCTGTTACTTCTGTGATCTTGCTTGCAAGGCTAGGGCACAGGAGACAACTTGTGGCCAGCACAGCCAATGGTGAAGGATGATGGGAGTTGTAGGCCAAAACATCTGGAGGGACACGGGTTGCCCACTCCTGGGCTAAGGTGAGGGTTTTACAGTTGTTATGCATTTAGAATTCTTTAAACACCATGCAGACAAGCATTTTTGTTGTTATTACCCTTCTAGGAGTATCTATATCTCATTGGCACTTTAGTCCCACAGCCCAAATACCTACCCAGGAGAATTAAAAGTGTGTATCTGGTGGGGGGGGGGGATTGAACATGGCGGCCACAAAGCCATCTATGTGAAAGCCATTGCATGTTTGTGCTGTGTAGGCAGGGATCCCACATTGGATAAGTATGCAAGGGAGAATGTGAGCAACTTAACATACCTCAGTGTTTGTTACGGTGCAATCCCATACATGTCTACTCAGAAGTAAATCCCATTGAATTCAATGGGACTTACTCTCAGGTAAGTTATAGGTTTGCAGCATTAATTTCTTTCTTTTGGGCTTATCTCCCAAAGATAGGCATGATCTGAGAGGCATAAATATACTGCATTGTCCATTAAAGGTACAATTAACATTAAAAGGAGTTGGGGCAGGTGGTGAATCATAATTATAAGGTACAGGAAATACACAACAAATAAAAGAAGATTTCAGTTCTGATTGTAAGATAGTAACATTTATTAACTATAAAAGCCACCAGGAGAAAACCCAACAGGTGTTTTTGCAGCACTTCTGTTAAGGTATGTTATCTCTCAGATGATGCAGCTATTAGTGTGATGACACTGGACTTCCTCTACTAAAGCTCGGAGAAATCTCAAATTATGCAGAGTATTTTTGTGTACAGATTTAGGATCTGATGCAGTGTTGGAATAAGATCTCTGACTTCACAAAACATTCATCAAGTAAACAGAAAGCAAATAACTTATTTTAGGCGTACAATTCAACACAGTGAGGGAGAGCTAAATACCTTAACCCATTGTCAATAAATTAAACAACTGGATATAGAATTGGCTTGACGTCATTCTGAAATTCTTAAATATTTACATAATGGTTGTTTCTCTTCAAACAACGGAAAAGAACTTGGTAGCCTTGTTAGTTCAGTATAGTGGCCATTATTTGCAATGTGATTTTATCAGGCTAGGATGTATTATTTAGTTATTCCTTATTTATGATTGCTTTATCTAGCTACAATATGTCAAATGTAAGACTATTTAATATGTTTATAACGCTAATCAAATAGGCTCAACTTATGCAGGGTATCCTTATTGGACTAGGCATGGAAGGAAGTGCAGGTGTTTTACTAGACAAACAACAATTAAGGACACATGCCAACTAAAATTAAGCACTGTTAAGATCTACTGCTTTGAGTGGGAATGCAACTGTAACCATTACTCAGAGGTATGACCCAATGAATTCAATTAGACTTACACCCTAGTAAAGCCTGCTGCTTGATGTACATGCTCGACCTGCCCATTGAAACAAATTGGACTTAAAACCTTAACTTTTAGCAGGGGACCAGTGAAAAAGAACACACTTTGCATGCAAAAGAGCCCAAATTCAATCCCTGGCATTTCCAGCTAAAGCTAATCAGGTAAAAGGAAAAGCCTCTGCCTGACCCGCTGCCCATCAGAGGAGACTAGATTATACTGGAATAGACGGCCAAATAGTCTGATCTTCATAGAGCTTTGGCTATTGTATAGAAATATAATAAATGAAATGATCTGGAATAAAGCAGCTTCCAACCTTGGCTGGATCATGCCCTAATTTGCAGCTTAATTTTACTTTTAGTAAAATAGATGGTGCAATTATTATACCAACAGACACCCAAAAGGCATATTTGTTTTGGTCAAGGCTTTCCGGCTACAGGAGGGAAAAAACCCTATTTATTTACAAAGGTTGAACATAAGCACTAATCTTGCCCTTGTTGTTCCCTTATTGCCTTTCTGTTATTTGCTACAGTAATACTAGAACTCTTAAGACGAAATCTCTCTGTACTGTACCTTGATCAGATTATGTCCTACTGTGTAGACAGCTCTTTCCTGCTTCTCTCCTGGTGCATGAACCCCTGTGCCATACCCATGCCAAGCAACTAGATAAGGATTATGGATCGTAATCCAGTATTTAACTCGATCCCCAAATGTCTGGAAGCAAAAAGTGGCATAGGCATTGAAAATGTCAGTCAGGGACTCATTTTTCCAGCCCCCATAGTTCTCTTGTAGCGCCCAAGGCAAATCCCAATGGTAAAGGGTGACTACAGGCTCAATGCGTCTGTGAACTAGAGCATCTAGGAGACTATTATAGTAGCGGAGCCCTTCTTCATTGACAGCTGTTGCCATCCCTGTGGGAAAAAGCCTTGGCCACGAAAGTGAAAAATGGTAAGAAGAGACTCCCAAAAAATCCAGAGCTGACAAATCTTTCCTCAGAAAAGTATAGCTGTCACTGGAGTCATCTGTTGTGGAGTCTGGTGAATGGATGAAGTGTTCCCATATTGAGGCTCCCTTGCCATCCTTCCTCTGGCTGCCCTCCACCTGAAACGCGCTGGTCCCCACACCCCAGAGAAACTTTTGGGGGAACGTGTCATGCAGAAACATCTGGGTTTCATTCACCAGACTTAAACCCAGGTCTTTTTCCCATACAGATCTTCCATCCCTATCAAGTCCGGTCACTGTCCATATAAAAACTAATGCCCATAAGGCTACAGATCCTTTCAGTCGTTGGGTAAACATTGTGTCTTTCCGGAGCATATGTTAAAAGTCACATTTCTTTGGGGAGACTGGCAAAAATCCATTCACTCTCCAGGATCCCTGCTGCGTAGCTTGTCTTCATTTGCCACAAACCGCTGGAGTGTCTTATCAAAGCTCCAGCAAAAAGCTTGCGACTGTAAAACGCCTGTTAATGATTAGCTTGAACTACAGGACTTAGGATCAGTCACAAAACACAACATAATCCCAGGAAGGTCTCCTTCGTATAGCCACGGGGAGACCTAAATGTGGTCTTTTGTTGTTGCAGAAAATAAAGAGGTTATAATAGTTAATGCTTCTCAATGAAGTTATAGTTGTTCCGAATGTCTGAAAAAGCAGTCATGGTAGCTGGCTGTCAGAAGATGCTGGTTGTTGATTTGATTACATTTAAAGGCAACAGAGAAGATTTGCCTTTTTGACAAATTATCCAAATAAAGAACAAGCTGCCACTGCCTATCAAATAATCTGGAATGATTAGGAGCAAAGGCCAACAGGAATCGTTTCCAGAAGCCAGTGCAGTAAAAAAAAATGAAGAGTCTTGTGGCTCATGAAAGACTAGAAAATATATGGTGGCATGAGCTTTCATAGGTAAGGGCTTGCTTCTTCAGATCCAGAAACTATTTGTTTCCTTGGCATCATCTGCACAAAAGCAGACAGGAATCAGCATAGGTGAGCAGCTAGTTAGACGGAGAGAAAAAAAAGTACGCAAGTCCTCAGTGCTTTGCTACCCTACTAAAAAGGGTATGCACACAGAGGGTTGTATCTGATGGTGTCCTTCTGCCAGTGGAATGGTCAGTACTGACAGATCAAATTCTACCTCCCACCTGCAGCCTCCTGTGTGCCCCCCAGATCTGCTCCAGAGTGATTGCGACCCTCTGGGCAGATTTGGGAGGTATGGTGGAGGGGAAGAGAAACTCCTGTTGTGCAAGCTGAAGTCCACTCGCTTAAAATTGAATTTAGCGCAGAAACTCTGCAAATCTGACAGTAGGATTACATATAATCCTTGTAAATTTCCCCTGGTTTAAAAGTGAGGTGTTTGTGGGGTTTATTTTTTTCTTGATGATACTTTACAGATAAAGTACAGATTAAAATAAAACAGGAAGGTAACAATCCTGGAGATGGTTTTATATTCTCCTAGTCATTTCAGTAGGATTTATGCACATGCCATTATGTGCCAGACTGCAGCTAAATGAATTTGGCATGAAATGTGCCCCACAAATCTTACCAGCATTTCCTACCCCATCTTCACTAGTGTCCATTACAAGAAAGAAGCTAACATATAAAAGCAGCATGCAATTGTTACTGACATATTTCTGCCCAGGATTTTTTTTTTTAAGTGATGGAGGAGAAAAGATCAAGGTGCATGATGGAAATCTCGCCATGGTCACGCATCCCTTGTGATAACCCTATTATCCTAACATAATCTGGTTGTACATAGGACTAATAATGTGATTTTTATAACTGGAGCACTGGAAAGGGACAGGTACAAGTTTGCTCTAAGCCAGTGGTATTCAAACTTTTAATTGTCAAGAAATAGTTTTCACATCAACACATGCAACACGGAACCCCTGCAAGTTTCAGAGGACTATAGGGCATGAGGGGGTGCACTTAGTTCATTGGTGCATCTCATGAGAAATGAGAGTTTGCCCAGAACACACCCAACATTCCCCTACAGCTGCATGTTGCAGAGGAAGATTGTTAGAGGTTGGCAAGCTATCTTTCTGGGGAATTGCCTGCCATGATTGATCTTCTCATTGATAAGCTACCAAGGAATCCCAAGATTTGCCAGAACACAATGGGCTTTTCTACATGAAAACCTGCAACTTTACTGAGGCTTCTGCTTCTGGATTCTTTGCAGGATTAAAATTGGCTCTTTTACACATGTCTTTTTCCCGGGTTCGTTCTTTCTCTGCCTTTTATATGTTCCATTACACAACCACTAGGTAGTGCCATGGTATAGCAGAATTGTGCAATTACACGAGGGCTCTATAATGCCATGGAGAAAAAATACTAGACTTTCCCTGTTAGGAAAACAACCGCAATAATTGTTGCAAAGCATGGGCGAGGATCTGGAGGATGACAATGTTGTGTAAAGGACCTGCAGACTACCACGAGTGAGGAAGCATGAGCACACAATAAAATCCTCATGTAGAAAGGCTCAATTTGAAAATCACCACTGTAAATTATGGATTCTCAAATATGGCCAACAGAGCCTTCTGTTATAGGCACAAAGGCATTAGTTTGCTCAACTGGCTTCTATGGGTCATGACTGTTCAACCATAGCGGTAAGCTATGGGACAGTATCCAAAGCTGGTAGTCTCCCACTGCTTTGCACTAGCAGAAAGGGATGGTAGTGCAGCAGGGAGCTAGGACTTATTAGTGTGACCCTCAAATCTAGCCTAAATCAGAGCTTCCAGAATGGGACAAGTCAGTGAGGTTGCCTTTGCAAGTTCTGCTGACTTGTCCCATTCTGGAAGTGGTAATTTGGGCTAGTTTCTGGTTGTACTAGCAAGTGCTAGCTCCCTGTTGTGTTAATATTTATTTCTGCTGGCGCCACGGGAGAATTGGATGGATATTATTCATGGGAACTAAACTCAGCCCCAGCGTAAATGTTGTGACTTAGCTATTAAATAATTAATATCGTGTTTCATTCTTTTTATCTTTTGTTCATTTAATCTCTTGTTGTTCACCTCCAGGATTTGTTTGGATGTGGAACGGTATACAAATGTTGTAAGTAATTAAATAAATAAATAAAATAAAATAAACTATGGTGTCAAAGAGGGAGGAACAGGTAGGCAGCCAGCACTGCTTGAACCTCTGGACAAAGAAAATCTTAAAACAGGGCTGTTAATCTGGTTATTTGATGGTAACTTGTAGACCAACCCAGGTGTTAAGTTCAGCAGAGGAGGCCCTGTTAGCAATACCACCACACTCGGAAGTTCATGGGGCAATGGCACATAAGGCAGCTGACTATTCAATGCAGGATGGGTGGAGTGCAGGGAGGATCTTCTCCTCTGCACTCTGGCCGCCCTGCATTTGTGGCTAGATTTTGTCTGTCTAACCAGGGTGCCTTGGAGCGGGAGGAGGCCGGATGGCGCATAGGAAGTGTTGTATCAGCACTTCCGTGGTTCCCTCCCTTCCCCGCCCCCAGGAATGCCCCCTTTCCAGGTGCTCTGCACTGCTCTTCCAAGCACTAAGCCAGGGACGAACCACGCCTCCTACATGGCAGCAGGGGAGGGTGTGGGGAGTCGGAATTGTGGAAACCGAGCTCGGAGCGCTGAAAAATCCTATGGCCATCTAGATGCTGTCTAGCGGCCATAGGATTGTGTCCTAAAAGGGCCTTCTCTATGATGGCTTTGTGGTTGTGGAATTCCCTCCCCTTTCTTTGGCAAGTCAAGATGTACCTCTTTACCTGAGCCTCTGGAAGTGGCTGAAGCTTTGGGGTTATGATTTGAATGGAGCTTTGAGAGTGGTTTTAAGTTGTTTTATATACTGTTTTGTTGTACCCCACCCTGGGACCATAAGGTGAAGGGTGTGCTATAACTTAAAATAATAAATAAAGAAATGTCATGCTTCTGAAACTGCTCAAGATAGAAAACGCCTTTATTCTCTGGATTAGCAACTGAAGAAAAAGTGACCCCACAGAGAGGAACATCAAACGCTGCCTTATACCAGGTCTAACTATTGGCCCATCTGGCCCATCTGATCTAACCTGACTGGCAGCAGCTCTCCAGAGTCTCTGGCAGAGGTCTTTCATATCACCTCTTACCTGCTCCTTTTTTAAAACTACAAATGCTAGGGAGAGAACCTGGGACCTTTTGCATGCAACATATGTGCTCAACTACTGAGCTAATGCCAAGCTTCTATCATGCCTTTCCCAGATCCTTGAGCTAAATATCTCAATCTCTGTATTTTAACGGCTTATCTATAAAACACCATTAATCATTTTTAATACCTCTTTGTTTCAGTTCAGATGGACTGAACCAGCTTAAATCTAAGAAATTTGGTTTGTTTGTGTTGCAAATGAGGCTAGTACATAAGTATTGTTATCTTCAAAGATTTTTACACTGTCAACAGATATGGTTTGTTTTCTTTTAATTATATACAATTTCGGCAATATTTTGCATGTTGATAACATTTTTCTTTGGGATATAGACCTAGTCATTGTTATGCACTTTTAATATCCATTAATTTCAGTGGGAAAGTGAAGCACATTCTTAAATCTTTCCCATGCTGGTATATCATAAAAATAGTTAACTTTAGCTGGATTATGCCTGAAATAATGAATCCACAAAACAAGCTTATTTCCATTGCATGAAGCTGAATAATATGCATAAATTAGTAAATTGAAAGTTGCTGAGGTTGGATTAGGTCTCAAATCTACTGATTATCACACTTCTGCTTTTCTACAGAGTGTTCAGTATTTGCTTGTTATTAATATCAATGCATGAGAACGTCAGCATTGTCCAATTTCATGAGCTCCAGAAAATGCTTCTGAATATTTCAGTTTCTAGTCTGATCCACAGGAAAAAGTTATATATCATTCCATTTTGTATCATGCATTTAAATTACTATTTTTAGGATAGATTTTAATTTTTTGTAAGTCTCATTGGGAGCCAATTTTGGTTGAAGAGTAGAGTAAAACTATAGAATAATAATAAATATCTCCCATGTGTCTAAACTATTTGAGATTATTTTCATTTCATTTTCTCTCCTAGAAGACAAGTCAGCTACTGTATATTCTTACATTTTCCTGTACAAAAAAAGGGGGCGGGGGAAAGAAAGGGTTGTATCCAAAGATAATCCTACTAACAGTGGATAACAGTGTAATCCATTTTTGGATAGATTATATGACACTTCTTATATGTTCATATATATTATCTGCTTGTGAAAAAATATTATGGTGTCTTTCCTGTTTATTTGATATGTTTTCATCGTCTGCAGCTCTACGGCTGTTGTCATCAAAAGAAAAAAAGGCAGATGAAACAGATGCAAATCAGTTCCATTCCCCAAATGCCCATAGGCAAATAATCTAATTTATGTGATTTAGCTATAATTTCTGTGAGTCAAGGTTAATAAATGCTTTAATACCTCGTTCTAGTTGTCCTTTTTTGCAAGCCCATGACAGATATTCTGCTGTTATAGAAGTGTGGACCTTGAAGAAATTAGAAAGAAACCAGTACACCTGGCACTGAAAGAAGATCATCTGAATATTCCTAATAATCTAGTTCATTGTTATAAATGTATAACGGAAGAATAATTGATCTCACTCACTCACTCATGCATACATAGAAAAAGACCATCTGAGTTAAATAAGCCAAAGCACACATAAAGGGTTTTAGATGGTTAGCATTTTTAAAAACGATATGATTATAAGCAGCCTTAATTTTTTTTGAGAGATGGGATATTAATAGCACAAATAAATAACTATTCATACAGATTTATAGAGTCCAAATAAGGAGCAATGCATAGCAATGCATGAGCCATATAATTTGAATAAATAATGTTAGTGAGTGGACATACCACAATGCTCACTGGGTAACCTTGAGCTAGTTGCTCTCTCTCAGCCTGTCCTACCTCCCAGGGATATAAAGGTAATACATAACTACATAAAAGAGACTGGAAACCCCTTGAAGTTTCTTATTCTGTAAGGGTCATGTAAACACACAAACATGATCAAAGGTAGAGAATTTCAGATTGTTAAACTTCTAGTTCCCCCTTGGTGCTACATCTCTCTTTTTTCTGCTTGTTCTTTAAAAACACGATATAAACGAACTTTTGCACATAAAAATGTAAACAATAACAAATACAGGTTTAATGACAGATCAAATATATACATAAAAAATAACCACTGAACTCAGAGACAAAACTAGCTAAATAAGAAAAGAAAAAAGAGAAGGTAATGGATATAGAGGAACTAATAAAGAAGAAAAAAGAGGAATAAACAAGTAATACATTTACCCAATCTCAGATTAAATGGACACTTTTATATTTGGCAGGAACATGATTATCGGTTGGCATGGAGGCTACATATGAGATGAAGGGAAACTAGACTGTTATGGTATTATTTTTTTCAGCAGGATTCCTAGTTTGTTGGACCTGCCAGGTAAACTTGTTCGTGATCTCTACTCCCTATTTTTTTTCAACCACCGTTGAGTTAGTTGTTGAGGCGACTTCTAGTTTTGTTGTTGTATCTGAATATGTCTAGACCCCTCTTAATCCTTTTATAAGTTAGTGGCTGTCACATCTGGTGGAGGTGTATATCCGTGTGCTGTATGAATAAATCTATCTCCTCTGTCCTGAATCTCCCACCATTTAGCTTCATTGGATGACCCTGGGTTCTACTATTACGAAAGCAAAAAACTGATTTCTATCTCTTCACTCTCAAACTGTCTTAGGGCACCTTAAAGACTAACACATTTAGAGAGCAATCCTATGGCCACTAGACAGAGGCTAGACGGCCATAGGATATGCTGGGCCGGGGGTGTTCTGGGGTGGGGAGGCCATAGCTGCGTGTATGACACATCCAAAGTGTCATACAGCAATCTCCTTCCTTGCTCTGTGCTCCTGTGGCTAGACAGCCGCAATCGGCTGTCTAGCCAAAAAAAGCAGGGCAGGAGAAGCACAGAGGGAACAATCCCCTCTTTGCTTCTCCTGCCCTGCTTTGGATAGGTGGTCGCCTCCGAGTTCGGAGGCAGCCGCCTATCGCGATAGGATTGTGCCCTTATTCTGCCAAAAGCTTTCACAGACTATGGCCTAAGCTTCTGCCAGAATCTTCGTCTTTACGGTGCCACTAGACTCCTTGTTATTTTTGCTGCAACAGACTAACACCGCTACCCTCTAGAAATGGTTTCAAATTGGTGTTGGTAGGGTGGACACTTACAAATCACCCCCCAAAAGAGGAAATGCATCACTATAATACTAGAACCAGGGGTCATCCCATGAAACTGATTGCTGGGAGATTCAAGACAGAGAAAAGGAAGTACTTCTTCACACAGTGCATAGTTAAACTATGGGATTTGCTACCACAAGATGTAGTGATGGCCAACAATCTGAATGGCTTTAAAAGGGAGTTAAACTAATTCATGGAGGCTATCAATGGTTACTGGTCCTGAAGCTATATGCTACCACTAGTATCAGAGGCAGCATACCTATGTACACCAGTTGCTGGGGAACATGGTGGGACCGTGCTGTTGCACTCAAGTCCTGCTTGTGGGCTTCCTGTGGGCATCTGGCTGACCGTGTGAAGAGAATGCTGGACTAGATGGACCCTTGGTCTGATCCAGCATGGCTCTTCTTAGGTTCTTACTAAAAGAAAAAGAGGAGAGTTATTTGCATAACATGGGTGTATGCTAATTTATATGTATAGCGGCAAATATAGAAATAATTATTATAATTTAAATAGAAATAGAACACATCTCAGCATAGTGCGGATGGCTGTGACCAGGTAACCCGCCTGTTCAGTCTGCTGTCCAAGTGCTAACTGGTGCCAAGCAACAGTTCTGCCGGTTCTTTATCTTTAAACTGAAACTGAAACGGACAAGCCTTCAAACAGAGGGCGGTGCTCTGTAGAAGAGGCCACCAGGCCACCCTAGGTTAGTGAGCTGTGTACTAGAGTTGCCATTCTTGAGGTTTCGGCCCACTGCCCTGGGTCTCTTGGACATTCAACTCCAGTGGCAGCAACGTGGATCCGCCTCGGCTGCAGCGCACATGCGTGTCGATGCGAGCAGCTGAACGTGAGAACGGCTGGCGAGCCCCCCTCACGCAATCCGTCCACCCTTCCGTGTTGCCTTCTCCCCGCCCCTCGGTGACGAGATCACCTCGCGCGCCTTTGCGCGCTCGGCCTTGCGTTTGTTGTTGGCGCGAAGTTAACTGGGACCACAGTGGCGGAGATGGAGCTCGAATCCGCCGAGCCGCCGCCGCCGCCGCCAACGGCATAAACCGACGTCCTGGGAGGCTTTCCGGCCGTAGCAGCAGCGCGAGCATGGTGAGCGCGTGCACGCGCGAATGGCGGGGCCAGCCTGCCTGCGGCTTCTGAGGGAAACTGACGAGGAGGGGTCGGGGGACGAGGTGCCTCCTTAGTCCACTCCCCCCCCCACCCCCCCCGACCTCAGTGAGGGCATGAAACTTGAAGAGGAGGGGGGAATAGGGTGTGCGGGTGACCTGTAGGACCTGAGCGGGGGGGATGATCGTGCCTGCAAAATAACCTTTTCCCCATCCATGCCGAGGCCTTATACTCCCCTCCCTGCCCCCGAATTAAAAAGAGCGAGCTTCCTCTGCATTCTTCATCCTCGCCCCTCCCTCTCCCCTTCGGATTTTCCAGCCCTTAACCATAGGTAAATGTTATAATAGCATCAGTCAAATCCCCCAAAGTCCAATAGCCCCTAGAACCGTGACAGAAAAGAGGCTGGTGCCTTCCTGTAAAAGTTCATGATGCCAAAGCAAACTCTTCAGGGCCCAAGACACAGCTCTTTTCAACAGCAGGCTCGCACGAGCGTGTGTGTCCCACACAGTTATGCAGTAGCAAACCCAGGTAGGCCCCAAGGGGAGCCACAGTCAATTGGGGCTCTCTGGCGAATGTACCTGTATGATGCAGATGTTTGCAAATGTGCATTTGTCATGTCTGTGCATCACATTTTGATATCTTTGGTGTACACTAAAAAATATTATGTGTCAAGTTGCCCCCATGGACTGGGTCCAGATATTCAGTATCTTTTCTGCATCATGTGCCCCAATTGCCTCTGCAGGTCACAATTTGTATGGATGCTGCCACATCTTTTAGATCAGGGGTGGGCAACTTGTTGCCCTTCAGATGTTTTGGCCTACAACTCTCATCAGCCGTAGCCAGCATAGCCCATGGTGAGAGACCATGGGATAGTAGTACAAACAATCTGGAGGGCCACATGTTGCCCACCCCTGTTCTAGATGGTGACTGCAGCACAACTTTCAGTGCCTGTAACTGTTAAAATTACATAGAGCAGAACTATTAGTTCTACTGCCCAGGTCCCTGGAAGTAGTAGTTCCACTCTATTCTGTATTACTCATGCTGCATTTGGGGTGCTGTGTCCAGTCCTGGGCACTACATTTTAAGATGGATATTGGGCACACCCAAACAGAGACCAGGGTGGTCAAGGGGTCTGGAAACCAAGTGCTATGGGGAATAGTTGAAGAACTGGTTATGTTTAGCCTAGAGAAGAGGTTAAGGGGAGACAAAATAGCAGTATTCAAACATCTGAAATACTGTAATGTAGAAAAGGGAATTGTTCTCTGATGCTCCAGAGGGCAGGACTAAACCAGTGGGTGAAAACCCCAGGGAAGCAGATTTTGCCTACACATTAGGAGAAACGTCCTAAGAGTGAGAGCTGTTTGGCAGTGGAACAGACGGCCTCAGGAGGTTCTGCTTTGCTGGAGGTATTTAAACAGAGGCTGTACAGCCATCTGTCAGGGATGCTGTAGCTTCATCCTGCATTGCAGAGCTTGCATTGACCAGGTGGTGGTGGTGAACTAGATCAGGGATGGGGTAACTGCTGCATGGGCCAATTTGGTCTGCCAGGCCAGCTCATCCAGCCTGCGGGGGGGCTCAGGCCAGGCCCCTCCTCAAAGCCCCTGAAGGTTGGTAGGGATGGGAATCCCTGCTAATTTCGCCTGCCCTGCATCCTCCCCAGTGGTAGAAAGGGCAGGGCAGGTGAAGCTGGGCCCTGACCAAGGTGGCTCTTAGAGGAACATGCCTCCAGCTGTTGCCTCAGTTGGGATGACTTTGTTGCACACAGTCTTTCCCTGGCTCGGGAAAGCCTACGCACAGCACAGCTGGATCCACAGCTGAAGTGTGGTGCTTTGGCCAGGGTCCGAATGATGTTGAGGGATGGGGCCATGCTCCCTGACATCATTCAGCCCACAGAGGGCTTGGTGAAGGTGTCATTCAGCCCCCCACCCAAAACCAGTTCTCCATCCATGGACTAGGTGATCTCCGAAGGCCCCTCCTATTCTATGCTCCTTTGATTCTACATCCCTCACCTGGGTCTGTATCTGTGGATGACAGAGGTTGTATGTTATATTTGCCATGAACATTTATCCTTGGATATAGGCAGGATATGTCACATGGAGCATATCTTTGGGCTCTTTCATACAAAATGAATTTGCTAGATGAATATCACCTCCATGTAGGAAACTGCATATAAACAATCTGCTTTTGCATATGCCAATACCAGAGAAACCCACTAGATATACGCAGCAAAATAGACATGTTTTGGCCCAGTAAATGGAAGCTGAAGCTAAATAGAGATGACACTGTAGAAGCTTGAATAGATTATTGGGAGCCCCATGTGAAATTGGGAAAGAAGTTCAATAAATTAATATTTATAAACACACAGACAAATGATATATATGCTCATCATGTATAATAGTGTAAATGCAGTACAATGTTTCCTATACTGAAGTAATATTTATGGAGAAGGGTTTGTTTTATGTAAAATGGCTAACACTCTTTTTTTGGAGTCTGTAAAAAATAAAAAAACTATGTGCTTAAAAGCATATAAAATGATAAACTCTTATTATATGATCTGCTTTGAAAGCTTAGTTGCCTGAGTATAGCCTAGTTCTGCCTTCCTAAGATGCATTGGCTTCAGTGGAATATATTCTGAAAATTGGATCACAGACATAGTCATTGTTTTTGAGATTTTCAGGTTGTACCTCCTAAGGTTCAGCACATTTTTTGTCTAGATTTATTATTTTAACTTAACATTTAACTTGGCATTTTTAACACTATTTTGCATCAAAATGCTGTCCCGCCCTACTATTCAAAAAGGTTCATGAATGAATGAACTGCCATAAGTGGGCCCCGGTGGAGTTACCCACTGACTGCATTTCTTAAACATTATTTAAGGATATAATGGAATACAAAAAATTCAATGTAGTTTGTTCTGAACATCAAAAGTAAATATCAGGCATCAGTTTTCTGGGACAAGTAGGAAGAAAAAGCTAATTAATTAGTAACTCCTAAAAGTAAAACTTCCAGTAAGAAAATAGCATACCTTCTACAATCTACTTAGGTTTAAAATTGTCTAAAATAATGTATGTACATCAGTCAAACTAACATTTAAAAAAACAAAAAACAAAACATTATTCTGTATGTGAAACGTCCTTGCAAGTATTCTAGAATTGTGCATGAATAACTAGTTAAACAGATAAATATATTACCTGCTGATAGTTGAGTAGATCTTGCAGAAATGCTTACTTGGTTTTCTTTCATAAAAAAAGAGAAAGGAGAGTTTCCTGAGTAGTTATTAGTCACAGGCCACACCTTCTTGTCTCATAAAAACCACTCCGAGGGCTTTCTGTGGCTCCCCTTCAATGGTTGCCGTTAAGATGGCTGCCATCTCTGGGGACAGGGATTATGAACAGGTATGAATTAAATTTGATTACTGTTTCTCTCTTCTCCCCCATTATTTTCAATAGTAGATCTCCATCTTATGTGGTCTAATTCACATATATTTTCAGCTCTATTATGTTTGAGTTAAGCTTTTTCCTTTTCTTATCCTACAGTAGTAGTAGTTGAAGTCAAGAAAAAGTTATGCTTCAGGCTGGAAAAATCCCAGGTACCTAATAGGTTAGGTCAGCCTTCCCCAACCTGACGCCCTCTGGAGGTTTTAGGCTACAACTCCCAGCATTCCTGACCATTTGCCATACTGGCTGGGACTGATGTTAGTTCAAGGCCAAAACATCTTGAGGACATTATTATTATTTCCTGCCTGTATATGTTCTTATCTGATATTGACCAGCACAGAATTTGATAATTATTTAATTTACTAGGAGTTTATTTTATGGAAATACTGAACATTTCAGAAATTTTGAAACAAACATTTTATTGATAATAACACAGAAGAGCAAATACAATTCCAAACATGGGAAAATCTTGATACAATTAATGATCATACTTTCTCAATTCAATACTACTTTTGCTTTCCAACCAAACTTATATTCACTTATACCTGTTAAATAACTTCTTAGACTTCTTTCCCTATATTCCAGTAATTATTCTTTTGTTTCCAATATTGAATAGGTGTGTCCCATTGATCTAAAGAGAAAAGGCAACTTGTAATTATATCTCCACAGTGATTCATTCCTCCCTCAAAGGCTGAGTTGGTAATATTTTCATCAGCCTCCGTAGGTGTGCCTTTAATAGTAGCTTCATCTTATCTCTGTGTCTTAAAAAGTTCCACTTGGTAATTCCTGCATATCAACTTGCTGTTTAAAGGCACAGCCACAGAGGCAAACTGAAAATTCATCACTGTAAGTTGGAGATTATTGGGGTTCTTCCCTTGCTCAGATTAGGACTTTGAGCATTTAGTTTAGACAAGCATCTTAAAAGGCAAAGCATTAAACCAACCTCTCCAATTGAAAGAGTGAATTTCACTGATAGCAATCCTTTAATGCTTTGCCTTTAAGATATTTATTAAGGAATGTTTCAGTGACTTCATTTTCCTGTTTATACTATTCTTAAACTGTGATTACACAAAGCTGTTTCTGATGAGAAAAGCTTTCTTTCCAATTTCATGATCCTTCTCATTTTTTTTAGAAACCTGGGAAGAAAAGGTCTCTTTCTGGATTTAACCAGTTTAATTTGGAAATAAGCACCCTTCTTTGTGATTTAAAGGGCTAGAAATAATTAAAAATACCTTTAAGTTTAGATGGGGCGTAGGTTTAAGTTTAGAAACAGCAGGCTTGCTGCTGTTTGGGTATTACCTTGGAAAAAAGAAATGTGTATCTTGTAGGTACAGAATGGATGAAATTGATTTGTGTAGCATCCTGCCACTAGCTGCTCTGGAGGCATTTTTCTAATCACCAATTAGCAATACTTGTCTGATACCAGCCTGGGTTTGGAAGGATAGGACAAGGACACAGGCCTGTAGTTGGCACTTAAAGCTGGGGCAGATTAGGATTGCAAATAGCCACATTTAGGAGTAAGTCCTGTTGAACCCAGCGGGAATTAACTTCTGAGTAAACGTGCATGGTATCAGGTTGTAGGTATAACTGATTGTAGAGAAAAAGGTGTGCTTTGTGCTTTGCTTGTTAAAACATCACAGGTGAACGCTTCATAACTTCTGTTATGAAACAAGCAATTTTAGGGCATTCTTAGGGTGCAATCCTATGCATCTTTAGAGAGAAAAAGGTCCTACAATTCCCAGCATGACCTAGCCAGCATTGATGGCTGAAGGGATGCTGAGAGTTGTAGGACTTTTTCTGTCTAAACATGTATAGGATTGCACCCTAAAATCCCAAGACCCAACAGATGTAAAGGTGACTCACGTTTTTGGACAGTTAGGCCTGGCAGCAATCCTATATATGATCTGAGCCTGTCATTATCACTTATTTAGCGGGATTACTATTACAAAATCATAAACTTTATAATCTTTACAATAACTATGTGAGTAGGGAGTGATGTTCAAGGCAATGAGGGATTCCATGGCTAATTAGGGATTCCAACACAGGAGCAGGTTCAACATTGTATCTACTGCTAAATGGCATTCTTAAACAGATTTCACATGTGTTGTTTGAAGTGCTCTTGACCGTCTTTCCTGTGGTCAATACGCATGTGTGAAAGACAGAAAAGCAGTATTAAATGCACTTTTATCAGATTTTTTAATTGGCATGCGAGAAAGTAGATTTACAATCACATTCAGTTTTCCTGTATGTGTGTTTTGTGTGTGCATCGTTTAGGAATAGATGCATTCTATCTGAAGCACATTTTTACTCTTCCATCCACCATCCCCCCTCCACCAAAAACTAATAATAAATATTTAGAAATTCTCTTCCCCCCCCCCCCCATCACAACATTTATCCTCTCCTTTGTATATGGAAGTCTGTATGGAATGGGGGGTTGGGAAGCCTTGTCAGTTTTACCAAGTGCAGATTTCCTTCGCCTTTTCTTTGCTCTTTGGTGAAATTGGCAAAATTTGGGGGGAAACACTGTTAGTTTGCTGATGCTGGGCACATGCCATCTGCCATCTTTTTTTCCTGCCATCACTGCTCCTGATGCTTGCTTTCAAAAGAGAGTGTATGTGCAGCAGTGCTGGTGTGTGTGGTAATAATATAAAAAAGAAACTGACAAAGCACTTCTTGAATGTTTTCAGTTCCATCCAGGAGAGAGAAGGAAATGTGAGAGACGTGGTGGCATGGGCTAAAAGGGTACTTGTAGGATTGCATCTGTGTCTGTTTGCATCTGTGTCTGCAGGATAGTAGGGGCTAGTGGTCAGGCTAGGTAGTGGGAGAGTGTTTTCTTCTATATTAGTTGGAAGGGGACATGGTAACCTCATGAAGAAGATTGGTAGTGGGATCAAATGTGAATTGTTCGAACACCCCCCTCATTAATTTTTTTTTTTAAAAAAATACACGTATGGTTTTCTATGTACAGGGAAGGTTTGCGGGGCTTTTATATGAGAGAACATTCAGTCGTGTGATCTGCAGTGTAAATATTTTATCCATCCTGCTTCCTGTTTGTGCAGGTTGCCACTGCTATGTTACAAAGGCTCAAACAGAGTGCCTTCAGTTATCATTCTACTTCATTAATTAGTATCTGTAAGGCCAAAATCACATGTACATTTTAAAGTGTTTAATTGTTACTCAGCAGTCTTCCCTCACTTCAGTTAATGTGGAACAGTTTTACCACCTCATCTGCTGCTTGTATGTAGATCAGGCCTAATTCTGTTGAATCCTATGGAATAATATCACAGGCATATTACTTGAGAACAAGCAATTGATTTTAGTAGAATTTACTTTCAGGTAATGTGTTTAGAGTAGGGAAGAATGTGTCAAAGTCTTGCTTATAAATAAACTGCATGGATGCCAGTGGGGTTGCAGTAAATACATTTAGGATATCTGCCTTATTATATGCACATCTTGGCAGTATGTGATAAAGCTGAGCACTGAAGTTGCTTTAGGGTGCAATCCTATTGGGATAGGCAGCTGCCTCTGAACTCGGAGGCAACCACCTATCCAATGCAGGGCAGGAGGAGATCACGGGAAGTGGTCTCTAGACGACACATAGCATGTGTCATACTGGCATTTCCAACTTCCCCACCCCAACATGCCCCCATGAACGCCCCGTTTTTGCCGCTCCATGCTCCTCTCCTGAGCGTGGAGCACGGGGCCGTTCCACACTGCCTATGAGGCAGCGTGGGAGGGGATGGAGGTTGGTTCTCAGGGAACTGACCTCGGAGTGCAGGCTCCGAGGTCAGTTCCCAGGAACTGACCTATCCTATGCCCATCTAGCCGCTGACTAGGGGCTATAGGATTGCACCCTTAATGTTTTTATTTAATTAAAGAAAAAGATGCTAGCAAGTTATAATGTTCTTGGTATAAGCTTGTTATATACAGTGTTTACAGATAAAATAAAATCTCAGTATAGAGTTAGAATATCTGCCTTTTTCCTTTAAAATCATAGATGGCAATCCAAACTTGTATTCTGAAGCGCTGCAGAAGGAAAGATAATAAAATTCTTTGTTGTGTTTTTAACTGTTTTGCTTTTATCAGGATATCCGTAAATTCTTTGGGGTTGTAACTCCTGGAAAGAAACATGAATGTGACTCTGCCAAAAAGAATGAGAAACCCAAAAATAAGGATGGGACTTCAGGCGAGAAGTCAAAACTGAAAGAAATCAAGGTGAGTGTACGCTCTTCAGATACATGCCTTTTAGAGTTTAATAATGGTTTTGTCATGTTTGTATCTATATCTTTCTCCTTTGCTGGTATTTTTATTTTTAATTTCCAGGTGGCCTCCACAGTGGCTGCTTGAATCATTCTACTATTCAGAGAAATAACTCCAGAATTCTAAGAACCATTCTCCTAATTCAGAATGCCCTCTGGGGTTTTGAAGTTGAACTTTTTGAACTGCACTACCCTGGATCATCTAAAGCAGGGATGAACAGTCTTTTTGGGCCTGAGGCTGCATCAGGCATCTGCCAGGATGCCAGACACCTGATGCAGTCACTCACACACATGCGTGCATGCATGCACACACACACACGCTTCCCTTCCCCCACCCTCCAGACACACACAGACACTCTTCTACTGTGCAGACACATACTTTCTCTCTGTCCTCCACAGATGGGGATTTCCCTTGCTAGCCCTAGCAAGGGAAATAGTTCCCTTGTCTCCCATCTCAGGAGAGTTGGGAGATAAGGGAAGGGCTTCCTTTGCTATTCCTGGCAAGGGAAATAGTTCCTTTATCTCTGATATCTCTCTTGTTTCCACTGTTAGCTCTGACAAGGGAAATCCCAGGCATTCCCTAGCTAGAGTTAACAAGGGAAACTCAGGGCAGGATCCCCACAGCCCTGTGAGCCACAATGGTAGCAGCTGAGGGTGGCATGCAACCTGCAAACTGTGCACCCCGATCTAATGCAGAAGTGGAGGTAGCCACTTCTCACTTCCCCCTGCCCCTTCCCATTTACTTTTCTTTCCACTTTCTCAATCAGACTAGTCCTCTCTTCAAGCATTCTGTTTCTATGTTTGCAAACACAGTATCTTTTATGTGCCTTCTCCCATTAAAACTAGGTGAAGAACTCATCTTGTGAAGAGGATTCCAAACAAAAACAGGTGAACAGGAAAAAGAGGATAATCTATGATTCAGGTAACAATTATGACTGCTTTTCTGATGCTATTTTTCATTTGCGTGTTGACTTTTACTGCTAGAGTTTGACTCTAGAGAAAAGCCTACACAATCTTGGCAGGCTTCTCCAGGGTCAAATAATGTTCAGTCATAGAGAAAAGGAAAATATAAAAGGGTAGAAGGAAAATGGAAGTATTGTTGCTGGTATTTGAAAGGTGAGCAATCTTAATCATCCTTAACATTTTATATAGTAGTTTAGAGACTTCAGAGCACTTAACATACATCCTCGTTAGTCCTTGCAACACCATTCTCCAACCTCTAGATGTTTGTGACCAACTCCCATCAATTCTAGAGAAAAGCCTAAACAATCTTGGCAGGCTTCTCCAGGGTCTCCTGCAGGAGAGCCAGGGCCTGCAGGAGAAGCCACCACCACCACCACTGGGGAAGAGGCGTGCCTGCTGCTGCCGTGCCTGCTGCCACCGCCACCAACACCAGTCCTCCCCGTGGACTTCTGCCTGGTGGACTGCCAGTCCCTGCAGGACCAGGCCTGCAGGTACTGAGCCAGCTGTGCTGACTGTTCTACCTGCCCCTTCCTCGAGGGGCTACATAAGCTGGCTGGCTGAGGTGGCCTGGGAGAGCCAGGTCCTGCAGGAGAAACCACCACCACCGGGGAAGAGGCGTGCCTGCTGCTGCCGTGCCTGCTGCCGCCGCCGCCGCCACCACCATCACCACTGTGGACTCCTGCCTGGCAGTATTTTTAAAGGGGATTTTTAAATTTTGGGGGGAGTCTGTTGTGTTTTAGGGGTGGGTAGCCTGCCTGATAGGTGGCAGTGAGGGGGCATGTGTCCATCTGATGGAGGCAGTGGGGGGAGTGTTGGGGGCCAGAACATACTGAGGCTGGGCAGCAGGTGCTGGCGGAGCGCTAGGGGCAGGCCATGCCAGGTAAAGGGAACAAGGGAGAGATGTGTAGTATCTGTCCCCTGCTCTGGGCCTGTCCAGAGCCAAAGGATGGCTGGGGGAGGCGTGACTCCATCTTCTGGCCTTCGTCTGCTGCTCTGCAATGCCAGGTCTGTTACCCAGAAAACCTCCCTCATCCATGACATGATCCTGGACGAGGGTGCAGACCTGGCATGTATTAAGGAGACCTGGCTGGCCGAGGTCGCTGCTCCAACTGTTGTGGCCATGTGTCCAGCCGGATTTTCGTATGCACAGCAGCCGAGGGCTGGGGATCGGGGAGGGGGAGTGGCTGTTATCTATCGAGAGTCCTTGGTCTTCACTAGACCCCCTCTCTGGGAGACCAAGGTTGCTGAGTGCATGTACTGGAGGTTGGGCCTGAAGGGCAGTCTGGGGATTCTGCTCGTGTACCGTCCACCCCGCTGCACGACTGACTCGCTGGCTGAGGTGCTTGAGGTGGTCTCTGATGTATGTGCGCAGTCCCCTAACTTGTTGGTGTTGGGGGACTTCAAAGTACATTCGGGGGCTGTCCTCACAGGAGCACCTCGGGACTTCATGGAGACCATGGCTTCCTGGGAGCTGCACCATATTCCAACTGGACCCACCCATGTAGCCGGTCATGCACTAGACCTTGTGTTTGTTTCCGGAGAAGCAGGGAGTGATCTGGAAGTCAGGGGTATATCCACCACCCCCTTGTCATGGTCAGATCACTATCTGGTGACGTTGGACTTCTCGGTTCCACAACCCCTCCGCAGGGGTGGAGGACCCATTAAAATGGTCCGCCCCAGGCGTCTTATGGATCCGAATGGATTCCTGAACATGCTTGGAGATTCTCTGGGGCACGCCAACGGCCACTCGGTCGAGACTGTGGTGGGTGGGTGGAATGCCGCAATCACTGGGGCATTAGATCGGGTGGCTCCGAAACGCCCTCTCCCCCTGAACAGGGCTCGGACTGCACCATGGTTCAATCCGCAGTTACGAGCTCTGAAACAGGAGGTGAGACAGCTAGAGCGCCGGTGGCGGAAGTCTCGCTCCAAAGGCGATCAGACACATGCTAGAGCTGTATCTTCAGCCTATCACGTGGCAGTGAAGGCAGCAAAAAAGGAATATTATGCTGCCTCTATCGTGTCTGCGGAGTGCTGTTCCAGGAGGCTGTTCCAGGTGGTCCAGAGCCTGGTCGGTCCAGTTGCTCTGGAACTGCTGGAGCATTCTAAGGCCTCCTGTGAGGCCTTGGCAAGGCACTTTGCAGATAAAATTGATCGGAATAGGAGTGTTATTCCGTGCGCTGTGGATACAGTTAGTGAGCAAGAGGCGGTCTGTGGCACACTGGTTTTGTGGGATCGGTTCCAGCTTCTTCCTTCTGATGAAGTGGACAAGGTGCTTTCATCTGTAAGGCCGACCACCTGCTTACTTGATCCTTGTCCATCTTGGCTCATTATGAGCTGCAGAGAGAGGCTGGGTGAGGGGATCAAGGCAGTGGTGAACGCCTCCCTTGAGGAGGGAGTGATGCCATCAGCCCTCAAGGAGGCAGTGATAAGACCGCTTTTAAAAAAGCCCTCCTTGGATCCCCAAGTTCTGAACAACTTCCGCCCAGTCTCGAATCTGCCTTTTTTGGGCAAGGTGATTGAGCAGGTGGTGGCGATGCAGTTGAAGGCACACTTGGAAGAAGCTGATTATCTAGATCCAGTTCAGTCGGGCTTCAGGCTTGGGCATGGGACAGAAACGGCCTTGGTGGATGATACGAGGAGGGCTCTGGATAGGGGTGAATGCTCCTTCCTTGTTCTCCTCGACCTCTCAGCAGCTTTTGATACCATTGACCACGGTATCCTCCTGGACCGCCTGGAGAGGCTGGGCATTGGAGACACCGGTGGTATTACGGTGGTTCCGGTCCTTCCTCTCCAGCAGGTACCAGAGTGTAGCACTGAGAGAGGAGGTTTCGGACCCGTGGCCGCTCACTTGTGGGGTGCCACAGGGTTCCATCCTCTCCCCGATGCTATTTAACATCTATGTGAAGCTGCTGGGGGCTATCATCAGGAGGTTTGAGGTGCGGTGTCATCAGTATGTGGATGACATGCAGCTCTACCTCTCGTTCAAACCTTCACCAAGGTTGGCCGTAGAATCCCTGTCCAAATGTCTGGAGACAGTGAGTGGCTGGATGGGGAGGAATAAGCTGAAGCTGAACCCTGACAGGACCGAGGTACTTTTGGTGGGAGACAAGAGGAAGTTGGGGGATGTTGACCTGGTGTTGAATGGGGTAGGGCTACCCTTGAAAGACCAGGTCCGCAGCCTGGGGGTCATTTTGGACTCCCAGCCATCCATGGAGGCTCAGGTGTCAGCTGTGAGTCGGACAGCGCTGTATCAACTCCATCTGATACGGCGGCTGCTCCCCTTCCTTCCCGACCATCTGCTCCCATTGGTAGTACATGCCCTGTTCTCCTCTCGTCTAGACTACTGTAATGCGCTCTACGTGGGGTTACCTTTGAAGACGGTTCGGAAGCTGCAGCTAGTACAGAACACGGCGGCTCGCCTGATTAAAGGCAGCCGCCAGCGAGATCACATCACTCCAGTGCTGAAGGAGCTGCACTGGCTACCAGTTGTTTTCCGGGCCAAATTCAAGGTGTTGTTTTTGACATTTAAAACCCTATACGGCTCCGGCCCAGCCTATCTCAAGGAGTGCCTCCAGCAACACCAGATAGGCCGCTCAACAAGATCAGCCTCGGATGGCCTTCTCTCTGTCTCATCAGCCAGGACAGCTAGGCTGGTGAGGACGAGGGAGAGGGCCTTCTCTGTGGTGGCTCCCACCCTGTGGAACTCCCTCCCTAGGGAACTCCGCCATGCCCCCTCTTTAATGAGCTTCCGCCATGCATTAAAAACATGGTTGTTCAGGCAGGCATTTGGGGTGGGCTAGGGTAATTTTAGAAATGTGATGTTTTTAATGTTGAATTTTATTCTGTAAACTGTTTTTATTGTTGTACATTGCCCAGAGTGGCTGGCTGACCGGCCAGATGGGCGAATGAATGAATGAATGAATAAATAAATAAATAAATCCCCAGCCAGCATGGTCAGAGGTCAGGAATTCTGGGAGTTGTAGTCGAAAAAACATCTGGAGGGCACCAGGCTGGAGAAGGCTGCCTTTCAACAATCCTGTATGGTAAGCTGGTGGTGTTGTCCCCATATTACAGGTAGAGGGGCAGAAGGAATAGTGCAGGGTCCCCAACCTTTTTGGACCCATAGGCATATTTGGGAGTTTGAGGACTGACTGTGGCCACCACCACAGAGGATGTGGCTAGTGGCATAATGACAGCTGTTGGGGGCTGGCTGAAAGACAAGTAATTCACTCAAGAAATTGAGAACAAGCAGAGGAACTCTAAAGCCAATCCACATATTTGAGCTCGTAGAAGCACAATAAAATACCCATTTAAGGTTGCAATCCTATGCATGCTTACATGGAACTCAGTGTGAATTACTTCTGAGTAGGCCCATATAAGATTGCTTTGCTCATTCTATCCACACACACACAGACACACACTTTCCCCAGCCCCAAAGGAAAGGAAAATGTCCCCAGGTCCAAAAGGAAGAAAAAGTTTTCTTTACTGTGACCTCAGGCTCAGCCACTCGATGCCCCACCTGGCACTCCTACTTCCTCCTCCTCTGTCATCAGAGCCCCCACCTTGGAAGGTGGGGTGTGTGTGTGTGTGTGGGGGGAGGAATGAGAGAAGGGGCTAGGAAGGGAGGAGAAAGAAATAGCAAGAGATGGGTGAGAGGGAGAGAAAGTGCAAGGCTAGGGACTGGGAGGGAGGGGAAGTAGTGAGAGAAATAGCAAGGCTAGGAAGGGGAGAAACAGCAAGGTGAAGAGGTGGGAGAAATAGTGATGCTAGAGGCTGGGCGAGAAGGGGAAATAGCGAGCCAAAGAGGTGGGGGAAGAACTAGCGAGATGAAAGTGTGGGAGTGGAGAGAAACAGCGAGATAAAAGCAGGGAGTGGGAGACTGAGCAAGGCTAGGGACTAGGAAAGGAGAGAAAGAAGGCGGCTAGGGACAGGAGAGAAATAGCAAGGAAAGGTGTTGCTGGGAGAGAAGTAGCAAGGTTAGAGGTGCAGAGTAGAGAGAGATCAAGAGAGATCTCTGTGAGTCAAAGATTGGGCAGTGCCAGGAAGCAACCCTTTCCTTCTCTTCCTGCCCGCCAAGCAGCTGATCAGTGGCAGGTTCCGGAACAGGAACGAGAACCTGGTGCCCTAATGCTTTCCATGGATTTTTAAAATTAAAAATAATTTTTTGAAGGGGGCAGGGAGTGGAGAGCTTTGTGGGTGCCATAGGAGGTCCCTGTGGGCACTGTGTTGGGGATCCACAGAATAGTGTGTTCATATAAATCTGCAAAAGTTACTAGCCTACCCACCTACCCACTCCTATCTAGGATACTTATATGTGGTCTAAAAGAAAAAAAGAAGCTAATGTTTGCAAAGCTTTTCTGCTTAGTTGGCTGGAGGCAACTCTTGCTCACTGTCTGCAACCAAGCCTGCAATAGTGGCGTAGCCATGGCAACCTAGCGAGCCTACAGCTCTGATGGCATTGGAATTGGGGACTTCCTGGTGCTCACTCTCAGCCAGAACCTCTCTGGTACTACTTGTCAATTTAGAGCCTTGGCTTTTGCTGCTGTCATGTTTTTAGTGAGGGAATATACAGCTTCACATGCTGCAGCCATTAATTATGCAAGCTGTATGTTTAGCCCTTACCCTAACAACCCTTTTGTCCATTTATTACCCATCTGGGAGGTAGCATGTTTAGGATCTCTTTCCAGAACAGTGGGCCTTTATGTCATTATGAGGATACGGCATTTAATGCTGTGGTTTCTAACTCCATCTTTCATAGTTTGAGGTGACAGTCTTCCCTGGCTTTGGGCTAAACATGCTGCTGCTTTTCAGTGAAGACAGCAGTATATTTAGTGCTTATGGCTATTCCTGATACCTGTCATTGACCAATGGGAAATCAGTATTTGGTTATTAGGGTCCTATTCACAAAGGGAAATGTATATATTACAGAGAGAACTTGCTTTGTTTCTAGGATAAACTAATCAATGTGTCCCCATATCCTTCTATCTGACTGAGAACCATTGGCTGATTTTGACAGGAGAAGGTATCATTTATCCTCCTGGAATGATAAGCATGCTTTTGCTCATATATACTCCTAGCATAGATTAGAAGGAAGCCTTAGTTAGAATCTCAAGGGAACGCAGAAACAGCCTTCTCTTCTGTGGGTATTTTAATGTTTGTATGGATATGGATTATCTGAAGGATTGCCTCCTCCCATATGTGCCTGCCCTGACCTTAAGATCATCGTCAGCGGCCCTTCTCCGTGAGCCCCTGCCAAAGGAAGTGAGGTGGGTGGCTACTAGGAGGAGGGCTTTTTCTGCTGTGACACCCCGGCTCTGGAATGAGCTCCCTGGTGAGGTTCGCCTGGTACCTACATTGTATTCCTTTCTGCATCAGGTGAAGGCCTTTTTATTTTCCCAGGCATTTTAGCATTTTAGCTTTCTAAACTTTTAGCTTTGCTGTTTTAAATTTGTATTTTAAACTCCTGCACTGCTGCTAGGTTTTATTGTGGTTGTATTGTTATATTGTGGTTTTAATGTTCAATATATTTTAAATTGTTTTATTGTGTGCTGTTTGGTTTTAATTTTTGTGAACCGCCCAGAGAGCTTCGGCTATTGGGCGGTATAGAAATTAAATAAATACATAATAAATAAATAAAAAAAAATATGGAATAATTAAATAACGCCACTGTGTTTTAATTGCAGATTCTGAAGAGGAGGTGCAGTTGGTGAAAAAATCTAAGAAGTCACCAGAGATGAAACAGTCTTCAAAACCTGATAAGGTTTTAAAGAAGGACCCTGTTGTTTATGTTTCAGAGACAGGTAAAGGGTTCAACATAAAAGCTATTAGTGTATGGGCGTTATGCTCTACTAGATATGCTTGTTTAAATTGAGGCCATCCTGTAAAAGGAAAACTTAAAAAAAGGAAGTTTGGTTCACTGAAAATAGAAGTGGTTCTGTGTGCTGTGTGACTTGTACATGATCTTAATCCGACTCATCTTTTACCATTCTTACATGTGGATATTGGGTCTGAGCAGGAGACTGTTTTTTTTAAAAAGATATTTTGACTCCTAAAGCTACTGTAGAATGTCAAAACAAGAACTGTTGTTTTGTAAATAACCACTGCTTTTAAATAACGCTGAGAGTAATTTACTTGTGGAAGTGTTTGTATATGTTCTCATACTCCATTAAAAAAAGAAAAAAGGCAGATATTTATTTTTTGTACTTTTGGCAAATGTTTATCTGAATGGGAATTGTTTGTTGATGATACAGACGCTAGTTACTCTGCTTAAATTATAATTATAATAGTTGCTCTGCTTTAATTAAACAGGTGGGAAGTGCATTCATTCACCAATGGAAAGATTTCTGAGAGGCATTCGCATGAAAACCATATGTTATGTGGGAAATAGATCTTCTAAGGGAGAGGATCCTAGATCAGACAAGGGTGGTTCTGGTTTGAAACTAGACTGAGGATTCTGGCATAGAATATGTTTTGGCTGCAGTCTGTAACTTGAAAGAGGAAAATGTCTGAGTAAACAAGCTGAACAGAGCTCTCTTGTGGAGATTAAAGTACAAGGATCATAGTGTAGATGTCCTTTTACTTTTGCATTGCCTTCCTAATCAGGCTGAAGTCCTCTATGTGTTTGCTTGGGAGTAAGTCCCACTGAGATCAGAAGGCTTTTCTTCTGAGCAAGTGTGTGGTATAGAGTGCAGTCATGATGTTATGTAGAGTTGAGTCTGTAACTGATGTAACTTATAGAATAGAAATTTTATTTGCATCAGCCACAATCCATTGTAACATACATAACTGACAGAGCTTGAAGTCCTTAGCATGTCTGAGAACTGTTTATTATTTCCTGACATGAATATCTAGATCTTGTGGCACGTTCAAAACCTCCCAAGGTTGCAGGATTTAATCTCTACTCAGTAGCTGTAGTGTGTTTTGCTGTATATTTCAATAGTTTTTATGGGTTTTATTCTGGGTTAAACATTTTATACTTCCCTGACAATCCAGTTTATAGATTAAAAAGTTGGGTATAAACCAGACTGAAAAATGACTGCAAAAACTACAGTGCATTAGAGCGCAATCCTATGGGGATAGACGGCTGCCTCCGAACTCGGAGGCAACTGCCTATCCAATGCAGGGCAGGAGAAGCACGGAGGGGATCATCCCCTCTGCGCTTCAGCTGCCCTGTATTTGTGGCTAGACAGCCGATTTCGGCTGTCTAGCCGCAAGAAGGCGGGGCAGGGGAAGTGGCTGCTGGACAACACATTGAATGTGTCGTACTGGCATTTCCGCTTTCCCTACCCCAGAACGCCCCATTTTCGCCGCTCCGTGCTCTTCCGAGTGCGGGGCCATTCCGAGCTGCCTGCAAGGCAGTGTGGGAAGGGGGAAAGGTCGGTTCTTTGGGAATTGTGGGCTTCGAGGTCAGTTCCCGGAAACCGACATATCCTAGGGCTGTTTAGCCACTGACTAGCGCCATAGGATTGCTCCCTTAAACATTTTTTCTAGCTTGCCTGTTGACAATATACTGATTACCCATTTCTGAACTAAAAGAGGGGTAAAAATCATTTTTTGGAAAGCTTCCCTGCCTAGTTATGCGAAGGCATTTCTTACTGGCCATGGGAAACCAGGTGAATTTTTGTTTATAAAGCCAGTATTAAATGTTAAATAACTATGTATGGTTTTGTCACAAAATGTCAGTTTCTGTGTGTAATGGTTAACCAAAAATGTCTGTTTAAAAAATAATTGGCAGCATTAAAATTTGTTGGGTACAGTGTGAAGCAAGAGATGCAGCAAATGGATAATGTTGCACGAAAGTTGGGGAGAGGGGGAATACAGTTGATAAAAAGTTTGCAGGGCTACTTTTGCTGTTAAAAGCTGACAGTTGCCACTCCTGTTGAGATTTGGATTGAAAGGTTTTGGTTTTTCAGTTGTCATGATAATACATTCTGTAATGTTTGTGAGGATATGCCTAGAGGTAAGGCAATCAAAGGTGTTCTGTATTATGTAACTTCAAGTGCTGCAGCAAAAGTTTTCCACATGTTACATGCCAGAAAACATTGGTCAAGGTCAATCGTGAAGTACCTCAACTGCAGATCAAGGTTATTCTTATCTAGTGACTGTAGATTAAAACTTAATTTGATACACCTGCTGATCACCTGTACATGGCTGATCTTGTCCACTGGCTCTGAGCAGTGTTTTGGAAGACAGTTGACATTACTTTCAGCCTCCTAAAAGTAAATAGGTGTGTCTCAGTCTACAAATATATGAGAGGATATATTTGCTGTGCAGTGTTGATTCCTATACTAGCCACTTTACCATGCTGCATTGGTCACGGTTGAGCAGATCTGACGCTGTGGCCCCATTCACATGTAATGGTGGCAAATTAACCTATGATGTGCTGCGGTGTGTGCCCAGCACCTGCTACCAACATTTTGAATATGCAACCTCCGATTGACCCATAGGATAAACAATTGTAACTTTGGATTGTTTAACTCACAATTAACCCATAGCGTCCAGGTTTGTCACAGAGTAACCTCCGGTTGGAGGTTGCATATTCAAAATGGTTGCGGCATGCAACCTGGCAAATTTTGGGTTAATTAATCCACAATTTGCCACCGCTACGTGTGAACCAGGTTGTAGTTTATGTCTTTTAGATCTGTTATTCTGGGGGACTGTAGCATAAGTCTGAGCCAGCTCAAGTTTTCATGGCTCTGTCTTTCCTGTTGCTGCATATATTTGGTGTCTCTTAAATAACTGGGTGCTGTTTGGATGTAATGCTTTTCACCACCCCAGAAATGGTTAATTGGTATTGTAAATCTCTTCATACTCATAGTGAGATAATTATCTCCTTCTTGTCCTTCAGTGTATCTGGGGTTGGTCCACCCACAAAACCCCAGGAAGCAAATTGGATTTGTTCTGGAACTTTCTGCAGATTTCCCCTCTGACTTTGACAGCTGTTCTGTTGTGCGGCATGTTGTACAGTGATTTGTTTAGCAGCCATCAGCATTGTAACTCTTAGATGTCCTCTCTGTTTTGCTGCTGAATCAGTTTACAGAAAACATAGGTGCGTTAGTCTCATTAAATCTGGCCCAATAATGTGCAGCAGTTGGCTTTTTGAAGCAGTGAAACACTATTCAGTAATCTGTTTTCAAATCATAATTTGCCTCCTTTTTTCTGAACCTTTTCCATCTCTACAATTTTTTTTGAGTTCTGGTCATCCCATCTATAAAAATATATTGTAGTCTTGGAAAAGGTACAGAAAAGGGCAACCAAAATTATCAGCAAGCTGGAGTGCTTTCACTGTGAGGAAAGGCAGCCATATTTGGGGATTTTTAGTTTAGAAAAAAGACAAGTGAGGGGGAATATTTTAAGCTGGAGGTATTTAAGCAGCGACTGGGCAACCATCTGTCCGGATTGCTATAGCTGTATCCTACACTATAGATCTTGCATTGAGCAGAGGGTTGGACCTCTAAGATTCCTTCCAACTCCTTGTTTCTATGGTTCTGTGACATGATTGAGGTTGATAAAAACTATACATAGTATTGGTAAAAGTATATAGAGAGGAGTTTTGCTTCCCCTCTCACAACACGAGAACTTGGGGTCATCCAAGAAAACCAGTTGATAGGAGCTTCAGGATAAGCAAAAGCAAATGATTTGTCACACAATATTCAATGTGTGGAATTTGCTGCTGCAAGATGTGATGGCTGCTAGCTTAGATGGCTTTAAAGGGGGATTAGATAAATGTATAGAGAATAAGGCTATCAGTGCCTTTTACCAACTTTGGTAAGTGGCCCAACTATGCTTCTATCAGGACAGGGATAACCTGGCTTCAGTTGTCTGTGCTCTGTGAACCTCCAAATTAGATTATTACAATGCACTCTGCCTTTGAGGGTGGTTCAGAAGCTATAGCTCATGCAAAATGCAGTGGCCAGATTGATAACAGGGACCAGAAGGTATACATACAAGACCAACACTGGCCCGCTTGCACTGGCTGCCTGTATATCTCCGAGCCTGATTCAAGGTGCTGGTTTTAACCTATAAAGCATTACATGGCTTGGGATCGCAATACCTGATGGAGCGCGTCTCCCAACATGAACCTGCCTGTACGCTACATTCAGCATCTAAGGCCCTCCTTCTGGTGCCTCTTCTGAGGTCAGCTTGGAAGGCAGCAACAAGGTAAAGGGCCTTCTTGGTGGTGGCCCCCCAATAGTGGATGGAATGATCTTTCTGATGAGGCCTGCCTGGTGCCAACATTGCTATCTTTTCAGCACCAGGTTAAGACTCTTCTCTTCTCTTCTCTTCTCTTCTCTCAGGCATTTGTCATCATATGATGAGTTTTTAATCAGGTTCTGGATTTGTCTTATGGTTATGTTTGTTGTCTATGTATGTGCTGTCTGTTTATATTATTTTATGTAAATGGGTTCAGCAGTTTGTATAATGTACTTTGAATAGTTTTCAGTCTTTGTAAACCTCCCAGAGAGCTTCAGCTATGGTATGGTATAAGAATGTTGTTTATGATGATAATGATAATAATAATAATATCAGTAGTTACTGGTCACATTGGATATATGGAACCCCTCTAGGTTTAGAGGTGAGCACTCAGCTGTTTGCTTATAGAATGATTTTCTGTGCGAAATGGAAGTCATTAATCGGGTTGTGAATTGTAGCTAAAGTATAAAAACAGTTGCTTTAAGGCATAATTTTAATGTTTTCTGTCTTTCTTTCCCTATACTTCTTCCCCCTACCCCCTTTCTGCTGTTTTTTGGCTTGCCGGGGATCAAATTCCAAAGTGTATGAATTGTGTAGAATTGCACTGTTTCTTAATATAGGCAGTGCAGTACAGATCATTAGGTTTGTCACTTTAATCCCCATGAAGCACTTTTTATCATTACCATGTTTGGTTAAACCACCCTCCATTCTTTTTAGATTACTGATTGTCGAAGGCAGAACACAGTGTTGCCTACAGGTAATGGGAAAAGGCAGAGTGGTTTTATAAATGTTTCCATTGCTAGCCAGTCTCTGGTAAATTAGCCTAGTGGGTTGGGAGACATCCAAATGCTTGAGCCTATTCAGTAACTCCCATACTCCACTGTTTAGTGAAGCATGGAACCTTAAGTGTTATTTGCAGAAGATGACCTCTTAATGATGCATTGAACCTTGCACAGTTTTGTAAAGAGATTTTAATTTGCAGGAACTGGGTTGTTGTTGCTTTCCTAGCATCTCAGTATTTTTCTGACCAATAATACACTGCAGTCTACACGCACATTTTGACTTCATTTGTTTGATAAGGTGCACTTGTATCAAAACATTTCTGTGCTTTTTGTGTGCCCATCTTTTCTATACTGTACTAACTATAATTCCTGTAAATCATGTTGCTCCATGAAGGGCCCAGATAATAAAAATATTTGATAACCAGCATTTTTATTTGTACTTTTTGCAAATGAGCAATAAGCTATGTAACTCAATGACATGGCAACTAGTTATTTGATCTTATGAGTATATGTCATTATTTCCACTGCTTTGTTTCATGCAGACTGACTGACTGAATTTGCTCAATAATTATTGCTTGAACAATTAGATACTTCTTTGACTTGCATTTGAAAGAGAAGTTTTAAAAAATGGTGTTCAGCTCATTTGTAATTTGCACAGAATGGCCCCACAGTTGGCCTTTATTTTCATTTTGTACATCTGGCAAATGACAAACTGTAGTTGTGCACCCACATCTACCATAATAGCCTTCTGGAATTAAAATCCTTAATTGTTGAAATTCAGCACCCATTCTGAAGCTGCACTTGAATAAGCAGAAATGGAATAAAAAGAAGCTCCTTAATATACGTGTAAACTAGGGGTTCAGTAGGGAATTGACTTAAGTCAGGGATGCTGAACCTGAAGCCCACGGACCAAATCCAGCCCACCTAAGGTCCCAGTCCAACTCTCTGGGGTTCCTGAAATGGCCACCCCAGGCTCTGCACCCTTTCCCCAACTGTTGATTGTTTGGTGGTTTCCAGATGTTTCCCCCTTTTCCCCCTGTTCTAAAAAGTTGAAATGCCTTTTCTAAGGCTTCATTATGGCAGTAAGAGATTTAAGTTAAAGTACGCAGGTATGTTTGGCGTTTGGCCCTGCCTCCTTTTGCCTTCAGCCCCACCCACCAGTGGAATATGTCCCCTGAGAGGTACTCAAAATTGAATTTAGCCCTACGGCCCAAAGAGGCTTGATACCCTTGCTTTAAGTCCAGTTCTCTCTCCAAGCTGTACAATGGACAAGAGAAAGCATGTTCTCTAGGGATCATGGGCAATACTGGGAGTGAGAGGGGAGGAGCAATGGTCAGGTTTGGGGACAAAGTGAGAGACGGGAGTCTGGGCAAGATGACTGCTGGTTCTTGCGCCCTTTGTTCTGTGTGTGTTTTTTTTTTTTTTGCTGTTGTCCTGAGAATTGGCTGTTACCTCTAGTTAGATGCCAGTTTTCCTGAGTTTGATGCACCATGTTTTTGTGTTTCAGAGTTTTTCAAAGAACGGAACAAATTTTGCCTCTGGCCCTTGACAAAGTGAAGAATAAAATAAAGTTAGTGCATTAGTAAAAGCAATGATTTTTGTTGTTGTTAGCTTCCCTTCATACTCTTTCTGTCCCTAACTTCATTAGCAGTAGCACCCAGGCAACTATGATAACAACATTTCAACAAAGTTGCTTGCAATTTGCCAGATGAGGCTTGTAAAACGATCGAAGATTTTATAAGCCGGGACCTTGGTTATTGTAACTTGGAATTCAGCATCTTTGAAAGCCAAGTCTGCTGAGAGCAGAATAAACCCTGTTTCTTATACACAAAAGCAGAAGTTTGAGTGTGTTACTTGCGCAAAATTTGTGGTATTCTACCCTAAATGCAAAATGGGACTATAGTGAAACAGTGAAGTAGAAGGAGAGATTTGGCACATAATATATTGGCAAGTGGTAGGCCAAAGCATGAATGCTAAGGCTGGGGTTTGTGGGGGCACAGAAGAGATTTCTTGGAAATATTTTTGCCCTCCCCAACTCCAGTCCCAACAATCATTCAGCAAAGTGTTCTTTTTAAGTTTGTGTAAAGGCTAAAATGTGATCTTAAAACAACAACGCTGAAGGATTCACCGGCTCTTCTGTTCTAGAAGATGGTGTGCTGATCTTAATACTTACTAGGACAATATACTTGTGGAACTTGCAAGTGATATTTTTAAGAGGTAAGGGTAGCAGGATGCAGTGGGTCAGATGGCTGTTGATGTGATTTGAAGATTTCTTTCTGTTTTAATTTATTTAGCGAATAATAGCGTGGGAATAATATCTGAATGGATTCAGTGGGTCAATTTTATGTTTTTATTACAGCTCAGGGCTTTAATGTTTTACTTCAGATAAGAGGGCCATAACTACCATACTTTAAAGTGCATGTTTGTGATTCGTCTAGAACTACGAAGCAGTGTTAACATCTATGTAGGATGTTAAACAGCCTTTTCATACGGCATTGATGATAGGGCAATGATTGAGCAAAGGCACTAATGTTGCAGTTGGATCTGCGTGTAGAGGCAGTGCTGCGCTCCATTTTCAGTGGAGAAATTCTTGCTGCCAAAGAAAGAGGTGTAAAAATGTGGCTTGCTTCTAGAGATGCCACTGAAGGTTGCTGGGTTCAGACCTGGAAATGAGGTTGATGGGGCTGGTAATGCTTGCCTAAAAGGGGACATGAACATTTGGAATCTCCTTCTATGGCTAGGATTAAAATTCAAGCAAGGTAAGACTTAATAACTTACCCCTGCTTTGAAGGGCTGCATCTCCTGGGAAAACTGCTTTTGGGGACCAAACATCCATCCCCCACAGAGAACTTTCTTCTCCCACATTCCCTTGCAGGGAATGAGCTTTTGCCCCCTGCTGCAATTTTTCAGGCTGTAGCCTCTGAAACAGCACCTGTGCGAATGAATGGAGACAACGATGGCTGATTTTAGAGGCCGTATCTTGGAAAACTCTGTCCCTGCAGTTGTGTGTGTGTGTGTGTGTGTGTGTTTGTGTGTAAGAGAGCCCTATATCACACTGAGACTTCTCTTTCAAATGTAAAACCTGATCAGGTCCTTTCACTTTGCATCTTTTAAAAATATTGCAAGACTTTAACTAGTAAGGAAATGTTACTTTCAACGAATGCTTTGTTCAGAGTTGTGGTAATGTAGAGTAATTAAATGTTTTTTTTTTGTACCCAGATGATGAAGACTTCATTAGTAAGAAGGCTCCCCAAAAGCCCAAGGAGAATGGGGCATCTGCAACCATTCACCTAGGAACAACTGAAGCATCAAAGGCAGACCCCAAACCAAAAATAAAAAGTAAACCCTTAACTTTGGTGAAACTGACACCAACCTCTGTAATTGATTACTTTGGAACTGCTAGTGTTCAGCGATCGGAGAAGAAGCTGGTGTCAAGCAAACGAAAAGAGGTGGGTAGTGCCAGTGGGTAAGTTTTTCTCCTAGCTGATGCGTGCTTGTGAGCAGAAACATTCATGAATTTAATGAAGAATACATTGATGTGTGATCCATTTCAATTTGGCTTCCATCCTCTAGTGGAGTGTAAGAGTAGCACTCTACTGCGTGACTGGTAGAGAGAAGATTGTTTAATTAATTTTAATTAAATTGCTTGTGCATCATTTTTAGATATCTGCCTGTAAAGGGTGATATTGCTATTGAAAGATTTTAGTCACAGCTTGATTTTCGTCCTGTTTTGAACTTACGGGCTGGAAAATTATACTCATTTACTTCCACTCTTCAGTAGCTCTACATATGTTTAATACCTTTCTACAATTTTAAATTTTATTTATGTATTTTTGGATTTGTAGCCTGCTTTTGGACCAACGTCTTCAGAGCAGCTCACAAGATGAAGTAAAATTACATTCAAGTATAAAAGTTCTTAAAAAGATAAACCAAGCTCAAATAACATTGTAAAACTGGAGGCAGCTTTAAAATAATGTTAACTCCCAACAGCATGTATTTAAAAAGCCTGTTGGAAAAAAGAGGCTTTCATGGCCCACCTTAAAGGGCCGTAATAGCAGATCTTGCATATTTCCACTGAGGCCACCACTGAAAAGCTCCTGGGGCCACCGCTGAAAAGCTCTATTACCAGTTGTGACAAATCTCATTTGTTTGTCATAAGTTTATTAAATGGTCTGTCTGACCCTATGGATTGGTGTCTGCTGCTGCTGTATAAGCTTTTATTGCAGCATAAGTGTAATCTTGTGCTTGGCAAGTAAGGTAAAGGCAGCAGTGTTTAGGACTGGGCTGCAAGACCATCACTTCGATAAAGTTAGTACTCAGGATGAACAATATTTCATGGCCCAGTTCTACAATTTGCTCTTTAATGCTAATTAAATGTATCAACATAACCTCAGGAAACATGTCAAATCATCTCACACAAGTGAAATTTCAAGGGAAAATGGGCAGGAAGTAGTCTTTCCCCTTTACAAACTTTTGGAAAGCCACATGAATTGTTTGCTGGGAAAAGAATTCAAGATTATTCCATCCTTTACTCCACTTGCCTTTAACTGCCAGGGCAGACAATGTATGTTCAAACCAAAAGCCAGTCAACAACGGTATTGGTTCTCCTCCTCCTGACCAACAACATTTTAATTGGTTAGCATGAAATTAATTCTCTCTGCTGCCTCAAGAAAATAGTCAAGTTATCAGATAGGAATAAAAGCATTTCTTGCACTCCCCACCCTGGACTTGAAGTAGGGAGTTTGATTCTAGGAGCTGGGAACTAAAGGCTGAGGGCTTAACATATGTTAGCCCAAATCAATCCTAGCCCAGAATGGAAGGGATACCACCCCATTGTGCATGGATCTTGCTCTTTGTGGAACATCAGTAGCTGGATTGGGGAATATTTGGAGAGGGCCTACTTTTTGAATGTGGGTGCCAGTTTCAGCTTTTGTGTAATCTCTTTTGTGCACAAGCCTGTCTATTCTGAATTTTCAAACATAAGAACTATGTATATCCCAGTCTAGTAAGTGCTTTAATATGGCATTTGCACTCGAGTGGGATTCTTATTAATATATAGATTCCAAAATATACTGGAGCAAATAGTAAGGATCAGTGTGCCACTGCAATAAAATGTGATAAATGTCATTGGCATAACATTCCCCATGTCTTTCTGAAAACCACTTGAAACTGATTTTTCCCACAGTTCCTGAGAAGTGCAAAAGGCAGACATGAGACTTTCAGAGTGAGTTTGCCATTTTTAAGTGCAGGTATTTAGGATGAGGCTTTATGATTTTTCTTATTCGTCTAACAGTATTCCGTGGCACTTGTCTAAATACGGGCTGCAAATTGAACCTTCCTGTGATTCTTCTTTCTTTGTGGTGCAGCTTTCACAAGGCAGGGATTCTACACTAGATGATGAGGCTATTGCCAAGCAACTACAGCTTGAAGAAAATTCAGAGGTAAAATACTTGTACACTTCTCTGGTTTTTTTTAAGCAGCCCATTTTTTTTTTTGAAACTGCATGTGTAGGGGTCCATTTGCCTCCTTTGTTTCAGTACAGCCTTCCTGCTCAATCTTTCCTTTTCCATTGATTTAGCATTGTTCTTAGCTGCGCTCTGTCTCCTCTCCCTTCTTTCCTTTCTCCATTTTTACTTGAATTTACTTCAATCCTAGGATCATGGTTCTCAAAGAGTGACTTTCAAGCTCCTTCCTGAACTCTGGCCCTAATTTTATGGAGCAGCCAGTTTGAACTGCCAGTTTGTTTTCTCTTGCGACCCCGAAGTTTAGGCAGTTATTTACTAAGGCTTGGATCCTAACTAGGCTTCTGTAAACAGAAGGTCTCCTTCCATTCAGAGATGGGACTGAGATTCAGAAGAGCATCCAGATGGCTGAAGGGGGAGAGGCAATTTTTGCTGATTTCCTCCTGCCCTACAGCAGCCCACACTGTTCTGGAGGGTCTCCCAGAGCAGTTTTTCAGGGGACATAAGGGGCTGGAGGGAGAAGGAAGAATCGGTGAAAATCACTTCTCACCCTCCCCTCTTTTGGTGGAATGTCCTAAGAGCAGAACTCCTTTCAGGGGATTCTCCTGCCAGGAGGAGCAAATCAAGATCCCGTAGCAAAATACTTATGCAAAGCCCTATGCAGCAGCGATGGCTTCTCTTTTTCTAGTCTGGGAATTGTAGTTGGGATGGAACTAGGAATTTCCCAAAGCATGTTCTAGGAACCTTGTCAAACAACAATTTTAACATTTTTTTAAGGGAAAGCCATGACTTCAGTGTAAACTTGCAAGAAAAAAATCAGAACTCCACCTCTGGAGGGTTCAGCTGATATGGAGTGAAAACCAACTTCATTATGTCATGGGTGTTTAGCTTGGCTCTCTCAGTATTTTGCATTTCTTTTTGTGTTACCACTTCAGGTTTGTTGTTTGTTAAATTTTGATGCTGACTACTCAGCACATGCTTCAGCTGGCTAACATTTCAAAAAAGGAAACACACCATTATTCAATAAATAGCCATTCAAAAAAAAAAGCATGGAATAAGTCACTCAAAAATGGCATACATCCCACATAAAGAGAACCTCTATCACTGTAGTCTTGGAGGCCTTGTTTTGCTTCCTTTAAAACAAGGATAATTCTGAGAAGGATCTATTCTGGCACAGCATTCATATGAACATGAGGTAGGAGATCACAACAGTGAAGATTTTGCTTTGCCCCACCATAGATGTTGCCACCTACATGGAAGAGACTTTGAGCATGCTGATACTAGTGTTAATATCTGATAAAATATGAACACTCATGTGCTCTTTAGTAAGTAATGTATTTATTGCCCAATCCAAAGATGGTTGCAAATACTCTCTTTAATTCTGTAACCATCTTAAGATTTAAAACATGCAAGGTTGTTCTTCCCAGACTAGAGAGAGACTTTGTGGTGTCATGCTGTCTTCAAAGGAAATTATTCCCTTGATAAGGAGAATTTTTTCTGGGACTCAAAGCTGCTGGCTCTAGTTGGTAGCCTTGACTGATTAGCTTAGTAAGCATACTTGGAAAATTTTTGCTAGGCAGAGAAAATGCCTTGCTTTCACTTTTTATTTTCTATTTTTAAAATTATTTATTTATAGGCTGGGTTGCAAGCTTACCCCTTCCAAGGCAGTTTAACATATTAAAACACAAAATTCATAATAATGTATTACAAGCCGTAAAACCATAATGTAAAACACTAACTTATTTCAACATATAATAGCAGTAGCTAAAAATAGTATTAACAGAATAAAATAGGATCATTCAAAAGCTGACTGGGATAAAAAAAAAAGTATGTGGGTGTCTCCCTGGGAAGAGAGTTCCAAAATGATGGGGCCACTACAAAAAAGGCCCCTGTCTCTGGTACTCACCAGCCAAATTGCCCTTGCTGAAGGACCAGAGAACAAGGTCACAGGAGTTGATTGGATTTGGCAGGTAGGTTAGCCCCCCTCATCTATGTACCTCTTCTTTTACATCCCTCATCCTTGATATATATGTGATTGGTGCAGATTCAGATTTAAACAATTAGGGTACCACCATTGTGTGTAGCTTGAGCCTCTAGAGTTAGTTAGAAAGCTATTTTATGCTTTTTTTAATGCATACCTGAATTAAATTTAACTGGATAAATCTCACTTTAAAAAACAAACAAAAAACAGTTTATTTGCCTCAGTTCATTCTACCGCTTCACATAGTCTTGCCAGACTCTGGAATCATATTACTCTTGATATAGCACAGAAGTAGGTGAAAGATTGGAAAGACACTTGTGTTAAGTAAGGATATGAATAGACACGCATGGATATTCTCACTATTACGAGGGAGGGGCCATGGCTCAGTGGTAAGAGCATATGGTTTGCATGCAGGAGGTCCCAAGTTCAATCACCAGCATCTCCAGGTAGGGCTAGGAAGGCATCCTGGCTGAAACCGTGGAGAGATGCTTCCAGTCAGTGTTAACAATATTGGGCTAGATGGACCAATGGTTTGACTCTGTATAAGGCAGGTTCCTATCCTATATGGGATGGAAAGTGTGGATGCTAGAGCTCCCAAAGTTGGGCTCAGAGTGACATCTGGATGGTTTGGTCATGCTGGTGAATTTAAGTCACCTGGAGCTATTCTGAAAGGGATAAGTTTAGGGTTACCAAGAGCAGCCTCTGGACCATGACAGAGGATACCATATATTGCAGTTGGGCTGAAGAGTATGTAACATGTGGAACTTCTGCTGAAAGTTGACATGTGCTGGTTTGGTCTTGGAGATGGGCAGGGCAGTCATAGACTGCCACTATAGCTGCATTAGCACAATTACAAGGCTTCATGCCAGTCCCATCTTACAGCTCTCCATAATTGGGGTGGGGTGGGGGCTTCCTTGAATACTGGCTGTCCTGCTTAGACTAGGCCAGGCTCAATCCTGTGGCAGTCTTTGGGGCAAATCCATATACAAAGGTCAAAAAGTAGGCAGAGGTCAGAAACACAGTGTTACTGGTCAGGAAGTGAGGAGTCCAAAGCAGGGTCTAAGGTAAAGCTGAGGTCAGATACAGGTGAGCAGTCCAAAAGAAGCGCAGACCAAGGAGCAGTGTCTTAGCAGGAATTCTGGGATCATGGCACAGGAGATCAGCCCTACAAGAAACCAGGTCAAGAAACCTAGGTTGCAAGGTACCAGGAGCTGAAAGAAATATGTTGTTCCAGCCACTAGGAGGCCTCATCTGAAGTCTTATCAGCTGAAGCCCCCAGAGGCCCCACCCAGGACCCAGCTGCAGCATGTCAGAGTCTTCTGGAAAAAGTCCCCCTCATAAGGAGTCCTTTACTCATGAGGAGCCCTCCTTTGCAGCTGAGCACTCCTTCTCATAGGGGTCCCACTGGCCTAACCGGCTTGCCTCTTAAGATGAACAACATTCTTGGGGACTAGGTGGTTGCTCAGTCTCTGTCTCAGAGGCAGAGTTCCCCTTGTCTTGCAGGGATGGACCTGTGACCATCTCCCCTGAGGGCGCAGATGCCTCCTGGTCTCCTGACATGGGCTGCTCCTTGATGTTGTCTGCCTCTGGGAGCTCTAGCTCCTTGTCAGAGGAGGATTTCTTCAGCAGGGCATGACACTGGCACAGCCACATCAATAGCAGCAGTAGCATTGTTTCTGCTGCCCCAGCACAGTGCTAGAACAAGGGAATAATTATTTGTCAACTTTGGCTGGTTCTAGAACTTGAGCATTCCATGGTGAAGTATCGAATTAGACCTAAGTGGTAGATGTTCAGTTCTTCACTGGCATGAGATACAAAAGCCAGGCTGCTAGCTAAAAATAAATATTCTAAATGTATTTAAATATGTAAAGAATATGTCAAAGAAATTGATAATTTGGTTTAATTTTCATGTAGATTATATAAATCTAATCTATGGCACTATTGATGGGAGCTTTTTTCTTTGTGTTTTGCTTTACTCACCTGACTTCCATTTTTACTGTTGGGTCTGTCTGTGTTCAGCTTCATACTGTAAACAGGAAAGATTAATGCTACTCATTGGTCCGAATATCCTCCTGTGGCTTATGATCACATAAAAGTAGAGCCTGTGGCATTCTTCTGCTTATAAAGTTATCTGTCTGAATCATACACTGAGGCAAGTTTTGATCTCATTCCTGCCAAAATATTGGATTTGTGTAATGTGTGCTGTATAGCTCTTATCAATAAACCTCTTGGCAGGAACAAATTAGCTTCTCTCAAAGAAACAATATTTGATAACAGGATGTGAGTTGCAGTCGATGCTGCATTTATATTAAGAGCAAAACAAAGGGAAATTGTGCTTGTTTTTTTCCTTATTGTTTTCAGTTGAATAATTGCAACTGAAACCTGAGCATGTATTTGTACCAGGCAAGAAAGCCATTTCAGGAGATACCTTTTGAAAATACAACTTGTTGAGGGAGTGTTAACTTAAAGTGGGAATGGCTACTACCTCTGTCAGAAAAATTGTATTTTGGCAAGTCATACCTAAAATGGATGGGGCTGCAGTTGAGGAGTATGGGCCTGATTTCTGTTGTTCATAAATGCTGCTGGACTGACCTAATGTTGCTGCTTGCAAGATGGCTTATACTGAATAGTGGGTTAGTTAACACTGTGTCTGTATTTCTTGGTGATGAGAAGGAATACCTTCCCCCACCATACCCCCAGTTCTCTTTGGATTGGTTCAGAATAAGCTGGGGTATTTCTCTCTCTTTCCCCCCACCCCCCATTTTCACAAAAGCGGAAAATGTTTGGCATATTCAAGGCCTGTGAATTAAATCAGACCATAGAGCAGCCTTTCCCAACCTCCAGATGTTTGGGGCTACAACTCCCAACCATTGGCTATGCTGTCTGGGACTGATGGTGTTGAAATGCAAACCTTCTGGAGGGCACAAGGTTGGGGAAGTCTGCCCTAGTGCCCTCACAGTGAGCCTCCAGGCCCCATCTTACCACGCGCTTGCAAGCCTGCCTTCCCTTCTTGTGCTACTAGGGCACAAGGCCAGATGCCAGAAATGTAGTTTCCCCAGCATTCCACGAGGAGCACTGAAAACAAAATTTCCCAGCACCCCACGTGCCTGGCTTGCTGCCATAGCAACACTGGAGGGAGTGGAAAGAGAGGCCTCCCTTCCTCTTATTTATTTATTTGAGGTCTTTTTATGCCACTCCTCAGCCCAAAAGGCTTCCAGAGTAGCTTGTATATAATCAAACAAGATAGTCCATGCCTGTAGTTTTACAATCTAAAAAGACACGGCACACAAGGAAAAAAGAAGGGGGGGAGGGGGGAAATTAATTATTTCTGCAGGACTGGTGGAATGGCTCTGCTTCTCCCTCTCATAGAGTCGCAACAGGCTAAGCAGGAGGGGCGTGTGTGTGTGTGTTTGTGTGTGTGAGAGAGACAGAGAGACAGAGACAAGAGACAGACAGAAACAGAGACAGAGACTGAAGAGGAGTTCTCTAGCTTGGATTAAAAATGAATGGAGTCAAAGAAGAACATGGCAGTGGGAGGCTCGATGCAAGAATTACAAGTTGCCAAGATTTATATTCCAGTCCAATGAATTATGGAGCTCAGCAACGTCTCTTGTTTAGGCCTAATATCCGTCTTCATCTGCAAGCAGGATAAAGCTCTGATTATTAGCAATGTCAGTTTACTATAACATGAGGCTTATACTCTTTACAGGTGGAGAGACAGCTGCATGAAGATGAAGAATTTGCCAGAACTCTGGCCATGTTGGATGAAACACCAAAAAAGAAAAAGGTAACACTTTGTGAAGTGGCTGCTTGGTGTAAATATTTTTGGCTATGGTATAATTCCTGGAGTGAATCTTATTTCTGCAAACCTTCCTGATGAAAGGGTCGCCCGCACAACTTGCTCTAGGCTACAGACTGATCTGTGGCTGAATTTTGAAAAGCTGATAAACAGAAATTTCCAGGAGCCATTCTACTAGCGGATATTGTTTGTTGCTGACCCTGACTCAACACTGAGATGACTTAGTGGAGATCCAGATAGGGGATCTAAAATGGCAATGGTCTAATCTCTTTAATAATTCCAATAATTTAGGAAATTCTGGTATTATGGATACTTTATTGTACAAAGTGGGGAGAAGAAGCAGGCTAGCAACTTTGAAGGTTGGTTCATAAATCTTTGAAACAACTGAAATTGAAAGAACAAAATGTAGCAATGTGGAGTGCTGCTGCTCAGGATTCCAGCCATTCCATTCTGTTCCCTTACCACCACCACTCAGCCCCTGCCCCATCAACAGAGAGTCTGCGTTCTGTAGCTATTGAGTATGCTCAGTCATCACTGGGGTGTTTTTGTGGTTCTCCTCCCACCCCCATTCCCCCCCAAGTTCTTTTTTTGTATTTCTGCAAGCCTTGGTGTCTGATTCTCCCCCCTGCCTGCCCCCACCAAGCCTATTGATGCCTTCCTCTTGTGTATGGGGTGGTGCCATTTTGGCTTCATAAGCAACAACACTTAAACCCTGAACTTTGGAAAGCGAGGGAGATATTATTTGCTTCCTAATCTCTAAAAAAAAGAGTATGGTTGTCTAATCTTGATTTACTGACAAAGTAGCTCAGTTTTGAACGGCAAAGATGTAAACGCTCTGGTATTAAAATGTGAAGTATATTCAGTTTATTTTTGATTCCTTGATATTGTTCAAATACAGGTGACTTGTTCATAGTACTCTTGCTTGCATTTCCAAGGTCGTAATTTTAAAGCAAACTCCTCTGGCCTTTGGTCTAGTATTTTCTCTAGTAGCCCCCAGGTCCTGTCAGAGCCATTGGAAGAAAAGAGACAAATGAGAAATGACAAGGGAATGGGTCATTCTTCCCTCCACTTTGTGTACCTCTTCCAATGTCTTCTTCTAAAGAGCCCTGAGGTGATGTCTATTGCAGATATTTGGCCTGGTAGCTCAGTTGCCAACCCCTATCCTATGCCTACCCCTGAGAACCCTGGTCAAGACCAAATTCTGCTACAAATTATGGACCAGTATCTTCAAATGATTACTGTATAAATGTGACCGTATGAAGGTCATCCGCTGTCTCTGTGCTGAATAAGCACAGTCTGCTTTGATTGGGACAGATATTCTCAATAGCGACCTGCCTGCCTACTTTATAGATAAAATATTGTAGAAATGATATGAAATTGCAGTCATATAGGAAAAATTCAGTTTAGAATGAACACATCTCTTTTTAAATTTATTATAAACTAATCATGGTACAATAGTAATTATTTCAATTAATAATGTAATACATTATTTCTCATACTTAGATTTTCAAAAAATATAACATATCCATAGGTATATTTTCCTGAAAATGCTGATTTCAAAAATTAACAAATTCCAGTTTGAGATAAATTCTCCTGAAACGCTTCCTTCCTTGCTTTCTCTAAACTTTATAGAAAGCGCAGAAGGGATAGTTTCAGGAGATTTTATCTAAAATTGGAATTTGCTAATTTTTGAAATCTGCAATTTCAGAAAAATATATCCTGCTCTGTAGCTGCACCTGAGGTTCAGTAGGGAATTGCTTAAAATGTACTAACTGGGTAAGTTTGACCACGTGGAGAGCCATTAATCCATGGGAAAAGTCAATTCTGGGCTGTAGTTGAGAGTGGGCAGAGCCAGAGCCAGTAGGCAATGCTACACTTCTCTCTCTCTCTCCCCCCCCCCCCCCGTCTTTCTGCCGTCTCCTTTTTTCTTTGCTTCTGCCGGATGATTGGAATTCCAATTACCCAGCAGGCACAAAGTCTCCACCATCCTGCTCCATCTCTGAGTTGGCAGGGAATGGTGGAGGCTTTTCTCTGCAACTGACAGGTGGTTGGCACTCCAGCTGCCCAGTAGGGACTGAGGCAGAGAAAGCACACAACGCTAATTTCCACCCAGTCTTTCCTAAGAGTACGACTGCATGACAAGAAGTGTGCACTGTTGGGCACCACTTCCCAAAGGTGCTTTGTGCCCCTGGGAGTAGCAGCATCTAAAGCAGAGATGGAGAAAGCACCCAACACTCCCTTCCATCCTCCCTCCCATCCAAGAGGGAAATTATGACTTGATAGGTATAACTGAGACTTGGTGGGATGACTCTCATGACTGGAATACAGCAGTTGAAGGATATAACTTGTTCAAAAAGAACAGGAGGAACAGAAAGGGAGGCGGGGTTGCACTGTATATGAAAAATACATATCTCTGCACAGAAATACAGGAGGATGAGCTTGGTAGCCCCATCGAGAGCATCTGGATCAAAATAAATGGAGCAAAGAATAAAAGGAACCTGATGGTTGGAGTCTACTACTGGCCACTCAATCAAGGAGAAGACAAGGATGAAACTTTTGAAAAGCAAATAGCCAATGTTTTAAGGAAGCATGATGTAGTAGTAATGGGGGACTTCGATTTCCCCGATATTTGTTGGGAGACAAATTCTGCAAAACATGGCCCCTCCAGGAAATTCCTTACTAGTGTGGCAGATAACTTCCTCCTACAGAAAGTAGAGGAAAAAATAGAGGAAGAAACTAGAGGATCAGCTATCCTTGACTTGATCCTAACCAACAGAGATGACTTAGTGGATAAAGCAGCAGTTACAGGAACTCTGGGGGAAAGCGACCATATTGTACTTGAGTTCTTGGTTCTAAGGGCAGCAAAAGCCGAATGTAGTCAAATGCGTACCCTGGATTTTAGGAAAGCTGATTTTAATAAACTCAGAACAATGATCAGTAAGGTCCCATGGCAAGCGACACTAACGAGAAAAGGAGTCCAAGATGGGTGGGAGCTTTTAAAAAAGGAAATTCTCAAGGCACAATCACAAACCATTCCAACAAGAAGAAAAGGTGGAAGACAACAGAAGAAGCCAAAGTGGCTTCACAAAAAGCTTAGAGATGACCTGAAAACAAAAAAGGACACACATAGGAAGTGGAAAGAAGGCCAGGTAACAAAGGAAGAGTACAGGCAGGTAGCACAGAATTGCAGGGATGGTGTCAGGAAGGCTAAAGCTGAGAACGAGCTGAGGTTAGCGAGGGATGCAAAAAACAACAAAAAGGCTTTCTTCAGTTATGTGCATAGTAAAAGGCAGAGGAAAGAAATGGTGGTTCAGCTATTAAATAAGGATGGGAAACGATAACAGATGACAAAGAAAAGGCAGAGGTGCTCAATCCCTACTTTGGCTCAGCCTTCTCCCAAAAGAGGGTCTATGACCCCCCTGGCAAAGGCGAAGTACAGGCTGAAGGGGCAGGATTGCAGCTTGAGATCGATAGGCATATGGTCAAGGAACACCTAATTACTTTGAATGAGTTCAGACTTCCAGGGCCAGATGAACTGCATCCTAGAGTCATAAAGGAACTGGCAGAAGAACTCTCAGAACCGCTGTCTATTCTCTATGAGAAATCATGGAGGACGGGTGAAGTGCCAGATGACTGGAGGAGGGCTAATGTTGTCCCTATCTTCAAAAAGGGTAAAAAGGAGGAACCTGGGAACTACAGACCAGTCAGTCTGACATCAATCCCAGGGAAAATTCTGGAGCAGATGATAAAGCAATCCATCTGGAAGCACCTTGAAAACAATGCAGTGATTACTCGAAGCCAACATGGATTTGTCAAGAACAAGTCCTGCCAGACGAATCTGATCTCATTTTTTGATCAAGTAACTTCCCTTGTGGACCGTGGGAATGCTGTAGACATCATATACCTCGACTTCAGCAAAGCTTTCGACACAGTGCCCCATGATATCCTGATGAGCAAACTAGCTCAAAGTGGGCTAGATGAAACAACGATCCGGTGGATCCACAGTTGGCTACAGAATCGGACTCAAAGAGTGCTTCTCAATGGGACCTTCTCAAACTGGGGAGAGGTAACGAGTGAGGTACCGCAGGGCTCAGTCCTGGGCCCAGTACTCTTCAACATTTTGATTAATGACTTGGAGGAGGAGGTGCAAGGAATGCTGATCAAATTTGCAGATGACACAAAATTGGGCGGGATAGCTTATACTTTGGAAGGCAGAAACAAAATTCAAAGTGATCTTGATAGACTGGAGCGCTGGACAGAAAACAACAGAATGAAATTTAACAGGGATAAATGCCAAGTTCTGCATCTAGGAAAAAGAAACCAAATGCACAGTTACAAGATGGGGGATACGTGGCTCAACAACACTACAGGCGAGAAGGATCTTGGAATTGTTGTCGATCACAAGCTGAATATGAGCCAACAATGTGATGTGGCTGCAAAAAAGGCAAATGCTATTTTGGGCTGCAGTAATGGAAGCATAGCTTCCAAATCCCGGGAAGTACTAGTTTCCCTCTACTCAGCACTGGTGAGGCCTCATCTGGAGTACTGTGTCCAGTTCTGGGCACCACACTTTAAGAAGGATGCAGACAAACTGGAGAGGGTTCAGAGGAGGGCAACAAAGATGGTCAGGGGACTGGAAACAAAGCCCTATGAAGAGAGACTGAAAGAACTGGGCATTTTTAGCCTTGAGAAGAGAAGACTGAAGGGAGATATGATAGCGCTCTTCAAGCACTTGAAAGGTTGTCACAGAGAGGAAGGCCAGGATCTCTTCTCGATCATCCCAGAGTGCAGGACACAGAATAACAGGCTCAAGTTACAGGAAGCCAGATTCCGGCTGAACATCACGAAAAACTTCCTGTTAGAGCAATACGACAATGGAAGCAATGACCTAGGGAGGTAGTGGGCTCTCCCACACTGGCGGCATTCAAGACGAGGCTGGATAGCCATTTGTCAGGGATGCTCTGACTTGGATTCCTGCATTGAGTAGGGGGTTGGACTCGATGGTGTTGTAGGCCCCTTCCAACCCTACTATTCTGTGATTCTATGATTCTGTCATGAGGGAAAGTCTGGGTTGGGGAAAGCATGTACTATTGGGTGTCTGTTCCAAAAGGCATGCATCAGTGGGAAGTGGCTTCCATTGTTCTCCCCTCCTGGCAGGTTCCCCACTACTGATATACAGGGTGGTCACTTGTAGACTTTTGAGCATTCTCCCATGTTCTTGCGCTAGCTCCATGTGAGCTGTAATAATTACCAATCTACTCAAGGTTGTGCCATGGGGTTACATCCTCAGTGTATCCCAGAAGAAATATTAAGTGTATTAATGACAATACATAACAATTTGTCTAATCAGTTTTGTTACTTCCTTCAAATATGCCCGGCTTTTAGGACATCACTACCAACATATATGAAAGTAATCTGCACTAGTGATTGTGCATCTCCAACTTAATCAGTTTATTAATGTCTGATACACTTTACTGAGTTTTAAAGGAGTTAAATACCACTTATAAAGTACTATTAAGAGTGATTTTTCTCTTAAAATGGTTGAGATTGAGATTTTAAGTTAAGCTGCAAAAATAGCTTCCCGTTTACTATCAGTAATAGTTCACCACAGTAGTTATTCATGAACACAACTTTTAATCTGTTCTTACTACTTTAGCCTCGAAAAGATCCAGAAGAGAAACAGATAGCTTCAACAGCCAAAATCAGCCCAGATGAAGCAGAAAAAAATAAGCAGTCTCACAAAGGTAATTCTTGTCCGGAAAAATAGATGTTTAGGTTGCCAGGCTATAGCATTTGTTTTATGCTTAAGGCTTTCTTTTCTCCCCAGTGAAACCTGCCAGTTCAACTCTTGACTCAAAAACTTATTCTGCAAAGGAAAAGATTCACTTGGAAACTACAAGACTCTTGAGTCCTCTCCCAGAGTCTTCTGTTAGCAAAGAAAGGAAGGATTTAGGGAATAAGATGGTGTCATCAAAGGTTAGCTCCAAGTTGGCAGTGCTGAAGCAAAAAGCAGAGAGTATTAAGATAGAAAATGGAACTCCAAAAGGAGAGAATATCAAAAAAGAAAGTATGACTCCAAAAGGAAAGACAGTTTCACCCAAAGAGAAGACACCTAAAAAGGAGAAGGTTTCTCCCCAAAAATCTAAGGTAGGTTTGAGGAGCACCATTGAGGGACAGTATGTTTGATTACTGTTGTTCTTTAATGCATCTGGGATGTAGTTTTTTACCTGGCTGTCAGCAGAGTTATAGTGCAGTCAAGTGCACTACACTTGATTTGCATGCATGTTCCTAGGCTACATATTCATCCAGGTAGTTTGGGCGAAGTGTGTTCACACCCCATGCTAGTGGAGGGGGATGAGGCCTTTGTTCTCTCGTCTTGCATTTTGGAATTTGGATACTGGCACTTCCCATGTATGTGTGTGCTTTAAGCTGATGAGTGGTCTGGAAGAATGTCTTCCAATCTCTTGGCTGGGGACAGCATTAGAACCTAGTTGAGCTAAGTTATGTTATGACCTTCCTCATACTCCTTGTTCCGGACACTGGTGTGAATAACAGAGGACTATATTGGCAGACGGGAGATTTCAGTTCTCTAATGTCTATTTCATCTCTGCTGTGAAGTGGCTTGGAGATGGCTGCAGGAGTGAGAGGAAAACCTTGTCAGTTTTAGCTATGTACTGTTTGTAACCTTTGTGAACAATTCTGTAAGACTTTACACATAAAGGTTAGAGAAAATGGTCAGCGGATGGGCTACACAAGAGTGTGTGCAGCCAGCTGTGTGTGTGTGTGTGTGTGTGTGTGTGTGTGTATCTATCCTTCTGTGAGCATGACAGGATAGTAACACTCCCTGAGGAAATGAAACACGTGTTTTTTTAAATGAAAAAAAAACTTTCTTGAGTAAAGATTAACGTACTGTGTAACACAAACATTAAAGCAATTTGTTCGTAAAACTGTCAACGTGGTGAGGCAGTTGCAGGATTGCCATAGTAGATGAAACTGCTGACCTCCTGTTGAGGCTTTTCCTGTAGAAAATTTCAGGAATAAATATCCACAAGGAATATTGGGATATGCTGGCTCATAAAGGTGAGAGAAAATGGTTAGCAGATGGCTACACAACAGTATGCTCATCCATAGCCTTGATCAGGCAGGAACAGATCAAGTCATACTATGATTGATGGGAAGAGAGAAGGGGACTGAATGATGTCATCCATGGGGAAAACAGATTGGAACAAATACATAAAAATGCTCAGCCATGTAAGAAGGATCCATATGGAATACATACACATGCATGGTTCTGTAACCACACTGCAGGTGGATGTGCCCATTTTGTGCATAAGGTTCAGAAAAAGAAGTGTGTCAAATGTAGTAGTAGTAGTAGCTATTGTTGTTAGAGGATGATTATCCCCACCCCCAACTTCATAGTCATCTCAGTCTGTTGGAGGCCAGATACTTGTGTTTGTCTCTTTATTAATGAATAGTCATTCTTTCACATAATTTGAGTCATGTGGAACCTGATTACAACCATGTTATGTGATTTTTTCCCCTTCTTTACATTTTAAAGTCAATAAGTCCTGAGGATTCTGAAAAGAAGCGAGCCAACTATCAGGCTTATCGAAGTTTCCTTAACCGAGAAGGTCCCAAAGCGCTTGGCTCTAAAGAAATACCACAAGTAAGTCCAGGTATTTGTTGATACTATGATTAATGTAAACCATGGTTCCCTCCTAAATCAGAGACTGAAACCATGGTTTAAAATGAGTTTGAAAAACATAGTTATGAGCTAACTATGGCTTGCTTTGGTGCTCATGTAACATGAAATCCTAGCTAACATTGGGAAGAGATTGGGGAGGGAATATGTGTTTATAAAGCTGGCTTCAGATTTGCAAACTGATTTGCAGGAAGCCACCACTGCATATATACTGGGCCAAGAAACAATTTTCACTTGCCACCCACAAGATATGATGAAAAATAGCATGATTTTTATAGAAATACTTCATTACTTCTCACTATCTTGGAACAAAGCTGTTGTCAGTTTCACATCCAGTGCCATTAATGTAATACTTCCTGTTGCATCATTTTGATTTTTAGGGTGGTGAAAATTGCTTGGAAGGTTTGACATTTGTGATCACAGGTGTCATGGAATCTATTGAACGTGATGAGGCCAAATCTTTGATCGAGCGCTATGGGGGGAAAGTAACTGGTAATATCAGCAAGAAGACAAACTATCTTATTAAGGGTCGTGACTGTGGTATGTCTAAGTGTGAAAAGGTAAGTTATTCCAGATATGATGGAACTAAATGAGTTGCAGTCATGGAACTCCTTGCTGAATCATAGTTAGAGGCCTCTTGCCTTCCTGGCTCATTCGTTATCCTCTTCTCCTATCTTGCTAATCTCACATCCATCTCGCATCGCATTCATCTTGGGCAGTCTGCTGGCATTGATTTGCTGCACACCAGGAAATGTAGCCATTGCTCACCCGCCATGTGGTGAGGAAGAATTGCCATGTTCTGATCTTAAGAACAGAATTGCTCTTACTGGATTAAATCAAGGTTCATCTCCTCCAGGATTCTGTCCCTGGTTGTGCATTTGGAAACTTAGAATCCATACAAGTTGGTAATAGCTATCCTTGTTAATCCTACCATCTGGTATTCAGAAATATGCTGTCTCTGAATCTCAAAGTTCCATTTAACTGTCATAGCTATTAACCATTGATTAACCTATCTTCCATGACTTTTTCTCATCCTTTTCAAAGCCAGCTATGTTAATGTCCCCAGCCAGCATAGCCTGTCCTAATTGGTTTAGGGTGCAATCCTATCGAGATAGGGGGCTGCCTCCAAACTTGGAGGTAACGGCCTATCCAAAGCAGAGCAGGAGAAGCACAGAGGGGATCATTCCCTCTGCGCATCTCCTGCCTTGCTTTTTTGGGTAGACAGCTGATTGCGGCTGTCTAGCCACGGGAGGACGGAGCAGGGAAGGAGGCTGTTGTACAACACATTGGATGTGTCGTACTCGCAGCTACGCCCTCCCTGCCCCGGAATGCCCTTAGCCACGCCCCTTTCCGGCCGCTCTGCACTCCTCTTGCGAGCGCAGAGGACAGGGCTGTTCCACGCTGCCTCTGAGGCAGCGCGGAAGTGGGCAAAGGTCAGTTCTCTGGAAAACGGCATATCCTATGGCCATCTAGCCACTGTCTACTGGCCATAGGATTGCTCCCTCCAATAGATTACCCTGAAAGGGAGAATTCTTCTGTTCTATCAATTTTGACTCACATTATAAGATTATATAAACCTCGAACATGTACTCCTGGTGCTAACCCCCAACCTAATTCTTTAGCCTTTCCTTGTAAGGATGATGCTTTAGGTCCATAATATTTTAGTTTTCATTTTCAGTAGTTTCACAAGCTTTATAACACTTTTGGAGACAGGTGAGCAGAACTGCGTTTTTGTGGGGAAACACGGAAGTTTTGAAAGGATCCTGATGCAGGTAGGGAGATAGGCACTTTGTGCACACAGTGGTACTCTTGAAAACTTCCTTGATTAGTGAGCAAACTTGATTTGATTAGTGAGCAAACTTTATGGCTAAAAGACCCAGGGACCACCTTCACATGGCTGTCTGATGACTTGATGATAATTCTGAATCCACTTCAACTAAAGTAAGTCCTCATTAAAGTTATAATTTTGAATGTCAAATAATGAGAAGAATCCTGGTTTTGGTATCCAGAGAGGTGGATCAACACAATTATGTAAATAGTCTTCAGCACTGCTACCAAGTTTGAAGGGGCCATAGACAAGGTGCCTTTTGAGTGACCCCACATTACTGCACCACTTTCTCACATACCCTTGCGCAGCCTTGGTTGGGGTGGGTGGGAGGAAAAGGATAATTTCTTCTTTCTGATGAGTGAAAGAGTGAGCCATCCCCCATCCCCCTTACCATTCTGCTAAGAAACCCAGTGGGGAAGGAGCTGGTTTCTTTTTTTTTTCTTTCACTCCTCAGAAAGAAAAAGGGACTCATTCATCTTCCTCTTCTTACCAGGAAAATGTGTGTTGGTTGGGGGAGAGAGAATGGGTCCCTTCTCATTTCTGAAGAGTGAAAGGAAAAATGGGATCCATTCTCCCTCACCACTTACCATCCAGGCAGCAGGAAGGGAACAAACAGATTCCTTTTTGTCCCCCCTGCCATTTTTTCCCGTGTGTGTGATGGGCCAATTCTCCTCTTCTCCTGGAGTTGAAAGCTGCTTGTGGAGGAGAGAAAATTATTAGTAGAGACCCCTCTGATTTTCAGAGGTATTTTACTTATCTAGGATATGCATCTCCTATTGTATTTGAACACATTGCCTTGAGTGTAATTGCTCCAAACTTTCAACATTAAACACTGTGTAAATCTGAGTAATTCTCCCTCCCTCCCTCCCTCCCTCCCTCCCTCCCTCCCTCCCTCCCTCCTGTTATAGGCATCAGCTTTAGGGACAAAAATTATTAATGAAGATGGCTTATTTGATCTAATTCGGAATATGCCGGGCAAGAAATCCAAGTATGAAATAGCAGCTGAAGCAGAGGTTTGTACACATTGACTGTAATTTTCCTCTCAAGGGAGTATTTGCTATACTTCTATAAACTGCATTCTTCCTTTTAAGTGTAACCAGGGGTGCAGGCCCTCTGGCCTTGCAAAAGTCTCCAGAATGCCATGCCCCCTTTCCCCCAACCAACTATCATTTGGTGGTTTCCTGGCTCTTGTGCAGTTGAAATGCCTCTCCTAAGGCATAGTTACTGGCAGTAGGAGCTTTAAGCATAAATATGCTGGTACTTCAGGATGTTTTTTGGGCCCTGCTCCTTTTGCCCTGCCCACCGCTGGAATGCAGCCCCCTAGAGCTTCTCCAAAATGGAATTCAGCCCTCATGCTGAAAGGGGTTCTGCACCTGTGGTGTAAATGCAGACAGGCAGGTTCCATGCACTAAGCCATAGTTTAGTGTTATGTCTGAATGAGGCCAGTGAAAGGAGCAGGTCAGGAAGTGTGCTTGCCTGCTCTTGATCTCATGCTGATAGAATCCCAGAAATTAGTAGCTTCTGAACAGACACCCCCCCCCATGAGTGAAGGGACTGAACCAAAGAATGCTTGCTGTAAATAAATAGGCAAGAACATAAGAAGAGCTGTGTTGGATCAGGACATGACCCATGTTCCCCAGCAACTGGTGTACATAGGCAAACTGCTTCTGATACAGGAGGTAGTATATGGCCATCTGGACTAGTAGCCATTGGTAGCCTTATCCTCCATGAATTTGTCCAGTCCCTTTTTAAAGCCATCCAATTTGGTGGCCATCACCAGATGTACATTATAGTATATCTTAGAGCAGTAGTTTTTCAAACCTTTTTCACATCTTGTCTGCCAAGGAACCTCACCTGTCCCAGCGGCTCTGCACATTATGTAGGCCAGGATACCTGTGAGGGTCGTTAGTCCTCATTGTTGCCCTGTCTGAATTATTTGTGCACCAGAATGCATCTGTACTTTGCAGTGGGAGATGGGAAGGGGAGCTGCATTTACCCTGAAAATTTGTTTGACATGACTGAGTTCATTGAGGGAATCCATAATAAGTTTCCAAGGATTTCCAGAATTCTTAGGAGCCCAGTTTGCAAGCTATTGTCTTAGAGCTCAGGCCTGCATGTGTCTTCACTTCCCTTTGAAGGCAAAGAAAATGAAATCCAGGGGGGAGAGGACCCCACCAAAAGCTGACACAGAGAAAACAAAAGGTAGCCCACTGAAGAGAGGGAGTGAATCCAGAAAGAAAAAGTCCACCCTTGAAAATGAGGATACCCCCAAATCTGTCAAGAAGGAAACTGTGGAAACAAGGAGAGGTTTGGACTTTGATCAAAAAGCCCTTGAGAAAAAGCAGGTTCCAAAGGATGCTGGGAGCCCTGTTCAAGAAACAAGTAAAGGTGGAGTGGAGGTATTATTATGGGTGGACAAATACAAGCCCACATCCCTTAAAACAATAATTGGACAACAAGGCGACCAGAGCTGTGCCAATAAACTCTTGCGCTGGCTTCGAAATTGGCACAAGAATACCTCACTCGACAGACATGGTAATTGTACAGTGTATGATTCTTCTGATGCTTGACAACATTTTTCTGGTGTCTGGATCATGTGTAATTTATTTACATAGTATGACTCGGTTCACACGTAACACCAATTATTTAACCTACAAATTGGTGGGGGTGAATGGGATCGAGTGACCGTGCTGCCTCCGGCACACTCCTTACTACCTCTTTCAGTTAACTTACAATTGCCTTGTTCGTTGGTTGTTAGCGTGATGTCCAAACCTGGACCTACGATTTCTTATTGGGTTAACTCCGGGTCACTGATGTCATGCTCACAACATACGAACAGGGCAATTGTAGGTTGTTTACAGAAAGCAGAAATGAAGAGTGTACCAGAGGCAGCATGCTTGCGCGCTCCTGCTTGTGTCCAACAACCCATGATTTAAACCTGGGTTGTAGTGACGTCCAAACCAGTTCAATATCTTCATGCCACACCATGGCTCAGTTGGAAGGTTGCACCCAAATCTGTTTTGCTTTAATCAGTTATTTTTCTGAATCTGGTTTCTGTAATGCAAACATACAAGGGAACCAGGATTTTACTTCCTGAGCAGACATCCTGTCTCCCCTTCCATTCCTGCATTTATAAGACTGATTCATTTGGTTAAGTCAGAGGCCTTGAATGACAAGTTTCCCAGGTGCAGAAAGCTATTTGTTCATCAGGCTTTGGAGCTTGGAGGTGTTTCATTTCTTTTTCACTGAACAAAGCCATTGGATTTTGCCTGTCCTCCTCTTTGGCATTACATTACATGATTGCATAAAACTTCCCTCTGTTTTCCCTACAGTAAAACCCAATAAGTTTGGAAGCAAAGATGATGGCGCTAGTTTGAAAGCGGCTTTGCTCTCTGGGCCTCCAGGGGTTGGTAAAACAACCACGGCTTCATTAGTTTGTGAGGTGAGTTGTGTTTTCACGAATGGCGGGCTTGCATATGAAGGACATGGGAAACCCAAATCATGTGGATGGATTCCCACCGGGGTGCCTTGATGGAAGAAGTAACTGAATGGCAGCAGAAATGTTTGGAGACTTCAATATTTTGATGCTGTGGTGGGCCTTGATATCTGCTTTCCCACTTAAATCTCTTGGCCAAGAAAAGCCAATGTACATGTTATGCTGCCCATACAAGAGCAGCCAGCGGTGCCTAGTATGAATTCTGAAGGCTTCCCCACTTTTATAGAAAGAGAAAGCTGGAGGGGATCACAGTCAAATATGCAGACTGGCTTTCTTTCTTTGTCTCTGCTTATCTTTCTCCTTAGTTGCTTCCCTAGGAATTAGAAGGAGTAGGAGTAGGGGAAATTGTCTTCATTTTTACGTTTTACATTATGGGTTGGATCCAGGATCTGCCTTCTGCAAGAAGAAGGGACCTTCTGTGAGAGGAAGCACTCTGCTTCCAGAAGGTTCCTCTCTCTGCTTTTTGGGGATCTCCCCCTCCCCACCCACCACACTACAGCGCACCCCATTCAGCAAGGTCTCCTGACTCTGTGTAGCATTTTTGAGGGCCTGGAAGGGCTGCAGTGAGAAGGAGGGGGCAGGGAAGTCCACTCCCATCAGCGCAGTTGATCCAGCATAAATCTGGATCCAGCCCTAGGTTTTTACTCTTATCTGTGCTTTACAGTCCCAGTGAGACTCTCAAGTTGAATCACAATATTATTTTTTAAATAGCTAAATTTACAATCACAGTATTATTATTTTTAAATGGCTAAATGTATAATGTCCTGTTCTGTTCTATGTATCACACCAATCTATTTAATTGACGAAACCTATTTTGATCCTCGTTTTTAAAGCAGAGACAAGCGTCAGCTCTGAAGCCAGCAGTTGTTTCAGGCTGGCTCTTTCTCTCTGGGGACATTTTCATATTGGTGGCAACCGCAATCATTTTTAGAAATTAAAATGACAGTAGGAGTTGCGTTGGACAAGTGACAGTGAGTAGTTCATTGAGGATCCAGGGCCAGATCTGGCCGCCTAAAGAGTACTGCCTGGCTCTCAGTTGCTAACCTGGACACAAATGGTGTGTAGAGAATTCAGGGCTGTGGCTATGGGTTTTGTTGGCAGACCACTTTGGGGTGGATGGGTAAGGTTCTGTCCCTCGTATAAAACTATTTGATACAAGAGATTTTTGTTTGTGTCTTTTACTGTCTTGTTTGTATGTTGGGATTAGGAACTGGGTTTGAGCTATGTGGAATTAAATGCCAGTGACACTCGCAGTAAGAACAGCCTGAAGGAGGTGGTTGCTGAATCTCTAAATAACACCAGCATTAAAGGATTCTGTTCAGGTATCCTCATTTTTCATTATGGATGTTGCTTCTTATTTAGCTAGAATAATTATGTGGACTTGGTGGCTCTAAATTACAGTTATGCCAGCCATGCATAAAAGACCATAAACATTTGCTCAGTTTCAAAAAACTTTACTAGCCCACCTCCCTATCTTAAGTTCATATTTTATAAGCAGCAGTATTTTTAGAAAGGCAATATTTGGGGATAAGATCTTTGTGCAATCTCTCTCTGTTTGTCATCTGCAGGAACATCATCTTCAGTCAGTACAAAACATGTCTTGATCATGGATGAGGTGGATGGAATGGCTGGCAATGAAGACAGAGGAGGTATACAGGTAAAAACGAAGTTAGGGGGAGCATCAGGTGCCAGGAGTTAAATTGGATGAGCCTGATTGGGGGCGGGGGGGGGGGGCAGGTGTTGAGCAGTCAAAGCTGCTGTTCAGGCAAAAAAAACTAGAATAAGGTGCTGTGTTTGTCTTTTATCTTCATTGGAACATACATTGACTCTGACGTGATAGAGATAATAATGTTGGCTCCCTCTGCAGTAATGAGATGGGAAGTCTGCTGTGAGAACATGCTTTCCTTCCTCCCCTCATGTTAGGATCAAATTCACCTCTCCCATATTACGGTTAAGGAAATGTCAGCGTCAGACTTAACCACAATTAATGCAAACCAGAGTGCCTTTTTAGCCAGGATCTGAAACCACATTTTAATGTTGGTTTCAGATCCTAGTTAAACAGAAACCTTTGTTCCTGTTTAACCAGGCTGATGCAGATGTTTGCTTTTAATTGTGGTTAGCAAGGGAGACATTCTAGCTCCGAATCTCTTAACTGTGGTTAAGAGTGAACCATGGTATATCTGCACTGACCCTCCATTTGGTTGGAAGCAGGATGAGAAGTTTTAACTTACTAAGGAATACAAGTTTTTTGAACTGACCATTTTCTCTATGAATTCACAGAGCTCTTTTACCTATACATTAAAAACACGTCTACTTACTAAATTCAAACTTTTTTTGTCTCTATGACCTTTATAGAAAAATACTTCATATTTCTGTTTTGTGCTGAACACTTTTTACATACACAGACACAGAAACCCTCTATGGAAAGCTCAAACTTGCTTTAGTTTATCAAGTTGGTCTAATAGACAGATTTTGCCTTCAGTCACACTTAATTCAGTGACAGCACTTTGAACACCGTAATCAACTGGCCCATTCTAAAGCTAGGTGAGATACTTGGCAAACTGCATTAATTTGCATAGTGGTCAGTACTATCTGTTCTGAACAAAGGACTTCATGGTGGTGTCGCAATCTCTAATTGCAGGAACTGATCGACCTGATTAAGCATACAAAGGTTCCAATAATTTGTATGTGTAATGATCGGAATCATCCAAAGATCCGTTCCCTCGTCCACTACTGTTTTGACCTTCGCTTTCACAGACCACGTGTGGAACAGATTAAGGTAGGTAGTTGACAAATATTGGGTTTGGACAGCATGCCATGGTTCGTTGTGGGTTATTTAATCCATCATGAGATGTGGTGCCCATAGGTGCCAAGTTGAATATGCAACCCTGCTTGGGGGGGCGGGGGGAGGTGTTGTGTCATGTGAACCTGGTGAGTGTGGGTTTTGCAAGGGTTGCTCATTGGATTTGCATGACACAATCCCTGAGCGGGGGTTACATATTCAACATGGTGGCCACAGCCCCCCTGCGTGCACCACAGCCTCATGGTAGGTTAAATAAGCCGCGGTGGGGCGTTGTGTCATGTGAACAGCCCCAAAGAGTATGTTTGGACTCCCTTTCTATAAGAAAATAAGAATTGCCTTTCTGAATCAGACCAAAGGCATATCTAAAAGTGGCCAAATAGAGATTTCCAGGAAGCTCACGAGGGTGCAGTGGTGATAGCCATCACTCTTTTGATTGACCCCCCAGCACTGGGAGGACTATTGTCTCAGATACTATCATCAGAAAGAACATAGGTTCCGTTTAGTGATAATGGCTAATGGTCACTGCTAGACTAGTTTTTCATGAATTTTTTTAAACTCCTGCATCCGTATGAGGCTGCTCGAGCATTAAGATAAATGTCTAAGGCCTTCCTCCTTGGCCAATCACTGAAAGATGCCAGGCAGATGAACAGAACTTTTTGGATAGAGGCTGCTTCTGTCTATTGAACTTATTCCTCCTGGAAATCTCTGTGGCTCCATCATTATTGTTTTTTTTAAAGCTCTTAAGATACTTTTATTTCAGTCTGTTTTATTTCTATGCTTGTTTTGATTTGCACTGTTCATTTTAAGACTTGTATGTGCTTTAAATTAAGAATATAAGAGCCATGCTGGATCAGACCAAAGACTGCTCTAGTCCAGCATTCTGTTCACACAGTGGTCAACCAGGTGCCTGTGGGGCATCTGCACAATAAATAGCACCTTCCTGCTCATGTTCCCCAGCAGCTGATGTACAGAGGCATGCTGCCTCTGATACTGGAGGTAATATATAGCATCGTGACTAGTAGCAGGATTTATGTATTACATTTTATCTTGGAAATTTGTACACTACCTTGTGAAGGCTATTATGCCCTAAAACAGGGCTGGATAACTTGTGGGCCTTCAGACACTTTGGCCTATAGCTCCCATCAGCCCTCATCAGTGTCTGTGCTGGCTAGGGCTGATGAGAGTTGTAGGCCAAAACACCTGGAGGACCACAAGAACATTCAAACATGCAACCCTTACTAGCATTCTGAAATAGTACAATTCAGGAAGAGCTTTGCCACAGTTCTGTAGATTTGGGCTGAGTCAAAGAAAGAAATGTTGATCCTAGAGCAGAAATCATCTAGCTCCTGTTCTGGAAGGCTTCTATGTCTTCCTGTCACCCAAGAATGGTTGTCATAGTTATAGGGGAAAAGAAGTGCAAAGCACTTTTTTAGATTGGATTGGAAAGTATAGCAAATCTTTCTCCTCCGATCTCATTTTACAGAGCTGCCCATTACTGCTGAGCAGAAAATTCTTAACTTGGAATCCCCTGATGGATATTGTGCCTTCCCAAGCAATTGCCTATACCTCTGTAAAGAGTTGAGGATTAGACAATTTCATTTTTAAGATGTGTTAAAGTAAAAATAACATGTATACATGTTGATCCTAAGTATGTATGTGGTTATTTTAATATTTAATATTTTGATGATGATTATAGGTTTTTTTGAATACTGTATTTGCCTACTGCTTTTTCTGTTTTGGGCCATTCTGAAAGATTTGCTTCTTGTAGGGTGCCATGATGTCCATTGCTTTTAAAGAAGGGTTAAAGATTCCACCACCAGCAATGAATGAAATCATCTTGGCTGCTAATCAGGATATCAGACAAGTGAGTTCTTTATCAATGCCCATCTTTTTGTTCAGTCATTTATAGCTCTATCCCATGTAGATGGAGTTTTAGACACCAGAATGGAATGCAGATAGTTTCTTCTGCAGAGATCTTGCAGACTAAGAGTAGACAAGAGGCAGAATTGAGAGGGAAGAGAAAGGAGGATTGGGCTGGGGAGGGAGAATGGGAAGATTAGGGACTTTAATAGAGGCTGATATTCACATGTAGACATGGAATATTTATCAGTGAGTGGGAATTGAGTTAGAAGAGTGACTTCCAGAAGTAGGCTTGAGAAGGATGCAAGAAATGGAACACAAAGACCATGTTGAAACATCAATCTGTTATGATTTAGTGTGATGGGAACGAGCCTCAGGGTCACATGCTTCTCCCCTTCCTCTTCTGGTGCAGTCACGAGGAGTTCAGAAGCTTTAGCTTCTAATTTAGATTAATTGCAGCATGTCATGTCATCCAAGCCTGAGAAACTGAAGTTAATCTTAACTATGTTTTTTTATGAAGCTTTTCTAAACAAATCATAATTAACATTAACCACAACTTAGAGTTTGGACAACACACAAAACTTAATCAGAAGCAAAAGGTTCTGAACTCCTCACGACTGGGGCAGGGGAGATGGGATGATATGCATGAGCCTGAGGCTCACTGCAGCTCGTTGTCATCACGCTAAACTATAGCATCATGCCTGAATGCAGTCGGTATATATGCTACTTTTGTGGGGCTTGAGAAAAAGGGGACCCTGGCATTATTGGGACAGGGTAAGCTGCAAAAGCAAAGGGATTTGTCAGGAATAAACCATGGAACAATTGCTGAAAGAGTTGCAACGAGACATGGAGAGTTTTTAGAATAAGGACAAAGACCTGTTTTTGTAAAATAAGGTTAATAGGAAGTATTAAATTTATTTCTAGTGTTTGCTTATATTAAAATTAGGACTGTGTTAAATAAGCTGCCCACATTCTTCTGCATAAGGCGCTTCTAGCAAACTAATCGTTTTATTTTGTGTTCAAAGGTTTTGCATAATCTCAGCATGTGGTGTGCAAGAAACAAAACCCTGACTTACGATGGTGTCAAAGAGGATGCCAATAAAGCAAAAAAGGATATCAAGTTGGTAAGAGAGGCATCAGTTTGGTGAAAGGCCATGCCTATGCCACTTGCTTTGGGATGGGATCTGCAAAAAGAGGTGTTCATTGGTAATCAAACTTGTACTTTAGGCAAATAGAGGATTTGTTAAAATTGTGGCATTGAATATATCACTCAGGGGGCACAAATTCCAAGAAATGTCTTGGTGACACAGGTAACTGGGGTTATATGGCTAATACTCTGTATTTTTAAGAGTTTCTCTGAGTATGGCTTTTTGTATGAGTACGTTGAAGAAATGGGGATGCTGCAGATGACAGAGTTTCCATTTTCAGGGTCTTGACCTGACAACCTTTTGAATAATTGATCATGAGAGAGCGAGTGAGTGCAGGGCCATACAGGACTGGCAAAAAGGCCTGGCTACAGCAAGCACAATGGTGGTGGGCTGCAGCAGGCGGAGGGGGAGGGCACACGATCCACCTCTCCTCACAATCTGCCACCTGAGATAAAGGTCTCTGTGGCTAATGAGAGTGCCAGGCCTGAGTGAGGGAGCAAAATGTCAAGTTACATACCAAATGCCAGTTGCTGGGGAACATGAGCGGGAGGTTGCTGTTGCATTCATGTCCTACTTGTGGCTTTTCCACAGGCAGCTGGTTGGCCACTGTGTGAACAGAATGCTGGACTAGAAGGACCCTTGGTCAGATCCAGCATGGCTCTTCTTAAGTGCTTATGTAGAGAAATGCAAAATGATCATAGGGCAGCAAGCATAGAGGCCAGTTTGGATGAAGGAAGTTTAGCAAGAGAGAAAGAGGCTCTGGGCTTTGGATGCTGCTGTACCAGAGAAAGTGAGGCGACTGGTCATTTTACTGAGTCCTTTCATTGTATGTGATCTAGGAGTCCTTGAGGAGTTCTGTCTCTGTATTCTTGAATACAAGCTGCCCTGATGAGCACCTCCCAGACTAATGTGCAGATCAGAACTTAGTTATCCACTAGCTTTTGCACTTTCCAAATGTTCTGGCATAGTTCTTAGATAAAACAAGTAACAAAATGCATTTAGAAATGCATATTTGGAGATGCAGTATATTTTATAATATGTTTTCAAATGTAAATTTAAGTACAGATTTTAAATACAATTTGCAGATTATACTGTGGCAACACAATGGAAGGGTCTTGGGCTGTTGCTGTCTTTTGGATTAGTCTTTACACTCTCCGTTCTAAATTGCTGGTCCAATGGAGCTGGTGAGCCTCAAGCCCCTGGTACTAATCTGAGCAACTCCCTTCAGGAGCTTTCCTTGATGATAAATAGCATTATCATTTCTTTGTTTGAAACCTTTATTTTTGCAGGGCCCTTTTGATGTAGTTAGGAAGGTTTTTGCTACAGGTGAGGAGACTTCTCGCATGTCCCTTATTGACAAAGCAGACCTGTTCTTCCATGACTACTCTCTAGCCCCGCTCTTTGTCCAGGAGAACTACATACATGTGGAACCAGCTGCCGCTGGGTAAGTTAAATCTTAATTGTTTGAATAGTGTTATCAAGATTTACATTTATTAGTGATTAATATGGGCAATCATTCTTCACCCCCCCCCCTTTCCAGGAGTGAAATGAAGAAACACCTGATGTTGCTTAGCAAAGCGGCTGACAGTATTTGTGATGGTGACTTAGTTGACCGGCAGATTCGCAGTAGACAAAACTGGAGCCTTCTACCTACACAGGTTACACACTTCTTTAGCTCCCAGTGCATATTCAGTGGCTGTTTTGGGGTATCCCCTGCTGCTTTGTTAAATGCTGTGGAGTCAGAACATACCCATGATGTATCAAGACTATGTCTTCAAGCAGTATGGTAGTTTCTGATCCATTGACTCAAAAAATATATGAGAGGAAAATGGTATCAATAATGCAGCTGTCTTGAAAGAGAACTATGATTTGTTAGGCAGTTTTCAATATATAAGCTATAGGGTAAGCAAATGGCACTTTTAAGTGTAGGAAAAGTAGCAGAAGTGGATTCAGGAAATTGTTCTTTTTCCATTGTGCAGTGACACTTGGAGTCCAAATGTGGTTAGATCGCTGTGAGAGTTTGATGTGATGGACTTCTCCCACCATGCTTTTGCAAATTTCCAATTCCCACGTCCCCTTCTCCTGCCCTACCCCTTCTCCCCCAACCACTGAATATTTGGTGGTTTCCTAGCTTTTGAGCAGTTTTTCCCCCATTCTAAAAGGTTGAAATGCCTCCTCTAAGGCTTAGTTACTGACAGTAAGAGCTTTGAGCTAAAATATGCTGGTATTTTTTTTTATATTTTTGCCCCTCCCCTCCTTTCTGCTTCCCCCACCACCTGGAATGCAGCATCCAAGAGTGTCTTTGAAATGGAATTCAGCCCTTAGGGTGAAAGAGGTTCAACACCCCTGCCATATTGGTTGTCAGTAGTTCTGGTGTGCGTGTGTGTGCGCGCGCGTGTGTTTGATTAGCTGATATAGTAGGTATATTTTAATAATTCAGTTGTAAGAAATATAGGTTCTTTACATTCTTCAAGCTGCCTTTTAAATTACACTATTTCCATATAAAAGAATGTTTGGGTTTAAACACAAAGCTAGTCATTCACTTTTATCATGAAGACCTCTAGAATGTAAATATGTTTATAGCAAACGGACCCAGCTTCACACGGGGGAGAATAGCTCTCACGATACACTGAAGCCTTCAAGCAACCTTACACAGCTGTCAAGAGTTGGACATATTGTGCCCGCCCCATCTGCCTGAATCCATGCTCACTGACCCCCCTAGACACAGCCCCTGCCATGGTGCAGCGCTATAGCCCCCTGAGAGAGGGGTCTGTCCCTGAGGGGGGCTGCCCAACTGCAAGTGGAGGGGGTTTAGGCATATAACTGTGTCCCTTGACCTACTAATCTGTAGCGGCTTCAAACTGTATGGAGCGCAAAGCTAGGGGCTAGTTAGTGAAGTCTGCCCCTAGTGGTTGAAAATCTCACTGCAGGCTTCAACCAGATGGCCACACTAAACTAATTAAAATGAATAAACAAAATAACCCTGAGGTGCATGTTCCTAGGGTCCCCTTAGTATACATGACACATTTCAGGTGTCTAGCTTTCACAGTCTTAGAGCTATGGCGATGGCGGACAGACACTCTAGGTTAAAATGTATGGTTAAAATGTGCTCGCTACAGTGCTGAATCATCATGTCAAGTTTGGTTGAAATTGATCAAATGGTATTGAAGCTGTAAATCTTTAGAAATTTCAATTGGCTGCCATTTTGTTTCAAGATGGGAGATGAATTCTTTTCTATGCCTAAAACCATCCCAGATAGAGGTAGAACAAAGCCTGAACAATCAGATGTATGGTTTTCAAGTCCATCGAGGACATATGGACAAACACTTCCTTTTATGTATTTATAAAAAAGAAGATATGAGAATGTTCTTGTGGTTCAGATGCTGTACTATCCAAAGGCAAAAATGGAATGGACCTTAGGTTTGACTAGTGAGTCCAGCGATACTTATCTGATGTATAGTTTGGTAAGTAACTATAGAGATTTGATAGGCCATGGAGTGATTTTTATGGAACAGAGATCCTGTCCTTAGAATGAGGATGGAGAAAGCAAGAGGAGAAATTGGAGCAATTCTATATTGGTAATGGGGCTATTACTTGTTTCCATCTTCGGTCCCCTCTATTCCTGTACATTTGCCTTGGGTAATGTTCTGTATATTTTGCGGAATGTATTAGAAAGCAATGTAAAACTGTGTGATGTTTACTTCATAATTCAGGCCATTTATTCAAGTGTCCTTCCTGGGGAGCTGATGAGAGGCTACATGAACCAATTCCCAAGCTTCCCAAGCTGGCTGGGAAAATTTTCATCAACGGGAAAGTGTGACCACATCATTCAGGAGTTGTCAATGCACATGAGCCTCAGGTAATACTAGTCATCTGTTGTAGTTCCCTGGTTGTGGGACATAACTGGGGCCCATAGCATCTATTAGTCACAGTGTATGGTAGCATACAGGGGTTGAAGAATTCTTTTCCTGAAGAAAGACAGAAGGATGTATGTTCTTAACTTCTGGCATTTTTCTAGAGTAAGGTCAAGATATATTTTTATGTATGTTTTCACCTCAGTGAAAAAAGGCTCCTGGGGCAACTTATAATCCGTTGGTAAAATGAGACAGTCCCTGCCCGCAGGCTTAAAATCTAAAAAGACACGACACTGAAGGAACAGGGGATGGGAGGGAACAGGAAAAAATTAAGTAGATTTTCAGCAGGGCTGGTGGAATGGCTCTGCTTTGCCTCTCATCTCCTTGGGGGGTGGGTGGGAAGTCCACCTGAAGCACACCCTGACGTTTTCTCTGCCTTTTCCTGTCTCCCTCGCTCCTCCTTTCCCACAGGCAGCTGATGTATATAACCTGTTATTCCTGCCACTGCCATTTGTGCAGTACAGTCCCACAGTGCTACCACACTACTCTTGCTGACTATCTAGAAAAGAGGGTGCCCTGCTAGGGACAGGGTGAGATAGATGAAATTTGTGTGCGCACAGTCAGTTTGATGATGGCAGCCACTTAATTCATTTTTGGGGCTCTCATTTTATATGATTCAGCCTTCCCCAACCCAGGGCCCTCCAGATGTGTTGGACTGCAATTTCCATCATTCCCAGCCAGTGTCATGCTGTCTGGGAATGATGGGAGTTGCAGTCCAACACATCTGGAGCTGACATAGTGTGAGCTGAAGATTAAAGTAAGATGAGCCATGGTGTGGGACCCATGATTCACCTCTTTTACCCTAAGGGACTTCAGTCACACTTGAGGGACTGGCTCAGTCACTTGCTGGAAATCTTCTACACGTGTTTGGGCAGTGACCCCATGTGTGCACATACAATTGTAAAGTGTGAGGCAGCATATAACTTTAAATCTTGCATACTGGCTTGTGAACCTCGATTGTTCTTAATAAAGGGTGACATTTGACTGACCCTCTAAATGTTTTGTATGGACCAACACAGCCAGCTGATCCTGGTCTGCCTGGAGTCCTCTTAGAACAGGGGTGGGGAACCTGTGGCCCTCCAGATATTGTTGGGCTACAATATTCATCACCCCTGGCTATTGGCCATGCTGTCTGGGGCTGGTGGGAGCTGAACCCCAACAACTTCTGGAGGGCCACAAGTTGCCCACCCCTTCCTTAGAAGGTAATCTTTAAATTTCAGTTGTGTAAACAAGGGCACATTAACTGAATAAAGATCAAGTTATCATAGCTACAGAATGTGACTTTTTTTATTACTATGTAATGTAACTGGTTTCCCCGTTTCAGTATGTCTTCTGTAATTAGAATTCTGTAGGGCACCATTTATCAAGACAAAATAGGGTAATGTAATCAGTTCCCACACATTTGTTTAATACCCCAAGTTGCATTGGGTTGGATCCAGAATTTGCCATGTGCAGTTGGGGTGACAGAAGCAGACTTGCCAGCCCCTGAAAATGCTTCACAAGGAGTTGGGGGGGACCCTGCTGAATGGGGCAGGCTGTGGTTCAAGGGGAAGAGGCACCTTCTGTGGTCAGAGCTCCAGTCACAGAAGGTGCCTCTGCCCAATTTGGGGGGGGGGGTCTCCTTTACCCTGCACCACAGCCTATCCCATCGAGCTAGGCAGATGTGAGATGTACAGAACAATTTTGCTTCTGCATATTCTCCGGGTGGAATGTTCTGCTGTAGTGGCTTTCACCATTCCTCACCTACTTAGCAGTGGTTCCCCAAACCTCAAGGTGTATTGATTGCCTTGTACCCTGCTTCATGTCTCCATTTTGCCCTTAACTTAGGCTAAGCTGATACATGTTTTATGTCAAATCAGTCCATCCGTCCCATCTGCTTCTGCATGCCACAGCTCTTCAAGAACTGAGGTGGAAGTCATTCCCGGCCCTACTTTTAGCGGGAAATGCCAAGGAATGAACCTAGGACCAAAGCATGGGCCCTCCCCAACTTCAGAAAAGCTTGGGGGTGGGAAAGCCTAGTAAATGCTTCTTCTTTCTCCCTAAAGGACACATACAAGCAAGAGAGCAGTAAATCTTGAGTATTTGTCATACCTACGAGATGCAATTGTGAGACCTTTGACTTCCCTGGGAACAGAAGGAGTGCAGGATACTATAGCATTCATGGATTCTTATTGCTTGATGAAGGAAGATGTTGAAAACATAATGGAAGTAACCAGCTGGGGAGGCAAGCCTAGTGCATTCTCTAAACTAGATTCCAAGGTAAGTTACTCTTTTCTGGATTACTGCCTACCTAGCATCCTTAAAAGAAAAAAAGTATGAGAATAGTTAATGTATTTCAAAATGTGTAGCCCACCTAACATACAAAGGCACCTAATGACGCAATCCTATGGAGATAGTTGTCAGCCTCTGAACTTGGAGGCTGATGAGTATCCAATGCAGGGTGGCCAGAGCACGGAGGCAATCCTCGCCTCTGTGCTCCAGCTGCCCTGCATCTTTGCTAGACAGGCGATTTCACCTGACCAGCCAGGGAGCTTCAGCACAGGAAGGGGGAGGCCGTGCAGTGCATAGGAAGCTGTATAATGCAGCTTCTGCGGTCTCCTCCCCTCCGCCCGTGGGACTGCCCCCTTTTCCAAGCATGGAGACATAGCCCGGGCAGAGAGAACGTTGCTGGTTATGAGGGGTCAGGGAGCATGGTTTCTGGACTCTGGAGTCAGAGCCCTGGTTCTGCCCTTGGAGCCCAGAAACAGAAAAACCCTATGTCCCCCAGCCGCTGTCTAGGGGACATAGGATTGCTCCCTCTGTAGCTGAAGCTGATGTTTTGCAGGGAACTCTGTCAGTCACTTTGGTGATATAAAAGGAACTTTGCAGAAGAACTGGGTTTTGTAAAGGATTTTGAAAAGATTTTTTTTAGTACACTGTTCAAATGTGCTCAGAATAGCATAGATTGAGTCTCTAGGTGGCCAGTATACACATCTTGGCTGCTTAGGTCCTTTCTTTGGGCTTGACTGAAAGAGGGGGGAGGCCCTTACAGGTAAACAAGAAGAAATGGTAGAAAGAAAAAGGAAGTTGGTAAAGGATGAGGCACTTTGTTACTTCCTGTGTGGTGGCCATATTGGAAAAGAGTTGAGAAGCCTTTTAGGATTTACTGTGTGGTAGTGATGGTGGCGAAGAAATTTTGCCCCCATTGTGTCAAATGCTGGCCAGTGGAGCTTTTCAAGTGGTGTAGAAGCTTTTGTATGCAGGGAACTCTCAAATGCCTGCTGTTAGTTGTGTACTTCATTTGCACTTCACAAATTGCTCACATCTGTCCAGACTTCAATACCATAGTTTTGACAGAGTTGGAGGACATGGCCAGGATGCAATGTGGTCAAGTTGTTTTGGATAGGTTTCAGCTTGTGCAATGTGAGGATGTGGACAGCTGCTTGGAAGTTTGAGACCTACCACCTGTGCTCTGGACCTTTGATCTTCCCGGCTATTAAAAGCTACTAGAACTGGGCTTACTGTCTAGGTCTCTGAAGCAATTAATGCTTCACTGAAACAAGGGTCATGCTTGGACACTGTAGTCCTGGACAATTATCGCCTGATGTCAAATGTTCCATTATTAAGAACGTAAACATAAGAACAGCCATTCTGGATTAGACCAAAGGTCCATCTAGTCTAGCATTCTGTTCACACAGTGGCCAATCAGCTGCCTACAGGAAACCCACAAGCAGGACATGAGTGCAACTGCACCATCCCACCCATGTTCCCCAGCAACTGGTGTACATAGGCATACTGCCTCTGATACTGGAGGTAGTGTATAGCCATCAGGACTAGTAGCCATTGATAGTCTCCTCCTCCAGGAATTTATCTAACCTCCTTTTAAAGCCACCCAAATTGGTGGCCATCACTATGTCTTATGGTAGCGAATCCCATAGTTTTAACTATGCACTCTGTGAATCATAGAATAGTAGGGTTAGAAGGGGCTTATAAGACCTGTAAGTACTTCCTTTTATCTATCCTGAATCTCCCACCAATCAGCTTCATGGGATGACCTCCCATTAACAGAGGGAGAAGAAATGTCTTCCTATCCACATTTCCCACACCATGCATAATTTTGTACACCTCTGTTATGTCTCTCCTTACTCGCCTTTTCTCAAAGCTACACAATCCCTAAGCAAGGTTATGGAGGGGTGTGTGTGTGTGTCTGTGTCCCAAATCCAGCAGACTTGGATGATACTGATTATATCCTGGTCATAGGACAGATACCCTTGGTTGCCCAGTGGATGATGTACGCTGAGGAATTGGTGGGGGGAGTGCAACCCTGTTAGTTCTCCTAGACCTCTTGGCAGCTTTCGAAACTTGGCAGCCAGGTAATTTTCCTTACCTGGCTGGCTGGATTGCGACTGGGAGGCATGATGCTATGCGGGCTCTGGTTCTTTCTGCTGGGTCTGCCTCTGAAGACTGTTAGGAAGCTTCACCTAGTGCAAAATTTGGCTGTCCGTATGTTCGTGGGGGCTTGCTGCTCAGAACATGTCACTCCACTACTATATCAACTGCGCTGGCTGCCTATTTGCTTTTGACCCCCAAAGTGGTTGCTGTAATCTTTAAAGCCCTACACCATGTGGGACCAGGTTATTTGATGGACCACTTGCACCCATATGAACCTGCCTGTACCCTAAGATTGGTTTCAGAGGCCCTGCTTGCAGACCTGCCAATAGATAAAATCAAGTGGGCAAGGGTGCAAGACAGGCTATTTGGTGGTGTTTCCAGTCTGTTGAATTCCCTCTCTAGAGATACATTTGGGCCCTCTGTTTTCTTTAAGAAAGGTCCTGAAGACATTTTTGTTTCAGTCTACCTTTGATTGGCGGTAGTGGTGTTAACTATTGCTCTTGGTTAAATTTTTCTGTTATTAGTTTAGGCTGACATTTTATTTTGTTACATTGGTCTTTTACATATTAAATTTTATGGAATTTTAACATAGTTTATTATATTTTGTAGACTGCAAGATGCTTTGGGAAAAAATTTAGTTCTTAAATGTGGTATAGAAATCCTCAAAATAAAATATTGTGAGAAGCAGCCCACAGAAGAGAAATGAGAGTGTGAATTGGGGGCAGAGAAATTTAGAAGTAAGGACTGGCAATTTGAGGCTGATATGGAAAGTAATAAATAGCATGTTGGTGCAGAGGCTTCAAGACAGGAATAATATCCTAATGAAGGATCAATGACTTAGGAGGCAAATTCCAGGGGTGAGCTGGTACCGGCGTTTTGTTTTTGCTATAACAGACTTAACAAACTTTCTGCCACATAGGTTTCTTTGGGTTAGACCCCACTTTATCAAATGCAACTGTCAGAGTGGTCTCCAGTCCACAGAAACATATGCCACAATAAATTTCTTACTGCTTAGACCATGTAAATCTAAATTTGTGTTTTATCTTCAAGGAAGATTTTGCTGGATTTGGATGAGACCCCTTTTCCTTCTCTCCCTGGACAGAAAGATCTTCCTTTCTGCAAAATGTGTCACTTTCTGGTTTTCAAATCATGCTACCTTCAGGGAATACTTTCCACATCATAGAATCTCTTTGTATTACAGAGGATTCTGAGGCGTGGGGCAGAATCCAGTTTTTTGCCCTCTCTCCTTTCCCCTGTAGCTCCCACCAAAATCTGTTCCAGAGAGTTCCCCCACACTCTGGAGAAGATGTTGAGGGCATGCAGGGGGGAGGGGAAATCAGAAGCAGTCCTGTCAGCAAAAAAATGTCACTAGATTCCATCCATGGTGTTCAGGCCTGTTGGACTTCTCCATTATTTCAAGTAGACAGACTGCAACCTGCGAAACACCTGCCACTTTCCTGCTTTTGCACTTTACTAGAAAAGGTTAGCAGTGGTGGATAAACTGTCTTTCAGAGAAGCTTGTCTGCCATTATTGTTTTTTTCACTGAGGGACTCCAGGTAAGCTTCCAAGGTACTCTTGGGTTCTCTAGCAGAGTTTGAAAACCATTGAAATGTCAGTGTTGCACTCAAGGTCTGTCTTTTCCCAGGTTAAATCGGCTTTCACACGAGCCTATAAGAAAGAGGTGCATCTTACACCGTATTCACTGCAAATAATACAGAAGTCAAAGCAGCGAGCAGGGTCTGTAGTGGATGCAGAACTGAATGAAGGAGTAGAAGCTGATGAAGTCCAGTCTGAGAATGAGCAAGAGACTGTCGAAAATGATGCAATGATTAAGGTAACATTTTCAGCTGACAGTTCAGTTAAAGAGTATTGTTGTAACTGAAAACCAGACCACCTTTTAGGATTCACTTAATCCAGGGACTGATTTACCCAATACATCAGTTATCTATCTATGAATGTTCTTATTAAATCTAGTTACAGGTACTAGCTTCACTATCTGAAGCTTGTCTACTGTTTATTCTGGGTTGGCCTATCCTTTACCCTTTTCTCTCCATTTCCCCCTCATCCTCCCTCTCTTCATACTGACTTGCCTATTACCATTCTCCTTTCCTTTGCTATTTGTTTCTCTAGCTTTTCAGGGGAAAGCTGTGGGTGACATGGGTGTTTTGTTTATATTGTGTGTATTTATAAAAATGAAAAGCTATAACATGTTGCATGTGTTTTTTTTTTTAAAGTATGTGAGGGACTGCTGTTCCAATATGCATTTTAAAATGAAAATATTTTCTTTCCTGCAGAAAAAGACCAAGTCTGCCATGCAGCCAATAGCAGAAAGAAAGGAAGATAAGAGAAAGGGTAAAGCAAAGAAAAAGTCTAAGTGAATTGTACAGTGCTAACAACCGTGACCAGCTATGCAAACTTTACAATAATGTCATTTTATGTTGGGTTGTGGATAAAATGAATGGGCTGGCAAAGCCTCTCTTAGTGGTGATATGGCTGTCTTGTTTTATTACCAGTGCACAAAAATGACATGTGTAAAATACTGACTAGATCTAAATGAGACTAATCACAGTCTCAATCTTCTGATTAGTGTAAATACAGACAGAGGCAGCATCTGGGAGAAAAAGAGCACTGTTCTCTTGCATATAGTCTATATTTGATCTTTACAGAGCTCCTGATATTTTTTTTTTAAATAACCATTATCTTGTCAGACCATGTATATAGTGAACAAATCTGAAACTGGGTATTTCTTTTGTACATGATGAGAGTGCAGCAATGTGTAAAAGTTGCAATAAAACTAGATTCATATTTTAACCAATTTAACTTTCTTTCACTTCAGTTACATGATGTAGCAGCAGTTCTCTCACATCTATACATCTATGTGGCAGCAATTCCCTAGAGCCCTGAGTTGCTATTCATACACAATTTCATGCATATGACAATTATATTGTGAATAGCAGCAGAACTTGGCTGGGTAAAGGGCATGCAGTGTTTTCTCAGTTTCAGATCAGCAATGTTTCCTACTGATGAGTGTAAGTAATTGTTCTCAGAGGATAATATTCAAGACTGTATACCACAGATGCGCGGAAGTTGGTATTAGTCGCAGAATACAGCATCCCTGACGACAGAGGTTCATATAATCAAAGCTATGGTTTTCCCAGTAGTAACGTATGGCTGTGAGAGCTGGACTACAAGGAAGGCTGAGCGCCAAAGAATTGATGCTTTTGAACTGTGGTGCTGAAGAAGACTCTTACGAGTGCCCTGGACTGCAAGGAGGTCAAATCAGTCAATCCTAAAGGAAATCAACCCTGACTGCTTGTTGGAAGGACAGATACTGAAGCTGAAGCTCAAATATTTTGGCCACCTAACACGAAGAGAGAAGTCACTGGAAAAGACCCTGATGCTGGGAAAGATTGAAGGCAAAAGGAGAAGGGGATGGCAGAGGATGAGATGGCTAGATAGCATCACCGATGCAATGAATATGAACTTGAGCACGCTCCGGGAGAGAGCGCAGGACAGGAAGGCCTGGTGTGCTATGGTCCATGGGGTCATGAAGAGTCGGACACGACTTAACGACTGAACAACAACAGCAGCAACATCCTGAGAATTGGAGGCTTAATTTAAAAGATGATTCTAACCCTTTCTGCTTCAAAGGTAGGCCTCAAAGTGTATGGGGCAGTGCACAGTGCCATTTGCCGCAAGCTGAATAGGATTTCCAGCCTGAAGAGGCAGCATTCACTTGTCTTGATTAATTCTTATTCCATAACTGAGGCCTAGCAGAAGCAAAATAAAGAAATACACTCAACTTTGATTTTGGGATGGGACAGAGGAAGTGCATCCAAAGCTGTCACACTCTAAATGCCTTTTCTGCTACAGCTTGAAGCTGCCACTGGGAATAGGCTAAATAATCAGACCTTTTATTGTAGTTCTGTCCTGATCACAAAATTCCTGATTGATCTGGCCTACGTAAGGCCTTGTCCCTGCCATCTTAAAGCAGGCTTAATGACACATGTAAATAAAAACCAAGATGGCAATAGCTCTTGTGTGGGTCAGAGAAAGAGAGGCAAATGGGGGGGGGGGGGGTATCAAAATTGCAAGGAGCAAATTACAGTTCAAAGTCTGAAATGCTACCAACTGTAGATCTGTAAAGTTGGAGACTCATATTTTAGCATTCAAATTTTATTGGAAACAGAAAAGGCCACAGTACAAAAATTTCTATAAAAGATAAATATTTACAGTTTTGCATTTAACAGATTTGATAACTATTAAATAATTTCAAGCATAGTACAAACTGGGCTTGAACTTTGAAGCTTCCTCTACTGTTGTAGTATTTGACTGGCTGATATCTCCTAAAAATGAACACAGATATTCTAACTTGAGTTTCTTTCTTACATTTTATAGTAGATAAAACACAGCGCAACTATGTACAATGTAGCTTCAAGTTCATAGAGTTAAAACATAAAGTACCTCATACCAAACAGCTATACAAGCCTCAGCATTTAAGGACTTGGTAGAATAGGAACAAGTTGTAAATTATTTAAAAATTAAACACTTCTTTTCATATCTAAAGTGGAAATTAGAGTGGTGTACCTCACTGAGCTCTTGGGAAAGCAATGGTGGTAGAGCACAGTTAATGTACTATAAAAATGAACATAATATACAGAATACCATCCACGATGAATAGCACATGAATTCAGATGAACTGGTGCTGAGCCACAGCCCACATTTCATAATCTCTTGCTGTTCGGTGAACTCTGGTGTAGAGTTCAGTGTATGCACAATGGTTGGTTGACATACACTGCTGTTTATGTGACATCTGGGATGGGGTCAGCAGCATGGTTCCATTCTCCACTTCTCCATGTGTACAATTTACACATGGAGAACAAGTGAAGAGGACTATCGTGTCTGGAAGAAGTTTCCTAAGCTTCCTGCCTCACACACTTGTTTTCTGTGTCCAGGAAGCTTGTAGAGATATGCGTGATGGATAATTAACTCGGTATTTCTTCCATACACTTCTATTTAAGTTCCAGAAATGAACACTGAGGTTGAAATACTTACTAGACTATTATCATTGTTCCACTTCAGGCTTGAGGTATGGTGTACAGTCAACTGTTTTCTTAAGGCTGATAACCTCAACCTTTTCTGAACACATAGGACACATATTTTCATTCTGTAACAAACTGTTTAAAGGAAGATAACACACATTTTCACGATCTGCAGAACGTACAGAGGTTGCAGAATGCTATTTTGTTCTACTGTATGTCAAATAACTCATGCCAGTGCCTTAAAGTGGACCATTCTGGCTGTTTTGATTTAATAGAGGAAAGTTTTCTATTAGTCCAAGCACTTTGTAGATGGGAGTAATACTGGCAGTGTACAAGGCTCCATGTCCTATAAAGTATTGCTACCAATATGCTCAGGTCTCTCACCACTTGGCATTTTCCAAGCAGAAACAGGAGGTTCTTGGAAGACTAGCCATTTCAAGAAGAAGTTGCACTTCTTCATACCAATTTCACATACTGCACTTTTGTGGGTAACACATGAGCTACAGTCAGCTCAGTATCCTACAATGAATGCCACAGTACACTGGGGAGGCCAACAACAAAAGAAGGGTGCTTACATATATCAGGCAGACCCTTCAGGTTGCTTCTAGGTGTACAAGGGAGTTGTAGTTAAACGTTCAGAATCAGTTTTGTAATTTGTAAGGAGCTGAATATTTGTCCATTTCAATTTTCAGAGTGCTGAAATATTTCCCCACAAATCCCTTGTATGTCCAAATTTCAACTTTTTTCAAAGCTCTTTAATATCACTGATTCCTCCCAGGACACTGCTGGAGGCGAAGATTCTGTTTCCTAACGTCATCCCAGCCAATCAGGGATCATGTAGTGAATGTGATGATGTTACAATATGCAAGCAATATGATTTGACTACATGCTGCCTTCACTGAGGGCAAATAAAGTTGGTTTAGATTCAAAAGTTAAGAGTAAAGCTTCTTGGACAGATCACAAGGATGATCCTAGCCAATCAACACAGATTAAAGTATTAATGAAGATCTCAAACACACACATGCACTTTCAGCTCAGTCCTAACTGTAATGCACTAAGGAATTTTGTGATGAAGCCTCTAGCAGTGATGGGCTTAGCTGGCCTAAGATCACAGAGGTAGAGGGCAGGCAAGTTCTCCCTAGCTACCCTTGGCTGAGCTGCTCTGATCCCAGGGAGGGGCAGGGCAGCCAGATGGGTTTATACACTTAGAAGCATAGAAAAAGATAGGGTGGAGGGGCTTGAGAAGGTAAAAAGATGGTCTGTGATAGAGCAGCTGAAAGAAGTGATCTACAAGGATGAAAATAAGAGGTTAAGTCAGAGTGAGGAGTCAGATGAAAAGGAAAACTGGGGGGAAGAGCAGGTGGAAAGGAGAAGTTTGCATGGCCAGGAGGTAAAGAAGTGAGGAAGGCTGAAGCTCACATTTTGATCTGAAATGAATCAGACCATTATTTGGCAGAAGGCCTCCAGTATACATTGAGCTGATCTACTGCTTGGTTTGCTTTGATAATGGAAAGTGTCCTTGGTTGGATCCAGATTTAGTTATACTTAGAGCATATCCACTGAAATCAATGGAACTTAAGTTGGTCATTACTAATTTAGGTACCTTCTACTTTATGTATGATTAAGTCTGGATCCAACCTCTTGTATTTAAGGAATATTCCTAAATATTAGGATGAAAAAGATTTAAACTTACTTTCTGAACTCTGAATACAGTGCAGGGAAGTCACAATGGGGGCACACAGTCCAGTCATCTTTTACCATATGTCGCCCCTAGAAGGAGTGGAATGATTAAACCTGATGGAAATATGCCAACTATGAAAAGGTACATTGCCAACATATGCCACAAGTGTCTTGTTTCTAAACTAATGATGCTTCGGCTGCAATCCTATACACATTTACTTGGGAATAAGTCCTGTTGAACTTAATACATCTTAGTTTTGAGTAGACATGCATAGGATTGCTCTGTTAACTGGGGTAGGCACCAGAGTGTGCCAAATGTTAAGTAAGAGCTGCATTCTGCATTCCTCTTGACACTTACTGTTGCAATGCAGTATGGGAGGTTGTTTTTACAGCCAGGACAGAGAAGCTCACATTCGGGCAGCATGAATTCACAGTATGGACACAGGGTGGTTGGTTCTTCACCTTCTGATGTGTCAGGCCGTCTGTTAAGAGAAAGGAAGAAGCCCATTAAGAAATGAAAAGACAATAAATTCTTAACATCTATTAAAATGGCAAAACTACTTTTCATGCCTAAAGAGGCTTAGTGTGGATCATAATCCCAGAGGTAGTATATTAAGCCTTTGCTCCTGTCACATGAGTTTCAAAGTGGTACTTGATTCTCAGGCCCATTCTCAATTTTATTTTCAGCAGCTGGGTATCTTCCTGCTTCATACCCAGATGACTAAAACCATTTGACAGTTTATTCCTACCATACTTTCATAAACATGCATAGATGGGTGTGGAGCATCAACACCTCTTCTGCACATTGCTCAGTGCAGCACCCTGGAGAAAACTTCAGCACTGGACTGTAGGGGATACTAAAATGCTGAGTAGTTCCCAGCATTACATGTTGTGAACCATCACAGTTTTGAAAGTAACCTGCTTCTAAAATGCTTGTAATCCATCCTCCTTCCAACCCAATGATAATTCAGCAGGTGGACCTTTTAATACAGCTGTGACTGTAAAAAGCTTTCTTAGGACACAATCCTCTGCATGTTTAGACAGAGAAAAGGCCTACAACTCCCAGCATGCCCCAGCCAGGCTGGGGCATACTGGGAGTTGTAGGCCTTTTCGCTGACTAAACATGCAGAGGATTGCACCCTTAGTCTCTTTTGGCAACGTGGGGAAAACCAACATTTGTGAAGTGCACTGGTTGAATACATGGGCTATGATCTGAGGTCTTCATGATTGAAATCTCACTGTCTTGTGGCCTTAGGCAAGCCACTATCACTCCGCATCAGCTCTGTCCAGTAACACAGAGATACTGGTTTCTTGTAAAGATTATTGAGATAATGTATTTAGGAAAGCCATGGTAACAATATCCAATATTACTTGTGAAAATCAGAATTTTGCTGTGGTGCCACAAGAGCAAGGGCTCTAGTGGCACCATAGCTAGGGTAAATGGGCATAGATAATCAGGCCTTTAATCTGATAAAAAGAATATTGCCCCTGCCTCTACTTGCAATGGATAAAAGGGTGGACAGTGATCCTAATCTTATTCCATGTGTTACTTCCAAAATACCCCCAAATGCTATGGTGGCTGCGCAGCAGTGATTAACAGCCCAATCCTATTCATGTTCACTTGGGAGTAAGTTCTACTGAATTTAATGGGATTTACTCTTGAGTAACTGTGCATAGGATTGCAGTTTAAGGCTACTGCCTCAATAATCCATATCTATTGGGCAAGCTAGCTTGAATCAATGCATTTCCAAACCTCAATTAGAGTAATATCACTCACCTGACCATTGCTTCAATCTTCTTTTTGTATTTCAGATCAATTTTATTCCGGTACTCTGGTCTCATCAACATTGCAGCAAAACCAAATGCTGACTTTTTCAGTCCTGCTCTATGACATTCAATCACTGTTGAAGTCAAAATGGGCACAATGTCTACAAGTAAAACAATGGAAATCATTTTGTTTCCAGTGGTTAAAGCAGCTTTGAAATGTGGTCCTTCATTTTCAGTTTACAGCAGGTGCTGCATTCCCAGTATAGTTAACACTTACGGGATGGAAACTTGCTGATATTGTTGGCCACACGAATAAGCATACGGGCTCCCTTCATATGGTCACCACATTTAACATGAATCTGAAATACAAATGTGAGAGATTGTAAACCTTAACAGTTGCAATATTTAGGGCAGGATGGGGAACCACCTGTCTGTGGGTCAAATCTGGCCCATAAGGCCAACCCATCCAGCCCACAGGGCCTTGGGTGAGGCCCCCTTCTCCCCAAAGCCCCAGAAGTGGGGACAGTGACTTGGTAGACTTCAGTCTGCCTGGGCTTTCCCTAACTGGGGAGAGCTGGGATGGAGCAAAGCAGGCTCCCCAACCATGGAAAGCCCAAACGGAATGAAACAGGCTCCCCAACCTAGGCATGGGCTGGAGGAGCTGCAGCCGGCACTTTGGCCGGGGACCCAATGACATCAGGGGGTGGAGTCTGCCACTGACATCACTGACAGCTCCCTGATGTCATCTGGCGCTTGAGGGGGGCTTCGGGGGGGCATCCATCCCCCACTCCCAAACTAGTTTGGCACCCTTATTTAGGGTCTGTCCAACCATGTGGGATTACAATCTATGAGCTGCTGGGGGAGAGATTTCAGCAGAAGAGGCAAGATTTAGCTTTAAAAGGGGATTAGACAAATTCATGGAGGATAAAACTATCAATGGCTATATTGATGGCATATAAACATGATGGCTATGTTTTACCTCCTGTGTCTGAATTCCAATTACTGGGGAACACAAGAGCGCTACTGCACAGACATCTGTTTGGCCACTGTGGAAAGAGAATGCTGGACTAGATAGGCCTTTGGTCTGATCTAGCAGGGCTCCTCTTATGTTCTTAATATGCATTTCATAAAGGTTTACACAAGTTTGCATATAGTTTTCCTTATTAATCCCTCTATTTTCAATGCATTACCTTTACTAAAATGTAGCTGTGTAGAATCATAAGGTTTGTAGCCATCTCAGAAGGTATTTTAATTTTCTGGGTTTTTAGTTCTGAATACATACTGAAGAGAACATCATGGGCATTTCGATAGTTCCCTTTTTAAAAACAAACAAAATGCAGCAATTAGATTTAATTCTAATGTTTTTTCTGGCAATGGCTTGACCTCATTATACTTTGGCTGCCCTATTTTGAGCTGAATTCAGTAAATGTAACAAGGCTATGTGATTGGCATAAGACATCTAATATGGAAACTACTTGTCTAGTCAAATCATGCTTACAGAAACAATTTATATCTCCAGCAACAACTTCTGGGTTCTAGAATTATGATGCATCAAGTGTTTTTCAATAGTTTAAAGACAGAGGCCATGAAAAGGCAAAATTATCTTGTACTTATATAGTGGTGAGAAAAAGTTTGTGAACCCTTTAGGAATGTCACTACTACTACTACTATTTAAATTTATATCCCGCCTTTTTCCCAATACTAGGACACAAGGCTTTACAACATTAAAACTTGTACAATTAAAACATATAAATAGAAATATAAATAGAAGTATACAAAAGTTAAAAATATAATTAAATCAATAATATTAAAATTGTATAAAATATCACAATGTTAAAAGACAACAAGTCATATACTATCCATCTGTCCTATTCTCACAGGTCCAGACTAGCTTGTCCCCAAGGGCCTGCTGGAACAAAAAAGTTTTTACATGCCTGCAAAAACAAATCAAGGAGGGTGCCACTCTCACCTCCCTGGGAAGGGAGTTCCAGAGCCTTGGGGCAGCCACAGAGAAGGCCCTCTCCTGTGTTCCCACCAGACGTGCCTGTGATGGTGGCAGGATGGCGAGAAGGGCCTCCCCTGAAGATCTCAGGGCACGAGTAGGCTCATAAAGGAGAATACGGTCTTTCAGATAACCTGGACCTGAGCCGTATAGGGCTTTATAGGGCATGACCAGCACTTTGAATCGTGCCCAGAAACAGACTGGGAGCCAATGAAGCTGTTTTAGCAGGGGAGTTGTATGCTCCCTGTAGCCAGCCCCAGTCAGCTGTCTGGCAGCAGCTCTTTGAACCAGCTGAAGTTTCTGAACACTCTTCAGAGGCAGCCCATGTAGAGCATGTTACAGTAATCCAAACGGGATGTAACTAAGGCATGTGTCACTGTGGCCAAGTCAGACATCTCAAGGAACAGGCGCAGCTGGCGCACTAGCTTTAATTGTGTAAATGCACTCCTGGCCACCGCTGAAACCTGGGCATCCAGGCTCAGGGCTGAATCCAGAAGTACACCCAAGCTGTGAACCTGTGTGTTCAGGAGGAGTGTAACCCCATCCAGCACAAGCTGAATCCCTACTCCCTGATCTACCTTTCGACTGACCAGGAGCACCTCTGGCTTGTCTGGATTGTTTCAATTTGTTTGCCCTCATCCAGTCGGGGTTCAGCACCCCAACAGCTTCCTTGGAATTAGATGGGAAGGAAAAGTAGAGTGGGGTGTCATCAGCATACTGGTGACACTGAACCCCAAAACTCTGGACAACCTCTTGCAATGGTTTCATGTATATGTTAAATAGCATGGAGGACAAAACAGAACCCTGAGGAACTCCACAAGCCAGGGAGTCAAACAGAAGTCCCCCAGCACCACCACATTTCCAACCTGAAATTGTACTGGATCTTAATCTAACCCCACAATCCTAAAGAACAATAGATAAACTTGATTAAATGACACATAAACATGATGCTTTTTCAACATTTATTTATCCACAACTGATTCAACATTCAGTATCCATGGGTGAAAAAGTAGGTGAACCATCAGATTCAATACCTGGCGGCATCTCCTTGAGCAGCAGTAACTTTGAGTGTTTCCTGTGACTGTTGATCAGTTTCTCACATTGGTTTTGAGGAATTTGGGCCCATTCTTCCTTACAGAACTGCGTCAACTCAGTGACATTTGAGTGCTTCCTTGCATGAACAGCTCGCTTCAGGTCCTGCCACAACATTTCGATGGTGTTTAGGTCCAGACTTTGACTAGGCCATTCTAAAACATAGAATTTCTTCTTCTGCAGCCATTCTTTTGTAGATCTGCTTGTATGTTTAGGACCACTGTCTTGTTGCATGACCTACTTTCGGTTCAGCTTAAGCTCACGGATGGATGGCCTGACATTCTCCTCTAGAATCTTCTGATACACTGCAGAATTCATGGTTGTGTCAAAGATGGCAAGCTGTCCGGGGCCCGAGGCAGCAAAGCAGGCCCAAACCATCACATTCCCACCACCATGCTTGACAGTTGGGATGAGGTTCTTCTGTTCGAACTCAGTGTTTCTTTTTTTGCCAAACATAACGTTTCTCACTGAGGCCAAAATGTTCTACCTTTGACTCATCTGTCCAGAGAACATTGTTCCAGAAGTCTTGGGGATCATCTATGTGATCTGAACTTCAGGGGGGCAGCAATGTTCTTTTTAGAGAGCAGTAGTTTCCTCCTGGCTATCCTCCCATGAACACCATTCTTGTTCAGTCTTTTTCTGATTGTTGAGTCATGAACACTCACATTAGCCAAGGCAAGAGTGGCCTGCAAATCCTTGGATGCTACTCTGGGGTTCCTTTTTACTTCCTGCATGATGCACTGGTTTGTTCTTCAAGAGATTTTGGTAGGATGACCCTCCTAGGTAGAGTGACTGTGGTCTTGAACCTTCGCCACTTGTAGACTATCTGTCTGACAGTGGATTGGTGGTGCCCCAAATCCTTTGAAATTGTTTTGTAACCCTTTCTAGACTGATAAGCAGCAATAACTGCTTTTCTGAGGTCCTCAGAGATGTCTTTTGATCGTGGCATGACGTGTTTCCACACAACCGTATGGTGAAGACCAGCTCACAAAGTTTCTGATCCTTTTAGAGGGTGGGGCCTCCCAAATTCACCCCAGAAGATCTACCTAATTACTTAAACACCTGATTCTAATTATTTCCTTTAACTGAGCTGATGCAACCAGGGGTTCACTTGCTTTGGCACATACCCCGACTCTGAGGTACTAATCGTTTGCCTAATTTATATATTGTTTTATTTCACAAGACACAGAATTGGTTAAAATAAACCCTATTGGATATTGAGAAAAGGACTGGTTTTGAGTCACAAAGGCTATCATGGTAAAACTATGGAATTCACAAACTTTTTCTCACCACTGTAAATGCTGCTAAGTTATCTCTGCAGCCCTCCTCATTTTTGCTTTCAAATACAAATATTTGGGGAATGAAGTACATAGCAAATTCTGAAATCTGTTCTTTAGAGAAGGCTAAGGGGACGATGGTAATTTCATTAATTTAAAAGACATAAATCTACATTTTACTGCAGCTTTTTAAATCAGCCAAAGAGTGCAAACTGAACTTAAATTTGGTTGCTGGTTTTTCAGAAATTGCAGTCTCACAGCCTGACCCACAAACCCATTCAAGTGGGGATATTTGGATTTAAGACAGGTTAAATTCCATTGGAAATGGGGAAAAATCAGCTTAAGCACCAAAGCACGGGGCTTGATTGGTTTGTGGGCTGACTACTGAATTAATGTGTAAAATGTAACACTAGAAAACAATTTCCATCTGTTGGTTGCTCATTCTCACTGACTGAGTACTTCTGAGTACTTGACATGGTGCTGGGGACTAAACTGGTCACTTTGTTTCCTCCAAGACAGTGCCACCTTGAAAAAGGGAGTGTTTTAAACTCCTTTTGCCGTCCTGAGTGAGTACTCTGGCAGAGGAGAGAGTAGGCAGCAGCAGTAGCAAGTGCTGCTGCAGCACAGGGAGAAGATGGAAGGCAAAGTATAAATCTCAGCCCTTAATACATTCTAGGTTCCTCAGAAGAAAGGCAAAGCAAAGAAGCAGCATTCTCTTCTCCTTTCCCTCCACTCCCCCATCTGTTGCTTCACCTGTCAAATGTGTTCCTCTAGCCACAACAAAAGTGCTCAGTGTCCATACCTGCACATTGTTCTTCTCTGGCAATGATTATGGCCGTCCGAGCAGCTTCTCGGTACTGCTTTAGTGCCATGTACAACCGAAACAGATACTTGGCTTCCTTTATTAGAACAAAAAGACAGCTACATGTAAGAGAGCACACAGTATTGTTACTGCCACCTGGATCTTAACCGCTCTTCATGCTAAACTGTTTCTGAGCTGCTGGCCTTTAAGAATTACAGCCTTTCTGCCTAGGGTTTGTATGTGCACAAACAGCACTTGGTCCCATGCACCTTTTACATTCCTGAGCTAGCTTTTAAAAGAGCTGCCCGGTTGCTTGTAGTATTTGAACATCTCCACAGGCTTAAAGTGTTGTATTGCAATATACAAGAAAATCATCAGAGTGAATTGGAAGGATCTCAGATGCAAAATATTTCTGTTGGAACTGTTTCTAATAATTAAAAGAAAGAAAAACCATTTATCTTGAAAATGTTCGAACACAAGACTAAAATGTTCAAACGTTTATTCAACCAGCTCTAGTAATGCCAAACATCTATGCTTAAAATTGAGAAATTAAGTTGCAAATGGTGATAACACACTGTAGCGTGCTGTTATGGTACACATTAGTACTATACGTGTACATAAGTAATATATATATATACATTAGTAGTATACATTCATACTCATGAAGTTTTACACATTAATTATGTTCCTCTATTATTCTAGTTAATATTGATAGAAGCAACTTAGTTCCTGTGAATATGTTCTGGACTGAGAACTACTGACAGCAGCATAACTGAAGCTTTATAAAATGTCATAAAAAAGCAGTGGGATTGGGATACAGAATTTTGCAAGTCATTTGCCTTAGATGATGATAACAACATCTATAGACTTAACCTCTACAGCTCAACTGTACTCATGTTTACCTGGAAATAAGTAACACTGAGTTTGATGGGTCTTACTCCAAGGTAAGAGCATATAGGATTGCAGCTTAAGAACTTTTTTTAAACAAAAAAGTAAAATAGCTATGATTGGCTGAAGTAAAAAAAAATACTCACAGAAATAGACTATGGCAGATGCCATAAAACAGAAGAACAAGAGAGGTTTTAAATGAGAAAATAAAGCCATTCTCAGGGAGGGGAAACTATTGTTAAGCATGGCAGTGTGAGCATGATTACACAAAATAATGCAAGGTGTTCTTAAAAAAATAACTTGGTTCTATCCTAAGCTTTCCCTAGAATAACAGATGTGCTGATACAGTTACGTAGCAAGGGGGAATTGGGCCCAAATTCAGTGTTATTTTTGCACTCAGGATGGAAAAAATGTTCCTGAAACCAGCTTTTGGTACACTGCCAACAGCTTCCACAGCTCAGCCCTTATATCATTTTCCAGGTCCCCCAGCCTCCCGCTCCCACTGCCTGAGGGTTCATTCCCCTCGTTCAATTTGTCTATCATCCGATACAGATTATGGCAGCAATTTGACTCAAAAGTCAAATTCTGGCCCCACATGCTTTTGACAATGATGGAGCAATCACAGCTTCAGAAACAGACAGGAAAGCAACCCAACATTAGTAAATTACTGCCCTGAAATCCAGGCCACTTTACACAGAGGCAAAGCTGGGTTTGGATGTACACTCAACATGGAGCTGCACCTGGATAACACACCTGGTTATAAACATGACTTTGTCAAATCTGTACTTTACATTTTAGATGGACACTTAAAAACATCATAGATGTAAACCTAAAAAAAGTAATGCATGAAGCATCCCTTATAAGTCAATGTTAATGCCTCAGTGACTGAATAAATGTTTGACACCATTCTGCATCCTACACCTCTTGGGCCTAATTCTCACTGGGATACTAAATCTGTGTCATGACCATACCACTTTATACCATAGGTGGGAGCTCAAGACTGAATGATCCTCTACACATACAAAATCTCTCCATATAGAAAACTAGGGCAGCTATCTTATGTACACTTGCTTGAGAGTAAGCCCCAGTGAACATGGAACAAAACCTACTGAACGAGAGCTCATTTTTGACACAACCCTGGTGGTGGTGGTGGTGAAGATGGTAGCTAAGAAGCGATGTTCTTTTGCCATCATCACAACCATGTAATGCCATCCAATGAGCTTTTCCCAGTGTTTTGGGGCTGCTTGAACTTGCTTGCAAAATAATGTAATACGGTTCTTTGGAAGCCCACGGTGACTTAGGGCTCAATCCTACGGCTGCTAGTCAGTGGCTAGATGGCCATAGGATAGGTCAGTTCCTGGAGAACCAACCCCCACCCTCTCCTGCGCCACTTCTTAGGCAGCGTGGATCGGCCCTGCACTCCACGCTTGTAAGAGCAGTGCGGAGCGGTGAAAACGAGGCATTCCTGGGGGCGGGCCGAGGAAGTCGGAAATCCGGTACAACACATCCTATGTGTCGTCCAGCTGCCACTTCCCATGCTCCGAGATCCTGCAGCTAGATAGCCGAAATCAGCTGTCTAGCTGCAAAAGCTGGGCTGGGGGAGCGAAGAGGAGATCTGCTCCTCACCACTCCTGCACTGGATAGGCGGTTGCCCCTGGGGTTGGAAGCGACCGTCGATCTTGATAGGATCGCTCCCTCCATTTGCTAAACATTGACCTGGTTCAGATGACACGACAGCCCATGGTGGGTTAATTAACCCGTGGGGCACTGTGGCATGCACTGCCCACCAATTTGAATACGCAACGCCCGGCTAGGTATAGCTGTGACTTGTCAAGTGCGAACCCAACTGGCAGGGGTTATTTGAGGGTTAAACAACTTCACAGAACCCATGGTCTGTTTTAGGGTTATTTGAGGGTAGTTTAACCCTCAAATAACCCCCGCCAGCCAAATTTGCATGACATAAGGGCTTGAATATTTGTAATGGCGGACAGCGTGTACCACAGCTCCCCGCAGGTAAATTAACCCACAATGGGCTGCCATGTCAGGCAAACTGGCCCACTGTGAGGATAAAGTCACTCCTGTTCACTTTCAGTTGGATGCTACTAGTTCCTCAGTTCAGTCAGATGTGTTGAGTGCACTGCCTAGTCCCGTTCTGTTGGTTGAATTTTAGTTGTTGCAACTGAGGATGTGAACAAGGTGATTGTTGTGCTCCTTTCCAATTACATCTAGCAGGAGAAAGATAACCGGCTGGGTTCAGTAGGCAATTAATGCCTTCTTTGAGTGGAGGTGTCCCAAACACCTTGAACGAGGCAGTAACCCTTCTCCGACCAGAAGGATTGTAACTATTTCTAGCCAGTCACAAATGTTCCCTGCTTTCTGCTGATTTTAAGGTTGTGTATTATTGTATTTTCTATTATTTTTATGTTCTTTGTGAGCCGCCCTGGGAGTTTTGCAAACCGAAGGGTAGCCTATCAGCATTTTAAGTAAAAGAAAGAACAGAAAACCTTTGGGACCAACTTCTCAGTAATCACGCACAAGATTGCGCTGTAGATGCTACGGAGGAAGGCTCCAGCCTAGCCATCTTCTGACATGCTAGTTTTCTCTGTGGAGGGCATGTTTTTGTATGGAGGACCATTTAATTAAGGGACCTCCCATCTACAGGCTACATGGTACAGCCCGGACACACATTTACCACTTCAATGAGAACTGGGCTTCACTCACAGGTAGTGACAGCCCAATCCTACACTTATTCACTTTGTTCAATGGGCCTTACTCCGAAGTTAAATGAATACAGGATTGTAGCCTAGGAGCCGGTTTGCAGTCATGGCGGCAATTCCTGGATCGTTTAACCCAGGAATTTCCAGGAACAAGCACAGCATGCAAGCTGCCCATGAGTCATTCCCACTTTTAATGGTTGGGTTAATTCTGGGTTGTTTAACCTGTAACAACCCAGAGTTTCTGGGATCACATGTCACAAAACAACCCAGAAATGGGTCATTCCTGGGTTGTAAATTAAAAGCAGAAATGGCTCATATGCTCTGCTTAACCCCACAATTCCTGGATTAAACAACTCAGGAATTGCAGCCCTGATGTGCAAACCTGTCTATGTCTGTTTGAAAAACTAGAGCAGAGATCAAGTTTAGCTGAAAAACCAAGCAGAAAATTAAATTATACTGAACACAGGTTCTACGATTGGAACTTAGTACCTTTGGTATGCCATCACTCTCTCCCATAAGGTAATTTATAAGCTGATTGGTCAGAGCTTCATCTTTTGCCTGTCCCACCTGTTGAAAAAATATGCAAATGGCATAACACAACATATTCTGTGGGAAAAATACTGAGTTTTTCCTTTATGCAAAATGAACACTTATACACTCAAATCACAATTAATATGGTATCTTGGGTCTTCAAGTTAGGTGTTTTCATATTTTTACTATGGTGAAAGATCTAATTTATAGCAAAAGTAAGTTCCAGTTTTGGAAGAAAAGCAGGATATAAAATTGAAAATTAATTAATACTCTGACATTGGCTCTCTGCTTAATCAGTGATAGCTGTAACACGGAGTTTTATAAAAAAAAGTGTCCTGTGTTTCCCCTCCCCTTCCTAAATGATGCTTCTTACCGTCTCTATTGCCATTTCTATAGCCATATTATCATCTGCATTTGGACTTTTCAGAAAGTGTTTTAATGCCTGAACGAACAAACAAACAAATATGGTGTTATTTACCTTAGATTTAAGCATTTATTTACGAATAATTACAATTTTATATCTCTAGAAATATACTAGGAACACAAACCATTAATCCAATTCCCCAATATTTCTATTTCACAAAATCAGTGTTCTTCAGGTTCCTAACCAGATAAAACAAACAAGTATATTGGAATGTTATGCTTTCCTAAATTTTCTACTAGAAGGAATGGGTTTTGGCCAATGAGATGTTGAATATGTTGCTTAAAATCCAATCACCCAGTCTCCTTCTCACTGTCTATAGCAAAACCCACTGTGAATGCTAAGCCACATCCACAATACACTGAAAGTCTTGTGCTGTGCATCATTAACAGGGTTCCCATCAAGTGAATTGGGGACCTTTGGACTATGGCTGTAGCACTGGGGGAGACAGTTTCTCTCCCCCACCCCCCATTTCCTTCACTTAAATTTGCTACCCCTGAAGCTGCTATTGGCCATGGAGGGGAAAATACAGATAATTCCTCCCCTCCATTCAATAACTAATAGCATTTTAGGGCAATTCAGAATGGGGAGACAACATGTGGGGAGAGTTAAACCCCCTCCTGAACACTGCAGCCCTGATCCAAATTAGGCACCAGTGCAGCTGGTTTAAAACAAAGCTGTTGAAAGATCCTCTTGCACAGCTCCCATATCCCCTTCTAGTTTGGCCCTTAGTCTCACCTGGTAAGGTTGTACTTATGGCTTGATATACTAACCCGCGCATATTGGCCACAGAGAAGGAAGAATTTGCCCGCCTGAAAATGTTTTTTCTCCCCTTCAAAGTATAAGGCAATGCTTTGGTAATCTTCATTTGTGGTGTCCTCAGAACCTGCAATAGGTGGGGAAAAACAAAACAAACTACAGTTTCCTTTTGAAGAGGGTCTTCGTTTGGAGAAACACTCTCACTGGCTCAGACCCTAACTTCTCTCCTATGAATGGAAGAGCAGTCATGAAATGGGACTTGATCATCTCCCCCTCCCTTCTGGGATCAGAGATAAGGGAAGGGATTCCCTTGTTAGCATTAGCAAGGGAATCCTTTTTTTTTTCTTGTAGTGCTAGAATTTCTTGCTTATCTTCAATCTCTGATGAGTTTGGAAATTGGAGCTAAGGGAAGGGATTCCCTTGACAGCATTAGCAAAGGAATCCCTGGGGTTTCTCTGGCTAACACTAGCAAGGAAATAACTTGCTTATTTCCCATGTCTCATCAGAGATGGGAAATAAGGGATAGGCAGTGCTGGTGCTCTGACATATGCAGGGAGGCCTTGCAGGCTGCTAGAAAGAAATGGCTTGGCATACTGCACTGTTTTGCACCGCTGGTGTAGAATATGGTGCAGGAGGATGCAGATAGAGGGGGAAGCTGGCAACACCCCCCCCCCCACCTCAGCTGCTGTTGTTCCTTATGTGAACAGGACAGCACAACTCTGGATCCAAGCCAATGTGGCTTCCCTCTGTTCTCTTCCAAATGTAAAAAGTTCAGGAACCAACTGGGCTGATACTTCTATTTTGCATAATTCTCAATCTTTTAAAAAATATATTGGCAGGTCATATCTTGTAACAAATTTTACAGCCTAATTAAGATTACCTTGTACTTTCCTAAGCATTTTTAAATGGCACAACTACACACTGGTTGATGCTGTAGTGTTATACCCACTTATCTGGGATTAAGCCCCATTGAACTCAATGGGACTTACTTCTGAGTAAATGGGTACTGGATTGGATTGGCAGTGAATTTCTAATGGCAAGCTCCCTATGCTCAACACTACACGCGGGAAAGTTGAAAGTCAATGTATTGCTAAAGAACTCTGAACAACAACAACTTTAGGCTGCAATACTCACTAATTATGTCAGCATAGATCTCCATCTTATTGTGCTGCTGGGCCAGGGAAAACGCTTCATTGTTACATTTGGACATCACCAAAAACTGGATGGCAGATCCATAATCACCCAATTGCAGAAAGAATCTAAAGAGAATGAACAATTTCATTATTTAATTTTTAAAAATGATAATTAACAGAATATTCAAATACTTTTACACATGCAGTCTATATAGTAATTTAAAGGAACAATCCATAATATTTTTAATACTGAAGTAGCAGCATTCATTAATCCAATAACCATTTATATGATGCCTTCGGAGCCCTTCTGAGGTCAGAAATGCAGATGGCAGGAATTCAAAAATAAAGAATTACAAAGGTTCTTCTCATATCTCTAAGGGCGCAATCCTATGGCCACTAGTCTTGAACTTTCTCTTGAATAAACTTGCATATGAAGGCATTATAAACTAGTTAGGACTCAATCTAGTGTACACACCTTAGAGCAAATCACATTAAATACAATGGGAGTTCTGAATAAATATTCGTAGGATCACACTGTAGAGTTTTTATTGGTTAATCAGTGGGAGATAATTTTAATAGGTAAGGCTGAGAATTGAGAATACATTTGTTTATTTGTGAAGCTAACAAAGGTTGCTTTTCCTTATAACAGTGAGCAGCAGCATTTGTTTATTGCATGATATTTCACGCTACCTTCCATCTCTCAGAAAGAAAACTATTCTGGTTTGGATAATTAAGGATGCAATCCTATGGCCGCTAGTCAGCGGCTAGACAGCAATATGATAGGTCAGTTTCCTGAGAACTGACCTTCACCCCCTCCCACGCTGCCTCGCAGGCAGTGCGGAACAACCCCGTGTTTGGAAGAGGAGTGCGGAGCAGCGAAAACAGGGCATTCCTGGGGTCATTACAGGGTGGGGAAGGCAGAAATGTAGGCAAAATCGGCTGTCTAGCTGCAAATGCAGGACGGCTGAAGCGCGGAGGGAATCATCCCCTCCGCGCTTCTCCTGCCCTGCATTGGATAGGTGGCCACCTATCCTGGTACGATTGCTCCCTCCGCCTGCTACAACTGCTGCTGCTATTATTATTATTATTATTATTATTATTATTATTATTATTATTATTATTACTACTATTCCTAAAACCTCTAGATGTGGTACAATATTTAACAAAATAGGACAGGCTCGGCTCATAGGCTTACATTTTATTTTGAAAACAACGGACATGATCCTGCTCCCACTAGCAGTACGCTGAAGGAAGGTGTAGCAATTCTGCACGTGTGCAAGGTCATTAGGAACCGAGCAGGCAGACTTGCATGAGTTGGTTCCTATTTAGCTCCTGAAAATAATAAACACATGGAGCCCAATCATTCCAGGTACAAGGGAAAACTGGCCTTCCCCTGCCATTAGGCTCTGCTCATTACATCCAGGCTGCCCTCAGCTTAAGCTTGCAGAGGGTACATACAGCCAGAGAATTAAGTAAAACGAATAAGGCTGAGTAGGCAGCCCTAAGTCCCCAGACTCTATTACTATGTGGCCATGCTGGTTGTTCTGGACTGAGAGAGCTGGCTTATGCAACTCTTCCATGCTCCACATGCTCTGGAATTATATGGTTTGCCCCAGCCCTTGTTGCTGTGTACCCTGATCCTTTACTAAACCACATTCTGGGGAAAAGACTCCATTTGGAGAGATCATAGTAGCCCTGAAAGCTAGGGAAAATGTGTACCTGGCACTTTCAGGAACATTAATTATGAAATCTTCTCATATACTCTTTTTGAATCTTGTAATTTTAAAAAAATGCTGCTTTTTAACATGGACATGATATTTCTCACCCACCTGAGAAATGCATGAAGATTCAAACAAAACATCTGAAATTATAATTTGACTAATTCTGTATGGTTAGATGTATAAATGTGTTAAAAGTTTGAAAAATTAGATTCTATAGCTACAGTTACCTGGCTACCATCTTGGCTCCATCAAGAGACTGTGTTTCTCTGACAATGCTAACAGCCTTTTCTGGATTGTTAAGGTGGTCCAAATATAGCCGGATAACATTGTCCCACTGCTTGGCATTTTCGTAGGCTAAGACAGCTTCTTTATATCTATACAGAGAGATCATCACATATTACTTCCGGTTTAGTCTCCAAAATTCCTAGTGCTAAGCACTAATAAATATGAAAATCGCTCCCCACTCTGATTAATGGAGTGATGAGTTATCCTATCATTGGTGTCCAGTAACTAACTTATGCAATATATAACAGGTTGTATCTAATGGTGGCCACTCCACTGATGGAAGGCATCAAGTCAGCAGAATGGGAGGCAGACCAACTGACAGTTTTATCTCATCTTGTGGATCCCTATGTGTGTGCTGTTTAACTGGCTACATTTGGATATCATACTACACAATGATTTACTGGGACATGAATGAGGAGTAGAGGGAAGGGTGGAGCGTACAGGCCGAGGAGGAGACTAGATTCATTCACACCCTGCTAAATTATAGTTTAACATGATGTCCCGACACAGCTAACAAGAATTTAGCAAAAAGCCAAACCAACCCACCCATCTCCTAAATCTCAAACTCTTTGTGAACCTTCTTCCTCTTCTCTTGAATGGATAAAAGCAAGAGGAAAATTAATTGAAACAAAAACATGTTTTTGCAGGTGTTCCTAATAGGAGAAGCAGCTAATAATATTACATTAGCAGGCAAAACTTTAAAAACCTTTAGCAGAAAAAGATATACCAGTAACTTCCCATTCCTGCATGTTACAATGTTTGAATGCACAACCCTTTCTCACACTTACCCAGATCTGAGTTATTGAACTTAACACAGCCAGCCCCCTAATTTAAGTATCACTGTAACTTTAGAATACTCTTTTGGATTTGACTATAGATATACCTGCCATCTGCTTCCTTTGCTTTGGCATACTGTAGATGTATCTTTGGAGAGGATACATGAGGGAGAAGCTCACCAACTTTTGCCCTAAACAACAGAAATCATTGGTATTTTATCATTGTAATTTCAAATACATTCTTTCAATTGCTTTCTCTCATACATAGCCCATCACAAGAACTGAGATAATTTGTCTTACTCCTTAGTAATTCTAAGAAACAGTATAAAGGTACAATCCTTGGTGATTGAAAATCGCCAAATACGGAGGCGTCTGATCATCCAATGTAGAGTGGGGGGAGAGACGGTGGCGATCTTCGCCTCCCTGTCCTCCCACCGTGCAGTTTTCACTACATAGGCTTTTTAGCCCGTCTAGCAGGGGTGCTTTAGAGGGGGAAGGATGGAGGCTGGAAGAGGCTCAGGATAAATCGTATCCTAGCCTCTCTGGTCTCCTCTCTTCCCCGCCCACCAGAAAGCCCCCTTTCCTCCTCCTCCTCAGTCGCTTTTCCAACCTTGGAAGGCAGCCAGCACGGTCCTTTCCATGGTGGCTGTAAGGGGGCAGGGGAGGGGGGTTGGGTCTCTGATTCCCCCTTCTGAGGCCAGAGTGCTGTTACCGACGTTGGAAGGGGAAATCTGAACAATCCTATGGTCCCTGGGACACGCACCCAGGGACCATGGGGTTGCTCTCTGCGTGTCTCAAAAATGTCCAGATGCACTTAATACAGGTCATTGGGCACCTTATATATTATGGGTTGTATTCAGAGATCCTATGAGCAGAGTTCTGCTCATGGAATGATCCCATTCACAGAAGGGAGAAAACACAATTTTTACTAATTCATTCTTCCCCTACAGCCCACTGTTCTCCTCCAAAATCTGCTCTGGAAGGTGGGAGAACCGTCTAGAACAGCATGGGAAGTGAGGCGGGAAGCAGCAAGGCGAAGCGGGAATTGGCAAAAATTACCTTCCCCTCACTTCCATGAGGGACAGCCTCCACTGAATCACAGACCTTCTGTTCACAGAAAAGCTATACTGAATCTAACCTATTGTATGCTGTGATGCTGACGGAGCACAGAAAAAAATGCAGAATGTGGTAATGGTGCAGAACTGTTTTCTTTTTTTTAAGCAAATTTCTTGCCTTGTGGCTGAAAGTTATGCTTGAAGGTGTGCGGGCAATGCCTGCTGAAATTTCAAAAACTAGAGAGGTGGCATAAAATCATCAGTGATTGGGAGTGGTGTTTTTGCTCCATCCACAATTATGAAAACTACATTAAGAGCGCAATCCTATGGCTGCTAGACAGTGTCTAGACAGCCATAGGATTTTTCGGTTCCCAGAAACCTCACTTCCTGCCCACTCCCCCGCCACCTTGTAGGTGGTGTGGTTCATCCTCATCTCCATGCTCATAAGTGCCGTGCAGAGTGGGCGAAAAGAGGATGTTCCTAGGGGTGGGGAGGGGACTGCGGAAGAGTTGTTACAACACTTCCTATGCACTGTCTGGCCTCCCCCCTCCCCTGCTCTGACCAGACAGCTGAAATCAGCTGTATAGCCGCAAATGCAGGGCGGCTGGAGCATGGGTGAGAAGATCCCCTCTGTGCTCTGCCTACACTGGACAGTTAGCTGCCTCTGAATTCGGAGGCAGCTGACTATCCCCATAAGATTGTGCCCTAAGGGTGTAATCCTATGCATGTTTAGACAGAAAAATGTCCCACAACTCCCAGAATGCTCCAGGCAGCCTGGCTGGCTGGGGCACAGGATTGTGCCCTAAATTGTTCGAATTTGGGGGTGGGGGCGGTAAGCAGTGGCAAAATTATGCAATTTTTCTCAATTTATCTAATTTATATAGGTCTGGAGATGTCTGCTTTTCTGGGCACAGAATTTAGACTACCTAGGCATAGACTTGAAAAAGCACATTAACAACCCTGATTATAATAATCTTTCTTTCTTTCTTTCTTTCTTTCTTTCTTTCATTCATTCATTCATTCATTTTATTACCTTTATATCCTGCCTTTTCCTCCAAGGAGACTAGGGTGATGTACATGGTCCTCCTCCTCTCCATTTTATCCTCACAACAACCCTGTGAGGTAGCTTATGCTGAGAATCAGGGACTGGTCTGAAGTCACCCAGTGAGCTTCACAGTAAAGTGGGGATGTGAACTCAGATCTCCCTAGTTCCAGTCCTGCACTCTAACCACTACACTATACTGACCTGGTTCACACAATCACTACAGCCCACTGTGGCTTATTTAAGCCATGACGAGCCATGGTGTCTGTGGATACCAGGTGGCCTATTCAAGCTCTGACTGCAGCATTGTATTATCCGAACCCAGGCGGCAGGGGTTGTTTGATGGTTAAACAACTCTCAAATAACCCATGATCTGTTGTAGAGTCATTTGATGGTCGTTTAACCTCAAACAATCCCTGCCACCCATATTTGGACGCTACAACAAACCATGTCAATGCACTGCTGGAGGTTGAATATTCAAAATGGCCGCCGGCACGTGCCATTTATTTAAGCCACGGTAGGCTGTGGTGCTTAAGCAAAGCAGCCCACTGTGAGAAGTATGGAGGATGAGTTCACCTATGTATTTGGAATGTATACTATGGAGCTATTTTCTGCTGAAGGCTAGGCAATTAATGCTTCAGTTCTCCCCCCGCCCTCCTGATTTCTTATAGCCACACAAGAGGTAGTGTCTTTGAACAAGTACATTAAAGGCAATTTGGTTACCAATATGGAAATAAAAGGGAGAGGAGCATGTAATAAAAGGGGGAGGGGAATAAAAGGGGCAGATTCAGCAAAGCCTTCTGTATTTCCTAATTTTTCATCTACAATTTTATAGGACAGAAACATTGTACTTACCAGTTTTTGCAGCGGATATATACTGATGCTGCTTTGTCATAATATTGCCCTTTTTCATAAAGCTGGGCAGCTTCTGAAAATTGCTACAAGAAGTGGTACAAATGTGTACTTAGCTTAGAACATATGAATTCATATTGTTAATACTTTCTTTCTATATGTTGTAAGTTCTAGCTACCTTCATGCTCTCCAGAATAGCTCCGCAGTCTCTTTTCAACATCCTACTAGGATGTTTGATGGCTTGGTTAATACCTCGCCGAATGTCACCCATGCGAATGGACATTTGAGCTACCCCAGCTAGGCAGGCCTCGTTATGTTCTTGGAACTGGTAATCAAGCAACAAAAAACATTTCTAATATTACTAAGGCAAGCCACAGCCTAATGAATATTTAAACACTTAATTTAAATAAGATTTTAAACCAAAAAGTTAATATAATTATTTAAGTGTGTGAAAGTCTGCCACAAAATCATTACCAAGAAAGATGGTTACCTTACTGTCACCTGTAAGTCCTTTTTCATAATGTGCCAAAGCGTTCACATAATCACCCCTAAAATAAGAAGTCAGATTAAAATTAAAAGCCAGATTTGGGGGAGGGGTGTCTGTGAGTGTCAAATGCAGTAAGTCAGAAAAATGGACACCTACAAATCAATTGAAGGCTTGTGCTGATCCATATGCTGCTTGCTGCTAGGAGCAATGAGGGTGGGACCCACCAAATAAGTGACAGTAGTGCAACCCCAGCACCACCATCACAACATATAATATCTTCATTAAGGTACCTACCCCCAATCCCCCAATTTCTGGTTTAGCATACAGTTGTTGAGGGAAGCTGCTGCCTGAATGCAACCATACTGTGGTTGCTTATCATCACCTATAGTATTTGGATGCTTTATACAGGCCTACGTATTTCCCCTTATTTATCAATCTAGCCCTGCATATCTGAAGCACTTTAATACTAGGTCCTGCCTTGACTTGGAATGCAGTGGGATTGAGTCATTTTTTAAGACTAGTAGCTTAGTTTGAAAAGACCAAAGGAACAGACTCATTTCCATTATTAGGGACTGGTCAACTCAATTGTTCCACTTACAAAGGGGACCTTAAGAAAAAATGAGCATAGAACTTTTCCCCATTTTCTGAATCGTACCAGCAATGACAGAAGAAATGTACTTCCAAAACACCTCTACCCCACTAACTGAGAAACTGGGTGGCAGGCTCTGTGCTTGATAGGAAATTTTAACCAGGTTGTGTGTACTTCACTACTTTTAATATACAGGTCATTTTAGCAAAACTCACTGCAACCTTTCAGATACGCAGAAATGATTTACCAGGCTACCAAAACAAACACAAACAAAAATAATCCAGTTGATCTGCCTCTATCTGTGTGCCACAGGATAACTAGAGCAACTGGTTTCATATGGCCTGGGTCCCCTGCTTATCGGGGTGGGGTTCACTGTGCTATTTTATTTGGTTGTATGGCTGTTATGCTTTTTATTTTTATGTAATACACTTTAGTGTGTTTTTATTGTTTTATTTGCTGGAAGCCAGTTTGAGAACTAATATTAGAAGCATGTAGATATACATACACACATACACACACACACACACACACACACGATATAACATACATACACACACACGAATGAATAACTTTAAAAAATAATAAAATAAATGCTACTGGATTTTTAAAAGAGAACATACGTGAATTCCAGCTGCACAGCATATTCCTTTGATATGAAGGGGATGTGATCTGGTGCCAAACGCTTAGCTAGCTGAAGTGCACTATCCCAGTGTTGCAAATCTCTTCTCATCTATTACCAAAAGTAGCAGATTTTAATGGAAACCCCTCCCCTGAAAACAGCATATTAAATAAAGAATAAAGTAGCATCCAATGAAATATTAAGTTGCTTAACCTGTTACCTCGAGTGCAGCTGCTGGGGAAGAAGATGCCAGATATAAATCCTGAGCCAAATTAAAGTTATTAGTAAACATAGCAAGATGTCCTCCTAAAAGGTTATGGTCTTCTATACCCTGAAAAAGAACAGAAATGTCTGAGATCTATCTAATTATTATATGGGACAAACATAGCCATAGACACATTGCTACAGTACTTGGAAGTCAGAAAAGAACTGGGGAAAGGAGATCCCTCTGCCATGGTCATGAGCAAAGTGAAGAAATGTGCTAGCCACCAGGAGTGAGTTCTGTCTGTTCTATGCTGTGCCCTGTATATGTGTTTAACCCACGAAGGAGAACTTAATGTGGGAGGATTCATGTGTGTATAGGAGTCCCCATAAGTACAAGGAGTCACCATATGAGGACTACAATATTTTATTTGCACAGACATATTTTAAAAATATTTTGAGAGCTTTTGAACTTTGTCAGAAACAGGTGTTCAAAACAAAAATGAGAAGGTCTTTTTTTCTCCATACTAGGGTTGTTTTTATTACCAGATTCATCTGCTACTGATTCGAAAGAACTTCAACGATATAGTTTGTGCTTGGCCTGAATTCAAATTGTTCTGCCCAAGTCCATTATGCTCTGAAGTAGGGATGTCAGAGAATTTCGCCACAAATCTCAGGGAGGCCGAATGCCAGCGCATTTGGCCCCCCAAAATCGGTGGCGAAACGGTCTGCCACCTCCCTGCCCCCCCTGGGACGGGACTTACCTTGGGCGAATCTTCCAGGTGGCGGCGGCGGCGGCAGTGGTTCGGCGGCGGCAGCTGCAGCGGCCGGTCTTCCAACCGGCTGCTGCTGCCGCCATTTCCAGTAAAAAAAACAAACAAAAACGTGATAGGGTATGTAAAGATTTACGTAGCTTATCACGGTTAGATTTTTAAAAAACACCGTGATAGGCTACGTAAATGTTTACGTAGCCTATCACGGCTGATTTAAAAAAAAAGAAAAAAACACGCGTGTACGCACACGTCTTAGTCTACGTAAACATTTACGTAGACTAAGACAGCAAAAATAAGGGGAACGCAAATAGCGTAGACGCTACGCTATTTGCGTTCCCCTTATTTTTGCCATCTTAGTCTACGTAAATGTTTACGTAGACTAAGACGTGTCAAAATAAGTGGAACGCAAATGGCGGCGCCCATGGGCGCTGCCATTTGCGTATGCGCATTTTTTTTTCCTTTTAAATCAGCCGTGATAGGCTATGTAAACATTTACATAGCCTATCAAGGCTGACTGCAAGGACGCAAACGGCGGCGGCTACGGCCGCCGCCATTTGCGGACCCGGCCGGCCAGGATTCGGGGGGGGGGGAGGGAAGGAGCGCCTCCCCTCCCGGCCAGAATTTCGGGGGGAGGGACGGAACGCCTCCCCCCCCCCCCCACGAATCAATTTCGTTAAAAGGTAAGTGACTTTCGTACATCCCTACTCTGAAGTATCAGGCCATGCACTGGCATAGAGTAGTACCCTGTGCTAGCAGGAAGCTAGTAGATGCTGAAGCAACTGGAAATGAGACAAAATGCTCATTTCCAAAATGGGCCAGGTCAGCAGAGCTTGCAGAAGGACGCTCCGCTGACCTGTCCCAATCCAGAAACAAGCGTTTCTACTTGTTTCTGGATTGCCTTCAAAAGCACTAGCTTCTTCCTGCACTACTGCTGGGTCCTGCTGGGGTAACAGAAACAGTGGGAGTGCAGCAATAGTATTGGATACTGCCCATTATCTCATGCAGTCACTGCATTTAAAAAACTGTAATATTTAGATACATAATTGTTACCTTTATTTGTTCTAATGACATGACCATTCCCACATTTCTGATTGTCCTGTAAACCCGTATTGCAAATTCCAACTCTATGTGATGTAAGCAAGCTCTGGCTAGCTCATTCCAACTTGATTGATTGTTCAGAAACTTGCATATCTCCCATGACTCTGAAAATCTATGCAAAGTTTTAGACAAAACAAAAGCAGAAATTGCACTAAGCATAGCTGGCTCTTGGATGTTTTAATGAATCTCTGAGGTACTGTTATTAAAAGGAAACTCACCTTTTCAATATTAAAGTCTGTGTAAGCATTTGTTTCAGCTCATTACACCCTTGGTCTTTCAGACTGCCAAGAAAGCTATGAGTACTAAGGAAGATATTATTGGTTTTTCCACTTTGAGTCTGACAGGTTAATTCTCCATTATACAATAGCAGTGGTTTGTGAGAATAAGGAACTCTGGTGCCTCCTGCCAAAATCACCTTGGACCCTATATTACAATAGGAGAAAGTTATTTAAATTGCCCATTCACACAAATTGAACTTAGCATATAGTTGCTGATGAATGACTAAGAAACTTATTAAGGAACAAATCTTTTGAATTAACTGCAGTTTGTTGCAACTGGTCTGCACATGCCTGATCACTACAAACACCACCAAATAAAAGCTCCTTAATGTCTGAGTGTCAAACAAGAGAGTAAGGCCAATTGGACATAGTGCTAAAGTACTACTCTGAAATGTGACCTAGAGGAACATATGCTGGAGTATCCCACACTGCCAAAATGGATTACTCGATGAAACCAGTGACTTAGGCATGAACAGCCTCAACATTCTAACTAAAATTAAGGGTTAGTATGTGTTTTGAGCTCATCTTCTCCTACACCAATTGTCTACATTTAGATTGTACGCTCGTAGGAGCAGGTGTGTTTTGGGTTATGCTGCTCTATAAAGTGCTATGTACACCATTAGAATAATAATAACACTCTGCAATACCTTGTATAGTATCCTTATGAAAGACATATGTGTATATTTTGTCGTCATCATAGGCAACAAATACACCTTTGTCCATTGGCCAGTTTTCCCACAGAATGCCCTTGATGGTTGCTTGGAAATTTGGAATCTCAAAGGCAATATCAGTTACCTACAAAAGGCAGCAGTGCAAAATTGTTTTGTAAATAAAAATGTCAATGAAATTAATGAATATTCACATTTGAGTTATATTAGGATTTGAGACTCAGGTAAACACCCTGTCTTGTAAAGGGGATCTGAGAATAATCTCTCACTCTCAATTTACCGATCCATATAAAAAACTATTCCCACAGATCACAAAGCAACAGAAATATGGGTGTCTATGACAAGCAATAAAAATGGCTGAAAGAAGATATAGTTAGAGAAATACTACGAGCTTAGATAGGAGAGGATAGCATAGAACTCTTTAGATTATAGAAATATTTAAAATATACCACAAATGGTAAATGATATACACTATTCTGAATTCAGGACAAAGACACATCTAAAGATAGTGAAATGCCAAAAAATGAAATCAGACATTAATGATATCAGATAATATCCACAGAAATAGTAGATAAAATAAGGTTTTAAAACAGTATTTGAGGGGGAAAGCTAACTATAATTTCAGAGATAATATTTGCCTAGGGACCATCTATTTCAGAATGGCCAATTATGGGGTTCACACCTCTATATTGTTCCCATGGGCTAACTCTTTTACTTTCTAGAAGAAGCACAGAAAAGAATAAGTAAACTACATTTTAGACATGCCACAGAAAATGCTTTAGATCCTTTCTTGCACTGTTGGTGGGAAATGCAGTTTTAAATACATTTGTATCCAGTTTTTATGCTGTCGTAAATCAACCTTCCTGCATGGTAGTCAAATGCATTTCAACCTCCCTACATATTTTGTATCTCCTGTAAATAGATTCTACCTGAAGTGCATTTTCAGTCCTTCATCCAAAATTATTTAAAGAATTGTACAAATTTGGAAATTGTTTGCTACTACTAACAAGTACAGCTCCTTTATTTGATCCCTCCTCTTTTTCTATCAATGTGGGCATCTGTGGTATGGCCATTTCCTTCAGTGTCCACACCCTTTAGTTTTCAATGAAACTGACCAAGTCAGAGCAAAGTCTTGCTGATGCCACGTGAGTCTTTTTGCCCTTCAAAATATCATGACTGCACACCAGCACTGACACACATTATTGAAATAAAGTGATGAGGCATTACTGAAACTGGCTTTTCAGTTTCCTTACCTTATCAGTTTTACTTAAGACCACAGGGAAGGGACTGTGAAGGAAATGGCAGCAGGTAGATAATGCACAAAGGGGCATTATGTGCTATCAGACTGTTACCAACCATGACAAGATGAAATTGTATCTGAGCCTAGTCAATGGACAGTATGGATCAGCATCCAGGGTAGGCAAATAGGGGAGTGCCTTCTCTCACAGTAGTTGGAGGGTATGTGGTGACATTTAAAGCAGAAAAGCATAACCTGTGAACAAGTGGAGAAGATTCCCAATGATAATTAAAGCCGTTGAAACTGTGTGTGATTCTGGTTTACAAGCTTCCATGAAAAGTCAATGATAGCTTTACAATTTACATCAACAGGGGAGAGCCAACATGGTTTAATAGATAACATTTGTACTTGGACTGGGGAGACCTGGGTTCAAAATGTCTGCTTGGTGGCCTTCAAGTCACTTAGGGTACAATCCTATCCAGTGTTTAGACAGAAAAAGGCCTACAACTGGCTGGCTGGGCCATGCTGGGAGTTGTAGACCTTTTTTCTAAGAATACATAGGATTGCACCTTTAGTCATTTTCTCAGCCTAACTACTTCATAGGTTGTTGAAGATAAAATGAGATAACCCTATGTACACTTCTCTTAAGTTCCTTAGAAGATGGATAGAATATAAAATTAGAAAAAAAGCAAAAGACAGTAAGAGAAAATATGTAGATTGCAATCCACAAATTATGCCTTTAAGCAAAACTGAATTACTTACAGGACAGTAAACAAAACCATCACTTTTGTCATCAATCAAAACTAGTCTGGATCCATTGGGATCTGGGAAGATTTTTCTCACACCAACAGAATGCCGATATTCATTCACATACTGCCAGTCTTCTATGTAAAAATACTGAATAATGCCAGTCTAACAAACAACAAAAAGGGTCATAATAGTAATAGTAGAAACTGACAAAGTAAATGTATTTGGACCTGGTTGGTTATCTAAACAACCTGACTAAGCCAACGATTTTAGACTTGAAAACCTACAGAGTAATGACTACAAACCCTTCATTAAAATTATTCCTTATATTGGTAAATCGGTTTGCCTGCCTGCCAACACTCCAGGAGCTGAAATGGAGGGAGGACAGGTCCCTACCAAAATGTTAAAGATCCCTTACCCTTGTAGAAACAGAGGGGCTGGATTCAGAGTGACCCACTTTCAAATCAGATCTGGGCAAATAATGCACAGGCACACTTCCCTCATGCTGCTGGAGGATACTGATAATAGATGATGACCAGGTTTGCATGATTAAACAAACCCATGTTTGTTAAGTGCATTGCTGGGGGTGGGCACCCGCTTCCAGTATGCTAAACACCTCAGGGACACTGCATCCCTGGGTTGTTCTCTGTGTCGTTCGAACCCAGAACTCTCGGTTGTTGGAGGAGAAACAACCTAGAGATATAACCCAAGAACAAACCATAGGTAGCATGTGGTTGCAAGTCTCTGGATTTAAGGGCAGGGTAATTATATTGGCTGAGCAGACCTGTTGTTGGTTCCTTGCAACAACAATAAATCTTTGCAACAACAATAAATCTTATCAGCAATGAAGAAGACTTACACCTTTGCTGTCAAAAGGATCCTGGGGGAGGTGGGACTATGGGCTTCAAGGATACACACTCTTAAAGCCCGTATCTTCCAGCTGTCTGCAAAGATACTTTTCATTACAGAAGGGAGATTAAGCGCATGTTCATCACCTAAAGCAGGGGTGAGCAAAATGGAGCCCTCAATCTGCATGCAGCCTCCCTGGTATTTTTGCAGCTCCCACTAGTAATCCAGCCACACAACCACATCTGGCAGCGGAGGAGGGGGCATGTGTCCCATGATGGGTTGCAGGGAACCAATGTGCCCCCAAACTCTTCAAAGTTGCCTACACCTGACCTGAAGGATATTGAGGAGGGCCTGTCAAACTTGGGCTTTAAGGATGCATGTCACAGGTCATATACCTTTGGTACCCAATTCCTATCCTAATTATCCTTTCAGCAGTGAAAGGGAGGGCTGCCCCTTTACTGCTGAAAAGATCAAGAGTGGAAAGAAAGGCTACAACACCCTCCCACTCTTCTACTTTCCTATGGTGTTTGCTGGGAGAAAGGAAATGGCTGCCTGTTGAAAGACAGCACCAGGTTTCTGAAAAATACAGAAAGCCAAGCAGAATCTTTCAACAGAGAGCCACTACCTTTTCCCCAACCCAGTTCTGGCACAGAAAGTAGAAGAGACAGCAATCAAGAAGAGGGATGGACAAGGGAAGGAGGAAAGTGAATGCTGGTTGTAGAGAGACTGCTAAGAAGGGCAGAGAGGGAAGAAGATGAATAGGGGATGGGGCAAATGGAGGCAGCAGGAGGGTGGAAGGAGGGACATAAAATTTTCTTCTTTCCTTTGCCCCAGCTACCCTTTCCTTCCACAGGGGTCTCACTTGTATTATATCTTCAAATCGTATGCTAAGTAGGACCAGTCAGTGTTACTAATTGTATGTCCACAAAGCATGACAGGGATAATCTAAATAATTAACATCTGATACCTAGTGGATGACATGAGGTTTGAGACACATACTTACATCAGTACCATAGATGAGGAAATCACTAGTTAAAGAATGGCACAAAATTTTACTTTTATCATCCGTATCTGGGAAGAGTCTAGTCTCCCGTTCTTCTTGAGTATTTGAGCGTTCACTTTCTATCTAAAATAATACAGAAAATGGAAGTTTCTTATTAGAAATAATATAAAGGATGTTATTAACTCATAATTTGGAATTATGGAAGATAGCCACATACCTACCCTTCTCAGCCACATCCTTTCTTTTCTTTAATTACCTAATTTTCTTTAATTACTTATAATCTACCAGTAGCCACCCCAGAATCTCAAGAGGCCTTTTCAAACGAACTCTGTTAACTATGTAATGATCTATAAACTTTTTGCTCTTCCATTGTTTCTGCAAGACTAAATGCACAAGCCTTGATGCATTTAGCTTCTTCTTGTTCTCCAATGTGTTGCTAAATTATTTTGGAAAATGTAGTTTTGACTTTTTATCTAGTTTGGACTCAAACTAAGCTTATCATTGTATGGTGCATAACAAAGGTTTTGGCTCAGATTTTTTTTCCTTGCAGTTCAGGTGGTTCTAAGTAGAGAATTCTTAATATACTTACCATATGCAACTGAACTTTACCCTCAGAAAGTGCAGCAGCATAATCAGAATTAAGGCACATACTAGCTACTGTTCCCAGATATTCCATGTCCTTGAGCTTTTTTACACCTACAGAATTTTAAAAGCAAAATTGTTATGAGTATGTTTCTCTTTTGAACGTGTCTTTAGCCATTTAAAATGCTCCTGAACATATGAAACAGACTCAAATTGTGAAGGTTAGAGACATCTGGCCCACATGAAGATGAAATGCTTCAACTTTATCTCACAATCCCAAGAATAATTGCTCCATCTTGTTTTTCTTCTACATAAGTTGTTAGTACTGTAATGTCTTAGGAGAAATATGAATTAGCTGTTATGACACAAAAGGGTATGACGGGAAGCAATAAACATACAAACATTTTATAGAATGACCACTGTTTAAAAAGTACACAGCAGTGAAAAGCTAGTTTCAAACAAAAGAACTAGAGATATACTTACTGCTCTCTCCAAGAACATAAAACCATGCCCGATTATTCATGCCCACAGCCAAGTGATAATGACCTACAGCAACAAAGCTGGGCTCAACTTCCACAGAAACTGTAATTGGTAGCTCCTGCCAAGACAAACCATATTGTTTTTGCTGAGGACTGCTGATAGTAAATCAAAATGTTACACTTCAGTAAACTTTAAAAATGAATTAAGTACCATACACTTTCAATGTGGTTGGCTACAGTAACTTCAAGAAGCGAGGTGAGGTATGCAATCCGTGTACTGTAAGCGTCTCCAAGGATGGGAAGTTTTGTCAAGAAAACGTGGACAAATCCTCTCTTTGTAGACACTGCCAGCAATTGTCCATCATCTGTCCATGACAGCTGATCTAGACCTAAAGTATCAATGATATTTTAAAAAGCCATTTTGTCTTCAAAATCCAAAAAGCAACACAGATATTAAAAGACAATAATGTGAAGTCTTCATCACTGAAACTGGCCTTTTGCAAATTCCCACATCTTAGAATGGGGTGGGAAACCAATAGCCCTCCAGATGTTGTTAAACTACAATTCCCATCAACCCCAAGCGACACGGCCAATAGTTAGGAATGATAGGAGATGTAGTCCATCAACATTTGGAGGGCCACAGGTTCCCCACCTGTGTCTTAGAGAGTAACCTATCTGCATCAATTTAGCATAATACCATAGGCAACGTTATGTCCACATTTATTTGTAATTATGTATTTAAGTTGCTAGCCCACCCTGGCCCTAAGTCTTGGGGATATTTACAAATTATATAAAGAAAACGATCACATTAGCAATGAGTTGCATTTGTATCCTACCCTTCCTCTAAGACGCTCAAGGCAGGAGGTTACATGGTGTCGTCTCTTTTTATCTCTCAGCAATCCTATGATGGAGGTCAGTCGGGGGGGGGGGGGGCTTCTCCTCCCCTGAGGGCTGCATTCCCTCAGGGGAAATCTGTTGGGAGCCACATGCCAGCAGCAGGCAGGGCCAGAGTAACCCCACACTTACTCTCTCTTTCTTTTACTCATGCAGACAGATGCATCCACACACACACACACACACTCACAAAGTTCCTCCAAACCACAGTTTGCTCACAGGACTGGGAGCAAGCTGCAGCAATACTTGGGCTTGCATGCTCCCATCTTCCCTTCCTTTGCACCTGGGGGGAAGAGATTAAACATCTCCACTTCCCAAGGATCCTGGTCTTCAAAAAAATGACAGTTTGAGCAAACCAGAATTTGCCACATTCAAATACAACACAACTGAAAGCAGAATCTTCTAACCTCATCCCCTTTCATGAAGAAAAAGGGGGCATGCAAGTCCAACGTTGGCCACTGCTCATTCCCAGTACTCTGAACTTTGGAGGACTGTCTGAATGCAGCCAACAATTCTTTTAAGGCCACTCTTAGTGGCTGAGCAGGGGTTTGAACACAGGTCTTGCTGCTCCAATGCAAACACTTTAGTCACTACACCATATTTCTTCATATAAACAAAATGCTAATCTAAATAAAGATCTGCTTTACAAGATTTGGCAAGTTGTCAATTAGATTTGGAAGCTGCCATACCTTTATTTTCATCCTCCAAATTTAGTATTGCATACATTTCATTTAGATCTGACAGGTCATGAATCTTGATGCTGAAATAAAAAAGATCCTAGAATCATGGACTACATAATATTAATCTTATAACTATGGAAAACAAATTGTTGAGAACTACATTCTAGAAATTAAATGTACTAGATAGAATATAAAGTTAATTAGCCCTTACAGCCAATCATTTAGCACTGTGAAAAATGAACACGGTCTTTAGCTTGGATATTATATTTAAATAGGCTCTGTTTCTACAGTATACTGTAAAATATGGAACCAAGGTTGTGTTCCTCTTGAAATAGTCAGGAAACCTATGACTATTAAAGAGAGCTTGAAAAGACAGTTGGATGCTTTCCAGTCAGTCATCAAAACTGTACCCATACAGTGTCAAAGATTAGTATTTATCACTTGCTTTGTGGTATCTGGTATTTTAATGTCCTCATATGAAAATGTTACAAGCAGCATCCAATACTGCCCCTGTGCTCCCACCCATTCCATTGAGCTTGCAGAGCTTGAGGAAGCAACCCTGCCTCACCATTTCACAGAACCTACTTGTGAAAGAACAGCACAGTCCTTTCCCAAATGCAGAAACATCTCAGGCAGGAATATGACAACACTCAAATTGAAAACAGAAATATGTGACACCAACTGAAAGTATTTTGTTAATAATGAGAATCATAAACCAGAGCATTCCAAGAATGTACAGAACGGAGGACTTCACCAATACAAGTGTCATCCCCACCCTCTGATATGTCCCAGTGCAGGGTGTTCAGTATGTATGTTGTGCCTTTAATGAAGCACACAGAAGTACTTATAAGCACAAGGAGGTCTGTGCTAGCTGATGCATGACATGGTGATTCTCTGACAGTGAAGGGAACAGAGTGAGACCCTTCTTGAACAGAATTCAAGTGTGTGCCTCAGCGCTCCATGGAAATTGGGGTCATGGTCATGGGCCCCAATCCAGCAATTGTTCCGGACTCTGGAGCTCCAATGTGTGTACGAATCTTTCCTGTCTCCTGTGTATATTACTTTTTGTACATTGATTCACTCTCTCCTTCGGAATAAACACAGCAGCACATCCACACACACAGGATCCCTATGTGCATTAAAGGGCAAACAGATCTCTCGATCAGGCTACAGTTCCTAATGTAGACTCAAAATATTCTATGGTGGCATTTTCAGTATCAAAGATTAGTATTTATCACTTGCTTTGTGGTCTCTGGTATTTTAATGTCTTCATATGAAAACGTTACAAGCAGCATCCAATACTGCCCCTGTGCTCCCACCCATTCCATTGAGCTTGCAGAACCCACCGCTTGCACAACAGGAACTAGTGTTTCTGTTAGTAAGCAGAAATGCTTATTTATGGAATGGGACAAGGCAGTGGAGCTCCATTCTGCAAGCTCCCCTGACCTGGTCTTTTCCAGAAACAAGCATTTTGCGCATTTCTGATTCATTCTCTCCTTCAAGATTTGCTGCTAGCTTCCTTTGCACGAGTGGTGGGCCCCGTTAGCGTGTAGACAGTGTTGGATATTAGCCTATGACTCACCAGTTATCTCCACATGATGCAGCTTTATTTAGCGATTCGGATATTGCAATGCTGGTCAGATTATCTTTATGGTCAGAAGCCTGAAATATCTCATGACCAATCTCTTGAACGTGTGTAGAAATCACCACAAAATAGCCAAGCGAGAAACCAATCATGATGTAGTTATCACCATACCTGTGGAGATATGACTAGTATAACCAAAAGCATTCAGGCAACATGGCTGCAGAAAGAAATAAGGACTGAGAAAGTAACAAATTGTCATGGGACGCTATCTCAAACAGCTTTTTAAAAGGTTGGAAAACCTTTTCATCTCTCCCCTGGAATGAAAAGGGGAGGCAGGAGCAGCATTTGGATGAAGTTTTGGAAAAATAGCTCTCTCTGCCTAGTAGCAGGGGGGCTAGATTCTGGGGCTAGTCTGCCAGAGCTTAATCATCGCTCAAAGTTGTTTTGAACCTCCTATTTAATTAGGAGAAATTAGGGCTGATGTGCTCCATTGTAGTTTATGGATTAAGAAACACCAGCAATATTTGACGAATGGATTAAGAAATATCAACAATATTTGAGGACCTGCAAGATCTGTTTGAAGAGAAGGATGGCTACATCAAGGCAAAAAAAAGGATCTCTGCCTACCCCCCATACCTCCGTTGGCAAAGGCTCTGAGAAGCAAAAATACAGAGGAGTTACTTGCTCTGATAAAAACTTTGTCCTTGCAATTTGCTGAACAGGCTAAGAGGATGGATACAATTCAAAATTCCATCACCGCCCTGCAAGGGGCTGTGGATTTAATCAACACTTCTTGGCAAAAAATGGAGGCGAAGGTTAACGAGCTGCAAGATCGGGCGGCAGGGAATGAGATGTCACAAGCTTTTTTCAACAATTTTTCTGTCAGAATTTCTCAACTGGAGGCTTTTGCGCACAGGGCAAATGTACGTATCATTGGCATTAAAGATTTACCTACTGATGTGAATTTGTCTACTTTTGTAGATAAGCTCCTGCATGAGATACTCCCTGTGCCATCTGATTATTCTTTTGATATTGAGCAGGCATTCCGTGTGTCAAATGCCAAAGGGGCTGGTTTTACGATTATAGTCCAATTTGCAAGAATCTCCACAAAAAATTATATCCTGCATTTGGCGAGGGCGGAAATTTTTTTTGGAAACAAGATAAAATTATGCTATTTCTGGATTACACCAAAGAAGTTGCTGAGAAAAGAAGGCAATTTGACAAGGCAAAAAATATGGCAAAACAAATGAACTTACAATATCACTTAAAATATCCCGCTACATTTTGCATTTTTTTTGAAGGCCACAGAATCATAGAATAGTAGGGCTGGAAGGGGCCTACAAGGCCATCGAGTCCAACCCCCTGCTCAATGCAGGAATCCAGGTCAGAGCATCCCTGACAGATGGCTGTCCAATGTCGTCTTGAATGCCTCTAGTGTGGGAGAGCCCACCACCTCCCTAGGGAATTGGTTCCATTGTTGTATTGTTCTAACAGTCAGGAAGTTTTTCCTGATGTTCAGACGGAATCTGGCTTCCCGTAACTTGAGCCCATTATTCCGTGTCCTGCACTCTGGGATGATCAAGAAGAGATCCTGGCCTTCCTCTCTGTGACAACCTTTCAAGTACTTGAAGAGCGCTATCATATCTCCCCTCAGTCTTCTCTTCTCAAGGCTAAACATGCCCAGTTCTTTCAGTCTCTCTTCATAGGGCTTTGTTTCCAGTCCCCTAATCATCTTTGCTGCCCTCCTCTGAACCCTCTCCAGTCTGTCTGCGTCCTTCTTAAATTGTGGTGCCCAGAACTGGACACAGTACTCCAGATGAGGCCTCACCAGTGCTGAGTAGAGGGGAACTAGTACTTCCCGGGATTTGGAAGCGATGCTTCTATTAATGCAGCCCAAAATAGCATCTGCCTTTTTTGCAGCCACATCACATTGTTGGCTCATATTCAGCTTGTGATTGACAACAATTCCAAGATCCTTCTCGCTTGTAGTGTTGTTGAGCCATGTATCCCCCATCTTGTAACTGTGCATTTGGTTTCTTTTTCCTAGATGCAGAACTTGGCATTTATCCCTATTAAACGTCGTTCTGTTGTTTTCTGCCCAGCGCTCCAGTCTATCCAGATCACTTTGAATTTTGTTTCTGTCTTCCAAAGTATTAGCTATCCCGCCCAATTTTGTGTCATCTGCAAATTTGATCAGCATTCCCTGCACCACCGCCTCCAAGTCATTAATACAAATGTTGAAGAGCACTGGGCCCAGGACTGAGCCCTGCGGTACCCCATTCGTTACCTCTCCCCAGTTTGAGAAGATCCCATTGATAAGCACTCTTTGAGTCCGATTCTGTAGCCAACTGTGGATCCACCGGATCGTTGTTTCATCTAGCCCACTTTGAGCTAGTTTGCTCATCAGGATATGATGGGGCACTTTGTCGAAAGCTTTGCTGAAGTTGAGGTATATGATGTCTACAGCATTCCCACGGTCCACAAGGGAGGTTACTTGATCAAAAAATGAGATCAGATTCGTCTGGCAGGACTTGTTCTTGACAAATCCATGTTGGCTTCGAATAATCACTGCATTGTTTTCAAGGCGCTTCCAGATGGATTGCTTTATCATCTGCTCCAGAATTTTCCCAGGGATTAATGTCAGACTGACTGGTCTGTAGTTCCCAGGTTCCTCCTTTTTACCCTTTTTGAAGATAGGGACAACATTAGCCCTCCTCCAGTCATCTGGCACTTCACCCGTCCTCCATGATTTCTCAAAGAGAATAGACAGCGGTTCTGAGAGTTCTTCTGCCAGTTCCTTTATGACTCTAGGATGCAGTTCATCTGGCCCTGGAGGTTTGAACTCATTCAAAGTAATTAGGTGTTCCTTGACCATATGCCTATCCATCTCAAGCTGCAATCCTGCCCCTTCAGCCTGTACTTCGCCTTTGCCAGGGGGGTCATAGACCCTCTTTTGGGAGAAGGCTGAGCCAAAGTAGGAACTGAGCACCTCTGCCTTTTCTTTGTCATCTGTTATCATTTTGCCATCCTTATTTAATAGCTGAACCACCATTTCTTTCCTCTGCCTTTTACTATGCACGTAGCTGAAGAAAGCCTTTTTGTTGTTTTTTGCATCCCTCGCTAACCTCAGCTCGTTCTCAGCTTTAGCCTTCCTGACACCATCCCTGAAATTCTGTGCTACCTGCCTGTACTCTTCCTTTGTTACTTGGCCTTCTTTCCACTTCCTATATGTGTCCTTTTTTGTTTTCAGGTCATCTCTAAGCTTTTTGTGAAGCCACATTGGCGTCTTCTGTTGTCTTCCACCTTTTCTTCTTGTTGGAATGGTTTGTAATTGTGCCTTGAGAATTTCCTTTTTTAAAAGCTCCCACCCATCTTGGACTCCTTGTTCTGAGTTTATTAAAATCAGCTTTCCTAAAATCCAGGGTACGCGTTTGACTATACTCGGCTTTTGCTTCCCTTAGAACCAAGTACTCAAGTACAACATGGTCGCTTTCCCCCAGAGTTCCTGTAACTGCTACTTTATCCACTAAGTCATCTCTGTTGGTTAGGATCAAGTCAAGGATAGCCGATACTCTAGTTCCTTCCTCTACTTTCTGTAGGAGGAAGTTATCCGCCACACAAGTCAGGAATTTCCTGGAGGGGCCATGTTTTGCAAGTTTGTTCTGTTTGTTTCCCATACTGTAGGCATTAGTATATAGACATCAAAGACCATGTGCTTCATAGTCTGGCTTTCTTCCTACATGTGCCTGAAGAGTATTATTGGGCGCTATCAGAGCTGTTATCTCCGTTGCAGTGCATGTGCCTACGTCCATTGTTACCCCCAACATTACATCTCCCTTCCCCATAGGATTCAGTTTAAAGCCCTCCTGATGAAGTTCTTCATGCTGTGGCCAAACACATTCTTCCCAGCCTTTGTGAGGTGCAACCCGTCCCTTGCCAACAGCCCATCTTCGAGGAAGTATAGCCCGTGGTCCCAGAATCCAAATCTCTCTCGTAGGCACCACCTTCGTAGCCAGTCATTCACCCAGAGTATTTTTCATTCCCTTTCTATCCCTCTTCTAACTACTGGAAGTATGGATGAGAAAACTATATGGGCCCCAAAGTTCTCGAGTTTCCTTCCCAAAGCTTCAAAATCTGACATGATATCTTCGTAGCTCCGCTTGGTGGTATCATTTGTTCCCACATGGATGAGAAGAAAGGGATACCTGTCAGTGGGCTTTATGAGTGCAGGCAACCTTTCAGTCACGTCTCTAATCCATCCTCCCGGGAGACAACATACCTGGCGAGTCCACGGGTCTTCGCGACATACTTGGGTCTCGATCCCACGCAGCAAGGAGTCTCCCACTACTACCACTCTTCTCTTCTTCCTGTTGTAGGCCTGGGTTTCATCGCCTCTGTTTGACTGACCTTCAGCCTCTTGCTCACTCTCATGTAGGTTCCCCTTCCTCTGCAGGCTGTCCTCCAGTCTCATCCGCAAGTACCTGGAATCAGTTCCACAGCTCCACTGCTTCCACTGGTGCAGAGAGGCGTCTAGTTCTTCTTCTCCTAACTGTCACCCTTTTCCAAGGAGTATCCTGTCCTCCATTTTTCTTCACCTCAGCATTTCCCACTGTCTCATCTTGCTGTTGCTCTTCAAGCTTCTGGTCTTCCCTCTGCTGCTGTAGTTCCCCCATTCTGTCCAAGAATTCTTCATGTTCTCTTATTCCCCGGAGGGTCGACAGTCACCACTCCAGTCCACTTACTTTTTCTTCCAGCAGCGTGATCAACTTGCACTTGTTGCAGGTGTAGGCCATGTTGTTCTCAGGCAAGAAAACAAACATTGCACACACCTTGCAGGTCACCATCACTGGAGAGTCCTATCCTTCCATTGCCTCTTTTCCCTTTTTGTGTCTAGCTTTGTGATTGTTCTAGACTAGCCTGTGCCTGCTCCTCTACTCAGCAGAGGTTAAAAGCAGAGTCCCACTGGTGTGGAAGTGTGTGTTACAAGACAAATAAATGAAAAAAGATAGTTAAAAAATAAAATAAAATGTTAGGGGCCTCCCCCTTGACCTCCTCTGCTGAACTCCCCTGGCCAACTCCTGTTTGCTCCCCCTGTTCGCTCACTGTGGTCACTCACTCTCTGGGAGCTTGCTTGCTTGCTTCTGTAGTCCCTGGACCAGCTTGCTCTGCTCTGCTCTGCTCAGCTGGGAGGTGGGAAACAGACTGAAGCTTCCCGCCCACTCAGCTGCTGGGAGTACTCAGGCCACACCCCCCCAATTCAGTTGGAGCTCTCAGAAGCACCTGGTGAGCTCACAGCCACTCAGAAGGATAAAGTTGTTTCTAAATCATGATGAAGTTGTTTCTAAATCATGAAGTTGTTTCTAAATCATGAAATGGCAGAGGAGTGGCTAAATGGAAAATCGAATGAGATTTCTGTTCCAGCCCCATGAACTTGAATCTACAAACATATTTTGTTAACTGGCTTTGTTTAGTCTGTAAGATTCAGGCTAGGCTAGAGATAAATGCTCATATATATACATATATCCGTCCTTTTTTTTTCTCTCTCATTTTTTTCTTTTTCTTTTCTTTCTCTCTGTCTTTAAATCCTTTCTTTTTAAAATGGATATGATATACTATACTTAAATTTACTGTTTGAGGGTGTATAGAAATGTGCACACTCATTTATATAACTAGTACAAAATACATTAGTGATTGTTGTAAGGTTTTATACTTTTTAATCTCCTTCCTTTTTTATTACTATTATTATCATTATTATGAGATTGGCTAGTAAGATTTTTGGCTGGTTAAAATGTTAAGCTTTACAATTTATGTTAGCTGAAGGGCAATATATGGTTACTGGAAATGAATGGTAGGCCTGCTTCCTTGCTACAAGACTGATGATATGATATTGAAATTTAAGGTTGATTATTTATGCTGTATTGAATTGTAATATTGCCAATGTTATAGGTATAATTTTTAAGTAGAATGGGATTTGAAGTTTTTGTGTACTGGAGTTTAAATTTAATTCTTTTAAATAACTTTTTATATATTTGTTTATGCTTTCTTCTTCTGTCTCCTTCTGTTTTTTATTTTTTTCTTTCGTTATTGCTGTGTCCTCCTAAGAATACTGTATTGTTGGGAAATTGTAGTTACTGATTAGGTTGTTGGTACTGTTTATTTCATTTATAAAGATAAAAAATAGAATAAAAACTATTTTTAAAAAAGAAAAGTCACAAATTGTGAGCAAGCTGGAAAAATGGGAGTGCTTATAGAAGTAAAACTGTTGTTATCTCAAAATTAAACTGTATCATTATGAGGAGGCAGAATGTCAATTGCATTTCTTTTCACAAGATCAGCATTTTTAGTCTATAAAGTATTCAAATTCCTTTGACTAAACAACACACCACAACTCCCATCCCAAACCTTAAAAGCAGGAGTGAACTCACCTAAAAGTAAGTGTGGGCAACTTGTGGACCTCCAGATGTTTTGGCCTACAACTATAATCAGCTCTAGTTAGCATAGCCAATGGTGGAGGGGAACAAGTTGCCCAACCCTACCTTAAAGATGAATGGGTTTTTTTTAATGGCATAAGCTTTTGTGCACTGCTGAAGTGGACTCTAGTTCACAAAAACTTGCACCATAATAAATGTGTTATCTTGTGCCATAAGACTCTCTTGTCTGCTGCAAAAGACAAATACAACTACCCTTCTGGAAGCATTTATAAAGCTAGCTTACTCTTTTCCATGTATTTTAGCGAGTCGCTTACAATTTATAAGTCACAATGTGTCCATAGCGTTGCTGAAATGCCAGCTCAATTGGGTTATCTGGATCTTTGAAATTATAAAAATATAGTGTTTTCTGAGCAACCACAATGCATACCTGAAAAAAGAAAAAGAAAATGTGGAATGAGACCAGCATCACATACAACTTCTAGCAAGGATGAAAGGCAGTTATTTACCTTGCTCTGACTTGCAGCTTTCAAGACTTTTTGTTAATACATTTAATTTCTAGTGCTGCAAGAGTGAGATGGAAATGTCTCAATGGTACCATGTAAGACAGGGTGGGCAATATGTGGCCCCTGCTGCCCCTTGGTAGTGCCCATAGCACTACAAGAGTCAAATTTAGCTTGCAAACAAGTTTAATTTAACCCTTGCATAGCAAACCAACAATTTTTAAAAAGAAAAATTCTGGATGCCCAATTTGGGGGAGGGGGCAGAGTGTACCCCGCAGGTGAAGTTCCAGCGGGGAGAAATGGCCCCCGGAACACTCACAGTTGCTCACCTCTGATGTAAGGACTTGGTGGAGACGTAACACTGCCAGTCTCTTAACTCATGGTATCTGCTCTCCCTACTCTCATCCTTGGTGCAAATTCCCCACTCCCTTTCCTTGTCTGCCTTCACTGTAAAAATAAAGGACTTTTTCCACTTGAATGTTTGGATTGCCAAGATGTGCTACAGTTACATCTTGGATTTTATTTTCCTGTGTTAAAACTTCCCTCTTCCCTTTTTTCAATGACCTTTAACTTCAGCAAATGAAGTAGGACGATTGAACACAGAATCTGCACTGTCCTGCTATTAATGACTTACTGTGGTCTCATTTCCTCCTGTTCTGTCATCAGTCTTCATCACTATAAACTCCATATCACTGGGCTCTCCTCTCACTGCTGTCTGCAAGAATAAAGTACCACAGTGAATATAATGTACAGCTTTTCGTTTCTTTGTTTGTTTACGTGCTACACTGACAGCAAAGTGACAATAACAAGGCAAACATTTTTTCCAGGTATTAATACATTCTTACTCATAACTATCAATAACTATTCCAAGAGCAACTTCAGACACTAACTTGCTATGCAGGAATTGGATGCACAAGTTGCCCATGCTTCATGTTCTTCTGCAATAATGTAATACCTGAAGTACAGCCTTCACATTTCCTTCACTCCACTTTGAAAACCTTTTCTTTGCTTGTTTGAAACGCTCCCTGGGTTGGAACCACATTTAGTCATACTTAGAGTAGGCCTATTCTACTCATACTCAAAGGAGAATGGGACTGCTCTGAGTATTACTAAATCTGGATTCAACCACCTGACAAAGAATGATGCCTCCATCTGAAAACCCTAATCCTAGCCAGCTGAGACCATTAGTTTAATTCTCAGAACAGAACGTATGATCAAGAGCCAAGCCTGGATACAGAAGAATTCATTGCAACACTTTAAAATAAGTACTTGGTGTAATGAAGTATGACATTAGCTTGCTTGCTTGCTTGCTTATTTATTTATTTATTTCATAAGTATCCTGCTTCTTTCTCCCTTTCAGGAACTCAAAGCAGCTAACAAAAATCTACAAAATAATCATAAAACCAAAATGATAAAATCATATCCTTAACAGACTGCAACTTGAGCCTTAGTAAAAGCCCACTATATTCCTATCTATATACAGCTATGGATATCTCCATGACTATCACCAGCCTAATCAGCATCTTCACTACCCTCCCCCTAGTAAACAGAGAAAGCTAGGGAAGCAAGAGGAAAAATAAAGAGACAAAGTAAATCAGTAGTGATGCCTTTCACACACAAAAAACTGTTCTTGGAGGTCATGAATGAGCTTCAAGTTGTTATTTTTGAAAGCATGGGCACTATCATTAATAGGAGGTGGCCCAACAAACAGTGGACTGTAGTGCACTTGAACATTAACCACAGGGTGTTTCACAAACAATGTTAAAGTGCTTTGTGCATTCCCTGCACCTGTAAATCAAAAGCAAAACCTATACTGGCTAGAATGTGGATTTAATTTATAACTGGCTCTCTTCTGTTTTCTCTCTCACATTAAAAACATTCACATATGGAACAAATAGCAGGAAAGAGGCGTAAAGACAGTTTTTAATTTAACTTTTCACGTCTTGTGCAAAACAACATGAGTTTATTACCACTCTTATAGTATCTCCTTCGTGGTTGCTAATTGTTATCAGTTTGTCTTCACCGCCTAATGCTAAAAATTTCCCATTGCTCCAACAACCACACGTAATCCGCTTGGTGTGCTTACCTGGTAGAACAAACGCACAAAGAAAAATCACAGGAAACAGTTTTGCTCCTTAACGATATTAAACAATGCTTGAAAGTTAACAGTGTGATTTAAGTAAGGGTATTCAATAGTACAATTATCACAATGAACTACCAAATTGCTGGTAAAATAAACACAGTAGTCTAGGCAAATATCACTTAGCAACTTTTTATAAAAAATGCTGTCATAGGTTAACAGACATTCTCCAATTACACATTGTTAGATATTTACACTAGGGATATATTAACTAGATAGTTATGAAAAACTTTCTGCTTTCTCTACAAACACATAAGTCCACTGGCTTCATTATGGTACTGACCAAGGATTGGAATCTTGCGAGATGTTTGGCGATTATATATTAGTACATTTCCCTTAGCTGTTCCAGCAGCAAGTAAGGCTTCAGCTTTTGACCAACGTAAGAAAGACATTGGTTCCCTGCAATTAAAAAGAAAAATAGGACTATAAACAATTAAAGAAGGTTTAGTTGATTACTATTGTTTGCTTTTTTAGGGTTGATTCCAATGTTAGCCCTACTTAGAGTAGACCCACAGAAATGAATGGGACTTGAGTTAGACTAACATTGGGTACAAGCCTTAATATTTCAGGAAAAAGAGGGAGCCCATGGCTCCAGATCAAATATTAGGCAGATTCAGTTATAATATTGCAGCAGAAAACTAGCATGAGAATTTGAACAATATTTATAAGCTGTCCTTCAGAGGAAACTGCTCATAGAATTAAAAAAGAAAAACTAACAATAAAACACCCTCATTTCAAAACCACTCACAATGAAATTATTTAATTAAGGACTATTCTCTGAAACCAATTCAGTTTAAATACATTTAGGGAGCAATCCTACTGGAATAGGCAGCCGCCTCCGAACTCAGAATCCAATGCAAGGCAGGAGAAGAGAGGAGGGGATTGTCCCCTCCACACTTCAGCTGCCCTGCATTTGCAGCTAGACAACCGATTTCGGCTGTCTAGCTGCAGGAAGTCGGAGCAGGGGACGTGGCGGCCAGATGACACATTGGATGGGTCGTACTGGCATTTCTGAGTTCCCCACCCTGGAATGACCCCAGGAATGCCCCGTTTTCGCTGCTCCGCACTCCTCTTCCGAGCGAAGAGCGCGGGGTTGTTCTGCGCTGCCTGCAAGGCAGCGTGGGAGGGAGTGAAGGTTAGTTCTCAGGGAACCAACCTATCCTATGGCTGTCTAGCCACTGACTAGCGGCCATAGGATTGCACCCTTAATTACCCAAATCAGAATAGTTTTCTTTCTGAGAGATGGAAGATAGTATGAAATATCATGCAATAAACAAATGCTGCTGCTCACTGTTATAAGGAAAAGCAACCTTTGTTAGCTTCACAAATAAACAAATGTATTCTTAATTCTCCGCCTTACCTATTAAAATTATCTCCCACTGATTAACCAATAAAAACTCTACAGTGTGATCCTACGAATATTTACTCAGAACTCACATTGTATTTAATGTGATTTGCTCTAAGGTAAGTGTACACTAGATTGAGTCCTAACTAGTTTATAATGCCTCCATATGCAAGTTTATTCAAGAGAAAGTCTCGCAGTGTACAATGGGCTTACTCCCAGGTAAATGTGTATAGGAATCCATCCTTATTTATCTATTAAACCATTTGAAGCTTGTAGCTGTAAAACTTATTATTATAACACAATAGGAGTCCCCTCACATCCAAATTGTCTACTATAGAAATGTAATAAATAAATTAGTAAGTAACACTGGCCTATCTTAAGTTGGTATCTGTAAGGATTATTACAGTAATGTATGTGACATGCTCTAAAACGTTTATGCTAGTTAATATTATATAAAGATTGAGACAATGCAGATACAAGTAAAGACAAAGAACGTGAAAACTTCTGGGAAGCACCCCACTAGCCATTTTTAAATTGACTGTATCCACCTCAGTATGAAATGGGAACAGGAAATCTACAGCATTAACTATGAGAAAGATTAGCAGCCCCATCCCTAGAAACTCTTGTAACACTGGCATATGTACTGCCATATTCTTCTCCCATATTGGCAATATGTATTCCTCTGGGAATTACAGAAACTCATGGGGATCCCTAGGTGCTTGTCCTCTGCACAGGTTTTTTCCTTTACCTGTCCAAATCCCTCAAGAGGGCAATATAAGAATCACTGAAGAGAAAGCTGGTCATCCCAGCAAGATGGCTTTGCCTAATGCCTTATCTTCCATACCTCATCCATAGCCAGAAAGGGAACAGCTGCAGGGAGCTCGATTCACCCCTCCCTGCCAGATAGAACAAGCAGCTCCAACTGGCAATTCCCCAGGAATGCAAACTCTGGCATCATCCACTGGTCAGCGAATCAAGGGCCACTGGGAGGCTGCACCCCCTGCTTCCTAGGAAGAACATCATGGCAAGGGGAAGACCAACCTGGCCCAATACATTGGCCAGTGATTTATTCTCTTTTTTCCTCCTTCCTCCCAATCCCTTTTCCTTTTGTGTCATGTCTTTAAGACTGTAAGCTTGAAGGCAGGGACTGTCTTAATATTAATCTTTACAAGCCACTTTGAGAGCCTTTTTCAGTTAAAGAGTGGGGTAAAAATGCCGCGAAATAAATAAATAAATAAATAAATAAATAAATAAATAAATTCTAAAGAGGTTTCCTTTGGAAACTATTTCAGGATATAAGGAAATGAGAAGTGCGCCCACCTTGCACCATTTGATATGTTGGTACAGGCAGAGCGTCTGTGTTATTAGCATGGACAGATAATCAACAAAACTGCCACCGGAAATCACAGAGCATCAATGATCTCTTTCATTTGAGCAGAGTTTCTGCTTCCTGTGTTAATTCCAGGTTATATCTTATATTTAAGATATAAACTGGATTGGAGATGTACTTTTACTGAACATGCAAGTTATTCTTACCTCATGCTAGTGTCCATCAAGCTTGTTTTGTTTGTGTTGGCATCCCACAAATAAATGGAACTGGATTTATCAGAAATTATTGCTAGGGTATCTCCATCTTGATCCCAGTCGATAGCAATGCAGTTGCTAAAGTAGCACAGAAAATATTAACTAGAACTGTAAAGTAAGATTTGGTCTGAAAATACTGAATTGAGTGGAAATTTCTAGATTTCCACTAGACACTAGATTTCCTTGTCTAGATTCCCTGACTTGTGCCAGTTTCTGAAGGAAACATTCCGATCTCCTAAAAACAAAACAAAACGGTGCAGTATAATCTCACCTAATTTCATAATCCTCTCCCCACCATTTCTGAAGCCATGGATGGGGATAATCTAGTTGAGTAGAACAAGTTTTCATATATATATATTCTATCTAAAAGTTAAATTTTGATTTTATACAACATTCTTTAGTCTAATTCTATCAAATCTGTTTTTAAAACTTACCCTGGTAAATTAATTTCATTTTTCGTTTGACCATGGCGATCAAAGATTTTTACAGTGTGATTATATCTAAACAAAAGAAAATAGAAGATGAGCACAGAAGAGTAATAATAATGAATATGGACATCTTTCATATACCTGTAAATATCTGTAAACCACTTTTCATGTGACAAAATCTAACTCATCTGTTTACAGTGCAATCCTATTCAAGTCTATTCAGAAGTAAGCCCCATTGAATTCTATAGGGTTTACTCACAAACAACAGTGTATAGGATTGCAGCCTCAGTGTGAAATCCTATGCATGTTTAGACAGAAAAAAGTCTGACAGCTTCCAGCATGCCCCAGTTAGCATGACTGGATGGGGCACGCTGGGAATTGTAGGACTTTTTTCTGTCTAAACATGCATAGGATTGCACCCTAAATTAATTAACATATAGGAGACGTATGCAATTTTCATATCCATGTATTTCATTTGTGTATGTTGCATTAACACTTTTAGAATCCTTCAATAATTGTTATCTTACCCTGCCACAGCAATATAGTTTCCTAATGTTTTTTGCCAAGCAAATTGCACAGGGGAACCAGGTGCATCCTTCTCTGACAGGGTAAACACTCGCTATGGAAAGAAAATGACAATGATAAACATGTAATCATTTAATGTTTTTGAAATTTTTATTTATATTTACAAAACATACATATTCTCTATAAAAGACAATTCCCAACATTCCATTATGCTGGCATGACCAAGAAATGTAGTAGCTTGCGACTGGGCTATATAGGTAGGGGTAGGTTCAAGCTCTGTTCTAAGTAGCTATAGTACAGAGTGAATGGGCTATAATCTTGAGCACAACAGCAGAGGGGAATGTGCCCCCCAATACTGGGGACAAGAGTGGCAAGGAAGCGTTAATCCAGACTTCCCCAACCTGGTGCCCTCCAGATGTATTTGGACTGCAACTCCCGTCACTCCCAGCCAGCATGACCAGCACTGCATGAGGGTGATGGGAGTTGTAGTCCAACACACCTGGAGGGCACCATGTTGGGAAAGGCTATTTTAGTCCCACGCTAGTGATGTCCCTAAGTATACCCCTTTAGTTTTTCCCATATAAGTGAATGCCTTATGATGAATATATTACCATATTTAGGGGTGGGAATGCCTTGCACCCTGAGGGGTCCCTGTAATATACAGGAAAACACATATGCCTTTTCCCATAACAGGCATTTTGCTAGCTGGACAATAAAGACTACTTCAAAGGAGAAAACGGGGCTCTGCAGTCAGTAAGAACACAAGGGATTTCTTGCACCATTGCTAATTTAACTTTTACACCCTCCCACCTACTTATCTACTACAGCAGAAGACAGAGCAGGCAATATGGCTAGCAGTCAAAAGACAATAAATATTTGCACATTGAAGAGTACTGGGCAACAGCTCTTTGGGTACATGTATGGAAAAAGAACTGACACAGATTAAGAGAAGTGTGCAAGTATATGCATATGACAGAGTTCCAAGTCATAACTGCAGCAAGCCTCAGTGGAATCTCCAGGACTGATTCCAAAATAGCACCCTGCTACAGGTCTTGCTGCAAAATCTTTATGGATTCTCAGTCTATTTCCTCAGATATATTATTCTAATGGGAAAAAGGCAGCAGAATAACTTTCCCCAACCTGTTGCGCTCCAGATGTGTTGGATTACAACTCCCATTGTTGCCAGCCAGCATGTGAGGTATCCAATACCTGGAGGGCACCAGGCTGGGGAGGGCTGCAGTAGAAGAATACATGGGAACATAGGGCCGCTTCGCATGACACAAGCGTGGTTAAAAAGCCACGGGTGGTGTTAACCACCCCGCGTGTGCTAGTTGCATGCCTGCCTCATTTACATAATTATTCTTGGGCTTCTCATGTTGTCCAAACCCAGTGAGGGTGGCTTGTTGGGGTGGTTAACAAACCACCCATGGCTTATTTTTGGGTTGTGGGGTGGTTTCTTAACCACCTCAGCAAACCACCATCACCAGGTTTGGACGATGTGAGAAGCTGCGATGGAGTGCTTGAATTGGCAACTAGGTGCCCAGGGGTGCTGCAACCCACCATGGCTTAAATAAGCCACAGTGGACTGTGGTGATTCTGTGACCTGGTTTGCACAATCTAGAAAGGTTTTGTAGCAAGACCTGCGAACAGGAACGAACAGGAAACTTGTTCTCTGATCTTTTCTGCAAACCTCACTTAGATTTTGCTTTTCCTCTGATGGTTTATTTTTTGGGTGCATTCTTCTCTGGAAAAAATGTGACATAGAAAAGCTCACAGGAATTCCACTCCAAGGTTCTTCTTTCACACCTTTTAAATGTATATGGTCTAGAGATGCTCAGGCAGGAGCAAAGAAAACAAATTATTATAAGCAGCACATACTCATAGCATTTTACAATATGTACATCCAGATGGAAAAATCAAATTGTTAGGCAAAAGAGCCAATATGCAAATGGTTCTTTCTGGTGACCAAAAAAGTAACATTTTCTGCCAGGCCCCAGCCCTGGCATTGGTTTTCAGTGTTGTGGTTTGACTCTGGAACATATGAAGTAAAAATAGTTTAAAGTACCCGAAGTGAGTGCAAAGTGTGTTTTCCTCAACAGATTGCCCTCACAAATCTCGGATAAAGGAACAACTTCAAGAAATTTAGCACTGCCCAGGAAACCTAAAAGATGAACTAGTTGAATGAGGATCAGCTTTTGTAGACAAAATACTATATATTTGTTTTGGTCAGTTAAAAAGTATTTGGCCTGCCAGACCACAGAACAACACATTAAACTAGTTTCCCTTTAAAGTTGCCACAAGAGACTTTATCCTAAAGCAAAGTTGTGTAACGTCCTCTCTATTCTGCCCCAGAGCAAGGGCTCCATGACATTTCCCTTTGCCAAACAAAGCAGGAAGATTTAGTCCTCACTAAAGTTGCCAATTTTTTTTCCTGACAGGCATCACAACTATGCAGCAGGAAGAAATCCAAAATTTTCTCCTATCACCACAACTTCATGCTGGAGGGAGCAGGGTGGGGAACTTCACCTGCTGAATGTTTGCTGTTAAAGGCACAGTCAATCCTGCCCTGTCTCTGTAATTTGTATGTATTTTATAGTCTTGTAAACTACCTTGTGAAGGCAGCGTATCCTGAAAACCGGGTTTAAAACCTTGCACATAAATAAGAAATAAGTGGCAGAACAGTGCCTCACAAGTGTCACCTTTCCAGATATACTTATTTACTTTTCTGACAGGGCTCCTCACGGTTTTTAATGGCTGGGTGGTAGGTAGAAATTCAACAGCTCTCTCTATCTTAGGCTCACACACACAGGCGTCTCCTAGCTCAGATAAACGTCATCTGTTGAATATCTGCCTGTCGTAAAGTTTTAAGGGCGTACGGAGCTCTGTGAGAGGGGCGGGAGGGGGGAGTAGTCGCGCTAGGTATTAACTTATAGCAACCTTGCCCAACCTGGCGCCCTCCAGGGGTGTTGGACTACAACTCCCAGCCTCCCCACCCTCCAACACCCCTGGAGGGCGCCAGGTTGGGCACAGCTGCTTTATAGAAAGCGGGCGTATGCTGCAATTACCGCGATAGGAAAGACCAGGGGAGCCCTGCCTAGGCTGTTAGAACAGCGACCAGAGACGCCCTCAGCACCCCAATAGCGGCCCATCGAGAACAGGCGCGGCGATTTCGCCTCAGAGACTTAACGGTTAGCTCTCTTTGGGATAGGAGAGCCCCTCCACAGGCACTGAAGTACGCACGCGCACCCGCCCTCCGTCGCGGCCTCCCTCTAGTTTACCTGCATCTTCTTGTCTTCGCTACGGTGTTGTTTAAAAGCGGAGGGGGGGGGGAACCAGACCAGGGCGCATGCGCATTCAACCGCCCCGCCTGGAACCACCCCTCTAACAGCGTCCGCGTCACCCAGGAGATCGTAGCCTCAGAGATAAGAAAAGAGGACTCATTCCATTGTCTGGATAGGTCATTTCCTGGTTTCTATTGAGAAGCTAGTTTTAAATGACCGCAGAGGGCGGAAGTGAGAAATTCCATCGAAACGTTAGATTTTAGCGCACAGATAGGCAACCAGGTGCCCTCCAGATGTTTTGGGCCTATACCAGCCGCATCCAGCATGCGCATCTACAAAACATCTGGAGGGCTCCAGGTTGCCTACCCGTTTTAGAGTAGCTATGATGTGGCCACCAACCCTGAAAGATAGTTTATATTTTTTCTATCTTGACTCTTATTTTTTACGTATGGGGAAATGTTAGTTTTATAACTTTTAAAAAAGACTCCTGCCAATGCTAATTCCAATGCAAATAGTCAATTATTTCCGTTTTGCAGGGGACGAGGGCGGTGGCTGAAAAAGTGCCGTAATCCAGCGTTAATAATATTGCAGGTTGGGGGGTCAGGACGAGGCTGAAGAGGGTGCTTTACAACATCATTACTTCGAACCGAAACGCGGAGATCGGAGCGCGAGGGGTGTACGTTCTTACCAAGCCGCTGCCACGCCCTGTCTTTGGGGAGTCGTGAAAGGGAGGGAAGGTGCCGAAGGAGCGCTGCTGACACGGCAGCACTCTTTCCTACGACGTTGTAAAGTTGCAGCCCTAAGTGATCCTGAACAAGTCTGCTGATCGCTGGGGAGGGGGAGTCTCTTTCCTTCCTCAGCAATCCTCTGTTGCAGCCCTCCACACACACACCTGGAGCCCTCCAAATGGTTTGGACTTCAGTGATCAGGCCCAGCTAGCATGGCGATGGTTAGGAATGCTGGGAGTTGTAGTCCAAAAGAGCTGGAGAGCACCAGGCTGGGGAAGGCTGCCGAAGGCTGCCTGGCGGGGCTAGAGAGAGAATATATGCCCTGCCCACTTGTGCAGGACCCCAAAGGGTTGTATGGGAACCAGTATGGAACCTCAACCCCAAAAGGCTGTCCACCCCTGCTTAGAGTGACCTCCTCACTCTGAATCAGCCAGGACAGGCAAGGAGAAAATACAAGTAGCTGTCCGAGTATTCTGTTCACTTCCTTAGGCTGAATAAGCTGAAAGGAAGCCAGGACTATACCTACATCCAGTTCTGAGTCCACACTAATCATGGTGTCCTAGGTGGAATGAATGCAAGTAAAGATACTTGGTTTGCAGTGGTTCTGGGCTTGCCAGATCCTATAGAGAGGCCTTCCCTACCCTGCTGCTCTCCTCAGCTCCAGCCAGCATGGCGAACCGTCAGGAAACCTGGGAGTTGCAGTCAAAAACATTTAGAGGGCACCAGCTTGAGGAAGGCTGGCATAAGTTATCCCACAACCTACAACAGCTGGAAGGAGTCATTTTATCTTGGGGATAAAACTAAAAACACACTCCCATTGTGTCCACGTTGCCTTTTTGCTCTATTAATGCCTGAATATGGCTACTGATAACCTTGTATGGTTTCTGAAAACAGGGTTCTGATGGAATGGGGTGGATAGAAATTGCATCACCACTGTAGTGGCCTCTTGGAGCCAGAGTCCCTTAGCACTCTCAAGTGGGGACTGGCAGGTAAGTACCTTTGCTTGAAAGGTGGGTACTTCTATACGAGCTATTTAGTGTGAAATTGCCATGCTTTGTTCCCTCACTTTTTATGGGGCATAACATGCTGTCATCCTGAAATTGTCATCCTGTGCTTCTTCCACCTTTTTCCAGACCACAGAAAATCTTGACTTGAAAAAAAGGTGGAGCAAGTTGTGCCATCTTCATAGGTGTAGATCACCTTACTGTAATTATTTATAATTTACTATTAAAATCAGTGTTTAAATAAATAAAAGTATATTCTGGTTAAGAATTAAGACTGTTGTGCTTCATCTCATGGCTAAGACTGCTCTAGGCACAGTTATGTAAGGGGCTATCCAGCAGCAGCAGCTTGGATGCAGTTACAGAGCTGTACACAACCCAATACCAGGAAGAACGAGTGCTGGTTGAAGGCTTTGTCTCTTTCCATTTGAAACAAAGTTAGTAGGTGATGGGAGAATTTGGCATAAGTGACGTGTTTGTGCAGTAATGTTAGCTAGAAAAGAGTAATTCTATACACACTCAGTGAACACAATGGGACTTACCTCTGAGTAGACTTGCATATTATACCGCAAGTGCCTTTTGCATCCTACTCAGTCACAGACTACACCATCCTGTTCCAAATCATCAAAGAGATCTTCCGATAAAGCCGATTATCCCATATTGCTTAGAGAAGTATTTTGGGGAAACATTTTCCACATTGACACCTATTTTCAGTGGATTCCGGACTATGTCTAAGGCATGTACATGGGTCATGCAGGGCACTGGCCAGGCTTGTTTGGCTTCATAATTGCCCTAACTAAATGAATTAAAAATGCATTCTAGAACAATCTTCTGCGGCTGCACTTTGAAAATTGCAGTTCGCATGTTCTTACAGGGAAGATTGTTTGCCATTTTTTAGTTTCTTAGGAACACCAGAGTACATCTGGACACAGTATGAAAAGCAATGAGCTACAGTGATGCAACCTATGGTTTTATGGCAGGGGTGGGGAGCCTCTTTCAGCTAGGGATGGAAGAGAATTCCTCCACGGATCTTGGTGAGGCCGAATGCCAGTGCATTCGGCCCCCTGAAATCTGTGTCGAAATGGCCTGCCACCCCCCCACCCCCCCGTGTATCCACCCCCCCAGGACGAGACTTACCTGGGGCGGATCTTCTGGGCGGCAGCGGCTCCAGCGGCTGGTCTTCCGACCGGCCGCCGCCTCCACCATTTCCAGTCTTGGTTAAAAAAAAAAAAAAAGACATGCTATCATGGCTGGGTGGGTTTAAAAAAAAAACCCCGCGTACGCAAGTGGCGGCGGCTATGGCCGCCGCCATTTGCGTTCCTTCTTTTTGGCCGTCTTAGTCTACGTAAATATTTACGTAGACTATGACGGCGAAAATAAAGGGGAACGCAAATAGCGTAGCGGGCGCTATTTGCGTCCCCTTTTGATTCGCCGTTTTAGCCTACGTAAATCTTTACATAGGCTAAAACAGGGAATCAAAAAGGGACGCAAATAGCGCCCGCTACGCTATTTGCGTTCCCCTTTATTTTCGCCGTCATAGTCTACGTAAATATTTACGTAGACTAAGATGGCCAAAAAGAAGGAACGCAAATGGTGGCGGCTGTAGCCGCCGCCATTTGCGTACGCGGGTTTTTTGTTTTACCCAGAGCCCTCCGTGGCCGGAAATCCGGCTGCGAACAGCTCTGGTCTGGCTGGGCCTGGCCGGCTGCTCCGCAGAGCTGCCACGGAGCACAGCTGGCCATTCGAGGATTCCGGGGGGGGGGGAGGAACGGAGCACCTCCCCCCGTCGAGGGTTCTGGGGGGAGAGACGGAACCCTCCCCCCCACCATAAACATAATCCGCGAACAGGTAAGTCACTTTTGTACATCCCTACTTTCAGCCCAAAGACCAAATTCAGTTTTGGTGAAGCTCGCAGGACCCACATTCCAGTGGTGGTTGGAGCTGAAGGCAAAAGGCACAGGGTCCAAAATAAAAACAATGCACACACCAAAACACTGTTAAAGCTGTTACTGCCAGTACCTAAGTCTTAGGAGAGGCATTTCAATCTTTTAGAATGGGGAAAGAACTGCACAAAAACTGGTAAACCATCAAATGATCAGTCATTTGGTGAAGCCAGGAGAGGGGACATGGCCATCTGGGAAACCCTGGACTGGGACCCAAGGAGGGCCAGATTTGGCTCCCAGCCCTGAGGTTCCCCACCCTTGCCTTACGAAGTGCAAATAATTACAATTATAGCCTTTCATTTAACATATACATGAAATTTATCCAAATGTATTTTTTTATATAACAACTAAACACTTAGTTTGAACCATTACATTTCTAAATGTATATTTTGCCAAGAAGGTTTAGCTGTATTTTTGATGTATTAATTTTGATACTTGGTTATATCATAGTGAAATTCTCTTGTAAACATATAAAAATGGCTGGGCGTTATTAAATGACCCACTCCTGAAGAGATCAAAATTTAGGCTACTTCCTGAGACAGAGTTCTGGAATTTCGAGACACTCTGATTATAGAATGTAATTACAACTATTTTTGTTATTTGTGAGGAAGGACAGAGGCTCCGATTATTGGTTTCTGTTTTACCTGTTACGATCCTTCAGTGAAATAGTAAGTTATACCTAAAAATAAGGACTTATAAAACATTTTTAGATCTAGGGCTCAAAACACATAGCTCCCATATAGTGGTCAGCACTCAAGTAGAGAGCAAGCCATTCAAAATAAGTGAAAGAATGCAGGGTTTGGGAGGTCTCCCTTCAGCTTCTTCGACTGGTCTAGGGAGGATTTGCAGTGGCGCTCAAATGTTTCCATTCATACATAATGTAAACTATATTTATTAAATTGTAATATAGACGATTGGGAAAGAAAGATTTACCAAAAAAGAATCCAAGTAATTTCTTTTAAAAGAACGGCTAGAAATAACTTCTGCATTTACTGATTTTTTGCATTGTGGTTTGAACAAGGCATCACAAAACCATGTATGTTTAAAAAAGTAATCAACAGGACTTATACAATGAACAAAAATGTAGTTTTTCTTTTAAACTAATAAATAGTTAATTGTGAACTTCAACGTTCAGAATTGTATTAAATATTACAAGTGTGCAAAGACTTAACATATTGGATACCTTCCATTTACTTTCACAAAACGTTCCTTGAGTTTACATATTTAGATTTTTCATGAGAAAGTACAATGGTTACATACCATATTTGAAAACATAAGAAACAAGGCACAAAATAAAATATAAAAGTTTCAGAGAGCACTTGGAACACGCAAATAATTCTGAGTAGTGTAAGAGATCAACATAAGGCAAATTCTAAAGAAAATCCATTACTGTTACAATATTAAATAGTTTAGCCACACAAGTCTGATCCTTGAAATGAATACCAGTCTTTTTTGGAAAGTTAGCTGAACATCCCCAAAGGATGTACAACTTGCAGGATAATGCCCACTTTTTGCTAAAGTAACTCTTACTAAAAATCCCACCAGGAGTTTAACCTTATAAAAATGTATTTAGATTTATGTAAACTCCTCTTTCAAAGTCAATTAAAGTTAGCCACATAGAAGTTTAGATCATGGAATGCTTCAGAAAGCACAAATGAATGTCACTTTTAATCATGCATTAGAGCTCCCCCCCTTTCTCTTTTCTTTAAACTGCCTTTAGGAAGAGATCCACAAAGTGAACATGAACTCTAGTTCAGGAAAAGATGAAATTATGTATACATATTCATAGGGTACAGAAAGTTACACAAAAGATTAGAAAATCCAGCAAGTGTACTGGATGCTGCAAAGCTCTTGATTCCACAGCACGATTCCGTAGTGTAAGACAATAATTAAAGTAAGGCTTTGGTTAAACAAACAAAGACTGCAAAACTTCAGCTGGGTAAGAAGAATTCAGGCATCAAATGTACATCATTTCCCAGGCAAGAGGTACACTTGATGTTTTGCTTTTGTCTGCATTTGGTTTGTCTTTGTACCGTGTAAAAATAATAATCTTCTAACAGTCAAGACAAAACATTTGGAACAAAGCAAGTTCAATACCTGCATTCGGAACCTGCCAAAAACAAATATGGAAATGAAAATCTATGGTGGTGTGCCTAGACTTTTTTTTTTTAAGTGCCTTTCAGGCTCTGCAAGAACTAGCATTTGTAAGCGCCAATTATTTTTCAGTCTCTGTACTTCTAATAACACATGCCAGTGGTCTGCAGTGTATTCCATTACAAATAAATGTACATAAATTGCATCGCTCATTTTAAAAAGTGCATAACGTTGGTCCGTTTTTTTAAAAAGCTATTAGATTAAGACCAAACTCTTTGCCCTGTGAAGATACACAGTACCTTATTTGATTATAATTTAGTCATTTGGGGCAAACCCCCTAGGGAGTCTATAGAAGAGAAGGATATCTTCATTATTAGAGTTTTACAGTCACAACACATGCCCCAGCTCTTCCTAGGCACAATGGTGCAACCTGTAAGGGCAAAACAAAAATAGGTCAGTGACAAAGCATGCTTGTTGTGTGTGTTTTTTAAACAGATTTACAAATATTTTGCCAAAAGCTTAGAGCCAGTTATAAAGGACAGGGTTTGCGTAATATGAATGTGTGAGCAAGAAGAAATCTTTCATTCCCTGTTATATTTCAGTCAGGACCCCATATGAGCCAGAAGTCACCTGGGCTCCACCCCAGAATCTTTTATTCAATGATAATGCTCAACTCTAGAAATTGTGAAAGGACAAACTACGTACCTGCAACTGTAGTTCTTTGAGTGGTGATATGTGTACTCACGCATATGGGTGCCTACGCAAAGCATTATTCAGAACACTCTAGAGCTGAGCAGAATTTTGACAAGAGCCAGCCTTCCTTCCATGCACATGCTCAGAGCGTAGCTCCTGCCTTTCCTGCTCAGGACCCAGTCCACTGCAGTAGTAGGACCAACCCAGCAGGACAAGAAAGTGGGGAGGAGGTAGGGTTGTGCTGACCATTCAAAGAACTACAGTTAAAGGTAAGCAACCTGTCCTCCTCCTTTGTGGTCTCTGTGACTCACACATATTGGTAATTACCAAGCTAACTCACCAGAGGCAGGCAGATGTCATGCCATACACCCTTATCGCTGACTTATGGGCCCTCCAAATATTAACCAATACCTGTGTCCACTCATTTGTCTGGGGGTCATAGGACTCCACTGTGTTAAGGTAGGTTTGTCCGTCGTATCCTCCAACAGCATACAATCTGTCTCCAAGAAGGCAGACTCCCACTGCATCTCTGCTAATGCTCATTGATGCCACAGCAGTCCACACATCTGTTTTGGGATCGTACCTGACATTAAAACAAAACAAAAATTACAGGTTTCACTCTAGTCGCCTCAAGTTCCACAAATGCATGCCCTTCTTACACACATAGGCCCTGTTTGGATGTACAATCATTCCAGACTTCCTAAACCACAGTTCATCAAGTTGGGAATGTGCGATGAGCTTGCTCACTCACCCCTCACCTTCTACCTTTATTAGCCCTCCAATCCTGGTTAACCTAAACTACATTTCCCTATTATGTCCAAAACAGGGAGTTGTGATTTAATGTCAGTTTACTAAGCAGGATGTTAAGCCACATCCTGTGGTTTAGAGATCCTACTTAGTATGCTGATATAAAACCACAGCTCCCAGTTTTGGGCATAATGGGGAAAGACAGGTTGCTTACCTGTAACTGTAGTTCTTCGAGTGGTCATCTCTGCATTCACACACATGGGCTCTGCGCCTGTGCGGAGACTCGTTCGGGAAACTTCCAAGCTGAAGAATTTTGGCAGGAACCCCTCCCCCACTGTCTCTAATATAGAGAGAGTGGGTTCCCGCCTTCCCCTCAGTCCCTTGAGACCGCAAGCGATCTGGGACCGAGGGGAAAGAACACCTCGGTACCAAGAATCATGTTGACACCAAAGTGGGGACGGTGGGAGGGTTGTGTGAATGCACAGATGACCACTCAAAGAACTACAGTTACAGGTAAGCAACCTGACTTTCTTCTTCATGGTCTCTGTGCAGCACACATATGGGTGAATAATAAGATGACTTACCGGAGGGGGGTTGGTGTCTCACTGCAGTACTGAAGAAAGCACAGCCCTGCCAAAGGCACAGTCTGCTCAGACCCAAACATCTAGTCTATAGTGCTTTATAAAAGTAGAAGGCTTAGACCAGGTAGCCGCCTTAAACAAATCCACTAGAGGAACATCCCTTGTAAAAGCCATGGAAGTCGACACTCTCCTTGTTGAATGTGCTTGGATTCGAGGCGGTAGATGTTTCCCAAAGAGGTGGTATGCCAAGCGAATGGTCTGTGCTATCCAGGAGGCTAGCCTTTGAGAAGAGACTGGAGAGCCTTTATTATGTCCACCCTAGCATAGGAATAGTCATTGTGACGTATGGAAGGACTTAGTCCATGATTTATAAAAAGCTAGAGCTCTCCTGACATCTAAAGTGTGCAGTCTCTTCTCCAAATCAGAAGTCGAAGATGGAAAGAAAGCAGGGAGGACAACCGACTGATTGACATGGAAATCTGTCATCACTTTAGGGAGGAAAGCTAGGTCCAGCCTGAGTACCACCTTTTCCTTGTGGAAAATGGTGTAAGGTGAGTCTATTCGTAGAGCGGAGAGCTCGCTTGCTCTTCTTGAGGTCATAATGGCTACCAAGAACGCGACTTTCCAAGAAAGCAGCCTCAAGTCCGCTGTAGCAAGAGGTTCAAATGGTGGAGATGTAAGGCTATTGAGCAGTAGCGACAAGTCCCCTTGAGCGACGAGATCTCTCATGGGGGGAGCCAAATTTCTAAGTCCCTGCAGGAATTATTTGCATATAGGAGGAGTGAAGATGGAGCACCCATCAATGTGACCCCTCATCGCAGAAATCGCCGAGGCATATACTCTGATGGAGCAATATTTCAGTCCTTTACTGTATAAGTGTTGGAGAAAGGAAAGAATATCTGTAAGAGGACAGTCATTGGGGTTACAGTTGCTGTCCATTGTGAACTTCACAAATGATGCCCATTTAGCTGAGTACGAGCAGTGCGTAGATGGCTTTCTCGCCACATCGAGTATAGCCCATACTGCTGCCGGGATCAGTACGGAGTGATGCCCGGGGGCTGGATCCTCCATGCTGTGAGGTTCAGGGTGTGGAGATCGGGGTGGAGAATTTGACCTTGATCCTAAGAAATTACATTGTCTATTCGCAGGAGTGGTAGGTAGAGTCCCTGCGACAGGCCTCTCAGCGTTTTGAACGCCTGGGCCACCAAGGGGCAATTAGTATGCAGTTCGTGGCTTCCTGTCTGATTTTGGAGATCACCTTCATAAGGAGAGGGAATGGAGGAAAGAGGCAGAATAGGCGATCCTTCCATTTCAGGAAAAAGGCATCGCCTAGCGATCCTCGACCAGCTCCTGCCTGGGAGCAAAAACGTCTCCAGATCGTGTTCTTTGGAGTTGCAGAGAATGATCCTGGGGTGACCCCATCACCTGAATATTAGCTGCAGGGCTGTCTTGGTCAGGTGCCATTTGTGGGAGCACTGGAGGAGGCGACTGAGGGAATCTGCCAAGAGACTGTCTTCTCCCACGATGTGGAGAGCGAATGCCCATTGTAACTGCCCAGTGGTAAATGTCCAGAGTGAGAAATAGGAGGCGGGGGGAGCGTGTTCCACTTTGCTTGTTTAGGTACCAAAGAACCGTGGTGTTGTCTGTGAGGATCTGGATGTGTCGATGTCAGAGGCATGATTCGAAGGCGCAGGGGGCTTTCCAAACTGCCATCAACTCCAGGAACTTTATGTGGTAGAGCATTTCTGTGGATGACCAAAGACCCTGTGCTCGTAGAGGTCCACAATGTGCTCGCCAACCCAATAAGGAAGCATCTGTGGTCAGGACTCTGGATGGAGGAGTGGGGAGAAATGGCATCCCGGGGATCAGATGTTTGGGGTCCATCCACCACTTCAGGCTGAGAGCAACATCCTCCAGTACCGCAAGTGTGATGAGGAGGGGGTTGTCAGTCAAGTCGAAGGTTTGGATGAACCAGTGTTGGAGGGGACTCATCTGGAGTTGGGCCCATTCTACAACCGATACTATCACTGCCATATGACTGAGCAGGCATTGAATATCGTGTGCCCTGGCACGGCGATTGAGGAATATCGAAGTGGCACGTGCAAGGAGTTTTTTGACATGACTTGCAGGAAGGTATGCCTGGCCAATTCTGGAGTCGAGGATGGCCCTATGAATTGAACTGTTTGTGTGGGGGTCAGATGGGATTTCTCCCTGTTGATCCTTAGACCCAAAGGAGGTTCAGGATGACCACAATAGCATGCGATAGGGCTTTCCGACAGGAGTTCACTAGCAGCCAATCGTCGAGATACGGGTAGATCTCTACTCCCTTGAGGCGGAGATAAGAGCAAACCATGGCCATGCACTTTGTGAATATGCGTGGAGCTGTTGAGAGACCGAATGGCAGAACATTGAACTGGAAGAGTTCCCCTCTGATCGCAAAGCGGAGAAATTTCCTGTGTGACTGTTCGATCGCTATGTGGAAATAAGCATCCTCGAGATCGACTGTGGCAAACCATGCACCATTTCGGAGGAGTGGGAGAATTGTGGCTAGGCTTGTCATCCTGAATCTCTTGGGAGCGACAAATTTGTTTAGGTCCCGGAGGTCTAGAATGGGATGCAGGCCTCTGTCCCATTTCGGTATGGTGAAGTACCTGAAGAAAACCCCCTCCGTACCGAGGGTCGGATGAACGTGTTGAATGGCACCCTTCTTTAGGAGATTGTGTTTCTTCCTGAAGGACCCTCGAGGGTGGGGTGGTCCAGACTGAACCCAGCGGTGGGGGTGTGTTGAATTCTATTTTGTATCCTTGACGGACAATAGTTAGCACCCAGTTGTCTGATGTCACTCTCATCCAGGTCGAGTAGAATTTGTTCAGGAGGTCCCCGAAGAGTGGTTTGTAGAGGGTGGTACAGACGGGAGAGAGGTCAGAGTCAAAGACGACGCTTAGAAAATCCCTCGCCTTTCATCTTTTGCTGGAACTTCGGAAAGGAATAACTTTTCCTTTGTTGCTGTGGGTATCTGGGTGCCCGATCCCCAGGTTGCTGAGAGGGGTAGGTCTGGTGTTGTCAGTACCAGCGACATTTGACGATAAGGGAGGTGGTGTTGCTGGTGCTGGACTTGGCCGATGCCCATTTTACGAGCAGTGGTTCTGGCTTTCTGCACAGAGTCTATTTGTTTGTCTGTTTTTGCACTGAACAAGCCTTCGCCGTCAAAGGGTAGATCCTCTATCCTAAAGTGAGCTTCTGGAGTTAGGCCCACAGAATGGAGCCAGGCATGTCGTCTTAGGGCAACAGTGCCTATCATCCCCTTGGCACTGCAGTCCGCCTGATGACAGGTGGTACTGATGAGGTGACGGGAGAGTTTGGACACTTCCACATGGAACATTCTGGCTAAGTCGCATTGATCCTCAGGAAGGTACGTGATGAGAGAATCCATTTTTTCCAAATGGAACAACTGATACCTGGCCATCATTGCCTGGTAGTTTGAAATCTTAAGGCCCAATGCCACTGAAGAATAGAGGCGGTGTCCAATGAGATCGAGTTTATGGCCCTCCTTATCCACAGGCGAGGCATGTGGTTTTTGAGAGCAGCCTTGAGCAGACTCTACTATTACTGAGTTTGGTTTTTGATGAGCAAAGAGGAAAGAAGCGTCCATCTCTTGAACCCTGCACATTGATTCCAGTCTCTTGGACGTCAGGGTCAAGGATAAAGGTGTTTTCCATGTCTGTTGCACTGCGCTCAGCAGAGCTGGAAGAAAGGGAATGGCCACCGGGGTGGATATGTCTGCTGTGACAGCACTGACCACTGGATCATGGAGTTGTTGTGGGGGTTGTTGCACCTCGATGCCCAAAGATTGTGCCATTCTAAGCACTTGCTCAGAAAAGTGCCCCATATCCTCAGAAGGCGAAGCTGTATCTTGTGTCCCAACGACACCATCTGGGGATGAGATCGATGAGGGAACCGAGGAATAGAAGGAGGAGGAGGATTGATAGTCTTCACCGAATTTCTGTGAGGGGGCAGGTCGCTGTGCTACATTGGTCGCACTGTGAGGTAGAATCGGAGGCAGCGGGGCTTGATGGTCCCAGCCGGATTGGTGTAGTGTTAGAGACGTAGAACGTCTCGGTACCGGAGGAGGGGGACACAAGGTGTCATGGCGTTCGAACTGCAGTCATTGTCCAGGTTGAAATGGAGCACGTAGCGGAGAAGTAGCTCCTAAGTAACAGTACCTCCTGAGCTTTCAATCTGCATCACGTTGCTGACCATGGGGAGGAGAGGATAAGACCAAAAAACGATCCCAATCACAGGATGGAGAATGGGAGTGATCACAGTTGTATTGTCCCTGCCAGTGGTCTGTACGGTATCGATCCGGAGATCAGTATCAAGGATGTTGCTGAGGAGAGGGTGTCGGCCGATACCGAGGTGATTGAGTATCATAGCGGTGTGGCATTGGAGTCCTAGATCTCCGGTCCAGAGCTGTTTGAACTGGATGGGGTGGTGAGGTTGGCGTGTCCCTCAACTCACCCTCCAAGATCATGAAGGTCAGATCCAAAGTCACCACCTGTGTGGGTGGAACCACAACACAGATGGGAGAATCAAGTAGAGGGGGAGGCAGGGCATCCCGCTCCTTCTCCTGCTGTTTAGAGGTTTTCTTTCTCCTCTTTTTCTCTGGTGCGTCCGCTTGGTTTGGGGCGTTTTGAAAGTTTTTAGCTACCGAGACAGTCAATTTTCTTCCTGGAGTAGGTCGATCCACTTGAACCAGCTCTGCGGTTGAGAGAGGGGAAGATTGAGCCAGAGAAGCCACTCCCCTTGTACTTGGTGGGCTGTTCTCAAGGAGTTTGAGCCTTAGGCATATCAACAGCTTGAAGGGCCCATTGCCAAAGGATCGCCTTTAGTTGATCTGCTCTATTCTTGTGAGCCTGCTTCGATAGCGATTGGCAGTGGTGGCAAGATTCAACTTTATGGGGTTCTCCCAAGCAGATTAGGCATAAAGAGTGACCGTCCTTACTGCCACAAGCCGTGCACTTCCTGAACAGAGGCTTTTGGGCCATAAGCCGGAGAAAAAACGCGTCGACGCTGAGGTGATCGACGTTCTCCAAAACACTCTCCTTTTTTCCTCTCTCTCCTCTCTCTCATTGTTGTTTTTTTACAGATAAAGAAGAAAAAGATAAATAAAGAAAAGAGGCAAGAAAGATAAGATAAAGGTAGAAAAAAACAGCTTGACAGAATGTTGAAGAAGTTCCCCACGAAGTAATGCTAAGGCGGTCGAAAAGGAACTGAGGGGAAGGTGGGAACCCACTCTCTATAGATTAGAGATGGTGGGGGAGTTCCTGCCAAAACTCTTCAGCTTGGAAGTTTCCTGAATGAATCTCTGCGCAGGTGCAGAGCCCGTATGTGTGATGCACAGAGACCACGAAGAACTGTGGTTTTAACTAAGCATGATCAGTGTGCCAACGAAGCGGGAAGAGGAACATAGGGCTATGTGTGCAGGTCTGATGTTCATTTCTACATCCAGGTGCCCAAAAGGGCAATCAAAATGATCAAGAGGCTGGAGCAACTCCCGTATGAGGAAAGGCTATGTTTGTGATTGTTTAGCTTAGAAAAAAGGCAAGTACAGGGAGACATGACAGAGTTGTACAAAATTATGCAAGGTGTGGAGAAAGTGGATAGGGATCTCTCTCTCTCTCTCTCCCTCTCTCATATATATAACATTAGAATCCAGGGACATCCCATGAAGATGAATAGTGGGAGATTCAGATATATAAAAGTACTTCTTCACATAGGGCATAGTTAAACTAAACTACGGATTTTGCTTGTAGCAAAACATTACATCTTTTGCTAAAAGATGTAATGAATACCACCAACTTGGAAGGCTTTGAGGGGGGATTTGACAAATTCATGGAAGGTAAGACTATCAATGGCTACTAGTGATGATGGCTATATATTACCTCCAGTATCAAAGGCAATGTATCTCTGTATATCATTTGCTAGGGAGCACGAGCAGGAGGGTGCTCCCCCACTGCCATCCCCATGCAAGTGAATGAAGCTGCCCTGCTGAAAATCAACTGGATGGGGGTGAAGACCCCCCGCCCAACCAAGGACCCTGCTGCCCCAAGGGTCCTTGGTCAGGGTTGAGATTCAACCCCCCTTCCAGCTGTTTTTCAGCAGATGGGGCATTTTTTCTCCCTATTTATGTGAATGGAGGAATCACTCATTCACTTGAAAAGGGAAAGAAAAAGCCCCGCCCCGCCAAAAATTGGCTGGAGGGAGGTGAAGCCTACATCTCCACCAAGGACCCTATTGCCACAAGGGTACTTGGCAGGTTTGCACACATCCCTCCAGCCATTTATTGAGAAGACATCTTTCCACACACACCCAAGTGAATTAAGAAATCGCTCCATTCATTTGAAGAGGGGGGAAATGGCTTGGGGGTGCTTCAGCGTGGCCTTGCAGGTGCAGTGGTGCCAGTGGGAAATGTGTTGTGGACCCCTGCACTAGTCAATTACCTCTATTTACTCCATGCCTTTTATTATACTTGCTCTCCTTTTCTGCATTCTCCAGCACTATAGACCCAAGGTACTAAATGCACACACATTTTAGGCTGCTACAAAATGGAACATGGGATGGTGTAGTATACAGTTGTTTTCAGCAATTGCTACAGTTTACGATGAAGTACGGTTTTGTTACAGATAACAAATCCCAAGACTTACTAATGAAGACTAATAAACTGATTAGGACTCCATGGTTTATGTTTGGTAGATAGTAATTAATCTCAAACAAGTATAGCATGCTATTTAAAAATATCTACAAACATGTATTTCTAACTTTAGCTCTAAAAATCTTGCTAGAAAGGGCTTTTAATTCAGCAAGGATTTAATATAGATATGTTTTAATTGCCTTGAAAACATGATCCAGCCAAAGCTAGGCTCTTTGAAATCCCAGTGATTTCAGTGGGAAAGATTTCAGGACATGCTTAACTTTCCCACTAAAATCAATAAGGCTTTGAAATGCTTATCCTTGGCTGGACTGTGCCACACCTTGGATTGAATCCAATAGTGCCAGTGGAAGGGAAACCCCTGCTGCTCCCACATGCCTCCCAAATCTAGTCTGTAGGGTTGGGGACCCTCCAGAACAAATCTGTGGTGTGCGCAGGGGGCCACTCATGGGAGGAGAGGATGGGAAAGTCCTGTTGTGTGAGTAGAAGTCCAGTTGCACAAGTGGACTTCCACTCGCGCAACGTTGGATCCAACATCTTTAATTTTTCTAGAATTAGAAGAAAAGCCGTGGTATTGGCCTTTATAGAAAAATTAAAGAGGTTGGATTCAATGTTGCATGAATGGAAGTCCGCTTGGAGTTCCGCTCACACAATAGGACTTCTCCATCTTCTCCTCCCCTCTCCTTAGAACAGCTTCCCTGCACAAGTGAAGTTGAGTATCTTCGTGTCAATACTTTATTGGAGCAATACCTTTCCACACAATCAGACAGCCTTGATGTCAAGTTGGAAGCTGGTGCATCATGACCTCCAATAGCATAGAGGAAACCATTCCAGGTGGTTACTCCAACCCCACCTCTTCGTTTTGACATTTGAGCACAAAGCGTCCATTTGTTAGTATGAGGATCAAAGCATTCTACAGATTTGAGACAAGAACTTCCATCTCGACCTCCAACTGCATATAGCCTGTAAATGTACACAAAACATGTTAGGAATTTAACTTCAGAAATCATTTCTAAGCACAAACAAAAGGGAGAGGAAAGACTGAAGCTGGTACTGAATTAGATGGCTTATTTTTGCAGAGAGTAAACATCATCTGAAGTCTAACACATTAAAATCTTCCTCAGGGGCAAGAGAATCCGAAAGGGGATCCTGTCTCTGAAAGAGCAGGTCTCACTTGTATCCTGATGCTTCTTATTTAGAGCCTATCTATAATTTCTTGGTAACAAAAGTAACAGTTTTAAAAAACAGCTTTGGCTCAATTCATTTCCACCTCAGCAGGAGGTGCAGTTTGTCCTTTGTTGTTGCACTAATATGTTTGAGGGTAATCATTAAATGTTAGCCACATTTATGGGCTCTTTTATACAAGTGTTTTGAAAGGTCTTTGTACAAGTCAAATTTTTCTCTCTCTCCCTGCCGCCCCCCTCACAGGAATGTGTCTTTTCTATTTCTAAACAAAGATGTACACAAAGGTCAAAGAAACAAAGCATTAGAAGCTAAGAAAAATTACAGTACAGAAAACACACAGGAAGAGAGCCTTCCCATCACAATAGTTGCACAAAATACACACATGCACATCACACACCTGGGTTTTTTCTCCTTCCCTAAAACATTCTCTTCTTCTCTTAAAGCTTCTTCAGCCACCATGCAACAGAAGGCAACTGCTCATTTTTCCACATGCCATGTGTAGAACTATAAACATGCATACACATCATCATTCAGAATCCTAGCACTCTGTCCTTTTAGCAGAGGATATCATTTCCTTTATGCGCACAATTCAATCTGTTATTAGTTTCTGAGTAAAATGTTGTGGGACAGTAGACATTATTTCTTATGTAGTTCTACTTACTTTCCACTTAATACTGCTACACCCACTGTACTCCGTGGAGTTGACATACTAGCCACAAAGTTCCACTGCCGGGCCTGTGGGTCCCATCTTTCTACAGTATTCAGGTAGCTCCAGCCATCATGTCCTCCGACAGCATACATCGGACCTTCCAATACTGCTACCCCTTAAAACAACAAACACACCATTTCTAATGTGATGTTGACCAAATTGTGTATCATATACAGCAGTGGCCTATGATTTCCCACAGGGTTCCATCCTGTCCCCTATGTTATTAACATCTGCATGAAACCACTGGGAGAGATCATCTGGAGCTCTGGAGTGAGATACCATCAATATGCTGATGACACTTAGCTCTATTGCTCCTGGTTACCTGACTCCAAGGAAGCAGTCAACACTCTTGAACATAAGTGTAATAATGGGCTGGATGGGGGTGAACAAGCTGAGATTAAATCCAGAAAAGACAGAGGTGCTGGTCAGTAGAAAGCCTGACTCAGGGATTGAGATTCAACCTGTTTTGGATGGGGTTACCCTCCTACTGAAAAATCATGCTCATAGCTTGGGAGTGCTCCTGGATCCTATGCTGTCCCTGAATCTTCAGGTGGCAGCAGTAGTAAGAAGCACATTCACACAACTACATCTAGTACACCAGCTGTGACTGTTCCTGACTCAGTTTGATCTGGCAACCATTATCCATGCCTTGGTTAAATTGCAGCCAAGCTGCAATGCACTCTACATGGGCTACCTTTGAAGAGGCAACTGGGCTGCTAATTAGCACACAGTATCGAGATCATACCACTCCAGTACTAAGTTCTGTACCAATTGCTAATTGTTTTCTGGACTCACTTCAAGGTGCTGCTTTCAACCTTCAAAACCCTAAATGGCTTGGGGCCTGGCTATTTGGGGGACCCCCTATGTCAGTATGAACCTGATCAGTTACTAAGATCAGCAGGAGAGGCCCTTTTGAAGAACATCCTCACTTTCAAAGGCCCACTTGTTGGGCACACAGGAGAGGGCTTCCTCCTGTGTTACTCTCTAACTCTGAAACATATACCCTCTGGAGTTATGAACTGGTCCCCATGCTCTCTGCATTCAGGAAGAGGTCAAGAGGCATCTTTTTAATTTGGCTTTTTAAATTATGGGTTTGAAGGTTGTTTTTAATGGTTCATTATGTCTGTGCTTATTACTCTAGTCTTTTGAATTCTTGTAAACCACCTTGGTTGGTTACAGAATGGCAGTACATAAATGCAATCAAATAAATAAATAATTTTCAAATGTTCCTTAAAGAAATGTGCCTTAAAAAACTCTTTCCCCATCAATGAGGAATACCTACAGAAGTTTCTGAGACATAAAACCAACTCAAATGGGGCACTGGCCTATTGGAAAGCATCCTAAAATAGACTTGACATTTAGCCTGCCCTGAAAATAAGACATGGGAACATTGCTAGTGATGGGCAAGCTATCTTTCAGGAAAATGTATTCACTTTCATTGATCTTGTCATTGAGGAATCCCTAATAATCTTCCTAGGAGCCCTAGGGTTCACAGGAACACCCTGAGCCATGATTGCATTAATTCCACAGTATCACCATTCTACAACTATCATCACAAAATATGAGCAACTCTTCAGTCTCTTGATCAAAAATAATGATGAGTACACACAAGTAAAGTCTTCTGTACTCTGAAGAGAGGTGTAGTTGGCTGGGATATGAGACAACTCAAGGATGGCATTTCCACTGTGGAACTTCCTCCCAATGGAGTTTAGACTGGCCCATTCTCAGATGTCTTTTAGGCAAATGGTTAAGGGCACAGTCCTACAGGATTGCCATCTGCTAGATGGAAGCCTCTGATTTTGGAGGCTTGTGAGTATCCCTTTCCCTGCCAGACTGCTGCCAGCAGGGCAGGAGGAGTGACTGAGGCGATTTTTGCTTGTCAATCATCCTTTGCAATTTTTCTTCTAGTCTAGATGGGCCTCTGAGCCTGTCTAGAGGAGGTGTGCTGCCAGGGGAAGAGGCGGGACCAGGGCTTAAGAGGCCATAGAATCCAGCAGATCCAAGCCTCTCCCTCTCTCCTCTCTTCCCTGTCCAATGCAACACCCCTTTTTCCCTCCCCAAAGTTATCCAAGGTCGCTTTTGCAACCTTGGAAAACAGCCCCCATGATTCTTTCCATGATGGCTGTGAGGGGGTGGGGGAGGGGTGGAACACAGAGTCATCCTCCTGAATTTGTAGCAGTGTCTACAGCTTCAGGAGGGGGAATCTGGCATATCCTATGTCCCTGGGACTCTTTCCTAGGGACAGTAAGATTGCTCTGTAAGACATTTGTATTCCACCAAGCTTTTAGCATCTTAATCATGCCTGTTCTAGATATGATTTTTATTGGTTTTATTTTGGGTTTTAAAAAATGCTCTCCACTGTTAATTATCCTGAAATTGTAATTGTTGTAAATTACCTTGATGTCCCTTTTGAGAGCAGAAAGGGCAATATACAAGTAGTTTTATAAATAAATAAATAAAATTCTTTAGGACGCATTCTGTAAGCATTCCTTTCTGACAATTCAAGGTACCTGCAAGCCACCCAGGTTGTATTGCTCAAAATTGTTTCCTACATGGAATGAACTTCATTGTAAGAAAACATGACAAAACAGACATGTGCACATTTGGAATGCACTGTGGCGTACATGCAAATTTTCTGTATCGATGCAGACAAGTTCTTCTGGGCAGGGCGGTCCTTGGTAGTACAGACTATTTTGTCTGATATTGAGGGAGACTCTAACCATCTAATTGTTTAATACATTTCTCTAGATGGAGTATAGCATGGAGATTTCCACACTATGGAAGCATTCTGTTCTCCACTGAAAAGAGATAGAATGAAATTGGAGATTATAATTAAAGTCAGATGGTTGTTTCTGATTTGTCTATTACAAGCTGTCTATTACTGACACTGAATGTATCCAAACATCACAAGTGGCACTTTAGAAACATTTACTAGAAATGAGTTGATCATAACATAACTGTTGCTTTAAAAAGCAAGCTATGAAAAAAATTATACATACCAAGTCCATGCCGGTGAGTGGACATAGGTGGCATCACACTCCAAGTTTTTGTTTTGGGATTGTAACATTCCACAGTATTCAATGTTTTCAGTCCATCTCTACCACCAACAACATACAACTTATCATCTAGCACTGCTACTCCGAACTGTAATCTTCTCCCATTCATATTTGCTACTGGAGTCCACATATTGGTACGAAGATCATACTTTTCAATGCTTGTTGCTCCTTAGCAGTAGTATAAAATAATATTAATGTTTAAAAATAAATGTTTACAATCACTTTCATGAAAATAAATCAGGTTTCACTCTGTACTGAAAGGTAATGAGCAATCTGCCCATATGTTTCTTTTTAATTTATTTATTTATTTATTTATTAAATTTATTAATCGCCCATCTGACTGGTCACCCAGCCACTCTGGGCGATGTACAACCCACCATAAACAATTTAAAACAATAAAATTTTACCATAAATTTTTTTTTAAAAAAAATACCCTAACCCACCCCAAATGCCTGCCTGAACAACCACGTTTTTAATGCACGACGGAAGCTCATTAAAGAGGGGGCATGACGGAGTTCCCTAGGGAGGGAGTTCCACAGAGTGGGGGCCACCACAGAGAAGGCCCTCTCCCTCGTCCCCACCAGTCTAGCTGTCCTGGCTGATGGGACAGAGAGAAGGCCATCCAAGGCTGATCTTGTTAAGCGGCCTGTCTGGTGTTGCTGGAGGCGTTCCTTAAGATAGGCTGGGCCGGAACCATATAGGGTTTTAAAGGTCAAAACCAACACCTTGAATTTGGCCCAGAAAACAACTGGTAACCAGTGCAACTCCTTCAGCACTGGAGTGATGTGATCTCGCCGGCGGCTGCCTTTAATCAGGCGAGCCGCCGCGTTCTGTACCAGCTGCAGTTTCCGAACCGTCTTCAAGGGTAACCCCACATAGAGCGCATTACAGTAGTCTAAACGAGAGGAGACCAGGGCATGTACTACCGATGTACATGTATTGTTTAAAAAGAAAAAAATTTCTTTTTAAACAATACGTATTTACAAATATATATGCAAAAGATATAATACTATAATAGTATTATTTTGTTTCAATGCACACACTTGAAATTTCAACCACAATTACTTAAATAAGCACAAACAAGATTTCAATAGCAATTAATTAAATAAGCAACTTTCAAGTAAACATCGGCTAAACGTTTGCCTTGGCCAAATCCAAATGCAATGTTACAAACAATGTAGGAATAGACATAAAACCAACTGGTTTGTACACTTCGCTATCTAGCATCAAAAGATCTGTTTCACTTTCTGCAAATTTACATCTACAATCTTGTTAACATCTCTAATATCAGTTATTAATTTATGCAATATTAAATGCTATTAGATTGAAAATGTGCTCCAACTTCAACTACATTCACAATACATATCCAAAATAGCAAGAAAGGTCACTTAGGCAACCATTACAAGAACTCTTTCATCAAATACTTTAGTAACTTGCAATAATGATTTAAATATTCTGTGATTGCTATTATCGATGTTTTTAAGTAACTATGAAATGCAACATCATATATACACCTTCTTAACACTTTAACAGCATAGAGTTTTGTCTTATTTCGTTGAATATTTCTGGGTGCACAGGTGAAATCATACCAGATTATTATATAGTACAACTTCCTTTTTCTTGTGGTCGTTTCACTTTCATTTATAAAAGAAAAACGGCACACTTACCAAACTTAGTCAAGGTAAGGTAGGAATATCTACATCAACAATATAGCAGTTTACATCAATTAATATGTTTCAAAGGATTCTTGATTAGTTTAAGACAGATGTAAGATTTTAAGACAACAGATTATTCACCCATATTGTGAGTGTGGATTTGCAGTTTGCATGAGATTAATATATAACAACACAAACACTGGTTCACCGATCAGTCTTGCCTGTCCCCACATAGTTCAGATGGGCTATATGCTTTTTAAAATTTTAAATGGTGCATGTACATTTATATGTTCATACCCATGGGGACTCTGGGCATCACACAAAGCAAGACTCAAAGTACAGTCTCAAATCGGAGAAAACAGTGGGGATTCCCTCTGCAGAAATTCCTCCATGAAGGCCTAGCCCTGCCCTTGTAGGAACTCTGGAGGATCCATGGCTCAGACTAGGCCCCCAGGCCAGGAGTTCTGTACTAAAGAACGCCTGCTCTAAAGGGTCAGGTTCATAATTTCGGGCTGCTTATAGATCCACCTTTGTCACTGGAGGCACAAATGTCTTTGGTGGCATGGAGTGCCTTTTACCAGCTTAGACTGGTACACAAACTACAACCCTACCTGGATGATGATAGCGATCAGTGATCCATGCCCTGGTGACCTCTTGGCTGGATTACTGCAATGCATTGTATGTGTGGCTGCCCCTAAGAACAGTCTGGAAACTTCAGTTAGTACAAAATATGGGACCTAGGGCACTGACTGGAACTGGGTATTATGACAATATTATACAAATATCGTACCATCTTCACTGGTTTCCAGTATGTTTCCAGGTGCAAATCAAGGTACTACAAAGCTCTTCACAGCTTGGGGCCACACTATCTAAGGGACCACCTCTTCCCATGGTCACAGATCATCTTCCAAGGCTCTGCTCTGAGTGCCCCCACATAGTGAGATTTGGTGGGTGGCTACACATGAACAGGCCTTTCTGTGGTGGCCCCCAAACTGTGGAATCCCCTCCATAGAGAGGTCCATCTGTTGACTTCCTTGTGCTAGGAGAAGACCTTCATATTCTCTCAGGCCTTTCAAAATGTTAAACGTTTAGCTTGTTACTTGTTTTACTTCTCATGATATGTATTAAAGCTTTGTTTTAAAATTGCCCTTCTCTTTGCTGCCTTGATATTTATCTTCTGCTTTAAGATGTTGTTACTACAGTTTTAAAATCTGTTATTTTTAGTGATGTTATTGGTTTACTTATGGTTGTTTTTACTATGCATGTTGCCCTGAGTGCTTCAGCCATAGGGTGACTCATAAATGAAATAAATCAATAAAACAAACAAACAAACCAATAGGCAAAAGCACTTCTAATCTGGCCTTCTTACTCTAAAAACGATAGATCTGTTTTCACCCTGTGTATAGACATGCTAAATCAATACCTTTTGTTGCATCCATGCCTCCAACTGCGAACAACACACCAACTGTAGATTTTCTAGGCTTTGTACGAGGGCTTTGTAACATGGGCCGTCTCTCTGGCAACAAATGGTATTTCATTGCTTCCATAATGAGTTTTTGACATTCAATGTCATCTCTGAAGAGTGCATTATTTTCCATATCTGCCAAAAACTGGAAAGAGAGAAAGAAGATGTGCTGACTTGCTAAACAGGATTAAACCAATAGGAATATTTGGCCACAAAACGCCAAAGCCTCTGTCAGGGAATTAATAGTAATTAATGCAGACATAAATATCAACTAACCTGTAATCAATACAGATTACAGATTATAATGTTTATGTAAAAGTCAAGGCCAAGCTAAACAAAATGACAGAGATCCAGGATCAGAACATCAGCCTCTTTAACTTTGTACTAGGTTTTAACCCTTTTCCCAGGTCTATTTTTCTGACAACCACTCCCCCTCTCACTTCCAAGCCGTTATTTGCTCCATTAGATGAAACTTACATGTAAACAGGCTGTACTACTATTTCCATTATTTGGAACAGCAGTGCAATGTTTTTAATCAATGTTATGATCTCTTAAAGATGCAGAGATAGTTTTAGATCATATTGTTATCAATTTTCCATAGAATATCACCTTCCATGTGCTTCGACATGAAATACTTTCTAACAAATAGAACAGCGTTATACACACTGAACATAAGCTGTACAGTGTCAATCTTCACTGAAGGCCAGTAACCTTGCTCAAGGTTGACTTGGCATGCTTGGTTCTTAACAAATGATACTGGATGCTACTTAACACTCTACGACTCCCAGAAATTAGTTGTTTCCTGACTCATTCAAATAAATTACCATGATTTGCAAATCTTGAGTCATGATTTAGGGAATGCTATTTTTAGTTTATTTTCTAAAGGGGTGCAGAACCTCAGGCTTGGAGGCCAAATCCGGATACCCAATCCAGGCCTTTGGGGTTCCCCAGAGGGCCACACACCTTCCCCCCTTCCACCGATCATTTGGTGATTTTTTGGCTTTTGTGCAGGTTTTCCATTCATTCTAAATGATTGAAAATCCTTTCTTAAGGCTTAGTTACTGGCAGTAAGAGAATTAAGCTAAAATATGATGGTATTTTTTGTATTTTAGCCCTGCCCCTTTTGTCTTTGGCCCTGCCCACCACTGGAATGTGACCCCCAATACCTTCTCCAAAATGGAATTTGGCCCTTGGGTTGAAAGAAGTCCTGGTTTAGAAGAACAACTTAAAATGTCTTGTATAGCCATCTTGGTCTTAGTCACTTTCACCCAAAATAAAATAATGATTTGCTTTCATATGCTACCACTGTGATTCACTTTATCCACGGATACACTGGATCAGTAGCTACTGCTGTACATTGCTCCACATAAAGTGCTCCACATAAAGTGGTTTGTGTCTGAAGCAGCCCATACTAAAATGTTATTGAAAACACACCACGAAGATGAAGTAGTACTCAAAATAACATTTCAAACAAAGGGTGTATGCCAAACATATACCTTCAGCTATGGAAATGCACAACTCACCATATCAATCCAAACATACAAAGTTCTCTGCAGATCATAGTCACAGGAAACCAGTTCTGCATGTTTGCAGTCGAAGCCAGTTGTACACAGCGCTGATTGGCTTGAATGGGTGATGGTACATCCCCTAGCATTCCCTGGCCCCAAGAGCAATCTTTCATTTAAAACAATGATTTGGCTTTAAAAAACTGATTTAAATGTAACTGTAGCACTTTAAAAAATGAAAAAAGGGGGGCAGCCGTACTGAAGCATTGGGTGCGGGGCCGGAGTCAGACTACCAAATCAGCATTCCATTGCTGGCCAGTACAACTGTTACATCAGCGGTACTGGACTTCTTTCAGCCCAAAGGCCAAATTCAACTTTGGGAAGCTCTCCGGGGCCGCATTCCAGTGGTAGGAGGGGCTGAAGGCAAACGCAGCAGGGCCAAATATACCAGCATGCTTTAGCTTAAAGCTCTTACTGCCAGTAATTATGCCATAGGAGAGACATTTTAACCTCTTAGAATGAAGGAAAACACTATGCAAAAGCTGGCAAACCACCAAACAATCAGCAGTTGGAAGACAGGGGAAGGGGGCATTGTCATCTGGGGAATCCCAGAGGGCCAGACTGAAACCAGAGGCAGGCCAGATTTGTCCTAAAGGCCTGAGGTTTGACACCCCCATTTTAACATGCCTTGTGAAGAGACAAGGAAGCCAGTCTCAACTAAAAGATGAAAAAGGGTGGCAGGTTCTGTTTTGTATGTATGCTTGTATACACCCTGATATACTATCTTCTGTTATAGAACCATAACTAATGTCTATGTCTTTGATCCAAAGAGCAATAGAAATAGTTCCATGTGTCCAAGGAATCCCTTAGACTTGCATTTCTCTAACAGCAGCTCTCCAAGTCACATGGTAATCCTCTCTGAAACGGATGGGGAGTTTCAAAAGCAGTTTGTGATATGGTATGGGGTTTGCTGTTCAAAAGAAAGTCAGGCCACTAGGCATACTCCAGCTACTAGGTGCACTTACACCAAGTCTTTGGGATGACAGCCTTGCAAGTAAGAGTTGAAATTTAGGATGAAATGTAACAGTTTTGCTGTTCACAGTAAAGAACATGAACTTGTTGTTTTCATCTATAATTCTACCCCCATCTATCAAAAGCTTTTTATGCGATGACGTGCAACTGACCTAGCCAAAGGAAGCCTATCAGTGATGTATTATGGCCAGCCAGGCATTTGACCATTCCTTGGTTTCTGCAGCCCCAAGCGAAAAACAAGAGGCTCATCAAGCACCAGGTAGTCAGCCCATACACAGCTGGTGGTCTTCGCTCAACTTAATGAGTGAAAAATTTATTTTTAAGTTCGTTGTTCTATTAAGCTTTAGGGTGCAATTCAAGAATCCAGTGCCTTGCTGGGCTTTCGTCAATAGGCCAGGAGGAGCAGCAAAGGCCTTTTCAGCCTCACTGCCCTCCACTAGTCCCCCCCCCTTTTTTTTGCTAGATGGACCTCTGAGCCCATTCAGCTGAACTGCACTGCCGAGGCAGGGACTAGGGCCCCTCCCCATCCAGAGGCACACTCCCTTCCCTCCCTCCCCATCCTCTGCTTAAGGCCAGAGCTCAGACCGCAACTTTCCAAGTGGGGATTTCTCCCTCCAAGTCCATAGCTCTATCTACAGCATCAGAAGGGGAAATCCCCAGGATCCTATGTCCCCCTCAGATGCTGTCTAGGGGCCATAGAATTGCTCGCTTAATTGTTTATTGTATTTTGACTTTCTCTTGTTAGTTGTAATAGAATGTTTTGAAAGACAGAGTAAAAACAACATCAACTTGTGAAGTCTTGCTCTAGAATAACTAAGGATAAGATTAATTTCCTTTTCCTGCACATCAACCACATACAAAATTAAGCAACATCTTGGTCTGATGAATATTTCTCGCATTCTCTGTTGACGGAATGTTCTGAACATCAATTTCTTTATAAGACGCCAGATCCAGCTATGTATGGCTACGGGTCATCAGGACAAGGACCACACCGCCTTTTAAACTTACATTAAAGTACTTGTGGCACTATACTAATAGTAATTTGATTTCCATGCATAAACAGCCGTTTACAAATGGAAAATTCTCTAGATAAGAGACAACTAAGCCACATTACCTTCATTTACTGTTACCATCTGGAGAAAGATGAATGAGCAGCTATTGCAGCCATTTACCTGTGGTGCAAGTAACGGCAGCCTAATGTATGCCAAGAGTTTGCTGAGATCCTTCTTTCTTTGCTCCAAATCATGTCGCACCCATGTAAGCAATGCATTGAGAATGGTCTCTTCATTAGGAATATTCATATCATCACTGGCCAAAAGCTTTGCAATTTCAGTGGCGGGTAACAATAAAAATTCTTGGTTCCTGATGACTTCCATGAAATGCTCCTAAAAGTAAAACAAAAAAACCCACGCAATCTCAATATTAAATGGAGGAAAGATCTCAATGCTCATTAAATGTAACTGCAGACAGATACACGCACTGAAGTATGAAAAAATATTTGTTGGCCGGAAGTAACTCTTCTGTGAATAAAGTATTTGAATTCTGTACAGTAATTTGCATGATCTATTCTGAATCAGATATTTGGAACTTCTGGAAAATTTGGAATTTTTGGCAAAAGGAAAGGCAGTATGCTGTGTGGAACAGGTCCACAGAGCAAGCATTCACACCGACTGTGGTTGTCATTATTGTTTACTATTATTACCATTATCTCATGTTCCTTGGGACAGGGATCTGTCCTCTTGTACTCTGTAAAGCACCATACAAATTGATTGTGCTACATGAAACAATGATTGCAGTAATAATTTTGAACACCTAGATCCAGAGTTAGTCCTTTCCATTGCACTGCTATTTTCACCCTAGTTGCTGGTATCAGGTGAGAGATAAGGTCCTTGTGCTCAAGGAAAAGGTCTAGCAAGGTTCTGCCTAGTTCCTTTGTAAGATACGGACCTCCAATATAGTTCATGGCGTCAAATACTCTCTCTCTGAAATCCCAGACATCGAGATAAGACCACCTTGTGGATGAAGGATCCAGGAGCTTCACAACCTGGATGATAAGGTTATCAATGAATACTTATCATGCTGACTATATATTACCTCCAGTATCAGAGGTAGTATGCTGGGGAACATGAACAGGAGGTTATTGCATTCATATCCTAATTGTGGGCTTCCCATAGGCATCTGATTTGTCATGGTCAGAGTGGGAACAGAATAGGCCTTTGGTCTGATCCAGCACGGCTCTTCTTATGATCTTACATTAATCTCTCCAATATTTTTCTGAAGAGAGAGAAGATCTTCTGACCTCTGAAGGGCATGAGGTGCCACTGGGATTCGTTCTGGGGGTCAGTTCCTGAATCCTAGCACTTATTGACTTTATGTGGCCCAAATTAAAAGCACACCTGCCATTTACTGTCTCTTACAATGCAATCCTCTTCATATTTACTCAGAAATAAGTTAAATTATGTTAAATGGGGCTTACTCCCTATAGGTGTGTATAGACTACTTTAAGCCCAACTGCCCATTTCACAACACACCTTATGACCTGCAGATGTAGAACAAGTCAACTCAATGAGCTTGTATATTTTCAAGCATTTATTTGCAACTTTATGGAAGAACACTGAATCCTGTATACAGTATCATACTCTGTGTTTGTGTGTAATCAAAGCATGATACTAAGTTCTACTGGGCTAATAACCGTATTCAAACTATCAGCATCTTGCTTCTGAACATTCAATAAGTAAATAATTTTTTGATTCCTTAAAACAGAACTGCTTAATGTAAGAAGTTCATTGTAGAAAACTGAATATACTGTAGTCTTTTAATACAGCAGTAACATCCATTTGTAAGCTGAAGTGACAGTATACTTTCTCATTTATACTTCAAGCCCTGGTATAGGAAACAAAACCATGCCAACACTTTTAAGAGACACTAAAGGCATTGTTTAGTTAGTGAAAAGCCTATTAGTTTATGGGAATCCTCTGAGAATACTCACTCAAAGAACTCTTAAACAAAGAAATACTTCAATTGAACCAGTTATAGTTCTCTACACAGCTCTTTTAATTTAAAATGAGGTGGGAAGTTGCATGATTGAATTCCTCACAGTTTCATCTTATAAACAGCCTTCTGAACAGCGGGTGCCTTTTTAAAAGACTGGATGCTTTAATTGCAGATATGTACATCCTACACAGTAAACAACTACTCGGATAAAGTTGGCTATGGAACAGAGGGAACAAAACTGTAGAAATCAGTTCAAATTGAAATATAAATATTTTATGTTCATTCCATTCAAATTTTAAAAGGCCTCAGAAGAAGCAACGTAGTGTGGAGATGCAACACACACAAATGCTCCAGCGCACTTATGCTTTTTCTGGAGCTTACCACCATTTGAAACACAATGCATTATTCATTGCTTTTAATAATCTACACAATTTAGTGGTGGTATAGGTAAGCTCACATTACAATATTTTTGAAGAATGAACATCAAATGGCTGTTTTAGTGTTAACATTTCTCTGCTTTCAAGCAGCTTTTAAGCAAATGAAATTAGTAGGGGGGGTTATTTTAATTGAAGATTCAATTGGACTACATGTTTCTACTCTGTTTCCATGGCAACATTAGTTTCAAACCAAAGTGAGACTTCTATATTACTCATTATTACTAAAATTCAATTTCATGTCTCTGTTGGAACTAAACATTAAAAAGAGGCCATGGGAAGGATTCATCCAGTACAACTAATTACTCTGCAAAATAGCTTTTAAAAATTCAAATTTCATTCATGTAAACTCTTAAAGGCTAGAACAGTGTCACTGTTTATTTCAATGTCAACAGCTTCAAGGTAGCAATTTCAATGGCGATAGCTTTGAGCTATTGTAGTATGTCTCAAGAGCTTAAATGGAGGGGAAAATGGTGCATCAATAATATACAAAATGTAGCAAGACGAATTATCAGGAACCACTGGGAAGAATAAAATGTATGCCTTGCATGACATTCTTGAAACATCTGGAGGGCACCAGGTTTGAGGAGGCTGCACTAAGATATTCTTAATATAAGTCAAAAGAACTTTCAATATTTACATAACTGCTCAGAGCATATAAGTATAGTTCATGCATTATAACAACTTCATTACTTATCAGCCAAACTGATGGGGCATCCAAGTTAGCTTCATATTGTGTGAAAGTAACCTAGCATGGGAACAAGACAAGTGAACAGAAGAACACCAGATAAACTTGATCAGCTGTAAAATCAATACTCTCTGTGCCACTCAGCTACCAATTTATCTGAAATACATTGATTTTATACATCAGCTTAACAATACTTACCATTTAGAGTGTGTGTGTGTGTGTGTGTGTGTGTGTGTGCGTGCGCGCACACACACACACACATTAGCACTCTTCCCAAGTGCTCAAAGTATGTTGTCTTCATGGTATGCATGGGGGAGAATGGACTGAGCTGAAAAATAGCAGTTTGCCCAAGGCAAAGCAGCTCATGGCAGAGCAGAGATGTGAACTGGGGCTTCCAGCTCATGACCTTAACAGAAAGCAATGCCAGTTATTCAAGGACCAGATTCTGCAATATATGAGATCCCTGTCCTCTCTCCTGTATCCCTTGAAATGAATAAACCTCTCAATAAACAGACTGTAAATAAATAAAAACAACGTACCATGGTGTAATTATGGGCCACTTTGTGCAAATCCGTGCAACCCTGTGCATCAGCAAAGGAGCGGATCCCAAGGCAATTTGATGGGTGAAGCTGCTTCATTAAAAACTTACAGCAAGCTTCTACCACCTGAGAGAGCTGGAGAATACAAGCTGTAGATAACAGGCACTCAATATTATCTTCTTTTAATTCAAGGCGACCTAAAGGAGTTAGAAAAAGTATTCATTATTTAGGAAAGAAGACCATAAGAAGCACTCTGTTAGATCAGACCAAAGGTCCAGCACTCCCGATTTCCAGAAATGGTAGATGCTTCCAGGACCCCACAAGTTGGGTATGAAGGCATCAGCCATCACTTGTTTATTTACAAGCACCTGGTATTCAGAGGTGCACTACTTCCAAACATGAGGTTCCATTTAGCAATTACGGCCAACAGTCATTGACAGGTGTATCCTCCATGAACTGGTCTAATCTACTTTAAAGCAATCTAAGCCAGCGGCTTACATTACATTTATTGCACTGAATTCTGTAATTATGCACTGCATGTTCCTTTTGACTATCCTGAATATGCTGCCAGTCAGTTTCATTGGCAGTATATGGGAACTAACTTAAGACATACACCCCCAGATGGGCAGTGGCCACAGATGGACATCATCTGCCATATCAAGGATCCTCTTCCCTACAGTTCATGCAGCAGACAAGCTGTTAGATCCTCCATGGTCCCTGTCCTCTATGTAGCCAAATTCATGGAATCTGTAGCTAATAAAATTGTGTCCTGTTTTAAATCCAGTTCTGTGCGGTTCTTGTCCTTCCTGCTCCCACCTCTATATATTTCTGCTTTGGGCACAAAGTTTCTCCAATGTCTTGACCATTTTGGGTTGTGATCTTCTGCACCTTTTCCAGCTTTACAACAATATCCTTTTTGAGATGGACCCACCAGTAGCGTACCCAGTGTTCCAAACATGGCAACACTATAGATTTATCTCAAGGTTTTATGATACAGGGACTTTTATTTCCAATTCATTTCCTAATAATCCCTAAAATTTGCCTTTTTCTGCTCTATCCAATGTTGACATTCAGAAAAATATATCGCAACTTTAAAAGGCAGTATATGAATGAGCCTTGTAGATCATGCTGAGCCTCTTTGCTCCTCCAGCATGAGCTAGGAAAGAAGCTAAGAAGTCCTCAGTTAAATATAATTTCCTGTTACTTCTGAATCAAGAAACTATGGTTAATGGCTTTTAAACAAACCAGAATATGAAGTCATGCTTTAAAGCTGGCTTTATATCCTGGCTTGATTGGAAGCCATTAACCACAGTTTCCCAATTTGGACATAACAGGAAGCTACAGTTAACTAAAGACTTCCTTGCTTGTGTGCTCAGGCAAAGAGAGAAGCAAAGTGGCTGCATGCAGGGCCAAGAGGCTCATTCATATCATGGTTTATTAAGCTGAGATATGATCATCCAAATGTAGCCACTGAGTTGTTTTTTTCACTGACCTATCCACCCCAGCCCAAGATCTCTTTCTGGGATAATCACCGTCAGTTCAGTGACAAGATCAATGAATATGTTAAGGTAGGATTTCATTCCACATGTTGTACACAGAAGGGCTGGGTGGGGTGGGGAATAAATCTCCAGCTTGTTTATGTTAACTCCTCCCCAAACTCTGAATATAAGGATAGAATTTACCATTTACTTAGCACAAAACTGAACAGTTTTACCAGCCACGTCCATTACCTGTATACGCATATTGCACCAAAGCCCAAAGCGCATTTGGCTCCACACCTTCCATTTTGATTTCTTCTTGTCTTGCCTCTCTTACATCATTAGTAAACATGGCTGCAAAGTAGTCGGAGACAGAGGACAACACCAATCTATGACCATATGAAACAGAAAAGGGGGCAAAAGGGACAACAGTCAATCTGACATGTATTGCCTGTTTTATTATTTTGCCCCTTGAAGGAAGAATATTTATGAAATCATTTTAAATTTGATGAGCTATGTCATGATTGAATAATCTCTTTTAGATTAAGAAATCTAATTTTCCTTAATCTACATTTTTAGCATCCTACAACTTCACAGAGAATCTAAATTTTCATATATATTTATATGAGAAACAAAGTAAAAAATGGGCCTGCTTTTGGTGAAACACAACTCAAATGGGTGACAGCATCTACACCATCGAAATGGCAACAGGCAACCAAACGGCTGTAACATTTTCATGAATGAAAATAGAGACAGAGGTTAGTCACAATTCCCAAACTGAAATTTGGCATATAGATCATACAAGTGGCCTGCAACAAAATTTTGCAGTGTGGAGTGCTTCCTGTCTCAGGATTCCAGCCACTCCACTCCATTCCATTCCCCTTCCTCATTTTCCATTCCTCCTCCCCATTTTCCAGTTCCACTCCCCAATGACCAGTCAGCATTCCATAGCCACTGAGCACACTTAGGGTGCTTCTAGACAAGGCTTTTATTATGCAAGCGCCCTGCCTCATTCACAGAATTTTATGGGGAGTCCAGACAGCATCATCTTCAATTTGTAATTCCCCTGTGTTTTTCCACCACTTCTTCCATCTTTTTTTCTTTCCATAAAAGGTTGGTTAAGGCAAAAAAGATGTGATAGTTGCACAATGCCTTTTTATTGTTAGTGCTAGGAGCCCTCCTTCTGGAAGCACCCTCAGTCATGTTTGGTGTGTTGACCCTTTAGGGTTTTTTCCCTAGGGGATTGGTGGGTTTTTTGGTACTTTTGCAAATCTTGGAGTTCCCCGAAGCCTGCTGATACCTCCATCTTTTGTGTGAGTGGTGCCATTTTGGGTAATAAGAAACAACATTCACAAGCTGAATGTCAGAGGGAATAATTTGCCATTAACTGCGGAGTCAACTTAAGGCTAAAGAGTAATCAAAGCATTTATAAACAAGTGGTGCGACTAGTATGTACTAGCATCTACTTCTCCACTACCATAGAAATGCTCAAAAAATTGGTAGAGCAGAACAGTAAAACTATGTTTTTTGAAATATTATGAAGATTTATTTTGGGCAAGACATTTGCAATGACAACTACTGGGGGGGGAATCTAACTAATTTGGAATCAGCACATATTGCAAGTGGATTAGGTACAGATATTTATTATTTTAGAACAGTCAATTTTTGAATGTAATTATAATTTAAGGGTCTACATTCATATTTACCTGTGTGCTGGAATCCGCCGATCAGCAGCAACTAATACCACATCACACAGTTGCTTGTGTCTCAGGTAATTTTCCATCTTTTTAAAGGTTTGCTCTGCATGATTGAGCGCTTGAAAAAATTCATCGGATGTACAAGGCTCCATTGTGTGACACGATGAGAGAGTCTGGCTGCTGTTGGATGTCCTGGAAGGATAATACATATATAGTGAAAACTCTTCATGTTAACAGTCTCACATATAAAAATTAATTTGAAAAGACATATGCATTCAGATAACTAGAAGACCAATTCGCTTCTATGAGCTGCCAACAAAGTACAGAATCTCAAACACCTTCAACTTGACTGTGACTTTGGTTCCTTCCAGATGATACATGTGTAATACAATTGCCCTGTCTCACTCACTGAATTTTACAGAGGGCCCAGACAACATCATCTTCAACTTGTAATGCTCCCATATTTTCCTACTGTATCTTCCATCTTTATTCTTACCACAAAAAAACATGTTAAGGAAGAAACGAGGAGTAACCATTCCAGGGGTCCCCAAACATTTTGGGTCTGTGGGCACAGTCAGAATTTTGAGAGAGTGTTGTGGATGTTCTAACAACATGGCTGCCATGGAGGGGGGCTTGTCCATTCATAAAATAGCTGCCATGGTGGGCACAGCTGGTCACAAAACACTCATTTCCCAGAAGGTAAAACTGGTGATGCTAAAAGAACTTGCCCAAGAACCTAAGTACAAGGCTGAGATCCAAAACACAAATCCATCCTTGGAACTCAAATAAACATGGCACTGGGGGGCAGAACTTCATTTTGCAGCATTCCAGCTTCTCAGTTAAACATTTAAAAATAAAAATCTTAATAAAATAAAAATCAGAGAAGCAAGGAACCTGGTGGTCATCAACAGAGTTATATGTGGGCACACTGATGCTGATGGGCACCACTTTGGAGACCCCAGAACTACACAATGTCTTATGATTGCTAGGACTAGCATCTCTCCATCTGGAAGCACCCTTAGACAAAAGGCTAGATACTCTACTAGTGGCACATCTAATGACAACGCCATGTAACTTTTGCCATGTAACCTTTGCATTCCCACGAACAAAAAAATGTGTCAGTTTGTTCTACACAGCAAGCTGCCTTTGCAATCTATTTGTATTATTTAGTTTCAATTTCCAAGTGTTACTCAGTAAAAAACAACTGTATAATCTAGAGTACCCACAATTCATGACCTGTGCAATAATTCAACTTGACATTAATTTTTTAATGCCTCTCATGCTTCTCTCTCGCATTTTCAATGCAATATTTTCATCATTTAAAAAAGTCAATATAAAACTAGATGTATATGAAAAGAGTTACAGGACAGTACTTTAAGGGAGCTGTGTAAATAAATCAGGATAGCTAGTCCTGGGAAATGTTTTACAGATTTGCAGATACGAGTACGTAAAACAGACACAATTCTACTGTACATCTATTCAAGGGACAAGCATCGTATCTCCCTGAAGTCAATCACAGCACAATGCTAATGAACACTTTGTGCCTGGGAAAGTGGTTAATTGTTCAGCAAAGATGCATTTAATGGTGCTGGCATTTATGTGATCATAATTAGGTTTCAAAATTAACAGCCTATTAAGAAGATGTATAGGTGGAGGGAAGAAGGAAAGCAGCAGTGACCTCTAGCTTATCTTCTCACACCAGCATGTTTGTGAAGGCAAGGCATCTTTTGCCTCTTCCCAGAAGGAAAAATACTCCTCAACACATTGCTTAGAAGAAATTAGAAGCTGAAGCCACCCTGTATGCCATGAGCTTTGAATAAGTACTGGCTATACGATTGTTGGGTACAAGGGCCATCACCTTCTTCTCAGCAGACTTTGTGCCTCCATTAGCATCTATCTATACTAGGGGTGTTGAACCTCTTTCAGCCTGAGGGCCAAATTCCATTTTGGAGAAGCTCTTAAGGGCTGCATTCTAGTGCTGGGCGGGGCTGAAGGAAAAGAGGTGGAGCAAAAAATACCAGCATATTTTAATTTAAAGCTCTTACTGTCTGTAACGAAGCCTTAAGAGAGGAATTTCAGCCTTTTAGGATTTGGGGGGAGGGGTGCACAAAAACCTGGAAACCACCAAATAGTTGGTGGCCAGGGGGATGGGGTGGAACCAGGGGAGAGGGTCATGGCCATCTGGGGCAGAGAGGGCCAACTGGGACCCTCTCATGTGCAGGGTCCCAGTTGGGTGGGCTGGATTTGGGCCCCAGGTCTGAGGTTCTGTATCCCAGATCTGTACTTTAAAGAGAGGCCTGCTCCTCTTTTTGAGAACTTAGGCCAGGTCCCAATTGCCCTGCATGCCTAGCTCTTTGTGCCTAGAAGGGCTTCCCAACCTCTTCCACTGGAGAGCAGCCCCCTGCCGAGGTTGACAAGTGCAGCTAAATGTCAGGAGAGAAGAAACAGAGACGCCCTAGAGGGGGCTTTCATGTCTCTAAAATGCTTCTTTGGATTCTGGCTCTAGGATGTAAATTCAATTTAATACGTGGAACCTTCTTGAGGACGTTGCCTTCAAAAGGTCTTTCCACAGAGCTGGTGGATCAACAGCCTTCATACCCATGTGTAAGGGTGGAAATAACTCAGTGGTTCACTGTTATGATGCTCAAACTCTGTTGACATTTGGCCAATGCAATTGCATGCCTGATGTTTTATAAAGTGAAGGTGAAATGAAGTCAGTTGCGATGAAACAGACAACCATCTGTTATTAACTAAGAGCCATTCCAGGTAACTTTAAATCTCATATTTTTTTCTTAGTGCTAGTATTTGCACTAGAGCTGACTCAGCACCAATGATGCAATATTATCTCCCCACATAGTGGAATGGGGTAGCCTTGCTGCAAGAGGATATTAGTATTCCTTTTGCCTCAAAATGTACCTGAGCGGAATGCCTGCTTCAGCGCTGGAGATAAGGGAGAGCTCATTGCCTTCAGCAACACTATTACCTGGGGGGGCAGAACAATCCTGAGGTGGGGTGAGTTTCATGGCAGATAATGCACCACTTTTAAAGCCCTGCTGGCTCAAACTGGCCAGCACAGGGAATGGGGGGGATCCTCTTTTTCTCCCAGTGGTTCTGCCATGTGTTTCTCCTCCCTAGTTACAATGGGAGGGAAAATACCTGATCTAGAATTGTGGTTCCCAAAGATCCAAAGCCTCCCCAAATCAGCCCCTGACCACCCTGACTCAGCCCCTGTTGCCAGCAATAGTGATTTGTCTGCAGAGCTTTCCATGACTGTAGGAAGGGCCTCTATAGCAGATATGTAGCCCCACAGGCAGACCTCATCAGCAGAGGAGCACTTCTGTCCCATACAACTCCCCCGCCACCGGGCCATCCAAGGAGGTTAGGATTGCTCCATAAATTGTTTTAAACAAAACGGTTTATGAATCTCTGAAGTAGTAATAAACAACTTTAAGAAGGCCCACAAATAACATCCAACCATGATTTGGTTTTGCAGCAAGCCTTTTGCTCATATACATGCCCTCCTCCCCTTGCCTGCTTTGTGGCAAACCACAGTGTCCCATCACATCTGAACAGGCAACCTATGGTTTACAACTGGCTCTCAAAGACTGTAAACTAGGATGCAACAGCAAACAATGGTTTGCCACAAACCAGGAGCTAATTAAGCACAGTAGATGAAGGAAGGAAAAGGAGGTAGGAGTGTTGGACCAGGAGCTGGGAGATCCGGGTTCTAGTCCCCACTTGGCCATGGAAGCTCACTGCGTGACTTTGGGCCAGTCGCAGACTATGAAGCCCAACCCACTTCACAGGGTTGTTGTTGTGAGGATAAAATGGAGAGGAGGAGGATAATGTCAGCCGTCTTGGGTTCCTTGCAAGAGGAAAAAAGGCGGGGTATAAATGCAATAAATAAATAAAATAAAATAAGCACAGGGCTCATTTCCATAGTGCCAAACCATGGTTTGGTGTTCTGCAATATGACATATTATATCTGAGAGTAGGTACAACTATATGATGGTCTTCAAAAGTGTCCCAGGTATTACCCATTAGATGCACATATAAGCCATCATATGTGCACGACTGAAAGATACTTTGAATTTTGACAGAATTTTCTTTCCTGTCTACTAGAATTTGATATGGGCTAAGAAATATGACTGTTTTGATGCAATAAAGTGCTGAGTTCATATATAGATTTTTACACATAAAACCAGTTAAAGGGGAATAAAGTACTTTTATTATAAAGATTCACTCACACACACCATTCATGATACAGAAATAGAAAGGAAAGAGTTGGACTTATAACAATTCTGCTGGCAGAGGCTCTGTTCCCTATCTCACCAAAAAGAAAGCATTGTTTTAGAGTTGAGACAGAAGGCAGGAGCCTCACCCATCAGGTAAAATTTTCTTTTATACCTGTAAGTCCTATGTCAAACCTTTATCTAATACCATACCTGGTATTCATTATGCTATGAGGTTACTGATTGGTTAGTATAATGTGGACTAGCTTCATTGAAGCCCCTTACTCTAAATCCAAGTTCTTTCCTTCTGAAAACATCATTACTGATGTTTTGACTAATTCCAGATAACTCAAAAGGAGAAGTCTCCAACTTTTCCTTAAGCATCCTGTCTCTGTACCTTGTGGCTGGAAACATATCTAAAAAAGGTACATTAAGAGTAACCTGTTCTTTTAAACTTTCCAAAGTACAGATGACTACTACCACATACAAATATTTCCCCAAATTTTACTCTGATACAACCTAGACCTACCGGACCAATATTTTACCAGGCCAATATCTTTCCTGACAATACACAGTGCAGTTGAAACATAAGCAAATATGAGAATGTGTGTGTACGCGCGCGCGCACACACACACACACACACCTCTGTAGTGGGGAAACAGTAGCACATTGTATACATACACACAGATGTCATGCACATGGGACCCCAAAATGGCTGGGAATTTTAGTTCTTCTCACCAATTAGTTTAGGGAGGCTTGAGGAATTTGATCTTTGCACATTCTGATACAAAATGACTTGATCCACACCTTCCAGACTAATAAACACACTGGAACGTATCTACTGGACATCACACTTCCTTAATATTCCAACCCACTTCTTGGCTCAAAAAACATACCAAAATACATTTTCAAAGATGTCTTATGACAGTTAAAGAATACATTTAGGAGTGCATTTTAAAATGCAAATTTTCATGCAGATAAAAAAAAATTGAAGATGAATGTGGAAACAGGATGGAATGGACTTATTGGTGAACACATGAGAAATTGACATGGAACAGAAGGAGAGTAAGGGAGCAATCCTATGGCCGCTAGATGGCCATAGGGTATTGCGTTATTTGGGAACCGACCTTGGAGCCTGTGCTTGACAGCACCAACCTTGAAACCTGAGCCTGGAGAACTAACCTCGCCCCACTTCCGCAATGCCTCAGAGGCAGTGTGGAACAGCCCTGTCCTCTGTGCTTGCAAGAGGAGCGCAGAGTGGCCAAAAAGGGTGTGGTTGGGGACATTCCGGGGAGGGCGGAAATGCCTGTATGACACATCCTATGTGTCGTACAGCAGCCTCCTTCCCCACTCCGTCCTCCTGTGGCTAGACAGCCACAATCAGCTGTCTAACAGAAAATGCAGGGCAGGAGAAGCGTGGAGGGAATGAACCCCTTCGTGCTTCTCCTGTTCTGCTTTGGAGGTGGCCACCTATCTGGATAGGATTGCACCCTAATTCATCCATCCCTAACTTAGTCACATACACTGTTCTTACATCCTTTTTTTTTTTTTTTTTTTTTAGATTTTCACTTTGTATTTTTACTTTGTCTTAGAACATCACAAATTTAAACACAGAAAGTTCATCATTACAAAACAAAAACATTCCAGTTTTTAAGCATGGGCATGACTGCAATGGTAAATCTAAGTGTAGATAACAGATTAGGCTGGGATGCTCTAACCCAGCTTTTATGTTTACTCCAGTTAGGTAAGTGCATCCGTGGGCTACTTTTTTGAAGAAATGACAGTGATGAAATAATCAGTTACTAGACTGTGCCTCTTCTGTCATCATTTGCATCTATGACAAGCAACACGACAAGTTACAGATCTACATATAGAAGTAATTTAAATTAAATTCTCTCCTGAATGAACACTTAATGGTATGCATTTACTCCATCAGCATAACTTTCTATATTTGCATAAAAACTGTTGCTATCCGTTTTAGTGGTTTCTGAACTGCAAACATATGTTGTTAAGAATTACAGTAATTGTGTGATCATACCCCAGAAGTCTGAGCAGTCTGTAGTATGCCTTGGGTGCCTATTAACTGTAACACTGCAGTAAGGTTCAGTAACGAGAAAGATGCAAAATGTAGCCATAGACTCAGGTAGCCTCAAATTATATCATCAATTTGAAAGGTGATCCCCCCATCTCCAATTCTCACATGGTTTTTAAAAATAAAATATTTGGTATCAGAACGAATTTACAATAAAACAAGGTATGTTTTATTTCACAAGAAAGCTCAGAATGTTGAGCCCTCAACCCAGAGTTTTCTCTTTATTGACAATAAAGAGTGTGAACTGCCCAGAGAGTTTCAGCTATGGGGTGGTATAGAAATATAATAAATGAATAATGAAAACAGAAGGATGGAGAAAAGGAATATAGTCAAAATGTGAAAATATAAACACCAGTCACACTCCATTTCTTATACAGAGACTCGGTAGTGTGAATGTGTATTGATCCCCAGTGCCAATAGATTTCATGCATGGAGGTGGCATCACAACTGGACAATCTGAAAAAAATCCCCATCGGGCAGGTAGTCAAAGATGCCAGAATGGAGGAGAAAAATGCTTACTGAAGCAGCACTCTCTGACCACACCAAATCCAGAACTAGGGCATGAATTCATTGTTCTAGACAGCCCCTTCCTCCCAGCTTCACAAAACACCAGCAAAAGGAGAAGTGATCAAACCTCCAGCTTAGGAGTATGCAACTTTGGGAGATTCAGGGGCAATTATTGCTGCCCCACCTCCCCCTGCAGGGTGCACAACAGCGTGTGTGTGCGTGTGGGGGGGGGGGAGAGAATGTAGCCATACAAAAGTTAATATTTTTCTTCCTTATTTATTTTAAATAGAAGTCTTTTTCTTTTCAAAGAATCCAGTCCCTCTTAATGCTGATTACCCAGAAATCTAGTGCCTTAGTATTTTCCACTCCCAAGGAAAAATCCCATTCTTACGGAGATGTTCTTCACAGAATCCATTTGACAACTTGTGAATAAACGTACGTAGTATCAGTAACCTCTTTCTGCAAACCCCAAACAGATGTTTCTGAAAACACTAAAATATACCGTAGTCCACACAGCCTCAGGTGGAGATTTATTCCCGCGATCTCCATTAATTATTTATGCAATCAAATACACTAACATTGCAGGAATTTTTTTTTAAAAAACCCAGTTACTTTTCAGTCAAACACTTTCGATTTAGAAATAAAAGAGATTTAGCTTCCATACAATGCTTCTACATTACAATTTGTAATACATATGTTGAGAGAGAAGTGAAATGCCAGTAGATTTCTCCCCGCCCCCTTTCTAAACCACCTGCGTTGGTGCAATACATTTTCTATGTGATAAAAGAATAAAGCAGGCTGAATTCACTTTGATTATGCGATTGATCCATCAGCAACCGTTTCATCAATACTCAACGCTGCAAAGTGCATAGCAGCACAATCAGATTTAGAGGAAGCTTATTTGCTACCTAAGTTTCAAAGAGAAACAAAAGTACCACCTTTGAAGCCCATATTTGAATGAACTAAAGACAGAAAGAAAACCTGACCTGTAAAGTTCTACCAGAATATAAATATAGTAGAACAACAGAAGACTCTTACAGTTCTATACATCTACTCAGATGTAAACCCTACTGAATTCAAAGGGACTTACTCCCAGATAAGTGTCCATAGGCTTGCAGCCTCAACACACACACCTGCCCCGCAAATAGCTAAAATATTTAGGTAGTAGAATATTATAGCAAGACATTTTAAATACATGACAAAGACAACCTGAGCCATGCTGGTTTCACTTATTTTGGTTCAAGGAGTCTCAAACAAACCGTACATTTTACCCCTATTCTTTGGATACAAGCAGTAATAGTAATAAAATTAGGCGAATGTTTTAAAATACAGGAAAGAAAGCCAGCTATAGGTCTCTAGGTATTTAGTGAAAGTATCTGGCTTTCTTTCCTAGTTCCTCATCCCCTTCAGGGTCTTAAAAATGTAGCTGTTACAGAAAGCAATTTCATTTCCACCCCCTTTAGAAATACTTTAGATACAGGTTAGCAATACTACTGAAAGCTACATTTTAAAAGTTGCACTCAGTATTCCAGTGCTTTGGCTGCACCACCGCTGTCAGTATTTCTGCAATACTGCAATTGAAGTGTTCCCCACCCCCCTCCAAGCTTTAATGCATAAAAATATACAGCACAATTCATTTCTTACAAAAGGAAAGCAACAACCTGCATGAACTGCTGTCGGATACATTTTCTTCTTCACTGGCTCCATCATCAGCATCTGGTCTGTCAAGCCAGTGTGCTCCTCCACAGTCCTCTGTGGTGAACTCAAAGGCAGGCATTTCAGAGCCGGATGCCATTGGCCAAGATTGTGAATTCTGGAAACCCTGTTGGCTGGACCTTTGGAAACCAACTGATTGAAAAGGTAGTGGTAGGTTGCCTGGATCTAAAAACTTTATCCCATCAGTAGATGCCTTATGTTCTCCGTCCCAGAAGCTTCCTGCCTGGCAGTCAACACTAGGATTAGGAGTAGATTGCTGGTGACCAAACCACCTCCATCGGATTTTTAAAATCTGCTTCACATCAAACTCTTTACGAGAGCCAGACATCTTCAGCGAGAGCAAGTTATCGTCTAGGCAACAGGGCAAGCAGCAATGCACATAAAGAAGATTTGTGCATCCAACCAGGACAAGAGAAACACATGGACTGCCTGTTTATGGCTAGCTGAGTTTCAGGATGGGTGGGAGAAAATATTATTGCATTTAAATATGGGGCATAGGATTTTTTTAGAAAACCCCCTTATCTAAACAAGTGGCAGGGATAATTCAAAGAAAATAATTAACAGAGAAAGCTGAATTGCTTCTTTCATAAAGGACACTAATCAGCTACATTACAGTGCACGGTATTTGCTCTTGCTTGCCTCCTCATCCTTTTACCATTAACTTCTACTAGCACTAAAAGCTTTCATTAAAGCATTTTCAGAGGCTTCCCACAATATCCTTTTCCTAAACCACAAAATAACCACAAAAAGAACACAGTTCCTAAGCTATTCCTAAGCTCTGTTGCTTGCTTATCCTGTTAACCCTTTCCTTAAAAATATCAAGGGGGGAGGTAGAGAGAAGAATTTTAAAAGCCAATGAAACCATTATCTGTGATAAAGACCACTTACAGGAAACCATAATTCCAATATGGGAGCAAGCTGAACACAGGACAATTTCAATTTTTCCCTCCTTTATTGGAAAGTATTTATATTCCTTTTTAAAAGGAAAGAAAGAAATAGATGACAAAAACAGACTGTTAATGAACTACAGACTTTTTCACCTCTGTCATCACTTATTTGGAATGAAAATAAGGTTCTTTTAGAAGGCAGAAGCGTTGCCCATAAAGGAGCACAAGCCTGACAAAACCAATGTAAGAGCCTTTCTACATGAGGCATTTATTGTGTGCTCATGATTCCTCACTCATGGTAGTTTGCAGGTCCTTTACACAACACTGTCATTCTCCAGGGCCCCACTTGTGCTTTGCAATCATTGTAGTGGAGTTTTTTTTTCCTAACAAGGGAAGTCTGGTATATCTTGAATGGTGGCATGAAACTCTCCATGTATGTTTGCAATTCCGCTATACCACAGAGCTATCTAGTGGTTGTGTAATGGAACATATAGAAAGGCATAGAAAGAAACCCCCCAGGGAAAAAACACGTGTAAAGAAGCCGAAATTAATCCCAGAAAGAATCTGGAAACAGAAGCCTTGGTAAAGTGGCAGGTTAAAAGCCTCATGTAGAAAAGCCCTAAGTTAACAGTAAAACAAGAGAAGGGGATGATGATGATGATGAAGAAGAAGAAGAAAGAATTTGAGGAACGCATTGCTAAAGATTACAAAGATAACCAATAAGACATTCAAATACATCAGGAGCAGGAAACAAATCAGGGAGGGAAGTTAAGACTATTAGAGTGCAATCCTATGCAAGTCTACTTAGAAGCAAGTGCCACTGAGTTCAATGGGGCTTATTCCTAGGTAAGTGGGTACAAGATGGCAGCCTCAGATGACAAAAGAGTGAAACAATTATTAGTAGATGATAGGGAGATTGCAGAGCAGGTAAGTGAATTATTTGCATAAAAGTATTCACTGTGGAAGGTATTAGACAGATAACATGTCTGAACTGCCCCTCCCCACAGAGAACATCTGAATAACTAAGTCAAATAGAGGTGACAAGCAACTAAGTTCAAGGGCTAATTGACAAATTACAGGGTCATCAATAAAACTGAATGGCAATAGACTTAGGACAGACAGAAGTAAGTGCTTCATACAAAACATGAGTTATAGCAGTCTTCGCTCACCTGGTGCATGCCAGACATTTTGGATGAACACTTCCATCATTCCTGATGATTGGTTATGCTCGCTGGGGCTTATGGGAGTGGAAATCCAAAAAATCTGGAGGGCACCAGGTTGGGGAAGGCTGAATTATAGAATTCACTGCCACAAGATATGATGACCAGCAGATTAGATGACTTTAAGAAGGGATTAGACACATCCCTGGAGGAGAAGGTCTATCAATGGCTATTAGTTATGATAGCGAAACAAAACCTCCCATTTCAGAGGCAGTATACCACTGAATACCAGTTGTTCAGGAGGGTGGGATACAGTGAGAGAGGACTGGTTAGCTTCATGTACTGCTCGTGAGCTTCCTGGGGGTATCTGGTTGGCCCCTTTTGGAAAAAGGATACTGGATTATATGGGACCTTGGGTCTGATCTAGCAGGACTTCATGTTCTTATTGCTATATTTAATCATTATGAAGAATAATCTATTCATTTCTATCCTCTTCTTTAAGGAAGGTCAGAATGGTTCACATGGGCTCCCAAGCAGTTTCCCATCCAGACAGTGAACCAGGGAGAGATGGACAGTAGTTTTTTTTAGGGAAGTGAAGGTAGTTTCAGAACAAAATAACCTAATACCATTATTCAAGGCATATATAATATCATCTAATGCTGAGTTTTGATATGCTGTACTGCTGCTCAGGCCATGTACACTCATCCCACTTTAATCTCAAGTGGTTTCACAAGTTTTGGTATTGTTTAAAAAAACCAAACCCAAAACCTGCTAAGCCTGTTTAACCAAACATGATAAGAGGACAAAAGGTGTGTACACTATGTATATACACTCTACTGGAAGGGAAACCTCTTTAAACTCTTCTAAAAACTTCTGTCCTTAACTATGACTTGTGATTACCTTCTTAGTTTTAACAATGTAACAGCATAATGTGCTTGGACTTACTTTACTTTGTAAAGTGAACCAATTATTTCCTGCCCATCAACATATAACAAGCTTAAAGTTAGCCAGAGGTGGTAGTGGTGGGAGAACAAACTTGGGGGTGGCTCTTAGGTGCCACAATGAAATTACACTGTGGGCAGATGAGTTAGTAGCTTTTGTAGAATTACTTACTTGGCTGACTAATCTGACTTAGAAACGATAATAGATAATCACTGCCAACAGGAAATTTTCCAAGCATGAATTTTGATTTTTAAACATTTATTTAGCATCACCATATTAATACTGGTCTTTTTATTCCATTTTCAAGAGCTTGTTCTCCTCATTTCAGACAGCTATTTTCGCAATACACGTGATGGTCAACAATTAGGGAGCAGGTAATAGTTGGGCAATTCACAATAAACTGCTGCTATACTGAGCAGAAGCCTCCCCAGCACTTTCAAGATGAGAGATCCTTTTGGGATGAATTTATTTTTTCCCAGCAGCAACTGCTGCACTGGGATATGAGGGAAGTAATTAGCAGGAGGATGGAAGATTATTATTATAAAGCCAATATTACAAAGTCACATAGCTGCAGCAGTGACCCCACCAATACCACCTATATCATGCAACAAAGGACAGATCATCTTCATATGTAAACTCAGAGGCCATCAGCAAATCCTTTCAGTGGTGGAATGTAACACAAGCATGTTGCATAGTGAATGGGAAAAAAATCTGCACAAAAACCAGGAAATCACCAAACAATTGGTGTTTGGGGAAAAGGGCGCAGCCATCTGGGGAATGCTGGAGGACCAGACTGGGACCCCAGGATGGATGGTTTTGGCCCCTGGGCATGAGGTTTATTTTTATTTATTTAAAATCTTTCTTGGCCACTTTTCAAGGCAGAAGCTCTCCCAAGGTGGCATACAGCAATAAAACACATAAAACGGGTGGCTGCTAGGAGGAGGGCTTTTTCTGCTGTGGCACCCCTGCTGTGGAATGAGCTCCCTAGTGAGGTTCGCCTGGCACCTACATTGTATTCCTTCCGGCGCCAGGTGAAGACCTTTTTATTTTCCCAGGCATTTTGGCATTTTAGCTTTACTGTTTTAAATCTGTATTTTAAATTTCCGCACTTTTGCTAGGTTTTATTGTGGCTCCATTGTTATATTGTGGTTTTAATGTTCTATATATTTTATATTCTTTTATTGTGTGCCGTTTGGTTTTAATTTTTGTTAACTGCCCATAGAGCTTCAGCTATTGGGCACTACAGAAATGAAATGAATAAATAAATAAATCCAATACAATATTAAAAGTGATAAAAACACAGTAAAAACAGTAACAACATAACAAAACCAGCAATAATACCCAACAACAAAATCAGCAATAAAACAGCAACAAAAACTGCAGCAGCAACAATCATATTAGGAGAAGCCCAAGAGTAAAATGATACATTTTCAAGCCCTTCTAAAAAGCCTGCAATGATGGAGCATGGCAGACTCCCGACGGTAACTTTTTCAGAGGTGTGGGGACACTGCAGAGAAGGCCCTCTCATGTGTGGTCTAGGTGGATTAGGTCTACCCACCTAATTGCTCTTATAGGTGGGCAAATGAGAAGGGCCTCTGTTGCTGATCTTAAAGTGCAGGCAGGCTGATAAGGTCCCCTACCCCTGATCTACAGGGACAGTCCCATTTTGTCCATAACCTGCAAAGCTATGGCATCTGAAACTGTGAGGGGCAGGGCTCCTACTGTGGTTGCCAGAATCCCATGATTGGCCAGTAAGCAGCTCCAGGATATGGCAACCTTAACATATGCCATCAGTAGGCTCCCTTAACTGGTGAGGGGATAGGGTGGATGAACTGAGAGAGCAATACAGCCAAAGAACCACCATCCTTGCCCCATGCACACACACACTGCAAGAGTGCACAGCCTACCCTTTCGAGCTGCCAAGGATAAGAAAGAGAAATCTTACTTTGTGGGGAAAATCCTTCAGTCTGAGGGCTGAATTTAATTTCAGAGAGGCTCTTGGGGCCTGCTTACCAGTGGTGGCTGGGGCCAAAGGGGTGAAGACAAAATTACAAAAAGCCCCCAGAATATTGTATCTTAAAGCTCTTAGTGTCAGTAACTAAGCTTAGGAGAGGCATTTCAACCTTTTAGAGTGGGGGTGGGGGGAAATGCACAACAGCTGGGAAACCACCAAACAATAGGTGGTTATGGGAAAGAGACTGGGGGCAAGAGAAGGCCAGATTGGCTGGACTGGATCCTGGGCCCGAGGTTCCCCACTCCTGTTGTACAGGGTACCCAGAAGAGTCTTGCAGTGCCTCCAGCTTTCATGGATGTTTGTGCAGAGTGTAAATGAGGGTGCTGTCAGTGCAACAAGTCTTGTGCTCTTCTCGGAGAACTAGCAAGTGTCCAACGTGTCTGACTACTACCACAAGCATGAGCATTCACTCCATTATTGGTAGGGCCTGGAAAAGTTCTTCATCTTTTCTTTTGGCATAATTCAGCTTGAACTGGTAACTGCAGTGAAGCTTCTACACTTGTGTAGAAGAGCTCTATGAGCTCTGAATGCCATAGGGTGGCTACTGCAGCCTTCGTGCCCTCAATCCAACTGATACAAGCGTCATGTCATACATGGTGGACAACTCAGCTGATCTCAGGCTAAGGGCTTACAGACTCCTCAGCAGACCTATACCACATCATCAGTTTTAGCTGGGCTGGGCATACAATACCCTCAGACTTTGGGTCAGCTGCTCCCTGCCTTTTCTCTTCAGTTCATACTGTCTGAATTCTCATGACACTGTACCTAGTGTATATTTTACTATTAAACCCCTGCATTCTGTAAGCAAAGGCACAATCGTGCAGATATAACAGCACTAAGACATTATTTACATCTTCTGAACCTGCTGTAAAGAACTGTCATTTATAAAATATTAGAATATGTAATTGTACTAGGAGTCTGAACAGATAATCAATTCAAGATTGATCAACTCCAGGCACATTTTGGCTAGATTCAAGTAGAATTTATTTTTCTTTATAAAGGCTTTATACCCCCATATTTGTTTCCAAATAAGCAGAACTGTTGAAATAGAATACTGTTTTTTTAATTCACATTAATTTTACATGGGCTAAAAGCAAGGATTTCCCGTGTTGCACTGGGTTTCTAAAGGCAGAGGACTAAATTGATTAAATTAGAGCTGCCAACTGAGCGCTCTACTTTCGCTCAGTGCATGCTGGTTTGAAAGATAAGACAGAAGAATAACTTGCAGTGTAATTAATCATCATTTCTCAACATATTGCAACTCTTGCATAATAAGCAGACTAAAAAAAAGGTTTTGCATCAAAGAAGAATCCTGAATTTGATAGGAGGTGTGGTGTTCAATGATAAAAACTCACACGCTCAATACAACATATTTTAGGGGAATGAGATTCCATCCATATAACCAATTTTAACATGACATGCAAACATGCCCTCAAATGATCACCATGGGCTAATGTTGCCAAAAATCTGAACAAGTTGTAGGGGGGGTGGCAGCAGCGGAGTGAAAGACTGCCAAACTTTTACGCAGATATACCAGGAATATCCTACTCATTAACATCTGGGAACAGATTCACAAGATTTCATCTGCCCAACAGCAGTAAGCCATGCTGAGCTACATACTTCTGATAACTGTAGTACATAGTGTTCCTACATGCTTAAAATAAAAAAGTAGTTGAGCCTTTGACTTTTAGCTTGTTGTTATGGTCTTTATAGCAACATTTTATAGTGCTATTTCACTGCTGTTTTATTATTAGACTAGTTTTTAATTTTTGCTATGATTTATATATTTATTTGTAAGCCACCTTGTACTTGATTTCATCACAGAAAGGTTAAAAATATAAAATGAATGAATGAGATGTGAAGAACTCAAGAATAGGGACTACCAGGATCAAAGCTCAAGTGTATTTATTAGTCACATGCTCAGCACCTAATTTTGAAAAAACAACCAGCATTGATTTATCCAATTCCAACAACAATCAACATGACTGAAATCCTTAAAGTATACTGAAGCATCTTTTACTCAGTACCTAATTAAACAGTGTTTACTAGCAACTGACCCACTTTGTTTCCTGTTTCCAGTTACTTCCACATGCATCCTGCATTTCCCTGAATGGCGATTCTTGCCCTTCCCTCTTCAAAGGACAACACAAACTGAAGAACTCTGCATCAAGCAGCCAGTCCCCATTGAGAGCTGCAAGGTCCATGCAAAGCCAAAGCAATCAATTATGAAACAATTCTTTCCACTTAAGAGTGTACAGAGGAAGACAATTGTAAAACAATTTCCTCTGTCAACTAACTATACAACTTGCATACATGTTTTCCTCACATTCCCATCCTTTCCCTCTAAATTTGCAAGGAAGTACATCCAGGGCAGAACCCCTGCCAATTATTTCAGCAGCAGAGACAGTGTTCTGCAAGAGGCTATGCAGTCCTCATTCATCCTCGCTGCCACAACAGGTGCATTCTATGGTAAACCACAACAGTGACTCCAGGTTTTCTTGGGTAATTTGACCAAATAGGCCTCTCTTGACTGTCAGGAAAGAAGGGGATGAGGCACAGCCAGTGAAGGCAAAGGGAGTATGCATGAACTGAATGGTCCACAAAGTCCCCGGTGCCATTAGCTTGGTCAGAACTGGCTGGACCTAATACCAAGTGAAAGTAGAAAAAGTAAAATTGGCTTTTAGTCTGGAGGGCCTTTAAAGGGTCTGCAATTTACTGTCCTGCTGCCACCAAACAGGAGAAAACACAGCCTATAGGAAGGCTCTGCCATACGTACTTAGCTTCTAGTTTGGATATGTTAGCAAGCTACCTTTTGGACTCCAGCTTGCTTCCAGCATCTCATGGTGGAAGCAACACGGGCCTCTCCTGCAAAAGGCAAGGAAATTGTTGGGTAACTGGCAAGTTCTTACCCCATCCCGCCACATTGGTTTGAGAATGCATAAAGGAAGGAGCATAGAACTGGACAGAGAAGCAACTTGCAGCCGAGAAAAGCTTCAGATGATACAAACTGACTAAATCAACCCTGTCTAAGATTTGTTTGATTTGTACCCCACCTTTCTACCAAGAAAATGGCACTCAAGGGCATTATAAAGTGTGCAGGCTGTGCTTCCTTGCAGTGATAACATGGTAGCCACTTTGGTGCCAGTATCAGCTGTTCCCCAGCTCTCTGGCTATCTCCTTTTCTTGGAAAGACACTGAAGCATACCATAGATCTCTATATCTGGCTTTTCTGCCTGTCATTTGTATCCTTCCATTGCCAGGACTGGCACCACAATATTCAGCCATATTGTTTTTATCTTTGCTATACAATGAATTCAAAGCATTCTCCTTTGAAAGAGGACCCCACACACACACAACTTTGAGAGCCAGCCCACAGAATCTTTTCTTGCTTTCAATCCATGCTGACTTTTGATCAGCCAGATCACAACTGACACATTCCACTGAAAGTACTTCCCAAAGCTTGTTTACAGGTGGCTTAGACAATGTTGTCACCATCCAGTTTCGCGTTTGTTTTTAAAAGCAATTCTGCAGGATTTTTGGAAGCAGGGAGCATCCAGTATTTTTTGCCAAAGCAAAACAAAGCGCAAGTCCCCACATTTGTGCTTGCATTACTCTGCTATATCACAGTGCCACCTATAAGTTATATAGCAGAAAGGCACGAAAAGGAAAAGCTCCTAGTATAAAGATCCAATCTTAATTCTGCAATGAAAGTGGAAGTAGTAACAGTGGATTAAACAGCCTCAACTAGAAAAGCTCTGACAGCGCAATCATATACATGTGATATATGAGTGCAGCTGGGTGACCAGCCAGATGGGCGATTAATCAATTTAATTAATAAATAGATAAATAAATGTCTGTTCAGATAGAAATCCCACTGAGCTCAGAGGGGCTTATTCCCAGTTACCAAGATGTTCCATCAGCCTGAACAAGTGAGTGCACCAAACCACATAGGAGGCAGGGGGTGCATACACCAGCTCCAGCTCCTCCACTCCCACCCTTCTAGCTTTCAGGAAGTAAGTTGAAGGGAGATTCTAAGTGCATTTAGCTACATATGCTTAGAAACTTTCCTGCAATTGGGAACCTAGAAAAGGCATTTGCATGGAGACTTCTACATGTGTTCAGCCGATTGTGCTTCAGACCTTCATGCTGAACATGCAAAGGTTGGGAGAGGAGGGGCCTGTGCACAAAGGGATATTGGGCAGGGCCAGCATGTGTACCCCTCCCACTAAAACCATCTTTCCCAGCCTGGTGCCCTCCAGGTGTGGACTGCAACTCCCATAATTCCAGGCTAGCATTAGAATGTGATGCCCTACACATTTTGTGCCCTCAGATGTTCAAGCCCCTTCAGAATCATAACTTTCATTTTCATTTGTCAAAAGACGCTTAAAGGCACTGCATGATGTGCTGCTTTAAAAAAAAAAAAGCAGCTTTGGAAGCAAAGATAACAAATCCTTTTGAGACTGAGGGGAAAAGAAACAAGGTTTGAATGTATCAAGACAGTACTTTAACTGATTTTATTTGGCAGCTGTGACCAACTCACTAAGTAAGATACAATGATAAGAGCTACCAGTGATTATTTTTTCAGCATGTAAATTGCACGCTAAAAGATACACTTTAGATATTAAAGCAGCAGTGTGCGAGTTGCTTTTCTATGGCTTTATCTCATGTCACTGCTGTAATGTTTAAGGCAGGGATACACAGCCTGCAGCCCCCAAGGACTTAACTATGCCTCTCCCAGGTGCCTCGACACCCACCCTAAATTCCCCCCTCCCAGCTAGCAGTAAGGAAAGAGTGAGAGGGTTCCACTTCTAAGGGTGGCCTAATTTTAAATAGACAGAGACAGATTTGATTCAGGATCATTGGGGCGAGCAGGTGTGCACACATATATGTGGCCTACAAACCAGCATCACATCTGGCCCACAGGGCTGAAAAGCTTCTGCACCCCTGGTTTAAGGGGCTAGCACTACATGGATGGAACCAATCACAAGGGTCCTTCCAAAGAGCAGCCACCAGCCAGGATTGGAGAAACTATTAGACAGGAAGGACCCTTGGCTGGCCCACCTACTTGTGTCTGGCTGGCCCAGCCACTCAGGGCCTGTGTCTGTCAGATAAAGGCACAGAAAGTGCCTTCCATATCACCACTGTAGGTCTAAAAAGGTGCCCCAAGTCTATTACTGATTGGATGCAAGGGCGCAGCTCCTGTGGCGAGGGTTATTCATTTGGAATGTGGAAGCAACAATCCTTAGAATTACACTAGCCTTATGCAAATGATATTAAACTTTTCTAAGGCAATAATTGAAATGCAAATTGAGAACTGCTCACCTATTTAAAAAGATTCCCTTTGGAAAACCTCTATGCTTATTCCTGGCTCCTGTACTACTCAGCTGCACGACTCTTTATTTGCATACCTAGTTGTGCAAAGTTACACAGAGGTTACATTGGAGAAACGATTATAGACAACCTTGGGAGGAATAACTTGCTCTGAAGCAAGGCATTTACCTCTAAAAGAAGATGAAGCCCAGTGCCTATAGACAACAATGGCAGCTTCTTCTACTATAGTCTATGACACTGGCATGGCTTTAACGAGGAGAAAAATCCAATGCCAAACACGACTTGTGCTTAAGGGTCAAACCAGAGTACACAAGCCACACATTGTACAGCATACTCCATCTGTGCACATATGTATCTTAGCCTTTTTTTTACATTGCAAACTTTATAATATATGCAAAGAACAATCATGAAAGGATTGCGCCTCACGTTTATTTAAAAAGATAAATGGCTGAAGACAAAAGTGTATGCATATCAAATATGATAAAATAGCACACATATGCTGGTGTCATTCCCAAATCTCATTCAGAGAGGCCCTACATAGATTTCCTTACCTATGTTAGCATCCATGTATTCCCATAGTACAGACTATATAATGAAAAGAGGAGACAGCCAGGCCCAGGAGCTTCTGCAGTCAGCTCCTGAAGGGACCAGCAGTGCCCCAAGAGGACTGTTGGGGCAGCCCCTCCCCCACCTTCCCAGGCCTACTTAAGACCTGTGTGGTGCCCCAAGGGTAGACAGAAGAGGAGGGCCCCAGACCAGGGAGCTCATGCCATCAGCTCCTGAAGAGACCTTCTATTGGCTTGAGAGAAAAATATTATTATGTTTTTTGATAACATTTGCTTCATTCTTTAAAAATTCTAAACCACCTTGGGTACCTTGGCAGAAAGGCAATATAGAATTGTATTTAATGATGATGAAGGAGGAGGAGGAGGAGGAAGAGGAAGGTATTGTCCTTGTGGTGAATAGTCCAACATTTCAAGCTCAAATAAATTGGTTCAGATATTTTATCATTCAAAAAAGCAGCTCTAAATGAACATGTTAATTGCCACTGAAAACCTGCATAATTCATTTTTTTCTTGCTTTCTCAAGACTGTAACATCAATACCGCTATCCCCCCTTTTTTCTGTAAAATTGGATGAAAATATAAATTAATACTGAGAATAAAAGAAGTATTTAAATTACACCCCCCCATATTATATACATCAGAAGACAGATGAAATCTAAGTGATTTATGATGCTTCTAAAAGATTCTCAGGCTTTGGCAAGTGTTCTAAAAAGGGAATTCTAGTGACAGAATAACCCATAGAGACTGCCCTTCTACAACTTTAAAATGTACTGCACACAAAAGAATGTGCATTTGTAACATGAACCTCCAGATCCTAACCACATGTACTTGTCTAATACTGCAACACAAATATACTATCATAATTTGTGGCAATGCATTAGTGCAGAAGTCAGTGTATGTCCATCGTAAGCATTCATTTACTGACTCAACAAGTTTTAGGATGAGGCCATTAACTTGTAAAACACTGCTAAGTATTGCACGCCGATCTCATTAATTCATGAAAGACATTAATGGTTCCAAACCAAGGCCAGTATCTAAATAACTTTGTGGCAAGGAGACTTTGGACTTGCGTTTCTCAAAAAAGCAGTCCCCTTTACCGAATGGCAAAACTTTTGAAATAAGAGTATAAAAAATACACAAAAATAATTTAGTTTTTTTGGTTCTTCCTGTGATTGCTGCAAACCACAAATTTGTCATCACTACCAAACCGGCAAATGATGGGTTCGTACTTGCCCTACAAACCAAGATTGTAAACCAGATTTAGATGCTCATTTGCAGGCAAGCACAGGACATAGTTTACCAGTCTGGATTGAATGCTCAGTTTATGGCTTGATACAAGCCGGGAAAGATCTCATTACTCTAAGTGCACGGGGGTGAAGGGAGTGTGCAAGCCCAAGGTTCCTTCCAGGATTATTGTCATAATGCCAGCTATGCCAACCTGAAGTAATTCTTTGGTTCCTGTCCAAAGTGGAGAAACCTCTCCAGCAGAAATATTATTTCATTAGAAGAAGAGTAGCCTTTGTCAGCTGCTAGAGAGTTTCATGGGTCAAAAAAAAATCCAAGCTCAATGTCCTCTTCATCCATTAAGATAACTTTACTAGGGGCACAATCCTATGGCCGCTAGTCAGCAGCTAGATGGCGACAGGATAGGTAGGCTCCTGGGAACTGACCTCAGAGCCCAAGCTCCGAGGTCGGTTCCCAGAGAACCGACCCCCACCCCCTCCCGCGCTGCCTTGTAGCTAGTGCAGATTAGCCCTGTGCTTGTAAGACCAGCGTGGAGGGGTGAAAATAAAGCGTTCCAGGGGGTGGGGCAGAGGTCGGAAATGCCGATACGGCACATCCTATGTGTCGTCCGGCCGCCGCTTCCCGTACTCTGAGGTCCCGTGGCTGAAATGAGCTGTCTAGCCACGAAAGCAGGGTGGGGGAAGCAAGGAGGAGATCCGCTCCTCACCACTCCTCTCACCCTCCACTGGATAGGTAGTTGCCCCCAGGCTTGGAGGCAACTGCTGATCCACATAGGATTGCTCCCTCCATGAGCTTCAAAATTTAAATGTAATTTTTTTAATTTAAAGCAAAGTAATCCATTTCACAGGATTGTGATGATGACTAACAAGGTAAGGAATTAGTGCTGCAATCTTATATATGCTTATCTAGGAAAGAGCCCCATTGAATATAGCAAGCTTACTGCTGAGTTAACATACATTGGAGTGGGCTGCAAACTGCTTTGTCCTGTATTACAACAGCAGCAGCAAGAGCAGTTCATTAGTCTGAAAAGCTTCTTTTTGTCTGGGTTGACAACATGTCAGAGCAATGCATTAATAGCAAAACAAAAGGTCTGCAGTCCATTAATATCTATAGTATGGGATTTAATATAAGAGATCACAATGTGATTGGTTATGAAGTACATTTCATATGAGAAAACTGTTTACAGTTATGATCTGTATCCAACAGTTACACATGCACTATTTTTCAGAAACTTGGTTTCCATCCTAATTCTTATTAGTTCAGCTTTGTAGAGCACTATTATAATAAATGCCCAGGATATATACTCATAATGAGCTTTCTCTATTAGAGTTTGGCTGCAGTGCAGTTTTTCTTGACTACTGGCATTATCATCGTAATGCAAATTTGAGGAAGTGTCGGATTACTGTCAAAAGAGATCCACCATACAGAAGGCATTATGCTCTTAGTAAATTTTTAAGAACTCATGATCTCTAGTATCTGCCAAACAGATATTTCAACACACACCTCTGCCAGGAACCCACTGGCACAACTCCTTAAACTCAATCCCCTACTGTAACTAAATATGAGTAAGTGCAACAACTGCATATCCTTCCCTGCCTACCTCTTCCTCTATTTCACTCCCCTTCCTCCATTGTCTATTTTCTATGCTTTTCCTAACCTTAATAACAGCACAGGGCTCCCTTCCATCAGCACTCTTCTCTCCCTCCAACGGGACAAGGAAGGCTCAAGTAGAGTCGACCAGTGCTGCATGGGTCACATGAAATGTGGAAGAGGGCTGTGGATTGCCCATTCTTGTTCCAGATTATAAGTCCCTCAGGAAAGAGGCCTGTCCTCTATTACTTCTATTTGTATACTAGCAAACAGACCTGGCTTCGCATAGGCTGGAATAAACCTTTGTTTGATACAGAGAAGGCTTCAAGAAAACTTACACAGCTGTCAGAGTTGGACACATTGCACCACGCTGTCTGAGTGAAGCCATGGAAGGGGTCTGTCTACTCTATTCCATGAGGGTGGTCTGCCCCATAGCAGGGGAGAAGGTCAGGCCTATAACTCTACCTGCTCAGCCTACTAATCTCCCCTGGCTTCAAACAGTATGGACCGGAAAGTTATCTGCTAGTTAGGGAAGTCTATTCCTAGTGGCTGAAAATATTACTGCACACTTCAACCACACAGACACATTTAAATTAAGGCATAATCCTATGGTGATGCCGGTAAGCCTCTGAACTCGGAGGCTTACAGGCATCCTATGCAGAACAGGAGGAGTGGTGGAGATGTTCTTTACCTCTGCACTCATCCCGCTCTTCATTTTGGCTAGATAGGCTTTTTTGCCCATCTACCTGGGGCGCATCGGAGCAGGAAGGAAGGAGCCTGGGGAAGCCTCAGGATACGTCGTATCTCAGCTTCCCCAATCCCTTTTTGCCCACTAGCATGCCCCCTTTACCCCCTCTCCGAGGTCACCTTTGCAACCTCAGAGAGGCAGTTGGTGCAGTTCTCTCCACGCCGTCGGCAGGGAGGAGGGGGCAGGGAGTGCAGATTCCCAGATCTGCAGTTGGAACACTGTTTTGGACTTCAGATCCAGGAATCTGAATTATCCTATGGCCCGCCCCAGACACATGCCTAGGGTCCCTTTAGTATGTATGCCAAGTTTCAGGTGTCTACATTTCACGTTCTTGGCACTGTGGTGCCAACAGATGGATGGACATACAGGCAAACACACTAGTCTTTTATCATTATAGATTGTCATGTACCTGAAACACACAAATAAAATACAGCATATGCAATCAACACAGATCTGTTTCTATTAGACCTACATTTGTGAGGACATGAAGAAAAACGGAAATATTTAGGGGAAAACTTAATTCCATGCCTGCCCCACACCCCCACCATGGTCCAATGGAAAATTTGGAAATCTGGGAATTTTTTCTCTAAATGATTTATGAAATATTTTCTTCCAGAAGGATCAGGAGAAAGTATGTTTATCACATTAGAGAAGTTCATTTCTAAGCCTTCTTAATTTGTTCTGCTTCTGCATCATAGTGTTGATGTCTACAAGCCATTTCTGAGCCCAAATAATAAACCCTCCTTTTTGTTTATGACAAAGAATGAACAGAGAAAAGGCACAGATGACCAGGAACTAAAAAGGTGAAGTTCACCAACTGGTTTGGAATAACCAGCCTAGTTGTTGGCTGCAAACTTTTGTGCTTAATATAATTATTAAAGAGATAGTCCTAAACTCAGTTGGGAAAATCAAAGTCTACCTAACCTAACATTAATAACATCCTGCTAAACACAAGATACAAGCATGCCCTCCAGCTTTTAAAATGTATGACGATACATCTGCAATTACCACTTAGGACCCACATTAGCAGAACTTCTAAATGATCAGTACAAACCATACTAATGTTCCAGCAATGGCAAGATGCATCTAAAGTTCTTCAAAATATTTAATTTGATTCTCTTAGCCTTATAAGCCACTTAGCCTAAAATTCTAAAATATTTATAGGTTATAGAATTCCTTAAACTAAGCACAAAAATGTATACTATGAAACTGACCTAGGCAAATTATTAAGCCCCAAAGGGTAGAAATCATGTAACATTCAAAATCATGTGACTCTCTATTTCCCACCTTCACAGGGTGAGTGCCATTACTTATGTAGCCAAAACCACACCACACCCATGCACACACAAGACAGAGAGGTATCAGCATGCTCAAGAATCCCCATATCTGAAGAAGTACATTATTTTTATTTTTAACTTAACATCCAAAACCCCTCAGAAAATGGAAAAAGGCCAGTGGATGTGTATGGGCCAGTTCACACAACACAGTGGGTTACTATGGATTAATTAACCCATGATTAGCCCCAGGATGCGTATGGCCACCATTTTGAATATGCAGCCTCTGACGAGGGTGATCAGGGGTTTCAGCGTGTCATGTGAACTTGGCCATTGTGGGTTAATCAAGGGTTAAATAACCCACACTTAACCCAACTACTAATCAAGGGTTAAGTGTGGGTTGTTTAACCCTCAATTAACCCATGATGGCTGGGTTCACATGACATGCCACAACCTCTGATCAGCCCAATCAGAGGTGGCACATTCAAAACATTGGCCGCACACACCCTGCACACAATGCAGCTAATTGTAGGTTATTAACCCCACATTAACCTGCTGTGTCATGCGAACTGGGTCCACATGTACAGTCATATGGAACAGAGGGGGAAGGAGCAGGAAGGGGATATAGGCATAACCATCCCTCCTCAGGCAAGAAGGCTTTTCCTCTTCGGGCATCCTCCTCACCTGAGACTAGTCCAGCATTCTGTTCTCATAGCAGCCAACCAGATGCCTATGGGAAGCCCAAAAGCAGGACAGTGAACATAATAGCACCTTCCCGCTCATGGTGCCCAGCAACTAGTACTGAGAAGCATACTGCCTCTGATATGGGAGGTAAGATACAGCCAGTGTGATTAGTAGCCACTGATAGTTTTATTCCCCATGAATTTGCCTAATCCCCCTTTTAAAGCCATCCAAACTGGCAGCTATCACTACATCTTGTGGAAGTGAATTCCATAGCTTAACTACACACTGTGTAAAGAAGTACTTCCTTTTATCTGTCCTGAATCTCCCACCAATCAGCTTCATGGGATGACCCCAGTTTCTAGTACTACGAGAGAGGGAGAAAAATGTCTCCTATCCACTTTCTCTAAACCATGCATAGTTTTATAGACCTTTATCATGTCTCCCCTTACTCACCTTTTTTCTATGCTAAACAATCCCAGATGTTGTAATCTTTCCTCATAAGGGAGTTGCTCCAGCCCATTGTTCATTTTAGTTGCCTTTGTGTGATCTGTGCCTTCAAAAGTTCCCCTCTCCTACACACACACTGGTCTGGTTCACACAATCACCGCAGCCCACTATAGCCCACAACCCATGGGCTGTTTTGGGGTTGTGGGTGGTTTGTTAACCATGGGAAGAAGTCAACCTCTGCTAGGTTCGTACTTCAGGATAAACTGCAATGCCTGTCCACCACAGCCTGAGTATTCACAATGGCCACCGGCACGCCCAACAACCCACCGTGGCTTAAATAAGCCATGGTGGGCTCCAGCAATCGTGCAAACTGAGGGCTCACTTCTGTGGCCCTCTAACCCAAATTCCTTCCAAATGAAAAAGCAGAATAGTGAAAATGATAAAGATGTTATTACTAGCAACTACCTAACTAAATACATTTGTCCCCGATTCTGTCCTTTACTCTTCCCACTGCAGAAACCCCAGGCAGACACCTCATTCTGGAATGACCGTATCAAAGACTTTTCAGTACACACAAGATCCATGTCCTTGCCCACAAGTCAGGATGGGAGTAGACAGGAGTGCTGTAGCAAAAGAAATATCTCTTGGTACTGACATGATGCCACACTTAAGATGATTTGGTTCAGACTACATTCCAGGTTTTTCCTGCGGCCTGGAAACATACTTTCCCCTCTTTTTAAAAACAAAAGCAATGACAGTAGTCATCAGAGTTTCCAATAGTCATCAGAGTTTCACAAGACAGTTCTGCATAATATTAGAATTAATATGTATCCCAATTTATTTTTAATCAGGAAAGCTAAAGATGTAGTAGGTTCATGAAATCCACCCTGGCAATCAGAGCATTATTATGTTTCGTTTTCCAAGAGCTCTGGGCAACACATTCTCTTTCAACATTCCTCTGCCTTGCTCATTTTACAAGATGGCAGCAACCTCATGAAACAACATTCTACTGCAAAATAGAATGGGAATTCATACAAGCCAACAAGCATACAGCTAGAGGCCCAATGAGGAATGACGAAGCTACAATGACCACCCTTCTCAATAACATATATTCACATACAGTCTTCCTGAACTACAGAAATAGTATTAATGTATTTTCTCACCAGGTTCAACAACAAATGCAACCATAATAACTTTCATTGCACATTTTAATTTAACTGTGTATTTTAAGATGTGGCTTAAAAATTATAACAGACACTTTCCATAAACTATTTTTCTGGATTAACAAGATGGATTTTTAAAATTCTACAAAACACTGAGGCTTACATCCATAGGTTCCCTTCCTCCAGTGGAAGGATTCCTTCCCTCTAGAGGAAAGGAATATTTCAGTGAAGCTCTAAGACTCTGGAACTTGTCCAAGAGAAGTTCAAATGTGCCCAAACACTCCTCATTTATTGCGAGAACCATGCAACAGGATTGTTCAGATGATCAGCAGGAGAAACAACACACTGTCAGTTGTTTTCACTGCCCCCTCACACACCAGTCTTGTGACCAGGATCACACTAATTACCCACACAGCAGGTTGCCGTGTCATCTGAACCCAGCACGTGGTGCAGCCATAGTTTATTTTCACCCACCCTACAACCCCTACTGCAAGCAGTGGGTTGTAAGGTGGGTGAAGATGCACTATGCCCATGTCGCTCACCAGGTTCAGACGACACGACAACCCGTGACATGGTGTAGTTAACTAGGGTAATCCCGGTCGCGCAACCGGTTCACACGGAGGTGGGGGAAACAACCGACGCTGTGTTGTTTCCCCTACTGACCATCCGAACCCAGACAATAGGTTGGATCCAGACTAAGTTAGATTCCATTGAAAACAATGTGAAAGATTAGTCATGATAAAGTTAAGCAAGTACAATGGAAAGTAAGCTCAACTAACTTAGGCTGGATCTAACCCAATGTACGTAAGGCACAAAAGAAGATCAGACTCTGCCTAAGTTTCCATGCATTTACTAGTTAGAATTTACTCTCTTGCTTGACAAAAAGCCATAGGACATGATTCAGCCAAAGTTAAGAACTTCGAAATCCCAATATTTTCAGTGAAAGATCTGCAACCCTATACTGTGCATGTTTACTCAGAATAAAGTCCCACCAAGTTCAGAGTTACTTCCTGATAATTGCACCTAGGATTACAACCTAAAATACTGCTGAAATCAGTGGACTCCAAGATCTTAACTTTGGCTGGAATGGGTTCACAATTCATAACTATAATATTAAAACAGTTACCTTTATTGCTTCTTTAGATTATATGCAGTTCCATTCTAATCTGCTTCAAGACATTCCAGGCCACAAGATAAATCTCGAAAGAAAAGAAACAATAGAAAATTGTTTACAAAAGTTAAAAAAGCAAAGAAAAAGCATATAAGTGTACATTTAAGGTATTGCCAAGAAGCTTAAAATAAAGCTGCTGAACTGTTGTGTCTTTATCACTGTATCTGTACAGTGGCTACACAGCAAAAATTCTTGTAGCACCTTAAAGACCAACAGATTTGTCCTTGCATACATTTTTGTGGACACTTCATCAGATACATCTTATGCCAGAATAAATTTGTTAGACTTTAAGGTTGCCACAAGACTCCTTGTTGATTTTGCTGCAACAGGCTAACATGGTTTATCCTCTGTAAATAGCAAAAATTGACTACCCTTGGGGAATTTCATTTTTGAACATGACATTTTGGGTTGGTTCATATGTAACGTCAGATTGTGAACATGCTTTGCACTCCCACACTCACCTTCCCCAACGTACTCGGTTTTAAATCAGCTCCTTTCGTGAAATCCCAGCTTGTTGTTAGCATCCAAACTGGCAAAGTCATTTCTGTGATCCATCCAAACCAGAACTGCAAATCATCTTTCTTCCCCCATGAAAGTGGAAGTAACTGATTAATCCAGAGCATGTGAGGGGAGGGGGATAAGGCAGCTTCCTAATTCCTATACCAGGTCAGACTATTTTTGTCCATCTAGCACAGTATTCTTTACTCTGACTCTGAATGGCTCTCCAGGGTCTCAAGGTAAAGGCCTTTGCTATTACCTGCAACCTGATCCTTTTAACTGGAGACACCATGGATTGAACCTGGGACCTTCTTCATGCAAAGCATGTACTCCATCACTGCGCTATCATCCCTCCCTAAAAGGTAGGGATGGGCGAGAACCAACTTGTATCGAAAACATTCCTACCTTGTTGCCTGGAACCAATTTTCACTGACCACAGGAAACTAGGTGAGTGGCCCGGCATGCTTTATGCAGCAAATCACTCATTCTGAAACTGTTTTATTTGGCATTTATAATAGTGGCATGTGGTCCTTGTTGTTCCAGACTCATCCAGAAACTGAATCCTCTTCAACTTGACTCAGATTCTATTTTTTAGAAGATACAGAATGCCCACAGAGTTATTCTACATACTTACTAAAATGTACTGTTTATGTATTTAGTACATTTATATCCCACCCATGGTCAGACCCATGTCCTCAAATGGCGCTCCATGGCTCTGACTGCACATGAGATCTGTATCTTGGCAGTTTATGCATTACCTTTCAGCATACAAAATCCAAGCAATTCTCACAGGCTTGTAAACAGCCATTCACCTGGTTCCCTGGGGTATGTGAGAACTGCCTCCAAGCACTAAGCAAATAAGCGTTGCAAAAAGAATGATTGCACTTTTGTACCATAAAAGAATATAGATATATGTGGGCAGTTAGTCAAGTAGAAATGTTATGGACTAATTACCTTTATGGTCATTGTAAGGATGGATTTTCCTATCTGCAATACCCTTTAAAAAGCAACTTTCAAACAGCTTTTAAAATTCATGTATTGCACTGATCAGCTTCCAACCCAAACATTTTCCATAACAAATCAACAGGTCTCAAACCCACAAAAACTACTGAAGTTATGTATTTAATGCAAATTCCGAGTAAATTAATGTATTTCACATGTTTAATTTCATGGATCAAGACATATTATCACTAATCCTGTATGTTTTTTTTTTAATCATTTAATCTTTAGATCCTATTCATTTGTTTTGTAACCTACAGATTACATACTGTGCACTCCAAATAACTGGTTGCTGCACACAACTCTCCCAATTTAGTCAGAGACAAACAATCAAGCTTATGTATTTTAGACTTCATGATGCAACCCATATTTACTTGAAAGCAAATTCCAAGCAAATTGTCATCAGTGGAACTTAAACCCAAGTAAACATACTTAAACATTGTTAAAATATGCGCTGTTTGTCATAAATCAAGCCAATCACCCTCTTCTATATAATACATAAATTATGGTGAATCCAATTAACTGCATATGCACAAAGTAAGTCAGGTGACCACCCAGATGCTACAAAACTCACTTTACCCTGAGATTTATAATGTACTTGCAAAACCAAACAACCTAATAATGTCACCCCAGGGTAAACATACATGGAAACATACCTCCCCACCTCCTAAAAAAACAATAACTACTTTATTCAATTTTACAAACTCAATAAAATGTCAGTATTGTAGTATAATAGCTAAAAAGCCAAAGAGATTCCACCTTATCAGCTGGATGTACTTATAATCCAATTGGCTAAAGCAGCCTTCCTCAACCTGTGCCTAATGTTTTGGACTTCAATCTCCATTAGCCTCAACCAGCATGGCAAATGGTCAGGAACGCCAGGAATTTTAGTCCAAAACATCTGGAGGGTGCCAGGTTGGGGAAGGCTAGGTTAAAGTGTAAATTTCCACCATTTTTAGTACATGATTATAAGCAAAGTAGAGATTCTAACTGGGACATAATTCAAGTATTCATTATTCCAGTTTAGTCAACATGAAGTGCTAGGCCAGCCTTCCCCAACCTGGTGTCCTCCTGATGTTTTGGACTACAACTCCCAGCATTCCTGACCATTGGCCATGCTGGCTAGGGCTGATTGGAACTGAAGTCCAAAACATCTGGAGGGCACCAAGTTGGAGGAAACTGTGCTAGGCCCTAGGGTGTGATCTTCCGTATGTGGACATGACACTAAAACCCTCATGGCATCCTGCCTGGGGTTATCCAAAGGATAGTTCTATCCCAGTACAAAATCATGTTTAATGAAAAAGCTACACATTGTTATCATCTCAACAATATGAAGCTTTAGACAGGAGGGAATGAAGCCAAGCGTAATCTTAGTCTTCAGATCCAGAGTTGCTTTCTTGTTTCCAATAAGAAACATAATATCCCTGTAGCACAACTACTCATATGTATCTGCTTGCCTGCCTCCCCAATCCCCATAGTTCAGAATGGCCTTGGATTTAAAAAGATATGTATCAAAAACATACCGTGCAGTTTCTTTGTGTGTGTGTACATATTTGCTTTAAAATACACTTTTGTTTAAAGTGATAAATGCAAAACCCCTTTAGCTACAATCTTATGCCCACTTACCTGGCAGCAAGCCCTATTAAACTTAACGGGACTTACTTCTGAGTAGAAATGCATAAGATTGCACTGTTAATCACATGGGTTTTTCACACCTCTCAGTTGCATCATTAATTAAACCCATTGGCTGGAAAAGGCCACTCAAATGTAACAGGATGGATGTCACTCACGAGACACCCTTCTCCCTACCATCCAAGCTCTCACACAGCCTCAATCCATCATTCTTGCCAGAGTAAAATAAAGGTGCAGGGCAGGGAGGAGGCCCATCTAATCTCTTTGCACAGTTCATGAACCGAAGTCCATGATAATTAATTTTTAATTCCTTTAATGCTGCATCACATTCATTTCCCCAGATCAGATGACTCACTGGCCTGAAACAGAGCTGCCTGAAAGAGAGCTGGATTATAAAATATTGTGCACACTTACAGATCCCGTTGCAGATCTTGACTGACCCATACACCCTAACCATACCATCTGTGGGGTATGGAGGTGGGTGATATGAGGGCTTACATCCCTCCACAGCAAGGCAACCTTCGCTAACATCTGCCAAGTTCACCAGTACTAAAATGAAAACCTTAATTTTATGGTGCAAGAACAAGGGTAGGGATAAGGAGCACAATTCATTCGTGTAACAGTCTTGAACAGTAGTGTACACCCTTTATCTTCTCCTCCTAAAGGCACACATTGTGCAGGATTTTTGCTCTATTTAGAATAACTTCCTCTCCTTCGTTCTATGCACACAACCCAAAGCACCGTAAATTAAGAAAGGGTGTGGAAATTTCCGTGAACCTGGTGAAGTTTTATTCCATTTTGCCGGTGGACAGCTTTGGGATGGGGAGGGTTATAAATCTAAGAGCAGAAATCACCAAATTAAATCCCACGGAATTAGTTTCGAATCCTGTCTTCACCCACCAGCACGCACTGAAAGGGCGGGTGGGGATACACGCCCACTCTTATCACCCGGATTGCAAGTGGTGAAAAGATGGCAAAGGTCAGCTAATCTGCGCTAGTTTAAGTATGTATCTCCAGCGCCCTCTGGAACCCGGAGTAGAGAGAGAGAAGGCACTTTGCACATGTTCAGGAGCATTCCCCTCGCTTTTCTTTTTTATTGTTACTCCACATCAAGTCCCGGAGTTCATCATTCCCCCGCCCCCCCGCAAGGGCAGGAAGAAAAGCTGCTTGCGGAGCTGAAGTCAAACCCTGATCCACCACCAGAAGGGGCCGCCGTCTTTCCTTCTGCCTCCCCCGGGGAACCCACTGCCGAAGGAAAGGCAGAAGATGCCAGCCGCTCCCCTCAGCACAGCGCGCGAGCGCCGTGGCTCAGGGCGGTTCTCTGCGGATGCTACTTCCCAGCCCGACCCCGTTTCTCACCTCACCGCTGGCCCCAGGGAAGGGAAGGAGGCTCTGGTCCCGTCCCGCCCCGCCCGGGGGGAAGAGAGAGATGCGGGCACCCCCTTCCCGGCCCCCAGGACTGCTGCGGCACCTCCTCGCTCCACAACAAAGCCCCTTCCTCCTCCCGAACCTGGACCACGCCCCCTTCCTCTCCCGACCCGCCCACGGGGGCGGGGCGAGACCTCAGCGCCGCCGCCACTTCGGAGAAGAAAGCACTCCGGCCCCGCCCCCTCCTCGAGCCTCGACTGGCCAGCCACCGAGTCACTCTGTTTCCTCCCCACCCCCACCCTTTCCCCAGAGCCACATCGAACGTTGCCGGGCTAGGCGGGCTGACGATCCTTTCCAAGCCGGAAAGTGAGATGGGGACGTGACGGTTGCTGCCGTCTCGCGCTTTCCAACCGCCCGCAGGCGCTCGCGGCGAGAGAGGGCGGGAAAGGAGCGGAGCGTTCACTTCCGCGAGCTCGGAGGAAGAAGCGCTTGAAGCGAAATGGGTGCCTGGCAGAGGGCGGGGCTAGGCTATTGGAGGGGCGGGCGACTCTGTTTACCGTTGCTGGCACGGGGTTAGCGCCTGCGGGCGGGAATCGACCTGCAGAGTTGTGTCATCAAAGCATTGCTTTCAAGCGTTGATAGAAAGCGCTCGCACCTATTTTACCGCACTGTTAAAAGGACTGAGGCAGATTGAAAAGCTCAGCCCCAGGGCCTGTTTTAAAAGCTCCTCCTCATGACCAGGGGTAGACAACCGGGTGCCTAGATGTTTTGGATCCTTCACCATTGGCCATCCTTGGTGGGGCTAATGGGAGCTGTAGTCCAAAACATCTGGAGGACACCAGATTGCCTACTCCTGCCCTAGATTAATAATGAAGGTGCCTCCGAGCATGTGCAGAACACATTTCTGTCACAGTGACTTCGGACTCAATCCTATGCATGTTGAGACCAAAAAAAAAGGCCTACAACTCCCAGCATTCCGCAGCCAGCCATGCTGGGAGTTGTAGGATGTTTTTCTATCTAAACATACATTGGATTGTGCCTTTAACAACTAACCAGCCCCCCCACAAACACACACTTTGGATTTGGGGGTCAAGGTAAGTCTCCCACTCACATGATATACTGAGAAATCCTATGCAAGTCTTCTCAGAAGTTCCACTTAGTTCAACGGGACTTACGCCCTGCAAGTTGGTGTAGGATTGCAGCTCTGATAGTTCTGTGTTTAGAAAGCAAACTCGTTAAAAAGTAATTACTTTTCTTTGAATGTCCATCGACTTGGCATACAGAAACAATCCATCATGGGGACCACTGGTTAGAAGTATCAACTAGACAGATTTACGCAAATCCTAACTCTCACAATTTTATCCACTAACTAGTCACAGTCCATTTTCATATCCTCACAAACTACATTATAAAAATCAAGATCCAGAACCTCATGGCACCACTGGGGCATAAAAATGGTCTGAACTGAGTCATGGATCATCATGGTTTTTACAGGCAGATGCCTCGATGTAGCATGATGTAGATGATCTAATATTTAGGCAAAGGTGACAGCCTCATCAATGACCACTGTAAAATAAAAGAGATCCAGTCCATTGTGATGCCCCTGTGGTGCAGACTTGTAGATCTGAGATAATTTTTTTTTACACTCCCCAAAATATCAACATCTTGTCACAGCTCACATTTCTATCCAGCATTAAACAAAACAGATTCAGGCAGCAACTCTTTACACACCTACCTGAGAGTAAGCATTATTTAACTCAACATGCATAGGATTGTGCTGTTGGTGCTTTGTGCTGCAAAAATATTTACTGTATTTTTATTCCACTTTTCAGACATTTTTTTTCTTTGAAAAGGGGAATACATGGATAATAAAAGAGACTGAAAGAGAGAGAGGGAAGACCATGCCATCAGGTTTAACTAATTAAAGACAAGACACAAAGGGGAAGGGGAGTGGAGGAAAAAGGAAGTGGAGAGAGATCAGTTTTTCAAGGCTAGAGCTGTAAGTGGCCATTCAAACACGCTTCGGGCCAGGCTGATCTTCCCTCACTGGTGGTCTTGCTTGAATGAGGCTCTTATTCCTTGGCCAATGGATAGGGCCAAAGTGTTCTTTCCCCTTCCTTCTGCACTCCTAGGGCAACTGTCAAGTGGAGACAGCACTCTTTCTGGCAGGGTGGCGGAAGTGAGCTTTCTGCTACTGCTCCTTCTCTGGCAGATGGATGGGCCAGGCTGGTCTCCCCCTTGGCTTGATGTCATTCCTGGGAGGCAGGGGGCTTGGCCTGCCAGTGGCCTTTGGTCCCCTGGCTTATGGCAGAAGCCAGAGTGTGCTCCCTTTCTGCTTTCCAGTCCTAGGGTATAGATGTGAAGCACTGGTCCTGGTGGGGTTTCATGAATCTGATAGGCAGATGCTTCATATCCATTTAATTACAGGTCATGAACTGACTGCTCCATAAAAAAAAAAAAAATGATCCAGTCCTCCTGGTGCAAAAATAAAATATAGATTAAATCCCTTTACTACTTGAAGCAGTAGTAAAGTAAATTATCAAGTATTTGTATCAAGTAATTTGTGTCATTAAAGGCGCAATCCTATGGCTGCTAGACAGTGGCTAGACGGCCATAGGATTGGTCGGTTTCCGGGAACCAACCTCGGAGCTTGCGCTCCAAAGTCGGTTTCTGGAGAACCCCCCTCCCCTGCCGCCTCATAGGCAGCACGGATCAGCCCCGTGCTCCATGCCCAGAAGAGCAGCATGGAGTGGGGAAAAGGGGCATTCCTGGGGGCGGGGTGGGGCAGGGAGGTCGGAAGTGCTGGTACCACACATCCTGTGTGTTGCCCGGCCTCCCCACCCCACGCTCCAAGGTCCAGCTGTCTAGCCGCGACTACAGGGCAGCTGGAGCGCAGAGGAGATGTGCTCCTCACCACTCCTCCCACCCTGCAGTAGATAGGCAGTCGCATATTGAGTTCGGTCCTCTAGACAACGTCTAGGATAGATAGGATTTTTTGGTTTCCCAGCTCCAAGCTCATAGACAGCACTATGAGCTCGTAGCTGAGAAACCATGCTTCCCTCCCCCTTGTAGCCAGGGCAGAGAGAACCACGTCAGCTGCCCCTCCATGCTTGTAACATGGAGCACAGACAAGGTGAAAAAGGGATGTTCCTGGGGGCGGGGAGGGGAGGAGACCACGGAAGCTGTTTTAGACAGCTTCTTATGCAGTCTCCAGCACCATTCCTGCCTCCTCCCCGAAGCTGCGCTTAGATGCTCAAAATCAGGCATCTAAGGAAAGCTGCAGGGCAGCCGGAGCACAGAAGGAATCCCCTCCTCCATGCTTTAGCCACTCTGCATTGGATAGGGGGTCGCCTCCTTCAGAGGAAGTTGGAGGTGACTGTCTATCTCAATAGTATTTAACCCTAAGTTGTCATAAACCTTGCAAAACATCTTATATTCTGTTTCTAATTTGCTCTGAATTGTCATCATTTTTATAGTGCACTGCCATTAGAAATGTTGGTCTTTGAAATGTAAAAAATAAATAAGCTAAATATTAAATATAAATAATACTAAATATAATGATTAAATGTTATTTAATCATTATATTTAGTAAACATATTAACTAGATCTACTATAGTTTTATTGTTACTTTTGCTTTAAACTTGAAGGAAAATGCCTTGTTTCTGTGTGACTCCAAGTTCAATAACACTGCTTCACTTTGACAGTGTATGTTCAATTTTTAATTGGTTTTAGAAGAACTATACTACAAGAGAGAGTTCTGGGTTAATTAAGGGCTAGGTAAAGTATGTAGGTTAAATCAAACTTCAATATTCATTATTTAGAGTAATTTTATGGTACTAAAATTGAAAATATAGAAGGTGACTACAACCTTGTATAAAATAATGGCAGTTTACTATATAAGTAGTGAGAATTATATGGGTATGCAAGATGTGAAGTACTTTCTCTTCTAACTTTCCAAACATGACTCAACTGCCAATTCCAATCTCACATATATTAGTATGAACTTTTAACTGTGAAACTCCTGTATTTTATTGTGAGAAGAACAAGGTGTAGTATCCAGTACTGCCACTGCACTCGTTCCGTTGCACCAGCAGGGTCCATTCGCACAACTGAAAGTTAGTAGTTCAAAAGGCAACCCCAGAAACAAGCAGAAATGTTTGTTTCCAGATTGGAACAGCTCAGCGGAGCTTTCTTTTGCAAGCTCCGTTGACCTGCCCTATTATGGAAACGTGCGTTGCTGCATGTTTGTGGTTGCTTTTTTAACCATTAACTAATCATTGTGCTTTGGTGGGTCCTCCTGGTGTACGGGCAGACTTCATTACTGTCCTTTATGTCTGTGATGTCATTTGCCAATAGCAAAGGCAGTTCTATACAGCAGGGGTGGGCAATGCGTATTAGCCAACAACTCCTATTAGCCCTCACTATTAATTATGCTGGGTAGGACTGGTGGAAGTTGTAGGCCAGAATATCTAGAGGGCAGCAAGTTGCTCACCCATGGTATAGAGGCACATTTGCACCACACCTACTTGATTTACTACAGCTCCCACTCTGCTTGGATAACTTTCACCAGCCATTCCACCAGCCCTGCTGGAAAACTTTTTTTCCCTTTTTTAAAAAATTCCTTTCCCCTTCCCATCCACTTTTCCTTGTGTGTCGTGTCTTTTTAGATTGTAAACCTCTGGGTAGGGACTGTTTTGTTTTACTGATTGCATGTAACCTGCTTTGAGAGCCTTTGTGGCTGAAGAGTGGGATAAAAAGACTTTAAATAAATAATTAATCTTGTGGGGGGATATTGCTTCCAAATTACAAGTAGGAAGGGATAGGAGGACAAACCCGCAAACAGTATATGAGGTCGTCCAGAAGCAATAAGTGAATATATAAGTCAGTTGGTAAGCGGTCATTGGATGTGCTTTTTAGGTGCCAATACCCCTCAATCCCATTGTCTTCATATTGGCTTGGTAACAGGGCTATGGTTATGGATTTATATCCATTGAAAAAAGGTCCTGCAAGAAAGGCTGAACAAATAAATAAACCATCTACTAAAAGCCTGCTTGGTGATTCCTTCCTGTTTGGACAGTTTTTAAAGGAGCAATATATGTTAGATTGTAGTTTTACACTAATAATTCCTGTTTAAGAATTTTGGGAGGACAATGTCTGGTGAGGAATGGGGAAAAAACTCCCAAGGAATTCAGTTTGGTATGTAAGACTATTTCTTCTCAGGCCCCCAAAGAGGAAATCAGCCATAATGTGTAATGACAGTGCTGAAACCCCATTTGAGGCACGAATTGCAATTTTAGTGATGATGGTGGTAGATTTGAAAGTGGGCAGTCATGTTAGAAACTGCTGGGTTTTAAGGATAAACAATTTCCCAGGCTGAATAGTGGCTTGATTTAGGACAATCTAAAAGCAGTTTCGTAGTTATAACATTTCTAATAGACACAGCAGTGAATTTTCTTGTAGGTTTTGGTAGTGATTTTTTCTGGTTTGATCTATATTATGTGTGATGTGAAATGCGATTGTGTGTTTTTATTCAATTTTTCTTTGTAAGCATGTATTTCTGGGTTGTTGCCCTTGGTTATGCTGATTGGTAGCAGTTTTCCTGCATATGGGAACAAATGTAACACACTGAATATACCGCAGCATATTGTACTTATATTTAAGCATAGCAATAAGAATAGGCACTGAAAAAAAATTAAATACTTTTTGAAGGTCGCCAAGTCTTTTATATTTGTACTAGTTTTATTTTTGAATGCAGTCTTTCAAAGTATCTCTCTAAATCCTCATATCTGTAAGCAATCCCAGCCCCAATATATTATTCAGTCCCAGTTAGGGATTTGAAAACTGGAATGAAATGATAGTGCACGTTTTTAATAGGGCTGTTAGCCAATTAAGGGACTTTTAGCTGCTTAGGGCACAATACTGTGCATGTTCAGACAGATAAATATCTGAAACTCTCAGCATTCCCCAGCATGGGGAATTAGGCTGGGAGTTGTAAGACTTTTTCTGACTAAATGTGCATAGAATTGTGCCCTTAATCTTCTCCATATTAATCAATGTAAGCATATTTGCCTATTAGCAAAACAATACAAGAGCCTTTTGGAGATAGGAACATAGAAAGCTGCCTTCTACTGAGTCAGACCATTGTCCATCTCAGGGAGGAGTTTTTCCAGTCCTACCTTGGGATAGTATGCATGGATGTATTTTACCACTGAGCCACAACCTCTCACCTGAGCTACCATAGGAAGTGCAAGATCACTTTCAGTTTAAGGTATTTGAGCCTGAGGGATAGTAAACAGGGTTTCAACGTGTGTGCCACCAACAACCTGAAAAAATAGAATAATCAGCCACACCAGGAAATAAACTTATTGAATAGTAATTGGTAAAAGCTGGCCATGGGATAAGGCCTTACCCCTATGAAAGCTTCCAGGTCTAGCTTACTGCCATTTACTACTGCCAATTTCCCTCCTTACTGTCAGACTCTTGCAGGGACAGACGAGCAGGCAGCCAGTTGGAAGGGACAGAGGTGAGTACATCTCCAGGCCAAAGTCAAGGTCCAGAACAACTTCTGGTGTTGGGCAACCTCTGGTGGGAGGCATGCTGTGGTGTGGGCGGGGGACAACATTACAACACTGGAACCCATCAGGGCTGCATCACACCCCCACCACCAAATTTGCCACCACTGCTGAAGTTCTGATACAGTGTCAGCAGCAAAAATTGCAGTGATTTTGCAGGGAAACAAGGCATATGAGGAGCATTCCCTTTCTTTTCAAGCATAAATGCATTTGGGATGCTTCTAGGACTGTGATTCTGTTTACAAATAAGCAGTGATGTAGTGGAATCAGGGCTCACAGGGACCCAGCCATGGCAATTTTTTGTTAAGCAGGGATGCTGCCATCATCTGCCATCCCCCTCAGAATTTTCTCTTCCCTCTGAGATTAGCTAGTTTTCACATTAGCTGGGGGTAAATGAATTTTTCCCAAAACAATATATTGTATAATATATTGCACAAAACTGGCCGTGGCAGGGGATGCATGCAGCCCACAAGCTATGTGTCAGCCACTCATGTGGACCAGAGCAACACAGAGGTGCCAGATGCAGATACATTGTCAAAGTCAGACAGATGGCCAAGTTCCAAAAGGAGATGGGTAAAGGGAAGGGATCTGTATGGCTGTGACTCGTTGCTCAGACTGAGAAACCAAGCATGAACCAACAGCTTATATATGGCCAGGCAGCCCCCTATTGACTCCCCAGATCACTGGGATAGAGAGCTGCACTACCTCTTGCTGGACATTATCCAGGTGGTGTTGCAGCCTAGCAAGAATCAGGCAAATGGTTCCCTAAGCCTAAGGAGGCCACTTGTGAATCATCAAAAAAGAAGAAATGCATCACCAAAACAGGACAAAAGAGGACACGGATTTGCATAACATTAACATATACTACGGTATACATATAGATGCAAATTTTAAAATAATTATTTGATCTAAATAGAAATACTGTACATCTCACCGTAGTGTGGAAAACTGACCAGCTGACCTGTGTGCTTTGCTCTGCCTGATGTCCAGGTGCTAACTGTCGATGGGCAACTTCAAGGCCCAGCTCCTCTTTCTGGTGGTTCTTTTTCTTTAGGCTAGGCAGACCTTCAAATTGAGGACACCTTCAAAACAGAGGACAGTCCTCAAACAGCCCTTCAAACAGAGGACTGGTGTCTGAAAAAGAGGACACATGGTCACCCTTGCCAGCCCTGGTAGTACAGGGATATCTGCTGTAGGGTTCTCAGTCTTAAATGAAAAGCTGGTCAGAGGAGATATCATAATTATCATCATAATTATGTTATGATGGCACAATATACAAAGGGCCTTCTCTCCTTCAGCTGCTTTCTGTTCCTGGAACTCTGCCCCTTCCCCCTAAAACCCTAATCCAGCTAGGGGGAATGCTTTTAGGCATAGCCACACTGGACTGCCTTGCAGAGGGCAGTGAGATTTGCTGTGGTGTGTTCATCAAGCTGCCAGCCTCCACTTATGCTTAGCCTGTAAAGAAAACTATTACTTAACACCTTAACCCAGAAATCCTGTGCATGTTTACTTGGAAGTAAGTCCTACTATTTTCAGGGGGCCTTATGATCAAGTAAGAGAGCAATCCTATTCATGTTTAGACAGAAAAACATCCTACAGCTCCCAGTATTCCCCAGCCAGCTTTTTTTCTCTCTAAACATGCATAGGATTGCACGCTAAGTGTCTTTAGGATTGCATCCCAAATCTCCAGTGAACCCTCCTTCCAAACCTGGGTAAATGTTGCATCCCTGGAATGTCTTACCCCTCAGGGAAGTGGGGAATGTCTAGCAAGATCATGAAAGACTTGCTCATCTTTTGCTTTTGACATTTATTTCTTTTCTTTTTTGCATTCTTAACAATCAGAATGAGTTTATCCCTTTGGTGTGTTTATGGTAGTAATGCTCTCTTCATTTGCTACATTTTATGGGATGGTTATGACTTTTTAATCTACTGTCACTGCAGGGTGGTTGGTTGGGGAACATCACAATTTGCTATAAAAAGAAATGTTACTCTCCTCTATGGAACCTTTCATGGACTGGTCCCTGAACCTCATCCCACTGGATGCTAGTACAGATGGCCTATGCTAACTATAAGGATTCAACTCTGAGTGCTGGAGCTGCTAAGAATTATACTGTCATGCCTTTTTATGAGGATTTATGATCTTATATTTCTCATTAGTGCTAACGGGAGTTACATGCATATTTTCCTATTTATGGAGCCGATAGTATACTGCTAGAAAGGAAGACGAGCAACTGCATTGCATCAGGGTGACATGTTAAAAGAATGCTTAGTTATTAGAATGAAGCTGTTTCACACTAGGAAGCAAATAAGTGTATATCTGCACTGCAAACGTCTATTACTTTTATATCACTTTAATTGCCAGGGCTCCCCCCCCCCCAAGAATCCTGAGGACTGTGACTTGGTGAAATACAAATATCTCTGTTTTAGAGATTCCTAGGCATGCCCCCCCCCCCAACTGTAATTCCCAGACAGCAAATGACTTTTAAACCAGTCTAGGGGCCAAGCTAAGCAAGACGCCATACACACAAGTAGCAATTGTACGAATGGCTTTTAAAAAAATAAAAAGCAGGTGCAGCAGGCCCAATCCAGATTGGGATCCTGGCAGGGGGTGGTTGTTGTTCAGTCGTTAAGTCGTGTCCGACTCTTCGTGACCCCATGGACCATAGCACGCCAGGCCTTCCTGTCCTGCGCTCTCTCCCGGAGTGTGCTCAAGTTCATATTCATTGCATCGGTGATGCTATCTAGCCATCTCATCCTCTGCCGTCCCCTTCTCCTTTTGCCTTCAATCTTTCCCAGCATCAGGGTCTTTTCCAGTGACTTTTCTCTTTGCATTAGGTGGCCAAAATACTTGAGCTTCAGCTTCAGTATCTGTCGTTCCAATGAGCAGTCAGGGTTGATTTCCTTTAGGATTGACTGGACCTCCTTGCAGTCCGGGGGACTCGTAAGAGTCTTCTCCAGCACCACAGTTCGAAAGCATCAATTCTTTGGCGCTCAGCCTTCCTTATAGTCCAGCTCTCACAGCCATACATTACTACTGGGAAAACCATAGCTTTGATTAGACGGACCTTTGTTGGCAAGGTGATGTCTCTGCTTCTTACTATGCTGTCTAGGTTTGCCATAGCTTTCCTCCCAAGGAGCAAGCGTCTTTTAATTTCATGGCTACAGTCACCGTCTGCGGTGATCTTGGAGCCCAAGAAAGTAAAATCTGTCACTGCTTCCATTTCTTCCCCTTCTATATGCCAGGAAGTGATGGGGCCAGATGCCATGATCTTCATTTTTTTTAATGTTGAGTTTCAAACCAGCTTTTGCACTCTCCACTTTCACCCTCAACAAGAGGCTCTTGAGATCCTCTTCGCTTTCTGCTATTAGGGTGGTATCATCTGTGTATCTGAGGTTGTTGATAGTTCTCCCGGCAATCTTAATTCCGACCTGTGATTCATCCAACCTGGCGTTTCTCATGATGTACTCTGCATATAAATTAAATAAGCAGGGCGACAATATACAGCCTTGTCATACTCCTTTCCCAATTTTGAACCACTCGGTTGTTCCATGTCCGGTTCTTGCTGTTGCTTCTTGACCCTCGTACAGGTTTCTCAGGAGACAGGTAAGGTGGTCTGGTACTCCCATCTCTTGAATTTGCCACAGTTTGTTGTGATCCACACAATCAAAGGCTTGAGCGTAGTCAATGAAGCAGAAATAGACGTTCTTCTGGAATTCTCTTGCTTTCTCCATGATCCAGCAAATGTTGGAGATTTGATCTCTAGTTCCTCTGCCTCTTTGAAACCCCGCTTGTACTTCCAGTAGTTCTCGGTTCACATGCTGCTGAAGCCTAGCTTGTAGGATTTTGAGCATCACCTTGGTGGCATGTGAAATGAGCACAATTGTGTGGTAGTTTGAACACTCTTTGGCATTGCCCTTCTTTGGAATTGGAATGTAAACTGACCTTTTCCAGTCTTGTGGCCACTGCTGAGTGTTCCAAATTTGTTGGCGTATTGAGTACAGCACTTTGACAGCATCATCTTTTAGGATTTTAAATAGCTCAGCTGGAATACCGTCATCTCCGCTAGCTTTGTTGTTAGTAATGCTTCCTAAGCCCCACTTGACTTCACTCTCGAGGATGTCCGGCTCAAGTTCAGTGACCGCACTATCATGGCTATCAGGAACATTCAGATCTTTCCTGTGTAGTTCTTCTGTGTATTCTTTCCACCTCTTCTTAATCTCATCTGCTTCTGTTAGGTCCCTGCCTTCTTTGTCCTTTATCATGCCCGTTTTTGCACAAAAGGTTCCCTTGATATCTCCGATTTTCTTGAAAAGATCTCTAGTCTTTCCCATTCTATGGTTTTCCTCGATTTCTTTGCATTGGCTTTAATACTTTAACCCACTGCCCGCCGTTCTGATGACACACACATGCCTGCTATTTGCTTTGGAAGAAAAGTTCCCATTTGCACCAATTGAAGCTTGTTCTTTTTTTGCGATGCAGTAGCAGGCATGGGGCCCCCAATCCAGATCAGGACCACAGGCAGGAGGCAAAAAGTTAATGTCCTCTTACCTCACCCATCATGGTCTGGATTGGGAGCCCTGTACCTGCTTTTTAATTTCTTATAGACCTAGGGCCAAATCTCATCTAGTCTGGCCCTAGGTCTATAGTGCAGATGCACCCTTAGTGGCATGCAGTGATATGTGTTTATCGTGGCATTATTCCCCCCCCCCCGCTAGAATGGCAGCTGGGTCCAGGGCTTTGGAAATACTGAAAACAGGGATGCTACAATAGGTTTGTCTGATCATGTTGACAGAGGATTGGAACCTTTCAGTTTATTGCAATGGAAAATATTAGGAGAGAGAGAAAAAAACTGGACATATCATCCTTCATAACAAATACAAATGAGAAGTCCATTGTGTCATTTGCTTAAAGGGTGCAACTGGATGTAACACAGGAGATCCATGATTGGGGTGTACTGCAGTAGTAATCATCATCATATCCACTGTGTAGGCCTTGAATTGGATCAGGAGTGTGGCACTGGGAAAAGCCACAATTGCTCCCAGCCACCTGTGGGATACCTGTAACTTTCCAGCCAAGAGCAGCTGCACAGGAATGCTGCACATCTTTTATTAATATAAGGAGGCTTTACTCACTATTGCCTCAACAAGCTAAACTTCCATTTTAGCCTGAGCCAGTACAAATCCACAGAAACGCAAAAGGGACACTAGAAACATGCAAAGCAGAAACTCTCCTATTGGCTGCTTATGCATATTACAACAGTGGGGGCATGGGTGGATCCAGAGGTAAGTGTTACCCACTGCCACACACACACACACACACACACAGTGCCCACAATCCATGTCCTGCCCACCCAGCCACCCATTCATTCAATTTGTATACTGCTCAACTGGCAGATGCCCTTGGAGGTGGTTTACAGTAATAAAACAAACAAAATAGTGAAAAAATAACAACCAAAACAATAAATATAATGATGAAAATAGTAAAATATTAAACTGTAAAAATATTAAATTATACAAAATATATAACAAATATTAAAACAACAATTTAATATACATATATTTTTAACACTACAGGACATCAGAATTCTGGATTTCCTGTGGTGCATTTCCTTTGGCCTTCAGTTATGCTGCAGCAATACCAGTAAATGCAAGCAAATGACAGGAAAAACACTTTTCAGGCAGTGCCAGGAACCTGGAGATAAGGATGAGTGAATATAAAACTTGGTGGATAATATTTATGTGTCTTAGAACATATAAAAGCTACCACAGTGTGGAAAGAGTTCAGATTATATATAATTTTTCATTTTATAGCAGCATTATTACTGGAGACAGGTTTATATTTGGCAGCAGCTGTTCTCCAAAATGTCACATTGACTGATGGTTGGAGCCAATGCAGAGTTTTGAGTAAACCCAAAGGGAATAATCTTCTTTATGTGTCCAGATAGGAATTACATGGTGCAGTAAGAGGGGATTTATTTATTGACTGATCGATAAAAATCCAAAATGTGAGATGTGATGGGAAATTTTATATTCCACTCTGCCTAGGTAGTGAACAAAAGGTTCTATGTTCATCACAAATCTTAGGGGAAAAAAACTCAGTTTTTTTTAGTGAGTTGGTGACTAGAGGGCATCTTTGCACTTATAATCGATATTTAAAAATTGACTATGCTTTCCGCTATGACCATTCCTACAATTCAAAATGTTGTGTTTCTTTTTGGCTGTAATTATACTACCATGCAAGTAAATGTTTTCATTAAATAATATCACTTTCCCACTCTAGTGCTCTGATCCAGCAAGTGAGATCCATGGCATATAAGCAGCCTTCTGCTCATCATTTGGATGTACATTCCCATCTGCATTGTGATAGTCCTCAGAGCCCTATTAAATTAGCTGGATGTGTTTTTTGACATGAATGGTGATGCCAGTTTGAGTCTGGAATCACCAGCTGTTACACATGAATACTTGTGCGTGGCTGGATCAGGGTCCACAAATATGGCGCAATTGAATATGGAAGAAGAAACCAGACAGTATTCCTGAAGGCCTTTGTAAAGCCCTTTTATACTCATGACACACCACATATTTGTCAGCCCTTCAAAGGTGACTAACAGGACAATCCTATGTACATCTTCTGGGAAATACATCCTGTGTAGTTCAATGGGACTCACTTCCAGGTAAGTGTGTATAGAATTGCAGCATAAATATTAAATCTGACCCATGAAGGTGGGGGAAAAAAAGAATGTTATTTAGCAGGGACAAGAACAGAAGGTAAAGAACAGAAACAAAGAATGGCACATTAAGGATGCAATCCTATGCATGTTTAGACAGAAAAAAGTCCTACAACTCCCAGCATTCCCCAGCCAGCATGTAGGAGTTGTAGGACTTTTTTCAGTCTAAACATGTATAGGATTGCGCCTTAAGAAGGGTAAAGGAGAAGCAAAGTTACAGGTTGCAGTACAGTAGGAACAGCAGTTTTTAATTATTTCAAAATATTATTTACACTGTATGCTGTTCCCCTGTCACATGTTGACCTCTCCTGCTCATTTCCTCAGGATCCCTGAAATTCTGAATGGCCACTCATGCAACAGGACTTTCTCCTCCCCTCCTCTTCCTGACAGTCTCCCCCTCCAAGGTTCCCCCAACCAATGGTTGCCTTCCTTTGTGTTTTCTTTTTTCTCCCCCTCCATAAACTTCTTTTTATACCTGGACATTTGGCTGCATTGGTTTTCAAAAGGGAATTTCTCACTCAAATCTTCCCCAGTATACATTGCTTACTTGGACTTCCAAAAGGTTTTGACAAAGTCCCTCACCAAAGACTCCTGAGTAAATTTAGCAGTCATGGAATGAGAGGAGAGGGACTCTTACGGATCAGTAACTTGTTAAAGAACAGAAAGCAAAGAATAGGAATAAATGTAAATAGTGGAGTCCCACAGGGGTCTGTATTGGGACCAATGCTTTTCAACTTGTTTATAAATGATCTGGAATTAGGAGTGAGCAGTGAAGTGGCCAAGTTTGCTGACAACATCGCATTATTTAGGGTGGTTGAAACAAAAAGGGATTGTGAGGAACTCCAGAAGGATTTCTCCAAGCTGGAAGAATGGGGATCCAAATGGCAAATGAGGTTCAATATGGCAAGTGTAAAGTGATGCATGTATGGCTGTGAGAGCTGGACTATAAGGAAGGCTGAGCGCCAAAGAATTGATGCTTTTGAACTGTGGTGCTGGAGAAGACTTTTACGAGTCCCCCGGACTGCAAGGAGGTCAAATCAGTCAATCCTAAAGGAAATCAACCCTGACTGCTCATTGGAACGACAGATACTGAAGCTGAAGCTCAATTATTTTGGCCACCTAATGCGAAGAGAAAACTCCCTGGAAAAGACCCTGATGCTGGGAAAGACTGAAGGCAAAAGCAGAAGGGGACGGCAGAGGATGAGATGGCTAGACAGCATCAGCGATGCAATGAATATGAACTTGAGCACACTCCGGGAGAGAGCGCAGGACAGGAAGGCCTGGCGTGCTATGGTCCATGGGGTCACGAAGAGTCGGACACGACTGAACGACTGAACAACAACAAAGTGATGCACATTGGGCAAAAATCCCAGCTTCAAGTATAAGCTGATGGGATCTGAGCTAGCGGTGAGTAACCAAGAAGAGATCTTGGGGTTGTGATGGACAGCTCAATGAAAATGTGAACCCAGTGTGTGGCTGCTGTGAAAAGGCAAACTTAGGGATGGTGGAGAATTTCTCCCCGAAACTTCAGGGGGCCAAGCGCCAACGTGTTCTGCCCCCCGAAGAAGTTTCGGGGAGAAATTCTCCGCACCCCCCCGCACCCCGCACCCCTCCCCCCGGGACGGGACTTACCTTTCCCGAATGTCCCTCCCGGCGGCGGGTCCCGGCGGCAGTTCGTCGGGTCTTCGTCAGGGGCGGGGGCGGCAGCCGGTCTTTCGACCGGCTGCCGCCGCCACCGCCATTCCAATAAAAGTAAAAAAAAACAAAACACCCCCTGATAGGCTACGTGACGATTAACGTAGCCTATCACGGCTAGATTTGCAAAGCCAGCCGTGATAGGCTACGTTAATCGTCACGTAGCCTATCACGGGTAACGTTAAAAAAAAAAGAAAAAAAGCGCGTACGGCTAATGGCGGCCCCCATAGGGAGCCGCCATTCACGTTCCTTATTTGGTCGCTGTCATCTACGTAAAGATTACGTAGACTACGGCGAAAATAAGGGCAACGCTATTTGCGTTGCCCTTATTTTCTCTGTAGTCTACTTAAAGATTTACGTAGACTACAGCGACCAAATAAGGAACGCGAATGGCGGCTCCCTATGGGGGCCGCCATTTGCGTACGCACTTTTTTTTTTTAAAGTCACCCGTGATAGGCTACGTGACGATTAACGTAGCCTATCACGGCTGACTTTGCAGATCTAGCCGTGATAGGCTACGTTAATCGTCACGTAGCCTATCACGGGGGCGTTTTTGTTTTTTTTTTACTTTTTATTTCGCGGCCGGGCGAGGCGAGGCGCCTCCTCCCCGGCCTGAATTTCGGCCGGGCGAGGCAGGAAGCCTCCCCCCCGGCCTGAATTTTGGCTGGGCGAGGCGGGAAGCCTCCCCCCCCCGGCCTGAACTTCGGGGGGAGAGCAGCAAAGTGCCTCCCCCCCACCGCAAAAAGCTGCGAGACCAGGTAAGTGGCTTTCGTGCACTCCTAGCAAACTCCAATAAACTGCCAACATCATCCTGCCCTTATACAAATCTATGGTGTGACCACACTTCAAATACTGTGTACAATTCTGGTCACTGCACCTAAAAAAATATATTGTAGAGCTGGAAAAGTTACAGAAAAGGGCAACTAAAATGATCAAAGGGCTGGAACAACTCCCCTTGAGGGAAGATTACAACAGCTGGGATTGTTTAGCTTGGAAAAAAGGTGATAAGGGGGAGACATGATAGAGGTGTACAAAATTATGCAAGGTGTGGAGAAAGTGGACAGGGAGAAATTTATCTCTCTCATAATACTAGAACCTGGGGTCATCCCATGAAGCTGATTGATGGGAGATTCGGGGCACATAAAAGGCACTATGTCTTCATACAGTGCATAGTTAAACTATGGAATTTACTACCACAAGACATGGTGATGGACACCAATTTGGATGGCCTTAAAAGGGGGTTAGACAAATTCTTGGAGGAGAAGGCTATCAATGGCTACTAGGCTTGATGGCTATATGCTACCTCCTGTATCAGAGGCAGTATGCCTATGTACACCAGTTGCTGGGGAACATGGGCAGGAGGTTGCTGTCGCACTGATGTATGTCCTGCTTCTGGCTTTCCCAGGTTCGGCAGCTGGTTGGCCACTGTGTGAACAGAATGCTGGACTACATGGACCCTTGGTTTGATCCAGCATGGCTCTTCTTATGTTCTTATTCTCACATGCAAGATTGCACAGTTGCTAAGCCACTCCTTGTTTTCTTAGGACATTTCATGAGGTTTCATTAAGTTCTTTTCTTCTGAGCTTGGGGCAAGTAAATGAAAGCCTTCATTTTATTTGCCCCCCTAGAGATGGGCTGAAGGGAGGGGTCCTTGACAGAAGGGTTTAGAAACTTCCCAAGCAGCTGGACAGACAAGGCTGTGTCAGGAGGCTTAATGTGACTGGTGACAGCCTATCATCACTCTATTTTTTGGAACCCTCGTAAAGAAGGGCACCCACCAGTAGGGAAAGTCTCCTCCTCCCCCAGATCCATAACAGCTTCGGAATATTGTCATGGCTTTGTGCGCTTCCTTGAGGGATCTGGTTGGCCATTGTAGGAAACAGGATGCTGGCCTACAGAGCTGGCCCTGCCTCCTTTTGCATTCAGCCCCGCCCACCACTGGAATGCAGTCCCCGAGAGCTTCTCTGAAATGGAATTTGGTCCTCTAGCTGAAAGAGGTTCAACATCCCTTGACTAGACAGATCTTTGGTCTGATCCAGCAACCTCTTACATTTTTATTAGTCCAAGAAGGGAAGACCCTTGCAGTCTCCCATGCCACATAATAAACTGCTTTTGAAATTCAGGGAAGTTTGAAAAGCAGTTTGTAATTTGACATGAAAGGCAATTGCTAAAAGGGGCGAGGATTCTACTGGAACCCCAATCTGGTGCCCTACAGCTGTTTTGGATTCAACACCCTTTAGGCCCAGGCAACATGGCCAATGGTAAGGAATGCTGGGAGTTGTAGTCCAAAACATCTGGAGGACACCAGGTTGGGGAAGGCTGAACTAGACTAACACAAGCTGCCTGAGTGAGTCTTAAGTAGCTCTCTGGATCCAGATCATAATAATTCAATATGGTACTTACACAAAACCAAATACGTTTCAGACATAAAAAGCAATATACTACAGATCCCTTCAGTATTCATGACCCAAATTTCTTTCCTTTTTAAAATTAGGTCCCCTGCTGTTTGTTTGGATGAATGGAAGCATAAGTAGTGAATTATAGCCTCTTTCTTTCTTAAGGAAGAGCAGACTATGTTTAATGTTTCTTATTCACTTTCAAATCAGAATGTGAAAAGTTCATTAGAAGAAGAAATACAAAGGGATTTATTTTGTTCCACCAACATTTCAATATCACTGAAGCTAATCTGAATGAAGAAAACAAGGAGAAGAAACTGAGCTATGGAAATCCACATTTGAAATTCTGCAGCTGGCAGGGAAAATGTAGCAGAAGAAAACATGAATCACACGTTTATAGCAGTGATGATGGAAGACCAAAAAACTGTATCAGTATTCCACAGAAACTCAAGGCTCATGCTGAGAGGAAGTTATGAAAGGGAAAATCAGGTGGGAAATCAAACTTGGAAATAATGTGAAACTTGCACTAAGGAATTTGCTGCCTTAAGCAACCATTTCAAAGTATCCCCTAAGGATACTGTAAAATTTCAATCAAGTTACAGAGAAATACTACTGCTGGCAGGCAATTGGGGTTTTCTGGTTCCTTGGATAATCATTTCAAGACAGTTTCCTTGTATGTTTTTATAGGAACAAATGAAAAGTAACAAAAGGCTCTCACTAGGATCTTTTCATTCTGTACTCATACCAGATTGATACTTTTTGATGATTTGTTTTATTTAAGGCATTTATATACAACCCTTCATAATATCTGTCCCAGGATGGTTTGTAAAGCAGTTAATACTAAATATTCAACAGCATGCTTAAATCAGTAAACAAATTGCACAATTTAATATCTGTTGCAACCGCAGAGTGAAAACATCAACTCCAGTGTTTGAAATAATAATAATGAAACAGCATCCTGATGAATGGGGTAATTCACTGAAGGGGAACTGATTAAATTTGGAGCAGGCTCTGGATGGGAATTGGGAAATTAATTGAGGGGTGACCCCCTGATTTGTCCTTGGCTTGCTTTTGGATTAGTGATCTGTAAATTCTTGAAACCCTATTTTGGTGCAGAAGTAGCCTTTTTTAGGGCTGTGTGTGAAAGGGTTCCTGAGGAAAAAACCCTAACAACCACTTTTGGGGGTGCATTTTTTCCACATCTGTTTACAGCCATGGATCAATTGTAATTGAGGAGGAGCTACTGTTTTCTGCTGATCTGGGGTGGGGGGTGAAAATAGAAGGATTTATTTTACTTGGGGTGGTTTTGACTGGAAATTAATTGGCTGGCTTTGCCTTCTGTGAAATGTAAATAAATCGTAGTTATTTTTAAATGTGCTTATAGAGGTGTATTAGTATATGCACCTTTCATGAATATTTGTGTCCTATGGGCCTGTGTTCCAAATCTTTTCAGTGGCCAGCAATGCCTCTGGTTGTTCCTAATTAAAAAAAAAAGGAGGCTGACAATCAGCCTACCTGTTTCTGCTGAGGGCTGAGAGCACAACCTACTGGGATATGGAAGATATAAACCTGGTTTGCACCAAATGACAGCCCATCGTGGGTGATCAGCCATGGTGGATTGGTGTGTTGTGCGAACCTGGCGCAGTTTCTGCAGGGTGGCTTATTTTTCACAAACAAGCCACCCTGAGAACCCATGGCTTGTTTGAGGTTTGTTGATACCCATGGTGGTTTGTTGTGTTGACAGAACCTGGCAGGGCAACTTTGTCATGGGTTGTCAGGAATGGCTACAGAGCTGCCCGACAACAGTGGTGAAAACTCCTGCTGCACCTCATGATCTTCCTAGTGCCACCGCCATCCTCCCTCATCCCTTCTCAGCACCTTTTGCCCCGTGCCCCTAAAAATCGTGAAGAAGGACACTGGAGAGTGTCTTGAATGTGTTGCAATTTTAGGGTTTTTTTTATTGGTCTTGTGCAAGTGTGTAGGAGTGAATGACAGCTGTCTTTACATTTGCACAATTATCGCCTCCGTTTACTGCTCTGCCTGACAGTTGCACAATTTTCTCCTTTGTGTTACTGCTCTGCTTGAGATTTGTATCAATTTCATTTCTGTGTTACTGCTCTGCTTGAGATTTGTGCAATTTTTGCCTCCGTGTTACTGCTGTGCCTTAATATTTGCTGAATTCATTGCCTTGCCTTGAGATTTGTACAATTTTCCCCTCCATGCTACTGCTTTGCATACATTTGTGTGTGTTTACCGATCCTGCTCACTGCTCTGTATCCCATATCTAGATGTGACAGGAGCAATGGAGGGAAGTGACAAGCAGAAAGGCAGGTGGGCGGGTGGAGCTGAAAGTGGCTGGCAGCTGGAGAAGAAGTGTTTTGGGGGCCGGGGTGCTTATTTCAGTGTAATGTGAAGCAGACTTTTTTTTGTGTGTAAAGTTGCTTCCTAGCTAGCAAGGGAAGCACCAAAGTGGAAGAGGGGAATATGGGATGCTTGGCTAAATACTGGAGAGGCAGATTTGTGCTCTTGTGCTCTTGAAAGTCCCCGAAAATAAGTACATAATTTCAAAAAAACTCGTGAATGCGTCACTGCATTCATAAGGGCTCGGAATTTTTTATTTTGGTGATCTGTTGTGGAGGGCAGGGTGGAAGAGGGAGAGGGGGCCGAAAGCTGCTAGCAGCTGGAGGAGAGAAGGTACTTTGCAGGCAGGTGTTCTTACTGGGCTAAATATGATGGGCTAAATATCAGAGAGGTGGTCTTGTGTGCAATTTGTGCACAAAGAGGTGGTCTTGAGTGCAGCCTTGTGCAATTGTGCACAAGAGTGCAATTCTCTGGGGGGAAAAGCCACCTCAAAAAGCAAGCTGGTGAACCCATTCCCGCATTCATTTGGCCCCTGAAAATTAATTCCATTTGGCAATCTGATATGGCGGGGGGGAGTTTCCATTTTGAGCCAGCAACCCCAGTGGGCCAGTTCCAGAAAAGGTGCTGATGTAAGGACTGAGGCAATGAGGAGTTCTGCCACAGAGGCAGCTGGGAAACGTGCTGGATCCGGCAGGAGCACTGAGGGAGGGGGGGACGAACAATGGCAAGCCCGATTGTTTGCGGGAGTACTGTGGGTTGTTCAGCGAACAACCACCCCATGGTGGCTTATTTGCAGGATGGCTTAGCATGACATGCGAACCTGCCCTTTGAGTAAGGTTTTACTTTACCTGTACAACTAGTAAAACCATGTTCTGTCATCTAACCAGTGTCATGAAAAGACAGTAACCCATGCTCCAATGAAGGTGGGGGATGGGGTTTATTTTATCTTTTTGCTATTGAGCCCATCCCTAGATTCATCAAGCCCTGACCATGACTTGCCAGGTTGCGTCCTGACTGTACCCCAGCTGTATTCCTCTAGCCCCATCCAGGGGGTCCACCTTTACAAAATTAAGAATGACAACCCTAATTTTGGGAAAGGTGATACAATGTACATTGTAGTCTTAGATCATGGGTGGGGAACCTGGGGCCCTCCAGATGTTGGACTCCAACTCCCATCAGCCCCTAGATAACATGGCCAATGGTAAGGGATGATGAGACACATAGTCCAATAACATCTGGAGGTGCACAGGTTTCCCACCCTTATCTTAGACAGAGCCCCTGCCCAGGAGCGCTGCTAGGTGGTGAAAAGATTTGGGGCCCAGGACCATGGGACACAAATTCGCATAAAATCTGCATATGCTAATTTATATTTATAAATTTATAAATAATAGGATTTATTTAAATTTCACAGGAGGCAAAGCCAGCCAATTAATTTCTCATCCAAATGATCACAAATATAATTAATTCTTCCATTAATTTTCACCTTGCCCTGATCATCCCAAACTAATTGATTTTTTCTTAAAGCTTTATTGCCATACATGGAAAAAAAAATTTTTTGTTGGTGGTGGGATGTTGCTGCATGTGAGAAAGAGAGAGTTAACTGTTCCCTTGCCAGCTGCAATCTGTCTTGAAAATTGCCCTTTGCATGGCTGAGGAAAAAAGACTTCCATTGGCACCAGTGGTCACTCAGAGCTCTGTGAAATAGATCTGGGGCCCTGGGAAATAGATTCAGGGGTAGGATCCCATGGGACCAGGCCTAGCAGTGCCCCTTCCCCTGCCCTTTAGCCACCAGCACAGATATATATTCATGGAATAGAAGTCCCATTCTTCCATCTTGCTTTCCTCATGCACAAACAGACAATGCAAATATTTTATAATAGCCAATTTCAAGGGTTGGCAAGGAGGAAAAAAAAAAGGTACATCAAAGCAGCAGGTTTGTGTTTGAGAAATGGGCCCAGGATGGGTGTCTACGCATGAACAGGTCTCTTGCTAAGCCTTGCATTAAGATAATTTTTTTCCAGAATGGTTTGTTGGTAATTTAGAATGCATCAAGGAGTTTTAGCTGGGAGCTGAAGATAACCACATGAGCCGTTCCGTCATCTTTCCTGCTAAGCCTGTACCGTTTTGGACAGAGTGTCAAGCTTTCAGATCACAAAAAAGCTAAATTGCCAGCCAAGCCTTGCTTCTTTTTGTGAAAGGCTGAATGGTGCGGGGGTGTTGGGGTGGGGGAGGGAATAGCAGCAAAGCATTTGGGTCTTTTGAAGATGCATTCTTCAAAACGTGTAAGGCATTCAGATATCACAGGAGATGTAAATGGCATTCCAGATGCAGATGAAAGGGGAGAAATTCATTTCCTGCTTTATTGCGTCTGTATTTTATTTTTTACAACAGATCCATTATCTGGACTGAAGATGGCTTGGCTTGCTCTCATTCTTTTTGTGCTAGCAGTAGTGGCTGTTCTCTCCAAATTATGTCAAGTTAAAAGAAACATGTTTGTAAGCAATAAAGGAGATAATACACAGGCACACCTGCACACACACACATGGTATGAGCCAGCCAAAAATGAAGCAAATTTGCATTTCACTGATTTAAATGGGAGAATATTTATTTATTGACTTGCATTTCTTGTATCCCACTTTTCAGGCATGTTTAGCTGCTGCTGAAGTCAATGGGACTTTAAGGTGCTTAATTTTAACTGGATTATGTTCCCTACAGTTGTTCATTGATTTGTTCATATGTTAAATTGAATTCAGAACATGGGCCCTGGCCTTTCAAAACTAGATATTTGTAACTTATAGTGTGTGGTTCATGTTACTTAGATTATGTAAAGAGCACCCTTGTTCACCCTTGTTCAGCTAAACTGGTGGTGGCGATGGATGTTTCCTAAATTGTTCAAACAACTTAGGTCAGGAGTAGGCAACCTGGAACCTGTGGACACCAATTTGCTCCCAGATGCCTTTCTTGGTGCCCACCAAGGTGTCCTATCCCTCCAACTTAAAAAAAACCCAAACCCAACCACTTTTCTTACTGGGAGAAACCATTTTCTTTCACTGGGATTGCTGTGAAATAGGTTTTTGTTGGTGCTGAAAACCGTGGGTTCAAAGGACTTATTTACTGTGTTGGAGTTCAGACCCCACATCTGTCTTCAGTCTTTGGGGCAGGTTACTTATCCTTCACCTCACCTCCCATGGCAGCCATTTTGTGGTGATGCTCAGGACAGTTTCTGAAATTGCCAAATGTGCCCATGGCCCACAAAGATTGCCTACCCCTGAATTAGGTGATGTTGTTAATTAAGGTGGCTACATAGAGAGAGTGGAAGTCCTAGGTAGTCTGAGGGTTCAGGTTTAGCTATTTCAGGACATGGACCAGTGGAGGCTGATGGCTCCAATTTCAGTGGGGTTGTGAATCCATTCTGGGTTTCAGTCAGAACCAGCCAGAACTCTAAATGAGCTATCCAAGGTGCTGAACAGAACTCTAAAGGAGCTATCCAAGGTGCTGAGCCTAGGTCAGCACCTTGGGTAGCTCCTTTAGAGTTCTGGCTGATTCTGGCTAAAACCCAGATTGGATTCACAGCCACATTGAAATTGGTGCCACCAGCCTCCTCTGACATGGACTCTTCTTGGACCAGATATAACTTGTTGTAAAGTTACATGCAGCATAACAGCAAATGTCTTATCAGAAGGACTAATAAGATGGAAGTTTGAGGTACAGGTTGAGGGTGAAGCCATGAGAAAGTACTCTACTGCAGGATAAAGCAGAAAGAACTTTCAGTTCAAGCAATAAGTTCAAAGTCAGCCTTATGGATGCATCTGAAAGATGCAGAACCAGAGAAAGCTTTGCTGTAGGGAGCAACATGGCTAACCCCCACCCCCCACCCACAACAACACACACAGGCATATAAAAGATATGCAGCAAGTTGGTAGTTTTCTGAACAAACTTGATTTGATCCGCCATATTGAAGAAATGTATATCCAGGCTTTGTTTTTAAAAAGCACTCAAGGTGGTTTACAAACAGGTTTAATTTGCACAGTAAAGGGACATGCAGAGATCCCTCTCCCACAATGACTTTCCCATTAATCTAATTGGAGGGCACCAATGCACACATGCAGTCATCTGGACACCTGGATCAATGTCCTCCATTGAAATTAATAGGGTCCAGAGGGGTTATGTATGTGCATCAAGCATGCATGGAACTCTGGATGAATGCAAAAGCATCTTGGCTGTAGTCTCTAAATACTTAGTAGATCCCAGTTAATCAACCAATAGGTATGGGGCAAATATGAAACCTGGGGATCCAAGAGAAAAACCCGAGTTTCCTTCATTCTGTGCTGGTATATTGCATAAGGAATAGAACATCTTGGATCGCTAAGCCTACATGCAGGGACAGGCAACTTGGTGCCCTCCAGATGTTTTGAATATAACTCCCATTAGATCCAGCCATCATGGCCAATGGCCAGGGATTATGGGAGTTGTAGTCCAAAACAACTGGAGGGCACCCGGTTGCCAACCCCTGCCTTAGAAAACACACACTCTAGAAAGAGATAGGTCTGGTTTGATGCTTCATTGCCCCTGACAAGATCAGCTTGTTCAACTGCTGAATAAGCTGTCAATCAGTAGAGGTGTTTCACAGCAGTGTTAAATGGGCTGGTAGTCCCAGTCCATCAAATAACACCACACGCCACAGGCACATTTGCATACCCAAGAAGAAAAAAACATATCACAGGTGCAGGTTCTAGCTTGCAGACAAAATCCCAAAATGGAATACACCATGACTAATACCTCTATTATGTTTGCCCCAGGTACACACGGGCAGAAAAATATGTCTGAAGTCCTTAGTTGGGAGCCACAGTAGAGAAGACGGTGATTAACTGTGCACATCTCCAGGCGGCTTGGGGAACTGTCACATGAGAGAGTCTGGAAGAATTAAGTGCAGTTTCTCCTTTCAAAGGTAACAAATTATCCAAATCCAATCAAGGCCCCAGTAATCAATGGAAGCGTGTACACTAGCTCTTGGTCTGACATGGGGATTAATTTAAAGTGCTCTTAGCTCACTTCCCATGAGAAAGAATACCAACAGAATGGAGTAAAAGTCCCATTAGCCAAAACTGATGTTGGAGAGGAATTGATCACTGGGGCTTCAACTGTAAGAGAAATGTGCTAAGCAGCCATTAGACTTAGGAACTTGTGGCTCTGTGCACCAAGGGTGCAGGACCTTAGGCCCCAGGGCCAAATTTGGTCCACCTGGTCTCCTAATCTGGCCCTCTGGGGTTCCCCAGACTGCCACAACTACTTCCCCTAGTCCCACCCCCTTTCACCTAACTACCTAACTATCTGGTGGTTTCCTGACCTTTATGCAGTTTTTCCCCCTCAGTCTAAAAATGCCTCTCCTAAGTCTTAGTTACTGGCAGTAAGAAGTTTAAGCTAAAAGATGCTGGTCTGTTTTTGTGTTTTGGCCCCACCCACCACTGGAATGCGGCCCCAAAGAGCGTCTCCCAAATGGAATTCAAGGGGTTCTGCACCCCTGCTATATGCTCCTACCTGCTGGGACTAAATTCCACTAAACTCCATGGGGCTAACTTCTCAGTATATACACATAGGATAGCACTGTGTGAAACATTTGCAAGGTTATATATACTTCATGGAGGCTAAGGCTGTCAGTGGCTGCTAGTCACAGTGGCTGAATATTAACTCCAGTATCAGAGGCAATCTGTCTCTCCCCAGTTGCTGGGGTACATGAGCAGGAGGGTGATATTGTGCTTACGTCCTGCTTGTAGGCTTCCTAAAGGCATTCGGTTGGCCACTGCGGAACAGAATGTTGGACTGGATAGGCCTTTGGTCTGATCCAGCAGGGCTCTTCTTTGTGTTCTTACTAGTAAAATCCTTGTTGTCGTGAGGGGTGGATTATATGAGGAAGGACAAGTGTATGTTACAAGGACCCCTGGGGAATGCAGTGCATCTCACTGCACTTGAATCTGTGTCAGTGAGAGCCAAGCTACCCACACAGCAGGCCACACATCACGATAAGCCACCATCGGTTAATTCAACAACCCATGGGTTGTTGCTCTATGGTTATCCAAGGGTTGTTTAACCCTCAAATAACCCATGACACCTGGTTCACACTATACGACAAGCTACAGTGTGACACACACACACACACCGCTTGCATATTGAAAATGGCAACTGGCACACAACTTGGAGCCCTACAGGTGAATTAACTCACAGTGGCTTATCATGACGTTTGAACCAGGCTACTGTCAAGGGTGAGAGGCAGATTTAGTGCCACTGTGATGTTGCCCTCAATTGAAACATTTGACACTTTCCCAATAAATGAATGGGGTCCATTTACATAGATAAGAGAAAGTAAAAGAGGTGCACTTGGGGACACCACTAAGGTGGGGGCTAAATCCATTTCCTACCCTTGCTGACCTTAGCCATTAATAATTTAGCTTGATCCTTATCTGTACAGCCCCTTTCTGTTTTGTGTTCATGCTAGAATGTGACAGAATATTAGGAAAGTGGGAAAGAATGTTGGGAACTGGTTTTCATTTCATCATCATCATCATCAAATAATGATGAACTTTGTTGGGTGACTGCCTGGTGGGTGGCAGCCAGACCAATGTCCCAAACTGCTCCAAAAAAGACAGTAATTCATGATGTTTTTTTTAAAAAAGAATCCTCCCAGAAAGAGTGGGACAAAGTACTATTATACCTTAGTGCTAGCAATGTCAGAGAAATCCACAACAGAATCAAATGAGTTCAGAATTCTATGAATCTGATCTGTGGATTCCACAACAGACCAGCTTTTCCCAAGTTGCACAGATTTGTGGACTTGCGAACCGTTTTTTAAACTTTCTGGAATTTTATGCAAATTTAGGTGTAGAAAAATACATAAAATAAAAAAAACACCAGCCAAAAATGTGCATTTCCCCCATAGGCTAAAGCATGAAAATGTGCATGGGGGCGGGGGGGAGATTTACACGTTTTGAGGGGGAAATGTGCACTTTCGAAAGTGCACAAATTCAGGAAATTTGAAAAAATCCTATTCTGTCAACGAGCTGACAACAGAACAAAAGGCACCTGATAATCTGCAAAACGTAGATGGAATGGATTTTACAAAATCCATACATGCCTACTTAGTGCTCAGGTTGGGGCTGGCTTCCCAACCCCTCATCTACAGTAGTTCTACAGCACGGCCTCCCAACCTTTTAGGGCCATTTGTAATTTTGAGGAGGTGTTGTGGACACTCTCACAAAATGGCTGCCATGGGGGGGCTTACCATTCATAAAATGGCTGCCATGGTGGACATAGCCAGTCGCAAAATGCTTATTTTCCAGAAGACAAACAGGTGAGACTAAAAGGAAAATAACTTGCCCAAGAAGAACTCAAGTACAAGGTGGAGGTGGAGGCTGAGCTTCATAACACACAGCCGTTCTCTTGAACCCAAACAGAGATGATGTTGGAGGGCAGCACCTGGTTTTACAGAATGTTGGCTGCCCAGCTAATTTTTTTTATTAAAAAAAAATCTTTAGAAATCAAATCGAATCAGGAGGGGCAGGGAGATTGGCAGGTGCCAAAAGAAGTATCTGTAGGCACATTGGGGTATCATAGACTCCATGTTAGAGACCCCAGTTCTATAGCACTGTCATGCTCAAGTCTGAGTCTAACTATGTAGCCCCAGCCCTAAACTCTTCAATACTGTGGGGGGAGGTGGGAGATGAAGCCCCATGCCCTGCACCATGTGCTTCACTCTCTGCCATTGAAACTGATGATCACTTTAGGATGTCAAGTCTAGGTCGACAAAAAAGATGTGTTACCTGGTTCATTCATTGGTTCCCAAAGACTATGGAAGAGATCCAACAACGTTGTTTGACTGCACATTTGAGTTTGGAGAACTTTCCAAGTGTATATTACACAGAATTGGCATTAAACAGCCCCCACATTCTCCAGCTTGGTGCCCTCCAGATATTCTGGGCTACAACTCCCATCAGCACTACCCATTGGACATGCTGACGGGGCTGATGAGGGCTGTAGTTCAAACTAACTGGAGGGCACTAGGTTGGGGAGTGCAAGGATTTCTGTGAGTCGGGCTTATCTGTGTGGGTTGCTTGGAGGCAATACCTGCATTTCACCAAAGAGTGCTAAATAGCCTATGATGTGTTTCTATGAGAGTTAAGATGGCCCAAGAAGGCTAGGTGATGGTCAGAGGAAATGCCTCATTTCGATTCCCCGGTCTAGCCAAGGGGAGGGGACAAAGTGTCTCTCTTTGAAAACAAAGACACAGAGAGCTAAGGTTTGGTCTCTGGAAGCTAACAACATTTTGTGCTGGCTATTTCCCTAGAGATCTGTTGTGGGACCAGTGGACCTGTTGGCCATCTGTTGGAGTATTTAAGCTATGTGCATCCACCTATGCTCATCCTGAATATTTGTAAATAAGCCAAATATCAGAAAGTTCCAATATAAGCCCCTAGTGACCTTGTTCCAAAGGAAACCAAGCCTGGGTAACCACTATGCCCCTAGAATGTCTCATTGCCCACAGAACTGGGGTGCACCACAATATATCGTTTGAGTGATTAGCTCACTGAGCAAAGTTCTGAATTAAATACAAAACCAAATTGACCTGAATATTTGGACAGACACCAATTAAACATTTAACGAAAGAAGCCAGGTACCTGAAAGCCGAAAGATGGGTGAAAATCAGTGTTGGATTTAGAGCCAATAGGCATGTGTTTTGTTCTCAGCAAACCTGCTGAGAACAAAAGCTTATCCTGCAGCAGAAAAAAAAGCCATACTTGCTCCTGTTGGTAGGTACATTTGTAGACACTCTTGTTCTTTATGTCAACTTTGAATGCTATCATGGCTTCTGGTTCAACTCCACTGCAATGACCTTGACCTCTGATTATTTCTGGCCTTAACTCACTGCACTGTCAGAAGGGATCAAACCAAATAGGGTTTCCAGGACATTCAATAACCTTCTCTGTGCTGATGGGAAGTATACCCCGGCGTGTCTCTACAAAGTATTGATATTACTGCAAAAGGCAAACCCTTTAATAAATCCTGCGTAATGTAGTTTCACTGAAGAATCCTTATCTTTTTTTTTTTTATATAGATTACTGTGAGCCAGAAAGTCTGAGCGGTAGCTTAAAATGGCAAAAGGAAAAAAAAACCAATTACGAAGTCAGGAGATGGGAAAGCAGTTTTTAACCTGTCTAGGCTTAGGCAACTCAACCTTCATTCAGTATATTACCGATAGCCTTGTCTTGTCAATTTCTTCAGGAGTTGCAAGCTTCTCAATAATTCCTTTCTACAACCCAGTAACTTGTGGCATTTCAATCTTAGCTGGGAGGGGGGAGAAGGAAAGCATCGATAGCTTCTTGTCTGGCTGAGCACTCTTGGGAACACAATTTATACTTGCAAGGTTTAAAGTGGGGGCTAACGTTGGAAGATGTATTTATGAGGCCATTATTTTCATCCCCCAGGAAGGAATCTGTCTCTCACTGCAATCCTTCGTCTTTGTAGCCCTTGCTTCATCACTGGGCTTATAATAGCATGGCTTGCTATTGTGTGTCTGAAGGCTCCTTTGATGGTAGAGATTTATGATAATCACAGGGAAGCATTGGAAAGAAAAGGGGAACAGTGCTGCTCCGTTCATTGTACACTGATGGTCCTCCTGCCCTGGTTTATTAATTTGACTGATAAGCTGCTTCTTTATCAAAATAGCTAGTTCCGACAACGTGGGCCTGTTTTCACTAGTCTGACACCATCACAGTGCTATTGATCTTCACAGAGCCAGTCCTGTTGAAAAGTAATGAAGCTAGAGGTTAGATCCAGACTTAGTCTTACTTAGAGTAGACTCATTGAAATCAACGAGACTGAAGTTAATCAGTGCATGGAGGTAAGGCAGGGAAGAGGGGTGGGTTTCACCACCTGCCAGCCCAACTACCTCATCCCGTAGTAAGAACCCATCCACCCAAAAAGTATCATATACATCACGGGTTCACAACTTGTAGCCCTTCAGATGTTTTGGCGCACAACTCTCATTATCCGTAGCCAGCATAGCTAATAGTGAGGGATCATGGGAGTCATAGGCCAAAACATCTGGAGGGTCACAAATTGCCCAGCCCTGGACTATACACCTACTTTATTTTGAATATAATTAAGGGGTAATGATGATTGATGAATGGGTGTAATTATCAGTTGAAAGGAAAACATTATCTTAAACCGGATCCATACGTTTGGGAAAATAATTGGGGGCAAATTAATTGAAGAGGAACTCAACTAACTGATTTCAGGTGATTTTAGGGATAGGTTGCAAATGAATTGAAGACATTATTTTATTTGGGGTGATTTGAGTGGGAAATGAGTTGGCTTGGCTTGCCTTCTGTGCAATTTAAATGAGCCATAATAATTATTTGCAAATTTGCATCCCATGGGCTTGTTCCCTGGATCTTTTAACTCCACAGCAATGACCTTGACCTCTGATTGCTTCTGGCCTTAACTCACTGCACTGTCAAAAGGGATCAAACTTTTAAGTGATTAGCAAGATCCCTGATTGAAGACTACCCCATTTTTTTTGCTTGTGCCATGAAGGGAGGAGCAAAGGAATTCCATGAGTGGGCAAATGGCCAAACAGTCATTTAGGAAGGCAGTCAACAGGGTCTCATATCTGTGAAATGAAGTGCAGAGGCTCATCTGACTCCAGATAGGATGAGAAAATGGCACTGTCTTATACTTTAGGGTATAATTTATAATAGGTATGCTCCTGGGCTTGTATGGTGTATAAAGACAAAGGAGCTGATGATTTAGTATGTCTTCAGCCCTATAAATGTCTGGTCTTATTTCCATCCAAATTGGTAAAGTACTTAATAAAAGTCTCTGGCGTGAGAATTCGGCTGTGATTTTTTTAAAAAATGCTCTTGCTTCTGTTATCCTGTTGTAGCAGCAGTACAACATAGAATCAAACTCAAGGCTCCAGGTTCTGCTGAAAAGAAACCCATTTCCCCTTGCTCTTTTGATGGGCCAGTTCCAGCCCCTGGCCAGAACAGCTGCTGCTATTGATTCTGCTCCTTGAATGACAAGAGAAAGTGACACAGAAATGTGACTCAAGCAGTGGATAATTTCTGAAAATACAATGGCAGGGCTACACACTGGTAGTTGCATTCTCTGATCTGCAAGTCATACCCCTTAATCCTAAATGTGGGAAGGTTGTGATATGGGTCATTTTCAAGCAAGTGATCTCTTCCCTAAGTGTATTCCATGGGATTCCTCCATCACATGGAGGCCTGTACCATACAACATTTTGAACATTTGCATTGGGGAATTCACACCCGTTATTCAGTCCCATCAAGGGATTATTGCATCCAGAAACTTCAAGTGATGATTGCATTATGTGAAAAAGCCATCACAGACCACTTGTTATCATGTCAAAAACACAACACTTTTTAACTGAAGTGTACACAATGAACCATGACTGTTGTCCTGTCAAGTGATAAGGCATCAACTGATGTACATACATGTGTGAATTAGCTCCCAGACAATTTGGCTGACAAAATATCTCTTTTCTCTTACTCCCAGGGCAGAGAAATTGAAAGAAAAGGAAGGAAGTGGGAAAATGGCAGGTCCTCTGTATATATGGGGTTGTCTCACTGGATTACAGTACCATCAATCATTACACCCAGTTATGTCAAGTGGGTTGGCTGCCACTCTACCTTTGACATTATCAACATGCATACACAAGCGACATGAGTACAAAAAGTATCCGGAGTGGAGTTGTGCCTCCCCTGAGAATGATCCATTAAGAAAGCCCCACTTCCCACTTTAAGAGAGACAAATTGGGTCCACCCATTCTGTCTGTGTTCAACTGTGGAACACAGTCTTGTGGGAAAGGACTGTGTTCGAACCCTGAAAGAGCAACACCTCCTAATGAACATGCAAAGGAGCCAATGTGTAGATTGGACTTCTGTCTGGGAGACCTGTAGCCAACCAACATGGCTGATTTAATGCAGAGGGAGAGCACGTCAGGGTCGTTTGTGACAGATGATGCTGTCGCCAATCTACAACCACCCTGCAGCTTCCCTCTGGAAAAGGCACATTTTCAGAAAGTCATTTTAGTGCGTGTTTTTTTCTTAAATGCAGCTCTGGAGTGGTTCTGCTGCAGTGTGCCCTGTCTCCCGCATTAAATCCTGGGTGTGCCTATTTCTGTGACCTGACTGTGACCTGGCAGTGACCTGGTCAAGGGGTGAGGCCGCCCCTCCCCCCATTCCCTCTTTTGGACACAGGCTTCTTCTGATTTAGCACTACTCTCCATTCACAAGCATTTACCCATTGAGAATTAGTAGTGTGTTTTTCCCATTGAGAAAATCAGAGCCACGCTGTTTCAAGCCTTCAGAATAGTGTACGTCCTCTTTTTCCCATTGAGAAAATCAGAGCTGCACTGTTTCAAGCCTTCACAGCAGTGCAATAGCTATCTAGCCTCTTTTTCCTATTCACGATAGGGTGGTTTCATTCACAGAGGGGAAGGAGAGGGGGTGGCCAGTATCAGGAGCCAGCAGCAGTGGTATTTCACAGTATCTGCCGCGATACACTGAAAACTAAAGAATACACCGAGGGGAAGGAGAGGGGGTGGTCAGTAGTGGGAGCATGGACAGGGTGGGGAACAAGCCTCTCTCACTCTCTGAGCAGCATCTCTGTGGTCGATGACGTTCACTTCAACTGGTGGGACTCTGCCCAGCCCCAAAGTAAGGTGGTTTAAAAGTGCTCTTGTGTGACTTGTGAAAGTGGGTTTTTAGGTGGTGTATACTCCGCTTTTCTTGCTTCGTGTGCCACTGATGGACGAAAGCTGATTTCATAATAATCTGGATATAAGCTGAAAATGCTTCTGCATGCGTTTCCATGTAGATCTGGTCCTGGCTTCTAATTTACGTTCAGCTATAAACTCACTTGGGCAAATCACTTTCAGGGGGATTTAAGTGCAGTTAAGTATTTTTAGACTTTGGTCTGATGCTCCTCTCCTCTTTAGATAGCAATGTCTACTGCTTGACTTACTTCAAAATGTGGTAAACCCACCTGGGAGCCCTCCTGCTTGTTCTATTCTGTGGGGCCCATCCTGTCTTGATGGCACACAAACCTCTTCATGCTTCGAAAGCACGCATGAAGGTATTGCAGGGTTGTGCATACTAGCCCCTTCCCCATCACTGTGCATACTAGCCATGCCCCCTGCTGGCTGGTCATTTGGCAGCCATGTGAAGGAGCTCTAAGTGTTTACTGAGGTACACATGTAGGGTTGCTCCACACAAAGGGAATCCTGGGCCAATCAGAATTCCCCTCGCATGGAGGAGCTCTACATGCATATATCTGTACATGAGTAGGGCTGCTTCACTCAGCCACCTAATACACAGGTGATGTGCATGCCATCTTTGAGGGTGAGGCCAGTGGAGGCTGGTGGCTCTGATTTTGGTGGGGCTGTGATTCCATTCTGGGTTTCAGTGGGGATCAGGAGCTATCCAAGGTGCTGAACTCTATCCCCCAAATGGGTCCAGCACCTTGGACAGCTCCTTTAGAGTTCTGGCTGGTTCTGACTAAAACCCAGAATGGGATCACAGGCCTACCATAATCTGAGCCACCAACCTCCGCTTTGTGGGGCTAATGTGCGTGACCCCACAATCTGCTTTCAGCACATGGGGGAGCTGTGTGAACTCCCCTTTTCTCTCAGTTTTCTTTCCAGTCTGTAAAACAGAGACGATATTGGGCTTCCTAAAAGGACTATAGTAGATCCAAAGCATCTTGCATCTGCCTTCTAGCCAAGGCAGTGAAGATAATTAAGTTGCAGTGGATTGTAGTGAGGATGAGCAAGCAAGGATTATGAAGCAGTAGACATATTAAAAAAATACTGTAGGAAATAATGTATTTCCATTTCTCAGATGTAGATGTTTATTAATACATGGTGCTATACAATTTGCTGATTGCATAGTTACTGGGGCTCAAAGAATTGGTCCAAGGGTACATGTTGATGTTACACTGTAAAAATTAAAGATTACATTAAAATCAAGATTAAATTAAAATTGGAGCCAGTGTAATGTATTGGACTGGGAAGACCCAGATTCAAATTCCCACTCAGCCATGAGGCTCCCTGGGTGACCTTGGGGCAGTTGCTGTCTCTCAGTCTAAACTACCTTACAGGGTTGTTGTGAGGATAAAATGCGGGAGATAGATAATATATTAAGCAAATCTCAGTTAAAAGGCTGCCTGGAATCCCCATGTAAACCACTCCAAGCTTCCTATGATCTATTTGTGTAGTTATATTGCTGTGTGAGGGACAATCATGTGTAGCCTGAGAAAAATCTGAAAGTTCAGCCATGTTCTAGATCAATCTTCCCCAACCTGAGGCCTTCCAGATGCTTGGTATTACAACTCCCATCAGCCCTAGGCAGTATGGCCAATAATCAGGGATGATGGGAGTTATAGTACCAAACATCTGGAGGGTACCAGGTTGGGGAAAGCTGTTCTATACTGTGTCTACTTGGATGATATCCCAGTGATTTCATAGAGCTTTATTTTAAAGGTTTAAGAGTTATTTTTAACTAGGAAGCCCAATCACTGGCCATTCTAGATTTTTAGGCAAGTAACGGAGGCCCTTTCTCTGATCCGTGAACAGGAACCTTTCCACTGCAACAAATCAGCTCAGACAGGTAAACTAAACCTTAACCCCCTCCAGTGACATGGCTTTGACCATGTATCATTAAAATGGACAGATTTAAACCTGTGGGTCATGTATGCAAAGCATCTTGCATCTGCCTTCTAGCCAAGGCAGTGAGGATAATTAATGTGAAAATATGTTTCAGGAGCAGTTGGATGAAAAGAAAATACAAATCCATATTGTTCCTGGGCAGTAGGTCTGATCGATAAACTAATCTTTGAGTCTGTTAAACCTTCTGGGCCCCTGAAACAGTGGAGCACAAATCCATGCCACTGGTTCCCTCCCCCCGCCCCCTTATAATATAGTATCCCAGCCTGCATGTCAGTATCTTGCTGACAATGATTTTTGACAAGAGGTGAGCTCTCAGGAGGCATGAGGCTGGGTAGGATCTGCTAATGATCCCACTCCTGAGAAAATGTTTATTTGCTGCTGCTGTAATGTATATAGCAAGGACATCCAGTGTGGATGGTTCTTTTGCAGGAACAATATTACTTTTTATTGGGCTAGCATGTCAGGTGCTGTAACAAATGCCTTGGGCAGACACAAAGCCTATTCACATGTGCATGGGGTGGGTGGGTAGACTAACTACGGGGGGGGGGTAGCAGACCCATGACACACGGGCCTGTCGTATGACCGGGAAGCACGTGGCACAGCATGGTTCCACTTCCCCCCTCTTTGTAGTTCTTACAAGACTGGTTAGTGCGCCTCCCAATGTCCTCTGCGGCACAAATGGGCTCCCGGTGGTCGCTCCAGTGTCCCAAATGACCTTGCGATGATAGAGAAAGTCCGCGGTGTCTAGAGTATTGCCCGCAATGGCGGATGCTCTAACCAGCAGCCTCTATGGTCACGGCCTGGAAGTCCTCTGGAGCCTGTTTAAACCACTGGGGAACCTGCCAGATGACTTGGTAAGCCACCCTAGGGCCCCTTAACCCTTTTGCAGGGGGGTAGTTAGCAGGGGTAGCTTACTACCCACAGAAAATGTGGTTTTCTCTCCCCAAATGACATGCTAAGTCACTGCGGTTAGCAGAAATTCCACAACCATCACGGCTTAGTGTGAACAGGCCCAGAGGCAGGCAGCCATAGCCAGGTTGCAGTCAGGGGCCAGGTAGAGCAAACTAAAGCCAACTTGAGGGAATGCAACATATTTGGGAGTTTTATATAAGGCCCTCTGGTGTCACCTGACTCTAATGGCCTGGGATGTTGGAGCTCATGTAGGAGCAGGACATTTTGCTGCCTAAGGCAAAGAACAAGATCCCCCCTGCAGACACACACACACACACACACACACACACTCCTGTACAAAATCTGATTGGATTAGCAGATGAATCTTACTTCAACACTGGTGATAGCACAACATACTCCACTGTACCTGAGGGCAGCAGAGGAGATTAGAGAAGCACAGAGCAGGCTAACTTAGGGGATTCAGGGGGAGTGGTGCAAGGCTGCTGCCACCCTGGCATCTGTGGCCAGAGGTACTCACTTCACTCTGCTTAATGGGAAGGCTGGTCCTGTGTAGAAGCTGCCAGAAGTTCCCTCCTCTGAACAGCAGCTCTGGTAGTGCAGGGAGCCCGTGCCTCACCTGCAGGGCTTCAGGCAGCTTGAGACACCTGCTGCTGGACATATCAAGGAGTTAGAATGTGTGGAATCCAGCCTTTCCCAACTTGGTGCCCTCCAGATGTAGTGGACTAACATCGTCCCCAGCCAGCAACGCCATTGCTGGCTGGAGAGGAGGCGAGTTGTAGTTCAACATATCTGGAGGGCCCCAAGTTGGGAGAGGCTGATGTAATCTGTCAAATGTATTCACAGCCCACACTTTTAGCTCCCAAGAGTTCCCGATAATGATGATAATGATGATGATAATAATAATAAACAAATACAGTACTCAAAACATTAAAAATATGCAAGAACATAAAATTTACAAAAATACTGTCAAAATAGTAACATCAGCTCTATTCCACCATTAAAAAATAGAACAAATACACGAAGAACAGAAATTAATTAAGGGTGCGATCCTATGCATGTTTAGACAGAACAAAGTCCTACAACTCCCAATATTCTCCAGCCAGCTGTGCATGTTTCTGTCTAAACATGCATAGGATTGTGCCCTAAAATGCTTGGGCAACTAAGAAAGTCTTTGTCTGGCACCTAATAACATCAGCATAGGTACAAAGTTAGCTTCTCTGGGGGATGGGGAAAAACTCTCCAGTTGTCAACCACTGTACCTCAGATTGTGGGGGCACTGGAGGAGGCCCTGTGTTGCTTTTCTCAGTAAATGGGTGACCTGGTATGGGAAAGGGCTGTCCAAATTATCCAGGAAGGCTATTAGTGTAGCTACATCTCAGCTATAGACAAAGAAAGATTAGTTATGTCTAAAGAGTGTTCCACACTCAGATGGAGTAGCAGGAAGCTCACAAATCGTTGTTACTTACTAGACTATGTGTATGTTTTTAAAGTGAATATATGTGGCGTTTTGTTCCTATTGTTCCTGCTGCTTGCAGTCTTCATTTATTTTATATATATATATATATATATATATATATTCATAGAGGAATTACCCTTAGGTTCTCCCCACCCTCAACAAATTTCTGCTTCTATGACTATCACCTGCTGATCAGCTAACCAATTTGTTGAAGCAGTTGTATTCCTTAAAACAGTTTTTGTTGTTATTAGTAAGCCTGGGCATGAGCTGAACTGTTATTAATGTGTGTGGGGGGAAACCCAGCAGGTAACAAAAGGAATTTCTCCTCCATTAATCTGAGGGCATAATACACCATTCTGCTGTCTTCTGCAGACTTAATCACGTGGAAAGAGTAGAAAATGAAATGGATATAATCCTCCAAAGCAGACTTCAGAGAACACAAGACCAGTGTTGAGATAGCTTCATTAATTATCAGTTAAGTTTCCAGGGTCACCTCAAGATGTTGTTGCTAATTGTTAAAAATGTTAGTAGTCTGAGTTCAGGATACCTGAAAGAGTGCCTTGTCCCATAGAAGGCTCTCTGTACTCTGAGATCTTCTGGAGAAGCCCAGTTCCAGATAACTTTCCCATCAGAGGTTATATTGTTCTCTAGAAAGAACAAGGACCTTTCAGTGGTCACCCTCCTCCACTCACCATGGAGCTCCCTTACTGTTGTGCAAGCAGAGTGAAGCCACTGCCTCAGGCAATAGATGATGGGGGCAGTGCCAGAAACCTCTTGGTCATTTCTCCTGAGCCCCCCTCTGTTGGAGGACTGAGCTCTGCGTGCCATGCAGCCTGTCCTGTGTCCCTTAAACTAGCCTGCTGCCCTCAGGTGTAATGGAAGACACTATCCCATCACCAGTGTTCAAATAAGATCCAACTGCCAATCCAATTGGCTTCTGTGTGTGGAATCTTGTCCTTCACTTCAGGCAGCAAAATGTCTTGGGCCAGTCCTGCTGTACAGGTTTAGTCCCCCCAGGATTTTAGGAGGTTAGTTAAGGCCTTCCTCTTCAAGAAGGTGTTTGGGACATGAGGAATGACTAGTTCTGAGAAGGCAGCTGCTGTTAAAGTGAGTTGTTAATTGTAAATTCTAATGCTGTTTTATATGTGTTTTTTTGGTGGTGTCTTTTTTACTATTCTGTCACATTGTGAGCCACCCCAGAGGCCTTGAAGTGGAATGGTGTGGTAGAGATGCAAATAAAGTAAAATATAATAATACGTTTGGGATTCATAGCAGCATTACAGTCTATCACCTTGCTAAAATGGTAGAGGTTATCTTGAAATGCAATACATAATCCAAGGACACAAGCGCAGAATATAACAATAGATAACTTCAGCTACCCTCAGATAGCCTGGATAAATGTCAGTCCAGGTCACCACAGAGATAACATTTCTAGATCCTAGAAGTATTGTGACTCAAGACATTTAGAGGAAGCATGTGTTTCACATTCTACATAATGAGGTATCATGACGGACACTTGGATCACATCGGTTTTTAAAAAGAGTTTGGTAAATTCATGGAGAATAGATGTGCTGTTGACTGCTAGGCTTGATAGCTATGAGGCTCCATCTTCATGCTCAGAGACAGTATATCGCTTCCTACTAGACTCTAGGTTCTGCGCTGCTGTAGTAGAGGTTGAGGACTAACATCAGGGGGTATATGTTGCCCTGATTATTGAATTCCACCAGGGGCTGGAGGCAGACTAAGTCATGCTTAGAGCATACCCACTGAAATCAACAGGACAGGTTAGACTTACTTAAGTCCAATTAATTTCAAAGGGTCTACTCTAAGTATGAGCTACTCTGTGTCCAACCCATTGTCTTCTAGTTGGCAACTGAAAAGAGTACAGAATGGCAAGTTATACCCCTAATTCCAACTGCAGTTACTCAGACATAAATCCTATTGATTTCAGTGTGATTTATTTCCAAGCCAGTATACTTAAAATGGCAACTTTAGGCTAACTGTTGGCCTGAACAGCTATGATAATCCTGACTTCTTAAAAATGGTATTTTACCATTTATTTTATCACTTTTGTATCCTGCCCTTTCCCCAATCCTTATAGCACTTACTTGGGACTAAGTCCCATTGAACTCCATGGAACTTGCTTCCGACTGAACATGCACAAGATTGGGCTGTAAACCCAGCCTCCATCATGCTCTAGGCAAGTTATTACCAGTTACCAACCTGCCCTGGCTCTCTGGGATATTCCCTGCAAATCACACCAGGTGCCAGATGAGAAAAGTTGGAGTACAGTGAGGTCCCTGCTGTGACCTGTATTACAGTGAAATTAAATTTAATAGATACAAAAACATGAGGAGGAATAAACACAGGGAGGAATATGCTTTTGAAGCTGGAGTCATTTTTGATGTGGAAATATAAAATGTCAGACTCAGGGGAGATTGGTAATGTGCTGCACATTATATATAGTCATAGCTGTATCCGGTGAAGCATTACTTTTACAAGCAATGTAAAATGGGATGTGTCAGTCAGTTGGTTTTGCGACATTAGCCCCTCCACCCACAACTTACGCTGCCCTTAAGCCCCCATCTGTAACATGCTTGGCACAGATTCAAGTTTGCATCTGGTCCTCCCATATACCATAATGATGATATTGCTGAGAAACCAGTTGCATGCCTATTTTCTTAATGTCAGACTTGAAAAGTTATGCTGTGCCCTGTCAGCCTGATGTGGGATATAATTATAAACGTAGGTCATAAATAAATTATGCCCAACATTGCCATTTGGCTTTTAAAGCCACAGATTGCCAAGTGCCCTTCTAAATGTTTGATAACCACTGTCAACGTCTGTTGAAAAGAGGCAAAATAATTTATGGTGACCTTTCTTTGGGCAAGTTGAGATAAGCACCCAGATCCACATGCAAAAACAGCTTTCTGCATGGGTGTTGGTAGGCATGCTGCATACGGATTATGAAGTGCTGCATACAATCACCTTTTCGAATAGTCGGGGATATACAAATTAGCAGATATAAATCATTCTTATCACTAGGAGAAAGCCTCACAATTACAAAGAACCCAATGTTGATCTGTGCATTTTCAGAGTTGCTTAGATAAATTGTTTTGCTTGTTCCTCAGGAGCGAGATGCTCGCTCCCAAGCATGGGTCAGAACATGGATAAAAGTAGGGCTAGATAAATTTGTGCAGGAAAATTCCATCAAATGGTCAATACCAAGATGACCGACTTTTACAACTGTGGTCCAAATCACTCACACTAAAATCCCATTGACATTAACAGGGCTCTAATAACTCACAAATAACTTGTATTGCTATTGATGGGACATAAGCAGGACAAAGCTTTTCTAGGTTTGGGCCAATATTCCAAAAATCTCTGAATTGTTACAATCGTGTTTAAAAAACAATAAAAGGCATTCCTACTTCATAACTTGTAAAGCTGACTTGTTTCTTGTATGTTTCTTCTGAAGCATTTGGTATTCTGTCTTGGCCAGTCAAAGCCAGTGGTGTAGCAGTAGGCGCTCATCATGACAAGTCCCCACAGGCACACCCACAAAGAAAGTCCAAAAATGCAGGCAGCTGCATTGATCCGTATCAACAAACCAGTACTAGTTCTGGATGAATGAGAAATTCGATTCAGTTTGTTTTAGATCATGATTTACCCAGTTTGCACCTTCTGGACCAAACACAGACTTGGATGCAATCTGTGGTTGAAGTCCATACATTTTCGAGCTTGCAATATGATTCACGGACCAAAAAAATTTGTGTTCGACAGCATGCGTACATTTGAGAAACGCACATGAAAAAATGCATACTTTTGAACAATGCATACAAATATGCTTTAATCAATGGGTGAAGAATGCATACATTTCAAACACGCATGAAATTGATGTGTGTATTTGGGGGGAAATGCATGAAAATATGCACGGATTTTCATGTGAAAAGAAAAAAACAAAGCTTGCAATCTGATATGGACTCAAGTTGTAATGAGCTTTGATATGGGATTCAGAGAACTTCCCTGAGCTCGGGTTTTGCTGATTCACACATCCCTAGTTCTAGAAACTTTCATCTCCACCAGGAGCAGGTGTTTTCTAATGCTAATGAGTCTTAATTGCCCATTCCACACCAGGCCAACCCCAGAATTCTTTGCATTGCAACAGCGATAGCTGGAAACTATACACTGGGACTGGGGCCACATTAAGAGGAAAAAGAGTGAGTGGGAAGGCCGATGATATCAACATCCCTGCTACTTTGACCCTGTGAGCCCAGGCTCTACTACAATGTTGGTCAAAGCCAAGGCAAACCATTGGGGACTGACTGAAGTCACATCGAGGCACACAGGAGTGGCAAGTGGTCATAACCCATAAAGCGGGGTCCACAGTTAGAGCCAATGGCAGTTTGCTGTGGAGCCACCAGAGGGAGAAAGCAGAGAATGTTAAGACTCAGAATCAGCTTCCAGGCAATGTGTTTCCAGAGCATTCATAGGAGAATGCAATTGTGCCATAGGTAGCAGCACAAAGCCTCAAGCTCCCCCCACAGCCTGGATCCTAGCACTTGTGCTTAAATCTCTTCATCCATTGGCATCTCAGGCAAAGGAAAGCAGGTAGCGGGGTCATGGCCAATTGTCAAAGTGGCTTGTTGGATGCAGCCAATGGATCCTGGATCCACATCTGACAGCAGGGCTACTTCTACACTGGAGTCTATTGCCTGCTCATCTCTAGTCTTGACTTCAGAAAACATGGGAGCCCATGAGTTTTCTGACACCATGTTCTCTGGGACAGTGGCTGCAGCTATGAACCTAAGAACGTAAGAAGAGCCATGCTGGATCAGAACAAGGGTCCATCTCACCTGGCATTCTGTTCGCACAGTGGCCAACCAGCTGCCTGTGGGAAACCCACAAGTAGGACATGAGTGCAACTGGTATACAGAGGCATACTGCCTCTGATACTGGAGGTAGCAAATAGGCACATTATAGCATCCTTGTATGAGCTGATGCCTGGGTTGCTGCTCTTGGCCATTACATTTGGTGGTGCTGAGCACCATTGATTACAAAATCAACAATATGATGTTCTTCCAAAGGTTTATGGGTTTAGTGTCTTATGCTGGTCAACAAACATGGCTTAAATGGCTAGGAAATCCCAAAGAGTTTTAGCTTAGTGGCTTTGACTATGACATTCCTCACATTCTCAGGTCAACTTACATCTGCAATTAATTCTGAACTCCACCCTCGTCTGCAAGATGAGCATGCTCTTTTTTACATGGTCACATGTCCACCATGGAAAAAGAAGTAGCCAGGAACCTCTAGTTAACCAGAAGCTCTTTCCTCTGCTTTCAGCTCGGAAAGCAACACTGAAATTGAAATAAGCTGAGGGTTATGATCATGTAAGCCAGCCTTCCTCAACCTGGTGCCCTCCAGATGTGTTGGACTGCAACTCCCATCATTCTCAGCCAGCATGGTCATTAGTCATGAACTGCCCCCAGTCCAAAGACAGTTATAACTAACTTGTTCCATTGATTTCAGTGGGACTTAACCTTGTCTGGACTGAGGCCATGACCTTTTCTTTCTTACTGTCATTTCTATCGTACACTGTTTTTCTTATCTCTTTAGCTATATCCCAAATTTGTTAAAGAGCTTTATTATCAGGAAGCTAGGATTCAATTCAGCCTCTGAATATTTTTCATACTCCTTTCCCAGTATTGCATGATGTGGTCCAAGTTGGATGGTGTTCTTTATGTCACTTGGAGCCAACTCTGCTCTAGAGGAAAGCTGTTAATTCTCTCACAGAATCATCTGCATTATCTATGCTGATAGATTAAGGATGGCTGCTAAGAACGCACAAATAAGCCGAACTGCAAACATGTTTCTTTTTGGATGTAAGAAGGCTGATAATCTTAATTAAAAAACAGTTTATTATTAGAAAACAGCATGTTGCTTTAAGCAAAGGTTCTTGGGTTTTTCATTCATCTGTTCCTGATGATTGATTTGGTAACTGTCTCAGTGAAGAATGTTCTCAGTTTAAGTTTCTGTACATGTCTATCCACCCTGAAGGCAGAAGGGGAATATAGATTTTGCTCCAGATCCTCAGTTTATAGCATAAATTAACTTCCCTTTATTTTTGTGTTAAAAAGAATGTTTGGAACATCCAGTAACACAAAGCATGACAAGAGTGAAAAAACATAGTATCCTTGGAGAGTGTCAGGGTGGACACTGAGCCCATAGAATCCCAGAGTAGTTCTGATTCTGAGGTGGAGCAGCCGCTCCTGGGAGAGGAGCGTGCTCATCCTTCCCAGGGCCAACAGCTGGCAGAGATTCCTCCCACCACCATTCCTGACATAGATAGCGGTCCTGGGAGTGAGAGAGCGCGAGAAGAAGACTTGCTGGACGCGCAATGCTGACGCAGGGAGCGGCGCCAAATGGAGGGCGCGGAAAGGAGGCGTAGTGCCTGGTTGGCACGCAAACAACGGTTGCGCCCAGAGGATCCAAGGGAAAAGGGGAGGGACTCTCTCTAGCCCCTAAGTTGAGGGTCTGCCAGTGATTCTCCTTCAAACGGGGACCAACTGTTCCAACTTAGGGCATAGGTACTCTGCTGCTCATAGCTAGTCGCTGATAGTAGAGTTGTTAAGTTGTAAAAAAGGAATAAAGCTTTGAAAAGAATCCCTTTGTCTGTGTCTGGACTTGGCTACTGGATTAGACTGAAAGAGGCCGCCAAGGAGCCCCTGACAGAGAGATCCTTGGAGAGGATCCACTTGTGTGCTGGACCCTTGTCCTTCCTGGTTTATAAAAGTGCCCGGAGGGCAGGGAATTGGTTGAGTGGGTAAAGGGTAGTGGTGAACACCTCTTAGGTGTGATTTCATCTTGCCCAGAAGAGGCAGTAATAAGACCTCTGTTTAGAAAAATGCTCCCTGAATCTCACTGTAATGGATAATTTCTGGCTGCTCTCCAATACTTCATTCTTGGGCAAGGTGCTGGAATGTGTGGTGGCTCTTAACTCCAAGGATTTCTAGATGAGACAGATTATTTAGATCCATTTCAATCCGCCTTCAAGGCTGATTATGGGACAGAGACTGCTTTAGTTGCCTTGGCGGATGATCTATGCCAGGCTATGGACAGGGGGAGTGTGTATCCCTGTTGGTTCTGTTGGACCTCACGGTGGCTTTTGATACTTTTGACCATGGTATCCTTCTGAGGTATCTGTCTGAGATGGGACTGGGAGGCACTGTTATACGGTGGCTCTGGTTCTCTTGATATCAGAAAATGGTGTTGGGGGGGGATTCCTGTTCGACCCCCATCACTGTTGGCCTCTGGTGTCCCTCACTCAGGGTTCCATCTTGCCCTCAATGCTATTTAACATATACATGAAACCGCTGGTTGAGGTTGTCTGGAGTTTTGGGGTTTGGTGCCACCAGTATGCTAATGACATCCAACTTTCTCTCTCCTTTCCATCTAAATCCAAGGAAGTGGTTCTAGTTCTAAATCAGTGTCTGATGTTGGTAATGGACTGGATGAGGACGAACAAATTGAAGCTTAATCCAGAGGTGCTTCTGGTTTGTTAAAAGGCAGATCAGGGGATAGGGATTCAGCCTATGCTGGATGGGGTTACACTCCCCCTGAAGACTCATAGTTTGGGTGTACTCCTGAACTCGGCCCTGACCCTGGACTCCCAGGTTTTGGCAGTGGCCAGGAGTGTGTTTGCATAGCTGAGGCTAGGGGCCCAACTCTGCCTGTTCCTAGGGATGTCTAGCTACAGTCATGCATGCCTTAGTTACATCCTGTTTGAACTACTGTAATGCACTCTATGTGAGGCTGTTTTTGAAAACTGGAAACTTCAGCTGGTCTAGAATGCTGCAGCCAGTCTGTTGACCGGAGCAGGTTACAGGGAGCACACAACTCCCTTGATACAACAGCTTCAGGTTCTGTCTACAGGCACTTCAAAGTACTGGTTATGACCTATAAAGCTGTATGTGCCTTGGGATCAGCCTATCTGAAAGACTGCTTTCTCCCATATGAGCCTGCTCGGTTCCTCAGATCTTCTGGAGTGGCCCTTTTCTTGGTACTATGGCCATTGTACATTGCTCTGATAATCTCTTCCAGGGTAAAGAGTAAGACTTCCACTTTCCACTCCATTAGCCCATCAGTGCTGTGAATCTCTTGTGGAACAGAGGCGTGCAATTCGTTGCTGTATGTGAGACTGAAGTCAATGAGAGGTATTTCCATTTATGTTTTTACATGCAGGTCTTAAAGGGTTACAGTAAAATGCAGAACTAGCCCTATAAGACACAATCTTAAAAAAAAAACTCATTAGAGGAACCAAATGGATTGGTAATACCTGATAAATTGCAATCCTATTTTTGCACAAGCACAAGCCATTAGTATTCAGACTCATTATCTCTACTGCAACTTTTCCTTACTTCCCATTCATTACTGCTCCTGTGAACATAATGGAGCTGTTTGGGCAGAGCTGGGTCCTAAATTCATTCTGTGCTGACACATTATTTGTGGGTACAATTTCACCATAAATTACCAACAGCAGACAGAAATTGCAGAGCTAGGGCTTCAGACTCGCTTGTGCTAAATCCATCAGGAAGAACAGATTGTAAACTGCCCATTGCAAATATGATATGCAGCAATTTAGCATCCTGTTAATACTTCATAACATCAATGTCTTCCGTTTATATGGCTCCCCCCCCCCCAAGCTTTGGAAATTGCTTCTCTCATCGCTATATGCCATGCCCAGCAGTTGAGATTTAAGAAGTGTGAATGCTTATTTTTAAAAATGTTTTAGTCTAAATGGACATAGACATTAAAAAACATAGATAGGCAAGTCTGAAATTGTAGTTTGCACATTTTCAATTTTCTTATAAAAACAGTGGGGGGGAAATCACTGATCACCCGCATTCTTTATTTGGATGTCATGCACACGTTTTGGTACAGGGCACAGTTAAGACAGTTATTTTATATACACCTAAGGACTTTACGTACACACACAGTAGGATTTTTGATGGGTCCTTTTCTTGGAACAGCAGACTACCAAGCTATATCCTAAACTACTTTTGAATCAGTGTTGTCTCCAGGACTATGGAGACACTTGGGCAAGGTGCCTTCAGCAGGCGACTACCTGGAAGAGGCAGGTTGTTCAAACTGAGAATGCTTTCATGCTGCCTCTGACTTGCTTTGGTGCTTTATGCAAAGAAAGGAGATGGCAGTGGTGGAGCCCTTTGTCAGTCTTGGGGCCCTGGCAAATGCCCAGCCTTGCTAATTTCTCGAGCTGGCCCTATTTCAAACCCCACTACATTTCAAAACTGGTTTGCTCTACAGCACAGACAGAGTTGGTATACACTGTCCAGAACCCTGCTGGCTGTGTGGAGTTATGCATATCACTATCTAGATTGTGCTCATAGCCCTGTTGCTAAAGCTGGTATAGTGAAGTCCTATTAAATCTTGATAAAGGTGATTTTAAAGAGCGGAAATACATGCTGCCAGGTTGAACTTAAAAACTGGAACTACCTCTGAACACTGCATTTTTAGTATATCTCAAAGCGTGTGAAATAGAAGCTCTTAAGTAGATATGGCAAAAGGTGGGCATGCTCAACTTAACCCAACCATCAAAACCACCATTTCTCTGTGCCTTGTGTTTTATTTCTTTTAGGCTGCAATCCTATGCACACTTACTAGGGAATAGGCCCCACTGAACTTAATTCTGAATAGCCATGTATAGGATTGTTCTCTGAATTGCTTATATGTAGCCTTCTTTTTGTGCTCAGGTTTGATTTTATTTTACTGAAATAATATTGGCTTTCTGGAGCAGCCAAAAGTAATTAGATGTCACCTCTTACTTATTTTGAGACATCAAAAAATCTGTCCCATTGGGTTGTCATCAGACTAAATATATTTCCTTTCTTGCAGGTTGGCTCTTTCTAGGCTTTTTAAAATATTTGAATTCCACATTTATGTGCAAGTGTAATCAATACACCTAGGATCTATTTAGGATTGGAAAATGGTTATGCCAAGGCAGTTATGAAACACCATGAGCTCTGTCACTTAGAGTAGACCCACTTAAATGATTAACTTGCTTTCAATAGGCCTTTAAGTATGGCCAACTCTAGATCAAACTCCATATTTAGATAACTCCCTAACGAAGTGATTGTTTTCAGGTTCTCAGTAGCAGAAATAAATCTACTCTGTCCCCGCCTCCTTCACTACCTTTTTATCTAAATGACTTGACAGTTAGACTGGGGCAACTTCAAAGGAGGCTGAATTTTTTGACAGTGTCATATTAAGACATGCTGAGAGATTATTTTTAAGAAAAATCTCAAGTCCTTTTCTAGTTGTTATATTCCTTTGAGACCAATAGAGCAGACAGGGGTTGTCATCTGAATTCAAGTGGAAGGTCTCATGGATGATCCTACTACCAAGCGACTGTATAGCAAAAAAAGGGGGAAAAAAGCTTCTAAGAGTCATGCAAGCACCAAAAACGGCCTAATGGTGCAATCCAATACATATCTACTCAGAATTAGGCCCCATTACATTCGGCGGTACTTATTCTCAGGTAAGTGTGTATAGGATTTCTGCCTAGGAGGTCTAAGGTGTTTTGCCAAGCATTTTGGACACACTTGGAGTAGGGGTTGTTGTAGCACTTTCAGGTGTAGGGTGTATTTCCTTTTTGACAAGTTGGAGGAGTGATTTTATTTTTTTAACTTAAAAAAAGCAGCGAAGCTGCCATGCCACACAGTGGCTTGGCTGTGCTCAACAACCCAGCTGGCATTCTGCTTTAAAATTGGCCAGTATGTCCCTGGGAATGACACTATATGATGATGCAGTGTCACTCCCAGGGGCATTCTTGGGAATAAAAGATGACCCTCCATGGAACATTCTGGTCACATTTTAAAATGGAACAGCAGCCAGGCTGCCACTCAGAGCAACGGTTTAGCTTTCTAAAAAAAAGTTTTTAAAAGGTGGGGAAAAGAAAGGAAAAAATCCCAGCAACCTCACTGAACCATAAGCACAAGTACAGCGATTTCTGCTTGCCCACCAAAGAGTTGCCAATATTCTCCCTGCACCTTTGCAGGGGATGAATGGTCCCGTGAAGGGGGAAGAATTCTTAGCCCTTGTCTAAGGGCTTCTCCACATTTAGCGAAAATCTCGCAGCCTTACTGGAGCTTTGTCTTCCAGAATCGTCGCTTGTTTATCGATCAGCAAAATACACACGCTCTCCTCTGCCTTGTTTTTGCTGGTTCTCTCCCATATGTGTTGTTGATACTGCCAGCAGATGGCGCTGTTTTACTGTGTGATTTAGGTTTATTACTGCATTTAAAGTGACTTTTAAAATGGCTGATTATCCTTTGAAAACAACAGGAGAAGCATCAGAGGTTGTCGATGTCGTGAAAAGGACCTGTGAACTTCCATGAGTGATCAATCACGGGTGCATGAGGAATGCATCGTGTAGAGACGCTCTAAGGGCCATTGGGTGTTTGCACCCATCTCTCTGGACGAACAACATGGCAAGGGTAAGACCAGTCTGGCATCATCCATTAGCTCCAAATCCCAGTTGCCCTGGAGCTAGGGATGTACAGACTGTGTAAAATCCACTCCGTCTGTGTTTTGCGGATTGTCAGGCGCCTTTCATTCCATCATCTGCCCACAGATGGATGCAATTTTTTTCGTCATGCGGAAAAATACGTTAATATTTATGTAAATATTTACTTAAGTATTTACATAATTTATCTCAATACGTAATATTTAGTGTATTGTCAGCCATTCCATTGAACGTTTCCTCAGCAGAAACCTATGTATTTTTCTACGGATTTATATGTGTAAATTTCCGGAAAGTTAAAAAAATCATCCGAAAGTCCACGGACTCTGCATGGTCTGGAGGGGCGGTGTGCTCTGCAGTAGATTCCGCAGGTCAGATTCTTAGAAATCTGAGCTCATTTTAATCCGTCTCAAATTTCTCCAGCATCCCTCCCTGGAGCTGCAGAGCTGAACAGGGGAGTGGGGGGAGATTAAGAGCTGCCGAGTTATTTGTGGAACTGTGGAGTTCTGTATTTTTACCATTTACTGTAAGCCGCTTTGAGGATCTTTTGATCAAAAGGCAGAGTATAAATCTTCAAAATGAATCATTTTAACAGGTCTGCACAGCTTGTGACCCACCAAGCCAAATGCATTTCACCAGCCATGCATGGTGCTCTGCCAAACAGCTGGCCAGTCTGTTTCTTTTTGTAGCCCCAGGAAGGCAACAAGCAAAAGAACAGGTTAAATAAAGCTTCTGATAAAATGAGAGGTTTATTGAGCTCTGATTATACAAGGTTGGTAGGTTATGTTTGTCTGGCTGAGTCAAACATTTTACAGACTGGTTCTACAATGTGCCAAAGATTCTAATGGCATTTGGATTCACTATTGAAGCCTTTCTTTGGAAAGCTGCATGAGTTAAAGGGAGGTAGAAATCACAAACAGTATTGTTTCCAATTGTTTCCAAATTTCCAAAAGGTGGAAGACAACAGAAGAAGCCAATGTGGCTTCACAAAAAGCTTAGGGATGACCTGAAAACAAAAAAGGACACATATAGGAAGTGGAAAGAAGGCCAAGTAACAAAGGAAGAGTACAGGCAGATAGCACAGAATTGCAGGGATGGCGTCAGGAAGGCTAAAGCTGAGAATGAGCTGAGGTTAGCAAGGGATGTTAAAAACAACAAAAAGGCTTTCTTCAGCTACGTGCATAGTAAAAGGCAGAGGAAAGAAATGGTGGTTCAGCTATTAAATAAGGATGGCAAAATGATAACAGATGGCAAAGAAAAGGCAGAGGTGCTCAATTCCTACTTTGGCTCAGTCTTCTCCCAAAAGAGGGTCTATGACTCCCCTGGCAAAGGCGAAGTACAGGCTGAAGGGGCAGGATTGCAGCTTGAGATCGACAGGCATATGGTCAAGGAACACCTCATTACTTTGAATGAGTTCAAATCTCCAGGGCCAGATGAACTGCATCCTAGAGTCATAAAGGAACTGGCAGAAGAACTCTCAGAACCGCTGTCTATTCTCTTTGAGAAATCATGGAGGACGGGGAAGTGCCAGATGACTGGAGGAGGGCTAACGTTGTCCCTATCTTCAAAAAGGGTAAAAAGGAGGAACCTGGGAACTACAGACCAGTCAGTCTGACATCAATCCCTGGGAAAATTCTGGAGCAGATGATAAAGCAATCCATCTGGAAGCACCTTGACAACAATGCCGTGATTACTCGAAGCCAACATGGATTTGTCAAAAACAAGTCCTGCCAGACAAATCTGATCTCATTTTTTGATCAAGTAACCTCCCTTGTAGACCGTGGGAATGCTGTAGACATCATATACCTCGACTTCAGCAAAGCTTTCGACAAAGTGCCCCATCATATCCTGATGAGCAAACTAGCTCAAAGTGGGCTAGATGAAACAACGATCCGGTGGATCCACAGTTGGCTACAGAATCGGACTCAAAGAGTGCTTATCAATGGGACCTTCTCAAACTGGGGAGAGGTAACGAGTGGGGTACCGCAGGGCTCAGTCCTGGGCCCAGTGCTCTTCAACATTTTTATGAATGACTTGGAGGAGGAGGTGCAGGGAATGCTGATCAAATTTGCAGATGACACAAAATTGGGAGGGATAGCTAATACTTTGGAAGACAGAAACAAAATTCAAAGTGATCTGGATAGACTGGAGCGCTGGGCAGAAAACAACAGAATGACATTTAATAGGGACAAATGGCAAGTTCTGCACCTAGGAAAAAGAAACCAAATGCACAGTTACAAGATGGGGGATACGTGGCTCAACCACACTACAAGCGAGAAGGATCTTGGAATTGTTGTCGATCACAAGCTGAATATGAGCCAACAATGTGATGTGGCTGCAAAAAAGGCAAATGCTATTTTGAGCTGCATTCATAGAAGCATTGCTTCCAAATCCTGGGAAGTACTAGTTCCCCTCTACTCAGCACTGGTTAGGCCTCATCTGGAGTACTGTGTCCAGTTCTGGGCACCACACTTTAAGAAGGATGCAGACAAACTGGAGAGGGTTCAGAGGAGGGCAACAAAGATGATCAGGGGACTGGAAACAAAGCCCTATGAAGAGAGACTGAAAGAACTGGGCATGTTTAGCCTTGAGAAGAGAAGACTGAGGGGAGATATGATAGCACTCTTCAAGTACTTGAAAGGTTGTCACAGAGAAGGAGGCCAGGATCTCTTCTCGATCATCCCAGAGTGCAGGACACGGAATAATGGGCTCAAGTTACAGGAAGCCAGATTCCGGCTGAACATCAGGAAAAACTTCCTGACTGTAAGAGCAATACGACAATGGAACCAATTACAAGGGGAGGTGGTGGGCTCTCCCACACTGGAGGCCTTCAAGACGAGGCTGGACAGCCATTTGTCAGGGATGCTCTGACTTGGATTCCTGCATTGAGCAGGGGGTTGGACTCGATGGCCTTGTAGGCCCCTTCCAACCCTACTATTTTATGATTCTATGATTCTATGTTCTTATTACAATAAGAACAGCTTAATAATTTCATTTAAAACTATTCACCAGTTTCGGTGGGTGATCTATGCGACTTCAGGATAAGTAATGAAAATGTCTTTTTCCATATTTGTTTATGAACTGTCTGTGGTTTAGGCATGGTGGGCTTAATAAAAGACAGCCTTTATATCCGAATCAAATAAAACATAAAGAAAAGCAAGTGAGTACAATCTTCTTTATGAAATTTGTGATACTCACATACTAAACCTAAGCATGGCTTATCAAACATTTCCTGAAACTGATAGGGTTACTTAGAATGAGTAGCAAGAATTTCAATGCCTTGGGTATTAAATTATCCCTCCTCGCACATGAATTGGATCCTGTAGTTCCTGGGTCTGGTGGTTTACTCTGTGTGGCTTATTCCTATCCCCATCCTGCCTTATGCAAATATGAGTGGACATCTTTCTACCTATTCCATTGCTGATATCTTCCACTTATTCAATAGCTTTCCATTTCACACATATTTGACTAAATGGATTTTTGTTATGTTCCTTTGTTCTCCTCCTTCACAATCAACACACTCCAGGATACCAGACTTCAGGCTCACTACTTTATTAGCTAACGACTAGCTTCCTTACAAATGCAAATTCTAGGAAACTCTCAGACTACAATGAAAACAGCTACTCTGCACAATTACAAATATCAATAGAGTAGCTGAAGTGGAAGTTAGAGATGTTGCCAGCAGTCTGAACAAGAACTTCTCAGCCAGACTAGCTTGGGAAGGATGCCCCTCCAGTACGGTGGCTCCCTCCTGTGTAGGCTTTCAGGCATAGCCAACCTGATGGAGCATCTGAGCTCTGCCGCTAACTTTTCCCACTTCGCTCTGCAACAGACCCTAGCATCCTTCAAGTCATGCCCCTCACTCTCCTCCCTTGAAACCTGGGTTCTCATGGAGGAGGAAATGGGGGGCAATCAGGCTGAACCATCCATGTGCTGAGGTCTTGGGAAGAAGGCCTTGCCATATCTGAGCTCACCAGGGAGGGAGCCTCCCCCTGTTCTGGTTGTTCCCATTCTGAATCTGAGCTACTAAACATCTCCACATGCTCAGATTCATTCTTGACAGTTTCCATTGTTCAACTCATTCATACCTAAGATGTAGCCGAGTCAGGACCTTTGCTGGGATCACTTATTTATTCCCTCAGTACTTCCTGGCTTCCCTATATAGGCCAGTTCACATGAACAAAATAAGCCACAGTGACGCATTTCCATAATGACTGCCCAGATGTGCCTTGTTGAGTCATCTGAACCCGGGAAGCATGGCTTATTGAAAGCCTCACACGGGCGGTGATTATGGAAATCACGCCCAGCACGCGCCACGATTTAAACAGGCCACAGTGGTCATGGTGGGTTATTTAAATCTCAGTACATGCTGGCTGCAATTTCCATGTTGGCTTATTTTGATCACGCAAACCAGGTCACTGTGTCAAGCTCTCAATCCTTTCTCCGGCCCCTGCTGAACAGTCCATTCTACCTACTATAGCAGCAAAAACCTATCCACTGCTTGGAAGGTATCTTTTGGATTTATCGAGGAAGATCACTGGTTCCTACTCTGGCTTCAGGACCAAGCTAGATGATACATTAGCTGAGTGTATTAGCTGAGTATACACAGTGTATACTGAACCTTCTAGGGAGATCAGGTGGTTATTGATTGGAATCTGGGTTTGTGCAATCACATTTTCATATCTTTACTTTAAAAAACCCAACAATTACAGATTGAGACTATGGCACAGGGGAAGATTTTTCTGATTTGTTTTTAAAGACACAGTTTCTGCCATGTTGTTTTCCCAAAGAAAATGGTCTCTGTTCCCTGGATTTACTATTTGTCCTGGAAGGGAAGCTAATATTTGTGCCCATGCTAGCTTCCCTCTTGGGCAAGTAACAGCTTTGTGGGGGATTTAGTTGTTGTTGAGACTGTGGAACAATGGGAAAGGATTAAACCTCAGCCTCCCACACTGTGATTCTGATTTGGATTGGAGGCTGCTGCAGCTGTTGTTCTGTTTAAAATTAAAGATACAAAGATGTGACCACACATTCAATATATTGCCTAGCTTGGCCCTCAGACCATAAGAGGAAGGGGCAGTATTCAATCAGCACTTCCTCCTCCTGCCAATACGGGGGGGATAGGGAGGGGGAGTTGTAGCCCAGCATTCTTCAGGGTTATCATCACTGGTCAAATTGTTTCTGCCACTCTTCAGAATGTCTCACAAACATTTCTCTTTTCTTGTTATTTCTCTGCCCTTTTATACCAATCCTATTCTGCAGGGTTTTTTCCCCCTTTTCTGTGTCTGATTCATCTCTCTGCCCAGCATGGTGGTCATGCCCTCCAACTCCTTTTGGCTCGAGATGCAGCTGGAGAGAGCTGCCCTTCCCTGACAACAAGTTACACAGGCTCCTAGACAAGGTTCCTCCTTACAATGCCATAAACTGCTCCCTTAGATAGCCACCTGGCATTATCTAGTGTTAAGGCCAGCCCCAAGACTCCTGCATATTTGTAATAATCCATTCATGTTTCCCCCCTTGGTTTTAAACCCAAATAACATATTACAATGAAAGGGCATGGTGATGGTGATGGGGAAGAGGTAGATGCTATAATCTACTGGGATATTTTCTGGCAGAATCTGCATTAAAATGAATGGGAGTTGTGCAAGAACACTTCCTTGCACAGCTTCCATTAATTTCAAAGGGGTTTCCATTGCAGAAGAGCCTAATGCCACGTGTTGTAAACTGATACAGGCAATTCTGAATCTTCTAAATAGAAAAGGTGAGATCCAAGCTTTCATCAATAAGCAAAAATCTGGTTTTAGTATAAAATAAATTAAAAATTGCTAAATGACATATTTAGGATGAAAACTTAAGATGTGCGGATCCTTAAAAATGCATCAGAAATAAGCAAGGATTGTATTTCAGTATTATTTTAGTGGATTGCATCCTTCAGTATTAACAATGTAACAGATGCTACAAACAGAAGAGCAAACTGGGCATATGTTAGGAAGAACAGGAAAAATATTCTTCTCACAAACTATGGATGGAATTCACAATTATGCAGATAAATGGGAATTGTTAAATATTTAAATATACTTTAAAATTATGTGCATAAAAGTGATATGACTATAATCCTAATGATATCTTCAGTCCAGTACAGACATAAATATAAATTAGTGGTTAAGGATCTGGAGGTTAAGGAACAGGAGCACTTGTTTTGCATGCAGGTTCAACTCCAGCTTCTCTAGGAAGGCTTGGAAAAACTCCTTCCTGAAACTTTGGAGAGCTGCTGCAAGTCAGTGTTGACAATACTGGGCTAGATGGACCAATGAACTGACTCAGTACAGGGCAACTTCCTATGTTCCTAAGTCTGCTATAGGAGTCACTCTCCTTCCTCCCATCCCCTCTACCTAGGTTAACTGTTTTGTGCAACTGTCACGAACACAAGTTAAAATGAACCCAAAGATGCTCCTAAACTCACTTTGAGAATCCTGATGAGTTTAGGAGAGTCCTGGGATTTATTTTAACCTGGGCTGGCAATGGTGACAGATAATGCTGAACCTGGCTGGTGAGTGGTGGGATTGCAGAGGAAATTCATGTGTAAAAGGTGGGGTGAGGAAGGAACATATGTCCCTATGACATTTTTACATCTGCAGTGGGCCCGTCTTTGGCTATTTATCTCTGGCCACCATTGATGTCAGATCCATCCTTCTAAAAATTAAAATCACAGAAGTGGAAGAAGATATTCTGAAGTTTGGCAAATCCAGTGTTAATTTAATGGTTCATGATTTACAGCACAATCCTATAAATGTCTGCTCAGAAGTAAGTCCCACGTAACTGTGTATGTAGGACTGCAGCCTAAATAATTTAGTGCTGCATTGATGGTGTGTTTCAGGAATGTTATTTCCCAGATTGCTATACACTGACAAAACTACTTTTAAATGAGCTAGTTGATTTTAATACATAAACAATGCCAGCATATATAGCTTCACAAGGAGTAATATGAAACTAGGCATCAAATGGGAACAGTTTGCTCTGCATTTCATTTAGTAGCTTCTTTCTTACTCATTTCCCTGAAGGACAAAGCTTTACCCCACTACATGCATAATTTAAGTTTTTTGACAAAACCTGCAGTAAGGACTGCTTCAAATAAGCAATCTACTGTTTTAAATGATTCTCCTACCATCTCTTTAAAATATCCCCCCAAAGCTTACAACATATTCCTGCACAACCTTTAGTTAAAAGATCACCTCTATTAAGGCAATCCATTTTCATCACTCTTTCCAGTTGTTCTCTCATAGGATTAACTCTGTGCATTCTGCCCTGGATGAGCTCATAAAAACCAAAGAGGATTATTTCCCAGAATATGGCTAATGTTGTTGCAAAATCTTGCTTGTAAGTCTTTCATGCGCAACATTTTAACAAAATGACAGATCATTATTCAAACAGATTAATGGGAGGCAAAATAGTATACGGATGCTTGCAAGTAAGTTTATTTTTCCTGATGGCCTCTTTTAAACTGAAGATAGGATTTCTACCATAAATCATGCATTGCTTTGGCAAAATACTCATTTAAGGGTGCAGTCCTATGGGGACAGTCATCCGCCTCCAAATTCGGAGGTGGATGACTTATCCAATGCAGGGTGGGCGGAGTGTGGACGGAATCTTCTCCACGCTCCAGCCACCCTGCATTTGCAGCTAGACTGCTGATTTTGGCTGTCTAACCAGGGTGCCTTGGGGGGGGGCACATAAGAAGCATCATAACGGCACTTCCACAGTCCCCACCCCACACCCAGGAACTTCTCCTTTTTGGCCACTCTGCACTGCTCTTCCAAGCGTGGAGATGGGAACAACCGTTGTCTCCTACGAGGTGGCAGGGGAAGGAGAGTTGGATTTCTGGGAACCGAAAAATCCTATGGCTGTCTAGACGCTGTCTAGCGGCTATAGGATTGTGCCCTAAGGCACATGACAGCAGCACCACACTTCAGGCAGCAAACACTGTGCCTATGCTGGTGTTACACCCATGTTTCCCACAGCAAAACCCTGAAGTTGGCAGCAACAGTGGAGGTGCATGTGGGAAACAGGTGGACTGCACTGCTTGGCAGCCACTTACCTATCACCAATTACTGCTGTTGTAAATGGTCACTGTGCTTATTTTGTATAATTGAATGGTCACGGACTGTATTCCCCACCTACCCTGGCGACCAAGTGTGTATATATACCTGCCAACTAAGGATAACACTTCACCTATCTGAAGAAGTGGACTCTAGTCCATAAAATCTTATGCCACAATAAAAGTCTTGCTTTTGCGGCAACAAATGATCATGGTTACCCTTCTAAAAACACTCGCATATTGGAAAGTGCCATTAGGGGGAAGCAGCAGTAGAGTCTGGACCAGACTAGACCATCACGGTGCGCTTGCATAGACCAGCATGCATGAGCACAAACAGATGACATCATTGATTTGTGCTGGTCTCTGAGGTAAATTAGATGACTTTTCCTGCTTATGAGGTTATGACTTTGTGTCTATGAAAGAAACACTGTCATTAGTTCATGATACTGTTAGGGCAAGGAAATTTCTCTGTTATATTTAACCTAAGTGAAAGTATTTCTTTATTTTATTTTATTACATTTATATCCCACCTTTCTTCCATTGTGGAACTCAAGGTGGCTACATGTGGTTCCCAGGTGGTTTCCCCTCCAAGCACTGACCAGACCCAGACATGCTTAGCTTCAGCAAGGTGGCTGCCTCAGGTGCCTTCAGACCATGTCTTGGGGCATGGTCTTAGAACTGGTCTAAAAATGAGAAAAGTGCTGTTGAAGTTAATTTAAGAAATAAGGAGAAGATCCAGTCCCCTGCTGTATCCTTCCTTCTCTCACCTGCATGTGTACATTTCCACACCCAGGGAACAGCCATATCACTTTATAAGTCTGTTTTTCTGATAGTCTAGCCTTACTGGTTGCCCATTCCTCAGACTTGGAGCAAAAAGAAAATTATGTGCCTAATGCATTACACTGCTTTTGCAGCAAGGGATTTATTTCTGGCATTGCAGGCAAATAGGCCACTGCAAATGTTTCAAAATGGGATGCCAGTTACTTAGTACAGCAATGCTCAAAGTAAATTTCAGCCAATAAAACCTAAATAGACATGTTTTACCTTAATGCAAAGAATATGAACTTTTCCCCTATAATAGAATAATGTGTTTAAATAGTTAACTAAATATAAACGTGTTATTCAGTACTGCATGTGCAAAATTGCATTTAGTGTCCCTTAAAAGGCTCTTTGATAGCCTAATGGCTTTGAACATATTTTTAAATTTCACATATTTTTTTCACATAAATTTCACATAAATTTCAAGAGAGTAGGCTGATGGTAGGTGGTCACTGTTGTGTTTTCAAACAATTCATCTGGATGTGAGAGACCTGAAGAACCGGAAGCAATAACTGAAAAGCATCCTGGATGTAAGTGGTGCTGTTACAGCCCTGATGAGGAAAGAAAATGTGTTAACAACATATTGTGTAGTGTATTTTATTTACTCTTTAGTCTCACTTACCTTGAAATCAATGGAGTCTGCTTCCAAGTGAGGGGCAGCACTATGCATTATGATTGCCTCAGAAAACCCTAATATGCTGATGCCATTCAAAGATGCACATGTGACTGGACAATCTGATTTGGTACAAAATTCCCAGACCCATGTACACAGGTGTTTAAATATGTATGTACATGTGTATATGGCTTCCACACATTACATATTCGATGAAAGAAACACGGGTGTTTACTGCAACGTCTTGAATAATTAATGACAACTATGTTCATAAAGACGAGCGAGTTATATGACTCGGTATGCTAATGTAACCGCAATCATAATATCTTAGCATTCATACAGTGCTTTTGAGTGCTCGAAGCGCTTCATATTATTTTCTTGCAATCCTTACAGCAATCCTATAAGGTAGGTCAGCATTAATATATCTGTACTGCAGGAGGGGAGGGGCTGAGGCTAAGTGAGAATGGCTTGCCTAAGGCCATGTAGCGACTCCATATTAAAAGCAAGATTCAAACCATGACTTCCTGATTTGTTGTTCAGCCTCTTTGGGTTAATGGCTGAAACTCTCAACGTGCTATTCTTCTTCAAAAAGCAGCAAAAAGGTCCTTGCAGCACAATCCTATGCATGTTTCCTCAGACGTCCCACTGTCTTCAATGGCACTTATTTCCAGGGAAGTGAGTAGGGGTTGCACTGTCAGTGTGTTATAAAAAGTGTGTCGCCTCTGTTTCTCACCATACAATCTACTGAGAACTTTTCCTATGCAAAAACTCCATTGAAATTAATGGGATGTCCTCAACCATGACAGAAAGGCAAGTATAGTTAATAAGTGGAGTCATACATAAACTTAAAATAATTGTTCATATTTTTAAAAATTGAGAGTTTATGAGTAGTGGGAACATAACTAAAGATCAGGATCTACTTCTAGGCATTGTAAGCAAAGCAAAGTAACTGCAAATCATTTGCCCAGCTCTTTTCAAAATAGTATGGTAAGGGGAAGTTTTTCACTTCTTCCTTAAAAATGTCATTTAAAAGCTGTATAAAACATAGCAAGACTGCTGTTTGTAAGCTCTTGCACATGACTGATAAACACATGAAATGATGTTGTTTATGAAACGGCACGGAATTACAATGACAGAACTGTTACATTTTATGGCTCTTCATGGGGAAATAAATGCACATGCAGCTTCATTTTAAAATGACATCAAAGTAGTTCATTATGTAAAGGAATTGTAAGCTTACCTCTAATAGTACACTATTGACCATTGGGTTGAGAACTTCGGCTTTTTTGTCACTCTGCCCAAATGAAAACATGGACAAGTTTTAATACTAGGACACGACTGAGAAAATGTAATAAAATATTTATTTGCTTTAGTAATATCCTAATTCTGGAGTACTGACATCTTAAAGGTACTGGCTTCATGTATCAATAAAACACACATATGTTCAATACCAAATATAAAATGTGATTTTCATTAGTACTGAAGATGTGACAGTGTTAGAATTTTACAGAAAGGATCATTTTCTTAAATTGGACAAATTACCCTACAGATTTCCTGAAGACACCAGAGGATTTAGACTTGCTAAAATCCAGTTGAAATCCGTTGATTTCAACAGGGCTTAGACACAAGTTAGGGTGCAATCCCATGGTTCCTGGAGGATTTTCCGGACTTCCCCTCCTGAAGCCGTAGACACTGCTATGACTCTGGGAGGGGGCCTCCAAGATCTGATCCCTCCCCCTGCCCCTTCACAGCACCGTGGAATGAATCACAGAGCCTACTTTCAGAGGTTGCAAAAGCAGCCTCAGAGGACCTTGTAGAGGTCAAAAAGGGGGTGTTCTGGTGGGCGGGAAGAAGAGGGAAATGGCTGAGATATGCAAAATCCTATGGCCTCTCCAGACCAGGCCCCATCTCTGGCATCATAGCTACTCTAGACAAGCTCAGAGGCTTATCTGGGGGAAAATGTGGAGAGCCAATGTGGAGTAATGGTTAGAGCCTGGGACTGAGACTCGGGAGATCTGGGTTCCAGTCCCCACCTGGCCATGAAGCTCACTGGGTGACTTTGGGCCAGTCACTGACTCTCAGCCTAACCTATCTCCACAGGGTTGTTATGAAGAGAAAATGGAGAGGAGAAGGAGGATTATGTAAGCCACCTTGGGTTCCTTGTAGGAAAAAAAGGTGGGATATAATAAATACATAAATAAATAAAATGTATGTACAAAAAGGAGGATGGCGAGCTGAGAATGGCTTCTGTTGCTCCTCCTGCTCTGCTGGCAGCAGCCCAGCAGGTAACTGGATACTCAGAAGCCTCCAAGATCAGGGACTTCCATGTAATGGGTGGCAACCCGTTACGGTTGTGCCCTTATACACAAGGTGTGATGGGAAATGGAGTCATATCTGGAGAGCCATAGGTTCCCAACCCTCCCTGAAATGATTCGTTTACAGTTTGCTGGCCCTTATGTCTGGAACTCTCTTCTAGGACTCTACATAACACCGCTTGTCTTTTCCATGAAGGCTTCGGCATAATCCCTCAGTTCTTCTATTCTCATGAAAGTAAGTTTAAGTACATGTGACTGAACTGAACACATATTCTTCCCTTTTGCCTTCTCTTCTATCCTCCTCCCAAAGTCAAAATTTAAATTGTAAGCTCCTTGGGGCTAGAGATGAGAAGGCCTGTAAAAAAGGAAAAATTTGGGGGGAAAACCATTTTTTCCCGAGGGCCGTTTTTGTTTTCAAAAAATTGGAAAAATTGAAGATCTTTGGATTATGAAATATTTTCTTTTAGAATGATGAATAAAATATTTAAGACAAAGTGTTTATATACTGCTACCCAGTCTTTACTCTTCCCACAATGATTTCTACAAACTATGTAATAAAACTTTTATAGAAAGATTAGAGATGTAAAATAATGGAAATATTGAAGCCATTTCTAGAAATAATGGAGCCATGGAGGATTTAAAAAAAATCTTCTTTGTAAGATTCCCAGCATAGTTATTTCTTTCATTCCTTATTAACATTATTGATTTAATGTATATTTTACTGATAAACATTTTGGGATGTTCCAAGTCAGGCTCAGTTTCCCAATACATGAGTATAGTCACCATATCATAATATGGAAGAAAATGTGTACTCTTGATAGTTTGGGTTTTTGTTCTATAGTCTTGTGTTTCTGGGCTTGTTCTGGTTAGATGCTGTTGTTGTTCAGTCATTAAGTCATGTCCGACTCTTTGTGACCTAGCAGCCAATTAATGTAGTTCCAATCTAAAACCCACATTTGAAAAAAAACACTGTAGGTTATCCCACCAATGTTTCTCTGTAAAAAATTAATTTTGAGGTTTGAGTCTATGAAACTCAATGCCACAGTATTTAATAAAGTTCCCCATTATACCTCACCACCAGGGAATGCTGCTTCGGCTATAAAAACTTTAACTGCTACCACTAGAATAAACCCTCTCTATCTAAAAGAAACTATCAACCTATATCATTAATTAATGTAGATATCAAAATATTAAGTGCAATTTTGGCCGATAGATTGCAGAAAGTTATTACAGCACTGGTTCAACCACACCAGGTGAGATTTATTAAAAATAGACAGGGGTCTGATAATCTCAGATTGGTTGTCGATCTGGTCACTTTAAATTCTGAAAGAACTGACCAGGTGGCCATCATTTCTTTGAATGCAGAAAAGGCCTTTGACAAAATCCATTGCATATTTATTTTTACCACACTGATTAATTTTGGTTTTCCTAAAGAATTTCTGAGATGGCCCGAGAGCCAGAGTAATGACCAACAGTCTATTTTCGGCTTTTTTTCAACTTGGGCTGGGCACTAGACAAGGATGTCCACCTTTCCCATTGATATTCGACTTATGTTTGGAACCCCTGGTGTGTGCTATTAGACAAAATGGTAGCATTCATGGTTTTGTGCATGCTGGCTTAGAATTTTAAATTACTCCTTATGCTGATGATCTTTTGTTGTTTATCTCGAAACTTCAGTCGTCAGTTCCAGCTTTGATTAAACTGATTAATACTTTTGGTGAATTGTCAGGCTATTCAATTAATTGGTGAAAGTTGGAAAGGATGCCAATTAGAGATAGGTTATACTCTAGTATATTAACTGGCAATTTCAATGATGCCCAGATTTCATTACTTATTTGGGGATAATTATCCCTAGAGACATAACTCAAATGATCAAGTTAAATATAAATAAGTTGATCAATAATATAGATATAGATAGAGAGGGATTTTTAAAGCTGAGTCTATGGGGTAAGGTTAATACAATTAAGATGAATACTATACCTAGAATTGTTTATGTTATACGTAGGATCCCCTTATTTCGACCTGGCAAATGTTTCCAAAAAGCTTAATGCTTTGTTTTGGATATTTTGGGGGGTTCCTTTCCACCAAGAATATCTTTGAAAATGATGCAGCTTCCAATTAAAGAAGGTGGGTTTGGTTTTCCAGATCTTGCTACATACCATCAGGCTCTCTTATACTAAATTTTGGTATTTTCCAGTTAGACTTGATTTTCCACCTTGGTCAGTTTTGGAATCTTCCTGTCTGGAGCCTCTGTCCAAATGGATGACATTAGGTTCCTGGCATATTAAGGTGGATACAACTTTTCCCACAATCTTGCTGGTCAGAGTAGTGTGGTGTATAATGTCATGCCAATTACAGTTTGACCCATTTTCCCATGCGAAACTGACTTTATGGGAAAATCCAGATTTAAAAACTGGAAAGAAAATGTTTTTGTGGCTGACATGGACAGATATGATGATTTTTACTTTGTATCAATTAGAGGGCGTTGATTATGAATTTCTGCCATTTTCAGCTTTGTGATATAAATTTGATTTGCCTGCCTCAACTGAATGGCAGCATTTGAAATTGCACCATTTGTTGGAATCTAGATTCGGTCCAGCTGCTTTCAGGGCTTTGAAGTCCCCTTTGAAATACTTATTGAAGCTGGCCAGGGACATCAACCCACGATTCATGTTTATAAATATTTATCATCAGTGAATAATATGATACACTGGGTCCAGCAGGAATGGAATAGGGAATTGGAATGTCCTATTTGGCCTAATCGATGGACTGCTGTCTTAGCATCTGTATGTGATATGTCTATGGACCTTCAGTTACGCCTTATCCAGCAAAAACTTTTGTTTTGGATTTACTGGACGCCACAGCGTCTTTTTAACAAAGGCTTGTCTAAATCAGCTAATTGTTGGAGGTATAATACAGCTAATGCTTCTTTTGTTCATGTATTTTGGAAATGTCCAATAGTGGCCTCCTTTTGGGTTGAGGTCATCTTACAGATAAGCTTTGTACTGGAAAGCTCTTTAATATTTACTGACATACATCTTCTTTAAAATGTTTACCTGCTTCTTTGAATCTAACACATGGTCAGCGTAAATGGATTTTTTGTGCCCTATTAACTGCCAAAAGACTGATATTACAACACTGGAAGGACAAAAGCTCACTACCTATAATGCAATGGATTGAAGACCTAACAACTCTAGCAACATTTGAAAGTGTGGTATATAGGTGTCACTTGCGAATGGACTTATATTTGGATATTTGATCTGTTTTTACTGAAACTTATGTATAATCCATCCCTTCTTTATTCTTTTCTATTTTTCAAATATTGTAATATTTGGAAATGAGACCTTTAAAGCATATAGCTATACTTGCAAATTTCTTTTGGGCTTGTTTTTGTTTTCTTTTGTTTTGTTGAAACTCACAATAATTTTTTTTTTAAAAAAACACCTCAGTTGCCTGGTTCCTATGGCATAGGCATGTGATTGACACCACCACTAGAGACAACCTTTCAAAATGAAAAAATAAGGTGTTTATTAATGGAAATTATTTATAAACAAGAATAAAAAGTTACTTTTAAATAATACACTGAGATTGCTTAAAGGTTCTGGAGGGAGCAATCCTATGCCCCCTAGACAGGGTCTGGGGTACATAGGATTTTTCGGTTTCCTGGCTCCATGCTCAAAGACAGGACTCCAAGCTCACAGCCAGGAAACCACGCTCCCCGCCCCTTCCCCCTCATTGCTGGCATGGAGAACACCGCACCAGCTGCCTCTCCGCGCTAGGTAAATGCAGCATGGAGATGGTGGAAAGGGGGCGTTCCTGGGGGTCGGGAGGGGAGGAAACCGGGGCAGCTGGCTTTTGCCTTTTCCTATTGCTGCCCCAGTCTCCTTCCCTCCCCCTCTCCCAGGCCTCTGCTAGACAGGCGAAATTGCCCATCTGGTTAAAATGCAGCATGTGAGGCACAAGGCGCCTCCCTCTCTACATAGGATACTTGTAAGCTTCTGAGTTTGGGGCTTAAGAAGTACCCAGGGTGCAATCTATAAGAGAGTCTTTCCCAGCTAAATAAAATCTTAATAGCTTTTCCTTTGCGCCTGATTTTCCTAAACTCCATCCCACAAACAAGGACAGGTTTAGGAATTTCCCTAAAGTTCCTTACAAACAGGAACAGATGCTGTACACCAATCTTCCTCTGCCTCCAGTTCTTCCTGTTTCTTCTGGCTTCTAAGATGATTCAGAAATGTCAGGCACTACTAGTTGAAGTTCCCTAGACGTAAAATATATTATGTTTAACTTGCTTTGCGCATAAAATAGTCATGTTTGGCGTAATACATTTAAAAGTATCATTTATTCAGACAATAATTACAGATTTACTGAGTGTACTTTTAAAAGTTTTTAATTTTAATGATAATCTTATGAGCAAACCAAGTTATACATAATCTCTTTTAGGTTCCTCAAGCAACCTTCCCCAGCCTGGTTGGTGTCTTCCAGATGTTTTGGACTACAACGTCCAGCATTTGTGACCATTGGCTATGCTGCCTGGGGTTGATGGGAGCAGAAGTCCAAAACATGTGGAGGGCATCAGGTTGGGGAAGGCTGTCCTAAAGCAACAAAGTGACTTTGGATATGTAAAGAGTGCTAAAAAAATATGTCTTGCATTTTTTTCAATTTCCCCCCAAATTTCCATTTTTTCCCCCAGAAAAAAACTGGCAGAAGACTCTTTTTCCCCCCGTGGCTTCAACATTTCTGGAAATTTCACATCTCTACTTGGGACAGGGACCAATCTTTTTATTGTAACTCTGTAAAGCACCATGTGTACCAATATCATCATAATGATCATCATCACCATCATCCCTGAAGATGAGAGATTGTGAAAACAGATAAGAGAAAGTTACTGAACAGAAGGCAAACATGAGATAATAAAAACAGAACTGCTTCAAAGTAAATAATTACCCCCAATACCCATCTCCTTGTTTATTTCAGCATATATAAACTTCTGAAACATAAATAAATGATTGCCTGTTAAACAATATTGATTGATATAATCAATGGTTACTGCAAACAATGTGAAGGAAATCTATAGCGATAAGGAGGAAAGATCTTTGCTGTTTCTCAATAACTCCTCACTTGAAGCAACAGAGTTACAATGTAGTTATTCAATGTCTGAATTGTTTAGCAGTTGTGTGGAGATGTTATTAATCTGGGGAACCCTATCTGCTCTAAATCTACATAATGACTGGTTTATATGATCCTCTTGCAGCTATTCCCTGGCCTTACTATCAGGCTTAAAATAAGTGCATTACAGCCAGCTACATCTGTAAAGTTTTTTTTAAAACCAGTTCTAGCCTCAGCCATGTATCTAATTATGAATATGGCAAGGCCACTGATGTCAGTACAACTGAGGGTCTCTATTCACTTTACATTTTGTATTACGGTACAAATATCCAAGTTCAAAATATATGTGCATCTGTTTAATGTGGGTTAATAGATATCTTTCAGAATGCTAGTAAACATTTCAATTCTACTTGCATAGATAGATGGCAAAGAATTTCACTTCTGAAGGCACAGAATGAAAGTGCACAATGCCCAAGGCTAAAGCTTTTGCTGTTCCTTTCCAATCTTCTGCCCCTATAGCTCAGCTGTGTATAGACTTGTTTGCTATGAAGTCATATAGGAAGTCAGAGATGAATCCCTTTTAAATTCTGTGTAGTTGTACCAAGCAACACTGAAGTGCAAAGGTACCAAGGTCAAAACTAAAGGTCATGTAAAATGCCTAGTTCTGAAGCTTTATCAGATTAGTATTTTATGCTGAATTTTTTTTTGCTTGATATAAATATTTATTGAGATTGCCCTAAAGAAATATGATAAAACATGCTAGAAAATGCAAAAACAGACAAATTCTTGTTACTTGCCACCAGCATAAATTATTCAAAGTGAAAGCAACATGATTAAATTATGCTCCTTTAGAGGGAACTCTGAAGAGATGCCTACAGATCCAAGGGAGATGGAATAGGCACATAAGACCCCCTTTTAAGATTCCATCAGCAAAAAGGAATGAAGCACATTGAAACTTTTACACTGTGCTTTTAACTTTTTTGATCACTTTTACTGCTTCATTCACTTGTTTTCTGGGAACAGCCCATATCAGAAGTTGATTTGAAGCCCTAGTTTAATCCTGATCCCATTGATACCATAAACCCATACTTGATCTACCTTTCTTTAGTTCCAGTTTTGACTGCTTACATTTCTTAAGTTTTTGTGTTCTGGCTGGATCTACCCTTTCCTCAACCTACTCCTGGGCTCACCTTTTTTCTCAGCATCTGTCATTGTCCTGTAATATCTATAACAAACTATTCTTATGAATGAGTCCTAAATAACCTGTTTTTGACATGGTACAATCAGCACAGGAAAATTTTAGATCATGAGTATGTTGCTTGAATACACCTTCATATGGTGTCTTCTGTGGGCATGTATTAAAATATTTACAAATCATCCTCCATCCTTACAAATACCAGGGCAGTGTACAAAAAGACCATTGACTTGCTATTTGCTCCTTGTGATGCCCAACCCATCAAGTGGGTTCCCTGCATCGAATGAGCTACCTGTTCAGCTGCATAAGCAAGCCAAGGACAAGGACAAGGAAGCAGCTAAAGCCAGAAAGACAGTACTGACTTCCCCAGGTCCTCCCCAGGATGTGAGCAACACAGCTTTATAAGACCTCTGGTTCTCCTGTTTGGGGTAGCACTCTGCAGACAGGAGATGCAGGGGAAGAAGCCAAAAGCAGCAGCCTCAGTGGACACCTCTCTCTCTCATTTGTTGTCACCTTTTTGGAAGCTCCTGTAACTGTAGCATCACTTAGGTCAGGAGTCTCCAACCTTTTTGGGCTCATGGGCAGATTTGGCATTTTGAAAAAGTGCGCTGGGCACCACCACAAATTGTAGAGGAGTGGGGACCCAATCACAAACATGTTCGGAGAGGCCCCCTTATCTCTGTATGTGCACATGATTGTGCACCTTATCTGTGCACTACTCACTCTGGCTTCTCTCTCACTCTCTGGCTCTTTTCTACCTTTCCTTCTCTCTCTCTCTCTCTCTCTGGTTTGCCTTCTTTGCCCCTCCCCCCAGTCCCTTTTCTTTTCTCTTTCTTTCCTTTTTCTCCCTTCTCCCCATCCCCATGCAAGTGAATGGAGCAATTTCTCCATTCATTTGCATGAGACAAGAAAAAGCCCCCATCCCAAAAATCAGCTGGAGGGGAGGGAAGGTCTTAGCAAACTCACATCTGCTGCTATCTGCACGCAAACAAGGTAAAGGACACAGCTGCAGCTGTGCTAATGCTTATGGTTCTCTGATGAACTATGCTGTGCACTTGGATCCCCATCTGAAATAGGATTCTGATACCACTACTTCCTGGTTTTCTCATCTAGGAGCTTTTCTACATGAAGCCTCTATTGTGTGCTCATCATTCACTACTCATGGTTGTTTACGGGTTCTTTTGACAAAATTGTGACCCTCCAGCTTTGCTTCTGTTTTTAAACAGAATTTTTGTGAATTTTTTTAGAGCAAGGAAAATGCAGTATTATTTAAAGAAAGCAAAAGAAAACACTTTTTCCACTTCTGTATTTGTGCTATTCTGCTATATCACAGTGCCACCTAGAGGTTATGTAGTGGAAAAGCAGAAAACACTCTTCGTGTAAATGAAATGAATGAATGCAATAGTGCTTGGATCTCAATTCTGTGATAAAACCGGAAGTAGGTACAGTGGATTAACAGTCTCATATAGAAAAGCTCCAAGGAATGATACTCTGATGTTAAAAAATGATGTTAATAAACAAAATCGCTTAAAAACTTACCCCAACTGAAGTTAAAACATCAGAAAATTGTTTTGATAGGGATGAGACTTCATTACACATTGTACTTGTTAAACTATTAGAGAAACAACAACAATATCACTAATATATATTCTTACTAACATATTATTGAATATTTTATTGCATATTTCACTAAAACACAGATGAGTAGCAATTAACTGAAACTAATGTAATAAATGCATACATGTTACATCTTTATAAGGATACTGTACTCTCAAGGATACGCCAACAAATCACAATTGCTATGGAAACATCATTTTGGCAGTAGGAGAAATGCTGCAGTGGTAGAGCACATGCTTTGCGTGAAGCAGACCCCCAAATTCTATCTCTGACATCTCCAGGTAGGGCTGGGAAAGACTTCTGCGTGAAACCCTGAAGAGCCACTACCAGTCATTGTTGACCACACTGAGCTAAGTGGACCACTCGGTGTAAGGCAGCTTCCTACATTCCTAGATTTGAAATGAATCGCAGTTTGTGTATGAGGAGGACACATGAAATTTTAGGGGCATGCCCCTCTTACAGACCTAAAATGCTTTAGCAGCCATTTCCATGAATCCTAGAAAATGTAGCTCTGTGCAGAATGCTAGGGGTCCCTAACAGAGTTTCTGGCACCTCAACAAATTGCAATTCCTAGGTTTCTTTGGGGCACAGAACCAAAGTCAATTTGTAGTATAGGCAGGGTCTAAGATTTGGGTATGTGATTCAAAGACCTGTTGCACCAGCATACCAGTACATAAGATGAAGTATGCCAATACCAACACCAATGTCCTCCATTATACAAAGGCATTCTGGTGGTCCTGCAAAGATAGAACAGTGCGGTTCTTCATGAGGGAGGTGAAAATCACCAAATGCCTTCTACTAGTGAACCACCCAGGGAAATCATTAAACAAGCACGCATAGAAATGGAAGAATGAGAATAAAAATGTATTCACTTTGTTAGAACTTCTGCTTGATCCAAGGCAGGCTTTTCAACTTCTTGTCCATGAAGAATTAATTCTGCTAATTTATGGAGCTGCTCAATGCAACGGGCTGTTACCTCAGCAAGGCTTTCGATAGACAACATGTAGATTTCCTGGGAAGAAATACAAAAGACTCGGTGCAAGGAATTCTATGGAGTAACACAAATGCATTGAATTCTAAAATAAGCAATGCACTGACACAGTAATATCAGTGCAAATGTGTCCAGGAAATATAATTAGTTATGCACCTTGAAATGACATGCTGTTGTAACTTAATTAAAAAGCAATTCTAACGGTACCTTGTCATAAAATGTATTTTATCTCACAGGTAATTGGGGAAAATGTTATTGACAAATTTATGGTTTGCACTGTTTATGCTCCAAAGCCAGCCCACACAATGCCAAGCTCTGAAGTCAGATTTAGATGACGTTATTTCAGCCAGGAGCACAGAAAAGATGTATCTTCAGATGGACATGTCTTAGCTTTTGTCATTACAAAGTGCCTATCTAAGAAAGATGCCATGTCTTAGCTTTTGTCATTATGATGTGCCTATCTAAGCAATGGCAAACCCAGTCTAGACATTTCTAAAAAATAATTTTCTAGAAACTTTCAGGATATAATAGGTGGAGGAGGCAGATAAGGACTAAAAAGGAGGAAGAAATCCTTTGTGAAGACAGACATAACCAAAAGGCCCAAACGTATCCTTGGACAAAGATATCCAGAAGGTGCTTTAGGAAGATAAATACTGGTGGCTCTTTACGATCTTTGCCTGGATCTTCGCCAGGCTATCATACAGAAACCTCCACATCTCTCACCTCTACAGTTTTGTTTTTTCCTTCTTCTCTGTTTCCAGATTCTCCTGTTTGAGGCCTTTCTTCATCTTCTTGTTTTTCTTCATCTTTTTTAGTTGAATCCATCTCTGCTGGGTTCTCATCCATTTCTATAGATGTGGGGAGACCAGCTTCCTCCAAGCAATCATAAGCTTTCTTCCTAGCCTGCAAGACACACACCACAAAAGGTAACACCACAACAGGTAACAGGAACAATGACATGACATGCTCTTTCCCTATGTAATGCTTTAGAACTGCACACCTGGAATCCTGCATAAAGAGGCTACCTATTATCTTCACTGGCAGAAGATTCCCCATGTAAGCATGAAAACTGCTATGGTGTCTACCTATATAGCAGTGCATAAACTCTTCTGCTGGTGCTTGTGCAAGCATTTGCAGAACAGTGTATCAGTATTTTCTTTCCACTTAGTTCCATTGGGTGAGTTTGCATGACATGACAACCCACCCTGCAACATCAGCTACACAGTGTAGGTTGTTGTCTGAACAACCTACAGTGAGCCTGACAGATGTTTGGGCCCACTGTGGGTTGTTTTATCTCTCCTTCCCCCTCGGTCCTCCAGCTGTCTCCAGCTGGTATCCCAGGGGACTTGGTGGCAGAACTCATCTTGTCTGCTGCCAAGCCCTCTGTCTCTGCTTTGATCATGACCCTGGTATGCAAAGAAATCGAGGAAAACAATAGAATGGGAAAGACTAGAGATCTTTTCAAGAAAATTGGAGATCTCAAAGGAACGTTTTGTGCAAAGACGGGCATGATAAAGGACAAAGAAGGCAGGGACCTAACAGAAGCAGATGAGATTAAGAAGAAGTGGCAAGAATACACAGAAGAACTATACAGGAAAGATCTGAATGTCCCTGATAGCCATGATAGTGCGGTCCCTGAACTTGAGCCGGACATCCTAGAGAGTGAAGTCAAGTGGGCCTTAGGAAGCATTAGTAACAACAAAGCTAGCGGAGATGACAGTATTCCAGCTGAGCTATTTAAAATCCTAAAAGATGATGCTGTAAAAGTGCTGCACTCAATATGCCAACAAATATGGAACACTCAGCAGTGGCCACAAGACTGGAAAAGGTCAGTTTACATTCCAATTCCAAAGAAGGGCAACGCCAAAGAGTGTTCGAACTACTGTACAATTGCGCTCATTTCACATGCCAGCAAGGTTATGCTCAAAATCCTACAAGCTAGGCTTCAGCAGCATGTGAACCGAGAACTGCCGGAAGTACAAGCTAGATTTCAAAGAGGCAGAGGAACTAGAGATCAAATCGCCAACATTTGCTGGATCATGGAGAAAGCAAGAGAATTCCAGAAAAACGTCTATTTCTGCTTCATTGACTATGCTCAAGCCTTTGATTGTGTGGATCACAACAAACTGTGGCAAATTCTTAAAGAGATGGGAGTACCAGACCACCTTACCTGTCTCCTGAGAAACCTGTACGAGGGACAAGAAGCAACAGTAAGAACCAGACATGGAACAACCGATTGGTTCAAAATTGGGAAAGGAGTATGACAAGGCTGCATATTGTCACCCTGCTTTTTTAACTTATATGCAGAGTACATCATGAGAAACGCCAGGTTGGATGAATCACAGGTCAGAATTAAGATTGCCGGGAGAATTATCAACAACCTCAGATACGCAGACAATACCACCCTAATGGCAGAAAGCAAAGAGGATCTAAAGAGCCTCTTGTGGAGGGTGAAAGTGGAGAGTGCAAAAGCTGGTTTGAAACTCAACATTAAAAAAACTCAGATTATGGCATCTAGCCCCATCACTTCCTGGCATATAGAAGGGGAAGAAATGGAAGCAGTGACAGATTTTATTTTCTTGGGCTCCAAGATCACTGCAGACGGTGACTGTAGCCATGAAATTAAAAGACGCTTGCTCCTTGGGAGGAAAGCTATGGCACGCCTAGACAGCATAGTAAGAAGCAGAGACATCACCTTGCCGACAAAGGTTTGTATCATCAAAGCTATGGTTTTCCCAGTAGCAACGTATGGCTGTGAGAGCTGGACTTTAAGGAAGGCTGAGTGCCGAAGAATCGATGCTTTCGAACTGTGGTGCTGGAGAAGACTCTTACGAGTCCCCTGGACTGCAAGGAGATCAAATCAGTCAATCCTAAAGGAAATCAACCCTGACTGCTCATTGGAAGGACAGATACTGAAGCTGAAGCTCAAATATTTTGGCCACCTAATGCAAAGAGAAAACTCTCTGGAAAAGACCCTGATGCTGGGAAAGATTGAAGGCAAAAGGAGAAGGGGACGGCAGAGGATGAGATGGCTAGGTAGCATCACCGATGCAATGAATATGGACTTGAGCACACTCCGGGAGAGAGCGGAGGACAGGAAGGCCTGGCGTGCTATGGTCCATGGGGTCACAAAGAGTCGGACACGACTGAACGACTGAACAACAACAACAACTGGCTGTGGTCGGAACCTTGTTTTTTTTTTCTTTTTGCACAAAAACAGGGCTGGATTTCCCCCCACATTTTCCTGGTCCTGGAGAATGTGTGCAAACCCCCCTTTCTTTGGGGGGAAAGTTTTTGGAGTTGAGCACTTGCACAACTCCAATTGTCTAAAATATACATGCTTGCCCCACTTGTGAAGAGCTCGACATTACCCACTTAGCAAGGGGATCCCTAGGATTTAAAGGGTTTCCCTTGGGGTGTCCTAGTCTTACTCCACCCATCCCTAAGTCGGCAGCAACTGGTTTTCATAGGAAAGTACACACCACCCTCTATTTCTATCCCAGTCGCAGCGATCATGTCTAGTTTGGCAGCTGTCAAACTAAACGCAGTTACTGTGTTTGGAAGAGAAAAAGGGAGTGGCATGCACATTTCTATGAAAAACTGTTGCCGGGGTTTCGGGCAACCGGGGATTCAAAGCAGGGCACCCCCAAGGTTCACTGCAACCTTTGGAATCCTGGGGATCCCCTTGCTAAAGGAGTAATCTACAACCCATTTCCCTACCTGTTAACTGTCAAAGGCTGCCAAAACAGTCTATATACAGTGTAGCCTTTACTTTTACCTAGTAAGGTTGACAACTCAGACATACAAGGCTCCAGGCAAGGCAAGCCTGTATATTTTGGACAGTTGGAGCTGTGCAAGTGTGCAACTCCAAAAACGCACAAAAATAAATAAATAAATAAAAAGGTGTGTGCGTGTGCGCTGTCGCACACATTCCCCAGGGCCAGGAAAATAAGAAAAAAATCTGGCCCTGTTTTTGCGCAAATAAAGGAACTTTTTTTTAAAGGCTCCAACCATGACCGGGGTTGTGATTGGATCAGGGACGGGGGGCTTGGTGGGAGCCAGGGGGAGGCAGTGACAGCCCCTCCAAAGTGCCATTTGGGCACATTTGGAGGGGCTGTCATTGGCAAGGGGCAAGTGGCTTGCCTGCGATCACAAAGAGTGATCGCAGCTGCACTCGGGAAGAGTGGCAGGGATTTCTGCTGCTCTGGCTGAGGGGCTCACTGGCCAATGCCACTACCCACAATGAGTTGGCAGCGCTGGGTTTGGATGGCATGCCAACCCATCGTGGGTAAAACAACCTGTGGAACAAGCCATGGGTTGTTAGGGTGGCTTGTTGCCCATGCGCAAGCCACCCTGTGGGGTCAGTCTGGGTTCAGATGACACAACAACCCACCGTGGCTTGTCACCCTTGATGGGTTGTCGTGTCAGGGGAACCCAGTCATTGTTCTGCATGTCTTCCACTTCCCACATGCCTTTCTGTTCTTGCACATTTTCACCGTTCGTTATGAGCTGCATAATCTGAGTAGAGAATTTGGATTTTCTTGACAAAGACATTCTGGACACCAAAATTCAGCAGCTGAGGCCATCATGAAAAAATATTCCATCAAAAATTGTGAATTTGAGGCAGTATCCTAGATGGCCACTGTGCCTACACTGGTTCTTTCTTACAACCAGAGCCAACCACTCACGCAACAGGAGCCACTCAGTGGTGGTCCTGTCTGTGAACTCCGCTAACCTGTCCCATACTGGAAACAAGTGTTGCCGCTCGTTTCTGCATGTTTCTGGAACTACAATTTCTTGTTGTACTAGTGGCCAGTTCTGCTAGCAGTCAGGTAGTATAGGATACTGCCTTTGAAAAGCAAAATTAATGTCATCTCTTATTCTAGGAAATCAGATTTTGGGAATACAAATAATATATGGACATATTTATTAGGATACAGGTATCTATCTTCTTTGCTCAGTATGGTTTGTTTTATATCCTTTACCACAGCGCTCTCTACATATTGCTATGATTTTACCAAAGCTGCAATTACACCACTGTTCTCTGTTGCCTAGTGTGCCTTTTGAACCGACGTGCCCTCAGTTTCACTCAACTATTTCACTGAGCTAGGTTCTTAGTAAGCAAAGTCACCCACCTTGTTAAGTTTATCAGGAGTAGCAGCAACATGTAGTTCAAACAGCAATTCTGTAAGCATGGTAACAAACTCATCTCCCATATCTGTTGCAAAGGTCAAGAGAAAAAAATTCCTTGAAATATTTTGACCATATCTTCTATTCTCCAAAGGCACAAATTCTAATTATTTATAAAGATATTCCTTCTCTCTCCCTCCCTTCCTTAAACGTTAAGAAATGAGTGAGCTTCCTCAGCAGAATATTCTACATCCCTTGCTGGTCTATGACCATAATAGAAATTGATGATGTAATATTCCACATCCTTAGCTATTCTTCAATAGATAATATCGTCCACTTGGAAGTATTTTCAGGGCCAAAACAGATACTACTACTAAAGACATATCACTTATGTCTTTTTTTCTTCATTTTTCCTCTAGCGTATGTGCAGTGGGAAGAACTCTTGCCAGGGAAGATGCACTGACTCACACTTCCAAACTGACATTGGGGGAAGGGGTTGGACAACATCAGAATGTGACTGGATGTGGCTTCTGTGTCACCAGTTGGCCTTCTCCAATTTAATCGATAATATCTAGTTTTGTGACTTCTAATCCTAGTTCAGGGGTAGGCAACGTGATGCCTGCAGGCATCAATGTGCCCCCAGACACCTTCTTTGGTGCCCACCAAGATACCCTACTCCTCCCAATTTTTATTTTAAAAATATTTTTATATATTTTTATTGGCAGCTGGGATTGCTTCCAACTGAAATGGGAGCCTCTAGAACTGCCATCTTAATTTCCCATGATTCCTCTGGGCACCTTACTTGTCCTTGTGACTACCCAAGCCCACCAATGGCAGCCATTTTATGGTTGTACCCAGGACACTTTCACAAATTTCCAAATGTGCCCACTAGGAGCCCTGTCCTAGTGCCACACCTAATCTCTTAATTTCAGTTCTTTTTCTGCTTGCAGTAGGTACAATTTTGTACAAAGGTATTCATGTGTAAGGCCCTTTGATTTTGTGCCACATATGTTCCATTTGTTAAAGTGGCGTGCAACCTTTTCATGGTAACTAGTCTACTATTAACTTGGACACCAGTATCTTCAATGGGAAGGTCTTCAGGCACATCACTTTGAGGATGAGGTCACTAATAACTAACAGATTAATAACTAACAACGATTCAGTTGTTTTGAATAAAACATGTAGATTTTTCTGTATCACGCTTGTGATATATCAGTACTTCTGCAACTACCTTTCTTTGCTTCGTTGTCTTCGTTATCTGTTTCTTGAGAAAGGAATATTGTCTTAATAGCAATTAAAGCAGTTTTTGCTGTTTCCAACTCCTCTCCTTCAAGTGATGCCAAATATAATTGTATCTGAAACAGAAAATAATGATAACTAACCCAAGATATGCATAGCTGGGACAGAGAATTTCAGTGAAGCTCCAGCGCATCATGTGTGAGAAAAATGGAGCAAGTCTGTTCTCACTGTTTATACTGCTTCCAACCCCACACTAATTTTATTTATTTATTTATAATATTTACATACCACTCCACATCAAAAGATTTCAGAGTGGTGAACAGCAAGGATAAAAGAATAAAACACCATGTTAAAACAGTTAAAACATTTTAAAAGAGACAAGTTCCTCTAAGGACAAATTTAATCAATCAAGGAAGGCTTCCGGAAGTAACAATGCCCTCAGGAGGTGCCAGAAGAAACACAATATTCTAATACCACATTATTATATTAGGTTTGCAGCAACTTAGGGAGCAATCCTATCTAGATAGGCGGCTGCCTCTGAACTTGGAGGCGACCGCCTATCCAAAGCAGGGCAGAAGACGCATGGAGGGGATCATTCCCTCCGTGCTTCTCCTGCCCTGCTTTTTCGGCTAGACAGCCGATTGTGGCTGTCTAGCCATGGGAGGACGGAGTGGGGAAGGAGGCTGCTGTACGACACGTTGGATGTGTCGTACAGGCAGTTACGCTCTCCCTGCCCTGGAACGCCCCCAGCCATGCCCCTTTCTGGCTGCTCTGTGCTCCTCTTGTGAGTGCAGAGGACGGGGCTGTTCCAAGTGCGGGGAGGTCAGTTCTCCGGCAACCAACCTCAGAGCACGGGCTCCGGGGTTGGTTCCTGGAAAACAACATATACTTTGGCCATCTAGCTGCTGTCTAGTGGCCATAGGATTTCTCCCTTAACTATTTTTTTCATTTCTTATTACACCCTTCTCTTCCTTCAAAGAGCTCAGGGTGCCTCTACACAAGCACTTTATTGTGTGCTTGTGACTGGTAACTCATAGAAGTTTGCGGGTTGTTTACATGACATTGTCAACCTCCAGGACGTCTCCCGCACATTTCCCCCTTTATATCCTGCTTTCAAAAAGATCAGAGATAAGCTGGTAATAAAAGTTAATGGCACCATATTGGCAGTGTGTAATGCTGATGTAGTGCTATGAACTTGCCGAGGAAGGACTTTCCTTGATTCAAACCACATGTCTGCTATGTAAAGCAGCCCATCCTAATCTCGCAAAGAAACCGAAAGCAGAAAGCCCTGGTAAGGATGCGGGTTTTTTGCTTAATGTAGAAACACCCTCAGAGTGGTGTACATATGGATCACAGGTGGTCTTCCATCCGCAAAAGCCACAGGGCAAAACTTGCATAGCTTCAGTAGTAGAACTGTGTTGCATTCCTTCTGACCATTTTCTGGATTTGCATTGGCTGAAAAGACTTTACGATGTTGCAGAGATGAACTGCTCTCTCCATTTACTCCTGTTTGACTGTTTCTGTGCTGAGCAACAGCATTGTGCTGTCCGTCCAGCTGTGTCTGCTTCATCCACACCAATCCCAACCCACAGCGCTGCACTAACACAACACCATGAAACTGACTTCAGTGCCAACATCCCACCAACTGTAGCATTTCGTGTCATGATACCCTCAATCTGAGCAATACTCGCTAATCCAACGACACAGGTTTGAAACTTAGTGTGGTCCTATACACGTTCACTCAAAAGTTTAAATCCCACTGAGTTCAATGAAATTCATTCTCAGGTAAGTGTGTACAGTATGGGTGCAGAACTTATTTCAGCCTGAGGGCTGGATTCCATTTTGGAGACGCTCTGGGGCCTCATACCAGTGGTGGGTGAGACTGAAGGCAAAAGGAGGTGGCGTCAGCAACAAAAGGAGCAGGGCCCAAAATACCAGCATATTTTATCTTAAAGCTCTTACTGCCTGTAACTAAGCCTTAGGAGAGGCCTTTCAAACTGTTAGAATAGGGCGGAAGGGTTAACTGCACACCACCCAGGAAATTACCAAACAACTGGTGATTGGGGAAGGAGGTGGGACCAAAGGAAGGGAGCGTGGCTTTTTGGAGAATCCCAGAGGGCCAGATTTGGCCTCCAGGCCTGAGGTTCTACATCTCTGGTATATAGGATTGAGCTTCAGACTACAGTTTAGTTAAAGCATAATTCTTACATTTGAACTGAAGTAATGCAATTGAGTTCAACAGGAATAAACTATCTCAAATCTAAGTACTTTGGTTCAATTATTTTGTGGTTGCTTCCTGTAGGCATGCTTCATGTTTACTGACCTGTTAATTATTTCCAAAAAAATAAGTAAATGAGATTCCCCTTCCCTTCTTTCTTAAGGGCAACATCATCTCATAACTACAAGCTGTAATGCCCGTATTGTAGAGGGACAAAAGCATTTAGACTTAAAAGTTAAGATAGAAAAGAGCAACACACTTTCACTTTGAGATGTGAACTTGGAACTCAGTGCAATCCTATGCATGTTTACTTGGAAATAAGCCCCACTGAATTCTATGGGGGTTACTCCCAAGAAAGTATGCATAGGATTGAAGTCTTACAGTGCAATCTTATATATGTCTACTCAGACATAACACCCATTTAATTCAATGGGGCTTACTCCAAAGTAAGCGGGTATAGGATAGTAGCCTTAGGTGCAATCCTATCGGATTTGCCCTGGGCACTTGTAAGCCTCCGAACTTGAAGGCTTATGAGTATCCAATGCAGAACACGAGGTGTCATAGGATTTCTTGTATGGCTGCCACCGCCATCTCCTGCCCTTCCTGCCCCCGGAAATGCCTCCTTTTCCCCATGTCCATGCTCCAAGCTTGGAACCCTGCCTATGTGCTCAGAGCTAGGAAACCAAACAATTCTCTGTCCCCGAGATGCTGTCTAGGGGACATAGGATTGCTCCCTCCGGCTGCAATCATATACCCATTTACCTTGGAGTAAGCCCCATTGAACTCAATGGGTCTTCTGAGTAGACATGCACATGATTGCACTGTAAGCATATAAACTCCACTGTTGAGAATTCTGAATGATTATTTCCTACTGAAGTCAATAAATGCAACACTGAGATAAAAGCTACTTGTCATATAAACCTTGTTAAAATATGACTTGTTAAAGATCAAAGTCATCCAGCATCTACATATGACAAAGGATAATAGGACATTGTAATAAAAAAATAGCTCAGATTAAAAAAAAGATAGCCTGGAGGCCATCATTTTATGCTATTAATCTTCTATAATAGTTGTCATAGAATTTTTGGATTGATGTAAAGGTTGCCACTTTTACATTAATACATAGATTGCAAAGACTGGGCCTAAGAGTACTGGATTCTGCACAGAGACTCTATCCAAATGTTGTGTTCAATACACAGATGCAAGGCAGAGCTAAAGAGCCAACTCTGGAACCTCCAATGCACTTACACAGCTTAAGAGGAAAACTACATGCCACACTTTAAGTAGGTTACAGCTGGGTCCCCAACACAGCACCCACGGGGCCTCCAACAACACCCATGAAGCTCACCACCACTCCCTGCCTTTTCAGAAGTTATTTTTAATTTTAAAAAACCTTGAAAAATGTTAGGCACCAGGTTCTCCTTCCTGTTCCTGAACCTGCTACTGATCAGCTGTTCAGTGAGCAGGAAGAGAAGGAACCCCACCCAATCTTCTTCTGTCCACACAGATCTTTCCCCTTTGCGCGTGCGCTCTCTCTCTCTCTCTCTCTCTCTCTCTCTCATGTCTCCACTCCAGGTCTCTAGCCCTGCTATTTTTCTCCACCCAACCCCTTTCCTCACTATTTCTCTCCCTTCCCCATCCCTAGCCTTCTTTTTCTCTCTTCCTAGGCCCTAACCTTGCTTTTTCTCTCCCAGTCACCCCCTTTATCTTGTTGTTTCTCCCCCCTCCTAGCCTCTAGCCTCAGTCTTTCACCCCTTTCTCCTTTCTATTTCCCTCTCCCTCCCAGCCTCTAGCCTTGTTATTTCTCTCCTTCCCACCTTGTTTGACCAGCCAGGTTCCCACTAGCCACAAGAGTTATTTTGTCATGGTGCCCGCAGCAATTTCTCAAATTCCCAAATGTGCACACAGGTCCAAAAAGGTTGGGGATCTGTGGGTTAGGGGGTGATTATGAAAAAAGGGAAAGACTGGAGCAGGACTGAGGAACGTTCTTTTGGCCCTTGGTTCTTTTGGAGAAACTCTCTGGGGCTGCATTCCAGTGGTGGATGGGCCGAATGCAAAAGTTAGCAGGGCTGAAAAATATAACCCCCAATCCATTGGTACCAATTTATAGTAGGAAGCATGCCTACTCAGAAGTAAGCATGAGAAACACGTCTATTCACAAGTAAGCGGGGCAAGCATCTGCATGACTACTCAGATGTAAGTAGGACTAACCTCTTCACAACAAGGCTCAAAAAGAAACAGGACTGAATCTCTCAGCAGTTTCCTCTCCTAGCCCCACCCCCTCTGCCCTGCAGGAAAAAGCTCTTATCTCTGACCAGCTGCCGATCAGAGATAAGAACTTTTCTCTCTGTAGCAGAGGGGATAGGGGCAGGGAAAGAAGCTGCTGGGCTGGATCTGGAACCCCTGCAGGTGGGTTGCCAGATTTCCCCACCTCAGGATTGGAGAGTGTGTGGTATTCTTTTAGATAGGAAACAATGGACAGTGGATATTTCATTGGGGATTTGCTTTCAATATTTAAAAAATCTGTTCATGGAAGCAATGAGCACAGAGATTAGAAAAGGGTGGAATAAGGGGATTCTTGTTCCTACAATGGTGGTGAGCATCAGGCACTAATAACCAAGGACAGTAGAGAAATGTTAAAATGTTGTGAGCCACTCTGAGTCTACAGGTTAGGGCAGAGTATAAATTCAAATGGCTAAATAAATAAGCTCAAATTGTTGTTCCTGCTTTGGTAGAGAAACGGTTTCAATCTTACTGGGAGCTATTTTTGAGAAATATGTCCCAGTAAGCATTCTTGTTATTGTGATTTATACGGTCCATTTACTGTACCTTGGCTTCACTTTCATTAGAGAGAATTTCCAGAGCTTCCAGATGAGACAGACCCTGAAACTCATCAAAAAGAAGCCCATAATGTGCCGTCCTTTCGAATGTGACTTGCTGGGCCAGTCTCTGCTTCTCTTTCTCTTTAGCTTCTCGCAACAGCTGAGGAAATATAGATCATGGTTTCTGGTTTATTGGGTGCATGGCAAATTTGACAGATTTTATCACTTTCAGACTCAGCTCCTCTAGGCAATAATAATAAAAATTGGGGTTGGATCATACTAGCAGAGGTAAAATGTTTCACTGTTTTATCAAAACAATTCTAGTAAAGAATTTTAAGCAAGGCTTTCTGTGTAGGTTTTCCAATTAGCTGTCATTATTGTTGGGTGGTTTTTTTAATTAAGTGGCTTCAAACACAACACCAGGTATAAATAATAGTTCAAGTAAAACCACCATTTGTAACAAGATATATAAAAGGGGTTATTCTATACTCTGTTATAATGAGAATAAGCATGTGCTTTTGTGTTTCCCACATCCATGTCAATGAGGTCCACATAGGAGAGCTTCCTGGTGGATCATACACCACTCTGAAATCCTGACTGGACAAAGGGTGGTAAATATAAATGTTTTAATAAGTAAATAAATGCCCTTATATACTTAAGGAATACAGTGGATAGACTATTGTCCCCAAAACCTGGGTTTGAATCCCTGTTTAGCCATGGGCTCTTTGGGCTTGCAGGTTTTTATATCTTAGGGCACAATCCTATGCATGTTTAGACAGAGAAAAGGCCTACAACTCCCTGCATTCCCCAGCCAGGGGAATGTCTAAACATGCAGAGGATTGCACCCTAAGCCTCGATTATTTTCTCCCTTCTGTTAAGTGAGGAAAGAACAATAACCTACTTGTTGTGTTTGTAAAAGAGATATGGAAATGTAAACCACTTTGTTTTTGATCCCAGTATTTGTGCCAGTCTATCTGCTACGTTTACATATCTTGTTCTCTGTGACGCAGACAGTTGCTTCTCACTCTGAGACTCAGTACCTTCTCCTGGAGACTGGGAGGCAGAATTGTACCCAAACAACAGTGCCAGCTGCATGCAAGGGACCATCTACTCATACTCTTCACTGAATATTGTAGTTTGTCTGCATGGGATGTTTTACTCTGGAGAGCAATAGCTCCAAACCATGCCCCAACCTTCTGGTTGCTACACTCTCCCTCCTCCTAGACTATTCTCAAAACGATCCATAGTTGAAGCACCAGAAACGATATTCCCATATAAGAGCCAAAAAACTTTGAATATGTTTTGCAACATTGTTCTGGAACAGGAGCAGGTACACTCCAGTTAAACACATATTTATTTGAGTAGCTCATTTTATGATGTGAAACTGCTATGAATTGCTCAAAAAGTATTTGACATTGAATCAAACCATCTTAATTATATTAATTTTACAGGGGTAAAACTCCAATATTTCTGCAATTTAGACTTTTTAAAATTTAATCTTTTATTTTAAATATTTCTAGCCACCTTTCAAGGCAGGAACCTATGTTTGCAATAAAACATTGGCCCAGTTCACACAATCACCACAGCCCACCATGGCAGCTATTTTGAATATTCAAGCCATGGAGGGTGGTTGGTATGGCTTATTGTGACATCTGAACCTGGTGAGGGTGGATTGTTGGTGTGGTTAACAAACCATTCATAACCCATTATACCCCAGTTGCTTCCACATAATGATTTCCCATGCTGAGAATGATTGCCCATGCATGATACCACACATGCAAACCCCCGATAACATAGAGAGTTTCCACACCAGTTTTGGATACTCCTGGATGCACCTATCGCTTGCATGGAAAATGATGTGGGAATATGACAAGTGATACACTACATCTTCAGTATGAAGATTACCACATAGAACATAATCTACACACAAATCCTTACTCGTACCTATTATCTGGTGTGGATAGGCAGTTACTAATTTATTCTAATGACTAAGACAAGTTAAATGCTCATGAAGCCCTTCAAAACCAAAAGCCCCACAAAATTATCATCACTGTCAACTTCACAGACCTTGCTGCAATTGCTTGCGCCACTTTTTATGGCTGCATGATCACAACTCGCTTATTTCACCTGAGATAAGGAAACCGTTCGTTCCATCAGTGTTTTGGTTTTCTTAAATCCAGGATCACTTTCTGCAAGGACATTCATGGTTTTCTTGCCAATGAACTCCAAAGCACCCAGGCCACCAGTTAAGACACTCTTACCCTGCACAAAACAGAGAATAATATTCCTAAACACATTTACGTATTTAATAGCACTTGCTTCTAAAGACCTTTGTTTTGGATTCCAGACACCTTTTAAATCTATACAGGATCCCTGAATTTGCAGTTTATGAATGCTTAACCATCTCTGTTTTTTCTACCCTTGCAAATAGTAGTATTTATGACTTCATTAGTAATCTCTCACAATGAAATGGATAGCAGATGAAAACATACTGCAGTTAAACATTTTAAGGGTGCAATCCTATCGGGATAACCATCCGCCTCTGAACTCGGAGGTGACCGTCTATCCAATGCAGGGCGGGAGCAGCGCAGAGGGGATCGTCCCCTCCGTGCTTCAGCCGCCCTGCATTCACGGCTAGACAGCTGATTTCAGCTGTCTAGCCGCAGGAAGTCAGAGCAGGGGGGGCGGTGGCGGACACCGGCGGACACCAGACAATGCATAGGAAACGTCGGAATAGCACTTCTGACCTCCCTGCCTCCAGGAATGCCCCGTTTTCACCGCTCTGCGCTCCTCTTACGAGCACGGATCATGGGGCTGATCCGCGCTGCCTCATAGGCAGCGTGGGAGGGGGTGGAGGTCAGTTCTCAGGGAACTGACCTTGGAGCGCGGGCTCCGAGGTCGGTTCCTAGGAACTGACCTATCCTATGGCCATCTAGCCGCTGTCTAGTGGCCATAGGATTGCTCCCTTTGTTAATTAAAAGGAAAACCTTGTATTGAAGAACACAGAACATGAGAGTGCCAACACAGATATAAAAAAAATCTTAGTATCATTTCAGTATTGCTGTTGTGTTGTAAGCCGCTTTGGGCACATTTTGTGGAAAAGCAGCATACAAATCAGAATGATGATTTCTGTAGTAGTTTTTCAAACTGGGGTTCCCTCCGGTTCTCCAATGAAGGGATCAGTAATGGATAATAAGCTTCTCTAAAGACAACTTGCCCTCCATGACTGATCAACCATAATACACAGAGAACAGATGCTCATTTACTAGGGTGTCATCTCAGTTCATGTAAGACAGTGGCCTAGTCAATGCTTCATGTGAAATGAGAGTGCACCCTAGAACACTCCTCCATCTCCAGAACCGTCTGCAATAGGCAGAAATTCTATGGCTGATGTGGTGGGGTTCCTCAGCTGACAAGTTGATATGGGAAGGATCCCTGAAAGCAAAATGTGTTAGTGGAAACCTTGGGGAGTAAATATAGATATTTTAACCTTTAAATCATATGTAGTGGAATCAAAGTGGATTCGGTTATCAGGATATGTTAAGATGACATTTGCAAAAACAAAAAAACAAAAAACCCTCCATGGTATTTAAGAGGACTGAGGGAATGAGTGCCTCCTTGTTTTTTGCTGACTGGCATAGCACTAAAGAAATCATAAACCACCACCCTTAGTTTCGGAGATTCTACAGGCAGGCAGGGACTTTGTGCAATATAAGGCCATGATGGTCATTCCTATGTCTTGCATACAAACATAGCACTTGAGAAGGTGTTATACAAGCATCTGAATTATTAACAGATTTGACAGCTTGTACTGATGTCAGCCCCCTTCATGGATCTCTGCCTTGTTGTGGCGAAGGGGCTTGCATAACTCAGTGAAGCCATAAGCTATGCTGTGCAGGGCCACCCAAGACAGACAGGTCATGGTGGAGAGTTCTGACAAAATGTGGTCCACTGGAGAAGGAAATGGCAACCCACTCCAGTATTCTTGCCAAGAAAACCCATTGGAATGTATCACAAGGCTAAAAAATATGACGCTGGAAGATGAGGCACTCAGGTCAGAAGGTGTCCAATATACTACTGGGGAAGAGCAGAGGGAATTTCCAAGTAGCGTCAGAAATTGTGAAGCAGCTGGGCCAAAGCCGAAAGGACACTCAGCTGTGGATGTGTCTGGTGGTGAAAAGAAAGTGCAATGCTGTAAAGAACAATATTGTTTAAAACCTGGAATGTCAGATCAATGAATCAAGGTAAGCTGGAGGTGGTCAAACATGAGATGGCAAGATTGAACATCGACATCTTGGGAATCAGCGAACTAAAACGGACAAGCATGGGCGATTTTAATTCAGGTGACCATTATATCTACTACTGTGGGCAAGAATCCCTTAGAAGAAATGGAGTAGCACTCATAGTCAACAAAAGGGTGGGAAAAGCAGTACTGGGGTACAATCTCAAAAATGATGGAATGATCTCAGTACGAATCCAAGGCAAACCATTCAACATCACAGTAATTCAAGTCTATGCCCCAACCACTGAGGCCGAAGAAGCTGAGGTTGATCGGTTCTGTGAAGATCTACAATACCTTCTAGAACTAACACCAAAAAAAGATGTCCTCTTCATCCTAGGGGATTGGAATGCAAAAGTAGGAAGTCAAGAAATCACCGGGATAACAGGCAAGCATGGCCTTGGTGTACAAAATGAAGCAGGACAAAGGCTAATAGTTTTGCCAAGAGAACACGCTGATCATAGCAAACACTCTTTTCCAACAGCACAAGAGGCGACTCTACACATGGACATCACCAGATGGTCAATATCGAAATCAGATTGATTATGTACTTTGCAGCCAAAGATGGAGAAGCTTTATACAGTCAGCAAAAACAAGACCTGGAGCTGACTGTGGCTCAGATCATGAGCTGGTTCTCGCAAAATTTCGGCTTACATTGAAGAACGTAGGGAAAACCACTAAACCATTCAGGTATGACCTACATCATATCCCTTATGAATATACAGTGGAGGTGAGGAATAGATTTAAGGGATTAGACCTGATAGACAGAGTGCCTGAGGAACTATGGATGGAGGTCTGTAACATTGTTCAGGAGGCAGCAACTAAATCCATCCCAAGTGGCTGTCTGATGAGGCTTTACAAGTAGCTGAGGAAAGAAGGGAAGCGAAAAGCAAGGGAGAAAGGGGAAGATATATCCAACTGAATGCAGAGTTCCAGAGAATAGCAAGGAGAGACAAGAAGGCCTTCTTAAATGAACAATGCAAAGAAATTGAGGAAAACAACAGAATGGGAAAGACTAGAGATCTCTTCAAGAAAATCGGAGATCTCAAGGGAACGTTTTGTGCAAAGACGGGCATGATAAAGGACAAAGAAGGCAGGGACCTAACAGAAGCAGATGAGATTAAGAAGAGGTGGCAAGAATACACAGAAGAACTATACAGGAAAGATCTGAATGTCCCTGATAGCCATGATAGTGCAGTCACTGAACTTGAGCCAGACATCCTCGAGAGTGAAGTCAAGTGGGCCTTCGGAATCATTACTAACAACAAAGCTAGCGGAGATGACAGTATTCCAGCTGAGCTATTTAAAATCCTAAAAGATGATGCTGTTAAAGTGCTGCATTCAATATGCCAACAAATTTGGAACACTCAACAATGGCCGCAAGACTGGAAAAGGTCAGTTTACATTCCAATTCCAAAGAAGGGCAACGCCAAAGAGTGTTCAAACTACCGCACAACTGTGCTCATTTCACATGCCAGCAAGGTGATGCTCAAAATCCTACAAGCTAGGCTTCAGCAGTATGCGAACCGAGAACTACCGGAAGTACAAGCTGGGTTTCGAAGAGGCAGAGGAACTAGAGATCAAATTGCCAACATTCGCTGGATCATGGAGAAAGCAAGAGAATTCCAGAAAAACGTCTATTTCTGCTTCATTGACTACACTCAAGCCTTTGATTGTGTGGATCACAACAAACTGTGGCAAATTCTTAAAGTGATGGGAGTACCAGACCACCTTACCTGTCTCCTGAGAAACCTGTACGAGGGTCAAGAAGCAATAGTAAGAACCAGACATGGAACAACCGATTGGTTCAAAATTGGGAAAGGAGTACGACAAGGCTGCATATTGTCACCCTGCTTATTTAACTTATATGCAGAGTACATCATGAAAAATGCTGGGTTGGATGAATCACAGGTCGGAATTAAGATTGCTGGGAGAATTATCAACAACCTCAGATATGCAGACGATACCACCCTAATGGCAGAAAGCAAAGGGGATCTAAAAAGCCTCTTGTTGAGGGTGAAAGTGGAGAGTGCAAAAGCTGGTTTGAAACTCAACATTAAAAAAACTAAGATCATGGCATCTGGCCCCATCACTTCCTGGCATATAGAAGGGGAAGAAATGGAAGCAGTGACAGATTTTACCTTCTTGGGCTCCAAGATCACCGCAGACAGTGACTGTAGCCATGAAATTAAAAGACGCTTGCTCCTTGGGAGGAAACCTATGGCAAACCTAGACAGCATAGTCAGAAGCAGAGACATCACCTTGCCGACAAATGTCCGTCTAATCAAAGCTATGGTTTTCCCAGTAGTAATGTATGGCTGTGAGAGCTGGACTATAAGGAAGGCTGAGCGCCGAAGAATTGATGCTTTCGAACTGTGGTGCTGGAGAAGACTCTTACGAGTGCCCTGGACTGCAAGGAGGTCAAATCAGTCAATCCTAAAGGAAATCAACCCTGACTGCTCATTGGAAGGACAGATACTGAAGCTGAAGCTCAAATATTTTGGCCACCTAATGCGAAGAGAGAAGTCACTGGAAAAGACCCTGATGCTGGGAAAGATTGAAGGCAAAAGGAGAAGGGGACAGCAGAGGATGAGATGGCTAGATAGCATCAGCGTTGCAATGAATATGAACTTGAGCACGCTCCGGGAGAGAGCGCAGGACAGGAAGGCCTGGCGTGCTATGGTCCATGGGGTCACGAAGAGTCGGACACAACTGAACGACTGAACAACAACAACTAGCATCTCCTGCCCATGAAACTCTGGTTTCACAATTAAAAAAAATGTGGGAAGTACTAGAAATACAGATTCTCACTGCAGCGTGCAACTTTTTTCTTTTTGAGAAATAAGATATGGGGCTGACCATCCATAGATTGGAATTTCATTAGAATCTTTATCACCAGCATGGCGTGTCAGTTCTCATTCGCTACTGAAACATTTCTGCCAGCTTTTCAGTTATAAATTGTCTATAATCCTTAGCAAATGTGCTATAGAACCTTATAAAGAAAATTGTCTTAGATTAAAATGATATCAGCTATTTTAGGACAAACGTTTCCATTTTAAATACCTTAGGCAAGTTGTTAAAAACTGATGTTTCTAAAATTCAAAACTCTACTACTGCTTCTCCATTGAGGTGTACTTTTTGAAGAGTGAGACTGGATGACCTAACTGGAAGATTGATCAATCAAGAAATATTAAACAGAGGTTTCCATTCTGCACTCTTCCTTCTTCCATGTGACTCGTTTGTCACATTAAACACTGATCAGTATATCTTCCTATACTAGGGCAACTCCCTATGCTAGATTTAATTCTCTCTTCCCCCCTCCAAATACTTGATTTCTGTAAACATGGAGATGTCTTCTTAGTATTGCTAACACAGACACACACACAGAGTCCAATAACAATATACCATTGAAAAGTGTATGTGTATATGTCAAAGGGAACAATGTACCAATAATACTGCAATAATCCAGTCCAAAAGAATTATCTCCAAAAGTTCTACTGAAAAGAAATATGTTTGTATTATGTTCAAAGAACAGTGTGATCCCTTTCAGAAATGATGTTCTGTATGTAAGCTTCAAATGTACTTCCAACACAGTCCAATGGGATGCTGGTTCACAGCCCTTTTCGTACCTTATTCACAAAACCTGTACTCTTAACTGGTGCAAAAATGGAATATAAACACAATATTTGTGTTTATTTCAGTAGTTTCATAATATTTCAGTAGTTATTGTGAATTAGAATTCAGTATGAAGGACTACTAAAGTATGGCATTAGCAAAAACGGAGAGCCAACAATAGCCAGGTTCCAAAGAACCCAGTGTAAGAGCAGAAAGTGCTCCTGAATTAATGGTGTATGTGTGTGCTGTTATTTTCAAGCTGCAGCTCCACATACTTAATTTTCGGTATGATTTCTGTAGATAATTCTTTTAGATTGTATTTTTAAACAATTACTGGATCACTATTGACCTTTGATAGATTTTTTTTTCAACTGTGTGTTTTTGTTAGATTTCCTTTTGTATTCTGTTTTTTCTGTTCTTTTTGTCACTAGAATTGCTTACAGTATTCTGTACAGCACTAGTAATGGTAGAAAACATTCCGCGTGATCCGGAAGGAGATGAAGGTAAAGGTGGGTTCTCCAGAGAACTTTGCTCTGCGGTCTCTTCCACATCTTAAAGAGGGGAAAAAATCCAGATGTAAATAATGTCAAAATGTGATCACAAATTTCATATTCACAGTTATGTGAAAACAATAGTTTAATGTACACATTGACCATAGGTTGTGAATGACAGTGTATCACTTAGCACCTGTGATGGAGCTCTCAGCTGTGTCAGTATGTGCACCTTCTGAAGGTCCAGGAGTCGGGACATGAATTCTGAGGGTGGCTGCTTTTTCCTTGACTGCGGTTAATCCATGACCTGCAGCAGAACAAATATATTTATACAACTGTTCTGTGTACATTTGCTACTGAAAATCTAAAAGAGACAAAATAGGTAAAATGCTCATTTCTGAGCCAGTTTAATCAGTAGAAAAGTTGTGGAGAGCTTTTTGTTCTCTTTCAGCCTTAGCCAACCCCCTCCCCAATTCTGCAATTGGTGGTATAATAATACTGACCAACTTCTTAAGGTTGTTGTAAATATATCAATATAATGTATGTGAAGTGCTTTGAACATTCAAATGCACAATGCTAATGCTAAATATTGATTATATTAGAGCAGGGGTGGGCAACCTTTTTAGGCCATGAGCACATTTGGCAATTTGAGAAACTGTCCTGGGCACCACCACAAAATGGCTGCCATGGGAGGTGTGGCTAATTGCAAAGGACAAGTAACCTGCATGAAAGACTGAGTATAAGGCATTTAGGGGTGGGTGATCCCTAAATAACTGCTTCGAACCCAGTGTCCAGCACCAACAGAAACCTATTTCATAGCAATCCCAGCTGCTGGTAAGAAAATGTGTGTGTGTGTGTGTGTGTGTTTTTAAGTGGAAGGGGTAAAGCACCTTGGCAGGTACCAAGAAAAGTTTCCAGGGGTGTACTGGTACCCATGGACACCACATTACCTATTCCTCTGTAAGAAAGGCTTTTATATATGGTAAACAGTTGCTGTCTTGAAGCCTAAATGTTAATTCACCACCCTTCAGTATTAACTAGTTGGGTTTACTGATATTTGTACAGACGCAGAAGCCAAGATCTCTGTCAATCACAATGTATTCATTTAGATTAAAACATTTAATTTTAAGACTCTTCTTTAAAGGCACTATACACATTTCCTTTTAGGATGAGTTGATACTTAAAGAATAATTTCTGTCCTGCCAGTTTTACCTATATCTAGAAGAACATATATCTATGGTAGGATTTTTGGGGTGCAATCCAGCCAAATTTCAGCACTTTTCAAGCAGCCCAATGAACACTTACTAGGGACTAAACTGAATAAATATACTTAGAATTGTGTTGCGCCTTGCACCACCTTCAATACGAGAGAATTAATTTTTACTGTGTTGGATCACTCATTCCCTTTATTGTTATCAACAACATGTGGTTAATTGAGTGCAGTTTATAAATCAAAATATAAATAAACATTTAATGAGAAACTGCCACTGTGGTAAAATATATCATTATTAGTTTGGAACAAACTATATTTTTATGCATCAGTGATATCCAATTAAAATGAGATGCAATAAAGGGAATACGGATGAGAAGAAAAATTCCAATAATGCTTCAAGGTTTTGTAATCACTAGCTGAAACACTCGTGAGATACCTGATGAATTCAGTAATAACTATCCTCCAAAGTCCATTATACTACATAAGATAGTGCAACAATGCAATATATGCATAAGATATTGCAGCGATGTTGGGAGAGTACATACAAGGGCAGAAAAATACATGGGGGGAAAACACAAAGCAGCCAAACTGAGAAGTCCCTTAAGAAGCAGTTCTGTCTAATTGAAATAAATGTGTTACTGTTCTGACAGAACCTATCCCTTGACCTACCCCAGCAAAAGAGGAGCCATAAGTTAAAAAAAAACCCAAACCTCCCATTGGCATCAATGGACAATCCCAGATAACAGTGCTTCCTCCCAGCTGTAGCAGTGGACAGCAGCAGCCAGTCACAGCACTGGGAGTAAATAAGTCCCAGCAAAGGTATACGGAGGATTTTCAGATTGCTGCTACTTAGTATATATGCCCCAGCAAGGGTAAATAGGAAGGATGTGCATGCTTTGGCTATCAGGAGATTTGAATCCCTGTGTGATGGGAGCCCTGGAACTTGTGGCTGGGCAATGGAGGCTCTGATCAAAATATGTCTGACCACATTTATTTTTCTTCTTTGTAGACTTCCATTTGCACAATATCTTTTCAAAGATTAAGGGCACAATTCTTTGGCTGCTAGTCAGCGGCTAGACAGCATAGGATATGTGGGTTTCCAGGAACCAACCTTAGAGCCTGTGCTCCGAGGTCTGTTCCCTGAGAACTGACCTTCACTGCCTCCCATGCTGCCTTGCAGGCAGTATGGAATGGCCCTGTACTCCATGCTCGGAAGAGGAGCATGGAGCGGCGAACACGGGCCATTCCTGGGGGCGTACCGGGGCGGGGAAGTCAGAAATCCAGTATGACACATCCAACATGTCGTCCGGCCACCGCTTCCCCCACTCCGACTTTCCACGGCTAGACAGCCGAAATTGGCTGTCTAGCCGCAAATGAAGGGCAGCTGAAGTGCGGAGGGGACGATCTCCTCCGTGCTTCTCCTGCCCTGCACTGGATAGGCGGTTGCCTCTGAGTTTGGAGGTGGCCGCCTATCCCGGTAGAACTGCGCCCTCCATCTGTTGTGTTTTGGTTGGTTTGCTTTTTAAATTTCAACAGCATAGCATACTGATATTTCTGAGAACCTGCCTTACAACCCATATTATCTTTCCTGTATAGAAGTACCCAATTCAGAAACCAAAAAGAAGATAAATAAAGATCAGGTTGACACTGGGTTGGATCCAAACTAAATTAAACAGTTTCCATTGAAATCAATTGGATTTAAGTTAAGCCATGACTAACTCGTCCCATTGATTTCAATGGGATCTCGGGAGGTTCAACTAACTTGTCTGAACCCAACTTATTAAATTCTATTTTTAATTTGACTTGTCTCAGGTCTTTTGGATTACCTCAGAATCTATTTTAATCATCTTGAAATTGATTTGAATCATCTACAAACATAGTTACTTCAGTGTTCACTTCTTCCAGGCCTTTGGATTAGCCTCCCTGGGATTTACTTGTGTTAAATTAACTTCAGGAGATTCTTAATCATTGCTTGCATTGACCTGCTTTGTGAGTTCATCAAGTAACAGTTTATTCTGTACTCACAAACTAATAATTTCATACTCCTCACCTCTTCCCAATATTTTTTAGTATGCTTTGAAAAGATGATCTAATTGCATTTTCAATTATTAGTTTCTTTTGGGATGTAGCTTTTCTTAATATATTTGTTAGATTTTGACAAATTCTGAAAAGTAAATCAATATATTATTAGCAAATGTGCAAATCCTTAGTTGGTTGCAAGACAGTGTGTGTAAGTATACACAGATGAGTATTGTGATCAATTAAGGATTTGTGCTTTTGCTAATACACATACACATCTGTATATGTATATGTACATGTATTTGTATATACGAAGTGTGTGTGTACATATAAGAGTGCACACACACACACAAAATCCTAGATTTTATATAATATATCATAGCTTCAAACATGTTCTAACTTTCTACAGCAATAACAACAGGAAAACAAACAAAGATGTTGCAAAACACAGCTTTCCCGCCCCTTAAGGTGATTAGAAGAATAGTAATTGCTGCTTGAAAACACTGCGAATTATATTACTTCCCAGTTGTAAACAAAACAAAATAAAAACATTCTGTTGGAAAGAGAGAAACCAAGCATTGCAAGATCAATCTGACAGCTGAACAAGCATTTCAGTTTTACCTTTATGAAATTAAGAGCTTTTCTACATGAGACTGTTAATCCACTGTATCAACTTTTGGTTTTGTCGCAGAATTGAGATCTAAGCACTACAGGAAGAGCATTTTCTCTCCTGCTTTTTGCTACATAACCTCTAGGTGGCACTGTGGTATAGCAGATTAGCGCAAATACATAAGAGGAAATTGCACTTTCTTTCACTTTCACAATTAAATGCAACATTTTCCCTGCTCTAAAAAAACTCACCGAAAGTGTGGTTAGACACAGAAGTGAAACTGGAGGGTCATAACATCTTCTAAAGAATCCATAAACAACCATAAGTAGGGAATAACAAGCATACGATAAATGCCTCATGTAGAAATCTCTAAATTTTCTTTCTTTTTTTGAAACATTAGGTTCTTCACATTTTAATTCATTGCACATAGCTGCACATACAGTCATTTTACCACATGGAATTTTAACAAATAAAGCAAGATACAGCAAACATTTGCCATACTTGACTAAATGGCAATATTGTGTTGATTACGAAGAAGTAGGATAAAACATAGGGCTGAGGCTCTGTTGCCAGGTTTAGTGGCTGGTTTGATTGCTAATAGTGAATCATAGAGAGGCTCATCCACAAACCAATTAACTTGAAGTACTTGAATTTGAATCTAACTACTTTACAAATTAACTGGTTATTGATCAGGTTATGAGGAAGCAAGCTTTATTCTAGAAGATGGTTGCAGCATCACATCTATTATCTGACAGAGTGAACCAGATTTTGGAAGTCGTGTAAGATGGCTGCTGCCACAGAATAAATACAAGATAACATTGATCTTTGATTCCATTGGATCATTGGGGCTTGAGATCTGAGCATACACAAAGAGCCCTGTTGTGGGCCATAGGAAGCTATTCCTCTTTCTCCCAATTGGGTAGGAGAAAACCACAACCTCATATGATGGCTAACATGAGTGAAACAGCCATCACAAATCAAGCACTACAGACAGAGATTTCATTTTACCTACATCACCTTCAAGATTTATAATGCAGAAAGATCACACATTTCAATTGAAAGTCACAAAGTGATCAGTCATTATGTGATGCATTATTGGCTTATGTACATAGCATTAGACCTGATAGACAGAGTGCCTGAGGAACTATGGACGGAGGTCCGTAACATTGTTCAGGAGTCAGCAACTAAATCCATCCCAAAGAAAAAGAAAGGCAAGAAAGCCAAGTGGCTGTCTGATGAGGCTTTACAAGTAGCTGAGGAAAGAATGGAAGCGAAAAGCAAGGGAGAAAGGGGAAGATATACCCAACTGAATGCAGAGTTCCAGAGAATAGCAAGGAGAGACAAGAAGGCCTTCTTAAATTAACAATGCAAAGAGATCGAGAAAAACAACAGAATGGGAAAGACTAGAGATCTTTTCAAGAAAATCGGAGATCTCAAGGGAACGTTTTGTGCAAAGACGGGCATGATAAAGGACAAAGAAGGCAGGGACCTAACAGAAGCAGATGAGATTAAGAAGAGGTGGCAAGAATACACAGAAGAACTATACAGGAAAGGTCTTAATGTCCCTGATAGCCATGATAGTGCGGTCACTGAACTTGAGCTGGACATCCTAGAGAGTGAAGTCAAGTGGGCCTTAGGAAGCATTACAAACAACAAAGCTAGTGGATATGACAGTATTCTAGCTGAGCTATTTAAAATCCTAAAAGATGATGCTGTTAAAGTGCAGCACTCAATATGCCAACAAATTTGGAACACTCAGCAGTGGCCACAAGACTGGAAAAGGTCAGTTTACATTCCAGTTCCAAAGAAGGGCAATGCCCAAGAGTGTTCCAACTACCGTACAATTGCGCTCATTTCACATGCCAGCAAGGTGATGCTCAAAATCCTACAAGCTAGGCTTCAGCAGCATGTGAACCGAGAACTACTGGAAGTACAAGCGGGGTTTCGAAGAGGCAGATGAACTAGAGATCAAATTGCCAACATTCGCTGGATCATGGAGAAAGCAAGAGAATTCCAGAAAAACATCTATTTCTGCTTCATTGACTACGCTCAAGCCTTTGATTGTGTGGATCACAACAAACTCTGGCTAATTCTTAAAGAGATGGGAGTACCAGACCACCTTACCTGTCTCCTGAGAAACCTGTACGAAGGACAAGAAGCAACAGTAAGAACCGGACATGAAACAACCGAGTGGTTCAAAATTGGGAAAGGAGTATGACAAGGCTGTATATTGTCGCCCTGCTTATTTAATTTATATACAGAGTACATCATGAGAAACACCGGGTTGGATGAATCACAGGTCAGAATTAAGATTGCTGGGAGAATTATCAACAACCTCAGATATGCAGACGATACCACCCTAATGGCAGAAAGCGAAGAGGATCTAAAGAGCCTCTTGCTGAGGGTGAAAGAGGAGAGTGTAAACGCTGGTTTGAAACTCAACGTTAAAAAAAAACGAAAATCATGGCATCTGGCATCTGGCACTTCCTGGCATATAGAAGGGGAAGAAATGGAAGCAGTGACAGATTTTATTTTCTTGGGCTCCAAGATCACCGCTTGCTCCTTGGGAGGAAAGCTATGGCAAACCTAGACAGCATAGTAAGAAGCAGAGACATCACCTTGCCGACAAAGGTCTGTCTAATCAAAGCTATGGTTTTCCCAGTAGTAATGTATGGCTGTGAGAGCTGGACTATAAGGAAGACTGAGCGCCGAAGAATTGATGCTTTCGAACTGTGGTGCTGGAGAAGACTCTTACGAGTCCCCTGGACTGCAAGGAGGTCATATCAGTCAATCCTAAAGGAAATCAACCCTGACTGCTTATTGGAAGGACAGATACTGAAACTGAAGCTCAAATATTTTGGCCGCCTAATGTGAAGAGAAAACTCTCTGGAAAAGACCCTGATGCTGGGAAAGATTGAAGGCAAAAGGAGAAGGGGACGGCAGAGGATGAGATGGCTAGATAGCATCACCGACACAATGAATGTGAACTTGAGCACACTCCGGGAGAAAGCAGAGGACAGGAAGGCATGTCGTGCTATGGTCCATGGGGTCACAAAGAGTCGGACATGACTTAACGACTGAACAACAACATAGCTTGTGTGAACCAACATAGTTGATCCAACAGGTGCTGTACCATGCTTCTCCTCACTGTTTTAAGGCTAAACTAAACATTACCAGCACAGATGTGTCTAGTGTTAGTCCAGTGGTTATTGCTCCCTCTTCCTCCCAGTATTGGAAGAATAGGAAGAAGCATTCGGTCCTTTTCCTGCCAACAGATTTTCTTTTAAGGTTCTCCCCCCAGCTGAATCTCCCCTCCAGGGAATTTCAGGAGGAAATGAGCTGGCACAGAAAGGGTTAAGCAGTTGCCAGGTCAATGTTAAAGACAGCTCTGTTACAACATTTTGTTTGGCCCTACAAGGAAGAGAAGAAATATATTATGGTTCCTTTTGAGGTCAAGATACTCTGTCTCAAGAACAGAAATCAAAGTAATTATATTTAAATATTTTTATACAATGACTTTACTGGCTTGGATACTTAACAACTGTGGCAGATGCTGTTGAAAGCAGGGACTTGCCCCACGATCCCCAGGTTGTCCATCCTCTCCCTTTAGGTGGTGGATCCATGTCCTGTAGGAAAAACCATATATTAAGGATGCTGTCAGCCATTTGTATTTTTCAAATATAGCTACTGACATTTGGAGAAACATAAAAATTAAAGACATGGTACTTCAAGAAAGATATAGTCATGGCCTATCTGTCCCCCATTCCCCCTCAGATTGACTTGGAAATGATCTCGAATCGTTCCAAAAAACCTGGAAAACACACCTTGCCACTAACCTCCCAAACACACCTAACTACTCTTTCTTTTACTTACCAGTCGGGTGGCAGCGGCAGTAGGAGCACAGGTGGAGGACGGGGAGCAAGGGATCTGCCCCTTCCGCCCCCTCCCATATCCCTCTGCAGCATTCCAGGAGGCCTGGCATAGTGGCCCTTGGAAATAGCAGTCTTCCAGAGGGCTACTACAATGGGCCACCACACCTTCCCTTCTGGCACATTGTGGAGCAGTGCAATAGAGAGGGAGGGGAGAAGGGACTGGTCTCCCTCCTCTCCTATTACTGTGCACCACTGCTGCTCTGGCTCCTAGATAAGTAAGTAAAAGGAAGGGGGGGGAGAGAACAATTTTGGGGGACAGCAGTGTTTTGGGGGACAGCGGGGCTGGCAAGAGGAGGAGAAGGAAATCGGCAATTTATTTTTGTTCACTACTTTTTCTTCATGAGGGCGAGACTCTCTGAAGAGCTGTGTCAGCTGTAAAAAGTGGCCGGCGTGGCTCTCTCAAACGCCTGGCTCTGAGGGGGTCCTTCCTCAAAGCCAGGCATTGTGGTGTCCCTGCATGACTTTCCCTTCCATGGAATGGTCCCTTCCTCCTGAAGCCCCCTCCTGAAGCCCTGCCCCTAATGTCATCTGACCCCCTTCTCTTTTCTCCATGCACACAGAGGCATGGAGTGGTGTTTTGTATTTTTCACTTTTGAGTGGAGTCTTAACCATATCTTGAAAAGTACTTGAAAAAAACAACAGCTTCGGGAAATGGGCCTATAAGTCTTCTCTCTTAACTACCTCACTAGCCAACCTTACATTATAACAGTGCATTTCATACTGCATTTGAGGAAATCTTGGCATTTCTTTGGACGGCTCCCCAATGGCAGAATCAGTAATGATGGACAAGCTTCCTCAAAAAACGGCTTGCCTGCTACCACAACCATTTTTGCTTACAATGCACAGCTGCAGAAGGGTGTCAGGTATCTACGTGGGCAGCCTTCCTCAACCTGACATTCTATAGACATGTTGGCATACAACTCTCATCATCCCCACTTAGCATGGTTTCCCATCCTGGCTGGGCTTGATGGGAGATGTAGTCCAACACAACTTTTGCATTGTATTTTATTCTTTTAGCCTTTTGTAATCTGCTCAGAGAACATGTGACAATGGGCAGAGTAAAAATATAATAAATAAAACTGAAAAGCACTGAGTTGGGGAAGACTGTACTAGGATATACACTAAGCTCATGTAGGGTGATGGTGGGGACAAACAGGCCTGGCTCATGCCCTTCATCCACCAAGAGTGCTACACAGAATGCCCCCTAGAATCCTCTGCAATGCACAGGGGTTCCTTGGCAGACAGATCAATGTAGAAAGGGTACGCAAAAGGTTGGAAGCTTCAAAACTGCTGCAATACCGTATTAAGGAGGCTAACAATCCTGCAGTAGTGTATTAGGGATGGTGCCTTTTTCAGATCTTCATTCACATTTTAAGTATAACTCAGTCTTAATAGGTACTGGATGCTTTCACCTGAAAAGAAGCTGGTATATTAGTTATTTATGTGTATGATTCTCTTCATGCAAATGGAGCAAATGACTAATCTCCTCTTGCAGTCCTTGGCTTATATCCCTTTCATGTAAAATCAATCAGGCATCTTTTCAGCTTGCACTCTGAGATGAAGAATTAGCTGAATACAGCATGATTGAAAACTGATTGCATCCTGCTGACCAGAAAAAAGCAGCTATTGCTGCTGTAGTTTTATTATTTATTATAGGGATGAGCAATAATGCTGCTGCTGCCAGTCCTGTGCTTCCACCTGTTGGCCAGCCTCTTTAAATTTCACAGAACTAACACCCAGGCCAGTTTAATCATATACATGAAAGTCAGCATTTACCTTTCATCTTTGGGCCACTCCTGGCTGCCAGTGTAGCATTCACTCCTGTCCTCTAGCTAGGGAGCTATGTGCACACAACAGAGTGTGCCCACAAGATGGGAAGGCAATACATCTCTGTATATGGGTCACACAGACATGCGTGGCTTCTACCAAATGAAGCAGCAAGCTTCCAGATTTGTCTCGCCAGCTGTGAAGGGAAAAATAGATGCTTTCTCTTCCCCACAAAAGCATGCTTCTGCCTGAGTTCTCCCACCAGAGACAAGCTGGCCACAAAAAAACATGCGGAATGATGGTGGAGGAAAGGATGCCTGCTTCCTTGGGTGCAGCTTCTATGGATCCACCCAATGGGGGTCGACAGTGCAGATGCATTCCTTCCACAGTCAGCAACTAAAGGCTACAGTGAGGAGAGCCACATACCATCTCCTTACTTTCTGTCCACAATCCCAGTGAGTACTTCGCCACCTTAAATATCATGTTGTTAAAACTGGTGATGAGCCTTCATTTTCAAAACTGCAATTAACTGCAACTGCTTTGTTGTTTATGGATTCTAAAGATTAGTACAAATATATGTATATCCAATTTTGTTAACAACAACAATATTAATATTACTACACCATAAAAGGTCCTGTTTGTGTTTGGCTGTATAATATTGTATCCCTGGTTTTCTGAGAATACATTCCTGGGTAGTCTACACAGACTCCTTAAGTTTTGCATCCATGCTACAATAAAAGTAAAAAAATGGAGGCAGTGTGCGATACATTTTTCTCTTGGCAAGGATGATTTCCAAAATAATACTTGAATGCTGATAACCAGAAATAGCAGCTATTGTGTATTTCGAAACATTTTATCTTCACAAAAAGCAAAGGCATACAGTAACCCACGCTTAGAAGAATGCAAGAATATTATGCAAATGCATATTATATGGACAAAAGCAGTCTGTTGTTTCCATTAGAACTTTTTTAATGTAATGCCACCCTCACTAAGGAATGATAATGCAGGTTCCTCAGATGTACCATATGTGCATGTTCCCTCTCTAAATGCAAAGAGATGGGAGTATGGTCCCCCAAAAGCTGCCAGGATAAAGAATGGTGAAGCATAACTAGGATAAAGTATGACAAGTTTCACATGCACATGCTTCTCTGCATCATAGGGCAAAAAAGATTTAATGGGACCAAGGGTACATTAAAGGTGAAACTACATATTATGAGAAACGTTGGACAGGACTGCTGCTCAGAGGAAACAATCCTACGGCCGCTAGACAGTGGCTAGATGGCCATAGGATATCTGGTTTTCCAAGAACCGACATCAGAGCCTGTGCTCTGAGGTCGGTTCCCGGAGAACTGACCTACCCCCACTTTTGCGCTGCCTTGGAGGCAGCACAGAACAGCCCCGTCCTCCGCGCTCGCAAGACGAGTGTGGAGTGGCCGAAAAGGGGCATTCCGGGATGGGTGGAAATGCCTGTATGACACATCCAATGTGTCGTGCAGCAGCCTCCTTCCCCACTCCGTGCTCCCACAGCTAGACAGCTGCAATTGGCTGTCTAGCCAAACATGCAGGGCAGGAGAAGCATGGAGGCGGCCGCCTATCTGAATAGGATTGTGCCCTAAATGACAGACCTGTGTCAAATTTTCCCCATCTCTCTCTGCAGTGAGTTTGTGTGGAGGCTGAACTCAACACAGGGCTGCTGCACTAAGGAGGTCCAAAACTATCCTAACTGGGGTACACCTTTCAGTGTGTTATAGCAACAAAATTAATAATAAACAACAACAAAAAAGCATTTCTTACTGAGTCACTTTCTTCATTCAGAACTTCAGATCCAGGTTCTGGTTCAAGGCTTACAGACTCACTGCATTCAGTAGGAACATTCTCAGCGATGTCTCCACTGGAATGTTCCTCCTTCAAAGGATGTCCTAAAGTCATCAGGTCCCCTTCCTGTTCATTGTTGGGGCTTTCATAAACATGCCCCCCAATATCTTGAGGGGGTACCTGTCCTGACTTTTCATTATGCATGTCTGTGTCAGAAGCTGAAACATTGCTGCCTCGTTCCATTATTTCTTTGTTTTTCTCTTGGGTTAACACATCACTCTCACCACCAGACATTTTTTTAATTCTGCAGAAAGAGAAAGAAATCCACATATTTATAAAAGGCTACATAGTAAACATTTGAACAACAATAGCATCCCCTCATAACTGAGGGACAGTAGAATGTGATATGGCTGATTGTATGTCACCGCAACATATCATGGGTTTATTAACCACAGGTTAACCACTGGGTTGTTTAGCCCCTAAACAACCCATTGGACTGGGTTTGCATGTCACACTGACAACCTCCAATTGGAGGTTGTTTACAAAAGCCAGAAGTAGCTCAGAGATGTCATGCATCCCTGTGAATCGTGGCTTTAATAACCCATGACTTGTCACCATGATGTGAGAACAAGGTCATTGCGTTCTTCATCATCTAGGCCAGGGGCATAGAACTAGGATGAGGTGGGATAACCTCTGTGGGCTGGATGAAGTCAGTGGATGTGGCCATGCCCACTGACATAAACAGTGCCCCCCTAACTTTTTTCCATGCTGAGAGAGGTATGGAGCTGCTCCTCCTAGCATCATCTGAGTCCCTTGCTTCATGTGGTACCTGGTGCCCCATGGATACCATGCAAAGCAACTTGGACAGAACTGGAAAGAGCGGTGTGTGGTGCCCAGTGCCCTCATGGACACTGTGTGCCATGCAAAGTGATTTGGTCAGCACCAGGAAGAGCACCTCTTCCCAATGTTGGCTGAGTCTCCCACCACTCGCATTCCCACTGTTACCTCCGGTGTGAGATTGCCGATAACAGCAGGAATTCCCCTTCCCAATGGGAGGGAAAGTGGTGTTCAGGGAAATCCTCACTGTTACCTCCAATCTCAGATCTTTTGACTTTCAATTTATTAGATATTTTATTTTTTGGATTTGTTCACCACCAAGGTCTGACAGTCCCCTCCAGGCAGCTCACAACACAATAAATAAAAACGACATTCATAAGTCACATATCTTATCATGAAGTGGACTCTAGTCCATGAACGTTTATGCCGTAATAAATATGTTTGACTTTAAGGTGCTACAAGACTTCTGTTATTTTTACTGCAACAGACTAACACAGCTATCCCTTGGAATATCTTATCATGTCATAACTAGGGTGGCCAGATGCAAAAAAGGACAGGGCTCCTGCACCCATAATAGTTATATCAGCAGGTGCAGCTTGTTACAGAAGCTATACCTCCTGAAATTCCCTCTTCTACACAACTATTAGACATGCAGGAGCATTGTCCACTTTTGTATCAGGCCACCCTAGTCATAATGCAATTCATAAAATAACAAACCAAATATATTTACAGGCATTCAGTTGCATATATTTGCCTTTTGATGATCAAACTAGATGTGAGAGGGGTAGCCACCTTTGTTGTTCACATGTCTGCCCTGTCCATATAAAAAAAGGTGTGTGTGAAACCCATTTAACAGCAGAAGGTGCACGTGCATGCTTCATCACTGAATGGCCTTGCCTGGCTTCAATACTGGAAGTGAGCTGGCTTTGGGAGAATAGTGCCTGAAGCAATGGAGTAAGGCAAGGCAGAGGAGGGGTAGGGTTCAGCTCCCTCACCCACATAAACCCCCAAATTAGGAATCCCCCCAAGTTATCCATGAATAAACAAAATGTGGCCATCCCTACTATTTAGTGTATAAGACATTAAAACATATACTTCGAACAAGTATATGTTAAGACAGTCCATTCCTTGATTTGACTGACATCTGCGGATTGCTGGCTTTCTATGCAATGTTCTTCAAAACTTTTATCCATTCCTTGAAAGAGGTGGCCAGTTCACACATTACGGGAAATAAAAGTGTGTTTTAAAGACATGCACACGTAGCAGGGATTGCAGACCAATCACAAGCTTCTTGGCAGCGGTAGATACATCTTTTACCTCATCAGACACTCCACAAAATGCATTTATAGCACAGTCAGTGGAGGCTGGTGTCTCTGATTTTGGCGGGGCTGTAACTGGGTTCAGCACCTTGGATAGCCCCTTTAGAGTTCTGGCTGGTTCTGACTGAAAGCCAGGATGGATTCACAGTCCCATCGAAATCGGAGACACCAGCCTCCACTGGCAACACTATACATGTCTACTCGGAAGTAAGTCCCATTGAATTCAATGAGACTTCCAGATGTATTGGACTGGAACCTTAGTTCTCTCTCTCTCTCTCGTTACTGGTTTTGGCGTATGCACTACGCCTACACTTAAAAAAAATGCACCGTCTAAAGTGGTCATCGAGATGGCAGAAACAATCTAGTGATGCATTTATTAATAAATCAATTTGTGAGCGATTCTTGAAGATTGCGATGGGAAAAGACCCTAAGCTACAGCCTCCAACTTCTGGCCTTTTGAGATTTTGTGGACCCACAAACGCGCCGTCGCTCTTTCTTGGCAGAAACTGAGAAATATTCCACACAGATACACACACACACACCCCGCGCGCCACCACACTTGGGGGGGGGGGGACCCGGGGCGATGATGGGGTGAAATATTATTATGAGTAATTCCGCTCGCACCATAACGCCGAAAAGGAGACAAAGGGACCAGAAGTAAGATTCCGTCCCTTGTATCTTTAATAGGAGGTTTTAAAAAATCGTGGGAAAGCAAAACAAAGTTTCTCTCTTGCCCTTGAGACGCAAGGAAGCGAGTTTAAAAGAGTCTCCCTCGGTCAGAAGTTGCTGAGGGGGGGGGGAAAGACAAGGAGAAGAAGCCGCATTGCCCCCTTACCGCCGCTGAGCCGCTGCCTGCGTGCCTGGCGCGCCTCCGGCACCTTCCTTTCTCCGCCCGGCCGGCCACGTCGGCACAGGCTTGGAGTGGGCGAGGGACAGAGGAGGGGCGGGCGGAAAGCGCCGACAGAGGGCCGAGCTTGCTCTGTTTGGGTCTGGCCTTCTCGTCAGAGCTGACTGAGGCTCCTTCTGGTCCAGAAAAGCGGCGCGCCAGCTAGCGGCCTTAGCCTGCCTGACGCTCATGATTCACTGCAAGGATGGGGAAAAGAAGACGGGCGTGGGGGGAAGACGCGCGGCCCTTTGGACTTTCCCTTCACACGAGCGAAGGAGCAGGCAGAAAGAGCAGGGGAGTCTCTCCTTGCCGCTCCTGAGCTTTGCTTTTGAGGATCCTGGCTTGCCTTTGGTTTTTCCGTTTATTTTTGGAGCTCTGTGCATTAGTTTCAGTTCCTTTTCTAGCCTCCCTCGACCCCCTATGATAATTTTGGCTTCTGGAGCTTTTGAACAGCATTTTAGGCAATTTGATTCTCTCCAGCAAAAATCAAATTGGTCCTGGGAGAACTTTTTATGCATGTACGTGTGCAGTGCAGATTCTCAATATTTTGTTGTTGTTCAGTCATTAAGTCGTGTCCGACTCTTCGTGACCCCATGGACCATAGCACGCCAGGCCTTCCTGTCCTCCGCCCTCTCCCGGAGTGTGCTCAAGTTCATATTCATTGCATCGGTGATGCTATCTAGCCATCTCATCCTCTGCCGTCCCCTTCTCCTTTTGTCTTCAATCTTTCCCAGCATCAGGGTCTTTTCCAGTGACCTTTCTCTTCGCATTAGGTGGCCAAAATATTTGAGCTTCAGCTTCAGTATCTGTCCTTCCAATGAGCAGTCAGGGTTGATTTCCTTTAGGATGGACTGATTTGACCTCCTTGCAGTCCAGGGGACTCGTAAGAGTCTTCTCCAGCACCACAGTTCGAAAGCATCAATTCTTCGGCGCTCAGCCTTCCTTATAGTCCAGCTCTCACAGCCATACGTTACTACTGGGAAAACCATAGCTTTGATTAGACGGACCTTTGTTGGCAAGGTGATGTCTCTGCTTCTTACTATGCTGTCTAGGTTTGCCACAGCTTTCCTCCCAAGGAGCAAGCGTCTTTTAATTTCATGGCTGCAGTCACTGTCTGCAGTGATCATGGAGCCTAAGAAAATAAAATCTGTCACTGCTTCCATTTCTTCTCCTTCTATACACCAGGAAGTGATGGGGCCAGATGCCATGATCTTAGTTTTTTTAATGTTGAGTTTCAAACCAGCTTTTGCACTCTCCACTTTCACCCTCAGCAAGAGGCTCTTTAGATCCTCTTCGCTTTCTGCCATTAGGGTGGTATCATCTGCGTATCTGAGGTTGTTGATAATTCTCCCAGCAATCTTGATTCCAACCTGTGATTCATCCAACCCGGTGTTTCTCATGATGTACTCACAACAAGGCAGTGATCCATGAAGGTATCCATTGAAGGGGTATCAATATTTTGTTGTTGTTGTTTATTCGTTCAGTCGCTTCCGACTCTTCGTGACTTCATGGACCAGCCCACACCAGAGCTTCCTGTTGGCCGTCGCCACCCCCAGCTCCCCAAGGTCGAGTCCGTCACCTCCAGAATATTATCCATCCATCTTGCCCTTGGTCAGCCCCTCTTCCTTTTGCCTTCCACTTTCCCTAGCATCAGCATCTTCTCCAGGGTAGCCTGTCTTCTCATTATGTGGCCAAAGTACTTCAGTTTTGCCTTTAATATCATTCCCTTAAGTGAGCAGTCTGACTTTATTTCCTGGAGTATGGACTGGTTTGATCTTCTTGCAGTCCAAGGCACTCTCAGAATTTTCCTCCAGCACCACAGTTCAAAAGCATCTATCTTCCTTCGCTCAGCCTTCCTTATGGCATATTTACATGGAACCATAGCCTGAAGGGCTGGGGTCAGTGTCCTCTATACACCACTGGCACCGCCCCCATGTTACAAGTACAGAAGCCATCACCAACTACATAAGAACATAAGAAGAGCCATGCTGGATCAGACCAAGGGTCCATCCAGACCAGGATTCTGTTCACACAGTGACCAAACAGCTGTTGACCAGGAATGCACAAGCAGGGCATGAGTGCAACAGCACCCTCCCACCCATGTTACTGAGCAACTGGTGTACATAGGCTCACTGCCTTTGGTACTGGAGGTAGCACATAGCCATCAGGACTAGTAGCCATTGATAGCTTTTTCCTCCAGGAAGTTGTCCAACCCCCTTTTAAAGCCATCCAAATTGGTGGCCATCACTACATCCTGTGCTAGCAAATTCCATAGTTTTAACTATGTGCTGTGTGAAGAAGTACTTCCTTTTATCTGTCCAGAAGCTCCCACAATGAGCTTCACAGGATCATAGAATCACAGAATAGTAGGGTTGGAAGGGGCCTATAAGACCATCAAGTCCAACCCCCTGCTAAGTGCAGGAATCCAAGTCAAAGCATCCCTGACAGATGGCTGTCCAGCTTCATCTTGAATGCCTCCAGTGTGGGAAAGCCCACCACCTCCCTAGGTAATTGGTTCCATTGTCATATTGTTGTAAGAGTCAGGAAGTTTATCCTGATGTTCAGCTGGAATCTGGATGACTCCAGGTTCTAGTATTTTGAGAGAGGGAGGAAAATGTCTCCCTATCCACATTCTCCAACTAGATTGGCAGTTGAACCTTACTTCATACTGACAACAGGACAATATCCGTCATCACTCCTAAAGGCAGCAGGCTAGTTTAGGTGGTTCAGGACAGGCTGTCCTCCAAGAGAGGGGAGTAGCTGGGTGCTGCCACTGCTGCCTCCCAGTATCTGCCGCCTGAGGCAGCTGCTTCACCATGCCTAATGGTAAGACTGGTCCTGTGTCTGTAGGAGTTCTGTCTGTCTCTCTGGGCCTTTGGTCCAAGCGAGTCTCTGTTTGGAGTGTTTGTGCCTTTTGTGGGCTGGTGCAGTTTGGGATGGTGCTGGTGTACAACCCACCCCACTGTCCAGCAGCTTCCCTCCTTGAACTGGCAGAGGTAGTGTAGCAGCCATATCAGGGGTCAGACTAAGTAGCCTCATGCAGTCTCATGCTTCATGTTCTTGCTGAGCTCTTTCTCCCTTGAATATATTGTTGTAAGCTGACGAGACACAGGAATTCCTTATCTTGTCAAAGGTCATACAATTGTATATCTTGTTCTCTGCTGTTCTCTTCTGTTCTCTCCTTATCATGGCTACCCTATAACCCAGTTCTTGTATTATAAACAATAGTGCTAAGAGAAGAAATGTTGAGGATTGCAACCCCATGCGGGAGGAAGAGGAGGAGCCGTTTCATATATGTCACAATGTCTATAAAACCAATGTGCTAATGTAAATCGGGGCTTCTGGCTCTTTGGAAATGATTCCAGCCTTAAGCCCGCGCGTTAAATAAAGAATCTCTTTTTCCTTCACTCCGTGGTCTCTCTGACTCAGGGTTCTGCAACATAAATGGTGCCGTGACTCGGATGTGGCAGGCTCTGAGCCAGACAGGTGGCAGTTGCCTGCTCTTGATCGCCACACCAGGAGGACGAGCACGGCGCATGCCTCCCTTTCTTGGCGCCACCGACCTTTTTGTCGAGTGAATGGGAGAAAGCCTGCACCGGGATCGCCCAAACAGTAGTGAGCAGCAAGAGAACCTTGGGAAGCGGAGGAAGGAACTTGAGCCCTGCCTGTATCGCAGCTGCAATTGAGTTGAAACCCACATTGGAAGCCTTCAGGAGAAAGGCAAGTATATGGGAAAAAGAGGGCCCCGCCTTTAGGGAGAAAGGCCACTGGGCAGAAAAAAAGAGGGCCCCGCCTTGTGAAGAAGGTCAGTGTTGGTGGTATACGTATACAAAAGAACCTACTCCTTGCGGGTAGAAGGGGGGCCTGATCACACCCCCGAGTGGGCGCCAGTACCTAGCACGCCAGTACTCAGTAGGAAGCTGAGGAAGCTGGGGAAGCCGTTTTCCGCTCTGGTAAAAAGTGGGAAAAGTGGGTGGCAGGGACATATGGATGTAGTGGAGAGATTGATGATTGTGTGAGTGGCTACTGCGGTTTCTGACGCATACCGTTGACTGTCCGGGTGCCCAGGCCAGTAGCAAAGTGCGTGGTGTGAAAAATCCTCTTGTGTCGGCCAGTGAGACCCCTTACTCACTGACCAATTCCCATTCCCTAATTGTGTCTGTCTTCAATTTAGGAGGGAGGCTATGGGTGGTGGGGGAAGCAAACCTTGCACCCCCTTGAGATGTATGTCAAACAAAGAAGGAAAAAGGTTTTTTTAAAAAGATTCAGAATAAAGAGAGAAAACAGCAAAAAGCTCAAGGTCGAGCTGAGAGGAAAAAAAACAAGATCTGAGGCTGTTAATTAGAAAAATGTTGCAGGACAGTCTGGCTTTTAACAAAACGTGGGAGCGTGAGAGTGTAAGGCCGAAGACGTAGCTGTTAGCCTAGCGCGCCGAGAGAGGGGGGGCAGGAAAATTGCCCACAACGTTCTGAGTTGTGCAACATCATCACCTCGCCTAATTGAGATGAAATCCCTAAGAAATGGAAACTGAAAATGAAGACCCAGAAGATGAAGGCAAAATAGAAAATAAAGGTGAAGAATCAGCCCCCAGGGCACAGGCTAGACCCCTCTTCGAGTGAAAAGTGTGCCATAAGACTGTCCCAAAGCAGAATGAAGCGGAAAGACCATGTTGAAGATCTCTGTCAAGGTAACCGTGTTTAGCTTTGAACTGTGTTAAAATTGCATAGAGCCTGTAGCTACTGACCATCAGCTATATGATTTCTGAAGAGCGTAACCATTAAGCTTTTGCCGTGGGATTCCCTGCAATGAAGAAATCTCACTGATTTGAGTGTCCAGTGTTACACTGCCTAAGTGTGTGTGCTAAAGAGACCGAGAAACCAGACAGCATGTTCCTGGCCAAGCCAAAATCACGCTACTGCCATGCTCCTGGAAGCTGCAATAAACTGTGTAAGCTGGGAGACCCAACCTGATTAAGAAGAAAAGAAGATATTGGAGCAACTGTCTTGAAAAACAATGAGATCTGTGTAGCTGGCTGGCTGACGCTGTCAGTGATGTTACAACTTTAAATTAAGACTGTTTTCCTGTTTGAGACCCCAGCGAAGAAAGCTAACCCGAGTTATTTGTTGCCCGTGCCAAAGCAAGAATTTGGTGGCCCTGTACCTCATCGTGTCCTGTTTTGAGCTTGGGATTTACAAATACAAACAAACTGAGAAGCTTGCCTTTGAAGTCCTGCAAATCACCCCACCGCCTCCCCGAAGATTAATGGCTGCCTGAAAAATGCAAGTATAAAGCGATGCCCATCACCCCCCAGCGTCCTGAGTTTCGGCACTCAGTGTTTCAGTGCTTTCGTGTACCAGGTTAGAAGAAAAAAAAAAGAGTAAGTTTTTAAAATGTCTGTGAGAGAACCTGACAGAAGTAAAATAAAATTTACAAAGGAGTTGCCCAGGTTAAAGTGTCACGGCTAGAGAGCTGAGCTGTGCCGCTCTGTTTAAACAGAAGCCTTGCTAAAAAGTTAAAGGCCCTTGTCTGTCAGAAAGGGTGTAGGGCCACACTTTCCCTTTTTAAACTGATGCAAAAGTGGAGAGCCTTTGCTGGAAACATCGCATCTTCATTGCCCAGAGCCTTCTCTGTTTGCCTCCATCATCATCTGGGCTTTTTAGAGACACTCTGCACATGAACTAAAATTTTAAATTGTCAAAGACTTGCCATGGACAGTGCTGTGAAGCTTTTGATAAACTTGAACTCTCATCGCTGTGGACCATGTGTCTGTGTTTGTAGTCAGCTCAGTGTACAGCAGGCTGAGTTTGATCTGTGACTTTTAGATTTCCTTCTGCCAGAACTCATGCAGCATAGAGTTGCCGATGCAAAAATGGTGACCTAGAACTCTGCGTGTGTGGGTATGCCCGTCCCTTGATTTTAATGAGCCCTGAGCTTTCAGCCAGAAGAGCAGTATAATTGCTGGATCTGCTCCATCATGCCTTACCATGCAAGAAGTGTTTTCCATTCATTGTGTTAAATTGCAGAAAAAGTTTGTTGTGTATATTTTATGATTTCTTAAATATCATAAAGTATATGTGATATTTGCAGATTAGTGTTAGTTGCAACTCCAAATAATACTAAGTGTGGTTCCCAATAGATGACAAGAAAAGAAAGACAAAAGCAAGTAGAAAAGAAGGAATAGAGAAAGTAGCAGACAGATAGAGAAGAGAAGAAAAAAAAAAAGAAAGAAAAGGCAAGAGGCAAAGAAAAAACATTTATAAAAAAGAAGCGTGGCCATAGTTGCCCCAAGGGTAAATTAAAAGCAGCTGATTGTGCCTGGAGCTTATTACCTGGGATAAAGTAGCCACAATAATGTAATAGTTCTTTAAGATAAAAAAAATCTAACTAGAAGGAGAAGAAGAACCTATCCCAAATGTGTGTCAGTGGGACTAGTGTATGGCAGAAAGGTTTAAGTAAGTGAGTTTAACTTGAAAAAGACAAATAAAGAGACAAGGCTGGTGCATAGAGCAGAAAGTTTTATATAAAAAGTTTGAAACATGATCTGCAATACAGGCAGATCAGCAAAGAAAAAGAAAGCAAAAGAAAGAAAAAATTTGTCTTCCCATACTAATAAATAAAAAGTGTTATCAAGCACTTTGGGAAGCGAAGTTGTTTACAGGAAGCTGTGCCTGAGAACCAAACACTTCTAGCCTATGCTGAAAATGCTTGCTAGTGTTGTGCTGCCTCATGGGTAACATGTATAGTATAAAAACCCATTTAGTGCAATAGCTCGTGGTTCAGAGAAGCTGTCTGATCCAAAAATTAAGTACGCCTGTGTGCTGTAAGTTACCCAATAAAGTCTCCTTGTAAGTAACCCCCCCCTGCTGGAATCCCAAAACACAAGTGGGGCTAGAGCGCCTCACCCAGTATCAAACCCTGCTATTAAAAGCCATGAAAGCAGGTATGAAGAAGTCAGTTAATATGACCAAAGTGTCTAAAGTGCTGCAAGGTGCCACCAAGGCCCCAGAGCGTACTTGGAGCGTCTTTCAAATGCCTATCGCCAGTACACCCCCCTCGACCCAGAGGCCCAAGAAGACGTAAACGAAAAAAGAAAAGAAGAAGACCCGGCAGAGGCAGAAGATTCTTAAAAAAAGAACCAGTGTGCCCAGTGTGGACAAGATGGACATTAGTGGCATGAATGCCCAAATAAAATAAATCAAATACACAAAGGAGAAAACCAAAGGGGCCAGAATGGGCGAAGAGGGAGACAGCTTGTGAGGGGCAGTGACATTGACTTCATAATTGACACTGGAGCAGCATCAAGAGCAAGCAAACGTTAGCCTTAAACAAGAAGTCCAAACACTGAGCAAAGGTCTTCAAGCCCAGCCTCGCTTTGTCTTAGAAAATAAGCCCCCAATTCCCATCACAGAAGTTCATCCTTTCCAACCAAGAGTTAAAGTATGAGTTAAAGAGGGAAAAATAACCCTTTGACTCCCAGATGGAAAGAACTCAGAACTGTCATACTTTCCACCCCCACAGCTATGAAAGCAGCTAGAATTAAACCCTGGATACATTGGACATGAGTCAAGAGAGCGAGAGGGGGAAAGTAGACCATAAACAGAAATCCTGAAAATCCTTTAAAAATCATTCTAAAAAAGCAGTAAAAAGACTCAGGCTAGACCTTACTGTGGACACACCGGGAAACTGTCCCCCTGCGTACGGTCAGACCTGCAACTGGAGAATTGAAGAAGGGGACTAGACCCTACTGCAGCTTGCCAGGTGAATAGCTGCCCAGCGTACGGTCAGATCCCAAAGAAGATCAAACATGCGTGTTGTAGTGTTAGTAGTGTTGCATTGTGTTTCCTTAATAAGGTGCAAAAAGGGGGGTCTGCCCCTGGAAAAAGAAGTTTGTCCCAGTGATTTGCTGATAATTACTGGCTTCACCTGGCTAACATCATGAAAATAAAACATTTTTGTTTGCCAAGAGGTATACCTGCAAACAGGCTTATTAGCTCTTGCCTAATACCTGTCTGTAGACATCCTGGGAAAATTCAAAAAGATACCATGTTAAAAGTTTATGGTGTAAGTTTAACTTATTCCCAAAATGCTAATTGGGGCGTGGTTGCAAAGATCCTACCCCCTACAGAGTTCACTCTACGCACCCCCATCATTGCTGAAACAAATTCTACGTGTGCACAAATGCTTAATTGTCAAAAAATTTTTCCAGAAAATACAAAGCTATCCCTGGCCCCCTTCCACTGTAATAAAATTCAAAACATATCTTTTAATGATGCCCACATACTTTTGCCTCATGGATGGTTTTAGACATGTAATTCCCGCACTTGGTCATTCATTCCTGCCAACTTGTCTGATAACCACCCATGTTGCCTCAGCCGCCAATTGAACTGGTGCCAATTCTTCCCCTGTAGCCTGAGAAAATCCGTCAACGGCAGCCTCGAGCACTCCAACTAACTAAAAATTGTAATAGTCATGTGCAGTTATATTCTGACTCAGAAAAATTGGCCTTAGCAATGTCACTAGTTGGGGTTCCAGGTTTAGCCTTGGCTAATGGTCTAAAGAACAACTGGTTAGCTTGCAGCTTAGCCAAAAGCATAAATGCCACCTCACGAGCATTGTCATTGTTAAATAAAGAGTTGCGTGATCTAAGAGGTGCAGTTTTAGAAAATAGAGCTGGTATAGATTACCTCTTCCTTCTTCATCATTTAAGTTGTGAGACACACCAAAAGCTCTGTTGTTTTAACTTAACTGATAATGGCAATGCTGTAAATAAACAAATCAACAAGCTGCACAATATAGTAGCTAACAAAACAATAAGACAAAACAATTAGCTCAATTAGTTAACCCCTTGGCTTCCAGATCTTAGCTAGCTTAAAAGCATTGTTCATCCTAATTCTACCAGTATTGTTCATAAAAGTTCTGTTATGTCTCTGCGTTCCTTGTCTTATGCGCTGTTTAACCAATCTGTTTTATGTCTCAGCTAATAAAACTGCTGTCCTCTACGCTCTAATAGCCCAACAAAAGGCTAAGTAATATGTATGTCACAAAAAGCTTTGTATAGTTATCAGTAATGCTATAATTGTAATGAAATTATGCATTTAAGGGGGGAATGTAGCAGCCATATCAGGGGTCAGACTAAGTAGCCTCATGCAGTCTCATGCTTCATGTTCTTGCTGAGCTCTTTCTCCCTTGAATATATTGTTGTAAGCTGACGAGACACAGGAATTCCTTATCTTGTCAAAGGTCATACAATTGTATATCTTGTTCTCTGCTGTTCTCTTCTGTTCTCTCCTTATCATGGCTACCCTATAACCCAGTTCTTGTATTATAAACAATAGTGCTAAGAGAAGAAATGTTGAGGATTGCAACCCCATGCGGGAGGAAGAGGAGGAGCCGTTTCATATATGTCACAATGTCTATAAAACCAATGTGCTAATGTAAATCGGGGCTTCTGGCTCTTTGGAAATGATTCCAGCCTTAAGCCCGCGCGTTAAATAAAGAATCTCTTTTTCCTTCACTCCGTGGTCTCTCTGACTCAGGGTTCTGCAACAGTAGTCTTGGACTTGGGGTTGAAGACTCCCAAAGAGGACTGCGAGAACCACTCATCTGGGGAGTCTCAGCACTTCATGGCTGCCATGACAACCATGGGGCATGACATCTGCCCAGCAAAGGAATTGGGGCACACTCTAGTTTTCTCAGCTGAACAGGAGGATGGGGATCTGAAAGTGGGGGATTTGACATCTATTCCTACTGAACTTTAGACTGTCAGTGACTTTAGCCCTTTGCAAGAGTGGAAGACCTCAGGAATGATCTGCACCCCTCTGGAATTAAGAGGGCTCTGGAGGATTTTCCAGTGGTTATGGTTGTTGCTCTAGACAAAGCCCTAGTTCAGGGGTGGGGAACCTCATGCCTGCAAAGCTTTTTCAAACCCCGCCCCTTTATCTTTGATCTATCATTTCCCCCAGTATTTTTACGGGGAAGGAGGTGTTGGCTACTGGAATCCTGCTGGACACTAAAAATGGCTCCTGTTCTCAGTGATCAGTGGGAAACTGCTCTTATCAGTGGAGGCTGGTGGCTCCGATGTCAGTGAGGTGGTGAATCCGCTCCAGGTTTCAGTCAGAACTAGTCAGAACACTAAAGGAACTATCTAAGGTATGATAAATAGCTCCTTTTGGGTTCTGATTGAAAGCTGGAGTAGATTCACCAGAGACATTGGAACCACCAGCCTCTATTGGCTCTTATCTCGGATCAGCTGGTGATGAGAGAGAAGCACCTTTCCCTACTGAACACTGAAAAACACTCCCTTTCTCAGAATTCAAATTGCATTGCTCAATCTTATTATTGTAAGCTGCCTTGGGAAGCTCCTGCCTTGAAAGACAGCCTAGAAATATTTTAAATAAATAAATAAATAATATTTCCGCTATTTGAAAATGCTGTTGATTGATTTCTTTCTCTACAGTGGGACTCAGGCTCCAATGCTACACCCACATAAATCGCATTCAACTCAATGGAACTTACTTCATGTATAGAATTGCACTGTTACTCTCTAAGTAAGTGTATTTAGAATTGCAGGCATGCAGGTAATCCTACACATGTCACTTAGAATTAAATTGTATTGAGTTCTATGGAATTTATTCCAAGTTAAATTTGAATAGGATTGCAGCCTGAGTCCCACTGAACTTACAGGAATTTACTTTTGAGTAAACTTGCTTAGGATTGCAAGTTTACTCAAAACTTGAGTGTTAAACTGCCTTTCTTCTGAGTGATGTATAGGATTATGTTGCATGACTGTTTTCTAGGGGTGCACGAAACCCCACTCACCTGTGTCCTCCGGGGGTCCTCCGGGGGGGGAGGGTTCCGTTCCTCCCCCCCCAGAATCTTCCCTGGCTGGCGGATGCCATTTGCATCCCTGCTCTTTGCTGTGATAGGCTACATAAGTATTTATGTAGCCTATCATGGCTAAAGGAGGGATGCAAATGGCGTTCCCTACGCAGGACACCATTCGCAGCCGCACACCGGAGCAGGAGACTGCAGTGGCCGGATCCGGACCCGCCAGAGGCAGGTAGGATCCAGTCCGTGGGGACTTCACACGGTGGGGAGAGCAGTCCGTTCCACCACAGACTCCGGGGGACTGGAGTCTGTGGCAGAATTCTTCGCCATCCCTACTGTTTTCCCACAGTTGTGTGTGGGTCTTCCCACCCCTATGTGAGGTTTCAATTGATTTAGGCTTAGGGAGCAATCCTATCGAGATAGGCGGCTGCCTCCGAACTCATAGGCGACTGCCTATCCAAAGGAGGACAGGAGAAGCACGGAGGGGATCATTCCCTCCCTGCTCCTCCTGCCCTGCTTTTCTGGCCAGACAGAAAAGTTATGAACTCTCTGACATATTTGGACATGACAAAGAATTTATTATGGTACAATGGGAATAAGTGCAACTGGGGGGGAAATCTAGTTAAATTGAACTTGTCATCAAATGACAAGTCTGAATCAGTCTTTAGATTGTCATCAATATTCATATACTTGATCTTCAAAACAATCAAATCTCAAGCATTCCAAGAGATTATTGAGCTGAGTGCTTTAGAAGACATGAATCTGGCATCCAAGAAGGTAGCAGATCTGCCTGGATATGGTCAGTTTAGAAATCTGAGATCACTGAACATAGAAAGATGATATGGGAGGAGAGATGTAAATTTTCCAGAAATTTTGAAGCCATGGAAAAAAACAGGGTTTCCCTGGGGAAATTTTGGGGAAAATATGCAATACTTTTAAAAGTGATCTTTACAGATATAAAGTCACTTTACATTGATAAAGAGCACTGAAAAAAAGGATTTTTTTTTCTTTAGGAACATAAAATGCATTATACAATGTAGAAGTTGGTTTGCTCATTAAAATTAAAAACATTTAAAAATAAACTCAGTAAATGTATAATTATTATCTGAATAAAATATGTATTTTAATATACCAAACATGATAATTTTATGAGCAAAGTTATACATAACACATTTTAGGGCACAATCTTATGGCCGCTAGTCGGCAGCTAGACAGCCATAGGATAGGTCGGTTCCGGGGAACCAACCTCGGAGCCCACACTCTGAGGTCAGTTTGTGGAGAACTGAACCCCACCCCCTCCCGCAATCGCCTCGTAGGCAGCACAGATTGGCCCCACGCTCCACACTCATAAGAGCAGTGTGGAGCGACAAAAACAGGGCGTTCCGGAGGGCAGGGCGGGGAAGTCGGAAATCCAGTATGACACATCCTATGTGTTGTCCGGTCGCTGCTTCCCATGCTCCGAGGTCCCATGGCTAGAAAGACGAAATTGACTGTCTAGCTGCTAAAGCAGGGCTGTGGGAGCGAGGAGGAGATCCACTCTTCACCACTCCTCCCGCCCTGCACTGGATAGGCGGTTGCCCCTGGGGTCGGAGGCGGCCGTCGATCTTGATAGGATTGCTCCCTCCAGTTCTTATTTTATATCTGATCAGAGGGAAGTTTAGCAAGTCAACTCTGAAACATCTGAATCATTCTAGAAGCCAGACGAAGCAGAAAGAGCTGGAGAGGCAGAGGAAGACTGGTGCACAGCATCCTTTTTGTGAGGAACTAGCTGTGGTGGAGTTTAGGAAAATCTGGCCTGAAGAAAATGCTATTGATCGTTTATTTAGCTGGGGAAGACTCTCTTACCTATTAGGAATGGTAACCAAGCATATTACTTAAGAACCTTTAGCAATCCCAACCTATTATTTGAAGAGTGACATTTTATTCCCTTTTGTAAATAATTGTCCTTAATAAACATCTTACATTTTGTTCATTCTGAAAGGTTGTCTCTAATGGTGGTGTCAGTTCTATTCCTACTGAGTTCCTTTTAGGTACAGAGGATTTATTTTGGTGGCAGCTGGTAAACGTTTCATAGCTGAGACCAAATTCCTTAATGGTGAGGTCTATTTGGGAACTTTATTAAAAACTGGCAGTGAGTTCCAATGATACAAGCCTCAAAGTTTTTTAAAAAGTAAACATATTTGTATACAGCAGTACTTATTGCCACCAGCAATAATTTGGATGCCAGCAATCTCATAAATCCTTTGGTAACCAAACACAGTTTCATGGAACTTTCATGACAAGATTAATTTCAAATATTGCAAGCAATTAACACTAATTTTTTTAAAAGTAACTGTGTTTTGCTGTTCCACACTCTTGCCCTAGAGATGATTCACTCATCTTTTTCAGTGGTTAAATTGACACCTCCAGCAACTGAAAATTAACAGCCTAACTACAGCCACTTCCTCCATGCCCTTCTGTTGTATGGGGATGGGGGCATCACTTGCAGGCACATTGTGAGAGAAGAAGACAAGCAAGGAGCAGACCATTCTTTGAGTTAGACATAGTACGTCCCATTGTAGGGGAGACAAAAAATTAGAAGTCTTTGTTTTGCTTTGGTGGTGGCAGACTAAGGCGATGGCAATAATGGGCAATGGCTGCTGACAAGCTCAGTAGTGCACTAGGGATCAATAATGTAAAACAGGTGGGGAACCTGTGGCCCTCCAGATGTTGTTGGACTCCAACTCCCATCAGCCCCAGCCAGCATGGCCTATGGTCAGTTGTATTGCTTTCGGCGCCTCCTGAAGACATTGTTCTTTCGAGAGGCCTTCCCTGAGTGACTAACCGCTGTTTATTAAGTTCAGAATCTGTGCTTTTAAAATGTTTTAACTGCTGTAACTATGGGGTTCTATTCTTTTATCTTGTTGTTCACTGCTCCAAAATCTTTGATGTGGAATGGTATATAAATATTGTAAATAAATAAAATAAATAATGGGAGTCGTAGCCCAACATATAGTCCACAGGTCCCCCACACCTGTAAAAGAACTGGAAAAGCAGCGATGATGGTGATGGTGTACCTTAAATATCCAGAAGTGGGAAGAGAAATGTAAAGGATTCTTTCTTGGGCTAGCCCAAACCTTAACTTGGGATGCAAACGCGTGTAAACTTCAGGTCCTCGTGAAGCTGCGTTTTGAATAAAGATGTGGGAATCAAGAACCAACCGACTTCAGAGTCCTACCTGCCAAAGTCCCCAATTTTCGGAAGTACGGGCGGGGGGAGGTAAAGAAAAGGTCACATAACGCGCGGGCAAGTTTGGGCCTCTTGTTCCCGCCCTTCTTGTGGGGAGGGAAGTGGAGGGGGGAGGCGCCCTTCCTCCTGAGCCTTCCACTCCAGTAAAGGTTCTCGACGTACAGCCAAAACAGATCACGGGCAACCGTAGCTAACAACTAGACGCTTGGGCTTTACGGCGCCTAGAAGAGAATTCTGTTTGGACTGCGCTTTCCCCCTGTGACCAGAAGGCGTTCTCCGTCTTCTTCGGGGCCGCGCGCTTTCGTCCTCCTTGTGTGCCTGCCATCAGATACCTGCCTCATCAGAAGTAAATCCCATGGACCTGGATGAGAGTTACGCCCAAATAAGTGAGTACAGGACTGCAGCCTTACAGCGCAGTCCTATACCTGTCTACTCAGAAGTTTGCAACCCATTTTTCACTTATCTGGGTGTAAGTCCCACCGAGGGTAAAGGGGCTTACTTCTGAGGAGGCAGCTATCGGATTCTGCTGTGAAATCAGTTTCACTTCCGTTTTCTCTACCGCGTTCTGAAGGTGTGGCGCAGCTGCACAGCTTGTCTTTCCGTCCTTCACAGCTCGGAACTGACAAAAAGCCTTAAAAAAAATTTTTTTTAAGCCGCTTTAGCCGTGCCACATTATTTTTCTTAAATCCACTGATAGTGCAATGCATTACATGTTTACTCCGAAGTCCACTGAGTCTTAGACTGCTATCCTGTGCATGTTTAGACAGGTAAAAAAGTCCCATCCTGAGAGCTGTAGGACTTTTTTCTCTCTATCTAAACATGTATAGGATTGAGTTCTTAATAGTGCAATCCTGTATATACCCACTCAGAAGTAAGTCTCATTGAATTCAGTGGGGCTGCCTCCCAGGTAAGAACGTATTGGATTGCAGGTTATCAAAGCAATCCTATGCATGTCTGCTCAGAAGTAAGCCCCACTGAGTTCAGTGGGGCCTACTCCCAGGTAACTGGGTATAAGAGTTCATCCTAAGGGCTCTATCCTATGCATGTAGGACTTTTTTCTGCCTAAAGATGCAGAGGATTGTGCCCTAAATGTGTTTAGGACTGTAGCCTTGGGCTGGTTGGCCACTCTGTGAACAGAATGCTGGACTAGATGGACCCTTGGTCTGATCCAGCATGGTGTTTATGATCTTATGCACTTGCCTGGGAGTAAGGCCCATTAAATGCAAGGGAACTTACTTCTGATTAGACATGCATAGGATTGCACTGTCTGATTATCTACTGTTAAAATACATCTGCATTTATAATGGCTATCCTGCTGTTACTCTATTTAGGTGTTAATTTAACATTAATTAGATCCTTAAAATGCATTATTGCTAAAACATTATAAAGAGAAGAGCAAACAGGTGCTTCCAGATGAGGCTTTTATTCAATGACCATGCCTCATTCACGGAATTTTAGATAGTCCAGATGATGTTGTCTTCTCTTTTTAACCCTGCTGTGGTTTCCTACCACTTCTTCTGTCTTTTTTCTGATCAGAGAAGAAAATCTGTTAAGAAGGAAAAGACAGAGTATCTACATGATGCTTTCTAATTAGTAGTGCTAGGAGCCCTCCATTCTGGAAGCACCCGATGTGGTGCAGTAGTTAAGAGTGTTGGACTATGATCAGGGAGATGCTGGTTCAAATCTCTATTTTATTTTTTATTTTTTTATTTTATTGCATTTATACCCCGCCTTTTTTCCTCTTGCAAGGAACCCAAGGCGGCTTACATTATCCTCCTCCTCTCCATTTTATCCTCACAACAACAACCCTGTAGGTGGGTTGGGCTGAGAGTCTGTGACTGGCCCAAAGTCACCCAGTGAGCTTCCATGGCCGAGTGGGGACTAGAACCCAGATCTCCCAGCTCCCAGTCCAACACTCTTGCCACTACACCACACTGGCTCTCTAGTCAGCTCTGAAGGCCACTGGGTGGTGACCTTGGACCAGTCACTCTCTCTTTATAGGGTTGTTATGAGGAGAAAACCTGAGGAAAACAATGTGTACTGTCTTGAGCAATTTGGAGGGCGGGTAGGAGAAATATCACAGAATTGGTATAATGGTTAGAATGTCAGATTCAAAACCTGGCTAGGAAGTTGGGCCAGTCATTATCTCAGACAGGAACCTCTCCCTACACTAGCCTGAGGGTGACTTAAGATAATCAGGGAATGATACCGCAGGTACATTATGTGTCAACAGAGGGAGAGAGCCTTTTCTGTTGCTGTCCATCTCCCCCCCCCCCCGGTTATCGAATACCCTATGGAGATGCAACTGGTGCCAACACTGCAATTATTTCAGAGTCTGCTCAAAACCGTTTTCTTTACCCAGACATTTCAATGGGTTAGCTTTTTCTGTTGTATCTATTTGATGTGTTTTTGTTTTTATCATGACAATGTGATTTCAGTGTTTTTTGTAGAATTCTGTATTTTAATCCCATTGTACATTGCTCTGGTATCTGCAATGGTGAATGGCTTTCAAAATGTTTTCATAAATAAACCTTCACAGGATTGTTGGGAGCATAAAGGGTGGGGGTGGGGTGGGGAGGGGGAGATCGCTGTTATGAATGCCACCTTGAGTTCCTTGGTGGGATAGAAATATGATATATAAAGTTACATTATAAATATTCAGTATACAATGGTTATCAATAATATTGGCGTCATACTCCTACACATTTTAAGGGGTGCTTAAAGGGGAACCACCATAATGAGCTCTAGGTGTATTGGTGAAAGCAAACATCTTTCACGAATAGGTCATTCACAAGTATGGCATTACTTTTTCTTTCATTTCCCCCTGATGTTCTCAACCCACTCTGCCCCCCATACCGTTTCCTAATAATTTTATAAGAGGAAGTTGTTTAACAAACTACCCCATTCTCTGTTAGTTCTCTGCTACAGCAGCTTTTCCCTAAGACATCTCTGGTTCAGGTGAGTGGAAAGGAGGCTTCTGAGATACTTAAGCCTTAGAGTGGAATCCCTGTGGATGACATCTTCTAACTCTGTTTAGGACTAAGAATCCCTTATGAGTTTGGAGACCCCCTGGGCTGGCTGGTAAGGGTAAAATTCTGGCAGAAAGGACAGATTGCCTTTCTCAGTCAGGAGTACACTCTTGGAAAACAGTTGGTGTTTCTCTGGGGCAAAGTGTCTAAGGGCTAAAGTAGACAAGGTGACAGAAATTGGTGAGCCGATCTCCTGTTTCTCAAAATGCTGACAAAAAGCAGCTGTATGGGGAGGGGGGCACAATTCAAATTGAAATGAAGGCACTAGAGGACTGGGGGATTAAACGTTTTCCCACCATGCCATTTCCCCAATGAACTCCCTGCTGTATGACCTGTAAGGAAATGTATGTTCACCTTCCCAAGCTTTGCACCCTCCAATTGTTTTGGAATACACCTCCTGTCACCCCTGACTATGCTGGCTAGTGCTGATGTGAGTTGTAGTCCAAACCATCTGGAGAGCACCAGGTTGGGGAAGGTTATAGCCCACCAAAGGTGCCTGCACATAAGGGAGGGGCCCCTCAGCCTAAAACAGATGGTAAGCCCCTCCCCTCCCTGGTGGTGCCACCAGGGAACACTAATGGCGTTCTGCTCATCTCTGCCTCCCCCCTGGATGCAGGGGGAAGGTACTTCTAATCCTCATATTGACCCAGACTGCTACTCCTTATCTTAGGGCGTAAGATCCAATCCAGCTACACTGACAACTTGCCATTTCCTCAGAGAAACTTACCCCACCCCTCCATTGACGGTTGGGATGTTTATGAAAATACCATGTCATCATGACCGCTCAGTCAGTGTTAGGCATTGTACTGACAAAAGTACAATACAATAGAAATAATAATTGTTTTTCAGTGGAAGTAGAAATACATTGACCTGTAAAACTGATTGACAGCACTAAGAATCGCTCCTGATACATTATTCAGTATACAGGTGAATTAATAATATATTATCAAATTAAATGAGATATTTAAATTAACTTTAGGCTTTTTATTGTACCAATGAGTGTTAGAAAATGGATTTAAGATAAGGAAAAAGAGAAGCTGCCATCCATGTGTTAAGTAGTACACACAAACACACATAGTTGCTAGGGCTGTGCAGTCCCCCCGATCTGCTTCGGATCCTCTGAAGTGACCCCTATCTGCTTTGGACCAATTCGGACCCCCTCTCCTCCAACTCGGATCCGAATCCAAAGTGAGATTCGGATATCTGCATCGGCCGTTTTTGGTGTTTTCCCATTGACTTGCATGGGAAAACACAAAGTCATAACTTTTTCAGTTTATATGATACAGTCATGTAATTTGGGTACCTCTCAACGTCCCTGGAAAGGAGGCCACCTGCAAAATTTCAGACAGTTTGGCCCAGTGGTTTTTTTTGGTAGGCGGAGTTAAAAACTGATGTTTTCCACAGAAACTCTCAAAACAAAGAGCTGTAACTTCTCCCCGTTTCCACACATGTGCGTGACACCTTGGCCCCTCCCAGCCTTCCTCGAGGGCATCGCACCTGCCAAAGCCCAGGCAGTTTGGCCCACTGGCTTGTGCGCTAGGCGCAGGTGAAATTTGATGTTTTCCACCAAAACTCCCAAAGCAAAGAGCTATAACTTCTCCCCATTTCCACAGATTAGCATGAAACCTTGGCCCCTCCCAGCCTCCCTCGAGGGCACCCCACTTGCCAAATTCCAGGCCGTTTGGCCCACTGGCTTGTGTGCTAGGCACAGGTTGGATTTGATATTCCCAGAAACTCAGACCAAACTCAGAAGGGAAAGTGTGTTGAAGCAGAGGTCCCTAATCTGTGCTGCAGGTTTCTTTGACGTGCAAAACAACCCTTATTCAGAAGAATCACTGGCTCAGTCTCTCTATGGCTGAATACACACATTACCTCGCAGGCAGACTCGAAGATGTAATTTTTTTTTATCAGCTTTTGTTTATTTCTAGCACACTAATTTATTTCTAAATTAGTATTTTGAACGTATTTTACCCAATGGTTGCTGCTCTGGGTGCAGCTAAAGTTTGATTTTCTCCACAAAAACTAGGGGTGGGAAAGACTGTGGGGAAGAGGGTGCTGTCATCGTCGTCTTGGACATTTCTGCTTATAAGACGGCTCTACCACCTCCAAGGTGACTGAAACCTGGAGGAATGACAGGACAAGCACAAGTCAAAGCCAGAGGCCAAATCCTTTCTGGAGAAGAAGAAATGTTTGAACAACGGGGCTCCACTGAGCCGGTATGCATTTAAGTGAAAGCTCGGAGGTGGGCAGAGGGAGGCAGGCAGAGGCTGGGGGGCTGGCGGATGACAGCAGAGGCTGGCGGGCTGGTGGAGGCCGATGGAGGCTGGCGGGCTGGCGGAAGCTGATGGAGGCAGGCGGGCTGGTGGAGGCCGACGGAGGCCGGCGGGCTGGCAGAGGCCGGAGGAGGCCGGTGGGCTGGCAGAGGCCGGCGGAGCCTGGTGGAGGCAGGCGGGCTGGCAGACCCTGATGGGTAGAATGGCCTACCCACTCCTGACTCCTGTTGTTACGGACAAGGATCATCCATGGGAGGGAAACTCCAGTGCTGTGGAGGGGGGAACCGTGCCAGACTCTTCAAAGGGCACTGACTCCAAGGGAGGGAATGGGTCGAGGAGATTAAAATACAGTACACATAGTCCCCATCTGGGATGACTGCACTACAAATCCTTTAATGAGGTTCCACGGTGACAAGAGGGCAAATCTGTTGCCCAGGAGTCGGTGAAGTAAAACAGTGCCGGACTGTACGACCCATTCTGGTGAATGAGTAACAATCTTGGAGGGGAAGTTGGGTGCCAGCAGCCAAGGTATTACAAGATACAATAGCATCGTTGCATGACATGGAACATATCGTTGCTGCTTCTGGAGAAGCAGAGATACGCAAGACTGGATTTTTAAAAATCTAAAGGGACGGAATTAACAGACAAAAACGATAAGGAAATAGAATGGAGAAAGCAGAAGTGACGGTCGACGTTAAACAACAAATGCAACCTTTACCAGAGTCCAAGCAACATGAACAAACAAACACAGGAATGGCGAGGGAGGGGGGAGCGTAGCAGCAACGAGTGAGGAAAAGCTATGTTAGTTTGAAAGAATATGGAAAGGAGAGATAAATATATCTAATACAAATAACAAACAAGTTGGAGGTAGAAAGAAATAGGAGAAGGCAGCGGGAAGGGGTGCTGCAAAGACACCGTCCCAAAGGGGATGGACAAGCAAGAAGCAAGGGAAGGTTCCCACTTCAACCAAGCTGTTCCCTTTTAATTTAAATATTGAGAAAAGCCTAATGGTGATCAAAAATGAAAAAATAGAAGGAAGAACTCCAAGGAATGGATGCATGCGCGCGCACACACACACAATCATCTACCCATAGACCAGCCCTCTCCCAAAGACACAGCTAGCATAATAACCAAATGCAGCCTTTCGCTGAAGTATATATGTATACTTCATATATCTTTATATATCTAATCTAATTATCTATATCTAATTTAGATCATATATCTAAAGTATATATCTTTAATGAGCTTCCGTCGTGCATTAAAAACGTGGTTGTTCAGGCAGGCATTTGGGGTGGGTTAGGGTATTTAAAAAAAAAAATTATGGTAGAATTTTATTGTTTTAAATTGTTTTATGGTGTGTTGTACATCGCCCAGAGTGGCTGGGTGACCAGCCAGATGGGCGATTAATAAATTAAATAAATAAATAAATATATACCCCCTTCCTCCACTACTCTCTCTGATTGGAGAGTGCTGGTGTCGGTTCTGGCTGAGAGTTCCTATTCGCCAAAGCACACTCCCTCCTCCTCCTGCGCTCGCCTTCCTGCGTCCGCTCACCTTCCCACTCCCTCCTCTTCCTGTCCCTCTACGTGACCTTTCAGAAGCTGATAAATTTTCAAGACAGTATGTCTAGACTGCTCAAGCATTAAGTAGAGCTCTGAATATACGAGGCAGAGGAGGCTTTTCGTGGGGGGGCTTCGTGGGGGGGTGCTTTGCCCCAGGGTGCCTCGGTACTGCTCTGACCCACCTCGTATCACAAGGATTTTACTCTGAATAAGCCCGCTTCGCCTTGTTATTTGGGCTTCGTGATGAGCTGGTGCACAGCCCTAATTAGGCTGTGCTGGTGAGCACATTCTCTGCAGGATAGAATAGCCCTGATCCCTAGATGAATTTACACATAAATAGGCAGCTACCTGCTGATCAGATGGCTAGTATGATGTGCTGTTACAGCTCGAATCATATGTTTGACAGGTAAAGGTGGATTAAAAAATAAGGCTTCTGTGATATTGAAGCTGAGGGTATTAATTATTCTATATAGTTTCTGATTCATCGATCAGAACCTCACACTAAGCAGCTACCAGTGCTAGATATAATGTACGCAGTTTCATGGCTGGATCGTGTGCACGGCATATGCCTCTGTGTGTGATTCAGCAGGAGACGCATGCCCCTGATGTGTTGGGGAAGCCTTCGGTGATTGAATTTGAGCAAATCATTCTTGTAAGGTTGCACTATACTTTGAATATTAAAAATGCCACATATGCCCAAATGATGTATTTCAGAAATGTGTGACATGGTAGTCCAATGGCGGTTTTAGAATAGGAAAACTCACTTCTGATAGAGGTAACATAGATGAAAAGGAACTGCGGGAGAGGGAGGGAACTTTTCCTAGCCCCTATCTTCTCCCCATTCTCAGCCTCGGGAGCTTTTCTGTCTGCTGGGTTCAAAATTCTAGTTCGTTGAAACCAACGCCTTTGAAATTCTTCAGCAAGGCAAGGAAGGCTGTTCCCGATGAGGGACTTTGAGCTGTCTGTCTCCTCATTTGCCACCTAATAGCAGATTAAATACTTCTAAACAAAGAGTACAACTAGGATTGTTTCGTGGGTTGCTGTCTAGGTTTTATACTAACAAGAATTAGTACAGGAAAATCTTATTTGATCCATTTATCATTTTTATTAGAAATATACTTATAGCATTGCATTATAATATAACTTGCATATAAAATATTTTTATTGTTAAATGGAGCATCATTAAAGATCCTTAGATCTTAATAGCTTAAAAAGAAATAGAATTTTGTTCTTAGACTTCTAAGTCTTAATTCCTTAAAAAGGAGAGATCTCATACTAAGTACTGAGTTCCCTCTTCAGTACTGAATAGGCTATTCAGCTAACAGGTAAGGTGGTAAGCTTCTAAGAAGCTCCTGCATTGTAAAATCAGCCCATATTTATACTATTTTTGTATAGCAATTACCTCATAACTAATATTATGAACTATCCCATAAATTAGGGCTCACAGTCTTAATTATTTTTTATTATGAAATGTACTTAAAACATTTGAACATACTTACATGTACGCCTTTCAGACTAGATAAGATCAATTTTGAATTATACCTTTGAGAAGATAAATCTTTACCAAAATTTGTTAATTAAACCAAAGTCAATAATTTTTTCTAGACATCTGTATATCAAGGTTTTTGATGTGTATACTTTACACAATATTTTTTGCTCATTAAGATAAGCGAAAACTTTTAAGTAGACGTTTGACTTGAAATTGTACAGTCTCGCACCTGTTCATTACTCAAATACACTTTTGGCCCAAGTGATAGAGCTTTAAATGAGCATTTTCTCTTTGGATACTATCCAGGTCATCTTGACCATTATTTTTATGCCAGTTACTCAGAATACACTGCGAATCCTTCTTGTGTCTCTGTATCTTCTCTTTAATACAATTTAATACAATACTTCTTTAGTGATTTACATTTTCAAATCCTTAATAATCTATCATTAATATTTAGCATTTGTATTCCATAATAAGACATCTTATATTGTTTTAAGAAAGGTGGGTTAGCATTTTTTTCAATAGTCTTCCCAGCATGTCTAACAAAGCAAAATCAACGATTTCCTAAAATCCATGACAGGCATGAGTGTGGGGGAATTTTAGAGCAGCAAAATGGCAGGCAGGGTAAGGGATTAATGATGACTGCCTCTTAGGCTGCAAACGTGTACACATTTACCTGGCAGTAAGTCCCATTGAACTCAGTAAAGCTTACGTCTAAGTAAAACATATATGATCACATTGTTAATTTCCCTAATTTCAGTTTCTCTGCCTTCAGGGATGGGAGAGCTTTAATAACTGCTTTTATTTTAATTTCTTTCTCTTAATTTTTAAAACAGCAAAATACCACTGTTTTGCTATAAAAATGAATCAGTGCTGACAGTCTTAATTATCTAATCAGGATTGCACATATATTTCCTGATCCAGCAATTGGTCCTTGTAGTACATTCCCACCATGCACACCACATCTGTTATGACAAAGCCTTGCTCTACTAACTAGATAAATGAAAGTGTTCTACCTTCAGTTGTAAAACTTGCTATCAGTTATAAATGATGATTTGTGTTTTTTTGGTAACATGTCTGATGAAAGCTTTGAAAGGAGACAGGAACAACCCCACCCCCACCCCAAATAATAGAATCTGATTATAATCAGAATAAATTTCTTAAGTATGTTTCCCCCCCACACCCAAATTCTCTATTCTCATGGTGGTCATCAACTGAAATAAATTTGAATTAAGGATGCTCAACCTCTAAGAATAATAGGTGTTAAAATTTGTTTTGAATTCCTTAAATTAATTGTATTAACATTCTTTTCACAGGATTGTGTCAGTCTGCACAGATGAAAGTCACCAATAATCACTAATTTAAGCAACCTTCGTGCACTATGGCAGATAGAAGAAGCCCAATCACCAACAGTTTCCTTAGTGCCTTCATCTTCACAATAACCTTCTGGACTAATATCCAACCCTCTGTGGAACATGGATTGACTACAGATTATTCCAACAGATTCCTAGCTGCTGTTCCTAAGAACATACTAGCACACAGAACAGTGTTGGACTTGTCACATAACAATATCTCTGAACTACAGATTTCTGATTTTAGTTCACTTTCCAGACTGCAGGCACTAATTCTGTCTTATAACCTCATCAGACTGCTTGACTTCAGTGTTTTCCAGTACAATAAAGACTTAGAATATCTAGATGTATCTCACAACAACTTGCAGACTCTTTCTTGTCATCTTATTCCAAGTCTCAGGCACTTAGATCTCTCTTACAATAACTACAGAGCCATGCCCTTATGCCCCAAGTTTGGCAAAATGGTGAAGCTGGAATATCTTGGCCTCAGTGTTAGAAGAATACAGAAATCCGATTTTGGTGTTCTTGCTCATTTACAACTGGATACTCTGTTCTTGGGCTTAGAAGACCTCTCTGAATATGACACTGGAAATCTTCCAGTATTCAATGCAAAGACCCTTCAGATTGCATTCCCCGAAAACAGTGATTTGCATGTGCTGTTGGATCTAAAACTCAGTGTAACAAAAAGTTTAGAGCTGTCAAGTATCCAAGAGAAAGACATCAGTGACTTAAGAACATTCTTGTCAAAACTTACCAAAGATGCCACATTACTAAACCTAACACTGAACAATATACAGTGCAAATGGGAAGACTTCATTGACATCCTTCAGAGTGTGTGGGAATCAACCATTGAATATTTTGTTATCTCCAATGCACCACCATTGGAAGTTCCTAACACAATAAATTTTAATGCGACTGAAACTTCAATCAAAGTTTTGACAATTAAGCAGATTCCATTTACTACATTTTTTTCTGCCCCAACATATATGTATGCACTGTTTGCAGATATGAACATTACAGCCTTAACCATTTCTGATGCAGGTTTGATACACATGCTTTGCCCTTCCAAATTTAGTCATTTTACTTACTTATGTTTTTCAAATAATAGCTTAACAGATGCTGTTTTTAAAAACTGTAACAATTTAGTCCTCCTTGAAAAACTTATTTTACGAAGTAATCAGTTTAAAGACCTAACTGAAGTGAGCTTAATGACAACTCACATGAACTCTCTGAAATATTTGGACATGAGCAAAAATTTATTACAGTATAAAGACAATGCAAATAAGTGCAGTTGGGGAGAACAACTAGTTAAACTTAACTTGTCATCTAATGCGTTGTCTGAGTCAGTCTTTAGATGTTTGCCAGTCAATATTCAAATGTTGGATTTACAAGACAACCAAATTTTAAGTGTTCCTAAGGAGATTATTGAGCTGAACAATTTGGAAGAGCTCAATTTGGCTTCCAATAAGCTAACTGCATTGCCTGGCTGTGGTCATTTTAGTCATCTCAGATTACTAAACATAGAAAATAATTCCCTTCTCTCTCAATCTTCTGAGTTTTTCCAAAGCTGTCAGCATATCAACACTTTAAAAGGAGGACACAATCCATTCATGTGTTCCTGTGAATTAAGACCATTAATTAATCTTGAAAAACAAGGATCTATGGAGCTGATTGGCTGGCCGGACTTTTATGTGTGTGAATACCCACACCACTTCAAAGGAACTCTTTTAAGAGATTTTCACATATCTGAACTTGTTTGCAATGTGAATCTTTTGATTACTGTAGTTGTAATTGTTACAGTGGTCTTATTGGTTGCTGTTTCCTTCCTCTGCATCCGTTTTGATATTCCATGGTATTTGAAAATGATGTGGCACTGGAGTCGAGCAAAACACAGGATCTGGAAGAGCAAGCCTGAAGATATCCCCGGCAGCATACAGTTCCATGCTTTTATCTCTTACAGCGAGCGTGATTCTGGCTGGGTGAAAAATGTTCTGATTCCAAATCTGGAGCGAGAGGATGCATCCACACGTATCTGCCAGCATGAGAGGAACTTTGTTGCAGGCAAGAGCATTGTTGAGAATATAATTGACTGCATTGAGAAAAGTTACAAGTCCATCTTCGTGTTGTCTCCCAATTTTGTGCAGAGCGACTGGTGTCATTATGAGCTCTACTTTGCCCATCACAAGTTATTCAGTGAGAATGCGGACAGTTTAATCCTTGTTTTATTAGAACCAATCCCATCATATATAATTCCTTCCAGGTACCACAAACTAAAAGCTCTCATGGCGAAGAGAACGTACTTGGAGTGGCCGAAAGAGAAAAGCAAGCATGGACTTTTCTGGGCTAATCTTAGGGCATCTATTAATATTAAGCTCCCCCTATCTAATGAAATGAATGAATTGTAGATGTCAGTTTTTGTTATCTGATCTAGGACATGAAATAAAGTTGTGTTGTTGTTTTTTAAAGCCCACATTTATCACCAATCAGGATGTATTAGTCAACCAACCATACTACATACAAACAAGGTCAACGAGAAATATATACAATTCTAATTATCAAGAATTAAAAGTCTAGTATTAATAATATTTAAGAATTCAGCTTTAAAAATGATTTAAGAATTTAGATACTAACAATGTAATATCATTATTAACCCCATCAAAACAAAAAGCATGCAGCAAGTCATCTGATCTACCAATCCTTATTACGTGTCCCTTGCCCCCTTAATTGCAATAAATTGCCTTTAAAAGCATATCTGCAAGAGTTTCAGTTTCACCCAAATTAGAAAGCCAAAGTCTTTGCATGATCAGAATTCTTTAAAGGGGTGTTCCATAGATGGCATAGCATTATACCTACTATTTTATATTTGGGCACAGATAACAATCTCAAATAAGGAACACAGTCATCCAGGTTTGGAAATCACAGTTAGAAGCCAAAGGAATGCAGACACAACACGAGGGGGGGAGGGAGAGTGCATTTATTTCTTACATATGTTTTAATTTTCAAATCATACGCCATAAATAAACATCACATACCCATATTAGCAAAAATATAGTCACATCACCCAAACCAATGTAGTATCACAACTACTATACTTAATCCAAATACATTTCATGAAAATAACAACAAAACAGCATCATTATCACATCTAATAGAGAAATCATTCATGTAATTATATGATACAAACATTACATGGTATAAATAGAATGTATGAAATAGAATATCATAAATAGCATTCATAGAATCAATTGCAAGTATTATATAAAAATGGGGGGGAAATCAAGTTATGTAAATTGCATAGATCACAGATAGAATTGCTTAAATAATATAAATGTTTCTATAACTAGCATAAACAGTCTGTACATAAATAGCTACTTAGATACCATAGATAGGACACCTAATATTAACGCCACAATCCTATGCCTGTTTAGACTGAAAAAAAGTTCTACAACTCCCAGCATTCCCCAGCCAGCCATACCCTTGAGAGCTAACATTGGAAACAAATGTTCTACAGGTGCTCAGGAAAATCTGGGGAACCATCCTGGAACAGAGAGTGACGAGAAGTAGGCAACAGGGTACAGAGCTGGTGTCAGTGTTACTGCTGGGCATCTACAGAGACCCGTGTCCCTGCCAATCTTTGGCTTACTGCCAATCTTTTGAGCTTCATTGCCCTGTTGCTTCGCCTCCTTATTGATGTTGCCTGTTTATCTGCCACCTCCAAGTATGAAAGCAATGGGCATAGTGAGGAGAAAGAGCACTAACCTCCACGTTCCTTGTCCTCTCTATCTGGAAGCTGCAAATGCAGACTGGTCCGAGAGGGAGGGGCAAGTGAACAGGCAGCAGCAATAATGGTGGTGAGGAGGAGAATGGTGCACTGAGAGAGGGAGGCCCATCAATAGCATCTGGCCTAAGGGCCCCACAAAACTGGCAGGGTACAAGCAGCCGTTTTCAGACAGCTGCCAACATTCTCCCACTACCTGAGAGAGTACACAGATCCTCTCAGGTACAGCAGGAGTTGATCTATCAATCCCTTAATTCTCTCAAGAAGTATGTGTGTTGGAGACCCATCTCTCAAGGAAAGCTACAGTGGTAGTGTTTGGGCTTGGAACCATGCTCTGTGACACTATAGAATGGCCTTTCTGCCTTCTGCAGTGAGGATCTCTAGCAAAATGAACAGTGTCGGTGGGTTGGGAGATAGTTTCAGACTCCATTGAAAGATCTGAGCTATAGTCCCAGGTTTATAATTCCTGCTCCATCTTCAGGATTGATCCCACAGAAGTGGGAAGTCATGTCTGGGGTGGGTGGGAAGTCATGTCAGGCAGGGATTCAGTCACTGCCCCAGAACCCAGCTGACCTCTGGTCAGAGGAGAGAACTCAAGGGAGACCAGCAAGGAAGCCTCGGAACAGCAACAGGTCAGGTGGTACTCCTTGACTCCACAAACAGTTTTGGGTCAGGTTTGCTCTGTCGGACAGTGGTTCTCATTATCACCAGTGGGATGCAGAAGTAGTCTAGGGGGGACTTGAGAATTCGCCCTCCCTCAATCCCCATATCCACCTGCAAGTGTGACATGTAATCGCCTGCTGACACTGCCTTCCATGAATTATCCAACTGTGACCTTTTCACATGCTAGTAGTAACTTTTTAAACTACTAATGAAATTATTCTATTTGTTTGTGTTTTAGTCATAGCAATAAAATGTATTCCTAATAATACTAATGCAATTTTAAGTATTATCTTCATGTTTTGCAGTTACCATAGCAGTGAAATTTATACTCAACAGTATTATTACAATTTTCAATTATTAGTGGAATTCTTGTTTGTTGGTGTTTTAAAGCCGTAGCAATAAAATTTACTCCCAACAATGCTACTGTAATTTTTATGTCCTTAAAACTTACCATAAATGATAAACATAATAACAGAATGCTTGTAAACATATACATATCCTTTTTGGGGAAAAGTGGGCTTTTTGTTTCTATCAGGATAGGTCCCGCAATAGAGTGATTGGTGGGATGTAAGATATAAATGGTTGTGAACCACTGAAAGGTTCTGTTCTTGCTACTTCATGTGTCTTCTACAGACTGCCTTTGCTTTCCTTCATCTCTGACTTTCCTGCTGCTCTCAACTTGACAGGAGCAAGCACTGACCAGTCAACAGGGAGTTCTAACTGGTATTCTGCTTTTGGGGGACTGATGCTGATGTTCCCAGGCAGATAAGCCCAGTTCAGGGTCATCATGAGATAAGTTAGGCAGAGAGCCAATGTAGTGTAGTGGTTAGAGTGTTGGACTTTGACTTTGGGAGATCGAGGTTCTAGTTCACACTTGGGGCTATGAAGCTTGCTAGGTGACTTTGGGCCACTCTCAGCTTAACCTACCTCACAGGATTGTTGTGAGAAGCCGCCACTGCCACCACCACCAGGCCTTCCCTGTAGACTTCTGCCTGGCAGACCACCAGTCCCTGCAGGACCAGGCCCCCAGGTACTGAGCCAGCTGTGCTGCTCCACCTGCCCCTCCCTGGAGGGGCTACATAAGCTGGCTGGCTGAGGTGGCCTGGGAGAGCCAGGGCCTGCAGGAGAAGCCACCACCACCGGGGAAGAGGTGTGCCTGCTGCTGCTGGGCCTGCTGCTGGTGCTGCCGCCACCGCCACCAGGCCTTCCCTGTGGACTCCTGCCTGGCATTATTTTTAAGGGGATTTTTAATTGTTTTGTTTGTTTGCTTTTTCTGGGGGATTTTGTTGTGTTTTTAGGGGTGGGTAGCCTGCCTGATAGGCAGGAGCGAGGGGGCATGTGTCCACCTGATGGAGGCAGTGGGGGGAGTGTTGGGGGTCAGAACATACCGAGGCTGGGCGGCAGGAGCTGGTGGAGCGCTAGGGGCAGGCCATGCCAGGTAAGGGGAACAAGGGAGAGATGTGTAATATCTGTCCCCTGCTCCGGGCCTGTCCAGAGCCAAAGGATGGTTGGGGGAGGCGTGACCCCATCTTCTGGCCTTCGTTTGCTGCTCTGCAATGCCAGGTCTGTTACCCAGAAAACCTCTCTCATCCATGACATGATCCTGGATGAGGGTGCAGACCTGGCATGTATTACAGAGACCTGGCTGGCTGAGGCTGCTGCTCCAACCCTTGCAGCCATGTGTCCAGCTGGATTTTCGTATGCACAGCAGCCGAGGGCTGGGGATCAGGGAGGAGGAGTGGCTGTTATCTACTGAGAGTCCTTGGTCTTCACCAGACCCCCTCTCCGGGAGACCAAGGTTGCTGAGTGCATGTACTGGAGGTTGGGCCCGAAGGGCAGTCTGGGCATTCTGCTCGTGTACCGTCCACCCCGCTGCACGACTGACTCCCTGGCCGAGGTGCTTGAGTGCGTGTACGGTCCCCTAACTTATTGGTGTTGGGGGACTTCAACGTACATTCGGAGGCCATCCTCACAGGAGCACCTGGGGACTTCATGGAGACCATGGCCTCCTGGGAGCTGCACCATATTCTAACTGGGCCCACACATGTAGCCGGTCATGCACTAGACCTTGTGTCTGTTTCTGGAGAAGCGGGGAGTGATCTGGAAGTCGGGGGTATATCCACCACCCCCTTGTCATGGTCAGATCACTATCTGGTGACGTTGGACTTCTTGGTTCCACAACCCCTCCGCAGGGGTGGAGGACCCATTAAAATGGTCCGCCCCAGGCATCTTATGGATCCAAATGGATTCCTGAATGCGCTCGGGGATTCTCTGGGGCACGCCAACGGCCACTCGGTCAAGACCTTGGTGGGTGGCTGGAATGCCGCAATCACTGGGGCATTAGATCAGGTGGCTCCAAAATGCCCTCTCCCCCTGAACAGGGCTCGGACTGCACCATGGTTCAATCCGTGGTTACGAGCTCTGAAACAGGAGGTGAGACGGCTAGAGCGCCGGTGGCGGAAGTCTCGCTCCAAAGACGATCAGACACGGGCTAGAGCTGTATCTTCAGCCTGTCACGTGGTGGTGAAGGCAGCAAAAAAGGAATATTATGCTGCCTCTATCGCGTCTGCAGAGTGCTGTCCCAGGAGGCTGTTCCAAGTGGTCCGGAGCCTGGTCGGTCCTGTGCTCCGGAACCACTGGAGCATTCTAAGGCCTCCTGTGAGGCCTTGGCAAGGCACTTTGCAGATAAAATTGATCAGATTAGGTGTGTTACTCGGCACGCTGTGGATACAGTTAGTGAGCAAGAGGCAGCCTGTGGCACACTGGTTTTGTGGGATCGGTTCCAGCTTCTTCCTCCTGATGAAGTGGACAAGGTGCTTTCATCTGTACGGCCGACCACCTGCTATTTGATCCTTGCCCATCTTGGCTCATTATGGGCTGCAGAGAGAGACTGGGTGAGGGGATCAGGGTGGTGGTGAACGCCTCCCTTGAGGAGGGAGTGATGCTATCAGCCCTCAAGAAGGCAGTGATAAGACCGCTCTTAAAGAAGCCCTCCTTGGATCCTCAAGTTCTGAACAACTTTCACCCAGTCTCAAATCTGCCATTTTTGGGCAAGGTGATTGAGCGGGTGGTGGCGGTGCAGTTGAAGGCACACTTGGAAGAAACTGATTATCTAGACCCATTTCAGTCGGGCTTCAGGCTTGGGCATGGGACAGAAACGGCCTTGGTTGCCTTGGTGGATGATATCAGGAGGGCTCTGGATAGGGGTGAATGCTCCTTCCTTGTTCTCCTCGACCTCTCAGCAGCTTTTGATACCATTGACCACAGTATCCTCCTGGACCGCCTGGAGGGGTTGGGCATTGGAGACACCGTATTGCGGTGGTTCCGGTCCTTCCTCTCCGGCAGGTACCAGAGGGTAGCACTGGGAGAGGAGGTTTCGGACCCGTGGCCACTTACTTGTGGGGTGCCACAGGGTTCCATCCTCTCCCCGATGCTATTTAACATCTATGTGAAGCCGCTGGGGGCTATCATCAGGAGGTTTGGGGTGCAGTGTCATCAATATGCGGATGACACGCAGCTCTACCTCTCATTCAAATCTTCACCAAGGTTGGCCGTAGAATCCCTGTCCAAATGTCTGGAGATGGTGAGTGGCTGGATGGGGAGGAATAAGCTGAACCTGAACCCTGACAAGACCGAGGTACTTTTGGTGGGAGACAAGAGGAGGCTAGGGGATGTTGACCTGGTGTTGAATGGGGTACGGCTACCCTTGAAAGACCAGGTCCGCAGCCTGGGGGTCGTTTTGGACTCCCAGCTCTCCATGGAGGCTCAGGTGTCAGCTGTGAGCCAGACAGCGCTGTATCAACTCCATCTGATACGGCGGCTGCGCCCCTTCCTTCCCGACCATCTGCTCCCATCGGTAGTACATGCCCTGGTCTCCTCTCGTTTAGACTACTGCAATGCGCTCTACGTGGGGTTACCCTTGAAGACGGTTCAGAAACTGCAGCTGGTACAGAACGCGGCGGCACGCCTGATTAAAGGCAGCCACAGGCGTGATCACATCACTCCAGTGCTGAAGGAGTTGCACTGGTTACCAGTTGTTTTCCGGGCCAAATTCAAGGTGTTGGTTTTGACCTTTAAAACCCTATATGGTTCCGGCCCAGCCTATCTTAAGGAGCGCCTCCAGCAGCACCAGACAGGCCACTTAACAAGATCAGCCTCGGATGGCCTTCTCTCTGTCCCATCAGGACAGCTAGACTGGTGGGGACGAGGGAGAGGGCCTTTTCTGTGGTGGCCCCCACTCTGTGGAACTCCCTCCCTAGGGAACTCCGCCATGCCCCCTCTTTAATGAGCTTCCGTCGTGCATTAAAAACGTGGTTGTTCAGGCAGGCATTTGGGGTGGGTTAGGGTATTTTAGAAAATGTTTTTATTGTAGAATTTTATTGTTTTAAACTGTTTTATTGTAGGTTGTACATCGCCCAGAGTGGCTGGGTGACCAGCCAGACGGGCGATTAATAAATTTAATAATAAATAAATAAAAGTGAGAATAAAATGGGGAATGTATGCCCAACCGTACACTTTGATTGGATCCCTCCAACCAACAGACATACACTTTGAAACATTTTACTACCTGCAGTAGTGTCTCTGTAGTTTATGCTGGTCTAAGCTTTATGTGGGAAAAACGGTAAGACCCTTAAAAAGACGGATAGGGGAACACCTGAGTAACATTAAGAACAGACCAGGTGCCCTTGTAAGCCATTTGGCAGAACAACAGCATTCTCCCACAGATCTAAAATTTTGGGCACTGGATAAGCTTGACATTAAGAAAGGAAGATATCTATTGAGGAGAGAAGCTGAGTGGATTCTGAGACTGAACACTCTCTTTCCATGTGGTTTAAATGAAGACCTTGAGTTTTTATCACTCTTATGACCTGTGGGTGATTTACACACAAGCCCTAGCTACAGCAGTAGAGTTTGGTTTTGAGACCTTGGCTAGATTATATCAACCAGGAAACACCCGATAGAGCTAGAAAAAAATGGACCAAAGAGCAGAAGACAGGATTCGAATATCTTCTCCAGTTGCCAGTAGATTGACACAGGAGACAATCTTTTGCTGTGAAAAAATTCTGCAGACTTTTTTCTCTAGTAAGTATGAACTTATATGTTATTCCTAGCAATAAGGCAGGTTTTATATGTTTTTAAATAATGTTATATATGCATAAGCCCTTGTGACAATTTGTATTTCAGCAATGTTTAAATTATGTGTGTTGTGCTATTTGTAACTTATTACCATTAAAGTTACAGCCCCCCGAAGAAAGCCTAAAAAATAAGAAAAAGGCTGAAACATGTTGAGCTTCCTACAATAAATTTATTTTTGCATCCTGAGAACTTGTTCATCTTCTTTATGATCTAGTTAGTTTTTCAGCCAACACAATATTCCAAAGATAGTTATAGCACACAATTATTGATAGAATGTAGATTTTTTCCACTTCTTTGCTACTAGTTGACAAGATGCTACCATAATAAAAGTCAGCATTTCTTTGTCTGGTAAATGTTCATTAGGGCCATTAAAGAGAGATAGTAGTGCCAATTTTGGATCCATGTGAACCTCCCCTCTTGTTATATTACTGCATTCTTGAAAGACCTCCCTCCAAAAGCTATGTATTTGTCCACATTCCCACCACCCATGATAATATACACTCCTTCCAACAGTTTGGTGATGCTTTGTATATATAGCTTGAAATCACTGAGGTTAAATACCACCTCAGTCAGTACTACCTTCAAGGAGTTTTCCCTTATTTTTGCTGACACGGAGCATTATGATTTTTTTAACCCATATTTCATTCCATTTGTTTTCCTCTATCTTTTCTTGTTCCCATATTTTTTTCAGCCCTATGGTTGTTCCCATTGTTTCCATAATTAATATAATAATTAACTATTATATAATTAATGTTGGATATGAGGCCTTTGGCTGAGGAGTCAGAAGTAAGCATCAGTTGTTCAAATGCTGCTAATGGTCTTGTGCCTGTTTCTGAACTACAGGGTTGGAATTAAATCCAAGCAACACACAATAAAACAATTTAAAATATACAGAACATTAAAACCACAATATAACAATACAACCACAATAAAACCTAGCAGCAGTGCAGGAGTTTAAAATACAGATTTAAAACAGCAAAGATAAAAATTTAGAAAGCTAAAATGCTAAAATGCCTGGGAAAATAAAAAGGTCTTCACCTGGCGCTGAAAGGAATACAATGTAGGCGCCAGGGGAACCTCACTAGGGAGCTCATTCCAGAGCCGGGGTGCCACAGCAGAAAAAGCCCTCCTCCTAGTAGCCACCTGCCTCACTTCCTTTGGCAGGGGCTCAGGGAGAAGAGCTGCTGCTGATGATCTTAAGGTCCGGGCAGGCACATAAGGGAGGAGGCGATCCTTCAGGTAACCTGGCCCCAAGCCGTTAAGGGCTTTGAATGTTAACACCAGCACTCTGAATCGGGCCCGGAAATGGACTGGCAGCCAGTGCAGCTGGAAAAGTACTGGCGTAATATGAAGCTCGCAGGCCAGTCCCTGTTAACAATCTTGCTGCCCTATTTTGGACCAGCTGAAGTTTCCGGACCGTTTTCAAAGGCAGCCCCACGTATAACGCATTGCAGTAATCCAGACGAGAAGTTATCAGAACATGGATAACTGTAGCAAGGCTATCTCTGTCCAGATAAGGGCGTAGTTGGTATACCAGCCTAAGCTGATAAAAAGTGCTCCGTGCCACTGAGTTCACCTGTGCCTCAAGTGACAGTTCTGGATCCAAGAGCACCCCCAAACTACGAACCTGATCCTTTAGGGGGAGTGCAACCCCCTCCAGAACAGGTTGAATATCACCTAGCCAGGCAGACGAACCACCCACTAACAGTACGTCCATCTTGTCTGGATTGAGTTTATTAGCCCTCATCCAGTCCATTACTGTGCCCAGGCACTGATTCAGAACAGTCACTGCCTCACCTGGTTTTGATGTAAAAGAGAGGTAGAGCTGGGTGTCATCTGAATATTGATGGCACCTCAGCCCACACCTCCGGATAACCTCCCCCAGCGGTTTCATGTAGATGTTAAACAGCATGGGGGATAAAATAGAGCCCTGTGGAACCCCATGGCACAATTGCCATGGCACAGAGCAGTAATAGTGGTTATTATTCTTGAGGTATTCTAGGATGGTGGAATTTCTCCCCCTTGTAATATTTCATTGAAAAGGATTGTCAGATGTGGGAAGGTTAAATTTAGGGTTGTTTTTTTTTATAAAAATCCCCAGGTAGCCCATCCATCCTTGGTTTTAGTTTTTTAATGACATTTTGAACTTCCTCCTCTGTAATTTGCCTGGTAAGATATTCTTGGTGTACATTACTAATTTTGGGTGGTATCACTTTATGTAAATACTCTCTTATTTGATTTATGTTTGTATAATTGGCGGAATATAATTTTGTAAAGAACTGTTCAAATTCTTTGCTAATTTCTTTTGTTTTATACTTTATATTTCCTTTTTATCTTTAATTTTATGGATTCTATTTCAGCTTCTCCTGTCCCTAAGTTTATTTGCCAATAGTTTTGCTTTTTTTTGTCAAACTCATAATATTTTTGCTTTGTACATTAGAAACCCCTTCATGGATCACTGCCTTGTTGTGGCGAAGGGGCTTGCGTAACTCAGTGAAGCCATAAGCTATGCCGTGCAGGGCCACCCAAGACGGACAGGTCATGGCAGAGAGTTCTGACAAAATGTGGTCCACTGGAGAAGGAAATGGCAACCCACTCCAGTATTCTTGCCAAGAAAACCCCATGGAACGTATCACAAGGCTAAAAGAGATGACGCCGGAAGATGAGCCCCTCAGGTCGGAAGGTGTCCAATATGCTACTGGGGAAGAGCAGAGGGTATTTCCAAGTAGCGCCAGAAAGAGTGAAGCGGCTGGGCCAAAGCCGAAAGGACACTCAGCTGTGGATGTGTCTGGTGGTGAAAAGAAAATCCGATGCTGTAAAGAACAATATTGTTTAGGAACCTGGAATGTAAGATCAATGAATCAAGGTAAGCTGGAGGTGGTCAAACATGAGATGGCAAGATTGAACATCGACATCTTGGGAATCAGTGAACTAAAATGGACAGGAATGGGCGAATTTAATTCAGGTTACCATCATATCTACTGTTGTGGGCAAGAATCCCTTAGAAGAAATGGAGTAGCACTCATAGTCAACAAAAGGGTGGGAAAAGCAGTACTGGGGTACAATCTTAAAAATGATAGAATGATCTCAGTACAGATCCAAGGCAAACCATTCAACCTCACAGTAATTCAAGTCTATGCCCCAACCACTGATGCCGAAGAAGCTGAGGTTGATCGGTTCTATGAAGACCTCCAACACCTTCTAGAACTAACACCAAAAAAAGATGTCCTCTTCATCATAGGGGATTGGAATGCTAAAGTAGGAAGTCAAGAAATCACTGGGATAACAGGCAGGCATGGCCTTGGTGTACAAAATGAAGCAGGACAAAAGCTAATAGAGTTTTGCCAAGAGAACATGCTGATCATAGCAAACACTCTTTTCCAACAGCACAAGAGACTACACATGGACATCACCAGATGGTCAATATCGAAATCAGATTGATTATGTCCTTTGTAGCCAAAGATGGAGAAGCTCCATACAGTCAGTAAAAACAAGACCTGGAGCTGACTGTGGCTCAGATCATGAGCTGCTTCTTGCAAAATTTCGGCTTAAATTGAAGAACGTCGGGAAAACCACTAAACCGTTCAGGTATGACCTAAGTCATATCCCTGATGAATATACAGTGGAGGTGAGGAATAGATTTCAGGGATTAGACCTGATAGACAGAGTGCCTGAGGAACTATGGACGGAGGTCCGTAACATTGTTCAGGAGGCAGCAACGAAATCTATCCCAAAGAAAAAGAAATGCAAGAAAGCAAAGTGGCTGTCTGAGGAGGCTTTACAAGTAGCTCACGAAAGAAGGGAAGCGAAAAGCAAGGGAGAAAGGGGAAGATATACCCAACTGAATGCAGAGTTCCAGAGAATAGCAAGGAGAGACAAGAAGGCCTTCTTAAATGAACAATGCAAAGAAATCGAGGAAAACAACAGAATGGGAAAGACTAGAGATCTCTTCAAGAAAATTGGAGATCTCAAGGGAACGTTTTGTGCAAAGACGGGCATGATAAAGGACAAAGAAGGCAGGGACCTAACAGAAGCAGATGAGATTAAGAAGAGGTGGCAAGAATACACAGAAGAACTATACAGGAAAGATCTGAATGTCCCTGATAGCCATGATAGTGCGGTCACTGAACTTGAGCCGGACATCCTCGAGAGTGAAGTCAAGTGGGCCTTAGGAAGCATTAGTAACAACAAAGCTAGCGGAGATGACAGTATTCCAGCCGAGCTATTTAAAATCCTAAAAGATGATGCTGTTAAAGTGCTGCATTCAATATGCCAACAAATCTGGAACACTCAACAGTGGCCACAAGACTGGAAAAGGTCAGTTTACATTCCAATTCCAAAGAAGGGCAACGCCAAAGAGTGTTCCAACTACCGCACAAGTGCGCTCATTTCACATGCCAGCAAGGTGATGCTCAAAATCCTACAAGCTAGGCTTCAGCAGTATGCGAACCGAGAACTACCGGAAGTACAAGCTGGGTTTAGAAGAGGCAGAGGAACTAGAGATCAAATCGCCAACATTCGCTGCATCATGGAGAAAGCAAGAGAATTCCAGAAAAACGTCTATTTCTGCTTCATTGACTACGCTAAAGCCTTTGATTGTGTGGATCACAACAAACTGTGGCAAATTCTTAAAGTGATGGGAATACCAGACCACCTTACCTGTCTCCTGAGAAACCTGTACGAGGGTCAAGAAGCAACAGTAAGAACCAGAGATGGAACAACCGATTGGTTCAAAATTGGGAAAGGAGTACGACAAGGCTGCATATTGTCACCCTGCTTATTTAACTTATATGCAGAGTACATCATGAGAAATGCCGGGTTGGATGAATCAGAGGTCGGAATTAAGATTGCTGGGAGAATTATCAACAACCTCCGATATGCAGACGATACCACCCTAATGGCAGAAAGCGAAGAGGATCTCAAGAGCCTCTTGTTGAGGGTGAAAGAGGAGAGTGCAAAAGCTGGTTTGAAACTCAACATTAAAAAAACTAAGATCATGGCATCTGGCCCCATCACTTCCTGGCATATAGAAGGGGAAGAAATGGAAGCAGTGACAGATTTTACTTTCTTGGGCTCCAAGATCACCGCAGACGGTGACTGTAGCCATGAAATTAAAAGACGCTTGCTCCTTGGGAGGAAAGGTATGGCAAACCTAGACAGCATGGTAAGAAGCAGAGACATCACCTTGCCGACAAAGGTCCATCTAATCAAAGCTATGGTTTTCTCAGTAGTAATGTATGGCTGTGAGAGCTGGACTATAAGGAAGGCTGAGCGCCGAAGAATTGATGCTTTCGAACTGTGGTGCTGGAGAAGACTCTTACGAGTCCCCTGGACTGCAAGGAGGTCAAATCAGTCCATCCTAAAGGAAATCAACCCTGAGTGCTCATTGGAAGGACAGATACTGAAGCTGAAGCTCCAATATTTTGGCCACCTAATGCGAAGAGAAAACTCCCTGGAAAAGACCCTGATGCTGGGAAAGACTGAAGGCAAAAGGAGAAGGGGACGGCAGAGGATGAGATGGCTAGATAGCATCACGGATGCAATGAATATGAACTTGAGCACGCTCCGGGAGAGAGCGCAGGACAGGAAGGCCTGGCGTGCTATGGTCCATGAGGTCACGAAGAGTCAGACACGACTGAACGACTGAACAACAACATTAGAAAGCTACTGCAATTTGATCAATATCTAAAGCATCAAGTTCATCTCTTTTCTGCATTCTGTTTGTGTTTTTTTTCCAATTAGTCTGTTTCTATTAATAATGTCTCCTTTCTCTGGCATTGTTCTTTTTAAATATGGCACAATACACTGATGGTCTTTCCCTTTACCATGGCCTTCGTAGTGTCCCAAACAATAGCCTTTGATATACATTCTGTGTAGTTTTGTTCAAAAAATTGTGTCACTGTTTCCTGAAGGCAGTTAAGGGCATGTTGTTTATATAATAATGCCTGATTTAACCTCCAGCGAGGTAAGTGGTCATCCTTCACCCCAAGCTAGAGAGTACTAGCTACTGGAGCATGATTCGAAATGATGATAGGACCAATGGAAGAATGCATCAAAGACTGAGATAGTCTATGTGATACCAAGGTGTAGTCTATTCTTGTTTATGTATTATATTTTGGACAATATCTTGTACTGTCTTTATCCTTGGAGTTAAGTACTCTCCATGAGTCAGTCCACCAATTCAAAATCTAAAAGAGTCTGTAATAAACTTGATTCCTTAGTTTCTTCATTTTTTATATGTTGGCCTTTCCTATCTAGTTTATAATTCACAATTTAGATTTCCCCTTATGATCACTTCCCCTTCCTTAAACTCATTTGGTTTTTGTAAAGTACATTTTAAAAATTGTAGTTTTTCTGAGTTTGGACTACAGAGTTAACCTATTGTGATTTTTTTCATACCAGGAGTACCATTTATAAAAAATAAAGCAACGCCTTTCTTAAAACATCACTGACCTTCATATTAAAGTTTTTTGCAAACATTATAGCCACCCTTCTAGGTTTGGAAGTCCCTGCTATTGTAAAACATTCCCCAAACGATGGACAGAATAAAGATGTATCATATTTTTCCTCAAGTGGGTTTCCTGTAATGAAACTAGTTGGGGTTTTTCCCTTTTGCATATATTTTGTATTCTCTTTATGATTTATAGGAGCTTCCAGCCCTCTAGCATTAAATGACATAATCTTTATATCATTCATCTTATATTGCTAGACAAAATATTCAAGCTACCTGTACATTTAACATCTATTGCACATACATTAATTTCCCCATTTTCTGGATATTGACTCCCCTGTAATAAGAACACTGACATATTAACAACACAAACTTCTCCTTAATCTCAGGCAAGAGAGGTTAGAGAGTGGAGACATTCCCCCCTTCCCCCACCACAGAATATAAAATAAACTGTACTAATACTTTCCTAGGACATCTGATACTGCAGCATTCTCTCTCTCTGGGTCAAGTCCCTTGTTGTTCTACTGTCAAATAGGTATTCATGAGTTGTATTTCTTAGTTTGCTGGTAAATTCTTCTTGTGAATCAGGTGAGGTCTCCTTGGCAGCCTCAACGATTTAGAATTCCTGCTTTGTCAGTTTGAAACGTTTTATCAGCCCGCGGGGAATCAGCTGAATTTGGTTTAAAGTTGCTTTTGCCCCCTGGTGTGAAGTGATTACAAAGGTGTTGTTATCTTTAGAAATGATCACCTCTAATGGGAAGCCCCAGCACTAGTTTCTGCTTGCTTTTTGCAGGGTCTCTGTACCCTGCAAGGTTTCAGGGAATAAATCCTGAAAGAATGGTAAATTACTGCCTTCCTATTCCACATTCTTCAGCATTCTAGCCGCCTTCAGTATTTTATCTTTTATGGCTCCATTAACAAAATAAGTATGTCTGTAGGCTGGCTGTGTTCTTGAGTTTTAGGCCTGAGGGCTCTATGGGCCCTCTCAATATCAGATACTGCAACTGCTCTATCTGGGATGATTGTTTTTAGTAACTTTATCACTGTAGTTGTTAATTTCCCATTGACCAACAGATTCTTTCAGTCCTCTAATATGCAGATTTCTGCTGTGATTTTCTAGATCCTGGAGGCGTTGTTGCAATTGAAAGTTGTTGTTTTTTTTTAAAAAAATCTCCATATCAATATGGTTCTTTATTCCCATGTCAAGTGCTTCACTGGCTGTTTTTAAGATTTCAATTACTGTGTCTGTTAGGCCCAGTATTTGTTCTTCTAATGGCTTGAGAGCTGTAGACCGGTCGGCTTTGAGTTTCCTCTTAAGCTCCTGAAGTTGTCCAGAAATGTCTGTTAAGAGGTCTGAGGTTTTTCTTGCCATCTTGGGTTGGTTAGGTGGCAGGCAGAGATCACTATCTGCATTAGAAGATGAACTGTTTGGCTGTTTCTTGTTTTTAACAGCACTTTAACTCCACTCTTTTGTTGTGTTGATGGGCTCTGAAGCATGCATGGCCTGTCAGATTTCAGTCAGTGTTGTCAATCTCAGCTGCTTTTGATGTTGGTAAACTTGAAAGTGTGGTGGGGATCAGAGGCTCAGATTAAACCGCCATTTTTTTGCAGTGACATCATCACCCCCTCTCAACAACCCAGAGTTCTGAGTTCATATATCATGGGGAACAAACAACCCACAATTAACAAACAGAGTAGGGATTTAAGTATAAAATTTAGGTATAAGAAGTCACTTTTTAATGTTCTCTCTCTCCCTTCTTCTGGCTACAGCTGCTTCCTTGCTTGTCAACAAAAGTTGCATTAAATGTTCACTCCAAGTCTTGGAAGCCATGGAAAGGAAGATGGCATGGTGGAAAGTGGTGGTGAATACTTCGAGGTGGTCATGATCCTGAAGAATACTCTTGAAGAAAAGCAGTTATATGAACATAGGTCTAGAAGTTGTTTTATGCATTGCTTACCTATGAGGTGACTCACTCAAAGATTATTTCTTACATCAAACAATTCTAAAAATGTAACCAATGTTACGTATGTTATTGACCTGGTTTGCGTGTAACGACCAACCATGGGTTAATTAAACCATGGTTGGTTGGGGCTACGTGGGAGTGAGTGGTTTAGAAAACAACCCAGAAATGCCCTGTCCCTGGGTGGTTCGGTATGATGTGCAAACCCTGAACTCCGAGGTGTTGATGGGGAAATAACTCAGAATTTTTACCCTACAACAAACATGGGTTAAAACTCTTTAGCTGTTTTCCCCTCTCAGCAACCCAGACTTCCAGGTTTATAAATGTTTTTTGGAATGTAGTACTGCCCATTGTATAGGGTACCTAGAGAGCGATTTTTATCCTGTTTTTTTTTTCTTGTTCTGTCAGATTTTGAGAAAATGTGTATGCTTTTGGCTGATCAGAAGAAGTACGTTATGTACCAAGTTTCATTATTTGCAATAGCTGCTTATAAAATAGATGGAATTACGTATATAAGCAATGGAGATCATTTGATTCTTTATTGTGGATTTGTTTTGGGGTTTCCCCCTTTCTTCTGTTTTGCGATTACCTTTGGTTCTAAGAAAATGAATATTGAATAGAATTGGAATGTAATAAAGTGGATGTTCAGAATATTAGAAAAGAATGGCATAGGGAATTAGAATGATCTATAAAGCCCAACCAAGGGGAAGTTGCCCTACCTTCCATTAGTACTATTTCTGTAGATTTAAAATTGAGGCTGATTCAAGCCCCCCCCCCCCCATGTTTCGTGTATATTGGACACCACAACAGTTTGTTAAGAAGAAGCTGGCTAGCTCCACTAGATGTTGGTGATGCAGTGCGGACAATGCCTTGTGGAGGCATGATGTAGGCATGCCCTGTGGTGGATTCTTTCTGGTTGGAAGTCATTGCTTGTATAAATTTTGTTCTGTAAAACTCTGATAATTACGGGTGTGTTTTTACTCCCTGCGAGAGGTGCTTCTGGAATTTTCTATGTCAGGTGCCAAAATAACCTAGCCACCCATGGGCCTGGGGAAGGGAGCACTGTTAAATTACAGAATTTGCTACAATGAGACATAGTGATGGCTACCAATTTGGATGGCTTTAAAAGGGGGTTAGACAAATTCCTGGAGGAGGCTATGAATGGCTACTAATCTGATGGCTATTCTACCTCCAGTATCAGAGGCAGTATGCCTATGTACACCAGTTGCTGGGGAACATGGGTAGGAGGGTGCTGTTACACTCATGTCCTGCATGTGGGTTTCTTGCCAACAGCTGATTGACCATTGTGTGAACAGAATGCTGGAGATGGAACCTTGGTCTGATCCAGCAAGGCTCTTCTTACATTTGCCCTCTTGCCTCAGCAGCAAAATGTCTTGGGCCAGTCTTGCCCTGAGATCATTATCAGAGGCCTTGGTCTGAGTGCCCCTGAAATCTGAGATTGACCGGGTGGCTACTTGTAATAGGGCCTTTTCAGTGGTGGCCTCACAACTGTGGAATGCTGTTGAATAAATAAAATATTTAACAAATGCTAACAATCATTTGGTGGAAAGGGGCATCTTTAACGTTTTCTTTTTAATTCTGTAGTACAGTAATACATCAGAATCAAAGCAACCTTAAAAATGAAATTGTACCTTTAAGCTTTGCACAGTGATTCACATTTATATCAATTATAGCTTTAATTTATTAGTCTACCTATTACATCAGTTAGGATGCAATCCCATGCATCCTTAGACAGAAAAAAGTCCTACAACTCTCAGCATTCTTCAGCCACTCATGCTAGCTGGGGAATGCTGGGAGATGTAGGACTTCTTTCTGTCTAAACATGCATAGGATTGTGCCCTTAAAGCCTGCAAATCTTCATAAGGATACATTTGTCTTATAGATAATCTGGGTAAGCAGAAATGTATCATATATGAATTTTGGTGCCAGAAGACCCTTATTCCAGATCATGGCAGTCATGACTAAACCCTAGTGAAACCAATCCTATCAAGATCAACAGTGGCTTCCAACCCCAGGGGCAACTGCCTATCCAGTGCAGGGTGGGAGGAATGATGAGCGGATCTCCTTCTCACTCCCCCCGCCCTCCTTTCGTGGCTAGACAGCCGATTTCAGCTGTCTAGCCACAGGTCCTTGGAGTGTGAGAAGCGGTAGCCAGACGACACATAGGATGTGTTGTACCGGATTTCCGAATTCCCCTGCCCTCCCCTGGGAACTCCCCATTTTTGTCGCTCAGCCCTGCTCTTACGAGCATGGAGTGAAGGGCTGATCCGGGTTGCTTGCGAGGCGGCGCAGGAGGAGGTGGGGGTAGGTTCTCTGGGAACCACCCTCGGAGCACCGGCCAGCTGGGTCAACTGACTCCAAGGTCAGTTCCCAGGAACCAACCTATCCTGTAGTCCTCTAGCTGCTGACTAGCAGCCTTAGGATTGCGCCCTTAGTCATTATGAACTTTCCATTGATTTCACTGAGATCTGAAGCATGATCTTAAACATGCTTACTCAGAAGTAGGCCCTACTGGGTTCAATGGCCCTTGCTCTCTAGTCAGTGAGTTATTCATACTTTGAGTATCCATAGGGCTTAATTTGTCATGCCAAACTTAAGTCCTATTGATTTCAATGGGTCTACACTAGGTTTGACTAAATCCAGATCCAACCCATAGGACTGCGGTCTTGGTCATGACAGAACGTAGGTCCAAGTGTTTCTTCTGCTTGTGTGGTTCCAGTGAAATTACAAATTTTTCTTGGGTATTGCTGAGAATTACGCAGATGAGAAGCAGCAGCAGCCTGTTAGCTCTACGCTTTCCAGATTTCTTTTCGTTGCCTTGCTGGGCTCATTAAGTACGCCATCCCAAAGTTCCCCTCCAGCAGAAATAGTAGAGGCAGTGAGGGCGGCTTGCCGAAAGCAGAAGTGAAAGCGCTGTGAAGCCGAAGAAAGAGGAACTGCAGTCAGAGGGCGGGAGGACGCGTTTTATGTGGCCGTGAATGGGGAAACGGGGAGGGGCCGAGGAAGTGCTGTTTCGGTGTAGCTCTTCCTTCAACTCAGGACAGCCCGTCAAGAATGAACTTTTCACACAGTGCTGCCGGTGGGGCTTGTAGCCTCTTCATGCCCGCGTGTTTCCTCCTGCGGCTAAAGACAGAGGCGCGCGCTTCCTTCCTTCGCGGCGAAGCAGGTAAAGAAAGAAAAGAAAAAAGCGGGGAAGCTGGCGGACCCTTCTTCGTTGTTCCCTTTTCGTCTGCGGGCTCCGCGTGGCGTTTCCTTCTTCCCCCGCCCCCTCTGCCTTCTAATTTACTATGGCGCTTGAGTAACTTCCTACGTAATTTGGCATTTCGGGCGCAATCCTATGCATGCTTAGACAGAAAAAGGTCCTACAACTCCCATGCTGGCTGGGGAACGCTGGGAGCTGTGGGACTTTCTTCTTCTTCTGCCTAAGCATGGATAGGACTGTGCTTTTAGAAAACCTTGAGGGGCGCCTATTCTCCTCCGTCTTTCCAACCGCTTCTCGGGAGTGGCGCGCTTGTCGAAACAGCGCCTCTTTAAAAAGCAGCGGCACGATTAGAAGTAGTTTCGCCTCAAAAACGCCTGCAGGCATTTATCTCTTAACGGGGGTACCTGTGGCTCTCCAGAAGTACAACTCCTAACATCCATTGGCCAGGGTGCCTGGGGCTAATGGGAATTGGAGTCCAACAATATCTGAAGGGCCACAGGTTCCCCGCCCTTTCATTAATCGGTAACTAGGATCCCTGCCAGGAAAAGAAAGGGGGAGGTAGCACTTGTCAGGAAACAGTATGCTTCTGTGGGGAAGTTCCCAGAGATGATGTAGTGCCATCAAGCACAGGGCATTTCTTACTCTGTGGTTACAAAAAATCCCATTTCATAATGAAGGTGGCTGGGCCATGCCTGTATAGTCTCACATATAATCTATCCAATTTTTCCTACTGCTTTCCCTCCCTGTATTGTGGAAACCAAAGTAGCTTTTAAAAAGATAAAATACAAACACAAGCCTGTGTGCATGAAGGCCACATAAATTACTTAAATCAGCAATGCAAATAGAATGATAAAGAGCACTGAATGTAAATAATCGAGACAAGAGAAGCCACGCCTGTATAGTCTCTTGCTTTCTTGGTCCTTACGGTAATATGTAGCAACTGTAACTTGTAACTTGGCAATTTTTTTTTTTTTACAGACCTCTGAAGTGCTAGTCATACATGCCCAATTCCTGCAAATCACTGAGTACCTGTAGGAATCTATTGGCAATACACATGGCAGTATGTTAAGAATCGCAGGTTGTGTGCAGAAAGCACTGAAAGAAGATTCAATAATTTTGTCAGAAGTAGCAACCTACTCTGTGCTTTCCTTTAAAGCAGGGGTGTGCCGAAGCTATTTCTCCCATTGTTTTGGATTTCAAGTCCCAGAATTCCTGACCATTGGCCATGCTGACAGGGGATTCTGGGAGTTGAAGTCCAAAATATCTGGAGAAATACCTTCTGCTCACCCATGCTTTAAAGTACTGATCCCTAGACCAAATCATACTGGAAGGAGACATCGTATAGATATGGCCTTTATAATTCTCCCCTCACCTACTTCCTCAGATTATATTCTGCTAGCTCTCCCTTTTCTGTCTCAATTTGTACCATGCCTACTAAAAATAAACTCAGCATAATAGACTAAAAACTCACCTTAACAAAAAGTGGACTGAAACAAAAAGGTCTTAAGGGTCCGTCTAAAAACTGGCAACTGGCATTGTCTGAATAGGATTACTCCAAATTGTATTCTTGATTCATGAGAGATGAGGATGAAATGTAGCAGAAGATGATCCCATTATAGGTATTCAGGATCTAAATCTTTTAAAATCTTGAAGGATAAAACTAGCACCTAGAATTGCACCTGAAAAGTTAAAGGCAGGGCTGTGTGATTGCTGCAATTTTATAGGAGCACACAAACATGAACAGCACGATAGTATTTATTTATTTAGGGTGTTTTTACCCTCTGCAATTTTATAGGAGCACACAAACATGAACAGCATGATAGTATTTATTTATTTAGGTTGTTTTTACCCCACTCTTCAGCTCAAAAAGCCTCCCAGAGTGGCTTACAAAGATGAATATTAAGACAGTCCCTGCCCTCGAGCTTACAATCTAAAAGACATGACACAAAAGGAAAAGGGATTGGGAGGAAGGGGAAGGAAAGCAAATACACCAATGACTGATGTATAGGACCAGGTTGGTCTCCCCGCTGCGATGATGTTCATCCTGGGAGGCAGGAGGTGCAGCCCCCCAGTGGCCCTCGGTTCTCTAGCCGATGGATGAGGCCAGAGTCTGCGGTACCAAGGAACTGTCAGTTGGAGCTGCGTGTTCTTTCTAGCAGGGACGGGTGGAGTGAGCACGATAGTAGATGCAGAATTCAAATTCCTGAGTATCTTAGCTTTCATTTAAAACAAACAAACAAATAAATAAAGTTTGTAGTCCTAGGATGCAGATATGTGCTTGAAAGTGTGTGAACACTGCCTGTTGAAACCTTAGACGCCAGAAAGGTAATAGCATTTTCAGGGTGTGGATGGATGGATGGGGCTTAGTTCTCTGCATAGCTCCTTGCCTCTCCACATGAGTAGAAAACCTAGAATAACTGACACAGGATTGTAACAGTTGTAGAACAAAGTATGCAGAATAAGAGAAATGAAGCCACTTTTCTCAATTTGCACGGGACATATAACTCAGCTTTTCTTGGTACAGAATTTGAATTACCATGATGCAGAGGTTTTTTTTCTTCTTCTCTTCACCACAGAATATTCACAGCCCCTGTTACAGGAAAAGCATAAAAGAAACTGGTGTAATGCACTTAATTTTTTAAAAATCCCATCCTATTATCATTAAGATTCAGGGCGGTGTACAGATAAAATCAGTTTAAACAGTATAAAACAATAATAATTTAAACAGTGAAAAACATATTAAACCATTAAGCAAGCTAATACCAATTTTAAAATCTAAAACAATAAAACAGTTAAAACAGTGTGCAACTTTAGGGAATTCAGTTAGCCCTCAAAGGCTTTGGTGACAATCTGTGTTTTGGTGCTGAAATGAAACCAATGTCTGCGCCAATTGGGCCTCCAAGGGGAGGGCATTCCACAACCGGGGTGCCACAGCAGAGAAAGCCTTCCATTACTCCACCATGGTTGGGTGGCAAGTTGCCCACTCTTTTTTTACTAGTTGAAACCTCTGAATATTTTTCCAAGTCAGTCCCAGATAGAGTGTATTACACTAATGAGGTCTTGAAGTTCTACTATAGATGGATATGGGGGAAGAGATCTGGAAGAATGCCACATAGGGAAAAAAAATCTTAGGCCCAGTTCATATTGTTATGCACTCCCCATTTCTTGGAACAATGAGAAGTTCTACAGGCAGTGGTACTGGGGTTTGGTTTCCTCTGGAGGGATTTTGTAATACTGACTTGTTTACCACAAGTAGAACATAAGTGGAGGCAGAGAGCAGATATTTGTACGAAGTAGCAGATCTGTTATGGTGCTTCAGATACCAAGAGAGAGGCCCTGTGCCCTTCTTCAAGGTGCCTTCAGCTCTGCCTTTTTTTCTCTGTTCCAAACTGTACTGTTGTCTTCACAAACACTGAACCTCAGCCACCTCCACAGTGTGTGAGAAGGTGAAGTGTCACCTTCTCCAAGCTCTACTGGCATTCTACACCCAGAGAGTGCCAACAATTTTCTAACAATGTGCTTCCATTCTAGTTTTGAACTATTAAACCAGCCCCCCTGCAACCTGGTACGCTCCAGATGTTTTGGGCTAGAACTCCCAGCACCCCAAGTCCAACACATCTGGAGGGCATCTGGTTGGGGAGAGCTGTATTAACCTAACAAAAGAACAGATGGCCAGAAGTTATAATGGGATGAATGAGGGATAATAAATTGATAAAACTGAGGTACTGTTGGTTGGTGATACAGTTGACTAAGGATTTGGGATTCAGCCTGTTCTAAATTGTGGCCATACTTCCCCTGAGGACCAGCTTGGGAGCACTATTGGAATCTGGCTTTGTGGATGGATAGTCAATTATGTGGCCCATAGCATTTTTTATCAGCCTTGTCTGACTTGCCAGCCCCACCAGTTCCTGGAAAAATGTGACTTGGCCATAGGACTATTAACCTAACAAGAGCATAGTTGGTCAGGAGCCATATTTACTTTACCAGGATGGCATGATGCCACCAAAAACACCATTCCTTTGGTTCAGTCCACATTTTCTCAGTAACAACCAGAGCTCTTTTCATTCACATTTCTTATCAATAATGGGGGTGGCATTGTCACATTCCAACAGGCTTATGCAATATAAACATTTTACAAATAGCTAGTGTACACAGTAGCAGGACCATGTTTTTACAAGAAAAGCTTGTGTTTCATTCTCACTTTTTCTCTGTTGACTGTTTTTCCTTGTTTTGAAGTAAGGTTATAGATTAAATTTAAATTTAGATATATTAACAAGTACTGGCAGCATTTTGGTCTAGATAACTTTTGCCATTAAGGTTTGCAACAAGGGTTTAAAAAAAAAAGATCGAAAAGAAGAAGTGTTGTCAGTGGCACTGATTTCCTGTAAGTTAGATTATTTTTGGCTCACGACACAGTAGTAAGACAAGTTCTGCATTCATTTTAATTTGGTCAAGATGTAACTTTGTAATCTCCTGTGACAATACTGTAGATATTGTCAGTTTATTTCTTTTGTTCTTACTGTCTTAAGCCTGACAGTGAAAACTTACTGAAATACTGATGGATTTTATTGGATTGTATCCAGTGTTAGTCCTACTTAGAGAGGACCCATTGACATGAATGGGACTTAAGTTAGCTTTCTTTTTGGCATAACTGTTAAGTCATTCTTCTCTACTGTTGCTTTGAGAGGCATAAGGCAGGTGTTAAGATTTGTCTTTAGATATATGCAGAAGTACACGCTGATTAGCTGTGAAATAAGAAAATTTTGAATACATTTTGGCAAGAGCGTATCTTTTGCATATAAACTTTTATAGTGAATATGACTGCCATAGTCGATTGTGAAAACTCTACACATGTTTTTGCTTCCTTTATGGCTGAACTGGGCATTTGGCCACAGGCATGCTACTGGGAACCTATTTGGCAAACAGTTAGAAAGTATAGGTGCTCACTTTGGTGTTGATTTTGAAAGTACTAGTGTGATTTATTCTGACCATTATGTATAAAAGCCTGGCCCTGAGTAGAAGCTTTAGGATCAAATCTACAGGTTCATTCCCATTTGGATTTTTTTTCACCATCCCCAGTATCAGCCAACTGTAACCATGTGGGCACTGTGTGCAGGCATTGAAGATAATGGAGAGTACACTGGGCAAACAGTTTTTAAAAGCTATTTAAGAAAACCTAAAATATGGTTGCTGCTCCCCTCCCTGAGCAGTAGTAACTTTCAAGGGCAGCTTTTTAAAGGGTCGCTTGCCTTATGAGGGGAGGATATTGGAAATGTATAGAGATTCTGCAATAGCTGTGTATTTGCAAACACGTCATTTGACCCCAATAACAGGCAAGTACTCACAGAAATGGTGCCAATCTTCTATGCAGCATTAGTTTCTCCCAAAGCAAACATGCCCCAACCAGCCAACTGCAAAAAACAAAACAAAAAACAACACACACACACATGCGCTTCAGGTCTCTATATGGCTGGATCTACACTTACCGCCTTTTTTCGCTTCCAATGAGGTTTCACCGCCCACCTTTCACACTACGCAGTAGCCGCCTCGAATTGGAACCGGAATTTCCCATTTCCATGCTCCCGCTTTCAATACCCCAATATCCCGGTATTTCCCCTTAATGTGCTCTGATTTTCCACCTTCGCTACCATATCCAGTCGTAGTCCCCTTTCCCGCCTGTCCATATGCGGCAGTGTTTGTATTTCCCACCTGTCCAATCACAGCTCTCGACAGCCCCATGTCTTCTTCTGGCTACCGATCGCATAGCTTCCTCAGCAGCCTCCGTTTCCTCAGCAGCAAGCAAAGGGCTGGATGTGTGCATGCTTGTCTGATCTCGGAAGCTAAGCGGGGTCGGTCCCGGTCAGTGCTTGGATGGGAGACCGCCTGGGAATCAAGCTTCCTGCATTGAGCAGGGGGTTGTTGTATCCCTTCAAATGAGACTAAGTTTTACCCCCTCTTATCCCCCGCTCTGGATGTTTTTTAAAAAAATTAAGGCGTTATCCTCGCAGAATTGGGGCTTCTCTGTGATGTTTTTTTTCTAATTGAGGCATGATCTTCGAAGCTTTGAAGTTGTGAAGCTTCGAAGATCATGCCTCAATTAGAAAAAAAAACATCGCGGAGAAGCCTTGATTCTGCGAGGATAACTCCTTAATTTAAAAAAAAACATCCAGAGCGGGGGATAGGAGGGGGTAAAACATAGTCTCATTTGAAGGGATACAACAACCCCCTGCTCAATGCAGGAAGCCTAATTCCCAGGTGGTTGCCCATCCAACTACTGACCGGGGCTGACCCCGCTTAGCATCCGAGATCAGACAAGCGCGTGCAGGAAAACAGCACAGCGCTCGAGTTGAACCGAGCTTGCGCATTCGATGAAGTACTGCAACGGGAAAAATGGGTGAGTGTGAATAATCACGTTTTAATGCAAGAGCGTTTAACCCGACGGGACACCAAATTCATTGCGATGGCGGGCGCAGTAGATCGGCCCTGTGTTTCATCTCAAAAGGATTCTCTCTAGCCTTCACCCCCACCCCCCAGTCAGTTTCCTGAACACTTCCACCCAGTGCTCTGACCATTCTGGTAGTTAAGGTGTGTCCAGTAGCTCCTTATTTTTATTTAAGCAAGTTCTAATATGCCTTTTGTTCTAAATCAGTGCTAGACCTCGGGTGTCCAGATACCAAAGAGGACAGGGCCCCTGCACCTTTAATAGATGTGTAAAAGAGGGAATTCAGCAGGCATAGCTTGCATGAAACTTGCTGAAATTCCCTCTTCTACACACGTATTAAAGGCGCATCAGCCCTATCCTCTTGCATCTGGACACCCTAGCCAAACCAAATGTGATCTAAGGAAATCTGTGACTGAATCCACTGCATTTTTAGAAAGGTAAAAGCAGGTGCATTTGTGGGGGTTGATCAGTGCTGGGAAAGGGTTTTGAAAAATGAACAAACCCCTCACGGAATTTCCCCAAATTAAATTGACCCTGAGGCATATATTTGTCCATGGGGGAACATGTATACGTACTTTGTGCTACAGGTTGTACTGCTGTGTTCTGTGTGAGAAAGAAACAGATAATAAGGAGATCACAAGCAATCACAAAACAAAACATACAAAAACTGTATACTGCTGCCTCTAAAATCCTTCCATCTTTTGGTACATCCTTTTACAACCTCTGAGGGAGATGTCTCACCAGTTTTGGGACCTATTTGACAAATAAGGCTTTCAGTATCTTAAACAGCAAGACACATGTGGCCAGCATGAAATCTCTTCATAAGTATATTCTAAATAGATACTTAAATCTGTTATTCTGCTAAGTGTCTTCCATTGTCATTACAATAATAAAGAATATTGAATCTTGGAAGACTAACATTTCTATTAGTGTCCTTACTATTTTAATGTGAATTCTTTTTACAGGACTGTGGTCAATACAGAAACGCAAGAATTCCAATAAGCACATTTAAAGAATCCTGATATACTATGACAGAAACAAAAGGTTTAGGCAGTAGCAATTTCCTCTGTGTTTGCATCTTTACAACAACATTCTGGAATATCATCTATACCTCAGAGGAAAATGGTTTTAAGGCAAACTACTCAAATAACGTCCTAGATAGTGTTCCTAAGAACCTACAAGCAAAAACAACAGTGTTGGACTTGTCACATAACAATATCTCTGAACTACAGATATCTGATTTTAGTTCACTTTCCAGACTGCAGGCACTAATTCTGTCTTATAACCTCATCAGAGTGCTTGACTTTAGTGTTTTCCAGTACAATAAAGACTTAGAATATCTAGATGTATCCCACAACAACTTGCAGACTCTTTCTTGTCATCTTATTCCAAGTCTCAGGCATTTAGATCTCTCTTACAATAACTACAGAGCCATGCCCTTATGCCCCAAGGTTGGCAAAATGTTGAAGTTGGAATATCTTGGCCTCAGTGTTAGAAGAATACAGAAATCCGATTTTGGTGTTCTTGCTCATTTACAACTGGATACTCTGTTCTTGGGCTTAGAAGACCTCTTTGAATATAGCCCTGGAAATCTTACAGTGTTCAACGCAAAGAACCTTCAGATTGCACTCCCCCCACAGGCAGAGGTTGTCATCTCGGATCTAAAACTCAGTATTACAGAAAGTTTAGAACTTTCAAATATCAGACAAAATCAAGTCTATGCCCTGATACAGTTTTTGTCAACGCTCGACAAAAATGGAAGATTGTTCAACCTAACATTGAGTAACGTACAACTTGAATGGAATGACTTAGTTCATATGTTTCAGTCTGTGTGGAAATCGACTGTTGAATATTTCAGTGTCTACTATGTGACCATTTCGCAATTCAGTAATGAAATTTTTAGTACCACTCATACCTCGCTAAAAGCTTTGACAATTAAAAACGTTGTGGTCACTACAGAGATATTTAGCCAGCACCTCTTATACCAAACATTTGCAGATATGAATATTGCAGCCTTGACAATATCTCATACAGGTATAACAAACATGGTTTGCCCTTCAAAACCTAGTAATTTTACTTACTTAAATTTTTCAAATAATACATTGACTGACACAATTTTCAAAGGTTGCAATAACTTGATCCTCCTAGAAACACTTATTTTACAAAGGAATAGCCTTAAAGATCTTGTCAGATTGAGTTTAATGACAACTCACATGAACTCTCTGAAATATTTGGACATGAGCAAAAATTTATTACAGTATAAAGACAATGCAAATAAGTGCAGTTGGGGAGAACAACTAGTTAAACTGAACTTGTCATCTAATGCGTTGTCTGAGTCAGTCTTTAGATGTTTGCCAGTCAATATTCAAATGTTGGATTTACAAGACAACCAAATTTTAAGTGTTCCTAAGGAGATTATTGAGCTGAACAATTTGGAAGAGCTCAATTTGGCTTCCAATAAGCTAACTGCATTGCCTGGCTGTGGTCATTTTAGACATCTCAGATTGCTGAACATAGAAAATAATTCCGTTCTCTCTCAATCTTCTGAGTTCTTCCAGAGCTGTCAGCATATCAACACTTTAAAAGGAGGACACAATCCATTCATGTGTTCCTGTGAATTAAGACCGTTCATTAATCTTGAAAAACAAGGATCTATGGAGCTGATTGGCTGGCCGGACTTTTATGTGTGTGAATACCCACACCACTTCAAAGGAACTCTTTTAAGAGATTTTCACATATCAGAACTTGTTTGCAATGTGAATCTTTTGATTACTGTAGTTGTAATTGTTACAGTGGTCTTATTGGTTGCTGTTTCCTTCCTCTGCATCCGTTTTGATATTCCATGGTATTTGAAAATGATGTGGCACTGGAGTCGAGCAAAACACAGGATCTGGAAGAGCGAGCCTGAAGATATCCTCAGCAGCATACAGTTCCATGCTTTTATCTCTTACAGCGAGCGTGATTCTGGCTGGGTGAAAAATGTCCTGATTCCAAATCTGGAGCGAGAGGATGCATCCACACGTATCTGCCAGCATGAGAGGAACTTTGTTGCAGGCAAGAGCATTGTTGAGAATATAATTGACTGCATTGAGAAAAGTTACAAGTCCATCTTCGTGTTGTCTCCCAATTTTGTGCAGAGCGACTGGTGTCATTATGAGCTCTACTTTGCCCATCACAAGTTATTCAGTGAAAATGTGGACAGTTTAATCCTTGTTTTATTAGAACCAATCCCATCATATATAATTCCTTCCAGGTACCACAAACTAAAAGCTCTCATGGCGAAGAGAACGTACTTGGAGTGGCCGAAAGAGAAAAGCAAGCACGGACTTTTCTGGGCTAATCTTAGGGCATCTATTAATATTAAACTTCCAAACAATGAAGTGAAATGAAGGAGTTGAAGATCAAAAGTCATTACTCATTGAGTTGAATTTATATTCATATTATCAGATGAGAGATTTCATTATATCAGTGAAGTACAAGTAGTATGGCTGAGTAATGTAGCATCTATTACAAACTTTTTCAGTGCTTATTCAGGTATTTTCTAAATGCAGGGAAGATTCAAAGAAGCTGAAAAACCTGTAAGTTAAATAGAAACTAATGTATTCATGATATAATATTGCGTGATATAATTATGCAATGTAATATTTCTTAGAGGAAGGACGAGTATAATTCAAAGCTATCTTACCATGCTCCATAAGAATGTTTTTAACATTACATTAGAAACAAAACAAAGATGGATAGCATCATGATTAATATAGTCAACAGTGGCCAGCAATAATCTAAGATTGCACTGGAGACCTTTCTGCTCAAAAAGGTTACACCAGAACAGGATACAGCAATGCATGTAAGGGGTATGGGCGTGTGAAGTCTTCTACTCCTGTTCAAGCCAGTGTGGGGAGAAGTCCCCTTCAAATTTCCCTGCACAAGGTGGGAAGGTTGGGCATTGAGTATACAGGAGCAGGGATGTTGTGGACAGGGGCAAAGTCACTCCCCCCACCCCTTACAAGCATTGCTCTAGCCTGTTCAGGCATAACACCTGTACAGGGCTGCTGTTTCTAGTGCTCCCTTCTTTCTTAGGAGGAGAATACAATGCTGTTGCTAAGTTGCAAACCAGAACATAGCTTGAGAATGTCGCTGTAGGGAAAAGACCAAAGGGAGTGAGAAAGCCTCCTCCATTTTTTCTTTTTGATTATGTATACACTGTCCCACCTTTTCAGATCCTATGCTTGTGAATCGTACATACCGATGCGGACTGCAGTGTTCTGGTCTGGGTCCTAGTTTTATGCCCTGCATACCTAGCAGGTGCCCGGATTTATCAGTCCCAACTTTGCTGCCCCCTGCACTGAGTTTGCTTGTTCCATATCCCCCCCCCCCCAAATATTCCAGAGCTTCTTATCCTTGGGGAACTGAAATGCAAACATGTTGACAACACTTTTTAAAACTCTAATTTTGCTATGATTTTAACCCTGTTGCATGGAACTCTGCCTTGGGCCAGAGCTAGTCCCCGATAAACAGGCACACCTGCATAATTTGTTGTATTTACAAAACTAAATGATGATCTCGTTCACAATCTTAGGCGTGTTCATTGGGAACCAGTGCCAATGTGCCTTGACAAGTGGCCATGCAGCTGCCACACAACCTCTTTCCTTCTTCCCAAGTTTGGAGCTGGAGGGGGGAGAGGGAGCTGCGGTCACCATGCTGCTGCCTGGACAATCCCTGCCAGCGCCCTCTGCAGCTTCAAAGTGGGGAGGCAAGCTCATTGCTGTTCACACTTGCCAGAAGGTGGCGCCACATTCACCACAGTGAACAGAATTATTGAAGCCTGCTCATATGTTGAGCTGTCCTAAAAACTCTTTGGAAACAGCTGATTATAACGATGTACCATTTCTTGAAATTTTGAAGTGGGGGAGGGGAAGGACAATTTTTTTTTCCCAGCCCAGAAAAAAAAATTGGGGAAAAAATAAAATATATGCAAGACTTAATTTCTGATCAGTTCTAAGGTTACTTTAAGAATGGCAAAATAATTGTGTCCGAATTACCACTATACCATGGAATACAATTTTATGTTCTAAATTTTGAAACATGGGTGGTCATCATGACTGTCCCCATAGCAACACCTCCCAGGGAGAGTCCAAAATTGCAGGCAGCAGTGTACATCCATATCAGCAAGCCAATTCTAGGAGCTTTCAGGCTGGATCCAGGATCTGCCCTCAATGAGACATCAAACATATCTTGGTTTTTTTCCAGTGGGGGAAATAGGGAAAAGCAGAGTTGAAAACAGAAACCATCAACACTGCAGTAACAGAAGGAGTCTCCACAGTTGCCATCATCCAGAAACAGATGAAACAACACAAAAGAATGTGCAACACCGTTCTGTAAACACTACGAGCAACTAACCTCTTTCAGGCTGTTTTCCAGCTTTCTTAACAAGAAATAAAGTCTGTCTGTAATCATACTGTTAAGAAGTATCGGTTAGACAGGGATTGTAGATGGTCTTATATCATTCTTAGAAACCATTTTGGGGGAGCGATGCATATTTAAATATTTTAAAAATCTGCCTTAAAAAGCATTCACTCATTCTAAAAGAGAAAATAGATCATTAGAGTTTTCCCCTCCCAAATTTTCCCTACATTTTCCATGGGAAAAACAGGATGGGGGGCTTGGGAGGGGAACAAAGCCCTTCCAATTTTCTCATCTTAACAGCCATGTCTCTAGAGAATAAAGCAGCTAGGCTGTTGATAGGGCTCACCACCACTGTGAAAATATTACATCAGTTCTTCCTCCCCAGGGAGATATATTTGGTATCACCTTTTTTGACTTTTAAGTGACACACAAAGTCTTCTTTGTTTGAGTAGCGTTTGCTGCTTAATTTAATTTTGGTGTTTTGGCTTAAGCTGCTTTGAGTATGGCAAGACCTTTATCTGGATATTATTTTTATTCTGTTCTTTGATTCATCATGTTTTATAGTTAACTGTTTATTTTATATTTAGTTTGTTGTTTAGTTTGCTCGAATACAGTTTGTAGAAGGCAGCACAGAAGTTTTAAAAATAAATAAATAAATCATTCACAGTTGCTTCCTCTTATTCAACTGAAATAAATGTCTTACTGCACAAACCTATATATGTCTGTGCAGAAATGTCCCATTGACTTTAATGGGGCTTATTCCCAGGTAAGTGGATATATGATTGCAGCCTTAAGGGAGCTTCCTAAGGTCAAATTTAGACATTTGGTAGCTTCTGAGAGAGACTCTTGTGGTATGGCTTCATGTTGCTTGAATAATGCAAACAAAGTTGGCACATATGGGATCACCCAGTCAGGACTCAAGCCTACAGCTGATCCTGAACCTTTGACTCCAGGGATTCCAAGTGAAGCAGGGCATATCAACCAGGCAACATACCATTCACTTGGAGACTGTATACTGCGTGAGCAATGTTCAGAAATTCCTTGTTTAGGCCATTCATTTGAGCACATTTCTCATGTCTTGTTGAGAATGTGTACACTTATCTGTGTTCATGCACATTTCCCATACAGCTTAAATTAGCCACACCAATAGAAATATATACACCACACAACTAGGTGGGGTAGGGTACCCCTTCCCAGCATTCCTGTGTGCAATGCAATGCATAGAATTTTTTAATGGAATGTTGGTGCCATCTAGTGGTGCTTGGTGCACTTATCAAGAAAGTGGAAGATCTTGATGCCGACACAAATTAACTCTTTTCTGGGAAAGAAATGAGAAAGGCTAAAGTAACAAGTTTAATATGGGACACATGTTTAATAGGGAACACTATGAACAGCTATTTATGCAAAATTAGGTAAAGAAAGAGACAAGTAAGGCTAGACCCACTCTACTGAAGGCAGAGCACCGGATTCCTACTCAAAGCCTGGCTTCCTTCCAACATTAGTAAAAAATTACAAGGGGCATTACAGCAGCGTGGAGTTATAGCAGTCCTTTGCACCTGAGTTCCATCAAGGATATTATGGTCAAGATAGTGGGTGGGTGGGTGGGAAAACTAGTGAAAGGACTGAGACTGGCTATGTAGGGTCAAAATAGTACCTAAACTACATCATGCTCAAAACCTGCTACTATATTAACACCATTTTTACTGGGCAAAACAAGTTTTCATAACACTTAGTTGATGGAAGATGCATGCACCCTAGTTGGAAAAGCAGTAGGTGGCAATGACAGAATCCGAGAAGAGCCGACTAGCCAGAATAGAAGCCCAGATATGCAAACAAAATGCTATTCACAGTTACTGTTTAAGGCACAGCCAAAATATTTTATTTTAATTAATTAATTACATTTCTATACTGCCCAATAGCCAAAGCTCTCTAGGTGGGTCATAAAAATTAAAACCACAAAATACAGCATAAAATTTAATATAAAATATAATAGCTTAAAACTACAGTATAAAAGTACAACCAGAGTAAAACCTAGCAGTAATGTAGAGATTTAAAATGCAACAGCAGATTTAAAACAGAGCTGAAAAACTGGAATGCTCAAATGCTATAAATCTTGGGAAAATAAAAAGGTCTTCACCTCACCCCAGAAAGAGCACAGCGTAGACACTAGGCGAACCTCTTTAGGAAGCTCATTCCACAACTGGGGTGCCACAGGAGAAAAGGCCCTTTTCCTGGTAGCCATATTTTGCTGTGTCTCCATCACCATTTCTGGTAATAGGATCAAGGCATTATATTCACTATCTTGAAGTCAGAGGTCAGAGATTATTTGTAGGACTACACCCGGGTCTGGCCCACCCATGAAGCAGAGTGAGGTGCCCAATTCAGATGTTGGGAGGAGCATCAAATTGGATTGCTCTCTCCACCCCCAACAGGAAGGCCCCCTGCTGCCACTGCTGCCACCTCCTGTAGCAGATGCTCTAGAGAGCCCTGCCAGCTGCTGTCCTGCCATGACATTTGCCACAATGAGAGAGTAGCCACTGGGCTCTCTGGAACACCTGCTCACCCTCTACTTCCCTGGTTGAGAGCCACATGGCTGGAAGAAGTTGCAGGGCTCTTGCAAGAGCTTGCCTGGGTCTTACGAGAGCTTGCCCAGGTCTCATGCATCTGGCTTTGTGTTAATGAGTGGTGGAAGTCTCATGTGACTTACAGCAGAGTTGCCTTATACAAAGAATGTGTGGTAACACAGCATTTATTATTACAGGGAATAAATGCAGGCTAGAGCCAGTCTAGAAGAAGTTCAAATCAACTTGCTTTATTAGTGCTTTTATACACATTGCTGAGGAAGGCTAACGATGCTCAACTACAAGCACCCCCTAAAGCTGGATGCGTGAGTGTAAGTAAGCGAAGGCATGAGATATGGGCAATCTACATTACAACTTTAAACTGGTTTCAAACCTGTTTTTAGTGATTATGGCTACCTAATACAGGAATTCTGGGAATTGTAGCTCTAGGAAGAGGGGCTGCTTATGGTTACTTGCTTCCTTTGGGGAGAGAGCACAGAGGCGAAGAGGAAAGTGGGAGTAGGAAAAGGGAACCGATCAAGTTACAGGATGACTAGGGGGATGAACAAGATAAGCGCTTGTTGATACAACACCTTCACTATCACCCCCACCCCCCCTGTGTCTGAAAGCATGCGGAGTTGTTCCTGTTATCCAACAATTTATTTATTTATTTATTTCTATACCGCCCAATAGCCGAAGCTCTCTGGGCGGTTCACAAAAATTAAATCCAAGCAACACACAATAAAACAATTTAAAATATACAGAACATTAAAACCACAATATAACAATACAACCACAATAAAACCTAGCAGCAGTGCAGGAGTTTAAAATACAGATTTAAAACAGCAAAGATAAAAATTTAGAAAGCTAAAATGCCTGGGAAAATAAAAAGGTCTTCACCTGGCACCGAAAGGAATACAATGAGGTTTATTTATTTGTTTGTTTTATTTGTAATACTTCTATACCACTTAATATAATAAAATCCCTAAGCAGTTCACATATAAATATTAAAATCACATTTAAAATACGTGGTTAAAAATAATTTTAATTACAATAACCGTACAAAACAATGCAAGAAGCAGTAAGATGGAACAGCATATGATTACTTACATATTGTAATTTATTACAAACCAGAGAAAGCCTTGGTAAACAAGTGTGTTTTCAGGAGGCATTTGAAACATACATTTTCTGCCTCCTGACCTGCACAGGGGGAAGGTTTTTCATAGGGTGAGCACCACCACTAAGAAGGCTCACTATCGAGGTATTAGGTGGTGACATTCTGTTGGTTGCAGGATGACCAGCAAGGCCTCCTCTGAAGGTCTTAAAGATCAGCTTTATATATAGAAGGGAAGCCAGTCTGCTAGATATCCTGGTCCCAAGTTATTTAGGGCTTTGTCTGACAATAACACCTTAAACCTGGCTCAGTAGCGAATAGGCAGCCAATGCAGTTATTTTAATACCCCAGTGAGTACTTTAGCTGCTGCATTCTGCACTAACTGCAGCTTCGGAACCAGGCACAAGGACAGCCCCACATAGAGTGTATTACAGTTGTCTAATTGTGAGATTACCAGTACATGAATCACCAGGGTTAGGCTGTCCCTATCCAGGAACAGGTATAGTTGATGTACCAACCAAAGTTGGTGATGGATGTTCTGGGTCACCAAGTTCACCTGGACCTCCAGTGACAGAGATGGATCCAGGAGCACCTATGTACCTGCTTCAGAGGGAGTGCAACCCCATCCAGAAAAGGCAAACACCCCAATTTCCAGACCTGGGAAATGCCCAGCCATAGGGTCTCTGTCTTATCAGGATTCATCTTCAGTTTATTAGCCCTCATCCAAGCCATAACTGCATCCAGGCACCAGTTCAGAATGTGCACGACCTCTCCTGATTCAGATGACACAGAGAAAAAGAGCTGAATGTCAACAACATAGTGATGGTACCTTGCCCCAAATCTCCTAATGACCACTTCCAACGGCTTCATATAAATATTAAATATCGATAGGGACAAGATGGTGCCCTGTGGCACCCTACAGTTCAACTGTCATGCACTCACCCTATGTTATTCTCTGGAACCAAGCCTGAGGTACAAGCCGAACCACTGTAGAATAGTGCCTCCAACTCCCAACTCATGGAGATGGTCCAGGAGGATGCTGTGGTCAATGATATCAAAAGCTGCCGAGAGTTCAAGAAGAAGTAACATGGTTGCACTCCCCCTGTCCCTCTCCTGAAAAGGTCATCCATCAGGGTGACCAAGGCTGATTCCATCCCAAAACTGCACCAGAACCCAGACTGGGATGGATCCAGATAATCCGTTTGATTCAAGACCACCTGAGGCTGAGATGCCAGTACTCTCTCGAACACCTTACTTGAGAAGGGAGTATTTGTGACTCCCCCTTCATGGATCACTGCCTTGTTGTGGCGAAGGGGCTTGCGTAACTCAGTGAAGCCATAAGCTATGCCGTGCAGGGCCACCCAAGACGTACAGGTCATGGCGGAGAGTTCTGACAAAATGTGGTCCACTGGAGAAGGAAATGGCAACCCACTCCAATATTCTTGCCAAGAAAACCCCATGGAAGGTATCACAAGGCTAAAAGATATGACACCAGAAGATGAGCCCCTCAGGTCGGAAGGTGTCCAATATACTACTGGGGAAGAGCAGAGGGAATTTCCAAGTAGCGCCAGAAAGAGTGAAGTGGCTGGGCCAAAGCCGAAAGGACACTCAGCTGTGGATGTGTCTGGTGGTGAAAAGAAAATCCGATGCTGTAAAGAACAATATTGTTTAGGAACCTGGAATGTCAGATCAATGAATCAAGGTAAGCTGGAGGTGGTCAAACATGAGATGGCAAGAGTGAACATCGACATCTTGGGAATCAGCGAACTAAAATGGACAGGCATGGGCAAATTTAATTCAGGTGACCATCATATCTACTACTGTGGCAAGAATCCCTTAGAAGAAATGGAGTAGCACTCATAGTCAACAAAAGGGTGGGAAAAGCAGTACTGGGGTACAATCTCAAAAACGATCGAATGATCTCAGTACGAATCCAAGGCAAACCATTCAGCATCACAGTAATTCAAGTCTATGCCCCAACCACTGATGCCGAAGAAACTGAGGTTGATCGGTTCTGTGAAGACCTACAACACCTTCTAGAACTAACACCAAAAAAAGATGTCCTTTTCATCACAGGGGACTGGAATGCTAAAGTAGGAAGTCAAGAAATCACTGGGATAACAGGCAAGCATGGCCTTGGTGTACAAAATGAAGCAGGGCAAAGGCTCTATTAGACTATTAGAGTTTAATAGAGTTATTAAAGGCTAATAGTGCCAAGAGAACACGCTGATCATAGCAAACACTCTTTTCCAACAGCACAAGAGGCGACTCTACACATGGACATCACCAGATGGTCAATATTGAAATCAGATTGATTATGTCCTTTGCAGCCAAAGATGGAGAAGCTCTATACAGTCAATAAAAACAAGACCTGGAGCTGACTGTGGCTCAGATCATGAGCTTCTTATTGCAAAATTTCGGCTTACATTGAAGAACGTAGGGAACACCACTAAACCATTCAGGTATGACCTAAATCATATCCCTTATGAATATACAGTGGAGGTGAGGAATAGATTTAAGGGATTAGACCTGATAGACAGAGTGCCTGAGGAACTATGGACGGAGGTCCGTAACATTGTTCAGGAGGCAGCAAATCAATCCATCCCAAAGAAAAAGAAATGCAAGAAAGCAAAGTGGCTGTCTGATGAGGGTTTACAAGTAGCTGAGGAAAAGGGAAGCGAAAAGCAAGGGAGAAAGGGGAAGATATACCCAACTGAATGCAGATTTCCAGAGAATAGCAAGGAGAGAAAAGAAGGCCTTAAATGAACAATGCAAAGAACTCGAGGAAAACAACAGAATGGGAAAGACTAGAGATCTCTTTAAGAAAATCGGAGATCTCAAGGGAACGTTTTTGTGCAAAGACGGGCATGATAAAGGACAAAAAAGGCAGGGACCTAACAGAAGCAGATGAGATTAAGAAGAGGTGGCAAGAATACACAGAAGAACTATACAGGAAAAATCTTAATGTCCCTGATAGCCATGATAGTGCAGTCACTGAACTTGAGCCGGACATCCTCAAGAGTGAAGTCAAGTGGGCCTTAGGAAGCATTACTAACAACAAAGCTAGCGGAGATGACAGTATTCCAGCTGAGCTATTTAAAATCCTAAAAGATGATGCTGTTCAAGTGCTGCACTCAATATGCCAACAAATTTGGAACACTCAGCAGTGGCCACAAGATTGGAAAAGGTCAGTTTACATTCCAATTCCAAAGAAGGGCAATGCCCAAGAGTGTTCCAACTACCGTAAAATTGCGCTCATTTCACATGCCAGCAAGGTTATGCTCAAAATCCTACAAGCTAGGCTTCAGCAGCATGTGAACCGAGAACTACCGGAAGTACAAGCGGGGTTTCGAAGAGGCAGAGGAACTAGAGATCAAATCGCCAACATTTGCTGGATCATGGAGAAAGCAAGAGAATTCCAAAAGAAGTCTATTTCTGCTTCATTGACTACGCTCAAGCCTTTGATTGTGTGGATCACAACAAACTGTGGCAAATTCTGAGAGAGATGGGAGTACCAGACCACCTTACCTGTCTCCTGAGAAACCTGTACGATGGCCAAGAAGCAACAGTAAGAACCGGACATAGAACAACTGATTGGTTCAAAATTGGGAAAGGAGTACGACAAGGCTGCATATTGTCGCCCTGCTTATTTAACTTCTATGCAGAATACATCATGAGAAACACCGGGTTGGATGAATCACAGGTCGGAATTAAGATTGCCGGGAGAATTATCAACAACCTCAGATACGCAGATGATACCACCCTAATGGCAGAAAGCGAAGAGGATCTAAAGTGCCTCTTGTGGAGGGTGAAAGTGGAGAGTGCAAAAGCTGGTTTGAAACTCAACATTAGAAAAACTAAGATTATGGCATCTGGCCCCATCACTTCCTGGCATATGGAAGGGGATGAAATGGAAGCAGTGACAGATTTTATTTTCTTGGGCTCCAAGATCACCGCAGATGGTGACTGCAGCCATGAAATTAAAAGACGCTTGCTCCTTGGGAGGAAAGCTATGGCAAACCTAGACAGCATAGTAAGAAGCAGAGACGTCACCTTGCCGACAAAGGTCCGTCTAATCAAAGCTATGGTTTTCCCAGTAGTAATGTATGGCTGTGAGAGCTGGACTATAAGGAAGTCTGAGCGCCGAAGAACTGATGCTTTCGAACTGTGGTGCGCAAGACTCTTACGAGTCCCCTGGACTGCAAGGAGGTCAAATCAGTCAATCCTAAAGGAAATCAACCCTGAGTGCTCATTGGAAGGACAGATACTGAAGCTGAAGCTCAAATATTTTGGCCACCTAATGCAAAGAGAAAAGTCACTGGAAAAGACCCTGATGGTGGGAAAGACTGAAGGCAAAAGGAGAAGGGGACGGCAGAGGATGAGATGGCTAGATAGCATCAACGATGCATTGAATATGGACTTGAGCACGCTTCGGGAGAGAGCGCAGGACAGGAAGGCCTGGCGTGCTATGGTCCATGGGGTCACGAAGAGTCGGACACGACCGAACGACTGAACAACAACAAATTTGTGACTGAATGATAGTTGGTGTTGTGCTGCCCACAACTCTGCAACTGTGCAATTTAAGTATAAGAAATGTATATGATTATACTGTAGATGGAGAGGTCAAGGATCTGCTAGCCAGGCCTGCTGTAGTTGGATCCTAGCAGTCTGATATGAACTAGTAGAGACTTTCCTGTGGGCGGGAGTCTTTCCTTACTTTTGGCCTAGCCAGCAAAGAAGCAGGAGGCTCAGAAGACTTGGGAGGGAATGCTCTGTTTTTACCACACCTCACCCCCTTTTATTCAGCATCCACCAATAACTTCCCACGGGACCTAATCCTCATTTGTGACAGTCTCCTTATTTCCTGTGGACTGTGAGTTATTATTTCTTTGTTGTTCCACTGAAAGGGACTGGCAATAAAGAACTGCTTGTTGGATTTAAAGAGAGGCTTGAGTTAAACTGGCTGAAAAGAGTCTATATGCAGCGCAGGCAGACATCTTTGGATCCAGGGAGGATCACAGCGATAAATGAGAAAAAGGGGCCTATTATGGAAGGGCTTTTCTGCATGTACCCAGACAGGGCCAGCATCAAGGGTGGGCATGGTCGGGCACCTGCTGAGGGCCCACACCTCAGCAAGCACCCACTGACAAGAGACCCCTGGAGTGGGTCCTCCCCTTTGCCATTGCAACCTAGTTATTTACCTGCCTCTTGATCTGGCCAGATGTGGTGGTGAGAAAGAGGAGCAGTAGGTGTCATGGCCTACTTGCTCACTGGCTGTCTACCTGTCAAACGAGTAAGGTAGAGCAAGTGGTAGCAATGAGAACGAGGATGAGGAACAATAGCAATTAGTGACAATAGTGGTGAGAAGGTAGACCCACTGAGTGAAGAGGCCCATGGAGGGTGTCTTGCCCAACAGCCCTCAAAAACCTGGATCTGGCAGTATACATAAATAGCAGTTGGCTTTCAACACTTGGCATGCTGCTGAAGAATCTTTTTTTACATTCCAAGCCAAAAAAGAAAGAACAAATGTCTTGAGAAAAAAATGGCCCTCTGTTTGGAATACTGCCAGGCATTATGAATGGATGAATTTGTGTTTTAACCTGAACCAGGAACTACCAAAACTCCTTTAACATTCCACCGCTAGTGCCCAATTCACCATATTACAAACGGTGTGTTCTTTAGTTCCAAAATGTCATTAAGTAAACATAAAAGGATGTATAATTTCTCTCTGTTCTTAAGTGAGGATAATGGCCACACCCAACATGTTTTTTTTTAAGGAAAATGTTGGATTAAAAATTTAAACAGTCTCCCTTATGGCCTCATATAACCTTGCTGGACACACAGTACAACCGTGTTCTTTGGTGTTAGAATTAAGGAGATTTCAGTAAGCAGCACAAATAATAGTTTATTATTGGGTGATGTTGCGTAACGGTTTTCTTCATAGATCTGTGGCAAGCACTTTTCAGGATTGTAAACTGACTATGCAGCAAATCATTTATGCAACATAGATTGAAATTATTAAGTACTTATAGCAAGGGTGGGCAATATGTGGCCTCCCACGGCCTTGAATGTGGCCTCCAGCACCCCTGCTGCTGCCCTTGCTCTGATGAAATTTGGTGGTGCAGTGGCAAAAAAATTGGCAGTTTGCCACCAAAATTCGGTGGCAAACCGCTACAGTGCCAAATTTAGCTTGTGGCCCTTTTGAATCACCATCATGGTTTGCTGTAGAATTCTGGTGGCAAAACCGCAGATTTCTTTTGCTACTGTGGGTGGTGGGATGGTAGAAATGCAGTCCCCCCTCAAGGGGGGAGGTCTAAGGGCTGGAAATTGGCCTCTGGACTGCCCGAAGTTGCCCAGCCCTGACTAATAGGTGCCAACTTTCCAGCAGAAATATTAGAAATAAGAAGATGGTGCTTTAAATCCAAGCCTTATGTGTTGGTATAAGGAATGTGATCCTATGCTGCGGAGCAGGGCAGTTGCAGGTCGGCCTGTAGCACTGGCTCCAGGCATTCTGCTACCTGAAGTGGTGCCCAAATGGTACCTCCGCCCCCCCCAACAAGGCCAACACTTTAAAAAGTCTTGCTGCACCATCCAAACACAAATTCCTGCCTTAATTAGTTCTCTGTGTCTGCTCAGTGTTGTCCAGCAGAGCCTTTTGAGGTGGTCTCCTTGGGGTCGGCTCCAAGATGCAATCATTTGATCATTCCAAGGCCTGCCGTGACCAACGTGCTGGACGTTTTGTGGATAAAGTTGCTTGCAACTATGCTAACTTAGATAGCGTTGTGATCAGAGATGGATGAGGCTAGTGCACCTCTAGGTGCCTGCCAAAGTGCCCTACTCTTCCCACTTAATTTTTTTTTAAATTAACACATTTCCCACCAGAAGCTGGGACTGTGTGGAATAGATTTCTGATGACGCTGAAAACAGTGGGCTCCTCTACATGTTTAGTGCATTGGGGATCAGACCCCCCACCTCTGCCTTGTACTCAGTTTTGCCACGCCTCCCATGGCAGCCATTTTGTGGTGATTCCCAGGATAATTTCTCAAATGGCCGAATGTGCCCTCATACCGAAAAAGTTGCCATCCCTTGGGCTAGTGCACTGTCTAGTCATATTATTATGGATACCTTTTCAGCTTATGCAGCTTGAAGAAATGGACGAATTGCTTGTAGTGTTGAGATCTGCCATTTATTCCCTTGACCCTTGCCCATCCTGGCTGGTAAAACTGGCCAGAGTTGGGCTGGATATTTGGACCTTGGAGGTCATCAGCTCTTTCCTGAGGGATGGTGTGGTCCCCACTGTTTTAAAGACAGTAGCAGTGAGGCCTTTGTTGACCCTCCCCTCCAGCACACACTATTTCCTATAATTTGGGAAAACTGCTGCCCAGTGTCTCATTTGCCATTTTTAGACAAGGTACTGGAACACATGGTGACTTCTGATCTCCAGGCAATGTTGGATGATGCTGATTTAGATGCATTCTAATCTGCTTTCAGGCCTGGCTTTTGGGTGAAACAGTCCTGGTCACCCTGGTGGATGGCTTATGCTGATGAATGGATGGTACGGGTGCAACCCTATTGGTTCTCCTAGATCCGTCAGTGGCTTTGCATACTATTCATCATGGTAACCTTCAGAATCATTTCTCTTGGTGGGGATTATGGGGCATGGTGCTACCATGCTTGCAGTTCTTCCTGGAGGAGCAGTCTCAGAAGGTGGTGTTGGGGGACCTCTGTCTCACCCCATGGCCATTGCCCTATAGTGTGCCAGAAGGTTCTGTCCTGTCCTCTGTGTATTTTATCATCTACATGGAAACATTGGGAGAAATCATTGAGAGGTTTGGGTTTAAATGACATCTCGCTCAGATTTACCTCTCATTTCCATCTACTCATCCCAGGGACCCAGTGGAACTGGTGTCTTGAACTGGTTTTGGGGTGGATGAGGGTGAGCAAGCCAAAACTGAAACTAGGTAAGATAGAGGTACTGTGGGCAGGAAAGCCAACTACTTTGGATGGAGGTGTACAACTGGCCTTAGATGGGGCTGCAATTTTCCTTAATGGACCAAGTGTGTCATTTGGGAGTTATCCTGGACTCTGCGCTAACTGAGGAAGCTCAGGTGTGCTTTTTACCAGCTCAGACTAGCTCACTTATCTTGTGAGGATGTATTTTGCCTCTGTTATCCATGCAGTAGTGATTACCAGGCCTTCTATGTGGGGCTGCTTTTACAGACAGTTCAGAAACCTCAACTGATGTAGAATACAGTCATCCAAGTAGCAATGGGGGCCAGGTGATTGGTATGCGTCAACTGGCACTGGTTGCCAGTTCATTTCTGAGCCCAATTTAAAATGCTGGTTTAAATCTTTAAAGCCTTAAATGGTTTTGGACCAAGTTACTTGAAGGACTACATTCACCTGTATCAGCCTGCCTGCACCTTAAAATCAGCAGCCAAGGCCCTATTCATGTGCCCAGCAATGAGATTGGTGGCCATGAGGAAGAGGGCCTTTTTGGTAGTGGCCCCACATCTGTGGAATGTACTGCCAACTGGAGTCGGTCATGCCCCATTATTATAGTATTTTAGAAAAGCTTTAAAGACTCATTTGTTTTCTGTGGATTTTTTAGAAGATGGGTTGGGCTGCTGTGGTTTAAGCTGTACTTCTTTAGTGGATTTTAGTATCTTTCTGGACTAGATGTTTTTGTGTTTTATTTCTGGTTCTTACTAATATTTTAAGTTATTTGTATTTTATTTTGGAAATTAGATTGTAAGAGGTTCTATCAGTAAAAAGGTAGGCTATGAACATCTAAAATGAAAATAAAAATTCATTTCCTGAAGTGAGCTGCTTCACCTTGCTGCATGGGATGGCAAACCCTATCTACGTGGCTGTTCAGGAACTCCCAGTCTTAAAGGAAGGGACCACTTAAGAACTAATGCTTTAATCTTAAGAGCTTATATTCACGCAGTCTTGGATTTAGATGGATCTCGCTCTGAGCCAGCTCCTCTTGCATGTCTGGTATTCAGTTATGAAAGTACAAAACTGGCTTCAGGAATGCCTACAGGAAGTGAATCACTTTAGCTTTGGGGACAATTCTCCTCCTTTTGCATTCTGAGGTTTTCTTCACACAGAACTTTTATCCTGCAATTGAGATTGCTCCTTCACGGACGTTTGCGGGCTTTTTAGACGATGGCGTGACCCTCCAGGGCGTCTTCTGCACTAAATGCCCTTTGTTCCATTTTTAAATAGATCGCAGGTAATGAGCTATCCAATTACCCTGCTGTGTTCCGCTTGAGTTCCCTTCTGGGAAAAGTGGCAAGAGGAGTGAGATCAATGAAAGATAATGGAAGACTGAGATACGGGGAAAGGGGATGGTGGAAAGGAAGCACATGAAAAAGGGAGTCGTCGTGATCCTGCATTTAAAAATGGAAGCAGAAAGCCCCATTTTAAATGCAGGCCTTTAGGCTGGTGTAGTGATGCCCTTAAATGATACAGGTATTAGAAGGCAAAAAAGAAAAACTATGCAGAGTTCTTGGAACTGATCCAACCCTGCTTCAGCTCTTTTTCAAGAATACACTTTCCCATCCAGGATACTTACCTGGTCTAGACCTCTCAGATGCCGAAGAACCTGGTGCTCCTTGACCAACCCACAATAAGCCTCTTCAAAGGAGTTGGATTTCTTCTTTACATGAAGAAATAATGAGCATGTGGCCCTTATTGAAAATCTGACCATGATTCCTGATGCAGCCAGTGATATGTGTGCAGAAGCCTTCTTGTGTATGCACCAGAGCAGGACAAAAGGAATGTACTGAATAAGATGATCTGCTGTGATATTTGAAGTCATATTCCTAGGGTGAGTGATTCGATAAATAAGCAGCAGCCAAGCCTCTCATATTCTACTTTCAGTGATGCTAAAAATTATTGAATTGCAACCTAAAAATTTCAGTGATGCTAAAATTATTGAATTGCAACCTAAGGGCAACTGACTTTTCAGTTGTCCTTATCTGGAACAGAATGATTTCCAGCAAATGACTTTTCGTGCATTATTCATTTTGTTAAAAATGCAAATTTTAAGGGATAATTTTAACTACATATTGACATTTAATATTTGTCTTGTTTTATTAACAAGTATAATACATATAGCATACTATATATAACATATGAGAACTGTACAGTACAAATTTATATTCACAGTTTGACATGACAAAATGTCATTACTGAATTCCCATTGGACTACCAAAAGTAGAAACAGTGAAAGTACATTAAAACATTCACATCTTTAGTGAGAAAGATTATCAAAATGTTTCAGTATCTGCAAACGATAGGAAAGCATGCTAGAAACCTTTAATTACCCAATTATTAGCTTATAAAATATATTACATTTTATTAAAAATTCTGCATAGTTTTATACAAGTATTAAAGTAAATGTAATATCCCTGCTACATTTGCAGGTAAAGTTTTAAGAGATGCTAAGCAGGAAGATTATTTTAACTGTATTACATTTAAAATACATAAATAGCAAAAAGTGCTAATATCTGTAAAACATAATGGGAATTATTATAGCCCTTTTCAGATAATACGTGTAAAATACTTTTTTGCAATTGTGTTTAAAAGGAAAGGATTTGCATTCATCTTTACACCTTGCTAAGCTTGAGGGTGAAATACAAAGATTTTGCCATTATAAGGTTTGGTCTCTCTCGTGTGTGTATCTTAACAGAACTAGAGTGCATAATTAAAACCACATTACAGAAATATCATCTTCACTCCAAATGATCCAACTTGGAAAGACACTGTCCATCATAATGCTGTTTAATGAGATATTCAACAAAGCAATATCCTAAAAGTTGCATCCCGTACAGTGCAATCCTACTAGTGCACATGGTTAGTATAGAAATTTTACTTTGTAATCTTTTGTTTATTTTGTGATCTTTGGACTGCATACTGCTTTCCCAAATGCAAGGGAGGCTCTCTCACTTGCTAACTCCCCCCTCACCTTCCAATTAGCCCAAACCTCCTGTCTTGCAATTACATATCCTCCCCGCAATGGCAAAACACTCCCTCCATGTCCAATGGTGAAGGACAGGTAGTAAGCAGAAACTTCTATGTATTATCCTGTATTTCAGGATAATACAGGATATATTATCCTGAAAGCCACACTAAGGTGGGGGATGGAGGCACTGAAGCTCCACAAGCAGTGCAATGGGGTTGTTTGTCTAAGTTTCCTGGTATATTCAAGACATATGCTAGAATCCAGGCTAGGTTTCAGGAAGAACTTCCATCTGCTAAGCTGTCTACTATACTTGTTAAGCTGTCTTTGGCCTTCAGAATGGTAATATTGAAGAGACAGCAGACCCTCACTTTGTTGTTGGGAGCTGCTGCTACCTACTGTCGGAACCATCACCAAATATGCCTTCTATGGAACCTAGTGGGAGACTGAACTTTTTATTGTGGTCACAAGGTATGGATTCTTAGCTACACTTATTTAGGGTTTGAGGACTGCAGCTGACATTCTTAGTTTCATGCAAATATAGCATTGGATCTAAAGGATCTCTTCCTACTTTGGAGAAAGACCCCTCCCGTCAGAAGGGAACCTTTGGCCATGGTTCAAATTACATCACTAGTTCCATTTGCCTAAAATGGCTTTGGACTTGAGTTTTCTAAACAGCCCTTCCCCATCCCCAGTAACACGGAAAAACATTATTGAAACTGAGGGGGGTTACAAAAACATCCTGGGCTGCAATGGAGCAGTTATTCCTGATTTAAATTAGTGCTAGCAAAGTGATAATCCAAGGGGATAATTTAAAAAATAAATAAATCACACCACACCTATAACAGCCCTTGGCCATGTTAAATTAGCACTCTAAAATGCTGCTCCCTTAAAACTCAACACCACATTTATGAGGACACATGAAATATATATGTAAAATCTTGTACCAGCATTTGCCTTAAGTTAATTATCTGGTTACACAGAATTAATATGGGTGTGGCATTAATAAGCCATCCTAAAGGGGGTGTTTAATTATCATATGATAGTTACATCTTTCCCTCTTACACTGCTCAGATTAAAAAACAACGAACAGAAGTAGATGGATACATTGTGGAGCATTACTAACAATTTAGAATTTGGGGGCCAAGTTATGATGTTATACTGTTAAACCATTTAACCGATGTACTTGGATAAAAAAATTAAACACCCTTCGGAAAATATTTTTATGAAAGATAAAATGCACCACTAATGAATGTCTCTTTAAACACATATCTGAAGAGCTCATAAAGTGGTAGCTCTCAGTGTGTGGATTTACAATTAGAGGCATTGTGAGCCAAGTGCAGCTAAACATCTGGAATGTAATAAAATCCATTCAGCTCAACTTAAAGACATAGCTGATACTCAGGATTGGTAAACTATGTTCATTAGGGCCTCATCCTATCTCAGTCACTCAAGGCATGCTGGCAATTTGTATCTCATTCACTAGGTTTTCATGTTTAAAGAAAATTCTTCTTTTTAGAGGGATTGAAAGCAATCAGTTTAAAGCATGGTTGTGGTTTAGAGTATGGCGTGATTCTTTTCACTTTCCACTTCCCAGTCCCAAGTTGCTGACACTTAGCAAGCTCATCAAGTTTCCCCATTCAGTTTTTTTCCATGTTAGCAACAGAGTAGTTTAAGGGTATCAACACAACATAAAATAATAGATTTTCCAGAGTCACTTGGCAATACTACAGTAAGTGAAACAGATTTTTTGCCCCATTTACATTACTATGGCATGGGTTGCAGATGCTTCAGTACAATTATTCCTGGTTTAAACTGGTATTAGGAAAGCAAAATGTGCCACAATTTTGATGGAATTGTTCTTAGGATTTCTAGGCTGGTCTGAAAATTTCTGATTTTCTTAATGTTTGATTGTGAAACTATCACACATGCATACAGAAAAAACAAAGATAGCCCACGCTGGTCCAGGAATAAGAAGTCCAAAATCCACAGTTGGGCAATACCTTTATTAGGATCAACCAAGATGCTACAAAAGATTGTGCAACAAAGTTTGCACAATCTTTTGAGGCATTTTGGATGGTCCTAATAAAAGTATTGCCCAACTGTGGATTTTGGATTCCCCCACCCTGCCCCAGATTTTGGATTATATATATGCAAGTTACTGATTACATTGAACCAGGCAACACGCTCCTTTGCTATACCAGTTTAATTTCTAGAATAGAGAGAATAAATTTATACCAGAAGCAACTCTGAATATCTGACTAGGTTAAGTTTCAAATAACTCTTGGTTTGGCTTTAAAGTACAGAGAACTGAAAAAAATGTTTTACTCATTTCCTCCATTTTTTTTTGCACTAGCAACCCATAAAGTATTCAGCTGAATTCTACATCTCTCTGCGACGTGTTCTAACATTGCACGGCGCAACAGAAATATTTTAGAGCCACAATAGCCTGCTCCACAGTGTCTCATATTTGCGTCACTTAAGTGGCAACTCTTCCGTATCAATCCTTTGACATGTTTTGTGAGTATTTTCCTTTCAAGTAATATCAAAGTAAGAATTTTCTTGGAGGAGGGAAGGTAGTTTCAATCAAGTCAAAGTTGTATGGGATTTATGCAATAAATTGAATTTAAAAAACTGGTACAAGGCCTACGCCAGGTATGAGAAGTGTTTGGCAGCAAAAACAATGGATATGATCAAGTCAAAATGAAGGAGTTCTGTGTTACCTTGATTTCAGTGGGAGAGAGCTAAGCAGAACCAGGCTATAAAATGACTTTTTAAAAAATATGGAAGAAAAGAAGAGACAGGACTACAAAAAGTGCTAGAAAATAGTTTATAGACATGAACTATTGAAGACCAATACAATCTATGGATCAGTATTACAAGCACTACTTTGCAGTCTTGAGTAAGCCAAGTTGCCCCTGAAGGGTTATTTACCTGAAATGTATTTGATTATAGTAGTTGATTTCAATAAAGTATTTCCTAGCACATTCTGAGGCTCTCTTGTTCATTCCTGTTATTGCTGCTGGCCTACATTCTTTTATCCTTCCTTTTTAAGTGTAGAGCTAGAAAAGGTACAGAAAAGGGCAACCAAAATGATCAAGGGGCTGGAGCAACTTCCCTATGAGTAAAGGTCTGGGGCTTTTTAGCTTCAAAAATGGTGGAGGTGGAGACATGGTAGAGATATATAAAATTATGCATTTTGTGGAGAAAGTGGATAGGGAAAAGATTTTCTCTCTCATAACACTAGAACCAGCGTCATCCAATTAAGGTGAATGGTGGGAGATTCAGGACAGAAAAAAAGGAAGTACGTCTTCATATAGCATTATACTGGAATTCAGTACTATAAGATGGAGTGATGGCCATCAATTGGAAGGGGATTAGACAAAGTCATGCTCGATAAGGCCATCAATGGTTCCTTGTCATGCTATCTATATATTCCTTGCAATATCAAAGGTATTATGCCTCTCAATCTAGGTTAATATGAGAGGGAGGGTGCCATTGCACTCATGACCTGCTTGTACGCTTCTCATAGGTATCTGGTTGGCCAGTATAGATAGGAATAGAAGTGAACTGGAGGAGCCTTTGGTCTGATTCAGATCAGCTCTTATGTTCTTAATATGAAAGCTGGACATGTCATGATTCTATCAACAGCCTGCACATTACAAAGGAAAGCATGCTGGTGGACAATGCAAGATTGACAGTCTTCTTAAAATCCTTCCATTTTACATAAATAGAATCTCTAGAGGATACTGAACAGTATTAACCATGCTGGATTTTTAAAAAAACACATCTTATGTGTATTTAATCACTGATACTGAGAATGTAAGACTGTGTGTTACAAAATATTTAAGGAACTTCATGAAGCTCTCCTGCTGAACTTTGCTTATAAGGCCAACAAAATCTGTAATATGAGAGAGATCAAAGTGTTATCTTTTCCATTTGACAAGTTTTGAGCTGTACAGAATTGTTTGTTACGATTTTCTCTTCCTTGAATATCTTATATTATGAACATATTAGTGTCTTTGATGGAATTAGCTTCTAACAGTGATCTGATTGGGTTCATTTTACTAAAAAGGTTGCCATTTCTAAATTATGCCAGGCAAAGGACAGAGGCCTTCTACACAACTGGAAATACAGAGAGGAGTGATGAGAGAAGAACATACCTACCACACCTCAGTGAGGTAGATTATTGCATGTATCATTGAATGCCACATCACAGGAGTACCATGTGTGTTCCATTCATACAGTTGCACATAAAACACAGATACTGACATCACATGAAGGTGTTTTGCTTAATGAATCTACTGAGGCACTATCTCCAGGCAAACACAAGCTAGTATTCTACACAACACACAAAAGAGAGGCAATGTCGGTCAGTATGTACAACATTATGAATTGACAAAATTTCTGGTAACAGCCACTCATCAGTCGAGAATATTTCATTCACTCCCAGGTTGATGATTTTTTAACATCCAAAAAGTGTCTTGTGGAACATGCTTCTATAACCAACCACACTGGAAAGGATCCATTCATTGCATTGCTGAGCATAAAAGGAGACATGCATCCTTTACAGGACACACAGAGTCTCTGGCAAGGACTAGCAGGCTGGATTTCCAACAACAGTAATTATATGATCAACATATACTGGCTGATTAAATGGCAAAACTAACCAGCTTGATTTTAGTCTCACAGAAATTTAATCTACTTGCTGGCAGATAGGGTTTGCTTAGCATCCCCTGGAAAAAAGTGTTCACATTCTTTAGGTCTGACCCGTGACAAGGGCAAAGAAGGGTCAAGCAAACATCTTTTACTGACCACAGGGAAGGTTTTGAGGCTATAAATCCAGAGATTCAGGCCAGCTGAATCTAAATTAAGATGCACAGATTAAAAATAAAAAGAAAGGAAATACGGAGAGAACTGAATGACGAGAGGTTCAGACTAGCATGTGGCGTTTCCTATGAAGGGCAAGATGGTCAGAGCGAGAGAAGCTACGATCACAGTCTGGGCACTGGAATGGTTTAACACCGGTATGTTTCCGGAAATGCCGCGTTAGTTCATCAGATCGAGCAAATTTCCATGTGCAACCTTCCCAAGTGCATTTGTAAGGCTTTTCACCTGAGGACAAAAAAGACAATTATTTTTTAAGAGCACATTCAGCACTGCTTTTTTATTATATATAATGAACAAACAAGAAAAGCAGGCCTCCCTTGCCAATACCATCTTCAGTTACAACCTATAGGATATGTTTACACAAGATGATATACTACTATGTTGAAAATTCGGTAAAAGATACTCCTCTAGATTTAAAATACGCCTTAGAAACTTTTGATATTTGCTCGCTGCTAATCTGTCCACCACACCGACCTGTCTTCCATCTTTAATCCAGGACATAGTACAAACATTGGGGCTGGTCTTGTGCAAAGGTAACCTTATGAGTTTATATAGGATATGAGACCCAGGTATCATTGGAAATATTATTTATATCTGTCTATTTCAAATATAGCATTCCTTTGCACACACCTGTAACCCTGTGGGAGCCATGTCTCCTATGGGGCAATCCCATGCAAAGAATATCATGACCACCTGGGCAGTGCTGGAGCCCATCTACATAGCATATTCACTGTGGTCCTTCTGTGGCCCGCAGACAACAGTGGCAGATAATGCATGCCAGTCTCTGTTGCAAGAGTGCTGTTCCTTGCTGTAAAATTTGGTGTTTCTCACAGTGGTTTCAGGGACTCTGTGTGACTTGAACTGCCCTTGGTGTGCACCGCTGTGTGGTGGGGGGCAGGGGGAGAGCAGAGGGCTAAACATGTCCACTCGGAAGAAACGTCAATTGCACTTTGCCACGTACAGGAGTAGAGTGGTCAGGAGAATTCCTTTGTTTTAAATACTCATTGAGCGTGGGAGTGGGCAGCCAGCCTGTTGCTTTGAAACTGCTCTGTGTTACAAATGTGCGCTGGATAAACATGCTTACTCTGAAGTAACTCTCTCCAATTTCACTTTACTGACCTCAGGAGTGGGGAGGGGAAGTGGCAGAGAGCAAGCCTCAAGCCCGTCGCTTAAAAACTACCCATGCCTACATGGAAGTAACTCGTCTTCTATTGCACTTCACTGAGTGGGGGGAGGGGGGAGTAGTGGACAGCAAGCCTCAGACTGCGCTGTTATGCAAGTGTGAAAGTATGCTCTTGTGGGGGTTCACAGGTACCCAGAGCCTTACTGTTTTCAAAAGCTGATATTCCCCAAATGACCCCTAATCCCGCAGAGAAGGGCTGGAGACAGAGGAGAGCTATCTGCTAAACATGCTTACTTGGAAGTAACTCATCCTCCATTGCAACTTCTTGAGCACGGGGGGGGGGGCGCGGGGGGGAGAAGGGAGGTGCAGAGAGCAAGCCTCCACTCATTCACTTCCCCACACCTATGCAGTTGATGAGGTTCATTTCTACTTGCAAGACTCTACTCACCCATCCCCGAAGTAATGCGGTTTCAGGTGCCGTTTGCCCCACGCAGGCGGGTTTTGTTTTAATGTATAAACTGCTTTATTAGCTCCTCCTGGGGCAAAAGGCAGCCAACTCAATTTCATGAAAATCCAGATTTAAATGCAATCTCAAATGCCATCGCCATGTAGATTCAGCCCTTTTTATGCATCTTTCCCAACTCAACTGGCATACTTCCAGCTAGCAGGTGGTGATCTGGTAAGAAAGACCCATGCCCTTTCAACATGGCTGAATGCATGTAACTTCCATGCCCATTTGTGTGCATGAGTGTATGCACAGACATATGTAGAGGTGGGCACAGTTAATTTCTAACCTAAATGAAGCCTTTACATAGTGACAGAACCCTCTAGTAGTTCCCTATTTTTCTAAGTATCCTTTTTTTATTTAAAAGATTTTAAACTTGCCTTTTAGGGTACATTGCCTTAATAAGTATGAGATCTTTAGATTCAATGTAGTAAATCTGGACAAATTTAGTGATGATGTAGAAGGGTGTGGTAGTGCAAATTCCACTGACTCACCATTTGCTAGGCGAGCAAAATAAGCCAGCCACCAGTTAAAGAAGCAAAAGTATGCATAGAAAAAAATAAATTGGCTACAGTCCTACACATACCTACTAGGGAGCAAGCATTGAACATAGTGACACTTACTTCCAGATAAACGTGAATAGGATTGCACTATAAACAAAAATATAGGCAGGTATTCTACTTTACTTACTCCAAGCCACATACTAGAAACAATTTCTGGTATTGTGATGTGGCACAAATGGTAAGAGTGGTAGGCTGGACTTAATTTGAGCCACTCTTGTGGCAAAAGGAAATACAACCACTGATTATTACATCAGTGGTTATTTTCTACATCAGTTCCCCACCACCATTGGGACCAGTGATGTTGCCAAAGCATGTTGCCACATAAACTGGTCAGGCACACTGCCAATAAGATGCGAAGTGTGACAATGGCGTAACAGGTATTCTGTTTTTTGCAGCAACAACATTGTGTAGTTAAAAGATAGACTGCACCTAAATTAGGTTGCTTTGTGATTTTCTTCATGGCTTCACTGCTTGAATAGTGAACAAACTCATTCAGCCAAATGAAATTATATATATTCCTCAAGTCTACTATATTCCTATGGATCGATTTAAGCTTTAGCAGCTCTAATAGCAACTCAGACTGATTCAGTTGTCCTGCTACCAGAACATCCCTAACCCTTTTAATTGGAAGTAGCTTACACATATTTACGCTGGCCTTTGCAGTATGCTATATATGGAGCTGGGCCACTCTGTCCCTGCCCTCCTCTTCCCTAGTACAATGGCCCTTGTACAGTACTACTGTGTCATACATTGCTATGTCTTCAGGGGAAGTGGCAACGTAATAGTTCTAGCATTCAGGCAGGGGTTAGGTTCCATTATACTTCTGTTATGTTTCATACCTGTATGTGTTCTTCTGTGAGCTTTTAGATGGGAGCTTTTAGTGTAAACCTTGTTGCAGCCTTCGTAATCACATCGGTGTATTCTACGCTTCCTTTGTGTGTCAGGAGATTCCACAGGTAAAGGCCTCTTCCCAGGCTGAACTATAACTGAAGGGTGATTCCTGCATAAAGTTAAATCACAGGTCAAAAATAAAATCTTCTGAGCTAAATCTTCCTTTATGGCATACCACAGAGCTTCTTTATTCACTAACCCCTACGTCTTTTGGCAGCATGAGCAACATTACATACATGTGGAAAAATTCAAGCAAGCTTAGCAAATTTCATGGACTTTAGTGGTAATATTTTGGCTGTCTTCCCTGTTGGGGTTTTTATTCATTCTGTGGAATGAACATAACCAAAAAATATATATTTTTCATAGCATGCTAGGATTTTTCATTTATTTTTCAGAGCTGACCTTGTTTCCTAGACAAACAATCTTAGATTTTTCAAATTCTCACTTGGGCTTCCAACAAACTTCTATTGCTTTTGTTTACATATTTTATTTCATTTAGAAAATATTTTAAAAAATGAATGGGCTGACAGACTTTTCAAATTATTAAATCCATCACTTCTTTTGCTTTACAAAGCTGAACTCAAGAGGCTTTATTGTTCATCCACTCCTTAGAGACCAATTAAGAATTTCCTGTGTGAGACTGGCAAAAGGGTGTGGCCTCACTTCACCACTTATGTCAATTCCTAAAAGTGGACTTTAGGCTGCATGTGCATGCGTCACACCCGCAGGATGTCTGAAATTATCTCTCTGGCTTCCATAAATAAAGTTTTCTTGCCTGCATCCTAAAAGGTACTATGCAGGTAAGATGGACAAATTAGTAAGCATAAAGATGACACAGACTACAGTCCTAAACACAAATTCTGGATTGGTTTCTATTATTAAAATAAGACACCTATTTTACAGGTGGAAATATGCTTTCAATACTGAAGTTAGAACAGTACACAGACTACAGAAAGCCAGGCCCATTCATATGCAGTAACTGGCCCTAGATTTTTTCAACATTTTTGTAGGTTATGTGAACTTCAATGTCCCATGTGTAGAACCTTAGATATTACTGGGTACTTTCAAAAGACATGATACTTAAAGGTATAGTTAGAATACATGTGTGCAAATTTATCTGTGTCCAATTAGAAATAAGTAGATTTGAGTCTGACTTCGACAAGTGCTTAGAATAGAAAGCTCTCAACCAAATGTGTGGCCGCTGAAATCCAGAAACTCTCAGGCCCTTGGACAACTGGAGAAGGCAAAGTCAGCTGTAAATGACAACGGCCATAAGAGTTCCAACCTTCCCGTCTCACATTTCTTAGGTCCCGTACTCATCACCAAAGGTCAATATCACCAATGGGACACTTTTCTTCATTGGTTATGTTTCCAGACAAATAAATGATAGCAATGATAACGTCTCCTAACAACAGTAAGACCACATTACCATTATACTACTGTTATTAATGACATTTACTTATATCGACAGAAATTAAAATTAACGGACCCATAATAAAAAAAAAAGTATTTATTTACTTGCAAAAAACCATCTTGGTAATCAGGTGAGAGCCACACATTACACAAAATATATAGGTGATTAAGGATTTACTGCCTATAATTCTACTAAATACATCCATCGTAGTTTGGTCGAATTTACATAACTATTTATGAATACAAGTATTCTTTTAACACATGGAGGGCTTTCTGAAATATATAATATTATCTTCCATAAAATCATTTTGTTGTGGTTTGTTTAACCACGCTTATCCTCCCACACTCATAGCTTATGCTGTAATGGTTGCCTGTGTAAAACTGTGTTTCCTGTAAAACAAGAACACTGAAAATTTTCAACCTGTGCTGCATATGACTGGGTTTCAATAGCCCATTAATGTTTGCTTAGAACTTTTGCAGGGATGAATGAATGCAGATTCAAGAGGAAGAGCCTACTAAACCACATGATGAACAGCACAGCCAACCCAAGATATTTTGATGCCTCAGGCAAAGGACAAGATGGTGCCCCCTCCATTCCACGAAGCCAACTGGACTGGCAGTTGAATCTTATCTCAACATTGGCAATGGGATAATGTCCACCACCACACCCAAGGGTAGCAGCCTAGCTTAGCGGGGGCACGACAGGTGTGTGGCACAAACAGCTCTGTCTTCCAAGAGAAGGGAATGGCTGGCACCAGGTGCCACTGCTCCCCCGCTCCCCAAGCATCTGCTGCCTGAAGCAGTTGCCTCACTCTGCCTCATTAGGGCCAGCCCCAATGAACAGCTTTCAATTTTAGGGTAACCTTAAATTCAGGCATTAATGGTGGTGCCCATAACAGTTGTATCCATAACTGTTTAGGGGAAAGACAGACAGTTACCCCCTCCTTCTCTTAATTAGTAAGCAGAAAGTCCCACCTCTATTTTCTTCATCTAGAACTTCTGTACTTTTTAAAAAGAGGAAATAAAGGACTGCAAGAAGTGACCATGCAATTTCTGCAAATGGAAAACTTTAAAACATAGGGTAGGGTGTGGCTGCAAAGCACCAGTGTGGGAAGGAACTGTGCAGATGGGCTATCCACACATCCGAGCTTCCACTGCTATAACATTGAGCCCCATCAGCAATAAGTGTTTTTCGTAATTAATAACACTGAAGAAATAATATGAAAATTGCAAAGCACATGAGCAGTATAGGTTAATCTCACAAAAAATTCAAAGAGAATCACAAGCAATTTAGGGCAAACCTCTGCCAAAAGGAAGGACCACCCATCAAAACAAGTAGCCTCAGATTAAATAGGAGAACTAAGCCACATGCTACAGGAGAAGCGTAAAGGCCCAGGATCTCTAGTCAATTTGATATAGTAAAAAAAATCCCTTCTTGACTCCAAAAAGAGCAATCAGTGATGCACAAAACTTGCTGATGAATTAAAAATACCCCAATGAAATAAACTGTGCACAACCCTACACCACCCAACACAGATCTCCCAAAGGAAGTTGCTGCACTTGTATGCTTTCTGGGTATTTTATTCCATTAGGGCAACACCAGTTGCACTAATGCAAGACATCTTGCACCTGATCTTGTCTATGGGGTTTTTTTCCCCCAAAGGAGGGTGAAAGGCCAGAGGGGAGGGTATAAAATTGTCCTAGGTTCAGGTCGGTTGAGGGTATTCTCTTGACATCAGTAACATGTCATCTTTTCAGGTTTTGAGGGATATTTTAAAAGTCTCTAGGGGTGCAACCATATGAAAGCTTAGACAGAAAAAAATCCTACAACTTCCAGCATGCCCCAGCCATCATAGCTGCCTGGGGCATGCCATGAGTTGTAGGACTTTTTTCTGTCTAAACATACATAGGGCTGTACCCTAAAGGTCTTTCCTGGGGAATGTATTCTATCTGTTTTGACAAAAGGATTGGGTTTTAACTCGTCATAAATTCAACTAGATAGTACTACTCTGAATGTTTTGTATCTAGTTTTCAACGACGAAGCACAATTAATTCTTGTGTTGAAGTGAGATATTTTAGGACTCCATCCACTTAGCTACTTACTCTTGAAGCATTGCTTGAGGGGGTGACAATGATGTCATCAATGGAGGGGAAATTTGTTCAGGATAGTAGTCATTTCTAGGCGATTCCATGCCTGGTTCTATCTTAATAGATTTCTTTAGTGCTTGCTTCTCATAAGATTCAATAACAGGTACTACAAACAAAAAACAAACACAGTATGGAAATAGTAAATGAAAAGAAAACACATTTTCAAACACATTTCAAACATTTTCAAAATTTAGAATCTGCAAATAGAATTTTATTTTCCCATTGGTGTAAATCTGTACCACTGTATTAATATGCTATGCTTACCTCTGGAAATTAAGAACCTTCACCTGGCAACCAAACAGGGAAGTTTTATAAATTTGAAGAGAGGTGGTTCTCTCCTCCTCCCTGTCCCCAGGTTAGTGATAACTAGTATACATATTCATGCATTTTACAGGCTAGTACATTCTGTAAACTTATTTGTAATCCTGTCATTTAATACATTTTTTTAACTGCCTTTCCTCCAAGGAGCTCAGGACAGCATACATGTTTCTCCTTTCCTCTCCTCCCTTTATCACAACAAAACTGTGATGTAGGTAAGGCAGGGAGAAAGGGATTAGGCTAAAGTTCTTGAGTGAGCATCAATCTGCTTTGTTCTAGAGGAATTTGAACACTCTATCCACCTCATACCCTTGCAAAAGGATAAAGAGCACCAAATTTGTCCTGTTATATTTAGGATATGGTTAAATGGAAGAACATTGGATCCTTTCCTATTTAACTTTAAATCATAAGAAATGGGAGGGCAAAGTCCACAAAAACAAGCTTTTACCTGGCATGCTACTTGGGTTTTCCAACTCTTCTGAAAGAACTGTGGACACCATAATAGGCTGTTGAAGGTGAGGGGCATACATAAAAGGGACAGGTTGTACTACAACTGGCTGTATAACTGGAAGTATCCCTGGGCTTCGAAGTCCATGGCGTGAAAGAGCTGCCATTACTGGAGGAATAGTTAATGGCATAGTGAAAGGCTGCATTCCTGGTGGAGTCAATTTCTTCATTGGAGGGCTGGTGGAGGGCAGATTTAATCCAGGTGAGTGTCTCCTATGTACAGTCTGGAATTTCAGAGGAGAAGGAGAACTTCTAGCTGAAGGTTGCTTGTTCACTGTGAGATCGACAGGCTCAACTTGGACTTCATTACACAATCCTTCTGGAATCTGGTAGAATTTATTCGACATTATATTTGGTGTTGAATAAATGACACTGTATTTGTTGGGCTTCATATGGTCCATGTAACTAGAGTTGAATGACTATATGAAAAAAGAAAGGGAGGGGAGCAAGAGATGAAATGAAAATCACTGATACAAAACAGGTAAAATATGTATGTTTTAGAAAACATGGATTACTTATGGATCACCTTAAATTCCATTGGACTGCATTTGAAATCCATACGGGTATTCTTTAAAATGAGCCAAAATCAGACACTCAAATAATTCTGGTTATGTGGGATCATGTTCCCAACAGTAGATGGCCTACAGGTATCTCTGGTATGGTTAGCCTTGGGGGGTTTCTCCACGACAACGGAACGAGATGGAAGGAGAAGCCAATCGTGGCTTACCCAGATTTTTCAAGGAGCCAGCTTTCATCTGCGCAGGGTTCCACTAGTGAGTGTATCACAGTCACTTCACCGAACATACTTCCAGTGCATGCGTGCGTGTGTTGGAGTGAACGTCATCTGACTGGCATGGGTTGCTCAACCAATAAGAGAGGCTCCCCCTGCCCCCCATGCAGGCTCTCCCCGCTTTCTCCTATGATAAAATCCTGGGAAGTTTCCTTCCCTGTATCCACAGAAATCACTCTCTTTTGCTCTCTTTACCCCGCCCACCTGACAATCATGAAAGGAACACAATGTTCTCGCTGCCCTGCAGCGATCAATCGAAGCGTTGACATTAAGGCTCTCTAAATGCGTTATTTTGATTCATGGGAATCTTGGGAGTGCGCTTTTCAGAAACAAGCCTCATTGACCACAATGGGAGTTACTTCCGAGTAGACACGCATGTTTGTGTTGGGAAAGACAGGGAGGGGAAATGGATGAGAAGTCAACCCCCTTTCTAATCCGATGCTGTGCAGGATCGGCATGATTAAAGGTGGAAGTAGTTACTTCTGAATGGAAATAAACCAAACAATGGAGAATCATAGCTCTGAGAAAGCGCTTTACAGCCTTTAGGGAATTAGTGCTTTAAAATGTGCTATTTCAATTGGGGAAGATCTCTGTAAATTCTGATACGTGCATTCAGGGGACAAGTGTCACTGACCACAATGGGAGTTACTTCTGAGTAGACACTAATTAGTTTGTGCTGGGACAAACACACAGGAAATATCCCTTGACTGAGGTCAGGGTAAAAGGCACACCCCTGGGCAGGGCTAGCATACCCGAGGTAAATGTGGGGGTTTAGAATTGGACTTTAAACAGTTTCAGGAAATCTGGTTTTTCCGTGATAAGCTCTGAGGTGGCTGCTGGATGGCCACAACATCATATTTCATCATATTTCCCTAACGACCTCCAAATGCAGCCAGCTCAGAGTAAATTGCTCATGGAAACACCCCCTTGGTCCCTCATGTTCAATGCCCGTGCCACAATACAGACTTGGTTTTATTGTAAGCCAGAACCTTCCGTTATGAAAGTTGAACTGATAGGATTTGTCCAATACCTTTTGATGAATATTGCAACTCAGAACTGATTGCAATGATTTGGACTAAACAAACTCCAGTTCAAATTCTAATGTGAAGCAGTCTAGTTTGGGGGTAAGTAACATTACGACCCAAGGTACTGTGCCCAGTTTTTGCCCTCAGAAAACTTTCTCATCTTTTATTGGAACAACTAACCCACAGGCAAGTTGCTGTAGAGCAATGCGAGACTGCAACAGTGTGGAGAAAAACTGACTGGATGCGGCCCTCATGCTGCCTATCTCTGGCCTACTCTATGTAGTAAGCAAAATTCTTTCATCATCATAAATGTTTGTGGTTGCGTAACCTTTTTAAAATAATAAATGTTTGTTTGTTTATTTATTAAATTTCTTAATCACCCATCTGGCCGGTCACCCAGCCACTCTGGGAGATGTACAACAGTACAATTTAAAACAGTAAAATTACACATCAAAACCTTATTTAAAAATACCCTAACCCACCCCCAAATGCCTGGCTGAACAACCAAGTTTTCAATGTGTGGCGGAAGCTCATTAAAGCTCATCATGTTACACTAAACCACAATATCCCTGTGTAAGTAACTTTTAATTGAACTTAACACTAGGACATTAACATCTTTTGACATCTAAATAAGTTGTTTATATAAATTCTATCAACTATTTGTTCCATAATTTCCAGAACTCAACACTTCAGTACTTTTGCCTCTTCCAAATATTTCATTTGTAATCTTATGCCTGTCAAAGCCTAAAGAACTGTGAGGCAAGGAAATTATGATAATTATTAAACGTTCTGAGTGATCAAGGCTACCAGTTAAGGAGATATTAATAATGAACAATACGAAGCACTTGCCAACTCCCAGAGCTGGCCCAAGCCACTCCAAGAGAAGGTGCAATCCAAGAGAGGCACCCTAGAATTATCTACAACATTGCCAACGATCCTGGGACAGACCTCTTGGATTGCACACTGGTTCTCTGCAGCCCCAAGCAACTGCTTGGGTTGCTCGTGGAATTAGGCTGGCTCTGGTAGTTAAAATATAGCTCTGTGCACAGTACTAAACTCCTGCAATAAGGACCAAATTAAACCTGCAGAACATGATCTATAGGGCTTTGCAATGCTGTGGTATTAGGTATTCACAATTAAGCATATACACTGTGATAGGTCTAATCATAATCACTTTAACCAAGTGGAGTTCAAGATTAGGAGGATTCCTAGAACACTTCGTCACCAAGGTAAAACACAGTATAATTTCTTATGGCCTGATGCTATGAGCTACTGCAAAAGCAAGTAAACACTTGAGGTGATGGCACAAGTGTGGCAACCTAATCCAGGATGTCATACCAACACTGCACAGCTGAATGTCAGTGTTGCAGTGACAAAGTGGTACTATATGAGGCACAGATTGTTATGTGGCTCAGAACTGAGTAGAGATGGGATGTGGCGACTGTGGGCAGGAAAAGACAAACATCATCCAAAAGGCATTTCAACTGTCACAGGAGCCAGCAAGATGAATGCAACCCTCCATTTTTAAAAATCGTTTTGCAACACAATGATAACAACAAGCAAACCAAAATAAAGGGGTGGGGGAGAGAAGGACAAAAAAACTGTATAATGAAATGTATCAATGCAATTCTACATGCCTAATACTGGGTTGTAATTTTTTTTAAAAAAATGGAATATAACTTGTATACAACTTGGAATACAACTTGTATACAACTTGTATACAACAACTTGGAATACAACTTGGAATACAACTTGGAAGGCACAACATAGGAAGATAAATTTGCTCCACTGGTAAAACATAAGATACAGCTTTAGTTACATCGTACAAGCTACTCAAGGTACTGCAGCTTGGACACACAGGACTGAAACATCAGACGATCATTTTCAAATGCGAGTACAACACAAGGACATTCATGTACCTAACTAGCTTAAAAAAATAGGGTGGGAACCAATGTTGTTACATTCATGGAAGGAACTTCCACTGATGAAAGGACAATTGCACTCACAGAGGCTGTCCTTCAGTAAGCACAACTCTCCTTCCATAAACAGAGTGATGATGTTCTATCTCACCCTTGATAATTTTCACCAATTTTGAAGTTTAAAATCATACTGTGTCGAGGGATGCCTTCTAGAAAGATAACAGACTTATAAGCAAGCAGACTTATAAGCAAGCAGAAAAAGTACTCTCATTAAAATGTCTTATACAAAGTTAGACACTTTTTTCCATTTTAATTGGGGCTGTGATCCTAAGCATATCTTCTTGAAAACAGCGGAAGTTACTTCAAATTAAACATGCTTAGGATCAGACTGTATATATAGCTGTGCAGTTTTGGCTTCCAGTGAATTTATGTGGCTTATAAAATGGTCGTCCCACAGATTTCAGTAAAATGTATGTTATGTTTAGGACTATTGTCATAAATGTTCAAAACGATGTGCAGGACAGACTACAGCCAGGCACATCTCTGAGCTATAATTTAGCATTCTATAACATTTTTGTAAAGGTTGCAGTTCAAATGAAACTTTCAGACTAAATAAAGAACCGTGTTTACTTCAGATGTTAAGACAACTATGGTGTACTTAAATGAACGTCAGTAATGATTTTGGGTGGAAATACCTAACTATTAATGGCAAAAAAGCACACAAAATTATTAAATATGCCAGGGATTCAAGTTGTTCAGCTTCTCAGACAGCTTGGAAGAAAAGATTTTCATTGTGTGTAGCTATGCTGGCACAGAACTGGTCTAAGTCAGCTGTTTTTGTGCCAGTTTGAAGAGGCTGCGTATTTTGACAAGGTTTCTTTCTCACATTTCTACTGAACTGCACATTTTCAGGAGAAAATCATTCACAGCATAAGAAGAAAAAGGTAAAGTGCAAAAAAGAAGAAATGTGATATGACTGAAAAAACAAAAGTACGGGAGATAGAAATCTGCATATCTGGCAAGTTAAAATATCAACATAAAGTTTGCAATCCTAAAATGGGCATCTATCAATAACTGGGCAAAATTAGAGCACTATAGACAAAACTGCTAAACTTGTAATAGCAATCTAATGGAATGACTACTCTCTCTCTCTCTCTCCCCCTCTCCTTCTCTCACTCACACACACACACACACAGCTACTCTTACTCTATCTGAGTTAAAGTATGACTGTTTTTGTTTGGTTTACTTTAACTATGTTATATATATATGGAAAAATACAATAAAACAGTATTTAAACAACAATAGTATTTAAACAAATCTTGTGGCACTCTAAAGACTAATATATTTTACTGTAGCATAAACGTTCATAGACTAGAGCCCATTTTGTCAGAAGCATGAAGTGGGGCTTCTTCACACAGAGCTTTTATTCTGCTATTGAGATTGCTCACTCACGGAAGTTTGGGGGCCTTTTACATGACTTCATGAACCTTCAGGGCGTCTCCTGCACTAAATGACCTTTATTCCGTTTTTAAATAGGTCAGAGATAATGAGATATCACATTACCCTGCTTGTGTTCCACTTGAATTCCCTCTGTGAAAAAGGAAAAGCTGCAAGAAGAGGAGCTAGGTCAATGAAAGAGCCAGCATGGTGTAGTGGCTAGAGCATTGGACTGGGAATCGGGAGATCTAGGTTCTAGTCCCCACTCGGCCATGGAAGTGCAATGGGTGACTTTGGGCCAGTTACAGACTCTCAGCCCAACCTACCTCACAGGGCTGTTGTTCTGAGGATAAAATGGAGAGGAGGATTATGGACGCTGCCTTGGGTTCCTTAAAGAGGAAAAAAAGCGGGATATAAATGTAATAAATAAATGAAACATATGGAAGACTGAGATAAGGGGGGAAGGAAGGGGAAAAGGGAGGGGGGGAAAGGAAGCATGTGTAAAGGGAGTCTGTTGTGATCCTGCATTTACAATAGAAGCAGAAAGCCCCTTTTTAAATGCGGGATTTTAGGCTGCTCATGATCTCTGCAGTTGGCAGATTATGTGACTATACATACAGTATACAGAAAAAAATAATTGTAAATAGTGGAGCCAAAATGCCATGAAATGTAGGAGTTAGTGGTGGATCTGTAAAATTTCTATGCAAAGCACAGAAATGTTTTTATACAATATTCAGCATAAGCAAAAATGACCCATTCAAAACAGCAGTCACTATATGAATACTATCTTTCTAGCTATGCTGTGCTAATTGTGAATTAATTAATAATTAATTAATAATAAATAAATAATTAGTAATTAAGAGAGCCAGTGTGGTGTAGTGGCAAGAGTGTTGGACTGGGAGCTGGGAGATCCGGGTTCTAGTCCCCACTCGGCCATGGAAGCTCACTGGGTGACTCTGGGCCAGTCACAGACTCTCAGCCCAACCCACCTCACAGAGTTGTTGTTGTGAGGATGAAATGGAGAGGAGGAGGATAATGTCAGCCGCCTTGGGTTCCTTGCAAGAGGAAAAAAGGCGGGGTATAAATGCAATAATAATAATAATAATAATAATTGGACAATTTGATCTTAATTTAGCATACTATAGCTAGAAAGGTGGTATTATCACAGGTACTAACATGGCAAATGAGTCACTATTGTCATCTGGTACACATTTGAGCTCTGCATAGAAATTTCACAGATCCACTGCTACCCTCTGCTTTTCATGGCTTTCTGGCACCATTGTTTCCACGTTGGTTTTCTCTGTACGTATTCCAGCCTTGTCCCCTTCATGGATCACTGCCTTGTTGTGGCGAAGGGGCTTGCGAAACTCTGTGAAGCCATAAGCTATGCCGTGCAGGGCCACCCAAGACGTACAGGTCATGGCGGAGAGTTCTGACAAAATGTGGTCCGCTGGAGAAGGAAATGGCAACCCACTCCAGTATTCTTGCCAAGAAAACCCCATGGAACGTATCACAAGGCTAAAAGATATGACGCTGGAAGATGAGACCCTCAGGTCGGAAGGTGTCCAATATACTACTGGGGAAGAGCAGAGGGTATTTCCAAGTAGTGCCAGAAAGAGTGAAGCGGCTGGGCCAAAGCCGAAAGGACACTCAGCTGTGGATGTGTCTGGTGGTGAAAAGAAAATCTGATGCTGTAAAGAACAATATTGTTTAGGAACCTGGAATGTCAGATCAATGAATCAAGGTAAGCTGGAGGTGGTCAAACATGAGATGGCAAGAGTGAACATCGACATCTTGGGAATCAGCGAACTAAAATGGACAGGCATGGGCAAATTTAATTCAGGTGACCATCATATCTACTACTGTGGCAAGAATCCCTTAGAAGAAATGGAGTAGCACTCATAGTCAACAAAAGGGTGGGAAAAGCAGTACTGGGGTACAATCTCAAAAACGATCGAATGATCTCAGTACGAATCCAAGGCAAACCATTCAACATCACAGTAATTCAAGTCTATGCCCCAACCACTGATGCCGAAGAAGCTGAGGTTGATCGGTTCTAAGATGACCTACAACACCTTCTAGAACTAACACCAAAAAAAGATGTCCTTTTCATCACAGGGGATTGGAATGCTAAAGTAGGAAGTCAAGAAATCACCGGGATAACAGGCAAGCATGGCCTTGGTGTACAAAATGAAGCAGGACAAAGGCTAATAGAGTTTTGCCAAGAGAACATGCTGATCATAGCAAACACTCTTTTCCAACAGCACAAGAGGCGACTCTACACATGGACATCACCAGATGGTCAATATCGAAATCAGATTGATTATGTCCTTTGCAGCCAAAGATGGAGAAGCTCCATACAGTCAGTAAAAACAAGACCTGGAGCTGACTGTGGCTCAGATCATGAGCTTCTTGTTGCAAAATTTCGGCTTACATTGAAGAACGTAGGGAAAACCACTAAAGCATTCAAGTATGACCTAAATCATATCCCTTATGAATATACAGTGGAGGTGAGGAATAGATTTAAGGGATTAGACCTGATAGACAGCATGCCTGAGGAACTATGGACGGAGGTCTGTAACATTGTTCAGGAGGCAGCAACTCAATCCATCCCAAAGAAAAAGAAATGCAAGAAAGCAAAGTGGCTGTCTGAGGAGGCTTTACAAGTAGCTAAGGAAAGAAGGGAAGCAAAAAGCAAGGGAGAAAGGGGAAGATATATCCAACTGAATGCAGAGTTCCAGAGAATAGTAAGGAGAGACAAGAAGGCCTTCTTAAATGAACAATGCAAAGAAATCGAGGAAAACAACAGAATGGGAAAGACTAGAGATCTCTTTAAGAAAATCGGAGATCTCAAGGGAACGTTTTGTGCAAAGACGGGCATGATAAAGGACAAAAAAGGCAGGGACCTAACAGAAGCAGATGAGATTAAGAAGAGGTGGAAAGAATACACAGAAGAACTATACAGGAAAGATCTGAATGTCCCTGATAGCCATGATAGTGTGGTCACTGAACTTGAGCCGGACATCCTAGAGAGCAAAGTCAAGTGGGCCTTAGGAAGCATTAGTAACAACAAAGCTAGCGGAGATGACAGTATTCCAGCTGAGCTATTTAAAATCCTAAAAGATGATGCTGTTAAAGTGCTGCATTCAATATGCCAACAAATTTGGAACACTCAACAATGGCCGCATGACTGGAAAAGGTCAGTTTACATTCCAATTCCAAAGAAGGGCAATGCCCAAGAGTGTTCCAACTACCGTACAATTGCGCTCATTTCACATGCCAGCAAGGTTATGTTCAAAATCCTACAATCTAGGCTTAAGCAGCATGTGAACCAAGAACTACCGGAAGTACAAGCGAGGTTTCGAGAGGCAGAGGAACTAGAGATCAAATCGCCAACATTCACTGCATCATGGAGAAAGCAAGAGAATTCCAGAAAAACATCTATTTCTGCTTCATTGACTACACTCAAGCCTTTGATTGTGTGGATCACAACAAACTGTGGAAAATTCTTAAAGAGATGGGAGTACCAGACCACCTTACCTGTCTCCTGAGAAACCTGTACGAGGGCCAAGAAGCAACAGTAAGAACCAGACATGGAACAACTGATTGGTTCAAAATTGGGAAAGGAGTACGACAAGGCTGTATATTGTCGCCCTGCTTATTTAACTTATATGCAGAGTACATCATGAGAAACGCCGGGTTGCATGAATCACAGGTCGGAATTAAGATTGCCGGGAGAATTATCAACAATCTCAGATACACAGACGATACCACCCTAATGGCAGAAAGTGAAGAAGATCTAAAGAGCCTCTTGTTGAGGGTGAAAGTGGAGAGTGCAAAAGCTGGTTTGAAACTCAACATTAAAAACACTAAGATTATGGCATCTGGCCCCATCACTTCCTGGCATATAGAAGGGGAAGAAATGGAAGCAGTGACAGATTTTATTTTCTGGGGCTCCAAGATCACCGCAGACGGTGACTGCAGCCATGAAATTAAAAGACGCTTGCTCCTTGGGAGGAAAGCTATGGCAAACCTAGACAGCATAGTAAGAAGCAGAGACATCACCTTGCCAACAAAGGTCCGTATAATCAAAGCTATGGTTTTCCCAGTAGTAATGTATGGCTGTGAGAGCTGGACTATAAGGAAGGCTGAGTGCTGAAGAATTGATGCCTTCGAACTGTGGTGCTGGGGAAGACTCTTACAAGTCCCCTGGACTGCAAGGAGGTCAAATCAGTCAATCCTAAAGGAAATCAACCCTGAGTGCTCATTGGAAGGACAGATACTGAAGCTCAAATATTTTGGCCACCTAGTGCGAAGAGAAAACTCCCTGGAAAAGACCCTGATGGTGGGAAAGACTGAAGGCAAAAGGAGAAGGGGACAGCAGAGGATGAGATGGCTAGATAGCATCACTGATGTAATGAATATGAACTTGAGCACGCTCCGGGAGAGAGCGCAGGACAGGAAGGCCTGGCGTGCTATGGTCCATGGGGTCACGAAGAGTCGGACACGACTTAACGACTGAACAACAAATTCCAGCCTTGTATTTAACAACTTGTATTGGTACCCATAGGCAATCAGGAATTCCATGCAGGCAAGTGAGCAGGTTGGCAGAGGAGAGATGGATCTCTCAGTTATCAGTATGTTTGGTAGTAGGCCATTTTTTTTTACCTGCGAAGAAGCTCGTAGCCTGTGTTCTCTCCTCTTTGGCCAGAAAGCAAACACAGCCTACTAGCCTCTTACAAAGCGGCTAGGCCTCAGGAGGCTAGCAGAAGTTTTTGTACAGGCTACTAACTTTTGTTTTGTGAGCTTATTTACAAGACTGACACACGCACAGATCTTCCAACCATGAAAAACACATGCATCTAATGAAGTGAACTGTAGAACACAAAAGGCTATGCTACAGTAAATGCTAATCTTTAAAGATGCCACAAAACATTGCTGTTGCCTTTTACTACATACAGCTAAGACAGCAATCCCCCAACATATTTAAATTTTCAGTAACAAATTCACCTGTTTTCAACATAAAGAGGATATCCTTTCGACATGACTGTAGTGCATGAAGGCAATGGCAAAACACTAATATTGAAAGAAAACATGTAGATATACTAGGGCAGGTGTAGACAACCTCTTTTGGTCCAGGGACTAGATTGCCCCCCCCCCGACCAAACCAGTGGGCCAAATGATGCTAAGGGGGTGGGGGTCCTCCCCTCCCCTCTCGTGATGTCATTGGTGCTGCCTTGCCCACTTCTTTTCCCTGTGCAGACAGAGGCACAGAGCTAGTAATTAGATATAGGTAACTATTGGTGACACTCATCATACTGTTGTCAAGCTTTACAATCCAGTGCTGCCTCTGTTCTGCAGCTTGCTCAGAGGGAGGGAGGGAGGGAGGGAGGGAGAGACTGACTGACTTGGGGTGTGGGGTGGGTGAGAAGCCACCCCTGCCATGCACCGGGTTCTGACAACACAGCAACCCGTGACATGGCACAAGTAATTGGGGAAATGCCAGTTGAGTGACCAGCACGCACGGGAGTGGGGGAAACGATCCATACCGCATAGTTTCCCCCACTGACTGTGCAAATTCGGACAGTCTGTCTCCTCCTCCCTGTCTACTTCAGTGTGAAAGCAATATGATAGTACAGAAGGCAATATTTCTGTACAGATATTACAGAAACAGACAGTGTGTTCTTGATGGAGGCTGTTAAATATAGTATTTTTAGGTATCAATCATGTGCCAGGGGTTTTTCCTGGCCTATTCTGATTAAGATTACTTTTCAAAAATGTGTAAATTGGAAAGCAATATAGTCAAATCAAACTGGGAGTTGCTACATTTCTTCCCTTGTCACATCTAGGACAAAGCCTAGCTAAACAGATGACATTTGTGATCTCCACCCAGAAATGGAAGCTGTGTTAATCCAACATAATTTTCTCTATATCGTAAAACCACATACAGCAAGTTATGTCAGATTAACCCAGCTGTGACGATGAAAGAGTTTTATAATCACTAAAAACTCATGGATTTTGAAGAAGCTACATATCAAACCTCCATTCATAAGGACAATTCATGCAGGCCCTTTACCACTAAAGTAATCCCTGTTTCCCTGTGATAGATTTGTGTTTTTATTTTATTTAAAACATGTGTTTTTCTCTCCTCCTCCTCTCCATTTGCATCTTAAGAACAAACAAATCACCACCTAGTCTAGTTTCAAATAGTCTAGTTGAGTTTCGAACACTGACCTGCCTTTCAACTACATGTAGAAGTCTAAGGTGGACACTCATATAGCAAAGGCATCTGACCACTACTGTTTATGTAGCAAACTGATTTTCTGGCACCTTTAGTGGTATTGAAAAATTGTTTACCCAGTGGAAGAGTACAACATTAACTGTTTGCCATTACACATAGTCGACAGGGTGGAGCTCAGGCAACACTGCAATTAGATCTGCTATATAGTTATTACTCATGTGTGTAGTAACATAGATTCATAACTGCCTATTCTGACAGAGAGGTGAGAAAGTACCCTGGGTGTGTTCTCCTATTATGTGAGTGTGGTACATTCTTTAAAACCACATCCCTATGGTGAAGCTCAGCCTTCCCCATCCTGGTGCTCTGCAAATGCGTTGGACTACAATTCCCATAATCCCCAGCCAGCATGGCCAATGGACAGCACCAGGTTGGGGAAGGCTGGTGTAACTAAACTTAGCCAAGACCTTATTATGCACGAATGGCACTGTCCCTCTCACCCACAGATGTTTTTGTACACACAACCTATACAGTGCAGTAACCCCAACTATTAAAAGGGTGAAAATGATTAACAATTTATCAAACATTGCAGCAAACACAATGTACTTGATTAGAATTATATGCACTAGAATAGGAAATGGTGGTCTTTTTATCCAACTACCACCATACCAACCCAAAGGCAAAATTTTGTACTGTATCTATTAAAATTGCCTACATGGCTCTTTCTGGGGTTATAAGACCAGGGATAAGTCCATTCTTAAAAACCTAAATGCGTACAAGATTTTTTTAAAAAGAAACTGGAGCTATAATGTATTTGAATTAGTGCTGCAATGTTTAGTCAATAAATCAATATCAAATCAATTATAAATCTTTGGATCAATCAAAAGCAATTAACCCTTTAAAAAAATTGGATCCCTGACTATATCAGTGGCACATTTTTAACGTAAGGACTTGCAAATGCATTGATGGCCATTAGTACCTTAGAAGAGGTATTCTTGCTGTCCTCACATAGGAGAGAACACCTCTTCTGAGATGGTGCCTACTGTGAAACATGTACATCACCTAAAAACAAAGAAGGATGCACCTTTTTTCAGAACTATAGTTTTTCATATGCAAATGTAATCAATCACATGTTATTTAAAATATATGATTAATCAGCTAAGATTTATTTAAGTGACAACTCTAATTTGAATGGATTTAAATAACGAAATGGCTCTGCTCTCCTTAGAATGGGACAGATCAACAGAATATCAACGTGTGAGAAACAAAGATGTATTACTGTTCAGGAGATGAAGGCAAAGCACCTATGAAAAAAGTATTTTATAAGAGGAACGAGGTTGTGCTTAGGAAGCCAGCACAGCAGTGACTGAACAAGATAATCGAAGAAGAGTGCTTTGTGGCATGCTTGCTGCTACTTAGTTTAATGTAATGATTCAATCTGTGGAACAAGTTATTGTCTCTGACACCTTAATTTTAGAACTACATTATTCTAGACATTTTATCACCCTTTTAAAATTTGTCCTGTAATGCATCTAAGAAGCTCTAAAAACTAATTTTGTCTTTAAACTGGGACTATGGTACAGATTTATGTAATGGTTTCTCTTCCTTCCATGATATAAGCTCTTGGAAGAGCTTTGGTCCGCCAAAGCCATGGGATTATTAGAAATATTTCCAAGGTACATCTGCGTTTTTATAACATGTAAATAGGGTTATACTAATGGTTTCAAACATTTTATTAAGGACTTGTACTGCACCCCAAACAAATTTACCAAGAAGTAAGTCCTACTGAGTCAATGGGATTCACTTCTGAGTATACAAGTTTAGTAAAGGGCAGTTTTGCATGGCATGTCTTTGTATGGGGCTTGCTTGTCAAATCAATCCCTTCTCCTGACCTGGCAGTTACACCGTTCCTTAACATTCTGTAGTATATTGTCCCTATGCCCTGAAGTTGGCAGCAAGGGGATCAGCCCGAGTCTCCCATAATCCTCTAACCCATAATATTAATTAGGAACCTGCCAAGGGGGTGGGCAAATCTCAATGTATGTTTTCATTCAAGGCTGTAAAGTGTAATAAAATGCACTTCAGTTAAACACAAACATTTTATTTTTAAACAGCAATTTATGTTATAGATGAAGTGGCTTTGCACTCACTCATGTACCTCAGAGAGTGTCTGTGCACTCAGGTAATCTAACAAGGACCTGCTTAGAGTTCCATAATTGTGAAATTTACATTGTCAGGTACCAGGTGCTGGGCTTTTTAGGTGGTAGCTTCTATGTTGTGGAATATCCTTCCTTGTGAGGCTTGCTACATCTATTTCATCTCTACATCAATATGACTTGACTATATTTATTTTAAGCTTGCAAAAGGAGACTAAAAAATTCTTTTTCCACTAGGCGTTTGGGGACAGAGAGTGTAGCAGGGCATTTAGTATTACGGCTGTTTAAAATTTCTGTACAAATTTTTAGTACAGTTTTAGTGTATTTTTAAAACTGATCTTGTGTTAGCCTATTTCAGCCAAAAAGCAAGATAAAATGAAATAAACAAATTCATACACAAACTTCATCACTCATGTGAATATACTTATGCACACTCTGGCCAAGAACCTCACACATAATACATGCAGCTCCTTCCTATCCTGTTTTCATCTGAAGCCACCATCCACAAAGTCACCCCCTCGTTACTTTTCCATTTCTCTCTTATCCTTTAAAATGCATTCACACACATTGACTAGCCAAATGCTCACTAGCCACAATCAGCTCAGCATGCAAGAGCTACACCCTAGTACTGATGCTATCAGAAATGCTCAGTAACGAAAAGCGGGCTCATTATGGGGACTGGCAGGAGGTGGAGTGTTGCAAAGGAAGTCTTCTCATAGCATTGCTCTTGTCAGTTTTCTTGACCCAATATCTATGAAGCACTAGTTTAGTGATGCAAAACAATCTCATTTCCCTTTTTGTGGCTCACCAACCTTTCATGAAATGCAGGCTACATCACATCTGTCCTGTCCTAGATGTCACTGAAATATGGCAACATAAATTTAAGGATGCTATAGATGGGCAGACAAGGAGCTAGAAAAAACTTGCACGCGTTACATTCCTGTAGCACTTACCTCAGAGGATCTATATTCTCATGTTATGCTAGAGATAGGTAGCAACAATTACCTCTTGGGGGATTCTCACTTACTTCTAGCAAATTACCTCTAACCTTTCTGTAAAAGTACTCCTGCAGTAACCTCAAGGTAAACAACGGAGTTACCTATTGGCACAATAACTGGGGGGGGGGGGTGTCTTCACGACAACTGAATGAGAAGCGCATTGGAGTATTATACGGATTTTCATGGATTGGCTTTGATCTGTCAGGGATACACGAAGCAAGAAAAACCAAGTGTACCATACTTTTAAAATTTAGTTTCCACAGGTCACACAGCACTTGAAAGGAACATACTTCCGGGTTTCGTGCTGGGAGTACAACGGAACGTTACCAACTTGGCAGGGGCTGCTCAACCAATGAGAGAGACTTGTTTCGTGCCCCTGTCCAGGATACCCCCACCTTTTTTGCATGAAGAGGCCAAAATCCTTAATTCTCCAGTGCAGCATCTGAAGGCTCCCTATGAGTGCATCCCATCACCCCAATTTTGCCCCATTCTAGCAAACTGTCAGGGCATTATTCCTCTCCCCACCTTCTCCCAAATGTGCCACTTCTACCTGAAGAAGCCCAAATCCCCAATTCTCCAGCGCAGCATCTGAAGACTCGCCCTGAGAGTAGCACCCCTGAGAGCAATTTCTCCCCATTCCAGCAAAGTGTCCTGAAGATATAGCTTCCATCCCCCCCTTCCTCCGGGCACTTTCTCCCTGCTTGCAATGACAGGCTCCCTTGAGCCTGAGACCTCACCTGATCACTAATGTGATAAAGCTGTTATGCATCAGAGAAGCGACTTTACACAATATTGGGAAAGCGATTTCACATCACATCTGAGAAGCGAAGTAATGCAAACATCAGAGAAGTGCATTACCATGGAGGCTAATTAGTTCCACTGGCAAAAAGGAAGCGCAGGGCGATTCTGAAGGCTCGAAAGAGTGCTGGAAAGGCAAGAGAGTTACTCTAGTTACCTAAGTTACTGAGGACACAGCCAGGTGAAAGACACACCCCTAAGAACACTCCCATCATACCGAATTTAAAGTGGAGGGATGGGCACACAGCTGCTCAACCGCAGGGGAGCCAAATTAAAGAAAAACAATGGAGTAAAAGTACTCTGTAAAAATGTGGCTTCCCCACAGGTAAACTCTGGGGTGGCTGCAGAATGGCCATGATGTCATGTATCCTTAACGGCTTTAAGCCCTGCAGCATTGGAGAAAACCTCCAATGTTGATATGCCCCAAGTAGTACTTTGGTCTATAACCAATCATGCCGATCACTTAAGGAGACATTTGTATTCATTAACCATACGACAGTTCTTGGTTTTCTTGATCAAAATAAATGTGAAGTAACGGAGGTGCTTGTTTGTTTTAAGCTGACTTCAAAAAGGAATTCAATTAATTTTTATAAAGTCTATCCAGATAAAGAATTTTATTGATTTCTTGGAAATATTGTTTTCAGAAAAGTTTAAAAAAACCCCGCTCTGAACACTATTTGGATACTTTCAAATATTACAAATATCCATGATAACTTTGCTCCTTGGGAGGAAAGCTATGGCAAACCTAGACAGCATAGTAAGAAGCAGAGACATCACCTTGCTGACAAAGGTTCGTATAATCAAAGCTATGGTTTTCCCAGTAGCAACGTATGGCTGTGAGAGCTGGACTATAAGGAAGGCTGAGCGCCGAAATATCGATGCTTTCGAACTGTGGTGCTGGAGAAGACTCTTATGAGTCCCCTGGACTGCAAGGAGGTCAAATCAATCAATTCTAAAGGAAATCAACCCTGAGTGCTCATTGGAAGGACAGATACTGAAGCTGAAGCTCAAATATTTTGGCCACCTAATGCGAAGAGAAAAGTCACTGGAAAAGATCCTGATGCTGGGAAAGATTGAAGGCAAAAGGAGAAGGGGGCGGCAGAGTATGAGATGGCTAGATAGCATCACCGATGCAATGAATATGGACTTGAGCACACTCCGGGAGAGACCGCAGGACAGGAAGGCCTGGCGTGCTATGGTCCATGCGGTCACGAAGAGTCGGACACGACTGAATGACAACAGTGTCAACTTTGTTTCAAAGTGATGAATCTTGTATAACCACTGCTGGCAGAATATCAACAGCCAAAAACACAGAGATGTTCTGATTGTACAAGCTTCTCATTACCAGTAAGTTTCAAACATAATCCTGTATTCAATTTTTCCTCTTTGCGACTACTTTCCAAGTACACAGAGGCAAACTAGGCAAACAGGCTCACTGCACCAGACTCTCCCTAGAACATCCTTGAGTAAGCTTATTTTCTTGAACTTTGCCAAGGTGCTCCTTCCTATACCCTCTATGTGGGTCTGGTGGAAATTCTCAAACATCAGCATGAAATTAAAACATGGGTAATCAAGTAAGGCTAACAGCACCAAATATAGAAAAGGGAAGTTCTAATATCCAGTCTTAGACGATGTTATGTGCTAAGTTACAGGACCGCCACTTTTTTTTTTCTTTACGGAGGAGCTCTGCCCATAGCAGCTGCATGGTAGGAAGAATTTTATTTATTTATTTAACTTCTATGCGGCCAATAGCTGAAGAAGAAATCCAAAAGAGATGATCCTATCACAGCATTTCCATGCTGGGAAACTGGACAGGTTGAATTCCTTCCTGATAAACAGCAATTAAAGGCAGAGCATCTGTCAGGAAAAAGGTGGCTATCCTAACTAGTCAGTGACTCTAACAAATATTTCTAGGTATGATGAGTAGCAGTGCTTTTTAGAGGAACTGGGAATCTCTTCTCATTCCTTATGAAATCCAGAGAGTTGTGTCAATAGGTACTACACTATTAACCAGACTAGAATATAATCCATGAAAATAGACACTTTAATATTTATAAATACTGACCACTGGTACTGATTCCATTGGTTCTTGTTTGATAGGGACAGGGTCAAACATTAACATCTTCTTAGCGCACTCTACTCGTGGTGGTGTTGCTCAGGTCTCTAAAATCAAGAGAAAAAAGTGGGAGAGGGTTTTTTTTAAAAAAAAGTATGAAAAAGCATTATAATAAAACTTAGCACTAACAAAGCACATTTCAAATGTTCAAAGTACTCCACATATATTCTCTTGATAACCTTTACAACAAACCTGTATGTCATGCTGACATTATCTCCATGTAATTCCATCTCCCGGGGGGGGGGGGAGGGGTGACCCCAGGCTGAGATAATAATGGCATGCCTAATAATGGCATGCCTAAGGGGGGTTGTTCAGTTTGAACTGGGAACTTCCTAGCTCACAGCTCACACTGTACTACATCTGCACTCGCAAGTGTGTCACAATACTGCATTGACTTGATGATTCTACCTCGCAAGCAAGTATAATTGCTTACACTATGGTCATAAACACTCTAGGCTTATAACACCATACATTAAGTTGTATGATATCAGCTTATAGCTTCAGAAAAGCCATTTATGTTTTGATGTTAAAGTAAGTACTTATACTTAAAAAGTAGTAAATATGTATCTTATATTTAAGATAAGGAAATTTGTTACCAGTCGTACAATACAGAAACCTTTATAACATATAAATTGTTAGAAGCAATAAAGATCCTATTTGCCTATATGAATCCCCCTCCAAAATACCTTAAACTCCTCCAATGCTTTTATACAGAGCTAATTCAGATATTATAAATTAGCATGAAATGCAAGAATCACTCTTGCTTGTCTTTCCTGCAATCAATGTGATATAGATGCCACCCATGTGTTCAGTGCCCACAGCTGGTCTTGTGCCAGTGGCTTATATGCTACATTACTGGCCTGGAAAGTCCTTTCCTCTGCCGCTTAGCCGGCAATGTCCAAAATGCATTCATATAGGGTCTCCTTGTTGGAATATAATATAAAAGGCAGGTAAAACCATATATTAGATAGCTCTCCTCTTGGGAACTGGGAAGCCTTGAATTCTAAGGTCTGCTTAAGCCAGCCTTCTCCAACCTGGTACCCACTAGCTGTTTTGGAGTTCAACTTCATCAGCCACAGCCAGCATGGCCAATGGTCAGGAATGCTGGAAGTTGTAGTCAAAAACATCGGGGGATCACTAGGTTGGGGAAGGCTGGCTTCAGCTATGAACTCACTGGGAGAGCCTTATTAAAGGTAAGATGAGCAAGGCAGCCTTGTGAGGATGAACGAAATTAGTACTGCCATGCATTTTAGTTGCGAAGACAGGTTACTCAAAGGAGTTAAAGCTGGAGTGACTAATCTGTTTGGCCTGAGAAGCAGGCTACAAAATCTAAAAAAGCAAACACCACTGCATACTATGTTTGACAGTTTCACTTGATTACCTTTGGACAACCTCACTACCCCAGAAGAAGTCTGAGGAATACAGCTTAACTTGATGATTACAGTGTACAAAGTAAGAATAAGTATGTATTGTTCCTGCCCCGACCCCCATTAATATTTCTAAGAACTGGTTAGAGTCCTTAAATAGTAATTTCAGTATAAGAGAAGTCCCTACTGTTTATATTCTAGATAACAAATCTTATAAGTACTGTATCATTTACAGTTCACATTTTTGTAAATCAGAGGAAGCAAATCTGTCATATTCAGGAGAGGATGGAAGCAAAGCAATTGCCAGCAACAATAATATCTAGTCCTGAAAAGGAAGAAATTCCCATTTTAAAAAAGGGGGAAAACAAATTAGGAAAGGATCGCCGAACAGACGGCTAATCAGGGTTCAGAAGTAAGTAAGATGTGTAATGGAAAATATAGAAAGGCAGAGAAAGAAAAACCCTGGAGGGAATAACGTGTAAAGGACCTGATATTAATTCTACAAAGAATCCAGAAGCAGAAGCCTTGGTAAAGTGGCATGTTAAAAGGCTCATGTAGAAAAGCCCCAAGTCAATTGGAAAAAACAAGATGACAACAGAATAATGTTCTGGATGAGTGTGATCTTTATGTATAGTACCAGAGAAATATTCTAAGAGCACAGAGAGTATGCCCATTTATTTTGGGAGCTTCACATTACTTTACAAAGTTATTAGAAGTACCAGCCAGTGGGTTTAATATGCATTTTAATGCACAATGCATGTGTCTTGTTAAACAGATGGGGCTATTACGAAAACACGAAAATTGGCAGCTTTGCTGCAGGTGTTTGGCAGCTTGATCCTCTCAACATTTGATGAAAATGGAAGTAGAAGGGTATTATCCTAGCACTCCATTACGAGAATCAGACACAAAAATGTGTGCATGTTGTAAGTTTGAATACAATATAGAAAGCTCAGATATAAAGAGACAAATACCACTGCTGGCATACAAGTGTTTACCCCACCCATCTATAAAGTAAACACTGCACACAATGGTTATTTTGTGTTTTCACAGGCAGTAACAATAGCAACTAGCTCTCTGGCACTGGCTGAACATTGGGGAACGGGAGAGCGGGGAGTGTTTGAAGAGCACCACAATTTTGCCCGAAACATCTTTTATGATAAAACTCAATTACTATTATGTCTGGATTGTATTGTTTACCATTAACTTTTAACTGACTTTAAAGTGACTATGCTTGAGGGTAAGATGGAGGGAGGGGAATGGGGTTGGGGGGCAGAGAATGTCTTATTTGTATAAAATGAAAAACCTTTTAGTAAAATGTTAACCTAGCAACCACTGAACAACAGAGAGGAGAGGGTGGGGAGAGTTCATGGAGCCCAGGCTCTGCAAGGGCCTACATTTTTATTGCTCCTGACATTTCCAAGGTATGTCTGGTTAAGGATGTCTAAGGACAGGGAGAAAAGAAGGGCTTGCCATATTAATATACTGTGCAAAATGGGTAGGAGTGGGACCTCTGGGGGCAATGGCTGAATGAAAAGGCAAGGCACTGGCCCTCAGAAGCTCAAGTATTCAGGGGTATGAACATGGATTACTCGCTAGACTCAAAGTGTTCCTCAAGAAGCCTGGTGAGTACTCTCCAAGAGTTAATAACAGTGGGGAAATACTCTTTTAATTCTTTTGGCTATGGAAATACTTATTACCAATATTTTCTTATATCTGAGAATATGTAGCTATCTTCAGTCCTTGACGGCAACAAGCACTAAAGGCTTAAAAGTAAAGAAGCAATTTAAAAGACAGCCACAGCCTATGATCTTGAAACCCACATCTTGAATTATAAAAGGCAAAACCAAGGGTTTTTTTTTGGGGGGGGGGGGGGGTTACACCGAAAGTGAGCTCTTCCAGAATGAGTATAACCCAGACTGGGCACAACATATGCAGCTGCAGTTGTCTGACTTATCTATTAATGAAAATGACATAATCCCCATGAGCAAATTATCAGCAGCATTCTGGCTCATGATGTATTTTTGCTGATTCCACAAGTGCTGAGCAATATACCCATACCTGTACCAAGCCAACCCTGTCCCAGACAATGTTTAACTGTTATGAGAGGCACGGTCAAGTTGTATCCATAGGTGGCGCTAGAAATATAAAAAGAACATCGCATAGATAGACTTCACTTGTAAAGAAGCAAAAAATTCAATTGTAAAGTAACATTACTTTTAAACTCCTTCCTGGATTTCACTCAACAAATCAAAAAGCATATTTTCAAACTGATTCTTTTCCAGAAAGTTCTAAATGTGGCACTAATGACGAATCACACTACATTATGTAACATTCATAAAATAGTAAGTGAAGTCTATAATAGAATAGGTTTGATTTTTTTTTTGAAAACTAAGCAAGATGGAAGAGTTATAAATGTTAATCAAGGAAATGTTAATCAAGATTAAAAAGAACACGAATGAATTTAAATTCCAGTCACAATAATTTTAATCAGATTATTCCAAGTTCTTCTTCAAAAGACCCTTTGTCAAGAATTGATAGAGAAAGGGAAGCAGTGAAACTACCTCGTGTAAACTAGGGCAAGTTTGCCATATTTGTTGGAAGGAAAATGGGTAAATCTATTGTCTTCCATGTTCATTTGAAATGAGAGGGACAGCACTCATACAACAGACATAAGAGATAGATGTCAGGATGGAGGCACATGAAACTAGATGTTTTATGACCACTTTATTCTTTGCTTGATCAAGACACTTAAGGTTGCAACTATGGGGCACATGACATCTCATGAAAACTGTAAGTGATGTCATTACATGCAACTCCATATGAAAATTATCTGCAGCATTCTGGTTCATTATATATTTTTGCTGAGACCCCATGTGCACACACTTTACAGAGCTAATCCTGTCCTGGATAACATGCAGCTGTTGGTGAAACATTCAAACTGGTACAAGTCAAGGCATGGTGATCCATCTAGTCTAGTGCCGGGTACACTGACAAGCAGTGGCTATCCAGCATCTCAAGCAGAAGTTTTTGCAGTCCCATTATCCCAGATGCTTTAGCTAGAGAGGTTAGGGATTGAACCCGGGACCTTTTTTTAATGCAAACCATGTGCCATCCCTCTATATTAAAGTAAGAAAAATATTATGCATATTCAAGGCTTATCTGCTCACATGCAGTGATAGCGCTCTACAAATCTCCAGTACTGATCAAAAAGTGAGCCTGCCAGCATCTTAGGTATTGGCTTGGTAAAAGATTCTTTAATGATTCTTAAGAATCTAAGAAAAGATTCTTAGGGGCCTTTCAGCCCCTAAGAGAGGCTTGAACTTTTGCACTTCCGCTCTCTGTTTAAAAGTTTAACCACCTGAGCTATACAAGGAGGACTGTGACTTTTACTTCAGTTTCAGTTTTCTGTGTTAGTAGTTCAACACATTGTACTGACTTGGGGTTGGTTTGCAAAAGCAAAGGGCCTTTAGATCACTCTCTGCTTTACCTGTGCACAGGCATTATTTGAGAAAGCATATTGGTTGAACTGGTGCTCCAAGGATGCCCTCTCTTTGACATTTCTGCAATTATGACAGCTTAAAAAACCATCTCTGGAAACAGCAGTGAGAGAATACCCACGGAAAACCAGTTCATACATTACTCTATGTGACCTCCTGTACTTAAGGGCCGTTAGCAAGAGGAGATATTCTTACATGGAATACATTTTGGCTTGAATAGATTTTTCAGTAAAGTGATTATGGTAGGAAGTTAAATTGTTGTTCTGGTTAAGTAAATTTTATTTCATGCAGCATAACATTAGAAGTCTGACCCCACTGGTAACTAATTATGGCTGGCATGGTAAAATATTTTAAATGTATCCCTGGTGATCTCAAGCCAGTCATCAGTGCTCGTAACAGTTTTTCAAAGTCCTAGACAAGGAGTGAAGCTTACATCTGGTTCCCTTTCCAAAACCATATTTACCTGAACAACAGTCTGAAGTTCAGAATCTTATCTCCTTTCTAATGAGCTACTAGAAAGACAATTTCATGTATTTGAAAAGCAAATGAAGCAGCTGTTGTGCCAAGAAGCTGCAAGACATACATGAGTGAAAAAGCCTTGAATGTGCAATGTTGAAGAGCTGTCTCCTCTCGACTGGGATCTAAGTAACTGAACAATGGTTAGAATATTAATAACTACAACTGTACCAAGGAAGACAAAAAAAATCCCTTTAGGGACAGTCATCCGGTAAACCAGTGGGTCCACCCACTGCCACCTAAAAAACAAAGATTTGGGGCGAGGCAGAGAAGTTATGAAACTATAGTAAGGATATTCTGAGTATATTGTCAATTATAATATATGAATAAATTTGCTTCTCTTGTACACAGGAGAATTCACATCCTCCTTATTTTACAGGCCACCATTTTATTTTGTTTGATTACGCATTCTTGTTGGAAAACAAAACAAAAATACCTGCTCAAGTATCTGGGTCACCAGTTCAGAGGAGATAAATCTTTGTGTGTGTTTTTTACAAATAAGATAAGTTATTTTGCATCAAAATGTTTTATATAGGTAAAAGAATGTGGACTATATGTAATATGAAACTAAATCATTAACAATGATCCAGTAAGCAAACATTTCACTGTGTGTGTGTGTGTGTGTGTGTGAACAAGCCACAGAGTTTTATTTTTCTGCCTCCTCCCAGCCACTCCACCCTGTGGATTTTTGCCAAGGGAATGCAACTTGTCCAAACAGGACACAGCTTTGATAAGATTCTGCTCACACCCTATACTTTGGCAAGACAAGTGAAGCAATTGATTTCTGTATGCAAATAAGGGCAGGTGCAAAGGTAAAGTCCAAGCAAAGTTCCAAGGTATTTCTGCAACAGTAGCCTGATGGAAAGGAGAGAGAGAGGGAGAGAATGCGCGCTAGAGAGACAAGAGAAAGGAAAGTGTAATTTCTGCCCTTGATGAAAAGAAAGATTTCTCTACTGAGTCAGAACACAACCCAGCCAAGGTAAGAACTTTGGCTGGATCATGTTCTGACTTTCAGCACACAGATCCTATTGATTTCAATAGGTGAGATTTAACATGTGCTTTAAGTTCCATTGTTTTCAGTGGAGAATTTAAAGTGCTTAAATTTGAGGACTTGATCCAGCGAAACTTCATGTTACCCATACTTTCCCTCATCAAGACTGTTTTTGTTTCTATCAACAGAGAACAGCTTGAGATCAGGCTACGCTTCTTCCCATGCCAATCTGCACGCTCTCGAAGATCTATTGATGAAGACCTCTTGCACATGCCACTGCCTTCTAAGGCACATTGCATTATGCGAGAGGGCTTTTTCTAATGCAGCACCCCGTATATGAAACTCCCTGCCCTGACAGGTTTGACTGTATGTCGTTGTCTGTGTTTCATTGTTGTCTGAAGAAATGTCTTTCTCAACATGTTTTTTAGGGTGCTTCTAGATGGAGGACTCTGAGCACTACTAATCAAAAGGCACTGTGCATATCTTCTGTGTGTTTTTTCCTTAACAGATTTTTTTCCTGGTAAGAAAAATAGGCAGAAGAAATATGAGAGGGTTACAAACGGAAGACAATGATGTCTGGACCTTCTCTGAAATTCCATGTTTGACTTTGTAGTACAAAAGCCTTGTTTAAAAGTGCTGAGTCTACTGCCAGCTAGACTGTGATGTTGTGTGTGTGCACGTGCACATTTTAATTCTGGCTCTTTCCAGTTTACTCTATTTTAGCTGTGTATTTTGCATTATTATTGTATTTTAAATTAATGTAATATTTTGGGTTGTTTTTGTTAGCCACTTCACGTATCTCTATTTAGAGATGATGTTGCAGCATATAAACGAGTATGCTGATGGCCTGAAGCATACAGACAACCTCTGATTAAGCTTGTTTAGCAGCATGGTATGTTTCACCATACATAGAACATTCAGGATGTCCACAAGGAGGCACAGGATAGGAACAGATACCGCCTCTAGGCTAGGAGGTAAGGTTGGAGAATAGAGAACAAAGATTCAGCATTTACAAATTTCAGGGTCAGTGAAGCAACATTTTAGCCATTCTTGAATATGTCCAGGATTTGATCCATACTACTATGTTGAGGGATGCTGAAACTTCTCTCTCTGTCTCAACCGGTTTGCACAATTGTTGCAGCCATCATGGCTTATTTAAGTCACGGTAGATTGTGCCGCATGCCATCTGCCGTGATGAATATTCAAGCCACGGTAGGTGATCACTGTGGCTTGTTTGTGTCTTCCAGACCCGGTGACAGTGGGTTGTTGGCATGGTTCTCACACACACACACACCCATGGGCTGTTTTAGGGCTGTGGATCTGTTAACCACCTTCGCCAGGTTCAGATGACAAGATAAGCCATGGCGACTGCCTGCTGCAGTGTGAATATTCAAAATGGCCACCAGCATGCACCATAAGCCACGGTGGGCTTTGGTGATTGTACGAACTCCCCCCCCCCCCGCCACACACACAGGCCCTACCCCCCACAAACCCTTCTTAAATCAGCATTTCTGTCTGTGGGCAGGAAGGAAGGATAAGTCTATGAGGTTTACTTACTGTTCCAAAACTCCTACTATAAAGCAATGTGGCTACCGTAAAAAGAACAAATATTTCACCCACCCCCACCTCTACCCACCCTAACAAATACTTTCTACAGAGTCTATTCTTGGAGGAACTATAGGTTTATAAATACCCAAATTAAGTTTTCTCTCTAGCTTTCAGCATTGGGAATACATCTTTGTTATTAGAATATGGTTGGAATTTATAAACTAGCTCCAGGTTCCTATGTCTTTAAGGCAAAATTCCAAAGAAAATGTGTCAAGAACTAAGAGTGCTTCCAGACTGGTGTTTACTAGCGCTACCCAGTCATTGCGATTTTGCATGTATCTTACAGGGGAACAGAAACTGACTTTCCACAGTCCAGGAGGTATAACGCTTCATGTGTGTACATCCTGCTGTGTTCCATCCATGCTACATGTGACACAGCTGTGTGGACAAGGAGGATCAATTCACCTGAACATGACATTTTAGCAGTGTTCTTTAAAATTATTATTTTATTTGTGCTAAAACACCTTTTCATTTAACTGCTATTACAAAAAATACTCTACTAAAATGACACTGACTAGAAAGGTAGTAGCAAAGCTGTGCTGAAGTGTTGTTGTTGTTCAGTCGTTAAGTCGTGTCCGACTCTTCGTGGCCCCATGGACCATAGCACGCCAGCCCTTCCTGTCCTCCGCTATCTCCCGGAGCGTGCTCAAGTTCATATTCATTGCATCAGCTGTCCCCTTCTCCTTTTGCCTTCAGTCTTTCCCAGCATCAGGGTCTTTTCCAGGGAGTTTTCTCTTCACATTAGGTGGCCAAAATATTTGAGCTTCAGCTTCAGTATCTGTCCTTCCAATGTAGGATTTTGAGCATAACCTTGCTGGCATGTGAAATGAGCGCAATTGTGCCGTAGTTTGAACACTCTTGGGCATTGCCCTTCTTTGGAACTGGAATGTAAACTGACCTTTTCCAGTCTTGTGGCCACTGCTGAGTGTTCCAAATTTGTTGGCATATTGAATGCAGCACTTTAACAGCATCATCTTTTAGGATTTTAAATAGCTCAGCTGGAATACTGTCATCTCTGCTAGGTTTGTTGTTACTAATGCTTCCTAAGGCCCACTTGACTTCACTCTCTAGGATGTCCGGCTCAAGTTCAGTGACCGCACTATCATGGCTATCAGGGACATTCAGATCTTTCCTGTATAGTTCTTCTGTGTATTCTTGCCACCTCTTCTTAATCTCATCTGCTTCTGTTAGGTCCCTGTCTTCTTTCTCCTTTATCGTGCCCGTTTTTGCACAAAACGTTCCCTTGAGATCTCCGATTTTCTTGACAAGATCTCTAGTCTTTCCCATTTTATTGTTTTCCTCGATTTCTTTGCATTGTTCATTTAAGAAGGCCTTCTTGTCTCTCCTTGCTATTCTCTGGAACTCTGCATTCAGTTGGATATATCTTCCCCTTTCTCCCTTGCGTTTTACTTCCCTTCTTTCCTCAGCTACTTGTAAAGCCTCATCAGACAGTCACTTTGCTTTCTTGCATTTCTTTTTCTTTGGGATGGATTGAGTTGCTGCCTCCTGAACAATGTTACAGACCTCCGTCCATAGTTCCTCAAGCACTCTGTCTATCAGGTCTAATCCCTTAAATCTATTCCTCACCTCCACTGTATATTCATAAGGGATATGATTTAGGTCATACCTGAATGGTTTAGTGGTTTTCCTGATGTTCTTCAATTTAAGCCGAAATTTTGCAAGAAGCAGCTCACGATCTGAGCCACAGTCAGCTCCAGGTCTTGTTTTTACTGACTGTATAGAGCTTCTCCATCTTTGGCTGCAAAGAACATAATCAATCTGATTTCAATATTGACCATCTGGTGATGTCCATGTGTAGAGTCGCCTCTTGTGCTGTTGGAAAAGAGTGTTTGCTATGATCAGCGTGTTCTCTCGGCAAAACTCTATTAGCCTTTGTCCTGCTTCATTTTGTACACCAAGGCCATGCCTCTCTGTTATTCCAGTGATTTCTTGACTTCCTACTTTAGCATTCCAATCTCCTATGATGAAGAGGACATCTTTTTTTGGTGTTAGTTCTAGAAGGTGTTGTAGGTCTTCATAGAACCGATCAACCTCAGCTTCTTCAGCCTCAGTGGTTGGGGCAGAGACTTGAATTACTGTGATGTTGAATGGTTTGCCCAGGATTCGTACTGAGATCATTCTATCATTTTTAAGATTGTACCCCAGTACTGCTTTTCCCACCCTTTTGTTGACTATGAGTGCTACTCCATTTCTTCTAAGGGATTCTTGCCCACAGTAGTAGATATAATGGTCACCTGAATTAAATTTGCCCATGCCTGTCCATTTTAGTTTGCTGATTCCCAAGATGTCGATGTTCAATCTTGCCATCTCATGTTTGACTACCTCCAGCTTACCTTGATTCATTGATCTTACATTTAGGGATGTACGAAAGACACTCACCTTTCGCGGATTATGTTGGTGGGGGGGGAGGCGCTCCGTCCCTCGCCCCGGAATCCTGGACGGGGGGGAGGCGCTCCGTTCCTCCCCCTCGGAATCCTGGCTGGCCGGCTGTGCTCCGCAGGGATTCTGCGGAGCTGCCAGCTGGCTCCGCCAGCAGCTGGACATCCGGCTGCTGGCTAGCAGGGACGCAAATGGCGGCGGCCATAGCCTCCGCCGTTTGCGTCCCTGCAGTCAGCTGTGATACGCTACGTAAAGGTTTATGTAGCCTATCACGGCTGACTTAAAAAAACAACAACAACAAGTGTACGCAAATGCGTTCCTTATTTTGGCACGTCTTAGTCTACGTCAAGATTTACGTAGACTAAGACGGCAAAAATAAGGGGAGCGCAAATAGCGTAGCAGACGTAGACTACGACGTGCCAAAATGAGGAATGCAAATGGCGGTGGCTGTGGCTGCCGCCATTTGCATACGCGCATTGTTTTTTTTTTTTAAGTCAGCCGTGATAGGCTACGTAAACATTTATGTAGCCTATCACGTTTTTTTTTTTAAACCTAGCCGTGATCGGCTACATAAATGTTTACGTAGCCTATCATGTCTCTCTCTTTTTTTTTTTAATTGGAAATGGCGGCGGTGGCAGCCGGTCGGAAGACCGGCCGCCACAGCTGCCACCGAACCGCCGCCGCAGCCGCCACCGCCGGAAAGATCCGCCCCAGGTAAGTCTCGTCCCGGGGGGGTGGGGGGGCAGACCGTTCCGCGACCGATTTCGTGGGGCCGAATGCGCTGGCATTCAGCCTCCCCGAGATCCGTGGCGGAATTCTCTGACATCCCTACTTACATTCCAGGTTCCTAAACAATATTGTTCTTTACAGCATCGGACTTTCTTTTCACCACCAGACACATCCACAGCTGAGTGTCCACAGCTTTGGCCCAGCCGCTTCACTCTTTCTGGCACTACTTGGAAATTCCCTCTGCTCTTTCCCAGTAGTATATTGGACACCTTCCGACCTGAGGGGCTCATCTTCTGGCGTCATATCTTTTAGCCTTGTGATACCTTCCATGGGGTTTTCTTGGCAAGAATACTGGAGTGGGTTGCCATTTCCTTCTCCAGTGGACCACATTTTGTCAGAACTCTCCGCCATGACCTGTCTGTCTTGGGTGGCCCTGCACTGCATAGCTTATGTCTTCACTGAGTTACGCAAGCGCCTTTGCCACATCAAGGCAGTGATCCATGAAGGTGTGCTGAAGTGTAGATATATGGTAAACGGCTCAACTCCCCAATGTGTCACACCATACATATAAAAAACACACTTCTTCAAAAAGAAAGAAAGAAAGACACATGAGTAGTGCTAAGAAGATCAACACCTGTGGAGATTGTGTTCCATTCTTCCAAAAATCAAAATCAGATTTTCTGAGGTTTCAAAAGAGACAGAAGCAGCACAGGAAAAACGCAGTGATTTAAAAAGTGAGTGAACTAAGGGTAACAGTTCTGCATTAAACTTTGGCAAGCACCCTAAATCCCATTGAACTCAGTGGAACTTGTTTGTTGAGTAAGCATTTTAAAGGTTGGGCTGCAAATCTTTTGTGTTCAGAAACAATTACACTTTTCTTCCTGTGCTGAAAGGTAGTGCCCGCCCACACCCCACCATCCTACTGGGTGTCAACAACTGGCACCACAGAACATCAGATGAAAAGACAGGCCAAGCAGTGGGGGGAAACCCCAATGAATTCTACCTAGTCCTTGAAGACTTAAGACTATTAGCCTCTTTGAATGCCATTTTGGGGTATGTGTGGAAAGGTGGGGTATAAATCAAATCAAATGAAGTAAATAGTATTAGGACCATGGAGTCAGTTGAGAAATTGTAACCCTAAATCTGTAACTTCTACTACCTCTGCAAGATCAATATATATGTCACCTAAAATTACAGAGGAATCAGTGCACTCAAAGGAGACAAAACTGTCTGCAAGTCCCTTCAGCAGACTTTTATTCTGTTCTCAGATTGTTAGGCTCTATGACCTAAATATGGTAACTCATATTTAACAGCCAAAACAAAGAAAACATTTGTCTGCTCTGTTTTAACAAAGGTCTCCAGCACATCTATGATTCCACTGTCTTCACTAGGATCTAATTATCCCCTTAAGCATTTACTAAATGAGACTCCACTTTTGTACCAGACAGTTACAAAACCCAGTTAGAACAAGTAAAGGAGAAAATATCTAGTAGTGACATTGGTGATGGTGAAGAGAAAAACAATAGGACCTCGAAAGAGCAGTTTTAAGAGAAGTAGTGTTGTCAATCAGCCAAAGATGTATTTTTTAGTTTAAAATTTTGGTCAATAGATGGAAGAAATTTAAACACATTTGCATATTACCAAAATCTCAAAATATTAAACTTCATAAGCTACTGATGGAAGTGTAAGATAACTGACTATAAGCAAAGAACAAACAAAAATAACAAAAACAGAAAAGCTATTAATTGTTCCACTCCACTAGAACCAAAGTAGCCTCACAAAATATACATGTCTTAGTATCTTGGCCCTGTTGATTAAATTTTGCTCTCAGTGATGAATCAACTAAGGGTGCAATCCTATTCAGATAGGCGGCTGCCTCCGAACTTGGAGGCAACCACCTATCCAAAGCAGGGCAGGAGAAGCATGAAGGAGATTGTTCTCTCTGCGCTTCTCCTGCCCTGCATTTTCGGCTAGACAGCCAATTCTGACCATCTAGCCATGGGAGGGTTGAGTGGTGGAGGAGGCTGCTGTACGACACACTGGATGTGTCATACAGGCATTTCTGCCCTCACCGCCCCAGAACGCCCCCAGCCACGCTCCTTTTCGGCTGTTCCGCACTCCTCTTGTGAGTGTGGAGGACAGGGCTCTTCCGCGCTGCCTCCGAGGCAGTGCGGAAGTAGGGGGAGGTCAGTTCCCGGAAAACCAGATATCCTATGGCTGTCTAGCTGCTGTCTAGAAGCCACAGGATTGTTCCCTAAAGCTTTAATTTATTAATCTACTGATTATAAATTGCGGACCTCGAGGAGAGCTATGAGAAACTGGAGGAAAGGAGGAAACAGTTTTATTATTATGAGAGGACCTCGGAATAATTACTCAGGTTTGCTCTGATTCTATTAGGCAACAGGAAATGTTTGATGTACATCACAAGCCAGCTTGTCTGTTTAATACAGAACTTTTAACCTGAGCTAGGATACCAACCTTATGAATATAATGCTGCTACCCAGATACTTGGTGTGGGGTTGAGTGTTTTTCCTCATATGTATGGGTATGTATACTAGATACTAGAGTTAAATGGACACATATACTAGATACTAGCATTAATCTGATTTAGCAGTTTCTACTAAAAAAAAAAGGCCTTTGCTGCCATATGATGCTCTGTGCAACTCCTATCACCCTCTCATTTTATATCTATTAGACCTTACTGAGAGCCTCAAGCCACCTCCATGAGACAATGTGCTCCCTTATCAGAACAGAATGTTATCTGGCTTCCTGTCTCAAGCTACTGCTTCCACGGAGAAACACAGACACACATTTGAGAAAGAAGAAAGAGCAGACTTATGAAAACAAGTGAAGTATGCAGAATGGTATGACAATTTTTCCTTTCTAAGAAGAAGGGAAAGAGCTGCTTTAGTTTTTTTAAGAGTTAACTTTTGAAGAATGTAACTGATAAAAATACATGAGCTGTGCACAATCCAGTCGCAGTAAAATCAATGGGACAAGTCCAGCCCCTAACAGGAGTGTGTCTGTTCAAGGTTCTAGCCAGCCTGGACACAGGGGCCTTGCAGTGCTACTCAGGCTTGAAGGACAGAAGGACATTTTAGGAAGAAGAAAACAATGATACCTTTTCACCATTGACCCTCTACACACCTGCTGGCACACCTAAGCATGGCCCCCTGCCATCCCACAGCCCCCTGAGGGAGGGATCTGTCCACTCCATTCTCGGGGGCGGGGCTGCTCCACAGCAGGGGGGAGGGGGCAACTGTATAAATCTCTCCCTTGGACTACTCCCCCCCCGCCCCGCTTCAAACACTACTGACTGCAAAGCCATGTGCTGGTTAGGGAAGTCTGCCACCTAGTGACTGAAGTTGGTACTGCAAAGCAGAAGTTGAACTCAGTGAAATGGGGAGTACCTTCCAATTCTGACACATTTAATTTTCAGTTTTGGATGAACATTTCTGCTTTGGGTAGGTGTTAAAAGGTTTTAGGAGGAAGAAAGGAGGAAACAGTTTTATTATTATGTTTTAGGACAGAGGACCTCGGAATAATTACTCAGGTTTGCTCTGATTCTATTAGGCAAACATACATCATATGTTTGATGTACATCACAAGCCAGCTAGTCTGTTTAATACAGAACTTTTAACCTGAGCTAGGATAGCAACCTTATGAATATAATGCTACTACCCATATACTTTAAAATTAATCAAAACGAATGAATGCATTTTACAAACCAAATAATCCCGAGGTGCACATACCTAGGGTCCCCTTAGTATGCATGCCAAATTTCAAGTGTCTAGGTTGCATGGTCTTGGCACTGACCGACACACATTCTTTTTTATTATTATAGATAACCAGGATTTGAAACCAGGATTTAAAGTTAGTTTCAAATCCTATTTAAACAGGAATCCAATTTAACTATAACAACAACAACAACAACAACTTAACTGTGATTACCATAGGTGCCAATATAGTTCGTGACTGTGATTAAGTCAGGAGGAGGAGGGGAGGGGCTGGAGTTAGGGAGCACATGATTCCATGATCTACTCACATTCTCTTAATAGAGGTTAAGAGGATGTCTCCACTGACAATGGGTGAAAATATCCATGCAAGTTAAGGATAAAAAAAAGATAAGAATCCTGTACTCTTGGATCTGAGTAAGATATGAGTATCAGAAGGAAGCCTTGCATGAATTATGAACAAAACCAAACAAGGGAAGAGAAGTAAGAAAGATTATTGGTATGGAAAAATAATTAAATAAATTTGGATTTATTTATTCTCCAGAGAAGCAATTCGGTCATTCCCCAACATGCCAAACCCTTCAAGCTGCGTACTGACTGCCTGTATCAGACAGACAAACACCATTTCCTCCATTATGGATAAATTCACATAACTTGTAAGGTTAGGTCCCCTTAGAATACATCAACAATGGTTATTAGAAACCCTATAAGAAAGGCTTGGCACTAGATGAAGCCTTAATACAGGGAAAAGTTAAATTTGTTCCTTAGACTAACCCTGCCAAATGTCAAATTATAGATTGGAAGTAACCAGCCTTGGCATGAAAACTCAAAACTTCAGTGCTGGCTGCACAAAAGAGGCTGGTTGTTGTTTTTATAAAATAATCCCCTATGTGCTAGCTGTGTTGGTTAACGCTACCTGTCTCTCCAAAATGCATGATTTAACTGTTATACAAACTTAGGTCTCAGAAATTAAATTCTCTGAAATTGTAAATAGTTTACTATGGAAAGTTGTGAATAGCAAAGTCTACTACATTTACAAGTACTGGCTTCAGTTTATTGTCAAGCCTTGCCATAATAGATAAAATATACAAAAATTACCAGTGTTTAGTTTGAAAAAAGCAATGGCAATGCCATATAAAACCATAATGATATGTCAACATTAAAGTGATCCACTATTCTTTGATCTGATACTTTAGCAGTTTTAGGGTGCAATCCTATGCATATTTAGACAGAAAGAAGTCCTACAACTCCCAGCGTTCTCCAGCCAGCTAAACATGCATAGGATTGCACTCTAAATCCCCATTGCCACCATCTAAGATATACACAATTTGATATTGAATTGAACAGAATCTAATCCAACATAATGGTTGAGCAAGTGGCTTCAAACCAGTGAAGCAGTTTTCAGTTTTTTTGATCCAAGCTACTTCAACTGACTTTAGTATCAATGAGTCTTCTTAGGCTACAGGTGAGAGTCACATGGTTCAGTGCTCATCTACATCAAAATATTTTGTGTATGGAAAGCCAACCAGGGGAAAAGATTTTAGCATATCCTGCCCTCTAATATGCACACAGAGAACTAGGAGAAATTTTAAAATATTCTTTTTAAAAAACCAAAAATATGAAGCTGTATTTAAATATGCAATCCATATCTTCATGAATGGGTACAGTTCTAGGAAGACTGAAGTACATGCTGTTTCTGAATTTGAACAACTGGCTCATAGTGCACATGCGAAGGGCTTACAATATAACATTTCAGTCCTAAACGCGTAAGTATATCATATTGTAATGATAGCAACCCAAAAGGGATAGTGGGTACATGGAATGTCTATAGCTGCCTCTAGGAAGAAGAGTGCAGGAAACCTTTGAACTCACAGTTCTTACAATGGCAGGCAATGGCCCCTATTTAGGGCTGCACGTACAGTCTAATGCATACATGGAGCGCCTTTATATGCAGACTTTCCTCCATTCACTTCAATGAGTATTCCCATGTTGACATCCTTTTTTTTTATGTGGAACTGCCCCTCCACTAAAGTTTATGGGGAAGTTATTTTGCTTAGGGGGAGCTTCATACTGGAGCAGCCATAGTTCAGTGGTAGAACACATGCTTCACATGCAGAAAGTTCCAGGTTCAATCTCTGACTTCACCAGGTAGGCCTGAAAAAACTCCTGTCTGAAAAACTGGAGAGCTGCTGCCAGTCAGTGTTGATAATACTGGGTTAGATGGACCAATGGTCTAACTGGTTATAAGGCAGCTTCCTATATGCACCAAAGCTCCCTTGTCTTAAATGGAATGATTGGGACACATGTCTTTTGCATATGGCTATAGTCCTAAGAACCTCATCTTGCAGGGCAAATGAATCCGAAATTAGCAGGATTTATATCTAGTGTGTTTAGATTTTTTAAAATTTTACTTAGTGTGTTTAAAATTTGTGGTACTAGTAAAAATACTAATTTAAAAATAAGTAGCATCCATATGATCCTGCCTGTTCTCTGGGATCGTCTGAGGCCATTCTTTAGATACTAACTTCATCATCACAGATACAGCAAGGACAATCGAGATCAGGGTTTTTCAGTGGTGGCACCCCAGTCGTGGTATGCTCTCGTTAAAGAAGCTTGCCTATCATCTTTGTTCTCTTTCTGGCACCAGGAGGAAACATTTTTGCTGTTTCTCTAAGTAGTCCACATTTCCACTCTACTGTGTTGAAATCAGGGAAGTTCTGATAGCAGCCATGTTTGCACAGCACACTAAACCATAGTATAGTGTGAAATGCATGAGCAGAAACAAGTTGCAGCAATTCCCAGGATTGCATGCTCTCTGCTTCTCCTTCTGTGGTTAACATTAACTATGATTCATTTAAATAAACTAGCTTCAGAAACCTTGGTCTGAAGTTGGCTTGTCTTAGGCTAACTATGATTAATATTAGCCAGACTTTGTCATTCCATAGGACCCAACAAGCCACTGTTAACCAAAAACATAAACAAAAGCTTCTAACATCCTCCTTTGGTCCACATGGGATGAGATGGGATAGCATACAAGCCCAAAGTTTGATGTAGTTCATTCCTGCTGGTGCATACCATGTTATACCATGGTTTAGTGTGACATGTGACCGTGGCCATTATGTAAGGTATTTTAGTTGATAATTTTGTCCATATTTATGTACATTGTGCACAGTTTTAATATTTAGAGAATCAAAACTCTTTAATGCCTTCGCAAGAGAGAAGTAAAAATGTTTGCGAAATATAACTTACCAAAAAGATTAGCTTCTGTTTTGCACACAAATATTTTCTTGAAGTTGGTACTTCTGAGGGAAAAAAAGCAAACCACTGTAAGTGTATCTCTAAGTAGAATAGACATAACAATCCCCCCAAAGTTAAAAACTTTTAGTCACAATTTTAATGGGAGAGCGCAGTAAGCTCTTGCTTGAAATCAATAAGAATGATAAATGTTTAACTTTGGCTAGATTTTGTCCTATAAGCCCCAATCCAGTTCTTAACACATATCGTTTCACATGACTGGTTGCACCTGATTGTAGATGGAGACAACACACACATCTAAATGAACACCCAACTGAAAGTAATGTTGTGCAGATAGATGACATCTGCATCCAGATGTGCATCCAATTTACACCATTGGCTCCTGTTCCAGCAAGTGTTAGTCATGCAGAAACCTGCTTCCATTCACAAATCTTCTTGTCTACAATTGTCAATGTAGACAATGTTAGGTATGGAGAAGATATTGTTAGGTACATTTAAGACTGTTTTGTAATAATCCTTAAGCTATCACAGAAGAATCTAACAACACAGATCAGTGCAGAAGTTATTGGTGGGGGTGAGGTAAGAGATATAAACCTTATGAGCCCAAATAATTAAGCATAAAGGTGAGACGATGCCTATCACTTTTTCATATATTTTGCTTTCATCCTGGATCTTATCTAAAGCCAAATGTTGAAATTAATAGCATTCTTTTAACTGACCTCAGTGGACTTTGCCTCAAATCCATAATGTAGTTGTTAATCTCACTTATTCATAATCACACAGTCTTTAACAGGAATACTTGGTATCTGCAAAATACATCTTTAGCTCAATCGCTACTAAAGCTAAGAATACTGCAGATTTTCCAAGTTCTCTTTCTCAACTTCCTCTTGAACACTGTCTGCCTACCTACTCTCATTGTGAATGTGTCCTTGCTTCCCAATCTGATATGCTATTTTATTTCAACAAAGAATGCTTAATGTTTTCTATAGTATAGAGAAATTGTATTTCCCTACTCCAAATAAAGATTAGGAAGCACTTCTACAATGGATGAAGTGCACAGAGATGGTACTTTATTGGAGGTTTTAAATGAGAAAAATGGACGTGGCTTAGGAATGTGACAAACTGAAGTGGTCTGCACATAAAAATAGCCCATGGTTTAAACAACCCATGGGTTGTCATACATGAGCGGGACCACTGCCTCCTGCACGCCTGTGACTTCAGTTTTTAATCAACAACCTACAATCAGCTGGGCTGTAGGTTGTTGAGCATGACATGTGAACCCAGAGTGCTGGGTGCTGTTTAAGGGATAAACAACCTAAACAACCCAGCACTCCAGGTTCGCATATCATGTTCAGCAACCTATGAATGGACCGATCATAGGCTGTTGATTAAACGTGGAAGTCGTGGGTGCAACAAAGGCTGCATGCCTGCTCTCTCCCTCTCGTTCCTAACCCACAGACTATTGTTACATGTGAATTGGCTCACTGCCTTAAGGCAGAAGTTGAACTCAGTGAAATGGGGAGTACCTTCCCATTCCGACACATTTAATTTTCAGTTTTGGATGTACATTTCTGCTTTGGGTAGGTTTTCTTCTATCACAATGAAGAAAAAATGCACTTTGATAAAGTGAAATATGCTTTATATACTCTAAATACTATTGTTATCATCATCACCACAGGGTGGTAAAGTTAAACAAAACTACACTGGGAAGTGATTCCTGTAAAACCTTTCAGAACCAATACTGAATATACTTTAACATAAACTCGTGAGCAGCCTAATTTTTTCCTCACTTTTGGATGTGTAGACTTCAGTGGAATTATTTCTAATTCACACCATCACAAGCTTTTTTTTTTTTTTTTAAAAGAGCAGCCAAAGCTATGTCTTTTCTTCAAAAATATTTTTTTTCTTCAAAAATTCAGAATAAAAATCCTTAATCACCCAAGTATACCGGAGCACAGAGTGTGAGAGTTAAAAGGTTAACATTGGCTTCTTATGGTGACATAACACAGGCTGCTTAGGCAATCATAAGTGTGTAGAGACATGATAATTCACTGGGTGGGGATTGGGAGTTGTAGGGCAGTGACAGGGGGCCGGGTTTGGGCTACTGATCTACCAGAAACAGCCTGAAACAGGAAAGAGCACACATATGCTACTTGGAATGTATGACGCAAACCCCAGCCTTGAAACAAAGAACAGGAAACAGCTCTGCAGGCTAGGCTGGAAAGAAAGCACAGAGAAACGTTTAGGTGGCCCTCCCTGACCTCTATATTCATGTGCAGCTGGAATTTTTAAAAACAAACAAACAAACAAACAAACAACGTGGGTGTAAGTGTTTGGTCAATGGGTGTGAGTAAAAACTACCGTCTCTGCATAGGAGAACTGCCCTTAACAAACACTGGGTTAATATCTATACTGGACAACATAACCCCAACATGTGATTTCTTTTTCTTCCATTACAGCTCAAACTAATTAACCCTGGACTCCCTGTACATTTTGTTTTTAAACACTCTGTAATTATGAACAACAAATACAAACTTTTATCAAGACACAAAGCAGACTCTTGGTCCCAATAAGTACATTCTTTCAAAAAGAAAAAAATGAACAGCTAATTATCAGAGCTGTTCTATGGCACTTGCTAGCCTGCCTCTTCCATCCACACAAGATCTCCTTGGTATGAGAAGACACTACAAACAACTTAGTGTATAATGATAGTACCATGAATATAATATATTACATGCAGAATTAATTTATTAAAAACAAAATACCATTAAGACACATTACAGAAAGAAAATACCATGACAGTAAGCTGCCTTGGATGTCATAATTAACCAAGATTTATTGTGATGTGAACAAGCTGCAACAAGCCTTGGGCTCACATAGTACTATCTCAGGTTGGCCATAAAGAGGAGGAATTCAGAAACATTTGCTTCCATTTTTTAAAACACTCACAGCTTGTCATTTTGTCCAAACCTGACTAACAGTGATTAATCTTAACTTTTGTTCGAAACAGGCCAACTTTTAACCATGGGTTATGAATCTGGCTTGTTTCAAACAAACCACAGTTTAGAGTTTGGATGCCACACTAAACTGTGGTTAATTAAAAACAGAAGCAAACATTTCTATCTCCTCTTTGTGTCCGCACCAGAACAGAAGCAAGCCAGCCCAAGGCTTGCTGATGCTCATTCCCATCACGATTAAGTCATGGTTTATCATGACATCTGAACTGACCCATAGACAGACCACAATACTGTCCAGAAAGACGAAAGACCATTTTATATCTGGTTTTATTTCTATCTATTGCACTGCTTTTATGGAATTCATTTTTTACTAAAACATATTACGATCTAGATCAGTAACACAGGTCTGCTGTAACAGCTGTGAAAGGAGTATAGGAAAGTGCTACATTGCATTGACTAGCATCATAGCAACTAGCAAATTTTATTACAGGAATTTTGATATGGTTCTAAATCAGTAATCTTCAACAGGCTACTGTAGAGTCCTACTTATCTTAATCTAGTCTCAGTGTTTTACCCCTTTCTCAGCTAAATCAATGAGGCTTAAAGTGTTAAGGTTATGCTTGGACCCACCCTCATAACTGATATGCATTTTCTAAACAGAGCGCCATTTCTGTTATTTCCTTTGTTTTCAGCATTCCAAAATATAAGTACAAAATCCATTTAGTATGCAATTCTATACATATTTATTCAGAATTAAGTACCAATGGGGCTTACTGCAAAGTAAATGTATGCACAAGATTGTAGCCTTAGATTGCTATAGGCCTGCCTTTTCTGAACACCTGTGAAGGTTCATCTAGCTTTCCCCAACCTGGTGCCCTCCAGATGTCTGATTACAACTCCCATAATTCCTAAGCTAGCATGGGCAATGGATGATGGGAGCTGTAGTCCAACACATCTGGGACACCAGGTTGGGATGGCTAACTCATCTTCTTTATTTACTAGATTATAACTTTAGTTTGGACAGATTACTTTGGTGATTGTAAAAAAACAAGGCAGAACAGCAAGCTGCTTTGACAATCAAGTTTCACTGTTATTAGACACTGTTATTCTCAATATTATTTTATTTTTCATATCTATGTTTACCAGTATAAAATTCAGTCAAAGTAAAACCTGGACGTCTGCTTGGATAAAAAGAAACTATTCCTGTGCTTTGATGGGATGGGGGGGGGGGGAAGAAAAGGTAATCTGAAAGCATTAGTGCTACAAAACAAAAGTTTTAACGCAAAGTTAGGTTGATGTACATTATCCGTAGGTCAAAATGTTAATCTAATCTAGATTTGAGTCCTATGATGCAGCAACTAATGAGGCAAACTATAAAAGCTTGTACTACTCTATGGAAAAAATGTTACAGTGCATTTTGTTGGCTTTCAGTGCAGATAATAAAAATGTTTAAAGATTTAAAACTACAACTTAAACCTCTGAAGGCCTCAGCATCAATGCAAGGTTTAGATTTTCCCAGCAACTGAAAAAATTGAGCCCTGTGAACTGTGGCACTTCCTGCATTTACAAAAGGCCATACACAACTGTGCAAGAGTTACTGTTCAACTGGCAGCATGTGTAGAAGTAACTCAGCAGAAGAATCAGTGGGGACAAGAGGACCAATTTCATCTAATTTCTGCATTAAGGAGAAAGCTAAATGTTAATCTACATGGAAATGTGTTGTCTTGAGGATTCTAGTACAATTTCCTCAGATAGAAACTAGGATTTTAATTTGTTATATTCCACATCTATGGCATTTAAGTATGAAACTTGCATCTGACAAACATTTAAGTAGTATTAAACTGTCTTTAAGCACAAGGAAGGCAACTTTCAGAAAAGAAGGAAGCCAAGTATTGCTGTTATTTACATTGATAGTCACGTGTGAGAGACATTCTACCATGTTTCCTTAACATAATTCAATACAGTCAGCTTTGGTGCATATTTAATGTGTGTGTGTTTAAAAAATGAAAATACATTGATCCCTGTTGAAGAGTCTCTTTGGCCAATGAAAATAAAACATGGGCAGACGATTCTTCTCCAATGGTATCATTCTTACCATAATTCCTACTTTAAACGGTACACATGACATCTTCACCTCAAGACAAATGTGTACTCCAACAGAAACAAAGCAACAAAGCAAATCAATTATGTTCAAATTTAGTTTTGTTCTTTAACACTACATTCTTTACCCAAATAGTGACTAAATTGGTGGATAGTAATAGAATCACTTTTTAATTTAAAAGCTACTTTAAATAGGAGAATGTCTGACATTACTTGCCTAGGTATCTAGGTACAAAACCCCAAGGCTACACAAATCACCTTCTTCTCGTCTTTGTATGTGTAGAAACTACACAACTTGATGTACTCTCTGTATTTCCTTCCTCCTTGAGAAAAGCTGGACCCCCCCCCCCTCTACACACACACTACAGGGCAACTTTACTGACATCTTAATGATTTAAATGGGGCTTCTCCAAGGATGCGATGATGTAGGCAGTTGAGGCTCACTGTTGTCAAAAAAGCATCCTATGCAGTGACGACTGAAATCAATATATGGAGCACGAACACACATGGAGCAATATTCTTTCCCACTTGAAGACAGGAAAGTATCCCATGGAGTGAGCTGAAAATTCTGTCAAATCCAGTATTCCAGTGATTCCAGGTGTTCCTTAAAAAAAAAAAAAAAGGCCCTCAAGACAGAGGTGGTACCCTAGGCTTTTGTCAGATTCCTCGCATTCCGTATCACCACAGCTCCAAATGACAGGATGAATGGCTCATATTTCAGTAGAAGCAAAAAACCCGGAACACAAAGGATGCGCCCCCCTCTGCAACCCAACGACCCTCAATTCCATTGCAGACCAGTGGATACGTGTGAACGCAAAGCTGCAGCGTCCGTTCAGCCATGAACCCGGCCTCTGGTAATCCAAGCGGCAAGTCTTGTCTCTCCTTACCTACCCACTCACTCACTCACCCCGGGGTGCTAGAGAGAGAGATTCCACCTCCTGCCCCCCCCCCCGGCCTCACACGCAACTTTTGCAGCTGCGACGACGTTCTCGCGGAAGTGGCAGAAGTCGCTTTGTCCAGGTCGGCGCGCGCGTTTGTGTCCTCAAAGCGGCAACCCCTTCACGCGAGTGACACGCCTTAAACAAGCCCTTCTCTCTGCCTCGCCGGGCTCAAGGGAGCACCTTCTCCCCCGTGCGTACCCCCCCCCACGCCGCGCTTCCAGTACGGTCCCAGTTACCTCTCTCCTTTTCCCTCCCCCCCACGCCAGACACGTCGCGTTCCCTGAAGTCTCCACCGCCACCTTTTTCTCCTCCCCTTTCTCCGCGCGACTTACTTTTTCCTTGTCAAGCGAGGCGACACCACTAGCCCCCGACGGGACACCGAAGTTGCTGCTTGGGTGCGGGGGGGGGGGGCGTTGCTTGCTTTCTCTTGTGGAAAACCGAGGAGCTTTTCTCTCTCCCCTTTAGGTCCTTGTAAAGGCGGCGGGGGGGGGGGGGGGAGAGAGGTTTTTGTCGGGCTGTTTCTCTCGAGCGGCGAATGCCGCTGCCGGAGCCTGTCCGTCCCTCTGCCTTTTCCGCAGCAGCAGCTCCGCTAGTCGGTCCGAGCGCCTCTTCTTTCTCGCCTGCTTGTCTTCCCCCACTCAGGCAGGCTCCTGGCACTAGGCAGCGCTGTCACATGACGCCGGCGCCGCTCGCTCTGCCAGGCTCCCTTGGCCGGCGGGGTAACTAAGAGGGCGGGAAGGAAGGAGGGCGGGAGGGAGGAAGGGTCGGGTCAGGGAGGGGCGCGCGATTCACTCAGCCGGGCGGGCAGGGCGTCTCCTCTCAGCCTCGCTTGGGCGGAGGCCTCAACACACCACAATCCAAGCCAGGGGTCGGGGCGAGGCGAGTCACTGTTTGGCTCCCTCTCTCTCACACTCACACAAACAAGTCGGGCACGCACTGACTCTTCCCTTCCCCCGGGAGGCAGACGAAGACGGCTCCTCCTCGCGCAAGTTAGCCACTAATTACCCCCCCCCCGCAGCCGAGGAGAAGGGTGGGGCCGCCCCGCTGACAAACTTGCCCTTCCAGCTGCTGCGCGCCTCGGCCTCCCTTCTCCTCCTCGCTTGTCAGGCAAAGGCGTGTGCACCTGGCAGCCGGCTCGGAATGACACACGCCCTCCCTGGAAGCAAAGCTGCAGCAGCGAAAAACAACAACACCCCCACCCCCCAAAAAGCCCAAAGGGAAGGAAGGGAGGTGCTCGCTGACAGAGGCGGGAGGAGGCTCCTGCCGCTGCCGCGCAATTAGCTTGGTCACCGCAAAGGCACAAAAAGGCGACACGTAGCCCATAGCAGAGTGGAAGGCAGGCCCTTTAGAGAGCTTTCTCTTTTGAGTGTGTTGTACTTCACTTCTTACATAGCAGTGTAACGAAATAGTTTTTCTATTTCAAAAGTTCATAATTCACACAGTATTTTTAGTTAACTCTCTGTAATACTTCACTTGCCCTTATCCTATAGATCTATTAGGGGTATGGCCATGTCAGGGCTCAGCTGGACCCCCCTGCAAGAGGTTTTGGGACCTGAGATGGAAAAGCCATGTGGCACACGCCCCTCACCCCTTGCTTAACATAAAATAAATGCCATCTTTTCATTGTACCTGAAAATCTGCTATCTGAGGCCCCTGCCACCATGGTGGGCCCAGCCACTTCGTCATTTTAGGCACGTGGTTGGCTGCTTGAAAAGTCTTTGTAGCATAGACCACAAAGTGGTGAGGTGGTGTGCTCCCAAGTGTCTCACCATGGGCTATATCCCAACCCACTCGGTGGGCTATATCCCAACCCACTCGGTGGGCTATATGAACAAGACCTCAAATGTTTCAGGGCCACCAGATCCTCCTACGCCACACAGCAAGTGAATTAGGGCCTTCTACTTCCCGTGGTAGATGGCAGTTTCCTGATCAGGGCTTCTGAAGCATCTCATACAGAGTGAAGACACAAAGTGTGGTGGAAGTGATCTGAAAACACTCCAAAGCATCTAAGGGCAGAGAATATGTGTTCAGATTACTCTAGCAGGGTTAGAATGTCTTTGCATTCAGAGATCTGATTTCCACAAAATTTCACCCATATTCATAATTGAACTCAAAGAACATTATGGAGACTCTGCTGATTTATTTATTTATTTCTATACCGGCCAATAGCTGAAGCTCTCTGAATCTCCTGAGGGGGATCTTCATGGTAACGCTTTGACATTGCTCTCCGTTTTTCTGCGCTTTTAAAGGAATTCGGCACTGCTCCATAAGGGGATATATTGCACTGAAAGAAGCAGACAATCCCACTCCCCAGGCTGGTCACACTGAACTCTAATTCACAATATGCTGGGATGACTTAGATGGAATCCCAGCAGTCCCGATGCACGTCATCATTCTGAGAGTCTTGTCCCATCCACCCCTTTCACCTTGTCCTGTCCCCTCTTCTTCCTGAAGGCAATGCTGAATACGTATCCAATGGCCCATACCCCACCAGTACCTATAATAATACAATACAATATAATATAGAGCCAGCAGCATAGTTTCCCTTGTGAAAAGGCCAGCAGGACTTTGCAGCATAAATATCACAAGATCAACCTATCGAGATAGCGCATTACAATTAATGCATGAAAGTGCTATTTTGCTCCATCAATACTGCGAATGTAACCGGTAGTTCCTGTGTAGTGGTTAATGTGTGCTACACATGTCCACTGTGCTGATTCTGTCTTTCTGATGCAGTGGAACTGAGTCTGGGGGGTGAATGCTCCATAATGAGAAGGGGAAAACTGAAGGGGGTAACTACTGTGTCTAAAGCCATCACTCTGCAATTACGACGGCATGTAAAAGTGAGATCCCGCATTTATGAATGAGAAATGCACGCTGTTAAACAGTTTGCTTTTCCATTCATAAATGTGGGATCTCACTGTAACGTATCCCCTGGAGTACTTTACTGTGTGAAAGTGCTACGTTGCTTTGGCAACATCACGACTGGTTGGGGCTATTTACTCCTATACTCGCTTATTAATTTTGGATGGGAATCAGGACTTTGCCAATACTTCATACATTTTCCATCACTACCTCTCTCTAGAGGAAAAGAAGAATAACCTACAGTGAGTAGAGAAAAGTAAAGTAGTGTGAGGTATGAGAAGAAAGGAATACCTACAGGCATCTCTGAACTTTGCTGTGCCCGGCTGCGAAATGGCGGAAAAACTTGGGGGGAAAGAGGGAAGGGAAACACCCATTGACCTGGGTCACCGAGGTCACGGCCAGGTGAAAGACACACCCCTGGGCAGGACTATTATGCCAAAGTTAATGCAGAGTGTTGGGGCACACAGCATTTGAAATGGAGGTGCGCCTAATTAAATAAATAAACTGGACTAAAAGTAGTCTGCAAAAATCCAGCTTTTCCACTGGCAATCTGTGAGGTGGCTGGGGACTGACCATGACGTCATGTGCTGCGAGTGAAGTCGAAATGCTCTCAATTTGCAGCAAATCCCCCTGGATCTCTCAGTAGCATTTAATGCCATTATGCATGGTATCCTTCAGGGCTGTCTTGCTCAGATGGGACTAGGGGGCAGGGCATTATGGTGGTTTTGGTCTTTCTGTAGCTTCACCCTGTGACATTGATTTGCAGGGTGCTGCAAGGTTCCATCTTGCCCCTGCGTTATTTACCATCTATATGAAACCTATGTTCCTCAGTAGAACTTTAACCTACACATTCTAGGCAGACTCCTGTACCCTTGTAAGCTCTATGACAGATATTTACGCAACAGGTGAATGTGTTCCTAACAGCAAGTTGCTACCCTACTATCTCTAGAGCTACAGGAGCTCTGATGGAGTAACCAGTTGGCAATACCTCATGTGTCTTTCCCCCTCAGCATCTCTTCCATCCCAGGTGTTGACCAGTATCAGCTTTGACAGTGCCACATACGTTGTTTCTTTATTGCCATGAAGTTTCTTTGTTGCCAGGGAGTGGTAATGGCAGAGTTCTGCACTGACAACAAGATTTGTTTGGACTCCAATCTGGTAATTTGGAAAACATGGCAATTCAGCCCGGACTGATTTGGATGTTGCCCACTTTGGGTTGGGTCCAAATCTGAATTTTGATTCAGAAGTCCAAATTTTCATGCCTCCCACTGACTATCATTGGAAATTAAAAATAAACAAACAGCTATACCTCCCCCTCCCCTATTTGTCAGGCCTGGATGAAATTTGCAGGTGTAGTAGCCTATTATTATTATTAATAGTTTTTCTCCAAGGAACCCAAGGCAGCTTTCATGATCCTCCTCTGTTTTATACTCACAATAACCCTGTGAAATAGGTTAGGCTGAGAGTCAGTGACTGGCCCAGTGGGCTTCATGGCGGAGTAGGGACTAGAAGCCCTATCTCCTGAGTCTCAGTCCAATACTTTAAATAGAATGGGGGACAAGATGGAACCCTGAGAGACACCTTACGCCATTGGCCAAGACCTCAAACAGGAGTCCCTAAGCACCATCTTCTGAAATCACCCCTCCAGCAAGGTCCAGAGTCACCATAAAATGGTGCCTCCAAGTCCCATCCCATCCAGGCAGTCCAGCAGGATACCGTGGTCAACGGTATTGCAAGCCACTGAGAGGTCCCAAGAACCAATAGGGACACATTCCCCCGTCTCGTCCCTCACATACATCATCCACCACCAAGGCAACCAAAGCAGGCTCTGTCCTGAAACCAGGCCTGAAGCCAGATTGAAATGGATCTAGGTAATCGACCTAATCCACAAAACACCTGAAGCTGAGACGCCATCACTTGCTCCAGCACCTGCTCAATAACAGAATGTTGGAAACTTGCCAGAAGTTATCCAATACCATGGGGTTTAGGGAGGCTTTTAAAAACAACAAAATTCTAACCACCACCTCTTTTAGGCATGATGGCACCACATCCTGTTGTAAAGAGACATTCACCACTACCCTTACCCACTCAGCCAGTCCCCACCCCATCCACTTTTACTCTGGTGTAAAATATTTAATAGTTGGACAGCCAGTATGGTGTAGTGGTTAAAGTGATGGTCTGGGACCGGGGAGACCTGGATTGAAATTCCCCACTCAGCCATGAAGCATACTGAATAACCTTGGGCCAGTCACTATCTCTTAGCCTAATCTGCTTCACAGGGTTGTTGTGAGGATAAAAGGTGGGAGACACCATACATGCGCCTTGGAGTAAAGGCAGGAGATAAATACAATAAAACATAAAATAATGGTGTGCCAGTGGATTTTGTAAGCCAAAAGTTTGGCTAGAAATGGGGAAAAAATAGGCTACATATATATTTAGGAGCCTGATTTGAAAATAAGGACTTGGTATTCTTAGATGACCCCAGAGCAAAAAAGCTGAAATAATTGGTTTGATTAATTTAAGGTGCAATCCTATGCATGTTTTGACAGCTGGGTGGGAAATGCTGGGAGTTGTAGGCTTTTTTCCTGTCTAAACATGCATAGGATTGCTCTCTTGGTGCATAATCTTAGCAGTGTCCCTTTTAACATTGTGTTTTATAAAGTCTAAAGTAATTGGTGTAATGGCAAGAATAAATGTTACATTTCCTGGCTGAGGATGGTTCTGAACTCTAGGCCAGGGGGTGTTGAATCTCAGCCCAAGGGCTGAATTCAATTTCAGAGACACTCTCGGGTGCTGCATTTCAGTGGTGGGCCCAAAGCAAAAGTAGCCAGGCCAAAATATCAGGATCCCAGGGGTGTGGCCATCTGGGGAACCCTGGAGAACTGGATTGGGACCCCAGGTGGCCCAGATTTGACCCGCGGGCCTGAGGTTCAACTCCCCTAGCCTGGAGCTTAGAACCCTCCTCAACCAGGAACCAGGGTTAATGTCTGGCGCCATCTGATATGGCAATATCATACACTGAACTACCATGCCTTGCATGGGATCATTTGTGAATGAGGAGCATTCCAAGAGGAGCCAGGCTCTTGGAATTTGTGGGCCAAGTGATGCAGCATACTTTGGTGTGGCAGTCAAGCCAGCATTGCAGCGGTTTGGTTCATGTGATGCTTGCTATTACACAGCACAGAAGGTGTAGTAGGCAATCTGATAATGTTTCACTGCACGTGACAAATGAAGCACAGGAAGTACAGTACATGCAAATGTCAGATGAACCTCTTGGTTTGCTTGGTTAATTCCTGGATAACCAGATCACATCAGGGTTCTATATTCCTTATTGATTTGGACATGGTAATTATATGGGCAAATCAGACTTCAGCTATAACTCTTTGTGCTTTTGTAAAAATTTGCTGCAATAAAAACATAAGAGCTATGCTAGATCAGACCAAGAGCCCATCTAGTCCATTCTGTTCACACAGTAGCCAACCAGCTGCCCGCAGGAAACCCACAAGCAGGACCTGAGTGCAACAGAACCTTCCCACCCATCTTTCTGAGCAATTGGTGTACATAGGCATACTGCCTCTGATATTGGAGGTAGCATAGCTAGCCATCAGGACTAGTAGTCATTGACAGCCTTATCCACCATGAATTTGTACGAACACCTTTAAAGCCATCCAAATTGGTGGCCATCACTACATCTTGTGGAAGGGAATTCCATAGTTTAACTATGCACTCTATGAAGAAGTACTTCCTTTTATCTGTCTTGAATCTCCCACCAATAAGCTTCATGGGATGACCCCTTTGGGTTCTAGTATTATAAGAGAGGGAGAAAAACGTCTCCTTATCCACTTTCTCCACACCATGCATAATTTGTACACCTGTATCATGTCCCCTCTTACTTCCCCTTTTTCTAAGGTAAACAATCCCCGCTTTGTTGTAACCTTTCCTCATAGGGGAGTTGATCCAGGGCCTCGATCATTTTAGTTGCCCTTTTCTGCCTTTTTTTCCAACTCTACAATATCCTTTTTTAGGTGTGGTGACCAGAACTGTACACAGTGTGTGGTTGCACCATAGAATAGATTATGTGTGGTGTGTTATGAGGGAGAAATTCTGTTGTCACTAAGTCCATGCAAGCGTATATTGAAAGCCATACATTTCACAACCCAGCCGTACTGTATTTTGATGCAAACTACGTGTAGATACATCATGGGGGTGGGATGGGAATGCCTCAACATCTCCTAATTTTGTCTTGTTAGATCAGTAAAATGTGGACTTAAAGCAGAGGCACAAGCAAGTTGCTGTCTCTCATCCTTCGTATCAGAACAATACTTATGCATCTCACGAGGCTGCAGAGAGGATGAATGAGACAAAGATGGCACAGTTTGTTGCACAGTGAAAGTATGGTAACAGTAAATGGCTTAATGGGCAGTGCTGTCCTGCCTATGGAATACCCTCCCTAAAGAGGCTAACCTAGTGTCTATGCTGCAGTCCTTTCAGTGCCAGGCAAAAATATTCATATTCGTCCAGGCATTTTCACACCTTGTAAACTTTTTGTTAAGGGTTTTACTTGCTGTTTTAATGTTTTGTGAGATAATTGATTGTCCACCACCCTGAAATCCTGATAGAATGAAGGGTGGTGTATAAATGTTTTGAATAAACCAACAGGGCTGTGTCCCTACATGCAGATCACGGTAGGGAACTTCCCTAGATGTGAAGAGCGTGTCGTTCTGATGGAGGACTGTGTTAACCTTTGCCTAATGGGAGTGCCAGCAAAACAACCTGCTGAATCCTTTTCTGCCTCCTTTCTACTCCAGCCTCTTCAGTTATTCCCGGCCTTCTAGCCCTTTAAAAGTCCAAGAGTTCTTGGGCCAATTCCTACCCTCCCTGAAGAGAAGAAGCTATCAGAAGAAATAGTGTTCACACCCTCTACCCACCAAAATGCTTTTTCAATTGAAATCTGAAATCATTATTGGGGTTCCTGCTATTGCAAGCTTTGGAACATAGGAAGAGCTCTGGATCAGACCATATTATTTAGGACCCTATTCCAGCAGGAAGCCTGTAAAAAAGGCATAAAGGCACCAGGCCTCCTTCATTATAGGTCTCCAGCATCTGGTATTCATAGATATAATGTAAGTTCAATGTAGCTATCATGGTTAAAAGCCATCAACAGTGCCGCTGTTGCCCCCTATTGCAGCCGCTGCACTTCCCTTACTGTTGCCTCTCCCTCCCTCTCCCCCCACGCTGGCCACGTCTGTCTCCCTCTCCTCCCTGTCACCACTGCCTGTACAGGCAATTCCCAAGGACACCCCTGCATGTCCCACATACCTGGCTTTAATGGAGGATCCCTCAGAGCCAGACATTTGGGCCTGTCCGCCTCTCTGAAGAGCTGTGCTGGCCGCTTTTCTAGGCAACACAACTCTTCAGGGGGCTTGGCTGCCTGCTGCTCAGTCTGAGAGGATTCGCAGAGCAGGTGGCAGTGGCAATGGGGCAGAGAGGGCGGCGGCAAAAGAAAGAGTGGTTGGGTGGACAGGTGGGTGATATGCTGCAGTGGCAATGGTGACAGGTGTTCCTGGGGGGGGGGGAGTGCATAATTTGCCTGAAGTGGAGGATTCACCCAGCCTCATGAGAAGGCCAGCCCTTGCCATTCATAGACTTAACTTTTTTTCCTCTTCAAAAAGATCTGTCACCACACTCTGTGCCTGTGTGAATTCTTACGTTAACGAAGGGTTGTGTGAAAGAGTACTTCCTTCTGTTGGTTTGGAATCTACTGCCTACCAATTTCATTGGATAATCCTTTATTCTTGTATTATGAAAGGAATAAAAATCACACAATGGTGTAAGAGCTAGGAGGCCAGCTGTTCATTTGCTTTATTTGTCAACCAGTTTGTACACATTCTGCTTCAGACATTTTTAATGCATCTGTTACCTTGGTTCACTTTGAGCCATTGTGCAGACATCATAGTGCTGCAAACTCTGACCACAGCCTTGAAAAATATTGCACATACATCTTGGAAGCTGTTAAAATTAATTGCAACACAGGATGCTGAGCCACAGGTCCCCAACATTTTTGGGTCGGTGGGCGCATCTGGAATTTTGAGAGTGTGTTGTCGGCTGCCATGGCATGGCCAGTTACAAAACACTCATTTCCCCGAAGGCAAAGTGATGAGACTAAAAGAAAAGTAACTTGCCTAAGAACCCAAGTACAAAACAGAGGTGGGGTCTTAGCTCCAAAAGACAAAACCACACTTTTGAATTCACAGTTTTCTGCTCCAACAGCCATTTCACAGAAGGCAAAGTGATGAACCCCAGAGACAAGTAATTTGGCCAAGAAACTGCATACAAGGCAGAAGTAAGGTCTGAGCACCAAATGCCAAATAATATATTTCCCCTCACAAAGCACAACAAAATACCTATTTCACAGAGGGCAAACTGTGAATAGAAGAATCATAGAGAAACACATACCACACCCACACAGATCCCAGGCAGAACACACCCACACACCAGGCAAAACAGACACACACAATGCCTGAACAAACACACAAACCACACACACACACAGCCCCAGGACATTTCCTACCATCCCCCAACTTACCTTCTTTGTTTTTTCTGGGCTGGCCAGGTACATTTCAAAATGAAGCACTAAGTTGCAACCAACCACCATTTTTATTTTCTAAGACTGCCTCTGGGACCCACGTATGGCCCAGCATTCTTGGAAATAAAGATGGCGCAGGAAGGCAACACTTCGCTTTGCAGCATGCAAGCTTCCCAGTCAAGGAAATAGTTGTAATTCTTAATTAGAATTAATTTTAATTTAAAAAATCTTAAAAATAAAAAAACAGAATGTTTGGCAGGCTTCTGCCAAACAGACAAGAGAGGTGTCTGTAGGCACATTGATGCCCATGGGCATCATGTTGGCAACCTCAGTGCTTATATATTGAACCCATTAAGTGGTATTATTGAAATACGATCATGCAACTCTTAACTAAGCATTATTTTATATTACAAGGCTATTAATACATTTCAAAAAATGAAAACATAAAGTAGCCTTCACATTTGATATAGATCAAATTATTATTATTATTATTATTATTATTATTATTGATAATTCAGTGCCTTCTGAATGGTCAGAATACATCTCATTAGGGTGTTGCATTGGCCATGCCCTGCTGTTGCTACATATATGTGCTCAGATATAAGGTGCAATAAATGTAATACCACTAATTATAGCTCCTGTTCTGCCTTCCTTTTACACAGGTAACCTCCCATTGGTTGCACTGATAGTTAAACCAGTGAAACTGAGGACAGGATTATCAAGTCATGCAAAACTACCAAGAAATGTGTCAGATGCTCCTATTGAAGGTAATGGGAGTTTCTCATTTCAAGGGTTGTTACAATTTCATACATTTCATTATAATTCCATGGATGTAACTGGGGTTACATAAGATTTATACCAGTCTAAACAACAGAAGACCTATAGCTTTGAATCTTTCATTTAAAGAAATCCTTTAAAAAGCTGTCTTGTTTGATGAATGCCAAATGAAACACCTATCGATAGTTGCAAATGTTACTAAGATGGACACCTCCCATGCAGTAGTTGCTGCGTATGGTGAATTTTAGGTGATATTGTGAAAGCCAACACCACAAGCATTGACTTTTAGCCTGGCACTCTCAGCAGAGCAACTTTTCAAGCACTCACAGTAGTATACTAAAAGTCAATGGTCACAAAGTTCTACACAAGCCATTGACAACTCAGTGTGCACATCCAGTTATGTGCCACAATTATGGGGATGTTGTATTTTTAACTAATTTCTCTACTGTTTAGAATCTCTTTTGCCTTCAGCCCACCATCTTTTGCCTTCACCCACTACTTGAATGTGGCCCCCAAGAGCTTCCTTGAAATTGAATTTGACCCTCAGACTGAAAGAGGTTCAACACTCCTCGGAGGTTTCTCCATGACAACGGAAGGAGAAGCGAATGGAGGATTATCCGGATTTTCCTAGGAATCAGCTTTGGTCCGCTCAGGGCTCCACAAGTGAGTGCATAAGTCGCTTCACGGAACATACTTCCGGGTGGGGGTTGGAGTGAACATCATCTGACTGGCAGGGGATGCTCAGCCAATAACAGAAGCTCTCCTCCCCCACTTCCTCCTTCTATAAAATCCTGGGAGATTTTCTCATGTGACAAAAGCACTTTCCTTCTCTCTCCACCCCCTTGTATTAATTAGTTCCTTACAGTAGGAAGCATTACAGAAATACAGCTGTAGATCCTTCTCCCTCCCTTAAAGCTCCCAATGCTGTGATCAAGCAAAGCTCCACATTAACTACTCTCTTACAGCTAGCCAAATGCTTCAGAGCCTCAGAGACTTAATCCTGTGAATACTTGAAGCACCCTGGCTCCAACCAGCCCTTTTTCTAATCCCAGGTCTCCTTTCCCCTGAAGGTCCTGATGCTGCAAAGGAGTGAAGCTGCAAATTAATTACTCCCCAAAAGAAAGGAAGTAAGCATCAAAGACAAGCCTTATTGAACACAATGGGAATTACTTCTGTGTAGACATACATATGTTTGTGGTGGGAAAGACAGGGACAGGAAAGCAGCCTCCTTTCTAACCCAATGCTGTGCATGATCAAATGTGCAAATTAATTACTTCCCAATGGCAATAAACAAAACAATAGAGAATCGCAGCTTCGAGATAGCATTTTACAGCCTGCAGGGAATTAGTGCTTTAAAATGTGCTATTTCGATTGAGGGGGATCTCTGTAAATTCTGAAGTGCGCATTCAGGGGTCAAGGCTTATTGACCACAATGGGAGTTACTTCTGAGTAGACACTAATTGGTTTCTGCTGGAAAACACGGGAAACACAGGGACAGGAAACACCCCTTGACCGGGGTCATGGTGAAAGGCACACCTCTGGGCAGGGCTAGCATCCTCGAGGTACATACAGAGGTGGGGCACTCAAGAACTATACCACGGAAAACCCAATTTAAGGAAAAGAATCTGACTTAAAGTAGTCTAAAAAAAAATCCGGTTTTTCCATGAATAGTTCCAGGGTGGCTGTGGGATGGCCATGATGTCACGTGCCCCAAACGACCTTAAAATGAAGCCAGCTTGCAGCAAATCCACCATAGAGACAACACCCTTGTTTAAATGAATAGGATTACATTTTATTTAATTCTTTTATAGTTCTCAAATAAACAATAATTCCATGAGAGTTAAAAAAGACACTAGTGCTGCAGTCCTGAGACCAACAAAATTCTATTCAAATCAGTGCAAATGCTGCTTGGCTGGCAAGTATGTCTTCATGCCAGATAACTGAAGAAATGGTCCTCATGGTACCTACTAATCCATCTTTGCCCTGGATATTAGACACAGAAAGTTTCTCATATCATTATGGTATCTAAGTTTTTGGTCAAAGTGACTCATTAGCCTATGCTAATTAGTTTTGTGCGTATAGTTCATAGAATCATAGAATAGTAGGGTTGTTGTTGTTGTTGTTGTTGTTCAGTCGTTCAGTCGTGTCCGACTCTTCGTGACCCCATGGACCATAGCATGCCAGGCCTTCCTGTCCTGCGCTCTCTCCCGGAGCGTGCTCAAGTTCATATTCATTGCATCCGTGATGCTATCTAGCCATCTCATCCTCTGCCGTCCCCTTCTCCTTTTGCCTTCAGTCTTTCCCAGCATCAGGGTCTTTTCCAGGGAGTTTTCTCTTCGCATTAGGTGGCCAAAATATTGGAGCTTCAGCTTCAGTATCTGTCCTTCCAATGAGCACTCAGGGTTGATTTCCTTTAGGATGGACTGATTTGACCTCCTTGCAGTCCAGGGGACTCGTAAGAGTCTTCTCCAGCACCACAGTTCGAAAGCAGCAATTCTTCAGCGCTCAGCCTTCCTTCTAGTCCAGCTCTCACAGCCATACATTACTACTGGGAAAACCATAGCTTTGATTAGACGGACCTTTGTCGGCAAGGTGATGTCTCTGCTTCTGACTATGCTGTCTAGGTTTGCCATAGCTTTCCTCCCAAGGAGCAAGCGTCTTTTAATTTCATGGCTACAGTCACTGTCTGTGGTGATCTTGGAGCCCAAGAAAGTAAAATCTGTCACTGCTTCCATTTCTTCCCCTTCTATATGCCAGGAAGTGATAGGGCCAGATGACATGATCTTAGTTTTTTTAATGTTGAGTTTCAAACCAGCTTTTGCACTCTCCTCTTTCACCCTCAACAAGAGGCTCTTGAGATCCTCTTCGCTTTCTGCCATTAGGGTGGTATCGTCTGCATATCAGAGGTTGTTGATAATTCTCCCGGCAATCTTAATTCCGACCTCTGATTCATCCAACCTGGCATTTCTCATGAATAGTAGGGTTGGAAGGGGCCTATAAGATCATCGAGTCCAACCCCAAGATGTATGTGTGGGAAGGAGCTTCAGATGGTGACTCCTATCTCTGCCCCCTTGGCACATCCCACTCCCATGTAACTGAATTGAAGTTTGCACTGGGATCTATCCCAACACATATCTGTATATACCCTAGTAAATGTAGGTTTCAAATGCACACCTGTTTGGATGGAATGTGAGAATGTCAGCTGCATGAGAAGGCAGGACATGATCCTGAGTTCCCTCTCTGCATGTACGTCTCTGAACACATAGGAAATCTGCACAGGGCTATGGTGTATTTGACAACATATTTTAGGGTGTATTCCTATGAGACCTTTTGTTCTTGGGTGTGAATACCTAAGTAAATTACACAAGCAATATGTCAAATGTGAACTGCACCTGCATATATTATTATCCCCATTCCTCTGTAAAACACACGTACATGAGGCACAATCATAGGAACCCCACCTTAGAGCTGTATCATAATTTTATATACAATTTATATATATATATATATACATATATACATATGTATATATATAAGAAATTGAGAACATCAGGCCAAAGTGCTTCTAAGGGTCTATAAAACTAAAAAAATGCATATGTTGCATTTTCAATGCTGGTTGCTTCTAGTGAAAGTGCTTATTTAACTGCTTTTTGTCCTGCTCTGACCTACCTGGTTTTAATCTACTGTGTAGGTTCCCAGATTTAGCCATTTAGCAGGAAAGAGTTTGTCTTACGTTATCCTGTAATGTAGCAGAGAGTCCAAGAACTGGTACTGTTAACTACAGGATATGAAGTTAAAAACTTGTAACCCATAAGGAGTGTTATTACTATATAATATTTTATATTACAGACAGACCAGGAGTTTGTATTCCAGCAGCAACCACAAGCAGTAATAAATAGCAATGAAACTATAAAAGCAGTAGGACTGCAGGGGCCAGATTCCAGCATTAGCCACAGTGATGTTACATTCAGATAAATACCATCACTGCTATCTTAACAAGGACACATCCTCATTCTGTGTTTATATACATACATTTTCTTTGCCTTTAATAAGAAATGGTTTGATTATATTGTCCTAATTTTTGCAAAATGGGTGTGAACAATGATAGCTCCACATTTAGCATACTTCAGTAGTCTACTCTATAGCCAAGCCAACAGAAGATTAGTAACAAATGTACAGAATGATACCTACTTTCCATTCTGAGACCTGCACAGCCCTCTTCTTCTTTTGTTTTATTCTTTCCACAAAAAGTAAATTAAGGAGGAAAAGGCAGAATAGCTGCATAATGCCTTTTAATTGCTGGTGCTAGGAGCTGTCCTTTTGGAAGCACCCTGTGTTATCAACAGTAGCGAGTGAGCCAGGATACATAAATGTGATGATCAGGACAGCAAGTACTCAGTGTAAAATAAATCAATCAACTCAAAAATTTGGCATATATTTGCACAATTCCACTTCTTCTAGCCATGAAGGGAGATAATGAGCAACGTAGCTCTGCAGATACTGAAAATTCAAACAATTGGGGGGTCTACATTTACCTTACTGAAAGTGTATCTTAGAAAGTTCTGAATGCTCTGCAGCAGGGTTCTCTGGGAAAATGCAGGGTATAAACGAGGGGTGCTGAACCCCAAGGGCTGAATTCAGTTTTGGAGAAGCTCTCAGGGGCTGCATTCCAGTGGTGGGCGGGGCTGAAGGCAAAAGGGGCAGGGCCAAAGACAAAGGGGTGGGGTAAAATACCATACCTCTTTAAGCTCATATGAAATAAAGGGCAGTATTTTTACTAAATGACCCAGAAAAATGGCCAAATCAGCAAATAAAATCAGAAACAAAGCATGTTATGAGGAGGTGGGGGAACTATGAAACATAAAATTTTTGGAAAGGAGTTTTCTTTCAGAATTCAGTCATGCTATTTTAAAATATTGAATACACGCATAAAATGATGTATAGAAATCCTTACATTCCTGTTCAGAAGTTTTATCTCTGCTAAAAGAAGTTACCCTAAACTATCCAGCAGCATTGGAAGTGTGAAATACACGAAGGGTACAATCCCATGGCTTGTGCCCCCCCCCTTAGAAGGATATCGGAGGCTTCTGAGTAGCCAGTGCTGGGATGGACTGCCGCCAGCAGGGCAGGAGGAGCAGCAGAGTCAATTTTCGCCTCTGTCCTCCTTTTGCTAAGTTTCCCGAGGCTCGCTGCTGGGGGCAGGGCCAGGACCGTAGAGGCCATAGGAGCTTTCGTATTCTAGCCTCTCCTCTCCCCTCCCCACTCACCAGAACAGTCCCTTCCTGACCTCTCTGAGGTCCTCTTTGAGGCCGCTTTTGCAACCTTGGAAAGCAAGCACCACAGTTAAACTATGGAATTCGCTACCACAACATGTAGTGATAGCCACCCATTTGGATGGCTTTAAAAGGGGGTTAGATAAATTCCTGGAGGAGAAGGTGGTCAATGGCTAGTAGTCCTGATGGCTATGTGCTACCTCCAGTATCAGAGGCAATATGCCTATTTACACCAGTTGCTTGGGAACATGGGCAGGACGGTGCTGTTGCACTCGTGTCTTGCTTGTAGGTTTCCCAGGGGCAGCTGGTTGGTCACTGTGTTGGACTAGATGGACCCTTGGTCTGATCCAGCATAGCTGTTATGTTCATAGTTCTTTCCACGGTGGCTGTGTGCAGGAGGGGGAGTGGGGAGGGACTGGATTTTAGAATTCTCCGCCTGAGGTCATAATAGTATCTTAAAAATCCTGTGTTTCCTGGGATGCTTTCCAGAGACCATAGGGTTGCTCTCTAGATACATTTTATGGGTACCTTTTTGATTTTAGAAAAGACTTGACTTTAATGGGTTTGTGACCGCATAATAAAATGAACTAAACTGACATGTGTGTGCATGGGTTTGCGTGTATGAGAGCAGTGTTTTTTAATTGTTTATATTTGCTCTGAATTTAGTGCTTGTTCATAAAGTTTGAAAATATATTGGGGTGAATCCAATGTTAGTCTAACATAGGCCCCGTTCTTTTCAATAGGTCTACTCTAAGTAGGACTAACACTGGCCACAACCTATTGTAAACCAAAATCAACTCAAAATGCTTGCTCCAAAAGTTAAGATGAGCAGAGCATCCTCTTCTATGATGGGAATTGCCTATGCACATGGGGTTCCCCCCTCCCCGCCATATTCATTGAAGAGAAGCTCCTATGTAAAGCCAAGCTATGAGGCTTCCTTGGTGTTCATGGATCACAGCCCAACAGTGACCAGGGAAAATAATATCCTTGCCCAAGAATGATCTGGAGATAATTAAAAGCAGTAACTGTTGGCTGTTTTATTCTGTTCATATGGAATAGTGGCCCAATAACTCAGGGCAGAAGATGCCCTTTCTCAATAAATATTATGGTGATAAATCAGCATGTGCAAACATGATTTCATATTGAATTCACATGTGAAAGCTAACAAACCCAGATGAATTTTATGAATGCCTGAAAATGTATGTACAAATGTATGTACGTGGGTAAGGATGTATGAAAGTCACTTACCTTTTCGAACGGGGTGATTCGCGGTGGGGGAAGGCGCTCCGTCCCTCCCCCCAAAATTCTGGCCGGGGGAGGAGACGCTCCGTCCCTCCCCCCCGAAATTCTGGCCGGGGGGGAGGCGCTCCGTCCCTCCCCCCCCGAATCCTGGCCGGCCGGGTCTGCAAATGGCGGCGTCCATAGCCGCCGCCGTTTGCGTCCCTGCAGTCAGCCATGATAGGCTACGTAAATGTTTACGTAGCCTATCACAGCTAATTTAAAAGAAAAAAATGCGCGTATGCAAATGGCGGTGCTTGTGTTCCTTATTTTGACATGTCTTAGTCTACGTAAACATTTACGTAGACTAAGACGGCAAAAATAAGGGGAACGCAAATAGCGTAGCGTCTACGCTATTTGCGTCCCCCTTTTTTTCGCTGTCTTAGTCTATGTAAATGTTTACGTATACTAAGACGTGTCAAAATAAGGAACGCAAATGGTGGCGCCCATGGGCACCACCATTTGCGTACGCACGTTTTTTTTCTTTTAAAACAGCCGTGATAGGCTACGTAAACATTTACGTAGCCTATCATGGTATTTTTTAAAAATCTAGCCATGGTAGGCTATGTAAATCTTTACATAGCCTATCACTTTTTCTTTTTTTTTTTACTGGAAATGGCGGCAGCGGCGGCAGCCGGTTGGAAGACCTGCCGCACCGCCGCTGGAGCCGCTGCCACCAGGAAGATTCGCCCAAGGTAAGTCCCGTCCCTGAGGGGGGGCGGGGGGGCAGACAGTTTCGCCACCGATTTTGGGGGCCCGAATGCGCTGGCATTCAGCCTCCCCGAGATTCGTGGCGAAATTCTCTGACATCCCTACGTGGGTGTATGTATGTCTCCCTTCTTTTCAGACATACACTAGTGATGCTAGCAATCAGATACTGAAACTGAAGCTCAAATATTTTGGCCACCTAATGCGAAGAGAAAACTCTCTGGAAAAGACCCTGATGCTGGGAAAGATTGAAGGCAAAAGGAGAAGGGGACGGCAGAAGATGAGATAGCATCACGGATGCAATGAATATGAACTTGCTCACACTCCAGGAGAGAGCGGAGGACAGGAAGGCCTGGTGTGCTATGGTCCATGGGGTCACGAAGAGTCGGACACGACTTAAAGACTGAACAAGAACAACACTTAGTGGTGTATTTTTTTTCTTTTTCAAAAATTTTATTTAAAAACAAAACAAAATCAGCATAGGATCCATGACACCATAAGATAGCAACCACAAAAACATAAGTAGTAATTTAAAAACAAACAACAACAAAACAACCCCAAAACAATCATAAGTCAACTTTTTTTTTGTTCTGTGTAGTTTCCACTACACATTCGCTTCACAGAACATACTTCTGGGGGAGGGGGGTTGGAATGAATGTCATCTGACTAGCAGGGGCTGCTCAACCAATAAGAGAGGCTTCCCCTACCCCCCATCCAGGCTCTCCCCCTCTTTCTAATTTGATAAAATCACTCTCCTTCTCTCCCCACTCCTGCATTACTTACTCCCTTAAAGCGACCATCATTACAAGAACAGAGTGTTCTCTCTTCCTTGAACCTGCAGAAGCTCGAACAATTTCCTTCTCCCCCCCCACATTACTTACTTCTATAAAGCAACAATGAACACAGAATTCTCCCTGCCATGTTGCAATCAACTGAAGTTTCGAAGCTTCAACATGAAGGCTCCTAAACGTGTTATTTCAATTCTTGGAAATCTCAGTAACTTTGAGAGTGCGCATTTCAGAAACAAGCCTCGTTTACCACAATGGGTGTTGCCTCTGAGTAGACACACTTATATTTGTGCTGGGAAAGGCAGGGATGAGAAACAAAGGGATGGGAAACAAGCCCCTTTTCTAACCCAATGCAGTGCAGGATCGGATGATTGAAGGTGGAAGTAGTTACTTCTGAATGGCAATAAACCAAACAATGGAGAATTGCAGCTTTGAGAAAGCACCTTACAAACTTAAGGGAATTAGTGCTTTAAAATGTGCCATTTCAGTTGGGATCTCTGTAAATTCTGATGTGCGCATTCAGAGGTCAAGCCTCATTGTTACTTTTGAGTAGGCACTAACTGGTTTGTGCTGGGAAGCACAGGGACGGGAAACACCCCTTGACAAGGGTCACAGTGAAAAGCACACCCCTGGGTAGGACTAGCATACCCCAGTTAAATGCGGGGGCACACAACAACTATACCGGGGAGAATGTGACTGAAGGAAAAGAATCGTACTTTAAGCAGTCTCAGCAAATCCAGTTTTTCCATGATAAGCTCCGGGGTGGCTGCTGGATGGCCATGACATCATGTATCCCTAACAACCTCCAAATGAAGCCAGCTCGGACTAAATCAGTCATGGAGACACCCTTAAGCTGCACCAGCCAGGGCAGAAGGGGGGGTTGCTTTCCTCCTTTCCCCCTTTTTGTCCTTGATCATCCTGTTCATTTTTCCCTCCCATTGGTTTCAGCTATTCTGGCACCTTTGCCAGGGTAGGGAGAATGGTGTTGGGGGAATGGTTGATCCAGACTCTCACCCGTTCTACCTGGAGATGCCCCCTTTTACCACCTACTGCCTTCAGAGCAGTATTAATTCTTCCACAGTATTAGCTATCCCACCCAATGCAGCTGTTAAATGCACAAGAGCCTGGTAGGAAAAAAGATGGCAGTCACAGATACCATATCAGAAATGCCTTGAGAACCTGAAGGCCTTTAACCACATGAGCCTGTCCGAAGCCAATGAAAGTGCCCTTCAAGGCCCTCCCACCATCTGACTCAGAGGAGAAGTCCTTGCCAGAACCTCCATCTCTCCAGTCTCACAGAAGTCTAGGACACAAAACTAGATAAGAGCCTTTTTAAAAATCCAGTCAATTCCTCCGGGGGAGGAGGGGAGAGCTAACTACACTACAGATCTTGTCAGCCTACATAAGGCTTCAGTTGGCTTTAGCTCCCTGCTGAGACAACATCCTCATTTAGTTGTCCAAGTAGGAGAGAACCTGAACCAGCAAGGTTCACTTGGAATTATCATTTGCCCTCAGCATAAGAGGGCATCTGCCTTGACTTTGCCTGCCCGTGTGGTTTGGCCCAGAGTGAAAGAAGAAATATCTAACAATAAAGTTTTTATAATTTGAATGGGTTTATCACAGATCCATGCTGTAGGAAGAGTTTCAAAAATAGCTAGCTAACCATAAATATTTACACATGAAGAACAATATATGGTTATTTTTTCATGCATAAGGATATGCAAAAGTGTGTAGTAGTGACACTATAGGTATCTGAAATTTGAGAAGGGAATTATCCTGTAAGGCTGGTTTTTCATCCTAGTCAGGGTGTGGCGGTATCACTTTAATAAGTAAACTAAATAATTACTTATTTACAGATTCAGCAAACAGGGAAATCACACTGACTTTTGAAATATATCAGTGTAAGGGAGTGGAGACTAAAGTGCTGGATCTGGAGTTGAGAGACGAGCTTCAGATCATGGCTTGTATCTGTAGCTCATTTGAGTGGCCTTGGACTAGTCAGTACCTTTCACCCTAATAAGTCTCAGAGGTGTATGGAAAAATAAATGAGAATTGTAAAGTGCTTTGCATGCTGAAAAGTGCCACTTCAGTGTTATATAATAATATCATTTCTCTGGTCTAAAAACACCATTGAAACTGTTTGGTTGGTTAGTGGGATCTTTGATACTATTATCATACTGTGTATTTGCATTGTTCAGAAAGTTTATATTGTTGTTGTTATTCCCATCACCACCATCTGCACCACATCCAGAGGCCCCCAAAGTGGCAATGATAATATATATATTTTTTAAATGCATTCAAAAGGAAAAACATAAACACCATATAAAGTGACTCTAATTATATCTAATAGGTCAGTTCCCAATGTATCATCACAATCTGGCATGACCAAAAGAAACAGAAATGAAGATGTAGATAGGAACAGGCTTCATTCACAAAGGCTGGACTCACTAGGTGCAGTGCCAGTGTTCCGAGTGTACCCCTTTCTTTTCTCCCATATAAGTGAATGGTTGCCATTTATTCCTCTGGGGAAAAGTAAAGTGCTGCACTTTAGGGACACCATTGCAACTCACCCTCAAACTAGGGAGCCCAGCACTTCTGGGCAGGCATCTTATGGAGAGTGCAATAAATCCCTTGAGATATACTGACATCCCCTCTACACATACTCCACCTGTCATAATGACAGGCAGTTTGGTAGTAATCATATACAGAGATTAATATTTGGTGTTAGTGTATGGATTAAATTAGCGCAATCAGCTCTCTTCTCCCATGGTAGCAGTGTGGTTCCTATAGTACAGTTGGGGCCCCTAACACCCCAACTGTAAACAGCTTAACCCCTATCCAGACATCCAAGTGTGTGGTGGCACTTGGAGAGCGTAGTAGCACTTGTACTGGTGATGCCCAATAGGAGAGTGGGCTTCCCATTCATTTTAAAGGGGAACTTGCATCTCATTGCATAAGAAGTTTCCAGTGGACTGTGCCATATGGATGTTGTCAGGCAATTGGGGATATCTTGCATATAGGGGTAGAAACAAGTGCATAATCATAGTCTGTGGCAGGGGCATAGTTACCGAGGGCCCATCTGGGCATGGACCCCAGATCTTTTTGAGCTGTCCTAATTGCCTTTTTTTTTACATTTTCCCATTGACTTGCATTGGAAAACAAAAGCGGCCATAACTTTTTTAGTTTGTATGAAATTTGGAGGCTTGATAGCCCCCAAGGAACTGATTGAATCTGCTAAATTTCAGGCAGTTAGGTCCAGTGACCTTTGTGCTAGTCACAGGTAGAATTTGCTATTTTCAAGAAAATCTGTCAAAGCAAAGAGCTATATTTTTTTGTGCTTCCACATAAATTCATGGAATTTGGGGACCTAGCAGGCCCTATGGAGCTGACTGAGCCTGCCAAATTTCAGACAGTTAGATCCAGTGGCTTTTGTGCTAGCCATGCATAAAGTTTCCTTTTCTCAAAGTCTAAAACAAAAAGTAAAAACTGTCAAATCACCCAGGGGATTAGAGATCCTAAGCAGAAGGTGTTTAAGGTGACCATTAGGAGGTCACTATCCCTAATCTCTGGTGTAGAGGTATTTTGAAGTGCCAAAAACTTATCTTCCCCTACTTTTATTTTCTGCTCTTACATGCCCAGTGTTGGGAGCTTACCTGCAATGAAATTTTGAAGAGGGAGAAGGAAGGGAAGAAAGAGCTCCATGTGAAATACTGGTATTTCACAGAGCATCTGATTTTACTGCCCCAAACTGGAACCTTTGGATTCTGCAGAAGTTTAGTAGCTTCAGTACAGCAAAGGATCCAATCAGCCTCCACAAACTTCTTTCTCCTCCCCCACTTTAATTTCTCCTAAATAGCTGTAGGACTCAAATAATTCCAAAGGGAGGGTTAGGACTATGTAGCGTCATGATTGAGAAACTGCTGTGGCTCTTAAATAGGTTCTACAGTTTTAAAAAAGCTAGAAAAAGCCCTCAGCCACCTCACCTCATAAAGTTCATTTCGGTACATGCAGTCCTTACAAACCCTCCACAGCCTCCTAAATTCCTCTGACGTACTACCTCTCTGAAAGGAGCCAATTGGCTTAGGGAATTCTCTCTGCCCCCCACCCCCACATTTCCAGTCACCATTTGTCTTCTCCCCTCCCCTCCCCTCCCCTCTCTTGTTCTTTCTTTCTCTTCTTCATTCCACCCAGAGCATATCTTGGGGAATTCTTAAAGAGAATTCTCTTCAGTGGGCAAGAGAAGTTCTGACTTGTATTCAACCTTATACAAACAGGGTAGGTTTTTCTCCTTCTCACTCAAGCCTTTGAGAAAAGTGGGTTCACATGGTTGTAGAGAAACAAATTTGGGGCTTTTTCGTTTGTCAGTTATCCAGCAATAGGAAGGGCTGTAGCTCAGTGGTAGAGCACATGCTTGGCATGCAGAAGGCCCCAGGTTCAATCCCCGGCATCTCCAGGTAGGGCTAGGAAATAATCCTGCCTGAAACACTGGAGAGCTGCTGCTGCTAGTCAGTGTCAACAATACTGGGCTAGATGGTCCCAGGGTCTGACTCAGTACAAGGCAGCTTCCTATGTTCCTCTGAACAGAAAGCTTTAATAAAAATAGGAGTTTTTGGTTTGTTTTTTAAGGGGAGGGGAGATAAATATTGCTAATTTATGCAATCCTTTGCATGCCTACTGAGAAGTCCCATTATGTTTAATGAGGCTTATCCTCAGGAAAGTGTACATAGGATTCCAGCACAAGTTATTTTGCAGGGAGGTTTGCACCTTGATATTCTGCATGTTTACTCAGAAATAAGTCCTGAGTTGTGAGCATGGTGCTGCAGGCTTAATACAGTGCCTACCCAGTTCTGTCTAATGAATTGACTACCCTTTCAGCTCAGTCCTATGCATGTTTTGTCATTTGTGGGTTTGGGTTTGTTTTTGCATGAACTCTTCTTTATTCCACCCAGAGCATATCTTGGGGAATTCTTAAAGGGAATTCTCTTTGGTGGGCAAGAAATGTTCTGACTTGTATTTGAGTCAGACTTGATTTCAGTGGTGAGGGAAAGGCACTTAGTGCATGCTCCAAGTTTCTCCATAACTTAGCCCTAGTTTTGAAAACAGACTAGCTGGCTGAATCCTGGTGAAGTCTTGGCACAAATGAAGTTATGGGGAGGAAGATACAGTGAGAGCTTGTGCATAACAAGTAGGAGGTAGAGAGGAGTTGCACAAAACAAGACATCTGTTTTGACGAAGAGTTGCTGGAGGATGGTAGGATGAGGAGGGATGGTTGCATGGAGGGGAACAGAATTGGTAGGAGGAGAATACAAGTGCTCAGTGGTGAAAGAACAACATTCTGCACATGCTCAGAGGCACTCTCTATTTAAGAACATAAGAAGAGCCGTGCTGCATCAGACCAAGGTCTATCTAGTCCAGCATTCTGTTCACACAGTGGCCAACCAAATGCCCATATGAATCCCACAAGCAGGACATGAGTGCAATAGCACCTTCCCACCCATGTTACCCTGCTGCTAACATTGGTGAAATGTAAATAAATTCTAGTAATTCTAAATTAGAATGCATGTATATCCTTCAGAAACTTTGCAGGTTTCTTGCCTGGGGGACACCTCTAATGACTTGTGCATTTTCTTACAAATTTACCCAAAAACTATTGGGGAAGGGGTGAATGGAAGGGAAATCAAATCACTCCCTCCCCCAAACTGGAGAACTCCCCTTCCACATGAACTGCTGCACCTATCCTTCTGAAACTTTGCTGGTTTCTTACTTAGGGACAACTGTAGGCTGTGTGTAATTTTCAGAACAATGGTCCACAAGGAATATAGGGAGGCAAGTATGTCTTCTTTTGGAGACCTCAAAATGTCAAGGCCACCCTTGCACAAAAACCCTTGTGGCTATCATTCTGAAATTTGGCAGACATGATCTCCTCTGATGGGACAATGAATCCTGAAATTTTTATCCAGTTCTTTTAAGGAATAAAAAACATTATTGGCAGTTCCCTTCAAAAATATAAACCCTGCACCTATTTTTCTGACATTGGGCAGGTGTAATCCCCTTCTAGGGGGCTACTATGCCTGAAATTATCCAGTTCTGACCAAGAGAAAAAAGTTACAGGTTTTTTTCCCCAATTTCCCATGGTAGTCAACAGGAAGCATAAAGACTCATTTTTCCAAACCTTGACTCAGGTTTGGTGCTGAGCTGAAGTGGTCCAACTACAAATTGGCAGAAGCAGGATGTTTTCCAAAATGCTGAATCAGGGTCTGAGTTGAATGGGGGTGGGGGAGTCAGTGCAAATTTCTTATGTATGCATGTACATATGTAATCTATACACACATGCAAGCACACTGCATGCACGCACCACACACTCACACACATATATTAGATGTGCACTGAGACTCTCTGTGTGTGTGTGTGTGTGTGTGTGTGTGTGTATGTGCAAATTTGTGTTATGGGCCTGTGCCCTGGATCTTTTAAGACCCTAGCAGTGCCCCTGGTCTGTCACATATGCATGTCCTTTGGTTTTTCAAAAACAAATTGTGGATATTTTCAGTCTTTTGTTGGGTATTAACCTCCAAGTTAGGCTGTTTTAGTGGCCTGTTATAGGGTTGTTTCCCCCTCAAACTAGCCATGCCACCAGGTTCAGACGACATGACAAACTGCGCCTGGGTGGGTAATTAGGCAGATGGTGCCCGGCATGTGCTGGGCACCCACCGTGACTTAAATAAGCCATGGTGATCATGCGAACCAGGTGAGAGCATGTGGTGATGCCACAAATCTGGAAAGCTCTCGCAACTGAAATTTGACAGGTTCCCTCTTTGTGCATCCTTCACCAGACATTGAAGATGCTTCTATTTCAATGGATTTTTAATGCGTAACACCTGATTTTATTGCTGCCAGTATGAACATATAACATCTTTTACTCATCCTGCTGTTAGGTTTTTATTTTTTATATTGTTTTTAAGTGTAGGTTGTAATATATATATATTTGGTATTGCTTTTAGAAATTGTTTGTTGTACTTGAATTTTATTTATATTATATGGTATTATTATTACTTCTTGGTGTACTTGTAGTAGAAGAGCACGCTATATTGTTGTTGTTGTTGTTGTTGTTATTGAAAAATACACTACTAATTTTCAGAGAGGGTAAGTGTGCTGAATATTTACAAACTCCACCTGCTTCTATTGCTTTCCTCTGCTTGCTTTCTTAATTTTAAGTGACATAGTTTTGAATTTTTAATACCTAGATGCCATGGGTGTGATTATCATATAGGTTGGGTTTGACTGATATAATTTAGAACTTCTCAGTGGTGATTATTGGGAGAAGCAATTTAAAAACCTTCTAGACAGGAATGCACATTAAAACAGTATAAATACTGTAAATATTCATTTCATTACAGATCAACAGCTGAATGATCAAAATACATTGTGAGAAAGTGAATGGGGCTCGCAATCACAATGTCCTTTGGCAACACATACCTTAATTTGCAAAGATTTAAGTCTATGTGTAGCTTTACTAGACTACATAGATATAAGCACTGAATATGCTTGCAAAATAAAAGTGCAAGAATTAAGACTTAGAACCTTGTTTTTAAATCTGTGCTGTCAGTAGATGCATCAATGACTACCTAATAAAGCTTCAGTTGGCACTGTCTTTTGACAGGTGGAGACTGGGCTTGATTTTCTGAAGTATATTAAGGGAGCATCTGGGGGGACATGGATTGTTCAGTCCTAGACAGGGCTTGGAGCTCGGATCCAGGAAACTGCGCTCCCTGCCCCTGCCCCTCTGCCTCATAGCCGGTCTGGAGAGAACTGCACCGGCTAACTTTTTGTGCTCACAAAACAAAGCATGGTGATGGGGAAAAGGGGGGGGGGGTTCTAGGGGCAGGGAGGGGAGGATGTGGGGCTACGAGGTATCCCCAGCCATCCCCAGCCTCCTTCCCTCCCCCTCCCCGAAGCCTCTGCTAGATGGGCAAAATGTCTGTCTAGCTAAACTGCAGAGCAGAAGGCATGACGTGCATCCTGCTCTGCGCTGGATACACATAAGCCTTCAAGTTCAGAGGCTTACAAGTACTCAGGGTACATCCCATAGGACTGTGCCCTAATTTATTGATAAGGATATTTATTTTGCTCTACCCCAAGAATGGAATCCCCTTCATGGATCACTGCCTTGTTGTGGCGAAAGGGCTTGGGTAACTCAGTGAAGCCATAAGCTATGCCGTGCAGGGCCACCCAAGACGGACAGGTCATGGCAGGGAGTTCTGACAAAATGTGGTCCACTGGAGAAGGAAATGGCAACCCACTCCAGTATTCTTGCCAAGAAAACCCCATGGAACGTATCACAAGGCTAAAAGAGATGACGGCGGAAGATGAGCCCCTCAGGTCAGAAGGTGTCCAATATGCTACTGGGGAAGAGCAGAGGGTATTTCCAAGTAGCTCCAGAAAGAGTGAAGCGGCTGGGCCAAACCCGAAAGGACACTCAGCTGTGGATGTGTCTGGTGGTGAAAAGAAAATCCGATGCTGTAAAGAACAATATTGTTTAGGAACCTGGAATGTCAGATCAATGAATCAAGGTAAGCTGGAGGTGGTCAAACATGAGATGGCAAGATTGAACATCGACATCTTGGGAGTCAGCGAACTAAAATGGACAGGCATGGGCGAATTTAATTCAGGTGACCATCTACTACTGTGGGCAAGAATCCCTTAGAAGAAATGGAGTAGCACTCATAGTCAACAAAAGGGTGGGAAAAGCAGTACTGGGGTACAATCTCAAAAACGATAGAATGGTCTCAGTACGAATCCAAGGCAAACCATTCAACATCACAGTAATTCAAGTCTATGCCCCAACCACTGATGCCGAAGAAGCTGAAGTTGATCAGTTCTATGAAGACCTACAACACCTTCTAGAACTAACACCAAAAAAAGATGTCCTCTTCATCATAGGGGATTGGAATGCTAAAGTAGGAAGTCAAGAAATCACCGGGATAACAGGCAGGCATGGCCTTGGTGTACAAAATGAAGCAGGACAAAAGCTAATAGAGTTTTGCCAAGAGAACACGCTGATCATAGCAAACACTCTTTTCCAACAGCACAAGAGACTACACATGGACATCACCAGATGGTCAATATCGAAATCAGATTGATTATGTCCTTTGCAGCCAAAGATGGAGAAGCTCTATACAGTCAGTAAAAACAAGACCTGGAGCTGACTGTGGCTCAGATCATGAGCTTCTTGTTGCAAAATTTCGGCTTAAATTGAAGAACATAGGGAAAACCACTAAACCATTCAGGTATGACCTAAATCATATCCCTGATGAATATACAGTGGAGGTGAGGAATAAATTTCAGGGATTAGACCTGATAGACAGAGTGCCTGAGGAACTATGGACAGAGGTCCGTAACATTGTTCAGGAGGCAGCAACTCAATCCATCCCAAAGAAAAAGAACTGCAAGAAAGCCAAGTGGCTGTCTGATGAGGCTTTGCAAGTAGCTGAGGAAAGAAGGGAAGCGAAAAGCAAGGGAGAAAGGGGAAGATATATCCAACTGAATGCAGAGTTCCAGAGAATAGCAAGGAGAGACAAGAAGGCCTTCTTAAATGAACAATGCAAAGAAATCGAGGAAAACAACAGAATGGGAAAGACTAGAGATCTCTTCAAGAAAATCGGAGATCTCAAGGGAACGTTTTGTGCAAAGACGGGCATGATAAAGGACAAAGAAGGCAGGGACCTAACAGAAGCAGATGAGATTAAGAAGAGGTGGCAAGAATACACAGAAGAATTATACAGGAAAGATCTGAATGTCCCTGATAGCCATGATAGTGCGGTCACTGAATTTGAGCCGGACATCATCCTAGAGAGTGAAGTCAAGTGGGCCTTAGGAAGCATTAGTAACAACAAAGCTAGTGGAGATGACAGTATTCCAGCTGAGCTATCTAAAATCCTAAAAGATGATGCTTTTAAAGTGCTGCATTCAATATGCCAACAAATTTGGAACACTCAGCAGTGGCCACAAGACTGGAAAAGGTCAGTTTACATTCCAGTTCCAAAGAAGGGCAACGCCAAAGAGTGTTCAGACTACCGCACAATTGCACTTATTTCACATGCCAGCAAGGTGATGCTCAAAATCCTACAAGCTAGGCTTCAGCAGTATGCGAACCGAGAACTACCGGAAGTACAAGCGGGGTTTCGAAGAGGCAGAGGAACTAGAGATCAAATCGCCAACATTCGCTGGATCATGGAGAAAGCAAGAGAATTCCAGAAAAATGTCTATTTCTGCTTCATTGACTATGCTAAAGCCTTTGATTGTGTGGATCACAACAAACTGTGGCAAATTCTTAAAGTGATGGGAGTACCAGACCACCTTACCTGTCTCCTGAGAAACCTGTACGAGGGTCAAGAAGCAACAGTAAGAACCAGACATGGAACAACCGAGTGGTTCAAAATTGGGAAAGGAGTATGACAAGGCTGCATATTGTCACCCTGCTTATTTAACTTATATGCAGAGTACATCATGAGAAACGCCGGGTTGGATGAATCACAGGTCGGAATTAAGACTGCCGGGAGAATTATCAACAACCTCTGATATGCAGACGATACCACCCTAATGGCAGAAAGCAAAGAGGATCTAAAGAGCCTCTTGTTGAGGGTGAAAGAGGAGAGTGCAAAAGCTGGTTTGAAACTCAACATTAAAAAAACTAAGATCATGGCATCTGGCCCCATCACTTCCTGGCATATAGAAGGGGAAGAAATGGAAGCAGTGACAGATTTTACTTTCTTGGGCTCCAGGATCATCGCAGACGGTGACTGTAGCCATGAAATTAAAAGACGCTTGCTCCTTGGGAGGAAAGCTATGGCAAACCTAGACAGCATAGTCAGAAGCAGAGACATCACCTTGCCGACAAAGGTCCGTCTAATCAAAGCTATGGTTTTCCCAGTAGTAATGTATGGCTGTGAGAGCTGGACTAGAAGGAAGGCTGAGCGCCGAAGAATTGATGCTTTCAAACTGTGGTGCTGGAGAAGACTCTTACGAGTCCCCTGGACTGCAAGGAGGTCAAATAAGTCAATCCTAAAGGAAATCAACCCTGACTGCTCATTGGAAGGACAGATACTGAAGCTGAAGCTCAAATATTTTGGCCACCTAATGTGAAGAGAAAAGTCACTGGAAAAGACCCTGATGCTGGGAAAGACTGAAGGCAAAAGGAGAAGGGGACGGCAGAGGATGAGATGGCTAGATAGCATCACCGATGCAATAAATATGAACTTGAGCACACTCCGGGAGAGAGCGCAGGACAGGAAGGCCTGGCGTGCTATGGTCCATGGGGTCACGAAGAGTCGGACACGACTGAACGACTGAACAACAACAATGAATGGAGTAAGAACCACAATGTATTGAAAAGTACACATATAAATAAGACACAAAGATGAACATCACAAAGCCTTCCGATTTTTTTTTAAGCCCATATTTTCTCCATCCCTGAGTGCCAATTTCATTTTGGCCATTAAAAAACAGACCAAATACAGTTTGGGAAGTGACTAACCGCTAGTATTAGACAGAATCCAGAGCAAGTTAGGGATGCTTGCCCTATTGAAATATAAAACAACAAAGTCTGTTGTGGCACCTTAAATCTAACAAATGTATTAAGGCAGAAGCTTTTGTGGGTTATAGTCTACTTCATCAGATGAAGTGTTATTGAGAGTTTCAGGTACATGTTCAGGTACACATAGTTGAGGTAAGAAGGAACTGTAAACAGTGAAGTCAGAGGCAAATTAAATGCAGAAAGTACTAATAGTGACAACCACGTTATTTACAGTGGCCATCCACAAAACAGTTGCTGCGGATAATATGAACATCCTGGCACTAGTTAAGCCATTAACACATGTAGTGTGATTTTTAAAATGCTTTATCCTGATTCAAGCTGAAATTGAGAAAGAAGTTATCTCTGGTACCACCTCACCCACCTTACACTTGCCCTGGTTAGGAACCTCTACATTAATCTTCCTTAGAAACGAGGTCCAAGACACAAAGTCTTGGTGATCGTTCAATGTGGTGCTAATTTTTTATTTTCAGGTGTACACAAAAAATGTCTTAGGCGTCACATCTGAGAAACGTAATGTGTAAAGCAGCCCATGGACTTTTCACAGTTACTTCACCTCTAGTTTCTTAAGAGTGGTGAAAGTGGGCACTGCTGTAATGTACCTTTACAGCTTTTAAAAAAATATTAATTTCATTTTAATTTTTCATGTACATATATAACAAATTCTAAACCCTGGAATTCATCTTTTTTTCTTTTGTATCTTCTGACTTGGTATTTTAGTGTTTGTTAAATTGTTTCAATTGTATTTTTAACTGTAATTTGATGTATTTTATCTAGGGGCCATCTATACAGCCAATTTAATGCGTTGGTAGAGCTCACTGCGGTTGTTTGCGACAGATGATGCTTGTCGCCAATCTGCCACCATCCTGCAGTATCCATCCCGAAAATGCGCATTTTTGGAAAGTCCTTTTACTCTGTCGTTTTTTTAAAAATGTGGTTCTGGAGCAGTGCCACAGCAGTGTGCTCCGTCCCCATGCATTATATCCTAGGTGTGCCTCTGTGATCTGGCTGTGACCTGGCAGTGAGGTGGTCAAGGGATGGGGCTTCTCCTGCCCTCGCATCCTTCTTTTCCCCCATTTGTAGTAGGACTGCTTTCACAATAAGTAGCCTCCTTTTCCCATTCATAATAGCAGTAGCGCTGTTTCATTCACAGTAGTGGACTAACTCTTTTCTATGTAGTGTACAATAAACAATACACAGAACTGAAGGAGAAAGGGCAGCCAGCAGCAAGAGCCTGGAGCCCTGGTATTTCGCGTTGTGTTACTATGATACACCCACAACTTCACAGTGGCACAATACACCTACAACTAAGGAATACCCAGAAGGGAAGGAGAAAGGGCAGCCAGTACAGCAAGGGAGCATGGACAGGGCTGAGAACAAACCTCCCCAATCATGGAATTGTGCTGGGTTGCTCCTTCAGAGTAATGCAGCAGTTTGCTTTTCCCCTTCACAGATAGCAGCCGCTGATTCATTCATGTCTCCCCTTCAGAATAGTCCCCTGCGTGTGTGATTTTCCTGTGTGTTTGTGGGGAGGAGGAGGAGGCAGCTTAGTTCAGGTTGGGGAAGCAGAGGCAGCAGCAGCTGCTGACTCCAGAGCGCAAGCAGAGGGAGGCAATTCCAGCCCTTTTCCTCCGTGCAGGATCTAGGCACCTCCTGTCTGCTCACCTGTCAGTCTGTCCCCGGGCTTCAATATTGTTCGTTCACAGTCAGTGGATGTGAGGGACAGAAGTGTAGGGTAAACTGTCCAACATTGCTTGTCTCTTCCATTAAACTTCCCTGAGCAGTGGAGCATGGAGCAGGGTGGGGAGCAAGCCTCTCTCACTGGCTGAGCAGCATCTATGGGGTTGATGGCATTCACTTCTACTAGTGGAACTCCGCCCATCCAAGTATCCCACAGTATCATTCCACTACTGCAGGTGACGTTGCTCTAGCTGAAAGTAGGTTTCGTAAATACGTGCAAGGGGAGAATCCAACTAAATTAATGCTTGCACAACCACTTGGTCAACTGCTCCACTAATACATTTTGGTACCACTCACATAAGATCTGCCAGCATGTCTTGGTACCACTTAGAATCATAGAATCATAGAATAGCAGGGTTCGAAGGGGCCTATAAGACCATCGAGTCAACCCCCTGCTCAATGCAGGAATCCAAGTCAGAGCATCCCTGACAGATGGCTGTCCAGCTTCATTCTGAATGCCTCCAGTGTGGGAGAGCCCACTACCCCCAGGTGATTGGTTCCACTGTTGGTTCCACTTCAGCAAGCCCTGCTAGCACATTGTGCAACTGCTAGTTTTGGCAGAGTTGCGCAACCCCTATTTGATTTAGAGAAATGACACCACGAGATACTGGGGTCCCAGTAATAAATACAAACATGAAACCAAACAATCCTTGAGTCTGAAATTCAAGTTGCGTAGAAAAATGGCTTTGGACAAAAAGTTATCTCATGAACTAGTTCAGATTTGTGGATTTCTTTTTTCAAAGTCATATATGCTAAGAGTAACAGTTTAGCTTTGGGAAGCTCCCAAAGAGAAAAAGGACTTTCAGATGCTTTCATTCTTTTGTAATTTAAAAATCCTGTTTAAGGAAATACCGAGCAAACAGGTTAACCAAAAGGATGTTCACAGGAACACATTAATCAGGGTGAATGCCTGTGGGACAGGAGCCACTTATTAAATGCTGTTTGAAATAGACATTTCTTGAACACTGTATTTTAGCCAAGCACCTAGGTTATTCATTTTAATGATGTTCTACAATCTCTCCTTATATTAGTAAAATGGGCATGCTGCATGGATGCACTCAGCAGGAAAATAGGTGAATGGAAAAAAGCAGGACAGGGTCTCTCCCTCCAGGCAGGGGAAAATGCTGGGATATGCAGGGAAATCTTGGGTTTTTGAGGGGATTCCTCCCCCCATTAACCCCTTCCCCAAATGGGGGGAGGGTTCAAGGGTTGCCATAAATGCATGGCTCTCATGCTGCCTTTGAATACTGACAAAAAAGCAGCATGCAAGTGCAAGCTCTCCGTTGGCTGAGACTTGGGCAGGATCTACACTTGAGCCCTTTTTGTTTGTGAGGTGCTGCTGTGCTGGTATTTTTTTCCCAAACATGATTGTTGCTCTGTGAGCACACATTAATGAATACAGAGCAGTATCTGTTGTGTTTATGACACAATCAAGTGCTGCACGCCAATATATAGTGTTGAAATTGTGGGATAACTTTGCGGAGTTTGAAAGGTTATGCATGTTTTATCATTTGTATTTATAGTGCAAGCATATGTCGCAAGCCACAGTATAGTGCTACAATTGTGGGAGAAGAGGGAGGTGAAGCTGCCACTTGAGACTGTCTTTAAAAAAAGTATGGTAACTGCATGCACATGTTTGCAGCTATGCAGGAATGCAAGCTTAAAAATAAATTGTCTCTTTAGTCACAGCTGCGCAGCTGTGTAGATGCACAGTGAAAAATAGCCAAAAAGAACCATCATGGATTTCCTGCCTGAAAATCCCTCCCCCTGCCCCCCCCTGAAGTCAGCTCAGACCAGAGGGCTTTGCTTCCTAGTAACCCTGAACCCTGGAACCTCTTCTATTAGAAATTAACCCCGTGCAGGTGCAGATCCCTCTGGGTGAAGGGATTGCACTTCTTGCTTTCCCTTTTATTTCTTCCACCTGCCCTTTCCCTTCTTTTTTTCATTGCACTCCTCCACGGTACTCAAATGAGAAGCAGCAGTTTAGCTCTGTTCTCAGGCTGGCAAACAGGCAGGCTCTGTCTGTCCATCCAACCAGCCAGAGAGAGAGCTGCAGAATCAAAATCCATGTGAGGAAACAGCGGGGGGGGGGGAGGAGGAGAAGGGGGAGAGGAGGGGGAGGAGAAAGACATGAGGTGGGAGAAGGTGAGGGATAATGTTGCAAGACAGGTTCTACAGCTTTAAAGCCAGTAAGAGTTATAATACTGCTAGATCTTACAACACATGACTTGGTAGTTCAACACTGGAATAAAACACTAGTGTAGTTTGGCTTTTGGAATTAGGCTGAAGAAAAGCAGGTGGCCTGCTGCCTCTTACTGCCCTTCTTTGGCCTGGGACTTAAAGGGGAAGTGATAGAGCAAGGGCACAGCCTCAGGTATGCATCCTCAGAGCCCAGTTCCCAACCACAGAAGCTTTTAATTTGCAAGGGGGACAGTCCCCTTCGGAGTTTACAGGACTGCGGCATGGATGGGAATTTGGCCTCAGACGACAGCTCATCAGAAGCAACTTCCTGTCCCCTTCAACTGTGAATTTGTCTCTTGTGTTTCCTAGTTTGTTTGATCTGGTCATAAGGCATAGACCAAGACCTAACAAAGAGTTATGCAGGCTTAAGACACACGGATTTCAATGGGATTTACGCGCCCAATCTCAATACGCTGGATTGTGGTCATCATCTACAATTAAAAAGGAACCTGCGTAAATGTTTGTTTTTAAAAACCTGTGTCAAATGAAAGAACCACTGGAATACTCCTCAAGTTACCTCAGGAATCCTAGCCACCCATATTCAAATTATCCAGTTTAGACTGCAGTCTTAATATTGGCTTCCTTCAATTGCGTTTTGTTGTGGACTTGGCAGGATTTCACACCCAAACCTCCCATCTGCAGCCTGCACCTGCTCTGTGCAATTTTTAAAAAAGTCAAATAGTTCTGAACTTCCTGGACTACCCTGGTTCCTGTAGGCAGACAGCCTGAAGACAAGCCCACTTGCTATCATAAGGTTGGAGGAGGGGTGTTATGTGCAGAAAATAGTGTCAGCTTCTAGTTTGCACAATTTTATTTTTGTTCTTTAGAAATGAGCTCCTTTCTCACAAACAATTGCTTTTCCAAGGCTGAAGTCTGGGATGTGAAAGAAAGGACATCACAGTATTCTTGGAAGAGAGTGGATTTACCATAGGGTGGCCAATTATGCAATTATTTCTTCAAAAAAGAAGAAATGTGTCAAAAAGATTTCTATAAAATGTGAATGTGCTAATTTATATGTATAAATGCGAATTCAGAAATAATTACTATAATTTAATTTTATAAATTTAGATAGAAATATAATACATTTCACCATAGTGGAGTAGCTGTCCTGTGTGTCTGCTCAGTCTGCACTCTAGGTACTAACAGTTGATGGACAACTTCAAGCCTCTGCAATCCCTTTTAAACATTTCTTTATCTTTAAACTGGAGGACTGGACAGCCCTTCAAAGAGAGGATACCTTGAAATAGAGAACTGCCCTCTAATGGCCTTCAAACAGAGAACTGTCATCTGTGAAGTAGGACAAATGGCCAGCCTAATTTACCATCCAATTAGCTAAATTCAGTAAGCAGTTGAGAGACTTTTCTACTGTAGCTTAAAAAGTTATTTGCAGTGAGCCTAGCCCCATAGCCCTTTTATGCTGACATACTTGTGGTTTTGGTGTGGTTTTTCTGATCAAAAGGCATGTTAGGTGAATGTGCGCCTCTTATGTGATACATAGGCTGAGATCACAACTGGCTTATGGCTCCTGTGCAAAGACACCACCTCAATGGCAGGAGTGGATGGGGCAAAGAAATTTCAGTTGTGGGAGCAAAGTTTAAATATTCAAGATTATTTTATTTATCTATTTATTTATTACATTTCTATACCACCCTATCGCCGAAGCCGAAAATTAAATTGATAAAAGAAAGAAAGAAATGAAAGCAGATATTTTCTCAGCATTTTTGAGGCTAGTTAAAAAAAAATAATCTTATAGTAACTATAGAAACATCATCCACATAGAATAGTAATTCTAATAATCAGTAATTCAGAATACTAATCTGTTCTTTCTTTATTTGAAGCAGAGGGGCTTGTGCCTTTGAGATGCATGCCCAACGCATAGGCACATGTAACACTTTATAACAAAGTAGTGCCAGGGTAGTGTAGTGTTTACAGTATTGGACTGGATCTGTGGAGACCCTGGTTCAAGTTCCCCACCCTGCCACGAAACTCACTGGGTGACTTTGGATCAGTCACTGACTCTCAGCCTAACCTAACTCACAGGGTTGTTGGGAGGAGAAAATGGAGAGGAGAAGGATAATCTATGCTGCCTTGGGCTCCTTGGAGGAAAGGCAGGATATAGAGGTAACAAATAAATAATAAATTACAATGATCGCTCTGTATAGAACCAGAGAGTTGGCTAGAAACATAGGCGCTCCCAAGAATGTGGACTAAAATACAGGGGCATGCGTGCCTCTCATTCTTCCTAAGTAGTGGACCTGCTCCAGTGTCTATTATAGCTGTGTGCTGGAACATAAGAACACAAGCTGGGGGTCCATGAGGAACTTGTGTGCAGTGGAAAGGTTGGGCAGGGAACGAATGGGCATTCCTCCCTTTCTTCTCCCTCCGCCTCTCACCTAATGGGTGAGGTGAGGCCAACGCTGCATCCTGAGAGTTCTAGGCACACTGCACTGGGCATCCTTAGAGTCTTCTTGCCCAGAACCTCCAAACAACCCACTGGGTAAGGAGACCCTGGGGAGGGCCATGCTACATTTCTAGAGTTCTAAGAAGACTGTTTCACCTGAACGTTGAACCCTGACAGCCAAGAGGTTGTGCCTTTGTGCTGTAAATCTCTGCTGCAAGGCATTCTCCCTCACAGCAGTGGGTGGTCTACAGGTCCAACCCTTGTCCCATAGCAATCCTAGGGGTTTTGTGGAGCAATGGGAGGTTGGAATGTCCCCCTGCTATTTGGGGGGCAAGAGTAGAAAGGTCTCCGCCATGGATACAAGCTTTTACCAGCCCTGGAGTCCCCCACCAAATTCCTCTCCCTTTGCATCCACATGTGTGGAATAGAAATAAATAGGAGGTCAACATTGTCTTGCTGGATCATACCAAATTTGATTTAGTCTGGGGTTCCATCCCACAGCAGAAGGCAATGGTTACCCCTTGTTTCCCCTCCCCTCCCCCCCAGCATCTGGTTCTGCTCCTGAACATGTGAGTTCCATTTACTTATCCATTCCCAGTGGTCACCAAGCCATTGACTGACTTACTCTCCATAGATTTTTCTAATCCTTTGCCATAGGCTAGTGGCCCTCATCACATCCTACAGAAAGACATTAGACTTTTTTTGATAGGAAACTGCTGCCATTATCAGAGAGACCACACCTACTGAACCTTTATTCTGCCACTCAGCCTCTCAGGGCACAAGAACATCCTTCACCTGTTTTTGCTCAGGTTTGGCAATGTGAAGCTGCCCTTGAAGAGCATTTGGAAACTTCAGTTCATATAAAATGCTTTTGCAAGGCTGCTGACTGAGAACAGTTTTATGGAGCATGCCACTTGGTTCATTTAAGGCTGCTCCAGAAGCTGGAGCTAGTGCAGAATGCAGCAGCTTGGCTGTTGTCAGGAGCTGCCCTTTTCATCATGTAACTGCTGAGGGAACTGCACTTGCTGCTTATTTGCTACTGGGCCAGGTTTAAGGTTTTAGTACTAGTGTACAAAGCCCTAAACAACTTGGGACCGGGATATTTGAGAGAGCGCCAACCTGCCTGGTCAATGAGGTCATCAGAGGGCATGCTCTTGGTGGTCCCACATGAACCTATGGCTCGATTGGAGACCATTCGAAGAGCCTTCAGTGTGGTGGCCCCATTTCTTTGGAACTCCCTGACCCTGGAGGTCAGGCAGGCGCCAACACTGTGTTGTTTCTGGTGCCTCCTGAAAATAGCACTGTTCCAGGAGGCATTCCTTAATTGACCAGTCATGGTTTCTATTGGCATTCTGGGGTTTTTTAAGCATAATGTTAATATGGTGTTTTAATCTTTTTTATTCTTTTACTGTTTTATCTTTTGTGTTCACTGCTCCAAAATCTGTTTTACATATGGAGTGGCATACAAATATTGCAAATAAATAAATAAATTTAGTTAGTTAGTTAGGGTGCAATCCTATGCATGGGCTGGCTGGGGAATGCTGGGAATTGTAGGACTTTTTACGTCTAAATATGCATAGGACTGCAGCCTTAGTTAGATATCAAGCCTTCCCTCCATCATGGAACCCAAGGTGGCTCCTGGCAGTAAGCTTTATTACACACTATGAGCCTCACTTCTGAGTAGACATTGCATACAGGGCCAGACCAAGACATTTCACATTTTACTGCCTGAGGCTTAGAAGCAAATAGTGCCCTCCACCCACCCAAGTCAAGATGCACAGTACCCAAAGCCAGCCAAGTTATTTCAGGATATGATGGAAAAAATCCCACAAACACTTCTCTCCATCCTTAACAGTAAGAATACATTAATGACAAAGTTAATAACTAACAATTTGATGTCGTTTCATGAGATTCCAAATCTGTTGCTCGAGGTGGCTGCTTCACCCTACCTAATGGTAGGAGCGGCCCTGCATGCATAAGTTTGTGCTATAAAAGTATAAAACAAGGGTTATTAATGACCCCTGTGGGGACTATTAAGTAAACATTACATCATTTAACATTATTTCAATAACTGTCAGTACATTACATGACATTTTATGCCCACTTTACTGCCTTGTCCAGGTTGCACCTAGGCAGGAACCTGTACTGCCCTGCCTGGCTACACGGTTGCATTACTGACTCAGTAGGAAGAGGATTAATGTTTTTTTGAGGTACACTTCACTTCCAAAACCACGATTAGCATGTTACAGGCTGACCCAGAGTGGTCACCACTGCAAACTTTGGTCTGCAGTAGATCCTATTGTTCATGGACTAGAGTGGATGTGATTTATCCACTGGCATTATGGTGCATGTGAGAGCCCATCTACATGCAGCCAAGGTTAAACTGAAGACTTTTATCTGGCGGGATATGCAAATACATCTGGTGACTAACTGCAGGCAACTTATGAAAGACCCAAAGTAAGCAAAATAAGAGACACCAGAGTGGTCAAGAATGCTCAAAGCCTTCTCATCAGACTGAGGTTTGACATTACAAGTCACTTTGACAGCTGTTTTGCCATCCTCCTTTAGGCCGAAGTTTCTTAATGGCTTCCTCAACCCACCACCCCCTTGTTGACTCATTCTGCCACACAAGCCTCCAAAACTCTGAGTCACTGTAAAGGGCTAGAACTCCTCCTGTGGCAGCCATATATTACATAAGGCAAGGGAGAGTGAGCTGATAAAAGGAAACAAACCGTTTCCAAGAAAACATATCACCACAGACCTTCTATGCCTTCACTACACATATCTATAGTGTATTTGCTTGAGTGTCAGGAAGTTCCAGCAGCAGTGCTACAGGGTTTAGTTTTGTTTGGAGGAGAGCACTGGGGATTTATGGTGCCTTTGTAATATTTGTTTTGTTTACAGTATGCAAGCAGAGCATGCTGGAAGCAAATCAACAGGCTTACAGCAGGCAGCAAATATGGTAATCCAGAATCAGATTCCCAGAGAGAGTGCCTTTAACACCTAAGTATTTCACCTTCAGCCAGCTCACAGCTCCCTGTCCCTTCCTCCCTCTTTCCCTACTTTCCAAATTCAGATGGCAAAACTGTCTCCATACTGCTCCTCTGCCTCTTCCCTTAGCTCTGAAGGGTGTCACATACTGAAAGCAAGGGAGAGAGATTCTGGGCCATGTTCCAGGGAACATCAATCATCCTAACAAAGGAGGATCATGCAGCATCCATAACAGTATTAATTCAGAAACGATTAATTCAATAAATACACATCACAGTAAAGGAAGCATCGTTAAAGCTTCCAATTGAGTGGCAGAGCCAGCCAGCAGGGAATTTTGAAGTGGAATGAGGACACAGATGCTCTGTGAATTTCAATCCTTTTATGGTATCAATAGATAAAGGTGAATTGTGTGGGTGGTGGTGGGGGAATCACTCATGAGAAACACAGATATTTATTATCCAACTCAACAGAATGGTCATAAACCCACTAGGTAAGACATCAAAATGCAAGGGGGAGGGTCTGAAAAATGCAAGGCTCCCCCATCAAGCAGGCCAGTGGAAAAATCAATGATCTCAGCTGCCAGAGGCAAACAGCCAGTTGTATTACTAATGTGGACTTCTTTGCCAGCTGATCTCTTTGGCAGCAATGGTGTTTAAGCTCAGTCAGAGCAAGCTTAATAAGAAAGGATGCCAAACGGAGGAGGAAAATTGGTTTTGGTAACAGCGGGCCACTTTTCTTCAGTCAAGCAAGCAGCAGCCACTGTTTCCTAGACCTCCTGATGTTCAAAAGAGTTGCAGATGAGGCCAGTAGGTTACAGATCCTGGATGGGGGTAGGGAGGGAATGAGCCATTTATCAAAAAGGGTGGCCTGGCCTGGCTTTAAAACCTCCTGCAGAGGGTTTTTAAAAGCAAAACAAAACAACAAAACCAATAATAATCAGCTCACATGCTTTGGAACACTAGAAAGCCAATAAGGAAATGGAGCTTATGTTAATGAGATCTTACTTTCCGGAAAAACTGCAACACTCAAGCCCTTGACTAAGTTTAATTCTGGGGAAGGTTATGCTGGTGCAATTAATTAATAAATTAAAATAGCCATGGTTTTATAATGTCATTCCTAGCAGGAATCATTTAAAATGTAAAAAGTAATGGCGAAGTGTTGAGGGTGGGGGAGGACAATTATAAGGCTTTAAAATCCCTAGTAACCCTTTTATTTTGCAGCCTGTTCTGTGTAGTCCCCTTTTCCTTTTCCTAAAAAAACCCACCTTCCTAGATGATTGCTCCACAATTTGGCACGTGCTCAGAGAAATCCAAGCATTTTCATATGGCAGTGTTTTCCCGCTACCTCCTCATCAGAAATAACACCAAGGTAAATATCTGGCATATTTTTCTGCCACATCTGATTTCTGTTACAGAACAAGGAAAAAAGAAGTCTAACAACAACTGTGAGCTTTTCGCTCTTTTAACAATCTTCTGGCTGGTAGTCGAAGTCCTTACATCATTTGGAAAAAGAAAATCCCACCTGTGTGTAAAGAGTACTACTAATTCCCACAACTGTTTCAGACTTTACTGTAGGGCTAGGTTGTTACATCTGGGCCCCTTCACACTGCCTTGGAAACCGAGAGAGGTAAACCTGGCCCCATTCACCCAATTGTAATTGTGTGATTTCAAACACCCAAAGAGGGCTATAGAGTTACAAATTTCTTTTTTCTCTTCCAGACTGAGTGAAAAGCTGTTAAATGCAAGTTAAGCCACGATAAACAGCTTCAGCAGCGGGATTTGGAAGAAGGACCTGTGTAGGGTGGCCACATGATTCACCAAAATGAGGACAAAAAAAGGACCGATTTGCATAACATTTCCATATGGTAATTTATATGTATATATGCAAATTTAGAAATTATTATAATTTAAATAGAAATATAGTACATCTCAACAATGTGTGGAAGACTATGATCAGGTGACCCGTGTGCCCACCTGTTCAGCCTGCTGTCCAGGTAGGCGCTAACTGTTGATGGGCTTACAGTTCAATATCTTTAAACTGGAATTGGACAGGAGAGCTCTTCAAAAAGAGGACTCTCCTCTGTAAAAGAGGACATCTGGCCATGAGGAAGTATTAACCCTCGCCCCACCCACCAGTTCATCAGTCCAAATCACTCTCCAAGTGCCTTTCTATCCCACTGGATTCCAAAGATGTGCTTGCCTGTATCCAAACCTATGTTTGAAACCAGTTGGGAGGATAAGACAGCTTGGGGATGGGGATGTCAGAGAAATCCAGTCGGGGGTAGGGGGTGGAACTTGAAGAGCTTTCATTGCCTTGGCTCCGGACTTCGGATAGTCTTCCACTAGCTGGCAAGACTCGGTCCGCAGCAAGTCCGACCAGCTACAGATTTACATATTTTTTTTATTTGCGGAAATAGACATTTGCATAATTTGTGCACATTTTGGTCATGATTTGTGCATATTACACAAATTTCAGCTGCAATTTGCACAAATGTTTATTTCTGCAAACTAAAAAAAAATACTGAAAAAGTCCCTGGATTTTGGGAAAAGCCCGTGACTCAACTCACAAATACAAGCTGGGTTGGCTATGCCGTGGAACTCCGGAGAGCCCCAAAAGGGCTGGATTTGCAATGGACATACCTACTTGGGGGCAATATGGAGCAGAAAAGTGGCAGGCAGGGAAAGGTATAGGCACCCCCTTCCCTCTGCATCTCCACTTCAAGTGCCCCTCCAGATGTCAGACATTTGGTCCATGCATGTGTGTGTCATATGTAATTCCATCATCATTGGAACTACACCTTCGTTTTAGAGATTATGCTGGGCTAGCTATGAAAACAAGCAGAACAACTTTCTGTACATTTGGTTGTGACACGAATCTGATATTCGAACTATTTATTTATTTATTTATTTATTTATTTATTTATTTCAATGTGTGGTCATATAGAATATTTTTATGTCATTCATCATGTGTGTAATTTCAATACCACAAGCTATAGCTTAGACTCAGTGGTGCAGTTAGGTAATTTTAGACTCTGACGTTACTGGTCTTATACTTACCCACTCTGCTCTTTCAAAGGGAATGCGTATTATGTCCCTTACTTCAAAATGTGCTAAGTCAGCCCTCTGGCTCATCCTGCGGAGTGAAGCATCTGCCCCTAAGTCCTGCCCTGATGGTACTCCTACGTAGACTTCAGAAAGGTATACATTAAGAACATCAGAAGAACCATGCTGGATCAGACCAAGGGACCATCTAGTCCAGTCCAGTCTAGTTCACACAGTCTAGTCCATCTAGTCTAGTTCATGCAGTCTAGTCCATCCAGTCTAGTTCACACAATGGCCAGCCAGCTGCCCACAGGAAACCCACAAGTAGGACATGAGTGCAAGAGCACCTTCCCACCTATGTTCCCCAGCAACTGGTGTACATAGGTATACTGCCTCTGATACTGGAGGTAGCATATAGCCATCAGGACTAGTAGCCATCGATAGCCTTATCCTCCATGATAAGGAGGATCCTCCGTGATCCTCCTATCCAAACCCCCTTTAAAGCCATCCAAATTGGCCATCACTGCCTCTTGTGGAAGTGAATTCCATTGTTTAACTATGTTCTGTGTGAAGAAGTACTTCCTTTTATCTGTCCTGAGTCTCCCACCAATCAGCTTCATGGGATGACCCCAGGTTGTAGTATTATGAGCGAGGGACAAAAATATCTCCCTATCGACTTTATCTATCCCATGCATAATTTTGTAGGCTTCTATCATGTCTTCCCTTACTCGCCTTTTTTCCAAGCTAAACAATCTCAGGTGTTGTAACCTTCCCTCATAGGGGAGTCACTCCAGCCCCTTGATCATTTTAGTTGCCCATTTCTGCCTTTTTTCCAGCTCTACAATATTCTTTTTTAGTTGCGGTGAGGAGAGCTGTAGACAAAACTTCAAATGTGGTCCAACCATAGATTTGTATAAGGGGAGTATGATATTGGCATGGGTTTTTTTCCCCGAATCCTTTCCTAATTATGCCTAACATGGAATTTGCCTTTTTCATAGCAGTCACACACTGGGTCGACATTTTCATTGAGCTGTCCACCAGAACCCCAAGATCTCTTTTTTGGTCAATCATTGCTGGCCCAGATCCCATCACTGTATACATGAAGTTGGGATTTTTTGCTCCAAAATGCATAATTTTACACTTCCATATTGAATATTGAATTCAATATGCATATCAATATTGAACCATATTTGCCATTTTGATGCCCATTCTCCCAGTTTGGAGAACTCTTTGCAATCCCATTCATTCATTCATTCATTCATTTCTATGCCACCCAATAGCCGAAGCTCTCTGGGCGGTTCACAAAGATTAAAACCATAAGTACAGCATAAAACAATAAAAAATATTGGTTTTTTAAAACAACTACTTTATTTGTTTTGACCACCCTAAATAATTTCATGTCATCAGCAAATGCGGGCACCTTGCTGCTTACTCCTAATTCCAGATAATTTATGAACCAGTTGAAAAGCATTGGTCCCAATACAGATCCCTGTGGGACCCCACTGGTTATATCCCTCCATTAGGATAATTTAACATTTATTCCTATTCTTTGCTTTCTGTACTTTAACCAGTTACTGATCCAGAAGAGGACCTTTCCTCTTATTCTATGACTGCTAGGTTTGCTCAGGAGTCTTTGGTGAGGGACTTTGTCAAAAGCCTGTTGGAATTCCAAAGATCTCTACTGGGTCACTCCTGGCCACATGTTTAACGACACTTGCAAAGAAGTTTAAAAGCTTAGTGAGATATTTGTGGAACCCATGTTGATTCTTTTTCAGCAGGGCTTGTCCTCCTACATGCTTACTAATTTTATCTTTAATAATGCTTTCAACCAATTTACCTGGAACAGGTGTTAAGATAACCAGCCTGTAATTTCCCAGGTCCCCCCTGGATCCCTTTAAAAAAATTAGCATTACATTGGTCATTCCCCAGTCCTCTGGTACCAAGGCTTATCTTAGGGACATGTTACATCTTTTTGTGAGAAGATCAGCCATTTCACATTTGACTTCTTTAAGAACTCTAGGGTGAATACCACCTGGGCCCAGTGACCTGATAACTTTCAGTTTGTCAAAAAGATTGAGAACTTCATCTTTTGCTACCACTATTTGCCTCAGTTCCTCATAGGGATGTACGAAAATTCCACCACGGATCTCGGGGAGGCCGAATGCCAGCGCATTTGGCCCCCCGAAATCGGTGGCGGAACGGCCCGCCCTCCCGCCCCTACCAGGACGAGACTTACCTTGGGCGGATCTTCCTGGCGGCGGCGGTGGCGGCAGCGGCCAGTCTTCCGACCGGCTGCCACCGCCGCCATTTCCAGCTTAAAAAAACCCAAAAAACACGTGATAGGCTAATTAAAGATTTACGTAGCCTATCACGGCTAGCTTTTTTTAAAAAAAACTGTGATAGGCTATGTAAATGTTTACGTAGCCTATCATGTCTGACTTTTTTTAAAAAAACAAAAAACACGCGTATGCAAATGGCGGCGGCCATGGCTGCCGCCATTTGCATTCCTTATTTTGGCACATCTTAGTCTACATAAACATTTACGTAGACTAAGATGGCGAAAATAAGGGGAACGCAAATAGCGTAGCGTCCGCTACGCTATTTGCGTTCCCGTTATTTTTGCCATCTTAGTCTACGTAAATGTTTACGTAGACTAAGACGTGCCAAAATAAGGAATGCAGCGTACGCGCGTGGTTTTTTTTTTAAGTCAGCCGTGATAGGCTATGTAAACATTTACGTAGCCTATCACGGCTGACTGCAGGGACGCAAACGGCGGCGGCTACGGCCGCCGCCATTTGCATCCCTGCTAGCCAGCAGCCAGATGTCTGGCTGCTGGTGGAGCTGGCCGGCAGCTCCGCAAAATCCCTGCGGAGCACAGCCGGCCAGCCAGGATTCCGGGGGGGGGGGGAGGAACGAGCACCTTCCCCCCAGCAAGGATTCCGGGGGGAGGGACGGAACGCCTCCCCCCCAACCATAAACATAATCCGCGAAAGGTAAGTGCCTTTCGTACATCCCTAGTTCCTCAGACTCCCTTCGTGGGGGCTGTCTTCACAAGCAATTCTATCTTCACACTAGAGCAGGCTGAATTCCTTCATCACAGAAGATGTTGCCACGAATCAGCTGCTAACCAGCAGCTTCCCTCATGAAAAGCCGTATTTTCTGAAACTCCTTTTACTCTGACTTTTTTAGTGAAAGCAGATCCCTGGCAGTTTTACCGCAGTGTGCCATGTCTGCCCCATATTAAATCCTGGGCGTGCCTCTGCGACCTGGCAGTGACATGGTCAAGGGGGTGGGATGCCCCATTCCCTCTTTTTTCACCAAAGGAAGTAGTTTTTCTCATTGAGAAAATCTCCAGGAGTGGAACAGCCATCCCTTACATTACCACAGTAGTGGGGACACTCATTCACCTTAGCTAGTCTGCTTTTAATCTTTAACATATCCCCCCATTTGTGTATGTTTACTCAGAAGTAAGAAATAAATCTCACTCCTCTGAAGTGAAAGGGTTAAAGGCTAACTTTATTAATTCACCCTAAAGTTATCTTTTGCTTCTCCACGCTCTCTTAAATCGCTATTGCGATGCTGTCCTTCTTTGATGTTCTGCAGTTTCTCTGTTGTTGTTATGTAAAGTGCATTCTCCACTTTCTTGCTTTATCGCAATAACAATTTTTCGGGTTTTTGGTATCTTCTCACTGCAATCAGGGAGAAGGAGAAAAGGAGAAGGTGGAGTTGGAAGTAATAACTCCATGGCAGATTGCTGGAATGGAGCGAAATTGGGTTGGGGGGAAGCTCTCAGGGGGAGCCATCAGATGCTGTGCTGGAGAACTTGGGATTTTGCCTTCTTCAGGGAAATCTGCACACATGAGAAAATTAGTTGCTCTCCATTCATAATAATGTAGTAGCACGGGGGAGCCTGGACAGGGGTGGGAAACATTGGTTTCTCTCATCGGTTGAGCATCCCCTGCCAAGTTGATAACATTCAGTTCTATTTCCCCCATCCCACCCGGAAGTATGTTCCTTTCAAGCACTGTGTGACCCCTTAAAACCAGATTTTAAAGGTATGATACACTCAGCTTTTCTTGCTTCATGTGTCCCTGATGGACCAAAGCTGATTCTATGAAAATCCAGGTAATACTCCAACATGCTTCTCATTCTGTTGTTGTGAAGATCCCTCCTCCCCCCCGGAAATATCAGTTCAGGCATAGGTATCTGTCCTACATCTTCTGCAGTGAAGATAGATGAAAAGAATTCAGCTCCTTATCCTCCTTTAGATTGGAAAGAATTCAGTCTCCTTATCCTCCTTTAGTACTCCTTTAACAACGATGTCATCCAACTGTCTAACTACCTCCCTTGCTGGTTTCCTGCTTCTGAAATATTTAAAGGATTCTTTATTGTCGGCCTCAATGTTGTTAGTGATATGCTTCTCAAAATGCTTTTTTGCATCTTTATTGACTGGGTTCACACAATCATTTAAATATACCACCATTTCATAACCCAGCTGCTGCTTCTAGGTTGTCATGTCATCCGAACCCAGCCAAGGTGGGTTGTTGGCATGCTTAACAAACCACCCAGAACCAATGGGCTGTTTTAGGGTTGTGGGTGTTTTGTTAACTATGCCAACAAGCTACCCCTGCTGGGTTTGGAAGACACGACAACCTATGAGCGATGGCTGAGTTAAGGAATGGATGGCCGTGAGCACCCAGCCCATGTTACCAGATGATCATGCAAACCCAGCCACTGTCTGCTTGCATCTCCTTCATGCAAGTTGGTGCTCTCTTTTGTTCTTATTTGGGCAAGACTTCCATTTTCTGAAGGAAGCCTTCTTTTCTCTAATAGCTTCCTTGACATTGCTCATTAACCATGCTGGTGACCTCTTGGACTTGGTGCTACCTTTCCTACCATGTGGTATTCATTCTAGCTGAGCTTCTATTATTGTGGTTTTGAGTAATCTCTATGCATTTTGAAGGGATTTAGCCCTCTTGACTCCCTTTCAACTTCCTTTTACCAGTTCTCTCATTTTAGAGAAGTTTCCTCTTTTGAAGTTAGATGTGACTGTGTTGGACTTTCTTGTCATTTTCCCACTTAAACACATATTAAATCTGATAGCACTGTGGTCACTGTTTCCAGCTGTACATTATAAACAGCTATTACCTATGAGAGCTAACAGAGCCTCCATGTAGAAAGGCAGTATACCCCTGAATTCCAGATGCTGGAAACCACCAATAGGAAAGTCACATCCTCTACATGGTTCACTTGTAATCACCTAGAGGCACCTGCCTGACCACTTTTGAAAGCAATGCGGGATTAAATAAAACCAGCAAGGCAACGCCTACGTGTGTAACTAAGGACACGTTCATTGTGGGAGGCCAACAGTGTAGAGTGTACAGCCAACCTTGATCTTGCATTGCTTTCTTTCTGTCAGCTAAATCAAGGGTGGGCAGACTTCAAGGGTGAGCTTGTGTGATCTACTTTGTTTTTTCTAGAATGCTAAGGTCCACCAATCCAAGCTGGGTGCAAAAAAGTTGCTCAGGCAGGCAGACATACACCATGGATGAAGGAACAAGACTGCATATGAGCACATGCTCAGCCCAGAAATTTGTTATCAAAATCAGAACCAAGTTCACAAGCCCTTTCTTGCAAAAATCCCCTCCTGGTTTCCTCCCAAGCATTCTTTTTCAGCAACCTAATTTGGGGGACATGGAGAAAGTTTGCTAGTTGTTTCTATTGTTAGACAACTGAGAATTAGAAACCCTTGCTGATCGACTGCAAATCACCCAGGGGGATCTCCATGACAACAGGAGGAGAAGTGAATAGAGGATTACCTAGATTTTTCAGGGAATTGGCTTTGGTCTGCACAGGGCTCCACAAATAAGTGCACTGTACCATTCTAAGTTGCTTCACAGGAACATACTTCTTGTATGGGGTGGGGTGGGGGGTTTGGAGTGAATGTCATCAGTCTGGCAGGGGCTGATCAACAAATTCAAGAGGCTTCCCCCTCTCCAATGTGAGATGTCCCCCCCCCACAGCCTTCCTTACAGCTGACAAAGCAAACATTAAAGAAACACAGCTTCACCCTTCTCCCTCCCTTGAAGCTCCTGATGCTGTGAAGGATCAAAGCTGCAAATTAATTACTTCCTAAAAGCAAGGAAGCAAACATCAAAGACATGCAGCTTTGACATAGCTTTAAGGCGATTGCCTATCCAAAGCAGGGCAGGAGACGCACAGAGGGGATCGATTCCTCCATGCTTCTCCTGCCCTGCTTTTTCGGCTAGACAGCCGATTGCGGCTGTCTAGCCGTGGGAGCACGGGGCAGGGAAGGAGGCTGCTGTACAACACATAGGATGTGTTGTACATAGGATGTGTTGTACAGGCAGCTATGCTCTCCCCGCCCCGCAACGCCCCAAGCCATGCCCCTTTCTGGCTGCTTGGTGCTCCTCTTGTGAGCGTGGAGGACAGGGTTGTTCTGCTCTGCCTCAGAGTCAGCGCAGAAGTTGGGGGAGGTCAGTTCTCCGGGAACCAACCTTGGAGTGTGGGATCCAAGGTTGGTTCCTGGAAAACACCATATCCTGTGGCTGTCTAGCCACTGTCTAGCGATCATAGGATTGCTCCCTAAGGCTCCTAAATATGCTATTGCAATGCATGGGAATCTCATGCATTTTCGGGAGTGCACGTTTTGGGAACAAGCCTCATTGACCACAATGAGAGTTGACACATATACGTTTGTGCTGGGAAAGACAGGGACGGGAAAGACAGGGACAGGAAACACCCCTTGACTGGGGTCACGGTGAAAGGCACACCGCTGGGCAGGGCTAGCATACCCAAAGTAAATGCGGGGGGTTGGGGCATACAACAACTATAGTGCAGAGAACCTGACTTAAGGAAAATAATCAGAATTTTAAGTAGTCTCAGGAAATCTGGTTTTTCCGTGAAAAGCTCTGGGGTGGCTGTGGGATTGCCACAACACCATGTGCCCCAAACAACCTCCAAATGCAGCCAGCTCGCAGCAAATTGCCCATGGAGACACCCCCGCTCCCAGAGACCTACCAGTAAATCCAGATCTACACCTTCTCTCTGCTCTGGAACTAAGTGGACCAGCAGGAATCCATGCTGAGGTGAGATCAGAAGAGCATTTCCGATCCCTAAAACTAGCACAGACCAGATATACCTTTATATCGCTCAACCAATACCATGTTTTTAACTGACACTGCTGCACTCGTCAGATGTTTAGGTAAGCGAAAGCCTTCATCTGTGATCAGTGCCTGAATTGAGCCCAAATTTTAGCATTATTTTGTTAAAAATTTCTGGTCAAAACAACTGCATGTCCTCTCCACAAGCAGTTCTAAAAGTGCCATAACTTCCCTCTTTGGTTTTTTGATTTACATGGAGGGTGTATATTTCTACAAACTTGCTTACTCCTGGAGAAACCCTTTCCTCTTTCTATAAGTAGCTCCTTCAAGAAGAAATGATGATTTTGTCTTACATGAACTCCACACCCTTTTGTACTTTACAGCACAACCAAGTTACAGTTTGGTCAGTCCTTTGGTCTTGGGTACTTCTTTGATTGCACAGTTAGGTGTGGAGCTCTGCTTTTGATAATCATTTATTACTTGCTTTATGGCTGCTCAGGCACTCTATAGTTAACCTTCTGAAGGCAGCATTAAAGTGTTTTATAAACTGCCTATACTTAGAATTCCGGGAGGTGCTGAGTAAGAACCTAAGAAGAGCCCTGCTGGACGAGACCCAGGCCCCAGCTAATTTCCAACAACATCTTGTTTCCAGCAATCGCTAATCAGGTATTTCTGAAAAGGCCACAAGCAGCTATGGAGGCAGCACAATTCTTCTTGCATCCAAGTATGAATGGAAGGTGCCAGTGTCTTTTCAGGGTCTCCTTGCATGTTCCACGAAGAAGGGGAAATGGATGCCTCTTTTCTGCTACTCCTTGTATTTTGCAAAAAGGGAACTTGCACATCTTCCTTATATATCATTCCTCTTATTTCTTCTCCCTCACTAACTTTATACTCATACTTTCTTATTTGCTTTTTCAAATGTTTATTTTTCCATCTTGCCCTACTAAAGTATAAGAGACTTGAAGTTTGGGTGGATGTGTCTTATGAATAGCCACTGTCAATAACTCACGTAATTGTCGCTGTCTGACTTTCTACTTTCTTCAATTCCCTCCGACTTCACTGTTTACAATTCCCCCACCCTACCCCTCCAACCATGTGTTTATATATACTTGTAACTCAGGATAACATTTCATGCATCTCATGAAGTGGGCTGTAGTCCACAAAAATTTATGCCACACTGGTCAGGAGTTGTAGTCCAAGATCTCTGGAGGACACCAAGCTGGGGAAGGTGAGCTTATGCAATCATATATTTGTTAGCCTTTAAGATGCCTTTGTTCTTTTTATACAATTATCACCTTTATTCATACGATGATTATGTAAGAAAACACACACACCACTTTAAAGAAAATATCGTAAGTAAAAAAGTATCTCTTTTTCTTTCCCATTTTTGTATTTTTCACCTTTTATCAGAAGGGCACCATCAACACAGTGGACATGCAAGTATTACAGGGAGGGATCTTGCTTTTATTCTCAGAGCCTAATGAACCTTTCCCTAACTTGGTGCCCCCCAGGTGTGCTGGCCATGCTGGCTGGGAATGATGAGTGTTGTAGTCCAACACATGACTGGGTGAGAGCAGACCTAATGTTTGCTTGCTCCTGGTGGTTCCACATGGACTTATGGCCTGGTTGGAGTCCACCAGGAAGAGAGCCTTCAGTGTAGTAGCCTCCTTCCTGTGGAACTCCCTGCCTTTGGAGGTCAGGCAGGCACCAACTTTGTGTTGCTTTCGGTGCCTCCTGAAGACATTGTTATTCCAAGAGGTTTTCCCTGAGTGACCAGCCACAGTTTATTTTGTTCAGAATCTGTTTTTTTTTTAATGTTTTAATTGTTTTAATTATGGGATTTTACTCTTTTATCTTGCTGTTCACCACTCCAAAATCTTTGATGTGGAGCGATATATAAATATTGTAAATATATAAATAATGTTTGCAAGTGTTTTCACAGAATGCAGGCATCTTTCACCATTTGGTGGTCAATTCCATACATGCTGTGTCGCATTGCATGCAGAACATTGGAAGTCACTCTGAGAGTCCTGGGTGGAGAAGAAGCATACATGCATCACAACAGAGGCAACAAATGTGTTACTATGAATATACTATGGAACAGGACAGGCTCTACCATTAGGCAGATTGAGACACTTGCTTCGGGCAGCAGATGCTGAGGGGCCAAGAGTGGGCAGAGCTGTGTGTCGTGTGCCATGTGACACACGACACACACCTCTCAGAGGCAATATGGAATGGTGCCCCCTTGCCAGCGTTGAGTAAGAGTCAACAGCCAGTCCAGCTGACTTTTGTACATGGAATGGAGGGAGGTGCCATCATGTTTTTCTTCTGTTGCTTTCACAATGTAACACATAAGGCAGATGTGTTATGTGCTCCTTAAAAAAAAGAAGCGGGTTATGCGAACTGGGCTTACACACATATGGGCCTCCACAAGGAATGCCTGACTCATGTGTTATATTACGAGCACGATGTCATAAATATCTGCATGGAGAGGACTGCTGGGCCTAACTGGGTAAGGAACAGAAATGGGCCTAAAGTGGAAAGCAACAGAAATACTTATAAAAGGGAATTCATTTTTGTTTTGGAATTCCCATAATTTTATTCTAAATCTCTAAAACTGGGATGGGCAGTGCAGGGATGGGCAGTGCAGGGATGGGCATGTGTCCCGCTGCCTGCTGCTGCTGCTCCACCAAAATTCAAAGCAGCAAAAACATCACCAGTTTGCCATTGATTTTTGGCAGCAAACTGCTCTGGAAGCCTAAAACAGCCAAATGTCACTTGAAATCAAATGGAATTTGGCCATTTTAGGCTTTTGTAGCGGTTTACTGCTGAAAATCGGTGGCAAAATGCCATGGATTTTTTTGCAGTGGCCAGATTTGGAGCTACAGTGGCAGTGGTGGTAGAAATGCAGCCCACAGGAGCAGGAAGAAAATCGTCCCCAGGTTCCTTGACTTTACCCACTCCTGCTCCAAGATGATTACATATTTTGTTGGTGCTCCCCAGATTTCACCAGTTTTCCATATTGATCCATTTCTCCATACTTTAATTGCAGAAAGCCAAAGTATGCACATCAGTGACTGGATCGCCTGTCATTTTTAAATTTAGGATTCTTCCAGGTGGAGATGTCCTAGTGCTACCAATGAGAAAGCTTGGTGCCGCTGTTACATCTTATCTGTCTTAACCGATTAAGGGCACAATCCTATTCAGATAGGCGGCTGCCTCCAAACTTGGAGGTGACCGCTTATCCAAAGCAAGGCAGGAGAAGCATGGAAGGGATCATTCCCTCCGTGCTTCTCCTGCCCTGCATTTTTGGCTAGACAGCCAATTGCAGCTGTCTAGCTGCAGGACGGCTGAGTGGGGAGGAGGTTGCTGTATGACATTGGATGTGTCATACAGGCATTTCCGTCCTCCCTGCCCCAGAACACCTCCCAGAACGCCCCTTTTCAGCCACCCCACACTGCTCTTGTGAGCATGGAGGATGGGGCTCTTCCGCGCTGCCTCGGAGGCAGCAGAGAAGTGGGGGGAGGTTGGTTCTCCAGGAACCGACCTCAGAGCATGGGCTCCGAGGTCAGTTTCTGAAAAACCAGATATCCTGTGGCTGTCTAGCCGCTGTCTAGCAGCCATAGGATTGCTCCCTAACTGTGGTAAGAGGAAAGATAGAAGGAGTGGTGGGGAAAACAAGAACCACCCATAAAATTCCGTGAATGAGACAGGGTGAAAGCACCATATAAGTCTCACCTGGAAGCAGCCTTACTTCAAAGCAGGCACCTGATATTAGCCTTGCTCTGGAAAAAGACAAGCACATAGCTTGATGGGGATTGGGGGGGGAGTCAAGCAAAAGCAGGGGAGTGACTGCATTCAGAGCAATGGAGGAGGGTTAATCACCCCCATCTCCAGTCTTGGGTCATCTCTACACCAGCCTAAAATCCTGCATTTAAAATGCAGCTTTCTGCTTCCGTTTTAAATGCAGGATCACAACAACTCCCCTTTCCCCCCACTTCCTTTCCCCCCACCCCCTTCCCCCTCCTTCTCCCTGTATCTGAGTCTTCCGTTATCTTTCATTGATCTCACTCCTCTTCTTGCTGCTTTTACTCTTTTCACAGGGGAAACTGAAGCGGAACACAACGGTGTAATTTGATAACTCATTATCTGCAATCTATTTAAAAACAGAACAAAGGGCATTTAGTGCAGGAGACACCTTGAATGATCACAGCGGCTTGTAAAGAGCCCACAAACCTCCATGAAGGAGCAATCTCAATCACAGGATAAAAGCTCCATGTGAAGAAAGCCTTGCTGTCCCAATAAAATTATCAGCCCCCTGCAGCTGCTTTGAAGTGGAGAAAAGGACATCAGGAGATCCAGTCACACATCTCCCACATCACATGGCATTTGGAGTTGTATTTAATATTTGAAGAACAGCACTTTTAAAAATATAGGCAATAATGATCTTCATAAAAAGGGAAAGTTAGTATAGTTGCTAAGAGACTGAGCTGTGAACCAGGAAGTCCCCATGAACTCACTAGGTAAACATAGGCAAGTCACTTATTTTTCAGCCTCAGTCTGTAGTATAAGGTTAATAACATTGACTTATCCTACTATGATGGATCAGTGCTAAAATGAGGGTACAGGGACCACCAAAACCTATTTTAAAAACTTTAAACAGTTGTCACCAACTTAGTAGTCTAAAAAGACCTCTGATAGGGCTGGCCCTATCATTAGGCAAAGGGAGGCAACTGCCTCAGGTGGCAAATGCTGGGACAGCTCCCCGGACATTCCTCTTGAGTCCACCATCCATTCCCCTCTATTGGACAACAGACCAGTGTGTGCCATGCAGCCTGACCTCCATCCTCAAAATTAGCCTGCTGCCCTCAGGTACAGTGGAAGACACTGGCTGGGTTCGCATGATCAGCGGGGAAACTGCACAGTATGGGTTGTTCCTTCTGTGCCTGCATGTGCCTGGCATTTGCTTAATTACCTGTGCTACATCACAGGTTGAGGTGTTGTCTGAACCTGGTGCATGGCACAGCGGGGATGGCTTCTAACCCACTCCACGACCCGTGGCTTGTAGTAGGGATTGTAGGGTGTGTTAGAAGCCATGCCCACTGCACCTCGTGCCAGGTTTGGACGACACAGCAACCCACGACACAGCATGGGTAATTAAGCAAATGTGGGGGAAACCACCCATAGCACGTGGTTTCCCCCTGCGATCGTGGGAACATGACCACTGTCCTGTCGCCAGTGTTAAAGTAAAATTCAACTGCCAGTCCAGTTCACTTCTGTAGGTGGCATGGGCAGAGGGCACCAACTTGTCTGTTGTCTCAACCAGCAAAATGACTTGGGCTGGCCCTGACCTCTGAGATAGCCTATGTCCAATAACAGATATCCCCCCCAAAACCAAATAGAACCCAATAATAAATCCAAAATTATTAGTAGTGTATTCATCCCAGTAGGCATGGTAGCAGAAGTCTGAATGATCCTTTGGCAAAGAAGTATAAAAATCAAAATGTGAATTTACTTTGATAGTAAAAGTAAATGCTTTGAAAGCATAGTTTTCATGGCATTCTAAAAGCAAAAGAGGAAGAAAAAGGTAAAAACAATGGGTTGGATCCAGACATACTTAGAGTAGGATCCTATTGATTTTAATGGGTCTACTCTAAGTATAACTAAATCTGACTCCAGTCCGTTGTAAGCAGTTTACACAAGTGGCCTACGGTATTGGCTGAGCTAGTAGCTCCTTATGCACTTGGTCAGAAAAGCTAAACCTCTGCTTATCCCATTTTAAAAATGGATGAACTATATACATCTCTCAGAGCAAAGGAGCCAAGACAACTAGGAAGTTCTTTCTCTGGCCACTAAAAAGCTCCCTTTTGAATATTACAGCTCTGCCTTTTAAATAGAGAAAAATCTCACCTGAAGTGGTGTGGGCCAACCCACTTTCGGATGTGAACCAATCCTGTCAGCCACAGCTAGCAGGAGCAAGGCATGTAGCAGCCAATCAGAGAGGACTATGAAAAAGAAAGGTGAAGTTTGTACTGCTAATTACTGACCCATTCACACATCCCCATAGTTTAATCTGCCAGGATGCCAGACATTCCTTTAACCATTCACATTTATTCAGATACCTTATCCAACCGGATGAAAGAGGGCAAGATTTTGGAAGTGTTTGGCTGTGAAACAGACCTGTTCACAAAAGGAATTCCACATGCACGTGCACGTGCACACGTATACTACCTAAGCAAACAGGCTGGTTCCAACGAAGTTTTAGGAAGCTGGTCCAGTTAGTTGATCGAATTTCACCAAAGCGTTTTAACGTGTGTGATATACTTTGAAACTTAAGAGTGCCAATTCTAAGTATACATGCATAGGATCTTGCTACATGTGTGAAATGCATAAATATATAGTTTCCGTCTGAGAGGATGATTTCTCTTGCGCAACCAGCAAGCTTGTTATTTGGGCAGAGTGGGTGGGGCATTGATAGCCTCCGCCTCTACTAGTTACACCCTCGTGAGAAGAAAATGACCATTACTTGGCACTCTGTGTGTCAGGAAGTGCAGAGAATTGGTCTAGGCAAGAAAGAAATCTGGACAGGTTCTCAGGTTTCTCCCTCTCCGGTCTTTACATTCCACTCACTCAGTGTGAACTAGCACAACAGGATGACATTTGCCATTGTCAGTTGGTTTACGTTTACTCATTCTTGGTATTTGGAAAGTCAGGAATTGTTATACTTCCTGCTTGAAAAAGAACAACAAGCTAGAAATAATGGAGTTGCTCCATAGGCAACGCCATTCATGGCATTATCTTCTTCAAAAAATCTGGTCTAAAAGAAATCAAACAAATGTCAAGACTTGCAGTAGAGCCATCTTAACGACTCAGTTAGCCCCTTTTTCCTATTGCTGCTCTCTTTTTGGATATATCCCTTTTCTCTGCTCTCTCAGTTTGGGGTCACACAGCTCTTGGGCAGTGCCACTTAGTGGCACTTTCTGTCCAGGCTGCTTTATGTGGGCTCTGCTCTCCCTGTTTTGTAGTACATTACAGTCACACATTTCTTGGGCCCTCTGTGGAGGCAGTTTTGCATCAACGGAATAATAATAAAATTCCTGTTTCCCCTTGGGATTTTCTATCATGAATAAACCCATATGTAAGCAATGCGATATTCATGACGCAGCACTCCATAAACAAAACAAATGACCAACAATAGTGCATCCACTTTATAAATTTACAGATTTTTTAAAAAATTGTGAACAGATTTTAAAAATGTGAAACCTTTTGGCATAAAATGCCAGCCTTGCTCACAAGTCAGAGCATGCTAAAATACCACTTATAAACCAAGCCAGAACCAAACAGGAACAGGCCACCAAGCCTCAGTTGGGGAAACAAAGATGAACAATAGGCACCTGTATTCAACAACAGACAGTCAAGCCACATTAATATGACTCATTTATTAATCATGACTTGTTTCATCTCATCCTTCACACTGATATTGGATTTCAGCTGATCAATAAACATTGCCTCCTTAACCTTTCTCCTTTGGAGGCTCCATCCAATTGGTAGCACAGAGATCTTTACTAAAGTTGCTCTGCCAGCATGTTCCTCATATGAAAGAACCACGATTTAGCACGCATTTCATTATGCTTGGCCTGTTGAGGCTTGGCCTGTTCCTGATTGGTTCTGGGTCAGTTTATAAGTGGTATTGTACCATGCTCTGACTTGTGGCCGTGCCTGGTGTTTTATGTCGAAACATTTCACATTTTAAAAATCTTTTTATAATTATGAAAAAATCTATAAAATTATAAACTGGATGTGCTATTATTGGACGTTTGTTTTGTTTTCTATCAGACTTTCAATGAAATTGGTTCATAACAAGCACATTCCTGCTCTGCAGTAGTGTCAAAGGCCAGTAGTGTGGAGGGGGTATGGTCATTCCACAGGCCAAGTTTGTAGGGGAAATGTTCCAAAGTACCCCCAAGGACCTAGACAGCACAGAGCCTGCACAACTCTTATCTCCCGAGCTATCCAAAATTCAAAGCTGGAGAGAGAAAGCATTTAATAATAATTGGTATAAGGGACACATCTGGTTAGTACACTTGATTTCCAATGACAGGATTTTCTAATATCCTTCTAAAATGTATACAAGGGAGGAAGAGAAGAAACATTTAAAGCCTTAAAAGATTTGAGACCAAGCTACTTGAAGGATGGCCTTCTCCCATACCAGCATGCCCTCACAATGAGGTCACAAACAGAAGCCCTTCTCACCTTCCCTCTACCAAGGCTGGTTAGGCTAGTGAGTACAAGAGAGAGGGCTTTCTGTGGTGGCCCTGCAGCTCTGGAATCAACTTCCATCAGGGTTTTGTCAGGCCCCTTCTTTGCAGTTCTTCAGGAAAGTTCTGAAGACCCACCTGTTTTCACTGGCCTTCCCTTAAGTCTGGTCTGTTGATTTTTACTGGTTAGTTTTACTTTTGTTGCTTTTAACTAGCAATCTTGGTTTTTATGGTATTTATTGTAGCATGTTTTGTTTTAAATTGTATCTACTTTGTGTGGATTTTTTCTCTTGTATGCCCCCACCCTTAAAGGTGGCCTAGAAATAATGATAGATCGATATATGAAACCACCATTCTGTCAGTGGTTTCAATCACTGCAAGGCTGCTCTAGACAGCAAAATAAGGCTTTGCCATGCATTGCTCATCCAAATCTCACCCATTCTTGTGATATGTGCATGGGAAGAATAGAAGCAGAGGTCATGTGCTGCATAACAAGGGGGATGCATTGGGAGCTGTTTTATACATGTCTACACTGACTGAAAGCTTTATCCAGAAAATGAGTAACAAGAGGAATACATCGGGTACCCTCACTCCAAGTAATGTTTTGTTGGAATTCATGATGCCTCTTGTGTGAAGCTAGAATATAAACACTCTTCAGCATCAGTGCTGTCAAAATTCCCAGTTCTGAGGATTTTCTGCCACTCTGTGTAGGCGTCTAAATGTGAGAGAATGTGACTCTGAGCAACAAAGCATGTGCATGAATTGCACACACAAGGAAAATGCACAGGTGCATTGTAGCAGCATGCGCTATGTACACATGTTACAATGACATGACAAAAACAAACTGCCCCCACCAAGATAAATGTTCTGGATACACCCATGAAGGCAAGATGAGCAGATCTGGAATTTTGCCCCAGCTCTGTTTTGGTTTGTTTAAGGTTTAGCTTTAGACTTTGAGATTTTTTGATCTCAGAAATGTTCACCAGCTGGATTCTGATGCCAGTGACTGGAAAAGGTGTTAGGTTTAAGTTTTATCTTCTTGGAGGTTTGCCCTTAAAATGAATGTTGTTATGAGGCATGTCACCATACTGAATAAGTCATTCTGTTTGTCATGTTCCCATCTCTAATAACTAGTCTATGTGCTCATTGTTGAGTTGAGAAACACCCATATTAAGGAAAAAGAAGACTTTCACACATTGAACCACTGCATAGCCAGGAGTGGTTTATTTTTACATCTTTAGAGATTAACAACATTCCTCTTGCAGATTTGTTACTGAGTAAGGGTGAGTTCTTGATTCTTATTATGCCATAGGATACCTTGCCGCTAAGCTGGCTCGGGATTTCTATATCTACCCTAAGAAAAGCTTTTACTCACTCAGTATTTTTTTTTTTATTAAAATGATTTCAGTAGATCCTCACAGTTTCCAAAACTTCAGTTAACCCTAATACTCTGAATGTATGTATTCATAAATTTGAGAAGTGCATGTATCACATTTGTAACCCACTCTCCTTCAGGGAGGTCAGATTGGTGTACATAGGGTTATCCAGTTTTATCTTTGCACTGATCACAAGGTACGTGATGCTGAGAGATGATCGCTGACTTCAGATCGTCCAGTTGAGCTCCATGGTTCTTAAATCGAGGCCACTCCTGTCCAATACTCTATACCGGCCTTGGCCCCCTCCAGCTGTGTCAGATTAAAACTCCCAGGGGATGATGGGAGTTGTGGTCTGACACAGTTGAACAGTGCCAAGTTGGGGAAAGCTACTTTATACTCACCACATTGGTTCTCCACAGAATTTGCTCAGAGTCCATCCCATCATGATCTTGTTAACAGGACTTCTTTTCCGCCAGATATCTGATCACTCAAATGTTATAGCCACCCACCAGCATATCGGGATAAACTGCATTTTTTGTTGTTTATTCAGTCAGTCGCTTCCGACTCTTCATGACTTTATGGACCAGCCCACGCCAGAGCTTCCTGTCGCCACCCCCAGCTCCCCCAAGGTCGAGTCTGTCACCTCCAGAAACTGCATTTTAGGGTGAAGATATACACATTTTTAAAGTCCTGAGTAGCACTCTGGAAGCATGTTCACCGTGATCAACCCAAATGTATCTATTCCTCTCCAAAGTTGAACTCTGAAGAAATACACTTGTAAATTTGAAACAAAAACTGACTATGGATGGTGCAGTTGGGCTGGCCTCTCGATGTCATGCAGAATCTCCCCCTTCCCATGGCAGATTTGCAGTTAATAAGGAATGAATGAACAGATAAATGAGAGACCCAGTGTGGTGTAGTGGCGAGAGTGTTGGACTGGGAGCTGGGAGATCCGGGTTTTAGTCCCCACTTGGCCACGGAAGCTCACTGGGTGACTTTGGGTTAGTCACAGACTCTCAGCCCAACCTTCTTCACAGAGCTGCTGTTGTGAGGATAAAATAGAGAGGAGGAGGATAATGTAAGCTGCATTGGGTTCCTTGCAAGAGGAAAAAAGGTGGGATATAAATGCAGTAATAAATGAATGAATGAATGAATGAATGAATGAATGCATGAACGTCTGTACTGCCGTCTATGTGCATGTGTAAGTCAAGGCATGCAGTGTGTTGGATGTCTAGGAGAAGAGGCAGCATTTGATTTGCTAGTGTGCAAGTCTGTCATTTCACTTGTGAAGCTACTACAGAGCAGTGAGCTCTCTTTTTCATCCATCCACTTTTTCACCCTCACCCATACTATAGTTGGTTTACTGTAAAGTACACCCACTTCCAGGAGGCATTCCATTCCAAAATCTGAACCCAAACACAAACCATGGTGGAATCTCTCTTTTAATTTAAAAGATTCACCTAGGGCACAAACTTATGCATGTTTAGACAGAAAAACCCTACAACTTCCAGCATTCCTCTGCCAGCCATGCTGGCTGGGGAATGCTGGGAGTTGTAGGCCTTTTTTTCCTGTCTAAGCATGCATAGGATTGCACCCTCACATGGATAAATCAACCTCCATATTCCCAGGTGTATTTGGGAGCACACAGCTTCCTTCCACCCAATTATTCTACCCAATAATTCATATTCTACCCAATTATTCATATTATTACTTACAACTGCAACAAGTACAACATTTATATATCTTAATTATCCTTACAACCACCCTGGAAGATAGGCCGCTGTTATCACTCCCACATTTCAGACCTGGGGCTGAATCTAAGAGGGCAGTGGCTTTCCTAAACCGCTAGTACATTAATAGCTGAGGTGAGATTTAAACCTGGGACTTCACAGATGACAGTGTTAATCCACTAGAGTGCTTTTGGGGTGAGTAAGGCATGCATTTGTTTGTTTGTTTGTTTTAAAAAGTTATACACCACCCTTCAAAATTTCTACCACCAAGGTGGCTTACAAATAATCTTAGAGCAACTGGCAAGGCAATCCTGTTGTTGTGTCGCAGCACACCATCCTTAGAGTGCTCCAACATTTCCTAATCTCTGCTGGGCTCCAGCCAGCAGAACTGAAATGAGGGAGGAGCACTCTCACTTCGTTTTTTTCCTTTTTTTTCCTTCCCCCCCCCTTTTTTTTTTTTTTTTTACCATTTCCCTTCCATTGCAAGCAATGGGAAGGAAATGATTTAGACCCATCCCGGGGCTAAATCTTTCCCCATGCTGGGGGCATGGGGTAAAATCCAACGTAAATCCTACTTGATCCATTGAAATGAATGGGACATCAGTCAGTCATGGCTGACTTAAACCCCATTCATTTCAGTGGGTCTGCTCTAAGTAGGAGTTACGTTAGATTTTACCCATGGAGAGGGACCGGGAGGGCTCTGGTTTCTTTAGAACCAGACCCTCTCCCACTCTGTCCACACGACCACACCACATCCTGAGATCCTTCCCCCTTCACCTATCTGATGTTGGAGAGGGAATGGCTGGAGTAGGATCCACGAGGTCTAGGAGGAGGTATCTGAGAGCAGATCTCATCCTCTGAGGCTGGAGGTCTGTCTCTGACCTCAGAGCGAGAGATCTGATCTTTCCCACTGCACCTGGGAAGCCAACACAGGAGCCACAGAATTTCAGATGGAAGCAATGAAACATTTAAACCCAAAATAGACATCTACAACAAATCATAACAGATTAAAATAGCAAAAGCTATACAAGCCCAACAGAGGCAGGATAAAAAGTTAATTCAGGTTGTACTGAGTGTTATTGTTATTGTAGTTTTTGAGTTGTTTTTGTTCTTGCATCTGTTGTTGCATATGGCGCCACCTATGTACGTGGCACTTTAAAGACAACTGGTATGACAGACCCCTACCCCAAAGGGCAGGGCCGGCCCAAGACATGTTGCTGTCTGAGGCAAAGAACAAGATGGCACCCCCTCCCATTTCATGTAGCTGATCTTTCTTCAACATAGACAAAGAGTCAGTGTCCCCCACCACAGTTGGTGGAACAGCAGGCAGACTAGCTTAGGGAGCACACAGCTCTCTCCTCGAATACCTTGCTGCCACCTCCCAGTATCTGCTGCACTTTCCCTGCCTCACCTGCATCAGCTGAAAAGGAAAACAGAGTGAGGTGTCATCAGCATACTGATGATACCTCACTCCAAAGCTCTGGATAACCAATTACTTTTAAAGGGTTATCTAAATGTGGCAAAGCAGCAGCCCCAGAAACCCATGGGATGGGGCAACAGCAGAGATGACTTCACTTTTCTGGGCATTATGCTTGAGAATGGGATGGGAGCAGAGGGTTCAGGGGAGGAAAGCAGGAGGCTTAACTAAAACTGATGTCATCACTAGGGGAAGGCCAGGGAGGCAAAAAGAAGCCAAGGCATAAGAGAATATGAAGGCCGTTAGGGTGGCGCTACAGGTTTACTTTGCGCATAGCCAAGGATGAGCCAACCCCCTCCCTAAATTTCATTATGGTGATAATTGCATGTGGAGTTCCATGGGTGCCATAGATCCATTGTTTTTGAGGCCAGCTCTGCTCTGACCCCAGAGGCCTGTGTCCGTGTGTGTCACCAGTGGGTCCGGCCCAGGGTAGGGAAAATATGCTTCCTATACTAACAGAACAATCCTGTACATGTCTACTCAGAACTAATCCCCACCGACTTCAAAGGGGCTTAATCCCAGCTAAATTGGTATTGCAGCCTAGGTCTTATTTCCTGTCATGAAAGCTGGCTGCTTTTGAGTTCAGCCAAAACAGATTATTTGTATGACTAATACAATCACGGGTTGCACTCACAGACATGCATACACACTACCCAGATTTTTCACCAGCACTATGCAGTGTTATATTTAAAACAAGCAGTTATATCTAGAGGTGATGCGCCATTATGTGAAAACAGTCGGGGGAGTGGGGAGGAGAATTGATCAGCTAACAGATAATGGGGCATGTCTGTGCAATCTAACATTATGATTAGCAAGACAATGAGATATCAGTTTCCATATCTCGTTTAGTAAGCTCCTGATCATCACTTACGAATGCTGCTGCAAAGTCTGAATCACACCGATACGGATTTCACAAAAAGAACTGCAGGAAGTATAAAAGGAGGAAAGAATCCCATGTATCGTGGGATGATGAGCAGCTGCAGCAGTAGCAGCAGTGCTGGGAGATGAGAATACGTGGAAGCAGAGGCTGAAAGAGTCAGGGAACAAAAACCGGTGGCTTGCATTTTACGTATACTTAAAAGAGTATACTAGTGACCTTGGCCCCATCTACATGGGGCTTTTACTGCAGTTCTACTCTCTTGCCCTAAATCTGTTCCCCCCCCCCAAACGCATTTTGTGTTAGATTTTCCTGTCACAGTGTCTTCAGTGCTGTTCAGGAGTATGTGACCTCAGCTGGCTTTGGTGCAGGCTGGTGGAAGTGGAGCTGATTGGCGGAAGTGGAAGTAACATGGGACGTGGGGAGAGCAGAGGGGTAAACACGTCTACCCGGAAGTAACTCATTGCCTTCGGTTCCACTTTGCCAGGCCTGCTGTTTTAAAACTGTGCAGCTACGCAGGAGCACAGCTGAGAAAGGCTGGCTCAGTCACTGCCTCTCACTTTAAATAGTCATTGGGTTGGTGCGGGGGGGGCGGGAGCCAATCCTGCTCTTTTAAGCTGTGCAGCTATGAAGCTGAGAAACAGTGGATGCCTGTTGATTAGAAGCTGCACATCTAAGAAAGGGTGATTGCCAGGATGGATGATTTTCATAAACATATACTCAGAAGCACTTCATTGAGCCCGTGTTTGTTTGCGGGGGCAGGGAGCCTGTTGATTGGGCAGTTAATAAAAGAAAAAAGAAAAAAAAAGAAAATCAGAATGATTAAAGCATTACATTGATATTATTGAAGAATCATTTGCAGTACTCCAAAGAACCTTTGAAATTCATCATGTATAGCACATGCTCTAGCCCACTTTGCTAATGGCCATCAACATTTCTAATGTTCATGGATCTTATTAATTCTTTTAAAAACTCAGTTACACTACCAATCGTCACACCGTCAGGAAGTAATGTGAGCAATGTCAGTGATCAAATATGTGCTCTGTGAGAGCAAACAGACCAACATTTCAAGCAATGGATTTTTAGGTTCATAAATTCCTTGTAGATGCCAACCTTTGAAAATATAAAACATTAAGGATGCAATCTTATGCATGTTTAGATAGACAAAAGTTCTACAACTCCCAGCATGGCTGGCTGAGGCATGCTGGGAACTGTAGCACTTTTGTCTGTCTAAACATGCATAGGATTGCACCCTAAAATGAGTTGCCCATTGCACCAGGCAAAGTGGCATTTAGCTTTTCTTGTTAGGTTATTATGAGTCTGAACATTTTGTTGTATTTGACTAATAACCATTACAAGCAACCTAACTTAAAACATCATGCAATAACAGAACATAAACAGGATCAAGTTAACGAATCACCTGCACAGTCCACTGCCATAACATTCAGAGTGACCGTAAGAATATGTTTTGTGTGTAACATCAGGGTCGCAGTCTGACAGTAACGAACACATAGATACTTTTACCCTGTAAGGATGCCAAAATCAGTTCCAGGAAAGATTATTCCTCCTACATAATTTAAAACTGCATTATGCTTACGAGGATATTTTTTTTCCAGCTTTACATTTTGCACAGCAAAACGTATATTCCTTTAAGAAAATATTACTGTTTCATTTCAATAGTGCTTAATTCCTAGAGAAAGAGGTGCTGGGCCTCAAGTCTGGCACACTGTGTTTGATCTGGAAGCCCAGATTGGTGGTGATTCTATGGAATATTTGGACACCTTTCCCCCAACGTGTACACCTAGTTTGTGAAGGGGGAAACAGGACTGGGCCTACTGCTAACCCTGCCCCTGTTGTTGATGGACTCCAGAGACCCTGACCTCCCTACATTCAGTAGAACATAAGGAAGGAGTTCCTATGCAGATACAGCTCTCTCTCTCTCTCTCTCTCTGTGTGTTTATGCATAGAGCCTCTAAATACTCCTTCTCTCTATTTACTCAGCTGTAACAAAAATGCACTCTGGAAGTGTTCAGCACTTTCATTCTATTTTTCCTTTGTACGTCGGATACTCCCAGGACTCAAGAGCTTCGGCTATTGAGTGGTATAAAAATGTAATAAATAAATACAATAACTTAGGAAATGGCATCATTAGGCATCTGTCAAGGCCCGTGCCCATGGAGGGAGGCCCTGTGCCAATCCCTGGAGCCTACTGGCCCAACATAAGAACATAAAAGGAGCCCTGCTGGATCAGACCAAGGGTCCATCTAGTCCAGCATTCTGTTCACACAGTGGCCAACCAGCTGTTGACCAGGAACCCACAAGCAGGGCATGAGCGCAACAGTGCCCTCCCACCCATGTTCCCCAGCAACTGGTGTACATAGGCTCACTGCCTCTGGTACTGGAACTGCCACTCCTTGCTGTTGCTACCTGTTCACCTCCGCTCTCCAGCTGGGCAAACCCAGCACATCCTGTCCTCTGGGAGACAGTGCAAACTGGGCCCAAAGAGAGAGGTGAGCAATTAGGCAATAGCGGTAAGGGAGAGAAGATGGGTGCTTTCAGGGGGAGCCCTCCAAGAACATCTTTCCCAAGGGCCCCTTTAGACCTGGAACCGGCACTGAAGCCTGTCACTGAAAGCAGACAATGGGCTGAGCCTTGATGAGCCCCCAGAAAAAAAATTACATAAGCAAATTCTTTGCCGTATCCCTAATGAAATAATATAAGGAGCTGGTCTACCAGGAACCATTTAGTAATTAGATGAGAGGCTTCCAAAGTATTACAGAGTTAGAGGCTGGGATTCAGAAAGGCCAATGTGTGCAATCAAAGTGCTTTTGTACGTACATTAGACATTGGCTGACTTGTTCCTTCTGGCAGCAGTCCCTTGAACTTCCATGGCATACTGCTTCACAGGGTCCGTGACCTTCAAAGCAACTTGGTGACAGGGGTGGGGGTGCTTCTGAAGAAAAGCCCCCATGTGTGTACAGAACATGGTTCTCTGGAGCCCAGCCAATATGTATAAAATAAAATCATAAATCTCTCTAAGGGTATTTTGACTATTTGAATATGATACGTTTGCTGGTTCAGATACTACAGTACAGGGTGCAGAATCTCTGTTAGCCCGAGGGCCAAATCCCACTGTGGAGAAACTCTCGGGGGCCACATTCCAGTGGTGGGTGGGGCCGAAGGCAAAAGAGTTGGGGCCAAAGTACCAAAAACACTCGCATATTTTAGTTTAAAGCTCTTAGTGCCAGCAACGAAGTCCTTGGAGAGGCATTTCAACCTTCTAGAATTGGGAGGGGGGCTGCATAAAAGCTGGCAAACCACCAAATAATCAGTGGTTGGGGGAAAGAGGGTGTGACCTTCTGGGGAAGACAAACTATCTTTGTAGCAAATTGCTTTACAGACTTTGAATAGTACTCACAAAGTCCTAGAAAGGATCAGAGTTTGTCCTTGTTGTCTGCCTCTGGAGGTTCACGAATTGGCCTTACTAAGTCTGATTTTGGAAATATTCCTCTCTGTGAGATGGTGTACCCTAGATAAGTCACTGAATCCATTTTAAATTGACATTTTTAGTTGGAGTGTCTCTACACCAGCCTAAAATTGCACATTTAAAAGGGGGCTTTCTGCTTCTGTTTTAAATGCAGGATAAAAATGGACTCCCTTTACACGGGCTTCTTTTTCCTGCTTCCTTTTCCTCCTCCTTCTCTCCCTTATCTGAGTCTTCCATATGTTTAATTGATCAAGCTCCTCTTCTTTCAGCTTTTCCTTTTTCACAGAGGGAACTCAAGCAGAACACAAGCAAGGTAATTTGATAGCTTATTTTCTCTGATATTTTAACAATGGAATATAGTTCATTTAGTGCAGGTGATGCCCTGGAGGTTCAAGACATCATCTAAAGGGCTCACAAACCTCCGTGAATGAGCAATCTCAATAGCAGGATAAAAGCTCCATGTGAAGAATCCCTTGCTAGCCTAGTCCATGTTGCCACAGTTTGTCTAGGACATTTTCCAAAATCTTATCATGTTCATGCTCATCCTTACTATACACCAAAGTGTAATCCTGAAAGTATGTGACACCTGGTTTCTCCAGATATTAATATTGTCTCCGTCATCCTCTGAAACACTGATGTTGCAGAAGCCAAACCAAAGGGCATATGCTTAAATTGGAATAAGCCTTCAGGAGTAATAAAGCAGGGGTGCAGAACCTCTTTCAACCCAAGGGCTGAATTCAATTTCAGAAAAAGTTCTCAAGGGCCGAATCCAGTGGTGGACAGGTCTAAAGGCAAAAGGGTTGAGACCAAAATTACACCCCAAATTGACATATCATAGCTTAAAGCTCTTACCGCCACTAATGAAGTCTTCAGAAAGGCATTTCAAGCTTTTAGAGTGAGGATAAAAAACTGTACAGAAATTGGAAAACCACAAAGTAAATAATCGGTCGTTGGAGGAAAGGATGTGTGGCCTTCTGGGGAACCTCAGAGGTCCAGATTTGGCCCCCAGTCCTGAGTTCTGCATCCCTGCTATAGTAGAATGATTCGACTTGTGTTGATTGTAAGACATGACTCATTTATCTTATCTGACAAGAAGGAAAGGAGCAAAGCTTATAACAAGCTTTTCGGGAGTAGTATTACCAGCTAACCTTGAATTCTTTCATGCATAATATTCCTGAAAGGTGGCTGAGGCAATCAGACCACAGAATGGCAGATGAAAAATGGCAGATGGAATGGTGAGGCAAAAGTCGGGTTGTCCAAAGTGGTGAGGAGTAAATGGAACAATTTGTGAAAATGTCACTGGATTTATTCAATTTGTCAGCAAATGTATTTTCCCATGAATATTATGTTCTCTCCTGCTAAGGCCTTCCTTATCACACGGCCATATCTACTACCTGCAGAAATAGGCTGATCAACATCATCTTTATTTGCAATATTTCTGTGCTGTTATAAGAAATGATGTAACAGAAAGTTTGACATCTGGTCACAATTTTGATGGGTTGTTCACATTTTAAAAGCTCTTTTTCCTATTTGAATATGTTTTGTCACCATGAGCAATTTCACATAAGAAACAAAATCCCAATGGATAACAGAAAATTGAAAAGAAATTCGCAGTTTTATTTTGTCACTTTGACCAACTGAATTAATCAATATGCCCTCTATTGATACAGCTGGGACCTGCATTGACATCAGCCTCAGGTCACTTGGATGCAATCTTGCCAGAGAGGAACTGTTTCTTCTTAGTTAAGATTAAAATAATTAAATTTTAATTAAAACATTACTAGATCGCTATGCAGTGGTTATAATATCCTTTGATGTCCTGTCATTCTGATGAGTGTCTGGCTTGTGTGGGTTTTAAAGGTAAAGACAGATATAGTATGAAAAGTATGCACTGCAGGTCTCACAGTCACTGTGAGCCCAGCTTCTTCACAACTATTATTATTATTATTGTTGTTATTATTATTATTATTTACATTTTTATACAGCTCCATACCCGAAGGTCTCTAGGCGGTTTACAGAAATTAAAACATTAAATACAATATAAACAGTTTAAAAGCCATTTACATAAAATCACACAGACAATGTACACAAACAACATATAACTAAAAACAACTTTCATAGAGTCATAGAATAGTAGGGTTGGAAGGGGCCTATAAGACCATCGAGTCCAGCTTTGAACTGTCAGTCAAACTAAAGACACATCCAGGACCGAATGAAACTCATCATGTGTTATATTGTAGTAATTGGTCATAACTTCTAGTAATTTCAGTTAACTGAACAAGGGTTTAGCCTGAGTTGTTGTCTCCCCCCTCTTCCTTCAGAATGTCTGTCTGCCTTTGTTGTTATTGTTTAAGTGTCATATCTGCATTCAGCCATGTATTTTTTCAATGCCTTACTAATGAAAAAAAAATTACTTAAAGAACATCGCCCTACCTCAAACCCATATAACTGCATATGCTCAACAGAATACTTCAAAAAGAAAAAAGAAAAAAGTGGGGGACGACACTTAGTCACATCTCAAAAATGCCATAGACTCACAGTGTATAATCCCATGATAAAATAAATTTGTTTCCCCAGTTCCTTGATATAAACACAGGACCACCAGAAACGCACAAAAACTTTTAAAAGTGCAACAGTGTTCTGGGGGTTAGGGGAGGGGTTCTTGGCGATGCACCCAAGCACTTGCCAATCAGTACAATCTACAGCGAGCCTCTGCTGAAACCACAGAACTGTTCCTTATTCCCACCTTGAGCCTGACCCTGGAAAGGAATGGTACATTTGGAGTAGATGCAGGAAGGATGTAAAGGTGCTTTCAAGTCAGCTTTACTGCTCAAAAAATATGTTACGTCTATTTTCACCCTTAGAAACTTTCTCCTCAATCCAGCTAATAAGATCCCTGTGTGTATCACTCGCCTAACTGGAAACCGCTGGCATAAATCGGATATGTATCTGAGTGAAGACATACTCTAGTCATGCTGCATTGATTTTAATGGGGATGCCTATACCTTGTTGATATGCAACTAGTTATTTACTACTTCCTATTTATAGATTTCTTTTGCTGTTTTTATATATTATATATCCTATGTTATCTTTATGCTGTATGTTTTATATTTCACCTTGGATTACTTTTGCAGAGTTGGATACAGGGATGGATAACCTTCTGCTGCTGCTCCTGCTGCTAGTAAAATATTCCCCATTCCCTGCAGGAAACAAAAACAAACAAACAACTCAAAAAATATTTGGTTGGAGTGATAAATACATCTAATACATACGTTAAAAATAAATTTTAAGATTTTTTCCATCTGAAAGACACCCCCTACCCCATTGTCCTGGAGCAACCCAAAAGGATCAGATTTGTATTACAATGAACTGATTGACCGCATAAAGTTGAAGGTTCCCTGTGATCTTAGAATTGCATTTACAAAATCCTGCTGGCCTTGGGATGTTGCTGACATAGACATCATTTATGCTGACTGAAAAGAGACAGCAAACACCTTGAGAGTGTTACTCCTGTTGCCCAACAGGCCTAGTAACATGCTGAATCAGCATCCTGGAGATAGCACTTCCTGCCACCTATAATCTTTTCTCTCTTTGCTGCTGCTATCTCACGTCTTCATTTATCTTCCCTCATTGCCCCCACCGGTCTCTTTGCCCGTACCCCATGCCAATTCATTGGTTGTTTAACCCATGAATTGGCGGGACCCCAAACAAGGGAGGGAGCATGCTTCTCCCTGCACACTTGTCACTTCCATATTCAATCAGCTTTTATCAACAACCCAGAAATTCTCCTGGGTTGTTTGATGTGACATCTAAACCTGGAACTCTGGGTTGTTGTAGGATTAAACAACCCAAAGTTAAGTAAAAAAAATGGGTTAACTCTGGGTTCTTTAACTCCTAAATAACCCAGAGTTCTAGGCTCAGATGTCATGAAACAACGATTGGAAACGGAAGTGGTAATTGGCACACTCACAACTCAGCAATTGGCCATGACATGTGAACCAGGTGTATGGTACCCAAAGACTTCCTGCAACTGTCATTTGACAATGATTCAAGAGAAGTGTGCTGTCCTAGCATAAGCAAATGATTATGAAATGAAAACAGAATTTTTGTTTTATAACTCTACAAAGGAGAGTTAAAAGAAATCAGACTACAATCTTATATTGTAGTATGCTAGTTAAAGAATTTTGTGGTGGTGGCAAAACCTTTGATAGTGATTGGTGGAGCTGGTCTCCCATAATGTGAAAAAGTATATGAAAACAGTATTGTGGTGAGTGGAGAATTAATGTGAACAGAAGTGGCTTTTGGGCTCCAGGACAGTGTGAGAAGAAGCATTCTTGCTGTTGCTGTTAAAATGGTTGTCGGAATAACTGTAGCTCAGGGGTTCAATTGTGTTTTTTCCTAAAATAAACTGTTAGAGTGTCTTTCATAAGAATGTGTCTGTCTTTGATGGAAGCCAGAGAACACCGCTGCATCTCTTTTACAACATTTACCTCTTCAGGAATGAGGGGAAGAAAGTGGACAGATAAGCCTGAAGAAATGTGAGAACAGAGGAAGTAGGGAACCCCAACCACAAAGGGGCTGTGAATGGCTTCTAATTACTCAAATTAGAGCTTGACAGATGTTTGTTGAGTGCAATGATGCCAATATATAATTTCTATCAGCCAGGCTTGGCACCAGCCAAGAATCCCCCCCCCCCGCTCCAACTCCTTAAGGATGTGATGTTTGTTTAAAAGGTTGACTGCTCTGCTTTTACCACAGACTATTTCCTGCTTCCTTGGTTATTCCCTCAGAACAATAGCAGAGGCCATACAAGGTGCTGTGTTCACTCATGTTGTCCTGAGTCAGCTTCTCTTTCCATGAGGTTAACAGTCATTACACTGAAGTCTCTGCAAATTTTTCCATGGACTTCAATGAGAGCACAAGGAGACGCTGAAGTCTGTGCCTATGTACTGTGAGAGAATGTGCTTCTTTGAAGCTGCTGGCACATTTATTTATTTATTTATTATTTCATTTCTATACTGCCCAATAGCCAAAGCTCTCTTGTACCAAACAGGTGCAGTCTTTGAGCTGCTACTTCTGTACTGCCCTGCTGCAATGAATGCAAATAATATCCCAGATTGCAGCCAAAAAAAGCAACCCTATCCCCAGAAGCCCCTTCATGGATGAAGTTGTTCGCCTTGTTGTGGCGAAGGGGCTTGTGTAACTCAGTGAAGCCATAAGCTATGCCGTGCAGGGCCACCCAAGACGGACAGGTCATGGCGGAGAGTTCTGACAAAATGTGGTCCACTGGAGAAGGAAATGGCAACCCACTCCAGTATTCTTGCCAAGAAAACCCCATGGAACGTATCACAAGGCTAAAAGAGATGACGGCGGAAGATGAGCCCCTCAGGTCGGAAGGTGTCCAATATGCTACTGGGGAAGAGCAGAGGGTATTTCCAAGTAGCGCCAGAAAGAGTGAAGCGGCTGGGCCAAACCCGAAAGGACACTCAGCTGTGGATGTGTCTGGTGGTGAAAAGAAAATCCGATGCTGTAAAGAACAGTATTGTTTAGGAACCTGGAATGTCAGATCAATGAATCAAGGTAAGCTGGAGGTGGTCAAACATGAGATGGCAAGATTGAACATCGACATCTTGGGAATCAGCAAACTAAAATGGACAGGCATGGGCAAATTTAATTCAGGTGACCATCATATCTACTATTGTGGGCAAGAATCCCTTAGAAGAAATGGAGTAGCACTCATAGTCAACAAAAGGGTGGGAAAAGCAGTACTGGGGTACAACCTCAAAAACGATCGAATGATCTCAGTACAAATCCAAGGCAAACCATTCAACATCACAATAATTCAAGTCTATGCCCCAACCACTGATGCCGAAGAAGCTGAGGTTGATCGGTTCTATGAAGACCTACAACACCTTCTAGAACTAACACCAAAAAAAGATGTCCTCTTCATCATAGGGGATTGGAATGCTAAAGTAGGAAGTCAAGAAATCACCGGGATAACAGGCAGGCATGGCCTTGGTGTACAAAACGAAGCAGGACAAAAGTTAATAGAGTTTTGCCAAGAGAACATGCTGATCATAGCAAACATTCTTTTCCAACAGCACAAGAGGCGACTCTACACATGGACATCACCAGATGGTCAATATCGAAATCAGATTGATTATGTCCTTTGCAGCCAAAGATGGAGAAGCTCCATACAGTCAGTAAAAACAAGACCTGGAGCTGACAGTGGCTCAGATCATGAGCTGCTTCTTGCAAAATTTCGGCTTAAATTGAAGAACGTCGGGAAAACCACTAAACCATTCAGGTATGACCTAAATCATATCCCTTATGAATATACAGTGGAGGTGAGGAATAGATTTCAGGGATTAGACCTGATAGACAGAGTGCCTGAGGAACTATGGACGGAGGTCTGTAACATTGTTCAGGAGGCAGCAACGAAAACCATCCCAAAGAAAAAGAAATGCAAGAAAGCAAAGTGGCTGTCTGATGAGGCTTTACAAGTAGCTCACGAAAGAAGGGAAGCGAAAAGCAAGGGAGAAAGGGGAAGATATATCCAACTGAATGCAGAGTTCCAGAGAATAGCAAGGAGAGACAAGAAGGCCTTCTTAAATGAACAATGCAAAGAAATCGAAGAAAACAACAGAATGGGAAAGACTAGAGATCTCTTTTAGAAAATCGGAGATCTCAAGGGAACGTTTTGTGCAAAGACGGGCATGATAAAGGACAAAGAAGGCAGGGACCTAACAGAAGCAGATGAGATTAAGAAGAGGTGGCAAGAATACACAGAAGAACTATACAGGAAAGATCTGAATGTCCCTGATAGCCATGATAGTGCGGTCACTGAACTTGAGCCGGACATCATCCTAGAGAGTGAAGTCAAGTGGGCCTTAGGAAGCATTAGTAACAACAAAGCTAGCGGAGATGACAGTATTCCAGCTGAGCTATTTAAAATCCTCAAAGATGATGCTGTCAAAGTGCTGCATTCAATATGCCAACAAATCTGGAACACTCAACAGTGGCCACAAGACTGGAAAAGGTCAGTTTATATTCCAGTTCCAAAGAAGGGCAACGCCAAAGAGTGTTCAAACTACCACACAATTGCGCTCATTTCACATGCCAGCAAGGTGATGCTCAAAATCCTACAAGCTAGGCTTCAGCAGTATGCGAACCGAGAACTACCGGAAGTACAAGCTGGGTTTAGAAGAGGCAGAGGAACTAGAGATCAAATCGCCAACATTCACTGCATCATGGAGAAAGCAAGAGAATTCCAGAAAAACGTCTATTTCTGCTTCATTGACTACGCTAAAGCCTTTGATTGTGTGGATCACAACAAACTGTAGCAAATTCTGAAAGTGATGGGAGTACCAGACCACCTTACCTGTCTCCTGAGAAACCTGTACGAGGGTCAAGAAGCAACAGTAAGAACCAGGCATGGAACAACCGATTGGTTCAAAATTGGGAAAGGAGTATGACAAGGCTGCATATTGTCACCCTGCTTATTTAACTTATATGCAGAGTACATCATGAGAAATGCCGGGTTGGATGAATCAGAAGTCGGAATTAAGATTGCTGGGAGAATTATCAACAACCTCCGATATGCAGACGATACCACCCTAATGGCAGAAAGCGAAGAGGATCTCAAGAGCCTCTTGTGGAGGGTGAAAGAGGAGAGTGCAAAAGCTGGTTTGAAACTCAACATTAAAAAAACGAAGATCATGGCATCTGGCCCCATCACTTCCTGGCATATAGAAGGGGAAGAAATGGAAGCAGTGACAGATTTTACTTTCTTGGGCTCCAAGATCACCGCAGACGGTGACTGTAGCCATGAAATTAAAAGACGCTTGCTCCTTGGGAGGAAAGCTATGGCAAACCTAGACAGCATAGTAAGAAGCAGAGACATCACCTTGCCGACAAAGGTCCGTCTAATCAAACTATGGTTTTCCCAGTAGTAATGTATGGCTGTGAGAGCTGGACTATAAGGAAGGCTGAGCGCCGAAGAATTGATGCTTTCGAACTGTGGTGCTGGAGAAGACTCTTACGAGTGCTCTGGACTGCAAGGAGGTCAAATCAGTCCATCCTAAAGGAAATCAACCCTGACTGCTCATTGGAAGGACAGATACTGAAGCTGAAGCTCCAATATTTTGGCCACCTAATGCGAAGAGAAAACTCCCTGGAAAAGACCCTGATGCTGGGAAAGACTGAAGGCAAAAGGAGAAGGGGATGGCAGAGGATGAGATGGCTAGATAGCATCACGGATGCAATGAATATGAACTTGAGCACGCTCCGGGAGAGAGCGCAGGACAGGAAGGCCTGGCGTGCTATGGTCCATGGGGTCACGAAGAGTCGGACACGACTGAACGACTGAACAACATCCCCAGAAGAATCAACTTCTACCACCCTTTTACCATAACGTATAACTCCAAATATGCTGAAAAGTTCTGCAGAAGGACCTCAAGAGAAATGGGAATGCCATTTCTTGGTTTGTCCAGGTTCAGTTCTATTAACAGATGTGGACAAGATGCTTCTCACTTGTGCTGACTTCATCTTTACTTTTCTTATTCTTGTTGGATAAGAGTTGTGTGCCACTTGCTTGCTGCCTTACCCCACCAATGAAGTAGGGCTGCTAAAACGTATTAATCAAGACCAGTTTTTTAAAATTCTTACACGGTTTGTTTAGGACTAATACCAGGATTGCCCCAAGACATTTTGCTGCCTGAGGTGAAGGACAAATGTGGCACACACACCCTTCCGTATACAGAAGCCAGCTGGACTGGCAGTTGAATCTTACTTCAACACTGGAAGTGGGACAACGCATCTGAGGTTAGCGGGCTCACTTAAGGGACATGAAGCAGGCCGTGTGGCACACCTTGCTCTGCTCTGAGGCAGCTGCCTCACTCCACCTAATGGTAGGGCTGTCCCAAGGTCCCATTTTGTTCTCTTATTCTTCTGCATTGTGTTTGCTTGTTTTTTTAAATGGTGCCTCTCAGACTTCTTTTAGGAGCTTGCTCAGCAGCTTTCGCTCTATAAACAATTTGGTGCCAAATCTATGCTTGGTGTTAAGTAAATGATAAAAGCTACAGATAACTGTTTCCAGTTACGTCTGACTGGAGTCTGTTGTTTTTTCCTGTGTGTAATGCACTGCTTTCAAAATACCTTACAGGGAAACTGAATTGCCCAAAAGAAATTGCAACACCTTTCAAGCTTATCCTTTTAGGATGATATTTGGATGCCTCATTGGATACTAGACTAAAAAACAATGCACAGAGTTTATACATTCATGTGAAATATATGTGCACAAGCTTTTGCACAAATTGTTAGACAGAGGATGTGATTCAGTTGGTGGTCAGTAGCTAGGAAGCAATGTGCAAAATCCCATTAATTTCACTGGGAGTTAAGAACACATACCAGATGTCTTCAAACTCAACAGTTATTTATTATAACGTACCAAAACACAAGGCAACAATTTTTTACTTGTACAGGAGCATAAACAACTTCAGAAATGACCCTGATAGCTAGTACAGTCATATAGGCTCAGCATTCTTCCAGCCTCTCCAGAGGTTATGCAGGCCCAACTGTACCTACCAACTTCTGCCCAAAGTGAAAGCATTCCCTTCTGTTCCTCCCACATGGCCTGCAAGCACTGAGGCCCTCTGTGTTTAATGGTATTTACTCCCAGAGAAGTGTGCATAGGATTGGGACCTTCACCACAGGTTTAACTTTCCCATGGAAAACAATGGAACTTGAAAGTGCTTTACTTTGGTTGGATCATTTATGCCTATTGTTTCTATGCGCTACTGAAAATGTAACTTTTCTTAACAGAATTTTGCTTTCCTTGGACACATACATATTTTGGTTTCTTTTGTCTGAGAATTATAGGCAAGTATCTAAGGATACTTGCATTTTTAAAAACATACATTTTTGTAGAGGCAGCTAATAATATCCCCCCCCCCGACCAACCCTTATCCTTAGCTCCAAAACGTTTCCTGAGATTGTGAAAATGGTTGTAGAATTCATCTTTATCTGAGTGGCTGCCAGGTAGCCTGAACAAGAAATGTTGTCATCCATGCTTGTTCCCAGCAGCAGTTGAGGGGAACTGTATGCTGTGGGGTAGCAACTGGCCCTTGGAGGCCAGTTCTATGGTTTAAGTACCATAACGTTTTGGAAGACACCAATATAATGCGACCCTTGCATGCAGAGTAACAGGAAGACATCCCCCGTGAATTGACCAGGTGTCTACTAAAGCGTTTTTAAAGGTGCAAGTGCTGCCCCACCCTGAGGAAAAGGCACTAGGAAAAAAAACTGAAATTAGACTGGGTTAACAGCTTGGCAGGTAGGGCATTTGGGCTGAGCTGGGCACACCCTGTTCGTTTTATATCTAGTTAGGCCTATTTATCACTGATGTTGCCAACCTGTATCTGGGCTATACCACATTCATTCTGCAGGTGGGGGCTCACATGACTGAATCCTCATCTGTACAAAAACATTACCTCCACATAGAAAACTAGCATATCAAGGAACAGTTCTGGCTTACCATTGTTTTTAACACGCTAGCTTCCTAGGAAGGGTTGTCTTGTTTTGTATTGATGAACATTTTGTGATCTCCCACCTGCAGTTTGAAATGGAAGTGTCCAGGAACAGGTTTAGCACCTCAGTGAGAACTAGGCCTTATTACTTGGTGTTATCTTTAGCATTTCTTTACTTTGCTAACATTCACAGGTCTTACTCATTGCACCACTTACACTTTCAGTGTGCTGTCCTGATAAGCTTAAGCCCTGTCAGAGCTTAACATTAGAAACAGCCCAAAATTTGAATATTAATACCATATATAAATGGATTAAATGCAACTCCATTTGTATGTGTGGACCACACAAAGAAAAGCTTGGATTCTTTATAGGAGACTAGCACTAGGATAATAATCTAGTACAGCCTTTGCTAATGGTGTGCCCTCTAGATGTGTTGGCTATGCTGGCTAGGAATAATGGAAGTTGTAGTCCAACACATCTGGGGGATACCAGGCTGGGGAAGGCTGATTTAGTATAATAATGCCTGTGGGGCTATTACCCTGTTATGGATAATAGGGGAACACTGGCCAACTGATTTCATTGTTTATGAGGGAAAATGGTGAGAGGATGAGGAAATCTTATTTATTTAATCCAGTAATTTATTAGCCACTTTTCAGGGTCAGGTCCTCCAGCCATTCTGAGAGCTGTTCAACTAGAGGTCTATCCCCTGTTAACTAGGACACATGGCCACTCTAGACCACCACAGAGAAAGCTCTGTCCAACTTAACCTATTTCACTGGAGCATATGAACAGGGTCCCCATCTACACAGAGTATTTACTCTGGTTCTAGTGTACTTTACAGACGATTGTGACACACGATGTATGTCCCCTCTCTGCAGCAAGCGCAGGTTGTCATGCCGTAAAACCCACTTTTTTGCAAAATCGTTTTGTGATGGATTTTCCTGTTGTAACAGCTTCAGTGTGGTTTCGGACTCTGTGTGACCTCAACGGGCTTTGGTGAGGGCTGGGGGGAGCAGCGCTGATTGGCAGAAGGGAAAGTTGCATCATGAAAGGGTGGACATGAGAGGAGTGGGCTAAACATGTATACTTGGAAGTAACTCATTGTCTTCAATTGCACTTTACCGAGTACGGAAGCAGAGAAGGGGGTCAGGAGAATTCCTTTGCCTGTTGTTTTAAATCCCTGGACCAGAGAGGGGGCGCATAATTTGAATGAGTTTAAAAGGTGATCACCCCCAAGTTACCCTTGCTTCCGCCGAGAAAGGGTGGACACGAGGAGAGAAGTGGGCAAAACATGTCTACTCAGAAATAACTCATTTCTTTCGATTGTACTTCACTGAGCATGGGAGCACAGAGAGGGCGGGAGCAAGCCTTCACTCATTTGCTGCACTGCACCTATGCAACGGATGACGTTCTGTTCTACTCGCAGGACTCCACCCACCCAACCCTGAACTAATGTGGTTTGTTTGTTTACAATATTTATATACTGCTCCATATCTAGAACAGATTTTGGAGTGATGGACACAAGAAATAAAACAATAAAAGAATAAAAAGATTAAAACACCACATTAAAAATTATACTTATTTATAAACACAATACCAATAAAAACTGTTAACTGGTCAATGAAGGAATGCCTCCTGGGACAGTGATGTTTTCAGGAGGCGCCGGAAACAACGCAGTGTTGGTGCCTGACTGACCTCCAGGGGCAGGGAGTTCCAAAGAAAGGGGGCCACCATGCTGAAGACTCTTCTCCTGGTGGACTCCAATTGGGCCATAAGGCCATGTGGAGCCACCAGGAACAAGCCCTCCAATGATCTCAGTGACCGGGCAGGTTGGTAAGGGGGAAAGCACTAGGGATGTACGAACCCCACTTACCAGTCCGCTCCGGGGTCCGCTGGGGGGGAGGTGATCTGTCCCTCCCCCCAGAATCCTCCCTGGCCAGTTCCGCTCCATGGCGAGTCCGCAGAGCCACTGGCCAGGGCCGTCCGCAGCCGGACTTCCGTCCATTGCTGGGCCATGGCCGCAAATAGCGTCGGGCGTAGGGGACGCCATTTGCATCCCTGCCCTTTGCCGTGATTGGCTACATAAGTATTTACATAGCCTATCATGGCAAAGGACAGGGACGCAAATGGCGTCTGCTATGCTGGATGCTATTTGCGTCCGCAGATGGCTGCGGAACGAAGAGGACAGACCCAGACCGGCCGGCGCCAGGTAGGGTCCGTCCCAACCTTAGTTTGCGGATTCTAAAGAATTCGGCCTCATTGGAGTCCATGGCGGATTTCTCCGCCATCCCTAGAAAGCACTCTCTCAGGTATCCTGGTCCGAAGTTGTTTAGGGCTTTGTACACTAGTACTAAAATCTTAAACCTGGCCCAGTAACGAACAGGCAGTCAGTACAGTTCCCTCAGCAAAGGAGTTACATTCTGGAAAGGGGCAGCTCCCGACAACAGCCGAGCTGCTGTGTTCTGCACTAGCTCGAGTTTCCGGAGCAGTTTTAAGGGCAGCCCCACATAGAGCGCATTGCAGTAATGCAGTCTTGAGGTTACTAGTGCCTGTACTACTGTGGCCAAGCTAACCCTGTCCGGGAGAGGCTGTAGTTGGCGAACCAGGCAAAGCTGGTAAAAGGCACTTTAAGCCGCCACAGCCACTTGGGCTTCCAGCAACAATGATGGATCTAGGAGTACCTCCAAACTATGGACCTGATCTTTCAGAGGGAGTGCAATCCCATCCAGAACAGGTAATGAGCCTATCTTCCGGACCCGGGAACCACTTACCCACAAGGCTTACATCTTGCCAGCATTCAGTTTCAGTTTATTGGCCCTCATCCAGCCCATTACTGAGTTTAGGCACTGGTCCAGTACTTGCACAGCCTCTCCTGATTCAGATGTCACAGGGAGATAGAGCTGTGTGTCATCAGCATACTGATAGCACTTGGGTCCAAATCCCCTAATGACCGCTCCCAGAGGTTTCAGGGGCCCTTTGCCCCATGTAAGCATGTGTGTTTTTTTAAAATGCATATACCGCTTTATTGGCTACATGTGCCAAGGTAGGAGCAAATTCAAATTCACGAAAATCTGGCTTTAAACAGAATCACATCATAAACCATCTCTGTTAGATGGGGCCCAGGACTTTTGATAGAGATCTTATATTATGGGCAGGTTCATATGGGTGCAGGCAGTCCTTAAGGTAACCTGGTCCCAAATTATTTAGGGCCCTGAAGGTGAATACCAGCACTTTGAATTACACCGGCAATCAGTGCAACAGGCACAAAAGTGGTGGTTACGTGTTCAGACTTTCTGATTGCCATTAGCATCCATGTCCCACATTTTCCACCAATTAACGTTTCTGGGCCATCTTCAGCCAACCCTACATAAAGTGCATTGCAGTAGTCCAGTCTGGAGATAACTAGGGCATTGGTAACCAAGGCCTGATCCTGTTGCTCCAGATAGTGTTGCAGCTGGCATACAAGCCTGTATGAAAAAAAAAACACACACACTTTACATTTTAAGAAACTATGAGGGGGGAAAAGCTATTAAAAGATAGTGCCCCAAAAATGGTTTGGGTTAGTTAGCTATTCATCCCCCTCCTCCATCTCCCTCCATTTCAGTGCCATTTTCAGCAGGAAAAACTGTATCAGTTTTGGGCCGAATTGGTTCAGTCTACTCCTAGTTGGAGAAAGAAGAAGCACCTCCTTACCATGTCCCCTTCCTTGTAACATCTTACCCTGTGTCCTGATAGCATTATGGTATGACCTGGTTCTCACAACACAGCTGGCACATTGTGGGTTATATAACCCACAGTGAGCCGTGGTGGTATGTCCCGGTTGTGTGCGGCCACCGTTTTCAATACACAACCCTGATTCAGGTGATTGGGGATTGTGCCATGTCATGTGAACTAGGCTATTGTGGATTATTCGGGGGTTAAACAACCCTTGCATAACTCTCAATTAGTAGTAGGGTTATACAGGGGTTGTTTAACCCTCTAATAAACCACAATGTCCAGGTTCGCATGACACAGCACAACTTCCAATTGCCCCGATCAGGGGTTTCAGATTCAGCCCTGAACACACCATGGCTCATTGTGGCTTAAATAACCCATGAGGTGCCAGCTGTGTCATATGAACCAACCCTATGCGCACTGGACCCACATCAGTATTTAACAAAAAATAAATACAGCCACAGGATGTGTGAGTGTAATTTTACCAGAGCAGGGGTGCTGAACCATTTCCTCACAGGGCAATTTTTAAAAATAAAAGGTTGCTCTCCTCCCAAGCTGCTTTCCTATCGGGGGGTGGGGGGAGTGTGGAAAGTGCTTGTTTTGACCTATAGAGCCCTAAATGGTTTAGGGATAGGGTACCTGAAAGACTGCCATCTCCCATACACAAACTTAATCCATCAATGAAATGATCAAATATGGCCCTCCTCCATGTGCCCCTCACTTTAGAAGATAAGCAAGTGGCTATTGGGAGCCATTTTTGTCTCTGTGGCAATGATCCTTCAGCTGTGAAACTTGCATCCCAGCCTGGTAAATTATCTTGGTAGCGTGGTTACTGTCTTTCAGGAGTCAGGTGAAGTCCAGTTTACCTGTGATTTTAACACCACCTGATATTAATGCTGCTGAAACTGTTTTATTGGTCCGTAGGCTGCTGTTTTTAGTATATTATTTATTCTATTATATGGTTATTTTTCATTTTTCTAAGCTGCCTTGAGTACTATTTTCAGGAAAGGGGGAGGATTTTTTCTAAACAAACAAACAAATCCATATAATTTAATATAGAATTAACAAGCTTAATATGAGCCAAGGCTAATGAGGACTTGGCTGTTCAACATTATTCGTTGTTATTAATACCTAATAATAGCATGGGAATCTGTCACTAATGCCAGGGACCAATGACATGGAACATGTAAAAAACTAAGAGCGCCTCTGAACATGTACAAGCATATTTCCCTTATCAAGAGCTCACCATGGTGGACCTCAACAAAAATTTATAGGGAGACCAAAGTACTGACTATTAGATATCAGCTATAAAGCTTGCATGTTAGAAAGAAAATAAAGTTAGTTATTAAGGAATCTGTACTTTTCTACTGGAAAAGAGCCTGCTTCTCCACAACTGGTAATTTAACTTTTTTTAAAAATCCCCTTTACTAAATATAACAGTAAACAATCAGAAAAATTCACAAAGTTATAATTAGTCTTTGAGATTTGTTTTGATAGAATGTCATTACCAGGACTGAGCTAATATTAAATCGATTTACTATCTGTAAACACCATTCTGCCTTGTAACTCATCAAGGGCACAATCCTATGCAGGTTTAGACAGAAAAAAGTCCTACAACTCCCAGCATTCCCCAGCCAGCTAAGCTACATAGCTATGCTATGCTCTAAGTGAGCAATCCTATGGCCGCTAGTCAGTGGCTAGATGGCCATAGGATACGTCGGTTCCCGGGAACCGACCTCGGAGCCCATGCTCTGAGGTTGGTTCCCTGAGAACTCATCAACCCCCCCCCACACACACACACACTGCCTTGCAGGCAGCTTGGAATGGCCCTGTGCTCCGTGCTCGGAATAGAAGCATGGAGTGGCCAAAACAGGGCGTTCCTGGGGGTGTTCCAGGGTGGGGAAGGCGGAAATGCTGGGACGACACATCCTATTTGTCATCCAGCAGCCACTTCCCCCACTCCACCTTCCCGCGGCTAGACAGCCGAAATTGGCTGTCTAGCCGCAAATGCAGGGCAGCTGAAGCGCAGAGGGGATGATCCCTTCCATGCTTCTCCTGCCCTGCATTGGATAGGCGGTCGCCTCCGCATTCGGAGGTGGCTGCCTATCCCAATAGGATTGTGCCCTAATATTATTTTAATTTCAAAACGTGAAAATTTCTGCAAGCTTTCCCCCACTTTTTTGGGGTGGTGGTGGTAGGACATAGAAGATGGGAATTGCATTTGAAAAGTAACAGATAGGAAGACATGACAAAGATAAGCAAGGGTGATTATGGCAATGTCTTCTGGCAGGATGTGATATATTCAATAACGTCTTTTCCCAGTACAAGATTGCAATTGCTGCTCTTATCTGTGATTACATCATATTTTAATAAAGAAGCCAATGACTAATCCACTGATTTTTTTCTATAGAGTATCTTTGTAAACAAGTGTCCTACTTTTATTGGATATGAATATTCAAGATCTACTTTTACAACTGAATGAGTCTTACTTCAGCAACATGTGTACTCCATAATGTGAGAACATAAGGTAGGAAGTCAAACAAAGAAAGCATCAAGGCTCTGTCAATGATTCTGCCCTCTGTGTCACAAGAAACAAAGCAAACAAGGACTTGGCCTGCTAGAACTTCTTGTTCTTCCATTCACTCCTGAGTGATATACATGTAAGTGTTGCAGTGGTAGAATTCCTACCACTGGTTGAGATTCTGCCACGTTGCCTTGACCTCAACCCAAAAGAAATGTGACTTTCCGTATTGTATTTTTGGACTCCTGGTCTTGTGTTCCTCTGTGCTTTAGCATCCCAGTTCAGACTAGGCTTTCTAATTTGGGGGGTGGGATTCTGATACATGGGTAGGGTTGGGGACAGGGGGCAACCAATCCAGTGCACATCCTGCGGTGGCATACACAGCACAGCAATTTTAGGGAAGTGTGGGAACAGAGCCCTGTAGGTTTTACTGAGGACAGTAGTTTTTGCCAGGGCCCAAGGCAGAGCCCTACATCTTCCAGGAGCCCAGTGCAAAAGCAGCCTAGCCCCCTAAAAAATGTCTGAGGGGGAAAATACCCAGCTGTGTCCCCCCCCCAAGAACATACAGATAAACAGGGATAGGGATCTATACAGTGGGAGGAGTGGCAAAAGGCAAAGAGCCTATAAGGGTGCAATCCTGTGCATGTTTAGACAGAAAAAAGTCCTACAACTCCCAGTATTCCCCTGGCTGAGGAATGCTGGGAACTATAGGACTTTTTTCTGTCTAAACATGCATGGGATTGTGTCCTTATAGGCTCTTTGCCTTGTGCCACTCCTCCCACTGTATAGATCCCTATTCCTGTTTAACTGTATGCTGTTTGGGGGATCACAGCTACTTGGGCCCAAGAAGGCCCATGGCATTTCAAAGACATGCAGCATCCATGCTGGCTGGGGATGATGACAGTTGTAGTCTGGAGGTAACAAACCTGGAGGTAACAAAGCTGGGGGTATGGGTCCTGGAGAAATCTGGTTGGAGAATGGAGCTCCATGAGCTTTCATTGGCTTTGCCCCTGGACTTTGTTTCATCTCCTACTAGCCGGCCCAACTCAGCCTGCAGTGAGTTGGGCCACCCAGCAGATTTTTTGGTGTTTTTTAATTTGTAGAAATTATGGCTGTTACTTGTACAAATTTGCGCAAATTATGCAAATTTTGCCCATAATTTGCACAAAGCACACACACTGCAGCTGTGATTTGCACAAATTGTGGCCGTACTTTGCACAAATCTCTATTTGTGCAAATTACGGCCAACACACAAAAAATATACGCAAAAGGTCCCCAGAGTTTGGGGAAAACTTGCAAATGCAAGCTGAGTAGGGCATACCACAGAACTCCAGTGAGCCCATAAAGGGCCGATTTCCTGGTGTCGGGCATCCCTAGTTGGGGAAGTTTTGTTTACAGTTTAGGGCCAGTCTTGGCTAGTGACCCTGACAAGACCACTACTATCCACTGTTTTCCTGACTCAAGAATTTCTTGAAAATTCAGCCATCTCAATTTTGCGCCATACAATTCTTTTCTTAAGCATTCTCTTATTTCTGACCTTTTCAATATTTCAGTCTCTGCAATATACTGAATTAAAATGGTATTTAATGTATTATTGTGCCAAATGCACACATATAAACTTTGCTCCAAATCCAGTGCCTTAGTTTGTAGTTTTGTCCATGAGTCTTTCCTGCATTTTCCTTCTTTAGATGTCCTTTAGGGCTCATGAAGTAGCCATTAAAGCCTGTACTGGCAAACACGATAGTTACTGAACCATTATAAAGGAATGCAAGCTGATAAGAGCATGAAGACATTGTGAGAGAGCCAAATACAATATTTAGGAAGAGGTCTGCACAAGTTGTTGCCTACCCAGCTGAATGCAACCCACCACAAACTATCAGGGACTTGATATACTTTCTACTGTTGCTGCATCTCTGATACTGCAAAAACAGGCAGGTTATTGCACACCTGGCAGGAAATGATATGGGGCTCACAGGTTGCATTCAAGTTGGTGGGTCAAACGTTTGAAGGCCTGTTAGGCTGTCACAGAGAAAAGTATGTGGGGAAGAAGGGTAATAGGCCTTTTTATAAATAATAAAATAATAGGCCTTCTGGGAAGGCATGACTCTATCTGGAAAATGCGTGACCCACCAAGCCAAACACAGTCCATTAGGCAAATATAGCAGCCCATCTAGGGCTGACAAAACTCCTTGCCCACATGGGAAATCAGCAGGGCCGGCCCAAGACATTTTTCTTGCTGAGGCAAAGAACAAGATGGCATCCCCTCCCATTCAAGGTACAAAAGCTGACTGGACTAGCAGCTGAATCTTACTTCAGTACTGGGACTGGGACAGTATTTTCCACTGAAGGCCACAGGCTAGCTTAAGGGGCTCAGGGCAAGCTGCATGGCACACAGCTTTCTCCTCCAATACCTTGCTGCCACCTCCAGGATCTGCCACCTAAAGTGACTGTCTCATGGTTTAATAGTAAGGCCTACTCTGGCTGGTGGGGTTATGCCAAGTACCAGGAGAGGCAGAGCAGAAGTCTCATGGACTATGTTTGGCGTTGTGGGTCACAAATTCTCATGCCTGCTCTATAGCATGGTAGAATGGCTGGGAATGAAGTTGCCCAACAGTCCAATCTTGCTGGTCCAGCAAATAAAGTTTAGGATGAAGTGTATCAATAAGTATGCCGACCAGTGCAACAACTTCAAAAAAAAGAGAGGCGATGGTGGAGTTGTAGCGGCATTCATTATATTAGTGTTGAGAACATGGTCTCGTTTTATAGCTGAGGAGCTAGGTACAGCAGTCAGTGACTAGATCAAGATCAGTCAGTGAATTCATGGCATAAAAGACTTAAGCAAACTAACAAACAAACAAAATAAACAGTTAAGTAGCAAAGGGAGTGCTTCTGAAGAAATGCAGAGTGCTTCTCCCTCTCCAAGGAGCAATTGCAGCCATGCTTCTCTTCCCAACAAAATTAAGAAAAAGGGCCTTTTCAGATTAAAGCCTGAGATCAGATCAAAGCCTCAGACTCCACCTCAGTTTCAAGCAAATTATAGCTACAGAGCACATACATTCTGTTCACCTCCATACAACAATCCACTCCTAATTTTCCCTTCTCAAACAATTATTTGTAAAAATCACTTTTTAAACAACCCACTCCATCTTGTTAGAACCAAGCTCATCTTGTCTCCCCTGACTTAATATGTGCCAAGATCTAACTAGAATTCAGCCTAGAAGACTGGGTTTTGGAATATGGGAAGAAAAGTACCCCTGAACATATGCAGAGTGTCTTTGCCTCACCACTGAATAGCTGCAGTCCAAGAAGCCAGGAGTTTAAGGAAGGTTCCTACTCATCTCCATTGAATCATCCATTTAGCCTCATCCCGAGTACACCCCAAAACATTGCTTCTTAGTGCCCCACACCTGAATTCTATAACTGCCCTTGAGTTTAGTTCCTCAGAAAGGAGATTTTCTATGTCTTGATATTTGGCTGAACAGTGTAATAAAGTTCTTGGGCTAATTCACACTCTCGAATTCCTGCCCACAACTGGGAGTGCTGGACATGGACGCGTTCACACAATCACCTCAGCCCACCATGTATCAGCCACAGTGGGTTGCAGCGTGTGCGAACATCCATTTTGAATATTCAACCCCCAGTGAGTGGTTGCCATGGTTTGTTGTGTTGTCTGAACCTGTGCACCAGGGGTTGTTTGATGGTTAAATAACCCTCAAATAACCCTACAATAGCCCATGGATTATCTCAGGGTTGTTTAACCCTCAAACAAGCCCTTCTGCCCAGGTTTACATGACACCACAAGGCATGGTTTGAACAGGCAATCTGGTGCCTGCCGGTGCCATGGCTCATCATGGCTTAAATCAGCCACGCTGGGCTGCAGTGATTGTGCGAGCCAGGTCAATGAGAGGGCTGAAAGGGGGCTCTCCAGTCATGGTGCCTGCAATAGCTGACAGAAATGAGAGCCACTAAAGGCACACCGGGGATTTTGTCCATGTGTTGTTGCATTTAGAGACTAATATATGAACTATGAATGTGTAATTTCATGTCGTCGTACTATCTGGGGATTAGAAAACAGGGCTTCCAGTTATTGCGTGTAAACTTTTGTGGGTTTGATCACAGGCACTTTTCCTTTCAAATATTAATCAGTGACTAAACATTACAGAACAACAGAAGAGCCTAACTACACTTAATGTTAAATGTGTTGTTTGAAGCAATGTCAGGGAATGTTTTTCCTTTAATCCGGGGGGGGGGGGATTTGTATTGGGACCATGGCATGCAGGAAAGGGAGATTTAACTCTTCCCGCCACAGCTGCAGTCCAAATCCAAATCCCACCCCCCTTGCTGCTTTGCAGTTAGTATCAGGGGAAAAGCTTCCACTGGCGTCAATGGGAGCTTTGTTTTTCATAACACCAACTGCAGCAGTGTGTGTGTGTGTGTGTGTGTGTGTGATTTTTCTTTGGATCTCTGCCGGAGAAGGAAGGGCTAAACTTCCCCTCCCCAGACACTCTGGCCCTGATACAAATTGCCCCACCCTAGGATTAAAGAAAGCAATGAATATGGCCTTGAGCATGCTCCAAGAGCGGAGGGCAGGAGAGAGTGGAGGACAGGAAGGCCTGGCGTGCTATGGTCCATGGGGTCATGGAGAGTCGGAACCACTGAACCACTGAACAACAAAGGATTAAAGAAAACAACAACATCTGGCATTGCTACACAAGCGACACATTTAATGTAACATATAGTTAGGCCCTAAGACTGTCAGTATTCAGATCTTCCACAATGAGTTTCCACAGCTGTTCCAGGACTAAGCACAAAATAGCATCCTATCACTTTAAGTAGAAGCATGTCCATTCCAAAACCCAGGTTATGACTGCTTTGTAGAGCAAAGAAATCAAACTGTGTGAATCCCCGAAGTCACTTCGGTATATTTTTGAAGCTGAAAACTAAGATTTGTTATAGTTATCGCCCTACCTCTGCCAACAAAAACAAATCTTAAAAGGAAAACATGATGCATTTTCTGGCTTTTATTCTAAATGCAGCATTTCAAAAGCCCTACACAAGATGAGAAAAATAGAGCAAGGGGTTGGGCCTCCTTGCAAGCGTCTCACTGTCTATAGGGAGGCCTGGATTAACGTCTCTAATGCCAAAAGCAACTGTTTATTAAGTGAGCCATAGCTGCAGGGTATGCAGATTGGGAGTATTCATCATCACTGTGTTTATCATGCGTTTATAAATACAGAAGGGAGTTTGCTGAAGACAGACAGGGCAAAGCAAACTAATATCACTGAGGCCTATCTTTGTGCAATATGTACCACTGGGAAGACGGAAGCAATCCTTTCACCGAGGAACAGCTTACTGCAACTAGTCCCAAGCAAATTCCGCTGGCCTACTGGAAAAAGAGAGCAGAGAGACACAGCTGTGACTGAAAATGAAGTGTGATGCTGAGGGAACTGCAGTGTGCAGGTGACCATTCTGAACGGGCTGTGCTAATATCAGTACTCAAATATTGTCATGGGCCATACTCCCCCACAATGCAAGGCTTTCCTTTACGGATGGAGGGGGCAACTTGGCCCTTCAAATATTTTGGCCTATACCTTCTATCAGCCCTAGCCAGCATAGCCAGTGGTGAGGGATCATGGGAGTTGTAGGCCAAAACATTTGGAAGGCCACGTCTTGCCCACCCTTGCTTATGGCTTGTCCAGATTGTTGGGCAAACTCCACTCAGCAGTTAGGGCTACCTTGCAGTATATTTGATCCCAGCTATAGGAACCTTCTGATACTTTGTTCTGAGCTGAATGAAGCTGGATCCGCCCATATATATATATATATATATATATATATTGTTGTTGTTGTTTATTCACTTAGTCGCTTCCGACTCTTCGTGACTTCATGGACCAGCCCACGCCAGAGCTTCCTGTCGGCCGTCGCCACCCCCAGCTCCCCCAAGGTTGAGTCTGTAAAATAGAATGTGAAATTCACTTGGAAACGCATAAATGGCAGTTAAATGCTTACCAACTTTGTAATGGCCCTTGGGGGAGGTTAATGTGGGGGTGACCTTACCTGCTCAAATTGCAGTCTGCCCCTCAGCCCTGCCCTCCTGGCAACACACTTCAGATGCAGGAACTCTCACAACTGCATTCCCTTTATTATTATATACATAAAAGAAGACTAACTCCTGAGGAGCCACACACCAGACTGCCTCTGCTCCAAGGCCTGCGCTAAGAGGGAAAAAGAGGCCTCCAGGCCTCCAGAAAAGAAAGAAAAACTAACACTTGCAGGCTTCTTAAATATATATACACATATACATATAACAGCTGTGTAGGGATGCAACAAATTATGGATAATCCATCCATATTTTAAACAAACACACACACACACACACAAACAAAGGTTCTCCTGACACCAGCAAGGGTGTCCTGGGGAGAGGGCTGTTTCAGGGGTGGCACTCTAGCTTTGGAACCCCCTCCCCAGAATGACTTGCCTGGTGTCCACTCTGCTGTATTTTCAAAAATTTTCATCTTCTGCTTCACCCTGATTCTGTTGGTATTATTTTATGCAGTTTTTATAGATCTGCTGTTTATAGCTTATATGAATGTATTAGTTATGTTATGATGGTGTTAATATTTTATTGTCAGCTGCCCTGATAATGGGCTTGAAGGGTAGAAGCTAGCTAGCTAGCTAAATAAATAAATAAATTTGCAGTATCAATGAGGTAAAATCCATGGGATATTATGCAAAATATCTACACCAACCTTAACCCATTATAACAGTAATTCCTGCTTCCTAGGGAACTCTGGAATAATAGTTTAGAGGGGCTAGGGATATTTCAACAAACTACAGTTTCCAGAAATCTTGGAGGGAGTCATAACAATTAAAGTAGTAAAAACTGGCATACTGTATATTTGTATGGTAGATTATAGGGTGGACAGAGGACCTCTGTCCTCAGTTCTCTATTTGAAGGGCTGCCAGAGGATTGTCTTCTATTTTGATGGTGTCCTGTATTTCAAGGACTGTCCAGTCCAAGTCTGGTTGAAAGACAACCATTAGAGGGAAGAGCTGGGCCTTGAAGCTGCCCACCAACAGCACCTGGACAGCAGACTGAGCAAGGCACCCAGGGCACCTGGTCACAGCCTTCCCCACTATGGCAGGTGTATTTCTATTTGACTTATAATAATTATTCCTAAATTTCCATTCATTCATTCATTTTTAATATTTCTATCCCACCCTACATCATTAGGGGAGATAGATAGATAGATAGATAGATAGATAGATAGATAGATAGCATATGCCAATTTTATGCAAATCGGTATCCTCTTTTGTCCGCATTTTTGGTGATTCAGAAGTGGCCACCCTACGTGACTCTTTTGCAGTCACAGAATGAACACAAATCTCTAGTCACATTTTGTAATGATTAAGTATGGACTTGGAAAACTGGTCACTTCTTGCCCCCTTCATGCCTTAATTGCTTGAAAGAGATCTATGTGATTAAAGGGGCTGTGAGACCATGCTGCCATCAATGCCCCGAGGTCACATGGGTTCCTTGCCCCACCCCATCATGCTCATGCATGTAGTGTGGACATCTACAGGCAAAAAATCCTGTGTGCATACCTCTAAGGGTGGAGGTTTTCATGGGAGCAGAAGGTCTGATTGCTCAATTCTGGGCGTCAGAAGGCTGGGCAAGGAAGCCGTTTAATCTCAGGCATAGGAGGAGTAGTGTGGCTGTACTACCCCTTTAATCTCATGACCCCTTTTACACAATTAACAAGTGAAGGTGGCCATGTTATTATAGCATCCTATATTATACAGGGTAAACAAACTGGTGTGTAACCCTGACAAGGCAGGGATACTGTTGGTTGGTGGTACTAATGTTCAGCCTATTTCAGGTGGGGTTGCATCCCCCTTAACTAACAGGGTTGCAGCTTTGGGTACTCCTGGATTTGCCCCTGCTTAAGGACAGCTAACAGTGGTGGCCAGGAGTGTCATTTACCAAGTCCATCTGATTCATCAGCTTCACCCTTTTCTGGAGAAATCAGATCTAGCTTCGATCATTCATAATTTAGTCACTTCCAGGTTGGGGCTGTAATATAATCCACACAGGGCTGCCCTTGAAGAAAACCCAGAAACTTCCATTTCCAGCTGCATTGGCTACCAGTTTGTTTCTGAGCTCAGTTCAACGTGCTGCCCCTAAACAGCCTAAGAACAGTGTATGCCAGGAATCACCTCCTCCCATATGAATTTACCTGAGATCTGCATTCAGTTTTTTATTTGATGATCGCAGATATTTTTTTAAAAAAATATTATGATGCTGTTAATGCTGTGTGTTTGTGGTATGATTGTATTTTAACCTGTTTCGTGTTAGAATCAGGGCTGGCTCCACCTTTTGGAAAGTCCTTGTGCAAGACACCATCAATGGTCCTCTTGGCTCAGTGAGTCTACCTGAGTGAGACTCACTTCGCTCAGTGAGTCTCACCACTACTATCACCAGCTGCTATTGCTCCTCATTCTCTTTCTCATCATTGGTACGGCTTGGTTGCTTGACAGGCAAAAGGCCAATGAGCAAGTAGGCAGTGCTGTCTCCTGCTCCTCTTCCTCACCACCACCACTGTTGCCTGGGGCACAGCAAGAGGAAGGAGCAGGTTGAAATGGTGAAGAGGAAGAGATACGCCAGTTGGCAGTTGGCAGTGGGCTCCTGTTGGGGTGTGGGCCCTTGGCAGGTGGCCAACCATTCCTGCCCTTGATCATTCCTGGTTATTTATTTTGAAAGCTGTCTTGAGTGTGCTAGTCATAGAAAGGCAGGCTATAAATGCTAAAATAAATTAATAATCTGTCACAGCAATTTTAATTGTCAGAGTGATTACATTAATTAAATCACATACAATTAAATAAAACAGCAACACCAAGCATTATATTTCTACAAACAGATATACCAATATTTATACTTGTAACTTTTAAAAAAGCATGCTGCCACTTTGCTGCTTCTATAACACTCCCTTTCCTTTGACACATAAGGTGCTTCCAAACAAGGCATTTATCCCACCATCACCCTGCTTCATTCACAGAATTTTACCAGGGGTGGGGTGGGTCCAGACAATGTTGTCTTCCACGCATAAACCTCCTATGTTTTCCCGCTGCTTCTTCTGTCTTTTTTCTTACCGTGGAAAATCCATTAAGGAAAAAAAGACAGAGTATCTGCACAACGCCTTCTGACTGTTAACGGTAGGACCCTTCATCTGGAAATACCCTTCAACACACAAGGCAGATCAGAAGAAATTATGAATTACGAAGTCTGATCAGTCTGCCTGAATTATGAAGTCTGCCTCCACAAAACATATGGTTTGGTCCTAATAAGACTTTGATTTATTATGGACAGAACTCCTGAAATATGAACAAGCAATAAAACATGATGAAGAAGCAACCTTCCTCTTGTTCCCTTCAGCCAAAATACTGTCATCCCCTGCCTGGCTGCACCTTCCCCTTGTCAAGGCTCGGCTGTTTAATTTCTGTCTAGAACCCCACCACAAAAATAATTGAATTCTCCTGGCACTCAGAACACATGACACTCTCCTTCCCTGGTTTCTCCTCCCCTCCTAGGGTGGTCATATGCCCTACTTTGCAGAGGACAGCCCACCATTTGAAGAGACATCCAGCTCAAGTGGAGTTTACAGATAAAGAGCCAGAAGAAGGGCACGCAGTCACCTTGAAGTTGTCCTTCAGCAGTTAGCGTGCACACGTATCACCTGGTCATCACCTTCCCCACTACAATGAGATATGTTGTGCTTCAATTTTAAATTGTGTGAGGCGGCACATAGCTAGTCCCTTTCGGGCAGGACGGGGAGGTGGAGAAACAAATTCAGACATAGAGTTGGATGAGTTAAATAATTGGCCACAACCAGTGGTGTAGTGGTGGCGAGTCGTGCTGGGGCGTTGCTCCGGCACTTTTTTTTGAGGCCAGCCCCCAGCTGGGTTGCAGTATGCTAGGGAAGGAGAAGGGAGCAGAGGGAGTGCGGGCTGCTGCCTCTTGGCTGCTGGCCAGACAAAGCGAGCACGTGAGCGAGAGAGGGAGGGAGCCTGAGGGAGCACTGCAGCCTCCTCTCGCCCCCCTTCTCTTCCTTAGCTCTTGGTTTCTCCACCTGTCCCTGCTCTGTGCCTGTGTGCCCGACGTTGCCCTCGTCTCCTCCAGCACTGGCCACCTGTTCAGGGCTGCTGCTGCTGGCCACGGCAGCAGCAGGAGGGGGGGGGCTGCCATCGTTTTTTTACTTATGGGACCGGTTAGGTGGCTGGTTTGTGCCAGTTTTTAGGATTTCTCACACGATCCTAACATGTTTACTCAGAAGTCAGTCCCACTATGTTCAATTCCCAATTGGGCTTTCTCCCAGGCAAGTGTGCCTAGGACTGCAGCCTTAGCTGCCTTCCCAAGATTTCTGTAAATTTAATTCGAAATAAAGACCCATTGGATTGCACTGTTAATTCTCGAACATTAATTCCTACAGTAAGCAGAACTGCCAAATGCAACCTGCTCTGTCAGCTACACTTTTTGGTACAAGGTTGGCATGTATCTGGGCAAACAAACCCTGGTGGAGGGAAGGGAAACAGAAAAAAATCAGTTGGGGAAGAGGAGAAAGAATGTCTGTGTGTGTGTGTGTGTGTGTTTCAATCCAGCTGGGTGTGTGAACGTTTCTGTTGCGGGATACGAGAGATATAATGAAGGTGCTTAGGAAAGGCGAATGGGTAACGTTGGGGCGCTAAGGGAGTGTGCAAGGGGGCTATTTAAATGAGAAGAGATTAGTCCATGAGGGCTGAGTTGAGAGGGTGAAGCTTCCATAGAGTATCATATTTTGAAAACCTAAAATGTTTGTGTTTGAGTGAGTAAGTGGGTGAAAAAGATTAACACCCTTGCATTTTTTCTCAGACATCTGATTGAAATACCACTGCCTTACTCTCAGCTGCACTGTTTTTGGATCCCAGTTGAAGGCTGTATATCTTACAAGGTTGTACAATCTTAGAAGGGGCGTGGCTGTGACTGTCACGAAGGGACCCTGCACTTCTGAATTTGCCACTACACTACTGGCCTCAACTTTATTGATTCACCTTGGAATAGAGTTGGCAGGGGCATAGGATACTGATCCATTAATCAGACTACCCTCCTTCAGTCCAGTCACATCGACTTGGCCCGCCTACCAGGTTCCTCATTGGGGGCAGGAGTTGGAGGCACACCCCACAGTGCAGACAGTTGAAGTGAGCCTCTTTCTGCTTCCCAGGGCTGTGGCCCAGATTGCAGCCCCACACTGAGCTGGGTCTTAATGCCATAACCCCCCCCAATGGTCCCTTAAAGGGACCCCTCTTGAAGGGGACAATGGGGCTCCCAATCCTGTTCCGCTTACTGATGGATCCAGCCCAATGCCTTCCATGTCACCAGAGGCGGGGGCTAGCCAAATAACCCCTGCCTCGCCGCTAAACCTATTGAAGCTGAAACCAATTCTTTATGCCAGCCCCAATGTCCTCCAGCTATAGATTATTCCCTTCATTGGAGAGGTGCACACCATCCACAACTTTTGTTGGTCAAATGTGATGCCCAGGTGACCAATAATATCCCCGCCTAGTGGATAACAGGCAGGCATGGCCTTGGTGTACAAAATGAAGCAGGACAAAAGCTAATAGAGTTTTGCCAAGAGAACACACTGATCATAGCAAACACTCTTTTCCAACAGCACAAGAGACGACTCAACACATGGACATCACCAGATGGTCAATATCGAAATCAGATTGATTATGTCCTTTGCAGCCAAAGATGGAGAAGCTCCATACAGTCAGTAAAAACAAGACCTGGAGCTGACTGTGGCTCAGATCATGAGCTGCTTCTTGCAAAATTTCAGCTTAAATTGAAGAACGTAGGGAAAACCACTAAACCATTCAGGTATGACCAACATCATATCCCTTATGAATATACAGTGGAGGTGAGGAATAGATTTCAGGGATTAGACCTGATAGACAGAGTGCCTGAGGAACTATGGACGGAGGTCTGTAACATTGTTCAGGAGGCAGCAATGAAATCCATCCCAAAGAAAAAGAACTGCAAGAAAGCCAAGTGGCTGTGTGATGAGGCTTTACAAGTAGCTGAGGAAAGAAGGGAAGCAAAAAGCAAGGGAGAAAGGGGAAGATATATCCAACTGAATGCAGAGTTCCAGAGAATAGCAAGGAGAGACAAGAAGGCCTCCTTAAATGAATAATGCAAAGAAATCGAGGAAAACAACAGAATGGGAAGGACTAGAGATCTTTTCAAGAAAATCGGAGATATCAAGGGAACGTTTTGTACAAAGATGGGCATGATAAAGGACCAAGAAGGCAGAGACCTAACAGAAGCAGATGAGATTAAGAAGAGGTGGCAAGAATACACAGAAGAACTATACAGGAAAGATCTGAATGTCCCTGATAGCCATGATAGTGTGGTCACTGAACTTGAGCCGGACATCCTCGAGAGTGAAGTCAAGTGGGCCTTAGGAAGCATTAGTAACAACAAAGCTAGCGGAGATGACAGTATTCCAGCTGAGCTATTTAAGATCCTAAAAGATGATGCTGTTAAAGTGCTGCACTCAATATGCCAACAAATTTGGAACACTCAACAATGGCCACAAGACTGGAAAAGGTCAGTTTACATTCCAATTCCAAAGAAGGGCAACGCCAAAGACTGTTCAAACTACCGTACAATTGCGCTCATTTCACATGCCAGCAAGGTGATGCTCAAAATCCTACAAGCTAGGCTTCAGCAGTATGCGAACCGAGAACTACCAGAAGTACAAGCTGGGTTTCGAAGAGGCAGAGGAACTAGAGATCAAATCGCCAACTTTCGCTGGATCATGGAGAAAACAAGAGAATTCCAGAAAAATGTCTGCTTCATTGACTACGCTAAAGCCTTTCATTGTGTGGATCACAACAAACTGTGGCAAATTCTTCAAGAGATGAGAGTACCAGACCACCTTACCTGTCTCCTGAGAAACCTGTACGAGGGTCAAGAAGCAACAGTAAGAACCAGAGATGGAACAACCGATTGGTTCAAAATTGGGAAAGGAGTACGACAAGGCTGCATATTGTCACCCTGCTTATTTAACTTATATGCAGAGTACATCATGAGAAACGCCGGGTAGGATGAATCACAGGTCGGAATTAAGATTGCCGGGAGAATTATCAACAACCTCCGATATGCAGACGATACCACCCTAATGGCAGAAAGCGAAGAGGATCTAAAGAGCCTCTTGTTGAGGGTGAAAGAGGAGAGTGCAAAAGCTGGTTTGAAACTCAACATTAAAAAAAACTGAGATCATGGCATCTGGCCCCATCATTTCCTGGCATACAGAAGGGGAAGAAATGGAAGCAGTGACAGATTTTATTTTCTTGGGCTCCAAGATCACCGCAGATGGTGACTGTAGCCATGAAATCAAAAGACGCTTGCTCCTTGGGAGGAAAGCTATGGCAAACCTAGACAGCATAGTAAGAAGCAGAGACATCACCTTGCCAACAAAGGTCCGTCTAATCAAAGCTATGGTTTTCCCAGTAGTAATGTATGGCTGTGAGAGCTGGACTATAAGGAAGGCTGAGCGCCGAAGAATTGATGCTTTCGAACTGTGGTGCTGGAGAAGTCTCTTACGAGTCCCCTGGACTGCAAGGAGGTCAAATCAGTCCATCCTAAAGGAAATCAACCCTGAGTGCTCATTGGAAGGACAGATACTGAAGCTGAAGCTCCAATATTTTGGCCACCTAATGCGAAGAGAAAACTCCCTGGAAAAGACCCTGATGCTGGGAAAGATTGAAGGCAAAAGGAGAAGGGGACGGCAGAGGATGAGATGTCTAGATAGCATCACCGATGCAATGAATATGAACTTGAGCACGCTCCGGGAGAGAGCACAGGACAGGAAGGCCTGGCGTGCTATGGTCCATGGGGTCACAAAGAGTCGGACACGACTGAATGACTGAACAACAACAAAAGTGGCTCCAGAAAATGTCTCATGGCCTTATTCATCTTCTTCCTGGCCAAATCCACCCTAGCTGGGTTCATTGCTCACCGCCACACACATCTCTCGAGCAGGTCCAACCACATGACTGTTAGGTCTGAGAACTCCTGCAGCATTGCTTGCATATCTGCCTTGCAGCATTGATTAAACCAAGGCCCTTCTGTGTCCCCAAATCATCCTATCCCAATTAGATGATGATTGTGTCTGGGTGGGCGTAAATTGCAGCATGGTTTCTCACCAGTGGCATCAGATCTTCCCATCACATGCCACCCTTGCATAGCTATGTGACGTGTATTCATTGGTGGAGTCAGAGCTGGGGGCCTAGTCTGGTCCCTAGTGTGTGTTACTGTGCACGATGCTGTGCCCACAGATCCATATGGATGTGGTGCTTGGATAACAAGGAGATTAGCAGTTAGTGGCCCTTTAAGGGCAAACGTGTGAGTGGCATGCTGCTGAGTTCCATCTGCCTATTGCTTGAGTTCTTGGTTCTGGCAGGCCCCACCCTGCCGTGGATGTAGTTGCCCTTATCCTGAAGGAATGTGAGCTGAATTCATGGGGGGGGGGGAGGCGTGGGGAGCGGATGCAGGCCTGCAATACACTCACAAACTATTTGTTCCCAAGTGCTCACAGCTCTGCTGGGAATGGGTCTGGATCCGTTCTTGCCCCTGGTGCCAAGCCTGGAACCTCTCACCACTGGAAACGAGACAAGGGCATCTGCAACATTATTTTCAACACCTGGAACATGCTGTACTGAAAATAAGATATTGTCTGACAAACATGCTGAGATGTGTGACACCCAAGGCGTGCCAGAGGGATGGCCACCTTCTGGTGCCCCAACGCCCCTGGAAGAAAAACCCAAACCCAAAGCTCCCCGAGGCATCTGATTGGATATGTAAGTCAACGCCAGCCATGAGCTGATCTTGCCAAAGGGAGATACTCAGAGAGGAATCTGTCTAGGAACACTAGCCATACTCTCGTATCTTCCTCCATGCCCTTTGTGATTCTGAGGTGATGTTGCAGGGATGGAATTCTGGCAATGGACCTTGCTAGGTGAGCACAGGAGGCTCTCCCTGGTGAGTCCATCCTACATGTGATGTTGAGGTGGCCCAGAAGTACCTGCATTTCCCTCAGGGTGCATTTTTGGCACTGGAGCAGTAGCTCGATCATGCGCTGAAGCACTGCCAGCTTGTCAGCTGGCAAGTGAGAGGTGCCCGCTTCTCAGTCTAATTGTATGCCAAGGTAAACCAGCCTTCTAGTGGGCCCCTCAGCCAGTGGGACCCCAAGCTCTGGGGCCAGATTCTGGAAGGCCTGGAGGAATTCTTGGAACTCCACAGTGTTTGTGGCTCTGGAGAACAGGAAGTCATCCAAGTAGCGTGTGGCACAAGGGCGACCTACCCTGCCTATGGCTGCCCACTACTCCAGGAAAATGCTGAAGGTTTCAAATGCTGCGCAGGCTGCTGAGCAGCCCATTGGCATGGCTTAATGATAGTCAAACTTGAAACCCAGTAGGCTGAAGTCCTAGGGATGGACTGGTAGCAGGCACAATGCTCACAGAATGACACACTTTGCCATTAATGCCCCTGTCCCACATGACCTTACCAGCATGGCCACTGCTCGGTCGAAGGAGACATACCAAACCGAGCAGAGCTCTGAAGGGATGGCATCATTAACGGAGGGACGTTTGGGGTATGATTAGTGATGTATGAGCTTACATTCTCCTGGGGCCTTTTTTGGCACGATGCCTAGTGGTGAAACCCGCAGGTTCGACATTGGAGGTGAGGGGAAGGGGCCCATCACCCTCTCAGCCTTGCATTCCTTGCTAACTTGACTGCTGCTTCCTCAGGCATGACTTTTACCAACCTAAGGTTAGGAGCATTTGTGGCTATGTGCTCCCGAATGAAAGGGATGTGTGAAGAACCCCTGTGTGAAGCCCTCCCAGAGATAGTGTGCTGCTACCTATCTGGATAACACTCCAGGAGGGGGTGAAGGGCACTTGGGTGAACTGGTGTATGGCCCAAACCCAATGCCCTTGTGTCTCACCCTAGTTCATTATTTCTTAGGAGCTGGAGCTGTGATGGGAATGGGTATGGTTGGTTGTATTCTGTCCCTTCTTCCATAGTTGCCACTGGCTCCTCAGTCATCCTGAAAGGAACCTTAGCCCCACTGGACCTGCAGGCATGAAGCCTGAGGGTGAGGGCCCAAGCAAGTCTCACATTCATGGGACAATTTGCAGCAACTTCTTTGGGATTTGCCTTGACTATATTCCCAACAAACCCTGCATAGGGCATCCTGCCTGGCCAAAAGGACTCTGCCTTGTCCTTGATGTGGGGCCCCATAATCAGAAGCCATAATTGGTCATTTAAGAGGTCCCACCGGGTCTTGCGGTTATGAGAGGCCCTTCGGCAGAAGGCCTGGTTATATTCAATAGCTGGATTGTCACCTGCCAATGCTTGAGCCCTAAGATCCGGGCAATAGCGGTTAATTAAGTGCCAAGCTCGCTCAAGGTAGGTTGGCATGACTTGTTGTTGTTCAGTCGTTAAGTCGTGTCCGACTCTTCGTGACCCCATGGACCATAGCACGCCAGGCCTTCCTGTCCTCCGCTCTCTCCCGGAGTGTGCTCAAGTCCATTGTCATTGCATCAGTGATGCTGTCTAGCCATCTCTTCCTCTGCTGTCCCCTTCTCCTTTTGCCTTTAGTCTTTCCCAGCATCAGGGTCTTTTCCAGGGAGTTTTCTCTTCACATTAGGTGGCCAAAATATTGGAGCTTCAGTATCTGTCCTTCCAATGAGCACTCAGGGTTGATTTCCTTTAGGATGGACTGATTTGACCTCCTTGCCGTCCAGGGGACTCGTAAGAGACTTCTCCAGCACCACAGTTCAAAGGCATCAATTCTTCGGCGCTCAGCCTTCCTTATAGTCCAGCTCTCACGGCCATACATTACTACTGGGAAAACCATAACTTTGATTATACGGACCTTTGTCGGCAAGGTGATGTCTCTGCTTCTTACTATTCTGTCTAGGTGTGCCACAGCTTTCCTCCCAAGGAGCAAGCGTCTTTTAATTTCATGGCTACAGTCGCCGTCTGCGGTGATCTTGGAGCTCAAGAAAGTAAAATCTGTCACTGCTTCCATTTCTTCCCCTTCTATATGCCAGGAAGTGATGGGGCCAGATGCCATGATCTTCGTTTTTTTAATGTTGAGTTTCAAACCAGCTTTTGCACTCTCCACTTTCACCCTCAACAAGGGGCTCTTTAGATCCTCTTCGCTTTCTGCCATTAGGGTGGTATCGTCTGCATATCGGAGGTTGTTGATAATTCTCCCGGCAATCTTAATTCCGACCTGTGATTCATCCTACCCGGCGTTTCTCATGATGTACTCTGCATATAAGTTAAATAAACAGGGCGACAATATGCAACCTTGTCGTACTCCTTTCCCAATTTTGAACCAATCGGTTGTTCCATGTGTAGTTCTTACTGTCGCTTCTTGTCCTTCGTACAGGTTTCTCAGGAGACAGGTAAGGTGGTCTGGTACTCCCATCACTTTAAGAATTCGCCACAGTTTGTTGTGATCCACACAATCAAAGGCTTGAGCATAGTCAATGAAGCAGAAATAGACGTTTTTCTGGAATTATACCCCATAGCCAACCAGCCAGCTGAAAAAATGACCTTTCTACCTCATTCCTCCCCCTGCTTTTTCTGTCCTTTTCCCCTTTTGCCTTACCTTTCCCTCCTCTGTCTCCAGTTTCAACAGGGAGGACATGTCCATGTACTCCCCATTCAGGATGTTCTCCCTTAATTTCCGTGGGAGAAGGATACCTGGAGAGTCCTCGTTGTCCTCATATATAGAAGCAATGGGATCCTCATCGGAGCTGCTCCCTCCAGCTGCCCTGGGCTTCCCTTCCCCCTCACATTCTTTGCTCTGCAACATAAGGCCCAGCCTGGGAAGTCCGGGATGAGGGCAGCCGATGCCCAATAATCCTTGCTTGGTGCTGGGGATCCCTCCTCTGATGAGGAGGGCTCACCTAATGTTCCCTCGCTGTCTATCAGCCCTTTGTGTTTCTTGGGTGCTCTCTCAGCTTTCTTGCTCTTCCAGGCTCTCTTAGCCTTAGGTTGTATGGGTATTTCCTCTTTGCTTGATTCTCCAGCTGGCATGGGGGTTCCTTCTCATGGCCTGTTCCTGTGGGGCAGTGCTGGTGCCCTGTGCGCTGTCCTTGTGGGTTGACTGGCAGGGACAGTTGGGGCAGGTGTCCCCATTTTATCCATGTGTTCATTAAAATGGGTCAGCACCTGAGTCAGGCCTTCCATCAGTGCATTGCTGCTCTCCTTCTGCCCCTCAGGATTATTCTAGCCCCTGCAAGCCTTGCCCTTCTGCGGGTTCACAGCTGGTGGAGGCCTTGAGCTGGGCCTTCTGTTGCTGATGCTCCTAGTGTGAGGTGGGGAGTATGATGCCTTCCTAGGCCCCCTGAACTTGCTTTCTTAGGTGGCATCCTGCTGGATAAATACTATGGAAACACACACAGTGAATGTCTCATGCACTCACTTTCACCAAGGTTGACCCATGGGTGACTTGCAATCTTATGGTGCTGACTAATGCCCTTTTGCCCCCCCCCTTAAAAAAAAAGTGACCTGGTCCTGCTGCATGCAGGGGTGCTATCCTACCATGTGGTCCTAATCCTATACCCCTGCCCTTTGGGGCTTGATTCCTAGATTATAACCCTGGACATATGTCATATCGATCTCTGCATATCCTGATTTTTATTTTATATATTTATCTTTATTAGTTATTTTTATTTTTCCTTTGGCAAGGAACCCACAGTGGCTTACATGGTACTTCACCTCTCAATTTTATCCTCACAAAACCCTGCGAGGCTTTGTCTTTGTTTCTTCCACCCTTCTTCTAGGGCTTGTGCTGGGCCTGTCCTCCGGAGCTCACCTCTGAGCTCCTTCCTCAGCGAAGTCGGCAATGGCAATGCCGAAGCCACTTGGGAGGCCCCACTCTTAACGGCCTCTGGCAGACTAGAGGGAGGGAAGTTTTCCCTCCAGTCCTCCAACAAAGGCCTCTTCCTGTTGAGCCCATTGGCTCCCTGCCTCCCATGTGGGCGCACACTTGGTGCCGCTGCTGCAGCTCAGCTGCCTCCTCCCCACCTCCCCACTTGGACTGTGCACCACCACAACATCGCTCCATCGGTAAGCAGGAAAGTCCATTTCTAGGAATGGTTTTGAAATGTGCACCTATACATATAAATCAATATGCACACATTTTATGCAAATCCACCTCTTTTGTCCTCTTCTTTTGTTGATGACTTTCTTCTTTTTCGGCGATGCGTAAATGGCCACCTGCCTCCCACATCCAGTTCAGATGGCTTAGAATCATAGAATAGTAGTTGGAAGGGGCCTACAAGGCCATCGAGTCCAACCCCCTGCCCAATGAAGGAATCCAAGTCAGAGCATCCCTGACAGATGGCTGTCCAGCCTCGTCTTGAACGCCTCCAGTGTGGGAGAGCCCATACCTCCCTGGGTAATTGGTTCCACTGTCGTATTGCTCTAACAGTCAGGAAGTTTTTTCTGATGTTCAGCCAGAATCTGGCTTCCTGTAACTTGAGCCCATTATTCCGTGTCCTGCATTCTGGGATGATCGAGAAGAGATCCTGGCCTTCCTCTCTGTCACAACCTTTCAAGTACTAGGGATGGTGGAGAATTCCTCCACAGACTCCAGTCTGTGGGTCCAGAGTCCGTGGCCCCCCGCTGCCCCACGGAATCCTCCCAGGATGGACCTACCTAGTGGTGGATGCAGCGGCAGCAGCTCCGGTGGCAGATGAGGTGGCGGCGGCGGCTCCAGCCACTGCCGGGCTGCTACGGCCGCAAATGGTGGCTGTCGTAGCGGCCACCATTTGCGTCCCTAGGCTAATCCGTGATAGGCTACGTATATATTTACGTAGCCTATCACAGCTAAAGCATTTGCGTTCCTGCTTTAGCCATGATAGGCTACGTAAATATTTACGTAGCCTATCACGGACTAGCTTAGGGATGCAAATGGCGGTTGCTACGACGGCCACCATTTGCGGCCACAGCAGCCCAGCAGCAGGTGGAGGCCCCGCTGCGGGCCGGCCCAGCTGGCGGCTCCACAGACTGGCCGCGGAGCAGAGCCAGCTGGGCAGGATTCCGGGGGGGAGGAACGGATCGCCTCTGGGCATTAGTGTATAGACATTGAAGACCATGTGATTTATATTCTGGCTTTCTTCCTACATGTTTATGAAGACTATTGTTGGGCCCTATTAGAGCTGTTCTGTCCATTGTGGTGCATGAGCCTTCATCCATTCTTACTTCCAACTTTATGTCTCCCTCCCCTGTAGGATTCAGTTTAAAGCCCTCCTGATGAAGTTCTTCATGCTGTGGCCAAACACATTCTTTCCAGCCTTTGTGAGGTGCAACTAGGGATGTCAGAGAATTCCGCCATGGATCTCGGTGGGGCCGAATGCCAGTGCACTTGGCCCCCCAAAATCCATGGCGGAATGAAGCCCCCGCCCTCCCCCATGAAAGGCGCATGAAATGGAGCACTTACCTGCTGCCGTCCACGCTGACTTGAGAATGGCAGCCACGCTGCGGCCGCCATTCGCTTCTTTATCATAGTTGTGACAGGCTACGTAAATAATTACGTAGCCTATTACAGCTAACGCAGGGACACCATTTGCATCCCCGCAGAGGCCGTGACAGGCTACGTAAGTATTTACGTAGCCTATCACGGCAAGCTAAAAAACCCACAACAGCGTACGCAAATGGCGGCAGCTACGGTGGCCGCCATTTGCGTTCTCTTTTTTCGCTGTTTTAGCTTACATAAATATTTACATAAGCTATTACGGCGAAAAAAAGGGGAACGCCAATAGCGTAGTGGGCGCTATTTGCGTTCCTTTTTTTTCTCGCCGTAATAGCTTACGTAAATATTTACGTAGGCTAAAATGGCGGGGGGGAAAGGAATGCAAATGGTGCCCACTAAGCTATTTGCGTTCCCCTTTTTTTCACCGTAATAGCTTACGTAAATATTTACGTAGGCTAAAACAGCGAAAAAAAAGGGAACACAAATGACGGCCGCTGTAGCCGCCGCCATTTGCGTATGCTGTTTTTTTTTTTTTTTTTGCTTGCAGGCTGCCCAGAGGCCGGATGTCTGGCTGCAGGCAGCCCCGGCCAGTGGCTCCACGGAATCTCGGCGGAGCGGAGCCAGCTGGGTTAGGATTTTGGGGGGAGGTGCAGAGCGCCTCCCCCCACCGCGAATGACCCCGTCAAAAAGGTAAGTGACTTTCATATATCCCTAGGTGCAACCCATCACTTGCCAACAGTCCGTCTTCCAGGAAGTATAGCCCATGGTCCCAGAATCCAAATTTCTCAAGCTGGCACCACCTTTGTAGCCAGTCATTCACCCAGAGTATTTTTCTTTCCCTTTCTGTCCCTCTTCTAACTGCTGGAAGGATGGATGAGAAAACTATCTGGGCCCCAAAGTTCTTGAGTTTCCTTCCCAAAGCTTCAAAGTCTGATGTGATTTCTTTGTACCTCCGCTTGGCAGTATTGTTTGTTCCCACATGGATGAAAAGAAAGAGATACCTGTCAGTGGGCTTTATGAGTGCAGGCAACCCTTCAGTCACGTCTCTAATCCGTCCTCCTGGAAGACAGCATACCTGGCAAGTCCATGGGTCTTTGCAACATACTTGGGTTTCAATCCCACGCAGCAAGGAGTCTCCCACTACTACTACTCTTTTTGTAGCTGTAGGCCTTGGTTTCATCGCCTCTGCTTGACTGACCTTCAGCCTCTTGCTCACTCTCATGCAGGTTCCCCTGTAATTCTTGCTCTGCTCCTAACTGTCACCCTTTTCCAAGGAGTATGCTCTACTTCATTTTTCCTCATCTCAGCATTTTCCTCTTCTGCCTCAGCTTGCTGTTGCTCCTCTAGCTTCAGTTCTTCACTTTGCTGCTGTAGTTCCACCGTTCCGTCCAAGAACTCTTTGTGTTCTCTTATTCCCTGGAAGGTCGACACTTGCTACTCCAGTCCTCTTACTTTTTCTTCCAACAGCATGATCAACTTGCGCTTGTTGCATGTGTAGGCCATGTTGTTCTCAGGCAAGAAAACAAACATGGCACAAACGTTGCAGATCGCCACCACTGGAGAGTCTTTTCCTTCCATAGCCTCTATTCCCTTTTTGTGTCTAGCTTTCTAATTGTTCTAGAGTAGCCTATGTCTGGTCCTGTACTCACTGGAGGTTAAAAATACCAGCCTACTGGTATGGAAGTGTGTGTTACAAGAAAACGAAATTTGAAAAAAAATTAAGAAATGGAAAAGAAATGGAAAAAAAAATGTTAGGGGCCTTCCCCTTGACCTCCTCTGCCGACCTCCCCTGGCCAACTCCTGTTTGCTCTCCCTGATCACTTGCTGTCTGGGAGCTTGCTTGCTTCTATAGTCCCTAGACCAGCTGGAGCAGCTTCCTCTGCTCTGCTCTGCTCTGCTCTGCTGGGAGGCGGGAAACAGACTGAAACTTCTTGCCCACACAGCTGCTGGGAGTACTCAGGCCATACTCCCTCAATTCAATTGGAGCTCTCAGGAGCACCTGGTGAGCTCACAGCCACACAGAAGGAAAAGGACAGACCCCTGGGCTTCCTCCAGCCCACTTACCTCTTTGCCTTTGTCTCCTCTTCCACGGCAGCTCCCCTGGCCAACTCCTGTTTGCTCTCCCTGTTTGCTCACTCTGATCGCTCGCTCTCTGGGAGCTTGCTTGCTTTTGTAGTCCCTAGACCAGCTGGAGCAGCTTCCTCTGCTCTGCTCAGCTCAGAGGCAGGAAACAGGCTTATCTTTTACCTTCAAACCTTTCCATAGGTTTGCCCGACCTTGTCTTTCTGTCCTTACCTCCTCATATGTCACTGTGCACAAGTTTCAGTCCTGCAACTTTACCATCCTCAGCCACCTGAGGGTTACATCCTCCCTTAAATGACTCTATCCATGGTCTCTTGCTGCCCCTTATGCCTGGAACCCTCTCCCTGAACATGCACATGCTGCCCCTCTCTTTCAGATCCTTCCCGCACACATCATCTTTTCTGTGCAATCTTTGATTTAACCCTTTAATCCTCATCCCAACTGTGACCAAGCCCAATTAGGCACAACTTCATTTGCTTACTTTCACCCCATGTTAAAGACAGATGTTGCCCCTGTAATTACACAGAGGTTGAAATGGACATTGAGGTATTTGTTTCTTGTAGTTATTATCAGAGGATTAGAGAGAATGTATAATCTATCATTTTATGAAATTGTTTCCAGCTTGGTCTTTAGAAACCCTTGAGTATTTTTCTTGAGAGGAGCAATATTTTTATTACTGAGCTGGTGTCAACAAATTTAAATATTCTCAAATCTCTCCAAAACCTAATGGCTGCCAGTTTTTAGCTTACATTCTCTTTTTTTATATAACTGTTTTTTTTACTGAGGTGGTGACTTTGTATTTGTATTACTGCTCGACTGATGCTAATAAACACACTATTACTAGTACATCCCTTGTTGCTTTCTTATCTCTCCCTCCCTTCCATTTCAATTTAGATGGTAAGTTCCTTGAAGGCAGGGCCTCGGCTTTCTTTTTAAGAAACTCTGTCAAGAACCATGTACATTTTTTAGCATTATATTAATAAATAATAAATGCAATTTTAAGCCTGTCTACTTTGCTCATGAGAACAAAATAGGTAGCCAGACAATGAGGAATAACCCAAAGATAGAATTATCAAGGAATAATGAAAGGGAATGAGAAATGGGAATAAGGGATGTGTCAAGTCATGTATTTAAAAAATATATATTCATTTGAATCATAATATGTAATTTTAGCAACCAATGAATAACTACTCCAGTTAATTAATTATACTATGAACGATTGCGTGATGGGAGTGACATTTTGGCACCTGAGAGGTGCAAGTGTTTTATGCCAGTTAATATGACATATAGGGCTTCAGGGGATACATCTTCAACCTGTTCTTATGGAATCAGCAGTATTGGAGTGTCTGAAATATAAAATAATGATCTGTCTTAACTGTGATGCACAGTTTTGACAGCAGAGATAATGTCAGCTATCCCCAAAGCTTGGGAAAGTCAAATGTCACAATTGCAACATGTGTGAAACAGAATAACCCCTAAACCAGGCGTGTTCAGCCCAAGAGTGGAATTCCAAGAGTGGAATTTCAGAGAAGTTTTAGGGGCTACATTGCAGTAGTGGGTAGGGCTGAAGACCCATGGGGCTGGACCAAAGGCAAAAGGGGCAGGGCCAAAACACAAAATATACCAGCATATTTTACAGCTCTTACTGGCAGTAATTAAGCCTTCGGAGAAACATTTCAAGCTTTTAGAATGGGGAACAAAATGAACAAAATCCAGGAAACTACCAAACAATAAGTGGTTGGACAAAAGGGGCCGTGGCTATGTAGGGGACCCCAGAGGGCCGGATTGGAACTCCGGGTGGGCAGGATTTGGCCCCCAGGCCTGAGGTCCTGTATCCCTGCCCTAAACAAAAACAGGGATAAAGATACTTCCAATACTGCTACCACACTGTTATCATACTGTAACACAGGGATCCTTCCTATATTACAGCAGAAGTGTGGGACTTCTATGACTTCTTTCCACGCTGCCATGTCAATTGTTAGAAACTTGCCAAAAAAAGGGGGGGCAGGGACCGTTGTGAGAGGGCAAAAACTTGATGGAAAGGGCTTGTGAAGATGGCTCCACCCCCATGCTTCAAGGCTTCTAAACATTGCTGCAGAATCATGGGAAAAAGAGATGGGGAAGTAGTTCCACACGGCTGTACAGAGAGGCGCTCATCTGATAATATTGTCCATTATTCATCACATATTTCCCTGTTTCAGGTCTGTTTCCTTACCTGATTCCGTGCTACAGTTCTAGCTCTATTGTTAGTAGTCTTGACCCTTTGGATTAAGAGCTCTGGGAGAAATATAAATCTAAACAAACCCTCAGCTGCTCGGCAGATATGTAGCTCTTGACTCAGGAGTGCTCCTTTTTAAAAGAATAACCACAGCCTCTTTGCCAATGGAGAAATTTGCACTTACAATTGCAGGAGGACGGGAAGCTTTCCTACTGCAAGAGCAGCTACGGTTCAGTTTTTAATCCCCCAAACATGTTGCTAGGTGTGGCATCCAAACAGCTTTAATTCCATCAATACCTCCTTTTAAACAATAATGTAACATGACCCTGCAAGGAATTTGATAAGCCTTTCAACATTAAAGGCTCAATCTAAGCTGGCATAGTTATGCAGGTTTGTTATGTTTTGTATTAAGTAATAATAAAGATGCCAGGTGGATAATCTGTTAATACAAAATACATGTCTATCGCAAAGGCCATGTATTCTGTCACTGAATATTTTCCATTTTCTTTTTTTCTTGTAAAACTATGATGGATCCCAGTCCTGCAAACACTTGACTCCACAGATTTTGTAACCTCACTCAAAGAAGGGGAGGGATCTTAGACCATTTAAAAGTTGTGCAGAATCATAACTTGGCAGGTTTTGCCCCTCGCCATATACTGCTTCCTTGTTGTGCCATCAGGGCAGGGTTTGGGGGCAGAATTCCAGGGCCTCACTCAGCAGAATTTGGGCCTCCAAATGATGCAGGGCTGGCTTACCACATTTTGAAGTCAGTCAAATATAAAGAACCTCCCTACGACAGATCAGAATCGAAAATTAGCTAACTACAGTGCTGCTACTTATTAGGGATGGATACATCTGTCAGTTTCTCCCAGTTTCTCATTTTTCCAGTCTTAAATTCGGTTCTTCTCAAACTTTGAGAATTTCTTCAGTCTTAAGTTCAGTTTGTCCTGGATGCAGAGATTTTTTTTTTAAATCATAAGCATTTTTGTGCATGATTCTCCTAATACATGCATTTTTCTATGCTTTTTTGGTGCTTAATATACATATTTTGCAAGAAAATTTCCTAATGTAATTTGCACTTTGGAACGTTATTTCTCATAATATACATATTTTTTTAAATTGGAGAACAATCTTGCAAAATTCGGAAAAGTGTGAATTTGAAAGGATAACCGAGTTTTGGTTCGCACAGTAGTTCACATTGTGTGAAATTAGGTAAGTTTGCATTAAAATGTGAACTGAACAAATTTCTCCCCCATAGTACTTGCTATCCACTCAGATCAGAAAAAGCAACTTTGCTTTGTGTTTCCTTTTCCTTGGGTGTGAGACCAGGTGGGCCCTGTAGTAGGGTAGCTTTTCCAGCCTAGTACCCTCCCAGTGTGTTGGACTTCACTCCCTATCAGCCCCTGCCAGCATGGGAAATGGTCAGGAATGCTGGGAATTGCAGTCCACAACATCTGGAGGGCACCAGGTTGAGGAAGGCTGTAGTAGGGCCTTCTCCATGTCCACCCTCTGAAATTCCTCACTTAGGAAGAGCTGTGAAGCTCTCTTTTTCCCATAAGTGAAAACATTCCTATATCCAAGAGCTTTCCTTGGCTGTTAAATGACTACTATTTCTGCTGGGTGCTTCAAGATTTTATATTATATCCTTTTTTTAATAGGAATATTTTTAACCTTGTGTTATAAATCTGAACTTATTTTAGTGGGAAAACAACCAATAACAAAAATGTACATAAACACAGCACCAACTGAAATTTCCCCTTTTACACAGGACGCATGTTCCCTGCTTTCCTTTGCATCTGGGCAGGCTAGTCATGAGCATAAATACTTATGGAGGCCAACCCTGATAACTCAGTGAAATATTGACCCAGTGTGTGGCAGCGGTGAAAAAGGCAAATTCCATGTTGGGGATCATTAGGAAAGGGATCAGAAATAGAACTGCCAATATCGTAACGCACAAATCAATGGTGCGACCACACTTGGAATACTGCTAGACACCATACCTCAAAAAGGATATGGTAGAGCTGGGGAAGTTGCAGAAAAGGGCAACCAAAATGATCATGACGTTGGAGCAAGTCCCCGCACCCCGAGGAAGAGTGACAACACTTGGGGCTTTGGGGTTTGGAAAAAAAAGCGATAAGGGGCGGCCGTGTCAGTGGCCAGGTGTCCTCTTTTACAGAAGACAGCCCTCTGAAGTTATATTCTAGTTGAAGGCTTGTCCCATCCAGGTCCAGTTTAAAGATCACGAACCATAAGAACTGTAGCCCATTACAGCTAGCATCTACCTGGACAGCAAGCTGAGCAGGTGGGCACACAGCTCACCAGGTCACATTCTTCTACAGTATGGCAACGTGTGCTGTACTTCTATTTAAATGATAATGATTCTTCCTAAATTTGCATTAACACATATAAATTAGTATGTGCAAATATTATGCAAACCACTGCCCTTTTTTGGCTTCTTTTTTGGCGATGCATTTCCTCTTTTTTGGCGACTCATAAGTGGCCACCCTAGGGTGCATATAATCATGTATGGTGTGGAGAAAGTAGTTAGAGAGACACCTGTCATAATACTAGAACCCAGGTGTGGCATACGCGCTCACCTGCCCTGCAGGGTGGGCCAGGCTGCAGTGCATTGCCCTTACTTATGGCTGCCACCTCTCCTCAACTCACCCCTAGAACTAAGACAAGGATGATTCCAAGATCTGTTTTTACTTGGCTTGGGAGAACAACCAGCTAAAACTCCTCAGTCACCACAGACTGAGTTTTCCCCATCTCCCCCTTGAGTGAAATGTGTAATATAATGAAAGACTGATCTGGTATGTAGGGGATAGATCCTCGGGCTATCCAAAGTGTGCAGTCAAATCGCAAGATTTCAATTAATAAGCTTTATTAAGATCAAGGATAAGAGATGAGGGAGAAAACATATGGGTAGCATTGAAAAATAAATGCAACAGTTTATTCCCAAAATAACATACGCTAGACAGCCTTACAGAGAGATTCCCAAATTTATGCAAAACCCAGGGTGGCGGGGGAGGGGGATCCAAAATCCACACTTTAGCAATACTTTTATTACACTATTTATTGCTGAACCCTGTAATAATGGAATTGCCATTAACAGTTTACAACAGCACAGGAATGTATATGTAAGATGGGTGAACTGGTAGAGATTTCCAATTTACTTCTTTCATGTAGACAGACAAAACGGTGGCGGGGGGGCGGGATTCCATCCTGTTTACCTGGAAGATATGATTGGAAGGCTGCTATGAAATAGGGAAACTAAGATACTGGGCAGAGATAGGAGGGTGTTTTTTTTTTAAGGGCCAGGTATTATAAAGACTTCTACACACTGAGGTCCTCCAATGAAGCTGAATAGCGGGAGCTTAAGCAGAGATAAAAGGAAGTACTTCTTCACACAGTGCATAGTTTTAGCACAGTTAAAACTATGGAATTCGCCACCACAGATATAGTGACAGCCACCAATTTAGACTGCTTTACAAGTAGGGATATGTGAATCAGCAAAACTCAAGCTCACCAGAGTTCTCTGAATTCCATTTCAAAGCTCATTCTGACTCGAGTCCATATCAGATTGTGAGCTTTGTTTTTTTCTTTTTGCATGAAAAAAATATATTTTTCAGTCCATATTTTTCGAAATGTATGCAGCAAGCGTGTGCATCTTTGAAATGTATGCATTCTTATTCCATCAATTAAAGCATATTTGTGTGCACTTCTCAAAAGCGTGCATTTTTTCATGCACATTTTTCAAAAGTATGCATGCTGTCAAACACATTTTTAGATCCATGAATCACATCGCAAGCTCAGAATGTACAGACTATGATCACAGATTGCATCTGAGTCTGTGTTCAGTCCGGAAGGTGTGAACTGGGTAAATTGTGATCAAAAGCGAACTGAAACAAATTTCTCATACACTGCTATTTAAAAGGGGATTCAAGAAATGTATGCAGGATAAGGCTATCAGTGGCTAGTAGTCATGATGGTAATATGCTATTTCCAGGTTCAGAAGCTGCATGTCTCTGAAATTCCAGTCCCTGGGGATTGACATTGGAAGACGGCTATTGCCCTCATGTCTTGCTTGTGGGCTTGTGTGACCAGAATGCTGGTAAGAACGGCCTGTGGTCTGACTGAACAGGTTTCGTCTTGTGTTCTTACGTCTCTCATGCTACATATAAAGTGTGAATGTTCCATGTTATGCATCCAAGTGTTCTATGTTATGCATCCTGAAATCTTCCACACACATTTCTGTAGAACTAATAGGACCTTAAATAGCCCCATCCATTAAAGCTTATGTATTATTTCTCCATAAAACTGTTAAAAAGCAGGTCCCCATTTTCTGTAAACCATGTAAAATATAAAATCAAATTGGACTGAATAATTCTCTTATCTCTCTAAACCAATTGATTGGATTACAGTAATACCTAAACAACTTACTGGAAAAACTCTATCTGTTATATTATTCAGTTACCGGTACATTTTAGTGCTATATGTAGGCATGTGAAATACTCTGAGGAGTATGAACCATTTATATTTGGAATGATATTCAAACTTAACACCTATGTGCTGACATGAATAGTTTCCTAACTATGAAATTTTGTTGCATAAATCTGTTTGCACCCAGATCTGAGATTATATTTTGGATCACTGATATCTACAAAGTGAGATCACCCCCCTTTCTGGATGCTGTGGAATGAGCTTTATGTTTGGAGGTTGTTAAGGGAAACAGAGGGAGATAAGATCATGTTGAGTTTTTTGTGCTTTATACTGTCATGCCAAAGCTCAAGGGAGTGTGGGTTTTAAAAATAAACATGAAGTCTCTGAAGCCAACATCCCTGGTTGGACTTTGGAGCAGGAAGGAAACAAATCTCATCTTGATAGTAGATGTAACAGCTCTATTTTGAGCTGCATTTCACGAACACATTGTCTAGGCCAGAGAGAAGATGCGTCCACATACATACACAAATCTCCCCTGGAGCAACTGGATGGCAGCCAGCAGATCTGCGTGATCACCTGTTGTTGAGCCCTGGTGAAGTATATGGACGAGAGAAAGCAAAGCAAGCAGCTAGGGGCTGGAGGAAGCTGGGAGGCAGAGCTAGAGAGGGATGCTGGGAATCTCCCTAACCTATGTAAGAGTAAGAGTGAGAGAGAGAGAGAGAGAGAGAGAGAGAGAGAGAGAGATATTCTTGGAGACAGCTTGGAGATCTGTGGAACGAGTGAGAAAAGGAGTAAGGGAAGAAGCTGCCTGGTTAGAGAAGCTCTTTTCCTTTAGCTTGGAGTCCCTTAAATTTCTCCATGAAGGCTGCAATCCCCATGCTTACCTAGAAGTAGATGCATCTTAATTCCAGGGCCTTTCTGCTCAAAGGCATGCAGCCTTATTCTATCTATATATGTGTTTCAGAAGTAAGACCCTGCAATTAAGTTGGAGCAGAGAGCTGATGCAGTATGCGGTTTCTAGGAAAGTTCCAGTGTGCTTCCAAATGAGACTTGTATTGTGTAATTACCCTGCTTCATTCGTAGACTTTTATGAATGGTCCCAACATCTTTCTCTTCCACTTCTAGCCCTTCTGTGTTTTTCTACCACATCTTCCATCTTTTTTGTCTTTCCACAAAAAAATCTGTTAAAGTAAGGAGGAAAAGAAGGAATAGCTGTGCAATGTCTTTTGACTGGTAGCATTAAGAGCCCTCAGTCTGGAACCTGATGCTTCCAGATGTTTTGGGCTACAACTCCCAGGATTCCTGAACATTGGCCATGCTGGCTGGTGCTCATGGGAGTTGAAGTCTAAAACATCTGGAAGGCACCAGATTGGGGAAAGCTGACCTAGACTAATAAGTGCATACAATCTGAAGGTCTTAGATTGCTTAAACCCATTAAAATAAATAGTTTTAAGCATCTGTATCACTGTTTTTTCAGGCCTTTAAAACCTTTTATGCCATTGTGAATGTTTATTATCTGTTGTGTCTTATTTATCTGTTATGTTATATCTGTTTTATTGACTTTTGTACTCGACTGCATTGTTTTTATCTTTTGCACTGGGAGATGCGGGATATATCATTAATAAATAACTAAATAAATAACGTACGTTCCATTGAGGCTGGGGCTGCAATGCTATACCCACTTACTTGGGAGTAAGCTCCTTTGAACTCTGTGGAACTGACCTTTGAATAGGCCTGTATAAGATTATCCTGTTAGTAATTGTTTTAGCTAGTAATTTATCATTACTAATTTATACTGGACATTTGTTTTACACCATGTTACAGAAATATCAGCTTGCTAATGCTATCATTCTAGCTATGTTTCATTGGAGTCCTATTGGAAAAGCTTCTTTTTCTGGTGTAGGGTTTTGGGGGGAGTACTTTTTCCTCAATATTTGTATTTTATGTTAATGTGTAACTGTGCCCCAGAGCATTCACACAAGCCATGCTTGGAAACGTAAATCTGATTAATATCACACATCCATTTTATGGCTTCCAATTGAGCCTCACAGCCTGACAAAGAGGAGTGATTTAATCCCACAGTGTCTTTTCCTTGTGGATGCTGAGAAGTGGAACAACTCCACTTTGTAGCAATGTACATTCCCTTATCAATACTTTCAAGTATCTGACCGCTGAATCCTTTGAGATCAACAGGGAAAATCTAGATAAGTGAACGTACCCAAGTTGTAGACTTGCCTGTCTGTGCTCTTTATCAGTATTGAGGTGCACTGATAACTGTTGGGGCACATTACATATTCCAAATACCGCTTTCTGGTGTTGTTTCGTGCTTTTCATTCCATATTATCCAAAATACCGCAACAGATGTCACTGTGTGTGCTGCGAGGTATAAATGCGCAAGAGAGATATAGCGTTACCATGATGCGATCATATCAGTTTGAAATGAGGTGTTGATCTGGCCCTGGTTGTAATCACATAAACAAAAGAATCGCATGAACAAAGGATAACAGCAGTAGGTATTTCAATGATGGGATATCTGGGAGGTGTTTCCATGACAACGGAAGGAGAAGCGAATGGAAGACTGCCAGATTTTTTTAAAAAGGAATCAACTTTGTGGCGTTTTGGTACATGCAGGGCTCCATTAGCGAGTGCTCTGCATCAGTAAAAATTGCTTCACAGAACATACTTCTGGGTTGGGGGTTGGAGTGAATGTCATCTGACTGGCAGGGGCTGCTCAACCAATAACAGAGGCTCCCCCCCCCCATTCTCCCTGGTTTTTCCTTTACCCTGAAGCTCCAGATGCACCTGCATTTCAGAAACAAGCCTCACTGAGCACAATGGGAGTTACTTCCAAGTAGACACACATATGCTTGTGCTGAGAAAGATTGGGGCGGGGGGACAGGGATGGGAAACTAGCCCGCTTTCTAACCTGATGCTGTGCAGGATCTTTATAATGGTGAGAAGTAGTTACTTCCTAAGGCAATAAACCAAACAATGGAGAATTGGAGCCTCGAGATCGTGCTTTACAGCATTTAGGGAATTTGTACTTTCAACTGTGCCATCTCAATTGAGGGGCATCTCTGTAAATTCTGATGTGGGCATTCAGGGGACAAGCCTCATTGACCACAATGAGAGTTGCTTCTAAGTAGACGCTAATTGGTTTGTGCAGCAACAGGAAACACACAGAAAACACCCCTTGACGGGAGTCACAGTGAAAGACACACCCCTGGGCAGGGCTAGCATACCCGAGGTCAATGCGGGGGTTGGGGCACACAGCAACTATACTGGGGAGAACTCGACTTAAGGAAAAGAATTGGACTTTAAGCAGTCTCAGGAAATCCAGTTTTTCCCTGAAAAGCCCTGGCCTGGCTGCAAGATGGCCATGATGTCATCTATCCCTAATGACCTCCAAACGCAGCCAGCTTGAAGTACATCACTCATGGAAACCCTCCTGGATACCTACCAATTTCCCAGTCTGTGTACCAATGGTAGACAAGACAGTTACCCCATCACTGAAATGTTTCAGAGCCTACAAGCTTACACACACAACAGTGATCAGCATCTTCCTGGCATGTTCCCAGCCTCCTGTTGGATTGTTAGTGCAACAGATGAGTTGGGGCTACCGTGTCTTGGCCATGACCCATGCTAATGGTGTTCATCGACAGGAGCAAGGATTCTCACTCATGTGATGGGCCCAAATCATTTGGTGACTTATCTACTAAATTATATGGATGTGATGGGGAGTGGCCAGAGGTCAATGGTATAGAGCACATGCTTTGAGTGCAAAAGATCCCAGGATCAGTCCCTGGCATCTCCAGGTAGAGCTCAGAGTGACCCTGTCTCAAATCTTGGAGAGCTGCTGTCAGTTAGTGTACTGTAGACAGTACTGCACTGAACTAGGGCTGGGGAGCCCTTGGCCCTCCAGATGTTGTTGGGCTCCAATGCCCATCTGACCCAGCTACCCTGACCAATGATGAGGGATGATGGGAGTTCATTAACATCTGGAGGGCCACAGGTTCCCCACCCCTGAGCCCACTAGAAAAGGAGGAAGTTTCAGGTTACTGTGTGGGAAAGTTTATTCGTGAACAGGAGGATAAGAAAATTTTCACCATATATTGATTGAAAACTCTTCATTGGGAGGCATTGGCAAAATGTCTCTCCCCCACCCCCCGAGCTCATTTTGAACCTTACTCCAGAAGGATCTCTCTCACTCTCCCTCTCTCTTTGAAAGAATACTTGAACGAGAAGCTCTTAGATAAAGACTAGTTCCTAGCGAAATAGAAGGAAGCTTGACCAAGAGGTAAATTGTGGTTTGGTACTTAAAGATAAATATAGCATGAAAATGGTTTAAGATTATTTTGCCTGTCATACATTTTAGAAATTAATGGTTTGTTTTATAGATGGTTTAATATATAATGTAGGACAGTTGAGTTTTCAGCTACATTTTGTTGCCAGTAGCAGCATTATTATTATTTTTTAAAAGATAGGTTTCATTTAAAAATAACTCTCACTCTTAATTTGATGATGATGATGATGATTTGCATTTCTATACCGCCCCACAGCCGAAGCTCTCTGGGCGGTTTACAAAAATTCACAACTGTTGCCAAAGACAAGTTTTACAATCAGAGAAGACAGTTTGATTGAGGCCGATCTGTTTTTCTTTTTTTATGTCAATACAGCATAAGTATCGTTTATTATAAGTTTGTTTGGAAATACTTCTAGCAAAATATTGATAGATAGTCTTAAAAATACAGCAAGAAACAAATATGTTACAGGGCATAATTTGTATAAAGTAGTCAATAGAGTAAGGATTTGCTATAAGTTTGTAAATATTAATTTGATATATGTTTGGGATAAAGACTAAGTGTAAATATTAGCTTTATAAGTATTAGATTTAATAGAAATAATAACATAAATAAGTATGTCCCACTCCCTATTTTACATGGTATAAGTATGGTTTTATTAAGTGCATGGGTGTTGAAAAGAAAAATAGCTCTAAATAGTTAAACAACTTTTTAGATTTTTAGGAATTGTGCATGGAACTCTGTACAATAAAAATATGTATTTTATATATATTTTAAACAGATTAATTGCTCTTGAAGAAGAGACTTTGTCTCTAAACGTGTATAGCAGAGAATTTTAGAGATTTGCACAATGAATAAACACACTATCTGCTAGAGAGATCCTAAGGCTAACTATATCCAAATTCCCATGAACTAACTGCAACACTATTCCCTTCCTGTAACTTGCAGAGAAGGTTGCAATATTCCCAACAAACCATCATTTTTGTGAGAATAAAAGGGGGTTGAAAGAATGACATGTCTGCCATTTGGAGCTCCTTGGAGGGAAGGACACAAATCTGAACATAATTCCTTGTAGGAAGGGTGGGACAAGGGGGTACAAACTTGAACATAAAAGCCTACTAGGCCAGGCCTACCTTTTTACACCAACTGGGTCTGTTATAGGAACCAGGCCTGCAAAGGGAGGGGAAATCTGCTCTTTGAAGTGTACCTTTTTTCCCCTAATATGGCAATTGGTTCCTATGTGGCCTTACCTAATAGAGAAAAGTCAGCCAGCTGGAGGGAAGTAGGACCCAAGAAGCCCTGCTCAAGGCTCACTGGATTTATGTGACTAGCTGAAAATTGCCTTACAGCTGCTGGTGGCCTCAGCTGAAAGCTTTGATGATTCCCTGGGAAGAGGGGCCCAATAGTGAAACTCAGCCCTCCCTGTCTGGAGAAGCCTGGAGTCAGGGAGTCTTGTCATGTGAGTCCCTAGTCTACAGCCTCTCCCCCTTGCCATGACAGTCTCAGAGAGGCCGGAATGAAAAGCCAGCTTGAAACCTGAGTCTCAGACATGACAGAAAAGCAGTGGGACTGGACAACCAAAAGAAAACCTGGATTAGTAAATCTAGGTCACACAGATATATTTAACTGATTAATTTAATGCAATTAAATCTTTACATGCATTTTTTTCTTTGGGGGGTGGGGCAGAGCCTCTTGCCAGGGCCTGAGTATCTTTCAGAAGTGTGGGCAAACTTCTTTTTTTGGCTGGTTTTTGGTGTCTGGGGATGAGCCAATTTCAAGGGTGGGGTTTTAGCTATTACGTTTTCAGTCATTTAAATGCTGCTTTATTTATGAGCTATTTGTAATTTGTTTTTAACCTATTGTTGACCCAACGGCTAAGCCTTAACGTCATGGTGCTTGCCAGAAATTGAAACAAATCGATAATACCAAATAAATAATCAGTGTAAGAGCAGAGGAAGAAGGGCAGAAGCCAATTAAATGTTTTGTTCAAAACTGGAGGGACCGGCTGTGACCATGTGGCCCATCATCTCCATGGAATCTAATACTGAGATTTATAGTGCACCACATCATGAAGCTGGTAACAACTGCAAACATAAAATCTCACTAAAGTGCTGTCGCGGAAGTGAGACTAAGATACTGTCATGGCTCAGTGGTAGAGCACCTGCTTTGCATGCAGAAGGTCCCGGGTTCAATCCTAGTATTTATACCAGGCTGGCCAGTCCAGAGGCTAATGTTGTATATTCTGCCATGTGTCCAAAGTGACCTCTGGGTGAACACCGGTTGAGTGCAGCTGCCCATGTAACCTGGCCGCTAGGCACCAAAGGATGAGGCAAGAGCCCCACAGCCATTAAGAAATAACATATCAAGAGGTAAATTTGCCTGTGCCCTCCAGTGGGATCTTCCCAATTGTCTGCTACATAAGATTATAGGATCATTATACATCCTGTAATGTTTGCATAATGTTATATACCGTGCTCAGTTCATGCGTGTATAATCTCACTATGCCCCTAGTCAAAGCTGTCATTGAGCGGTACTTGGAAGCTTCATCCTAGATGCCAGGGCAATATTGTTCATTTGTCTGCAATGGATAGTATTCCCCTGAATTCCCTCTGGAAATTTGTACACTTCTGGGAACTTGGCCATGGATGGATGGTTACTGTATTTCTTTTTTTCTTTTCTTGCACAAATGCTGATTTCATTGTGGGTTAAAGCAGGAGCATTTCTCTTCCAGGATTCCTTGTGAGAGCACACTAAAATAATTCTTATGCTGGAATAGCTTTTTATCATGTTACACAGGCAGAGGTGTTATCACAACGCATTGAAAAAAACAACCATTTCATATTTGCAGAAGTAGATGAATTCTTCTGCCAGTGAAATGCCTTTCTTTTGATGGAGACAGAATTTCCTCACTTTGTACCCCCTTTGCCTTATTCCACACAAGCAAATGGAGCAAAGAGAATTTCAACTCCAGCTACTTGCATAGAACAAAAGGCCGTGTTCGGAAAAAGGAGGCAGCACAATGGCTCTTGCTCATCAGGTCATGTTGTGGCTAGGGCCTGGTATTGAGAAGGGGAATTGTAATTTCCCAGAAACAACTCCTCATTAACCTGGAGCTTCTGGAATTCTGCTGCTCCAATCAGCTACCTGTCCTACCTACTGGGCTAGATCAGCCCTGCTCAGATATTAAGTTCCAAATGCTGGCAAGTATCCAAAGCTAAAAGGCTGATGCCCTCAGTGATAAGTTGCTCAGACTGAGAGACTGCAACAGATCTGGAAGCTATATAGAAGGCAGTGACATTGGACTGGCTCTCTGGGAACACTTGATTCCCAAGACCGGGAGGATGCTGAGTTATAGGACTAGTGTCCTGGCTCAAACTGCCTATATTTTCCTCCTCTGACCAGAAATGCTAGTGGTGCAGTGAATCTGAGCAGCCCAGACAGTGGACACTTGTAAGCAGAAAGATTAATGTTGGTCCAGAATCTGGATATCAAAAGAAGATAGCTAGCATAGCCCAATTTGTGAAAGAATCTACTATGATAAACAGAGATGTGATATGCAAATCAAAAACTGTTTGTATGCGGTAGTAACATTTATTTATTATTTATAATAAATATATTATTAATATTTATATACTGCATTATCTGCTAAAAAGCCATTAAGGCAGTGCACAGCAGTTTAAAACAATAAAGCCATAACACAATAAAAATTATAACCTCCCCCCTACACACACACACACACACACACACACACTTTAAACATATTCTTTTGCACTGGACATAGTTCAATGGTGACACTACTGTTCAGCGGTGTAGAGTGGTCATCCCAAAGAATCAGGTAGCGGAACTAGCTCTTGCGTCTTTTCATGGTCATTCTTTTCCTCATCAGACATGTTTTATTTACATTGCATGCTTATTAGCATGAATGGCAGTATAGCTAACTCCTAGTTTCTCGTCCTCCATGTCAAAATCTTACAATACATTTTTAAACAATCCCCAGGCCTTTTCTTGTGTTTTTACTTGTGTGTGTTTTACTTTATTAAAATAGCATATCAGAGTTCTGGAACTCTGATATGCTTTCTTTCAATGAAGTAAAACAAAAGCAAACCATGAGAAAAGATGAGAAAATAAGAGAGAACGCAGGATATCAGTACAGCTAAATAATCAGAGCCAGCAGAGTGAGGCAGCCACCTCAGACAGCAGATTCAGAGTGGCATGAAAGGGCAACAGATTGTTCGTTATTTGATTTATTATTAGTGTGTGTGTGTCTTTGTGTTTTACTACCAGGAATGGGGAGAGGTGATTGTGGTATTTTCTGCCTCATGTGGCAAAATAACCTAGCTGGGTTTGGGTACTAGGCACCTTGACTTAGGCGAGTCCTCCATTTGCTAGTCTACCTGAGGCAGCAAAATGTCTTGGGCCAGCCCTGATTCTTCCATTCCTTCTGTTGTATAGCTCTGGATTGTTAAGTTCCTCAGGGGAGCACCACCCCCTGCTCCTCTTACAATATACATATCATTTTAAAACATATTCAGGAAATTCTGGAAACATTCAGGAAATTCGGTGGAATACAGAGGCTGCAATCCTATACCACTCACCAGTAGGCCTCATTGAACTCAATGGGACTTGCTTCTAAGTAGATATGGATAGGATTGCGCTGTGAGTTGTAATCTGCATATCAGTGTGAGAGGTGCAGATCAGGTCACTTTATAATGAAATTCACAGAGATCAGATCCCGAGCTGTGTGGAGAATGTGAGTTGAGTGGAGCTATGCAGAACTCACCCCACACTGAAGTATTCAGGTGATTGCCTCGTTATGTACACAATTCAGCCCAGATTTACGACACCACCACTTTATCCAATTTCAGCAGCTTTGTGGTTATGTGATAAAAGTGGGTTATGTTGTGGCCTACCATGTGACATTCTCTCCATAAATCCATTCAACCCACATTTTCAGCACATTATGCATACTGGCTGACCTAAATGAAACGGCAAGTGAAAGTCATTGGAGAAATATGGAGACTGATTAATACCAGAACATATTATATCTTAACTTGTGTTATTTAAAACATTTGCACCCACCTCTTCAAGGCTCAAGGCAGCTTCCGACATAAGTAAAGGACTTTTGCAAGAAATGGGGCTTGTACCTTCTCTGAAAGCCTTAAGAGCAACGTGTCTTCGAAATTCTTTGGGGAGGTTGTTCCATAACCTTGGAACAATTGCAGCAAAGGTTCTGTTTCTTGCTACAGATGTCCTCACTTCTTGTGATGCCAGCACATGAGCAGGGCCTATGCCTCACCACATCTAGACTGATTAGCTCAGGTCTGGGGTCCAAGTGTGGCCCTCCTGGGGCCTTTATCCCACCCTCCCAGTTTCTCCAGATGGCCATGCCCCCTTTCCCTGGTCCTACCCCATTTCCCCCAACCAACGATTGTTTGGTGGTTTCCTGGCTTTTGTGCAGTTTCTCCCCATTCAAAAAGGTTGAAATGTGCCTCCTAAGCCTTAGTTACAGCAGTAAGAGCTTTAAGCTAAAATATACTGGTAATATTGCCCCACCCCTTTTGCATTCAGCCCCACCCACCACTAGAACACAGACCCCAGACTTCTCTGACATGCAGTTTGGCCCTCAGGCTGAAAAAAGTTGCCCAGCCCTGTGAGGTGGTTTCCGTGGGTCCCAGACTGTGATGGCAACAACCAGCAAAGTAATTTAACCTTGAATTGGGCCTGGAATGTTAATTGGCAGCCAGTGCAGTTGCTGCAGGATAGGTTGAATGTGGCCCCACCTTATGACATCTAAGAAGAGTTGGGAAGTAGCATTCTATCATTGCTAAAGCTACTGCAAGGGCAACCCTACATAAAGCACGTTAGACTAGGACAATTCTAGAGGATACAAAATCATGTATCATTACAACAAGATCCTGCTTGTCTAAGAAGGGGTGCAGCCTCTGTAACAACTTAAACTGATAAAAGTTACTCTTGGCCATTACTGACAATTCAATATTAGGCTCATTTGGGGGAACAGAAGTAGAGCCTTGGCCAGCTCTATGGTTAAAGGAACTTTCCAGAAAAAGTAACAATCTATTCCCCATTAGAAACAGGATACTGGGCCAGATGGACTACAGGCACTTCCAAACGGAGGGCTCCTAGTGCTACTAATTAGAAGGCATCATTCAGAAGCTATTCTGTCTTTTTCTACTGAATGGATTTTCTGTGGAAAGGGAAAACATGGAAGAAGTAGTGGGAAAATATGAGTGGAAGGAGATGATCTCTAGACCCCTTATAAAAGTCCATGAAGCAGGGTGAAAGCAGGATAAAAGCCTCATCTGGAAGCACTCTGCTTCTCTGATGATTTATGCTGTAGTTACATAGTTAACTTTGATTAGTATGAATCTCTTTCTCTTTTTAACCTACATAATTCTTCTATGTTGTTTTCCTCTTTGGCTATACTGGTATTTCTTCCATACCAAGGGTTAAAACTTTGCAGAAACTTAACAGATGTGGGTTTGGCTTTGAAACAAGGCACTGGAGGGCATATCTTACCTGACATGTTGCATTGTGAATTTCAAGTAAGGGTGTGGGAGGTCTAGCCTGACTTTCTTTGTGATCTGCACAGGTGTGCACAGAACTTCAAAGCTAACTGCAGTAGAGTTTACAGCTGGGAGAAAAAGCCTCAGTCAAACCACCCGCACAATAGAAATCTGCTGAATCTTCAAGTGGAACCTCCCCTTGTGTAAACCACTGGAAATCAGTTTTGAACATCTATTTCCACATCAGTGGAGGGTCTCCTCCATCATACCAAAGATGAGAATCAACCTGAAACAGGTTTCACTTTTCTCAGAGCAGCTGGATTTCTTTTGCCTATTCTTATCTTCTATTTTAAAGAAGAATGTGGGGGGAGTGTAAGAATGTGGGGGGAGTGTTGGGGGCCAGAAGATACCAAGGCTGGGCGGCAGGCGCTGGCGGAGTGCTAGAGGCAGGCCGTGCCAGGTAAGGGGAACAAGGGAGAGATGTGTAGTATCTGTCCCCTGCTCCGGGCCTGTCCAGAGCCAAAGGATGGCTGGGGGAGGCGTGACCCCATCTTCTGGCCTTCGTTTGCTGCTCTGCAATGCCAGGTCTGTTACCCAGAAAACCTCCCTCATCCATGACATGATCCTGGATGAGGGTGCAGACCTGGCATGTATTACGGAGACTTGGCTGGCCGAGGCTGCTGCTCCAACCCTTGCAGCCATGTGTCCAGCTGGATTTTCGTATGCACAGCAGCCGAGGTCTGGGGATCGGGGAGGGGGAGTGGCTGTTATCTACTGAGAGTCCTTGGTCTTCACCAGACCCCCTCTCCGGGAGACCAAGGTTGCTGAGTGCATGTACTGGAGGTTGGGCCCGAAGGGCAGTCTGGGGATTCTGCTCGTGTACCGTCCACCCTGCTGCATGACTGACTCCCTGGCTGAGGTGCTTGAGGTGGTCTCTGATGTGCGTGTGCAGTCCCCTAACTTACTGGTGTTGGGGGACTTCAACGTACATTCGGAGGCCATCCTCACAGGAGCACCTCGGGACTTCATGGAGACCATGGCCTCCTGGGAGCTGCACCATATTCTAACTGGGCCCGCCCATGTAGCCGGTCATGCACTAGACCTTGTGTTTGTTTCTGGAGAAGTGGGGAGTGATCTGGAAGTCGGGGGTATATCCACCACCCCGTTGTCATGGTCAGATCACTATCTAGTGACGTTGGACTTCTCGGTTCCACAACCCCTCCGCAGGGGTGGAGAACCCATTAAAATGGTCCGCCCCAGGCGTCTTATGGATCCAAATGGATTCCTGAACGCGCTTGGGGATTCTCTGGGGCATGCCAACGGCCACTCGGTCGAGACCCTGGTGGGTGGCTGGAATGCCGCAATCACTGGGGCATTAGATCAGGTGGCTCCGAAACGCCCTCTCCCCCTGAACAGGGCTCGGACTGCACCATGGTTCAATCCGTGGTTACGAGCTCTGAAACAGGAGGTGAGACGGCTAGAGCGCCGGTGGCGGAAGTCTCGCTCCAAAGATGATCAGACACGGGCTAGAGCTGTATCTTCAGCCTATCACTAGGGGTGCACGAAAGTCACTTACCTGGTCTCGCAGCTTGCTTCGCGGTGGGGGGGAGGCGCTTCACTGCTCCCCCCGAAGTTCAGGCCGGGGGGGGAGGCTTCCCTCCTCGCCCGGCCGAAATTCAGGCCGGGGGGGAGGCTTCCCGCCTCCCGCCCGGCCGAAATTCAGGCCGGGGGGGAGGCGCCTTGCCTCACCCGGCCGCGAAATAAAAAGTTAAAAACAAAACAAAACACCCCCGTGATAGGCTACGTGACGATTTACGTAGCCTATCACGGCTAGATCTGCAAAGTCAGCCGTGATAGGCTACGTTAATCGTCACGTAGCCTATCACGGGTGACTTAAAAAAAAAAAGCGCGTACGCAAATGGCGGCCCCCATAGGGAGCCGCCATTCGCGTTTCTTATTTGGTCGCTGTAGTCTACGTAAATCTTTACGTAGACTATGGCGAAAATAAGGGCAACGCAAATAGCGTTGCCCTTATTTTCGCCGTAGTCTACGTAATCTTTACGTAGACTACAGCGACCAAATAAGGAACGCGAATGGCGGCTCCCTATGGGGGCCGCCATTAGCCGTACGCGCTTTTTTTTTTTTAAGTCACCCGTGATAGGCTTTTTTTTTTTTAAGTCCCATCCCGGGGGGGGGGGGGCGGAGAATTTCTCCCCGAAACTACTTCAGGGGGCCGAATACATTGGCACTCGGCCCCCCAAAGTTTCGGGGAGAAATTCTCCCCCATCCCTACCTATCACGTGGCGGTGAAGGCAGCAAAAAAGGAATATTATGCTGCCTCCATTGCGTCTGCAGAGTGCTGTCCCAGGAGGCTGTTCCAAGTGGTCCGGAGCCTGGTCGGTCCTGTGACTCCGGAACCACTGGAGCATTCTAAGGCCTCCTGTGAGGCCTTGGCAAGGCACTTTGCAGATAAAATTGATCAGATTAGGTGTGTTACTCTGCACGCTGTGGATACAGTTAGTGAGCAAGAGGCGGCCTGTGGCAAACTGGTTTTGTGGGATCGGTTCCAGCTTCTTCCTCCTGATGAAGTGGACAAGGTGCTTTCATCGGTACGGCCAACCACCTGCTTACTTGATCCTTGCCCATCTTGGCTCATTATGAGCTGCAGAGAGAGACTGGGTGAGGGGATCAAGGCGGTGGTGAATGCCTCCCTTAAGGAGGGAGTGATAAGACCGCTCTTAAAGAAGCCCTCCTTGGATCCTCAAGTTTTGAACAACTTTCGCCCAGTCTCAAATCTGCCATTTTTGGGCAAGGTGATTGAGCGGGTGGTGGCGGTGCAGTTGAAGGCACACTTGGAAGAAACTGATTATCTAGACCCATTTCAGTCAGGCTTCAGGCCTGGGCATGGGACAGAAACGGCCTTGGTCGCCTTGGTAGATGATATGAGGAGGGCTCTGGATAGGGGTGAATGCTCCTTCCTTGTTCTCCTCGACCTCTCAGCGGCTTTCGATACCATTGACCACGGTATCCTCCTGGACCGCCTGGAGGGGTTGGGCATTGGGGACACCGTATTGCGGTGGTTCCGGTCCTTCCTCTCCGGCAGGTACCAGAGGGTAGCACTGGGAGAGGAGGTTTTGGACCCGTGGCCACTTACTTGTGGGGTGCCACAGGGTTCCATCCTCTCCCCGATGCTATTTAACATCTATGTGAAGCCGCTGGGGGCTATCATCAGGAGGTTTGGGGTGCAGTGTCATCAATATGCGGATGACACGCAGCTCTACCTCTCGTTTAAATCTTCACCAAGGTTGGCTGTAGAATCCCTGTCCAAATGTCTGGAGACGGTGAGTGGCTGGATGGGGAGGAATAGGCTGAAGCTGAACCCTGACAAGACCGAGGTACTTTTGGTGGGAGACAAGAGGAGGCTGGGGGATGTTGACCTGGTGTTGAATGGGGTACAGCTATCCTTGAAAGACCAGGTCCGCAGCCTGGGGGTCATTTTGGACTCCCAGCTGTCCATGGAGGCTCAGGTGTCAGCTGTGAGCCGGACAGCACTGTATCAACTCCATCTGATACGGCGGCTGCGCCCCTTCCTTCCCGACCATCTGCTCCCATCGGTAGTACATGCCCTGGTCTCCTCTCGCTTAGACTACTGTAATGCGCTCTACGTGGGGTTACCCTTGAAGACGGTTCGGAAACTGCAGCTGGTACAGAATGCGGCGGCTCGCCTGATTAAAGGCAGCCACCAGCGAGATCACATCACTCCAGTGCTGAAGGAGTTGCACTGGTTACCAGTTGTTTTCCGGGCCAAATTCAAGGTGTTGGTTTTGACCTTTAAAACCCTATATTGTTCCGGCCCAGCCTATCTTAAGGAGCGCCTCCAGCAGCACCAGACAGGCCGCTTAACAAGATCAGCCTTGGATGGCCTTCTCTCTGTCCCATCAGCCAGGACAGCTAGACTGGTGGGGACGAGGGAGAGGGCCTTTTCTGTGGTGGTCCTCACTCTGTGGAACTCCCTCCCTAGGGAACTCCGTCATGCCCCCTCTTTAATAAGCTTCCGTCGTGCATTAAAAACGCTGTTGTTCAGGCAGGCATTTGGGGTGGGTTAGGGTATTTTAGAAAATGTTTTTATTGTAGAATTTTATTGTTTTAAACTGTTTTTATTGTATGTTGTACATCGCCCTGAGTGGCTGGGTGACCAGCCAGATGGGCGATTAATAAATTTAATAATAATAATAATAATAATTTTCAGTCTGATTTAATTCATACCAGTAAATCACAGCATTCAAGAGGCCTTCCTTCAGATGTTGCATTATAAATTATTTTGCATTCCCATCTGGAAAACAGTTGTGATAATTGAGATGGTCTTGAAACATGCAGATGGTTGTCAGAATATGTCATTCTTCAATGTAGGCAGGAGTGCCGCCATAGCAGGACTTTGGGGCAGAAGTCCAGGGCCCCCTGCTCAGACCCTCCACTCAGCAAAATAAGCAGAAGGACCTTCAAAGACAACAGAACTGGCTAGGGATCATAGAATCATAGAATAGTAGGGTTGGAAGGGGCCTGCAAGGCCATCTAATCCAACCCCCTGCTCAATGCAGGAATCCAGTGCAGGATGTTGAATCCAATGCAGAATGTTGGAAGAATCCATGGGTGGGTGGAGTGTGCCAAGCTTTCATCAGCTCAGCCCCCTGGTCTTTGGCTCATTTCCTTCTGCACTGGGTTGGGCCAGTTTGCGGATTTTCCAGCGTTTTAAAAAAATTGCATAAATAGAAATTTGCACAAATTGCAGTCACAATTTGTGTAATTTGCACAAATTGCAGGTGTGATTTGTGCTAATTGCAGCTGCAATTTGTGCAGATTACAGCCCAAATGTGCACAGATTATGCCCAAAATGTCTATTTACACAAATTTTTTTACAACCAAAAAAAGCTCCCAGGTTTTGGGAAAAACCCGTGGACCAGCTCGCAAAATGCAAGCCCAGTCAGGGGTGCCACAAAAAACCAGTGAGCCCCCAGAGGGCCAGATTTCCTGGTTCACCGCATTTTGAAGTAAGTGAACTAATATGTATTACCATCTAAAGACACCCCCTCCCAAATAAGACCATTAAGTCCGTAGTCTAAAATTATGTAAATGCACCACAATCTAGGGCGGTGTACTAAATGTGAATATCATCTTTTATTCCAGTGTCTCAAGCCTCAAGGAAGATATCACCCTGGGCTGGGTAATGGTGGAAAATGATGTCTTTCAGGGAAGCTTGACCACCATTACTGATCTTATTATCAAAGCACCCCACCCAGGTGAGAGAAATAAAATGGTGCAGTTGAGCACAATTTTGCAGTAGAGTTGCACTCCACCCTCTCCCCTGACAGTGGATGGCCTCTGAGGGTATCTCTAAAAGGTAAAGGTGTCCCCAACCAGTCGTGTCCGACTCTGGGGTGCGGTGCTCATCCCCGTTTCTAAGCCGAAGAGCCAGCGCTGTCCGAAGACGCTTCCGTGGTCATGTGGCCGGCATGACTGAACACCGAGGTGCACGGAACGCCGAGGTGGTGCCTCGCCGAGGCGGTGCCTATTTATCTACTTGCAATTTCTTGCTTTCGAACTGCTAGGTTGGCAGGAGCTGGGACTGAAGACGGGAGCTCACTCCGTCATGCGGCACTCGGGTCTCGAACTGCTGACCTGCCGACCTTCCGGTCGGCAGTTCAGCGTCTTAACCACTAAGCCACCGCGGCCCGGAGGGTATCTCTACACCAGCCTAAAATCCTGCATTTAAAACAGGGCTTTCTGCTTCTGTTTTAAATGCAGAATCACAACTGACTCCCTTTACACGTGCTTCCTTTCCCCCTCCCCCTTCCTTCTCTCCATATCTGAGTCTTTCATTGGAACTGAAATGGAACACAATGGGGTAATGTGATAGCTCATTATCTGTGATCTATTTAAAAACAGAACAAAGGGCATTTAGTGCAGGAGATGCCTGGGATGATCACAGCGTCATGTAAGAGCCCGCAGACTTCCATGAAGGAGCAATCTCAAACTCAGGATAAAAGCCTGGTGTGAAGGAGCCCTGAGAGAAATTCCCATGGATGTGGTCTAATAGGTGTGTGTGCATAGAGCGTGAGTAACTAACAGTGCAATCCTATACATGTCTACTGAGAAGTAAGTTTGTAATTGTTATATAGTATTGTTTGTAATCCACAGTGTGAGTGTCAAGCTTCATTGTGACAACATTTAAGGAGCTCTGCACTACTAATAGGAAGATCAGATTCTGCAGACATCCAAAGATGCTGAAAACTGAGTAATAAATAAAGAAATAAACAGTAAATAATTACATTTGAGGACTTGCGCATATCCTATGTCTGTGGTCCTAATTATGTGTAGCCCGCAGAGATGGCGTGGCACAGAGGGAGAGCGACCATGTAATGCTGCAAATCCTGCCCACTTTTGGCTCTGGCTTTGCCATCAGCCCTGGCTCCATCCACCATTGGCTGTAGCACCTAATGGACTTTTCCATGGATCAATAGCCCTTCAAAGGAAAAGGATTCCCCCAACCCTGCTTTGTATTAGAGATGCAATTCTCAGATGCAAATAAATAAGTTATTGGGATTGTGCCTTTCTGTGGGTTGGAGAACTACCTTGGGCCTGCGGTCCAGGGCCCCCAAATGACCACCCAAAGGGCAGCAGCTGATGAGGGCATCAAGGCAGTAGAAGTGACTTCTGTTTTATTCCTGCAGTCATGATGGTACTATGGTGTGAGTTTACTCTGCACGTGTAAACTTTTATTTGCTTTTATCAGTGTTGGCAAACAGTGCTGTTGTAGTAACAAATCAGGAATGCAGAAGCAGTTGTAAAGCATGGAGTGCTGATGTGGGGGAGAAAAGTGGACGTCAGAGATAGAGAGAGATGGGGTGGCACAGAGGGAGAGCAAGCAAGCTATGCAATCCTGCAGTGTTGCAAATCCTGTGCCCTTTTGGCTCTGACATGATCCAAAATGATCTCTTTTATCTAAAGAGAGGAGGACTCATTAGACTATTAAGTCCAGAGTCTAGAATTACCTAGCCACAGCACTGATAGAAGGAGTGTCCCAGTTAAGTCTGATGATGTTTGGGCACTATTCCTAGAGATGTTTTACAAATCAGACCAGCTAGCTACTTTCTCCTCTCCATCATCCAAATGGGGTTTTCTTTTTCAGTAACCTTTAAAAACCTCCTTACTGTTACTCTTACATGCATTGGGGAGGAAGAAGAACTGGAGATGAGAGTGGGCAGGGATGCCTGAAGAGTGCGGTGTTCATTTATGTATCTATACATTTTTATTTGCAACTTTCCCGAAAAAGTTATCAATATCCACAACCACAGAAATGCATCAAGTAGTATGTTTTGTCATGGATATGAAGACATAACTTCAGATGCAGTAGGCTTAATGTAGATTTAGGGTGCAAGCATGATCCATTAAGATCCATGAGAGTTTTGCTATCAGGTTCAGGTATATCCTTTGCCTGCCTTTATTATACATGGCAACAATTAAACAAGTATTTTTAAATAAGGATTCAAACTTGGGAGTTGGGATCTTCGTCATGGAATGTATGACTTGATCGGGTGCTGTGATGGGTCAAGCAAAGACTAACTTAGAAAACCAGAACAAAATTCAGATTCCTTTGGCTTGCAATGATCTCAGCCTCCCTGGAGACATCGGCATGTAGCAGTTGCAAAACACCAGCTTGAGTAGTGCAGATGGATTAGGCAAGGATATTCATCATATGTGGCTTCAGCTGGGTGTGGCCTTCAAGGCTGGGGGTGTGCCAAAAACCCACTGCCTGTACATCTTATCTGCTGAAGTCAGCTGCCGGTAGTGGATGAGTACATGTTGTTTCTTTTAAAAGGGGCAGTTACATGATCCTGGCTAGGAGAAAAGCTTGGAAGACTTCCCCCTCTGCCCTCCCCCCTTCCAGTGAGAAAATATTAGTTTGGAAAGCAAAAATAAAGAAAGAACATAGCAAAACTCTGGTGGAAAGCAAAGAGAAAGAAAAAAGAAAAGCAACTAAAGGTGCAATCCTATGCATGTTTAGACAGAAAAAAAGTCCTACAACTCCCAGCATCCCTCTAGCCAGCCATGCTTGTTGAGGCATGCTGGGAATTGTAGGAATTTTTTTCTGTCTAAACATACATAGAATTGCCTCCTAAGGCTGCAATCCTATACATACTTTGCTGGGAGTTAGGTGGCCACTTAGGAATCACCAAAAAAGAGGAAATGCGTCACCAAAAAAAAGAAGAGAGGACAATGATTTGCATAATACTTGTATATACTACTTTATATGTATAGATGAAAATTTAGAAATTATTATAATTTAAATTGAAACACAGTACATCTCACCATAGTGTAAAAGACTGTGACCAGGTGACCTGCATGGCTGCCTGTTCAGCGTGCTGTACAGGTGCCAACTGTTGATGAGCAACAGTTCTTATGGTTCATTATCTTTAAACTGGAATTGAACATGATGGCCCTTGCAAATATGCAAATATTATGCAAACTGATTACTTCTTTTGCAATCTGATTTTTTTTTGTGGTGATGCATTTCCTCTTTTTTCATGATTCATAAATGGCCACCCTACATCTTGAACAAGAGCCCCTCAAACCTGTAGTTGTCCTCCACTGAGCAAGAACTCTTCCAGTGGGGGTCTCTGTAATTTACAGGCTCTCTCTTCAGGCACATCAGAGCATCATTTTGTTAGTCTTTATCGTTCTGCCAGCAAGCACCGGTTTCAGTTAGTGTATTCATTCTACATTTGATTTGCAAGCCATCCCCCTGACCCAAATCTGAAATGTATCAGTTTTTTTAAAAGAACTAAAGAAAACACAAAACTGGAGAATGGTGTCTGCCGGATGTATATCCTTTGGCCCAAAGCCCAGCATGGAGAATGCTTCTGTGTGCTTGTTCTGAGAGCATGCACCTGCAGTTTGACATTGTTGAACACTTCCATTTGTAATCCTTTCATCCAGGTTTTCTCCACTCAGCATGGAGGAAAGGTTCTCCAGAGCTGTCCTAATGGAGATGTCAACTTATCTGAGAACAGCGGTTTCAGTCTTGACTCAGTGCAAACATACAGCTATGTCTTCTTTTTTTTTTAATGAGTCACAGCATTTTCTGTGTTTAATCTGTCATAATTTTATGGAAATATTATTTGCCAAATTTTTGCACATGCTAGTAACGATAAGATGGCAGATTGCAGATTGTTTCTTTTCTCTCTTATAATATAAGAGTATAGGCACATATATAGGTGCCACATGGACAGAGAACTGGGTGGGGAGCAACGAAGTGAAATTTGTATCTACGCATTCAGGTAAATTACATAGTACAGAGACCCTAGGATATATCATTTTCAGCTCCAAGTGAGGGAACAGTGCATTTATTTTATTTGGTTTCAGAATGGATATTCTACAGAGAACTATGTGGTATTTATTTCTAACAGTTATTCATCTTGCTTATTTGCTCAGGACACTTTTTTCATCTTAGAATGGCACAGCATAAAATGGGTGGGAAACTTGTAGCTGCAGATGTTTGGTCTACCACTCCCATCATGCCTAGCCAGCATAGCCAAGGGAAAGGGGGTACGAAGTGGAGGCAGTAAGGGGAAGGGTTGTGGGGTCCTGGCTTGATACACAGATGGCCTAATCAAGGAAATGGCCACCGCTTGTACTGAGAACACCTCTTTACAAACCAGGTTGTGTTTTGATGTATTAATTATTTTATTTATTATTGCATTTATATCCCGCCTTTTTTCCTCTTGCAAGGAACCCAAGGCGGCTTACATTATCCTCCTCCTCTCCATTTTATCCTCACAACAACAATCCTGTGAGGTAGGTTGGGCTGAGAATGTGTGACTGGCCCAAAGTCACCCAGTGAGCTTCCATGGCCGAGTGGGGACTAGAACCCGGATCTCCCAGCTCCCCCTCAGCCATTCAGAAATTCATTGTGGTGGAGGATCATGGTCCACGATGGAGGAGGCTGCCTCTTGGACATGTAGAGTCCAAGCCATATACAATTTTACTGATCAATGTCGCCATTTCGAATTGTGCCCAGAACGTTGATGGAAACCAGTGTAGATCTTGGAGCAGGGATGGAGGATGTCTGTCAGCCTGAAGACTGAATTCATTTTGAGAGAAGATGTCAGGGGGCCGTGTTCCAGTGGTAGGCAGGGCCAAAGGCAAAAGGATGAGGCCAAAAATACATAATAATAATAATAATAATAATAATAATAATACCAGCCAATTTTGACTTAAAGTGCTTATTGCAAGTAAATCTGTGGGAGAGCCAATGTAGTGTAGTTGATGGAGCCTTGAACTTGGTTGAAGTTCCATTCTTGGCATGAAGCTCATTGACCTTGGGCTGTAGAGTTGTTAGGAGGATAAATCTGAGGAAAACCCTCAGCTGCACAGAGGAAGGGCAGGATAAAAATGACAGACAGACTCCACATGGGAGATTCCTAAGAACTGATGAGTCTGCTATAAACAAGCAAAGGATGCAAGAATGGGCCTATAAACACCCATTAAGTCTGTTGTTGTAACAGTACTGCCTTAAATAGTAAACAGTCTTGTTGCAGCTTAAAGACTAACAATTTGATTATAGCATAAGCTTTCGTGGACTAGAATCCACTGGGAAATGCTGCCATATGATCTTTATTTATTTATTTATTTTCATTTCTATGCTGCCCAATAGCTGAAGCTGTCTGGATGGTTCACTACAATTAGATGCCACTGAAAGAACAATTAAGGTCAAATACTTCTCTTCTTGACCATCTGCATCCATTTCCTCCATTGATACATTTTGGCTATGCATCCATAGTTTTGTTTTTGGCAAACTGTGGATTGAATTACAGAGCTTGATCTTTGCAGGAACTGGTGGTAGATGGACCTGCTTTTGATTCAGTGATTTCTAGATGCAGATTTCCCCACCCCACCCACACACCCCACCCACTCATATTTTCAGTGCCATACCAAGATCAACAAGATAACAAACAGCAGTCCAGATCCCAGTGGAAACCATGCATATGTCTGATATTGCAAACTTTCATTCTTTCAACAGGCTTTCCCAAGAAGTTACTCTCAGAGCTGTAACTGGCGGGGGGGGGGGATGTTTGTTATTTGAGTGGAAGTCAAAGAGTCACAATTTTAAGGTAATTTGTCATCATAGAATCTGAAGGAAGGTGTTGACAACTGCCATTTGTTAAAGTCTCAGCTTTCTCTGGCTGGCTTTTACTAACCAGGATAGGCGTGTATTTTAAACTCATAGGCCACTAACTTATGAGAACCCCCCGAGAACCCATTGTGTACTCGTTGAATGATACCAGCTGGAATGGATCCACATAAACCAAGGAAGCCCTCCTCATAAATTTCTGAGTGGCGAAGGTGTTTGGCTCACAGTCTGTGACAACCTTTGTTGAAACGTATCGACTCCCATAACCTGTTCATTCTTTTAGAACAGGGGTGTCGAACATCTTTCAGCCCAAGGGTCAAATTCAATTTTGGAGAAGGTCTTGGTGGCCGCACTGCAGTATTGGGTAGGGCCAAAGATAAAAGGGGCAGGGCCAAAATACAAAAAATACCAGCATAGTTTAGTTTAAAGCCCTTATTGCCAGTAACTAAACCTTAGGAGAGGCATTTCAGCCTTTCAAAATGGTGAAAAAAAACAAGCAGGGAAAAGGGGTGGGGTATGGAAAGGGGGCATAGCTATCTGGGGTCCGCCAGGGGGTGGGACTGGGCGCCCAGGCAGGCTGGGCTGGCCCTACAGGCCTAAGTTTCAAGATCCCTGCTTTAAAGAGAACCCTTTCTACATCCCTGCCTAGACACTATAGGCTTACTCCTGAGTATGTAGGTGTATGATAGCAGCTTAAAAAGCTGGTGTGTGCTGGCTCCCGACATATGCACATTTATTCATTCATTTTATATTGCCTTTCTACCAAAGCCACCAGTGCAGTGAATAACAATAAAACAACATCAACAACAAATATCTATATCTACGTATAAGTTTACAAATGTACCAACAATTGTCAATAGATCCTTTGGTCACAGTTTAGGGGACTGGAAGTACAGCTTCATGCATCTGCTTCTTGTAAAACACAGGCGTAGGATGTGTCAACCCATATGGGCAGCTGCATCCAAATCAAAACCAGCAGGGTATGTTCTCCAGCTCAGGGGGGTCAGTGGCTGCAGCCAGTGTCTCAAGCTGGAGACTCCAGTTGGAGTCAGAAGTACAGCTATAAGAAGGTCCTTCTCTGTTGACCAGGCTTCGGCCTGGACAATCCAGGGGCTTCATATTGCCAGGCAACCACAGGGTGCAATGTCGCACAGCCTTTATGCTCCTGGAAATAGCTCTAAGGCTTGAGCACACACAGTCTTTGGTACTTCTTTAGCCATGCCTCTGCCTCAGATCATGAAGTTCCCAGTTCAGTCCCAGAGTTTGACCCCATACTGGCCCCACATGGCAGGTGGGGAAGATTATGGAACCAGCAATCTGTACAGGCATGCCATGAATGGAAAGATATGTGCCCTTTCTGAAATACATCCAGTGCTGGTAATGGTTATATGCTACCATATTTTATAGCTGCCAGCTTTATGGACCCTTACATTGAGTGAATGGTAGAGACTGACCTATTTGTTTAAAGCTAGTTTTGTCATAATCATGTATAGAGCAGGCGGGAGGGAAAGGGAGTCCAAATTATAGCAAAAGATATGCAGCAGTTGGGGCGTGTTGAATATTTTTCCTCCATGGTGTCTCTGTTTCCCCTCGCCCCCTGTACTTTTCTCTCCATCCATCTCCAGTACCAAAAATGAGTTTAGCTGGGAGAAAAGTATTTGAGGGTGGGGAAGAGAGGCTACACGGAGATAAATAGCAGATCTGGGAAATGGATCAGCTCCCCCATTTGCTCTAAAAATAAGATCCCCCCCCCTCCCCACACACACTTTATACATGATTGGAGAAAGCCTAGGTTTACATGAATAGGTCTGTCACCATCCTATGTATTCCTAGCCTTAATCTGCAAAACTTGGCTGGCCATCTTGTACAAACACTCTCTCTCATGTAATTCTGAATACTTAACATTTCAGGAGGGATTTCTAGCACTTGGCTTCTACTTAACCCCCTCCAGTAAGACCACAAGACCCTCAAGACCACAAGAATTTCCTGTTCTTCAGTGTTTCATTATTTTCACAGAGTTTTCAACAACCATGGGAGAATAGAAAGCTATCCAAACTATTTTTTCCCCTTGGATCTTAAAACAATTGAAAAGGTATGTTTCCTATTTTTTAAAGTAATGTGCAGAAAGGTACAGATGTGGGGGTGGGCGGACAGGTTCTCTACTTAAACTCACTTGCCTTATCTGTCAAGGAAGGCTCATCTGTCTTGTCTGTCACTTTTCTGCAAGCTTATTCTTCATTGTTTTCATATTTTGCCTTTTACTCTTGGGAAGAGGCCATAGTTCAGAGGTAGAGCACATGCTTTGCCCACCAGAGTTCTCAGGTTCAGCCCCCGGGAACTCCAATTAGACAGTGATATAAAAGACCTCTGCCTGAAATGGAGAGTCACTGCCAGTCAGAGTAAGCCTTCTTGGGTCAGTGGGCACGTTTAGAATTTTGAGAGAGTATTGTGGGTGTTCTCACAAGATGGCTGCTGGGTGGTTTGCCCATTCATAAAATGGCTGCCAAAGTGGGTATGGCTGGTCAGAAAATGCTCATTTCCCTAAAGGTAAATGGTGAAGGATAACTTCCCCAACAACTGAAGGATGAGGTACAGACTGACGTCCAAAGCCGCTGTTTGGAACCCAAATAGAGATGATGCTGGAGCTTTGCAGGATGCCTGCTTTCCAGTTAAATTTTTTTTTAATTAAACATCTTAAGAAATAACGTAAAAACCAGGAGGGGCAGGGAGCTTAGTACATACCAAGAGAAGTGTCTGTGGGCACCACACTGGAGACCACAAGAGTAGACTATACTGGTCTAGGTGGAGAAACCATGTGACCCGATGGAAGGCAGCCTTCTGCTAGTTTCTATTAAGCCAAATTTCTAGCTTGTTAAATCAGTAGTTAGTTAAGTACTGGGTTTTGATCTAAGGAAGCCAATGGGCATGCTGGCTGGGGATGACGGGAGCTGTAGTTCAACACATCCGGAGGCACCACGCTGGAAAAGCCTGATCTAAGGGTTCCCTTGGGCCCAGTCAGGTGATATTTCTTTCCTGACCTGGTCCAGTGTGTGGAAAAGAATGACTTGAGGGTGAGTGCAGGGAGGGGTAGTGTGGCTTTTCAGGGGAGAATTGGTGGGTGAAGAAAGAGTTAGACACCCATTTTCCCTGGCAAATGACCTCCACTCCGACATTAGTATTCTGAAGGAAACACAGAGGTGGGAACCCTGGGTTATTTATTTATTTATTTATTGCATTTATATCCCGCCTTTTTTCCTCTTGCAAGGGACCCAAGGTGGCTTACATTTTCCTCCTCCTCTCCATTTTATCCTCACAACAACAACCCTGTGAGGTAGGTTGGGCTGAGAGTCTGTGACTGGCCCAAGGTCACCCAGTGAGCTTTCATGGCTGAGTGGGGACTAGAACCTGGATCTCCCGGCTCCCAGTCCAACACTCTAGCCACTACACCACACTGAATTAACCCTTGTAACACAAAGTTCTGCCTCCAGATCTATGGTCTGTTCAAAGGAGGGCCCTTAAAAATAACTCTCTGAGTCACCAGGGGCTGCTCAAGGTAAATTTACTGGAGTTGTAAATGCGTAGACATCATTCTTCCCCTCCCCTTTGTTTTCTCATTCAGTGGTTTTAGGATTATGAAATCCTTAGGGGAAGGAAGGTCACCTCTCCTGAAGAAGCCGCCTGGCCTGGTTTGATCCCTTCTTCTGGCAACTTACTCCTACCATCTCTCACTGCTCACTTCTGCCTCTGCTCTGGTTTCCCCCAAAGGCTTTTAATGGCCCATCTGGAACAAGGCACCTCCCCTCTCACTGTAGGGTGGCCTGGTTCCCTACTTTACAGAGGACAGTCCTCTAGTTTGGAGAGCTGGCAAAGGGAAGTCCTCTATATGAAGGTGTCTGCTATTTGAAAGGCTGTCCAGTCCAAATCTGGTTTAAAGACAAGAGGGGAGCAGGGGCTTTGAAGTTACCCGTCGACACTGAGTGCCTTGACAGCAGATGGAACAAGTGTGAAGGTCACCTTGTCAGTCTTCTCTGCTATGGTGAGATATCCTGTATTTCTATTAAAATTATGATTCTTATTTTTAAATTTGCAGCTTTACATATACATTTGCATATGCAAATGTTATGCAAATTACTTTTTAGGTGGTGCATTTCCTCTTTTTTGGTGATTTGTGAGTGGTCACCCTGTCACTTTCCCTATGCACCAGTAAATACCAGGCTCACAGCACCATAATTATTCTCAGCTTTGGGTTTCAGCAGACACCATCTTCTTTTGATTTGTACCATGTTGGAACAAGCCATAAAACAACTGTTCCAGGGACAGCCTTTTCCAGGCACTTTGGATGTGAGAAGAGACATTAATAAACATGCATAGTGTTTTTAGCATATCAGTTTATTTACAAATATACCTGTTGAAGGGTGGGGGGACCAGGATTAGAGAGACAGTCAGAAAATGTTAGTTTACAAAGTTCCTGCCAAACATCACAGTTTTTGTTCTGATTTTATACTGTAGATTTAAGTGTTTAAAAGTGTTATATTTTATCATGTTGCTTTATTTTATGGTTTTAACTGCTGTGAAGCACCCAGAGAGCTTCAGATATTCGGTGGTATAGAAATGAAAAAATAAAAAATAAAAATAAATACATATACTTGAAGGCTTCCACAAGGCTCCTTTTTGGCAGCCAGTTTTAAAATTTGGACTTCTTTCCCTGTACTGTTGATATTCAAACTGTCAGCGTATTTTTTCAGGGCTCTGAACAGCCCTGAAAACAGTCAGCTAGTAGCCACCAGCCATTAAAACCCCTTCAGCAAGCTAGCACAGCTAGCAGACTGTGCAAACACCTTGATACAAGGACATTTCACATATTTAACACGAATGCTTGCAACAGTATCTTAATTTGGGTCTGTAGCCCATCCTTTCCTGAAAGTTCAGAAAGGGTTTCAAAAGTATGTATGTATGTATATATGTATTTTTAAACAGATTGGATGCAATAGCTGGCTGGAGAATGTTGGGAGTTGTAGGACTTTTTTCTGTCTAAACATGCATAGGATTGCGCCCTCAGTGATTTGCAGTCTTTATCTCGGTTATCTTAATAATGCCTTTGTGACATGGGTCAGTAACGTTTCCATTCTACAGATGAAGTTTGGAGGTTGAAGAAGAGTGACTTCTAATATAGGCCACACCACAAGTTCTTGTCTGAGAACGAATTCAGCTTCACATGAACAATGCAACAATCAATATGGAAACACATGGATCTTACTAGGACATTGGTGCCTGAGGCAGAGCAGTAAATGGTGCTCTCTCCCCCTCCACCCCCAACCAAGGTGCATAGTATCCAAGGCCAGTCAAGTTATTTTGGCACTTGAGACAAATAATCATTTACTTCCCCTCCCTGGCAGTACAAGTACAATAACAACAGATTTGTAACAATTTGCTGCCAATTCAGAACAGCTAAGATCAGCTGCCTGAGCCATTGCTAGATCCTAAAATGACTGGAGTCTTAAACCCATTTTATTTTTATCGCATTCTTCTTCCAAGAAGCTCAGGGTGACCTACATAGCTCCCCTTCTCCTTTGTTACAGCAACCTTTAGGGGTAGATTAGAGAGAATTAGTGACTGTCCTCAGAATCCAACTCTCTAACCACTACACCACACTGGCAAATAAAAGGTAGCTTTGAAGGAAAGTAGAGAGAATCTAGAGAGGGGAAAAATGCCTCCTTATGAGGGAGCATTTTGGCACATATGCTAGCTTGTCCCCTCTGCCACCAATCCCACTTCAGTACCATTTATGTCCTCAGCAGGGAGAGAGGAGTCACTGTTCAGGGTCTGTTCTCCTCCCCACCTCATGTCCATCTTGCCCACCCAAGTCAAGAGTCTGGCTGGCTGGTGTTTGCTTGAGCTGCCGATGCAGTGAAATGGGGCTGGAGAACCAATGGCCCCCTGGGTGTTGTTGGAGCCCAACTCCCATCAGCCCCAGCCAGCATGGCCAGTAATCGAGGGTGATGGGAGTTGTAGTTCACCAACATCTGGAAGGCCACAGGTTCCCCATCCCTGCTGTAAAGGGACACTGATATGAGAAAGGGCATGCTGAGAAGTAGAAGACACCCCCCCCAACCCTAGGGGATGAGAGAGCCAGTTGCGGTATCGCTGCTATGAGCAGCTGCTGCTGCTCTTGACCTCTCAGGGGGCAACTTCCAGGCTTCGGGGGGGGGTAGGGGGAGGCACCAACAACTTAAAACTGGGAACTTTGAGGAAAAGATTGGGGGCTTCAGTCTTATCTCTAACTATGCCTGTGGAGCTGGCAGATAGTGCGAGGCAAAAGTGCTGCTGCTGCTGCTTGCTTGAAGTATTGTTTTTGTCCTCTGTCTTCTTCCTGCTGCTCCAACTCCTTCTCTCCCACCAAGCCAATAGGTGGGGGAGCAGGGTGCATACTCGATTTGGCTGGCCAGTCAGAGAATGGGGTAGCTGGGTGGCTGGCTGGGAAGCCAGAGACTGGGATGCATTGGGCCCCAAACCAACCTGCTACGCCACTCTTAAAGTTGTCCCCCAATCCGCTGCCAGGGCTGCTTGTCTCCGTGTGCCTCATTATAGAGCTGGCTTAGGTCCAGGAGCTGCAGATGTTTGGATTGATTGAAAAACTTGTGACCCACCCAGCTTAATGCAGCCTAGCAGCTATATAAGTTGGTATCCTAGATGCTGGACAACTCCCCAAGTTTTCAGGGAGGCAATAGAAAAAGGGATGTTTACTGAGTCACCACTGGACTGGACTGCATAGTTGGTGGACTTGGTTTGGCTGTACAGGCCTACTTTGAATGTTCCCGGAGAAGCATAAATCACTCGTACTTGAGAATGCCTGCTCCTTTTGAAAATACAAATTGGCCTGAGCAGGGATTTGAATACAAGGTACAAAAAGTCACACATGTAGAACTCGCTCTCCTTCCAGTGGTAAGTCTATGACTAAGCTGTCCCACTTCAAGATCAAATGCTTCTTTATACAAAAGAATCCACTGCACAAAAAAAACCGGGTATCAGGGAGAAGGTAAGCAGTGACGCAACAACCCCAGACACAGATTGACCAACCTCAGTGACAATTAGGCCTTGACTGCCCTGAAAGTCTACAGATAATAGGTCTGAATGATAGTATGGTCCTTTGTGAGGTCAAAGGTTGTTACGGTTTTGATTGTAGACTTACTAATTAAGTTGCATGAGGCATTACAGTTTATTATTATAAGCAGGGTTGGATCGGTCATGCAAAAGCAACAGAGGAAATTGTAAGATACTGATCCGACCAGTGGCAGATGTGAACATTGGTTCTGTTGGCCTGATTAAGGGATTCTATTTTCTTAAAAAAGAAAAAATTCAACTAAGTGATAAAAAAGAAACAACACTTCAGATTAGAAGTTGCTTTCTGAAAGAAATGGTATGCATGGAAGACAAGAAAACCAAAACAGTTTTAGTTAGATCACCCTCCCCCCTCACACACACAAACTCTTTCACGGTTTCACCTGATAATCTGTCCCATATTGAATAAATTTATTTATTAAATTCATTAGATGCCTCATAAAATAAATGTATCTAGTCCATCCACTAGGACTCTTATTATTTTAGTCAGGAACATTTCATGTAGTTCAGTCACCAGCTGATAGTTCCTGACTTTTCCTTAGCAGGCAGCTGAGGAAATGGGTCTCAGTTGTGTGTGGTACTTTGGTGGCATAAGCTTCTGCACAGCTGAACCAATGCCACCAGTTCTCCGAGAGACACTTTAACCCTTGTCCCCATGGCGAAAGGTGAATACTGCTAGCCTCTCAGTCACACCACACCGTTGTTGATCTCTGATAGCTTTCTGCTTTTGGCTTCTCCGCCTTTGTGTGTGTTTCGTTTTGTTCTTCTGCCAACAGGCAAGGCAGACGGTGCCAATAGTCAAGGAGCAGGCTGCCTGATCCAGCTCTGAAGTTCACGTCATGTGGGCAGAACTGCTACAGGAAAGAGAAAGGGAAAGATTAGGTGAAACATTAGCCACGTCCCCTTGGCCTCCCTCCAATGTCTTTCAATTATTTCTTTATGTGCTTTTCGGTGCTCTGCTTACTTGGCATCCAAGAGGGAGGCTTTTGGAGGATTTCACAATGGGTTTGCCATTTTTGCAGTTCAAAACAGATGTGAGCTTATCACCAGTGGAAATTTATGTCTCCACAATCCCCTTCCTCACCTCTCCTTTGGAGTTTGTGACAAAAGTTACTCCAAGCCAATCCATCATGTCTGTAGGCTAAAAATAATACAAGTTGTTATAATCTGGAAGCAGTTTGCGACCCTTTTTGTGGGGGCGGGGAACACTTGGAGAGCCAAACGTCAGTTCTTATGGATTCATATAGTTAAGTGTTCTTGTGGATTGAGTATTAAAAGCTTGGGCCAAATCTCTGCTGGTGCATAAAACAAATACAGCCTGTTTTCTATGCTGCGATACTAATCAAGGAGAAGAATCTGAAACTTACATTTCTTAAAACGTTAGATACAATTTCCTAACACCCACACTGAATCCAGAGGATCAGTTATGCAAACAATGGAAATTATGATTACCCATCCAGCGAAGTATTATTTAGAACAGACTTCCCCAAACTGATTTGGACTACAATTCCCAGCATTCCTGACCATTGGCTATGCTGCCTGAGGCTGATGAGAACTGAAGTCCAAAACATCTGAAAGGCACCAGATTGGGAAAGGCTGACTTAGAATAAGGCACCACCTGGCCTATTTTACACTGAGCTTTCAGTATGATATAGATGGGGAAGACCTAGGGCGTGTTTCCACACTATTGGCTTCACTTTGTTTGCAACTTTGTTGCCATGTTTCCCCAGTGGCATCTTCTCCTTTTCCTGTTTCCATAGCCCTTAAAGACCCAGCTTATCATCGCTGTGGCCTGGGCTTCTGTGCTGTTTCCATTGAGCTGTAATCGAATTATTTTCTTGATGGCTGGGTAGAGTCTGAGTGGAGTCTGGGTTGGGTCTCAGTACCTCATCAGTGTTCCCGCCTCTTCAGCCATGTTTCCAGGACAATGGAAGGAGAAGCTAATGGAGGACTACCAGATTTTTAAAAAGGAATCAGCTTTGCTGTGAAGAGAGGCTGCCCTCCTCTCTCCCCCTTTCTCCTTTCTCCTTTCTCCTGAAAGTCCAGATGCACCTGCATTTCAGGAGCAAGCCTCATTGAGCACAATGGGAGTTACTTCTGACTAGACAGTAATGGGTTTGTTGTGGGAAAGAGCAGTAAACACAAAGACAGAAACCAGTCCCCATTGTAACCGGCAGGATATCTATAAGGAAGCTGTGAAGTACTTTCTCCCTAAGGCAATTATTCCGAGCCTCGAAATCCAACTTGATCGCTTAATCGTACTTAAGGAATTGGGCTTAAAAGTGTGCCATTTCAATTGAGGGGGAATCTCTGTAAATTCTGATGTGGCCATTCAAAGGCTAGCTTCATTCAGCACAATGGAATTACTTCTGAGGGGACACTAATGGGTTTGTTGTGGGAAAGAGACCAAAACCAACCCCCCTTTTAATGCACAGGATCTCTGTATGGAAGCTGTGAAGGAGTTACATCCTAAGCCTTGAGATCACGCTTAATCGCATTTAAGGAACTGAGGGCTTTGATATGTGCCGTGTTAATTGAGGGGCTTCTCTGTTATTTCTGTGGTCATTAGGCAAGCCTCATTCAGCACAATGGGAGAAAACACCCCTTGACTGGGGTCATGGGCTGTGTTCTAGTGCTTATTTTCAATGATGTTTTAAAAGTTGCTCCCTTGGCATCCTGTTCCAAAATGGCAATGAAACTTCCGGAAAACAGGGAGGGAAAGGGTTGGGTCATTGAGGTCAGAGCGACACACGCCCCAATGGCAGGACTATGATACTGGACCCAGTGCAGTTGTGGAAACAGGTCAGTAACGGAGCTGCGGTAAGCTGGAAAAGTTGAACTATAAGCAGTCTCAGAAGAAGCGATTTTTCAGCAATAAAATGCGGGGCTGGTGCTGAATGGCCACGACAGCATGGAAACAGAGACCTCATCACGCAGCTGGGTTGGAGTTAATTGCTGGTGGAAATACAGCCCTAGTCTCTGTTAAGTGATAACAGACAAAAATGCAGCTCCGCGCTGGGCCCTTGCGTTCTTTTATCTGGCCATGAATGGCGGACAGTAGCTTCAGAATCTATAGATGGCCATTTTCTTTCTTCAGTCGCTTTACAGAGACATAATGTTCTTGATTGACCAACTATGATTAGGAGACTGGAAATGCCCCATAGGGTAATTCAGTTCTAATCCCTCTCTCGTCCCCTCTTATGGTTAGAAGTGGATTGGGAGATGGCTGGTCAGGGTCAGTCTTCTCATTAGGCAGAGTGAGGCAAACAATTCCAGTGGCAGATCATAACTAGCCTCTCCCCATTCCTTCCCATCTTAGCTGTTTCGGCTTGCCTCGCTACTGCTGCTGAGTGCTTGCCTTTGTTTTGTTTGGGGTCAGGTTGTGCGTGGGCCTCCACCTGCTGCCCTTGCAGCCGCTTGTAACCTATCATGAGGAGGCAAGGAGAGCCCAAGCTCAGGAGGTGAAGCAGAGAAGAAGTGAGCAACTGGCTTTTCTCTTCATGAATTGAAGCTCCACAGCAGCAGCTTCAATCAATCCATGAGGAAAAAAAGTCAGCTGCTGTGCCGGCCTTGGAGACATAGAATCATAGAATAGTAGGGTTGGAAGGGGCCTGTGAGGCCATCGTGTCCAACCCCCTGCTCAATGCCACATTCCACAAGGATGAGACCAAGTGGGAGAAGAGGTGGAAAGGAAGGAGAGGGAGAAGGGGTGAGCAGAAACCACCCTTCATGAAGTTGTTTCTCTTCCTTCTGCCTCTCTGCAGGGGAGAGGTGAAGGCAGAGTGGCAGTCCCCGTGTAGCTTGTCCCTTTCATAATCAACCAGCTTCGCAGCCTCCCCGGTTTTCTCCACTGCCTATGAATTCATATCAAACTTTTATTCCCCCATCTCTTTTCCTCTCCGCCCACCACTTGGGTTCAGACACACACCCCACCTATCCTAAACTTGCATTTTTAAAAGCTCCGTTGAAATCAATGGGGCTTACTTGCATGTTAAGATCCCCAAGGGATTGCATCCTGGCAGCAGTTTGAACCTGTGCACATGTATAAGTAAGTAAGTCCCACTGACAGTGCAAACCTGTGAATGTTTCCTCAGAAGAAAGTCCCATAATGACCTTACTTGTGTGCATAGGGTTGTAGCCTGAGAAGAAGGAGAAAAGAAACAGTGGGGTGGGAAGGTGGGACAGGGATTCTTAAAGACCAAGAGAAATGGAATGTAGGAGCACTGAGTTGCTTGTATGCGTGAGAGAGAGGGAAAGAGAGAGAGAGAAATATGAGAGACCCCATGTGGAAGAGGCAAAAGAGGGGGACTAGCTGAGGAGCGAAGCAAGAGGGGCCAAGTTGGAAAGAAAAAATGCCTGGCTTGAGAGGGAAGGGTGTTGAAGTTCTCTGGCGAGTCCTTCTGTTTCACAGCGCAATCCTGTCCATGTCTACTTAGAAATATGTCCCATTGAATTTAATGGGGCTTACTTTCAGGTAAGCTGGCATAAGATTGCAGCCTTAATTTCCAGTACACTGCAAGCTCAAACTTGTTTGGGGTCATGCAGTGAATTTGATGGGCAGCATAGCAGATTGAGGACAGACAAAAATAAAGTCCTTCACATTTAACACATTAATTTATTGCAATTAATTTATTTGCACACCATAGGATGTGTGGCTACTGGCTCAGATGGCTTTAAAAGGAAATTAAACAAATTCGGGGAGGTTTAGCGGATATTAGCCATGATAGATAAATGGCATCTCCAGATGCTGAGTGCTAGATGGGGACACACACACATCAGCAGAGGGATATTGCCTAGCTGAGTACTGTGGGAAGCAGACAGATGCTGGATTAAATGGGCCCTTTGATATGATCCAGCAGACAAATGCTTAGGTTCCTCCAATATCCCTTCCTTTGCACATCTCAGCCAATGTTTAGAGCCAGGAGCTGAGCTGAGCTTAGACATCAAGCTTTAGTAAGAAGAAGGAGACTGCCTTGATGTCTGCACAAAGTGCAGATCCTGCAGCAACATGCCTCAAGTAAGAACAGCGCTAAGGCTTCAGTGGGAGTGGGGCAGCATCATTTGATACTCCACCTCAGGCAGCAAAATGTCTTGGGCTGGCACTGTGGCTGGTGAGATAATCTATAAAACTGGTAGGCAGTTTGTCTGATTCATGTCATCAAAATAAAATGAACAGTAGCAGGTGAACTGAATATGGGGTTGATCTTTGAAAGGTGAGATAAAGATCATTAAAGGGTTGTATTATTCTGACTTTGACCTGTAATATCAGCTGAAGGAAGTGAATGCATGCAAAATGACATGATGAGGATTTCCTTATAAAATAGAGAGTACTGTAGTTTTCAGGGTAGATATTTCACACTTAGATCCCAGTCAGATTTTCTGTGCTAGATCAAATATACACCTGGGAATCACTTGCTTGAATACATCTTCACTGTGACCAAGCCATACAGGTTCCCCAAGTCCAGACTTACCTTTCCTCCATTTATCTGATCCCGTGGGTAACTCTGGGACATAGTGCCTCCCCACAACTGGTAAGAATTAGATGCAACTTGAAAGTAAATACCTCCCATCCCATGTGCCTGTGGGATGTGACCCATTCCAAAATCTCTCTCTTTCTCTCTCTCTGTGTACATATATAATGCATTCCTTTCTTCCTTGGATTATATAGGAGTGATACCCAAAGGAACAAAGTGAGGCCATATAAAAGCTATACAGTTGCTCTGATGTATCAGGAGCCTGAAAATAGTTTATGTTAAAGGTATAGAATTATTTTTTAAAGTAGGAATTTGTTTTTATAACAGCAATGTAGTACCATGCTTGATGGTAAAATAGACAATCCATTTTGTGTATACAAATCTGTATTTCTTATATATTTTTAAATGTAAATTGGTTATTAGCTCATTGTCAATTATCCTGTCAAGGCAGAGTAGAGTTGGGAGAATGCATTAATTCAACAGGCAGATAATTCAGCTCTAGTGATCAGAAAAGGCAGCTAGGCTTCTGCTGTTTATATCAGGGCTAGCCAATCCAGACACCTCATGCTGCCTGCGAATCACAGGAACTGATGTTTCAAACTCATATTCCTTCTGCAGCATGAATCTAAGTAGCTTACCAGACTAAATCCCAGCCTCAGACCATTACGTTCCTACTTCAAGTCCTGGACACTAACCTTCTTTTGATTTAAATGTATATATTGTGGATTAGGTTACTGATGGTTTGGAGAGGGCTGGGGGTATTGATAAACGGGTGCACTCCAATGTGAATGGTGGAAAGAGGACTGCAGCCACAGTTCATGCTAACCGCTTCATTACACATGCTGTAGCACCTGGCAAGGCATTGAGTTAGCAGAATAGGTTGGGCTTTTGCTCATCCCCCCCCCCTCTTTATATTAATAAACTATGTCATAATCCATGGGGTTCTGGAAGACGCACTGAGACATTACTGGTACAGCTACATGCAATCAAAATCTGACCTTCCGAAAAACAACAACACTTGCTCTCTCCTTTTATATTTCCACAAATTTCACTTTGGCCTCTCACAATGCATTGTCTTCCCTAAATATTTGTGGACAAAAGTTTAGTCCAGCGGAAATATCAACAGAATACACTGTTGACACCAAGTGGCTGTAGTTGTAAACTTTCACAAAGGACTTGAACTATCTGGCAATCTTCTTTCCCATGGTGTCTGCCACTTTGTGTGGGTAGTAGTCAATACCGAACATGACAGTATGTCTGTATGGGCAGTTGAAGTTCCTTGACAATATGTTCTTGGCGATAACAGTTTTGCAGCTGGAGTAACCTCCAGCAAGTACAACAATGACCTTCCTGCATATCATTAACTTAAAGCTATGGCAGCTGGGCTGGAAGACCGTGCCTTTTAACTCCCACATTTACATTTTATTTTTCCTTTTTGCCCATGTATATATTTGCCTGCCAGCTGAGAATCACACTTCATGTATCTGATGGAGTGGACTCTAGTCCACAAAAGCTTATGCCATAATGAAATGGTATTTCAGTACCCCAAGAACATTCTAGAACATTTCTTTATGGCCCAAAGAGGACAGCTTTTCCTGGCAGCGTTAATGTAATTATGTAACCCTAGGAAGTGTAGCCCCCTGCAAGATGTTAAAGTTTTTTTCTCCCCCCTGAGGCAAATTGGTTGAAGAAGAGGTTCAGGGAGGGAGAGTTAACGATTTAAGAGAAGAAAGAGTCTGAGGAGACAACAAAGAGAGTGAACAAAAGGAACCATCCTGACCAACACAGTGGAGCAGAGAACAACTGCAGCAACCTTCTGTCCTTACACAGCATTTCTCCAGCAGCCGCTCCACAGCCAGGGAGTGACAGGATTAAGGCCTACAGCTGAATCCCAGTTTAGGACTCTTGTCGCAAGAGGCAGATCAGAGGGACTCGAATCACTGACCTGTCGATAACTTAATTTATTGGACTCCTTCTGTTCCATTGTTTAGACACTTAGCTTGAATTGTAGCTATCAATTGTAGGAAGAGTTGTTCCTCCTCTCTTTTCTCCTCCCAAATAAATAAATAAATCCCAGTTGTTTTTTCTGTTCTGTTAAGCTGACCACTGTTCTCCCCGCCCCTGCCGCACAGACACATCCTTTCTGGAATAAGAGTGATAAAGAGGAAAAATCACTAGATTACAAGTTAGGGCTGTGTTAACCTAAACTTTAATTCCAGAAGTAGCAAAAGGCCAGTTGGGACATGTTCTCTGGCAAACTGAAGGTTTTTTGTAGAGTCTCATCACATTGGCTGCAGTCATCCTTATTGACCCAGGACAGTCCTGAGGGGTTTCTCCACAAGTGATTTACTCCACACTGGCTGCAATTGGAGGTCATTAGGGATACAGGAAGTCATGGCCATCCAGCAGCCACCCCAGAGCTTATCATGGAAAAACTGGATTTTCTGAGACTGCTTAAAGTCTGATTCTTTTCCTCAAGTTAGGTTGTCCCTAGTATAGTTGTTGTGTGCCCCAACCCCCACATTTACCTGGGGTATCCTAACGCTGCCCAGGGGTGTAACTTTCACCATGACCCCAGTCAAGGGGTGTTTCTTATCCCTGTATTTCCCAGCACAAACCAATTAGTGTCTACTTGGAAGTAGCTCCCATAGTGGTCAGTGAGGCTTGTCCCCTGGATGCACACACCAGCATTTACAGAGATCCCCCTCAATTGAAATGGGAGATTTTAAAGCATGAATTCCCTAAAGGCTGTAAAGTGTGTTCTCGAGGCTCGGATTCTCTGTTGTTTGGTTTATTGCAGTAGGAAATAACTACTACACACCTTCGTTATAGGCATCCTGTGCAGCATCAGGTTAGAAAGAGGGCTGTGTTTCTCCCACACACACACACCACTGGTCTTTCCAAGCACAAGCATATGTGTGTCTACTCAGAAGTAACTCCCATTGTGCTCAATGAGGCTTGTCCCCAAAATGCACGCAACAGAGTGTCACTGAGATTCCCATGAATCGAAATAACATATTTTGGAGCCTTAATGTCGAAGGTTCGATTGATCCAGCACAGCAGCTAGAACACTGTGCTCCTCCTCTAAGGATTGTTTCTTTAAAGAAGTAAGTAATGCGTGGGGGGGGGGGAGAAGAAGATTATTTGGCAGGGAGAACACTGTTCTTTTAATGACTATTGCTTTAAGAAAGTACTTGATGCAGGTGCAGGGAGAGGGAGAGAGAGAGAAGGAATGATTTTTATTGAGACAAAAGATGTTTCCCATTTCCCACTACAAGGATATGTGTGTCTACTCAGAAGTAACTGCCATTGTGGTCAATGAAGCTTGTTCATGAAATGCAGGTGCATCTGGGGCATCAGGGGAAAGGAAAAAGGTGTGTGTGGGGGGGGAGAGCCAGGGGTGGGAAAGCCTCTTTTATTGGTTGAGCAGCCCCTGCCAGTCATATGACATTCACTCCAACCCAGACCCCACCCCCACCCCCACCTGGAAGTATGTTCTGTGAAGCGATTTTTACTGGTGCAGAGCACTCCCTCGTGTAGCCCTGCATGGACCAAAGCGCAGCAAAGCTGATTTCCTTTTTAAAAATCCAGTACTCTTCCATTCGCTGCTTCTCCCGTTGTCATAGAGAAACCCTCCTGGTGTTCTGCTACCTGTCCCCATTAAATCACTATTTTTGTTCTGGACCTACTTTTTGGATTTGGGGTAGATTTTGCAGATGCTTTAAAATATTCTGTTAATGTGAGTTGCTAAAGTTGCCATTCTTCACAGTTCACACACATACACCATTATCTAGAACAGTGGGCCAAATGCAGCCCATCTGGGGGGTTCCCCAGTTACCAATACCCCCTTCCCCTGGCATTACCCCTTTCTCCTAACTGCCAGTTGTTGGATGGTTCCCCGACTTTGGCGCAGTTTTCCCCCCATTCTAAAATATTGAAATGCTTCCCCTATGTAGGCCCTAGTTCTCACAAACAGCAGATGAAGTAGTAAATTAAATTTGTGCTTGGACTGTACCATGTGAGACTGCAGGCAGGGATTGTTTCTCTGTAAAAATAAATAAATAAATCCTTGCACATAGAAGGCTAGTATTGTTGGGGAGAAGGGTAATAAGCCCTTCTCTCTTGACTCGCTACTTTTCTCCATCTGTTTTCCATGGGGGGGAGAATCCCATCATGTGAGCTCCCCCATCTTGACAGGGAGCTGCAGTCAATCCCAGCTCTCCAAAAAGTATACCTGCATGATCCAGATATTTATTTCGATGTCAAACTAGACACAACAGTGGCAGCCACGTGTCTTTCAATCACGCGACTGCCCCTGTCATATATAAAATGGGATGGTCTTGTTAAATTCATCCTAAAAACTACACCAGCAAGAGACGTAAGCTTTTACAATAAAGTAAAACAGAACAATAAAACTACAACATAATGAAAGCAGAATATCAGTAAAAGCAAAAAACATAACAAATCTAACAGCAACAACAACAACAAACAGCTGAGGGAGTAATAAATGCCTAATCTATTAAAAGCTAGGAAGGGGAAGATCATTAACTTAGGTGCCAGATATATCAAACTCATGTCCTGGGAGGAGTGTTCCACAACTGAGGTGCCACCACTAAAAAAGCCCTGTCTCCGCTGACTTAGCCTTAGAAAGCAGGGGCACCCAGAAAGAGTCTCTGGTTAGTCTGGTGAGGAGCAAGCAAGTTCATATGGGAACAGGTGGTTCTGATCAGCTTCCATGATTTATTTATTTCATTAGTCAGATGTTGGTTACAAAATGCCCCTTTTCAAAAGTATCTTACTTGGTGGAAACAATAGCTCATCTCCAAACATTTTGTTTTTAATAAGAAGGCCTACCAATGTAATTGTCAATTTAGACCAAAACATAATCCCAGCTCAATTTCATGTGCCACATGCTCTCCAACACTCACAGGCAACAGGTGTTGGCTTGAACCTAATTAGTGGCATTATGCATTTCTATATGGACACGCACAGTTGCCAACTCTTGAAATAAAAGGATCTTCTACTGGGTGTGTCCCTGGTTTGGGAATGGGAACGAAGCCTGGTAGGTGAGGAACTGGAGTCCACAAAAACACTTCATCAAAGCTTTAGATTCTAAGAATTTCAGTGTAAATTTTACAAGCTGTATATTTACAAGTCTTCTGCCAAAATACTATTCTCACATGGGTATCAGCTCTTCCAGATCAGCACAATCCAAACGACAACTCTTCCAGAACACATAAGATGACCTACACGCAAAGTAAATAATTCAAGGTTGAGCTAAACTGTAGAGTGGTGTATAGAATAAATCATGGCATGAAACCATTTTTGTCCCAAGGGCCGCATTACCTTGTTGCTAACCTTCTGGGGGCCATATGGCAGAAGTGAGTGGAGCTAAAGTAAAAAGTGGATGGGGCCACCTACACTCTCTCATGCACTCCCCACCCCACACAAACCCTTTCAGACCCACACACACACACGCATACACATCCATTCTCACACATAACACACCCACACACACACTGTGAAAAATAAGTAGAGTGTATAAAAACTAATTAATTAAAGAAACTGCCTCCTGTCCTATATTCTCCCCTTTCCAGTCAAACCACCGCTCAAACTGAGAGGTTTTATATGCCATCTGCATAAAATGTTCAGGCATCGATTAATAAGAAGAGTCATGTTGGATCAGACCAAGGTCCATCTAGTCCAGCATTCTGTTCATGCAGTGGCCAACCAGCTGCCTACAAGAAATCCCACAAGCAGGACATGAGTACAACAGCACCTTCCCACCCATGTTCCCTAGAAGCTGGTACACATAAGCATACTGCCTCTGATACTGGAGGCAGCATATAGCTATCAGGACTAGTAGCCAGTAGTAGCCTTCTCCAGGAATTTGTCCAATCCCTTTTTAAAGCCATCCAAATTGGTGGCCATCACTACATCTTGTGGAAGTGAATTCCATACTTTATGTGCAGTGTGAAGAAGTCCTGCCTTTTATCTGTCCTGAACATCCCACCAATCAGCTTCATGGGATGACCCTGGGTTCTACTATTATGAGAGAGGAAGAAAAATGTCTCCCTATCCACTTTTTCCACACCATGCGAAAGCTTTTGGTAACCCTTTGAGATAAAGGAGTTCCAGAGCTACTCCCAAAATACTAGGGTAGGTAATATTAAGATTGTGTTGTGTATTGTTCTTAAGGGTCATGAATGGGACATAGAGAAACAAGTGATGGTCTGTTTGTGTATACTCAGTATTATTCAATTCATGAGCTGGTTGTTGCACAATTTATTTTGCTGATACTTGTTTCTCTCCCTCCTCTCGCTATCTTGCCTTGGGCTATCAAACAAAGCTGTCTTACCTTCTACCCATCTATCAACTATGAGCTATTAAGAGAACAGCAGAAACCTTGCAAGCACGGGAGGGGTGGCATGCTGGCTGCATTTCAAAACACGGAGTCAGTACTATAAAAGTTATGTCGGCTGCTCCCCACTCTGCCTGAACCTGCTAGCAAAAGGCTACTTGAATGGAGGAAAATCTATAAAAACCTCACCTGGGTGTTGCTGCAAAACTGTTAAATCACATCAAATTGATCCACCATAGTGGATTTCAACTGAATAAGCGTTTGTAAGCCTTTCCCGTGGAGGATTATTTAGAACATGCCAAGGGAAAGCAAGAAGGCAGTCTCTGCATGCTGGTTCGAGTTCTGAAGGGGCAGAGGTTCAGAACTCGAACCAGCATGGCTCAGTCTTCTCCCCAAAGAGGGTCTATGACCCCCCTGGCAAAGGTGAAGTGCAGGCTGAAGGGGCAGGATTGCAGCTTGAGATCGATAGGCATATGGTCAAGGAACACCTAATGACTTTGAATGAGTTCAAATCTCCAGGGCCAGATGAACTGCATCCTAGAGTAATAAAGGAACTGGCAGAAGAACTCTCAGAACCGCTGTCTATATCTCTTTGAGAAATCATGGAGGACGGGGGAAGTGCCAGATGACTGGAGGAGGGCTTGTCCCTATCTCCAAAAAGGGTAAAAAGGAGGAAGCTGGGAACTACAGACCAGTCAGTTTGACATCAATCCCTGGGAAAATTCTGGAGCAGATGATAAAGCAATCCATCTGGAAGCACCTTGAAAACAGTGCAGTGATTACTCGAAGCCAACATGGATTTGTCAAAAACAAGTCCTGCCAGACGAATCTGATCTCATTTTTTGATCAAGTACCCTCCCTTGTGGACCGTGGGAATGCTGTAGACATCATATACCTTGACTTCAGCAAAGCTTTCGACAAAGTGCCCCATGATCTCCTGATGAGCAAACTAGCTCAAAGTGGGCTAGATGAAACAACGATCCGGTGGATCCACAGTCGGCTACAGAGTCGGACTCAAAGAGTGCTTATCAATGGGACCTTCTCAAACTGGGGAGAGGTAACGAGTGGGGTACTGCAGGGCTCAGTCCTGGGCCCAGTGCTCTTCAACATTTTTATTAATGACTTGGAAGAGGAGGTGCAGGGAATGCTGATCAAATTTGGAGATGACACAAAATTGGGCGGGATAGCTAATACTTTGGAGGACAGAAACCAAATTCAAAGTGAGCTGGATCTGGAGCGCTGGGCAGAAAACAACAGAATGACATTTAATAGGGATAAATGCCAAGTTCTGCACCTAGAAAAAAGAAACCAAATGCACAGATACAAGATGGGGGATACGTGGTTCAACAACACTACAAGCGAGAAGGATCTTGGAATTCTTGTTGATCACAAGCTGAATATGAGCCAACAATGTGATGTGGCTGCAAAAAAGGCAAATGCTATTTGGGGCTGCATTAATAGAAGCATAGCTTCCAAATCCCGGGAAGTACTAGTTCCCCTCTACTCAGCACTGGTTAGGCCTCATCTGGAGTACTGTGTCCAGTTCTGGGCACCACACTTTAAGAAGGATGCAGACAAACCGGAGAGGGTTCAGAGGAGGGCAACAAAGATGATCAGGGGACTGGAAACAAAGCCCTATGAAGAGAGACTGAAAGAACTGGGCATGTTTAGCCTTGAGAAGAGAAGACTGAGGGGAGATATGATAGCGCTGTTCAAGTACTTGAAAGGTTGTCACAGAGAGGAAGGCCAGGATCTCTTCTTGATCATCCCAGAGTGCAGGACACGGAACAATGGGCTCAAGTTACAGGAAGCCAGATTCCGGCTGAACATCAGGAAAAACTTCCTGACTGTTAGAGCAATACAACAATGGAACCAATTACCTGGGCAGGTGGTGGGCTCTCCCACACTGGAGGCGTTCAAGACGAGGCTGGACAGCCATCTGTCAGGGATGCTCTGACCTGGACTCCTGCATTGAGCAGGGAGTTGGACTCAATGGCCTTGTAGGCCCCTTCCAACCCTTCTATTCTATTCTATTCTATTCTATTCTATTCTATTCTATTCTATTCTAGGTTACGCTGAGGAGAGAAACGTGAGGATTTTAGGCTTTCAGAATGTCTTCTCCCTTCAAAAGGGTCAAAGACCCCTGTTTTTCTTTGGATGGCCTACTACTGCTCAGTTCTGGTGTTTCCCCTGCAAACCACCAAACAAAGAAAGCATTTTCAGAAGGTGTCACTTCACTGTTATCTAAATGCCTGAGAGCAGATGCATGTTTTTAAAGTAAGTTCATGATAGTGATAAATCTTACAATGAAAAAAGTGTAACGTATTAACAGGTGACATACCACTTTGTTTTTCCATGTCACTACTCCTACCATGCCTCCTGACTGGGAAAGAGTTAAGGGCAGCACAAGGAGACTCAATCAGAGATGTGGTAGGAAGCCCCCCTCCAGGTTAGATATCAATTTTTCTGCCTCTCTGCAACTCTGTATTTCAGTTTTGTTTTGGTTTTATTTATTTGTTTGGCCCAGAAAAATGCCAGAATGAAACAGCCAACTGGCCATGAGAAGAAAACTGGAGCCTTTTGAAGATGTCAGTTTTTGCACGCAATCACATACAATGCAGAATTACTCAGCCCCTGAGTGGAAAGAGGCAAGAACAGGGCAGAGAGAAGGCAGCCATATCTACAGTTGGATGCTCTGACCTCACAGGAGCTTTCATTATTTCATATCTTTCTTTTTCATGGCAAACTTTCACAGCATCTAGTTAGGGGAATTACTGTTCCTCATGTCATCTTTTTATTCCACCCTTTCCTGCATCAGAAATTATCAATTTGGATTAAACAAAGGAGGAGGTATAAGGTTGAAAATGGATGAAACACACTTCAGTTCAGGCTCACTGGCTTAGTTCTAGGCCTTTGTTTATTTGTATAGGCATAACACCCCTCTGCATTCCTAGGTTCCCATGCCCTTTCCTAAGTACAGATTTACATATGAAATAGGTTATGAGAAAGTACAGAAGACTGTTTCTTGCTCAGGAAGGAGGTACCTGCTCCAAAGCAGGTTGGGCCACACTATTATTAAGCACTATTAAGGCTCCTTAATTATCTCCAAATACAAACAGAGCATTGTGCATTGCTTGCAAAGCATTCATAAGGCACATATTGGTGACTGCTGCTAGGATTTTCAACCTTCAGAGCACATACTGTGAAGTAACCCCACTGAGGCAAATGGGTATTTGGCCAAAACAAATGCTTAGAGATTGCATCCCTAGCTAGGTCACGGTGTTGCTATCATATGTCATCTTATTTATTTGTGTAATTATTGGTGATGCCACCAAATTTCGTAATTAGTTGGCTTGTTGGTCGAAACTCAGCCATTCGTAATGTTCACCTTTGCAGCAAGCCTGGATTGATGTATTGTGGACGCATGATGAAATTCGGAATTCATTTTGAGCTTTGGAGCATGCACAGTAAAGTACTACACAGATCCATCCCTAAATGTTCAGTTGTCCTACCACCTGGACCCCTCCACCCAAACATAAGTTGAATCAGTCTCTTAGCATGGATTTTCTGTGCTGGATAGGGAGAAAATGATCTGTGGGTGGGGGAGCCAGTAGTGACTCCTTTGGTATGGATAGATATGATCTGATCAGCTTTGACCTTCAGGCCACCTTTCACCTCTGCAAGGGTGGGGGACCAAATCTGATGGTGTGCCCACAGAGGCTGATGAATCCAGATGCATTTTTTAGGTCTCTTGGAGATTTTCCTGCAGGCTTAGCTGGCAGTCCTGCAAATAGTGGAAGACTCAGAATGAATATGATTGAACACAAGTGAGAATCCACTTGCAATCTTATCATGTGGCATTGATGGCAGCAAAGAAATCCTACTTCTCTGCCACCATTGCAATCACTTAGTGTCATCCAGTGGAGCTCTTTCATGTGGTTAAAGGCCTCTTGGGTGTAGGCCTTGGAACACAACAACTCAAACCCTCAAAGGTCCACTGTGAACAATTTGCCAGACACTTTACAGACAAAATCGCTTGCATTCATGCCATCTTGGATGCCATCATCTTGACAGAGTCTGATATGAATGGGGCTGGTGCACCATCTAGTCGTGTTATACTGTAGATACCTTTTGGCTTGTGCAATTTGAGGATGTGGACAAACTGCTTGGAGGGCTGAGGCCTACTACTTGCTCTTCAGATCCTTGTCCATCCTGGCTTGTGAAATCTGCCAGAGGTGGGCTGGATATCTGAACCTCCGAGGTGGTAAATGTCTCTTTCAAGGACGGTGAGGTCCCCACCGAAGCTACGGTGCAAGAAGCTATGGTGAGGCCCTTGCTGAAGAAACCAAATTTAGATCCTATGGTTTCGGATAACTACTGTCAAATTTGCCATTCTTGGGCAAGGTGCTGGAGTGTGTGGTGGCCTCACAAGTCCATGCTGTTTTGGATGAAATTGATTATTTAGATCCATTCCAATCAGGTTTTAGGCCTGGTTATGGGATGGAAACAGCCTTGATCACCCTGGTTGATGACTTACACTGGGGAATGGATGCGGGGTGGGGGGAGTGAAACCCTATTAGTTCTTCTGGACTTCTCAGAGGCTTTCAATACCACTGACCATGGTATCCTTCTGGATCGTTTATCTGGATTGGGTTTGGGAGGCACAGTTTTAAAGTGGTTCCGGTCCCTTCTGGAGGAGCAGTCTCAGAAGGTGGTGCTGGAGGACTTCAGTTCCACCCCATGGCCATTAGCCTGTGGGGTGCTGCAAGGTTCTATCTTGTCCCCCATGCTTTTTAACATCTACATGAAACTACTGGGGGAAGTCATCAGGAGGTTTGGGCTGAAGTGTCATCAGTATGCAGATGATACTCAGCTCTACCTCTCGTTCCTATCTGCACATCCCTGGGAGTCTGTGGAACCCTTGAACCAGTGTCTGGAGGCTGGTTTGGGCTGGATGAGGGTGAACAAGCTGAAATCCAGACAAGACGGAGGTACTGTGGGTTGGAAAACCAACTACTTTGCATGGAGGTTTACAATTGGGCTTAGATGGGGTTGCACTCCCCCTGAAAGACCAAGTGTGCAGTCTGGGAGTCCTTGTGGACTCTGAGCTAACTGGGGAAGCCCAGGTGGCTGCAGTGTCCAGGAGTGCTTTTTACCATCTTAGGCTGGTACACCAGCTGTAACCCTATCTGGAGAGGATGGACCTTGCCTCAGTTATTCATGCACTAGTGACATCCAGACTGGGCTACTGTACGTGGGGCTGCCTTTGAAGATGGTTCAGAAACTTCAGCTGGTGCAGAAGGAGGCTGCCTGAGTATTAGTGGGGGCGAAGTGATTCGATCACATAATGCCTATACTGCGCCAGCACTGGTTACTGGTGTGTTTCCGAGCCTGATTTGTGATCTATCTTCATAGATCACAAGTGCTGGTTGTGATCTATGAAGCCTTAAAAGGTTTGGGATCAAGTTACTTGAAGGACCACCTTCACCCATACCAGCTTGCCCGCACTTTAAGATTAGAAAGAGATGCCCTTCTCATTTGCCCACCCATGAGAGCAGTTAGGTGGGTGACCACATGTGAGAGGGCCTTCTCTGCAGTGGCCCCACCCCTTTGGAACAAGTTGCCATTGGAGGTCTGCCATGATCCATCATTGCAGGCTTTTAAGAAGGCCTTGAAAATGTATTATTTGTCCTTGGCCTTCTCTTAATATGTCTGCTGTTCTTGCCGTTGTTGTTGTTGCTGGTTTTATTGTTGGCTTTTCTTGTTTTCCTTGCTATTTTCTTGTGTTTATGTTTTTATCGCTTTTAATATTTTAACTGCTTTTATACATTTTATTGCTGTAAGCCACCTTGGGAGGGCTTCTGCCCTGAAAGGTGGCCAAGAAATACTATATATATATATATATATATATATATATATGGCGAATGTTACTTTTTGAGTTAATAACAAATTCACTTGGGGTAAGTTTGCCCATCATTAGTTATTATCAGAGAATGAAAATGCTGTTTTCCAGGTGCCTGTTACCCTATAGTTTTTTGTGCAGATCTCATCTCTCCAAACTCCCATGTCAAAATCTGAATGAAAAACTTGAGTGGTGACTGTATAAGTAAGACTTTAAGAAGACCCAGATGGATTGAGCAAAGGACAATATAGGCCAGCATTAGTCTATTTCCAACAGGGGCTGGCCAGAATGTTGCATAAATAAACCAGCCCTTTCCTGTAGCCTCTCCTCAGTATCTGGCATTCAGAGGTAACACTGCCTCTGAACATGGAGGTTCCATTTGATGGGATTATTTCGTAACGATGCCTCTTGTTAGAAGGGCAATTAGCAGAGAAAAACTAACAAAAGGAAAAACAGAATGAGCGTTCAGTAGTCCCACATGCACACAGGCTATAAAAGGAGACCACACCCTTCTTTGGTGAAGAAAAGGTAAAATGGGTTTACTCACAAATGTTCCATTTTACAGGAGGAGCAGGAGAGCAAGCACAAGTGCTCCCAGCAATGGAAGAGGTCAGAGAGAAAGCGAGAGGGAAGGAAGAGGAGGATCAAAAGGAAGAAATCACAGAAAAAAAACATGGTAGGCTATAGAGATCCTAAGGCTAGCTGCGGTCTGAATTCCCGTGCATTACCTAAGTGCAACACTTAGGGATGGGTGAACTCCCCAACGTCCTGTCCACCGTGGGGAAATCTGGGCTGCATCTGCCATGGTTTGCGGAGCAGCTGTCTGGCTGTCTGAAAGGTACAATAGGCTAATGGCAGCTGGCCTTTTACCCTGCAATTTATGCAGAAGGAAAAGCTTTACAGACGCAGAAGCCATAAACGACGCAGTTTACAGCCGTAATTTTCCTATCGTGCCTTTTAGACAGTTGGATAGCCACGGCAGATGAACTATGAACTGTGGCAGATGCGCCAGCTAAGGGATGCTGGTCTGCTGCGGAAACTGGAGGTCAGGTTCCTGGGACTCCAGCCTCATTTGGGTCCACAGCGGATCTCTCCAGCACCCCTAGCAACCCTTCCAGTAACTTGCAGATGAGACTGTAATATTCACAGCACCATTTAATTATCATGGCTAATAGCTATTGATAGACAAATGCTCCATGAATGCCTCTAATCCTCTTTTAAAGCTACCCAAGTTAGTGCCAAAGGGAGAATCTCTCCAATTGGCATTTAGGCAGAAACAATGTATTGTTTATCATGCTGCCTAAAAGAGACCAAATATTTATGGGATAACTCCAGGTAATGTTAAAATGAGATACTGTTGGTAATTTGTTTATTATTATACTTATGAATCGCTCTGTAACAAAAATGTTCTAAGAGTGAAAAATAGTGCATGAACAATTATAAATCAATTTAAACACAAAAACCAACAAGTAAAAAGAACCACAGACTCAAAACATTATTCGTACAAGCATGAGGGCAATCACATCAAACAGAGTCTAAATAAAATGCCAATAAAACAGAGTCTAAAATGTATAGCAGTACTTCAGTAATATCAACAGAATTATAATATTACAAATAATAATTATTAACATTTATATACTGCCTTATTTGCTAAAAAGCCATCAAGGTGGTACATCTAAGCATTAAGGCAATAAGTCTTTTGCATGTTTAGACAGAAAAAAGTCCTACAATTCCCAGCATGACTAGGGAATGCTGGGAGTTGTAGGACGTTTTTCTGTCTAAAAATGCATAAGATTGCATGCTAAAACCTTAAAATGGTGATTGTGTGTGTTTTTATATGGTTTGCAACATTGCACTACAAATCAGCATGGACTAAGTGTGTCTCTTGAACTGTAAGGGTATTACAGTGGTTCTTAAACTTTGATGGAATAGAGATATTGGGGGGTGGAATCCTGAGCAATCTCCCTCCAAAACTGACATATCTTCTTATGCAATATTTTCCTGTTTTAGAATCGTGATTGCAATTCTTTTTAAATAGGCGTTACAGCCAATTACGCTGCTGCAAAACGTTTAGATCTAAGATTCAATGGAAGCAATATTAAATGATGATAGCACTGCTATTGCATGTGTTTGGATTACGAAACAAGCAGCACTCTTAGCACATGACGTCGGAATAGTCGTTTTAAAACTGGCAGAAAACAAGACATCAGGTATGTCATCCAAACTAGGGATCGGCCAAGCATATTGCTTCCCTGAATTGTATCTGGTAGGAGGTTTAAGGGAAATGTGAACTCACAACCTCTTATAGGCCTGGCAGAACATTTGTTGCAACAAGTTTTAAGTCTGATAACAGCCATCTACAACATCTGTAGCATGGGTAACAGGGAAAAATATATTTGGGAAAAGGGTGGGGAACCTTTTTCTTGTTGAGGTCTACATAATTGGTCAAAACCTGTTGGGGTTCTATTCTGTTGGGGAGTCCAAAGTGGGCAGAGTTACAGATATGCCTCTTCCCTTTGTTCAGTATGCAAGATTGTACACATGTTGTACATCAGCCTTCCCCAATCATGCTGACTGGGAATTATTTTAACATTTATTATTACATTTATATCCCATCTTTTTTTGTCTTGCAAGGAACCCAAGGTGATGTACATGATTTTATCCTCCATTTTATCCTCACAACAACCCTGTGAGCTAGGTTATGGGAGCTGTAGTCCAACACATCTGGAGTCTGCTAGGTTGGGAAAGGCTGTCGTACGCACCACACACACACATGTAAAAGTTTATAACCCCTTTCACTTGGGAACAGCATTGAGTGGAGAGGGGGAAAGGAGACATGACCCACTCATGCTTACTTCCTGTGGTAGGAACATGAAGGCTAGCCTGCCCCACCCTATCTTTAAGGTGCCCCCATTGTCTCTGGGAAGCATGGGAAAGTCAGACTTCATTCCACCAGCTCTCTGTTGGGAGCCATTGGAAACTACAGTTCCCATGACCCCTGTCATTAATGAATGCTCCATGAGAGCATCCAGGCTGTAGCAACTGATCTCCCCTTAAGGATAAGTTTCAGGTCAGGGGAGGGGACCAGGCATGGGCAGGGTGGTTGGTGGCAGGAAGGGCTTGTGCTAGATGAGCTCATCACGAGCCAGGTCCAGATATGGGAAGGGGTTTTGGCTCAACTCATAGTGGGAGATTATTACTAAGGTTGCAATCCCATACTCATTAGAAGTCAATGGAACTTACATCTGAATAGACATATATAGGATCACACTGTTAATGTCTGTTCTTCGTTAAACAAACTAGGGTCCCATGTAAACGTTTTGCAGTACACTTACTAGCCATTCCTTTTTGGCAGCATGATTATGAATGAAAACCAAATTGTTGTTAATATTGCTTTCTAACATTTAGTAACCGTGTTGGTTCCAGATTCAGTGATAATTAGAATAGATGCACTGAAAATAATAGAGCTTGTTAGTTGTGACTTACTTGCCCCATTTATTTCAATAGGGGCAAGTAAGTCACAACTATCAATCGTCTCTAAACATGACTAAATCTGGATCCGACCAACATTTTTTATTTTCCTTCACATGTTTTAACAATAAAACATCCTTTTAATGAAATCTCTAATTGCTAATAATTGTTCAACAGCTTTTAGAGTATGTTTTTTGTATTAAATATTATAATGTTATCTGTCTTTCTACAGTTTTCTTTCTTATTCATTCCCAACAATTTAAGTTTTTCAAACTTCACGAATTTTCCTTTTTTGTCATTGTATGTTATTTCACATGCATTCAAGCCTTCTTTTCATCCTTCAGACACTCCAGCATAATTTTTCATAATATTTGCCAGTCCACATAATTCTTCCATTAATTTCTTTACAGATCCAAATAATGCACAATATTATACAATCTGTGTTTGGTTCATCATTGATCTGGTTCAGGTTTGTGTGTTCCTTAGCTCCCTTGAGCTGTGTGTGACAGCTCAATTCCATACACACACACCCCAAGTTTGGAGGGTTGGGACAATGGGGGCAGGATGCAGGACTTATAAGAACACACACAATAATTTCCTGCATAACTTGGAGTCCTGCCGCACTCCCAACTGGAGCGACCAGTTCCTGACCTCTCTGCCATCCTCACATTTTGGCACCCAGCATGTTCACATGCAAGATATGTCCTTTACTTATAAGCGGAATGATAATATCTGGGACCCTCCCTGGGGGCGTTCTTGGTGGTGGGTGGTAAAGAAGGATCGCTCAAAATAAAAAAATCACAGATAGTCCCAGAGCCCTAATGAACCATTGAGGAATGTACTGAAGGAATGTACCAACCCCTTCAATTTTTTAAAGTGGACTTCCAGCAGGTTCTTTTGCCACAGCCACCACTCCTGCCTCCCACCTCTTGTTTCTCTTGGCAGCTTGAAAACTGGATTAGTCCTTAGGCCTTCCAGTTACTGATTCCTACCATAGATCCTCAAGTCTCAAAGCAAGCCCCAAAGCACTAGGCTGCTACAAGAGAGCAAGGAACTCCTTAACTCTTCCAGTCTAGATTTTTTTTTTTGCATGTCTTTACCAAGAAGATGTGTACCTACCTATCCCCTCCTATCCGTGCATTGGGGTGGTACTGTGAGCAACCATGGACTCATCACCCCCCAAATCTAGTATGGTTTTAGGGATAGAGGCTTGGGCAGGAATAAAGATCATTACTACTTCATTTCCTATAAAGTAGGGGTGGATTTCAGCCTCTAGCCACAGGGTAGGAGCCATGTATGAGAAGAATGATGTGCATTTAGAGTTGTGCAGTCTTCTTGACCAGGTTTGTTGGGGGGGGGGGGTTACTCCACAGTTTTGATAGCCACAGTCAAATGGCTGTAATAAGGGCAGAGAATCTCCTACCCAGAAGCCACAAGCATTGTACACAAGAATGCTTGCAGTTTTATCTCTGCAGCTGCCTTGCAAGCACAGACGAAAATGCACTTCAACCTCATCTCTTCTTAATAATTTTAATTAGAGGCAAAAGGTAGTGTAGCCTCGTTGTCTGGAGGCAGACGTGCAACATTGTCTCTGCCAGGTAGGATAGGGTGTGAAGGAATATCCCTGGCTCTAATGAAGGGTGGCGTATCTATGCGCAATCATTCTGTGCAGTCTGGCAATGCAAATCCCAAATTAGCTCTTGCACAACGTTTGTAACAATCATCCTGCAGGAGAATTCCAATTCATTAAAGAGCAGAAAGAAGCAGAGAAGAAATGTCTACAAATAGCATAGGATCATAATGGTCATGTTGACCTTTCGAAAACTTCCTGTGCTTGCCAAAGGCACTTTACTAATTAGCTGTTGGGGTCAAAGAGAGTCATAGTTTTTTTTAAAAATGAGACAGTGCCTCAAATCTAAAGTTAAAAAATATGAAAAAGCCATTATCATCATCATCATCATTCATCATCTCTATATTGCCCAATAGTCAAAGCTCTCTGGCGTTTGGCTGTTGGGGAGTATGAATGATAGTTGTTTATAGTACAGTGATAGAAATATAGATAAAACATCTGAGATCTGTGATACACCTGGAACCAAGGCTGGTTCTAGATTAGAGGAGGCTCTTGACAGAATGCCTACAGTGGCCACGTACTCTTTGGGTGACCATGGGACTTACCTCCCTGAGGAGGTCCCCAACTGAAGCCTTCCCTGGCCCCATGCTGTTGGCACTCCTTTGCTTTTTTTTTTTTTTACACTTTATGGCAGCAGCACAAGCAAAAGTATTGGCCTGTGGCCTCCACCTCCACCTTCTAACTTTTCACCATCACGGTGGCACAGCAAAAGGTATCAGCAGCTGGGGGAATGGCAGAGAAAGGGGGTCAGGCAGGGTGAGCATCAGGCCCCCCTAAAGCACTAAGTCCCACCGCCATTGGTGTAGGAGGGGACTCACATAAGACTTCTGGTATATTTATTATTTATTACATTTATTACATTTCTGTACCACCCAATAGCTGAAACTCTCTGGGCGGTTTGCAACAATTAAAACCATAAAATACAACATTATAAAATACAATATAAAAGTTTAAAATTACAGTGTAAAATAAAAATAAAAACCAAAATAAAACCTAGCAGCAGTGTATACAGACATTCAGTTTCCACTGTGACTGTATCAAACCCAGTTTGCCTTTTTTGGCTACATATTTTAATGCTAAATGTCTTATAAAACAATCAGATGATTTTGCAAGAGTACCATATTTTTCTTCTCTTATCTTGCAGTAACATTTTAAAATATTTTTCTTAGGGTGCTTCCAGATGAAGCTTTTATCCTGCTATTGCTCTGCTTCAAACACAGAATTTTACAGGGAGTCCAGACGATACCATCTACAATTTGTAGCCCTCCTGTGTTCCAACCACTTGTTCCAACTTTCTTCTTAACAGGAAAAAAAAAGCTGTTATGGAGGAAAAGACGGAATAGCTGCCCAATGCTTTTTGATTGGAACACTCAGCGCGTTCTATCTAGAAGCACCCTTTGGCATGTTTGGACATACCCTGCTCTGTGCATTACTTACATCTCTCCTGTGATTATAGTTCCTTATACTTTAAAAAAGGTAATAAAAAAGATGAGAATTTTATTGGGGCTATATTCTTTTTGAAAGATGATTGTCTAATACAGCAGTAATAGCAGGATATCATTTTATGAATACAGAGTACAATAATGATGCAATTATCCCCAATTATACCTGTACGACACCTCAGATTTTCACTTCACAAAACTATGGCTGAAACTGAGTTGAACATTCAAAACTTGTTTTCCTTTCAATCCTTCAGTCCTCCAGATATAAACTTCCATAAAGTGATAAATCGGAGGAAACTAAACGTAGACATTTGAATATAAATATATTCAAACATATGCTTGATGAAAATCAAAAAAAAAATCTGATGATCTAACCAGAGATAGTGAACTTGATTCTGGATTAGATAATGCCTGCATCCAAATTTCCTCATGACAAAGCCTGTACATATTTCAAGTGCAGGGAAAATACCACCAGGTTCAACATTTCACATTCTGAGAATCTTAGTTTTCATTTTTGCTGTTTAAATAGCAAGGGCCTAGGCCTTATTTACTATCCTGACTATCAACAGCAAGTAGATTTAGGCTGCAGTCCTAAACCCATTTACCTGGGAGTAAACCAACTGAGCTCAATTACATGTACATGCAGACAGTAGGGATGTACGAAATTGGCCTTACCTGGCTCCGCCGGGTTCCGCTGGGGGGGGGGGAGGCGCTCCATCCCTCCCCCCGGAATCCTGGCCGGCCGGCTCCACGGGGATTCTGCGGAGCCGCCAGCCAGCTCCGCCAGCAGCCAGACATCCGGCCTCTGGCTAGCAGGGACGCAAATGGCGGCGGCTGTAGCCGCCGCCGTTTGCGTCCCTGTAGTCAGCCGTGATAGGCTACGTAAATCTTTACGTAGCCTATCACGTCTGACTTTAAAAAAAAAAACCCAAAAAGCGCATACGCAAATGGCGGCGGCTACTGCCGCCACCATTTGCGTTCCTTATTTTGGCCCATCTTAGTCTACGTAAATATTTACATAGACTAAGACGGCGAAAATAAGGGGAACGCAAATAGCGTAGCGGACACTATTTGTGTTCCCCCTTATTTTCGCCGTCTTAGTCTATGTAAATATTTACGTAGTCTAAGATGGGCCAAAATAAGGAACGCAAATGGCGGCGGCCATAGCCACCACCATTTGCGTACATGCGTTGTTTTTTTAAAGTCAGACGTGATAGGCTACATAAAGATTTACATAGCCTATCACGTCGTGTTTTTTTTTTTTAACCTAGCCATGATAGGCTACGTAAATCTTTACGTAGCCTATCACGTCTCCCTCCCCCCCCAACACTGGGAATGGTGGTGGTGGCAGCCGGTCGGAAGACCGGCCGCCGCCGCAGCTGCCGCCACCTGGAAGATCCGCCCCAGGTAAGTCTCATCCCGGGGGGGATCCGCGGGGGTGGCAGGCCGTTCCGCCACGGAGTTGGGGGCCCGAATGCACTGGCATTCGGCCTCACCGAGATCCGTGGCGGAATTGTCTGCCATCCCTAGCAGACAGAGGATTGCACTAATAGTGAGTTGTGTGCTGGGTTTGCTCACAAATATGAACAAACTGTGCAGAGGTCATATGGGGCTCCTTCACACAGAGCTTTTATCCTGCTATTGAGATGGCTCAATCATGGAAGTTTGTGGGCTCTTTAGATGACGCCGTGAACCTCCAAGGCATCTCCTGCACTAAATGTTTTTTGTTCTGTTTTTAAATAGATCGCAGATAATGAGCTATCAAATTACCCTGTTGTGTTCCGCTTGAGTTCCCTCCGTGAAAAGAGGAAAAGTGGCAAGAAGAGCAAGAAGATCAATGAAAGATATGAAAGACTCAGATACAGGGGGAAGGCGGGGGGAAGGAGAGGGGGGAAACGAAGCGCGTGAAAAAGGGAGTCATTGTGATCCTGCATTTAAAACGGAAGCAGAAAGCCCCATTTTAAATGCCGCATTTTAGGCTGGTGTAGAGATGCTCATGATGTCTTCACATTCTGATAGATTATAGTTTGACAGATCCCTTGGAAATCCTATACCCTCCAACAATTCACAGATGAAATGGGGAAGGGAAACACTTGCAACACCCCAATTCTCATACCAAGGGCCATTGTTTGAACCCCTGCTTCCTATGACTGCAGGATGGCTCTAATAGGGTGGCCATGTGTCCTACTTTATAGTTCTCTGTTTGAAGTACCAGTAGTTCAAAATACTCCTCAGTAGTCACAGTGTGTTAAATGGTGTGGTTTATATTGCATAGAGTTTTAGTATTCATGCCAATCCCATCCTTCTTCTAAACAGTTCATAGCTCTTTCCTTCTCCATTTTATTTTCACAACAATAATCCTGTGAGATGGGTTATAATGAGAGATTGTGATTTTACCAAGATCACCTAGTAAACTTAATATTGGTAATTAGCTGGTAACTGGTTAATTACTTTCTTAAACTATGTAGATATGCAAATTTTGAACAAAGAATCTAAAATATTAAAACATCTTCATTACAAAACCAATTTTGTAAGTTTGCTGTGTTTGTGACTGTGGGTTCCAAAAATTAGGGTAAGAGAGAAGCCAGGATTGATTCTGCACAGATCACTGACCAAGAACTTACTCTTTGGCTTGAAATCTAAAACAAATCCGTAGGCAGAACTGGGTTAAGACAATTTAGCACCCGAGGTGGATACTGCAAGTCTTGTTTTTCCTTCAGCATTAAAAACAAACAAATAAATCTCAATTTTCTGCCTTCAAATCACTCCTAAAATCTGCTGCCTGAGGCATCCATGTCTCTCTGCCTCATGGTAGGACTGTCCCTGCCCCAATGTTTAATCAGAGGAATGGCCCAAGTGAACATCTTGTCAAATGAGGTTTTGACCCAGTTGTTTTCTAGCAACTTCTCTTAGTCTTCCTGAAAGTTGTGTCTGCACGTCATCGTGTTCGCACCCCTGGTCAATATAAAGTAATATGATTTTATCCCCTTCTGTTTGTTGGGCTGAGGTGTTTATAGCAACATAGTGTTTCTGAGGTTTTGCTAACTTTTCTGCAGAGCTTGCCAAGCACAATGTAGGTCAACCCAAGCAGCAGTGTGGGATACACCTAGCCCAGAGTTTTCTTAATAAGTCAGTCAGTGCAGGACAGGAGGAGATTACTTCAGAGGAATTGTGGGCGAAGCAAATCGCTGAAAAAAGAAAGGCACAGAGCCAGATCCTTGCCCAATATCTTTGAAGTATGGATGTTTTATAGCCATGATTAGGACAATAATTTGTGCCTAGAGGGTACCATACAAACACTGCACTAATAGATGGCAATAAAATAGGTAAGGGGGGAATCAAAGCTAGTAATTTCTACAGAAAGTGCAAAGCTCTACCAAGTCTTCTGGCATTTCATTCCATTTGTTAGGTGGTATCTTCAAAGATATTGGGTAGTATGATGTTGCATCTTCATAGAATCATAGGGTTGGAAGGGGGCTATAAAACCATCAAGTCCAACCCCCTGCAGGAATCCAAGTCAAAGCATCCCTGACAGATGGCTGTCTAGCCTTGGCTTGAATGCCTCCAGTGTGGGGGAGCCCGCCACCTCCCCAGGAAATTGGTTCCACTGTGATATTGCTCTAACAGTTAGGAAGTTTTTCCTGATGTTTAGCCGGAATCTGGCTTCCTGTAACTTGAGCCCATTATTCCGTGTCCTGCACTCTGGGATGATCGAGAGGAGATCCTGGCCTTCCTCTCTGTGACAGCCTTTCAAGTACTTGAAGAGCGCTATCATATCTCCCCTCAGTGTTCTCTTCTCAAGGCTAAACGTGCCCATTTCTTTCAGGGCTCCTTCATGGAAGTTTGTGGGCTCTTTACATGATGCTGTGATCATTCAAGGTGTCTCCTGCACTAAATGCCCTTTGTTCTGTTTTTAAATAGATCTCACATAATGAGCTATCAAATTACCCTGTTGTGTTCTGCTTCAGTTTCCTCTGTGAAAAGAGTAAAAGTGGCAAGAAGAGGAGCGAGTTCAATGAAAGATAATGGAAGGCTCAGATACTGGGAGAAGGAGGGGGAAGGGGGTGGGGGAAAAGGAAGCGCATGAAAAAGGGAGTCATTGTGATCCTGCATTTAAAAAGGAAGCGGAAAGCCCAGTTTTAAATGCAGCATTTTAGGCTGGTGTAGAGATGCCCTCTGTCTCTCCTCATAGGGTTTTGTTTCCAGTTCTCTGAGCATCTTCGTTGCCCTCCTCTGAACCCTCTCCGGTTTGTCTGCAATCTTCTTAAAGTGTGGTGCCCAGAACTGGACACAGTACTCAAGATGAGGCCTAACCAGTGCTGAGTTGAGGGGAACTAGTACTTCACAGGATTTGGAAACTCTACTTCTATTAATGCAGCCCAAATAGCATTTGCCTTTTTTGCAGCCACATCATATTGTTGGCTCATATTCAGCTTGTGATCTACAGCAATTCCAAGATCCTTCTCACTTGTAGTATTGTTCAGCCACGTATCCCCCATCTTGTAACTGTGCATTTGGTTTCTTTTTCCTAGGTGCAGAACTTGGCATTTATCCTTATTAAATTTCATTCTGTTGTTTTCTGCCCAGCGCGCCAGTCTATCAAGATCACTTTGAATTTTGTTTCTGCCTTCCAAGTTATTACCTATCCCACCCAATTTTGTGTCATCTGCAAATTTGATCAGCATTCCTTGCACCTCTTCATCCATGTCATTAATAAAAATGTTGAAGAGCACTGAGCCCAGGACTGAGCCCTGCGGTACCCCGCTCGTTACCTCTCCCCAGTTTCAGAAGATCCCATTGATAAGCACTCTCCGAGTGCTTCTCAAAGCACACTACATCTTATTGTCTATGTGGCTTGATGACCATGATTGAAGCTGCATATATATATTCTTCACATGCCCCCTTTATTCAACTATGGGATCAGAATATATAATACAAATTATATTGTTTTACATATTGACTGATGTCACAAAATGTATTCTGTTTCCATGTGACAGGCTTTCAAGCAGCTTGCTTATAACTGCAGGAAAGAAGCCGTGATAACAAAGGCCAAGGGTGCAGCGGCGGGAGGGGGGGAACTGAAATAGGACTAGGCATGGAGGGTAGGGGCAAATAAACAGGGAATGATAGCCAAGGGATCACAGCATGGAGCTACACAGAGCACTGAAGGTGCAAACTATATAATTCACTACGTTAAGGCCTAACTGCATGTGACACTATCAACGTGATTAACAATCCCATCATTGTTACTGGGTGCATGCTGGTCATGGCCACTGCAGCACCTGGGGAGGGGACGTATGAGTATTCCCTTCCCAGCCATGATCACAGTCACCCCTCTCCCCACCCAGTGCAGCAATTAGCATTAGAAAAACCTCCCATGAGTGCCAACAAAATGGTTTCTTCCTAATGCTAATTACTGAGGTGGGTCAGTGGGTTACTGAGATCATGATGGAGGAGGGAAGGCTGAAACCTCACCCCTTCCCAAGTGCAGAGTACACACTTGGCCTTGGAGGCAGGGAGAGTTTAACTTGCCTAAAGCAGCAAACAAAAACTAAAAAACACCCCAGCCCTGAAACAGTCTAGGGGTCAATCCTGCAACAGTCTAGATTGGCGACAAATTCCTCTGGATCAGCTATGGAACTTTGCCTGGGCAACAGCTTGTTTTGTCTGACTGGTTTCCATGACTTCCCTCATGTATGTGCCTTCTCATCTGCGTCCCTCCTTCCCACTTTCCTGTACCAGCCCTCCCTTCTTTGGCTTTCAACCTGGCTGGTGACTGATCTTTTCTTTGGATTGCCCTGGCTGCACTGCAGATGTGTGGACCTGCTCCTTAGGTCACACTGAGATGCCCCCGTGCTGTCTCAGCTGGTGTTCCGATGCCAGCCACAATCCTGCTGGGACTTGTACTGCCAGCAACTCCAAGCGCTTGGACTGCCTTCTGCTGAGTGCTGATGCCAGTGGAAGTCTTGACTTGTCCAGGCATGCCCAAACCATTCTCCACAGCAATCATAAGGGCTAGAAACCTGTTTGAACAATGGAAGCAAAGATTGTCAAATTCTGCATTGGATGCTGCCTTCCAACTTGCACGCTACACTTGGTCAGAGAGGGACTGTAGCTTAGTGGAAGAGCACATGCTTGGCATGCCAAACACCCCAGGTTCAAACTCTGACATCTCCGGTTAAAAGGATCAGGTAGCAAAGGGGAGGGAAACCTCCAGCCTGCACGGTTGCCTAACCTGGCCTCTGGAGGGTCAGGCACCCTCTGTGGGCCCTGTCACCTCCTCTCCCCTGTCACCTCCCTTCTCTGGCCTGGGGAGAGGAATCTTCTTGTCATCTCTAATCAGAGGGATTCCCCCGCATGCCACTTGCCCTCCCAAGTGGGGTGGGTGGGTGAGTGGCACAAAGGGGCATCCTTTGTTATCTCTGATCAGAGATTGGAGATAACCAAGCGATTCCCCCACATTCAGCTGGGCTTGCAGGACCAGGTCCTGAAAACCCTAGCTGAGTCCCTTTGGAGCATCACTCGTGCCCCAGTTGGGCTGCATGCGACATGGGGCTCCTTCACATGGAGCTTTTATGCCGCTATTGAGATTGCTTACTAATGGAAGTTTGCAGGTCCTTTTCATGATGTTGCTAATCTCCAGGACACATCCAGAAGTATTTCTTGGTTACTTCATCTCAAAAAGATCCAGAACTAATGAACTGTTTTTTTAACTCAGAATGTTACACAATTAAAACAGCCACTAGATGGTGCTGTTTCATTGAGTTGTATGGAACCTTGAAAATTGAAAGCTTTCCCTGTCCGCAATCATGTGGTCGCTGTCTGGGAGCCTGTGGTAAATGCGGAAAGGCTCCAGAACTGGAGGACTGCCAGGGTTTTCTTTAGTGTAAAGGCAGCTGTGGAAAGGAGGTGCCTGACTTTGCCAGCTGAGGCCTTTTCTCCATGCAGAGAGAGTCACAGAGCTCTGTTCAGACAAGAGGGGGAAAGTGGGTGGGCTGCTACTGATGATGTCACGGGAAGGAAGGAGCTTCGAGGCCCACCTCCTTGATGTCATCCACCAGCTGGACTTGGTCCTCCATACCAAAAGTGATCCCCCCCCCCCAGTAGCAGGTGAGAAGAAATACCTTGGCCTGGAACCCCAGGAGTTGCTGCTATATCAACTAGAACAGCTGTGGGCAACCTTTTCAACCCTGAGGGCTGCATACTGTATCGGTTGGTGGTGCACGTATGCTCACACATGTATGCACATGAGAATACACACACACACACACACACACACACACACACAAACAGGGGGATGGGATTGCTAGGTCAGCAGGAGACTAAAGCCCCCTCCCTCTACCCCACAACAGCCTCAGTCAGGATCCCTGCTTCATCACCACCATTAGCTAACCTTAGCTAACATTTCAACATGTCTTTCATTCCTGCTGATGGACTAGGATGAGATGTTAACAAATGCTCCGTTGTTTTCTAGAACGACCGGAACTTGTGGTTTTGCCTAAAGGTTTTTGCTTTTTCTTTCATTAAGCTCGTTAAACTGTCGTTCCAAGAAGCCAAAAAGATCATAGCCAGCGTGCTCGTATATTTTCTTGTGACAAAGCATCGTGGGCAGTTTGACTTCTAGTTGTCACATGAGCCTGGTTCCAGACAGAGCCATCACCTTGACATTCAGCAATCTAATGACAGGATAGGGTCCTGCAATCTGAGAAACGGCCAAGAGAGCAGAAGAAAGGCTTTTTTGTGCAACCATCGTAGCAAAGCATGACAGGTTACAGAACAAACATAGTCTCAGTTCCTGAGCCTGTGTGCTGAATGAAGAATTTCACTGACTACAACCAGGAAGAGAACCAGTGTGGTGTTGTGGATAAAGGAGAGATAAAGGATGTGGACTGGAGAGAAAAAGTGCAAAACCCCACCCAGCCCTGAAGCTCAGTGCAGAGCCTTGGGCCAGTCAGGCCTTTCAGCCTAACCTACCTCACAGATGCTGTTGTGTGGATAAAACTGGAACAAGAGCCCACGTATGCTGCCCTGAGCAAGCTAGGCCGCAATCCTTTCCTGATGCTCGTAAGCCTCAGAGGCTCAGAGCCATTGTCACCTCTGCCCTCCTCCGTTCTGCGTTTTTGCTAGAAGGCCTTTTTCGCCCGTCTAGCTTGGGTGCTGTGGAGGGGGAGGGGAAGAGGCTGGAAAGGCCTGGGGGTATTTTGTAGCTGGCCTCTCTGGTCCCCTCCTGTCAGGAATGAATCTGAGCGTGTGGAGATGTCTAGCAGCAGCTCAGATTCAGAATGGGAGCAGCCAGAACAGGGGGAGGCTCCCTGCTAGTGAGCTCAGATGTGACAAGGCCTTCTTCCCAAGGCCATGATATACAGATGGCTCAACCTGAACGCCCCCCCCCCCTTCCTCTGTCATGAGAACCCAGGTTTGGGGGGAGGAGCAGAGCGAGGGGCGTGACTTGGGGGATGCTAGGGTCCGTCACAAAGCGGAGCGGGAAAAGTTAGAGGTGCAGCTCAGACGCTCCACCAGGTTGGCTATGCGTGAAAGCCTACGTAGGAGGGAGCCATCGTAAGGGAGGGGCATCCCTGTGAAGCTAGTCTGGCCGAGAGGTTCTTGCTGAGACTGCTGGCAACTTCTCTAACTTCCACTTCGTATCCTCTGTTGATATTCTTAGATGTGTGGATTAGCTGTTTTCATTGCAGTCTGAGAATTTCCTCAAATTTGTATTTGTAAGGGCTAGTCATCAACTAGGTAGTGTGCCTGGAGCCTGGTATCCTGGAGTGTGTTGATTGCGAAGGGGGAGGATGAAGGACCATGACACCTCCCCTCCCTGCCTACAGAAACGCCGTCTTTACCCCCTCTCTGAGGTTGCTTTCGCAGCCGGTGTGGTTCTCTCTGTGACTACTGAGAGGAGGAGGGGGAGAGGAGTGTGGATTCCTGGATCCATGGTCGGAGCGCTGCCTCAGATCCAGGAGTCTGAAATATCATACCCCACCCCCTGCTGTCTGGGGGCCATAGGATTGTTCCCTCAGATACAAATCATAGATTCGGATCTCTCTCTCTCTCTCTCTCTCTCTCTCTCTCTGACCTTATCTTTTACACCAGGGGTGCAGAACCTCTTTCAGCTTGAGGGCCAAATTTAGTTCCAGAGAAGCTCTCCAGGGCTGCATTTCAGTGATGGGCACAGTGGTGTACTGGAGCCTGGGCTCACAGGGATGCACACAGTGCTGGCACTTTTTTTTAAATTAGCAGCGACACTGACGTCATCTGCCACCCCTCTCAGATTTAATTGTTCCCTCTGAGCTTAGCTGCACTCCTCACAGCAGCTGGGACAGTGGTGGTGGTGGTGGTGGGTGAATTTTCCCAGCAACAGTATATTGTTCCTTGATGTAATGCAAAGTATTTTGAGTGGCTTGGTCTTGAATGGGCAATTTAGACTCATTTGCTTTACAATAGACCTGCTCCTGGTGGAGATGAAAACTGCTAGAACTTATTTGTTGATGTGGACCAACACAGCTGCCTGCATTTTTGGACTCTTGTGCTTGGTGTGGCTGTAGGGACTGTCACGACGAGAGCCTGCACTTCAGAATTTACCACGACACCATTGGGTTGGCAGGGTTTAAGGCAAAAGGGGTGGGGCCCAAAATACAAAAAATACCGGCACATTTTAACTTAAAGCTCTTACTGCCAGTACCTAAGCCTGAGGGGAGGCATTTCAACCACTTAGAATGGGGAAAAAACTTAACAAAAGCCAGAAAACCATCAAATGATTGGTGGTGGGGCAAAAGAGAGTGGGGCCAGGGGTGGAGCCTTCTGGAGAACCCTGGCAGACTGGAGAAGGACCCGCAGAGGGCCAGATTTGGCCCCCAAGCCTGAGCTTCTGCAACCCTGCTTTTCACCTGGCTTTTCCAACCTAGTGCTCTCCAGATGTTTTGAACTGCAACTTTCATAATCCCCAGCCAGCACCAGGTTAGGGAAAGCGGTGCTACACCGTCACCATTTCCAACACTACCCCGTTTTTCTTTTATGGTTTTAAATGTTGCTTTGTTTTTTATTTAATTTGTTTGTTTGTTTACAAGATATATACCGCTCTACATCTAACAAGAATTCTGAGCAGTCAACAGTACAAGAAAGAAACAATGAATCAAAACTCAGAATTAAAATAAAAAAGCCGAGTATGGCATGGTCATAGTCAAACCATGGCTAGTCAATCACAGAAGGCTTGTTTCAATAAAATGTTTTCAGCAGGTGTCAAAAACAAAACAGCGTCAGTGCCTGCCTGACATCAACAGGCAGGGAGTTCCACAGAGGTGGAGCCAGGATGCTGAAAGCTCTACTCTGAGAGGACTCCAAATGGACTGTGGGTGCATGCGGAACAACCAGGAGCGCCTCACCTGATGACCCTCAGTGACTGGGCATGCTGGTGAGGGAGCAGGCACTCTCTTAAAAATCCTGGATCCAAGTTAGGGCTTTCTACACCAATAACAAAACCTTAAACCTGGCCCAGTGGCAAATAGGCAGCCAGTGCAGTTCCCTCAGCAAAGACGTTGCATGCTGAAAAGGGGCAGCTCCCGACAACACTCGATCTGCTGTTTTCAGCTTCAGCTCCAGCTTCCGGAGCAGCCTTAAGGGCCTTCCCACATAGAGTAATCCAGTCTGGAGGTTACTAGTACCTGTACCATTGTGGCCAAGCTACCCTTTTAACATTAACACATGTGTTGTGTTAATACATACACAGAAAAGAAATTACGGACAAACAAATGGCTCTGCCTGGCATAGGGCAAAGAGTTCCTTATAGGTATTTTGTTCTGAATAGAACTTAGTGTACCATTTTTAAACATTGCAAGGTGGTCCTGAGGAAAGATGTAAACAAGGACATTCTTTTCAATAGAAAGTCATCTTCAAGTTAAGGATTATCAGACTATGCACCGTAATAATCAGTTTTGCAAGATGAAATATTTGTGTCAGGTTTAAGAACTGAAGTTTGCCTAAACAAAAGAGCGTCTTAGTGGATTAGTGTACACTCACACAGATAGATGGCACATTTCATACCTTGCGGATGCCTTTGAGTACAGTATAAAATTATGGCAATCAGCAATTCGCACAATTTCTAAACCATTAGAAATAAGATTGGAGATAAAGAGAGTAGCAGCTAATTGGCATATTGATAATCCCAAAGAAAATTTGCATGGTGAAGCAGGAACTCAAGGGACTGGTGTTCCAGCATTGTTTTCAGCTTAATAAATACCTAATAAATTGGTGTGTGATACCATATATTGCTACTCCTTGGGATTATATATATATGTACACACACACACACACACATACATACATACATACTGTATATGGATCAACACAGTTTCCTGCATGTTTGGATTGTCCTTGGAGGTATGACTATGTGGGCTGCCATGCTGAACTCCTGTAGAATTGTGTTAGCCACCCTAACACATGGCAGGGTGGGGTCATTTGAAGTGCTCAAGGACTAAAAAGATGGCTTCAGGTGACAATGCTCCCTCTGCCTGCCTATGCTTTGCACCTTAAATGTCCCCCACCCTGCTGCTTCATAGCACTCCTGGTTTAAAAGATAAGTTGTGTGCTAGTTAGGGAAGTCTTCCCCAAGGGACTGAAGATGTTATTGCAGACTTCAACCACACTGACACATTTGCATTAATTAGAATTAATTAATGCATAAAAAAACCAAAATAACCCCTAGGGTTAGTATGTATTAGTCAAGTTTCAGGTTTCTACGTTTCACGGTCTTGGCACTATGGTGGTGACAGATGGAGAGACACACATCCTCTTTTATTATTATAGATATAGGGTTGGATCCCAGATCTGCTTTCCGTGAGAGAAGGGGCTACACTCAGGGAAAGTCCTTCTGCTCCCCTCACCCCATTCAGTGGGTCTCCTGACTCTCTACATAGTATTTTCAGGGGGCTGGAAGGGCTGCTGTAGGAAGGAGGGAGAAGTCCACTTCCACCAGCACAGTAAATACAGCATAAATCTGGATCCAACCCATAATACTAAAAACGTTTAATTTAATTTAATTGATTAACAGTCTGCTTTTCAGGCTAAAATCCCGCAGAAAGCAGATTACAACTCACTTTAAAATGCATAATAATGTTGCAGACCTTACCCTTGAAGATTTCCTACTAGAATAAATGGATGCAAATGCTTCATGATTTGGCCATTATTATTATTATTCCCACTTTTTGGCATCAAAAGAGCCCTCCAACAGCTTAAAGTTACTTAAAGAACAGTTAAATCAGCACCAAATCAGATCTATGCATAGACAGGCAAATCCAGCCCAGCAGCAGAGATCCTTAAAAGGACACAATGGAATTAAAACAGCATTTGGCTAAACCTTTCAAATCCCTTCTGAGAGAAAAAAAAGTGTTTCCACCTGCCATCCACAATGACAAGAGGAGCTGGTTGGCAGAGAACTCTACACACCAGGTGCTGTAGCTGGAAAGGTCCTGCTTCTGGTTTATAGCTTTAATCTTGCCTCATTAGGTAGGGCAAGGCCTCAGCTGAAGACCATAGCATGTGGGGCTGGGTCTTATCTGAGAGAGGGCCTTCACTTAAGTATTATAATCCTTATAAGCCTTTAACCAGAAGCCTATTTCCGGCACTTCAGGAGCACTGTGCAGCAGGTATTTTAACTCAAGGTCAGAGGTCTTATCATGTTATTGCATCATCAGCAACAACAAACAGGACAAAAGAGGATATGAATTTGCATAAAATTTCCATATCCTAATTTATATGTATACACAAAAATTTGGAAATAATTTCTAGAATTCAAATAGAAATACAATGAATTTCACCATCGTGGGGAAGACTGTGATTAGGTGACCCATGTGCCTGCTCAGTCTGTAAAGTGGTACAACTTTACAGACTGTGGTACATCTGGGAGGACTGTACCACATACACTTGAATTAGTTTTGAGAATTTCAACTTCATGTGTGTGTGTTTTTTAAAAAAAGGATAAACAGTGTGTTGTGGCTGGTGCGGGTAGTCATGGATTCTTACAGCACTTCAGAAGGAAGCACACAGTGTCTAAGAATATGGTTTCGTACTTTGTCCAGGAAGCTGTCCCTCCAACCTAAGAAAATGTAGATTGTTTTGAAGGACATTGGACATCTTTAAAACAAAACAAAACAAAAAAGCAGGAGATAGAATGACTGTACGATGTAACAAATCATTATTCGATAGTATCCTAGCATTTGGACTGCAGATTGTGAGCGCAGTGCAGACTTCCTTGAAAGCAATGACAATGCTACCATTGGGTTTGATAGATTAAGAATGTGCCCCACTATTGTATGATCCTTACTTTCCTACAGAGATAAAATGTTTGGTGCAACTGTCACCTTCAACCAAAATGAAGTTTCATTTAATTGGGAAGACATCAAAATCATTAAACAGTACAAAATCAGATGCTGAGAACTGTAGGTTGTTTATGACGTCTTTATGAGCTGGTTAGGAAAGGCAAGTTTTCTCTTTCTAAAGATGTCACTCTTTGATCTTTGCAAATAGTAAAACTTTAAATCAAATTTGAACAAGCCTTATTAACATCCATGGGAATACCTGTGGTTTCTATAAAGCATTGCCTGTTCATTTAGGCTGGTTTCATGACTGCTGTAGTAATTTTTGAACACATGAGCAAAATATATTGAATTTCTGAAATGGGCCTAGTTCTGACACATAGTATTTTATGGACGCCTGTGGTCTGGTCCCATTTCTTGCTATGGTAAGGTGCCACAGCTCTATGCCAGGCCAAATGGCTTTTTTCCTACAAGGAACAGTTCACGCATGACAGCAGCCGCCATGGTTGCAACCCATGATTGCGACTCATGTGACGATGTTAGAGCCTCCACTTGGGTGGTGAGTGTGGGACCACAAGATTGCCATGATGCCAACAGTACTTTTTCAAGTCAAACCTTCCCCAATTAAGGTGCACGGGGCTGCAGAAGTTATTCCGTGCTGGTCCTGCTGCATCTCTTGAATAGTTCACTCATGACATTTAGACTGACATAACCTTGTTAATTATAAATAATTCATCTACAATTGTTTTGCACTTAATTTCATTGTCGCAACGATATTTCACGAAGTGGAGTGTTTTGTAATTAGCATCTTTCTTCTTGATGCGGTTCTAATAAATTAATGTTGTAAATGAGGGCTGCAAACTTTAACTGGATTAAAGCAGATTAATCATCAAACAACACAGTGGTTTTCAAACTGCGTGCCAGGAAACCATGAGCTTCCTCCATGAGAAGGTCAGTAAATGGCAGGCAAACAACAGTGAATGCCGGCTTGCTCACAGCTCCCAATCTTGCCCTGCGATGCATAGCTGCAGGGCAGGGACAGCATAGCATGCATTCTAGAGCACAGTGTCAGTTAATGTTGGGTGATGATGAGGCCCAATTGGTCCAACCAACACTTCCCAGAATCCTCTGCACCTTACAGGGAATCCTTGACAGATGTGCCAAGGCAAGGTTTGAAAATCGCTAAATAAAATAGTTTATTTTTTGAGACTGTTTTGCTTCTGGAGTTACTTTTTTAAAGGGTTTTAAATGAAAATATTTAAAATACCTTTTATGTCTAACAAAGAATAAAAGCTTGTAGTGGAACCCTGTTGTTGTGGCCGCCGTGGCAGTTGGCCCAATGTTCCATCCTGTTGAGGCCACAGCTCTAGAGGAATGGAAGGTTGTGCATGGATCACCGTTTCCTCCTCCCTGGGCTTGGACATTTCATCTCCCCATCTGTACCATGGGGGACTTCCCTTAGGCCTGCTCCTTCACAGTCCCAAATGCCTTGATATGCTTTCTCCATAGGCTTTCCTGCCTCTTGCTAGACATCCAGCTCTCACTTGCCTAGGAGACATCGCAGTCACCATAACTTTGGAGCCATGGCTCTCTCCTCTACCTAACCCAGTAGTAGGCCATATCTGTTGCCTCATTGCCCAGGCCCAGTTGAGATTCTTTTGTTGCCATGTGCTGGGGCTTTGTCAGGCCCTGTCCTAGCGTCCATGGAGGACCCCTATATATAGCTTGTACATGTTAAATCAAATTATATACACTTATTTCAGGACCTTAAAAGGCACCCATACTGGGATTTTGCTAATATGGAAATTTATTTAAATGTAATCCATTAATTAGATGCACAATGCATGCTGAAAATCCCACAAATGAATTCACTAACCTGTGGAGAGGGGCATATTCATCCCAATAACATAACATTTCATTTTGAGTAAAAAGTGTAATTTTGGAAGCAGAAATGAGTCTATGGCCATGACTGTATGTCTTCTACAATTTCATGATGGAAACATAGCAACTGGTACTGGGCACAGATGTCAGCATCGTGAGATGTTCAGTTTTCTTCTGTCTCTCTCTCTCTCGTCTGTTTCAAGTATATGATCTATTTAGCAAAAAGATTTCCTATCTTCTGGAACCCCCCCTCTTTTATCGCCCCTCACCCAACCTAAAATTATTTTGCTTTGTGGGAAATATTGGGGATAATGTACAGTGATTGCAATTTTGAATAAAGCTCCTTGGCCCTTCCTTTTTGTTGTTACTCATGTGAAGCACCGTGCACAATGATGATGCTATAGAAACAAATAAGTCATCTTTCCACCTGGCAAAGGATGGAGCTGGGAAATAAAGCAGAGTCTCTTATTAGCAAACACTACACAGGAATTTCAGTTCTCAGAGTCAGTATGACCAACAAAATAACAAAACTCTAGTATATTCTCAGAAAAAAAAAACTATTACTCATTTAAAAAGTGTACGTTAAAAAAAAACGTTATGTTCCTTTTTGTTGCTGTCAGAAGTCCCTTTTACTCATACATATTATGGAAACAGAAAGCAGGACCAATTGACGTTGGTGCAGACATACTAAATATGGTCAAGATTTGTCTATAATACTTATAAATATAGCTCCAGAAAGATGAACAGTCCATAAAAAATTATGAACTCCTGGCAACACTAACATTTTCATTGTGTGTGTTTTTTAATGTATAGCTAAAACCCACGCTCTGTATCTAACTAAAATAAAGGAAATGCAGGCTGTCTGGTATGATAAACCAGAGTCAAGAGCAGAAGCAATCACCCAGGGTAATGACAGACTTAAACTGCCATTCTGGTCCTATCGAAACTGAAGAGAATTTAGTTACTGACCTAGATAGAGTCAGGACTTCACCCTGGGGAGAAATCATCCTACTTTCATTTACCAGCAACGCTCCTAATAAATTAGATGGCATCAGGATTTGACCTTGAGAGCAATTTGCTAGTGACAGTCAGAATTATAAATAATGCAGGATTTCAACATGGACTAATTAGATTTAATTGAAATTAATTAAGAATCAAAGAGAACAGTTATCTTCAAATGCAGGAGAGAAACCTCCCTTAGAGGTTAAGGGCAAAAAGCACATTTCACACCGTGTTTTGTTTTTCTGTATTCATGAACATGAACACAGGACTTCACAATAGTTCTGAGTTTTCAAGGATTTCCTAGGCCTGTCCATATCTCTGAAAGTCTGGATGCAGAACTAAAATTCAAGTGACATGCAAATTCAATTAAATTAACTCACCCTATCAGTTTTCATTGCAACTATGAGTTTAGCAGAAGATCAAACCAGTCCATACTCCAGGAAGTAAAGCCAGACTGCTCACTTGAGGGAATGATATTAAAGGCAAAACTGAAGTACTTTGGCCACATAATGAGAAGACAGGCTACCCTGGAGAAGATGCTGATGCTAGGGAAAGTGGAAGCCAAAAGGTAGAGGGGCCGACCAAGGGCAAGGTGGATGGATGATATTCTGGAGGTGACGGACTCGACCTTGGGGCAGCTGGGGGTGGCGACGGCCGACAGGAAGCTCTGGCGTGGGCTGGTCCATGAAGTCACGAAGAGTCAGAAGCGACTGAACGAATAAACAACAACAATGAGTTTAGCAACAGACATTTTGAATGGAAGTATTGTACATTAATGCTATAATCCTGTACACATTTACCTGACAGTATGTCCTATTGAATTCAATTAGATTTACTTCTGAGTAGATATGCATAGGATTGCACTGTAAATTATATTTATTTGTAGACTATGGATTCAACTTATTATATCTAAAATGTTGAAGTTGAAGTTAATTTATGTAACAATTTTATGGATGGTTTATTGTTGGAGGCATGGTGCTTTTTAAAAGTACATCAGTTTCAGTTGTGACCAACTTTAATGAAATTTGTGATTACTAGGAAATACACAATATTAATGATGTATATAAAATAATCTATTTCTGATTAATTGAATACTAAGTAATGTGAATTTTATTTGAATACAAAATAATCTAATCTGGTTTACAAAGTTCTCTGTAGCTGCAAATATGAATAGTCTAAATTAAGAAATAACTGAATATGACTTATTAATTTTTAAAACTTATTTGTTTCACATCTTCCTGTAATACTCTTTTTTGAACTTGCATTTCTCACATTCTTCTTGTCATGGTTCTATTGCATCCCACTCATGGAATGCTTTCCAATTCAGAAACTGTGCACAATTGCATCTCAATGGAAACTAGCCGTGTGCGCTGATATTCTGTGCCCCATGTAAATATGCAACAATGATGTTGCCATCTGATTATGACTGCTGGTGGCGATGAATGGATCAAATTTTTGGGAGAAGGTGGTCCCAAGCTACCAAGATCCTAAGCCATTTAGGGCTTGATAGGTAATAGGGATGCGTTTCAACTCTGATCCTGATTTGGCACTTTAGAAAACAGCCCACTTCTGCTTGGACTATTCGGAGTTGGTCCACTTTGACCAAGGTTTGGAAATCTAATGGTTCATGCTTCCCATTGACTATCATGGGATATCCAAAAATGGTTATGACCTTTTTCTCTTGGTTGGAAATGGGTAATTGCAAAGTAGCTCTTCGGGAGGGGATTTCACCTGCCAAATGTCCTTGTGGACAGTTGTTCTGAAAATTGCAGGCGGCCTAGAGGTGTCCCTAAAGAATACATCTGTCAAATTTCAGAAAACTAGGGGCAGCAGTTCATGTGGAACTGCTTTATATATATTTTATACATGTTTTATATATTTTATATTGTTTTATTGTGTGCTGTTTGGTTTTAATTTTTGTGAACCGCCCAGAGAGCTCCAGCTATTGGGTGGTATAGAAATGAAATAAATAAATAAATAAAATAAAATGTGGAAGGAGAGCCCTTCATGTTCATGTGGAAGGAGAGTGATATGCTTCCCCTTCCATTTCCCCAAGGGTTTTTTTGGTCAATGCGTATGAAAATGGCATGCATCCTAAAGGTGTCCCCAAGCAAACCTGCCATGTTTCAGGAGGAAAGAAGCAGGGGCTAGGGAATTATGATGCTTGAAATTCAGTTCAAGGCTTTTTCATAGTGAAGCCTGGTGGCACTGGAAGAATGGGCATCTCACAGTCCCATTCTTGCCCTTTCCCTTCCCCAAAGTCCCTGGTAAAATATGCCCTAGGATTAGAAGATGGACCTGTCAGTCATCCAGCCACACCCCCTCCTCCTGCAGGAGCTAGAGAATTGAAAGGAAATAAGAAAGATGCTATTTTGTATTTATTTTGAGAGACAGGAAGTCTGTACAACTCAGGTGTATATCTGAAATGCGAGTCATTGATGGGCCGCAGTTCAGTTCTGGGGCTTGGTTCTGTTGGCTTCAGAGGGAACGCTGCTTCAACTTGGGACTCAACAGAGCCAGACCGAAACTGCCTGCTTCTATTTGGGGTTCAGGATTTGGCTGAATCTATTGCACACCCCTAATAGGTAATAACCAACACTTTGAACTGGCCCCCAAACGAATAGGACGTTTGTAAAAATGGAACAAAATAGCCATAATATAGTTTTCACAGCTAGCCTGAGTTGCAAGACTGGAAGTCACATTCTGCATTAGCTGCAGCATTGGGCAGCCCAACTTAGAGTTCTTTGCAGTAGTCAATCTGTGAGGTTACTAAATAACAATAACAATTGTGAAATCACTGTTCTTCAGGCAGGGACGGAGATAGCCTGTCAGATGCAAGAGACAGAAAGCACTGCTATATAGCTTCACCATTTGATCATCCAGTGGCAAAGCTGGGTCAAAGAACACTCCCAAGCAATGAACAAACTGTTCAGAATAGGGGAGAAGATTAATCAAATTGCATACAGTAGCCAGCTGGTATAATGATAGCAAATGTGCTTAGATCAAAACCATGCTGTGAGAAGGCTGAGCTCCAAATCCACTAGCATTACTTTCCAAATAAAATCAGTTTTGTACATTGTTTTGCAAGGGAATAAGAAAGATGGATAATCAGTTTACTGATTTTCTTTTTCCACCAGCAAGGTATGGCTTGATGACTGAGCAAGGCATGCTCCTGTTTCTCTTTAATAAGGCAGACCAAGGGGGTGTCTCCATGGGCAGTTTCCTGTGAGCTGGTTGCGTTTGGAGGTTGTTTGGGGCACATGATGTTGTGGCCATCCGGAAGCCACTCCGGAACTTTTCACAGAAAAACCAGATTTCCTGAGACTACTTTAAGTCCAATTCTTTCCCTTATGTCAGGTTCTCTGCGCTATAGTTGTTGTGTGCCCCGACCCCCACATTTACATTTCTTTATTGTTTTCTTTGTTCCTGTAAGGAAGTAATTAATGTGGGGAGGGGGAGACAAATAATTTTTTTTGGAAACAGGAGGAAACAAAAGATCCTTCAATTAACAAAGGATCTGCAGCTGTGTTTCTTTAATGTTTGTAGCTGTGAAGAAGCAATTAATGTGAAGCTTTGATCCTTCTCATGATGGGAGCTTCAGGGGAAGGAGAAAGTGGGGTACAGCCTGGATGGGGTGGGAAGCCTTGAGCAGCCCCTGCCAGTCTGATGACATTCACTCCAATCTCCCCACTCCACCTGGAAGTATATTCTGTGAAGTGACTTATACTGGTACGGTGCACTCGTTTGTGGAGCCCTGCGTGGACCAAAGCAGATTCCCAGAAGAATCCAGGTAATCCTCCATTTGCTTCTCCTTCCATGGTTGTGGAGAGCCCCCACTCTACCCAATATTAAAGGATACAGTTGGTATTTCCATCAAGCCGCATTACTATCGGGTAAAAGAAAATGTCGGTCACTTAACTGGTTTCAGAGAATTAACAGGATGAAGTAGGTAAGGTGACAGTTTTTTTCTGGAACAATCTACCAACCTTTGAAATTCCTTGAGGTGTACTACAGCTACAGTGAGAAATTTATGTGAAGCTTGTCATTCTGTACACTACTACCACTAGCAGAAATCAGGTCCTGCTCTGTCTCTCTGTTACGTAAGGGAACACTTTGCCTTCTTGGTTACATGATCCTGGCCCAACAGTCTACGCTACATATCCAGTGTGTACTGTATCACAGGCTGCTTTCATGAGAAGAGCAGAAAAACAGCTCAAGTACACATGCACACGTGGATTCCTGTGCCCTAAAGTGCTTTAAGGGAAAAATTGAGATGCAGGATGAAGTACTAAAAAACCATGCTGCAAATCTTGTCGTAAGAGTACACTGCCTGAATTTGCTTCTGCGGGTACAATCCTATGGGGGTAGTTGGCTGATCTGAACTTGAAGGCGGCTGAATATCCAGTGCAGGGTGAGCGGAGCACGGAGGGGATCCATGCATTTGTGGCTAGACAGCTGATTTTGGCTGTCTAGCTGGGGCGTGTTGGAGGGGTGGGGGAGGCTGGATGGCACATAGGAAGCATCATAACAGCACTTCCGTGGTCCTCTCCCCTCCCCTCCCCCAGGAATGCCCCCTTTTCACCTACTCCGAACTGCTGTCATGAGCATGTAGCTGGGGACAAACTGTGCTACCTATGAGGCAGCGGGGGTGGGGGCAGGAAGTGAGGTTTCTGGGAACCCAGAAACCGAAAAATCCTATAGCCATCTAGACGCTGTCTAGTGGTAATAGGATCGCACCCTAAATGTATTTAAAATGTATTTAAGAACATAAGAGCCATGCTGGATCAGACCAAGGGCCCATCTAGTCCAGCATTCTGTTCACATGGTGGCCAACTAAGCTGCCCACAGGAAAGCCACAAGCACAACCGCCAGTCCCTGCAGGACCAGGCACCCAGGTACCAAGCCAGCTGTGCTGCTTCCACCTGCCCCTTCCTGGAGAGGCTACATAAGCTGGCTGGCTGAGGTGGCCTGGGACAGCCAGGGCCTGCAGGAGAAGCTGCCACCATTGGGGAAGAGGCCTGCGTCCTGCGCTGCTGCTGCACTGCCGCCGCTGCGGACTTCTGCCTGGCATTATTTTTAAGGGGATTTTTCAGTTGTAGTTGTTGTTTTATTTCTGGGGGATTCTGTTGTGTTTTTAGGGGTGGGTAGCTTGCCTGATAGGCAGGAGCAAGGGGGCATGTGTCCACCTGATGGAGGCAGTGGGAGGAGTGTTGGGAGCCAGAACATATTGAGGCTGGGCGGCGGGCACTGGCAGAGTGCTAGGGGCAGGCCATGCCAGGTAAGTGGAACAAGGGAGAGATGTGTAGTATCTGTCCCCTGCTCCGGGCCTGTCCAGAGCCAAAGGATGGCTGGGGGAGGTGTGACTCTATCTCCTGGCCTTCGTTTGCCAAACTGGTTGGTATTGGGGGATTTCAACGTACATTCGGGGGCCGTCCTCACAGGAGCACCTCGGGACTTTATGGAGACCATGGCTTCCTAGGAGCTGCACCATATTCCAACTGGGCCCACCCATGTAGCCGGTCATACACTAGACCTTGTGTTTGTTTCTGGAGAAGCGGGGAGTGATCTGGAAGTCGGGGGTATATCCACCACCCCCTTGTCATGGTCAGATCACTATCTGGTGATGTTAGACTTCTCGGTTCCACAACCCCGCTGTAGGGGTGGAGGACCCATTAAAATGGTCCGCCCCAGGCATCTTATGGATCCGAATGGATTCCTGAACGTGCTTGGGGACTCTCTGGGGCACACCAATGGCCACTCAGTTGAGACCATGGTGGGTGGCTGGAATGCTGCAATCACTGGGGCATTAGATCGGGTGGCTCCGAAACACCCTCTCCCCCTGAACAGGGCTCGGACTGCACCATGGTTTAATCCGCAGTTACGAGCTCTGAAACAGGAGGTGAGACGGCTGGAGTGCCGGTGGCGGAAGTCTCGCTCCAAAGACGATCAGACAGAGGCTAGAGCTGTACCTTCAGCCTATCACGTGGTGGTGAAGGCAGCAAAAAAGGAATATTATGCTGCCTCTATCGTGTCTGCAGAGTGCTGTTCCAGGAGGCTGCTCCAGGTGGTCTGGAGCCTGGTTGGTCCAGTGGCTCCGGAACCGCTGGAGCATTCAAAGGCCTTGGCAAGGCACTTTGCAGATAAAATTGATCGGAATAGGAGTGTTATTCCGTGCGCTGTGGATACAGTTAGTGAGCAAGAGGCGGCCTGTGGCAAACCGGTTTTGTGGGATCGGTTCCAGCTTCTTCCTTCTGATGAAGTGGACAAGGTGCTTTCATCTGTACGGCCGACCACCTGCTTACTTGATCCTTGCCCATCTTGGCTCATTATGGGCTGCAGAGAGAGACTGGGTGAGGGGATCAAGGCGGTGGTGAACGCCTCCCTTGAGGAGGGAGTGATACCATCAGCCCTCAAGGAGACAGTGATAAGACCACTCTTAAAGAAACCCTCCTTGGATCCCCAAGTTCTGAACAACTTTCACCCAGTCTCAAATCTGCCATTTCTGGGCAAGGTGATTGAGCGGGTGGTGGCGATGCAGTTGAAGGCACACTTTGAAGAAACCGATTATCCAGACCCATTTCAGTTGGGCTTCAGGCTTGGGCATGGGACAGAAACGGCCTTGGTCGCCTTGGTGGATGATATGAGGAGGGCTCTGGATAGGGGTGAATGCTCCTTCCTTGTTCTCCTCGACCTCTCAGCAGCTTTTGATACCGTTGACCACGGTATCCTCCTGGACCACCTGGAGGGGTTGGGCATTGGAGACACCGTATTGCAGTGGTTCCGGTCCTTCTTGTCCGGCAGGTACCAGAGGGTAGCACTGGGAGAGGAGGTTTTGGACCCATGGCTGCTCACTTGTGGGATCCCACACGGTTCCATCCTCTGCCAGATGCTATTTAACATCTATGTGAAGCTGCTGGGGGCTATCATGAGGAGGTTTGGGGTGCGGTGTCATCAATATGTGGATGACATGCAGTTCTACCTCTCGTTTAAATCTTCACCAAGGTTGGCCATAGAATCCCTGTCCAAATGTCTGGAGATGGTGAGTGGCTGGATGGGGAGGAATAAGCTGAAGCTGAACCCTGACAAGACCGAGGCACTTTTGGTGGGAGACAAGAGGAGGCTGGGGGATGTTGACCTGGTGTTGAATGGGGTACAGCTACCCTTGAAAGACCAGGTCTGCAGCCTGGGGGTCATTTTGGACTCCCAGCTGTCCATGGAGGCTCAGGTGTCAGCTGTGAGCTGGACAGCGCTGTATCAACTCCATCTGATACAGCGGCTGCGCCCCTTCCTTCCTGATCATCTGCTCCTATCGGTAGTACATGCCCTGGTCTCCTCTTGTTTAGACTACTGTAATGCGCTCTACGTGGGGTTACCCTTGAAGACGGTTCGGAAGCTGCAGCTGGTACAGAACGCGACGGCACACCTGATTAAAGGCAGCCGCCGGCAAGATCACATTACTCCAGTGCTGAAGGAGTTGCAGTAGTTACCAGTTGTTTTCCGGGCCAAATTCAAGGTGTTGGTTTTGACCTTTAAAACCCTATATGGTTGTGGCCCAGCCTATCTTAAGGAGCGCCTCCAGCAACACCAGACAGGCTGCTTAACAAGATCAGCCTCAGATGGCCTTCTCTCTGTCCTATCAGCCAGGACAGCTAGACTGGTCGGGACGAGGGAGAAGGCCTTTTCTGTGGTGGCCCCCACTCTGTGGAACTCCCTCCCTAGGGAACTCCGCCATGCCCCCTCTTTAATGAGCTTCCGCTGTTCATTAAAAACGTGGTTGTTCAGGCAGGCATTTGGGGTGGGTTAGGGTATTTTAGAAAATGTTTTTATGGTAGAATTTTATTGTTTTAAACTGTTTTATTATATACTTGTACATCGCCCAGAGTGGCTGGGTGACCAGCCAGATGGGCGATTAATAAATTAAATAAATAAATAAATAAATAAAATAAGCAGGACATGAGTGCACTTTCCTGCCCAAGTTCCCCAGCAACTGGTGTACATAGGCTTACTGCCCCTGATACTAGCGGTAGCATAGAGCTATCAGGAGTAGTAGCTGTTGATAGCTTTCTCTTCCAGGAATTTGTCTAACCTTCTTTTAAAGCCATCCAAATTGGTGGCCATCACTACATCTTGTGGATGTGAATTCCATACTTTTAACATCATTGAAATAGTACTTCCTTTTATCTGTCCTGAATCTCCCACCAATCAGCTTCATGGGATGACCTCGGGTTCTAGTATTATGAGAGAGGGAGAAAAATATCTCCCTATCCATATTCTCCACACCATGCATAATTTTGTACATCTCTATCATATCTTCCTGTAGTTGCCTTTTTTCCAGACGAAACAATCCCAGCTGTTGTAACCTTCCCTCATAGGGGAGTTGCTCCAGCCCCTTGATCATGTTAGTTGCCCTTTTCTGCCCTATTTAAAAAGAAAACTGGTGTAGTATAGTGGCTAAGGGGATGAGTTGCAGATCAGGAAGCCTCTGGTTTGAATCTTGTCTCTGCTATGAACTCATTCAGTGGCCTTAGGTACACCACTCTCTCTCAGAAACAGTCACCCGTCCACATTGTGGGTTATAATTAGGGATGCCAGAGAATTCCACGACGGATCTCGGTGAGGCCGAATGCCAGTGCATTTGGCCCCCCGAAAACCATCGCAGGACGAAGTGCCTGCTGCCCCCAACCCCCGAAAGGCGCACGAAACGGAGCACTTACCTGCTGCCGTCCGCGCTGCTGTGCGAATGGCAGCCGTCCTGTGGCCACCATTTGCTTGCTCCTCTTCAGCCGTGATAGGCTACGTAAATACTTACGTAGCCTATCACGGCTAACGCAGGGACGCCATTTGCATCCCTGTGGAGGCCGTGATAGGCTACATAAGTATTTATGTAGCCTATCATGGGGGGGGGGGGACCCCAGCGTACGCAAATGGCGGTGGCTACCGCCATTTGTGTACGCTGGGGTTTTTTCCCCCTTGCCTTGATAGGCTATGCAAGTATTTACGTAGCCTATCACGGCAGGGGGGAAAAACCTCCAGCGTACGCAAATGGTGGTGGCTACCGCCATTTGCGTATGCTGGGGTTTTCCCCCTGCCGTGATAGGCTACGTAAATTTTTACGTAGCCTATCATGGTGAAAGAAAGGGACGCAAATGATGGCGGCTACGACAGCCGCCATTTGCATCCCTGCAGGGCTGCCCAGCGGTCGGATGTCCGACTGCGGGCGGCTGGAGCCGGCCGGCAGTTCTGCAGCTTGGCCGCGGAGCGGATCCGGCCAGCCAGGATTCCAGGGGGAGGCATGGAGCGCCTCCCCCCCATCGAGGATTCCGGGGGGAGGGACAGAGCGCCTCCCCCCCAGTGGAACCCGGCGGAGCCAGGTAAGCGGGGTTTCGTACACCCCTAGTTATAGTAATATGTATTACTTTTAATATAACAACAACAACATCTTTTTGTATTGAGTTTGATATGAGCAGGGTATCTCGTTAGGTCTCTTAATATGAACTGTTTAATTGCTTCATATGAGTATAAAGTAAAGAATGAGTATTCAGTCTTGTTAATTGATCCATTGCTATGTTTTATACTCATTTAAATTTTTGTTATGTTTTAAGTGAACTGTAATTGACTTAATGTAATGTTTTAATGAGTTTTAATTATGGTTGTTGTGTTTACATTGTTTATTTTATCAAGCACATTCAGCACAATGTATGTGGAAAACGTGGTATATAAATTGACCATCATCATCCATGTACGGTTGTATGTTGTTGTTTTTTGCAATTGATTTATAATGTGCAAAGTTGGAGGACCTGCAGAAGTCCCAGATTCTGAAACTTCCGGGGCCCAGAGTTCCAGCAGGATACCATAAGCCGGAACCTGATAAGCAGGGGCAGGAGAAAGCACAGCATGTGGACACTTCTCTTTCATCCTGAGGGCGTAACTTCCATTGCTGAAGTACAAGTCCATCCTAACCAGGAAATGGAGTCTGTCGTAGCAGATGCCATTTTGTCCTGGATCTCAAATAGACATGAGGGCCTAAGGCCCTGTTTCAGAATCGTCCTTGGATGATACACAGGACAGAAGGAGCCACTCAATCGCTGCCCTTTGGTTCACTGCCTAGAGCAACCAGGCAGGCCTCAGTGGCTTCCTCCCAATGCCTCAGAGAATGTCTTCATAGGCCCACTTGCCACACCCTCCAGACAAGAACGGACGATGTGACTCTCATCTGGCATCCATGCCAGCTCCAGCCAGCTTTGTTACCCTCCCTCCCTCCCTCCCTCCTGAGGGGGATTTTGTGAGTGTGCAAGTAGAATTAGAGCCAAGCAAAATAGTGATGTTAGTGGGAGAGGGTAAGAAAAGCGAATGCAGTTGGCATGGGAGGATCAAATCATGATTTTCTATTGAACAAGAAGTGGTTAGCACTGGCTGGGACAGGGTTGAAGTTATATTAAACTATAAAGGAAGGGCAAGTTTTAAAAAGTTCAGAAACATTGGAATAGGCTCCAAGCACCCACCAATGGCCATTGGAGTCATATTTATCCCATCTAAAATCTCAGTGGAGATATCTCATGACTTAATTAATACATGCCCATTTAGCTGATTCATGCATCTGACAGTGTCTAGTTTCAAACATTTAGGAGAAGGGTGTACAACTTGCAGCCTGGCAGCCACATGCAGCCCCCCAAGGACTTTACTGCTGAATCCCCAGTATGCGTGTGTGTGTGTGTGGGGGGGGTGCCCTGAGCACCCACACACATACCATCCTCCATACCATCCTCATATAGATAGCTGAGATATGTGTCCGCATGTGTTTGCACGTACATAGAGTATGTATGCATGCGACTCTATGTATGTATGCGTGTGCACGTGTATGTGTGTATGTGTGATCGCTTTCCCTTAAGCCAGCATCAGATGTGGCCCTATGGGTCAAAAATATTCTGCACCCCAATTCAGGAAAAACATGTTGTAATGGTATAGTAAAGGGCATTTACACTAAATCCCTTGTTCACTTTCAGCTGCTCCCAAAGAAAAGTACAACAAACACATATTTATAGAAATTGGGGGCATACTTAAGATTCAAGGTACCTTAAAAAAAAAAAAGGCACTTAGCAGAGAATGAAAAATGTTAAGATGAGACAGAGTCCACTTCCGTAAGCCTCATATGTGATGCTTTGATTTCCTTTTCTTGATTCTGCATTACATTCTGTTTAAATAAAAAGCCGTAAACTAACAGGAAGTAACAATGAAATATTAGAGTATAATTTAAAATGTATTTAAAACATTTTAGGGCATGACTCGTCTACTTTTAAGTCCCACTGATTTCAGTTGGAGCAACTTGTAGCCTGATATTTGAATGTTTACTTGGTGGGAGTTACATCCTAATACTTTGTTAGCTGCCCCAGAAACATAAATTAATGGGATATAAATTATGTAAATAAATAATTACAAATGGCTTAGGAATGCAGCCGTAAGCATGTGCTATACTCAGTTACCAAAGTCAACGTGACTTCAGTGAAATCAGTGGGACTTAAAAGGACTTTATATTACCTTGATAATGCCATAAGCCAATACAACAATAATATTACAGTTTCTTATAAATATACACCACCTCTTAAACATAAAATACAACCTAACGATGATCCATCTGGATTGTCTCTAAAGGATGAATGAACAAAGGATAGCAATTCCACACTAAACTGAAAGTGTAGGTGCAACCTATGTATAAATGTTTCTATGCCACTTAAAATTCTGTCTGAAGCATGCATGGAAAGACAGTACAGAACAACTGTTCAATCTGCTGGCATATACAAATTTTAACGAAAGTTGTGAAGTTGGGATCACACTGCAAGTGAAATTCCTGCAGTGACCACTATTAATATGCGATGCTAGTCTTTACACTAATAGTATGTCAGGGGAGAGACTGTGTCTTCTTTCACAGTCTGGGCCCAATTTTAGGGTGTGGGAGGGTGGTGGTGGGGAAAAGAAATAACTGACTGTCATGCTTTTGCTACTGGTGTAAACGTCAAAGAAAATGGGTTAAACCCCAACTACATTAGTCATGTTTTAGTCCCATTGAAATTGATGGGTCAAATTTGTAAGACTAACTTAAGTCCCATTGATTGCAATTGGATTAAAGCATGGCTAACTTAGTCTGGATCCAATGCTGGGGGCAGGGGAGAACACAAAGAAAAAACTGATGCAAATGTTTGGCAAAGAAAGAATGCAGAAGCAGAATTTCCCATGCCTGAGTTCTTCCTTTGCGCTGTCTGCTGAATTTTATGTACAACTTATTAAAATGTGACATTTGAAACTGACATTAGGTTGCTGTTGCAGCCTGTTCAAAAGTGTGCTACATGCTTTTTTTCTTTTTTTTTTCTTTTTTAAGGTGGGACCATTGGGTGGGGTTGCTGGATACACCATGTCTTTTGACCTGATGAACCAGATTAGCTGGATCTGTTTCAACAGGGCGTAGCCTCACACAGGCTGCTGAAGAATCCCAAGGTAAGTGCCCCAAGTCATACACTTTATCATTCAGTTCCTGACCTGAGGTTAGGTGCCTTGTATTGTACTAAGCAATTTCAAACACACCCTTGTAAACTGCTTTCAGCACTGAATCAGCCAAGATCTATGAATAGATAAAGGATTTTGCCGAAGCAACATCTGATCAATATTCTTCTCCATAAAACAACTGATTAGTTCCTAAGACAGCCCTTCAGAAATTGTGACCCACCAAATATAGCCAATCACAGCCAAGTACTGCTCTCTACCAGGTGCTTGACAACTCCTGTTTCTGCAAGTACCAAGCAGGGAGCAAAAAAGAGGAGGGTTACCAAGCCCCTGAACACTATGCTTTATTTCGTCTTTCTTTTCACACATTGTGTTGGACCAAATGTGGGTTTGCCAATGAAAATATACCCAACAGGGAGACACAGCCCATCTGGATTCCCTAATGAATGGTGCATGATACATACATCTGTATTACATCAGTTTGCTCCCACATGTTCACATTTTATATTTTCAAGTGCATGCTTCAATCATCTTTACGATACTCTACCATGTACTACGTGCATTAGCCCTTAAGAACAGAGCTGGGAAATCTGTGGCCCTACAGATGTTGTTGGACTCCAACTCCCATCAGCATGGCCAATGGCCAGAGTTTATAGGCCTTGTAGTCCAGCAACATCTGGAGAACTTCAGGAGAATCTGCCCTGTGTGGGAAAGGAGCCCCAAATGGTAGGAGACATGCCTCTCTTAATGTTGGAAGGGCCTTGAGGATGAGGCCCAGGTCTTGTAGGATCTCCTATAGAATTTACACATCTCATATCCAGTCCTGATACTACACAGCCATTGTCAAGAACTCCCTTTTCTTTTTGTGTTCTAGCAGTTTGTAAGCTCCCATTGTGCAAAGCCTGGGGCTTCACTTAGCAGGTTAACCACCAGTGCGTGCATGTTGTCTTGAGACGTCTCCAGCCCCATGGTCAGAACAAGGCCCTGGGCTGTGTTTTCTCCAGCGATTTACTCCAACCTGGCTGCACCACGAGGTTTCTATGTTTCCATGACGTTGTCCCCATTCAGCCCCAGTGCCGCATTTTATTGCTGAAAAACCGCTTCTTCTGAGATTGCTTATAGTCTGACTTTTTCAGCTTACCGCAGCTCCATTACTGACCTGTTTCCACAATCGCACTGGGTCCGGTATCATAGTCCTGCCCATGGAGTGTGTAGCCCAGCCTTTGTGGGTGTGTCACTCTGACCTCAGTGACCCAACCCTTTCCCTCCCTGTTTTCCGGATGTTTCATTGCCATTTTGGAGCAGGATGCCAACGGACCAACTTCTAAAACCTCAGTGAAAATAAGCACTAGAGAACACAGCCCATGACCCCAGTCAAGGGGTGTTTTCTGCCATTGTGCTGAATGAGGCTTGCCCTCTCAATGACCACAGAAATGACAGAAAAGCCCCTCAATTGACACGGCACATATCAAAGGCCTCAATTCCTGAAATGTGATTAAGTGCGATCTCGAAGCTTTGGTCCATAGCCTTAGGATGTAACGCATTCACAGCTTCCATAAAGAGATCCTGTGCATTAAAATGGGGGCTGGTTTCAGTCTCTTTCCCACAACAAACCCATTAGTGTCTCCTCAGAAGTAACTCCCATTGTGGTGGATGAAGCTGAGATTCCCCCTCAATTGAAATGGCACACATTAAAGTCCAATTCCTTAAATGTGTTTAAGCAAGCAGTGAGGCTCTGATGAATTGCCTTAGAAAGAAAGTACTTCACAGCTTCGTTATCACTATCCTGTGGGTTAAAATGGGAGCTGGATTCCGTCTTTGTCTTTACTACTCTTTGTCCCACAATGAACCCATTAGTGTCTCCTCAGAAGTAATTCCCATTGTACTGAATGAGGCTTGCCTTTGAATGCCTCATTGCATTTCTGAATGCATCGAATGAATGCTTTTCTCATCCATCCTTTGATCAGTTAGAAGAGAGATAGAAAGGGAAAGAAAAATACTCCAGGAGAATGACTGGCTACGAAGGTGGTGCCCACGAGAGAGATTTGGATTCTGGGACCATGGGCTATACTTCCTGGAAGATGGACTGTTGGCAAGGGATGGGATGCACCTCACAAAGGCTAGGAAGAATGTGTTTGGCCAAAGCATGAAGAACTTTATCAGGAGGGCTTTAAACTGAATCCTACAGGGAAGGGAGACATAAAGTTGGGGGTAACAATGGATGAAGGCTCATGCACTGCAACAGAGAGAACAGCTCTTATAGCGCCCAATAATAGTCTTCACAAACATGTAGGAAGAAAGCCAGACCATGAAGCACATGGTCTTCAATGTCTATATACTAATGCCCAGGGTATGGGAAACAAACAGAACAAACTTGATCTCTTAATGCAGGAGGGAAATTATGACTTGATAGGTGTAACTGAGACTTGGTGGGATAAATCTCATGACCGGAATACAGCAATTGAAGGATATAACTTGTTCAAAAAGCGCGGGAGGAACAGAAAGGGAGGTGGGGTTGCACTATATGTTAAAAATACATATCTCTGCACAGAAATACAGGAAGATGAGCTTGGTAGCCCCATCGAGAGCATCTGGGTTAAAATAAACAGAGCAAAGAATAAAAGGAACATGGTGGTCAGAGTCTACTACCGGCCACCCAATCAAGGAGAAGACGAGGATGAAACTTTTGAAAAGCAAATAGCCAAAGTTTCAAGGAAGCATGATGTAGTAGTAATGGGGGACTTCAATTTCCCCGATATTTGTTGGGAGACAAATTCTGCAAAACATGGCCCCTCCAAGAAATTCCTGACTTGTGTTGCAGATAACTTCCTCCTACAGAAAGTAGAGGAAGGAACTAGAGGATCGGCTATCCTTGACTTAATCCTAACCAACAGAGATGACTTAGTGGATGAAGTAGCAGTTACAGGAACTCTGGGGGAAACTGACCATGTTATACTTGAGTTCTTGATTGTAAAGGAAGTGAAAGCCGAGTGTAGCCAAATGCGTACCCTGGATTTTAGGAAGCCAATATTAATAAACTCAGAACAATGATACGTAAGGTCCCATGGCAAGTGACTCTAATGAGAAAAGGAGTCCAAGATGGGTGGGAGCTTTTAAAAAAGGAAATTCTCAAGGCACAATTACAAACAATTCCAATAAGAAAAAAAGGCAGAATACAACAGAAGAAGCCAATGTGGCTTCACAAAAAGCTTAGAGATGACCTGATAACAAAAAAGGACACATATAGCAAGGGGAAGGAAGGCCAAGTAACAAAGGAAGAGTACAGGCAGGAAGCACAGAATTGCAAGGATGGCATCAGGAAGGCTAAAGCTGAGAACGAGCTGAGGTTAGTGAGGGATGCTAAAAGCAACAAAAAAGCTTTCTTCAGCTACGTGCATAGTAAAAGACAGAAGAAAGAAATGGTGGTTCCGATATTAAATAAGGATGGCAAAATGATAACAGATGATAAAGAAAAGGCAGAAGCGCTCAATTCCTACTTTGGCTCAGTCTTCTCCCAAAAGAGGCTCTATGACCCCCCTGGCAAAGGCAAAGTACAGGCTGAAGGGGCAGGATTGCAGCTTGAGATCGATAGGCAAATGGTCAAGGAATACCTAATGACTTTGAATGAGTTCAAATCTCCAGGGCCAGATGAACTGCATCCTAGAGTAATAAAGGAATTGGCAGAAGAACTCTCAGAACCACTGTCTGTTATCTTTGAGAAATCATGGAGGACGGGTGAAATGCCAGATGATTGGAGGAGGGCTAATGTTGTCCCTATCTTCAAAAAGGGCAAAAAGGAGGAACCTGGGAACTACAGACTAGTCAGTCTGACATCAATCCCTGAGAAAATTCTCTAGCAGATTATAAAGCAATGCATCTGTAAGCACCTTGAAAACAATGCAGTGATTACTCGAAGCCAACATGGATTTGTCAAGAACAAATCCTGCCAGACGAATCTGATCTCATTTTTTGATCAGGTAACCTCCCTTGTGGACTGTGGGAATGCTGTTGACATAATATACCTTGACTTCAGCAAAGCTTTCGACAAAGTGCCAGGTGTGTGCCATGTTTGTTTTCTTGCCTGAGAACAACATGGCCTACACCTGCAACAAGTGCAAGTTGATCACGCTACTGGAAGAAAAAGTAAGAGGACTGGAGCGGCGAGTGTTGACCCTCCAGGGAATAAGAGAACATGAAGAGTTCTTGGACAGAATGGTGGAACTACAGCAGCAAAGCGAAGAACAGAAGCCAGAAGAGCAACAGCAAGCTGAGGCAGAAGAGGAAACTGCTGAGGCAAGGAAAAATGAAGTAGAGGATACTCCTTGGAAAAGAATGACAGGAGCAGAAGAACAAGAAGACACTCAGCACCAGTGGAGGCAGTGGAACAATGGAACCGTTTCCAGGTACTTGAGAATGAGAATGGAGGACAGCCTGCGGAGGAAGAATTACAGGGGAACCTTCATGAGAGCAAGCAAGCGGCTGAAGGTCAGCCAAGCAGAGGCGATAAAACCAAGGCCTACAGCTACAAGAAGAGAAGAGTAGTAGTAGTGGGAGACTCCTTGCTGTGTGGGATCGAAACCCAAGTATGTCGCGAAGACCTGTGGACTCCCCGGTATGCTGTCTCCCGGGACTACAGATTAGAGACTTGACTGAAGGGTTGCCTGCACTCATAAAGCCCACTGACAGGTATCCCTTTCTTCTCATCATTGTGGGAACAAATGATACTGCCAAGCGGAGCTACGAAGAAATCACATCAGACTTTGAAGCTTTGGGAAGGAAACTCAAGAACTTTGGAGCCCAGATAGTTTTCTCATCCATCCTTCCAGCAGTTAGAAGAGGGATAGAAAGGGAAAGAAAAATACTCCAGGAGAATAACTGGCTACGAAGGTGGTGCCCACGAGAGAGATTTGGATTCTGGGACCACGGGCTATACTTCCTGGAAGATGGACTGTTGGCAAGGGATGGGATGCACCTCACAAAGGCTGGGAAGAATGTGTTTGGCCACAGCATGAAGAACTTTATGAGGAGGGCTTTAAACTGAATCCTACAGGGAAGGGAGACATAAAGTTGGGGGTAACAATGGATGAAGGCTCATGCACCGCAACGGGGAAAACAGCTCTTATAGCGCCCAATAATAGTCTTCACAAACATGTAGGAAGAAAGCCAGACCATGAAGCACGTGGTCTTCAATGTCTATATACTAATGCCCAGAGTATGGGAAACAAACAGAACGAACTTGAACTCTTAATACAGGAGGGAAATTATGACTTGATATGTAGAACTGAGACTTGGTGGGATGACTCTCATGACTGGAATACAGCAATTGAAGGATATAACTTGTTCAAAAAGAACAGGGGGAACAGAAAGGGAGGTGGGGTTGCACTATATGTTAAAAATACATATCTCTGCACAGAAATACAGGAGGATGAGCTTGGTAGCCCCATCGAGGGCAACTGGGTTAAAATAAATGCAGCAAAGATTAAAAGGAACATGGTGGTTGGGGTCTACTACCGGCCACCCAATCAAGGAGAAGACGAGGATGAAACTTTTGAAAAGCAAATAGCCAAGGTTTCAAGGAAGCATGATGTAGTAGTAATAGGGGACTTCAATTTCCCTGATATTTGTTGGGAGACAAATTCTGCAAAACATGGCCCCTCCAGGAAATTCCTGACTGGTGTGGTGGATAACTTCCTCCTACGTAGGGATGTATGAAAGTCACTTACCTTTTCGCGGATTGTGTTTGTGAGGGGGGGGTGCTCCGTCCCTCCCCCTGGAATCCTCGATGGGAGGGAGGCGATCCGGTCCCCCCCCCCCCGAATCCTGCTCAGCCGGCTCTGCTTCACGGCAGCTCTGTGGAGCAGCTGGCCAGCCAGGGCCGTCCACAGCTGGATTTCCGGCCGCGGACTGGCTGGTGCGGACGCAAATGGTGGCCTAAAGAATCCGGCCTCACTGGAATCCGTGGCGGAATTCTCTGCCATCCCTAACAGAAAGTAGAGGTAGGAACTAGAGGATCAGCTATCCTTGACTTGATCCTAACCAACAGAGGTGACTTAGTGGGTAAAGTAGCAGTTACAGGAACTCTGGGGGAAAGCGACCATGTTATACTTGAGTTCATGGTTCTAAAGGAAGTAAAAGCCAAGTGTAGCCAAACCCGTACCCTGGATTTTAGGAAAGCTGATCTTAATAAACTCAGAACAATGATACGTAAGGTCCCATGGCAAGCGACTCTAACAAGAAAAGGAGTCCAAGATGCGTGGGAGCTTTTAAAAAAGGAAATTCTCAAGGCACAATTACAAACAATTCCAATAAGAAAAAAAGGAGGAAGACAACAGAAGAAGCTAATGTAGCTTCACAAAAAGCTAAGAGATGACCTGAAAACAAAAAAGTACCCATATAGGAAGTGGAAAGAAGACCAAGCAACAAAGGAAAAGTACAGGCAGGTAGCACAGAATTGCAGGGATGGCATCAGTAAGGCTAAAGCTGAGAACGAGTTGAGGTTAGCGAGGGATGCTAAAAGCAACAAAAAAGCTTTCTTCCACTACGTGCATAGTAAAAGACAGAGGAAAGAAATGGTGGTTCAGATATTAAATAAGGATGGCAAAACAATAAGAGATGACAAAGAAAAGGCAGAAGCGCTCAATTCCTACTTTGGCTCAGTCTTCTCCCAAAAGAGGCTCTATGACCCCCCTGGCAAAGGCAAAGTACAGGCTGAAGGGGCAGGATTGCAGCTTGAGATCGATAGGCATATGGTCAAGGAATACCTAATGACTTTGAATGAGTTCAAATCTCCAGGGCCATATGAACTGCACCCTAGAGTAATCAAGGAACTGGCAGAAGAACTCTCAGAACCACTGTCTATTATCTTTGAGAAATCATGGAGGATGGGTGAAGTGCCAAATGACTGGAGGAGGGCTAATGTTGTTCCTATCTCCAAAAAGGGTAAAAAGGAGGAACCTGGGAACTACAGGCCAGTCAGTCTGACATCAATTCCTGGGAAAATTCAGGAGCAGATTATAAAGCAATGCATCTGTAAGCACCTTGAAAACAATGCAGTGATTACTCGAAGCCAACATGGATTTGTCAAGAACAAATCCTGCCAGACGAATCTGATCTCATTTTTTGATCAGGTAACCTCCCTTGTGGACTGTGGGAATGCTGTTGACATAATATACCTTGACTTCAGCAAAGCTTTCGACAAAGTGCCCCATGATCTCCTGATGAGCAAACTAGCTCAAAGTGGGCTAGATGAAAGAACGATCCAGTGGATCCACAGTTGGCTACAGAATCGCACTCAAACAGTGCTTATCAATGGGATCTTCTCAAACTGGGGAGAGGTAAAGAGCAGAGTATCACAGAGCTCAGTCCTGGGCCCAGTGCTCTTCAACATTTTTATTAATGACTTGGAGGAGGAGGTGCAAGGAATGATGATCAAATTTGCAAATGAAACAAAATTGGGCAGGATAGCTAATACTTTGGAAGACAGAAACAAAATTCAAATGATCTGGATAGACTGGAGCGCTGGGTAGAAAACAACAGAATGACATGTAATAGGGATAAATGCCAAGTTCTGCACCTAGGAAAAAGAAACCAAATGCACAGATACAAGATGGGGGATACGTGGCTCAACCACACTACAAGTGAGAAGGATCTTGGAATTGTTGTCGATCACAAGCTGAATATGAGCCAACAATGTGATGTGGCTGCAAAAAAGGCAAATGCTCTTTTGGGCTGCATTAATAGAAGCATAGCTTCCAAATCCTTGGAAGTAGTAGTCCCCCTGTAGTCAGCACTGGTTAGGCCTCATCTGGAATACTGTGCCCAGTTCTGGGCACCACACTTTAAGAAGGATGCAGACAAGCTGGAGAGGGTTCAGAGGAGGGGAACAAAGATGATCAGGGGACTGGAAACAAGCCCTATGAGGAGAAATTGAAAGAACTGGGCATGTTTAGCCTTGAGAAGAGAACACTGAGGGGAGATATGATAGCGCTCTTCAAGTACTTGAAAGGCTGTCACAGAGAGGAAGGCCAGGATCCCTTCTCAATCATCCCAGAGTGCAGGACACAGAATAATGGGCTCAAGTCACAGGAAGCCAGATTCTGGCCTGGCTGAACATCAGGAAAAAATCCCTGACTGCTAGAGCAATACGACAATGGAACCAATGACCTAGGGCTCTCCCACACTGGAAGCATTCAAGATGAGGCTGGACAGCCATCTGTCAGGGATGCTCTGACTTGGATTCCTGCACTGAGCAGGGGGTTGGACTTGATCATTTTGTAGGCCTCTTCCAAGCATACTATTCTATGATTCTATGTCTACATCAGAACTTATAGAGATTCCCCCGCAATTTAAATGGCACACTTTTAAGCCCAGTTCCTTAAATGCGATTAAGCACGATCTCGAGGCTTTGGTCCATTGCCTTAGGACATAACTCCTTCACAGCTTCTGTATATTAAAATGGCATTAAAATTTGCATTTTAAATGGGGGCTGGTTTTGCTCTCCTTCCCACAACAAACCCAATACTGTCTTGTCAGAAGTAACTCCCATTGTGGTCAATGAGGTTACTAACAGGGGCTAGTTTCCCTCTTTGTGTTCTCCCCCACCCCTTCTCCAGCACAAGCATATGTGTGTCTACTTGGAAGTAACTCCCATTGTGCTCAGTGAGGCTTGCTCCTGAAATGCAGGGGCATCTGGACTTTCAGGGGAAAGCAGAAAGCAGGGGAGAGGGGGAAAGCTTCTCTTCACAGCAAAGTTGATTCCTTTAAAAAAAATCCCATCCTCCTCCATTAGCTTCTCCTTCCGTTGTCCTGGAAACGCAGCCGAGGGGGCAGGAACACGGATGAGGTAATCAGACCCAACCCAGACTCCACTCCGACTCTACCCAGCCATCAAGAAAACAATTTGATTAGAGCCCCAGGCTACAGCAATGATAAGCTGGGACTTTAAGCACTGTGGAAACTGGAAATGGAGAAGCTGCGATTGGAGAAACATTGCAACAAAGTTGCAAAGAAAGTGAAGCCGATAGCATGGAAACACTCCCCTGCTTAATTGGAGTGAGTGATCTCAGCTGCATTCCTGTGGAAACTCTCATCGCTCTTTAGGGCCCTGAGAAAACTATTCTAGCCAGCCAGTGATTGGCTAACAAGGATCACCTTAGAGTTGCTAGGGGCTTGAGCATATAACCAGGGGGCTTACAGCTGCCCATTGACTTCGTCTTCATTTTGCCTTTGCTTTGGACTCCAAGTATTTCTGTCTGGGCCCAGTCCTATTTGAAGACCCATGCTAAGGTACGTATAGACAGGTTTAGGTTGCTTTATTATTTTTTCTTGAAGTATTGCCCCTTTTTGTCCCTGCTTGCACCGCTGGGTGTTAGGACACCACCCCACTTCCACCCTCCACAGCCATGCATTGTTTGGCCATTTCCTCCCTGGTCCCTTTGTGTTTTTAAAACCTACGCAGGGAAATAGAAGTTGAAAGTGGTATTCAACAGCCTATAAAGATCCATTCACATTGCACCACAGTGCAGCATGTTTCACAGGCATTTGCTCAGTAAACACGTAATGTGGAAAGGGAAGACATAGATGCAGTTGTCTCCCTACACACTTTTATCGCAATCCAGCAAAGATAATCCACAAACACAAGCAGGTGTTCGTGTGCATCACTGATGCAGATAGAGTTGTGCACCCACATTCATATCAGTGTGTTTATCTGGCACCACTGAAATGTGGAAATGATGTGTCTTTTGATACAGATGGAGATGTGTACTCCAAAATCCAGGGCCACTAGTTGTGTGAAAGTGAAGCTGGAGTAGGTTCTTCACGTGCTTACTGTAACAAACACCATTCGAACACTGGCGCATCTACAATTCATAAATTGTGACTCAGCTGTAGCATGGATAATGTTGTGAGCATTACCAAATATACCTAAGCCCTTTGCAAACCTTGCTTCCATGCATTTAAGATCAGGTGCAATAACATTTTTAATGTTCACTTTTCATTAGGTCCCAGTTGTGTATTGGTTTGTTTTAATTGTATAATTATAACAAAATAAAAGAAAGAGGAAAAATATGTATACATAAATAGATTTGGATATATCCGTATCAACGAATACATATGAAGTGCATATATCTATGAAAATTGAAGATTTTTAACATAAAGGAATACAAACATTACACACATTAGCACACGGGTCCCTAACGTTTTGAACCTGTGGGCACATTTGGAAAATTCGAAACTGCTGTGGGCACCACAACAAATGGCGTCCACAGTGGATGCGGCTAGTCACATAATGGCTACCATGGAGGTCTAGCAAGTCAAAAGAGAGCTACAGAGGTACAGGGGGCGGGGGAGACAGAGAAAGAGCGGAAAGGGAGAGAAAGAAGTCTGCCCTAACATTTTCCATTGTTAGGTTGGAAATGGAAGGGAGCTGGGAGGAAGAGGAAGTGAGAGGACAGAGCCAGAGTTGCTGGAATGTGGCCTGATGGATTAATTTCCAGTTTTGCTACGCTCCTGAAATAAAGAAGCTTCAAGCCCTTATCGCTGGTAGTTTGCAATTCCTACAACCCCCCCCCCCACCGCCATATTTGCATGGCCCACCATAGCACTGAGGCTGGCTACAGGCTTGTGTGGTGGTATATGGAGGGGTGGAGGTGGGGAAGTGGTTTGGAGGGGTTAGTGGAAATGATGCCTGGTATGGAATGGGACTTTAGAATATGTTGGCAGGCTGGCTTCCATTATCTCTTCTTGAGGTCTGAGGTGAAGCTGGGCAACTTGTGGATGATGTGAGTAGTCCATCAGCCCTGTTTGGGAAGTTGATGGGACTGGGTGTGGATTGGGATGTGGAGGTCAGGGTTCAGAATTCTGATGGTGGATTTTATATGAAAGGTTATTTTGTTAAATAATAGGAACAACTCCGTATGCTTCCAGACCCTAGGGGGGGATAGAGAATGTCCTGTAGTTTGATCAGGACAGTTCCTATTTCCTGATCCCTTGTCTTCCTCTTCCTTTTTCTTCCTTTGCCTCTCCATCAAGTGTCATGCAGTCTCGTGCCTTTGCTCGCTTACCCTCACACACTCAGCATTAGGGGGTGCTTGTAGTTAAACCATGTTAGCCTTCTCTGAAGATGTCTATAAAAGCACTAATAAAAGTAAGTTGATTGGAATGTTTTAAAAAACTGGGTCTAGTCTGCACTTATTGCCTCAGATACTAAATGTTGTGTTGCCACGCATTCCCTATATAAGGCAACTCTGCTGTAAGTCACACCAGACTTTTCAACATATTTAAGCCAAAGCCAAATTTCAATTATAATGCATCTTAGTTATCTCCAACATAGGCCCCTCACAATATGAGGCCCTAAGCCATGGCTTACTTGGCTTGTTCCTAAATCTGGCACTGATTCCAAGATAAGTAATAATATCTGGCACCATCAAAATTGCCGATCTTCTAATACGCTATGAGTTATAATTTTTCCAATCGGAATTAGTTCGGATTTTGATCAATTAATTGCACATAACCAGACAAATGATCAAACATATTAATCAGCTGTAGCAATGCTGGCACAGATGACAATGAACAATAAAATAAATAAACATTTTATATAAACAAACAGTATAAACAAATAAACTATAAAAGATCTTCAGTGTAAATATTTTAAACTCTTAACAGTCATGCACAAAGCCATGAATATTTCTATACTGTCTAATGGCACAAGACAGAGGATCTAGACATAAGTCAAGTATCAAAGGAGAAAGTGGACATCCCTGTCTGGTTCCTCTGTCGAGTGGAAGAAAAGCTGAAAAAGACCAAAAGAAAAAAGAGTCCAGCTCTTGGAAATGAATATAAAGTTCTGACCCACTTCGCATATTCTAAAGGAAAGCCAGATTTAATCAGAGTAGTGAAAATAAATTGCAAATGCCTTTTCAGCATCCAAATAAACAATGGTGGCCTGTTCCATTCTATCAATGTTTAAAGCTATCAAGTCGATGACTAAGATTATCAGCCCCCTATGTTTGAGAAAATCCCACCTGATCTGCTCGAACCAACGTTGTAATAACTTCTTGAAGTCTATCAGCCAAAACAGCAGTTAATATTTTTATATCTATGTCAATTAACGAGAAAATGATCACAAATTAGGTCCTGGTAGTTTTATTGGTGTTTTTAACTGTTTCAAACTGTTTTAAATTTGTGTATGTTAAAGGTTTTATATTATATTTTATCATGCTGTGAATCGTCCAGAGAGCTTTGGCTGTTGGGTGGTATAGAAATGTAATAAATGAATGAACAAGGGAAGGAAGGAAGGAATAAATGCAGAAGGGAGTCTATGCGCACACAGCTGTACATGCACAGGCTATAACATGATCAGGAACCCTTCATGGTCAGGGTCCTAACTGCCTTGATAGTCTGTACATGCACAGGATTCCCTTTGCAGATGCTGCACTGAATGTGTGGAGATCAAAGGAATAGTACCAGCAGGGCTAGTTGTCTGAATGCGTGAGGCAACGCCCAAAGGGGACTATGGCCTACCACTGTTTATAGTTAAGCAAAAACATTTCAGGGGAAGAACTCAAATTAGCAGTGTTCACAGAAGATTGCCATCCGGTCAGTCAGTAATTTATGGATACTACCAGTGGCCTAACTTCTCATCTTTGATTCCTATCTTATTTGGTATGATAGAATCAATTCTTATTAGCCCGTCTCATTGAAGTTTGATGCACTGGTGCAGCTTCACTGATTAAACACCATTGCCTGGAGCCTTAGTAAGGACATAAGGACTATGAATTGAATGAGAAACACATAATAATCACAATCATAATCATAATAATTTAAAAACCCTGTTCATGTAGAGAATATTCTAACCGTGTATTACTGGATGTTTTGGGTTAAATCATGTTTGTGTGATTTATGTTATCAACCATATTCTGCAAACATGCAATCAAACCTTAACTTGTTGTCTAATGTAACAGGCGAATAAACTTGGTGATTATTATTCTTACTTCATATTTTCAAAGCAGAGCAACCCAATCTATGAGCTCACTTCTACGATGTACTTGGGGTGGTTTGAAATCTCAATTGGTCTCCACCCACAGCAGTAATCCATCAATTAGTTCTTTAATAAGATCAGGGATTGTGCTTGCCGCATGTTTCCCACAGAGCAAGGTGCTGATGGTCCATCCTGGAAAACAACATGTTAAAAATCTGGCCCACAGAACACCATGTGACCCAGGATGTCTCACGGAACCTCCAACAAAACTTCAAGTAGCCTTTCTGTCTTGACCCTGCATTTTAAGATAAAGGGTTTAGCACTGAAATGGGATGGGGGCATAGCTCAGTGGTAGGGCACATGCGTTGCATGCGGAAGGTCCCAGGTTCGATCCCTGGCATCCCCAGGTGGGTTTGGGAAAGACTCTTGCCTGGGACCCCAAAGTGCAATTGCTGCACCTTGGAGAGCTCCTTTAGAGTTCTGACAGGTTCTGACTGAAACCTGGAGTGGATTCACCGTCCCAGTGACATTGGAGCCACCAGCTTGCACTGCAGTGTAGACAATATTGAGTCAGATGGAGCAGTGGGCCTGATTGCTTAGAAGGCCACTTCATGTGTCCACAGCAATCATTTTCTCTCTTCAGGGGAATCATCGCTTGGTGAAAGGCGCTGGGAATTTCGAACACAATTGTCAGCGTTTTCACCAGACTACAGTTCTCAGGATTCTTTGAGGGAAGCCATGACTCATACGCTGGCATAAAATGGGTGCACGTTTGCACAGTAGATGTATCTGAAGGACAACTTTTTCCCATTATGCCACAGGAACTAAAAACTAGAGCTGCCCTGTTTGGTTCTGTCGATCCAGCTCTTTCCTACCTTCATCTCTGCCTTCAACATATAGCATCACCTTTTCCAGGGCAGCTCACTCTTTCACGTTACCTTCCATTTCCAAGGCATTGTGGAGGCTGCCGTGAAGCTTATGTTTCTCCCACAGCTGACCTGGATTCACACCCACAGCTCATCCACCCTTTGTGCTTCCCTTCCCACTTGATTCTGACCCACACCCCAAGCCACCAACACCTTCCTCCTTCCTTTACACAACTGTGGCCTGATGGCAGCAGCAGCAGCCGTATTTCCAGTCAATTGAGCATTGGAACCAAAGGCCCGCCCTACAGGGCACATCCAACCACACCTAGGTAGAACTCTCTACTGTAGCGTTTAGCACTTCAAACAGGGAGTTACAGGCAAAGCTCTACAGTGTGGTCAACCAGGGTATAATTGTTCCCACACCAACAAAATAACCTGTGCCCTTGGCTCAAAGAGGATTGTCGTAACCTTGAAATTGTATGAATAGAGCTATAATTAAGCTTCCCATGCAACAGAATGAAGGCGTAGAATTCTGGATGGCACCACTTCACTACAGGTGAGCAGGGAGTGTTTCATACTTTTGAATTCTCCCCTACCGAGCAGCTTCCTGCATGTAGTAGACTAGTGCATCAGGGAGAGAGAGCATTAACTTAATTTTTCTCCCTGCTGAGCTACAGGCAGGGCCAGAAAAATTGGAACAAGGATAACTGTTTTGGCAGTTGGCCTCTGCACACCACCACACTGAAGTTGAAAGGAAACATGCCCAGATGGGATCGAAGTCAGGACTGTAATTCAAGGGGTTTGACAAAAGTGGGGAACTAATCATTCAGGCAGGACAGCCAGTGGCATCCCCCCCCCCCCATCGTTGGTGGCTCATAAGTAATGGAACAAACCAACATTTCAAACTTAAGAATCGCCTTTAATACTTGGATGAAAATCCTTTGCAGTCAATGACTGCCTGAAGTCTGGAACTCATGCACATGACCAAATGCTGACTTTCCTCCCTCGAGATGCTTTGCCAGGCCTTTACTGCAGCTGCCTTCAGCTACTGCTTGTTTGTGGGTCTTTCTGCCTTCAGTTGTGCCTTCAGTAAGTGAAAAGCATGCTCTATTGGATGGAGATCAGGTGACTGACTTGGCCATTGAAGAACATCCCACTTCTTTGCCTGGAGAAACTCTTCGGTAGCTTTGGCTATATGTTTTGGGTCATTATCCATCGGCAATATGAAGCGGCGTCCTATCAGTTTGGCAGCATTCAGCTGAATCTGAGCAGAAAGTATAGCCCTATACACTTCAGAACTCATCCTGCTGCTTTTATCAGCAGTCAGGTCATCAATAAATATCAGTGACCCGGTTCCATTGGCAGCTATACATGCCCATGCCATAACACTGCCTGCACCATGTTTGACAGATGATGTGGTATGCTTTGGATCATGAGCTGTTACTTTCCTTCTCCATACTTTTCTCTTCCTATCATTCTGGTACAAGTTAATCTTGGTTTCACCATTCCAAAGAATCTTATTCCAGAACTGGGTAGGTTTTAGGTATTTGCTGGCAAAGGCTAATCTGGCCTTTCGGTTCTTGAGCGTTACCAGTGGTTTGCACCTTGTTGTGAAACCTCTGTATTTACATTCATAAAGCCATCTCTTGACTGTAGATGTTGACAATGACATGCCTACCTCCACAAGAGCATTCTTGACCTGGCTAGATGTTGTGAAAAGGTTCCTCTTCACCATGAGCAGCATTCTGCGGTCATCCACTTTAGTTGTCTTCCGTGGTCTTCCAGGCCTGTTGCTGTTGCTGAGCTTGGCAGTTACTTCCAAACTGTTGTGTTCGCCACTCCCACTGTTTTTGCTATCTCTCTGATGGGTTTGTGTTGTTTCCTCAGCCTAATGATGGGCTCCTTCTAGGGATGTACTAAAGTCACTTACCTGTTCGCGGATTATGCTGATGCTGGGGGGGAGGCGCTCCGTCCCTCCCCCCACGAATCCTGGCCGGCCGGCTCTGCTCTGCAGTAATTCAGAGGAGCCGCCGGCTGGCTCCGCCAGCGGCCGGACATCCAGCCGCTGGCTAGCAGGGATGCAAATGGGAGCGGCTGTAGCCACCGCCGTTTGCATCCCTGCAGTCAGCCGTGATAGGCTACGTAAATGTTTACGTAGCCTATCACGGCTGATTTAAAACAAAAACATGCGCGTACGCAAATGGCGGCGCCCATGGGCGCCGCCATTTGCGTACATGCGTGTTTTTGTTTTTGTAATCAGCCGTGATAGGCTACGTAAACATTTACGTAGCCTATCACGGTGTTTTTTAAAATTTAGCCATGATAGGCTACGTAAATGTTTACATAGTCTATCACTTTTTTTGTTTTTTTTTTGTTTTTTTAAAACTTTGAAATGGCGGCGGCAGCAGCCGGTCAGAAGACCAGCCGCCACCGCTGCCCCGCCACCGGAGCCGCCGCCGCCAGGAAGATCCGCCCCAGGTAAGTCCCGTCCTGGGGAGGGGCGCGGGGGGGTGGCGGGCCGTTCCGCCACCGATTTCGGGGGGCCGAATGCGCTGGCATTCGGCCTCCCCGAGATCTGTGGCAGAACTTTCGTACATCCCTAGCTCCTTCACTCACATGGACACCTCTGTGGACCTCATGTTGGGGGTTCCAGTGAACAGCTACCAAATGCAAATGCAACACTCAGAACCACCTCCAGGCCTTTTATCTGCTTGATTGGTCATGGGGTACCCAGGAAACAGGCCACACTTGGCCATGCAGCTGCTTGTCAGCCATTTGTTCCTTTACTTATGAGCCACCAATGATGGGGGGGGGTATGCCACTGGCTGTCCTTCCTGAATGGTTAATGCCCCACTTTTGTCAAACCCCTTGAATTACAGCTGAAAGTCCTGACTTCACTCCCATCTGGGTGTGTTTCCTTTCAACTTCAATGTGGTGGGGTATCAGATAGAATTGCCAGCTCTTATTTGTTTTATACATTTATATACTGCCCTTCAGGTGAGATGTTCCCATGGTGGCTTCCATCAAAATAAAAGAACTATAGAATCAATATAAAATCAAACATCAGAAAAGAAGAAATGAGCAGCAATTAAAACAGCAGATTCTAAATTAACATTAACACTTTAATAGCTTCAGATAATGTAAAGATCTTCTCCCAGTGATGAAAAGATAACGAAGTGGATGCCAGGCCAGCTTCAGGGAGGCAAATCCATAAACGTGGTGACACTACTGAAAAGGCTGTTCTGAATTGTCTCCCACTCACCTCAGATGGCGGGAGGAAGAGAGCTTCCACTGATGTCCACAGTACACAGGCTAGGATATGGAACAGACATTTTTCTGGCACCTAGGTCCCAAGCCACGTAGGACAAATGACCCCCATTTTAGGATCAACTGAAAAAGGGGTTGCATCCTATAAAGGTCCCATTACTTTCAATTGAGATCTTCCCTGTCTTCTGCTGCTTATAATATTTGGCATTCACCATCCACATGTCATGACATTTTCAGGACTTGTACTACTCCCTCAGAGCATTATACATGCCGAATATCAGGGGAACTGGACAAAAGGAATGTGAAATAAGAAAAGATGCAACCACATTGTTTTTCACATTTAATTTTGGTTTTATATTAATTTTACATGAAGATGCATTATTAATTTTTAAAATGAATTTTTGTTTTACATTCATTTTACATTAGACTTGCCACTGATTTGTAGCCATTTTGCATAACTGAAGACCATACATACAAAAAATGTTTCACTTCATATCCTCCCACAACTTGTTATCTTACTTGGTCTCTGTCAGACACGCCATCAATTGAGTGGCCCATTTAAACAACACTCAGAACATATTACATTGAATTTTCCTTCAAGGATTGTTGAAACGGCTTCATCCAACCGTACCAAAAGAGTATATTTTTCGTAATGGCTAGTAATGCCCTACCCCCACGTCCGGCTTGCCTGGCCGTGGGGGGGCGGTCGTTGTGGGCAGGCGGGGTGAAGAGGACGGGCGTGGACTGCCATTGGGCAGTCCTTCCTGCCATTTGGGAGGAGGACGGGCCGGAGGGGCCTTTGTCTCTGTCCCGTGCCCCTCTCCTCACAGTCTTTTCTGCGGGGGGGAGTCTGACAAGCAATAGGCTTGTCACTCCCTGTGGTGGTTAGGACGGGCCAAGGATAACAAGCTTAGGGATGGTGAGCATTCAGAGGCACCTTACGGTGACAGGTGGTGCCCAAGGCCTCCCGCACCGGTTATGCGGCTCGGCATGGGGGATAAGGGTTGCCTGGGAGACCGACTCACCTCTCTCACCCAGGAGCTGTGCGGCCCCGGGAGGGGATGACATGGGAAGGTCTATCTCCCCATGAGGGGCAGACCAGAGGGGTGGCGATGCAGGCATGCCCACCTCAGGCTGAGAATGTTATTGCCCAAAAGGTGCCAGCTAGCCGCTGACACAGGCAGGGCCCGTCCTATGTATCCCCTTTGCAGTTATTACAGTAAATGTGGCCCAATTTCGATCCAAGCTTTGTTGTCCAACTCTTCTTTGCACCGTCTCCACTCGCAATAGTCTGTCAGGCAGTTTGCTAGTCATGGAATGTGATTACCTCGGTTCCTTGGCAATTAAGAACCCAAGGATGTTGTCTTAACTGTGTTAAAAATATTGCCTTCCCTTATCTATGTTAGGACAACTTCATGTTATGTTAAATATGTATCATGCAGCTCCCTATGTGTTCCTTGTTTACTCAAAAGTAAGTGTGGGCACCCTGGTGGGGCAGATTAAATTATTCTCTTCAGGAAGATGGATCTGAACCAGAGCTAAAGATGTTGGAGAAATCTGCAATGGATTCAGATGAGTTCAGATTTTTATGAATCTAACCTGCAGATTCTGCAGTGGATCAACTTTTTCTGAGCCGTGCAGACTTGAGGGCTTTTTACTTCTTGCAGGGATTCATGCAAATTCACACTTGCGCTAATGTGCAAGTACACATTAGTGCAAGTGGGACGAAATTCTTGTACATCCCTAAAAAAAATCTGATTCTGCTAATGAGTGGATGACCAAACGAAAGGCGCCTAACAATCTGTGAAACAGACTGAACGGATTTAACAAAATCTGTACACCCACAGAGTGCAGCTTCATGCTCTATCCACTATGCTTTGCATACATGTTCTTGTACTTTAGAACCAGTTAAACCATTGTCAGGACATGTGTATTCTTCATTAAAAATAAAGCTGTTCACCCTGAAAACCAAAATTGTACAATCTGTATAAATATTGCAAATTGAGAAAATGTGCATATTCTCACTTATTTCGTAAAACGTATTCTGCAGGTTACCCTCACCCCCCATTGTGCAAGGAGATATGCAGAGAGTTGAATCCTTACTCCCAACCACTGGAGACCTTATTCAGACACCTCTCTGGTTTCTACATTTTAGTAGGCATTGCCCATATGTTTCTTATCCATAAGCACTAGAAATATGTTTTTTTAATAAAACAAAACAAAATAAAACAAAAGTTGACATTCCCAGTTCTGTGCGTAAGATTGCATTCTGTCCTTCCATAGAATTATGGCACACATTCAACCCTGACTGTTATTAGAAGAAAAGGTAGACAATATGACTCTGGAAATCCAGCTATAAAGATTTTTGTGTTAATCGAGCTTTTATTGATTAACACTATCATCTTTTCACTAATAGCACAGTTTTCTGATTCCAAACACTACCTGTTAAAGCAAGGCAGGTACCATGGGACACATCCTTTCTTCTCACACAGAAATACTTTAATTGCCACTGCATTCTCTCTCTCTCTCTCTCTCTCTCTCACACACACACACAGTTTTTTTTCTTTCTGCCACACCCAATCTGATTCCAGATACTACTCAACCCAGCCATCTAATTCCTACACTCCTTGCTAGCTTTTTTCAAAGAAACACACACCCTTACCTGTAAAGGCTTCCTGTAAGAGGAAGAGAAGTTGTCTGGAGACGTCAACTGTTCTGGCCGACATTTTCCCTAAGTCCACGTGCAGATGCTTCTAATAAGGGAAGAGATGAATGGTGCCTTAATACGCTCCAATTCACCTCCTTATACCAGGGTGGGCCCTTAGCTCACTGGTAGAGCACATGTTTTTCCAGCAGAAGGTCCCAGGTTCAATCCCCAGCATCTCCATTTTTAAAAAATCAAGTAGCAGGTGAGGGGAAAAAGATCTTTTTTGATAGAAATCCTGGAGAGTCATTGCTAGTCAGAGTAGGCAATACCAGGCTAGATTGTCTTAGAAGGCACCTTCCTTACTAGAAGCCACAAAACAATAGGGTGGTGAATCCACTCCAGGTTTCAGCCAGAACCAGTCAGAACTCTAAAAGAGCTATGCAAGGTGCAATGCACCTGGGATAGCTCCTTTAAAGTTCTGACCGAAATCCAGAGCAGATTCACTGCCCCACTGACATTGGAGCCACCAGCCTCCCCTGCCCACACATCATCTGCCTTGGAACTCAGAGAACGAATTTCTAGTGAAGGCACTGAGATTTGTAATTATGTGGTTGGGTCTGTGAATTTGACCAGATTGTAATGCTCAGCTGACTTGCAAACTGAGGGCCATTTTCTTCAGACTTTCTTCTTCAGCTCGGAACGTTACATGAGATTCTGTACATGCAAGATCAGCCTGCGGCAGACCAGCTACTCTGTAGAGACATGCACAGAAGTTCATTCATGTTCACCTCTTATTTTCAATTACACTCTTGCTGATTGCTTTGAAACGACGCACACTTCAAAAAAGGAGTTTTTATTTAAATTTTTTTATCATGCACAACATTGTAAAAGAAAACAACACCTGTTGCACGTACTCCAAACCAACAATGAGGTGCACATTTGCGATGTTGTAAAACTGCAGTGACATGCTGTGTGAACAATAAAAGTAATCCCATTTATCCACATGATGATGTAAGGCAGCAATCTGACAAGGAATGACTGACCCCACCCCACAGCAGGGAACTGCCCTCAGAGGGTAGAGTGGTACAGTCTAGAATTTGACGACCTCATCCTATGTAATATATATAGGCTCTTTTAAGTGTTTTAAATAAGTACAATTTATTGATGGGAATTAATTTCTACAGCTGCAGCAGAATTATTTCTAAGATCACATACAATAATAATATAAAAACTGGAGAAAAAGGCCCTACACCAGAGTAAGTACTACGCCTTCATCCTATGAAGGATTTTATATAAATCCTTCATAGGATTTCCATAAAGGCCCAGGAGGAAGAATGCTAAATGCTTATTTACCCATCAGGCATGAGAGTCCCAAGAGAAGTTGCACAATCTCTCCAAGAAGTCTGTTTGCAACTCTTCACCACCCTGATGCAGGCCAAAGACAAACCATCATCATTCATTCAAATAGCCGAGAATACACAGGCACACAGTGTCTTTACATACACTGTGGATATTTACATACAATGTGGACATTGGACATTTCTTGGTTATGCACACGAATACTGCAGCATTATTTTGAGATGCAGAAAGCACAGACATCTATCTGGTAAATAGACCTCAAGAAAAGACACAGCAAGATTTTGAAGCACAGTCACCGCCTTTAAGGCCCTCAAGGGTATAAAAACAAAAGACCCAAGATTCAGTTCTGACCAATATTTAAAAGTTTTTCAAAGCTTTTGAATGTTTTGCGCAAGCGGCCCGCGTCTCAATGGCATGGGTTAAGCTTGAAGGCTGCCTAGTCCAAACTGGGAGACCTTGTCAGGATGCCTCCCAACAACAACCTACCTCCCCCTGTGCAGATAATGAGTGTATACAGATGTCCATGGATTATAGACCCAGTGGTAAGTCACTGCAACGTGCTTAGCTATATAAGAATACATTAGCGTAACACTTATTATTAGAGAGCTACCAGACCAACTCTGCTCATTCTTTTAAAAAACTGAAGCTTGAGCAGTGTAGACAGGCAGAACATTTTGGATATTCAAAAAGTTCAAAGCTCAAGCTTTAATAGCAAAACAGTATGTTTATTTGCTCCGCACCAGTCTCCTATTGCTCTATGGTTCAGTGCGTGTCTATTTGCTCTGTGACAAACAGTGCCTGATCTGATATCATGTGTTTTTGACCTCCTTTACCTGCATCTTCCTGCTTTCCTTTTTCTGTTTGGTTTGGTTTTGATTCATTTTGCTTCACAGGCAGGCTTCATGGGGCGCTGCTAGGCCTCGGGCCAGTTGCTAGGGGCAACAGCCATGCTTCCTCCCCTCAGATTGTATTCTTTCTAGCTGGACAAATCAGAGAGTGAGGAAGGAGGGGCTGCTGGTGCTCTGCCCATGATGTCCTGTATGTGTGGGGGATGTGTGCGTCTGTGTGTGTGTGTGGGTGGGAAGGGGTAGTGGGTGGGGTGACATGGCAGGAATAGGTGGGGTGCAAGACCAGCACATATTGGATGGCTCTAGCTCAGGGAAGGTGAGAGAAAGACAGTGTTTTTTATTCCCTTTCTTCTCCCCTGGTCTCATCTTTTGTTTTACAGACCCAGGTGAAGGTGGAGATGGGGCTTCTTGGGTGGGGGCTTGGAACACCCTCTTCCCCTGCAACAGAGGAGGGGTGGGTCAGTCTATGCCTTCATGTAATGGGAGGTGGTGATTATGGGATGGAGGGAGGCTAGTTGTGTGGGTGAATGAGAGGGAGGGAGACGGGTTGGAAGACCCCGTTTGCTATGGTGGGGGGAGGCTTGCTTTAATGTAGTGGGAATAATACGTAAAAGCCCTTTTATGGCTGCAAATTACATAGATGTAAGTGCTTTACACTGGGGCCGCAGTGGCTTAGTGGTTAAGACGCTGAACTGCAGACCGGAAGGTCGGCAGGACAGCAGTTCGAGACCCGAGTGCTGCGTGACGGAGTGAGCTCCCGTCTTCAGTCCCAGCTCCTGCCAACCTAGCAGTTCGAAAGCAAGAAACTGCAAGTAGATAAATAGGCACCGCTTCGGCACAAAGTTCAGTCATGCCAGCCACATGACCACGGAAGCGTCTTTGGACAGCGCTGGCTCTTCGGCTTAGAAACGGGGATGAGCACCGCACCCTAGAGTCGGACACGACTGGTTGGGGACACCTTTACCTTTTTACCTTTTTAAGTGCCTTACAGCTGCAAATGGTTTAAAATATGCAATTTACGTCTGTAATTTTCCCAAGGTCCATGAATGGCAGCCGCCATCCGTAGATCTTGCCTTTTTAAAATGCACCCTGTGAAATCTGGCAGGCATGTGCAGGGCTCTGGAGAAATCCAGTGAGCCCAAGTATCCCGGATTTCCCTGCAGTGGACACCCCACACACACCTGGATCAGACTTCGCCCATTCCTACCTGCTGGACAAAGGATGCTGAATCCATCAAGACCCACAGGACTGGCCCCTGCACACAGGACTGAGTCATGTAACTGTTATTCCAAATGCATGGGAGCCACTCACTGAGCTAGTGCAGAAGGGTGGCAAGATTCTTCTCACCACTTGGCAGGACAATACAGACAACCAGCTTGCCTAGTGGTTACATGCACACTGTGGTCATTTGCAGTCACCTACGGTAAGTCTTCATCAGGACCTAACCAAAGCTGTCCCCAAGAAGCCTGAAAAAATATACAGCTCCAAATGCCTTTGCAGCAGAACCAAGTCAAAAAAGTTGAGGGGGAGGAGGCAGGCCTGAAACTCTAAATATCTCAACTGATTTCTTAATATAGTTTGATGTAAGCAAGCTGAGTTAGGACATGCAAACCCCCCAAACGATGAGAAGATAGAGAATTGTTTGCTTCACCTTATGGCCCATTATTGGCTTCTTGATCTTCCAAACCAGCATACCGTATTGGCTGTGTAGTCAAAGGAGAAAGGAATAGTTGTAATGCCTACATGTGGTGTTTTATTCTTTCACTTCCCAATTTATGTGGTTTATTAATATGAAGGGAGTGTACACTTGGGTGTGGGTAACACAACAGCTACTTTTCTCTTTTAAAGGGAATGGTGTGGTTTGATTTCCCTGAAGCGTTTAATATAGCAGTACGGGGCTCACGTGAGTTAGTCTAGATGAAGGGAACACATGATGGATGTTTGACAGCCCAGTCATCAAAGAGTGGAAGAAATAGGTGGAAGGTTTTTCAGTGGTGGAGGTTTTCACTTTGAGGATTGGGCTGGTGTTTTTAGTAAAAGACTAAGGCTGCAAGCCTATGCACACACCTACGTGGGAGCAAGATCCATTGAACAGAATGGGATTTACTTCCCAGTAAATAGCAATAGTATTGCACTGCACAACGCTGAGCCAGAGAAAATGGATCATGCTTAAGGGCACAATCCTACAGCCATTCGTCAGCGGCTAGACGGCCATAGGATTGGTTGGTTCCCAGAGAACCAATCTCCACCCCCTCCTGCACCGCCTCTTAGGCAGTGCAGATTGGCCCTGCACTCCGTGCTCGGAAGAGCAGCATGGAACGGGGGAAACAGGGCATTCTTGGGGGTGGGGCGGGGAGGTCAGAAGTGCTGGTACAACACTCCCTATGTGTCATCCGGACTCCCCACCCCACGGTCCGAGTTCCCGTGGCTACACAGCCGAAATTGGCTGTCTAGCCACGAAAGCAGGGTGGCAGGAACATGGAGGAGATGCACTCCTCGCCACTCCTCCCGCCCTGCAGTGGATAGGTGGTTGCCCCCTGGGTTCGGAGGCAACCGTCGATCCCCAAAGGATCGCTCTCTAAGTGTCATTGGAATTCATGAGACACACAATTTAGTTACAACTAATTCATTCCATTGGTTTCGATGGGACTTACTCTCTGGATTGCAGCTTATGAGGCTTCAATTGCCTATGAGTGAACATCTGATCAGTGGTAAAGTGGTGGTGGTGGGGAGCAGAAAAGAAGCATTTGCATATGCATGAGCATTCAATCCAACATAGGTTTTACATTCCGATTAAATTACAAACTGATTGAAAACAGGAACAATGTTATGCCTCATGTGTGAAAATGCATAAATCATAAAGACCAGGGGAGGGGAACATATGGCCCTGCAGCCCCCCAGTGCATCCCCCACCCCCAAAATTAAACATTCCTTTTCAAACAAAATGGCATCTAGAGATGCTACGCAGCACCCAAATTTACAAGCTATTTTTGACCCCTTGGGGACTTGGTAGCAGCTATGGATGCCATTTTGTTTTTCTTTTGTTATTTTTGCTTATCCCTCCCCTGTTTTTGGCACCCATGGATGGGGGAGGATGTGGCCCATGGGGGATCCAAGGGGCAAAAATGGCCCCCAGGCCTCCCAAAGTTGCTCAGCCCTGATATAGACCCACATTTCAACAATGGACTTATAAAATAGGTGGATACTTGCAAACCCTTTAACAGAATGTGCTGGAAGATATCCAAATACGAAAAAGATGTTTAAGAGCTGCTCTGTTACATTCACAGTATTTACATGACACTGCTAATGTAACAGCACAGTACAATGCTGGGAAGATTCTGCATCCCATCACAGTGGTCTTCCTCCCCTCTGGGGTATGCAACTGAAGCTGGTTATTTCTTTCTTCCCAGAGAATGGAGAGCACGTAAAATGAAGGAATGTGAAGCTGACCCAGTACAGAGCAGCTATATTCTATTTGATATGATTCAAATGGCCACCGTGTCATATTCAAGGCTTTCCTCAGATGCAAGGTCCTCTGCGCCATGGAACTGGTGCACCAGCCCTGCTCCTAACCATGCCTACAAGGAGTATATCTGCAACTATCAGAAGTAGCAGAGCTGAATGAGGAAGTAGAACAGAGGTTCATCTAGAGTGGCCATTTCCACATCGCCAAAAAAGGGGAAATGCATCACCAAAATCTGGGGAGGGGCACACAAAGAGGACGCTGATATGTATAACATTTGCATATGCTGATTTATATGTATAGATGCAAATTTAGAAATAATTATTATAATTGAAATAGAAATACATCTGCCATAGTGGGGAAAACTATGACCCGGTGACTTGTGTGCCTGTTCAGTCTGCTGTCCCAGTGCTAAACTGACGATGGCAACTTCACGGCCCCTTCTTATGTCTCTCCATCTTTACAACAGACTGCCCTCTATGGAGAAGGACACATGGCCCCCTTGTAATCATCATAGGGATACAATGCAAAAACTGCAAAGGAGCTGCTGTGTTTCAGCCCATTTCCTACCATTAAGCTCTGCAGAAAGATAGCTTTGTCATAAAGCGAATACAAGTTGGGGCATCACGAAATCAAAATATATAAAGTATCTACTTGCTTCTCAGCAGTCAGGGAACGTAACTTCACAGTTTAGTTCATTCACTGCTTTGAGCCAGTTTTGTTTTGTGTGCAAGTTTCAGTGCGAGCCGTATTAGCCATCTTGAGCATATCAAGCTGTAAATCTGATGAATGTAGATGCTTTTGCATGGAATGATCTGTAACACTGCAGCTTTTTACCACCTGACCTAAGCAAATGCACGTGGACTGTCCCAATGCACACTTCATGGATGTGTAGCTGCATCCCAGGATTTAATAGTTTTGTGTCAGAGGGCACCTTCCTTCCTCCTTTCCTTTTACAGCCTTTTCCTTCTAACTTTTCCAACTTGTCTTGTGTGAGCTGAAGATTCTTCTTCTCACACTACCTCACTACCTTTTGAAGGTACAAAAGGTGCAAAGGAACAACTGCTTGGAACAACACTGCCCCTCATGGGAAGGTACGTTTGCTGTTACAATGCCCCTCATGGGAAGGTACGTTTGTTATGGTCTTTGTGCATCAGTTGAAATCGGGATCCAGTCCATGAAATGTATGCCACAAGGTGTAGAACTTACAGCCACAATATTCTCTGTTGTTTTAGCTATTCAGGTGTACTTAACCATCATAACCATGATTATCTTTCCTACCCCTTCCACATGAAAGAAACATTTGCATCATCATTTGGGGAAACCGACATGGTTCAGGCTAAGCATTAATGCTCCACCCCTTCTCTCATCTTAGCTGGAAAAGCTATACTTTTAGATCCTGTTTTGCATTGAAATTAATGTCAATCCTCCCACTGGAAACACATCTAAGTGTCTACATGTAAGTGATGAGTAGAAAAGTACTCTCTTGAGGAGAGATTATACAGATTTTGCCAGATTGTTGTAGCAGCCTTTGTTTTTTATTTTGTTTTTTCCTGGTGGAATGAAAGAAGATATTCTGCAGTTGTTCAGTGTTGGCTTTTCAGTAGTTGCTCCTGTAAGAGTTTTGTGACTTGGACTTTGAAATTAAAGCTGCTCATCCACTGGAAAATCACCACATGTTATCCAGTCACAGGGACTAATTTACCAAAGGATTAACATACATCATTCCCTCTAATACCAAGCTTGGGTGGTCGAGTTTGGAGTTTGGAAGTAAAATGGGGCCACCCAAAAATAAGTAGTGATTTCTAAATAATTGAGAAAATCCCTACATAGACTTCTGCATATTATGTTATTAATTAAAAGTAAAGCTTTTTTAAATGCCCCATTAAGGACCTGTGAGCTTCCAGGACTTACACAATGTTGACAGCAGTTGAGACATGGAATGTTGGGGTGCCATTTGAGGTGGGAGGAAGGAGGGTGAGAGAATGGGGGATTAGTCTGCTCGAGCATCCATCCATCCATCCATCATATTTCTATACCGCCCAATAGCCGAAGCTCTCTGGGCAGTTCACAACAATTAAAACAATACAATATATAATCTAAAAGTTTAAAACTACAGTACAAAAGGCAAACCAGAATAAAACCTAGCAGCAATGCAGAGATTTAAAATACAATAACAGATTTAAAAGAACAGAGCTAAAAGACTAAAATTCCTGGGAAAATAAAAAAGAGCACTGGGAAAGAACACAACGTAGGCGCCAGGTGACCCTTTCTGGGAAACTCATTCCATAACCAGGGTGCCACAGCAGAAAAGGCCCTCTTCTTGGTAGCCACCTGCCTCACTTCCTTTGGCAGGGGCTCCTGGAGAAAGACCCCTGAAGATGATCTAGCAGCTTATAGTATATATCATGGATTGCAGATTAGGGGTGGTGTGGGAGGATATGTGTAAGGAAAGAGGTAACATAAAACTATTTTTCTACAGATACTGATATCACTAGGAAGACACTATCCCTAGGGAAACAGCATCCAAGTCTGGATCCTATTGCATAAAGCAAGGAGCAGACCTTAATCCTAGGGGTCAAATCTGGCCCTCAGGGGGTCCTGATCTGGCCTCCCAGGGTTCCCCAGACGGCTATGCCCTTCCCTTGACCACTAAATGTTTGGTAGTTTCCCAGCTTTCGTGCAGTCCCTCCCCACCGCCTCTAGAAGGTTGAAATGCCTTGCCTAAGGCTTAGTTCAGGCATAGAGAAATAGGTAAAGACTCATGTGGTTGCCTCATTCATGTGCAGCCCCCAGTCATAGGTGATCAGGTCACAGAAGAGTAGCTCCCACATTGCTGAGAGGTTGCTTCAAAGGGCAACTAAATGAAGATATGGAGGAGGGCAACAGGAGATATTTGGCTAGAGCAATAGTGCGGAAACTCTTTCAGCTCGAGGTCTGTATTCCATTTTGGAGAAGCTCACAGGGGCTGCAGTCCAGTGGTGGGGGAAGGCAAGGGCAAAAGGGGTGGGCCCAATGCAAATGGGGTGGGCAAAAATACCAGCATATTGTAGTTTAAAGCTCTTACTGCCAGTGACTAAGGGCATCTCTGCATGAGGCTATCATTGTATGCTTGAGATTGGTCACTCACTGAAGTTTGCGGGTCCTTGATATGATGTTGTAAACCTCCAAGGCCTCTCCCATGCTTTATAACCTTTACCCCATTTTTTTTTTTTTTTAGAGATTGGGGAAAATTTGGCATTTTTTCTAAAAGCTCGATTAAGCGCAGCAACGGCTGTGTGTACTTCTGCAATTCCACTATACCACAGTACCATCTAGTGGCTGTTTTATGGAACATGTAGAACTTGCAGAGAAAGGGAATCACCCCAAAAGCACATGTGAGCATGCATAAAGGAGCCAATCTTAATCCCTCAAAGAATCCAGAAGCAAAAGCCCTGGTAAAGGTGCAGCATAAAACCTTGGTGTAGAGAAGTCATAAGCCTTTGGAGAGGCATTTCAACCTTTTAGAATGGGGAAACAAACTGCACAAAAGCCAGGAAACCTCCAGACAATTAGTGTGGGAGGGAAAATGGTATGGCCTTCTGGTAAATCCTGGAGGGCTGGATTTGACCCCCAGGCCTAAGGTTCCCTACCCCTGGGCTAGAAACTATATTTCTGGAAGTTGCTTCAGGCAATCTGAAGAAAAACAATGGAAAGCCCAATTATTTTTCAAAGGAGCATGTGCTACTGAAGGTAAATGGCAGGTTCCACAGGAACACACACACACACACACACACTTCAGATTGGATGCTGCAGTATTATTTTCCTGCAGATCTATGGATTGTGTTTTTACACAACACAGAAACCAAGAGACATTTAATACTTAGCCTGCAGCTATGTATCTCCTTTTTCTTTAACTAATTAAAGGTGTGCCCCCCCCATATCACAATTTCAGTGTATATAGAGGGGAGGTTTAGTCCTTCAGTGATCCATAGTGGCACCTCCAGTGGCAATTTTTGCTTACACACTAGCCAGACATTCCTTGGAATTTGCTGAGTGCTTACCCAGGTTCTCATGAAGCTTTGAGCATTTGGCTGGTGGCATATCAAGGTCATCTCAGGGTGGGCAGGGTAGAGCCCTGTATCCTGTGTGCCAGACAAGTTGTGATGATCCTTTAGGAACACCAATATGTCTGGTCAACTTTCACATTCTACACATGGATTGGTTACTATTATAAAATATTAAATGGATCTGTGTACAGGGTATGGCAGCCAAAGGCACACATCACTTTGTTTTAAGAAAAAGGCTACCTTTTGACCTATGGAGTTAGAGTTCCCATCCAAAATTACCTGTACCCTGGGGTCATTTTCAGAGGCTTTCTCCAGATGTCTTTTGCCTTCTGAGGTGAGGCAGATAGTGACAGGAGAGCCTTTTTGGTTGTGGCACCCATCTTTGGAATGCCCTCCACAGGGGTGTTAGCCTGGCACCCACTTTTCTGTGTTTTTCATGTCAGGTGAAGCAGGCCTTTGTAAATATTAGGGATATTCAAAGAAGAAATCTTCTTCTCCACAGAGGATATTTAGTCCATTAGTCTCACTTTCCTGCTGGAGATGCTGGGGCTTGTAGTCCCAAGTTCCATCCCCGGTTATGATGAGTGTTCCTCTAGGAATCTGAAGAGCCTGTTGTCTCTGCTGCCTTTCCTATCACTGCACATGCATTGCTGGGCTTGGGTGGGGTGTGGGGGAGGCCGTGGAGGTGGACACTCTGCAGACACCCTTCTGAGTGCTCGCATCAGATGCTTCTTGCAAATGACTTAGGCTTGTGCAGGTGACCAAGCCAGGTTCCTGTGAACACCTGACCCACTGGGGCTTTTAAGTCTTGGGATGCATGCTCTGTGCATCCCTAATCAATAGTATTTGAACTGGTCTTCTTGCTGCAAATACACTTTTATGACTCTTGCCGATCGTACTATATTTGTTTAATTGTTATGCTGTTTTACTGTTTTTAACTATTTCTTGTGTCTTGGTTGCCCCGGGAGTAGAAATACTGAAGAACAGGGTATAATTGCTTAAATTAACAAATGTCGTTATTATGAGGCATAAAACGTTACCACAATAAATGCTCTTAAAATACGCTTTCTACACAGCTTCAATATATCCCAGGCAGGCTTTTAAGTATCGCTGAGAATCTTGTCCCTAGCACTGATATATCTCTGGCCCACCCTCCGTCCAGTGCTATTGAAATTTAAATTGGCACCTCTGGACATCTTGGTGTGGGGAAATGCACTGGCTCTCCCTCTCTCTCAAAGCCCCACCATCTAACGTTGCAAGTGGCAGGACATTCTATGTTCCACTGAAGCTAGCTGCCCTCTGTTTCTTAAACTCTCATTTCCTCCTTCGATCATACACTTTGCTTGTAAGATTTCCTTGAACTAGTAAACTTCCTAATTCTTTTTAAAGCGAAGTCTGACAGTAAATTTCTTTCCACTTTGGGGAGGGCAAACTAATTTTCTTAGCTTCCAAGAAAAGAGAATGCCTCTCTATTGGGCCATAATACCTTTAACCCACACAGCTATCCCAACACAACCTTCTCAGTGCTGGTACACTCCACTTCAGTAGGTCTCAGGAGCAGTTCTTGAATCCAAAAAAGCTTTTTTTTTTGTACAATGCACTGGTTGCATAAACCACTTGTGATCAGTTTACCGCTAGCATTATGAATGCTGCTGTATGAATGCTGTATTTTTGCATGAAAACTATACACATTTATTTGTGCATTTCTCCTAATACATGCACTTTGTATGCAGCTTTGCATGAAATACTCATTTTTTGCACGCAATCTTCCTAATATAATGCATTTTTTAATATTTTCTGAAATATACACATTTTTGCATGCATTGTCCCATTTTGCATGAGTTTTGTATGCATTTTATCATTGGAGAACTGCACTGCAAAATTCAGAGAAGTGCGAATTTCGAAGGATAACTGAGTTTTGGTTTGCAGCTTGGTTTGGAAGTTCAAAATTAGGTAAGTTCACATTGAAATTTCTCCCCCAGTCCTATTCTGGAATAAAGTGCCCTGAGATTCACCAAACCCTTGAAATTCCCCTGCAGTCAAAACCTACCCCACATAGAATAAATTCCTCAATGTCCACTCATCTTAACCAGAGAGTAGTAGTCTCTTCAGAGGAATCAAACACAATGCACCTGTGAAGAGGCCTCGGCAACCGTCACAACTAGAAAGCTTCCTGTGTTTCAGAGGTAAAATCCCTTCAGGTATAATATGCTAAAACAGAAAATTCTGTGCTAGAAATGTGTGAGAAACAGTCTCCAGGCGGGTGTAATAGGAGACATTCATTCATCTTACAATAGCTTATGTAAATAAAACTCGGGATACAGAACAAGTCATGCTGTGTCTGGAAACTAAGGAGGATTTTCTAGTTGCAAGTTTACTGGACAGAACTTTAAAAAAATGTGCGTGGGGGAAGGTGAGTCAGTGCTGCAGCAAAAAGCTTGTATTTAGATGGCCTGGCTTGAGGTACTAGATAACTAGTTGGCCTAGAAGACTGTGATCAGTAGTTCAAAAAATTTGGCAAGTCAGAGACAGAAACAGGGAATGTTGCCATCAAAGGTGGGCTGCCTGATCACAGTGATCTGGGCTGAGCAGATGCATTTTCAGAGGCAACGTGCCCAAATCTCATTTCACTTTTTTTTTTAATGTGGCAGGTTACTGCAGTTCAAATCATGAGATAAGTTGTATCTGGTCATCTACAACTGAAGACAGTTGCAGTATTTTAAGAGGAGCTGAGATGGTTTGATAGAGCCACTGCTACCCTTGGAAACACAAGTTATTTTTTTCCCGTCATGGCTGAGACCCTGGAAAAGCCAGTTCTGAAGGTTTTGGGGGCACAATTCAAATGGAAAGGGCAGAAATCCAATTCTTCTTTAAAAAGGGGAAGAGGACACTCTGTGATTCTGTTATGGTGAGCTGGGCGCCTATTGGCTAGCATCTTATTACATCAGTAACACTTCTTTGGAGCAATTCTGCAAATGTTTTTATAACAACATTTTTACATTTTATGTAAGGTGAAAGCTTAACTTATACATATGTAGACATGTGTTGCTTAAAAAATTATAATGCTGCGATGCTACCTTCTCAACCCTACAGCATCACCCCACAATCTAAATTTAACTCTTTAAAGAAAAGACAGTTAAAAGTTTTTTTCCCTGGTGGAAAGAATGTGTTCCCCTTCTTCAGCACAAGAGCAAACATCTGATAATTAAAAAACATTTCAGAAGAAAACAGATTGTTATCAGTCCCACTCACCTTCATTACGTTTGGCTGCTTATCCCAATTTCAAGGCAGGATTGATGTTACAGTAACCAAATTGGCTTGGATGGAAGTTGCTCCGACAAAGCATCCCAGTGTTAAATCTGTCTTCTCCTAAGGTTTCAGACTGCTGCTGTATTCAGTCAACTCATTTATTCATACAGGATCTCCTGTGCCACAGGACAATCCCCAAAGCAGCAGCAGCAGCTTCTCCTCCCCCCCCGCTTCTCCTCCTCCCAAGCCCATTCTGTCCTCAGATTGTCCTTTTCAAAGGGATCATTAAATTTCCTTTAGATCTCAACTATCCAATTTCACATTTCCACCATACTGAAGTAGCACAGTTGAAGCAAACTATAGTGTAGATTTGCCCACTTGTCAGTGGAACAACTAACATCCACCCCATGAATAATATGGAAAACAGACTTTATCACTTTTGGGACAAGTTGGAACAAGCAAAGGCAACAGACGAAAAGTTGGAGAGTGCACAGGAATAGAGAATCTTGGCCAACTTTTGGTGAGCACAAAAGCCTAGTGGATAATGATGAGGCCCCCTTTCCCCCACCCAGTTGTGCAAGCAAAATAGTTCTAAGTTTGGGCTGATATAGTCCCCAAAGGAATATATCACATTATTCAGAAGAATAATGTAATATATTCCTTTGGGGCTACACCAACTCAGAATGCTGACAGGGAATTTCATGATTAAATGTGCCAGGGAAAAATAAAACTCTGGTTGTGGAAAGATAGCCTAGTGGTTTTCTTGATGTGCTATTTTTCTGCATTTAGAGGAGCTTTATGTGGGGAACAATCCCAGAAGGCCTATACAATATAATCCTTCTGAATGTGCAGATTTGTTCTAAGAGGATAGAACAAATCCTCTAATTTGTGATTTCCAGATGAGTTGTAGGGCCTACTATCATCCATTCAAAGTTTTTTCTTTGGACATACAAGAAATGCCAAGTGACAGCTTTTCATAAACTTGCATAGCTTGGTTCTTTGCTAAATCCCAAAGCAGTATATGTAATTACCGTCCAAATTCAGTCTTGCTTTCTTGTCAACATAATAACCAGTTGTCCCAGTTTATCAGCACAATAAACCCTTTTAAATCCCAGTGGCATAAACAGGAGCTTGTAGAGGCATCATGGTTATGAAATATGTCTTGGCCAGCTTTGGGATTGTAGCCTGAAAAAGCCTGCTTTGAGGTACTGGATTCCTGATACTTCAAATGCTTTAGGTGTATTTCCTGGCAGCCCCACATGTTGGCTTTTTCTTCCTAGGCTATGTTATATAAAACAAAGATACGGTGAGCGTTGAATGTTCCACGCAGAGACAGTGCCTGGGTGACAATTTGACTGCCAACTTTCACCTGCCTTCCACATCCTTTTTATGGTGAAAACCTCTTGAAGGAAAAAGGCATCCTGGTGTCTACAGCTGGCTCCCAAGGGTGACGCTGGAATGCTTGCTCAGGGCAAGTTATAACTGAAAGCCTAACATCCCATTAAGATACTGTCACCCCACCAAGCCCCCACCCCAAGTGCATGTGACTCACTTTCACTGTTTCCAAGCCTCTCACTAATTCTGCAGCACTTCCCTGGAGAGGATCTAACCCAAGCATCCCCAAGCCATTTCAAAGTTCTCCTACCTGTTCTCACTCTTCCAACTTTGCCCTAAGGGAGCCATCTCCCTTCAACTCCATGCTCAATAGGGGGCACTGGCTACTGTTCCTGACTGTCCATTTGTTCCTACACCTCCACTTGTCATCTACTAACATATCAAAAAACCCAAGTATTTCATTAAATGCCATTCTAGGATGCTTTTATATGTACTGCCCTCCTTTCCCCCAAATCCGCTGCCTTCCTTAAAACACAAGGGTTGGCTTGTGTCCAGCAATCAGGGTTGCTTGTTAGTCATTTGGCAAGACAAGAGTCAGTGCAGGAACACAGATTTTCCTTCAAGTTGCAAAGGGGATAAAGTGTACAGCTTGGAAAGCATGTGCTGTATCACTGAGTAGATGCCTCTTCCTCATATAGCAATACCCCCATTCATTTTTATGTTGGAATCCCTGAATTTTGTAGGATAGAGTTTATGATTAGAACCTCTCTCTGCCCAATTCATGTAATCTGTATACTTACATTTCAAGGTGCCAAGGGAGGGAATTTTACACACGCAGGAGAACTTACTAACACAGCCTACACAATTATATGCAAGCAAGGGAAAGTCAAAATATAGCTGCTGTACAATTCTTTATTCAGATAGGAATTTGCAAATGTAGAAGATATGGATAAATTTCTGTAGAGAGAATTCTACCCATAGCACAGAGAAAACACAGTCTTGTCCTGAAACTGAAAGCTATTGCTGACCAAACCATACTTTATGAAGAGATTGTGTTTGTTGCAAGCACATCTTGTTTCCCACAGCAAACACATAGGTGTGAATGACAGGTAAGTATGATTAATTTTCCAGCTGGGAGCCCCAATATAGCTGTGGTTCCAAAATGGATGCATACTGGTGTATAAGGACGTGTGTTTGTCATTCAAATTTTATACTGTTGCAGTGAGAAACACCAGTGTAATCATAATATCTATGGAAAATGGAAATCCAAAATGGCCCATACTATCGCAAGCATGGGGGGGAATTATTTGAAAGGCCTGGGTTCAGATACCTGCGTTCTCTGATCTGAAAGACAGAGAAAGAATGCAAATTGAGTTGACACACACCCTATCCTCTCATAAGAAATCTTAGAATTGCCTACCTTATCCAAGACAAATAGAGATCAAAGAACAAAATGATGGTATAATTAGCAGCGTTTCTACAAGCAGTGAACTCCCATCTGACCTGGAAGTAAACACAGTTGGACTGAAGGTCCTATCCTCCCTATGAGGGGCAGGCACACACACCAAGAAGCTGTTGATTGCTAGCAGCAATGATTGGCCCACTGCAAGTTGAGGGACATGAATTCATTTGTGAGAGGAAGTCAACCATAAGTTATTTGATGGTGGGAAACTCTGGGTGGGAAGGCTGCCCAGACAGCCTCAAGAAGAGGTCCTGTGGATGCATGGCCTACTCTGCTGATTGATTCTTCATATTTGTATTTAATAATCCCACAGGAGTACAGCAGGAGACGCTACTCTGAATTGTGGTGCATCACAACATGAATCTGGCGGTGTTCATTTCATTTTTTTATTGCTCTTCTTTTTAGTGTTAAAAAGCCTATATATCAGTTATTGCCTCTGTCCATATGCAACACCGCTGAGCACTCAAAAGAGTAAATACAATAAAACTTCTGAAGAAACCAAAGTGAAACAGTTGTTTAAAAACTGAAATACGAACTGTTAAGAGTTGTCTCCAGGCATACACAATAACAAGTTCATAGATTGTCATTACCAATGTTTAAGAATGCAAAACCAGGCAGTGAATTTGTGAGGGCAGGTTTTCAAGGAGCCAGTCTAAGGTTTTAGAAATTAAAGAACATATTGTCCTCTTCATAAAACATGACCTTAGGGTTGTGTCCGATGTTAGTTCCACTTAGAGCAGACCATTGAAATGAATGGGACTTAAGTTAGTAACTGACAAACTTAAATCTCATTCATTTCAATGGGTCCATTCGAAGAAGAACTAACATTGGATACAACTCATAGAAGTGGCACAGAAATAAACACAATGATGATGATGATAAATGATACTTACGGAGCATCTACATTACAATAAATATCAGTTTTATACCAGTTTAACTATTATGGTGTCCTTTTAACAATCCAGTGAAATTACAATGGTAAGAGTGCTGAAAATTATCTCCCCCACTCCCCAGAAATGCAGTCTGAGGGTTTCTCGGGGGGAAAAATTACCATTAAATCAGTTTGTAGGGCAGATATGCCCAGAAAGTGCGGCCCACATCCTATTAGAGTCAATCGTAAATCTCCCATAGGTTTTAACATTTCTGGATTTCACCTTTAATCTAGACTGGAAATTCACTATGTGATATAATAATTATTGTCAACCACCCTTGATAGGAAAAAAAGCCCTTGTAATTTGTTTATGAACTGTAATATGACTAGTTTAAGTAAAACCCTGTAATATTAAAAGCCAGCAAAACAAATCTGTGTTACCAATTGATCCTTCTGTATAGTAAATCTTGAATTGCATACTGTTGAATACTATAGTATTCGCAGTTGTATCTGAAGTGCTTTTAACTGTCCTAAAAATACTTTCTTTGATATGAAGATCTTTAAAATGCATCACCTTACCCCAAAAGGCGCCTTGTTGAGAGAACCTGCAGTCCTATTTCAAACATCTGTCAACTATTCTGTGTAAAATGGTTTTAAAGTTCAATCCTATACCAGGTTATATAGGAGTAGTCCCCACTGAACTCAGTGTGCCTTACTTTAGAGTAAGACACATATATGATTGTGCTTTCATACAAGCAACCCTTGGAAGTTACTTCCACAATTTCAGGAGGTAAAGTTTGAAGAACATGATTTCATCAAGAATGGGTTGGGTGTCCAATGAACTACTGAAATTAAAACTGGCAATCATCAGATTCCCACTGATGAAACCAAAGGCGTACAACACACAATGATTCAAAAATAAATAAATTGACACTTTATGGCATGATCCATCCTAATGATATGAGAGTTTCAGACTTAGGTGATACACATATTAGAGAGGGGGAAAGTAGTATCGTGAACTTGATCTATTTTATCATAGCGTTAAACCATGCTATAATGTTGGATGTTAAAAACAAACCAAAAAATCCTAATTAAAATATCACATTTGTAATGATAGAGAGTAATCCCAAAAGTTATATAGTTATATTGGCTCCCTGGGGTTCACTAAGTTGATGTCTTCAGGCAACACCACGGTTTTAAAAATTCAATGTGAATAAGTGGAACCCACTTCAGCTTCAGGCAAAGAACAAAAAAGTATCACAAATATGCGTACAAGCACAGATGAATACATTGTAGCCCCTTAAATAAGGAAATCAGTTCAGGAGCTCCTAGTGCTGTAATTCTCTAGTACCTTTGTAGCACACAATGCTTAGGATGTAAGCAATATAAAGCCCTTAGGTAGAGAAGCACTTACTGCAGAGGTAAATGACAAAGGTTTACCACGGAGTGGAAATGTGTCAGTCAAAAGCAAAAAGAAGAAAGGCAGCATAAAGGTTCTTCTGCTTGTTGTATTGTATATATGTATAATTTCAAAGAATTTAAGATACGAACAAGCAAGAGTTTCTTCCATTAGTAACATGCTTCTCTTTTGTGCAAAGACTTTGTTTCACTCAACTGAAGTTTAAGGCATGGACAATGTGAAGGACAATGTGAAAGAATCTAATGGTGGCTTCAGAAAATGGTTCTTCCCTTTTTTCTGCATGGAATTTTCCACCTCAAGGACGTCTGCAGCTTTCAGTTAGCAGCATCCATATGCCCTTGTCTGGTAAGCTGAGGTTTTCCACTGGGGTTTGCTGAGTGCATGCGCAACTCCTTTACTGTCTCCAGCAATGCTTTCCTCTCCAGCTCTAGTGTGAGAACTGTCTGCTTCAGCTTGCTTTCAGTGTTAAGCAAAGTTTCAACCATGACCTGTAGATTTTGGATCTTTCCATTTGCCACCTTAAAGAACAAACAGGAAACATGAACGCAGTGTTTGTGAGGAAGGAAAGAAGATACACTGCTCATTCAGCAGGTTTCCATCCATCTTACATGAAACCACATATGCTTCAAACTGGAATATACATGTAGAAGAATAAAATACAACAGTAAAGGTACAATGCTAGATCCATCCACTAGCTAGCATACTTAATTCACAGTCAGTTTTGGGATTCCATGCTGAAGAAATGGAAGTAATACTGGGGCAAAGCTGATTAACCAACCTTGGGCAGTATCCAATGGGGTGCTTATGCCCCTGCCGATTCTTTGGCGCCCTGCTGATTCTGTTGTACAAAAATCCCTCACCACTAACACAGAGACAATTTAGCACTTCTGTGGCAAACCCAAACACTCATTTCTGGAATGGGCAGATCAGCAGAGCTTGCTAGGAAGCGCTAGATCTCCACTGCATATGCGTTGGGTCCCACTTGTGCAGCAGAATAGGCAGGACCCACCACTTGCAGAAGTGAATCAGCTGGGGCAGAAATGCCCTGTTGGATACTGCCCCTTGTTTCCCCAGTGGCTCGTTTTGAGTTCTACAGGATAGAAATAATTGGGATAAAATCTGGGACACATGTGAGTGAGTGGTACTCCTTTCCCCAGGAAGGTTTTGGCCTGTAACCTATGGGCTATGTTTCCCCCAAGCACCATATGGACAGACTGATGGACAGTTTGCTACTTAATAATAAATTCAAATTTGTCTCTAATATATGCTCTCCATCACTTCCAAATCTTGATTATTTAAGCTCTAGAATGACATCAAGCCTATAACATAATACAGAGCAGAAAAACTGTGAAAATAAATCTATGCCAGATTGACTAATACTTGTTTAAATTTATTAACTAAGGCATTTTAATTATGCATAGTGTTGTTAATCCAGAGCTACACTCAGTATGAATCTCACTGGTACTGAGGTAAAGAAACAGGAATCATGACTCAGATCAAAGAAAATGTTGTCTGCCAAGGACTGAAGAATTGGCATTTTGCCTCTTCAGCTTTAGCAAGCTTTACTTGGCAGCATTAACTTGAATAGTCTGTGTTATATCCATCTTTTTGGTCTTCAGTTCTATCTCCAAGGCAGAAAAATCCAAAAATAGGAAACCACCGGCATATACTACTTGAGTGTATGTACCTGTAAGAAATGGGTGCGCTATTTCAGGCATTTCTATTGATGCTATAAGCTCAGCCTTCCCTAACTTGGCACCCTCCAGATGCCTTGGACTACAGCTCCCATAATCCCTGACTATTGCTCCTGCTGGCTGGGGCCAATGGGAATTGTAGTCCAAAACACCTGGAGGGCGCCAGGTTGGGGAAGGCTGCTATAGCTCATAACCCTGCTAAGTTGACTAAGTGGCTCATAAATGTACTCTGTTCAGCTTACCATGCTTCTGCTTAGCAACTGTCTACCACACCCATAGCATACACATCTAATATTTAAAGGCACAATATGGTGCTTCTTCTAAAGACATTGCAGTTGAACCAAGTCCTTAAATCCACTAAGTATATTTTTAGGACTTTTATTTTTAAAATCATAAATCCTAATGCCAACAGATTTTCCACTAGAAACCAAGAAAGATTTCACAGTTCAAATGTTTTCTGAAATATAAAAATGAATATTGATACTACCAGCTGTAAATAAATGAGTAAAGTTAGTAGCCACCTGCTTTCAAATTATGTTTAATGTGCATTTTATAATGTGCAATTTGTACCTGCAGCTCCTCAAGGAGGTCAAAGTTTTGTTTACGTAAACTACTGTTGGCTTTTTCTAATTTATCCATCCTCTGATTGTCATTGAGAGAAGAATCTATCAGTTCATCCTGAAGTACGTGGTATTCAACTTCATAAGCTTGCAGCTGTTTGGAGATATCCATCTCAAAAACCTGGTGGTAAAACGGAAGAGAGACTTGTGTCAAAGAGAGTTAAGTAGTTGTGTGTTCCTCCACATAGTAAAACCACAGAAACAGCAGTCTTACAAGTGGCTAGATTATACTGATCATCCACCTATGCTATGAACTGCATAGATTTAGAGGGCTGAACATATGTAGTTCACAAGGTCAAGCTCACCAGGTACCATGTAACTGGGTTGTAAATTGGTACAAGATAAGGAATTGAGGGAAGGAAGAGTTAAGAAAGGAATTGGGAAAAGGGCCACTGACAAAAGTGTGTGTGTGGGGGGGAATGGAGTGCCAGATATGAAGAGAGGCTGAGGTCTGGGAATTTGAGTGGAAAGGATGGAAAGAATCAGAGGGTTTGATGGAAGTGGGATAGAATATGTACAAGACTGAGAGGTAGGGCCTGGAGGAAGACAGATGGAGGCAGGAGAAGTTTGAAGGAATGGACAGATGGTGGAGCTTTGAAGACTAAAGGTCAAGGAAGTGATGGGGAGGGGGGTGACTTTCATATGATGATCTGAATTATTTAGCCAAATAGCTAGCTGGTTATAAGCCCTGTGGTATATTTACTGTATTTCTCTCTCTTCTTAGAGGTCCTGTGAAAGATTTGCCATTCTTTTTTTAATCTTTCATAGCCATTTTGCTATAAAGCAGAACACATTGCATTTGGTCCCATTTGTTTACAGAGATATGCCATTTCTTGCTTCAGGAAGGACTGCATTATATTCCTTGGACAGGACATTCACAATAAATATTGGTTGCTGTGCACAGGATATATTACTATTACTCAAGCATCCGAAGCATTTCCATTGTTCCAATAAACAAAGCTTATTAGGAAAACACAATAGGAAATCTAGCTATAATATTACTCAAAGGCTACATTAAAATAGTTCGGGCTATCATCTAAAAATATTCTAGTTCTGCATAGAAAAAATAATTCCTACATCTAAACTCCCCAAATGAGTTACTGCAAACCAGTTCAGTTAGAAAAATAAGTACTAATACACAAATAAATTGCTCATAAATTTGCAATTTACATCTTCCTTGACAATGTTCAGCTTCATACCTGGTTAATGGTCTTTTCCATCTGTACCAAGCCCAGGTTTGGGAGAATACTTTTAATGAAATCAACTATAGTTTCCAGGTTTTCATGTTGCAGAATCAAGGGCTTATGGCTCCCCAGTAGGCTTAAGGCCACTTTAAATATAACCTCTGACCCCTGGAGAAATAGCATGTCTGAAAGACAGAGGGGAAAAAATAGGAAGAGAAGAGATTAAGGAAGTGTACATTAGTACTGTAATAATTTCTACTGGAGCCACCTGGAGCTATTTGTTCTCCTGGTACATTGGATGCAGTGCACTTGCTCTCCAAGTTGGTGTGGTCTACTTGACAGAATGTTGCACTTGGATCAGGGTGACATCAATTTTAATCCCCACCCCAGCCATAATGCTGACTGAGGAACCTTGCGAGTTACATTCTCTCTCAGACTAACTTGCTTCACAGGCTTGCTGTGAAGATAAAATGGAATAATGTCCACATGCTGTCCTGAGGTCCGTGGAGGAAAGGACAAATGCAAATATAATACATTAATAATAAATTAATACCAGCACACTGTGGTTTGGTCCTGTGCCTTGTAGCAGAAGATCTTACCCTCTGTTTCTTTCCAAGACTATGTATCAGTCTCTGGACATCTTCACAAGTAGACTAAACTGTTGGTCTATACCTTGCAGGTGTAGATTTTAGATTTGTGATGATGGGAGTGGGTTTGCTAGTCCAGTATGGTACACTGTGTGTTCTTAGTTGACCAGAATATAGTCAATCCATACTCCATACCTTATGTGGGTCTAATCTTTAGAAGTGGGGCTTCCATTGTGAATGCTCAGGCCGTTATCAGAGAAAAATGACCACCGCTGTTCAGAAATGGTTTGTGAGAGGATGGTCTCTACATCAAAATGATAGGAATCTTTCCTTTACCATAAGAGAAGCATTCATTACCTTTTCAAGTCTGTGCTTTCATTAAAATAAGAACTACTTTATAATTTTAATGTCTTGTTTGTATGTAGAAACGTTTTAGATTTGCAATACAATATGAAAAATATTTATTATTATTATCTTCATCTGTCTGTCTGTCTATCTATCTATCTATCTATCTTAAAAAGGAATAAAGAATGAATAAAGATGTTCTCTGACATCCATACTAGTATATTCTCAAAATAAGAAGAAACACTTTATAAGAATAAAAGAAACTGCTTTAAACTTGAGAAAAATCACAATATTAGAGAAAGATTTATAAATCTGCATGATTCACACAAATACATTTCTTTCTACATGAGCACTTCCTACAGCCACTAGGAACATAGTTGTATGGGACAAATTTAATATATGAACCCAGAATATCGCAGTTATGGTCCACAGCCATTCCTATTATCAGCATGGGAATTGTTGCTGTCCATGGGCTGTATCCAATATTAGTGCTAACTTAAGTTCCATTAATTTCAATGGTTTTACTCTAAGTAGGACTACTGTTGGATACAAGCCCTTAGCTGTGATTGCTTGGTTGACATATTATATTTGCCCAGTGAATATATGTCCGAAAAAGTTCAGACTGCTCATGTTGAGAGAAAAAATATTGTGTGAACCAGACTCCAAGTGACTTTAATATCAAATTTAAGCCTGTGCATGAGGGAGGTTTAAGACTAAGATTTATCTGAAAATTTGAAAAGTGAACCTGTCTTGGATGAAAACAAGTTATCTTGAAGAACACGTATAAATAGAAACTATAGAGTAGGCATGGACAATTTGTAGCTCACCAAGCTGAATGCAGCCCACCAATTATGCCCGGGAATTCCTCAGGGGCTCAATAGACCATCATCAGTCATGTAAGGTGACCTCTTGGGGCTATGAATCTCCTGGTTTTGGTGCTTACCTGTGGCTGCAAAAACAGAGGGGCAGATCAGAATCTGCAGTTGTTCAGCTGTGTTCAGCATGGTGTGCTACAACTGTGCAAACTGCTATGGAGTTAGCACAGATAGTCATGTATTACTACTTTGCATGTTATTTTTAAGAAAGATTATGTGATTAGTGTATGTTTTTTGTAAATAAGTATCCTCTTATCCATTGTCTAGATCTGGATTTATCAATGTCAATTGTCAGTCACAACTTTGAGAAAGGCTTTCCCAACAGCTTCATTTCTTCCTTATAAGTGCTATGTAGTCTAAAGGTTAGCCTGCTGATTGGAACACCCAAAGGAAAGAAAGTAGATTAGGCCACTGCAACTGTGACCCACCGGGCCAAACATAGCTGGCCTCTCATGCATTCTGGCCTTCTAGATGCTTATCAAACTCTCAGTTTTTACAGTCCCAGGTAGGCAGCAACACCATTCATTCCACTGTGCCCCTGGGTGAGCCACCATACAGGGCTAGTGGGCTACATCGATATACAAATGTATACTGATTGTATACATCCAGGCACCAGGCTAAGACTTTCTTCTTTAAGCAGGCATTTAATCTTTAACCCGTGGCTTGATTATTAATTTGACTGCTGGCTCCTCAATGTTTTCAATATTAATTTTTTTAAAAAAGTTAAATATTGTATTATTTTGATACTTTTATTGTATTTGGGGGTTCCTCTATTGTTATTGTTTGGTTTTATGATTGTAAACTTCCCCAAGGGCATTTGCCAATTGGGTAGCATACACATCTAATACATAAATAAATAATTTAAAAAAATTGAGCTTGGTGGATCATAATTGTGCAGACCTGCCTCGACTTTTAAGAAGCTGGTAATCTACCAAATGCTCCTCAGAGATTCAGTTCTTGTTTGTCAAGAATTGTTCCGGTGATAGCAACTATATCCCAGTGTTCTCTAATTTGAAGGCGTCTAACAACATGCGACATATGGATAACACTGTGCATTTCTGCACCATTTATTCTAAAACGCGTACAAGAGGATGATGTGGCAATTCTACATATTCTCCAGCAAAAGGTAGATGTGATAAATGCACATGTATCTGTCTGAAAAATTGTGTCTTATGTTGGTTTTCACTTATACCATATGTGATTACTAGCAACAACTGTTCATTCCAGTCTGACCTTATAACTATTTGCCATCTGTAGAACTGAGTATGTTCAATGCATATGAAGTCCTTGGTTATATCTGGGCAATATTAATTTCCACCAAAGCATACAGTTTAACTGATCAACTCTTATGAAAATCCTAAAATAGTACATGTGAGAATTGGGGTAGATAATGCTGAACACCTAGCCAAGGAAAGCTGAATGCAGCGCATGTGCAAGACATCGTGAAACAATGGAGATCAACTCAAAGTGACCTGCGCTATATTTGTGTGCAAGCTGGAACACTTGCTTTGCTTCTACATAACATCAGGCTTTGACAGTTTTGCTCATGATCATGGCAAGAGGTTAGCCAGGCTCTGGAGAGTGAGACAAGCCTGATGATCCTTCCAGTGCTGGACTACAGGAGGAGAGGGATATCCCTGTCTGCTCCTCAGCCCCAAATATGGGTGGAAGCCAGCTATTTGTTTTAGCTCTGCACTTGCTGATTGGAAGCAGAGAGCTGAAACAAACTTGTTTCCCTTCTCTTGTTCTGAGCTAGAGGGAGATGGTGCAGATGCATTGGCTTGTCTCTCTACCTGTCAGGGGCTTGGAGTGTGAACTGCCTGGCAAAAGCAAAGGCAGTGGAAGCCTGCACACCTCCACTGCTCCTCATTGGCTCTGTGCAGGAAGGGGACGACAGAGGCTTGTCTCTGCATCTGCTTGGGGGTTGGAGCATCAACCACCGGGCAGGTGCAGAGGCAGTGAAAGATGCCCCTCTCTGGCTCTGAGGCATGGAGACTTTTGCGAGGCTTGGGTCAGCAGCATATCCTGGCAATAACAAAATTTTGGTTGGCCACCAAGGCCTGGCCCAACCAAAATTTGTCGAACCCCTTATAACACATTGAACATTTAAACAAAAGGCCAATTGTTTTAAGAACGTATCCAGTCCAAAAGCTTGCTGCAAATGGACAATGAGCCAGAAAGTATACGGTATAGACATCCAAATGAATGTCAGCATGATTCAAAAACCACATTATCTACAATCTTGGAACAGAGTAAACTTGATTTTTCTACATTTCTTTTACTACTGAGCAAGTAAGGGTTTTTCTGGTACAGGACTCTCATAATACTGTCTATACAGGGGTGTTGAAGGTTCACAGGGACAGAGAGAAAAAACAGAGGCAGTTTTGCAGTATTACCATACAACATTGCTCTCTAGTCCACATAGCCAATTTTTAACCCATGATTTAGTTATCTGGAATTAGCACAGCAGCTAAGAGACTGAGATGCGAACTACGAAGCCCTAGTTCAAACCTTTACTTGGCTTTGAACCCACTGGTGCCTCACCCCTCCCACTGCAACCCTCTCCCATTCTCAATTGTCCATCCCCATCTGGACAATACAGATTATATTACTGTCATGATGGATGCTGTTGCTTTTGCTTGAGTGCTTATGTTGCTTTTCAGACTGATTGTTTTTGTTTCAATGGTTTTGTGACTGTTTTTATGAGCACTGGGGGCCACTTTGAGGGTTCCACTGCAGAACCAAAAGGCAGGATATAAATATTTTAAATGAATATGGGAATACCTATTTCATAGGGAATACCTATTTCATAGGCTTGTTGTAAGGGTTACTGAGATAACGTCTGCGAAACGCAGAGAGAACTGCGCCAGCTACGAGGTGGCAGGGAGCGCGGTTTCTGCGAACCATGGTCAGAGCCCTGGCTCTGACCTCGGTTCCCAGAAACCAAACAATCCTATGGCTAGGGATGGTGGAGAATTCCGCCACAGACTCCAATGAGTCCCCCGGAGTCCGTGGTGAAACGGTCCACTCACCTCCACCACCCCGCGAAGTTCATGCCGGCTGGATCCTACCTGCCGCCGGCCGGGTCTGTGTCCGTCCGACTGGCAGCGGACGGAAGTCCGGCAGTGGACAGACCCAGCCAGTGGCTCCACGGACTTGCCGCAGAGCAGAGCCGTCCAGGGAGAATTCCAGGGGGAGGAACGGATTGCCTCCCCCCCCCGAGGACTCGAGTGAGTGGGGTTCGTACACCCCTACCTATGGCTCTCTAGACAGTGTCTAGTGGCCATAGGATTGCTCCCTAAAGCACTATGTAAATGTTAAGTGTTGTTGTCATTATTATTATTGGTGCTGCTGTTATTGTTATTATTTATTTTATTATTTATTTTATTTATTACATTTTTATACCACCCAATAGCTGAAGCTCTCTGGGCGGTTCACAACAATGGATTCTCAGGATACTTAGATGAAGTGCATCTGTTAGGATTAATTACTTCATTATTCGCTAGACTCTGATGATGCAAATAACTTCATAAATGGATGATAGAAAGTTGTTAGACTAGTTTGTTTGCTGTATTAGCCTCGATAAAAAAGCACCTTTCTTCCTAAGAAACCCACTATTTGGTGAAAACAACAAATTGTCTTGTGATATGTTAAAGGCTGGCAAATGCATGGTGATATGCATCTTTGTTTAAGATGCCTTAAGATTCTTTGTGGGTTTTGCTGCAACAGACTGACATGGCTGCCCCTCTGGAATTAATCATTCAGAGGTGAGAGAATGTTCTCCTTATTAAAAAAAACTTATGAGCAAAGGTGCAAAAACTGTTGCAAAGCATTGCTTCCAGTGTAGCAAGCAAAATGTGGTTTTTGTCACATTTCTTCTCTAAGCTGTAGTAGTCTTTGTTCCACAGAGCCTCTTTGCTTATGTTCATTACAGTTGCACAGTTCCTTTCACATGTATTTACTCTTTTAGAAAGTTGCTTCTAAACTTATTTCTCTGCATGACGCAAGCAAAATAGAAAAATGCATGATAATTAAAAACAAGCCTACATTTAGAAACGTATAGAGAAGATTATATACAGATAACACATGTTTTAGTTTATTTGCATTCAAGCAAGGCATTGATAAGTAATGCCAAAGCTCATTTTATTATGCATGACTATAAAGAGGAATGTTGGATTATAACTGCAACATGTTATAGTTGGAATCTCAGCTTGATTTTATAATAAGGCATGGTGAAAGAGAGAGAGAGAGAGAGAGATTAGGGCTTCCATATATAGTTTTGTCAAATTGGAATACTCTTCCAAAATTATGGACAGTTTTAACAAAATCTACAATGTTTTTGTAAAATCTTCTTGAAGGGGCTATACATAAAAGATGACTGCCCCATTTTAACCAATCGCCTTTTTGTTAGAATTTGGTTACTGTCATTAGAGCTTGATGGAGGGAACAATCCTATCAGGATAGGCGGTTGCTTCCAAACTTGGAGGTGACCATCTATCCAATACAGAGCAGGTGGAGCTCCTCTGTGCTCCAGCCGCCCTGCATTCACGGCTAGACAGCCAATTTTGGCTGTCTAGCTGCAGGACTTCGGAGTGGGGGAGAGAGGCTGGATGATGCATAGGAAGCATTGTACCAGCACTTTCGCACTCCCTGCTTCCGGGAACACGTCCTTTTGCCCTGCTCTGCGCTGCTCTTCAGAGTGTGGAGGTGGCAGGGGAGGGGGAAGGGAGGCGATTTTCTGGGAACTGACTTCAGAGCGCTGGCTCTGATGTCTGTTCCCGAAAATCAAACAATCCTATGGCTGTCTAGTGGCTATAGGATTGTGCCCTTAGAGAATCTTACAGACATATCACATTAATTAGTCACAATGCAATTTCTCTTTATTTTGATTAAAATATATTAGCCAGTGTATCCACAGGGGCCTGTGTGGGTTTATTCTTCAGAGACAACTGATCAATATGTTTCAAAGAACACTGAATAAAATTTAGGAAAAGCAGCAAAATAAATACTTTCTCCTTCTGTCAACAGACGCAGGTAAAGAGTTTGATAAGGTGGCATACAACAAGTATCTTTATTTACTATAATTTGTCTGTCTCCATCTTCTAATCTGTCTGAACTTATGAAAATCAGTTGTAACCTTCTATTAATTTTCTCACACTCATAAAAGCTCATAAAAACCTCTTGAATTTCAAACCAGCATATTCTTAATGGCAACTGACAAGCTGATATCACATATGATTCCAAGTTATCCTTAACAATAACAGTGACATACCAAATACTCTAGCCACGAACCCCAGGGGAAATTGAGATGCAAACATTGTAAGAAACCAGGGGGCAGCATATAGACTTGGACCAATTTCATGTGCTTCAAAGTGATTGTAGAGATCTTTGTGGTAATCATGAAGGAGTCGGGAAAGCTGATACATCTGGATCTGCAAAAGCAAATAAAAAATAGAGGAAAACATCAGTGAAACAGGAAGGTGAAGTTACATATCTGATTCTTAAACTGTAGTTTGTAAGGCACTGGTGGTCTGAAATGCACTTGCAACTTGCAGGTGGTCAGTAAGATGATGGCAAAACACAGCTGAATTAAACCTGTCTCCTGCATTCCAGTGTATCTGTACTGAACCACACGGAGTGTAGGAAAGGGGAAGTGTGAGCTTTGAGGTAAGTGTTATTATTTTAATTTATGTATTATATTTCTATACTGCCAAAGCTCTCTGGGCAGTTCACAACAATTAAAATCATAAAATACGACACAATAAAAGATAACATAAGTTTAAAGCTAAATAAAACCTAGCAGCAGTGCAAAAACTTAAAATACAGTAACAGATTTAAAAAAACAGAAACTGAACAACTAAAATGCCTGAGAAAATAAGGTCTTCACCCAGTACCCAAAAGACCACAATGGAGGCACCAGGCGAGCCTGTCCGGGGAGCTCATTCCACAACCAGGGTGCCATAACAGAAAAGGCCCTCTTCTTAGTAGCCACCCATTTTTTAGGTTTGCACATGCTCTTTAGGTTATTTAGTTAAGATTACAATCCAGGGCCAATGCTTGTCCTTCATCCCAGACATTCAATAGAGCTGCATCCAGTACAGGAGATGAGTTTTACTTGGGGAGCCTTTCAAGTGGTCCCCACTTAGTTATCATAGAATAAGAAAATATTGTGGTTCATAAAGAATACACAAATTAGAGTAATGGTTCACAGTACAACAAAGTTTAATACTGTCAAGTTATATCATTCATCATAGCCTGACTCTCCAACAAAAGACACATTTATTTGGACTTAAGTCCTGATGCATTCAGTGAAAGTTGTTTCTTAGAAAACATATAGGATCACAATCTAAAATTAATAAAATATGCATATCCACAGATTGGCATGCACACACCTGACAAAAAGAAAGAGAAAACTAAAGCAATTTAGTTTGCAGAAGTATTGTGATGCAGTGATCTCCAAAATGTTTCTAAAAGAATCCCTTCTTTTAGAGTCCCAATTTTAGCCTTTCTAGAGGAAAACCTCATCTATCCCTGCATGAACAATAGATACTGGCAGCTTATAGATCTATCACCATGCTTATTTTGTCTCACCTTCAGCAAACACAATTGATAATGTTCGCATTTTACATCCTCTCTTTCAAGTCCTCTGAATACACATGCAATCAAAATTCACAAGTGTCCTCCTTTTTATGATCACATGGTTGAAAGAAATGTAATGTAAACTTCTTATGTCACTGCATTAAAATGAAACACAAGCAGGAGCTCTGACCTGTAAAATTGTCATGTCAGGTCGATACTGCTTCCTAAGGCCCATGTCAAACATAAGGAACTTCAGCATCCTGAAAGCCTCTTCTTCACTCATATGAAGCAACAGCACACCTGCTACAAAGCTAAGGCCTTGGCAATAGCCTACTTCTGGATCCAGGAGGGAATATGCCTTCAAGATATTGTAGAGTGACAGCTGCCCAGCTCCAAGCTGGGCTGAGAAATACGGATGTGTTGGAAAGGTGCGACCTATGAAAACAAAACTGAGGTTAGCAACACAAACTTTAATGAAAGCAAATATGCCATGCTGTCATGTGAAATAAAGAATAATTTTCAGGCAGTCTTATCTAAGAAATTATATAGCCAAATTCATTTGCTACTATTTATTCAATTATTTAAAGCCAATATAGCCTTTGCCAAGTATAATCATAAATGCAATAAGCCAAATTGGAACACTAGATCTGTGTTATCAAACAAGTTCTAGATGTGGGGTGGGGTGGGGTGGGCTCTTACCCAAGAGTACCTTCCTGTGCTGAAAGTCCTAACAGAATCCTTCCTACACATCTGCCAGTTCTGTGCCTGTTTCCCCATCAGGGCACAGGGATCTTGGAAGCAGCAGCACAGAAAAAAATTGAAGCAAGGATATGGCAGGCACATTTTGGGCTACTATTATCCATTTGCATAGCAGGGTCAGGAAAGGAAGTTGCTACTCTTCTCTCTGATTCTTAGACTGGGCCCTGTAAAAGAGCTCTGCCTTCCCCCTCTCTACTCTGCTGAGTCCTGACAAATCTGCACAGTTTTCAGTAGGAGCAGTACAGGAATCCAAACTTTGTAGTATAGATTTCTTGGGATTCAGCAGCAGCAAGACAGAAAGAGACTGAACAAAAACACTATCACAGAGTGCTGTGCTTTGCAGCCATTGTCTCAGTAGGACAATATGGCTGCTCTCATATCTACTTCAGAGATCAGACTGAGAAGTTCTCTGCAAGTGGCTTTTATGGGCAATGGGCAGGTATGAAAGTTTATGTACATAGCAACATTTAGATGCAGTGAAATTGGTTGTTATTCCTTTCAGAACTCTTTACTTGCGTTCTGTGAAATAATAGGCATTCTTAACTCCAATCAGTGACTTGACACCCTGGTTTCCTTATAACCTTGTTAATTTAAAACAAACTGGAAAACTCTCATTAAATTAATAAAAACAAAAAACAAGAGTTGTCTAATGAATTTTGCTTAAAAAATTCTACCCTGTTATATTATCCCACTAAATTTATACAACTGTAGACTTTTCAGAAGCAAGGGGATAGGAATGTTTACCATTCTGAAAGCAGAGAGAGAAGGGGGCCGGTTCACATGTTACGATAAGCAGAGAGAGAGAAGGGGGCGGGTTCACATGCCATGATAAGCCATGTTGAAAATAAGCCATGGTGGGTTGGTTAATTGCTTGCTAAGCCATGCTGCTGCTGAAAGATGATTAGATGCTTCTTGGCTTTCCATGGTTTGTTTCCCCCTTCATTTTCCTGCCTGCTCCCAGCAAGTACCCCAGGGACCTTTATGGGACAACTCCACTATACTCCTGCTGTGATGAGATCCCCCACTTCTTCCTTTTCTTGCTTTGCAAGGCGTCTGTGTTGACGTATATATGCCATATCTTCGGAGCGGAGAGGGGGGCTTACTTTACTTGTTGTTGGCTTGTTTTTCAGGACAAGGTGGTTGAGGGTTTTATTTATTTTCTTTAATATTTTTAAAAAGCCTCCTTGCAGCCTGTTCCTCTATGTCAGTATGCATGATTGAATGGTTAGCAAAAGAAAAAAAAGTGAGGAGGGATTTTAGCATGGAAACAAGAGGGAGGGAAACTTAAATCCCCCTTCCCAAATCGCCATGGTCTCGAACTGGGGGGCACATGCACTTACCCAGGGTAGGTCAGTCATGCATATATGCATAGCTGTGTTAACTCGGTTCACAAAGAGCCGGTTACTGCGAAGTGAACTGCTAAGCTAGAGGAGGAGGGGTGGAGGGCACTGTGAGAAGCATCCAGGTTTTTTGGCGCTCTTGCCAGGCACCTCTGCAGCTTATTCTGACAAAATCGGCATAAGCTACTCGGCCAGGTTAGGATTTCACAATAAGTCACCCTGAAAACAAGCCACCCTGAATAACCCAACAACAAGCCATGGGTTCTCAGGGTGGCTTGTGCACAGTTAACAAACCATGCTGAAGACCCTGTGCCAGGCTCGGACATCACAACAAGCCACCCTGAAACAAACAAGGGTGACAACCCTCCACGGGTTGTCACGTCATGAAAACCAGTTGAGAGAGAGAGAGAGAGAGAGAGAGAGAGAGAGAGCAAGCACACAAGTTTTTTTTTCTTTGAAACCAAAATGTAATCAATAGAGATTTATTCCTGCTTCCCTTCCAGTATAGCTGCAGTATCTTCTGTAGCTTTTCACTTGTTAAATCTCATCCATCCTTTCATTTCTGAATCACTGCATCTATGGGAGGTGTGTTGCTTTGCCAAATATTATCAGACCTCTTATTTTTAAGAAGAACAAAGCCTGAAGCTAAGTCTTCCTGCACACAGATTAGAGCTTTAAGCATTGTGTACTAGGAAGGAAGGCTGTATTTGATTTCTGGGTCTGGCTGCTCACTGCCCAGGCTGGCAGGGAATACAGTGCTGCTGTAGATGTATCGTGCTTTGCTTTCCAACTGGAAGAGCAGCTTGTGTTGGTCTGCAGTAACCTCCCTGCCCAAAGTAGGAGTTGTTCCAACACACACTGACTGAACAGCCCTATTCAATGCCTCCTGTTTGGCAGAGAGTTCCAACTCAGCAAAAAGTCACCTAGAAAGCATGAACTAACTAGAATGGTGTGTGTGTGTGTGTGCACGCACGCACACACACACCCAGAATGGAAAAACCACCATAAGAAAGATGAAGAATTACTTCATTTCTTTTTCTTTTAGAACAATAATTGATGACATAGCTCAGGCATTTCCAGAAGCCACCTCTCACTGGAAGAATGAGAAATAAAAGTTCAAACACCAGAAAGGCTGCAGTTTGCTGTGTTGGATCTTCAACCTCATGGGAGAGTGAGCTGTTTTGATTTAGTGGTGAAAGTCACTTTGTGTATGTTCAAAAGCAACTGTCCTCTTCAAGTAGCATGTCATAACGCATGGGGAAAAAGTTCCCAATACATTTCAAGCCTAGGCTTTTTATTCAACAAAAAACCCTTAGAAACCAGCAAAATGTGTTTGGCTTACTTCAAATATACAGTATTGCAAAAAGTAATTCCAAATTACCAAATTGCAGCTCCAAATATTATCATCTATTTTTAAAAAGCTTTTCTTCACTTTGCACAGTAATTTCTGCAAAATCGTAGGATTTTGTTGTACTTAATTAAATATTAATTTATTGAGCAATTCAGGTATTTTGTTGCTGAGTGCAAATCATTTTGGCTACCTGATTTTGGGATGTGCTTGGGCAATGGTGATTATGGTTTTGGGTCAACCCTATTTTGGAAGTCATGGGCAGATAGAAGTGGGGTTAGATTAGCCAATCAAATGCAAGAGTGGAAAGACATCCGAGACCTATCCCCTCTTCTGGTTTCCCTGCAACCAACAGGTTTTGGGTTACCCTGCCAATTTTCCCTCTGCCACAATAGTGCTGTTTAATGCCAGGATGGTCCATAAAGAAACAGAAATCATGCACAATTTAATTGTGGATGAAGAGGTCAACCGGGCTGTATCACTGAGATGGATTAGCTGGGATGAGTAGATCTTGCCCAGCTCTGTACACCTGAGTATACAGTTCAGTACCAGCACAGACAAGGGAAGGGGAGTTGCTGTCATCTATAATGACTCAATCTCCCGCACCAGGAGACCCAGCTAGCTGTTCAGGTGCCAAGTTTGAGTGTTTGAACCTGTATTGAGCTAGAAACACAAATCAGGGATTCTGCGGGTGTACAAACCACCCTGCTGCCCATCAGTCTCCTTGCCTGAGCTGACTGAAGTGGCATCTGATGGTTGCCCTGAGGGTTTTCAACAGAATTCCTATGGAATGCCCTGCCTTTGGAGATCAGGCAGGCACCAACATTGTGCTGCTTTAGGCGCCTCCCGAAAACATTGTTATTTCAGGGAACCTTCCTTGAGTAACCAGCTGTGGTTTATCAAACTTGGTTTTATCAGAACTCTGTGTTTTTTTTTTCTTTTTAAAAATTTCAAAAATTATTTTAACATGGTGTTTTGTTCTTTATCCTGTCTGTTGTCTAGACAGCAAAAATCTGCCAATTTTGGCTGTCTAGCCAGGGCATCTCAGAGTGGTGGTGGGAGGCCAGACGGCGCACAGGAAGCGTTGCAATGGCGCTTATGCTGCCCCCTCCCCTCCCCACCCCCAGGAACACCCCCTTTTCCCCCACTCCGCTTCGCCCTTCCAAGCTCTTCCGCTTTGCTCTTACAAGGCGGCAGGGAGTCGGTTTTCTAGGAACCAACCTCGAAGCACTGGTTCCGAGCTCTGTTCCCAGAAAATGAAAAATCCTATGGCCATCTAGCCACTGTATAGTGGCCATAGGATTGTGCCCTTATCTATTCATGTCCCCGGTCAAACTATTGTGAGTTTCTGAACCTACTAATCTATCTTTTCAAGGTTTTCCTCTGTAGTCATGAAAACTAGACCCACATTCCCCTTTCTTTAAAAAAAAAAAAAGAGCTGAGTTGTTGAAGACTCCATGTTATGCACAATATAATGTGTCAAATACTATCAGCCCCAAACACTGCTTGAGCCAAGGTAGGTCATCAATGCATATAGAGTGCAACAGGGCATGTTTTTTAAAAGAAAGCATGACTTTCAAATCAAGAGCCCCTTCTCTGCAGAATATGAAGTACTAAGAATCATTTCAGATTTATTTATTGTTTTGTAGACTTACCTAGGTCAATAAGTATTGCATGTTGCTGAGAGGTTAACTGTTTTAAGAGTTCTTTGTAAGGTGTATCCTTTAGTTGCTGTTTATTTGGAAACTGATGCTTAAGCTGGTATTGTTCTGCTAAAAGCTTCCAGATCTCACCCCGATGATGTCGAGGGACTCCTTTACAAAAGATAATAGGAGCAAAGAAAAATAATTAATTGGAGAGGGGGAATATTATTATACACTGCTTATATCACTGTACAAGCTATCTGTCTCAAACAATATTATACAAGAATCTGTACCTTAACTCACAAAAATTGTCTACTAAACTCTAAGATATAAAATGGTGGGGGAGGTCTGCATAGGACAATACTGAACACCTTGGCCTGAAGTTCCAGGCAGGGTGGGGATCCTGAGGTAGGCAATCTCTCCTTCTCCAACCAACCAAGGACAGTGTAGGTTGAATACACCTTGGCAGAAGCTAAATGATCCATACTGGATCTGAAAGGGAAGCTAATTTCTCACTGCCCCATTATCCCAAACTGATATGGAAAGGAGAGAGCTAAGGAAGAGATACAGCTTTGTTCTAATGAAGCTTCTCTATTAATTTAGGAGGGGGATGTTGATGCATATATCATGCACAAGACCATATACAAGGATCTTTGTAAGCTCACCAGTGGAATTGATGGCTGTTACAGGGGTGGGGAGAAATGCCAGGAGGAAGCAAGCATATGTACCAGGATCAGGATTTGAACTCAGGCCTCCCAGTGCTTGGTACAGAGATCTAATCAACCACAATGGCTGCTTACTTGGGCTTTTTTTCTTAAATGTTTGTGGCTGCTTCTCTTCTACAGCAGATTTTTCTACTAAAAATGGTGCCAGGCGAAAATGTCCCCTCCAAGCATTTGGGGGTGGGGTGGGGGGTTGGACTCACCAGTGCTCTTCCTGGTAATGGCCACCATTTTCTCCCCAAAATTCCCTGGAGTGACATGTCACAATGCACCATTGTTTCAAGGGGCAATGTGGACAGGGGGGTGCTATTTCCCCCCAGAATGCATCTCAAGAACAATGCTATGTCAAGATGTAGCATCATTCAGGGGAGGGGGCCTGGGCTCTGCCAGTGAGGAGTTGGGAGGAGTGTTTGTCATTTTGCCCCAACCCCTGAAAGTCACCCTGCAAAATGCCGATCAGGAAATACTTTCATTCCCTCATTTGCCCCCTAATTTCCTCCAAAATTTGTCCGGAAGTTCCCCTTATGTTAGTTTTGACTTGTTATGAATATACAAATTGTTGACAGAATTAAGAAATAACATCTAACAGGACCGTGATTTTAACATGTGCTCTTGACACTTAATGTAGAATTCCAAACTAGTGCTATTCTGAATTGTCATGGTTTAATTTTTACTGCAAAAATTGCCTTGTATGATGTTTGGGGGGAAAAAAATCTTATCTTCCATACTTTTGAATTTCTTTTAATGTTTCTTTTAAACTGGATGATACCAGCCAATGTGGGATCATGTAACAAACACAATGGTATTTCAGCAATAGGTTTGGCTATGTGACGTCAAAAAGAAAATGAAGCCCTCCCAATGGCCTAACTCTGAATTGGAGAGGGGGTTAAGAAAGAACACAATCCACTGCCTAGGCAAGTGGGCCAACACTCTTACTGTGCTGCAATGGCAGTATCACTGCTCCCCAGCACCTCTCCCCGAATCATGCTACTATTATATGTAGTTATTCATAACTAGTTGGTGCAGAATGTGTATTGAGATGCACTTCTGAATTCACATCCCCATTAATATTCTGCACCAGTCAAGTACAAACCCCCAGTTTTGGGTGAGGGAATGCCAGCTCAGTTACCTCGGCATTTGTAATGTATTCCCTCTCCTATCCCCTCAACACCAGCAGCTGCATTATGAACACTTATGAACAAGGGTGTATGGAAAAATCATTGAAAAGATGGGTATATTTCAGAGGAATACTAATTAAATGCACCCTCCCTGTCTCTGCTCAGCAGTATGCCAAACCACTGAGGTACAGCCTCAGGGCTTCGGAAGTCTCAAATGGGAAAGTTTGCTCTTCCATCCCACTGATCATCACTGAAAAGAACAGACGGGGAAGAAAGAGAGAAACAGCTTAAGTGCTTATATTAAATCATCCTAATTGGTGCTTTTCCTGTGTAAGTTGTCTGAGAGCAATGCCAGGACTGGTAGCTGAGTGTCACAGCCACTCGTTTCTCTACAAGAATTGCTGTATTTACTTTAAGCACACACACACAGGCACACACACACACACACACACACTTTACTGCTAACTGGGGTGAGGCTACTGACTAGTTTTGCTGGCACAGTTATGGTCATCTCAGTGGAAACATAAGACCCAGTTTCCCAGGCTACATATTGAATACAAAAGACAACGTGCTCCACAGGTTTTTCCCTTTTCCTAGAACACTAAACGCTGAGAACCTATACACATAAAACCAGCAATAAGTCTCAGTGAGTTCAATGGGGCTTACTCCCAGGTAAGCGGGTATGGGACTGCAACCTAAAAATGTATATAGCAAATAACTTGGTTAGAAGAAGAAAAAAACCCAACTGGCTTTTCTTTTCTCCTCACAGGTACACTTTTAATTCTGACAAGGAAACCCTATTCAGACATTCTTCGTCTGAGTATACTAAATATATAAGGAGGAAGAATGTGCTAGCCCCGCCCCCCTCCATCAACGCTTTCATCACCCTCTACTTGTAGAGGATGACTTTCATAAGATGAATGCCTCCTGTATCGGTGGAGGCTCTCCACATGATCTGAAAAGCTGGAAAATTACTGTTCAAAAGCATGCTCCCCCTCCTCATGTGTTTCGTATACTCGGATGTAGAATGCCTGAATAGGGCTGGAATGTTACCATCATCTAAAACCTTTAGGTTTTTTAATATGCTAGCCTAGGAATGAGATAGCCCATGTAGATTTTTAAAGTGTGTGGTGGATCTACTTCAAGAATAAAACCCAGACTTTAGATAAAGCCACTGATCTCAGTTTAATTCTGAGCTTAACTGGCTTTTTAACAAATAAGGCGGTATATAAATGTTGTTGTTCAGTCATTCAGTCATGTCCGACTCTTCGTGACCCCATGGACCATAGCACGCCAGGCCTTCCTGTCCTGCACTCTCTCCCGGAGCGTGCTCAAGTCCATATTCATTGCATCAATGATGCTATCTACCTTCTCCTTTTGCCTTCAGTCGTTCCAAGCATCAGGGTCTTTTCCAGAGAATTTTCTCTTCGTAGTAAGTGGCCAAAATATTTGAACTTCAGCTTCAGTATCTGTCCTTCCAATGAGCACTCAGGGCTGATTTCCTTTAGGATTGACTGATTTGACCTCCTTGCAGTCCAGGGGACTCTTAAAGAGTCTTCTCCAGCACCACAGTTTGAAAGCATCAGTGCTTCGGCACTTAGCCTTCCTTACAGTCCAGCTCTCACAGCCATACGTTACTACTGGGAAAACCATAGCTTTGATTAAACGGACCTTTGTCGGCAAGGTGATGTCTCTGCTTCTTACTATGCTGTCTAGGTTGGCCATAGCTTTCCTCCCAAGGAGCAAGCGTCTTTTAATTTCATGGCTACAGTCACCGTCTGCAGTGATGTTGGAGCCCAAGAAAATAAAATCTGTCACTGCTTCCATTTCTTCCCCTTCCATATGCCAGGAAGTGACGGGGCCAGATGCCATGATCTTAGTTTTTTTAATGTTGAGTTTCAAACCAGCTTTTGCACTCTCCTCTTTCACCCTCCACAAGAGGCTCTTTAGATCCTCTTTGCTTTCTGCCATTAGAGTGATATCATCTGCGTATCTGAGGTTGTTGATAATTCCCCCGGCAATCTTAATTCCGACCTGTGATTCATCCAACCCGGCGTTTCTCATGATGTACTCTGCATATAAGTTAAATAAGCCTTGTCGTACTCCTTTCCCAATTTTGAACCAATCGGTTGTTCCATGTCTGGTTCTTACTGTTGCTTCTTGACCCTCGTACAGGTTTCTCAGGAGACAGGTAAGGTGGTCTGGTACCCCCATCTCTTTCAGAATTTGCCACAGTTTGTTGTGATCCACACAATCAAAGGCTTGAGCGTAGTCAATGAAGCAGAAATAGACGTTTTTCTGGAATTCTCTTGCTTTCTCCATGATCCAGCGAAAGTTGGCGATTTGATCTCTAGTTCCTCTGCCTCTTCGAAACCCCACTTGTACTTCCGGTAGTTCTCGGTTCGCATACTGCTGAAGCCTAGCTTATAGGATTTTGAGCATAACCTTGGTGGCATGTGAAATGAGTGCAATTGTGCGGTAGTTTGAACACTCTTTGGCATTGTCCTTCTTTGGAACTGGAATGTAAACTGACCTTTTCCAGTCTTGTGGCCATTGCCGAGTGTTCCAAATTTGTTGGCATATTGAGTGCAGCACTTGAACAGCATCATCTTTTAGGATTTTAAATAGCTCAGCTGGAATACTGTCATCTCTGCTAGCTTTGTTGTTAGTAATGCTTCCTAAGGCCCACTTGACTTCACTCTCAAGGATGTCCGGCTCAAGTTCAGTGACCACACTCTCAGGGATATTAAGATCTTTCCTGTATAGTTCTTCTGTGTATTCTTGCCACCTCTTCTTAATCTCATCTGCTTCTGTTAGGTCCCTGCCTTCTTTGTCCTTTATCATGCCTGTCTTTGCACAAAACGTTCCCTTGAGATCTGTGATTTTCTTGTAGAGATCTCTAGTCTTTCCCATTCTGTTGTTTTCCTTGATTTCTTTGCGTTGTTCATTTAAGAAGGCCTTCTTGTCTGTCCTTGCTGTTCTCTGGAACTCTGCATTCCGTTGGAGATATCTTCCCCTTTCTCCCTTGCTTTTCGCTTCCCTTCTTTCCTCAGCTACTTGTAAAGCCTCATCAGACAGCCACTTGGCTTTCTTGCATTTCTTTTTCTTTGGGATGGATTTCGTTGCTGCCTCCTGAACACTGTTATAGACCTCCGTCCATAGTTCCTCAGGCACTCTGTCTATCAGGTTTAATCCCTTAAATCTATTCCTCACCTCCACTGTATATTCATCAGGGATATGATTTAGGTCATACCTGAATGGATTAGTGGTTTTCCCTACGTTCTTCAATTTAAGCTGAAATTTTGGGATAAGAAGCTCATGATCTGAGCCACAGTCAGCTCCAGGTCTTGTTTTTACTGACTGTATAGAGCTTCTCCATCTTTGGCTGCAAAGGACATAATCAATCTGATTTCGATATTGACCATCTGGTGATGTCCATGTGTAGAGTCACTTCTTGTGCTGTTGGACAAGAGTGTTTGCTATGATCAGCGTGTTCTCTTGGCAAAACTCTGTTAGCCTTTGTCCTGCTTCATTTTGTATCCCGGTGATTTCTTGACTTCCTACTTTAGCATTCCAATCCCCTGTGATGAAGAGGACATCTTTTTGGGGTGTTAGTTCTAGAAGGTGTTGTAGGTCTTCATAGAACCGATCAACCTCAGCTTCTTCGGCCTCAGTGGTTGGGGCATAGACTTGAATTACTGTGATGTTGAATGGTTTGCCTTGGATTCGTACTGAGATCATTCTATCGTTTTTGAGATTGTACTCCAGTACTGCTTTTCCCACCCTTTTGTTGATTATGAGTGCTACTCCATTTCTTCTAAGGGATTCTTGCCCACAGTAGTAGATATGATGGTCACCTGAATTAAATTTGCCCATGCCTGTCCATTTTAGTTTGCTGATTCCCAAGATGTCGATGTTCAATCTTGCCATCTCATGTTTGACCACCTTCAGCTTACCTTGATTCATTGATCTTACATTCCAAGTTCCTAAACAATATTGTTCTTTACAGCATCGGATTTTCTTTTCATCACCAGACACATCCACAGCTGAGTGTCCTTTCGGCTTTGGCCCAGCCACTTCACTCTTTCTGGCGCTACTTGGAAATACCCTCTGCTCTTCCCCAGTAGTATATTGGACACCTTTCGACCTGAGGGGCTCATCTTCTGGCGTCATATCTTTTAGCCTTGTGATGCGTTCCATGGGGTTTTCTTGGCAAGAATACTGGAGTGGGTTGCCATTTCCTTCTCCAATGGACCACATTTTGTCAGAACTCCCTGCCATGAGCTGTCTGTCTTGGGTGGCCCTGCACGGCATAGCTTATGGCTTCACTGAATTATGCAAGCCCCTTTGCCACAACAAGGCAGTGATCCATGAAGGGGATATAAATGTTAATAAGAAATAAATAAACTTCTTGAACAAGATCCTGAATAAGCAATCCTGCTTTCAAAGGAAATAACTACAGCAATAATACTTCTTAACATTTGTATAGTGCTTTCTGTTTCCAAGCACTTCACATGAATTATCTAGTTGCAATCCTTACAATATCCCTGTTCAGTAAATCCGCATTATTATTCTCCATACTGCAAATGGGGAGAGTGAGGCTGAAAGAGAGTGGCTTGCCTAAGGCAACCTAATGAGTTCATGGCAGAGGCGAGATTCAAACTGGTGAGTCTCTGATTTGTAGCTCGGTTTCTTAGCCATTATGCCAAGATATCTTATAAAGGTCTCTTATAATGATAACAAACAATCCCTTTGTGAATGGCTCTGTCCATGACAACCTCCATACTTTTTAAGTTTCTTCCAGTAACACCGTAAGCTCAAGCAATTGCGCATGACCTGTGATCTACAGCCATACTGATATAATTAACTACCCTTTTTAAAATAGATATTCTAATAGTTCAATTTCCAACAATATGTATACATATCTACACCCTACCATAATCAAATATTCTCACCTTTTCCAGCAGCAGAATGTATTTTTTCCATGTCAAACTTCATCTTTGACCTTCCTGGCATAGTCAACATTTTTTCCCAGACCAATGTTACTTCTTTAAGGCATGGGGTGATTTCTTCATAATCAAGCTTCAGACGTTTATTTAGCAGGTTGTTTTCAGAAGCTAAAAATATTAAAGATGCACAAATTAATGACATTCAGTGTATGATAAAAACATCAGCTCAATGAATCGTGATAGTAAAAAAAGAAAAGAAAACAAAGGGCAAGCATGTTTCAGCAGCTTTGAAAGGGAAAAAAAATAATAAAGAAACATGGCAATGCTCCTGATTAATAGTCTATGTGCTGCTTCTCATCAATGCCTCATGATGGGCATTTCAAAAGATGGCATCACAAGGCATGTCCTTACAAGCAGTTTAGTGCATATAAGTATTGAAAGCATTCATCTTACCTGCATTATCTGTACTTATACATGGAAAATGGTACAGGTATGATGCTTGGTGTAACTTTGAACTGAAAATTATGTTAGTCTGTAAAATGGGATGTTATGCAGCTATGATGGCAGCTGCAGTACATAAGCCATATGGTCAGTGTCACTACAGTGGTATCATGTGGGCAGGCTCTGAGTGAAATCAGGGTTAAATGAAGAAATAAAAAGGGGGTATTATGCTGTGAAAGCAACCTTCAGCCAAAGAAGGCATCCCAGTCTTAGCTGCCGAGCCTTGTTATGTGGTAGCTGTGCTCCTATTCTGAGGCTGCACAGCTGCTAAGAAGGAAGGCAAGGCGATCTCTTGGGCAAGTATCACAAGGATTATTTCAGTTTGAAGGACAGAAATGATTACATCTTTTTTAAAGTAAAAGACATTGGGGATTACCACCTGTCAGAAGAAACTCTACAAAGAAAAAACTGGAACACAGGAATCAAGGCAAAAGGAGATGGAAAGAAGGCAAGACAAGTTAAAGCACTGGTTCCCAACCCACCCCCTCTTAAAGGGCAGTATTAAAATGAGTTGCTTGGACTCTAAGCATAACTTAGATCTACATTTTTAAAATAATGCATCATGTAGTTATCCCTTTAACGATGTCTGGTTTGATATATGGGCAACAAGCCCTTGGTGTGACAATACATTACCAGCACACTGTCATTCTTGGGACATACTATTCCGATACATCATAAGAATGCTGTCGCTTCGATGATTTAATAGCATAATGTATCATCAAAACAGCACTCTCATGTATTACAGTAGTGAGAAAATTTAAGGGAGAGTACAGTCTTGGATAGCTTAGTCCTCTACTGCAATTCCAGTTTATAGAATGAAGAATACCTCTTTTCCATTTTGATTTTGCCAGTTCCTGTAAAATAGCACACTATACTAGCATACTGAAAAGCATGTGTGAGCCAAGAATTAGGATTTCTTCCTCCTAGCTCTTGATCATGACAAAATAGTTTGGGGTAAGAGCATAATTCACAAAGCCAAAACAGTTCTTGAAATATCTTTCATGAGAAACATCTCTGATTCCTTCTTAAGTTGTTTTGCCTATGTGGGAAACACTGTTGTGCCACTTGGACCATGAGTGAGGAACTCATGCTACAGCTTTTCCTCACACCAGCTTTTCCAGCATAGTGTCATTGTTTTATGATTTGTTGGGTTATTCTGTGTTTATTCTTTGTTCACTGAACTGTTCACTGCTTTGTACACTGTGGTGGAAAGGCATTTCCTCATTTCTGATTTTTAGATTTGTCTTCATATACTTTAAGGCACAAGGACCTTTTGTTTCTGCATTACATTCATTACAAGGGAATCTAGCGACACTCGCAGGGGGGACTACTAATAGGGGTGACACTTCCTCATGGTAAGGAGAAAGGAAATGTGCCCACTCATTGTCTAGGCAAAAGGAAGATGCTTCCCTTTCTTCCTGCACTGCAGCCTTGCAACAGCACAGGATGATAAGGAAGCATCCCCTGCATTGCGTGGGCAATACTCCTCCTTTCCCTGTGCTGTCCTGCAGCCTTGCAGAACAGCACCAGAAGAAAACGAGAGCCATCCAGTTGTTTAGGCTATCCTCTCCCCATCCCCACAACTAAACAAGGGTAGTATTTGTGCTCAATGATTATAGTATGCAGCCCATTTTGATTGGCAATGCATAAGCATCATCTCCCTCACTTCACGGCCCTAAACGATTTGACTAGGACCATGAGGTGAAGGAGAAAAAACCTGCACTGAAGAGCAACAGATCATGATTGTTTTTAACAGCCACAGAAGATTTTGGAGGAGAGGGTCTGGGAGGGATTGTGTGTCTCATCAACCTCCCATTTTGCTTTTTTCATGAATTATACTCTGGTCATGCCTCTGGTATACAAAAGGAGAAATGTTTTAGAATTGCTTTTAAAAAGAGTTCCTATTGCACTGAAGGTATCTGCAGCATGACACACAAGCTCCTCCAGTTAAAGCCAGTATCTGTCAAATGGATTAAAGTGCAAGGATAACTCCTTGAAGCATTTGGTCAGAAAGACTGAATAGGATGTTAACAAATATCTAGATGACCATTACTTTAAATAGAAATAGGTGAATCCAAATATACCAAAGACACAGTTCAAAGGAGACAGGATTTGTGCACATTATCAGCACTTCCAGGAACCAGGCTAAGAGCTGCCATTAATAAAACAAGCAAAGAGGCTATTAAGATAAAGTAAACAAACTATGGGTAAAGTACAGCAAAAGAGGGAAAGCAAACATGACAGGTTATTGGGAAAAGGGGATTCTAAACAAACACAAGGTAAATGGTATCTGCAATACCTCTAGACCAGGAGTGGGCAGCAGGTCAATCTCCAGATGTTTTGAACTTCAGCTCCCAGAAGCCCCTGCCAGCATGGCCAATGGTCAGGTTTTTGATTTAGTAATTCACTTGCCTTGCAATTTTTGGTTTTCCTTTTCCATCCTAAGCAGTAGTATCTGCTGCAGAATGGCCTTTTGCCACAGTTCCCGAAGCTCCTTGGATGTCCTTTTCCTTTCTTCTTTTACTGTCCTAAAGGGACCATCTTCACAAACTGGTTGTAATGGTGATCTGGGCGGAAGTTCTCCCAACTCAGAGTAGTCTTAATAAGATAACAAAGTAAGAAAGAAACACTCAGAAGCCCCTTATGGTAGCTATATCATTGTTTGGATTTTTAGATCAACCCCACCCCAACCTTAGGTAAGCTTTACCTAAATTGTGTTTGGAGAGAAAAATCTGGAACTGCCCAGAGAGCTTCAGCTATTGGGTGGTATAGAAATGAATGAATGAATGAATAAATAAATAAATAAATAAATAACTTAAGGATAGTTCCTACAATGGGACTTCCATGTTGCTGGTGAACATAGTATGGCTATCATAAAGAGGCCTTTTAAAACTGCTGACAGTGGTCACTTTCTGCACACAATGAGCATTTTTAGTGTAATGCTTTGCAATATGGATTGAGCAATTTTAGGTAAACCACTGTATACTTTTTTTTAAAAAAAGGTCCATGATGGTTGTGGTGAAGATTGCCCAGTATGTGGAAACTAAGGAGCGGGTGCAAATGAATAGCTTGTCTAACAGCTGGAGTTCATGGAAAGAGACTGAAGTGGCTTTCATGTGATGGCTGTATAATACATGCCAGCTTACGATCAGTGCTAGTTCAACATCTACTGAAAACAAATCATGAAAATTTTAAACCCCCACCAAAAACAACAACTTGGTGAAGTCAATGAACATTTCATACCAAGATGTTCTTTGTGTACCTTGTAAATAGGAACATGCATATGCTGTGAATCTGCAGAAGCAGAAAAGCCACAGAGTGTGGTACCTACAGTGGAGTCAGCTTCCTAAGAATTTCAGCTTTTGTTTAAACAGAAAGCAAGTCTCTAATTCCCGAGCTCATAAGGCTAGAGTCTGCAGAAGGGAACAAGGGTTATAACGTCAGCCTTCCAATTCTAAATTGCTTCCGAAAAATAATTCTTCTAGCTTGGTCAGCATTTTGAATAGTTTATTGAAGTGATGTCAGAAAACACACAAACTGCTGCTGGAAAAACCATTCTGGAAAACCTCCTACTCTATACAAATATAAAGCTTTTCAGCACATTCAGAATGGAGATTTCAAGGCTGTAATTTGTGTCCCTGAACTCTTAGGACTTAGGTATGTAGTATGTAGGAAGCTGTCTTATGCTGTCAGATTATTTGCCCATCTAGCCTTCTAATATCTGTTATTTGACCAGCTCCCCAGGACTTCAGGCAGAGGTCTTTCCCATCACCTGCTACCTTACGCTTTTAATTGAAGATACAGGGGATTTTACCTGGGACGTTCAGCGTGCAAAGCATGTGCACTACCACTGACTTTGGTCCCCCTCCATCAATTGACCTTTAAAAAAATCCATAAAATCAAAATTTGGAGATCTAAATTTAAATCCATTAATGCATGTTCTACTGAGCAGTTTTTCACAAAAATACTTAAATATGGTTGGGAGGGGGAGAAATAAAACACACCTGTCAATTAAGAGTTTTAAGGCGCAATCGTATGCATGTTTAGACAGAAAAAATGCTGGGGCATGCTGGGAGTTTTAGGACTTTTTTCTGTCTAAACATGCACACGATTGTGCCATTAATGATGCTCGGCTTGTCCATGCATTTTTTTTACTTTTCTTTGAACAGTTCTCTTCCTGCCAGATCACAAACGGCTTTTGGAAGCTTCTTCAGTTTCAAAATACCATCCAGGAGCCCACCTGAGCATGCAGAAAAAGTTGTGCAGTTCTTTGGATCTCAGCCAGAAAAGCTTGTTGTTGTTTTTTCTCACAAAAGCAATACCATTTTTTTCAAGCAACTAAAAGCCTCAAGCCAGAAACTATTATGCAGAAATCCCGTGTCTTTTACCTGATCACAAACATATCACCATTCTGAAGTTTGAAAAGTGATGTAGCCATTATAAAAGCCTTGCCTTTTAATTTCTTAACTTTAGCCCTACGTAGAGAGTCATAGAGCCTGCACACTGTAGAACCCGGGATACCTCATGCACACCATGATCCCAATTCTTCATATTGCAAGTCACATTTGACTAAAGGTTTGGATGAGATCAACAGGTGCAGGTTAAGGAATAGTGTCAGGGATGCCTGAGGAACTCTGTCTTTGTTAATTCCAATATGAACTAACTTGATTGGAACCTCCCAGACTATTTGAACAGATGTCCAAGATGGGAATGTCAGACAGACTCAAAGGGTGTTTGGAGACTCTATACACATCTGCATTTTAGTTCTCTTTAATACATCTACAGATAACTATTAAGTCAGTTACCTGCTTAAAATATGAATTTAAAATCTGATACACATTGCACAAGTACTCATTGTACTTTTAGTTGATGTTAGAAATCAAAATGTAAGCATTTCAGGATTAATTCTTCTAGTTCCATTAGCTTCAGTTTCCGAACTGTAAAATGAGTACAATAGTATATTGTGAAGCCAAAAATGAAGCAAAAACAGTAGAGTAAGCAAACCAAATGAGTACACTCATTTGTAGTAATCTAGTTTTAGCATTTATAGTTCACTTTAGAGAAACCTATATATTTAGCCACATGTATGCTACCTGAAATTCTGCATTTTTGCAATCATTTAAATTAAGTATCTACAAAACTTAGCTCTTACACAGAACTTTTAAACTCAGTTCTCAGTGGTTCCCAAAAAACACATTCATTCATTCATGAGTCCCCTTTCGGCCCAATAGGGCCCCCAAGGTGACTTACAGGTAAAACTTAAAACAATGTCAAAACTTTGGAAAAAAGCACGAGCCCTGACCCTGGATCAAAACATGGGATATAGCGTCTGTGGTAAAAATTACAAACTTGATCAGAGTGAGGGAGGGCAGACAGTTATATGATTCTTTTGTTGAAAAATTCACCTTATTTATTATGTACTGGACTAATAAAGTGCAGTCCATATTCTCTGTTGGGGTATGAGTCTGTATAGATTGCACCTTTCTGACAAGTAGGTAATTTTTTTACTTTTCTTGAGAAATGGAGCATGAATGATTGATCATTTGCTAATCATTTGTATGATCCAATACTTGTAACATTTGTAAAAACTTTTGTTTTGAAAAATAAAAAATAAATAGAAATAAAAACAATGTCAAAACTTTAAAAACTTTAAAATAATTTCAAACATTAAAAAGGTAAAGGTGTCCCCAACCAGTCGTGTCCGACTCTAGGGTGCGGTGCTCATCCCCATTTCTAAGCCGAAAAGCCAGCGCTGTCCGAAGACGCTTCCATGGTCATGTGGCCGGCATGACTGAACACCGAGGTGCACGGAACGCTGTTACCTTTCCCGCCAAGGCGGTACCTATTTATCTACTTGCAATTTCTTGCTTTTGAACTGCTAAGTTGGCAGAAGCTGGGACTCAGCCATACAGAACAAAGAAGTTTTAACAACTCGCCTAAAACTGAACAAAGAAGAGCCTAACTTCCTTTGGGAGAGAATTCTGCAGGTGGGGTGCTGCTCCCACAGAGAAGCCACTATCTTGTATTCTCACCAACCTAACCGATCTTAAACTATGGGCAGGTTCATTAGGGGTGGAGGCTGTCTCTCAGATATCCTGGCCCCAAGCTCATTTAGGGCTTTATAGGTAAGCACCAGCACATTGAATTGTGCTCACTCACAGCCAGACTGCCAGCCAGAATGCAGTTGATATAAGACCAGTGTAATATGGTTAACAAAGTGTGCAGTAGGAAAGCAACCTGGCTGCTGCATTTTGAACTAGGTGCAGTTTCCAAACACCCTTCAAGGGTAGCCCCACATACAGTACATTGCAATAATCTAAAGAGGAGGTGCTTAAGGCATGGATCAATGTGGCCAGATCTGCTTTCTCCAGGAAGGGGTGCGACTGGTGCACCAGTCAGAGGTGGGCAAAGGTGCTCCTGGCCACTGAAGCTACCTGACCCTCCAGGAATAATGCCAGGTCAGAAGCACTCCCAAGCTGCAAACCTGATCCTTCAGAGGGAGCACCACCCCATCCAGAACAGGCTGTAGCTCCAATCCTAGATTAGCTTTCCTACTGACCAATGGTATCTCTGTCTTGTCTGGATTGAGACTCAGCTTGTTATCCCATATTCAGTCCATCACTGCAACCAGGCAATGATTCAGGACTTCCACAGCTTCCTGACATCAGGTGCCAAAGAGCTGGGTATCATCAGCATAGTGGTGAGACCCAAGCCCAAAACTCTGGATGACCTATCCCAGTAGCTTCATGTAGCTGTTAAACATGATAGGGAATAAACCAGACCTCTAATGCCAGAGCCCATGCGGCCAAGCAGTAGTGCCTCAGCATCACCTTTGGGGAGTGCTTAGTTAGATAAGATTGGAACAACTACAACACAGTGCCCCCAAGGCCCATACTGGCCAAGCAACCCAGAAGGATACTATGGCTGATTGTATCTAATGCGACAGTTTGCACATTATGTTCTACACACATATGGGAGCTTTTCAGGAACCCCACCAGAGGTAGTCCCCCCACCCTACAACTTCCTCAAAGGTCAGGGGGCCCTCTGGAGCTATACCATAAGATGCGAGAAGCTTCTGCTGGAAGGAAAAATCAGCCATTACCCATTTTGTGTGCACGCATGGGTCTCTCTGGATCCTAGACAGATTTCTAGTAAGTGTTAGATCTTTGATAATTTGTGTTCCTTTTCAAAGTGTAGATCTAACCCCAATCCACCCCCACTGCTAGAAGAAGTTATTTCATTCTCAAAAGTAACCCAGAATGCATCAATAATGCAATAAATACAAAATTCATAATATTTGACCTAAATAACACACAGGAATCAAACGAAACAACTTTAATCCTCTAAAATCACAAGCAGGAGGAACAGTGCCATCTAGTGTACGTGATAGAAACTGAGAGTACAACTCAGGAGGATGACCACCATTTTCCTTTCTTAAGTTGTGATATTTTAGTATCTGGTGCCAAAGTCATTGCAAATCAGCTTAACAGCAGGACGAAGAGCATGTAGATGGTGATGCCAGGATAGTTTTGGGGTTTTTTGGACAATTTGTCACCTCACTGCTTGAGGACAGTGGCTGGAAAAAGAGCTCTTACAAACAAGGCCTTCAAGACTTCTCATATTTTGATTAGAACCATCACAGGCTGCTTCTGAAATTCCCTTGAGTTTAGAGAACATAAGAACTGCTGGAGCAGACCAAGTGTCCATCTAGTCCAATTTCCAACAGTGGCCAGTCAACCAACAAGAATGAAGGCAACATCACCTCTGCACTGTTTGCCCCCTGGCTACTAGTATTCAGAGGTATAGTGCCTTTGATGATAGGGGATCCATTTACTGTCATAGCATATAGTCATTGATTGCCAGATCTATCCTCCATTATTTCTTTCAATCCCATTTTAAAGCCATCTAACCCAGGGTCATCACTACATCTTATAGCCTTAGTCTGTCTTGAACCTATTGCCAATCAGTTTTGCTTGGAGACCCTGGGTTCTAGTGCTTTAATAGAGAGGGGGAAAACAAAGCTGTATCCATTTTCTACAAATCATGCATAATTTTATAAACCTCTATCATGCCCACCTTAGAGTCAGAAGAAGATACTCTAACCCTCTGATCATTTTGGTTGCCCTCTTCAGTATTCCACTCTCATTTTTGAGATGGAGCAAACACAACTGTACAAAGTATTCCAAATGTAGCTACACCACAGATTTATATGAAGGCACTATGATACTGGCCATTTTATTTTGCTCCCTTGCCTGCTAATCATTGACATGGAATTTGCCCTTTTCTCTGCAGCTGCATAAAAAGTAGATACTTTTGTTGAGCTATTATCACCGTGGCCCCAAGAACTTTTTTCCCTCAGTCACAGTCAGTTTACATCACAAATCGTCCTAAGATGGTTAAAGTATTTCCAGGTCACACAAAAAATGGAAATGTGGGACATGCAACGGTTACTAGAAAAGTCTGAAACCCGGAACATGACGTTCACCTGATAAGCCAGTGTTCTAGCACAGAATGAGGTGTTGTGCTGCAGGCATTCGGTTGCCTCTTCATACTTAGATCTGTGAGAGGGGGTGTTTCATGTAGCTGCTAGAAACGTGGCCTATTTCTCACAAACAGCAAAGTGCGATGGTATCTGGACTGTCCCACTTCAGACTGCAGGTGGGGGCTCACACAGCTGATCCATTAAAAAAGATCTCTTGAATATAGAAAATTGGCAGGTGAGAGAGAAAACTAGGCTAGAATTCTTCTCCTTGATATACCAGTTTTCTAGATACAGGGAATTGTTATGCATGGAGAGGCATTCTGAAATGGTGCAGATACATGTTTACCATGTCAGCTGCTATTTGTGAAAACAAGGCAGTAGATTTATGGTTGCAGAATGCAAGCTTGGGGGGTGGGGGGAATGCATTTGTTTGTATGTATATAGTACTGGTGGGCATTTCACAGAATGAGCACAAGGTTGACATCCTTCTCATTTGTTATTCCCTCACCGTGGAACTCCTTGCCTAGGGAGGCTTCAAGCCAACACAATCCTGACTGTTAAAATGGTGGGTAAAGGACCTTTCTATTTAGAAGGGCCTTTGCTGTACTCATGTGTGCGTGTGTGCCCATGTCTGTGGGAAGATAATGGAAGTGGCATTTGTTTTTAGTAGTCTCTGTTGGAGCTTCAGTGTTCGCTAATAATATTGATGATCTTTTTGTTTTAATCTGTTTAGCCGGTTGTTGTTTTTTGGGGGGGGGGTGTATGTATGTATGTATGTATGTGTATGTGTATATATATATATATATATATATGTATATATAAAAAATAATTTATATTGTATTGAATTGTTTTTATGTTTGAAAGCAGAGGAAAACTGTGAAAAAGGAATAAATTAAGCAACATTAATATGCATCTATAATGGGAGGAGGAGGAAGCATAGAGAAAAACTACCCTAGCTATAACATGAAAAAGGGATGAAAGTGACTAAGCCTTTAAGAATGCCATAATCCCAACCCCCTCATCCTTCCCCCTCCAACTTGCTGTCTCATTTCTTGTCTGCTGTTGTTACTTTAGTTATACTGCTTATGCAGTCGGACATTGTTATGATGGCAGATTATATGTTGAATTTAACACCACAGTGTGGCCATAACATAGGAAACACTAGACAAGGCAATTGTGTTAAAAAAAAAAAAAGGCAAACGAAAACCTTGGGGCTTCTATGATTACAACTAAAGTGTCTTAAAGCTAAAAACAAGAGTATTTTTGCACAGTTGTTTTTAGAATTCTTGTAGGTTACCCATCATGACCTGTGGACAATGTGTTAAAAGAAATGACAGAGGACCAATCTACATGTTATGACCACCATTATAGAAATTGCTAGAAACAACCTGTGTCTGGCAGCTGCTTCATGCAGTGGATATAATGGGCAGGACAGATTGTCATGTAAATCACCATCATCACCACCACCACATGAGGAGTTTTCACATCACTATCAGATATATCTGGCAGTAGAAGACCAATCAGTATTGACCTGGTGAGCTGCTCCCAGTAAACAGAGAAGGAGGCTATTTTTCAAGGAGTTTCCATGTGGTAACAATAACATGTTGAAATATTAAAACATATTTCATAAGTTTGTAAAGATGTAGTTCAGACCAGGTAAACTCCATTTATGGGCTCCTGTGACTCTTGGACTCTTTATTCCATGTTTATATCAGATGTGGTATTCAGGGCTCATAAACACAGGATATATTAAGCTTGGCAGTCATGGAACTCTCTTTACGTTAATCTAAGCCATTCAGACTAAGAAAGAAATTGTGGAAATGTAATTACAACAATATTTTTTGCACATTTGGTGTGGATGTGATTTGAATAAGAACCAGAAGTAAGATTTTGTTAGTTAATTATGAAATGACCAGATAAAATACATGATGGGTATGGCAGTGATAATGCTAGGTTGTTGGGGTTTTTTTTTGACACATTAACAAATCCTTAGGCTAAAGCTTTAGGATAAATCTGTCAGCAGCAGCAAGGATAGTTTTGGCAAGACACTAGAAACTGCTGAAATGACTGATTAAATAAATTATGGCATCTAATCACCATAAAGAAGATTATTAAACTTAAGCCAAATTAGGGAAGGGTTGGGGCAAATGGAGCATTTTATGAACAAATAATCATAATTTATAATTTATAATGACAGCTGCAAAGACGTATGGGTTGTACCCAGTTGTGTCATTCCACCGATGGAAACTGTTGTGTCAGTGGAACCAGGATGGGGGCAATTTGCCCCATCCACCTCCACAGTCCCCTGCATGCCTTCACAATCTGCTCTAGAGAGCTGGGAAGCCCTCTGGAGCAGACTTTTGGATGGTGCAAAGAGCTGCAGCGTGGGAGGAGAGAGGGAGAAAATCCTGTTGTGCTAGTGGACGTCTACTAGCACAGTATTGGATTTAACCCTATGGTCCTTTATCTGGTACCCTCTACTTTATGAACAGCAGAAAAATCATGAAAAATATGGGTACACTTCTGCACCAACTGAAGGCTTGTCTTATGGGATTAATTATAGTTCTAGACAAATGAAGAGCACGCTTTAGGATCTGATTCTCTGGGATGTACAGAGATATAATAAGAAGGTTCCAGAGTTTAGCTGGGAGTCTTCTTTGGCCTCATTTTGTTTTTGCTTAGATAACAAAATGCAACAGTTTCATCTTGAGTAGGAGAAATAAAACATTATACAGAAGCAGGGAGGATGAAATGAAGCTAGCAGATGTGATTAAAGAGTAACGAGAAATAATACATAGTAATGATGCTGCTATTCTTTGGAAATACATGATATTGTCACTCATTTGAGCTATGAAAGGAAAAGTAAGACCAGGACTTATCTATAGCATATGTCAGGCAGGTTCTTTATCTAAAGAAGGCCTTTACCGTCATGCCAACCTGGAGAATCACATCCTTTCTGTGGTGTTGCCACTCTTAGGAATATCTGTTGTCTCCATGAATGCCGCCGGGTCCTCACAGGGCTTTCGTGGACAGAATCTGCTTCACTTGACTTGGGCTTGTAGTCACTAAAGTCAAAAGAAGTGTGAAAACCTTATTTGTTTATTGTTTTAGTAATAATTACAAAATGAGATAATTGCAATATGTTTTATGATCAAATGGAATGAATATACAAATCCTCCAGGTATTCACAGCAACAAAATACAAATACAATATATGAAATACAACTCTTAGAGAGCAATCTTATGGTCCTTGGACAGCATCCGGCAGACCACAGGATATTTTGCATTCCAGGATCCGTGGTTGGAGACAGTGGCCTGACCTCAGACCCAGGAGTCTGAGCTCCCCGCCCTCTCGCAGCTGGCCCGGAGAGAACCGTTCCGGCCATCTCTACGAGCTCACAAATATGAGCTCGGAGAAGAGGGAAAAGGGGTGTGCTGCTGCGTGGAGAGGGGAGGGGATTGGGGAAGTGGGGATACGAGCTATCCCCAGCCTCTGTCCCTTCCACTCCCCGATGCCTCAGCTAGATGGGTGAAAACTCCTGTTTAGCTAAAATGAAGAGCGGGAGGCACAGCACGCCTCCTGCTCTGCTTTGGATAGTTGTAAACCTCTGAGTTTGGAGGCTTATGAGTACCAAGAACCTATCTAATTGGATTGCACCCTTCGTTCCTTAAGTAACCAACAGGAGGATTAGAGAATTTGCTAGGCCTATGTGAAAATTACTCAAGAATACTACCACTGCTACCACTACCCCTTCACCTAGATTCTCTATGACAAAAACAACCTATAGAAAGTCTTTGTCCCTTGTCCCTGGGCATCCCCACTGAGAAAATATCAAGCACTGGGAGGGAAAGGTAGTATGAGCTTCCTAGAAAGGGTGGGGCCTTTCCCTAAATGTTCTCCTGTTGCAAGCTTTTGTTGCCAGTGAATCATATCCCAAGTTCTGTGGTGAAAAAGCTACAATGTAACTTTCCACTTGCTTACTTGGTCTTTTAAAAGCAGCCCAATGAGGTATACCAAGATGTCAAGCTCTAAATACTTCTCCAGACTCTGTAAATTTGGCTACAAGCATAGCATTCCTGCACATAGTCAGCAACAGTGCAAGTTTCTTGTCATGGTCTGATTTATGCTGATGAGAATCTTGGCCATTAAATCCACGCTGCCTGCAATTTCCTTCTCAGGTAAACTTTCCCCAGCTTCTAGCTGCTGTCCTGTATTTCCTGTTGATCACATTTTGAGCTAAACTACATGTTACGTTAATAATGCTTTTAAAAAAGCATGCTTAATGTTGCCACTATTAGTTTGAAGGCACAGCAGCTGCAGGGCCCTGATCTGACACTGTGTGGCACCTAATCAGGGCCCCACGGCTACTTCCCCTCCAAAATAAATGTGGCAGCATTAAGCATGATTTTTTTAAAAGCAGGATTAATGAAATGTGTAGTTTGGCTCTTAGAGAGATATTCTGAATCCACAGCTGGTGGGGAGAGGTTCCTCTGTAATGTGACTACTACAACACTGATACTCAAATCAATTTCTACTCACAAACAGTCCTAACTGAAAGCTCTTTAATGAGGTCTGCAGCTTATGTTACCATTAGATATTGAGTGATTCATAGGCTTCACAATATCTATATTATTTGTATTTATAAATATATTATTGATATTTATAAATAAGATAAATAAGATATTTATAAATAAGATGCAAATGAAACAGCTTTGACTTTTAATGAAATTCTCACTGTTATCACACCAACTAAATTTGAACAATAATAATTTCAGTAATTCCGATTGCAGCCTATTTTAACAGATTCTGAGACAAACAATGCTTCTGAATTACAGATTATTTAGCTCCAGGAACAGACCCCTACCTCTTTGTGTTCCTAAAGTCAGAGGTGTTATTTTCATCTACAGGAGCCAGAAATTTTAAGAAGTTTGGCACAGAAGAGGAAGAGTGAAGCTTTTTCCGTAGAGCAGAACGGTAGGAGGTGCTGAGAGTGTAGTTGAAAAGGGGCAGTTCAGAATGAGGAAGAATAAGTATGCCAAGTAAAATTAAAAACACAAAACATAAAAGAGTCAGTATCAAACCAGGAAGAAAATAATACTTGTTGGAGTTAAAAGCAAATAACAAGAAATCAAAGAACAGCACTACAAGGCATTATATAGTTTGTTTTGTAGGTTACCTTTAAAAGCTTTATTCCAAATTCAGCAAAGAATATGAAACCTCATTTCTCTGATTTTTACAATATATCTTGGGGAGTGGGAAACCAAGGGAACAGATTGGCTCTTCAGTGTTACTTGGAAAGGAGTGGGGAGCATTACTTCCTTTTCAATTGATGGCATAAAAATGAGAAAAAAAAGTAGCAAGGAAATCACTATCCCTGTCACTTTCCAAGAATAACAGTTTTGTTGATATAAGCAAGACTGCAAAATGAAACAGGTTTCAGGTTGGATTCACATGATTATTTGCAAGTGGCAAGATGTGCATTGAATAAATGCATTTTAACTTTTTTCCTCTCCTGGCTGCATGGTGAAATGGCCTTGCGAGTGCTTCAACTGGTGTACACTTATAAGCACATTACCTCTCTACCTCCTTTCTAAAGCTTTGCAATAACACAGTAAACCAGAACTGGTTTACCAAATGTCTTGGACTACAACTCCCAGCACCCCAGCTAGCCACAGTGGCTGAGTGGGTGCTGGGAGTTGGAGTCCAACATATCTGATGGGCACTAGTTTGGAGAAGGCTACATTACAGGAATGCTTCAAACATGCAACTCCAAGGGGGGAAGTCAACCCCAGTCCACAAGCTACATATCATCACTCTCCAAACGCTATGAAAATAGATGCTTACTTCCATATAAATAAGGGCAGCTTCAGACAATATGAGGAAAGCACATCCATGTAGGAAAAAAGCATGAAAAACTACGTGCACTTCTGAGGACTGCATGTGTCTATTTCGCATATGCACACATGACAATCTATAAAGGGAAGTGTTTCCCATGCAATTCAGTCGTCATGTTTGAAGTAATTTAATAATGAGTTCATACACTAAATAAAACATTAGCTGCATTCCAACATTATATTCTGTGTTCTTCGAAAACCATGGTTTGAAAGGACCACAGTTTGCCAGTCTGACAAACCACAAAGTGTTCTATCACTGTGGGCATACAAAGGGAGGAGGGAAGTAAGAGATAGGGCTGGTTTGCATGTCATGATAAGGCACTGTGGGTTAATTCATCCGCAGGATGCCAAGACATGTGCCAGCTGCCATTTTGAATAAGCAAGTCACGATGGGGGTGTAATGTGGCTTATAGTGTTGTGCAAACCAGGGTGTCAGGCGTTATTTGAGGGTTAAACAATCCTTGGATAACCCTAGAACAACCCATGGTACACGGCTTCAATATTCAGAATAATGGCAAGCGCACATCTCAGAGCCTTGCAGGTGAATTAAGCCACGGTAGCTTACTGTGATGTGCAAACCAGGTCTATGTGTACATATAGCTCATTCCTAATCCTTGAAACTATGGTTTGGAGGATCTGAGAATATAATGTCTGAACACATTTAGTGTCAGGCTGGAGGTTTGAACCCTGTTACCCATGTTTGAACCTTCTTTCTTGATTGGTTCTAAAACTATATTATTTATTATTCTTTGGAACATAATTCACAATGATCAGGTCATACAAGAAGCTAATTTAAAAAAAAAAAAACATTGTCTAAGGGACAAAGTAAATGGGATGACAGCAGACCTGCATGTCAAAATTGGTTTGATGCTAGTTATCTGGAAGGATGGGAAAGCAATCTAAATGCAGGCAGGAGAGGAATGCTGAATTTTTCCGCCATCCGTGCTTCTCCTCCCTCCAATTGCTTCTCCCTGGCTGTTTATCTTCCATTGGATAACAGGTGGTTTTTAATGTTTTAAAATGTTCACCAGGTTTGTAAACAGCCACTTACTTGTTTGCCCAGGTAGGATAACAGTTGTCTCCAGGCTATTAGGCAGTGAAAATTTAACAAAATGGGTTCTTTCTTTTTTCCACCCTTTAGGTCACAAATGACTGATAGGTATGTATGGGGTGGCTAGTGTATATTTTTATAGTCTCACCTTCATTTCTATTTGCAATGCATAAGGATATTCCTAGCGATATATGCTTACAAATGGATTTACTGCCAACCATACACAAATGCCATACATCTCTTCTCTCACCTCTTTGGCACAGCACGCCAGCTTTGTTCTCCACTTGAATTATGCCTGAGATGTTTTAATAAATTGGGTGAGGAGGCTGAGGGATTAAGATGAACTAGAGGAGGAGGAGGAGCTGATGGTGACTGATCAGCTGGTGGTGGTGACTGATCGGAAGAAGTTTTAGAGATGCTGGCAGGTGTGTTCAAATTTTACAGGGAGAGTTCCAGCAGGAGAGATTAAAAGAAAGGTAAGGAAACAAAAATAAATGTGATAAATCAAAGAAAAGGACAGAGAGTTAAAATAAAAAGATACTCTATATCACTATGTTTGTACTAAGAGTGTCATGCATATGCTTGATAATAGCATAGGCCAGGCACCATGGAGCATGTGAGTGTTCTTTCACTGAAATTTGCTTCGTCCATGGTCTTGACCTAACTTAAAGGATCTTCTGATGGATCCTAGTAAAATGTTAGGTATGTAGACAAGTAGACAGATCAATTAAGCAGCAAACACAAAGTTGTTGTACTGCGTAGTTCCTCCAGAAGCTTGGAAGGAGTCTAATCTAACATGGCTTCTTTTCCCAATCCTTGAGAGAGCAACAGGGGGTCGGTTTCCAGGACCTTAGGAAGGCTTTACAACACAGAAACAATGGCCTGAACTATGGGGTTGCTGATTTCTGCTACGCGTATTTCTAGCCCAAATCAGACTCTTAGATGTTAACAGTGGTTTATTTCCAAGGTTCCAGTATCTAAACTTCCATGCAAATACCATCTTCAGACCAGATGATAATGCGATGTCAGCACAGCATGCAGAGAGAGAAAGGATATCTAACGCCAAGGTTGTACACCAACCATAACTTTCAGTTCGGTTCCCAATTTGGCAGTTCAGAAAACTACCCAATTTGGCTCACAACCAATCTGCTTTCCTTATATGGGAGAACTTCCATATATTGGAGACACACTGTCTAGGTCTCTGCGTCCCTCAGGAGTGTTCAGGTTTGGATTCAGTCCACTTCAGAGGAGTCCTGCTTAGATTTGGACATCTCCTGAATCTGTCTGAACCAGTTCAGGATTCAGCTGAAACCGAAGCACACTCAGATTCAAAACATTTTGCCATATACGAAAGTTCTTTTGGGGGATACATTTCTGGCATTATGCTAAGGAGCTTAAATGGGAGCTGGGGAGTTGCCATGTGAACGTGCCCTTATGAAGTATTGAGTAATTGCACCAACCCAACTGCATGATCAAGTTCCTCCAACCACAATTATCCAGACAAGCTATCCAGACATTCCAAACTTTTAGAATTTAAATTCAGGATAATCACTACTTTAGACAGCGGGGCATGTCACAGTGATACATACAGTGATGCACACTGTCTTTGGGTTTTGTGTAGCTAAGGTTCAGAGTAATGGATATTTGACTGTACATACTTGCAGCACTGGAAGCCTTTAGAGTTGTTCAAAGTTAAGAACATGAACCAGTACTTTTCAGCTTACTCAGTATCATTAAAAACAAAACAAAACATGGTTTCTCTCCCCTCCCCTGCCCCAACTGATAAAAAAGCAATTCAGCACAATATCCTATACATTTCTCAATTTCACAGAAGTTGAGATCAAAGATGAACTGTGGAAAAGACACTCTAAGTAAGTTCAACTTTTACTTAGCAAGCAGCAGCAAGCTGGAAATAGAACTGCAGCAAAACCTGATCAACAAACAATTTGCAAGTCTAAAACTGTAATGCTAAAGCCCTCTAGAAATAAACAAACAGCAAGGTTCAAAGAAAGGACAAGGAAACTTTGACTATGAAATTTCTTTCTTTCACTCTTCCTCTTCTTTCTGCCAGTAACCACTAATTCAGGCATGTCTCTTTCTTGCATTACTCTAGTACGTGTAGAAAGAAAAACTGATTTGGCACAAATTCCAGTTTCTAACAGTCTAGGTTGCATAAACCAGTATTTGTAGCAAAGCAATAGTATTTCAGGCAAGTGCACATTAATGGTATTGGGGGGCGGGGGGATAGCAGAAAAAATAGGAAGGGGAGAATTCCATTGGGGTAGCAAGAATGTAGGGCTGCACATGAAAATGTTTAGAAAATGAACACACGAATCGAACTGGCACAAGAGGAACATGAGACATCAGAGTCAGTAAAAACAAATGCACTCCAGTCAAATATCACGCAACATGCTAAGTTAAATAGGACAGGGGCCAGATCTCTATCAGTAGATAGAGAAATATACACTTCATGCACCTTTTACAATATAAATAAATTACAAGACATTTAGCCTTCATTTCTGTGGGTATTATCAAAAGCTCCAACTTCCCAGTCTCTTCCTGAAAGGGAAATCCTCTACATATATCCTGGGCACAGGCACTCCCCTCAGCAAACACAACGGGAAAACACATGCAAATAGAGCAGGCTGTGCATGAATTCTAATCTCTCTATCATGTATCATGATATGAATATTTCTCTAAGTCTAAGAGTTGAGTCACAGTTCCCACTGCGTGGGGGCAGTAATGTGACAGAACTGCCCAAAGTCACAAATGACTAAGTGCTTGCTCACTGGCCCAGCCAAAAAAGACTTCTAAAAGTTCCATTCATAAAGCATGCTGCCATGGAAAGTATACTATGATATTGTATGAGAATTTTAAAATGTAAGTCTATGTTGTGTCTGGTTATGCCAAAAAAGGTATTCAAAGATTATTTCCATTCTATAAAATGAACATACCTTAAAACATTTCCCCCAAACTTTTCCCAAACAGCATCCAGCTTTAAATTTAGTCTTACTTTTGCTGGTGAGGAGTCTCTGAGCTCACGGAATGATACCTCATAAGTTTCCTTTGGGGAACAGATGGAGATGCTTCAGTGGGTTCTGAGGACTCCTGGCTTTCAGTTGGCACATGGCTCAGGGTATTAGCTCGCCGTCTAAAGGCCTGGTGGGTTGATTTTGCAGCCTGCTCAGTGGGTGGGCTTTCAGGCTCACTTGAGAGATTGCCTACTGATCCATTTGCCTTCAGAGGACTCTCTGGGGGAAGGAGGTCTTCTCTCTCACATAGAGTTGTTTCCTGTCAATGTAAAAAAAATGCACACCTAAACAAACTATACATGGTATAAAAGTAATAAATGTGATCTTAGGCTGTGCCTACAAGCATCATATGTGGCTTCTAGATGCACTTTGCAATAAGCATTTAATTTATCTATTGTCTGCATGTATATTTTCATTGAGATTTTAACTATTACAATCTTCCCTAGTTTCTCCTTAATGTACACACTAAGAAAATTGTAATTGTTATTGTCTAGAACCATCTTTCAGTGAGCCAGTCTGTAGTGACTATGCTGCATTTGAATGGGACACACTCTTCCCAGCTATTTCTGTGTGCAAGACCAGGAAGTGGTTATCCAGAATCTATTATTGTTTCAAACTTAATTCTTGTTATTCATCCTGTCTTGTCACAGAATCACGAGCTCATCTGATACATGAACTGAACCATGAACAAAATGCTATTGCTGCAGAAAACACAAGCAAAACTGTACATCTTGTTTGAGATGGGGAGAAATAAAGGAACTTTATAGCAGAGAGCTGCAGCCCTGGGTCCCAGATGTTGAAGTCTATGCCATAGGATGGTTTATTAAAAGCATGGAAATAACCAGTCATCTGGTTGTCCATGATGAGAAAGAATCCTACCCCGGTGACCAAGTAGGAAAGCTTTTGTAAACTGGAAAAGGGAGAGTTCATATATTATTTCAGACTACTGATGTGCCAGAAATTACTTATATAGATATGACTGGGCAGGTGGGGTAGTTAAAAAAAGATTATGGGCTAATAACATTCCTAGGTTTATTGGCAAGTTTATGATAAATCAAATAACATGATTTATTGCTTTAAAACATAAAATTTAACACTCGCTTTAAGAATGTAAAGTGGGGCCCCACCAGCCATTCTACATTTCAGGAAAGAATATTAGAAGACTGCAAAATATGCTTTCACTTTTTGTGTTTATCATTCAGTGGGCAGTGTACTTACTTTACTTGTAGTACTTAGTGTGCTAGATAAGGAACTGTCCAAGTCAATACTTCCAGAACTTTCCAGTTGACTTTTGGTTTTATTTCCCTAACAAGAAAATTCTCATGTTATACATTTTATGTTATATGGACACACACATATATAAAGAAATCTGAAAATTCACACAGTTGCATTCCCTACAATAGTGCTGAAGAAGCAACCCCAAAGATTCTCATAGATTCTCACTGTGCTGAGATCATTATTAAATTTAATTTCCTGAGTGAACTAAGAATAGCCTTACTTCACATGAGAAACAACAGTCTCCTTCAGAAAGGTCACTCATGCTGACATTTGTAAGCAACTTGGAAACTAACAAACCATGACTGCAAAACATTATTTTAATAAGTGCTTCTTTTGCGTGGTCAATGTTGTTGGTTCTTTTCTAGTTTAAGAAACAGTCAATTAACAATTGATGAATGAATGATTGATTGATATTCCATCAATTGATATTCAATTAATGAATCAGTGATATTCAGTTAATGATTGAATATTTGCAATATGTTCAAATCAGTTATCATCACAATGAGCACACTCTGAGCCATAAAAATTGCATTGCTGAATGAAGCAAAACCAGGAATTAAACAAATTGAAAGCTATGCTAAAACACAGCTTTGCCAAGAATGGGCCCAAATTTTTATGAGAGGACATTGAATTTATGATGACACTTACTATTATTATTAATTACATATCTATACCATAGCCAAAGCTCTCTTATTAGAGAATGCATTGTACACTGCTCAGCATCATGCACGGTTTAAGAAATAACAACAAACAAGTCTGGAATGTCTGCATCACAGGTTATAACTAATTTATAATCTGAAGCAAATGAGGTTGAATCTTTAAGAACAACTGCAGAATAAGAAGTTTGATATCTATTTATTTAAAACATTTTTAACCAAGGAAGCTTACAACAACAATTAACATTTCATAAAACCAAAAATCCTATCTATAAAATAAAATAGGGTGTGTGGGTGTCTGTTAGTGCCATAGTCCCAAGATTGTGAAACCTAGACATCTGAAACCTGGCATGCATGCTGAGGGGACCCTAGGGGGTTATTTGGTTTTTAAAATGAATGAATGCATGTTAATTAATTTAAATGTGTCTGTGTGTTTGAAACCTGCAGTGCCATCTTGTCACTTCCCTAACAAATAGCATTGCAGTCACCACAGTTTGAAGCCAGGGGGCAGGAGTAGCCCGTGGTACAGAGTTATACAACTGCCTCTCCATCCTGCTGTGGGTAGCCCACCCCCTCAGGGGAATGGAGTGGACAGATCCCTCCCTCAGGGGGCTATAAGGGTGCGCCATGGCAGGGGGCATGCCTCACAGCGTCAGCAGGTGTGGCTGCACTTAGATGGAGCAGGCATAATGTGTCCAACTCGGACTGCACCGTAAGTTTGTTTTGTATCAAAAATACAGGCTCTTCCAACCTGTGCAAAGCCAGGTCCATTCACTAGTATAAAATAAAACAGCAGCATACAAACTGATCAGAAGCACACCAATCAAAAAGTCAATACAGATTAAATCAAATGTTTGGATGCAGAAAAACATTTTTAGTTGGTGCCTAACTTGCTAAAAATGTAAGCAGCACACAAATGTGCCTAGGGAGAGGATTCCAAAGTCAAGGAACTGAAAAGGCCTATCTTTGGTAGCCACTCACCTCATCTCAGAAGGTGGAGGCACCTGGACCAGGACCTCAGAAGACTATATTGGGCAGATTCATATGAGAATGGTCATAGTAATAACTTCTCCTTATGTTAATGTTTAGTTCTATTAAGATCCTCTGCTGTTCAACAGGACACAGGGTTACTGGCTAAAATTGTGGCAACAGCTGTGTTTTAATATAAGCTAAAAGAAGCAGACCTCTTTTTAAAGACTCTTTATATGCTAAGAGGCTCTGTAGCTTTTTCTATATGTGTTTTAATTTTTCTTCTTCTTCTTGAGATGTAACATTTACGTAGCAGATGTTTATACGAAGTCTATCATAACTAAGTATGCATTTTGCACCAACTGTTGTAGTTGCAATGTACAAGAAATGAGTTGCATTCACAGATGAGGACAATTAATGTATATCAACATTTGTATTGAGAAGGATAATTAAAATATTTTGTAATGTTTAAAATCAATTCTAATAACTCCTGATATTTTTCTAAGTACTTCAACTGGAAGGAAATTAAGGAGAGAAAATTATGCCATCAGAGACAAGATAACAAAACTGAAGAACCTTACTCGAGACAATATGCTTTCTAACGACTCCGTTAGTGACCTTTTAGCTTTGCTCTTCAACATATCTAGTCTGAAACGGTGTGTGTTGATTGGCATCTCATTTCCCATGGCCTCTACTGAAGACTGTGAGGTCTAGGAAGTTAAGATGACAAAATAAACAGAACAAGATTCCATAGGAAAGATCACTCACACTAGTATAAGCATCCTTCCATGTTTAGAAGTATTATGCAGTTTCCATGCCGATTGCTCTGAACTTAGAATTAACCTAAAACAAAATGGTTCTGAATGGCTAAATATTTGTTATAGGCATTCAATTTTTTTTCCTTCAAGAAATATTTTTCTCAAACCAGCTCCCCCCCCCCCCCGCAAGGATATGTCCCAGAAAAATCTAACGCAGTTTGAACCACATTCATTTCCCAGACAGAGTATGATTTCAGCTCCACTTTGGAGTCTGGTTGTAGGAAAATGAGCTCCTCATTAAGGAGGAACTCCATTTCCCGCAATTCCTGTGCAATGTCTAAACTGAGAGCCTGAAGTACACTGCATTTGCTCTCCATTAAAGGTTATAATTGGTTTATTGGTTGTAAGGGACTTCTTTTCAAGTAGCAGTATGGTGACTGCCTCAGAAAACTACTGGATGGTACTGACAAATTCAAAATAAATTAAAAGAAATGGTGTAAAACCAATGGAAGAACATTGCATCCCACACTTCTCTCTCTCTCTCTCTCTCTCTCTCTCTCTTTCTCTCTCCCTCTCCTTTTTTTGTTTCAGGCCTGTACAACTGCAGACCTTGAAAACAATCATGTTTTCCCTTGAGATATCTATCTATCTATCTATCTATCTATCTATCTATCTATCTACTTCACTTCACTTCACTTCACTTCACTTCACTTCACTTCACTTCTATACTGCCCAATAGCCGAAGCTCTCTGGGCGGTTATATAGATATAGATATATCAAAGTTCCACTTTGCCAAACATTTGCAAGTGAATATTCTTAGAAAAGGGGATTCTGAAGAGTGCAAAATGTTCCCACAAGCCATCCCAAATACCTACCTTGTTCGTTCCTTCTTGCTGCCCCTTTTGGCAGGTCCTTTAGCACAACTGTACTTTTAAAAAAGTCATCTTGTTGCCTATGTGATCAGTCAATCAGTGATCACATAGCCAGTGTGATGACTTCATGAAGTGATTTAGCAGTGTAATGACATAAATCTAATTCAAACTAGTTGATACAAACAATAAACTCCTTGCTAGTTGAAAGCTAACCTGTACATGCTAGCTTTCTATGTTCAGGGAGTTATGCGGAGCAGCATACGAATCTAATCCTCCCAGAAAGACCGTACCACAAGTTTTGTGGAAAGTATAAATCACCTCTTACATGTACATATTTTTAGAAAAGGTAATAGATATTTTCCACCTATAAAAAAGGAAAAGTAATATTCCAAATTGCATACCTGTTTGGCTTCAGTAAAGTGAACATGATCCTTCTGTTTTTCTTCATACATACTTCTCAGGACAGAAATTATCAACTCATTCTCCTTCTGTTCATTTCTTGGCCTTATTTTCTATAAAAAGAAAAAGGGATAGCTATCTTAGCTATCTAATTTGTGCCATATTACTTAACCTTTATTAGCACGTTGTATAATGACATTGCCACTAGATGGCAACAGCATCTTAAATGTACAATTAGCCAATCCATCTACTGACTTTGTAAACAAGGTAATGTGGGATGAAGAGAGGAATGGAGATACAAATGGGATCAAATCCAAATGAAATAAACCGCCCTTTAACAGGTATTTGAAGAATAAAGCTGTTGGAAGTTTGCAAACAATCGCATAAATATGCATAACAACTAGGCTAAAATGTCAAGGTATGGCTACAACAACAGAACCATAGAGCAGCTTAGGGTCATGCAAGAAGATTGCCATGTAGCATCGTGTGTATGTGCATGTTGAAATGGTGGCAGGTGAGGCTTGCTGTTCATGAAGAGCAGGTTTACAGCCCTGTTGGGCTTATGGAACTAGTTTCACACTACTTTAAATACTGGCAAATATATTGAAAGTAGATATATGAAATCATTTACTGTGTTCAGCCTCCCAGCCTATCTGTCTATCATTCTAAGACATTAATGGTCAAGGATTAATCCCAGCTCCCAGTGGCTTACATTAATCTAGTTGTCTTCATAAGAAATTCCACTAATGTTTAATAGTGGGCCAGGTAAGTCTTACGGTTTTCCAGCATTATGCACCAGCTTTTGTTTTTTTGCTCCTTCATAATAAGTAGTGAGGTATTTTTTAACAAAAAATTCCTATTCACAGTCCAAGGTCCAACTTATTTTTGTAAAATAGAATAACAATTCAATAATCAATGTTGAAAGCAACATACATTAACACACTTCTAGATTGTAAAATAAGAATACAAAAGTGGGGTCATTATATGGAGTATTATAGTTACAAACATTTATAAATTGTAATTTAATGCTGTTAAGATCCAGCAATCAACATTAGCTGCTGCGAGGTGCTAAACAGAGACATGAAAGAAACAATAGTAATTCCCTCCACTGCCACCTCCCAAAAAGACATGCACTGGCAAGAGATTACCTGAATTTCCTCAAAGATTGAGGCCTGCTCCTGGTTATTCAGTGTTGTTAAATGTTTCTGGAGTTCTAGTTTAGTTTTAGAAGGATGCATCCCTAGCAAGTAATGAACAAATATATAGTAAACAAAAAATATTTTTGAGAATACTTGGTCACATAATATCACAAAGTCTTGTTCAACGAATGCAAGTCTTCTAGGCTGCGGCTCTGCTCATCACATTATTATTATTATTATTATTATTATTATTAAATTTATTAATCACCCATCTGGCTGGTCACCCAGCCACTCTGGGTGATGTACAACATACAATAAAAACAATAAAAACATTTTCTAAAATACCCTAACCCACCCCAAATGCCTGAGACATTTAGGCCAGAGGCAGAGAAACAGTTTACCCTTTCATCCACAGGTGAAAGGCAGCAGCAAACTGAAGTCCAAATATGTACTGGTGACTATGACCACAACCTACCCAGCTCAGATGATCTGCTTTCACAAGTAAGGGAATGAAATGGATTTGGATAAGAATTCACTGATACCAGTGACAAGGGCCCATCAGTAACCATGCTCTGGGAGTTCAGGTCATGGATGCTGCCTGGGAAGACTCTTTTTGCCCGGTGCCTTTGTGGAGTGCAGCCACCTGAATTGAAGCAAACTCATTTTGCCTCAGCCAACACAATTCCCCACCCAGTCCTTTGAACTGCAAGGAAGCACCCCCCCAGCCTCGAAGCTTAAAAGATCCTGTGTGCATCTACAGCTTTTAACAAACAACAACAAAGCATCACTTTCCAGTGTACCTTGGAGGTTTCCTGATATGCAGAAACCGCCTCTGGCCTATCCTTTGTCCCATTTTTTCCCATACAATACATCTACAACCAGACTGAGAATGATAGTTGTGATGATTTAAACATTTTGTTTTCTCCTATTTTTGACCTTATAATCCACTTGTATTTGTCTCTTTCTAAACTTCTCAACTCCCGCTTAAGTAGCAGAATTAACAAAGCACTTCATTTTTGATCGTCTACTTGGCAATAACCCAGAAGCATTTTTTTTTAAAAAGCCAACATGTACCATACTGCACAATCCCTACCTTCTATCTTTTCACAGAGTCTATGAAGGCTCTGCATGGGACACCCTTCACAGAGCTGGAATTGTGCTTTGGAGGTCTGTTGGACAGCAGCTACTGTGAAAGCCTGTTTCAAAGTCATCATGATCTCATCAACCTAGAGGGGAAAAAACCAAGTCTGAAGACCTAATCTTTGTTAAGGGTAGAGCAAAAATCAGAAACTGCTAGCCTCTCTATTAACCTAACAGTGACAAGCATTAAGCTTACAGTCAATAAGAATATAATTTAATTGTTTTACTCTCCCACTCCTATGCTGAAGGCAGCTTAAAAACCAGTAAAATACACCAATATGTTCCAACTTTAAAATGCCTGGAATTCACAAAAACCACAATAAAAATAAATCCAGAACCATAAAACAAACCAAAAAGGAAACACAATTAAATCCATAGGTTAAGAAGTATTGCTTAATATTTGACTAACTTCAGAATTCTGCTTTGAAAACTACATTAGATTAGCTAATGATTTAATACACTGCTGAAAGGATCCTTTCGTTTCAATATTATGCATAGTCATGTTAATTGTTATGCATATTCATGTTCCATCTTACGGAGCTGAAACTGTCTACTGGGCAAGTGCTGAATCTCTATTCAAGTAGACATCTTGTCTGCTTTTAAACTGGAAGTGTTTTTTTTTTAATATCGGCTGCAAATTTTTTGTATTGTTTTAATTTGCTTTTAGTTGTTTTATGGATTATTGTTGTTTTGGGTATGTTTTTATTATGCTTACTCTTGTTTACTGGCTTTGAGACCTTGGTGAGAAGGCGGATATAAATTCTAATTAATAATAATAAAAATAATCTGCTCACCACAACACCATATTCCTAAAGTAGGCTAACCAATAGCACAGCTGTAGCAATTTGGGAGTGTGATGAAGCAAATAGATGATCCCTTTGCTGAAGATTCAGTGTTTACCATTTACCCAGTAATATACACCTTGCCATTCTAGAACAGTCATATAGATTGGCTTAGGGAGCAATCCTATGGGGATAGACAGCCGCCTCTGAAATTGCAGGCGACTGCCTATCCAATTCAGGGCAGGAGAGGGGATCATCTCCTCCGTGCTTCTCCTGCCCTGTATTCGTGGCTGGAGAGCTGATTTTGGCTGTCTATCCATGGGAAGTCGTAGCAGTGGCGGTGGTGGCTGGACAGCATATAGGATGTGTCGTACCAGCATTTCTGCCCTCCCTGCCCCACCCCTGGGAACGCCCTTTTTATGCCACTCCACACTGCTCTTACAAGCGCAGAGCACGGGGCCATGCCGCACTGCCTATGAGGGGGTGAGGGAACTGACCTATCCTATGGCTGCCTAGCCACTGAGTAGCAGCAATAGGATTGCGTCCTTAAACTTCATAAAAAAACAAAAGACAAAAATACAGCTTTTATCATTTGGAACAATTTTTTATTATAAAATAATCAGAATATGGGACACTAACTTACAAGCTTCTCTTAGCTACTCTAAGGACCAGATCCCATTCCTCAAGCTGCCTTATGGTACCTATACTTTGTGTAGGTGGGTGGGCTTGTAAAATGTTTTGCGGTAATTTTATGCAGTCATCTGCAAAGCTAACTCTTTTATTTTAGAAAAAGGTTCTTACCAGGGCTTCATCTGTACACTGAAACACATAACATACAAAATGGAAGCCCCTGTTTTCTGAAGATTCTCTGCAGATAAATCCAAAATGATCCACATGTCTAATTCCCTGCAACAAAAATAATTATGTCAAAGGTTCACAAAGATTGGCTATAGACTTGTAATTAGTCAGCTTATGGTAAGCCAGCAGAAATAAAGTATTAATTGCAACAAACAAAATGAATCAATTGAGAAATAAAACATAGTACATTCATATTCAAATATGAAAGGTTAGGTGGAAAAATATTTTTAAGCTATGACTTCAACTATATTTATTTTTTATTTCAGACAAATGGAGATTCACTACATTTTGTAGAAACTAAATATTGGAGAAAATGCCACAAAAGTGACACATTGGAAACAGTTTTAGGAAGAGTCCACATCCTTGCCTACACTTTCTAGTTCTCTCTCTCTCTCTGGATTACATTAATTGCATGAAAGCAATTAACATGCACCTGAGCAGCCTTGCGTCTATGGGAGTGAGGATGGCAAAGGGGAATTTAACTCTTTCCGTCTCTGCCATAGTCCTGCCCAAAACTATGTCTCCCAAGAAATGCAAATAGCAGGTTGGAAGAGGTGGTTTTTGTCATTAGGAAAGGAAAGGTTCCTCCTATGCAAGCACTGGGTCATTACTGGCCCCTAGAGGGACACTGCTTATGCTGGCATTTTCATGGCAGACTATAGCGGGGTGGTTTGCCATTGCCTTCCCCAGTCGTGACTACCTTTCCCCGAGCAAGCTGGGTACTCATTTTACCGACCTTGGAAGGGTGGAAGGCTGAGTCGACCTGAATTGGCTACCCGAGACCCGGCTTCCGTTGGGATTGAACTCAGGTTGTGGGGAGAGTTTTGGTTACTGCCGCCTACCACTCTGCGCCACATGAGGCTCATTTTTGTCATTAACAAAAATGAAAGGGACAGAAAGACTTAAATTACCCCTTCTCATCTTCCACAGTCACAAAGCCGTCAGTCTTCCCTGTGGCTGCTATTTACATTTTTTTTAATGTGCACATTAAGGGGGAATTCTTCAAAGCTGCAGCTACAGTGGAGGGTGGAAATGTGAGGCTTGTAGTGGGTATGTATGGCAGCTGAGTACGTATTAAGCTCCAGTTAAGTTGGGGATATCCTCCCCTCCCTTCTCTTCTGTGTTAATATCCAAAAATGTCTTGCTACAGATTAAATAAAGCTGGGGGAGAGGTGTTATTTAATGAATAATCAGTGCTATATTTGTCCTTGTGTGTTGCCTACATTGTTTATCCCACCCTTGCCTCCAAGGAGCACAAGAACAGAGCACATGCAAATGTACCTCTCCTATTTCACTTTCCACAACCACCTGATTCAACAAGTTGGGCCAGATATTAACCCCCAGCCTACGGTCACCCAGGGAACTTTATGGTCAAGTCCAACACTCTTATCCACTATGTCACAATGGCTCTCAGGTAATTTTTTTAGTCTAATCTGGAATCTTTGAGTCTGTAATCAACACAGAATTCACGAGTGTCAATACTGCACTCATTATAGAGATCATTATCTCCGGGGGGGGGGGGAGACCCCTATTTGTTTCTTGAAGCATCTTCACATTCTATTTTTGCTATATAAAAAGAAAATGAATTACTTATAGTAAAAATCTGCAGCACTGATCATGGCTGAAACCATTCAGTGGCATGGTTCAGATATAATCTAGACCACAGTTTAGTGTTACATGTACAAGTCTCTTCCCCTCCTCTCCTCTTCCAGGATGGCTGCAAGAAGGAGATCAGAAGCATCCACTTCCATTTTCAACTCACCTCAGTTTATAACTTCATACAAACCAGAAACTGCAGTTAGTTTTAACAATGGTTTATCCAAACAAGCAAGAATATAAACCACATGGCAAATTATGGCTAGCTGAAAACAGTGAAGGTTCCTGATCTCCTTTCATTTTTGCACCATAAAAGGAGGGAGGACAGGAGAGTATTGCACGAACTCATGCTCATAACAACAAACCATCTTAACTATATTTATGTAACTGCCCAATATCCAAAATAGCTAAAGATTCAAAAATACAAAAGGTTTCTGTTCATTCAAGATAAATTTCTACATTGGCCATGAACTTCTTAGGTAGTATTGTTCTCACACTGTGCTTATGCTACTGTTTTTCACAAGGGACATTCAACACAAATGGCTCCCCATGGGAAAATGAAGTAGTGTAATCACTGTGTGATCGCACTATCATCTCAAGTATGCAAAGCAGGCCTAAGATTAACAAGAAAAAACACTGTAGAACAGCCTACCCGAACTTGCAGCCCTCCAGATATTTCAACTACAACCCCCAGCATTCCTTACTACTAGCCATGCTGGCTGGAGCTGATGGGGACTGAAGTCCAAACAGGTGGAAGGCACCAGATTGGAGAAGGCTGCTGTAGACGGAACATGTTTCTTAACAGGGGAATGGGAAAGAAACAGAATGTTTGCAGGGCCATGCATTTTTCATATGAGCCTCAAAACCTATGGCTTGACTGTAAACATAGTCAAGAGATAAGTATGTAGAGTAGAAATTGAATGGTGTAGTGGCATCAGGCAATAGTGTGCCATGTGCTAGAGGACATTACAAGCAGCTGTCCCCAGGTTTTCATTTAGTTTATGCATATAACATCCTTCTGTCAGCAGCCAAGTCACATTAGTTTCCAAGGTATTAAAAAGTCAGCCAATTGTTTTAAGAACAAGAAGAAAGCACATAATGTCCTCAAACATAAATACAGTTAGGCCCTCATGGTGCCATTCAGGTGGCTGGGTTTGCAGAAACGTTTAAAAATGTTTGAGCAACAGGCCTGTAGCCAGCCTAAACGTGGGGGGTGGGGGGAGTAGAGTTCATCTGGTTTGCAGGCCTTTTAAAGACAAAAATTGTAAACTTTTAAAAAATTATTTGTTTGTAAAAAAAATGGGGGGGGGAGAGAAAATTTAGGGGGGAGGCTGGCCCACCCCTGGCTACGGGCCTATTGAGCAACACTTGTTTAAGTGAGTGGAGAACACTGCAGGAACATACTCTGGTGGTGACTCCCCCTTCAGCAAGTGCTATTATGAATTCCGTGTCCAATTCTTAGCTGAGCTAGGATAACTTCCCTCCTGCAGTTCTTGAAGGATATGGTCAACAGAAAGCAACTGTAGCATCCGTTCAGATTTGAAGATGGGGTAAACTGAGTAAATGGTGTTCCTGTGTATCTAATTAATAGTTGTGTTGCATTCCTGGAAGCTTGGTCAACCAGGCATAGCTTTTATTCCAAGACACCCAGGAACCCAATAAAGCATATCACAGAAAATGAAGAGTCTCCAACTTGGAAAAGATAACAGAAAACAATGCATATGAGCTAAGAAAGAATAAGTCTAAGGCAACAATGAGCTGTAGGAGACATATGCTGTTCCCATGTAGCCTTAGAAAATGGGGCAGGATCCAATGGTGCCCTTGCGTGGGCGGCCAGGTCCACCAGTCCTGGTGAGCACATGGCCGTCCCTTCCAGAAATCAACGTTCCTGCTCATTTCTCTTGGAAGTGCTACATCGCAGCCGCCAGTGGTACTGGACCTGGCCACCTGCACAAGGGCACCATTGGATCCTGTCCATGGTGTCAACAGTAAAAAGTGCAGCACAACTGTTGAGGAATGAACAATACTCATGAGGAGTAAGTAAGATAGTTTCATAAACCTGAATTTCTCAGATTTTTTCATTTTACTATCAAGTAAGGTTGTGTTTCTTAAGATTTAATACTGATTGTGCTTTTCATCTGGAGTCCCATATTTTTACAAAGCACACGAACAAGATTAACAGTGATTAACAGGAATATTTGCGGGGGGGGGGGGAATTGTTTTAAGGTTCATGACTCCTCAGAGCGGGAAGCAAAACAGAATGAGTTTTCCATGCTGCAGCCTTAAGCAGAGTAAGGAGTCACTGTCAACAGTCACCACAGAAACAGATTCTGTGGCAGTCCTCCAGGGAAGGATGCAGAGTGGTAGCATATGCCCTGCTTTCTCCTAAGACAGTGAATAGAAGCATATGTACTGTTTTCTTCCATTGGTTGTGCCACTAGCTAAGCAATTAAATTGACTGGGAGAGGGAGTAAAGTTTGTAATTTATTTCCTCTTGGTCTGAGAAAGATAGAATTTGACCTTAAGGGCAAGCTGCTAAGTGCTGACTCAGACGTTTTTTTGCTGACAAAGGAACTGGTCTCAAGGAAAGTACCTCTAAGTCTAATGTCTGACAAATTTCCTCTAGAAAAGAAATTTCTGAGATTTGTGTTATCTCATTTAACAAGTTACACTCAGATTTCGCCCATAAAGCCCTTGTATTCCTATCAAACTTGGTTGTCTGAGTTCAAGCTTTGGACAATCCAGAAAAAAATCTAGCTTGCTGAAAGCATATACTCATGAAGTTTACTGCACATTGGACTTTTCACAGAAATACTAGTTGCACAGTGATCCTGCCACATATTAACTGCAGTAGTCCACCATGAAATGGAGTGAGGGAGCAGGCAAAGGGAACATCAGGGCCTGCTCCAGTTGGACTTCCCCCACCCCACAGGGCTAAGTGACATCCATGGCTCTGTGGGGAAGAAGAAGGAGTGAGGGAGCAGGCAAAGGGAACATCAGGGCCTGCTCCAGTTGGACTGCCCCTCCTTTGGGGGATGAGAGGGGGGAACAGGGCCATCCCACCTGCCCTGCTGACAGTCTACCTAATTCTTTTTTCTCCCTCTTCCCTCCCCATTAACTTTTCCTTGTGTGTCGTGTCTTTTTTAGATTGTAAGCCTGCAGGCAGGGACTGTCTTCTTTGTTCATTGATTGTAAGCCGCTCCGGCACCTTTCTTGGCTGAGGAGTGGGATAAAAATACAATAAATAAATAAATGAATGAATGAATGAATGAAATGAAATGAAATGGGGGGAAATGGTTTCTGGAATGTACTCTGAGCCACATGTTTAAGCAATAAAAAATGGTTTTGCTTGAACCAGAGATTACATTTTAAAGGTAGCGCTTTTTAAAAGTTTAGCTGTCAAAAAAGTTATTCTGCTTACTCTCAAATTTTAGCTTTTTCCTCCCCTATCACAGATTGGCTACATCTGGATGATCACTCAAGGTTTCATAAAGCATAGTTTATGAAGTCGTGGCCAAGCCCCAAGGCCACACACGTCTCCCTTGTTCCTCCCCTCCCAGTTTCAGCACTTAGATCCTGGTTTGTATTAAGCCAGAGTTATCTATTATGTCTAAACTAGGGAACTCTGGATTAATATTGCTTAATAAACCAGGAAAATAAGCCAGGATCATAAGTATTATTAAAAAAATTAATAATGTATACAAATGCCACATGTCTAATAATCTGTTAGGTTTGCAAACCTAGGCTGGGATCCAAAGAAACATGCAAATAATTTCATTATGATATGTGACCAGCCACTGTTGTTTGTTTTAACATGTGAAATAACCTGCTTAACTTGCTGAATTAATATATTTGCTACCTACAAAATTCTGAGCTGGTAGAAACAAAAAGAACTTATTCTAATTATAGAAACACTTAAAATAGTTATTTTGTGCTGTTTATCGATTCTGTTAATCCTACTATTTGGAAAAATTAGAAAACATGGATGTAAACTGCCTATTATTTGTGAACAATTAAAAACAGCAACACACAATCCAAAATTATAATAAAGCAACTATGTAACTTAAATTGCCTACACAGGGACTGGATTTTGGTGCATATCTGCATACACAGAAATTAGTGTGAAAACCAGAAAATATAAGTCAAACAAGAAGGAACACTGCTTTCAGATATTTTTTAGATATGGTAAGCGGTACATAAATCGATTAAACTAATAAATAAAAATAAAGAAATTATAATATAGGTACCTGAGAACAAAAAGAAATTTCCTTAAAGCTTTTCTCAATAACAACTTTTTTGGTGTCAGGACTGATGATGTAAACTTCAGACTGGCCAATCTGAAAAGAATAAAGAGAATATTACTCAGCTGCCCTTCAAAATAGTTTATAGACAAAAATATACCTAATAATTATGCTTTGCATTTTAAGATTGTGTACCGTATACATTTTGCATGAGACAGGAGCCATAGCACAAAGTAGGGCTTACACTTTGCTATTGATTTTAATGCATTGTAGATAAACTAAACTGGATATCTTGTCTACAGGAAAGAGAACATATTTAGGGAGCAATCCTATGGCCACTAGACACTGTCTAGAGGGCTATATGATTTTTTTGGTTTCTGGGAACTGAGGTTGGAGCCAGGGCTACAACCTTGATTCCCAGAAACCACACTCCCTGCCCCCTCTCCTGCCTCTTGTAGCCAGCGTGGTTCTCTCCATGCCAGTACTTCTCTGTGCTCAGAAACAGAGCATGGAGATGGGGAAAACGGGGTGGTCCCAGGGGCGGGGAGAGGAGGAGACCGCAGAAGCTGCATTACAGTTTCCTATGCATCATGCCCCCCCCCCCCCGGGGGCTCCAAAGCTTTCCGGCTAGACAGGCAAAATCATCTGTCTAGCCAAAAAAGCAGGGCGGCTGGGGAGCACAGAGGTGAGGACTTTCTCTATAGGAGGCGAGTTTGGAGGCTGACAACTATCTCCATAGGACTGCACCCTAAATTAACTGAACAACTGTATACTATTATTCTTTAGGAATTTAGCCCAACCCAGCAAACCCTTACATACAAGGAAGATAGGAAGCTGCTTTACACTTGGTCAGACTATTTTCCATCTTGCTCAGTACTGACTGCTCTGAGTAGCAACAGCTCTCCAGGGTCTCAGGGAAGTCATGTGTTACCAGACCTTTTCAACTGGAGATGTCAAGTTTCTGCATACAAAGCATATGCTCTATCACTGAGCTACGGTCCCTCTCCCTAAAGATGCAATGCACATATGGGAGCCCCTGCACAATCACTCCTTAGTCACTTCAAATGGAAGAGAAAGAATGTTCACCTCGCTGTGCTGTGCACCTACCACTGAATAGTGAAGTTCCACATGCACAACAGATGACCTGCTCCACTGTAGATAGTAGCCATAATGTACATAGTGAGCAATGCCATTATTTACTTTATTTATTTAAAACATTTCTATCCCGCCCTATATCATTAAGATCTCAGGGCAGCGTACAGATAAAATCAATTTAAACAGTATAAGACAATAAATAATTTAAACACTAAAAACATATTAAACTATTAAACAAGCTAATATCAGTTAAAATCTGAAACAATAAAATAGTTAAAACAGTGTGCTACTTTAGGGAATGCATTTTAGCCCTCAAAAGCTTTGGTAAAAAGCCATGTTTTTACTTGGCGCCGAAACAAGACCAATGTCTGCGCCAATCCGGCCTCCAAGGGGAGGGCATTCCACAACCAAGGTGCCATAGCAGAGAAGGCCCTCTCCCATGTCCATGAATTATTTCATTTCTTAAGCTACCTGGCATGCTGGAGCAACTTTAGACTGCCTTCTTGTGTGCGTATTGAAACTGAAATAGCGTCTAATCAATATAATCTAGCACAGGGGTTGGCAGCCTGTGCTTCCCCCACCCTTAGATGTTGTTGGACTTCAACTCCCATCATCCCTCACAACTGACTATTCTGGCTAGGGCTAATGAGAGTTGCAATCCAACAACATCTGGAGGGTGACTGATTGCCCAGCCCTGATCTAGTATTACTGGAAGGTAATATGACTGAGGGCTTCTTCATGCATTATCATTTTTACGCATGCAAGTTGTTCTTGTTTACCAAAAAATGTGAAGTGTGAATGAGATAGAGAGGCACCTGCTTGCAAATACAGGACTCATACAGGTACACTCATTTAGGAGCCAGCATTGGCTGTGGCTAGGGACTTCAGCTTTAGGCTACTGTTCTGAAATCACTTCTTTCAGCGTAACTCAAATGAAGCCAAGTTACTGTGAGGCAGTAAGTTGGCTGAAGATGACTTTTTGGACCTTAGACATCACCTCACAGTCTGTTAAAGCAGAACTTTTAAGGGTAAGACCAGCCTACCTGACTGTGTGCTTCCCCATTTTAACTGGAAAGTCTTGATATGTAATAAAAACATTAAAGCTTCCATCTTTCACATGGTGAACATACATTTCAAGCCTGACACACACACAAAAGTCTCAAAATGATGGCTACTTAAAATGCCATCATGTTGAAGCTGCTCCACATAGCAGTTTGTATGTCATAGATCCAGCAGGGAATCTATTTTATTTAATTTATTTATTATCTTTTATTTACATTTATATGCTGCCCCACAACAAAGTTCTGTGGGCGGCTTACAATAAAAATGTGAAAATAATGTAAATATATAAAATAGAACATAAGACCATAAAAGCAATGGCAACAAAAATACATCCACAAACCAAATCACATAGCACCCCAAAATGTAAAGCACAGATTGTAAACTGAGATGCCCAAACTACATAAGTTATTTAAAAGACCTAGATTAATAGAGAGGTCTTTTCCTGGCACCAAAATAGAGCATAGGAACAGCACCATGCAAAACTCTCTAAGAAGGATCGTCCATAACTGGGGTGCCACTACCAAAAAGACCCTCTCCCTGGTAGTTATCCAACATTCTTCAGGGAAACTCAAGTGGGGCATGATCTGGTATAGAGCACCAGCATAATTTCTAGAGGCTGGATAGGAGTACCATCATGAACTATAAGCTTTCAGAGTTTTGTAAAAAATGTAAACAGAGGTGCTTATTTTCTAGAATGAGAGATACCAAGACAGCCTGTATGAGTGCCTAGCTATTTGCCCTAGCGCTTAAGTCTATGTGGGGACAGGCTGCAGTTGCTCACTGGTGAGGGAAAGTACTATTTCAGACATACATTTCTTTATTACTTCATATCAATTTCCTTAAAAAGAAGAATCATGCCAAAATGGGAAGGAGTGGTGCTAAATGGCTGTCTTTAAAGGATCTGCAAGTTCAAGAGCAATGATATGTATAAGATATGTCAGCTGGAGTCCTAAGCACTCAATACTAGGAAAGAAATCTCATCTGAATCAAGCAGGATTTAGTTCTGAATAAACATGCACAGATAGGCAAAGAGCAGCTGGGCGGGGGAAGAGGTGATTGGTGAAACTGCACAGTGGGAAAGCCTTAACTTTTTCTCTCTCAGCACTGCTTCCCTGATCCAATTCGAGTCCCCCTACAGCTATTTTCAGGTTTTAAAAATAAAATGGGAGATCCAGCCACGTATCTCCTGTGTAACATACAGTGCAGCCCCACGCTGATCACAGCGTGAACACGGTATCCCCATGCCACTTCAAAATAAATGAGTGGTAATGGTGGGAGGATTTGACATGCAGCTGCATGCAAACAGTTTGCCATATGAAGCTGCCTTTCCAGCCACCACCAAGTCATGGCTGATAGTGACATATCATTGTCTTTGAAATAAAATGGGCCTCAAGAGTAACTGGGTGCAGAATTGCAGTGTAAACTTGTACGTGTTCTCAAGCAAACATTTACATTTGTAGTAGCTTAGGCATGAAAATATTCACATTTTTCCTAGTTAAACTATTTTAAAGGGATAACACAACAAAAATAAACCTCATTCTACCTTCAAATCTCTTGACCCATTTACCAAAAAAATGAAGGAACACCAGGGCACAACTTTGATCTGTACTAGTTCTTTGGCTGGTTCAATCAAATCCCTGTTTAATAAACATATATGAACAAACCTTTGGGGCATGCACACAGCCCCTTCACTCCTCCTTTCATGGCAGGAGCAGCAAACAAAAGAGGAGCTCTTCAATTAATTATAGTTTCCCAGTTTGTTGAACTGGAAAACTATAGCTAATGGCTTCAGAACAAGCCAGGATATTAAACCAACCTCAAGCTATGAACTGGTTCGCATGTAACAACTACCCACGGATTGTTTAACCCATGGGTAGTTGGGACCACGCAGGAAGTGTTCTGCCTCCACTTTGTTTCTGCTTTGATAAACCACCCAGAAATACTTTGTTCCTGGGTTGGGCTCCATGACATCTGAACTTGGAACTCTGGGTTGTTGAGAGGGAAACAACCCAGAGTTTTAATCCATGGTGTGTTGTTGGGTTAAAACTCTGGGTTGTTTCTCCCTCAACAACCCGGAGTGATGGATTTGGACATCACAGAGAACAACCTTGTTCTTGGGCTTCATAAACCTCCTTGTTTTTGCTGCCTGGGACTGCAAAAAGGAAGGAAGGAAGGAAGGAAGGAAGGAAGGAAGGAAGGAAGGAAGCAAGCAAGCAAGCTGTCAAGCACCTTGCAGGCCACAATCATGGCTGTCTAATGAGTTGCTCAACTTCAAGGTTCATGAGTTGTGCAAGCCTATTTTAAACTAAACAGAAAGCATCCCATCACTCCTTGTACTCACACACACACACAAACACTGAACTGAATTAATTGCAGTAGTTCAACTAGTAGTAATACCCCAAAGCTTTGGATATCTGTTTCTGTAAACTGGTTATCCATTGTTCAGAGATGCTAGCAAACAAAACTGTTTTTACCGTGAATAACATAATCCGGTTCCCTGCAATATCTGTAGGCTGCACATTTTGCCCATGGATAAACCGACTTTTTAAATTCAGAGAAACCACATCATCATCAAAGGATCTGCCAAAGCTGTTACTCCGCAGGCTCCCAGCTTGCAAATCTTTCTTGAAAGAAAACGAACGCAGTCCAGGCTGAGAATAGGATTTCCTCATCGGCCTTTTTTCCTGTTCTTCATTAACCAAGGGTTGGAAGACAGATCGGAATTTATCACTTATGGAAAATCCTCCAGATTGGTTGGCAGTTTCATGTTGTTGGGAAAATGAGCCAGAGTCCAAGTTTTTGGTATAACTAACATCATTAAATTTTTCAATACATTCATCTATGAGTGCTGGAGGTGCATTTTTGTGTGCTACTGTCACTCGACCACAGAACAGCACCTCAAATTTTTTGCTAAAAGGATCTTCAACATCCGAAAGGTTACTCTGAAACTCTTCCTGACGTGCAATCTTCCCAGCTTGTCTGATTGTGCTTATAATCTCAGGTACCTGCAAGAAAATGATGATAATATCAGAGCTCATTCAAAAAGAGGAAAATTGAGATTAAAAAGGGACAGAAAATAATGTATAATTGTGAATCAGTCCTAATTCTGAGAAACCTCAGTATAAATTAACTTTGGGGCATGGATGCACACAGACATTCATCATTTGATCATCCCCACATCAAGAGATGACATATGTGCAATTTGCTAGTAAAAACCTAATATTACAGAGAGAACTTAATATCGCCTTAAACAGAATAATTTTCAGTGAAGTTAGATCACAAGTTAAGATGCCAATGATCAGCACTGACTGATGAATGGAAGAGAAGTACTTGTCCTATCGAGGCTAGGATCCAAAGTGCTACCTGTGCACAGTACACACACTTTTCTTTCACACTGCCCTAGTGCAGTCTTGTCCCCCCGGTCAAGCAGCATTCAAGATGATGCGTAAGGGCTGTGGCCATAATTTAATTATATTTTTGACTTTTGTATATTTCTATTTATAGGTTTTAACTGTACAAGTTTTAATGTTGTAAAGCCGCCTTGAGTCCCAGTATTGGGGAAAAGGCAGGATATTAACAACAACAACAGGAAAACCAGTAAGCCCTATGTAAAAACCCAAACCTGTCCTGTGTATGCTGCACAAGATACAATATATTTAAATCCTGACCAGAGTATGTGCGCATATGCCAGTATGAAAGGAGTTTCAGGCAGTCATGAACTAAGGCGATCACCTTTAGGGAGAAAATAAATACAGCTTAGCAAATGCAAATACTTTACCTTTCTGCAAACTAAAGGTCAATTCAAGCACCACTTTTCTGGTATAGCAGACAGCGGTAATGTCTCTCCAATGACACACGTAAACGAGAACCAATGGGAGGGCTGTATGACATTACTTCCTACAACAGGCTGCTGCACCCTAGGAAGGTGTCATGGTGGTATGGGAAATTTATTCAACGGTACATGTGGTTCTGGTTTACACCTGTTACTGACAAAACAAGGGATCAAACCAGGTGGAAGCAGCTCCCACACCATAAAGGTAAAATTAGAACTGGGCCAGGTTTCCTCCTTCTGAATGCTTCTGGATTCAAGGCATGATGGCATAAATAAAAAGAAAACAGTTTTGCAGCTGCTTCCCTTCTCATAAAAGACAAGTTCGGTTTAACCAAGTTTTAGAATGAAAAAATATGTTGTTGCTTATGGTGAAGCAAGCATGTAGGGAATAAAATGTAATGCTTCTACTGTTAGAGTACCATTTCTGTTCTTAAGTAGATACATGGTATTCCAGAGAGAAAAGGAAAACTCTCTGACTTTGTATGTGAATGTATCTGCTTTTTTTTTTTTTTAAAGCAGAAGCAAGTTTCAGCCTTAATGGTAACAGAAAGGATTTACCTTGTGATTTCACAAAGACCTCAGTAAGGTCATTTCATGAATAACAGACATATCTCAATAACATTACTCAGAGGACTCCAATAGGGAAACAAGAATGATCTAAAAATGAGACAGGAAGAATTACTTCATTCTCTGAGCATGGTGCATGACTCAGATTGCCAACATACAGTTTGATTGCACTTTGAACTAATATGAAGAAGGTTAAAAAAAAGCAGAAGAGTAAGAACAGAAACTGCTCTCTTGTACTTTGTGAAGTGCCACACACATTGATGGCTCTATATAAGTAATAAAGGCGCTACAAAAAAAACTGGATATGTCTTTACCCATACTTAATATTATTGGTACAATTGCAAAAGTATCTAGTATTTATCTAGAATTTGATGGCTAGTTCTCAAATAGCGAAGAGAAGACAAGAGGAAAGGAGGGAAGTACATTGGCCTTCTGCCAATAAGCTGAAGATAATGTTCTAAGCCAGGCCACTCCAACGTGGCGCCTGTGGGGACTTCCAATGGTGTCCACAAAGCTCTCCCCCCCCTGCCCCCTTCAAAAAAAATGTTTGAAGAAAACCCTTGCAAAATATTCGGGCAGTCTCCTTTCTCTCCCGCTCATAGCCTCTAGCCTTGCTCTTTCTCTCCCCTCTCTCCCTTTGCCTTGCTGTTCCCCTCTCCCTTCCAGCCTCTAGCCTTGCTATTTCTCCCCCCCACCTCTTTAGCTCAGTTTCTCCCCCTCATAGCCTCTAGCCTTGCTCTTTCTCTGCCCCTTTGCCTTGCTGCTTCCTCCTCCCTCCCAGTCTCTAGTTTATCCCCACACTTTACATTGCTGTTTCTCCCCACCTCCAAGCCTCTACCCTTGCTCTTTCTCTACCCTTTGCCTTGCTATTTTCCTCTTCCTCCCAGCCTCACTATTTCTCCCCCCCAACCCCTCTTTAGCTCACTCTTTAGCCAGGCCCCCATGGCAGCCATTATGTGACTAGCCACATCCTCTGTGGGAGCCATTTTGTGGTGGTGCCCACGGCAGGTTCTCAAGTTCCCAAATGTGCCCATGGGTCCAAAACATTTGCGGACCCCTGATATAAGTTAAGATTTACTTGCATGTTGCAAATGCTAGTGCTGGATTTATCTGAAAAAGTATAGTATGAAAATCTATGCATTATTCAGGGAGTGTTTGAAGATGGGTGGAAGGAGAAAACATGGAGACTTTCCTGTTGTCTTTTTCCCCCTCAGTCCCAATTTATAAATCTATTTTTGTGACTATCTGGACTCAACAACAAGGTGGTATTCATCTTTTTTTTTAAATCCAAGTATTTAAATCCAAATCATGATAATGAAAATATCTGTGTGCTTCCTAAGTAATCATACTACCTGATTCTGCCTGGGGAAAAATATTAACTCTCTAATGCTTGAAAGTTATTTACCTCCCAGAAGTACTTCTGCAATTTAAAACTAAAGTCACTGCAAAATTCTAGGGGTGGTAGGAATGGAATTCAGTGGCATATTTTATTAATTTATTTGTTTGCAGCTTTTATATACCACGGAATATAATAAAATATCTCAGTGGTTCACAGTATTAAAATACAATATTAAAAACACAACATTAAAACACAGCATTAAAACATTTCCAACTACAGTAAAAAAAAAAATCAAGTAGCAGTAAAATGGAGCAGCAGAATTAATTTACTTACAGAGCAGGGAAAGCCTGAGTGAACAAGTGTGATTTTGGGAGGCATTTGAAAGCCATCACATTTTCTGCCTCCTGAACTACACAAGAGGGAGGATTTTCCAGATGGTAGGTGTCGCTACAGTCTAGCCAAATTAAATCTCATGAAATTCAGGAAAGACAAATGAAATCCACAGCAAAATGTTGAATGAATTCATGAAAAAAATTAGTATCCCACACTACTTCTCATGTCTGTCTCTTGCTTCCCTTCCTCCACTCGTCACTCCATTTTGGGCTTCCACTTCCTCACTCCGTTACATACATCCGTTTTTTGCTCCTCTCTGCTGCATAGCTTGTCCTGCCTTTCCCTCCCCTTCTTTTGTTCCTGGATCTTCTATAGGAGTTTCCAGACAAGCTTTTGTTGCACCATCACCTTGAATCATTAACTGGATTTTACATGGGGGTCGGCAGAGGAAGCTTTCCAAATCTTCCTCTCATAACCCTCCTGTGTTTTCCTACCGCTTCTTCCATCTTAGAGGCTTCTGAGTTTGCTCTGAACATCTGTATTTAGGCACACATGATGGCTCATGTGGCTCTGTCCACCCCTTTTCATCAATCTGCCTGCTCTATACCTAGAATGGGCAAGTACTAGACTCAGTGAAGGTCACCACATCTACCATTGGTTTCTTGACTTGAAGAGACTCACGTTCTGACATCAGGATAACCCATGGTGGCTTGATAAGCTGCTCACAGAAGCTTATTTTTTAAATAGTCCACGATGTCCCGCCACACACCCAGGCTAATAAGCTACTGTGAGCTTATGAAGGTACTGTGTTTAATTTGACTCACCCCCCTGCCCCGTCTTGCTGCAATCCTCCTGCCAGAGCAGTGGTGCTGTTCACTGCTAAAGCGCTGGAAGTTTGCAGGATCTGGACAAAATTTCACACACAGCCTCCCACAGTCAGGAGGCACTCAATCCACCATCAAAACCCAAAGCGATCACTCACCAAGCAGCAAAAATCCTGAATGAAGCAAAAAGGGGGATCTGGTTATAAAACCTTGGGGGTTTGCAGAATCAGGACTAAACTGCACACAGCCTCTCCTAATCGGAAGGCACCTGATCCACCCTCAAAACCTAGCACAATTACCCCAGGGGAGCGAAAATCCTAAGTGCAGCAAAAAGGGGGGGGTGGCTAGAAAACCTTGGAGGTTTGCAAGATCGGGACAAAACTCTACACACAGCTCTCCTCATCGGGATGCAGCTGATCCACCCTCAAAATCCAGCACCCTGACACCGAGAGCAGTGAAAATCCAAGGTGGGCATAAAACTTTGGAGGTTTGCAGGATCAAGACCAAGCTCTATGGAGCTGTAATGCTCATTTGCTAAAGCACAATTCTCCCCATAGCCATTGCTGGAAAAGAGCCTTTAACATCTTCCCAATACTACAATTGCAAATTCGCGTCATTGCAAATTCATGGAAGTGCACGAATTTGCAATTGCAATATTGCGAAGACATTAAAGCCTCTTTGCAATGGCTATGAGGAGAATTGCACTTTAGTGAATGAACGTTACATCTCTATGAAGCTTGGTCCCAATCCTGCAAACCCCCAAGGTATTATAAGCATCTTCCCCTTTTTGGTGCACCTGGGATTTTCACGGCTATCAGTGTCAGTAGGTTCTGATGATGCATTGGGTGCCTCCTGAATAGGGAAGGCTGGCTATGAGGTTTGGTCCCAATCCTGCTAATTCCCCTCCCCCCATTTACACTACTGTCTCAATCACTTTAATGTGTTCCTAAGTGCTAAGCCAGCAAAAAGCAGAGCGGCAGTGGTTTTGACCACCCTTCCCACACAGCTCTGTAGCTGGCCAAAATAACCCACGGTGTCTGCCAGACGACATGATAACCCACAATGAGTTAAATAACCCACTCTGCAGATCGTGGGTTATCAGAGTGGGTTATTTTGGCCAAATAAGCAATCGTGGGTTAAAAACTCCCACCAGACAACACAATAACCCACAATGGGTTAACTACGCCATCGTGGCTTAATTAACCAATCATGGGTTATTGTGACGTTTGAACCCAGTCCTAGAGTCCAGATCTCTGCCTAAGATATCTTGACAGACATTGTAAGTTAGATTATGATTTCCTTGGAATGCATGCTATGTACATATTTATTATATTTATTAGTCGCCTCAAAAAATAAATTATCTAGGCAACATACAAATGCAAAACAGATTAAAATATAATAACTAGTACAATCAAAATCAGTGTTAAAATCCTAAACCACCCCCCAAAAAACTGATGTTAAATGAAACATATACCCCTTTTTATTGACAGTTCAGGATAATAATAAAATAATCTTTCCTTAAAATGCATACAGGATAATACTTATCAATGTTTTATTTGTGACCAATATCCAAAGTTAAAATACTTGTGTACATGTGTTTTGTGAAGAACTCTGCCCCTACCTCACCCCCCAAAATTAAGAGACTTAATTCTATTGCTATTTTTACCAACCCCCCTTTTTTGCAAATAACTATGGGTTCAGGTAAATCTAAATACGCAACTGCCCATTTCACATTTGCATTTAAGTAGTTAGGGCTCATAACCACCCATTTAGATCTGCAAATAATGGTTTCAAAATTTATACTTGTAAATATTTGCTGCTGTGAAAAGAAAAGAACTAATTCACACCTGTAGAATTCATAATATGTGCCTCCCAGGACACTCTAATTATAACTGTTTTTATTTGGCTAGTTCTGTCTGTTTAAACATAAAGTGCATTGTGTGTGTGTGTGTGTGTGTATATATATATATATTTAATAAACAGAACATATTTATAAATAGAAAAAACTGCTCCTCTCCATTACAAAACAAGGTTTTCAGTGGCAGATGAACAAAAACATGGTTAGTTTCTAAGGAGAGAACTAATGGGCAGCTTATTAGGCAGCTCAAACTGGAGTCCTGAAGATTAGACTCTAGTTCCCTGCTTCAGCAGAGTTTCTGGTCAGAGGAGGGCAACTACAGGCAGTTCAAGCTGGGAAATTTACACATCATCTCAAGATGTTCCAGACCTGGGGAATCAAGTGACACTCAAAGCCAATCTGTTTCCACTGTCCCATACAAGTCACAGGTCTGCTACAATCGATCAACAAATAAAGAATGGACACATTGCTCTGGTGGGGCATATATATGAAGTAATGTACATTTACATGCTGATCAGCCATCCAGTTTTACACATGGCATGGCACGTGAATCTGAGGGCCAGTACAGATGTGATGAGTTTAATCCCACATTGTAGAAAGAGATGGGTCTGGGGGCTCTGATTTTTACAGCAAAGGAGGCATAGCAGTGAGCATGTCAAAGTCTTTCCTTCATGCCTTGCTTCCTGCAGTCTATTGTTGCCATCCCCAGACACTTGCTCCAACACTGAAAGTGAGCCTGGCTGGGGCAAAAACACTTTGGGAGAGGGGATGCAGAGAGGGATCTACCTTCTTCACCATTAACATCAGACCCCTCCCTTTGAATATAAGTAGAGCACCATCACATGTAGTTCAACCCTGAGATTTACTCTCATATGTAATGTCTGCATACTGGGGGACACTGTGTAAATTACGTTGTTAACCAAAGGATGAAAACAAATAACATCTAATTCTGGGCAATCATCAGTTGTACCTGAATAAAACTGCTCAGTACTGTTGAACACCTGATATTTCAACATGTTCTATATTACTCCTGATATTTATGCCAGGAAAACACATCGTCCACAATTAGTCACATGGACAGAAAACGCCCCATGAATTTAAAAATGATTGCCATTCTTTCTAAATATCCCAGCATATAACCTATTGTCAGCAGAACAGAAATAGAACAAAACTGTACTCCATGTTCTACTAAACAAGCACAATTTGATTTGTGTTTTAAAACTCTCAAGTTATGAACAATCTTTTTGCTTTCATGTTTAAAACACAGTTCAAACGCATAGTTCAAAAGTTTTTAGTTTAATCCATGTGGTGTGCCTGCCCACATTATTTTAAGTGAATTGCTAAACCTCCCCAAATCAAAAGATGATTAAACAACCCTGGCCAAAATGCTTTGAATGTTTGTGCATCTTTTTTGCTTTTTGAGACAAGAGAGCTCTTTTGTAGCCCTATTCTGAAAACAGTGAGAAATTGACTAGGATCCAGATATCCCAAAATATACTTAATGTGATACTTTTATACTAAATTTTTTTTTGAGGAGACCTCCTGTCACAGTTCAGCAGACTTGTACGTCACACAGACCTTTTTCTCTAGAGAGCTACATTTGTTTTTATTAGAAGCGGAGTGGGAGGAAGATGCAAGTCTCATGTAGCCATTACAAGTTGACAGTTCCACTCTTTAGTGCTTGCTATATAGTACTCAAATGGTACTCTATGCCCAACATATTGGAGAGACAGGCTTAATACTAAGGAATTCCTGATCAAGGAGGTAGTAGCTGATAGGATTCAAGCTTATAGTGGGTCTTGAACTGGTGACCTGGAAGAGATTTGGGATATTATTAATTAATTAATTAATTTATTTATTAATTGCCCATCTGGCTGGTCACCTAGCCACTCTGGGCGATGTACAAAGCATATAATAAAACAGTTTAAAACAATAAAATTCTACAATAAAAACATTTTCTAAAATACCCTAACCCACCCCAAATGCCTGCCTGAACAACCATGTTTTTAATGCATGGCGGAAGCTCATTAAAGAGCTAATTAAATAATTAAATTTAATAATCATTAAATTATTAGACAACAATTCAAGAAGTGCACTACCACCCAGCATTGGCCAAAAATGGGAACCACAGGTAGACCGGCCACACCAACAAGGAAAGAAACCTCCTTATACTAATAGGCAAGAATGGGTCAGGTGATATTCCTGACCCCTATGAACACTTGCGGGCACAACTTCCTCACTTGTCTTAGCAACTAGGAGATTTGCTCTTGTTCAATACAGACTGCCCTCGTCTTCCTCCCCTGCAACCGCACTGTGTTAAAAAGCCAATTTACAAAGAATGTACGTTTGGATGTTCCGCCAGTGCTAGAGCACTACCAGCATGCAGCTTTCTTTGCACATAAGAATCTTCCATGTCAGGAAGGAGGCTAGGCTAGAATCTTTAACCCTGGCATTTTAGCTTTCCTCAGGCATGAAACTTTTAACATGGAGAAACATGCAATCAGGCAATCCCCACCCTCACCCCCAATACATTCTGAGCTGGGAAAAATCTGAAAGGGTTTTACCATATGGTTATTCCAAATATATAGATCAGCCATCAGCCATAGCAGTGCTGCAGATTTGTGGTTAAACATTCACTGCACACTGGGGTTAGGTAATCAGATGAACAATATCTAACAAACCGAATCGCAACATCAAAGATGTAAGCAGTACAGAGCACCTACAGGAAGAAGTCTGCACCAAGTCTGTTTCCTGAAAGGGGATAAAAATCAAATCTTTCCCCGATTTAAGACCCAAGACAGAAAGATCTGTTTTGCTCAATCTTGTTGCATGCGAAGAGCTGATAGCCAAGAACAGGCACCACAGAGAAGGCCAATGACAACACAACGGACTGCGACATTCGCCCAACTTAATCCATCCATACATGGATGGATTATGGTGGGCTAATGTATACACACACACAGGGTAAACCCAGTGTGGTTTAACACTTTGCTTCCAGATTCATCCTGGTCTTCCCATAGAAGCACCCCATCAAAAAGAGCAACTGGGAATAGAGGAGCTTCTATCCTCTGAGCAAATTCACAAGCTTCCTTAGGAAAGCCTGGTTATTGCTTTGAGAAACAAATCATTCATCTATTTATGGTGGGAAGTGAGTGATATCTAGTCAAGTATAGGAGGGCACAGTGCCAGATGGCTTAGCACAGGGGTTTCCAAATATTTTGGGCCCGTGGGCATATTTCAGAATTTTGAAAAAGTGCCCTGGGCACCACCATAAATTGACTGCTATAGGGGGTGGAGGGCTAATCACCAAAATGTTAGGAGTGCCTCCTTATCTGTGTATGTATGTATGTGTGTGCACAAATAAGAACCCTATGTATGTGTGTGCTACCCTCTGGCTTCTCCACCCTCTCTCTCCCTGGCTCTTTTCTCTTCCTTCCTTCCTTCCTTCCTTCCTTCCTTCCTTGCTTGTATTTCCTTTTTTCCCTTCCTTCCATCTCTCTGGCTCCTCACATCACTCTCTCTGGCTCCTTCTCTCCCCCTCTCTCTGGCTTTTCTTTTCCTTCCTTCCTTCCCCCCTCCCTGGTACCTCTTTCCCTCTTTTTGGCTTCTTTTCTCTCTCTCTGGCTCATCTCCCTCCTCCCCCCCCCTTTCCTTCTCGGTCTCAGATTCTTCTTTCCTTCTCTCCTTCCTTCCTTCGCCTCTCTGATTCCCCTTTTCTTCCTCTGACTCCTCTCTCCTCTTTCCTTCTCTCTCTGGCTCCTCTCCTTCCCCTCTCTCTGGCTGCTCTTCTTCCCTTTCCTCCTTCTTTTCTTGCTATCTCTGGTTCCTCTCTCTGGCCCCGCCCCTGGTTCATCTAGCGAAATAATGCAGATGTGTATTGTGAACTCCCAACACTATTTTACCTTCTTTGTGTATTTATTATTTATTTGATGTATACCTCGCCTTTCCACAAAGGAAATGGTGCTCAAGGTGGCCATTTGGCATATGGTATGCTAAATAATAGACCTAACCACTTGGTTAAATAAAACCGTGTGTTCTGCTTTAGGGGATTCTGTTAGGTTTATCTCAGCCCACATGAATGCCTTTGTCCTTTTGGCCAAGTTACTAAGAAAGAGAGTCATGCATTTAGAATGGGACACCTGCATCCTCTCTAACACAAGGAGCATTTCCTTTTGTAATTACAGGTCTAAAACTATACGAAAAGCTGCATGCTAATGCATACCAAAGTAAGGTTAGGAAATGAGTGTGTGTACCTAGGGTCCTTCAGATAATTTTATCCACCGGTGAAGTAAGATGGTTAGAGATTGGAAAACTGGTTCTAAATCATTAACCTAAATAAATCTCTAAACTAAGGCAAGTACTCTGATAGGCTCTACAACTTTCTATGCTCAATCAACAGATGGTGGACCTACTGATTTATAGTGTTTCATAGGGTGGATTTAGTCCCAGCAGTAAAACTATACACGCATCTAAGCCAGTTTACCAGTAACACTTGGAGTGCTGGAGTAAGGGTAAAAGCTCTCTAAAGGACCCTAGGGATACACAGTAACCTTACTTTGCCATTTAGTGGAAGCAGCTTTTTTAATGTTCAGTGTGCCTTAGCATGCATCTTTTTGTGTATTCATCTAGTCCTATAATTAGAACAGGAAATACCCCTAGTGTTGGAGAGGATGCACATGTCCCATTGCAAATGCTTGAGAACAGGTGCCGTCTGTGGGGCTTCTACTAAAGGACAGTTTCACAAGGAATCAACAATGTTGGCTTCCCTCGCTTGAAAATAATGACCAAAATGTCATTTTTTCCCATTGTAGGCAGTTTATATCTCTATCTGTATCCATATATGAACAACTTCAGTGAGGCTTTCACTAAAGTTATAAGGAGCTGCCTTGTTTTAAGTCAGACCAGTCCATTTATGTCCAGTATAGCCTTCTTTGACTAGTGGCGACTCTCCAGGGTCTCAGACAGAGGGCTCTTCTTATAGCCTTTAAGCACAGAACTTTTAAGTGGAGATGCCAGTCACCGAACTTACACGCACAAAGCTTGCACTGTACCACAAAGCAATTGTCTCCTCTTTTAAAAGAACACAGACTCTTGCCTTCACCTTACAAAAAGACCACAACTGGCAACCTTCTGAACTGCAAGAATGACAAATAACTATCCAGCTATTCTTCCAGTAAATGTAGTCCCCCAGCATATAGTGTGTGTCAGAAAAGGAGGAGATAACAGTAATCATTTCTACACAGAAAGTAGCATGAGAACATGACAGAAATGACAAGATTGGTGCACATGTAGAGTGGCTCTATATTCAGTGCTCATATGCCTTTCTGAGTTTCTTAAGTATATGAAAATCAGAATTTTTGACTCTGCATGTGACCATTCTAGCCTGTGACAGCCACAAGTAAATGGCGTCCCATTCTAAATTCCAGCCTTATCAGCCCATGGCAGTTGATGAGTACAGGATGCAAGTTTTGACATGCTAACTCAAATGTTAAGCCGCATCGCTTCTCCTAATTTTCTGGCCCATCTGTCCCCTTAGTGGTCCTAAGGAGGGGAGGGAGAGTAGCAATGGCAGACATTTGCCCAAGTCTCCCCAATATCTGGGTCCGGCTCCTATGATTGTTTTCATTATTACTTACTCGAATGTAGTATGTTCTACTTCAAAGGCTGTCTAACATGACACATCTTTGTGCATTTTATTGCTGTTATTGTTTTCAAAAGAACAAATTCTTTTTCAGTAGAGTGTTAATGGCATACAGTTGCCTGAAGATGTGATTCACAACCATTAGATTAAAATGGAAGTGAATAAAACAAAGGTTAAAAGCCTTTTGACAGTGCAATCCTATACATGAATACTCAGAAATAAGACCAAAGGAGTTCAAAAGAACATACTCCCAAGTGGTAAAGGATTGCAGCTATCTTCTTCTTAGCTGGGAATCGTTTGCTGAATTTTGAATGATTATCCTTGAGGGTAGCCTGCAATTATGGTTCTTGTCTACTATCTCTCTTAGCATCCTGATTGCTTCTTTCCTTTAAAATTCTAATTAGGGAGCTTTTAAGAGTGACTCTTTCAATAATTCATGTTCCTATTTTCAATGTATTTCTTCTACATCAGTTGAATGCAGTCAAGTGAATTCTTTAAAGGAGCTGCTTTTGAGTAGATATTGACCCCCAAATGAGCAAGCTGATCTGAAGCCAGTATCACCAACATAGTTCATTACTTTTCTCTACCTGGCCAAACTCTGATAGTCGATACAATCCTAAACCAATGTTCATATAATAGCATAAGTCATAAGAACATAAGAAGAGCCATGCTGGATCAGACCAAGGGTCCATCTAGTCCAGCATTCTGTTCACACAGTGGCCAACCAGATTTCAAACAGGAAACCACAGGCAGGACATGAGTACAACAGCACCCTCCCGCCCATGTTCCCCAGCAACTGATGTACATAGCTGTACTGCCTCTGGTACTGGAGGTAGCACATAGCCCTCAAGACTAGTAGCCATTGATAGACTTCTCCAGGAATTTGTCTAACCCACTTTTAAAGCCATCCAAGTTGGTGGCCATCGCTACATCTTGTGATAGTGAATTCCATACTTTAACTATGTACTGTGTGAAGAAGTACTTCCTTTTATCTGTCGTGAATCTCCCACCAATCAGCTTCATGGGATGAGCTCAGGTTCTAGTACTATGTGAGAGGGAGAAAAAAGTGTCTCTATCCACATTCTCCACACCATGCATAATTTTGTACACCTCTATCATGTCTCCTCTTACCCTCCTCTATTCCAAGCTAAACAATTCCAGCTGTTGTAACCTTCCCTCATAGAGGAAATGCTCCAGACCCTTGATCACTTTAGTTGCCCCTTTCTTCACTATTTCCAGGTCTGCAATATCCCTTTTTAGGTGTGCTGACCAGAACTGTACACAGTAATGCAAGTGTGGTCATACTATAGATTTGTATAGGGGCAGTATGATATTGGCAGTTTTATTTTCAATTCCTTTTCTAAATATGCCTAATGTGGAGTTTGCCTTTTTTACAGTGGCCGCACACTGGGTTGACATTTTCATCGAGCTGTCCACCACAACCCCAAGATCTCTTTCTTGGTTGGTCACAGCTAGCTCAGGTTGGGGATTTATTGCCCCAACGTGCATCAATTTATACTTGTTTACATTGAACTGCATTTGCCATTTGGATGCCCATTCTCCCTATTTGGAGGGATTCTTTTGGAACAATCCCTTTTTGTTTTAACCACCCTAAATAATTTGGTGTCATTGGCAAACTTGGCCACTTCACTGCTCACTCCAAATTCCAGATCATTTATGAACAAGTTGAAAAGCATTGGTCCCAATACAGTTGGATCACTATGGGACCCCACTATATACTTCCCTCCATTGGGAGAATTTAAGTCTTAGCTGGAACCTGTACATTTTGCTCATGTGTTTTAAGAATGGTTAAACTGTTTTGCTTTTGATTAGGCAAAATCTCTTTAGAGCAATTGTGTGGCAAAGAACAGTACCCACTAATTTGTTGGTAAAGATTCAATGTAAGGCAGGTATTAAATCTGTATGAATAGTTGGCCAAGAGATAGAGACGGCTTCAACTAGAAGCCTTCCCTGCAGGCTGTGGCTGCTAGCTCTGTGGAAACAACATGAAGCATCCTCTGTTCATTCTCACTGAGGTCATATATAGGGCAGGTCAGAGCAGCAAAGTGCTCAGTAACAGTAACTCTCACATTAGGGTTGTTAAAAGATCATTTTAAAGCATTATCATCTAGCGTTCACCTCTATAAACTGCAACTTCAGAGGAATCTTTGTCCTACCATGATACTCAGTTCAGTTCTTGCAAATATTGTATAGATTGTTTTTATATTACAATTCCCTTTGCTTTTCATTAGCCTCTTCAGCAATTACTATGGGAATTAACACAGTACCAGGAGTACTCATGGTGATACAGAACAACAGAAACATGAAAGGGATCCTTTGCTATCCATAGGCAAAATCTTGCCTTTCTTTTTGTGTTCTGCACATTATTAATGATGGAGGAGTTTCTCTTTAGTAACCATCATATTCCTTTGGAAGAAGATAATGTTTGCAAAGCAAGTATTTCAGGGGAGAATAAGAATGGTCAGGAGAACACAGAAGAGAAACAGAACCAAATTCATACTTGTTTTCCTTTGGAGATTGAACTACTAATACAATTTTGTACATAGATTTTGTGAAGCACAGTTCGGAAAATGAGTAGATTAAAAAAAAATAAGAAAAGGAACAGCTAAGAAACATCTATTGTATCCATAAACATGGTTTGGCTTCTGTAAATAAGCTTGTTTTCAAACTCAGTTTATGTATCAAAAAAGCCTTGTAACTATCTGCCTGGGGCTACTATTGGCCAGTAAGTGACAGGTTGCAGCAGCTGACGATGACAGACTGGGAGATGATCAAAAGTAAAGAGGTACTTTGCTAAAGGAGAAGAGCCCTACTATAGGGAGGATAAAGTACAGGCTAAGAAGGGTAGAGGCGATAGAAGGATGAAAGCTTCTTGTGAAGCTTGGGAAGGCAGAGATGCGCAAACTACACTGGTCTCGATACACTTTATGTCCACTGCAGGCAACACTGCTGTAAAACCAGCGTACCTAAGGCAAATACGATTGTTACATAAATTGTGGAGTCACTCAAGCTCATCAATGAAGAAAAATGAAATTCACACACAAAACAGTTGTTAAAGTCAAGCATCGCATACACTTCAAAATATATTCAGTCAAGCGGAAAGGTTAATCATTACAGTACTATATGTGGAAAGACAGACTAACATAATACTTATTCCTAGAATGGGGCAGAATTTCCAACGGGAATCCGGGAACCAGAGCTTTCCATTTGGGCAGAAACATTTCTAGATGCCACTGATGCCACCTTGGCACATCGGAAGGCTGCCAACAAATGAGTGAAGACCTAGCTTGTCCCAAGGGACCTCCCCTGGACTGCACTAAGCTTTCTTGTACCTGCTTCAGGCTCCAATTAGCTAAGTGATATCACCAACTGCTCAGTGAGTCTGAACAGATGAGAGGCCTAGTGCAGCAGGGGCAAGGCCCCTCAGGCTGCCCTAGAACTCACCTCATCGGTTCCAGGGCCTTTCTTAGAACATGCAGAGGCACCTGTGCTATGCATGTCTTTATGCATCAAGAATAGATTGCATAATCCATTTCAGATGTGTCAATCCACTCTGGAATTTCTGCAGAAGGGAATAAATTCATTCTACCCTAAGCCATAAGCTCATCCATATTCATTCTCAAACTAAACAAGGGCCAAAACAGTTGATGCTTTATCTCATCTCTCCTTTATACATGGCAGGAGGTAGGAGCAAGCCTTCCCCCCACCCCACCCCCGGTGCACCTCCATCACCAGACATCCACACATTGTGTTGGGAATAGATCGTCCTCTCCCTTCGCAATCAACACCACAAAGAGTCAAAGCTTCAGGCTATTATGATTTTATTTTGCTAAAGAGTAGCCTTCCTACAAATGCAGATTGAAGGAAGCTCTCAGACTGCCCCCGGCCCTAAACAACTAATCTGTGATCTCTAATCAGAGAAGATGGAGGGTAGTGAAGTTGCCAACATTGCTTCGCAGTGATGCTCCTCTCTTAGGGAGGCTCCCTCCTACGTTGGTTTCTAAGAGTAGCTATTCTGGCGGAGCGTCTTGAGTCCTGTCCCTATCTTTCCCACTTTGCTTTGCAACACGCCCTAGCATCTCTCAAGTCACACCCCTCTTCCTCCTCCTCCTCAGAAAGTTGAATTCTTACCATGGAGGGAGGAGGCAGCGACTCAGCCTGGGCCATCTGTATATCAAGGCCTTCGGAGGTATCTCTCCCAGCATCTTGGGTCTCTAGGGAAGGTTCCTACCCCTGGCTCTGATCTAGCTGTTCCAACTCTGATTCAGAATCAGAGCTGTCAGACATCTCAAGGGGCTTGGACTCATCCCTCACACATAGCTGTTGAATAGGTTATATGCATACAATCCAATGAGTGTAGACCCAAATTGTGCAATTGATTACCCAAATAAATTCCATGAATGGATCACATGATCCGTGCCTACGCACATTTGTTTTCATATCCATATGCCCTAGTAAAGCAAACATGATGCCTCTTGGAGGCCATCTAGTGACAATGGCAGCTGAACAGGTGCACCAGGTGTGAAGGGAGGAATGGCATCTCTCACTTCTCACTACATAAAAGGGAGCAATCTTGACAAAGATCTCTTTTATCCAGTCTCAGATTTGGGGGTATTCCTCAAACTAGGAATGGGAGAGAGCATTAAATGTTCCCCAGTTGTGGACTAACAATCTAATCAACAAGTATAGCTTTAAGTTGCTATTGGATTATAAGGGAAGTTACTGTTACGTGTGAACACCTGCTTAATGAGGCACTTCACGAAGTGCTTAGTGCTCACATCAGTGACAAAATGACTAATTTTAAAGAGACCCATAGTAACTGGTTGGTTTAACAATACATTTGTAGAAAGCTTGTCTTTCTGGTCCAATTCATCATTAGATACTAACTCAGCTTAGCTTAGAAAGATCAGCAGTTTAACTGTACAGGGAAGAATACTTTCCTGTAGTAAGTATGTAGTGTGCGTGTTTAGGTGCTAATGATGAGATGTAGAACAGTTCTCTCTGTGAAAATGTTCCAGCTTTAAAATGTGCTTAAACTATCTTTTTGTATCCAAACTAGAGGAATAGCGGAATTACAATTAAAACAATTTAATAGCATAATTACTATTACCTGAAAGATAATTTTCTCCTATATATATACCTCCCCAAACCTTAAGATCCTCTTCAGAGCCCACCTTCATGTACTCCTGCCAATTGAGGCAAGACAGCTGGCTGCTAGGGAAGGGGCCTCCTTGGTGGAGATACCCGGTTATGAAATAGCCTTCCCAGAGAGGCTCATCTGGTGTCTTCTTTATGATCTTTTCACTGTCATGTGAAGACCTTTTTATTCACCCAAGTCTTTTAAACCATTTGTATTTAAAAAGAAAAACATCTGGACTCTTTAGGCTTGTGTTCTACTTTAAATTCTGAGCTCCTAATTTTTGGTTTTATTCTCCTCTGTTGAAAATAATGTTTTTACGTTGCGTTTTACTGTTTCTGTTGTTGTATATTAATTATTGTTATTTTGTTTTTTAATGGGCGGCTATATAAATTTGGAAATTAAATAAATAAAATATTAAAATAGTTACTATGATTAATAAAAATGAGGAAAATGGTTTGAAGAAGTATACATTAATTTTCTGTAAGGGCTACTTTAATATAAAAGGTTAGAACTAGGTTACTCTGGCTGTAGAGGCAAACAGCCTGCCCCACTGTTAGGACCTGAATGAAGGCAGTCTGACTTCAGACTTCTGATTGGACACTGACTCAATGGATAGCCTTTACAAACCCTTTTCCTCAATTTCAGTTCCTCACCTGTTGGAGCAGTGTAGAAGCATTATGAGGACAAACCTATAATGAAGTCTGTGAAGTATATCGTACTTAAAATACTATATATGCATATCCTTACTTATTCCCACTTTGTCAATACTCCTACTCAGTCTAGACTCTGACAAGCTTGATTTGATCAGGTGACCAAGCTGAAACACTAAAATCACTTTGTTATTCCAAAATATTATATAAACCGTATCATAGATTTCTGGCAAGAGGAACAATAATAAGATTATGTTTAGAAACTTCTCTGTCTCTTCAGGGCAACCATGCCTACCCAAATAGGTCCATGTGACAGACAGAAAGGATGTAAGTGGGTAGATATTTCACTGCATGGTTATAAACAGGGCAAGTTCTGTGGGCAGCAGCAAGGCATAGAGCTTTCAGTTCGCCCAGGATAGGGAACCTGAGATGAGAATAAAGATCGGGAAGAAGAATAAGCTACTGCTTGCTCCAAGTACAGAACACACCCCTTATACTAGATCTAACAGGGCGATAAGGAACTGGACAATAATAACTAGATGACTTAGTCATTACCATTTTCTGTTGAGGAAAGAACTGAAGGTATTATGCTGCAAAGTAAAATGTATATGTACTAGGAGATAAATGAGAAAAGCTTTAAATAACTTATGCTTAAGATTTCTGTTCCAGTTTTCCAATTCTATTGTAGGATGCACTCGGAGGGATGGGAAGAAGTAATTTTGGATTCTCTCATGTAAAATTCAAGTTTATCCATTGTGAATGACAAACTGGAAATGGTTTCCAGTTTATTAATCCTTCAGGGACACACAAAAAGAACCCCCTGTACTATTCAGTGCCCATGCTTGGAAGAAAACAGAGTTTCACTAGAAGCTGCTATCAAACCTCATGGGCAGATAGCTGAAATATAAACAACCTCTGCCACTTTTGTTCATGGCTTGCCTGAACTTCATAATCCTGAATCCCCACAAAGGCTGTATTTCTGAACCAAACCTATGCTGTATTATCCAGAACAAACCAGAACAGCTAGATTTAAATTAATGGTGAGACTCCACCTCCTATGCAATGCTATATATAAAATTTAATTTTTCCCGCTCCCGCAAATCTGCTGTGAAGCAAGAACTGTAACTTGTCCTGTTAGGGATTCACTTGCAAATAAGTTTACGTATTTTAAAGAGAGACCCACTTATAGATTTATTTTTCTCCAACTAAACTTTGCTCTTGAGGTACATTTTTCTTCTGCAACACCCCAAAATCGAAACATAGCTCTATGCATCTGTTAGTCAGACAGATAAGAAGTAAATTAATTAAAACTCCTCCTACCTTTGCCACCCAGTTGAACAATGGTGACATCCTAACGAGCGCAGATACAGCAGCGTGTTGCAAGTTGCGGTTGTAGCCACTTTCTCCTCTTCTCTTTCAGTGTTTGTTCTCTCATTAAACCACCCTCTTTCACATCTGCCTCAAGCAGTAAGCTCATGTACTGAGAGACATGAAAGCACTTCTTTCAGAGCATTTGCTCCATGCTGAAAGAAACATGCTCGTTTCTAGGTCTGCAAGGAACTATGAGGTCACTAGTCTCTCACACAATTCCACACTCTATCACAGAGATTCAATGCAAGAAAGGAAAAGGCTGGGTGGGTTAAGAGCAGAAGGGAGTCTTCTATAGGCTGCTTTCAAAAGAAGACTCCACCTACTCCAAGGGAAAAGGGGGAGAAAAAAGTACCAACAAAGTGCTGCTCTGTAGATCACTCAGGAAGTTGTGAAATGCAGCAGCTTGTGTTTAAGAGCACTGCAATAACATGCCAAGGGGGGGGGGGAATTATGAACATATACTGGCAACTTTTAAGGAGCTCTGAATAAATGGCAGTATTCATAACCACTACTTTAAAAAAAAAACCCCTAGCCGTTAATAGGGCTTTCTAGATATATTTCAATATTCAAATAAATAATGTCACTGCTAATTGAAAATAAAAACAAAACCCAGCATTTTTGTCTCCCTGTTTAACTGCATAACATTAGAGCAACAGTGGAATAGTGCTTTTTGTAATACAAACATGAAATACAAAGTGAGCATTTGTAATTCCTGTGGTTTATTTTTAAACAAGTTGAAAAGTAGCTATAATTAATGTTGGTGGTTTTGAAGTTAAATACTTTCAGATACTGATTTTTTTTTCCTTCTAGAAAAAGCAGACATGAATACTTCCTTGTTAAACTGCCCAAATATTTTCCCCTCCCAAACATATATAACCATTGAGGGAAATGAGAGCGAGAGAGAGATGTCAGAACATGTTATCTATGATCAGCAATGCAAATGTTTCAGCTGTGGTTCCATTACAAGACTTTTGTGAAATGGTGGGATTTATAAACTCTCCCCACAACCATACACCAAATGGCAGATTATCCTCCCAAATCAACTAGAGCAAAATGTGATAAGTGGCAAATACTATTGTCTTAAAGCTACATCACAGCTGTATTCAAAAAGTGTTTATAAGAAAATATGAACCCTATGCACATATATGTGAATATCAACACTTCACTCTGTACGGCCAAACTTTCATTTTTCAAATGAAAATTATCAGTGACAGAGTGAAAAGGCAGCATAATAGTGACACTTCACCAAAAAAGTTGGGCTTACTGCAGAACTTCTCCTTTATCAAAACTCCTGTATGCCCGTTACGACCAGAACGCATTCATATCTGAACTTGTGATGATGTGAGTGCTGGGATGGGCATTTTTATCAACAGGTTTGTAGTGAAAAACAGCAACAGCAACAACAACAGAAAGCTGAGAAATCACAGTGAATTGCATTTATGTGGACATCCCATTTTACTGCAAGGACATGGAAGTAATATGACCATGGAACCAGTATCTCCTGTTCTTTCGAAAAAGCTGGTATTGTGTCGGCTATGTAGTGGCAGTAGCAGGTCCATCTGTCACACAGACAAAACAGGGGTGCTCCCACCACTTCATTTTCCATGAGATGCTGTCTGACCACTTTTTCACAGCAAGTAGGGCTAGATGGCAACAAGAAGCTGAACGCCTGCATTGGAGCAGAGTATCAGAAATTGCCACACATTAAGAATATTTCCTTTCCCTAAAGTTCTGTATAGAAATTTATTTATTTCATTTCTATACCTCCCAATAGCCGAAGCTCTCTGGGTGGTTCACAAAAATTAAATGGAGACTCCTCTAGGGATGTTTGTGCATATGTTGGGGGCAAACTTGCCACCAACTCAACTCACAAACTTGAATAATGGCTGCTTCTTAGGATGATTATTTAACATTACTCTGTTAATGAGATAACACTTGTAATCAACCTTCTCTCTGACGCGGTTTGCATGATCAAAACAAACTACCGTGGCTTGTTGTGAGCTGCAGTGCGTGCCAGACGCAATCTGTATAATCACTGCCTGGCTGCAGTTAGTTAGTTAGTTAGTTAGTTTACTTACTTACTTACAATATTTATATACCGCTCCATATCAGAAGATTTTGGAGCGGTGAACAACAAGGTAAAAGAATAAAACAGCAGGTTAAAAGAGTTAAAACATTTTTTTTAAAGATAAGGTGGAATTTAATAAACCACGTGTTGTCCAAACCAGGGCTTCTTGGAGGGTTAAACAACCCTCAAATATCTGTCAAGTCCCTTGGTCCTCCCCCTTCGCAATCAACACACTCCAAGATACCAGGCTTCACGCTCACTACTTTATTAGTTAATGACCAGGTTCTTTACAAATGCAAATCCTGGGAGACTCTCAGGCTACAAAGGAAAACAGCTACTCCACACAATTACGAATATCAAAAGAGGAGCCAAGTGAGAATTAGAGATGTTGCTGGCAGTTTGAAACAAGAACTTGCCAGACAGAATAACTTAGGGGGGGATGCCCCTCCCTTACAGTTGTGCCCTCCTACATAGGCTATCACACATAGCCAACTGGGTGGAACGTCTGAGCTCCGCCTCTAACTTTTCGCACTTCGCTCTGCGCCAGACTCTAGCATCCTTCAGGTCACACCCCGCACTCTACTCCTCCTCCTCTGAGACCTGAGTTCTCATGGAGGAGGAAAGGGGGGGGCTTCAGGTCGAGCCATCTGTGTGCCAAGGTCCTGAGAAGCATGCCTATCCATATCTGAGCTCACCAGGGAGGAAGCCTCCCCCTGTTCTGGCTGTTCCCATTCTGAATCTGAGCTGCTATCTCCACACGCTCAGAATCATTCCTGACAATAACAAATGGGCTGTTGCAGGGTTATTTGAGGGTTGCTGAACTCTCCAACAAGCCATGCCGCCTGGATTTGGATGACACAATAACCCACAGCCAGGGGGAAATTATGCAAATCATGCCTAGCATGTCCCGGCATGTCTTGGCATGTGCCATGGTTCACAACAAGCCACCATGGCAAACTGGCCCTCTATTTTAGCCTTTGAAATGAAGTCAGAAGGCTCCCTTTCCTAGTAGCCAATATAAGCATCATAAGTTGGAAAGCACTGCAAGTTGTTCACTGTAATAAGTGAACAAAATTTATATAGCATTTTAGAATGTTAAAAGCACTTCACATATATTATCTTGGTAATCAACAAATCTGTAAGGTTAGTATTATTATCCCCATATTGCAAACGGGGATACTGATACTGACAGACAGAGGCTTGCCTAGGGCCATCTAATGAATTCATATCAAAGGTGAGATTAGGACAGAGGACTTTTGGTTCACAGTTCATATGCTACACTAGGTTTCAGCTATTATGCTATACTAGTTAATCAGACTTAACAACAACTCACCCACTCCCCATTCTCCCTACCAGGTAGACACTACAGCTGCTCTTTCAGAGTGAGTGGGGGATGCAGTGCCTAAACTACAAAATAAACATCTCTCTTAGAAAGAAGACACATAAAGGACACATAAAGTGCTGGAAGCACCTCTGGAGTAATAAGTCATCTATAATATTGATCATAATTCATTCTTACACTGGCTCTGTGTGTACTCAGATGCACATGTGGAAATTCCAGACAAGTGAGCTGCCCTATTAACCTCAATGTTGGGAAGCAGCAAAATTGGGGGAGTGTGCAGAGCTGCCCCAACACTAAAGTCAACGGTGAATACCTTACACATGTGGGAATTCTGTTTCAGCATCAGCCTCCCCCATCCCCACCCCATGCTTCAGGGGCCAATGAATCAAGCCACCTACATTTTCACAGGCCATTATCTGTATTTTATTGTACTTTTGTACTTTTTATTGTACTTTTGTCCGGTTGGGTTAGGTGGCATGATGTAATGGAACATTCATGGAATAAAGTTTTCAGCAGCAGAATGTAGTCCAGTCTCTATGAGGGAAGAAACTATTGTTATTCTAGCTGGGAGTAAAACTGTACACAGTCTTCAGTGATAGGAGGAACTGTTTGGGGCAGGCTATAAACTAGAAAGCTGTGTAGGAACAGGTCCCAGAAACTAGTGACGCCAGTGGATAGGAAGACTATGGGCAAGATGGCTGGAGGAAGATTATAATATAGGTGCAACAGACTGCAAATAGCAAAGATCCTAAAACCACCTAAAAGACTAACAAATTCATTATGGAATAAACTTTTGTAGACTAGAATCCACTTGGTGGAGGACACAGAAGAAGGATGAAGGCTGTGGACAAATCTCACACAGGGCCCAAAGACATGACAAATTGATGTGGAGGAGCCAAAAATGTTATGGAATCAGGATGTCTAAAGGAAGAGGGACAGAGTGGGCAGTGGGTTAAAAATGATCTGAGTAAACAATGGGAGAATTCTGCCAGTTCTGGCTTCTACCACAAGTGTAGCACAAACCAAACGGGTCAGGGCAAGGCTAAGTAGGATCTTTACCTTTCTTACTGACCCTGTGCCTTTAACAACAGACTAACAGAGATTAACCAGGTGAAGGTTTTACCCACTACTTCTCATGCCGTAAGGAGCTTCACCAGGTGGCAACCCTCAAGCCAAGAGATGGTGATATGTGAGTGAGGACTAACATCACATATTGATTTTAAAAAGTAACCAATTCTTTGGCTATAGGCTTCTAGTTCTAGAAGTAATATGAGAAGTAGCAATATAAGACAGATTAGTTTGCTTTTAAAATTGTTCATTATAATAGCAATATTTTTACATGGTGCTGCAGAGAGAGTTATGGGAAAGCAGGCGCCATTTCACTGGCCCATTTGAAATGCCGGCTGGAATTTGGCTCCTTCTCTCACACAACTATCTGTCAGTAGCCATTCCACCTGGCTGCAGAAGAGGAAGAGATGGGAGATCAGAGCCCACTCCATCGGCTTTGGATCAGCTGCCATTTCTTCCCCTTCCTGAACCATTTCCATTCAGGCTGCTCATTAGAAGAACTATGCAACTTTAAGAAACGATGTCTGGGACTGTTCATTTCCCCTTCCCCTCCCAAGTTTCCCTCCCTTTTTCTTTTTGATTTGTGACTTTTAAATTGTAAGCCTGTGGGCAAGGACTGTCTTGTTTTTAGCGTATACAGTGCTTAGTAAATGTCAGGTCCTTTATAAACCCTAAATAATATTTACACAGTGCTTTAAATGGTATTATATATCGCAGCCAATAGACAATCAGCAGTAAAGACTGGCTTGTGACTGTAAGACTGAGGACTCATGTAGTGGTTATAAAATTGTTCTTAGATGTTTTTATTTCTGTCCCCAATTGCATAGCAGAAGTGAAGTCAGCAAGTTCAAAAGTGGTTACTGTGTGGAGATAGCTGGAAGCTGTTCAGACATTAAATAATGTATTTTCATTTATTATTCCTTAATGACTGTACATCTATGCCCCATTCTCCCCCCCAAAGTTTAGCAGTACAGACATACTAAAAATAGAACCTAATATTTTAATGTTTATTGCATTCTGTGGATAAATTAAGCAACTATTTACAAAAGTATTTTCTATCCTTTTTAAACAAATGAAAACTCAGAAATATACTATCCAAAACTATAAAAATGCACGATTGTACCATATTGTGAAGTATTTTGAAAGGTTTTGAAAACAGCATTTTATAACTGAAGAGCTGCAATAATCTGTTATAGGGGTGGATAGAGCAGGGTGAATGGATGAAGGGAGGACTTCATCCATTTCCTTTCATGGGAAACTCAGGCCTTCTACCCACCTACCAGACAATTCCTATGAGAGCAATTGCCATGGAGGCAGCTCTGGGGGAGGGGTCATGGTCACTACAATACCTGCAGCAACTCTGGTTATATCATTCCAGGCTTCAACAGGGTTGCTCCAGAGGTCAGTTGTCTTTCTCAGAGTCAGTTTTGGCAGCTGCAGGGAATTTCATAGCTTCAACAGGCTGTAAACTTTGGAGCCACTTGCCAGAAAAGCAAAGGACGAGGCCACCTTCAGCCACTTTAATTTTAGCGAAACAGTCTAAGAGAATACAAGTCTTTTATGTGGGATCTGCCTCTAGACCTACAAGAAACCAGTAGAACCTTCCTTCAGACCTGTCAGAAACTGCTTGTTCTTCCTCTCCTCTACCCCCACCCCACAGCGCCACATCAAACCTGGATGCTTCCAAACAGATGGCTCCTAGCACTAAAACATTATTTCTCTTCTGCTGTAATCTACAAGGAGAACTGCAGTTGATTTTCCATACTATTGGGGGATATTGTGCATACATCCCACTATATTACATCCACAAACCAAGCCTTTATTTATTTATTTATTTATTTAAATTTATTTACAGTTAATGCAGATTATCACAGTTCAATACAATGCAGATTATCACAGTTCAATACAGTTTCACTATACCCTTTGCATTGGGTGCCATTTTTAAAAAAATCGATTTTTTTAGTGGCGCTAAAACACCTTCCTGGCTAATAGTGAAATACCACTTAAATGAAAGGGTATTATAGAGCCATAACCTTTAATTATGTATTATATTATATTAAATATAAAAAGATAGGGGGCATCCCAATCATTGCAATTTAGCAAGGTGGTTAATGGTTGTGGTCAGAGAGAACTGGAGAACATCCAAAATAACCAAATGGAAAAAAGAGACAAAGTCTCCGGATGTTGGGGGAAAAAAAGTTTTATTCTTTGAAGTAGCCTGGCATGTTTTGGCCCTATACCATATATTTTGGGCCTACTTCAGGGGTTAAGATTTTTTAAATTGCCTGTAGAGAGATCTGAGAATATATATATATATCTGCAAGAAGAATATGTATCTTCAAGATGAAGTTTGGAGACATTTTATTTTCAGAGTTGGACTTTCTGCAGTAAGAGAAAAGATGGAAGAAGCATGGAAAAAATATGGAGGGATTTTAAATGGATGTCAATGTCCGTCCCTCATAAAATGTCATGGCAATTCCACAATAAATGGTCGTCTGGAAGCACCCCGATCTACACTCTGCCCAGGCCCCATCCTGATCTTGACAGCTGGCAACTCTATTGAAACCATACAATAGTTATGTCTAAACTCATACTCATTCAGAACTCGTTTACCCCTATTGGGGTGCCACTTGTCCCACTTCGCTAAATACTAATCTATTGGCAATTTAGAACAAGCACAAGGTCAAGCTACCTTTCCCTTTTATTCACTTGCCACTACCAACACACTCATAGTCTGGGACTTTCTGCAACAAACTTGAACCGTGGGCCTTTTGGCAGTTCCCCTTCCTCCTGGATCAGCTACAAGGAGGTTGACAAGAAGTACAAAAATTGTATTAGCTACAAGGTTTTAATTAGAAGGCAGTGAACAGCTAAATGGTAGGCCAATTTGTGGCCATCCAGGGGCCAGATTTAAGAGGTCAGGTCATGAAAGATGTTAGTTCACAATGCCCATCTGTAAAGGAAGATGACAAACTTCCTTTACAGTATGTGGTTGCACCATAAATATGTAGAAGGGGAGTATGATCTTGGCAGTTGTATTTTCAGTTCCTTTCCTATTATGTCTAACATGGAATCTGCCTTTTTTTTTTTTTTTACAGCAGCTATACATGTAAGCTTTAACCAACATACTAGTAATTGCATGTCAAGTAATCATCAAGTACTGGAAATCAGACATTAACCAGAGCTTAAAGGTGTAGGGACATTATACTAGCTGAAAACCCACCACTAGTATATAATATGAATGTGACACTCAGATTTATACCATTGATTTCCCATATCCTAGATCAAACAAAATCCCAAAAGCCCAGACTGCTCTACTTCAACACGGTTCTGCTTAGTTGCCCACAAGTTATCCGTTTTTAAATCTCTACATACAGTATAAAGTTTTTCACTTAACAAGAACAGCACGGCAACACAATAGAACAGAAGCAATAAGACAAGAACCAGACTACTCCTATATAGTCATACAGGTCTGCACAGCATAGTGATATGTACATGCAACCTATTAGCCATATCTTATGGCTTGCCAGATATTTGATAACTCTCCTGTTTTTGTAACCCCAGACAGCCAGCTCAAACAGGAAGATGATTAAGATCCAGCAGGTCATGTACATGGCATGGTAGTTCTCAGTTGAACAACTAGTGCGTGACTGTACAGAAGTTATCATTATTTTCTTATTGCTGCCACTGCCTAGTGTTGTGCAGGAAGAACCTTCATTTTAGCTAAATGTAACAGTAAGGATTCTTCAAAAGCTGTTGACTAAAGAAAGTCCTTTGTTAGATAAAACATAGAACAGTTTAGTATTTAACATTTAAACTTGCTAGAGATCATTGGACATATTGATGTAGGATTTGCACCTTTTCCCTGTAAGAGGCTTCCTGTAACAGCTATATGACAGCCAAAAATTCAACAGGTGTGGCTTTTCTCTGATATATAGAAATAGTGACTGGGAGAATGATATCTGTTGAATTTCCTAGTAAGGCACAAAAAGTCAGAAGGGGGGGGATATGGCAACCTAACTATGAAATAAGGTGGCTTCCTACAGAGATGTATCCGTATTAATGAAGTAAACAAAATTAATTCTTTGAACTTCTAGGTTACAGAACAGAACCTTGATAGCTAATCCAGTGGCCTCGTTTTCTTCCCTCCAAAGTATCTCAGCAATCTGCCATAGCTGACTGGAGTACAGTTGAGGGAAAACATAGCCAATCCCACAAAGCAGTGTCTCACTGGTAAAATCAGCAGCAGAGTAATCATGACGCCTATCCTTTAAAAGTGTCATAAGACGAAAATGTGCCAACTGGAGTAAGCGGGTGATCTGGGGAGAGCAACGTACAAAATAAGGCTGCTGCAATCTTTAGGGCAGGGATAGGGAACCTTTTTTGGCCAGAAGGCTGGATTCCAGTTTGGAGAAACTCTCAGCGGCCGGCATTCTAGTGGTGGGTGGGGACAAAGACAAAAGTGGACACAGCTGAAAAATCCAATCCCCTCTATCTGCAAATTATATTGTTACTAATTTATAGTAAGAAGCATGTCTACTCAGAAGTAACCATGAGCAGCAGGTCTATACATGAATAAGCAGGACACTCCTCTGCATGTCTGCTCAGAAGTAAGCAGGACAAGGCTCAGAAGAAAGCAGAACTGAATCACTCAGCAGCTTCCTTCTCCCCTGGGACTGCCCCCTCTGTTCAGCAGGGGAGAGCGCTAATCTCCCATCAGCAGCTAATTGGAAATAAATGCTTTCTGCTGCTAAGCACTGAGAAAGGGAACCTTTGTCAGTGCTAAGCAGGGGAAAATAGTTATGAGAGATAGCTTTTACCACTGTGGCAGGGGGGCATGGCCAGGGGATGAAGCTGCTAGGCCAGATGGGCAACCCCTGTGGGCCTTATCAGGTCCGCGGGCGGGAGGTTCCCCATCCTTGCTTTAGGGCATATCTACACTACACACGTATCTAAGTTTAATACTAATTTTAACTATCATGGCTTCCCCACAAAGAATCATAGGAACTGTATTTTGGAAAAGTGCTGGAGAATTCCGTAATAGCGTTTCATCCCCTCCTCATTCTGAGGTCATAACAGAGGAGAGGATTTGACCATTAAATCAGCTTAGTTCAGTAGTATAGATAAGCCTAGTGTGTGATTTCCTAATAAATTAAAGGTTTTATTTCAGTTCTATCTGGACTCTGGCTCTTGCATTTCTTCTCAGTAGCCACCAAGTGATACTTTAACATTTCCTCATACCAAGCTGAGAAACATTTATGTAAAATTAAAATTATAAAGTTGATATCCACTGGAAAATATGTTTGTACAATTTACTTTACAATAAAGTAAATTGTACAAAAGAGAGCTATTATTGGGGAAATATCATTAAAATAAAATTCATAGAAAGTATTGAGAAGGGCTCAATTAAAAACTCTTGTAACTGTACTCAGAGTATCTCCATATATTAACTTCAAATTTATCAACAAGTTTGAAATATATACCACAGCTAAAGTGTCCCACAGCTTGAAGCTATTTTTGTGAAGGCAAACTAAAGAGGTTCTGAGTTCCTGACATGACTTTTAAAAATGTCCCAGACTTGGATTGTAATTGGAGACCTATATAGACACCAGCAGTATTTGTACTGGCAGAGACATGCTAAAGCAATTCTTAGCAATCAGCGGAGAAATAAAAATGATGAATGGAACTAAGCTCTCCTGGATTGCACAGCTTGAAGGGCTTTGTTATACCTGAACTTGCATTTTTTATTAAAGCACAACCCTAAGGCTGCAATACTAGGTGACTTAGAACTTTCTATTTTATTTTACCTCTTACCATCAAAGTTGTGTGTTTTTCTTTAGTGTAGCTAGTCTAGAAATACATTTTAGCCAATTAATTTTAATTGGAAACCAACAAAACTGTAGACTAAAAGCACTCAAGAGTAAGGTTAATCTTTATGGATATAATAATAATGTCATTTGGTCAGAATGATCCCAAAGTGGCATTTTAACACATCTTAAAATATGAAGTTGATTGATTCAAATGAATAAGAAGATAACTGGGGCTGTTCTCACGACACGACAGCCCACCGTGGCTTTTTAAAAAGAGGAGTGGGAAACTGCTAGAGGGGAGACAACCTGAAGTACGAAGTATAATAGGCAATAGTGGGTTTAACCCATGGTGAGGCTGTGGCGTGTGCGGTTGTCATTTTCAGTATGCAGTGCGCGTGAACCTGGTGAGTAGGGTATATGAGGGTTAAACAACTCTTGTATAACCCAAGGTCTGGTTTTAGGGTTATGCGAGGGTTGTTTAACTCTCACATAACCCATGCTCTCCAGGTTCACACAACACGACAACCCCCAAGTGGGGGGTGCACACAGAACCTGGCTGGCACCCACAGTCACCATGGCTGAATCTACATACAGCAGTTTTACCGTTATTATACTGCAGTGATAACTATAGGTGCCCATTGGTGTCATGTGCACCAACAGTTATTACTGCAGTATGATAACGGTAAAACTGCTATGTGTAGATTCAGCCCACAGCTCACTGAACTGCAGCATGTTGTCCAAACCCAGTCACTGAATAAGAAGCAATACTCAGCATCTATTTGGAGGTACATGTTTTCATCCACAGTTTTCACTAATAAATTACAACCTTTAAATATTTTGGTAAATAATCTTATCTGTAATGCTCAAAATATAAGTGAAATTTTCCAAAAGAATAGGCAATCGCTAGAGGGAACAAAGCCTGAAATTCAAACCATACCTAACAGGCAATGATTACTGCCACTGAAATCAATAAGTAAGTTTAGGTTCAGGGTGGCAAGTACATTCCTGATCCCTCCTATCATCATAGTTGGTTAGGAAACAGAATGACAACCTACCTCTTTCCAAAAGTAAGAGTCTTGTGGCATCTTAAAAGCAAACAGTTTTATTATGGTGTAAGCTTCTGTGGACTATAGTCCAATTCTTTGGATGCACAGCTTCAGATAGCAGAAATATAGAGCCATAAACACACGGGGATAGAGAGAAATAACTGTCAATCGTAGAGGCCAAAAAGCCATGAAATGCAAGAGGGACATCATCCCTGAAAATGTATGCCATAAGGTGCCATAAGACAAATGTTTTATTTTACTGTAATAGGCTAATGATTACCATTTTGGCATTTGCCTCATTTCAAACTGCCATGTGAGTAGAAATGGCATTTTGCCCTCTTCCACACTTGCCTGGAGTTCAGTGCTGATATATGCTGAGAAAACTACCTATTTTTATGTGCTTTCCCACTTCCGTTCCCTCCCTTAGTGAAGCTTTGCAGTTATAAGAGACTTCCATTTTTCTATAATTGGGTTGGTACAGAGTCTAACTAATCGAAAGACTGGCAACTGATGCATTACCAAAGCCTAAATGCATACATGCTATGATTGTATCTTTACTTAGTATACTTTACTAAGAGAAATATCTATCCTTTATTATGCATGGCCAACTCAACTATTTTCTACAATTTCTAATCTTGCCAATTTGGAGAAAACACTTGTTTTTCAACTAGTATGTGGTTCTATCTATGTGCATGTAAAGACACTGACCTTTAAATACATCATGCAAAAGATCTTGCGATCAAATCCACTTAGCTGGATCCTGTAGTCCTAATGAATTTTACAGATAATCAGACAAAAGGTTGGAATGAAACAGGGATAATTTAAAAAATAGAATAACCATTGGAAAATGTTCAATAAGGCACTTCTGTGTGGCCCATTTTTTGTTTATTATTTCTGAGAATCCAAGTTGTGTGTCTTTTAAAAAAAGGTTCTAATCATTGCTGGAGAGATGAAAATGTAATATAAAATGATAAAAACTCAGAAAAGAAGTAAATATAAGCCCAAATTTCTAAATTACTAGTAATAACTTATATAGCATTCAGTTATGAAAAGTTCCCCTACTCATTTCAGCTACATAACCCTACTAAGAGAGCAATCCTATGGCCCCTAGACAGCATCTGGGGGACATAGGATCCAAGGCTGGAGACAGCATTCTGACCTCAGAGCCAGGAAACCAAGCTCCTCCCTCCTCTCCCCTCCCTTCATAACTGGTGCAGACAGAACCGCACTGGCTGCTTCTACGAGCTCACAAATGCAAGCTCATAGAAGGGTGAGAGGGGACATGCTGGTGGGTGAGGAGGGGAGAAGACTGGGGATGTGGGGATCTGAGCTATCCCCAGCCGTCCCCAGCCTCCTTCTCTCCCCCTCCCCAGAGCCTCCACTAGACGGGAGGCTCATGAACATGGCCATCTAGCTCAAATGTAGAGCAGACACAGCAATGCACCTCCCACTCTGCATTGGATACTTGTAAGCCTCTAAGTTCAAAGGCTTATGAGTATCCAGGGTGGATCCAATAGGACTGCGTCCTAAATACAGATAAGAATCTGAGGTGACGGTCCTACACGCACTTACTGGGAGTAAGGCCCACTGAACTCAGTGGGTCTTATATCTGAGTAGACATGCTTAGGATTGTGATGTAAGGCTAAGAAGCAATGTTTTAAACAAAGCTGACTAGGTATTCTGTGGTTAAGCAAAGTTTTGAACACAAGTCAAATCCCAGTATCAGAAGCTTGGCCTCGCTGGCTCTCATACCTATGAATCAAAGAGTTCTTGTTTTGTTTTTTTTAACAAAGATTGAATCTCCTTCATTAAATATTTTAAATGAGGGAAACAATTTTAGAATAAGAATGTTGGACAAATATTTAATATTACATATTACAGTTACTGTAATCTGCAGTTCAACACCATCAAGACCGATAAAGATATGTAAATTATGTTAATTACAATAATTACATTTTAAATCCACACAAATTAGATAAGATTCTCATACATATGATATCGTTCCTAAGTAGCTTTCGGTGTTGATCTTTGTGTCCTGTAAGTTAAACATATATTCTTAGCAATAGGATAAAAAGGAGTGAAATCATGGTAGAGAAGGGGAGACATAATACTGTTTTCCATTCCACATAAGCAGCTCTCTCTCTCTGTGGGCACAATAATCTTTCTGTGGAACTAATGTGACTGAAGAACTAAGGGTCATCACACATTAAAAGATATGCTGAGTATAATGTGAAAAGCGTTACTGAAAAAATACCACATATTTTCCTACCTCTGTGTAGAAAACTGTAATGTCTAAAGCAATTATCAGGCTGCAATCCTACACCCTTAGAAACCAGTTCAACTGGAGTTAGTGGGATCTCCAAGTAAATATGTCCAGTAACATGTTCAGCAATACCAATGGGCAATATTACACTGTCAGAAATCATATTTAGCTTTCCATGTCATGAATCCAACATTATACATTTGGAAGAAAGCTCTCAGTTATTTTCAGAATTTGAAGTATTTCTGTATTTTTGTGCATATGTGTGACCAAAGAGCATCTCGGGATTATGGTGTGCATAATATGGCACTACTTTCCAAACCCACATATTGTGATGCCACGCATCATGATGCACCTTCCTCTGGCTTCATAACTTGGCATGCTAATTATGATTTCTGACAGGGCATGTTCTCAAATCACTAGTGTTGTGTAATTCAGATCTAAACTTTTAAACAAACTGGTTCCTTTGGCAAAGAATAACTAAAGAGTTAAAGTAAAATCATTTTGTACACATGTGTACTGCAAACAGGCTGTTTTCATTTCCTTTGGAAAGTAATGGGTTATAAGGACAAACATCTGAGCATGCACAAAAATGATAGTGTTTTGATGCTCAGTCATGCAGGCTGCAGAGGCTCAAAAATTTAAATAAATTCATAATCAATGTTGTTTTTAATTAGAAAAATGTTAACATTTGTTGGATCAAAGTCCAGACTCATTACACATTCAGGAATTATAAACCTACTACACCATCTAATCTCAAGTTTCAGCAGCATCCCTAATGACAACTGATCTACCCCAATTGTTTTGTGTTCTATACAAACTAGCCTTTAAAAAAAAAATTAAGCTCTATCTCCAGAGAAATGTCAGTTGAAATTTCAAAGGACCAACAATATGGAATTCTCACACCACTGCTAGCACAGAAACATACTGTTTTTACATGTGGTTTGTCAAACCTCCCATTTGCTGATTACATTTACGATTAAAGAGACCATGCAATTGAAGTATGGTAATTAACTCCAAAATGCCTTCATAAGCTTAGTTTTTGAGTGTAAGGCTGCAAGCTAATGCACACTGACTATTTTTAAAGCCTTCAAATGATAGAAATACATTACATTCTAGGTGATCAAGTGATGCAGCAAAGCAGTGGATTTTTTAATCGGAGCTGGGCTTACAGAATAATCACATACTTAGTTCTAATTATAATTAGCAAGAAACCTGTTTGCAAACGGTCTGTATTCTTAAATAATTTTTAAAAGGTAGCAACAGTCATGCAAATCTAACTGCAAGAAATCAAGCTGTAATCCAAAAATTGGAAATTGGTCAGTACTGTGGTTTTAGTTTAAACCCTTGAGATACATAGTCATCAGGTTAAAATATAATAAACAAACAAACTGTAGCCATGGGTCCCTTGAAGGGAACACTACAGAGGCTTATATAGTTAGAGATGGGAAAGAACTGTGTTTGGTTTGCGTTTTGTAAGAACTTACCAAATCAATATGTGAACTGTAACACAGATATCCCTCGTTATTCATAGTTCTTACAATTTTGCAATGCCGTTCTCCAAACAAAAATGCAAAGAAAAATTTTACATTTGTGGAAAAAAACATACAAAGTAGCACTATATGAAGAAAAGCACTTTGCAAAAGTTGCATATATTAGGCAAAATTGCATACAAAAATCTGTATATCAAGAAAAATGTGCATAAGGATGTATATACATTTTCATGTAGCCCTTTTTAAAAACAAGTTCACAAACTGATTTAGAAACAGGATGGAACAAACTTAACACTGGAAAAATGAGAAATTGAGAGGAACTGAAATGGACAAATTTGTCCATTATTCAGAGTATCTGCAGCATCTGTACTGGCGCTTCTGCAAACTAACTTAATTTTTAATGATTTTGCTGTTTACATGTTTGCAGAGAGGACCACTGTATCACAGGGGACCAATACAACATAGATTCATTCCCCTGGTTGCGTATTGTAATGAGGAAGTCTCATTTCGGATCATTAGTAATGATAATAAAAATGTATTAAATTTTTATTATAACAATGGTTTTCCTAGAAGCTTAATATTTTTGCCTTCTAGCTGAGCCTTCATCAGTGTGTGTGTGTGTGTGTGTATACACACACACACACACACACACACTGGTATTGTTGTGGTTTTGTTTTCATGGTTGCTGTCCACATCAGAGAAGATGTGGAACGAGGTCATGAGAAGAGAAGTTCTTCTGACTTCCTTAACCTCTTGTAACATCTAACTGATAGGAGAGTTTTTCCATTATCAAGAGAACCCAGATCTTTATTAGGCAGGTTTTGCATTTAGAGACAGATATGGTTTAAATTACACTTGCAATTACTTGTTTTGCAGCTAGCAATATTCATAGACTTTGATATATCTGGAAGTCCTTATACTTAAACCCAACCTGTATGAAGAGAAGGCAGGCATTGGGAGAAACCACTTCCTTTCATGTCCTACGCAAGACAGTGTTACCTGTTATATGGCAGAAAAGTACATTTTCAAAAATTAGCATCAATGATGGAATCTACACCCAGTTTTACTGGAAGGAGGGGATACCTCGTGGAGATCCAGCTGCTGAAGTATTCATGACGAATCTATAGCTACCACAATGAAATCTTACATTATAATTTCTTAGAACAGCTATGTTCAGTGTTAACGCAATCATCTCTGCATCCTACATATTAAGCAAGCCAGATTGTTGAACTCTTGCATATGCCACAGCTCCACAGGGTGGCCATTAGAAGATATAGCAACATAACAAGAACGAACACAAGCTTTGGGAAACCTCCATTTACATTCACTCCATAACAGTGAATGTTGGGGAGAGGGCACTTGCCGGGGAGAATCAGCAGATGGATACGAGGGCTGCATAATCCCTTCTGCTTTCACCAATTCTTCACATAATTCCTGCCTCCCGAAGGCCATTGTTCCCTTCAGCTAAGCTCACTTTGACTTTGGAGCCCAGCTGAGGAATTTTCTTCAAAAACTGCTGAGATAGTGGATGGGAGCATTTGCAAGGGAAAATCAGCAGGTAGGAAAAGGATCTTCCTCCTGACTGCCAGTTTTCTTCTGTGAGCGCTTCCTACCAAATACATTAGCATTATGAGGGCAACTCATGGTTGGGAATGCCAAATTTTGACCTTAGAACCCACAAGCAAATGCTGACACTACTCCTAATCAGGTTAGAGGGTTCTCTAAAATCAGCATAGCAATTGAAGTCACTTGTGAAGCTTTTCGTCTATACACATGGGGAATTTTTTTCATGGAGAAAGATTCGATCCTAAAACCCCTTCCTCCAGGGTGCTTCCAGATGGAGGGCTCCTAGCACTACCAAACACATTGTGCAGCTGTTCTGTCTCTTCCTTCTTAAAAAATTTTTGGTGGAAAGAAAAAAGTCAGAAGAAGCAATGGAAAAACTTGGAAGGTTACAAGTAGGGATGTACGAAACTCCCCTTACCTGGCTCCACCGGGTTCCGCTGGGGGGGGAGGCGCTCCGTCCCTCCCCCCGGAATCCTCGCCGGGGGGGAGGCACTCCATGCCTCCCCCCCAGAATCCTGGCCAGCCAGCTCCGCTGGCCTGGCCGGCCCGGAATCCAGCGACATCTGGCCGCTGGCTAGCAGGGACACAAATGGCGGTGGCCATAGCCGCCACCGTTTGTGTCCCTGTGGTCAGCCGTGATAGGCTACGTAAAGACTTACGTAGCCTATCACGTCTGGCTTAAAAAACAAAAACAAAACGCGCGTACGCAAATGGCCGCAGCTATGGCCGCCGCCATTTGCGTTCCTTATTTTTGGCCGTCTTAGTCTATGTAAATATTTACGTAGACTAAGGCGAAAATAAGGGGGAATGTAAATAGTGTCCGCTACGCTATCTGCATTCGCCTTATTTTCGCCGTCTTAGTCTACGTAAATATTTACGTAGACTAAGACGGCCAAAAATAAGGAACGCAAATGGCGGCAACCACAGCCGCCGCCATTTGCATACGTGTTTTTTTTTTTTAAGCCAGACGTGATAGGCTACGTCTTTACGTAGCCTATCACGTCTTGTAAAAAAAAAAAACCCGACAAGATTGCAAATGGCGGTGGCAGCAGCTGGTCGGAAGACCAGCCGCCGCAGCCACAGCCACTGCTGCCTGGAAGATCCGCCCCAGGTAAGTCTCGTCCCAGGGAGGATCCGCAGGGGGGCGGGGGGGCAGGACGTTCCGCCACAGATTTCGGGGGGCCGAATGCACTGGCATTCAGCCTCACCGAGATCCGTGGCGGAATTCTCTGCCATCCCTAGTTACAAGTGGAAGACATCATTTCCTGGACCCCGTAAAATTCCGTGAATGAGGCAGACAATAGAAGTCTTGTCTGCAAGCACCCCATTCTAAAGCCTGTAATGATACAGTGCAGGAAAAGCTGTACCACTTCATTGTGCTGTTGACCTCTTATTGTTATGATAATTACAAGTGGTTGATGCAACCAGCATCAGACCAAATTACTTTTAATTTCTCCATCCCAGTTGAAAAGCCTTCCGATACTGCTCAGCAGATCAGATAATGTGCAAGGCCAAAGGAGAGGAGAAAAGCCATATTTTGTAGGTCTCTGATGTACATATACTCAGAACTCATGCACTACAGCTTTCCTCAGACTGTACCAATTCTAACTGATGTGGTCAATCATTTCCTAAAATAAATATATATATTCCCTGGTGATTAAAAATAAATAAAAGGGGAGCATGCCAGGGAGGATTCACAGATCTGCGTATGTAGGTTGGTCCACAAGCTAAAATCCAAGAAGAGGCTATATGGAGTTGAAAATGTAGCTTCTCTACAGTTCCACATAGGATCCTTCAAATCCTAATGCCAGTCCTTAGAATTATCATGGCAGACTGTTCAAGATACTAGCTATGCCAGGTTTACAGTCCAATGGTGCAAAAGCTGTAGAAAATTGTCTAGGGGCCGAACTACATTGCGCCTGCCATCGCAATGAATTTGGTGTCCTGTCAGGTTAAACGCTCTCGCATTAAAACGTGATTATCCACACTCACCCATTTTCCCAGTTGCAGTACTTCATCGAATACACGAGCTCAGTTCATACTCGAGTGCTGTGCTGTTTTCCTGCTCTTAAAGATAGTGGCTCTCATTGGAGGATCAGAAACTCTTCCTGTTTCTGCTGATTTCACACCCACCGCGCTCACAGCTCTCGACAGCCCCATGTCATCTTCCGGCTACTGATCAGATAGCTTCCTCAGCACTCAGTGTTTCCTCAGCAACAAGCAAAGGGCTGGATGTGCGCGCACTTGTCTGATCTCGGAAACTAAGCAGGGTCGGCCCCGGTCAGTAGTTGGATGGGCGACCGCCTGGGAATCAGGCTTTCTGCATTGAGCAGGGGGTTGTTCTATCCCTTCAAATGAGACTAAGTTTTACCCCCTCCTATCCCCTGCTTCGGATTTTATTTTAATTAAGGCGTTATCTTTGAAGAATCATGGCTTCTCTGCAATGTTTTTTTTTTCTAATTCAGGCATGATCTTCGAAGATTCAAAAATTCAAAGATTTGAAGCTTCAGGTGTTTTTTTTTTCATTAGAAGCTTCAAATCTTTGAATTTTTGAATCTTCAAAGATTATGCCTGAATTAGAACAAAAAACATTGCGGAGAAGCCATGATTCTTCAAAGATAACGCCTTAATTTAAAAAAAAAAACCTGAAGTGGGGGATAGGAGGGGGTAAAATTTAGTTTCTTTTGAAGGGATAGAACAACCCCCTGCTCAATGCAGGAAGCCTGATACCCAGGCGGTCGCCAATCCAACTACTGACCGGGGCCGACCCTGCTTAGCTTCCGAGATCAGACAAGCGCGTGCACATCCAGCCCTTTGCTTGTTGCTGAGGAAACATTGAGTGCTGAGGAAGCTATGCGATCAGTAGCTGGAAGACGACATGGGGCCATCGAGAGCTGTGATTGGACAGGAGGGAAATACAAACACTGCCATATATGGACAGGCAGGGGAGGGGACTACGACCAGATATGGTAGCGAAGGCAGAAAACCAGAGCACATTAAGGGTAAATACCAGGATATCAGGGTATTGAAAGTGGGGGCATGGAAGCCGGAAATTCTGGTTCCAATTCAAGGCGGGTACTGCGTAGTGTGAAAGACGGGCAGTGAAACCTCTTTCGAAGAGAAAAAACCTATAAGTGCAGATCGGCCCTAAGTCTATTGTGCAAACACGATATACTCCAGTATGCAGAATACATTGCTGCAGAAGTATACTGAACTTCCAGTAACTTTGCCTTTGAAAGGTTACTTAATTGCACTGGCAGCAAGGAAGAAGGTCAGTCAAAAATTTTTTTTTTTAAATTAAGTGCAGAGGAGCATGTGGTAAATGATTGTGTTTCATTGTACTGTGGTAATTCCCAGTCCCCACCCCCGCAACCAACAACAACATGATACAATGAAGTCTATCTCTGCATAAAACATCAGATGACATTTACTTACTATTCAATCCACTGCTAATTTACAGCAACAGGAAATGCCAATGGTCAAAGGATGAAAGTCCACACTGAATACATACCATTTTGGGTAAGCTTACAGGCAAAATACCACATGCAAGCTTTTCCCTTAGTGCTACCATGGCATCCCCAAATGCCACAATAGTACTATGATGATTACAAGAACATAATGAAAGAAGTCTTGCTGTAGTGGGGATGGTCTTGAATCAGAGAAAACTGTATTTACTTCTTTAAAAACAACAAATTTCTTCAAATGCTCTGACGGTGATACAGGAGAAGGAGACGGCTTTGGACTTTTATTTTATTTTTAATGGCTACAGCAGCAATCATGTGGTAAAACACAAAAGTGCTCACTCTTTACTAAATCTCTAGAATAATTTTGCAAGCGTGAAGCAGTCCCAACATTTCAGGATATAGGGACATAGAAATAGAGTTTCCTTTGTGGGTACCATGGCCACTATCCAATAGGAGTCCAGGATAGTTGCCCAATCTAGAAAGCCCCTTATACCAAGTTAGACCACTGTTCCAGCTCTCCAAGGTTTCAGACAGGTTAATCCAAAGCGTCAGATGAGCATACACCTCATCTGACACAAATTGGATGAGCATATACTCTCCCCAAGAACTTGTCTCTTGTTCAGAGAACGCTGGCTGTGCTTCTGGGTCAAAGTTTCAGATTTTAGCAGATATTTCTTATGGTGCAAGAAAAATCTAGAACACCACAGTTTGCCAGTAACAGGAGTACAACTTAAGAAAACCTTCTATTACACACAACAGCAAAAAGAAAACAATTTTTACATGATTGAATATGTATCTTCTGTCAAGCAGTAAGATGCATAATTTAAATCTATCTCTGTCATTTTGGGGGGTGAGAGTGGGGAAATGGTTTTGATTTCCTTTTCTGGTTCTAGCCTTTTTAAAAAAAAAAATTTCTCAGCAATCCAGAATGGATGGAAAGGCCAGTAGAAATGGAAGAGAGAGATAGGGCAGCAGGTTAAATACCTTCCCACCCACATAAAAGAATATTTAGGTTTTTTTAATTGTGAAATCCAGTAAATTCTGCCACAGCAGCATTTTCTGACACATCAGAAACTCTTTGAAACTCACTTTCATTCATGGGAACTATATGTACACTTATTTTAGTTATTTCTGCTCCTTCAAAATGAAAATCAGCTGCATCTTTAAAGTAAGAATCAACCTTATAATAAAAAGAAATTGTGTCTGCAGCATTTGATGGAAGAAGAAATGGGTAATTCTGGCAGGCATTGGCAATTATATAAATATGGAGTATTTATATTCCAGAGGAGTATTTTTCTCTAAGTGTAACTCACAATTTTGCAGTTTATATTAACACTTACAAAACAAGTGTTATAAACAACAGTAAGTTTAACCATACAACTAAATATATTTGCCGGGCCATTTTAATATAGAGATGCTTACAAAAAGCCTCGGTGTCATATCAAAAATAAATTACATAATAATCATCTGTCACGAAGCTAAACCTAGCAACAAATGCTTCGGAGTTCACTGGGTCTTCGCTATGACTTTTATAGCGGAATAATGCAAGCCTCGTCACTTTTCAACCCTGACTGGCCGTATAGTCTGGTAGTTGTACCTGAGCCTACTGTGCTGTTGATCAAAATATCCGGCGCTTCAATAGTCTTTCAGCAATGTGCGTATAATGAATGGGAATATATATCCATGTATGTGAAAGAATATGGTTGTGTGACAAAACGTGAGTACACTGGAGTTAATATGGAATTTGAAGTTTATTTACAGGGCTTACTTTCCAATAAAACTACACAATAAGGCAGTGTGGGGAACAGGGGGGCAGGGCTGCATTCCATCACCAGAAAGTGGCCAGAGGCTGCACACTGGGCCAGGCACCCCTTTTCTCTCTCTTCCACCCATTCTGCCAATCCCCCCCCCACCACACATTTCCTGTCTCTCTATAAGCCCCTTCTCTCTCTCCACTTCTGTCTCTTTTATACCCATTCACACGTTCTCCCTACTCGCATACTTTCCCCACTCACCTTCTCTCTCTGCCATACCCTTCCCCTGTTTTTCTTTCACACCCATTCACACCCTTTCTTTCCATTCACATCCTTTATCCAGCCCCATTCGCAAACTTTCCCCTATACTTGCCTTGCATTCAGCTTTCCTCCTGTGCTGGGTGGGGAAAACGGAAATGCAGTGGTCTGCCAGGGTAGGAACAGCACAATCTCTTTTGCTATGGCAGCTCATTTACATTCTATTCTGGGTACCTCCTTCTCAGCTCATAGTATGAAAACACAGTGGGCTACCAATGGAGGAACATGCACTTTTCCTTCATCAACTTGGCATCCATGCTGGGCCCTCAGAAAAGGCTTCTTAGCACAGAAATGAAATACAGGAACAGAGCAGTATGTTCCTCCACTGGCAGTTCACTGTGTGTATGTGGGGGTGGGGGCAGGGGAGGACAAGCCACAAGTCAGATGGGAATCTTCCATGGGCCACATCTGGCCTGTGGGACAGAGGTTTCCCACCTCTGCAGTAAACCCTCAAAAAACACAAACAAACAAACTGTAAAACAATAAAACCAACACCTCAAATTCTAAAAAAAACACTACTTGAATTAAATGTGGATAATATTTAACTTTCTTCTCAACCAGTTTGTATCTAATTTATATATTTATTTATTTCTCCCACCACCACCTTTCTACCAAAAAATGGCACTCAAGGCAGAAATAGTAGCAGAGTGGCCTTAACAAAAGAACCAGCAAACCATCAGGAACCCAGGAGGTGTTTCCACCAGCGATTTACCCTGAGCTGGCTGTGTGTTGAGGTAATTAGGGATAGATGACGTTGTGGCCATCCAGCAGCCATGCTAGAGCTTATCAGGGAAAAAATGGATTTCCTAAGACTGCTTAAAAGTCCGATTCTTTTCCTTAAGTTGGGTTCTCGATATAGTTGCTGTGTGCCCCAACCCCCGCATTGACCTCAGGTATGCTAGCCCTGCCCAGGGGTGTGCCTTTCACCGTGACCCAGGTCAAGGGATGTTTCCTGTGTTTCCCGTCCCTGCACAAACCTGTTAGTGTCTCCTCAGAAGTAACTCCCATTGTGCTGAATGAGGCTTGCCCTCTGAATGCCCACATCAGAACTTACAGAGATCCCCCCCAAAACTGACACGGCACAGTTTAAAGCCCAATTCCCTAAATGTGGTAAAGCGTGATCTCAAGGCTCCAATTCTCCTTTGTTTGGTTTAATAGAGATCCTGCGGATTCAAACAGAGGCTGGTTTCCCGTCTTTGTGTGTTCCCCCCCTTTCCCAGCACAAGCATATGTGTGTCTACTCGGAAGTACCCCCCACTGCGCTCAATGAGGCTTGCTCCTGAAATGCAGATGCATCTGGACTTTCAGGGGAAAGTAGAAGCAGGGGGAGAGAGGGGAAGCCTCTCTTATTGGTTGAGCAGCCTCTGCCAGTCAGAGGGCATTCACTCCAACCCTTCCCACCAGGTGTTCTGGGAAGCAATTTTTACTGGTGCAGAGAAACTGCTTGTGGAGCTCTGCATGCAGCAAAGCTGATTCCTTTTAAAAAAAATCCGGTACTCCTCTATTCACTTCTCACCCAAGTCATTTAGGTAAGCATCCTATTTGCAGGCAGTACTGAGGCCGTTTACAGCAAAGCATGGGACAACCTTAGTCCTTTACATCCAACTGAACACTGCTTTATTCAAGAGATCTGATTAAGTCCAACTGCAACTTGACTTGTATCAGTATTGTTATAGTTCTTAGCTCCAACCAAAACAAAGGTTAAGCCTATGCAACTGCACATTACCCTTGCCTCTTTGTCTATTTTGAGAAATATTAAACTTCATAAGATTTGTCAACTCCCTTTTATAGCTGAAACATTATGTGCATACCCATTAGACTATGTAACCAGCAAAATCCAGACATTCTTTATATAAATGCAACTACACTTTGCTGTTGATCAGCAATTTAATAGATCTGTATATGTGTCTATTGTTTAGCCAGGCCAGGATACCCATTTTTCCTCTAAAGATACTTCCTTTTTTTATGCTTGGGGAATTAAATATCAAAAAGGAATACTTCAATAACATTCTAAAGATCAAAGATTTGGGAAACGTTTGTTTTCTGGTTGAAGCAAGAAGACCTCATGCTGAAGTTGTTTGACCAGCTTCTGTAGAGGAGATTAAAGACCCCAATGAGAGAGCAACACTTGGCCATATAGAACTAACTTATATTTTAGAGTTACTCCCTTATCTGATAATCCAGGTCAAATTATAATATAGGCCTGTTCACAGATAACAGCCAAACCATGATTTGGCCAGCAGGAGCATGCATTCACTCCCTCATCCCTAATTCCCTCCATCATATTCTGGTTCAGGCAAACCATAGTTTGCCATTGTATACTTCCAAAGCAGAATGGGAAATCATGGCTGGAAGTAGATTTCTGATTCTAGTTTGATGGCATACTATGACTTGTACAAGCCATATTTTGACTAATTGGGATGGAACAGATGGTTTGTCTGAAGTAGGAAATGAGGGGGAAATTGGGCTGTGTGAGGGAGTGCAGAAGTACAAAACACAATCCCAACACCCAAGCCATGTTGCTTTATCCATTACATCTCAACCAGCCAAGCCATAGTGTTACATAGATAATTCCAGGTGTTTTCTATTTTATTTTATTAATGGTTTCCAGTTGTATGTGTTCTTTAAGAAACACCTTCCTGTTCTGAGTTTATTAACTCAAGATGGAAAATACATGCTCAATGCTTTAACTTTTACATTCAACACTATGGCCAGGATCCTCCCTTCCTAAAAAGAGAGCTCCTTTAAGAGTACCCCAGAGCTCACACTGGCCCGGTAGTATTTTTGCCTCACTTTTTCTTTGAATACCAGGTCCCTACTCTCAAACTGCTTTTGAAATTCTCATCATGTCCAAAAGGCATGAGGAGCAACTATTCAGAGAAACACAAGCCAAGAGGCACCTCAAGCACACAGAACTAACTGCACAGTTCTTCAGATCCTGGTGCAAGTCTGCTATCGAAGTAGAGCGGTTCATTTTGGCAATGTTCCCAAAGTAACAGCAGGCCATTTTAATAGTGCAAGCTAGCTCTTGCATCTCATGTAGAACAGCCATTCATCAACTTGGGAAGTGCCGCATTCTGGTTGGCCTGTAGTACATCTCTTACAAAAAACAGCCACTCTCAACTTCAAAAGCTTCCACACGATGGAGGAGCCACCCAATGACCAAAATCAAATCCATTGAGCAAGTATCACATGCTATAAGATAATTCTTTTATAGACAAATATTTTAATAAGGATATATTTATCCTTCAGATAACAAGTACCAGGACTACTACAAAGGCTCAATATATATTGGGCAACAAAGTAATGTTCTAATATTTTGCTTAAGAAATATTTATTTACTTGATATAAACAAAAACCACAATGCTTTCAACTTCTCCCTAGTCAGGACTATTTTACACAATAAGATTTTGTTTAATGTCTGAGTTAAGCTTAAGGGCTTTATAATAGTTCTTATAATAGTTCTTTTGCCATTATAATTCTGGATCCATTTGATGTCTGTATCTATGTGAAAATGTTCAGTGCTTGTTATCTAAGTCTAGAACATGATGTTAAGAAACTTAAGCAAATACCCTGAAAAAAAGGACAACTAAAACTGTACAGTCCTCTTTATTAATTTATGACAAAAAATTTGTTGTTTAGAATTTATGTCAAACTATTCCCAGAACCAGTCAAGCAAGTAGATCCTATGATTATGTTTTCACAGTGAAGATCTAAATGGGATATTGTGGGAGACAGAGATCAGTAATATGTATTATGATTACTGAGGGGATAAGTGTTTGAGGGAATTACTACTACTATTGTTATTATGGAGGAAAGTCCCATGTCCATAACATGCCATTACTGATGGAGACCACCAGAGCCATTGCATTTGTGCAAGATGGCAACATATAGCCTCAAAAGATCTGAGCTGAAGTCAAATAAGGAATAGAGGAAGAAATCCAGCTAGAGAAGGTGCTGTGTACTTCTGGACATCAGGAGCACATCTGGAACATCACAGTTATTATAAAGCAGTTTTGAGTCTGCTAGTCTGGGCACTATCAACTTACCCCACACCTGGGTTAATATCCAGATTCTGTGATCTATGGAGTTAAATATAGGCTAGAAAAAACTACTTTTATTATCATGTGGTCCAAAATGTAAAGATGTATGTACACTGCAGTCTTAAAACTGATTTTTTTAGTCATTTCCTTTCCCCAGGGAACTGTAGTTCTGTGAGGGGGGCTAAGGATCAGTAGCAAAGATTTAACAGCCCCGTCACCTAATCTAATTCCAGGATTCTTTGGGGAAGATATTATAAACTATGATATGACATGAATCTTCATTAGAGAAGATAAAGCTGATATTCTTCCATACCGTAGGTCCTAAGGGTGTAGAAGTTGTCACAGATCTAGATCATTTGCCTACTCTGAAAGTTCTCATTCAGATGACTAGTACATGTAACACCATAGTGAAGCAATCTATACAGGCACATAACAAAGTAATTTTTCACAAGTTGTCTTTGGGCATATCTACTATTTATTCTGTATGAGTGTATACTACTTTAATGGTTCTCCCAAATCCTACACGTAATTTGATTAGGGTACTGAAAATTTTCTGTTAAGAGATCCCTGCATTACCACCACCCCAAGCTACAGTTTTCAGAGTTTTCTGTGGAGAGGAAATTACAATAAAAAGGATAATGGGATAATGTCCAAAAGTATAAATGCGTCCCAAAGTGCATTGCCACATCCATAGGTAACAGTACTATCTGAAGCTGTTCTTTTGATGACTGAAGTGAAACACAAGGGAAGGGTCACTCCATAATTGTCCTGTTTACACCACTTTCATGGAAGCATTTGTTTCTGGATATTGGCACAGACTGAATATTGAGATTCACAGAGTACTTGGTAATTCTTATACTCTTGAAATGGAGAAATATATATTCTGGATATATGCATGTGTTTTTGTGAACCGCCCAGAGAGCTTCGGCTATTGGGCAGTATAGAAATGAAATAAATAAAAATGTGGTTAGTTAGTTTTACATACTGACATCACAATCATAGACAAATTGTGTGGAAATAAGGAAGCCGTTGATTTCAATAATATGTTCACCACTAGGATTTATATCAAGTAACTACTCAGCTAGACAGTCAGGGTTGTATCCAAACACCACACAAATGTCTCTTTACAATATGATTTAATTAAAAGCCTTCATAATTTGCAGCACATCCTCTAAAACAGGGGTGGCCAAATCTACTCTTGGGATCTACTGGTAGATCTCTGGCTGATTTAAAATAAATGTATAGGATTTGGTTTCAGAAAAATGGCGGACAGTCAGGTGTGAATTTGCCTAGAGTCATTTGCAGTATTTAATGCAGTAATTAACAGCATAAGTACACTAATTTGATAGGGCAGTTAGCAATTTTCATGATTTTAGAGTTGCTTCTCATAACTGTATTCACATACAGTGAATTCACATACTAACAAAAGCTTAAAAATGCACAGTAGTTGCTTTGTACACTGTCTGTACTTTCTGAACTGATAAGGATGCTCCAAGTGGGAAAGGCCTTGGTAAAGGGGGGCAGTGTGGGTGCACTCCCTGACAGTTTTCTAACTTAGTGAGACTTGCTTTATAAAATCCTGAGCAAGCTGACCTGATACCTGTTCTCATCTGAGAGGGAAGGGAAAGGTACACCACCTGCTCAGATAACCAGCCCCGCGGGATGATGCCCGTCGCTCCCCTGGCAAGAATTGTTTAGCAATGGCAGCAACAAAAATGACCCTCGTTTCCAAAATTATATTGCTGAAATGAAGAAAGCTGGGGTGGGGGCTGAAGTGGCCAGGAGTGAATTTTTGTGTAGAAGGACTGTGAGCTCAGTTCAGTTTGAGTACTCAAAACAAATTCTTGGGCTCAGAATTTTAAGTATATGCCTTCTGCACCATGCACAGGCTGATGGGTCTAGGGTTCTAGCAAAAGATGAAGTAGATCATTCAGACCAGAAGCTTGCCCACCCCTGCTCTAAAATAGTATTAATCTATCCTGGTTTGAACACAAATAAAAATATTACACTTACTTTTGTTTGATCATCAGCTTTGAATACATAACAGGTACTTTGCTGATTTACTGCTCCATCCTTTATTAAGCAGGCAAAGTAACTTGGGTCATGACTGTTGTGAATCAGTTTGTGGACTTGCTGCGGCCTACACTCAAACAGACTGGAACAAATCAGAGGATCCCATTGCTGCTTTTTTCCTGTGTCTGCTTCACATCTCAGTCCGGCTGGTGAAACATACAGCCGGATTTGGCTGGTGCTGGGCTCTTCCTTCAAGGACTGTGTGCTGAGCCGCCGAATCTCTGCCACAATCCAAGGCAGTACAGGCATAGTGGTGAGAGAGTGTACAGGAAGAGAACCTACCAGCTGAAGACTGAAGTCTATTGAGCCATCACTGGATGCTTCAGGATTTTTAACTTTGAACAATATGGGATCCATTTCTGAGTCATCAAGGAGGAGTAAGTCACCCAATTCAGTTATGGAGACTTGAAATTCTGAAATGAAAAATATAATTACACAGTTAATACAATAATTTAGTAACTTCTCACTCTCTCATCATGATTATAGGAATCATGATTATAGGAATCATCCATAATACACCTTCAATAATAATTTTAAAAATCTTCTGTTTATCTAGTTGTATTTATTTCTTCCAAAATAATTATTGCTACGGAATAAAAAAAGAAATATCTGAATGAAATAATGTGTTCCTAACTTTCTATGAGTATTATGCAAGCAGAAGAATGAACACTTCAGGATTTCAGTATGTCATTCTAGAATTGTTGAAGCCTGTGGCAACAGATCACATTCCAAGTACAATGACGATGCAGGGACGTAAGCAAGGGGTCAACACTGCCAAGCTTCACATGAAAATCAGCATTTAGCATTGTTCAAAAGTTCACGCCCACACCCAACGAATACACAGCAAACAAAGAGAGAGCGTACATTTTGGACATGCCCTGTGTTTCAAAGCTGGTGTACTGCATCCCACAGACTCACATAGACTGTTTCAAGCAAATCTAAGTTTTATTTAAACAAAGCCTTTCCACTGAGTTCTCTTAGGATGTGGCCTCTCTCTCTCTCCTCAGGCCAGAAGCAGTGGCCCTCAACCACTTCCTGGTTCCTCTCAGGAAGCACAACCCACTCAGGCTGAATCCAGTATTTTTTTCACATTGTTGTATCCCTTCTCTTTTGAGAAAATAAAATAAACTGGAAAACTACACATAGTCTTTCAGGTGTGCAGGTCTTTTAATAACTCACCCACTTTGAGTATGTCTGGATTCAGTGATGACATCCTTCAGCTGCCATCTTTTATTCTGCTCCCCTGTAGACAGGGTGTGCCCTTCAGCAGTCTCTTCTTCTGCAGTCATCTCCCCTTGACTATCCTCAGCTGTGTCTCTGGCCTGGTCAGCACATAGCAAGGATTCCCTGCTTGTCTCATCTTGCAGGATCTTCTGCTCACTACACGCTTGTCCCTCATTCAATCTCATAGCATCACCCGATTCTTCTGTGGTTTTCCTTAGATGTCTTCTATTACGTCTTAGTATTCATCCACTGTCCATCTGTTAACTTATATGATCGTGGGCTATCATGCTGAATTACGGTTGCCTTGTGCCAGACACTGTCCTGTTTTGTTAAGGGTTGGACTCTCACTGTGTCCCCTGGCTCTAGACCTGGAAGATCTCTGGCTGATCGGTTGTAATACTGAGCCTGTCCCTGTTGCTGCTGTCTCCTCAGTTCACCAAGGGATGTTCCTGTAATCCCTGGCTCTAATATCCTCCCACTTGTTGGTAAAAGTGTCTTTGTTCTTTGACTCATTAACCTTTGTGCTGGACTTGAGTTTAGATCTTGAGATGGAGTGTTCCAATGAACTAGAAGTGTTAGATATTGACTTGCCCCTGCCGCTTTTGCTTTTCTCAAGAATTTCTTAGGGCACAATCATGTGGGGATAGCCGGCCGCCTCTGAACTCTGATCTTCTCCTCTGTGCTCCGGCCACCCTACATTTACAGCTAGATGGCCGATTTTGGTTAACTGATGTGCGTCAGACGGGGGGGGGGAGGAGGCCAGTTGGCGCATAGGAAGAGTCATACTGGTACTTCCATGGTCCCCTCCCCCAGGAACACCCCCTTTTCGGCTGCTCCGAGCTGCTCTTATGAGCATGGAGCCAGGAATGAAACACGCCTCCTATGAGGCAGTGGGGGAGGAGGCTGGGAGTCCGAGCTCTGAGCTTAGTTCCCATAAACTGAAAAATCCTATGGCCATCTAGATGCTGTCTAGCGGCCACAGGTTTGCACCCTTAGCTGTTATTACTGCAAATTCCACTTTGCCATAACTTTGATGTGATGATGAGTTCAAAATCTCAGTCTTCGCTGAATTTCTAGAATTTTGCTACAACAAACAGGGGCCCATTATCAAAATACACAGTGTCTGGTATCCCGTATCATGCAAAGTGTGCTTTTATCTTACCTATGACTGTTCTGGCAGAGATATCTGATGAGTAATCTATCTCCCCCAAATCTGAAAAGTAATCTATAATGAGCATGTATTCTTTGTCTGCCCAGCTAAACCAATCTACACCTACTTCTGCCCAAGGTCTCTCTGGAATGTCATGCTGTAATAGTGTTTTTTAGGTTGGTGGTCTTCCCAGGATCTGCACACTTCACATTTCCTCATGAATGTCTTCAGTTGCTCATTCATTCCTGACTAGTAGACTGCTTCCCTGATCCATCATAGACATCCTTCAATTCCTAGTTGTGATGAATGACTCTGTGAATGATTTCTGCCCGAAGGGCTTCTGGTATAGCTGCTCTTTCTCCCCGAAAATTATGCCATTCTGTACACAAAGATCATCCTGTATCTGTCAGGGTAGAAACTGAGCCGATAGAACCCCAGAGCAGTTCTGATTCTGAGAAGGATCAGCAATCTGTGGGAGAGGAGCCAGTTTATCCCTCACAGGCACAGCAGCTGGCAGAGATTCCTCCTGCTGGCATTCCTGAGATAAATAGTGATCCTAGCAGTGAGAAAGTGCGGGAACGAGGCTTGCTAGATGCTCGACGCAGACGCAGGGAGCGACGAGTGATGGAGGGCGTGGAAAGGAGGCGTAGCGCCCGTTTGGCACGCAAGCAACGGCTGCCTCCCGTGGACCCAAGGGAAAGAGGGAGGATCTCTCCCTAGCTCATAAGTTCGGGGTCTTCATGTGACTCTCCTTCAAACGGGGATCAACTGCCTACTCGGCGCAAAGGCCACTCTGCTGTTCCTTGCTTAGTCGCTGGTGATTAGCATCTGAAAGAGTCATTAAGTTGTAAAAGGATTAAAGCCTTGAAAAGTATCCTTTCGTCTGTGCCTTGAGTTAGCTATTGGAGTCTACTGAAAGAGGCTGCTAGGGCGCTCCTGACAGTATCTGAAAGGATGTTGTAATCTCTCATGGTACATGATCTTTTGTTTCTGGTCAACCCTGTAATATCATGTGTTTTAGTCTCTGGAGGATGTTGTCTTCCTCTGTTCATTGCTGAATCTCTCTCAGTCTGTACCATATAGATGGTTTTTACTTCAGCTTCTACTGTTCCCTCCATGGCATTCCCTATGTGCTTGGAGAATGTTTGCACACTGTTTCTCACTTATTTCTCTCCCCGTTTCTCCAATCAAATATAGAAACAGTTTCATTTTCACAGACTCATCTGCCATTGCAATGTCCTTATAGATTAAACTCCTCTTTCCAGGTTTTCCATGCCTAGGCTAAGTTCTGAGTTTGCATGTAGAATGTGCTTAGTAGCTTCAGGCCCTCCATTTTCAGCCTTTCTTTCTTTCTTTCTTTCTTGGATTTTTTCTGGGGGGACGGGGGGTCAACTTACAGTTTGTTATTCTTCTTCTGTCTAGGAATCAGTCACTGCTGCCATCTTCTTTCAAAGTTGGTGTACTTCACCCCACAAACTCACACAGACTCTGTCTTCCAAACAGACCTAAGCTTTATTTAAACAAGAGAGTTTTTCCACTGAGCTCTCTTAGGCTATGGCCTCTCTCAACTCTGGCCAGAACCTGTGGGTGTTGCCCTCAGTCACTTCCTGGTTCCCACAAAGCACAACCCGCCGAAACCAAATCCAGAACTTCTTTCATATTCTTACACCCTACTGCTATTCAAAGTGGCGTTCAAAGTAAAATCAATATTTCGAACTCTCAATGAGCCTTAATTAGGGCTGAAATATTTAATCAATTGATAAATTAGATTAATGTGTTAAAATAAACTTTTATATTGCAGTTTAAACTGATTTAAAATAAATACATAATTAAACCCATTATGTATGGGTTCATAATCCATATCATCTTCACCATCTTAAAAGATTTTTCCATTCTTTCACACACAGGCAGAATTCCTCTTCTGAGATTATGCCTTCTACAACAACTGTGCAACATCTAAAAACAAAGGAAGTATTATTCTTGATTCAGAAATACTGTGGTTACCCGTATGATAGACTGACTAGTTAAATGAATTTTAGTCAATTAGAATTTAATCAGGTTGCGGCCCTAGCTTTCACAGATACCTACGTTCCAAGAAATTGTAAACTGTCCTAAATCTTTAGGATAGGCTGGGAAGACAGGGCTAAAAGAACAATTAACAGAAGGAAAAAACAGAATGTTAGCAAATGGTCATTTCAACCAAATTTTCATTAGACATTAACTATGCACTGTTATGGTGTTTAATTTCAAGCCTCAGATAATCCTCAGTCTGCTGTAAGTAACAGTACATTCAGTTATTTAGAGCTCACAGCAATATAGTATTTTCATTATAGTTCAGTATTGGTTCAGTTATGACAGTGAATGAATTATATAATCACGTAAATGCTTAATAAGAAATTGGCGCCTTGGGAGATCATAGCATTAACAACAACACTTTCGTGCAAGATTTAGACTCCAAGCTAATAAGAAATACACAAAGAATAAGACCATTAAGGGCCAAATAAAACATCAAGGTAATCAGAAATAGTGGGTTGCATCCAATGGTGCAATGCCTGTACCACTTGTGGAAGCCCCATTTTCTTGCACAAGTGTCAAATCCAGGACTTGGATTCTGCTTCCCCAGCCCATTGCTCAAGCACTTTTACAACTTTTTATTATGCTAGATGTTGCTTGTGCTAGTTGTTCCACTAGAGCTTTTGCAGCCATTAGCAGAACAAGCAACCATTAATAGAATGCCACTTCTTGTACCTTTTCCACTAGCGTAACATTGGCTACACCCAGCATGTGTAACAGGAATTGCAGAGGTTGGAAATCGATCTCTGTTGTCCTTTGATACATATATTTATCATCAGGAGGTTACGATCAGATTTGCATATTCTTCATTTTCTTTTCTTTCTTAATCTGCCATTACCGCTTATTGAGCACCACAGAATAACAGATGATGGGCTGGATTTACCACGATCTACCTTCTCTGGACAGATGGAAGGTGCCACTGCTCAATTTTCATGGCATGCCCTTCCCCGCAGCTCTGTTCAGCAGTTCCCCAATGCACCATGTAGCATTTTCAGGGGCCTGGAGCAACTACTGTGGGGAGAAGGGCAGCGAAATCTACTTCTGCCAGCCTAGTTGCACATTCTTATAACTGGATCCAACCCATACAACAAATAGCAAGAGAGCTTTCAGACTAAATTGGTAAAAAGGTTTGATACAGGAACACACTAAAGATGAGATAGGTGAGTGCAGAAGAGATGAAGATGCAGAAGTTTAATTTAAGGGAAAAGGTAAGATAGCTTGATGAATAATGAGAAAAACTGTTCCAGTAATTGGAAACAGCACAGTAGCAGGCATGAAGGTAAAATAGGGAGAAGGAAAGTAGATGAGTGAGAGAATAAAGACAGAAGGGAGTGTCAGAGGATTAATATACCCGGGACAGAGATGAAAAGCCTCATATTAAGAACCTTGAATGTGAAGCAGAATGAATGGTAGAAGGGAGCCAATACAGAGACTTAAGGGGAGGAAGAAGATCCAATGCAACCACTCAGCATCCTTGGGCCAGTGCTGGGGTTCTTTCTGGCTGGGTCCACTGCTGCAGGCTGCCAATGCCAACACTGCCAGTAGGCAGATGGATAGGACAACCAGCTGGATCCCCACTCATGTTTTTTTTTGGGGGGGGGGGGGCTTGGCCCAACAGTAGTGCTGAAGAAAAAAGAGCAGAACATGGCAACATCCTGCATAGAATAAATATAATAAAGGGGAAAGTCAAAGGGTCTGTTGGAGGGAGACAACCACATTTTTTATCGTGCTAGGAAGGTCTGTGGATGAATCACAGGTCGGAATTAAGATTGCCGGGAGAATGATCAACAACCTCAGATACGCAGACGATATGCGTATCTCATGGCAGAAAGCGAAGAGGATCTAAAGAGCCTCTTGTTGAGGGTGAAAGTGGAGAGCGCAAAAGCTAGTTTGAAACTCAACATTAAAAAAACTCAGATCATGGCATCTGGCCCCATCACTTCCTGGCATATGGAAGGCGAAGAAATGGAAGCAGTGACAGATTTCATTTTCTTGGGCTCCAAGATCACCGCAGACGGCGACTGTAGCCATGAAATTAAAAGATGCTTGCTCCTTGGGAGGAAAGCTATGGCATACCTAGACAGCATAGTAAGAAGCAGAGACATCACCTTGCCGACAAAGGTTCGTAAAATCAAAGCTATGGTTTTCCCAGTAGTAACATATGGCTGTGAGAGCTGGACTATAAGGAAGGCTGAGCGCCGAAGAATTGATGCCTTCAAACTGTGGTGCTGGAGAAGACTCTTACAGGTCCCCTGGACTGCAAGGAGGTCAAATCAGTCCATCCTAAAGGAAATCAACCCTAATGCGAAGAGAAAACTCACTGGAAAAGACCCTGATGCTGGGAAAGATCGAAGGCAAAAGGAGAAGGGGACGACAGAGGATGAGATGTCTAGATAGCATCACTGATGCAATGAATATGAACTTGAGCACACTCCGGGAGAGAGCGGAGGACAGGAAGGCCTGGTGTGCTATGGTCCATGGGGTCACGAAGAGTTGGACACGACTTAACAACTGAACAACAATGCAGTTTTGGCGGGGGGGGGGGGCTTGAGCAAGATGGCATCAGCAACACCCCCTCCCTGAGTGGGTCTACCTTTTCATCACTGTCACCTACTGCCCATTAGCTTGCCGTCTTCCTCTGGAATCCAATCCGCACCACTACCAATGTTCCTATGAAAAGGCTAAGCATCGTCAAATGACTAAGAAAACCCAGAAAAATGTAATGTATAAATTCTCCATTTAAATGCTTGTAGGTTTGTTATTATGTAGAAATGTAGTTATGCAGCTCTGTTGTAGAATGTCACTCACAACTAGCCCAGCACTAACTAGCTTTGAGACCTGAAGGTAAGATCTTGCTATGAAAATAAAAATTTGTAAAGACCAGTAGCAATCTCTCTCTCTCTCTCTCTCTTTCTGTAAGTTTTTCTACTTGACACTTGCTTGAAAGACAATGTGACTAGCAACATTTTGGACTGAAACAAAGGACTCTTGGGAACATGTAGCATGTAACTTCTGGAGAATCAGCTTCATAATCCCGAACGGAAGGCATCCACCTATGTTATCCTGCATTTTTCTATTTTTATACTATTTCTGTTAGCATCTTCTTTATGAAGGCAGTCACATGCTCCCAATTATTTCATAGAATCACTGAGCTGGAGACCATCTAGTCCAACCCCTGCTCAATGCAGACACTGCAATGCAAGACGCAGTTACAGCAACCCTGACAGATGGCTGTCCAGCCTCTGCTTGAATACCTTCAGTGAAGGAGAATCCACCACTTCCCGAAACAGTCTGTTCCACTGCTGAACAGCCATCATTGTTATGAGCTGTTTCTCCTAATGTTTAGCCAAACTCTTGTTGTTGTTCAGTCGTTCAGTCGTGTCCGACTCTTCGTGACCCCATGGACCATAGCACGCCAGGCCTTCCTGTCCTGCGCTCTCTCCCGGAGTGTGCTCAAGTTCATATTCATTGCATCCGTGATGCTATCTAGCCATCTCATCCTCTGCCGTCCCCTTCTCCTTTTGCCTTCAGTCTTTCCCAGCATCAGGGTCTTTTCCAGGGAGTTTTCTCTTCGCATTAGGTGGCCAAAATATTGGAGCTTCAGCTTCATTATCTGTCCTTCCAATGAGCACTCAGGGTTGATTTCCTTTAGGATGGACTGATTTGACCTCCTTGCAGTCCAGGGCACTCGTAAGAGTCTTCTCCAGCACCACAGTTCGAAAGCATCAATTCTTCGGCGCTCAGCCTTCCTTATAGTCCAGCTCTCACAGCCATACATTACTACTGGGAAAACCATAGCTTTGATTAGACGGACCTTTGTCGGCAAGGTGATGTCTCTGCTTCTTACTATGCTGTCTAGGTTGGCCATAGCTTTCCTCCCAAGGAGCAAGCGTCTTTTAATTTCATGGCTACAGTCACCGTCTGCGGTGATCTTGGAGCCCAAGAAAGTAAAATCTGTCACTGCTTCCATTTCTTCCCCTTCTATATGCCAGGAAGTGATGGGGCCAGATGCCATGATCTTAGTTTTTTTAATGTTGAGTTTCAAACCAGCTTTTGCACTCTCCTCTTTCACCCTCAACAAGAGGCTCTTGAGATCCTCTTCGCTTTCTGCCATTAGGGTGGTATCGTCTGCATATCGGAGGTTGTTGATAATTCTCCCGGCAATCTTAATTCCGACCTCTGATTCATCCAACCCAGCATTTCTCATGATGTACTCTGCATATAAGTTAAATAAGCAGGGTGACAATATGCAGCCTTGTCGTACTCCTTTCCCAATTTTGAACCAATCGGTTGTTCCATGTCTGGTTCTTACTGTTGCTTCTTGACCCTCGTACAGGTTTCTCAGGAGACAGGTAAGGTGGTCTGGTACTCACATCACTTTCAGAATTTGCCACAGTTTGTGAATTTTCAGAATTTGCCACAGTTTGCCACAGAGCCAAACTCTGCTTCCCTGCAATTTTCACACATTAGTTCTAGTCCTGGCCTGTGGAGATAAGTAGTCTGCTCCATCTTCTACATGACAACCTTTCATTTATCTGAAGACAACTATCATGTCTCTCCTTAATCTTCTCTTCTCCAGGCTAAAAATACTCAGCTCCTTCAACCATTCTTGATTGGACTTGGTTTGCAGACCCCTCACCATCCTGGTCATTCTCTGAACATGCTCCAGTTTGTCAACATCCTCCAAACGTGGCATGTCTAACACAGAATAGAGAGGAACTATTACTTCTCACGGCCTGAACACTGTGCTTTTGTTATGCACTGTATGTGCATTGTGAACCAGAGTGCTGTGGCTAATTTACATGTTAGCTCCATATAATTCACATACTTTGCAATGGTAGATATGTGTTATTTCTATAATATTATCTTTTTAAGGGTGCAATCCTATGCACATTTAAACAAGTACTACAACTCCCATTCCGCAGACATCATAGCTGGCTGTGCAATGCTGGGAGTTGCAGGATTCTTATCTGTCTAAAAATGCATAGGATTGCACCCTAAAAATCTTAACCTCAAATGCAAAAGGAATAAAACACATTTCAGCCTTTGGAAAGATACCCTGAGATAGGGTATCTTGGTCCTCTGCATTAACCTATCATGCAGCAAGATCATCATTACCACTTATCAGGTGCAAATGTGTGATGAAAATACATATATAGTAAATGGTTGCCTGTAGTGGTGGGGTTCCCAACATGGAGCTCATGGGCATCATTGTATCTGCAGACACCTCCCTTGGCATCCACCAAGCTCCCTGCCCCTCCTGATTTATTAAATTTTAAAATCTATATTTGATTTATTTTTAATTGGAAGGCAAAGAGAAGTGCTAGCATCCAGTGCCCTCTTTGTTTCCAAGAATGCATCTGGATCCCACACCGGCCACAGATGTATCCTTAGAAAATAAAAATAGCAAGCAGTTTGGTGTGTAGGTTTGGGTGGGGTTCATTTGGTGTCGTGTTTTGCCTGGTGTGTGTCTGTGATCTGTACGTGTGCACATGTTTTTCTAAGCATCACCTGCTTGTCTTCCGTGAAAAGGGTATTTTGTTGTGTTTTGTGGGGGGAAATACGTGATTTGGCATTTGGATCTCGGACCCCACCTCCTCTACCTTGGCTCCTCTACCTTGCATTCCGTTACTTAGGGCACAATCCTATGCATGTTTAGCTAGAAAAAAGTCCTACAACTCCCAGTATGCCTTAGCCAGCACGGCTGACTGGGGAATGCATGGAATTATAGGACTTTCTCTGTCTAAACATGCATAGGACCGAGCCCTTAGCCAAGTTAATTGTCTCTGAGCCTCATCCATTTGTGTTCTGTGGAATGGTTGTTGAAGCAAAAACTTGTGGAGCGGTTTCAGGTTGTTTTGGAGCTCAGACCCTACCTCTGTTTTGTACTTATGTTCTCAAGCAAGCTATTTTCCTTTTAGCCTTACTAATTTGCCTTCTAGGAAATGGACTTTGTAACTGGGCATGGCCACTATGGCAGCCATTTTGTGAATGGACAAGCCCCCAATGGCAGGCATTTTGTGAGAACACCCACCACATTCTCTCAAAATACCAGATGTGAACACTGGACCAAAACGTTTGGGGACCCCTGCTGTATTGGCTCCATGTTTCTTGCAATTCTTTTGACCTACTTCTTATTCTGCGATAGTCCCAGGCACATACTGTTCCATCATACACAAAATGAGTACGGCATTCAACATAATGTGTTCCATGTGCAGTAGGGGCTGCAGAAAAGGTTACACTGGAACTGGCCTTTTGATTTCCCTGGAGATCATTCTGTTCTTTTCAAGACAAATTAGACCACTAGAGCATATCTAAGAGATGCAAAGGTGCATCTAGTCTATCATTTTTACTATAGCTTGGTGTTATAGGGCTTGCTTGTGAACCAATGAAAGTTTGTGTACTTTGAAAATATTTCCCTTCACTTAATATATGTAGCGGTTCATCAGCATATTTAATACTACTGAGAGCAACTGAACTCTGAGAGATAGCAAGAGTGCCTTTTTTCATTTCACACACTAATATTCCCTTCAATCTCTGAGCTTAGGTACAGTCACAAATCCCACCATCTGTACTGCAGTGGGGCTCCTAAGTAATAGCTCAGAAGTATTTAGTTTCTTTCCTAAATAACATGCAGCACACAAGCAATCTCTTAAAACTAAAACAGGACACAAGAATTCATATTTACATGCAGTTGCTTATAGAAGGGCAGATCTCTTATTTTAAAGGGCATATTAACATTTAAAAAGCGCTTGAGTTTACATTTGAACTCATGTAAAGCATGAGTTCAAATGCTGGGGGCCATCTACATGGCACCGCTTTCAACCTTCACTCCGTCGTAACTGCGCAGCATTGCAGCTGCGAATTAGCTTCTGCCGTGGTACATTGGCGATTTATTGTGGGCTTCTCCAACGGGAAAATCCGCTGTTCCCTGACACAGCCATTGAAGTGAAGTGAACTGCGACAGTCGCACTGCTCTCTCTGTTTTTTACCATTGTATTTAATGTGCAGCTGCGCAGGCACATGAGTGGGAGGGTACAACACTTCAGGTTTTAGTGGCTGTTTTGTATTTTAGGGCTTCTTTTGTATCTGTCCATTCCTTATTAGGTAAAATGTGGGTGGTCTGCTCCTTTGTTACCATGCCAATGGTTTGGCAGTTCTCCAGCCCAAGACTCTCGCCATCGCTTGCACACATCCAGGCATGTGCCCATGAGAGGTACGTGCCTACCCATTATTCCAAAATGATGGCTAGAATGAAGTTGGTCCTGGACCTTCTGCTCCCCCACCCCTGGCCCTTGACCACTGACTCCAAAGCAGCCATTGTGAACATACGAAGCCACAAAGATGTGGTTGAAGAAATGAGCATGCTTCTCCATGCCTCTGTAACTGCGCAGCTGTGAAGGAACAAGGAGGAGTGAATGGGCATCACAGAGTGACACAAGCACTACACCACAAAATGCAGTTCAGGGAAGGGACAGACAGCTCGCAACCACGGGAAACCCGCAGCAAACCAAAAACATCACAGCAAAACGCCTCTTTGGAAATCTGCATTTTCTGGGGGAAAACCATGGTTTGGCTGCGAAGTCGCAAACTACGTTGTATGTCCCGGGGACCTCAAATCGCAGCAGCCCCAGAGTAAATGGCTCATGTAGATGGGGCCCTGGGGCCCAGAACTCAGAAAATGAACGCATTTTCTTTTTAAAAGACATCTGGAGCTGACAGACTTGCTCATGCACAGATGGGGGTATAAACATTCTTGTTACCGCATTGCAAAGAAAGGTGAAATGTGGTATATTGATAGTCCAACACTAGAAAAGTGTGAACATGTTTTCCTCTGTCTTTCAAACATGGAGCAGGGATTCTACCTGGCTTGTCTGTGCTGGATCTTGGGATTTGATAAACTACCACCTCAGATTTAGTGACCTTGCCATTTTTGGATCAAGAACCCTGCCTTATATGGTGAAATGAGTATCTTGCTTATGAACTCAGAGCTTGTTGCAAATGCCTAATCCACCATCAGCCCAAAGCACTGGCCATGGTACAGGTTACATCAGAGGTGGGCAATGTGTGGCCCTTCATATGTTGTTGGGATTGCAACCACCATCAGCCCTAGCCAGCATATCCAATGGTGACAGATGATGGGAGATGGCCACACATTCCCCATCCCTGGGTTACATAGTCAGTTATTCCTGAAGTGATATAACAGAGCTATAAGAAAGATCCCATGTTTATACAAGCAGTTCTTTTGTTTCCACACTTTTAACTTTCTTCAGGTACTGGTTTATTCCTTGACTCTGTAAACTAATCTGAAATTGAAGTTAAACAACTGTTCAATAACCACCCCACCACCCCGAAATACTGACTAACCAATCTAGCTTCCATGTCCCTTTCATATGGAACAATTTTTATTGCCTGGTCTACCTGCCTACGCATTCAGAGAATCCAAATTCACTGAGCAAGGGTAAAATCTGGTGTCTGTTAATCCTGTTTCTTTTAACAAAAGTTATGATACTAGCCCCCATGGTTATAGAAGAAAGTTTAAACTTTTGTTTTCTGTATCTGTTATCACAGGGGTAGGCAACTCGTGGCCATCAACCCTAGCTAGCATACCCACTGGTGAGGGATGATGTAGGCCAAAACATCTGGAGCAGGTGTCCTCAACCTTTTTGGACCCATGGGCACATTCAGGGATTTGAGAAACTCCTGTGGGTGCCACCACAAAATGGCTCCCACGGTAGATGTCGCTAGTCAAAAGTGAGCTAAAACTATGGTGTCGGCAGGAGAGAAATAGCAATGCTAGAAGCTGGGAGGGAGGGGGAAATTTCATTTCATTTATTGCATTTCTATACTGCCCAATAACCGAAGCTCTCTGGGTGGTTTACAAAGATTAAAAACTATTCAAAATACATTATACGAAGTGAAAAACTATTCGCAGACAAACACAGAAACAGACAACACATGCACAGACAACATCTAAAACAATTTCAAACAATCAGTAATAAGACAAAACCAGGGCCTAATTAAAACATCATATGTTGCCACATTTAGATATCAAGGCAAAGGATAGAGGGGAGAGAAAGAGCAAGGCTAGAGGCTAGAAAGCGAGAGGAAGAAGAATGCCCTATAATTTTGCAAGGTTTTTCTTAAAACAATTCTTTAAGGGGACAGGGAGGGGAGGGCTTTGTGGATGCCATTGGAAGCCTGCACAGGGTGGGCGCCACACTGGGAACCCCTGATTTGGAAGGCCACAAGCTGCCCACCCATGTTATTCGTTCAATACCAATGGTTTTGGCATACCTTCCACTAGTCAAAGGGTGATTTTCAATTATCTTGAACAGTTCCTACTCCTTCATCTGTGGCTACTATTACCCCAAATACTCACCTTACAATCATTTCCCCCTTTTTCTTTCTTTCTTGTCCCAGTCATTTTAGTCCTTGCTAAAAACATTTTCAAACTCCTTAGAAACTCCAGTCTTGAAACCAGAGTATGTTGGGCTGTGTATTAAATTACTTTGCATGGCTTATTCTGAGACACTATTTTTACCCATAACACTCCAAACACACACCCTAGGTACAAGTGTAAGGAAAACGTTGCTATCTGTGACAAACATGACAAAGTAGCACATTTTGGATGCCTCTCCATTAGAAAATATTGCACCCACCAGAAACAGTGCACTTGTACAAGATGACAGCGGTTACAATATTTATTATGGAGTGGGTTGGGGGAGAAGCAAAAAGTGACTATCACCATGCAATTTAAAAGAAAACTACATACACACACCAAATCACATGCTTATTCCTGGATTCTTTCTGCTTCCATCATCACTAACACAGGTGAATTTATATCATCACTGGGACTTCAAAATTGTAGCATAGTCCCAGGCTGAAATTTTATCCTAAGCTCTGAAGTGCTGGATGGCGGTGTGACTGTCTATCACTTGATCCCAGAAAAGGAAAGGACACATAAACAAGATGCAGGTGCACCGGGTTGAGTTATGAGCAAAGTTGGCACCTTTCGTTCTACCGTGCATTATTGGCAACTTTGCTGTCTCGCCAAATCCACAGCAGGAGTGCTCAAAATCAAACCTTTCCAACTTGGCTTATCCAGCTGCCCCATGTGGCAAACGAGCAACAAAGAAATTAAGAAGAAGAGGGGGAGAGAGAAAAACCACTTACCCAACAACACAGGATATGTGCAGCAGCGCTCCCATGAAAGGAAGTGCTGGGTTTTTTTTATCACTGAGAAATGAAAGAGAGAGATGTCTGTAAAGTGGATCGATGAGGAGGATGAAGACAGAGGGCGGAAGAGTCGATCTCAGGCTCTCCACCCTACTCCAGGGAGAGAATATTCTTTGGCCAAGCCTCTCTGCAAGCAGTGGCGGCAGAGAAGTTAGCAGCAGGGTGACAAAAGTGACTGATGTGCCGCCCTCCTGTTGCTTCGTTTAGTACGTGACCGCCCCTGTTCGCTCCCACAGGGGACTGTCAACGCGAGAGAGAGAGAGAGAGAGAGGGACGAGGCAGCTTCGCCCACGGGAAAGCCGCTGGGTCGCCGCTCCAGTCCCCCAGCCGGCGCCCTGCTCGGCCACCACTCTCTCTCCCTGAGGGCACTGCTGAGGGAGACAACCAGGCGAGGGGAAAAGCCGACCGCACCAAACCCCGCTTAGCAACAGCAATAAGCCGGCACATGCGCGGGCCCCCGCCTTACCTGCTGCCGGTTTCCGCGTCTCTCCAGGGGGCGGAGGCGAAGGGGCAGAGCCAGGCTGCGCGCGGCGGTCTCGGAGGGGCCATTACGCGCTCCTTCTGTGCGGGAAGAAATACAGAAGCTCGCCGGGTGGAGGGGGAGAGAGCTGTAAAAATAGAAGTTTCAACAGGCCGGCCAAGTCGCCTGACCGAGGCGGCAAGCAAAGCCTTTGGGAAGAAGGGGGGAATAGAGCCGGGCGCTCTCTAATTGAGGAGACGCGTGTGGCAGAGAAACGCGGTTTTTCCCCAGACTCCCCCCCACCTTCTAAGCAAGCACCTTACACGAACCAGCATACGGAGCGCCTGGATGTGGCGCAGCGCTAGGGAGCACGGGCTGCTGCTGCTAGTCATGGGCAAGAAAAACAGCTGCAGTGCAGGGGCTGTTGCTTCTGTGCTGGCCTTCTCCTCCAGGCCTAAGACGCTGCGAAGTGTGAAAGACGAGTCTCTCTCGCACACACAGACACGCATGCACGTGTATTTTTCTTTCCCCACCTTCAGAAACAATTCCAAGTCTTGGAAGTGAGGCACGCACAAAATCAGCGACAAGAGAGCCCTCCCCAGCCCCAATATACATACATACATTCATTTCATTCATTCATTTTATTTCCATACCGCCCCATAGCCGAAGCAATCTGGGCAGTTCACAAAAATTAAAAACCATTAAAATACATTATATAAAATATAAAAACCATTGACATAAATATAAAAACCATTCACATAACGACATAAAACAAATAACACATACAGCAACAACATGTATCTAAAACCATTTAAAACCATCAGCCAATCAACTCATACGCTGCCAAATGCCTGAGAGAGGAGGGCTGTTTTAACCTGGCGCCAAAAAGATGACAAGGTTCACGCCTGGCGGGCCTCGTCAGGGGGATTATTCCATAAATGAGGAGCCACCACCATAAAGATAATATTTTTGTTTACATGTCCACTGTATGACTTGCATGTGTGAACGAACCATCACATGAAGGACTTTCGTGTCACTTACATTCCCTCAAACACAATGCTTTTGAATAGAGTCAATTATCTCACCGTCAGGTAGGTGCTGGCTAATCACATCTGCATGCATGAATGAACCGACAAATGCAATCCTAAGTGCGTTGACTGAGTAAATACTTCAATGGGACTTACATGCTTAGGAGTTTACACCCACTTAGGCTTTCAGTGTAAGTCACTATCCTACAACAAAATCACTGATTTCTACATGTTACAAAACTTCCATGTTTAAGACAGCATGCAACTCACATCTAGCTCATGCGTCATCAATTGCACATCCTGTGTAAAATTATTGCTAATCAAAGACTAATTTACTATTGTTTCCCCTAGAAGGTGTTTTCTATCTCTATATGTTTCTTGTTTATGTATGCCTGTGAGAGAATTGGACCCCAAATGCTGCAGCTGTGACAGAAATAGCAACCCTTGAGCTTTATTACTGTTGTAGACACATTTTCCAAAATCATGACTTGTTTACATATTGTAGTTTCTCATGACACAGTTTGCAACAACCACCTCACAATCCCAACTGTGAATCCATGGACTTTGACGAATTGTGCATGTGATAACTTTTCTGGCCTGTGCCAGAATCTAACAGATGCTTTACCTTCTTTTTCCACCTGGATAAAAGTGAGGAGTAATATATGTCCCAGTTTAATTTTGAGAATCCTCAGCTACAGGCTCCAAATAATAAAATCATGGTGATTTAAAACAGAACACAAAACATTTGACATGTCCTTTCTGAATTAAGTCACATGCTGAAGTAGATGTTATCATAGCTCTAAGGGCTAGAAATATACTTTAAAAGGGAAAAACTACTTACCAGATCAAGGAATATCCTGTGAAGACATATCTTAAATTATGGCTTGAAGGTCAGTAGATCTGAATTCTGCCATACAGGGTGACTGTCAAAAATGATCAATCTTTGGAGATGCATCAGTTCTGCTGACAGAATAATTGGCAACTCCTACATTTTTAAGTTTCTAGTTCTTACATTACTAAATAAAATATAAAATGTGATCCTGGTCACTAATCCTACAGTCAAAGAAGTAAAACTTGGGCACCTCATCCTAACTTTAAAAACCAGAAAAAGAACAAAGACTCTTGCAGATTTTACTGAAATCAGGGCCAGCCCAAGACACTTTGCTGTTCAAAGTGAACCGCCCCCGAAGCCAGGGTTAAATTATATGGTATCTTGTTGTGGCGAAGGGGCTTGCGTAACTCAGTGAAGCCATAGGCTATGCCGTGCAGGGCCACCCAAGACAGACAGGTCATGGTGGAGAATTCTGACAAAATGTGGTCCACTGGAGAAGGAAATGGCAACCCACTCCAGTATTCTTGCCAAGAAAACCCCATGGAATGTATCACAAGGTTAAAAGATATGACGCCAGAAGATAAGACCCTCAGGTTGGAAGGTGTCCAATATACTACTGGGGAAGAGCAGAGGGTATTTCCAAGTAGTGCCAGAAACAGTGAAGCGGCTGGGCCAAAGCCGAAGCTGTCGATGTGTCTGGTGGTGAAAAGAAAATCCGATGCTGTAAAGAACAATATTGTTTAGGAACCTGGAATGTAAGATCAATGAATCAAGGTAAGCTGGAGGTGGTCAAACATGAGATGGCAAGATTGAACATCGACATCTTGGGAATCAGCGAACTAAAATATGTAGGCATGGGCGAATTTAATTCAAGTGACCATTATATCTACTACTGTGGGCAAGAATCCCTTAGAAAAAATGGAGTAGCACTCATAGTCATTAAAAAGGGTGGGAAAAGCAGTACTGGGGTACAATCTCAAAAATGATGGAATGATCTCAGTACGAATCCAAGGCAAACCATTCAACATCACAGTAATTCAAGTCTATGCCCCAACCACTGAGGCCAAAGAAGCTGTGGTTGACCAGTTCTATGAAGACCTACAACACCTTCTAGAACTAACACCAAAAAAAGATGTCCTTTTCATCTTAGGGGATTGGAATGCCAAAGTAGGAAAGTCAAGAAATCACCGGGATAACAGGCAAGCATGGCCTTGGTGTACAAAATGAAGCAGGACAAAGGCTAATAGAGTTTTGCCAAGAGAACACGCTGATCATAGCAAACACTCTTTTCCAACAGCACAAGGGGCGACTCTACACATGGACATCACCAGATGGTCAATATCGAAATCAGATTGATTATGTCCTTTGCAGCCAAAGATGGAGAAGCTCTATACACAGTAAAAACAAGACCTGGAGCTGACTGTGGCTCAGATCATGAGCTTCTTGTTGCAAAATTTCGGCTTAAATTGAAGAACGTGGGGAAAACCACATCCCTTATGAATATAAAGTGGAGGTGATGAATAGATTTAAGGAATTAGACCTGATAGACAGAGTGCCTGAGGAACTATGGACGGAGGTCTGTAACATCGTTCAGGAGGCAGCAACTCAATCCATCCCAAAGAAAAAGAAAGGCAAGAAAGCAAAGTGGCTGTCTGATGAGGCTTTACAAGTAGCTCACGAAAGAAGGGAAGCGAAAAGCAAGGGAGAAAGGGGAAGATATACCCAACTGAATGCAGAGTTCCAGAGAACAGCAAGGAGAGACAAGAAGGCCTTCTTAAATGAACAATGCAAAGAAATCGAGGAAAACAACAGAATGGGAAAGACTAGAGATCTCTTCAAGAAAATCAGAAATCTCAAGGGAACGTTTCGTGCAAAGACGGGCATGATAAAGGACAAAGAAGGCAGGGACCTAACAGAAGCAGATGAGATTAAGAAGAGGTGGCAAGAATACACAGAAGAACTATACAGGAAAGATCTGAATGTCCCTGATAGCCATGATAGTGCGGTCACTGAACTTGAGCCGGACATCCTAGAGAGTGAAGTCAAGTGGGCCTTAGGAAGCATTAGTAACAACAAAGCTAGCGGAGATGACAGTATTCCAGCTGAGCTATTTAAAATCCTAAAAGATGATGCTGTTCAAGTGCTGCACTCAATATGCCAACAAATTTGGAACACTCAACAATGGCCACAAGACTGGAAAAGGTCAGTTTACATTCCAATTGCAAAGAAGGGCAATGCCAAAGAGTGTTCAAACTACTACACAATTGCGCTCATTTCACATGCCAGCAAGGTGATGCTCAAAATTCTACAAGCTAGGCTTCAGCAGTATGTGAACCGAGAACTACCGGAAGTACAAGCAGGGTTTCAAAGAGGCAGAGGAACTAGAGATCAAATCGCCAACTTTTGCTGGATCATGGAGAAAGCAAGAGAATTCCAGAAAAGCGTCTATTTCTGCTTCATTGACTACGCTCAAGCCTTTGATTGTGTGGATCACAACAAACTGTGGCGAATTCTTAAAGAGATGGGAGTACCAGACCACCTTACCTGTCTCCTGAGAAACCTGTACGAGGGTCAAGAAGCAACAGTAAGAACCGGACATAGAACAACCGATTGGTTCAAAATTGGGAAAGGAGTATGACAAGGCTGCATATTGTCGCCCTGCTTATTTAACTTATATGTAGAGTACATCATGAGAAACGCCGGGTTGGATGAATCACAGGTCGGAATTAAGATTGCTGGGGGAATTATCAACAACCTCAGATACGCAGACGATACCACCCTAATGGCTAGATAGCATCACTGATGCAATGAATATGAACTTGAGCACGTTCCGGGAAAGAGCGGAGGACAGGAAGGCCTGGCGTGCTATGGTCCATGGGGTCATGAAGAGTCGGACACGACTTAACGACTGAACAACAACAACAACAACCTTAATCACATGGTTAGTGAGGAATTGGGATTTTAAAAACATGTAATAGTAGGCATAAATGAGGGCTTGTCATTGGAACCACAATATGTAGAAAAGCGAGGTTTAACCTTTCCCTCCATAGCCATCTCCCCTGCACAGCAATTAGCTTTAGAATACAGCCCCCATTGGCACCTTAGGGCTAATTGCTGTTGCGCCGGGGGGGGGGGGTTGTCATTGGGATTATGGTTGCAGTGGAAAGTTAAACCTTCCCTCCAGCATGCTACATTCCTAGTGACATTACCCACCCACCCCTGCACCCAGTATTTTTTAAAAAAACTGATGTAGTTGCAAGTCACATGATTAACATAATATGCAATTTGGCCCTCAGACTAGCAGATGAACCTTCTGCAGCAATAGAACAGTATCCTCTACTGCACCTGAGGACAGCATGCTAGCTTACGGGGTGCATGGCAAGCCACATGGCACACTCAGCTCTGTCCTCCATACACCTCACTGCTACTCACTCACTACTCCACCTGGCACTGGCTCACTGCCTGCTCAGACAAATGCTGCAATGCAGCAGAGGAAGTACAAGTGTGTATCATGTGAGCCGAACAAAATATGTGCAGTGACTGATGGAGTGCATAAGCTATGCTAGCTGTCTCTTTGCCTTCTCACTTGGTCGGGGCCTTTTCCAGTGGTGTTGTCTGTGATGCATTGGGACCAGCTCAGGAGGATGGGAATGGTTGAGGGCAAGGACTGCCACCACCCACCCCACCTCCCAGCATCCCGGATTCCTGACCACTGGCCATGCTAGCTGGGGCTGATGGGAGCTGAAGTCCAAAATATCTGGAGGGTACCAGATTGGGGAACATTGCTCTACCTAATGGTAGGGCTAGCCTTAGGAAGAATTAGCTCAGAGAATTATAGAATCATAGGGTTGGAAGGGGCCTACAAGACCATCCAGTCCAACCCCCTGCTCAATGCAGGAAGCCTGATTCCCAGGCAGTCTCCCATCCAAGGACTAACCAGGGCTGACCCTGCTTAGCTTCTGAGATTAGATGAGATTGGGCGTATCCAGCCCTTTTCTTCCCCACCTAGAATGCCCTAGAGCCATGTTTGAGATGGGAGAATTTAAGAACATCAGCTGGAATTTTATTCCAATTAGTATTACAGAAAAAGAGATCATCAGTGGCCACCAAAAGAGATGTTCCCATTTCATATTAACTGAGAAGGGGCTGGTGCTTATTAGCTGGAGGCTCTTTTGACCAATAGAAGTTCCTGTGTTATACAAGAGATTTTCCCTGTAGGCAGTGACAGAAGCCAAGCATATCACAAATGAATCTCAGTGGTGGTATAATGTCAACAATGACATCATATCTCTGTGTCCTGTGCTCAAACCCTCAGATGTTTGCTAGATTGTCCTGCTGCATTAGGGTCTTGCCAAAAAGGACACCTCTGATTGGCTCTTACCACATCTGCTTGATAATAGTTCCATTATGGACAACTTGGTACTTAAAAATATAGAAGCTTTCCATTTTTTTTGACGATAAAAATAAGCATTTAATTTCCCCCCCTAGAATTGTGATTTGTAACCCCCCCCCAAAGATATTTCTAATGAACTTGGACCATTTGGACTGCAGCTTTCCCCCCTTTCCACATTTTGTTAATCACCGTGCATGCCATAGTGATTACTGCAGAAAATATGACCAACTATTGAGAATACATCTTTGATAAATATCTACCTCACCCACACAATACTAAGAATGCATTTAAATTGAGACTTTTCTCATTTCCAGCTTTAACACCAAACCAGAAGTTTATAGGTGCTTTTAAAAAAGCATTTTTTATCTGGTCCTCAGTAGACATGACTCCCAGAACAGCTTTTAAAAAACAGAGTCACTGCCCTCTAAAAGACAAGACACAAAATGCAAGAGGGAGGAGGAAAGAAGAAAACAAGCAAACTCAGGTACCAGTGTTACAAATTCTTGTAACAAGCAGTTGAGATGGGAACAGGCCAGGGAAAGGAGTGAAGGGCAGCTAGTCCCATGGTAGAGTGAATAGAGTGGCCCTGCTTCCCATCTCTGCTTTGGCTGTAGCCTGATATTATGGCTACTGCTGGGTGACAGTTTGGGGAAAGTCTTCCAAGAAGGTGGCACAGGATTACACAGGAAGGTATGTATCCATGTCACACCTTGGATTGTGTAGGTAGCACAGCCCACAATGGTTCCACTGTATTCTAATCTGTCATACAGGAAAGGAGGTAGAACATTCAGATGGGATTAAAAGAGAGCATGTGATCTGCCTGGAAGACCCCAGAACAAACTGCATTATGTCCACTTGCTCTCAATACTGACATGTATATCTAAACTGTTATCTGAACTAGAGTTTCTTAAAATTGCTGCATTTATTTCAATGACCACTACTAAAGAATTTTAAACATTTTTAGTTCAGTGATAAATTTTTCTTAACTAGCAAAGGTCACTGACAACATTTTAGAACCAATTGCTGCAAACTGCAAAAGAATGCCACCATCATTCTGGACAGTACAAGTTCACATTGCCATGAGGGATTCTAGAAAAGAATTTTAAAAGTGGCAGAAAATGCAGGCCTAAAACGAGTAATCAAAACATGTCTTAACAGCTTGACAGTCATACACAACAAAAAGCAACGGAATGGTTTCTAAACATAACAAGAGGCAGCTAGGGGAAGATGACAACTAGGGTGATTGAAAGGAGAATTTTTTTTACTGGATTTGGGGAGGCTCCTGGAATGCCCCCTTCCATAGTTTCATGCCACATATTTCCCTCACTCTTAAAAACAAGATATTACTACACTGGAGTTTTCTTATTTCTAGAGGGTAGATATCAACTGTGCTGTTCCTGCATGTATCTAAAACATTCTAATAAGTTATCTTGAATAATAGTAAGTAGAAACTCTTGAGCTATGGCAGATCAAAAAGAACAGTAATCAGTTGTTGGTTTACATTTTCACCACAAACTGTTGCACAGCTGTTTCTAATGGGGGGGGGGCTTAATGAGGGCCTGCCTGATTCAAAGCCTGGTTAAAAGTGATTGGAAGCTTTCCCCTTGGCTTCAGTGGGCACTGAATCAAGGCAAATTCTTTTCTAATGACATGTTTATTTTCCCAGGTCTATTTTTACATTGTAAAAGCTATGACTATATACAGAACCTGAATGTTGTGTGCTTTGCGAGAATATAAGGGCAGTATTAATTTATAGTCTAAAGTAAGGGGGAGATCAGATAGCAAAGTTGACATGAGATTTGAACTGACCTTGCAGGACTAGAGGATGTTGTTGTTTTTGCTGTTTTTTCTAAGAGTTTCAAATATGAGATTGGTCCATGTATTTCTACAGATGACTTTAAAATTACTGGCACCACAGACCTAAGTATTTACATCAGCAGAAGGGAGTACAAGAAAAGTGCAACTTCCCAGCATCTAGTGTTGCAGCACTGTTGCAACACAGCAGTTGCTGCAGATTGGAATGACCTGTGGGACCTAAAAGACTTGCATTGAGGTTTTTTTGAGGTTAGAGTTTTCATAGGCAAGAGAACTTATTTCATCCAATACATAAAGCAGACAGAGGTGATGTTGGATATTTACAAACAAATGCATGTCAGTATTTTGACCTTTTCCTTTGCTGTGATGCTATGTATTCTATTATCTGCAGATATTAAGAAAACCGTTGTAACTGGCTACTTTAAGACATACTGTTGTTTAGAACATTGAGTGGGACTATAGAAGTTTACTAATCTTAAAGGTGTGGAGGATTAAGTTCTAACAAGCTACTCATAACACAAACTGGCCATGTTTTTCAGCATCTTACCCACCACATTGCTTTCTACTCATATCCTCTGAGTTCCTAGCAAAAAATCTTTAATCCAAAATGGAACTTTCCTCCTTCAGTTAGTTAATTCATTGCCATAATTGCCAATATCCTATGTAGGAAACTTCAAATGAACAATAAATAGAGGAATGGGACTAAGTGAGAGGAAATTGTATGATATTTTGATCAGTATTACTAAATTGTTTTCAGTGTGTTCTTATGGCTTTAGTTTCAGATCTTTATTTAAAAACTTTCACTTCTGCCTAGTTACTCCCTTCCTGAACAGCTATTATAAAGCTGAATCATATATTTGTAATAACTAAACCACTGTCTGTGAGTAAGACATCCTGGCTATCTGCGCAACCCACATACCCGCATACACAGAGGTCTTTTTACAATAAGAGGAAAAGAAACATCAGCATAAAAGAATCACCAGCATAAAGGACAGAAAAGTGTTTAATTACTTTCCAACATTTATTAAATAAAGGGTTGAACAGCATAGATGAGTGAGAAGCAGCCGTTCAGGGCAACATGAGATGAGATTCAACTACAGTTCCTCAGGAATGTTGTCAAATAAACACACAACTGCCATACCTGTTATGGATAGGATGTGTTTTTAAAAGCCATGAATGACAAGTCATTAGAAACAGCTCCCAAGATCTCCACTTCAGTAAAATCTGAATGGCATGTCCCACTTCTAACTTGTTATTCAAGCTTTTCAAGGGGAAAAAAGGCCTTTCTTGTAGTTAGAACTCCAGGCTTTCAGGAAGGGAAATGGAGGTATTTACATAATGAATATTCTAATATGTACTTCATACACTAAAGGATGTTGATATACTGTATAGCAGGGCCCCCCAACCTTTTTCAGCCTGTGGGCGCATTTGGAATCTTGACAAAGTACCATGGGCACCAGTGACAGAATGGCTGCCATGGAGGAGGAATGGCCACCCACAAAATGGCCACCATGGGAGCATAGCTACTGACAAAATGGCCGTGGGGGGGTGTCAGGTCAAAAAGGAGTTGGGTGGGCAAGCAAGCAGGGGAAGGCTCTGGCTTCTTTGTCCCCATAAAAGGCCTCCACCGCAATGCCGCAAAAAATTAGTGGGGCTGGGTGGAGCAGCCAGCAAGCCCAGAAATCTAGCTCACACAATGAACAAGATATTGCAGGCGTGTGGCAAAATTGTTAACTTTGCATGTGCTCCCCACATGCACCAAACAACATCAGAGTGCCACAGCAAGCACAAGGCAGATGGCCATGGGGGAGAATGGGAAATGCCCCTGCATCACAACCACCCCAAACACAAATGCCTGGAGGTAAAGCAACATAGGCAGATGAATGCTGGAAATGCCATTGCTTGCCCACCCACCCTCAACAAACAAACAAACAGAAGGGCACAGAGAACAAGCACCGCACCTCCCAACACACAAAAATAAAGGCTTGGAGACCAAGCACCATCCCCGTCATCCCCCAAAATGAAAATATGAGGTGAGAGAGCAAGCAGGAAATGCCTCCCTTTGCCTGTGCTCCCCTTGCAGATGGAAAAGACTCCAGCCTACTCGGTCCCATCCCTATAGTGCCAGTTTGCATTCAAGGGAAACACTTATCTTTCCCTTCCAACACAGCCACCCGCCAGTCATGCCCACTCCTAGCAGGCACAGAATGGGACTAGGACACCGGTTTGTAACCTATTACTTTGGCCAATCAGAGAGCAAGGGGGCGTGTCAAAATGGCAAGCTGAGGTACATAGACTTCAAATTATAGAGAAACCAGGTCCATAGACTTAAAAATGTAGAGCAACCAGGAAGTCCGCAGACATGCCTCGTATACATAGAAATCACCACAAGGGCACAATTAAAGGCCTCGAGGGCGCACTTGTGCCCTTGTAAGCCCTGTTGGGGATCCCTGGACTAGAGCACTGCAAGCAGGTGAAATAATACAGGTAGTATCTTTTGAATCTATCATTTGGTTTCAATAAGATATCAAGTAGATTTATACACCAATTTACAGAACAAAAATACCAGTATTATTAATAGTTGAATTAAAGGGAAAGCTGCAGGGGTGGGAGTGAAAGAGAATGAATTTGTGCTGTAGGTAGTTCTACCTCCAGTTGGTGGGACCAGTCATGGAAACCAGTGGCTGGCTTCCTAAAGTGAGAATCCTATCATATTGATTGTTGTTCACCCAACAGGAACATAACAAGACCTAAACAAGCAATAGGCAACAAAAGCAATGAACAGAATGGGAAGAACAGGTGATAATAACAAAAGCAGTAACTTGGACCATCTCTTGCAGAGCCAATGACTTTCAAAAGAATAAGATCTTAGCACAAGCCCAATAATTTTTTTATTTTGCTAGAATTCTTATAGAGGCTAGCAGGAGTCCATAACTGCAGGAATATACCTTGCAAAATTAAACCCAATCAATGTTATGTTGCCATTTAAATACACTGTCAATAAACATTCTGCCTTTGCAGAACTCTCTCTCTACTGTCGTTTTGCTACAAGTTCACAGGTAAGAAATATGATGACCCGGTGCTATTACAGGTTATCCTAAAGGCTTGTTCGCACTGGGGACGTCCCAGATCTTGAATGTACTGATTTATTGCATCTGATCCCTCAAGCCAGACCTCTACATCATTTATTATTAGAGTTCTAGAGCGCTTCTAGTAACAAGGCACTGTACATAAAGCCAGAGACATAGACTTTGCTCTCATGCTTACAGTTTAAGTGATAAGACATGCAAGGGAAGGGGAACAAAGTGGGAAAATGGTGTGAGACACAGAATACAAGAGACTGAAGTAACTTGTCAACAGGCATTTAAACACATTCGCAGAAGGAGCCAGATGGCTGTGATGAGGTGAAGGAGTTCCAGGAGAAGCAAGCATGATAGACCAGAAGACTTAGGAGACCTGTACAAATGGCAGAATTCATATGCTGGAATGCAACATCTTTAACATAGAATCTCCACCCATCCCCAGAATGCTTTCTGTACCTCCAATAGTATGCTATGGCATGGAAAGTTCCCTGTGTGAATATGCACTATTTTACTGAAACAAAATTTAATTTTAAGAGGAAATTGGTTGATTGAAAAACAGTTTATCCAGGGAAGGCATACTTTCCCTCTTAAAAGTATGCATGACATATAAAACATACACACATTTCTCAAAGGGATGAGATTACAGTCAAGTTTGTGCAGTCATAGCTCTTTAATAAAATAGCTGCTTTATATGTATTGTCTAATTAACCATAAAATGCATTTTGATTGTTTAGAGACTAAAACAGGAACAGATGTATTACTCTGGCTTGGACTGCAGCTTATTCTTCTCTGGCTCAAAGAAATATTTTTCAACAGCATTGACCAGTTCATCCAGTTCTTTTTTCAGCTTTTCAAAATCACTAAAACAAGACAAGACAAGCTCTAATGAAGTTTCTGTCATCTCGTTTTCAAGACTGTATAGTACATAAGTTTTTATTCATAACAAAGAACAGTAGTGTGCTTGAGTTTCTAGATCCGCCTAATACAATTCTCTTGATTCAGACTGCAGTTAGAATTAAACAGCACATTTAAACTCCCACATAGACTTCAATAAATTAGAAAGCAAGAAAAAAGGTTGAGGAACATCTTCCCACATTCCATAAAGCATGACCGGGGTGCACATATTATTAAAATTTATAAATCAACCTTCACTTACCCAGGCGAGCAGGCTGATGTAATATGTCTGCAAACCCCAAAAGATGGAGCTGGCATGCCCCCTAAGCCCTGTCCCTTCCTCCTTTACTCCCATTTCCCAGAGTAACTCAGTGGGATGCCTTATTCATCTGTGTCATGCCTTAAGGACAGGGGCTTGGACACAATGATCTTCAGATACATTCCAGTTCTGTAACGCTCAGTACTAGGCTGAGATCAAAATAAGAAATGCGTGTGCATGGAGGAAAAACAATTAGCTTACTTTACTTTGTTAGTTATTTTTCATGCAGGAGTCCCTACTGCCGAAGAGACACAAATTATTGTTCAGTTTTAGGTAGACCGTCTTACTGCCAACCCAGCAACATGAATTGGTTGAGTGCGGACAAGGATAATTAATTTTCCCCTTTAGGTAATTTTCCTCTCATGGAACCATATTTTACACATCACTAGCAAGATTACCATTCAACCTACAGCTCATTTTCAAGCTCCCTTATTTATCACATTTGTATCCTACCCTTCCTCCAAGCAGCTGAGGGCAGCATAAATCGGGTTATCCATTTTTATCTTCACAACCATCCCATGAAGATGAGATAAAAACATGACTTTCCCGAGGTCACAGAGTGAGCTTCATAACTAAGTAGAGAGCTGAAGTCAGGTCTCCCTGGTCCACATTTAACCACTGCACTGGACTCTCTGCTTAATATATTCTACTTAATATGTCTCCCCATTATAGATTTTAACCACTCTTTTGTGCTCACAATTAAGTCAACCAATAGTAGTAAAAGGATGGAGTTATTACCACTCCATGCTTATGGGTCAAGTGTGATTCTGAACTGTGGTGTTGGTGGTTGGGGGTAACACAAATGGGATAGCAAGTATTCCACGGTTGGAATACAACAGAGTGGGGTCTTGTGGATATAACATGAGAATGTTGGCTGCAGCAGGACACAGTCCCATACCTCCAAACAGCACTACCCTAAGTAAAAGGAAGCCCTGAAAACAGCTACTCTGTGACAACCTCTATAGAAGGAGAATCCAATTCTTAATAACAATTTGCTATAAAAAATAGTATTTCCAAACTATACCTGTTTCCAGGAGGTGCACAAAGCTCTGTGTAGTATTTGATTTTCGGTTCAGTCCCACTGGTTCGCATAGTAGCCACACATCCATTATTAAATGTAAATGTTATCATTTGGCTGCTTTTACTTGTGGGGAGCACCTAACACCAAAGGAGGTAACTTCATCAGAATTTTTGCCACTTGATTTTATCAGTTTTAGACGCATGAAAATGAAATGACAAGTCATAAAAGATCAGTTTTGATAAAAGGATAGTGTGGGATCGAAAACAGAAACACTAACCTTTCCCTGACCCTTCCTCATGAGAATTTGAGACAGTGGGGAGATCAAGAACTACTTTTCCCCCTTAGGTTAAGAAATTTGTACAACTGGGCAGTGAGATGCCAAATATGACATACATCCTTTGAAAAGGCAAGTATCTTTCTCCCCTAGAATATATCTATGATCAAAGTAGGAAGTAATTGTGTAGATTTCAGTGCCCGTATTGGGTCCATAATGTATTTCCAATACCCACACATGGGATAGGTTAGGCTAAGAGATACGGTTCGTACAATCAAGCAGCCTACTATAGCCTATTTAAGCCATGGTGGGTTGTGGTGCTGCAATGCACCTTCAAAATGCAGGTGGCCATTTTGAATATTCAAGCTTTGACCATGGCTTGTTGTGTCATCCAAACCCAGTGAGGATGGGTTGTTGGTGTGGTTAACTACCCACAAGCCTAAAACAGCCCATGAGTCCTGGGTGGTTTGTTAACCACACCAACAACCCAACCTCACCAGGTTCAGACAACACGACAAGCCATGGTTGTGTTGGCTTGAATTTTCAAAAACTGCCCAGCACGCACCTCAACCCACCACTTAAATAAGCCACAGTTGGCTGCACTGATTATGCAAACCCGGGGATTGATTCAAAGTCACCCAGTGAACTTAATGGTTGAGTGGAGATTTGAACCAGAGTCTCTCCGGTCCTAGTCTGATACTAACCACTATGCCATACTGGCAAATAAAACCGTATCACCACCAGCATGCTGCTATTGCTGGCAGTTACTCCACAATGTGTCAATCAGTGGCATGCTAACAATGGTAATCTTATCTGTGTGTCCAAGTTAAGTTATAAAATGTGCCTCAATTTTCTCTGAAAGTGAATATGAACTATGAAGATTAAAATATACAATCGTCTGTAGGAGCTCTTTTCATTTTACCAGTGTAAATGCAACAATCTTAAACATACTTACTTGGGACTGTTACAGAGTTTTCTGGGGCACCATAATTAACCTGTAAGTTTTTAAAATGCCACAGGACTCTCTTTGTGTGTTTGCTGGAACAAACTAGCATGGCTATCCTCTGTAATGAAATCACTGAGAATTCGTTCCAAGCAAAGGTATTTAGGGTCAGCAAAAATAATAAGTATGCAGACAGCAAATGTTTCATATGAATAAAACAGAAAAAATTATACGCCACTTACAGCTTTTTTATCAGGCTGGTTACTGTCATAGCCAGTAGTTAGATCCCTGACTCCAGACACTGGAAATCTTCCACAGGTCTTTGGGTAAGTATTCTTCCCATCGTAATTTCTAAGTTTCTCAAACAGCTCCTTAATAACTTTCTGATCATGACAGATAAAATATGAAGCTTTGGTAACATGGTAGCCATACCTATGAAGACAAAATAGTCATATGTGAACTCCATGTACATTGTATGTAAAAAAACTGTTAATTATACCTGAAATTAAACTCACTCATTGTAAATGATTTTCAGTTGTTGAGACAAGGACAAGTTCTTGGTTGCCAGAAAACTAGACATCTCCGCAGTTATGACTGCAGCACTGACACCATCCTTATCCAAGACTACAGGGCTGCACATATAGCCTGAAGATGAGAGGTACAGATAAAATAGTTTGTTAAAATTATTCTATCAAAATGTTCTTGACAGATTCTTAGGAAGCTATTCTTAAGAAGCTATTTCAGCAGGTATCAACAGATACGGGGAAATGGTCTAAGCTGAATTTGTCTTGGATGGGTAGACCATCTTCCATTAAAATGAATGTTCTCCTGAAAATACTATTTTTATTAATTAATATACCTTTGAAGCTCAAAGAATCCAGACTTAAAGAATGGCAAGATCTTTGCAATAATTCATATGTCAGCATAAATGTGCTAACGTAGCACTGTTAAGCTACCCATGGAGGAATGGAGAGGATAATTTACCTTTACTTTCTAAATATTATGAAGCATACAGATTGGCTAATATATGGGATTGGGTCCAGAAGACTGGAGTCGAAGAATTTGAACAAAATGGGACATACCCACTTCTGAATGATGTATTATGATATCAGAGAAAAACCCTGATTTGGATGTGTTATTGTCTAATCCATGTATTAGGGCTATTTTAGAGGTGTGGGCTAAATTGAGGATTAATTGTCCCTGCATTGTCACCCTGTTAATGGAAGAGAGGTACTGGGGGGTATTTCTAAATGGGAAGAGGTAAAGTTTAGTATCTGTGTGGTAGGGAGTTATGTGATTACTTTTGATCAAGCAAGACCAACGGGCTGCTGAAGTTTTTCCTGAATAAACATGCCATTTTTGCGCTTTTATGCAAACATGGTCCTTTAGGGAATTGTCAACCACTGAGGAATGCCATTTAACTACTTCTAGTAGGGGTCTTATAAGTAAGATCTATCTGTTGCTAAACGTCCTACAGAAAGAAATTACACTTTTTTTAAGTGGGTAAAAGAGCTACAAATTGCTCTACCAGGTATGGTCTGACAGTGGATAGGTATGGAACAATTTGATAGCAATTAATCTAAAAGATAATTTCTTTAAGTGTTTACATCAGTGGTATCTTAAACCATATAAGAACAAGAAGATATAAAATCTGACTCATGATAAATGCTGGAGGCGTGGTGGGAAAGGCATGGACTACATGCATATTTTTTGGTACTGTGATACAATAAAAGCGTACTGGACTTTGAGTCGGCATCATATTGAGCTTATAACAGATTATAAAATGCCAATGGATCCATTAAGGGTGCTGCTGAGTTATCTGAATGGCTATGTAGAAATCTTTGATGTAGAAATGGTTATTAATTTGCCGCCTGCAGCTAGAATTTATATTGATTCATATTGGAAAAAGAGTATTGGCCCTCCATTGACTGATTTTTTTTCAGATATGGGACATTGCTATTATGATGAAAATAATATATAAAAGCAAGAGAGAATCAAGTGTTTGAGAATAGATTATTTGGAAACTGGAGCATATTTGGAATGACAAATTCCAGGATAGCATTCACCGATATTTGTTATTTTCACTAGTCTGAATTTATGTATTTGTAGGATGCGTTATTATTTGTTTTTGTATATGTATATTTATTTTGTATATTTATCATTTTATTTTGTGTATTTATCATTTCAAGAAAAAAAAGAAAAAATGTTCTTGACAGATGATAAAATGTGAAGCTTAGATAATGCTTCCATTAAGACAGTTACAAATAAAACAATTTTATCACAACACAATAACCTTGGTGACAAGGACAATGTTGTTTACATCTCTGTCCATCATCTAGTTTGTTTCAGTTCACTTGACTGTGCTGTTGAAAACTATGCCCTTAGTTGTGATCACAGATTGAAGAGTCAATTCAAATTAATTAGCTGTACTAGTAAATTCACATCATTGCTATGTCAGAATGGTCAGGAGGCAAGTGTCTATTTTGGTACTGAGATGAGCATTCGGAGATAGTGGCCCAGAATTTCATCTCAGACTCATATACTGGCATGGAATTGGACACATTGTAAGACACGTGTTGTTGGTAGTTGTGCATGTGTCAAGGTAATTTTTTAGCCAATGTCAGCAAAAAATGTTACAAGCAAATCTGCTTTCCAGGTAAATTGCAGCGCGATTTGGAACCCCATACATCAAGTACTGTCATACTTTCATTGATTACTGAGCGCAGAATCCAACGGGGCCTCCGTCAGTTCTGCCTTGCCAATTCTCTTCTGCAAGTGAGGGGTGCCACCAACTCTGTTGCACAAGCGGGACCCATCACTTATTCAAGAGAGATTTAGCGCTTCCTAGAGAAAGTCCTGAAAAAGTGGAAACGCTCATTTCTGGAAGAAGCCTGGTCAGCAGACCTCCTTTACATGAGCTCTGCTGACCTGCCTCCTTCTAGAAACATGCGTTTCTGTTGGTCTCGGAAGCGCTAAATCAACATTTATTTATTTATTGTGCAAATGGTGGAGGGCAGCTTGTACAACGGAACTGCGGAGCATAAGAGAATTGGCAGCGGCATAATTGCCCTGTTGGATTCTGCCCTGAATACTATACTTAGAAAAAAATTGTTCAGTGCTGTTCCATACTGGAATTTAAGTAATCCTTAAAACAGGTAGCCCATTTTAAAAATGACATTTAGAAACATTTACCATCTAAGCCATTTTCCCTCGCTCTTTATCAAACTAAGGGTGGATTTTATGTAGCTCATTGTACTACATTTTATCTACTCTCACAACCAGTAAAAATGTAAGCGTAGGTGATGGAATGAACTGCTGCCCTTCTCTATAAAGATATTGTATTCTAAACAGTGGTTTTTGAAGCCCACTTTTATTTACTGTTTAATAAGGAGAAACACATTACCAATAGCTTCTTCAAAGGCAAATAAGACGTTTTTTCCTTGGTCTACGAGCTGCTTGGCTCGATTTCCCATCCACTTGAATCCTGTTAATGTTTCCTGTATAGACCAAGGGTCAATGAGAGCATGTAATTAGTCTCATGTACAGAAAAACAAAATATGCTTTCCTTCATCCCATCCCCACACTCCAAGAGCTTACCTCAAAGTGAAAGCCTTCCTTAAGCGCAATTGCTCTTAAGATTTTGGAGGATACGGTGCTGGACAGCATGTATACATCTTTAATGGCACCAGGATCCCGATTCTGGTTTTTCCAGCAAGTGAAAATCCACCACCCTAAAAGAGCTCCCAATTCGTTGCCAGAAAATACTTTCCATTCTCCACTAGGGGACAAAATCAGTTTAGATGGTTAAGAGACAGTAGAAGAACACTTACGTTTATAAGAAAAACAGGTACCAAAATGAAGAAATTATGCCAATTCTGCCATTCCAAAAAGAAGAAAAGGGATGTTAGGAATGTAGTTCTCATTGATTTTCCACAGATGCTGGATGTGTAAGTATTCTTGAAAAGGAATTGAATTAAAATAGTTAGCTACTGCCAGGAATTTTATTATTTTTTTAAAAAACCAGAAGAAAAGCAAGGTAACAGATTGATTATATATATAAATAATCAATTTGGATATGCATATTAAGGGAATGAACAAAACCATCCTCAGGTCAACAAAACTTAAGGAGTTTGACTGAGAACTCCACTGGTGCTTCAAGGCATATGCCACCTTACAAGGGGGCAGTCAGGTGACACACTCCCACTCCATATTGAAAGAACGCATGAGAGTGTCATGGGGCCATGCATGCTAGTTCAGCCACCTGGCGTATACAGAAGCCATCCCCTCCACCCCTGCCCCCATCTATGTATTTGGCCAGTATGTAAAGGGGCTCTATACATGTACTGATGTACACACACAGAACTCCTCTACCCAAGGGAAGTTCCTGTCCAATCAGTCACCCTCTTGTGTGGAGAAGCTCTATGCATGTACACACCACTCGAATGCACAGGTGTGCATGTGTGCCCTGTTGATATGTCCAGTGGTGACAGGGCTAGACTACATAGCTCCGTGACTTCCCTCTTACATTATTTCAATGTGTGGGGGGGAGGGCTGCATCTGAAACCCCCATGCCCACCCATAGTTTCTGCATTTACATATCTGAAGCAACTTTGCAAGTGCTATGGAGATGTGTACCTGGAATTGTCCCCAATATGACAGGAATCAGGAAAATCTATTTGTCTGCAGACCCTGCTCACTGGAGCTCCCATACTAGCAAAGAGACTGTGAAGTGGGACAAGAGACTGTGAGGCTGAATTCATGACATGTAGCAAATCGGCAATGGGAGTGGTGGAGGAATGGTTAAATTATCTCTGAAAAAAACCTAACAAATTTGCCACCCAGTTTGTGTAACAGTACTAGGAAAATTGGTAGCATTGTACTAGAGGTTTTTGTTGACATCATAAAATATTGTATAGTTAGGGTTTCTGTAAAGCTGTTTCCACAGTAATGGAAGATGAACATCCAGGATTGCATAACTGATGAGGAAATTAGGATTGCTTGAGGGAAGAGGGGAGTACAGTTACAATCCCACACATTATATAACAATCTAGAGCTCTGCAGGCACTCAAATGTGCATGCAATCAACTGACGTGAAAGTGGCAGGAGACTACAGCAAAATATCCCAAACAACAAAAAGCATACAGCCTTTTTTCATTATTTACTTTCAATAGCTCTCGGGTATTCCTAACAATGGGCTCATTGCTAAACACTGAAATTGGCAAAACAAACGGACCTTTCTTGTTTCTCTGCAACAGCAAGCCGATCAGCATCTGGGTCATTGGCTAAAATAATCCGAGCTCCTTCTTTTTCAGCTAACGCAAAAGATAGCGTCTGAAAAAGACAATGGTAAAGTAAAGCACCAAATTCCAATTATGATTTTAAAAAAAATCAACGCAAAAGTAAAATATTCAGTGTCTCATATACCCATAATACAAAAGGCCTGCATGCTTATTACAGAGTCCTAAAAGTTCGGATGAAGCCTTGAAACTACATGCCATAGAAAGAAATGATTCAGTGCTGATTCACACATTATTTTAATTGCACAGCTTGAAGAAATGCGGCTGCATCACTTTCCCAATTCCCTGCAAGTGACATTTGAACTAACCCTCCGGCTACTGCAAGGGTTGCTGAGGGCGGGACAGAAGAAGTGGAGGGATGCCGATAGCTTTTTCAGAAGATATAGGAGTATGTAAACTTAAAAGAAAATTGATACACATTTAGAAGTATGTTTATAGATGATCAGGAAAGGTTTGAAGTGGCACAAAGGAAATGTAGAAGGAAGTAATTTTACTACATAATGTTTACCAGCACGCCTTTACCCTCCTCAGGATTTGGGTATTTTACTGTCGGAAATTCTGGATCAGGCCCCTTCTGTCCAGGAACAGCAAATGGAGGGCCAAAGTCAAACGCCTTAAAGGCTGATTGCACAAACTCATGGCCTACACCGTGCACAGCAGTGTGGACAAATTTCAGCTTTGTCTCCTTGTTTATATTCCTGAAATTAAGTACATCAGTGACATTAAATTGGCATAAGCTTATCTATTGTTAAGAACAAAGAAATGTACTGTATTATGTAACTACAACTGGGTTTTGAAGAATTGCTTACAAGTTGTCTGGCTCTGAACTTCAGGCCACACTAGTGCAAACAGAACATGTGTTCTAGCAATGCCGTGCAATGATTACCCTGCAAGTTACAGCACTCATAGACATACAAAGAACTACAAAAGGGTTACACGGAATGTCTCGCACATCTGTTGGCTTCCCTCCATGCAGCCACCGCAAACAGCACCTGCACAGAGGACAGCATGGAAAATGGCAATGGATGAACAAAAGGAAATACACAGTCCCAAAGCTTTGGACATTCCTTTCCTGGATGCCTTTGCCCAACAGCTGAGGGCGGAAAACTGGAGCTACCACAAGTTCCCTTCTGGGTAGGCACTTCATCTCACGGTGGTTAATCTTCCTTCATAAGCCATCAGCTGAGAACTTTGGAACATGAACTCCTCTTATCAGTGACTACATTTCAAGGGGACGATGGCCTCCCATGTTTTAATGGTTGGCCTCTGCTTTTGTTGCTTGCTTAAGATAAATAATGCAACATTTCTTCCCTCATCCTCACAAACCTCAGCATCAGAAGTTTAAGCTCTGCTTTTCAACTGTTGGACAAAAGAGATTCCCATTTTCCTTTTGGGGAACCCGATTTCAACTCCATTTCAGTTTTAACCCTGTTGTAATAAAATTCAATAATAGAGATTTCCCCCCAAAATGTAAGGAAAATGAAAATTCACCTGTGAAAGCAGTGCTTCTGTATGTCTTTAAAGTAGTCCTTGTTAACAGATGCGTAAGGGTCATGGAGAAGGGGACTTTTATCAATCAGGCTGTCGTCCCAAGCTTGCGACCATGGCTCTAGGTTTTCTTCAATTGCTTGAGCAATTCCTTTATCATGAGGTGTAATGATCTGAGAGCCGTTTTCCCAATAAACCTAAGCAACAGACAGAATATAAGCATCTATTTCAATGCCATTAGTGGAAGTTTCAAGCTGACATCTGCTGTTATAATTTGTAGCTTGTTTGAACAGTAACTCTGCCATCCTAACCTCATTGAAATTAACCAAAATGCAAACCAATGTCTCTTCTTGAGCCATTTTGGCCACTGGCTGGTGCAATTAAGGCTAAAATATTATATCCAAATCCATGTCAACAACTCAGAAAAAGATATGTGAGAGAATACCTTGTAACCATTATCTTGTTTGGGGTTGTGAGATGCAGTAACCATAATTCCAGCAGAAAGTTTCAGGTGAGTTACTGTATAGGGCTATGGAAAACCAGCAAAAGAGTAAAAATTAAAATGGAAGGAAACTCAATGGAATAATTGTCCCATTTCCCTCAAAGTTTTTAGGAAATATGTATCACATTTGTATCTTGCCCTTCCTCTAAGGAGCTCATGACAATGATACATGTCAGAAAGAGCATGAGGAAACACATTTCCACTTGCTCCCACCCTCCATCTGAAAATAACAGAACTTGTTCCCACTGCAATCTCACCAAGTCCAAGCCTGAAAGCTATGTAAAAGAGGAAGAGCTGCAACAGGAGGAAGCAAGAAGCAGAACCACCTATCACATCCTAGAGGACTGTGAGTTCTAAATTATTATTTATTAAATTTATGTGTTGCTTGCCACCACAAAAAGCAGGCTTGAAGTGACTTACACACACACAATATGGAAATCCATAATTATTATAAAATTAAAACCCCCAAAATCAATATAAATCATAATCAGCACAATAATAAAAATAAAATAAAAATAATTTATAAATAATATAAAATAAAATAATTTATTTAGATAAAATAAAATATCTGAAAATAATAGAACATGCAAAGTCTTCATCCACAAAACACAAAATCTTTCCCCACTCACAATCTGGAATGACCACCACAAGAGCAGTCCGCAACAATGGTGCCATAACAAATGTCCAAATGTCTGGGAAAATAAGCACGTCTTTGCCTGGCACCAAAAAGATGGCAATGTTGATGCCAAACAAGCTTCCTTGGAGAGGGCATTCCAGAAACACGGGGCTATCACAGAAAAGGCCCATTCCCAAACTGACACTCCCCCCGCCCGAGCTTCTCTCAGAGGGGGCATTCAGAGAAAGGCCTCTGAAGCTGACCCCAGGGACCAGGTTGGTTCATACGGGAAGAGGTTGTCCTTGAGGTATTGGGGTCTCGAGCCATGTAGATCTTTATAGGTTAAAACTAGCATTTTGCACTTGGCCCAGAAACAAATTGGCAACCAGGGCAGGTAAGCCAGGACTGGACTTGTATGTTGACATTGCCTAGTCCTGGTCAACAACCTGAACACTGAATTCTGCATGAGCTACAGTTTCCGAACCACCTTCAAAGGCAGCCCGCTGTACAATTCACTGCAGCAATCTAACCTAAATTATTGTTAGAGCTCAATATTTTAAAAACTGGTTATAATCATCACATGATTAACTTATGCAGAAGCCACCTTAATAAATTCTGTTGATCTACCTACCATTGTAACAACGTATAAATAGGGTAACTGGGGAAAAAAGAACCTACCACAAAAGGAGTTGGTGTTATACTGGAAAAAAGGTGCACAGGAACGCCCTGACTGATGAATGCTGCTGCAGCAAGTCTTGCAAATCTATTGGTAAGAAAATTAATTCAATATTTATTTGTTTGTTTGTTTATTTATTTATTATTGCATTTATATCCCGCCTTTATTCCTCTTGCAAGGAACCCAAGGTGGCTTACACAATCCTCCTCCATTTTATCCTCACAACAACAACCCTGTGAGGTAGGTTGGGCTGTGACTGGCCCAAAGTCACCCAGTGAGCTTCCATGGCCAAGTGGGGACTAGAACCCGGATCTCCCGGCTCCCAGTCCGTCACTCTCGCCACTACACTACACTGGCTCTCCATAATATTTAGTATGGAATACTCTCACAAAGCTTAAGTAAGCATTACACTGAACCTATCTGCAGTTTAGTTGTCATTTTAGGCCATCTCCATCCATGTTGGAAACAGTGTGCATTTGGTCATGTATCAAGGGTGGTACAGCCATGTTCTCCACTGCAAGTACACAGATTAGGCTAACTACACCATGCTGGACTCCTTAAAAGTGTGTACTGGCAGAAGGTATACTCCCAGTGCCTTTCATAGGTTACAAAATGCATTCTTTTTCAGCATGGAGGTTAACCTCAACAACAGAAAAAGTATGACGTTAACATATGAAGCAGCATAATTCTGACTATCCAAACTCATTGCATAGCCTGGCCATTAAAGTTAAGTAGAGCAATTCTATAGCATCTGTCTCAGAGTCAATGGAGATGTTACTACAGCCAGCTTGCCTATGGAAATATCTACTCACGCAAGTGGTGTTCTTGAGTGAGCTGTGAAATTTCAATATGGAACTCATGGAAAAACATGAGTCATCTTCCACGCTAGAAAAAACACAAGATGCCAGCTATAGTAATGCCTTCACCAGGTCAAAAAGACCATAACCTTTTGGGGGAGAGGCCGAAATTCAGAAGGAGAGCACCTCCTTTGCATGCAGAAGGTCCCAGGTTCAATCAGCAGCATCTCCAGATGGAAGTCAGAAAACCCTGGAGGGCCAATGCCAGTCACTATGGAGTCAAATCCACGCAAGAAAAAAGCAGGGGACAGGAGAAGGAGAAAGACATGGCAGGGGGCAAATACTTTCAAAAATGGCAGAACAAGCACATAACCAACCAACCATTGCAAGAATTGTCAAGTATACCTTTTGCTGCTACCTCCACTCGAAGGATGGGCCCGAGCATCATAACCAATTACTACTCCTCTTTTCTTTAGGTCACTGAGGCTCTTTTCAAGGTACCTACAGAATCCCTAGAAACAAAACAACAACAAAAAGGACACAAGTATGAGCAGTTTTGTGAGGCTATTACAGACGTTTGGCACATCTTCTCTAGAAGAAAGGAGGGAAGAGGAAACTATTTCATGTGCAGCATATGCCCTGGTTCAGAGATTCAAACTATATTGTCAGTATGTTGGCAACCACTGATCACCTGTCTCCTGTGTATACAGTCAGAGTTTTCTTACAACCGGATGCCATCTAGAGCCAGTTCAATACTTCATTCAGATATGGGTAATAGAGAATTCTAGTTCTTAAGAAACACTCTCTCGGACAAGATTTGTCTTTTTGTCTTTTACTACCAAGTATTAGCACAAAACTACTAAATACAACAGCTTATGCATGCATGAATTCAAACACATGAAACATCTAACATCATTCTTAAACAAGGTTTCTAAGGAGAGTACACTTGCTAGTTTTCAGTGGTAATCAATATCAAGCTTACCAGGTTGATTCTACTGGCAACACATTAAGGAAAGCTGATCCTAAAGGATAGCTTCCACTGTTGCATGTTCCGAGTCTCCTTTATATACTTTTTGGATGCTATAAAATATGATCAAACTATTTTTACTACGGTTTATATTTCTTATCCAAGAATTCCAAAGATAACCTTTCTACTCTAAATATTCATATGTCTAAATAAGATTATCAAATTTTGAAGTTTCTTATAAAGATTAATGTGCACACCAACATACCTAAGCATTTTAGCTTTTTTTTTCTTTTACCTGTTATAGGTATGTTTTTGACACAAATATATTTATTCAATATCTTCCTGTCTTGTGAGCTTGTTTTTCTTACATATTTACGGTCTCCAGTGAGGCCTCTTGGTCACTTATCTGACCTAATAACTCCACAATAATCTACTAAGTGAAAGTTGTAGCCCTACATTTCACATTGACACCTCCTTATCTTGATTCCTTTCTAAACAGTAAAAAGGTACTAATTATCTATTTCTAATGGCCTGGTACAATCGTCTCTCATCTGGCAAACCTCAAAGATAAGGCATTTTAATTACTCTTGGGTGAGAAGACCATACTGGGTATTAGGCATTGGAATCTCATTTTTAATTCCAGAATTCTATTGGAGGCATTTGATTATAGAATTTCCTAATCGAGCAACAGGGGTAAGATCATGCAAATATGAAAGATTTGCTTGATCTGCCACACATACCAACCTAGGAAGTTATAACATATTCAAATGGATACATCACACAGCTTCTGAAGAACCATCTTGCCCTGATGGGATAGGAGATAACTTGATTTAAGAATGCAGCATGAACCTGTATTTTCTGTTTTATTGTATAATATTTTTTATTGATGCTCATTGGGTATTTTTTTTATGTAAATGGCTTTCTTAGGTTTCCCGGAAAAGCAGCACATAAATACCTAAAATAAATGCAAATATACACAGATCAAAATGAGTGTATTTTATTTTTCCCCTTTCCTAAAAAAACCAAGGATTTTTCTCCTTTAGGGAAATACTGTGAACACGTAAAGGAAGAGACTTTGATTAGCAGAGTTAATAAAATAAGTTAATGATAAAGGCATTTCAAACTTCAAATGTCACTTAATAACATCTCTACTGCAGAACCTCTGAAGAGGTTCAGCCAAGATCGACGCTGCTGATTTCCCCATCACCTGTACTCTCCCTCCCCCAGTTATCACAACTGCTTGGATGTAAGTGTGAGCAGGCGTGTACACACATGTGTATATGTGCATCTGGGTTTCTGTGTGGCCACAGAGCCAGCATTACATGCAGCCCTTGGGGCTGAGAATACTGTGCAGCCCTGTCCTAATATGTACTGCTTCTGTATATAAGGTGCTTTCAGTGGGCTATGCTGACCATAGTGCCAACAAAATGGCCCAGTTCACACAATGGCAGCTTGGGAAATAAGCCACAGTGGCCTGTTTTCCCTGCCTGTTGGGGAGAGTAACATAATTACCCTTGGCAGAGTGGCTTGTTGTGTCATGTGAACCCGGCCAGGGTGGCTTGTTACCATGGTTATCAAGGCACCATAGAACCTTACGACAGCCCATGGGTTCTGGGTGGCTTGCTAACCACGGCAACAAGCCACACGCAGGATGGTTAACAAGCCACTGTGGCTTATTAACCACCCTGCAATTGTGCAAACTTGGCCAATGTCCCAAGCCATGATTTTGTACTAGCACCGCAGGGCCATTATATCACCATGTTGCAGATACGCCAGTGCAAATATTTATGACTGGTACCGTAAATCAAGTATTCTCTTACAGACATGACATGAAAAGGTTAACGTAGAGGAAAAAACGATTAATTATGATCCGCCATTATGAGAATCCCTATGAGCGGCTGATTTATGCTGGTATACCTGGTATGGAATGGGCAGGATATTGGTCTTAGTCCACTGGGTTTGGGAGGGCTGCCACCCACGCTGGTCCCGCACTGCTGGACAATCACTCAAAGATAGCAGCAAAGCACACACAGTGTCATCTTGTCTACATATGAGAAAGATGAAGCACCTGTACTATCCATGTCTACACATGGGACAAGTGGTAACATGGCCTATAAATTGCTGCCATCTTCGTTGAGCAATTTTCTGGCCATGTGGAAACAACAACAGTTGAATTGTGGGGCTTTGCAGTCAGTCTGGCCCCATTTGTAAATAATGCAAATAGCTTGTATGCTTTCCTCTTCATTACAGAACCTGTCCCAATTAGTACTCCATTTTCATCTAGTGGTCCATTATCCTTGCAGCAACGTACCTTGCTTATTTTTGGACATATGTCTTGTGACTTCCTTATTCTATTATTCTGCCCCTACACTTCAGTACACTCCTTAGTAACAACCAAGCCATACTTTACACGGCTGCTTACAGATACAACAGCTCCTTACTCCTAACTTGGAAACTGAATATGTGTACAAGCTACAAAAATTATGGCCATTTTGAGACACAGTTTAATTACCTCAAATAGGCTTTCATGGGTTTTTTTCAAAAAATATCCAACACTTAAAAGTACTTTCAGTGACATTGATGGAATGTTGACTGGTCAGTTGAAGAGAAGCAGTATAAGGTCACTGTAGTCCTTATAAATAAAACAACCTTCAAATTTTAAGGGAAAACACACATAATTGTGTTGTTATTACAAACTTCTGGGGCAATTAAAAGAAAACAAGATGGGCTTAAGTCCTATTGACAATAAGAGAAATGTACTCAACTTCCTTTCTGGCAATTATAGCCACTGCTTGGGAAAAAGGAACACACTTGCTTTTAAAAAGGCACATTCATTTAAATTTGGTACCTGAGTAGTCTGAATAACAGTCAAATCATTCATCCGGGATGTTCCCGCTCCCATGGCTGCTCGGAGTCCTGCAGTCCCGAATTCCATCCGTGAACCAAAGCATTGTTGGAGTTCTTCTGTGTTTCCTTTTGCAACCAGCTGCTTCACTATTTCTGAGGTTTTAGGATTCTGTAAAAGAATTCACCTGGATTTCATTTTAGAATTTAAGAAGCCTTTAATGTAAAACCATACATTCCTTGCTGTTTGTTCTTGGGAAGCAATTCTGACACTGTTCAGCCAAGGAACCCCAAGGTTCCTTTGAAACTATCAAGAGTTCCCCCATCAGGAAAATGAGTGATGGAGAATTCCCTGAAAGACAGCTTGCTGTCCACCATCATTATCGATGCTTCCCCACAAGGTGTAGGAATGTTGGATATCTTCCCAGTCTTACTCTTAGTTCAAGTGGACCAAGGGCCAACAATCTTGGCCAGCACCTTGTGTGAACTGTACAGCCAAGAAGAAACCCCAGAATCTTCAGCGATGCCTAAGGGTTCCCTTGCAGGGAACACAATGTGGAAAGGTTTCCATAAATGTACAAAGTTTGAAAGCCATTGTTCTAAATCTCGGGGTCTCAGATGTTTTAAAAGGCAGCATATCACAGCTAAATTTTACACAATGTCTTGATTTATAGACTCCTTTTAGCCACAATGGCTCCCAAGGAAGTCCATTCACATAGTATACACAGTACCCCTTTGCCTTCAAAGTGCAGGGGATACCACAGCACAGCACCACAAAAAGAACATTGGAACCCCGAACACATGTGTGGGGAGCCTATGTTGTGGTTCCCCACACCCCACATGCCTTTTCCAGAAACTGCGCCAATGCCTGCATGGGGAAGGAGCCACAACATGCTTTATCTTATTGTCTTCACAGCCAACTATGTTATTTCACAGCATTGGAAAGAAGTGCACCACAACAGCTCCCTCACCACAAAGGCAATATGAGAAGGGGCTCATAGCAACAATGGATTATATTGTCAATCACAATCCCTACAATACCATATACCAGCTGAATGAAAAAGTCTCATTATATTTTTTAACCCTGAAAGTTCAGCAGATTTTCGAAGCTTAGGAGAGAGGCTATGGGAGAGTTGTTTACATCACAATACAGATGTGAACATCAACATATTATTATGGCATTTACAAAGTATTTTATACATGTAGCACATGTTAAACAGCTGAAGGGGCAGGGCCTGGAGAAGAAGCTGGTGGGGCAGATGGAAACCCACACAGGCCATATCTGTGTCAGGGCTGGAACTGAGCCCATAGAGCCCCAAAGCAGCTCTGATTATGAGGAAGAGCTACAACCCGTGGGAGAGGAGCCCGCTTGTCTCTCAGAGGCGCAGCTGCAGGGAGAGGCCCCCCCCCCCCGTTCGCATTCCTGAGAGAGATAGTGACCCTGGCAGCAAAAGAGCAGGAGAACGGTTGTTGCTAGACGCAAGGCGCCGGCACAGAGAGACGCATGAGGTGGAGGGCGCCGAGAGGAGGTGCTCAGCCCGCCTGGCGCTACGGAAATGGCTGCGTCCCGATGCCCCATGGGTAAGGGCAGGAGCCTCCCCTCCTAACCCATATGTTTCAGAGCTTTTCCTGCCTTTCTCCAAATGGGGACCAACTGTGTACATGCAGCTTAGGTTACTCTGCTATGATACAATATGGAGTTCCTTCCTTAGTCGCTGGCAATTAGCACCTGAAAGAGTCATTAGGTTGTAAAGGAATAAAGACTTGGAAAGAATCCCTTTTGTCTGCATCTTGTTTTGGCAACTGGAAGGGACTTTAAGAGGCAGTTAGGGTGCTCCTGACAATCTGGCCTGCAGACCAGAAGTTCCCCATCCCTGCATAAGAACAATAGCTCTTGATTGTGACTGAGCACAGTAGGGCCCAAGCTATAAAGGCTTTTATGTCAAAACCAGTTTGGTTTGGTAAAGTGGCATCCGTTTAACTGGTTGTCCACTGTAGGATCAGCTTTCAAACCAATTCAATACTGCACATGTCCAACTCTTATTCATATCTGTGAGGTTTGTAGCAGAGATCTTTTTTGTGATTGCAGATTTTGTCTTAATTTTGTAACTTTAACTGCTGATCCTCCATTATCCTTATGGACTTTCCATTCCTACACTATTACATATCAGTGATTATCTTCAATAATTAAAAAATTTCTTGTTCAAATTGCAAGAAGAACGAGGAAGAACAACATGAGAATCTAATTTCCCATTGGTACTTGCTTATTTTTGAAGAAATATTCCAAACCAAGGAAAGATTGTGATGTTAATTCCTGCCTCCAATAACAGAAACATACTTTTATAACTTCCCATTAGCATGCTTCATAGAAGCACAATATTATATATTTTCAGAGATGCCTGAACTTCACAGCCATGCAGCGCCTCTGAAAGGAATATTTACCCCCCAAAAACACATAATTCTGAATATGGAAGTAGAATGGCTAAAGCTCAGATTATCCCATTAATTATTAGGTGTAGAGAAGAAAGTGGATGGATAACGATACTTAGCATTTGTTTTAAATGCTAAGAAGGAATAAAGTGCTTCACATGCATTATCTCAATAATTCTTATAACGGAACCATAAGGAAGGCCTTAGGTAGGTCTTATTCACATGCTGCAGTGCAGACTCGGGTGGGCAGGTGATGAGGCTTGCCCAAGGCTACCTAGTGAGTTTGCACTCAAGAGCCAGACTAGATACAATGACAACAGATATACATTTAAGGGTGCAATCCTATGCATGTTTAGACAGAAAAAGACCTACAACTCCCAGCATTCCCCATGCTGGCTAGGGAATGCTGGGAGTTGTATGAGTTTTTCTGTTAAAACATAAGAAGATAAGAAGAGCCATGCTGGATCAGACCAAGGGGCCCGCATTTTGTTCACACAGTGGCCAACCAGCTGTCGACAAGGAACCCACAAGCAGGATATGAATGCAACAGCACTCTCCCTCTCATGTTCCCCAGTAACTGGTGTACATAGGCATACTGCCTCTGATACAGGAGGTAGCACATAGCCATCAGGACTAGAAGCCACTGACAGCCTTCCCTCCAGAAATTTATCCAACCCCCTTTTAAAGCCATCCAAATTGGTGGCCATCACTACATGTTGAGGTAGCGATTCCATAGTTTAACTATGCGCTGTGTTGAAGTACTTCCTTTTATCTGTCCTGAATCTCCCACCAATCAGCTTCATGGGATGACCCTGGGTTCTAGTAATGTGAGAGAGGGAGAAAAATGTCTCCCTATCCACGTTCTCCACACCATGCATAGGATTGTGCCCTAAATCAGTTTTCCCCCTCCCATACTTTCTAAGTGATTGGGGCAACAAAACGAGTGTGTATACCAGCGGTGCAGTGGTGGCAGGTCGTGCCAGGGCTTTGCTCCGGCACTTTTTTTGAAGCCAGCCCACAGCTGGGTCGCAGTCTGCTAGGGAAGGAGGAGGGAGCAGAGGGAGTGCGGGCGGCTGCCTCTTGTCTCAGAGCTGGCCAGACAAAGCAAGCGAGGGAGCCTGATGGAGCTCTGCAGCCTCCTCTCGACCCCCTTCCTTCTCCGCCCGTCCCTGCTCTGTGCCTGTGCGCCTGGCGCTGCCCTCGTCTCCTACAACAATTGCCACCCATTCAGGGCTGCTGCTGGCCATGGCAGCAGCGGGGGGGGGGGGGGGGCTGCCACCATTATTTACTTATGGGGCAGGGCAGGTGGCTGGTTTGTGCCAGTTTTTAGGGTTTATCACACAATCCTATGCATGTTTACTCAGAAGTCAGTCCCACTATGTTCAATTGCCAATTGGGCTTTCTCCCAGGCAAGTGTGCCTAGGGCTGCAGCCTTAGCTGCCTTCCCAAGATCTCTGTAAACTTAATTCGAAATAAAGACCCATTGGATTGCACTGTTAATTCTTGAACATTAATTCCTACAGTAAGCAGAACTGCCAAATGCAACCTGCTCTGTCAGTTAAACTTTTTGGTACAAGGTTGGCATGTATCTGGGAAAACAAACCCTGGTGGAGGGAAGGGAAACAGAAAAAAATCAGTTGGGGGGAGAGGAGAAAGAAGGTGTGTGTGTGTGTGTGTGCGAGTGTCTCAATCCAGCTGGGTGTGTGGACATTTCTGTTGCGGGATGGGAAAGATATAATGAATGAGCTTAGGAAAGGCGAATGGGTAATGTTGGGGTGCTAAGGGAGTGTCCAAGGGAGCTGTTTAAATGAGAAGGGATCTGTCCATGGAGGCTGAGTTGAGAGGGTAAAGCTTCCATAGAGTATCATATTTTGAAAACCTAAAATGCCTTACTCTCAGATGCACTGTTTTGGGATCCCAGTTTAAGGCTGTATATCTTACAAGGTTGTACAATTTTAGAAGGGGGCATCACAAAGGGACCCTGCACTTCTGAATTTGCCACTACACTACTGGTGTCTACAGAGAACCCACCCCCCCAACTTACCTCCCTGCATGTCATTTCTATGCAGCCAGATACCATACCTCAACACCAGAAAAGAGCCCAGCTGGGGAAAGAACAGTTTTGGAGGACAGACTGTGGGGAGTTACACTACAAGGGGTGGGGGAATGGATGCCACCATCTCCAACCATATACCTATTTTGCTGTCTAAATCAGGTCTTCCACCCACTGGTTTCTATGTAATTGTGGCAGACTGATTACCAGTGAATTTCTGGGCCCAACTGAAAGTGCTGGTTTTGACCTATACAGTGCTAAATAGTCTAGATACTGAGTATCTCCTACCACAGCTTCCCCTGCCTGGTGCCCTCCAGATGTTGTTCACAACAATTCCCAGGATTCTTGACTATTGTCCATGGTGATGGGAGCTGAAGTCGAAAACAAATGGAAGGCACCAAGTTGGGGAAGGCTGTCCTACCATATGAACATATAGATGTCAGTGAGGCCCTGCTAAGCATACTATATTTCATGGATGTCAGTTTGGCATGCACTAGGATCAGGGCTTTTTCAGCAGTAGCCCCCATGGTGTAGAATGCCACCTCCCAGCAGCTCACTTAGGGAGCAATCCTATGGCCCCTAGACAGAGTCTGGGGGCCCTTGGACCATTTGGATTCCTGGATCTGAGGTCAGAGACACTGCACCAACAGTGGATCCAGGAATCATAGAATCATAGAATAGTAGGGTTGGAAGGGGCCTACAAGGCCATTGAGTCCAACCCCCTGCTCAATGCAGGAATCCAAGTCAGAGCATCCCTGACAGATGGCTGTCCAGCCTCGTCTTGAACGCCTCCAGTGTGGGAGGGCCCACCACCTCCCTAGGTCATTGGTTCCATTGTCATATTGCTCTTACAGTCAGGAAGTTTTTCCTGATGTTCAGCCGGAATCTGGCTTCCTGTAACTTGAGCCCATTATTCCGTGTCCTGCACTCTGGGATGATCAAGAAGAGATCCTGGCCTTCTTCTCTGTGACAACCTTTCAAGTACTTGAACAGCACTATCATATCTCCCCTCAGTCTTCTCTTCTCAAGGCTAAACATGCCCAGTTCTTTCAGTCTCTCTTCATAGGGCTTTGTTTCCAGTCCCCTGATCATCTTTGTTGCCCTCCTCTGAACCCTCTCCAGTTTGTCTGCATCCTTCTTAAAGTGTGGTGCCCAGAACTGGACACAGTACTCCAGATGAGGCCTAACCAGTGCTGAGTAGAGGGGAACTAGTACTTCCCGTGAATTGGAAGCTATGCTTCTATTAATGCAGCCCGAAAGAGCATTTGCCTTTTTTGCAGCCACATCACATTGTTGGCTCATATTCAGCTTGTGATCGACAACAATGCCAAGATCCTTCTCGCTTGTAGTGTTGCTGAGCCATGTATCCCCCATCTTGTAACTGTGCATTTGGTTTCTTTTTCCTAGGTGCAGAACTTGGCATTTATCCCTATTAAATGTCATTCTGTTGTTTTCTGCCCAGCGCTCCAGTCTATCCAGATCACTTTGAATTGTGTTTCTGTCTTCCAAAGTATTAGCTATCCCGCCCAATTTTGTGTCATCTGCAAATATGATCAGCATTCCCTGCACCTCCTCCTCCAAGTCATTAATAAAAATGTTGAAGAGCACTGGGCCCAGGACTGAGCCCTGCAGTACCCCACTCGTTACCTCTTCCCAGTTTGAGAAGGTCCCATTGATAAGCACTCTTTGAGTCCGACTCTGTAGCCGACTGTGGATCCACCGGATCGTTGTTTCTTCTAGCCCACTTTGAGCTAGTTTGCTCATCAGGATATCATGGGGCACTTTGTTGAAAGCTTTGCTGAAGTCAAGGTATATGATGTCTACAGCATTCCCACAGTCCACAAGGGAGGTGACTTGATCAAAAAATGAGATCAGATTCGTCTGGCAGAACTTGTTTTTGACAAATCCATGTTGGCTTCGAGTAATCACTGCATTGTTTTCAAGGTGCTTACAGATGCATTGCTTTATCATCTGCTCCAGAATTTTCCCAGGGATTGATGTCAGACTGACTGGTCTGTAGTTCCCAGGTTCCTCCTTTTTTACCCTTTTTGAAGATAGGGACAAGCCCTCCTCCAGTCATCTGGCACTTCCCCCGTCCTCCATGATTTCTCAAAGAGAATAGACAGCGGTTCTGAGAGTTCTTCTGCCAGTTTCTTTATTACTCTAGGATGCAGTTAATCTGGCCCTGGACATTTGAACTCATTCAAAGTAATTAGGTGTTCCTTGACCATATGCCTATCGATCTCAAGCTGCAATCCAGCCTGTACTTCGCCTTTGCCAGGGGGGTCATAGACCCTCTTTTGGGAGAAGACTGAGCCAAAGTAGGCATTGAGCACCTCTGCCTTTTCTTTGTCATCTGTTACCGTTTTGCCATCCTTATTTAATAGCTGAACAACCATTTCTTTCCTCTGCCTTTTACTATGCACGTAGCTGAAGAAAGCCTTTTTGTTGTTTTTAGCATCCCTCGCTAACCTCAGCTCGTTCTCAGCTTTAGCCTTCCTGACACCATCCCTACAGTTCTGTGCTACCTGCCTGTACTCTTCCTTTGTTACTTGGCCTTCTTTCCACTTCCTATAAATCCGCACTCCCCTCCCCCCATCCCTGCCGGCATGGAGAGAACCATGCCAGCTAGCTCTCCGAGATCGCAAAGGTGACCTCAGAGAGGAGGTAAAGGGGGGTGCTGGTGGGAAGGGAGGGGAGGGCACAGGGGAAGCCGGGATATGACATCTCCTCAAGCCTTCCCAGCCTACTTCCTTCCAGCTTCGACACACTCCATCTAGATAGGTGAAAAAGCCAAAATGCAGAGGGGGAGGAGCATGAAGGGGGGAAATAACTAAAACATGGAGCAGGAGGAACATGAAGGGGGAAAATAGCCAAAATGCAGAGTGGGACGAGCGTGGAGGCGAAGATCACCTCTGCAGCTCCTCCTGCTCTGCATAGGATGCCCATAAGCCTCCAAGTCTGCCATAGGATTGCACCCTTAACCTCATATTTTGCCTCTTTCTGGGGGCAGAGAAAAGCATTATCTTCTACCAAGCTTTTGTGACTGGGGTCTGAGGCAATGGAGAGTGAAACATATTAGTTTTACATTTTTGTTTCTGCTTTAGCCAAATTTTAAAATGGATTTTTATTAATTTTGTTGTTATTGGTTATGGCATACACATTTTAGGGTTGATAAATAAATACATTTGCTGCCATGACATTTAGTTTAAGGTGAGATCTGAACTTTAAGGTGAGATCTGAACCAAGGACATCCAGCTCACTCTTTCAGCTACTACACTATACTACAAACAGCTGTTGGTGCAATGAACAGAGGAAAGTACAGCAAGGAGGCAGAAGGAAAAACAGGATTAATGAAGGACAAAGGAGTGGCAATCAATGTTTGTTCCATAATCCTACTCCCTCCCTGTCTCAGGATTCTGAGAGATGGAAGTCAGTGGTATCATAATCTTTGGAAGTTCATATAAGACCAGCAGTCAGTAAGATGGCACTCATTCTGGTTTAATTCAAGATCAGGCAAATCTTGTAACGTATTAAAGGTAAAGGTGTCCCCAGCCAGTCGTGTTCGACTCTAGGGTGTGGTGCTCATCTCCATTTCTAAGCCGAAGAGCCAGCGCTGTCCGAAGACGCTTCTGTGGTCATGTGACTGAACACCGAGGTGCAAGGAACACTGTTACCTTTCCTGCCAAAGTGGTACGTATTTATCTACTGCAACTTCTTGCTTTCGAACTGCTAGGTTGGCAGGAGCTGGGACTGAAGATGGGAGCTCACTCCGTCACACAACACTCAGGTCTCGAACTGCTGTCCTGCCGACCTTCCGGTCTGCAGTTCAGCATCTTAACCACTAAGCCACCGCGGCATATTACTGAGTCCTAAACAATGAATCTTATGGACAAGTATTTGCCCAGATGTTTTAGGTAGGCACTCTGTTCATCCAAGGATTGAAGGATCGATATGTGTAATAGCTTGCCAAGATGGATCCTTGTTTTGTAATAGTAAAGACAACCATCGAGCTTATCAGGACAGTGATCTCAGCTGAACTTTACTTTAGGTTTTGCAACCACCTTCTGATATAAAACCAAAAGTTACATTCCTCCAACCACTTACTGAGGAGTAGGTCCATATATATATATAAACAGTACTATTTCAAAAGTAATTGGTATGAAGATTGTTGCATACCTGCCTTGGACATTGGACTTTTAGGACTGAACTGCATATAGATGTTACACAGATTTAGAATGGGATTGTTCAATAACTATTAAGTTCCAGAGGTCACAGCATGAAGATCTTGCATATTGTATCATGCTTCCCAGTTCCAACCACTGGAGGGTTAATAATAATTCATTAAAGACTGCCTGAAATGTTAAGGGAACTTGAACTATTACAAAGCATGATCATCAGAAGAAAATGGTTCCAACTGTTTTGGGGGAATTAAAGCTATTTATGTAAGCAAGGCAGCGTATATTTTACATAAAAACATATAAGTGAAGTTTCCCTTAAACTAAAAAAGGAACACAACTTAGAGATAGGAAGAAAGCCACTAAAGTTAAAGAACACTATTGAAATATGAGTGGTGCTGACTCAGCTAATTTTACTACCAGACTTGAATAAAATGCCTTTAGAGATTTCTAAAATTTAATTTTGATAGTCACTAATGTCATCGCTACGCATGTTTGTAGAGTACAGTACGTACTGTAACCCATTCATAATATAATATAATCATAATATGATGAACTGGGCATGTGACCCAGTATATGTGCTGGACAACCATAATCATATGTTTTGCCTGCTGATAAAGGATACACTGGGCATTGGCAGAGTACAGAAAGTGTAGTCACAGGGTAAATAAATGGTCTTGCTGGGTTTTGAAGATAAGAAGGGCAATGGCCACCCACCCAAGAATACATTGTTGTTTATAGGCCCACTTGTTTATTCCAACCTATAATAAATGAATAAGTAAAATCTATGGGTTGCTCCCCGTATCCCCACCTATTATCAGCAACCCATGCTTAATGCTTCTGTGAGTCTCCATCAAGTAATCTCCATGAAATAAAGGTGCCAGTAATTCCCAAGGTAAGGTCTGTGGGATAGGTACCTTAGAGCGCAATCCTATGGGGATGGCTACAAGCCTCCGAACTTGGAGGCTTACAGCCATCCAAAGCAGAGCAGGAGGCATGGCAGAGGCAATCTTCACCTCCGTGCTCCTCCAGCTCTGTATTTTCGCTGGATGGGATTTTGCCCGTCTAGCTGAGGTGTAGGAGAGGGGGAGGGAAGGAGGCTGAGGATACAGTATAAGCCATCCCTTCCCGCCACACCCCCTTTCCCTTCCCTCCGAGGGTACCGGCTGCGAGGGGGAGGGGAGCTCAGACTCCTGGATCTGAGGTCAGAGTGGTGTCTCTGACTTTGGATCCAGGAATCTGAACTATTCTACAGCTTCCCAGACTCTGACTAGGGGCCATAGGATTACTTTTGGAGGAAATAAAGCTGCTATTTTCACTACTTCCATAGTGACTGCGGAACGTCTCCATCTATGTATCAGGGAAGGAAGGCGGGACCCCTGCAGCAAACCTGTGACTAAAATTAATGGGCACAAGGGTGCTAGCAGAGAACAAATAAGCATCAAGACTTCAAGAAATGGGCTGGGTAGTGCTTCATCTTGACATGGGACGGGCCCTCTCATATCAGGCCACAGCTACATGCTAAGATGAGGAAGAACCATTTAGGGATAGGGAAGGAAGTAGGATACGTAGAAATAAGTGACCTTAATTGCAGCATGTAGGTCGTTCCAGTAATTATCCACCCCCGCTGTACATGGTGTTTTTCACCCTGCCTCTGCACATCACGTTTACCTAAATACCGGCTGGTTCCAGACTACGTTTGCCACCCTTAGGCCCCACTGAAATCAGTGTGAAAAGTTAGTCGTGAGTAACTTAAGCCCCACAGACTTCAATGGGAACTATGCATGGCAAACTCAGTCTTAGAAAACAAGAGGTCATCTGGTCTACTGGTGGTCAGCCCTTCTGGCAAGTGGGCAGTCAACTCCAAGGTAAAAGATAGTGGCTACCTTGGCACACACTATGGTACGCTAGCAGGTCCAACAGCTCTGCCTCTAGTCAGCCATGGAGCAGGCAGTAGGGCAGTGTGGGAGAGGGAAAAAGGAGTCCATGCCAGCCCAGTTTTATGCCACAGCCAGGCCACAAAGGCCCACGGGTCACGCTGCTCCTGTTCAGGAGTGCCACCAACTCAGGCTGCCTGTGCTACTTCTGGCACGCATCCACAGGTTGGCTTGTTGTTGTTCAGTCGTTAAGTCGTGTCTGACTCTTCGTGACCCCATGAACCATAGCACGCCGGGCCTTCCTGTCCTCCACTCTCTCCCGGAGTGTGCTCAGGTTCATACAGGTTGGCTATCCGTCATCTAGTGATTAGTCTAACTCACTGGGGCTGTTCACACAACAAGCTAACCCACAGTTCAACAACAATCCACACTCAACCACTGAGCGTGTGTTAGCATGTTGTGCAAACCCAGTCTGTCTAGGCTCATACTCTGCTACCTCCACCCCAAAGTGTCTGGTATACATTCAATTTAATGGTGTCATTAAAGCTGAAACCACCTTGAGTGGCTGTGGGAAGTGTTACAGTTGCTTTAACTAAAGAGATAAATATATTTAAATAAAACTCATAATACATTATACAAGTTTAACAAATAATAATGCCCTGGGGTATACGGATGACATGAAGGTGACCTCAGGCTCTGGACCTGCTAACCCTAACTATGGCTGCAATCCTAAACTTACTGGGGGGTAAGCATCATTGAACTTGTGGGACTAACTTCTGAGTAAATATACATAGGATTGCACTGTTGGGCTGCAATCCTCAGCAAGGAAAGCAAGCCTGAAATCCTTAATACAAGGAGTAAACCTGACCCATCACAGTGGGGCTTACTTCAGAGCAAACGCGCAAAGGTTTGCATGCAGGGCAAGACAAGCGCTGGTGCTAGGACGTGTAACCCTAGATACCGTTACGTGGGAGCAAGTCACATGGAACTCAACGGGGCTTATTCCTGAGTAGACCTGCACAGAATTGCACTGAAACAGATGGCGCGACAAACCAAAACGTCTCTGATTCAAACCCTTTCTCCTGCCACGAGCCCACGAGGTGGTTGTGCTCTGAAAATTGTATGTATGTATGCATGCATGCATGTATGTATGTAGTTAGTTAGTTAGTTAGTTTCTATACCGCCCAATAGCCGAAGCTCGCTGGGCGGTTCACAAAACAGGCCGGCCAGGCGCAAAACAGGCCGGGACCCCCGCACCTTTCAGGAGAGCGAGCTTCAGCCGGGGTCGCGCAAGCCGGCGCGTCGGAAATCCCTTCCACGCAGCTCTTAAAGGCGCCGAAGCTCCGGCCTCTTTCGCATCGGGCCAGCCCGGCTGAAAAGCCCGAGAGCGGCAACGACGGCCACCCCGGCGCGACCGTAGCTACGAGTGCCCAGTTCACGCGAGGCGCTTGTGAACACGCCAGCGCGCCGCCGCAGCGCGGTTCGCGCCGTTGCCCAACAGCAGCGGGACGGGGAAGGCGCCCGGCCGCAGAGGAGGCTTCCCGCCGCAGCGAGGAAGACGAGCAGCGGCCGCCGGCGCCGCCTGCGCCCTCGCCGCCTGCCCGGCCCCTCCGCGTGCTCCCCGCCGCCCCGCTCTCACCTCGTCCCAGAGCAGCCACTGAGCAGCGGCTGCCTGAGCCGGCGTGGCTTCCTCCGTGGCCGCAGCCATCCTTTCCCCAGCGCCACCGACCTCTCGCCGCGGGCCGCTCAGGAAGAGGACGCAGCCGCGGAGGAGCGGCGCCCTTCCCGGGCCGTGGGCACACGCACGCCGCCCAGGCGGCCAGCCGCGGCCCCGCCTCTGAGGCGGCGGAGGCGCTGGCGGGCGGACCGCCGAGCAGGCGATCGAGGCAGGAAGCGGGCGGCGGCAGGGCAGGAGCTGGGCCGGCCTCGGCAGCGGGGAGGATGCCGCTCATTTTCCCTGACTCCGGATGTGTCGACCCCTCTTTTCCTTCAGCTTGCAAATGTGGAGGTTTTAAAAAATATCCTCACAGCGGCCCTGTGAGGTAAGTTAGGCCGAGTGGCCCAGCATCACCACGCATGAGCTGCGCGGCTGAAGGGCCACGTGAGCCTAGGTTTCCTGGCTCCGGTGTGGCCGTGGCCGCTGTTAGCACACCGGCCCCATCATGGCCCCAAATCACGCAGTAATAGGAATGCCGGCTCTCATAAGACTTCTCCGAGGGACTCCAGGAGCTACAAGATGGTGCTTCATGGGGAGAAACCTGGGAGGACAGTGGTGTATAATGAGGGCAAAGGACAGCATCTGGTGTGTCAGAGAAGAGGCTGTTGTGGTGGGTGCCTTCCAGAAAGAGACTGATTTTGCGGGGGGGGGGAGTTTAGAGCAAATTACAGAAGCTGCCAAGTGAACCAGATAAAGGCCTGGCTCTATACATTTTGTTCCTCATGCTGAAATTTTTCTCGTTCTTCTGGAGACCCTGAGATGATAATCAGGCAGAGGCAACCCTTCACAGTAGTTGCTTGTAGAATGGCACTCACAGGTATGAGGTGGGGTAAGGGTGGGGGTAAAGGGGAAGGGAGTCTTGAGAGACTCAAAGTCCAAAAAGAAGAAATACAATCGACAGAAAGTTAAACTGTAAATATATTGGTTTACAATGACAATCTCCCGGTATAAAAATTGTTGTTCAGTCGTGTCCAACTCTTCGTGACCCCATGGACCATAGCACGCCAGGCCTTCCTGTCCTGCGCTCTCTCCCAGAGTGTGCTCAAGTCCATATTCATTGCATCAGTGATGCTATCTAGCCATCTCATCCTCTGCCGTCCCCTTCTGCTTTTGCCTTCAATCTTTCCCAGCATCAGGGTCTTTTCCAGAGAGTTTTCTCTTCGCATTAGGTGACCAAAATATTTGAGCTTCAGCTTCAGTATCTGTCCTTCCAATGAGCAGTCAGGGTTGATTTCCTTTAGTATGGACTGATTTGACCTCCTTGCAGTCCAGGGGACTCGTAAGAGTCTTCCCCAGCACCACAGTTCGAAAGCATCAATTCTTCTGCGCTCAGCCTGCCTTATAGTCCAGCTCTCACAGCCATACGTTACTACTGGGAAAGGTATAAAAATACATAAATGAAAATCAAAATACTAACCATACAGGATCCGATCTTACTGCAGTTCATGTTAACATGCTGAAAACTCAGTGAGAATACTGTTAGGGTGCAATCCTATGCATGTTTAGACAGAAAAAAGTCCTACAACTCCCAGCATTCCCCAGCCAGCCATGCATAAGGCTGTGCCCTTAGTCTTTTTGATTATTACATTTTCTTACATACTGCTTTATTTGTGTACAGAGGAGATTCAGTTATAGTTCAAGTTTTTGTATATGTTCCTACTTTTTTTCAGGAGATATACGCACTTTTTTGTTCTCACTGTCATTTTAAGATTGGGGCTGGAGTGGAATCTCAAGGCTATGAGCAGGGTGATGTTTGGCTGCCTCCCAAAACCCTCTAGATCAATCGCTAGTTTTCCCTTCTGTTTGAACTGGCGCAATATCATTCATACAATCTGTTTCCCCACCCCACTCCCCAAACTTGCTACAATTGCAAAATAAACTTTAAATTACTGCCAGTTATGTTTCTGATTTGGAAGATACCCCTTTGACCTTGGGATCCTGTTCAAAAAGCAACATTGCTGCATTATTACGAAGTCTGTCTTGAGCCATCGAAGCAACCGCTTTGAAAGGAGTTTTTTCATGTGATCTGTAAAATAATAAGTTTATAATTAAGTCTCATCCTGCAGCGAAGGTGTGTTTATTATGTCTTGATCTTTCTGAACGCAAGAGTCAATCACAGCACGTCCAGGGACGGTCCAGCTTTTCTCAGTTTCCCACCATTCCTCATGGTTCTAAAATCTGAGTTCGTAAGCTACTTCTATTCATTCATGTTGTGTGCGTGCACGTGTGTTAAAGCTGTCTGTGTGGCCACACACAGGTATGTGGTGCTGAAATCCCAGGTGACCATGCTCTACCACACACATCACCTTGCAGAGATGGATGGGACCTTGTTTGGCTGTGGACTTAACAAATCCACATATCTTCACACACTTTAAAATATGACACAATATTACCTGGGTTGTTATGATATAGGTAATTAAATAAAAGGCTATGAGGAGGTGGATGGAACAGAAGGAATGCTATTGGAAAAGTATGGTGAAATCAGCATAGGAGCTTCCCAGATAAAGCAATTAGCAGGTAGGTCAACAAGGGCTTTGTGCCTTCCAGGGATTAGCTTCAGTAATGAGAACAGGTGTGCCATTCAGAGAGGGCAGGTAGGCAGTCCCTTCTCACATTTTTCAGACTGCGCTGCACATGGTTGTGCCTCAGGAGCACCTGTAACTCAAACTTGTGAGACTTAGGCATACTTATGCCTGCTGAAATGGACTTACACTAACAGCATAGGATCGGGCTGTTACTATCTATTCAAAGCACAGTATCTACACATAAAGCTAGACATAATGGTAGTGCAATCTGTATGTTAGAGGGTGTGTCATAAATTTCTGTAAAGTGAGATAAGGGTAATTTAAAGCATAGCATGGGCAGGGAGAAAAGGGTGCTGAACCCTTCTCCATCCCATATCCTCCCCTCCCCCTCAACTGTTTTTTTCCCATTGGGGTTACTTCTAGTCTTAGATGTCAGGAGTGCCCTAGCGGCCTCTTTCCGTACACTCCAATAGCCAACTCAAGACACAGAAAGGATTCTTTTCAAGGCTTTAATCCTTTTACAACTTAATGACTGTTTCAGAAGCTAATCACCAGCGACTAAGCAATGAACAGCAGAGTAGCCTATGCTCTGGGTAGGCAGTTGGTCCCCGTTTGAAGGAGAATCACTTGAAGACCCTGAACTTATGGGCTAGGGAGAGATCCTCCCTCTTTCCTTTGGGTCCACGGGAGGCGGCCGTTGCTTGTGCGCCAAACAGGCGCTATGCCTCCTTTCCATGCCCTCCATCGCTTGTCGCTCCCTGCGTCTGCGTCAAACGTCTAGCAAGCCCCCTCCCACACTCTCTCACTACCAGGGTCACTGTCTCAGGAATGCCGGCAGGAGGAATCTCTGCCAGCTGCTGTGCCTGTGAGGGATGAGCTGGCTCCTCTCCCACGGATTGCTGATCCTCCTCAGAATCAGAACTGCTCTGGGGTTCTATCGGCTCAGTTTCCACCCTGACATCAGAATCCCAGAAGGAGAAAAACAGTTTATCCCCTGCAATCCCATTTAACTATGCAGTTTTAAAATCCCTCCCTTCCTTTTTAAGACATTTTGCTGCTTTTGGCAGCACAGCAAATGGTGCCCCCGCTCACCCAAGTAAGTAAGTACATAGTACTCAAACCCAACCAAGTTATTTCGGCACATGAGACAGAAGATCCCACAAGCCCCTCTCCCCATCCCTGGCAGAAAAAAATACAATAAACGATATCACTCATTACTTTCAAAAGCTGCTGCCTGAGGGGCTGCCTCACTCAACCTAATGGTATTGCTGGCCTTTTTGTAAGAACTCAGCAATGACCTGATTCCAACATATTATCACATCTAATTTGTCTTGAGAAGCTACTGCTGTAAACAGTTAAATGGGCCTATGTATTAGGTATGCTTGCTGGAGGCACAAATCCACTTGCATTATAAAATGGGGTGTGTGACTGTCCTTTGTTGATAGTTTTTGTGTTTTGCCACTTACCCTTGAATGTATCCAGTACTGGGCCTTTGGGATGTACAGGATCTTGCTCCTCCTTCTCACCAATGAAATATCCCCTGCTAAAACCTATAATGGCATCCCTTACTGAGCACATGATTCATCCTGGGGTGGGGTACCCTAAATGGAATCAGGTTTCACCTAAGTTTAAATACAACTGATGGTGGTTTCAGTTTCCTAAGAACCTTAGAATTAATAGGTGCTGATAGTTGATATCTAAGACCAAGATAGGATTTGATATCTCCTGTAATAAGTGTTTTTGTTCCTCTTTGCTCTGTATTCTGGAATACTGCCTAGGATAAGGGGATCAAACCATCTATGACAGCCATTCCCAACCTGGTGCCCTCCAGATGTGTTGGCTGAGCATTGTGGGAATTACAGCCCATCACATCTGGAAGGCACCAGGTTGGGGAAGGCCGACCGATGAAAAACAACTGCAAATACTACATGGTGGCAACTAGATGGATGATAATCCAGTGTTTCTTACACTTCTTGAGCTTGTGCCCTGTTTCTTAGTTTTCTCTTCAGTACCCAACTCTGATAGCTATCTGGTCCAAAGATCAGCAAGTGGAGATTCTCATGTGCATCCTGCTGTTGCATGCTAAGATTTGTGGATTGGGGTGCTATTACAATACTGATATTTCATTTTTAAACCCACAAAATTGCTACCTCATGAACCTGGTGCTGCCCCCACCCCTCAAAGAAACAAAGTAAATTGCTTCTTTAAAAAAAACACAGCTGTAGATCATGCTGACATGTACTGATGACATGATACTAAATGAAGATTTCTGATAAAATTAAAAACAAGAACCTTCCACAAAAGCTCAAACTCTGGCTCTCTTTTCAAAAACCATAGCATTAATGACAAAGAGGCTTGTGGTACCTAAAGACTAACACATTTATTCTGGCATAAGCTGTTGTGAACTATAGCTCATTTCATCAGAGGCATGGCATATTATGGAGTGTTTCAGGTTTATATACTTTATGGTCTCAACAGAATATTGGTGAAAAGAACCGGTGGAAGATTTTCACTAAGTTCTTTGCCTTAGAATAGGATGTTCTCTCCAATATCAACCCATATGGCTGATCTGTAAAAATGAGTTTCACAATGTATTCCATACTTGTGTTCAGTTGCTCTGCAAGTTCAAGATCAAATTGGTTCATATTATTTATTCAATAGACATCTACACAGTTACCTGAAAGGTTAGTTTCTACCAGTATATTTTGGCTCATATCCTCCATGTTGCTTATGTTTAAAAAGACCCCAAAACTTAAGTCTTGCTTGTGGATATCTGATTGGCCCATTGTGTGAAACAGGATTCTGGACTAGATAAGCCTTTGGCCTGATCCAGCAGGGCTCTTCTTATGTTCTTAAGGTGGCCATGGGCCAGCCCCAGCCCCCACTCCACAATGCCATGTGCTGCCCTTCCCTCCATTACACCATTACATTTCAATCAAGTTGAAGAGTTCTGCTTGGTTCTCATTTCAAGAAAAGAAACAACAAATCTCTGCAGGTCTTCTGATGTCTACTGCTGATGGGATCTTTCAGGGCCACCGTTACTCACTATCTGGCATCCTTGGGCAGCTGCCAGGGCCCTAACAGGGCCCACTGCTGATACCTGCTCTGGCCCCCTTGATTCCCCCTCCCCCGGTTTGGCACTCTTGAGTAGTGCCATGCAGCTGGATCTAGTCACCCTATTAATGTCCCACAATCCTTCTGACCTAGTGTTGTTCTGGGGCATTGTGGAAAATCAAAAGGGTGGCTAGACACAGCTGCCCGTAGCACATGGAGCACTAACACCTCTGCCAGATAAGTCTGCCAGGACCCACCGAGAGAGGAGAGGGGGCCATTAAAGGACACTTTGCCCAGGGCCCTCTCAAAGCTGGAGCTGGTCCTGGGAGCTTTTAGGAAATACATTCATTCCTCAGCCCAACCCGTCAATCCAATACCATCCAAGAACATTTGCTTCATGCCATTAAGACTTTGACTGATAAGTAATACCCACGAGATGTAGGGCCCCCATCTGAAAAGGGTGTCCAATTGTTCCAGCTTTCAGACTGGAGCACTTAATTCCCTTGAGAATACAGTACCTGGTCATCTACAGGATCATTTTATGATCCAAATGAACTTAAGCATCAGCAAGTTCAAGTGATTTCATTCCAGCGCATGTTTAAGTCTTTTGCAATCTATGGGATTTTAAAAGGGAGCTTGGGCTAGATTGTGGGTCATGGTTGTATATTCTATTGCGTCTGTATTTCTCTTACACAGCACAAATGATATTGAAAAGAAAACAGCATAGTAAATATATTCATTTTGGTATGAAAAGGACTTTACAGACCTTATCTCATTTGTCCACCCACCAATCCTGCAAGGTGGGCTACTATATTCCTGTCTCGCAGACTTCAACTGAGGCTGAGAGATAGATTTGCCCAGGGGTTGAATCTAAGGGCTTGGAACGTATGTCTGCATCAGTTGCTTGTCCTGGTACATACCCTGGACCATATCAGAATATGCTGGTGCACTCCCAGCCTGGTCCTCCCAGGTGGTGATGGTCTTTCAGGCTCTACTTTGGGTTTTTCATTACATATGTTTCTCTCAATAAATGAGAAGAGTTCTTTATTTGTATTTAAGCTTTTCCTCAACATTCCTTATCATGTGAGCACAGACATGGTAACAAACATTGTCCTCTTCATTTTGTCATAGTGCTTGAAATGGCTGAGCTGCAAATATCTCTATTTGTATGTAGGCACCCCAGCTTGCCATGTTAAGTACTCGCCTAAACATTAGTAAATCTTGTGCATCACTAGCCCAGCCTGCTGTCTGGAGCATAACGCTTTCTCACGTTGCTTGGGCTGATCTTTGCATGTGTACTGCAAACAGGGCTACATTTACCATGAAGCAACATTATGCCTTTGCAGATGTTCTGACTTCTGAGCCTTCCTGTTGTATGCACAGAGAGGGGAAAACAGGAATGGGACTGTGCCCAGTAATCCCTGGCCCCACCTGAAACAGCCTATGTGTGTTCAAACTATACTTCCATAGGCTCTGTGCACATGATTGGGGAGCTTTAGGGGCCAGTGGGTGTAATCCTGCTCCCTCCTCTATCTGCGTTCAGTAGTGAAGCTCATAATACCTGCACAGTCTTAATGCTAACAACAACAACAACAATAACAACACTTAAGGATTTCTATGCCGCCCTTCAGAAAAACTTCTAGGGCACCATATAATAAAACAGTAAAAACAATAAATATATAAAACACTACAAGAATAAAAACCAAAGCAGCAATTCAAACAAAGCCATAAAATTAAGTAGGACTTAGCAGTCACTTCCAGTGTCAGATTCAGAGGGAGAGGGTCTGTTTTCCCGCCAGTTCCCACTTGGACTTCCCCTATGAGCCTGATCACTCTCAGGCTATAGGATTCATTTGTTTTTTAAGACTGTCTTCAGCTTTTGTTATTCCAGCAGTCCCACCAAAAGAACATTTTGCGGGAAATGGTGCCCTCTGCTGGTAGAGAACTAGCATTTGAAGGCCTGTGGATTCAATTATTGGCATCTCATCCCATAATAACACACTTACACCAACAGTGGTCCTATTGATTTCAGTGCAACGTAGGACAGCTTCACAAATTAGAAAGCTGTGTGCAATCAGGGACTGTTATTAGGGTGAAACAAGAGCAATAATTTTTCACTTGAAGGCTTCCAGGAAATTAGATAAGAACATACTGTAAGAAGAGCCCTGCTGGGTCAGACCAAAGGGCTGTCTAGTCCAGCATTCTGATCACAGTGGCCATCCGGATGCCCGTGAGAAGCCCACAAGTAGGACATGAGCACAGTAGTGTCTTCCTGCTCCAGTTCTCCAGAAACTGGTATGTTACTTTCTGCGTGCCCAAAGGAAATTGGTCTGGGCTCAGAAATGGCGGTCTTTTTAATGAACAGTCGTACTATGATCTAGGGGGACATGTGGCATTGTGAGGGTGGGGAGGACATTTCTTTGTGCATGGGGGGGGCAGTATTAGCAGTGAAAATCTTGCACTTTCTAAGCAACCACAGAGGGCTTCTTTATATCCTCCCCTCTCACATTTGCAACAGTTAAAAACAACCAGCCAGAGATGGAAATTTATCTGCCCAGAGAATGGTCTTTGTGAAGCGGTAAGTCAGCATGCCTCATAATGCTATCAGCAGTCCTTGGACTCTTGCCCAGTGCTGCAACTTACCAGCGGTTATGCGATGGGATGGTATCAGAATTCATCTCAACTTGCTTCCACTTGGATTTTGCAAATCCATATGTCCAGAATAGTTTCCCTGTAAGAACTTGGCAGAGTGGACGAATTTCAGAATTTTTCCAGAGGAAAACTGACCTGCTAAATGATTTTGAAAGGTCACACACACACACACACACACACTTTGTTTAATTTGCAAATTTGGGCAATGGTGAAATGATGCAAATTTACCATTGCACCATTAAATGGGGGGGGGGAATAAAACAAATGTTGTTTATTTAAGATTTCATGAAAAGCCAAGCCCATCAAATGAGGTCTTTCCCTCCTTCCCCAAAACTATTGCAACAGCCCAAATGTCAGAGAAGCAGATATTTGTACAATTTCGCCAGTTTTGTACAATTGCAGAACAGTTTCCCCCAGTTTTATTTTGCGTGCATGTGTGTGTGTGTGTGTGTGTGTGTGTGTGAGAGAGAGAGAGAGAGAGATTGAATTTTAATGCTTTTAGATAAATGGCACATGTACTGAATTCTGCCTGGAACTAAACCTGGGCAGAACTAACTGGGTGTCAGAATCCTGTAACAATTACCAAATGGAACTGCTCCCTTCTGCTCATCCCTAGTTTACACATATGCTTCAACATGCTTTCCTGGAAGTCAATAATATGCCAGCCTTCCTGAAAGCCTTGATTAAGTTACCAAATTATAGACTGAACAAAAATGTCCAGTCTGTACCAGTTATAAACAAAGGCTTCACTAACACACCTTTACATTATTTAAGGTAAATTTTACTCGTTGAGGTGGTGAAGTAAGCTTTCCTATATCTGTCTTTTTGAATGTATGACTTTCTGGGGAGTGGGGAAGATGGCATGTGATAAAATATGATTCTGGAAATTAGGGAATCTAGGACTGGATGGTTACATGTGCCTCTTGAATTCAATCCCAGATAACAGTTGCTGAATTGATCTCATTTTTGAGTTTAAGTATATAAAAGTTGTGCTGGATCAGATCACTGGCCTATCTGCTCCAGTATTCTGTTCCCCGAGTAGCCAATTAAATGCCTATGGAAAGCCTACAAGTGGACTATGAATACAATAGCTCACTCTTGCTCATATTTCCTAGCAACTGGTATACAGAGACATACTGCCTCTGATACTGCAGGTAACATACAGCCATCAGGACTGATAGCCATTGATAGCCTTAGTCTCCCTGAATTTGTCTAATCCCCTTTGAAAGTGGTCTGTGGCCATTACTATATCTTGTGGAAGTGAAATCCATACTTTAATTATGCACTACGTGAAGAAATACTTCCTTTTCTCTATTCTGAATGTCCCACTACACACCTTCTTTGATTGATACTGGATTCTACTATTATGATGGGGAAAACATTCTCCCTGTCTGTCAGAAATGAATCTGAGTATGTGGAGATAGCGGCTCAGACTCAGAATGGGAACAGCCAGAACCGGGGAGGCTTCCTCCCTGGTGAGCTCAGATATGGCAAGGCATTCTTCTCAAGACCTTGGCACACAGATGGCTCGACTTGAAGGGCCCCCCACTTTCCTCCTCCATGAGAATCCAGGTCTCGGGAGGAGGAGAGTGAGGGATGTGATTTGAGGGATTCTAGGGTCCATCGCAGAGCGAAGCAGGAAAAGTTAGAGGTGGAGCTCAGATGCTCCTCTAGGTTGGCTATGCGTGAAAGCCTATGTAGGAGGGAGCAACTGTAAGGGAGGCGCATCCCCCCTATGCTAGTCGGGCTGGGAAGTTCTTGTTCAAACTGCTGGCAACTTTTCTAACTTCCACTTCGGCTCCTCTGTTGGTATTTGTAATTGTGTGGAATAGCTGTTTCCTTTGTAGCCTGAGAGTTTTCTAGAATTTGCATTTGTAAGGAAGCTGGTCATTAACTAATAAAGTAGTGAGCCTGAAGCCTGGTATCTTGATTGAGAGGGGAGAAGACAAAGGAACGTGACACTATCCCACTTTTTCCACACTATGCATAATTTTATACACCTCTATCATGTCCCCTCATACTTACCTTTTTCCCAAGCTAAAAAGCCCCAAACATTGTAACCTTTCTTTATAGGGCAGTTGCTCCAGCTACCTGATCATTTTGGTTGCCCTTTTCTGCCCCTTTCCTAGCTCTACCGTATCCTTTTTGAAGCATAGTGGCAAGAAGAGTACACACATTCTTCCAAGTGTGGTCACACCATAGATTTGTATAAAGGCATTATGATACTGGCAGTTTTATTTGTGATCCCTTTTCTAATTATGTCCAGCAGTTATTTATGTCCAACATAGAATTTGCCTTTTTCACAGCAGCAGCAGCACACTGAGTCGATGGTTTCATCAAGCTTTCTACCACAACCCCAAGATCCTTTTCCAGGCCAGTCCTGCCAGCTCAAATCTCAGCAGTGTATATGTGAAGTTGGGATTTTTTGACCCAGCATGCATCACCTTACACTTGCTTAACATTGAACTGTATTTGCCATTTTAATGACCATTCCTCCAGTTTGGATATACCCTTTTGGAGCTCTCACCTGTCCCTTTTTGTTCTAACCATCTAAATCATTTGGTGTAATCAGCAAACTTGGCCCCTTCACTGCTCTCTCCTAACTCCAGATCATTTATGAACAAGTTGAAAAGCATTGGTCCCAATACAGATCCTTGGGAGACCCCACCATTTACATCCCTCCATTGCAAGAACTGTCCATTTATTCCTACTCTCTGCTTCCTGTTCTTTAACCAGTTACCAATCCACACAAGGACTTCTCCTTGTATTCCATGACTGCTAAGTCTGCTCAGGAGTCTTTGGTGAGGGGCTTTGTCAAAAGCCTTTTGAAAGTCCAGCTATACAATGTCTACCAGATCATTGCTATTCACATACGTGCTGACACATTCAAAGAACTCTAAAAGTTTGGTGAGACAGGACTTACCTTTCCAGAACCCATATCCTTTTCTATGCTTGATAATTTTATCTTTAATATTGCTTCCTTCCACCAATTCACATGGAAAAGATGCTAACTGGCTTGTCATTTCCTGGTTCCTACTTTGATCCATTTTCAAAAGTTGGCATAAGTTTCCAGTCATCTGATACAGGGGCCGATATTAGGGACATGTTACATATTTCTCCAGCCAGAAATAGTTCTTTTACCCTGGATGTGGAGAAAAATATTTGGTCTTGTGACATTCCTGCCTGGGTTCCACCTTTTCCCCAGCCTCCACCTCTGAAACTGAGAAGCAAACCCCTTAGGAAACACCTGCTTTCACATGGATCAGTTTCCACTGACCCCAAGTTTCAGCCCTTTTACTCTCCCTGGGTACCAGAGATTCTCAATATGCTCAACCGGTTTTCTCAACCCACTAGAGGAGAAGTAACAAGGAAACAGATTTAATAATGGTAGTGTAACTATTCAATCAACACCTGGGAGTCTGTATTTAAAAAAAAAACAACCAAAAGATTTATTTGTGACACAAAGAGTTATATGTTATTATTATTCGTTAATGCTTAGTCCTAACTTCGCTACCTACTCTACCCCTTCTAAAATCGTATCTGCCCCACCCCTGCCTACCAAGTTTCGACTGTATTTATTTTGGGAGGTTTTCATTCCTCTTCCCAACTAGAAAGCTTCCAAAGAAGCTATAGAATTAAGATCTAAGAGAGTTTGGATGCAGGGTAATAAAGGGAATGGTGTGGATAAAAGTACGCTCTGGGTGACAGTGGAGGACAGGAAGGCCTCGCATGCTATGGTCCATGGGGTTACGAAGAGTTGGACACAACTTAACGACTGAACAACAAAAGTGGATAAAAGTGCACACTTTGACTGGGTAATAATGGTCCTTCCTTTGTGGTGTGATATTTGGCTTTGCATTGAATGGGGAGAGCCTTAAGGCTGGTGAACATTACTGGAAAGGATTATGTATAAGTGTGATTGTGTGTAAACAATTTGCTTTCTTTGACCATTGGTATTTGCAGAAATAGGCTGCTAACAGAGAGAACCACATTCCCGTCACTAGTCTTATCATATGATCACACTCAACAAATAATACCTGTCTTGAAAACATACTGTTTTTTATACAGCAGTTACTCAACAAGCCACATACATGTTCACGCAGGTAGGCAAAGTGGGGCTTGATAATCTATTACAGGGTTGGGGAAAGAGAAGTGAAGTCTAAAGATTTCCCTTAAGGGAAAAAAAAGAAACCTTTAAGGGTAGCTCTGCCTATTTTTACTGCTTTCATGTGACTATATTGATCTGGAGAGCCCCACATTTGGGGTTATCTAGAATTAGAATTCTTGAGATACCAGGTACAGCTCTTGGAGATCTAGAAGAATATACTGTATGCAGGTATCAGGAAAGTCCCACCTCTGCCATCCTAGAAACATTCATTCATTCATTCATTCATTCATTCATTCATTCATTCAACGTTTATACCCCTCCTGTCTTCCTCTTGCAAGGAACCCAAGGTGGCTTTCATCATCTTCCTGTCCATTTTATCCCCTCAACAACCCTGTAAGGTAGGCTGGGTTGAGAATCTGTGACTGATCCAAAGTCACCCAGTGAGTTTCATGGCAGAGTGGGGACTGGAACCAGGATCTCCCCAGTCCCAGCCCAACACTCTAACCATTACACCACATTCTGGCATTATAAATAGCCATGTCAGTACATCATTTAGAAATCTATTATCCATGCCTTGATTATGGATGAGGGGGCTGACCTGGCATGTATTACTGAGACCTTTTATTTTATTTAAAACATTTTAAGACAGCTTTTCATCGAATCAGATTCCTGGGCAGTGTTCAATAAAACAGTAACATCTATATCATGACATATCATAACAGGAGGAAGCAAATAAGATGCCATGGATGAAATGAGAGAGGGGTTTCTCTCAGCTGTGTCCACCAGAGCAATACCAACATAGGCGTGAAGGCCAGGGAGGCACTCAGGGGACTACAGTTACTCCTGCCCTGGTATCTTCCAAGTTACTACCAAATCCTGTTTGGCCTGTGGGCACATCTGAAGCTTTTAAAATAATGTTATGGGCACATCAACAAAATGTTTGTTCTAGAGACATAGCTAGTTACAAAAATGTTGGAAGCATCTTCCACCTGTGGTCTCTGTGTGTGTTTCTCTGGGTGAGTGGGTTTTCTTGAGAGGGTTTTAACCTTAAAGGTGTCCCAGGCAGTATTGGTCAGGTTAAATTTTTAACCTTAAAAATACAGAGAAAACACACAAATACACAAAGAAAAGACAAAGAAAAAGAGAGACACAGAACACACTCAGAGAGAAAACCTCCAAAAGCTTATCATGTAGACAGGTTGCACAATGCTGGTCAGAAGTATCTCTTTTAGCTGTCAATCTCATATGGATGCTTATTTAGATATATGGGTGGCTCTTAAAACTTTTATGCTCACCTTACATCTATTTCCTCCCTTCAGTGGGGGTATTGTGGAGACATCAACCAGCCATTTAGAATTGTTGGCCAGGAGCCATAACAATGCCTTTGCCATCAGTGCTGCTCCAGGAAACCAGAAGAGCCGAAACGCTGGCAGCTTGCAAGTACAGTAAAAAGCACAAGCAGAAAGCCAACACCACAGAGTTACATGGCCTGTCCTTGTATCTTAGTGCTAGGACACAGTGTTCTTGCCCTTCATTTTCTGCAGTGGGGAAAAAATGGTTCCAAGAGTACCTTCCCCGCCCCACAATTCATTATAAAGCCATGCAAAAAATAATATCAGTTCTTGTTTCTAGTAGAAAAACAAGATGGCTGACAGTGTTGTTGTCTTCCTGTTTTGACATTTTGATGGGTGCAGCCCCCTCCATCTTTGAGTTCAAAGAAAAACAAAAAGATTTCTAATATAAAGTGTCTTCTCGTTTATCCCTTCTAACCTGCAATTTAAGGGGATTCTATAAACACCAGATGGAAGCAGTGATTATAGAGAGACTTCCTGTTATAAATATACTTTGTCACCACAAGACAAACCAAAGAAATGCCGCTCACAGGAAGTTATTTCTCCAACACAATGACATTATAAATCCTGAAGGGTATTTCTAAAAAGTTTTTTCAAAACATTTACCGATAATATGAAGTCGTCATCCCCCATTTATTTTTAAAGCCCTGGTTCATGGGAAATTATCCTCATAAATTATGCCCGATTTTAAGAGGAGAGTGTGCAACATGAGAGTCGTAGTAGCAGTAGTAGTAACATCTAGCAGTTCAGTCTTCTGTGAGCTCCCCAGGTATGCTGTTTCAGCAGGCCTTACAATAACTCCGTAAGGTCGCAAAGGGCGGGATACTCCTGATCTCGGAAGCTAAGCAGGGTCAGCCCTGGTTAATACTTGGATGGGAGACCACCTGGGAATCAGGCTTCCTGCACTGAGCAGGGGGTTGGACTCGATGGTTTTGTAGGCCCCTTCCAACCCTATGATTCTGTGATTCTTTCTATGATTGCTGACATCACCATATGGGGGTGAGGATGAGAGGCAGCGGCTTGCCCAAAGCTGCAATGGGCAGAACCACACGTTAAAAGAAACACAGGACTGCTGCCCAACGTAGTAGCTCCCTGCTTTCACATCTCCCAGCTTTCTCAGTAAATTCAGCACAGCTTGCTTTGTGTCCCAGTACCATCAGAATTATCCCTTCTGAATCTCATGGCAGACATCGCCATGGAACAGGGAACAGCTTAGTACTAATGTCGTGAAGTTGTTGTACTATATGCTAGTTGTACTATATACTGGAGAAAGAAAAGGAAGAATTCAGTCTTGGGCTACTGTCTTTGGTTGCAGTTCCTTGTTTCTCATACAGCGTAGAACCATCCCTAATTTTATATTGTATTGAGTCCTAGGGTGGCCAGATGTCCGCTTTCATACCATAGTGTCCAGTGTTTCAAGTGCTGTCCAGACCAGTGTCTATTTTCTTGTATGACTGGAAACAAGGAAAGGGATTTCTGGTTCTTACTATGATGAGATATGGTGGTCTGTGGCTAGTCCATCTTTTCTTCTTCTTTTCTTCTTACTTGATTCGTCCAAAGGCCAGTAGCTTGCAACCCCAAAGCTGCCTGGCTTGCTGCTTTACTGCTGCTAATGGTGGTAAAGCAGTGAGCCTGAGGCTCTGTGCGAGTGAACGTATACGTCAGTGGGAGAGTGTACCTTTCTACAGGAGGCATTTATTGTGTGCTCATGTTTCCTCATCATAGTTTGTGGGTGCTTTTCATGACATCGTCATCCTCCAGGGCCTCTCCCATGCTTTGCAACTATTATGGGGGGGGGGGGCGTATTCTAAGGAGGAAAGTCCAGTATTTCTGTGAATGGTGGCATGAAGCCCTTGTGTATTTGTGCAATTCTGCTACACCACAGCACCACCTAGTGGTTGTGTAATGGAATATCTATAAGGACAGAGAAAGGAAAACCCCGGAAAACAAACCACTTGTAAAGGAGCCAATCTTAATCCCACAAAGAATCCAGAAGCAGAAGCTTCTGTGGCAGGTTAAAAGCCTCATGTAGAAAAGTCCTGTATGTGTGGCTCCCGTTCCCCCATCTGACACCCAGTACGGCCATTGGGGCCAAAAAATGTTGTGCACCCCTGGTTTAATCCAGAACACCTTACATAAAAACATGAATAAGAATACATAAAATCAAACAACAACCAATAGCACAAATACAATGAAAATGAGAAGTTACACAGTCAGCAGAAAAGTCATAAAACAAAGGTGCAGAAACAAAAGAAATCTACAGAGAAGCAACCCCCCACCCAACAAATCAGTCAAGCTGAAAGCTTAAAAGACTACATTTTAACTTGGTGTCTGAAGGACCCCAGTGTTGGGCTTGATGAAAGGTAGGGCCCACACTGAAAAGGCCTTGCTCCTATAGACACTCAACGAACTTCAGTTGGCAGAGGCACACAGAGCAGGGGCTCTGAGGTTGAAAGGAGCGCACAAGAGAGTATCTACAAGGAAAGGAGGTCCCAAGCCACTTAGGGTTTTAAAGATAAGAACTGGCACCTGTCATTCAGGCCAGAAATGAATAAGGAAGCAGTACAAATCACAAGATGTGAGGCATATGCTCTGATTTGCTGCTGCATAATGTGTGAAATGACAGTTCCTGTAGAATTCCTTGTATTCTTGAGTTAAAGAGTCTCAGTATTTGCTTTTGTAAAGGAACCAGGAGGGCCAATCTTGTGCTAGTAGAAACATTGTTTGCAATCCCATTGATTCCTTGCTGGTGGATCTTTTAACCTGAGGCCTGGACTCGATAGCCAAAATGCAGAACAGAGTCCTTAACACTTTTAAACCTAGTCAATGTAATTTATAAACTGCAGATGTTAAGCAAGAACATGCAAATAAAATTAAAGAGCACAAACACCTATTCATATGACTTTCTGATTTGTTTCATATTAAAGAAATACTCTTGGTTAAATGATTAACAAGAGTTTTCAAAAGCGTGTTCATTTTGTTTCCAGTCATGGGTTCTGAACAACCTTGAGAAAAGAAATGTTAAGTGCCTGGAGAGGAGAGGCGTGCTAGGGCCAATCAAACATGATCCATCATCTTACACTGAATGTAATGCAAGTTGTCTTTTCAGTGGATTTGGATCCACTTCAGCTGGACCTTGGAAGTTTCAGCTCATGTCTGGCAATCCAGATTAGGGCTCACCACATAGGTTAAGCCTAGTTATGGTAACAATCTGAAACATTCTGAAAATTCTTTACGAACTTTTCTACATGAGCCTGCTAATCCACTGTATGTACTTTTGGTTTCCTTGCAGAATTGAGATCTGAGCACTACACAAGGAACATTTCCTTTCCTGCAAATTCTAGGTGGCACTGTGGTATAGCAGAATGGTGCAAATACAGAAGATGAAATCTGCTTTCTTTTGCGTTCACAATTAAATGCCCCATTTGCCCTGCTCTAAACAAAACTCACCAGAAGTGCTGGGTAGACAGAGCCAGTGTGGTGTAGTGGTGAGAGTGTTGGACTGGGAGCTGGGAGATCTGGGTTCTAATCCCCACTAGGGCATGGAAGCTCACTGGGTGATTTTGGGCCAGTCACAGACTCTCAGCCCAACCTACCTCAAAGGGTTGTTGCTGTGAGGATAAAATGGAGAGGAAGAGGATTCGGTAAGCCACCTTGGGTTCCATGCAAGAGGAAAAAAAGGCAGGAGATAAATGCAATAAATACATAAATAGACACAGGCATGGAACTGGAGGGTCACATCATCTAAAGAACCTGTAAACAACCATGAGCAGGGAATGACAAGCGCACAAAAAATGCCTTGTGTAGAAGAGCCCTCTGTAACAGGATGCTGCTGTTTTAACTGAGTAGAGGATGCAAATACTTGGACGAAGCGGCAATAATATATCAACATCACCTGGAATACAGCCCAATTTATGCAAGCTTATGCAGAAGTGAGTCCTACCAAGTTCAATGGGATTTATTCCTAAATAAGTGTGTATAGGACTGCAGCCTTAAATTGCCCTTCATGTTTAGGGGTGTGGGTTTTAACTGGTAACCTGCATATGAAAACTGTCAGGCTTAATAACATGGGGCTAAATCTCAATGAATACATTTGGTATTTAGGAAAGACTAGTGATTTATTATACAGTGATTTGTTACACAAATCTCCACGCCTGCCCTAGATTTCAAACCCCACCCCACCAAACTTGAATATTGGCCAATGCCTTAGGCATATTGCCATGACTGAATGCATTCCAGCCGTCTTCCAGAAACTAACAGTAATTCAGGCTACGCGGTTTTCTGTCTCCTTATCCTTCTGACAAAAAACATTTGAGGTTTTGCTTATAGATTCTTGCTCACATAGCCTAAGAAAAAAAGATTCTTATAGAACAGAATCCACGTTTGTCTTTAGATGACTTACACCTACACCACATCAGCAGCTACTCTTAGGGTGAAACTACATGTTACATTAATTATACAGCATGCAGCCGACCCCGGGGGGGGGGTACTCCAAAGTTCTCCGGGACCCACTGGATTGAGTGGGTTGAGACCACTGCATGCAGGGAATGGAGATTTAATCCTTCCTTCCCCAGGCACTTGTCCCCTCCTCTGTGGCAAAGAAGGTGTGGGGGGGGGGCAGATGGGCAGAGGAAACCTTGTACCTCAAGCAAAGCTCAGCTGCCAAAGGGAGCCATCTTATGCTCCTTTCTGTCTAAGTATTCAGTGGCCAGCCCAGGTGGATGGAGTCAGTTCAAGGCCTGAGGGAATTTCACTGAGGCTGGATCTACACTTACCGCCTTTTTTCGCTTCCAATGATATTTCACCACCCACCTTTAACACTACGCAGTACCCACCTCGAATTGGAAATGGAATTTCCCACTTCCGTTCCCCCGCTTTCAATACCCCAATATCCTGGTATTTCCCCTTAATGTGCTCTGATTTTCCGCCTTCGCTACCATATCCGGTCGTAGTTCTCTCCCACACCTGTCCATACATATCTTCGAAGATTATGCCTGAATTAGAAAAAAAACATCGTGGAGAAGCCCCGATTCTGCAAGGATAACGCCTTAATTAAAAAAAAACAAACATCCAGAGCAGGGGATAGGAGGGGGTAAAACTTAGTCTCATTTGAAGGGATAGAACAACCCCCTGCTTAGTGCAGGAAGCCTGATTCCCAGGCGGTCGGATATCCAACTACTGACCGGGGCGACCCTGCTTAGCATCTGAGATCAGACAAGCGCATGCAGGAAAACAGCACAGCGCTCGAGTGTGAACCAAGCTCGCGCATTCGATGAAGCACTGCAACGGGGAAAATGGGTGAGTGTGAATAATCACATTTTAATGCGAGAGTGTTTAACCCGATGGGACACCGAATTCATTGCGATGGCAGGTGCAATGTAGATTGGCCCTGTGAAGCTGCCACCTGTAGTTCAGTCACTCACCAACTGTGGCAGTCATCTACAGATGCCCATCATTCCTGACAACATGGTGCTGCCCAGTTACAGCTATGCTAAAATCCTGGATTTCTCTGTTCTTTCTTATGGGCAGCTCTTTTCACTTCCAGCCCTGGGGGTGGGGGGAGGGAGAGAATAGCACCAAAATGAATCAGGGAGTTCTTGCTCTAGGCAATTGAGTTATGACTCTAACATTTTCCTATCTCTATGTTGGGTGTTCTGGTCAACATCTGGAGAATGTCAGGTTGGCAAAGTCTTGGTTAGAATATGAATTAGGACTAGGGAGGCCAGAGTTCAAATCTCTGCACAGCCACAAAACTAACTGGGTGACCTAGGGCCAGTCTCTCACTCACTCGCTCTGCCTAGCCTCCCTCCAAGGGTTGTTGTGAGGATAAAATGGTGGGGGGAAGCCATGTACATGCCCTGAGCTCTCTGGAAGAAGAGTGGGCTAAAAATGCAATAAATAATGCAAGTATGACTATATAAAGCTGCCAAACAAAATAAGAGCATCTCCTTTGAAATTTTTGCAAAAAGCCACTGGGAAGTGAGGCAGGAAAGGACCACAGTGCTGGGTTGTTTTAAAAAAATGTTTCGTCATTTTCCTGATTGAAATTCCCCTGGAGCTGCTGTTTGCCCCACTAGAGGAAACTTATGTGCACCTATAGTTTTCCCTAATGATGGAAATACCAAGTGAGTGTGTGTCTGTGTCTGTGTCCATGTCTGTGAGTGTGTCTGTGTGTGTGTGTGTGTGTGTGTGTGTGTGAGAGAGAGAGAGAGGGTTACCCCCCCCATCTTCCACTCTACTGTTACCTTGGTCCTGATCCAAATTCCCTTTTCACAGCCACTACTTTTTGCAACAATGTGTACAATTTAAAGAGATAGGAAATCCTGTCACATGCCAGTTGTCTCTTCTAGTTTGCCCAGTGACCCACCTATTCCAGCATTGCCTACTCCAGCTTTCCCCAACCTTGTGCCCTCTAGATGTTTTGGACTGCAGCTCCTGTCATCCCTGACCATTGGCCATACTGCCTGGGGCTGATGGGAGTTGTAGTCCTAAACATCTGGAGGGCACAAGGTTGAAGTCCAAATCAGCAGCCACCAGCAGCCACGGATGTAGACAAAACAGATTCGAGTGGTGGGTTAAGAACAGATCTTTACTGGAGATATAACAAACTTACATCCCAAGGTAACTCAGCTGAGGTCAGCCCCATGGTCAGCATCCCTTGAAGGAGGAAGAAGGAAGAAGAATAGGAAAGTAGAGGGAGGAGACAAGGAAAAGGCAGAAGGACCTCCCAGAGATCCCCTCCCACCTCACTCAGGTATGTATTGACCCTTCAAGGTCAGGTTAAGTGACTCATGGTCCTAGTCCCTCTTAGTCCCTAGTCCCTAGTACCGTGTTCAGGCAAGGCTGTTCCAAATGGCTGCTCCAAATGCCAGGGCCTCTTCACAATCTCAGGATCTTTCCTGACAACGCTGCCTTCAAAGTGCATTTGTCCCTACCGTCTCAAAAGACCAGTAGCTTTCTCCAGCAGTAAGCTATAGTGACTGCACGGCCAATGCAGTGGGAAATAAAAGATTTCTGAGATGAAATGTCTTCCCCAGCCCTTATCCTTTCACCTGGAGATGCCTGGAATGTAATCTAAGCTATCAGCAACACAGTAGTGGGAGCTGCAACAAAATGTTGTAGTGTGGAGTGCTCCTGTTTGATGTTCCAGCCAGCCACACCTTCTTTCGGATACTCCATCTCATCTCCACCTAGTTTCCCCCCCCACCCCAACAGTCAGTCATCATTCTGTGCCCATGAACCACCCTCAGTGACCCCACAGGGCTATTTTGGGTACTCCCTCCCATGGTTTTTTCCCCCCTAAAAATGATTTTGTCTGTCTAAAAATGTTCCAAAGTCTTTAGCAATAGCACTCATGGAGGAGAATTTTGAACACAACCCACTTTATAATTAAAAGGGGCCCTAAGCCAGACATTATGTTTTGAAGGAATGTGTCAGGTCAGCTGCATGGATGTCATGACGCCACTGAACCATTCAGCCTCATCAAATGCTCGTTTTTCTCTGTCTGCAGTTATATTCGATATCAATCGATGCTAACCCCCATGCTAGCCTGTTGTTGGCTTCCCTGGCTGGATAGTCCTTTTTAAAATAAATAAATAAATAAATAATTCTGGTTTTGGCTTCACTGAAAAATAAAAATATGTATTTATTTTGCAATATTTATGAATCACTTAAAGTAAAGAACTTTCTATGCGATGTACAAAGGACAAGATTACCTTTCTTGGATTGTCTGTTGGAAATGTCTGGGAATGTCTGTTGGTATGTTTTTAGTAGGCGCTGGAAACCTAGAAGGGTTGGCACTTGCCTAATTTGTTGTGGTAGGGAGTTCCAGAGAATGGGCGCTATGACATTAACGGACTTGTTCCGAGCCATGATGGACTGGACCTCTGAACTTCTGGGTACCACCAGGAGGGTATCTCCAGATGAGCGCAGCAACCAAGCAGGCCAGTAGGGGATTAGGGGATCTCTTAAGCATCCTGAGGTACAGCATATTGCAGAAGGCGAGCACTGCTTAGGAATACAACTAATAAGGGAATATCCTTCTGGAAGTCAGTGTTCTCTCATCAGGAGTTCTCTTATCTTTGTTCAGGAAGCTACAAATAGCTAAAGTGAATTATGGAATTCACTTATGGACTGCACAATAGAAACAAATGTGGTTTAAACTGTACTGTTTGGTTGTGTGTTTGTGTAAGTCACCTTGAGGACTGGTCTCATTGAAAGGCAGCCTATTTAATACATGAGTGAGATAAGTTAATCTGAGTCATCTGAGGTATAGCAAGCAATCCACCCACCCCAGAGAGCCAGAGTACTCAAGAATATAGTAGAGACACCAAAGAGAGGAAAGTTTAAGAAAAGAGAAACTTGGGCAGGAACAGATTGTGAGAAGCCAAAAGAGGTGTTTTTTAAAAAAACAACCTCTTAGTGGAGGGATCACATTTTTCCAGTTGATAAAAAGCGGAGAATATCTGCACGTAAATATACAGCCCATTGTATCCATCAGTATGATCAGGGTTTATAAAAGCTGATTTGCATATTACACAATAGGCAAACTGAACTTCTGCTGTAGCACACCAGCTTTTGTCGGTATGAGTAGAACTCTGTGAGCTCTAGAAAAGTAGCTGAGAACAGAAAAGGTTTCAGACAGAAATGGCAAGTTATTAATTTGTGCTCCCTACTTCCTTAAGTGGTAGGAACTTTGGGCTGGAGCAAAACAGACTTTTACAGTATTATTTTTCTTGTAATGAGAAGATATTGGAGACTTGTATTTTTAGTGCAGGTGTTTGTTTTGATAATATCTGGTAATTTCCCTCCAGTCAAATATATCTTGACTGGAGGAAAGAGGGGAAGTAAGCAAATGCCTAGACCAGCCTTCCCCAGCCTGGTCCTAGAGGTTGGCAAGGCTGCCCAGACAAACAGCACTAGTCTTTAAAGCCACATCAGCTTCAAGCAAACAGCACATCCTTAGAGCCTTCCTAAGGCTCTTTCTTGCCAGTAAGCTGGAAAACTCCCAGACATCTATCTCCTTTGCCAGCTGCATTCTAAGTACCAAACTGGTTCTCTCTAGAATCCAGACTCACCTAGGCATGTGGTACGTGTCCAGCAACTAGAAGCCACCAGCCACAAAAAGCCATTAAGCAAGCATAGTGCCCATTAAAGTCACTGTCTTTGACTATTAGCTTAGCTAAACAAAAATTCAGAGACAGTCCTCTCTTCATTTGGTACAACACAATAGCGGCGTTCCTATTGCACTGTAATTACAGTATGATGTTTAGCGATTGTATGGTTCAAAATTAAGAACAGTTTTCAGCATCCTTCAAGGACAGCAAGCCTTACCATCCTGTTAGGGCAGATGGAGAGCCAATAGACCAGATCAACATTCCAAGAGTACACCTGCTCAATATCCTCCAGCATTTCACAAATGAAAATAGTGGCTCCCTTGTAACATTCCTACTCGCATACCAAAGATCTTTGCCCAAGAACCTCCCACCCCCGTATGAAATGCAAAAGGATCTATTATATTGCATTCTGTATTCATTTTACCCTGGAATAGCTTCTCCTCTGCTAATTGAAAAGCAACTAAAATGACTATTCCTTGATTAAAGATAGATTCAAAATGCAAATTTGTCTGGTAATATACTATTGCTGTTCAAAACAAAACCTCAGCAAGTGCAATGTGGGAAACAGCAAGCTGTGCATTACACAGAGCCTTCCTATGCATGCATTAATATCCATGCATTGAGAGACAAGCCACACTCACCCTCCACTAAGATATTTCAATTCTGGACATTCAGGGGAGGGAGTTAAACCCTGAAGATTGAAATGCTAGCAACTCATACTAAAGCAACAACATTTGAATAAGGCATCTCCCAAAAGACAAACATACGGACGAAATGGGGATGCAGCTTTACCAGGGACAATTAACAACAAGTAGGAATTGTCTCCAGTAAACAGGGACAGTTGGAATATATGTTCCTTGAGGGTGACCTTTGCTCAGGCCAGAGACAAGAGTTCAAGAATCTGTCCAGGCCTGAATACACATAGCAGTTATACCGTTATCATACCGTTATCCTAACTATTGGTACACATGACACCAATGGGCAACAATAGTTATGATAACGGTATAACTGCTATGTGTAGATTCAGCCCAGGTAGGTGGGAAGGCCTCAGGAAAAAAGGATGGAAACATGACCTGGCATGAATAGTGGCCCCCTAGCTACCAAACTACTAAGTAGAATTGCTCCCCGTTCATAATTTGTTTGTTTTTTAGGAGAATTTTAGGAGGGATCCAGATGATGCCATCTTCTACTTGTAAGCCTCCCATGTTTTCCCACTCCGCCTTCCATCTTTTACTGCAGAAAATTTATTAAGGAGCAAAAGAAGGAATAGCTGCATGACGCCTTCTGATTGGTAGGTCTAGTAACCCTCCTTCCATTTGGAAGCACAGGAGTGGTAGACTAAAGATCAACCCTGAGTGTGCCTTCAGGAAGGAAGGGAAGAAGGTAGCAGGAAGGAACAGTGACCAAGTTAAAGTAAGGTCAAACTTATTTTTTAGGCATTACCAATTAGCCCAGGGGTGTGTCATTTTGTGGGGTCAAGGGTCCAGTTTTGTCCCACTGAACCTGCCATGGGCCAAACTCCTGCTGCTGCCCTGCCACCAAATTCAGCAGCAGCATACAAACAAACCAACCCAGGGGTTTGCCACCAAAATACAGAATGGTAACTAGGTCAAATTTAGTTTGTTCTCAAGATGAATCTTGTGGACTTATCCACACGCCATTGCAAAGGGGTCCTGGTTTAAAGCAATGGCACTTGTGATAAGTCGTCTGAACTAGTGGGGGACAATAGACAAAAAGGAACTTGTTTTCTTCCTCTGCAAGTTTCTTCTTTAACTACTTTTTGATGTAGATTGCATCTCTCAGGCTTTTCTTCCTCCTATTTCATCCATAGTAAGTGTTCCTTTGTCTGAACAGTGCAACTATAATGTCTGCACTCAGCCTTTACTTCAGGAACTATTTGTTTTCCCAGGAGCTATGTACTCCCAATACAATGCTGTTTGCTTTTGAAGGAGCAGTGTGTGTGTGTGTTTCTATAGGACTTGCCTTCTACCAGTTGCACATTGAAACTACACAGCTATAACTTACCAAACAAATGTAACCCTAACAAAATTTACCTTGAGAACAAGCTAAATTTGACCTATTTATCACTTTGTAACAGTAAATCACGGATTTTTTTGCCACCTCTGATTTTGGCAGCATGGCTATGTGGTGGCAGGGATTAATGCTGCTCATGGGGTGCAAGTTGCCCTCCCGATTTAACCCCTAACTTCCCAGCTCTCTCTAACATGTGTAGCTCCAAGTGAGTGACTTCTAAAGACTCTTTCTGTACTTGAGAGTCATTAAGCCATTTGTTTTTTTGCAAGCATCAGCTCTCATGTGATAGAACAAAGAGACATGCAGAATCTAACTTTGCTGCCCTCGCAGCATATTTGCTGCTCTGGCAGCTATACATTGCCCCATAGGAAATGTATAAGGTTGATTAGAAGCGTTTTCATGTTTGCCCCATTAAAATTAAACTAGAATGAATGAGAGAACAAAAAGACTGGCAACTCCACCCTTTGCAGGGGGGAATTCATAATTGCACTTTGTTAGCCACAGCTTACTCTTTCTAGATCACTCATTCTGTTTATGTTTTCATGAAAACACATCCTATATATTCATCCTATATATGTATTCATATATATATATACTCACACGTGCGCGCACACATGCACTATATATATATATATATATATATATATATTCATCCTATATATATCCTATATATTCATCCTACGTATCAGAACACATCCTATATATTCATATTAAGGACCTTTTGTTCTGATGAGAAGACTAGGGTCAATTTAAAGAGCCAGATAATTGCAGGAGAATAAAACAGGGGGGGGGGGGCTGGTATTGAAAAATGGCTTTCATTTTGTTTTCATTTCATCCAGCTGTCTGGAATTTCCCAGGAGCCCACCCCCTTCCCTTGGCCCCACCCTCTTTCTCCCAACAACGGATAGTTTGGTGGTTTCCTGGCTTTTGTTTGCCCCCCCTTCTAAAAGTTGAAATACATCTCCTAAGGCATAATGGCTGCCTTTCCGCATTTATAGTGGGCTCCCAGACAGAGACCATATGACTGGTGAGAGGGGAAGCTTTTAATTTTCAAGGTTCATAGAGCTAAGATATGATGTTCTTGAGAGCAGGGAAAGAGCACTTTCCACTTCTACTATTGCTGTTCCTCCCCTCCTTTCTTCTGTCACTGGCCTTTAAAACCAAAGCACACTTACTTGGGGTTCAACCCCACTGAATTATTTGTACCCCACCTTTCTACCAAAATACGGCACTCAGGGAGGCTTACAGATCCAATTAAAATGGATTAAAACGATACATTAAAATGCAATAAAAACAACACAGAAAAAACAGCACCCAACACACCAGACCTCCTTACACGTTAAAGGCCTTCTTAAATAAAGCAGTATTTTCCTGCTGGCGGAAGAACATCAAAGAGGGAGCAAACCTAGCCTCCCTTGGGAGGGAGATCTACAGCTTGGGAGCAGCCACCAAAAAGGCCCTCCCTTGGTCGCCACCAAACACACCTTTGAAGACGGTCATTCATTCATTTATTTATTGCATTTATATCCCACCTTTTTTCCTCTTGCAAGGAACCCAAGGCGGCTTACGTTATCCTCCTCTCCGTTTTATTCTCACAACAACAACCCTGTGAGGTAGGTTGGGCTGAGAGTCTGTGACTGGCCCAAAGTCACCCAGTGAGCTTCCATGGCCAAGTGGGGACTAGAACCCGGCTCTCCTGGCTCCCAGTCCGTCACTCTCACCACTACACTGGCTCTTGAAAGAAGATCTTAGGAACTGGCAGCCTCGTATGGGAGAAGGCGGTCTTTCAGGAAGGCTTCAAGGGAGCTTGACTGAGGATTGGGAAAAGTCATGCTTTCCTTGCTCTATGTGGTGCCTCTCTGCCATTCCACAGCAGCTGAGCTTTGTGGTGGAGGAGTATTATCTAACCAGTGTGATGCATTCATTCTGGTTATGTACAGAGAGCAGCTGCAGTCTGTTTATGTTTTTTGGAACGTAAGAATCACAGCCAACAGGGTTATGCAAACTGCATGTTCTTGCATCCAGAGCTCACTTGGATCTTGTCACAACTTCCAGGTGTAGTCTGTCCTGCATATGTAAACATTTGTCATCTGCATTATCCAGGGAGCTTTCAAAGAACCGCATAATGACACAGCAGCACATGGAATGTTTATTCTTCATGCCATGCCGCACACCTCATATTTGGTAGGTATTTTAATGTCGCCTTTGTGGAAATGGAATCTTGAAGGCAGTCTTTTCTATTGCATAGGGAAAATGCTGTTTAGCCAAAACACAAGCATAATGAACAACAGCCCCTATGGAACAGCCTCACCACAGGAGTATTGTTTATATATCCTATATACTAATAGTGAACTCATTTTCCAAAATGGCACCATTCATGCAAGAGGGAGATATCATGGGAGGAGTTCCATAGCCTGAGGAAACTACCAAGAAAGCCCTGCAACAAATGTTACAAGAGTGGAGTTCAGGGTTCCAGACACTCCATTCCATTCCCTCTCTATGGTTTTCCTAATTCCCCCTCCCCCACAGTCAGTCAGATCCCATGCCCACTGAGCATGCTCAGGTCTCATTGGGCTATCTGGAGTTTCTCACAATCACCACCTTAGGTTACTTTTTCCTGAAGATTTGTTTGTGCTTCTGTAAACCTCTGGATTCCCACAGGCCTGCTGATCAATCGCTAGCATACTAAATGGATGTTGTAATCTCATTTCATTTAAACATGACAAGACACATGCGGGCAAGGACTTTGCTTGTGGCTCACCTCATGTATACATTGCTATTATGGATGTGTTCCACCAATGTAGCCTCTACCAAACTCATTGGCAGAATGAATGTTGCTCTCAGGAGGGGTTTAAAATAACAAGAGCCAGATCTGCTTGGAAGTCCTCCTTTACCAGGCCCTTTGCAATGAATGGGAGCTGTCCTAGGACATGGGTCTTGATCCTTTCAATGGGGCTTATGCAGGAAAACATGCCATTAGGTTCTACCCAAAGCCGCCATGGAATAAATGCACAGATTTCTCTGCAAAAGTGCTTGCATCAGTTAATCCAGAACTGCTGATACTATTAAAAACATCTCAAATAATTCTTCAATCTTTCCACTATTTCTGGCTATATGCCTGTGGCATAATTTGTATTATGTACCAAATGCACAAACGGGTGCTCACAACTAGTGTAAAGAAGTATAGGCCCCGTGGTTCTTCTTTCCTGATATGAACTGGCCCCATGTTAATACCACAGATCAGAAATGTTTTGCGCCTAAGTTAATATCACCATCTGATGAGATTTATGGATGGTGATGGCAGATGGCATCCCCTGTGAATTTTACCACTTCCAATGAAACTGCAACCAGGAATAAATCTTCTTGTCTCATTTGGGATATGTCATGTCTTGCTACTGAGAGATCATGGGATCTGCAGTGTGAGGGACTAATAGTAATGGAACAGGACATACCAAGAACATTGCATTTAAAATGACATAAAGGCACATTCTGATCTGCCAGAAAAATGTTTCAGATTGTCCATGTACCTGTAATAAAACCAACTGGAATCCAGATTGCACAGGCTAGTATTTTTCCTCTCCTCAGTTCCCATGTTCCCACTCATCAACTCTCATGGCATAGCTCCCGGGCTCAGCATGAGCTGGTATATCCCTTTGTCCTCAAGCAACAAAAGGAAGCATTAACTAAAGGGTAAATTAAAGCAGAGGTAGCTAGGCTGTCATCCACAAGAGCTCATGAGACAATAAATGTGTTAGTCTTTAAAGTGCTACAAGATTACATTGTTAGTTGTTATTTCAAATAAAAATATAATATTAAGAAAATATCTAAATGTTACTAGTTAATCGGCTGAAAAGTAAGAACATAAGAAGAGCTGTACTGGATAAATCCTGTTTAGTCCTGCTTCCTGTATCCTGCTTCCTGCATCCCACAGTGGCCAGTCAGATGCCTCTGGGAAGCCCACAAACAGACATGAGGGCAATGGCCCCCTTCTACAGTTGTTCCCCAGAAACTAGTATTCAGAGGCAAGGGAAGTAATTCGACTGAACAGAGCTATGTAGATAACTTGACTATGATGTGATATCAAGTCTCCAGTGTGATGTAGTAGGTAGAATACTGACCTTGGACTAGGAAGAGCTGGGTTCAAATCCTTTCACAGTCATGACACTCATTATCTCTCAGCCAAAACAACCTTCCTTAAAGTGATGCCCTCCAGATGTTTTGGACCGACTACCATCAGCCACAGCCAGCATGGCCAATGGTGAGGGATGATAGGAGGTTAGTCCAAAACATGTGGGCAGCAGGTTGGGGAAAGCCAGCCTAAACTATGTCACACAGGCTGACATAATACACATGTGATAAATAAATAATCCAGGGGTAGGCAATGTGGTGCCTGAAGACACCAATATGCTCCTGGACACCTTTCTTGGCAGCCCCCGCCAAGGTGGCCTACCTCTCCCACTTAAAAAAATTAACACATTTTCTTACTGGTAGCTGGGATTGCTGTGAAAGATGTTTCTGTTGGTGACGAAAACTACACAGGACTCAGGTTACTTGTCCTTTGTCATGCCTCCCATGACAGCCATTTTGTGGTGGTGTCGAGGACAGTTTCTCAAATTGCCAAATGTGCCCATAGCCCAAAAGATGTCCTACCTCTGATTAATGCTGCCTTCTTAAAAGGCAGTTTAAGATACATTCACGGACACGCGCACACACACACACACACACACACACGGAAATGCACTTAAATATGCCATACTTTCTCGTTTTTTAAAAGTATATTTAAAACCAAACAAATTACTTTTCTGAGATGATTTGGAGAAAAAAGTTTAAAGAACTCAAAAGGGCTATCTTATGTTACAATATTCCTGTGCTCTCTAATAAAAACAAGATTAGGAACTCAATCTTTAAACACATTTTTATACACACTCTGAACATAGTAAATCCGAAGATAAAAATAGAAGATTTAGAAGACTTCAACACACTGAGATATACACCAAAAGTACTCCCAAAACTTTACAAATTCAAAGAAGGCTCTTGTAAGGGATCTAACAGGTGATAGATTTCCCCTACAGAAATTAAACTGCTGTCTAAAAGCCTTAACTTCTGTCCTACACCTAGAGAGCATGACCTGGCCCAAATGAACGCTGATGTTAAAGCATTTAAGAGAAGATGCAGGTTAAAAAAATATTTTCATAATGGTAACAAAACTCATATTTTGAACCCATGCCATAATCCTCTCTTACAATTTCTGCCCCCCCAAAACTGGACTCCAAACCCAAATAGAAATTCAGTATTAGAAACCTTCAAATCAGTTAAAAAAAGAATTGATGAACACAAACCTAGGCGTATCTTTTGTAATCTAACAAGAAAGGGAGTCCCTCAACCACTTTCGAGTTAGAAAAGACATAGTCATAAAACCAGCTGATCAAGGAGGAGCTGTTGTGATGAAGATTGAGGATTATATTTCTGAAAGTCTGAGACAACTAAATGACAGCAGTACATAGAAACTCCTCAATCATGATATCATAGCTGATCTAGTGGGTTTTTTTTAAAAAAAATTGGCAATGTAATTAATAAATTCCTTCATGGAAACTTACTATACAGATAAATTGCTGTTCTTTTAGTTTACCCCACCCGTACAGAAGGAAGATTTTACATGCTGCCAAAGATCCATAAAAACAACAACCCAGGACAACCTATTGTTTCATGCAGCAATACAGTCACTGAAAGAATTTCACTATATATTGACTCCATAATTCAACCACTAGCCCATAAACTTCCTTCATATATTAAGGACACTACAGATTTCCTTATGACTAAATCAGGAACGTCAATTTAACAATGATACCATCATTGCAACCTTCAATGTTACTTCTTTATATACTAACATACCCCACAAAGACAGCCTCTCTGCCTTAACACACTTCTTAAACAGCAACACCTCTAATGAACCCAGTACTGGAGTCTTAACATCCCTGGCTCAGTCGCTAATTACTTGTAACAATTTCATGCTCAATGGCAATCACTATTTACAACTCCAACATACAGCAATGGGAACACTAAGGCCCTATCATATGCCAATCTATTAATGGGACAACTAGAAAAAACTATCTGCAGAACTTCAACCTTCAAACTTAGCATATGGTGGTGTTACATGGATGACATTTTTGTCAGCTGGGACTATGGAAGGGATATCTCGGAGATTTTTACTAAGTTTATCAATGCTATCCACCCAACAATACAATTTACCAGTAACACCACAACAGAAAACATGAAATTACCCTTCCTGGATGTCCTCTTAACCGTTGAAAACCATCAAATTGTCATAGATTTGTATTGTAAACCTACAGAATCCCACCTGTACCGTAACTTCAAGTCATGTCATCCAAACCATCTAAGGAAGAAAATTATATATAGTTTGGATCTTAGGATAAAATGCATTTGAAATAACAAAGAAAACTTCTCAAGAAGATGTACAAACTTAAAGAACATCTCCAACAATGTGGAGATCCTAATCAAAATCGCATTCCATTTGTTGTGGACTATCACCCTGCTGCCCCTAATTACCACAAGATAATTAAAGATAGTTGCCCTATTATGACCTATTGTGCTTGTTTAATGGAAGCCATTACTTCTCCACCTGGCATCGCATTCAGAAAACTACCCAATCTGCATAAATTTTTAGTTACAGCTGCACTGAAACAAGATATTTGCAACCCAGGATCATACCATTGTAAATCAATGTGTTGCATTACATGCAGTTAACTCCAAGAAACCACTTATTTCAGGAGCACAGTTACTAACAAAAGTTATTGCATTAGACAATCCTTAATATGCACTTCTACTTATGTTGTTTATTTAACTGAATGTAAAAAAAAAAAAGGATGTTATATGCAATATGTAGGGTAAGCTACAACGGACCTAAGAACAAGATTCCATAATCACAAATTTGCAATTCTTACCAAAATAACTGTACCAGCCTGTTGAAAGACATTTTAACTCTCCTGTGTGTAGTCTCCCAGATTTACAGTTAGTTCCAATGGAACAAGCAAAACACCCCAACTTGCTTGACAAAAGTGAACATGTCTGGATCTGTAGACTCAGAACACTTAGTCCAAATGGCCTTAATCTGGAGGTTAATTTGTAGGCAGTATAGCGATCACGGGCCGTGGTGGCTTAGTGGTTAAGATGCTGAACTGCAGACTGGAAGGTCGGCAGGTCAGCAGTTCGAGACCCGAGTGCTGCGTGAGGGAGTGAGCTCCCGTCTTCAGTCCCAGCTTCTGCCAACCTAGCAGTTCGAAGGCAAGAAATTGCAAGTAGATAAATAGGTACCGCCTCGGCAGGAAAGGTAACAGCGTTCCATGCACCTTGGTGTTCAGTCATGCCGGCCACATGACCACGGAAGCGTCTTCAGACAGCGCTGGCTCTTCGGCTTAGAAACGGGGATGAGAGTCGGACACGACTGGTTGGGGACACCTTTACCTTTATAGCTATCATACTTCTGTTTTTTCTCCTAAGCAACTTTCATCTCCAGGCATTCCAAACTGCTATTCCTGATACCAGCTACTGATGAGGGTGGAAGCTGAAACATTTACCTTAAAATATATTTTCAATACTCTGTTTTTACTCTGTCTATCTTTCATATATATCTTTCATATAATATATATGCATTACCTTTCCAACCCATTATCTTTGTGAAAGTACAGAAGTGTTGAAGGAATGTGTAAACTCAAAGACCATTGAAACAAAATCCTTACTGTTTAGGTTAGTGGAGATAACTATTCAAACATATGTATACTGAAGTGGAAGTATTTATTTTGACATCAAGGCCCAGTGGAAATCCATGACCTTTAGCCAGCCTAGGGAAAATGTTTTTCCAATACCCACACAGTCTGCTACTCTTTTTTTTTTTTTTTAACCAGCCTGCGTTATACCAATTCTATTTGGAATAATGCTCCTGTGCTCAGAGTTTTAAAAACAGTTTTCATCTCTTCATTACACCATGCAAAATTCTGCATATATCCAGGAAACAGTTAAATCAAACATCATCAGACCACTGAAGTTTTGAGGATTGGCTAAAGTAAACAAAGGAATGCCTTTTCATAGCAGAACTGCATTCCTTCTGTGCATGGACTGAGGCAAACCAGCAAACATAGTAAACTGGGGGCTTGCATATTCTCCTGTGTGTTGCTGTTTTATATGAGTTCAGAAAAGATTAAAAGTTAATGATTCACTGATATGTATATAATGAATAAAAAGCTCCACTGCCTAAGAATCACTGGTGGGGTTGTATTAAGGGCATGCCAGTAAAGCCCCAGCCACAGGCAAGGTGTTCATGAGCGTACCAAAGGCTCACATTCTACCCTCTCCTCTGAGAAAGATATATATCCCCAAATATGCTTCAGGGCCTTTCATTCACAGCCATTACATTCTGGCAGCTATTTCCTACAGTGATTGGATTTGTAGAAGCCATCTGACTTCAGCAGTCCCCTTCTTTACTTCAGTTTTTATAGATCTGTGTTATGGGTTTCCTTCCATCTCACAAGCCATTGCCTAGTCACCATTTTGTGAACAGAGTTTTCATGGAATGCTTTAAAATGGTCCCTAGCAAATTTAACAAAGCAGAAAAAAGGGAAAGCACCAAACACAGGAAGCAAAAAAGAAAAGGAAAGGGGAAAAAAGATAAGGAAAAGAGACAAAGTCTCAAAAATGGTATTGAGAAAAATACGAATTTTATAAACTAGTAAAATGTCCTTGTAAAATAGTAAAAATGTCCTATGAGTTTTGGTGAAGAACTTCTTCAGAAGCAAACTATAATACAGTTTTCCTGTATTCTAGAGATGTTGTCTTACTAGGAAAACTGTATTTCTGTGCCTCTGAAGAAGGTCTTTACAAAAATGTATTGGACACTTTACTATCTTAGAAGGCAGTTTTACTATTCTATACAATTCATTTTTTTTCAACATCATTTTAAAGGCTTTCACTCCTTTTTAGCTTCCCTGGTGAAATTGGCCAGAGAAAAAGGCATGTTTATATCTATACTTGAAATTCAGGGTACTTTAATAGTCATTCCTTCTGTCTAGCTAACTCTGAGAACTGTAGTTCTGTGAGGGGATGGGCTAGGGATCTCAAACAAAACCTTGCAAGCACACTCACCAAATAACAATATCCAGAATTCTTTTGGGAAAGCCAAACCAGTTAAACTGGCATGAAACCAATATGGTTGTAGTGTAGATATTCCTGGAGAAGCAATCTGAACCTGAATTCTACCAGACTGTAAATGTAGGGACAATGTTCCAGATATATTCCAAATCAAAAAGGAAAAAAAACTGGATTGGGAATTTAGGAGAAATGAGGGGAAAACTCATGTTCCTCTTGGCAACTGCTTATGTCTCAGAAGGACATTTGTGCTTTACTTTGAGGCCATAACTTTAAGTCAGGGATAGGCAACCTAGTGCCCTCAAGATGTTTTGGACTACAACTCACATAATTCTTGACCATTTGCCATGCTTGTTGGGGATGGTGGGAATTAGTCCAAAAATCTGGAGAACACCAGGTTGCCTACTCCTTTTTTGAGTCATTTCCTATTTACTGTGCTAATACACATAAACAGTCAAAGTCACCCCAAACAACAAAGCACATTTCAGATGTGGCTTATTCAGCAAAGGTGGTACGAAAGATGTGCCCTCATTAAGCATGCTTTTTGAAACACAAACACACTTGTTCAGCATCTAGCACCACTTCCTGGAAAATATCCTGCCTGAGGACAATAGATGATTCTTCCCCAATTGTCATTCCAGTTCATTTCAAAGGGAAGCTGCAGGCAGCATGATTCTGCATGCATAGAGATAGAAAAAGGTTAGACTCACACACAGCTTGTGAATTTCCAATATTAAATTGAAAGCCGCATTGGCTACATTATTCTCTATAGATGTGGAGTGGCATCACTATAATCATAAACTTTCTAACTTGTGGGTTAGCAGTCTGAATCTTGGGAATCAATGGAAGTTCTCTTAGAGAAGCAGAATGTCAGTTTGGGTGTGAAAAACTTCCCATAGGGCTCAAGAACAGGAGGAGCTATGCCCCATACAGGGAAAATAGAAAACTGAGTGAATCGGTTCACATGATCAAGCATTTAAGCCACCGTGAGCTGCGGTACATGCGGGCAACCGGTTTGAATATTCAAGCTGCAACCATGGCATGTCGCGTTATCCAAACCCAGCGAGGGTGGGCTGTTGGCCTGGTTAACAAACCACCCACAAGTCTAAAACAGCCCTTGGTTTCTAGGTGGTTTGTTAACCACGCTTTTTTTGTTTGTTAACAACCCACCCTCACTGGGTTTGGACACAAGATGCTTTGGGTGTCTTGATTATTCAAAAGCTGCCTGGCATGGGGTAGCATGCACTGCAACCCACCATGGCTTAAATAAGCCACAATCGGCTATGGTCATCTTGTGAACTCTGCTAATGACCAGTAAGAAGGTCCAGGAAACAAGGAAGCAGTCCCAGTGAGGCTCAAAGACGGGGAACAGAGTAGGGAATGGTCTGAGAAGCAGGAATCCATTTTGAGTGGCAAATATGAGGTGAGCACAAAGACCTACAGGGTCAAAGCACTGAGACATTTTGATTAGCAGGGACAATGATGTGATCTGCCACTCCCCATACTCGCTGTTCCCTCTGAGCTTAGCTGCAATCCCCTCAGTAGCTAGGGGAAAATGGATTTTCCCAGCAACAATATATTGTTGTGAGCTATGCCTGTTGTAATGCAAAGTATTTTGCAGTGGCTTAGTCTTGAATGGGCAATCAAGCTTTACAAAAGACCTGCTCCTGGTGGAGATGAAAACTGCTAGAACTGTGGTTTGAAAAAAATATGGATCAACACAGCTGCCTATATTTTTTACTTTTCCTGGAGGCATGGCTAAGTTAGCACCTGCAATTTGCTAAATTTACCATGACACCACTGTGTGTGTGTGTGTGTGTGTGTGTGTATATATGTCTTATTATGCAGTTAACTGAGCCTATTGGAATGAATGGGCAGTATTGAATACAACTCTATCGCTAATGTAAATTATGCTGCGCTTTCGTAAACGATCTCTAGCGCAACACCAATAGCGCTTGCTGGTGTGATAGGTTTCCCCGATCATTTGTCATACAATATAACTTACAGTAGCGGTAGTGTCACACTGGATACTGCCCAAAGGAACTCCTTACAGGGGTAAAATAAGGTTATGCTGAGTTGCTTGCTTGTTGGATAACTAGATAGAATGGAAATGGATGTAGCTGATTTTGTTGTGTGTAAGGCACTAATCATCCCACTGATGATCACCTCATGGGAGGATAACTTTTTCATTTATATCAAATGTTTTTCAAATTGATATAACCATTGTGCCATTATGATAGCACTTTCTAAGCCATTCTGACTTGTGACCAATGTTGTTGGCATCACTGGGATGTATGTATACATAAGTACATTAAAGTGCATTCATCTGTTTTCTTGCCAGCAATGCTGAACTTAATTATATGATTTTTCAGTACAGATAATGATGGTGCTAAAGCACAAATAATCCTTCTCCTTCCTTTCCCCTTGAGCTATACTTTGTGGTTTCTAGTACTAAGAACAATGTTAGTTAACAAACATGAAACACTGGTCCCCACCCATAATGCTCCGGAATATATGTTATGTGGATTGTGGCATGAATTTGCCACGTCACACCTATATTTTGCCTTCAACACTGGTCAGTAGTACTTGATGCTATTGAAGTGTACATGAGTACAGAACAACAATGGATCTACAGAAGATGAAGGCAGCGACACTGATCCATTAGGAAAAAAAATCATATTAGAACAGCAGTCATATAAGAGAAGGCCAAGGACAAATAATACGTTTTCAAGGCCTTCTTAAAAGCCTGCAATGATGGAGCATGGTGCACCTCCTATGGCAACTTATTCCAGAGGTGCGGAACCACTGCAGAAAAGGCCCTCTCAGTTGTGGTCATCTACCTAACTGCTCCCATGGGTGGGCAAATAAGAAGGCCCTGTCTTTCTGATCTTAAAGTGTGGGCAGGCTGATATGGGTGAAGGTGGTCCTTCAAGTAACTTGGTCCCAAACGGTTTAAGGCTTTAAAAGACAACACCAGCACTTTAAATTGGGCTCGGAAAGACACCGGTAACCAGTGCAGCTGGCGCAGTATAGGCGTTATATGAGCTTAAGCTGGTACAATGCACTCCTGGACCCTGCAGCAACCTGGGCTTCCCCAGTTAGTTTGAAGTCCAGGAGGGCTCCCAGGCTGCATACTTGGTCTTTTAGGGGAGTGTAACCCCATAGTGGGGCCGCGGTGGCTTAGTGGGGCCGCGGTGGCTTAGTGGGGCCGCGGTGGCTTAGTGGTTAAGACGCTGAACTGCAGACTGGAAGGTCGGCAGGTCAGCAGTTCGAGACCCGAGTGCTGCGTGACGGAGTGAGCTCCCGTCTTCAGTCCCAGCTCCTGCCAACCTAGCAGTTCGAAAGCAAGAAATTGCAAGTAGATAAATAGGTACCGCCTCGGCGGGAAAGGTAACAGCGTTCCGTGCACCTCGGTGTACAGTCATGCCGGCCACATGACCACGGAAGCGTCTTCGGACAGCGCTGGCTCTTCGGCTTAGAAACGGGGATGAGCACCGCACCCTAGAGTCGGACACGACTGGTTGGGGACACCTTTACCTTTTTACCTTTAACCCCATATAAGACCAGTTCTAAACCTCCATTTGAAGTAGTTGGTTTCCCAACCCACAGTATCTTCATCTTATATGGATTAAGTTTCAGCTTGTTCACCCTCATCCATCCCAAAACAGCCTCCAGACACTGGTTTAAGAGTTCCACAGGTTCCCTGGGATGTGCAGATGGAAACTAGAGGTAAACCTGAGTATCATCTGCATACTGATGACATTTTAGCCCATACGTCCTGATGACTTCCCCCAGCAGTTTCATGTAGATGTTAAAAATAATGGGGGACAAGAAAGAACCTTGCAGCACCCCACAGGCTAATGGCTCCTAGCATCACCTTCTGAGGCCGCTCCTCCAGGAAGGACTGGAACGACTTTAAAACCGTGCCTCCCAAGCCCAATCCAGATAAATGATCCACAGGGATACCACAGTCAATGGTATCAAAAGCTGCTGAGAGGTCCAGAAGAACCAACAGGGTTGCACTCCCCCCATCCATTCCCTGGCGTAAGTAATCAACTAGGGTGACCAAGGCTGTGTCCATCCCATAACCAGGCCTGAATCCTGATTGGAATGGCATGAGATAATCAGTTTCATCCAAAATGGCTTGGAGTTGTTAGGCCACCACATGCTCGAGCACCTTGCCCAAGAATGGCAAATTTGGCACAGGGTGGTAGTTATCTGAAACCATAGGATCTAAATTTGGTTTCTTCAACAAGGGCCTCACCTCCGTTTCTTTCAAAGCTGCAGGGATCTCACCATCCCTCAAGAAGGCATTTACCACCTTGGAGGTTCAGATGTCCAGCCCACCTCTGGCAGATTTCACAAGCCAGGATGAACATGGATCTAAAGGGCAAGTAGTAGGCCTCAGTCCTCCAAGCAGTTTGTTCACATCCTCAGGTTGCACAAGCCAAAAGGTATCCATAACCTGACTAGATGGTGCACCAGCCCCGTCCATATCAGACTCTGTCAAGATAATGGCATCCAAGTCGGCACGAATATGAGCAATTTTATCTACAAAGTATCTGGCAAATTGTTCACAGTGGGCCTGTGAGGGTTCAAGTTCTTGTGTTCCAGGGCCTATACCCAAGAGCCCTTTAACCACATGAAAGAGTTCTGCAGGACAACCCTAAGCAGATGCAATGGTGGCAGAGAAGTAGGATTTCTTTGCCACCATCAATGCCACAGAATAAGATTGTAAGTGGATTCTTGTGTTTGATCGAATTCATTTTGAGTTTTCCACCATTTGCACTCTAATCGTCAACACATCATTTCATCACCCTCAGCTCCTTGGAGTACAACCAGTTCTACGACTAGGTTGAGGATTTTTGGGAGCGAACATATTGGTAGCCCGGGTCATCTCCTCATTCCAAGCAGGGACCAGGACCTCGGCAGGACCGCCAGCTAAGCCTGCAAGAAAATCTCCAAGAGACCTAAAAAATGCATCCGGATTCATCAGCCTCTGTGGGCACACCATCAAATTTGGTCCCCCACCCCTGCGAAGGTTACAGGTGGCCTGAAGGTCAAAACTGATCAGATAATGATCTGTCCATGCCAAAGGAGTTACTACTGGCTTCCTCACCCACAGATCATTTTCTCCCAATCCAGTACAGAAAACCAGGTCTAAAGTGTGTCCTGCCACATGTGTTGGCCAAGATATTATTTGAGTCAGGCCCATGGTTGACATGGCGGCCATGAAATCCTGAGCCGTTCCTGACAAAGTAGCCTTGGCATGAGTGTTAAAAGTTCCCCAAGACCATAAGCTTTGGGGTCCTCAACATCACGCTCAAGACCGCCTCAATCAGATCAGGCAGGGAGACTGTTAATAGCAGGGTGGGCAGTACACCAACAGAATCCCTATCCTGTCTCAGGTGCCCAACACCAGGTACAGACACTCAAAGCAGGCTGACTGTTGGATAGGGCATCTGACCAGGGGGACAGAATTCCTATAGACCAAGGCTACCCCCACCCCACCCCTCTAGTCAAGCTTGGTGCTGCACAAGAAACCCTGGTGGACACATTTGGGAGAGATTGACTCCTCCCCAGGTTTCGGTAACACAGGCCAGGTCAGTATGTTCTTCAGCAATAAGCTCAGAAATGATATTACCTTTTCCAGTAGCTGTCTTGGCATTCGTTAGCAGCACCTTCGGGCTAGAGGGGACTGCAGGCAAGCAACCAGAATTATAGAGGTTGGAAGGCAGACTGGAAGGGGGTAGAGCACGCAGATGTCTCAGTCTCCTTCCCTTCTGATGTAGTGCTGGGCAGAGGGTGCTATAACGGTGGGAGATGATAACAGCTATAGTGGGCCCAACTTCCTCCACCAGTAAACACATTTCAGGCCTGCTAAAACCACATTCCAAGTTACGGTTAGCTGATATTGGTCCTCCCTATAGCTGTTTGGCACACTGGAGGAGATTGAGTTATAGTACCTCCACCCAGGAGTAGATGTTCCTGCTGCTGTTTTTGCTGTTGCTCCTGCCTGTGTCTTCCAGGGTGGGTGGGGATTCTGCTGTATACTCGTGCATGCATCTCCAAGTGCAGTGCTAAGTGTGCTTTTAGTGTCACACTTTGCATGATGCTGAGGCACATGCAGAGGCACTGCCTCTGCATGCCATGCTGTATATATACCTGCCGGAGACAGCAGAGAGTAGAACCAGTTTGACTGATAGGCTGGAGAGCTAGCAAGTTGTCATACCAGCAACCAAACTCCCCCACCTCCTTCTCTTCCTTTTCCCAGGTGACTGAGCAAGAGTTCTCCAGAATGCTTCTTCAGCTGGATGTTACACAAAACTTCCATGATTTGCTTAAAAATGAGCCATGTGGGAGCTGCAGTGTTGTGGGACCTGCTTCTCCATAGTTCTGGCTGAATTTTAACATGTCTCCATAACTCCTAATTTCTGATTGGTTGTAGGGATATGATAAAATTCATTTTACTGTATGTATGGCTAGACACTGCAAGTTCTTCATACAGCTTCAGTCACCATATATAGTTGGGTGTATGTGTTTGGGGTGGGTGGGTTGGTAACTGGGAACACTATAGCACAGAAATGTCCGAATCTTGATATACTTGATGTCTCAAAGCCAAATGGGTCAAAGCATTTTTCTTGAAGTGAAAATATGTGATATGCAATTCCCTCCTTTGACTTCAGTGGGCTTAGGCTTGCTTAACCAGGCATACAGACTGTCAAATATGAGATGAACAGTGCCTAGGTATGGTGTGTATGTATGTATGTGTGTGCAAGAAGAGAAGCATAAAGCATTGTGAGAGGAGAGTAGTCTCTAATTCAGGATACATTTTGCAGCCACTGTGTAGATCCAAAGATGACAAAACTTTGATTGCAGATGCCTCTTCCCTGTGCCCATTGCCAGCTATGTCTGCTCCCCATTTTTTGTTTATGCAGCTTTTGGAATAGTTCTGTGAAACTTGAAAGGCACTTCACAGTGTTGTGACTTCCAGCTAGTCCTATTAATGGTATTATGCTACTCCTATTACATACTTAGATCAATTTTGGGAGGGAGCAGGGTAATCATGGTACAGTACAATTCTAAGTGGATCTATTCAGAAGTAAGGCCCTTTGAGTTCAATAGGACTTACTCCTTCGTTCAGTGGCTTTCAATCATTTCTTGGTTTGAGAACCCCGGTAACATGTCGTGATATCCTATGCAACCCCAATTCCCTCTCCTTGGCCTCCCCACATAAAAACAACCCAAAGTAATAAGTAATTTAACTATTATACAATTCAAAAGCAAATATTGCACTAATTAATCATTATAGCTTGGAATATTAGTCAAGATCATTGGATGAATGGAAAATTAAGAACATCCATAAATGTAATTCTGAGCGTTCATTAACTGAATTCAGTGTGAAACTTGAGCTTATGGGGTGACTGGTGGCACAAGAGGAGAACGTGAAGTGCCTGAGGAGAGAGACTGCGACATGCTGGTGAACGCCTGGGGAGACAGAAAAAAATCCTACAACTCCTAGTATTCCCTAGCCAGCCATGCTGAGTGGGGAATGTTGGGAGTTGTAGGACTTTTTTCTGGATTGTGCGTAGGATTGCACCCTTAAGTCTGTTGCCACAAAAACAGCGAAGAGTCTTGTGGCACCTTAAAAGGCCAGCAGTTTCGTTGCGACATCACTTGCCTGAACCGAAGCCAACTCCCATCAGATGCATCCGATGACTAGAAAGCATCTGACGGAGTGGGCTCCCGTCCACGAAAGCTTATGTAAGTCAGTGCCTGTTAGTCTTGAAGACGTCGCCAGACTTTCCGTGGTTGTTTTCCAGTAGACCAAGGGACGGAAAGGGCAGCTGTTTCACAAGTGGCAAAAGCAAACGCTTACGGTCCGGTTTCTCTTGGGGGGGGGGGGGGGGAAGCGTTTCCCCAGTGGAGGCTGGTGGCTCGGAGGCCAGTGGGGCTGTGCATCCGCTCAGGGTTTCCTCAGAGCCAGCCAGAACTCCGAAGGAGCTCTCCAAAGCGCCGAGCCCCACCCCCCAAACGAGCTCAGCACCTTGAACAGCTCCTTCGGAGTTCCGGCTGGCTCTGACCGAAACCCAGAGCGGATCACGGCCCCACTGGCATCGGAGCCACCAGCCTCCCCGCCTTCCCCTTCTCCCCGCCCCGCTCTTCCACCTAACCGTGCCTGCGCCTCGGGCTGCCCAGAGCCCCGTCGCCGGGCATGCTCAGTGGGCCTCCGGAGGCGAGGCCGGAGCGGGGCGGGGCCTGGCGGAGCCGCGCCCGGCCGAGGCGGCTGCGCGCGAGGGAGTCCGTGAGTGCCCGCGGTCGCCAGCGCAGCCCCAGTGCCGAAGTGTCCCCGGACGCCGGTGCGGGCCCCCGCGTCTGCCCCTCGGTCGGCGATGGCTCCCGGAGGACCAGCCGCGACGCCTGGCGCCTCCTCGGCGGCGTTTCTCCCGGCGGCGTCCGCCCGGGCTAGCGCCCGCTTGGCTCTCGGTGGGTGTGGGAAGGCTCTGTGCAGACGGCGTGTGGGCGGGAAATGGTGGGACCTTGGGGTGCAGTTGTCTCCCCCCCCCCGCATCCGTTTCCCGGTCGTGGCGCTTCCCTCCGCCGAGGGGACCTCCCCGGCTGCTTTCTTGCTCGCACTTCGCAACTTCTCTCCGCCGCCTGGGCTTCTTCAGCCGCTTTCCCCGCGCTTCAAAACTTGCCCTCCTCCGTCCTAGCCCCCACCCGCCCTTGAGCCCTCCTGCCCCCTCCTCTCTTTGAGCCCGGGCCCCCTCCCCTCCCCTCCCCTCCCCTCGTGGTCCTGGTCTAGGGGCCCCGCTTCCTCCTCCTCCTCCTCATTTCGTTGGCCCAGCCTGCTGTGCAGAAACAGCTTTTTCTGGCCCAGAGCTCAAGTGATGGGATAAGCTTCACGTGGTAAATAAATTGCTGTATGTTAGGCTGCTGTTAAACCCACAGGAATAGGGGCTATGGGCGTGCGTTTTAAATGCCAATCCTATTCCTGTCTAGCCTTCTCTTACGTTACTGTATTTGCTTCCCAGAGCAGGCAGGATAATTACAAACTCCCCTATAAATCCCCAACGGCTGGGTTTCTTGTTATGTTGCTTGCATAAAGGGCAATCCCTTATTACAGCCGTCCCCACTCCTGTGCCCTTCAGATGGGTTGGACTACAAGTCCCATCATTGCCATGCAACTGGGGGATGATGAACATTGTAGTTCAACACATCTAGAGAGCACTAGGTTGGGGAAAGCTGCCTTATTGTTATTTTATATATTGTTGAGCTCCAGAAGCTATTTTTGAATATGTTTTGTTGTGAAACATGTGGAACTGTACTTCAAAGCATGACCGAAGCGCATACCCCTGCCACTGGATAGCCACAGCTGTTCTCACACCTGTAAGATTAAGATTGGTTGGCTATGACTCCCAGGCAGATATGAACCCTGACATGTCTTTTAAAAAAAAGAAAAGAATTTAACTACTGGCCTTAATCTACATTGAATCTTAGTTTTCAATACATTCTTCATCCTGAAATCATACTCTGGTGTCTTCTCTTTCCAATCCAATATTTTTCTCTTCATACTTCCTTCCATTGTAATCTCTTTTCTCTTTCTTGCTGTGCAATCACTTCAGAGTATTTTCAGTAACTAGAGCCTTATTGTCAGGCTTACTGTGAAATATTGTCTGATTCTGCTGCTTACTGCTGTGAGCTCACATGTTACAAATTCTTACATGGAAAGTACTTACTTGGAGGAGATCCAGTGTGCAAATTGTGTGTAGATCATTGCATGCAGTGATCCCACATATATGTATTTTTCTGCATACACAAATGCTGCGAAGGTATGATTTGATTGTTATGGAACATATACATGTCGGGTCATTACATGTGGAAAAACTACACTCAGGTTGTATGCTTTTCCTATCATGCAGGAATTTTCTAAATCAACCACTTCCTTAGCCTTATTCAGAAACTTCCTCCCCATAATCTATCCCACTTCACCACTTTTGTGAATAGTCAAGGTAACTATCAAGAGGACTTATATGTATATATTTATGGTTTTCAGTGTGTTTGTATCTGGTGGCGTCGTTCAAAGATATTTCAGTTATAGTACAGAATTGGGGGTGATGGTGACAGCTACTCCAGTTTAATATGGAGATAAAAGAAGTGATTGGCATGTCTTGACCCTCAGGGTTTTTTTTTTCTTCTAAATTATGTTCATTTTTTCCAAGTCCTCCTATTTGGCAGGCTCAAAAGGCTTGAGAGTTGGAGTTTGTCTACTGTGGTATCTGTCCCTCCTTTCAATAACTGACAGTTTATATAAATTGCTGTGTCTTCACGGTACTGGACTGTTTGAAGGATTACAGCTGTTGCATTCTTTGGTTCATTAGTCTTTTGGGATGGATTAATTTAGCCCAGGTTTTTGCAGTAAACCAGTTCCTTTCTGTGTTAAGATATCAGCAGGAGTACCATTTTTAGCCCTCTAATTACCTGTTCTAGATTTGAGGCACAGCATTGGTGGTTGGAATAAGGAATCTGGCCTTGGAGTAGTTGCTTTAACATCAAATATTATTAAATTGTTTCATGTACAGAAGTCCACCAATTCCCTTGCTGCCTCTCCCCAAGTGTTTTTAGCAGGGCAATTCTATACATATTGACTCAGTGAAATGAGAGAGCAGGGTTAGGATTGTAGCCTCAGTGACTTTTCCCACATTGAGTACATTGATGATGGTTCCAGAGCTGGGTTGCTCGTGTCAAGATAATTTGATGTTGTTCGCAATAGGGCCTTCCTGCTTCCATGAGATCGGGGTGCGTTAACCTGGGATTGTATTACAGCAGATAATCAAGGTCATAATATTAAATCAGGAGGGATGGTCTCTGTAAGCTTCCTTGTCCCCATTACTTGTGCTACTTGGCTTGTGCAGTGCGAGCCTGCCAATGTGTACATTGGCTGAAATCATGAAGGAAGTTGTTCTTGGAAACCTCTATGAAATTTATTCTGCAGATTGGTGTGGTCAGAGCTGTTGTACCCCCCCTGGCACGGCTTATTAAAAAGTGATTAAATTGGAGCTCATTGCTTTCTTGTGGATACCTTATATTATATAGTGATGTGAGAACATTTCATGTATTTTGAAGGGAAGAGCATATGTACTTATACATATGTACACCTTTCATAACTGGTGCAATATGCATACATTTTGTGGTAAGGTCTGATGCATTTGAAACAATTGTTAAAACTGCCTTTTATTTATATACAAATGTGACCTGCTACACAGTGTGGAGTGCTTCTGTTCAGTGTTCCTGCCAGCCATGCCTTTTTTCAGGGTATTCAATTCTATCCACGCCCTCACCCCTCTCCTCATATTCTATTTTTATTCAATAGAAACTCTGCATTCTGTGGCCATTCTGTCTGTTTCCCCTTATTTTTTTTTCTCCTAAAGACCTTTTTTCTGCTTCTGTAAACCTTGGGGTTCCCCCAAGCATGCTGACACTTCCATCTTGTTTCTCAGTAGTGCCATTTCGTCTACATGGCAATCATTAATTATAAGCACAGTGAGTTCACTATAAGTATATACAAATGGGGCCTTGCAACAGAATGTTCTCATTTCATTCAGGGTCCCAGCCACTCTGTTACATTCTATTCCATCCTTCCCCCGTCCTCCATATTTCTTTAGTCAGTCAGCATTCCATGCCATGGAATATGCTCAGCCCTCACTGGCCTGTTTTGTCATCTTTTTGGTTTTTGCTTATGTGTGTGGGGACATAACAGTTGTGCAAATCCCAGCTACATTCAGTTATTTCATTTCTCCAATGAATGGGCAGTTCAGTCCCTAGGGATGTTTTAGAATAGCTTCCCAATGTGAAGCAAGAATGGACCAGTCCAGCCAATGTTACATGCAGAAAGACCCAGGTTCAGTCCCCAGCATCTCCAGGTAGGGCAGGATAAACTCCTGCCTGAAACCCTGGAAGAGCCGCTACCAGTCAGTGGCGACAGTACTGGGCTAGATGGACTAATTGGTCTGACTCAGTATAAGGCAGCTTCCTGTGTTCCTAATATGGAGTTAAAAGAAGTGATTGTTGTATCTGACCTCCAATTTTTTTTTCTAAACTACTTTTCTGGATTATCTGGATCCATTTCAGTCAGGCTTCAGGTCACGTTTTGACATAGTGCAACCAAGGCTGTTTCAATGTTGGGAGAGAGACGACGGATGTGGGTGACCTTGTTGATCCTCTTTGATCTTTCAGTGGCTTTTGATACCATTGACCATGGTATCCTTCTGGGACAATTGACTGAGAAAGTGGTGCTTGGAGAATATTGCCCAACCCCATGGATTCTCCAGTATGGAGTTCTGCAGTGGTTAGTTTTGTCCTCCATGCTATTTAACATCTACATGAAACTGTTGAGTGCAGTCATCTGGAGTTTGGGACTATGCTGTTATCAGTAGGCTGATGACACACAGTTCTATTTCTCCTTTTCATCTTCATAAGGTGAGGCTGTGAATGTGCTAGATCGGTGCCTGGCTTTGACAATGGACTGGATGTGGGCTAATAAACTGAAACTCAACCCAGACAAGACTGAGATGCTGCTAGTGGGTGGTTCTCCTGACCAGATGGAGGGTGCTCAACCTGTTCGGGATGGGGTTGCACTCCTGAAGGAACAGGTTCCTAGCCTGGGTGTTCTCCTGCAGCCATCTTTGTCACTTGAGGCTCAAGTGGCCTCAGTGGCACAGAGCGCCTTCTACCGACTTCAGTTGGTGGCCCACCTACGTCACTATCTGGACAGGGATAACCTGGCTTTAATTGTCTATGTTCTGGTAACCTGCAGATGAGCTTACTGAGGTGTGCTCTACATGGGGCTGCCCTTGAAGACGGTTTAGAAGCTGTAGCTCATGCAGAATGTGGTGGCCAGATTGATAACGGGGACAAGAAGATTCAAACATATAACACTGATTCTGGCCTGCTTGCACTGGCTGCCTGCATGTTTCTGAGCCTGATTCCAGGTGCTGGCTTTGACCTATAAAGGCTTAGATGGCTCCGGACTGCAGTACCTGATGGAGCACCTCTCCCAGTGTGAACATATTGTACATTATGTTCATCATCTAATGCCCTCCTCCATCTGTATGTATCTATGGACAGTTACTTGGGAGTAAGTCATAGGAACATATGCTGGGTCATTTGTTAATCTAGCTGAGTAGTATCTGCTCTGGTTGGCAGTGGGTCTCCAGGGACTTGGGCTAAGGGCTTTCCCATCACCTGCTACCTCATCCTTCTTTAAATTGGAGATGCCAGAGATTGAACCTGGAACCTTCTGCACACAAAGGAAATCCTCTCCCCCCCCCCGAGCTATGGTCCCCCGCCCCCGAGTCACTCTGAGCCTTCCACTATTTGTAATCTGCAGATCAGGCTGTTCTGTGGGTTTTCTGGGAAATGTTCTGCTGCCCTAAATCAATGGAGATCTAATATATAATGTTTATTTGGCTTGCATTTAGTAAACAAAACAAAAGTTAAATTTAGCTGCTGTAAGTGTTTTCTGATAGACAGAAGTAGTTGAACGGAATTATTTGATTGGGGGGGAAATCAGTTAAGTGCACTTAGTGTGGTTTAAATCCTATATTCAAGGCTTCATATAGAAATTATTTTTATTGGAATACATAAGTATTTTAAGACATGAAAACTCAATAGCATATACTGCTGTTACACTATCTGTTAAGAAAAAAATGAAGACATTTTAAACTGCTAACATAATGCTGGAAGACAGCACAGTTAAACTGTGGAATTTGCTACTACAAGAGGAAGGGATGGTCATCAGCTTGGACAGCTTTAAAAGGGGATTAGGCAAATTTTATAGAGGATAAATCTGTCAGTGGCTGCTAGTCACAATGGCTATATATTAACCCCAGTATCAGAGGCAGTATACTTCCAAATGCCAGTTGTTGGGGAACATGAGTTAGGAGGATGTTTTTTGTGCTCATATCCAGCATGGCCAATGGCCAGGAATGCTGGGAGTTTTGGTCCAAAACATTTGGAGGGCACCAGGTTGAGGAAGACTGATCTGTTGGATAGAGGAGGGTCTTTACTGTAATTTCTCTAAGGCCTTGAAATCTGCTTGCCTTAAACTTGTCTCCAAATGCTTTCTTCTGTTACTAAAGATCAACGTATCGGTCACATTTTTGTTGTTTTTTAAATCTGCCTTCAGTGCCAACTTTAAATTTTGAAGTCTGAACTTCTGTTTGCAGACAAAACTGTACAAATATTGAGAATTATCTGAATATTCCAGTAAACTATTCAGGACTGGTAACACAATGCCCATCCATCCCTTGTGACATGGAGTTATAAGTCAGAGGGACTTGCAAGGGGCAGGGCTTGTGGAAGGACAATAGGGAAAGTTTATTCTGTTTCCATTCCTTATCCTAATGAAAGCTGATTTGGAGCAAGTATTGAACTTTTAGTTAGAACAGGAAAGACAGAACTTTGTGTTTGTCACCCCCCCCCCCCCCACACACACACCTTGGTCTTGTGACCATGAATTAGAAATGTTCCTTGAGCATGAGAGGTTGAATGGAAAGCAATTTACTGGTGGTGGTGTTGATGAGAAGGAGCCAGGCCTTGTTTCCACAATGGCAGAGATGAAATCCTTATAACTGGCTAGTTTGCTGGATGCCAAAACAGAGTTGCCCTTTGAAAGTGAAAGCTAGTTATATCCATCAGACCAATAATGTAAGGGTCAGGTTCATCACAGGGATAATATCCTGTTTTACACCTTGTCTACTCAGCGATTTTTTTCAGGCTTCTAGTTCGAATTTGCTATCTTATAAGTCATTGTTTTTGTAGCTTTCAAAAGTTATCTGAGTTATCTTGATATTGTGCAACTTGGTGATAAACTTCTCTGTACTTCATGACTTGCTTTGTGGTATTTGTAAGTATTCTGTTTTATGCTTTTATTATTGTAACCTGGTTGTGATCCTCATTTTGAAGGATTTTAAACAAAGATGTAAATGATTGGCCCACTCTTGGCAGGCTGTCCATGTGGCTGCTGAAACGGTAACTGACACAAATTTAAATGGGAACTTACTGGTTTTTTGTATATACTGTTTCCTTCTGTATTAATTTACAGTGTTTGCATTAATTCATTTTTCATGTGGGTTTGTTGCAAAGGAGTGCTGTTCAAAATGAAAAATGAAAGAAAAATGTGCTTTTCATTCTCTTTGCACTTGTAAAAAGCCCCCTTATTTCTTTTAACACTTTTGTGAAGAACGCTTTTTGCGGACAATTTTATTTTTGGATCCATTAATTATTGTGTGTGTATGATAGATTTATGTACTGTGCTAGAACTACAGATGTAGGTGTTTTCCATTTTAAAGCTGCTTTATGTGATGTTTGCTCTTTAATCTTTTGGCAAAGAATAATACTTTTTAATTTCTTTTTGAAGCCTTCTTTAGATAATACCTAGAAAATTAGGAGCAGGTGGATAGGTAGGATTATTAATACTGGATTAATACTGCAATCTATCACTGTTCACATTTCTCTTTTGAGTGAAGATCCTGTATATATGGGACAATTACTGGAAAATAGGCAACAGGTTTTGCATTACCACTCTACACTGAAATTATGCAAAAAGCGGAGTGAGTGTTTTTTGGTGGACAAGCTTGGTTGTGCAGGGCACCCATGAACTTTGTTCACACAGGTGGTGAAATTTCATACAAGTTTATGAATTGGCATGCCATTGTTTACTAATATATTGCCATCAGTGGGTTGTAACCAATGGTTTTCTCTTTCTGTCAAAGGAAGGGAATCTTTGGATTTGTCCTACTGTGTGTGGTGCTTTTCAAAGTATATGACGGCAGATCCCTTCCCTGAGGAGCTTAGCATTTAAAATTTGACAGAGGAGAGAAGATGGAGGAAGGGTAGGGAAGTGGAGGCAGGATAAACAGAGGAAGAAAATGCATTCATTTCAGTTACAATGGGTGTGGATACTAGGGTGTTATGCCAGAGGTTTCATGAAAAATCTGGGTTTTGGACAAGGATTTGAAGGAACTAAGGGGGAGGGGTAACAAAATGCTGGTTTTCTGGGAGGTAGTTCCGGGCATAAGGGGCAATAAAAGACAAAGGGAAGTTATTTGAGGGAGTAGAGCTTCACCTTTGGTAGCTGAGGGTGGTGGATCTGGAAGAATGAAGATAATAGGCAGGAATGTATCTGGATATAAGATAGAAAAATAAGTGGGCAGGTAGAAAGCTATAGAGGGCTTGGAGATAAGGAAAAGATGTTTGTGCTGGATCTGGGAATGTAGGTATTTATTTAGGGGAGTTGTCCTCAAAGTGGTGACAGAGGTGAATGATTATGGCAGCAGAGTTGTGGATAGAGGTGAATTGAGATAACAGAAGACCCAAGAGAAGAAGGTTGCAGCAGTCAAAGAGAGAGGGAACTGAAGCATGAACCAAAGGGGTGGAGAGGAAGGCCTGTATCTTTACAATACTGTAAAGCAGGGGTCAGCAACACCCACCAGGATCCCTTCTTCACTCCCCCGCCCCCTTCCTTACCCCCCAGTCCCTGCTGTCTTGTCTTTGCTTCTCCCTACCTCTGCAGCCAGGAAGCCATGGTATCTGAAGCGGTGGCACAAGCGTGCAGGTGAGAGGAAGACACGCATGCACATGGTGGGAAGGAGGAGGCAGCAGAAGCAGGCGGGCGGCTGTGGTGGCAGGGGAGAAGGAATCGTGGGCAGACACAGCAACGGGGCACAGGAAATAGTGGGTGGGTGGGAGGAGGAGGAGGAAGTGGTGGTGAGTTGTTTATGAAGTGCAACAGAATGAAGATAAGTAAGCGTAATCTGATTAAGGGTGCAATCCTGTGCATGTTTAGACAGACAAAGGTGCTACAGTTCCCAGCATTCCCCAGCCAGACTGGCTTTAGGTCCTCATTTATTTTTTTTTTTACTATATTCTATCAGGTTGGCTTTGTATTGTATTTTTATCATGTTAGTTTTACTGTTTTTAGATTTTTGTGTTGTATAATTAAAACTATAAAATGATACGACACGTAGAGAATATGTTTTATAGGGGTCTTATAAATAGAAATAATAATAAAAATGCAAGTGGCCATCAGTTTTCAGGCTGAAGGTATTTTTATTTCTTTACCACAATTACATGCTGCCAAATAACATTATTTGGGCAGCTTATGATACCTATAAATTATTAATGTACAGCAGACCGCCAACCACAAGGCAGTGCCTTTAAACAGAAGGTTATTTCATATAACTGTAAGAATCAAATGATAATTTTTTTCCCTACACTGCCCCATTTTAGGCAGTGGTGGTTGGTTCTGTGTTTAAGTACTCCGTCATTGCACATCTCACTCCTTTTCTCTCTACCCTCCCCCCCAATTCATAGTTAGCTTATTGTGGAGTGCTACAGTCGTGGAACAACTCTACTGTTCAGTTCTGTTGAACATATCCACTGACTTCCATGCTTCATTTTTTAGGGAAACTGCTCTCAAAAACTGTTACCTTGGCTCATCAGATATAGGGCTCTGTTCATACCAACAGACTTTGCACAGTACAACCTCTATCTCTGTGTGTGTTCCTCGGTGGTGTGTGTGGGAGGGCTACTGTTGAATATTTCATAATACTTTTTTCAATTCTACTCCCTGTTAGGTCTACTTCTATTGCCATCAGGCATTACTAGAGTGACTTGGTTCGCATGTGATGACCCATGGGTTAATTAACCCATGGTTGGTCAGGGCTGTGACCAAGTATTTTGCCTCCTGCCCTCTTGCTGCTTCCGCTTTGCATCTGGTGTAGCAAACAACCCCATGATTTCTTGTTGAGTTACAACTCTGGGCTGTTTTACCCTCCAGAACCCAGAGTTCCTGGTTTTGATATCATGGTGAACAACCCAGAAATGGGGCGGGGGTGTTCCTGAGGCCCAACAACCTATGGGGTGTCATTACATGTGAACCAGGTCTGTGACTTTAGACCTAATAACTTCCACTTATTTAATGCATTTTGGTTATCTAAATCTCTGTGTTATCTCAGTAATCCTTACAACAGTCCTGTAGAATAGGCTACTATTGCAGTTTTACAGTCACATACTTTTGTCCCATTGATTATAAGTAAAAGACGGATCAAAGTGCTCAACAATATTAAAGAAAGGAACCTGACCTGAAGTGTGGTTTCTGTTGCCTTTTGTTGCAGTCTATTTCTGTTGGAGTCTTGTTCCATTTTAGGAAGAAAAAGGTAAGCTTTCCTATGTTTTTCTAGTTTTGAATAGCAAATTCAGCGGAAACAGAAGAAGTGTGATAATGCATTGTATTTTGCTGTTCTTGTAGTTGAGGAAATTGACCTCATCTATTCCCATCTCTGCAAAGTCCAAATGTAACAATAGAGTTATTACCTTTATCAGGGTCAACTTAAAAAGTCAGAGGTGAGAGAGGTCTTTCAGGTTCATCAAAACTCTTCATCCAGCCTGATGAAGATTTTTGAAAAACTCAAAACTTGCTTGCTATATACTGACTTCTTAATTAGTCTTAATAAAAGTATTGCCTACTCTAATGGGACAGCATGGCTATCTGAAATGTGTATCTCAAGATTCTCAATAGACAGTATCGTTTATAGATGATTTCAGTTGATTTGACTGAAGTCAAGGCTGTAAAGGAAAGAAGATAAACAGATTTATATATTTATTCATTAAAACATATATACCCCACCTTTTCTCTGAAGAGTTCAAGGTGGTTTACAAAAAGGCTCAAAAATAAAAAAAAATGTAAGAATTAAAAACAGCCTTTCAATTTGCATCTTAAACACTAAATATTAAAACACAAAACCAGCAGAATATAAATGCAACAGCAAAGGTTATTTTCCGCCATTATTTCAATCAATATCCCTTCTCAATATCTCTTGAATTGTTGAAGAATTCCCAGGGAGGCTCTGGATTATCAAAGTACATTGATTCTAGGTAACTTGGAGACAGTCTAGTATTCAAATCTACTCCTGAAGGGAAGACCTCATCCTTACGGAGTGTAGACTGTGCCCCGGTTTGGGGGCATATTGGTTGTGCCATAACACCATGTAATGTATAAGTACATATCTGATGAAATGCCTAAACTGTTAAAGAAATAGGGAAAGCCCATTGTTTCTATTTTTTACCCAGGTTCTTTGAGGCAGTGTATCTGATATTTGCTAGAACCACAATTTATCTGGATTTATTTTCTGTTGCATTGGCCCAGTTAATAAACAGTAGATAAGAAAAGTTATTTGGAAACAGGTAAGAAAACAAAACAACAAAGTAACATTCATGTTTGAAACTAGTGCTCCAAGCTTTAATCAATAGATTAATCAGTTATGGTTTGCAGTTCTGCCCATTGGTAGGCTGGATATAACCCTAAAGCTTTAGCTAGTTAATTGTATGAAGCTAAGTTTAATTGGCAGGCTGTATTTTTAAGGATACACTTAATATTTTGTGGCTATGGTTCTTATGTGTTACTGTAACAGAGAATGAAAAGGGATATATTAACAATGGTATTTCCGGAAATGGCAACCCACTCCAGTATTCTTGCCAAGAAAACCCCATGGAAGGTATCACAAGGCTAAAAGATATGATGCCGGAAGATGAGCCTCTCAGGTCGGAAGGTGTCCAATATACTACTGGGGAAGAGCAGAGGGAATTTCCAAGTAGCGCCAGAAAGAGTGAAGCGGCTGGGCCAAAGCAAAAAGGACACTCAGCTGTGGATGTGTCTGGTGGTGAAGAGGAAGTCCAGTGCTTTAAAGAACAACATTGTTTAGGAACCTGGAATGTAAGATCAATGGATCAATGAATCAAGGTAAGCTGGAGGTGGTCAAACATGAGATGGCAAGATTGAACATCGACATCTTGGGAATCAGCGAACTAAAATGGACAAGCATGGACGAATTTAATTCAGGTGACCATTATATCTACTACTGTGGGCAAGAATCCCTTAGAAGAAATGGAGTAGCACTCATAGTCAACAAAAGGGTGGGAAAAGCAGTACTGGGGTACAATCTCAAAAATGATAGAATGATCTCAGTACGAATCCAAGGCAAACCATTCAACATCACAGTAATTCAAGTCTATGCCCCAACCACTGAGGCCGAAGAAGCTGAGGTTGATCGGTTCTATGAAGACCTACAACACCTTCTAGAACTAACACCCCAAAAAAATGTCCTCTTCATCATAGGGGATTGGAATGCTAAAGTAAAAAGTCAAGAAATCACCGGGGTAACAGGCAAGCATGGCCTTGGTGTTAAAATGAAGCAGGACAAAGGCTAATAGAGTTTTGTCAAGAGAACACGCTGATCATAGCAAACACGCTTTTCCAACAGCACAAGAGGTGACTCTACACATGGACATCACCAGATGGTCAATATCGAAATCAAATTGATTATGTCCTTTGCAGCCAAAGATGGAGAAGCTCTATACAATCAGTAAAAACAAGACCTGGAGCTGACTGTGGCTCAGATCATGAGCTGGTTCTCGCAAAATTTCGGCTTAAATTGAAGAACGTAGGGAACACCACTAAACAATTCAGGTATGACCTAAATCATATCCCTTATGAATATACAGTGGAGGTGAGGAATAGATTTCAGGGATTAGACCTGATAGACACAGTGCCTGAGGAACTATGGACGGAGGTCCATAACATTGTTCAGGAGGCAGCAACTCAATCCATCACAAAGAAAAAGAAATGCAAGAAAGCAAAGTGGCTGTCTGATGAGGCTTTACAAGTAGCTGAGGAAAGAAGGGAAGTGAAAAGCAAGGGAGAAAGGGAAAGATATACCCAACTGAATGCAGAGTTCCAGAGAATAGCAAGGAGAGACAAGAAGGCCTTCTTAAATGAACAAAGCAAAGAAATTGAGGAAAACAATAGAATGGGAAAGACTAGAGATCTTTTCAAGAAAATTGGAGATCTCAAGGGAACGTTTTGTGCAAAGACGGGCATGATAAAGGACAAAGAAGGCAGGGACCTAACAGAAGCAGATGAGATTAAGAAGAGGTGGAAAGAATACACAGAAGAACTACACAGGAAAGATCTTAATGTCCCTGATAGCTATGATAGTGCAGTCACTGAACTTGAGCCGGACATCCTCGAGAGTGAAGTCAAGTGGGCCTTAGGAAGCATTAGTAACAACAAAGCTAGCGGAGATGACAGTATTCCAGCTGAGCTATTTAAAATCCTAAAAGACGATGCTGTTAAAGTGCTGCACTCAATATGCCAACAAATTTGGAACACTCAACAGTGGCCACAAGACTGGAAAAGGTCAGTTTACATTCCAATTCCAAAGCAGGGCAATGCCAAAGAGTGTTCAAACTACCATACAATTGCGCTCATTTCACATGCCAGCAAGGTGATGCTCAAAATCCTACAAGCTAGGCTTCAGCAGTATGTGAACCGAGAACTACCGGAAGTACAAGCTGGGTTTCGAAGTAGCAGAGGAACTAGAGATCAAATCGCCAACATTCGCTGGATCATGGAGAAAGCAAGAGAATTCCAGAAAAACGTCTATTTCTGCTTCATTGACTACGTTCAAGCCTTTGATTGTGTGGATCACAACAAACTGTGGCAAATTCTTAAAGAGATGGGAGTACCAGACCACCTTATCTGTCTCCTGAGAAACCTGTACGAGGGTCAAGAACAGTAAGAACCAGACATGGAACAACCGATTGGTTCAAAATTGGGAAAGGAGTATGACAAGGCTGCATATTGTCGCCCTGCTTATTTAATTTATATGCAGAGTACATCATGAGAAATGCCGGGTTAGATTAATCACAGGTCGGAATTAAGATTGCTGGGAGAATTATCAACAACCTCCGATACGCAGATGATACCACTCTAATAGCAGAAAGTGAAGAGGATCTAAAGAGCCTCTTGTTGAGGGTGAAAGTGGAGAGTGCAAAAGCTGGTTTGAAACTCAACATTAAAAAAACTCAGCTCATGGCATCTGGCCCCATCACTTCCTGGCATATAGAAGGGGAAGAAATGGAAGCAGTGACAGATTTCATTTTCTTGGGCTCCAAGATCACCGCAGACGGTGACTGTAGCCATGAAATTAAAAGACGCTTGCTCCTTGGGAGGAAAGCTATGGCAAACCTAGACAGCATAGTCAGAAGCAGAGACATCACCTTGCTGACAAAGGTTTGTATAATCAAAGCTATGGTTTTCCCAGTAGCAATGTATGGCTGTGAGAGCTGGACTAGAAGGAAGGCTGAGCGCCGAAGAATTGACGCTTTCAAACTGTGGTGCTGGAGAAGACTCTTACGAGTGCCCTGGACTGCAAGGAGGTCATATCAGTCAATCCTAAAGGAAATCAACCCTGTCTGCTCGTTGGAAGGACAGATACTGAAGCTGAAGCTCAAATATTTTGGCCGCCTAATGCGAAGAGTAAACTCCCTGGAAAAGACCCTGATGCTGGGAAATATTGAAGGCAAAAGGAGAAGGGGACGGGAGAGGATGAGATGGCTAGGTAGCATCACCGATGCAATGAATATGGACTTGAGCACACTCTGGGAGAGAGCACGGGACAGGAAGGCCTGGCGTGCTATGGTCCATGGGGTCACGAAGAGTCGGACACGACAGAACGACTGAACAACAACAAGTTATGTCAGACTTCTGTGTTGAGGATTTTATAATATGCAACTGTATTTAAATTTAGTTGATAATATGTTAAAATGGTAATTCTCAAACTTTTTGATCTTCGGAGAGGAGGGCCCTAAACTTTCCTCTCTTATGAGCCCCCTTCCCATCATCAGCTACCGTTCCACAGCAGAGCACATAGAGATCCTTGTGCACAGTAGTGTGCATGTAGCCTACTGCTGTGGATCAGGGCAATAATAGAACACAGCCACTAGAAAGGGGATTAGTCTGTCTTTCCAAATCCAGTCTGAATCAGCGAGGTTCTTTTGTAAGAAGGCCTTTAACCCACCCATATTTGTCTCTGGGTCTTTGGGCTTTCTTCTAGGTGTTCTGTGCCATAGAGTCTGAGAACAACTGAGTTAAAAAGAGGCAGTCAATTGACAAAAACGTGTTTAATATGTATCTAGTGTAATAACTTTCTCTTGTTGACTTAATGACGGGACTTTCTGACCTGGGTCACACACAGCAACAAACTATGGTTTAATTAACCATGGTTTGTTGAATTGTGGGTTGTGGTTATGTGGAAACCTAGAACTGTGGGTTTATCACAAGTTGTTAACCTTGAACAACCCACAAAAATAACCCATGGAGCTGATTCACATGACACAACAGCCCACTGTGGGTTAATTTGCCTGTGGGGGCTGTTGTGTCATGCTGGGCACCCACGGGCGCCACTTTTGCATGGTACCTGTGGGTGCCCAGCTTGCCATGGGCTGTCATATCATGTGAACCCAGGTGGTAGGGCTATTTGAGAGTTAGATAACCCTGAAATAACCCTAAAACAAGCCATAGGTTATTTGAGAATTGCCTAATCCTCAAACAACCTCTGCCATCTGGGTTGACATGACACGACAACCTACAGCAAGCTAGGCACCTGTGGGTGTCATGCAAAAATGGCACCTGGCATAATGCAAAAGCCCTCGTAGGTAAAATAACACATATTGGGCTGTCATGTGAACTAGGTCATGGTTTGTTGTTGGGCTGTGAACTATGGGTTCTTTAAATCATGGCTTGTCATTACATGTGGCCCCAGAATTATGGGGCTACAGAGGCAGCAGACAAGAGTGGTAAAAAAAAGCCCAGCGTCTTTACGTACCAGTACTGTAGTGCTGCAAAGACAGTTGGATACAGAGAGGGAGCCAGCGAAGGAGGAGGGAAACAAATAACCTAGGAACGGAGAAAACAAACCATGGGTTGTTTGATCGTCTGCCACACAAATCCTGGGCAGGGCAACAAACCATGGTTTAAATGAACCTTGGGTTAGTATTGCGTGTGAATCAGGTCAGTATATTATCAGGACTATTTTTTCTTAGCTTGGAGGAAATAGTTCATGTCATTTGTCTGTCAGTCAGCTTCCTCATTATTCATTGCGTGTACTCTCTCGCAGCTTCCTAACGCAGTAGCTTAGGGAAATGAAATGACACCAGTACTTCTGTTAAAGAAGGGAAAGCCTTGTGACAACTCAGTGTGGCACTTCCTTCTAATGGCAGGAGCTAATTTTAGCCATTTCAAAACAGCTACCCAGATAGCATTGTGGTTTGCAGTGTGAAAATCAGGCTAGTTTTAATCATCTGTCTTGGTTAGTTTATTTGACCCCTAGCCAAATTTGCACTAAGCTAATTAAGAGCAGTGTATTTGTACATTAAACCCATAAGTGCTGTTGAACTGTTTAGTTCTCTGAATGATATAATGGACTGTGTTACTGTGTCAGAGATCCAAATGTGATCTGTCCAACAAAAAAGGCTGACAACTACACAGCACATAGCTACAATTGGAGACATAGCTACGAATGAGTGTGAACTCTTGGAGCTTGGCCATTTTCTTTAGCATTCATAATTAGTACTATTTTTAGTATCAGTTGACATGGCTTCTCTGTAATTTGATCTCAACTTGCTCCACACCTGTATGTATTGATTTAAAATATAGCCTGCTATTTGGTTCTCAGATGACCAACAATCAAAATTATAATAAACCAAACCTAATCAATAAAGCAATGAAACAAAAACAGCACAACACCAAACCAGTTTTTAAAAACCCGTGCAGTATCAGAAATTACCATAGGGAAGGCATCATTCAAGCCCTTAAGCCCAATGTACTAAAGTAATCTTTGCCAAATACCAGAACACCTTCAGAGAGAGGTTGAGACAAGCCTTTCAGGGCAAGAGGTTTCACAGTCTGGGTGCTGCAGTCAAAAAGGCTCCTAGGAGGCTGAGATACAGAACAGAGTCTCTGAAGATGACCAGTGGGTGGGCAGGATCATAGAATCATAGAATAGTAGGGTTGGAAGGGGCCTACAAGGCCATCGAGTCCAACCCCCTGCTCAAGGCAGGAATCCAAGTCAGAGCATCCCTGACAAATGGCTGTCCAGCCTCGTCTTGAAGGCCTCCAGTGTGGGAGAGCCCACCACCTCCCCAGGTAATTGGTTCCATTGTCGTATTGCTTTTACAGTCAGGAAGTTTTTCCTGATGTTCAGCCGGAATCTGGCTTCCTGTAACTTGAGCCAATTATTCCATGTCCTGCACTCTGGGATGATCAAGAAGAGATCCTGGCCTTCTTCTCTGTGACAACCTTTCAAGTACTTGAAGAGTGCTATCATATCTCCCCTCAGTCTTCTCAAGGCTAAACATGCCCAGTTCTTTCAGTCTCTCTTCATAGGGCTTTGTTTCCAGTCCCCTGATCATCTTTGTTGCCCTCCTCTGAACCCTCTCCAGTTTGTCTGCATCCTTCTTAAAGTGTGGTGCCCAGAACTGGACACAGTACTCCAGATGAGGCCTAACCAGTGCTGAGTAGAGGGGAACTAGTACTTCCCGGGATTTGGAAGCGATTCTTCTATGAATGCAGCCCAGACTCTCAGCCCAACCCACCTCACAGGGTTGCTGTTGTGAGGATAAAATGGAGGAGGAGGATTATGTATGCCGCCTTGAGTTCCTTGGAGGAAAAAAGGCAGAATATAAATGTAATTTAATAATGTAAAAGAGCATTGGCCTTCTTTGCAGCCACATCACATTGTTGGCTCATATTCAGCTTGTGATCGACAACAATTCCAAGATCCTTCTCGCTTGTAGTGTTGCTGAGCCACGTATCCCCCATCTTGTAACTATGCATTTGGTTTCTTTTTCCTAGGTGCAGAACTTGGCATTTGTCCCTATTAAATGTCATTCTGTTGTTTTCTGCCCAGCGCTCCAGTCTATCCAGATCACTTTGAATTTTGTTTCTGTCTTCCAAAGTATTAGCTATCCCTCCCAATTTCGTGTCACCTGCAAATTTGATCAGCATTCCCTGCACCTCCTCCTCCAAGTCATTAATAAAAATGTTGAAGAGCACTGGGCCCAGGACTGAGCCCTGCAGTACCCCACTCGTTACCTCTCCCCAGTTTGAGAAGGTCCCATTGATAAGCACTCTTTGAGTCCGACTCTGTAGCCGACTGTGGATCCACCGGATCGTTGTTTCATCTAGCCCACTTTGAGCTAGTTTGCTCATCAGGATATCATGGGGCACTTTGTCGAAAGCTTTGCTGAAGTCAAGGTATATGATGTCTACAGCATTCCCACAGTCTACAAGGGAGGTTACTTGATCAAAAAATGAGATCAGATTTGTCTGGCAGGACTTGTTTTTGACAAATCCATGTTGGCTTCGAGTAATCACGGCATTGTTGTCAAGGTGCTTCCAGATGCATTGCTTTATCAACTGCTCCAGAATTTTCCCAGGGATTGATGTCAGACTGACTGGTCTGTAGTTCCCAGGTTCCTCCTTTTTACCCTTTTTGAAGATAGGGACAACGTTAGCCCTCCTCCAGTCATCTGGCACTTCCCCCGTCCTCCATGATTTCTCAAAGAGAATAGACAGCGGTTCTGAGAATTCTTCTGCCAGTTCCTTTATGACTCTAGGATGCAGTTCATCTGGCCCTGGAGATTTGAACTCATTCAAAGTCATTAGGTGTTCCTTGACCATATGCCTGTCAATCTCCAGCTGCAAGCCTGCCCCTTCAGCCTGTACTTCGCCTTTGCCAGGGGGGTCATAGACCCTCTATTGGGAGAAGACTGAGCCAAAGTAGGCATTGAGCACCTCTGCCTTTTCTTTGTCATCTGTTACCGTTTTGCCATCCTTATTTAATAGCTGAACCACCATTTCTTTCCTCTGCCTTTTACTATGCACGTAGCTGAAGAAAGCCTTTTTGTTGTTTTTAACATCCCTTGCTAACCTCAGCTCATTCTCAGCTTTAGCCTTCCTGACGCCATCCCTGCAATTCTGTGCTATCTGCCTGTACTCTTCCTTTGTTACTTGGCCCTCTATCCACTTCCTATATGTGTCCTTTTTTGTTTTCAGGTCATCCCTAAGCTTTTTGTGAAGCCACATTGGCTTCTTCTGTTGTCTTCCACCTTTTCTTCTTGTTGGAATTGCTTGTGATGGTGCCTTGAGAATTTCCTTTTTTAAAAGCTCCCACGCATCTTGGACTCCTTTTCTCGCTAGCATCGCTTGCCGTGGGACCTTACTGATCATTGTTCTGAGTTTATGAAAATCAGCTTTCCTAAAATCCAGGGTACGCGTTTGACTGCACTCTGCTTTTGCTTCCCTTAGAACCAAGAACTCAAGTACAACATGGTCGCTTTCCCCCAGAGTTCCTGTAACTGCTACTTTATCCACTAAGTCATCTCTGTTGCTTAGGATCAAGTCAAGGATAGCCGATCCTCTAGTTCCTTCCTCTACTTTCTGTAGGAGGAAGTTATCTGCCACACAAGTCAGGAATTTCCTGGAGAGGCCATGTTTTGCAGAATTTGTCTCCCAACAAATATCGGGGCAATTGAAGTCCCCCATTACTACTACATCATGCTTCCTTAAAACATTGGCTATTTGCTTTTCAAAAGTTTCATCCTTGTCTTCTCCTTGATTGGGTGGCCAGTAGTAGACTCCGACCACCAGGTTCCTTTTATTCTTTGCTCCATTTATTTCAACCCAGATGCTGTCGATGGGGCTACCAAGCTCCTCCTCCTGTATTTCTGTGCAGAGATATGTATTTTTCACATACAGTGCAACCCCACCTCCCTTTCTGTTCCTCCTGTTCTTTTTGAACAAGTTATATCCTTCAATTGCTGTATTCCAGTCATGAGAGTCATCCCACCAAGTCTCAGTTATACCTATCAGGTCATAATTTCCCTCTTGTATTAAGAGTTCAAGTTCGTTCTGTTTGTTTCCCATACTCTGGGCATTAGTATATAGACATCGAAGACCATGTGCGTCATGGTCTGGCTTTCTTCCTACATGTGTCTGAAGACTATTATTGGGCGCTATCAGAGCTGTTCTCTCCATTGCAGTGCATGCGCCTATGTCCATTGTTACCCCCAACATTACATCTCCCTTTCCCGTAGGATTCAGTTTAAAGCCCTCCTGATGAAGTTCTTCATGCTGTGGCCAAACACATTCTTCCCATCCTTTGTGAGGTGCAACCCATCCCTAGCCAACAGCCCATCTTCCAGGAAGTATAACCTGTGGTCCCAGAATCCAAATCTCTCTCGTCGGCACCACCTTTGTAGCCAATCATTCACCCGGAGTATTTTTCGTTCCCTTTCTATCCCTCTTCTAACTACTGGAAGGATGGATGAGAAAACTATCTGGGCTCCAAAGTTCTTGAGTTTCCTTCCCAAAGCTTGAAAGTCTGACGTGATCTCTTCGTAGCTCCTCTTGGCGGTATCATTTGCTCCCACATGGATGAGAAGAAAGGGATACCTGTCAGTGGGCTTTATGAGTGCAGGCAACCCTTCAGTCACGTCTCTAATCTGTCCTCCCGGGAGACAACATACCTGGCGAGTCCATGGGTCTTCGTGACATACTTGGGTCTCAATCCCACGCAGCAAGGAGTCTCCCACTACTACCACTCTTCTTCTTCTTGTAGGCCTGGGTTTCATTGCCACTGTTTGACTGACCTTTAGCCTCTTGCTCACTCTCATGCAGGTTCCCCTGTGATTCTTCCTCTGCAGGCTGTCCTCCAGTCTCATCTGCAAGTACCTGGAATCGGTTCCACAGCTCCACTGCTTCCACTGGTGCAGAGTGGCGTCTAGTTCTTCTTCTTCTAACTGTCACCCTTTTCCAAGGAGTATCCTCTATACCATTTTTCTTCACCTCAGCATTTCCCACTGCCTCATCTTGCTGTTGCTCTTCAAGCTTCTGGTCTGCCCTTTGCTGCTGTAGTTCCCCCATTCTGTCCAAGAACTCTTTGTGTTCTCTTATTCCCCGGAGGGTCGACAGTCGCCGCTCCAGTCCATTTACTTTTTCCTCCAGCAGCGTGATCAACTTGCACTTGTTGCAGGTGTAGGCCATGTTGTTCTCAGGCAAGAAAACAAACATTGCACACACCTTGCAGGTCACCACCACTGGAGAGTCTTGTCCTTCTATAGCCTCTTTTTCCTTTTTGTGTCTAGCTTTGTGATTGTTCTAGACTAGCCTGTGCCTGCTCCTCTACTCAGTAGAAGTTAAAAGCAGAGTCCCACTGGTGTGAAAGTGTGTGTTACAAGACAAATAAATGGAAAAAAGTTAGTTAAAATAAAAAATAAAAATAATTAAAAAAAATGTTAGGGGCCTCCCCCTTGACCTCCCCTGCCGAACTCCTCTGGCCAACTCCTGTTTTCTTCCCCTGTCCGCTCGCTCTGTTTGCTTGCTCTCTGGGAGCTTGCCTGCTTCTGTAGTCCCTGGACCAGCTGGAGTAGCTTGCTCTGCTCTGCTCTGCTCAGCTGGGAGGCGGGAAACAGACTGAAGCTTCCCGCCCAGTCAGCTGCTGGGAGTACTCAGGCCACACCCCTCCAATTCAGTTGGAGCTCTCAGAAGCACCTGGTGAGCTCACAGCCAATCAGAAGGATAAAGGGCAGCCCCCTGGGCTTCCTGCAACCCACTTACCTCTTAGCCTCTTGTCTCCTTTGTCTCCTTTGTCTCTTCAACCACTGCAACTCCCCTGGCCAACTCCTGTTTGCTCCCCCTGTTCGCTCGCTCTGTTCGCTCGCTCTCTGGGAGCTTGCCTGCTTCTGTAGTCCCTGGACCAGCTGGAGCAGCTTGCTCTGCTCTGCTCAGCTGGGAGGCGGGAAACAGACTATGTGGGAGGAGCTGGCCCTTTAAATATCGTGGCCCAACCCATTTATTACTTTGATGATGACTACTAGCACTTTGAATTGTGATTGGAAACACTAGAGAGGCTAATGAGGATTGAATAAAATTAGAGTAATATGTTCCAAAAAGCAAGCTCTAGTCAGTAGTCTGGCAGCAGTATGTTGCATCAGCTGAAGCTTCCAAAACACTTTTCAAAGGCAGGCCCTCTCTCTCTGGGATGGAATGGTTCCTTCCCACTCCAGTATCTTCCTCAGGATTGCAGGGGAAGTGATGACATCATTTACACAGGTTCTTCTACATAGATATTACTCAAAGCTGCATAGGACAAGGCCTTAGAGCAAGGTGCCCTATGCCGTTGAGATAGCAACATGAATTGGGCTAACGTTTCTTGCCGTCCAGTAAAGTGCTGATACTCTTAAGGGATGGCTTAAAATTAATTTTGTGTTTATAGGATGGTTCAGTGCAACACTATGGAAGACAGGGATTGTATGTTGAATGAAGCCTTGGCCAGAAAATTAGCCATACCTACCTAGCTTAGGTAGCACATAAGCAAAGACATCCCCTCTCCTCCTCCCACTGCAGCCTTTCAAAAAGCATGTCTGGAGGGTTTGGGGATGGAGCAGGGTGGGGAAGGGCCCAAAAAACAGGAGGTGCCTTGCATTAAGTTTAATCTGCCCGTGCTAGGTTAATCTGCCAGATTTTGGACACTCTCCCCTCCCACTTCCCACTGCAGCCACATCCCACAGTGTTTTGGAGATCCCCCAACCCTCTAGAGAGGCTTTCCAGGGGAGGAGAGGCTTTTCATTGGGGAGGAAAGGATAGTAGTAGGATAGTCCACTTCCTTCGACTTCCTTCCATTCTTAGGATCCAAGCCTCTGTCTCTAAAATCTTAATTTTCAAGGAGATGGTGCTGATGTGAATTATTGCTATATATTTTTTGCTTTTAAACAGTATGTTATACTGTCTGAATAATGGTTTGAAATGCTTTGGGCTCAGTAAAACATTTCTCTTGTATGCCTGGAGGCCTTGTTCCTTCCTTTTCCCACCCCATGCAATTGTTGCTTTCCCGCTTTTTCTTTCATGCCTGCTCATAATGCACGGAAGACCATTTATGATAAACTGTACCGTTTTCCCATGTTTGTCATGACTAAAGGTTTTAAGCAAATAAATTTGATGTGACTTCATATGCTGCTTTCTTATGAACTGATATGCATTAATGAGAACCTGTGGCAAATTCTGTTTTGCCCTATTTGCTGAGTCCATAATGTTTAGGTTAGTGCATGCTCATACTAGCCACTAGTATGACTTTTAGTATAACATTTTTGGCATATTGATTACATCCTTTCAGCTGTATAATTAAAACCCAGAGGCAATAGGACAATTAAAAAAAAACACCCTATATTTTATGAACAGATACTGTTCATAGTTCATAATAATTCTTATATAAAGATCTTTCATAACTCTGTTTTTGTTCTTTATTGCCTGGAATATATCTTGATAGAAGAATGAATTCCTTGCAGTGGTAAAATATCCATTTTAAAAAACAGAAACACTACTTTGGAAAACAAAATAGCTTAAAAATAAACAAAATAGTTTTCTACACAATGTTTGGATCAAATCTCCCTCCTTTCACACAGTGACTGGGTTTGCACAACACGATAAGCCACAGTGGGTTTGAGCCTTGTTAGTGTCAGCATGGCTTATCATAATGTCTGAACCCAATGTGAACGGTTCAGCGTGGGTTGATATTTGCAAACAAGCCACCCTGAGAACCCATGGCTTATACTAGGGTTGCTGAGGGTGGCTTGTTCTTAGGGTAACTTGTTGTGATGTCCAGACCCGGCAGTGCAGTTTGTCCAAAGTGGCTACAGAGCTGCTTGGCAAGAGCGACAAATAAGCCCATGCCGCTCTTTGTAATCTTGCCAGTGCCACCTCCAGGCTCCCTCCTCTCTCACCAGTTATTGCCCTTCCACCAATGCGGAAACAGCACTTTGGAAGGACTGTCACTCGTGAAAGACCTGGGGCGGGGGGAATAATTAAAAAATCTTGACTTCATTTGCACACTTCTGAGGCACCAAAAAGAAAAAAACTGGCAAATGAAATAAGTGCTCTGAAAAGGAGTAGTGATCAGAGCAGGGAGGGGGGCCAGGAAAGTTTCCTGCTGTAGACAAAATGGGGTGCCATGCGAAGAACATTAGGATACATATGAGAAACTGGCTAGAGGACTGAGGGTGAAAGAAGCCGTGTGCCCGATCATCTGTTGGGAGTAACGGGGGTTGGCGAGTGAACAACCAGCCTTCGGTGGCTTATCCTCCAGAGTGGCTTAGCGTGATGTGCAAACCTGCTCATTAGCCGTAGGATATTCATACTAACCTAGTGCTGTTGCAAAACTACATCCTTAACTTGAAATTAAGTCATTAGTAAAAAAAGAAGAAAAGGGAATAAATACTTTGTTCTTCTTCATGGTCTCTGTGCAACACACATAAGGGCTCTGCACCTGTGCTGAGCCTTGTTTGGGAAACTTAAGCTGAGGAACATGTTTGGTGGGAACTCTCCCCCACCGTCCACTGCACATCTCCCAGCAAGTTCCCGCCCGTTCCCTCAGCTCTCTTTCGACCACCTAACCAGTTGCCTCTATGGGATCTTGGTTTGTAATTAGAGAACGTTTTAGTGCTTCGCACTACTGCTGAGAAGTTTGTTCTTTCTTCTTCTGCTTATTTTAATTTTTTTCTTCATTACAAAAAAAAGTTTAATTTCATTGTTTTTTCTTCATCATTCATGACAAGCCATGGCTGTGGCCTTTGCAGAGTATGGCCTCAAAGGATCCATTTTGTAAATGCGTAAAATGTGGGAGCAAGTTACCTCCAACTGATCCTCACTCACTCTGCCATTTTTGTTTGGGAGAGGCACATCTTCCTGGGGCTTGTTTGCTCTGCCAATCCTTTACCAAGCAAGCGAGGAGAACTCAGTCAGATAGACTGAAAGTAAGAGCCTTACTGGCAGTGGATTCTAAAAAACAACCAACTTTTGTGTAACCGAGAAGACAGCAACCACTATGTCTTCATCCAAACCCTCCTCCCTGTAGTCTTCGGCCCCTGTTGAGGACCGAGTAGACCCACCTATTCTAGGGCACTCACTAACACTATTAGCCAAGAAGTTTTCTAAAAAAGCTAAAAATACAAGGTCTGGATCAGAAAGCTTGAAAAAGAAACATAAACATGTTAATAAACCTTCAAAAACAAAGGTTCCAATACCACTGTTACTGAACTCTCCAATTCAAATGATACCAAGTGTCCCTGTACAGGAGCCAGTGTCTACAGCTTCAGAGGCCAAAATTGTTGCATTGTCTTTGTCCCCAACATCTCCTCAGGATCGAGGAATCTCTCCAACTCAAGGTTAGCCTCCCTCTCCTACGCTGGACGATACGTCTTGAAATTGAGACCAAAGGTTTTCACTAGCTCTGGATCGACAGCCTCATTCTCCGTTTGTAGAGCTTAGACCAAGACATCAATTTCATTCCCCCGAGTCCCTCAGATTGCTGAATGCAGACCATTGGTACAGTCACCAATACAGAGAAAGGTCTTGATCTCCACATCGGGACTGGGGTCAATGCTTTGAATGGTCTTTCCTACCTCAGAGTCATTATACCCTTGATGACTGGTGTTGTTCTTGGGATCGAGAACATTATTATGATCACACCAGATACCTTGGAGCAACCTCTCCTCGGTACCAGCCTTGTCCATCAGCGACTTTACCTTGCCCTCCGACAGTGGATGAATTTCTTCCACCTCCACCTGTACCTCCTTGCTCATCATCTTTAATAAGGAGCCAACTGGCATCGAGGAACAAATCACCTCAGTTACAGTTACCAGATCGTCCATTACCATCTTCTCCCAATGTACCAGCAGACCCTACGTCAGTTCCAGTGCACAGACCACCACTGCCTCAGAATTCGACTAATGACTACCAGGCCAGTTCATCATTGGATTTGTCCATACCTCCTTCCATCTTATCTCCAGATGATGTTGCTGGAAACTAAGAGGCAGCATCACCCTCTGAGGACATGTTCCCTTTCTCATAGTAGGTCAGTAGAATGGCTCAGTCTCTGGGATTGATGTTCAACAACCGGAACAACACATTCAAGATCCAGTTTTTGATATTGTCATATGGAATCATCAAAACCAGTGGCAGTTCCTTTTTTCCCAACTCTTCTTCAAATGATCCAACAGTTGTGGAAGGCCCTGGCTTCAATGGCATGCACTTCAAAAAGGCTGGCGTTCTTGTACCGACAGCCTTTTCATATTCACATCCACGTCCAAATTCCAAAATTGTTCAGTCAGTGCAAGGCTGATCACAGAAGGTCCGTGCATCACCTGTGGACAAAGAAGGAAGAAGAGGCTCTCTTGATTCAACAGATGCACTCGTCAGCTGCTCTTGGATTACGTGTTGCTAACTATCAGATCTTAATGGCCCACTACCAGCTTTTCCTCTGGGAAAAAATGGACTCAGTTTGTGCATATCTCCCAGATGACCAAAGAGACCTGACCAGAGTTTTTCAAGTGGAAACTGCCAAACCTTTGAGACAGCAGTTTAATAGCTCCTGTCACAAAGCCGACTGCAGCACGAAATCCATGGTTGGAGCGATCACATTCAGGAGGCATGCCTGGTTACGATTTGCCACCCTGACTCCTGAGGCTCATTCCAGGATAGAGGAGCTGCCATTTGATGGAGAGGGTCTGTTCAGTGCCAAAACAGATGAACAGATGGACTCTGTCCAAAATGCAAAAACAGCTGCCAGAAAAATGGGTCTGGAGTTTCAACACCAGCAACAACCCTACAAACTTCGCAAGTGGTTCCATCAACAGCAACCATACGGTACCAGCCATCCCAAGAACAGGGGAAGCAAACTCCCTCTTCTAAATACCGCCAGGGATATGAGAGGAATGACCCTTCATCCAAGTGTCAGCTTTGACTTCCTGATACTCACCATATACAGTCTCCCCATTTTATTCCTTCACCACTTGAACCAGAAAGGGTTGAAGCTTTCATCCATAAGGGTTTATTTAGCAGCCCTCTTGTCTTATAGAGGGCAAGTACAATGGTTTTCACTCTTTACACACCCCATTACATCAGTTTTTGCATGGGTTAAAGAATTTGGCACCTCCAGGGAGAACTGAGATGCCTCAGTGGAGCCTCTCTGTTGGCTTGCATGCTCTGCTCTCAAAAGCCTTCGAGCCTATGGCTGACACAGACCTTCGTCTGTTATCATGGGAAGTTGCCTTTTTTGTTGCTATCACTTCCTCCAGGCATGTTAGGGAAATTTGTTTTCTAAGAGTGGATCATCCCTATCTGATATTCCACAAAGACAAAGTTGATCTGAGATCAGACATTGACTTTTTACCAAAGGTGGTCTCAGATTTATATGTCAACCAGTCTATTTCACTGCCAGCATTTTTCCCCAGAGCCGTCTTCTGAACTGGAGAGGAAGCTGTATGTTCTTGATGTGAAAAGGTTATTGGCTTTTTATAAATCAAGAACAGCATCCTTTTGTAAAATACGGCGACTTTTCACTTGTTACAGGGGCCCTAAGAAGGATCTTCCTGTGTCATCTCAAAGGCTAGCCTCATAGATTGTATGACCAATTGGTGTAGCTCGTGAGCTCTCAGGCTTTGAGTGCCCATCTCACATCCATGCTCATTTGACATGAGGGGTTGCCACATCTAAAGCCTTTGGCAAAGATGTTCCATTGTGAGACTCGTGTAAAGCGGCAATATGGTTGAAACCCTTGACATTTGTAAAGCACTACAAACTGGATGCCAAGGCACATTCAGACTGTGCCTTTGGGCAAGCCATGCCGTCATCAATCTTATAGTGAGACACCTACCCACCTCTGGTAAGTGATCTTGTTAATCGCCCATATGTGTGATGCACAGAGACCATGAAGAAGAAAGGCAGGGTGCTTACCTGAAACTCTAGTTCTTCGAGTGGTCATCTGTGCAAACAACCCACCCACCATCCCCACTTTGGTGTCATTGTCGATTTCGGTGTTCGTATGGAGGTGTGTGTTTTCCCCTTGGATCCAAGGCCAAGCTAGGCAGTCTCAAGGAACTGAGGGAATGGGTGGGAACCCCCTGGGCTATGTGTAGTGGACACTGGGGGAGGGTTCCCGCCAAAAATGTTACCTGGGTTTAGAAGATTCCTGAACAAAGCTCAGCGCAGATGCAGAGCCCATATGTGTGATGCACAGATGACCACTCGAAGAACTACAGTTACAGGTAAGCAGCTTACCTCTACACAGTCCAGATGGGCTCTGTTAACTAAGCACCACTCAAACTAGGCTCTCCAAACATGTACCAAAGTTTTGTGCTAGTTATGTGCCACAAATCCTGAGTTCTGTGCCGCCGCCCACAACTGTGTACTGAGACATCAAAATTTTGGCATATGTTTGGAGGAGATGCTAGTTTGGGGGGTTCATAGTTAATAGAGCTGTCCAGATGAGCTGATCTGGCCTCTTGCTAGCTGAAGGCTTTTACCTTCTATACTGAACAGTGCTGTAGAAGTTTAAAATGTTACATTGTGACTGTATAAATCTGACTAATATAGTAGCCTTCCCCCCACCCTTTGTTTTTTTTAGAGGGTCCTGAAGTTTTGGCAAGCCATCGAAATGGGACAGATGACCCTAAGAATGGATTTCCAGGAGGCAGCGGGCACCCTGAATATATTGCTTATTTTCTGATTCCTGTATTCTTTCTCATGGGACTCCTTGGGATTTTCATCTGCCATATACTAAAGAAAAAAGGTTATCGCTGTAGAACAGAAGCTGAGCAAGAAGAGGAAAAACTTCAAGAAAAGATAGGTAGGCAAGGACTATATTTAAAAGCTTCTGTACTAATATGGGAATGTGTGGACTCCCATTTTATATGCTCGAGTACTTAACCAGCCTTCCTCAACCTGGTACCCTCCAGATATTTTGGAGACCACAACTCCCAGCATTCCTGACCATTGGCCATGCTGGCTCGGTTTGATGGGAGTTGAAGTCCAAAACATTTGGAGGTCACCAGGTTGGGGAAGACTGGCTTTGATCATTGGGACTCTGCCCAGGGAGGCCTAGCTTCAAATCTCTGCCCAGGCATGGAGCCTAACCTACTCCCATGAAGTTCCTTTGAGGATAAAACAGGGTAGTGGTGGAGTAATATATAGGTCATGTAAAAGTTAGAGTTTAGCTATTACTGGGGTGACCAAAGTTCAAATCCCCATTCAGCCCTGAAGATCATTGGGTGTGGCCTTGGGCCAGTCTCTTTCTCTCGGCTTAATCTACTTCACAGGGTTGTTGCAGGGATAAAACAGGTGCAGATAAAACTGCACCACTAGCACTTCTTTTACTGTGGTGGTGGTAAAACTGGCAGTGGCAGAGTCATGAGACTGCAAGCACATTGGGGGCTGTATGTGGGCCACAGATTGTGCACCCCTGCCTTAGAGGAAGGGGGGATCACTTGATGACAGAGCTCCTGTGCCTTCAGTCACTGTGTAGAAGAGGAGAATTCAGCATACAGGGCTGCATCTGATCACCTGTCCCATTGCAGGATATAGTAGCCAGTCCAGGTTAAACTCTGCTTACCTACCTTTTCACTCTTGCTGCCTGCTGATGCTTGCTTTGGACCCAGGAAGCTCCTAGGTCTAAAGGAAACAGTGGCTGGAAATCTATTCCTGTGCTCAGCTGCACTTTCCGGGAAGCCAAGCACAGCAAAAATTTCCCACTGCCATTTCTTTGGGGTGGGGGTGGGGTGATCCTAATTTTGGGGCTACATCAGGTTGTGCGTGGGGCAAGGAAGATGAACAATGCCACATCCATAGTTTGACATCTGGCCAGGGCAGAGATGGCTCTCCTGATCCCTTAAGTGTTGTTCAGGAAGGGAAAGCATGCTGATGGATCATGGCCTTTGTCTTGCCCAGCCCAGCCTGTCTGCTTCCCAGGGCAAATTTCCCTGCTGGGTTTCAGATCCTAGTTATCATTACCTTTAATCGTGTTTAAGGTTGGTGCGGATATAATCCTGGCTTGGGGATGGGGGTGGGAATTTGCCCTGGAAAATGGTGGGGAAACAGCAGGCACGTTCTTGATTTGCTCCTGCTCCCTTAAGCCATGGTTAAGGGGTTAGAAGATGGTGTTGGCCTTTAGTGTTGGTAGTCCTGGTTCTTTCTCTAGCCATGCGTGCAGTTGGTTCAGCACTATAGCACCGAGGAGGCTACACATGTGTCTTTCCTCAAGGTCCCAGCTGCACTTGTAGAGGCTAATCTTGGGCACACTGGGATTTTTGAGAACCTGCCCTTGTAGCCTGGATTTGGATACAGCTGTCCAGAGCATTGGACTAGCTCTGGAAAAATTCCAGAGGCTTGGGGCAAATAAAGAAGTTATGTGCTGCGCACACTGTGCATCTGTCTTTAGTTCTGAATGTAATACGTGTGGAAATTCGGCTTGCTTTCGGACTAGAACTCTGCTCTTTGAAAGTGTTTCTAATATTTACAAAGAAGATAATTGCTTCATATAGTATTTTTGTGGAATTCTGTTATCGTATAACTTCTTTCCTGTGTATATCTGACTTTCCAAGAATATAGAAGGATTGTCAAATTCTACTTTTTATTCTCAGAGTTGAATGACAGTACAAATGATAATGGTGACACCGTGGGAAAGATCGTTGACTACATTATGAAAAACGAAGGTTTGTGTGTTGCTGTTTTTTAAATGAACATACAGATCTAATTGCTGGAAATTTTAATCCTTTGCAACTCCTTTGGAACTGTATTGAGAGCTTTTAAGGCATTCATTCTAGCTCTTAATTCATGACATACATGCTATTTTTCACTGTCATGTATGAGAACAGAAACTTACTTTTGCAAATCCATTGTGCTTCCACAAAAGTTTGCATAGGTATAGATGGTTACAAGGTCACAATCAAGGGTGTTCCTTGAAGAGTAACTGGAAAATTAAAATCCTATATATACTTATAACAAATTTATTCTCTGAGTGTGGATTCTTATGTAGCCAGAACAGCAGCATCCACGTGCAAGAGGGCAGAAGTACAAACATTTTTAGAGGAAAAAACAGGCGGACCCCCAAAACAGCTCAGTGAGTACTGGACATGCTCAGTGGATTCCAAATGCTGACTGATTGCAGGTGAGGAACATAAAAACAGGGGCATAGGATGGAATTGAGTATTCTGGAAGTGGGCATGGCTGCCTGCCTGCCTGGAACTCTGAACAGGAGCACTGTACATCGCAACACTTTGTTGCAGGACCCACTTACTCTTTTGAATTGTGAGTACAAAGTTCAAGACTTTAAACTTCCAAAGACATAAGACACAAATCTAGGGATCAGTTTAATGTTAGCCTTTTGCAAATACAAAAATGACCAGTCTGCACTGAGTCACAGTAGTTGTCTTGTGGTCCACTCTGATTGATGGTGTGAATTGTTGTTTTGGTATTTCAGTGGCATCCACAGCCATTTAGATGATTTTTTATGTTGGGCTGGACCGTTTCTGGTTTTAATGCAGGACTGCACAATTTGTGACACCTCAAGCCAAAAGCAAGAACAAGTAGTACAATAAACCTCACAACCTGATTTCTGATCACCCACTGTACTGGGGCACTGCAGTCATTCAAATGTAACGAAAAAGAACATAGTACAGTCCTCGCTAGACCAGGGGTCCCCAACCTTTTTTGATCTGTAGGCACATTTGGGAATTTGAGAAACTGCTGTGGGCACCACCACAAAATGCCTAATCAGCAGACTATCGCTTTGGCATCTGCCTCTGATGTCTGTGGATCTTAGGCTGCATCTTATTCAGCAAGAACTTTTGTTTCATGTCTATTGGATACTACAGTGTCTCTTTAATAAGCGATTGTCTAATTGGGCTAATTGCTGGCAGTCTTCTTTCAAACATGTTTTGGCAATGTTCAGTAGTTCCTTTTTGCGGCGGGAGGTTATTTCACAGATAAATTTTGTACTGGAACAGTCTTTAACATTCACTGATGTTCATGCTGTTTTAAATTATTTACCTGCTTCATAGAAATCAACAAATGGTCAGTGTAAATGGATTCTTTGCATGCTTTTGATAGCTAAAAGACTGATATTACAGCATTAGAAGGATAAACATTCAGCTCCTGTAATACAATGGATTGAGGACCTTACAACGCTTTCAATATTTGAACAGGTGGCATATAGGCACCACCTTCAAATGGATATTTATCTGCATATTTGGTCCATTTGTCTGCATATTATGTTAAAAAAAAGAAAAAAAATACTTTTTTGCATGTGCCTGTGGCCACTACATTGGGGACCCTTCGCAAACACCATCGGAAATCCCCGTGGGTACCACCTTGGGGACTCCTGCTCTAGACTACCACGTTGGATTAGAGGAGGACTCCATGTGGGAATGTTCCCCCTCTCATAAAAACTGGGCTAGCTTGAAACCAGAATAGCCCCTTGACTTGCTAGCTTTCTCTTAGTAGTTAAATTTGATGTGGAAGACTTTCAAAATGCAATCTGTGCACCAGAATTCTGAACTAGTATGTCCAGGAAGACTGAACAATGTGTAGTTGTTCTGAACACTTGAATATGCTTCAAAGATGCTGGGTAGTACAACTTTCATACTTCAGTTATGTATTGTTCAACTACAGTACAGTTATTGTAATATTATTTGCAGCCCATCCTATGCCTCTCTACAGGAAGGTAATTTCCACTCAGTTCAATAGGACTTCAAGTCAGAAGTGTGTATAGCATTGTACCCAGACACATGTTTCATTATTCAAACAGTTTCTGGGCTAGGAGTAGAACTAATTTTGCTTATGGTTTAATATCTTGCTGCCTGCAAATTTGCTTAACACCAAAATAACCCAACCATGTACAAAGAGATTGAGACCCAAAATGTTAAATATTATAATCCTTGCAGCTAATGCTGATGTGCTGAAGGCCATGGTGACAGATAACTCTGTGTATGATCCAGAAAGGTAAACTCTTTTTTCCATTGTAATGCTTTACCTCTGGTATGGGGAACTGTTCTGGCCCTGGGGAGTGGATTGCCTTCTGGCTGGATGACACCAGGGGGTGGGCCCCTCCTCCTGAAGCCCCTCCCTCAAACCCTGCCTCCTAGCTTCATAGGAGTCCTTTTTTCCATCCTTTCATTCCTGCTCCTGTCTGCACAGAGAAAGTACAATCCCTCCTGAGGATATTGCAAATGGCAATTCGTTTGAAGTTCACTGTTGTTTAGGATTTCCCAAACAGATTGTATTGTGACAGTGAAGTTGTTTTTCAAAGTTTCATGAATTCATGTTAAAGAGGTTGCTGATATCACATGCAGGCCACATTATGCTGGAAATAGCCATATGGCCATACAAAATATCTGCTGAAGTACCTATATATGTAATCGCATCATCAGTATGTATGGTGCCTTACAGAGTAAGATAAGCAAAAAACGGGCCCCTTCTGAGAGGAGCTTAGAATCTAAATTTTGGAAGGGGGGAGACAAGAGGGGGAAGGGAGAGGCAGAAAGATAGTGGCAAGCTAGCGGTTTGCAGGAGCTTGCTGTTTACACCATGGATTGGCTGGTGTCTGTGATGTCAGAAACCCAGTCTCGCCTCCCCCCCCCCCCTTGCTGGTGTTTTGCAGCTCTTTTTATTTTTATAATAGGATATGAACATTTAAATTGTGTGTGTGATTGATTGATTGATTGATTGATTAAAGGGCAGATATGTGGGGGAATGGCATGACTGCCAACTGAACCAGCAGTTGATTCACTGGAACAAATGTGTCTCATTTACATTGCAAAGGAAGAAGCTGGGTTCACCTTGCAAAGTAATTCCTCTTTGATATTTAGATCTCTAATTCACCCTTAGTTTCTTTAGTGGATGAGGACTTAAACTTCACATCTTAAAGGGTTAACCCAAAGATTTTGTGGAAAAGGTGGGTTTTGAAGAAAGAGAGAAAAATGGCACCACATAGATGTTCTGGAGAGCTTTCCAGATGAAAGGAGCTGCAAGGGGGTAAAGGCAGAGGTGTTTAATTCATTAACTGTCATTTCCTCTAACAAATTCTTATTGTATTTTACCCTTAAAAATAGCCCTACTAGTCCAGGCAGTCCAACCACTCCAGGCAGTCCAACGAGTCCAGGTTCTCCTTTGTCACCTGGAGGTCCTCAATCAAAGCATACTTGCCGAGGCCGTCACCTGCATACGGTTGGTGGAATTGCAGGGACAGGTGCTTGTACTCGCTGCAGTCAGAAAAGATGGCATCTGTTCAGTCCAAATAAAAAATCTAGAGAGGCAAGAAGAGCCCGGCCTGGAGAAGTCACAGTGCTGTCTGTGGGGAGGTGCGTCCATCTCATTTCATCTTAGATTGCTTGTTGTGCTCTGTTTTTTCTGTCCTCAGCCAGCTTCCCTTCAAGTGTTGCAGCTGCTGGGCTATATATGAAAACCATCTGGTTGTGGTTGTATGATGTAATTAGCAGGTGATGAAGCTGGTGTAGTAAAGTGGGCTGAAATGTATTTTCCTTACGGATAAAGGGTTTTATGATCTCAGCCAGCCTTCCCCGACATGGAGCCCTCCAGATGTGCTGGACTGCAACTCTCATTATTCCCAGCCAGCCATCGTCAGTGCTGGCTGGGAATGATGGGAGTTGCAGTCCAACACATCTGGAAGGCACCAGGTTGGGGAAGGCTGTCCTACATGTACTGTCGGTTCCCAGCTGTCAGCCATGCTTAGGAACAAAACATTTCACTTGTTACTTCTATGTGATTTCTGAAATAGTACTATTCTTATTTATTTATTTCATTTCTGTAGCGCCCCACAGCTGAAGCTCTCTGGGCGGTTTACAGAAGTTAAAACATTAAATACAATATAACAAGTTTTAAAGTCATTTACATAAAAGCACACAGACAATATACACAAACAGCAGTAGTACTTTAGCTTTGTTAAAATCAGTATAAAATGTATGAAATTAAAGGAAGCATGTCATTTGTACATATGATTTACTTTTATTTAAACACTGCTTAAAATAGGGGCAGAGTCTCCCTTTCAAGCATCAATGGCCAGCTTCTTTGCTGCAGGGCCCTGGGCCTTCTGAGCAAGCTGCACTGGGGCTGAAACGTTTCCCCCTGTCTGTAGTTCTATCCAGGGTGAGTGGGCACACAAACAGAGGTCTCTGGGAAATAAGATTCCCACAAGATTTCTGTGAGAGTGCAGAGGACACAAGGGCATCCCCTCTTGTCATGCAGGCTTTGAAGCTGGGCATTTGGGACTGATGCTCATAACTGATATAGAGAAAAACATAAACATTGGTTGGTGTCTTGAAGGCTAACACATTTATTTGAGTGATGGTAAACTTTATCAGACATAAATAGGTATTGTGTGTGTGTGTAGGTATTGTGTGCGTGTGACAGAGAGAGAGAAGCGCTAAAGGGCAAAAGAAATGGCAAGAGAAGTAAGATCCGGAGTGATCACAGCTGATTTGTTTCCATGGTGATAGACTAATATAGTCACCCTTCTGGAATTTGTCTGTCCAGAGCGGCAATTCTCAAATGTTTTACCTGCTGGGAAACTTTTTTCCACAACGTTTTGTTTGCTGGTAGCTATTGTTTCATGACAGTTCACCGCAATATCTCAGATTGTCTGTCTTATGTCTTTCAATGAGATAAGTCTCCTCGTCACTTCCAATTAAAAAAAAAGATCATTTTGGGATGGAGTGTGTGGATGAATAAGTGAATTCTTTTGGAAAAGCTGAATCCTATTAATAGCTCATTTTTTTCCTCCAGATTTAGAGTCACAAAGGTGGAACACAAATCTGCTTCAAAGGAACGTAGAAACTTGGTGTCTGTCGGTGGCGCAGAAGGTATCAATGGGGAAATGCCGGCCACTCCTGTCAAAGAAGGCTCTAGAGAGGAGCCAGTTAAACCTGCTGTCAAACAGGGCTCAAAAGAACTGCCTTGCACTCCTGTGAAGCAAGAGAACAGAGGGAGATCTGGTTCAGAGTAACAGTTGGGTATAACAAGTTATGGAGTTCATGTGTGAGGTCAGTATATGGTTGTTTTTAATAATAAGGCTTTAAAGTTGTTATAAATCCTTTAAAGACACAAGATCATTGCATTTATTTCAGAATTAAATTATATAAGATGAAGAATCTTACACCTCCTTTAATTAACCTGCAAATGCTGCTTTTTATATGTTTCCTTGTAACTAGGTATTTTAGTATTGTGTGTGTGTATAGATAATGTCCCTTGAAAGAATGAACTTTAAGGGTATGCTGGGGCATGCTGGGAGGTGTAGACCTTTTCTCTGTCTAAACATGCATAGGATTGCACCCTAAGCTACAGAATTTAGATGCTTTGTATAATGATTGGGGTTTTCAGCCAGCATTAATATTACTACTATAGAAAGGAATTGTTGCACAGTGAAAAGTAGCAATTTGTCACTTCTAGTAATGCATATTTTTTCTTTCTCTTCCCTTGCAGATGAACACTTTTAGAGAAAGCACACAAAGACATCTGGAAAAATTCAAAACTGGGACACTAATGTCTCCCCAAAGAGGTATTTGTAAATGCACTATTGTTGTGCATAGTTTCTGTGACTGAATCTCTGCAGGGTTTGGTCCCAGGTATTTAATATTTTTAGTAACTCAGAATGTAATGACATTTTAATAATTTGAAGGCTACTGGGACATATGGTCAGCAGTTTTATATTTAAAATATTATGTGTTTTTACTTCTAATAAAGCAGAATCTAATGAAATCCTTCATGGAATGGACAAATAAAAAATCAGTTTCCCAGAATATGTCTATTGCTATATTGCAATATAAATGTGTCACATTGCATTAGATTTTTAGAGGAGTAAGGTCTGTGTAGAATGGCATGGTAGAGGACCAAAGTTGTGAGCCATGTTTTAAATTTAATTTATTGCTAGAATACCAATGATTGCTACATTAAGCACTGTCTAATTATATTTTCTCTGTATACTTACCATAATTACCATTATCGTGCTCAAAGCAATCTGTACAATTTCTATCAAGCTGTACAGTTTGCCTCTTAAATATATGTACACATGTACGTACATGTACATATGCCAGCACATACAGTCAGTTCATGGGCCTTGATACATGCAGTATTAAATCCTGAAAGACTCTCAAAGCACCTTACTCTACTTTACAGATTTGTAAATCAATGACTATGGAACCAGTTTGTGACATTGTCTTTGTGTGTTGATCTTAAGTTCTTATTGGGAGTTTTTTGGCTGCTGGTGCTTCTCCAGGCAAATTGTGAAAACTAACGCCCTTCTGAGTTCTCTAATTTGGTGCCTCTAGCGGAGAATTTCATAGGTTCATATTGCTGAGTGGCCACTAGACAACTGTAAGAAACACTTTATTCATGACACTAAGTTGGCATTACCCAGAAAAATATAAACTCTGTCAGAGCCAGTTTATTTCCAAAGTAAAAAAGGAGTCTTTTCATGATGGATTTTCAGTCTGTGCATGACTAAATATATAACACACCCAGATCAGGAAGCTGTTTAGTCTTCCAATAAATAAAAGCATCATGTCATTTGAAACCAAGCAAAACTCAGAAGTGTTTGTTCTTGGAGACCTCTTTCCCTACGTTTCTGCATTTTGAATTTAACATAAATTGACCACTCAGGCATATCAAAATAGATGCAGATGAAATTCACTGTGGAAGAACAAAATAGAAATATTCTAATAATACAAAGTGTGAGAGAATATTTAACTGAAACATATTTTGAAAATACTGCACTTTGTCTAAGTCCCAGTTTTTAAAGTTTAAAAGGAAAAACAAGAAACCAACAGCATTTTTTACAATCCAAGTTATGTGGACTTTGAAGAATTGAAATTCTATTGGAATATCAACACTTATTAGTAATAGTTTATGGCTTCAAGTAAAACATGTTGGTTGAATTGTATTCTAAAAAGTACACTAAACTAAACTGGAAGAGCTTGATTAGAAATATATATCCCTCATCCAATATCCATTACATTTAACTAGGGATGGACTGAATGGTGAAGTGTGGGGTGGGGAGCCCTCTTTGCAAATACATGTCTTGGAAAAAGCACCTCTCTGGTGATCTTTAAGGGGAGAAGATGTGAATGGATGAAAACGTTTGCCCACTCAGAGTGAACAGAAGAAGCATTGAAGTGCTCCCTCCAAATTGGATTTCTGATGTTATCAAATAGTCATATTTAACAATGTGGCACCTTAATCATTATATGGTATCATAACGGTTTAGCCCAAATCCAACAAAAGTTAGTCATATTAAAGTCCCATTGAAATTCAATGGGACATGATTGGGATCTGCAGCAAAATGTTGCAGTGGGGAATGCTCCTGTTCCAGTCAGTCAGCCACCTCCACAGTACTCCATTCCATTCCCCCCCAGCCCTGACTTTCCGTGCTTCCCCGCAACAGTCAGCATTTTGTGGCCACTGAGCATGTTCTCATTGGGCTGTTTTGGGGGTTCCACTTTAGGGTTTTTTCTAAAGATGTTTTTGTATTTAGGTGAAGTTTGGGGTTCCCCAAAGCTTGCTGATACCTCCCTGTTGTGCATTGCCATTTTGGCTACATAAGGATCTGCACATACTTCTGAACTCTGGAAGTAGAGGGGATGATAAATTAGTCACAACTAACTTGTCCTATTGACTTCAGTGGGACTTAGGCCCAACTCCTATTCATGCTTATGTGATCCCTGATTGGCTAGAATTGCATAGTGTGAAATCCCCTTTAAATATATTACCAAAATTGCTGCAATTCTAAAATAGGGTTGAAAGAGGAAAGGGCAGTTGGGGACCACAGTCCTACATTTAATAAAGAATATTTTAAAATGCTGTTGTGCTTGTACAAAGACCTACAGGGTGCAAAAAAATGTGAACCCCAATTCTAGCGGCCAATCTACATGCATCTACTAGATGCAGTCCCACATGTACAGAGGAACGCATGGGGTGAGGGGGAACTCGGCATCCAACAGCTCGTGAAGAAAGACTGATTCCAGGCATCCTCCAAATGTATGAGCAGCTGCACCAGAGCAGACTGCACCGCCATCTGTTTGGTGGAGGACTCTTCAAGCATGAATTCATGTATATACAGTCTTCTGCTGTTGACAAAAATCTTTGGATTGTGGAAGTGGTATTTATGTTCTTGAGTAAAAGAGTGTATCGCAACCTGCTTCGGGCACAAGATACTGTATCAGCATGATTGTGTGATATATGGATTGCCATAGTAAAGCATAGAAAAGCTCACTTTTCACATGTGTGTGCATAAAATGTATTTTAACAGTATGGTTTGTATAAATATTTTGTACTACTTGAACAATAAAAATTACAAAATTCCTTTTTTAAACTGTCTTGTTGCTTCCTTTCAAGCCAGAATCCATATTCTTCAGAATCAGAACCAGGAAGCAGGACTGGCCCAAATGTTTGGCAGGGTGAGATGTCCTACTTCAGGCAGCATGTTTTATTTTAGAGTTTTTAAAAACTAATACAACTTTTCAGTTGGAACAGGAAAAAAACAAAACAGAAAGTAAGGTCAAAGCAGTAGCATGTCAAAATAATTCAGACAATTCTGTATATTACGTTTGTCTTGTCAAAATAAATGAGCCTAGAATGGGTGTGGAGTGGCTAAATTCCTGTTAACACAGGAAATGAACAGAAGTTGCACACTGAAAAAGGAGTCCAGTTTAACTACACCTCTAGATAACCTGCAGAACTAGTTAACAGAAAGGATCTAGATCCTTCCAAAATTACATGATTTCCACGTGCACTGAAGAAGAGTACAGTGAGAACATCATGTGCAACTGATTTATATTCTCTGCCATATTATACATATGAGTTACACCTAGGCATGGTGGAGAATTCCGCCACGGATCTCAGTGAGGCCAAATGCCAGGGCATTCAGCCCCCTGAAATCCATGGCAGAATGAAGCCCGCCCTCCCCCCACAAAACGGGCCTGGAACGGAGCCTACCTTTGTCGGCCGTTCCGGTGCGCCTCGACTGGCGTCTGCAGCCGCCATTCGCATCTTTTGAATGGCTGTGATAGGCTATGTAAATACATAGCCTATCACGGCTAACACAGGGACGCCATTTGCGTCCCTGCGGAGGCTGTGATAGGCTACGTAAATATTTATGTAGCCTATCACAGCTAAAAAAGGGAATGCAAATGGCAGCCACCATAGCCGCCGCCGTTTGCGTTCCTTTTTTTTTTTTGCTGTGATAGGCTACGTAAATATTTACATAGCCTATCATAGACCGACGTAGGGACGCAAATGGCGTCCCCTACACAGGACGCCATTTGCGTCCACAGCAGCCTGGCAGCGGCTGGAGGCCCCGCTGCGGGTTGGCCCGGCCGGCAGCTCTGTGGCCTGGCCGCGGAGTGGAGCCAGCCGGGCAGGATTCCAGGGGGGAGGAACGGATTGCCACCCCCCCCGTCGAGGATTCCGGGGGGAGGAACGGATCGCCTCCCCCCACCTGCGGAACCCGGCGGAGCCAGGTAAGCGGGGTTTCGTACACCCCTAGTTACACCTTTAGACTCTCGCAGTAGTGGATAATGAACTATACTGGAAACTTCCCTGAATACCTGATTCTGTCACCGTTCCACCACATATACAGGCAAGAGCTACTGTTGTCTCTCTACTCAAGGATGTGACTCACAAGCCTCAAAATGGTACTGAAAAATAACTTTAATGTAATTGTCTAATGCTTTTTGCTGAAAACCTTCCTGGGGACTACAAGAATTTAAGTTGTTGTGTTATTCTGTACCTCTGGCCTGTGGGCCAGATGCGGCTTCCCCATATGGCTTGCTTATATACAAATTAAATTTGATAGTGTGGTTACTGTTTCCAGTTGGTTCAGTGATACATCTCACACTAGGGCCTGGTCTGCAGTTAGGATTAAGTCCAGAATCACCTCCCCTCTGCTCAGCTCCTTTATCAGCAGTTCTAGGGTGTAGTAGTTAAGGGAATCTAGAAATTTTACTTCTTTGTCATGATTGGAATGTGCATTTTTCCAGTCTATGTGAGGGTAATTGAAGTCACTCACTACTGCAGTCCTTTTTCCTTTGGATGCCTCCCTGATTTCATTTTCCCTTATCAAGATCCCCTTGAACATTTTGGTCAGGGTGATGGGAGTAAACATGTCCCCAGTACTAAATTAATTTTGGGGCCTGGTATTGTCACCCAAACCTATTCTGTGTTTTGCGTTTGTATCCAGAGGTGACTGTATCCCACTGATTTTCTCCATTCCACCAGGTTTCCATTATGCCCACTATATCTATATTCTCCTTAAAACAAAGCTCTCCAACTCCCCCATCTTGGCTCAGAGGCTTCTAGTGTTGGCACAGAAACACCTATATATGCGGTGCCCTTCTTGTGTGTACATTTTCCCCTGTGGCCCTTTGCCCTCTTTGGCTATCATGTTGTATTGCATGCACATGGCCTATTTCTAACCTGTCCTCATTTGGGCAATCAAACATTTTCATCCTCATTGATCCTGAACCAGATACTCCCCAGCTCCTCCCTGATGAAATGGAGTGAATAAAAAGATGTTCTGATCCGCACATTAGTCGGGGCCCAAGAGGTGTGGCTCAGGTCATCTTGCTTTGAAATACAGAGCAAGCAAAATCTTCAATCATCGCTACCCCAGATTGCAAGCTGTTGGGAACCAGTAACAAGAGGTGGCCATTATCATCATGCCGTGCATGAGAACTAAGGAAAGCAAGTGTTACGCCTATGTAGGGTTAATGTCAAATTTGAAATGGGATGTATTCGTGGGAAACTTCATCATAAGATCAATTAAAACTGCTAATGAATTCCATTTGTGCATCTTCATATCCCAACTTTCTCCCTGCCCCCTCCAACCACTAGTCTGGTATTTTAGTTTTTTGGGTCTTGTTTTTTAAAAATTTGCTCTTTTGGCTCAAGCTGACTGCAAATTTGGCGTGATCTATTTTGGAAAATGGAAGGTTACATGGGCCGAACTAGAGAATCTCTACTTTGTGTAACAGAGGGACACAGAGATGATATTAAAAATAAATCAGAGAAAGCAGCAGGGGAGGTTTGTGGGATTTTTCTCTCCCTCTAAAGTGACCTTAAGGTCGCTTTATATTTAAAATATAATGACCTTAAGGTCAGAGAATGTCCCACAGGACTGAAATGTTCCTCTGTTGCTTTCTCTGTGATCCATTTTTAAGCCTGATCTGTGCCCACCTATTGCATAGAGTGTTTATGATTTGGCCTGTGTAACCTTTCCTCTTTTAAATTAGATCATGCCACATCTGTAGTCTGCTTCACGGGAAAAGCCAAGTAAAAATGCAAACTGACATCTGAGTTCAAAAGCAGTACACACACAGCTGGAACTTACCCAGTACTAAATAAATGCTATATTCCTTATCAGTTCTGAGCGTTTTTTAAAAAATGTCTGATCACTGGATCTTTTACATTTCAATTAAACTGGAAGCTTACATTTATAATGAATGATCAATGAATCTTGGTACTATTTTTCAAAAAACTGAAAGTTTAGAATCCAGTTATAACTCACTCATTCTCTTTCCCAAATTCAGAGGCGAGTGTGGATGCATATGTAGTCAAAATGGCACTATTCACACACAAGAGCAGACTTGAGCTGGGGAAACCCCAAAGTCTGCAAAAGTACAAAAAATCTTTAGGCCAAATCCCTAAGGCACAGAGAACTCCAAAAACAGCCAAATGAGGACTGAGCATGCTCAGTAGCCATGGAATGATGACTGTTGGGGAAGGGGAATAAAAAGCCTGGTGGAAGGTGGAATGGAAGAGAGTATCATGGAGGAGTGCTGGCACACTGAACAGGAGCACCTCACACTGCAACATTTTGTTGCAGGTCCTACTGTGTTAATCCCAAATGCAAAGGTATCCACAGGAATTGTTTTATAACTCAGACTTCGTATTCATACATAACTTTACAGCATATAAAGCTTCTCCGACGCCCAAATGGGCCAAGGCTATTGCTTAAAAAAAATTAGTGACCAACTACACTGTTGTTAATAACCTTACTCCACACTCCACTGCTTCAACTAAATTTGAAATGTGATAATAGCTGCACTAATTCCTTAATCCTGCAGATGGCTCTCCTATACACCAGGTAGAAGTAATGTAGAAAATACTTCTGAGGTTTTGGCAATTTTTTAAACTTGTGCAATGAGTATCAAAACATTGGTGCTTTGCAGGCTCAAACCTGGAAGTAGGGATGGGGGGGGGGGCTATTTTAGGAAACAAACCTATGCTTTTCCTCTCCATTCTTCTATTTGCTTACATGGGGTGTTCTGAGAAATGAAGGCAAGGAAAAGCCAGTTGGGTGAAACCACTGCTACAACATCGATATTTTTATTATAAAGCACCATCAAGGTCCGGATTCAAATTCTTTTCATTCATGAAGCTTAATGGGGGACCTTGGTTTAGTTTTCTAAGTTTTGTTTTCTAACTAAGGCCTTTAGCTAAAGGATTAAGCCAAAGATTTATTCCTGTTTAGATCATACACCTCGCGTTAGACACTTGCTCTACACTACAGGATTGCATGGAGACTGGGATGGTGGCCCAGGACGTCCCATGCCTCGTGCCACACTGACTTGCTAGCAAGTCCCATTGTGACAATTACCACCCTTTTCATAAACCCCTCTTGCCTCCTTGGTGGCAAGTGGGGAGGTAGGCAACTCTGCTTCTGATGGGACAAAATTTGACCCTGGAGTCACCCCAGTGTTCACTCATCAAAATTATTAAGGTTTTCTTTCTGATGAATGGTTACCCTTGAGCTGTGGAACGCTGGGTATCGGTTGCAATCCCACTCACACTCACTTGGGAATATGTCCCTTTGAACCCCATAGGTCTTATTTCCAAGTGAACAAACAAGGTTCAAGGTAGTTGCCCATGTTGCTAGCTACCGATAGATGACCATAGCTTGGACTATTCTTATTTTTTCTGTAGTCCTTACCCATGTCTTAGAAATCATAACTTATTTGCTTTCGTTTCACAGTAGCTAAAACAGACCTGATGCCCAACAGCCAGAAAGTCCATGACTATGCTCAGGCTTTCAAACCAGAGGTATCCCATGATGAAGGTATTTAATCTAGAGCAGGATTGGCAGTTTTTGGATGACATTTGTTCTATCAAGCTCCTCTCCTCAAGCACTGAGCCTTCCTTCTGGAAGGTTCTTACCAAGAAGGATGAGAGAAACTCTGAGGAGTCACAGACGTAATATATGTGTTTTTGTTGTACAGGAGTTAACTTCCCTTTCTTACAAACCCATAACAAATTCTCATACATCCATACACCCTTGCACAGGCTACATTAACGCCACAGTAAATTCTATTCTGGCCCAGCTTGTGCCAAAGTGTGTAGGTTTGTACTACTGTTTGTGAAAAGTTGCCTACCATGGCTTTAGTTCCAGAATAGAAGCAGCCTGACCAAAACGACAGTGTAGGGAACTCTTATCAAAATAAGGAAGGGTGCAAACCTACGCATAAACAGAAAGAAGTCCTACGACTCCCAGCTTGGGGAATGCTAGGAGTTGTAGGACTTTTTTTCCATCTAAACAGGCTTGCACCCGAAATCTAATACTAAACAAGGAACTGTGTGTGTGCACGCAAGATATTCACAAGTTGAATTCCTTGCCAGATACTTTTACTGTATCTGTCTAGATCTGCCCTCTTTGCTCCAAAATGGGGAATGGAGCTGGTGGGAAAACCTACTCAAGATGAGGTTATGGCTCATCACTGAAGGCAGTATAACAGAATACAACCTATGCCACTGTTGGCTAGTTCAGGTATGTAACTTATATGACCATGCTTGTTGTGTTCAACTGATATGGGAGGAAGACTGATGTGTACAACAGTCGATAAAATTGTTAGTAAGGCAGAAAATGAAGTCACAAATGATGATTCATTTCACTTTTGACACAAGATTTGCTTCAAGCTGGCACTAGGGTGTAGTTAAGCTGTGAGACATGGGACAAACAACTGATTGTGTGAATCAGTCCAACTTGTTTTGAGTCAGACCTGTGACAATGCTTATCTCACTCCTAACCTTATTTGCTGCTGTTACGTATGTTAGAATGCCATTTGCTTCAGCAACAGTTGTTCCATATCTGTCTCTCTGTGTTTTAGGATCACGGAATGAGGCCATTTGTGGGTACGGTCACCACTAGAGGTGAGATTAGGCATTACTGGCAGGAGGGCCTTTGTGGTGGTGGCCCCTAGGCCATGGAACGTCCTCATGTCAGAAATAAGCCAGATCCTTTCAATCAGCCCATTTGGTAAGGCAGGGGTGGGGAACCTCTTTTGGCCTGAGGGCTGAATTCAGTTTCAGAGAAGCTCTTGGGGGCTGCATTTCAGTGGTGGCCCAGCCAAAGGCAAAAGTGGTGGGGCCAAGCCCACCAAAAATACCAGCATATTTTAGCGTAAAGCTCTTACAGCCAGTAACTTAAGACTTAGGAGAGGCATTTCAACCTTTCAGGAAGGCGGATGGGGGGCTGCACAAAGGCCAGGAAACCACCAAACGATCAGCACAGAACGGGGGTCTGCTGGTGGTCAGGTGAAAGGGGGTGGGGCCAGCTGGAGAACCCTGGAGGGTCAGACTGGGACCTTCCGAGGGCTGGTTTTGGCCACCAGCCCTGAGGATCCCCATCCCTGTGGCAAGGCCATGAAAACTTTCCAGATAGGCTTTTTGCTTAGGTTGGGCATTGCCACTCTAAATTCTGACTTATTTCCTCTGCTGATTTTGCTGTTCATGCTTGCAGTGTTTTTAAACTTTGTATTAGAATCACAATTTTTATTTGGTATGAACCAGTTTCAGGACTTGGGGCCCCAAAGCAGAAAATAAGTAACACAACCATTGGTCTTCTATGCTTCTGTAAACTCTTCATTAGGCTAGCTGAGCACACAGCCTTGATAGAACATAGGGCTCACATATAGCGACACTAATATGTCACCATTCTAAGAGCTGCAAAGGTTTCAGCTCCAAATGTTTTATTGGTGACAGAGATGTCATTTTAGAAAAAGCCCTTAAGTATAAAAATCACATGAGAAAACTTCTTTATATTTAAAACAATTTCTTTATTAACAGGTTACAGTAGATGCTTGTCAAATATAAAATCAGAAAGGAATGGTTGACTGTGACTGAAGCTTGAGTCCAGTGTCAGGTAGCGTGTCATTTTAATTTCTTTCTTCTCTAGAGGCATCCAACCTCAAAACTAGCAAAATTAGGTTAAATGCGGTAGTTTGAAATCCAAGGGAATCGCTTGCCAATAGTTAAAGAATAAATATTTTCCAGTAGGATATACCAAGTATTTCTCAAACGTCATCAATACTGTCATGTGGAAACTGAGGGAATGTTTTGCATTCATAATGCACCAGGCAATCTGGTATTAAACTGATCTGCTTTGGATTTACCCAGCAGCTGATCTTTTCTGCAGCCACACAATCCTGAGTTCAGCCCAATTAATGCCTGCGTGGATCCTCATTGTACTATTTTGATGGCTGCTGCCATAGGAACACCTGCCTCTCCTCCATCACATCCAGGGTTCAAAAGATCACAGAGAAAATATTAATTCCATTTATCTCAATCCAGCTTGCTCTGTCTACAAGATTTAATGTTAATTTAGGGCACAATCCTATTGATTGCACCCTGATGTTCGGAAGCCCCCAAACTCAGAGGCTTCTGACCATTCTATGCAGGGCAGGAGGAGCAACAGAGGTGATGCTTGCCTCCCCATCCTCCTGCCCTGCATTTCTTGCTAGACGGGCTTTTTTGCCCAACTAGCAATGGCACTTCGGAGGGGGAGGGAAGGAGGTTGGAGAGGCTCAGGATAAGCCATATCCTGATCTCTCTAGTCTCCTCCCCTCCCCGCCCACTGAAATGCTCCCTTTTCCCCTCTCTGAGGTTGATTTTCCAACCTCGGAGAGTAGCTGGTGTAGTTCTTTCTGCACCGGCTACAAGGGTGTGTGGGAGGGGGGTTGGATCGCCTCTTCCACGGTCAGAGCTCTGTCTCTGACCTCAGTGTATGTGGGGAATCTCCAGGATCCTATGGCCTCTCAGACAATGTCTGGGGGCCATAGGATTGAGCCCTTAGATTACTAACCTCAAGAAAAATCACCATATGCTTCAGTACTTGAAAGTAGCAGTTTCTTGAAAGTAGTAATGTCTTTATTCTTATTAAAAAGACATGACCTTTAAGGAAAAAAAAGGAGTTACTTGATGGACCATACCAATGTTGCCTTTGTTTTTTAACAACATGTTGTAGCCAGCCCTGAAACTGATCTATTTTGGGGGAGAATGGCACTATAATGGTGCACAAAAAAGGGTAAGATCTCCAAGGATGTAGAAAAGGACAATATTTATTATATTTATAAAAGATCCTGATTTATATACACATTTCAAACAATAATGCTCTTCAGGGAAGTGTTTTGTCAGTTGACAGGTACCTTTAGTTGTGCAGTTTGCTTATGACGGTACTGTGGTATGTATGGCTGAATAAACACAAACCAGAAACAGAGCAGTCAGGTCACCCCAATGATTTTTAATGGAGTCCTGTCAAATATTCCTCTGCAAGCAAACCGAGTGATGAGAAATCAAGCACTATGGATGCATGTGCAAACCTGCCCCGTGCTTGCGAGCATCTGTAATTAGAGTTTCGTGTTAATTTGCGCTTAGGCAACATTAAGACGGTGACATGAACATGCCTTGGTCTCATGCAGTTTCATCCTACAGCAGCCTCCCCCAACCTGGTGCCCTCCAGATGTTTTGAACATCTGGAGGGCACCACACTGGGAAGGCTGGACTTCAGCAAGAATCTCTTGTGCTTACCAGAATGGAAGCCATGGCATGATCACTTCTGGCAAGCCAAGGCTGGAAATTAGCACAGATCATAATTAGCACTACAGAACCTGAAGCACATAGCTGGATGACACCTGCTGCTGCTGCATGTACCCACAGCACCAGAGTTTGAATGGGAAGCACCATTAGGGATCGGCAGAAAGAAGGAATGCAGTGAAATAGAACCCATGCAATGCAGGTTGATAGGGGCATAGGAAGCTGCCCTGCACTGAGTCAGCCCATTGGCCCATCTAGCCCAGTACTGTTGACACTGACTGGCAGTGGCTCTCCAGGGTTTCAGGCAGGATTCTGCCCTAGCCCTACATGGAGATGCTGGGGATTGAACCGAGGGCCTCTGGCATGCAAAGCAGGTGCTCTACCACTGAGCTACAGCCCTTCCCAAGTGTTTTGGTACCAATTGGGCATATGTGGCCAGAGGTGCAATTGAAAAGTTTAATCACCTTTAAAAAAGCAACAACACGGTTTTATAGGGGGAAATACCTGACACGAGACCTTAGCTAAATATTCTCCAGTTTTGATTTTTGGGTAGAGATCAGCAAGTGCTCCCAAAGCCCACGGAGGGAGCAATCCTATGACCCCTAGGCAGCATCTGAGCAGCCATAGGACATTTTGGATTCCCAGATCCAAGGCTGGGCACAGCGCTCCGACCTTGGAGGGGGGAATTCGTGCTCCACCGCCTCCCCCTCGCGGCTGTCTCGGAAAGCATTGCACCAGCTGCTTCTGGAGGACAAGGAAAGGGGGCGTTTCAGCATCATGAGCCCTCCCCAGCCTCCTTCCCTCCCCGGCCAAGATGCCCCAGCTAGATGGTCAAAAAAAGCCCATCTAGTGGAAATGCAGAGCGGGAGGGCAGGGCAGGGAAGGTGGCCTATGCTGTGCTTCTCACTCTGCACTGGATGATTGTAAGCCTCCAGGCTCAGAGGTGTATGATCATCAAGTGCGGAAACAAGAGGACTGAGTCTTCGGCTGCAATCCTGCATGCACTTTCCTAGGAGTAAGCCCCACTGAATACAGGGGGCCTTACCTTTGAGTAAGCCTGTGTAGCGTTAAGACAGTGTAAATATTCACTGATTTTCCCAGTCTCGTTCGGCCCCATGGTTTCCCCTTAGCTGTGGCTGCTTCCACCTTTCCCGATTTAATCATGAGTGACTGAGGAGTGAAGGGGATGACATCACAACACTATGTATTCAATGAGACTGGGCTATGTGGTGACATCACTGAGGTCAGGGTGAATGAGCAAGTGAACATTTTTGCCTGGAGTCCTCCCCACAAAGGAAAAAAAAGGTGAGAAGGGGAGGCATTTTTGGCACTGCTGAAAATCTCATCCAAAAAGCAGCACTTTTGGCTGAGCTCTAGCTGAAACTGCCTTTTGGCAGGTTTGCTTTGAGATAAGTGGAATGCCCTAGAGCACGTAAAGCCTGGAGGATCAAGAAAAGTCCTGTACTGCCTGGAAGTGCAGCAGGACAAAGTTTCAACATACCCGTGTCTTTAAGTAAGTGAGGTTATTTCATTTCTTAGTTACTGGCCTGAAGGAGGGCTTAGTGATTTCCAGGATGTCCTTTTTCTCCAAGTACAAGAGAATGTGACCTAGAGGAAACTGTTCAAGCTGGAGTTCTCTCTTTGTAAATGATACACGGGAACCATTCCTTGCAGCACATGCATTCATTACAGCTGCAGCTGCCATCTTGGCAAACAGAAGGGAGAGATTGGCTTGGCTGGTAGGAGGAGCAGGTAGCTCATAGTGTGGAGTAGGGTTGGGAAGGCTTCAGGCTTGTGGGATCTACTTTGTTCTTTACTAGGACCCAGTGATCCATCAACTGGAGCCAGGTGCAAAAGACGTACACTTAGAATGAAAGAACAGGGGTGCCTCTAAGCACATTCTAGGCCAAGGAATTAGTGTTCAGTACCAGAACTGGGACTGAATTGAGCCCACAGTCCTTTCCCACAAAAGTCCACTTCTGCTTACCCCAAGCTTTCTTCATTTCAGCAGCCAGTTTAAGTGGGAAGAGTCATTTTGTTGTTCCTGTTATTAAACAACTGGCAGGGAGTCAGAAACCTTTTCCAGTCACCCAGAAGTCTGCCGGGAAAACCTGGTCTACCTTCTGCCCACCCTTGATGTAGGGGGCTGGTACATAAGCATTCGATTGGGTGATGTGGATGGTGGCACATCAGCAAAGTCCTGGAAAATGTACAGTGCTGGGCATGGCAGTGGCTGCTCTTGTTAATTAGCTCACCCGGCCTAAAAATATATTCCCTCTTCCAGTTATGGGTGTCCTGGGCAAAGGCCTGCTGCCACTGTCCCCAAAGGCAAGCCCCCACACCACATCTGAAGAGACATTTACTACCAGTATCATGGTGGTCATCTAATAGTCCTCTTCCTCCTCAGAGTCTTCTCCTGCTGTAGCAGCCTCAAGGGCCGCAAGAGCTTCTGCTACCTCTGCATCCTCCTCCTCCTCCTCGAGTTCTCCATTAGTCCCTTTGTGACACACATACTTCACTTCTTCCACTACATCTGTCTCAGTCTGCAGAGATGGGGTATCCCTGGATGTTTTGTCCTCGAAACACACATTTAAATGGCCTGTCCTATAGGCTTCATCTCCTGAATTGCAGCTTTCAGATTCGCACAATGGTTTGCACAGGGCCTTGCACTGTGTGCTTTGGCCTGTGTGTGTGTGATTGTTTAACAGACCCTCGGTTCCAGCAGCTCTCTGTTTCCCGACATGATGGGCATTTGGGGGATTGTTTGGGCCAGGCAAGTGTATGCCATTGCCTTGGGCCTCCACAATGTCACTCTGAGTGGGAGAAATGTTTTCACCTGTATTCTGAGATTCCTCATTGTGGATGCTTCCTGTTGTCTCTGGAGATAGCTTTGGTCGGTCTTCTGTTGCTTGGATCTCATGGTTATCCCACGTTTTTGGCTGGGAGACCCTTTTGGCTGAAGAATCCAATACCTGACCAGAGCAGATGTGTGTGCAGTTCTCTTTGTTGTGGTTTGTGTTGGGATTGGGGCTGAGATTTACACCAGAGTAGGAATGGACGCCGTTGATACTGAGGTTGCACTTTTCAACAAAGTTCCCCAGCCCTTCCTCGTGAATAGCCGTGCCTCTGTGGTTCTGTATCATATCCTTAGTGTTGTTTAATTTGTGCCTGTTGGCTATTGGTTGTAAGTCCGCATTCTGCAGTTCGTTTTTATGTACCTGAATGTCGTTGCTGTGCTTGCATTTGAGTTTACCTCCATCTTGTTCATCTGACTTGTAGTTGTTTATTTCATTGACGTACCCGGACGTCTGAACTTCTTGGGGATCAAAGATGTAGCTGGAGAGAGTTTGAGAGAGCCCATTAGTATTTCCATTCTAAATTGAAGAAGCACACAACTACTCTAATTCTTCAAACCTGCAGCTTTATCGGTAGTTCCGGTTGAAGGGCTGGAGCCAGCTTTACTCATACTTAGAGTACATCCACTGAAATCAATGGGGTATAAGTCAGGCAAAACTAATTTACGTTCCATTTATTTCAGTGGGTCTACTTTGGAATACTGTGTCCAGTTCTGGTCACCACACCTAAAAAAAAATATTGTAGAGCTGGAAAAAGTGCAGAAAAGGGCAACTAAAATGATCAAGGGGCTGGAGCATCTCCCCTATGAGAGATGGTTACAACAGCTGGGATTGTTTAGCTTGGAAAAAAGGAAAGTAAGGGGTGACATGATAGAAGTGTACAAAATTATGCATGGTGTGGAGAATGTGGATAGGGAGATTTTTCTCCCTCTCTCAAAATACTAGAGCCCAGAGTCATCCCATGAAGCTGATTGGTGGGAGATTCAGGACAGATAAAAGGAAGTACTTCTTCACACAGCACATAGTTAAACTAGGGTATTCACTACCACAGGGTGTGGTGATGGCCACCAATTTGGATGGCTTTAAAAGGGGGTTGGACAAATTAGTAGAAGAGAAGGCTATCGATGGCTACTAGTCCTGATGGCTATGTGCTACCTCCAGAACCAGAGGCAGTGAGCCAGTTGCTGGGGAACATGGGTGGGAGGGTGCTGTTGAGCTTATGCCCTGCTTGTGGGTTCCTGGTTGACAGCTGGTTGGCCACTGTGTGAACAGAATACTGGACTAGATGGACCCTCGGTCTGATCCAGCATGGCTCTTCTATGTTCCTATGAGTAAATGTGGATCCAACCCTAAAACTGGAGCATTCTTCCAATAAAACAAAAGCATAGTGCAGTTAAGTGTCAAAAATATCCTTAGAAGTAGCTATCGCCAACATGATGCCCTCCAGATGTTTTGGACCACAACTCCCAGCGTTCCTGATGACTGCCCATGTGGCTGGGGCTGATGGGAGTTGAAGTCCAAAACAGCTGGAGGGCACCAGCTGCTTAGAAATATAGATCTTTTATTTTAGCCATGCCTCAAGCGATACTGAGTCTGCCGGTACCTTTGTATCATTTTACAGCATCTGCACCCCATCTGGATTCTTCTTTGTTAATATCTGAAAAGAGAAAAAGCAGGCAAAAGCGCACATGAGTATTTCATGCAAGATACGAAATACTGCAGCCATGAAAAGGCAATAGTTTTCTGCCTATTTTTGTAAGACTGTGTTAGATTAAATGGAGAACTGATTCCTATGCTCAGATACAAGAAAACCAAAGATGCTGCTGCTTTTACAGAACTCATTCATCCCATTCCTTACGAATTCCATATTTTATTTCCAGATTCTTCCTTCTTTGAAAACAAGATTTGCCTTTCTGGCCGTGCTTTTAGAACAGGTGTAAGTAACATGTGGCCCTCCAGATGTTGTTGGACTGCAGCTCCCCATCAGCCCTACCCAGCATAGCCAATGGTGAGGGATGATGGATGTTGCAGTTCAATAACAGCGGGAGGGACACAAAGTTGCCTATCCCTGTTTTAGAACTATTTTCATGCTGGCATGTTGCATTGTAACCACTGCACTTGTCAAGATCCATTAGTTATGCTGAAGTCCCATTGCAATCAATGGGACAAGTTTGTTTTGTTATACATCTATTTTATTCATGTATGCATTTATTACATTTATATTCTGCCTTTTTTTCCCCTCTTACCCAAGGCTGCTTACATGTTCTTCTTCCTCTCCATTTTATTTTCATAAGAGCCCTGTGAGGTGGGTTAGGGTGAGAGTCAGTGACTGGCCCAAAGTCACCCAGTGAGCTTCACGGTTGAGTGGGGAGTAGAACCCAGATCTCCCGAGTCCAGTCCAACACTCTAACCACTACACCACACCAACTCTCTGCTACACTATACTATACTACACTACACTACTTCAAATATTTATATTCCATCTTTCCAAAATGTTCAAGGTGGCTAACAAAGAAAAATAACTGCAACATATAGACAGATAGGCAAAATACAATAAGAATACAATCAAGATACAATAAGACATCAACAGTGCAATCTTATACATGCCAACTCAAAAGTAAATCCCAATGATTTCAACGACGCTTACTCCTAGGTAACTGAATATAGGATTGCAGCTTTAAAACATCATTACTTAAAAGAAGAAACAGTCTCAAAACCCAGAAGGATAAAACTATACGAACAGCAGTGAAAGCCTGTCAACCAAAGAGCCCTGTGACCGACCTATCCTATGACCATCTAGCTGCTGACTAGCAGCCATAGGATTGCGCCCTTCATGGGCCATTTGGGGAGCAAAATATTGCAAGGTTAAAGTAGTAGTAGATGAAAAGCAGGGGCATTTCCCTGCCACCAAATGGGATAAAAGTAGAAATGGAGAGTGTTTCCTTTGTTAAATATTAACCAGCACCATCTTGCAGTCAATCCTCAGTCAAGCAAGAGAAGACATTAAATATAAACCTTTCCTGAAATGTAAGGTAGGAGCTGGGAGAACTGCATTCAGACTTTCTTAATTGCAACGTATCGTAATTGCATTACTGCAGCATCTAGTATAAACATTCACCTACTCCTATTAAATCGTTGCTGCCTGCTTCATGTGGTGAAGGTGTTGTCTGTTTATCTGCAATACATGTGAGGGAACATTGCAAAAGTGGAAGGAAGAGGAGACTCATCCCATTGTTAAAACAGGCTCGTCTAAAAGAGGAGGATCAAAAACGTCGCCAAAGTTTCAGGGCGTGTGTACCATTTCTTGCTGCTTAGTGGGTTTTGAAAGAAATGAAGTTGGAAGAAATGAAACTTGGAAAGCACTTCAAATCTTCCTGAGAATGTTTTTAAAATATTTAATCCAGTCAGATGTGTTGGGGGGGGGGGGCAGACTTTTCATAAGCCTTTTCCTAAATTTGAATGCCTGGACTTCTGAGTAACTGTATGTTTGCTTGTAAGTTAATAATTTCTCAGAGCTGCTGGGCTTGACCTTCTTTTCTTCCCATGATAAAGCTAACAAATGCTGTATCAACATTCTATCGGTAGATGGTGGCATGAACCACCTCTAGCCTATTGCTTTTAATCCTTTGACTCTCAAAATCTCAGCCCAGGGTTATTCAGAAATACACTTTTGCTTTATTGGTACTTCCTGTATTGGTACTTTCTGAGATGTGGACTATTTTTAGCTAGTGAAGTTTCTAACGTGGAGCATGAATAACTATGGACATATTTACACCACGAACTTAAAACTGATTTAATAGTGATCCCCTCTGCTCAGGCAGAGAGTATCTTATTTTGGTGGTCATGTGTTCTACTTGAAGGAACACCTCTATTTCAAGGGCTGTCAGAGGACCATCCTGTATTTTGAAGGTGTCCTCTATCTGATGGGCTGTCCAGTCCAAGTCTGGTTTAAAGACCCCTAAGAAGGGAGTGCAGGGGCCTTGAAGTTGCCCCTCAGTAGCACCTGGACAACTGACTGAGCAAGCACACAGGTCATCTGGTCACACTTTTCCCTGCTTTGGTGAGGTGTATTGTATTTCTATTTGAATTCTAGTAATTATTTCCAAATTTTCATCTATATATATAAAAATCAGCATATGCACATTTAATGCAAACTGGTGCCCTCTTTTTTGGTGATGCATAAGTGGCCACCCTATATCTTACACTTGAGGTCTAATTATCTCTGCAACTGAGAGAGTTTGCAAATGGCTGCTGATTCCCACAGCTAGAATCCTGGGGGAACTGTCACACATTTTCCTTGGGTCATTTGTTAGTTCAGGCTGTCGAGGAGTGCATTTTGACCTTTCAAGTTTGTTCTCATATGTTTTTTTCCAGTCTGGGGGACTAGGGATCTGTCCCTCAGCATCCAGAAACTGGTTTTTTGAGGGCACTATCCAATGGTAATCCTACGTAAACTAGGTCAATTCACTTCAATGGGTCTACTCAGTATAGGAGTACCACTGGCTACAGCTCAGATACTGCTTCCTCAGAAGGGATCTCCCTCAATCAGAGAAAAGCACTGCCTCAGAGGAGAAAAACAAAGCGATTTCAGCAAGCCTCAATTGTAAACAACATATAATTTTCATGCAGATGGCTACAGAAAAATGTAATTTCATAGCCTGCTTACCAATAAATCAGTGGGAGTTGGAGGATCATGATTTTAATGTCTGGCTGAGCAGTGGCATCTGAAATGACATATATTATATTATATTAATTTATTATATACAGTTATGGGATTTGATTGTTAAGAGATATCCATCTGCTGTTGGTGAATGATCATCCTTATGCAGGAATTCCAAACTTTGGACCAAGGCACACTAGTAATGGTGCAAGAGGGGCTGAAGGGTGCCTTGAAAGATAAAATCACCATCATTTTAATGCATTCAGCATTCTACGCCCATCAGATTCTCTTCCCATTTGTAGGCAGCACGATTATTCTGAGATTTCCAGATTCTCAGATGGACGAATCTGTCTCCTTCACCATCCATAACGTTCACATATTTTCAAGCACAAGTCAATTCTGTTCCACTTCTGCATCAGTTGCAAATGTTCTTTTTAAAAGTCCACATGAAAATTTATATGCATCTGTGTGCAAATGAAAATTCATGTGCATTTTGTACGTAAGTTTCCCAGATAGGCACACTTTTTGTAAGCACTTTCCCCTAATATATGTCTTTTTTGTATGCAATTTCCCCTAATATATGCATTTTGGTACACATTTTTTGATTGGAGAACTACATCACAAAATTTGGAGAGGTACAAAAACCAAAGGATAATTGTGTTCTGTCTGGGAATTAGTTTGGGATGTGCAAATTTGTTCGTATTAAAATGCAAACCAAACAAATTTTGCCTCCGTCTCTATTCCAGATGGCAGGTGCAGGGCAACCCTAGCAGCATCACCATTGCCTAGAAAACTCTGCCCAATTCCTGAGCTCTGCTGGACCAAGCAGAGAGCATGAGGGGATGCTGGGAGGAAATAATGAGGGCAACTTCCTGTTGCAAGGAGGTTGCTTGACCATTATTCTGGGAGCTGAACAAAAAAACATGCAGTCAGATCTTCAGTGTAAAAGTGAAGTTTACCTTTCAATTTTAGCCAAGAACTACTAGAACCACCACCACTTTGCCCCAGTTACTGAATTTAGGAAACCCACTACTATTTCCTGTCCTGCATATTTGTATAGTAGAACCAGTGAACTTGAATGCTCCAGGGTGAAGTTACCTTTTAACCAATATATTTCATTTGAAGGCTGTGCCTTGAACTTCTTTGTCACTTATCCACCCCACTCCTGCTTCTACAAAGGGACTCTACTGTTTTTCTCAATTCTCCTTACTTTAAACATTGTAAGCCAACCTACTGAAGAAAACATGGTGTGGGTCTTAGGCCTTCTAACAGTTAATGCAAAACTCCTGAATCGAGATCCTCTCCCTCTTGTACACCTTTTAGGTTTCATCTGAAGCAGGGGTGAGGAAGCTGCAGCTGTTGTTGGACTCCAAATAGGCCCAGCCAGCATGGTCAGGGATGATGGGTGTTGTAGTCTAACAACATCTGGAGGGCCACAGCTTCTCCAGTCCTGAGTGAAGGGATAATTTATTTATTTATTGCATTTATATCCCGCCTTTTTTCCTCCAAGGAACCCAAGGCAGTGTACATAATCCTCCTCCTCTCCATTTTATCCTCACAACAACAACCCTGTGAAGTAGGTTGGCAACAACAACCCTGAGAGTCTATGACTGGCTCCAAGTCACCCAGTGAGCTTCTGTGGCTGAGTGGGGACTAGAGTCTGGATCTCCCAGTTCCCAGTCCAACACTCAAACCACTACACTGCACTGGCTTTTGCAAAGCCATAAAATGAGTCTATAGCGGGTTTGGACAACTTGTGGCCCTCCAGGTGGTTTGGCTTACAATTCTCATCATCCCTCACCATTTCCTATGCTGGCTAGGATTGATGGGAATGATAGGCCAAAACATCTGGAGGGCTGCAAGTTGTCCAACTATAGGTCAGCAGAGATGTGATCCCAGTTTGTACCACAACCAATGCTATCTACCTCACCATCCTGGCTGCTACAGAACTTTACTAATATTATTTTACTAATACTATTAGAACTTTACTAATAACAGCAGATGCTGAACTATGTAAGAAAATCAAGAGCTGTGAAGGAGTGCTGGACAATGTAAGGAACCTGATGGCTGAGTGAGAAAGGTCAGTAAATAACACAGGTTTCAGGGTGAACAATTTGAGAGTTGATACGTGGCTTCTATCATGAAGGACCTCCATTCATGAGCTATTTGTAATTTTCAGAAATTGCCTTCTATTTGTTGTTCCTGTGGCAGCGCCAGCCATACTGTAATGCTAACTGGGTGTTTTTCCAGCTTCCACAGGAAACCCTTCCACATCCATTTGGCTGTGGCAGAAGAACTGTTGTGCTTCTGCTATGGGATCCCTGCTCACGGCAGAACATTTGGGGATGTGTTCTAGGGCTTGATCAATATTCATGCCGGCTGCTAGCCAGGAGTGCTGGGCCTATCACCTCACATGAACCGAGTGCACCCTAGAATTCACTCAACACTCCGTTGCAGCTTTGTACTGGTTATGGATCATGGCAGCTAAGTTGTCTTCAGAGAAGCTTCTCTGACATTGCCAATCTTTTCATCAGGGAACTCTGAATAAGCTTCCAAAGAACCCCAGGTTTGCCCCAAACGCAGTCTGACAAGCCACTCTCTTTGTCTAGTCTAGCCTAGCCTAGCCTAAGTTATATAATTACTGCAAGCATTGGCATGTGGTCTGTTGACACCACGATGGCCATCAACATTGCTGTGAGGCCGCACTCCAAAAATACATGACCGGAGTTTGCAACACAGAGCCAGTTTGGAGGTGAACCAACGTTGTGCAGTAACGTAGCCTGTTTGACTAGTTTTCCTAGTGCCTGATGTCACAAATGTGCTGTTGCCATATCATTTGATTTGTAGACAGCAAGTGCTAATACACTCATGTATTGCTTTGATTCATTCTATTGGCATGTTTTTCTATCTCTTGTTTTGCTCATCAGGAGTCTTATCTGATACACTCAGGAACTGCAAAAACTGGGCGCAGTCTCAGGCCATAAACCATTTCACAGAGAACAGGGTTGTTCTTGTATCACTGTTTTTTAAATACATTTATATCCTTAAAAAAAAAAAAGGATTTGACAGCTTAATAAATTGCTTTGCTGGTTCAGACCACAGCTCCATCTAGCATTGCGTTGCCTTCATTCCCACAGCGCACTCCAGCTCTGGAATTCTGTTCTATTGGACATTCATCTGGCCCCTTCACTTTCTATTTTCCAACATCTGGTTAAGGTGGTTTTGTTTAGGTTAACCTTTCATTAGCCTTTATAGGTCTTTATGCTGGCTTTGATGCTGTAATTATCTGTCACACCTTTTCCTGCTAGGCATTTTTAAGTTTTCTGTCTTTTTTCTGTCAAGGGCTGCATTCCCTCATGGGTAACCTCACAGGAGCCACGTGTCGGTCAGAGCCAAAAGGGGGTAGGTCACCTCAAATCCAAATTTTTTACCATCCATGACCAGACTGAAAAAGCAAGGTATATAAAATATCTGTAGAAAAACATGTAGAGCAACAAAATATATATAGAAGGACATACAGAATATCTATGTTGTATCATCTATGTTGAGCAAATCAAAAACAGGTTAATTGAGGTCTCAACCGCAACAGTAAAAAAACTTAGCAACTTTTCCAGTAACTACAGAATGGTGTCAGCCAAACATAAGATACATAAAACAGATTGTCTCTGCCAGGAAACTTAGATGGCAAAGACACAATCAGTTCTCTCATAATATCCCAATAGAACTTACAATAAAATAAAACATGCATTACAGCCTCTAAATACCCTGAACCGCAGGGACAAGGTTGCAATGAAGAATCCTTATTGAATCTCCTCTCTAGCATGGCAGAATGGTAGAGCATTCATACGGGCCAGTGCAAATGCAACCTGAGGCTTAGAAACATGAGCAGTTCTTAGATAGTTAGTCCCTTTGTCCCAGTTGGTGGGTCACCCCTTTTCTCTTCCTCTTTCTGCCACCTCCTTCTCTCTCTCTCTGTTTGTCTCTTTTCCTTCCTACCCAGTGGGCTGCCAGTAAAGGAACAGATCACTCATGCCAAATGTCTGAACTGATCAGATGCAGACAGCTTTTAAAATTAAGCTGACAGACACAGGAAATTCAGCTGAGGGCCACATGTGACCCTGAAGCCTACCCCGTCCTACGCCTTTTAAAATTTTATCAAGGTTTTTAAAATCCGCTTTTATTTGTTATTAGCCACTTTCTGCACCATGTCTTTTAACTGAAAAGCAGAACAGACATAATCTTAAATAAAAATAAATGAAATAGCCCTATTTGATCATCCCATATTATTACACAGAACAGCCGCTGAAACAGTCCAAGCTTTTATTGAATAGCATCAGTGATGGAACAAGTTCTGAAAGCAGGATAGATGAACAGTGTTGCCAACATTTTTGTTGGAACAGGATTCCTGTCACTTTGACTTTCCTGTCACAAAGCAGAGTGACAGGTACAGCTCTCCCTGTCACTGCACCCCCATGCTACCAACTGTCACATAAACGTCAAACAGCTTGCAAAGGTACAGGAGCCCAGCTAGACAAAGACAGTTGACAACCACACAGGAGGACAGCTGGATTCATGCTGGACGCTGCTGCTAGTCTTGCTGCAGATCTTGCTTGTGGTCCGTATGGAATTGGGGGGTGGGGGGTGGGAAACATCCTTGCTTCTGCCCCTGTTGTGGACTACCTGTGGAGAGCCAAGGAATGAATAAGAGCTGGCAACTGCAATGTATAGTTTCTGGGCATAGTGATCAGGAGGTGATAATGAGTGAGTGATTGAGAATGGCACTGTCTAAGAATATAAGAAGAGCCCTGCTGGATCAGACCAAGGGTCCATCTAGTCCAGCATTCCGTTCCCACAGTGGCCAACTGGATCCCTCTGAGAAGCCCACAAGCAGGACACAAGGGCAAAAGCCCTCTCCCACTGTTGTTCCCTAGCAACTGGTATTGAGAGGCGTGAGTCACTCTCTTCCCCTCTACTAGCCAATGACTAGTAGCCATTGATAGCCTTATCCTCCCTGAGTTTGTACGGTTCTCTTAGATGGCTTTCTTGTGGTGGTGAATTCCTTAGTTTGACAATGTGCTGTGTGAAGGAGTGTGCTCCTTTTGTCAGTTCTGAATCTCCCATACTTCACCTTTGTTGGACGGCCCCTAAGTTCCAGTGTTATGAGAGAGGGAGGAAGACTAACCACTCTGCCAGTTCCCTTGCCTCAGCCCACCCAAGCACCCCTCATTGGTTCTGCTCTGATACACGGGGTGGGGTGGGGCATCTGTGAGGGGAAATATGGTAGTCACTGAGACATACTCATCCTTCTCTGCAGTTAAAAACTGCCATTTCTGTTTGTGCTACTGCATGTTGCCAGGGGCTGATCCTGCAAGACAAAAACAGTCCCGAGTGTTTGGTCAGCAGTTATAGGGGCCTACCATTAGACTGAGTGAGGTGGTTGCCTCAGGCAACAGATTTGGTGTGTCACGAAAGGGCAGCAATTTGTTTGTTTGTTTGACTGATGGATTACACTTATATCCCAGCTTTTTTCCTCTTGCAAGGAACCCAAAGCAGCTTATATGGTCCTCCTGGACTCCATTTTATCCTCACAACAACCCTGTGAGGTAGGTTAGGCTCAGTGACTGGCCCACAGTCACCTAGTGAGCTTCATGGCTGAGTGGGGACTACAACCTGGATCTCCCAAGTCCAACACTCTAACCACTACACCACATTGGCTCTGGGTTAATTCTGAGTTAATTTATTATTATTCTATTTTTACTGCAAAGCACGGGGAGAGGTGCTTCTGGGATTCCTGCTCCTCCCCACTCCCTCAAGTGCCAGTATAACTTGATGGCCCTGGGACCTAGGCCAGTCCTGGCAGTTACAAAAGGGATTGAGGGACTGGCGCTCGCCCAGGAACGGGGCTGTTGCTTTCATCCTTGCACAGTGGGAACTTCCCTACACTTTGGGGCTCAGGACAAACAGTGCCCCATCCCTGGCTCTGTACAGAGCATACTTAGCAGGGTCTTCCACACAGGGCGTTAACTGTTGAAGGAGGAAAGAGGCAAATACTAGTACACAGTTGTCAAATACTATGTGGCATGGGGAGATATGGGAGACAGCAGCCACATTTTGGGATGTGGTACCCTCCCGCCTTCCCTCCCTTGCTTACCTGTGTATAGTGCTTTTTGCCTTCCATCCCCAGTTGGAGGAGTTGAAAAGCGAGGTGCCTGATGGGAGTTTCTCTCTGGTGTTGTGAGGCAGGGCACCTACCTATAAGAGTTCTGAGAACAGCTATACTAAAAAGCGTTGGTAAATTTCATCAGGACTACTAAAATATTATCTATGACTATTTATGTAAAATATTTATGTACTGCCCCGCATTATCAAATCACAGAGTGGTGCACACAATTCATTAAAACAATTAAAATAAATACATAGATAAAAATGAACAAAAAGAAGAAGATATGTAACATCTCATATGCTCAGGCCCATATCTTATGGCCTATCACCATGTGCTGTCTTTGTACTGTGGGCTCTGCAGAGGTTACTGTGGTCTTAGAGTATTAGAGAGGAGGGATGGTGGTGGCTTCATGATTGGGCTGGACGACATGATTAGAGTGGACATGGCTCTCAATTTAGGAATGACAGGTGGTGTGGCCTGTCGTCACCTTTCCCATTCCACTGACTTAAAAGAGTATTTCAAAAAGTCCCTTGCTGCTTCGCCCTCCAATTCTAGCACTTATTTTATGTCTCACCTATGGATCCCATGTTTCCAGGGCAGCGTGAATGGGGATGAAAGCTTAATGTAAGCCACAACCATCCTGTGAGATTTGTTAATCTGAGACAGTGACAGCTCCAGGTTTTTGAGGGCCCTTGGGCAAGACGCCCTCAGTGGGCCTCTGCCCTCAGTGAGTCTCCCTTCTCACCAACACTGTCACTAGTTGCTCTTGTTCTTCATCCTTTTTCTCATCATTGCTATCATTTGCTTGCTAGAGAGCCAGTGAGCAAGTATGCCATGGCATCTACCGCTCGTCCTAACCCCTACTGTTGTCTGGGCCAGAGCGAGAAGCCGGTGAATAAGTGGGTTGCAATGATGGAGAGGAGCTGCAAGTCCAGGGGGCTCTTGTCAGTGGGCCCGTGCTTGGTGTAGGCCCCCATCCATGCCTACCCTTCCACCAGCCCTGAACTGAGAGATGTTCAACCCAAGTCTCCCTGCTCAGAATTCAGACTTCACCCTCTATGCTACAGTACAGCAAGTTTCTGCTGCAGACTCTGGTTTGAGCTACCCTTGAACTTCCTAGGTTTCTAATGTTGCTGTTAGCTGATTACAGTTGGAACAACAAACAGGCAAATCAGATGGGATTCTCTTTGGACTCTGGTGTTTGCATTATCAATACAATGCTGTCTCTATTTGCATTTTTGAAGCTACTCTGAAGAGGAGAGCAACATGAAGAGGTAACAGAGGGGGGTGGGGGGGAAATATTGCCCCAGAGGAGACTGAACAAAAGCAAATGCAGCTTGATGTTCAGCATCTAGGGTAAGTTTGAAGAGCTGATGGGTAAATATGTAAGTAAACATGACTTCCAATTTGAACGTTGGTCTGGACATAGAAGTGTATGCCCAAGGTCACCATGAATGGATTTTTCTCCACCATCAGGAGAAAGTCACCCTTCAGATTGGATGCTGTTGTTCTCCCCCCAACCTCTAACAAATAAGAAGTGTGGGGCAGCATGGGTGGGAAATATAAATCACTGGAAGATCTGACAAGAAGGGTTATGCCTTTTTAATGGAGGCTGCTCAAACTGTCTAACTTTGTGCTAAGCCACCAAATCTTCTCTACCCAGTTTAGATGCTCCTACATGCATTACTGTTGTCACCAAGAACCTTTCCAGACAATCAGTTTTTAGTGCAACACGTTGTGCGCAATCCACATCTCCCCTCAAGGTTGGGCTTTTGGGCAGACATCATGACCTGAAAGCTTGCATAACCCTTCGGTCAGTCTCGCAGTAACACATTTCACATTATCTGATTGTTATCTTTTATTCCTTGGACTCACCATAGCAACAACCATCTGTTTTGAGCTTGGATAGAGAGTGGGTTTTGTACTCCTGGCTACTTGTACTCCAGACAGCTTCCTCCAGCAGCCATAGTGCTACTGGAAATGGGCTGGTGCAACACATTTTACAGCTGCAAGCAGCTATCCCAAGAATGACACCTTGGCATCCTCTGCTTAACACCACGGGTTCCTGTGGTGGAGCTCTTAGGATCAAGTGTGACTAATTGGCACCTGTGGTGTTCTTGCCTGAAGTTCCACCTTTCTCCATCCTCCTCCTCAGAAACTGAGAACCAAACCCCTCAGGAATGCCTGCTTTCACTTTGGGACAGCTGTACCCACTGTCCCACAAGCGTCAGTCCTTTTACTCTCTCTGGGTTCCAGAGAAACTCAATATGCTCAGTTGGATCTCTCAACCCACTACAGGAGACGTAACCAGGAAACCAGGAAATAATGGTAGTGTAACAATTTGATCAACACGTGGGAAGTTAGATTTTTAAGAACAAAGGTTTATTTAAAACATGAAAAGTTATAAGTTACTATTATTATTCAGTGCTAGTTCCTAAATTTCGTACCTACTCTACCCCTTCTAAAATTCTATACACAAACCCCACTAACTAGATGTTGCTGGAAACATTAGGCTGGCTCTGGGCACACTGAATTGGAGCACCTGACAGCACAAACCACAACTATCCTATTAACCCAGGACCAGTCTCTGGATTGTATCCAATGTTAGTCCTGTTCTAAGTAGACTCACTGAAATAAATGTAACTTAAATTAGACTGACATTAGAGAGTGACAAACAACCCAGAGTTTCAACCCGACAAACAACCCAGAGTTTCAACCCGACAAACAACCCAGAGTTTCAACCCGACAAACAACCCAGAGTTTCAATCTGACAAAAAACCTTGGGTTAAAACTCTGGGTTGTTTGTTCCTAAACAACCCAGAGGCCCAGGTTCAGACATCGCATAAAACCCAGGAACAAGGGAAGACAGAAGAAGCAGTGGGAAAACATGGGACGTTTACGAGTGGAAAACGTTATTGCCTGGGCCCTCACCCCCATAAAACTCGATGAATGAGGCAGGACAGTGGCACAATAAGTGTTGTCTGAAGCACCCAATGCTACTCCACATTCTTAATGGCTGTTAGACTGCCAAACGGATTGGCAAGATTAGCAGATGGCAGAGCCTGAACACCCACCTTAACACCAAAATCCTGTGCTAGGAATCTTCTTCTCTGATGGACTTCCTGTCACACTTCCAGTGCTGGTGCTCCATTTGCCAGTTGGCTGCTATCTGGAAGCACCATGACTTTATACTGGAGGTTAAAGTCGCCAAACATCAAACTGAACACTGATGGGCTTTTCATGCATCAACTCACGCTAGACACATACACACACAGGAAGCATTGTTCCAAACCTGTTGGGTCAGCCTCAGTATGTATGGCTTCATATCCTCTGTATTAGAAAATACGTTGGGGGAAAGGAAGCAAATAATCCAGTGATTATTATGCTTGTCACCTCCTGACAATGTAATGGCAGGTCTAAGGAAAGGCTAATCTTGGCAAGTCCTACACAAGGAGAACTATATGTACTTACCTGTGACAAGGTATTCTTTCAGATACCTCAAGATTTTAATTTTTCATATATCAATGTTCTGTAAATACTGTAATCAATGCAGTCTATTGGCACTACTAAATAACTGTACGCCAGAATCTAAAAGGGGGTTTTCTCTCCAGAGGTGTTCTCTAAAAAACAATACAGAATAGCCTCTCTAGAATAAGAGAGAGACAAAAGACCTCTGTCATAAAAAAAGGAGAGGGATATTTCTGCCTGCTACACAGCTTTTAAACCAAACACAAAAAAGGAGAAAAGGTTGATTTCCCCAAAACAGTAGACCATGAATAAGGAATCTTTGCCAATATACAAATCAGACACAATGTGTAAATAAGATGTAAACAAACGGGGGGGGGGAGGAGAAGAGAACTATTTATTGTATTGGTCCCTTCAGTTTTTTGTAATGCACCAAGTTGAAGCACAACTCGTCTCTGTAGTAATTTCTATGTGAATTGTAGAAGAGATGCTCTTTTAGATATCCTCGTCCTGACCCGTTTGAGGCTTTTAAAAAGGTAATGGTAAGTTCTGAAATATGCAATTGTACAACAGATTTTGATTAAAAGGTGGCTATTTATAGCATTTCCTAAAACCTTCATCTCATCATATTCCTTAAAGTTCCTTCAGGAAACTGATAAGAACCACCTCAGGGCAATTTTCAAAATTTCAGAGTTATCTAGTCACACACACGTTCTTTGCACTAACACATTAAATATTTCTGCCTAGGATTTATAGGTGCATACTTCCTCTGCTGATAAAATAAAAGATAAAATATGAAAGACATTTATTCCAGCCTCACTGAGGCCCAGTGCCCTTTCCTTTCTTTCAGGGAAGAACTCCACAGACAAAAGGATAAGAAATCAGCCTGGTCCTGACCAGCCAGAGAATTCTTGTACGTATTCCCAGGCATACAAGAATTCTCATCCATGTATGAGACTTGAGAGCCAAGCAGAAGACTTTTGCTTTGTCCTACACAAATTTTTCCTCTGGAAGTGCCTTAGGGGAAGTTTGAAAAGGCAGAATTGGTGGGTTTTGCTTCTTTTTTTGCAAGAGAGCCAGGGAAAAGGCACATAACATTCCTTTAAACTAGGTTAGGTATGAGGGGTAGCTGATATGTCTAGAGGAGCTGCTGCTGCTGCTTGAGGTAAAAATGGAGAAACATCTGAGGAACACGGCAGCCATACTGCTCCTATGCACTTCGAGGCACAAGAGGGGCAGCACAGGAGAGGCTGAAGTTGGAGTCCCCCCTCCCAAGAACAAAAAGGGGTTTTATAATTTTGGTTTGATAAAACAACAGCTGCTAGTGTTTGCCCTCCTTTACTCCTGGGGAGTACTCTGTCTCACAGCTGCAGGGGTGAGGGGAAGGACAGCCAGACCTTAGTCTCAAGGGGATCTTGGAAGAGGCACTCCTCTCCTCCATCCAGTAAGAACATTACTATTACTGCTGTGGGGTGCTAGCTATTGTTCCCTTGTTTAAGGGAATTCCACCTCGTTTCCTCCCCCAGAACCTAAGGAACGGAGCACTCGATTGCACTGTGTACTACTGCCATTCGAGATGTATGTATTATTCTATTTATTTGACTTGTACCCCACCTTTCTACCAAGAGAAATGGCACTCCAGCTGGAGATACGGCAGGTGGGTATGCAGAATATAACCTTCTCAGTGCTGGCACTTGTACAGCAGCCCTCCCTGCCCTAGAAAACTCTGTTAATCTCCTTGCTTGTTAAGGCTCCAAATGAAGACGGTATCATTGGGGGTTCCCAAGAATGCTTAGCTGCCTGGCTTTATCTGCCTACCGCCCCGCTGCATTCCTTCTGTTGGTGCAGTACTGTTGAAGGGTGTACTCCTATGCATGTTTAGACAGGAAAAGTTCTACAACTCCCAGCATTCCCCAGCCAGCATGGCTGGTGGGGAATGCTGGGGCTTATAGGACTTTTATTCTGTCTAAATATGCATAGGATTGTGTTCTCAGTGCGCCCCCCCAGTCTCTATTATTTTATTGAGATTGATATTTAAGATGAGCTTTTGTTTTATGAGCTGCATTGGGGACCTGATGGGATAAATATTTTTGTAACTTTTTAATAAAGTAACGGCTCACCCCCAAATTTTAGGGTTTTTTTTTATAAACCCTAACCCCAAATTCTAGTTGATGGGAGAAAAATATTACTAAGTCTGAATGTCTCCTAAAAGAGACTTTCCTTAAAATGAACCATTTTCACTGGCTGAAATATTCCAGGGGCTCCAGGCATGGCTTTATAAAATTGTTTGGAAAAACAGAAGACAAAACCCACAAGAGAATACCTTATATTTGTCTTGCTTGTTTGTTTTGGCAAGCTGCAAACTGCCAATACTACATGCCAGCCACCGAAAATGGCTGCATCATAATCTCTTGTCCTTAAAATATTGCAATATGTGGAAGTAACAAGTTTGAAAAACAGCGGATCTGCCAGGCCATTTGGTGACTACCAAAAGCACTGCTGCTAGAAAACAATGCAGAGTTGGAAAAAGAGCACTTAGCAGTAGAAATACATACATGAAAAAGCACATTATGCATTCTTTTTTTGCACATTAGCCTCCAAATCATGTTTCAGGGGGGTGCACATTAGTCGATTTCTGTCCCCTGATTAATACTGCACATGAATACTACCTGTTGACAGGTTTGACCACAGCTTGATTTGAATGATGGCTTAGCCCCCAACATTTACTGTGAAGGTCAAGGTCAGCCTTGCCCAATCTGGTGTCCTCCAGATGTGTTGACTGGCCACTTCCATAATCTCCAGCCACATTTGGAGGGGGCCAGGTTGGGGAAGGCTGGTCAAGATCCATTCCAGCAATATGTAAAATAACAACAATACAATGCTTCCAATCTGAGTATATGCAGGAGAGCCTTTCCTGCATCATAGAATCATAGCATATTAGGGTTGGAAGGGGCCTATAAGACCATCGAGTCAACTTTTAGGTAGGACTTTAGGTAGAATCCTTTCTTCAGCTCTTTTTTCTCCCTTCAAGATACTGAAGTGCATATGTTAAGATCGCAGCAGTCATTTTAAATTTCTTTGTGCAGTACCTGTCCCTGTCAAGGGCTCCTTGGAGGCCTCTCTCTGTCTAATCCAGTAGCCAAGTCCAGACACAGACAAAGGTATTCTTTTCACAGCTTTATTCCTCTTTTACAACTTAACAACTCTACTGTTAGCAACTAGATATGAGCAGCAGAGTACCTATGCCCTAAGTTGGAACAGTTGGTCCCCGTTTGAAAGGGAATCACTGGCAGACCCTGAACTTATGGGCTAGGGAGAGTCCCTCCCCTTTTCCCTTGGATCCTCTGGGCGCAACCATTGTTTGCGTGCCAGCCGGGCACTATGCCTCCTTTCTGCGCCATCCATTTGGCGTCGCTCCTTGTGTCGGCGTCGCACGTCCAGCAAGTCTGCTTCCCGCACTCTGTCACTCCCAGGACTGCTATCTAAGCTAGGAATGCCGGTGGGAGGAATCTCTGTCAGCTGTTGGCCCTGGGAAAGATGAGCGCGCTCCTCTCCCAGGAGCGGCTCCTCTTCCTCAGAATCAGAACTACTCTGGGATTCTATGGGCTCAGTGTCCACCCTGACAGTCCTCATGTGGAAAGCCATTCCCGACAGTCACTCACTGAGTGAATCGGATGATTTTTCTAACCACCACTGCAACTGACAAAAAGATCTCCAGCATTTGAGACAGCCACCACATGAAGCTATTGAAAGCACCTTGCATGTGCTAGCAATAAGCATACTGGAGTAGTTATGGTAGCAGACTGTGTGAACAGGGAAGTTTCAAGTTCAAATCTCACTTCAGCTATACCTGACCAGGTAGACTTAGGAAAATCACTTTTCTCTCAGCCACAGCCTGTGTTGATACAGGTCTACCTTACCTGATTGTTGCAAAGCAGGACTGCGCAACATGTGATCCGTCAAGTGGATCATAGCCACTGGGCATGTACTGTGGCCTATGCTCGACAAGTCCTTTGTACTTGAAATTCCGGACAGCAAAACTGAGTCCTTGGCAAGTCATGTTTAAATTGATGGGTCACAAGTTGTGCAAGTCTGTTAAAGGATTACCAAGATGATGTATGAAAGGTATTTTGGATGTTCAGTATTTTGAACGTACTACATAGCATTTTGGAGTGTTTTGAATGAACTACATAAATCAGGGGTGGGCAACTTGTGGTCCTCCAGATGTTCTGGCCTACAACTCCCACCAGCCCTAGCCAGAATAGCCAATGGTGAGGGATGATGGGAGACGTAGTAGGCCAAAACAAACAACCCTCTGGAGGGCCGCAAGTTCCTCACCCCTGACATAAATACTAAATATTTTGTATGCATTGTTGTATTGTGAAATGCTTACAGTTCCCTCGGTCTTTATTCATACTTGATTTCAAATACTTTAGAAAATGACACACACACACAACAGCAGTGAGACCGGTCCGTTATGCATGCTGTTAGGCACATGTGCACCCCCGTCCCCAGCCCAGTTTCTTGCCACTGAGGAGTGGGGAGGCAGAAGTGGTAGAAGGAAATTCCTGCATGCAAAGGAGGGGAGGGGAGGGGAGGCATGTAGTCAGCAACTGGGTTATGTATTATTATGAGCACTGACTCTATCCTAGGTGGAACTGTTAACTGTTTGTTTTTCATTTAATTTTTAATCTCGCTACAAGGCTGTTTTTAAAAGTTAAAAAAATCTACTCTATGGTAGTTCCCAGTACAGTCTCCATGTTACATGGTTAAAATCTCAATGAAAAATGCTAAGCCAGATTTGGCACTTTCCTTGGTTGCACACTAGTTCATGGTGTGGGTTTCCCCCACAGCATAAGAATGAACAAAACTGGTCATGGAAACAGTTGTTGTTCTGGCGTTTGACCTTTTGCAGTCCATGGGGCAGGGAATTGGGGTGCGCTTGTATGTTCAGCTTTCACTGGAGATCAAACCCAGGGCTTTGGCTTGCTCAGGTTGTTCTCTTTTCTCTTGCAGGCTATAGAAAGATTACTCTGCTTTGGTACAGGAATGCTTCCTTAAGGAATTCACACCCCAGACTGGGGCTCCTTTGTTATGTACAGTTACATGAAACCAGCCTGTGCTTTTCACAATTAAGCAGCACACCCTCTTCCTTTGAGGCAAAGATCAAAGAGGAAAAATAAAGAAGTTAACCTTTTTTATCCTAGGTATTACTAATGTTTATATTTGTTTTATTTAAAATGTTATATCCCACTTTTCTTTAAAAAAGTAAAGTAGCTTACAAAATACTAATAATAAAATACATAAAACACAATAATACCACTTCAAGTTACTAAAATCAATTTCATACTTGATTAAAACCAAGAATAGAATAAAACTAGGCAGCATAAAAAATACACGGAGGCAGAACTTAAACCCGTGATAGTAACACCCTATTTTCTCTTTATATTTTACATACAATAGTGCATATTGTCGTCTTCTTTGTCACGCTCTACTGAGCACTTCAAGAAAACATATGGGCTCAACTCCCAGCCAAGCTTACTTGGAAGCAAGTCATGTGGATTGCAGTGGAACCTGCTTCACTGTATATGTTGGATCGTGGCCTAAAGTTGTATCTATGTCTGCAAATGTATTTGCACTAGGTGGAGGAGAGCAATGTAGTGTGGAACAACGCAATGGCAACACTGTTTCTTGGGTGGAGAGGGGTGTGGTCCAGATAGGAGCATTTTGGTTGGGATAGAAAACAGACAGGTGCCCTGGCCCCGAATCTATTGCCCACAGCCCTGAGTGTCCACTGATGGCAATGGAAGTTTTTTTCTTAGATTAATTGCCATGCAGGGATGATTTTCAGGAGAGGGATTGCAGCTGGAGAGAGAAGGGTTAACTCTCCCTTCCTAGAATGCTGCAATACCCACCTCAAAAAAAATCTCCCCGCATGTCAGTCAAGCATAGAAAACACTTTTTTTTTCCTTTGGTGTGAGTTGATCTGGGGAAGGGTACAAATTAACTGAAGAGTATATTTAAGAATATTTGGATGAGAAATTAATTGGCTGGCTTTGCCTTCTGTGAAATTTAAAGAAATCCTAGTAATTATTCCTACATTTGCATATATAGATATAATGAGCATATGCAAATTTTATGCAGTTCTGTGTCTCATGGGGCTGGGCCACCAAATCTTTTAAGAACCTAGCAATACCCCTGCACCTTGTTCCAATGGGTTCTGGGCACATTCCAAAAATAGCATAAGAGCGGGATAGAGCATGGCGTGGGATGCCCTCAAGCTGTATTATTCCCACCTCACATGTTCCAAGAGCTTTATACAGAAACATAAGCAAGAGACAGTGCCCTGCCCCAAGGAGCTTACAATCTAAATTTAAAACAAGAGCTGTGGTGGGGGTGGGGAAGCAGCAGGGTGAGGGAGAGGCAGGAGGTAACAAAAGAGAAATACAACAAAACGTGGCTCCATCTTCTAACAAGTACCTATTTGTTCTTGATTTTTGTTGCTTTCTGCAGGTGTGCTGACTTGATGCATACACATTTTTTATCAGGAACTTTAATTAACATCTCTAAAGGTAGATAAATGAGAAATTGAGATGTCTGTACGGTTTGTTACCACTTTAAAATGCTCTCTCAGGTTGCTCTCATAAACCCACCAACTGGAACGGAACAACTGGATATGGGGAGGGGGAGTGGGGACATGACAAGGAGATAGCCCTGTCATTAAAAAACACACACACCACAGGCTATTTCCTGAAGATTAATGACAGATTGTGCTGAGAAGGTGTCAGACCAATTTAGAGCCAAGGGCAATTAATCTAAGACAGTCTGGTATATCCTGATTCATTTGGGCATTATTTTATGAATTGGAGTGTCTAGTTTCCTCATGTGACAGTCACATGGAGGCAGGTTTGGGCTCAGCTGGAACTTCACCCCTGCGGCTAAAAACGTAAACACACCAAGCTAGTCATACTGCTCCAAGACAGCTTTCACCGTTTGGCTCATTTTGCCGCACTCTCTTCTATTGTAAGAGGCCTGTCAGCAAGAGTTGCTGGTTGGCCCAGGTCCATCCCATTCAGAACTGGATGAATACCTGTCTATTTTTAGCTATGGACACAGACAGAGAGCTTCCTGGTAGCTGCTGAAGATGGGAGCAGGCCACAGAGACTACGGCTGTCCTAGCTTCTAGCTCTGTGGGTTGAAAGGAAGAGGATGGCTTGAGAGGAAGAGAGTGGCATACTGACTTTGCCCTACATTTCTCCTCATTTTTGCTTTCACTGATGGCTGGTGGGGAAAGGAACCCTATTTGTACAAGACAGTCAGACAGACTGTACCATGGGCGATTTCCAGGAATCCCTTAAGGATGGACCCCTTAAGTGAGGCATTTGGGCCTGGCTGGGGTTCTGAAGAACTGCACTGACTGCTTTTCCGGCCAACGTGTCTCTTCAGAGAGCACCAATAGGGTGGGAGACACAGTCCCAAAGGGTGAGTGGGGTCACACCACCTCTTCCCCTCTCTTGGCAAAGGTCTTCCTACAGGATGACCAGCAGAGTTTCTGTCCCAAAACCAGGCCTGAACCCCAGTTGAAATGGATTGAGAAAACCAGTTTCATCCAAGAGTTGGTCAGCCACCATTTTCTTGAGCACCTTGCCCACAGGAATGGGATGATAGCCACCAGCATATGACTGCTGATATTTCCTCAGCCTAGGCTAGTCTTGATATCCTGGGCCTGGACTAGTTTTTTCCAGTAGTGGTTGAATTATCACTTCTTTTAAAGAGTCTGGGACCACCCTGGCTCTCTCAAAGAGGCATTTAAAACCCTCTGGTTCTAGCCAAACATTTCCTCCCTGCTATATTTAATAAGCCATGAGGGACAGAGATTAAACATTCAAGTGGCCAACCAGACTCAACCAAGTATCTCGTCTGTATCTTTAGGGCCCAACAACCGAAAATCATTCAGAAAAACAGGACCAGAAAAACATCACTCTGGACAGCTCCATTAACATTGCCATAAGTATGACATCCAAGTCATGATAAATACAAGTGATTTTATTCTCAAAATGTCTTGCAAACATATTACTGTAAGCCATTGAGGATTTCACCAAATCTTCCCCTTGGCCTGATTGCAAAAGCCCTTGAACCACTCAGAAAACCTCTGCTGGATGACACTAAGAGGATGCAATGGTGGTAGAGAAAAAATGCTTCTTTGCAGCCATCACCAGCACAGGATGGGTTTGATAATGAGCTTGAGCTTGCATTCAGTCAGACTGTCATGAGTTTTCCTTCAACTGCATTTCACCAGTCTTCTAGCTTGCTTCATTGCCTTTAGCTCAGGTGTATGGCAGGGAGCTGCATGAACTCTGCTCAGTGGGAGAAGGTGTGATCATGTCAACTTACCAAGTCATCCCGACATTTCAGAGGGTGACTAGGGCAACAGTGGGGAACCTGGGTCCTCCAGCTGATGTTGGAATCCAACTGTAATCATCCCTGACCATTGGCCATGCTGTCTGGGGCTGATGGGAGTTGGAGTCCAATAACATCTGGAAGGCCACAGGTTCCCCACATCCTGGATGAGAACTTTGATGGGAGCATGAACCACACCAGCCAGAAATTCCTCCAGAGCCCTCAGATATCTTTCAGAGGCAAACCATTTTAATAGGTCTCCCACCTTTACAGAGGGATAAAGGCATTGAAAGCCTGAGAGACATGTCCTCGACAAAAGAATGATCAGACCATGACAAGGGAGTCAAGATGAAATTGCCCACTTATCAAACCACCATCCTTCTGCCTGGTTGAGTAGTGGCACAGTAGTGGCAGAGCATTACCAATCTAGGATAGTGTTTTTGTTCTCCAGTTTCCGCTGGCAAGCCACACGCACACATTCATATAATACAGACAGAGAGACACATGCAGCCACCTGCCATTTTTATTTTCTAATCCTATCGATTGTGTCCCTGGTGATTGGAAGCCCCTGAACTCAGAGGCATCCAATCATCCAATGCCGGGCCGGAAGAGCATCGGAGGTGAACTTTGCCTCTCCATATTTCCGCCCTGCAGATTTTGCTAGATGGGCTTTTAGCCCATCTAGCAAGGATGCTTCAGAAGTGGAGGGAAGGAGGCTGGAAGAGGCTCAGGATAAATTGTATCCTGGCCTCTCCGGTCTCCTCCCCTCCCACTGGAATGCCCCCTTTCCTCCTCCTCCGAGGTCAATTTTCTGACCTCAGAGGGCAGCTGGCACAGTTCTTTCCATGCCAGCTGTGAGGGGAGCAGGGTCGGATTTCCAACCCCCCCTTCTGAGGTTGGAACTCTGTCTCTGACCATGGAAGGGGGAATCTCAACAGACCTATGGTCCCTGGGACACTCACCCATGGACTATAGGACTGCCCTCTACAAATGCTTCTGGGGCTCACATGGCACTCAGGGAAATAAAGATGGCGCTCCAGGCTGGTGCTTTGCTTTGCTTTGTACTGTACTGTATTATTTATTTATTTATTACACTTGTATCCCACCTTTCTTCCATTGTGGAATGCAAGGTGGCTACATGCAGTTCCCAGATGGTCTCCCCTCCAAGCACTGACCAGACCCAGACCCAGACCCAGACCTGCTTAGCTTCAGCAAGGTGGCTGCCTCATGTGCCTTCATACCATATCTTGGGACAGGAGGGGCAGGGAGCCTGGTGAGTACCAAGGGGCTGGCTGTGGAGGGACATAGAGCTCTGTACCTCCTCCACCAGCCCAGCACATTTTATGCTGTGCACAGAGGAGGGTAAGAGCACTCTGTCAGTTGTTCACAAGCCCACATAGGCCTGTATGTGGGTTCCCTGTTGCCTACGGCTACCAAGCACTGGCTACCAGGTCTTAGATCCAAGGCTGTGAGAGCACCTTACCTATGATCATCATTCTTGGATTTATTATTCACTGAGATTATGAGAAGTTACTGAAGACAAGAAACCCTCCCCACATCTCCCAAAGACTGGCTTAGGGTGCAATCCTAGGCATGTTTAGACAGAAAAAAGTTCTAAAGCTACCAGCATGCCCCAGCCACCTGTGGCTGGGGAATGCTGGGAATTGTAAGACTTTTTTCTGTCTAAATATGCATAGGATTGTGCCCTTAGCTACAAGTTGGGATGTCCATGGTTCAGTTTTTTCCCTTTGTCATGAATAGATATAAAATAACATAAAGGAGTGTTGGCGCTCCTTTCCTCATTAGTTCCTCCATGTACTTACCCACTCATTACACACACCCAATGGAGAGGGAGGGAGAGACCCCACTATATTGTTACATTCCCTATTTGCTTTATAAAGTCCAATTCTCTAAGTGACATCCGAGATCAGGTATATCTTGAACAGTTTCTCCTAACGAAGTCTCTGCCATTATCTTTCTTTTAGCACCCTCCGTCTATTCTTTTATTTTACAGAATAAAGCGTGGTTCTTTCGAGTTAGGGCTCCATTCGTTTCCAAGACAAGAGCAGGGCAGGTTGTGATCTCCAATTTCAGAATAGTTGCTGGAAAGCATAACCAAAATGACTACTTTTGCATGCAAGGAAACCAGCTTATGAAAGAAGGCCCTACACTGTAATGTTGCTGGAAACCTTTGATCCAGCAAGGTATGTCTCACTGGTCATAGGACCAGGATGCTGCCAAAAAAAAAAAAAAATGTTTTGGGAGGCTGTGCTATGGTGATGACTGGAAACAAAACTAAGCCACAAGTTCTCACTTCCTACAGATTCTACCATGGCTGTGTTTCAAAAGGAAGCAACAGCATACAAGAAGTGTTGAGAGGGCTTGCTAAGGTGAAAAAAAAAAGTGTTCTAGCACCAAGATGTTGTAAGATCAGAGCTCTGTGTGCGTGCGTGCGTGCGTGTGTGTTTGCTCATGCACACCATGGAGATTCTATTAAACAAAACAGTCCACAATAGATCTCTTCCTGCATCTGTGAGGGCAGTTATATCTTTGTGAAATGCAATGCATACAAAAAAAGAAATGGCAATAATTTCAGTTGCTCTGCTGAAAAAGAAAAAAAAAAGGAGATGAAAAAGTCATCTCCTACTTGATGTGTTGCGTTCTCCCGTGCCCTTGAACACGTTAGGTATGCTTGCTTTAACATTAATAAAATACTTTTTTATAGCACAGCTCAAGTGACAGAGCACTTCATATCCATTCACTCAGTAACCCTTGCAATAGCCTTGTAAGGTATTACCTTCAACTGCAGACAGGTGCCCAGTGTGGGACTCCAGAGAAGCATAGCTTATCTAAAGGGAAGGTCATGGCCAAGATAAGAACACAAAAACGGGGTTCAGGTCTGACACTGAGGGTTTGAACTTTGTCCAAAGTGATGCACACCCCTGGAGAAATGCCACTGTTGTTGCTGCGATCCCATCCCCCAGTTGTTGCTGCTGCTGTGACCCCCCTGCCACGTTGACCCCCCTAGTCTGCTTGGTCCTGTCCCCATGACCCTGTCCAGATCCAGAATTGTGTTTTTCAGGGGTTGGCAACCTGACTCATGTCTTATCAGTCATATCATACTCATATCAGCAACCCTGCAAGGTAGTCTAGTTTTACTACCTCCTTATTGCAGAGGAGGAGCCTGAGGCCAGGAGAATAGTGCCTTGCCTAAGGCTCTCCAGTCATTTCACTAAGATTTGGATTGGGAATTCACAGTTCATAGCTTGTGCACATAACCACTAGATCACAGCAGCTCTTTGGGAGTAAAATTATTCCCTTGAATTATACAATCTAAATCAGACATTCAAAAGTGTTAGTTCTTTGTATTTGCTTTTTGTTCTTCATATAGCTGAACAGGAGTTCTGAATCTGGCATTTAAAACACTCCAAAACTTGGCTCTCGGTTTCAGCCTGTGGATGTGCAACTGAAGTCTTAACCTTTGGACTTCCGCATTGGTAAGATCTTTTTGTGAGTTTTCATGAAGCATTGTCTGGTCTGGCATGTTTACCTGTGCAAACATTTTTTTTTCTTTTATTGCACCGACTCCTATTAACCCTTTATGTTTCACATTTCTGTTCTGTGCCTAAAGGAGCTTAAAAATGATGGGCCACACTTAACTAGGAAACATGCTTTTCAAGAAGATTTTAGCTGCATCTGGAACCCAACTGTGTTGGGGAGCACTGCTGTGCTATATGAGAAACAAACAAAACAGGATTTCACAGAGGAGTCTTTTCCAACCATAAATGCAGATGCCCAGTATTGGCCTTGGAACTTTTTGCATGCAAAGCATGGGCTCTACCAGTGAGCTCCCATCCTTCCCTCTCTTCCAATCAGTCTGTTGGAAGGAGTCATCCTATTGCATCTCTGCATGGGGATGATATTGGACCACGTCAATTCAAAGTGATTTAGGCCTCCAATGAGGAGGCACGCCGAGAACGGAAGAGACATATACGGAAGAGACATATATGTGTGGTGTGAGTGGGCTCTTTTGAGTGTGGTGAATTCGTGGTCTTGCTTGTTCCCCAAAGCAAACCTTTCTGGGTATCTGTCCCTCCAATTTTTAATTCAGAAAAGTGTGCCAGCTGTCAGGAGTTTGGGAAAAACCTGCATGCATTATTCTAAGGTTGATGTAGTTCTATGGGCACTGGTGTCAGAGCTGCTGTACCCAATGACTATTTATTTTCTCCTCTGTAGTTGTCCCTATTGCTTAGCAAGTCAAGCTGCATTCCAAGGGTAAAATCCCTCTCTTGGCTAGCTCTTTGCACTCTCCTGGAGAGATGCAATCTGAAGAAAACAGCTGTAGGCTCTACTGAGGAAGGTGGCATCCTCATTGTGTAAATAAGAGAGAATTAATCACCATTCCTTCAGCCTCCCTCTGTGGGATTCTCACCTGTTTGTCTCAAGTCGCTCTTTGTACCTTGTCATTACTTTTAAGTAGAGAGTTGTTTAGGACTCAGAAAGCTTGTTACTCAGATTAATTATTGGATCCTTGTTTTGCAACTGCAACTGTATTATTAAGAGCTTACAGTAATAAAAAAGAGCATCGATCATAATTAATACTTAAGTAGAAGCAAGGTATTTGCTTTTGCATTACTTTGTTGAATATTACGAGACTAAGGCTGGTTCACACATATACGCACATCACTCAGTTTCTCTACATTTGAAAACAGTATACTTGAGGACTAGAAAATGACTGTGTGAACTGACCCTACTGAAAAGCATGGGCTTCCTGGTGATGTGAATCAGTACGGAAGTACCATCTTAGGGGTTACCTCTGAAGTGGCCCATTCTCACATGCAACTCATCACTGGATGCTGCAGTTGTCGAGTGTTAAATAAAAATATGAGAAATAGCACTGAGAGGAAAGAGACTTCAGTGCTGCGACTTGTGGCAGTTGGCTACATGTTACCTCCCACCTTCAGAACCTTTTCTAGTACTCTGTAATGAAGGCTTGTTATTGAAGCAATGAATTTCAATTTTAGCAAGCTGTTCTGGATTCCTTCTGCAGCGGACATTGAAACAATAGGGTGTTACAACACCGCATACATTAATTAATGCCTCAGCCTGCCTTTTGAGAAGCACGAACTGGAGGAAACATATAAAACTTCTTGTAACATCTGTACCATCTGCATTTTGGCTTTGGAGCCCTATTCAAGATGCTGGTTCTTATCAAAATGTCTACACTACCTAGCCCCTACAAATATCAGGGAATACCTTCCTCGAATTGACAGCTGAGGCCTTGCTCTGCATAACTTCCTTTACTGGCCAGAAGGGTAGCCTCCCATATAACTTCAAAAAAGAGGACATTTGCATAAAATTTGCATATGCTAATTGATATTATAGATGCATGTCTAGAAAGAATCAGTATAATGTAAATAGAAATACAATATATAATGGGAAAGACTATGATCGGATGACCTGTGTGCCCGCCTGTGCAGTCTGCTGTCCAAGTGTTAACTGTTGATAGCCAGCTTCACGGCTCCTGCTTCTCCTGGCTTCTGATCATTCTTTATCTTGAAACTGGACTTGGAGTGGAGAACCCTTGAAATAGAGGATGCCTTGAAACAGAGGACTATCCTCTGACAGCCCTTGAAATAAAGGACTGTCTTCTGTAATGTGGGACACACGGCTACTCTACTGGTTAGAACTACAGAGAGTGGAGAGCAGGGCATTTATGGATGGTGCTGCCTTTCCCATGTAACTCATTACTCTGAAACGTATACCAGACTCCATCTTTGAACACCTTTAGCCAGCACATCAGTGTTTTTAATTGGGAAGGCTTTTTGCATTGCTCAGCAACGGAGGCAAGCTTGATACTGAATGAGAATGATACTGAATCTCATTCTGAATTTTTTTCTAAAAAAATAATAATGGCAACCTAACCTTCCATTTGGGAAACCATTCATAAGGTTACATGGGTTTTTTCTTTGTTCCAGGTGGCCAAAAGGATGCTGGGGAAGTCCTACATTTTACCGCTTGGCTATCCCGCCAAAGACATGCACATACCCGCATGCCGCACTAGGAGCCCTTGCAAGGTAGCATTGCCAACTGCGCAGGATTGCCCTGGACAGTTCAGGAACAGCATCCAGATGCCCCGGAAACACCTGAGCTCTGTCAAGGATTTCATATCACTGGGATTTTTGATATAGATCTCATCAAGACAGAGGTCCTCAGTGCATACAGCTTTCCCCCTTTAACAATTAGAGAGACTGCAGGGTGGCAGCATGTGTTCAGAGAACACAGCTCTCAGACAGGATTGCAAGGTCAGAATCAGGAACATAGGAAGCCGCCTTATACAGAGCCAGACCCTTGGTCCAAGTAGCCCAGTATTGTCGACGCTGACTGGAAGCAGCTCTCCAAGGTTTCAAGCAGGATTCTGTCCCAGCCCTACAGGAGATGCTGGGGACTGAACCTGGGACCTTCTGGGAACAGAAGTGGAGCCATGCTGGATCTGTCCAAGGGTCCATCTAGTCCAGCATCCTGTTCACACAGTGGCCAACCAACTGCCCAGAGCAAACCCACAAGCAGGACCTGAGTGCAACAGTACCCTCCTGCCCATGTTCCCCAGCAACTGGTGTACATAGGCATACTGTCTCTGATATTGGAGGTAGCATATAGCCATCAGGACTAGTAGCCATTGATAGCCTTCTCCTCCAGAGCAGGTGACCTACCACTGAGCCACAGCTCCTCCCTTGTTGTCCCTGAATAGCCCTGTAGTTTATGTTTAGCATAAATATTTTAGATGCCACAATTACTAGAAATGTATGGAAGCAGGACATTTTACCCCTTGCAATCAAAATGCATGATATTTACCTCTCAACAGCAGCCATTTGCACAAGGAGCAAGCAAAGCTGCAGCATATGTGAGACAGAATGTTACCTTGTGGGAATTCCACTGCCCTCAGACTTTAAGGCACACTCCTGCTTAGAGCAAGTATTCCTACACTTGCAGAATGCAACCTTAATTTAGTACTAGCAGCATAGAAAACTTGCACCAGGCAAATATCGTGTATTTTCCATTTGTAGGATAATTGGTGGTAGTGTGCAGCTTATTCTTCTGCTCTGTTTCCTGTGTGTCCTTGTGTGAGTTGTTTCATTGTGATTGCCTCAGTTTGTCCCAATTAATGAATATGAGAGCAATAATTAGGGACGAAAGAATTAAATTCCTTAATTAGTGTGACTAATCATGTACTTCACTGATTAATTACTACTGCTTTTGCTGTAGCTCGAGTAAAACACTGATTGAAACACACACACTGTGCCTGAGGGAGGAGCGGGAGCATTTGGTGCTGCTGACATTGCAGCTAATGGTTGTTGCATGTTTCCCGATTTCTCAGATATGAAGCTACGCATAATCCACAACAAAACAAAGAGGTCGCAGTCAACCAAGGGGTCTCCTCATAAGATGAGGGTCTTGTTCACTTATGAATCTACATTATTTGACGACTGCAACTTGAGGTGATGCCTTGTATGTGTGAAGGGTCAAAGGGCAGGCGGAACCTCTAAAGCAGTGATCTTCACCATTTTTTCAAGCAGGAGCCACTGTTCGTCCAGCTACTGCTGTGTGGGGGCCTTTTCCAGGCCACTCTTCCCCTCCTCCTCCCCTTCCTCCAAGCTCATCATCAGTCAGTTAGCAACCCCCGAAGTAGCCAAATTCTGACAGGCTCACTTGATCCTTGGATTTGAATGGATCTTTTCCTTATCATTGAGATAAGGGAAAAGTGCAGGTCCACATCACTCTCTCTCTCTCTCTCTTGCCTGCTGTAACAGCCCACCAGGACTCACCAGACTAAGTCATCCTTCTTTTGCTGATAACACCCAGGCAGAGAGGCAGCTAGGTCTGAGTATAAAGGTAAAATGGAGCACTGCCTGGGGATGGCTCAAGCTGGTAAAGGTAGCACACTACAGCTGTGTGTGTGTGTGGGGGGGTGAAGCCTCAGCAGAAACAGCTAGGCCTCATTAAGATGCTGCTATAAAGCTCTGGGGAGGAGCAGGAAGAGGAGGGTGGTGGGAAGAGCAAACGGAGGGAAGACAGGCTGGTGAGAGGGAAGACAGGGAGAGAAGAAAGACAGGCTGGTGAGAGGGAAGACAGGGAGAGAAGAAAGACAGGCTGGTGAGAGTGGCCTGCAAGAGGGCAGACAGGCACTTTTCGCCAAGGCAGATGCTGGAAGAGGACCTCACCTGCAAACCCCCCCCCCCAGGGCTTCCATTGCTGGGAGACCTGGAAATTACCAGTTGGCATCCACAGGAAGACCTCGGGCATATCCAAGCCAGCGTTTAGCATCCTTCTCTGCGGCACCTGAAGAGCCACACCCACGGCTCGGTCTGGAGAGCTACTTCCCTAGGAATGGGCCACCTCTAGTGAAGAAAAACGGTGAAGGGTGGCCACCTGAAAGGCCTGTACTTCAAAAGGGGAGAGTAGGACATTTTTGTAATTTAAAGCCAGGGAGTAGGGGAGGAAGGTGGAATCCTTTCCCCAAGTGGGAAGTCTATATGCTTTCTTGGCCTCAGTGCTGTAACTGGAGGCAAATGCTTACAAATAAAAGCTGCCTGCACTTCCTGGTGGACTCTTGTCATTATGGAGACTGTGGGAGAGGGTGGGTTTGATGTATCCCTTCTGGAGGACGCCTGCACATTCAATATCTCCTCCAACTCCAGGGCCTGCGCAGTGTAACAGTGCAGCTAGAAATCACATTGCTCTTTGACCCTCAGGCTCCTCCCGTCCCCTGAAGCTAATTGGCTGGTTGCTCCTGTGTTCCCCTCTTCCTCCTGCCACCTTACAGTTGATGAGCGTGGCAGGTCTCCTGACTCCACACTCGGGAAGCCTCTTCCAGTAGCCCAGATTGCTTTAACGTTGAGCTGCCTCCTGCAAACAAGACAGAGCTACAGAGCCCCTGCTAAGAGTGAGTAGCTACTGCCAAAAAAAAGAGAGGGGCGGAGAGCTGCACGTGAGGTTATGGGGAGCTGCCAGCGGCCTGTGGGCTTCGCAGTGAAGAACACTGCTGTAAAGCCATGTTTTTCTGTGGGATTGGTTCATACAGCCAGTTGAGAAACAAATGTTGAGCAATCACGCGGTGCACTTGCCACGTGTGAACCTGCTGCAACTCGCATAGCAGTGCTGCTTCTAAGTAAGCCCTAAAGTTAAACAACATTTAAATGGATGTCCTTCAACATCTGGATCTTAAATTTAAGAACATATAAAGAATGAGCAACTGCTCAGTGGAGTTGTTGTTGTTGTTTATTCGCTCAGTCGCTTCCAACTCTTCGTGACTTCATGGACCAGCCCACGCCAGAGCTTCCTGTCGGCCATCGCCACCCCCAGCTCCCCCAAAGTCGAGTCCGTCACCTCCAGAATATCATCCATCCACCTTGCCCTTGGTCGGCCCCTCTTCCTTTTGCCTTCCACTTTCCCTAGCATCAGCATCTTCTCCAGGGTAGCCTGTCTTCTCATTATGGGGCCAATGTACTTCAGTTTTGCCTTTAATATCATTCCCTCAAGTGAGCAGTCTGGCTTTCTTTCCTGGAGTATGGACTGGTTTGATCTTCTTGCAGTCCAAGGGATAAAAAACCTGGCATTGTGAAAATTTCACAATTATTACGCTTCTCAGGGTTGGTTGTGGATATGAACGTAATATGTATTCGGCTTGGATTTGAGTCCCTGTGTTGCCATGGAACTCTGTGGGTGGCTTTGGGTAAGTCACGATCTCTCAATCTAGCCTACCTCACAGAGTCATTGTGAGGCTAAATACTGGATGAGCTCCTTGGAGGGTGTGTAGGCCAAAAAGCTACCTGGCGTAGTGGACAAGGTTTTGTGAACTCAATGGTAAAGGAAATAAACTTGATTTTGCTGATATCTCACCAAATTCAATTGGGTTACAACCTGTTAAAACTGATTTCTGTAAGGGTGAGAAATGGTAGTGTGTAATGGGAACCTATTATAAGACAAAAAAGGGAGTAAGCTGGTATTAAAAACAAAATTATTTTACTCAAACAAGTCTTAGTCTGATTAACATAATTGCATTTTGTTAACAGAGTACATGAATCTAGTGCCTTTATAGAACAGGATATGACAATACACAACTGCTAGATTATCTACAGTAAATTCACTTCAGAGCAGTTCAGTCATGTTTCCCATTATCCTAACAAAAACTCATTTACTGCAGTAATCACACATATACGAATACCAATTAGAGTCTTCAGGTGCCCACGCTTATGTAGCCAATCACGAATGCTCAAGTGGGAGGTAATGGCAGACTTGGAGGCTGGGTTCTCACAACACACTAACCCACATTCAGTGGTTGAGTGTTGTTTGTTTGTTGAACTTGTTAACCATGCAGTGTGGCTTATTTTTCTTGAACAAGCTGTTGGGTTGTTCAGGGTGGTTAACAAGCCAAGTTGCATGGTTCACAAGCCACCCTGCAGAAAATGTCCTGGATTCAGACAACATGCTAACCCATGATTCAACAGCCACCCACACTCAACCACTGAGTGTGGGTTAGCGTGTTGTATGAACAGCCCTGGGGTAATCCTGGGTTTTACAGAAGTACCACCTAAACAAAAACAACATTTAGAAAAACCCCTAAAGTGAAAACCCCACGAACAGGCTAATGAGGACTGGGCATGCTCAATGAGCATGGAATGCCACCTGATGGTGATGCTGGGCAAATCCGGAAACCTGGAGGGGAAATGGAAAGCAGCAGCTGGAACTCTGAACAGAATCACTTCACGCTGTAACATTGCAGGGCTCCAGTTGTTCCATCTATTGCAAATTGAAGAATTTGCAATAGATGGAACGTACCAGTAGAATTTACCTTCAATGTCCATGTCAGGAAGATGAAACAACTGTTTGCAAATTTCAAACACCTGCCCAGCATCATGCTAGAACAAGAGGAGGTTGTGGGGGGGGGGGGATGTCATAAAATTAGTAATGATCTGCAGACCACAACATCATGAGACAGACTTTAAGAGATTTAAACAGGATTTTGGCCAGGGGGGAGGGGAGGGAATAACCCTAATTCCTTAAAGATTAAATAGGATATTTAGTCCTGCAATGGGGAAGGGGAGGGGGGAAGGGATGGAGAAGAATATAGGTGTTTTTGTCTGGATTTGTTATTTCAAAAGGAATCAAAGATAACAGCTGAAAGAGGGCGTTTTCAGACTGGACAATCTTTAGAGAGGATTGTAAATGACAATCAGATCTATCAACTCTTGATAGACAAAAGAAAAGATTTCAGGAGTTCCTTGGTAAATGCCAAGAATCTAATCAAAACCCAAATCACACCCCTTGGTTTTGAGCTTGATGAACTGCGTGTGTCCCAGAAAGGAAAACTAAGATGCTAGTTGCAGACTATGCAGAAAGTAGTCTAATTTACTGTACCATTGCAATCTTCAGGTGGTGGTGGGCTGTTATTTTTTAGAGTGTTTTCCCAACATGGAAACACAAAAATGTGGAGCAAACTAGCACATCAGGAAGGCATACACTAATCCCCCTCTCTCCTGGTGTGGTAGTTGCTGCATACAGGCAGGTTGCGTTTGTGTTTTAATGTGGGGAAAACATTTAAAAATATGGTTTCCCACCTACAGTGTGAAGTGGCACAACCCAAATTCTAATATTTCAGGCTATGTTTGATTGTGCAGAATGTGTAGCCTGGCTACAATACAACCACCAATATGGATGCTGTGAATAGTTGCTTCTCAGATCCAAGAATGAGGCTCCCAACAAAACTGGAAGAGAAAGTGCCCGAATTCGGTAATAGCTTGCTGTCCAGATTACTAATCTCCAGTGAGTTAGGCAAAGAAGCGAGAGGAGGGGGTCATTTGACAGCAGGGCAGCCTTACTGTGAAAACTGGTGAACCAGACTGATGATTTGTACATATTTTGCTTCACAGGTTACGATCTTGAAAATCAGCCATCTTTTCAAAACAGAACACAACAAGTACACTCTGTAATTCTGTGTACCTCTCCCTGTAGATATCTTAAATCATCAGTATCAAAGGCTGTCATATCTCCTTTAAAAAAAAGAAAAAGGCCACTCTCCATGCACATATCTTAAAATTTCAGTATTTTGAAATTTATGTATGGACATATCATTCCTTCCAATAGCAAACACAGGCGGTGAGTGTTGACAGGATTGTAGCCAAAATGAGGCCACTGAGAACCAAGAGGCAGAATCCAGCATGTTTGGGGGAATCCTGAGGTTTCTAAAAGTACCAAAAATATATTTGAAAAATAATCCCGGGGACAAGCAGCTTAATGAAAAGCTGAATGAGGACTGTTCATGAAGTATCTACAGGATGTTGAGTAACAGAAAAGAAAAACCGAATAGAGGGGAGAAGGAGTGGAATGGCTGCTTAGACCCCTAACTGGCTGGAACTCCTTTTAGGACGGAAGATACACTACATTATTACAGGTCTCTGTCTTGCTTAGACTAAGGGAAAAATAATGGGCAGGATAGTTAAGAAAAACAGCCAGGTCATAACTTTAGTTGTATCTTTCCACTGAAGGATACTAGGCATGGGAAATAGTGTTGGACTAGTCAACAATATGTTTGGCCTAGACTTGGGTTCACATCCCCAGCTCAGCTATGTGCCTGCAGGATGGCCTTGGGCAACTCACTGCTTCTCAGCTGTATCTCATCCCTCTGCAATGCAGAGTAGTTACAGAATTTACAGAAAAAGCAACAGTAGCTATGTTGGTCCATAAGGAAAAAAATAAAAAATACAACTGCGGATTCTTTAGAGTTTATAGAGTTATTTTATAACAGGATACTGTCCAGGATGCAGACATTTTAAAGTGTTGTTAACATAATGCCCAAGTGCTTGTCAACATGAGTATACAAGATAGGTCTCTGTCCCAAAGAGCCTATAGCCTGAAGTTTATTAGATAAAAACTTTCTACACAAGGCTGTTAATCTGCTGCATCTACTTTCGGTTTTGCTGCAGAACTGAGATCTGAGCTTTATACAAAGAGCTTTTTCCTGCTTTTCCCCTACATTACCTCTAGGTGGTGCTGTGGTATAGTGGAATAATGTAATTACACGTGGGGAAATATGTTTTGTTTTGCTTTCAGAAATAATACTGCCTATTCCCTGCTCTAAAAAAATCTGGGAAAGTGCTCTTTAAAAACAGAAGTGAAACTGGAGGGTTATGATGTCATCTAAAGAATCTGTAAAAAAATGTAAGTGAGGAATGACAAGTGCACAATAAATCCCTCGTGTAGAAAAGCTCTGTTGCTTCTTACCTCAGATGGAGACCTTCTCCTGGTGCAGCTGCACCTGCTCCCATGACCAGTTTCCTAGGCCTCCCTTCTATGGCAAACAGGTCTCCAGGTCTGCTGCTCAGCACATGAGCAAAAAGGCAGAGAAAACAATCAAGGAGTGATCAGGTAGCAGTAGGTGCCCCATCTGTCACAACATGGGAGATGTAAAGGTCTCCATCTGGTGTAAGAAGTGCTAAGCCTACATGGAAATGTACCCAGTTGTGGTTGGGAACAACTACTGCAAAGTGGGATGAATCATGAAACAAGGATTTTTTGAGAACAGATACTACTACTACTACTACTACTAGTAGTATTAATGACATACTACTACAAAAGGTTAGGAAGTTCTATACAATGTCTCCAGAATAATGCAAATCAGCCCATTAACTTCAATTTAGCCTTTTAAAATGCGTGGTTTTTTAAAAAAATTGTGCTCATATTCTTACTCTTTTTAATGTTCTTGCTTTTGTTGTTGCAAGGTTTTATTGTTTTAAATTGTTGTATGCCACCTTGATGGCTTGTTAGCAGATAAGGTGATATATAAATGTTAATAATAAATAAATAATAACTAAACTTGGATGACTGAGTCCCTAGCCACCATAATAATCATGTCACATTATTACAGTTTGTATCCTGACAAATGATTCAAAAAGCCTCAGGGGGATAACAAATACAATAAAAACACATTAGGATTTTTTAAAAACACAAAAGAAATTAGAATTCAAAACCCATACTATTAGCAGATTCCAATATAACCGTTAACCTTTAAGACTGGAATTAAACATATATGCCCAAATGCTCACTAGAAGAATAGTTTAACCATCCTCTAAAAACCAAAACCAAGCAGACTTTCCAAGCCTCTCGTGGTGGGAGGGAATCCATCTGACAGGATGCCACCACTGAGAAGGCACTGCCCCTTCTGGAAACAAGCATCACATCACCTAACAATCGAACCACTTTGAGAAGGACTCCATCTGATGACTGAGAAACCTGCTGGAACACTCTGGTTCTTTGAGATTGGTACTTCAATATGCACATGAGCCTCCCAGCTCACTCCACTCAGTTTGGCTGTGGGTGATGATAGCAGCACCCGCCCCCCCCCCCAAGCCCCAGGAACGCTTCTGCAGGCAAAGAAGCCTCTCAACATTTTCCATGAAAACTCTAAGATCCCTTCCGACTTCAATGTGTTACTTTCAACTCACCATCACATTCAATTCTTTCCCAGATTTTTTTTAAAAATACAGGATTTCACAACTGTGTAGAACAAACATAACTTAATCTGTATCACATGTCTATGATATTGTTCTCCAGACAATTTCCTTGACAGATTTAGGAGAGATGTGACAAGGGGACTTACATTCTCATAAACCACAACAATTTGGAGTACAATGTTCAAATCAGAGCAATTATTTCTTCAGTGCATTGTTAAGCCACATTATTGATCACAGGGCAGGCTGGAATCCATAGACAGGCAAAGGAAAATAATTGAGAGGCCTCCATGAAACAGAGTTTCTATTTTCATCCTGCTATTGAAAGGAAAGGTGTTTGATTTCTTTATCTTAATGTTATTTACAGTCTTTCGCAGCCCTGCTTTGGAACAATGCTTAAAAGCTGAAGAAAGCATTTGCTCCTTTAAGAGATTTAGTATTGTCTGGAGTCAAGCCAACTTGCCACTTAATCCGTTCCCCGCCCCCCCCCCCCTGAGAAGAATAGGGTCTCTGTTCACCCAAACTTGCCAACCAAAACAGCACATAATTACTTCAGGCTCAAACAGAGTGAGGTAGCTTATGATGCCCCATGCTCATAAGCAGTGCGCAAACTTTTCCAATCAGGCCTTGATTATAACTTGACTGTAAAAATGAACAGGAGTGGCATGTGTGTGTAGAGAAATACTCTCCTTTATTCTTTTAGCCTGTGCTGTGGAGTTGCCAGTCACCCCCCTGCTCCTGAGTAGCCCGACCCAAAACAATTAAGGTTTCCCATGTGGCTGGCTCCAGGTTTTTGAAGGCCCTCAGTCAAGACACTCTCAATGGACCCCTCCCTCAGTGAGCCGACCTTCTCACTGCCATTGTCGCCAGCTGCTGTTGCTCCCCCTCCGTCTTCTCAGCATTGGTAGTTCTTGCTTGCTTGACAGGTGGAGAGCCAGCGAGCAACTAGGCCGTGGCATCCACTGCTCCTCCTCCTCACCACCACCAGGTTGCACCGGTGAAGAGGAGGAGCAACTCCAGGGGGCTCTTGTTGTAGATCCCTGCTGGGATATGGGTCCTCAGCAGCTGCCCAATCATGCCTATCCTTGGCCCTGGCTCTGGTTTCCCCATCACTTTTCCCACTGGGTGGCAAACCTTCACCTACTTATAGAAATACTGTATAATATAGAAATACTGCTTCATTTTATTCGCTTTGGGGTGGATACAGTCACGTGTCTTGGTTGCAGTCTCCAAGATACGCAAATATATAACGTAAGATATGCCACGCTAGCCCAAAAGATGGGAAGTGATGTCATCACTGAAGTGAAGTCAACATAATAAAATCATGAGCGGACAATTGTTTAAGTCTGTTATTTCTTGTAAGCTTTTTTGATAGGAAGTGTGTGTGTGGTAAAAATTCAGTCTTCACTATGGTATTCCTTCCTTGTCACAACATGATGTGAGTGTACATGCTTCTAAAAAGACTGCCATTTTTTGTTCTGAAAGGGGTGATGGAGAAGAGGCAAAGAGGCAAGAGATTCTGTATTTTTATTAATTTATCTGTATGTTCAGTTACTGAGTGCAAGGAAAGGGCTTTGAAACAGGGTTGCCAGGCTGCATTTCAGAGGGGAGAGAGATCTGGCATTTACATTTCTCAATGCAGTGGCAGCTTCTCCTACCCATCCCTGCCTCCCCACTTCACCTGGTCCTTTAATCCAAGTCACCTCTCCCCCCCCCCGCCAGTTTGATGGTGCATCTGGAATCCTGCTCACAACTGCAGACAGGGGCCCAAGGCAGACAAAAGGGGTGCGTTGGCAATCAGAAAAGCCATTTCATGCCAGTGTTTGGCCTGACATGATACTGTTGCTCTAAGATGCTCATCTTGGCACTTCACATCAAGATGAGCCCACTGGGCTTGCATCTTGGGCTGAATGGAGCGCCTTTGGCAAGTGGACTTGTCATGGGACCCGGTCCATGGGGTCACGGAGGCAAGGAGAGATTCAAAAATATGAATTCACCAAACAGCACCAAATTAAATGCTTCATGATTGGCTTAAGGCATAGTATTCAGGATACAGATTTGAATACACCCAGACACATTTGCATACTACCAGGGGTTTGTTTCCTCTTGAGACTGGTATTGAATAGTAGCCAGACAGAGGCTTCACACCTTTGAGTACTGCAGCCACCGAGAAGCACTGGTGTGATTGAATATGGTTCTGTTCTATATCCGTCCTATTGAATCCGCAGCTGGAAGTACTCAAAGCCACAAACCTATGGTTTTACGTTATGTTTTACTATGTTATTGTATTTTACGTTTTTAAGCTTTGTCTTATAAACTGTCCAGAGAGCTTTGGCTAATGGGCAGTATAGAAAGGTAATAAATAAATAAATAAATCCCCCATATTTTGTTTGCATTTGTTTATTTTGTGAACTGCTTTGAGCACAATGTATTGTGGAAAATGTGCTATACAAATAAATTGACTGTGACATTTCGAGCCCCATATATGGACGGGTTACCTTATCTTTGCCCTGTACTTTGCTAGGATTGTTCATCTTGTAGGAACTAATCAAATCCATATCAGAATCAGTGACTCCTCATTACTGTTGCAAAAAGTGAGTTCCCCATGATAGATCATCTGCACATTTTGATTCCTGTTCAATAAAATCAACTTCCCTGCTGGAATACACCCGTGTGTGCATGCGTGTGTGTGGCAATTGGGACAAACCTGCTTAGACGCAATACAACCAGCTTCAAAAGGCTCTTGGACGCATAGATCTGAGTGTTTGCATGGGCATATGCATGTTCACAGAGGACACTCACTCAGAGTCCTGTGTAGAGAAGGGGAAACAGGGACAGAAGCCTTCGCTGCTGGATCCTCTACTCTGTCTAGGAATAGAATGGAGATCTAGGTTGTGGTCTAGCATTCTAGTCTGAGTACTTTAAAGTACTTTTGAAATCAGCAGAGTATCAGCAGATATAACAGGGGTGGGCAATGGGTGGCTCTCCAGCCACAAGCCACCCTCAGCCTAATTTCAAAAGCCCTCTGCAAACAACCCGGTCAGAACTCAGGCAAGAGCCATCTGTCTTTGCCCTGGCAACCTACCAGTGCAGGCTGATGGCTACAATGTCAGAGTGGGCTGATAATTGGCTCTGGGTTCCAGTCAGAATTCTCAAGGAGCTATCTAAGGTGCAGAACCTATTTTGGGGTTAGGGTTCAGCACCTTGGATAGCTCCTTTAGAGTTCTGACTGGTTCTGACTGAAACGCAGAAAGGATTCACAGCCCCCCTGACACTGCAGCCATCAGTCTCCATGGGAACCGACTGAGTTGGGAGGATCAGGAAAGGAAGGAGAGGAAGACAAAAGGGGTGGCCGTGCCCCATGTTGACTCACGGCCAATCTGCCACCGGTCTCCATCCTGCCCGCTACCGCCATGCCACCCCCAACAGATTATTCCCAAGAGAATGTGGCCCTTATTAGAAAGAAGGTTCCCAACTCCTGAAGTATAAGCTATGTCAGCCTTCCCTCAACCTGGGGGTCCTCCAGGTGTTTTGGATTTCAGCTCCCATCAGCCCCAGCCAGCATGGCCAATAGTCAGGAATGCTGAGAGCTATAGTCCAAAATATCTGGAAGCCCTAGGTTGCGGAAGGCTGAACTATTATACGCTGCCATAGTTTTCTCCAAAAGAATCTTGTACTTTCAACAGCTGGGCAGGCAGATATTTTGACTTCAAACTTGGGAAAGCCTGTTTAAAATGGGGTACAGTGTTTGTAACACCCCTGCATCTTTTCTTTTCAAGGGAACAGGGCAAGGGAAGATGCAAAAGTCAAAACAATGAGATCTTCCTCAGAGCCAAATTATGTGCTATGTTAAGCACATGGTTTGGTGCTGTGTGTATCTGTTAGCTACAGATAGCAGCCACAGAGGCCCCACCATCAGGAGAGGGACCATGGCACATGCAGAGGCGGTTTATGAAAGCTTTCCTCTTCAGTAAAAAAACAGCATCAGGAGGGTTTAAACACTGAGGTCCTAATCCACACACAACCCCCGCCCCCCAGTGCCACATCTGTAGGGAGGATTGGATACATGCAATGGCAACCCATACACTTAACATGAGCGTCATATGTAGTTTGGCCCTCAAAGTCTTAGTCAAAGGAATGTAAACTGGTGTGTGCATTCAGAAAAAAAAGAGGTGGTATCCCTATTTATGGTTGTCAATACCTTCATTTAGACCTTGGGCTTGTGATTACACCCCCAATGCACTTTTTGCTGCAGAATTTACACAGAAGTAGCCCTACAACGTAGTCCTTCTAGGACATTATCACCTGCATAGAAGTAAAACATCATCTCCAAATTTCAGTCACTTATCATTTTCAGTTTTCCTTCTGCTCACAAAAAGCACTTGAGACAAAAAAATGCCCCCCCAATCCTAAATATTTAGGAGGTTTTAATCCCAGCCAATGTAAAGTGCAGGGTTAAAAAAAAACAAAAAACCCAACAAAAAACTGTTCCAGAGACACAGATTTAATTGCCCATACAAGGCTTTTTTTTCTTGAAAGCCAAAAATTATCTCAAGAAATCTATTCATTTTGGCCAGTGGGGTTCTGTCTTGTCCCAACCAATTTTAATATATTGGGATTTTTTAAAAATGCCCCATGGCGTTTTTCAAACAGGCGCTGATCCGGGGAAGCAAATGTCTTCCAACACCCCACTCTGGCTTTTATTTTGGGACATTTTACTACCACAAGATACATTGGAATTTAGCTTGGGGTAGAAAAACATCCCAAAAATAATTTGGGTAAGGGGTTTTTATGGATCTGGATGAAGGAAGGTCTTCTAGGCCTTTTTTTTTTTTTTAACCATGCACTTTCCCCTCATTTTGAATCACATGGTGGCATTTGACTCATATCTTAGCTATGCAAACGAGATGCTATTGTCGACTTTTAAAAAATTCAGCAAATGTCTCCATGTATTCTGACAACTGAAGTGAAAGACTGACACAAATCCATAAAACATCTGGTAAATTCATGGTTGGGAAAGATAATGCAAAGGACAAACATGAAAAGAATAAAACCACGCAGCAGGCAAATATTGCCTTTTCCATGCCCCACCCACAGCAGGCAAGTCAAAAATACAAGCATCAATACACTAACAAGGACTTCGTTAACCTTTAAAGAGACAATAACCTATTTCAAACACTGAGCAGTGGAAAAGAAGCATATTTATCATTCAAAACACTGAAATCCAGGACACGTTATTCCTTTTCCTCTTTATAGATACACTGTAGGACTGAGTAGCCCCACTGATGTCAAAATGAGCTGCAACTATCCAAGTGGATTATGCCCAGGTTCACCCCACCCTGGCAAATCATGTTGCTTATGGAGGCTCTACTAAATTCACAGCTCTATGGGTTTTCTCAGGCACAGCAGATGTATGTATGTATTTATTTCATTTATATCCCGCTTTTTTTCCCTCCTTAAGGACCCAAGGCGGTGTAAATAATCCTCCTCCTCCTCCATTTTATCCTCACAACAACCCTGTGAGGTGGGTTGGCCTCAGAGTCTGTGACTGGCCCAAAGTCACCCAGTGACCTTCCATGGCCAAGTGGGGACTAGAACTTGGATCTCCTGACTCCCAGTTCAACACTCTAGCCACTACACCACACTGGATCTCTAGATCAAGAGGTAATAATAATAATAATAATAATAATAAGACATTGTCTAGGTCTTATACAGGAGAAGGTTTTCCCAGAATGGAAATGCAGTGACATAAAGTTTCACCTATGTTTTTCTTAAAATGCAGCTGTTAAATGCACAAGAGCCTTGTAGGAGGAAAGATGGCAGTCACAGATATCATATCAGAGATGCCTTCAGAACCTGAAGGACAGCCTTTGACCACATGAGCCTGTCTGAAGCCAATGAAAGTGCCTATCAAGGCCCTCCCACCACCTGACTCAGAGGAGAAGTCCTTGCCAGAACCTCCATCTCTCCAGTCTCACAGAAGTCTAGGACACAAAACTGGATAAGAGCCTTTTAACAATCCAGTCAATTCCTCCAAGGGGCGGGGCAGGGGGGAGAGAGCTAAGTACACTATAGATCTGTCAGCCTACATAAGGCTTCAGTTGGCTTTAGCTCCCTGCTGAGACAACATCCTCATTTAGTTGTCCAAGTAGGAGAGAATCTCAACCAGCAAGGTTCACTTGGAATTATCCAAGGTCCTGTTATCATTTGCCCTCAGCATAAGAGGGCATCTGCCCTGACTTTGCCTGCCATGAGTTGACTTTACCTATGTGACTTGACTTTGCATTTACTGACTCCATCAGATGCTAGCAGCTTCCCCTGTGAGTACCCACATAACAGGACAACTTCTGCTTTCACTCCAGGACAGAGTCATTGCAGATCCCAGGTCATTTTTTCCACTAGAAACCTGATGCAACTCAAGGAAGTAAACCCATATCTTCTAAATATGTGGTGGAAAAAGCCTCTTGTAGGGTTAGAAGGTTTCCTGGAAAAGCGAGTTTGGGACAATATGCTTGTAGTTATCAATTCTTTCTGGTGTTTACTGGGAGAGTGGGGACAACTAGATCATGACCATATTAAGGGTAACTACGACAGTATTAACAGAAGCTACTACTGTTTGGTGGTAGTTTTATAGTGATATAATTTCTTTTAAAAACAAAGAACCTCAGCTAGAACCTGGATATTATGGGCAACTAACTAGTGATCCTCGGGCATTTCCATGTGGCTTTTTCAATGTCCAGTCTCTGAAGGAAGACAGGGCTGTGGGTGACTGAACAGATATGATATAGTGTGTAATAAAAAGGGCATACACATGGGACACAAACACGTGTCGCTGTTTTTCCGATTGACTTCCACTCAATGTTTGCAAATACAAGACTGGGTCCAAAGTGTATCGGCCTTTCCATATGCAGAAGGTGGCTTCAACTCATAAAAAAGCTATTCATTATTATTTTATGATTACTGCTATTATTATTAAACTGATATCCTGTCTTTCCACTAAAAATAGTGCTCAAAGCAACCAATAAATACAGCTAATACACAATTATTAAAATACAAAAAAAATCAACAAAACTTACATTTTTTTTCTTGTGCTAGAGCAGCCTTCCCCAACCTGGTGTCTTCCAGACGTTTTGGACTACAACTCCCAGCATTCCTGACCACTGGCCATGTTGGCTGGGGCTGATGGGAGCTGATGTCACAACATCTGGAGGGCACCAAGTTGGCAGAAGCTGTGCCAGAGTGTTGTGCAAGAACAAGAAAACTAAATCTAAGAATGTTCTGTTTGGGGAAGTGCTTACACAAATGTGAGCATGAGAACAGCCTTATAGCACTGTGCAGATTGTGTAAGAAATTTCTAAATAAATAAAATAGACAAATATTCAAACTTGACAGATTCATCCATCCCTATAGCTCTGAAGGTGGCAGCATCAATGAACATATTGTCTGCCTGTATAAATCTGAAGTCAGTATATGAAGCTATTTAACCATTTTTGCAAGTTTTGTGGGTATGCACAGTTTTGACTTTAATCTATTGTTTTATATGATCATACTTTTGAATACAGAACCCAAACAACATGAGAGTTGTGGGCTGCGCACCCCAATCTACAGGAATAAGACATGTAGTGATATAACAGTATTCAAATGCATATTAATGAATTTCACATTAAAACAGGAAATGTTAATGCCTAAGAAACAGGTGGGAAAAAATAGTTTTTACTACAGTGATGCAAACCAGCTTCACACCTGCAGGTAAAAGCCATTTGGTTTAATATTATGCCAACTTGTAAAGTTGCCAGAGTTTATTTTCTACCAGAACTCCTGTCCTGTGCCTTTAATAGCTGTGTGGCAAGGAAAACTCAAAAGGCACACAACAGGTGCAGCCTAACCTGGCATGGAACTATAATGATGAGCAAGCATTCACAAGAACTGGGTATCTTTAGCCTGGAGAACAGAAAATTAAGGAGAAACATGACAGAGGTCTTCAAATAGCTGAAAGATTGTCACATAGAAGATGGGGAAAGACTTGTTTTCTCTTGCTACGGAGGTCAGGACTAGAACTAATGGATGGAAATTGTGAGGAAGCAGATTTTGTCTAAACATTAGGAGAACATTCCTATAGCAGAGGGATGGGCAACTTGTGGTTTTGGCCTCCAGATGTTTTGGCCTACAACTCCCATGACCCCTCACCATTGGCTATGCTGGCTGGGGCTGATGGGAGTTGTAGGCAAAAATATCTGGAGGGACACAAGTTGCCCACCCCTGCTATAGTAAGCACTGTTTGACAATGGAAAGACAGGGGCTCTCCATTGCTGGAAGTATTAAGCAGAAACTGGACAACCAGCCATCAGGGATGCTGTAGCTGCAAGATACATTACTGCATTGGACAGGGGGTTGGACTAGAGGACCTCCCGGACGCTTCCAACTCTACAGTTCCACGATTCTTACTACCAGTGGAGTCTGGTGGCTCTGATGTCAGTGGGGTGGTGAATCCACTCCAGGTTTCAGTCAGAACCAGAACCAGCTTCCACACCTTGGATAGCTCCTTTAAAGTTCTGACTGAAACCCAGAGCGGATTCACCGCCCCAATGACATCGGAACCACCAGCTTCCACTGTTCACTACTAACTTTCTACCTGTTAAAAGGCAAAGGATGTCTGCCAGAAAGAAAACAAAGTGGCACCTTTACTCTTAATCATCAACTCGTGAGCAGGAAAAGTACTTGGTGACTAATCTGTTTAGCTTTTGTTTTCGGCATTTGTACCCACACAATAAGCAGCTATTCTTTGTTAATTACCATATTGTCTGCAACCATGCATGTCACTGACAGGGGTGTGTGTAGGGGTGTGTGTTGCATTTGTTATTTGGAATCAAACCTTAACTGGTACATGCTGATAAGGGAGAAAAAAAAAATATATATATATATATATATATAGAGAGAGAGAGAGAGAGAGAGAGAGAGAGCGCGCACGAGCACGCGCGCGAGCACTAGATGGGCATTAATAGAAATTAAGCCAGTGCCATAGCAAGGAGAAGAGAGGAAATAAGAACCAGTACAGTCACATGACGTTCAAGGAAAGAACATGAAAACCTTACTACTAGCTGTTGGCTTTACAGACATCAGCGCCTCTTCTAAGCAAAGGGATTTCAGCCTTTGGACACACCCTGAGGACACATGTAATTGTTTACAACAGCAGCCATTCAGTGCGTACAGCCTGCTTGATTTTAAAAGCTTGTTCTATGTGCTATGTTAAATAACTGTTGAACACCAGTTAAACCGTTCGCCAGCTTTGTCACACCCGTCCTCCCCCAGTTGCCTTTAACTGTGGCATAATAAACAGAACTTCAACTGGTGCAGGGTTTTCCCAGCATGGAGATGCAGCCATTGGAAATACCACACCTGTTGAATATCTATTAGTCATGCAGCAGCTAAACCTCTTTCAGCCTGAGGGCCAATCCCACTGCAGAAACGCTCTTGGCCTCTCCCTCACATTCCAGTGGTGGGAGGGGCCAAAGGCAAAAAGGGGTGGGTCAAAATAAGCCATAAGCACCAGCAAGGTGTTAGGCTCTGGTTTCCTAAGAATGCTGTTCTTTGGTGGCACAAGTGTTTTTGAACCTGCTTCCCAGGGAAATCTAACCTGCTGTCTTTCCACTTCTTCTGCCACCAAGTCATCTTTATTTCAGAGAGCTCTTAATTATTGAGACATGATTCAGATGGGCTTTGTTCTGCTCTTGCTTTTCTCATATTTTCCTTGCATTTTTATATGTTTGTAGATTCTATTTCTAGTAGAATTTATTTTTATGTGTTCTTACCTTTAACCACTTAATTAAAAAAAAAATGATGACAGGCTGCATCCTCTATGCAGTCTTAGTCACTCCTGAATACATTGGATTTACGTCCAAGTAAACCTCCATAGGATTGTGCTGTGTGAGACAGATCATAGCAGGGGTCAGCCAAAGTTAAAGCTCTTTGGAATTTTACTCATTTCAAGGACAAAGTCACAAATACACTTCAAATGTCTCCCACTGAAAAATATTGGACAATAAGTGCTTCTATGAATGATGCCCTATATCAGAGGAATGTATGGCCCTCCAGATGTTGCTAGACTACAACTCCCATCATCCTTCACCACTGGCTATGCTGGCTAGGGCTGTTGGGAGTTGTCATCCACCTACATCTGGAAGGCGACACATTTCCCATCCCTATGTTCAATAGCAGCAAATCCAATAGTGCGTAGTAGCGATCATTTGCATGGCTATTTTTATAGCCCTGCTATTATTGCTACTGTTTGCTTATTACGTAGCCAACTAGCCAGGGGAAGGCAGTGGCCACCGATTCCTGAAACTGGTAGAGCCCTTTTATTATAACCTCCATTCTTATTTTAAATAATGACTGTACATAACCTGGGTGGATTCTGGTAATCCAATATTGAGTATCTGAAAAGGGTAAATGCAACAGATGTTTAGTTACATAATATTCCTGGAACACTTCAAAAAGCATAGCAAATATTTGGTCAGGGAGGTAAATACAACTGTTCCTTGTCTTTACCATAAAACATACAAGCTTTTCCTAAATGGATCTGTCTCACTGCTTTGTTTTGAATTAGGATTTCACAGACACAGTGGCTGGGTTTGGATGATCAAGCCAGGATATGCATGAGGTTTGCACATCCATGCGCAGCCCTTGTGGTCCCATCCCACTTCGCTCCTCCCTTCACATGAGTGTGGAAACAAGCCAGGAAGCCACAATTAACCACAGCATCCTCAAGTCCATTATGTGCAAACTGGGAAACCATAGTTAATGGCTTCCAAACAAGCCAGCATACTAAAACTTGGTTTAAAGTTAGCTTCCTAATCCTGCTTCCTTGGAAGCCATTAACCATAGTTTCCTATTTGTATATAACGGTTATGTACATGACGGTTATGATTAACCATGGCTTCCTGGTTTCTGTGCTCACTTGCAGAAAGGGAGGAGCAAAGCGGCAGAAAAGCCAAATGGTGGTTTATTAAGTCAGGACTTGATCATCTGAATGCAGCCAGTCAAGAGCAGGGAACAGCACTGAATATTTTAATTATTTTTTTATAATGACAAACAAACACATCAAATTTAAATCTAATTGTTGACAGGAGGCAATACATTTCCCTCCCTTTACAGATGAAATTATAAGTGGAATCCATTGGCTGCTTGGGGTTTGTCTACGGTTCTTCTTATATTTAGTCTCTTGTCCATAATCTGAGGAAAGGCTTTGACAAACATTGCTGCCCATGTTCCTGGTGTGTGTGTGTGTGTGTGTGTGCATGCACACACACACACACACACGCAATAAAACCAGGCCGACCACCTGCTTACTTGATCCTTGCCCATCTTGGCTCATTATGGGCTGCAGAGAGAGACTGGGTGAGGGGATCAGGGTGGTGGTGAACGCCTCCCTTGAGGAGGGAGTGATGCCATCAGCCCTCAAGAAGGCAGTGATAAGACCGCTCTTAAAGAAGCCCTCCTTGGATCCCCAAGTTCTGAACAACTTTCGCCCAGGCTCGAATCTGCCATTTCTGGGCAAGGTGATTGAGCGGGTGGTGGCTGTGCAGTTGAAGGCACACTTGGAAGAAACCGATTATCCAGACCCATTTCAGTTGGGCTTCAGGCCTGGGCATGGGACAGAAACGGCCTTGGTCGCCTTGGTGGATGATATGAGGCGGGCTCTGGATAGGGGCAAATGCTCCTTCCTTGTTCTCCTCAACCTCTCAGCGCTTTTGATACCGTTGACCACGGTATCCTTCTGGACCGCCTGGAGGGGTTAGGCATTAGACACAACATATTGCGGTGGTTCTGCTCCTTCCTCTCCGGCAGGTACCAGAGGGTAGCACTGGGAGAGGAGGTTTCAGTCCCGTGGCCACTCACTTGTGGGTGCCACAGGGTTCCATCCTCTCTCCGATGCTATTTAACATCTATGTGAAGCCGCTGGGGGCTATCATCAGGAGGTTTGGGGTGTGGTGTCATCAATATGCGGATGACACACAGCTCTACCTCTTGTTAAAATCTTCACCAAGGTTGGCCATAGAATCCCTGTTCAAATGTCTGGAGACAGTGAGTGGCTGGATGGGAAGGAATAAGCTGAACCCTGACAAGACCGAGGCACTTTTGGTAGGAGACAAGAGGAGGTTGGGGGATGTTGACCTGGTGTTGAATGGGGTATGGCTACCCTTGAAAGACCATGTCCGCAGCCTGGGGGTCATTTTGGACTCCCAGCTGTCCATGGAGGCTCAGGTGTCAGCTGTGAGCCGGACAGCGCTGTATCAACTCCATCTGATACGGCAGCTGCACCCCTTCCTTCCTGATCATCTGCTCCCATTGGTAGTACATGCCCTGGTCTCCTCTCGTTTACACTACTGTAATGTGCTCTACATGGGGTTACCCTTGAAGACGGTTCAGAAGCTGCAGCTGGTACAGAACATGGCGGCTCACCTGATTAAAGGCAGCCGCCGGCAAGATCACATCACTCCAGTGCTGAAGGAGCTGCAATGGCTACCAGTTGTTTTCTGGGCCAAATTCAAGGTGTTGGTTTTGACCTTTAAAACCATATATGGTTCTGGCCCAGCCTCTCTTAAGGAGCACCTCCAGCAACACTAGACAGGCCGCTTAACAAGATCAGCCTTGGATGGCTTTCTCTCTATCCAATCAGCCAGGCCAGCTAGACTGGTGGGGACGAGGGAGAGGGCCTTTTCTGTGGTGGCCCCCACTCTGTGGAACTCCCTCCCTAGGGAACTCCGCCATACCCCCCTCTCTAATGAGCTTCAGCTGTGCATTAAAAACGTGGTTGTTCAGGCAGCCATTTGGGGTGTTAGGGTATGTTTTAGAAATATGGTGTTTTTACTGTAGAATTTTATTGTTTTAAACTGTTTTATTATACACTTTGTACATCGCCCAGAGTGGCTGGGTGACCGGCCAGATGGGCGATTAAGAAATTTAATAAATAAATAAATAAATAAATAAATGCCATATTTTATAAAAATTAGCTATTTTGACTTTGCTTTTAGCTAAGTCCATTTTTCTGCCATGGGTATTTATTACAGCTCCATGTACTAAGACTTCAGTGTTAGACGTTCTAAAGTTTTCCAACTTTTAGCTCTTACCCTGGAAGAACAGTATCATCATCATCATCATCATCATCAACATTTCTATTCCGCCCAATAGCCGGAGCTCTCTGGGCAGTTTACAAAAATTAAAAACATTAAAAATACTATATACAGAGATTAAAAACCATTTACATAAAAAACACATGAACACACAATATACTCAAAGAAACATATGTCTAAAACAACTTCAACAACAATCTCAAAAACAAACAACCATAACTATAGGACATTCCAGGATCGATTAAACACTTATCATATATTGCTGAATGCCTGGGAGAAGAGAAAGGTCTTAACCTGGTGCTGAAAAGATAACAATGTTGGCGCCAGGCAGGCTTCGTCGGGGAGATCATTCCATAATTTGGGGGCCACCACCAAAAAGGCCCTCTCCATTATCACCATTGTCCGAGCTTCCCTTGGTGTAGGCAGCCAGAGGAGGGCCTTAGATGTTGAGCGTAGTATATGGGTAGGTTTGGGTCGGGAGAGGCACTCCATCAGGTATTGTAGTCCCAAGCTGTATAAGGCTGTACAGGTTAAAACCAGCACCTTGAATCGGGCTCGGAAACATACAGGCAGCCAGTGCAAGCGGGCCAGAGTCGGTCTTATATGTTTGGATCTTCTGGTCCCTATTATCAATCTGGCTGCCGCATTTTGCACAAGGTGCAGTTTCTGAACAGTCTTCAATGGCAGCCCAACGTAGAGTGCATTGCAGTAATCTAACTTGGAGATTACCAGAGCATAGACAACTGAAGCCAGGTTATCCCTGTCCAGATAGGGGCGCTGCATAGCTGGGCCACCGACTGAAGTTGGTAGACGGCACTCTGTGCCACTGAGGTCACCTGAGCCTCAAGTGACAAAGATGGCTCCAGGAGAACCCCCAAACTATGAACCTGCTCCTTCAGGGGGAGTGCAACCCCATCCAGAACAGGTTCAGCACCCTCCATCTGGTCAGGAGAATCACCCACCAACAGCATCTCAGTCTTGTCTGGATTGAGTTTCAGTTTATTCGCCCTCATACAGTCCCTTGTCGCAGCCAGGCACCGGTTTAGCACATCCACAGCCTCACCTGAAGAAGATGAAAAGGGGAAATAGAGCTGCGTGTCATCAGCATACTGATGCCAATGTGCCCCAAAACTCTGGATGACCGCACTCAATAGTTTCATGTAGATGCTAAATAGCATGGCAGACAGAACTGACCCCTGTGGCACTCCGTACTGGAGAATCCACGGGGCTGAGCAATGTTCCCCAAGCACCACCTTCTGGAGCCGACCGTCCAAGTAGGAGTGAAACCACCGCAATGCAGTGCCTCCCACTCCCAGCTCAGACAATCCTCCCGGAAGGACGCCATGGTCGATGGTATCAAAAGACACCAAGAGATCAAGAAGAATCAACAAGGTCACACTGCCCCTGTCTCTTTCCCAACATAGGTTATCATATCGGGCGACCAACGCCGTTTCCATGCCAAAACCCAGCCTGAACCCCGACTGAAATGGATCTAGATAATCGGTATCATCCAAGAGCGCCTGGAGCTGGTTGGCAACCACCCACTCAAGACTGAATTCAGTACTGAATATAAACCGCCGAGTAAATAAATCCTTCATGTAAATCAGAATAATACTTCACACACTCTCTCTAAAGTACCATGTGGATGTTGATGACATGTCCAGGGACACTCCCTATGTACCTGCAACATTCCTATTCACACATCAAGGACCTATGCCTGAGGGCCTCCTCCAAATAGTACACACTGCGGACGTCTCTCCCTTAGTTCCCCCACACTGTGCTTGTGGATTCCGCAGTAGCCTCCCTTATCCTAGCTGTTCAAGCAGGGTGTGTTGTTACACTGCCTGTAACAGTCTGTGTGTGCCTCTGTGGTGGCGTTTTAACTCAACAATGCTTAATCTTGCAATGAATCTGCTTGTGCTTATTACAGAACAGTTGCAGTTCAAACACATTTTGCTCTCCGTTATGGAAGGGAGGGGTGCACGGGAGGTGGTGCACGGCCATTTTGATTCTCTGTGTGTGCGAATTTAAACACAGGTGTGCTATTACACAAAATGCATGCACGTAAAGACGCATTTGACCAGGACTACACCTGTGGGATAAGGATGAAAACCCTGAAAGAATCTTGTGTGTATATTTCAAAGGTATCCCAGTCTCTCTTCAAAAGCCCAGAATAGGAACACTGATTTTTCAGGGTACTGGAGAACAGGGGGGTGCATTTCTTTCTTTCTTTCTTTGCTTGTGGGCTGAAAAGCAGTTTTGGGGGCAATTTTAGTGGGGAAACCAGCAGCTACTGATCCACAAGAGGACACGTCCTATTCTTGCATGATAGCTAAATCTGCTCAGGAGCTTTTGGTTGAGAGACTCTAGCCTTATTCGAGCATCATGCCTGGTTAGGGTACATCAGCCTTTCCCCATTTGGCAGTCTCCAGTTGTGCTGGACTACACCTCCCATCATTCCCAGCCATGATGGCCAATGGAAACCCAAATATAGTGTCTACCCTTATCTACATGATAAAAATCAAGATTTGTTTGTATTGCCTATTTCCCCTCTGTTCTACGTGATAAGAAGATTGTAGAATTAACAACCCAAAACAAAGGAGAGCGCGCTGACCAGACAAGTCTTGCAAGATCACCCTTGGAAAACACCTTTAGCAACACTGCCATATTTTATTAACTCTACCAGCAAGACAGTGATATTCCTGTTTTACAAATGAGGAATCCAAGGCTCTGAAGAATGACATTCATACCAAACAAATTCATCCATAGCGATTCTGAGATTTGAGTAGGATTTCCTCTGGCGGGGCTCCAATGTTTTTCCTAAACAATTCTCTAGGGAGGGAATCCCCAAAATGTGGTGCCACCATGGAAAAGGCACTGCCTCAGGTTCACACAGAGCCAGTTGCCTTCAGAAAGTGGAGATGTTTGTATGGGAGCATCTTCTTCAAGATTCACAGGGCCCAAACAATTTAGGGTTTTAAACCTCCAGACCAGCACTTTGAAATATGTGCACAAGCTCAGTTCCTTCAGCACTGGTGAAATATGCTCCCTATAATTAACACTAAACCCCTGTTCAGGCATTTGCCTGAATATGTGAGGGCTTAGAATGAGTAGAGGGCCAGGAAAAATGCATGTTGGGCCCTCCCCCTACATCTCTGGGCACACCAGCCCCACCCCTCTCAGTTCAGCCCTTGCCCCGTTGAATCGGCAAGGAAGTTCCAGTCACGGTCACTTGAACAAGACTAGGACTCTCCATGCGATTGTGGACCCTGCCTTCATGCCTGGAGACAGAGGGGGCAGAGGCAGTGTGGATGGCCCTGACCCTCTCCCATTTTAAGCCCTCACAAATTCAGGCAGATGTCTGAACAAGGCTTCAGTAAAAGCAAGGAAGGGCCAATCTGAACCAGCTGCAATTTCTGAGCAGTTTTCAAGGGCAGCCCCATGTAGAGTGCATTGCAGTTACAGAGGCATAAAATACTCCTTCCAAATGGCCTCTGACAGGGCACGCAGCAGCCAGGTTGGGTCCTGGGACTCATTTTCAAGCTGCAAAATCCAACTTGTGAGGAAGCATGACCCTTTGGAATGGCCACAGTCTCCAGAATCAGGACAGCCACCAAGCATCACGGTCTCAGCTCACAGCTTAGGATGGTTTGGCAGCTGCAGCCCTATCTAGAACTTACCTTGGAACAGTGACACATGCCTGGGTTACAGCCAGGTTAGATTACTGTAATGCACTCTATATGGGGCTGCTCTTGAAGATTATTTGGAAACTGCAACTAGTACAGAATGTGGCAGCTAGTACACTTGTGGGAGCTAGGCAGCCAGATCGGATTACTCCTATTCTGTATTGTTTACATGGGCTGCCTGATAAGTTTCTGTGCCCAGTTCAAGGTGCTGATTTTGGCCTTTAATGCCCTAAATGGCTTGGGACCACATTGTCTGAAGGACTGCCTATACCTGCATGAGCCTACCAAGCATAAAGAGTAGCTTCAGAGTCCCTACTCTGTGGCCCACCAACAAGAGCCATTAGGATGGAGGTTACTAGAGGTAGAGCTTTCTCGGTGGTGGCCCCACACCTTTGGAACTCTCCCCCCAGGGATATACGTATGGCCTCACCACTGCTGGCTTTAAAAAAACAAACAAACCCTGATGACACATTTATTCCAGTCTGCATTTGGTGCTTAAAAATCATTAGTTGCTGCTACTGCTGTGTGCACACACACGCACGCATGTGTAAAATTGTAATTCCAATGTTCATGTTTTTGTAATATTGTAAGCCACTTTGTAAGGGCAATGTGTCCTGAAAGGCAGGTTAAGAACCTTTTAAACAAACAAATTAGAAAGGGTGGGGGAAGGCCCATGACTGGATTCCTCGTGGGTTTTAATTTTTTTTTTTTTTTTAAGGCTTAATACAGGTGCTGGAACTTCTGATATAGTTTGAGGCTGTGGTGTTGGGGGAGGTTTGCATTTTAAAACTCTTCTGCCCTATCTTTCTCCCAGTCTCAACTGACCCCATCTCCCACCCCTTCTACTAATTGTCCAGTGGGGAAAAATATACAGCTACCATCTATACTCAGCACAGTTACTGATGAATCAAAACATTTTCAGTCACTTCAGTGGTGACAGCCACAGGCCCAGTTAACATTCTTATCACTACAATTCCATCTAACACAATACAGATGGCTCTACAGAGAGTTACAAATAGTTGCACTGCTGAAAATGTGACCCTAATACATTTTAATTGTTTTGGAGGAGTGCAACATGCCTGTACTGTTTATGAAATGCAGACAGCAATGCGTTCTTTTTAACGTACTGGATAAGAAGACAAGAATAGCAGAACTAGTACTACTGCAGTTCCTACATTATGTTTCTATCTATTTCCTCCTAAAAATCTTTCCACCCTAATAGGAGAAATACTTCCATGTAACCATTTACTATGCTTCCAGCCAATTTATGAATGTGTACATTTCTCCAACTCTCCAATGGAAATCATTTAGAGAAAAATAATTATTAGGATTGTCAAACACAGCTACTAACAATATCAAAGGGAGTGGCGCATAGCAAAACACAAGCTATGCCATTATGTTCTAAAACAATCCTGGCGCTAGTTTTATTGGCCATTCCATCCAAAAGTAACAATTTCCAGAGGGGTAGCTGTGTTAGTCTGTTGCAAAGAGACTTGTGACTAACAAATTTATTATGGCATAAGCTTTCATGGACAAGTGTCAGATGATGTAGATTCTAGTCTACAAAAGCTTATGCCATAATGAAGTTGTTTATTTGTTACATCCCACTCCTGCGGCCCGGAGCTCACGGAACAGTGCATGGTTCTCATGCTCATATTATCCTCACAACAGCCCTGGTAGGCCAGGCTGAGAGAGGCTGAATTCATGACGGGTGGGGAATTGAACCTGGGCCTTTCCAATCTTAACCCAATGCTCTAACCACAACTCCTCACTGACTCTTTAAGGTGCCACAAGACTCTCATTTTTCTATCCCCCAAAGTGGGCATAACAAAAGCAATTTCCTAAACACACGAAGTTACATCAAATCCAAGAGTTCATTGAACATTTCTCCACTGGTCACAGATTTAACCCTGAACCCCAAGGGCTCCAAGAAGGTCACAGAGCACTTCCAAAAGGTGCTCAAGTAAGCCGGGAGAGGGAGTTCCTTAACTGAGGTGTCAAGAAATGAGGAGACAGAGAAAGCCCAAGGTTATTAAAACACTGGTGGCCGCAGGAGGATGAGAAGAGGCTCACTTTCTTCCAACATCGTTCCCTTTTCACATGACTTGTAGAATCTAAAAGTGGAAACTCAAGCTAATTACTGCCCAAGTCAGTGCTGACACACTTCATTGATAGATGCACCCAATCTAGTATAAGATACGTACTATTTTTCCAGACTTTATAATTAGCCATTCTCATTCTTTCACTTCCTCTTATTTCCCTTCTCTCCCCCCCCCCCCGCCCCAAATAATGAGCTTCTTTAGCTCCTTCCTGGTCAGAGGACCTTTCACACATCACACCCTGGCAGACCCAGGTACACATAGTTGCAAGCACGCATTTGTTGCACTCACTTCTCTTTTTTCTTTCTTTGTTTAAAGGCTTGAGAAGTGTAGCTGTGACCAACTAGTTCCCATAGTTTCCAGGAAACTTAGTCATGACTATGTTGAATGGAATTCTAACCTGTGGGTGAAGCACCTTTCCATGGGAGATTTCCTATTGCAGCCCCTGTCTTTCCAGAAACCAGGGCCAAATATGTTTTAAGACCCTTGACCCTATACGTTTTAATTGTTTCGTAGGAGGTCAACATATGCCTGTACTGTTTATTAAATGCAGACAGCAACACCTGCTTTTTAACCTACTGGATAGGAAGACAAGAGTAGCAGAACTACTCCTATTGCAGTAGGTACGTTATGTTCCCATCTATCCAGGGGACTCCTCAACATCTTTCCACCCAAGTAGGATTTCAAGAGATTCCTTCCTTCTCCATGCATTGCACAGCGTAAGGCAGCCGACCTGATGCCCCCCAGAGGTGTTGGATACTGGGAGTTGCAGTCCAACACCTCTGGTCAGGGACGGCTGAATAAGAGGGCTTGTCGCCCCATTAGTCCCCACCCCAGTCGGCTAAATTAAGGAACGAACAGAAAGTTTCCCAAAGTTTGGGCCCGTGGGCGCCTGCCCAGAAACGAGGCCCTTCCTGGTTTTCCACTGGGAACGGGCGAGGTCCCCTGTTAGGAACAGGTGAAGCCCACATCGCCGACGAAGGAGAGGCTGCAGGGCGCGACTGCCGGCGCGCCGACGCCGCGCGGATAAGGCTCGCAGGGAGAGTGGCGAAGCGCCCCCGAGGGAGGCAGGCGGACGACCCGCTCCTACCTGCACCCCGGCGCTGTCCAGGAAGCGAGGCCGGCCGCCGAGCAGGAGGGTCGCCCGCAGCCCGAGCCGGGCTCCCGACTCCGACCGGCGAGCGTGCAGCGCGCGTGTGGCAGAGAGGGAGTTCGCACGACCTCTTCGTGAGGGACACTGCCGTTGGTGTCATTGGGCGTCCTGGCGTCATGTGACCGCCGGGGAAAGTGAAAACCCCTTCAAAGTTCGCATCGGAGGCTTCCGAGAGACTTTGTAACCCTTCACCGGCGAGCGGGGCGGGGAAGCCGCCCAGCCTCGTCGCGGCGACGCGCACACGCCCGCCGAGCGGACGCGAGGCGGCCCCACGTGGCGGCTTCGCTACACAATGGGCCGTTTTGCAGCCCTCCGAGCAGGTCCCTGTGATCGCGTGTGGGACGCGGCCCCCCGGGGAAGCCGCAGGATAGGCAGCGCCGCCCTCCTTCTGTGGGGCGAATTCAGCTCAGGGCGTGGGGTCGCTGCCATTCTGGGCAGTGTGCACCCCTACACGTGCCTACTCAGAAGTAAGTTCCATTGAGTTCAGTGGGATTTGCTCTTGGTGAGGTGCGCGTGTGTATAGGAGTGCAGCCTAACGCTTCTCTCCTGTACATGTCTACTCAGAAGTAAGCCCCATCGACTTCAGTGGGCCTCACTCTCCGGTGAGTGTTCCTAGCAGCTGTAGGCAGGCGGACTTGAGCCTTGCAGGATCGACTTAAGTTTTTTTTACTAGAACCCGGAGATCCACCGACAGGAGTCAGGCGCAGTTGCAAAATAACGGCACAGGCAGCCAGCCAGCCATACGCTAAGAACGAAGGAATAGGGTGCCTCTGAGCACGTGCTCAGTCCAGGAATTTGTGACTGGGGCCAGAACCAGGCTCAGAAGTCTTTCCAAATCCAAGTCTATTCCTGGTTTCCCCCCAAGCGTTCTTTTTCAGCAACTTCATTGGGAGGGGGTGGGGAGAGGGAGGCTTTTTAATCTATTGTTGTTGTGCCGATGTGCTGCCAATCAGAGGACTACCTGCAAATCTCTGCCTACCTTCTGCCCAGCCCAGTGTAGGACTGCAGCCTAAGAAACCCATACCGTTGCTCCTCAAAGTAATGCTGCCAGCATTGTCTACATATAATCACGGAACAATGGCTTTGGGTGTGGAATTCCCTAGGGTGAGCCAAAAAGGGTAGGCATGGTTGGGCAGCTGCCAACGGATCCCACATGCCAGCATGGGCCCACAGGTTACAGCCCCCTAGAGTTGCTCCTCCTCTTCACCGTTGCAACCTGCTTGTTCACCTGCCTCTGTCTCTGGCCCAGACAATGGCGGTGGTGAGAGGGAGGAGCAGTAGATGCCACTGCCTGCTTGCTTCCTGGCTCTCTGCCTGTCAAGTCAGCACGTGGTAGCAATGATGAGAAAGAGGATGAGAAGCAGTAGGAGCTGGTGACAATGACGGTGAGAAGGTAGACTCGCTGAGGGCGGTGGGGGCCCATTGAGGGTGTCTTGCCCAAGGGCCCTCCAGAACTTGGAGCCAGCTGTGGAACTCCCAGCAACCACAAGGAGCAGGGTTGCCAAATGACCAGAAGGAAATACTGGCCCAGAACTGCTCTTGTGTGCCTTTAAGAGCAACTGGAAGTACAGAGGTTGCTGCACAATGAGTGATCATAAATCCAGCTCTGTCACTTGAGGCCCAAACGGCTTCAGCGGTACAGAGTGCCTTTCATCAGCTTCGGCTGAAATACCCTATCTGGACAGAGACGGCCTGGCTACAGTGCCCATGCACTGGCAACCATCCACCTGGGTTATTGCAATGCATTATACGTGGGGATTTCTCTGAAGATGGACTGGAAACTTCAGTTAGGGCAGGATAGAGCGGTGAGGCTGCTTACTGTGACTGGGCACTTTGGACATATTACTCCAGTGCTTTTTCAACTGCACTGGTTGCCAGTCAGTTCTGGTCCCAATTCAGAGTGTTGGTGCTGGTATTTAAAACCTAAGTAGCATAGGACCAGTCTACCTGAAGAACGGCCTTCTCCCATATGACCCTGTCCAGTTGCTAAGATGCTCTTCAGAGGTTCTTCTCTGGGTGCCGCCACGCACAATAGTGCAATGGGTGCAACCAGGTGAAGAGCCTTCTCTGCAGTGGCTCCCTGTCTGTGGAATGCCCTTTCCCAGCTGCCTGGTATCTTCTCTGTATACATTTAAAAGTCAGGTTAAGACTTTCTTCTTCCAACAGGCATTCGATTCCTAATTTGATGCACTGGTTATTAAGCTGTCTCTTGATTATTTTTAATGTTTTAATATTTTGATATTTTCATTGTTGCATTTATTGTTTGGGTTGGTATTCTATGGTTGTTTTGGTGTTGTTTTTAATGATTGTCATGTAAACCACCCAGAGGGCATCTACCAATTGGGCGGGATCTACGTTTAATAAATAAATAAACAATAGAACTTTCCCTTGCTACAGAGATAAACAGAACCACCTGTGATTATAGTCAAATTGTTCTGAAATGACAGCTACAGGGGTTGGCAGCCCTAATGGGAGGGAAAGAATGGTCTTCCCAGCCTGAGCCTAACAATGTTTACTCTGCAAAGCAAGTCCCATTGATTTCAATCACAGACTTATTTCCAGGTAGGGAAGAGACACATAATTAATCACCTAGACTGGACTGATTCAGACAAGGCAAGGCTCACAGGCAACTAGGGTGGCTGAAGCACTGTTGTGTACCCTTCTGGCATGCAAGATTTTTGTCTTGTCAGAAACATTGCTTGTGTCAAAATGATGGTGGTGGCTTTGGTCATAAGCATGAGACTCCATCAAGTCTAACCACAAGGAGGAAAACAAAAAACAATGGAGACTGCAAACTCAGAATATGGAAAGGCCCCTGGGGGGCAATATTTCAAATGGCACAATCATTCTGACTTTTTTTCCATTGTTGTAGGCCAAGGGCATTTCACACATGAGGCTTAAAGCAGCTCTTGTTCTAATTTGGTTTATAATGCAAATGTATAACCTACATGGACCAGAGTGCTCATTTGCATGACAAATGCCTTGTCTTTACTTCTTCTTCAAACTGATCAGATGTTGCCATAATTAGCTATAGGTTTTCTTCAGGTTCTTCCATCCCTGTCTTATATATAAGGTGTTCATAGTTTCTGAAACAATGTTTTTAGAAACCAAGTGGTTCCTCATCTTGTGACAGATTACTCAATGGGGTCAAAGTACATGATATACTCTTCAGGCTTTTTTCAAAAAGCATGCTTAAACTGGCCACTTTTATTTTGAAGAAAAAGAGGCTTGTTGTTCAGTCGTTCAGTCATGTCCGACTCTTCATGACCCCATGAACCATAGCACGCCAGGCCTTCCTGTCCTCCGCTGTCTCCTGGAGTGTGCTCAAGTTCATATTAATTGCATCGGTGATGCTATCTAGCCATCTCATCCTCTGCCGTCCCCTTCTCCTTTTGCCTTCAATCCTTCCCAGCATCAGGGTCTTTTCCAGTGACTTTTCTCTTTGCATTTGGTGGCCAAAATATTTGAGCTTCAGCTTCAGTATCTGTCCTTCCAATAAGCAGTCAGGGTTGATTTCCTTTAGGATTGACTGATTTGACCTCCTTGCAGTCCAGGGCACTCGTAAGAGTCTTCTCCAGCACCACAGTTCAAAAGCATTGATTCTTCCGCGCTCAGCCTTCCTTCTAGTCCAGCTCTCACAGCCATATGTTACTACTGGGAAAACCATAGCTTTGATTATGCGGACCTTTGTCAGCAAGGTGATGTCTCTGGTTCTTACTATGCTGTCTAGGTTTGCCATAGCTTTCCTCCCAAGGAGCAAGCGTCTTTTAATTTCATGGCTACAGTCACCGTCTGCAGTGATGTTGGAGCCCAAGAAAATAAAATCTGTCACTGCTTCCATTTCTTCCCCTTCTATATGCCAGGGAGTGATGGGGCCAAATGCCATGATCTGAGTTTTTTTAATGTTGAGTTTCCAACCAGCTTTTGCACTCTCCACTTTCACCCTCCACAAGAGGCTCTTTAGATCCTCTTTGCTTTCTGCCATTAGGGTGGTATCGTCTGCGTATCTGAGGTTGTTGATAATTCTCCCGGCAATCTTAATTCCGACCTGTGATTCATCCAACCCGGCGTTTCTCATGATGTACTCTGCATATAAGTTAAATAAGCAGGGCGACAATATGCAGCCTTGTCGTACTCCTTTCCCAATTTTGAACCAATCGGTTGTTCCATGTCTGGTTCTTACTGTTGCTTCTTGACCCTTGTACAGGTTTCTCAGGAGACAGGTAAGGTGGTCTGGTACTCCCATCTCTTTCAGAATTTGCCACAGTTTGATTGTGATCCACACAATCAAAGGCTTGAGCGTAGTCAATGAAGCAGAAATAGACGTTTTTCTGGAATTCTCTTGCTTTCTCCATGATCCAGCGAATGTTGGCGATTTGATCTCTAATTCCTCTGTCTTTTCGGAACCCAGCTTGTACTTCCGGTAGTTCTCAGTTTGGCTTGTAGGATTTTGAGCATCACCTTGCTGGCATGTGAAATGAGCGCAATTGTATGGTAGTTTGAACACTCTTTGGCATTGCCCTTCTTTGGAATTGGAATGTAAACTGACCTTTTCCAGTCTTGTGGCCATTGTTGAGTGTTCCAAATTTGTTGGCATATTGAGTGCAGCACTTTAACAGCATCATCTTTTAGGATTTTAAATAGCTCAGCTGGAATACTGTCATCTCCGCTAGCTTTGTTGTTAGTAATGCTTCCTAAGGCCCACTTGACTTCACTCTCTAGGATGTCTGGCTCAAGTTCAGTGACCGCACTATCATGGCTATCAGGGACATTCAGATCTTTCCTGTATAGTTCTTCTGTGAATTCTTTCCACCTCTTCTTAATCTCATCTGCTTCTGTTAGGTCCCTGCCTTCTTTGTCCTTTATCATGCCCGTCTTTGCACAAAATATTCCCTTGATATCTCCGATTTTCTTGAAAAGATCTCTAGTCTTTCCCATTCTATTGTTTTCTTCAATTTCTTTGCATTGTTCATTTAAGAAGGCCTTCTTGTCTCTCCTTGCTATTCTCTGGAACTCTGCATTCAGTTGGATATATCTTTCCCTTTCTCCCTTGCTTTTCGCTTCCCTTCTTTCCTCAGCTACTTGTAAAGCCTCATCAGACAGCCACTTTGCTTTCTTGCCTTTCTTTTTCTTTGGGATGGATTTCGTTGCTGCCTCCTGAACAATGTTACGGACCTCCGTCCATAGTTCCTCAGGCACTCTGTCTATCAGGTCTAATCTCTTAAATCTATTCATCACCTCCACTGTATATTCATAAGGGATATGATTTAGGTCATACCTGAATGGTTTAGTGGTTTTCCCTACGTTCTTCAGTTTAAGCCGAAATTTTGCAACAAGAAGCTCATGATCTGAGCCACAGTCATCTCCAGGTCTTGCTTTTACTGACTGTATAGAGCTTCTCCATCTTTGGCTGCAAAGGACATAATCAATCTGATTTCGATATTGACCATCTGGTGATGTCCATGTGTAGAGTCACCTCTTGTGCTTTTGGAAAAGCGTGTTTGCTATGATCAGCGTGTTCTCTTGGCAAAACTCTATTAGCCTTTGTCCTGCTTCATTTTGTACACCAAGGCCATGCTTGCCTGTTATCCCGGTGATTTCTTGACTTCCTACTTTAGCATTCCAATCCCCTATGATGAAAAGGACATCTTTTCTTGGTGTTAGCCTAGAAGGTGTTGTAGGTCTTCATAAAACCGATCAACCTCAGCTTCTTCGGCCTCAGTGGTTGGGGCATAGACTTGAATTACTGTGATGTTGAATGGTTTGCCTTGGATTCGTACTGAGATCATTCTGTCGTTTTTGAGATTGTACACCAGTACTGCTTTTCCCACCCTTTTATTGACTATGAGTGCTACTCCATTTCTTCTAAGGGATTCTTGCCCACAGTAGTAGATATAATGGTCACCTGAATTAAATTCGCCCATGCCTGTCCATTTTAGTTCGCTGATTCCCAAGATGTCGATGTTCAATCTTGCCATCTCATGCTTGACCACCTCCAGCTTACCTTGATTAATTGATCTTACATTCCAGGTTCCTAAACAATATTGTTCTTTACAGCATCGGATTTTCTTTTCACCACTAGATCCATCCACAGCTGAGTGTCCTTTCGGCTTTGGCCCAGCTGCTTCATTCTTTCTGGTGCTACTTGGAAATTCCCTCTGCTCTTACCCATTAGTATATTGGACACCTTCCGACCTGAGGGGCTCATCTTCCGGCGTCGTATCTTTTAGCCTTGTTATACGTTCCATGGGGTTTTCTTGGCAAGAACACTGGAGTGGGTTGCCATTTCCTTCTCCAGTGGACCACATTTTGTCAGAACTCTCCGCCATGACCTGTCCGTCTTGGGTGGCTCTGCACGGCATAGCTTATGGCTTCACTGAGTTACGCAAGCCCCTTCGCCACAACAAGGCAGTGATCCATGAAGGGGAAAAAGAGGCTATCCCACCCCCAAAAAACCTGGAATGTGCTCCTGTTCTGGATTGGGGGTTCATATCAACTTCCTGCCAAAAATAGCTCCCCTGCTGCTATTTGCCCCTGAAGGTACTGTTTACTGCACACACTGTTGGGAACAAACAGCACCTGGGGGTGGTATTTTCTGCAGGAAAGCAGTCTAGAGCCCCAATCCAGATAGGGATCCACATTATGGGTTGTGGCTGCATAGCTGTCTTTTCTTCAAAATAGAAATGGCCGGTTTAAGCAAGTTTTAAAAAATGTGACTAATGCAATGTTCAGTTTGGTGCAGAGATTTATCTGTTTAGCCTGATATACCAACTACAACCTAACCAGAACAGAGATAGTGTAACAGCTATTCATGCTCTGCTAATCTCCTGCTTGGATGATTGCTGTGTGTTGTATGTGGGGCTGCCTTTGAAGATGGTCTGGAAATTTTATCCAGTCCAAAATGGCAGCTGGATTGTTAATGGGGAATGGTTGATGTTCTCACAGTACTCTGCCAGAAGTGCTGGCTGCCGGCCGTGGATTTCCAGGCTTAGTTCCCAGGGCTTAAACCTTCAAAGTCTTAAATGTCTTGGGAGCAGATTACCTGAAGGAACATCTCTTTCCATATCCACCTACCTGGACCTACCTATCTGAGGCCCTCCTCCAGCTGCCCCAACAAATGAGATGAGGCAGGTCGCTACAAGAGAGGGCTTTTTCATTGGTGGCACCCTGTCTGTGGAACGTTCTCCCCAAGAGGCTCAACTGGCACCTACATTATGCTCTTTTTGGAGCCAAGTTAAGAGCTTTTTACTTTCCCAGGCATTTTAGGAACTGTTGTTAGTGCTTTTAGATCTCTGCATTGTTTTCTCCCTGCAGCTGGTTTTACTTCTGATTTTATGATATACTACTAGTTTTATCTTCTTAAAAAAAAAACCAACTTGTTTTATCAGCATTTTTATGGCCATTCTGTATTTTACATTTTTAATTTGAACACTGTTCAGGGACCTTTAGTTATTGGGCAGTTTAATGTAATATATTGGGCAATTTAAGTAGTAGCTGAAAAGTTGCTACTCGAAAGGCTGCAATTAACGAAGTTATTTTGTATTGTGAAGCTGTAGGGGAGTGTAAGAGGACATTTTAGGGAGCGCTCTCCATTTGCACTAAGCCTAAAAGGTGTGACCAGCAACCAAGCAAACCGATAAGAGTATGCTCAAATTTGCTCCAGAATCCTATACAGTGCAGATTCTATAGCAGATGCATAGAATCTCCTTGGTAGAAAAATCCTAATGAATTCATTGGGAGAAAGGATATGGTTCAAGTAGGCAGAATTAGTGGTGGATTTTGAAAAGTTCAAACAGCTCAATCATGAAGTCACTTGATTGCTCTCACCCTTAATTCCTCATCTGTAAAATAGGAATAGCAGCAACCTGTGCCAAAGGGCTTCTCTTGAGGATGATTAAAGGAATGCAATCTGTCAAAAAAACTTTTGAGATAACACTGGCTATGATGTACTTAATTTAGCTGTGAGACTACATGTTTCTACACATATACTAGTTGTCTGGAACCACTTATTACATTCTTGATGAAAGAAGAGAATGGGAATCATGCCAAATTGTGGAAGATAAAATCTATTATAATTTATGTTCAGCACTATTTACTGATTGCGATAGAGACCCTCACAATAAAAGCGGTGAGTGGGATTTCACATTTGGTTCTCCCCTTCCCCCAATGAAAATGATGACATATCCTGACTTGTTACGGCTATTACCAATTTGGGCACTGGCTTCCACAGAAGGTGAACAGGGCTCTTTTATTTGTGACTTCATTGAAAGAGCCATGGCAGGTGTCTAGGGAGGGAGGGAAAACAGTGAACAAGGCAAGTCTGCCATCTGGTGGCGATATCTTTTTTTACCTTTCCTATACAGACATAAAACACAAGGTGACAGTGGCAGTTAATTTGTTAGTGCTCAATCCTAATGGGTGTCTTCAAGCAGAACACAATTGTGATTCTGACCACAGTACTTGTTCTCAGGTGTATTCCAAAGGGGCCCAAGCCAACGTACTGTTGTCTTTGTTGTTGTGACCCATATCTTTATTGTATCTCTTGACCTGTAAGTTTCCTCCCCACAACTCCCTGTTCCACATTCCCGCTAATGCCCATTGCTCTCAGCCTGTTTGTAAGTCTACCAAATACCCATTTCTGCTTTAGAATCCACTCTTAAGGATCCTCTGGCCTAGACACTTTTGTAGAGGTTAAGAATGTGCGCTACGAAGTACGCAGTTCACATCTCAGATCTTGGCTTGGCCCTCAGGTCACCCGGTGGCCTTCGCCAAGTCACCCTCTCTTACCAATATGGATACAATAATATTACCCTTCATTACAGCTTTGTTTTTATGTATTGCAGATGTGAAGTGCTTTGAGTAGTTAAGGAAAGCATTCACTATATAAATACCAAGTGTTGCTATTATATTAGCAGCACGCTCAGCCTTATGGCAGACTGGAGGGGGCATAGATTATATGAGTATAATAGTGCTCTCGCAGGGGAGGGCAGTTCATTTAGTGTCACATAGAGGGGGCAGTCATAGCCCTCACTGCAATCCTTGAGTGCAGAACTTTATTTTCTCCATAGGATGGTATGGCAGCCATTCATATAGTGGGAAGGAAGTTGTGTAGTCAGTTTACGTTGCTGCTTAGTCTCCGCCTTGAACCTCGTTTTCTTTGTTTCTAAGGGTGCAGTCCTATGCATGTTTTGACAGAAAAAGTCCAACACCTTTCAGCATTCCCGAGCCACAATGGCTGGCTTGGGAATGCTGGGAGTTGCAGGCCTTTTTTCCTATCTAAACATGCATAAGGGGATGAGATGTTGCCCCTCCCACAATAATCATGTCCATTGCAGTGCTTATATTTTATCTTGTAGAAATCAGTGAGGGTCGTTGAGAAATTCCTGCCCTTGTTGCAGTGCTTGGTGTGAGATCAGTATGTCACAAAACCTTGGGAACTGGCTTTAATGCAGATTATTATTATTGCTCATTATCACTGGCCAGCAAAGCTGTGGCGCACCAGGACAGAACACAGAAGTGGGGTTGACATTTACTTAAAACAATATGCTATTTGTTTACATATACATTTGCATTAGTGGCAAATATATTTTTCTAATAAAATAAAATTAGAAAGCCCACATTCGTTTCATTATGTGTTTATATTTATTCATACAAACAATGCATACACAAGACTGTATATTGTTTGAAGACAGCAATAGATTTCTAATTTAACAACTCTGTAACAAAATTTAACTAAATTTAACATTTATGAAAATATAAATCTCTGATTGGGTAGTTCTTCCCAACAATACAAAGTTTACATAAAAACATTCAATATGATCTATTGGTTGCAAACAAGTTAGGAAAAGTCATTCAAGTCACTTGATATATATACTAGATTGGCTTTTACATAGAATATTCACGCACTGTAGTCATTTCCTAGCATGGGTATTCATTTCCTTGGAAAATTGGTCACTGAGGCTCAAAATACAAATGCCTGTGGTAGTCCCACTTGTTAAACCCAGGCCTGCCCCAATCATGCATCAAGTATGTCTGCCAAAATTTTTAAAGCAAAAGGGGTGTGTGACTGGGGATACTGAGCCTTTCCTGTACCCACAATTTACCTCCTCTTCCAAAGGTGCTTTTTCCCCAGCTGGCATCAGAGCCCAGCTGAGATGGAAAGTGACATTGGGGAAAAGGCTGTGGGGAAGGAGGGTTTAGCATCTCCACTCATGAAAATCTTTTGCTCTAAAAATCAAGCCACTTACCCCAGCTTTATATATAAATGAGGCAGACCCTGGATTAAACAAATAGCTCTGCTGCTTTCATGTGCTGTTTGAGCCTCAGAGTTCAATCTTCAGCAACTTAAAAGAAAAAGGAAATCTGTTTCATTCATATCCTTTGAAACATTTGTCAAGGACATGCCAGGTTTACGATAAGCAGGAAGGAAAACCACTCCACAGCTCCATTAAGTTAAACTACCTGCATATAGGATAACTGGTACTCTGGTCCAAAAATACCAGGCCCCTCTTACCTGCCTGTCACACCAACACAGTGCCCTTGTTATGTCAACTCAGTGTTTAGTTTGTGATATTGAGCTGTTGCAGCAGTTGCTATGTTCCATCATATAAGCCCCTACAACAAAATCTTAGGGTGGGTTCACATACGCATGTACATTGACCCTCATCACCTGAGAATTCAGCACTTAATATCCAGGTTCAGACGATCACGGGGGGGGGGGGGGGGAAGATGCCATTGTGACTTCTCCCTCACACCCCTGCGCGTGCTGTCCATTGTTTACATAATTACCTGCGCTGCAGTGCGGGCTGGCGTGTTGTCTGAACCTGGTGTGGCAGGGGTAACTTCATATCCATCCTACAACCCGTGACCTGCAGTAGGGGTTGTACAGTGGGTACAAAGTTACCCCTGCTGCGCTGTGCGCTGGGTTTGGATGACATGCCAACCCATGCTGCAGCCCTGGTAAATATGTAAATGACAGGGGCATGCGCAGGGATGGGGGGAGAAGCCATAATGGCTTCTTTTCCCTGTGATCATCCGAACACCCCCAACAACTCTCAGAGGAATGTGTGAAATGTCTTTATGCAAAATGTTGTTTGAGCTGATGTAAAAGTACTGTCTGTGGTGATGAATCTGATGTGATTTGGCACATGCATGTATGACAAGCGCTTTCCCCCTGATTTTAAACTGCCTGACATTTATACTGCATTCTTCCCAATTTCCACTTTAAAATACATATGAACTGTGATTAGGCCTGGATCAGACACGCACTGACATTTATTTTAAAAGAAAACATGCCACAAAGGCACACACACACACACAAGCCAGGCAGTGCATGTATTTTGTAGCTCACATAAGAAATGGGAGGAATTCGCCACTTTTAAGCCCAGGTACTTTACATTAATAGAGCTGTGGATTGGCATGTCAGAATGTGTGTAGGTCATTATTAGGTTCAACTAGGTGAGCCAAGAAATTAGAAATAAAGGACAGTATTTCATAAAGGACAGCACTTCTGCCTTGAAATTGATAAAATTCTATAAAAAGGCCATGAACAGTCCTAAAGCAGGAAGTGAAGAGGCATAAATACTGTATACAGAAGTAAGAAATTCATTACAAAGTGGAACTGTAAAGAACCCTTTGGGGCAGCCAGTATTTTTCAGAACATACACAAGCACAATGTTAGTCCCAGAGTATTTGGTCATCTGATCTGTGTTTCACACAGGAAAGAACAGGAATGACAGTAAGGCAAACACTACAAGTATCAAGAACAATTACACAGCATGTCTGAATGCTTCCTGTTCAGATTTCTGTGAGGACTGGAATATTTTGGACTTTCTTACAACAGAACTAATGATAATCCTTTTTTTTCCTTTTTCTTTTTTTTTTTAACATAAAAGAGATAATGGAATGGGGGTTTGACTGTTTATCCCTAATGCCCTTTTTCTTTGCAAATGTTATTTCTTGTACATAGTACTAAAATACAGCATGAAAGACACAGACAACAAACAGCACAATGTCAGGATTTATGCTCCTTTCTTACATGATCTAGATGAGCCTTCCCCAACCAAGTGCCCTCCAGATGTTGGACTACAGGTCCCATCAACCCCCAGCCATCCTCCCTCCCAACCTTCCCTAGAGCATCAGGCTGGAGAAAGCTGATCTAAATAATACGCAGTTCTTATCATTTGTACTTTAGTAACAGAAAAATTGTAATAGAAGTCCAGACATACAACTTTTGTAACTTTCACTATTTTCAGTTATGATTGATTGACTACCTCATATGTGGCTATTTTTAGATTATCAGCTTTTATCCTATTTCCATCCAAACAATGAGCACACTCCAAGCAAAGTGAAGCAATGTTACTTCTCACTGATTATACTGGGAGAGATTTAACTTGAACTTTTGTTCTACTGAAATCAGTGGGACCTAGAAGTGCTAAACACTAACAAGAATATGCCTCTCCATTTTATTTTTATTATTTTTTAAAAAACACAGTAGCTACTACATCAAATGTGTATGAAATGCATCAAGTCTTCCAGGCTGACATGTGACATCTTGTCATTTGCACCATCAGAAGGATAGAATTTATTTTTGCAATTGATATCAATTCAAGGTAGCTGGGGATTTAGTCTTATGGCTGCCTGGATTTAGAAATGGTTGGGCTTTCATTTATTGTTAGAAAGTTTTAAAATATTTTTTCCAAAATTTCTGTAATGGCAAAATAAATATGATGATATTGCTAGGGATTTTCAGTCAAGGCCTTGGCTCAAGACTCATATCTGAATATTTTCTTAAACTCTGCAGCCCTATAATTAAATAAAATTTGCTCTTTTCACATTTGTTTATTCCAAAATATAAATGAGATAAACAGCACTCTCTTATGTGGAAGGTTGAACTAGCTTCTTATTTATTTATAATCAATTAGCAGTGAACCCATGCCCTCTGCAATCTATGGCAGAACAGACTTTGTCATAGCAGTAGTTGTGTTTTTTGGTTGGGGTTGCTTCACTTGCCTCGGGGTCTGTCACTGTGATGGGACTGTCTCTTGCAAACACTTCTGTTGACTCTCTCCATATACAGTCCGCTGTCACTTTGAAGCTGTAATTGTGACACTTCGGTCTAATTACTTGTGTTGCATTGTTGAAAATCTGTCGGCTGTTTGAAGTAGCGATTTTAATTTTCAGTGCCGCATCCACTCGATCCACTACAGTGTAAGTGCCTATGCTTCCATCGTCAAAACCTACAATAATATTCAAATGCCTCTGGGAAAGAGCAAGGAAAGTTGGTGTTTTGTAAAGGGAACAAGCACCAATGTTTTTGCCATCTGCCAATCTCATTACAATTAAGATAGAGATTGCACCATTATCATCATCCTCTTCACCAGCGCGAAAACAAATGTATACAAGATAGCGGCCGTCCTGAGACAACTTCTGCCGCCAGATAATGCCAGAAGCATGGACAACACGAAGTTTGCCACTGTGAAGGTCAAGTACATTGATATTCTCATCGCCACGGGATATAATCCCCAGTTTTCCATTGGGTGAAATTTCAAAATCCTCTAAAGTCTTTAAGAAAGTATTAGGTAGTTGCACACGTCTGCAAATGACTTCTTCGGTAAGACTCCAGATGTTCACAGTTTCAGTAGATGTTATAAAGACTACAATATCAGGGCAATCTGGGATCAGTTTAATATCAACAATGGTAATACCATCATCACAACAGAACTTCTTGGTTATACTCCCTGTCCAGAGACTAACTGCCAACACTTTATTTTTTGTCATTCCAACTACAAATGTGTTAGCCGTAGTTATAAATGCATTCTGTAAGGCAACAAGAATATTGCAAACTCTGTGGCCTGTTGCCAATCTCCAAACTCTTGATGCATTTTGTTCACAGAGAGAAACAACAAACTGATCATTGTGTGTTATCAACAGCTGGCATATCCTTTGACCATTAATCCGGAAGAGATTTTCTCCAGATCCTGTTTGCCATACATACTGACTGCATTTGTCATCAGACGTGATCATCAGTTTTCCATTGGAAGTCAGCACACAGTTTTCAACAAGGCTTTCATGCTTAAATACAGCTTCAATGAATCCAGTACCAAAGTTCCACTTATGTATAGCTTCAGACCCATCGAGCGTGTAAATCACTTCACCTTTGGCAGGCAATATCAGTCTTTGGATTGGCTTGCCTGTTTTGTCAATGTTGGACATAGCAGTTATTATATCTATATCCCAAATAGAAAGGACACCACTGGTAGATAAGGACAGCAGCATATTATGATGATTTGATTTAATCAATTTGACGATGTTTCCTGAGATTTCTTGTAAGCTTGCCATACACTGTCCCGTGTCTCTCCTCCAAACAAAAATGGCAGAGGTATTTTCAATAGAAGCAACAATACAGTCACCATTTTTGGACAAGACAGCCGATACAAAGCGCTCATTGTGTTTAGCTCTAAACTTTTCAGCTACTTTCCATATGCCAGTGTCAAGAAGCTCTATGTTGAGTGACTTACATATTAAAATTGCACTTTGGTCTTCAGCAAGTTCAATACTGACAAATTCACTATCACCTCTCTTGCAATCAAAATCATCTGTTAGTTGGGGATTGGCAATTTCCTCAGTGTTCCAAATGGAAAGACCACCTTCACTGTCCACCATCACCATTTCTTGAGCTGTATCTAGGACAAGAAGAAACTTGACAAAACCACCAGAAAATTCAGAGGTCACAGTGGCAAGCTTGTCTCCACTACCTAAATGGAATATAGATGCAGTATTCAGGTACTGTCCACAGAAAGCATACATTCCATCTGGGGAACACTGGACACAAGTCACTTCATACCAGCAGTGGAATTGATAAAGCGGCCATCCATAAAGTAGATCGATCACAGTAATGTCTTTGCTAGCTTCTAGCCAAGAAAGTACATGGTTTACTGATAGCGTAAATCCATTTATAAAACTGGAGCCTACACCAATTCCACCATGCTTTGATCCTTTAATCTCTACTTCAGACAGAAGGCAGGAATTTAAGTTGTCATAAATCAAGAGTGTGTTTTTTGTTGTGGCCACTACAAGATATTTTTCATCACTTGTAAGCTTCATGCCCAAGATTACTGACTGAGCTGTTGTAATTTGTCTTAGTAGCTGGCGAGTCTCTACATCCCAGGTACTGATGGAGCCATTTTCTAGAGCTACAATGACTGTACTTGGATTAAAGGTAGGCAGGATTTCTGTGACTTGAGTGCAACTGGAGGATAAAGGCAGTCTCTCAGGGCTATAAGTCACATCCATAGAAGAATGCAATGGAACGATGGAGCAGTATTTAGGTCCATCTTTGTCACATTCCAGAAGAAGCTGTCTCAATTTAGGCAAGGAACTAACAACTGGAAGGAGCCTCTGCTGCAACTCAGCAGAGAGGGTGCCTGGATATTTTATCACTTTGTATTTTATGCTACGAAGTGTGGTTGCAAGAAACTTCAGCTCTTTTTCTTGTGAGTAGTTATAGGCCAACTCCACGTCAGAGAGGACTTTGTCAAACTGCCCAATTTTGATCATAGTGTAAAGCCAGCTGAAGTTCATAATGACACCATACAACATGTCATCTGTTTTCCCACATCGTGTCAAGTGGTGCAAAAGCTCTGTCATTTTCCTGTGGTTGACAAAAAAGATGTCAGGCTCTAAAGGGTTACACTGGAATACCCAAGGCTGGTCAGGTGACTGCCTATCAAAATTTGTCTGGTCCATGATGTGCTTCTCCTCATCGTTCATGCTCCTACTCTCGCTGTCAAGACAACCATTGAGATATTGATCTTCACTGTAAAGGGATTTCCTTCTACCTCCTGACCAAACACCCAGAAAATACTCAGCCATCACAGTATGCATTTCATGAACATCTTCTTCATTGTGAAGATACATCTTTTGTGCAATGAGTTGCAGGTGCCTGTTTGCCCACACTAGTAGGGTAACATTTTTAACTTGCCTTTCTATTAGGTAGCCAGTTAGTCCTTCTTTCAGCCTTGCAATGTAGACATAAGGTATCCTCAGTGGGTTATGTTGCCTAACGCTCTCATTTAGTTCAAACATAACTGTGTTGTCAAGAGCTAAAATATCTTCCAATTCTATTTCACTCAGACCAGATTTGGACATGGTGATATAGCCAAGGGCTCGTGACAAAAGCCTTGGCCCACAGCTGTTTTCTAGAGACCAGAACATTTGCTCTATGCTATCATGAACAGTAACACAGAGAGAAGACTCATCAACATCTTTGTGAGATCTCCAGTTTTGGACCTCTCTGAAGGTTAAGTTTACAAACATAGGCAGTGTGCATTTGGAAAAAGCTTCATTGACATAGATTTGTTGGCCTGATGTTACTTTCCTCTTGATTTGGAGCAGCTGTTGCTTGAGAACTTGACTACACATCTTTCTGTCCCTAGAAGTCAACTCGATATAATTATTCTCATCATGTATAAGGCACCTCAATTTTTGCAGTATTCCATGTTTGTTCGGCAGTGTTGACAAGATAATTCGCACCGAACGGGGCAGATGAATAGGGAGCCACCATAACTTCCTAGCATCATCGTTGTCTGAAAGCTGCTCTAGGGCATCAAATATCATAACCAGAGGTCTATGAAATGAAGACTCATTCAAAAGGTTTATCAACAAGTCCCGGAGGTCGTGGATTTTTTTTGGGTAGCTCTGTACGAGGCATCGATAGTTAATTGCTAACTGTTCACAAATACTTTGAAGCAGATTCCTAAGGTCTGTACTCATCTCTGTGGATCCCAAAAACCTTATAACTACTACAGGGTCAGATTCAGATCCCATTTCTTCTTTCAGCCACGCATAAGCCTACAAATGTAGAAGTACAAATAGATTAATCTCTGAACTAGCAGAACCAATGCAAATCAAGCAAACAAGCACAGTAAAAATCAAACAAATGTTAAGTAGCTCTATCTTGGTTTTTACTTTATTTAAAAACATGTTTAAGTGGAAATTATATATACATATTAAATAATACAGGACTAAGTCTCTATCTTGGGATTTCCCACTTCATGGAAGATGATGCAACACAGCTGATGACCAAACTGGCTATGTCTGCTGCGTTCCTTCCCCAGTTCTTCACCCTTGTGTGCATGTTCCCTCTTTCCCTACCAGCAATTTTGGGAGCCACAAGCAGCTACTTGGCTGGCCCAGCAAACAGAACAAAATCAGCTGCTACACAACTGCAGACATGATTATTCTTCTGCCCATCCCAGCAAAATGGCCAGTGCCTAGGGCTATATGCTTTCTTAGTTATCCATATGATAGCCAAATGAAGTTTTGAGATCATTATTTTAATGCAAGGAATATTCTCTAAGGCTGTAGATTGCTATTTCTAATTAAACATGTCATGTGGAGTACCCTTTGATTCTTCTACTTCTCCGTGTTGATCTGTTTAATAAGTGGAAAGGCAGAGATGTACTAAATTATTCTTGGCATTCTGGATACAAGTATGAATCCTGACATAGTATGCTTTCTATAGAAGACACTGGTATAAATCCATGTTTGACCAATATAGTCAGGGCCAGAAATATTGGAACAAGGGTAACTGTTTTGGCAGTTGGCCTCCGTACACCGCCACATTGAAGTTGAAAGGAAACACACACAGATGGGAGCAAAGTCAGGACTTTCAGCTGTAGTTCAAGGGATTTGACAAAAGTGGGGCACTAACCATTCAGGAAGTACAGCCAGTGGCATACACACACACACACCCATCGTTGGTGGCTCATAAGTAATGGAACAAACCAACATCATTTCAAACTTAAGGATTGTCTTTAATACCTGGATGAAAATGCTTTGCAGTCAATGACTGCCTGAAGTCTGAAACCCATGGACATGACCAAATGCTGAGTTTCCTCCCTCGAGATGCTTTGCCAGGCCATTACTGCAGCTGCCTTCAGCTACTGCTTGTTTGTGGGTCTTTCTGCCTTCAGTCTTGTCTTCAGTAAGTGAAAAGCATGCTCTATTGGGTGGAGATCAGGTGACTGACTTGGCCATTGAAGAACATCCCACTTCTTTGCCTGGAGAAACTCTTGGGTAGCTTTTGCTGTATGTTTTGGGTCATTATACATCTGCAATATGAAGCGGCGTCCTATCAGTTTGGTAGCATTCGGCTGAATCTGAGCAGAAAGTATAGCCCTATACGCTTCAGAATTCATCCCGCTGCTTTTATCAGCAGTCAGGTCATCAATAAACACCAGTGACCCGGTTCCATTGGCAGCCAAACATGCCCATGCCATAACACTGCCTCCACCATGTTTGACAGATGATGCGGTATGTTTTGGATCATGAGCTGTTCCTTTCCTTCTCCATACTTTTCTCTTCCCATCATTCTGGTACAAGTTAATCTTGGTCTCATCAGTCCAAAGAATCTTATTCCAGAACTGGGCAGGCTTTTTTAGGTGTTTGCTGGCAAAGGCTAATCTGGCCTGTCTGTTCTTGAGCCTTACCAGTGGTTTGCACCTTGTTGTGAAGCCTCTGTATTTACATTCATAAAGCCGTCTCTTGACTGTAGATGTTGACAATAACATGCCTACCTCCACAAGAGCATTCTTGACCTGGCTAGATGTTGTGAAAGGGTTCCTCTTCACCATGAGCAGAATTCTGCGGTCATCCACTTTACTTGTCTTCCATGGTCTTCCAGGCCTGTTGCTGAGCTTGCTAGTTAATTCCAAACTGTTGTGTTGGCCACTCCCACTGTTTTTGCTATCTCTCTGATGAGTTTATTTTGTTTCCTCAGCCTCCTTCACTCGCATGGACACCTCTTTGGACCTCATGTTGGGAGTTCCAGTGAACAGCTACCAAATGCAAATGTAACACTCAAAACCATCTCCAGGCCTTTTATCTGCTTGATTGGTCATGGGGTAAAACAGGTCACACCTGGCCACGCAGCTGCTTGTCAGCCATTTGCTCCATTACTTATGAGCCCCCAACGATGGGTGTGTGTGTATGCCACTGGCTGTACTTCCTGAATGGTTAGTGCCCCACTTTTGTCAAACCCCTTGAATTACAGCTGAAAGTCCTGACTTTGCTCCCATCTGGGTGTGTTTCCTTTCAATTTCAATGTGGTGGTGTACAGAGGCCAACTGCCAAAACAGTTATCCTTGTTCCAATATTTCTGGCCCTGACTGTAAATAGCGGATGGTCCAAGCAAGATCTTAGGGCAGTCTTCCCCAATATGGTATCCTCCAGATCTGTTGGACTGCAACTCCCATCATTCCCAGCCAAGATCGCACCAGGTTGGGGAAGGCAGCCTTAAGGGCTCATTGGATGACATGCTTTTCCATGAATCCCAATGAAATACGCTTATGTTGCAGCGGTTCACCCATGCTGATTTTTTTCAGGAAAGATTCATAAATGAGTGGTGGAGGAAATAGGGTTAAGACACATGACCATTTCAGAGATGAAAGCCTTACCATAAGATGACCCTGCCCCCATCGAATTTCACATTATCATGTCACTTTGTAAAAGCATTCCGATGTGGATTCTGTTAAATCGGAAGGCACCACACCTTGAAAACGCACCAGACTCAAATGATTTCCATGATTTGGTGATGTAGCATTACTATGTAGAAGCAATTTTTCAAGACTGTTTTATATCAGGAAAACTGAAGAGGAAAATCACTTTGTGGCAATACTTCCACCTCACAATCAATCATGAGAATGGTATTTATTTATTAACAGTATTTATAGATTGCCTTGTTCCAAAATTCTTATGGTGTCTGACACAAAGAAATCAAACAATATTTAGTAATAAAATCAGCACTAAATACTGATATTAATAGTATCACTATTAAAACAACAACAATTCCATCACATGTTCAATTGTATATTTTCCCTGAAAATAATCCACGTGGATAATGATTCCCATTGATAACTGGGTATTTGTAGGCAACATGAATTTCCAAAGCATGCCGACAAAGGCAAATGTTGCAGGGGAACAAGCCCTCTACCTTTACTAATTATGGCAAAACACTGTTGCAGCAATTCAGAGCCCCACTCTTTCCTTTGAAGGCAGAGTTCTTGCAAGAAGATAGGGCTAATTTTTCTTCATGTTTCATAAAAATGCCCCCTTTCTAAGTGTATACCTGCCTAGCTAGACTTGTAGCTTTTGTCCTGATCTGGAGTCTCTTTTGGGATTTTATACATACAAAGAGTTCCTGCTTGAGCAGGTACTCACTTCAACAGAGGGGGAACTATATACATGCATCTTACTCCAAGGAACTGATGGATCACAGCATGGATTGGATAAGGCACAAATCCAAAGTGAATATCCCCACTCCAGAGATATTTGGACTGTCCTTGAATATGAGGCGACTCGGGTCCAAAGCAGTCCGAGGCAAAGAGAGCCAGTCCCAAGGCTTCAGACCTGCCTCGCAAGATGTTTCTTTGTCCAAATTTTATAAATTTTGAACCTCCCCAAGTTCTACAACTTCATAAATGGAAAATAGCAGGCAGCGGGACAAAGGGGAAGGAGGGTATAGTTTTGTAATGGACAGCTCCAATCAGAGAATGACTTTACCAGGGCTCTCAAATCATAGTCTTTTTGGGAGGGACATTGAAGGAACATATCAGAAGCTGGTTCACAGTGAATTCTCTCCTCTTTGCAAATTGTAGTTGACAACCATGATTTAACTGGGAGATGCTGTCCCACTGCTGTCTGTTCAGCAGCTGTCTGACACCAAACTCCCTGTGGCTGGCCTTGTTGTGAGCCTCCTGAGCATCAGATATGTGGAATTCCACCAAGACGCTCTCCCTGAATCAAGCTTTGCCCTCCACAGCTCCTCTAGCACTTTCTCCCTGGCTTCCCTGTACAGGGAGGGCACCACAGGAGCAGAAGAGGCATCTGGGTGTGCCTGCTTCTCCCCAGCTCTCTCAACAAGTTGGGCTTCTCGGTTCTGAAATGAACCTGAAAGAGTAGGGGGAACGAATCTGAAGACTGCAGAGAAGGTTGTACAGTAGTGCTTGGTAACACTTGTGTAATCAGGGATGCTTCAATGAAAAAAAAAAAAAAAGACTGACAAGCTTGCCTGAAAGACAGCCACGGGGGGCTACTGGTTGTGTTCCAGGATGCACTTTCAGTTCAGAAATGGCTATGATAGGGCCAAAGAAGCCAGGACACTCCTCTGTGTGAACTGTGTATGCTAGAAAATGCCCCAGATTCTTCTGTAACACATGAGCTCCACAGCATATATTGTTGTGGAAAGGGTTACTTTACATGTGCAACGTTTGAAAATCACTGGTGGGTGGTATAAGTGGGATGAACTGTACCCATTTTCCAAGAAAATGTAAAGCAAGCAAAGATGTCCTTGCAAAATATACTTTTATTTTCAACAAAATATAGATGTGATCATTGAAATAATCAGCACACCCTTAGAGCTATAGGACACGGAGAAATAAGGAAAGAGGGTGTGCTGATGTATTTATAAAGTCACAATATTTGTACCAATCTGTTCTAAGAATAGGGCAAAATAGCGGGAAGTCTCTAGGAAGATCTATAATTACAGGTTGACATAAAATACGGTTTGCATTATGTGCTTAAAATAAAATAGAAAACTGGTTCATGTTTTTGCAGTTAAGTTTACAATAGAATAACAAATACATATAGGTAGGTGTGTGTGTGTGTGTGAGAGAGAGAGAGAGAGTGAGTTTTACCTTCTTTGCCACTTCTGCTAATAAAAATGTTTTTCCAGTGCATGGTCCTCCATATACGATCAGAGGGTTAATGTGGCCCATTTTCCTAGGTAGAATGTATTTGTGCATAATATTCCTAGCATCACATCTGTACTCATAGAATGAAGAGTAGGTTCTACATAGTGAGGAATGTTGAAGGACCTCATCATAGAGCCAGTCTGTCTCTATTTCAAAATTCTGTTGCACAGTTGCTTGGATTATATCAACCATGTCTTCATAGAGCTGTTTGCCAAGCCCTTCAATGTAGTGGTTTTCCACTTCTTGGGTATAACCATATTTGATGTCACAATGGGTAACAGAAGTGTAGACTCTCAGATTAGATGAAGCAACAATGGTAGGAACAAATTCATCCCTGAGTTTGATGAGTTTCTCAAGTGCTTCTGGATCCCGCAGAAACTTTCCACCAGCATGAAGTACATCCATGTATTTTTCCATCTCTGGAACTTTAACAAAACGTTCTATGTTTGCAATCTTCCGAATGTAGCAAACACATTTCTTTAGGAAAGCTGGAGTTTGTTTTCCTAAGGCAAAATCAAATTCATCTTCGATAGCTGGGAGGGAAATAAAAGAGGAAGAGGAAATCTAAAGCTCCCACAAGAAGTGCTCTGTTGAATCTAAATCCGCAATAGGCCACATGAATCTCTTCCAACCCTTTCCCAATATCCTATTGCTGGTGTCAGGGCTCCCAACGGGAGAAGTCAATGCATTTTGTACTCTCTGCATTGCCTTCCCTATCTCCTAGTCACACAGGAGCATGACCGAGATAAAGAAGCTAGGAACTGTTATATGTTAATACTTCTATATTATAACAAAATATAGCAAAATGCTCCCCTTTTTTGCACACACTTCAGTGATCATGTAAATAGGCTAAGGTTGATTATAAATATGCATCTGTCTGTACGTTGTGTGCCTGCACTTAATGTTTACCAGAGGAAAGATATCTCTTTGCTTGACTGTGTTTCATTTTTCCCTTTTCATACAGCATCTTCACAGCTGTCTTAAACATCATCTTAATTTCTTCTGCTATCTCCTGCCATTTGCTCTCGCTGACAGGGTTTGAAGAAGCCTCCATCTTTAAAACAAGATAAATAAAACAAAAATAATTTGTTAATTAGTGCTGTTAATGCCAGCATTTACACCTTTCCAAATAGTCAGGGTCATATTTAAGCTAACAACCAGCAATGTATTAAGATAACAGCTAAAATAATACAGCAAAGATGAATGCCCCAGCCATCACCCATATCCATACAGTACATTTCTCCTTATTTCAGGGATTGTCTGGAATAGATGGGGGCATCGATCATGAAGATTAAGTAATAGGGAATATAATTCATGTTCAGAATAAGTGAAACCTGTTTGTTTACACATGCATGTCCCTAACATGATGACTGCAACATTATGTTACAACTTGCATGTTGAAATGCGCCATCGCATATAACACCACTTTCATCTTGCGCCGCATCACCTGAAATGCAGTGCTCTTCAACTGAGTCAGTTCACGTGTTCAGCTGTTAGTCTTCAGGGCTGAGGGTATGCCTGCTACTACTTCATCATTCTACTAAGCATTCCACTTCAGAAGAGAACAGGCCTGACTTCCCCAACCTGGTGCCCTCCAGGTGTTTTGAACTTCAATCCCATCAGCCCTATCCAGCATGGCCAATAGTCAGGAATCCTGGGAGTCGTAGTCCAAAACATCTGGAGAGCACCAGGTTGGGGAAGGCTGGAACAGACTGTACCACTTTGGACTATATACCTTGAACATTTCCCCACACTGAAAAGTGCCTGAAAATAAAACCACGGCACAGCAGGGAGAAAGGCTCTAGCCCAGGCCTTTGCTTGGTGTTGGGTTGTTCTATCTGAAGAGACTTTTAACACATGGAAGCAATAAAAATGTAACTCCCACATTTAGTCTGAGTTGGTACCATGTATTCTATACCACCTTATTCTGCTTCATGTGCAGACCGACCTCAAGTGTAGAGAAATCAAATGCTGTCCATGCATGTGTGAACCAGTCCTATGATTAGGGAGAGTAGGTGTGCCAGGCCTAATTACATACATACTTCATATAGAAAATACTACCATATACTGTCATAACATTATAAGAATAACATGATTTCAACGGAAGAAATGTAAGTTTGTACTTAAATCTCTCCCACTGAAATCAATGACACTTACAAATGTTTGCATTTGGCAGGATTGTGCCTCTAATGCTATTTATTCAAAATTTTTAGCCCACCTTTCAGCAGTTTCAAGGGGGTTACAAAATAAAATACAATTTTGTATTCTAATTTTAATTGTATTTGAATTTGCAATTTCTGTAAAATTAGTAAACACAAATGAAAACAATAACATGTCCAAATAAAGGATGGGATCCAATACCAACACAACATTCCTTCCCTTTCTTTCCCTGCCCTGCCTCCTCTGGAGAAATCCTCTTCGGAGGATGACCTAGAGCTCTCTGAGCCGCACATCTGAGAAGCAGCGTGCTTTCAGGGGCTGTGAGGCAGAACAGGGGAATTCATGGACCCTCAGGTAAGACAGTATCTGAACTGCCCCTTTGAGACGCAGATCAGAGGCAGAAGCCAAGCTACCGCCTAGTCTGAGGGAGTGCAGGCACCTAAGGTGCAGGCTGGTTTGGCCGCCAGGTGAAGAAGTGCCCACCTCAGGAGTAAGACCTCTCACGAGTACAGGGCTACTCATCAATCTCATGAGTAAGACCTGATCTCAGGTGATTTTGATGGCCAGAATTTGTGCCTGGGCAGGGCTCTGACTGCTTAGGCTTAAAAGCCTTTAGTTCCAAGGCAGAGAATTGTTGGAACAAAGTCTGTACTCCAGCTTTCAGACTTACCTCGCTCTCTGTCGGATTCTGTGTGTTTGGATCTTTAGACTGTTTTTGGACCTTAGTACTGACCTTTGCTGTTTTCTAGCCTCTCTGTCTTGACACCGCCTGAAGCAGATCATCACCCTGCATTCCCCCCACCCCCACCATCTGCTCTGGAGAGCCCCCCCACCCCCCTGGAGCAGATATTTGGGGGCGTGGGGACAGCAGGGAGAGTCACCTCCCTCCCTGTTTTGCTGACAGAAACCATTCTGTCAGCAGGAGATGGAAACTGGCTCCAATCCAGTACCAATCCTAACATGCAATTTTAAAAACAGCAGCAAAATGCCTAATATAAGAATGAAAAGTAAGCCTGGCATTCCCAAAACCATTCTGACAATTATGAAGTAATAAATACCAAAAGGCCCAAAGTGTGATTTGAATAAGGTGTGCCAAGCAAATATGTTGGCAGGGCCTGTGAGCAGCTGTATCCAAATCCAGACATGGAGTATGTGTTCTCCAGACCAGGGTCTCTGAGGTTAGTTGCTGGAGCCAGAAGTTATTGCTCTGTTTATCGAGTAAAGATATAAGACCATAATCCTAGTTTTTATATGAAACCTGGCCAATCCAGGGGCTTCATGGTAACTACAGAGCTGACTCTACTCATCCCTATTACCCTTGTGCCTGATGAAGGCTCTGACGCCTGGATGCACTAGGCTAGGTCCATCTTCAGCCCTTGAACTTTCTGGATGAACGCCAATCCCTGGCACTTCTTATGCACATCAAACTGACCTAAGTAAGCCTGGTTTCAGGACAGTTACTCTTGCATGAATATTAGACTATTGTAGAAAGCTACTATTGGGTAGTTTCCAATGTTAGTCCTACTTAGAGTAGCCCCATTGAAATAAATAGATCTTAAGTGAGCCATGACTAACGACTGTCATTCATTTCAAAATCCTCTAAGTAGGATTAACATTGGATACTACCCTTTGTGTTTATCTAACTGCTCAGCAATTTCACTAGAAGAAGTGTTTGGTTTGAAATCCAAAGGGATTTAGTTTGGCACAGTGTATAAAGATAACCTTTTGCATCTCCTGGTTTGCAGATCGCAACCTTGCTAAGCAGTCTGAATAGCTTTGGGTTGAGATCCCATTCTCCTTTACAAATGTACCCTGACTCTGAAACACAGGATAATTAATTCTCATAAATTATTGGCTGTTCTGCTGAGTGCCAGGAAGGATGCCAACTGGAATGGCATGTAGGTTTCTGTGTGTGCTGTGGACTCTTGCCAGCTTAGAAATGGATTGCAATCAACCATTTATTTTGCTCAACAGCCACTAGATATGAATGTCTCCCTATCTCTACAAATCAGTGCAGCATTTTAACTTCTTATTCAGCGGTGGCCAAACTGGGGATCTTGAACTACACACAGCTCCTGGCCAGTTAATAGAAGAAGAAACAGAGGGAGAAATAAGAAGAGGGAGATGCATCAGTATGGGAAGAAGTGGTGGAGGTTAGAGTAGCACAGCAGCAGGGGCTATGAGATGTACGTCTAGAGGTATATATCTACACTATAAACATATACCAATTTAACTTCCTTGGCTTTCTCCCAAATAAATCCTAGGAATTGCAGTTTGGTGTGGCTGCTGGGATTTCTCTGTTAGAGATCCCTAGCCTCCTCACAGAACTATAGCTCCCAGGGGAGGATGACTATGTGTGAAGGTTTGAGGCCTAGAGAGGCACGGTACAAAGGTCAGGCCAAGAGGCCTGGGATTTTTTGTTGGGAGGTAACCCTGAGAAGAGTAGTTTCATTTCCCCAGTTCAGCTTCATTTTCCCGAGTTAAGTTTCATTTCTTCAGGTTTGAAATAGTACTTTCGGTTTGGGGGAAGGAGAGGATTAAAAAGGGACAGAGAGCCAGTGAGAGGGAGGGAGACCAGAGCAGGAAGAAGCAGCCTGGAGAAGTCTAAGTGCAACTAGGGTAGAGGGACTTGCATTTTTGCAACTTAATTTTCCCTTAATGCCTTTTGTATCACTAAGCTCTATTCTGTAAATACCTTTAGTTGTAATTTTCTGGCTTTAATTTACCAGTAAACTGTTGTGATTAAAACCCAGGTGTCTGCAGTGTACATCACCCCATGTCTACAGCCTAAACCTCAAGTTACTGGGAAGGGGAAGTTTAAAAGAAGGAAGGTGGGACTGTTAAGGAGGCAAGAGATCCTTAAGGAGTTGCTCAGGGGGTCCAGGTCATAAGGGGAACCCTGACACTATGAAACAAATGTAAGCCTATAGTGTGTATATATGTCCTAAACCTACATCAAATGAAGACGATTTACCATATTAGGATTGCTCTTCAGCACATCAGATTTTGGCCTGAGGTAATACGTCGGTGGCACTGCATTCTCATCTCTGCAATACCACTCTTCTAAAACCCTTGTTTCCAGCTTCGCCTCAATAGCAGCATCCAGAATCATTTCGAATTCTGATGATTCCACTTCTCCTGGTATTCGGATACTTCCGTATTTTTCTCCCAAAAGGCCCTGTGTATGTACAACAGAGAGTAAAGTTTAGTAACAATGCTGAATACATGCTCAGTGGTGCTTGGTTCCTAGTTTGGGCATGTCCTGTTTGGTATGAAAGCATATAGTACCTATTAACATTCTAATTCTGTTAAATACTTGTATTCTCAATTATTTAAGAATTAGTGAAAGTGATACTGAAAGCAGCTGCAATCCTATGCACTCTTACATGAAAGTTAAGCCATACTAATCCCAGGGCAACTAACTGCTGAGTAAACTTGCATAGGATCAGGAGGCTTGGCTACAATCCTATGCCCACATACTTGGGAGTACGCACCACAGAATGAAGCAGAACGTAATTCTAGATAAATACATATACTACTAGATTGCATATCCAAAGCTTATGCATTTTTTAAAAAATGCGGAATGCAGCTAAAAATCCTGGTTTTCAGTGTCAAGGAATGTCATTTTTGTCTGCTGTGGACTCTTGTTAGCTTAGAACCAGACCGTAGTCAACAATGCATTTTGCTCATTAGCCACAAGCTATGAATGTCTCAAAGCTATGAATGTCTTTGAATGTGCTGTTCAGGGATGGCCAAACTGAGGCTCTTGAACTTGCAGCTTGTGGCCAATTAGAACAAAGGAAGGAAATAAGAGGAAGGAAGGAGACATAGCAGCGTGGAAGGCAGTTGTGGAAGTTAGAGGTAAAGCAGAACTGTGCAGGGGCATATACATACTACAAATGTATGTTACTTTTATAGCAGTTTAACTGTCATGGCTTCCTCCAAGGAATCCTGGGAATTGTAGTTTGCCAAGGGAACTGAAAATTCTCTTATTTAAGAACCCTAGCCCCACTCACAGAGCTATGGTTTCTTGGGTTCCCAAGAGAGCAAGGAAGTGAGACAGACAGAGAAAGAAAGATTGTTAAACAAATGTAAGCCTCTAATGTGTAGATACGTCTTAAATATGGGAATTGTAGAAAGGCCCCTGGGTGGTAATGTCCTGGTTTAGCACACCTTCTAGCTTTTTGCAGAAGCCTGGAGGGTTAAAAGATGTAATCTTCCCTATGGGAAGATTTTTATTTATGTATTGATTTAGAGTATTTTTTATCCCACTCCTCAGCCAAAAAGGCTCCCAGAGCAGCTTACAAATAATCAGTAAAATAAGACCCACAGGCTTACATTTTAAAAAGACACGACACAGAAGGAAACTGCAGAAGCTGCAAACCACAAAGAAGTAACTGGTACCAAAAATGTTGCAAGATCTGATGCTTCCATCCAGAGGTACCAAGAGGCAAGCTGAAGCAGCTGCCTCAAGTGGTGGCTTTTTCGATGCCACTTAGGACAGCAGAGTGTCTTGTTAGGTCAGACACAGTATGTCTAATCCAACATTGTGTTTGACAGTTGTCAGCCACATACTTCTGGAAGCTCACAAGAAAGACATGAAGGTCATGACCATCTATTGTTTGCCCACAGCATCTGAAGTAGACTGCTTCTGTACATGGGAGGTTTCATTTGCTTCTCATTTATTCCCCACCCCGCAACCTTCTTTTAAAACCAATTAAGTCAGTGACCATCAGCAAGTCCTGTATTAGAATGCATTGTGGCAAGCGTGTCAGATCCATGGGGACAAATCTACTGTGAAGCTCCACTTCTCCTAAGCATAAATGAATATTCAATATCAATTATTTTGTATTTTAATTGTTATTTTTATTTCTTGTAAACCATCCTGGGAACTTAAGGGGCAATATCCAATGGTGACATTCTGCAAATTCAAATAGCGTTAGTGGAGCTCCACTGAATCTTTCCACTGCACAAGCGGTTTCCCATTATGCCTGTGCAACTGGTTTCACAATGTGTTTCACAATGTGTTGCACAATGGATGCAAGCAGTTGCGTAAACAGTTACACAAGCAGAATGTGCAACCGGTTGTACAACGGGTTGCACAAGAATTACGCAAAACCGCTTGTACAACCACACTTGTGCAAACCCAACTTGAGTTGCATTCTTCTCTTGTGCATAGTTCAGAATCTAGTTTCCGCTACTACAACATCATTTGTGCTAACAGAATGACTCAGTTGGATACTGCCTAAGGTGTGGTATAGTAAGGTGTGATAGAAATCCTTGAAATAAATAAAATAAATGAAAGGAGTAGGCACACAACTGTGAGACCTGTATGGAAATTTTTTGGAAGTGGATTGGGTCCCATGTTAATTAGTTTCATTACTATGTGTGTTAATGGGGTGGTTTCTGGGATGCCATTTGGAGCAATCCAACCTGTTCTTTTATGGACTGTATGATAACAGATCAGCATCTATAGTAAAGTTGGCATTACCTAACAATAAAGGTTTCAGAAAGCATATACTTGGAAGGTATTACGTCGTGGGGGTGGGGTCTAATGAATGAATGTGGTTCCAAAAGATCCACTCAAGAGGTGAAAGACTGACCAATGGCCAGGAACAAAAGTGCCACGTGTGTGTGCATGCACAGGGGCTTTTATTTATGTATTGATTTAGAGTATTTTTTATCCCACTCCTCAGCCAAAAAGGCTCCCAGAGCAGCTTACAAATAATCAGTAAAATAAGACCCACAGGCTTACATTTTAAAAAGACACGACACAGAAGGAAAAAGAAATAGGGAGGGAAGAGGAAGAAAATATAAGTCTTTCAGCAGGGTGCTTCCCCTCTCATCTCTCTCAGCAGTCTGCTGGACAGTTGAGGGAGGAGGACCCTTCATGAGGGAGGTCCTCGGCTGGGCTGGCGGAATGGCCCTTTTCAGCTCCCGCTTCAAGCAGTGGCATTCTGCACCCACTAAAATGATCTCTGAGGTTGGAGGAGCTTCCTATGAGGCATGAGGGGCTCTGCTGGAAGGCAAAATGCGACACACATACCACACACATGTAAAACCACTTCATCAAGGGCCAGTTCATCAGGAGTTCATTGGCTACCCCTAATTTATGTAATGTTTGCAAGTGTAAACAACACTTTTGAAACTAAAATATGCAGCATAATATTTTTACTTGGAAATAACTGTGTTCAATGAGGCTTACGGCCTCATAAGCATGTTTAGGACTGCAGGCATCTATAACACTATTTCATTACTAAGTTTAGTGACTTTTAAGTACTCCTGACTCCCGAGGACAGAAAATTGTTAGAACAGAAAATATAACATCTTGAAAAAGATAGCATCGGGTGTGATGGAGAATTCATAAAACAACCTTCCTAAATGTCCAATGTCAATGACTCCTCAATCTAATAAAGTCTTTATGTTCTTTTGAAGCACGAAGCGCATTTAAGTGATAAGAAAGGTTGAAGCTTCTTTACATAAATGTGTTCAATAAGAATAGGTTATGATCCATAGTATTAAGGAGTCTGAAGCTGGCCAGCAATAATGAAATAGCTTTTACTTTGGAAGGGAAAAAATCCATTTATTTCTGAGCAAATCTACACATACAGCAGAACAACATTATATAGCTTCCACCGTTAGATTACACGTGTGGGGATCACATACTTGAATGTCTCCTATGAGAACAACTGCCAAAATATAGAAAACTAGCACATCAGGGAAAAGGACAGAATCCTTCTGCACAGCTTACTAGCTATTGATTAGAGGTGTACATCTGCTTTGGATAAAGACGAAATGCCAAACCAAAGTGGCCTGTTTTGGCTCTTGTCTGAAGCAGTCCAAAGTGAGGCTATTCCTGTGGCTTTGGACCGGCTTCTGAGGGTGGTTAAAGTTTGTTTTGTGTAAACCCAAAACGCATATGATTCTGAACCTCCCAGAGGCAAGTTCCCCATAAAAGAAAATGCTAGGCTGAGGGGGAGGGTGGTGTAATTTTAGGACTAACAGCCCTAGCTTCCTGTCAGGGAATGACTTTACCAGGGCTCTCCTTTTTACTACCAAATGCAGTGCTTTTGAGAGGGACACAAAAAGAATTCATCAGAAGCTGTTCCAGTGCTTCCACTCGTTTTTTTATGATTGGCAGGATAGGCAGTAGCAAAGCTCAGAGGTGAAACTACCGCTATTTTGGTGTCCCACTGCTGCCTCTTCAGTTGACACCAACAACCCAATTACTGAGTCCCTCACAATGTGATCAAGCTCCCCTAGCATTTTCTCTTTGGCTGGTAGTACATGGAGGACACAGGACACCACCTTCCTGCTAAATGTGCTGCCTGGCGTGCCAGCAACTTATAATAGGGGGCCACCAGCTCCAGGCAGCATAACTTGGGAGGTGGTGGTGGTGGGGAGAACAGGTCTTCCCAATCCTGCTGCCTCCTCTCCCGCTGTTTTAATGTAAAGCCACAGCAGTGAGCTGGACTTCTCAGCTCTGAAAAAAAAAAGCAAGGAGGATGCCCCTCTCCGCCTGAAATAACAGGGGGTGGTCTGAGGGCTTTACAAGCAGGGAAGGTTTTAGATGCACAACTGCACACTGGCTCTTATACTGCACCATTGCCCTGCCTCATTCACGAAATTTTATGGGGGTCCAGACATCACTGTCTTCCGCTTGTAGCCCTCCTATGTTTTCTCACTGCTTTGTCCATCTTTTTTCTTAACACAAAAGACATGTTAAGGAGAAAAAGATGGAACTGCTGTGCAATGCTTTCTAATTCATAGCACTAGGAGCCCTCCATCTGGAAGCCCCCCCCCCATTTAAAGTGACAGTGATAAGCTGGTCTCTTCCACGCTGAAAGAAATAGCAAGAAGGACCCCCCCCCAATTCTTCCTGAAAGGGTGGGGTGTTGGTGCTCTGAGGACTTTACAAACCGGTAAGATTTTATAGTGTGCATGTCTGTGTGTAAATCTCAAGACAGAGAACAAAGAACTCAGCAATTTGTCTACAAAACCACAGGAGGGTAGGTGGGTATGGGTAGGGAATCCCTTAAAAAAAACAACCCAAACTTTAAAAGCTCTCCTTGAACGAAGTCCCCTGAACCTATTTCTATGAAACTTTCACCCCCTAATAAGGGGCTTCTGTGTCTGCAAATATAATCCAATTCTGCCCCCCATCCGAAAATTTATTGGTGCTTGGTTCTGGCTTAAAACACACACAACAGCCCTCAAACTTGTGCCCCCAGCCCCTGCTGCACTTATTCATCTGAAATTTGCCAAGCTTCATCCTCTCAAAAGGGGCTACAATGCTGGCAAATTTCATCCAGTTCTGATGACATAAAAAGTTATAGACATTTGTTGATTTTCAGTTATAGACATTTGTTGATTTTTTGTTGATTTTCCCACTATTGTCAACAGGGAGACATCTGAAACTTCAGAAAACGAACCAAAACACTGCTCCAACTTTGGATCCAAACCAAAGTGAGATGTCTATCTGAAGCTCTGAGCCAAAGAGACCCCCTATTCAAAGCAATTTCCAACAAAATCTTTTTTTCTGTGCACATCTCTATGCCTTGTACTGACAATTCCACTATAAAATGTTGTAATTAAGGTTATTCTGCAAGGCTTCCATAAGAGAATTCATACACTTTTCTTCTTTGTCGATACAACTTACACAGTTATCTCTATTGTACTGGGATACTGAAAGCAACTATAATAAAATTAAGCTAAAAAGAGTAGTCACAAAGCCTTAGTCTATATTCATCTTAAAATGAAAAAATACCATTGCAACAGATGTTACCTGGAAAATCATTCCCCCATACATCAACATCTTGACTAGCGGGGCAAAGCATAATAAGAAGAAATGTTGACAGAAAGGTTACACAATCCTGCATTGGTTAGAAATTGCATATGTCAAAAGATGTGAAAACAAAGTTGAAGAAAGCATGAATAACTAGTGATATGCTAAGAATGACTATATAGGAACTGCACAGCAGTAAACCTAGCCAGTACTGGCCCAAAATACTGCAGTGCCTGCAGCAGAAAATCCAGATGTTGCCCCTGCAATAAAAATATAACAATACCATTTAATAACAATTTGTTGCCCTTCAATTTCCTCCAGGAGACCAGGATGGGAAGCTTTACAAAAGTTTCCCCCACTTTTAGGCTACAATAATTAAGGTAGGTCTGCTGCTCCATGTCTCAGCCAGCACTGTACAATTCTGTTCCCTTGGCTACCACTCAGCAGCAGAGGGAGGGTATTGCTTCCCCATGTTTTGCAGCTTCAAAGAGAATCTATACCTGCCTATACTTTGGTCTAACTAATTTGAATTAACAGTATGTGTTAAAAGTATTTTGGACTATAGCTGGAGAATGCAAAAAATGCCGCAAGGCAGAAATTATTTAAGATGGGATAAGTCAATAATGTCTTAGCCGAGGACAGGAAGGCCTGGCGTGCTATGGTCCATGGGGTCACGAAGAGTCGGACACGACTTAACGACTGAACAACAACATATGCTTAAAATCATAAATATCACACAACACAATCCAATACATGTTTACTAGGAAATAAGTATCACTGTGTTCAATGGGTCTTACTCCCTAGTAAGTGTGTTTAGGACTGCAGCCAAAATGATGTAATCAAAATGATGGAAACCAAACAACACTATGAGAAACAAATAAACCTTCCTTTCTTTGGGGGGAGAAAAATCTTCAGGGAACAACTTAACTGGTGATTCTCTCTGACACCACCACTATAACTGTATCAGGAAAATCTGTGCCTGTTGAATTTCTGTCTACTACACAGCTGCTTAAAGCTACAGGGCCTGGGTTAATAAAAGAAATAGCAAGCAGCAGGATGTGGGTCCCACTGACTTCAGTGGCCAAAGGCAATAATGACTAATCAAACCTATAAGCACTTACATTTTAAAATGCACCACTTATCATCACAGTTAATCTGTAAAAGTTGAATTCCTGAGGCTTTTTGTACACTACCTCTTTGTCCTCTGTAAAAGTCAAATTACTGAGCTGAAATTATTTAAAATGCTTAGAAATTATGCTGAAGACAATTGTTCTAAGTAATTAAAAACCTGAACTACTGGGGGGCTTGGAATGACAATACAACTGGAATCTAAGAAGGCTTTTCATTATGGTGTGCTTTACTCTCCTGGGTGGGCCACAGTGCTGATGAAAAACACAACATACACTACAAGCTTTGAGGCAGCAGATTAGCCTCCTGATTTATGAAGAAGATAATAGTAGCTGCTCTTGACTGGATTCCTGTAGCTGATTATTAATGACAGTAATCAAGGGTAAAGGGAGGAATACAAAACAACTTAGTTCCCAAAATAAAACACGCTATAAATGTTTCTGTCAGTAGAGCAAGATCAAAACCGAATAAGGTTCAAATCTTCCAACCACTGAGGAGTAACCCATACGAATAAAGGAAGCAAGGGCATTTATAAATACTTGGAAATTAACTGCCACTAAACTCAGTGGGGCTTACTTTGGAGGAAGCATGCACAGGACGGAGCTGGAAGTGGTTTAAGGCTTAGGGATTAACATTTCTGCAAAGTTTATCTTCCTGTACTCATGCATAATTCATTGCTATTTGTTACTTTTATATTCCACTTTTCCTTCAGGAAGTTAACTCTGTTAAGTTGGCATGCAGTCCAATCCTAAGCATGTTTACTCTGAATTAAATCCTAGTGAGTTCAATGGGGCTTTCTGGCTACTTAGAGTGTGTAGGATTGCAATCTTAGTGGCTCATGGGCAGGGGGTACACACAAATTTTGACTGGCGTTAGCAGCTAGTCAAGATTTGTGCTTCCCACTGATGCTGACTGGGACAGCACACTGAGTTCAGTGATGCTCCAAGCACCCACAAGGCCCAGCATGACTGTAGGATAAAGCCCCCCCCCCCCCCGATGCATCTTGCCAGCCAAGAAAAGCATTGTATCCCATATCTCAGGACAGAAGATCTGCGACACAGGGAGGCTGGTGTCAGACTGTAGTGGGCTCTCAGCATGGTGCTGCTGAGGAGGAAACTCCAGAAGATGAGGAATATCTATCTATCTATCTATCTATCTACCTACCTACCTACCTACCTACCTACCTATCTGATCAACACATTCGGAACATCCTTCCTCAGGGGCACGATTTCTGCAATGATTCACCAATACGAGGGACACTCAGTGGCTTCAGAGTGTCACTTGTATTGATGAATCATTGTAGAAAATGTGCCCTGGAGGAAAGATCTAATGAAATGTGTTGGGCCTACATATTTTTAAAAATCCTGAATAGTTTCCTCCCATCTTTCGGAGGTGCCATCCCAGTTTTGTTGTTGGGGGGGGGTTGCTTTTGGGCCCTCCCTTCAACCGGGCTCCCTGCCAGCACTGCTGCTGCCCTCACCACCACTGGGGGCTCTGAAGGGCCCCACTGCCAACCCTGCTCACCCCACCATCACTGTCACCCCCACCACTGTCAATACTGTAGGAGGTCCTGACCAGCATGCCACTGGTAGCTGCTGCTAGTTGTTGCCTCCAATTACTCACCCACTTCCCTTGGATGTGTTTACCTGGTGGGTGGTGGCACTTCTGAATGGGAGGAAAGTGACCTGCAAGTTGGCTCTGATCTGTGTGGCACTGCATTTTGGGGAATCTAAGATGGCCCCCACCCACCATGGATCAGAGCTGCGCAGCAGCTCGGCTTCCTCCAAAAGCATTGCCAACAGGCTAAACACACCTGTGTGTGTGTGGCTACTGTCAACATCAAGTGGCAGCAGTGTAGAGCTGGACTCTTGATGGCACTGATAATGTTGAGTAGGGCCCCCAATGGTGGGGAGAGCAGAGTTGGTGGGTGATGTCCCTTCTGTCCACCTAAGGACAGGGGCCATTGGCAGATGCCCAATCATGCTGACCTCTGATGCCAGCCTTGCATCAGGGAGGTATTGGTAAAAATATAATCCCCTTGCTGTTCATAAAGTTGTTGTCCTGGGATATGTGTGTGTGTGGGGGGGAGGCATTCTACCTCTCAGGGCAGAAAGTCCTGCATTGCAGAAACGTAATTCCTCCTCTTCTCAAGACAGAAGGTCTGCAGTATAACAAGAGGGTGCTGTTTATAGTGGTAAATTGTTGCATCACAGACTTTCCATCCTGGGATGGACAGGATGCCCTCCACGTACAGGAATTGAAAGTTTATGATGCTGTGATAGGTGGGTAAAAACACTACCTCTCACTGGATCACAGGGCCATTCACATGTGATGTGGGAATTGAGTGAGATCTCTGGGTTGCAGTAAACCAGGGATGTCAAACCTTAGGCCTGCAGGCCAAATCCAGCTTGCCTGGGGTCCCACTCTGGCCCTCCAGGGTTCCACAGATAGCCACACACCTTCCCCTGGCCTTAGCCTCTGACCACCAGTAGTTTGATGGATACTCAGCTTTTGCAAATTTTCCCCATTTTAAAAGGTTGAAATGTGTCTCCTAAGGTTTATTTACTGGCAGTAAGAGCTTTAAGTTAAAATATGTTGGTATTGTTGGTAATTTTGGTCTGTCCCCTTTTAACTGTGAATATATGCAATTAGAGTTTGGCAGCTGAATCAAAGAAGAATGAAAGTTTTCCTTGAAATCATAAACACAAGCAACACAGAACTTGTGGCATGGCTGGAAGAGATAAATACGATGGCATTCAAGGGAGAGGTCTGAAATACAAAGAAAAGGGCTGATGAATATCACACAGTCTTTCAAGAGTCACAAGCTAACTGCAGAGGCAAGAATATTTAGGCCAGCCTTTTCCAATCTGGTGCCCTCCAACGGTGTTAAACTACAACTCCCATCTTCCCCTGCTAACATGAGAATGTAGTCCAACATGTCTGGAGGGGACCAGGACGGGGAAGCTGGCTTAGACAATATAATAGACATGTTCTCAAAATAGTTCCCGGATGCACTGAACTACGCCCTAATACGTTGGTTCTTTGCTTAAATTCTGAAGACATTCATTCTGTTGTATCTTTTATGTTTAGAAGAGTATACTAAAGTGCGAGTAAGCTCTTTGGGGGAGGAACTGGCTGTTTTCTTAGGTTACTCTGTGAAGCTTCCTATACATTGACGGTGCTAAATCAATAATAACGAACTTATATGCTGATCATAGAAAGCAACAAAACATTCCCCTATTTCAACAAAATGTACTCTATACATTGTTGCCCAGTTCAGTAGCATGAAAAGATGTGATCTTTTGTTGAAAGTACTTCAGGATGGTATATGTATATCTGGCAACCTTTACAAGCCAGTAATATAGGGCAGTATTATTATTATTATTGCCATTTTGCAAAGGAGGAGGCCGAGAATGAATGGCTTGCTTAATGCAATGTAAAAGTTCATGGCAAATCCAGAGGAAACATTTTAAGAGGGAACTTCCTGATTTGTAGTTCTTGCCATTATGCTAACCAGCATAGTAAAATAGTTAATCATGGCTGTCTGGGAAATGCTAAGGGTTGTAGGATTTTTTTCTGTCTAAACATACATAGGATTGTACCCTCAGGCTGCAAACCTATACTCACTCACTTGGGAGTAAGTTCTATTGAAATGGAGCTTACTTCTGAATAGACATCTGTAGGATTGCACTGTATCTCTTGTAATCTCACAAATAAAATAAAAAATAGAATACTCCTGTGCCTGTTAAACTATACATGACAGGCGGAAATTAGAATTGTACTTTTCTTTGAAGATAAAGGCACAGGAGCCCTTCAGAAAAGTGGAATCCTTAATAGTAATTTATTTTCCTTTTGTTTAACCCCTTTTCTAATGCACATAAATAAGAATAAGCAGTTGTGAACACACACACACACAAGACTTTTAGGATCAAACTACATGTTATGTTAAATGTCATAGAACAATTAACAGAAGGGTAGTTTAAATAACAACTGACGCTGCAGGGACACACACACCCCGCCGGCCCGCAGATCATGACTAAGGTGTGCTGGGAGGGAAGGGTTAAACCTTCCCTCTCCTGCCAAGGCTCTGACAAAAGCCACCTCCCCTTTCCAGCTGCAATTTACCTTGGAAGGGAAGCTTCCCTCCTCCTGAGGCAAAATGCAGCCATGGGAGCAATTTTTGTCAGGGCCTCCGCAGAAGAGCAAAGGGTTAATTCCTGTAACTGCACCCCTTGGCCCAATCTGGATCTCCACACAACCCCCAATGGCAACTGTTGTGTAAAACTACACCTTCATTAGATGCTATATAGTGCGTTAAATGTAAGGGGTCATTTGGCCCTTAAACAAATTATATTTCTTTAAACTCACACACAAAACTTGCATGTTATATTTAGCCACTAGATGGCACTCTATTAGACCAAAGTAGTCATTAAAAAAAACCAACAATAATATTTTAAGTAACAGAGAACATTAGAATGTATAATTATTTGCATTACCAGCTGTTAGACTTATGAATGTATAACAGCTGTTGTGCAAATAATTATACATTCTTAATTTATCTCAGCAAGTGAGTTATTAACATGGAAAAGACATGTGTTTCTTTTTTAATGTTTTATTATATTTCTTATCTTATCCTTCTTCCAAGAAGCTCAGGATGCATTGATGGCCCCCTTTTACCCTGTGAAGTAGGGTAGGATGAGAGAAAGTAACTGGTCCCATATCACTTACTGAGCTTCATGGCTGGGCAGTGATTGCAACACAGACCCTCGTCTGACATACGCTCTGCAACACCAGCCTTTCCAAAGCGGTAAAATCCGGAGGTGTTAAACTACACCCCCCATAATCCCCCAGATGGATTATGAGAGTTGCAGTCCAGCACATCTGGAGGTGCCATGCTGAGGAAGGCTGCATTACTCAATAATTTTAGGTACGTTAAGATTAAGACTAATTTCAGGAATGTTAAGACAAACCTTTAGGGTGCACAAAATCCTATGCATGTTTAGACAGAAAAAAGGCCTACAACTCCCAGCATTCCCAAGCTAGCCATGCTCAGAGTTGTAGGACTTTCTTCTGTCTAAAGATGCATAGGACTGCACCCTTAAAGTGTTTAAGGGTGCAATCCAATCAAGACAGCCTTCTTGTCTTGATTGGATGTCAGCCTTCGCGTTCCAGCCTGCATTTGTGGCTATACACACAATTTCGTGAGTCTAGCCAGGGCTGTGGAGAGGGGGCGGAACGGGCCTGGAGACCACATAGGAAGCAGCATAAAGGGGCTTCCACAATCTCCTCCCCTCCCCTCCCCTCCCCTCCCCTCCCCTCCCCCAGGAACGCCTGTTTTTGCCCTCTCTGTGCTCCATTTTATGAACTGCCGCAATTTTCCCCGCACAGGCTACAAGGGGGAGAGGATGGGGAGCACGGTTTCCTGGCTCCAAGCTTGGAGTGCTGTCTACAAGCTTGGAGTTAGTAAACCAAAAAATCCTACAGCCCTCTAGACAGTGTCTAGTGGCCATAGGATTGCTTTCTAAATTAGCTGAAGTATATGTAACAAGTACATGTAACAAATAGCAGACATGGCCAAAGTTGCTGTTCTTTAAAAAAAGTTTAGTAGCGTGTTGAGAGATTCAAATTGGGGGGGGGGGGAACAGTGACCAAATGTGGCATGCATCTAGAAATATTTGTGAATAAATGGTATGTGCAATTTTATTCCATCTCCTTCATATTTTCGATCCCTTTTGTGTCTTGTTTATTCTAGTGTTAAGCCCTCAACAGGGACTTATTTTCTTTTCACTGTACAGTATCTAGTCACTTTGGAGGTGGCCAACATCTTCTAGGCAACTTCAGAGGGTTGCAGGGCTGCACTGGCTATCACAGAACCCAGTAAGAGGCATACCTTTCCCTGCTGCTGGTGGTGGCCACACTACTGGAAACCAGCAATTCTGCTGGAAGCACAACTTGTTTCCCAGCAGAGGTTCCCCACAGCCCACCAAACAGCTGTCCGGTGCACTATTTCTCTGCAGCAACAGTGCTTCTGCTGGAAACAAGGCATGCAGGGACCACATGTCTTATTTCCCAGCAGAAACGTGCTTTGGACAGCCTGCCAAACAGCTGTTTCGTGGGCTGGGAGGAGCCCAGTTCTACTGGAAACAAGGTGCATGCTCTTAATGCATCTTCTTTCCCAGCAGAATCGCTGGGATGTCAGGAGTGGCAGCAGCAAAGACATGAACTGTGTGCGGGCCACACAAATGGCCATGGCATGCGGCCTGGGTGCTACCCACCCCTGATCTAGTGCAACATTAAGCAATTTATAAATAAATACAAATAATAACAATAATTCTACAGAAATCCTATTTTTGGGGCTTTAATTTTTCAGCCCGTCCCCATCCCTAAAAACACTTTGGTGTGTATTTCTTCTTTCTCATGATCTGCACAAAACAATGGGCTACTGCTAGCAACTGTTCAGACTAGGTGAAAGAGCTTGCAGATACCATGGCTCACAGCTCCTTGTGATTCCTCCTACCCATCACAGTTGTGTCTCTGGTTCCTAAATGGCTACTGGCCATGGTGTCTCCTGACCCCAAGAGTATCTGGGATTGCAGGGGTTTAGGGATCAACAGATCAGAGCCCTAGCACTAAGTTGCAGAATGGTTGCTGGTGGTTCTCCTGATCTGAGATATATCTGGAGTTTGCCAGGGCCGATAAACTGACAGCGGCCCTTTATTTAAGGCCTACTGTTAATGTCCAAGCCAAGACTCATGAGAGGTTTTGAATAACAGGACATCATGACACATAAGCAATATTTTTCTGTTCCTTGGCTGTCAGACCTAAACATGAGAAAATGGTACCCGGCATTCTGTGCTTCTCAATTTAATAATGTTTTGTTTCCTTGAAAATTTAGGCACATATGACCTGAAAAATATATTTTTTGCTTTAATCTTTTGAAATGACATTTGATCAAAGTGAGTGATTGCTAGCCATGGACCTTTCTGCTACCAGGAAGAATAGAAGCATCACAGTGTCCTTATGATGTATGTCTGTGTGTGGGGGGGGGGCAATGACCTTTATAAATTGAAATTGCAATGCTGTTAGAGTGCATTTTGCTGAATGGTAACCTGCCTGATAATGTGACTGTCATATCAACAATAGTGTGACCAAAAGCATGTTGGAAATGGCTACTGCATTTGAGCAGAGCTACCAGAGCCTTCCCCTTCATGGATCACTGCCTTGTTGTGGCGAAGGGGCTTGCGTAACTCAGTGAAGCCATAAGCTATGCTGTGCAGGGCCACCCGAGACGGACAGGTCATGGCAGAGAGTTCTGACAAAATGTGGTCCACTGGAGAAGGAAATGGCAATCCACTCCAGTATTCTTGCCAAGAAAACCCCATGGAACATATCACAAGGCTAAAAGATATGATGCCGGAAGATGAGCCCCTCAGGTCGGAAGGTGTCCAATATACTACTGGGGAAGAGCAGAGGGTATTTCCAAGTAGTGCCAGAAAGAGTGAAGTGGCTGGGCCAAAGCCGAAAGGACACTCAGCTGTGGATGTGTCTGGTGGTGAAAAGAAAATCCGATGCTGTAAAGAACAATATTGTTTAGGAACCTGGAATGTTAGATCAATGAATCAAGGTAAGCTGGAGGTGGTCAAACATGAGATGGCAAGATTGAACATCGACATCTTGGGAATCAGCGAACTAAAATGGACAGGAATGGGCGAATTTAATTCAGGTGACCATCATATCTACTATTGTCGCCAAGAATCCCTTAGAAGAAATGGAGTAGCACTCATAGTCAACAAAAGGGTGGGAAAAGCAGTACTGGGGTACAATCTTAAAAATGATAGAATGATCTCAGTACGAATCCAAGGCAAACCATTCAACATCACAGTAATTCAAGTCTATGCCCCAACCACTGATGCCGAAGAAGCTGAGGTTGATCGGTTCTATGAAGACCTCCAACACCTTCTAGAACTAACACCAAAAAAAGATGTCCTCTTCATCATAGGGGACTGGAATGCTAAAGTAGGAAGTCAAGAAATCACCGGGATAACAGGCAGGCATGGCCTTGGTGTACAAAATGAAGCAGGACAAAAGCTAATAGAGTTTTGCCAAGAGAACATGCTGATCATAGGAAACACTCTTTTCCAACAGCACAAGAGACGACTCTACACGTGGACATCACCAGATGGTCAATATTGAAATCAGATTGATTATGTACTTTGCAGCCAAAGATGGAGAAGCTCCATACAGTCAGTAAAAACAAGACCTGGAGCTGACTGTGGCTCAGATCATGAGCTGCTTCTTGAAAAATTTCGGCTGAAATTGAAGAACGTAGGGAAAACCACTAAACCATTCAGGTATGACCTAAATCATATCCCTTATGAATATACAGTGGAGGTGATGAATAGATTTAAGAGATTAGACCTGATAGACAGAGTGCCTGAGGAACTATGGACGGAGGTCCGTAACATTGTTCAGGAGGCAACAACGAAATCCATCCCAAAGAAAAAGAAATGCAAGAAAGCCAAGTGGCTGTCTGATGAGGCTTTACAAGTAGCTGAGGAAAGAAGGGAAGCAAAAAGCAAGGGAGAAAGGGGAAGATATATCCAACTGAATGCAGAGTTCCAGAGAATAGCAAGGAGAGACAAGAAGGCCTTCTTAAATGAACAATGCAAGGAAATCGAGGAAAACAACAGAATGGGAAAGACTAGAGATCTCTTCAAGAAAATTGGAGATCTCAAGGGAACATTTTGTGCAAAGACGGGCATGATAAAGGACAAAGAAGGCAGGGACCTCACAGAAGCAGATGAGATTAAGAAGAGGTGGAAAGAATACACAGAAGAACCATACAGGAAAGATCTTAATGTCCTTGATAGCCATGATAGTAATGTCCTTGATAGCCATGATAGTGCGGTCACTGAACTTGAGCCGGACATCCTAGAGAGTGAAGTCAAGTGGGCCTTAGGAAGCATTACTAACAACAAAGCTAGTGGAGATGACAGTATTCCAGCTGAGCTATTTAAAATCCTAAAAGATGATGCTGTTAAAGTGCTGCATTCAATATGCCAACAAATTTGGAACACTCAGCAATGGCCGCAAGACTGGAAAAGGTCAGTTTACATTCCAATTCCAAAGAAGGGCAACGCCAAAGAGTGTTCAAACTACTGCACAATTGCGCTCATTTCACATGCCAGCAAGGTGATGCTCAAAATCCTACAAGCTAGGCTTCAGCAGTATGCGAACTGAGAACTACCGGAAGTACAAGCTGGGTTTCGAAGAGGCAGAGGAACTAGAGATCAAATCGCCAACATTCGCTGCATCATGGAGAAAGCAAGAGAATTCCAGAAAAACGTCTATTTCTGCTTCATTGACTACGTTCAAGCCTTTGATTGTGTGGATCACAACAAACTGTGGCAAAGTCTGAAAGAGATGGGAGTACCAGACCACCTTACCTGTCTCTGAGACCTGTACGAGGGTCAAGAAGCAACAGTAGAAACCAGACATGGAACAACCGATTGGTTCAAAATTGGGAAAGGAGTACGACAAGGCTGTATATTGTCGCCCTGCTTATTTAATTTATATGCAGAGTACATCATGAGAAACGCAGGGTTGGATGAATCAGAGGTCGGAATTAAGATTGCCGGGAGAATTATGAACAACCTCAGATACGCAGACGATACCACCCTAATGGTAGAAAGCGAAGAGGATCTAAAGAGCCTCTTGTTGAGGGTGAAAGTGGAGAGTGCAAAAGCTGGTTTGAAACTCAACATTAAAAAATCTCAGATCATGGTATTTGGCCCCATCACTTCCTGGCATATAGAAGGGGAAGAAATGGAAGTAGTGACAGATTTTATTTTCTTGGGCTCCAAGATCACCGCAGACGGTGACTGTAGCCATGAAATTAAAAGACGCTTGCGCCTTGGGAGGAAAGCTATGGCAAACCTACACAGCATAGTAAGAAGCAGAGACATCAGTATAATCAAAGCTATGGTTTTCCCAGTAGCAACGTATGGCTGTGAGAGCTGGACTATAAGGAAGGCTGAGCGCGGAAGAATCAATGCTTTTGAACTGTGGTGCTGGAGAAGACTCTTACGAGTCCCCTGGACTGCAAGGAGGTCAAATCAGTCAATCCTAAAGGAAATCAATCCTGACTGCTCATTGGAAGGACAGATACTGGAGCTGAAGCTGAAATATTTTGGCCACCTAATGCGAAGAAAAAACTCCCTGGAAAGGACCCTGATGCTGGGAAAGATTGAACGCAAAAGGAGAAGGGGACGGCAGAGGATGAGATGGCTAGATAGCATCACCGATGCAATGACTATGGACTTGAGCACACTCCAAGAGAGGGCTCAGGACAGGAAGGCAGGGCGTGCTGTGGTCCATGGGGTCACGAAGAGTCGGACACGACTGAACAACAACAACAACCAGAGCCTTGTTGAGGAAAGAGATACTTACCAACAAAATTATGATATAAGCAGTAAAGAAGCAAACTGATCAAACATTAAACTCCACTACAATTTTCTTGCAAGTATTCTCAACTCAAAGTGCAAAGGTAGCTGGATAACTACAGAAGAAGATGCTAGTCTCTAATAATTGACCCATTAGTAATATAAACCATAATACATTCCAAAACTTTAGGTGAACCATAGAAGGAGTACATGTTTGCTGAAGATGTTTTAAAGAATGTAAGTTGTTGGCTAAGCACCCGGAACCAGAGTTCTTTTACTTGCTAAACCAGCTCTTCAAATTAGTAGCCTCTTTGAGTACTCAAGTTCCATGTGCAGCTAAAGTAACATACATAACTGAAAATAGGTTGGGAGTAATATATTTTAAGTTCCTAGACAGTAAATCCATAAAAACACCAGAAAGTGAGTCACATGATTCCTTCATTTATCTTCAAATTATGAACAAAAGGTCCTAATTAGAAGATTATCAAAAGCTTCTCCTGACTGTAAACAATCAAACATTCAACAGGGTGCTGGTTCTTCTCCTGTGGGTGTGGGGAACCACTTTCAGCCTGGGGTCAAACTGCAGAATGGGAAAGGGGGAGGGCATTCCATCTGTGGGTGGGGCCAAAGGCAGAGTGGGTAAGACCAAATGTGATTATTAACATTTTAAGCCTACAAGGTAACAGGACAAGGTTCCTGCATGTCTACTCAGAAGAAAACAGGTCTGAATCACTCAGCAGCACTTTCAAATAGCATCCCAAATATCAAGTCTTTGCATGTCTACTCAAAAATAAGGAGGCCTGCAAAATGCACACCTCAGCTCTTTGCAGCAGCTGAATTCTTTGCAGGGTATTTAAAGGTTAATTGCCTTTAAATACCTCTCATCTCCTATCAGTGATAGAGATAACAGCAAAGGAAGCCTGGACGGGATGGGGGGGATCCCCTTTCCCAGATTCCCCATCCCTGCTCTAACAGTTTCAAAGTCATCTTAGTTATGAACATACTGTATGTCAGGAATTGCTGAGATCCATACATAATGTCAGAATGGTGAAGATTGCTGTGAACTGAGGCAGCTGCACTAGCAGAAAAGACACTCTGAAGTGCAGTCACAGTATTTTTATATAATGAGCAGGTGAAAACAGCAAATAAAAAATATTTCACACTAAGTGGAACCACAGAAGTGCCTTGCTTGTTTTAGCTCTAGAGTGTCTGCTTTGGCTAGCAATCAGCGTTAACATCTTTAAAATTCTGATGGCAGTGTACAGTAGCAAACTAAAACAACCAAATCACAACACATCATAAAAAATCAAGAACCAAACAATATAAACTAAAAACAGACCAATAAGCAAGTAAACAACAGAAGAGAAAAACATTCTGAAAATGCAACAAGAGAAAAGTCTTAATCTGTTCTTAGAAGGGCATCAGACACACAAGCCTCCTGCAAAATTGGTGAAATTCTAAAAGAAAGGGGCCTGAATTCTGTGGGAGACCCACCACATAAAGATGTTATTTTCATCAGGGCCTCTTTGGTAGATCTTCAGTACCGAGAAACGGGATTGGGAGGAGGCATTCTCTGAGACATTCACTTCCCAGACTGTTCAGACCTTTAAAGGTCAAAACAGCCATTTTGAGAATCTTCTGGCTGAAAAGAGGAGTATAAATATTTTGAAATAAATAATAAAACACCAGCACCTTGAACTGAGACCAAACACAAATCTGTGCAGGTGTCTCAAAATAGGTGGAACGTACATGTGTCGATATGTGCCTGTTAACAAACAAGTGGCAGCGCTGTGCACTAGTGGAAGTTTCTAGATTGTTTTCAAGACCAGCCCATCACATACCCTTAATCTAAGAACTGCCACCGGACCTCGCATTAGAGTGCTGACATCTCTACTTCCCAGTATTGGCTGTAGCAGGTGACTTAACTGATAGCAGGCAATCTGAGCCACAGCTGCTACGTGGGATTTCAGGAGCAGTGTTGGGACTAGGGATGGTGCGGGCGCCTGATTCCACCTGGGAATCTGGCAGGACCCCCCCCTCCCGCCTGCACCCATGAGTCCCTGCTCGGTGAGCAGCCCTCATTCACCCTGGCAGCCTTGTTGAGCTCTGCACTTGCTATTTTTTGAAAAATAAAATGGTGATCACAAAAATGTGGATATTTGCATATGTGTAAAAATGCACATTTTTGTAAATGTGCGTATCAGTGAATGCGCAAAAATGCTCATTTTTGCGATTGCCATTTTATTTTCCAAAAAATGGCAACCACTGAGCTCGATGAGGCCACTGGAGTGAGCGTGGGCTGCTCGCTGAGCGTGGAGGGGCTTGAGCATGGTCCGGGGACTGGAAAGCGGAGGCAGAGGCTGGGCAGGCACTCGAAGAACCTGGACGAGGGTGGGTTCGCATATCCCTAGTTGGGAACAGAAATAATGCTACAGTATGAACTTGATCCTTCAGGGAGAGTGTGACCCTGTCCAGAACAGATGCTTCCTTAGTCAACTGGTTTAAGTCCCACACCATCAAATATTTCTTATAATAATATATACATGCTAGGTATGATTTTAGGCTGTTAAAAGTATTGAGCCACAGACTTGTAGTTGCTAACTACTGGTGTTGCACTCAGGGTTCAACTGCACAGAGTCATCGGAACATTGTCAAACCTCAGTCCAGGGGTCTCCAAGCTTTTGGGGCCTTTGGGCACATCTGGCATTTTGCAAAAATACCCTGGGCACCACTACAAATTAACTGCTCTGGAGGAGTGGAGGGACAGTCACAAAAATGTTAGGAATGTCCTCTTATATCTGTATTTCTGCGTGTGCATGAATGTTTACTGTGTGTGTGTGTGTGCGCGCGCGCGCGCTACCCACTGTGGCTTCTCCCTGTCTCTCTCCTGGGCCTTTCTTTCTTTTCCTACCATTCTTCCTTCCTTCTCTCTGGCTCCTCTTTTTCTCTTTCTTTCTCCCCTCTTTTCTTCTCTCCCACCCCACTCTGGGTCCTCTTTACATCTTTCTTTCTCTACCCCCCACCCCCTTTCTCTCTCTGGCTCTTCTTTCTTCTTCCTTCCTTCCTTCCTTCCTTCCTTCCATCCATCCATCTCTCTGGCTCCTCTCTCTTCCCCCAGATTAAAGCCAATGGACATACACTGGCTTTAACAGGGAGAAAAAGAAACCCCTACCAAAAATCATCTGGAGGGGGGCAAAAGACACCCCCTGTCAAGAACCCTGTTGACCCAAGGGTCCTTGGTAGGGGGTGGACTTCACCTGCCCTCCAGCCGTTTTTATTTTTTTTTTTGGCAGGGACGTTCTTCTTTCCATATTAAAGCCAATGGTTGAATTACTCTATTGGTTTTAATAGGGAAAAGAACCTCCTCCCGCTGCAGAAAATCGGCTGGAGAGGGAGCAAAGGTCACCCCCTGCCAAGGATCCTGTTGCTCCAAAGGTCCTTGGTAGGGAATGGACTTTGCCCCCCTTCCCCATCTGTTTTTCGGCAGGGGGCTCCCCCTCCCCCACCGTGTAAGTGAATGGAGGAATCACTCTATCCACTTGCAGAAAGGGGAAATACCGTGGCAGGCACCTCATGGCCCTGCAGGCGCCACCTTGGAGACCCCTGCGCACATTGGAGACCCCTGTCCATGTCTCACCTCTGTGATGACACCAGTGTTTTCATCCAAGGGCCAAACTTTACATAGAGCTTTGAGATTCTCTCTTCTGCTTTTTATTTTTTAATCTAAAGCAGCATGGCTGAGCTGCAAATCTGAGTGGAGAAAGGGCATGCAAGGAGAGGCTGCTTAGTCTTCCTATCCTACTGTACAGTGTTGTTTCCACCTTCAGGGATGCTGGGTGAAAATGCAGCTTGGCTAAGGTGATTTTGAATTGAAAAATAACCTGAAGCGTTAAGCAGCCTCTTCCTGCCTGCTTTTCTTCTATTTAGACTCACAATCTGCCTGGGCTGCTTTTGATATTTTAAAAAAATATCTGCAGAAGAAAATATCAAGGAATTTCTTGTAACCTCTAGTATGTTCCTAAGATATTTTGGTTTTCAATTGCTTTGTTGCATTTGCTACTATAAATAGAGAAATTATTATTTTTATTATTTATTTTATTATTACACTTGTATCTCTTTTCTTCCATCCTGGAACTTAAGGTGGCTACATGTGGTACCCAGGTAGTATCCCCTCCAAGCACTGACCAGACCCAGATATGCTTCGCTTCAGCAAGGTGGCTGCCTCATGTGCTTTTAGACTACCTTCTACAGCTTTCAAATGATTCTCTGCAAACTTTGGGATCGAGTCTCAGAAAAGACAAGACAAGACAAGACAAGACATGACAAGACAAGACAAGACAGCACAGAACTATATTAACTGCTTATCCATGTCCTTGGACTGCGATAATACCTACAATTTTTTATCCACATTCTCTGCATGCTTTTTATGAAAGAAATGTCTTGCTTGCAACCTTGTCAAAGATGCCAATTAATAGTTCCCACAAGTAAATATGAAAGAACCTTCACAAAACAGAGGCTGTTTTATATACTTCTAAGACTGAAGATTCTGTGAATGCTATTGTTACTGTCCTTTTAACAACCACTGTGATTCAGTCTGCACTCTGAACAGTAAAGCTTTTAAAATCTAAAATGTGACTGGAAAATTGTTAGAAATAAGCTACAATTCAACTTCTGTGAATGTGTTGGCATAACCAGCAATTAAGAACAAACCTTACGTCTACATAATACAGAAACTGCCAACAGGTGACAAAGACCATGTCTACATTTTCCTTTCAGATCTAAATGTCTGGGGAAACTTTACGGGCAAACACAAATCTCAGTGAATTTGTCTATTTAAGTTAATTTGCTGGCCAAGGAGCATATGGAGTATCTGCCCATTATGTGATATTCCTATTGATAGTTATCTTCAAATACTAAAAGGCAAAATGGTTCTTCAACCTCACACAGCCTTTAGCAGCTGCCTGAATCACCTTCTCCCACAGGAGAGAACAAAGCCACACAGCCCTTTTTTGTCTTGCCTGTTTAGTGAAAGGAAGGCAATTCTTGCAGGGCTCCACAAGGTGAACTTCTCCAAAATAGAGGAGACAGAGATTGTGGCTGTCTAACGGTGGCAACTTACTTCCACAAGACGGGCTCTTGCAGAAGAAAGTTGGTCTCTGAGCCATACGCCTAGGAGGAGTGCCAAAGACAAATGCCAATAAAATAAATCAGAACGCAAACAAAAAAGCCTGAAATTACAGAAAGAACGACTAAACAAACAAAAAAAGGAGATAGAAAGACAACCAACACTGGATAGCTCTAGTCTAGAACAAAGTTCCCTGAGGTGCCACCACTGTGATGGTTGAAAAAGAACTGAGAGGGAAGGCAAGAGCCACACCCCTTTGAGTTTGTGACTGGAGGGTGTGGTGGGGCTCCCACCAAAACTCTAGCCTGGCTATTAGGGTTGGCGGAGAATTTCTCCACGAATCTTCGGGAGGCCGAGTGCCGACGCATTCGGCCCCCCGAAAGTGTTGGGGAAATTCTCCGCCGGCCCCCCACCCCCCCAGGATGGGACTTACCTTCGGCGAATGTCCCTCTCGGCAGCGGGTCCCGGTGGCGTTTTGGCTGGGGCGGGGGCCGGTCTCCTGACCGGCTGCCGCCGCCGCCATTGCAAAAAAAAAAAAAGTAAAGTAAAAACAAAAACAAAACACACCCGTGATAGGCTATGTAATGATTTACGTAGCCTATCACGGCTAGATTTCCAAAGTCAGCCGCGATAGGCTATGTAAATCGTTACATAGCCTATCACGGGTGTGTGTGTTTTGTTTTTTTACTTTTTTTTTCGTGGCCGGGTAGACGGGGCGATCCTACCCGGCCTGAATTTCGCCGGCGAGCAATGGGGCGCCTCCCCCCTGGCCTGAATTTCGGCCTGGCGAGGCGGGGCGCCTCCCCCCCCTCGCCTGATCTTCGGGGGGAGAAACGAAGCGCCTCCCCCCCACCGCGAAGCAAGCTGCGGGACGAGGTAAGTCCCTTTCGTCCATCCCTACTGGCTATAAACATTTCCTGAATGGGGCTCTGTGCAGGCACCAAACCCATATGTAGGACTGCACAGAGACTATGAAGAAGAAAGAAAAGGAAACTCTCTCCCTGCTAAATGCATCTCACTGTATAAACTAGAAGCCTATGGCTAATGCACACAATCCTATACAATTAGCAAACCATGGGAAAATCTATCATTGACAAATTTATTTACCTATTTCTATTTATTATTTATCCATTTTTTATCTCTTTCCCACACACACCACCTTCTTGCCTGCCTCTCTCCATGCTGCTTCCCTCCCATCTTCTCTCTCTTTGACTACTTGCTCCTTTCTCCATCTTCGTATCTCTCTCACTTTGTATCTAGCTCCCCATGTGCTTCTCTCTCCCTGATGTCCTCCTTGATACATGCACTGTTTCTGGCAAAGTGTCAGTGCCACAGGCACAATACAAGGAAAGATGCCATTTCCTGACGTTCCCAACCTGTGCACCTGTAGCATAAGAACTGACCTCTAGTTTCCTTTTAAGATGACTTATTCAGAATTAGGATAGCTGACGTCTATTAAGTATACTGAAGTTTACAAACTAACGGTGTTCAATATTTGTTTAAAAAATTCAGGAACAGCTGTTCTACAAATGAAGCCACGAAGCATATGCAAAAAAGATATATTCTTATTCTGCCCCTCCCTATAAAGTAGCAAAGATTGGGATCAGCTCTTCTGCACCTTAATTTACATAAACAATTGTCACTCACTGTTGTACGAATGCAACTATATTGTGTTAGCCATATGCCATAGCAATTTCTGTCACATATATGCAACTAGGTATATTCCACACTAAAATAAATCTAAATCCTGTGCCATGGAAACCCAAATTATATGCCAGTGATTAATTGTGCAAATTAAGGAATCCAGTAAATATTTGCTAGTATTGCATAAATTATACTGCTTCCAGTATTAAGGATATGGAGGAAAATTACTGTTTAATGAGATTTTGGTGGCAAGGTCACAACGGTCAGGAGAAGGAGGCATGGGAATTGGGGTTCGATAGCAAAGAGAGATGGTGTTTGTAGTAGGAGGTGGGTAACATAAAACAGTAATCATGAACATGTTATATGGAGCTGGGCACGACCTTTACCTATTGACTCCTTAAACCATTGGTGGGGAACCGCTTTCAGTCTAAGGGCTGAATTCAATTGTGGAGAAGCTCTCAGAGGCTGCATTCCAGTAATGGGTGGGGCCAAAGACAAAAGGGGTGGAGCCATAATACAAAAATACCAGCATATTGTAGCTTAAACCTCTTACTACCAGTAAGAAAGCCATGGGGGAGGCATTTCGACCTTTTAGAATGGGGAACAACTGCACAAAAGCCAGGAAACCACCAAACAACTGGTGGTTGGGGGAAAATGGGTATGGCCAAGGGAAGGGAGCATGGTCATCGAACCCCAAAGAAAATACCTTATCTTGAGAAAATGCTTCTATGCAGACAAATAAATCTCCTTGAATGTGGTGGCTAATTAACATACAGTTCTGGACCATAAACTGCACAAATAGTGATCTGTGCCAAATCGCACTGTGTTAGAGTCAACAGTGTTAGGTCTACGTAGTCTACCTTGGAAGGGTTAAAAATAGAAGCTACTTTCTTTAAGTTGTCCGAAGAGTGGTATTGATCATTGACAATCAATGTAATATTGTTTTCCAAAGGGAGATGAAATAAAAGTACATACACTGCTCCTGTCCAGCCAATCTAAGGTCTGTTTAAAAGGTAACACCAATTTCATTCGGTTTAGTGTGGTGGCTAAAATACTGAGCTGCAAATTAGGAACTTCCTAGTTTGATTTTTTGCCTTTGCCATGAACTCACTAGATGGCTTTAGGCAAGCCACTCTCTTTCATCCTAGACACTCCTGTCTGCAATATGGTGATAAAAAATACTGACCTACCTTAGAGGGTTTTATCAGGATTACAAGATAATGTACATGAAACTCTTTGAACGTTCTAAAAGCATTATACAAATGCTAAGTATTATAGTCATGAAGAGAAATTAAAACTATGCACTGGAAAGTCTTTTTCACACTGTATGCTTAATGACAATTACTTGATGGCAACATTTTCTGTATATTATTAGCTGAAAAGAAATCATGTCTGTCTGGCAAGACTTCACTACCATTCATTAATCGTTGCAAATTTGGCTTGGGGCTATATGAAGCTGCCTCACACTACTGTAAGTTAGACAATGGGACCATCTTGTTCGGTATTGTTTATTCTGACTGTCAGTGGCTACCTGAGATTTCCTGAGATTTTTTCATGCTGAAGATGGTAGGAATTCAACCAGGGCTTTGTGCATGCAGAGCAGGTGTCCTATCACTGAACTATTTCGGTACTGATGGACACATCCGGTTGGAGCCATGGCGTCCGGCAGTGACTTGCGGAGTTCCGCAGGTTGCTTATCTCACACAGCTGGGAAAAGGTTGAGAAACTTTTTTATCTTCCTCTGGAATTAAAAGGGGAAGCTTACAGTACCATCCGGATGAAATCTTGGAAGATCAGCTGCTTCTGCAAAGAAACAGAGGGGCTGAAATCTAAGATTAGATGCCAGAGTGTCACCTACTGAATTCTGTTTGAAATAGGGATGTCAGAGAATTCCGCCACGGATTCCAGGGAGGTCGAATTCCAGTGAATTCGGCCCCCTGGTATCTGTGGCGGAATGGAGCAACCCATCCCACCACCCTGCAGAAGCCCCCCGGAAGCCCCACCACCCTGCAGAAGCCCCCGGATGCACCTGGCTGGCGTCGCCACGGAGCAGAGCCGGCCGGGGAGGATTCCAGGGGGAGGGACGGAGCGCTTCCCCCCTCACCGCAGATGCCACTTACGAAACAGGTAAATGGTTTTGTACAACTCTAGTTTGAAACTCCTAAGCAATTAGGAGACATAAGGACAGACGGCTCCAAATAGCATTTCTGAATTTAAACTACCAGCAATATCTGAGCACCTGTAATTAAATCTGCGTGTTTGTTTTTTTGTTTTGTTTCTGCAATTATACTTGCTTGTTGTGCTTTTGAAAGTGGAGGATGGCAGTACAAAGGAAAAAAGGAAAGGCTTGAGAACGCCACCTACCCCACCCCATTGCTCCCTCGGCAAAGGTTTCTAGAAATGCTGGAGATTAAGAGGAGTTGCTTGCTTTGATAAAAACTATGTCTTCTCAGCTACCAGAGCAGTCAAAGAAACTTGAAACAATTCAGGATTCAATTACTGCCCTTCAGGGGGCTGTGGATTTAATTAATATCTCTTTTCAAAAGATGGAAGGGAAGGTTAATGCTCTTGAAGATCGGGTTACTGCTCATGAAACGGCCATGGAAGTGTCTCACAATATTTTGTCTGCTCAAATTTCTCAATTGGAGGCCTTCACACGCAGAGCGAATCAACGTATCCTTGCTATTAAAGACGTGGCTACTGGCTGAATTTATGGATAAACTTTTGCATGAGCTATTTGCTTTACCAGCTGATTTTTTACTTGATATTGAGCATGCAGTATCATGTTCCTGGTTCAATATGTGGCACTAAATGGACTTTTGGGACTGTTATTGTTCAATTTTCACGAGTCTCCACAAAACATTATCTTATGCGTTTGGCAAGAGAACGAGGTGAGCTCTGGTGGGGACCAGCAAATGACAAGGTTATGCTCTTTTCTGATTATACTAAAGAAATTTCTGACAGAAGGAGGCAATTCACCAAGGCAAGAAGTTTGGCAAAGCAAATTAACTTGAAAAATCATATTAAATATCCAGCTACATTTTGTATTTTTTTTTGAAGGCCAGATGAGAAGATTTTTGGATCCTGATGCTGCAGAATCATTTTTAATTGGTATTAAAACTAAAATAAGGGAACCAACTCTCTCAGCCTCCGGAGTTGGAACTTAGCCATTTTTACTGTTCTTTTGAAGTGTTGTCTGAGCTTTAGCTGTTAAGATGTCTAGGCAGTATGCCAGAATAAATGTTTGCATTTTATATTTCTCCTATTTTTATGTTATATTGTAATAAAGTGCATATTTATGTGTGTATGTGTGTGTACACATATAAATATATTTTAGATATGATATTACTTAAAACATACAAATGATTTGTTCCTGTTTTTATCCTTTTCTTAAACTTTTTTCTTCCCCCTTTTTAATTATTATTATTATTAATATTAATATCATTATGGGATTATTATTATTACTATTCCTTGTTGGCTAAACCTTTAATGTTTATTAATACGCGTTAACTGAATGGTAATTTATGGCCAATGGAAATGGATTGTTTGCTTCTATTCCTGTGCTATAAAGCCTGTTTGGATATTTGGTTTGTTCTTATTGAAGTTTAATATAATGCTTTTTTTCCTTTTCATTCTCTTCCTTCTTTTGCTATCCTCCCTTTTTTCTTTTTCTTAGAATACTGTAATGTTGGAAACTGAAGATTCTGATTATATTGTTGGTAGTGTTTATTTCATTTATAAAAATAAAATAAAAATAGATTAAAAAAAAACTATTTCGGTACTGATTTCTACAAAGATGTGTCCATCTGTTAACTTTAGCCCTGGAGCACTTTTGGACAAGATGTGGTGTAGTGTAATAGCTAAGAGAATGGGCTGTGAGCCAGGACATCCCTGGTGCAAATGACAACTCAGCAAAGGGAGGGAGGTGCCAGATGCAAAATTATGCCAAAGGCAGAAATTAACATGTCAGGGCTCTTGCATCCATTTGTTTCTGCCACTGTTGTCTTTCAAATCTCACCTAAACCATGAGCTTACTATATGGCCTCAGATAAGTCACTGGTTACTCGTCCTCAGCCCCCTTCTCCTAACGTGCAATACGGAAGTGATTATGATAATGAAGATGATGATGATGACGACGACGACAATAATACTGTGTAACATGACATGGTCATTGCAAGGTTTACTGGAATAATATGCCATAAAAAGACTACGTTGCGCCTGCAGCATCAGGCCCAGTCAGAAAAGAAAACTATAATAATTCTTAGGAGGTCTTTTATTACAGGTACATCCTGGGAGGAGGACTGATAACTGCACTAGAGATTCTTGGTTAATTAGGTAAAACATTATTTTTATACCCACAACAAAACATGGACCTGCAGATGTTTTCAGGCAATCTTCTAATAACCTCATCCGAGTTTTCTGGAGATCCGGGCTGTCCCATTCTTCTCGTTCTACTCCCCAATACAGGTCGATGACCTGGAAATCCAACAAACAGCACTGTTGTTAATGTATCTTATAATGTAACATTCATATGTATAACAATGAAGACGTCATTTAAAAGATTTGGTGTTGAGTACTTGTACTGAAGGATATTGGGGAATGACAAAGTTCTGCAGAACCTTAAATTAAGACCAAATCAGAGATGAGGCTGGGAGATCCATGATTGGATCTCTTGGTGTTTGGGTGTTGTTGTCTTTTGTAGTTCAAAGCAGCGCTGGGGGAGATGGGCTGAACTGGATTAAGACAGTGGTGCTGGGTGAGGGAGTGTTTCCCCACCATGTCATTTCCACAGTCTAAATTTCCTTAGTTCCTATTTGCCCAACTGGGGAAAACATACATGTATAAAGGACACATCACAGCTCCCTCAACTGATTCAGGCCCCTTTCAGCTGCTCTGAACTAACAATCCCCCACAGGAAATCTGATCACAGATCTCTAGCGTCTCATCTATTTTGGCTCTTACAAACTCTGGATACATATGCAGTATTGAATCTTTTCTGTATTGGGAATGCTAGTAATTCTCTACACTTACACCAGTGAGCTTTCAGTGATTTTGGACTTCCTCATTCACTGCATTTTGTTTTGGATGTACACAAGATTTTTTTTTTTTTTTTAAGTATATACCTAAAATGTAAAATCTGAATTAACTGTCATGGGTTCTTGGCAGAATGGGATCCAAAACCCACCCTCTCCATGACCTAACAAGAAAATCAGCAAGACTCTGGGAACTAGCTGCAAATTATGGGTCCTTTATTCTCTTAATTTCAAACAGTAGAAAGAAATAACCCCCTTTCCAAGTTGTGAGGCAGGTACAGTATCCAAGTCTCTCAAGATATTAAGCGCTTTCGCACTGACTGGGTTTAGACAACATGGCGGCACATTTAACCCATCGTTGGTTATTGTGTCGTCTGTCAAGAATGTTCTGATCCATGATGGCTTATTTGGCTGAAATAACCCACTCTAATAACCCATGGTCTGCAGTAAGGGTTATTTAACCCACTGTGGGTTATCATGTTGTCTGGTGCTCACCGTGGCTTATTCCTACAGAGTTGGAATGTATGCTCACCGCCTACAGAGTCAGCTGGCAAGAGAAGCCAAACCTGTTGTGGCTGCTCTGCTCCAGCTTGCAGAGTCCTTTTTCCGAGATCTGACAAGCAGCCCAGGGACAACCACAGCCAAACAAGCACAGCCTTCCCTGCTACCGCGCTACAGTTACAAAATGACAGCTTTCCCCTACTACAATGACAGCCTTGCATTATCACACTACCCCACTACAGTGAAGTTACACAATGACAGGCTTCCCTGATTGCTACTTAGAAACTACATAACTTGGGAAACAGGAAAATAGGGGGACAAGGGAAGAATTGCTCACTTTTCCATGAAGAAGCACAGTTCTGCAATTATCCACTACAACATCTAGAGGCTCCCCATGAGGGCACCCGACCTGTGCAATTCGCCCCATTCCAACTGTCAGGGAGTTATAGATCCCACCCCCTTTTTCCTTTTATGCACACTTTTCCATGAAGAAGCAAAATTGCACAATTTTGTCGATCCACCTAAGCTGAACAGCTAAAAAAAATGGATGCAGAGTGCGGGGGTGGGGGGAGAAATGGCCTTTCCCCTTTGATTTTCTGGAGTAAAAGAAGAAAAAGTAAAAAGCCAGGTTGGAAATCCTTTTCCTTCCAGAAAAAACAAGCCAGTACAACGTGGTCACATACTTGTAATGCTGCTCTTCTTCTTGTTACTTAATATTTGTTGTTTTGGAAGCAATAGTTGCGATGAGTATAAAATGACAGATGGCTCACTATTCAGACTTTTTGTCCCTACAGATCCAATCTGAATAATGTTAATAAGATGCAAGTTAGAGTGTGCAAAAAACAACCCCCCAAAGCTGCTACATTTATTTAAAGAGATTTAAGTGATACAGTGAGGTTTCACTTCATATTTTAACTCAGATGGATAGAAGGTACATTACTGCATGGCAGTATTTAAAGAAGCAAAACCTAATGAAGCAATTTTGGTCAATATATCTGGCATGCTGCTAGATCACATGTCTTCTCCTGCACCTGAGAATTCTTAAGAGCCAGTTTACACACTAGGGCTCCAATGTGGAGATGAGATAAAAACGCCTTCCCCATGATGACGTATGTGCGATATTTGCGGGGAGGGAGGCTAGTATTGTGGACCAGCAGGAATAAGTAGAGGTGAGGAAACATGAGATAAGTAGACTGCATATGGAGTGCTAAGAGAGAGGGGTTTCAGCTGCTATTATTCTCTTATCATTTGTTTGGTGCCAACAATGTGCAATGAAATTAGTCATAATAGGATAAGATCCTATAAACTTTTCAGTCAGCTATATGCTCAAAATGCCTGCAGTGAACCTCATTCTCTGTTATTCATGTAACACTCTAACAGTGCAGTCCTATATGTGTCTACTCAGAAGTAAGTCCCATTGCGTTTAATGGGATGTACTGCCAGATAAGGCTTACAGCCTAAAAAAGTTGAAAAATTACGTTATGAAATGAATTTACAATATTTTAGAGCTCTACTGATGTGCAGTAGATGCTTGATGTGATACCTACAATGGATTCTTTTACCATGGTCAAAAAGAGTGTAAAAACAAGTGGAATTTCAATGGGAAGCCCCTTTTAAATCTATTGAAGAGCCCACAGACAATTCACAACAGAATAGGCCTAGTGTATAGTGCCCCAGGGGCTCACTCACACTCCAATAACGACCTCATCAGAAATATCCTTCTTTACTGTGCACCTTAGCTTTCTCCCACATGAAGCTTGGGACGGGGGAAGCAAAAGGCTATTCCCCAGTATGCAGAGCATAGATCTTCTCTCACAGTTTGCTCCTTATGTATCTCAGCTGTTCACTCATCTACAAACCAAGACACATAGAAACAGAACTGAGCAACTCAGGAACACAAGGGGGGAAAGGAACACAGGCTTGGGGGGAAAATCCTGTTCTGGTGATGGCTGGCTGAAGGGCTATAACAGGGGTGCAGAACCTCCAGCCTGGGGGCCATATCCTGGGGTCCCAATCTGGCCCACTATGGTCCCCAAGAAGGCCATGCCCCCTTCCCCTGGCTCCATCCCCTTTGCCCCAACCACCAGTCTCGTTGGGTAGTTTCTGAGGCAGGTTTTTCCCCATCCTGAAAGGCCGGAATGCTTCTCCTAAGGCTTAACATCTGGCAGAAAAAGCGGTAAGCTAAAATATGTTGCCATTTTTGGTATCTTTGGCCCTGTTCTCCACTAGTCCTCCCCCTGAGATTGACTCAGAAATGGAATTCTGCTCTCAGGCTGAAAGAGGTGCTACACGATTCGTCAGAAGCCCCACTACACCGGTGGAACAGCCCACCAGAAAAGTCACACTGGTAGAATGGCTGAAAAGATGTGGGCGGTCCAGCAGAGGAGTACACTTATGCTGTACCCTATACCCCTTCTATCCACAGCCACACCCATTAGCAGACACAACTTTACACCAGCCCCAGAATTGGCACAAAGATTTCCCTCCCACTGACTTCAATGGGAGGATGAGAAAATGTAAAAATAACTGCCTCCATGTCAACCAACATCCTGCCCATGTCCTGCCCACGTCATCAAAACAGAGCACAGGATAGTGTGCAACTTAGTATCCATTCACAGCATACTACCACCAGCCTTTAACACCCACAGAGGCAAAGCATAACTCAGATGACAGAACATGCAGCACAGAGCTATATCCCTCTGGCCTCATGTCATGCATATGCAAAGATCACATGGGGAGCTTTAGTGATGGAAAACAAGGAGAAAGGGCACTTTGCACAAAAAAGCCTGTTTCTAGATCACACATGGGAACTTGAGCACATTGCTAACACCTCTCTGCCTAGAACTGTAGTGGGCAGCTTGCCTTGGGATTCCAGCCACAGACACCCAACTCTACTCTAACATCTGGGGGTGTCAGGACAGAGCATTCCACATATGTAAGCAAGAGAAGGGGAACACATGCTGTATAACTGCTGCAACTGGCTTCCATCTCCTCCTCCTGCTATATTTGAATACTGTGTTTCCCACACAGGGAGGGCACTTATTCCCGCATACAGGTAAGCTCTCTGTTGGCAAAGGCCAGCACTTCACTCTAGGTACTTCACTCCAACCATTGCCACTGCTAGCCAAAAACACATGAGCACGTTTGCCTTCCAGGGTCACAGCACAACAGAGCAGAACCATCAGTTCCTGCACACAGAGAGCTCCACTGCAGCCCTCCAAAGGGAGATATATCCACAGTCAGTACAGTTTGATCCATGCCCACCCCACATGGGAGAGGCTGAGGTATGAGCACTGGCTATTCACTCTCCCCTTCTCACAAATACTGACTCTGTGGTACTGCATCCAGAGGCAATGTGCTCCTTCGGCTAACTACTGCTTGCTATTCTCTCTGTGCTTCCCACTATGCTCTGGACAGGCTGTCCTCCCAGAGGCACGGGATCCACCCCACACCCCTGCTGTGGGCTGGCCACACCATAACTGGCAGCAGTGACCAGGATGTTTATGTATTTATTTATTACATTTCTATACTGTCCAATAGCCTGGGCATTTCTCCATGGTGTCATTAATCTACATATTCCAGGTAGGCTCTGGTAGCCTTCCAAGCTACAAGCTACAAGGCAGAGAGTTATGCAACAGGTGAAGGTATACCTACCATAGAACTGGTGCCATAACAGACACTGCAATTGCTATCCGTCTGTCTGTTGAACCATTGTCCGAGGTACAGGTGACTGGTTAGCAACCCCACATGTCTTTCCCTTTCAGGATCCACTCTATCCCAGATGCTGTTCAATAAAGGCTTTGATGTTGCCACATGTGTTTGGGGTTTCTTTGTAGCTAGGGAGTGGTACACAGAGATTCCTTTCCCTGCACCCTAGTAGGATCTGGCTTCAGCTGGCTTCAGGATGGGATCCAAAGGGGCAGGCATGAAGCTTGATGGGCTCAGGGGCAGTCTGAGCACTGTCTGCTCTTTAAGGTTCCCTGGACTATGAGGGAGCAGCTCTCACCCATCTCACAAGTGGGATGGGTGCTGCTGCTAGGGTGCATGAGGAAGTCAGATGGGTGTGGGAAGGAGAGGGAGGGATAGTCCTGCTGGAATACCACACAGCAGGGTTGTCCTGTTGCACAAAATGAATTGGGCACATGGGTTGCCAGGAGAGGGGAAGCCCATATGGGAGCCAGGCTATTGCTCTGGGCAGCCTGATTGGCTGAGCTATGTCTGTTGCAGCCTCTCCCCTGGATTCCTAGTATGGGGTCAGAAATGCTGGAAGTTGTAGCCCAAAACATCTGGAGGGCACCAGGTTGGTAAGCTGTTTCACCAGACTAGGGCTACTCCTGCAGCCCTTGTGTTCCTGACATCTATGATTGGGAGTTGGGGCTGGACAGGGGGTAGGGAGTGGGGGAAGAGATGAATGTCCCATGATGTGTCTGATATTTGTCTACTCCATGATGTCTCTGATGCCTAACTACAGAGTAGATAGGGACCTGCTCTGTGCTATTCGCAATGTAGGATCAAGTCCTGGGAGTTCCCTCCCTTTTGTCCCCGACATGACTTTTTCCCAGGAATGCGAAAGATAAGCGAGGGCAATTCCTCCCTTTCCCCAGGGCGGGATTTCAACTCCCATCTCCTGCTTCCCAGCTCTGTGCCCTAGACAGTGAGCCAATGAACGCTACTGTGGTCAGTGTAGCCACTGCTTATTATCACACATTTCCCAAGGAGAATGCTGGATATGTCTATATTACAAATATATTAGTTTTACACTAGTTTTATGGCTTTCCCCAAATATTCCTGGGAGTTGTGCTTTGCTGAAGGTGAGGAAAATTCTGCTAGACATCTCTGAATCCTCACAAAATCCTCAGAGAGCTGTGGCTATTAGGTGGTATAAAAATGTAATAAATAAATAAATAGTTCCCAGGGTTCTAAGGATGATGGGGAGAGTAGTGTAGATACTACACACAGGACCTTTTCCCCTTAGGGTGGCATCCATTGGAACCTTGTTAAAACTATCAATATTTGGAAACTGGAACTTCTATAAGGAAAGGATGATGGGATTTCCCATTAATATTAATATTTACTATAGTGTTTTAATCCAAAAAATGGAACAACGTCTAAGAACCTGCAGACATGGGTGGTACATATAAATCCTATAAGAGTTCTAAGAAGTACAGCAACCAATCTAAGTAACTGCACAATTATTTTACATATAAATTTATAGGGGGGGACTAATTCTAAATTTAAAAAATCGACAATAATCCTCCAAAATTGACATTTATTTAACATCAGTATTCACACTTTGTGCAATTCACAAAGCAATTCACTGACCTTTAAAAAGAAAGGAACTAGCAAAAGAAAAGCCTGGCCTTCAGCACAAGTTGGCATACTGCTGTCCCAGTTCTGGTTTTCATGTGCCAAGCATAATCACATCATTGCAATTCAATATTTTTGGCCACTGAACTGCAAATGTGATGCCTGATTGGGTATGTACACATACTGTTGTATAAAATAAGAACCTAGTCCCAGCTATTTTACAGTTTTGTGTTAAAACTTACACCTATCTGATATTTTTGTGTCATTGACCTACACACTGTTGTTGTAGGGAAAATCCAATACGAGCTGAGAAGCATTTGGTTCAAGATAACTCATCCCTTAGGAACGATGATCTGAATGTCCTATAGATCAGGGGTCCCCAACCCCCAGGCCACGGACTGGTACCGGTCTGTGGCCTGTTAGGAACTGGGCCACATTAGGGGTGTGGGAAGCCCCTTACCTTGGGTCCGCAGGGAGGGGGAGGTGATCCGTCTCTCCCCCCCCCGGAATCCTTGCTGGCCGGCTCCGGCCGCTGGGACGCAAATGGCGTCCACATAGCGGATGCCATTTGCATCCCTGTTCTTCAACTAATAGGCTACGTAAATCTTTATGTAGCCAATTACTTGAAGAACAGGGACGCAAATGGCGTCTGCTATATGGACGCCATTTGCGTCCCAGCGGCCGAAAGTCCTCCAGTGGCCGGAGCTGGCTGGCAACTCTGTGGACTCGCTGCGCAGCAGAGCTGGCCAGGGCCAGCGAGGATTCCGGGGGGAGAGGCGGATAGCCTCCCCCATGGACCCAAGGTAAGGGGGGTTCCCACATCCCTACTGCGGGGCCCAGTCCCACCCCCCCCGGTCCATGGAAAAATGGTTTTCCACGACACCGGTCCCTGGTCCCAAAAAGGTTGGGGACAGCTGCTATAGATGTTGATAACAAGCACAGAGAGACAATGGACAGCCAATCAAATAGCCAAACGTATAATAGGAAAAATTGCATGAAAAAATGCGTATGAAGAGGGATAAAATATATAGGCATTTGTATGCTAATGCTGGAAGTGCCAAAGCCAACATGTATAAGTTAGAATACCTAGCATTAGAAGGCAACATGATTAGATACTATGGGAATATCAGAAAATTGGTAGAACAGTGACAATTAATTGGATACATTTATCCCTGGATATAACATCTACTGAGGAGTCTACACTGCCAATCATGTTGCTCTATATGTTAAAGAGGGCACTGAATACAATAAATGAGAAGATTTAGGAGGAACAAATTCACTCATGTAATTACTGTGATTAGAAATTCCAGACCAAAAGATACTATAGGAATGGGGACATAATATCCACCTGCTGTGATGGTGAACTTGAGATAGAGAAAGAAATTAGGGAAACAGACAAAAGAGGAAATGATTGCATTAATGGATAATTATAAATATTCTCAAATTGGCTGGGTATATGTACATGCACATTATGATAAAGAAACAAAATATCTACATATAATACATTATTGTGCCCTGGAACATGGAGCCAAAAAGAGGGAGGCAACCCTCAGATTCAATTGCCATTATTGCTATAACAAGTACCTGTCTCTTCTCTCAAGTGTGGAGCACTAGGTAATGTCCCTGGCCTCATGCTGCATTTTGGCCGACTGCCTCCAAACACCACGTGAACACAGGGAAGACCTTTCTTCCATTCCTGAGCTTGGAGCTGGTAAAGGATTGAGACAGGAGATAGTCTCACTATTGTGCTTCAGACTTGCCTCCAAATCTCAGCTTGACACCAGAGACAAGAACTGTTCCTGTCCCCTGAGTCAGCCAGACAACAGCTAGCCAAAATTATTGGACCCAGGGTGGTGCCCCAGATCTGGTTATAGATGTAATTGTTGCCAAACTGGGAACATCAATTACATTAAGAACGTAACAAGAGGCATGCTGAATAGGACCACTGGCCTGCCTAGTGAGCATTCTGTTCCAGTGGCCAGCCAGATGCCTATGGGAAGCCCCATAAGGAGGACACAAACACTACAGCACCTTCCTGATTGTGTTCCTTAGCAATTGGTATTGAGACGTATGCTGCCTCTGATACTGGAGGTAATATATAGCTTTCATGACTAGCAGTCATGAATGTATTCGATCCCCCTTTAAGGCTGTCCAAGTTGGTGGGCAGCACTACATTTTGTAGGAAATTCTGAAGTTTAACTACAAACTTCTGTGAAGAAGAACTTTCTTTTAACTGTCTTGAATCTCCCACCATTCAGCTTCATTGCATGACCCAGGTTCTAGCATTATGAGAGGAGAAAAACTTCTCCCTATCCACTGTCTCCACAGCACACTAGAGAAGATAGAACCTCTAGATGGCAAAGGTTTGAAAGGAGTATTAAAGCAGGTTAAGGAAACTGCAGAAAGGCTAAATACATCCTTCATATATATTACCTTCACTGTGGAAGATGGTGGGGAGATACTCATATCTGAACCATTGTTTTTGGGGTGGGCATATGAGGTGCTGTGACAAATACAGGTGGAAAGCTAATTTACATATTACAAAACAAAGGGTAAACAATGTATTCACCCAAGAGCCCTTGAAGAACTCATATGTGAAACTGCTGATTTTTTAGAGACATGAATACATAATATAATTAAAATCAGCCTGCTTACCAAGAATTAGAAGAAAAGGTGGCTGATTTTTAAAACACTGATGTTAGAATACATTTTTACCATACTGGAAACAATCCCTCTAATAGCCAACTCACCTGGACTGACAGGATTGTAGCCAAAATGAGACCATGTTGGGGTAACTCCGAGGTTTGCAGAAGTATAAAAATATTTAGGAAAATAAACCCTATGGGGACAAAAAAACCCAGAAGAATATCCCAACGCGTATGCTCAATGGCAACAGAAAGCTGAGTTACGGAGAAAATGGAACACCTGAAGTAGGGAGGGGAATGGAATAGAACATCCTAGAAGAGGGCATGGCTGACTAGTTAGAACCCTGAACAGAAGCACTTTACACTACAACATTTTTACTGCAGGTCGCACTTGTCAGAATTCCAGCTTGGCTTAGCTTTATGTTTTCTCTTTTTCTAAATTTATTTTTTCAACAACAACAAGAACAACAATGAAAAAAGTAGAATAAATCAATTCAGTCATGCTACCATACACATGGCAATTACGTCACATAATGAAGTTAGCAACAACTTTGAGAAGTCTAATAGATCATGTATATTTCAACCATTATTTATTTATTTATTTATTTATTTCTATACCGCCCAATAGCCGAAGCTCTCTGGGCGGTTCACAAAAACTAAAACCAAACAACACACAATAAAACAATTTAAAATATATAGAACATTAAAACCACAATATAACAATACAACCACAATAAAACCTAGCAGCAGTACAGGAGTTTAAAATACAGATTTAAACAGCAAAGATAAAAATTTAGAAAGCTAAAATGCCTGGGAAAATAAAAAGGTCTTCACCTGGCGCCGAAAGGAGTACAAGGTAGGCGCCAGGCGAACCTCACTAGGGAGCTCATTCCAGAGCCGGGGTGCCACAACAGAAAAAGCCCTCCTCCTAGTAGCCACCCGCCTCACTTCCTTTGGCAGGGGCTCACGGAGAAGGGCCGCTGATGATGATCTTAAGGTCCGGGCAGGCACATATGGGAGGAGGCGATCCTTCAGGTAACCTGGCCCCAAGCCGTTAAGGGCTTTGAATGTTAACACCAGCACTTTGAATCGGGCCCGGAAATGGACTGGCAGCCAGTGCAGCTGGAAAAGTACTGGCGTAATATGAGCTCGCAGGCCAGTCCCTGTTAACAATCTTGCTGCCCTATTTTGGACCAGCTGAAGTTTCCGGACCGTTTTCAAAGGCAGCCCCACGTATAACGCATTGCAGTAATCTAGACGAGAAGTTATCAGAGCATGGATAACTGTAGCTAGGCTATCTCTGTCCAGATAAGGGCGTAGTTGGTATACCAGCCTAAGCTGATAAAAAGTGCTCCGTGCCACTGAGTTCACCTGTGCCTCAAGTGACAGTTCTGGATCCAAGAGCACCCCCAAACTACGAACCTGATCCTTTAGGGGGAGTGCAACCCCCTCCAGAACAGGTTGAATATCACCTAGCCGGGCAGACGAACCACCCACTAACAGTACCTCCGTCTTGTCTGGATTGAGTTTCAGTTTATTAGCCCTCATCCAGTCCATTACCGTGCCCAGGCACTGGTTCAGAACAGCCACTACCTCACCTGGTTTTGATGAGAAAGAGAGGTAGAGCTGGGAGTCATCCGCATATTGATGGCACCTCAGCCCACACCTCCGGATAACCTCCCCCAGCGGTTTCATGTAGATGTTAAACAGCATGGGGGATAGAATAGAGCCCTGTGGAACCCCATGGCACAATTGCCATGGCACAGAGCAATAATCCCCCAGCACCACCTTCTGGAATCGGCCATCCAAGTAGGAGCGGAACCACTGTAGTGCAGTGCCTCCAACTCCCAACCCAGACAACCTATCCAGAAGGATACCATGGTCGATGGTATCGAAAGCCGCTGAGAGGTCCAGGAGAATCAACAGGGTCGCACTCCCCCTGTCCCTCTCCCGGCAGAGGTCATCCCACAGGGCGACCAAGGCAGTTTCCGTTCCAAAACCAGGCCTGAAGCTCGATTGAAATGGATCTAGATAATCCGTTTCATTCAAGAGTGCCTGGAGCTGTCCTACAACCACCCGCTCAAGCACCTTGCCCAGGAAGGGGATGTTGGCCACTGGCCTATAATTGTTAACATCCTCTGGGTCCAGGTTAGGCTTTTTCAGGAGTGGTCTAATTACTGCCTCTTTTAAAGCAGCAGGCACCACTCCCTTTCTCAAGGAGGAATTTACAACCTCCTGGACCCAGCTGGACAACCCCTCCTTGTTTGATTTAATAAGCCATGAAGGGCAAGGGTCAAGCACATAAGTGGTCGATCGGACTTGGCCAAGCACCTTGTCCGCATCCTCAGGCCTCAGTAACTGAAACTCATCCAATAAAACTGGACCAGACGGTGCTCTGAACGCCTCTACCAATGGAACTGCATTAATGGTGGTGTCCAATTCATGACGAATCTGAGTGACTTTATCCTCAAAGTACAGAGCAAACTTGTCACAGCGTGCTACCGAGGGTTCCACCGTCTCTCTCCCTGGCCCAGAATGTAACAGGCCGCGAACCACTCGGAAAAGCTCCGCTGGACGACACTGAGAAGATGCAATGCTGGTGGAAAAGAACTGCCTCTTTGCCACCCTCACCGCCACAGAGTAGGCTCGATAGTGGGCTCTTACCTGTGTTCGGTCAGACTCAGCACAAGTTTTCCTCCACCTGCGTTCTAGCCGTCTCCCCTCTTGCTTCATTGCCCTCAGCTCAGGTGTATACCAAGGAGCTGTCTGGGCTCTGCTCAGAGGGAGAGGGCGCTTGGGCGGGATCGTGTCAACCGCCCGAGTCATCTCTGCATTCCACAGAGCGACCTGGGCTTCGACAGGAGCACCAGCCATACCAGCAGGAAAATCTCCCAGAGCCCTCTGGAATCCATCGGAATCCATTAATCTCCGGGGGCGGACCATTTTAATAGGTCCCCCACCCTTGCAGAGGGGAAAGGCCACCAGAAGTCTAAACCTCAGCAGGAAGTGATCTGACCATGACAAAGGGACAGATGTTAATTCCTCCACTTTCAGATCACCATCCACCTGCCCAGTCGAGAAAACCAGATCAAGCGTGTGTCCTTTTATATGCGTTGGGCCGATGACATGTTGGGACAGCCCCATGGTTGTCATGGCGGCCATGAAGTCCTGAGCCGCCCCAGATACAGCGGCCTCAGCATGGAAGTTGAGATCCCCCAGGACCATCATCCTGGGGGTCCTCAACACCAAGTCTGAGACCACCTCCATCAGCTCAGGCAGGGAGTCTGATGGGCAGCGGGGTGGGCGGTACACCCACCTAATGGCACTGTTCACAGACAACTGAGAAAATTGAAATGCTTTCAAATATTATAATAAATGTATCCTGGATGCATGATTTTCTCAAACAACAGCCTGAATTTAAGGGTCACCTATGTCACAGGTATATTGGTTTCATGCAAGCTAGACACTGTTTGGATTCTTTCGCTCTGAAATACTACAACTATTTACAATTAAAACAAACTCATTACTATAAACCAGGAATCTCAGCCTCATGCAGTATTTGCTCTTGCATAACCTGCTGGGAACCACATGCCAGTGGTGGGCATGACCAAATCAACATTTTCTGTCTTCATAAAATCATAGAATAGTAGGGTTGGAAGGGGCCTACAAGACCACTGAGTCCAACCCCCTGCTCAATGCAGGAATCCAAGTCAGAGCGTCCCTGTCCAGCCTCGTCTTGAACGCCTCCAATGTGGGAGAGCCCACCACCACCCTAGGTAATTGGTCCCACTGTCGTATTGCTCTAACAGTCAGGACGTTTTTCCTGATGTTCAGCCGGAATCTGGCTTCCTGTAACTTGAGCCCATTATTCTGTGTCCTGCACTCTGGGATGATCGAGAAGAGATCCTGGCCTTCCTCTCTGTGACAACCTTTCAAGGTCTTGAAGAGTGCTATCCTATCTCCCCTCAGTCTTCTCTTCTCAAGGCTAAACATGTCCAGTTCTTTCAGTCTCTCTTCATAGGGCTTTGTTTCCAGTCCCCTGATCATCTTTGTTGCCCTCCTCTGAACCCGCTCCAGTTTGTCTGCATCCTTCTTAAAGTGTGGTGCCCAGAACTGGACACAGTACTCCAGATGAGGCCTAACCAGTGCTGAGTAGAGGGGAACTAGTACTTCCCAGGATTTGGAAGCTATGCTTCTATTAATGCAGCCCAAAAGAGCATCTGCCTTTTTTGCAGCCACATCACATTGTTGGCTCATAGTCATTCAATTTGTGATCGGCAACAATTCCAAGATCCTTCTCGCTTGTACTGTTGTTGAGCCACATATCCCCCATCTTGTAACTGTGCATTTAGTTTCTTTTTCCTAAGTGCAGAACTTGGCATTATCCCTATTAAATGTCATTCTGTTGTTTTCTGCCCAGCGCTCCAGTCTATCCAGATCATTTGAATTTTGTTTCTGTCTTCCAAGTATTAGCTATCCCCCTCAATTTTGTGTCATCTGCAAATCTGATCAGCATTCCCTGCACCTCCTCCTCCAAGTCATTAATAAAAATGTTGAAGAGCACTGGGCCCTGCAGTACCCCACTCGTTACCTCTCCCCAGTTTGAGAAGGTCCCATTGATAAGCACTCTTTGAGTCCGATTCTGTAGCCAACTGTGGATCCACCGGATCATTGTTTCATCGAGCCCACTTTGAGCTAGTTTGCTCATCAGGATATCATGGGGCACTTTGTCGAAAGCTTTGCTGACGTCAAGGCATATGATGTCTACAGCATTCCCACGGTCCACAAGGGAGGTTACTTGATCAAAAAATGAGATCAGATTCGTCTGGCAGGACTTGTTCTTGACAAATCCATGTTGGCTTCGAGTAATCATGGCATTGTTTTCAAGGTGCTTACAGATGGATTGCTTTATCATCTGCTCCAGAATTTTCCCAGGGATTGATGTCAGACTGACTGGTCTGTAGTTCCCAGGTTCCTCCTTTTTACCCTTTGTGAAGACAGGGACAACACTAGCCCTCCTCCAGTCATCTGGCACTTCACCTGTCCTCCAGGATTGCTCAAAGAGAATAGACAGTGATTCTGAGAGTTCTTCTGCCAGTTCCTTTATGACTCTAGGATGCAGTTAATCTGGCCCTGGAGATGTGAACTCATTCAAAGTCATTAGGTGTTCCTTGACCATATGCTTATTGATCTCAAGCTGCAATCCTGCCCCTTCAGCCTGTACTTCGCCTTTGCCAGGGGGGTCATAGACCCTCTTTTGGGAGAAGACTGAGCCAAAGTAGGAATTGAGCACCTCTGCCTTTTCTTTGTCATCTGTTATCGTTTTGCCATCCTTATTTTATAGCTGAACCACCATTTCTTTCCTCTGCCTTTTACTACGCACATAGCTGAAGAAAGCTTTTTTGTTGTTTTTAGCATCCCTCGCTAACCTCAGCTCGTTCCCAGCTTTAGCCTTCCTGACGCCATCCCTGCAATTCCGTGCTACCTGCCTGTACTCTTCCTTTGTTACTTGGCCTTCTTTCCACTTCCTATATGTGTCCTTTTTTGTTTTCAGGTCATCTCTAAGGTTTTTGTGAAGCCACATTGGTTTTTTCTTTTGTTTTCCACCTTTTCTTCTTGTTGGAATTGTTTGTGATTGTGCCTTGAGAATTTCCTTTTTTAAAAGCTCCCACCCATCTTGGACTCCTTTTCTCGTTAGCGTCGCTTGCCATGGGACCTTACTGATCATTGTTCTGAGTTTATTAAAATCAGCTTTCCTAATATCCAGGGTACGCGTTTGACTACACTTGGCTTTTGCTTCCTTTAGAACCAAGAACTCAAGTACAACATGGTCGCTTTCCCAGAGTTCCTGTAACTGCTACATTATCCACTAAGTCATCTCTGTTGATTAGGATCAAGTCAAGGACAGCTGATCCTCTAGTTCCTTCCTCTACTTTCTGTAGGAGGAAGTTATCCGCCACACAAGTCAGGAATTTCCTGGAGGGGCCATGTTTTGCAGAATTTGTCTCCCAACAAATAACAAGGAAATTACCATTACTACTACATCATGCTTCCTTGAAACCTTGGCTATTTGCTTTTCAAAAGTTTCATCCTCATCTTCTCCTTGATTGGCTGGCCGGTAGTAGACTTTGACCACCAGGTCCCTTTTATTCTTTGCTCCATTTATTTTGATCCAGATGCTCTCGATGGGGCTACCAAGCTCATCCTCCTGTATTTCTGTGCAGAGATATGTATTTTTCACATACAGTGCAACCCCACCTCCCCTTCTGTTCCTCCTGTTCTTTTTGAACAAGTTATATCCTTCAATTGCTGTATTCTAGTCATGAGAGTCATCCCACCAAGTCTCAGTTATACCTATCAAGTCATAATTTCCCTCCTGTATTAAGAGTTCAAGTTTGTTCTGTTTGTTTCCCATACTCTGGGCATTAGTATATAGACATCGAAGACCATGTGCTTCATAGTCTGGCTTTCTTCCTACATGTGTCTGAAGACTATTATTGGGTGCTATTACAGCTGTTCTCTCCAATGCAGTGCATGAGCCTACGTCCATTGTTACCCCCAACATTACATCTCCCTTCCCCATAGGATTCAGTTTAAAGCCCTCCTGATGAAGTTCTTCATGCTGTGGCCAAACACATTCTTCCCAGCCTTTGTGAGGTGCAACCCATCCCTAGCCAACAGCCCATCTTCCAGGAAGTATAGCCCGTGGTCCCAGAATCCAAATCTCTCTTGTCAGCACCACCTTCGTAGCCAGTCATTCACTCGGAGTATTTTTCGTTCCCTTTCTATCCCTCTTCGAACTACTGGAAGGATGGATGAGAAAACTCTCTGGGCCCCAAAGTACTTGAGTTTCCTTCCCAAAGCTTCAAAGTCTGATGTGATTTCTTCGTAGCTCCGCTTGGCGGTATCATTTGTTCCCACATGGATGAGAAAGGATACCTGTCGGTGGGCTTTATGAGTGCAGGCAACCGTTCAGGCACGTCTCTAATCTGTCCTCCTGGGAGACAACATACCTGGCGAGTCCATGGGTCTTCGCGACATACTTGGGTCTCGATCCCATGCAGCAAGGAGTCTCCCACTACTACCACTCTTCTCTTCTTCTTCTTGTAGGCCTGGGTTTCACTGCCTCTGTTTGACTGACCTTCAGCCTCTTGCTCACTCTCATGTAGGTTCCCCTGTGATTCTTCCTCTGCAGGCTGTCCTCCAGTCTTATCCGCAAATACCTGGAATCAGTTCCACATCTCCACTGCTTCCACTGGTGCAGAGTGGCGTCTAGTTCTTCTTCTCCTAACTGTCACCCTTTTCCACCGAGTATCCTCTACTCCATTTTTCTTCACCTCAGCATTTCCCACTTCTGCCTCATCTTGCTGTTGCTCTTCTGGTCTTCCCTTTGCTGCTGTGGTTCGCCCATTCTGTCCCAAGAACTCTTCGTGTTCTCTTATTCCCCGGAGGGTTGACAGTCGCCGCTCCAGTCCACTTACTTTTTCTTCCAGCAGCGTGATCAACTTGCACTTGTTGCAGGTGTAGGCCATGTTTGCTCTCAGGCAAGAAAACAAACATTGCACACACCTTGCAGGTCACCACCATTGGAGTCTTATCCTTCCATAGCCTCTTTTCCTTTTTTGTGTCTAGCTTTGTGATTGTTCTAGACTAGCCTGTGCCTGCTCCTCTACTCACTAGAGGTCAAAAACAGAGTCCCACTGGTGTGGAAGTGCATGTTACAAGACAAATTTAAAAAAAGTTAGTTAAAAAAGACCCCCCCCCTGGCCAATTCCTGTTTGCTCCCCCTGTCTGCTCGCTCTCTGGGAGCTTGCTTGCTTCTGTAGTCCCTGGACCAGCTGGAGCAGCTTGCTCTGCTCTGCTCAGCTGGGAGGCGGGAAACAGACTGAAGCTTCCTGCCCACTCAGCTGCTGGGAGTACTCAGACCACACACACCCAATTCAGTTGGAGCTCTCAGAAGCACCTGGTGTGCTCACAGCCACTCAGAAGGATAAAGGACAGCCCCCTGGGCTTCCTGCAGCCCAATTACCTCTTAGCCTCTGTCTCCTTTGTCCCCTTTGTCTCTTCTACCACTGCAGCTCCCCTGGCCAACTCCTGTTTGCTCGCTCTGGTTGCTCGCTCTCTGGGAGCTTGCTTGCTTCTGTAGCCCCTGGACCAGCTAGAGCAGCTTGCTCTGCTCTGCTCAGCTAAGAGGCGGGAAACAGACTAAAGCTTCCTGCTCACTCAGCTGCTGGGAGTACTCAGGCCACACACCCCCAATTCAGTTGGAGCTCTCAGAAGCACCTGGTGAGCTCACAGCCACTTCCCATCTCTTTGTCCCCCCACTCTCTCCCTTCCCTTTGTCCCCCCTTCTCTCTGGGCCGATCTACACTTACAGGGTTTTTTTTTGCTTCCAATGAGGTTTCACCGCCCGCCTTTCACACTACGCAGTAGCCACCTTGAATTGGAACTGGAATTTCCCGCTTCCGTGCTCCCGCTTTCAAGACCCTGATATCCCGGTATTTCCCATTAATGTGCTCTGATTTTCTGCCTTCGCTACCGTATCTGGTCGTAGTCCCCTCCCCTGCCTGTCCATATACGGCGGTGTTTATATTTCCCTCTTGTCCAATCACAGCTCTCGACGGCCCTATGTCATCTTCCGGCTACTGGTCAGTAGTTGGATGGGCGACCGCCTGGGAATCAGGCTTCCTGCATTGAGCAGGGGGTTGTTCTGTCCCTTCAAATGAGACTAAGTTTTCCCCCCTTTGGCTTTTTTTTTTTTTTAAATAAGGCGTTATCTTCGAAGAATCGCGGCTTCTCCGTGATGTTTTTTTCCCTAATTCAGGCATGATCTTCAAAGATTCGAATCTTATCTTTGAATCTTCGAAGATCATGCCTAATTAGGAAAACAAACATCACGGGGAAGCCACGATTCTTCGAAGATAACGCCTTAATTTTTTTTTAAAAGCTGAAGGGGGTAAAACCTAGTCTCATTTGAAGGGACAGAACAACTCCCTGCTCAATGCAGGAAGACTGATTCCCAGGCGGTCGCCCATCCAACTACTGACCAGGGCCGACCCTGCTTAGCTTCCGAGATCAGACAAGCGCGAGCACATCCAGCCCTTTGCTTGTCGCTGAGGAAACATTGAGTGCTGAGGAAGCTATGCGATCAGTAGCCGGAAGACGACATGGGGCCGTCGAGAGCTGTGAGCGTGGCGGGAGTGGAATCAGCAGAATCAGGAAGAGTTTCTGATCCTCCAATGAGAGCCTCCATCTTTAAGAGCAGGAAAACAGCACAGCGCTCGAGTGTGAACTGAGCTCACGCATTCGATGAAGCACTGCAACGGGGAAAATGGGTGAGTGTGGACAATCACGTTTTAATGCGAGAGCGTTTAACCCGACAGGACACTGAATTCATTGCGATGACGGGTGCAGTGTAGATCGGCCCTCTGTCTCTATATCTCTGTCTCTCTCCTTATCTCTTTCCCCAGCTGCCACCCCCTGAAAATTGCCCCCCACCCCCGATGCAGCTATTAACCTTAGAAAAAAGATCCCATTTGTGTGAATGGGACCTTTCCCCAAGGCTAAAGGCCATGCATGGTGGTGGTGGTGGGGACAAGGAAGAAGGCTGCGCCCTGGATACAAAGGCTCCATGGGCCACATCCAGCCCATAGGCCAGAGGTTCCTTACCCCTGCTATAAATGTTTTAAGTATAAGAAATAAAGCATTTCCCTGACTTTTGCAGTGGGCTATTCCAACGTCTCTGGAAAACACATGGTTCCTAGCAGGAAATAATGATAATACCAACTGTGAGCATTATAATATATTTTAATTACATCACATAATGAAATATTGTGACATAATTAAATATTGAGAAAATACTGAGAAATACTGAGAAAATGTAAGAGATTCCACCCTCTTTCTAAAACAACTCTGCTGCAAGTGTCAGTTATTCTGTCTGCAGAAGCAAGGCAAAGGACAATCTGGCCTGAAGCTATCAACCACAAGAACATCACTTTTGCCTCTCCAGTGTAAGCTGTATTTTGTGTTTAAATGCCTGTTAATAAGTCACCTCTTCGTTCTGATATTCTCAAACTGATCTCCCTCCTCTACCTTTTCCCTCCATTTCCCTTCCACTGTGTGCTAGTTATTACTTAGACTGTAAGCGTGAGAGTAGGGCCTGTGTCTTTATTTTCTTTTATGTACACTGCCTTAGATACCATCAGCATTCTAAAAACAACAACAGACTGGCATACAAAGCAAATACAGAACAGACAATCCATGGAACCAGCATGTTATTTCATTTCTCCTTTACAAAATTCTGCATTTCTTTTCTAACTTGTTCCAAGGAATGTGAAATTATTCATGCAGGAATGTGAAAGATTTGAGTGATCACATTTGTGACCCAATTTCAGAAAATGTAAACAAAATGGCTAGTAATGGCATGTGCGTTGTCAGCTGCTCTGAGGAGGCCTTCCTGAATATTCAGGCTTATGTCGGCACTCAAGCTTAAGTTAAAATCACAACAGTGGCTCTCCGTTTTATTTTTGTATCTAGGGAAATCCTCTAAGACTGCATTTAGGCAATAGTTTCCTATGTATTTTAAATTGGGCAGAGGCCTGACTTCCATACATAACTCATTTATCAAACTGAAATCTTCATCCTGTTTTAGGGTGCTTCCAGAAGAGGCTTTTATCATTCAATTGCCCTGCATCATTCACAGAATTTTACAGGTGGGGGGTGGGGTGGGGGGTGTCTGCCTTCCATTTACAACCCTCCTGTGTTTTTCCACCATTTCTTCTGTCTTGTTCTTACAAGAAAAAAAATGCAAACTGAAATCTTCATCCTGTTTTAGGGTGCTTTCCGAAGAGGCTTTTATCATTCAATTGCCCTGCATCATTCACAGAATTTTACAGGTGGGGGGTGGGGTGGGGGGTGTCTGCCTTCCATTTACAACCCTCCTGTGTTTTTCCACCATTTCTTCTGTCTTGTTCTTACAAGAAAAAAAATCTGTTGAGGAGGAAAATATGGAATAGCTACACAATGCCTTTTGATTGGTAGCACTAGAAGCCCTCCATCTAGAAGCACCATTAAGGGCATGTAATAAAGTCCTGATGCTCCCTTATCTAGAGCAAAGCACCCTTGGAGGGTGTGATTTTTATCAGAGAAATGGCAGGACGGAGGTACATGATCCTTCCCCTGCCAATGGCTCTCTCACCCTGAAAATCTACCCTTCTTGCTGCTCTTAACCCCTACCAGTGTGTCTGGATCCGTATTCGAGTTCCAGACCTTTGGTCTGGAATCCATCAGGAATAAAAACAGTGTGGGGAGGAATTTCAGTGGAAAAGCAACTGACAAGGAAGGATTAGGGCATGCTTTCTTTGTGCCCCTACTTCAGAAGAGCTTTGCAACAGAGAAGGGGCTGTTGGTCCTTTGTTACATGTGGCTGAAGTATAATATGTAATTTGTCCCTTGGGTAATGGCTACCTCTATTATTACAAAGATGTCTATTGAGTCAATAACTGTCTATGATGAATAACATCCAACTTGAATCTGACAGTACCTAATTAGACATTGACTTCAAGGGGTCAGTACTGCAGCCTTTGGGTTAAATGCACTGAAGTTTTTGTGTAAAACATCTTGCTGCAACCGCAATACTTGTGGTGTTTCTAGCTACACGAGAACAGCACACCACTGTAGTAGTTGTGTGTGCATGCTTGCTCCCTGTCTTTGAACCTTTTCACACATTATGCAGTGGCAAACCCAGGTTTTCCTCTGACACTAAACTTGACAGGCAGCCACAGCTAAACCTGACTCTTTAATGAGTGTATGTGTATAATATATGTGTTTGCAAACACAAGTTTATACCAATTTGTTTGTTCGCAATGAACAGTTTTTGAGTGTATGCTTAGAACATCTGAGGTATACACAAAAACATAATCTCTAAATTGGTGCTTTAAAATGGGCTGTATGGCCTGGGTGACTGAGGATTTAGTAGAGCCTTTATAACTCAGCAGTACAATTAGGGCACAATCCTATCAAGATAGACATCAGTCTCCAAACTCAGAGGATGACGCCTATCCAATGCAGGGCGGAGGGAGCACAGAGGGAATCCTCTCCTCTGTGCTCCAGCCGCCCTGCATTTGTGGCTAGACACACGTTTTTGCGTATCTTGCTGCGGTTTCTGCGGGAAAGAGGGAAGGGGCCCAAAGACCTGATAGGAAGCTGTCTAAAGCAGCTTCTGCAGTCTCCTCCCCTCTTTGTCCCTAGGACTGCCCCCTTTTCGCCCTCTCCACGCTCGGTTTACAAGTGCAGAGACCTTAGCAGCACTGAAAGAACCGCACTGGCTATGAGGGGAGGTGCGAGGAGTGTGGTTTCTGGAAACTGAGAAACCGAAAAATCCTATGGCTGTCTAGACAGTGTCTACTGGCAATAGGATTGCTCTCTTAATCTATTATTAAAATGTCTGATTTTAAAATGAAAGAATATTCAGGAGGAAATAAAGAGAAGTTATACCTGGCAAATATTTCCAAAAACTTTATGCTTTGTTTTGGAAATTCTTTTGGGGTTCCTTTCCATCAAGAATATATTTGAGAAGGATGCAACTTGAAATTAAAGAAGGTGGGTTTGGCTTTCCAGATCTTGCTACATATTATCGGGCTTATCTGCTGACCTGTACTAAATTTTGGTCTTTCTGACCCAGATTTGATTTTCCACCTTGGTCAGTTTTGGGATCTTCCTCTTTGGAGCCTCTCTCCAAATGGATTGCATTAGGTTTCTGGCATATTAAGGCGGATAGAGTTCCTCCCACAATCTTGGCGGTTAGAGATGCATGGCAAATAACGTCACACCAATTACAGTTTGACCCATTTTCCCACACCAAATTGACTTTATGGGGAAATCTAGATTTAAGAATAGGAAAGAAACTGTTTCTGTGGTGGACCTGGACAGATAAAATAATCTTTACCCTGGATCAATTATTGGGTGTTGATGATGAATTTTTGCCATTTTCAGCTTTGTGAGATAAATTTTATTTGCCTGCTACAGCTGAATGGTAGTATTTGCAATTGAAACATTTGTTAGAATCTCGATTCGGTCCTGGACTTCAGGTTGGAGCCAATGTCACCCTTGCAGCATCCTGTGGAATCTCCACGGGATGCTATGTCAAACAGCTTTTTAAAGGTTGAAAAACCTTTTAATCTCTCCCCTGGAATGAATAGGGGAGGTGGGAGCAGCTCTGGATGAAGTTTTGGAAGAACAGCTCTCTCGGCATGGTAGCAGGGGCTCTGAACTCCAGGGCTAGTCTGCCAGAGCTTAATCATCGCTCAAAGTTGTTTGAACCTCCTAATCAATTAGGAGAAATTAGGGCTGACGTGCTCCATTGTAGTTTTTGGATTAAGAAACGCCAACAACATTTGAGGAATGGATTAAGAAATATCAATAATATTTGAGGACCTGCAAGATCTGTTTGAAGAGAAGGATGACCATGTGAAGGCGAAAAAAAGGATCTCCGCCTACCCCCCTCCCACACACACACACCTCCATTGGCAAAGGCTCCAAGAAGCGAAAATACAGAGGAGTTACTTGCTCTGATAAAAACTTTGTCCTTGCAATTTGCAGAACAGGCTAAGAGGTTGGATACCATCCAAAATTCCATCACTGCCCTGCAAGGGGCTGTGGATTTAATTAATGCTTCTTGGCAAAAAATGGAGGCGAAGGTTAATGAGCTGCAAGATCAGATGGCAGGGAATGAAATTACATCACAAGCTTTTTTCAACAATTTTTCTGTCAGAATTTCTCAACTGGAGGCTTTAGCGCGCAGAGCAAATGTACGTATTATTGGTATTAAATATTTACCTACTGATGTAAATCTGTCTACTTTTGTAGATAAGTTCCTGCATGAGATACTCCCTGTGCCATTTGATTATTCATTTGATATTGAGCAGGCATGTCGTGTGTCAAATGCCAAAGGGACTAGTTATACGATTATAGTCCAGTTTGCAAGAATCTCCACAAAAAAAATATATCCTGCATTTGGCAAGAGAGGCTGGAAACCTTTTTTGGAAACAAGATAAAATTATGCTATTTCCGGATTACATCAAAGAAGTTGCTGATAAAAGAAGGCAATTTACCAAGGCGAAAAATATGGGAAAACAAATGAACTTACAATATCACCTAAAGTATCCTGCTACATTTTGCATTTTTTCTGAAGGCCAGATGAAGAAGTTCCTAAATCATGAAATGGCGGAGGCGTGGCTAAATGGAAAATTGCATGAGATTTCTGTTCCAGCACCATGAATCTACAAACATGTTTTGCTAACTGGCTATGTTTAGTCTGGAAGATCCAGGCTAGGTCAGAGATGTTTCTCTCTCTCTCTCTCTTTTTCTTCTTCTCTTATTTTCTCTCTCTTTTTTTCTTTTCTTTAAACCCTTTCTTTTTAAAATGGATATGATATACTGTACTTAAATTTACTGTCTGAGGGTGTATAGAAATGTGGACACCTATTGATATATTTAGTACAAAATATATTAGTGATTGTTGTGAGGGTGATTTAAGCTTTAGTATTATATAACATTATAAAACTTATTAGTGATTTGTTATTATTATTATGCATCCTTTTAAATCTCCTTCCTTTTAAAAATATTATTATTATTATCATTACCGGTTAGTAAGATTTTTGGTTGGTTAAATTGTTAAGCTTTATTATTATATGTTAGCTAAAGGACAATATATGGTTACTGGAAATGAATTGTAGGCCTGCTTCCTTGCTAGAAGACTGATGATATGATATTGAAATGTCAGGTTGATTATTTATGCTGTATTGAATATATTGCCAATATTATAGGTATAATTTTTAAACAGAATGGGATTTGAAGTTTCTGTATAATGAACTTTAAATTTAATTATTTTAAATAATTTAAAATATTTTTTCATGTTTTTTTCTCTCTCCTTCTCCTTCTCCTGTTTTCTTTTTCTTTTCTGTTATTGCTGTGTCCTCCTAAGAATATTGTATTGTTGGGAAATTGTAGTTATTGATTAGGTTGTTGGTATTGTTTGTTTTATTTTATTTATTAAATTTATTAATCGCCCATCTGGCCGGTCACCCAGCCACTCTGGGTGATGTATAAACTGTTTTTATTGTTGTACAATAAAATTCAACATTAAAAACATGACATTTCTAAAATTACCCTAGCCCACCACAAATGCCTGCCTGAACAACCATGTTTTTAATGCATGGCAGAAGCTCATTAAAGCGGGGGCATGGCGGAGTTCCCTAGGGAGGGAGTTCCACAGAGTGGGGGCCACCACAGTTAAGGCCCTCTCCCTCATCCTCACCAGCCTAGTTGTCCTGGCTGATGGGACAGAGAGAAGGCCATCCGAGGCTGATCTTGTTGAGTGGCCTATCTGATGTTGCTGGAGGTGCTCCTTGAGATAGGCTGGGCCGGAACCATATAGGGTTTTAAAGGTCAAAACCAACACCTTGAATTTGGCCCGGAAAACAACTGGTAGCCAGTGCAGCTCCTTCAGCACTGGAGTGATGTGATCTTGCCGGCGGCTGCCTTTAATCAGGCGAGCCACCATGTTCTGTACCAGCTACAGCTTCCGAACCGTCTTCAAGGGTAACCCCAAGTAGAGCGCATTAGAGTAGTCTAAACGAGAGGAGACCAGGGCATGTACTACCGATGGGAGCAGATGGTCGGGAAGGTAGGGGCGCAGCTGCCATATCAGATGGAGTTGGTACAGCGCTGTCCGGCTCACAGCTGACACCTGAACCTCCATGGACAGCTGGGAGTCTAAGATGATCCCCAAGCTGTGGACCTGGTCTTTCAAGGGTAACCATACCCCATTCAACACCAGGTCAACATCCCCCAACTTCCTCGTCTCCCACCGAAAGTACCTCGGTCTTGTCAGGGTTCAGCTTATTCCTCCCCATCCAGCCACTCACTGTCTCCAGACATTCGGACAGGGATTCTACGGCCAACCTTGGTGAAGATTTGAACGAGAGGTAGAGCTGCGTGTCATCCGCATACTGATGACATCGAAACCCCAAACCTCCTGATGATAGCCCCCAGTGGTTGGAACCCTGTGGCACCCCACAAGTGAGCGGCCACGGGTCCAAAACCTCCTCTCCCAGTGCTACCCTCTGGTACCTGCCGGAGAGGAAGGACCGGAACCACCGGAATACGGTGTCTCCAATGCCCAACCCCTCCAGGCGGTCCAGAAGGTTACCGTGGTCAATGGTATCAAAAGCTGCTAAGAGGTCGAGGACAACAAGGAAGGAGCATTCGCCCCTACCCAGAGCCTGCCTCATATCATCCACCAAGGCGACCAAGGCTGTTTCTGTCCCATGCCCAGGCCTGAAGCCCGACTGAAATGGAGCCTGGTCAGCCTAGGCTAATTAAAAATTAGCCTAGATAATCAGCTTCTTCCATGTGTGCCTTCAACTGCATCACCACCACCCGCTCAATCACCTTGCCCCAAAAAGGCAGATTCGAGACCGGGTGAAAGTTGTTCAGAACTTGGGGATCCAAGGAGGGCTTTTTTAAAAGCGGGCTTATCACTGCCTCCTTGAGGGCTAATGGCATCACTCTCTCCTCAAGGAAGGCGTTCACCACCACCCTGATCCCCTCACCCAGTCTCTCTCTGCAGCTCATAATGAGCCAAGATGGGCAAGGATCAAGTAAGCAGGTGGTCGGCCTTACAGATGAAAGCACCTTGTCCACTTCATCAGAAGGAAGAAGCTGGAACCGATCCCACAAAACCGGTGTGCCACAGACCGCCTCCTGCTCACTAACTGTATCCACAGTGAACGGAATAACACTCCTATTCCGATCAATTTTATCTGCAAAGTGCCTTGCCAAGGCCTCACAGGAGGCCTTAGAATGCTCCAGTGGTTCTGGAGCAACTGGACCGACCAGGCTCCGGACCACTTGGAACAGCCTCCTGGGACAACACTCTGCAGACACGATAGAGGCAGCATAATATTCCTTTTTTGCTGCTTTCACCGCCACGTGATAGGCTGAAAATACAGCTCTAGCCCGTGTCTGATCGCCTTTGGAGCGAGACTTCCGCCACCGGCGCTCTAGCCGTCTCACCTCCTGTTTCAGAGCTCGTAACTGCAGACTGAACCATGGTGCAGTCCGAGCCCTGTTCAGGGGGAGAGGGCATTTCAGAGCCACCCGACCTAATGCCCCAGTGACCGCGGCATTCCAGCCACTCACCGGGGTCTCGACCGAGTGGCCATTGGCATGCTCCAGAGAATCCCCAAGCGCGTTCAGGAATCCATTCGGATCTATAAGACGCCTGGGGCGGACCATTTTAATGGGTCCTCCACCCCTGCGGAGGAGTTGTGGAACCGAGAAGTCCAACGTCACCAGATAGTGATCTGACCATGACAAGGGGGTGGTGGATATACCCTCGACTTCCAGATCACTCCCCTCTTCTCCAGAAACAAACACAAGGTCTAGTGCATGACTGGCTACATGGGTGGGTCCAGTTGGAATATGGTGCAGCTCCCAGGAAGCCATGGTCTCCATGAAGTCCTGAGGTGCTCCTGTGAGGACAACCCCCAAATGTACGTTGAAGTCCCCCAACACCAACAAGTTAGGGGACTGCACACGCAGTTTCATTTATTTTCATTTATTTCATTTACAAAGTTAAAAAATAGAATAAAAGTATTTTTTTTAAAATCTAGATTCGGTCCTGCTGCTTTACTGCCTTGGAGTCCCCTTTGCTATTGGAAACACTTATTGATGCTGACCAGATATATCGACCCACAATTCATGTTTATAAATACTTATCATCAGTGAATAAATACGATACACTGGATTTACAGCAAGAATGGAACAGGGAATTGGAATGTCCTATTTTGTCTCATCAATTGACCGCCATTTTGGCATCTGTATCTGACATTTCTATGGACCTCCGGTTATGTCTTACACAGCAAAAACTTTTGCTTTGTGTCTGTTGGATGCCACAATGTCTCTTTAACAACGGTTTGTCAAACTTGGCTAACTGTTGGAGGTGTAACGCAGTTAATGCTTCTTTTATTCATATGTTTTGGAAATGCCCAATAGTTGCCTCCTTTTAGGAGGCAGTTATTCTATGGATCAACTTTGCATTGGAATGCTCTTTAATATTTACTGATGTACATGTTCCCTTAAATGGTTCACCTGCTTTTTGGAATGTAACACATGGTCAGCATCAATGGATTTTTCACGCCCTTCTGGCTGCTAAAAGACTGATACTACAATACTGGAAGCATAAAAGCTCACTGCCTATAATGCAATTGATTGAAGACTGAACAACACTAGCAACATTTGAAAGGCTGATATATAGGTGTCACTTGCGAATGGACTTATATTTGGATATTAGGTCTGCCTTTACTGAAGTTTATGTGTAACCTATTCTTTTCCCCTTTTTTCTAGAATGTTATAATATTTGAAACTGAGGACTTTAGAACAAAGTCTTCAGTTTTTTCTGTTTGTTCTGTGAAATTTCTAATTAAAATTGTGTGTGTGTTTTTAAAGGAGGAAATAAAGAGACAGCTAAGTTAGGGCTTTAGTTGCAAGCTTATTTTCTAGAGCTTACCAAGAACCTTCTCAAAGAATAAAGGGACTAGTAAAAAGGAAACTGAAAGGGAAAATCAAGAGGGTCAGATCTCTTGAGAAAGTTTGGGTATTATTCAGTAATAGAAGCTTAGCTAGAATGTATGCTGCAGATCAGGAAAGGTACCACCAAGTTCAAAAGGATGTCAGCATGGCTAATGTGCAGAGTCAAGGAAGTTATTAGAGGCAAAACATTGTTCTCAGAAAATGTAAGTCTAGTCCAAATGAAGAGAACAACAAGGAACATAAACTTGTACCAAACCATAGTTGAGTGAAAATGTTCATGTTAAAATTTTATGAAATGATCCAGCCCATGTGGTCACAACTCTGACTATGCAAAGGGATAGGCACTGGGGTCTCCAATACTCCCTCTCCCTGGCTAGCCTTCAGTCATGTTCACATCACAGTGTGCTGGCCATTACTTGGGGATCAGAGGACGACAGGGATGGATGGGCCTAGGGAGGCATACACCTTCCTCCTGTTACAGCGTCACACAGTATACTGTGGCATGCCTGTGGCTGAGAGTGAGTCAGGTTGTGGGAGGGAAGAACAGAGAGAGGAGGGCAACAATGGGGTGCAGCTGTGCCTGTCTGAGGATGGCCCTTCGTTTTTACAAAAATTCTACATAGAAATGATATATCAGTGTTCATTATTTTAACACTGCACAATACATTTTGTTTAGTAGGTTTATGAGTATCACAATGTAAATATTTAATGAGGAAAATGCTACCTGAAATTCCAGCCCATAGTTTTCCCTGCAGAATTCCCGCAGCTTAGGATACACATGTTCCCGTAATGCACTTCTTTCTGCTACTGTATCTGCAGGCAAGGAGGGGAGAAAGCTTGTTAACAATATTTGTGACAGCTGTATATTTATAGTATTGTAGTTTTATGCAGGAGAGAAGACTAATCTTAAAAACTGTGAGTACAACTTAATGCAGCAATCTGAGTTTTATGCTGTAGGGAATGTCCTGTTGAGCTGAAATGCTTGTTGTGACATTTACCAATATTCATTTTAATACTCACTCCAACTATTCAACCCCCTTCTGTTGTGTATAAGACTCCTAGATTTTTTTTACAGTTAGCAATATCTCTAGAAAGAGAAGACAATCCAAAGCCTAGCAGCAGTCTAGCAGTTATGGATAAGCAGGTTTAAGGGTTTCTATAACAACTTTAACATAGAGACAAAAACTACCTTTTTTTTGTTATTAACAGGTTTGTTAGAATTTTTTCCCCCCATTTCCCAATACAATACAAACGGTAAACCCTTCCGCCCTCTTGCTCCCATTCCCTTCCCTTTAGATTTCCCCTTCCCTTTTTCATATTGTCCTGTATTTAAAAAGTAAAGGTTTCATGACTATATGTAAAACCATTAATCAAAAATTGGGTAAATTAATAGTTACATAGAAAAATAAAATAAAGAATATAATAAATAAAATAAAAGGCACGTCGCTTTGCTGGTCTGCACTGGTTTTGCAGTGGATCACATTACTCTGCATATAACTTAAGAACATTTCAACTCTTGAAAATGTAAGCTGTGGACAAGTGGGGACAAATCTGTTTTTGAAAACCCATGTATTATGCCATATAATCATTAATGAGTGAGGACTGACTACGGCCCTGATGTGTGTATTTTTTCAGCATCAAACTTGGATTTGCCACAAGTAATGCATGAAAAAGCCAAGAGTTCTCAATCAAGAGTGTGATACAGGGGAACACAGTATATTCTATCTTTCTTGGTGAGTGCTTAAAAATGTTGTAAAAACAGGTGCTTTTTACATTTATTTGTGCTCTAAATAAAAATTATTTATTTTAGGTTGATAAAATCCACATGTCTACCTCAGCAAAGACCCTTTATTTGACTCTGGGATCACTTACAATGAGAGATTTAAGGCATGCATTTTTATCTCAACCTTATATCGATCTAACAATGATAAAAAATAAATAGTATTAAAATGTTTTAAATAACTCAATAACCCACAATCAGATTCAAAACAGCAGCAAACCGATATTCAAAAAGCAGCACTCAAGAACGCCTGTTCAGAGAGGGCAGTGTAGGGGCCCTGCAGACTTCTCTCAAGAGCCCATTCCAAATCCTCAGCACCACAACAGAAAAGGCCTTTTGTAGATTTAGCTCTGTTCCTTTCAGAGTGTAAGCCAGCCTAAAGGAAATATGCCTGTATACCAGGAATGGGGAATGTGGAGCCTGCCAGATGTTGTTGGACTGCAACCTCATCATTCCTCACCATTAGCTATGCTTGCTAGGGCTGATGGGAGTCCAAATAACGTTCTGGAGAACTACATGTTTCCCACCCCTGTTGTATATCTTTGGAAATCTAGACTTAAAGCAGGGTGTGGAAAGGTGGACATTCCAGCCCCTCTTGTGTTGGTTGAGATGTCATGAATGAGTGGCAAAAATAGCACTCTCAGCATCCCATACATTGACCAAGATATCCATCCTCACTGGATTTGACCCTTCATAGATAGAGGAACTAAACAAAACAAGAAACAAGCAATGTTAATGGTAGGGAAAGGGGGTAAAGGAATTGCAACTGTATTTTATACCATCTTAATAGATGCTCAGATGGGTTCGATGGTTGGCTTGAAAAAAGTGAAGAAAGGTGACTTTGGAAGGGAACTAGAAGATGTTAGTTGGAACTATGGGATAACAGACTATTTAGATGTGTCAGCCTCTATCCAAGAAACCTCCCTGAAAGTCTTGCTCAGATGGTATCACATGTGGATCCAACTGGTGCATATTACTTCAACGTGCAGCCCCCTCTTTTGGAGAGGCTGCAAGACAAAAGGCACATACTTCCATTTATGGTGGGAATGCCCACAAATACAGGGATTCTGGCTGCTGGTACATAGAGAAATAATGACTATTACCAGAGAAATGATCGTATGTGAACCAAAACTTTAAAAATCATTGTGTAAAGGATTTAATGGAAGTATTAAATGTAAAGATTTGCTATCAGTCTTGTTAATTGCCACTCACCAGACAATCACTTAGCAGCGGAAAAACTGGATAACCTGAACTTACCTGCATGGTATCGAAATATATGAACAGTGGCGATTTCAGAAAAAAATAACGTATGACTTAGCTTTGATCCAAGGAAAGACAGAACCACTAGCATTTTATGCTATATGGTGGAGTTTTATTCAACATACATCACAACCAGATTTACAACAATATACGCCGTCTGCTTTGAGCATTTGGACATTATAACAACTAAACGAAGATTATACAGCACTCTTATTAAGTTTCTTGTAATAGCCCACTGTGCCCCAGTTGTCAGGGGACTATTCCCAGGGGCTTTTATTGTTGTTTCTGAATTTTCATTTTCATGATATATAATACAATTCTATTTTTAAAAAAACCTAAACAAAACCAGAAACAAGACATGCCCCTGCAACTGGTTGTCAAGTTCCCCCCTCTCCCTTTATACTGACTACTATTATAATTTCATTTTTCTGTCAAAGAACTCAAGATGACATGCATGGTCTTTCTCCTTTATCTTCACAACTCTGTGAGATAGGCTAAGCTAAGTCTGACTGGCCGAAGGTCACCCTTTAAGCTTCATGGCTGAGTAGGGATTTAAAGCTTGATCTCCCCATTCTAACCACTACACCACTCTGATTCTCCCCATGCTGTTGAAGTGCAACTTACCTCCTACTCTGACTTCATTATGCTGAGAGTTTCCCTTTACATTGCCGATAGCAGTAGCATCTAATGATATGGAGTGGGTGGAGAACTCAATTTAATGATGTTGAGGCATGCGGCAAGTTCTACAAGATATTATTGAGCAGGGGGACTGACATGAGTCTGCTGTTGAAGGCCAGTTAAGAACAGCTATTTTATTAAACATAAGAACAATTAGAGAAAGCAAGGCCTTACAGTGTAGGATATGGATGGGTCTTGTTATGAGCCAGCTTTTTCATGTTTTTGCCTTTCTGTGTGTCAGTTCAGAAATGGTTCCAAGCAGACCAATAGGAAGTCTGTCACTGTGGCTATGTTCTAGTCTAGTGGATTAACTATGCTAAAAGGTACTAGTGCCATGCCGAATTCTGTCCCCTATTTTCAGGATTTTTTTCTCTCCCTGCAAAAGAGGCATTATTTTTTCTGCAGGAAAAATTCTGTTGCCCTCATGTTCTGCTTGTGGGCTTCCCTTAGGCATCTGGTTTGCTACTGTGAGAAGAATGGTGAATCAGATCGGCCTTTGGTCTGAACCAGCACAGCTTCTCTTATGTTTCTGTAACTGCTGCATTAAAATTACAGTGCCAGTTTGAAAACAATGATTGGCCACTGTTCAGCAACAGAATTAGCTCTACTGCTGCTGTGGTCTTGGAATTAGATTTAAACTACCTTTGTGTTCAGATGTATCTGAGTGAATGCATTTATTCAGTACATCACTAAAGAAGACAGAAGAGCCCTTTCTGTATAAAGGTGGGTATTTCTGCTTACAGAAAAATTTGTCAGTGGAAGAGTGTAACAGAATGCGCGTTAAGAATTTCTACACACCCACTCACCAACCCTCCTCTACTCCTCCCAGTGCCTCATGCTTCTGTGCTTGGAAAGGCAATGGCACATAATTAAAATGGAATAAACTAATTAGGATGCATGACAGATAACCTAGATTAATTACATAAAAATCTAACCTACCTTTTCTTGGTAGAAAGTCTGCGCGATTAGCTTACTTAAATAAAATAAAATAAAATAAAATAAGCTATGTCAGATGGGAGGTTTTACCAGCCTTCTGCAGAGGAAAAGAGACACTTAAATGTCCTTTTCTTGCTGCCAAAATGGAAATGGACCATAAGTTATTTTTATATCATGTTAATTAGATATTCTGAAATCCAAAGAAGTCTGTCTTTAAAAATGCAGAATGAACTAAGAATCTTTTGGTTTCTTTGAAGTCTGTCTCAATGCTTATGTAAGACTGTGCACAGATCATAGTTTTTTAAGCATCTGGATGTGCAATTCTATACATGTTTACTCAGAGGTAAGTCCCCCTGTGTTAACTGGGGCTTACTCCCTAATACGTTTTTTTGGGAATTGCAACCTTAAAGGATTCAAACATGTGTCTTCCATTTGTGGAAGGGACTCAGATTCATCAAAGCCTTCTGCTGGAGAAAGGGGTGGGGGAGGTAATTTTTGCCAATTCCCACTTCCACCTACAGCCCCCTGAAAAGTGGCTCCACAGCATCAGGGGACCCGCCCCTCCTCAAACAGCATGGGATGCAGTGCTGGTGGCTGCAGGAGGAATCAGTGAAAATCACCTCAGCTCCCTCCAGCGGAGCATCCTATGAGTAAACTCCATTCATGCAAGCCTGGATTGCACCCATCATGATTAGGGTTGCCAACCTTTTAATTAGGCCTGATGCTTGATATGCAACAATAAGCAGGTGATAATGTTTCTCCATGTGAAAAGTTTCACCTGCTTCTTGAAGATCACCTGCTCTTAAAAATGTAACTACAGTGGTTGGCTGAAGAGCTGACAACCCAAAGGATGATAGAATCACCACTGCATTACAAAACTGTTCAGGCTATAGCAGGACATGGAAAACTGTCATGTTTACCAAAGGAAATGATGGCTCTACATTTTTGCCTTTAAGGCAGCAATCCTATAGATATTTACCCATGGATGGCCTACTGAACTCAACGTGGCTTATTTCAGAGTGGGTAAGGGAAATATACATACATACCAAAACTCAGAGAACTAAACCATTCATCCATCAATGGTGCCCTCCATGCTTCAGACAGACTACTTTTTTCTTTTCTTATTTTAAGAAAATAAGGCATCTTGGGGAGGCATCTTCCCAAGCAAGTTCAGATATGGATAGGCATGCTTCTCAGGATGCTAACGCCCAGATGGCTGGGCCTGAAGCCCCCTCCGTGAGAACCCAGGAGGAGGAGGAGGAGAGCGCGGGTTGTGACCTGAGGGATGCTAGACAGCAGTGCAGAGCAAAGCGGGAAAAGCTAGAGGCGGAGCTCAGACAACGGATAATGTGTGAGGGTCAACGTGGGGGAGCATCACTGGAAGGGAAGGGCCTCCCTCCCTAAGTTGTTCTAGCCAGCAAGTTCTTGTTTCAAACTGCTGGCAACATTGTAGCTTCGATTTGGATCCCCTGTTGTCATTCATAAATGAAGCACCTGTATTCCTTTGTAGCCTGAGAGTCTTCAAAGATTTGCATCTGTAATGAACCTGTTGATAGTGAATTAAAGGTGAGAGACTGAATCCTCTCTTCTTGTGTGTGTGCATGAGGAAGGAGGGGGCCAAGGGAACGTGACAGAAAAGCTTGCATAAACAAGTATTTTTCAGGAGGTGTTTAAAACACACCACATTTTCTGCCTCCCGAACTGCACAGGGGAGAGGGTTTAAGAAGGGTGGGTGCCACTACTCAGAAGCCTGCTTTCTGGATGTCACGTGGCGACATTCCATTGCTTGTGGCATGACCAACAAGGCCTCCTCTGGGGATCTCAATGGTCAGCTGGATATATAGCGGGGAAGGTGGTCTGCTACTCTGGTCCTGAGTTGTTTAGAACTCCGTATGTTAACAACAGAATGTTAAACATGGCTCGGTAGCTAATAAACAGCCACTGCAGTTCTTTTAACATAGGTGTAATTTGTATATGGCTGGGTGCCCCACTGAGCATCCTAGCTGCTGCATTCTGAACTAGCTGCAGCTTCCAAACCAGGCACAAAGTCAGTCCCACATAAGAGTGCATTACAGTAGTTTAATTGTGAGGTTACCAGTACATGAACCACAGTGGCTAAGCTATTCCTATCTAGGAACACGCATAGTTGTACCAGCCGAAGTGCTAATGGGCACTCTGAGCCACTGAGTTCAGCTCGGTCTCCAATGACAAAGGTGGATCCAAGAGCACCAGTAAACTATGGACCTGCTCCTTCAGAGAGAGTGGAACCCCATCCAGAACAGGTAAACAACCCAATTCCTGAACCTGGGACCCATCCACCCATAGTCTTATCAGGATTCAGTTTCAGTATCTTAGCCCTGCATCAGACACCAGTTCAGAACATGCACAGCCTCTCCTGACTGAGATCACAGAATCACAGAATAGTAGGGTTGGAAGGGGCCTACAAGACCATCGAGTCCAACCCCCTGCTCAATGCAGGAATCCAGGTCAGAGCATCCCTGACAGATGGCTGTCCAGCCTCGTCTTGAAGGCCTCCAGTGTGGGAGAGCCCACCACCTCCCTAGGTAATGCATTCCATTGTCGTATTGCTCTAATAGTCAGGAAGTTTTTCCTGATGTTCAGCCAGAATCTGGCTTCCTGTCACTTGAGCCCATTATTCTGTGTCCTGTACTCTGGGATGATCGAGAAGAGATCCTGGCCTTCCTCTCTGTGACAGCCTTTCAAGTACTTGAAGAGCACTATCCTATCTTCCCCCAGTCTTCTCTTCCCAAGGCTAAACATGCCCAGTTCTTTCAGTCTCTCTTCAAAGGCCTTTATTTCTAGTCCCCTGATCATCTTTGTTGCCCTCCTCTGAACCCTCTCCAGTTTGTCTGCATCCTTCTTAAAATGTGGTGCCCAGAACTGGACACAGTACTCCAGATGAGGCCTAACCAGTGCTGAGTAGAGGGGAACTAGTACTTCTTGGGATTTGGAAGCTATGCTTCTATTAATGCAGTCCAAAAGAGCATTTGCCTTTTTGGCAGCCACATCACATTGTTGGCTCATATTCAGCTTGTGATTGACAACAATTCCAAGATCCTTCTCGCTTGCAGTGTTGTTGAGCCACGTATCCCCCATCTTGTAACTGTGCATTTGGTTTCTTTTTCCTAGGTGCAGAACTTGGCATTTATCCCTATTAAATGTCATTCTGTTGTTTTCTGCCCAGCGCTCCAGTCTATCAAAATTACTTTGAATTTTGTTTCTGTCTTCCAAAGTATTAGCTATCCCGCCCAATTTTGTGTCATCTGCAAATCTGATCAGCATTCCCTGCACCTCCTCCTCCAAGTCATTCATAAAAATGTTGAAGAGCACTGGGCCCAGGACTGAGCCCTGCGGTATCCTGCTCATTACCTCTCCCCAGTTTGAGAAGATCCCAGAAGCACTCTTTGAGTCCGATTCTGTAGCCTACTGTGGATCCACCGGATCGTTGTTTCATCTAGCCCACTTTGAGCTAGTTTGCTCATCAGGAGATCATGGGGCACACTGTCGAAAGCTTTGCTGAAGTTGAGGTATATTATGTCCATAGCATTCCCACAGTCCACAAGGGAGGTTCCTGACGCCATCCCTGCAATTCTGTGCTACCTGCCTGTACTCCAGGGTATGCATTTGACTACACTTGGCTTTTGCTTCCCTTAGAACCAAGAACTCAAGTATAACATGGTCGCTTTCCCACAGAGTTCCTGTAACTGCTATTTTATCCACTAAGTCATCTCTGTTGGTTAGGATCAAGTCAAGGATAGCCGATCCTCTAGTTCCTTCCTCTACTTTCTGTAGGAGGAAGTTATCCACCACACAAGTCAGGAATTTCCTAGAGGGGCCATGTTTTGTAGAATTTGTCTCCAAATAAATATTGGGGAAATTGAAGTCCCCCATTACTACTACATCGTGCTTCCTTGAAACCTTGGCTATTTGCTTTTTAAAAGTTTCATCCTCATCTTCTCCTTGATTGGGTGGCTGGTAGTATACTCCAACCACCATGTTCCTTTTATTCTTCGCTCCATTTATTTTGATCCAGATGCTCTCGATGGGGCTACCAAGCTCATCCTCCTGTGTTTCTGTGCAGAGATATTATTTTTCACATACAGTGCAACCCCACCTCCCTTTCTGATCCCCCTGTTCTTTTTGAACAAGTTATGTTACAGAGAAATAAAGGTGGGTGTCATCAGCATATTGATGTCACCTTGCCCCAAATCTCCTAATGACCACTCCAAAAGGCTTCATATAGATGTTTAACTGGGGACAAAATAGTGCCTTTTGGCACCCTACAATTCAATTGCCAGCGGGCCAAGGCACAGTCACCTAGTGTTTTTTTCTGGAATTGACCTTATAAGTAAGAGCCAAACCACCGTAAAACAGTACCCCCAACTCATGGACATGGTCCACGAGGATACCGTGGTGAATGGTATCAAAAGTTGCTGAGGGATCAAAAAGAATTAACAGGGTTGCACTCCGCATTCCTGTCCTGAATGTCATCCATCAGGGTGACCAAGGCTAATTCCTTCCTGAAACCAGGCCTGAACCAAGACTGGAATGGATCAAGATAATGGATAATCCAGAGCGCCTGTAGCCGAGATGCCACAACTCGCTCAAGCACCTTACTCAGAAAGGGGGTATTTATGACTAGACGACAGTTAGTATAAATCTCTGGATCCAGGGAGGGTTTTTTCAGCAGTGGTTGCACCGCTGCCTCCTTCAAAACTGTGGGGACCACTTCATCATGAGATGATGCATTTACCACTCTCTCAGTCCATCCAGCCAACCTGCCCCATGGCTAGCTTGAAGGAGCTATGATGGAGCAAGGGTTGAGAGATCACATGGGAGGTCACATGGATGCAAACATTCTGTCCACATCTTCAGGCTTCAAAACCTGAAACTGATCCTACAAAACAGGGTAAGATGATGCACTAGACACCTCAACAGATACTGCATCAATAAAAAAAAGGTAAAGGTGTCCCCAACCAGTCGTGTCCGACTCTAGGGTGCGGTGCTCATCCCCGTTTCTAAGCCGAAGAGCCAGCGCTGTCCGAAGACACTTCCGTGGTCATGTGGCCGGCATGACTGAACACCGAGGTGCATGGAACGCTGTTACCTTTCCCGCCGAAGCGGTGCCTATTTATCTACTTGCAGTTTCTTGCTTTCGAACTGCTAGGTTGGCAGGAACTGCATCAATAGCAGTGTTCAAATCACCATGAAGGTGGATGATCTGATCCTTGAAGTGTCTTGCAAACTCTCACAGCGGGCCTCTGAGGGCTTGAATACTGGATTCACTGGAGTAGATGAAAGCAACCTAGGAACACTTGGAGAAACTCGGCTGGATGGCAACTTGAGGACACAATGGAAGTGGCAAATGGGCCTTTTATCTGTTTACTTTTTCATTACATAAGACAAGAAGTTTTTTTTTTAAATGCAGCACTATTCTTTGGGAGATAATGGGCACCAGCCATTCAGTGCCATTCATAGCTGGTTTCTGCTGCAAACTTGCTGACCTGATGGTTTCAGGGCTCAATCCTTCAGCAGAAAGGTACTTTTGGGTTAAATACAATGACCAGGTTCGCATGATCATGGAGAGAAAATAAGCCATGGTGGCTTATTTTTCCTCCCCATGCATGCCAGTCACGGGCCACCAAATTAACGTAATTACACTCGGCAGGCCCAGGTTGTTGTGACGTCCAAACCCAGTGAGGACTGGTGGTTTACAAATCACCCTGAAACCCATGGCTTGTTCTAGGTGGTTTTGTAAACCATCCCAGCCAGCCACGTTTGCTGAGTTTGGACCTCACCGCACCCTGTGCCTGGTGAAGCTATTTATGCTACTTAGGCAGCTCATGACCAGCATGCATGGGGAGGGAAAATACTGCCCCCGCGGGTGATCGTGTGAACCAGGGGCATCATTAAAGACAGGCCCACCTGGGCATGGGCCCCGGATCTTTTTTGAGCTGTCCTAATTGCCATTTTTTTACATTTTCCCACTGACTTACATTGGAAAACAGAAACGGACATAACTTTTTTAGTTTGGAGGATAAATACATGAAATTTAGAGACCCGGTAGCCCCCAAGGAGCTGATTGAGCCTGCCCAATTTTTCTGACATTGGGCAGGTGTAATCCCCTTCTAAGGGGCTACTATTCTTGAAATTATCATCCAGTTCTGACCAAGAGAAAAAAGTTACAGTTTTTTTCTAATTTCCCATGGTAGTCAACAGGAAGCATAAAGACTCTGTTTTCCAAACCTTGACTCAGGTTGCTGAGCTGAAGTGGTCTGTCTATTAATTGGCCTGAGCAGAAGCAGGATGTTTTCCAAAATGCTGAATCGGGGTCTGAGTTGAAGGGGGGGAGGCAGTGCACACTTCGTATGCATGTATGTAACCTATACATACATGTAAGCACACCACATGCACACACCACACGTATATATTAGAGGCGCGCTTAGACTTGGATATATATGCAAATTTGTGTTATGGGCCTGTGCCCGGGATCTTTTAAGAACCTAGCAACGCCCCTGGTGTGAACCCCCCCAACGAGGATTCTTCCAAGTTGGCTCCACTGCTCTAAACATTTATTTATTTATTTATTGCATTTATACCCCGCCTTTCTCCCTCTCGCAAGGAACTCAAGGCGGCTTACATTATCCTCCTCCTCACCGTTGTATCCTCACAACAACAACCCTGTGAGGTAGGTTGGGCTGAGAGTCTGTGACTGGCCCAAAGTCACCCAGTGAGCTTCCATGGCCAAGTGGGGACTAGAACCCGGATCTCCCGGCTCCCAGTCCGTCACTCTCACCACTACACTACACTGGCTCTCTGTTACATCTGTCTCTCTACACTGGCTAACATGTTACATCTGTCTTCCTGCTAAGTGTTTCAGGCTGCAATCCTAAACAAATTTTCTAAGTAATAAGACCAAATGAACACAGGGGGACATAATTCTGACTGGGTAAGCTTGTAGGGGCCTGCACTTTTTAAAAACACACAGAACTTAATTTGAAATAAAGTGTTTAAAATGTTTTTAAACTACAAACAACAAAAAGGAAGAACACATATGACAACACAAGATCACTAATTAATTGGAAAAGGGAAGGAATTGATTACATTCCTCAGTATATTATGCTGGATATGGTCTATCATGTCCATTGTTGTTTAGAACTAGGAGTGTGTGGGAAGGTTTGCTTAAATCTATTGTTAAAGACATGGGGAAGGGCGAGGTTTCAATCACACACAACAATACTCAGCAACAAATAATTCCCACCAAATAGCATTTCTCTCAGAGAAATTACTTTGAATCATTGTCTACTACTCATGTTGCAAAAAGCTTTTGAACATCACCAGGGGAAAATAAAGGTGTCAGTCTTGTAATGTTATGGCAACGTTGTCTCCACATATAATACCACAATAATACCATTCATTTGCATTTCTTCAAAGCCTTTCTTCTATCTCAAATAACTTTCCCAATATTGGGGAAACTACCAGGATACCATCATTGGTTAATGAAAACTGCTATCTCAGATACAGATTCCTTCCTTAGGTGGGCCCTTGAGCTCCAAGATCAAACTCAATCTCTAAGACTGTGAAGACGTTTTATTTTGCCCTTTGGGTTGATCTTCAAATGCAGAGCATCAGAACTGGAAGCCACAGCTACAGAGAAACTCCTCCCAGGGAGAGGTGCTTAATGGAGTATTACTGTCAGAATGCTTCCAGGCTCTCTTTACTATCCCTCCTCCCAACTGACTTCAGATGTAGGCTGCCCCTAAACAGGTAAGATGAGTAACAGCTTGAACTGGAGGGCAGTGGGAGGATCCTGAAACTCATCATACATAAATGAGTGTCCTGTTAACTTGACAAGGGAGGAAGGCCAGTTTCCTATTATTTATACGGAGTCTGGCCACTCTAGAAGCTTCATACTGCCTGACAATCAGAGAGGCTGATGTTGCACATCCCACCTGTACCTTGAGGTACTTGATTTCAAGGCCCAGAGCCTTTGACAATAACTTTGCTGGACTTATTGGCAAGGCTGCCTCAATCCAATCAAAACATTCAAATGGAATCTGAAGGACATCTAACTCTCCCTCTTCAGTCTAAATGGACAGTGTTAGAACAGCATTTTTGACAGAATGCCCTAACCGTGGTGGGGAATATACTGATGTTCTACGTCAGTGTTTCTCACTCATTTGATAAGACACATTTTTTTCTACCAAAACTGAAGGCACACAACACACTTCCACCAAAAAATAAAAACACTTTTAGAGTAAGGGAATTGCTCATCTTCAGGGCAGTCCACCCCCTACATGAGTCATTGTTCTGGGCATGCTTCCTATTTGGAAGGAAGCAACCCCTGAGAAGCTACTCATGCAGAGATTCACATTCAGAGTAACAGAATATGAAAATTATACCCAATGCAGAAACAGGCCAGCACACCCATCCCCAGCCGAGGCTGACTGGGAAGAGGCAAGGGCAAAGCCATGAATCAGAAAGAGACACAAAAGCCAGTCTCCTCTTTGAGCAGGATACTTTGGGCTGGGAGGAGCCATTAATTACTTAATTAATTTATTTCCCATGACACACTAGCAGTTCTCTCATTTTATACTACAGTGTTCCAGCACAGAATTTGGAAATTACTGTACTAGGCTGTGACTGATGTCTCTTAAGGACTCAGGACACAATTGACCCTTCTAAACTAAGAAATAAAATTGCTGTATGCTGAGTAGATCGGAGGCTTGTTCTACATTTACCCATTTCTGTATTTTGGTACACAGAGTATGCTGCAGAATTCAACCAGCTGAATGGATAAGACCGCAGGGCATTGTTGAAAAGGATTTCTATACATTAATTTCTAACACGCATGGTTCTGGCACAAGAATATCCCAAGACAACAGTCATTTGCTGTATATTTTAAAGCATCATTGTTATCCTCATTTTAAACCAAGTACAACAGAGATGCTGCAAATCAAGTTTTCAAATTACTAGCACAAAATACAGTTTCTGATTGCAGCTAAAGGCTGCAAGCAGAAGGGTCTACAAAGACCAGAATTACTGTAATCAAAATTAATTTGTAAAGACAAGTACTCTTTGTGCTCTGAATATGTTTCCTGGTGATTTCTACAAAAAATGTAACAACGTAACTTTTATCAGAAGCAGTATTACAGTTGAAAGCAGATGAACACAATGAATGAATCTGTTGAATTAATGAGTCTCAACATATTACTCATTCATATTTAAAATACTGAAGGATTAATGTTTTGAACCCTAAAAGCCAGCTTACTCAAATGGGTAATGCTTTTATAATTTTTCATTAATATCCTGCCAATCCTATCTCCCTCTTTTTGGGCCCCAATAAACCAAAGAGAAAACAACCTGGGCATGTAACAATGTAGTGATGATGGATATAAAATTTGTAGAGCAAGTATGTTCAATTTTCTGTAGCATTTTTGAGTGGTTCAATTTGCATGGTGAAAAGCCAGCTATGCCAAAGTGCCAATTAATTTGTTCCTGTAACATCACAAATAAATATCTCCATCCAACATTTTTACCAGTAAAATTTTAAAAATTCCCTTTTAAGTTAAAGGATGAGTGTATACATAAACAAACAAACATGCTCTGCTTTACATTATTTTCAAAAAGACAGACAGCCTACTTGAAGCATTAGGGGAAGGACAAAAGTGAACCAATGTTTGACTTGCTAGTCTCTGCATGCAAAGCAAGCTACACAAAGCTGGGATCACACTGTAACCATTATTTAGGATTTCTACCTTCATCCTAAGCCACTAGAGACATGCAAAAAGAGCAGATTTCACAGACTGATTGTTCCTACTAAGGTTTACTCCAAAGTAACTGGTCCACAAAGAACAGTATACTTCTAAGTAGAGTCAATGAGCACAAATGATTCCCATTAAATGAATGGTAAAAAAATTGGAGGGAGTAACTATACCTTATATTAAACATGATCATGAACTTCCCACGAAGTTTCTCCAGTCATGAAGCTAAAAGAGTACATTATATTTAATTATACCACTTTTTTGGTATACCATAAAGCTTCCAACAGTGGAATTGGCAATAGGTAAAATTTGAGTTCACCTATACAGATGTGCCTGGTGAATCCAAGATTGTTTGATCATGATTAGAATGAGGGTTCAGAAATGGTTTTTTATTTCAATATATCCTTTCAACTTTTATAATCATAACAATTATTTCACAGAGATGTAGGTTCTAATGAACATTAGCATGAAAAATTGCTCTTCTGTTAGACAAAGTCATCTGTTCTTTAAGTTGTGTGACTGGATGGAGGAAAATGGGTTGTTTTTTGTCCAAAAGGACAGACTGGAATGAAAGCAGCAGTAGTAGCTGTAGTAGTGATAAGGAAGGAGGAGGACATAATGACCTGAGATAAACTGAGACTAGGAATTCTGACGAGGCACTTGGTACATTTACCAAGAAGGATAGGTGATGGGAAGAAGGTAGTTTTGAATTTGAATTTTTTTTTTTAATAGAAGCATCCTGGGTATTTGACTGAATGGAAATATATACATGCCCACAATAAATACATAAATAAAACATGATATTATTAATGTTATCATCTATTTATCATGCATATACTGCACATGAGAGCCAGTGTGGTCTAGTGGCTAGAGTGTTGGACTGGGAGTCGGGAGACCTGGTTTGTAGTCCCCACTTAGCCATGGAAGCTCACGGGGTGACTTTGGGCGAGTCACAGACTCTCAGCCCAGTCTACCTTACAGAGTTGTTGCTGTGAGGATAAAATGCAGAGGAGGATTATGTACGCAGCCTTGGGTTCCTTAAGGAGGAAAAAAGGCAGGATATAAATGTAGTAAATAAATAAATATATCACCATCAAGCAGTTTTTACTTCTGGAGCTGGCTGGCAAGATGCATCCTTGGGGAACTTCAAAGATGTGCTGTTGTATCTAGGGAACTGAAACTGCTTTAGAGCTGACGCTGCCTGCTTATGTGCCTGCCTTCTTTCTGAAATTATCCAATACACTGGGGTTAAGAGAGGTTTATTTTAACAGTGGTCTTACCACTGCCCCTTTTAGGCAAGATGGAATCACACTGTGCTATAAAGAGGCATTCATAATTACCCTTACCCATTCAATCAGTCCATCTGCCCCTGGTCTGCTTTTATAAGCCAGGCAGGGCAAGGGTCCAGCACACAAGTGGCTGGCCTCTCCTCTCCAAGGATCCTATCCACATCCTTGGGCTCTACAAATTGAAAAGTGTCCAAGCAGGGACCAAAGTTACATCCACAAGACCGGTATCAACTATGGCATCCAAGTCAACATGGACTTGGATGCCATAGTTATCTGCAAGGTGTTGCACAAATTGGCCACAATTTTATCCAAGTTTCTCTCTGTGTTCAACTGTAATAAGTTTCAGGGTATCAAGTATATATAATAGGAGAGTACAGAATTTACTACGGTGACCTTTGTGTTAGCAGGAATCCACGGCACATTTTAAAACTGGCAACTGTTAAGAAGCAAATTAAATGCTAAATACAGTTTCCTTCAGTGGTTGTAGCTGTGGAAAATGCTCAGGAGAAGATAACAACTTAAGAGTTTCCAGCCCCAGCTTCAGTTTAAGAATGACCTAATTACAGTACCTTTTTTTAGTTTACTCTTGGTTTCATAAGGTGCTACTGCTGGTAAGTGCACCAGTTTAACTCCCTCCCATCTTCCATCTGTCTGTCTATCTTTTCATTTTCATAATGCTGCATATCAGGCACATAAAAACCCCAATGCAATTAAAAATAGAGATAGTTGAGCAGCAGGTTGCTCACTCTGAAAATTAATCGGGGGGCCTTGAGCAGCCCCACTGAACATCAAAACCTGTTGAGATGGGGGGTTGATATTAGATTGGGCTGCTCGAGGGGGCCCAATTCCCCTCCTTACCCATGGGCCCAATTCCTTTTTTCTTTCCTTCATTAAAAGTAATTAAGAAGCAAAAGACAAATATGCATGCAAATATTAAATGCCAATCTATAAAAAGTGGGCTACTTAGGCAACAAAATGTATACAACTAACCTTTAGCAGATGTATACCAGAAGGACAACCTCAAAGCTTACGTTTTCCAGTGTGAAAATCAAGAATGACAACTGTTAAATGAAAGATATCACTTCCCCACAAGTCACCTCACTGTGGGGCTTAATTTAAGATTAACTTAAATGACACCTTTCTTCAGGAGAGTGATTGTGTCATCCTATCTAGGGCTCAAAACCCTTCGCTTAGGACTCCTTATGGCCTGTGATGAGCAGCCAGGTGCACTGAAACATGAGTGGGGGTTGCTGAGGGTTAATTCCCCATTCAAGCATGGTGCTTTCCCCCTTTGTTTGGATGGTATCACCAGCCAGCCACACATCCATTAAGTTTGTGTTGGTCCCTTTTTGTGTCCTGCTGGCCTTCCCAAGTAAATGCTTGCCTGATGTTCCTCCTCATTGGGGCTTCATCTCGTCTCTTCCTGTCTCTTTAAACTGCAGCCTTTCTTCCTCCCTCTATTGCTGCCTTTCCCAACCTGGTGCCCTCCAGATGTTTTGGACTACAACTTCCATCATCCCCCAGCCAGCATGTTTGTGATCTGCTCTACTATCCCACTGCCTCCCTTTTTCTCCTCTTCTGGCTCCTGCGTCACTGTTTTCCATCTTTCCTCCTCTCTTCAGCTCTGTCTGTTGTCTCCTGCTTCACTGACTTCACTTTCTGCCACCAGTCAACTTTAAAGGACATACATACACTATTACATCCTTTAAAAATCTCTAAAGGTCCGTAAGTACTGTGTAAGAGTAGGAGAGTATAAAGATTCTTCATTAACAATAGTTAAGGTTATGTAGCGGAATATGCCTTATAGCATGTAGAGTTGATAAAAATTTATTGTATTTTGTAGACGTGACTAGTTCTGTGTGTGTGTTGTGAGATAACTATGAGTAATGGATTGTATTCTTGGAAATGAAGGAAGGCTGCCACGTGTGGGTTGATCAAGTAGAGAAAGCAGTAAGCTGTTACTAGGAAAGCCCTTATCTAGGTGTTGCTGGTGTCGATGGCAGACCTGGCTGCCTTGGGAACAATGAGAATGGTGGTACAATCAGGTCTGAAATGAAGGGTGAGGTCATCGACATCATAGGGGTTATAATAGATCATGGTTAGATTTGCTTAGCAGAGAGATCCTGGGAGAACAAGACACCTGACATATGTGCTTACGCTGGCTTTGCCCACTATGCCTTCCATTTAGGTAATTATGAAACTTTTATATTGACTGTTAGATTGAGAGGAACTTCGGTTTACTATGTTAAGAATATGCTGGCTACTATTTTCATTATACTTTTAATGATCACAACTTGTGTGTATTTAGCAATGTTTGTAATCTGCCTCACCTTAGCTAAAGCTTTTGTTTGTTTGTTTTTTAATTAAATTTATTAATCGCCCATCTGGCTGGCCACCCAGCCACTCTGGGCGATGTACAACATACAATAAAACAGTTTAAAACAATAAAATTCTACAGTAAAAACATTTTCTAAAATACCCTAACCCACCCCAAATGCCTGCCTGAACAACCACGTTTTTAATGCACGACGGAAGCTCATTAAAGAGGGGGCATGGCGGAGTTTCCTAGGGAGGGAGTTCCACAGAGTGGGGGCCACCACAGTTAAGGCCCTCTCCCTCGTCCCCACCAGTCTAGCTGTCCTGGCTGATGGGACAGAGAGAAGGCCATCCGAGGCTGATCTTGTTAAGCGGCCTGTCTGGTGTTGCTGGAGGCGCTCCTTAAGATAGGCTGGGCCGGAACCATATAGGGTTTTAAAGGTCAAAACCAACACCTTGAATTTGGCCCGGAAAACAACTGGTAACCAGTGCAACTCCTTCAGCACTAGAGTGATGTGATCTCGCTGGCGGCTGCCTTTAATCAGGCGAGCCTCCGCGTTCTGTACCAGCTGCAGCTTCTGAACCGTCTTCAAGGGTAACCCCATGTAGAGCGCATTAGAGTAGTCTAAACAAGAGGAGACCAGGGCATGTACTACCGATGGGAGCAGATGGTCGGGAAGGAAGGGGCGCAGCCACCGTATCTGATGGAGTTGATACAGCGCTGTCCGGCTCACAGCTGACACCTGAGCCTCCATGGACAGCTGGGAGTCCAAAATGACCCCCAGGCTGCGGACCTGGTCTTTCAAGGGTAGCCGTACCCCATTCAACACCAGGTCAACATCCCCCAGCTCCTCTTGTCTCCCACCAAAAGTACCTTGGTCTTGTTAGGGTTCAGCTTCAGCTTATTCCTCCCCATCCAGCCACTCACCGTCTCCAGACATTTGGACAGGGATTCTACGGCCAACCTTGGTGAAGATTTGAATGAGAGGTAGAGCTGCGTGTCATCCACATATTGATGACACCGCACCCCAAACCTCCTGATGATAGCCCCCAGCGGCTTCACATAGATATTAAATAGCATCAGGGAGAGGATGGGACCCTGTGACACCCCACAAGTGAGTGGCCACGGGTCCGAAACCTCCTCTCCCAGTGCTACCCTCTGCTACCTGCCGGAGAGGGAGGACCGGAACCACTGCAATACGGTGTCTCCAATGCCCAACCCCTCCAGGCGGTCCAGTTATGTTATTTTTCTCTTATTATTATGTTGCTATTCTCTTAGACTGTTTGAGCAATAAATGTATATTCTTTAATACCAAGTTTGTGTTGTCTGGCCTGAGAGAAGTTTCAGGGACTACTACCCATACTTTAATTCTTGAACCCAATAGCATTTGGTGAAGAGTTGTAAATCTATCACTGAGTGGGGTCTGTCCTTAAAGCTGTTGTATTTAGGGCTGTGCACGCTTCGCTTTGGATGCTGCTTCAGACCTTCCAAAGAGACCCCGCTTCGCTTCAGACTGATTTGGATTCCATCCACTTCGACTCAGATCTGAATCGGAAGCAAGATTTGGACATCCAAATCACCCGTTTCTGGCATTTTCCCATTGTCTTGCATGGGAAAACACAAACAGCCATAACTTTTTCACTTTTCATGATTCATACATGACATTTGGGGAACTCTCGTCCCCCCTAGAGGAGCGTCCACCTGCCAAATTTCAGACAATTTGGACCACTAATTTTGTGCTAGGTGTAGGGAAAATTAACCTTTTTCAAGGAAATCTCTCAAAGCAAAGAGCTGTAACTGTTCACTGCTTGCACAGAAGTTGGGGAATGCACAGCCCCCCTGGAGGGCATCCCACCTGCCAAATCTCAAGAAAGTTTGACCCACTAGTTTTTGTGCAAAGCGAAGATAAAATCTGCTATTTTTGAAAACTCAAACCAAAGTTTATAAATTGATAATCAAGTTAGGTACTGAAGCTGTGAGGAGGTCACTATCCCTAAACTCAGCTATAGGTTTCTTTGAAGTGCAAATACCCTTTCCCCTAGAACTAGTTTCCTATTCACAGGCAATAACCTCAGGGTCTCTTTGGCTGAATTGCTTGGGAAAACACTGGCTGGTAGGCAGGAAGCAAACAAAGACAGCAACCCTACCAGGTGGGCACACTGACTTGAATGAAGAGCAACGACAGTTGTCTGCTGGACTGACAGAGGCAGGAAGCAACACAGCAACCCTGACAGGAGGGCACAGCAGCACCTCGCCCACCTCTGCCCCTGCCATCCCCAAGATGCCTTATATCGGGCTTGCTTGCTTTGCAACACACAGTGTAGTATTATATTATTTAAATAATAGCTGTTAATGTGTGCAGTCCTTTACCCACTGTTTTTGGAAATGTGGACTGTGTGTACTCCTTTGACACACAGCTTGCTTGTCCACACAGCACAAGCACGCATGCGCACGCACACACACATGCAAAAGAAAAGCAAACACTAACTACAAGCAAAGGGGGGGGGGATAACTATAATCCTAACAGAAGAGAAAGGGTTTTAAAAAAATTTTTAAGGGAAAAGAGATAAACAATGGGAAGGGAAGGAATACAGGAATTGAGAAGGGGAGGTGGAGGGGCGCCAAGAACAAAGAAAAGACATATATACTGTATATAAATCTAGACAGAATCAAAGTAAGGGCAAACTAATGGCTGAGAGAGAATTGAAAGGGTGTGTGTGGGGTGGGTGGGTGAGATAAGCAACTATAGTGAAATTTTCTCAATTTTTAACTGAACAAACAACAAGAATGAATGGTAAACCTATTACAGAAGGGTGGGGGGACACTAATATAGTTGTCATAGTATGCGCTTTCATCTTGGCTTCATTCTGCCAAAAGAGAGTGGGAAGGGTTAAGGCTTCCTCTGCCATGCCTGGCAGAGACTGGCACAGTTGCTCTTGGTGGCAGCAGCAGAGGCAAGATAGGACTGGAGCTGAGAGAGAAATGCCATGGAGCATCTCTCTCAGCTCCCATCCCATCTTGCTGCTGCCACCACCACCACCACCATCATTGCACACAATGGCAGCTTTTCAGGGCAGCAGGAGACTGCTCAATTATCAGGCAGCTCATGCACCCCAATAGATCGTCTTGCCCGCACCCCACTTTGGAGACCACTTCTCTACCTCCTAGTCCTCTCCTCTCCAGTAACACCATCTCTCTCATAGTGAGCAAATGGAGGCTGACTCACAGCAAAGCTCACTCCCTCCTCCTCCTCTCCCCTTCCCCCCTCCCTCCTCGTCTTCTGCCCCTCCCAGTGGCCTGATCTCTCTCAAATTGATAATTTGGCGCCTCCACCTCCTCTTCTCCCCCCCCCGCATGAACTTTCACAAGTTGATACATTTTGGAGACAGCCTGCTTAGTAGGCATAAGAGCTCTGAATATACGAGGCATAAATGAGGTGCCTCATAGGTGACCGGCTTCGGTTCGGGATGCCTCGGTGCCGTTCTGATCTACTCTATAGCAAGACGAGACACCTCTGAATCATCCCGCTTCACCTCGTTATTCGGGCTTTGGACCGAAGCAGTGCACAGCCCTACTTGTATTCTCTCTTGATCTGGTGAGTCTCAGACACACCTGTTCAAGTTTGGGAAACAAGCTAGTCAGATGGAGCGAGAAGAAATTACTCATCATCATAGTTATATTAAAACAAAGTAGTAAGTGGAGCAGAATTGAAAGTTACTCACAAGTTTTTATATGCATTTGCTACTTGCTCCAGAACAAGGTAATAATAAAAAATAGGTTCCAGCCTAAATGATACATTAAACGTGAGATTGCATTAGTGTATCCTTTAAAAAAAAGAAGCACTTGTAGGGCCCCTGATCTGGATTAGGACCATTGTGTGAAGGAATAGGGGAGGGGAGGTTATAACCTTTCCCCAGTGCCATTTTCACAGCAAAAATTGCTATCCCTGAAATTGTTATTTGCCTTGGGAGGGAAGCTGCTATAGGTGCAAGTAACATGTCTGGTGGGGGGTGATTTTCATGGGGAGAAGGGTTAAATGGCATGGGGAGAAAACCAACTCTGCAGTTCTGTTCTAGAAATCCCTTGCTACAGCTGTTGTTGTTGTTGGTTTTTAAAGATGCACCAATACTTGCTTTTGTCTGCCCAAAACTTATTGCCAATTCCACTAGGTGTCAGCAAGTCCTATTCGGGGAAAAGGAAAAATGTTCTCTCTATGTACTTTCGCCACACCATGAATAATTCTATAAACCCCCTATCATGTCTCCCCCAAATGCAGTTACATGGATTTAGGGTTTGTTTCAGTTAAGGATGAGAACCAAGAGATTAAAAGATTGAGACAAAGGGCCTGTTGAGAGATTGAGACAAAGAAGGGGGAAATAAACCATGGTGGCTTATTTCCCCTGCTGTGCTTGCCAGGAGGATTTGCAAAATTACCCTCCCTGTACCATGTGAACACAGCAAGAGTGGCTTGCTGTGTCGTGTGAACCTGGTGAGGGTGGGGCATTGCCACCCCAACGAGCCACTCCAAAACCCTACAACAGCACATGACGTAATTGAAAAGGTGGGATTGAATGAAGAAAGAAAGGCAGCACCACATTCTGTGAGGTCTTCCAGGTACAAAGCCCAGGAGGAATAATGGGCAGTGCCACTGAGAAGAGCACTAAACTTTTAAGTGAGTCAGGAGGGTAATAAGAGTCAGTAGTGAAGGTGATGAGCAAGCATATGGATCAGGATAGTGATGCCAGGAGGAAACCAGGAAGTGAGAGCTGCCCTGGTTATCAGGTCCTTTTTTGGTCTCCTGAAGCAGCCATTACTGGCATTGTAGGTTGCAGGTACTCCACCACACCTCATCCCTGGGCCACCTACTGATATCATTTATGACGCCACATACCATAAGTGAATAATTAGGCATAATAGACGATAACTATAGTTGTAGTGGATTGGACTAAATAACCATGAAGTCCCCTCCAACTTTATGCTTATATGAGTTATTCTAGATTTTTGTGAATTTCAGCATGATTGACTCTGCCGTCTGATTTGATCCTTCATTATCCTCCCTTAATTAAATCCCCAGAAAAGAGGATAAAGTAGCTATCTTGAACTCTGCTTACATTAATGAAAATGCTCCAAGTTCTAAAAACATCCCCTGATTATTATTCTGGCTGAAATAGGTAAACATCTTCCTGTACTCTAGATTGTAAGCACCATTGCCGAAACACCTTGGGCAAATATGAGGCCAGTCGTTTTAGAGAGTCATAACATTACAAGTTCTAATTCTTCTTATGTCTGTAAAATTAATACTCACTCGGAATGGCACAATGCCCCCAAATTCTTCAAACATTCCATTTATTAGAAGTACATTTGTTGTGCACTTTATGAACTTAAAAAAAACAAACAAAACGGCTTTAATTTCAAATTAAAAACCCTGGGGCTGAAAGAATATACTTGTGTAAACACAGTCAAGATTTGAACAATATATCCTGTATCAAATATATATAAAAACATTAATAGAGCAAGCATATTACCTCTTAGGCTAGTGATTGATCATTTTAGAAGTGTGGTACAAAGCTTCAAGTTAAAATGGCTTACAAATTGAGCTATATACTTAAAATTCTCAGCATGGGAGAAAAGGGACAAGTCACTGATACTAGGCCACTAAAATGCAGTACCTGAGTGAGAACTAACTAAGTTCTAGAAAGCCATAGATGGCTTTTACAATACAGCCTGGGATCCAAAATAATGTGCAACTAGTTCCATGCAGCCAAGGCAGTAGCCCCCTTCAGGCATTAATTGCATGAAGGGGTGCCATGTATACAAAGGAGCAGTGGACCTGTGCTGCTGGTCTTACCCCTGATATCGCATGGCTCTCCTGCTGTCCAAATGTTGAGCATGGATGTCTGCATAAGTGAGGACTTCATGTGTAGACCTTGACATGTGTAGGCGGCTGGAACCCTGACTGCACAGGATTCCAGCCTGCATGGAAGCCTACACACACAGAGCCTACATGTGTAGGCTTCACCTATGCAGGCAGCACGGACATCAGGGTTGAGGGTGACGAGCTGCACAACCTCAGGGGTGTGGGGAACACCACAGCATAGGTGCCCCTTTATACATGTTGAGCCTCTTCATGCAATTAATGTGTGAAGGGCTCCAGTGTTGCACTTGTATTTGTTGAAGAGGATCCCCTCCCCTCAATTCCACATAGCAAACTGCTTTTGAAACTGAATGGACTTTCAAAAGCATTTGTGATATGGGATACGAGTGTGCGTGCATGTGTGTGCGCCTGCTGTTCAAAGAAAAAAAGTTAAAATCCTAGTGAGCAAGCTCAAACTCTTGGGGGATGGACTAAAGTAGTCTTGGTATTCTGGTCATGTTCTATAACAAGTGTATTTGGTCCAATATGCAGCTAATTTTAATCCCTGAATTATTAAAGATTGTGGTATCAAAAATAACAGGTGTAACAATACATTCCAGGAGTTCAAGACTTGGCTGTTCAGCAACTGAACGTCAGCCTGATCCTAACTGTGTTTACTTAGAAAAATTACTTCCAAATAAGTATGGTTATGATTGCAGCCCCTCTCCTGTGCAAAGGGCAGGAATATGTACCTAATGGACTGATCCCATGAATGGCTAAACTGTGGAGAATACAGCTTCAAAGGCCAGGCAGTAGGGTCCCAACTTCTCCATGGGTGTAGAAGGGGCCACCAGTGTTCTTGTACCCATTCCATGCCCTGGCCAAACTTTTCTAGCTGAACCTTAAATGCCAGGAACAGAATCAACATTAATTTCCCACAGACACATATATTTACTTCTGCTGCTGAAGGTAAAGTTAACGCATTGGATACATCTGTCCAGTGAAATATCCAACAAAATGGAAGAGACAGCATCCGAGAAGCCTTTTGCCATTTCTCCTTCCCTTTAAGGAAAAGAAGTATTAATGCTGCTGGGGGAAGGAAAATTAATCAGTTTCCTCCTTGCTTGGAAGTCACACACTGCCAATGCTCTTCCCTCCCAACAAAAACAGCTCGGAACTGAAACTGAAGGCTGCTGAATGTTTGCTATTTCTTGCTCACCCATTAGCCAAATATTGCCACTTGCTAAGGGACACAAGAGGACTGGAACTCCTCTCCTTGCTGCTCTATACATCTTTCTGTCTTCTGCTGCCTAATCTGATCTCTGAAATGGCACAAGCCAGAAACATCTATTTCTGTTCTGTGCATGTCTATACTGTAATACTGACGTTGCAACCTGGGTACTCTAACTGAAAACCATCTTCAGCTATTCAGACCATTAAATAAACTAAGTTACACCAGCCTTACAAATCAGTTGGCAGAAATTATTAGCCCTCAAAATATTTGTTACTAGCCTGCCTGCCTCTGTCAAGAGCTAACTACTGAAAATTCTCAACTTTGGGAGGAAAGAGGCAAGTCAACAATGACACCACGCTACTAAACGTTTCATTTGTTTGCTAAAGAAACCAACACAGACAAGTAGTCATTAAAAAGGACAGTTAATAGGTTTCCATGGTACATATGAGCATAAAATATTTGTTGCAACTTAGCATATGATTGTTTTGGCTCTAACAACGTTATAAATAAAAGTTGTCTTGCTGAAGCAGCCACAACTTTTAAAAATCTGATTATTCTTCTGCAGGGTGTTTGTTGCCTTGTTGGCAAGTCTTATTTAAGTTAGTTCTGAAGAATGAAACCCTCTGTGCTTAAACAAATGGATGTTTAGGGATGCACAGGTCCTAGAAGCCGAATTTACAGCAGAATCATATATATATATACTCAGATGTAAGTCTACATGAGTTCAGTGGTGCTTACTCCCAGGTAAGTGAGTATAGGATCAAAGCCTATGAGGCTAAAAGTGGACCAAATATTCAGCAGAAAGTAAGATCTGGTGAAGGCCAAGAAAAGAGAGGGAGCTCACTGGCTGTTAGTTATGAAATGCCAGGAGAGGTTGTCTATGCACCCCTCTGCTTCCTATACATTTTGTCTTCTCATTAAACACTAGGCCTTTGTGCTGATGGAATTACTGAGGGGCACAAAATCAATACCTCTCTATGTAAAGAAAGATTGGCAGTGCAGTCTCTATCACCCCAAATCAGCACTGTGCTGTTTATACCTTCAGTAGTATCCAGAGACTGTTCTTTTATTTATCAAAACCCAAGGGACAGAGCTAAAAGGATCTGGAAACAATGCAGCTGCCAGTTTTATATCTTCCATCATGCATCCTGAGGGAGTGTGGAAATCTGCACTTGGGAATTAGACCTTCGAAAACAACGTTAAATAGGTGGGAACTAAAAAAACACAAGAGACTTTTGCGTCTCATGATAAGGAGATAAAAATGGTTAAACGTGTTTATACCCCCACTCCCATGGTTAAAATCATCTTAATCTGAACTAAGATTGCTGTTTTTCCCCCTGAGGGAAACTCAGACAGCACATTCCTGTGTATTATGGGACCTACCCCCAGGTAAGTGTGTACACGATTGCAGCCAGAGCTTTTACACCTCCCTGACAGGCAGAAATGCAACAAGTGCACTGTTTCCCAACTTAGAGATGCTGAGATGGTTGGTAAATGACAAACCTGTTGATTCTCTGCCAATTATGCAACATTTAAAAGAGCCAGCAAACTTTTGTCAAGCAAACTGGTGGCAGCCTTAATCTGATTGTCCTGTAATCTGTCCCCCTCCCTATATGTAGACCTGTTTGCCACAGTAGGTGAGGGAAAAGGGTGGACAACAGGACCCAGAAGCACAGCTGGTCCTGCCCTATAGCAGGATGAAGTGACTTGCTTCAGGTGGGGGGGAGGATAGATTGGGGTGGGGAACCTGTGGTCCTCCAGATGTTAGATTAGAATTCCCATCATCCCTGACCATTGGCCATGCTGACCAAGGCTCATGGGACTTGGAGTTGAGCAACATCTGGAGGATGACAGGCTTCCCATCCCTGAGATAGATGGGGGCAGGAATCACAATTGGAATGGTGCAACAAGACTTTTTAAAATGTTGGCTCCAGTGGGAGCTCCACTACAGTTAGCAAAATGTCTTGGGTCAGCACTATCAGGAAGGAAGCAGGTAGTGTGCCTCAAATCTTTCCCACTCTGTTGGGAGATTTAATGGCACATGTGCGGTGGCAACCCTATGCCTTCCTCACCAACTTCCTTGTCTTGGCTATGCCTCTCCCACAAAAGCTTACTTGGCTTTTGGCTCTTTTTTCCTGAGGCCATAGAAGCAGGACATTAGGATGATGGGCCTGATCAAATTATTTTCAACTGGTGGTTCATGTGCTGATGTAAGATTACTCCAGGGGCACAACCCAATTTGTGTTTTTTTTTAAACTGTTAAGAAAAGCCAGGGAAGAGGTTGTGAAGGGAGAGAAAGAAGTGAAGACAGAAGGAGAAGGACAATGATGGACACTTATAGTAAAAAAAGAAAGAAAGTGGATCCCATGTTACTGGTTGGGGGGAATTAAAGGTCGGCTCCAGGTCTGAAATGGGTTACTGCTCTATCACATATTTTTTATTGCAAACAAAAATTTTCTTGCCTGAAGAAAAAAGGGATTTGCATATTTAATGCTTGTTTCTAATTATTCCTGGACAATATTGTGCTCTGATCAATTATGCATGGAAACATAGACTCTTGTGCGCAAGAAATATTGATTGAATCTTTTTTCCCTAGCTGTATAACCCAAGTGATACCATTTATTACTGCTATTCACATCTTTTGTGAAGCTCCCTAGTAAATATCTTGCCATGATTTGCATCTAAAGGATGAGGACCAAATGCTAATTGAACCGACAGAACAGCAATCCCTAACTTGAGATATGACGAACAGTGCACAACCTTGATGTTCTTCTTGTCACCATTCATCACTTCTCTAGCACTTCTTCAACATACAAAACTCCAGTGGCGATCCCATTTACATTATATTAAATACACAGCTCCCTAAGTGCTTTGCTCAATAAAAGGGAGGTACCTTTGCCAATCTGAGACTGTATCCCAAACTGAACTAAAATGGTGTTCCCCAAATCTTCTGTGCACGCACGAATTATTGAATACCCAATACTACGTTAGCCTGAAATCCTGCTGCTGTTAATAGGAAATGATGGTTGTCAGCACCAAGCAGGAACAAAGTGGATGCAGCTAATGTTCAAAGACCTAAAAAACTCTTCGCTCAAGTAAATATTATTTATAAATTATAGCACTTTTTCACTTTCTTGTCTACAAAGCAGTTATGCTTAGACCACTTCAATTTAAGAACACTCCGACTAGTAAAGAATGGGGTCGTGACAAAGTTGTTCTACCAATATAGCTTAGGGACAAATGGGATAGGGAAATACTATAACCCTTTGAGACTAAATGTGGGGGCATATATGTCAATGCTAAAATTATACTGAACTTGTAGGGCAGGGTGCAGAATGTAATTTAACCACACTGAATTCAGTGAGATGAAACTGGCTTTTATGTACTTTAGCTTAACTGGTTCTTGGCGAAGGCTACTATCTTATGTATATTTATGAGGTAATAAATTCCACTGAACTCAAAAGAGCAATCCTTTACATATTTTCCAGGGAGTATGTCCCACTGTATTTGGTGCTTAGAATTGCGAAGTTATTAGGACTGCAATCTTATACCTGCTTACCACTGAACACTTTTGAGTAGACATGTTTAGGACTGCACTGTAAGTTGTTTATATGTTTAGTAATGCAACGGAATCCTTATTTTATTTATCCTCACAAAACCCTACAATAGCAAGTTTATTCTTCTTCCCAATATACAGATAGAGGAGTGAAGCAAGTCCCAACAATTACAACCATAAAAACCACAGTGATCAACTACTGACCTCAAGCCTTAAAGTTAAACTAAGGATTTCAATTTGTGTAAAGATCCCTTTTAATAATATGTTGACATTTTGGCCTCTTTCACAAAATGCTTGTTTTCCTCAGTGTCAACTTTGACTCACTTTCCTCTTAAGAATCAGTTCTGAAGTGTAAACAGATTTAAGGATAATGCTTATCATTTAAATTTTAAAAATCTTCACACCAACAATGGCCACTTCTTGACCTATTAAAAGGCTTAGTGATGAATTATATTACTAATAAACATGTAGGCCTCAAAGCCTAGAATCCAGGGCAACACTTTCTTTAAACAGATGGAAATTCAATATGGGATTTCATCCTAAAGTAGGCTTGGGAAACTTGTGGTCCTTCACATATTTTGGCCTGAATTCTCATCAGCCCTAGCCAACACAATCAATGGTGAGGGATGATTGGAGTTGTAGGCCAAAACATCTGAAGGGTCACAAGTTGTACACTTTTGCCCTAATGAAACCATTGTTTTTTTAAGAATATGGTGTGTATCTGGATTTTTCTGCAACCCTGACTCCTTCACCCTTACGACCTTCCAATTCTTGCAATGAGGGGCAATGCTGACTTGATAGTATGGCTTTATTTTTTCTCCAAGTTGTTTTTCTTAGGGAAAAATGAAAGCAGCCACAGCCCAGTGGCTGAGTATATGCTTTGTATGCAGAAGGCTCTGGGTTCAATCCCTAGCATCTGCAGCAAAAAAAGATTTCAGGTAGCAAGGGTGGGAAAGACCTGGGCCTATTACCCAGGAGAGCCACTGCCAGGCTTTATACTGGCAATACTGGACTCGATAGACCAATAGTTATCTGACAGTAAAGCAGCTTCATTTAGTCTTGTTAGGTACGTTATTAAAGTTTACAATTGATTCTTTATCTCAAAAGTGTTCTCTGCAAGTATAATGACAATGAAGTCATAATTACATAGAACATAAAACACTTCTGAATTTATGAACCAATTGTAAACTTCAATAGAGTTAGTGTACCTATCAGGAAAGAGCTTGAAAAAAATTCTATGAAACACTTGAGCTTTTAAGTAATTCAAGTCAAGTAATTTATTGTTGATTTGGCAGACAGCCTTTACAACACTTTTGAGCTGCTTGTTATTCTGAATAGAACACATACAAAAACAGAAGTTTAAAGGCAATCTTAAAAATTGGCTCTAGTCCAGCTAAAGCTAATCGTGACTAAAGCTGCAATCCTACGCACATTTATTTGGGAGTAAGCCCCATTGAACACAATGGGAATAAGCCCCATTCAAGGCCTGTCGTGCTGTACGGTTTACTACCAAGTAAGCATGCACAGGATTGCTGACCAACATGTCTTGTTTTCAATGGGATTTAGCTGTGACTGATTTTAGCTAGACTGAGACTAGAAGTATTCAGCACTAACTGCCAGCTTTTAAAACAAATTCATTGCTGATCACTCTAACCAAAATATCTAGCAAATGAATGTACTAACAAGTGGTTTGTCTAACATGTACTAAAACAGCATCACAGAGCACACATAATTATGCTGACATCCACACCCAAAATAAGATCCAAATGTATCAGTCTACAAATTTTCAGCCATTTCTCTTGTAGGTATATCACATAAATATACATGAGTTTGGTTTGGTTCTGCCCTGTAAAAATTGAACATCAATACCTGCTGAAACGTTCAGAGTGTTTAACTTTTGTAATTAACTGACTAGCTCTTGGATTCCCAAATACTTATGGTTGACAATGAAATTGACCGTTAAGTCTGTTGATGAGGAATGTACAGCCTAAATGTATGCATGTATACTCAGAACAAAATCAATTGAAAAGTGGAATGTACTCCCAAGTAAGTGCACATAATTAAGTCTTAAAGTCATCAGATAGAATCTTTGCGTTATCATTTTAAGTAGTTTCAGTTATTACGTGCACTAATGAGATTTTTTTTTTTTTGCCATGAAGAACGATTAAAGGAAGGTTGCTGCATAGCTGATGAAGGCAAGGCACTGTGTGTAAAGCTGGCGGAAGAGGATTTCCTGCCACTGCACTTCCTCCAGCCCCCTGACAATGCTACAGAGAGGGTCAGGGAACCTTGCTGAATGGGACAGGCTGTTGTGTCCAGGGAAATTTGCCAGAGGCACCTTCTGTGAGTGGAGCTCTGTTAATGGAAGGTGTCTCCACTGATTTTGGGAGATCCCTCTCCCCTCCACACCACAGTCTACCTCCTTCAACAGGGTCCCCCAACCCTCTGTGTAGCATTCTCAGGGGGTGGGAAGGACTGCCATGGGGAAGAGGTAGAAGGTTGGTTTCCACAAGCCCAGTTACACATGCCTAAATCTGGATCCAACCCAGTGGTTTCATTTTGAAGATGCCCCAAGGTCATAGGTTTGAATCCTCGTATGGAGGGCTCAATCCCAATGACAAAATACTTGCTTGCATGCAGAAGACCCCATTCAATCCCTGGCACCTCCAATTAAAGGACCACAGGAAACAGGGCTGGGAAATATGCTGGCCTGTGGACTTGGGGAGCCGCAGAGTAGTCAACAATGAGTAGATGTAACAGTGGTCTGACTCAGTGGCCCATTTTAACATAATGCTAAACCAGCCTTCCCCAACATGGTGCCCTCCAGATGTTTTGGACTACACTTCTCATTAGCTCTAACCAGCATGTCTAATAATCATGGATGATGGGAGATGTAGTCTTAACTCTTAGCTTTCATAAATAATAGTCCTGGGAAAGGCTGCCCTGAACCACAGTTTTTAGTGTTAGGTGAACAAGTAGACACAAGTCTTGGTTTCACATGCTCCTCTCAGCTGTGAAGACGAAACTGGAAGTATCTATTTCCACTTTTTCACTAACTGCAGTTTATTCATTTATTTATTCAATCATTTATTTAAATTATATCCCGTCTTTCAGCCAAAAGCTGAAGACTGGAGCTCAAGGCAGCAGCAGTTGTCTGAAAAGGACAAATTGTGGTTAGTTTAAACTATGGTAAATTAATAAGCCAATATCCTAAACTACACGTTTTAATAAACTATAGTTTAAACTAACCAGTTTGTCCTTTTTGGACATAACAATAAACAAATGTAAATGAAAAACAGAAAGTGGATGGTTCTAATCTCCTCCTTGTGGCCTAGCATGAATCATCATGATGTTCAAAGTAGGCTGCTATATGAAAGGTTCTTAAGTTCTTAAATAGCTCAGTAGTAGAGCACATGCTCTCTATGTGGAAGGTTGCAGGTTCAATCCCCAACTTCTCCAGGTAGGGCTAGGAAAGTATCCTGCATGAAACCTTGGAGAGCTGCTATCAGTCAGTGTCAACAATACTGGGCTAGATGGATCAGACCCAGCGCAAAGTGGGAAAGCATACATGTTGTGGACCCCACCCTTCCCCTTACCGCCACTGCATTGCACCTATCCCTTCCCCTTACTGCCGCCACATCTTTCCCCCACTCCATTACCGCTGCTGCTGTTGCCCCCCATCCCCTTGCTATCACATGACCTCCTTACAGCTGCCACCCCCCCCACCTCCTTCCCACTGCCACCACCATATTGCCTCTACCCTTTTACCACTGCTGCTGCATTGAGCTGCACCAGCCAGAGGGCAGGTGAGCTCTATGGCGAACTTTGTCAGCCAAGAAAACATCCAACGTGGCTCTTCAGCGAGACACTTGAAATCGCCTCAGGAAGGACTCTCTCAGAGTAAGATATTTCATCCTGGCTTGCTCTCTGAAGAGCCCACCTGCCTGCCCTCTGGCTTGTGCTAAAAGCATTCTCAGTGCGAGCCAGAGAGCAGACAGCTGAGAGCAGCCACCTACCTTCAGTTTCACTCAGAGCAAAACAGAGGGTGGGCAGCTGCTCCGGGGAGCCCTGCCAGCCCCGCTGCGGCAAATGCCACAGTGGAAGAGTGGCTGGCGGGGCTCTCCAAAGCACCTGGTGGCGGCGGCAGGCCCTCCTGACAGAGGCAAGGAATGGCACAATTCACCACTCCACCATCTGAGGTGATAACTTCACCACACCTCATGGGAGGGCCAGCCTCGAGATGGACCAGCGGTCTGACTCAGTGTAGACGGCTTCCCGTGTTCCTAATGAATTAATTTCCTACATGGCTACTACCTATATATAAGAAATTCTGTTCAAGACATGTGCAGATTATCACATGTAACAATTACACATGCACATATTTAGCTGATAGTAGACTAGGGATGTACGAAACACTTATCTGGCTCCGCGCTGGGCAATCCGCGGTGGGGGGGAGGCGCTCCGTCCCTCCCCTGGAATCCTTGACGGGGGTGGGAGGCAATCTGGTCCTCCCCCTTGGAATCCTGCCCGGCTGGCTCCGCTCCGTGGCCAGGCCGGCTCCGGCCACCCGCAGCCGGACATCCGGCCACCCGCAGCTGGACATCTGGCTGCTGGGCAGCCCTGCAGGGACGCAAATGGCGGCTGTTGTAGCCGCCGCCATTTGCGTCCCTGAATTGAGCCATGATAGGCTACATAAATATTTATGTAGCCTATCACGGCAGGGGGAAAAACCCCAGCGTACGCAAATGGTGGTAGCCGCCATTTGCGTACGCTGGGGTTTCCCCCCCCCGCTGTGCTAGGCTACGTAAATACTTACGTAGCCTATCACAGCCTCCGCAGGGACGCAAATGGCATAAGTATTTACGTAGCCTATCACGGCAGGGGGAAAAACCCCAGCGTACGCAAATGGTGGTAGCCGCCATTTGCGTACGCTGGGGTTTCCCCCCCCCGCTGTGCTAGGCTACGTAAATACTTACGTAGCCTATCACAGCCTCCGCAGGGACGCAAATGGCATAAGTATTTACGTAGCCTATCACGGCAGGGGGAAAAACCCCAGCGTACGCAAATGGTGGTAGCCGCCATTTGCGTACGCTGGGGTTTCCCCCCCCGCTGTGCTAGGCTACGTAAATACTTACGTAGCCTATCACAGCCTCCGCAGGGACGCAAATGGCGTAAGTATTTACGTAGCCTATCACGGCTATGAAGACTAAGTGAATGGCGGCTGCAGGACGGCCGCCATTCGCAAAGCAGCGTGGATGGGAGCAGGTAAGTGCTCCGTTTCGCGCGCCTTTTGTGGGGCGGCGGGGACTTCGTCCCGCGCGCCTTTCGTGGGGCAGGGGCTTCGTTCCGCGACGGATTTTGGGGGGCCGAATGCACTGGCATTCGGCCTCACCAAGATCCGTCACGGAATTCTCTGACATCCCTATCGTAGATGCAGCGCAACTGATGCCGGTACCATTGTATACGTAATACGTGGGCTACAGTGGAAATGCTATTCATGTAGAAAAATTAATACATCTGAAGTGACCCCATGTCTCATGCAAATGGTTGACTGATTAGTGCAAATAAATAATTTGGACATTGCTGCTATTTGGTTACGATTCTTGCTTTGTGGATTTGTTTTCTTAAATTTGGATTGTTTTGTGAATTTTTTTGTTTTGTTCTATTGTAAACAATCTTGGGAACTGTTAATGTTGAAAGGCATTATATCAGGGGTGGGGAATGTGTGACCCTCCAAATGTTCTTGGACTGCAAGTCCCATCCGCTCTAGCCAGCATAGCCAATGGTGAAAGATGATGGGAGTTGTAGTCCAGTTGTAGGCCACATGTTCCCCATCCCTGCATTTTATAAATACAGTAACTAAAGAAATAATCCATATGCCTTCATCAATTACTACTTTCTACTTTAATGTGTGTAAGTGGTAATCATTTAAAGCTTTAATTAAGTAATCCAGTAGTCTTCAACTTTTTATGACTTGGGAACTACTTGTAATCCCAGCTGGCAACATGGGACCCATATTTACTTATTTACTTTTCTCTCTCTAGGCTGAACAGATGCAAAGGAAGACATGACCTGTATAAGTATAAAAGAGAGAATTTGGAAGCTGCAGCTGCTGGGCAGGAATAAAAAAAGCTAAACCTGCTGAACATTCCATTTCCACACAATCCCAAAGGTTCTCTCTTCCTTTATATTTGGTATGTTTCTTGTTCTAATCATCCTGTCTTTTTTTTTTTTTTTTAAGAAAAACACACTAAACTCCCTCCCTCCCAAGAAAAACAAACAAAAACAAAATCAGGTTGGTGATACAGATGCAACTCACTTTAGGCTCAAACATTAGTTCAAGGCCAAGAGATTTATAGGGGAGGGGTGTTAGTAGGTGAGACTCAAATTAAGGGTCCACTTCTTGTTTCTTTGAGGCTGTTTGAGTTTGGGTGTGTTATGACAGTAGGACGTCAAAATGAAAATATTAAAGATGTTATTTCCTTCTGACAAGGAAGGTTTGATTAAATGTTCTTGAATAATTCAAAAAGGCACCTATATTTACATTTTGGGAGTATGTAAATGTATTTGAATTTAATCAATTAACTGGTTGATCACCAGAACATTCCTTAATCAGTTTACAGTTCTGTTACTTTTATCTTATAGCTTTGACAAACTACACTCATTAATTAATAATGCCTATATCTTATGTGTCGGACTAAATCTGTAGACTCTTCAGCTCTGAAGAACTTTTGATGACACAGTGGCTAACCCTTTCAAGAGTTTTTAATTATGTCTCTATCACTCTCATAAGATGATAGCTTTTAATAAAATGGTTTCCTTGCAAATGGTTGGACCAAGGTATCATGTGAAAGTTAGGATTTGCCTCCCAAAACTTGTGAGGAAGAAAATATGTTTTCATTAAAACTTGTGTATATGTCCCATTGATTGTTCATTGTTTACTGCATTAGACTGTAAAATTTATATACAAGGTCCAATAGATTGAGCTGTAGGTCCTCAACTGAGACTTCAGACTTTTCTCTCAAATTAAAATATTCTGTTCTTTTCTGTCTTTATGAGGTTATCCCACTCTGTTTCCAACAGCCTTGTGTAGGTCACTTTATTCAGTGAACAACTCCACATCTAACAAGAACTATTAAATAAATCTTACTTTATTTTATGTTAAAAATACGCTTTAATAAAATTTAAATAAATAAATAAATCTTAACTTAGAATAAAGTGTTGCACAAGATGTTTTTGTACAAGAAAGAAAAATCCCAAACACAATGTGTCCAAATAATATGTAACTATGGGTTAATTAAGACATAATGCCAAACCACGGATAGCTCTAGCCTACATGAACAAGCCATGTGCTTGTGCCCATCACATGCCCTTCGTATAGTAGCAAGCCATAGTTTGTCAGAAGCAAGAGGGAAAATTAGAATGTGTAATCCCAAACCAATCCTGTAACTGCTACCTATATTAACATACACTGCAAATTAAAAACAGTGTTTGTCATATCAGGTTTTTAACTCATGCTTCTGCTAATTTACAACCACAGAAAGTAAGTTGGTGAAGTGTCAGGCTGCTCTTGGAATTACAGCTGTAGCAGCTGGCTCTTGCTAGTGTGTTTCGAAATAAAACCTTGAAACTCAGTGCCTCCTCTTGAGCCTTGCTTCCTTCTCATTTTGTATTCACAGCCAACAGTGGCTACCTCTGCAGAATGATGCAAAGAGCAAAGCTGTACCTGTGCCTGCTTTTTTAAAAAAACTAGTCGGATTGAATCACAGTAAGAATGAGAAGTAGAGGAGAAAAGGAAACTGGGACTCCTTGTGTAGAAGCTGGAGGGCTTTTTAGTGACCCTGGTACAGAAGATAACTCAGCTGAGGACTGGAGGCTGCTTCCATGGCAATAACTGCTCAAGGAGACCTCTGTATGCCCACGCACCTGCAACTAAATGCACAAATGCTCCACACTGGAACTGAGCAGGCTTTGCCAGAGGAACTGTAAGAATCTTCCTCTCATCCTCTACTGCTCTTCCTGTAAGTAATGGGCTAGGCGCCAGTGCTTCCTGGGACACCATGTACTACAGCCTCCAAGCTCCCAGTTTTTAGAGGACTGAGTGTCTCCTCCTGCTGTGTCTCAGCCTAGGAGAATGAACAAGGCAATAAAAAGCAGGCAAGTGAGAATATCTCCTGCCAGCAGCCAGGCTCAGTGGCAATATCCTTTAGTGAGCTTTTTAGCTGAGGCTGAAGTAAAATAAGGATGGGGAGCAGCAGGAAGACACCTGTTTATCCTAACAGAAAATACCTGGAAATGTGACAAGGACTGGTTAGTTTAGTTTCTTTTAAGCAGGCTTGGAAAGGACTTCAATAGTCACTTAATCTGTTCCTTTAAATATGGCACTAATATGCTGGATCTTTAGGGGGGGACCACAAAACACTAGTATACACGCCCACCCATAATATAAACTACGACATGTAATACAGAAGAGACATATTAGATTCTGACTTTAGAAAGTACCCACTGACTGACATACATAACAAAGTGGAACTGTTAAGACGAACTCTGTAACTTTAAATACTACACAAATCCCAAGTGGTAACTTGTTCCAGATCAAACGATTACCTCACTTTACTGACCAACTTGCTGGTATTGCAATTGTTAGGATACTTTCTGCTGAGCTAGACTCCTTAAATGTGGTACTTGTGCAGTTGTGCAATTAGTAGAACTTGTGCAATTAGTAGAACTCTGAAAGGGGGAAAATATGCAAGATGCTCCATAAAGATGGAGGACAAGGTGTGTGACCCCAAATGATTGACCATATACAGAAAACTGAAATTTGGTACATCCATACCTAGCTCACAAACCTTACATTGCAAGAAAAGTCTGAATGGGAGCCTTTCCCTAGGGGTGGGGCGGGAAGATTTGTACTCTACTCCCAAATGGCTGGTGTACATCTAGGCCATCCAGAAAGCTGAAGTTTGACATACGTGTAATCAACGACCTACGATTAAAGTCTGAATATTGACCGTTTCTTGTACATTAACAGTAAAAGGTTGTGGCATTTTACAAGTTTACCTCTTAATATAAGCCAGCATTCCAGCCCGAGCAAGCCAGCCCATGGCACAAAACGTTGGTCCAGACGGGGCTGTAAATGTACAGTTGCCTGCTTCGCTCTGGGGAATGGAGGGGAGGCTTCCTGCGACGGCCAGAAACGCAGAGCTACGCTGGCGGGGCGCAGGCCCCATTTACTAGTGAGGGAAAGGGGGCGCAGTGAAAAGTGCCCCCTCAACTCCCGTGCGCGCTACGTACGCCTGGGGCGCACAAATCCTCCCGGCAACAGCACAGCCAGTGGTCGCCCTGAGGTAAAAGGGGCAACAAGGGCTCTGCTGGAGGAGTCCGGCTCCGCAGGGGCCATAGCAAGGGCAGCCCTCCCTCCGTCCCTCCCTTACCTTCGGGGTTGGCGCTAATGAAAACTCGCACGCTCCTTCCGCTGGGCGCCAAGTGCAAGGGCAGAGCCGAGAGGTTGCCGGAGAATGCTGCCCTCCGCAGCGCCGAGTCCCGCGGACAGGGCAGTTTGCCCGCCGCTCCACTCGGCCACATTGCTGCCGCCACCGCCTCTTTTCCTCCTCCTCTCTTTTGGCCGTCCTTTCTTCGCAGAAGGGCGAAGCAATTCCCCGCCGCAGCTCCTTCGCGCCGGGCCCCTAGGGCGCTCTCCTTCTCTTCCTCCAGCCAGCCCAGCTCACCACCCCCTGCGCTCTCCAGCTGCGGCCATGCAGGTCCCCCTCAGCCTGCTGCTCCGCCGCCAGCTCCCCTCAGTTTCCAGCCGCGGCGGCGGGGGCGGCGAGAGGTCACAAGCGCCGGGGAAGCGGGAAGCTTTCAGGCGGCCCTGCAGAGGAAAAGGCGGGGGGCAGCATGCCTCTTCCGCGACTCGGCCAAAAGGGGCGAAAGGGAGAAAACTTTACGCCCCGGCCAAGCTTCTGGGTCGCCTGGAGGCAACAGCGAATTGCTGAGGGGCTGCAGCAACGCGGCCGCGAGGCGCCTCACGGTGGCATCGGACTGCCAGGGCCACGCCGCGGCTGGCTCCTCTTCTATATTCTCTTTGGCACTGGCATGTTCAGTCTGGGAGAAGCCGCCCCCTCCCCCAGCTTAGGAGTCGATCAAATCTTGCAATTCCCCGACTCCTCTCCAGTTTACCAATGCATTGGCGGGGTGAAGGAGAGACAATTCGGCAGCCTTTTCTCGGAAACAAAACACACCAACAGAAATGCTCGCAAGGAGGTTTCAGTCAGGACTACGCGCTGCTGCGATTGTCCTCTGCAAGCGGTGCAAGGGAGCTCCCCGACAACTCAACTGAATGGTGCTACGCAAAGTCTCTCAAAAAAAGCTATTGCACTTAAAAATCGCAATCCCCGCAAGCAAGCATGCGCTGAGATTTCATCTTGCAACGCTTCTTAATCTCTCTTTCCCCAATCCATCCTTTCTCTTCGAAGTTGCTTAATGTGCTCCAAGTCCCTGAAAATGAGATATTTTATAGTCCTGTACAGCCCAGGCGCTCCAAAAGAAAAAAGAGTTCAGAAGCCCCCCTTCGATGTTTTTCTTTTGGAAGGGCACGACCAGCCAAGAGCCGGGGAGAGAGAAAGTGGAAAGGTTATTTATTCATAAAGCATAAAGCCCGGTTTGAACGATGAAAGAAGGAAGGAAGCGGCGAATACAATGGTGAGGGGGAAGCCAGCGAGCTTCTTTGCCGCGGTCAGTGGCGGGGCATCCCGGCGGGCAGCTCCAATGAAATATTCAGAAAGGTTGCGATGTCTGGCCGGGCTCAGGCGGCCGCCGCTGCCACCGCCACGTCGCTAGCCTTTTTTGCTAGACACAGTCAATATGCAGAAAAACACCCACGCGCTACCTCCAGGGGGCGGGGGCGCCGTCCCGCCGCCAACGGCAGACCGAGCAAAGACAGACCGCGGCGAAGAGTGCCCGGTTCCACCAGGAGAAGGGAGCGATGCAGCTGCTTTAGCAGCAGGCGGCGGATTTTTAACAGGCTGCGGGGCTTGTATATATTCCCCACAGAGAGACAGCGTGAGTGAGCTCCGGCATCAAATTAGATGGGCATGGGCAGCAGGGGTGAAGGAGTGCGTGCATAGCACTAAGCAGCCTTTGCAGCCATTCAACTGGCTTTGAAGGTTTTTTGGCACTGACTAAAAAAAAGAATAGATACTGAAGCTGAAGCTCAAATATTTTGGCCACCTAATGCGAAGAGAAAACTCTCTGGAAAAGACCCTGATGCTGGGAAAGACTGAAGGCAAAAGGAGAAGGGGACGGCGGAGGATGAGATGGCTAGCACCGATGCAATGAATATGGACTTGAGCACGGTCCGGCAGAGAGCGCACGACAGGAAGGCCTGGCGTGCTATGGTCCATGGGGTCACGAAGAGTCGGGCACGACTTAACGACTGAACAACAACAAAAAAAGAATCCCTCCCCCCACAACAACCTCCTCTTTGGAGAAATGTAAACTTAACAAGATTAAACCTTTCCTCCCTCCTCAAACCTTCCTTGGGGGGGGGGGGGGCTGACAATGCCAAAAGCTTGCAAGACCCAGCACTGAGTGGGGAGGGAGTCGCACAATCGGGGTGCCTGTGTCGAGAACACCCTCACTTGGGTTGCCACATAGTTGCACCCCAGGCAAGTGCAGCACTGGCAAGACGCCATCCCCACTAGAACTTAATATCCAGGAGGTACATAAGGTGCTCCATCAGGTATCCAGGTCCTAAGCCATGTAGGGCTTTTTGTATGTCAGCACAAGCACCTTGAATTGGCTTGGTAGTTTATTGGCAACCAGAGCAATTTGAGAACTGGTGAAGTATGTTCTGGCAGGGTCTCTCAGACTACAGCCTAGTCACAGCATCTTGCATTAGCTGCAGTCCCCACGCCAATCACAAAGGCACAATGTAAAGCACATTTTGTTGTTGTTTATTCATTCAGTCGCTGGACCAGCCCACGCCAGAGCTTTCTGTCGGCCGTCGCCACCCCCAGCTCCCCCAAGGTCGAGTCCGTCACCTCCAGAATATCATCCATCCATCTTGCCCTTGGTTGGCCCCTCTTCCTTTTGCCTTCCACTTTCCCTAGCATCAGCATCTTCTCCAGGGTATCCTGTCTTCTCATGATGTGGCCAAAGTACTTCAGTTTTGCCTTTAATATCCTTCCCTCAAGTGAGCAGTCTGGCTTTATTTCCTGGAGTAAGCACATTGCAGTTGTCCAATTTGAGGTTACCAGTGCATGGGTCACTGGGGCCAGGCTATCCTTGTCTAGGAACAGCTGTAACTAGTGACCAACTGAAGTTGGAAAAAGGCACTTTTTGCCATGGAGGCCACTTGTGCCTCCATTGACAGTGATGGATCTAGGCCAGCACCAGCCTGAGGGCATAATCTGGCCCGTGGCGCCATGGATTCCTCCATGGGGCAGGGCTTGGTCTCCTTGCCCTACCCCATGGAGGAACCCCCAATGTTACCTCTAATTGGTGCTAACAGGAGAGATATATGGGCCAGCAGCAGACTCAGCCAGTACTGGGAAGACCAGCCAGCTTAATTGCTTTGTGCAGTTCTCCCATGAGATGCTAGGCGCCATGTGAAGCTAAGGATTTGGCCAGTGCCAGGAAGAACAGCTTCTCCTCCCAGTGCTGGCCGTGTCCATTTCTCTGTGCTGAGAGATCTGTTAAGTTCTTATGAATCCCCACCCTGGAAGTGCAGTATTGTGAAAGGACTAAGAATATTTTAAAAAAGGATTCTTGTGAAACTGTAAATCCCAGAGGTCTTTGGGGAAAGCATAACTGAAACTGGTTTAAATATGTAGGCTAAAAATCTGTGTCCCCACCAAACGAAGTGAAGTGGGTCGCTACTGAAGGGAGGGCCTTTTCAGTGGTGGCACCCCATTTGAGGAATGCCCTCTCCAGAGAATCTTGCCTGGAGCCTATGTCTTTGGCACCAGGTGAAAACCTTTTTATTCTCTCAGGCTTTTTAGTTGTTTAGTTTTTTAAAACTGTGTTAGTGCTTTCAGATCTTGCATTGCTGCAGGTGTTTACTTTGGTTTTATTCTGTTCTTTTAAACTTTTTCAGGTTTTACATTATGTTTTGTTATATTTTTATATTGTATAGTTTTATGTTTTATTTTGTGAACTGCCAAAAGAGTTTCAACTGTTGGGCAGTAAAGAATGTAATAAACAAACATGCAAATCAATCAATAACTCTATCCATCTTATTTTTGGAGATGCCAAAAAAGGTATATTGTGCACACATATTCTGGAATTGCAAGGTTATTTTCCCTTTTGGGGATGTTTAAATATGAGAACATAGTTCTGAGCACTGCCTACATTTTTCCTTTGAAAATCTGTCTTTAAGATATCTACTTGCCATATGGACTTTAACGTTAGGACAACAGATAGATAGCAAGAGTTGTGGTTCTATCTAAAAGAGTAGTCCTAGCAGTTACAAATCCAAGTCCACATCCTCAGTTTGTTTATGGTTGAACCAGATGACTGAGGAGTAGGTAGGGTTCCAGAAACGAAACAAAGAAGATGTAATTTCTGAAAACTGGACCCAATTTTGGGAATGTATTAAAGATGATAAAGGCACATGGGAAAGTTTCTTTGCCCATCCTTTTTGGTGTTTTCCCCAGCTTTAAAAATGTATATTGCCTTTATAGTTTGATTCTGAACATAATCAAATATGCGTATATAGAAAAATATTGTTAACTGCTTTGTAAGATGTCCCTGACAAAGGGTAGGCTTAGCAGTGGTATTATTTAATATTATTGAGGCCTGTAAAATGTAGTATACTAGTCTTTCCAGCATGCATATGTCATGCACTTTTTGTATTTCAGAAAAAGCCTTAGTAAATGATCAATAATTAAATATGTAGTCTAGATGTGGCCTTTATATGCCCTTTCTTTTAGAGAGCTGCTATCACTCCCTTTGTGGCCTTGTCTAAAATGGGAAAAATATCCTTGGTACTAATGATGAGTCAGTGAATGAACCAGTGGTGACCTTTGCTTAGCTTTGTAGATCTAAGACATATGATCAGATGGTAGTTACTCAAGCGATTCTGTCTGTCTCTCCCTTTCTCAAGTTCCATTTTATTGTGCAGTTGCATTCAGCTGCAGCTGTCGCCGATGATTCTTGTCAGCAACAAGTCATTTTAAAAGTGTTAGACCTGGCCTAAAAGCAGCTTATTGGTGTGTCAATATATGCCCAGAAACACAGCTTCAGCTGCATCGTATATTATTTTACTGAAGATCTCATGTTATTTGCCAGCGCTTCTTCTTCAAAGGCTGCTTGGAGCCAAATGTGAGCTATAATTATAATAGTATGGTGGAAGACATACAAGGAGACTGTCTTTTACCAGAATCCAGCTTGTTGCTGCAGGTAGTTGCTAGAAACTGCCAGACCCAGTTTCCTGAGCAAGTTGCAACAGTCAATGGTGCCCATGACATTAGGCTATCTCAACCAAGAAGTGCTGCACTGCATGATTTTAGCCACTGTAAGTGCTAGTTTATCCCAGGTAACAGTGTGGTTTAGAAAGAACAAAAAATCCAGGTTGTTCCAGCCACACCTGCTTGCTGCTACTTTGTGCTGGAAGAAATGGTGGGGAAACTTTGGAGAGTTCTGAGTGGAAGACATCGTTGTCTACACCCCCAGTAAAGTTCTGTGAATGAGGCAGGGCGATGTCATCTGTAAGTGCTGTTACAGGTTAATAGAACTGTGAACTCTCCACCAGGGAACACAATCAGCTTTTGAATTCATCAGTGTTGCTGGTATATTTTCTCCCTTCAGGGAACCATTTCCACATTGAGTCATCTGCTGAAGAACATACACTACAAACCCCTGTGCAATGGAAAGAATTATGGGATATGTTCCAGGGAGCTCACAAACAACAGCAAGGCTTGTTTGGCCTAACCATCACCCTGTGTGGACTGAGAGCATATCCTAGAATGCACCTAAAATATCCTTGTTGGTACACATAGCAGGGATAGATCGGTAGTGTTAGGTAACCTGTTCAACCATTACTGATTTGCTTGGATGCTTATCACAAAAACCCCTGATAGGCATCCAAGGTTCCCTGGAACACAGTTGAAAATCGCTTAAGTATATGATATATGTCCTAGGATGAAAGACAGGTGAGACAAGAGTCACTGATCTTGTGAGGAGTTAATGGTTTGCTTTGAACCCACTTCAGACTCTGGTTAATCTCATTCCATGTGAGGAAATGAGAGGTTGAACTGAATTCTAGGGCTGGTACCCCTGGGCTCTCTGATAACCAGACTACACATATATTCGTACTATTTTTTCTCTCAAAATCCTGTTACCGCTGAGAATAATTGTTCAGCCTGCAGAAGCAAATACGGTACCTAAGGTTAGTTCATATCTTTATCTCAATTAATGTTAAAGCAGTTGATTGTCGGAATTAAACCTGATAGCTTAATATCTGGGACATAACAGACACAAGAAAAAGTCAGTGAGTGGAAAGGAATTTATTATTTTTAGTTTGTCCATGTCCACCCTTGTTTCTGCATATTAAGCAATCTATATACATTACTTACAAAGCATTTGCACTTACCCTCTCAAACAGCAGTAGCTTACTCCAACAGTAAAGTGCTTCACTTCTGCATTGCCAACTCAGTTGACTTCTTGCTGACTTGGCACTGCAGACAGTACACAAATGAAGTACTTGATGGTTAAAGTTTCCAGTTGGGATAGCTGTGTTAGTCTTCATGCTGGAAAATATTAGTGAGAACATTCCTTTAGATTGTGAGTCTTCCAGAGACAGGATAACGTTGATAAAATTACTGTAACTTGTCTTGAGCCCGTAGGTTAGAGTGGGGTATAAATATAATAAAACCATACAATCTCTGTGAGCTGTGCAAGAGGTGTGTGAACGATGTTCCTAAGAAGGCATCAAACATTACAAAATTGCAAATATATGGATTATTTTATGCTAGGAAATGTAGCAAATCAACAAGAGACATAATAGCACTTCTGCTCTTAGCTATTGCTGCGGAAATGCAAATGCAAAAATATTACCCTTTCATTTCTACGTTCTAGCATGGTTTGCCAGCTGGCAGTGGTACAAGCAGTGTTATTTCATCTTCAGCTTTAAAGAAAATCTGCCTTATCTTCTGTAACTGCAGCCGTGTTAGTAAAATGTCAAATGGACTTGTTTCTTCTTTTTTAAAAAAGAAGTGTGGCTATCTAAAAATTCTCAGTTCCCTTAAAAGCTAGATAAGGAAAACCTCACCATATTTTCTTCAAATTCTAAGTGTAGGTAGTTAAATCATACCATTATTACTCGCATCTAACCCTTGTTAGTGGTGCTTTTTCCATTCCTCCTCTTTCTCTGTTAGCCATCTCCTTCCCTTCCTCTCTTGCATTAGGTGTCTTCCCCAGCATCAAAATTTAGCATATGATCCAGCCAAAGTTAAGCATTTCAGAATTTCAATGGGAGAATGAAGAATGTGCTTCAATATCTCTCATTTAAATTATCAGAATTTTTAAATTCTTAACTGGCTGAACCTTGGCCTTAGATTAGCTCCTGGGGGAGCCTTTCTGTTTGTATACTAGGTGTAATGTTAATAATTATTTCCCCCCTCATTTCCTTTTTCCTTTTACATGCCTTTATGATTTATAGCTCATATTCCAATAAAGATTGTAAAATGCTTTACAGATCTTACATTTTCCCTTCCTGGGACCGATTAGTATTCCCATTTTATAGAAGGGGAAAGTGAGGTTGAGAGAAAGTGACTTGCCTGAGACCCCACAATGAGCCCATGGTAAAGGTGGGACTTGAACTTTAACCCAGGCCTGCCAGATCCAAGCGGGTCTGTAGCTATGTAAACACAGTTTACCTAACATGGAATGATACCTCACTAGAAATCAAAGCTCAGTAAAAACAGAAAATCAGAGAAAGGAAGCTCCCTGACATGTTCCAATGTACTTCTTTCAAGCTTTTCTGTGCCCTGCCATTGAATAAAAGTGTTATGGCAAGTAATCTTAGAATCTGAAATGGTAATTTGGAAGATGCTAGATACAGGGGGCACATAACATGCCTGCACTCAAGCTAAGAGAAGACCATCTGTTATGGATAATATCAGCATTTTCCTCCAGCTTAACTGAGCTACACCTCCTGTATGTTTGGTAATTAGAGCTGCAATCCTAAACACCCTTACTCAAAAGTAAATTAAAAACAAAACAAATTGAACATAGTTAGGATTGGGGTATGAACCTGAAACAGAACAGTATTTCAATGATTAAGCTCAAAAGCAGAACGAGATGTGCATTTACAAATAATATAAAATGCAGGTCAGTAATATTATAACACTGCTAAAACAGCTGCTCTGTAATTTATCTGAGGCAGCAGTCCTTATGCGCATTTACCTGGGAGTAAGTTTTGTTGAATTCACTGGGCTTTACTTCCAAGTATACATTCTTAAGAGGCTGTAAATTGAAGCTGGACAAAGACCAATGGGTTGGATCCAAATTAACAGCACAATCCTATACATGTTTACTCAGAAGTAAGCCAAATTGAGTTCAATAGAACTCCTATACACATTTACTCCCAGGTAAGTGTGTATAGGATCAACTAACTTGTCCCATGGATTTCAGTTAGACTAAAATGTGAATGACTAACCTAGTCTGGATCCAACCCAGTGTTAATACACTACTCATGTTTCTGTGGAACAACCCGGCAAGAAAGTCCAGAGACATATGATTATTTAAAAAACCTTCATTTGTCTACTCAGTGCTAGGCTAGCTGCACAAGAGCTGCTAAGGTTTGTGTATTCAGTTGGGGATTCCACAGAAACAGCTGTCAGTATTTTTTACACTCATTTACCTGTGTTTGGGGGTGATAGTTTTTCATTGTCTAGCTCATGACTTGCTGCCGCAGCTGTGCCAAAAAACCTCTACAGCTGTTCCAAATCTAGAACAAAGTATTTAATCTCAAAGACAACCCTTGAGATCAGCTTGGAATTTCACTGTGACTCCAGGTCCCCCTGCCCCCCATGGCAGAAGTGATAAGCAATAGGATTTCTGGCTCAAGTCTACTATACTTAATAGAGATTTCTCTAAATTGATGGAGCATGCTGTACAGCCTTACTAAATGCCACCATGGATATGTTCTGCAACTGTGGCTGTGCCAAAGTTGTGCTCTGAAATGTTATGGAGGAAGGACTAGAATAGGAAAAACATTGAATCAACAATTTGCCTTCTAGCATAGCACATGGCTAGGCTTACTTGCTCAAGACATTTGGTCAGGTTTTCTATTTCCCCCAAAGGGAAAACCAGACATGGTACATCATTTAGTAGTCTACATTCAATGGTGGTTTCTTCAACAAACCCCACAAACACATGCATATATTTACTTTGGGAGGTGGGGGATTTTATCTGCAAGATAAAGCAGAGAAACTTGCTTTTAAAAGGAAATCCAAAATTCTCAATCTCTCAGCTCAAACGATTGCATTGGAGACCATATTCCATACTCTGTGTTGTAATAACAGATAAGCAATTTCCCAAGCAATGGGTAACTATTGTCTCTGAAATCAACAAAAATATTTTCAGATTAGGGAACTAGCTGACATGAGCAAGGCTGTCAGAAGCTTCATACTAGTATAACTAAACATATACACATATAGTTGCTTGGATATGTTTCAGCTGATTTCACCTGAGAATGCAGAAAAGGTGTTTGGGCAGGCCTGCGCTACAACTTGCCTTCTCAATGCATGCCCATCCTTAACGGTGGACCAGTTGAGAGGCATTGGCCAACCTAATTAGCATCACTATTAATCTTTATCAGAGTATACATCAGCAGCCCTGCTCTAGATTCCATTTGGGAAGGCTAAACTGGCTTCTGCCAAGAGCTGAGCCTTCTCTGTTGTAGCCCCTGTGCTGTAAATTCCCTTCCAAAGGAGGTTTGTACCTTTCTCTGTGGTACAAACCTTCCTTAGTAAACAAAAAACTCAGCTTTGCCCATTTATTCCAGTTGGACCTTGAAAACTGAAGTTGATTACTATATCCCATATTTTATGGCTATTTTGCTGTTATTGTTTTTAAAATGCACTACAACATTTCCCCTTTTTTAGGATTTGGTGACTCTGTTTAATGAAGGATTTGATTGTTTTTATTGTGATATATTTTATGAACAGTGGGATAGAAATAGTTTGTTAAATGTATAAATTGCACACACCCACCGCCCACCCACCAGTTGCCTGAGGAATGTATAATAAAGATATTGAAACTTCACATAAAATGAAGTGGTGCTTATATGTCCATTATGTAATTGCAAAGTAGTGTCCAGAAAGTGAACCTGTTGTGTGGACTAGTGGCCACTTACACCTTACCAAGAAAGAAGAAAAGCATACCCAAAGAAGAAGGCAAAAGAGGGTGCCGATTTGCATATGCTAATTTGTATCTATGGATGTAAATTTAGAAATGACTGTCATTTAAATAGAAATACTGTGCATGTATTCATAGTGGGGGAGACTGTGACCAGGAACTTGTGTTCCTGCGTAGTCTGCTGTCCAGTTGCTAACTGTTGATGGGACCTTCAAGGCCCCTGGAAATAGTAGTATAATACTTCTTTGATGGGCCAACTAAAATGTCACAAAGTACAGACAGACTTGAATTACTGCTGGCTTTAATATTTTCAAAGGAAGAATATCCATGCAACTCTAGCCATCCAGCACAAGGGTGCACAACATTTTCAGCCCTGAGGCCACATGTGATTCTGTCTTGGGAGTTGGAGCACACACATGCATATGCTTACATGCATATACATGCACACACCCATATGCGTGTGTGCGCACACACATACACAGCCCAGCAATCCTGATACAGATCTCTCTGGCTGGGGTCAGATGTAATGTTAAGCCATGGTCGGGAAGTGGCCTGAGCTGCCCATGATGGGTTAGCGTGTCATGTGGGAGGCATTTTCCCACCCATGATGGGCTAATTCCCCCGATAAAGCCACCCTCAGAACCCACGCTCTGCAGGAGGGATTACGGCACCCATGGTGGGTTAGCGTGTTATCTGTTGCGCATGTGTGGGTTAAATAGAGCCTCCATAGAGCTCTGCAGCAAGAGCAGCTGAAAAAGCCACCACTGCTCTGCTCCTCACAGGAGATCTCTATGCTCAGAATCTGCCTAGCAACAGATTGCACGGCTGCCCTTGCTCCAGACCCTTCGCCTGACTCCACCCTCCCCCTCCTTCGGAGAAGTGCTCCGCAAACAAAGTTGCTTTTGCTCTCACACCTCTCTTATGATCGGAGCGACCTTGAGTGCACCTGGTTCCCAGGCACAAATAGCGGTGTCTGCGGCACCAAAGGAAAACAACCCGCCCCACCTGCCCACTTCCCAAGCAGCACCACCCCTCGCTGAAACATTCCACCCATGAAGTCCTGAAGCGTCACAAACCCCCATGACCACAGCAGGAGCCCAGCATGCAGGCTGTGACCCCCACTTTCCACCCTGCAAATATATGTGGCGGTAGAACCTCCCTTTTGGGGGGAGATGCCTAAAGCTCTGGGAAAGGTGGGGAGGCGCAAGCCCTCACAACTACAGCAGGTGCGCCCCAGTATGGGGTCCCTGCCCACCTACACCCACCCCAGTCCTGCATATTCCCAGGGAGTGTGAGCCTCCACCCCCTTTTCCTCATTATAGCCCCACAGGTCCCTGGCACGCCCTCATCTCAACTCCCACCATGCACTGCTGGCACAGGGGGAAAGGGATATGTCCCAGGTGCATCAGTAGCTCACCATCACACAGGCACTTCTGGAGATATGGCAGGCCCTGCACCCCAACACATGGATACCCAGGAGGTGGGTGGTGGCGACTACTCCCCATCCCTCTTCTATGACAACCTTTCGGCGGAGAACTCCCAGTCCCAGCAGAGGACGCCCCCACTCCCCCTGGGCCCCCCCTCTGGAGGAGGGGAGAAGCCGGGGAAGAAACACGTGAGAGTCAGGGCACAACAGAGGAATGAAGCAGAAGTGGGCGCCTTCATAGCACTGTGGGGGAGCCTCGAGGCCTGTGACATCCTGAACACTGTCAGGAACAAGAATCCCTTTCCCTGGTTCTCCCAGCAGATGCAACCGTGTGGCTACTCACACACTCCCCAGCAGTGCAAAGAGAAACTGCACAGCTTCAAAAAATAATTCAAGGAGACTGTCATACACAACAGCCAGAGTGGGGTCGAGCCATGCACCATGCCCTTCTATGATGAGCTGGCCCACATATTAAGCAACCACTGAGATGTCACACCTGATACACCTTTAATGAGCTTCTGCCATGCATTAAAAACATGGTTGTTCAGGCAGGAATTTGGGGTGGGCTAGGGCAATTTTAGAAATGTGATGTTTTTAATGTTGAATTTTATTGTGTAAACTGTTTTTATTGTTGTACATCGCCCAGAGTGGCTGGGTGACCGGCCAGATGGGCAATTAATAAATTTAATTAATAAATAAATAAATAAATAAATAAATATACGGTGGGGAGAAGAGTCCCGCTCAGCCACCTCCCCCAACTCCAACAATGGGCCATGAGGAGCTGGGCTGTGCCCGCCCATGACTCCTCCTTGAGCCCGGGCTGCAGGGCTATGTCCCCAGCCATACCCCAGGGTACCCATGAAGAGTGTGGCCAAGGGCAAGATGTGGCCGCCCCTGCCCTTGCCTCAACCTCCCAGCCCCTCACTCCTGCCCCAGTGTCTGCCTGCAGCACCAGGGCTGGTCAGCCTCACATCCCACACAAGCTCACCTGCAACCATCTCCTCAGGCAACAGCAGCCCCATCTTCTTCTCCCCTGTTCTCAACAGAGACCCGTGGGAGGGCACCTCTCAAGCAGATACAAGGCTGCAGGTACAGCAATGCACAAGCATAGGCACTGCCACCTGTTAGGCCGTCTTTACCGCTTTCCCCAGAGACATGGAGAAGCTGTTCAAGAACTGCGGCTGGTGGTGAAGAGGCAGCTGAGCGAGGAAGATGAGCAGGAGAGGGCCCCACACAGCATCCCAGCCTTAGAATGGTGCATGATGGAGTCCCTGACTCAGACAGGGAAACCTCTGTCAGATGTGTTGGGGGGAGCTACAGCGCACACTCCTTCTGGAGTTCTCCCAGGTACGGCCAATCAACCACTCCCCACCCCACGCACAGCTGCCGCCCATCCCCAGACAGCCCACATGCCCCTGAGCTCCCTGTCGCCCACCCAGTGAAGCTTCCATACATAGGTAGTCAGAAGAAAATGACAAGGAGCCAGAGGAACAACCTGCTGGAGGACTACAGAGGGAGGAGAGGCAGGGGGTGGGTAAGTGAACCATGCTAAGGAGGGTGGTTGTGTAATTGTCTTTCTAACAAATTGCATTGTTAGTGTTAACCACTCTGCAGAGTGGCTAGCTAACCACAATGGATGAATGTTATGTGTGAACAGGCCCTCTGTGTCTTAATCTTTTTACTAGACTTGGACCAGACTGACCTTCAAATAGAGGACAGTCCTCTGTAAAGCAAGAGACATGGTCACCTTATGAATAGTCTAGGCTCAGGTTGGTGATGGGGTGAAAGTTTCTGAAGTCCTGAGCCTCCAGTGCATATAATAAAGATGTAATCAGTGTATCTTGGGCACAGAAGAGGCTCTTGGGGAGGGGAGAGGAGAGGAGAGGAGAGGAGAGGAGAAAGCATTGTTCAAAGTCAGCCATGAAGATGTCTCTCTTGGATTTTTTTTCTAGTGGACCAACACAACTACCTGTAGTTTTTGATAGAATTGGGATCACTGATGCTCTGGGAAGTTCGGTAGATAATGGCCTGGGTACAGGAGCATTGAACATTTGATCAACAAAGACTGCTGGCAACTGACCATTCTTATATTGGAGAGAAAGTATCATTCTTCCTAGGTTTCAGACCAGTGGAACGCCAATGTATCTGATTGGTTTGGAAGCTGTAAGTTGAGGAATTGCATCACAGTTGGCTCTTAGGAAGGGAAGGGGACTTCTCTTCAAGGAAGGGCACTTCTAAAACTGAGCTGTTTTTAAGAGGCTGAACTTGAAGGGGGCTTTATATGGTTATGTCAGTTCGTGGGCATGGCAGGGACCATTGTGCCATTAAATGGTTCTTCCTTTGCCATGTTAACTGCTCAAGCAGATTAACCTCTAAACCTCAAGGCAAAACCATTTCCACCACTAGTTTATAGTGATTTTGAAGACGACACCATAGGCATGGTGCCACAAGATTCTTCATTGTTTTAATAAATTTACAGTGATACTTTGGAGCTCCTCATCAGATATTCTAGGCATAGCTGGGAAGAGTCCAGCTATCTCTGATGGAATAAAACTTTACATTGCCTGGATTCACTTCCTGAATTCAGCTATTTGTTGATCAGTACCTCTGGCTCTTATTATTTATAGCCCTTTCTGTGATGGCCCTTTCGGTCCTTCAAAGAGATTGATGAATCTGTTCTCATGCTTCCTTTCCCTTATATTGGCTTTATAGACTAAACCAGAAAGTTCTTGCATATTGAATGATTCATCAAAGGAAGTTTGTACAGGGCCATTAGCCTCTCATTTTTGCTTCACTACCTTATTTCTCAGATAAACCCTCTTTTTGTTATCTAGTCAAGACTGAAGGATGAATTACAATGGTTTCCAGCAAAAAACGCATGCTTGACCAATCCTTCCTCTTTTTGAACATTCACAGTGGAGATGCACTGATCTCTGCAAGGGCCAGTGAGTGAAATTATTAGGCGTAGATGTTGGAGTGCTGTTGGCAAGATCAAATCCCCAATAGTCAGAAAGCTGGCAAGTATGTGGAGCAAGGAAGGGTGCAGCAGGCACACAAGCAGTTGAGATATGCAGAGGAGCAGCCTATTGGCTTCCCTCACTGACATATTTACCATGTTCATAAGATCACTGAGGGGTAATAAGCCATGGTGGCATATTTCCTCTGCCTCATGTGCCAAGGAGAATTGCATAATTACCCTCACCGGCACGGCTTGTCATGTTGTGTGAACCCCAGGAGAGTGGCTTGTTGCCATGGTTAACAAACCATCTCAACACTCAACCCATGAGCTGTTGCAGTGTTCTGAGGTGGCTTGTTAACCACAGCAATGACATGGCAAGCTGCGGTGGCAAAGGTAATTATGCAAATCCTCCCTGGCATGCACAGTGGGGAAATAAGCCACTATGGCTTATTTCCCTCTCTGTGATTGTGTGAACAGGCCCATTGTCAAACTGAGGAGAACAGAAGACCACTGAGCAGTGACTGGCACTATTTTTCAAGCAGGAACCACTTTGGCTCCAGGCACTGCCACTGAGGCTTTCCCAGGCCATGGGTGGCCTCTCCTCTTTCCCTCAACGGTCAAGTGGTGGCACTATACATCAGACTCAGGCCACTCCTCCCCATCTCCCTCCACATAGAATCATAGAAACATAGAATAGTAGGGTTGGAAGGGGCCTATAAGACCATCGAGTCCAACCCCCTGCTAAGTGCAGGAATCCAAGTCAAAGCATCCCTGACAGATGGCTGTCCAGCTTCATCTTGAATGCCTCCAGTGTGGGAGAGCCCAGTACCTCCTTAGGTAATTGGTTCCACTGTTGTATTGCTCTGACAGTCCGAAAGTTTTTCCTGATATTCAGCTGGAATCTGGTTTCCTGTAACTTCAGCCCATTATTACGTGTCCTGCACTCTGGGATGACTGAGAAGAGATCTTGGCCTTCCTCTCTGTGAAAGCCTTTCAAGTACTTGAAGAGCACTATTGTATCTCCCCTCAGTCTTCTCTTCTCAAGGCTAAACATGCCCAGTTCTTTCAGTCTCTCCTCATAGGGCTTTGTTCAAGCAAGGTTCAAGCAAGGCCTCATCAGTCACTCAACAAGTCACCAGGCAGGTAAATTCCAACAAGCTCACTTGGTCCTTGGATTGGGTTGGATCTTTTTCCTTAGAATCATTGAATAGTAGGGTTGGAAGGGGCCTATAAGACCATCGAGTCCAACCCCCTGCTAAGTGCAGAAATCCAAGTCAGAGCATTCCTGACAGATGGCTGTCCAGCCTCATCTTGAATGCCTCCAATGTGGGAGAGCCCACCACCTCCCTAAGTAATTGGTTCCGTTGTCGTATTGCTCTAATAGTCAGGAAGCTTTTCCTGATGTTCAGCCGGAATCTGGCTTCCTGTCACTTCAGCCCATTATTCTGTGTCCTGCACTCTGGGATGAGTGAGAAGAGATCCTGGCCTTCCTCTCTGGGACAGCCTTTCAAGTATTGAGAGAGTGCAGGACACGGAATACTCAGTGCTGCCCCACCTTACAGCTCATGAGCCCCAAAGCCTCCTCTGGTAGCCCACATCCCAGCAACTGGCTCACCACTAAAACAAACAAGGCAAAGTTAGAGAGCCCCTGCTGAGAGTGAGCAGCTACTGCAGGGGGAGGGGCTAGGAGGGATGGAGAGCCACACATGAGGTGACTGGGAGCTTCCAGGTGGTCTTGCAATGAAGAACACTGCCATAAAGCTGTAATGCTGGCATGGGATTGGTCATTGGGAACTACCTTATTCACAGGACCAAAAAGATTCTGCTGTGTGGGGGTTAGGGCAAACTAGGTATTACCATAGACATATTGGCCACCACTAGAAATGGTGTGATGTTAAATGTGTGGTTTCTTTGAACATGTCTTTAAAGAAAAAAAACTTGCAAAATAACAGCCATGGAGGAACCATCATGATCAGGACTATGGTGTGTGGGCACGTGGGTTTATCCATTTTCCTTCTGTACCACACTCTTGTTGAAAATTGTATCTGCCCACAAACTGCTACTCCTCTTTGGGGAAATAGCAGCTTTTGGGGAGGATGACAATTTTCATCAAGATCACAGCATGGGAGAGTTACCCCCCCCCCATCTTCTGTGATGCTCCTCTAATCCTGATTAGGCTCACCCATGGCTGTTTTTAAAAAGGTATCTTAAAAAGCATTCATGCATTTAAAGTCATGTCTAGATTGGCCCTACATCTGCAATCCTAAACCTACATTCTTGGAAGTCCCATGGAAAAATAAGTGGGACTTAATCCTGAATAAACCAGCAGGAGTGTATAGCATCTGTATGTGTGGGTGTGAAAACTAGTAACTTTTGCAGACTTATTTACAAGGCTGTGTTTTCATACTTCTTAAAGAAAGATCCATGCTTCTACTATGATCGTGCTATGGTCCCAAGTCTCATTTACTTTGGTGACTCAGTTACAGTAATCCTGTGGAGACTGTGGATAACCTGAATCACTGGTTGGTAATATTTGGGACTGGATTGGTTCAAAGAATGGGCTAGAGATATCCATATATCTTCTCAAGCTGTCCTTATTTACCTGGGATTGTCCCTCACTTTTGGAGAGATTAGTGAAATTAAATTATCCCTGTTTTGCCTTTGGCAGGATGTTAGGGATTCCTTCCTCCAAGGTCCCTTGAAATAAAATACCTGAGTGGAGGGAGTTGCAGATGCATCTGTTTCTAGTACACATACATATAAATACAAGCTGCTAAAATGCCACTGTGTTCTTTTAATCCCCAAATAATCAACTCTCCAGAGACAGAGAGTCAACTTTGTTGAATGAGTTTCAGGATATTCTGTTTGAAGGACAACCATATCCATTGCAAGATTCTATTCACTATCTTTAGGAAACTGTTACGGCCAGTTTACTAACAGAACCTGCTTCAGAAAGTAATGCAGGACAGGCTGTTGCAAAATAAATGAGTCCATACTGGGTACAGCAGGCAGACAAGAGCCTCAATGTGTAACTATGGTGAGAAGGTCCTCCAGTAGTGATCTTGGTGTGGGAGTAGGTGCTACAAATATGCAAGTGCTCCCATTTTAATCTGGAGGGGATGGATGTCACAGAGGTTGTTTGCTTAATCTTCAGGGAAGGAGGCCAGCCAAGCTGCTCAGACAGCACACTGTGCCAGATAATCCATTGAGCAAATAGCTAAGGTTGCAAGGCTGTCATTGTAAGGTTAAGATGTTGTAGCTGTGAGCAGAAAATATCACTACCAAATGGCTGGAAACTGCAGGGGAGTAGAACATCCAAATATATTGTGTGTGTGCACGCAAATGAAATGTTAATCTCTCTAAGCAGTTAACAATTGAGATCACACAAAATGCTGTTCTAGTTAATAATATGTCATTTTATAGAAATGTGAGGCACACAGCACGCCTCTATTAAAATAAAAAACCCATATGGTTCGCATATTATAGCTGTATATTATTGTGACACATGTAACCCAGTTCCTGAAATCAGAATTTCCTTGATTCAAATGTATACATGCAGTGCAACCCTATACAGACTTACTCAGAAGTTAGTTGTATTGTGTTCAGTGAGTCTTGCTCCCAAGTAAGCATGCATAAGATTGCAGCCACAATTAATGTTTTCAGGATGTGAAAAGACTCATCAGCATTTAGCCTGTCTCTCTCAGGAGGTTCATATGGAAGTAGGCTAAAATGTTGGTTGTGGAAATGCAAGTTCAGTTGGGGCATAGTGGAGTGCACACCCAAGTCCCAGATTCACTGTAGATGACCTTTTGCACTAAACAACGGGGAGTGTCAAGGTTCCCCTTATGATCTGGACCCCCCCCCCAAATTCCTTAAGGATCTCTTGCCTCCTTAAGAGTCCCGCCTTCCTTCTTTTAAACTTCCCCTTCCCAGTAACATGGGCTTTAGGCTTTAGACATGGGGTGACTGACACTGTAGACACAGGGTTTCACCACAGCAGTTTACCGGTAAATTAAAGCAAACAACCACTACTACAGGTATTTACACAATAGAGCTGAGTGATACAAAAGGCCTGAAAAGAAAATAAAAGTTGCAAAATGCATGTTCTTTACCCTAGCTGCACTTATACTAGGCTGCTTCTTCCTGCTCTCTCTGGTCTCCTCAACTCTGCTCTTGCTCTTGTTTTGCTGCCCTGGTCTTTCTGACTTTCTCTTTTTATACCCTCCTCCCAGCAAAACAAAAAGTACTGCCTCAAACCTGAAGAAATGAAACTTACCTGGGGAAATGAAACAGGAATGTAACCAGAGAAATGAAACTACTCCTCTCAGAGATCCCCTCTCCCAACAAAAATCCCCAGGTCTCTAAGCCAGACCCTTTTTGCTTTAGCTTGTGTAGGCCTCAGACCTTCACCGTGAGACTTGGGTGTACACTTCACTAAATGTCCCAACCAAACCTGCATTTCTTCAACCAACATTTTAGATCACTTTCAGGGTTGTATGAATCCACCCAGAGCAACAGGCTAAGTACTGTCCAGATTCACCCCTTCCCTTTCCCCATGCCATTACAATGGGAGCAAAGTTGGTAGGCCCAGCATCAGTATGTGGCATCCTTAGGCAGGTGCTGAGTGCCCAGCGTTGCTAATGCCACCAGGGCTGTCTTTTGCAGCACTCTAATGAGCATTAGCAGCCTCCGTTGTAATTGCCCAGAAGGCTTACGGCGTGATGCCATATTGCTCTAGTGCATTGTTGGCAATTACAATGTCAACGGCAGCCACCTGGTGATCATCAGAGCAGCTACCACTGCCGTGGTTGCCACCATCACTCTTCATCTCAGGTAGGTTCTGTTCATCTATCCTAACGTTGGGTGGAATTAAATAGTAGGAGGAAGAGAGGGGCTTGTATTGGATTTGGTTTCAGAAGAATGAGGAGTCAGGTGTGAATTTACCCAGAGTCATATGCAGTGTGAAATGGCATAAGCATACTGATTTGCTCTAGCAGTTGGCAATTTTTATGATTTTAGAGTCGGTTCTCATAGCTGTGTTCACATACAGTGAAAGCCATACTTTTTGCTACTAACGGAAGCTAAAACAATGCACAGTAGTTGCTTTGCACAGTAGCTGTACAGTTTGTACCTTCTAGTCTAGCTGATAAGGGATGCTTCTTTCTGTACTGTGAGAAACTTATTTTGCTGCCAGGAGTGAAAGTGAAAGGTCCCTCTTTCTCCTTCTGAGTGAAGGGAGGAGTGTATGTGTGTGTTTTCTGAGAGTTTGAACTAAAGGATGAGACCATGTTAGAAAAAGAGACTCCATAACCGTTGGCGCCTCAGTTACGTAGGAGCCTGAGTGGCGGGAAAAATGTGGGTGGAGCAAAAAGGAGAGCCATAATGACGCGCTCATGACTAACGGCTTGGTAAGCTGATACCGACTGTTTTTTGCCATTGGCAAGAACAATAGAAGTGATAAGGTATAAAAGGCTTTTGCACACGTGTCTTGGGGTCCAGACTGCTCTGCACCCGTTTTGCAAAACGTTCAATAAAATAGTGTTGGATCCACTGCTGCCTGCCTGGCATCCCTTTCTTCTAAACCGAAACTTTTTATCTGACAATTTGGTGCCATGACTCGGATCCTGCTTCGGGGCGCGTCCCCTTCGCGCTGAGCCGAGGGGCCGCGGAGGAGAAGTGGCCACAGGCGGTTGTTTTACACTGCCTTCTCCTCACGTCGGCGGCGGCGGAGGCGCTTGGGGACCAACGCCAGAGGGAGAGGGAGACGTGATCACTCCTTTTTGGCACCGGCAGTGGATCAATAGGCAGCTGGACGCGGCTGTGGGCGGGACAGAGGAGGCCTTGGGGTAAGTGAAACAGCTTACTTTAGGGGATACACACGGGACGGTGGTGTGTTTGTGATTGTGTGAGACGCCTACGGGCGAAGCGAGTGAGGAGCCCCGATCTGCATTTCCCTGTCTCGGTGACGGGCTGGGTCAGAGGAGGGCGAAGCGCGAGATTTGTTGAGTGAAATCCCACTGTCATGGGCGGGTCCCAATCCAGGCTCACGGAAGAGTCCCATACGCCCTTGGAGTGTTGTTTGCGCAACTGGTCACATTTTAAGCAGGATTATGGAACTAAGATGACGAAGGATCGACTTGTCCTTCTTTGTGCCCGGGAATGGCCAGTATTGGAACCCAAATGGCCACCCGAGGGGTCTTTTGACCCAACCCTGGTATCTGCTGTGCGCATAATAGTAACGCAGAGGGGAAGTTGGGATCAGTTCCCCTATATTGATTCATGGGCAACTTGCGTACTTCTCGGTGGCAGGCCTGCCCCGTGGGTAGTTAAATGTATGTCCTTGGTCCTCCCTGTGATAACTGGAAAAAAATTGACGAGGAAGGGAACACCTAGGGTGGCAGCGACGGCCCCTGAGGATCCGTTGCTTCCTCCTCCCTACAGGACTGCTGTCACGGGGAGATTACGCCCGCCCCATCCCCCCCCCCAAGGGAGCCTGCCCAAGAGTTGCAACCGTTAAAAATTCCTGAGATTGGGTCTATGACTGAGTTCGAGGACACTCTCCAAGATCGTTTGGACGCCCTCGAGAAAAATTTCAAAGAGATGAAGGGTGCTTGGGGGCCTCGAACCAAGGAAAAGGTGTCTGATAAAGAGGAGGAAACCAAAGGAGGGCCTAATTACAATTTACGAAAGGACCCTCAACGACTAGTAAAATCGACCTTCCCTATTAGAGAGGTCCCCGATCCTACCGCCCAACATCCACAGGGGACAATGTTTGTTTACGTTCCCTTTACGACATCTGATTTGTACAATTGGAAACAATTCAATCCTCCCTTTGAAGAGGACCCTGGTCCACTGTTGTCCTTAATGGAAAATGTGAGGCTTACACACAGTCCTACCTGGGATGACACACAGATGTTGTTAAATACTTGCTTCCTTAGTCAAAAACCAACTATCCTTGCGGGGGCGCAAACTAGATTTAGAGAAGAGAACCCCCAGGCGACTGAGGAGCAAATGGCAGAGGTTTTGCCTATTGGGAGGCCTGACTGGGGAGTGGCCACGGCAGCGCAAAGGCAATTACATGCCGAATACTTTCGGCTTGTTTTAGCGGGCATGAAACAGGCCGCTCAAAGGGCCCCCAATCTGCAAAAGGTCTTGACGTTGAAACAGGACAAAAGCGAGCCCCCCGCCGTCTTCCTCCAAAGGCTGAGAGAAGCCTTTGCTAAATATACTGACATCGACCTGAATGACCCAAATAACCTACGAATTCTCACAACACAGTTTGTAGGAAATAGCTGCCAAGATATTAGAAAGAAGTTACAAAAAGTCGAAGGAGGACTGGCGGCTGATGTGGGAGTCCTGGTTGAGGTAGCCCAGAAGGTCTATGAAAGACAAGAGGAAGAAGAAGAAGAAAAAGAAAAAGATAAAAGGCAGGCAAAACTACTTGCTGCCGTTCTCAAGCCAGAGAAAGGAGGGACTAAGAAGGGTGGAAAGGGGAACAGAAAAGGGCCTCCCTTAGGAAAGGATCAGTGCGTTTTCTGTAGAAAGATTGGGCACTGGAAACAAGATTGTGAAGCCCTGAAACAGAAAGAGAAAGAAAGCAGGGGGGAAGAACAAAGAGTGTTGTATGAACAAGAAAGAGATTAGGACAGACCGGGGCCTGGACCCCTCTTGGCCGTTTCCGAGGCAAGACGGGACCCCATGGTCAAAATTAAAGTTGGGGGTCACTCCTATGATGCCCTTGTGGATACAGGGGCTGCCTTGTCCATACTCCCCCTTAACAAGCCACCAACGGGAAGTGGGGGAACTACCACCATAATGGGGGTCGAGGGAAGGGCAACGCGAGTGCCCCTTTCTCATCCTTTGTTTACTAAAATTGGAAAAACACACCTAGAACACGCGTTTGTCTGTACCCCCTCCTGTCCGGTGGCATTGTTAGGGAGGGACTTATTGACTAAGCTCCAAATTGAGATCACTTTCACCCCTGATGGAAGAATGGAAGTATGACTTCCCAAGCAACAGAGCAGCAACTATCAAATGGCCCTTTTTAAAGCCATGGAGGAACCCACCTCAGAGGCAAATGAAGACTGGTGCTTAATAGAAAACAGAGTCAACCCACTGGTTTGGGCCGGGGTTGGAGGGGCCTCTCGTGCCAAATCGGCAGCACCATACAAAATTCCTCTCAAGGAAGGGGCGAAACCAGTTCATATGAAACAATACCCCCTTTCCCGCCAAGGGAAGCTGGGTCTACAACCAGTAATAACGAAGCTCCTAGAGGAAGGCTGACTCATCGAGATAATGTCTCCCTACAACACGCCCATTATCACTGTGTCAAAAGGGGGGGGGCAAAGGGTTTCGCCTTGTGCAAGACCTCCGCCTCATTAACCAGCAAATCGAGGTCCCCCACCCTGTGGTCCCTAACCCACACACCCTTCTCATAAGACTTCCAGAAGATCATGCATGGTTTACTGTCATAGACCTAAAAGACGCTTTCTTTAGCATCCCACTCCACCCTGACTCGAGGCCTTTGTTCGCCTTTGAGTGGGAAAGCCCAGAGGGTGAGTCAAAGGTTCAATTAACATGGATAGTGATCCCTCAGGGGCTCAATCTTTCACAGGTCGTTTTTGGTCAGCAACTTCAAAAGGACCTCGAGCCTTGGGTCCATCAGCACCTTGAGGTGCATCTCCTCCAATATTGTGACGACCTCCTGATCTCAGCCAAGGCTAAGGATATGTGCCTAAATGGAACAATTTCCCTCCTTAATCATCTAGCAGAGAGAGGCTATAAAGTGTCAAGGGAGAAGGTGCAGCTAGTCCGACCAACTGTAAAATTCTTAGGTTACCACTTAGCCAAGGGGACCCGAAGCTTGGGATCAGAAAGAGTCGAAGTCATTCATGACACTCCTGTCCCTACGTCCCCCCATGAGCTAAGGGCCTACCTGGGATTGACTGGATTCTGTCGGCTGTGGATAGCCGACTATGGGGAAATAGCACGACCACTATATGAGGCACTGCAAAAGGATAAATTAGACAAATGGAAATGGACTAAAGAAATGAATAAGTCTTTCCTCAGCCTTAAAACTGCCCTTGTGTCACCACTGGCTCTCGCCATGCCAAATCCCAGTCGACCGTTTAGACTCTATGTGCATGAGAATAAGGGCGTAGCCTCGGGGGTACTCTGCCAACGGATGGGCCCTTCCTGGAGGCCAGTGGGTTACTACTCCAAAGTCCTTGATGTTGTAGCACGAGGATGGCCGAGCTGCTTGAGAGCAGTAGCAGCGACAGCCTTGATCTGCACTGAAGCTGAGAAAATGACAATGGGGGGGACCATCGAGGTCTGGGTGCCACATGGGGTGCCACAAATCCTAGGGTCAGGGGGAGGAAGCAAATTTCTCAACCTGGCTCGGCACTCCCGATATGAAATAGGCTTGTTAACGAACGAAAGCCTCACTTTCAAAGCCTGCTCTAGCTTCAACATCGCTACCCTATTACCAGCAATACAGGCCACACGTGGGCCGGGGCTCCCAGATCATGATTGTCTTGAAGTACTAGACTTGGACACCAAGGGTCGGCCAGATCTTGAAGATGAACCGTTGGAGGGGGCTGAAGATTTGTTTGTGGACGGGTCCAGTTATATGCTAGACGGGAAGCGTTACACAGGGGCGGCTGTCGTCACCCATAGCAAGAGTGTCCATGAAGAACGACTGCCTCCTCATTTCTCTGCCCAATCCGCTGAACTGGTGGCCCTGACAAGAGCTTTGCAGGCAGGCAAAGGAAGGCGGGTAAATATTTACACTGACAGTAAGAATGCTTTTGCTGTTGTGCATGCTCACGGACAGTTATGGAAAGGGAGGGGATTCCTTACAGCAAATGGATCCCCAGTTGCCAATGGCGGCTTAATCGTAGACCTCTTGGATGCCCTCCAGTTACCCTTACAAGTGGCAGTTATCCACATCCGAGCCCATGGAAGGGAAAAAGAGGAAAAGTGGAGGCAAGGAAATCAAAGAGCTGATGAGGCCGCAAAGAGAGCAGCCAGGGAAGGAATCCAAGGAACATTCCTTGTCTTACCCAGAAGGGGGGAGCGCCCCACATACTCCCCCTCTGAGTTGCAAATGGCACAAGAACACAAAGTGAGTCCTCGCGACGATGGATGGATCCAGATGACGGATGGAAGACTGTTTCTTCCACAGACCCTGCATGGAGCTATCCTGGAACAAGTGCATCACTCTCTTGGGCACCCTGGGGCATCAGCCATGATTGACTATTGCAAGAGGCTATTTGTCTCCCCTGGCCTAACTGTACGTGCCCATCGACTAGCCACAACCTGCGAGGTCTGTCAGAAAACTAATTCCCCCAGAGCCCCCCCTCCACCAAAAGGAGGGCGACCATGGGCGTACTATCCCTTCCAGAGGGTACAGATCGATTTTGCTGAAATGCCACCGTGTAGGGGTTACAGGTATTTGCTTGTAATAGTGTGTCAAATGACAGGGTGGGTAGAAGCGTTCCCATGCAGGAACTGTCAAGCAAAAACTGTAGTTGCTAAATTGTTACAGGAGGTGGTGCCCAGGTTCTCCTTGCCTGAAGTTATAGAATCCGACCAGGGCTCACATTTCACTTCAGCTGTTACGCAAGGGTTGGCACGAGCTCTGGGGGTAGAGTGGCACTTACACTGCCCCTGGAGACCCCAGGCGAGTGGGCAAGTTGAAAGAACCAATCGGAGTCTCAAGGAGACTTTAACCAAGCTCCAGCAAGGGGTAAGACTCACTTGGGTTGAGGCTCTGCCAATAGCTTTGACAAAGCTTCGAAAAATGCCAAGAAAAGACATAAAGCTGTCCCCCTTTGAACTAATGTTTGGATTCCCGCCTCGGGTACACTGCGGAAGGAGGGAGGAGGTCAAATGGGAAATGGGAGATCAGATGTTAAGGGGCCAGCTGATTTCTCTACAGTCTGTTATTTCACAGCTACGAGCCTACTCTGTCCCATTCCAGAGATTGCCACTAGATGCTCCCATCCATCTCTTCCAATCGGGAGATGAAGTACTGCTGAAAAAGTGGAATAAAGAAGCTTTAAAGGAAGGGTGGGAAGGACCCTACCTAGTGGGACCAACCAGCCATTCATGTGTAAAACTTGTAGGTTCTAGCAAATGGACACACTGCAGCCGGTTGAAGCCATTTAGACGACCCCTGCCTCCTCCTGTCACCGGAGAGAACAGGAGGACACGGGCAACGGTCCTCTGCTCCCTGGCACCCCCCAGGAAGCTGCCAGGGACACAGGCGAAGAAGCCATCCAGGAGCCACAATCGCCTCTTGTCTATAAATCCCAGCACCTAGGAAAGGCCAAGATCCGACTTAATCGGGCTTGATAGAATAGCTACTCTTGCTAAAATGAAGTGGCTGTGGATCCTAACATTGCTTACCTATGGAGTAATGGGATCAAAACAATCTTGTTGCCAAGAAGGGGGAAACACAGTCTTCAGAACTTCTCTAGGGACAGAATACTACAAATCCATGAAGTCTATCACTTGCTTTGGAAAGAAGGTTTTCGAGATACAATTAACCGAACCCTACACCTATTATACTGGTACTTGGAAAAGCTAATTACCACTAGGGGCCAAAGTTTGCCTCACTAAGGGAGGGCAGTGGGGATTAGATCGATGGAGCCCGCCGCGGGTCCATCAGACTATTAAGCAAGTTGTGCAGCAAGCCAGGCTAACCCCTGCAGCCCCACATCCGCCCCCCTTAATAAAGATCCCAGAGATAGAGAAGCTCCCCTGGAAAGCCAGATTAGGGGTCCCAATAACAGAAGAAACTGATAATGTGTGGCTAGAATGGGTAAAGTACACTGCCAAGTCCTTAAATAAGTCTGACTGTTTTATTTGTGCTGCAGGAAGATCGGTAGCAAGTGTACTGCCTTTTCCTCTGGGATGGGACACTCCCTCCCTCCTCACCTGTGTGATCTGTTTGTTCCAGCACCCTAACGCATGGGGAGAGGAGGAGTGCCAGACTCTCACTAAATTGTACCCTCCCCTCAAATTAGAAAATTGTGTTATAGCTCCTGTAGCTTTTGTGCAACAAAGAAACCATACTGGATGTATATACCGAAATCTTATAGGGGGAGGGGAGCCTGTAGGGAACCTGACAAACAAATGGAGATGTGTTAATTCCACTAGCTTTAAAAATGATTCCCTCCCAATCCCACGGGCTGATCTCTGGTGGTATTGCGGGGGTCTAGAGTTGTATGAAGTATTGCCCTTCAATTGGTCAGGAGTTTGTGGACTGGTTCAGTTGGCAGTCCCCTTTTCAATCGCATTTCATCCAACAAGGGAGACTAGTCAACCCCGACAGAAACGGTCGGTAACCCCTTTTGATAATCGAATATACATTGACTCTGTAGGGGTGCCAAGGGGAGTGCCAGATGAGTTCAAAGGGAGAAATCAAATCGCTCCAGGATTTGAGTCTACCCTGTTTTGGTGGGTGACCATTAACAAAAATGTAGATTGGATCAATTACATTTATTATAATCAACAAAGATTTATAAATTATACCCGTGATGCTGTAAAAGCTGAGCAGCTAGATGCCACTAGCCAAATGGCCTGGGAAAATCGGCGTGTTCTTGATATGATGTTAGCAGAAAAAGGAGGGGTATGTGTTATGTTAGGTGGGCGGTGCTGCACCTTCATCCCTAACAACACTGCCCCAGACGGCACAGTGACAAAAGCATTACAAGGTCTCACCACCTTATCTGAGGAGTTAGCCGAGAATTCAGGGATTAACAACCCCCTGACTGCCTGGCTAGAAAAGTGGTTTGGAAAATGGAAACACCTAGCAGCCTCAATCCTTATCTCGCTTGTAGTGGTGGTAGGAGTTCTGGTATTATTTAGTTGCTGCATTATCCCCTGTGTCAGAGGCTTATCCCAGCGATTGATAGAAACCGCTCTGTCAAAACAGATGCTCTTGATTTATTGTACCAATAAAGAGGCTCCGTTTTAAACGCTTTAAGAAGTGAGTAAAGACTTAAAGGAGGGAATTGTTAGAAAAAGAGACTCCATAACCGTTGGCGCCTCAGTTACGTAGGAGCCCGAGTGGCGGGAAAAATGTGGGCGGAGCAAAAAGGAGAACCATAATGACGTGCTCATGACTAACGGCTTGGTAAGCTGATACTGACTGTTTATTGGCTATTGGCAAGAACAATAGAAGTGATAAGGTATAAAAGGCTTTTGCACACGTGTCTCGGGGTCCAGACTGCTCTGCACCCGTTTTGCAAAACATTCAATAAAATAGTGTTGGATCCACTGCTGCCTGCCTGGCATCCTTTTCTTCTAAATCGAAAGCAAGAACTTTTTATCTGACAACCAGGTCCTATAAAATCCTGAGCAAATTGGCCTTCTACCTGTTCTTATCTGAGACAAGGAAGGTGCACCACCTGCTCAGATAACCAACCCCATTGGGCATCTGCACTCTCCTGGGAACCAGAGTGACTGAACTGAGAGTTAAGGACATGTAAGCTTTCTTTGCTTTTATTCTATCTGCATTCATTTCCCATCAATAAACTGTTATTCTTTCATACAAGTGGACTTGAGTCATATTGGTATCCCTGAATCTGTGGATCCTGTGTGGACCAGGCTCCAGATTTAAGGCAGGGCTGCTTGCTCATTGACAGGGGGTGGGGGACAACCAGATGATCCCATGCTGTGAGCCCCCTCAAATCTAGAGCTGGCCCTGAAAGTCGGTGCTGTTTGCCAACTCTGCTGCCACTGCAAGAATAAAATGGAAGGGAAAGAATGGCTCTGAGGAAAGAATGGCCGGCCCTACCATTGGGCAGAGCGAGGTGGGTGCCTCAGGTGGTAGATCCTGGTGGGTGGAGAGTGGCAACAAGGTGCTGGGGACAGAGCTGTATGTCCCACACAGCCTGCCCTGCATCCCATAAGCTACTCTCAGATGCGGTAGAGGCAGCCAGGGTTGAAGCAAGATTCAATTGCCTGTCTTGCCAGCTTCTGGATATGGAATGAGGGGGGCACCATCTTTTCTTTTGCCTCAGGCAGCAAAACATCTTGGGCCGACCCTGCTGTGAAGACCCAGGCTTCCACAGCTTCACCCACCTCTTGGTCATGCTGGAGATGTTTAGACACCTCATTTCCTTCCACAGATTGACTCATTGCTTTGGGAAGAAGAAAGTGCTTTAGGAGCCCCATGCTGCTTGTTTCCAAATCATCTATGGATCAGGAAGAGGATTACATTTTATTTCTTGGCTGCCGTGTCAAAAGGCAGTTGGTGTCCTGCACTCTAGGTTGCTCCAATACTACCTCTAGGCAGCAGCTAGAGATAACTGCGGAGGTAAGAAAATGTACTTTTTAAAAGCAATTTTCTCTGGCAGAGGATGAACCCAAAAGGGTATTTTCAAGCCACGCAAAGAGTCACTTTTCAACCTTTATTTAAAACATTAATTTAAAAAGCAACACTATGGAACATGTATTTTAGTTTTAAATGTTTGTGGTTTAAATAAATGTAGGACTTCCATTTATCTAAAAATGTCCAGATTTCTGAAAGAATTGCTTTACAAAACCACACTGGGCATAAGTCTCTGAATCAAGCTAACATTGTCTCTTGAACTTCAGTTGAAAGATGATTCACTCTTCTAAGCTTGTGGCAGAATAAATCTGTTAGTTTTCAACATGCCACCAGCTTCTGTTTCTCTTTTTAAACAACCTTCCTGGTAAACTCTCACTGCTGAAAGATGGAAAAGTCCCATCTGAGTATATATTTTTGCTTCCACTGTATGGTCTGAGCACTGCTTACAAGCAACATATAAACCTGTTTTCCAATTCTCAATAGCTTCAACTTACTCCAATTCTGGGTTTAAAAAAAGAAATAAAGATACCACGCATCATGCCTTCATAAAAAGTGACCCCCACCCCAATTTTGGGAATATGTTCTCCCAGTACTGTGATTCTAATTTTTTCTTTGACTTGTTGTCATTTTGATCTGGTGTTCTCTCCTTTGCTTGAGCATTACCCTACACCAGCCTTCCCCCATCTAGTGCCTGCTGAATGTTTTGGACTTCAACTCCCACCCATCCCAGCAAGCATGACCAATGGTCAGGAATCCTAGGGGCTGTAGACCAAAACATCTGGAGGGCACCAGATTGAGGAAGGCTGCTCTACTCCTTTGATTCCAAAATATGTTTCTCTGAGACAATGGCTGTATTAAACAGTAGCAGCTGAAGACAGCTTGGCAAAAAACCTTTTAACTTGAGTCATTATGCAGCATCTTATTGTATCAGTTTTGCATTTCTTTTAGCATTTAGTATTGAGCAACTGCTTGGTCAGGAGATCTCTCCTGCTTCGTAAGTATCTCCTCTCTAATAGAAAGGGCGGACATAGAGCTTTTTGCACTCTGATTGGCTCTCTCATTCTAGAGTCAGTCCTCCTCTATTGGATCTTTGGTCTGCCTGTTTATTAGTTGTTGTGTTCAGAGGCCTGGGATTTGTGGAAATGAAATTCTAGATTCAGAGTAAGCTTAATAGATGGAAAGCAAGGGTGGGCAACTTGTGGCCGTCCAGATGCTTTGGCCTACAACTCCCATGATCCCTCACCATTGGCTATGCTAGCAAGGAAGCTGTAGGCCAAAACTTATTTGCTTTATTTATTTAATTTGCAATATTTTTTTACTCTGCACTTCAGCCAAAAAAGGCTTCTAGAGCAGCTTACAAAGATTAATACTAAGGCTGTCCCTACCCTCAGGTCTCCAATCTGAAAGAAACAACACAAATGGAAAAAGGGATTGGGAGGGAGGAGGGGAAAAAGCAAAAACTCAGGTACTAATTCTTTGTTTCAAAGTACTTATAGGCATTCTTTCTGGGATGGGCCAAGCCAGCTCCCTGCAGCTGTTCCTTCTCTGGCTGATGTATTTGCCATGATGTTCTTCCTGGGGGCAGGGGGTGCAACCTCCCAGGGCCCTTGGTTCTCTGGCTTATGGTTGAATTGCCCAAAGCTGATATAATTTTAATTCTATAGTTCCCTGCTTACATACAGCCACAGGTAAGACTGCTGTTCTTCCTTACAGAATCACCCTTACCCTTCTGGTCTGGCAGAAGTCTTGAGGTAGACTTCACTGTGATTAACCCAGAGCATTCTGAAATCCTGGCCGGGATCAAGGGATATATCTCCCACAAACATTACAAAAGAGTTGGGCCAGAGCAAGCTTAATTGCTTTTTGAGTGCAAAAAGTTTGTGTGTGAGTGTGTATCTGCGTTACATTTATACTAGACTTCTCCATAAGGTGTAGGGGAGGGGAGCTACATAATGTTTGTATAATTTGAGTAGCTGCTACATAATAGGATTTTAGCTTGGGAGCGGAACTGCCAAGGTGTTAACCATTGGCAAGAAAGAGATTTTTAAAATTATTATTATACTACCATAATTAACTGCACCATTCAAACTTTGTGGGGAAAAATATACTTGAAAGGTGCTATTGCCCTAGCGAAAGCAGCATTCACTCTTGCAGTAACTGCTTGTTTTGCTTAAGCATATTTTCTACTCTACTTGCTGTGTTTCCAGAATATTTTCTATACCCGACTTAGTTTTTTGTTTTGTTTTCTTAAAACATTTAGAGGCAGATTCCACAGCAATTTGCAAACCATCCAGACTTTAACCCAAGAGGCTATTTTCAGTTGTTTCTGTGGTATACAAAATCTACCTAATCAAAGCAACAGTCCATTATTTGTACAATACAAAAGAAAATCGATCACAAATGCTGTCCTTAACTCCCAGTTTCCCAGTCCCAACAGTCGTAACAATGAATAAGTAAAGCATTTATTAACTGATCATTATCAGCCAGTTACTTGATCCAAGCTGCCCCCCAAAGTTTGGGAAACAAATCCCAGACCCCAGAAACCCTGAGGTAGATGATAGCAGCCTCTTTCATTTGCTTCCAGTGCCCTTTCGAGGTCACCTTCCCCAAAGAATTCTCTTATTTACTATTTAGCAAGGTAAGAGCCAGACCCATTTGATTCCCCACTACGCTAATAAGATGGAACTGGAACAGAAGCCTGGGCACAAGGGCGGAGGGAGGGGTATTTAATTGCTGCTCCCTCCCCGCCCTCCCCGACTCTGTGAAGTCTGCTTCCTGCCTCAACATACAAGGATTGTCAAATGCAAGATGGGCAGTTAATACTTCATCAAGATTCCACATTCAGTACAGGGGACTGGAGGGAACCACTTCCTCAAGGGACAGAAATAGCAGCTTTATCCCTAGCATGCAGTACACCGGGAACAATACATTAGTGGATGCTAAACTGTACAGTTGTGCACTGATAGCCTCTCAAAATTCTCCACCTTGTTTGAGGGCAGAGAAATTTGGGAGATATTTTCATCGAATTTCTTCAGGGAAAGGAGAAATTCTCAACAGTTTCTCACAGGTAGGGTTCCCCATTGGCAGGGCTTGTAGCACACCTTCTTTCTTTTTTCCTAAGGGTTTTGGGTTTTTTTGTGATGCAACAGCAACAACTGTGTTAGCAGGCTGGCCCCCATTTTGCATCCACCACAATGCACGTGTGTGTGGGCAGTGTTGTGTCAAGCTCCAGGGATGAGTCAGAAATAGTGCTTTGCCAATATCTGTCCTCCAATTTCATGAAAGTTTTCTTCCCCCATGATAGGGGCTTCCATTGTTCTGCCTCATTCTCAGGACAGTCTATAATTTATGCTGAATTTCTTCTGGTGGTGTTTTTGATCTTACCTAATCACAGCTAGCTTCCCAGGCTGCCTGCATTTCCTGATCTGAAAAAGCCCTACGGGAGGAAATAGCTCATGATGCCCTCCAGTGGGCTTCATTTGAAGTCTAGGGAGCTGAGGAGGCTACAGGCTGCCAGAGAGAAGATTGTACAATGAAGAACAGGACACTTGTGCTCATTCCTCGACCACCTCCCAAGTAAGGTAAGCCCAAGAAACCCAAACCCAACCCTTGAGAATTTCTCCGAAATTTCTTCACCATTGAATGTCTTTTCGAAAACAATTTATCTTTTATCACATTGAATGAGAGTGGTCGAAAAAAACGTGGGAGAAATTTTCAGCACAGCACTACTAAATAGAGTGAAAAGTGCACTTTATGGGACGGGGGGAGGCTGTGTTGGTTTAACATTGGGAATGGCAGGATTTTGGGGCCAACCATAAAATGGACCCCTCCTGCAACCTGGGTGTGTGACAGGCATGCCTCAATGGGTGCCCCAACCTGCACTTACCCCCTGAAATGGATCTGGCCCAATGCCCCCAAACCTGCAACAACAAAGTTGTGACAGGAATAACAACACCAGCAATGACACAGACAGCAGTATTACGATGAGGAAGGCAAAAACCCTGAGAATGTACTGGCCAATTGCATACAGAGGTCAAATCCCTTCCCATCCCTGTCAACCGGGATTGAGATCTCTCCATAGCAACTCTCCCTCCAGGTCCACTCCCAGGCTCTGCCTCTGAGAGCCAAGAAACATGGCTGATCAGCTCTGGGGGTGGCCTCTGCCTGCAACAGGGGTCCTCAGCCTCTCGGGCTGGCTTCACAGCAGGAAGGGGCTCCAGGCCACCTTTCTGTGCCCCGTGTGATGGCCCAAACAGGTAAGCGGGGACCTGGGCTTATATTACATCCTTTTTTTGCAGCCCTATCTGTGGCTGAAAAAAAAGGTACATAATATATTTGTGAGGTATTTACTAGCTCTTTAATGCCTCGTGTGTGCTTTTCTTTAGGTTTATTTTGTGTTATGGCGTATGATACAGCATGCATGCTTGTCTGGGTATTCATGGATCACTTGGAGAAGGTGTGAAGTTCTGAAGCACAGAGCTGTCACTTGCCCATCTGGAGGAAAATAATCTTCTATTTTGGGTTCTGAGTCCATTAAAAAAAAAGGAAAAGGGAGGCATAGAGACAGTTAATGATTAATAGACATGCTCCAGAATACTGTCAGCAGGAAGGCAATCTAAGTGTGGGGGACACCTAAATAATTGAAGAGAAGAGGTGATAGAGGCAGCTATTAGTTATAGTTGATAAGGGAGGCTTTCTGACTGGGCAGGCTGCCCAGTTGAAAGGGCAGTTTTACCAATGGAGAAGATTTGTCTTCATGAAAGCTATGACATGCTGCAGCATACCTTAAAAGGCGACGTTTCTTAAGAATGCAGAAACCTGCTCACTAATTCTCTACACAGCAGTACTGGAGAAGAACATAACATGTTTAAAATGCAGGAGATCGCAAACAGTAGTGGGTAAGGTGCTGGTGAGGAGTATGTTTGCACAAGTACATCTAGTCATCTAGTTGTGGTCATTTCCGAGTCAGTCTTGGTTACATCATGGTTAGGCTATTGCAATGCGCTCTAATTGGGACTAGCCTTGAAGAGCATCTGGAAAGTTCAGTTGGTTCAAAATGCGGCAGCTAGGTTGCTAATTGGTGGATGGTATCAGGATCACATGACTGCAATACTGAAAGATCTGCACTGGTTGCCAATTGTTTTCTGCGATCAATTCAAGGTGTTGGCTTTAATCTTTAAAGCCCTAAATGGCTTAGGGCCTGGCTACCTGGGTCCATTTCTACACGAGGCATTTATTGTGCACTTGTGATTAGTCACTCACGGAAATTCATGTGTCCTATACACAATGTTGTCATCTTCCAGGGCACCTCCCGCTCTTTGCAACCTTTATCGCTTTTTTTTTTCATGATGACGAAAGTCCGGCATTTTCCTTCCTCCCACTATGAACCGCTGTAAATCTATGGTGTACTGATGAAATGGCACTTTATCACAGCAGTATCACAGTGCCATCTAGTGGCTTTATACTGAAACATATAGAACTTGCCCAGAAATAAAGGAAAAGAAAAAACCATGTGGAAAGGAACTGATTGTAATCGCGCAAGGAATCTGGAAGCAGAAGCCCCGGCAAAGTCTCTTTGGTTATGAGAGTCTCTTTTTCTTCATATAGAGAAGCCCTGGGCCTAGCTATATGGACCTGGCTATCTTGGTATGAACCTGCTCAGTTACTAAGATCAGCAGGAAAGACCCTTTTGAAGTCACCCTCACTTTCAGAGGCCTGCTTGTTGGGCATGCGGGAAAGGGCTTGGTCTCAAACTCTGGAACGCACACCCTGAGGAGTGACAATTGGTCCGCACTCTCTCCGCATTCAGGAAGACACTTCTTTTTCATTTGGCCTTTTCAATTGTTATGGTTTTTAACATTTTACTATATTTGTATTTGTTTATCATTCTTTTCTGAATTTTTGTAAACCACCTTGGTTAGTTCCAGGAAGTCGGTATAAAAATGCAACAAATAGACAAACAAAGCTAGTTAAATTGCTTATTACTAACCTGCAAGCGGATTAAGTGGTTTTATTGTTTTATTTTGTGTTTGCAAGAGATTTTTTTGGGGGGGGGTTGACACCTCTCCCTCTTGAGCACATGTCAGAGTGGGTCCAAAAGCCTCTGAGGATTGGTCTGCAGAGATTGGTCCTAGCTGGACATGGGGGCATTTTGGACTTTGCTATCAGCCCAGTCTCTTTCTTCAAGTTATCCTGCAATAGCTCTGAGAGTTCAAGATGGGCATCCATTAGGATATCTCTGGTGGAATCGAGGGCTACCTACTGCTAGTTGTTCTGCAGAGCAGAAGGGAAGCGTACTCTGCCCTTGGCCAGGGAACCCAGGTCCCCTGGGAAGCTGCCTCCCTTGCCTCCTGGGAAGACCGGCTTGGCCCCATCCGTTTGCCAAAGAAAAAGCAGCTTCAGGGAGGTTGCTTCCTCTCTCCCTACCAGAAAGAGCACTTGGGTCTGATTGCCGGTTGCCCTCAGACTGCAGAAATGAGGGGGAGGCCACGCTGGCCTCTGCCACCAGCAGGGGCTCAGGACCATTGGGTTGCATGGGTTTGGAGTTTGTGTCTCTCCAGTGCCAACTCCAGCTTTTTGAGGGCCTTTGGGCAAGACACCTTTCAATGGGCCCCTCGCTGAGTGGGTCTACCTGCTCATCACCACAGCCATCAGCTGCTATTGCTCCTCCTCCTCCATCATTGCTGCCACTTGCTTGCTTGACAGGCAGAGAGCCAGGGAACAAGCAGGCAGTGGCATCCGCTTTTGCTCCTTCTCACCACCGCCGTTGTCTGGGCCAGAACAAGAGGCAGGTGAACAAGCAGGTTGCAGTGGTGAACAGGAGGAGCAACTCCAGGAGGCTCTTGTCCGTGGGCCTCTGCTGGTGTGTGTAGTCCCTCAGCAGGTGCCCAACATGCCTACTTTTGACATTGGCCTTGTGTATCTGTGCGTGTATTATTGAACTCTATTCTAAGCTGCCTTGAGGATTATTTGGTCGAAAGGTGGGATATAAATCTTCTAAATAAATACATCTCTCAGAGGTGGGCAACCTTTTTACCCTCGAGGGCTGCACTCACATTGTATGTGCATGCTACACACCCATCCACACACACCACACATACCCCTCCCATCTCAGCATGCAGACATGAGGAGATTAAACCACCCTGCCATGTGCCTTCTCCTCACTGTATCGGGCCTTGTCTTGAGCCTATGAAATGGTCAATGGACACTGGTCCAGAAATGATCAGCCAGACTACTGGTTGATTATATCTGGACCATAAGTGAAGGAGTTTGGTCACTCCGAACTTTTATTCACCCAAGGTCTCTGTGTAATTCCTAAGCTGATACAGAGTCACATTTCCATCAGGAATAGGTAATTAACGCCACTGCCTTAGGCTTCTCAAGGCACGTTTTGTGATGGAAATATTATTTTAAATCCCCAGAAGCAAATAAATACCTAATGACGATGTGGACTGCAGTGTGTACATCAGGAACAATGAGAATCTGTTCCAGATGAATTATAAATGAGACACCCAATAATTTCAACAGATGCTCCCTTCAGGCTACAGTGACACACTTCATAATTCTGTTGTACATAGTTTGTCTCAAAATAAGTGCTACACTGAACAACTTTATGGAAGTCACCCATCTGTTTTTGCTTTGGTGGCCCAATTGGACAGCCATGTTTACTGTCATTTTTCTGCTTCACGCTATCATCCATTTAAATTATAGTTATTTCAGAACATTTTCATCTTCATGATTTTGGAATGCAAGCACATGTTTGATGAGATAAACTGAAGCCACTCTGAAAAGCCATCGATCACTTGACTTGTGAGCAACATTTTTATAAAATGGATTTTCAAGAAAAGGATTTAATGGCTTTAAAATTCAATTTGTTTAGAAAAAAACAAAACAGTGATTAAGTAACCCCTTTCTACAATTAGAGTGTTGGACTGGGACTCGGGAGACAAGTCCCCACTGAGCCATGAAGCTCACTGGGTGACTTTGGGCCAGTCACTGACACTCAGCCTAACCTACCTCACAGGGTTGTTGTGAGGATAAAAATGGAGAGGAGGAGGACCATGTAAGCTGCCTTGGGTTCCTTGCAGGAAAAAGGTGGGATATAAATATAATACATACATACATACATACAATTAGGATCTTCTTTAACTGTCCAGAGGTAGTGTAGGCATTTAAATGGCCTTGATCCAATTAAAATTAGTTGTGATGAAGGCTGCAATCTTATACATGCTTAAGCTGAGTAAGTCCCAAGTTAGATTACTGCAATATGCTCTATGTCGGGCTGCCTTTGAAGATGTTTCGTAAGCTGCAGCTTGTGCAAAATGTGGTGGCCAGATTGACAGCAGAAGGTTTGAACAGATAACACTGATTCTGGCCCACTTGCACTGGCTGCCTGTACATTTCTGAGCCCAACTCAAGGTGATGGTTTGACATATAAAGCCTTCCACAGCTTGGGATTGCAGTACCTGATGGAGTGCCTCTCCAGGTATAAAACTGCCCATACGCTATGATAATCATCTGAGGCCCTCCTCTAAGTGCCTTCTCTCAGGGAGGTTTGGAGAGTGGCAATGAGAGGGCCTTCTCGGGTGTGCCCCCCCCATAGAATCCTCTCCCTAGTGAGGTCCACCTGGCACCAGCACTGTATCTTTTCAGTGCCAGCTTAAGGCTTTCCTCTACTCCCAGACACTTATAACATAACATAAGACTTTTTAATGGGTCCTGGGATTTTTACTGTTAATTGTTAAAAAGAATTGTTTTGATATTTTTGTAAGTTAATGGTTTTATATTTTTTTATCATATTGTATTTTTAGGGTTTTAATCTTTGTAAACCACCCAGGGTGCTTTGGCTATTGAAGCACTCTGAATGAAGTTGCACTGGACACAGTGAGGCATACATCAGCATAAACATGTATGGGAGTGCATTATCAATCCCACTGAAATCAACAGCACTGGTTTTGCTGGGACTTAATCACAACTCATTTTTTTTGGATTGGGGCTCAAGTAGAGATGTGAAGGCCCAGAAAAAGCCAGGAAAAATTCAGGGGGGAAAAAAGTTTTTTTTCCAAGGATCGTTTTTGTTTTTTTCCCAAAAATTGGGAAAAATGGAACAGCTTTGGATTATGAAATATTTTCTTTTACAATTTAAGATAAGGTGTTTATAAATTGCTACCCAGCCTTTACTCCCCCCAAAATTATTTCTAAAAAACATGTAATAAGATCACTGTTATAGAAAGACTAGAGATGTAAAATGTCCACCGACCTGCCCCTTTCTAGAAACCAGCATTTCTACTTGTTTCTGGTTGCTTTAGAAGCATGGGCTCCCCGTTGCACCAGTGGCAGATCCCGCTGGTGAGCAGGCAGCAGCAGCGCTGGATACTGCCCGCAGTCTCCACACTGACTTTCTCTGCATTCCAACTGGACTGATCAATTTCATCTTCCTCCTCTAAGTGTGACTCAAGGTACGTTCCAGGGTGGCCTTAGAAAAAGAACAGCCTAATTGTCATCAGTACACGTTGTCCCCTTTCAATGGCAAGACCATGTCAAGCCCTGTCTCTCTATTTTGCTTAGCAAAACAGCATGACTCATAAGAATATTCAGGCCACACATCCCATTCATCTTAGCTAACATAAGAGCTGAAGTGGATTTATTCATATTGAAACGAAGTCAAACAAAATGGCTTGATCAAAATGGAAAATTGATACTCTAGCTGGTATTCTGTTGTAATCTCGAGGAAGAGTGTGAGTTTGTTTTAGCTGCGATAACTGAATACTAACTAACCTGACGCAAATATTCCTTAGCAGCAACCTTTGACAGCCAATCAGGTGATCGAACGGGCAAGCTAATTTAAATGGAAAGTGGTCTGCTCATTCCACTGCTCTTAAGATGCTTTGTGTTTCATAGCCCAGGTGAGTCACCTTTTTCTTCTATTTTTCTTTTTGAAACACATGTAAATAATACTTCACAGAATGATAGTAGCCCTGTTCATCCGTTTGCTTTATCAGGGTTCCTGACTGGGTGGGGAGTTCTACTAGTGGTCCAGCAACTGTGAGCAGAGCTCCTGTTTAGACCTTGCTGATTCAACACGGCAAGGTCTGAACTGAGGGGGGTGGAGCTAGTGCACCCGGAGACCTGGGGGGGAGGGCTGCATGCATGACCCATACCCTCTACCCATGTTAAGCCCTGACAGGTTCAGGAGATTGCCTGGACAGGGCTAGTAAAGTGTCAGGTTCCGGACTATGCAACTGCCCCACCTCACACATGTATACGCTCTCCGGTGTGGAACACAGTATTTGTTCTTGCTGAATTTCATTTTGTGAGCTCAGTTTCTGAGCTGATTAAACTATTTTAGAAACTTTACCAGATCCACAACATGTTTGCAATCCCTCCAAGTTTTGTATCGTAGTTCTTCATCCAAGCTATGAATGATAACTTGTTTTCATAGCAGACCACCCTGCATTTATTGGAATTATGTTTGAAAAGTTCTGTGATTCCATAGGGAGAGAACATAGGGAATACAGTAATCTTCTGATCTTTGAAATTCATCCTTCAAGTGCTGTGATAATAAAGCTCTGGGAGAATGGAAAGGCTTCAAGACTATGTCAGGAAAAAAAGGGTGATGATACAGGGTGTCTCTACATGAGCGATTTATTGCATGTTCGTGATTGGTGACTCACTGAAGTTTGCAGGTCCTTTACATGATGTCATCAACCTCTAGGATGTCTCCTGCACATTTCTCCCTTTATTCCTCTTTCAAAAAGATCAGAGATAAGCTGGTAATAAAAGTTGATGGTGCTATATCAGCAGTGTGCAATGCTGGCGTGGCGCTGGGAACTTGCTGAGGAAAGACTTTCCTCAATTAAAACCACGTCTCTGCCATGTAAAGGAGCCCATCCTAATCCTGCAAAGAAACCAAAAGCAGAAAGCCCAGGTAAGGATGTAGATTTTTTGCTTAATGTAGTAACACCTCTAGTATTACTCATGCTATTTGCATGTAGGACTTTTAATTATGAGCACCCTCACTGAGTGTTCATTCCATCACAATAATTGAAAATAAAACTCCAGCACTGTAATCACTGATGGATTAATCTGTTTGCCAGTGGTGGATATTCGTGGATGGTTTAAGATTCTTACGCTATACAAAATTGTATTCTTGCTTCACTTTTGAAATGCAGGATAGATAGAAAATGGTGGATAGGCTAGAGAGGAGGAGAGTTCTAATTTCCAGAGATTACTGTGAGAAGCTGCACAACAGACTCAGAACTATTTACAGGTCTGTGTGTGGGTAAGGCTGGAATGATATGTTGTGGGAGCTGCATTGCTGCCCCTGAAAGGAGAAGCCCCACACCTCCTGTTCTTCTCCCCTTCCCCATAACATTTAGTACCATAACATATGTGATTTGACACCCGTGCACTGAAACTTGTCCCCACTTCATTGGCTACCACTTGTGGGGGCAGGGAAACCCGCAAAATGGCGGTGACATCACATAGAATCATAGAATAGTAGGGTTGGAAGGGGCCTACAAGGCCATCGAGTCCAACCCCCTGCTCAAGGCAGGAATCCAAGTCAGAGCATCCCTGACAGATGGCTGTCCAGCCTCGTCTTGAAGGCCTCCAGTGTGGGAGAGCCCACCACCTCCCCAGGTAATATGTTCCATTGTCGTATTGCTCTTACAGTCAGGAAGTTTTTCTTGATGTTCAGCCGGAATCTGGCTTCCTGTAACTTGAGCCCATTATTCCGTGTGCTGCACTCTGGGATGATCAAGAAGAGATCCTGGCCTTCTTCTCTGTGACAAACTTTCAAGTACTTGAAGAGTGCTATCATATCTCCCCTCAGTCTTCTCTTCTCAAGGCTAAACATGCCCAGTTCTTTCAGTCTCTCTTCATAGGGCTTTTTTTCCAGTCTCCTGATCATCTCTGTTGCCCTCCTCTGAACCCTCTCCAGTTTGTCTGCATCCTTCTTAAAGTGTGGTGCCCAGAACTGCACACAGTACTCCAGATGAGGCCTAACCAGTGCTGAGTAGAGGGGAACTAGTACTTCCCGGGATTTGGAAGTGATGCTTCTATGAATGCAGCCCAAAATAGCATTTGCCTTTTTTGCAGCCACATCACATTGTTGGCTCATATTCAGCTTGTGATCGACAACAATTCCAAGATCCCTCTTGCTTGTAGTGTGGTTGAGCCACGTATCCCCCATCTTGTAACTGTGCATTTGGTTTCTTTTTCCTAGGTGCAGAACTTGGCATCTGTCCCTATTAAATGTCATTCTGTTGTTTTCTGCCCAGCGCTCCAGTCTATCCAGATCATTTTGAATTTTGTTTCTGTCTTCCAAAGTATTAGCTATCCTGCCCAATTTTGTGTCATCTGCAAATTTGATCAGCATTCCCTGCACCTCCTCCTCCAAGTCATTAATAAAAATGTTGAAGAGCACTGGGCCCAGGACTGAGCCCTGCGGTACCCCACTCGTTACCTCTCCCCAGTTTGAGAAGGTCCCACTGATAAGCACTCTTTGAGTCCGATTCTGTAGCCAACTGTGGATCCACCGGATCGTTGTTTCATCTAGCCCACTTTGAGCTAGTTTGCTCATCAGGATATCATGGGGCACTTTGTCGAAAGCTTTGCTGAAGTCGAGGTATATGATGTCTACAGCATTCCCACGGTCTACAAGGGAGGTTACTTGATCAAAGTGGTCCGGAGCCTGGTCGGTCCTGTGGCTCCGGAACCACTGGAGCATTCTAAGGCCTCCTGTGAGGCTTTGGCAAGTCACTTTGCAGATAAAATTGATCAGATTAGGTGTGTTACTCTGCATGCTGTGGATACAGTTAGTGAGCAAGAGGCGGCCTGTGGCAAACCGGTTTTGTGCGATCGGTTCCAGCTTCTTCCTCCTGATGAAGTGGACAAGGTGCTTTCATCTGTAAGGCCGACCACCTGCTTACTTGATCCTTGCCCATCTTGGCTCATTATGAGCTGCAGAGAGAGACTAGGTGAGGGGATCAAGGCGGTGGTGAACGCCTCCCTTGAGGAGGGAGTGATGCCATCAGCCCTCAAGGAGGCAGTGATAAGACCGCTCTTAAAGAAGCCCTCCTTGGATCCTCAAGTTCTGAACAACTTTCGCCCAGTCTCAAATCTGCCATTTTGGGGCAAGGTGATTGAGCGGGTGGTGGCGGTGCAGTTGAAGGCACACTTGGAAGAAACTGATTATCTAGACCCATTTCAATCGGGCTTCAGGTCTGGGCATGGGACAGAAACGGCCTTGGTCGCCTTGGTGGATGATATGAGGAGGGCTCTGGATAGGGGTGAATGCTCCTTCCTTGTTCTCCTCGACCTCTCAGCGGCTTTTGATACCGTTGACCACGGTATCCTCCTGGACCGCCTGGAGGGGTTGGGCATTGGAGACACTGTATTGCGGTGGTTCCGATCCTTCCTCTCCGGCAGGTACCAGAGGGTAGCACTGGGAGAGGAGGTTTCGGACCTGTGGCCACTTACTTGTGGGGTGCCACAGGGTTCCATCCTCTCCCCGATGCTATTTAACATCTATGTGAAGCCGCTGGGGGCTATCATCAGGAGGTTTGGGGTGCAGTGTCATCAATATGCGGATGACACGCAGCTCTACCTCTCATTCAAATCTTCACCAAGGTTGGCCGTAGAATCCCTGTCCAAATGTCTGGAGACGGTGAGTGGCTGGATGGGGAGGAATAAGCTGAAGCTGAACCCTGACAAGACCGAGGTACTTTTGGTGGGAGACAAGAGGAGGCTGGGGGGTGTTGACCTGGTGTTGAATGGGGTACGGCTACCCTTGAAAGACCAGGTCTGCAGCCTGGGGGTCATTTTGGACTCCCAGCTGTCCATGGAGGCTCAGGTGTCAGCTGTGAGCCGGACAGCGCTGTATCAACTCCATCTGATACGGCGGCTGCGCCCCTTCTTTCCCGACCATCTGCTCCCATCGGTAGTACATGCCCTGGTCTCCTCTCGTTTAGACTACTGTAATGCGCTCTATGTGGGGTTACCCTTGAAGACAGTTCGGAAGCTGCAGCTGGTACAAAACGCGGCGGCTCGCCTGATTAAAGGCAGCCGCCGGCGAGATCACATCACTCCAGTGCTGAAGGAGTTGCAGTGGTTACCAGTTGTTTTCCGGGCGAAATTCAAGGTGTTGGTTTTGACCTTTAAAACCATATATGGTTCCGGCCCAGCCTATCTTAAGGAGCGCCTCCAGCAACACCAGACAGGCCGCTTAACAAGATCAGCCTCGGATGGCCTTCTCTCTGTCCCATCAGCCAGGACAGCTAGACTGGTGGGGACGAGGGAGAGGTCCTTTTCTGTGGTGGCCCCCAATCTGTGGAACTCCCCCCCTAGGGAACTCCATCATGCCCCCTCTTTAATGAGCTTCCGTCGTGCATTAAAAACGTGGTTGTTCAGGCAGGCATTTGGGGTGGGTTAGGGTATTTTAAAAACAATTTTATGGTAGAATTTTATTGTTTTAAATTGTTTTATGGTGTGTTGTACATCGCCCAGAGTGGCTGGGTGACCAGCCAGATGGGCGATTAATAAATTTAATAATAAATAAATAAATAAATAAATAAAAAATGAGGTCAGATTTGTCTGGCAGGACTTGTTTTTGACAAATCCATGTTGGCTTCGAGTAATCACGGCATTGTTGTCAAGGTGCTTCCAGATGGATTGCTTTATGATCTGCTCCAGAATTTTCCCAGGGATTGATGTCAGACTGACTGGTCTGTAGTTCCCAGGTTCCTCCTTTTTACCCTTTTTGAAGATAGGGACAACGTAAGCCCTCCTCCAGTCATCTGGCACTTCCCCCGTCCTCCATGATTTCTCAAAGAGAATAGACAGTGATTCTGAGAGTTCTTCTGCCAGTTCCTTTATGACTCTAGGATGCAGTTCATCTGGCCCTGGAGATTTGAACTCATTCAAAGTCATTAGGTGTTCCTTGACCATATGCCTGTCGATCTCCAGCTGCAATCCTGCCCCTTCAGCCTGTACTTCGCCTTTGCCAGGGGGGTCATAGACCCTCTTTTGGGAGAAGACTGAGCCAAAGTAGGAATTGAGCACCTCTGCCTTTTCTTTGTCATCTGTTATCGTTTTGCCATCCTTATTTAATAGCTGAACCACCATTTCTTTCCTCTGCCTTTTACTATGCACATAGCTAAGAAAGCCTTTTTTGTTGTTTTTAACATCCCTTGCTAACCTCAGCTCATTCTCAGCTTTAGCCTTCCTGACGCCATCCCTGCAATTCTGTGCTATCTGCCTGTACTCTTCCTTTGTTACCTGGCCTTCTTTCCACTTCCTATATGTGTCCTTTTTTGTTTTCAGGTCATCCCTAAGCTTTTTGTGAAGCCACATTGGCTTCTTCTGTTGTCTTCCACCTTTTCTTCTTGTTGGAATTGCTTGTGATTGTGCCTTGAGAATTTCCTTTTTTAAAAGCTCCCACCCATCTTGGACTCCTTTTCTCGCTAGCATCGCTTGCCATGGGACCTTACTGATCATTGTTCTGAGTTTATGAAAATCAGCTTTCCTAAAATCCAGGGTACGCGTTTGACTACACTCGGCTTTTGCTTCCCTTAGAACAAGAACTCAAGTACAACATGGTCGCTTTCCCCCAGAGTTCCTGTAACTGCTACTTTATCCACTAAGTCATCTCTGTTGCTTAGGATCAAGTCAAGGATAGCCGATCCTCTAGTTTCTTCCTCTACTTTCTGTAGGAGGAAGTTATCCGCCACACAAGTCAGAAATTTCCTGGAGGGGCCATGTTTTGCAGAATTTGTCTCCCAACAAATATCGGGGCAATTGAAGTCCCCCATTACTACTACATCATGCTTCCTTAAAACATTGGCTATTTGCTTTTCTCGATGGGGCTACCAAGCTCATCCTCCTGTATTTCTGTGCAGAGATATGTATTTTTCACATACAGTGCAACCCCACCTCCCTTTCTGTTCCTCCTGTTCTTTTTGAACAAGTTATATCCTTCAATTGCTGTATTCCAGTCATGAGAGTCATCCCACCAAGTCTCAGTTATACCTATCAGGTCATAATTTCCCTCTTGTATTAAGAGTTCAAGTTCGTTCTGTTTGTTTCCCATACTCTGGGCATTGGTATATAGACATCGAAGACCATGTGCTTCATAGTCTGGCTTTCTTCCTACATGTGTCTGAAGACTATTATTGGGCACTATCAGAGCTGTTCTCTCCATTGCAGTGCATGCGCCTATGTCCATTGTTACCCCCAACATTACATCTCCCTTCCCCGTAGGATTCAGTTTAAAGCCCTCCTGATGAAGTTCTTCATGCTGTGGCCAAAACACATTCTTCCCATCCTTTGTGAGGTGCAACCCATCCCTAGCCAACAGCCCATCTTCCAGGAAGTATAGCCCGTGGTCCCAGAATCTAAATCTCTCTCGTCGGCACCACCTTCGTAGCCAGTCATTCACCCGGAGTATTTTTCATTCCCTTTCTATCCCTCTTCGAACTACTGGAAGGATGGATGAGAAAACTATCTGGGCCCCAAAGTTCTTGAGTTTCCTTCCCAAAGCTTCAAAGTCTGACGTGATCTCTTCGTAGCTCCGCTTGGCAGTATCATTTGTTCCCACATGGATGAGAAGAAAGGGATACCTGTCAGTGGGCTTTATGAGTGCAGGCAACCTTTCAGTCACGTCTCTAATCTGTCCTCCCGGGAGACAACATACCTGGCGAGTCCATGGGTCTTCGCGACATACTTGGGTCTCGATCCCACGCAGCAAGGAGTCTCCCACTACTACCACTCTTCTCTTCTTCTTCTTGTAGGCCTGGGTTTCATCGCCTCTGTTTGACTGACCTTTAGCCTCTTGCTCACTCTCATGCAGGTTCCCCTGTGATTCTTCCTCTTCATGGGTTCATCATGGGTTTTGTAGTACTAGACTATAAAACATCATGGGTTTTGTAGTACTAGACGTTCCCAAGTGAGAAAGGAGGAGACACAGCTGGTGCTAGCTGCATTTAAAACACACACCATGCATGTTAAATGTACAGACACATTTAAGGTCTTGTCTAATTTGGCCCTTAGGCACAAAATGGTCCAGCACCCCCAAAACTATGGGAACCCCTTGGCTGGTTTACTGCAAGGTGTACCCTCACTTTGACAATGAATCCCACAGCTGGACAAATAACAGCAGGAACAGCATCTTTTGTAGCTGGAGTCAACCAGGTCCATCCCCTCCCAGGCTAACTCGACGTGAAACAGAGAAACAGGGACCAAGTGTCCTGGAGGACTCACAGCTAGATGGTCTGTGGGTACAGTGATCTTGGTACAGATCACTGGAGGGTAAGGAGGCCAAAGCTTCTCCCACTCCCATTGATTTCATCCCTAGATCCCAGTGGGCAGGGAGGGACAGGTTTAAAACTCCCTCTGCCTGTTCACTGAGAAGTGTGTGGGACAGTGGGAGAAGAAAGGGAGAGAGAGGGAGCACACGTGTGTATGTGTGCATTGTAGATCTGATCCAGGACTACACATAGTGCTCTGGCCAAAAAGGTTGCCCACTCCTGTTCTTTAGAGACTGTACATCTAAGGACCTAGGGATGTGGGTACTTCTAGCTGACCATGTAATAATCTGTACCAAGAAAAATAATTGGGAATTCTTTCTTACGCAGTGAACAGCAATGTCCCAACTGTTTGAATGGCAATGGCTCAACTGTCTTACCTACCGGGACATTAAGATTGCTGTCTGAGCCCCTCCTCCATGTGCCAAAGGAGGCTCACTTGTAGCAGGTGGCTACAAGAAAGAGAGCCTTTTCAGTGCTGGCACTCTGCTTATAGGATGCTGTCCCCAGAGAGGCTCACCTGGCACTTACGTTATGGTCGTTTCGGCTTTTCATTCCCCCAGCCATTTTAAGAATGCCTTTAGTGCTTTTAATACTGTATTCTGCTGCTGGACTTGATCTGGTTTGTGATGCTGTAATCATTTTATTCTTTGCTCCTGGCTTTACCATTGTTTCGTCCTTGCTGGTTTTATTGTTTTAATATTTGCGATATATGCTTTTAATGTATTTTACCCTGCCCACAGAGCTTCAGTTATTGGGCAGTTTAAAAGTGCAGTAAATAAATAAAATAAAAATAAAGTAAGCGCCACAGACTTGGGCAGGGTGGTGGTGGAAGAGAAGAATTATCTGAAGAGTTTCATTGGGATTTTTGCCTTTCTTATGCCTCAATATCTAGAGCAGTCCACCGCAACCTGGAGCCCTCCAGATGTTTTGGACCTCCCATCAGCCCCAGCCAGCATAGCCAATGGTCAGGCATCCTAGGAGTTGTAGTCCAAAATTTCTGGAGGGTACCAGGTTGAGAAAGGCTATTCAGCATGTTCTTTTAGAGATGCTGGGTTCCTGCTGGTGGCTGTAATTCTTTTTAACACCTGATTGTATGATAATATTTAAATTACTTTTTTTTTCTTAGAAAACCAAATAACTTACCTTTTTTCCCTGCTGATACATCATAAGTTTGATCTGTCACATTCAGTTATCTCACTCAGTATTTAGGTCTAAAGAGACAGGATGCGTCATACACATCAGCCTGCAGGGGTTAAATGAAAGAGGCGCTCTCATTTGTCATTCTCGTTTTCTCATGTAAAAAAGCAGCTACAGACTCATGTTTGGGATATGTATGACTATAGTGGGTTTCAAGCACAATATTGAAAACCATGAATAAATGGAAGGCAGACATGTATACATTGAATGGAGTGAGCTCCAGGGAACAGAATGAATTACAGAGCCAAGAATAGTCTCAATTTTAAGTTGTAGGTGGATGGAATGTCAATGCTGGGGCCCAGATCTTGTCAGGGGCACTCCTGGAGCTTACTGTTTTGGAAGGAAGAGGCTGCCAGGTGGGAGAGGTGAAGCTAAGGCCAACATCACTCCCTTTAATAGTAAACTCAGGTGGTAAAGTGCCAACAGCATTGTAGCCAAAACAGGGCCACTAAGGAACAACATGGAGGTATCAGCTTCTGTGCGGAAACCCCAAGGTTTGCAAAATACCCCCCCCAAAAAAACTTTAGGAAATTAAAAAACAAACACCTAATGTCCCTCCCCACAAATAACGACTGAGCATGCTCAGCGACTACAGATTGTTACATGTCTGTTGATGGTGGTGGGGGAGAAACGGCGGGTTGGGAGGGGGAATGGAATGGAGTATCCTGGCTGGAACACTGAACATGAGAAATCCACATTGCTACATTATTTTTTTTTTTGCAGGTGCCAGTTGTCTACATTCTATTTGCCACCTGGATCATTCTAGGGAGGGGCTGTGGGCCAGTGATAGAGCACCTGCTTTGGATGCAGAAGGTCCCTGGTTCAATCCCTGGTTTCTCCAGGCAGGACTAGGAAAGGACCCGGCCTGTAACCCTGGAGAGCTGCTGCCAGTCAGTGTCGACAATAATGGGCTAGATGGACCAGTTGTGTGATTCAGTCTAAGGCAGCTTCCTGTGTTCCTACGTTGAGTACAGGAGATGGATGGGAAGAATGGCTGGAGGCTACTAGGGTGAAGGTGTGAAATTACTTCTCTCTAGGGATGTACAAATCCCTTACCTTGCCACCAGTGGGGGAGGGGGCCGGCGGGGTGGGGGGAGGCGATCCGTTCCTCCCCCCCGGAATCCTCACTGGCTAGCTCCACTCCACGTTGACTCTGCGGAGCCGCCGGCTGGCTCCAAAGCCCCAACGATACAGCCGCCATTGCCGTATTGCTGGCTGGACTGACATACTGCGGACGCAAATGGCATCTAGTGTAGCCGACACCATTTGCGTCCCTGCTCTTTGACATGATAGGCTACGTAAATCTTTACGTAACCTATCACGCGAAGGAAAGGAAAGGTTCCTCCTGTGCAAGCACCGGGTCATTACTGATCCCTAGAGGGACGCCGCTTACGCTGGCGTTTTCATGGCAGACTATAGCGGGGTGGTTTGCCATTGCCTTCCCCAGTCGTGACTACCTTTCCCCCAGCAAGCTGGGTCCTCATTTTACCGACCTCGGAAGGATGGGAGGCTGAGTTGACCTGAGCCGGCTACCCGAGACCCAGCTTCCGCTGGGATCAAACTCAGGTCGTGGGGAGAGTTTTGGTTGCAATACTGCCACCTACCACTCTGTGCCACACGAGGCTAAGGAACAGGGACGCGAATATGCCATTTGCGCCCCTGTTTTTTCATGCAATAGGCTACGTAAAGATTTATGTATCCTATCACGTCAAAGAGCAGGGACGCAAATGGTGTAGCGGACGCCATTTGCGTCCGCAGTCCGTCAGTCCAGCCAGTGATACGGCAATGGCGGCCGTATTGCTGGGGCTTCGAAGGCGGCGGCAGACAGGATCCAGTTGGCGAGGAACTTCGCGGGGAGGCGGAGGTAGGAGATCCGATCCTCCACGGACTTCGCGGGGCTGGATTCAATAGAATCCGGCCTCACTGGGGTCCGTGGAGGATTTCTCCAACATCCCTACTTCTCTCTCATTTTGAGTATGTTCAGGGGAGAATTGGGAGAAAGAGACTCACCACACAAAAGAATATATCCTACTTCCCCCACAGCAGTTTCTTCTCTCCTATAGGGCACACATCAGAAGCTCCGGATGAAAGTTGACAGGTACCCTTATGTATAATGCACCTCTGGATGCTGAACACTCAGATTTATAAACAAATACAGAGATTTTTAAGCACCCCTCCCCCCCAGTGCAAGCCACTATAAGTCTTCAGGGTGTGTTCTCTCTCTCTTTGTGCTGATAAGCTGCCCTGATCTGCCACTGAACAAAATGGCTGAACTCTCCTCCGTTGAAGTAGTGCAGTATTTATTTTAACTGCTCAACTGATCAAGTACGTACTTCAGAGTTGTCTATTTAATTACAAGCCAGTTCGTCGACAGCCTTAATGCGCAGTACGTGTACACATCACGGCATCTGCACATATGTACTTCAGCAAGATCTGAAGTAGAAGCCTCAACAATTCTGGCAGAAAGTTTCAGCATTTTGTCACATTGTAGAAACGGAGACGTACAGTGATGAGAAGCCTGTGGATGCTTGACCTTTGATAGTGCAGTACAAGCCCCCTGAGGGACGGATGAAAAAATAAATAACTCCAAGTTGGCCTGCCTTTTCTAAAATAATAATAAAAAACCGTGTCTTGGAGGGGAAAGAGAAGCTCTAGCTTTCTGTCTTACTATGCCTCATGTTAGTATTATTAAAGCAACTGCTGCAAGTTCTTAATTTTATTTTTTAGTTTATATCCTTATGGCCAAACAGGACCTCAGAGGAGCTCAGAGCAACAAACCCTAAATAGCATCTAAAAACCCGTTAAGTAATTGCAATGCTTAAATATGGCAGCCTTCCCTGTCCGGGCGCCCACTCAATTTGTCGTACTACAACTCCCATCATTCCCAGACAGCATGATACAGTGCAGACAAGACCTGAAGACTAGATTTTTGCATCTTAAACAATGGATCCTCAGTGGGCATCCCAAGATGGGCCTAAACATTAATTCCACATATGTATTTTATTTAAAACATTTAAAAGCTGCTGTGTTAGTTAACAGATGGCTCTTACGGCACCAATAGTGGGGCACCAATATTCTACAGCATTTCAGCCTTTGGTATTCATGAGTAAATCTGGTCTAAATCTGGAAGCAAGGAAGGTTGGTGGCTCCCAGGCATGAAGCAAACTACTAGCTGGTATGACTACCAAAGGAGAGTGCCTACATCTCCCTGCTGAAAGCACTAAGTAGTACACTGCTGGTGCAAGAACACTGAATAATTTACTAATGTCAGAAATGTAACGACAAACTTCAGCTGGTCAGAGGAGTTCTTCAAACTAGGGCTGAGCATGGACCCGCTGCTTTGCTTTGGATGCTGATTTAGATCTTCCAAAGCGGCCCCACTCTGCTTTGGACCGGTTCAAACCCCATCTGCTTTGACTCAAATCCAAAGTGAGATTTGGACATCTGAATCACTCATTTTTGATGTTTTCCCATTGACTTGCCTTGGAAAACACAACCGGCCATAACCTTTTCAGTTTTCATGATACATTCATGACATTTGGGGAACTCTCAGCCCCTGTGGAGGGGTGTCCACCTGCCAAATATCAGACAATTTGTCCCATTAGTTTCTGTGCTAGGTGCAGGTAAAAATTGATCTTTTCAGCAAAAACTCTCAAAGCAAAGAGCTATAACTTTTCACTGGTTGCACAGATGTGCATGATATTTGGGGAACTCTCGCCCCGCTGGAGGGGATCCCACCTGCCAAATTTCACACAGTTTGGCTCAATAGTTTCTGTGCTAGACACAGGTAGAAGTTAGGTTTTGAAGTGGAGGAGGCCACTATCCCTAATCTCTGCTGTTGGGTTCTTTGAAGTGCAAACAACCCCTTTCCCCTAGCTCTTCCCTATTCAGAATCATAGTCATGGCCTCAGGCTCTCAGTTGTCTTGTCTGACAGAGGCAGCAAGACATAGCAAGCAACCCTGCCAGGACAGCACATTGAATTGAACTATGGAAACCTCCACCTGGTGGGTCCATACTTCCCCCACCCCATCTACCTCATGGTGGTCTGTCTAAGCTTCTTGGAGGTGAGAGATGGAGAGCTTGCAGGAGTTCCAGCACTACCAGTTTTCTGCTTACTCCTGCTGCCTGCCTGCTGGGAGGCACCATCCGGACTGGGGGAGAGCCAGCTTGCCTACCACTGCTGCTACTCCCAGCAGCACCTCGCCCACAACTGCCTCTTCCAACAACACCCTGAAGATGCCTCATATTGGGCTTGCTTGCTTTTCCACACAGCATAGTATTATATAATGTAAATTTATTTATTTATTTATTTATTACATTTATATCCCGCCTTTTTTCCTCCAAGGAACTCAATGTGGCATATCCTCCTCCTCCATTTTATCCTCACAACAACAACCCTGTGAGGTAGGTTGGGCTGAGAGTATGTGACTGGCCCAAAGTCACCCAGTGAGCTTCCATGGCCGAGTGGGGACTAGAACCCGGATCTCCCGACTCCCAGTCCAGCACTCTAGCCACTACACCATGCTGGCTCTCCATAAATAATAGTTGTCTATGTGTGTAGTGCTTTTTCCACTATTTTGGAAATGTGGACTGTGTAGTGCTTTAACACACTCCATTTGCTTGTCCACACAGCAGAAGCACACACACACACTCACACACACACACACACACACACACGAGAGCAAAAGAGAATCAAACACTAAACTAGAAGCAAAGCAAGGGGAGTGGGAAGAGATTAACTGTAATCCTAACAGAAGAGATTTTTTTTGGCAGGGGGAGATCAAAAATGGGAAGGGAAGGAATACAGGACTTGCAAGGGGGGGCAAGAACAAGGACAAGGAAGTTATGCATGCACGTGTGCACACACACACTTCAGACAAGAATCAAAGAAATAAGGCCAACCTAATGGTTGAGAGAGAATTGAAAAGCGGGGCCAGGGGGAGCTAAGCAACTAAAGTGAAATTTTCTGGTTTTTAAAATAAACAAGAATGAAAGGTAAAACCTATTACAGAAGCAGGGAGGACAGACCCAGGGAGGAAACTCAAAGTAAGTACTAAATGTTTAGTTTTTAAAGAAACAAAATAGTTCAATTGAGACAAACACACATATACCTCCAGCCAAATAACTTCAGACAGAGCCCTCTAACACCACCGGAATGATCTCTCTAGCAATGAGCAAACGCAGCCGTACAGACTGAAAACAAAATGGGGTGGGGGAAGCTAAGCAACTAAAGTGAAATTTTCTGGACTTTAAAATGAACAAACAAGAAGAATGAAAGGTAAAAACCCATTACAGAAGGGTGGGGGTTGGGTGAAACAAAGAACAGGGAGGAAACTCAAATTCAGTACTAAACTTTTGGGTTTTTAAATAAAGCATCTAGAAAAGAAAGAAAGAGAATAATTGAATTTGGATTGGGAATAAAGCAAGACACACAGGATCTCTCGCTAGTCTCTCTCTAACAACAAAACTGCCACCTAACCAGCGCACATCCTCTCACACAATGAAATGAAAGCAAGCAAGCGGGCTGAACTCTCCAGTATTCCCCCACCCCACTGTCACTGATTGGGTTACTTTCAGCCCTAATTTGGTAACTAGAGTTGCCATTCACCAAAGCTCGCTCCCTCCTCCTCTCCCCTTCCCCTGTTCCTCCTCCCCCCCCCAGATCTCTCAGAAGTTGATACATTTGGTGCCAGGCTGTCTGGACTGCTCAGAACACATCATAAGAGCTCCAAATCACCTCTGTGGACCGAGGCACCTTGTATAGGAGCTACTTTGCTTTGGGGCACCTCGGTACTGTTCTGATCTGCCTTGTATCACGCCAAGGCACCTCCAAATCAGCTCGCTTTGCTCGTTATTCGGGCTTGGGACTGAAACAGTGCACAGCCCTACTTCAAACTGTTTGGTGATATTTTAAAGTAATCCAGAGATGTATTGAAAGTGAAAGGAGAAATAAGTTGGGATGACCTTGAATTTTTTTTAAAAAATGAACTCAGATCTAATGAAAACTTACAGGGCTTTTCCTCCCAGCACATCAGATTTGAACTTTCATCCTCATACTCTATTTTTACTTCATACAAGTGCATTTCCTGAGAAATATACTTCTTTGTGTCAAACAGATACTTCCAGTGTCACTTGAGAATGACATCTTTGCCCCAGAATTGCTGACATATTTTGGCAAACTGGAATGCATTTCACACAAGGTAAGAATCTTTTATAAGAATATGGGACTGTAAGCCTTATTACTAGAGATCTATTGGACCAATTTTGCTCATTTTTGTTTTAAACTGAAGCTTGAGCACTGTAAACGTGCAGACAATTTTGAAACTTCAAAACAGTTCAAAGCTTGAGCTTTGGGCAGCTCAGGAAGGGAGAAGGTAGAGGGATGAGGCAAAGGGGAGGATAATGCATATGCCCTACACTGTGCATGTAATGCAACATGTGACTCTGTGTGTGTGTATGCATGTGTAATAATGTTTACTCCTGTGAGCTCTTGGAGTGCTGGGCCAATGAAATGGCAGGCACAGAATGTTGGGAAAGGGGCTGAAGAAAAATCAGTTGGTGATAGTTAGACGAGGAGGAAGAGAAGCTAAGGAGAAAGAGCTGAATGGACACCAGAGGGAGAAGAGAGAGAAAAATCTTGTATCATGTATTTGGAACCTCAGACTTAAAGAAATGGTAAATGATCTTTTAAAAAAAGAACATCTATTTTGTTTTCACCTTTGCCAGTTTATTTGTAGGCCATTTATTTTAAAACTGTAAAGTTGTTCCAGTTGCGAGGGACATGGGCAAACATATTTTTATCCAATCACTCTCAGGCTACTAGCCCCTGTGGCGACATGGGATTTGCGCTAGTTGAATACAGAGCCAACAAAAGGGTGGGAAAAGCAGTACTGGGGTACAATCTAAAAAATTATAGAATGATCTCAGTACGAATCCAAGGCAAACCATTCAACATCACAGTAATTCAAGTCTATGCCCCAACCACTGAGGCCGAAGAAGCTGAGGTTGATCGGTTCTATGAAGACCTACAACACCTTCTAGAACTAACTCCAAAAAAAGATGTCCTCTTCATCATAGGGGACTGGAATGCCAAAGTAGGAAAGTCAAGAAATCACCGGGATAACAGGCAAGCATGGCCTTGGTATACAAAATGAAGCAGGACAAAGGCTAATAGAATTTTGCCAAGAGAACACGCTGATCATAGCAAACACTCTTTTCCAACAGCACAAGAGGTGACTCTACACATGGACATCACCAGATGGTCAATATCGAAATCAGATTGATTATGTACTTTGTAGCCAAAGATGGAGAAGCTCTATACAGTCAGTAAAAACAAGACCTGGAGCTGACTGTGGCTCAGATCATGAGCTTCTTATTACAAAATTTCGGCTGAAATTGAAGAACGTAGGGGAAACCACTAAACCATTCAGGTATGACCTAAATCATATCCCTTATGAATATACAGTGGAGGTGAGGAGTCGATTTAAGGGATTAGACCTGATAGACACAGTGCCTGAGGAACTATGGACGGAGGTCCGTAACATTGTTCAGGAGGCAGCAACTCAATCCATCCCCAAGAAAAAGAAATGCAAGAAAGCAAAGTGGCTGTCTGATGAGGCTTTATAAGTAGCTGAGGAAAGAAAGGAAGCGAAAAGCAAGGGAGAAAGGGGAAGATATATCCAACTGAATGCAGAGTTCCAGAGAATAGCAAGGAGAGACAAGAAGGCCTTCTTAAATGAACAATGCAAAGAAATGGAGGAAAACAATAGAATGGGAAAGACTAGAGATCTTTTCAAGAAAATCGGAGATCTCAAGGGAACGTTTTGTGCAAAGATGGGCATGATAAAGGACAAAGAAGGCAGGGACCTAACAGAAGCAGATGAGATTAAGAAGAGGTGGAAAGAATACACAGAAGAACTATACAGGAAAGATCTGAATGTCCCTGATAGCCATGGTAGTGCGGTCACTGAACTTGAGCCGGACATCCTAGAGAGTGAAGTCAAGTGGGCCTTAGGAAGCATTAGTAACAACAAAGCTAGCGGAGATGACAGTATTCCAGCTGAGCTATTTAAGATCCTAAAAGATGAAAAGTGCTGCACTCAATATGCCAAGAAATTTGGAACACTCAACAGTGGCCACAAGACTGGAAAAGGTCAGTTTACATTCCAGTTCCAAAGAAGGGCAACGCCAAAGAGTGTTCAAACTACCGTACAGTTGCGCTCATTTCCCATGCCAGCAAGGTGATGCTCAAAATCCTACAAGCTAGGCTTCAGCAGTATGTGAACCGAGAACTACCGGAAGTACAAGCTGGGTTTTGTAGAGGCAGAGGAACTAGAGATCAAATCACCAACATTCGCTGGATCATGGAGAAAGCAAGAGAATTCCAGAAAAACGTCTATTTCTGCTTCATTGACTACGCTCAAGCCTTTGATTGTGTGGATCACAACAAACTGTGGCAAATGCTTAAAGAGATGGGAGTACCAGACCACCTTATCTGTCTCCTGAGAAACCTGCACAAGGGTCAAGAAGCAACAGTAAGAACCGGACATGGATCAACCGATTGGTTCAAAATTGGGAAAGGAGTACGACAAGGCTGCATATTGTCGCCCTGCTTATTTAACTTATATGCCGAGTACATCATGAGAAACGCTGGGTTGGATGAATCACAGGTCAGAATTAAGATTGCCAGGAGAATTATCAACAACCTCAGATATGCAGACGATACCACCCTAATGGCAGAAAGTGGAGAGGATCTAAAGAGCCTCTTGTTGAGGTTGAAAGTGGAGAGTGAAAAAGCTGGTTTGAAACTCAATATTAAAAAAACTTAGATCATGGCATCTGGCCCCATCACTTCCTGGCATATAGAAGGGGAAGAAATGGAAGCAGTGACAGATTTCATTTTCTTGGGCTCCAAGATCACCGCAGACGGTGACTGTAGCCATGAAATTAAAAGACACTTGCTCCTTGGGAGGAAAGCTATGGCAAACCTACACAGCATAGTAAGAAGCAGAGACATCACCTTGCCGACAAAGATTCGTATAATCAAAGCTATGGTTTTCCCAGTAGCAATGTATGGCTGTGAGAGCTGGGCTATAAGGAAGGCTGAGCGCCGAAGAATTGATGCCTTCAAACTGTGGTGCTGGAGAAGACTCTTACGAGTCCCCTGGACTGCAAGGAGGTCAAATCAAATCAGTCAATCCTAAAGGAAATCAACCCTGAGTGCTCATTGGAAGGACAGATACTGAAGCTGAAGCGGAAATATTTTGGCCACCTAATGCGAAGAGAAAACTCCCTGGAAAAGACCCTGATGCTGGGAAAGATTGAAGGCAAAAGGAGAAGGGGACGGCAGAGGATGAAATGGCTAGATAGATCACCGATGCAATGAATATGAACTTGCGCACACTCCAGGAGAGAGCGGAGGACAGGAAGGCTTGGCGTGCTATGGTCCATGGGGTCATGAAGAGTCGGACACGACTTAACGACTGAACAAAATGTAGTGATGGCCACCACTTTGGACACCTTTAAAGAGGAATTAGACAAATTCATGGAGGATAAGGCTGTCAGTGGCTGCTACTCATGATGGATATATGCTTCTTCCAGTAACAGAAGCGGTAGGCCTCTGTACACCAGTTTCTGGGAACATACTGGGTTTGTACTCATATCCTACTCATATCCTACTTGTGAGCTTCCCACAGGCATCTGGTTGGCCACTGTGGGAACAGAATGCTGGACTAGATAGGGCTCTGGTCTGATCTGATGCAGCTCTTCTTATGTTCTTAACAAACTTCATTTTAGCGTAATGTCTTGTGGGAAATCATGCAGATTCTAAATAATGTGCATATCTGGGCAAATTGTTTAAAAATAGCTTCCAGGAAAGAAAAGGCAGCCTTAAATCTAGTGTTCGCTACTGGCAAAAATGGGAAATAGATGGCAGTGTTTCTTCCTGCCCAGTTGTTTTTGAAACTGAAGGTGTGTAGCTATGAAATGAGATGTCACCATAAGAGAAAGGAAGCTCCGTTGCACTAATCAAAGAACCACACTTTTCTCCTGAGGCTGAAGTAGTATAAAAATGAAGTAATTCTGACTTAAACATGAATTTACAGAAATAAGTATTTTGTGCAAGAAACCAAACATGACTGGAACCTGGAAAGTGGCTGACCCGTTCCTGCAAAAAGAATGCCGGACTAGCTGAACCCTTGGTCTGATCTAGTCAGGCTCTTATTCATGTATTAACAGATTTCAATTCTGCCAGTACCATAAGATTCCAGGGCTGTTTACAAGATAAAAACAGCAATGCAAACGATGATGTAGAGAAACATTCAGAGGTAGAAAACAACAATAAAACATTAGTTAAAAGCAGCAGAAGAACCAGGTCAAGTGATTTGTATAAGCTTAATTTTTTAAAAAAAGTCTGGAAGAATTAAACCATTTTCACCTGGTACCAAAAAGACCGCAGTGCATGCACCAGGTGGGCTGTCCTAGTCAGGGTATCCTACAAGTGGGGCACCATGATAAAAAAATGCCCTCTCCCAAGTAGTCACCTGCCTCACTTCTGCCAGCAGGAACACTGTGGCAGCAGGAGAACATCAGCAAATGACCACAGACATGGGCAGATTGGTGTGGGAGCAGACACTGTTATGTTCATAGGGTGGTGTTCCTTCTCTGGCCAATGTATGGGGCTGGGTTGGCCTCTCCTTTGCCATGATGTTAATCCTGAGAGGCAGGACTGCAGGATTAACACCTTGATTCTCTGGCTGATAGATGAGTCCAGAGTTTTCAGTTCCAGAGAACTTTCATTTGGAGTGATGTGTACATTTTATTTTTAATGTAGACATATTTTCAATATGTCTACTCTAGGTAGGACTAACACTGGATATAACCCATAGGCCCTGTTCAGATGCACATTGGGTAAGCATGGTTAAGCTAACCAGGATGCATGGTGGTTACTGCTAACCACTGCAAGTGCTGCTGCCACATGTGCAGGTAATCATATTCCTCAATGTGGTTAGATTAACCATTCTCTAACCACCCTCCCTCCCGCAGGGAGGAAAGGAGAACATGAAACACTATATACCACATAGGAAGGCTGAAAGGTTTTTTTGTTGTAAGTATGGAAATGAGCCAGGGTAGAATCATAGAATCATAGAACTGTAGGGTTGGAAGGGGCCTACAAGACCATTGAGTACAACCCCCTGCTCAATGCAGGAATACAAGTCAGAGCATCCCTGACAGATGGCTGTCCAGCTTCATCTTGACTGCCTCCAGTGTGGGAGAGCCCACCACCTCCCTGGGTAGTTGGGTCCATTGTCGTATTTATTATTTTATTTATTTATTTATTTCATTTCTATACCGCCCAATAGCCGAAGCTCTCTGGGCGGTTCACAAAAACTAAAACCAAACAACACACAATAAAACAATTTAAAATATATAGAACATTAAAACCACAATATAACAATACAACCACAATAAAACCTAGCAGCAGTACAGGAGTTTAAAATACAGATTTAAAACAGCAAAGATAAAAATTTAGAAAGCTAAAATGCCTGGGAAAATAAAAAGGTCTTCACCTGGTGCTGAAAGGAGTACAATGTAGGCGCCAGGCGAACCTCACTAGGGAGCTCATTCCAGAGCTGGGGTGCCACAGCAGAAAAAGCCCTCTTCCTAGTAGCCACCCGCCTCACTTCCTTTGGCAGGGGCTCACAGAGAAGGGCTGCTGCTGCTGATCTTAAGGTCCGGGCAGGCACATATGGGAGGAGTTTTTCAGGAATATGTATTGCTGACAGGAAGTTTTTCCTGATGTTCAGCCAGAATCTGGCTTCTTGTCACTTGAGCCCATTCTTCCGTGTCCTGCAGTCTGGGCTGATCGAGAAGAGATCCTGGCCTTCCTCTCTGTGACAACCTTTCAAGTACTTGAAGAGCGCTATCTTATCTCCCCTCAGTCTTCCATTCTCAAGGCTAAACATGCCCAGTTATTTCAGTCTCTTCTCATAGGGCTTTGTTTCCAGTCCCCTGATCATCTTAGTTTCCCTCCTCTGGACCCTCTCCAGTTTGTCTGCATCCTTCTTAAAGTGTGGTGCCCAGAACTGCACACAGTACTCCAGATGAGGCCTAACCAGTGCTGAGTAGAGGGGAACTAGTACTTCCCGGGATTTGGAAGCTATACTTCTGTCAATGCTGCCCAAAAGAGCATTTGCCTTTTTTGCAGCCACATCACATTGTTGGCTCATATTCAGTTTGTGATCGACAACAATTCCAAGATCCTTCTCGCTTCTAGTATTGTTGAGCCAAGTATCCCCTATCTTGTAACTGTGCCTTTGGTTTCTTTTTCCTAGGTGCAGAACTTGGCATTTATCCCTATTAAATTTCCTTCTGTTGTTTTCTGCCCAGCTCTCCAGCCTATCAAAATCACTTTGAATTTTGTTTCTGTCTTCCAAAGTATTAGCTGTCCCGCCCAATTTTGTGTCATCTGCAAATTTGATCAGCATTCCCTGCACCTCCTCCTCCAAGTCATTAAAAAAAAAAAAATGTTGAAGAGCATAGAGCTTCCTCTTCCTTCATTTGCAGCCAAAACCTTCTTCTCAATCGAGACAAGCGAGGGGGATGGTGTAAAATGCAGCCCTAGATAGGCAAATGCTGTTTTGGCCTGCATTAATAGAAGTATAGCTTCCAAATCACGTGAAGTACTAGTTCATAGAACCATAGAATAGTAGGGTTGGAAGGGGCCTATAAGACCATCGAGTCCAACCCCTTGCTCAGTGCAGGAATCCAAGTCAAAGCATCCCTGACAGATGGCTGTCCAGCCTCGTCTTGAGTGCCTCCAGCAGTGATTACCACTGTGATTTTTATTTCTCCATAGGAGCCCTCCTTAAGTGTGCTCTTAAACCAAATTCCCCTGAAAAACCCATATGTATGGAGCTGAAGGGAACTTATTATCACATTGGTTAGATCTTTTACAAGTTCGGATTTTACTAGTTTTAACATCCACTTCAAATGTCCACTATATTTTATATGGGATACCTTTCTCTGTACTATATTTCACTGCCTCTCCAGTCATGGAGAACATGGAACATAAATCTACTAAGGATGTGTTAGAACAGGGGCAGGGAAGCTGTACCCCTCCAGATGTTGTTGGAATACAGTTCCCATCATCCCTGACCACTGGCCAGCTGAGTGGGGCTGATGAGGTTTGCAATACAACAGCATTTGGAGGTCCACAGGTTCTCCACAGTAAAAACAGCAACAACAAATATGTATGCCTTAAGAGAGATTCATTTAGGGAGCAATCCTATGCATGTTTAGAGAGAGAAAAGTCTAGAGAGAGCATCTCTCAGCATTCCCCAGCCAGCATGGCTGGGAGTTGTAGGACTTTTTTTCCTCTCTAAACATGCATAGGGTTACACCCTGTTAAAAAGTGAGTCCAAACTAAGTTTTCATTCTTCTTCCATTTTCAATGGAAATAGTTTTCAAAATTTGGAAATGTCTTTTTAATGATGCATGGAATGATGGATCTCTTAAATGTTATTTTATTCAGCATCTGAAGAAAGAAAAGTCAGAGAGAGAGGAGGATGTTTGTCATCTATTTGGGCAGTCTGCTAATTAAACCATTTTAGTTGTATCCCAACCAAATTCAGTTTTTGGTAATTCAGATTACCAAAACCAAGCCTGACCCAACTGGAACATCTGGCTGGAGTGTCAGGATTGGCTCACCACTGGTTTTGCTTCTTTCTGTCTGAACATATGCAGTGGATGACAGCTGTAGATGCTAACTCAGCCCCAGGCCTTTTGTTACAACTGAATGCTATATTTGGCTACCTAATGCGAAGAGAAAACTCCCTGGAAAAGACCCTGATGCTGGGAATGATTAAAGGCAAAAGGAGAAGGGGACGGCAGAGGATGAGATGGCTAGATAGCATCACCAATGCAATGAATATGAATTTGAGCACAGTCCGGGAGACAGCGGAGGACAGGAAGGCCTGGCGTGCTATGGTCCATGGGGTCACGAAGAGTCGGACACGACTTAACGACTGAACAACAACATGAAGCCACTGAGTGAGGTGATGACAGATACATTAAAACTGAATCCAGAGAAGATGGAGGGGATGCTAATGGTGAATTCTGGGATCTTGGAAGGGATTGATTATTTTGTGATAGATGTGGTATTATCTCCATCTGATCATGCAGAACATGGATACAGAGCCTCCTTAGGGTCCTCCTTGGGAGATAAGGGAATATCTCCTCCGGAGAACAGAGATAACAGTGGGGATGTAGGCTGCAAGTGGCCAATGGTGGGAGGACTGACCACCCTTTTCCAGCTCCAGCTCAGTCCTTCCATGGTGTGCTCCATCCCCATAAGGACTCAGCTGGCATTAGCCAAGTCTCTTTCTCTGTGCTGAGAGAGGTACAGAATTCTGTGCCACTCTCAGCATGGAGAAGGACAAAATGGGCTGGCTGATGGGGCCAATGAATGTGACCATGTCCATCAACATCTTCTGGCCCATGAAAGGCCTGGTGGGGACAACTTTGGACCTCCACCCAAAAATACTTTGGCACCCTTGATGTAGGAAGCCTGGGGATGAATACTAGGAGCTACCTGGGCTAGTTTGCAGAGCACAATTTGCTCCAACAAAAGCTGGAGGTTGACTAAATTCCTCCATCCAAGATTACTCTTCCTCAGCTCCGCTTTGCTGCTTGAGGAATGTGACATCCTAAAAGGCCACCCCTAGCCTGAAATGAGCACTTCTCATTTCTCTGGCTTCTTGCCTGGTGCTATGGCTTCTTGTCGGTGGGCGAGCATGCATTAGGGAGGGGAGACCCAGGGATGTTCGAGTTTGCCAAAATTCTCCAAACTTCACTTTGAAGCTCTGTTAAGCTCACTCCTGTTTTTCATGTGTGATGTGCCTTTTGGTTTGTTCAAACAGGAAAAGTGTGCATTTCGAATGGGGGAAGTGCTAATTTCTGTGTGCATTTTTCAAGAGTGTATACTCCCCCCCTGCCCCCAATTGACTAAAGTATAAAAATGTGTGCTTTTGGGGGGAAATGTGCATTTCAAAGTTCACATTAAACACACACACACATTTTTGCTTTAACTGCAATTGCAAGTTGGGGAACGTGAGAACATTTTTCGAAAAAGATGCACCCCTGTTCACATTCGTGAACTGAAATGGAATCCCTGTACATTCTGTGTGTGGAATTGGAGCTGTTTGACACCTTGCGTCTCGCTCTAAACTGAGTCCTGAGTCCCTTGTCAATACAGGGACATAAACAACAGAGTGTTCAACTAAACAAGCAAATGGTCAAGCACACGCAACCAGTCAGATACCTGGAGTCAGGCTAAGGCAGCAGTGGTCAAAAGATCAGGCACAGGCCAAAACACAGTGAAGTAGTCAGATACATTACACACTTCAGAAGCAGAGTAAAGCAGGAGTCCAAGGGTCAGTATCACGGAGCATCAGTCACAGGGCATGGTCCGGGAGGCAAGGCACTGGTGCTGCTGAAACAGTGTTATTTCCAACACTGGCTAGGAAAACACTGAAGGCTTAGGATGTTGCATTTTGGATGTTATTGTTTGTTTTTAATCATTGTACGTCACCTTGGGTGTGTGTCTGGCCTGAAAGGTGGGGTAACAATATTTAGATATATAAGCCATCTGGGAAGCACACTTAACGCTCTTATCACAGGAGTGGGCAACCTTTTTCTATCGAAGGCTGCACTCTCTTGTGGGTAACCTGTTGGGGGCCGCATATCGGCAGTGAGCAGGCTCAAACCCAGGAGTGGGCAGAGCTACAGGGGGTTCTCTTTCTTCCACCCACTCTTCTGTCTCTCACTCTTCCTTCCCAGACAGTGGGCTACCAGGGAAGGGACAGATCCCTTATGCTTGTGGTCTGAACTGATTGATGCAGAGGGCTTTTGAAATGAGCCTGAGAGCTACATGAACTTGGGCAGCTGGTTGCCCACCCCTTATCTATCTTATAGTAGCAATTAAACCAAATGGAATGGTGAAGTACCTATTGGTAGGCAAGTGGGAAGCCTACTGCACCACGAGCATTCCCACCAGTAATAAAGCAAAAATGCAACCTCAGACTCAATTTGGAGATGAATTTCCAGCTGTAGTTGTTGAGAAGGTTGTAAGGTCATCGTTTCCTTGGGCCAGAAGAATGCATGATGCGAAAGCCCAAATGGACAGCAAAAGAAGGCAAAGAAAACAGGAAACCCCAGCCTCATTCTCTGCGTGCAATGACTGTTAACACACAAAGGCATATGGGAATCTTGCAGCATAATGGGTTGCATGCTATACAATATTCAACCTTGTTGGGCTTTCTGTACTCACTTTGCATTGTGATGGTTGGTAGTGATGGTAGTAAATGTTGCTGGTAGCAGTCTAAGCAACAACAGTACGGAGTTCCCTGCTTTCAAAGCATTTGACAAACATGAAAGATACAGACTTCAATCCAGGTGCAAACAGCCATGGGCTTTGCTGCAGCAAGAGTTTTTAATGAAATCATGAGACCAACCCTGAGTTTTCAATGAATATATCTAACTAGGGTGTGTGGGGGGAAATCCCTTATACTACCCATATGAATATCTATGGAAGAAAGGAACCTGAGATCTCTGCCCCTACTTTATTGTTTTATCACAGCAGGGTTGAACTTCAGGCCCATAGGCCAAATCTCACAAATTGACCCCCTGGGGGTTCCCCAGATGGCCACGCCCCCTGCCCCTGGCCACCAATCATTCAGTGGTTTCCCAGCTTCTGTGAATTTTCTCCCCATTCTAAAAGGTTGAATGCCTCCTCTAAGGCTTAGTTACTGTCAGTAAGATCTTTAAGCTAAGCTATGCTGGTATTTTTGGCATTTGATATGTTGGCCTGCCTCCTTTGGCCTTTGGCACTGCTCCCTGTGCCTTCAGCCCCACCCTCCACTGGCACGCAGCCCCCGAGAGCTTCTCTGAAATGGAATGTGGCCCTCAGGTTGGAAGAGGTTCTGTACCCATTTTATAATAAAGGAAATCCGCAGTGGGCGTTTGACCCCACCCATCTCTTTTAAAAAGGAAAAGACCACTGCTCAGTTCTTCAGAAACTTGTTTTCTTATTAAATCCCGATAAGACCTTATTTATTTACAGTGCAAGCAGCTTTTCTATATGCACTTTATATTTGTAGTTAAAAGTTTTTAAAGGTTCATACTGTAAATCATACTGTATATTGCTAAGGAGACATACATTTTAATTCTAAATTAATCTCCGTTTTTATTATAATTTTTTTTTAATGGATTCCTTTTTCATTTAAATTATTTCTAATGGATACAATCTGCATAATGTAATGTTTGGTGGTTTTAATGTAATTGTTTTTGTAGGTAACTGTTTAATAATGTTTTGTTGTTATGATCCATCGGCATAGAAACTGTATTACTTCTGCTGGATATAAAATATTAAGGACACATTCCTATGCATGTTTTGAAAGAAAGACATCCTACAACTCCCAGCATTCCCCAGCGAGCATGGCTGCTGGGAGTTGTGGGACGTCTTTCTGTCTAAATATGCAGTAGATTGCAAACTCATTTTATATTGTCTGAACTAGCTCGAAACAATGCATACATTGCATTTACATTAATTCATCTATTAATATCTATGCAGCTTTATCTATATTTTATTTATGTTTTTGTGTTATTTACTAAACACACACACAGAGCTAGAATCTGATATTCGCTAGCCCTAGGTTAGGAATTAGCAACTGCAGGCCTCGGAGACAAATCTGGTCCACTGAGGCATATCAGTTGCCTTCCCAAGAAGCAAGGTAGATGTCCAGGGAAGCAGTGGCTGTGACAAAAGGACTTGCTAGCAGTCTGCTGTGGAAGTTGACCCGGCATCCTGTATCATTTCCTCGCAGTGGCCCTGCCATAACATTGCTGCCCAGGACCTTGGCTGAAAGCGTTCCCTAGTACTCATTAATTGTCTTAGTCCAAAATCCTGTACTGAGGCAAGCACCGGTGGCTGGTGCCCCATTAATCTATAGGCCTATACAAGTTCCTGCCAGAGCTCCAACCATATATACCTTCTGATAGCTCCATCCCAGTTAAAGCCGTTTTGAATATTATGCTGTAGTCTGCTACTCACTAATTATGACCTACAGAAAAAATTAGGAGCATTTGTAGTCTATATGAACAAATTATGCCAGTGTTTTGCAATCTGCATTGGCTTCCAGTCCATTTCTGTGCCCAATTCAAACTGCTGGTACTTAGAGCCTTTCTACAAGAGGCATTTATTGTGCGTATGTGCTTCCTTACTTACGGTCGTTTGCAGGTCTTTTACACAACATCCTCATCCTCCAGGGCCTCTCCCGTGCTTTGCAACCATTTTAGCGGGGGGTTTTCTGACGAGGAAAGTCTGGTAATATTTGTGAATGGTGGGATAAAGCCTATTGTAATCACGCAATTCTGCTATACCACAGCGCCCTGTAGTGCTTCTGTAATGGAACATAAGGAAAGGAAGAGAAAGAAAAACCCTGGAAAAAAACATATGTAAGTGAGCTGATCTTAATTCTGGAAAGAATCCAGAAAGAGAAGCCTCAGTAAAGTGGCAGGTTAAGTCTGAAGTGTTAGATGTGCCCAAACTTTCAAAGCCCTAAACAGCTTGGGGCCAGGTTACCTGAAGGATCATCTCCTCCCTTATATACTTGCCCAGGCCATAAAGTCATCTTCAGAGACCCTCCTCTGGGTGACACTGCCCAATGAAGGGAGGCTTGTGGCGACTAAAAAGGGGGTCTTTTTAGTGGTGGTTGTGGGATGCCCACCCCTGAGAAGCTTGCCTGGTCCCTGCATTGTGGTCTTTTCAGCATCAGGTAAAGACTTTTTTATTCTCCCAGGTATTTGAGCCATTCAGTTTTTGTTGTTTTAAAATGTGTTGTTGTATTTTTAGATCTAGACACTGCCGGTGGCTTTTACTTGGGTTTTCTACTGTAGTTTTAAACTATTTTAAAGTTTTACATTCTGTTTGATCACACCGTTGTATTTTATGGTTTTAACTGTTGCGAACCACCATGAGAGCTTCAGCAGGTATAGTATGGAAATGCAATACATAGATAAATAAATACATCTTTTTTTTAATTGAAATTCAAAAGAAATTTACCGAGCTGCAATCCTACACAGGTCTACTCAGAAATAAGCCTAACTGTTTTCAATGGAGCTTACTCTGAGGTAAGTGTGTATAGGATTGCAGCCTTGGAGTGGGAAAAGAAAAAAATCACAAGGTACAACATCAAAATCAATTTGCAGTTTAAGTGTCTACACGCTGAGACCTTAAAACACACACACACACACACACCCAACCGCCACTGACTATCAGGCATGTAATAATAGAACCAATTTATTCTACAAAGCTGTCACGTAGTTAGTGGACAAGTCATACTAAATTAGAGACTGGAGTCCGTGCAGCGAGAGATTTCATTAGAAGTATTACTTTTCCATATGTTCCCAAAGTGCTAATATACATAACCATGTATGTCTATAGCACATTGCATAGGGGAGGAGAGAGTCATTATGTTGCCTTCCTGCTGCCATATCTAATGGCTGTTCTTTAAATGCCAATGGTTCCTTCTCATTCGTGCCCCCCCCCCCCGGTGTTATATTTAAACACCCTTGCACTCCAGTCAGCGTGGCTCCACAGAAGCTTTCGAACTCCCCCCCTCCAGAATGAGAGACCCCAATGCATGTTTCTCCCAATGACTGACACGTTCATAACAGCTCTGTCACTCCCTTGGTAGTTTGTTCTCATTAGCTTAAGGCTAGCGTCTTGCCTATTCCACAGTTCGGTTGCAACTGGGCTCTTGCCTTTTATTAGTTCTGCAAATTGCCACTGCCCTTTTCTTCCCTGCTAATAAATCTTCAGTTCTGAACCAACCCCAATGACGTCATCAGGCAGGATGAGGAGACCCACTTCAGACAGCGGATTTGGTGGTGTCATTAAAGGATAGCAAAATGTTGATTACTTTGTTTAATTATTATCTCTTTACCACCATGAGGTGCTGTGTGTGTGAATTTGGATTTTTCTACTTCAGGCACCAACATGTCTTGGCTGCTTACACCACTGTCATCTTAATTGTTTATGGCTTGCAGGATAAAAATGTGATTATAAAAATAACTCTTAGTGATGCAGGAAGAAAGGCTCCAGCCAACCCCTCACCCCTAATGTTTAACATGTCTTGTACTGTTATCAACTTACTTGGGAACTGAATCTCTATTCTCTCTCCCTCCACAACCCCAGTAAGAATTTAAAGATATTTGCTGGATCAGATGAAAGGTTTATTTAGAACAGCACACTGTTCCCAATTTTTCGCCAGTGGGATGTTTCCTGGAAGCTTAAAGCACCAAAGGGTGGCAAGAGCTCTTCCCCCAGTTTGTTCTCCAGATCTGGTATTCAAAGGTATATTGCCTCTGAACATGGAGGTTCCATTTAGCTATCATAACTAATAGCCATTAATAAACTTACCTTTATGGAAGTATTTAGCCCCCTTTTAAAAGCCATCTAAGTGAGTGGCCTCCTCCACCCCATCCGGTGGCGGTGAAGTCCATGAGTTATCTATGCATAGTGTAATGTAGTACTTCCTTTTGTCCACTCAGAACTTATTGTCAAGCAAATTTATTGGGTGATCCCAAGTTCTGGGAATGATCCACATGAAGGATTTTTGCCGGCATTGTAAAACCTGGCTCAGTGGCACATCACACGATGCATGCCTCAAACCATCCTCTCATGTTGGGCTTTTTGACTTGAGGCTTTTAACCCACCACTTTACTGAGGTTTCTGCTTCCAGATTCTTTGTGGGATTAAGATGGCTTCGTTATACATGGGTTTTTTTAAGGGTTTTTCTTTCTCTGCCTTTCCATATGTTCCATTACAAAAGCACTAGGTGGTGCTGTGGTATAGCAGAATAGCATAACTACACCAGGGTTTCACACCACCATTCACAGAAATTCCAGACTTTCCTCATTAAAAACAGGCACGCTATAATGGTTGAAAAGCACAGAAGAGGGCCTGGAGGATGTCGATGTCATGTAAAGCACCCACAAACGACCATGAGTGAGGGATTACGAGTGCACAATAAATGCTCCAATGCAGAAAGGCTCGTTATTTCTCCCTCAATATTCTGTTGTTTTCCAAACTACCTTTATGATGATTTTTCCGATGCTTGCCGTTTCTCTGTGCTACAAAGACAACTGTGTTCCAGCTGAGTGATGTTATAACTCTTACTGGTAGAAGTGACTTTAAAGCTTTCTCCACCTGCTGCCTTTCTCCTCCTCCTTTTGTTTCCTGCTCTTTCCTCACACTGATTTTAATGGGATTTGTGGGCAGGGATTCCATTAAATGCCCCCTTCCTTTCTCAGTCCGTCTTGCATGACTGCCCAGCAAAACAGGCCCTTGCTACTGCCGTCACTGAGGGAAGAGGAGGGAGGAGGAGGTGGGGGAGTGACAGCAGCAGCGAGGGCCATTTTGCTGGACACTGCTATGCAAGAGGGATTGAGAAAAGAGGGTGAGTGGGGGGTCCCTTGCCAGTTGGCATGCCAAAGGCATGAGCAGAGGAGGAGGACACTGAAGTAGCTTGAAGGCAGACCCCGTTCCTTCTCCTCTGTGATTTTCTTTCTTTCTTTCTTTCTTTCTTTCTTTCTTTCTTTCTTTCTTTCTTTTTGCAGCTTCCTTTGACGGTGCACATACTGTGGAATGGAGTGCTAACTTGTTATTCTTGAACGTCCATTCAGTGGTGTAGTGGTAAATTTGGAAATGCAGGAGCTCATTGTGACAGTCTCCAAGGGCAGTCCAAAAATTTCAGGCAGCTGTGTTGATCCATATCAACAAACCAGTTCTAGGAGTTTTATCTCCACCAGGACCATGTCTTTGGTAAAGCGAATAGGTCTTAATCGCCCATTCCAGACCAAGTCATCCCAAATAATTTGCATTCCAACATGGAACAAGATATTGTTGCTTGGAAAAGTAATTCCCCGCACAGCTACAGTGAAGATTGCAGCTAAGCTCAGAGGGAATGGGATTCTGAGGCAGGTGGCAGATGACATCAGAGTCCCTGCTAATGAAAAAGTGCCAGGGCTGTGTCCCTGCGAGCCTGGCCTCCTCTACACCACTGTGTCCATTGCGGTGCACCATCAATGGTGTACATTCTGTCAGCTGGGTCAAAAAAAGTCAAAACAAAAGAAAGAAAAGATGCCAGAAGCAGCAGCTCACCCTTCCCACATCTAGTGCAATCCAAGCAACATGTGGTGCAAACTTGCATCACAAAATGCTAACATGTATGGTATAGAACCCATTTTACTCCATGGCTCTGGGTTCAGAGAAGCTGTCTGATCCAACCATTAGGTACGCCTGTGTGCTATAAGTACTCAATAAAGTCTCTTTGTAAGCAAACCTGGTTCTGGCTTATCACTACCTTGGCACCTCCAAACCTTAGCAGCCCACAGCCAGGGCAATACACTATTTCAATTACTATAGCTCTACCTTATGGGGCTGTTGTGACAATCCAAATGTATGCCTCCCAGAGCTCCTTAGAGGAAGAGCAGGATACAATGTGATACATTAAAAATACGTAATTAAATAATTCATAAAGGTTCTGTTGTAAGACATGCCCGAATTTTCAAAATGTATGGCATGTCCAAGTGTCTGCTTTGATCCAATTTGGACCTTTGTATCTGAATGGTTTACAACTAATTGATGAAGGGTGACAGGTATTAGGTTAACTGTCACTTGCTCTCCGACAAAGAAAATGATAAAGATGGGCATAGTAATATGGCTGTCAGTCATTCTGTCATCTTAAGTGTGCCTGTTGCCAACAGGATCATAAACAGCCTAGATTGGGACCTGTTTTAGAATGTTAAAATGCAAATCAGTATGCGAAGAAGGGCTGTGCTTTTTACTCAGCAGAGGAGAAGTCTTCTGGACTTTACCAAGCCATTGAAGCCCTAAGAATGTCATCCATCGATCACTGCAATACATGCCTTTCTTTCCGTGGCTGGGCAAAATATATACATATTCTCAGCGACCCTGCTATATAAGTTCCAAACCAATATTAATTGGACCAGCAGACATCATATCAATCAAATATCCATCCATAAATATTTTAAATTGTTTGAGGTGAGGTTTCCTTTCAGATCTCAATTACAATATTTATGCTGAAAACCTGAGGCACCACAAAGTCTTTCTTGCCTCCCAAAACATCTCAAACCAACACAAGGGAAAGGCACTGGATGTCACACAAAAGCAGGAGAGAAAAAGTCCTTGAAGTGCTTAAAAATTCTTTATTCCGCCCAATGCATTTTGGGACTGTTATTCCTTCTTCAGGGGCTTTCACTCATCTTCTAACAAGTGCACTGTAGCAAGCCTTTCAGATTCTCCCACTGCTGAAGCCTGACCCTGGGAATGTATAGCTTTTTTGTCTTTCAAGGCTTGGGAGCATCAATGGGTCTATCCACAGGGATGGATGGGAAAACTTGGGCCACAGGCCGAATCCATCCCACAGAGTTTCCCCATCTGGACCGCTGAGGTCCTCTCCCATGCCCCACCTCCTTTGACAGAGAAGGAACCTCACCCTTGTCTCTAATCACTGATAGGTTTCTTGGCAGTAGGGAAAATCATCCTTTCTCTGCTGCTGGGAGAGGAAAACCCCACTGTTATTTCCAACCACTGATTGGACATAAGAGCAGGGGTTTTCTTTCTCAGTAGTAGATTGTAGAAAGAGGCAGGACATTACTGCGGCATCTCTTTGCGTGGAGTTTCTCCCTATGATGTCGGGGGGGCTTCTGGAGGGAGGGTCCACCCCCTGACATCATCTTGGCCCCCAAGGGGGAGCTGGAAAGCAATCCAGCCAGGGGATACGCGGTTCCTCACCCCTGCTCTAGAGCCTTAACCTCCCAGTTTTTTTTAACACCCCCCCGCCCCCCATCCCAAACGGGCTCTTCCCCAACTCTCTGTGCACTTACTGCTGTGCGGTTTCGGCTTTTTATAACTAGAATGGGGAAAGTCAGGTTGCAATCACCGCAGAGGCAAACAAAACAATATTTAACAATATTTACTTTACTTAAGAACATTTGGTGAATAATAAAATGAAGAAAACAATTAACAGAACTCTGACCCAAATATATTCAACGCTTTTTTCCACCTACAGTTTACTGCGAAGAGCAGTGTTCTTGTTGCTGGACCAGAAGCAGTTGCTTATCCCAGTTCTTTAGTCTTTGGTTGCCTGTCCCTGGGTGGAAATGCCCTCTTGGTTGAGCTGCACTCTCTCCATTCCAAGGCCCTCAGAGATAGGCATTACACTGCTACTTCTGCCATGGTTCATGATGGAAGGAATGGTTTGGCAATTCAACACACTTCCTCAAATCAACTAGTTCATGGCTAGAACAGAGAAAAAATGGCGATGGAGCATCTGCTCAGGCAGACAGGTAATGAGATATTCATCCTGCCCTGCAGTTCTGCCCAAGCAAAACTCCCTGGAAAAATTAGTGATGAGTGAAGTGACCTTGTTACAACTTAGAATTGGGCAATTTAGAAGTGGATTTACACTTCCAGTGGTGTGTACTTGGACAAAAGCTCTCCTATACTCTGAACGTTTTTAAAATGGCTGAATTTTAACACGTAAGCATCACCAAAGGTCATCTTAGGAATGCGGCATACTTCGTGTGACTCTCCCTCCATCTCCGAGTGTCATGATGTCATGTGTCTTAATGCATCCTTCTCCAATTGGCTGTTATCACATGTGCTCTGAAGGACCATTATCTGTGACCTGCTGAACATCTGGCTGAACATCAGGAAAGCTTCCTGACTGTTAGAGCAATACAACAATGGAACCAATGACTTAGGGAGGTGGTGGGCTCTCCCGCACTGGAGGCGTTCAAGACGAGGCTGGACAGCCATCTGTCGGGGATACTGTGACTTGGATTCCTGCACTGAGCAGGGAGTTGGACTAGATGGCCTTGTAGGTCCCTCCCAACCCTACGATTCTATGAGTCTATGATTCTATTCTATGCTTACAAACCAAGTAGGTTGACACGGAGCCACAGGTGGAGATAGCAGCTGTGAAGGAACAAGTGGCAGAAGCAACAACATTGCCTGTTCTTCAAAGGACCTGGTGTACTGCAGCTCCTGCCAGTTATCCTTCTCATTTACCGGGCCAAGGCCACCTGGAGGAGTTGGGCTGTTTGGTCATGCCAACCATGCAGGCACAGGAAGAAAATAAATCAGCTTGTAATAAATCTCAGTTTTAATTACAAATATATTACAGTTTAGGTGGATCAGCTTAGGACTCCTGGGAATTATGGGAATTATGAACAGCCGAGATTTGAAGAATGGACAGAATATTTACACGTTTCAGCAGCATTACTACTCACAATATGGGTGGCATCATATAGGATCGTAGGTGATCAACATCCTAAGGAACAGCTTAAATGGTCCCACCATCTGTCCACTTCAGTACAGTCACTGCTGCTGCAATTGCTGCCACTATGGGTAGGTTTTTACTGACAAAATCACCATGGCAACACCAATGAAATGGAGGGAGCATAGGAATGTTCGAGTTGTTCCCTAGATCAGAAACTGGTGTCCAAGCTCCCTTTAGATGGTTCATAGAAGGCTTGCCAAAGAGACTGGAATATCTGTACTTGCCCAGTACTTATTTCCCCCCCTCTGATGATGGAGATCAAGGCTATTTTGACCAGGCCCAGATTAGTGAACAGGCTAACAAGGCCCGGGCCTAGGACTTGTGATTTTCATAGCAGATTTCACTACCACGCTATTATTTTTCCCTTTAAAAATGCCAGTTGGGCCCTGCTCAGTGGCCAGGCCTGGGGTCTGTGATTTTCATAATATGGCACTGGTTTTGATGATGATGCCTGTGCTGAAAGGTGTGTGTGTGGGGGGATGTATTAAAGATTTGACAAGTTATATTAGACCGCCCCTGAAATTTTCAAGTGGTCAGTGGGGGGAAAGGGTTTTGAGAAATACTGCTAGAGAGTTCTCCGCTGCATGGACTGCATCGTCATGGACACATGGACACATTAGAGCAGGCTTCCCCAATGTGATGCCTTCTGGATGATTTGGGTTACAACTCCCAGCATTCCTGACCATTGTTCATGCTGGCTGGGGCTGATGGGAGTTGAAGTACAAAACATCTGGAGGGCACTAGGTTGGGGAAGGCTGCAGTAGAGTCTTGCTTAATTGTTTGTGCTGTCGCTGCTGTGCCAATACCAAATTTATTTATTATTTATTACATTTTTATCCCGCCCTTTCTCCTGTTGCAAGGAACCCAAAGCGGCTTAGATGGTCCTCCTTCTCTGCATTTTATTTTCACAACAACCCTGTGAGGTAGGTTAGGCTCAGAGTCAGTGAGTCAAAGCTGCCCAGTGAGCTTCATGTCCGAGTGGGGACTAGAATCTGGATCTCCCCAGTGCCTGTCCAATACTAACCACTACACCACAACTGGCTCTTCATGAATTGCCATTCATAGGGTCAGATTCTGGATTGGAAACCATTCACTAGGGCTAGCTGGTTGGTCCCCTGTGTGGTGGTCCATATATCCTTAACTGTGGTATAACTCATGTAAAAAATTATTATATATTTTATGAAAGAACTATTTAAATAAGATTCTAGTACAATTGTGAGAGATGAATTTCAGAGCCTTATGTTCACTGATTCCATCTTAAATTTGTTCTTTCTCAGGGGAATATTTATAGTACTGTGGTAGTTCAAATTATATTTCAAAACCAAACCAGCACTGTGCTTTAAGTAAGACATCAGCCTATAAACTGCTAAATGAATAAATGCTCATTTCCTAATAGGAGTATTTAACCATCTGAAAATGTAAAAATATTCATGCTTACATCAGCATAGCAACTGTTCTGAGGCAGTGTTTAATGAAAATATGTTCCAATAGCTGTTCTATCTTTAATACCCTAAAGCTGCTATGTTTGTTGTTGTTCAGTCGTTCAGTCATGTCCGACTCTTCGTGACCCCATGGACCATAGCACACCAGGCCTTCCTGTCCTGTGCTCTCTCCCAGAGCGTGCTCAAGTCCATAATAATAACAATAACAACAACAACAACAACAATAATAGCTGGCACATGAGATGCTGGGGTGAGGCTAGCAGGCAAGTAGGATGTTTAAAAACTGGTTCAAAAGCAGTAAACCACTCAGCTCCACCAGGGCCTTCCTAAGGATGCACTTGTGTACTGATAGGTAATTTATTTAGAAGTCATCCAGAAATACGTTTTGCCCACTTCTTCATGGGTACCTCCCATGTCTTTTATCCTATGTAAAATCCTATGTATCCTTAGACAAAAAAGTCATACTACTCCTAGCATTCCGCAGCCAGCCATCCTGGGAGTTGTAGGAGTTTTTTCTGCCTAAACACACAGAAGAATGCACACTAAGTTTATGTTGTTCACAAAATCCTTGTCAAATGCTGTCTAATTATGAAAGGATTCTGGCATATACACAGCTTTATACAGAAAAGTCTGCCTCGCTGTATCATAGCGACCGCTAAATCTATGTTAAAGGTTTAGCACAGAAGTGCAGTTTTCAGTGGACACCAGGGCCTGCTAAGACATTTCGCTGTGTGAAGTGCAGAACAAAATGACAGCCCCTCCCATTCCACGTACAAAAACTTACTGGACTGTCAGATGAATCTGTCATCAACAGATTCAAGTGGGACAGCATCCTCCACTACACCTGAAGAGAGAATGCCAACTTAGAGGGTGCAGAGCAGGCTGCACAGCACACAGGTCTCTCCTCCGATACCTTGTTGCCACCTCCCAGCATCTGTGGCTTGAGGTGACTGCTTCGCTCTGCCTCATGGCAGGGCCAGCCCTGGCAGACTTGCCTTAGATGTTTGTACGTGGTCATTCTATTCAGAAAAATGAACATACCAGGACCCACTTACCTTGCCCCATCCTGTGTCCAGTCCTGTTCAGATTGGCCTTGGATTGCAATCCTTGCAAATTAATTTAAGTGTGAAGGTAGAAGGCTATTAGCCCAGGGGACAAGTAGTCCAAGGGGCAGCATTTTATTAATTGTGATGGGGGAGAAATTAATTGGTTCATATTTTAATGCAAACTTACCTTATTTTGCACTTTTGAACCAATATGCGAACTGAAACTCAGGTATTCTTCAAGACTCCAAATTTTGCAGTAGAGTTCTCCATTTAAAAAATGAATACAAAAATGTGTCTATTAAGGAAAAGTGAACACAAAAATAGGCATATGCATTCTATTAAGAAAATAAAAAGTACGTATTAGGCAAAATTGCCTACAAAAACACAGCGCGCACACACACACACACACACACATATGAATTTTCATTGGCACTTAAAAAAAAATTCTCAACATTTGGGATGAACTGAATTTAAGATTAGAAAATTAGGATCTGAAATTGCTAGATTGGCCCATGCCTAGTTGTTATGAGGCTGCCTCCTGTCCTGTATCATCATTATTTCCATTGTCTGGGACAAAATGGCAGTTGGTATGAGGAGAGGGTGATGGAACACAGCAGAAGCTCGTATTATTCCACCAGATCGAGAGCAGAAAGTTTCTGGTGGATCTGCCTGCCTCCAGGAGAAAGGGTGTCATTTTCTCCTTGACCAAATCCTTCCTCAGAAACTCTATTGAAAGGGACACCATTTTGTAGGTTGCAAGGACTGCCAGCTAAAAGACATGAGAGGTACCCATGAAGAAGTGGGCAAAACATATTTCTGGATGACTTCTAAATAAATTACCTATCAGTACACAAATGCATCCTTAGGAAGGCCCTGGTGGAGCTGGGTGGTTTACTGCTTTTGAACCAGTTTTTAAAGATCCTACTTGCCTGCTAGCCTCATCCCAGCATCACATGTGCCAGCTATAGCAGGGAAGGCTTTGTCCATATAGCTATACTCATGCAGATATCAGTGCAATCCGGAATCTTGATTTAATGAATAAACATCACTTCTGAAGACAGTGTTTGCCTTCCATAAGTTGAGGTTGCAACCCTGTGATCAGTTGTGTGGATCATGTACCACTTAATTTACAGTATCTAAAGAATATGCCTACCTCTGCGATGAAGAGGTAGACATATTCTGTTGAGCAAAATGTCCACCTTTTTCAAATCGTGGTGTAAAAGTGCTTTTAGGAGGCAGAAATATTTACCAAAATCGTTTGGGTGTACCATTATCTGGTTTCTGCCATTTATTTCCCTTATCTGCTGTTGCTTTGGCACCATTTTTTCCTGGTTAAATATTTTTCCAGAGTAATACCAGCAGGGCTCACATTCTGAATGACATCACAGTGCTATGTAACCACTCAGATTTGCCGTGTGCCAACATCACTGAGGGCAAACGAAGCTAAAGTACAGCGAGGACAATGTTTCCTAGACAGGGCTCATGCTGATCCTAGCCAATGAGCGATCATGGAGTGAATTGATGGAGTCATCACTTGATGATGAAGTCACCCAGGCTGATCAGGGCACTGCTTCCTTAATATGCAAGGAATTATTACTTTATAGCTCTCTGGAAATTTGCTGATTTGGACAATTATGACAGTGTTCATTAAAATTTCTCCCCACCTCACTCTGGTTTAGCTCAGGCGTACAGTGAAGCAAATCTGGAAATATTAGCCACAGAATGTGGGTTTCCAGAGTAGGAGACTTTAGCATTGTTTGAAACTGAACAAATATTAATCTCTGTGAGCACATAGTGTCCAGGACTTAGACTAAAAATAGATGCGATTGTAAATAGTCTGTGTGCCTGTGCGTATAAAATGGACATCTGGTTACCTATCTGTCTGGAATTTGGCAGAACGGTTCCCTTGGAGGGGTCGTAGTAGCCCTGAAAATGTTACACTGATTGGATGAAAGCCACCAAAATTACAGGCACAAGAACACCTGAGTCTCTTTTTGAAATAATAGGGAATGAAAATGAATGGGTACAATGGAAATCAGTGAAATTTGTCACAAAACAAATGCTGCCCTAACACATCAAAACAAAGTGATCATTTTAAGAATACACACCAATGGAGTGATGATTTACTTTCTTGCAGACCCTTACAGAATTACCCACTCTTGGATGAGGCTGCCTATTGCATCCCTGCATGAGTTTCATTGCCATTAGTCCCACATACTAATAGTGAAATTATTCTCTGAGGGCCAATTGTTAGGTAGTCAAAACAACACCGTCCACTAGGGACTGAACAGCAGACTCTGGGGAACCCTGAGGCTTGCAGAAGTACAACACACAATTAGGATAAAAAAAGCTAAGGGAGGGAAACACCCCCAAACAACCTAATGGGGACTGAACATGCTCAGGGGGCACAGAATGCCACGTGTCTGTTGGGGGGGGAGCCCAGAAAACTTAGTGGGGGGAATGGAGAATACTGGAAAAGGGCATGGATGGCAGATGTTGTTGCAGGTCTCACTTGTATAGACACTTTATGCACCCCAGTCCCCAATAAAAGATTTTGCATTGTTTCACTGCTAATCTTTCTTGCAACATGAAGTTTATATAATTGATAATAAACTACTACTGTATCATTCATCTCAATCTGTGTCTTTGTTTCTCTTATTCCTTTCTTCTGCCCTTTGGTCTGGATAGTATGAATCGCTGTGTTGATATTTTGAACAAAGGAATAGTCTAAAATACAGTACTGAAGCTCCCGTTAGAATGTACAAGGCTTTATAATTTAGGACAAAACATCACAAAGAAAAAAATCCAAAAGTCCCACTGAGTATGGACTATAATAATTATTTATTTATTGTGGACTATATGGACTATAATAATTATTTATTTATTTTATCTCTAAAATACTCATGGACTATAAAAATTGTTTATTATGCAGATCTCTAAATGCTGACAGCGGGTAGAACAGAAAGGTTTCAACACAAACAGAAGCAGGCTTGTCCAAGAGATCAATTGCTTCTGAGGAAGAGACCTAGTCTTGAAACACGTAGAGCATTTTAGATACCCGCATAATAAATAAACAATTTTATAGTCCTCAAGTATTTTAGAGATCTGCACAATAAATAAATTATTATTATAGCCCATATGCAGTGGCGCTTTTGGATTTTTCCTTTTTGATGTTTTGTGCATACAGCGCCTTCCCTCTCAGTTTTCTAATTTATAATTTAGCACCCCTCGCCTTTCAGGCAGCCTCCATTGCGGGGTGGAGTAGTTCTGCACTGTGTCAGTGACTGGAGCATTCAATTACTCCCAACACAAACATGCAACAGATTTACCTGCTCTCAGAAGAGACCATTATGCCTCTGGATAAATCTTTGGGCTTGTCCCATTTTAATCAGGATTTAGGGATGTCAGAGAAATCTGCAGTGCGCAGTTGCACAAGTGAAAAGAAAGTCTTATACATCCCTAAAAAAACGTAATTCCATCAATGAGCAGAAAATGTAATGAAAGACACCTGACAATCCATGAAACATAGATGGAACGGATTTAACAAGACCCGTAAATCCCTGATGAGGAGGACTGCCCAGAGCTACAGCTCATGGAAAAGCACAGGGGATGGGTTCCTGACACCTCTGGAGTCTGTGAGGGTTACATTGGTGGGCTTACATTGGTTGCACTGGCAGCTCCCATTGGTGGCCATGGGTTTTTCCCCCCACACACAGTGCTACAGAAGTCAATTCAACTTCTGGGCTTTATCAAAAACAAGGATAGTAGGTTCCTGGAGTCCAGAAGTTGTTTTTTTAAGCGTCCAGGGCAGGTCTCCGTTGAGGGTAGGAATGTTGTAGAATTTTTTCTGGCCCACATTTTTAAGTGAACTGACCTAATTTGTATGTCCTGAACACATGGACCAGAATGTAATTGTCCTTCAGACTGTGCACTTCTCCAAATGCTGCGATGCAGCTCAAAAATATGTAGCAAAATGCCTGTTTTATGGAAAGATGTGAACAAAAAATGTGTATTTTATGGAAAAAAAGTGTACAAAATGTGTACTGTATGGAAAAATGGGTACAATTGAAATGCAAATGTTCTTTAAAAAAATGCAGAAATTAGAACAGAAAGGAGATACAACTGAACCCATGCGAATCTGACATGGAGGAGAAATAGGCTGCTCCGTCTATCCTTAGTCAAGGGCCCTGGCAGCTTTCCCCCTCCATTATCTGTGAAAAATTTCCTAGCTCTTAAGCCGTCCTTCAGTTGAAGGCCATGGCTGTTTTTCCAAATCTTAGAAGTCACAAGGTATCACTCTTTTTATTGTTCTTTTGTACGTAGTTGGATCCTGGCATGATATTCAGGGAGATGAAATCTAGAGGCAGCTGGAAAAGGATGGCAAGAACCAAAAGTTGCTGTTGTGCCCTAATTAGTATGCACATAATGATGAACAATGATGAGCGGGGCAGTTGGGAGGTGGCTGACCCCCAAGGTTGTGCAGGCTAATGTGCTGTATTAATTCTGACACTTTCAGTTGGTATAAGGGGGAGAGTGAGACTATGATCCTGACAGATGACAAAAGGATTTGAGAATGTAAACATTTTATCTAGTGATGGGGCAGATTGAAAGAGGGTGGGGCTGCAGGTAGTGCCAGAGGGCGGGATGAGCTGGGGTAAGCACCTCCCCCCCAACAATGAGCTCACTCCCCCTGCCCCCCCCCCCGCTGGATCTCTGCAGTGAGCTGAAGGAAATGCACTTCTCGCAAAAGTTACCTTTGTAATTGAATCATTAAGGGGAAATTAAGATAAGATCGTAACACTAAGTATGCTTACTAGAGAGTGAACTCTGTCAAAAGCAATAGAACTTACTTCAGGGAAAAGATACTTCCTTTGGGATGGGAGCATTTATGTGAAATGCGTCCCTCTGCTAGCTCCCCTAGCCCCAAAATGCACTTTGCCTCTTCTGTGTCCCTTCCTTTAATTGTGTGGTCTCCTCTGAGCTGGAATTTGCAAATTTGGGTTGGAGGGCAAAGCATGACCAGTGTCAAAGACCACGGACTCCAGATTTTCACTGAAATGAACCAATCAGTTTATTGATACACAATGCCTAGCTAAGGGCCTGGGCACCTCCCACCCCTGCATTATTCTTCTCTGAGTGCACCACTGGGGGGAACACTGGAGGTAAGCGGGCCTTGTGTGTAGATGTACGACACCCTGGATGAATGGGGCATCTTTCCATGCATGGCATCTTATTTGAAGAGCCACAATATTTGAATAATCCCTCTGTGTCTGTCTGACACATACTTAAATCTGGTTCATGCAAGGTAAAATCCCGCCATATGCGGGTGTCCTGTAGCCACAGATATGTGGAAAAAGCAACGTACGAGGCAATAGGACAGTGCATCATTCAAGCCATGATTTGTGTGCTTTCTGCCTCATAGCTTGTTTTCTCCATGCAGCTACAGCCACAGAACCCCTCCGCAGGGGCTGGGCCTGTGCAAGGCCTCCTGCTGTCTTAGGTGGGAGGACATGCCACCCTCCTCTTTTTCTCCCTTCCCTCTCTGGGCAGTGCCTGTCTCCCCCCTCGATGATGTGGCAGCACAGGTGATCTCCAGGGCCCCACACCCAGAATGCTTCGCTCTGAGGAAGGACCCCTCAGGGCAAGGCATTTAGGCCAGGCAGGCTCTCTGTAAGGCAGTCAGCATGGCCCTCTGGAGCGGCTGCCCACCCTATGCCTCACTCTGAGAGGCCCTCAGACTGAGGCATAGGGCAGAGAGTAGTGGCCACTCCAGAGAACTGCGCCACCTGATTTTCTGCTGTGGCATTTGCCACAGCAGAAGAGTAGACAGCAAATCTCGCCAGAAGGGCCGCCAACCCTATTCCTCACTTTGAGAGGTCTTCAGAGTGAGGCATAGAGCAGGGGCAGGGCATATTGTGTCCCCCCTGGCCCCCCGCCAGCAGTGCATGATCCACCACCCTTCCAGATTCAGCATCTGAGACAGGGGATTCACCCTACTTCATGGGAGGGCTGGGCCTACATAGGGGAGATTTTTTAATGCATGAACCAGATTTTAGTGCACTGTAGAAAGGATCATACACCATCATAAATAATGCAACCATTTCACCATGATAATAACAGCAGGTAATAACACGTAGGCTCTGAGAGACAGTGACCCACACCCTAAGAGCCCCAGTAGTACCTCACATTATTTATCCAGTCTTGTTTTCTCTCTCCCCTAGAATCACAGAGTTGGAGGTGGCTTTGTGGGCTTTCTTAGGGATGTTAGAGAATTCCGCCACAGATCCCAGGGGGGCCGAATTCCAGTGAATTTGCCCCCCCCAGAATCCATGGCGGAATGGAGCCCCCCACCCCCCCACCCCGCGAAAGCCCTGTGAAACGGAGCCTACCTGGCTGCAGCTCTGGCTCCGGCTCTGCCGGCGGCGGCGGGAGCAGCGGCTCCGGCCGCTGCCGGGCTGCTGTGGCTGCAAATGGCAGCCATCGTAGCAGCCGCCATTTGCGTCCCTTGGCTGGCCCATGATAGGCTATGTATATATTTACGTAGCCTATCATGGCTAAAGCGGAAACGTAAATGGCATAGGGGATGCCATTTGTGTCCCTGCTTTAGCCATGATAGGCTACATAAATATTTATGTAACCTATCACGGGCTTATGTAGGGATGCAAATGGTGTCCCCTATGCAAGACGCCATTTGCGTCTGCACCAGCCCAGCAGCGGCTGGAGGCCCCGCTGCGGGTTGGCCCAGCTGGCAGCTCTGCGGCCTGGCCGCGGAGCAGAGCCAGCCAGGCAAGATTCTGGGGGGGAGTAGGGATGTCAGAGAATTCCGCCACGGATCTCGGGGAGGCCGAATGCCAATGCATTCGGCCCCCCGAAATCGGTGGTGGAACAGTCTGCCCCCCCGCCCCACCCGGGACGGGACTTACCTTGGGCGGATCTTCCTGGCGGCGGCAGTGCGGCGGCGCTTTGGCGGCGGCGGCCGGTCTTCCGACTGGCTGCCACTGCTGCCATTTCCAGTTAAAAAAAAAACAAAGCAAAAAAAGTGATAGGCTACGTAAAGATTTACATAGCCTATCACAACTAGATTTTTAAAAAACACCGTGATAGGCTACGTAAATCTTTACGTAGCCTATCACGGCTGATTTAAAAGAAAAAACAAACAAACACGCGTATGCAAATGGCGGTGCCCATGGGCGCCGCCATTTGCATTCCTTATTGTGGCACATCGTAGTCTACGTAAACATTTACGTAGACTAAGATGGCGAAAATAAGGGGAACGCAAATATCATAGACTACGCTATTTGCATTCCCCTTATTTTCGCTGTCTTAGTCTACGTAAATGTTTACGTAGACTAAGACGTGCCAAAATAAGGAACGCAAATGGCGGCACCCATGGGCGCCGCCATTTGTGTAGGCGCGTTTTTTTTCTTTTAAATCAGCCGTGATAGGCTACGTAAACATTTACGTAGCCTATCATGGCTGGCTGCAGGGATGCAAACGGCGGCGGCTAGGGCCGCCACCATTTTCATCCCTGCTAGCCAGCCGGCGGCTCCGCAGAATCCCTGCAGAGCGGAGCCGGCCGGCCAGGATTCAGGGGGGAGGGACGGAGCACCTCCCCCCCGGCCAGAATTTCGGGGGGAGGGATGGAGCGCCTCCCCCTCCCCACGAATGTCACCCTTTGAAAAGGTAAGTGACTTTCGTACATCCCTAGGGGGGAGGAATGGATCACCTCCCCCACCATCGAGGATTCCAGGGGGAGGAACAGATAGCCTCCCCGCACTTGCAGAACCTGGCGGAGCCAGGTAAGTGGGGTTTCGTACACCCCTAGGCTTTCTAAACCAACACCCTGATCGATGGTGGAAGTTGGGAGCCAGAACATCCCTAACAGAGGGCTGCCCACAGTCTGCCTGAAGACCTTCACCAAGAGAGAGCCCACCCCCCCTTTAGTGATTCCATGGTTGGACTGCTCTTATTGTCTCCTGATGATCAGTTACAACCTACGCTCCTGTAAGTTAAGCCCAGTAGCTCTAATTCTGCCTTTTGGGGCAGCAGAGAACAAGTCTTTGCCCTCTTCCACATAACAGCTAGGGATGTACGGATTTAGTAAAATCAGTTCTGTCTGCATTTTGTGCCTTTTGTTCCATCGTCTGCTCATTGGCGGAATTAGTTTTTCCCCAATTTCCCGAATTTGCACAAATTTGCATTGCACAAATTTTCACTTGTGAAAATGTGTCTCCTCCCGCCCATGCACATTTTTATGCTTTACCCTGTGGGGGAAATGAGCAGTTTCTGCCCGTGGTTTCTATTTTACGTATTTTTCTACAACTAAATTTGTGCAAAATTCGGGGAAGTTAGAAAGTTGGTCCGCAAGTCAGTGGAATCTGTGAAACTCAGGAAAAGCTGGTACGCTGCACAATCCATAGGTTGGATTCATAGAAATCCAAACACATTTGATTCCGTTGTGGATTTCTCCAACATCCCTATTAACAGCCCTTCAGGTATTTGTAGAGTGCCCTCATGTCCGCTCTCAGACTTACCTTCTACGGCTAATCATGCCCAGTTCCTTCAACCTTTCATTATAGGGCTTGTTTTCCAAACCATTGACCATCTTCATTGCCCTCCTCTGAACCTGTTCCAATTTGTCTGTATATATTTGTTGAGGAAGTAGCTTAGTGGCAGAGCACCTGCTTTGCATGCAGAGGGTCCCAGGTTCAATCCCCAGCATCTCCAGGTAGGGCTAGGGCTGAATCCTGCCTGAATCCCTGGAGAGCTGCTGCCAGTCAGTGTCGACTCTTATGGTTTAGAGACTTTGAGCTGTTTTCAGTTCAGTACTTTGACAGCATTTAGCTTTCTGTTTACCACCTCATAGCAGATTAAATACTTCTAAAGGAAGTGTAAACCTAGGATAGTTTTGTGGGTTGCAATCCAGGTTTTATACTAACAAGAATTAGTACAGGAAAATCTTCTTGGATCCATGCTTTAGTTTTATTAGAAATATGTTTATAACATAGCATCAAAATATATTGTGCATATAAAAACATTTGTATCATTCAACAGAGCATAGCTAAAGATCTTTAGATCTTAACAGCTTAAAAAGAAACAGGATTTCTTAACCATTTCTTTTTCTTAGTCTTCTAGTCTTAATACCTTAAAAAAGGAGAGATCTCATTCTAAGTACCAAGTTCCCTATTCAGTACTGAATAGGCTATTCAGTACTGAATAGGCTATTCAGCTGACAGGTGCACAGGCCCGGTGAGCTTCTAAGAAGAAGTTCGCACATTCTAAAATCAGCACATATCTCTACTCTTTTTGTGTGGCAATTATCTCATCACTAATATGATCTGCTGTCTCATAAATTAGGGCTCACGGTCTTAATTATTTCATTGTTATTAAACATTCTTTAAAAATTGGAACATACATAAAAGACTTACACGTACACCTTTCAGGCTAGGTAAGATCAATTTTGAATTATACCTTTAAGAAGATAACTCCTTAGCCAAAATTTGTCAATTAAACTTGAGTGTATAATTTTTTCTAGACATCTATATATCAAGCTTTTTGATGTGGATACTTTACATTTTTTTTTGCTCATTAATTGAGTATACTTTTGACCTGGAATAATACAATCTTGCACCTGTTTATTAGTCAAATAACTTTTTGGCGCAAGTGATAGGGATTTAAATCAGCATTTTCTATACCATCCAGGTCAACTTGACACTTGTTTTTATGCCACTTATCCAGAATTCATTGTGAACCTGCTTATATCTTTTCTATTGGTACCAGTTACCTTATTATTTATTTAATTTTCTGGATTCCTAATGATCTTCTATGCAACATGCTTAATTGCTGGGGCTTGCAGCTCCAAGATGAGACAGCTTTTGGTTTTTTTCTGAGGAGGAATAGTCATTTTCTTCAGTAATCATTTCAGGGACATTGAGGACTGTGCCACCAACTGTTTGTGGCAGATCGATGACACAGCAATACTGAGCTAGACGGACGAATGGTCTGACTCAGTATACGGCAGCTTTCTATGTTCCTAGGAATGGAGGCTGGTGCGCATACATGCACCCAAACATATGCACATGGGCACACACAGAGGATTACCCAGAGTGGGCAGGCCATGGAAATTCCCCCTGTCCCATGACGCTCTCTCCCAAGCTCTGACAAAAGCACAGTTCAGGTTTCCCCCTCTCCCATATGTCCTTCTGTCAAATCAGTGTTATCTGCACCATACCTTTGCCCACTGGTTTCCATTGTCAAAGTAAAACCTCATCTAGATGTGCAGTGAATGAATATCCCTGAAATCCTTTGTCTGTGGTCCTGATTTGTAGACTCTCAACCTTGCTGAATTCTTCGTGAAGCTCAATATCTTTGGCAAAAGAATGGGGCTTGAATCATTGTTCCCCATTGTCAAAAGAGTGGCAAATTGGATCCTTTTGCCCCAGCAACTTGTCTAAGGGAACATTTTGATTAGATAGAATAAAAGGAGTTGATAGAAAAAATGCAGGAGCTTTAAAAAGATCCCTCCATGACTAGGAAAAGGGTCACGCTTCAACAGATACCGCTCCAACAGAGTGTATTTAATAGCTATTTGCTCACTAGGTGCTAATGGTTGCTGGTTTATATGCAATTTCTAATAAGATGAAATATTGGAAATTACCTGTCAGCCTTTACCTGTTAAGTCCACTTGGCACACAATCCAGCAAAAGCTGGTTACAATGAAGTCCCATTAAAAGCAGAATTAATCATGACTCACTTTACGTTCCACTGGAATCAATGACAAACTAAATGTGTGCCTATGCATGGATCTCCCAGATTTTTAAAAAAGTATTTAGTGGCCACAGGGTGGGGACAGATTGGGAACATGAGGCTAAGGCAGTGAAGTGTGTGTGTGTGTGTGTGTGTGTGTTTAACCTGTCCCTCCTTGATGTTTTCCCAACCCAAATGGCTCTCCCTAAAACTGTTTTTGCACCACAGGGCATAGCCTGTATTTTTTGTTCCACTGGACATGTAGCAGTTGTGTGTGTGTGTGTGTGTGTGTGTGTGTGACTTTAATTGGGAAAATTGTGCACATTGGACAGGGTTATGTCTTCTCTCACCTCCCCCCACAAACAACTGCTATTAACAAAATGAAGGGGACTTCATGTGGCCTGTATATTTAAAATCCTCTATTATTCTGTGGAACAGCATTAAAGGAGTGTCAAAGGCCAGATAGTAGAATTATAGTAGAATCAGAAGAGTAAAATTATATAGTAGAATACATATAGTAGAATTACTGTATTACTACTGTAATATCACTATTACTATTATATTACTTTATATGAATTGCTGTTCATACAGTAGAATTATAGTAGAAACAGACTGCAACATTTGGAGGGTGATCCTATGGGGCAGGGGAGGAAGAAGCCGAGGCAGATGAGCCACCAACTCCAAAGCCCTGCTGGGCTCATGCTGGCAGGGCAGAAGGTATGGGGAGCTGTCGGCCCATGCCTCGCATACTTTTCTCCATGGCCAAGGGCATAGAGGTGGAAATGCGAGGACTTTGGACCCAAGGGAGCCTAGATCTTCTGCACAGCATTGTGTTGGACTGATATTGGAGGACTTTTTATTCCTCTTCCAGCAAGACTTTTCTCCCCAAGCTTTGTTGGGGAGCTTCCACCCACCCACTCTGTCCAGTGGTGTAATGGACCTCCTGGCCCTTCAGCCCTGCGAGCCCTGGCTCTACTATGCCACTACTTGTATGGAGACCTCCATCTTCCCTCTCAGCAGCGGGGAAAGGGCCTCTCACTTCATGCTGGGCAGCCAGAGCAGGGGATCACCCGAAACAGATTTACAGAACCTCATTTATGGTTTTCCACCTCATGGCCTTAAGAAGTCGGCACACACCTCAGATTCCCTTTTCCAGGAATTCACAAAGAAAAGCGTTGACATACGTGTTTTAGCTCAGAGGCTGTTAACTTTCTCTAACAGGGTTTGAAGAAGGCTGGCTAACAGTGGCATATTGATCAAAGCAGCTTCCGCTAACACAGTAGTGTTTGTTAATTCTCCTTTTCTACAACTTAAAAGTGATTCAGTCTGACATCAGGCAGCGATTATGCTTGTCTTTTGTTAACCGGGGCAGGAATTGACAGTCCCTTATTTCTACCTCTCAGTGGTTTTTTTTAGAAAACGCTATGATATTAGTTATAAGATGTGACTGCGGGCATGTGATATAAGTATCACAGCCTCCATCGCCAGGCCAGGAGCACTGTTAAAGGTGGTGTCCCTGTCCTTTAAACATGCAATCTGCAACAATGAAAATGCTAGCAAGATTTGTTTGCTGCTTTTGAGCCGTTACTGAGTTTTTCTTTTCCATCACTATAGTATATCCTCCAGTTTCTAAGTTGTTGCTGGATCACTAGTTTTGTTTTTGTTATGTTACAATGTGTGTGTGTGTGTGTGTGTGTTCTAGACTTGGAATTGAAGTGCCTGAGGCATTTGTGCAGATTTCTGCTGCACAGAACACATAAAACACATTTGTTACAGATGCATAGAAAACATAAGCACAGAAACACATAAAATCCAGTGTGGCATAGTGGTTAGAGCGTTGGACTGGGACTTGGGAGATCCCACTCGACCATGAAGCTTGCTGGGTGACTTTGGGCCAGTCACTGACTTTTGGCCTAGCCTACTTCACCGGATTGTGGTGAGGATAAAATGGAGAGGAGGAGGACTATGTAACCCTGGGTTCTTCGCAAGAGGAGAAAACGCAGGATATAAATGTAATTAATAATAATAATGAAACACATATATTACAGATGCTAGCGATGGTTAATGCCGAGTTTAAGATTAATTTAAATCAGGGATGTGGAACCTCCAGCCCATAGGCCTAATCCAGCCCACAGAGGTTCTGCATGTGGCCTGCGGAGCCTCCTTAGATTTATCCAAGGGCTGGGATTTGGCCTCCAAGCGCAGCCTCTTGGAGTAACTCCCCTGCGCCCCGGAGTAATCCTCACTTTTACCTCCCATTTGGCAACTTGACGCTTTTGAAATGAGATACAGAAGAAGAACGTGTAAGGTGGATCTAGTTCGTAGATATGAGTCACTTCTATTACAAAACTAACAGTAAAAAGCAAAGATAGCCATATTGGTCCATGAGAGAAAAAAAAGCCCTCAAAAATTCATAGTTGGGCAAAGCTTATTAGGATCAACCAAAATGTCAGAAAATAGCGTGTGAGCATTTGGGTTCTCCAGAACTCTTAATCAGGCTAGAATCAGGCTAGAATGGTGCAGAAAGCAGGGGAGGGGGGCAAAAACAGTACAAAAATTAAGCCAGGAGTTGCGGCCACGAGATCTGCATTTTAGACCCAGTCTCAGGATTGCAGACTGGATGAATTAGTCACTTCTAGGTGTTGCAACGATTAAGTTATACCTAGGATTCTGGGACAAAGAAGGAATTGCTGAGCTCCATTTCTGAAAAGGCCGGCTGTTGCCCAGATCTGTCTCTTGGGCAAATCACAGAGAACAGAAATAAAGAGAAATATGACAGGTTTTATATTAGAAAAGCCAGGGATTATGTTTGGGTAGTGCACTAGGCAAAAAAAAAAATCAGTTGAAGCCAAATTGTGAAGCATTACCTAGTGGTTAGAGGGAACAGATCCCTCAAAATGTGAAGTCACTCTACAGGTGATAGAAAATACTCTTCCTTTGGTTTTAGATTCTGCCCTGAATGGCTAAATATGATATTCTCCAAGGCATGTAAAAAAGGAAAGATAACTAAATTGGCCCATGAGAAAAAAATCCTGTTAGACAACACCTTTATTTGGACCAACCAAAATGTCACAACATAGTGCAGTCCTATGCATGTTTATTCAGACACAATTTCTATTCAGTGCAGTGGGACCTACTACGAGGTAAGTGTGTATAGGATTGCAGGCTAAGTGATGTGCTGCTTCCCACATTAGGTTTTGAAATAAAACTAGAATGGACTTAGAAAAATAAATTGAATTTTAATTTTTTAAAAACACACACACAAACAAATCACAAAAATTGCTTTTCCTTTTGAACAGATGAACAGAGAACAGATTTCGGAGACAAAAAAAAGGGCCATTAGAGCAGCAGTGGGGAACCATTTTTGGCTCCCCCCCCCCCCGAATGCACTCTACCCCCTTCTCTAGACCCTCTCTCTTGGTATTGTTTTCCCTCCCCACCCTTTCTTTCTTTCTATCCTGGCTTCTCAGGGCTACAGAGGGGGAGAGGGAGCTGGCAATGCGGGAAGAAAATACTCCTTTTGCATCCACAGCTCATTGCATTGGATTCCTCTCTGTGAGCGAAGGGGCTCTTTTCTCAGCGTACAGAGAGGAAACACAGCAAACTGGTGATTCAGGAAGTGATTGCTCCCCACATTCCCAGTTTACTGCACTGGGTTGCTCTCTGAGTGCTGATGAGAAAGGGGCGTCTTTCTCAGCACATAGAGAGGAAACACAAGTGAGCTGGTGATTCTGGGAAGCAATCACTTTCTGCACTGCCAGCTCTCTGTGTTGGATCCCTCTGCTGGGCCGCAGAGAGGGGTGAGGTCAAGGAGAGTGGGCCAGTTTGGGGGAGAGGCCTGGTAAGCCATATCTGGCCTGTGGAGTGGGGCCTGCCAACTCCTGCTTTGCGATGAGAGAAGGCTCTGGTTTTCTGGACAGAAACGATGGGTGAAAGAAAGTTTCCAATCTTAAAACCAAATTTCAACACTAATTTTCAGGATCAAGTGCTACATCATCAACAAATTCAGTTGAGATACTAATTTCTGAGAAAGGAACCCGAGTAATAAGCAGAAAAGAGTTAAAAGGTGGGAGTTTTTGTGATAGGATAAAACAGCAAGCTGCTCTTCTTCTCTGCGTGGGTGTTAGGTGGAGAAAAGAGAGAGGAAGAGAAAGAGAGGACAACTGGTACCAAGAAAAAGACCAGTGAAGACTCCAGAAGCCAGAATTCTTGGTGGGGCCATCCTGAGAACAAAGACACAAACGTGGGACTGAGGAAGGATTCAATGTTTCTCATTTAATAAAACGTTTGTATTATCAAACCTGGTGACAATTTCACAAAGCACACAATTAGCCACTTTGTATGGTTGGATTAGCAAGCAATTAAAGTTCATTAATAATTGACTCCCCTGTTGTCAACAATGATGGGATGTAATAGTTGCCAACTGCCCCGTAGCAGTATCAAGTGCCAAAGTGTAGTATTGTTACATTAACAAAAACATGATAGCTTTGAAAGAATCAGAGAATTGGTAAATCTGCAATGCTGAAAAACTGGTAACTGCTGTGTCAAGTCTCATAAGGCAGACTTTACAAGTGCCTGCTAACCTGATCCCAAGTTTTTAATGTGGCAATTAATGTAGGTTTCATTTTGACCGCTGTTGCTTTATTGCAAATTAAGCAGAGGAAATTTAAGGTATGGATGACAAAAGAGCATGTTTACTGAGGTCCTCATGGGCCACTGCACATGCCTGGTGGATTGTATTTGGCTCAGTGGGTCATGAGTTATCTAGCCCTGAATTAAAGTATCTGATCGCGCATCCGCTGACTATTCATGACTTCTTGTGTTTGTTTTGGAAGTTCCTTTGGAGAGGAGAGGTGAGTCACAGTACATTTCACTTCCCGCCCATTTCTTTCTCTTTTAGCTCTAAAGGTTTAAGCAATGGAGAGAAGAGCTCCTGCTGAGATGTGAAATAGCATCTCAGCAGCTTGCTGGCTCTAAAAACTAGAGGTGATGAGCTATTAACATTTACCTTCCATTAGGATTATACTAAAAAGTTTAGCCGAAACAAACATGCTCAAATTGGCCTATGATGAAAATTTCATAAATCCTTTTCTTTGAACCTTGTTCCTTAGATTAAATTCTTCTTTATCTTTCCACAACAGGTGGTCGGTGCAAGGAAGAAGAGATGATGAGCTGACAGGGCAACCCTTCCTGTAGATTTTCCCAAAGCCAGTAGGAGGACAGAATTCATTGTGACTGTGATTATTCTGGCTGGGATTAAAAACAGGAAAGCAACTTCTAATTCATATTAATTATGCAACTCACAGCAAGATTGCAATGTGTCTGCTAAAAAGACAGAGGAAAGACTGCAGAGATATTAACATGAAAGGCAATGCACCATAGGCACCAACTTTAAAAGAGGGAGCTGAATCCATCTGGCCTGGTAGCAAATTATTATTATTTCTTTTAAAGAGTAGTTATGACAGGCTTCCCTATCCTGGTGCCCTCCATATGTGTTGGACTGCAACTCCCATAATTCCCAGCCAACATGGCCAATGTCTGTCTGGAGGGCACCAGGCTGGGAAAGGCTGAGTTACGGTGTATCTTAGCCCAGTGTAGTACTGAATCTTAGACATGAGTGTGTTGCTGTTGGTGGGTATGTATTTGCAAACCATTCAAACATGCATTTATATATCTCATAAATCAGGCTTGGTTCAGACACCTACATGGCTGGCAAAGCTTTTGTGTGATGGAAACCATGCAGAAGGATCTACCATGCAGAAGGATGGGATAGCCAGATCAGTATCTTAGCTGGGTGGTAGAGGTGGTGGTTTGGTAAAGAAATGGAGAGTGCATACCCAGGATATAACAATCCTATAACCCACGCATGGTTCAGGAGGGAGAACCTGTGGAAAGGTTCAGATCCCTCTTGAAAACATACTTGGTCACTCAGGCTTTCCCTGACCTGTAATGTATTATGCCACTGCCCAGTTTTATTGTCATTCCTACTGTAAATTTTTTAATTTTTTAATATTTTCTATAGTTTTTCTGTTGTATTATATATACGATACTACACACACACACACTGCTTAGGGATGTTAAAAATAGTATGTGGTAGAGAAGTATATAAAATAAATAAATAAACCGTTGATGGGATATTTCATTTCATTTTCATTTATTACATTTCTATACCGTCCAATAGCCAAAGCTCTTTGGACAGTTTACCAAGATTAAGATCCTTAAAAACACAATATTGTATATCATATAAAAAACATTTACATACAAATGTATCAACAGACAACAGACACACACAAAACTGTAACAACAATGAGAAATCCTAGGACCCAGTTAAAAACCTTATCATATGCTGCCAAATACCTGAAAGTAGAGGAAGGTCTTAACCTGGTGTCAAAAAGATGACAGTGTTGGCGCCAGGTGGGCCCCACTGGGAAGATAATTCCCTAACTGGGAATTCCATAAATTTCACTCTTTCCTCCCCTGCTGTGGTCCTGTAGAAAATTCCTCTTCTGAAGCTGGTATTTGCTTGTGGTTTGTGTGAAGGGGAATCTGCTATTGACTCCAATGAGGGATTTCCTCCCAGTGCAAAAAAACACCTACACAGGAGGGATTTTCCTCAGGCCCCCCTGTCCTGCCTGTCTCCACACAGATTGCACAGAAGCAGGGCTGGCGTCAAGGGTAGGCATGGTTGGGCACCTGCTAAGGGCCCACATTCCAGCAGGGTCCCACTGGCAAGAGCTTCCTGGAGTTGTTCCTTAATAGGCCAGGGCCCCATCTGGCAGCAGTTATGACCATGTCACACAGAAGCTACAATACAATGTGCACTTATGTTCCACTGACATCAAGGCAGCTTACACATGCTTAACTTCAGGACTGGCCCTACCATTAGGCTGAGGGAGGATGTTGCCTCAGGCAGCCCGTGCGGAGGGCAACAAGCAGTAGTGAGTCGTTGGAGGAGAGAGCTGTGTGTGCCACATTGCTTGCCCTATGTTCCCTAAGGTAGCCTGCCGCCTCCAGGTATACTGTCCTGTCGTTATTGTTGAAATGATTCAATTGCAGGATTGGTCAACTTTTGAAGTGGGAAGCGGGGTCATGTTGCCATTTGCCTCAGGCAGCAAAGTGTCTTGGGCTGGCCCCGCTTAACTCTGTCTTGGACTGGTGCGTTCTGCAAAAACCTGCTTCCAACATGTGAAGTGGGCCTGCGAATTAACAGTAAATAAGTAGGGAAATGTGAATGCAGCAGAGAATGCTGAGAGAGAGAGAGAGAGAGAGAGAGAGAGAGATTATATCACAGAGCAAATTATATCTTCTTGTTTAAAATATTAATGAAATGTAATTGTACCATCCCCCTCAAAGCAAGCTGCAGCACAAGCCAGTTCATTTTTAAAAGTTGAATGGAAGCAACATCCTGGAAAGAATAATTAAAGAGAGGTAATGCTGGCTTGCAAAGGATGATGGATAATGGGATAGAGTGGCACAAGTAGAAATGAGATGGAAATTCCATGGCAACCACTGTGTTTAATATCCATCTGGCAACCAAACTGAACACATTCTAGGCACCTTAAATATTTAATCAGTGATAATAGTCATCTTGCCTATCAAGCAACTCTCTCTGATGGTATTGTCTTGGCAGGCCAGTCATCAGGCCACACTCCTTGTGGCCCAAACTGAACCTTTTTGGCTCCACTTCTGCTATTTTTAGTTCTATTAGTTAACAGCAGTAGCAGTGAGTGTGTGGGGGGAGAGGGTAACAGCACTACTTACCTAGTTATGCTGTGCTGTTAAACTAGTGCTGTGTGTGCCATATGGGCCACTGTTTCTTTATTTGTTCTTATACAGTATTAATAACAGTGGTCTGCCTTATAGGGTTGTTGAAACGATGCAGTAGAGCACAATGTCATCATCCACAGCAACAGCAATGTACCAAAATAATCTCTTGCATGTCTCTATATACCTGTGCTAGAGGAGCTCTGTTTCTGTAGCAGTGCAGATGATACATTTGTTCCCGCAAGTGATGTTTCTGTGTAGCACTGTTAATTTGCTTTGTGCACCCAATAAAATTAGTGTGCTTTCCTTATGAGTCTTCTGCAGATTCTTCACACTTGCATGTGCCCCGTCTAGCAGGCAGTTTTGGTCTTAGCACAACAATACCAGTGAACTAAAATCCTAAGAGCTGAAAGGAAGGAGGCCATTTTGAGAGGTGCAATTGCATATTATTAATGAGGGAAATCGACCAGTTTTGACCAGTTACTTCCCTCAGACAGGCTTGTAAGGGATGTGAAATTAATTCCCTTTGGAGTTCAGATGAGAAAACAGACGCAGACATAAGACAAATGTTACTTTCTGCTAAAGATAACGTATTTGCAAGTGTAAAATATAAGGGGGTGGGAAGAAGTCATGTCCATGCATCATCATCTCAAAGATGTGCCAAAACATCCTGGAAAGAAAGGAATCAGGGGAAAGAGTCATGCTGAATTCTCATGGAGGGCTTTTCTACACAAGGCATTTATCATGTGCTCAACATTCCTTACTCATGGTTGTTTATGGATTCTTTAGATGACATTGTGACCCTCCAGTTTTGGTTCTGTGTCTAACCAGCACTTTCAGTGAGTTTTTTTTAGGGCAGATAAGATGTGGCATTTGATTGTGACAGCGAAAGAAACTGGTTTTTTACTTGTGTATTTGCACTATTCTGCTACATCACAGTGCCACCTAGAGGTTATGTAACAGAAAATCAGGAAAACAAATGCTTCTCCTGCTGTGCTTGGATCTCAATTTTGCAACGAATCTGAAAGTTGATAAACAGCTGCGTGTAGAAAAGCTCGAAAAGAAATTAAGGCTAGAGGGAATGGTGTATCTAAAGTAGGGGGCAGAAGCCAATGTCATGCAAGTGGACATCTGCTTGTTCAGTGGAGCTTTCTCCCTCTTCTCTCTGCCATGAAGCCCCCTATGTCCCCCATATCTGCTGCAGAGGGTCCCCAACACTCAGAGCAGATTTTGAGGGTATACAGGGGCTGCAGGGGTTGGGGGAATTGCCTCTTCCCAGTTCTGCCGATGGAACCAGTTCCATCATTGGATATTACCCAGAATTGTAAAGATGGGAAGGGGGAAAGGGTAACAATGGGAAGGATAAGTTGCTTAGGCCCCAGGCTGATACTCTCATACCTTGGAGTAAGTCCCATTGAACCCAATGGGGCTTACGTATCAGTAGACTCAGGATTGCACTGTCAGCAGCTAGCTTTTCAAAAACTAGAACGTTCAGGATTTGAAACATGTCCCTAATTTACTAATGTCTGCTTTTTGTTTTAAAATTTTCAAGGCTAAAATGAGCAGACGAGAAACAGATAAATATTGATATTTTGTTGTTGAGCAGCTCTGCCAGATGGGGGAAAACCCCCTCTGAAAATGCTACATTATCAAGACTTTTGGAGTATTGATTAAGTTCTTGAGATCGAGAGAGAGAGAGAAAGAGAACTTCATATGTGGAGAAACATATACTCTGTACCTGCTCAGGGGCATTTCATCTATTTTTTAAAATTCCAGATGTTAAATTAGACTTGGTTTAGAAGCCTTCCTTCCTTAGATCAGTTGACACAGGTATTTGGCTTAACTCTCTTTAGGGTGCATTTCACAACCCAAGGAAGCTATCCTGTACATAAAGCACTGTTTAACTACATGGACACTGAACAATAGTCCCTTTCACCCCGCTGGTAATTCATGGAGGGGGAGTGGGAACACAGCTGTCATGCTCTGGACCTCTAGGCATTCGTGGGACTGGAATGCATGGAATCTATCTATACATGTACAATGTAGGCATTTAGGCTCTCTCAGTTTCCAGGTGATCAGGTTCATGGTTTTCTCCCAGATCATGTGTAGACAGCCTACATGCATACAACATATAAATGTTGAGGATCTGTGAGCACAGAGCCCACAAATGCATGAACTTCAGGAGTGGGGACAGAGAGCACAATCCCATTCCCTTTTAGTGCACTTCTCCTACACTGTTTCTGATTAGATGAAAATGGCTAATGTCCATGGGATTTAAGCAGCTCACATGTCTGTGAGACCATAGATGCCCAAACCATCATGTCGTCACTGTGAGGCAGGCCAGACAGGGGGAGATACACTTGACATAAGAAGCTACTTGATACTGAGTCAGACCATTGGCCCCCCTAACCCAGTACTGTCAACACTGACTGGCAGCAGCTCTCCAGGATTTCAGGAAGGCGTCTTTCCCAGCCCTACCTGGAGATGCTGGATTGAACCTGGGACCTTCTACATGCAAAGCAGGTGCTCTACCACTGAGCTATGGCCTCTCCCTTGCAAGGAATTAGCCCATGTATTTATTTATTTATTTACTGTCAACACTGACTGGCAGCAGCTCTCCAGGATTTCAGGAAGGCGTCTTTCCCAGCCCTACCTGGAGATGCTGGATTGAACCTGAGACCTTCTACATGCAAAGCAGGTGCTCTACCACTGAGCTATGGCCTCTCCCTTGCAAGGAATTAGCCCATGTATTTATTTATTTATTTATTTATTTACTGTCAACACTGACTGGCAGCAGCTCTCCAGGATTTCAGGAAGGTGTCTTTCCCAGCCCTACCTGGAGATGCTGGATTGAACCTGGGACCTTCTACATGCAAAGCAGGTGCTCTACCACTGAGCTATGGCCTCTCCCTTGCAAGGAATTAGCCCATGTATGTATGTATGTATGTATGTATTTATTTATTTACTGTCAACACTGACTGGCAGCAGCTCTCCAGGATTTCAGGAAGGCGTCTTTCCCAGCCCTACCTGGAGATGCTGGATTGAACCTGGGACCTTCTACATGCAAAGCAGGTGCTCTACCACTGAGCTATGGCCTCTCCCTTGCAAGGAATTAGCCCATGTATTTATTTATTTATTTATTTATTTACTGTCAACACTGACTGGCAGCAGCTCTCCGGGATTTCAGGAAGGCGTCTTTCCCAGCCCTACCCGGAGATGCTGGATTGAACCTGGGACCTTCTACATGCAAAGCAGGTGCTCTACCACTGAGCTATGGCCTCTCCCTTGCAAGGAATTAGCCCATGTATTTATTTATTTATTTATTTATTTATTGCATTTCTACCTCGCCTTTTTTCCTCTTGCAAGGAACCCAAGGCGGCTGACATGATCCTCCTCCTCCTCTCCGTTTTATCCTCACAACAACAACCCTGTGAGGTGGGTTGGGCTGAGAGTCTGTGACTGGCCCGAAGTCACCCAGTGAGCTTCCATGGCCGAGTGGGGACTAGAACCCGGATCTCCCAGCTCCCAGTCCAACACTCTTGCCACTACACCACACTGGCTCTCCCCGGGATACATGTAGTATCCCTTTGGGTCAAGTTTCATTCTGAAACATTAAACATCAGAGAAACAAGCTCTAATCAGGGCTGCTGACCTGTATAAATATACACTTAGAATGCAAATTTACTTGGAAGTGAGTCTATGGGTAGTATCCAGGGTTAGTCCTATGAAAAGTAGACCCATTGATATGTATCGGACTTAAGTTAGTTGTGAGTAACATAAGTCTTATTCCTTTCAATAGGTCTACTCAATGTAGGACTAAGATTGGATACTACCCAATGTGTTCAGTGGTGCTTCCTTGCAGGTAAGTAAAGTGTGCATAGAATTCACCCTTAATCTCCAAGTAACACCGTTTTTCCAAAAAAGGCCCTGCCTTAACAGTCCCTTGTGTGCACAAAGGCCGTTATGCACACTTCATAAATTAAAATAATAGGATGGTCATTTAGGGGTAATTATTACTAAATGAGCTTGAAAAGCAATAATTTGCCATTTCCACGAGATGCTGTTTGAGGAAGCCAAGCTATCTTAGGTAAATAAATATATATTTAGGAGGCACCCCCTGATGTACTAATTAAAAAGAAAAACAACTCAGCCCCCAAGCACACAATAATTGCTTGTTTGGAGCATTTCCAGACACTGGTGCAATTCGCTAATGAGGATCTAAACCAATTAAAATGTTAAAAATAAACTGTATGGAATGTGTACTGGTGGGGAGTTTATATTCCAGTTGAACCTCAAAATTACTAATACATTAAAATTCAAATTGATCATGACTCCCTGGAAGGAATTAGATGTTTTGGCACACAGGTTAAACACGTTCCATACATTACAGTCACAAAGAAAAGCAGTCCATGTCTCTCGCTCTTCTTGCCCCCGGAATGAACATAGGAAGCTGCCTTATACAAAGTCATAGAATCATAGAATAGTAGGGTTGGAAGGGGCCTACAAAGCCATCGAGTCCAACCCCCTGCTCAAGGCAGGAATCCAAGTCAGAGCATCCCTGACAAATGGCTGTCCAGCTTCGTCTTGAAGGCCTCCAGTGTGGGAGAGCCCACCACCTCCCCAGGTAATTGGTTCCATTGTCGTATTGCTCTTACAGTCAGGAATTTTTTCCTGATGTTCAGCCAGAATCTGGCTTCCTGTAACTTGAGCCCATTATTCCGTGTCCTGCACTCTGGGATGATCAAGAAGAGATCCTGGCCTTCTTCTTTGTGACAACCTTTCAAGTACTTGAAGAGTGCTATCATATCTCCCCTCAGTCTTCTCTTCTCAAGGCTAAACATGCCCAGTTCTTTCAGTCTCTCTTCATAGGGCTTTGTTTCCAGTCCCCTGATCATCTTTGTTGCCCTCCTCTGAACCCTGTCCAGTTTGTCTGCATCCTTCTTAAAGTGTGGTGCCCAGAACTGGACACAGTACTCCAGATGAGGCCTAACCAGTGCTGAGTAGAGGGGAACTTTGCTGAAGTCGAGGTATATGATGTCTACAGCATTCCCACGGTCTACAAGGGAGGTTACTTGATCAAAAAATGAGATCAGATTTGTCTGGCAGGACTTGTTTTTGACAAATCCATGTTGGCTTCGAGTAATCACGGCATTGTTGTCAAGGTGCTTCCAGATGGATTGCTTTATGATCTGCTCCAGAATTTTCCCAGGGATTGATGTCAGACTGACTGGTCTGTAGTTCCCAGGTTCCTCCTTTTTACCCTTTTTGAAGATAGGGACAACGTTAGCCCTCCTCCAGTCATCTGGCACTTCCCCCGTCCTCCATGATTTCTTAAAGAGAATAGACAGCGGCTCTGAGAGTTCTTCTGCCAGTTCCTTTATGACTCTAGGATGCAGTTCATCTGGCCCTGGAGATTTGAACTCATTCAAAGTCATTAGGTGTTCCTTGACCATATGCCTGTCGATCTCCAGCTGCAATCCTGCCCCTTCAGCCTGTACTTCGCCTTTGCCAGGGGGGTCATAGACCCTCTTTTGGGAGAAGACTGAGCCAAAGTAGGAATTGAGCACCTCTGCCTTTTCTTTGTCATCTGTTATCGTTTTGCCATCCTTATTTAATAGCTGAACCACCATTTCTTTCCTCTGCCTTTTACTATGCACGTAGCTGAAGAAAGCCTTTTTTGTTGTTTTTAACATCCCTTGCTAACCTCAGCTCATTCTCAGCTTTAGCCTTCCTGACACCATCCCTGCAATTCTGTGCTATCTGCCTGTACTCTTCCTTTGTTACTTGGCCTTCTTTCCACTTCCTATATGTGTCCTTTTTTGTTTTCAGGTCATCCCTAAGCTTTTTGTGAAGCCACATTGGCTTCTTCTGTTGTCTTCCACCTTTTCTTCTTGTTGGAATTGCTTGTGATTGTGCCTTGAGAATTTCCTTTTTTAAAAGCTCCCACCCATCTTGGACTCCTTTTCTCGCTAGCATCGCTTGCCATGGGACCTTACTGATCATTGTTCTGAGTTTATGAAAATCAGCTTTCCTAAAATCCAGGGTACGCGTTTGACTACACTCGGCTTTTGCTTCCCTTAGAACCAAGAACTCAAGTACAACATGGTCGCTTTCCCCCAGAGTTCATGTAACTGCTCCTTTATCCACTAAGTCATCTCTGTTGGTTAGGATCAAGTCAAGGATAGCCAATCCTCTAGTTCCTTCCTCTACTTTCTGTAGGAGGAAGTTATCCGCCACACAAGTCAGGAATTTCCTGGAGGGGCCATGTTTTGCAGAATTTGTCTCCCAACAAATATCGGAGAAATTGAAGTCCCCCATTACTACTACATCATGCTTCCTTAAAACATTGGCTATTTGCTTTTCAAAAGTTTCATCCTTGTCTTCTCCTTGATTGGGTGGCCGGTAGTAGACTCCGACCACCAGGTTCCTTTTATTCTTTGCTCCATTTATTTCAACCCAGATGCTCTCGATGGGGCTACCAAGCTCCTCCTCCTGTATTTCTGTGCAGAGATATGTATTTTTCACATACAGTGCAACCCCACCTCCCTTTCTGTTCCTCCTGTTCTTTTTGAACAAGTTATATCCTTCAATTACTGTATTCCAGTCATGAGAGTCATCCCACCAAGTCTCAGTTATACCTATCGGGTCATAATTTCCCTCTTGTATTAAGAGTTCAAGTTCGTTCTGTTTGTTTCCCATACTCTGGGCATTAGTATATAGACATCGAAGACCATGTGCTTCATAGTCTGGCTTTCTTCCTACATGTGTCTGAAGACTATTATTGGGTGCTGTCAGAGCTGTTCTCTCCATTGCAGTGCATGCGCCTATGTCCATTGTTACCCCCAACATTATATCTCCCTTCCCCGTAGGATTCAGTTTAAAGCCCTCCTGATGAAGTTCTTCATGCTGTGGCCAAACACATTCTTCCCAGCCTTTGTGAGGTTCAACCCATCCCTAGCCAACAGCCCATCTTCCAGGAAGTATAGCCCGTGGTCCCAGAATCCAAATCTCTCTCGTCGGCACCACCTTCGTAGCCAGTCATTCACCCGGAGTATTTTTCGTTCCCTTTCTATCCCTCTTCGAACTACTGGAAGGATGGATGAGAAAACTATCTGGGCCCCAAAGTTCTTGAGTTTCCTTCCCAAAGCTTCAAAGTCTGACGTGATCTCTTCGTAGCTCCACTTGGCGGTATCATTTGTTCCCACATGGATGAGAAGAAAGGGATACCTGTCAGTGGGCTTTATGAGTGCAGGCAACCTTTCAGTCACGTCTCTAGTCCTCCCGGGAGACAACATACTTGGCGAGTCCATGGGTCTTCGCGACATACTTGGGTCTCGATCCCACACAGCAAGGAGTCTCCCACTACTACCACTCTTCTCTTCTTCTTCTTGTAGGCCTGGGTTTCATCGCCTCTCTTTGACTGACCTTTAGCCTCTTGCTCACTCTCATGCAGGTTCCCCTGTGATTCTTCATCTGCTGGCTGTCCTCCAGTTTCATCCGCAAGTACCTGGAATCGGTTCCACAGCTCCACTGCTTCCACTGGTGCAGAGTGGTGTCTAGTTCTTCTTCTCCTAACTGTCACCCTTTTCCAAGGAGTATCCTCTATTCCATTTTTCTTCACCTCAGCATTTCCCACTGCCTCATCTTGCTGTTGCTCTTCAAGCTTCTGGTCTGCCCTTTGCTGCTGTAGTTCCCCCATTCTGTCCAAGAACTCTTTGTGTTCTCTTATTCCCCGGAGGGTCGACAGTCACCGCTCCAGTTCATTTACTTTTTCCTCCAGCAGCGTGATCAACTTGCACTTGTTGCAGGTGTAGGCCATGTTGTTCTCAGGCAAGAAAACAAACATTGCACACACCTTGCAGGTCACCACCACTGGAGAGTCTTGTCCTTCCATAGCCTCTTTTCCCTTTTTGTGTCTAGCTTTGTGATTGTTCTAGACTAGCCTGTGCCTGCTCCTCTACTCAGTAGAAGTTAAAAGCAGAGTCCCACTGGTGTGAAAGTGTGTGTTACAAGACAAATAAATGGAAAAAAGTTAGTTAAAATAAAAAATAAAAATTATTAAAAAAATGTTTTTTTTTTAGTCAGACCACCGGCTGACTATTAGCTCTATGTGGAATGATTGTCGTGGCAAAACTGGTCAGTGGGCAAACCTGTCCATGATGGAGGGGAGCATATTTCAATTGCAAGGCATTCTGAAAGAGATCTGAGGGCCAAAATGCACATAATACATGGAAGCACAGTAGGTTTACAAGGGCAATTGCAGACAGGTCTGCAGGGGCCCTGGGCAAGATGATGCCCTTTTGGGGACCCCTGCACCACCATCTCTCCCCAGTCCTCTCCTTCGCCACTTTGGTCGTTTCTCTTCCTGCCATCTGGTAAGTGTGTGTGTGTGTGTGTGTGGGGGGGGGAAAATGTGCCAATAAGTCTCTTTTTCTTTGTTTTAACTAAAGAAAGAAAAAGGGACCTGATTGTTCCCTCAGACCCACCCCTACAAGAAAATAAAGAAGGGGACCCCTTTTCTTCCTTCTAAAGCTTTTTACACAAGTCATTGGGTGTGCTGGCTGCATGCTGGAGCTAGCAAACTCAATAACTTGTCCAAAGAGTTTTAAAAGGAAGAGAGAGGCATCCCTTCGTCCTCTTCCTGCCACCTGGTAAATGGGAGGGGGGATTATTTGTTTTAAATAAGTAAAAAAATAAAAAGGGACCGGTTTGTTCCCCACCCTCATCAGGCAGCAGGGAAGGATTATAGGGGTCCTTCTTTATTCCTCCTTTTAAAACTCTTTAGACAAGTAGTCAGATGTGCTGTCTCCAGACTGGAGGTAGCACAGACAAAAAAACTGTCTAAGGGTGCAATCCTATGCTTGTTTGGACAGAAAAAAGTCCCACAACTCCCAACTGGCGCTGCTGGCTGGGAAATGCTGGGAGTTGTAGAACTTTTTTCAGTCTAAACACCCAAAAGATTGCGCCTTAAAGAGTTTTAAAAGGAAGAAGGAAGACCTATTTAACCCTTCCCCCACCCAGCTTACTGGAATACTGGCAGTGGCAGAAGCAGCAATCTTTTCTTCTGTCTTTTAAAAAAATAAACAGTCTTTTTCTAGAGTGGGTGCACCACTGCAAAGCTCCGCAGTTGCGCTCACCCTCTTCATTTGCCATGTGAAAAGAAAAGAAAGCTCACAACCTGATGCATTCATGAGTCGGAATGAGCTTTGAGGTGGAATTCAGAGAATCTCGATGACCCTGGGCTGATTCGCACTCCTCTTCCCTAGATCTCCTTAAAAAAACAAAACAAAAAAAACAATGCTGATGTTTTGCCAAGGGAAGTGTTTAGCAGCACATGTAGTTTCACTCAGAGAAGATTGGATAATGGAGACTAAATCTTCAAAATGTGCGTTCTAACGGGCAATAACTCTGTGGAGAGGGGCTGTAAGCCAGTGCTAGAGCACATGCTTTGCATGCAGAAAATCCCAGGTTCAATCCCAAATATCCAGTGGAGGCTGATGGTTCCGATTTTGGTGGGGCAGTACATCCGTTCTGGGTTTCAGTCAGAACCAGCCAGAATTTTAAAGGAGCTATCCATGACACTGAACCTATTTTGGGGATAGGGTTCAGTACCTTGGAGAGCTCCTTTAGAGTTCTGGCTGGTTCTGACTAAAACCCAGGACGGATGCACAGCCCCACCAAAATTGGAGCTACCAGCCTCCACTGCAAGTATATCCCAGTAGGACTGGGAAAGACCCCTTTATGAAACCCCAGAGAGCAGCTTCCAGTCACTATAGATAATACTGAGCTAGATGGACCAATGATCTGACTCGGTTTAAGGAAGCTTCCAATGAATAAAAAGCTTTCACTATCAGGACACAGAACTGTCCTGTCTTTTTGATGTATGTATATATACAAAAGGAAATCGATTGCAGCTGAACTCTCTAGAAGCCACTGTGGTGTAGTGCAGTGTTTTCCAACTTTTTCAGACCTGGGGGTTCACATTTAGCCTTTAATGCTTTTATTTCTTTTCTTTTTTCTTACCGAAGGTGTTGAATTCTCCCCTCAGGTGTTTCTCCTTCTCACTCTCAGTTTCTTCTCCTTATTCCTATCAAGTTTTTGACCCTAGCTGAAATTAAGATGAAATGTTGGTTCATACTGATAGTGACTAAAGATGTAGTAACCTCCCATAGCTTATCAAGAAAAATACTTTGGCTATCCTGAAAATAATTTCTTACTAAGAACTCTGTGGGACTATAAAAAGGTGTGTGTGTGTGTGTGTGTGTGTGTGTTGTGGGGTGCTAAGCAGACAGTCCAAGATGTCTTGATGCTTGAGGGAGAAAATCCATAGAGAGATTTCTTTGTAATGCTCTTGTGGCTGGTGATGGTACTATTACGATGTGGTAGTAAATTAACTCCTTGGCAGTTTGCTGCAGTATAATGCTAGTTCAATTTGCCATGAGGCAGGCTGCCTCACTGCACTTAATGGTAGGGCCATTCCTGGTGTTAAGATTTGTTTGTTATTCTAGGAATACATTTTGACCATTTGATCTTCTGAAGGACTACAAACCATTTGCCAAGATAGTGCCTCTTGTGTCTTTCTTGCAGCGTTATTGCGCTGATTAATCCATAACATTTCATTATTTGATTAATTCCCTAAACTGACTAGCTGATCTTATTGTTTTAATTCCTAAAGGACTGAACATGATGTACCACCTCCTGAAGTTAGCGCGGAGGAGGACGACTGTTTTTACAGCCTCCTGTGAAGCTCCTTTCAATAAATCGCTTTCCTACACAACCATGCATGGGCCAAAGAGTAAAGACCAGGAAGCAACACTTATTGACAGAACACAGATAGAAAACACTGGGATTTTTTCCGGTCCCATTTGTCTCTGTGTTAAATGCCACTGATTTTCAGTAGGGCATCATTGCAATGCTAGACTTCAGCTGTTGAAATTCTTGCACAAAACCTCTTTGGGTAGATGTGAATCTGCAGCTGCCAAATGTGTGATGCTTGTGAATTCTGAGAGTGGCTTTGGCCATTACGCTAATGCAAAGGCTGCGCTCTGCTTCCCCTTTGGTCTGCATCACAATATCTCAGAGGAACCTTTTGCATCTTCCCCAGTAGTGGGGGATGCACACATTGGCGTACTGTGGGATTGCACCAAAGGAAATTCGAAAGATCTATTCTAGATGTTATGGGTATCAGTATTATAAATATTAGCTTTATACTAGTTTGTCATGGCTCACCCCTGCAAGAAAACAGAGAACTGTATTCAGTATGGCTGTGTTATAGAACCCCACAAGTCGGACCTGTAACAAAATGTTGCAGCGTGAAATGCTCCTGTTTAGAGTTCTAGCTAGCCAGCTATGCCATCCTCCAGGATACTCCATTCTGTTTCTCCTCCCCTCTGGTGTTTCTTCCCCCTCCCAAAAGAAAGTCAGCATGCTATGGCCACTGACCATGCTCAGTCCTCATTGGGCTGGTTTTTTTTTTTGTTTTGACCCTCTTTGTTGTTGTTGTTTTCCCTAAAGTTTTATTGTACTCAGGGTTCCCCTGAGCAAGCTAATTCCTCCTTCTTGTGTATGGCTGGTGCTGTTTTGGCTACATAAGGATCGGCATTCTCACTTGAAATCCCCAATAGAGGGAATGGGTGGGGTCTGCAACAAAATGTTGCACTGTATCCTCCTTTCTAACAGAAGTGCTCCTGTTCAGGGCTCCAGCATCTGTTCAGCATTCTAACCCCCTCTCCCCAAGTCAATTATTCTTTTCCAACTGTCACTCTACATTTCATGGGTACTGGACATGCTCATTCTTCTTTGAGCAGTATTGTGGGGGGGGGGAGATCCCCCTTTGATTTTTGCTTTAAATATTTTTGGGGGTATATCTGCAAAAGTTGGGGGTTCCCTTGAACACGTTGACATTTGGCGCCACTCACCAGCTATTTTTGCTGTTAGAAGGAGTGGTATTTTCTCCTGCTCAGAAAATGACAGCTCGTCTTGCATCGTGGGGGACAGTGAAGGAGTGCTAAACTAATTAGGGTTGCAATTTTATATGCATTTACTTAGGACTTAGTCCCACTGAACTCAAATGGGGCTTACTTTTGAACAGATTTGCACAGGATTGTGCTGCAAGTCTGCAACATGCATCCACATGCGGCAATGCAGAGGAACGAGAAGTGGAACTGTGGAAGGCATTGTACTTCCCCCTCCCTTCACATCAGTGCAATGTTCAAAGCCACTCTGAGGTATTCAGGATGATGATTGTTGGAAGCTTCTCAAACACTGTCAGCTACTATGACTGTGACTGTGTGTTTCCCTGTACAAAGGGCCATTTCACTATCTCAGATGTGTATACAGACATCGGCAAGCTAAGATATTTCCTCTGTTCATTGGGGGGGGGGCACTTTGCCATAAAGAGTGAGCTATACAGAGAACACTCATTTATTCTGTGTTCACTGCAGAGAGAGAGAGAGAGAGGCTGCAGACTTCACAGCTGAACACAAACCCAACATTTGGAAGCCGGCAGCTGTGTCAATACAGCTGATGTGGCTTCAGGTTGCTATAACCCCAGAGTTGAGGTTTTATGTATAATGCAAGAATAGCAGCCAAGTGTCTGCCTTTATTGGCATTAAGCTCTTGGTGCATCTTTGGCACTCTGATGCCTCAATTGTTTTGAGAAACCATTGTCTGCACACTTACGAAAATACTTGCTGAAATGTCTGAGAAAGGGAGCCGATTCGGCAGATGTAAGTACTTTGTGAAAAGGAGGAGACTAAAGGCTTCACCACACCAGGCTTTTTATCCCGCAGCTTACTAGGGCTTCTGCTCCCAGATTCTTTGCGGGATAGATCAGCTCCTTTACATGGGTGGATGCATGCTTTGAATCAAAGACTTCCTCTCTCAGAAAATTCTGTATGTTTCATTATACAGCTGCTAGATGGCGCTGCTGATATACCACATTAATGTCCCTTATTGCTTTATCTCTGATCCTTTTGAAAGTGGGATAAAGGGGGGAAAGTGCAAGAGACGTTCTGAAGGTTAACGACATTGTGTAAAGGACCTGCAAACTTCCGTGAGTGGCCAATCTCAAGTGTACAATAAATTGCTTGTGCAGAGAAGCTCTAAAATACCATCTAGGGACCCCCCCCCAGTGTTTCCTTAGTGATGTTGACTCAGTCCTGCATGTGCCCTCCACACACTCCTAAATCTGAGGTTCACTGTGTAGCTCCCCCCCCCCAATTGCCCCATTTACCAGAAGATGCCTGATGGGGCATTTAAGGGAGGGGGAATCACCCATATATTATATATAAAGAACTGTTGACTTGAATACGTGTTTTATTTCTTTGCTCCTGCTAAATGTTAAGTATGTTACAGGGAGGGCTGTGCCGAAACCCTACCCGCCCTATTGCTATCTCTTCATTCCTCTGTGAAAGGGGCAGTGAAAATGCCTCTTTTGTTGGGATGTTGAGAATTTCAGAGAAATTCCTCTGGGTGCAGGGCTTCAGTGCTTACCTTACCATAAGGAGGTGGCTGAGGGGTGTGTGTGTGCTCTTTCTTTTTACCATTTCCCTTGTTCTGTCCTTGCAGCCTCTCCGGCAGCGTGAGCTTCCGCAGGACTTCCTCCCTTGGGGCTTTCCAGTGTGGCTGCCTGCTGAGTGCCTGAAAACTGGGAAAGGCATGTTTCATTTTGCTTTGTTATACTTAAAAGTCCTTTTAACAACAACAACAACAACTCCTCCTCGCTCAGCTTTCCGGCACTCAGCAGGCAGCCACACTGGAAAGCCCCAAGGGAGGAAGTCCCGCTAAGTCCTCCAGGGGGCTTTCCAAGAAGCTCCAGCAGCCGGAAACTCCACAAGGACGGAACGGGGGGAAATGGTAAAAGCAAGACCACACACACACGTGTCTGCAAATTTAATTTCTTTTCACTCCCCCGCCCCCCGAATGCTTGAAAATAGATTGAAAAATTCTGCACAGTTACAGGTACTTGCAGGTATTCTTACTGTATTATTAAGACAGCTGAGACAGGGCTAACTTTTTAACATGCTTTATTAGAACTAACTCCAAACCAAGCTGTCCCTTCCTGATGATATCATCTAGCTAGACAGAAGCTGGGCTCTTACTATTATATCCCCCTTTCTCTTGAAAGGGTTTAAAGTAGAAACTGCATTCAGAGTTTGCTTAGCTTCTTTTTCTTTTGTAAGAATGGAGTGTTTAATAACTGGGTGTTCTATCAGTTCAGTCTTTCTGGTGGAACTGAAACACACCTTGAGTTAGTGTAGCAAACAGGAGGAACTGAGGGAGATTTAAGAGTATATCAGGAAGGCTGGGTATATGTCTTCATTTCTTTAGAGCACGTGCTTCACGGTCCAAAAAGCCCGTTCTTCTTCCCCATTACGATTAGGGATGAATGGACTCACTCGCACCCGACTTTGTCAAGCGCTCACCGAGCTGCTGCCGCCACCTGCCCCTGCTCACAGTACCGTGCGAGCTTTGTCATGGTCCAGCAAGTGCCCATGAAGCTACGCAGCTGCCCGTCCTCATAGCGAGCCACCATTGCGCACAGTGTTGGCTGCTTCCAGGTAATGTTGTGTAATTGGTGTCTGTAAAGGGCCCATTTACGCAACATTAAAGGCATCATGCCTGTAATGTTGCATAAATGGGCCCTTTATGGCTGCCAATTACGCGACATCACCTATCCAGAAGCGCCTGAACAGTCATTGTTGCTCACAAAAAGGAGGATGGGGCAGCTGCTGGGCGCTCGCCGAACGGGTCTGCAACAGCCCCGTGGTTTGACAAACAGGGTCCTGGAGGGCAGGCGAGGGGGAGTTTGACTCCCCCCTCCCCTCCGCAGACTCTCGCAACATCCCTAATTACTTCTAGGGAAGTGTGGACTACAGTGACATAGTGGAGCCAGGGCTCACAGGAATGCAGCGCTGGCACTTTTTGATTAGCAGAGACACTGACGTCATCTGCCACCCCCCTCAGAATTCCCTGTTCCCTCTGAGCTTAGCTGCAATCATCACAGTACCCAGGGGTAAATGAATTTTCCCAACAACAATATATTGTTCCTTGTGGTAATGGAAAGCATTTTGTGGTCTTGGTCTTGAATGGGCAATTAAGACTCATTAGCTTTACAAAAGACCTACACCTAGAAGGTGAAAACTCCTAGAACTATTTGTTCATATGGATCAACACAGCTGTTTGCATTTTGGACCCTCCTTGGGGGTGTGGCTATGGGCACTGCCATGATGAGCACGTCAAAATTTGGCATTGCAACTTGCACCACCATGTTTCATAAATTCAAAGCATTTTAAAGCACTTCCAGAGAACTGAGGAGTTTTGCCATAAAAGATCCCCCAATGTTGAGCACAATATTACCTGGTACCTGCAACCTTTTGGTAGAAGGGTGAAAATTCCATGTCTGTGTGACTTGTAGTGAGTTTCTGATAGAACTGTAATTGCTGTCCCTGTATCTATTTTAAGGTTTCTATCAATATATCTTTGTCATCCAGACCTCCATGTCATTGAGTTTTCCTAGAAATGCAATTCCTTCTACAGCTGAGGTTTGTTTGTCCTGTAACTTTATGGGCTCCTATGAGGAATCAACAGACTATGCTATAGTGGCCTTCAGGGGCATTGTTATAGAGAGGCCCATCTGGGCACAGGCTCTGGATCTTTTTTGAGCTGTGCCCTGGATCTTTTGACCTGTCCTAATTGCCATTTTTTTAAACATCTTTCCATTGACTTGCATTGGAAAAAAAAAAAACGGCCATAACATTTTTAGTTTGTATGATAAATACATGAAATTTGGAGGCTTGGTAGCTCCCATGGAACTGATTGAATCTGCCAAATTGCAGGCAGTTAGGTCCAGGGGCTTTTGTGCTAGTCACAGGTAGAATTTGCTATTCAAGAAAATCTGTCAAAGCGAACAGCTATATATATTTTTTTGTGCTTCTACATACATGCATGGAATTTGGGGACCTGGAAGCCCCCATAGAGATGACTGAGCTTGCCAAATTTCAGACAGTTAGGTTTAGTGGCTTTTGTGCTAGCCACAGGTAAATTTTGTTTTTCCAAGAAAATATGTCAAAGCAAAGAGCTATAATTTCTTTGTTCTTCCACATATGTGTATGGAATTTGGAAAACTGGCAGCCCCCATGGAGCTGATGGAACCTGCCCAATTTCAGGCAGTTATGTCTAGTGACGTTTGTGCTAGTCACAGGTAAAGTTTGCTATTTTCAAGAAAATGTGTCAAAGCAAAGGGCTATATTTTTTTTGTGCTTCCACATATGTGCATGGAATTTGGGGACCTTGAAACCCATATACAGATGACTGAGCCTGCCAAAGTTCAAACAGTTAGGTCTAGTGGCTTTTGTGCTAACCACAGGTAAAATTTGCTTTTTCCAAGAAAATCTGTCAACTAAAGAGCTATAATTTTTTTTGTGCTTCCACATAAATGCATGGAATTTGGGGACCTAGCAGGCCCTATGAAGCTGACTGAACCTACCAAATTTCAGACAGTTAGGTCCAGTGGCTTGTGTGCTAGCCATGCGTAAATTTTCCTTTTCCCAAAGTCTAAAACAAAAAGTAAAAACTGTCAAGTCACCCAGGGGATTAGAGATCCTAATCAGAAGGTGTTTAAGGTGACCATTAGGAGGTCACTATCCCTAATCTCTGGTGTAGGGTTTTTTTGAGGTGCAAAAAACCTCTCTCCCCCTACTTTTCTTTTCTGCTCTTACATGCCCACTGTTGGGAGCTTGCCTGCAATTAAATTTTGAAGAGGGAGAAGGAAGGGAAGAAAGAACTCCATGTGAAATACTGATATTTCACACAGCATCTGATTTTACTGCCCCAAACTGGAACCGTTGGCTTCTGCAGAAGTTTAGTAGCTACAGTACAGCAAAGGATCCCATCAGCCTCCACAAACTTCTTTCTCCCCCTCCAATTTAATTTCTCCTAAATAGCTGTAGGACTCAAATAATCCCAAAGGGAGGGTTAGGACTATGTGGCGTCATGATTGAGAAACTGCTGTGGCTTTTAAATACAGTCAGGGCCAGAAATATTGGAACAAGCATAACTGTTTTGGCAGTTGGCCTCCGTACACCACCACATTGAAGTTGAAAGGAAACGCACCCAGATGGGAGCGAAGCCAGGACTTTCAGCAGTAATTCAAGGGGTTTGATAAAAGTGGGGCAATACCATTCAGGAAGTACAGCCAGTGGCATACATACATACATACACACACACACACACACGTCGTTGGGGGCTCATAAGTAATGGAATGAATGGCTGACAAGCAGCTGCATGGCCAGGTGTGGCCTGTTTCCTGGGTACCCCATGACCAATCAAGCAGATAAAAGGCCTGGAGGTGGTTCTGAACATTACATTTGCATTTGGTAGCTGTTCACATGAGGTCCAAAGAGGTGTCCATGCGAGTGAAGGAGGCTGAGGAAACATTAAGCTGAGGAAACAAAATAAACCCATCAGAGAGATAGCAAAAACATTGGGAGTGGCCAATACAACAGTTTGGAACATCCTGAAAAAGACGGACTTAACTGGCAAGCTCAGCAACAGCAACAGCAACAGGCCTGGAAGACCACGGAAGACAACTAAAGTGGATGACCGCAGAATTCTGCTCATGGTGAAGAGGAACCCTTTCACAACATCTGGCCAGGTCAAGAATGCTCTTGCGGAGGTAGGCATGTCATTGTCAATATCCACAGTCAAGAGACAGCTTTATGAATGTAAATACAGAGGCTTCACATCAAGGTGCAAACCACTGGTAATGCTCAAGAACAGACAGGCCAGATTAGCCTTTGCCAGCAAACACCTAAAAAAGCCTGCCCAATTCTAGAATAAGATTCTTTGGACTGATGAGACCAAGATTAACTTGTACCAGAATGATGGGAAGAGAAGAGTATGGAGAAGGAAAGGAACAGCTCATGATCCAAAGCATACCACATCATCTGTCAAACATGGTGGAGGCAGTGTTATGGCATGGGCATGTTTTGCTGCCAGTAGAACTGGGTCATTGGTGTTTATAAACAGCAGAATGATAAAAACAGCAGGATGAATTCTACAGTGTATAGGGCTATACTTTCTGCTCAGATTCAGCCGAATGCTACCAAACTGATAGGACGCCGCTTCGTATTGCGGATGGATAATGACCCAAAACATACAGCAAAAGCTACCCAAGAGTTTCTCCAGGCAAAGAAGTGGGATGTTCTTCAATGGCCAAGTCAGTCACCTGATCTCAACCCAATAGAGCATGCTTTTCACTTACTGAAGACAAGACTGAAGGCAGAAAGACCCACAAACAAGCAGCAGCTGAGGGCAGCTGCAGTAATGGCCTGCAAAGCATCTCGAGGGAGGAAACCCAGCATTTGGTCTTGTCCATGGGTTGCAGACTTCAGGCAGTCATTGACTGCAAAGGATTTTCATCCAGGTATTAAAGGCGATCCTTAAGTTTGAAATGATGTTGGTTTGTTCCATTACTTATGAGCCATCAATAATGGGTTTGTGTGTATGCCACTGGCTGTACTTCCTGAATGGTTAGTGCCCCACTTTTGTCAAACCCTTTGAATTACATCTGAAAGTCCTGACTTCGCTCCCATCTGGTTGTGTTTCCTTTCAACTTCAATGTGGTGGTGTACGGAGGCCAACTGCCAAAACAGTTATCCTTGTTCCAATATTTCTGGCCCTGACTGTAGGTTCTACAGTTTTAAAAAAGCTAGAAAAAGCCCTCAGCCACCTCACCTCATAAAGTTCATTTCAGTACATGCAATCCTTACAAACCCTCCACAGCCTCCTAAATTCCTCTGAAGTACTACCTGTCTGAAAGGAGCCAACTGGCTTAGGGAATTCTCTCTGCCCCCCACCCCCACGCACATTTCCAATCACCATTCTTCTTTTCTTCTTCCCTCCCTTATCCTGTTTTCTTTCTTTCTTTCTTTCTTTCTTTCTTTCTTTCTTTCTTTCTTTCTTTCTTTCTCTTCTTTATTCCACCCAGAGCATATCTTGGGGAATTCTTAAAGAGAATTCTCTTCAGTGGGCAAGAGAAGTTCTGAACTGTATTTGACTTTATACAAACAGACAAGAAGGTAGGTTTTTCTCCTTCTCACTCAAGCCTTTGAGAAAAATGGGTTCACGTGGTTGCAGAGAAACAAATCTGGGGCTGTTTTGTTTGTCAGTTGCCATTATCCAGCAATAGGAAGGGCTGTAGCTCAGCAGTAGAGCACATTAAGGATGTTGGAAAATTCCGCCATGGACTCCAGTGAGGCCGGATTCTTTAGAATCCAGCCCTCCGGACTCCGTGACGGAATGGACCAATCCCCCCCGCCACCCTGCGGAATCCCCCCAGGATGGAGCCTACCTGGCTCCGGCGGCAGAGGCGCCGGGTCGTCTTCCAGCTGCTGCTAGGCTGCAGCCGCAAATGGCGGCCGCTACACCAGCCACCATTTGCATCCCTGCCAAGCCGTGATAGGCTACGTAAGTATCTATGTAGCCTATCACGGCAAAAGACGGGGATGCGAATGGTGGCCGGTGTGGCGGCCGGGCAGGATCCTGGGGGGAGGGATGGATCGCCTTCCCCCCACCGCGGATGCCCATCAGCGTAGCAAGGTAAGGGATTACATCCCTAGAGCACATGCTTGGCATGCAGAAGGTCCCAGGTTCGATCCCCAGCATCTCCAGGTAGGGCTAGGAAAGAATCCTGCCTGAAACCCTGGAGAGCCTCTGCTGCCAGTCAGTGTCAACAATACTGCGCTAGGTGGACCCAGGGTGGACAAGGCAGCTTCCTGTGTTCCTCTGAACAGAAAGCTTTAATAAAAATAGGAGTTTTTGGTTTGTTTTTTAAGGGGAGGGGAGATAAATATTGCTAATTTATGCAATCCTTTGCATGCCTACTGAGAAGTCCCATTATGTTTAATGAGGCTTACCCTCAGGAAAGTGTGCATAGGATTCCAGCACAAGTTACTTTTGCAGGGAGGTTTGCACCTTGATGTTCTGCATGTTTACTCAGAAATAAGTCCTGAGTTGTGAGCATGGTACTGCAGGCTTAATACAGTGCCTACCCAATTCTGTCTAATGAATTGACTACCCCTTCAGCTCAGTCCTATGCATGTTTTGTCATTTGTGGGTTTGGGTTTGTTTTTGCATGAACTCTTCTTTATTCCACCCAGAGCATATCTTGGGGAATTCTTAAAGAGAATTCTCTTTGGTGGGCAAGAAAAGTTCTGACTTGTATTTGAGTCAGACTTGATTTCACTGGTGAGGGAAAGGCACTTAGTGCATGCTCCAAGTTTCTCCATAACTTAGCCCTAGTTTTGAAAACAGACTAACTGGCTGAATCCTGGTGAAGTCTTGGCACAAATGAAGTTATGGGGAGGAAGATACAGTGAGAGCTTGTGCATAACAAGGAGGAGGTAGAGAGGAGTTGCACAAAACAAGACATCTGTTTTGATGAAGAGTTGCTGTAGGATGGTAGGATGAGGAGGGATGGTTGCATGGAGGGGAATAGAATTGGTAGGGGGAGAATGTAAGTGCTCAGTGGTGAAAGAAAAACATTCTCCACATGTTCAGAGGCACTCTCTATTTAAGAACATAAGAAGAGCCGTGCTGCATCAGACCAAGGTCTATCTAGTCCAGCATTCTGTTCACACAGTGGCCAACCAGATGCCCATATGAATCCCACAAGCAGGACATGAGTGCAATAGCACCTTCCCACCCATGTTCCCCTGCTGCTAACATTGGTGAAATGTAAATAAATTCTAGTCATTCTAAATTAGAATGCATGTATATCCTTCAGAAACTTTGCAGGTTTCTTGCCTAGGTCACCTCTAATGACTTGTGCATTTTCTTACAAATTTACCCAAAAACTATTGGGGAAGGGGTGAATGGAAGGGAAAGCAAATCACTCCCTCCCCCAAACTGGAGAACTCCCCTTCCACATGAACTGCTGCACCTATCCTTCTGAAACTTTGCTGATTTCTTACTTAGGGACAACTCTAGGCTGTCTGTAATTTTCATTTTCAGAACAGTGGTCCACAAGGAACATAGGGAGGTAAGTATGTCTTCTTTTGGAGACCTCAAAATGTCAAGGCCACCCTTGCACAAAAACTCTTGTGGCTATCATTCTGAAATTTGGCAGATGTGATCTCCTCTGATGGGGCAATGAATCCTGAAATTTTTATCCAATTCTTCCAAGGAATAAAAAATGTTATTGGCAGTTCCCGTTAAAAGAAAATATATACCCTGCACCTATTTTCTGACATTGGGCAGGTGTAATCCCCTTCTAGGGGGCTACTATGCCTGAAATTATCCAGTTCTGACCAAGTGTAAAAAGTTACAGTTTTTTTTTCCAATTTCCCATGGTAGTCAACAGGAAGCATAAAGACTCGTTTTTCCAAACCTTGACTCAGGTTTGGTGCTGAGCTGAAGTGGTCCGACTACAAATTGGCCTGAGCAGAAGCGGGATGTTTTCCAAAATGCTGAATCGGGGTCTGAGTTGAAGTGGGGTGGGGGGTCAGTGCACACTTCTTATGTATGTATGTATGCATGTATGTATGTAATCTATACACACACGCAAGCACACTGCATGCACGCATCACACACACACACACATATATTAGACGTGTGCTTAGACCTGTGTGTGTGTGTGTGTGTGTGTATGTGCATGTGCAAATTTGTGTTATGGGCCTGTGCCCTGGATCTTTTAAGACCCTAGCAATGCCCCTGGTGGCCTTGCTTTTCCCATCTTTGGCATATTGCTTCTCTGGCCTGGCAGGTAGTATAACACAGGAGTGCTTGAGAAGGTTCACATTTTAATGCTAACTTACGAAACAGTCACTTCGTGGACCAAAACACAAGTTGGAACACAGTTAGATGTTGAATGAAATCCATACTTTTCAAAAGTTTGCAATGCTGTGTGGGGGGAAAATGCATACGTCGGAAGAAAATGTACAGTGAATATATGCCTGATTCAATGGATAAATTGCTCGCAAAATGCATACCTTTGAAAAAATACATACAAAAATGTGTATAATTTGAAAAATGTGCACAAAAACATGTACAACTTTTGGTGTGGACCAATCCCCCCCCCCCCATGATCTAATGTGGAAATGGGAACAAACTTAGCAGTGGAAAAATGAGACTTTTAGCAAAATGGGGCTTGAAAGATTCTCCCATCGCAGGTATAAGCATGTGTTGGGACTTTTACTGCATCTCCTGCACTGGCCCTAATTGCATGTTTTTGCTGAGATGAGCTATGGACGCCACTTATTGTGCCTGCTACGTGCGTGCCCATCTTTTGATTTTTGTCACCTCCGCTCTACAATATGTAGCGCATCAGAGTCTGTAATCTGCTGATTAGGCCGAAGAGCACTTTTAATTTCTCTTAGTTGCTGCTTGACCAGCTTGAATGGGCAAGCTGGTGAAATGGCCTTTTGAAGTGAAAGCAGTTGTAACTGCCGTGACAGCGTATCATCAGGAAGACCTGCTACTGCAACATTCTGTGATGAGGTCTTCTTTAAGAATACCATACACACAGGATTCTGCTAGTGTGTGCAAAGATGTGATAACAATGGTCTCCTTGATTGTGGAGGTTATATCTAGCCCACTCATAAATCACATTTTTCTAATCCATGAAATGGTCTGTAAAAGGCATCCACCATTTTATTATACTGAGCTTTGTGCTCTTCAGAGAGTAGCGCTGACGTCAGCCTGATCTGCATTGAACAGATTAAAGTACTCACCTGGTAAACTTCAGGTTTTCTATGTAAACTGGAAAGTTCTTTGAATTGGTTGGGGTGCCTAATCCAGAGACAGGCAACCTTGTGCTCTCCAGATATTTGGGACTACATCTCCCATTAATCTCAGCCAGCATGGCCAATGATCAAGGCTCATAGGAGCTGTTGTCCAAAAACATGGAGGGCACTGGGTTGCCTCTCTCTGGCCTAATCCACTTGGGCCACTCTCTAGGGCATCCTTCTCCAACCTGGCACCCTCCAGAAGTTTGGGACTACAACTCCCAGCATTCCTGACCATTGGCCATGTTGGCTGGGGCAGATGGGAGTTGTTGTTGTTGTTGTTGTTATTATTATTATTATTATTATTATTATTATTATTATTTATTGCATGTCTATACCGCCCCGTAGTCAAAGCTCTCTGGGTGGGTTACAAGAGTTAAAACATTAAATACAATATAAAAAAGTTTAAAAGCCATTTACAAAAAAGCACATAAAAGCTCACAAACAATATACACAAACAATATATAATTAAAAACAACATTGAACTGTCAGACATAACTAAAGACACATCCAGGACCAATTAAAGCTCATCATGTGCTGCCAAATGCTTGGGAAAAGAGGTAGGTCTTAACCTGGCACGGAAAAGATAATAATGTTGGCGCCAGGTGGACCTCATCAGGGAGCTTGTTCCACAGATGGGGGGACACCACTGAGAAGTCTGTCTCCCTTATTGCTGCCTTCCGAGCTTCCCTTGGAGGAGGCACTCAGAGGAGGGCTTTAGATGCTGAAAACAGTGTATGGGTAGGTTCATTTCGGGAGAGGCGTGCCATCAGGTATTGCGGTTCCAAGCCATGTAGGGCTTTATAGGTTAAAAGTAAAACCAGCACCTTGAATTGAGCTCAGAAGCATATTGGCAGCCAGTGCAAGCAGGCCAGGGTTGGTCTTATATGTTTGAACCTTCTGGCCCTGGTTAACAATCTGACCGCTGCATTTTGCATGTGCTGCAGCTTCCGAACCGTCTTCAAAGACAGCCCCACGTAGAGTGCATTGCAGTAATCTAACTTCGAGGTTACCAGAGCATAGACAACTGAAGCCAGGTTATCCCTGTCCAGATAGGGGCATAGCTGGGCCACCAACCGAAGTAGGTAGAAGGCACACCGTTCCACTGAGGCCACCTGAGCTTCAAGTGACAAAGATGGTTTCAGGAGGACCCCCAAGCTACAGACCTGCTCCTTCAGGGGGAGTGGAACCCCATCCAGAACAGGTTCAACACCCTCCATCTGGTCAGGAGAATCACCCACCAACAGCATCTCAGTCTTGTCTGGATTGTGTTTCAGTTTATTAGCCCTCATCCAGTCCATTATTGCAGACAGGCACTGATTCAGCACATCCACAGCCTCACCTGAAGAAGATGAAAAGGGGAAATTGAGCTACGTGTCATCAGCATACCGATGACAATACACTCCGAAACTCTGGATGACCGCACTCAACAGTTTCATGTAGATGTTGAACAGCATGGGGGACAGAACTGACCTCTGTGGAACCCCATATTGGAGAATCCATGGGACTGAGCAATATTCCCCAGGCACCACCTTCTGGAGCCGACCCTCCAAGTAGGAGTGAAACCACTGCAATGGAGTGCCTCACACTCCCATGTCAGACAGTCGTCCCAGAAGAATACCATGGTCAATGGTATCGAAAGATGCCGAGAGGTCAAGGAGAATCAACAGGGTTACACTCCCCCTGTCTTTCTCCCGACATAGGTCATCATGCAGGGTGACCAAGACTGTTTTTGTGCCAAAACCTGGCCTGAACCCCTTTGTAGTTGAAGTCCAAAACATCTGGAGGGCACGAGTTTTAGGGGACTGGAAATCAAACTGCTTTGGCTGTGCAATCTTGAATGGTTCCATTCTGTTTGGGGCTGGAGTTTGCTGTGATGTGGAGATGGAACCTGCTGCAGCTTGTTCTGTCATTATTTCCAATATCGAGCCTTTACACTGCCTCTTCCTCCACCAGGCCTCACTATACACTCACAGCATGACCGGTATGCTCTTCCTGGCATCGTCTAAGCCTGTGAGGGTTTTTAAAAATGTATCGGGCGTGCTTTTAACTTGCAGAATCTGGTTCTGTTGCATAGTTACTGGCAGGACCCAGCCATTTCTGACACCATGTACTTAAGAGAACTGAGACAGGTCTGACTTATTCAAGTGCTTTATTACAATTAACTCCAAATAAAGCTTCCCCTTCCTGATGACATCATCTCACTGGACTTTCTACTACAATATTAGACTGCATTCAAATACCAGTTATTTAATCCTAACCAGAGCGTAGCCTATTCCCATGCTCAAAAGATCAAAGTAACAGAAGACTGCAATAAACCAATGACTAACCCAGTATGAAAATTATTGGGATCTAACGTATTCATTCAGGGGCAGCATCAAGCGTAGGCATGGTTGGGCACCTGCCGAGGGCCCACACCCCAGCAGAGGCCCCCTGAGGAGAGCCCCTGAACTTGCTCCTCCTCTTTACCATTGCAACTTGCTTGTTCATCCACCTCTTCCTCTGGACCAGACAATGGTGGTGGTGGTGAGAAAAAGGCGCAGTAGATGCCACTGCCTACTTGCTCACTGACTCTCTGCCTGTCAAGCAAGCAAGAATGAGCAATGACGCGAAAGAGGATAAGGTGGAATAGCAGCTGGTGACAGTGGTGGTGAGAAGATAGACTCACTGAGGGAGGGGCCACATGGAGGGTGTGTTGCCCAAGGGCCCTCAAAAACCTGGAGCCGGCACTGTATTCAAAACATTTTTATCACCGGCTTCCTCCAAAGAGCTTAGGGTGGCATACATGGCTCTCCTCTTTAATCTTCACAACATCCCTTTGAGGTAGATTAGGCTAAGAGACAATGCTTGGCCCAAAATCACCCATTACGTTTTTTCCCACTGAGCGAGGATTCGAATCCAGGTTTCCCCAGTCAAACAGTGCATCCACTAAAACACACTGGCACTCTCACAATAGCATCATGGTTTTTGTAAACCACTATGGAAACTATGCTCAAGAGTGATATAGAACTGAAAACAACAACAGCAACAAATAAGGCAAAATTTGTTTTGCTGTTGTAACATCTAGTTCCAACCAGAAAAACTGGACTTCCTCCACCAATTTCAATACAACGTATGATAATGTACTGTTTCCCCAAAGTCAGAACTTGCTAATGAGAATAGGATACATCCACATTTAAATTCCTCCTCTACCCCATACCACGTTGTTTGGGGAAGAGCGCCAAGTACGTTGGAGTGGATGATGAGATCAATGGTGTGGATCCTCAAGTTGTGGGGAGGGGGCATCCTTGTTTCTTTTTTTTTTTTGGACTCAGTTTGTTTTATCAATTCAGTTTTGTCACTGTGCCCAGAGCACTGAATACAAGCTTTGTCCACCTGCCCAGAGCCCTTTTAAAGAAATTAATAGATGCACATTCCAACTGCATATTCTAAAATCTGAAAAAGAACATGCTGTCCTCAGTAGCTGTGATTTTACTCCAAGTGGGAAGAAGCATTTAAAACTGCATGGGGTGCTGGAGGAGCAGCACACATAAAATACTCAAATTGCTCCACTTTATGGACTTCCCAAGCTAAGATGAGTTTGAAATTTTTTATTATTACTAACACTCTCTGCTGTGGCCCACAGGGGTGGTTGCTACTGACTTTTTTGTTTGACTAATAAGGAAAATGAATTGATTTCTGACTCTTTCTTAACTAAGGGAATGATTCGATTTCAATTACCCACAAGAAAGTATCCTTAATGAAATATGTATTATATCATTCCCCAGAACAGAGAGTAAAGCCAACATTTACTTTACTCTTCCCTGTGGGCATAAGAGCTGAGGTTATCATGTGAAACAAGTAATGCATTATGCAGAGCTTTCAGCAATATGAGCAACTTTGTCTGGTATTAATTTAATGTAATTCTTTTCAGAATCCCAAGGTTCCTTGCATGTAGATGGGCCAAAGAAAGCAATCAGAAAGACTGCGGCCAGGAAAATCCAACGATGTGAATAATAATGATAACAACAACAACAACAACGATAATAATATACAGTACCTAAATCTAAGTTTAGATTTTGATCTAAGTTTAGGATACATCATTCCAGAGGATTTTGCTCAAAGTGGTATCTGTGGACCAAACTAGAGGTTATGGTTGCCACTGTGCATTGAGGTAGTTCTGTGTTTAGTCACTAAGAATAAGAGCTGGATCAGACCAGATTTCCATCTACTCCAGTGACAAACTAGCTGTCCCCAGGAAGCCCATGAACAAATCTTGAAGGCAAGAAGCTTCTCCTGGTCCTTCAGCGATGGCGTTCAATATCATACTGCCTCTGAATCTGGAGGTTCCATACAGCCAGCCTTCCTCTACCTGGTGCCCTCCAGATGTTTCTGGACTTCAACTCCATCAGCCCTAGCCAGCGTGGCCAGTGGTCAGGAATGCTGGGAGCTATAGCCCAAAACAACTGGAAGGCACCAGACTGGGGAAGGCTGTCATATATTAATTACATGTTGTGCATAGAGTTGTGAAGGCCCGGAAAAAAAACAGAAAAAATTGGGGGAAAAAACATGTTTTTCCCATTTTTTCCCAAGGACTGTCTCCCCCCCCCCTCCCCCAAACGGGAAAAATTGAACAGCTTTGGATTGTGAAATATTTTCTTTAGAATTTAAGACAAAGTGTTTGTAGATGGTTACCAAGTCTTTATCCCCCCCAACACACTTTCTAAAAACTATGTAATAGGAAGACTTTTATAGAAAGACTATAGATGTAAAATGTCTGGAAATAATGAAGCCATGGGGAAAAATATTTTTTAACCCTCTCTGGAAGATTCTCAGCATAGTTACTTCTTCCATTACTTATTGAAATTATTGATCCATTGTATCTTTTACTGAAACGTTTTGGGATGCTCCAAGTCATGCTTAGTTTCCCAACATGTGAATAGAGTCACCATATCATAATATGGAAGAAAATATACATACTTGACAGTTTGGGTTTTGTTCTACAGTGTCCTGTGTTTCTGAACTTGTCTTCTGCCTCCAGTTCTTCTTGCTTCTTCTGGCTTCTAGGGTGATTCAGATGTTTCAGGGACTGCTTGCTAAAGTTCACACTGGTCAGACATAAACTAGGGACCTAAAATATTTTATGCATAACTTGTTTCGCTCATAACATTAATCATGTGTGGTATATTAAAATTTTAAAGAATAGTTTATTCAGCCGTAATTACAAATTTACTGAGATCAGTTTTTAAAGTTTTCAAATATAATGATAGTTTTTTGAGAAAAACAAGCTATACATAATATAACTTTAGGAACATAAAGGGTGCTTTACATTCCTAAAGCAACCTTCCTCAACCTGATGCCCTACAGATGATTTGGACTACATGCCCCGCATTCCTGACTAGTGGCCATCCTGCCTGAGGCTGATAGGAGCTGAAGTCCAAAAGATCTGGAGAGCACCAGGTGGGGGAAGGCTGCCCTAAAGCAATGAAGTGAATTTAGATCTGTAAAGAGTACTAAAAAAATAAGTATCACTTATTTTCAGTTTTTCCCAACATTTCCATTTTAAAAAACAACAACACAAAACCCCTGAACCCAGGGGGGGGGGGGAATGTTTTTTCCATGGCATCAACATTTCCAGTCATTTTACATCTCTAGTTGTGCATGGAAGTACTTCCTTTTCATCTGCCCAGAATCTACTGTCAATCACTTTCAGCAGGTGACCCCAAGTTCTAGTATTATGGGAGAGTGAGAAAAAGTTATCTTTCTCCACACCATGCATAAGCAGTGTGTGTGTTTGTGTCCAATTTTAAAATAAAAAGCATGCTTGGATGAGGAGTGCACCCCCCCCCCAAATTGGAACCCAAAGCATGACTTTTGCATCCCAAAAGTAAATTCTCAACTGACACCGCTGCCTTCAGATGCCTAATTTTTGAACTTGGCAATTTTTCATTTCCACACTAATTAAAAACTGTTTGTACACAGAGAAAATGGGAGGAAAAGGTCACACCAACTTGAAGAGCAGATGAAATCCAAGATAACGATTTGCCCTTTTCATCACATACATAGATGGTCCTACAAGAGTCCAAGTCTTAATTCTTTGAAATTGGAAATTCTGCCATCTGATGCACCATCTGTATTCCTTTCACCGCTTCTGAATCTGTTGAACATTTTCATACCGCTGTCCATTTTTAATCCTTTAGCATGGGTGTTTTTTTTTTAAAAAATTAGGTGTGTGTGTGTATTGTTCTAATATATTTTATACTGCCATCTGTAAATAGCAAGAGCCCTTTTCACACAATCACCGTGAGTGCAGTGAACTCATGTGGGTGGTGGGGTGGGATTGCAGTGGTAAAGCCCGGTCCCCAAAGGAGAAGCGCTCACTAGACTCTCTGGACTAGCCTCCACCAACATGGCACCCTCCCAATTTGCTGAGTTGTAGGCCAACACATTTGGAGGGCACCAGGTTGGGGAAAGCTGATATAGTCTGTCTTTGTGTACATATAAGCTCAACATACATGGGCGTTGTGTGCATGGCTTCCATATTTGTGCACGTAGATACTGTACAGGAAGTCTAGTGAATGTGCTAAATGGTGTGAGGGGTGGGGCCTGCTGATGTCACAATCCCACTTCCCCTGTGTGCCATCATTGTATGAGTGGTGACTACATGGGGATGGCAGGTGTGCTTTGGATCACGAGCCCTACAGTATTTAAATCCCCTGTTTTAGGGTAGTTTGAATAAATGATGATGGTAGTAAGAATGCCTCTCAAAAATCCAGGCACTGTTTAAATGTTAAAACAGGCCTAGGGATGTACGAAAGTCACTTACCTTTTCAAAGGGTGACATTCGCGGTGGGGGGGAGGCACGCCGTCCCTCCCCCTGAAATTCTCTCCGGCTGGCTCCGCTCCGCGGAGATTCTGCAGAGCCGCTGGCTGGGGCCGCCTGCAGCTGGACATCTGGCTGCTGGGCAGCCTGCAGGGACGCAAATGGCGGCTGCCGTAGCCGCCGCCATTTGTGTCCCTGTATTTTGCCGTGATAGGCTATCACAGCAAAAAACCCCAAACAAACAGCGAACACAAATGGTGGTGGCTATGGCGGCCACCATTTGTGTTCCCCTTTTTTTTTTGCCCTAATAGTCTCTGTAAATATTTACGTAGGCTAAAACGGCAAAAAAAAAAAAAAAGGGAACTCAAATAGTGGCTGCCGTAGCTGCCGCCATTTGCGTTCGCTGTTTTTTTTTTGCCGTGATAGGCTACGTAAATTCTTATGTAGCCTATCACGGCCTCTGCAGGGACGCAAATGGCGTCCCTGCGTTAGCCGTGATAGGCTACATAATTATTTACGTAGCCTATCACGGCTATAATGAGGAAGTGAATGGCGGCCGCAGATGCGGCCGCCATTCGCAAGTCAGCACAGACGGCAGCAGGTAAGAGCTCTGTTTTGCTAGCCTTTCGTGTGTGTGTGTGTGGGGGGCTTTGTTCTGCCACGGATTTTGGGGGGCCAAAGGCACTGGCATTCGGCCTCACCGAGATCCGTGGCGGAATTCTCTGACATCCCTAAACAGGCCCTGCCTGAAGGTTTGTGCTATAATAACATAAGAGCAAAACTAAGAGGGGAAAAGGAATTACCACACAAAGGAAGGGGAAGAGGGAATCGGCTAGAGAAAGGCGACAAGTAAGTCATCAAACACAGCTTTATAAGACTAAGGCAGGATGAAGTCTTGATGGTCCGAAATACCAGGATCCTTCCTGAAGCCTCTTAACCAGGGAAAGACCTGCCAAACAGCCAGTGAACAACTGATTAGGCAGTGTTTTGGAAATCATGGTCAGAGTGTTTGGGTTATATTACAGAACAATCAAGCTGTCCATTAATACATAGACATGCCAATCCACACAGAGTTGTATGTGTACCAAAGCAGCCTTTGACACACATACCATTACCTGGATGATGAGGTACCAATAGTACCAATAGATGCTGCTGCACATGGATGTTGTCATCCAGCAGTGGGCTGCTGTATATGCACAGTCCTGATCACTGGTGGTTGCCTGCGTGGTCTGTTTGAGGGGTGGGGGTGGGGGGCAGATGTCTAGATCACTCTTCCCTCAGAATTACTCCCTCTTCCTCCGAATTACATAAGGAGCACTATCTATTGCACATGATCTTAGTAGGCCAAAACAAGAGTCCTTCTCACTCCAGCAGGAGCTTGATGGGTTGGCAATAGGACCACATTTAAAAAAAAGGAGTAGAGCATACCATAGCTGCATTCTCCTTTGTGACTCCAGATATAGTTCTTTTTAGTATCTTTTGGGTTAGTGTTTGAGGCAGTGATGGAGTGTTACATTATGAAGTGCAGGCACTCATCATGACGGTCCCCATTGCCATGCCCTCAAGGAGAGTCAAAAAATTCAGGCAGTGATGTTGATTCATATCAACAAACCAGTTTTATGTCCCCCAGGAGCTGGTCTTTTGTAAAGCCAATGTGCCCTATTCAAGACCAAGCCACCCCAAAATATTTTGCATTACAACAAGGAACAAAATATTGTTGCTGGGAAGATTCATTTTCCCCCTCAGCTACTGTGAGGATTGCAGCTAAGCTGAGCTTGAGCAGGGAAGTCTGGGGAGTAGCCAGTCCTGGCCCATGCCATAGTGCCACTGCTTGCACTGCCGCACCGCCTCTTCTGGTGGGTGGCCGGCTGGCGGTGGTGCCTCCCTCCCTACTCGCTGCCCGGCCAGCCGCTCCCACCTTCTGCCGCAGCTGTGGGACTCCTGGGAGTCAGCCGAAAGATGGTGAGAGGTCCCGGCCACTCCCGCCAGAATTCAGGACCTCTTGCATATTTTGCCTGGCTCTTCCAGGAGCCCTGCAGCTGGGGAAGAAGGTGGCAGTGGCTGCCAGTGGTCTGGCAAGAAGGAAAGAGGGAGGGGCTGCTGCCAGCTGGCCATCTGGGCAGGCAGGCACAAACTGTTGGCTGACCAGTTCAGCAAAGCAGGGGGGGAGGGAGGCAGCAGTGGCAGCGCGGCTGGGCTGGTGGCGGTGGGCCCTTTGTGTGGGAAGAGTGGCGCAATTCGCCACTATTCCCATTCCACGCCGCCTGATGTACCAGCATCAGGCTGCCCCATTATAGAGCTGGCCCTGGGGGTAGCAGGTAATGTCAGATTGCAGCCTGACAATTTGACTAAAAGGTTGACTTGGGACTGCAGGGCTCTTAAAGAAAATGGAGAGTCACCAGGTTGCCAACTTGGCACCCCTACAATCTATCAAAAAAATCAAAGTTCACATTCCAAATGACATGGTGCAAATAAAGTCAGGAATGAAGTTAGAGCAGGGGGGCTTGAATCAGCCATGGTGGTACACAGTGACAACACTGTGTAACTTTAATCTCTAAACAAGTATTGGAGAAGGGGACTACGGCTGTTTTGCAAGTGAGCCGTAGCGTAGTGAACCTTGGAGAAACGTAGCAAGACAAACCACGGAGAAAATACGCTCCCTGGAAAGCAATATAAATGCTAAGTTTCCGTGAGACGTTTTAGTGCGATGTTGGAATAAGCTTGGTATTGCTCAGAGGTTTTCTTCATTTTATTCTAACCATCATCTATCTAAAACAGATGCCTCCTGAAGTGTGAAATAGTCTTGCACACTTGGGGGGAGTCCATAGGGTCTGAATGAAGGTTAGAGATTCCCAGGACTTACTAAATTAGTGCATGGAGAATCAATCCCCCCCCCACACACAATTCACACCTCCCCAGCTGCTTGCAGCTAATATGTACATGCCATCTGAGACAACATACAATTGGGAAACAAGTGGTCCACAACTGGGAAACAAGTGGTCCACCGCCCGCCACTTCCTCCTTGGCTCTCACTACCTGGCCTTCCCTCTCACCAGGCTTCCCCAAAACCACCTCCTACAGTCATTGTCTCCGCCACACCCTCTGGCAAGGACTGAGAGGAAATGCCTCCAAGAGGGCTCCTTCCTTGATTTGAGCTGCTGTTGGTGTAGCAAGTTCAGGAAGAAGCAGGCAAGCAGCCCTCTTGAACACAGTTTATCTTCCTCCCTGGAAGAGGGTAGTGGGGCAGGGCGGGGCAACCTTGGGGTGGTTGGGGGAATTGTACTGGCCCCTGGAATCCACTGGGGGCCACACTCCTCGCCAGCCACCTAAACGGCCGATGGCAAAACGAGGTGTGCTAGTTGCTTGTTTTCTTGAAAAATCGCCAATTTTTTGCCAGCGTGGGGCAGGACGGGGGCATAAAAAGCCTATAGGGGGCCACACGCGGCCTGTGGGTCATATGGTCCCCACCCCTGTAGTTGGGGGAGGTATGTCAGTGGTGGAGGGTAGTCAGAAATAATATAAGAACCCTGCTGGATCAGATCTATCTAGTCAGGAATTCTGTTTCCCTCAGTGACCAACCAGATGCCTTCAGGAAACCCATGAGCACAATGCGAAGGCAATAGTCTTCTCCCACACTTGCTCTCCCTAGCAGCTAGTATTCAGAGGCACTGAATACCACTGAAAGTCTTATCCTCCATGAATTTATCTAATCCCCTTTAAAAGCTGTTGGTGGTTAGCAAATTCCATAGTTGAATTATCCTAGGTGTGAAGAAGTACTTCCTTTCCTCTGTCCTCAATCTCCCCCCAGTCCATTTCTTTGGATGATCCCGGGTTCTAGTACTCTGAGAGTGTGAGAACAACCTTTCTGTTCATTTTCTCTACACCATGCATAATTTTATTAACCTCTAGCATGTCCCCATCTTAACTGCCTTTAAAAAAGAAACAAAAAAGCCCCAAACCTTGATGGAGAGGAAGAGTGCCGTCAGTTTCTCTGCTCTGTTTTCCTCTCTCCACCCATTACAAATCTTTGCGGGTCCTCATTTGCGTAAGCTGAAAGTCAACTAGACTGAGTTTTTTTAAATCCCTGTGTGGGGTGGGGGTGGGGGGAAGGGGGAACACTTTTCAAAATGTTCAGTTGTTCAAGCTCATGGTGGATTTCCCCATGGTGAGATAAACTCACATTCTCTTTAACTAGCATCCATGAGCAACTTTTTAAATTTTTAAAGCTGTGTTTGTTTCTCACTTGTTTAGAGATCCTGATGTTGAAAGGCCAGAGTAAGTAAAAAAACAAAAACTGAACCACATTTCCAGCATGGGGCAGAAGCTGTCAGATATTAAATATGTATTTTTGTCCAAGGGGTTCCTCAGCTGTCAACAGCTGGGAGCTGGATCAAAAACACAAACAACCCCCTTGCCACCTCGCGCTAAAAAGTGAGAAATCACAGCCATTAAAAAATGATAAGTGGAAGGTTATACATTTTTATCATTTCCTGTTGTTAATTAACCTTTAAAAGCTGATCATGGAGAGAGAGCACAGGGGCTGGAAGCACTTTTCTAGTCGGAGTACTGTAATGAGCACCTGAGGACGCCGTACTTGCCCAGCGCGAACATGACATTTTAGTTCTCAGAGAGGTGTGGAAAGCGCCAATTTATAGACTTTTAAGTATGAGCAGCAGAATCACTGTTTCACCAACTGGATATTGAAAGGTGGTAATTTCCCCTCCTTCCCTAATGTTCTCCCTATACCTATAGGGACCTATAAAATGACCCATGGATTTACTGGAAAAATAAAAAGAGTGAAGAGGCACTTGAAAAAGAGGGAAAACAGAGTATCTTGGGGCACCTTATGGCACAACCCTATGCATGTTTAGACTGAAGGAAGTCCTACACTCCCATGCTGGCTGGGGAATGCTAGAGTTGTAGGACTACTTTCTGTCTAAACGTGCATAGGATTGCGCCCTTAGGGTGCAATTCTATGCAAGTTTAGACAGAAAAAAAGCCTACAACTCCCAGCATGCCGCAGCCAGCTATGCTCATTGAACTACTGTTAAAAGTACTGGAGCAGGCCGGATCAATTTGTGTTTTCTTTGGTCAGTTAGCAAACCCAGCTATGCTGGCCGGGGCATGCTGGGAGTTGTAGGCTTTTTTCTGTCTAAACTGGCATGGGATTGCAAAGTTAAAAGACTTGTAGTAACTCATGTAGTACGAGAGCCAGTGGAGGCTGGTAGCTCCAATTTTGGTGGGGCTGTAAATCCATTCTGAGTTTCAGTCAGTCAGAACCAGCTAGAACTCTAAAGGAGCTAACCAAGGTGCTGAACCCCAGCCCCAAAATAGGTTCAGAACCTTGGATAGCTCTTTTAGAGTTCTGGCTGGTTCTGACTGAAACCCAGAATGGATGCACAGCCCCACCAAAATTGGAGCCCTCCACTGATGACAGCCTTTCCCAACTCTGGATGTGCTGGACTACTGGCCCCATCATCCTTTTCCAGCTTGGCCAATGGCTGTATAAATGTACTAAACTGCACCACTTCATAATGCAGGCGGGAGAAGCCATTTTGAATGCTCCTTCTCCTACAAACTCCCTGCAAGTAGAAAACTAATGCATCAGGGATAAATGTCCTGCCTTAGGCCTCTCCCTGCCATGCTAGTTTTCTGTAGAAATTCCCCCACATGTGTTCTCTCTCTCTTGCTCTCTTTCACCCATCCAAAATAATATCTCTCCCTCCTTCTCTCCACTAGAACTCAGAGTCATCTCATCTAACTGATTGGCAATAAGTTCAGAACAAGCAAAATGAAGAGTATCTTCATGCAACATATAACATACGATGGAATTCAGTGGCAAGGATGATGGGTTAGCCACTGGCACTGATGGCTTAAAAAAAGAAAGAGAGAGAGTAGCCAACTCCATGAAGGACTCTGTTGATGTCTATTTGCCATGATAGCTAGAAAATAATGACACATCTAAGTGGAGATAATGATGCTGAAGACATCCTGATTACTGTCTGTGGTGGGGAGTTTATCTGTTCTATAGCTATTCCAAATTTAGGTGGATTATGGGGGCTGTAGTCCAACACATCTGGAGGGCACCAGGTTGGGGAAGGCTGTGTTTTGGTCCGTCATGAAACCTGATGTCATAATAACTGTGTTAGTCTTTAAAGTGGAAAACTGAGAGTGAAGGCAACAACACCCCAAGTCTTGTGGAACCCTAAAGAACACCAGCAAGGAAAAAATCCCAAGGTGCCGCTGAGGATGGTCTATGATCATTGCTTATTCATGGTGCAAATCTCTAAGATGCTCTGCTGCTCTATGCGTTTCGAGACAAAGTCTCTTCTTCAGGAGCAATTAATCTCTTGGTCAAGCTTGCTTTTGTTTCCGTAGGAACTAGCCTGTTCTATTGACTGTCAACAGAAACGCATAGAACGGAGCATTTTAGAGATTTGCACCATGAATAAGCAATTATCATAGACCATCCTCAGCAGCGCTTTGGGATTTTTTCCTTCCTGGTGTTTTAGTCTTTAAAGTCCCACAAGACTTGGGGTGTTGTTGTTGTTGTTGCTGCAATAGACTAACATATTGGTATGATATTGATTCAAAAAAGGAGCACACACAGATGTTGATTAGTCTCTTGCCTTTGGACACCCCCTCCATTTATTTTAATTAAGTACATTGATTAAAGTCTTTAGTTGATGGATCACGGGTCTTGGCAGGACTGGCCCTACCATTAAGCAGAGTGAGGTGGCTGCCTCAGGTGGCAGATTTGAAAGGGCAGCAAATTTTTAAGTTATTTAATTTGTTGCTATAGTTGCTGCTGTGTTTTTGCGGTCAGGGATGGGGAGAGGTGCTTGTGGGATTTTTTGGCTCAAGTGCCAAAATAATGTGGTTGGCTTTGGGTTCTATGCCCATTGACCTAGGTGTGTGTGTGGCACTACAGTATTTGCTGCCACACCTAGGCAGCAAAATGTCTTGGACCAGGCCTCATAGTTAGGGTTTGCTAACTGACTAAAGAAAACAAATGGATCTGGCCTGCTTCAGTACTTTTAACAGTAGTGCAATGAGCAGATGGATTCCTGAACACTCTGGGGGATTTTCCAGCTGATAGGGCTGGTGATTTGGTCGAGGCCTTGGTCTCACTATGGTGAGGGGGGAAAGGCCATTGATACAGTTGCTCCCAAGTGCCACTCCCATGCTGTGGAGCCCGTGGTTCACCTTGGTTTACAGAAGATCTATGGGCAATGAAACAGGCCGGACGACGGCTAGTGCGCAGGTGGCGCAGGTCTCGGAGCGAGTATGATCGACGATTAGCAAAGACTCTTCGTTGCGCCTATTATGTGGCAGTGAGGATGGCAAAAAAATCTTCTTACACCTCTATTATTTCATCCTTGAAAAGTCGCCCAGCAAAATCGTCCTGAGTGGTGAAGACTCTGTTGGGATCTGGATCAGGCTCAGAGAAAGTGGGATTGGAACCCTCGGTTATTTGTTGTAATAAATTTGCTAGGCACGTAGAGGAGAAAGTTGCACGTATTTGCTCAGAACTTGACGACACAGTTATCGCAGAGTCTGGGGAGGTGTCCAGAGCTCCATCTGGTTGTGTTTTCTGGGATCAGTTTCAGTTGTTGCAGCCTGATGATGTGGACACAGTGCTTGAAGCAGTCTGTCCCACCACATGTAAGCTTGACCCTCACCCATCTTGGCTAATACGATCTAGCAGGGGTGGATCGGCTGTGTGGGTGCAGGGAGTGGTAAATGCTTTGCTCTGTCAGGCGGTGATTCCTGCCACCTTGAAAGCGGCTGTAGCACGTCCTGTCCTGAAGAGGCCCTCCCTGGACCCAGAGGTATGTGAGAATTATCGCCCCATCACTAATATCCCCTTTTTGGGCAAAGTATTTGAATGTGTGGTGGCTTGGCAGTAGGGATGTCAGAGAATTTTGCCACAAATCTCAGGGAGGCCGAATGCCAGCGCATTCGGCCCCCTGAAATCGGTGGCGGAACGGTCTGCCCCCCCGCCTCCCCCCGGGATGGGACTTACCTTTGGCGAATCTTCCTGGCGGTGGCGGCTGTGGCGGCGGCGGCGGCTGGTCTTCTGACCGGCTGCTGCCACTGCCATTTCCAAGTTTAAAAAAAACACAAAAAAACGTGATAGGCTACGTAAAGATTTACGTAGCCTATCACGGCTAAATTTTAAAAAACACCGTGATAGGCTACGTAAATGTTTACGTAGCCTATCACGGCTGAGTAAAAAACACACCAAAAAACGCGCGTACCCATGGGCGCCGCCATTTGCGTTCCTTATTTTGGCACGTCTTAGTCTACGTAAGGGTTCTATTCCATCCCCCATGCTGTTCAACATCTATATGAAGCCGTTTGGTGAGGCCATTAGGAGTTTGGGGGTGGGGTGTCACCAGTACGCTGATGATGCTCAGCTCTACTTCTCCTTGTCATTGGAGTCAGCTGGGGTGGTAAAGGTGCTGGATCAGTGTCCAGAGGCTGTAATGGCTGGATGAGGGCCAATAAACTGAAGCTGAATCCTGACAAGATGGAAGCTTTGTGGATTGGTGGTTCCCAAGCCTGGGAACTGGGTAAACGACCTGTGCTGGACAGGCTTGCACTCCCCCTGAAGGAGCAGGTGCGTAACTTGGGAGTACTCCTTGATCCATCCCTGTCACTGGAGCCCCAGGTGGACTCCATGGCCCAGAGTACTTGGGGCCAGCTTTGGCTGATCCTCCAGCTACAGCCTTTCCTGGTCAGGGATAACCTAGCCACAGTAGTGCACATGCTGGTAACTTCCTGATTAGACTACTGCAATGCACTTTACATGGGGCTGCCCTTGAAGACAACTGGGAAGTTGCAGCTAGTGCAAAATGCAGCAGCTAGGCTGTTTACTGGAACACCATGTAAAGATCACATAGCACCGGTCTTAAAGGAATTGCACTGGCTTCCAATATGTTTTCAGTCAGAATTCAGGGTGCTAGTGATGACATTTAAAGCCCTAAGTGGCTTGGGACCTCAATATTTGAGGGAGTGCCTGCCCGAGGATTGAGATCTGTTGGAGGAGCCCTCTTCTGAGACCCACTGGTGTGAGACACACACTATGGTGGGACATGGGAGAGGGTCTTCTCTGCTGAAATTCCACAACCCCGGTTGTGGAATGCCCTCCCTGTGGAGGCCCGATTGGTGCAGACACTGGTTTCATTTCAGCACCAAGTAAAAATATGGCTTTTTACCAAAGCGTTTGAGGACTAATTGGATTCCCTGAGTTTGTACACTCTTCTGTTTTATTGTTTTAGATTTTAAATGGATATTAGGTCGCTTAATGATTTAATATGTTTTTAGCTATTTACATTATTTATTGTTTTACACTGTTTATGTTGATTTTATCTGTATGACACCCTGAGATCCTAATGATATAGAGCAGGATTCAAATGTAATAAATAAATAAATAAGTCCACAGGTGATGCTTTTCATTGCACAGAGGCAAGCATTATCACCTGGCACCTGCACGCAGATTAGGCTGTTACTAAAATGGCAGAGCAGCAGGGTCTGATAAAAATTTGGCAACCCTGCTCAATTAAATCGACTGCGTTTTTAGAGATGGCGTATTCCCAAAATGTGAATGTAGCTGCCTTTTGAGTCCCAGAAGGGAGTTTTTAGGAAGTTGCCTAAAACCCACCATATTGTGTTGATCATCTTCCACTAGCCACAACCAAAATAGCCCTAAAAATACTGAGACCTTAACTTTCAGTGCTACCAGTTCATACAGCTTTACAGCTTGATGCTATGCAGAACTAGACATCCTTCAACCCACTGAAATCAATGGATTTAGGGGCACCTAGTTCTGTATAGGATAAGAAATCTTAATAAAATTAGGACTGCAAGCTTAAAAAAAAAAATGTTATCTGTCCTCTTCCTAAGGGGTTCAGTGTGAACTTCTGGTGACACTTTCATACATACAAGTTATCATGTAATCTTACAGTCATTAAGAGAGAATGTCCCAGGGCCATAGGATATGATGGATTTCCCATTCTGAAAGTGGAGAGAGGTCTGCCCTAGGAGGGGAAGATTCTCTGTACAAGCCACTGTTGAGACCAATTTGGGAGAGAGGAGAGGCATGTCAGGGGTGTGCTGGTTGGTGCTGTGAGTCTGCAGAATCCACAGCCCGCCAGACTCAGGTGCATTCCCATCATGGGGAAACATTTAGACCAGTCCTGGAGGTAGTCTAAATAAATCCCCCTACTTCGCTTGTGGTGGGAGGGTCAACTTTTTAAAGGAAAAGAAAAACTTGTGGAGGGGTGTCAAGAACCAATATTTTCTTTTTAGGCTCTGTCTGTAAGACTCCACTTGGCCAGGCTGAAATTGCATGTAGTGATACCATCACCTATGTGTGGGTTATCTCAAGATGTATCTAGCTCCAAGGTCAGAGCAAGACTCAATTAATTGGACTGAATGACCTCAGTTGCATTCCTGTGGGAACTGCCACACCCCCACCCCACCCAAGGGTTTGGGAATGCTGTTGCAACCAGCCTGTGATAGGCTAACAGAGATCTTCTTGGAGTTGTCGGGGGCTTGAGCATAAAAAGGGAGGGGGGCTGAAACCATCTTTTGTCTTCGTCTTGTGTCTTGCTTTTGGCTTATGACTTGGAACATCACCTTTTGGGGCCCTGTCCTGTTGAAGACCCGTGCCTAGGTACATTGAGACAGGTGTAGGTAACTTTTGTTATTTTCTGCTTGAAGTATTGTTTCCATACCTTACTCTGGTTCTTGTATGCCTTTTGATTGCCCTTTCCCCTTGCCCGATGTAAATAAACTTAACACCTACCTCAAGAGTTGTGTGTTCTTCCTTCCAAGTAAGCCTTGGTACTAGATCCAGAGCCTTCTATTTGGTTATTGCTACTATTTAAAGTTTCAGGCCTAGGTCTTTGAAATAGAGGGTTCTGGCTTGGATCCTTATTTCTTAAGCCCTAGGAGTGTCTGTAAGGTCTGAGAGTCCCCTGGCTTAGGCTGAGGTGGATCGTGGATGTAAGGGGTGACGGCAGCCTACCCGGGTAGTTGTTTGTCCCTGCCTACACTGCTGGCAGCTAGGGCAACCCCTTACTCCCTTCACAGGGGAAAAACAAATGCATCCAGCTTCCTCCACATTTCCACCCAGGACTTTGGAGAGATGGACATCAGAAGGCTCCATCAGAGGGTGCAGTGCTTTCATGCTTGCTCTCTAAGGGATGAATGTATATGTCTGAACCAGTCCCATGTCTCATTAAAATGTATTAGGTTGCAATCCTATACACACTCACTTAACTGGGAATAGGTCCCATTGAAAGCAATGCATACGATTGCACACATACAGGATTGCACTGTCAAAAAGGTATCTAGAAAACAATGACTGGGTAATGGAGCATACCTGTGACATCTGAATATTCAACATAATTTGTAAAATGATGTAGAAACCATTAGAATATTCATTTCATTACAACTAAAGAAAACAAACAGTGAATTTCTCGCTTCCAGCCTTTCTGTATGTTTTGGCTAAATACACACAATGCTAATTGGTGGAGAATAGAAAACATCTATTTCCATTTTATGCTTCTCATCTAGTACACAGTCCTTTGTGCATGTATCCATCAGACAAAAGTAAATGCATCCCTTGGATTCAATATTGATTAATTGCAAATGCATTATGCTAAGAAGATAAGCTTTTACACAATTGTAGTGATTTTTCAGAAAGATGGGACTTGTGCTTTTGTTTACTGCAGCATACTTTTAAAATAGTAAAAATCTTCATGGTCTGGAATAAACAAAGATTATTCCTTTTTTATTCCTAGTCTGGAATTATTGCCATACCTGACAAGGAGAAAACCACCCTTCAAATCTGCAGTTGGGGAATACTTTTTTTTTTTTAGGACTCACCAAACTTCCATATGTATGTTGCAAGCTTTCAAGTTCTCCAGAAATCTTCATCAGGCTAGGCACAAAAGACAGGGGATGGGGGAAGAAATAACAAAGTCTGAAAACATGGCTAGTGTCATGGGCCTGATCCTTCAGGTGCATGCTCTGGCATTCTGACACAGGACACCCAAATCAGGAAGACTCTTGTTGTAGCAAATCCCATGGCAAAAACTTAATGGTTACACTCTTCCGAAATCATATAGCTGGTGCCACTTAGCTCCATAAGTAATTCCAAAACAATCCAAAGTTAATAACTATAACTGTGTCAGAGATTCATACAACTAGGGGCATGTTTCCGCGCCATTGGCTTCACTTTGTTTGCAACTTTGGTGTGATGTTTCTCCAATTACATCTTCTCCTTTTCCAGTTTCCATAGCCCTTAAAGTCCAGGCTTATCATCACTGTAGCCTGGGGCTCTGTGCTGTTTCCACTGAGCTCTAATTGAATTATTTTCTTGATGGCTGGGTGGAGTCTGAGGGGAGTCTGGGCTGGGTCTGATTACTCATCAGTGTTCCCGCCTCCTCTGCCATGTGTCCAGGACAATGGAAGGAGAAGCTAATGGGGTTTTTAAAAAGTAATCAGCTTTGCTGTGAAGAGAGGCTTCCCCCCTATCCCCTGCTTTCTCTTTTCCCCTGAAAGTCCAGATGGACCTGCATTTCAGGAGCAAGTCTCATGGAGCACAATGGGAGATACTTCTGAGTAGATACACATATGCTTGTGCTGGGAAAAGGGCAGGGGGAGAACACAAAGAGGGAATCCAGCCCCCATTTTAACCCAGAGGAACTCACTGACCACAATGGGAGTTACTTGGGAGGAGACAGTACTGGGTTTGTTGTGGGAAAGACAGCAGTAAACACAAAAACGGAATCCAGCCCCCACTGTAACACACAGGTTAGCTATAACGAAGCTGTGAAGTACTTTCCTCCTAAGGTAATTCATTGGAGTCTGGCTTGGTTGCTTAAACGCATTTAAGGAATCGGGCTAGGGATGTCAGAGAATTCCGCCACGGATCTCGGTGAGGCCGAATGCCAGTGCATTTGGCCCCCCGAAATCTGTGGCGGAACAGCCTGCCTCCCCCCTGACCCCCCATGGATCCCCCCTGGGACGAGACTTACCTGGGGCGGATCTTCCGGGTGGCGGCGGCTGTGGCGGCGGCTTCGGTGGCGGGGGCAGCTGGTCTTCCGACCGGCTTCCACCACCATTTGTCTTGTAAAAAAACAAAAAACAACGTGATAGGCTACGTAAAGATTTACGTAGCCTATCATGACTGGGTTAAAAAACAAACAAACCCGCGTATGCAAATGGCGGCGGCTATGGCCGCCGCCATTTGTGTTCCTTATTTTTGGCCATCTTAATCTACGTAAATATTTATGTAGGCTAAAACGGTGAATCAAAAAGGGACGCAAATAGCGCCCGCTACGCTATTTGCGTTCCCCTTTGTTTTTGCCGTCATAGTCTACGTAAATATTTTTAATATATCTTACGTATTAAGATGGCCAAAAAGAAGGAACACAAATGGCGGCGGCCATAGCCGCCGCCATTTGTGTACACATCCCCCCCCCCCCAGAGCCCTCAGCAGCTGGAAATTCGGCTGTGGACGGCTCTGGCCTGGCTGGGCCTGGCCGGCTGCTCTGTGAAGCTGCCGAGGAGCACAGCCGGCCGTCAAGGATTCCGGGAGGGAGGAACGGATCGCCTACCCCCCGTCGAGGATTCCGGTGGGAGGGATGGAACGCCTCCCCCCCATCAACATAATCCGCGGAAAGGTAAGTCAGTTTCGTACATCCCTAAATTGGGCTTTAATGTGTGCCATTTCAATTGAGGGGGAATCTCAGCCTCATCCACCGCAATGGGAGTTACTTCTGAGGAGACACGAATGGGTTTGTTGTGGGAAAGAGACCGAAACCAGCCCCCATTTTAACACACAGGATCTCTATATGGAAGCTGTGAATGAGTTACCTCCTAAGGCAATGGACTGAAGCCTTGAGATCGTGCTTAATCGCAGTTAAGGAATTGGGCTTTGTTATGTGCTGTGTGCAATTGAGGGGCTTCTCTGTCATTTCTGTGGTCATTGAGAGGGCAAGCCTCGTTCAGCACAGTAGGAGAAAACACCCCTTGACTGGGGTCATAGGCTGTGTTCTAGTGCTTATTTTCAATGATGTTTTAAAAATTGGTCCATCAGCATCCTGTTCCAAAATGGCAATGAAACTTCCAGAAAACAGGGAGGGAAAGGGTTGGGTCACTGAGGTCACAGCAACACATCTACAAAGGCCGGGCTACACACCCCATGGGCAGGACTATGATACCGGACCCAGTGCGATTGTAGAAACAGGTCAGTAATGGAGCTGCAGCAAGCTGGAAAAGTCGGACTATAAGCAGCAGTCTCAGAAGAAGTGGTTTTTCAGTGATATAATGCAGGGCTGGTGCTGAATGGCCATGATGTCATGGAAACATAGAGATCTCATCACACAGCCAGGTTGGAGTACATCGCTGGTAGAAACACAGCCTGGGTTTCCCCATTGCAATCTCTATGTTTCAGAACACAGACCAAGGGACTCAGAAGATTCCAGGTGTAATCCATCCCAGGCAATCCAAATCAAGGGTTCTAGAAAATGATCTAAACAAATCCACACATGCACGCAGGGATTTAGTCTAACCTTGAATTCTTCATTGGAATCTCTGTGCTACATGGGTCAAGGTCTTTCAAATCCAAGATTCAAGATAGGTTCAGGAGTAAGTCCAGAGAAATCCCACACAGAGAGAGATTTTGATGACTACTGCTTCCAGTTTGGTATCTCCATGCTACTTGGGCCAGGCATAGATAAGTCCAAGGTCCTGTTCACATGATCATGATGGGAGAGTGGGTAGTGGAACCATGTTGTGGGAAGGGGTAGGAAAACCATTCATTCATTCATTCATTCATTCATTCATTCATTCATTCCATTTCTATACCGCCCCATAGCCGAAGCTCTCTGGGCAGTTTGCAGAAGTTAAAACATTAAAAAACAATATACAGAGTTAAAAAACATTTACATAAAAGCACACAGACAATATACACAAACAACATATAACTAAAAACAACTTTGAACTAAAAACAGTTTAACAAAGAATCCAACAATAAAAACAACACAGCTTAAAAACAGTATACAAGAGTCAGTACAAGGAACCATGACACGTGAACCCCCCACATGACTGCGGAACCACTCAGGGCAGCATGTTTTCCTTACCCATCCCTGCTCCATGGTTCCCTTGTTGTTCTCCTGCCACTGAAGCCATGTATCCCAGTGGCCACTGTGGCAGGAAGAGGTTGGACTGGCCCCTCCAGTCGCTACACAACTGCAACCATAGAGATTGGCTATGTGGGCCCAGAACTTCTAGGCACTCTAGAAGATCTACTATGTACCTTGCCTCCTGAACCATGCCCTGTGACTGATGCTTCCTGACTATTTGGACTGCCCAACGACCCTGCTTCCGGACTGCATAATGTACCTGGCTGATTTACTGTGGTTGACCTCTTGCTTGTTATCTTGACTACTCCTGCTGCTGCCTGATCCTTGTTGCCTGCCTGCCTGCCTGCCTGCCTGCCTGCGTTCTGACCTCTGCCTGGGTTTTGACCACCCCTGCCTTAGCTTAAACCTCCTTGGACTGAAACCTGTGTGCTTGACTATTTGCTTACCAACTTGACTACTTTATAGCCTCGCTCCCTGTCCTTGCTTGCAAATAGCGAAGACTCGATCTAGAGCAGGACACTAACCCATCGTGGGTCACTCCCAAATGTGCCCCACGCTGGATTAGTGTGTCATCTAAACCAGTGATCCCCAACCTTTTTAGCACCAGGGACTGGTTTTGTGGAAGACAATTTTTCCATGGATGGGGGGGGGGGGATGGTTTTGCTGGTGGACTTCTGGCCGCTGGGACACAAATGGCTTCTGTGTAGCGGACGCCATTTGCATCCCTGTTCTTTGCAGTAATAGGCTACGTAAAGATTTACGTAGCCTATTACTTGAAGAACGGAGACGCAAATGGCATCTGCTACGCAGACACCATTTGCATCCCAGCAACCAGAAATCCGCCAGCAGCCAGAGCTGGCCGGCAGCTCAGCAGACTTGCTGTGGAGCGGAGCTGGCTGGGGCAGGCGAGGATTCTGGCAGGGAGGGATGGATTGCCTCCCTGCGCTGCGGACCCCCATGGACCCAAGGTAAGGGGGTTTCGCACACCCCTACGGCCCGGTTCCCAACAGGCCACGGGCCGGTACCAGTCTGTGGGCTAGGGGTTGGGGACCCCTGATCTAAATGTAGACCAACAGTCAGGATCAGTCCAAGCCAATGGGGCTCTGAGCTCATTGACATTAGAAGCATAATCCATAGCAAACAGGAATTCAAGGTCTATGAAACATATAGCAGTACTTTTCGTGGCAGGTTCTTAACTAGGGATGTCTGTCTCTGGGAAATCTGGTTCTTTTTTGACTTGACAGAGTTCCACGGCATATATGACTTGCTTTGCATTTGTGAGCTGAGCTGCAGTCTTTTCCCCAAACTCTGGGAACTTTGTTTGTGCTCCAACCCTCCAATTTGCATAATTTGCATAAATTGCTCAGAATGTTGTGCAACTTGTAGAACCTGTGAAAAAAAATATGGAACATTTCCAGAAAAAATCTGCAACCTGGGCTGACATGCTGGAGACTGAGTCTGGCTCCGCAGTGGGAACTAAAATGAAGTCCGGGGTGGGGTGGGGTGTGGGGGACACCTAGGAACACACATTCAACTCCCCCCCCCATGAATGTTTCTGACATCCCTATTCTTTACAATATGAAGTGCAAAGAGACAAGACTCTTTGCTTAACTCCCACCTGCTTTCCTCTGAGAACACTGGCTCTGACATTCCACATGCTGAATAGGCTCAAAATCTATACACTGTAAGGCCCACTGGAGCTGGGCCATGACAGCTAGGTATTGTGGCCATGAGGTCTGCAGTATAGATAGCCCCAGTCTCAAAACGGAGATTTGCATGGATGGAGTGTCCAAGTGAAGTGTGCCTTAAGAGGATCAGATGGTAGTCAGTCCAAAAAGAGAGGATTGGGGGCAGTGAAGCTGAGAATGTTCCTAGCAATGACTCCCAGCCTGGGCATCTGCTTAAAAGCGAAGGTGTCACTGTGATAGGCCTCCTCCTGAATAATTAACTGGCAAGGGATTTTAGCCCATTAACGAGGCCCCTGCCCAAAGAGGGCGTCTCCACTCTGCCCTTCAGGGGTGATGCTTCAACCTGTATGACCCCCCGCCTTTCTGTTAGGTTATCACTGAGAGACTGCCAGCTTCCTTCCCTGCCAAGGCTGAAGCCAGCAGCTGGATGGGAATAACTTAACTCCCACCTGCTTTCCTCTGAGAACACTGGCTCTGACATTCCACATGCTGAATAGGCTCAAAATCTATACACTGTAAGGCCCACTGGAGCTGGGCCATGACAGCTAGGTATTGTGGCCATGAGGTCTGCAGTATAGATAGCCCCAGTCTCAAAACGGAGATTTGCAGGCTGAATGAATTAGGCACTGGTAGGTACTACAGGTCTCAGGTTACATCTAGCAATGTATTCTGGGATAGAGAAACAATGGCTGAGCTCCATTTCTAAAAAACACAAAGTCCAGCTGTAACTCTGACCTGCCTCTTGTCTTGGGAGAAATACGGGTGGCCCACTGTTGAGGTGGGATGAATCCCCTGCTTGAGGCAGCAGGTCCAGAAGGGTGGCGGATTGCACACTGCTGTGTGTGTACCTCTCTGCTGTCACTACCAGCTCCAGAGAGCTGTATCAATTGCTCTTCTGCCATGGCAGCAGGAGAGCGGCCCTCTCTGGCGTGCCACCCAGCTGATGCCTAGTTCTCTGAGGACTCCTCAAAGCGCTTGCTGTCAAATGGGGAAGCACTCTGGGAAGCTGCTTAAAAAACATTGGCACAACTCTCCAGAGAGCCTGCCTGGCTAAAATGCCTCGCTGGGAGGGTTCCTTCCTCACAGAAGGGCATTAGTGGTGAGGTGGCCATCTCCCTGCCAATCCCTCGCTATGAGGAAGGAACCCTCTCAGTGAGCCATTGTGGGGGAGTCTGGTGGAATTGGTGGGGGGTGGGGATGGAGGAAGAGGAAGTGAGGAGGGGGAGGATGGCAGTAGAGGGGGAGAGGAGGAGGATGGCCAAAGCTGTGGAGAAAGAGAAGAGGAGGGTGGTGGCTATAGCAGCTGGGGGAGGAAGACAGGGCAGCAGCATTTCCTCCCGCCTCTAGTTTCTGCTAGCACAACAGCATTGACACTAATGGAAGGACACAGTTGGATGCTGCCTAAGGAGTTCCTAGGAATGGGAGAATTAGTGAGTCTTGAGCTCATCAAGGTTCTCAGAGTTTCAACTCGAAGCTCAGCCTGCTGCATTCCTGTTCTAGAATGCAAGCTGGGGTTTTGTTGTTGTTGACTGAATGGGAAAAGTGTGCATTTGGATACACATTTCTTCTAAGTGCACACCCAAATGCGTTCTTTCCCCCCTTTGACTTAAGTGTGAAAGTGTGTGTGTGTGTTCAAAATGTGCATTTCAAAAGTGTGCATTTTTCCGATGAAAGCACTTTTACGAACATGATAGCAAGCCTGGGAATATGAAGCAGGGCCCTCTCTGTTAAGGACCCCGGGGAGAGAGTACAGTGTGGCTGCGTGCTGTATATTCTGCTCTCTCCAAGTGGTTCTTGCTACATACAAGCTCTCCATCCTTCTCTCCTGTAACACAATGGTGGGCATCTTGCTAATATATTATAAAACTAATTCAATACAGTCAGGGCCAGAAATATTGGAACAAGGATAACTGCTTGGGCAGTTGGCCTCTATACACCACCACATTGAAGTTGAAAGGAAACACACCCAGATGGGAGCAAAGTCAGGACTTTCAGATGTAATTCAAGGGATTTGACAAAAGTGGGGAACTAGCCATTCAGGAAGTACAGCCAGTGGCATACACACACACCCATCGTTGGTGGCTCATAAGTAATGGAACAAACCAACATCATTTCAAACTTAAGGATCGCCTTTAATGCCTGGATGAAAATCCTTTGCAGTCAATGACTGCCTGAAGTCTGCAACCCATGGACAAGACCAAATGCTGGGTTTCCTCCCTCGAGATGCTTTGCAGGCCATTACTGCAGCTGCCCTCAGCTGCTGCTTGTTTGTGGGTCTTTCTGCCTTCAGTCTTGTCTTCAGTAAGTGAAAAGCATGCTCTATTGGGTTGAGATCAGGTGACTGACTTGGCCATTGAAGAACATCCCACTTCTTTGCCTGGAGAAACTCTTGGGTAGCTTTTGCTGTATGTTTTGGGTCATTATCCATCTGCAATATGAAGCGGCGTCCTATCAGTTTGGCAGCATTTCGCTGAATCTGAGCAGAAAGTATAGCCCTATACACTTCAGAATTCATCCTGCTGCTTTTATCAGCAGTCAGGTCATCAATAAACACAAGTGACCTGGTTCCATTGGCAGCCATACATGCCCATGCCATAACACTGCCTCTACCATGTTTGACAGATGATGTGGTATGCTTTGGATCATGAGCTGTTCCTTTCCTTCTCCATACTTTTCTCTTCCCATCATTCTGGTACAAGTTAATCCTGGTTTCATCAGTCCAAAGAATCTTATTCCAGAACTGGGCAGGCCTTTTTAGGTGTTTGCTGGCAAAGGCTAATCTGGCCTGTCTGTTCTTGAGCATTACCAGTGGTTTGCACCTGGTTGTGAAGCCTCTGTGTTTATATTCATAAAGCCATCTCTTGACTGTAGATGTTGACAATGACATGCCTACCTCCTCAAGAGCATTCTTGACCTGGCTAGATGTTGCAAAAGGGTTTCTCTTCACCATGAGCAGAATTCTGTGGTCATCCACTTTAGTTGTCTTCCGTGGTCTTCCAGGCCTTTTGCTGTTGCTGAGCTTCTTTTTCAGGATGTTCCAAACTGTTGTATTGGCCACTCCCAATGTTTTTGCTATCTCTCTGATGGGTTTATTTTGTTTCCTCAACCTAATGATGGCCTCCTTCACTCACATGGACACCTCTTTGGACCTCATGTTGGGAGTTCCAGTGAACAGCTACCAAATGCAAATGTAACACTCAGAACCTCCTCCAGGCCTTTTATCTGCTTGATTGGTCATGGGGTACCCAGGAAACAGGCCACACCTGGCCATGCAGCTGCTTGTCAGCCATTTGTTCCATTACTTGTGAGCCACCAATGATGGGTGTGTGTGTATGCCACAGGCTGTCCTTCCTGAATGGTTAGTGCCCCACTTTTGTCACACCCCTTGCATTACAGCTGAAAGTCCTGACTTCGCTCCCATCTGGATGCGTTTCCTTTCAACTTCAATGTGGTGGTGTACAGAGGCCAACTGCCAAAACAGTTATCCTTGTTCCAATGTTTCTGGCCCTGACTGTATGTGCAACCAAGGTAGGCATTCAAGATGAGGCTGGACAGCCATCTGTCAGGGATGCTCTGACTTGGATTCCTGCATTGAGCAGGGGGTTGGACTTGATGGTCTTATAGGCCCCTTCCAACCCTACTATTCTATGATTCTATGAAATCAAGTGGAATTAAGTGAAAAAAATAATGCAGTTAAGTTTTAAAAAAAATCATGGGGTGTAGATTTCATGCACTACTTTGGCAGGTTAATAGATTTCCTCCAAATACTTCATCTTTCCTTCTTGCTTCCATCTTTACTCTTTTCTTTTTGGACAACACTGGATGGCTTTTGACAAAGTTGGCCTGTAGTTTCTTAATGACCACAGAAATATCTTCTAAGATTTGTATGTGTGCATGCTTCTTATGTGCTAACCTTTATATGTTTCTTGAGGAAAGCGTTTTTATGTCCCCTTTCAGTGACTTTGTATGGGCCATAGTACATGGCGAACAAAAGCTATACTATAAGTGAGTGATCTCCTCCTTTCTCCCTGTGCTTTCGATTGCCAATTAAAGATCCAACAACTGTGGGTATACAATTGGCCCACTTCTTAGGCTTACTGCTTTTGGGATAAATCTTTGCACAGTTGGTGTGTGTGTGGGGGGCGGGGGGAGAAAAGAAGCTCTTTGAAGGGTATTTTTAAGTCCTAATTGCCATCTTTCACCTGAGGAGCTCTGCTGGGTAAAGGATCCATGTAGGAAAAGAATAATGCAGGTGTCTCAAATGATCTTGTCATAAGGTACACTGACATACAGGAGCATCATGGAAGTGGGTTCCTGGTGTGGTCAGGACGCAGGGCTGGGTAATGGATATACGAAAGGAACATTTAGCTATAAAAACTGTTGGGCCAAGGAGGAGACTTCCAACCAGAGTTGCTGGCCCTATGCTTTCAATTAGGGAAATTGGACCCCCTTGGGGGGGCATATCTCAGTGGTAGAACACATGCAGAAAGTCCCAGGATGAATTACTGCTGTTGCCAGTTAAAGAATCTAAGGTGGCAGACCTGGGATAGACCTGTTCATTGGGGATGGGCAACCTGGAGCCCCAAGGCCACATGCGGCCCTCGGCCTAATTTCATGTGGCCCTCTGCATGTAATCAGTTCAGACCTCTGGCAAGAATGAACTGTTCTTTCCCTGGCCTGCTGGGCAGGAAGAAAGGAGGGGGGGAGAGTAAAGGGGGCAATAGAAAGAGAGAGAAAAGGAGGTGGCAGAAAGAGAAAAGGAGTTACCTATCCTCTTTTGGCTCTGGCCCTGCTTACCGCTGGCTTTGGTCCCAGTCACCACTGACATGTGGCTCCTGACAGATTACCCAAGCCTTGAGGGAATGCTGCCCTCAGCAAGAAAAAGGTTGCCCACCCCTGCTCTACATGATACCCAGAAAACTACTGCCGGCTACAGTTGATAGTATTGAGCTAGATGGACCAGTGTTCTGGCTCAGTTTAAGAAGCTTTCCATGTTCACATATGATATGAGACCATTTGCTGCACAGTGGCAAGAGAAGGCAGCAGGCTTTTTGGTAAGATTCCCTTGTGTTGTACAACCCAAAGCATTAGATAAGCATTCTATGGTGGTAGAATTAGAAGGGATCAGCCTCTAGCTTTTCAGGGCTGTTTTTTTTTACTTTCTTTCTGGATCAGTCGCATTTCTACAGATGGCAGCCAGCCGGCAAAACACTCGTTTAAGGCCTCTATCTGCCTGTTTTTGCAGAGCTGGCCATGTCTTGCCAAGGGTGCCATTTCTTTTTGCTGAGGGTGCCGTTTGTTTTTGTTGCACACGTATGTTATTTTTTCTTCCCTTTTTTCCCCAGAACGCCAGCCTAACAGCGAGGGCCATTTTGGCTACACGCGCTGCAGTGTCACATCCCAGCGTGACGATATTTAGTCCATGAAGAGCCCGATGCACCATGACCTTCTTTCCTTCCTGCCACAACGGCATGCATGTGTCCAAATTAAGCCTGTTAATTAAGTGTCAGTTATCTGGAAGACACAGGCACATTTCTGCAGCAGTGGCTGAAGAGCTGGTTTCCTGTTCATTCATTTGTGGAAAGGAGTGCTTGGGCAAACTTCCTCAGCTGCTGATGGACTGTGACCTTCATCCACTCCCACTACAATTGCTTGTAGGCATTCAGATTAAGCCTGCAATTATGTGGCAGTTATACGGAACAGCCAAACCCATTTTGACAGCAGCAGCTAAAGAGCCAGTCTTCTGTTCTTTCCAGGGTGGAGAGGCAGGTTTCTGCCAATTTTCCTCCATTGTTGCTGTTTGCTCCCCGTGAGCATGGCCATGTGTCCTCTTTTACAGAGGACAGTCCTGTATTTGAAGAGCTGTCCTGTCCAATTCTAGTTTGAAGATAAAGAACCATAGGAGCTGTGCTGTCCAATTTGATTCAAGGTGCCCAGGGGTGCTGAAACCAGCAAGGCACATACAAGAAAGGCGGGTCAATGCAAGAACCCCACTGGGGCAAGTCTGGTCACATCCAGTCAGGTCCAGCCAAGTGGGGTTAAGTCACATGGTGTCAGGTCAGGTCAAGTTAAGTCAGATTTGGTGTGCTGAATGGCAAGGCAAGGTTAGACCAGACAGGGTCTTTCAGGACCTTGGCCAGCTCCAAGTTAGCCAAGACTAGGGATGGGAGAACACTCCTGGGCCCTCTTCAGGCGTCACTCGCTGGACTCCCATCGCTTGCCCGACCCTGGCAGGCACACGGGGTGAGCTGCCAGACAATCCATGGGCACCTGGCAAGAGCTCGCTGTTTCCCACTTTTCTGTGAGCAGCCATTTTGTGCAAGAAAATCGCAGGTATAGCTATTTATGGAAATTGTGATTTGCACAAATTCATGGCCCTAAGTAGTGCAATTTGCACAAAACTGCAGGCGTAACTGGTCTAATTAGACCATTTATTTAATTGCTAATTAGCGTGAGCCGAGTTGGGCAAGCTTAGGGATCTGCGAGCTGGCATCCAGGTGACTGAGCTGGCAAAAACTCGCCGAGTTCCACTCCCAAACTGGATTTGTCTGACATCCCTAGCTGAGACTCAACAGAGGTGAGCTGTTCACTCAGTAACAGTCAAAGGCTTTCTGAAGCCTTATAAAGGCCAGCAGCTCCAGACCTGCAGTTAGCTCCACCCCCTCAGAGAAGCAGTTTGTTTCTTAAAGGGCTACAGCCTGATTTGTAGCTGCTGGCTCCTATGGGGTGGGGGTGGTGAAGGCTGTCATGGAGTGTCCTCTGTATCTGGGGAGTCAGGTGGAGGCACACCTACTGGCCTGGGAGGTCCTGGCATAGCAGAAGTTGGGTTAATGGAGGGAGTCTCCTCTGCCTCCCAGTCTTCTTCGGAGCCAGAGGATGAGTCAAGGCTGGGGAACTGACAGGAGCTGTTGTCCATCAGCATTTAGCACCTGAGCAGCAGACTGAACAGGTAGGTGGACAGGTCAATGGGTCACAGTCTTGCCCAGCATGGTGAGATGGACTTTTATTTCTATTTAAATGATAAGCATTAGGTCTAAATTGGCATCTCTGCCTATAAATTTGCATATGCAAATGTCATGCAAATCAGTGCCCTCTTTTCTCCTGTTTGTTGGTGATGCATTTCCTCTTCTTCTTTGGCCATTCATAAGTGGCTCCCCTAGCCCATATCTCTGGCAGCATGGCCACAAGAGGAACCACAGAGCCTAAACTCCGCATTCAAGCAGGCTTCCCCCAATCTGATGCCTGCCTAATGTGCTTGCCTAAAAGTCCCATCATCCCCAGCTGGCATGTCCAGTGCTGGGGGGGGTAGCCCAGCACATCTGGAGGGCACCAGACTGAGGAAGGCTGCATTAAAATTATGTTTTTTTTAAAAAAAATAAAGATGTGTGCCTAGACCACCTACTGTCTGTAGTAAACAGCACCTTTGGGAGCAAACACCCTGGGGGCGGGCGGGCGGGCGGGTGGGGGGGCAGGGCTTCAGTCATTTTCAGCAGTAAAGTGGTGCAGCGCCTCAGTCCAGAATGGGGGGGCATGTTCTGTGCTGAAGTTCCGTGGCTGCACTCACTCCAAAATAAGAGTGCTCAGTTTGAGCATATTTTTAAAGAAGCACAAATAGTGAAATGTGTTGCTTGGATTCGTAGCTCCGTTCAGACTTCTAAATGTCAAAGGGATCTTTGGGAGCAGGCTTGTGAAAAAGGTACCACTGCCTGAGATCTTGGGGAGTCACTATCAGTCACAGTTAGTGGAAGCTAGGAGCTCTGATGTCAGTGGGGTATCTAGGATAGCTCCTTTACAGTTCTGACTGAAACCTGGAGCGGATTCACCAACCCACTGACATCGGAGCCACCAGCCTCCACTGGTCAGAGCATCCAATATATGTTCATGTTCCAGTTCTTCCCTAAAACGAAGACACAATTGTGAGTTTTTCCTTATCAAAGAAGGAGCACCACAAACACTGCGCACAGTAAGACTTAGTTCTCACCGAGGTGATAAACCTGTATCTAGGTTGTATCCCTTGAGCACATAACTGAATGCTCTTTTGTCATATGTAACTTCCCCTCCTGTAGAAAGCCAGGCAAGGCCGAAAACCTTCTTCCTGCCATCCTGGTTGGCTGTGTGAAGGGATTTATTTTATTTGGTATGGAGGAACAGTCATCTGAGCCCCCACCTACAGCCTGAGATGATACAGCCCTCATTATCAGTGACAATGAGGCCTAAGCGTGCTGCCTTTTGACCAGGCAAACTATGGACATTCTAACCATTCACTATGTCCATGGGTAGAACATCAAGATGGCCTCTGTCTTTTTCTTTTTCCAAAGCCCACTCAGGAAATTATAGCCTTGAATTTTCCTTCCTCCCACCCCCACTACCTTCATACAAATTTGTGATTAATTTTCCAGTGTTGAGTTAAGTTTTCCTTTGTAGCAGTCCTGCACTGAACTGAGGCAAAGCTGATAGTAATGTATGGTACTATATTGTTAGAAGACAAGACATAGGATTTAATTAAATCTGTCAGAAATGCCAAAAACATAGGGTTGGATCCACAGCTGAGCAAAACGCTACTCACACAATGGGGCTTTCCTGACTTCCCCCATTGCCTGTAGTTCATCATTCATTTTCCCCTTTATTATTTTTTTTTATTCTTTGCACACAGAACTGTTCAGACAGAAAAACAGAGAACTGACATCATAGTAAGCACTTAAAATACATGTCATGGTTAAGTTAACAATAAGTATCAAGGTTTGTCACCCACTTCCCACAAACCTCCTCATCCCAGGACATCCCATAACCTGAAAGACTTCCACTCAACCCCTTCAGTATTCATTGAAAGACTCAATACCAAGTCCGCACAGAATAAGTTGAATTCAGCTGATGTCACCTGAATTACATCTGCTACGGATACAACTAACTACAGGGAGATTGCATAGGGGCCCTCTGATTTGTTTTCTTATCTAGTTATGGTACTTTTAAATTGCCCAGTAATAATAACCCAAGTTCTCTGGGAAGTGTACAATGCATCAAAAACATAAAGTACAAACAAAACAATGAATACAAACAGTACTTGATGTAACCAACATAAAATCAGCAGCAAAGAGTAAAAACACTATGGCACATAAGACCAACATAAAACCAGCAGCCATAAAAGTGCAGTGATGTAAAAGCAGTTCTTAAAATGCCGGGTAGAATAAAAAAGGTTTCACCTGGCACCCAAAACACCATAATGTAAACACCGGGTGAACTTCTCTGTGGAAGGCATTTCACAGAGAGGGTGCCACCACTGAAAAGGCCCTCTCTCTTATGGTGGGGGCACTTGACTGATGACTTCAGTGACTGGGTAGGTAAAGATGGGAGGAGATTCTCCATTGGGTCTTAGAAACATAACACAAGTGAGATGTTGAAACTATGGTTTGTACGCCACTTGCAGTTCCTGGGAAGTTAGAGATGCGTTGAGGTGTACACCAAAGATGGTTTGTGTACACCTAAAACATTCAAAGAAAATTATTTTCTTTATACCATATTCCTTCTCCATTATCCCCCATCATGGAGAAAAAGGGCAGCATTTGGGAGGTATTAGGGAAGCAGGAAAGAAGTTATGGTGGCTGCTGAAAGTCCTTGTATGTTTTTGTAGGTGGTATTGAGAAGGGGGAAGAGCTAGTGGTAGCCATCGAGGAAGGAAAAACAGTATGGCTGGGACAGTGTGTTGCAGCTCTTCGTTGGGCCCTCACAGCTTGTAGGCCCATCATGCTTAACAAAATAGCCTAGTAGCCACATATGGTGGCCCACCAAAGGCTCAATAATTTCTTATTTTTTGGCTGCCTACTTGAGACTGTACACAATGTCAAACACATGGCGTACCTTCATACTGGACACACTGCATTTGGTCTGATTGAGCAAAAGCTGTGCAGGCCTTACCTTGCTTACGGGAGATGCCAGTTATCTCTCTAGCCCTTGCTGGAGATATAGATCTAAGCAGCAGGCTTTATTACAACTCAGCCAGATTTCAGCCGAAGGCATCTGCTCATGTTTCTGGCCCGCCTTTCCCTGGTCTAGCCCCCCTGCTGGATTCATTTTGACCAGAGGAAGGCTATGCACTGTCATGCACGGAGGTGAGTTGAGGGCACCTGGCTCTGCTAAATGAACATTTCCCCGCAGGTTCTCAACACCTGCTGACAGATTTACCTCAGAATAACGACATCCTCGTTCCATTACTCGCTGCTCTTTGTTCCCTGTTTTGTCAAAGCCAGCTGTTCCACAGTTCTCTCTCCCTTTCACATGCAATGAACCGGTTCGCCATGTAATTGAAGTCAAGAGATGCTCCACACGGAAAAGTCAGCGAAAGTAGCAAAGCGAGCCCAGTATTTAAAAATAGCTGGCGTTCTGGCTGACATATCATATATTTAAACTTTGGCCAGCTTTTCCCAGGCACATACAAGCACTATAAATGCAGAAGTTGCACCATCGGGGGCGTGCATAGGACCCCTAACTACATTTCAAACCACATAGACTGTTCCCACATAGGTCCATTCCATTTTGGGTTTTAGTCAGAACCACCCAGAACTCTAAAGGAGCTATCCAAAGTGTTGAACCCTATCCCCAAAATGGGTTCAGCAGCTTGGATAACCCCATTAGAGTTCTGGCTGGTTCTGACTGAAACCCAGAATAGATTTACAGCCCCACCAAAATTAGAGCCACCGGCCTCCACTGAATATTCCCTCTCTAACCAACACGCTGCCTTTACACAATTTGTGTCTATTACTAAATGGGCTCATGTACAAGATGTGCTTGCTGAAGGCACAAATCCTTTAGCTTTTTAAATTTTTTTTAAGGTGTGTGTGCGTCTCTGACATATGCTCAGAAAATGGATATGGTTCTTATAGGTCTAAGAGTTATTATGAGGTACCAAAATGCAATCACAGCAAATGCTCTTAAAATATATTACTTTCCTGAAATTAAGTATTGGATATTTTTCAAGGGCAGGACTTTGAACTTGCTGAGAGTCTTGTTCAACTCACAAGAAAATCATCCCCTCCCCCCGGTCAAATCAGAAATGGGACTCCAGACATTCAGCTTTGTCACAGAGATCCCTGCTGATCTGATCAAGTTAACAACAACAGCAACAAAAAGTTCTGACATTGAATTGGAAAGACTTTGAAAACAATCAGCTCCTAGCTACAACAAAGATAATGGTTATTAAAAAGGGATTTAGAGTTTTTGAAGGATCCTTATTGGCATAACCAAAATTCCTGAGCAGTGACACTAATATTTCATAGTTACCTGCTTTTCTTTCTTAACTTCTTAGCCTCATCCAAATATTTTACTCAGGGAAAGAGAGCAAAAGGAGCATAGATTAAAAGTGGAAGTACATTGTTATCTTCTATTATTATTATTATTATTATTATATGGCCAATGAGAGCCTAAGAATGAAGACATATAGCATTTGTGGAGGCCTCATTCTGTTTTGGAAGCACCCACACTGCGTTAAATTCAAACATATCTTTCTGCACTAGGGATGAGCTCTCTAAGGGGGAAAAAAGGTTCTGCAAGTTTGCAGCAAAAGCCACTGCATAGTATTGATTGGCTGTTGTCTGTGAGGTCAGCAGGACACCAGGATCCCAGGGCAGTTTTACAACATTTTTTTAAAAAGTATTTCTTATTTTCTAACCCCCTCCCCCAACCCTCAAATGTATTGCCAAGAGCAACAGCAAATATGCTTCAAACACCAAACTGAGTCAGGCTAAGTTGCTTTGTAGAAAAAAAAGGCATGTATTTTGCGAGATCCACTTTGAAATACAAAAGAAGAGGAAAGACATGGTTCACAAATGCAGTTGCCAGAACCCCAGAGATATCTATTACATAGTAAACACTCAAATATAGAAGTGCATACATATTTTGGTTTACAGCTGAATGAAACTCTCAATACACAAAGCTCTAGAAAACAAATTAACCTTCATTTGAGATAAAAGTGACCTTTGCAAGATGTAATTGCCTCCCACCTCTACAAAATGAAGACATGAGACAGCAATTTGGGAAAAGGGATACAACTTTTATGAAATAACAAGGATCTGCAACAAGCACCAACACGACTGCGTGCACTTAACTCCTGTGTATGACCAGAGACAGCTGAGACCCTATAACCAGAGATAGCTGCGAGAGCTCCCCACTGTCTCTCATTTTGGGCAACAGTGCCCTGGCTCAATGCAGTAGAACAGCCATCTTGTGGATCTGATCCTCTCGGTGTCTGCTCAGCTTGAATGGTGAGCCAACAGACCCCTGCCTGCTCCATCCCACTCCTTGTGGCAGCATTGGATGGGCTAAAGGCTCCATGGCAGCTCTGTTCTCACATCCTCTCAAGCTGGCCAGCAATGAGTAGTAGAATGTAGTTTGGACAGCAACACTTCACCCTCCAGGTTCCTTAGGGTGTTCACCAGGGTAGTCTATCTTACCTCCCTCTGGACCCACAGTACCCACAACTTGTGACCAGTACATAAACCAGGGATGACGGATGAGGAACCTCCAGCCCATGGGCCAAATAAGTCCCACTGAGTTCCCCATCCAATCCAGCAGCTCCTGGTCCTACCTCCTCAGGCATGGGGGGGGGGGAGCTCTTATCTTCAGGCAGCAGCTGATTGGAGATAAGTGCTTTCCCTGGCTTAGCACTGAAAAAGACTCCCTTCCTCAATGTTTAGCAGGGGAAAGCACTTTGCTCTGATCAGCTGTTGTTTGGAGATGAGAGTTTTCCTTCCATGGCAGAGGGGTTGGGAGCTGCTGAGTGATTCAGTCCTGCTTCCTGTAGAGGCTTGTTCACTTGTGAGTAACATGAAGAGGCATGCCCTTCATACTTGTGAGTAGGCATGCTGCTAAATTAAGTGCTGGTGAGTGATTCTTTCCTCCTTACTTCTGAGTAGAGGCATTCCTACTATAAATTGGAAACAGTGGAACTGGGGAGGGGGGGGAGTTATGTTTTTTCCAGCTCAATCCGCTTTTGTCTTCGGTTCTGCCCACCATTGGAATGCAGCCTCTGAGAGTCAATTAGCCAAATCAATAGACACCATGCCCTTGTGCAGTAACAATATGGTGAAAAAAAGTACACTCCAAGTCCAATACAGGAAACGACTTAAAAATTCCTACTCTGCCCCCAAATGGGTGACTAGCGAATCCCATATCACTGCATTGGGGTGGAGAGGTTGCTGTGCTTAGAACTAAATAAGTCCAATAAAACAGTGGAGTCTGGTGGCTCTGATTTCAGTGGGTGAATCCGCTCCAGGCTTGAGGCAGGACTCCAAAGGAGCTATTCAAGGTACTTATATGGGGCTAGGGGTTGATTGAGTGGGTCTTTTCCATGGCAGTAGCACATCTCTGGTGCCAGTTCCATGGGAGACATGTGCATGGTCAGCTCTTCCCACATGGTTGCATTATCCAGATCCTTACCACAGGGGATGTGCTCACAGAAAAGTGGTTCCAATATGGGAGGAACTACATCTAAAGCTGGGGTGCTGAGCCTCTTTCAACCCAAATTCAATTTCAGAGAAGCTCTCAGGGACTGCATTCCTGTGGTAGGTGGGGCCAAAGGCAAAGGGGGCAGGACCAATGGCAAAAAAGGGGAGTGGGGAACTAAACAACCAAAAATACCAGCATATTTTTTAGCTAAAAGTTCTTATTGTCAGTAAGTAAACTTTAGGAGAGGCATTTCAACCTTTTACAATGGTTTAGAAGGCAAACTCCATGTCAGGCATAATTACAAAAGGAACTGAGAATAAAACTGCCCATATGATGCTGCCCTTATACAAGAGAGCTTTGGCTATTGGGCGGTATAAAAATGAAATAAATCAATCAATAAAAAATCTATGGTACGACCACACTTGGAATACAGTGTAAAGTTTTGGTCACCACACCTAAAAGAAATTATTGTAGAGCTGGAAAAGTGCAAAAAAGGGCAACTAAAATGATCAAAGGGCTGGATCAACTCCCCTATGAGGGAAGGTTACAACAGCTGAGATTGTTTAGCTTGGAAAAAAAGTGATAAGGGGGAGACATGACAGAGGTCTACAAAATTATGCATGGTGGAGAATGTTGACAGGGAGACATTTTTCTCTGTGTCTCATAATACTAGAACCCGGGGTCATCCTATGAAGTGGATTGGTGGGAGATTCAGGATAGATAAAAGGAAGTACTTCTCCACACAGTGCATAATTAAACTATGGAACTCGCTACTGCAGGATGTAGTGATGGCAACCAATTTGGATGGCCTTAAAAGGCAGTTGGACAAATTCCTGGAGGAAAAGGCTATCAATGCTACTAGTCCTCATGGCTATGTGCTACCTTCAGTACCAGAGGCAGTGAGCCTATGTACACCAATTGCTGGGGAACATGGGTGGGAGGGTGCTGTTGTGCTCATGCCCTGCTTGTGGGTCCCCAGTCGACAGCTGGTTGGCCACTGTGTGAACAGAATGCTGGACTAGATAGACTCTTGGTCTGATGCAGCATGGCTCTTCTTATGTTCTTAATGGGGAAAAGACCCACATAAAAGCCAGGAAACCACCAAATGATTGGTGGTCAGGGAGAAGGGGGTGGGGCCAAGGGGGAGGAGGGTGGTCATCTGGAGAACCCTAGAGGGCTTGATTGGGTCCCCAAGCAGGCCAGATTTAGCCCATGGGCCTGATGTTCAATACCCCCGAACGAAATGGATGTACTTATCTATCCAAAATTATAGTAATGGTAATATGCCCCTTAACAACCTACCCATTTTGACCCACTAATGTGGGAAATGGCTGGACTGTCCATAATTTGCCAGATTAAAAACTGGTGGTACATCCAGTGGATAAGGTGGGGAAGGAGACATTTATCTGGGGATGGTGTGGTTTACATTTGATTTAGTCGTAGGAGACAGGTGTCAGGAGCTGAATCTTTCGTGCCTTGAGCAAGTTACTTTACCTGTCTGTGACTTCTTTCAGATGGGGCTCATTAATGCAAGTACCCCCTGGGACTTCATGTGCTAGGTGAACTGTCATGGTCTCACTTGAGTTTGAGGGATGGAGAAGAAGAATAAATCAGGAGTCAAAGACCCTGTCTGTCGGGGCCCTTGCCTGGTTGCTGTGGCCAGCCTGATCAGAGATGTAGTAGAAAAAAAATCCACCAATTCTTGCAGCAGTCAGAAAAGGAAAATGGATCAAACCACAAAACATGATGGAAATCACTCAGAGGTCTTAAGGAACTAATAGAATAACACAGCTACTGTGCAGGGGGAGCACTTAATGTATTGTCCTAATGTAGGTGGCATAATCTGTTTAGTCATCACCTTTTATTTCTGACCTTTAGAGCTTGCCATGGATTGCCTTTCTGTTTATTATGATTAATATTATTATTAACATTTCTATATTGCCCCATAGCTGAAGTTCTCTGGGTGGTTTACAGAAGTTAAAACATTAAATACAATAATAAAAGTTTTAAACCATTTACATAAAAGCACACAGACAATATACACAAACAATATATGGCTAAAAACAACTTTGAACTGTCAGTCATAACAAAAGACACATCCAGGGCCAATTAAAACTCATCATATGCTGCCAAATGCCTGGGAAAAGAGATAGTTCTTCACCTGGCATTGAAAAGACAACAGTGTTGGCACCAGGCGGACCTCATCAGGGAGCTCGTTCCACAGATGGGGGGACCACCACCAAGAAGGCCCTCTCCCTCATTGCTGCCTTCCGAGTTTCCCTTGGAGGAGGCACTTGGAGGAGGACCTTAGATGCTGAACGTAGCGTACAGGTAGGCTCATTTTGGGATAGAATCTGTACAGTGACCATAGGCATAGCAGTCCTTTAATCAGGGGTGGGTGACCTGTTGTCCTCCATATGTTGCTGGACTCCAACTCCCATCATTCCCAGGGAGTATGACCAATGGCCAAGGATGATGGGTACCCGGAGGGCCTTAGGTTCATCACCCCTGCTTTAAATGCACCACTGATTTTAAAGGTACTGCATCTGTATGGTTGCCACTCACTCCTATGGGGGAAAGCAGGAGTGAATGGGGGAAAGCAGGAGTGAATGGTAACTCCTGTCTTGGTGACAGGAGTTGTACCAAAGGTGCAGTGTGGCTCTGTGTTCACAAGCAGACCTTTTAACATCTACTCCCCTTTCAGCACCCACCCTAGTCATCATATTGGTGGGCATTGTGCACTGATTAACTTAACTTGCATTCCAAGCTTGCTATTTCAGGTTTATATTCATTGCATTGGATCCAGCTTTATGCTGGATCAACAGCGATGGCAGAAGTAGACTTCCCCGCCCGTCCTTCCCATGGCAGCCCCCCCCCTCTAAAAAGGCTGCAGAGAGAGTCAGGAGACCCTGCTGAAGGTGGTGAGCTGTGATGTGTGCGTGTGTGGGGGCAATCCCCCCAAAATGGGCGGAGGGACCTTCCATGAATGGAGCCCTTTGTCTTGTGGAAGGCAGATACAGGATCCAAGCCCTTCAATTTGACTTAAATGGCTTACAACAAATACCATATGCCTCAGTGAGAATAAACAGGCTTCCCTAGAAGTAAATTTTCACCATGGAGCTTACTTCCTGGTAGGCATGCTTAGGACTGCAGCCTAAATGCAGCTAAATGCAAAGGCCATCAGAAAACGTTTGAGAATTAATGATCTAGAGGCACAGTCTTTGTGATTGTATACTGGAACCATTTAAAGAGAGAGAGAAAAGACACACACTTAAAAGCCATTCCACAGCTCAAAAAATAATAATTGTGAACTGAAGTCTAGCCTTGATAATGCATCTCTGTTGACAACATTCTACTTAGGCAAGAAGGACTTTTAAAAAAACAGGGTAAGATGGAATTATTAATAGTTCCGGGCTTTGTATTTTCTTTCCCTTGGCTTATCTGTGTGGCACTGAAAACTGGCATATCTATGACTGGCAAGGAGTGGACCAGAGTTTGCCATCACTAGGGGGGCATTTGTTTCACCGACACTGCTTGGTTTGATGGTTCTGACCCTCCCTGGGAAATTGAGGATTGGTCGAGCATACTGGGGAGGTTCACATAAGCCCCTCCTCCAAGACACTAAGGGCACAATCCTATGCATGTTTAGACAGAGCATTGGCAATGCTGGGAGTTGCAGGACTCAGTGGAGGCTGGTGTCTCTGATTTTGGTGGGGCTGAGAAGTCATTCTGGGTTTCAGTCAGAACCAGCCAGAACTCTAAAGGAGCTAACCAAGGTGCTGAACCCCAGCCCCCAACTAGGTTCATCACCTTGTATAGCTCCTTTAGAGTTTAGAAATCGGAGCCACCAGCCTCCACTGGTAGGACTTAGTTCTGTTTAAAGATGAGTAGGACTATGCCCTACAAGGATGTGAGAGGGCGCTTGCATGGTCATGTGGGCTAGTCCAGCCCCGCTGCTGATGTGCACTGCACACACACACCCTGCCACTGATGCCTGTGGCAGAATCGCTTCCCTGCCATCCACCCATTCGGCCAGCAAGGGAAAGAGAGTATGCACACAGAGCTCCTCCACATGAGTGGGAAGGACTGATTGGCTCAGGTCCCCCCACCCATGGAGGAGCCCTTTGCACATACATCAGTACATGCATAGAGCCCTGTTCTCCTGTGGCTGAGTGTGCGGACAGTTAGGAAGATTTTCCACTGCAGGCATTAGGGATGTTAGACAATTCCGCCACGGATCCCAGGGAGGCCAAATTCCAGTGAATTCGGCCCCCCAGAATCTGTGGCGGAATGGAGCAACCCATCCCACCACCCCGCGAAAGCCCCACAAAACGGAGCCTACCTGGCTGCGGCTCCGGCGGCGGCTCCAGCGGCAGCTCCAGCAGCAGCTCCAGCTGCAGCTGAGCTGCGGCCGCTGCACCGGCCACCATTTGCTTCCCTGGCAAGCTGTGATAGGCTATGTAAGTATCTATGTAGCCTATCACGGTTCAGGGCAGGGACACAAATGGCGTAGCCACCGCCATTTGCATCTGTGCCTTTTGTCATGATAGGCTACGTAAATACATATGTAGCCTATCATGGCAATAGGAAGGAACGCATATGGCAGCTGCCGTAGCTGCCGCCATTTGCGTCTGTGTCTTTAGCTGTGATAGGCTACATATATATTTATGTAGCCTACCAAGGCTAAAGACATGGACGCACCGCCATTTGTGTTCCTGTGCAGCCCAGCGGCCGGATGTCCAGCTGCGGGCGGCCCCAGCCAGTGGCTCCGCAGAGTCACTGCAGAGTGGACCCAGCCAGCTGGGGAGGATTCCGGGGGGAGGGACAGAGTGCCTCCCCTCCACCGCGGATTGCCTGGCGCGGAGCCAGGTAAGAGTTTCGTACATCCCTAGCAGGCATCGGCTGTGGGGTGTGTGGTCATGACCCCTGTCAGCAGCAAGGGCCTGAACCTCCCTCCCACATTCTTTAAATGCATGAGGGTGGGGTCATGTGTACCTCCCCACTATCAGTCTGAAAAGTACAGTCAGGAGCAAGAAGAAGGAAGTGATCTACAGAACAGGGATAAGGAAGAAGACCTAGAAGGTGAGACTTCAGGACCATGGACAGATCCCAGGGAAGTTGCATTCCTGATTATACTTCTGCCTTGACTGTTGTTTCATTTAGTGATGAGCTGAATCCCCTCTAGGACATTTGCAGTCTCTTCTCTTCCCTGCGAAAGAGGCAGTTGTCTTCCTGCTTCCTTTGCAGAAATAGTGACCTGGCTCACATGTTAAGCCACGGTGGGCTGTTATCATGGGTGGTTGCAGAGTGGCTTACCGTGACGTGCAAACCCAGTGTGGACAATTCACCGTGGGTAGTTTTTTTGCAAACAAGTCACCCTGAGAACCCATGGTTTGTAGTGGGATTGTTTAGGGTGGCTTTTCGTGAAGTCTGAACCCAGCAGGGCAATTTCATTGTGGATTGCTGGGAACAAGTAGAGAGCCGTCTGGCAAGCGGCCGAAAACCTCTGATGCCCCTTCTGAACTCACTAGTGCTGCTGCCTTTCTCCCTCATCCCTTCTCAGCACCCTTCACCTCAGGATGGATTTTTAGTTCTTTTTTTCCTCACAGAAATCTTGAAGGAAGGACACTGGAGAATGTCTTGAACACATTCACAATGTTTAAAAATTCATTCTTATTTTTGGTCCTGCACGAGCACTCAGGATTGAATGTCTGCTGCTAGTAAATTAGTGTAATTTCCCACTCAGATGTGTCCTTTTAACAACAAAAACAAAAAACCTCAGTCAGCTTTCAGGCTCTCAGCAGGCAACAGTACTGGAAAGCCCCAAGGGAGGAAGTCCTGATTAAGTCCTCTCGGGGCCTTTTCAGAAAGCACAGGCACCCGGGGAGGCTGCAAAGCACAGGAGAATTGGATTTAAGCTGAAAACGAAAGAGCACATCCATACAGACCCTGGCTACCTCGTTCCACTGAAGTAAGCCCGTAAGCACTGCACACAAAGAAATTTCTCTGAAATGTTCACCCCCTCCCTCAATTTTTGGATGTGATTTCTTTTCATCCCCCCCATGAATGGTTGAAAAGAAATAGATAAAAAAAAGTTAGACACAGCACTACTTTCATTACCTATTGAGAGCTGACTGATGGGTGAGGGCCAGGCTACATTTCCTTGATGATGTAGCTTGCAGCTAGCAGCTACATCTTTCTTTTTTACTCAAATGTAAGTGCACAGGGCCCAATTTGGATTGGGACCCTAATGTGGTGGGGTGATGGTGGCTTTAACCCTTTGCCCCCTGCTGTCGTCCTGATCCAGACTGGGCCCCTCTTTCCTGGAATTTTCCATGCCAAATTTGAGCCATTTGTTTTAATGCAGGTGTGGAGAACATGTGCCCCCAGATGTTGCTGGATGGGGATGATGGGAGTTGCAGTCCAACAACATCTGGAGGTCCACCAGTCCACCATCCCTGTTTTAATGGATCCCTTTTTGGCCATGAAAATTACAGGCATGGATTGGGGCCAGAGGGGTTAAAGCCACGCTATGTCCCATGCTAGAGTCTGGGTCATGCTCTGATTCAGATGCCTGCTCTCCAGCAACACTAGGGAATCTCCCGATGCATCTACCACTTCTGCCTCTGGGAATGGGGTGGGGGTGGCGGGATGCCACCAACAGAGGGAGTAGAGGGATCTTTGAAAGAAGAGGGTCACTGGTATTGAAAAATATCAGCTGAGAGTCATTCTTGGCTGTGTGTTGAAACGTGGCTGCTTCCCGAGATGTCCCATGAAGAGGGTCTCTCTACCACTCTCTGGCCCTTAGCCTCCTGGAATTTCTTCCCCGATGCAGAAGTTCTACAGCTGGGCCTTGTGTCATGATGGAAGCAATGCTTCAGTACTTCTAACCTCACAGTTCACACAGATTCTTATTGTGATCCCCTTCTCACCAGAGAATGGGACCCCTCTTCTTTCCCCAAAGGAAGAAATTAGAACAAGGGAGAGTGGCTCTTCTTCTTTTGGCCTGAGATTCACTTAAACCAGCTTTCCCCAACCTGGTGTCCTCCAGATCCTTTGGACTACAACTCCCAGCATCGTTGACCATTGGTCATGCTAGTTGGGGCTGATGGGAACATCTGGAGGGTACCAGGCTGGGGAATGATGCCCCAAACTGTAAGGTACATTCTGCTAAATGGGATTCCAGGGCTCTTATTTATCATCTTTCTTTGCCAACCTCCTCAGAACAGGGCTTTACGACATCCAACAACTATATTGAATACGGGGGTGGGGGGGACACTTAAGAAAGGACTAGAGTGATACAAAATCAATCTAAGCCAATGAAATTCCAATACAACAAAATAAAACCCCACGCCACAACAGGTTCAACTGATGTTCAGACCTTCCTACCTAGTAGGACTTTATTTTTTTATTTCTAAAATGTATATTGCTTCCTTCAGTGGCCAATCAATATTCCAGGTTGGCTTACACAAAGAATAATAATTGGGATTTTTTAAAAAACAAATATAACAAAACAAACAGACAACAAAATAAGAGCACAGCAAAAGATGAAAACTCCAATCAATTTGAAGTTTTCTTTCAGAATTGGCATTCTCTGCTGTCCATCAGTGACCCTGGGGTGAAGTGGCAGAAAAAGCTGTTTTATCTTCCAACAGGTTCTGGTTCACACAGCTCATAGAAAACTCCATTCAGAACTCAAGGTGCCAACCTATTTAATTATCTGTTATAAGTATTTATGTGTCCTGCATTTCCAAGAAAATAGCCTCCACCAAGTGGATTACAATATACCTAATATAAACACATTTTAAAACAATATAATAAACAATCATAAAATCAGTTTAGGGTGCAACGCTATGCATATTTAAATAGAAAAAAATCCCACAACTCCCAGCATTCCTCTGCCAATCATGCTGGCTGGGGAATTCTGGGAGTTGTGGGACTTTTTTCTATCAAAACATGCATAGGATTGCACCCATAATATATAAAAAACAGATAAATGTAGGCAGACTCATCCTTAGAATACTCTCACTGAAATCAATGGGACTTAGTTGGGATCAAAATGTAGTGAAGAATCATCTAAATGGAACCCATGACTTGTTCTAGGGTTGCGGGGTGGGTTGTAATCTACCCCTGCCACCCACCCTCACCAGGTTCAGATGACATGATAAACTGCGCCCAGTGAGGGTAATTATGGTGAATACATGGCATGCAACTGGCATGCATGGGGTGGGAAAATAAGGTACAGTGACTTATTTTCCTTTCCCAGTTGTGCAAACCCAGCCAAAGTGTGTGGTGGTGGTGGTGGTGATGGTGATCACAAAAGTGTTTGTCCTTGAAATGCTGTATCAAATTTCATGAATATTGGATGAAATCACTTCCTCACTAGCTGTAGCACTGACAGGAAAGATTTCCTTTCTGGGTAAATTTTGTTGGCACAGGAGGAATGTTCAGGATTTGGTTTTTCAGGAACTTTAAGATGCACCTGGTCTTTGTTGATCCACATTGCTGACAAAGAGCAATGTGGGCTGGCCACAACACCCTCTTCAGGCATTTGAAATGAATGCCTGAAGGGGGAAGTGGGGTTAGCCCGCCCTCAATGTCCCTACCTCCATGGAGGTTCAGCACAAAGGAAGGAAGGGTGCTCCTAGGTATATTCAGCTGGAGATGCTTAGAAGCTTCTGCAGGGTTCCTGATCACATGGATGCTCAGCACATTTAACTGAATGCATGTAGAAGCTCCCTACAGACTGTCACACTGAATGCGCAAAAGCCTCAAGTTCCTTCCAGTGGGGATGGGGGTGTTGGGAGCAGGGCTTGTGCATGTAGCCCTTGGCTCTGTTCATATGTTCATGTTGAATGCTTGGAGAGGGCTAGTGTCATAGATCAGCAGTGCTCATTAGATGGGTGGAAGAAAAAACAGCCAAAACAGTGTATCCCCACACTTTTTTTTTGTGCCTTTCCTGCTGCCAACAAGTGGAAATCTTTTTTTCTCTGGCTGCCTCTACAGAGCCAACTTTATAACTCTCTGAGTCTCTGGTAGTTACTTTAGGTAGTGTGGGGGTTGGCTATTAGATGTGGAGTGGGTTACCCAAAAAGAAGAAGAGCTTTATTATTCAAGTAATAAAGTTTAAAATTTTACTGGAGAAAAAATGTTATCAGGAAAATTTTTTAAAAACTGAATGGACACACCCGCACCCACAACACACTCAAAGCATAATAAGGTAATAAAACAACCAGAGATAAACACATACAGCTAACCTAACTAGATTATGTCCCTATTTAATCCAGGGCCTTTAGCCAAGCAATAGCTTACCGTCAATGGTCTAGCTCTCTCAGACACTTCTTCAGCTTCAGCAGCTCTGACTCTCTCTCCCTTTAGGATTCTGGACCTTCCTTCTTTCTCTCTCTGCCTTAGGCTTTTGTCTTTTAAAATTAGTTTTCTCTCTCCCCAACTCCAACCAAGGGTAGTTTCTTGTTCATTTCTGCAAACTAAGTTTCTATTTCCTGAGTTTAAAACTTTTTTCTCTATTCCTCTGATCTTTTATTGAACTTTATAACCTCCTAGTTTCTGAGCTAATACATTTCGCTCTCTCTTGCTCTTGTTCTCTCTCTCTGTCTTCCTCTGACCTTTTGCTAAAGTTAACAGTCTCTTAGCTTCCCAAACACAACTTTCTGGCCTCCACATTGTAACCAAAACGTTTACTTCTAAACCATTAACCTTTTGACTGATACTGACTAGCACAGACAGTCAAAGTTTTTTAAGGCCATAATATTCTAAAACCAAAGTAAATACAAAAAATAGAGGACAGTTCCGTTCCATCACAGCTAGTGAAAGTATGTTAACTGTGGGAGAAAGGTATCTGCTGTGTTCCAGCACACATCCAGAAATGTGACATGATTAGGGATAAATGTCAGCACAACGATGACACAGATTCATAAAAGCTTCTATTAAATGCTGCTTCAAGGAAGTGAAAAAGTGGCACATCACTCTCCATGTAGGCTTAGTGCATAGACTGAAATGCAACACTAAAGTAGGTTACCTGAGGACTTAATGGGAAGCAAACCCTTGCTTTGGAAAGATGATATTTTAATGATATTTGCTAGTGAGCAGAATCAGAAGTCTCAAGGCAACTTGTAAAAGCTACATATTTTTGATACCGGGGGTAGTTTTTGAAAGATACATGTAACTGTTTCTACCATCAGCTTTATTCACAATTGTCTAGATACATCAGATGTACACTTTTCCAGAAATCACACAGGGAAAATAAATGTGAAGAAACAGTTATCCAGATGGACTTCTTCAGGAACTTGTAAGAGTATAAATGGAAATAACCCAACTAGAGAACTTAAGGTTCTTCGCTTCCTAGGGTCTGGCAGGACAAACCTGTAGTCCTGTGGATGCCACCATGTGCTAATGCTTGTGTATTAGGGAATGCATGTACTTCAAGTAGCAAAGTATCCAAAATGATACCTCCTCAGACAAGAACCACAAGAGCAAATGCAGCACTGCTGACAAACTCTCCATGACAACAGCACTGACAGTTATAGTGTTGCAAGTCAACGACACACCCACATTAGCCATGCATGGAAAGAATCGATTGACACACGGTCATGGCAAAACAACCCCATGACATCACTGTGCCCAGTACTAGGGATGTACGAATCCCTCACCTGCCAGTCCGGGGGGGAGGGGTCCGCACGGGGGGGTAGGCAATCCGTTCCTCCCCCCAGAATCCTCGCCGGCTGGCCGGCTCCGCTCCACGGCAATTCCGCAGAGCCACTGGCCGGCTCCGAAGTGCCAGTGATACGGCCACCATGCCGTATCGCTGGCTGAAGGGGACTTGACTGGCTGTGGACACAAATGGCGTCCAGGACGCCATTTGCATCTGTGCTTTTCATTCACGTGATAGGCTACGCAAATATTTGCGTAGCCTATCACGTAAAAGCAGGGACGCAAATGGCATCCTGGATGCCATTTGCATCCATAAAGGCCTTAGTTTAAGGTAAATGCAGCCATTTACAGCTGCATTTACCTTAAACTAAGGCCTTTATGGCTGCAAATGGTGTCCTGGACACCATTTGCATCTGCAGTCAGTCCCCTTCAGCCAGCAGTATGGCATGGTGGCCGTATCGCTGGCAATCCGGAGCCGAAGGATCCGGCTGAAGAGGATTCCGCAAGGAGGTGGAGGTAAGTCTTCCATTCCGCCATGGACTTTTAAAGAATCCGGCCTCATTGGAATCCATGGCAGAATTCTCTGCCATCCCTACCCAGTACATAGACAACTTGGTAGCTGCGATGCTATGGCACCCTCACTAGTATACATGCTGGATAGTATCCAAGGCAATGCTAGTGCTAAGGTAAATTAGGTTGTACTAGGGTCAGCGACCTCTAGCGCGACTACTGATCGTGTTAGCTGGCCCAAAGGATTTCCCTAGAAAACCCATCAAGCTGGCTAATGCTATTGGCATTGTGCTAGAGGTTGCTCATGCTAGTGGAATGTAACATACAATAGCACAGTGTTGACTTGGAAACTGCCCTTTGGCACAAAAAGAACCTAGCTGTCGAAAATGCAAATAAATAAATAAATTTCAGGTCCTGCAGAAAGCACAATCCCTGTGCTATCAGGAGGAGCATTTTGCAAGGGAAGGGAGGAACTAGGAACTAGCACAACAGAAACTTAGAACAGCTGGAAAAGTACCCTATGAACTTTTTGGGAGGAGAGCAGGAAAGAACGCTGATCTGAGAAAGAGATGTTGGTGGTTCCTGTCCAGCTTTCCTCAACCTGGTGCCCTCCAGATGTGTTGGACCACAACACTTATCATGCCCAGCCTGGCAGGGAGGGCACCAGGCTGAGGAAGGCTGCTCTAGTTTAACACTGGGGAAACATCAAATTTACCACCACAAAGGAAAAAAACAAACAAACCTCCAGTGGATGAAAAAGCGAGGGAGGGGGGAAGAAGGACTTGATCCCATACTACTCCCAGCACATCCTTACCATACAGCCAGGGGAGAAGACAGAAGATAGACACATGATGGAGCTGTGTAATCCTCCAGCAACCCAGCCATATAAGCCAAGGCTGAGGTGGCTGTACGTATATGGAGCCATAGCCCCATAGAACAGCACAGGTTTCAAACACACATAACCTCATCTCCAAACCCCAGATGTGTTGTTTTCCATTTTCAGAATCTACCAAACTTGACTTAGCCATTTTTTCTTAGCAGGTCATCCAAGGCTGTCTGTATTTGCATGTTTCCTTTAAAAGCATTTTAAATATGCTTGTCCATTTTGTGTACCGAATTTGTTTACATGGACACAGGCAGAGAGAGAGAGGCTTAAATATAATTTGCCAGCACTAAATTAGTGTGTCTCTTGTGAAATGCTTCTGACCTTAAATAGCTCAGGGCTTGCAGTCTGTAGATGCTTAACCTTAACTAGATGAGACACTGAAAATGGCTGTTTGACATATACCTGCACCGTAGATTTATGCCTCGGCCTGGGCTTAAAGTAGAGAGACTGATGCAGAAAAGGTCAAACGAAATGTACTTGTTACAGGCCTGAGGGCTCACGTTTGAAATGTGTTTGATTCTGAATGTAAGGCCTTTGCGTGGCCTTCTATTGTTGTCAAGCACCCCGCTCCCATCCTCCCACCATCCTGCTCATCTACAGTCCAGTGTTCCTGGCAGGTTTGTCACAATTCATTAATTACTTTGCTGTCACCATATAATACAGCTAAGAGTCATACTGTATGTGTTCATCAACATTAGCTGCCCCATGAATCATATCTGCTTTTTACACTTCCTGTCAGGACATGACTCTTTACCCCTCCCATGCACACCCCTCTGCCAGATCGTACAAAACTGAGCTTAGCGGAAAAGTGCAACAAAAATAATCAAGGGGCTGCAGCAACTCCCCCATGAGCAAAGGTTATAATGTTAGTGGCTTTTTAGCTCAGGAACTAAGGGGGGCTGAGTGAGGGCCAAATGCCACATTCTGCTAATCATGTACATGTAGCTGAGCCTGATATTTTTCTTTACTCCAGTGTAATTGCATGCAGTCCTTATTCCTACTGAGACCAGCGCACCCCAGGAGGGAAGGATTAAATTTTTCCCACAATCTATTTTCCCCTGAAACCCCACCTCCAATGGAGGGGGGTTAAAAAAAGGAAAGAAAAATGTCTCCATTGGAGCAGGGGTGAAATAATAATGGAGTGGAGTGGGGTGTGTGGATAATACATAATGGAACTGAGTGGGGGGTCATTCAATGAAGCTGAATGATGGGAGATTCAGGACAAAGAAAAGGAAGTACTTCACACAGTGCAGGGTAATACTATGGAATTTACTTCCAGAAGATGTAGTGATGTCCGCCATCTTGGATGGCTTTTAAAGGGGGTTAGACAACTTCATGGAGGATAAGGCTAATTAATGGCTGCTATTCATGATGGCTGTATCTTACCTCCAGTATCAGAAGCAGTGTGCCTCTGAATGCCACTTGTGGTGATGAATATGTGATACTTTTATTCACATGTAGGAACCCTCCATTGATTCTATGCCTGTGTGAACCAGCCCAAAGGCAAATGTCATATGTCACAAGACAGAAAATATACTTGATTATTTCAAACAACTGTAATCTAGATCTTAAAAAAAATGATGTGCAGTAGGAATAAGCAGGAGATAATTGGGAACCAATTTTCGCATATTTTCTTTAGGGTGGGAAATAGAGTAGCAACTTCAATCTAGCAGCAAGGCAACTTCCACTGGATGCCTTGGGAGACCCACCCTGAGAGCTTCTCCAAAATTGAATCTTGTCCTTGGACTGAATGATGTTCAATAGCCCTGGCCTAAATGTTTCCTTAAAGGGATAGAGAGTTAAAGGGAAACAAATACTCAAGACATCACTGTGAAAAGTATCTTCCACTGACTTCTGTGGGGAAAGCAAGTCTATTCTGAGGGCTCTTCTGTTCAGAAACAGCAACAAAAGAATGGCCCTTGAAGGCATTCTGTGGCAGAAGGAAATACATAATTTCCATTTATAGCAGCAGCAGCCCGGTAATTATATCAATGGAGTCTCCAACAGCTGCAAAGCAGAATTGCAGCTGGGAGTGCCTGTTGGAGCATGCTGAACCAGATGCTGGCAAAATCCAGCCAAATCACAATTTGCGACATTGTTTCAAAGGCCACTCGGGCTACTGCTGTCGTCTCTTGCAAGGCTGTGTCAAATTGCTCCATTCATCTCCGGTGAAAAGGAACTGCCACAGCAGCAAGTGAAAGGGTGCAGACATTGGGAACGCTCCCACTCCGGAAAGAATAATCAAGTCATCTTTTCTGCCCCTGGCTTGGAAGTCAAGTTTTCTCTGCTCTTTTGAATTCGGTAAAAATGATAGATTTCAAAGTGTTCCTTCTTCGTTATTATTTCTCACTCTGTTTTCAGCTGTTATCTTACAACTACAGGTAAATAAATAAGCTGTGCAATTAAGTTGATGCAAAGAAAATGTGATATATGAAATTATAAACGGGTTCATTCACAATATTAAACTCATTAAAGATGATGGAATAATTGTGGGTCATACAAACACATCTTCTTCCTTCACTCATGTTATTCTTCCTCACATTTTTTTCCATTTCTTGTCTATATTGCAGGGGTTTATTAATCAAACCTTCTCTAGATTCTACACAGCAAAGAGAGATATATATATATATATATATATATATATATATATATATATATATATATATATAATATCTAGATCGATCTATCTATCTATCTATCTATCTATCTATCTATCTATCTATCTATCAGAGAGAGAGAGAGACACCACCCACCACCCACAAATACACACACACACACACACACACACACACGTACACTGAGACATTTTGTGAAGCCATTTGATCTGTAAGCTGATGAATAAGGGCTCTTCCAGATGGATGGCTCCTAGGGCAACCAATCAATGGACTTTGGCTATAAAGTACAAGTGGAATTCCCTTGTACTGCCCACATTGTCAGGGGAAATTGCTGCTTCATGCCACAACCTTTTGTCCACACCAGTAAGAGCAGATGTAGCCAAAACACTTTCCAGCATTTGCTGCTTTCACCTACCATGTTCTTTGTGGCGAGGTTGGATTTGTTGGGGTGGCAGTGGTGGTTGGGTTTCTTCTCTGGAATTGCACAATTCTGGAAGTCTAAAGCTTCACTGCAGTGCTTTTACTCCTGAGTAAGTGCACATCTCCCTTATTTGCATTGGGACCACTGTGTTCCAGGAGCAGAGGGTTATATCTTTCCTCCCCGCAGGTTTTTTTTTTTTCATATTCTCCTTCCTTGGGGGGGGGGGGTAAAAAAAGGAAAAAAGTATCCATCCAGTCATTTTCTTTTTCTTTTTTAACTCAGTGGAGGTGAGTGGAATTTCAGGGGCAAAACTGGCAGGGCGAAAAAAGTTTAACCCTTTCCTCCCGGAACTCCATGGTCCTGATCTGAATTGTGGCCCTTTGATGACACCCAAAATCTGAAGTGACCACCTCACTCTGCATAATAGGAGGGTTGGCTCTGTTTATTCTCCCACCATTATGATATTGCTGCCTTTGTGGTAGGCATGGATGAGAATTTCATTCATCTCTTTTTTTTGCTAAGAAGAACTTTACCAACATTTACACATTTCTTCATAAACGGGATGGAAAGAACTTGAGACAAATGTGTTGTTGTTGTTCAGTCATGCAGTCGTGTCCGACTCTTTGTGACCCAATGGACCATAGCATGCCAGGCCTTCCTGTCCTGTGCTCTCCCCTGGAGTGTGCTCAAGTCCATATTCATTGCATCATCGGTGATGCTAACTAGCCATCTCATCCTCTGCCATCCCCTTCTCCTTTTGCCTTCAATCTTTCCCAGCATCAGGGTCTTTTCCAGGGAGTTTTCTCTTTGCATTAGGTGGCCAAAATATTTGAGCTTCAGCTTCAATATCTGTCCTTCCAATGAACAGTCAGGGTTGATTTCCTTTAGGATTGACTGATTGGACCTCCTTGCAGTCCAGGGGACTCGTAAGAGTCTTCTCCAGCACCACAGTTCGAAAGCATCGATTCTTCGGTGCTCAGCCTTCCTTATAGTCCAGCTCTCACAGCCATACGTTGCTACTCGGAAAACCATAGCTTTGATTATATGAACCTTTGTCGGCCAGGTGATGTCTCTGCTTCTTACTATGCTGTCTAGGTTGGCCATAGCTTTCCTCCCAAGAAGCAAGCATCTTTTAATTTCATGGCTACAGTCACCGTCTGCGGTGATCTTAGAGCCCAAGAAAGTAAAATCTGTCACAGCTTCCATTTCTTCCCCTTCTATATGCCAGGAAGTGATGGGGCCAGATGCCATGATCTTAGTTTTTTTAATGTTGAGTTTCAAACCAGCTTTTGCACTCTCCACTTTCACCCTCAACAAGAGGCTCTTTAGATCCTCTTCGCTTTCTGCCATTTGGGTGGTATCGTCTGCGTATCTGAGGTTGTTGATAATTCTCCCAGCAATCTTAATTCCGACCTGTGATTCATCCAACCCGACGTTTCTCATGATGTACTCTGCATATAAATTAAATAAGCAGGGCGACAATATGCAGCCTTGTTGTACTCCTTTCCCAGTTTTGAACCAATCAGTTGTTCCATGTCTGGTTCTTACTGTTGCTTCTTGACCCTCGTACAGGTTTCTCAGGAGACAGGTAAGGTGGTCTGGTACTCCCATCTCTTTAAGAATTTGCCACAGTTTGTTGTGATCCACACAATCAAAGGCTTTAGCATAGTCAATGAAGCAGAAATAGACACTTTTCTGGAATTCTCTTGCTTTCTCCATGATCCAGCGAATGTTGGCGATTTGATCTCTAGTTCCTCTGCCTCTTCGAAACCTAGCTTGTACTTCCGGTAGTTCTCGGTTCGCATACTACTGAAGCCTAGCTTGTAGGATTTTGAGCATCACCTTGCTGGCATGTGAAATGAGCGCAATTGTGCGGTAGTTTGAACACTCTTTGGCGTTGCCCTTCTTTGGAATTGGAATGTAAACTGACCTTTTCCAGTCTTGCGGCCATTGTTGAGTGTTCCAAATTTGTTGGCATATTGAGTGCAGCACTTGAACAGCATCATATTTTAGGATTTTAAATAGCTCAGCTGGAATACTGTCATCTCCGCTAGCTTTGTTGTTACTAATGCTTCCTAAGGCCCACTTGACTTCACTCTCTAGGATGTCCAGCTCAAGTTCAGTGACTGCACCATCATGGCTATCAGGGACATTCAGATCTTTCCTGTATAGTTCTTCTGTGTATTCTTTCCACCTCTTCTTAATCTCATCTGCTTCTGTTAGGTCCCTGCCTTCTTTGTCCTTTATCATGCCCGTCTTTGTACAAAACATTCCCTTGATATCTCTGATTTTCTTGAAAAGATCTCTAGTCTTTCCCATTCTATTGTTTTCCTTCATTTCTTTGCATTGTTCATTTAAGAAGGCCTTCTTGTCTCTCCTTGCTATTCTCTGGAACTCTGCATTCAGTTGGATATATCTTCCCCTTTCTCCCTTGCTTTTTGCTTCCCTTCTTTCCTCAGCTACTTGTAAAGCCTCATCAGACAGCCACTTGGCTTTCTTGCATTTCTTTTTCTTGGGGATGGATTGAGTTGCTGCCTCCTGAACAATGTTACGGACCTCTGTCCATAGTTCCTCAGGCACTCTGTCTATCAGGTCTAATCCCTTAAATCTATTCCTCACCTCCACTGTATATTCATAAGAGATATGATTTAAGTCATACCTGAATGGTTTGGTGGTTTTCCCTACGTTCTTCAATTTAAGCCGAAATTTTCCAAGCTCATGATCTGAGCCACAGTCAGCTCCAGGCCTTGTTTTTACTGACTGTATAGAGCTTCTCCATCTTTGGCTGCAAATTACATAATCAATCTGATTTCGATATCGACCATCTGGTGATGTCCATGTGTAGAGTCGCCTCTTGTGCTGTTGGAAAAGCGTGTTTGCTATGATCAGTGTGTTCTCTTGGCAAAACTGTATTAGCCTTTGTCCTGCTTCATTATGTACACCAAGGCCATGCTTGCCTGTTATCCCGGTGATTTTTTGACTTCCTACTTTGGCATTCCAATCCCCTATGATGAAGAGGACATCTTTTTTTGGTGTTAGTTCTAGAAGGTGTTGTAGGTCTTCATAGAACCAATCAACCTCAGCTTCTTCGGCCTCCGTGGTTGGGGCATAGACTTGAATTACTGTGATGTTGAATGGTTTGCCTTGGATTTGTACTGAGATCATTCTATCGTTTTTGAGATTGTACCCCAGTACTGCTTTTCCCACCCTCTTGTTGACTATGAGTGCTACTCCATTTCTTCTAAGGGATTCTTGCCCACAGTAGTAGATATAATGGTCACCTGAATTAAATTCGCCCATGCCTGTCCATTTTAGTTCTCTGAGTCCCAAGATGTTGATGTTCAATCTTGCCATCTCATGTTTGACCACCTCCAGCTTACCTTGATTCATTGATCTGACATTCCAGGTTCCTAAACAATATTGTTCTTTACAGCATCGGATTTTCTTTTCACCACCAGACACATCCACAGCTGAGTGTCCTTTCAGCTTTGGCCCAGCCGCTTCACTCTTTCTGGCGCTACTTGGAAATTCCCTCTGCTCTTCCCCAGTAGTATATTGGACACCTTCCGACCTGAGGGGCTCATCTTCTGGCGTCATATCTTTTAGCCTTGTGATACCTTCCATGGGGTTTTCTTGGCAAGAATACTGGAGTGGGTTGCCATTTCCTTCTCCAGTGGACCACATTTTGTCGGAACTCTCTGCCATGACCTGTCCGTCTTGGGTGGCCCTGCACGGCATAGCTTATGGCTTCACTGAGTTATGCAAGCCCCTTCGCCACAACAAGGCAGTGATCCATGAAGGGGGAGACAAATGTAGGAGAAAGCAAAACTGACAGATTTGGCCATCCAGGCTGCCAAATTTGCTCTTAAAAGTCTGGATTTGAATCCTTGATTCAACCATGTTTGTGGTGCTGAATTAGGGTTGCCACCTCTTTTTTTCTCACAGGCTTCTCATCTTTAACACCTCCATGGCAGGCAAGTACAACATGGTCGTCTTCATGCTAGGAGTAGCTTACCGACTGAATTTGGGCATGCAGATGGGTGAGAATTTTGTTGCATTCATTTTTGGTAATTTACCCAAATGCACAAGTTTCTTCATAAACAGGACAGAAAGAATTTGTGATTAAAACAACAACAACTTGGAAAGTAGGACAAAGCAGAACTGACAGATTGATCCAACCCTCGTTTGCTGCCATGAAAAAATGAATTGTAAGCCTACCTGTCAAGGGCTCCTTGGAGGGCTCTCAGTCTAATCCAGTAGCCAAGTCCAGACACAAGACAAAGGGATTCTTTTCAAAGCTTTATTCTTCTTTTACAGCTGAACAGCTCTACAGGTAGCAACTAGATCTGAGCAGCAGCATCCCTATGCCCTAAGTTAGAACAGTTGGTCCCCGTTTGAAGGGCAATTACTGGCAGACCCCTGAATATAAGGACTAGGGAGAATCCCTCCCCTTTTCCCTTGGATCCTGGGCACAACCGTTCTTTGAGCGTGAACCATTTGGCGCCGCTCTCTGCGTCTGCGCCGCACATCCCCCCCAGTCTGCTATCAGTGCTGAGTCACTCCCTGGACTGCTTTCTAAACTAGGAATGTGGGTGGGAGGAAGCTCTGTCAGCTGTTGGTCCTGGGAAAAAAGGAGCGCGCTCCTCTCCCGAAGGAGCGACTGCTCTTCCTCAGCATCAGAACTACTCTGGGATTCTATGGGCTCAGTGTCCATCCTGACACTACCATTCTTTCACGGTGGATTGTGGATGCCATTCACACTTAGAAAGCTAAAAATAGGGATAAAAGACGTCAATGCCTAATAGAAATTATTCCTTTTGATTGTGCAATAGATTGACATCAGTTGTTCAAGCCCAGTCAATCTCCTACTTGCTCTATTAAAGACATGTTTATCTCTAATAAAATGCTGTAATTGAAACTCTTGCATTCTGAACAATTTTTCAGGTCCACTGCTTCATTGTATTCTAACACTTGGCTGTTGTACATAATATCAATAAATAACATCAATAAATTAGGGATGGGGGAGAAATCCTCCATGGACCCCAGTGAGGCCAGATTCAAAAGAATCCCCCCCCCCCGGAGTCTGTGGAGGATCGGAAGTCTTACCTCTGCCTCCTGGAGGAATTCTCGCCAGCCGGATCCTCCCTGCCAGCCAGCTCCGGAGTGCCAGCAATACGGCCGCCATTGCCGTATCGCTGGCTGGGCAGATCGACTGCAGACGCAAATGTGTCCACTACACCATTTGCGGCTGTAAATGGCTGCATTTACCTCAAACTAAGGTATTTACGGCTGCAAATGGCGTCCGGGACGCCATTTGCATCAGCCGTCAGTAGTCCCCTTCAGCCAGCAATACAGCATGGTGACCATATTGCTGGCACTTAGGAGCTGGCTGGCGGCTCTGCGGAATCGCTGCAGAGTGGAGCCGGCTGAAGAGGATTCCAGGGGTAGGAACGGATCACCTCCCCCCCGCGGACCCCCCCCCCCAGACTGGCAGGTAAGGGATTCGTTCATCCCTACAATAAATAGTATCAATAAGAGCAATAAAATTTCCACATGACTAGAGCGTTTCATCCTTGAAATGCTCTTTTTATGAGATTCTGATAAAAAAATTGATGAAGCCTGAAAGCAGAAAAGTTGGGGCAATGTAAGATTTCCCTCATGCCTTCAATAACTTACTGTAAATGGGTTATTATTTCAAACACCCTGAAACAGGTTCCTGTGATAATAAACTGTCACTTCAATTTGTTTCCATTTGTTCTGGTGACGCTTCCACATGAACTCTAATGTTTGTTCTCTTTTAACAAGCCTTTATGTTGGCAAGTGTAAAAATACTAGGGCCGATCTGGCCGATCTACCCCCATTTACCTTATTTAAGGGGACAAGATATGCAGTGGCACTACGAGGGTTAAGGAGACCTTCAGAAAGATGCCCTCTGCCCCCCATTCCTGAGTGCTCCACTTCCTCTAGTGCACCCTCTCTCTTCACTACTCCCCCCATGTGCGCTCTCTCCCTCCCTCCCTCCCTCCCTCCCTCCATTAGTCCTACCTGGTACTCTCTCTCTCTGCTCACTTTCCTCATGCTCGCTCTGCTCTCCTTACCAGGTAGCAGCAGAGCTGCCAGCAACTTCTTTTCTCTTTTCTTTTAACTTACGCAGAGTGCATCTGGGCCCACATGGGGCCTAGAGGACCTCAGGAGAAACGAAGATGCTAGGTGGAACTGCAGCTTTACTCCAGAACATGCTGAACCTCTTCTGTAAGTTTTAATTGTATTTGTAAAGACAGACGACCGCATTTGGGTCCTCTCCAGGCTGTGAGGCCCTGAACCCAGGGCCGGCCCTACCATTACGCAGGGTCATGTGCCTGCATCAGATGATGGAGTGGAAAGAGCGGCGAATTGCACTGGTTTTCACCCGCCCCTGCCTGGAGGGTCTGGAGCTGCCTCCCCACTGCCTTGGCCGCAGCTGCCACCTGCCCAGCTGCTCGCTCGGCCTCCCTCACTTGCTCGGTCAGCCGGCAGTTTGGATGACCGCTTGCTCCTGCCTGTTTGGCTGCTCTTCCATTGGGGCCCAGCTGCCGCACTTCTGTGAGAGGTCACTCCCCTCCCCCCTCCAACAGAAATGGAGGCGCTGCAGAAGTGCCACGAAAGGGCAGCCCCTGCTCCAGGCCAGCCCTGCTCCCACCCGGTACTCAAGAGAGCGGCTCACCGGGGCTTCCCATGGCAGCTGACGAGGCAGGCAGGCAGGCACGCATGGGCCAGGCAGGGTGAGGGGAGGCCTGGGGGCGGCGGCTGCAATGCGGGAGGAAGGGAGCCAGTGAGAGAGCGAGTGAGCTGAGTGTGAGTGAGTGAGTGAGTGTGGGCAACAGTGACAGCACCGCCTCGCTTGAGATGGCAATATAACTTGGGCTGGGCCTGCCTCTACCCGTACCAAGCAGTCCAGCCCTAGGGGTGCCGCTGAAAATAAAGAGCTTACATTAGCTTTCTGGTGGCCCTGGTGTCCATCTACTAGTGGATCATTGAGACAATACTCCCCCGCCCCACATCCCCTTTCAGAAGTTGTAGAGATTTTCTACAGGAGGCTGATAATTGGCTGTTAATCCACAGCATCTGCTTTTGGTTTCTTTGCAGAATTAAGAGCCGAGCACTACATGCAGAGTGTTTCCTTTCCAGCTTTTCCACTACATAAACTGTAGGTGGCACTGTGGTATAGAGGAATAGTGCAAATACAAAAAAGGATGTTGCTCTTTCTTTTGCCATCAGAAATAATGCCCCATTTTTCCTGCTCTAAAAAAAAATGTGGAAAGTGCTGGTTAGATATAGAAGCAAAACCAGAGGGCCACGTTGTTGTCTAAAGAACCCATAAACAACTGTGAGTAGGGAATGATTAGTACATGATAATGCCTCATGTAGAAAAGACCATAGTGGACCTCTGCTTGCAATTATGATTTGTTATGCTTCCCTTGCCTGGCTCTGTTCCTGGAAGGAAGGAAGATTCATGACTGGCCAGCACAAACAGTAGTTGGAATGGATTGCTTGGTGTTGACCCACAGCATTGTCTGTGCTTCCCAGTGCCTTCATGGACCCATGGTTAGAACTTATCTGCATTTGGGATTGTGATTAGTAAAGCCCTCTTGTCTGCACAGTGTATACTTGCCTAAAGTTATACATTCGTTTTTTAAGCAAATCAAAAACAAACGGAATGAGACCCATTATTCATCGTTATTCAGTTATAAAAAAGAAATGAGGATTCGAATGAAAGAGTTCTAGATGAAAAATCCATTTGTTTCTCATAGGGATGTACGGAACACTTACCTGGTTTCGTCCAGGGACATCTACGGTGGGGGGGAGGCGCTCCGTCCCTCCCCCCGAAATCCTCCCCAGCCGGCTCCACTCTGCGGCAACTCTGCAGAGCCGCCGGCCAGGGCCACGCACAGCCGGACATCCAGCCGCTGCTGGGCTGCGCAGGGAATAGGGATGTCAGAGAATTTCGCCACAAATCTCGGGGAGGCCGAATGCCAGTGCATTCGGCCCCCTGAAATAGGTGGTGAAATGGTCTGCCCCCCCCGCCCCCCCCCAGGATGGGACTTACCTTGGGCAAAACTCCCTGGCAGCGGCGGCTCTGACAGCGGTTCGGCGGCGGTGGCTGCCGCCGCCGCCAATACCAAGTTAAAAAAAAAAACGTGATAGGCTACGTAAAGATTTATGTAGCCTATCACGGCAGAGTTAAAAAAAAACCACAAAAAACCACGCGTATGCAAATGGCGGCGCCCATGGGCGCTGCCATTTGCGTATGCGCGGTTTTTTTTTTTTAACTCGGCCATGATAGGCTACATAAACATTTACGTAGCCTATCATGGCTGACTGCAGGGACGCAAATGGCGGCGGCTACGGCCGCCGCCATTTGCAGACCCGGCCAGCAGGATTCGCGGCGGGAGGGACGGGGCGCCTCCCCCCCAGCCAGAATTTCGGGGGGGAAGGACGGGGCGCCTCCCCCCCGGCCAGAATTTCGGGGGGGAGGGATGGGACGCCTCCTCCCTGCCAGAATTTCAGGGGGAGGGACGGAGCACCTCCCCCCCACCGCGAATCAAATTTCGTAAAAGGTAAGTGGCTTTCGTACATCCCTAGCCCGGATGCAAATGGCGGCTGCCGTAGCTGCCGCCTTTTGCGCCCCTGTCTTTTGCCATGATAGGCTATGTAAATATATACATAGCCTATCAGGACAAAATACAGGGACGCAAATGGTGTAGTGGCCGCCATTTGCATTCCTGCCTATTGCCGTGATAGGCTACATATATATTTACATAGTCTATCACGGCCTCCGCAGGGATGCAAATGGCATCCCTGCATTAGCTGTGATAAGCTACGTAAATACTTACGTAGCCTATCACGGCCATTCATGGGAAGGCGAATGGCGGCCACAGATGCGGCCGCCATTCGCAGAGCACTGGATGGCTGCAAACAGGTAGGCTCCGTTCCGGGCCCATTTCGAGGGGTGGCAGGGGGGAGGTTGCTTCGTTCCGCCATGGATTCCGTGGGGCCAAATGCACTGTAATTCGCCCTCCCTGGAATCCGTGGCGGAATTCTCCAACATCCCTAGTTTCTCATCTGTTTCTATCGGGATGAAAAATGGAAAGTGTCTGTCTGGAACAGCCTGTACAGGTTATGAGGATGCGGGCGGGGGAGCAGTGAAATTGGAGAATTGTCCAATCTGTAGTGAGGACACAGATCGGCAGTGTCTCCAAGACAGCTTCAACAATGAGATAGGTCTTCTTTCCACATCGCCCAGGCCAGAGCCCTCCCATCACAGGGGCAACACAGCCATTTCTACTCTGTTGTGTTTTATGATATCTCATTATAGCAATGAAGTGGAGCTGAACTCACAAGCCTGTTAGGAGAAAGGAACAAGGGAGGTTTGTGTATTTATTTTGTATGTAATTCTAGCTGCTCAAAATAACAGTGCCACTTCAGGGACTCTTTTACAATTCATTCAATAGCAGAGCAGACCTGGGAGGCAATATGGCAAAACAGTAATTTGCTCTTCACTGTAATGATATAACAGATGAAGAAGATACAAAGAAAAAAAATCTGTCCAAGAACGTGAGGGCTTGCCCATACTGTTTAATGGGAAATCCACCAAAAACCTCCCCCCCAAAGGCCAAGAGACAGAAAATTGTGTGTATGTATTATTACATTTATATCTCACCTTTTACCCTCTTGCAAGAAACGCGAGGTGGCTTACATTGTCCTCCACCTTTCCATTTTATCCTGACAACAACCCTGCAAGGTAGGTTAGGCTGAGAGTCAGTGACAGGCCCCAAATCACCCAGTGAGCTTCATGACTGAGGGAGGTCTAGAACCTGGGTCTCCTGAGTGTCTCCAACACTCTAACCACTACACCACACTGACTCTGGAAATGTTAAGGAGTTGCTAAATCAGGGAAAGAGAGTGGGAGCTTATGGAGTGACTTCACACACAGGAGAAGTTGCTTAGTGTAAGCTCTGAGGCCAGGTCTTGATAAAGCTTGGTTTATAGGGACTGACCCTTCAGGTCAGCTGATGGAATACTCAGGCAGTGTCTGCAGCCAAGAAGATGCCCTTGAAATACAGCGCTCAGGTTGTAAGACTCATAGTGGAAACAAAGAGCCAGTTGCATAGGACACTGGAGCCAGGCTGCTGGGAGCTCTAGTTCAATACCTCTTCCCCTGCAGCATGCAATACCTATGTTCCATTTCTAGATCATTACAGCAAGGTTTTGCCTAACTGATCAAGCTTTCTTTGGCCTCTGAAATGGTGAAGAGACTTCTGACGGGTTAAAGACCAGAAAATTTCGTTGTGGCCTAAGATTCGTGAACTAGCAGAATGATCGGATGCATAAAGTGATGAGGTGGGCTGCACTTTGTGATTGCTCATACCACAAATAGACCTGTTCATCTTGAAGGGGCTGCCATCAACACTTTCCCTGGGGTTTGCTGCACCATCAGCTCTAGAAGTGGTTTCTCTAGCTTCTGTATCAACTTGCCTAATTGCTACGGCCCTTGAATGTTCTGCTGCACTGTCCTGGAATGGGTTTTGACACACGATGCTTCTTCTTAGGGAAGTGGAGCAGTTTATCAGATAGATAACACAGCTATTCACAACTGGCATGGGAAGGATTAGCTGTACCATTTGGAGCACAGAAATTTCGTAAATGCATATATGGATGGAAATTTACATTTGTCGTTTCCTACAAAACCTGCATGTCAAAGAGCAAATGCATCCTGAAGCCTTGTGTCTATAAAGACCATTGCGAAACACACTGGTGGAATTCACATTTCATTGATGTCAATGGCAAAATGCCCACTGATTTTAATGGAGCTGGCCTGGATTGCAGCCACTGACATCTTTGGGATAGTGATCAATGGAGGCTGGTGGCTCTGTTTTTGCTGGGGCTGTGAGTCCATTCTGGGTTTCAGTCAGAACCAGCCAGAACTCTAAGCAGCTATCCAATTGGGTTCCATATGTTGGATAGCTCCTTCAGAGTTCTGGCTGGTTCTAACTGAAATCCAGAATTGAATCATTTCCCCACCAAAACTGGAGCCACAAGCCTCCATTGATAACGTTGCTTAGCTCAATAGCACAAATTAAAGGGGCACAGGACTGCCCTATTAGTTAGGGTGAGTCACGAAAAAAGAAAGGAAAGTTCCACCACTATGAGCCTCACAATACTCTTGCTTATCAAAACGACACCTGTTATTTATTTTATTCATTATTTATTGAAAGTACTTTTATCCTATTCCTCAGGCAAAAAAAAAAAAAAGGCTCCTGGAGTGGCTAACAATCAATCAGTAAAACAAGACAGTCCCTGCCTGTAGGCTTACAATCTAAAAAGACACGACACTCAAGGAAAAGGGGATGAGGAGGGAAGAGGAAAAAATCAAGTAGACTTTCAGCAGCCCTGGTGGGATGGCCCTGCTCCTCCCTCCTCTCATCTCCGGGGGTGGGGGTGGGAAGGCAGCCCAACTGGAGCAGGCCCTGATGTTCCCTTTGCCTGCCCTTGTCCCTACAGCAGCCACTTATCAATCACCAGAAAAAGAGGACAGCAATTTGCATAAAATGTGCACATGCTACTTTAACGTAGAGATGCATATTTGGAAATAATTATAATAATTTAAATAGAGATACAGTACATCTCACCATGTACTGTGAGCAGGACTCACAGTAAGACTGTGACCAGGTCACTTATGTGCCTGTCTATTCTGCCTGCTGTCCAGGTGTTAAGAGTTGATGGACAACTTCAAGCCCCCTGCTCTTTACACCGGACAGGATGCCTTCAAATGGAGGACTGTCCTCTGATAACCCCTCAAACAGAGGGCCACCCTTTATAAAGTAAGGCACATGGCATTCCTCCTTGAGAACAGGGCCAGCTCCAGGTTTTGGAGGCCTTTCAGGTTTCAGCAAGATCTCCTCCATAGGCCCAACTCCTTCCTGCTTTGGCCACCGCCTCATTGACGCCTTCTCTCTCCAGGCCCAATGTGCACCACTCGCCAGAGGAAGAGATCTTCACCAGCTGTTTGCTCTCCTCCTTGCTGCAATTACTCCTTCACTTTGAGGGGGCAGCTAAAGAAGTGGCAGCAACAAAAGCAAAGAGAGGTGATGGGGCCAGGGGGCTACAGGGGCCCCCTCTGGGCACATGGCCCTCAGCAAGTGCCTGACAATGCCAACCCTTGACCTGCCCTCCGGCTCTGCCAGAAGGCAATGTGGGATGGTGCCAGAAGCAGTTTTTGACAATATATATTGGACCCCAAGCTACCCACCATCAGCCAGCTGTTCTTTATTGTGCAAGCCACAAAGCCACAGACACCTTTAACACAGACACCAAAAACAGTACAATCACAAAGTTATAAATAAAGTACCAAGCTTTAGGGAATCTGTGAAATGCTCCTTTTTAGCCAAGCCTTTAACACCCCCCCCCCCCGCTTTTTAGTACCTATAGATGCTGCTGTCTTTTTGTAATTCGTGTTTGGTTTAATTTGTGGAAGGCTGGTGGGGGAGCATCACATAAGGGAGGGATTGCTGGACTGGAGTGAAAGGGGCAGCCTGCAAGGAGTGTCATCTATTGCATGTGTTCTGGGTCTCCAAAATATGCCTTGTTACAAAGGCAATCTTTTGGAAAGCAAGAGAACTGTCACAAAACTGGATATTAGTCACTCATAAATTTCCAAACCTCACACTCTCCATCCTCTTGCGGAGCATCTTATTATGGGACTATCCCATTCGGTAACCTGAAACACTCAAGGCCCCTTAAGTTAAACAGTTTTCTGCAAGATCATTATGTTGGACAAGGCTCTCAAGGGCTAGTAGTCATGACGGCTAGATCTTGCCTCCTGTGTTAGAAGCAGTATGCTGCTGTATGCCAGTTGCTGGGGAACATGAACGGGAGAGGACCACTGCGCTCAGGCCCTGCATGTAGGCTTATGTCATGAAGCCCGTTTCTCACCTTCGGCTCAACATTTCTCACCTTCAGCTCACCCTTCTAGGCTGGGAAGTCTGTACTCCTTCTTTCACAAGAAGCCTCCAAAGGCCAGTGCAACAGCACAGGGAGGGGATCCCCCATCTACAGCAGAAAACAAACAGACCTTCTGGTGCTGCTGCCGGAAGAACAGGATCCATCCCTTGGCCCTGAGACAACAGGAGCACAGGAAGGAGGCCATCAACCTGTGCTCTGTTGTCAAGAGGCTGAATGTCCTGGGGATGGAGAGGAGGACTGGGTTGGATGGTTCAGGTGAGGTGACACCTGGGCTCGGGGGGGGGGGATTTCTGGGAGGGCACAGAGAATCATGCAGGTCAGGCCTTTTCCAGCTCTCTGCTTGGAGAAGGCATCAGCAGAAAGCAGCGCCTCTTGAAGAAGGACTAATTTATCCTTTTTTGCCTTTTCTCCTTTCATGTCTCCTTGCCATGTCTTTCCCCAGTGTCACCTCAACAGATACCTTTGTGCTACTGATCCAGTCCCAGAACATCTCAGAGGAGGTCCAAACCATGTGGGCATTTATGCAGAAAATGAAGTCAGGGCAAAAGTCACAACCATCCCCATCCTTGCTGCTCCTGAAATAAAAGACACAGGTGCTACCTGTATAGACCCCAGTAACAATTACTGTATTATATTGTAGCATGCAATGATTTTATGAACATTTATGTTGAGACCTATATCCAAAAACGGAACTGGAATTTTTGCTTTAGGTAAAATGCAGTTTCAGAATTGGGGCTGAGATTGCTAAACCACATAAAACAAAACCCTACCTAGAATATCAATTGTTACCTTTACTTTTGAACTAAAATGTCTCGATGAGGGATAAGGATACATTGCACAGCCTTGAGGCATGTAACTAGCCACCCTATATGAATCAAGATGCAAATGGCAAGCATATGCACATTAAAAGGACTAATCTAAGTGTCTCAGACAACTGTTATCCAAATGCATGATTCAGTACTCAAGCACAAGGCCCATCCTCTCGGGATATTCATTTTCGGACATCCTGCTTCTCTGAATATAGCATCCACTTAGAGCTTCCTATTAGGGGCTTTACAGAGGAGGCTGTGACTGGCAGGACTGGGGGTTCAGGCACCTGCCAATTATAGCAGTGTAGGACTGCACCTTATGGATGAGTAGTACTATTCCCCTTCAGAACCTGCTTCAGGGCTGCCTGGACCATTTTAGACAAGGCCTCGAAATGTCCTTTCATCACTAACGGGCCAACTCTTGCCATTTCCAGAGGTTCCTGCTTGATTGCGGTCTGACCATTGGCTTCCTGCGTGCCATCGTCACTTGCTCCATCAGCACACACAGGAGCAGCTGGGGAAAACTGGGGCTCCACCATATAAAAGAAGAATTAGGATTGGCTGTAGCCATGAGATGCAGCCCCTGAAATCCAGGGGGAAGGCGGCAAAGTAGAAGAATCCAGGATGTCAAAGTGCTTGTTGGCTTGCCAGAGAGAAGAAAGCTGCGGACATCCTTGGAACAGGATGGCCAAAAAAGGACTGATACTATGAAGTTGTCATGGTTGTTCTGTGGAATGTTGTGGAAAGCATGTGGATGAGAAAAGAGAAGGAGAAATCCAAGAGGGTTGCAGAGCTGGGAGGAAAGTTTGGAGAAGCCAATATTTCCTCTTGGGCCAGGGGGTGTGTTGATGCGGATTTGGTTCTCATCTTTTGTCTTTTACCTCTTGATCCCTCCCAGTTAAGGGATCCTCTTCTTTTGCAGCTTTAATATGCAGGGCAAATTCTGTCACATAATGCCCCAGAGCAAGGTGGTCTCCAGAGCTCCTCTCTTTGCTTCTATTGACTCCTGTCCTGCAAATTTATAGAAAAATGGATGCCACCTTTTGCCATGCTTAGCACTGTGGCCACTTGTTGATTTTAGGTTTTTGGTGACCTCTTCACAGAAGAGCAGAAGAGACCATTGCTGAGCATGGCTTTGCTCACTGCACATGGATCCCAGCTGAGAAGTGTGGCTGGGATTCTCTTAGTCTACGCCATGCTTGGGAAATATAGTGCAGTATTGAGAAGAGGTGAGTGACCTGCTAAGTTGGGTTTGCCAGAAGGGAAATGGCCTGGCTGTGAAGAAGACAGCATTTGAAGTGTGTGCTATCCCTGTGTCATGAAGAGCGAAGGGCGGGGGGATGTATAGGAGAGCTGACTGTATAGCAGAAAAGCACCCCCCCTGTTCTCTCTACACAGCCTGAATGTTTGTTTGTGTTTTCCATCTTGCTAGACAACAATAGTGAAGTTCAAGACCCTCCAGCAGCTCTACATCCTTTGGAGGCACAAAGAGGTCCCTGAGGCTTTGAAGGCCCTCAAGGGTAACCCTGCCAGATTCCAAGTGGACATCCTGGGTTTGTACACAGGGCAGGCAGAACAAGGGTCCATGTTTCCCCTGAACCTCATCTATTGACCAGCATCTTCACCTCTTCCTTGGGAATGACCAAGTTCCCAATCAATCATTTAGTTTTTGATTTCTCAGCATGGCCCACTATTGCTCACGGTGGCGAAACTATGCCCTCAATTACTGTAGTTTCTGGCTGCGTGGGTAGCTAGTAAATCACACACACACATAGAGCCATGATTAAGGAAGAAGGAATATGAAGGAGGCTTTTCTCCAGGGTAGATTTCTTCTCATCTGCCAGACACAATGCTTTGTTCCTCAAGTCTTGCCTCAAGCCACTGCTGGATCTTGATATCAGCAATTCCGGACACATCCTCTTAGCAGGAAATGATGGCGGGGGGAGCCTCACAGGTCTCGTCGTTGACGGCATTTGTCATGCAAAGGGAACAGAAAGACACCAGGCCGTTATGTCAGAAAGGCATAGTCACAATGCTTGAGCGCCCCCCTTCTCATGGCATTGGGGCCTAGGCTTTGGTGGACACATGGCATTAAGGACCTCCTTCTCTGGACTATAGGGAGGTATCTGGAAGGAGAAAAGGACAAAGGGGCCCTCTTCCAGTTGCCATTCCCCAGAAACCTCCCTCTCCTGTTCAAAACCTTCTCTTGCCCTATGGCCAAGTGAGGGTGGTTTCAGGGGGAGGGTATGGTTTCAAGAGGAAGTTCAACCTTTGCTCTTCAGAAGACAGAGGCTTCATGACCTAAGGTCTCCTTTAAAGGTTACCATATGTCTGGGTTGCTCTTGAAATATCTCCCTGGTCACTCTTAACTGTCCAACCTCAACTGCCAACTGACTAACAGTTCTAATCCCTCTTGGCATCTGGAGCTGAGTTCCAGCATTTAAAGGGATACTGACAACACATATCAGGGGGTGGAGGGTGTTCTTTTCCTCCCACTCCTCCTGACATTCCCCTCCCCCTCTTGCTGACCCCAATATGCACTACAAAGTTCTTGTTTCAGGCTGGGGAGATGTCTGAAGAGCAGCACTCCTGCAACACTTTGTTGTGAGCCCCCCCCCCCCCGTTCTATTCTTGTGCCACAAAAAATGGAAGTCACCTTCTGGCATACCCTCTTATGCTGTGACCGCTTGTTGATTTTAGGTCTTCAGGGAATCTTCACAGAGGAGCAGAAGAGAGAATTCTTGAATACGGCTTTGCTCACCATACGTGGCAGGGATCCTCTTATTCTATTCCATGCTTGGGAAATCCAGTGTAATATTGGGGAAGGAGGTGAGTGAGTGAGCTACAAGGCTAGCTCTGAAAGAGGGGAAATGGCTGTGTCTGTGAAGAGGACAGCATTTGATGCAGCGACTGTCCCTACGCCCTGAAGTGTGAGGGTGTGTGTGTGTGTGTGTGTAAAGGACAGGTGACTCCACATCAGAATAGCCCCCATCCACTCCTCCTGAAAGGTTCCCTCTATGCAGCCTGTTACTTTGTTTGTGTTTTCCACTTTGCTAAACAATGATAGTGAGGAGTAATATCCTCCAGCAAATCCACATTCTCCAGAGGGGACCGGAACTTTGAAAAGCCTCATTCCAAGCAAAAGTAACCAGATTCCTGGTGGACCTCTTGGATTTGTACACAGGCCAAGCAGAACAAGGGGCCACGTTTGGCCTGAACCTCATCGATTGACCAAGATCTTCACCTCTTCCTTGGGAATGACTACATTCTCAATCAATCATTCAGTTTGGGGTTTCTCTGCATGGACCACCATTGTTCACAGTGGCAAAACTAAGCCCTCAATTAGTGTCCTTTCTACTGGGTAGGTAGGCTGTAAATCACTTCCCACACCCCATAGCTAAGAAAGGATGAGCATGAAGGAGGTTCTTCACCATGCTACATGAAGTTAAAAGAAAAGGGGAAATTAAGAATCGTGGCCTTACCTGCCTGCAAATGATTCATTACTGTTGGGCCCCAGTTCCCGAAACCCTCCAATTTTGGACAGGGAGATCCCCTGTTTTCTTGATGCCAGTAATTAGTCATTAGGGAAACAGTCCAAATAATGCAGTTTCAAATGTGAGTTCCAGTTGTTGTTGTTGTTGTTCAGTCGTTCAGTCGTGTCCGACTCTTCGTGACCCCATGGACCATAGCACGCCAGGCCTTCCTGTCCTGCGCTCTACCTAAATCAGCTGGTATACTCAAGTACCTCTTCTCTTCTGGAGGATTAGGAAGATCATCTTCTGTAAATGCTCTGACCTGGATTCCTGCCTTGAGCAGGGGGTTGGACTCGATGGCCTTGTAGGCCCCTTCCAACCCTACTATTCTGTGATTCTATGGTCCATCCTGTTGAGAAGAAAGAAAAGCAGAATATATCTAAACTCAATTCAACTCAGCCTAAAAGGGCAGGACCCAGCAGTGTGAAGGGACAGAGAAAAAGAAGAAAAACAAGAAACAGTGGATTGGGGGGTGTGGTTTGTGTATGTGTGTGTACCGGGAGAGAATTGAACATTGTATGCAATCTTTTCTGGTTGAGAAGGGGAGTGAAATGTTTTTGAGTGTGTTGTTTTAAAATAAAACCATTACAGCCAATTACTCTGCTGCAAGACTCCTAGAACCCATATTCAATTGGAGTAAGTAAAGCCACTAAACCATAGCCTCCAACATTTCAAAGAGGAGGACAGGGTCACGCTTGTAACCTGGGGCAAGGTGGGGCGGGGCGGGGGGGGGAGCGACACTTTAGAACCATGGAAATGAGAAGAAGCGCTGAACCCACTCCAATTACAATGGGGGAGCTTTTCTTCCATTGCAAATTGCAGGTCCAGGAGGGGCATGGGAGCTCAACAGAGGGGTAAAAGGTTCAAGCCCCCTACCCCCCTGGTCTGGATTGGGGCATGAACTGGATTTGGGCTGCACCTGTGCAATTTAGTTTTTAAAAGTCATTCAACCAATTGCTAATGACATGAACAGTGTCACATATACGTAGTTTGTCCTTAAAGTCTATGAGGGTGTTGTTTCTTTTGGCTGAACATACAGATTTACCTGAAAAACAACAGGAATGGCATTTGTTGTAAGCCTGAAGAAAGGAGGAAAGGAAGCCCCTAGAAATGGGAAAAAAGAGGCCCTACTTGTGCTATCCACCCAGGAGCATGTCAGAACCCACAGTTTAGGAAGCACTGCATTCATCAACATTGCATTCTCTCAGTTCACACACAACCACCCATTTTTGCTTTCATTTTCTTTTCAGTGTGCTCCAAGATGAAGCTTAGCTAAAAACGTACATTTCAAATGCATGTAGCTCTTTAAAGTGGCTTTGGAATTATTCATTATTTGATATGACAGTGTCTGACTTCTCACCTCTCCCAGCTACCCAGACATCCTTTGACCAGGAATAATCAGGAATAGGTGCTTCCTCCATACTATTTGAGAAGGCAAGGAGAGAGGTGGTGTGGTAGAACCTGGTCTTTTTGCCTCCAGATGGATGCTGCTGGCGCAGAGGTGGTCCTGCTTTGGGCCTGGCAAGAGGAAGTATTGCTCTCTAAATTGGCTCAGGACGTGGAGCTGCTGAGGCCCCAAAGCAGCGTAACAGGGACTTGCATGCCAGCAGAGCTGGCCAGAGATATTTTTCTGCTTGAGTTGGAGCAGCAAACAGTGTCCCCCTCCCTCCAAGTCAAGGTGCAGCATATCCAAGGCCACCCAAGTGATTTTGGTATCAAAGGCAGAAAATCCCACAAGCGCCTCTCCCCTACCCTGGCATTAAGCATCGAACTATCATACATTAAGGCTGCAATCCTTCAGATGGCCAGTTGAGGGACCACCGGAAGCAGCGTCAGTGCCGCTTTGGTGGTGGAGAGGGAGGCCCACATGCAGGAGAACGCTTGGGTGGCCTTTTATCCATGACCAGAAAGGAGGAAATGCATCACCAAAACACACATTTGTATAACATCTGCATATGCTAATGTATCGATATGGATGCACATTTAGAAATAATTACTATAATTTAAATAGAAATACACGACATCTCTTCATACCAGGGGAGGACTGTGACCAGGTGACCTCTGTGCCTGATCAGTCTGCTGTCCAGGTGCTAACGGTGTCTGGGGAAGTTCAAGGCCCTAGTGCTCTCCTCATACGATTCCTTATCTTTTCCAGACCTGCACTGGACACCCCTTCAAAGAGAGGATATTTTCTACTAGAGGATTATCCTCTGATAACCATTCAGAAAGGAAATGGTCTTCTGTAAGTAGGACACATGGCCCACTACCTCTGCATCATCTTTTCATTATTTTTGGGATGCTGCTGCTGCCTGGTCCTGTCATTACCTAGAGTGATGGGGCACCTCAGGCAACTGAGTCTGGATGTCATGAAAGGGCAGCAAAGCTTTAGTAATATTAGTTATATACATATAATGTTACATTATAGGCATACTATATGTCTAGTTAATCTTGAATGGGACTTTTCAAGGTATTGATTTTACAAGCTGGCATCTTCAGAATTACTTGTATAAGTCACAGAAGGGACAGAGAATATTTGTTGTAAGAAGCAACTTACTACATACACCGTTCCATATGTTTTCTGGGAATAGAGATGATGTAAGAAAATGAACTGTTTGGCCTGTCCTGGTTTTTGTACAAATCAATCCACTTCTCAAAAAGAAGCAGTTGAAACTGCTGGGAAATCTGGGAAATCTCATTTTCTGGTATCTATAGAATTGATGCTTTCAAACTGTGGTGCTGGAGAAGACTCTTACGAGTCCCCTGGACTGCAAGGAGGTCCAGTCAGTCAATCCTAAAGGAAATCAACCCTGACTGCTCATTGGAAGGACAGAAACTGAAGCTGAAGCTCAAATATTTTGGCCACCTAACGCGAAGAGAAAACTCATTGGAAAAGACCCTGATGCTGGGAAAGATCGAAGGCAAAAGGAGAAGGGGACGGCAGAGGATGAGATGGCTAGATAGCATCACCGATGCAACGAATATGAATTTGAGCACGCTCCAGGAGACAGCGGAGGACAGGAAGGCCTGGTGTGCTATGGTCCATGGGGTCACGAAGAGTCGGACACGACTTAACGACTGAACAACAACAACAACAACAACAACAATATGATTTACAGCCTTTATCTGGAGGCCTGTTCTGTGTCCCATTATTTCCAGCATTATACGTATTGAAATTCTATTGGTTATAAATATGACACCCACTCAGCTAATACTTTGAAACTTGTCATCCATGATCTATCTGAGGAGGTCTTCAACTGTGTAAAATTTCAAACCAGATAACAGTTGCCACAGGAACATCCAGCTAAATAGTTCTGAAAATCAACACATTAACCCCTTTTACTCCAATCTGTTCCACTACTAAATATTCAATGACCAAAAAAATCTGCTCGCTTAAGACAAGAGTTAAGGCTCTCTCACATTGGCTCAAGTTCCAGAAAGCTAGGAATTTAGAAGCTAAGGCTGACTCCTTAACTGATATGCCCTGCGATCAGTAATTGTGATTGACCCACTATGCACTTACACTTTTTCTGGGTGTTTCAGGTCCAAATTGAGGTGTGGAGGGTGGAGTGCCTGGGACCAGCAAGGATGCCCCACATTGTCTAGGGCCCCATCTACATGGTGCCGACTGGGTCTATTGCATTGTTGGAGCTGCGCAACTCCTGCGCTGTGAATGCTCAACAACCTAGATATACGGGGCCTAGTTACTGTGCAGTTTTGCTGTGGCGCAGGAAGGTGGCAAGCGCTGTTGCTGCCGCCGCAAGCAACAACACCTGGCAGAGAGGGATGCAGTTGCTCATGGTGGCAGCAGCATGAAGCTCCGCTTCCCTCTCCCATGGCAGCTGTGTCCCTCTCTGCCCAGCAGAGCCCTGGCAGAGAGGGACACAGTTGCTCTTGGTAGCAGTGGCACGAAGCGCCGCTTCCCTCTCCCATCCTCTCTCCCATCGTAACTATGGGCAGGATGGGAAATGACTGGGAAGAGATTGAGGGAGAGAGGGGAGGCGGAAAAAGGCGTCACACTGTCACTCACCGCCCACTCCATGCCCACCACAAACTGCGCTGTCACCCCAAGGGATGGTTAGACAGTGCACCCTGCCACGGTGAAGCTGCAGAAGCTGAAAAATTCAGAGGAAAACTACACCTTGGAAATCTACATTTTCCAGGCGGAAACCACGGAAGACTGAAAGGTGGTGACTGCGTCATCTAATCAAAAGGACCTCTACTCACACAGGCTCTGGAGTAAAAGGCACGTCTAGATGTGCCCTTGGTCCTGTATTACTTTATGAAACATCTGAACCTTACTGGAGGTAAGCTTCAGTGAGTTGACTCATGCCATTTTGTTGCTTATAAACAAGCACAGTGCATCTGTTGAGGAATCAGCCTAAGCTTCCACTTTCCTTGCTTTGTAGAGCTTGAGCCAACATGAAATAGCCTTAACTCTGGTCTGAAACCGGCAGGAAATTCCCTGTTTTTTAAAAAGGAAATGTATTATTACAGTGTTATGAAGAAAACCAAAACACAAACAAGGTATTAATTGAGTAGATGTGTATCAATAAATAGATATGGGCCTGTATGTTCAAAACAGCTTACTTCTAAGTAAACCTGCACAGGATTCCAGCAGAGCATTTTCCTTTTCCTCACTCTGTCAATCAGTGTGTGATTCTCCCAGACTTCAAAATTATCTCACTCTTATCTCAGCTGATAGTTTCTTCCTGCAGTGCCAGAATACTGACAGGAACACTGGAATTCCTCTCAAAACACTGGAGTGCTGGCAGCATGCATTCTAGCTTCAGAGTGAAACTGGGCATGCCCGACATAACTTTGCCAGCAGTTGCTGTTATAGGCTTCCATGTGGCAGAAAAACCTTAATAACTTTGAAACCGCTGCTCAGAATTTCACCAAACCAATGAAAAGCATACCTCCTTGACAAGATGCAGTAAAGTATATCAGTAGTTGCTTCCAGAATTTGGAAAAAAATATATGATATGCTGATCCACATATTGGAGTAAAAACCACAACTGTGTCAATTCTCAACACTATTTAACTTGCGCTATCTATGGCAATTTGTATCAGAGTAGTTTGAAATTTTGCACAGTTGTAGAACTCATCAGGTAGACTATGAAAGCTAAATGTCAAGTCATTATCTCAACAGGTGTCATTTTTATAAGCATTAGAATTTTGTGACTTACAATGGAAGAACCTTTTTTTTTTGCAACTCACTCCTGTGCTCCTTTAATATTTATTTCTAATTTCTGTTGACAACTAATGATGTACGTTATTCATCATTCACTGATTCATTATGGATTGAAGAAATGTACCTTTCATTGGTCTCGTGAAGTTCTGAGCAGTGGTTCAGAGGTTATTAAGGTTTTTCTGCCCCATTAAAGCCTATAACAGCAACTGTTGGCAAAGTTATGTTGTGCATGCTTAGTTTCATTCTGAATCTCGAATGCTGGCAGTGTTCCACTTTTTTCAAAGGAATTCTTTGTTACAAAGGAGATCTAGTAGATTTTATGTGCAGTTGTATTCCTTTAGTTATGGAATGTGACCTCACAAGGTCGGACTACATGTTACTACATAGATTGGGCATGGGGGATAGGGAGCCTTTAATCCTTTGCCCCCAACTGTGGTCCAAGTCTGGATCAACACCTCCAATTTACATTGCCAAAAGGCATCTGTTTGTAATGTAAATTGGCATAGGGCAAAGGGTTCAAACAGGCATGGATCAACTGATGGGAGGATTCCTCATTCCTCTAGCAATACAGTAAGGCCCAGATGCTTCACCAGGGCAATGTGGGACATCTTTGATAGTTCCAGGCACTCCAGCCTCCCGATATAGATTTGGGCCTAAAATACCCAGGAGAAGTATGGGTTCACAGCGGGTAAGCTGTAAACAAGCACAATTTGAGAAATCACCAATTATGGGGCACATTTTTTAAGGGATCAGCCTTAGCTTTCAATTTCTTGGGTTTGTGGAGCTTCAACTAGTATGAGTTAGCCTTAATAGTTTGCCTCTGGGAGCCCTTACCAAAGGAAGTGAGGTGGGTGGCTACCTGGAAGAGGTCCTTTTTTGCTGTGGCTCCCTGGCTGTGGAATATGAGCTCCCTAGAGAGGTTCGCCGGACACCTACATTGTTCGCCTTCTGATGCCTGGTGAAGACCTGTTTATTCTCCCAGTATTTTAGAATTTTAGCTTCCTAATCTTTTAGGTCTGATGTTTCAAATCTGTATTTTAAATTTCTGCATCTCTGCTAGGTTTCATTCTGGTTGTACTGTTATATTGTGATTTTAAGTTTTCATATTTTATATTGTTTTATCCTGCACTCTGTGGCTTTAATTTTTGTGAACTACTCAGAGAGCTTTGGCTATTGGGTGGTATAGAAATGAAATAAATAAATTCCAGTCTTGAGCTGGCATTTTATTGATAATTGTCTAACCTTAATGGCTCTTCAGCAAGTAAGCGTCTGCTTGACCCACGGGTACCAATTCCTCATCCCGGCATTATTACAAGCAATTCAGGATAACCAATGCTGGTCACATCCCTTCTTTTCTACTCTAACTTTGCACACTTTCCAATTTGTTTCAAACATTACATAAAGGTGTCAAAACAATAAAGATGAAATATGTCTTTAAAAGTTGGCTTAGTGCTGCTGTGAAAGAACCATGACTCATTTGGAAGTGATGGGCCATTAAAGAAGGAATGATAGATGTTTCCAGGCAAAAGACCCTTGGAAAGAAAAATATTTTGCAAATACTTCTTCAAATAAAATGTTCAATTTTCTTGAAGTTTTACAACTGAAAACTACAGTTGACTTTTTGAGCTGCAAAATGGAACTTGTGACATATCCTGAGCTAAATGCACCCCTTGCTCATGGCTGCTCTGGGGGAAATGACATTCCTTGGTATCACGGGGAGTCTTAGAGATGGCCTAAGACATTTTGGTCTCCTAGATACTATAATTCTATGAAGCAATTGCTCATGACAAGAACAGCCTGCAATTTGCTCACAGGTAGGGTTGGCAGGCCTCCAGCTGTGGCGCTGAGACTCTGGTTTGTGGTATATTCTCAGGGCCCCAGGGCAGGAAGCCTAAATGTCAGGGTTTCAGCTAGTCTCAAATTACTACCATTGAACCTTGAGTTTTGCAGCAATATTATTTTAAAATGGAGCTTTTCTTTTTGATCAATCAGTCTGAAAGTGAAGAGATTCAATAAGAGGGTTCCCCCCACCCAATTTCCAGCTAGAGTACAGGGGTAAAGGCAGGTTATCTGAAGCAGAGCAGAGCATGCTCAGTGCAGGTAGAGGGAGTGGAGACTAGATCTACAAAGGGGACAAGAAGTTGACTTTAGAGACAGTAGCTGTCTGAGAGACCATCGGCACAAGAATAATTTAACCACAGGATGGAAGACAGGTAAGAGAGGAGGCTTCTTTCTAAGGTGAAGGAGAGCAGAGCACTGCGAGCTGGAGTCCATGACACTCACCAGCCGGAGTCCATGACACTCACACACTCTATAATCTTTCACTCAATCTGTTTTTCCTGCCAGTTCCCTGATCCTGCCAGCTGTTACTGTTTTATTTGGATGTGCTCCCCCTCTACTGCTGGCTGCTGCGGTCTTCTCTCTTGTCTTCCTCCAGTAGCTTGGTAACTGAGCATGTGTAGTTGCTGCACCTAGGCAGATGGTCCAATTCAGCAGTGGCAAATTTCTGGGTGGGCGCCTACGGGAAATGATCGCCTGTAAAAGCTTGAACATCTTTTTAAAAACCAGAAATTTGCTCATAGTTCCTTGTGGAGGGGAGGGTCCATCCCATTTGTTTGCTCAATGGCCATTGCTAGGGTTGCACTGACCGATCAGGCACGTCAATAAGAAAACAGCAGCCAGTAGTACTGCAGGTTGCCTGGTCCTAGTCTGCAGCAGAAAATGTGTTGCTTGGAGAGAGGCAAGGAAAACAAAACAAAGTCACTGCTAGTTTCCCTGCATTAGAAACTGGGAGGGGGTTGCTTAGACTCTTAATCCTGCTCTCTTATAGTTTCCAAATACAAGTAAAATTGCTGCAAATGTGTCTGCATTGAAACACTGAGGTGTGGGGAGGGGAGGCTAAATGGTCCTGTCCTATTTTTCACAATGCAAGCAAAATTGGTGTGAACTGGCCGGGTTCGCAGGATCATAGAGGGGAAATACGCCACCGGTTTCCTGCAGGGGTATGTGTGTGTTAGCATAATTACCCTTGGTAACGCAGCTTGTCATGTTGTGTGAATCTGGTGGCTTGTTGCCATGGGTAACAAGGTACCCAGAACACTACCACAGCCCGCAGGTTGTGGCTGGCTTGTTACCCATAGCAACAAGCCACCCTGGCTGGGTTCGCATAATACGACAAGTTGTGCTGCCAAGGGTAATGATGCTACCCCCCCCCATGACCAGAATGTGTGTGTATGGTGTGTGTGTGTATGTGTGAATAAGCTACCGTGGCTTATTTCCCCTCCGCAATTATGCAAACCCAGTCAATGTGAGTGCATTGAGAACTCTGATGAGGGGAGGGGGTAGGTTAAAATGTTGTGAGTTGGTTAAAAAGTTAGAAGGAAGTGTGTGTGATATATGTATGTCTTGCCTGTCTGCATGTGTGACTGAGTGTTTTGGGGAGAGAGTACCCTTTCTGGGGTCACTCAGTCATTTGGTTTTTTCACGCTGCAGTTCTATAATTATCTACCCAGGAGTAAGCTCCATTGCACGCAATTGGATTTACTTCTGCATAAACATGTATAGGATCGCACTTTTAACTGACTTTTAAAAAAGTGCATGTCAAAGGTGGAAAGCCTTCAGCACATGTTCAGAGAAAACCTGGTCTCCAGGTCCATTTTTGAAAAAAGAAGCCAGTTCTTTGCTTAGAGGAAAAGCACTCTGCCGGGACACTTTATTTGATACTGTTATTGATATTATACAGTTCCATTAGTACAACTAAAAATAGCTAGCATTTTTAATTGCTTTTCAGAGCTTTCAAAGCACTTATTCTGTATTGGCCCAGTAATCCTGATAGTAACCCTGTCAGTATGTTTGGTTCCATTTTGCAGATGGGATGTGAGTGTGTGCTGAGTACTGATGCAGTTAGCTAATTTTAAACTCTGAATTTGATGGTTTTGGGGGTTGGTCTGTCTAGATGGCACTTCATTCACTTCAAAATACTTTTGTGATTCCGTTTTGGTTTACTTTGTGTATAGTCTCTATGTGCTTTGGTCTAACTACTTATTCTGTTCTGAAATGGGCTTTTGCAAAGCGGCAGCGGGGGAAGGGGGGTTGACTTGTTTGCATGGTCTGTGTGTGTCTGGGCATACTACAAGTCTCTGGGTCTGAAAACCTTTCCAGCTCTGAAATGGTTGCTTGCAACTGTTTTTGACTGACTTTTGTTGCTGTTTCAGATTTAGTGAATATTGATTTCTGCTTTAAGCAGCAGGATCCCAAATTTTGTGGAATCCCCAATTCCTGGGAAAGCGACACCCATTGAATGCTTGTGTTCTTAGGCCACAATCCTATGCACATTTAAACAGAAAAAAGTCCTACAACTCCCAGCAATCTGGGACTTTTGTCTTTCTAAACATACATAGCATTGTGTTGTTAAGGTCTTTGTAGGGGTGGAGGATGGGGAGAAAAGAACTAGATCTAGTTGACTCTGCCCACAGGGGCCCCTTCACTCTGCCTTTTTGATGAGTTCAACCTAATTCAGAAGTTCCTGCCAGAGGAAAACTGGATCTTCTTCTGGAACAGAAATAGGTGCAATTACTAGAACACATTGGAGCTACATCTCTTGTACAGTACTGTGATTGCAATCCCAGTAAGTAATGCATATGTAGAAAGGTTGTTTTTTCACATGGGAAACAAATGGACAGACAACAGGAACTGCACGCTAGCTCCCATAGCCGGGTACGGCTTGTGTCGTCTTGTGTTAAATTCAAGCAGAGTGTTGTGTTAAATTCAAGTATATCCAAGTTTTCAAACATATAAAGCAGCAACCACAGCAGCTCAGAGCATGCATTTCAAATTCCAAGTATAAATTTTAGTCACTATGTAAATATTTCTGTTATTGTAAATTCCATTCGTTCATTATTGTAAAAATGAATAGTTCAACATAATTCATCTTGTGTACTTAATGGCATAGAGGAAATCCACATCTTGCAATTATTGCTGAAGGGCCTGCCCCTCTGACATCACAAGGTCTCACCCCCTGGATCTCAGGTTTTGACTATGAAACTTCAGGGAATGGGATGCTGCTGACCTGGCAGTGGCAACCCAACTCACACAGGAAGGAATGCTATTCTTATTTGATAATAGCAGAGATAATATACCTCTCTGTCTCTCAGTGACTCTCAGCTTTAATCACACTGAGCTTCAAATATAGACTAGGGCAGGGGCATTCAACCAATTTTGGAGAACTTTTCTGGGCCCACATTCTAATTGTGGGCAGAGCCACACACAAAAGGGGTGGGGCCAGAAAGACCAGCATATTGTAGTTTAAAGCTCTTACTGCCAGCAACCAAGCCTTAGGAGAGGCACTTCAACCTTTTAGAATGGGGAAAAAACAACTACACAAAAGCTGGGAAACCACCAAACTGGTGGTCAGGGAGGGTGGTGGGGGGTGGGGAACAGGGGAAGGGAGAGTGGCCTCTAGGGAACCCTCGGGGGACTGAGTGAGACTCCAGGAGGGCCAGATTTGGCACAAAGTACTAGTAACAGGTGTTTTGTTTTTTTGTTCCATTTGCAGTTTTCAGTGAGCATTTCAGGTAGTTCCTCTTCTGTGGTCTGATGATCATACATCTTGTGTCTTGAGATGCACAGATGGATTGCTGGTGGGTGAGCAGGACAGAGTGGGTGCAGCATAGAAGAACCCAAGGAGACAGTCCGGAGATGGAGACATGGCTGAAGCCCTGCTAGGAGGAAAAAGCAAAGCTTGAGTATGAAGCATGGGTGAAACAAAGAATTTAACAGAGAGACAGTGATGGTGGTGTGGGTGAGTGGAATGACTAAGAATGTGCTAAGCCAGGAGTGGGGAATCTGTGGTCCTCCGGATGTTGTTGGATTCCACCTCATCAGCCCCAGCCAGCATGGCTAATGGTGAGGGATAATGGGAGTTGTAGTCCAGCAACATCTGGAGGGGCAGGTTTCCCCCTCCTGATATACACCATCATCAGCTTCTTTCTAGGAGCAGTTCCCAGATTCAGTCCCTAGCTAGGGATGGAAAGTCTATCCAGTTCAGTTTCTCTCAGCTTTTCATTTTTCCAGCCTTCAGTTTTGTTCCATCCCATTTCCACATCACATTCTTTAACATTCTGCATGGGAATTCATACGTATATTTGTACACATTTCTCCTAATATATGCATTTGTATACACTTTTGCCTAACATACACATTTTTGCAAGTAGTTTACCTTTCTGTGATGCTTTGGGGGGTGGGGTACAGTTCTTTTAAGCGTTGTTGTGCAAGTTTTTGTTCAGAGAACTGCATTGCAAGAACTGGATGAGTGTCAATACCAAAGGACAACTGAGTTCTGGTTCACGTATTGCTTTGGGAAGTGAAAATAGGGTAGGTTCATATCCAAATGTGAACTGAACAGAATTCTCCCCTATCCCTAGAGGTTGGGCGGCAGGTAATGGGGAATTGTTCTCTCTCTCTGAGACCCTGGAGAGTTACTAACTCTACAAGTAGACCAGCCTTCCCCAAACTGGTGCCCACTTCCCCAAACTGGAGCTGCAGCCAGGTAGGCTCCATTTCGTGGGGCTTTCGCGGGGTGGTGGGGCGGGTTGCTCTGTTCCACCATGGATTCCAGGGGGCCGAATTCAGTGGAATTTGGCCTCCCTGGGATCCGTGGTAGAATTCTCTAACATCCCTAATCCTGTACAGTTTCGGTTTAAAGATACCATAAAGATTCTGGTTTAAAGAAGAACCATAAGAACGGTCATCCGATCCATCAACAATTTGTACCTGGACAGCAGATTGAGCGGGCAGTAACACAGGTCTTCTGCACCATAGTAAGATGTATTGGTTTTCTGCTTAATTTAGAATTCTTATTTCTAAATTTGCATCCATACATACGAATTAGCACATGCAAATTATATATGAAAGCCTGTGTCCTTTTGTTTGGTGATGCATTTCCTCTTTTTATTTATTTATTGCATTTATACCCCGCCTTATTTCCTCTTGCAAGGAACCCAAGGCGGCTTACATTATCATCCTCCTCTCCATCTTATCCTCACAACAACAACCCTGTGAGGTAGATTGGGCTGAGAGTCTGTGACTGGCCCAAAGCCACCCAGTGAGCTTCCATGGCTGAGTGGGGACTAGAACCCAGATCTCCCAGCTCCCAGTCCAACACTCTCATAAGTGGCCACCCTATTCCTATGTTTCTACATTTTGGATGGAGCCCCACGCAATTCTGGAACCAAGCCTGCTCCTTGGTTCTGACTCCTGCAGAATCACCTTCCAAAGCAGCTAAAACATCACATTCTCTACTTTAAAAAAAGAAAGAATTTTGTCTTGTACATCCTTATTCTATATTTGAAGCTCAAAGTGGTTAAAACCGAGTGTCACTGGGAGGCAGAAAGGTATATTCTCTCCGTTATTATTGCACAAATTGATTCCTTCCTGCAGGCCAAATGCAGGTTGCCATTTTCAGCAGCGATTGTTTTGTTGAACAATAGCTTCTGGGAATCTGCAAGCTGACAGAACGTGCCATGTCATGGCAGTCAGGGAAAGAAGAGAACTGTCAGTGGAAGTGGCTCAGCACTCAGCAGCACTGGCATTCTGAGTAATGCACGCTCTCTCTCGCTCACGCTCTCTCTCCTCCCCCTCCCCCTCCCCCTCCCCCTGGCTAAAAGCCCTGATTGCTTTTCTGTGGTGAGGGTTTTATTTGCAAAACACATCCATTCAAAAGTGGATCAGAGGGAAGATGAGGAGACAAAGCCCGAATGCTGGGTTCATTCACATACTAAACTGCAAACAAACAGACGGAGGAGAGGGCAAAAAGATCAAAGATGAGCACATTTTGTCAACTGAGAAACCATTATTTAGAGGGACTGTGGGGGGATTTCTTCCTCTATGTGGCAATGCTTCAGCGTTGGGGGAAGAAGAGAATCAGCAAGCCAGAACTAAAATATACTGCCATTTCCAGGAACAGTCCTGCCCAGCCACTCACAAGGCGTTCTTTTTCTTCCATAGATTTGAACCTGCAGCAGCAGCTCTGCAGATAATTGCTTGGGCTGTTTGCCAGCTGCCCTCTCAGCGTGTCCTTTTTGTATAACTTTATTTTTTCCCATCAAAACATTTGGAATAGGAGGCTCATCTCATCTAATACTTTATCTTCCTTTTCTTTCACTGCCAACATGCCCTCCCTCCATTTCTAAAGAGATAATCATTGCTACCACCATTAGGAGAGGCAATGTGCTATAGTGGCTAGAGTACTGGCCTTCGATTCATGAGACCTGAGGTCACATCCCCATGAGCTGTGAAGCTCACTGGCCAGATCACCGTCACTCAACCTAATTCATTTACAGGGGCAGTTATGAGACTACACTGGGGTCGCCCAATGTATCTTGCCTTGAACTTCAGAGACAACATGGGATACAAGGAGGATCAGAGCCAGTGTGGTATTCGACTGGGACTGGGGAGACCTGGGTTCTAGTCCCCACTTGGCCATGAATCTCACTGGGTGATTTTGTGCCAGTCACAAAGCCTAACCAACCTCACAGGGTTGTTGGGAGGATAAAAAGGGCAGGAGGATCATGTATGCTGCCTTGGGCTCCTTGGGAGAAAGGCAGGGTATAAATGTAACAAATAAATAAGTATAATATGTACACTACTAAAAGGATTACATGGAGCACTTTTATGCTGCATTGAAGTGCTTGGTCTTTGAACTTGATGGCAAACAATTTCAATCTTGCCAAGGGAATATAAAGATGGTAACAAAGGTCATACACTCAGCTGAAGGCTGCCATTTTAAGCACACTCATTTGGTGATGAGCGCTACTGAAAAAGGATGTTCTTCCAATGAGACATAGTTAGGATTTGGCTGTAAGTTGATAGGGATGTCCATCATGGGGAAATCCAGCCCTTTGGGGGCTCAGCGGAGTTCCGCAGTATACTCGACTCAACTTGCATTTGTGAACAGAGCTTCTGGTCTTCCCCGAAATCTGGGAACTTTTCCCATTGTGGTTGTTGTTGTGGTTGTTTGTTGTTGTTGCAGAAATAGACATTTGCACAAATTGCGGCTGCAATTGGAATAATTTGCATAAATTGCAGCCAAAATTGGTGCAAATTGCAGGTGGTATTTGTGCAAATGTCTATTTCCACTAGCTACCCTGACTCGCTGTGGACCAAGTCAGGCCAGCTAGTGGAAGACAAGCCAAAGTCTGGGGGGCCAAGACATTGAAAGCTCGTCCAGCTCCACACCCCAACTGGATTCCTCCAACATCCCTATAAGTTGATTAAGAGTACAATCCTATGTATTGCCCTGTTGATAGACAGAGGGCTCCAATATCAAAACCGTCTCTCTATCCAAAGCCCTGCTGGCACGAGCCAGGCACATCGGGAGAAGGATGGAGGCTTTTACAGCCTTGCATTCCTCCCATTTTGTTATTTTGAGCTAATTGGCCTCTTGGCTCATTTAGCTTGCTTACCTTCCAGTGGGCAGGGGTGGGTGATGGCGATCCATGCTTCGCCTTCCCCCTCCCCTCCTCACTCACCAGCATGTCCCCTTTTCACCCTGTCCCACCACTTCTGAGAGCTCTGTTACAACCTTGGAAAGAGGAGATGCTGCAGAGCTTTCCATAGCACCTGTGTGTGTGTGTGTGTGTGCGGGGGGAGATCCATGTTTCAGTCTTCTCCTCCATGCCTGTAATTCTGTCTGTGGGCACGGAGCAGGATATCTGCAGCACCCTGTAGTGCCCCAAATGCTGTCTCAGGGCCATAGGATTTCTTTGCCCATTATCCATTATACCAGCCGCATATCTGAACTTCTACTTGAAGGCTATTCACTTTCTCTCATGCTTCCTATTCTTTCTGCCACTCCGCACTGGTCACAGTAGCCAAAGATTAGTTCACATATGCATGGTCATCACTTAATGACTGCACCATGGATGAATCTTTTAGTCATTTTTCATATTGGGCATGCACAATACTTTGAGGAAACATGGGGGAAACACTTGATTACTTGGCACATAGAAACCCAGTGATAAGTGTGTGCACCAGTTTGGTTGAAAAGCAACTGTGTTAGAGTTAACTAGAGGGGATGTTTTATTTATTTATGTCTAACATTTAAATATAGGGATTGAGGCATCTGTCAATTTTGGTTTCTCTCAGTTTCTCATTTTTTCCCCAATCTTCAGTTTGTTTCATCCCATTTCTCCATCTGTTAGCAACTTTTTAAAAGAAAGCGTCCACATGAACATTTGTGTGCCTTTTCATGTGCATTTCTCTTAATATATGCATTTTTGTATGCACATTTTTCTAATATCCACAGTTTTTGCACGCAACCTCATATAACATTTTAAAATATCCCCCCCCCCGAATATATGCATGTGTTGTGTACACTTTCCCGTAATGTATGCATTTTTGTTTGTTTGGAGAATTGCATCACAAAATTCTGAGACACACAAATATGGAATGATAACTGTGTTCCAGTTTGCATATTGATTCAGGAAGTGTGTATTCGGTAAGTTCTTATCAAAATGTGAACAAAACGAAATTTCCTCTCATCTGTATATTTAAATCCAACCTTTCCTCTAAGGAACTCCATACATAGTTCTCCCTCCATTTGTCCTCCCAATAACCCCACAAGGTAGGTTAGGCCGAGATATTGCAACTGGCCCAAGACCACCCAGCAAGCTTCACGTCTAAGTAGGGATTCTTGTTCAACACTAACCACTAGGCCATACTGGCTCTCAAGCTGGTATGTAAGTTCTGTCTGCAATATTTAACCTGTGATGGCTCACATGTTCATTCATATGTTTGCTTGCTTGTAGTGGTCCTCTTTTACACTGCACATGACTGAGATATTGGTAGTCATTGGGAGTAGCAGATAAAGGTGCCGGAGCAGTGGTGATGGGATGGAGAGCAAAGTGGAAGGCTGGCTGGTTCAGGGGGCCTGATGTGGCTGGCACAGGCCACCTGTTGAGAGACAGGAGCTTAAACTTAGCAGGGCCACGAAGGCTAAATTTAAGCCCCTGGTCTGACTCAGTATAAGGCAGTTTTGTATGTTCTGGAGAAGTGGGTTCCTTCTGTGTGAGTGTCCCCTATATGGAGTTGAATGGATGCTCTTCTCTTGGGATACAGGTTCCTCTTCCTCTGTTATTACTGAGTAGGATACTGAGGCTGATGTTGGTAAAGGTTTCCTTTGGGCAACTTCTCTTTAGGGTCTGTTGAAATTCTGAAGCCTGCCCCATCTTATAAAGCACTCCTAGCAATCCAGTACAGGATCAGCAGAACTGGTGATGTCAGGTAGAAGTTCCCTCCTGCCAGAAACATTCTCTCACTGATGTCAGTTGACTCCTAACAAGAGGCAGTCTGGAACATGATCAACAAGGTCAATGGTATATCACTCCCAAGTCAGAGTGGGGGCTGGGTCTCTTAACATGAACTGTTTAGTGAATTGTTTAATGTGAATATATGTTATTGTTGGTAGTGGATATTGTTAACTGACCTACTGGTATGTCTAGCTCTTATTTATTTATTTTTTATTGTGAAATTTCAACAAAACAAAAAGAGGAAAGGAAAAAAATGTAGCTACATAAATTTGAATATATCAGTTTCAATGCATACATATGAAATACACACACACACGAAAATATGGTTTTCTAAGAATTATACATAAACTTCCAAAAAAGCAGACCAAATAGCCATATAAGCATCCATTCACAAGTGGTGTCTATATACTATGCATTCAAATGTTCAAAGCGGCGATCCATTGATTAGTCAAAATGGGACAATCCAGTTCCCTATTCCATTAAGATCCTGTATATCATATTTATTCACCATTAATAAGTATTTATAAACATGAATCGTGGATTGATATGACTGATTGGCCTCAATAAGTACATCCCATAGCTACAGAGACCCTGAAGCTGTAAATGTGGCAGGGCAAAACCTACATTTTAATATTTTTTTATCCTTGCAACAACCCTGTGAGGGTTGATATTTAAATGTTGATATGTTTTAAATGAACTGTAATTGTATTTGTCTGTTGTTTTGTAATGTGTTATAATTAAGGCAATTGCATTTGTTTGTTTTGTGAACCGCTTTGAGCACAACGTATTGTGGAAAATGTGGTATATGTATAAATTGACTTTGACTATATTTGGGACCCAGCTTGCATGCTGATGTCTGTATTCTCTGAATTGTGCTGAGAGTCCGTAATAGGAGCTTTTCTTGAGCTCAGTTGTGTTCCTCCTTTTCCTCCCAGTCCTTGGGAACGAATAAGTTTAACCATTCCTGAGCAAACTATCCAGGGATGTTTTTGGCCATTCTGGAAGAATGTAGGTAGAGCTTCAGCCAATGTTCAACAACACACTTTGTCCATGGTTCCTTATTGTGACAGGTTTCTATAAAATCCCTCCTGACGTGAGGCGGTTGCACTGCATTAATAAATATTTCACGTTTAATGTACTTTTTAAACAATGTGTGCCATGAAATATTCAGTCCACAGTTGCTTACAGCGATGAAAAGAGAAGCTTGCTGGTGATTTTCTTTTTAAAAAATCCTTGTGGTCTCCTCCTTATCTGACCCTCTGTCCCTTGGGGATCACTTGCTGACCACTGATATTGGTAAATGGCTTGAGGTGATTTGCTTGCAGAAATATAGAGGACCTTGCATCTGAACAGAGGAACTGTCAGGGATTCAGTCATGCTCTGGCCAGCCACAAGCCAACTTTAATTACCTCACAACTATATCCATCCAGTATAATCTCCTATGGAGAGGCAAGTGCATAGGGCTGGCTCTGCCATTAGACAGAATGAGGCAGCCACCACAGGCAGCTGATTCAAGGTGTCATGCAAGGGAAGCAAATTATTCATTATTTCATTTATTAGTTTTACTGCCAGTGTCGGAGAGAGGTGCTTGAGGGATTTCTGCCTCAGGTCAGGTGTCAAAACAACTGGGCTGGCCTTGGATACGCTGCACCTTGACTTGGAGGGAGGGGCACCATTTGCTGCTCTATCTCAGGCAGCAAAATGACTTGGGCTGGCTCTGCAAGCGCACAAAAGGAAAAGATTAAAAGGCATGTCCCAAACATGAGGATGAGGGAACTCTACAGCCCTTAAAAAAACAACAACACTCTGTTGACACCTGCCACTCCTAACAAAGGAGCAGGTTCCCTCCTGGCCGCTTTTAATATCTTCACCACAGCCCTTCTTCTTTGCGCCTTCTGTTGATAATTGAACTTGCCCACTTCCCGTCCCCATGAATGTCTCCTATTAGCTTTGTTCGGGTATTTGCCTGAACGCGTGAGGGCTTAAAGTGGGTGGAGAGATGCAGTTGTGCTTTTTGGCCCTGCCCCCTATGTCTCTGGGCTCGCAGGCCCCACCCGCTTCAGTTCAGACCTTGCCGTGTTGAATTGGCAAGGTGTGGGCAGGAGCTCTACTCACAGTCCCTTGAACATGAGTAGAACCCTGTGTGCTCGGGAACCCTGATAAGGGTACACCCGGAGAGGTAGGGGTCGGAGCCAATGTTCATGGTCCCATCTCTCTGCCCACTTTAAGCCCTCATACGTTCAGGTGAACTCCTGAACAGGGCTATTGTCTTAACACATTGTTTTGCTGACTTTCCCTGAGTCGCCACACCTGTTCATTACTCCCAACTTGGCTTAAAGTCACTTTTGGCTTCCCTTCTACCCCACACACTGCTGGATTTGCTGCATTGCATGAACTCTAAATTTGACTGAGTCGGTTGAATATACATTTTCTTCTCTTGTGTCCAAATAATTTTATTTTGGCAGATGTCTTTTTAAAAAAATGCTGTTTATTTAGGAAAATCATATGTCCTCCATTTATTCATTTTAAAGTTAGAATAAAGGTCCACCCAGCCAAAGTGAAGCATTTTCAAGCAGTAGTGCAGCTAGGGAATTTTAATCTTAATGATCGTATTAGATGGCTTGGCACAGTCTTCAGCTGTGAAGAACGCAACTAGTATTTCTCTTCTCTACACCCCCCCAACCGCCATTCCATGGTTTACAACTCCTTCTATATTCTTGATATGCTAGAACTGTTTGCCCACCCTGATTTTTTTTTTAAAAAGGAATACTCTGAGCATGTGCAGTTTTGCATTTTAACTTCTTTTAAATCATAGCACCATCATGACTGCATGAATAAGATGGAGTTTCCTTCTGCTGTCCTGATGGCTGCATCAGCTGTCATTCTCTGGCTGCAGGACTCTGGATACTGGCTTCAAGTTTAGTCCCTTGCTGCACGACTGTTTTCAAGCCCCACTGAATTAAATGGAAGAGTTATAGTGCAATCCTATATACATGTCAGCTCAAATGTAAGCCCCACTGAGCTCAACAGGACTTACTCCCATGCAAGGGGTAGATAGACATGTAGCCTTAAGCACCTGCTGAATTCTGTCTCCCTTGAACTGAATGGGACATAAAAGTGCTTAACTTCAGATGGATTGTATCCAACTTTTCCTTTGTTGCTGAACATCTTCTTGAACTATATATACAAAGTGAGCAGATTTGAAGAGGATGTGCAATGTTCATTTTGTAAAGGTGTTTTATTCTCATATTTATTTACATGCATAATGTGGGCAGAAGGAAGTGAAGAAATCAATCTGTGCATGGAGCATCCTAATTTTAAATCATGTAAATGTCAAATGAAACAGTTAGATTATATTTCCATAGAACTTTTCTAATTAACACATTTATTTAAGGACCATAAATGATTACTCATCCATTAATTCATGTGAGAATATGATACACGTGGGGTACAGTTTTGGGCTGGAACCCAGCTAAGGTTACTGGAAACAATGGGTCTTATGTTAGCCTTGACTAAGTCATTTTATTACTTTCAGTCTAAACTTTATTTAGGTTGTGGCTCCTAATCCTGTATAACTGAGTATGTCATCAAAGATATCTGACAAATATTCATATATTCATATTTAATAAGCTCAAAGCAATGTAATTATCCCTAATGCAGCCCCAGACTCTGGAGGTGCAATCTGAACAAATTAAAATGTGATCAATTTTCAAATTTCAAATGCTGGAATTCCATATTCCAAATTTTTGACCTCTTTGATTTTAAATCTGAATTACAGATGTTTAAAAACCACTTTGTAGGGGCTGTTTCTTGATGAGTTAAATGAATTAGTGACATCAGTACAAAATCCAGCATTTACTAATTTGCTTATCATCTATAAGATAATATCACAGACTGATTCTGAACAATCAAGTAGAGTCGAATACTACATACAGTTGTATGCCAGGTAATAGACAGTAAGATACTAAAGGTCAATGTCAAATAAAGAATGAAATAAAAATATCATTCGGTGTTCAATACTAATGTAAAACTTCTAATGAATATTCAAAGATTTCATGAATAATTAGTGAATATTCAATATTCATATTCATATGTATATGAATATTTACTGAAGAGAATTTTTGCAACAATTCATTTCACCTTACATTTTTTACCCACAAAGTATACTTATAACACCATTCTATGTATGTTTACTCCGAAGTAAGTTCCACTAAGTTCAATTTAAGTAAGTGTGTGTAGTAGAGATTTGGATGAATCCTGGATCCCAAACAGAATTGGGCTGATTCAGACAGATTTGGGATTCGTCTGAAGCAAAGCAATGGTCCACTGAATTACTCCAAAGCAAATCTGGGTTCTCCTAAAACTTCATGAGCGATTCTGAAAGGCAGACAGTGTTCCTGCAAAAATTGCAATATTTCTCTCCAAGTTTTCCATATAAGGAAAATGTCAGGGGAGGAGGAGGAGGGAGGAGAGTTGTTGGTGTAACTTTGAGACTGACAGGTGAGGTCTAGCTTCTAATTAAGGGAATTATTTTAGCAGGGTTCTCCACTCAGAGTGTTTTTGGGGAAAGTAATTTATCAACCTGCTTCTGGTTTGTTCTGTGCTCCTTTCTAGTTCTCCCTCTTCTGAACAGGAACGTTTAAAGAGTTGTGGTGGCGTTTAAGGAGGTCTTGGACTTCTGTTTCCTTACCAGTAACTTTCTTATCTATTCCTAAACCAGTTTCCTTCCTTATTCCAACCAAGCCTTTCCTAAAACCCTTCTCTTTCCAATCCAAACTTATCCTAAAATCCTTTAGGAGTCTCTTTTGACTGTTAGTTGCTGTTTGTTAGTAGATTATGTATGTATGTATGTATGTATGTATATAACCTCCCCCTACCTAGTTGTATAAGTCTGATTTTGATTTAAAATCAAAATCCCTAGTCTCTGGCTACTGTATATACCTAGTCTCCGGCTACTGTAATATTCCACTTTCTGTCTGACTTTGTGTTCTCTGTGGTACGTATGTGTGAGTGTGGGGTGTGTGTGTGACTGTTACACACACACATTTTGTTCTGTATATATAATATGCAGAAGAACTATTAAACACACATTAAGTGCCCCAAACTGTGTTCCATTCATCATCACTCCATAGCTACAGCACCTGTCCTTCTGAAATGCTACAGGCTACTTACTTAGGAGTACCTCTATGATGTATGGCATTTTCATACACATTGCCCTCCAAAACTGCAGGGATGTAAGTGAATACTTTTTTGACCCCCCTCCCCTCTGCAACTATAAAGGCTGCTCTTGCACAATCCTCCAGCACCTATCTAGTTGATATTTGACAGGCTTTATCCCCTCAGAAGTGGAAATCATGCCTGCATGATTGTACAACATCTACTAGTACAACATCTCCTGCACCTATTTGTCTGCAATTTGGCAGGCTTCATCCACTCAGAAGGAGCTACCTGAAAATGTTATCCAATTCTGTCAAAAATCAAAATAGTTATAGATATTTGTTGATGTCCTAATGATATTTCAGTGGGAGGCATGAAGCTTCGGATTTCCAAAGTGAGGTTATGATTTGGACTTGAGTCGAATTGGGCGGCCTCAACAGCATTTGTTGCTAAATTGAGCTGCTTTTGAAATAATCAAACTGAACCTAATCACAGGGTATAGGAATCTAGCCTAACATACACAGGGAGGTGGAGATACTGAAGTGTAAAGAAATGTGGACAACAGGAAGCACAAGTCAATTGTTCTTCCAGTTCACCCTGCATTAGATTTGTCTGAAGGCACAATGAGTGCATACGTTTGTTGTCATCCAAACCTTTTACCTTCAGCCATACACATGCCATGTGACAATTCTGTTCCTTGTGCAAGACAAGCTATTGTCATTTATATTTCTCAATGGCTAATAAAATGACCAGTATTTATTTACCAAAAACCTGGGATCACAGGGTAAGATACAGACTGAGATTCAAAAACCCGAATGCTATGTTCAGAACACTTTTATTTTAGATAAAATGCTGCTAGTTTCAATCCATTCACACTTGACTTGACACATTCACTGAAATAGTTACCAATGTTGGAGCAACGGAGCCTGGCGGCCAACCCGGTCATATACTCAGAAACAGGAGGGGTGCTAGCTTCTCTGGTGTTCATGTCTTCCTCAGAGTTCTGCTTCGGGTGTATCCTGTATACTCTTTGTACAATGTAGAAAAATATGTTCTTTGACTATGTGTTTTGGTTGTACATTATTGTTTGGTTCCTCATCTTGTTTCTTTTGGAAACTTTTCTTTCTAATGTTGAAGAATATCATCTTTCCCTCAGACCTTCTTTCTACCTGTAAGCAACATTCCTGAATTATTGAGTTAGGGAGTTATCTTATCTGGTATTTTCCCCCAGACTCAGTTATTTACCTACGTCTTGTTGTTCATGTTCCACACTTAGCTTTGAATGTACACATACCTTTTTTCCAATTATTTACCTACATCTCAGTTATTTACCTACAGTCTGAAGTTATTTACCTCAGTTATTTACCTCAATTATTTACCTACATCTTGTTGTTCATGTTCCACACTTAGCTTTGAACATACACACACCTGCTTTTTCCAATTCTTCAGCCTTTTCCTTCTGGTAAATTTTTCATGTCTCTCCTGTTAACATTCCTTCACTCAACTCTCAGGAGCTCATTCACCCCAAAGAGGGGCATCATATGATTTTATGTGACAACGTCACATGACTTGGTAAGAATGCTTTGAACTGTAGGCATGGTGCATCTGTGTATGTTCATCACTTGATCACAGCAGCATGAGCCGTCGCAGCTCAAACGTCACAGACAGATTGTTCATATCCCTTCATATACAATACTTTGCTTTTCAGTGGGGTCAATAAACATGTTCAGTGGCAAGTTATCAAATACTGGGTGAGCAAACGTTGATGAAATTGAGCTGTTTGTGAAACCAGTCTTGAGTGAAATTTGAAATAAAGGAGCTGAGCTCAAGAAGAAAATGTCACCCACTTTATGAACCCAAGTATCTGTATATCTGGGAGGTTTCCTTCTTTACATGGTACAGGATTGTTGTTGTTTATTCGGTCAGTCGCTTCCGAGTCTTTGTGACTTCATGGACCAGCCCACGCCAGAGCTTCCTGTCGGCCGTCGCCACCCCCAGCTCCCCCAAGGTCGAGTCCATCACCTCCAGAATATCATCCATCCATCTTGCTCTTGGTCGGCCCCTCTTCCTTTTGCCTACCACTTTCCCTAGCATCAGCATCTTCTCCAGGGTGTACTGTCTTCTCATTATGTGGCCAAAGTACTTCAGTTTTGCCTTTAATATCATTCCCTCAAGTGAGCAGTCTGGCTTTCTTTCCTGGAGTATGGACTGGTTTGATCTTCTTGCAGTCCAAGGCACTCTCAGAATTTTCCTCCAGCACCACAGTTCAAAAGCATCTATCTTCCTTCGCTCAGCCTTCCTTACGGTCCAGCTCTCGCAGCCATAGGTTACTACGGGGAATACCATTGCTTTAACTATGCGGACCTTTGTTGTCAGTGTGATGTCTCTGCTCTTTACTATTTTATCAAGATTTGTCATTGCTGTCCTCCCAAGAAGTAAACGTCTTCTGATTTCCTGGCTGCAGTCAGCGTCTGCAGTAATCTTTGCACCTAGAAAGACAAAGTCTGTCACTGCCTCCACGTTTTCTCCCTCTATTTGCCAGTTATCAGTCAAGCTGGTTGCCATAATCTTGTTTTTTTTTGAGGTTTAACTGCAACCCAGCTTTTGCACTTTCTATTTTCACCTTTGTCAGAAGGTTCCTCAGCTCCTCCTTGCTTTCAGCCATCAAAGTGGAATCATCTGCATACCTGAGATTGTTAATGTTTCTTCCAGCGATTTTAGCTTCAGCCTTGGCTTCATCAAGCCCAGCACGTCGCATGATGTGTTCTGCATACAGGTTGAATAGGTAGGGTGAGAGTATACAACCCTGCCGTACTCCTTTCCCAATCTTAAACCAGTCCGTTGTTCCGTGGTCTGTTCTTACCGTTGCTACTTGGTCGTTATACAGATTCCTCAGGAGGCAGACAAGATGACTTGGTATCCCCATACCACCAAGAACTTGCCACAATTTGTGATGATCCACACAGTCAAAGGCTTTAGAATAGTCAATAAAACAGAAATATATGTTTTTCTGAAACTCCCTGGCTTTCTCCATTATCCAGCAGATATTGGCAATTTGGTCTCTAGTTCCTCTGCCTTTTCGAAACCCAGCTTGTACATCTGGCAATTCTCGTTCCATGAATTGCTGGATTCTACCTTGCAAGATCTTGAACATTACCTTACTGGCATGTGAAATAAGTGCCACTGTTCGATAGTTTGAACATTCTTTGGTGCTTCCCTTTTTTGGTATGGGGATATAAGTTGATTTTTTCCAATCTGTTGGCCATTCCGGTGTTTTCCAAATTTGCTGGCATATGGCATGCATCACCTTGACAGCATCATCTTGCAAGATTTTAAACAGTTCAGCTGGGATACCGTCATCTCCTGCTGCCTTGTTATTAGCAGTGCTTCTTAAGGCCCATTCAACCTCACTCTTCAGGATGTCTGGCTCTAGCTCACTGACCACATCGTCAAATCTATTCCCGATATTATTATCCTTCCTATACAGATCTTCCGTATATTCTTGCCACCTTTTCTTGATCTCTTCTACTTCTGTTAGGTCCTTGCCATCTTTGTTTTTGACTACTAAAATCTAGTCCCTTAGATCTATTCTTTACCTCTACTGCATATTCATGAGGAATATTGGTGAGCTCATATCTAACTATCTGTGGGTCTTCCCTATTTTCTTTAGTCTGATTCTAAATTGTGCAATAAGAAGTTCATGATCTGAACTACAATCAGCTCCAGGTCTTGTTTTTACCCACTGCATAGATGTCCGCCACCTTTGGCTACAAATGATGTAGTCAATATGATTTCGGTGTCGACCGTCTGGTGAAGTCCATGTATAAAGTCGTCTCTTAGGTTGTTGGAAGAGAGTGTTTGTTATGCACAGTGAGTTGTCTTGGCAAAATTCTATCAGCCTATGTCCTGCTTCATTTTGTTCTCCCAGACCATGCTTGCCTGTAATTCCAGGTGTCGTTTGACTACCCACCTTAGCATTCCAGTCTCCTGTAATGAAAATAACATCTTTGTTTGGCATACTGTCCAGTGGTTGCTGCAGAGCCTCATAGAACTGATCTACTTCTGCTTCTTCAGCATCTGTGGTTGGGGCGTATATTTGGATCACTGTGATGTTAAATGGCTTACCCTGAATTCGAATTGAGATCATTCTGTCATTTTTTGGATTGTATCCAAGCACTGCTTTAGCCACTTTATTATTAATTATGAAAGCTACTCCATTTCCTCTGTGGTCCTCTTGTCCACAGTAGTAGATCTGGTGGCCATTTGATGTGAAGTGGCCCATTCCAGTCCATTTCAGTTCACTGACACCCAAAATGTCTATGTTTAATCTTGACATCTCCCCAATAACCACATCCAATTTGCCCTGGCTCATAGATCTTACATTCCAGGTTCCTATGGTGTATTGATCTTTAGAACATCAGATTTGTCGTTCACCACCAGCACCATCGGCTGCTAGCCGTCCTTTTGGCTTTGAGCTAGCTGCGTCATCACATCTGGGGCTAGTTGAACTTATCCTCTGTTCCTCCCCAGTAGCATTTTGACCATCTTCCGACCTGGGAGTCCCATCTTCCGATGGTATACCGACATATCTCTGGTTGTACTGATCCATTTAGTTTTCATGGCAAGAATACTGGGGTGGGTTGCCGTTTCCTTCCCCAGGGATTGTATTTAGTCTGACCTCTCTGCCATGACCGTCCCATCTTGGGTGTCCCTTCATGGTTTATTTACAACCTATTTTTGGTTGTCTTGGTCTACATAAATATTTACGTAGACTAAGATGGTGAAACTAAGGGGGAACACAAATAGCGTAGCAGACGCTATTTGCGTTCCCCCTTATTTTCGCTGTCTTAGTCTACGTAAATATTTACGTAGACTAAGATGGTGAAAATAAAGGGGAACGCAAATAGTATCCACTATGCTATTTGTGTTCCCCCTTAGTTTCGTCGTCTTAGTCTACGTAAATATTTACGTAGACTAAGACGGCCAAAAATAAGGAACGCAAATGGCGGCGGCCATAGCTGCCGCCATTTGCGTACGCTTTTTTTTTTTTAACCCAGATGTGATAGGCTATGTAAGTCTTTACATAGCCTATCACAGCTGAATACAGGGACGCAAATGGCAGCCGGATGTCCGGCTAGCCAGCGGCCGGATGTCCGGCAGCTGGTGGAGCCGGCTAGCGGCTCCATGGAATCCCCTCGGAGTGGAGCCAGCTGGCCAGGATTCTGGGGGGAGGCGCAGAGCGCCTCCCCCTCTCCAGCGGAACCTGGCGGAGCCAGGTAAGTGGGGTTTCGTACATCCCTAGTTTAAACGTGCATAGGATTTCACCTTAAAGCACCTATTCTGTTGGAAATGTGGGGAAAAAAATGAAAAAAGCTCCCCATTTTAGATGCTTAATGATCACTGTGGGAACAAGCTAGCCATATGTCAACCTTCCTACATGATTTCTGGATTAACAGACAGCTATTCATTTGTCCAGTTCAGTTACTGTGAATACATAAGACTGAATGTTCTCTGTCACTGCCACTTGATCTATTTCCCCTCCTTTTGGCCTGATTCTCATGCCAACTTTATCACAACTTTGTCACCACTGCCACCAAAATAACATTTTGGGTTATAGATGAGAGTCCATGCCACTCTCCAAATATATTGTTAGCTGTGCCACAATTCTCTAAGTGGCGAGAATTTCGAGGAGCGCAGTGCTTACCCAGGCTTGGTTTCTTCTGAAATGAGGTCACTGAAGGCTTATTGGCATTTCATAATATTCACATTTATTTACAAATATACAGGTTAAGCATATGTAGGTGATGGGGCACAGCTTCACACTCCCAAGAGACCCTCTAAAGTCTACTGCCTCCCACATCAGATCCTGAGATGCTCCAGTGCTGAAACCTAACTCTCTTTGATCCTCAGTCTGACTCTATCTTCAACAGCTACAGGCTGTCCTTTTTTTTTACAGGCACTTGGATCACATTCTGTCTGTCTGTCTGTCTATCTATCTATCTATCTATCTATCTATCTATCTATCTATCATCTATCACATTTATATCCCGCCTTTTTTCCTCCTCAAGGAACCCAAGGCGTCGTACATAATCCTCCTCCTCTCCTTTTTTATCCTCACAACAACAACCCTCTGAGGTAGGTTGGGCTGAGAGTCAGTGACCGACCCAAGGCCACCTAGTGAGCGTCCATGGCTGAGTGGGGACTAGAACGCGGATTTCCCAGCTCCCAGTCCATCACTCTAGCCACTACACTCACACTGGCCCTTCAATTTCTTAGAAGGGAGGGGGAAGAGGTATCCCATTCAGATATTTGCTAGCCATTAAGAGCCATTAGCCTACTATTTAGTTCCCATGGCAACCCATTACCTCCAATTTACCTAACAATGGATATGCCTGGGCCAGACTTTTCTGCCCTGTTACAGACCCATAAACCAGGAGCAGACAAGTGCCATTTTCGAGGGGCCCTGCAGACCACATCCCCCCTACCATGGGCACCCCCAAAATAAATCTGTAGCACTATATAGCTCCCAAAGGGTCAAAATTAGTTTGTTTGCACTAAATTAGAACCCCATTGCCACTATGGGCACCTTTTAAAAACTATTTTGGGGTGCAACGGGGTGGTCTATGTGTTTCCTGCCCCTGCCATAAACCTTCACTCTTAGAATCAAGAACCACCAAGTTGGGAGGGAGCCTGGAAGATCATTTCATACAATCCCCAAACAGTATGTAGTTTTACATTTCACCACATTGAACATTCCCATATTAAGTAACATCAATAGCCTGCACAGACAGGACTGCCATTTAGGGAGGGCAGATGGGCAATTACTCCAATCCCTATGTATTATCTTTTACGATCACCGATATTTCTGGTTACTATTAGGTATAAAATAGCAACCCCAATATATGATCCTGAAAGACACTGCTGTTCATTTTTGAAATCCTGAAAAGATCAAAGTGCAGGCATTTGAACCTTGCTGTGAAACTTGCCCTTTGCTTCACTGAAATGACTTTATCGCCCCCATATCAAAACACTTTTAGGGAATTTGGGTACATGTGTACTGGGCCTCAACTGCTGTGCCAAGAGTTCTTCCTTACATTTTTGCATATTCTTCTGCTGACAGATTGGCTGTGGCATCCCCTCTCTGCTTCCAGGGCTGGTTTCTCAGAATACTTTGATAACTTATGGCAATGAACCACACAGCAGCTGTGTTTCCCTGCACGTATCTTCTGGCACAATTTTTCTTTAAAAGACAATTTTATGTTTTCATTGTTTTCTAAATCAAATGCTGTATTGGACATAAGGTGGCCCTTGTCTGTTTACCACGAGTGCGCTGTCAGGGTGTTTTGAGCTGTTGTCGAAGAATCAGCATTTTGTTGAATTCATGTCATTCTTGCTTTAAGTTGTTCATGTTCACTTGTTCTTGGTAACTGTGCTGAATCCAGATCTTCTGATATAGTTGCGAGTAGAGATGGCGGAGAATTCCGCCACAGATCCCAGTGAGGCCAAATGCCAGCACATTTGGCGCCCCGGAATCTGTGGTGGAGCGAAGCCCCCCCCCCAAAACGCATGCGAAACGGAGCCTACCTGGTGCCGTTTGCTGGTGGGTGCTCCTTGAATGGCGGCCGTGTCGGCGGCTGCCATTCGCCTCCCCAGGAATGCCGTGATAGGCCACATAAGCATTTACATAGCCTATCATGGCTAACTCAGGGACTCATTTGCGTCTCTGCGGAGGCCGTGATAGGCTACGTAAATACTTATGTAGCCTATCACGTCAAAAGGCAGCCACGCAAACGGAGGCCGCCGTAGCCTCTGCCATTTGTGTAGCTGCCTTTACCTGTGATAGGCTACGTAAATATTTATGTAGCCTATCATGGGCTAGCATAGGGACACAAATGGCGTCCCCTACGCAGGATGCCATTTGCATCCATATCAGCCCGGCAGCGGCTGGAGGCCCTGCTGTGGGTTGGCCCAGCCGGCGGCTCCGCAGACTGGCCGCGGAGCTGAGCTGGCCGGGCAGGATTCCGGGGGGGAGGAATGGATTGCCTCCCCACTCGTCGAGGATTCCAGGGGGAGGAACGGATTGCCTCCCCCCAACTGCGGACCCCAGCGGAGCCAGGTAAGCGGGGTTTCGTACACCCCTAGTAGCAAGTGGCATTTTTCATTGGATTCACATTAGTGCAATGGCGAGGAGAATTTGGCTTTACCTCTGTGTTGTATCAGAACTGTTAGGATAAGGTGGAAATAAAAATATACTCTCTCCATTCCCCTCCTAGTTCCTCCACAGGATTCCCCCCACCCCCATCAACACACACACAGTGTTTTACTGGGGTGGTTGTGCATTGAATTGGAAACCCTGGGAGAATCTAGAGATGAGTAGGATCCCTGGACCCTGAAATGTCACTGGTCTTGGATGCTTCATACAAGCAGAAGTCTCCAAATTTGCCATCATGTGTTGCTTTCAGTCAAATTTGATTAGAATATTTGTAAAACTCCCAAGTCAGAGTTGCACTGGGGGAGCAGTAGTGCCACCTGATGTAATCGCATGGATGCAATCCACACAGGAGGTCGAACAGTAGCTGAAGTCCCCACCCAGGCCACAAGTCCCTTTCCCATAATGCATTATGGCTCCCATAACTTTTACTGTTCTGAAAAGCTGAGACGAAGCACAGGAGAAAACATGCATGTACCTATATACAAGAATACAAGGAAATGAGGCCTGCTGCCCAACAAAGAACAGATGAAAGTGTTACTGGGTTTGTATCATGTCATGCTACAAATGCGGGATTACACAACTTGATGTCTGTGTGTGTGTGTATACACACACACACACTCCCACACTCTCACACACCTGCACATAAAAGAGTAGATACCAGGAAGAAAAGTTCGAGCCCAGCCTTCTTCTTAATGTTGTAGTTTTGTATGTACAGGGAGCCTTTTTTGTAGAGAAGCATTCAACCCCACTCCCTGCAGTAAGACGCAGTACAGTCCAAGAACAGTTTTACCACCGCAGCTGTTCATTGAATGGACTCGAGCGATAACAGTGGCAGTGCTTAGTGTTTCAATAGTTTTGTGCATTTAAATGGTTTGCTCAGGTAGGTCCTACGAGGTAGCTATTATCCAATACTTCTGACCGCCTTCTCCAAAAGAATACCACCTGTATTGCTACTTTGCTACTCTGACATGGTCCAGTTCCTTCATATCAGTTCCTCTAGTTCTGTTGCTAACACCCTCTAATTTTTCAGTCCTTCCATGGTAAAACTATGTTCAAAACAGCTCACAGCAGCATCAGAAAGAAATTGTATAATAAAATATTACAATATTTCCAGATAATTCTCTAAGAGTTACAAGTCATAGCAAGATTTAAGTAGTCATAAACACAGGCTAACCAAAACATCTCACATTAATAAATATACACTAAGATTAAGCAAGGGACGGGTTGCACCTCACAAAGGATGGGAAGAATGTGTTTGGCCACAGCATGAAGAACTTCATCAGGAGGGCTTTAAACTGAATCCTACGGGGTAGGGAGATGTAATGTTGGGGGTAACAATGGACATAGGGCATGCACTGCAATGGAGAGAACAGCTCTGATAGCGCCCAATAATAGTCTTCAGACACAGGTAGGAAGAAAGCCAGACTATGAAGCACATGGTCTTCGATGTCTATATACTACTGCCCAGAGTATGGGAAACAAACAGAACAAACTTGAACTCTTAATACAGGAGGGAAATTATGACTTGATAGGTATAACTGAGACTTGGTGGGATGACTCTCATGATTGGAATTCAGCAATTGAAGGATATAACTTGTTCAAAAAGAACAGGAGGAACAGAAAGGGGTTGCACTGTATGTGAAAAATACATATCTCTGCACAGAAATACAGGAGGATGAGCTTGGTAGCCCCATCGAGAAAAGCAAATAGCCAATGTTTTAAGGAAGCATGATGTAGTAGTAATGGGGGACTTCAATTTCCCCAATATTTGTTGGGAGACAAATTCTGCAAAACATGGCCCCTCAATTCCTGACTTGTGTGGCAGATAACTTCCTCCTACAGAAAGTAGAGGAAGGAACCAGAGGATCGGCTATCCTTGACTTGATCCTAACCAACAGAGATGACTTAGTGGATAAAGTAGCAGTTACAGGAACTCTGTGGGAAAGTGACCATGTTGTACTTGAGTTCTTGTTCTAAGGGAAGCAAAAGCCGAGTGTAGTCAAACATGTACCCTGGATTTTAGGAAAGCTGATTTTAATAAACTCAGAACAATGATCAGTAAGGTCCCATGGCCAGCGACGCTAATGAGAAAAGGAGTCCAAGATGGGTGGGAGCTTTTAAAAAAGGAAATTCTGAAGGCACAATGACAAACAATTCCAACAAGAAGAAAAGGTGGAAGACAACAGGAGAAGCCAATGTGGCTTCACAAAAAGCTTAGGGATGACCTGAAAACAAAAAAGGACACATATAGGAAGTGGAAAGAAGGCCAAGTAACAAAGGAAGAGTACAGGCAGATAGCACAGAATTGCAGGGATGGCAATTTAGTTAGGAAGGCTAAAGCTGAGAACGAGCTGAGGTTAGCGAGGGATGCTAAAAACAACAAAAAGGCTTTCTTCAGCTACGTGCATAGTAAAAGGCAGAGGAAAGAAATGGTGGTTCAGCTATTAAATAAGGATGGAAAAATGATAACAGATGACAAGGAAAAGGCAGAAGTGTTCAATTCCTACTTTGGCTCAGTCTTCTCCCAAAAGAGGGTCTATGACCCCCCCTGGCAAAGGCGAAGTACAGGCTGAAGGGGCAGGATTGCAGCTTGAGATCGATAGGCATATGGTCAAGGAACACCTAATGACTTTGAATGAGTTCAAATCTCCGGGGCCAGATGAACTGCATCCTAGAGTCATAAAGGAACTGGCAGAAGAACTCTCAGAAACGCTGTCTATTCTCTTTGAGAAATCATGGAGGACGGGGGAAGTGCCAGATGACTGGAGGAGGGCTAACGTTGTCCCTATCTTCAAAAAGGGTAAAAAGGAGGAACCTGGGAACTACAGACCAGTCAGTCTGACATCAATCCCTGGGAAAATTCTGGAGCAGATGATAAAGCAATCCATCTGGAAGCACCTTGACAACAATGCCGTGATTACTCGAAGCCAACATGGATTTGTCAAAAACAAGTCCTGCCAGACTAATCTGATCTCATTTTTTGATCAAGTAACCTCCCTTGTAGACTGTGGGAATGCTGTAGACATCATATACCTCGACTTCAGCAAAGCTTTTGACAAAGTGCCCCATGATATCCTGATGAGAAAACTAGCTCAAAGTGGGCTAGAAGAAACAACGATCCGGTGGATCCACAGTTGGCTACAGAATCGGACTCAAAGAGTGCTTATCAATGGGACCTTCTCAAACTGGGGAGAGGTAACGAGTGGGGTACCGCAGGGCTCAGTCCTGGGCCCAGTGCTCTTCAACATTTTTATTAATGACTTGGAGGAGGAGGTGCAGGGAATGCTGATCACATTTGCAGATGACACAAAATTGGGCAGGATAGCTAATACTTTGGAAGACAGAAACAAAATTTAAATTTTGATCTGGATAGACTGGAGCGCTGAGCAGAAAACAACAGAATGACATTTAATAGGGAGAAATGCCAAGTTTTGCACCTAGGAAAAAGAAACCAAATGCACAGTTACAAGATGGGGGATACGTGTGTTGTTGATGTGGCTCAACAACACTACAAGTGAGAAAGATCTTGGAATTGTTGTCGATCACAAGCTGAATATGAGCCAACAATGTGATGTGGCTGCAAAAATGGCCAATGCTATTTGGGTTGCATTAATAGAAGCATAGCTTCCAAATCCCAGGAAGTACTAGTTCCCCTCTACTCAGCACTGGTTAGGCCTCATCTGGAGTACTGTGTCCAGTTCTGGGCACCACACTTTAAGAAAGATGCAGACAAACTGGAGAGGGTTCAGAGGAGGGCAACAAAGATGATGTTGTTGTTGTTGTTCAGTCGTTCAGTCATCTCCGACTCTTTGTGACCCCATGGACCATAGCACAGCAGGCCTTCCTGTCCTCCGCTCTCTCCCGGAGCGTGCTCAAGTCCATATTCATTGCATCAGTGATGCTATCTAGCCATCTCATCCTCTGCCGTCCCCTTCTCCTTTTGCCTTCAGTCTTTCCCAGCAACAGGGTCTTTTCCAGAGAGTTTTCTCTTCGCATTAGGTGGCCAAAATATTTGAGCTTCAGCTTCAGTATCTGTCCTTCCAATCAAAGATGATGAGGGGACTGGAAACAAAGCCCTATGAAGAGAGACTGAAAGAACTGGGCATGTTTAGCCTTGAGAAGAGAAGACTGAGGGGAGATATGATAGCACTCTTCAAGTACTTGAAAGGTTGTCACAGAGAAGAAAGCCAGGATCTCTTCTTGATCATCCCAGAGTGCAGGACACGGAATAATGGGCTCAAGTTACAGGAAGCCAGATTCCGGCTGAACTGCAGGAAAAACTTCCTGACTGTTAGAGCTATACGACAATGGAACCAATTACCTAGGGAGGTGGTGGGCTCTCCCACACTGGAGGCATTCAAGACGAGTCTGGACAGCCATCTGTCAGGGATGCTCTGACTTGGATTCCTGCATTGAGCAGGGGGTTGGTCTTGATGGCCTTGTAGGCCCCTTCCAACCTTACTACTACTACTATTCTATGATTCTAAGCAATTAAATGTTAATTCATACTAAGGGCAAACAAGGGACTATAGCTTGTGGTGACAATAGTTCCTTTCTCTTGCATGCCCTCTTCCAAACTATGCTTTTCTGCACCTTCCTGGCATTCCTTTTGCTACCCCAGCCCCCTATTATGTCCTTACAGTTACATTTCCTTTTATTTTTTTATCTTCCTCACTGCTTCAACCTATCCTGTTCTGAGGTTCCTGGAGGCTCACAGCAGGAGCTGGCGCAAGATCAAGGCAAGAAGAAAGAATGATCTTGGATAGCTCCTAGTGGGTCTTGGTGGCTGGAACTCTCATACTAGGGCAATAGGAGGATGTTGTCTCAGCAGGGAGCTAAAGCCAACTGAAGCCTTATAAAGGCTGACAAGACCTCTAATGTGGTCAGCTTCAACCCTGCTGGAGGGGCTGATTGGATTATTAAAATGCCCTTGCCTGATTTTGTAGCCTGAGACTTCTGCAAAGCTGGGATGATGGAGTTTGTGCTGGGGACTCATCCTTTGAGTCAGAGGATGATGACGGGGCTGTGTCCTCTGGCTGGGAGGGCCCTGAATAAGGCCCTGAATGTCTTACTCTGGAGGAAGTAGCCCATGCCTTGTCCTCATCAGAATCCTCTGCTGATCCCTGGAAGGCCTGAGAGCTGGTGGTCATGACACAACCCAGTCTATCTGGGGTGGGGAAGTTCCTCACTACTGTATACTTAGCCAAATGGTTACATGGTTGAGTTTATTGCTCATCCACAAGGGACACTCTGAATGTACAGTTTGAGAGCAACTGAAGCATGCATGTGTCGAAACTTGCACAACTGTGATTACTTTGTGTGTGACAACACCCACTTTTCTATCACTCTTACTAAATGAGATTATTAATAGAAAAATGGATGGCTGCACTGCTGATAGTCATTAACACCTTGACAGAGACAGCTCATGGGGCAAGGATGAAATTTAAAATGTCTGATTACCAAGTTGATTAAAAGGTCAAAATAGCCTCTGAATGTGAGATTGAATAATAATGTAACATAATTAGTGTCTGAATGGGGTCTACTTCTATTATATTTCCTATCTCATTACCTTGAAGTTGTTAAAAATACCAGTTGTGTAATTATGTCATTGTTAAGTGGGTTAATTGATCTGTCTAAAAAAGTGAAAACTTTATGAATATGTCAGCAACCCTGTTAATTATCCAAACCCTTGGTTAGCTACACTTGAAATTATGATATAATTCAAACACACAAACAAATCTCTTTGGTCTTTGCTGATCTTATTCTTATGGCGGAACATTGCATACTAAGGTTTTAATGCACGAGTCAGGGTTCAAATTGAGGGTTTATCAACATTTCCATACCAATCATACACTAAGCTATTAATTCCGTCCGGTGCAGAATATACATTGATCAAATGAGTCAAGGCCATTTCTCGACAAAAACCATCATGTCAGATTTTGTAAGCACAACAAATAGCCACATCTCACTTGACAGATTATGAGCAGGGCTGTGTAATTGAGCTCGACACCCATTGCTCAGTCCGGACTCATAGATTTTTTTCTCCGAGTTAAGTTCTAGTAAATATGACAGTTTGATGAATGGGAAAAGTTGGAATTCCAAATTGGAGCATTTTTGTGCCACTCTTGGCTCATTCGTCGGTGTTTGTATAATTCATGCTGCAAGATGTTCTGCATTTACTCTGTTGCTCTCACATCTCGACTGACGCATCATTCCTGAGGCTCGAAGCAAGATTCTGAGCTGTTCCTTGGCTGTTCCATCATTTGCCCATTCTTGTGCCCAATTACAGGGCTATATCATGTCAAGCCTGAGCCTTATTAGCAAACAGTAATGAGTTATAGCGATCTGTCAGCCTCAGTGATTTTCTCTGTACAGTGGCTATGAATGGTTCATTTTTGTTCTATTGCCTCTAGGCATCCTCAGTAAATGGCGGCATTGCTCTGTTATTTGGATACGTGGGCTATCCCTAGAGGAGTACCATCAGTTAGACTCTATTTCTCTAAGGCTAGGAAACATCTTTTGAGTTGACAGTGGCAGTGCTGCAGGAGCAGCTGAGGTTTGGCTTTTATGCAGCATTGGAGTTAATCTAGGTACTCTCCTCTCCTATTCTTCATAGCTTGATGCAATGAATCCTGGAAAGGGTTCAGGTAGGGGCTACTACAACAATGGATGCTCAGGGCCTGCAGCAGCCATAGCAATAGAGGAGGACAACTGGAGGCTGGGTGCACTGGATGATACTGAGATCAGATATCAAAAACGATTACTTTGTTTTGTTTTGAGGTGGATACCCTACCAACATGGTGTTTTTCTTTGTTTTTAAATGTAAACTTAATAAAACATTACCTCAACATTGGAGCAGAAAGAATGATTATAGTAAAAATCTATCAGATTTCTCAGTTTGAAAAAAGTAACAGAAAAGTTCTGGACAGCTGTAAAAGATTGGGCAGCTGCGCTAATTATGCTGAAATAGAAAGGGGTTTCTTTGTATTTTTCAAGACATAAGTGATTGGGAGAGAAAGTTCCAAATGCATGCCGTCATTGAGAAGGCCCCGGTCCTTGTAGGAGCTAATGTAACCTAACCTCAGACAAAGCCAGTACTTGAAGCAGGACCCCACCTGATTACCTTAGGCACTAAGGGGGTTTCTCTGCTCTTTTCTTCTCTCCAGTTATCTGAGTATCTGTGTGTTTGGGCTTTTCCCTCTGCATCCCATGCCTTTAGGCTTTTTTCCCCCTTGGCTTTTCTTGGGATGGGGTGTGTTGATGGATGGGTGTGTGTGTGTATGGGTGTGTGGATGGATGGATGTCTTTGAATGGAGGAGTATATGGAAGGGGGTGGTATGTGTGTATATGACTTTGACTCCACCTACTGTTGGCTTTGGCCCCACCCACTGCCAGCATGGAGTTCCTGGAATGTTACCCACATTTCCCTCTGTTGCATGCAGTGGCAGATACAGGAGGGGGTATTTCCCGAGATATTCTGGACCCAAACTGGTTAGGGTCTAGTTAAAGTTTTCTTTGTTTTTGTTTTAAGTACTTTAAATTGTGGCCAGAAACCAATCTCAGAACAGGTGTAATATGCTGTCTGTGGCCTGCACCTGATAACAAGCTGGTTCACCATGTCGTGATGAATCATCTACAGTTTCAAAACATTCTTTAAAGATGGTCTCATGTAAAGGATGTGCTGTAGCCAACTGGAAGGTATCAATGCATGTATGATGGTGGTCAAATCATCCTTCTCTAGGAGTGATTATATCTGACGTATCAGCTTGAAGCTGATAAAAGGCTCTTTTGAGTACAGATGCCTTTTTTGCTGTGTTCTGCCATTTAAACTTTATGCAGTTGTCCTTTGGAATACCACTGAACCTACATCCTGTGGTACTTACTCACAGTCTTCAAGAGTGATTATTATAATGGTATCTTTTCACTAGGGATACAACTATAGATTGATTAGAATCAATGTACTACAGTTGCTGTAAAACAAAACAAAGCCCAAACCCAAAAACTGACTCAAAAAAGTGTGGAGATGACTCAGGCCATTGGGACTTGAAGTATAATTGTTACCAGTTAAAAATGGTAGCCAAGGATGAATAAGCTACCAGCAGACTGTCCATAGTGTTGTCTTTTATGTCTGTGATTCCTTTCCAATTTTGATTTTCTTCTTTTTCTTTTTTTTTATGAACTAATGAATCCCTGACAACGTAGTAGCAATATAACTGCAATAGCCCTCAGCACTATTAAAAACTGGACAAATAGTTCAGAACATCTTCTATCCATCTCATCCTCCTGATCTTTTCCTATCTTTATCAGAGTGCTTAATCCTTTATTTTTTTAACAATCTGAGTCTGCATATCTCTGCATATTTTCAAAGTTATTTCAGTTTCTTTTCTTTGTGATTTTGTTCCCCTCTGCATATTTAGCATGACATATTTGAAGTTGTACATTAATCTGGCAGAATATATCATCATCGTCATCATCAAAATGTATTAATCAACCATAGTACAAAAAATAGAACGGAAAGGGCAATGTTCAGAGTGTGAGTATAGCTTAATTTGCCACCATTACATGGCATGTAAACTGAATGCATTCTGTGTGGGGGGGGGCGAGGGGATCATGCCCATTGCACAGCCCCCCCCATATACACTTTCAATAGACTTATGAACAGGGTGTTTGCACATAGGCACAATGGGTAAAATCCAACACAAGTTCTACTTAGAGTAAACCCATTGAAATGAATAGGACTTAAGTTAGTCTGAGTAGATTTTACTTGGATTTTACCCAATATGTTGAATTTAAGGCTGTGTATATATTGAGTTCACGAGGTCAATTGAATGTGATCCTTGCCCCCTTTTCATGTATTAATTCTACATGCTGTCTCACATAAAAAGGAATATAGTGACTTCTGATAAATATGTGGTCTGAAATGCATGGTATGTATGTATGTATGTATGTATGTATGTATTACCTTTTAGAGAACACACCTTTATACAAAAGAGGGTTTCAGGGTGGTACACACAAAAATCAAATATTCAGTGCAACAAAAATGTCATAAAACCTAAGCATTAAGGGTTGAATCCAATGTGACTAACTTAAGTCCTGTTCATTTCAGTGGGTCTGCTCTATGTAGGACTAACATTGAATTCATCCATGTTAGTAAATACAGTAAAATTGTGAGACATAAACATGATTTCAACTAACGACAGATAGATAGACACACACACACACACACACACACACTTACATTTAAAATGCCTGAGCAAAGAAAAATGTTTTAACCTGGCACTGAAAAGTATACCCTATTGGTGCCAGCTGTACCTCCTGTGGGAGGCTAGTCCAAAGTCAGAGCTGTCCCCACTACCTTCCTTAAACAAGTTCTTCAAATGTCTCAAGTCTCACCTTGTCAGTTTTTAATTTGTGATCAAAACTTTACAACCTAATGTTGTGCCTGTATACTCAAAAGTAAATTCCATGGTGTTTAATAGGCCTACTCCCAGGTAAGTGTTCAAAGTTGGCAATTTATTCAACTCATCATAGGGTTACTTGATTAAAATGTGCAGTCTTAATTAAACTAAATCAAGTGGATACTATTTACAGTCACAGCAGGATGGGGGATGGGCTCTTTTTAGTCTTTGAAAAGGCACTGCAATGTACTCTCCATCATCTGATTTTGATTAAAAATGAACAGAAACTTGTGACATGGAAAATAAACTGGAGGAAACCTCAATCTGCTGCCTTATTAGCTAGCTTATTAGATCCCGTTTGTACTTACTAGTGCAATTGCTTCCTCCAAAGGTTAATTTACTGGCCCCTCTAGAAAGATTGCCAACTCAGATGTGGCCTGGTGCTGCTGTGCAAATGGAAAAAATGGCAGCAAGGAGGCTGCTCCACAGAACTTGTGCTCCAAACAGAATTGATGCCTGGCACCGAGAAGAGAAGGCCACTTCCTAGATGGAGACTGGAAAGCTAAACCAGTCCGTAATGTTGCCTGCTTGCCACTTCTGCAAGGAAGGAGAAACCCAAAGAGATCAACCGCACCTCGTAGTTAGAGCTGGCCATGCTATTAGGCCAGGAACGGGGAGCCTCGGGTGTGTGTGGGGAGCAACCTAGCCCTCTGGGGTTCCCCAGATGGTCACACCCCCTTCCTCTGGCCCCACCCCTTTCCCCCAACCACTTGATGCTTTCCTGGCTCTTGTCCACCCCATTCTGAACTGCTGAAATTAGTGCTGTGCCAAAATTTTCTCTCACATTTTTTTCCGACCATTCTCATTCAGTTTTACAGAAGAGAAATTGCTTTGGAAAAGCAATTCAAAGGAGAAGAAAATTTTGTAGAAATTCCCTTGGGGTGGCTTCAGCGTTCTTATGTTTACTTGACCTATGAGGTGGCTGAGGAGCGTGTGCGAGTGTGCTGTCTTTCACTATACCATCACCTCCTCAGCTTTCCACACTTCAATTAAAACCCAGGGGAAGACACCATGAGGTAATTCCTCTGGGCTTTTTAGATCAGAAAGTGCAAGCAGCCTGGAGGCTGCAAAGCAATGGAGACATGTAAAATAGATAGAAAAAGCACACCCTGCCCGCTTGGCCACCCAATTTTGTTTATTTATTTCATTTCTATACTGCCCAATAGCCAAAGCTGTCTGGGCAGTTCACAAAAATTAAAACCACAAAGCACAGCATAAAACAATATAAACATAAAAGCTTAAAAACCACAATATAACAGTACAACCAGAATAAAACCTAGCAGCAATACAGAGATTTAAAATACAGATTTAAAACTCCAAAGCTAAAAGATTAAGAAGCTAAAATGCTAAAATGCCTGGGAGAATAAAAAAGTCTTCACCTGGTGCCAGAAGGAGTACAATGGAGGTGCCAAGTGAACCTCTCTAGGGAGCTCATTCCACAGCTGGTGGGCTACAGCAGAAAAGGCTCTCTTCCTGGTCGCTACCTGCCTCACTTCCTTAGGTGGGGGCTCATGGAGAAGGACCGTTGAGGATGATCTGAGGGGCTGGGCAGACACATACGGGAGGAGGCGATCCTTCAGATAACCTGGCCCCAAGCCATTAATGGCTTTGAATGTTAATACCAGCACTTTGAATCAGGCCTGGAAATGGACTGGCAGCCAGCGCAGATGGAAAAGTACTGGCGTAAAGTGATCTTGTTGGCCAGTCCACCATTTTTGTGATGTCTTCCTTCCTCCCTCCTCCCATAGTGCCTTTGAATGACACTAGGTATGGGGCATGGGGAAGGGTGTAAAATGGTGACCAGGCTGCCAACCCATTTGCCGATGTTGCCACCTGCAGCGGCAGCACGAGAACCAAAAATCCTGAGGAAAAAAGGGAAGAAGCTCTGCTACAGCCACTGCTAATGGTGAGCTCCACCTCTGAGAAACCGTCTTGAGAATTCCTCTTCTCCCTGGAGAAATGTGGTGAAATTGTCCACCCAGTTTCTCTGCCCACAAATAGGATGGACAATTTCAAGAGGCCATCTGTGCATAGCTCTAGTCCTCTCTGAAGCAGTGGAGGCTGGTGGCTCTCATTTTGGTGGGGCTTTGAATCCATTCCAGGTTTCAATCAGAACCAGGCAGAACTCTGAAGGAGCTATCCAAGGTGCTGAACCTATTTTGGGGGTAGGGTTCAGCACCTTGGATCTCTTCTTTAGAGTTCTGGCTGATTCTGATTTGAAGACAGAATGGATTTACAGCCCCAATGAAATTGGAGCCACCGGCCTCCACTGCTCTGAAGGCACATTTTCTGGCAGTGAAAACTCTAAGCATCAATATGTGGGTATATTTGGAGTATTTTGGCCATGTTTCTTTTGCCTTCAGCCCCACCCACCACTCGAATGTGGTCCCCGAGAGCTCCTCTGAAATTGCATTTGGCCCTCAGGCAGAAAGAGGTTCCCCACCCCTGCATTGGGGAGAGTGAGGCAGCTGCCTCAAGCAGCTGATCTGGTATACCAGGTAAGGGCAGGAAATTGTTAGTTATTTAATTTATTTGAATTATATTTTCTATTGGAGTTTTACTACCAGAAAGGGGGAAGAGGCGCTTGTGGGATTTTCTGCTTCAGATGCCAAAATAGTTTGCCCAGCCTTGGGTACCGAGCACCTTGACATGGGGAGAGGAGGTGCCACCTGCTGCTCTCCTCAAGAGGTAAAATGTCTTGGGCTGGCCTAGATTATGGTTGCTTCAGCTTCAACCAGTTCACAACACTTTCTTTCTTTCTCTTTCCCTCTCTCTCTGCCTCCTTCAATTCAACTTGCAAATCTTGTTCCACACGATCTTAGAAGAAGCTTAGGAGCTTTATTATGGTAATGGGTGAAGTATGAGGGAGAAATCAGTTAGCTAACGTTAAAAGAAATGTTTAAAAAACAGTTATACGAAATAACCTACACTGCACATAGTTCCCAAGAGAGGTTTCAGTACTTTCTCAAGGACATTTGCCCATGATGTTCTCTGATGGCAAAATGATGACAAGATGGCTGACACAGGTTTTAAATAGCATAAGGGCCATTTAAAAAAAAATCATGTGAGATTTGGTGGGAAGGGGCTGGAAGTGGGAAGAAAATTCTCCTATCAGCTGGGCTCTTTTCCTTGATGGGGATTTTATATTACACTTAAGGCAAAGTGTTTCAGCATATACACAGAGGGAGATAAGCAATTCACATCTTTCCAAACCAGGGAGGTGGAAGTAAGAAGGTGAGAACTGGGGAGATTTCACAGTTACTTCTGGTAAACAGGACCCATCAGTGGGGAATTCTAGCTGTGGGTCTGTGAAACGAGGTGAGACAGCCTCTCTGCAATAGAGAAGCCAGGCTATGGTGTCAGGCATACTTGATATTTTTTTAACGAGACAGGCATTTTACTCTTGGGCCTTTCCCACTCCACATAGGTACTCCTACTCTACATAGGTATCTTAACTAATAAGACCCGAGTTTGCAATATTTTTTTTTCTGTACTAATCGTGAACTCAGTTCTCCAAAAGCCAACCCTTGTGTAGCCAAAACTACTCCATCCATGCTCAAGAGGGAGGTAAACCACAGCGGAAGGGGAAAATGGAATGGAATGGCTGGAAAACCTGAATGGGAGCACTTCACGCTGCAACATTTTTTTTGAAGACTCTACTTGTTTCTTTCTTAGATTTTTGTCCTGACCTTTAGCCAACACACTCTGTTTGAAGCATGATAATGATGTTTCTATGTCCCGGGCAGGCCATAGAATTCCACACACACAAGACATGGGGGGCTACACAAACGATGGGAAAATGTCCAGGAAATTGTATGTAACAAGTAAATACTCATAAAGTATTAAGTGACTCCTGGAATGACACCTGTGCAGAATGACTGGCAAAATCTGGGCTGAGTTACAAATTGCTGTAAGATACAAATTGCTGTAAGGGGCTGCTGCTGAAATTATCAGTTCTCATTTCTTTATTTTACTTTTTATAGAATTTACAAATGGCTCCACATACAAAAAAGGTACAGTAAAAGCAAAAACATCAATGAAACAGTGGCTGGAATATAGCCATTGGTCAGAAAATGCTTGCTTCCCTGAAAAGAAAACTCTTCAGCAAATGCTGAAAACAAAGTGACATTGGTGCATGCCTGATCTCAGTTGCAAGGGCATTCAGCTGGGTGGGAGCCAACACACTCAAGGCCCTACTCCTAATGGTTTCCAAGCATATAACCAACCCCATGTGCAACCACCAGGAGTGCCTCTTCAGAAGACTGCAGTGATTGGGCAGGATGATAAGGAAGAAGGTATGTCCTCATGTATCCTGGAACTAGTAGAGGCGGGTGGCTCTGATGTCAGGGGGGCTGTGAATCCACTCTGGGTTTCAGTCAGAACCAGTCAGAACTCTAAGGCAGCTATCCAAGGTACTGAGCCCTATGGGGTTCAGCACCGTGGATAGCTCCTTTAGAGTTCTGACTGAAAGAGTGGATTTGCATCCACATTGACAGCGGAGCCACCAGCCCTCACTGCCTGGAACCAAGTTGCTTAGGGCTTTATAAATTAGTACCAGCACCTTAAACCTGGTCCAGTAGTGGATGGGCAACCAGTGCAGAGCCTTCAGCAGAGGTGTTACATGCTGACATGGAATGGCACCTGATAACAGCCAGGTAGCCACGTTCTGCGCTAGCTGTAGCTTCCAGTCTAGCCTCAAGGGCAGCCCCACCTAGGGTGCATTGCAGTAATCCAGTCTTGAGGTTCTCATAGCACAGATAGACCGATCCTGCTGTTCTATATTCAGGAGCGACTTACCAGATTCACACATCTGACTTTTCCCCTTCTTGCCAATGGTATTCTGTGACTGAATGTGCTTTCCCGTGTCAGGATGCTGGTGTCAAGCCAACAAGAAGTTTCAGTCGTGCTGCGCTGCCTGGCTCACTCCCCTCACAAAGTCTTTGAGGAAGATTGGCATCTGGCTTTTCATTTGCCATTCTGAACACATGCCTTTGCACACTGAAAAGAAAGCATGGCCACATTGGGCCTGACTGTAATAACCATCAATATATTGCATGACCTTTGAGGCCCATTTTTTTACTCATGTTGGGTTTGCATATGGGGAAGGTGTCCTTGTCTCCCTGTCCAAGTTATGTTACTGAGCACGAATTCCTTTACTCTAGTGCTACCTGTCCCAACTTGTAAAGAGCACTTAGTATGCTGTGTCAACATGAGTCTGAAACACTGGACAAAGTTTTAAATTTTTCAGGAGTTCAATGCCTGCACTCCTATAGCAGTACTCGGCAAGTATGGTCAGCATCACAGCTGTTAGAGCAAAAGAAAAAGAACCCATGCAGGCCCTTTCTGTAAAATCAAGTGTTACTATTAAAATAATTATTATGGGAAAGAGTGCTCTTGAAACCCAGCTGCAAATTTTCTCATGTCATTTTTTTTTTTTTTTGGTACAACATCTGAAAACTATTCATATAGGACTAAAAATGTTCCAAACAGAAAATGGGAATTTTGCCAGGTGAAAACGAGAGAGAGAGAGGGAGAGAGGAGACAATTAAGCTAAATGATAGAAGGAGATACATTTAGGGTCCGCATTATCCTGTGTTTCTTAGACACCAACAATATAGAAGAACAGTGTTACAACAGACTCCCCCCACCCCAATCATTTCTCAAATGTGGTCTGGGTACTCACTTGAAAAAAGGGCAGAGCCAGCCAGTGAATCCTTATCTAGGATTCAGAGCAAAGTCCATGGGTTGAATCCAGATTTAGTCATGCTTAGAGTAGACCTGTTGAAATCAATGGGACTAGTAAGCCATGACTAACCCAAGTCCCATTGATTTCAATGGGTCTATAGGTATTAATAAATCTGGATCCAACCCCAAATGTACAGCTCTACTCCATCTGTTAAGATGACCTCAGCCCTTGTATTTTGTATATTGAGAGCATAGGACCCAAATAAAGAACAATCCCTAGTTTTTATTTATTTCAACTGAGTTCTAAACTTCTCAAGAGAAGATGAAAGCAGTTCACATCGTGAACACAGAACACAGTGAACACAAAGAAAACTTGAGAGGCACTTAAAGATTATGAAGGTAACACCTCCAGCCTCTGTGTGGTAATATATTTTCTTGCTGCGTGCTTACAGTTTTGTCTCTTGAGTTCTGAGGGAGATTCTGGAAATTCAGTCATGTTCTAGAAATAAGTGCAGTTTGGATGACTTTAATAATTCCATAATGTTTTACATAATATAAACTTAATATAATTGAATTAAAACAGATAAAGCCAAAAATCAAACTACATTTCAATGAAATATTTATATTAACAAGTTAGACAGTAGGTTAAAAAAAAGATAATAACAATTAGGAAGGCCAAGCTACAAAAGAAGAGTACAGGCAGGTAGCACAGAACTGCAGGGATGACGTCAGGAAGGCTAAAGCTGAGAATGAGCTGAGGTTAGCGAGGGATGCTAAAAGCAACAAAAAGATACGTGCATAGTAAAAGACAGAGGAAAGAAATGGTGGTTCAACTATTAAATAAGGATGACAAAATGATAACAGATTACAAGGAAAAGGCAGAAGTGCTCAGTTCCTACTTTGGCTCAGTCTTCTCCCAAAAGAGGGTCTATGACCTTCATGGCAAAGGTGAAGTACAAGGCTGAAGGGGCAGGATTGCAGCTTGAGATCGATAGGCATATGGTCAAGGAACACCGAATTACTTTGAATGAGTCCAAATCTCCAGGCCAGATGAACTGCATCCTAGAGTAATAAAGGAATTGGCAGAAGAACTCTCAGAACCGCTGTCTATTCTCTTTGAGAAATCATGGAGGACGGGTGAAGTGCCAGATGACTGGAGAAGGGCTAATGTTGTCCCTATCTTCAAAAAGAGTAAAAAGGAGGAACCTGGGAACTACAGACCAGTCAGTCTGACATCAATCCCTGGGAAAATTCTGGAGCAGATTTTAAAGCAATGCATCTGTAAGTACCTTGAAAACAATGCAGTGATTACTTGAAGCCAACATAGATTTGTCAAGAACAAATCCTGCCAGATGAATCTGATCTCATTTTTTGATCAGGTAATCTCCCTTGTGGAGTGTGGGAATGCTGTGGGCATAATATACCTCGACTTCAGCAAAGCTTTCAACAAAGTGCCCCATGATCTCCTGATGAGCAAACTAGCTCAAAGTGAGCTAGATGAAACCATGATCAGGTGGATCCACAGTTGGCTACAGAATCGAACTCAAAGAGTGCTTATCAATGGGACCTTCTCAAACTGGGGAGAGGTAACGAGTGGGGTACCACAGGGATCAGTCCTGGGCCCAGTGCTCTTCAACATTGTTTTAATGACTTGGAAGAGGAGGTGCAGGGAATGCTGATCAAATTTGCAGATGACATAAAATTGGGTGGGGTAGCTAATATCCTGGAAGACAGAAACAAAATTCAAAGTGATCTGGATAGACTGGAGTGCTGGGCAGAAAACAACAGAATGAAACTTAATAGGGATAAATGCCAAGTTCTGCACCTAGGAAAAAGAAACCAAATGCACAGTTACAAGATGGGGGATACGAGGCTCAACAACACTACAAGCGAGAAGGATCTTGGAACTGTTGTCGATCACAAGCTGAATATGAGCCAACAATGTGATGTGGCTGCAAAAAAGGCAAATGCTATTTTGGCCTGCATTAATAGAAGCATAGCTTCCAAATCCTGGGAAGTACTAGTTCCCCTCTACTCAGCACTGGTTAGGCCTCATCTAGAGTACTGTACTCATCTCATCTAGAGTACTCATCTAGAGTACTGTAGAGTAGTAGATATGACCATCATATCTACTACTGTGGGCAAGAATCCCTTAGAAGAAATGGAGTAGCACTCATAGTCAACAAAAGGGTGGGAAAAGCAGTACTGGGGTACAATCTCAAAAATGATAGAATGATCTCAGTACGAATCCAAGGCAAACCATTCAACATCACAGTAATTCAAGTCTATGCCCCAGCCACTGATGCCGAAGAAGCTGAGGTTGATCGGTTCTATGAAGACCTACAACACCTTCTAGAACTAACACCAAAAAAAATGTCCTCTTCATCATAGGGGATTGGAATGCTAAAATAGAAAGTCAAGAAATCACCAGGATAACAGGCAAGCATGGCCTTGGCATACAAAATGAAGCAGGACAAAAGCTAATAGAGTTTTGCCAAGAGAACACGCTGATCATAGCAAACACTCTTTTCCAACAGCACAAGAGACGACTCTACACATGGACATCACCAGATGGTCAATATCGAAATCAGATTGATAATGTCCTTTGCAGCCAAAGATGGAGAAGCTCTATACAGTCAGTAAAAACAAGACCTGGAGCTAACTGTGGCTCAGATCATGAGCTTCTTTTTGCAAAATTTTGGCTTAAATTGAAGAACGTAGGGAAAACCACTAAACCATTCAGGTATGACTTAAATCATATCTCTTATGAATATACAGTGGAGGTGAGGAATAGTTTTCAGGGATTAGACCTGATAGACAGAGTGCCTGAGGAACTATGGACGGAGGTCCGTCACATTGTTCAGGAGGCAGCAACTCAATCCATCCCCAAGAAAAAGAAAGGCAAGAAAGCCAAGTGACTGTCTGATGAGGCTTTACAAGTAGCTGAGGAAAGAAGGGAAGCGAAAAGCAAGGGAGAAAGGGGAAGATATATCCAACTGAATGCAGAGTTCCAGAGAACAGCAAGGAGAGACAAGAAGGCCTTCTTAAATGAACAATGCAAAGAAATGAAGGAAAACAACAGAATGGGAAAGACTAGAGATCTCTTCAAGAAAATCACAGATCTCAAGGGAACGTTTTGTGCAAAGACGGGCATGATAAAGGACAAAGAAGGCAGGGACCTAATAGAAGCAGATGAGATTAAGAAGAGGTGGCAAGAATACACAGAAGAACTATACAGGAAAGATCTGAATGTCCCTGATAGCCATGATAGTGCGGTCACTGAACTTGAGCCGGACATCCTCGAGAGTGAAGTCAAGTGGGCCTTAGGAAGCATTACTAACAACAAAGCTAGCGGAGATGACACTATTCCAGCTGAGCTATTTAAAATCCTAAAAGATGATGCTGTTAAAGTGCGGCACTCAATATGCCAACAAATTTGGAACACTCCACAGTGGCCACAAGACTGGAAAAGGTCAGTTTACATTCCAATTCCAAAGAAGGGCAACACCAAAGAGTGTTCAAACTACCACACAATTGCGCTCATTTCACATGCCAGCAAGGTGATGCTCAAAATCCTACAAGCTAGGCTTCAGCAGTATGCGAACCGAGAACTACCGGAAGTACAAGCTGGGTTTCGAAGAGGCAGAGGAACTAGAGATCAAATCGCCAACATTCGCTGGATCATGGAGAAAGCAAGAGAACTCCAGAAAAATGTCTATTTCTGCTTCATTGACTACGCTCAAGCCTTTCATTGTGTGGATCACAACAAACTGTGGCAAATTCTTAAAGTGATGGGAATACCAGACCACCTTACCTGTCTCCTGAGAAACCTGTACGAGGGTCAAGAAGCAACAGTAAGAACCAGACATGGAACAACCGAGTGGTTCTAAATTGGGAAAGGAGTACAACAAGGCTGCATATTGTCGCCCTGCTTATTTAACTTATATGCAGAGTACATCATGAGAAACGCCTGGTTGGATGAATCACAGGTCGGAATTAAGATTACTGGGAGAATTATCAACAACCTCCGATATGCAGACGATACCACCCTAATGGCAGAAAGCAAAGAGGATCTCAAGAGCCTCTTGTTGAGGGTGAAAGAGGAGAGTGCAAAAGCTGGTTTGAAACTCAACATTAAAAAAACGAAGATCATGGCATCTGGCCCCATCACTTCCTGGCATATAGAAGGGGAAGAAATGGAAGCAGTGACAGATTTTACTTTCTTGGGCTCCAAGATCACCGCAGACGGTGACTGTAGCCATGAAATTAAAAGACGCTTGCTCCTTGGGAGGAAAGCTATGGCAAACCTAGACAGCATAGTAAGAAGCAGAGACATCACCTTGCTGACAAAGGTCCGTCTAATCAAAGCTATGGTTTTCCCAGTAGTAATGGATGGCTGTGAGAGCTGGACTATAAGGAAGGCTGAGCGCCGAAGAATTGATGCTTTCAAACTGTGGTGCTGGAGAAGACTCTTACGAGTCCCCTGGACTGCAAGGAGGTCCAATCAGTCAATCCGAAAGGAAATCAACCCTGAGTGCTCATTGGAAGGACAGATACTGAAGCTGAAGCTCCAATATTTTGGCCACCTAATGCAAAGAGAAAACTCTCTGGAAAAGACCCTGATGCTGGGAAAGACTGAAGGCAAAAGGAGAAGGGGACGGCAGAGGATGAGATGGCTAGATAGCATCACCGATGCAATGAATATGAACTTGAGCACACTCCGGGAGAGAGCGGAGGACAGGAAGGCCTGCTGTGCTATGGTCCATGGGGTCACGAAGAGTTGGACATGATTGAACGACTGAACAACAACAACAACAGAGTACTGTGTCCAGTTCTGGGCACCACACTTGAAGAAAGATGCAGACAAACTGGAGAGGGTTCAGAGGAGGGAAACGAAGATGATCAGGGGACTGGAAACAAAGCCCTATGAGAAGAGACTGAAAGAACTGGGCATGTTTAGCCTTGAGAAGGGAAGACTGAGGGGAGATAGGACAGTGCTCTTCAAGTACTTGAAAGGTAGGGGTGAGCGGATCACTTACCTGGTTCTGGTCCATGGCGTCTGCTGGGGAGGGAGGCGATCCGTCCCTTCCCCTCCGGAATCCTCCCTGGCCGGCTCTGCTCTGTGGCAAAGCTGCGGAGCCACCAGCTGGGGCCAGCCACAGTCGGACTTCCGGCCACTGCTGCCACACTGCGGACACAAATGGCGGCCGCTACGCCGGCCGCCATTTGCGTCCGTGCCTTACGCCGTGATCACAGCAAAGAGCAGGGGCACAAATGGCACCCATTATGCCACTTGCGCCCCTGCTCTTTGCCGTGATAGGCTACGTAAGTATTTATGTAGCCTATCATGGCCTAAGAGATGGCCGCAAATGGCGGCCACTATGACGGCCACCATTTGCGGCTGCAGCAGCCTGGCAGTGGCCGGAAGACGACCCGGAGCCGCCGCCACTGCTGGGTAGGTCCGTTCCGGGGGGGATTTCGGGGGGTGGCAGGGGGGTAGTCCGTTCCGCCATGGAATCCAGGGGGGATGGATTCTAAAGAATCTGGCCTCGGCGGAATTCTCCAACATCCCTATTTAAAGGTTGTCACAGAGAGGAAGGCCAAGATCTCTTCTCGATCATCCCAGAGCGCAGGACATGGAATAAAGGGCTCAAGTTACAGGAAGCCAGAGTCTGGCTGAATATCAGGAAAAACTTTCTGACTGTCAGAGCAATACAACAGTGGAACCAATTACCTAGGGAGATAGTGGGCTCTCCCACACTGGAGGCGTTCAAGACGAGGCTGGACAGCCATCTGTCAGGGATGCTTTGCCTTGGATTCCTGCATTGAGCAGGGGGTTGGACTCGATGGTCTTATAGGCCCCTTCCAACCCTACTGTTCAATGATTCTATGAATTCCTTTTTCTCAAGGATAGTGCTCTACTCTACGAAATGGCATGAAAGCTAGAAAACAATTTGAATAAAGGGCTTGCAGATGAGCATAAAACAAGAATGGAGCTGCAGCATTGAAGTTATATGCATTGATCCTGTTCCATGTTCATGGCAGGGGAAATAAACCACAGGGGCTTATTTTCCCCTGCTGCGCATGCTGGTTGCGTGTGGGGGGGATTAGCATAATTACCCTCAGCAGCACAACCTGGTTTGCACCCAGTTGTGCAAACCCAGCCAGGGTTCTGGGTGGCTTGTTACCCACGGCAACAAGCCATCCTGGCCAGGTTTGCATGACAGGGGAACCTGCCCTGCTGAGAGTAATTATGCTAACCCCCCCTGGCATGGGACCAGTATGTGCAGCATGGATAACAAGCCACTGTGGCTTATTAACCACCCTGTGATGGTGCAAATCGGGCCATTGTTTCACACATACATACTGTATTTCTATGAATCGTTGGCAAATTCGGGGGAAGTTTGTTACAGGACCAGTTCCTCCTCTGGAGTCTGCTTCTTGAAAGCCAGATGCAAAAATTCAACTTTGTTCTCTGGTCCCATTCAAATTCTTCCCCATCCTGCCCTGTTGGCATACTTTCCCAGGAAAAACATTGGTCTTAGCACCCGTTACCTGCTTGGTAGTGTGTCCTGCATTAGGTGGCTTTTCCCATTCATTAATATTTTGTGTTAGTGACCAGGCTAAGCCAAAGCTAAAGGGAGTCTTTGAACAAATAAGAATATTCTCTTTGGAACGAGGAGCTACTGACCCCATGTGACCCAAAAATAATCCCAAAGAAAAAACTATAATGGGAAGCTGCTGTATAAGACTGATGTAAGAATTACTGAGGGTGTCGTGCTATGCAAGTTTAGACAGAAAAATGCATTCCCCATGCTGGCTGGGGAATGCTGGGAGTTGTAGGATTTTTTCTTAATACATAGAATTGGTCCCTAAGGTACTTTTTTTTTTTTTCATTTCATTTCGTTTCTATACCGCCCAACAGCTGAAGCTCTCTTTGAACAGCATCACACAAAGCTAGGTTTTGTTATATTTACATATTAAAATGTTGATGGGTTTGTTTGTTTTTTAGGTTTTGCCATTCGGTTTTTTTCTTTGTAAATCACAGCAGCCCATCTTTTTCACAGCGCATCATCTCACCTCCTGCAGAATATTGTGATGGAGCAGAAAGAAAGCCTGGAGTATACTGCATACATTTCCCTTTAGCAGAAGCTTTCCTAGTTTGCTTACTGGTTTTTTATACCTGTCCTTAAATTTGACCTTGTCCTTGTATGAACCTCAAGTTCAAGTATGTTTCTCTCTCTCCTTATCCTTACCCCCACCCACCCCGGCCCCTTTAGTAAATACCACAGATGCAAAGCCTGGGTTGATTTTGCTGCTAACCTGTGTAACCCTCACGGGCGAATTGTGTTCAGCTCATAATGGCTCTGGGGTTTCTGAATTGGGGGAGTTTGTTTCCAAACTGCCCTATTTCTGGATTTCCCCCCTCCAATTATAATTTTAAGCAGCATTATGAAATGTCATGTTTTTGTTTTGCTTCAAATGTATGATATATGTCAACAGGTTAGAGCTTGCTCTTCTGTTACTTTTATCAGGAGTTCAGTACTGTTTTCTAACATTTGGGCTCTTGTATGATTAAATATTCAATGTGAAACTGTGCAATGAATTATACCTAATCTAAATTCTTGTTAACTGCTGAAATGCCCACAGAAGCCATTTAGAAAATTGTTTCTCTGGGATAGGCTTCTTCAAAACAGCTGGGATCTTATTGATCTTAAACCATAGGGCAGTATCCAGTGGTGACATTTGGCAAATTTAAGAGCTGTAGCAGAGCTTTGCTGAATCTTCCTGTTGCAGAAGTGGTTGCACATTAAGCTTTTGCAATCCATCATGCAACGAGTTGTGCAAGTGGTTGCACAACTGGTTGTACAAGAATAATGTGCAACTGGTTGCACAATGGATCATGCAAACATAATGTGAAAGCCATTGCACAATGGGTTGTGCAAGAATAATGCACAACTGTGCATGTGCAAATATAACTTTAGTTGGATTCTCCTCTTGAGCATAGTTTGGAACCTCATTTCCACTAGCACAACATAATTTGCTCTACTGGAATGACACAGTTGGATACTGTCCATAGTATGAATATGCCCATTGTGTCTAACAATGACCAAATCCCTTGGAAACTTGCAGACAAAGCAGACCAAGAAAGCCATATCTGTTGATGGTTTCCATCCAGCATCTGGTAACCTGAATCCAAATGTAGAGGTTCCTTTTCTCTCTCTTTTTTGAATTACCATGGCTAATATCATTGTAGGCATATCTTCCCTGTGGCCATGGAATTCTTTTTAAAGGCCATCTAAAATTATCATCATTTCATAATTTCATGGTTTATGAATTCCATAAATTAGTTATGCATTAAGTGGAATATGCTAAACAAGCCCAACAGCAGGACTGGGGTGCTTAGCTTGGTTGGTAAACAGAATTAGTCAGCTGAAAGACGGCTGTTCCCCCTTCTTTTCTGTATTTCTTCTTGCTTCCCAGCATCTGGCAGTGGCTGGGGTTTCTATGCAATGCTATTCTAGTAGTCAGGGGAAGTGGAACTATGTTAGCAGTGGTGTAGTGGAATTGGGGCTCACAGGGATGGAGCGCAAGCACTTTCCGGTTATCAGGGACACTGATTATCAGGGACCCCCCTCAAAATTCCCTGTTCCCTTTGAGCATAGTTGCAATTCTCACAATAGCTGGTGGGAAATGCATTTTTCCCAGCAACAATGTATTGTTCCCTATTGTAATGCATAGTATTTTGTGGTGACCTGGTCTTGAATGGGTAAGACGCATGAGCATTACAGAAGACCTGCTCCTGGTGGACACAAAACAGCTAGAACTGGTTTGTTGATAAGGATCAAGACAGCTGCCTGAATTTCTAGAGTCTCCTTGGGGCCTGTCTGTGGAGACTGTCATGATGAGTGTCTGCCCTTCAGAATTTGCCACTATGCCACCATATATTAGACAAAACCATACATGGAGAAAATTCTGAAGCAGAACAACTGAGGTCATGCAAGAAAATTGCAACCGCAGCAGCTACACCAAGGGAAGTCTCAGCACTTGCTGCTTACCCTTCTTATTGCCCACTATCCAAGGTCCTGATCTTTTTAACCTTCTTGGGATATAGTTTTAATAAATAATAAATTTTACCTGAAATTCCAAAATGTTATACTGGCATTCCCAGTAAGTTTGGATGAAAACTGTTCTGGCACTCCACAGTGTTTCGCTGTTTTGTTATGGCTCCCTGGTTCAACAGGCTCCCTGGCTTCTTTGTAACTTCTGAACTTCAGTGATTGCTATCCAAGAATCTGTGTCATTTTGATTCACTAATATTAAAGGACAGCTTATAAAATTCCTTAGCTCTTCTTGAATGTTGATGAGAAGCTGCTAGTGACTGACAGGAAAATTCCAAGGCTGCAAAGCAACACACACTTACTAGGGAGTAAGCTCCATTGAACGTAATAGGACTTCCTTCTGAGTAAATATACATTAGCTTGCACTATAAAGCAGTTAGTGTCGGGAGGGGGGAAGGTCAGTTAGTGTTAGTGAGAGATGGGATGTTAAGTTAGTTATTAATATATTATGGAGATTGTTTCTTTAAAAGATAACATCTATTGTTTATCTTTTCAAAATTATTATTGATGAGTTTTTAAACAACAGCTTTTTTGGCTTTTTCCAAGTGTTTGAAGTAAAATGCCTACTACAACCTATCTCTTGTTATACTTGAAACATACACTTCAGTGCCAAGCCATTAACACTGCTATTTATGGTACACTACTCCTTAAATAATTTGCTGTGCGATTGTTTCAACACCTTTTCCTCATGCTGAAAAAAATCATTTTTAGAAAAGTCTTAGTTATGGCATAAGTCTAAGCACCTATTTAAACTATGGACCTAAACTGATTCATCCCTCTTTACAGGGAATCCTGGCAGTTGCAGTTCTATGGGGGGACTTGCTAGGGATCTCCAAGGAAGTATTCTCATCACACTCTACCAATTCCAAGGATTCCTTAGGAGGGAGCAATGGTAGTTAAAGTGGTATAAAACCAACATAAAATGTTAGTATATGTATGTAAATCTAGTCTTAAACTACATTGAGTTGGATCCAGATGTATTCTTACCTAGAGAAGACCCATTGGAATCATTGGGACTTAAGTTAGACATGGCTAGCTTGTCCCATTGATTTCAGTGGGTCTACTCTAAGTATGATTAAGTCTAGATCCAGCCCATTGATTAATTTGTGAAGAAAAGTGTCCCATCCCCTCCTCCCTCTGCAGCCCCCCACCCACCCCACTCAGGAGGCCTTTCCTGAATAATATACAATGGCGTGTGGGGGCTTCTTGGGAAGGGGAGTAATCATCCAAAATCAGGTGTAGATCCTAAAATAAGGCAAGGGCACAATCCTATACATGTTTAGACGGAAGAAGTTCTGCCTGATGAGAAGGTATAGTTGGCTGGGGGAGTTGTAGGACCTTTTTCTCTGTAAACATGCATAGGATTGTGCTCTAAGTTAAGGGATTAATAGAAGACATGTTTCCTGTCCCCTCTGCCTCCCACCATCACCACTCACCATCCCACATTGTTCAGAAGCCCCCCACCATCTCAAGAGCTTTTTAGGGTCACACAGGTGTCTACAGTGGGGAGGAGGAGATGGAAACCTTTTGTTAAATTAATTTCTTTTAGGATCTGACAATGTCTTTTGCAGTGTTCACATTATTCAGTGAAAATCCGATCCTAACAGAACACTGTGGTGTGCAAGAGCAAGAATGGCATAGTGAAGAATGAATTACAGACTAGCCATGAAGCTCCCTGCATTATATTGAGCCAATTTCTCTCTCTCTCTCTCTCTCTCTCTCTCTCTTAGTCTCACAGGGTTGCTGTGTGGATGAACTGGGCTAATCCTATGTAATGTACCCTGAGGATACAGGAGGAAAGGTATGATACAAAAGTGATGGCCAAAATAGAAATGATCTTGGAAACAGTTGTCTGCCCAAGTCTAGGTTGGAAACATCATCACCATTTTTATTTATTTATTTAAAATATTTCTTGGCTGCCTTTCAGGGCAAAATGACTCACAGCAATAAAATACATAAAAACAGTTCAAATATTAAAAGTGATCAAAACATAAAAACAATAAAAACAACAATAAAGGCCAACAATAAAACCAGCAACAATGCTAACAGCCGTAACAGCAACAATAGCAGTCATATCAAAAGAGGGCCAAGGTAAAATATGTTTTCAAGGCCTTCTTAAAAGTCTGCAATGACGGAGCATGGCAGACCTCCGATGGCAGCTTGTTTCAAAGGTGTGGGGCCACTGCTGAGAAGGCCCTTTCATGTGGGATCACCCACCTGACTGCTGTCATGGGTGGGCAAATGAAAAGGGCCTCTCTTTCTGATCTTAAAGTACAGGCAGGTTGATATGGGTGTAGGTGGTCCTTCAAGTAACTTGGTCCCAAACTGTTTTAGGCTTCAAAGGTCAAAATTAGCACTTTGAATTGGGCTCAGAAACGCACCGGTAACCAGCGCAGCTAGCACAGTATAGGTGTTATGTGACTGAATCGCCTTGCCCCCACCAACACTCGGGCGGCTGCATTCTGCACAAGCTGGAGTTTCTGAACCGTCTTCAAAGGCAGCCCCATGTAGAGTGCATTACATCATCATCTGCCAACATGTGGCACACCTTTGGGAGCACAGACAGACTCAGAACTGGGCAGTATTCACAGGCAGGCACTGTTTGTGCCAGTCTGTGCCTCTACCATGTAGGGACTATTGAGGTGGTCACCATGAATTGCATGATCCTAGCAGACTTTTTCCCAGGCTGGTGTGATCCCACAAATCATGGCTCAATCACTGATCACTGCCCCCCGCCTCCATGTGGAGGTACTCAATGTGAACAGCACCCAGCTGTGAGCCTGCCAATGGCCCTGCGTGCTCCTGCAGTGCTCTCATGGCTGCTGCCAGCTATGGTGAACTGACCCTAAGGACTCATTGAACAGCCATAGCAGTTTAACAGCATTGTTCTCTAAAATTTAAAACACATGTTATTCCCTGAAGTGTTTCTTGACTGTGTCAGTCTGATGGTAAAATCTATTTTTTATTAGCTGTGCTGTGAAGTGCCTTTTGTCAAGGGCTGATAAGGTGTGAGAAATTACCTTTCAAATTATAGCAGCATTGCTTCTGGATGCTGCTAACACCTCATCAGAATTTATTTCTTTCAACCTTCTGTGAAGGAGACAACTCCAACCAATTAAACATTTTTGTTCCTTAGATGACCTATGCAGAGCCTATACTTCCAATTCATAGTGTGTGAAGACATGTTTTCCTTTGGGAAATCATAATTTAAATTCATGATAACAAATTTTGGCCACAATATACATCTCACTTGCACTGAGGAAACTTTAACCTTAATAGAACAGCTCTGTATTAAAGGGGTCATCAGTCCTTTCATTATATATTCACACTAAAAGCCTATATCTCCAAGAGTTCTGGGAATTGGAGTTTGCTGAGGTTGCTTCGAATTCTGTTAGAAGGTATGACTGGTAAACCAGTTAAAATCTGTAACATAGATATATCCTCAGAAGTTACTTTTCACAGAAATTGAGGATGTGTGGTGCTGATTTGAAATAGACGGTCAATACTTCTAATACAGGGGTGTGCCCCCACAGTAGGCCCTCGCATTCCCCCCAAATTCAGGGCTACCCCCCAAACCTAAACAAAATGGTGTTTAAAGCTGCTACAGAGCGCCAAAGGGGTAAACATGAGCTTGTTTGCAAGCTCATTTTGACCCTTTAGGCACTCTTTAGGAGCTCTGGATGCCATTTTGTTTTTTTATTATTATTATTTTATCCCCCCCCCATTCTTTGCAACTGTGGGCAGGGGTGTGGCCCATGGGGGGGAGGGTCCAGGGATGAAAATGCCCCCCTGACTTTCCAAAGTTGCACATTCATGTTCTAAAATCTGAAAGTATGTGAGCTGGATGTGATTGTCTAGAGGAGCTGTAAAGAACATGCTAGAAATAGCTTCTGCCCTTACTTCAAACTCATCCCACCTAGATCTGCATCCCACCTAGATCTGTACTCCATGAGCTAGACATAAAAGGTCCCAGGCAGAGATGAAGCTAGCAAATTCCGACAGGGTAAGTAAGCATATTTCAAAGAAAGCAGGGATTATGTCCGTGCTGGGTCTCTGCCCATTACTGAGACCCCATGGAGGTACTTAATTACTCAGGTCTGAGAATGTCTGAGGTTGAATTCACAGATGCACGTTTATCACTCTATGACCACAATATCAATCAATGCCTTGCATGCGGTGAAAGAATCATCACAGATTGAACACCATAGAGACAGTTTTTATATTCCCTAAATTCAACAGGGTAATTTCACACATTCAGCTGTAAGTCACCAAGCAGCAAGCACTGATAAACAGTGATGAGACATCAAATAAAGTACACACGTGTGAATCAGCCCTAAGTGGTCACACTTTGGCTTTTGCAAACTATTTTTATTTTATTTATTTATTTATTTCATTTCTATACCACCCAATAGCAGAAGCTCTCTGGGCAGTTCACAAAAATTAAAACCAAACAACACACAATAAAACAATTTAAAATATATAGAACATTAAAACCACAATATAACAGTACAACCACAATAAAACCTAGCAGCAGTGCAGGAGTTTAAAATACAGATTTAAAACAACAAAGATAAAAATTTAGAAAGCTAAAATGCTAAAATGCCTGGGAAAATAAAAAGGTCTTCACCTGGCGCCGAAAGGAATACAATGTAGGTGCCAGGCGAACCTCACTAGGGAGCTCATTCCAGAGCTGGGGTGCCACAACAGAAAAAAAAGCCCTCCTCCTAGTAGCCACCCGCCTCACTTCCTTTGGCAGGGGCTCACGGAGAAGGGCCGTTGATGATGATCTTAAGGTCCGGGCAGGCACATATGGGAGGAGGCGATCCTTCAGGTAACCTGGCCCCAAGCCATTAAGGGCTTTGAATGTTAACACCAGCACTTTGAATTGGGCCCGGAAATGGACTGGCAGCCAGTGCAGCTGGAAAAGTACAGGCGTAATATGAGCTCGCAGGCCAGTCCCTGTTAACAATCTTGCTGCCCTATTTTGGACCAGCTGAAGTTTCCGGACCATTTTCAAAGGCAGCCCACGTATAACGCACTGCAGTAATCCAGACGAGAAGTTATCAGAGCATGGATAACTGTAGCTAGGCTATCTCTATCCAGATAAGGGCATAGTTGGTATACCAACCTAAGCTGATAAAAAGTGCTCCGTGCCACTGAGTTCACCTGTGCCTGAAGTGACAGTTCTGGATCCAAGAGCACCCCCAAACTACGAACCTGATCCTTTAGGGGGAGTGCAACCCCCTCCAGAACAGGTTGGATATCACCTAGCCGGGCAGACGAACCACCCACTAACGGTACCTCCGTCTTGTCTGGATTGAGTTTCAGTTTATTGGCCCTCATCCAGTCCATTACCGTGCCCAGGCACTGATTCAGAACAGCCACTGCCTCACCTGGTTTTGATGAGAAAGAGAGGTAGAGCTGGGTGTCATCTGCATATTGATGGCACCTCAGCCCACACCTCCGGATAACCTCCCCCAGCGGTTTCATGTAGATGTTAAACAGCATGGGGGATAAAATAGAGCCCTGAACTATCCAAGCATGAGAATGTATTCGTTTTAGCTGACTATAGTAAACAGTGTTATTTTATTGGAATAGCGATGCTCCTTCAAAGCACGTTGCAGGAATATTGCCATCTTGACTAGGTCAACTGAAATCTGCCTTACATCCACACAAACACCACTGGATTATTTCAACATCAAGTGATGGCTTGGGCCATTACAGTTTGAACATCAGAAAGGACTGTCTTATCACTTTTTCAAAGCACATTCCTTCTCAGAAGAGCATAAGAAAAGCCCTGCTGGATCAGACCAAAGGCCTACCTAGCATCCTGCATCTTGTTTCCTAGAGTGGCCAACCAGGTGCCTACAGGAAGCCCACAAGCAGGATACAAGGGCAATAGCCCTCTCCAACTGTTGTTCCCCAACAAGTGGCCTCTGATCCTGGAAGCAGCATAGACTCATCGTGACTAGTAGCCATTGATCGCCTTATCCTCCATTAATTTGTCTAATTGACTTTTGAAGCCAAAAAAGAGTTAGTTGTTCATGCATTCAGCTGTAGTTATCTTGGGCTGGTACACAAATGCACATTCATCATGCATACATGGATCGTCACAGGCCAGACGGGGCCTTCATATCATTCCATGTCACTTCATACATGATACTTTTCAGTAGGGATGTTGGAGAAATCCTCCATGGACCCCAATGAGGCCGGATTCTATTGAATCCGGCCCCCCTGAAGTCCGTGGAGGATCGGATCTCCTACCTCCGCCTTGCCGTGAAGTCCCTCGCCAGCTGGATCCTGCCTGCCACTGGCCCTGAAGCCCCAGTGATATGGCCGCCATTGCTGTATCGCTGGCTGCACTGACGGACTGCGGATGCAAATGGCATCTGCTACACCATTTGTGTCCCTGCTCTTTGATGTTATAGGCTACATAAATCTTTACGTAGCCTATTGTGTGAAAAAACAGGGGTGCAAATGGTGTATTTGCGTCCCTGTTCCTTCGCGCAATAGGTTACATAAAGATTTACATAGCCTATCACGTCAAAGAGCAGGGACACAAATGGTGTCCGCTAAGCCAGATGCCATTTGCGTCCGCAGTACGTCAGTCCAGCCAGCAATACGGCAATAGCGGCTGGATCGCTGGGGCTTCTGAGCCAGCCGGTGGCTCCGCAGAGTCAACGCGGTGTGGAGCCAGCTGGCAAGGATTCCGGGGGAGGGGGAGGAACGGATCGCCTCCCTCCCCGGCGGACCCCCCCGTGGATGGCAAGGTAAGGGATTCGTACATCCCTACTTTTCAGTGGAGTCAGTTCAGAAATCAAGCAATGTACTGTACATGTAAGCATGAACCAATTTTGAAAAGCCATGGGCATTTTGGAAAATAGCTTATGCTTACTGCCACTGAGATTTACCCTGGTTGATTGTTTCAAATATTACAAACAACAACAACAACAACACACTTCTACTGACTGCAATTTGTATTCTAGCAAAAATAATTGACAATATAAATTTTCTACATAACTACTAATTCATCTTCCTAGCTGCTAAAAGGCACATTTACCTATTTTTACCTAAAGAAGTTAGCATTTATCAGACTTAGGATGGATAAAAGCTGTTGTGAGGTCTTAATTTGATCCAGGGCTTATTGGGGGTCCAACCCTATTCTGAGGTGGGGACTGAACCCTGGGAACGTTGACAAATGGACAGGAAAAACCTGAACCTGAGATTGTTTCGCGTGTGCGTGTGCGTGCGTGTGCATGTGAAATGAAGAGCGTTACAGGGATATTTTAAACAAAGAAAGAAAGAATTGCCAGAAAGCTTTCACAAAAAAGGCTTTTGTTTTGTCACAGACCACCAGGGTCCATTGCATCACCCAACCCCATTCTGATTGCTGCCCGAATTGGAATGGGCTGGCTGTGAGTCAGGAATCAGGATACCCTGCGCTGACATCATCAGTGGGCATTCTGGGCTCACCGCCTCTCCCGCAATCTGATTAATGCTACAGCTATGGCCAGTCAAGAGTACGTGGAGCCCTGAAGGGAGCCTGGACACTTCACATGCCTGTACAAAGAGGAGGTTGTGGCTGGGGGAGAGAGAGGGGAGAGGACAGAAAGTGCTGCGAGGAGAGAAACTGAGGGGAGGGAGAGGAGAACACTGAGGCGAAGGAGGAGAAAAAGTAGAGAAGCCAGAAGGGAGGAGGACATGCAGAGAGAAGCAGCACCAAAGTGGAAGGCAGGCTAGAGAGGGGGAGATGCAAGGCAACAATGAGGGAGAAAGAGTAGGAAGAAGGGGGGTGGACTGAGGAAGCCAGGGAGATGAGGCCTGGAACTCCCAAGAGAGTCTGATCCTGAGGAGTGGCCGGCTGACTGATTTCCCAGGACAAGAACACACCAGCACAACCAGGATATCCAAGCCTCGTGGGGTAGACAGGCTCCATCAGCAGCTGCCTGGGACAGAGGTAGTCAACGGGATGGGGACATCAGCGAATAGCCACCTGCAAGTCCCATTGCCCTGAGAAGCACAAGCGAGAGCAGGTGGAGAAGGGACGAGTTCGGAGGCAGCCTACCATTCCCATAGGATTGTGCCCTTAGCGATCTTACGATATCAAGTGGTATATAAGTAATTTAAACAAGTAAAATAAATCATAAATCAATACCACTTTCCCAGTTGCTCCCCTTACACTAAAGTAAAAGGTTCTAACTTCTTTAGCTTTTGTATTTATTTATTTTTTAAATGCCATAGTTTTAATTATTTCTTGTAAGTCACCTTAGGAGGGCTTTGCCCCCAAAGGCAGCATACAAGTGCGTTAAATCAACTAAATAAAAAATAAATTGTCCTGATAGCTCCAGATCCCACTCCACCGTTCCTTCCCAATTTGTAACCTCAGTGCCTTTCAGGGTTACATATAGGGATGTATGGATTTTTGGTCCCATCTGTGTTTCACAAATTGTCGGGCATCTTCTGCTGCATTGTCTGCTCATTGATGGAGTCGGGTCCCCCCACCCCTTGGAGAAGTCCTCAGAAAAGTCGGAACTTTTGCTGGCATGTAGCATTTTGCAGATTTTTCTTAGCTCAGCGTACAATCAAGAGCAGAGCGCACTTGCAAAAAATGCTACACAGCAGAGAACATAAGAAGAACCCTGCTGGATCAGACAAAGAGTCCATCTAGTCCAGCATTCTGTTCACACAGTGGCCAACCAGCTGCCCACGGGAAACCCACAGGCAGGACATGAGTGCAGCAGCACCCTCCCACCCATGTTCCCTAGCAACTGGTGTACATAGACTTGCTGCCTCTGATACTGGAAGTTGCATATAGACATCAGGACCATTGCATATAGACATCTGATACTGGAGGTTGCATATAGAGACATCAGGACATCAGTAGCCATTGATGGCCTTCTCCTCCATGAATTTGTCTAACCCTTTTTAAAGCCATCCACTGCATCTAGTGATAGTGAGTTCCATAGTTTAACTATGCGCTGTGTGAAGAAGTACTTCCTTTTATCTGTCCTGAATCTCCCACCAATCAGCTTCATGGGATGATCCCGGGTTCTAGTATTATGAGAGAGGGAGAAAAATTCTCCCTATCCATGGATAAGAGGTTAAAGAGAGATCAGAAGTGTATAAAACATTGTGTTCATGTGTTTTTGAAATGGCATATATATTAGTGTAGTTTCCAGCAACTTCAGTATTTTTGTACAACTAAAATTCCAGAATGTAAAAAATTGGTCTGCGAGTCAGTGTCAGTCAGACAAAGCCAGTCTGCTATGGAACCTGCAGATCGGATTCATAGAAATCCAAATACATTTGAATCCGTTGAGGATTTCTCCAGCATCCCTGGATGCATAGATTATTGCAGGAGGGCCAAGAGGCTGTGAGATTTCACCTGGGCTCCTGCTGGGTCCCTGAGCTGTCCTTCAGCCTTACCTCCATTTGCCGCTCCTTCCCTTGGCAAGTATTTAAGGCATGGCTGCCAGATGCAGCACCTCTGCGGCACGCAAAGTGCGGTGTGAATTGCGCACTTGGTGCCACACTTTCAGACGCACGAGGGACGCATGAGTCCTTTCTTTTCCTTTCCTTTCCTTTCCTTTCTTTTCCTTTTCTTTTCTTTCTCTCCTGTTTAGGTTGTGGTGTCGATTTTAATGATGGTTCTAACCCAGAAACAGCACAAATTAAGGGTGGATAATTCTGTGTCTGGAACTTCCCCTAAACTTAAACAACTTTGTATTGACAATTGAATTGTATAATCCACCCTATTACATCAGCTGCATGTAGACATGTGCAGCAGGACTAATTTTTTCTTAAAGAACCCATGCCAATATCTGATAAAATCTCAGACGACATTGACGATGTTATGGCACAAGTTTTGGGTGAACCACTTGAAGAGAGCCTGCTCTCAGCGGACTGCCCTGTTAAAGCAGACTTGGATGCCTCAGTTGATGCAGTCTCTCATCTGGAGCAGGATAAGAGAGCACTTTCCTTTAGTCTGCCCAGTCTCCTGCATGACAATGATTTGGATACCCTCTCTAAACACTGTCTCCTGACCTCCAAAGTGATTATTAATTTTTTCCAGGAAATCCGGGACATTAGGTTGATGGTGACAGGCTTTAAATCTTACTTAGAAGTGTTTGTCGATTTTGTTGGCCAGTGTTTTCCTGTGTTGAACAAGGAACTACCGACTATAGTCACAGAGCAGAAAAGTTCCATTTCAGAGCCCTCTTTGGACAAATCCTCCTCTTGTTTGCAGGGGATTGCCCCCCTGCTAGGGGTGTACAAAACCCACTTACCGTTCTGTTCCGGGTGTCCGTGGGGGGGGGAGGTGATCTGTCCCTCCCCCCGGAATCCTGCCCAGCTGGCTCCACTCTGTGGCAAGTCTGTGGAGTCGCTGGCCGGGCCCGTCCCCAGTCGGACTTCCGTCTGCTGCTGGGCTGCGGCCGCAAATGGCGTCCGGCATAGGGGACACCATTTGCATCCCTGTTCTTTTTGGTGATAGGCTACATAAATATTTACGTAGCCTATCATGGCAAAGAGCAGGGATGCAAATGGTGTCCCCTACGCTGGACGCCATTTGCGTCTACAGTCCGGGGCAGCGGATGGACGGCAGCAGCGGATGGACCTGGACCAGCCGGCAGCAGGTAGGGTCTGTCCGGGGAGGATTTCAGGGGTGGCAGTGGGGGGGAGCAGTCCATTCTGCCATGGACTCCGGGGGACTGGATTCTAAAGAATCTGGCCTCATTGGAGTCCATGGCGGATTTCTCCGCCATCCCTACCCCCTGCTGCCTCATCTGAGTGCCCTTGTCGAGGAGGCAGGCTGGTTGGTTCCTAAAGTAGCAAAATACAATTCAGGCAGGGTTTTAAAGAGCAGTCAAAATCCTGGTAATAGGTTCCCCAAGAGGAGGAACCTAAGGAAAGCTCAGTGTACATTTAACAAAAGATTGGGAGTAGGGGCTGGCAAATTGTCATCATATAGAGTAAATGTTCTCAAGAAGGTGAAAGGGTTAAAGTTTAACTCACTATTAACAGTACCAAATGACAGTCAGGATGCTGAAATGAAGGACAAGCCAGTGAGGCAGGTCAAGCATCTCAAAAGGGAGACACTACAAATGAACTCCCCCAGCCCAGAGTTCAAAATTAATCAGGAATCCAGTACACAGACAGACCACATTGGCCTAGTGTTTAAACAGGAGCAAACAGGAGTCATTACATACCTACAACAGTTTCAGATAATTTTCTTACAAGAAACGTGGATGGAGAATGTTTCCTGTCTACAGGGTTACAGGGCACTCTCTAAAGCCGCTGTCAGACGTCAAAAAAGGGGCTGCTGCTGTGGTGGGTTGGCAGTGTTTGTTTTGGTAGAACTAGATGGTAGCTGCCAAATGATAGAACCCCAGTTGCATAATAACATCCTGATGTTACAGGTTATCACTAATGGTACCTCCCTTTTCTGTATTAATGCTTATGTTCCACCAGAGAACTCATCACTGTCACCCCAAGACATGTGGTTATCATTGGAATCTGCTCTGGGAAATTACGAGTGCCAGTCTGACAACTCCCACATTATTTTGGGAGGTGACCTAAATGCTCGGATAGGACGAACTAATTCAGAGCTGCTCAAACATTTAGGTCTTTGCCTGGATGATCTATTCTGTCTGGACAGGCATTCTCAAGACAGGAAGTTCAACAGGAATGGCCGTAGCCTTATTATGCTGGGTTACAAGTGTTTCATATTAATTTTGAATAGTAGTTTGAAAGATATATCTTCCGGGCATTACACATTCTTTTCTTCTAGGGGAGCCAGTGTAGTAGATTATTTTTTGATTTCTCCCAATCTAATCCCGGATGTAAAAAGTTTCTCAGCTGAAGATCGGCCAGTGAGTGACCATAGTCCTATTAAGCTTGTCATTCAATTGCCAGTTAAGCCAACTGAGGGGAAAAAAACATATTCTTTTGAAATGGTCACTGCTGACCATAGACGGTTCAAATGGTCTGAGTCCACGAGTTCAGTGATAACTGACTTGTTATATAGCCTGACTTTACTGGGACTGAGAAATCAAATTCTAGTGGGTCATCTGGAGGTCTTGGAGGGTTATCAGCAAATTGCCAAATACCTAAAACCTTTTCTGGTACAATCTGGTCCCACGCCTGCCCCACGCCCAGGTAGAACCAACTGGTATGATAGGGAATGCAGGAACATGAAAAAAGAATTAGCAAGGATTACCCGTAGCTTTAAGTGCTTTAGATCAGAGGATTGTTATAAGACTTTAATTACAACCTGTTCATCTTATAAGTTTCTAATGAAAAAGAAGAAGGTGGAGTCTATTAGACAAAGATGGATGGAGCTGGGATTGGTGGTTAGGGATGTACGAAACACTTACCTGGTTTCGTCCAGGGACATCTGCGGTGGGGGGGGAGGGACTCTGTCCCTCCCCCTGAAATCCTTGATGGGGGGGGAGGCGATCCGTTCCTCCCGCCTGGAATCCTGCCCGGCCAGCTCTGCTCCGCGGCCAGACTGTGGAGCCGCCGGCCAGGCCAACCCGCAGCGGGGCCTCCAGCTGCTGCCAGGCTGCTGCGGATGCAAATGGCATCCTGAGTAGGGGATGCCATTTGCGTCCCTATGGTAGCCCGTGATAGGCTACATAAATATTTACGTAGCCTATCATGGCTAAAGTGGGAACGCAAATGGCATCCCCTACGCCATTTGCGTTTCCGTTTTCTCCGTGATAGGCTACGTAAATATTTATGTAGCCTATCACGGCTAAAGTGGGGATGCAAATGGCGTCCCCTACACCATTTGCATTCCCGCTTTAGCTGTCATAGGCTACGAAAATATTTATGTGGCCTAAAACGGGAACGCAAATGGCATAGGGGACACCATTTGCATCCCCACTTTAGCCGTGATAGGCTACATAAATATTTACGTAGCCTATGACAGCTAAAGTGGGAATGCAAATGGTGTAGGGTGTATTTATTTAATAATAAATAATATTATTAAATACGTAAATATTTATGTAGCCTATCACGGGCTACCATAGGGACGCAAATGGCGTCCCCTACTCAGGATGCCATTTGCATCCGCAGCAGCCCGGCAGCAGCTGGAGCCACCGCTGCCGCCGCTGGAGCCACCGCCGGAGCCGAAGCCGGAGCTGGAGCCGCAGCCAGGTAGGCTCCGTTTTGTGGGGCTTTTGCGGGGTGGTGGGGCGGGTTGCTCCATTCCGCCATGGATTCCATGGGGCCGAATTCACTGGAATTCGACCCCCCTGGGATCCGTGGCAGAATTCTCTAACATCCCTATTGGTGGTGAGACAAAAAGATCATGTCAAATTTTTGAATTTGATCAATTCAGAGCTACACTTTTCCATGCTCAAATTAGAATCTCAAATCCCTGGTTCATTGTGGCAACAACATTTTGAAAACATTTTCCAGGGACCCGCCCCTATAGAGGTTAATCCTGCTTGTATGGATCTCCCTGACTAGCCACTGGTCTCAGTCTCGGAGATCAAACATTTACTCTATAACCTGGTATCCAGCAAAGCACCTGGGGAAGATATACTCCCCCCAGAATTATTTAAATGCAATCTTGCCTGGCGGGCCCCAGTGCTGGTGAAGTTGTTTTCACATATTAATCTAACTGGAATCATCCCTGCTGGGTGGGGGTCCAGCATTATAGTTCCGCTGTACAAAAAGGGTGAAAGATCAGACCCTAAGAATTACAGGCCAATTAGCCTTTTGGACATAGTTTCTACAGCATATGGAAGATTCTTGTTGAATAAATCGGAAGCGTGGGCAGAAGAAAACAACATTTTCGACAAGCCGGTTTTCAGCAGGGGAGGAGCACAATTGACCAATGTTTTGTGCTGTCCCATTTGATTTGTAAAAGTCTGAATAGGCCTGGAGGCAGACTATATGTAGCCTTTGTGGACTTCACTTCTGCATTTGATCTAATAGATAGAAACTGTTTATGGGAAAAATTGTCATATACCAACACTAATAAGTGGCTGCTGTTTTTGGTGCAGAAAATCCACTCCCATACAGATCTGAAAGTTCATACTGGTCTGTCAGGAGCGCTCTCCGGAAAAGTCAACACCAGAGGAGGTGTTAGATAGGGCTGCATACTGGCCCCCCTTTTGTTCAATTTTTACGTGAATAGTTTAGTGGCAGATTTAAGTTCCCTGGATCACTTCCCTCTATCTTTGGGACCCTGAAAGGTACAAATGTTACTTTATGCAGATGATGTGGCCCTTCTCTCAACCACTCTAGCTGGTCTAAGGAGACTTTTAAATAAACGTAGTTTGGTCTGCAGACAGGAGAAGTTGGTTATAAATTTTTCCAAAACCAAGGTTATGTTTTTTTTCTAAAAGGAAACAACTACATAAATAGTGCCTGGATGAGCACATAATCGAACAATATCCTAGCTTCAAATATTTGGGGGTACAATTCTCCTCAAATGGCAGTTGGAAAACCCACATACAGGCAGTAAAGCTTGCCGCCTGGAGGACTGCTAAAGCAACCCTATCTTTCGGGTGATGCAATGGTGGTTCTTTGGTGGGCCCAACCTTGGAAATATATCTAGCTAAAGTGCTTCCCCAACTTCTGTATGGTGTAGAGATATGGGGTCAGGGTCATGCCCCAGCAGTTGAGACCATTCAAAATAAATTTTTGAGAGAGCTGCTGCCTGCTGGCACTTCCACCGGGGGTCCCTTCTTCCCTGCTAAGATTGGAAGCTGGAATTATGTCTATCAGAGCAAGAATAGACAAAGCTCTCATCCTTTATGGGAAAAGACTACTGAGCACCACTGATGGAAACCTGGCAAAACAAAGCTTTCTTGAGCAAATTGATAAGGGTGGTTGGGCTCAGCATTGGCTAGTGCTGTCTCAGGCCTATTTTGAGGATACCCACAATTCCCTAACTATCTTGGATAAGTGGAGTATCAGAGACAGAATCTCCAAAGCCAATTGCCATGAAACTATTCTGGATCGCCAACGCCAGGCCTTCTCACCATGGTTTTGTTTTTTCAAAAGAGGACAATATTTACAACAGTATTTCCAGGATTTAACTTTTGTGGCTCTCAGGAAGGCTTTTACAGCCCTTCGTTTTTAAACCATGCCAACTGCTTACTCGGATGAGAAGGACAAATTGTGCTATGGACAAATAATAAACAACCACATAGATTATTGCAGCTTGTTTGCCGAGTCCTGACTGCATTTTTTAAAAAGCCTCTTGGCTGAGAGGGTGGAGTAATCCAAAGTGCTTTTTCTGCCTTAAGGCATGACCAAGTGCCAGCTCAAATGACACCTTGGCCAGGCCAAGGTCAGAAAGGGAAGCATCTGCTTAATGAGAAGGGAGTTCATAATCTCTATTTGATTGTGCATGCAAAATTACCTTGCAACCCTACCTTTAATGAGCAAATCAAAAAAAGTAATTAACGTGGTTATGAGAATATTATTTCATGGAATATCCTTCATGTGATTTCTTTAAAAGGAACTGATGCTTTAAAAAAATATCCTCTGCTTTTCTACGTGAATGAATTAGGAGATAAACAAGCCTGAACTTTTTCTTGAATGGAATTCACAAAAAATGCCTCTGGGGTGTAATCATGAATCATGGTATTCCAGCTTTAATTCACCAGCCCTGAGAATGATAAAAGGGGGCAAGGAAAACCTGAACATGCTGAGGAACATAAGAAGAAAGCCCTCCATGACATGATTGCAAGTGACAGTTTCTTTCATGCTACCCATGAGCTGTGATTTCAACCTGTAGTTGTGCCACATCTCATTATGCAAAGGGAATGTCGGGGCAGGCAAAAAATAGCATTCAAATGGCATGGAGGAGGCCTGACTTAAATAGAAAGGGGTAACTATAGCTCAAGAGCTCAGAGCAATATAATCCATAAATAGAATATTAAATCAAATTTGCTTAAAGAGCAACTTCATATATACACAAATAGACAAACACCAAGGCAGGCTTTCAGACTGCTGATGTAAGCAAGGAAATCTTGTTTTCACTATCTCTTGGCTATGCTTGCTCTTATAAGATATCAATATGAAAGAAGTGAAATTATTTTATGGAGCCTAAACAAAACGTTTCAGCATTCCCTCGAATAATGAGCTTACGTGGTCAAAGGCCTATCAGTTTCAGAAGCAAAAAGGATCTTTCAATACCTGAATGAATGGTGTGGAGCAGCATTGAATATACAAGGAACAGCCTCTGCTCTGGTCAAACTGGAGAATGTGGATAGGGAGAGCATTTTAAACACATGCTCTGGTCACACTCAGTTTTCTGACCTTTGGGGAAGAGGTTTCCTCATATCTAAAATGTATTATAAGTATGGTCTGTAATTCTTGGCATTAGACACTTAATCATACGACACCCACCAGTTCTGAGGGTTCTCACTTTTAGGGTGGCCTTAGCAGCAAATATATTAATTAGTGTTACTGAGTGCCCAGAAAGTCAAAGACGTCTATATGCTCACATTTAGTTTAGTTAATTGAACTAGCTGGGAAAGGGGGAAAAAAAGATTAAATTGATAAGAAGCACAACACATTATGGCTGAACCAAACACCCTCCATCCAGCACTCTATGGGACATCCCCCGCCGGCCAGCATTATGGTGATGTTCCAGGGGAACATGGAGAAGAGTAAAAATGTTCACTTCCTTTAAATTGACTACTGTCAAAGGAGGCAATCTGCTTTGATATGCAGTGCAGTCCTCTCCCTCTTTTTGAAAGGTGGGGGCGGGGGAGGTAGGGATTGTGCTATGCATATTGCTACAGATTGCTGCCTTTAAAACAGCTGTTGGAGCCACTTTAAAAGAGGCAATCCACAGCACAATGCCCAGCATGATCCCTCATTCTTTCTAGACAAGTGCTTTGACTGGAGAAGAGGCTGGATTTTGCAGCAAAAGATGATTTATTATTTTTCTAAGAGACAATTGCAAACCCAGAGATTAATTTATTTCTTTAAAGCATCTTTATCCTGGTCTTACCCCACTCCTTCTACCCCAAATAGGCTCCCAGAGTGGCTTACACATCAATAAAAAACCAAAAAGGACAGTTTCTGTCCTTGGGCTTACAATCTAAAACACATGACACAAAAGGAAGAAGGTGTGAGGAGGGAAAAGGAAGAAAGCATACTCAGAAAATGTAATCTTTTGCTGCAATCAATAAACCCCATAAAAAGATATTTCAGCCATACAACCAAGTAGAAACTGACCAAAGGTCCATATTTATCAGGGACAGACCCCATTATCTCTTATCTGTTCCCTAATTTGCCTTTTGGGAAGATATTGACCATGCCATTTAAAAATATCAACATCAAGGTTTCATTCACCTGCTCATCTTCCAATGTGACATATGCTATCTTCTGCTAGCAATGCCCTTCTATATTCTACATAGGATAAACAGGCCAGTCTCTGAACACAACAAAATAAATGGACCCAAATATGATATCAGAAATATCAGTATTCAAAAACCAGCAGGAGAACATTTCAGTCTCCCAGGACAGCCTGTTACTGACCTTAAAGTGACCATTCTTGAACAAAGGAACTTCAGAGGGAGAGTCCAGCGTGAGACTGCTGAGTGTGGAATGGAGTAGGGAATGGAGAACCAAGGATCCTTGTGTTCACTGAAATTCCCTGAACTTTACTTTAACACTTCGTTTGGTTCACTCCTGTTCTCATTTGTGGCCTGCTTCCCCCCGAGTTGGTATGAATGGGAAAAGTGCACATTTTTCAGAACTGTGTGCTTTCCCCCATTGACCAAGTGTGAAAATTTGAATTTTTAAAATTTGTGCATTTTTAAAGTTGTGCATTTTTAGAGTGCACATTTGGCGAACACAAACACAACTTTGGAAATTTCCAAACATTTTCAGAGAACATACACTCCCATTCACATTTGGTGTTGCGAACAGGGCCTTTATGAGTGATTTCTGAACTGAACTGAAATTCTTGTACATCCCTAAATGTATATGACATGAATGTACATGACACAGACATGAAAAGCAAGCTTACTGGTTTCCTCTCACCCCCTAAAACCAAGGATACAGATAATAAATGTTGCTGAATGTATTAGAGTTGTGGTCATTCTATAAATCAGTCAGCTCCATTGTGTGACCAAGCTTTATATTAAACAAACATGGGTGGTTTTTTTTTAAAGGGTTGCGACAATAATGGTGCTGTTGAGGCAGTAAAAAAAATAATTTCCTCACATTATTTTTTAATTTTCATTGTAAGAGTAAAGTAATGTTATTTCACTATATAAAAATGTGCCACTTTCCCAATCCAATTCATTCTTCTACCCCGCTGTTTGAATAAAAACAAAACACACACACCTCAGCTCCACAGGAGATCCAATCATAGATCACCAAGCAGCATCTCATCTAGTTTGGTCTTTAGTACGAATGAGAAACTGGCTTGGGATCTCTGTGTGAGAAGAACTGGGCCCTCTTCAAGGTGTCATAAAGGTCCAGAGGGGAAGAAAGAAGAGAGGTTTTTCAACTTGACCCTCCTCAGAGCTACCAGCTGAACCATGCAGACCTTTTGGCTGGTTTCCTTTCTCCTCTGCTGTGGTGGGAGGTTTTTCTTTTTTCTTTAACCCGCCCAATTCTTCTTCGTAGGCTCAGAATTTCCCTTTCTGAAATGAAACATCCTTCCAGGTCTATGCGAAGGTTATTAAAACAAGCTTTGTGTACTAACCATGCAAAATGGTCACCAAAATGACTAGTGCAGTCCTCATCACAGGTCAGCGACTCAGCACACCTGCTCACCCTTCTAGTTCATGGGTTTTGTAACCACATGTTGCATGTGTGTGTTCCTTTGTTAATGTCAGAGGTGCTACAGGGATGCATAATACATTCAAGCCCTATTCAGGTGTTATGTAGGAAACACATGTAGGAGAGACAGGACCATGCATGCCAGCTCTGCCTCCCTGTGCTAAAACAGGCTTCCTGGTATTGTGGAGGCTTCTACTCATGTTTGAGTGAACAGAGACTTAGAGGGCAGGGCTGGCACACACAAAGACATTGTGGGCAAGTCAAACATGCATGGCCATATGCCTCTTGAGCATGTTGCTATACCCTGTTCAGGCATACCGCCTGAACAGGGCTTCAGGCTGTAATTCACTTACGTGAGAGTAAGCCCCATTGAAGTCAATGAGTCTTACTTCTGAATAGTAAGGTATAGGATTATGCTAGTGTAGGATTATGCTGTATGACTAGAGAACAGTGTTCACTTGGAACCGCTACGTACAGGAACAGGAAGCTAAGCTAGCTAGACACTGGAGAAATTAGATTGTTTCTTGAAAAATGTCCCTCTGCTTTTAAAGAATATTTCTTTTTCTGTCTCTCTAGGAACACTGCACTAGTACAAACAGCCTTCATATGTACTGCCATAGGCCCATCGTTCCCCAGTCAAGAGGCCAGGAAGCAGTGCAGCTTCTCCAGGGCCAAGGAAACTCCTCCGAACTTTTAGCTGCATTTGTCACCCAATCTGACTCCTGGCGACATAACTATTGGTGGGTGGATGGGTGGGGCTTCCACCTACTACCATAAATAACTGCAGATAGAACTACTTCTAAGGAGCAGTAATATTGCCTTTGAAATTAGCGAATATATATCAGTTTTTTTTTTTTAATTTAAAAGATTTATTGGCTGCCTTTCAAGGCGGAAGCTCTCCCAAGGCGGTGTACAATATATACCAGTTTACCAATTCTGCAGTTAAAAATCACATAAAGATATAATTTTAATGGGAGCATGCATGCCCAATCTTCTAGGGCTTTTCTACACAAGGCATTGATCAAGTGTTTATCATTCCCTACTCACAGTTGTTTATGGGTTCTTTAGATGACATCATGATCAATTTCGCTTCTGTGTCTAACCAGCACTTTTGGCTAGTTGTTTTAAGCAGGGACAACGCAGTGTTTAATTGTGAAAGCGAAAGAAATCGCGATTTCCTTCTGTGCGTTTGCGCTATTCTGCAATACCACAATGCCACCTAGAGGTTATGTAGCGACAAAGCTGAAAAGGAAACGCTCTTTGTGTAGTGCTCGGATCTCAATTCTGTGATGAAACCAAAAGTAGATACAGCAGATTAACAGCCTCATGTAGAAAAGTGCCTAGTCTTTGGCAGTAGAGGACTCAATATATATTCCAGGCTGTTCCCCCCAGAGGGAGGAGGCAAAAGGAGCAGCACATGGACTGAAAGGCTCACTAATGGAAAAGAGACCAGCCCGCAGAAGTGGCCTCTTTATAGATTCCTCTGGCCCTGCCTGGCAGTTGCTTTCATAAGCTGTCTTGTCCTAGCAGCAGCATTTAAATATATTGGGGAAAGGGTTGCCACATTTGCATTGGCCCCTATTCCAATGCCTTCAGCATCACCTTGATCTGAATTTGATGATACTCATCTCCATGTCCTCCAAAAGGCATGACCTGGTTATTTCTGCAATTAAGCTGCTGTTAAAAAGAGTATGCACAGGCCAGATCAGCTGGCCACGCTACATGAAAGACATACAGCCTGATCCTCTGCATATTTACTTAGAAGTAAACTCATCATAAACTCAAAGACATCAGTGGCACTTACTCCCAACTAAGGGTGCAGTCTTGGGTTCATATTTATTCCAGCTATGAAATCCCCGGGGGTGGCCTTGGGCAAGTCATTATCTCTCTGCATGTAAAATGGGAATGATATTGAACTGTCTCTTAGGATTGCTGTTAAGATTAATGAGAGAATGGCTGCAAAGCAGTCTGCACCATTAAGGACTGCATGCATAATTACAACCAAAGCGCTCTGGCACTTTCAGGGGTATGGGAGTTAACAAACTGAGAGCCCTGAGTTAAAAGGCATGCCTGCAGATGTGCCTATGCAACTCAAGTGCTATGTATTCTATATTGTTTCCCAAGGTAGGAGAAAAGGTGGTAGAAGCTGAAGTCTGGTTGCCAACATTTCACTGGACCCTGCTCCTGCGCTTTAAACAGCAGCTCAATGCACACAGCCAGTAGTGGGCAATCATCTCCATGCCATGAAAAGCACAGGAGATGACAGGGCCATTTTTTCTGATCACTTCAGGGGAGGCAGACATGCAGTGGTTTCCAAACTTGAGGCCTCAGATGTGGTTGGACTACAAATCCCATCATCCATGACCACTGACCATGCTGGTTGGGGGTGATGGATGTTGTGGCCCTTCATATCTGGAGGGCGCCGCCAGGGGAAGATGCTCCACTGTCCTCCTGTCTACCACTTTTCCTCCTCAAGCGCTCTCCCTGTTTATTTATTTTTTTCCCTGCCTGACCCCAAAACCACATTTCTGGGGGAAGCGGGAAAAGGACCTGAAATCTTGCCCAGCACATTTTGCTCATCAGAGGCAAATACAAGATCAGCAATCTTGTGTTTGCTGCTGACAGCTAGCTCTGTCCTGGATTTCCTGAATCAACTACATAATAATATTGATTTAAAATATACATTTCATATAAACTTAAATCATTACCCCCGGTAAGAACACGGTTCCTCTCTTTGGAAAAAGAAATCAAGTTCCTGTACAGATTTGGAAACAAATCCATTGTCACAACAATGCCTTTGATATACGCAAGCAATAGTGGCCAAATATCCTTGCATTAGTTACAAGAACTGTACGTAATGAAAATCCAATGATTTTTTAATGTCTGATTGATTATAGCTGGCCACAAGGACATCTGAGTAATAGAGATCAAGTTCACAGCATTGACTTAAAAGGTAAAGGGGAAATCACGGCATTTTCATTATAGGCAGAAGTTGCTCTGCTATTGGCAGGAGTCACATTTCATTTCTGAAGATTAATTGCATTGCTGAGTTGGCCATTGTCTGCTGAGAAGGGGCCTAAATCTCACTGAGGCGGTAAACCTGAGTTTGGACTTCTGCTCCACCCCATGGCTATTGACCTGTGGGGCACCACAAGGTTCCGTCTTATCCCTTATGTTTTTCAACATCTATATGTAACTCCTGGGAGATGAATGAATGTATGAATGAATGGTTTATTGCGGTCACAGACCAATACACATTTTTGTTCAAAAGGAAGATACAGGTAATTAAAAGTAATTAAATAAAACCTATACATTTTACAATGGGGCCAACATATTTTCTCCCCTTGTTTGCATTGAAATGAGAAAGGACCTAGCAACCTTCCCGGTGACATAGGATGAATCGTCCTTCAAACAGGACACCGCCGCCACCTCTTCAGAAGGTCATCCCGGGAGAAGTCATTTGGAGGTGTGGGCTGAAATGTCATCAATATGCAGCTGATACTCAGCTCTACCTCTTGTTTTCATCTAGAGAAGTGGCAGAATTCTTTCTGGCCATGGTCAAAGTTAGGCAAAGAAATGGGTCAAATGTTGAATGTTGCCAAGGTCATGTGATGGTACCCACTGGAGTTTTGTCCACTGAGCAAATGATTTGAACAGGGTCACTGAAATCCAACCACTTTTCTGCATGCTAAAAATCAAGTCTTCACATGAAAGCATGGGTATACATCCACCCCACCCCCAGCACACACTTTGGCACTAAGAGCAGCTCATTTAATAGTTTAAATATACGTACGGGAACCTAACCTTAGGCTTTTAGTTTTGAAAGTTGTGGCTTCTGGCAGCTGCTATCCATGTGGCCCTTTCATCTGGAAGAAGCAGTGTGCTAAATTAGCAACTGTGGGAAAAGTACATTGAATTAAAATGAGAAAGTATTTTTTTAACCCCCCCCCCCATTGCACTACTGGATCAATTTTCAGTCTCATGAGTATGAAGAGAGCTACTTTTCAGTTTGTAAAAGGCACAAGAACAGAAGAGCTGGAAGGCTTAAGGGCCTAGAAATCCAATTCATTGAATCAAGGCAAGAAGACTCCTAATGTTGAACTATGCCTGTACAGATGTTTATCCAGTATTGCTTGTTCATATAGTCATAGAAGGAAGGGGGCTTGTAGGTAGGGACGGCGGAGAAATCCGCCACGGACTCCAATGAGGCCAGATTCTTTGGAATCTGCCCCCCTGGAGTCCATGGTAGAACAGACTACCCCCCCGCCACCCCCCAAAATCCCCCCTGGATGGAACCTACCTGGCGGCGGCTGGTCCGGGTCGCATCTTTGTTCCGCAGCCATCCGCTGCTGGGCTGCAGAACAAAATGGCATTCAGCGTAGCAGATGCCATTTGCGTCCCTGCTCTTTGCCATGATAGGCTACATAAATATTTACATAGCCAATCACGGCCAAGGGCAGAGACGCAAATGGCATCTGCTACGCCGGACGCCATTTGCGTCCGCAGACCGGCCACAGCCGGAAGTCCAGCAGTGGCCGGAACCGGCCGGTAGCTCCACGGACTCCCCGCGGAGAGGTGCCAGCCGGGGAGGATTCTGGGGGGAGGACCAGATCGCCTCCCCCCACCTGCGGACCCCCCCACGGACCCCAGGTAAGGGGATCCATACATCCCTACTTGTAGGCCATACTCTGCTTGATGCAGGACATCCAGACTTGAGCATCCTCAATAGATGACTGTCCAACATCTGCTTCAAAACCTAGGGATGGTGGAGAATTTCTCCCCGAATCTTCGGGAGGCCAAATGCCAATGCATTCAGCCCCCTGAAATTGGTGGGGAAATTTTCTGCCGGCCCCCCGGCCCCCCCCCGGGATGGGACTTACCGTGGCTGAATGTCCCTCTCGGCGTCGGGTCCCGGCAGCGGTGTGGTGGCGTTTCGTCGAGGGCGGGGGCGGCGGCCGGTCTCCCGACAGGCTGCCACCACCGCCATTGCAAAAAAAAAAATGCGGTAAAAAAACAACACACACCCGTGATAGGCTACGTAACGATTTACGTAGCCTATCATGGCTAGATTTCCAAAGTCAGCCGTGATAGGCTACGTAAATCGTTACGTAGCCTATCATGGCTGACTTTGGGGGGGAAAAAAAAGCGCGTACGCAAATAGCGGCGGCCCATGGGCGCCGCCATTTGCATTCCTTATTTTGGCACATCTAGTCTATGTAAACATTTACGTAGACTACGGCGAAAATAAGGGAACGCTATTTGCGTTGCCCTTATTTTTGCCGTAGTCTACGTAAATCTTTACGTAGACTAGACGTGCCAAAATAAGGAACACAAATGGCGGTCCCTATGGGAGCCGCCATTTGCGTACGTGCTTTTTTTTTTCCCCCCAAAGTCACCCGTGATAGGCTACGTGATGATTTACATAGCCTATCACGGCTGACTTTGGAAATCTAGCCGTGATAGGCTATGTAAATCGTTACGTAGCCTATCACGGGTGTGTGTATGTGTGTTGTTTTTTTTTACTTTTTTTTTCACAGCCGGGTAGACGGGGCGCTTCTACCCGGCCTGAATTTCGCCGGCGAGGGATGGGGCACCTCCCCCCCGGCCTGAATTTTGGCCGGGCGAGGCAGAGCGCTTCCTCCCCCTCGCCTGAACTTCAGGGGGAGAACCGAAGCGCCTCCCCCCCACTGTGAAGCAAGCTTCGAGAACAGGTAAGGGACTTTCGCCCATCCCTATCAAAACCTGAAGTGAGGCAGAACACCCCCCCCCTCCCAGAACTGGTTTTGTTGTCAAGGTGCTCTTACCATTAAAAAGTTTATCCTAATATTCATCCAAAATCTATCCTTGCTATACCCAGTGAATGCTTGCAATTGGGTGGATTAAAAATTAGCGATGTACGAAAGTCACTTACCTTTTCGCAGCTTGGCTTCGTGGTGGGGGGGAGGCGCTTTGCTTCTCCCCCCGAAGTTCAGGCGAGGGGGGGGAGGCGTCCCGCCTGGCCTGGCCGAAATTCAGGCCGGGGGGGGGGAGGCGCCCTGCCTTACCCGGCCGAAATTCAGGCCTGGGAGAAGCGCCCCGTCTCCCCGGCCGCGAAACAAAAAGTGGGGAAAAAAACCCTGTGATAGGCTACGTAACGATTAACATAGCCTATCACAGCTAGATTTCCAAAGTCAGCTGTGATAGGCTACGTAAATCTTCACGTAGCCTATCACGGGTGGCTTTGGGGGAAAAAAAAAAAGCACGTACGCAAATGGCGGTGGCCCATGGGCGCCGCCATTTGCGTTCCTTATTTTGGCACGTCTAGTCTACGTAAAGATTTACGTAGACTACAGCGAAAATAAGGGCAATACAAATAGCGTTCCCTTATTTTCGCCGTAGTCTACGTAAATCTTTACGTAGACTAGATGTGCCAAAATAAGGAACGCAAATGGCGGCGCCCACGGGCCGCCGCCATTTGCGTACGCGCTTTCCCCCCCCCAAAGTCACCCGTGATAGGCTACGTGACGATTAACGTAGCCTATCACGGCTGACTTTGGAAATCTAGCCGTGATAGGCTACGTTAATCGTTACGTAGCCTATCACAGGGTTTGTTTTTTTTCTTACTTTATTTTGTAATGGCGACAGCAGCAGCCGGTCGGAAGACTGGCCGCTGCCCCCGCCCTCGCCGAACCGCCGCCGAACCGCCACTGGGACCCACCGCCGAGAGGGACATTCGCAGGAGGTAAGTCCCATCCCGGGGGGTGGCGGAGAATTTCACCACCAATTTTGGGGTGCCGAATGCGTTGGCATTCGGCCTCACCGAGATTCGTGGAGAAATTCTCAGAAATTCTCCGCCATCCCTATTAAAAATATAATGACTAAATAAAATAAATACCCACCTGTAACTTGAGCCCATTAGATCTAGTCCTCTCCTCTAGGGCGGCAGAGAACAAGTCTTTGTACCCTTCAATGTGACAGTCCTTCAGGTATTTGAAGAGTGGTGTCATGTCTGCCCTCAGGCTTGTCTTCTCCAGGTTAATCATACCCAGTTCATTCAAGTTTTCCTCATGATAGGGCTTGTTTTCATACCACTGTCCATCTTCGTTGCCCTCCTATGAATCCTTTCCAATTTATCAAAGTTCTTTGTAAAATGCAGTGCCCAGAACTAGACTTAGTATTCCAGATGCGGTCTGACTAGTGCAGAATAAAGTGAAAATATTTATTGGAAACTATAGTTCTAAAATTGCATCCCCCTCCTTTTTTTTTTTTGCATCACATGGCTTATTGCTAATATCCTTCTCACATGTCTAACTGCCCAACTGGGGCTGTGTTTCCATGACAATGGAAGGAGAAGCTAATGGAGGAGTACTGGATTGTTTGAAAGGAATCGGCTTTGCTGTGAGCGGGGTTCCACGAGCGGATTTTCCGGCCCAGTAAAAATTGCTTCAGAGAACATACTTTCTGGTGGGGTTGGGGTTGGAGTGAATGTCATCTGACTGGCAGGGGCTGCTCAATCGATAAGAGAGGCTTCCCCCTTCTCTCCCCCCCTTTCTCCTTTCCCCTGAAAGTCCAGATGCCCCTGCATTTCAGGAGCAAGCCTCACTGAGCACAGTCGGAGTTACTTCTGAGTAGACACACATATGCTTGTGTTAGGAAAGGGGGGGGAGAACACAAAGAGGGAACCCAGCCCCCAATTTAACCCGCAGGACCTCATTGACCACAATGGGAGTTACTTTGGAGGAGACAGTAATGGGTTTGTTATGGGAAAGAAAGCAATAAACACAAAGACAGAAACCAGCTACCATTGTAACCCACAGGATATCTATAATGAAGCTGTGAAGTACTTACTTCCCAAGGCAATGAATTGGAGCCTCGAGATCCCACTTAATCACACTTAAAGAAATGGGCTTTAAAATGTGCCATTTCAATTGAGGGGGATCTCTGTAAGTTCTGATGTGGGCATTCAAAGGCAAGCCTCATTCAGCACAATGGGAGTTACTTCTGAGGAGACACTAATGGGTTTGTTGTGGGAAAGAGAATGAAACCAGCACCCATTTTAATGCACAGGATCTGTATAAGGAAGCTGTGAAATAGTACTTCCTAAGGCAATGGAACAGAGCCTCGAGATCACACTTAAGGAATTTGGCTTTAAAATGTGCCCTGTCAGTTGAGGGGCTTCTCTGTTATTTCTGTGGTCATTGAGAGGACAAGCCTCATTCAGCACAATGGGAGGAAACACCCCTTGACTGGAGTCACAGTGAAAGGTGCACCCCTGGGCAGGGCTAGCATACTTGAGGTCAATGCAGGGGTTGGGGCAACTATAGTAGGGAGAATGTAACTTAAGGAAAAGAATCAGACTTAAGCAGTCTCAGGAAATCTGTTTTTTCCCTGAAAAGCTCTGGGGTGGCTGCTGGATGGGCACGACGTCATGTATCCCTAATGACCTCAACATGTAGCTGGCTCAGTGGAAACACCCCCCAGGTAGGTATACCCTGTCCTATACCTCTGCAGTTGATTTTGTTTTTTTCCCAAATAGAGAACTTCGCATTTGTCTCTATTCATTTCTGTTTGTTTCAGCCCAGTTTTCCATTCTGTCAAGATCATTTTGACTTTTACTCCTGACTTCTGTGGTGCTCGGTCTCCCTTCCAATTGTGTGGCATCCATATGTTTGATAAGGATTCCCTCCAGATCTTCATCCAAGTCACTGATAAAAATATTGAAGCGTACTGGTCTCAGGACAGAGCCTAGCAGCACCCCACCTGAAACTTCCAGTTTGATTAGAAACTACCGATGAGCACTTTTTGAGTATGATTTTCCAACCAAGTGTAAATTGGTACTGACTGATGGGGTTTTCATCTAGCCTATATTTAACTGGATTGCTAACCAAGCAATCAGGGGAACTTTGTCAAATGCTTTGGTGAAATCCTCCACTTTAGTTCCTAATTACGTTATCTTTGGCAGTCTCAAAACTCATAGGATCTATCAGCCTCCTGGGGAAGACAATCTAAACAGGTCCTTCATCCCTTTCAGGATAGAAAGCCTCACCAGCTAATGGTTTGTCCATGAGAGAGTAATTAAATGCTCCCCCAAGCCAAGACCACTCCCAAATCTATTCCATCAGAACATCAAAGTGAGAAAGTGAGAGCATGATCTGTTGTATGTTCTGCGGAGCCGCCGGCCAGCTCTGCCCGCAGCCGGACATCCAGCCACTGGGCAGCAGGGACGCAAACGGCAACGGCCGTAGCCACTGCCATTTGCGTCCCTGTACTTAACCATGATAGGCTACGTAAATATTTATGTAGCCTATCACAGCAAAGTAAAAAAACCCCACGCAAATGGCGGCTACGGCGGTTGCCATTTGCGTTCGCTATTTTTCGCCGTTCTAGCCTACATAAATATTTACATAGGCTAGAACAGCTAAAAATAGCGAACACAAATGGCAGCCGCTGTAGCCGCCACCATTTGCATACGCTGCACCCAGCCAGGAGACCAGCTGCCCCTGCTGCCGCCGCCCCCGCCGCAACTGCTGCCCCCACCGCCGCAACTGCTGCCCCGCCCCCGCCGCACCTGCCGCCCCACCGCCGCACCTGCCGCCCCCACTGCCGCCCCTTCCGCTGCCCCCGTTGCCACCCCTGCCACCGCCCCCGCCGCCGCCGCCCCTGCCACCCCCACCCCCGCCACACCTTCCGCTGCCACTGCACCTTCCACCGCCACCCCTGCCTCCCCTGCCGCTGCCGTGACACCGCTGCACCCAACGCCGCCCCTTCTGCCGCCGCCGCCCCTGCCGCCCTCGCCGCCGCCCCTGCCGCTGCCTCTGCTGCCGCCAAAGCCACCGCATCCGCCCCAGGTAAGTGCTGTCCCAGGAGGTTCTGTGGGGCAGGCGGAGGGGCAGGAGGCCGTTCCACCACGGATTCCGGGGGGCTGAATGCTAGTGCATTCGGCCTCACTGGAATCCGTGGTGGAATTCTCCGCCATCCCTACTCAGTCTGCTGTTTGCTAAGCAGTGGTGGGTCATGTCCCTTTACACACAACCCTCCCCGAACCTCACACATGTCCTCAGTGAATGTTTGGATTGGGGAGGGGGACAATGCCTGATGCTCAAAGTCTTCATATTACATAGTTTTTAGAAGTCATTTGGGAGAGTAAAGACTGGGTAACAATATATAATATTGGATAATATTGTATAAAAATGGGTAACAATATATACTATTGTTATCTTTATACAAGATTCATATATTTATGAAATATTTATGAAATATCCATATATTTATGAAATAGAATATTTCATAATCCAAAGCTGTTCAATGTTGACAATGTTTTGGAAATAAACAGAAATGGTCCTTGGGAAACAATGGGTGGAAAATGGTTTCTTTCCTAATTTTTCCAGTTTTTTTCTTGGGTTTTCACATATTTGCTTTTCTTCCCCTCCTCCCTCCCAATCCTGTTTCCTTTTGTGTTGTGTCTTTTAGATTGAAAGCTTGAGGCAGAGACTGTCGTAATATTCATTTTTGTAAGCCACTCTGGGAGCTTTTTTCGGCTGAAGAGTGGGGTAAAAATGCCATAAATAAATATAAGTTGGCCGCTATTATCAGCCTGCTCCCGACATTCCTGTGTGTAGGGCAATGTCTGAAAAGAGAAACCTATGCATGCGCATCTGTATGTGCATAAGATTCCTGTGTGATTGGGAACCCCTATTAACAGAGTAAATATTTATGTACATTCGCTGCATCATGGAGAAAGCAAGAGAATTCCAGAAAAACGTCTATTTCTGCTTCATTGACTACGCTAAAGCCTTTGATTGTGTGGATCACAACAAACTGTGGCAAATTCTGAAAGAGATGGGGGTACCAGACCACCTTACCTGTCTCCTGAGAAACCTGTACGAGGGTCAAGAAGCAACAGTAAGAACCAGACATGGAACAACCGATTGGTTCAAAATTGGGAAAGGAGTACGACAAGGCTGCATATTGTCACCCTGCTTATTTAACTTATATGCAGAGTACATCATGAGAAACGCCAGGTTGGATGAATCACAGGTCGGAATTAAGATTGCCGGGAGAATTATCAACAACCTCCGATATGCAGACGATACCACCCTAATGGCAGAAAGCGAAGAGGATCTCAAGAGCCTCTTGTTGAGGGTGAAAGTGGAGAGTGCAAAAGCTGGTTTGAAACTCAACATTAAAAAAACGAAGATCATGGCATCTGGCCCCATCACTTCCTGGCATATAGAAGGGGAAGAAATGGAAGCAGTGACAGATTTTACTTTCTTGGGCTCCAAGATCACCGCAGACGGTGACTGTAGCCATGAAATTAAAAGACGCTTGCTCCTTGGGAGGAAAGCTATGGCCAACCTAGACAGCATAGTAAGAAGCAGAGACATCACCTTGCCGACAAAGGTCCGCCTAATCAAAGCTATGGTTTTCCCAGTAGTAATGTATGGCTGTGAGAGCTGGACTATAAGGAAGGCTGAGCGCCGAAGAATTGATGCTTTCGAACTGTGGTGCTGGAGAAGACTCTTACGAGTCCCCTGGACTGCAAGGAGGTCAAATCAGTCCATCCTAAAGGAAATCAACCCTGAGTGCTCATTGGAAGGACAGATAATGAAGCTGAAGCTCCAATATTTTGGCCACCTAATGCGAAGAGAAAACTCCCTGGAAAAGACCCTGATGCTGGGAAAGACTGAAGGCAAAAGGAGAAGGGGACGGCAGAGGATGAGATGGCTAGATAGCATCACGGATGCAATGAATATGAACTTGAGCACGCTCCGGGAGAGAGCGCAGGACAGGAAGGCCTGGCGTGCTATGGTCCATGGGGTCACGAAGAGTCGGACACGACTGAACGACTGAACAACAACAATTAACAGAGTATCGACCACTTGGAGAACCTATGCTTGTACAACTATATGTATGGACATCGGCTCCATTTTCAGACATGATGCTCAATGTGTGGATGTCAGATGTGGGATGCACAACCGTGGGGGCGAGGCCAACAAGTGTGGTCCAGCTGTCTCCTGTACATGTTCACTGGATGTGTGGGGAGAGAGATCATGTGAAGTTGAACATGTCTCAACAGAATCTCTAATATATTCTGACAGCCTAACACTAGGTACAAGCACTCAGTATAAGATGGGTAGGGATCGTGATGTGGCATGTAGCATTCCTATAAATCACAGCACTACCATCTGCTGTTCCTTTATTTCTCTACTGTTATTGAGCCAAAGAACACACAACTGGATAGAATTGACACAGGGTGGTGAGTCCCTGCCCCATCCAGATAGGACTTGGTAATACACTCCAGTTCAGCCCCTTCATCCAGGACTTGGCATTAAGCACCATTCCCTGATGATGAATAGCTGACATCGCAGCTAGGGATCTGTCGACTAGAGATAATGACTCTCTGCTCTGGGTATAATTTCCTTTCCTCTCTTCTAGCCTACATCCAGTGTCTAATTTTTGCCTCCTCTAATGTTAGCCAGTACTGGGACCAAACCTATGTCTCTGCCCTCCTATTTGCTTTCTCCCTGCTGTCCAACTTGCTTTGGTCTCCCCAACCTTACCCCAGACTTATGAACTCATGTGGGGCACCACAAGGTCAGTCTGGGCCAACAGATTATTATATAGTAAAGTTATTCTTTGAAAAAATGTACAACTTTAGACTGCAGGATAATTCCTTTAATACAGGAACTTCCACAACCTGGGTTCCTCCAGATGTTTTGGCATACAACTCCCATCATTCCTGGCCATTGGTCACGCTGGCTGGGGATGATGAGAGCTGCATTCCAAAGTATCTTTAGGGCACTACGGTGGGGAAGGCTGTTTAATACATTGTAATGTTGTGGCTAGGGCCATCTCTCAGTTTTGTATAGTGCTTAATAGGAATGTAGTATAGCTCAGGGCTGGGGCATCTGCTATGGCCCTCCAGATTTTGATGAACTACTACTCTCCTCACCCTTCACCATTGGCCAGGCTTTCTGGGGCTGATGGGAAGTGGAGTCTGACAATATAACTAGTAAATAATGATGGTGGTGATGAACACTTTCCCATGAAGATGAAAACGATGCACACACAAAGAAAACAAGCATGTCAAACAGAAGGTTAAACTAGAATCCCTGCTTCCTGATATCTAGCTTTTTAAAAAAATGTACAAGGAGTTTTTATATGGAGGTGCAATCAGTCATGCAACACCCCAGCTACAATCTGGAAAGGTATGTTCCAGGAACAGTTTGACCATGCGATCTGCACTCTGTCTTGACTGAGTCTATGAGATAACTTCCCCTCAAAAGTATCCTGCAAAAAATAGATGAAAAGGTTAATTGTATTATGCTAATAAATCTCAGGATATGCTCTGCATTTTCCCTGGTATTCATTAGTGGAAGCTGAAGTAATGATTTTGAAGGTGTTGGGTTCAAAGCTTTTAAAAGCATTTGTCTGATGAGAGTAATCAGGGCTGGAAGTAATAACTTGCTCTTTGACCCCTTAATTTAAGGCTCATTAGATTACTGTTTTTCACGTGTCTCAAATGTGTGAGTCAGCCTAATGAGTCTGTCTATTTTGCAAGTGAAGACAAAGCAAGAATCAAGCATATTTGAAGATTTTACCTTTGACTGAAGAAAACCCACATGAAAAGCCAGCATACGGGTTTGCTGAAATAAATGAAACTGTCCCCATGTAGAAATGAGTCAAACATAGAAAATAAAGGTCTGAAGGCTGCTTTGAGTGGTAGCAACGTGAGGGAACTCTGGTATGCATGGCACCTTGCTCTGCATTGCATTAATTCCAGAAAGTAGCAGCTAAAACTGATTCAAGTCAACCTGTCATTTCCTCACAGTTTACGAAACAAATGTAGGCAAGAAACTTGTCACATCACCAAGGACCTTGAGGGCTAGTTCACTCATGGCCCAAGAATGTATATTACATGCTCTCAGGACATGACAGGAAGCTGCTTAGATGCTCCCACCACCGCCACCACCATGTATACAACTTGTAAACAGAGACTCTGAAAGTTGGCTCCATTGGCTAGGGCCAGCTGCAGCCTTTTGCAGGCCCTTGGGCAAAAGGTCTATAATGAGCCATTCCCTCTCTGTGGGTAAGACACCCATCCCTCTCCCTGCAAGAGGGTGTCCCTGGCTTGCTACAGCAGTTCTAAATCCACTATTCTTGCTTCTCATCCGTGGACCAGAAGGACAGCAGGGAGGGTGGATTAAGGGTTGCACTAATCTGAGCTTTCTCAGTGGGGCCTTCAAATAAGCACAGGCTCTGAGCTGCTGTCCAGCCTTGCCAAATTCAAGCACCTAGGGATGTATGAGAAATCTGTTTCAGTTTGTTTTTTGACCAGAACTTGATCTGTTTTCCTCTCCTGGACCTGAATGCGGACCTGAATGCAATCTTCAGTCAAAATCCACACATTCCTGAGCTTGCGATGCAATTCTGTGGAACTCCAAAGTAACGTCTTGGAAAAATGTGTACATTGGGAAAATGCCCATGAACAAAACCCATACTTTTTGAAAAAAAGTGCACTCTAATCAATGGGAGAAAAATGTGTACATTGGAAAAATGTGCATAATTGATGCTTATGTCTGGAAAAATTGTGCATGAAAATACGCACAAACGTTTGCGTGAAAAGATATAAACAAAGCTCAGCATTTGATGCAGACACAACTTGGAATGGGTTTTGAGGTGGAATTTGGAGAACTTCAACAAGCTCAAGTTTGCTGATTCACACATCCCTGCTACCATCAGCCATGGTACTTGCTTTATACCCAGACTGATTGGGTGGATGGATGGCACAAGTAAGGCCTAATCACGTTAGCACTTGGCCTGGTGTGCATTAAAAGTTGTGTGCCTTGTAAGCCAGGGTACATAGGGTCAGGGCTCTCTCCTACACGCACACACGCACACATGCACACACCTCTCTCTCTCTCTCTCTCTCTCTCTCAATATATAACCTATACATCCAGGGCAATTGTGAACTGGCTCTTAAATAGTGGCCAGCAGTTTCTTATACCTGCAGAACTCAAGTTAATTTTCTTATACCTTATGCAGAGAAAAAAAATTGTTTGGCTATTTATATTTGAAAAATTTATGAAAATTAGTCTCAGCAGTTACATGTGAGCAACCAATACTAATATGAAGTAAAATATTCAGGACTGAGTTCATAGTCAATCCAAAACACCCTTCCCTGGGATTAGTAACCACCAATGAACACAATGGGATTTACTTTTGAGTAAATATAACTATCATCCTTGAGCCTCTCTATATATTTATCTGTGTATTAATACATTTAACTTAACTTGGAAAGCAGCAAAGTACATTGGCTACATGTTACAACAAACGGCACGCTAAATAAATTGCTTATATAAGGTTACACTTAGAGGCCTATAGCAGAACTCAAGGCTGAATTTCCATCTCAGGAGTTCTGGGCTAACATTCCAATCTACTTTCTTTTGACGCTAGATAAATGCAGTTAAGATGAAGAAGTAATAGGAGCATTCTTTTATTTAGTCCAGCCTTGTCCAACCTGGTGCCCTCCAGATGTGTTGCACTACAACTCCCAGCATCCCCCTGCCCACCATGCTGAGAGTTGTGGTCCAACACATCTAGAGGATGCCAGGTTGGGGAAGGCTGATCTAGTCTCTCTGGGGAAAGACTCCTTGGAAGAAGATCTCAATTCTGCCAATATTCTCTACCAGCGTAACTCCAGGATGCAAGTCCAGCTTCTCTGGATCATGTGACTTTCCCTTAAGACTGTGTCAGAGGATACAGAGCTCAAATTGGCAACCTCAAGCTCTGAGGAGGGTACCTCGCCTCGTGAGCTGCCCAGGCTTGTGTGCTCAAGGCCCTCTTCGGGCACCAAAGGGAATGGAAATGTGCAATATCAGCCCCCGTTATTGGTGAACGTTATCCCTGTGATGTATTGGCCAGGACTGGTATCAACATTACGAGCCTGTCCTTGTGTAGACAACAGAGCACTGTTGCCCTCTAAGCTCCCAGTTCCTGCCTGAAGGGATCCTGCGTTGCAAAACACACAGGACTGGTCCCTAATATGGTTCACCCCACCCCCATCCCAAGCCTAAACATTTCTGCAAGTGTAGTTGCATTCATATCAGGTATTGTTAGACACTTTGGCTAGGTGGGCAAGCCAGAGACAGGGTGGCTGAGTACCAGTAATTTGGTGTTCAAAGGGAGAACTGGGAGCTCTTCCTCCGATGAATTCCCCAGACTGAGGAAGTCAGCAGGCCTGAGAGCGAGTGGCTTTCCACGTGACTTCCCAGGCCTGGAGGACTGAGGATTGTTAAGCAAGCCTCTTAGCTGGAGTTATGTACGGTTTGCCCATTCAATCCAGCAAGCAATCCAAGTGGTGCTGGTAGCAAGGAGTCAGTACCTGAAATTCAGGGCTCCCTGTTCAAGCCCTGCAAAGGCCTAGCAGCTGTCCATGTCCACCTGCTAGCAAGGTCCAGCTCTTCACAAATGAGGATGCAACACAGGGGATGGATAACTGATAAGCAGGCAGTGTGGTCTGCGAGCCTATTGAGTTCTCTTAGTAATGAGTTGCCCAGACTGCAGGCGTGTCACATATCTTAGAACTTTCTAGCAGGGAGGCAATGGCACTGAACTGGCTCTCTGCGACCACCTGATTCTGAGCGATGTTCTGCTCCATGGTGCTAGTGTTCTGATCTATGGTTTCCTTCTCTGACCACTGGTCCCGGGAGAGCAGGAAATTTGCACCCAGCCTGCAGAGCTGTTGGTTCAAGCTCTGCAGTGCGCACATGAAGATGCAATACTGACAGAATATCCTTGTAACTTTGGGATGACTTAATGAAGTGTAGGACATTGACTTACACTTGGCTCTGGTTCATTTTAAGCACTTGTCAGTCCTGCCGAAGAGCGAAGATTGGTCATAACAGTAAAAAAGACAAAAAGATTTTCAAATGTTTCCATTTGAAACGTCCAAATGTTTCCTTCCCAGAAATCTTTCCAGCAAAATCTTCACAGACATCATCTTTTTTGTGCCAACAAGGATTTGATTCTCATTTTTAAACACACAGAAAAGAACAAGTTTAAAGCATAATACAAAACAAATGCTCCCCTCCCCTCTTTTTCCTGCTCATAGAACAAGAACATCAAACATTCAAAAGCTCTAAAAACAGAACAAAACAATGCAAGAGCAAAGCAGCACTGTAGTCAGCTGGTGTATTTTAAATACCATATGGCTCTTTTTCCAACTGCAATTCGGTTGGAGCCATCACACCGTTGGGGGAGATAACAGTATCTCTTGGTAGGGCTTGCAGGAGGGTGAGTAGCAACAAGTGTTTGTGGTGTAGAGTCAGAAGCTATTATCATCTGTCTGCAGACACGGAGATCAAACAGAAGGCCATGCAACAGGACCATGAGAGAGTAGCACTGGAGCACATTTGAAGGTTTTCTTGCCAACATTTGCCTGGGGTCTGGCAGAACAAATTCGTCTGGGTGCCAAATCTCAGTCCAACTGCATACATCGGTCCACCACAGCAGAATCCTTTTATATTCACAAATAGGCTTTTGTTCTTGTATTATAGCATTTATCATCATTTAGACACCTGTGGCTTGATCTGTATATCCCTTCCAATCATGGCCCTAGGGAAGAGAAAACAGCACAATTGCAAGAAAGCCCAAATAATTTTTTTTAAAAAAATGCCTTAAATCTAGAGCTGAACTGCAGTCATTCTATTTTTCAGCAGTGCTGAAAACCATCTCCCCATTTGGTAATTTGGAAATTCTTTTAGAGTTACAGAGTGAGCTAGAAACATTTGTAAAAGATAATAAATTACACACACACACACACACACTACTGTCCTTGCAGAAATGTTCACTTATTCATTTATATTGCCTTCACTTGTCCCCACTTGACCAAAGTGATGTCTGCACATAGATACATTTGATTATCCATGAAGTTTTGTTATCATCCCATTCCCTTTATGATGCTGTAGTGGGATTCAGGGAGGACTGGTGACTCGAGTGCCAGAGGGGAGGTTATTCCATTCAGTGTTTTGTTTACCACCAGCCAAAACTCTAAAGGTGCTATCCAAGGTGCTGAACCATATCCCCCAAACTCTAAAGGATAGCAACTTTAGAGTTTTGGCTGGTGGTAACTAAAAACCTGAACGGAATCACCACCCATCCAGAACTAGAGTCACTGGCTGCCACTGGATGGAATCGCCCATGTGACTAATCCAGGAGGAGAAAGAAACAGCAGGCAGGGAAAGAACAGCACCAAAGAAATAGCAGCAGCATTCAGAGAGAACTGCTGCTAAACAGTTTTGGAAAAAAAAGTTGAATATACACATAATTGGGGAGGGGGGGATAGGGGGAATTCTACCCATATTTTTTCACCAAAGTTGCAATTGTTACCCCAAATTTAAATGGGAAGATACTTGGTACAGCCCTGCTCTCCTGCCCCTCCCCAAGCTAAACATACCGGGGACCTTTAAACCTTTCCTCATAGGTCTTGGTCTCCAGGCTCCTCACAACCTTTGTCACCCTCCTCTGAACTCATTCTAGTTTGTCAATATCCCTCTTAAACTAGCAATTTCAACTAACTAACTAAACACAAGGGTAGGTGAAAGGTGCAGAAAACACAAGCCCCATTCGTGCATTAAAACAGGGTGGGCCACATGCAGCCCCCCCCCACTCCCCAGTGCAGCCCCGCCCCCCGCCAAAAAATGTTACCCAAAAGGCATTCGTAGTGCTTATGGAGTGCCCAAAGAAGCAAAATTGGCTTATTTGAAAGGCACTCAGTAGCCACTATGGAGCACTAAGAGGGTCACATTTAGCTTAGTGTCAACCTGTGATTTTGCTCCTTTTGGGGGAAGTGCCCTGAAAAATGCACAGCACCCATGGGCTACAGCCCATGGAGGAAGGGTCCAGGGGGCAAAAATGCCCCCCTTCATAGCTCCACTGGAGGAGTCCTCCTCCTCAGAGGAGGTGGAGCCCCCAGTGACCCAGGGCACCTCAGATCAGCTACTGCTATCAGAGCAGCAGGACCCCAGGCTGTCGGGGGTGATGGCTGCGGGTCTATCTCTGGCAGGAGGAGGGGGTTCTGCCTCTGAGGCAGATGCTGCACAACCCCATGGCCCCCAGGAGCATCATTGCCTCAAGCAACAGGCCAATAGGGCCCCTGTGAGAAGGAGAGCTCACTTGCAGAGAAGGACTCCTCAGGAGAAAATGACTCCTCAGGAGTAGGGCTCTGAACAGGGAGCTCTGATTACTGCAGCTGAGTTCTGGGTGGGGCACAGCAGGCTTTGGAGTTAAAAGCCTTCACTGTAGATCTAGCCAGTGTTGGACCAATACCATTCTTCCAGCTCCCATGCTGTATACCTTGCCTCCTGGACCTTGCCCTGTGATCAATGCTCCATGTTACTGACCTTTGGACTTCCTACTGCCTCTGGGCTGTGTAACATATCTGACTGGTTGCCTTTTGATCTCTGCCTATTATTTGGACCACTCCTGTCCTGTCTTAAGCCTGAACACCATTGGAGAGAATCCTGTAGACTTGAACATTTGCTGGCTTCATTCCATTGCTTCTGTGTTAGCCCTGCACTCAGATGTTTGCTGCAGTCAAAGCAGGACACCCTCGGACTCCCCAAAGTTGCCCATCGCTTCTTTAAAAGCATGAAGGGGCATCATGTATCAAAACAGACTGTAGGACCACAGCTCAGGGCTCCACCCCTGAGGTCTGATGCACATAGGCTTTCCACCTGATCTGGAACCCTGATCATGCAGTGCTCCAGCATGCCTGCAAAGGTTAGACACGTACAGATCTACATGGGTAGGGTTTGCCTGCAGATGTCCATGCCTAATGTGTGGATGTCAGGGGTGACCTGTGGCGGGGCAAGCAGTATGGCCCCACAGCCCCCTTCTATGTGCAATGCCTCTTCACACACGTAATGTGTGGAATGGATTGAAAATGCCTGAAGTAACTGTAATGATAGGCAATTAATCGAGAAGTGTTTATACACAAAGAACAGACCAACAGAGGAAGCTGCAAAGGGGAAGGAACCTATAGAGGCAAAAGACAAGTCTCTGTCTCCTAATTCCAGAACTCCCACCCCTTGTCACTGTGACTGGAGGGCTTTGTGCAGAAAGAAGACCTATTACAATGCTGGCCACTTTGGCTACAATGTTTTTGAATTGAAATATGGACAGTTTATGTGTCAATCTTCCTTTTCCTGTTCTCTCTCTCTCCCCTGTAACCTCCAACTGACCCATTCAGGCTGCTAGATGAACACAAAAGAGGAACAAATGAGTTCTGCGTGAATAATGAATGAGTAGCTGTCATTCTGAACTCACTGTTGAGTCTAAGATATCTTTGTAACCTATGTACACCTGTTGCTGGAGAACATGGGCGGGAAGGTGCTGTTGCACTCATGTCCTGCTTGTGGGTTTCCTGTGGGCAGCTTGTTGGCCTAGCTGGACTCTGCCCCCCGCAAAAAAATGTTACCGAAAACAGCATTTGCGGTGCCTATGGGGTGCTGATTGGTCTGATCAAACATGGCTCTTATGTTCTTCTTATGTTCTTATGCCTTAACTAACGAAATGGGCTGGGCAAATTGTGGTCCTCTAGCTGTTGTTGCACTGCAGCTCTCAACACCCCTCACTGTTGGTTATGCTGGCTAGGGCTGATAGGACTTGCAGTCCAACAACATCTGAAGGACCACAAGTTGCCCAGCCCTGTTCTACAGAGCGGAACATTCAAAATTCTTCTGCAGGCAGTTTTCCTAGTTTAAATCTGGAACTTGAACATCTCAGAAATGTAAATTCAAGAATTGTAGATTTGAAGTCAAATTTTCCAGACCAAATTTCTTTCGCCTTTAATTTCATAGTCCCGTCCCCCCCGACAGGGCAGCCACCAGAGGCAGTTGTTCATGTGTCTTCATTGAATGTGTGGCTATCATACATACACCTTTAAATCTGTGTACACACATCTGGAGACCCTAAATTGGACCAGGGTTCCCAGATATGGGTACAAAGTTATTTAAAGATGCATGTGCACACATGCACATGATCCTGCTGCTTTACATGTTTGCTGCAGGAAACACTGGTGCAATGCTAATGGACACACAGCAAATGTGTTTGCAGCATAAAATTTCAATCTGCTCTATGTCAGATTGATCCTTGAAAGCTGATTTATTTAAAGTGAAATTCTTTGGAGAGTTCCTTCTTCATTTATCAACGGCCTGGGCTTTTTCATACTATTCCATGCAAAAGGAAAATCACTAGAATTTTGGAGACATTTGGGAATTGTATCTAATGGATCCTTGTAAATAACCTCAAAAATATCCAAGTTCTGTCCAGAGAGGATTTTATTTGGCAACCTGACTGACATCAAGCAATGACTTGGATGCTTCATTCAGTGTTTTCTGATACCCAGAACAACAAGTGTGCTTTTTGCATGCTGTTATTATAATCAAGCAAGTGTAAATTGCTGAGGATAAATTGCATCATGATCGGTTTCTCTGCTCTGTTGGAATCCTTTGTAGATTCATTAGCAGTTAGTTATAGAGGCCTTCAGAATTTTCTGGAGGTCCCTTTCCTTAATTACCTAATAGCTAGCCCAGACAAGTTGATCTTCAGTCACATGCACTAGCAAAGTAAAAAAGAAAAACAAAGTATTGTGGTTTGAATGGCTATACCACTAACATACATTACAGCATGTTAAAACATTTAAAAGATGACAGGTGAACTGAAAGTATAATAAGTAACAAGCTCTTCATATGAATATTGCTGACCCCTATTGGATGTCAGTGTTTGACCAGGTAAAGTTTTGAGGCCTACAGAGGCCAAGTGAAAAAAGGTCAGGCCTGGAGTTTTCTGTTGGGAGTAGGGGTGCACGAAAGTCACTTACCTGGTCACGCAGCTTTTCGCGGTGGGGGGGAGGCGCTTTGCTGCTCTCCCCCCGAAGTTCAGGCCAGGGGGGGGAGGCTTCCCTCCTCGCCCGGCCGAAATTCAGACCGGGGGGGAAGCTTCCCGCCTCGCCCGGCCAAAATTCAGGCCAGGGAGGAGGCGCCTCACCTCGCCCGGCTGCGAAATAAAAAGTTTAAAAACAAACAAACAATGCCCCCATGATAGGCTACGTGACGATTAATGTAGCCTATCACGGCTAGCTCTGCAAAGTCAGCCGTGATAGGCTACGTAAATCGTCACATAGCCTATCACGGGTGACTTTAAAAAAAAAAAAGCGCGTACGCAAATGGCGGCCCCCATAGGGAGCTGCCATTCACATTCCTTATTTGGTCACTGTAGTCTACGTAAATCTTTATGTAGACTACGGCGAAAATAAGGGCAACGCAAATAGCGTTGCCCTTATTTTCGCCGTAGTCTACGTAATCTTTACGTAGACTACAGCGACCAAATAAGGAACGTGAATGGCGGCTCCCTATGGGGGCCGCCATTTGTGTACGCGCTTTTTTTTTTTAAGTCACCCGTGATAGGCTACGTGACGATTTACGTAGCCTATCACGGCTGACTTTGCAAATCTAGCCGTGATAGGCTACGTTAATCGTCACGTAGCCTATCACGGGGGCGGGTTTTTTTTTTTAGTTTTATTGGAATGGTGGTGGCGGCAGCCGGTCGAAAGATCTGCTGCCGCCCCCGCCCCTGACGAAGACCCGACGAACCGCCGCTGGGACCCACCGCCAGGAGGGACATTCAGGAAAGGTAAGTCCCGTCCCGGGGGGGGGTGCGGGGTGTGGGGGGGTGCAGAGAATTTCTCCCCGAAACTTGTTCGGGGGGCCGAACACGTTGGCGCTCGGCCCCCTGAAGTTTCGGGGAGAAATTCTCCGCCAACCCTAGTTGGGAGGGGGTAATCTTGAGGGGAGTAGTTTCATTTCTCTGGCTAAGTGTCAGTTTCATTTCTGCACTTATATTTCATTTCTTCAGGTCTGAAGCAGTACTTTCGGTTTTGAGGGAAGAGGGTATATACAGAGAGGGAGAGAGCCAGTAAGAATCAGAAAGACCAGGCTGCCGCCAGAGCAAGAGCAGAGAGACAGCCAGAGCCTAAAGTGAGAGCAGAGTCTGAAGAGTGAGCAGGAAGCAGCAGCCTAGGAAAGTCTAAGGACAGCTAGAGTAAAGGAACTTGTGTTTTGCAAATTTTCTTTTCTTTTAATGCCTTTTATATCACTCAGCTCAATTGTGTAAATACCTTTAGTTGTAATTTGTTTGCTTTAAATCTACTAGTAAACTCTTGTGGTTAAACCCTGTGTCTGGTGTGTCAATCACCCCATGTCTACAGCCTAAACCCATTACTGGGAAGGGGAAATTTAAAAGAAGGAAGGTGGGACTCTTAAGGAGATAAGAGATCCTTAAGGAATTGCTCAGGGGGTCCAGGTCAGAAGGGGAACCGTGACACACCCCTTTTCAGCATTCCCCCCCCCCCACATCCCTTTGTGAAAGGGCATGGAAGTATTTGCAGGGGGTTTGGTGTGTGTGAGAGAAACTAAAAGGTGCTGTAATATGTATGCCATTACTGAGGAACCTAGGTTGACACTCACTTGCCTCAATCCAGACATGGTTAGTTCAGTTGACTAGTTGGGGCAGAATATGAATGAACACTGGGGCAGAATAGTTGGGGCAGGATATGGATGGTCACTGCTCCACGTACTTATGTTTAACTTTACTCCACTAAAGCTGGATAGGGCATAAGTCCAGCTGTACAGTCTTGCCAAACAATGCAACTGCCAGAGTATCTTTGTAAGGCAGAAAGCGCTGGCCCAGTTGCCTTGACAACTAGGATGTCTTTCCCCACGCCCAGGCCCAGGCCCAGCAGCATGTGGTGGTGGTGGTGGTGGTGGTAGTGGTAGGGAAATGGCTGCAAACAGGTTCCAAATATGCTTGAAATAAGCACAGCACTGCCTGTTACATAATTTACTGCAACATAAAGTATTTGTTCTCAGCAAATCTCTGCAAATCTTAAGTCGTAGCTGATGCCAATATAGCTTATCTCTTGGGTGACAAGACTTAACACTTCTCTTAAACTGAAGGTTGTTTTTGTTTAACTCTAAACAAGTTTTTAACTTGTAATTTGGATACTGGTAGAGTGAGAGTTCTTAAATAATATGATTTTTTTTAAAGACCCATTTGTAACATCAAGTTCTCCACTACCACACACCATAAGCCTTTGTGTTTAACAGCTTTACCTGTTCTCATTCACTCATTTATTCTAGAGCTGGAAATTCACTTTTTAAGTGGGAGATGAAACAGTAATCCCCCCCGCCCCGGCCTTTCCAGGTTTTGTTATCCACCCTCTCTTTGGAAGTCCACAAAACTAAAACAACAACCACACCAAATTTAATAATGCTGAGGATAACCTGTCACTGACCAGTTTCCACAGGATCTTCATCAGGAGTCAAATGAAAATGAACCTCAGCAGTCTGTAGAAACCTTCCAGATATTGTTATAGGATTAAACAAATGAAATAACAATTTCAATAACAATCCTGTAGTTTATCAAGGATAGTAATGGTATGGAAGAGTAATGGCTCTTCATGTAGGCATTATCTATGGGCTGTAATATATTCCAGATAGTATAAGGTCAATCCTGGGAGAAAGAACAATTTAATTATGAAATTGCAACAATATATAATTACCTATAGTTTTAAGAACACTTAGGGGCAAGAAGGCTTCCATCTAAAGGACTTAGCAAAGTTCAAAAGAACCCACAATCTGCAATGCAAAAACTCATGTAAAGATAATGTGGTACAAAGAGATTTTTGTTCTGTTTTGTTTATTTATTTAAAATGATTTTAGGCCACCTTTCAGAGTAGAATCCTTTTATTTCTTCGAGGGAATATATATTTTATAGTAATCAACCAACCTTAGAAATAACTTAATATTATATGTAAAGTATAAATCTTAACCATTGATAGAAAAGTGTTTTTCTCTAGTGTGAGGTAAACTTTCCCATCTCTATTTGGAGTACACTGGAGCCCCCTTTGCGCATTAATTGCACGGCGGGGGCTTTATGTGGTTAAGCGGGGGTGAGGTGTGCTGTTAGCCCCACCTGTGGCATTGTGCATGCTGAAGGCCCCACCCCCTGGATGTTTTTGTAGCCAATTACAAGCATTCCCCTTTTTTATTTCATTGGGAGTTCCTTGAAGTATGTGATTCTAAAAACACAAATGCTTGTAAAAATCGTAAGCAACCTCTGAATATGAAAGGCAGAGAAATAGACCATCACCAGGCAAGAGCAGCCATTTGGTTTTTGTTGTTTTTAAAAACTCAGGGCTTGGAGAGTTAGCATATTACTCTATTATGTTTCTGTCCTGTGAGCTGTAAGTACAGTTGGCTGAAAATTAGTGTCTTAGGGTAAAAAGATGGACTTTTTAATTAGCTGAGCAACAAGGGAAAAAGAAAACTCTGGTAGGATGGCTAAGGGGCAAAATTTCTCATGCACCATTAACATCCTTGTGGAAATGAAGTGAGGTTTTGTTCAGCCAACAAAAGGATGTGGAAAGCTCTTGCTTGGTGTCTGTGGGACACAAGCTGTAATGGGTGTGCTGTACGTAGATATTAGCACATTTTTACTTCTTCCCAAGATCTCCGGATGGTGACAACCCAGGCTTATCCCATTTTGTCTTCACGGTAACCCATCAAGCTCTACAGCTGAATGAGAATTTGAGTGCAGTCTCCCCTGCCCATGCCTGGAACATTATCCACTACACCACACTGCCTCTCATAGAGAAATGAGCGTGACTGTCTGCCCACCTGTTGCAATCTCCTGGGTCTTTCAGATGTTGGGAAGGCCTTGTTCTAGGTTCCTGCATGTTGTAAAATCTTGCAGGGCATAGGAAGAGCCTTCTCTGTGGTGGCACCTAAACTGTGGAATCAGTTACAAGGGCTCCTGATAAGCTCACCCAACTATGCATGATGGACTTTTAAATTATTCTTCAGGGTGTGTATGTGTGTGTGAAAGGAAACACCTGAAGTTGAAAGCAGAGGGCCAGCAGAGGGAGTAGCTGCTCAACTCACTTTTTTTTTTAAATTTACCATTTGTCTATTCAAGATTGCACTCAGCTGCTTTTCTTGCTGTGGGGGGAAAAATACAATCCCAATATATTTTCCCTGGTGGGTGAGGAAGCCGCGTGGGAGGATTTTGAGCAGACTGTCAGGAAGGGGAAAGGTTTATTATATATATTTGATATAAAAAAAACCCATGCCTCATCTTTCTAGTGACGTCACTTAAAACCACAATATAAAAGTACATAATGATATTAATATAAAAATCACAATATAAACAGCAACTCCTTTTTATATTAAGCAACACCTCCCTCTGCTGCTCCTCTGTTCCTGACTTCAGACTCTGGAAGTTGCTTTTCTTAAAATAAGATGAAGTCCTCTCTCCCCCCCGCCCATCCCCTGTTGGGAGGAAGAATAACTGAGCTGCCAGTCGCACAGTGCTGGCTCCAGATTCGAGGGAGGGAGCTTGGAAAAAATGCTTTCAGTGACACCTCACCTCTACCACAGGGGCCTGTTTCTCTTCACCACTGACACTGCTGCCCATTTTATTCTTTATTTATTTATTCATTTGTTTGTGTATTATTACATTTATACCTTGACATTTCCTCTTGCAAGGACCCCAGGGTGGCTTACTTGGCACTCCTCCTCTACATTTTATCCTCACAACAACCCTGTGAGGTAGGTTAGGCTGAGAGTCAATGACTGGCCCAGCGTCACCCAGTGAGCTTCATAGTTGAGTGAGGACTAGGACCTGGCTCTCCTGAGCCCCAGTCCAAGCAGTACACCACACTGGCTCTCTTGGTCAGCTTCGTCTCAGCCTAATCCATACCTCCACCCAGAGGGAAGGGGAGGGGTGAGACAAAAAGAGGGGTCTGCTGCTTATCCTCACTCATTGCTTAGTCGCTCAGGGAAGGCAATTGAGCAGGCAGCAACACCAAGAAGGATGAGCTGTAGAACCAGGGACTTGGGCAGGTTTGTAGGATGGCCATGTGCCCTATTTTACAGAGGGCAGGCCTCTAGTTGAAGGGCTGTCCAATATAGGGATGGCGGAGAATTTCTCCACGAATCTCCGGGAGGCCGAATGCCAACGCATTCGGCCCCCCGAAATTGGTGGTGAAATTCTCCGACACCCCCCCCCAGGATGGCACCTACCTCCTTCAAATGTCCCTCTCAGCGGCGGGTCCCGGCGGCGTTTCAGTGGCGTTTCTTCTGACCGGCTGCCGCCGCCACCATTTCCCCATAAAGTTAAAAAAAAAACAAAACGTGATAGGCTACATAACGATTTACATAGCCTATCACGGCTAGATTCTCAAAGTCAGCCGTGATAGGCTACGTAAATCTTTACGTAGCCTATCACGGCTGACTTTGGAAAAAAAAAAAAAGTGCGTACACAAATGGCGGCGCCAATGGGCGCTGCCATTTGCGTTCCTTATTTGGGCAGGGGTAGTCTACGTAAAGATTTACGTAGACTACGGCGAAAATAAGGGCAACGCTATTTGCGTTGCCCTTATTTTCGCCATAGTCTACATAAATCTTTACGTAGACTACCCCTGCCCAAACAAAGAATGCAAATGGCGGCGCCCATGGGCGCTGCCATTTGTGTACGCGCTTTTTTTTTTCCCCCAAAGTCAGCCGTGATAGGCTTAGGGGAGGACGAAAGTGACTTACCTGTCCTCGAAGCTTGTTCGCGGTGGGGGGGAGGCACTTCGCTGCTCCCCCCGCGAAGTTCAGGCCGGGGGGGGAGGCTTCCCGCCTCGCCCGGCCAAAATTCAGGCCGGGGGGGAGGCTTCCTGCCTCGCCCAGCCGAAATTCAGGCCGGGGAGGAGGCGCCTCACCTCGCCCAGCTGCGAACTCCAAAGTTTTTTTTTTTTAAAAAAAACACCCCCGTGATAGGCTACGTGACGATTAACGTAGCCTATCACGGCTAGATCTGCAAAGTCAGCCGTGATAGGTTACGTTAATCGTCACGTAGCCTATCACGGGTGACTTAAAAAAAAAAAAAAAGCGCGTACAGATAATGGCGGCCCCCATAGGGAGCCGCCATTCACGTTCCTTATTTGGTCGCTGTAGTCTACGTAAATCTTTACGTAGACTACAGCGACCAAATAAGGAATGGGAATGGCGGCTCCCTATGGGGGCCGCCATTATCTGTACGCGCTTTTTTTTTTTTTAAGTCACCCGTGATAGGCTACGTGATGATTTACGTAGCCTATCACGGCTGACTTTGCAGATCTAGCCATGATAGGCTACGTTAATCGTCATGTAGCCTATCACGGGAGCGTTTTTTTTCTTCTTTTATTGGAATGGCGGGGGCGGCAGCTGGTCGAAAGACCGGCTGCCGCTCCTGCCCCGGACGAACACCTGCCGAACCGCCGGCCTGACCCGCCGCCGGGAGGGACATTCGGCAAAGGTAAGTCCCGTCCCGGAGGGTGTGTGTGGGGGGCGGGGGGGCGGAGAATTTCTCCCCGAAACTTGTTCGGGGGCCGAACACGTTGGCGCTCGGCCCCCCGAAGTTTCGGGGAGAAATTCTCCGCCAACCCTAGATAGGCTACGTAAAGATTTACGTAGCCTATCATGGCTGACTTTGGAAATCTAGCCGTGATAGGCTACGTAAATTGTTACGTAGCCTATCACGTGTGTTTTTTTTTTTAATTTACTTTTTTATTTCACAGCTGGGGAGACGGGGCGCTCCCCCCTGGCCTGAATTTCAGTGGCGAGGGATGGGGCGCCTCCCCCCCAGCCTGAATTTCGGGGGAAGAAACGGAGCGCCTCCCGCCCCCCCACTGAACACAGCTGCGGGACCAGGTAAGGGACTTTTGTCCATCCTTAGTCCAATATGAGTCAGGTTTAAAGATAAAGAACTTTAGGACGGGATTGCCCAGAGACCTTGAAGCTGCCCATCAACAGCACCTGGGGGGTGTCTCAACAGGTGATTTGTTGCGAGCTGGCTGAGTTTGGAGATTGTTCGGTGGGCATGCAGGCTGCTGTCCTGCAGCCACCCCAGAGCTTTTTGCAGAAAAACCTGATCTCCTGAGACTGCTTAAAGTCCGATTCTTTTCCTTAAGTCAGGTTCTCTGTGCTATAGTTGCTGTGTGCCCCAACCCCTGCATTTACTTTGGATATCCTAGCCCTGCCCAGGGGTGTGCCTTTCACCATGACCCAGGTCAAGGGGTGTTTCCTCTCCCTGTGTTTCCCATCCCTATCTTTCCCAGCACAAACATATGTGTGTCTACTGAGAAGTAACTCCCATTGTGGTCAATGAGCTTGTTCCCAAAATGCGCACTCCCAAAGTTACTGAGATTCCCATGAATCAGAATAATGCATTTAGAAGCTTTAAAGCTATGTCGAAGCTGCATGACTTTGATGTCTGCTTCCTTGCTTCTCAGAAGTAATTAATTCTCAGCTTTGCTCCTTTGCAGCATCGGGAGCTTTAGGGGAGGGAGAAGGCTTCAGCTGTGTTTCTCTAATGTTTGCTTAGCTGTAAGGAAAGCGGCGGGGGGGGGGGGCTCTCGCATTGGTTGATCAGCCCCTGCCAGTCTTTCTTTTAAAATTTTTACCAAACAAAACAAATTGAAAACATTACACAACCTAAAAAAACAACAAAATAAAAATAAAAATACAACAACATGTTCAAAATCCTCAGTTTCTAACATTATAATATTCGAGGAGAAAAAGCGGGGGGAAAGGTTACACATAAACTTCAGTAAAAGCAGACCAAATATCTGCATATAAGTCCATTTGCAAGTTATGCCTATATACCACTCTTTCAAATGTTGCTAGTGTTGTTAAGTCTTCAGTCCATTGTGTTATAGGCGGTGAGGTTTTATCCTTCCAATATCATAGTATCAGTCTTTTAGCAACCAAAAGGGCATGAAAAATCCATTTACACTGACCATGTGTTACGTTCCAAGAAGCAGGTAATTTAAAAGAACATTTACATCAGTAAATATTAAAGAGCTTTCTAATACAAAATTTATCCATACAATAACTTCCTCCCAAAAGGAGGCATCCATTGGGCATTTCCAAAACATATGAATAAAAGAAGCATTGACTGCATTGTTGTTCAGTCGTTAAGTCGTGTCCGACTCTTCGTGACCCCATGGACCATAGCACGTCAGGCCTTCCTGTCCTCCTCTCTCTCTCAGGGTGTGCTCAAGTCCATATTCATTGCATCGGTGATGCTATCTAGCCATCTCATCCTCTGCCGTCCCCTTCTCCTTTTGCCTTCAATCTTTCCCAGCATCAGGGTCTTTTCCAGGGAGTTTTCTCTTTGCATTACGTGGCCAAAATATTTGAGCTTCAGCTTCAGTATGTGTCCTTCCAATGAGCAGTCAGGGTTGATTTCCTTTATGATTGACTGATTAAACCTCCAACAATTAGCCGAATTTGACAAGCCTTTACTAAAAAGACGTTGTGGTGTCCAATAGACCTGAAACAAGAGCTTTTGCTGAATAAGGTGTAACCGAAGATCCATTGAAATGTCTGATACAGACGCCAAAACAGCAGTCCATTGATTAAGTAAATTAGGACATTCCAATTCCCTGTTCCATTCCTGCTGTAAACCACTTGTGTCATATTTATTTATTGATAATAAATACTGATAAACATGAATCATAGGTCGATACATCTGATCAGCTTCAATAAGTATTTCCAATAGGGAAGGAGATTCTGAAGCAGTAAAAGCAGCAGGACCGAATCTAGATACCAACAAATGTTTCAATTGCAAATACTGCCATTCTGCTGAAGCCAGCAGATCAAATTTACCTCACAAAATTGAAAATACCCCAAATTCATCATCAACCCCCACTAATTGATCTAAAGTAAAGATCATATCTGTCCAGGTCTGCCATAAAAACATTTTCTTGCCAATTCTTAAATCTGGATTTCCCCATAAAGTCAATTTAGCATGGGAAAATGGATCAAACTGTAATTGGCGTGACATTATATGCCAGACTTCCCAAACTGCCAAAATTGTGGGAGGAGCTCTGTCTACCTTAATATGCGGAGAACCTAATGCCATTCATTTAAAGAGAGGCTCCAGACAAGAAGATTCCAATACTGACCACGGAGGAAAATCTAATTTGATTAGAAAAGACCAAAATTTAGTAGAGGTCAGCAAATAGGCCCGATGGTACATAGCTAGATCTGGAAAACAGAACCCACCTTCATTAATTGGAAGTTGCATCCTTTTTAAAGATATTCTTGGTGAAGAGGAACCCCAAAAGAATTTATGAAACAAAGCATTGCGTTTTTAGAAATACTTGCCAGGTATAAGTATAGGGATCCCTGGTATAACATACATAATTCGGAGTATGGTATTCATTTAAAGTGTATTCACCTTACCCCGTAAACTCAACTTTAAAGATGCCCATCTACCTATATCTCATGAAATATCATTAATCAACTTGTTTAAATTTAAACTGATCATTTGAGATATAGCTCCAGGAATAATTATTCCTGGAGCTATATCTCAAATGAGATATATTTCCTGCTAGTCTGATGACGTTCACTCCAAACATCCCACTCTACCTAGAAGTATGTTACTGTGAAGCGACTTAGAATAGTACGGTGCACTCATTCGTGGAGCCCTGCGCAGGCCAAAGCTGATTTCCTGAAAAATCCAGGTAATCCTCCATTTGCTTCTCCTCCCATTGTCATGGAGATCCTCCCCTGGACAGCAGACTAACAGCCTCATCACAGGAGGATTTTTATTTTGCAATTTACTGGGGCTTCTGTTTCTGCATTCCAAGCAAGATAAAGATCAGCTCTTTACACAGGAAAGTTCTCTGCAGCCTCAGGGAGGAAAGTGAGCCGTGAATCAGGGGGTCTCCTGAGGGATTCAAGTCTCTCTCTCTCTCTCTCTCTCTCTCTCTGCAAAGCTGCACGGCATGTGTGTGTGTGTGTGTGGCTTCGTTGCTTACAGGGCGGGATCGCCATCTTCTTCGTCTCCAGGCAGCTCTGCATTCGCTTTGAGCCACTCCTAACCTGGCTAAGAAAACTCTCCTCCTGGCCCAGGTCAACAGGCAGATACGCTGGAGGGAGAAGGGAGGGCAATTGTGATTTTTCTGCAAGCCCATTGGCTTCTTCTTCCCAGGCTGTGGTTACAGAAGAACTGCACATTTACAGTAATTAAAGTGGAGTTATATTTAAATAGTGGATTATCTCCATTGAGGTTTTGTGTGTGTGTGTGTGTGGTGGGATAAAGATCAAAAACAGCTGGATGTGCCCTGGAGGTTGATGGCGTCATGTAAGCATCCTGCAAATTTCTGTGAGTGACCAATCACAAGTGCATGATAAATGCTTCTTTAAAGACAGGCTAAGCAAGGCACACAGGTCAGTCATTTCCACTATGGGAAGATGTATTGCTATTGCATTTCTATTTACATTATAATGCTTATTTCTAAATGTGCACATACTCATATAAACCAGCATATGCAGATTTTGTACTAATCAATTTGCCCTCTCTTGCCTTCTGTCTTGGCGATACATTCCCTCTTTTTTGGCCACCCTAGGAGATTGACAGTGGACACACTGCTGTGCCTGCTGCCCAGCAATGCAAACCCCTGGTGCCGGCCCTGCCATCACATGTCCTTTGGTTCCTCTTATGTCTAGAGCAAAAACCTTTTATTTTATTTACTTACTTCAGTTTTTAAACAGCAAAACAAGTAGAAGCCAAGCAGCAGCAACTGTTCCAGTGGCTGGATGTTTAAATTGTTGCTGCCACTCGCCTTCTTCCCCTTTCCCCCTTTTTCATTGGTAGCGAACTTGATTTAGATCTTCATTGAGAGATATGGTACATCAGCTTGAGTGCCTTTTGAGATGGAAAGGCGACAGACTGATTTTATAAGTACATACTGGAAAGAAATAATAGTACTCAGCTCGGAGGACATACTACGGCAGGGGTGCGTGCGTGTGCGCGCGCGCGTTGCGTACCTAGAATTTCATTTGGGAAAGGGATATTTTGGTTTCACTGCTTGAGTGCTTACTGAAAAGAGAGGGGTGTGTAGCTGAGTTTATCATACTGGACTCCAATAGGAAAGCAGATGTGTACCCACCCAGGAAATTACCATTTACAACAAGAGACAGAACAGCAAATGGATTTTCATGCATGGCAAAATAATGTAATAAACCAAGCAAGGCCTCTGACTTGATAAATTATATGGTCATAGCGAGGGAAAAACAATTTGTTTAAATTCTTAAACCTTCAATAGAGCTGTGAAGCCCTTTGCCTTTTCCAAGCACTTTCCATGGCATCCCTCCTTTATTTTCTCCCTCCCTATGCTGTAATTGCTCTTGACATTTGTAGCTTGGGCTCCAATTCTATGTACGCTGACACGAGTATGTCCCACTGGATTCACTGAGCAAGCATGGATCGCATTGGAATGGTCATAATTCTAAACCGGGAGAGAAGTGAACTGGCAAAACCACCAACAAAAGGATTCTGCCTGCCTATTATGCGAAAAATGGAATAACTTCCAGTTCTTCTCATATCCCAAGACACATTACAGCCAATGGATTTGAAGCATGTAGTTTTGTCAGCATAGAGCAAGGATGGGGAAAGTGTGGCCTTCCAGATGTTGTTGGACTGCAACTCCCATCATCCTTCACCATTGGCTATTGTAGCTCGGGCTGATGGAAGTTGCAGTCCTGCAACATCTGGAGGGCCCAAGTTCCCCATCACTGTTGTAGAGCAAAAGTGATAGAAAGGAAAGGAGATTGGAGAGTGATAAAGACTGAAGCAAAGTGTGAAGAAGAGGGAATCCACTAGGACACATTCTAAGAAAGAGGGGGATTGGTGTAAGAAGGAAAATTGAAAGGAAGAAGACCACAAGGAAAAGGTCTAGATAGGTACAATTACACATAGCAAATTACATTTTTAAAAGGGGTGATGTACACTGACCTTAAAAGGCTGAGGAGAGTTGATATAGACCAAAGGATAATGTTTGTAAGAGGCTTATTGTGATATTAATAAGACATTCCAACTCCACACAAAATCAGTGAGAGAGGATGAGGCTTTTATCTGGTACTTTTACCAGGGGCTTCTGCTTCTGGATTCTTTGCAGGATGAACATCAGCTCCTTTACACATGCTGATCAATATCATTGGGTGATCAATATCAATGGGTGACTCAAAGTTCTACAATTATGAAAGGAGGAAAATCTCTGTACGTCTGCTCTCTCCAAACCATCCATAAACTGATTAACCTCAGGGGTCCCCAACATTTTGGGGTTGGTGGGCCCATTTGGAATTTTGAGAGAGTGTCATGGGTGTTCTCACAAAATGGCTGCTATGGAGGTGGGCCTTGACCATATATAAAGTGGCTGCCATGCTGGGCATGGCTGATCACAAAACATTCATTTCCCAGAAAGCAAGCTGGTGAGACTAAAGAAAAAGTAACTTGTCCAAGTACAAGGCAGAGGCGGGGTCTGAGCTCTAACACAGAAAGCCAGTTTTGAACCCAAATAAAAATGGTGCTGGAGGGCGGCCCTTGTCTTTGCAACCTGCCAGCCTCCTAGTTAAAAAGTAATTTAAAAAAAAAACCCTTAAGAAACAAAATAGAAATCAGGAGCAGGGAGCCTGGCAGGGGCCAAGAGAGTTGTCCGTGGGCACATGGGTGCCCCAGCTCTAACTTCTACCCCCCATACATGTTTTAGTTGTGTCTTCCTGAACGAAAAGGCTCAAAAGGCTTTAGCTTTTCCTTGTAAGGAAAAGCATGGTATACAACCCTGATGTAAATTAATTGATCCATTACTTTAATCCAAGCTAAGGAAGGATACCAGCTTGGATGCCCTCAGCCTTGAATGGCTGGGGCATAATTTAAAATCTATCATAGAATCATAGAATAGTAGGGTTGGAAGGGGTCTACAAGACCATTGAGTCCAACCCCCTGCTCAGTGCAGGAATCCAAGTCAGAGCATCCCTGACCGATGGCTGTCCAGCCTCATCTTGAATGCCTCCAGTGTGGGACAGCCCACTACCTCCTTAGGCAATTGGTTCCATTGTCGTATTGCTCTTACAGTCAGGACATTTTTCCTGATGTTCAGCCAGAATCTGGCTTCTTGTCACTTGAGCCCATTATTACGTGTCCTGCACTCTGAGATGATTGAGAAGGGATCCTGGCCTTCCTCTCTGTGACAGCCTTTCAAGTACTTGAAGAGTGCTATCATATCTCCCCCCAGTCTTCTCTTCTCAAGGCTAAACATGCCCAGTTCTTTCAGTCTGTATTCATAGGGCTTTGTTTCCAGTTCCCTGATCATCTTTGTGGCCCTCCTCTGAACCCTCTCCAGCTTGTCTGCATCCTTCTTAAAGAAGACACAGTACTGGACATAGTACTCTAGATGAGGCCTAACCAGTGGTGAGTAGAGGGGAACTAGTACTTCCCGGGATTTGGAAGCTATGCTTCTATTAATGCAGCCCCAAATAGCATTTGCCTTTTTTGCAGCCACATCACATTGGTGGCTCATATTCAGCTTGTGATCTACATAGGGATGGGGGAGAATTTCTCCCCGAAACTTCGGGGGCCCGAGTGCCAACGCATTCGGTCCTCCAAAGGTTCGGGGAGAAATTCTCCTCCCCCCCGCCCCCCCCCCGGGATGGGACTTACCTTTTACGAATGTCGCTCCTGGTGGCTGGTCCCGGCGGCGGTTCGGCAGGTCTTCATCAGGGGCGGGGGCGGCAGCCGGTCTTTCGACCAGCTGCCGCCGCCGCCATTACAAGAAAAGTTAAAAAAAACAAACGCCCCTGTGATAGGCTACGTAACGATTAACGTAGCCTATCACGGCTAGATTTGCAAAGTCAGCCATGATAGGCTATGTTAATCGTCACGTAGCCTATCACGGGTGACTTTGAAAAAAAAAAAGCACGTACGCAAATGGCGGCCCCCATAGGGAGCCACCATTCGCGTTCCTTATTTGGTCCCTGTAGTCTACGTAAAGATTTATGTAGACTACGGCAAAAATAAGGGCAACGCAAATAGCGTTGCCCTTATTTTCACCGTAGTCTACGTAAATCTTTACGTAGACTACAGGGGCCAAATAAGGAACGCGAATGGCGGCTCCCTATGGGGGCCACCATTTGCGTATGTGCTTTTTTTTTTTGTAAGTCATCCGTGATAGGCTACGTGACAATTAACATAGTCTATCACGGCTGACTTTGCAGATCTAGCCGTGATAGGCTACGTAAATCGTTACGTAGCCTATCACGGGGCTTTTTTTTTTTTTAACTTTTCTTTTGAAGTTCGCGGCCGGGGAGACGGGGCGCTTCTCCCTGGCCTGAATTTCAGCCAGGCGAGGTGGGAAGACACCCCCCCCTCGCATGAACTTCGGGGGGAGAAGCGAAGCGCCTCCCCCCCACCGCGAAAAAAGCTGCGGGACAAGGTAAGTCCCTTTCGTACATCCCTAGATCTACAACAGTTCCAAAATCCTTCTTGCTTGTAGTGTTGTTGAGCCACGTATCCCCCATCTTATAACTGTGCATTTGGTTTCTTTTTCCTAGATGCAGAACTTAGCATTTTTCCCTATTAAATGTCATTCTGTTGTTTTCTCCCCAGTGCTCCAGTCTATCAAGATCACTTTGAATTTTGTTTCTGTCTTCCAAAGTATTAGCTATCCTGCCCAATTTTGTGTCATCTGCAAATCTGATCAGCATTCCCTGCACCTCCTCCAAGTCATTAATAAAAATGTTAAAGAGCACTGGGCCCAGGACTGATCCCTGTGGTACCCCACTCATTACCTTACCCCGGTTTGAGAAGATCCCATTGATAAGCACTCTTTGACCCTGATTCTTTAGACAACTGTGGATCCACCGGATTGTTGTTTCATCTAGCCCACTTTGAGCAAGTTTGCTCATCAGGAGATCATGGGGCACTTTGTCGAAAGCTTTGCTGAAGTCGAGGTATATTATGTCCACAGCATTCCCACAGTCCACGGGGAGGTTACCTGATCAAAAAATGAGATCAGATTCGTCTGGCAGGATTTGTTCTTGACAAATCCATGTTGGCTTCGAGCAGTCACTGCATTGTTTTCAAGGTCCTTCCAGATGGATTGCTTTATCATCTGCTCCAGAATTTTCCCAGGGATTGATGTCAGACTGACTGGTCTGTAGTCCCCAGGTTCCTCTTTTTTACACTTTTTGAAGATAGGGGCAACATTGGCCCTCCTCCACTCATCTGGCACTTCACCCGTCCTCCATGATTTCTCAAAGAGAATAGACAGTGGCTCTGAGAGTTCTTCTGCCAGTTCCTAGGATGCAGTTCATCTGGCCCTGGAGATTTGAACTCATTCAAAGTAATTAGGTGTTCCTTCCTTGACCATATACCTATCGATCTCAAGCTGCAGTCCTGCCCCTTCAGCCTGTACCTCAGCCACTCCTCAGTACCAACTAAATTACTAGCGATCCCCCCCCGCCCTCACATCTGCCAGTGAATTTCTCACAATCACTTACCTCCTTTTCTTTTATAGTTGGATGGTATCTTGTGTCTGCTTCAGTTCAAAATAACAAATTTCATTCTTTTTTTTATTAAAAAGGATTTATGTATTTTCCAATGATTCAGAAAATCCCCTGTATTTCATTGAAATGAGTCCCCTGCCCCCCACTCCAGAAGCATTCACAGAAGGAAAAGGTTAATTTGACTTTCCCCAGGATTCTTCTTTCGAGTCCAATTACTTACACATCAAAAACTGATCACAACAGGCATGCATGAGAGGCAAGGGGGGGGGACAGACCTGCTTCCTATTATCTGACAATGCAAAATTACATTCCACACTGCCTGCAGTGAAACGTTCATCTTTAGATTGGTTCTAGATTGTAGAGGTGAACATGTAGGAATAGGTGCACGAGATGCTTTGCAAAGCAGAAGTGGGGTTCAGAGGGTTCTTTATTTCAGGGCACAACCCAACCAGTGTGAAGCATTCTTAAACCTTGTCAATTTCAGTCCAAGAATTAAGCATATGCTTAAATCTCTCCCAGTGAAATCAATGCACTGAAAACTTCAGCAATGGGCACAATTTAGCCATTGTAAGAAGGGTGCTCCTCCTTCCCCAGGCTGGGTGTGCTGCAGAGTCCCTACAGTGATGATGGGGCTTGCCTTGTCCTTAGTCTTCCTCTGCAGAGGAAATCTGTAGTGTTCCCCCAGATGCCATTATATGCCCTGGGTGCCTTCGTTTCTTTGTCCCCCGGCATCAGCCTCTGGGGACCTCACCAGTTTCAGTCAGTCTCCTGCTGGCCTCTTAGGATCCTGCTGCCCTCTTTCAAGCGGGATGCTCAGAGAATTAGAATTATCCCAGTAGTTGCCCCCTCCAGGGGTTTCTGGTGATGCCCCCATGTTGCTGTAGTACAACAGTGAAGGAAAAGAATAGATTCAGGAAGGGGCCTGGCTTCGGAGGTTTGGACAGCTGTAGTCACGCGCAGTTTCAGACCGCATGTGATTCTTCCTCAGATGCATTTACATGGCCGTCCAGCTCACTCCTCTTATACAGAGAATGCATGTATGAACCTTTCTACCCTTGATTGCTCAGTCACAGTAGTTTTCAGGTCCTTTAAACTACATTGGCATCCTCCAGGGCCTCTCCTGTGCTTTGCAACCATTATCGTGGCTTTTTTTTCCTAATGAGGAAGGTCTGGTATTATTTAGAAATGGAGGAATGAGAGTCTCGCGTAATTGCGCAATTCCATTATACCACAGCACCATCTAATGGGTGTATAATGAAACATACAGAAAGGCAGAGAAAGAACACAACCAACCCCCCCCCCCAAGCATGTGTAAAGGAGCCGATCTTAATCCTGCAAAGAATCTGGAAGCAGAAGCCTTGATAAAGGTGTGGGATGGAAGTAGGGATGGCGGAGAATTTCTCCCCGAAACTTCGGGGGGCCGAGCGCCAACGTGTTTGGCCCCCCGAACAAGTTTCGGGGAGAAATTCTCCGCACCCCCCCTGGGACGGGACTTACCTTTGCCGAATGTCCCTCCCGGCGGCAGGTCCGGCCGGCGGTTCGGCGGGTGTTCGTCCGGGGCGGGAGCCGCCGCCATTCCAATCAAAGAAAAAAAAACAAAAACGCCCCCGTGATAGGCTACGTGATGATTAACGTAGCCTATCATGGCTAGATTTGCAAAGTCAGCCGTGATAGGCTACGTTAATCGTCACGTAGCCTATCACGGGGGCGTTTAAAAAAAAAAAAAAAAAACTTTTGAGTTCGCGGCCGGGCGAGGCGAGGCGCCTCCTCCCCGGCCTGAATTTCGGCCCGGCGAGGCGGGAAGCCTCCCCCCGCCGGCCTGAACTTCGCGGGGGGAGCAGCGAAGCGCCTCCCCCCCACCACGAAAAACTTCGAGGACAGGTTAGTGAGTTTCATCCACCCCTAAATGGAAGCCTCATGTAGAAATACTCTATAACACGGGGTGGGGGGGGGGAGAAAACAATCACAACAAATACCATGTGGGAGGGGATTAAATGGGTCTGTGGCAAAATGTCTTTTACCTCACAGGTAACTCAGGGAAAATATCGTACTGTTGCTTGTAAACAAACTTTGGGTTTGTATTTTAGCTCCAGAGCATAGACAGTTTACATAAAACCACATCCCAAATATAGTTTTGGTGGTCTCACCTCAGCCAGGAGCAGAGACTGGGGAACTTAATATATAAATACCTAAGCTACTGAAATGCCAAGGGCTAGCTGACTAGGGATGGCAGAGAATTCCGCCACAGACCCCCAGAGTCTGTGACGGAATGCAACACTTACCTCCGCCTCCCCGCGGAATCCTGAGTTCAATGCGACTTACTCCTACACGTGTCAGCAACACATGACATTGAGTTCAATGTGACTTACTCCTACACATGTCAGCACCCCACTTGCCCCCAGCTCAGCTTTGTATTTCCACATCCAGCTCATGATCAAACCTCCTGTTAGTTATCTCAGAAGACCCTTAGGTGAATTGGGGGGGGGGGTTCCAGGGACCAGCTGGATTGAGGGAGATTCCACACACACACACATAATGGAAGAATATAGTTCTTCATATTCCCTGGTATATTTATTCCTCATTTTATCCATTCCCTGAGCATGTGCAGAGTGTGCTTTTTATTCAAACAAAGAGAAGGTTGCTGATCTTTCCCTTCATGCTGCATTTGTACAAGTGAAGTGTGACTGCTTCAGAAAGAACTTTCCATTATACTGTCTCTTTTTCTTCATGAGTTTCATAACAGAAGTATGGTGTAGTGGTTAGAGTCCAGCCCAAAGTCACCCAGTGAGATAACTAACAGGATGTTTGCTAATGAGCTGGATGTGGAAATACAAAGCTGAGCTGGGGGCAAGTGGAGTGCTGACATGTGTAGGAGTAAATCGCATTGCACTCAGTAAGACTTACTTCTGAGTAGACATGCACAGAGTTGGTTCTCCTCTCCATTTTAGCCTCAGAACATCAACAACAACGCTGGATGTGGAAATATAAAGCTTAGCAGGGGGAATAATACCTCGTGCAGGGCTCCAGACCGGCAAGGTCATTTTAAAAGGTTCTTTCTTTCTTTCTTTCTTTCTTTCTTTCTTTCTTTCTTTCTTTCTTTCAACAGCGTTGCTTTAAACAAAGAGTGCATCGCTCAGGCACACCTAGGACAGCCTTCTTTTGGGAAGCCCCGAGGAGGAGGAAGTGTTTTGGCTGAAAGTAATTACTGCACGTCTCAGGGCAGGGGAAAAATATATATAAATATCTACGAAAAATAGCCTTTCTTACGGAAGTTATGCAGACTCACAGAGATGGCTGGGCACTGGAATTATGGCTGTTGGTAAGGATTTATCCTTGTAATTTTCAGAGCGGAAAAAAAAGAGGAGAATTCCAGGGGCTTGAGAACAACGGTACGGAGCACTGGCCACAAACTGCGGAAGTCAAGTGGCACGGAAAGTACACAATTCGTACATCCCTAGGTTTGGCTCACTTGGAAGTTGGTGTTCCAGGCCATTTCCAGAATATGGACTATTGCCCAGAATGGGTACTGGAACATGGGTTTTGTGGAAGTTTTGTGGCTGACTGCCTCCCTCCCATCCAGTCATGTGTGAATGGTGAATTTGGTTGGTTTAGTTCACTGAATGCCAACTGTTTAGGCAGTTGGCATTCTGGGCCTTCTGTTCCAGACAGATTCAGTACATTATAGAGTTAATAATAATGGAATATTGAAAGTATTTCACTCCTAAAATATTGTGCTCAAGTGTCTCTGAGCTTTTCTACATGAGGCTGTTAATCACTGTATCTACTACTGATTTCATTGCAGAATTGAGATCCAAACACTACACAAAGAGCTTTTCTTTTCCTGATTTTTTGCTACATAACCTCTAGGTGGAGCTGTGCTATAGCAGAATAGTGCAAATACACCAGTAGAAACAGCACTTTCAAAAATAATACCCCATTTTTCCCATTCTAAAAAAAATAATAATGGGAATGTGATCTGAAAAAAAAAACCAGAAGTGAAATTGAAGGATTGCATCATCTAAAGAACCCATAAACAACCGTAAGGAATGATGAGCACATAATAAATGTCTCTAGAAAAGCTCTTTTAACACGTGCTGTTGTTTTCAGCATGTTTTTTTTTTTTTAAATAAAGGAGCTATTCCAGCCGACTTCATTCCGTCAAGATTTTACATGATCCCGTTTAAAAAGATCTGGAGAGCGTATGTTAATATAAAGAGAGTGTGTGTGCATGTGCACAGGGGGGAGATGTTTTATCTAATTATCTTATCCATCTTCATTCAAGAGGCTGTAAAATATTCTTTTGCTTGTTTTTCAGTTTTTAATAGCGACATGTACTCAGTAAATGTGTGTTCTTTTCAAAACAATCAAACTTGTCTTGATTTATTTTTGGATTTTCTCCTCAACCACATCTAAATTACCACACTAGTGAAAAGAGAAAAGAGAGAGGAACATTTAACAGATCACACCTTTATACTTCTGTTAGTGGCAACAAGGATACCAAGGCTGGATCTACACTTACCGCCTTTTTTCGCTTCCAATGAGGTTTCACCACCTGCCTTTCACACTACGCAGTACCTGCCTCGAATTGGAACCGGAATTTCCCACTTCCGTGCTCCCACTTTCAATACCCAAATATCCCAGTATTTCCCCTTAATGTGCTCTGATTTTCCACCTTCGCTACTGTATCTGGTTGTAGTCCCCTCCCCCGCCTGTCCATATACGGTGGTGTTTGTATTTCCCTCTTGTCCAATCACAGCTCTTGACGGCCCCATGTCTTCTTCTGGCTGCTGATCGCATAGCTTCCTCATCAGCCCCTGTTTCCTCAGCAACAAGCAAAGGGCTGGATGTGTGCACATTTTTCTGATCTCAGAAGCTAAGCGGGGTCGGCCCCGGTCAGTAGTTGGATGGGCGACCGCCTGGGAATCAGGCTTCCTGCACTGAGCAGGGGGTTATTCTATCCCTTCAAATGAGAAACTTCACAACTTCGAAGCTTCGAAGATCATGCCTCAATTAGAAAAAAAAACCCACTGTGGAGAAGCCCTGATTCTGCAAGGATAATGCCTTAATTTTTTTTTTTTTTTAAACAGGAGCGGGGGATAGGAGGGGGTAAAACTTAGGGATGTACGAACGTGACTTACCTTTAACGAAATTTGATTCGAGGTGGAGGGGAGGCGCTCCGTCCCTCCCCCCCGAAATTCTGGCGGGGGGGAGGCGCTCCGTCCCTCCCCCCCGAAATTCTGGCGGGGGGGAGGCACTCCGTCCCTCCCCCCCCGAATCCTGGCTGGCCAGGTGTGCAAATGGTGGCGGCTGTAGCTGCCGCCGTTTGCATCCCTGCAGTCAGCCGCGATAGGCTACGTAAATGTTTACGTAGCCTATCACGGCTAATTTAAAAGAAAAAAAACGTGCGTATGCAAATGGCGGTGCCCATGGGCGCCGCCATTTGCGTTCCTTATTTTGACATGTCTTAGTGTACGTAAACATTTACGTAGACTACGGCAAAAATAAGGGGAACGCAAAAAGCGTAGCGTATACGCTATTTGCGTTCCCCTTATTTTCGCCATCTTAGTCTACGTAAATGTTTACGTAGACTAAGACGTGTCAAAATAAGGAATGCAAATGGCACCGCCCATGGGCGCCGCCATTTGCGTATGCGCGTTTTCCCCCTGTTTAAATCAGCCGTGATAAGCTTAGGGATGGCAGAGAATTTCTCCCCGAATCTTCAGGGGGCCAAGCGCCAACGCATTTGGCCCCCCGAAATCGGTGGTGAAATTCTCCGTCCCCCCCGGGATGGGACTTACCTTTGGCGAATGTCCCTCCCGGCGGCGGTTCATCGGCCTTTCGTCGGGGGCGGGGGCGGCAGCCAGTAGTGAAAAGATAATCCTACCCATTGTGATCTAGCATCATGAAGATTTTAACCTTTCTGGAGTTTCCCCTCACTAGGGAAAACTGTGTGTGTACAACCTGTTTTACCACAGCGGCTGCCTACTAGCTGTGCATGCCAAACTCACAAATCCATTGCTGTGTTTGTCCCATGTTGATAAAACTGCTTTCAGTCAGGGGGGTCAAACTTCTTGCAGCCCGAGAGCTGAATTCATGTTCAGAGATGCTCTCAGGGGCTGCATTCCAGTGGTGTGTGTGGCTGAAGGCAAAAGGAGGCAGGGCCAAACACAAAAAGACTCAGCCAAACACTTAAAAAAAATACCAGCATGTTTTAGCTTAAAGCTCTTGGGGCTGGTAACTAAGCCTTAGGAGAGCAGTTCAACCTTCCAGAATAGGGGAACATGTGCAAAACCCAGGAAACCACCAAATAATTGGCAGTTGGAGGAAGAGGGGTGGGGCCAAGGTGTGGCCATCTGGGGAACCCTGGAGGGCCAAACTGGGAGCCTGTGTGGGCCAGATTTGGCCCCCAGCCCTGAGGTTCTGTACCCCTGCTATAGAACTTATTAAAAAGAAAACAAAGTCAACCACAGCTCTTAAAATTATACAGTGCTTTGTTACAATTCCACTCTGAAAGTAGTTCAGAGTAGCTCTTTCAACCTTGCTGAATCCAATTCAGCCCGTAGTGGAACTCTCTTACTCCTGTATGCAGCTATCTGTGCAAAGCAGAGCCCTTTGTGCACAGGAGCAGTCCCTGGTCTATGCACACTCCATCTCAAAGCAAGGATTAGAGAGTCAGAAGGCTTAGCATCCCTTCCCTGAATTTATTTTATATGCATTAATTTTAATTCAATGTAACCTGCTGCCTGCTCCTGTCTCAAGGGCTTAGAATGGGTTACACTTGTCAGGAACTCAGCTCTAACTCTTGGCAAGTACCTGGGCCAGGTGGCAACGTAGCATCATTTCAGCATTTGTGGCTCTTTAGGAGAACCTGTATTAGTAGATCCACTATCAGACAGTCTGCTCAATCCATCATGCTTGGAATTGATATGCCAATTAATGCATTCCTAGGCTCTCTTACAAAAATTAATTTCAGGATGAAGTACCCATTTGATGAGGGTAAGCAATTCAAGTAGCTTTGCCAAAGTAATAATGGTAATGGAAGTTCAGGCACAGCTTTTACAAAGTGGGTCTTTGCTTACTTACATTAACTTAATGTGGGCAAAACATTTAATGCCCTAATGCACATTATGCACTCCATCAATAAAACAGAAAGGGAAGCTCGATAAGTCTTTGCGAAGTTAACTGGAACACTGCTTGCAAACTAGACAGATTTTGGAGAGTCAGAAAGCTGAAAACGTTATAAGCCCCACCGGCCTAGATATAGCAGAACTAGTAAAGAAGACAAAACATCTACCAAAGCTAGAATCAGTAGCAGAAGAATATTAATGTTCTCTTTACATTACACATGTGTATCTGTTTTATCTGAGGTTAAATGTCATGGCTTCCCTTCAAGAATGCTCCTGGGGATTGCGGGTCAATGATGGTGCTAAGAATTCTTTGTTTGAAATGCCCATAGTTCATAGTACAGAGCGATAGTTCCTAGAGTTCCCTGGGGATCAGGAACCAACTATTAAAACATGAAAGGAGCAATCCTATGGGAATAGGCAGCCGCCTCCGAACTTGGAGGCGACCGCCTATCCAGTACATGGATCCTCTCCTCCATAGGGACATCAGAGAATTCCGCCACGGATCTCAGTGAGGCCGAATGCCAGTGGCGGAACGAAGCCCCTCGCCCCACCACCCCGCGAAAGGCACGCGAAACGGAGCACTCACCTGTTGCCGTTCGCGCTGCTTTGTGAATGGCGGCCGCGTCTGTGGCCGCCATTCACTTCCCCATTTTTGCCATGATAGGCTACGTAAATACTTATGTAGCCTATCACGGCTAACACAGGGATGCCATTTGCGTCCCTGAGGAGGCCATGATAGGCTATGTAAATATTTACGTAGCCTATCACAGAAAAAAGAGGGAACATAAGTGGCGGCCGCTGTAGCCGCCGCCATTTGCGCCCCTGTTTTTTTGCTGTGATAGGCTACGTAAATATTTATATAGCCTATCACGGCGAAAGACAGGGGTGCAAATGGCGGCTGCTATGCCATTTGCGCCCCTGTTTTTTGCTGTGATAGGCTATGTAAATATTTACGTAGCCTATCATGGCAAAAAAAGGGAACGTAAATGGCGGCCGCCATAGCTGCCGCCATTTGCGCCCCTATTTTTTTGCCATGATAGGCTACGTAAATATTTATATAAAATATAAATATTAAATATTTATATAAAATAAAAAATATTTACGTAACCTATCACGGCTAAAAAACAGGAATGCAAATGGCGGCTGCTGCAAGCCGCCGCCATTTGCATCCGCAGGCTCACACGCCTGTGAATAAACACAGCCGGTGGCTCCGCAGAGTTGCTGCGGAGTGGAGCTGGCCGGATTAGGATTTCAGGGGGAGGGGCGCAGCGCCTCCCCCCCACCACAAATCACCCCCTTCGAAAAGGTAAGTGACTTTCGCACATCCCTACTCCTCCACCCTCCAGCCACCCTGCATTCACAGCTAGACGGGTGATTTTGGCTGACTAGCTGCGGGACGTCTAGCAGCCATAGGATTGCACCCTAAAACAACAATTCCATACAGACTTACGTAAGAGTAAATCCCATTAAACTCAATAGGGCTTACTTCTGAGTGGACATGTAGAGGACTGCACTGTAAGTCTGCTGTGCAGATATTCCTGAACAGCTGTTGAGAAACATAATAAAGCAACACTATCCCGAAGACATGATGTAGGGCAGAGTTTCAGAACTTCAATCTCCCAATCCAGACTGCCCAAGGTCCCAATCCAACCATATGGGGTTCCCCAGATGGCCAAATCCCCTTCGCTGGCCAAACCCCCTTTCCCCCATCCATCCATGATTTGGTGGTTCCCCCACTTTTGTGCAATTCCCCCCATTCTGAGAGGTTGAAATGCCTCTCCTAAGGGTTAGTGACTGGCGGGAAGAGCTTTAAGCTACAATATGCTGGTACTTTTGGTCCCACCCCTTTGCCTTTGCTCTCCAGGAGGGCCAGATTTGGCCCCCCAGCCTGAGGTTTCCCAGCCCTGGTATATAGGATGCCCTTCTTCCAAATACAAAACTGGAGTTTGCCACCATGGAAGGCCCTGTCGAGTGTCCTTTCATTTCATGCTAGGAAGGGCCAGGTCAGAAACAGGGCCTTGAACAAGATGGCGTGCTGATTTCTCTCGAACAACTTCTTTCTCACAAGTTGCTTGTCTTTTTCTTGTCCAGAAAAGGTCATTCAATTCTTCAATGTGTTGATAGTTTGGTCTTAGTTCACTCATTCATTTCATGCCTGCTGTGCTATACTCTTCATCTATATACAGTCAGGGCCAGAAATACTGGAACAAGGATAACTGTTTTGGCAGTTGGCCTCTGTACACCACCACACTGAAGTTTAGGAAACACACCCAGATGGGAGCGAAGTCAGGACTTTCAGATGTAATTCGATATTTAGGATTTCAGAAATATTTCTGGCCCTGACTGTATTATTCCAGTATATTCTCTAGTTCCTGGTGTGGTAAAGATTAATGAATGACTTGTTTAGGTTGGTTAATTCCCGCCCCAGACTTATAAAGCAGAATAATTATAACTAATAATTTGGTGGGTTTTTAAAATACTTTTTTTTTTTTCATTTTCTCCCACTCTTTCTGCCAGTTTAACTAAACAAATTCCTCTAAAGGTGAATGGGGTTGCTGTTTCTTATATTAAGATTTTTGCTCATGGGGAGAACATGTGTTAGGGGTCACATGGAATAAATTTACGAGAGATGATCCTGTCTTGATGTTTCTCCACCTCTTGGCACTCCTCGAAATAGGCGGCTTCACTTGGCTGCATGGCAGGACCAGCCTGCCAAAAACAGCACATGAAACTCATGCATCACTTCTGATCACAGAGGCTCGCCTGGTGCATGCTCTCATTTTACACAGAGAGAAGTGCGACCTGGATTGCAAGCAGCATCTCACATGCAGCTTTTGGCCTCTTCTTCAGCCAAGTCCCCTTCGTCCTGTACCTCACATTGATTCGATTGGTCATGTGCCTTGGATGAAAGGGGGGTCCATTTTGACTTAGCTATACCCGGGTGGCTTATGATTTCTCAGGAAGTTTGAAAACCACTAGTCTAAAGAATACTGTATGTGCAACCTATGTGCTCTGGCCCAGCAAGATAGAGCTGTGTATGGATTTCCTTGCTGGACTGGGACATGCACAGATGGGATGTGGTAAAGTGAGCTATCCAATGGAGTCCATTCACATTAAATAGTGTGGCTGATAGAAGCGCATTTCCACCCACATTGCAATGTGGATTGGGGGGGGTGTATCCCCCATCTCTGTCTTGCACTACATGCATATTGCCTGGCTTTGGGCCATGGTATTTAAAACAGCAAAGACTTCTAAAGTGTGTCCAATTCACTTATTTCCAATTCCTGTTAACATTCTCTTTAAAGTTTTCAGACGTGCAGGCAATTACAACTCTAATGAACCCAATTTTGTCTTGCATGCAGAACAGTTTCACTGATTTATTTTCATGCGCTAGATGTTTAAAGGGTGAAAGATAAGGTCACAAGTATACAATATTCAATTACCTGAGGGTAAGCCCCATTGAACTTAATGTGACTTACTTCTGAGTATACATGCACTGAGTCGATAGTGCTGAACCTTGATAACGATATTCTCTCAGTAGTCATTTCACCTGCTACTGCAACATTGTAATCAGGGAACCTTAAGGGAGCAAGAGAGGCCAAAAAGCTAAAGGTGGGTGTGCTGAATTTCACATATCGATCAGAATAAATGAGCTAATTCTTTGTTGCAGACTTCTTTATGCCACATCTTCAAACATTTTGCTCTTTACATTTGTGAAGGGAGGAAGAAGGGGTATGTTAATTCTTGACAGTGTAGGCAGGGACAAAAGGTTGCTCAGACTGAACACCAACCCAGCAAAATAGGGTGCTACGACCCCTTACCATTGGATATCTCACTCAGCCTGAGCAATGGGATTCTCAGACCTTACAGGACACCCCTAAGGCTCAAGCCAACATCCTCTGTTTCAAACCTGAAACCTTAAACAGCCGCAATAACCAAAAGGGAAGCCCTGGACTTGGTACCGAGTTGTAACTGGAATAAAGCACACACATTCTATCAAGATAGGCGGGAAGTTTATTTATAAAAGGAAAATGGGAAAGGGGACAGCATACAAAAGAAACAGACAGAGTAGTATTTGGAAGCAATACTTACAGGGCAAAAGAACAGAACTGACTAAGCCTGTCTGTACATTCGAACAGCGCAGACCTTCGATAGAACAGGACCTCAGAAAGCCAGAAATCCAAAGCAGACCATAGAAAGGCCAAAATGAAACCAGATAAATCCTGTTTCTACACGAGGCATTTATTGTGCGCTCATGATTGGTCACCCACATAAGTTCGCGGGTCCTGTACACAACATCCTCCCCCTCCAGGGCACCTCCCGCTCTTCACAAACTTTATTCCATTGTTCTTAATGATGACGAAAGTCTGTCATTTTCCCTCCTCCCACTGTGAACCCGGGTCAGTCTATGGTGTACTGATGAAATGGCACTTTATCACAAATACTACAGCACCATCTAGTGGCTTTATAATGGAACATATAGAACTTGCCAAGAAAGAAAAATAAGGGAAAAACCACGCGGAAAGGAGCCGATGGTAATTCTGCAAGGAATCCAGAAGCAGAGGTCCCGGTAAAGTTGTGGGATTTTAGCCTGGTGTAGAAATGCTCAAAGACCAAGGCAACTTTTCTCCTCCTTGGTTTTATACCCCAAAGCTTTTAGATCCCTATTAGCCAGTCACCAGTTAGCTGGAAACAACCTGCTCAGGCTTTCTGGGGGCTAAAAGTTCCCACCCACACCCAGCTGAATTAATTCGGTCCAGTTCGTGAGGGTTCGGCTCTGACCTTGAAGCCAGGGATGACATGAGATAATACGCTCAGGAGGCCAAACGAGTACATGCTGGCTCAGCCTTACACAAGGGAACTTTATTTACTGCTAAAACGCAGAAGAACAAATGATATCTTGACAAAATTCTATTTACTAATAGCAAACTCATTCTCTGAGTGTGGATCCTTATGTAGCCAAAGCAGTACTGTGCACAGACAAGAGTGGGGCATCAGTAGGCTCAGGGAGCCCCAAGGGTTGAAGAAGTTTTTTAAAATGGGGGGGGAAATGGGGGGAGGGAGACACACAAAACAATCAATGAAATTGACTGTTGGGGTAAAGCTAGAAAACTAGAAAACTAGGGGTGAGGGAGTAATGGAATGGAGTATCCTGGAGGAAGGCACAGGTGACTGGCTGGAACACTGAACAGGGGCACTCCAGTCCACACTGCAACAATTTGTTGTAGGCAGCAGTAGTGCAGTGGCAAATTCAGAAGTGCAGTGTCCCTTCATGATAGTCACAGCCACGCCCCCTTCTAAAATTATACAACCTTGTAAGATTATACAAATGCGTTTTCAGTCGTTTACTTTGTTTGGAGTATCTGGTCACCCTAATGCAGAATTATTAAAAGCTCCATTTGAAAAGAAACACCAAAAAGTCATGTCCAGCAACTTGCTAGAAAATATTATTTGGTAAGTCCTTTTTAGAATCATAGAATAGTAGGGTTGGAAGGGGCCTACAAGGCCATCGAGTCCAACCCCCTGCTTTTAATTCAAGAAACATGCAACAACAACAACAATAATATAATCATAGTATATTTGTTATTAATTATTATTATGAAGAGCCATTGCAACCAGATGTGAAGCAATGTCTCATTAAAATAAATAGAACTTAGTCCACTATGACCACAACTCCTTTAAGGCTGCAATCCTATGCACACTTATTTGGGGATAAATAAATCCCATTGAACGTAATGGTACTTACTTCTGAATAGACAAGTGGGATTGACCTACAAGGCTACAACCATAACTACACTCACTAGGGGAATAAACTCCATTGAACACATTGGGACTTACTTCCAAGTAAACAAGCCTAGGATCTTACTGTCAACCAGAGGGCCTTGAAAGACAAGCTTGATGTCCAAACAGCCAGCAGGTGAAAACCTTTCACTGCATGGTGCTAAAACATGGAAAGCTGAGGGGCTGCCTGGGGATGGTTGAGTTGGGGGCTGTGGCAGCTGCTCAGGGGGTGGAAGGCAGACAAGCCAAAGAGGAGAAAAGGGACGCCGAGGAAAGGGAAGGTGGCTTTGGTCCCATGTGCCCTTTTCTCCCTCCTCCCCTAGTGAGGAGGGGAGCAGGTAACCTTGGGGCTGCAGAGCTCCAAGCTCCCTCTCTTGCCCCCTTTGTCTTGCCGGCTCTGTGTGATAGGCAAGAGGCAGCTGCCAGTCATCTGCACTCCCTTCCTCTGCTCCCTCCTCCCACCGTGTCAGCTCACACAGCAGCAGCAGGCTGGGACCCGGCTCCCATAAAAGTACAGGAATGAAGACCCAGTGTGACCCACCAGCACTACATATCTGGTAGGCAGTGCTTGCTCCAGGTTTTTGAGGGCCCTTGGGCAAGTCACCCTCAGTGGGCTCCTGCCTGCAGTGAGTCTACCTTCTCCTCACCATTGTCATTAGCTGCTATTGCTCCTCATCCTCTTTCTCATCCCCTAACCCCTTGCTTGCTTCATGGGCAGAGAGCAAACAAGCCGTGGCATCTACCGCTCCTCCTCCTCACCACCTCCATTGTCTGGGCCAAAGATAAACAATCAGGGTGCAGTGGTGATGAAGAGGAACTCCTTCAGGGGGCTCTTGTCAGTGGAAACCTGCTGCGGTGTGGCACCTTGGCAGGTGCCTGACCATGCCTGATTGCAGGTCCCACTTGTTATCTATTATTTATTTTGAGTCACCTTGAATACAGATTCTTTCTGCAGAAAGGCACCCCCAAGTTCAATTAATAATAAGTAGAGACACTGCCAACATTTTACTTGCTGCAAAAAAATCAAACTGGGGTTCCTCCTTAGCCAAGGGACTGGAGGAATTTCAAGGGGAGCCCAAAGAGTCAGGATAGAAACCAACAAAATTTCACATTCTGTACATTTCTTGATTCTGTACATTTCTTGGTCATCATTGGATTTTGCCTAAAGTGTCATTTGAAGCCATTTTGGAAGTTCATCCTGTTGCAAAACGTTCAGGGCATTTCAAAGGATTTCAGTAAGACTAGCAAAATTTCTCAGGAGGGTTCTGTAGATCCCGATAAAGATGATAAATAAGGGGCGCACATCATTCGTGCTGCACATATATCCTGATTTCTCACATTTTGTGAGCTTCTGTGTGTGTTCAGGCAGCTCTGTAAAATCGCCTCATAAGATTGCAAAGTTGACTGACAGCATGCACATTATTGTAATGGTTTCCGCCACAAAATTGCAGCAGCTTCTTTTCCATTAAAAAAATAGGGAAAAGAAGGCAATAGAGACAGCTTCACTTCAACTCATGGCACGTTATTTCTTCCATGTTCTTTCAGAAATAAAACTTCCCAGCTGCATGTTATTTATAAACTGAATGAAGTTCGGAGATAAGGCATAAGGCCTGCTGAGAATCGATTTTGGAAGAAAGCAGGATGGTAGACATGGCTTTCAAGATAACCTGAATTACTATGAATCTTCTTTTCCTCTTCCTTTCCTTGAGCAATTGGGAGTTGTAGGCAAAATATTCCTGCTGTTTCTAGATTCTTTTGGGTCAGCCTTTCATAACTTAAAGGGTATAGGAGAGAGAGAATTTTCCTACAAAACAAGATTACCTCAGGAATTTCCATATACTTACTTGCTTGTTACATTTACATCCCAGCCTTTGAGGAGACGGTAAGACACCATTTTAGCCTGACAATAACCCAGTAAGGTCAAAGGAGCATTCCAAGATTACTGGAAACAGGGCCAAGCTACCCCAAACATCCACATCTGTCCACAGACCATCAATGTACCCTTCGAGAGATAAGTCAGGAACATAGCCAAGGGTCAAGCACACATGATAGCAGGCAAGTATAATCAGAATCCAGAGGCAGCACCAGGCAGAAGTCCAAGGTCAATAATATAGAGGTCTAAACATGAGTTAAGGTCAGGATACAAGAAGCTGAGAATTGGTGTTGTTTTCGGCAAACTCCAGACAAAAAAATCAGGCTTATATTCCCAGGACCTCCTGAGCCCCACCCATGGCTCAGCCGTGGTGTATTATAATCTTTGCTCCTAAGGAGTTCCTCCTTGGAGTTGGGAACTTCATCTTAAAGGAGCCCTACCTCTTAAGGCGACGACACTTTCTGGGACTGGGTGGATGCTCAGCTTCTGCCTCTGAAGCAGAACTCCCCTATTCTGGAATGGGCAGTCCCATGGTCCTCTTCCCTGAGAACCCAGGCTCTCCCATGTCTCCCGACAGAGATGGCTCCATGGCTTCAATTATCTCAGTGAGTTCTGGCTCCTCAGAAGAGGAGGAGGATCCCTCCAGTGGGGCATGACACAGCCTTCCCCAGCCTAGTGCCCTCTAGAAGTGTTGAACGGGCGGCCCTGCAGCACTCGTTGGGCACTTGCTGAGCCATCCAGGGGCTCGCACAGGGGCAACTCAGCGAACGCCCGGTGACCATGGATGGAGGTGAGTCCGGCCATCCCTAGTACGCAATAGGTTCAGACCTCTGGTGAGAGTGATCTGTCCATTTCCCAGCAGCACACGAGATAGGAAGAAAGAGAGATGCAGAAGAGAAAAGGGGTGACCTAGTGTGGCCAGGTGTCCTCTATCTGAAGGGTTGCCAGAGGACCATCCTCTGTTTGAAAGCACTCTCTGTTTGAAGGGCTGTCCAGTCCAATTCTGGTTTAAAGATAAACAACCATAGAACTGTTGCCTGTCAGCAGTCAGCACACTGAACAGCAGAATGAACAGGCAGTCACACAGGTTGCTTGGTCATGGTCTACCACACTATGGTGAGATGTAGTGTATTTCTATTTAAATGGGAGTCATCATTTTTAACTGTGGACATATACATATACATTAGCATATACAAATGCTATGCAAATCACTATCTTCTTTTGACCTCCTTTTCTGTGAAATTTGTCCTCTTTTGGGGGGGCAATTCACAAGTGGCCCGCCCACTTTTGACTCCAGCCCCACCCACTGTGGGCTTTAGCCCACTCATGAATGACATGCAGCCCTTGACAGATTGCTCGTGAGGAAATGTGGCCTTCAGCTGAAACAAGTTGCCTACCCCTGCTATACACCCTTACTTACTGGCACTTCTGAAAAAAAAATGCATAGGTTTGGGCTATAAAAGACACTTAGCACTATTCTGACAATATCGTACAGAAAAAATTGTTTGTTTTTTTTTAAACCCTTATAGTTAATAATGTATGGTTGTACTTTCCTCACCACAGCTAAATGTTATGCTGGTGATTTGTTCCTTATTCACTTCACCACTGAGTTTTAATAGCTATCTGATAAACATAAACATGAAGGCAGGTAGGGATGGCGGAGAATTCCGCCACGGACTCCAATGAGTCCGTGGTGGAACGGACCCCTTACCTCCACCACCCCTGTGAAGTTCGACATGGACGACGTGTGGTAGACTACCTGCTGCCGGCCGGGTCCGGGTCCATCCGCTGAGTCCACAGCCACGTCCGCTGCTGGTCTGCAGACGCAAATGGCATCCATCGTAGCGGACGCCATTTGCGTCCCTGCTCTGTTTGTGATAGGCTACGTAAATATTTACATAGCCATCACGGCAAAGAGCAGGGATGCAAATGGGGTCTGCTACGTCATTTGCGTCCCTGCTCTTTGCCGTGATAGGCTATGTAAATATTTACATAGCCTATTGCGAACTCAGCAGGGATGCAAATGGCATCTGCTACGCCAGACGCCATTTGTGTCTGCAGACCGGCAGTGGACGGAAGTCCGGCTGTGGACGGGCCCGGCCGGTGGCTCTGCGGACTCGCCGCGGAGCGGAGCTGGCCGGGGAGGATTCTGGAGGGAGGGACGGATCACCTCCCCCCCGTGGACCCCCGGGCGGAACGGTGAGTGGGGTTCATACGCCCCTAAAGGCAGAAAATGGCTCCTTTCATGTTTGTGGTGGGGAAGTCTGTGAAACATTCATCTGGTTAGGTGTGTCAAGTCACTTTGGTTTGACCATGGATACTGTTTCGAAGCTGGTGTTCTGCACCCCACAGACTCACACATATCCTGCTCCTGCCTTCCAAACAAACCTAAGATTTATTTAAACAAAGTATTTCCATTGAGTTATCTTAGGCTGTGGCCTCTATCTCCTCAGGCCAGAAGCAGTGACTGTTGCCCTCAACTACCTCCTGGTTCCTCCCAGGAAGCACAACCCACTCAGGCCAAATCCAGTACTTCTTTCATAGTGTTACAGACACTGCAGCTCCAGTCAGGTAATTTGTGGGGTTTTGGGGAAATGGTTAGCCACCTTTCTTCTGCAAATTCAATTCAAATGCAAAAAACAAAACAAAAAAACATTCAAGAGCAAGTTACTGCATTAAAAACAAAACACCCTAAAAACAAGATAACGCTAAAAACTCTTGACAAGAATAAAAACAAACATAACCATTGTAGATCATTATCACAGCAGCATAACTAAACAAATAAGTTGAAATCAGACAGCAGAAAATGACCTTGCCAAGAGCCATGTTTTTATCTGTCTGTGAGGTGTCATGGTAGTTCTGTCCTGCTAGAACTGGAGAGATACAGGTTCAAATCCCTGCTCAGCCACAAATCTCATTGGGTGACCTTGAGCTAGTTGCTGTGCCATCCTAACCTACCTTGCTGGGTTTTTGTGAGGATTAAAAAGGGGGAGGGGAAGAAGCATGTATTCCATCTTGAGCTCCTTAGAGGAATGGCAAGATAAGTACTTAATGAAAAAGACACAAAATAAAACAATATAAATGCTTCTCTCGTTTTGAATCTTGACATGTTCATGATGGCTTTTCTAATGCCAGAACTCTGTACATAGTTTGGGTCACACAGTACAATGTTGTACAATGAAGATTTTACAAGAAGTGACTGATTCCTGCCATTCTGACAATCGTAATACGAATCCCTATTAAGATGGCATGTTTTTGATTCATTCTATTTCACAGTCCATTGCCAATGAGTCAATTGTAATCATTGCAGGGAGGAGACAAAGAGCAAATGATGCTGTTCTTTATGCTATTCTAATTATATAATTTCCCCCAAGGCAGCCTGTTGCTAACAATAGAGCGCTTGCAAGAATCACACTGTGCCATGAAAAGAAAAAGAAAAATGAACTGGTCTAGGTTAACTTCCTGGTTTTTGATTTCCTTCCCAACTAGAGAGAATGTGCTGGAATCTGAAAGATATGAACAGGAAATGTTGTTATCACACACAGAATAAATACACAGTAGTACTTAATTTACACATAAAATCGCTTGCATCTGATCTGACTTGGATAGTTCCACTATAGCAGAATCTGAACTGTGGTGTATTTTTTTCTAGAAAAGGAGAAGCCAAGGCTCAAGCCCCCAAATCCCTCCCTCGGGAAGCCCTCCATCCTAATGATTAGGCCCTAATCCCTGAGGCAAGAAGACTTTGTGTAGTTGCTTGGTGACATGGAGAGTCAAACTACATGGTACGTTAATTATGTAGTGTGTAGCTGACTCCTCTTTGGTTCTCTTACTCTGGAGTAAGTGTGCATGGCCCTGTTTTGGATTGGGATCACTGTACCTGGAGGGGAGGGTTAAACCTCCCCCACTCAGCCATTTGCTTCCTGAAATTCATACCCCAAGGGGGTAAAAAAAAAAAATCTCACCAGGGGCGGGGATTTCTGGAAGCAAATGGCTGTAGGAGACATTTAATCCAACCTTCCCAGTACACAGGGGTCCCACTCTGGATTGGGGCCACACATACTTACTCTAGAGCAGGGGTCCCAAACTTAATGCCCATGGACACCCTTTTTTAAATGTTCCATTTTAAAAAAATATACATATGTGGATTTGTATGAAATGCTAGCAATTATACATGGGCTGCAACAAAAGTGGACCAAATATTCAAATAAGTATCAATTTGAGGGTGACATCTATATGCCACCCTTTCAGATATTGAAAGTGTTGTAAGGTCCTCAATCCATTGCACTATAGTGTTGTAATATCAGTCTTTTAGCTGTCAAAATGATGCAGAGAATCCATTTACCCTGACCATTTGTTAATTTCCATGGAGCAGGTAAATAAAAGAGCATGGACATCAGTGAATATTAAAGACTCTTCCAGTAAAAAGTTTTTCTGAGTAATAACCTCAAAAAGAAGCAGCTACTGGAAAATGCCAAAACATATGTTTAAAAGAAGGATTAGGTGTATTGTACTGCTAGCAATTAGCTGAATTAGACCTTCCCTTATTAAAGAGACATTGCTGGGTCCAATGGATATGAAGCAAAAGTTCTTGCTGAATAAGTTGCAGTCTAAGATCCATAGATGTGACAGGTAGACGCCAAAGTGGCGATTCACTGATTAGACATTTTTTGGTGGTGCCCACATCAGTATCGCAAATTCTCAAATCCCCCCATGGGTCCAGAAAGGCTGGGGAGTAAGGAAATGAGAGGGGCTCAGCTACATGCGATGTAATTAACACAACGTGTAGTTTGACCTCAGTGGTGCAGTTAGGTAATTTTGATAGATGCTGTTCTGGTAATGTGTATCAGTTGGAAATGTGTGTTACTTCAAACTGTGGTAAGCCAGCCCTGCTTTATTTGGGGGCTCTCCTGCTCATTCTGCTGAGTGGGCCCCTGGACATCTGCCCCAAATCCTGAGCTGAGTACGCCACTGGGGGCATTTTTACCTCTTCGTCTTCATGTATTCAAGCCCCGCATTGAAAACGGACATTGTTCCATTCAGCAGCATTCTGTGGGAAGGTCCATTCTGTAATGCTCCTTTTAGATCAGGCCTGCACAGCTTGTGACCCATCAACTTCGCTGCACAGTTCCTTCTAAGTGTGCACTCAGATCAACGCTCCCTAGCTCAAAGATTCTGAGATCAGAAGCTTCAGCATATGTAATGCCCTGCCGGGTTCTTGGGCCGGAGGAGTTGTGGAAGCTTTTTAGCTTCTCAGCCCTCCTCTCCTGTATTATATGCTAAATGGGCCTCGGAGTCGGAGTCCATCTAGCTGATGTGCACAGGTGAGCTGAGGAGCTTGTGGTTCTGGCAGATCTATGGCCTCTCCCCTCCCAAGCCACTTGCCTGCCTTCAGCTTGCCCATTTCCTCCCCTCCCAAGATGATCACAACACCAACCTTGGGAGAGGAAACTACTGGGGAGCTTCCTGCAGCAGCTGGGAGGGGCAGGAGAGGTGGTGGTCGGGAAATCCCCGCTCAGATTCCCCCCACCCCCAAGGTTGTAGCATTGACTATGACCTTGGAGAGGAATCCTTAGCATTCTATCCTGGGGTCTTGGGAACATAGGATTGCTCTCAGAGAGAGCAATCCTATGGGGATCGATGGCCGCCTCCGAACCCGGGGGTTACTGCCTAACCACTGCAGGGTGGGAGGAGTGGTGAGGAGCACATCTCCTCCGCACTCCCGCTGCCTTGCTTTCGTGGCTAGACAGCCAATTTCAGCTGTCTAGCCGCGGGACCTTGGAGTGCGGGGTAGGGAAGCTGGACGACACATAGGAAGTGTTGTACTGGTACTTCTGACCTTCCTGCCCTGCCCCGCCCCCAGGAACGCCCGATTTCCCTCACTCCACACTGCTCTTTCAAGTGCAGAGTACGGGGCCGATCTATGCTGCCTACGAGGTGGCAGTGGAGGGGATGGAGGGCAGTTCTCTGGGAACCAATCTTGGAGCATGGGCTCCGAGGTCAGTTCCCAGAAACTGACCAATCCTATGACCAATCCTATGACCAATCCTATGGCCATCTAGCTGCTGACTAGTGGCCATAGGATTGCACCCTAAATATCCTAGCTGTATATTTCATGTGCACGCTCCGGGAGAGAGCGGAGGACAGGAAGGCCTGCCGTGCTATGGTCCATGGGGTCACGAAGGGTCAGACACGACTTAACGACTGAACAACAACAAATATTTCATGTGTTTAGAGGGATTCAGTATCCAGTAATTAAACCAATGGTAAAGCAAATTCCACTCCCCCCAAAAAAAAATTGGGGGGGGAAAGGACCACCACCTATTTTCACACTTGGTACATGCAACAGTCTGTTCCTAATAGGTACAGTTTGGTTTAATCAATCTTACTGCTGTAGCTGAAGAATGTTCTGAATCACAATAAGGCCTTTGTGACAACAAATACAACTGAATGGAGAGAATGCTGTTGTGAGAAGATGGCAGATTAATTAAGCAGCGTCACTGAACAGTATGCTTTGCACTTAGCATGTTCTTGGTTTTGACTGGGTCTAGTTTTTCTGTTAGTTGGCAGGGACTCCTTTGAATGTCTCATGATGCTCTGTAGCATATTAATAAAGAATAGCTCTAGGCATAATTAAAAGATTAAGCCAGCATTTTAGAAATATCTTCTAAAGACAGATGAAGCTCCTTAGCTGATCACTTATTGCAAAAAGTACTTTATCAAATGACTAAGCAGGAAGACAAATATGGGGAAAGTTTCAAAAATACAAAAACAGAGGCAAGAATCTTAAAAATACTGAGATCGACTGGAGTACTTGGTATACATGCCTTCCATGTTGAACTGCCTTAACTAAATTGTAGGGTACCGATTTAGGGATGTACGAAAGTCACTTACCTTTCCGTGGATAATGTTCATGGTGGGGGGGGGAGGCGTTCCGTCCCTCCCGCCGGAATCCTCGACGGAGGGGGGAGGTGATCCGGTCCTCCCCCCCGGAATCCTCGATGCCGGCTGTGCTCCGTGGCAGCTCCATGGAGCAGCTGGCCAGGCCCAGGCCAGAGCCGTCCGCAGCCGGATTTCTGGCAACGGAGCGCTCTGGGTAAAAAACAAAACAAAACACGCATACGCAAATGGCAGAGGCTATGGCCGCCGCCATTTGCGTTCCTTATTTTTCGCCATCTTAGTCTACGTAAATGTTTACATTGACTATTACAGCAAAAATAAAGGGGAACGCAAATAGCGTAGTGGGCGCTATTTGTGTTTCTTTTTTTTCGCCGTAAAAGCCTACGTAAATATTTACATAGGCTAAAACGGCAAATCAGAAAGGGAAGCAAATAGCGCCCACTACGCTATTTGGATTCCCCTTTATTTTTGCTGTAATAGTCTATGTAAATATTTATGTAGACTAAGACGGCGAAAAATAAGGAATGCAAATGGCGGCGGCCGTAGCTGCCGCCATTTGCATACGCTTTTTTTTTTTTTTAACCGGGATGTGGTAGGCTACGTAAGTCTTTATGTAGCCTATGACGTCTCTGTAAAAAAAACAAAAAACAAAACGACAAGACTGCAAATGGCGGTGGCGGCAGCCGGTCGGAAGACCAGCTGCTGCAGCCGCCCGGAACATCCGCCCCAGGTAAGTCTCGTCCCGGGGGGGATCTGCAGGGGGGGCGGCAGGCCGTTCCGCCACAGATTTCGGGGGGCCGAATGCACTGGCATTTGGCCTCACCGAGATCCGTGGCGGAATTCTCTGACATCCCTACCAATGATGGATTTTCAAAGACTTCAGTGCTATAATATAGCCATCATTTCCCTCAGTACAAACAACTAGAAATGAGGACAAACATCTCCTGCTGTATTCTTTCAACACAGCTGTTAAAACCCCGGAGTCCTGCCAGATAAAAGTTAGCAATCCTACCTCCTGTTATCCTTCTTTAGAGGCCGTTGCTAGATAGAAAACAACCTTTTTTGCTATAACAAAGGTGAAGTAATTCTGTTCAGTAGTTATGCACATGTTATGGTCATCATGTAGAGCAGCCTTTCCCAAACTGGTGCCCTCCAGAGGTGTTGGACAGCAACTCCCATAATGCCTAGCCACCATGGGAATTATGGGAATGGCAGTCCAACATATCTGGAGGGCACCAGGTTGGGAAAGGCCGATTTTGGCATATGGCTTGAGGCCAGGCTACCTGAAACACCGTCTTCTCCTATAAGTGCCTGCCTGGGATTTAGCTCTTCAGGGGACGCCCTTCTCTCAGTACCTCCACCTTCAGAGGCACGTTTGGTGTAGGGATGTCAGAGAATTTTGCCACGAATCTCGGGGAGGCCGAATGCCAGCGCATTTGGCCCCCCGAAATCGGTGGCGAAACGGTCTGCCCCCCCGCCCCCCCGGGACGGGACTTACCTTGGGCGAATCTTCCTGGCGGCGGCGGCTGCGGCGGTGGTGCGGTGGCGGCGGCTGCGGCAGCCGGTCTTCCGACTGGCTGCCGCCGCAGCCATTTCCAGTAAAAAAACAAAAAATAAAACGTGATAGGCTACGTAAAGATTTACGTAGCCTATCACGGCTAGATTTTTAAAAAATACCGTGACAGGCTACGTAAATGTTTACGTAGCCTATCACAGCTGAGTAAAAAATAAATAAATACGCGTACGCAAATGGTGTCTACGCTATTTGCGTTCCCCTTATTTTCGCCGTAGTCTACGTAAATGTTTACGTAGACTAGATGTGCCAAAATAAGGAACGCAAATGGCGATGCCCATGGGCGCTGCCATTTGCGTACGCGTGTTTTTTTGGGTTTTTTTTTTCTCAGCTGTGATAGGCTACGTAAACATTTACGTAGCCTATCACGGCTGACTGCAGGGACGCAAACCTGTCCGGCCAGGATTCGGAGGGGGGGACGGAGTGCCTCCTCCCCCGGCCAGAATTTTGGGGGGGAGGGACGGAGCGCCTCCCCCCCCGGCCAGAATTTTGGGGGGGAGGGATGGAGCGCCTCCCCCCTGGCCAGAATTTCGGGGGGAGGGATGGAGCGCCTCCCCCCATCTCGAATCAAATTTCGTTAAAAGGTAAGTGACTTTCGTATATCCCTAGTTTGGTGGCGATGTAAGGAAGGGCCTTCTCGGTGCTGCTCCCAGACTTTGGAATTCCCTGCCAAGGAAGGTTAGGTTGGCTCCCTGTCTGCTGTTCTTCCACCAGCAGGCAAAGACGTTTCTCTCCAAGCAGACCTTTAGCTTTTAAATGCTCTGTTGGGTTGGGTGATGGTTTTATTCTGTAGTTTTGGTGTGTTTTTATACTTGCTTTGATTGTATTTGCTTTTTTATTCTTGTTTTTAATTATTTTTAAAGGTTTTATGATTGTTAGCTGCCTTAAGGGCCATTTTCTTGGTGGAAAGGCGGGGTATAAATTGAATAAATACGTTTAAACTGTCCTATGCAACAGCTATTCACATTGTGAACCATTCATGTTTAGCACCTCAGCATGTATATTGGGTGATATTCCAACTTCAGATTTATTCCTGTGTGGAAAAGGTCTCTGTGATGTCAAGAACACAGTGAGCCAGCTGCTGCCCATCACACTTGCCACATAGCTGTAGCTGCCATGGGAGATAGTGGTGGCCTCCACAAGATCACAGAATCATAGAATAGTAGGGTTGGAAGGGGCCTACAAGGCCATCGAGTCCAACCCCCGGCTCAATGCAGGAATCCAAGTCAGAGCATCCCTGACAGATGGCTGTCCAGTCTCGTCTTGAATGCCTCCAGTGTGGGAGAGCTCACTACCTCCCTAGGTAATTGGTTCCATTGTCATATTGCTCTAACAGTAAGGAAGTTTTTGCTGATGTTCAGCCGGAATCTGGCTTCCTGTAACTTGAGCCCATTATTCCGTGTCCTGCACTCTGGGATGATCAAGTCAAGATCATCTGGGATGGTCTTGACCATTAGGTCAAGATGGACATGACCTAATGGTCATGCACCAAACCTAGTGTCACTGTGATGTTACTGGGGTTGATTTACAAGGTTGTCATCATCCAGGGATCATGGGGAGTGTAGGTCATCCCATGATCCCTGGCAAAAAAAGCACTGTCAGTTTTACTATCCAGTGTGGCTATTTTTTCTCCTCCCAGGCCTTCAAGGCGGGATTTTCCCCTCCTTGGAGATGGGAACAGGGAAGTGGGCAGTGGAGAGAATGGCTCAAAACTTTCCTTGACAGGTTTCAAATGTCCAAATGGAACAAAGGGGATCTAGGGTGCATACTCACCTTGAAAAAGGAAAAGGATTAATTTTCAGGGTGTATATGCACCTTAGATCCTGTGCCAGAATCTTCTACAACCTGCTAGCATCCCATGGTAAACATGAAGGAGGTCCTAATCAAATGAGCTGACAAATAATTCTCTGAAGGTAGAAATTTTGAATTTGTTATCATTTCCCCATTTACATTTATTCAGTCTATTAGATAGTAATGTTTGTCCATATAATCCAGGTCTTATATCAACTACACTGGCTCCCAATTTTCTAGGTCCCAAGGTGCTGTTTTTTGTCTATAAATCTCTAAATGGTTTGAGGCCAGGATATCTGAAAAATAATCTCCTCCCATACGAACCTGTCCATAATTTATGATCTTCTTCAGAGGGCCTGCTGTGTGTCCCACCACCAAGAGAGGTTAGGTTGGTGGGGGCACTGGACAGAACCTGTTCTGTGGTAGCATCCTGATTATGGAACTCCCTCCCTAAGGAAGTCAGACTGGCCTCATCTTTGCCTCACTTTGGGTGGGCCATAACGACTGGTTTGTTTAGGCTAGCTTTGATAGGTTTTAAATAGCTTTATTCTTCTCTTTGGTTATTTTAAAGATGTGTTGTTCTGTTCTTAATTTCATTGTTTTTCATGAGATTATTTGGAAAGTTGTGTGTCAGCTTGGTGGCTCTTTTGGGCAGGAAGGTGATAAATTCCCCCCCCCAAATAAATAAATAAACAAACAAATAAATAACATTACTATATTTTCTCCTCTTGATTAAGATGCTTTAGATTCTAGTTCAGATTCTATTTTAAAGCGAATTATATCAAGTTGTTTATACCTACATGCCACCAGGCTAAAAGTACTATTTTTGGATACAGAACAGATGGGTGCCACTTTGGTTTGCAAAAGGAACTTATTGTGAATCGGAAAGATTACTTGTAGAAGTATAAATGTAGGGCATCACCATAATTTAACACACTGAGTGCAACATCCCTCTGGGAGTTTCTGTGAACTTTTAATGCTGTTAAAATTCAAACATTACAATTTATTCAAATAAATATAATCAACGTGAGCTAAGTGCTAAAAGATGCATGAATAGAAAAGATATTTCCCCATCCAAAGTTAAAATAACACTTAATTCCATCCCTGCAGTCACTGATCATGGCATATACTATATAGTGCTTTCCCAAAGGAAAGTAATTGCATAAAGAATTCATGCCCACGTGTCTGCAAATCCACAACCCTAATTAATTAGCAACTAGTAGGAAGTCCCTAAGTATTATTGTTTTCCATTCGGGATGCATTCTACCATATGTAGTGTGTGATCTAGGAGTAGAGCTAGAATATTTTTTAAAGTTAAGTTGGGCAGAGGACCTGCCCTCTTGTCCCCAGGTTTCACCCTGCTGTCTGGATCTAGTTCTTCCAGCTGCAACAAGCTCTGCATTCTTTGGGCTGCTCAGCCACTGCAGATGAGACGGGCTAAACTGGCAGCAGCAGAGTGTGGATTGGAAAGTCACTCTGTCTTCAGCCATATCACTGGCCTATGAAAGAGCAAGTTCATGCTAGGTGAAGCTTAGGGTCTGTAGCTAGCCAACAGCTAGCTTACACTAGACAACATGAAAATGCATTATTCTACCCTTCTAAAACAAGACTGTTTATCTTTTTTAAAAGAAAGCATATGTGCAATGTTTGTGATCTTCCTTGATGGAATGTTGCGAAACTTGTTTCCCACCCACCCACCGACCCACCCACACAGTGATTAGATAACACCTACTCATATAGATAGATCTGCTCAGACTGGTTTAATCAGCCCTTCAGTTCCATGTACTAAAATGTTCCATTTTCATAGAAGCATAGAATTGGAAGGGGTAATTTAGGCCATCAAGTCCAACCAACCCCCTGCTCAGTCCAGGAATCCAGTTTAAAGCATACCTGATAGATGGCTGTCCAGTCTCTGCCTGAATACCTGCCGCGATGGAGAGCCGACCACCTCTCTACACAGTTGGTTCCATTGTTTGACTGCTCTGACCATTTGGAAGTTTTTCCTAATGTTCAACCAAAATCTGCCTTTCTGTAATTTAAGCCCATTATTTCGTACCCTACAGTCTTGGATGACAGATCAGGTTGCAGCCTTCTGCCATTTGACAGCCCGTTAGGTAAAGTTTCTCCCCTCATTTCTCCCCTCAGTCTCCTCTTCTCTAGGCTAAACATACCCAATTCCTTCAAGCTTTCTTTGTAGAACTTAGTTTTCCTTTTTTTTTGTTTCATCCATTTTCCCCATGAGAGGTCTTTAAAAAATTCTTCACTGCTTTAATTCTTAATCAGGATTATTCATAGCCAAATACATAATTGAGTTATCAAAAAGGCCTGGAGTAGCTGAAGTCACAGGATGAAATGTTATGAAGAAGATTCTTTATTAGAGCATGTCTGTTAAAAACAGGAATCAGCCTAGGATGTGTTGAATGACATCTGTTTTTCTTTACACTTCACTTATCAACATCAGAAACAGTTGGAGACAGGAATGGAAAGTCCTCATTACCTGCTTTTGTGGCTTTAGGCATATGGTATGAGGACAGCATTTTGTTTTAAAAAAAGACATGAGCATATATCTAAAATACACACACATAAAGCTGTCTCACTGGGAAATACAAATAAGAGTATGGAGTGGGAGACAGAGGACGTTTCTACACCAGCCTAAAATCCTGCATTTAAAATGGGGCTTTCTGCTTCCATTTTAAATGCAGGATCACAACTGACGCCCTTTACATGTGCTTCCTTTTTCCCTTGCCCTTTCCCCCTCCCCCTGTACCTGAGTCTTCCATTATCTTTCACTGATTTCATTCCTCCTCTTGCCGCTTTTACTCTTTTCACGGAGGAAACGGAAGCGGAACACAATGGGGTAATTGGACAGCTCATTATCTGCGATCTATTTAAAACCGGAACAAAGGGCATTTAGTGCAGGAGGGTCATGGCAGGATCACTGTGTCATGTAAAGAGCCAGTGATCCCAGACAGACTGACAGCAATTCTCACTCCAGGAAGACTTTGCTATCTGAGCAGACTCCATACTTCTCTGGTGGACAATAGAATTAACTCAGCTGCTCCTGAGACTGCTACTCCTGGTCTAGCCCAGGGCTGGTGTCAAGGCATGGTTGGGCACCAGACAAGGGCTCACACCTCTAACAAGGATCCCTGGACCTCGTCCTCTTCTTCACCATTACAACTTGCTTGTTCACAAGGTCCTTGCTCTGGCTCAGACAACAGTAGTCGTGTGAAGGAGGAACAGTAGATGCCACTGCCTGGCAAACAAACAGGTGGTAACAATGATGAGGAAGAAGAGAGCAGCAGCAACTGCCTGATGCTGGTGAGAAGGCAGATTCACTGAGGGAGAGGGGAGCCCATTGAGATCGTCTTGCCCAACAGCCCTCCCAAACCTGGTGCTTGTACTGGTCTTATCAGTGTTGTGGGAGATGCTCTCCAGGAAGATGAGTGTCTTGAATGTGTGGAGAGAGCTAGTAGCAGAAAGAAAAAGAAGAACAATGTGGTTGTCCTTCAGAGGTGATCATTCCTGAATCTAGACTCTCCTGCTCAAGGCCCTTGACATCAGTAGCATGAGATGAAGCCTGAGGTACAGCAGGCAGAAAGCACTGATCGGTTGACCAGACAAAAGCAGTCCAAGCTCCTAATATTTACCAGACCTTGCCAACGTAGAGGCTACGTACTGTTCATCAGTTACAAGCATACACCTATTCTCTGAGGCGTGAGGACACAATTCATGGCAGCTCTCTAGATTAGGTCTCTGCGCCTGAGGTTCTTAGTTCAAACATGCTCCTAACATTAACAGAGGATGCCTGTATCTCCATCTTACCCAGCTGGTGAGCTTTCCAGCGGCAACTGATTATTATCACACGATTTCTTATTCTTTGAAGTTGTTAAGGTTCATCACACTGTTGTGGGCAGCTGGCTAAGTGATCTGGGTCAGCACCAACACAAGATGTCCCGCCACCTGAGACAGAAGGACCCATCGCCGCCCTCCCCGGCCTCCCCTCCACCCAGTGATCTTGTCCGTCAATATCTTGCTCTAAGGGATCTTCACGCTGAGGGAGCTAGCCAGCCTGCTGTGAGGCACTGGGCCCGGTGGGCACTCCAGAGAGCCCCACCAGCTGCTTTTCTGCTTTCCTCTACTATAATGGAGGGTTTTTTCTTTGGTGACACTCCCTTGGTTTTTCTGTGTACCTAGAACGATCCCTGACTTCTTATCTCTCCGAAATTGCTAGCACCTGAGTGAGGGACTGTCAACAACCATGTATAGGATATTGAATCTGATGCTTTCAATAATAATTTTACCTGCCAGTTATTGAGTTGAACAGAGATATCATTCTGAGTTCTCAGAAGGCAATTTTAAAGCTAGTAAGTACAAAGGCGGATGCAGTTTGTATTGAATTTATTTGCTGTTGTTTATTGTTCTGTTTAAGAAATTTAATTTTGTGTATTGTCATTTTTATAGCCCCTAAAGAAGGCCCCTAAAAATATCAGGGCTGAAATGTGTTATAAAAAGAGCTTTATTGAAAATAAAGTCGTATATTCCAGCATCCTGAGATGTGGGGCATCTCTACACCAGCCTAAAATCCTGCATTAAAAATGGGGCTTTCTGCTTCCGTTTTAAATGCAGGATCACAGCGACTCCCTTTTTCACTTGCTTCCTTTCCCCCTTCCCCCTCCTTCTCCCCGTATCTGAGTCTTTCATTATCTTTCACTGATCGCTCCTCTTTTCCTCTTTTCAGGGAAGGAACTCAAGCGGAACGCAGTGGGGTACTTTGATAGCTCATTATCTGCAATCTATTTAAAAACGGAACAAAGGGCATTTAGTGCAGGAGACACCCTGGAGGGTCATGCCGTCATCTAAAGAGCCCACAAATAGGGATGCACGAAATTGGCCTTACCTGGCTCCGCCGGGTTCCACTGGGGGAGGGAGGCGCTCTGTCCCTCCCCCCGGAATCCTGGCTGGTCAGCTCTGCTCCGCGGGGATTCCGCGGAGCCACCAGCTGGCTCCGCCAGCAGCCGGACATTCGGCCGCTGGCTAGCAGGGGCACAAATGGTGGCGGCCGTAGCCACCGCCGTTTGCGTCCCTGTAGTCAGCCGTGATAGGCTACATAAATCTTTACGTAGCCTATCGTGTCTGACTTTAAAAAAAACACAAAAAATGTGTGTACACAAATGGCGATGGCTACGGCCGCCACCATTTGCATTCCTTATTTTGGCCTGTCTTAGTCTACGTAAATATTTATGTAGACTAAGATGGAGAAAATAAGGGGGAACGCAAATAGTGTCTGCTACGCTATTTGCGTTCCCCCTTATTTTCTCCATCTTAGTCTACATAAATATTTACATAGACTAAGATGGGCCAAAATAAGGAACGCAAATGGCGGCGGCCATAGCCGTCACCATTTGCATACGCACGTTGTTGTTTTTTTAAAGTCAAACGTGATAGGCTACGTAAAGATTTACATAGCCTATCACGTCGTTGTTGTTTTTTTTAACCTAGCCATGATAGGCTACGTAAATCTTTACGTAGCCTATCATGTCTTTTTTTTTTTTAACACTGGAAATGGTGGCGGCAGCCGGTCAGAAGACCGGCCGCCACCGCCGCCACCCGGAACATCTGCCCCAGGTAAGTCTTGTCCCGGGGGGATTCGCGGGGGTGGGGTGGGGGGGCAGGCCGTTCCACCACAGAGTTTGGGGGGCCGAATGCACTGACATTCGGCCTCACCGAGATCCGTGGCAGAATTCTCTGCCATCCCTACCCACAAACGTCCGTGAAGGAGCAATTTCAATCGCAGGATAAAAGCTCCGTGTGAAGGATCCCATGTTCTCTTCGAGGAGATCTGTGGTGGATACTTTCCAGTTTGTCTACACTCTGCTGTGGCAGTGGCAGTGGCAGTTTCTGTGGAAGCAGGCCCCGTCAGAACAAGGACACTTCAGGCTGAAGTATTGATGGGCGAGAAGTGGTGACTCCTCCAGCCTTAGGTGGCACAACCTTTTTTCTTTTTCGCTGCTGCTGGAATCTTGCCCATCAATCTCTTCCTCTGAGGGGGCTGCCCACTGGAGTCAATGCCCCATTCTGAGGAAGGACCCCTCAGAACAAGGTACTGGGCAGGCACTCCAGACAGCTCTACTGGCTGTTTTCCTGCTGTGACAGCACTCCATAGCAGGCAGGGGTGGCAGCAGTAACAGCCAGGGAAATGCACCTGGGCGATGGCATGACATGCAATACACTGCCCCTCCCTGTCTGCTGCCTGAGGTAAGGGTCTCACACATGAACATAAGAAGCTGCCTTACACTGAGTTGGACCATTGGTCCATCTAGCCCAGTACTGTCAACACTGACGGGTAACCATGGCTCTCCAGGCTCTCCATGGAATTTTTCGAGCCCTACCTGGGGATTGAACTTCGGACCTTCTGCATGCAAAGCAGGTGCTCTGCCACTCAGCCACAGCTGCTTCCCACATCCGGTTTCATGCAAGAGCTGGCCCTGATCTGGGTATTGTCCATGCCCAGGCAGCAGATGCTCCTTAAAACTTTCAGTAAAGTCTGATTCATGTTGGGCAAAATCTCTCTCTCACTTTCACATAGGGATGGTGGAGAATTCCGCTACAGATTTCAGTGAGCACTGGCATTTGTTCCCCCAAAATCCGTGGCGGGACAGCCTGCCACCCCGCGGAATCCCCCCGGAATCCCCCCAGAATGAAACTTACCTGGGGCTCTGGCGGCGGCTGGTCTTTCGGCCGGCTGCTGCGGCCGCCATTTGTGTCCAGCCAGGCTGCCGTGATAGGCTACGTAAGTATTTACGTAGCCTATCACGACGAAGAGCAGGGACGCAAACGTCTGCTTAGAGTGGCCAACCTGCCACTTGAAAAGGCAGCAAGGCTTTTTTTTTTTCATTTAAAAGGAAGAAGAAACTCTCAGAAAGAAAAGGACAGAAACTCTCAGTCACCTCATATTTAAAGGTAAAAAATTTAAATTCTTAAAATTCACCCACCACCCAAAGTTTAATCCAATTTGCCCCTTGCAAATCCAGTACTTTTAGCCCAAACCCCCAATTGTAGAAAGAATCTGGGCTGAATACTTCAGTCTTGGTCTAATTCTGATGCAAAAGAAGATGAAGACAAATTATATTGGGATGATATAACAAATTAATTCTGGGAACTTTTAAATTCAAAGTTGTCCTGGAAATCCTTATAAATGCCCAAAGCTTATCAACTGGCTTTGAAAAGGTCCTCAGTGAGATTAATCTGGAATGTAGGAGGGTGTAATCCATTTCAGGGAAGCAACAACACACCAGAACATGTAAGCACAATTGACTTTGCAGTGGGATGAAAACTGATTAATTTCTTTCTTCCAGTGGATTGCATTCTCTTTCTGTATTATCAGCAATTTCTTACCTGAAAAGGATGTCATTCTTTCATGGTTGTTAATCTCTATTTATTAATGGAATGTAAAGCTCCATGAGCATTTGAAATTACTCCGTTTCCTGGAAGGGAATAAAAATGTATCTGGAGATTTTGTCAGATGACTATTTTTGACTGTACTCCCCTGCCCCCAACTGAGTTATTGTTTCAAACAGGTTGACAGGTTGCTTCAGAAATATAGTAACATAGGGCATGATTCAGCCAAAATTAAGAACACTTAAAGAAGAATTAATGGGAGAGCTGATTGTGTGCATGAATCTATGAAGCTGAAATCAGTGGGTTTTAAAAGAGTTTAGCTTTGGCTGGATATTGCCCATAATGTTTTCTGTACTGGAACCACAATGAGGAATGTCCTACAGAGTATTTGTATTTAGGTGGTTATAAATTTAATTAATATTAATATTAATAATAATAATAATAATAAGATGAGAAATTCATTTCAGTTCATTTTTTATCAGGATTTAGTACCCAGTTCACATCTTCCAGACCAAACATGGAGTCAATCACAATCTGCCGTCGAAGTCCATACATTTCTGTGAATCGCATTGCACAGAACAAAAGAAAATGTGTTCAACAGCATGCATAGTTTTAAAAATACACACAATGTGAGCTTTTGAAAAATGCACACAAACGTGCTTTAATCAGTGAGAGAAGAATGCATACATTTCAACAATGTTCACAACTGATGTGTACATTTGGAAAAATGCACACAAAAATACATAATGACTTTTCATGTGAAAAGCAAAGCAAACAAATATCACAACCTGATTCAGACATGAGATGGAACAAGCTTCGAGATGGAATTTGTATATCTTTGAGGTGCTCAAGTTTTGCTTGTACACATATCCCTAGAGAATGCCCTCCCTGGAGAGGTCTGCTGAGAGAGTAATCTTGCTGACCTCAAAAGCTTCTTAGCTGCACCAGCTCAAATTTCTGAATGATCTTCAAAGGCAGGCCCTACATAGAGCATGTTATAATAATCCAGTCTTGAAGTAACTAAGAAAGGGGAAGAACTGGTGTTTTAGTCCTATGGGGGATCTTCACGACAATAGAATGAGAAGTGCATTGGAGTACTACCCAGATTTTCATGGAAATGGCTTTGCGTCAGGGACACACAAAGCAAGATAAGCCCAGTATACTGTACCTTTAAAATCTGGATTTCAGGGGTCACACGGTGCTTGAAAGGAACATAGTTCCTGGTTGTGGGGGACGACGACGACTAGAACGGAACGTCATCAAACTGGCAGGGGGTGCTCAACCAATGAGAGAGGCTTGTTTCCCACCCCTGTCCAGGCTCCCCCCTGCTACTACATTATTATGAATGGAGAGCAACTAATTTTCTCCATGTGTGCAGATTTCCTTGAAGAAGCCCAAATCCCCAGTTCTTGAGTGCAGCATCTGAAGGGTCCCCGTGAGAGCTTCCCCAACCCCAATTTTGCCCAGTTATTCCCATGTGTGCACTTTGCCTTGAGAAGCCAAAATCCCCGATTCTCCAGTGCCGCATCTGAAGGCCTCCCCCTGTGAACAGCTCAGCCCCTCCGTTTTGCCCCATTCCAGCACTCTGCCAAGGAGTTATTCCTTCCAACGCCCACCGGGCCCTTTCTCCTTCTCCCTGCTCACAATGAGAAACTCCTGGAAACTGAAAGATCCTTACTGTAATACAGTGAGAAGGGTCTTTACATAACAACAGAGAAGACTTGAAACTACAGAACATCAAAGAAACACTGCATCCCAAAATCCATGTAAGAGAGCATGGAGAAGCGAAAAAGCACTTTAGGGCGAGTTACTAAAGTTAGCCTTTAACTCTCCCACTGCAGTGGAGCGAGATTTATTTCTTACTTCTGAGTAAATATGCTCAGAAAGGGGGGGATATGTTCAAGATTAAAAGCAGGCTAGCTAGGGTGAATGAGTGACCCCCCTACTGTGGTAATGTGAGGGGCCAATGCTGTGCTCCTGGGGATTTTCTCATTGGGAAAAAAATACTTCTATTGGGGAAACCAGGGGGAATGGGGCATCCCACCCCCTTGACCACATCACTGCCAAGTCACAGAGACATGCCCAGGATTTAATGCGGGGGGGGGGGAACCCTGTGGTAAAACCACCAGGGAGCCGCTTTCAGTAAGAAAGTGGGAGTAAATGGAGTTTCAGAAAATGTGGCTTTTCAAGAGGGAAGTGGCTGGTTGGCAGCGGATTGGTGAGAACATCATCGTCATGAAGGAATTCAGACTGCTCTAACTTCGCACTAAATCGCTCATGAAGACAGTCCCCAAACTGACAAAAGCACCCCTGGCCAGAACTGCCACCTGGTCGACCAGAAGCAAAGCTTGGTCCAGTATCCAGGAACAAGCAAAGAGAGGAAAGAGAAAAGGGAGAGAACAGCACTAATCTAAAGAAACAATGAGAGAAAGGGAAGGTTACGTCCGAAGCCCTGGGATTAGATTTATTTATTGGGAAAAATGCAGGTGCACAAACACACTTCAACAACCGGAGCAACTGTTGTTCTTCAGAGGCAACTACAAAACAATAAAATGTAAACATTATAATCACCTGTGATTTTATCTTCAAAAATATATGAAAGTCTCTCTTTCTCTCTGTATGTGTGTGCATATCTATCTATCCTATCTATCTATCTATCTATCTATCTATCTATCTATCTATCTATCATTAATTCTATTCAAACATTTAAGGGAGTGTTAAAATAACTTCTGTATCTGTCTATTCATTTTCAACTCTCCAAAATTGTAAGAAAGCTAGCACTCCCACGTTGAAAACCTAATTTTTTTGGGAGGAGTGCAACCTTACCTAAAACAGGCTTTATCTGATTGCCAGATCCAACCAATTAAGTCCTACTAACCAGGATCATTATTCTTTAATTGGTTCACCCACATCTAGCTTATTTGATTCCAGACAACAGTTCAGAACATCTATGACCTCCCTGGAGTGAGATGGAAAAGGGAGATAGAGTTCAGTATCATTGGTATACTGAGGATGCAAGACTCCAAATCATTCTTTGGATAATTTCTTCCAGCAGGTTCATGTTAATCAACAGAATGGACCCCTACTGGATGCTGTCTGCCCCTCCCCAGGAGGAGGGACATTGAAAGACCCATCATCCGACATCTACATCAAAGATGCTAGTTGAATAATTCTCTTTACATGATTCTCACTTGGAAGATACTGGGCCAGCCCTCCCATTAGGCAGAAAGAGGCATTCACCCCTGGTGGCAGACGTTGGGGACATGGAGAGGTGGCAAGGTATTGGAGGACAGCCGGTTTTTAAAAAATCTTTTTTATTTTCAACACAACTGTAACAACTGCAAACAAAACAAACAACAGAAAGGGGGGAGGGGAATTCATATCAAGAAACATATCAATATACAGTAATCATTAATATCTCCTTTGATAGAAGGAAAAGAAAGAGAGGAAAGAAAAAAAAGAAGAAAACACAAGGACGAGGGCAAAAAAGGATTAACATTTCAATTTCAAATGTATACATTTCAAATATATAAGCTGTCCATATATCTAAATAAGCATCCATATGACTTTGATGGTTGTAGGAAATAAGCTCAAACAGAGCAAGAGCAGTAAGATCTCCAGGCTATTGAGTGATAGGTGGTGGGTGTTTTCCTTCCAAGCTTGGAGTGTGTCTCTTTGCAACTGTAAAGGCTCTGTGTAACCATTTTAATCTCCACATCACAGGGATGTCGTTGAAGAGAGTTGAGTATGCCATTCAACCTGCCCTGCACCACCTAAGCTAGCCTGCTGTCCTCAGATTCAGTGGAGGATGCTTTTCTCACCAGCACTGAAGTAAGATTCAGGTGCCAGTGCAGGCAGCTTCTATACCTGGAATCCGGGGCGTGCCATCTTGTCCTTAGCCTCAGGCAGAAAAGGACAATGGGCAGACATTTAGCAGTCAGTTGTGTCCAGAGCATTAATGGCACCCTTTTGTCTATGAACTCATTCTGGAAGCTGGCCCCAATTAAGCTAAATGTCATATGAAAAGTTCAGGTGCAAATTAATTATACTCTTCCACACTAATTGGAAATGCAATTTGTTGCACTGATCAAGGTTAAGTAATTGTTTCCACACGTAATTCTATGACAGATATTAGAAATACAATTCAGTTAGAAGTTATATTCTACTAGGTTCACGTTTTCCATCAAGACGACTGAAATCCTAAGCATGTTTATTCAGAAGTAAGTCCTGGTGAATTCAGGGACAATTGCCCTCTAGTAAATATGTTTAGGATTGAAACCTAAGAGTTCCACAGCTTGTCAGCTGTCCAATAATTTTTTGTTCCCTTTCTTTTTGTTTGTTGGCACTCTGGGGACACCAGATTAGGCCAAAACATCTGGAGGAATTGCCCACACATACACTATCCATTGGCTTTCAACTTGTGGGTTAGGACCCACTACTGGGTTGCAGCCTGACTTAAGGTGGGTTCCAACAGGAGCATGAACATCATGCAGATATATTGGGGCAGGAAGAAAGAAATGGATCCCCATATACATGTCTGAACATGTGTGGGTCAGGTGTCTAAAAAAGTTGGAAACTAATCCCTAGCTCATGTGGGTGGATAACACATGATCACTGTCCATCTAAAAATTGAGCAATGCATAGTTTAACAGCTCCCCCATTGCAAAGGTAATATGAGAAATGGTCTCTCCCCACCCCACTCTTTCCATTAGGTTCTATATACTGTGCAAGCAAATAGTTTTGTTCTGGATGTGGGAAAAGTGTTCCTAGAAGACTGGAGAACTCTTTCATTTCCTCCCTGAGTGGTCTAACACACTATGAACCTTAGAAGCTTCCTGCCTTAATGAGCTCTCCTTCCAGATTGCCAACTCTAATTAAAAGCAAGCTCAATCTTAGTAGCTCCTGTATGAGCTTGCATACAATCAGTCACATTAGCATGGACCTGTCAAAACGAATATTCAAACCTGCCTAGTGAATGAATGAAGCAGTGTATTCTCACCCTTTGTTCCATCCACTTTGTCACCTAAATTAATTATTCAGGCCCTTTCATGGTGTAACTGGGAATCTGGCAGGTAATACATTTTGTCTTTCATGAGTCTTTTCCCCAGCCAGTTATGTCATATCCCTACTTTTTAAAGGTGTGCCAACTTGGGTGATCGGCCCATCTCTGGCTGAAAACCTGAAGGCATATTACTAATTGTACTGATCTTCATTGCATGTTATCTCTCAGATATTTGCAGATGTGAGTACAATTTCATATCTTCTATAATGTCTATAAAACTATTCATATTGCCTACATCAGGCGTAGAAAACCTGGTGAAGTTTTGGACTTTAACTCCCATTAGCCCCATGCAGGAGGGCCAATGGTCAGAGATTATGGGAGTTGTAGTCAAAAACATGTGGATGGCACCAGGTTGCCTACCTCTGTCTTATATCTTCTATAAATCTTTGTTAAATATTACATAAGTGGGATCTGCAACAAAGTGTTGCAGTGTATCCTCACTCTTGAAGTGTACTCCTGTTCAAGATTCCTACAAATGAGCCATGCCCTCCTCCACGATATATAAACTGTTAGAGGCTCAAGCCAGACATTCCATTCCACCCCCCGCCCCCAGGTTTTCTTTTTGCAATTTGCACTCAAGATTGTGTTGCTACTGAGCATCCTCAGTCCTCATTGAGCTGATTTGGTGGTGGGAGGAGGGTGTTGCCTCCTTCAGCTTTTAAAAAGGATTTTGTATATTTCTGCAAACCCCAGGGATCCTCAAAGCATGCCAGTACTCTCTTCTTTCTCAGTGGCCTCATTTTGGCTCCATTTCTGTCAGCACTTACCACCTGAGTTTGATATTAGAGGGAATGATAGCAGGAATGTGATCTTTTAGTATCTAATAGATGATGCATAAATGATCAGATATAAAATTCCACTGCAAGCCAGATATCAAGTACTGTAAAATACTGTATGTAGGCCATTTTATGTCAGATATCTGAGTGTCAAATGTAGGCATCAAATCACCAGAGAATATGTGGCAACTATTTGATCATTCAGAGAACATCTGGAGAGTATTCAGCATGGAAATTTAGAGTGGGCAATTTGTGGGAGGAAATTAGTTTTCAGCATTACCAGGACGGAATGGGAGGACATTAAAAGTGCAGGTGTAGCTGATAAAAAAATACCCCTCTTAAGTATATACTTCAACAACATAATATTTATGTTACTGGCAAAATCTTAAAATGCAATTACTGCCTTATTAAATTCAAAACTTGGCAAGCACTGACATATTTAATTATGTTTATGAAACAGAACAGTGCATGTCTTCAACAGCACAAGACTTAAGCAGAGCTCTTGTATATATAGCTAGTGCAATCTGGCTCTTTTTCCGCTAAAGGTTTTGTTCAGGGTTACTGTCTGACTTTTAAAAAGTAGATATACATACAAAAGGCTGGAATAAAAGCTTCTTCAGTTTATTTCATAACCCTTTTAGCTCAGTGGTTTCCCCCTTATAAATAAGGATGATATTGGCCCTGTTTCTAATGGATGTCCATTCAGGGCATGATCTGCGCTCTCTTCCCACCGCTGTAGGCGTGCAGTGAAAAAAAGGCCACCAAAGGAAAAAAAAAAGAATCATGGATTTCTTTCCTACAAATGAACAAATCCCATCAAAATCCATGCAAGGAAAAGCAGGGAAGGGAAGGAGGAGAAAGATGGGGTTCTACAGATTTAAAGCGACTTCCACTGGTAAGAGTTACACTAGACTGGAACATACACGACTTGGTAACACATAGAAACTACAATCACACATTCTGTGACACCGTTGGTTTGGATTATGCTATCCTTTCAGAAGATCCTGAAAGCTCCATTTAGTTTAATTATGTTCTATTTCCTCAGATGCAATTTCATTAATGAAAGATACTTCCTTATTTTCTCTATAACATACATGATTAATGCCTGTTCTTGAGAAGCTCAGTTTTCAGAGCTCCAGGAAGAGGTGAAATCATGTTTTAGCAGTCAAAGATTTGCCATTAGCTTATGAGTGTTATTGCAGTTCTAATTAGTTTGCTGCTTCAATCCTTCAAGTATTTTTTTGGCTATATAAAGACACTGATAAATGTGATGTCATGATGGCCAAGGTTAGTTAATTACATCAGGAATAGCAACTTGGCAGCAAAATGTCCTGAAATGATAGAAAATAAATGAGTCATGCTTCTTGACACTTTCTTAAAACAATAATAATTCTGAACTACCCTATAACTGAATATATGCTTGTTGAATTGTTTACATTGCAAGTTTTGTGTGTATTATTGATGTACACTGAAAAAGATTCAGCAACTGATAAGACTATAGCAAATTACATCTTTGTTCTGGATGTACAGCTATTTGCAATTAGGTCCAGACTCACTTCCAACACAACAATGTCTTATGTTTTATTTTTAAAATGGCATGACCAAATCTTGAATTAAAAAATGCTGGTTCTCCTCTCGTTCCTGGGGGTGGGGGGCAAGTGCAAAGGCACTACCCCAGTCCACCAGTGAAGAAGAGGGCAGGAGAAGTGCTAATATTTTATCAGAATTCATACATGAAGTCTCCCCAACAACACAAGGATGGAGAACAATCTTAGAAATGGATAACAGTCTTCTGTGAGTATAGATCAAATATGGATGCAGTACAGATGCACATCTCATGACCATCTATATTGTAAAGTGCATCCAGATCTTGGTGAATGTCATGGCTTGCAATGCATATTTTCGGTAAGAATGTTCAGTCCCATAAGTTGAAGATATAAATGCACATCTCCATATCCTGTCTCATGCCAAGAAACATGCATAATTCCTTCTGGCATGCCAGTATAGCTTGACCAAAGCCTGAATTTATCCAACATCAATGCAAGAGCATCTGGGTGATCTCCCCATAAAGAAAAGAAGCACTCTTTAAATGTAACTACTGTTGGTTAAAAAGGTTTTAGAAATGATAGGAAAAGCACTCCAAGGGCATTCTGAAAACAGCAAGGTAGATTTTTTCAACCGACTTTTTTTAAAAAGCAAAGCGTGGTTGGATTTTTACTGTGCACTGACAGTACTTATTGTAGCGTACGTTCATTGGAATGAAACATACAAGGGGGGTGGGGAAATATCAGGTAAGACCATCCCCAGATACTGCATATTTTTGAAATGCAACAAGAACTGGAGAGCAAAGCTCTCTACAAGAAAATTAATCCTTAATTAATGCATATAGAGTTTCAGTTGTGCAATTCATATGGTTTTGAAAGTTTAATAGCAACACATTTATTAATATGATTAAAATGATAAGACTCAAGGCTGAAATGTATAAGAAATAATCATATTGTAATGGGGCAGCATCATGAGAGGGAGAACAGAGAAGAAGTCACTCACAAAGTGGTGCATCTGCCAGCCTAAATTATGGAGACTTTGGGAGTTATAAAGAACGAAGGGCTAAATGCTGTTAGATTGATTCTAGACTGGGTATCTTGGGATCTGTTAACTGAACTCAAAAGGATTGCACCAGCTCCATTGATATGGGCACTTTCAATCCTTGCAATAATTTAGGGTCAGCTCTTAGATTGTAGATCACATAAAAGTGGAGATGTGTACTCTCTCCCTGTTATAGAAATTTCAGTTGTAATATGTTTGTAATCCTATGATTTTATGGGCTATGCTATGTCTATTCTACCTCTGTATGAAATTGTCATGCCAAACAAAGACATGGTGCCTTATCAGAGACTCAGGAATGCCAAGAATGTATTTACCTCTCTCTGCCCATGCCTGAGTATGTAAAAGGTGTTGTCTGTTTTTTGTCTCCCTCTCAGCTAGACAAAGAAAGTTGTAGAGAGCAGGGTAAGACAGCCCCCAGAGACTTTGTGTATATAAGCCTCTGGATCACATTACTTGATTGTGATCTTTGTTGGAGCGTTAGCCCCAAACGTTGCCTTATTCTGCAGAATAAAATCGTGTTGGACCAGATCTCTGCCTCCTCTCGTTCTTGGTAAACAAATTGGAAAGTCTACCAGGGAAAGAACACAATTTTTGTAACATCCCAACTTTAGAAAGTTCTCTAATTTTATTGGGTTGGATACAGATAACAGACATGCCTTGCAATCAGTAAAGATGTTGTGCAATGTCACAAATTGTACTTGCTTGCAACTTACCCTCCATGCGCCCCCACTTTCTTCGGTCTTTCAGACCCAAATCCAGATGGGGGAGATGGAGTGCTTGAGAGCAGCAAAGATGACCAAGTTGTTGGTGTGTGTGTCATGCCTGTTTTGCTGCTGTGTGTGAATGAGTCAGTCTTGAGTCTCTTTCTTGACTCTGTGTGTGTGTGTGTGTGTGTGTGTGTAAGAGAGAGTTGTCTTGATGTGTGTTTGTGTTCTCTGTGTCTGTGTGCTCTATGCTGTAAGAGGGGAAGCTTGTGTTTGAGTTCTTTACCATGGATGAGATATTAGTCTTTTGCTTCCAGGAAAGCATGGAAGATGCTTTCCACTAAAATATGTTAGAAAAAAATATTTGCATTATTGTTGTACATTGTTGACTGTGTGCGTGTCTGGGTGCACAAATGTCATTTATGAGTTTTGAGTTGGGGGCAGAGTAGGAGGCCCAGGAAGGACGGCACCTCCAGGGCCCAACATGGACTTGAACTGGCCCTGAGTGCCATATTTCCTCTGCCTAGGCCCAAACCATTGCCATATCTTAGCCAGCAGCAGCCATCCTGAGGAAGAATGACCAGGTGCATCAAGAGGGCTCTTCCGCCCCACCTCTCGCTTTACCTACTCTGACAGCATGGAGGAGGGAGTACTGACAAGGCCTAGGCATCATATCTGCCAAGTTAGGTAGACCTGGCCTCTGAGAAATTTGTATACTGTGTGTTAAAATAGGTAGCAGTTATATCCAGCAAAAGGACTGCAAGGAGACTAGAAACTCCAGCATAAGAGGTCAAGAGAGAGGAGCCTAAGTAAGCACTACAGATCTTGTTTAATTCTCAGTAAAGCTTTAGTCACAGCATGTAGGCCTCTGTCTTTCATGGGCTAAGAAAGCACTATTAAAACATTGTGTCAGAAGTGAATACCTTTTTCTGATGACAAAGAACTGAAAGAAGGCTCAAGGAGCACTGTTTATAAAGGCAGCAAGCACGTTGATGGCAGAAGAACATATTACTGCTATGGCAGCCAACATGATTCCAGTTCCAGGGCCCATGGACGTGGCAGGTGATATTTTTAACAACCAGATGTTTTTCAAAGCACAGTGGGAGAATTATGAAATTGCAACAGGATTGGATAATAAAGATAAAAGGATTAGGGTTGCGACACTGCTGTTGGTGATGGGGAAAGAATGTGATTTGCTCCAGCAGCATCTTGATATTCCAGCAGCAGACTGACAAGATCCATCCAAATTATTAGAAGCCCTTCAAAAGCATTTTGAGCCTACTAGAAATGTTATATACAAACGCTATCTCTTTAACAAATGTGCACAAGAACTTGATGAAATGATAGATGAATATATTGCTAAATTACACAAAATGGCAGATTCATGTGCATATAGCACTTTGAAAGAAGAATTGATTAGAGACAAACAGGTTATATGTATTAAGGACAAGGGAGCATAGATGAGAATGCTCAGAAAGCCTGCCTTGACTCTGCAGGAAGCCATAGACATATGCAAGGCTAGTGAACAAACTCTAGTGCAAATGCAAGAAATGCACCCTTCAGAAGCAGGGAGCATGAATTATGTCAGCAAAAATAAACATTCCAACATTCACATGCCATCATGCAAAAACAGTGCTGAGCCCAGAAGATTTCAGAGTGAGCGTTGTGGCTATTGTGGCAAATAGCATGATCCTGGCAAATGCCCAGCATTTGAAACTGTATGCAGAAGCTGTGGCAGAAGAAATAATTATGCCAGAGTTTGTGAACGCTATTAGCAAACAAAAACTGCACAGCATGTGAATCAGGTTGACAATGATGATCTTTGCAGTAAATCAAACAGTGATAATTTCTGCACATGTGACATCAAAACAGTGCATACTAAAGCAAAAAAAAAAAAAAAGTTTGTCGAAGTTGAATTAGCACCTTGCAAAGAAACTTTGCAATCCTGGCTCAAGCGAGAAACAAAATGCCCAATACAGTGGTGCCTCTGTGCATGTAATGAGTTCTAGAGACTTTCTCAACGTTATGCAAGATGGAGAGGCAAACCAACAGAACCTTGGCTCTGGCACAAGCACAAGGTGGCATATCAAAAGCACAATCCTTTAAAATTTCCATGATGCCTTTGAAGGACTTGGATGTCTCCCGGGCACCCTACATTTCAAAGTGGATGAAACTGTCCAGCCACACCATACAGTATGCCACGTAAAGTCCCCATAACACTGAAAGAAAAAATTATGACTGCAATAAGACAAATGGAAAAGAATAGAATCATTGCCAGAGTGATGGAACCTACCAAGTGGATAAGTAGCATGATAGCGACAGAGAAACCTGATAAACTTCGCATCTATATTCGCACCCATTTTGCAAAATGGGCAACCTGTTGTATTTGCATCAAGGTCTTTATCGCAGACTGAATGGCATTATATCCAAATTGAAAAAGAATGTTTGGCAATAGTATTTGCATGTGAAAAATTTGACTAGTACTTCTGGTGATTCAGGCTTCCTGCAAGAACTAAAAAATGTCAGGTTCTCTTCAAGCTATATACATACAAACTGTCCCCTGTAGTCCTTAATTAATTGCACCTCTGCTACAATCAATTTCACAGCCGCATCTGCATTTCCCTAAAAAAACCCTAATCAAACCAGGAGACGGGATTAAAAACACTGGAACACACTGCAGAGTTGTCATATACTACTCTAACTCCTCCCCCTACCCTCGGAAAAAGGGAATAACAACCCTGGGCTACTTTGCAGGACTGGTCTAATCCACACTTTCTTGGCCCCAGCTCTGCCTCTTGGGTATATTAATGATAAACTTTATCTGCATGCATTGCCAGAGTAACTTTTTAAATGTTAACGTACCTAGAAAAAAATATCAATAAGGACTGCGTTGGAAAGATCATGAAATCCTGTCTTTGCTGCAAAGTTTTTGAATTTTGGAAGACACACTACTGGCCAATCTTAGCTACAGTACATTCTGGGATTTCTACATTGTTTTTTATGAGGCTGAAATCACTTCCTAATAGGGAAGACCCATAAAAAGGCTTAAAAATGAACCAGGAAGATAATTCTTGAAACAGTGGATGTTTTGAGCATTGCTATGATTTCATTCATTGGCTAAAAGCACTCAAAGGCGGGAGCAGGCTAGTTCCTTAGAAAACGAATTGGCGGAATACTGGGTGCACATTCTACAAGGCCTTTTTTTAAAAATGTGCTTCTTCTTTTCTTTTTTTTTAAATGAAAGCTGGGAATCTGGACACCCATGGATGCAAATATTCCTGATTCCTCCTAGTCAGTGGTTTTTTGGGCAGCTGGGAAAGGAGGAGAATGCAGACAGAGCTATATCAAATCATGAATAATCACATTAAAGCGCTACATGGATCTGAGTTTGCATTTTAGCTAGGCTTCATCTTGGAGAACTCTGAAAATAAAATAGGTAAGCAAAAATTGGTTGTTTGTGTCTGATGCCCTTTTTCCATGACAACGGAAGGAGAAGCAAATGGAGGAGTACCGGATTTTTTTAAAAAAGAAATCAGCTTTGCTGTGCTTTGGTCCATGCAGGGCTCCACAAGCGAGTGCTCGGCACCAGTAAAATCACTTCACAGAACATACTTCTCAGTGGGGGTGGGGGAGTGAACATCATCTGACTGGCAGGGGTTGCTCAACCAATAAGAGAGGCTCCCCCCCCCTTTTTCCTTTTCCCTGAAGGTCCAGATGCCCCTGCATTTCAGGAGCAAGCCTCATTGAGCACAATGGGAGTTACTTCCGAGTAGACACACATATGCTTGTGCTGGGAAAGCGGGGGCTGGGGGGAGAACACCGAGATGGGAAAGCAGCCCCCATCGATGCTGCACAGGATCTCTATAACGAAGGTGTGGTTACTTCGTCAGGCAATAAATCAAACAACAGAGAATCTGAGCCTTGAGATTGCGCTTTAGAGCATTTAGGGAATTCCTGCTTTAAACTGTGCTATTTCTGTTGAAGGGGGTCTCTGTACATTCTGATATGGGCATTCAGGGGACAAGCCTCATTGAGCCCAATGGGAGTTACTTCTGAGTAGACACTAACTGGTTTGTGTAGGGACAAGAAACACATGGGAAACACCCCTTGACTGGGGTCACGGTGAAAGGCATGCCCCCGGCAGGGCTAGCATACCCTGGTCAATGCAGGGGTTGGGGCTGGTGGAGACACCCCCTGAAATGCATGAAATGTTGGTTAATTCAGTGCTTCCCAAACTGTGGGGTCCAAACATGATCCCGGGTCACACAAGCAAGGCCTCTTTTCCCCCTATTTCTGGGGGCACTTTTCCTTCTGTCTTTCTTTCATCAGGCTTGCAACACACACCATTCCTCTTGAATGGAAGTTTCCCCCTCACTCCCTATATATTACCCTTAAATACTATTCAGTGCATATTGCCTATTAGTCTATGCCCGTATATTAATGTTACAAAAGAAATATATATTAGTTTACTGGGACCCACTTCAAAACGTTTGAGGAGTGGGTTGCTGTTTTTCAATTTGGAAATTGAAAAATCCTTAAAAGAATTTTTAAAAAACAGAACCCCAATTCAAAACGTTTGAGAGGTGGATTAATGTATTTCAATTTTGTAACTGCAGTTCCTTGCATACTTCTGGTTCTGATTGTTCTGATGGGAAGAGGCAAAACAAACCATCATTTTTCAGTCACACGCTAACCTTGAACCAAGTGTCGATGCTGTCATGGATTGGGGGGCTGATGGGATTATGTCATGCTGCTTCTCACACCTGGGTCGAGTCCCATTCTGAAGGCCAACCCAGTTCAAACATTCACCCAAGAATCCATTTCATGTGGTGGAGAAGCAGGCTGGAGCTCTTGGCACCACCACCACCATGAAAAGGAAATGTGCAACCCAGAAACTTCATGCATAGAACCATACACACAAAGACTTGATTTGATTTGCATTCACCCTCCGGCCCTCATTTGAAGGACAAGGGTTGCACAAATCTCACCTGTATATGCTTGGGTCTACCGGTAGAACATTGTCTAAAGCCAGTGTGGTGTAGTGGCTAGCGTGTTGGACTGGGAATCAGGAGATCCAGGTTCTAGTCCCCACTCGACCATGGAAGCTCACAGGGTGACTTTGGGCCAGTCACTGACTCTCAGCCCAACCCACCTCACAGGGTTGTTGTTGTGAGGATAAAACAGAGGAGGATAATGTAAGCTGCCTTGGGTTCCTTGCAAGAGAAAAAAAGGTGGGATATAAATGCAATAAATAAATAAATGGATCTGATCCTCTATCATGAAGAGGATCCCTGCCCAGATGTTGGTGAGTCCCAGCCCTGAGATCATATTTCATGTGTTTTAAATTCAGTCAAAAAATATTTCAGTATCACTCCAAATTGGACACAGACAGAATTTAACATATAGATTTGATCACACCTGGAATCCAAAAAAAAAAGCTTTTGTATACATTGGGTTGAAATGCTCAAAATCCTACAAGCTAGGCTTCAGCAGTATGCGAACCGAGAACTACCGGAAGTACAAGCTGGGTTTCGAAGAGGCAGAGGAACTAGAGATCAAATCGCCAACATTCGCTGGATCATGGAGAAAGCAAGAGAAGTCCAGAAAAACGTCTATTTCTGCTTCATTGACTACGCTAAAGCCTTTGATTGTGTGGATCACAATAAACTGTGGCAAATTCTTAAAGTGATGGGAGTACCAGACCACCTTACCTGTCTCCTGAGAAACCTGTACGAGGGTCAAGAAGCAACAGTAAGAACCGGACATGGAACAACCGATTGGTTCAAAATTGGGAAAGGAGTACGACAAGGCTGCATATTGTCACCCTGCTTATTTAACTTATATGCAGAGTACATCATGAGAAACGCCGGGTTGGATGAATCACAGGTCGGAATTAAGATTGCTGGGAGAATTATCAACAACCTCCGATATGCAGACGATACCACCCTAATGGCAGAAAGTGAAGAGGATCTCAAGAGCCTCTTGTTGAGGGTGAAAGAGGGGAGTGCAAAAGCTGGTTTGAAACTCAACATTAAAAAAACTAAGATCATGGCATCTGGCCCCATCATCACTTCCTGGCATATAGAAGGGGAAGAAATGGAAGCAGTGACAGATTTTACTTTCTTGGGCTCCAAGATCACCGCAGACGGTGACTGTAACCATGAAATTAAAAGACGCTTGCTCCTTGGGAGGAAAGCAATGGCAAACCTAGACAGCATAGTAAGAAGCAGAGACGTCACCTTGCCGACAAAGGTCCGTCTAATCAAAGCTGTGGTTTTCCCAGTAGTAATGGATGGCTGTGAGAGCTGGACTATAGGGAAGGCTGAGCGCCGAAGAATTGATGCTTTCGAACTGTGGTGCTGGAGAAGACTCTTACGAGTCCCCTGGACTGCAAGGAGGTCCAATCAGTCAATCCTAAAGGAAATCAACCCTGAGTGCTCATTGGAAGGACACATACTGAAGCTGAAGCTCCAATATTTTGGCCACCTAATGCGAAGAGAAAACTCTCTGGAAAAGACCCTGATGCTGGGAAAGACTGAAGGCAAAAGGAGAAGGGGACGGCAGAGGATGAGATGGTTAGATAGCATCACTGATGCAATGAATATGAACTTGAGCACACTCCGGGAGAGAGCGCAGGACAGGAAGGCCTGGCGTGCTATGGTCCATGGGGTCACGAAGAGTCGGACACGACTGAATGACTGAACAACAACAATACATTGGGTTGAATCCAATATTGCTCCTATTGAGCAGACCCATTGAAATGAATAGATCTTAGATTAATCATGCCTACCTTTTAATGAGTTTATTCTAATGAGAACTAACAGTGAATACAGCCAGTATTCTCCAGTTGAGAAATGTCACTGAGCATCGTAATTTCTTGGCTTCAGATACAAAACTCTGCAGCACATAATGCTTGGCTCAAATTTGAGAGGAGTCATGTTTTTATCCCACACTTTCTCCAAATCAACACCCTCTTAGACTTTAAGGCCAAACACTGTTCACATTATTAGCAATTTGCCAAATGACTTTTCATTCGGTGCAAGTAAATTGCAGGTGCAAGGCCTCCCTACAGATCAGGGCAGTGGCATCGGGGGGGGGGGTTGAACATTTTGCCCCCCTTTTGAGGTCCCAGTCGCCTCCTGCAACTGTAATTTGCAATGGAAGAAAAGCTCTGTCATTACAACTGGAGTGGTTTCTTTGAATAAAAAACACAATTCCTCTCAGTACTTTAAAAACCCTGTCTCATTTCCCTGGTTCATTTATGGTGTCACCCTTTCCCCCCATGTTAAAAATGTCCCTGTCCATCTTTGAAATGTTGGTGCATATGTTTTGGTAACCTTACTCTAATTGAATATGGGATCTAGGAATCTTGCAGTGGAATAATTGGCTGTAATGGTTTTAATTTTAAAATAATACATCCAAAAACATGTCAACCCTCCTTCTCAACAACAATATATAGCATAAGATGTTATTTAATTCCTCCCTGACCCCCGCGTAAGGCAATACATTTTGTTTTTCTTTTTTTTTCATTTTCTCTGGTCCTTCACACTCCTGGGCCATGCCCATTTGTTTCGTTTTATTTAATTGCATATTGCTCTTCATGTCGACAAGAGGATGGCCTTTTTTTGGGTGGTGATTCCCCTAGTCCCTGAGGTCCTGAAGAAAAACATAATCTAGATGGAAGAGAAGTGATACTGAAGTATTCCACCTTACTGAGGTAGAGGGTAACTGAAGATGTCACATATAAAACTGGATAATTTGGGGTGTTTTAGTAATTACCTATTACTGAAATCAAGAAAACAGGTAGATTAGTTTAATTGGGGGGAGATCTCCCTCCCAAAGCTGGGGGATTTTGGGGACTGGGGCCCAAAAGTAATGAATTGTTTTGGGGCAGGAAAGGCTATGATTTCTTTATTTTCCCTTTTAGCCTCATGTGGTATGGTGAAGCCCCTTCATTGATCACTGCCTTGTTGTGGCGAAGGGGCTTGCGTAACTCAGGGAAGCCATAAGCTATGCCGTGCAGAGCCACCCAAGATGGACAGGCAGAGAGTTCTGACCAAATGTGGTCCACTGGAGAAGGAAATGGCAATATACACCAGTATTCTTGCCAAGAAAACCCCACGGAACGTATCACAAGGCTAAAAGATATGACGCTGGAAGATGAGCCCCTCAGGTCAGAAGGTGTCCAATATACTACTGGGGAAGAGCAGAGGGTATTTCCAAGTAGCGCCAGAAAGAGTGAAGCGGCTGGGCCAAAGCCAAAAGGACACTCAGCTGTGGGTGTGTCTGGTGGTGAAAAGAAAGTCTGATGCTGTAAAGAACAATATTGTTTAGGAACCTGGAATGTAAGATCAATGAATCAAGGTAAGCTGGAGGTGGTCAAACATGAGATGGCAAGATTGAACATTGACATCTTGGGAATCAGCGAACTAAAATGGAAAAGCATGGGCAAATTTAATTCAGGTGACCATCATATCTACTATTGTGGGCAAGAATCCCTTAGAAGAAATGGAGTAGCACTCATAGCCATTAAAAAGGGTGGGAAAAGCAGTCCTGGGGTACAATCTTGAAAGTGCTAGAATGATCTCAGTACGAATCCAAAGCAAACTATTCAACATCACAGTAATTCAAGTTTATGCCCCAACCACTGAGGCCGAAGAAGCTGAAGTCAAGAAATCACCGGGGTAACAGGCAAGCATGGCCTTGGTGTACAAAATGAAGCAGGACAAAGGCTAATAGAGTTTTGCCAAGAGAACATCCTGGTCATAGCAAACACTCTTTTCCAACAACACAAGAGGCTACTCTACACATGGACATCACCAGATGGTCAATATCGAAATCAGATTGATTATGTACTTTGCAGCCAAAGATGGAGAAGACCTATACGGTCAGTAAAAACAAGACTTGGAGCTGACTGTGGCTCAGACCATGAGCTGCTTGTTGCAAAATTTCGGCTTAAATTGAAGAACGTAGGGAAAACCACTAAACCATTCAGGTATGACTTAAATCATATCCCTTATGAATATACAGTGGAGGTGAGGAATAGATTTAAGGGATTAGACCTGATAGAGTGCCTGAGGAACTATGGACGGAGGTCCGTAACATTGTTCAGGAGGCAGCAACTCAATCCATCCCAAAGAAAAAGAAATGCAAGGAAGCAAAGTGCCTGTCTGTCATGAGGCTTTACAAGTAGCTGAGGAAAGAAGGGAAGCGAAAAGCAAGGGAGAAAGGGGAAGATATATCCAACTGAATGCAGAGTTCCAGAGAATAGCAAGGAAAGACAAGAAGGCCTTCTTAAATGAACAATGCAAAGAAATCGAGGAAAACAATAGAATGGGAAAGCCTAGAGATCTTTTCAAGAAAATCGGAGATCTCAAGGGAACATTTTGTGCAAAGATGGGCATGATAAAGGACAAAGAAGGCAGGGACCTAACAGAAGCAGATGAGATTAAGAAGAGGTGGCAAGAATACACAGAAGAACTATACAGGAAAGATCTGAATGTCCCTGATAGCCATGATAGTGCTCTCACTGGACTTGAGCCAGACATCCTAGAGAGTGAAGTCAAGTGGGCCTTAGGAAGCATTACTAACAACAAAGCTAGCGGAGATGACAGTATTCCAGCTGAGCTATTTAAAATCCTAAAAGATGATGCTGTTCAAGTGCTGCACTCAATATGCCAACAAATTTGGAACATTCAGCAGTGGCCACAAGACTGGAAAAAGTCAGTTTACATTCCAGTTCCAAAGAAGGGCAATGCCATAGAGTGTTCGAACTACTGTACAATTGCGCTCATTTCACATGCCAGCAAGGTTATGCTCAAAATCCTACAAGCTAGGCTTCAGCAGTATGTGAACCGAGAACTACTGGAAGTACAAACTGGGTTTTGAAGATGCAGAGGAACTAGAGATCAAATCGCCAACATTCGCTGGATCATGGAGAAAGCAAGAGAAGTCCAGAAAAACGTCTATTTCTGCTTCATTGACTACGCTGAAGCTTTTGATTGTGTGGATCACAACAAACTGTGGCAAATTCTGAAAGAGATGGGAGTACAGACCACCTTACCTGTCTCCTGAGAAACCTGTACAAGGGTCAAGAAGCAACAGTAAGAACCGGACATGGAACAACCGAGTGGTTCAAAATTGGGAAAGGAGTACGACAAGGCTGCATATTGTCGCCCTGCTTATTTAACTTATATGCAGAGTACATCATGAGAAACGCCGGGTTGGATGAATCACAGGTCGGAATTAAGATTGCCGGGAGAATTATCAACAACCTCAGATACGCAGATGATACCACCCTAATGGCAGAAAGCGAAGAAGATCTAAAGAGCCTCTTGTTGAGGGTGAAAGTGGAGAGTACAAAAGCTGGTTTGAAACTCAACATTAAAAAAACTAAGATCATGGCATCTGGCCCCATCATCACTTCCTGGCATATAGAAGGGTAGGAAATGGAAGCAGTGACAGATTTTATTGGGCTCCAAGATCACCGCAGATGGTGACTGTAGCCATGAAATTAAAAGACGCTTGCTCCTTGGGAGGAAAGCTATGGCAAACCTAGACAGCATAGTAAGAAGCAGAGACATCACCTTGCTGACAAAGGTCTGTCTAATCAAAGCTATGGTTTTCCCAGTAGAAATGTATGGCTGTGAGAGCTGGACTATAAGGAAGGCTGAGCGCCGAAGAATTGATGCTATCAAACTGTGGTGCTGGAGAAGACTCTTACGAGTCCCCTGGACTGCAAGGAGGTCAAATCAGTCCATCCTAAAGGAAATCAACCCTGACTGCTCATTGGAAGGACAGATCCTGAAGCTGAAGCTCAAATATTTTGGCCACCTGATGCGAAGAGAAAACTCCCTGGAAAAGACCCTGATGCTGGGAAAGATTGAAGGCAAAAGAAGGGGACGGCAGAGGATGAGATGGCTAGATAGCATCACCGATGCAATGAATATGAACTTGAGCACACTCCGAGAGAGAGCGGAGGACAGGAAGGCCTGGCGTGCTATGGTCCATGGGGTCACGAAGAGTCGGACATGACTTAACGACTGAACAACAACAGTATGGTGAAGAGCCTGTTTCCTGTTCCTCCTGCCGTAGTTATGGAGTGTGGGGAATGATCTACCCAGCTAGAAAGGACATTAACTGAGGGCTCAGTTTTGCCATTCTGAACAATGGTGGTCCATGCTGAGAAATCCCAAACTGAATGCCTGACTGAGAATGTGGTCACTCCCAAGGAAGAGGTGAAGATCTCAGTCAGTTGATGAGGTTCAGGCCAAATGTGGCCCCTTGTTCTGCCTGGCCTGTGTAAAAATCCAAGGTGTCCACCAGGAATCTGGCAGAGTTACTTTTGCTGGGAAAGAGGACCTCCAAAGCCTCAGGGACCTCTGAATCCTCAGGCCTCCAACGGATGTAGAGCTGCTGGAAGATCTTGAACTTCAGTATTGTTGACTAGCAAGGTGGAAAACACAAACAAAGATACAATCAGGCTGTGAAGAGAGAATCTTTGAAGGGGAGCATGGGGCGGGGGCATTTCTGTGATACGGACAGCTCTCCTATACATCTCCCTTCCCTTCGCTCTTCATGACACAGGGATAGCACACACTTCAAATGCTGGCCTCTTCACAGCCATGCCATTTTTCTTCTGGCGAACCCAACTTAGCAGCTCATTCACCTCTTTTCCCAATACTGCACTATATTTCCCAAGCATGGCATAGACTAAGAGAATCCCAGCTGCACTTCTCATCTGGGATCCATGTGCAGTGAGCAAAGCCATGCTCAGGAATAGTCTCTGCTCTTCTGTGAAGAGGTCACCAAAGACCTAAAATCAACAAGTGGCCACAGTTCTAAGACAGTGTGCCGGAAGGTGACATCCATTTTCCTTGGTACGAGAATAGAACAAGGGGGACCCACAACAAAGAATTGCAGCAGTGCCTCTCTTTAGGCTTCTAGCCAGCCTGAAACAGGAGCCTTGTGGTACAGTTTGGGGCTCAGCAAGGAGAACGTCAGGAGCAGTGGGAGGAAAAGAACAGCCTCCTCCCTCTGATATGTGTTGATCGTATACCTTTAAATGCTGGAGCTCACTGAGAATTCCAAATCCAAAGATAGGCCTAACCGTTAGTTGGCAGTTGGGGTTAGACAGTTAGAGTGACCAAGTAGACAGTTCAACAGTAACCTGTACATATTGTAACCTTTAAATAAGACCTTAGGTTATGAAGCATCTGTCTTCACAAGAGCAAAGCTTGAATTAGAACCCAATGCTCCCCGTCCGATGATGTTCCTTGCTTTGCCATAAGCCGATAAAGGGTTCCTGTTTTGCGCTGGCAGGAGAGGGAGGTTTCTAGAGAGTGGCAATGGGAAGAGGGCCCCTTTTTCCTTTTCTCCTTCCAGATACCTCCCTCTATACTGCAGAGAAGCTCCTTAATTCCATGCTTCCTCCTAAACCTAAATCCCAACACCTTCAGAAGCATGTGTTGGTGTGTCTCTGTTTCCTTCTCTCCATTTTCTTTTCAACGGAGACCCTTATCATCCCTCTTGGTATAGTCCCTTCCACACGAATCCCACTGTAGAAATGTGCCTCTTTCGGCTGCAGTATTGTCATGCAACCATACTCACGCGTGCCACAGAGGGATATCCTTTCCTCACTCAGTCACCTTGCATGTATCTTTGTAAGCCACCATCTCCTTGCTCTCTTTTCCTCTCTGGTACCACAGTTCCTTTGCATCATTCATGATCAGCCATAATGGAGAGACACCAGAAGCAAAATCTTTGTCGCTCTCTACATCAGGGGACTTTCTGACATAACGGCCTGGAGCCTTTCTGTTCCCGCCCCTGCCTCCATTTCTCACCAAGGGGATTTGTCCAACATCGTTGAGGTCGAAATCCAGCAGTGAAATGAGGCAAGACTTGAAGGAACAAAGAATTGATCCTGGAAAGAAATCTCAGATAGTCTGTGGGTTTCTTTCCTACTTCTGTTTTTGTGTATGGGATGGGGCTATGAGAAAGAGGGTCAGGGCACCATGAAGTGCAACATGGAACATACTGCTGATCCCTTCTGAACACAGAGGAAAAGGAAAGAACCAGAAAGAAGTGGTGTCCTGTTTCACAGAATCATAGAATAGTAGGGTTGGAAGGGACCTACAAGACCATTGAGTCCAACCCGCTGCTCAGTGCAGGAATCCAAGTCAAAACATCCCTGACAGATGGCTGTCCAGCCTCGTCTTGAATGCCTCCAATGTGGGAGAGCCCACCACCTCCCTAGGTAATACGTTCCATTGTCGTATTGCTCTAACAATCAGGACATTTTCCCTGATGTTCAGCCAGAATCTGGCTTCCTATAACTTGAGCCCATTATTCAGTGTCCTGCACTCTGGGATAACTGAGAAGAGATCCTGGCCTTCCTGTCTTTCAGGTTGTCACCACTTGAAGAGCACTATCATATCTCCCCTCAGTCTTCTCTTCTCAAGGCTAAACATGCCCATTTCTTTCAGTCTCTCCTCATAGGGCTTTGTTTTCATTCCCCTGATCATCTACGTTGCCCTCCTATGAACCTTCTCCAGTTTGTCTGCATCCTTCTTAAAGTGTGGTGCCCAGAAATGGACATAGTACTCAAGATGAGGCCAAACCAGTGCTGAGTAGAGGGAAACTAGTACTTCACGTGCTTTGGAAGCTCTACTTCTATTAATGCAGCCCAAAATAGCATTTGCCTTTTTGCAGCCACATCACATTTCAGAGGAGCACTACTCCCAATTGGATACACTCCCCTCTGAGAGCTTCAAAAGGAAGTGAACCCAGAACAGAGCACAGGGAGACCATCCAGCCCAAGAGGAGAGATTAGCTTGATGCTACAGTGTTAAGCTGGCAAGCATGGAAAATGTGCCAGATAATGAAGAATCTTTGAAAGGGATGGGATTGATTTGAAAGTAGGTTTACATTACCTATTTGGGAGAACACAGGACCCAGCAAGAAGGGGCTGCTGGTTTCATCCTTCCCAGCTTCCTTATCTCTCTGGGGGCAGAACTTCTTGAGGCAATGGATGGCCTCCCTGGCCTGATGTCTCAGCCCTTATTTTCTGGCTGTAATATGGATGCCATAGGTGGCATATAATACCCCAGGAGCAGGGTGGTCTCCGAACATCTCATGGGAAAGAAAACAAGATGAATCTCTACGCATATTTCTCTGTCAGCTCGTCCCTTTCGTTCAATTGACTTCTGTCCTGCAAATGCATAGTTAGGATGGGACATCAGTGGAAGCTCTCAACCATCATCTCTATTTTCATGGTAAATAGACCAAGTGCAAATATGATGCTCTACAGTATGCATTTGGGGGGGGGGATGATCAGATGAACATGAGACTTAAACGTACATTGCCGGGTGGGACGCTAAAAAGCCAATTCCCTCACCATCAGTGGTCCCACTCAGAGGTGCCACAAAGGTTGCCCTTGAGTGCAAAATTTCTCTTTCACAAAGAGGCAATATGGGGGGCATGATCAGGACCATGACCCTGGTGTGGGGCAAGCAATGGGGGCTTTATCCCTTTGCCCTCCATTGAGGCTCTGATTTGGATTTCCTCCTTGATCTGCAACTGCTAATTATATGAAGAAAATAGTTCCCTTCCACTCAAATGGTGGTTTGGGTCCACTCCTCCTAATTCTCGTCCACTCTCAGTCTAATAAACCATGCCAGCATATGCAGATGCTCAAACCCAGTTCTGGCAGGATGGCTGCATAGCATAAGGAGGGATGTGCCACCCATGACTGCGCTGCCTTTCCAAGGCCATCTGTGGACAGCATCCCGAAGTTTATGTGCTGTGGAAGGAAGCAGGACCTCAGAATACTTGCAGCATATGGGGTGGGGATTGGTTCTCACAGTGGTCTGGATTAATAAAATCAGATTTAGAGGCAGAGGATATTGCAAAAAATCATGCTCAAGGCAGCTTACAGTAACAGCACAAAAAGTTTCACCTAATAATGGTTTTACATAATAACTCCTTCCCCTCCCCAATTTTCTGTATTGAATACAAATCTAGAATGCCAGCTTTGATAGTAGATGGCATCAAACAAAGGTGTCATGTCTCCCCTTAGCATTATCAGTTTATTTGTATGCTACTTTCCCAAAGCAAAATCATGCTCAAAGCGGCTTACAGTAACACTATACTAGTTTAACATAGAGGCAAGCAGGAGGCAACAGGCAGTAGTAACTGAAATCAGAGGCCAAAAGCTGCCACATAGTACCCTACAGCAGGGTGGTGTCCAGATGTCTAGTGGGAAAGAAAACAAGATAAATCCCTATGCGCATTTCTCTGTCACCTCCTCCCTTTGCTTCAATTGACTTCTTTCTGCAAATCTGCAGGCAGGATGGGCCCTTAGCGGGAGGACTGAGCCACCTTCTCCATTTTCAGGGTAAATGGACCAGGTGTCCCTCTGATGCTTTACTGTTTGCATTTGGGAGGGGAGGATGAGATGACTATGGGTCTTAGCAGCACTGAGAGCCAACTCCCATCCCTACCAAGCTGTCACTCCGAGTCAAAGGAAATGTTGTGTTGATCAAGTGTGTTGCCCTGCAGGGCACAATTTTTCTGTCCCGAACAGGCAGGATGGGAAGCATGATCTGGAACATGACCCTGGCATGGGGTGGAGGGGGCTTTAACCGATTGCCCTTGACTGTGGCTCTGATTCAGCGTCCCCCCCCCTGCACCTGCTAATCACGTGAGGAGAACAGTTCCCTGGCCCCCCAGTGGCAGTTTGGTCTATCCTCTGAATTCCCTCCCACTCCCAGGCCAGGGCTCCAGGCCGTGCCAGCATGTGGGGATACTCACATCCAGGTCTGGCAGGGTGACTGCATGGTGCAGGAGGGATGCTCCGCATGTCAGGGCTCTGCCTCTCTCCTGGCCATGTTTCGACAGCATCCAATTCCTGATGTGCTGTGAAAGGAAGCAGCAGTTCAGAATCCTTGCAGTGTTTGAGTGGGGGAAGGGGGAGGGCCTTACACACATCACCCAAGCCCTGCTTCGGGGCCCTGTGTCTCTTTGACCATATCTATATAGTGCTTTTCAACCGTACTGGTTCACAAAGTGGTCCAGATTAATTAAATTAGATTTAGAGCCCGATGATATTCCTCTGAGAGGAACACATCTAGAATACTAGCTTTGATTCCAGATGGTATCAAACTTTGATATCAGATGGTATCTCTCCTCCTCCTCAGTTTATTTGTACGCTGAGTTTCCAAAGTAAAATCATCCTCAAAGTGGCTTCCAGTAAAATCATAAAAAATGTACATAATACGAGTGTTACATAATAACTTCTTCCGCTCCCCAATTTTCTCTCGATGGATTATAGCCCACGGGCTAGACAAACATCCCTTTGGAGGGCAGGAGGAGGCAACAGGAAGGAGTAACTGAAGACAGAGGCCCCTGTTAGAGTTGGCTGAAGTTCAAGCTGGTCTGGTAGGACATGGGAAACCCCAGGAATACAAAGTACTCCAACGCCCTCTGCACAAGAGTCTCCTCATCTCTAGGTCCCCCATGTCTTGATCCTAGCCATTCCAATTGGGCCCTGTTCCTGACGGGTTGTGCTGTGGTCCATTAAGCCATGTTCTCTTATACCACTGCTAAAAGCTGCATCTAATAAGTGCTCACCCCCTTCTTGCCTTCTGTAGGGCACACCCACCTGCCTCCCAAGGAAGGATAAAAGTTACCCCACTCCAGTTAAACAAGGGACTGGGCACCACAGACCCAGAACAATGTATTTGCCCAAGCAGTTATACATTTGATGAGACTTTACCTTACTGGGGAAATCTGCTCTTTCCATTTTCATTGCGAAAACCCCATGAAGAGCCAACCTTGGGAGATGAGACTCTAGTTCCTGGTCAAGGCTGAATGTGCTGGCAGGAGAAAAAGAAACACCATAGGTTGGATTAAGGGAGGGACTATGGTTTAGGCTGGTCCAAAGGGAATGTATTGAATCTAGCCACCCACAGCCCTACCATTTGCAGAGGCCTTCCAGGAAGGCTACCCATCATCATGGTCATTTCATCGTTCTGTTACACAGACCATATTCAGGGCCAGCCCGCATTTCCAAATATCGCAGAGCTCCTTCACACATTTTCTCAACTGAAACTGGAGGCACAACTCCATCTGGCACACAAACAATTTATTTGGAGGGTGCCAAAGTCAAGTATGTTGCCAGCTTGTTTAGAGGCTCTTCTTTCTTTAATGATTGGTTTAGGTAATTTTCCAAAACTCAAAATTAAGCATTTCCCTTTCCCCCCAAATGAGTGCTCTCATTTGATGGTAATAGGAGCTCCAGGGGTGAATTGGTTCTGTGGCACCACAGGGAAGTGTTAGACCCCTTTCTAAACATTCTATAATCCCGAACCTGATTGCCACCCTCCACCCAAGGCTGCAGTTTGTGTAATAACATTACATCTGGGAATTCCAATCACAGAGCCCCCACGACACATGTAGTTTGACCCTGAAAGAGGAAGTGGAAAAGAGAAGGAGCCATTGACATGGATGGATCAGCAACTTCTGAGCCTATTTTGGTGTGTTTTTTTGGGATGGGTGGGAACCCCAGAGGAAAAATTATGGGACTCCATGTCAGGTGATGTGTGAGGGAGTGCGATTCCTGGGCTTGCACGCGAATGAGCATGGCAGGTAGTAAATGGCACTGACTAAAACTCTTCCCTCCCCACTTCCCCAAATAAGCCACCATAGGCTTGTGAAGACTAGTTCCAGTGCAGATCCCATCTTCTTATAACTAGCCAACTCCATACCTGAGGTGGTAAAGGGCCAGCATTGAGCAGGACTGGATGGAGGATGGCATGCAGTCATTGATCGCGGGTGTGGGTCTCCACCAACGATTGACTCCGAGCCGGCTGTGTGTTGAGGTTGTTAGGGATACATGATGTCGTGGCCATCCAGCAGCCACCCCGGAGAACCGGATTTCCTGAGACTGCTTAAAGTCCAATTCTTTTCCTTGTGTTCTCCCCGGTATAGTTGCTGTGTGCCCCAACCCCTGCATTGATTTCAGGTATATTAGCCCTGCCCAGGGGTGTGCCTTTCACCATGCACAAAGAGGAGGAGGGGGGAAGCTGCTTCTATTGGTTGAGCAGCCCCTGCCAGTCGGATGACATTCACTCCAACCCCCAACCCCACCAGGAAGTTTGTTCTGTGAAGTGATTTTTACTGATCCGGAGAACCTGCTCATGGAGCCCTGCTCGCAGCAAAGCTGATTCTTTTTAAAAAATCTGGTACTCCTCCATTAGCTTCTCCTTCTGTTGTCAGGGTTACACCTCCAGGGTCTCCATCACCAGTTAGGAGAGGTCAAGAGGTCAAAGACAAAAGAAGAAAGTCAAATATCCATCATCAACCAGCTTGCCCCCAAGACGGATGGCAGAGCTGAAAATGAGGGCTTCTCCACACTTTCCTCCTAGCCCGCATAACCCCATTGGATTTGTCTGTCTCCTTTCTCATCAATACACTTTCCACAACATTCCATAGGACAACTATTGCAACTCCATAGTATCAGTCCTATTTTGGCCATCCCGTTTCAAGTATGACTGCAGCTTTCTTTTCTCTGGCAAAGCAACAAGCACTACTGAGTCCCTGGATTCCTTTGGTTTACTCCCCAACATTGAAATCCTGGGCTACTCATTCATCATTTAACTGCTGCCTCTTCCCACTGGATTTCAGGTGCTCCATCTCACTCACTGCCATGGCCAATGCCAACTCCCCTTTGCTGTTGGGGAATCCCAGTGTCCCCCAGCTGCTCTTCCATGCAGCTACATAGCATGCAGAGATGGCATGCAGGAAACAGGATTTTTGTTTGCAATCAAGCAGGAACCTCTAGAAATGGCAAGAGTGGGGCAAGGGAAAGACATTTCTAGGCCTTGTCTGAAACGGTCCAGGCACCCTTTCAGCAAGTTCTGAGTGGGAATAGCACTACCTATCTGAAATGAAGCCTTCCTTGCAATAAGCTGTAGTCCTAGCCAGCTGTAATTGGCAGGTGCCTGAACACCCAATCCTATCACTCACAGCCTCCTTTCTAAGGCACCTAATATGAATCTCTAAGTGGGAAACATATTCAGAGATGGAGGGTATCAGAAAATGAATATCCCATGAAGATAGGCTTTGTGTTTGAGTACCAGGGAATCGTATATGGTTGTCTGAGACACTTGAATTAGTCCTTTTTAAGAAAGGCTATGATTCTGTAGTAAAATAGCTGTGCCCCCCCCCCTTTTCTGTGAGCAAAATAAATTAGATTCCTTGGGAAGTATGCATATGTTTCCCATTTGCATATTGATTCATATATGGTGACTAGTTACATAACTCAAGTCTGCACAACATATCCTTATTTCTAGTCAATACATTTTTGTTCAAATGCTGTGGTTGCAATTAATATTGTAGGTATGATTTTGTATTTTATGTGATTTACTGATCCCTGCCCAAATTCTGTAACTGTATTTTACCTAAAGCAAAAGCACCAGTTCCGTTTTGAGATGGGTCTTTATGTAAGTATTTATAAAATCAGTGCATGCTACAACAAGCAAACTAAAGTATGAATATTCTATCCTTGAGGAGATGGCAACCCCAAAATGTGTTCAGACAGCTGCTGCACGTCTTGAGAGAAGCCCCCTGCAATCCATTATTCCGATGAGCCCTTCTGGGCAGATGGCAAGAGCAGCACCTCTATGCTACCATCTGTAAGCTGTCCTGAGGTATAGAGAAGCTCCAGAACTGAGGAAGTGAGGGACAGTAGGGGGCCATTCTGGCATCTGATGGAGCGAGCAAACAAAAGCAATCGAAATTGGCATGGACTGTATGGACTGTATTGTGGCTTTATGTCAGGAGCAGTGAGGTTGCACCTTTTGCCCTGACTTAATTCTCTGCATGAACTCCTGGGCGGTTTTCACTCAGCAGAGATGTTCATCTTGGACTGGATCAGTGGCACAAAGATGTCTGTAGTGGTGACTTTGGGGAAAGACATGGCAAGGAGACAAGTAAGGAGGAAAGACAGATTAAGAGAAATGAGTCCCCCTTCCTTCTTCAAGAGGTGCTGCAGTGCTTTCCCCTGAAGCCTTCTTCAGTCAGAGAGCTGGAAAAGTCCAGTCATCCCTCCATCTTCCCAATGGGCATGATTCTCTGTGCCCTCCCAGAAATCCCCCCCCCCGAGCCCAGGCATCGCCTCACCGGAACCGTCCGACCCAGTCCTCCTCTCCATCCCCAGGGCATTCAGCCTCTTGACAACGGAGCACAGGTTGATGGCCTCCTTCCTGTGCTCCTGTTGTCTCCAGGCCAAGGGATGGATCCTGCTCTTCTGGCAGCGGCACCAGGAGGTTCCTTTCTTTTCATTTGGACCCCCTTCTTGTGCTGCCAGGATGGCCTTTGGAGGCCTTTTGTGCAAGTGGGTGTACAGCTTTCCCAGACTAGAACAGAGCGAGCAGAAGGTGAGAAATGGACTTTGCAGTGTCTTCATGCTCAAGATGGCTTCACTGAGATTAAGCCATCTGAAATCTCCAGGCCTGAACTGAATTTACTGTAATGAGCTTCTTGAAGGGAGGGATTGAACCATCTAGAATGATGGCTGTTTTGTTACTGTCCAGTGGAAGGTTCTTCCACCCAGTGTGACTAACAGAAACACCAATTTTATTTTATTTTATTTTTTATATTTATTTATTTATTTATTTATGTATATATACCGCCCAATAGCCAAAGCTCTCTGGTTCCTGATTTCCTCTCCAGTCCTGATTTCTAGTCCAGCAGTTAATGCTGCCATGGTCTGGGCACTGTCTCTATTATGCACTGCATGTATTTTGTTCATCTTTTGCCATGATGATTCCCTATTTTTGTTTATTATGAGTTTCTTGGTATTATTGCACCTAATTAGTGCTGTGCTGAAACCTCTTTCCTACTTCACCACCACAAAAGGTTGCATATTTTTTCTTTTAAATATTTTAAAAATTTTCCATCTCACTCTCTAACTTGCACTCCCTAACCCTCCCTAACTCTCCCTCACTCCTTCCCACTATCTAACCTAGGCTGTGTTTCCACCAGCGATTTACTCCAACCTGGCTGTGTGGCGAGGTCTCTGTGTTTCCATGACATCGTGGCCATTCAGCCCCAGCCCCACATTTTATCACTGAAAAAACGCTTCTTCTGAGACTGCTTATAGTCCGACTTTTCCAGCTTACCGCGGCTCCATTACTGGCCTGTTTCCACAATTGCACTAGGTCCGGTATCATAGTCTTGCCCATGGGGTGTGTAGCCCGGCCTTTGTGGGTGTGTCGCTCTGACCTCAGTGACCCAAGCCTTTCCCTCTGTTTTCTGGAAGTTTCATCGTCATTTTGGAGCGGGATGCCGAGGGACCAACTTTTAAAACATCATTGAAAATAACTAGAACACAGCCCATGACCCCAGTCAAGGGGTGTTTTCTGCCATTGTGCTGAATGAGGCTTGCCCTCTCAATGACCACAGAAATGACAGAGAAGCCCCTCAATTGACACGGCACATATCAGAGCCCTCAATTCCTTAAATGTGATTAAGTGCAAGCGCGGTATGGAGGCTTTGGTCCATTGCCTTAGGACGTAACTCATTCACAGCTTCCATATAGAGATCCCATGTGTTAAAATGGGGGCTGGTTTCGGTCTCTTTCCCACAATGAACCTATTCGTGTCTCCTCAGAAGTAACTCCCATTGCAGTGGATGAGGCTGAGATTCCCCCTCAATTGAAATGGCACACATTAAAGCCCAATTCCTTAAATGCATTTAAGTGACCAAGTGAGGCTTTGATGAATTGCCTTAGGAGGAAAGTACTTCGCAGCTTCGTTACAGCTATCTTCTGGGTTACACTGGGGGCTGGATTCCGTCTTTGTGTGTACTACTCTCTTTCCCACAACAAACCCATTAGTGTCTTCTCAGAAGTAACTCCCATTGTGTTGAATGAGACTTGCCTTTGAATGCCTACATTAGAACTTACAGAGATTCCCCCTCAATGTCAGGGTGGAAACTGAGCCCATAGAGCCCCAGAGCAGTTCTGATTCTGAGGAGGAAAAGCAATCCATGGGAGAGGAGCTCGCTCATCCCTCACAGGCACAGCAGCTGGCAGAGATTCCTCCTGCCAGCATTCCTGGGAAAGATAGCAACCCTGGCAGTGAGAGAGCGCTGGAGGGGGGCTTACTGGATGCTCGGTGCAGACGCAGGGAGCGGCGACAGATGGAGGGCACCAGAAGGAGGCGTACTGCTTGTTTGGTGCTCAAACAATGGTCGCGTCCAGAGGACCCAAGGGAAAGAGGGAGGATCTCTCCCTAGCCCATAAGTTCAGAGTCTTCCTGTGGTTCCCCTTCAAACGGGGACCAACTGCCTTACCTGGAGCTTAGGCTACTCTGCTATCTTTCCCCAGTGCTGTTCCTTGCTTAGTCGCTAGTGATTAGTATCTGAGTCATAAAGGAATAAAGCCTCGGAAAGAATCCTCGTAGTCTGTGTCCTGAGTTGGCTATTGGAGGGGACTGCAAGAGGCAGCTAGGGCGCTCCTGACAGTCAATTGAAATGACACACTTTTAAGCCCAGTTCCTTAAATGCGATTAAGCGTGATCTTGAGGCTTTGGTCCTTTGCCTTAGGAAGTAACTACTTCACAGCTTCCATATATAGAGATCCTGTGCATTAAAATGGGGCTGGTTTCGGTCTCTTTCCCACAACAAACCCATTACTGTCTTGTCAGAAGTAACTCCCATTGTGGTCAATGAGGTCCTCTGAGTTAAAATGGGGGCTGGTTTCCCTCTTTGTGTCCCCCCCCTTTCCCAATGCAAGCATAAGTGTGTCTACTTGGAAGTAACTCCCATTGTGCTCAATGCGGCTTGCTCCTGAAATACAGGTGCATCTGGACTTTCAGGGGAAAGGAGAAAGGGGAGGAAAAGCCTTTCTTCACAGCAAAGCTGATTCCTTTTTACAAATCCTGTACTCCTCCATTAGCTTCTCCTTCCATTGTCCTGGAAACACGACCGAGGAGGCGGGAACACTGATGAGATAATCAGACCCAACCCAGCCTCCACTCAGACTCCACCCAGCCATCAAGAAAATAATGTGATTAGAGCTCAGTGGAAACAGCACAGAGCCACAGGCTACAGCGATGATAAGCCAGGACTTTAAGCACTGTGGAAACTGGAAAAGGAGAAGGTGCTATTGGGGAAACATCGTAACAAAGTTGCAAACAAAGTGAAGTGTTGAAACACGCCCCAACTCTAACAAATTTCTCAAACTCTATAATAAGTATCTTGTTCAATTGACTATCCCTAAGTCTCTAACCCTTTAACTCATTCTAACTCTCTATTGCCTTACTCCCCATAAAGACCTCTTCCCACCAAAGAGCTCTTGAATGCCATTCTGCACAGGGTCATTTTGGCTGGTTAGATGGAGCTGCAGCAAGTGAAAAACTCCAACCAGCCCAGGAGCATCCCAGGGGCCTTCCTTGCTCGGGAGGTGGCCAGGGGACTTATTGTTTGGTCACTCACACTTGAGCCACCAAGGGCTGGTAGGGAACCTAGTCACTTGGAGGTGGTGTTTGCTGGGTGCCTCCCTTCCAAGTGGCCAAACATCCCCAAACCTTCCTCCCAGCTTATTTTTTTTAAAAAACCTTTTATATTTAATTTGTAGCTGAATAGAAAAGAAAGAAAGAAAGAAAGAAAGAAAGAAAGAAAGAAAGAAAGAACAGCATGACATCACAATAACATTAGGGGGATTTCATCACTCTTATCTTAGAGGTATATCTGTATATCTGAATAGATATCCAAATGAAACAGACCATTATGGGATATACATTCAACTTTAGAGAGAGCAGTAAGATCCTCAGACCATTGATGGTGGGTGTTTACCCTTCTAAGGTTGCAGTATAAGTCAGGCTGCTTGCACTTTATGTTCGACGGGGGTGGGGTGGGGTGTGCCACAGTCTCCATGACAAGTGTGGTGGTCTGTAGAGATGTATGAGAACTCTCAGTGTGCAGATCACCTGAACTTGCACTGTTTGCAACCCGAATGCGAATTGGAGCACATTTTTTCCCTAAATGTTCACACATTCTTGAACTTGCGATCGCGTTTGAAAATGCATTATTTTGAAAAATGCACACTTTGAAATGCTCATTTCCCCAAAATAAACATTTACACGCTTTAGTCAATGGGAGAAATTGTGCATTTTTGAGACATGTGCACAAAAATGCACGCTTTTACTGTTCTAACAAACCAAAAAGCAGGTCAAAAAACAAAATGGCAGCAAGCCAAACCAAGCTTCAAAATATGTTTGGAGAATTTTAGCAAGCTCAAACATCCCTGGTTATCCCATCTGTAGTAGTGTGTGTAAATGTTGAAACCCATCCTGCCAGTTACTGACGTAAGTCACAAACACATGGGACAACTTACAGGAGGATTCCCCTAGCAACATAGTAAGGCTCAGATGCTTTATAAAGCAAGACAGGATCATGAAGGGCATCTTTGCAGGTCCCAGGCACCTCATCCCCCTCATCTGGATTTGATCCTGAAAGCCCAAGGAAAAGTATGGGTGCATGGAGGGTAAATTGCAAGCAAGCACAATTTGTGACATTGCAAAACATTGTTATTGATTGTGGGGTGTGCCTGTTAAGGCACCAGCCTTAGCTTCCAGTTTCCTGGCTTTGTGGAGCCTGAGCCAATGTGAGAGAGCCTGAACTCTGGTCTTAAGCAGGCAGGTTTTTATCATTGAATTTCCCTGTTGTTGTTTTTTAAAGGAAATGTATAATTAGAGTGTTGGCAATCCTAACCCATCACCAATGAATTTGAATCTGCTTTTTGCAAGTCAGCCTATGTTATTTATTTATGACGTTTCTGTACTACCTCATACCCAAAGCTCTCTGGGCGGTTCACAACCATTAAAACCATAAAATACAACTTGATAAAATAGAATATAAAAGTTTAAAATGACAGTATAAAATCAAAATAAAAACCAAAATAAAACCTAGCAGCAGTGCAAACATTTAAAATGCAGTAACAGATTTAAACAACAGAAATGAAAGACGAAAACGCCTGGGAAAATAAGGTCTTTACCTGGCGCAGAAAAGACCACAATGTAGGCTCCAGGTGATCTTGTCTGGGAAGCTGATTCCGTAACTGGGGTGCCACGATAGAAAAGCCCACCTTCTTAGTAGTCACCCACCTCGCTTGCTTTGGTGGGGGCCCGGCTCCCTAAGAAGAACCACTAAAGAAGATCTTAGGGTCGAGGCAGGTACATATGGGAGGAGACGATCCTTCAGGTAACCTGGCCCCAGGCTATTTAGGGCTTTGAATTTTAATACCACCACTTTGAATCGGGCCCTGAAATGGACTGGCAGCCAGTGCAGCTGGAAAAGTACTGGCATAATATGATCACGTTGGCCAGTTGCCCTATGTGATACATGGGATTAGAAATACTTAACTATTGGTAATCATGATTTCATTTCAAGGTGTGCACTTAAACTTTTTTTTTAGTATACATTTCAAACAAGCAATAAATGCAAGTAACCATGTTTGCTAATTTAAAAAAAATCAAAATTATAGTAGGATAATACTTTTATTAGGAATAACCAAACATCCCAATCTAGGAAGCCAGCTTGAGAGTTTCCCAAAATGTTTATTTGTGCTGAATTATAATACAAAAGGAGGCTCTAAAGTTGTATCTTGAAACCGTGCCCCCTTCTGCAGTTGCCATCTCTACATGTGCAAGAAGTCTTGTGCACTGCTCACATACATGTATGTGCATGAAGAATACTTTGATGTGCAGAGTAATATGCCATGTTCAATACTATGACAGCCAGCATGAGGAAACCAGTTTGAATCTGTCCTTGGAGGAGATAATTAGAACAATGACTTTTATGATTAGTTAAAACATTTGAGAGAACTTTGTACTTCAACTCTGCTGTTTTTGTGGATTTGTGAATGCAGGCATGGTGTCGACATATTGGCATAATACGAAAAGATTGTGATAGAATCAAGTTCTCTTTCATTTTCATCCCCTGACTTTTATTTCAATGGAATATGTTGCATTTGTCAACCTGTTTTGTCATATTATGCTCAAATTTGAATATGATGTATTTCTGGCTCTTTATTTATAATATCAGACTGAATCCCTCAGGATGGTACTAACCACTCAATTTAAAACTGATGTATTTGGAAGGAACTGTGCTGAGAAATGGAGGGGTAAGGTATTGTTGTACTCTGGGAATGTTACCTCAATAAAGTTATGACCAGTCATTGACCAGTGTCAGATGACAGGCTAAATTAAAAAAAAAAAGTGGTGTATAATATGCTGAAACAGACCACACCTCTGCCTGTATGTACAATTTGATTTGTAAGTGAAATCTAAAAAACATGATTTTTCCATGCCTGACTGACAGACTTTGCACTGTCTGTTCTTCATCTTTTCAGTGCTGCACCCCCAAATTATTTCAATACTTTATGGATTTTCCCCCAGTCAATTTTGAGTCCTTTAGGGAAAAGTGTCAAACCTATGGCGTCAAACCGGTATTATGCATTTTCAGCTATTATTTTTCACAACTGAGATGTTTTTTCAGTGAAAGGTACACTTTACAGATAGCCATCATGACTAATAATTTTACTAGCATCATAGGCTATCAAAGAAGGCTACCTCGTTTATTCACTCCATATGGAAATGATAAACCCTTCTCTGGCCCATAGAGACATGAAAGAGGCTTCCATATTTCTGTCTCATTCTCGGGGCATTTAATTATTTATTTTCAATTTCTTTTGGAGGTGTTTTTACACTTACCTAATCACTGTGAGGTAGTCGAAGTGTACTGTCTACGTTTATTTCTTTCTATTATACATCTCTCCATTGCTCTGCAGTCTCCCAAGCTGACTGCACTTTCTGAACTGGGAAATTGCTATGGGAGGAATTACCTCATGATGTCTTCCCTGGGGCTTTAATTGAAATTCAGGAAGCCAAGGGAGCTACAGGCTGCTGGAGAGATGCTTGTACAATGAAAGATAGGACACTCATACACATTCGTCAGCCATCTCACAAGTCAGGTCAGCACAAGAACCCTCAATGCAACTCATGAGAATTTCTGCAAAATTTCTTCTCTGTTGAATTTATTTTCGAAAGCAATCTCTTTTCTATCAATTGAATGAGAATGGTTGGGGGAAAATTTGGAGGAAATATTTGGCACAGCACTAACATAAACATTGTTGCACAAACTGGAGTGGCATGTACCAGTGCATAACCAGGCAGAAACTCAGGAGGCAGAATGCATCCTGCCCACTCCTTCCCTGAGTCATACCCCCCATGGGTTAACCCCCCACACTTTTAAAGGCCTCAGCTGATGCCAAGCTCCATTCACCTTTTTCTTTTAACACCTCTGTGTGTGTGTGTGTGTGTGTGTGTGTAAGAATTTCAGAAAAAAACTTGTGGGGGAAACATTTATTCTTCCCTCCCAAGGCGCAATGGACATTATCCAAATTGGGGCAATGCACACTTACACTAGAGTAAAGAAAATCCTAGTCCTCAGCGACACAAGGCTACACAATGAGTGTGACAAGTAGTTTGGCTCTGCGAAGCATAGCTAAGGTGGAATGGGAACCAGGCTTTAAAAAAATAATATCAAAATGCCCCCTCCATGTCTCCACATCTCTCTCATGGCTCTGCTTGGTGCTCAGGACCTTGTGGTGATACAGATTCAGTAGTCTTTTCTGGCTTCCATTCTGAATAGACACAGCAGCAGAGGCCTTAATTTAAACTATTTATTTGAGCATAAAACACAGTGGAGACTCAGGGACTTCGTGCAGGCCTGGCTTGTCCCAAAACGTTTCCCAGTGCTTATCAATTCTAAACCCCTCCTGTCTACATTGTCATCTCATTCACACTTTGAGACTCCTCAGCTTCACCTGTCTACCTGGCCAGTCACATGGAACAGGTTACTTTTCAGAGACAGTGGTGGTCCTGGATTTCAACCTCCTACTTAGCAACCAAAATGTGGCTTCCAGGACCTCACAACTATATTTTTCCATGTCACTGATACCAACATGGAACAAAGCCACTGATACCACCCCAGCACTATCTGCAAAGCTGTCTAGATGAGCCATGATATCCATAAGCTTTGCACCAGGCAGGCAATTTCTCATGCTGTCTACACATCCATCACAAACCCACTCATATGTGAGCCTCAGATGACTGATGGGAAACTTGGAGGTCAGGTTTTCTGGGTGTTTCCTTTCCAATTGGCCAAACATCTCCAAACCTCCCTTTCAGTTTTACTGCTAGGGAGTTTGTGGGGATCAGCGCATAGCAGCTGAGAGGATCCTTGGCCACTTTTGCAGCTCCAGCATTGGAAGGGAGGCTGCTTGCTCTTCATGCTTGCCAGAGGAGGGTGCTGCAGTCCCCATGGCATGTGGGGTGGTGGGCATCAGTGTAGAAATGTGGTGTTTCCTTCTGACGCAGGGAAGACTGGACATGTATCTTCTATGTATAATCTTTTGGGGTTTTTTTAATGCATGATGTCTCCACAACTCAATATACAAAGGACCTACTTTGATCTGTCACTTCTGGAACTGTGCAAAGGGATTCAATGCCATCTCAGTGCAGACACAGACCTGCTCATCAGCGTCATGTTATTTTTTGTGAGTTTCTGACAATGACAGAAAACAACCCCTCACTTGTACACCTTTAAACCTGGGTCACCTAACCACACACGGGGAAAACAATAGATCTGTCTGAGACTATGACTACAGTTTCTCTTAAGGTACCCTTAACTCTGGTTTTAAGCCAGAAGGTTTTTTGATCATTGTAAAGCCTCATGCATGTTTAACTAGGCATATAGGATGTCCATAATGTAACACTTGTACGATGTCCTCTTCGTTCACTGTCTGACTTGCACACAGAGCTGCATCTCATGGGCCTCAGCATGCTGTCACCAGAATTCTTATAAGCAAGCAGTCTAGAAACCTGAGTTACCCAGAGGGGTTTCCTATCTAGTGCATCCTTGCCCATCCTGGTGCACACCAGATGTTTTGGACTTCAATTCTCATCAGCCCCAGCCAGAATGGCCAGTGGTTGGGAATGCTGGGAGTGGTAGTCCAAAATATCTAGATGTCACTAGGTTGAGGGAGGCTGGTCTAGTACACATAGTGACTGGAGCATGGGACTGCCAATTTCATGAGCATGAATTTGCCACCAACAGCGTTCCACTGTCAAAAAGGGCCGAAATGGGTCATTCTGGGGATGTGCAGCAGTGGACGACACAAATCTCCAAAGCTGTGAGTCCTAGTGCCAGGTCCTGAGTGGGTCGCTCATTTCCAGGTGCTTTCTTTCTTTCATCAGGTTTACAACCATTCATGTTGTTTTTCAGATAACTCTATATCTTCAGCCAACAGAAACAAAACCCACCTAGACTTTATGGCCCAATTCTATAGAACACTGTTTATGTCATTAGCAACTGGTTGAATGATTTTTAAAAACTAAATTGCAACTGCAGGGTCAAATCCAGATCAGGGTGGGGGTGGGGGTGGGGTAGGGGTTAGGGATGGGACTGTGTAAAATCCGCTCTGTCTGTGTTTTGTGGATTGTCAGGTACCTTTCGTTCCATTGTCTGCCCACAGACGGATGCAAATATTTTTTTTTCATTATGCAGAAAATACGCAAATTATTACATAAATATTTACATAATTTACCTCAATACGTAACATTTAGTGTATTGTCGCCCATTCCATTCAATGTTTCCTCAGCAGAAACTTAAATATTTGTCTACAGATTTATATGTGTAAATTTTGGGAAAGTAAAAAAATCATCTGAAAGTCTATGGACTCCGCACAGCCTGATGGGGGCACTCTGCAATAGATTCCACAGTTCGGATTCTTAGAAATCCGAGCTCATTTTAATCCATCTTGAATTTCTCCAGCATCCCTAGTAGGGGTTGAACACTTTGCCCCTTTGCTGAGGTGCCAATTCAAGCCCTAGTAGGGCTTGAACACTTTGCCCCTTTGCTGAGGTGCCAATTCCCTCCCGCACTTGCAGTTGGCAATGGAAGAAAGCTCCTCTATTACAATTGGAGTGGAATCTTTGGGAAAAAACCCGCACCATTCTTTTCAGAACTTTAAAGGTTTCATCTCATTTCCGTGGTTCATAAGTGGTGACACTCTTCCCCTCCCATGTTACAAGCATGTCCTTGGGCCCATCTACATGGGAGGTTTTCTCTGATGCTGCTGTGGCTTAAAGTCATTAGGGGCACACAACATCGTGGCCAATCTGTGGCCAAATGAAAAGCTGCATTTTCTGGAAGTCCTTTTACTCTGTATTTTTTTTTTTACTTAAAGTGGCTCCCAGGCGATTCTCCTGCAGTATGCCCTGTCCCTCTGCATTAAATCCTGGGTGTGCCTCTGTGATGTGGCTGTGACCTGGCAGTGAGGTGGTCAAGGGGTGGGGCTGCTCCCGTCCCCCAATTCCTCTTTTCCCCCATTTGCTGTACGGCTGCTTTCACAATAAAGTCTCCTTTTCCCATTCATAATATCAGTAGCTCTGTTTCATTTACAGTAGTGGAGTAGCCGGTTTATATGTAGTGCACAATAAAGAATACAGAGAGGAGAAGGAGAAAGGGCAGCCAGTCACACAATGCACCTACAACTAGGAAATACACAAGGAGGCAGGAAGAAAGGGCGGCTCTGACATATGTCCAAACTATTTTTACTACAGTTTATATTTCTTATCCAAGAATTCCAAAGATAATCTTTCTACTTTAAATTTTCATATATTTTAATAAGATTACCAAATATTGAAGATTCTTACTGAGATTAATTCTCATACCAAAATACTTCCTGTATATACTTCCTGACTGTATATGGTCAGGCACCACTGACTCCGAACAATGAATTTGCCCAGCAGTGCTGAGTTTGATCAGAATTTACCTTGCTGTGGGAATCTCCTGTTTTTCTTTTTGTGCTGAAAACCCCGTGAAGAGCCAGCCTGAGGCGATGAGACTCCACCGCCGGGCTAAAGGGAGGCTGGAATTTGCTGGTCGGAGAAAAACAAAAGCGAGGCCTTAGAGGCAGGGAGGGATTGTGGTTCAGGTCCAAGCAGGATCGATTGGCTGCAGCCACACACAGTTCTACCATTTGCAGAGGCCTTTCAGGAAGGCCGCCCGTCCTTATGTCCAGTTCATAGTTCGACAACAGGGATTGTATTCTGGGCCAGTCTGAATTTCCAAACTTCTGAGACCAAGTACACACTTTTGTCTCAGCTGAAAGTGGGCCCACAAACAGATTTGCTTGGAGGGTAAAGTACCTGATGTCCCAAGTAAGATGGTTGTTTCTTCAGCTGCTTTGTCTTTTTAATATTCGATTTCGACTGGCTCCCAGGATTAAGTCTTTCCGTATTCCCCCCACATGAGGTTTCTTATTTGGTGCTACCATCCAGTGCTACAGTCCCAAGCGTGATCACCACCCCTCCGCCATAGCTGGAGTATGTAAAATCAGAGTATGTTTGGGATTTTCTTTGCCAAAGACGGCCACGCAAACACAGTTTTGCCAAAACAGAGAAAGCAAGGAAGAGAAAGAGCCATGAATACTGAGGCAGCAGCAATTTCTGAGCCTATTTTGGTGAAAAAGAACCTCAGAGGAAAATGTTGCAACTCCACCAAACATGGAATGTGAGGGAATATAATTCCTGGACTTGTAATGGAACTAGGGATGTCTGCTACTGGGAAATCTGGCCCTTTTTGGACCTGTGGGATTTCCATATCGTGCCCAACTCGGCTACTTTTTGCGAGTCAAGCGGCACGGTGTCCTGGAGTTTCGGGGACTTAGTGTGCATTTTTTTTGGCCTCACCTGTAATTTGTGCAAAGACATTTGCACAAATTATGGTCATGGTTTACACAAATCTCTGTAATTTGCATAATTTGCACAAATTACAGCAGTACATTGCATAATTAGCCAAAATTGCAGCCATAATTTGCACAAAACATTCAATTTATGGCCATAATTTGTGCAAATTCTGCAATTTACCGCCGTTATTTGCACAAATACCTTTTTATGCAAAAAATTAAGAATTGACAGAAATGCCACCAGCTGTCCTGAGTGATTGCACACTGAGGTGGGCCAGCTGGTGGAAGACAGAACCTAGTCCAGGGGCCAAGCTGATCAAGCTCGTCGAGCTCCACCCCTCAACCAGATTCCTCTGACAACCATAAGTGGAACAAGCTTGGGTGGGTGTATATAGGACTGAATCGAAATTGTCCTTCCTCACTTCCCCAAATAAGCCACTAGGGGCTTGGGGTAACCAGTTCTTCAGCCAGTGCAGATCCCATCTCCTTGTAAGCCAACTTCATACCCAAGGTGGTAAGTTGCCAGCAGTGGGCAGGACAGCATGGCTGAAGGCGTAGACTCATCGGGCAAGGACTCCATCACTACCTGGGAGAGATCAAGAGGGAAAAGACAAAAGAGGGAAGTCAGAGACCCATCAACCCCCAGCCTATCCCAAGAGAGAACGGCAAACAGGAAAGAGAGGGATTCTCCACAATTTCCTCCCAGCCTTAGAACCCAGTTGGATTTCTTCCCGTCCATCTGCCTTCCACAATGTTCCACAGAAGAGTCATGACAACTCCATACCATCAGTTCTTTTGTGAAATAAATCTGGCCACCCTGTTCCAAGTCTGGCTGGACATTTCCTCTCTCTGACCCACTCATGAGCCCTACTGTGTCCCAGGGTTCCTTGGCTTGCTTCCCAGCACTGAAAGGCAGGGCTCCCCACCCCCCCTTTCCTCTTCCCACCTTCCCCCTGGGTTTCAGGTGCTGTATCTCACTCACTGCTATAGCCAATGAAAGTTCTTCCTTGGCATAGGGGAGCCCCAGCTTTCCCGAGCTGCTCCTGCATGCAGCAGTGGAGCAAGTGGCAATGGCATGCAGAAAGCCAATGGTCGGGCTGCAATCAAGCAGGAACTTCTGGAAATGGCAGGAGTCGAGCTGTTAGCGAGGGAAGGACATTTCCGGGCCTTGTCTAAAATGGTCCAGGCACCCTTGCAGCAGGTCCTGAAGGGGAAGAGTACTCCTCATCCAGAAGGTACAGTCCCACACAACTGCAATTGGCAGGTGCCTGAACCCCCCAGTCCTGCCACTCATCATCTCCTCTTCATATGAACCTCTGTGTTCAGACACCATATTCAGAGACAGGAAATGTCAGAAAACAAATATCCCGTGAAGACAGGCTTGGTGTTGGAGTGACAGGAATCATGCATTTGGAACACAATTGTCTGAGACGCTTGGATTATTTCTTTGCAATAAGGGTATGATTCTGTACTAAAACATCCCTCTTCCGCACACCCCACCCCACCTTTCTGTGAGCAGAATAACTGAGATAACTTGGATAATAGGCGAATGTTTACCATTGTCATCTTGATTCTTATACGGTGACTAGGTAAGTGCCAGAAGCCTATGCAACATAGAATAGAATCATAGAATAGTAGGGTTGGAAGGGGCCTACAAGGCCATCGAGTCCAACCCCATATTCATAGTCAAGGCAGTATAATTCAAAAGTTAAGGGAGCAACGGATATTGTTGAGAATATTTTGCTTTAAGTGATTTAGTGATCTGAGCACAAATTCTGAAATGGTATTTTTCCCTAAAGGAAAAGCACCGGGTCAGTTTTTGGATATGAGTTCAACACATGCTACCATTTAATATTGACATTGTCCTGGGCTGTGTGCAGGAAGCATCAGGGGCAGAGCTTTTGATGTCAGCAGCAGTGAGGAAGGGGATGGATGTCCCCTTTGCCCCAACTTGATTTTCTGCATAAATGCCCGAATGGTTTGGACCTCCTCCGAGATGTTCCGGGACTGGATCGGTGGCACAAAGATGTCTGTTGTGGTAACAGGTGGGAAAGACATGGCAAGGAGGCAAAAAAAGGAAAAGGACAAGAAAGGAGAAATGAGTCCCCCCCGTTCCTCCTTCGAGAGCACTGCTTTCCCGACACCTTGTCCAAGCAGAGAGCCAGAAAAGGCCTGACCTGTATGATTCTCTGTCTCTTCCCAAAACACCCGTGCCCAAGCCCAGGTGTCACCTCACCTGAACCACCCAACCCAGTCCTCCTCTCCATGCTCAGGGCGTTCAGCCTCTTGACAATGGAGCACAGGTCGATGGCCTCCTTCCTGTGCTCCTGTTATCTCGAGGCCAGAGGATGGACATCTCGGCAGCAGGGCCAGGAGGTCAATTTCTTTTCATGAGGGCTGCTTTCGTTTGCTGCTGGGCTTGTCTTTGGAGGCCTCTTTGTGAAAAAGGCATACAGCTTTCCCAGCCTAGAAGACAATGAGCAGAAGGTGAGAAACAAGCTGTTCTGAGTCTTCCGGGCGGCTCAATATGGCTGTCCTGAGCTTAGGTCAATCCTGGTTTCTAGTCTCATGCTCTGTGTCTCCCAGGAAGTGACACAGAGAATGGTGCCAGGAACAAAGCACTGTCTCTGTTGGGGACAGTGTGTATTTTGTTCATCTTTTGCCTTCCATATCTTTTCTCAAAATGAGTTTCTCAGCATTATTGCTTATTAAACACAGTTCCAAAGGAGTTCAGTTAACCACTTAATTAGTGTTTTGCCAAACCCTTCTCCTACCTCACTGCCATATTCACAGGCTACACATTTTTGGATGGGTGTTTTGGCAGTTGGGTGAAGGGGAGGTATTGGGGGTGAAATCACCCACAATAGTGTAAGAGCCGTGGTCTGCTGCTTGGTCTCATTTTGTAGAACTCCACAAAAATGCAAGAGTAAGGAAGCAAAGCCTTCATTCTGATGACTTCCATGATGTTGCCAGGCTGAACCCAAGTCAGAATGATACCCACCAGCATACTCAAGCTGAAAATGTCCTAAAAGCATATGTTTCAGCCCTGTAACCAACACTAAACTGATGCTTCAGAATAATGTTCACGGAACAGCAAGATCAGTCCATGTTGAAATGATCCAGAGGGCAAACCTATGGCAATGCAAATGGTGGGTCCCAAAGGTGAACCTGTGCCAAGGCCCTCCAAAACAGGGAGCTGGCTCTGTTCTCAAGGAGGATGGCCATGCGCCTTACTCCATAAAGGATGGGCCTTTGTTTGAATGCCTGTCACAAGACAGCCTTTTCTTTGAAGGCATGCTCTCTTGGAAGAGCTCCCTGGTCAAAGTCCCATTGAAGGGAAAGAGGCCTAAGAAGGGAGACCAGGGAGCGGCCTTGAGGTTGTGCATCAGTCCTGAGCAGCTGGACAGCAGACAGAACAGGCAGGCACACAGCTCACCTGACCATTGTCTCCCACACTACGGTGAGTTGGAAGGTTTGGGTGGCTGCAGAGGCTCCAGGGCCAATTCCCCTGGAACCTCCCCCACCCTGGGGACCCCTTCACAGTGTACCACTGGATTTTGGCAGTGGCAGCAGTGGATGGCCACTGGATTGCCATAATCAGTGAATGGCCTCTGTAAGGCAGCACCAATCCACATTTTGGTTCAAAACAAGGCACAGTTAAAGGTGTCCATTTTGTCCATTTTGAGCCCACATTGGGATGACAGGTAGCGACAGAACCAGCGTACAGAAACCGCTCAGAGATCTTACTCATACTTTACATGATGCAACTTTCTGTCGCCCTCTCTAACTCCCCCTCCCTAACCTTCCCTAAGTCTCCCTCTCCCTATCTGACCTACTCTAACAACTGTCACAAATGGTATAACTCACTATAACCTCTACTAATAACTATCTGTAACTCTGTAACTAGCTCTAATGAATATTTCTAATTTTAACTTGTCCTAAAGACCTATCTCTAACTAACTGGTTCTAAAACTGTCTCTAAATGTCTAACTGGTTCTAATGAATATTTCTAACTCTAACTGGATCTCACAACTCACTCCTACTCCCTCTCCCTCTCTCCTTCTTCCTCTCTCACCTGACTCCCCACAAAGACTTGGTCTCACCAGGACCTCTAGAAGGCCACCCAGCATGGGGAGGTGTCACAATGGAGAACGTGTCATCGTTACTTAGCAACCCTGCTCACTGGGCCCTTGGTGGTGAGGGTTGTTGCTGCCTCCCTGGCAAGGGGCCAAATATCCCCAAATCTCCCTCTCAGCTGTCCTGCGAAGGAGTCTGTGGGCTGCAGAGCAGCTGAGAGGATCCTGGGCCACCTTTGCAGCTGCCGCATTGGCAGGGAGGCTGCTTGCTTGTCATCCTTGCCAGAGGAGGGTGCCACAGTCCCCATGGCGCGTGGGGTGGTGGGCAGAAGTGTAGAAATCCAGTGTTTCCTTCTAACTCAGGGTAGACTTGGACATGTACTTTCTAGGCATAACATTTTGGATTTCGTAACACATGGGGTCTCCACCACACCTCATGGAAAGGACCCACTTTGATTTGTCACTTCTCGAACTGTGCATGGAGATTCAATACCATCTCAAAGCAGCCACAGAGCAGCTCATCAGTGTCATATCGTTTTTTGGTGTGTTTCTGAGAATGAGAGAAAACAAGTCCTCACTTGTGCACCTTTAGACTTCACACACATAAAACAACAAATCTGCCTGAGACTATGACTACAGGTTTTCACTATATTTTTAAAAAGCTCCAATTCATCAGTATTGTGCAGTAACCAGGGGGGTGTCTCCACCAGCAATTTACTCCGAGCTGGCTGCGTTTGGAGGTTTTTAGAGATATATGATGTCATGGCCATCCAGCAGCCACCCCAGAGCTTATCACAGAAAAATCAGACTTCCTGAGACTGCTGAAATCCTATTATTTTCCTTAAGTTGGGTTCTCCGTGGTGTAGTTGTTGTGTGCTCCAACCCCCGCATTTACCTCGGGTATGCTAGCCCTGCCCAGGGGTGTGCCTTTCACCATGACCCCGGTCAAGGGGTGTTTCCCGCCCCTGTGTTTTCCAGCACGACACAATTAGTGTCTTCTCAGAAATAACTCTCATTGAAGTCAATGACGCTTGTCCCCTGAATGCGCACACCAGCATTTACAGAGACCCCCCTCAATTGAAATGGGAGATTTTAAAGCACTAATTCCCTAAAGGCTGTAAAGTGCTTTCCTGAAGCTGTGATTCTCTGTTGTTTGGTTTATTTTCATTCGGAAGTAACTACTTCCACCTTCAATCAATGGATCCTGTGCAGCATCCGCTTAGAAAGGGGGCTGGTTTCCCATCCCTTCGTTTCCCCTCTGTCATTCCCATCACAAACATATGTACGTCTACTAAGAAGTAACTCCCATTGTGGTTAATGAGGCTTGTCCCCGAAATGCGCACTCCCGAAGTTACTAGATTCCCATGAATCGAAATAACACATTTAGGAGCCTTAATGTCGACGCTTTGAAGTTTTGAAGCTTCGATTGATCGCATCATTGGCAGATCAGGGCAGAGAGAACATTGTACTCCTTTAGTGATTGTTCTTTAAGGGGGTAAATAATGCTGGAGGATGGGAGGAGACAGAGAGAGATAAAGACAGTGAGTTATGCAGCAACACAGGAGGAAGCGTCCTGGGATTTTATCAAAGGTGAAAGGGGGGGGGAGCATCTGTTATTGGTTGAGCAGCCCCTGCCTGTCAGATGACATTCACTCAGATCCCCCCAACCCACCTGGAAGTATGTTCTGTGAAGTGATTTATACTGCTCCGGTGCACCTGTTCGTGGAGCCCTGCCCAGATCAAAGCCGATTCCAAGAAAAATCTGGTAAGCCACCATTCCTTTCCCCTTCCATGGTCATGGAGACAGGGTCCTGACCATTATGGGATTCATTTTAGAATCTCTTGTTATGGGGTGCAGCAAGATTCTATCTTTACACAAACACACAGAGAGACCATTGTTTTCAGTTTCTATCCCATAAATTCCATCAATAAACTGCCTTTTAAAAAGTCATAGAATCATAGAATAGTAGGGTTGGAAGGGGCCTACAAGACCATCGAGTCCAACCCCCTGCTCAATGCAGGAATCCATGAAGTCTGCCATATAGTATGAGTTTCATTTATACATTACTAGCAAATGGACCTGGCTTCGCATGGGTTGGAATTGCCTTTAGGCTGAAGCAGAGATGCTTTCAAACAAAGTTACACAGCCATCACCATTGGACACATTGTGCCCGCCCCGTCTGAGTGAAGGCATGCCTGCTGGCACCCCCAGGCATGGCCCCTCCCATGGTCCACCTGTATAACCCCCTGAGAGAGGGGTCTGTCCACTTCATCCCCCGTAGATGGAACTGCCCCACAGCAGAGGGGAGGAGGCAGACTTATAACTCAGCCTACTAATCTTCCCTGGCTTCAAACTGTGCTTGTTCTTTTTTTATATACTTTAACATGGGTTTTTTTTTAAATATTTGGGGCTTGTTTTTTAATGTTTAAAAACCATGAAAAACATGAATGTTGTATGGTTAAATCTGCTCGCTGCAGTGCTGAATCATGATGCAAAGTTTAGTTAAAATCAATCAAATGGAACTGAAGTGCAGTATAACTTTTAAAAATTTGATTTGCCACCTTTTTGGTTCAAGATGGCAGTGGAAATTTTCACTGTGACCATCCCAGATAGAGGTAGAACAAATCCTAAAAGTTTCATAACAATTGGATGTATGGTTTTCGCATTCACTGAGGACATACAAACACTTCCTTTTATTTATATAGAGAAGGAGGAGAAGAAGTGTTATTTGGTAAGAGGCAGGAAGCAGAGACCAGAAGGAATCCATGTTCACAAATCCTGCAGTGATGAATCTGTGTCTGGGGGCACACTGATAAGCCCTCCACTGTGAAGAAGTCCAAGCTGGCTTCTGACAGCATGTAACATCTGTTGTTTATGCATGCATTTAGGTAAATCTCAGGACATCCAAGTCTTCGGTAAGCCTCAACATGTATTAAAATGACCAATACATAAATGGACTTAGCAAAGCTCTCAGGCCAGAACTATTACTCTCTGAGGGAGCCTCTGCTAGTTTTACTAACACTTTCCTATATGAGAATGTCCTACAACTGTCTTAAAGGAACAATCCTCCACAAGTATGTTTTGCAATGGAAGCTGCAATAATAATTATTTATTTAATAGATTTATCTACCACTAAATGTATTTAAAAATATTTCTAAGCAGTTATTTTATATTCTGACTTACTAGACAGAAAATCCAATTAAACAAGTAAGAAAACCTAGGGTAGGAGATGGCTCCCAGAACTTCTCCATCCCTGTCAGTAGGGCTTATTTCTGAGTAACCTGCATAGAATGACTTTTTTTTAATAGCAGCTGTAGTACCAGTTTCCTACACCTTATCCAGAGGCAGAGGCTTACTTCTGAGTAAGGTTTACACCAGGACTAGTTTCCTGATATAGGCAGGGCTCCATAACTCCCTCCCCTTCTGTAAGAAGCATAGCTAAAGTGGAATGGGAGCCAGGCTGAAAAAATCAAGATGTCCTGCCCCTCCCCACATCTCTCCCATGGCACTACTTGGTGCTCAGGATCCTGTTGTGGTAGAAATTCAGAAGCCTTCCCTGGCTTCCACTCAGAATAGACAAAGCAGAATAGGAATTAATTTAGCGCGCAATCCTATGCAGGCTTAGACAGAAAAAAGTCCTACAACTCCCAGCATTCTATGCTGGCTGGGGAATGCTGGGAATTGTAGGACTTTTTTCTGTCTAAATCTGCATAGGATTGCGCCCTTAAACTGTTTATTTGAGCATAAGACACAGTGGAGACTTAGGGCCTCTTAACTATAATCACCCATCTTTATAGGAACAGCTAACAACAGCACACTTCCCCACACTTTCTCTAGGAGGCAGCTGGCCCCTCCCACACATATTGACTCTTTATTCACCAGAGCCTGTGTCATGCACTTCACCACAGACCTATACAACTATCAGAGCCCTATTCAGGCATTCTCTTGCCAGGTTTAGCTAGCATGTGAGGAAAGGGAGTGCTCCAGCCCGTCCCCTCCCTCATCGTCTACCCCTCAAGGATGACTGTCTGAAGAGGAGAGCCTCCTGTATTCCTGGAGGGGCTCCACATGAGCCAGAACAGTGGAAAATCCACACTCTGACTCGCGTGGAGAGCCTCCATGGATAGAAGAGGCTCTCCTCTTCTGCCTGCCGTCCTCCTGGCAGATGTGACAAGGGAGAGGGGCAGGACTGGAGTGCTCCTTCCCCTCACATGTTTGCCTTATCGGCCCTGTAGTATTTCCAGCCTAGAGAATTATTCTGAAACACACACACGACATTAGCTGGGTACATGCTTGTAAATCACTAGGTATCTCCCTCTATGTTCAGAAAGGGGTACTTCTCCATATGCCTACACAAGATTCCACCGTACGATCTATTGGGTAGAACGACCCCTTCACCCCTCAAAATCACCTTGCTGCCTTGTCTCAGTTGATGGTTTCCTGCCACAACTCCCCCACTGTCAAAACCTGCCTGGGCTGGGCTGCCTGGGCTGGGGTCCTGGACTTACTGGGCTGGGGTCCTGGACTTATGTGCTAAGAAGTTCCCATTGACCCGAGTGGACTGGCCCTGAAAAACCTCATTAGAACAACAACAGCCAGTCTCAGTGAAATTTAGCCTAATCTCAAAGGTGAATTCTTCAGCCATACCCAGCTCTTTGTTTTTTCTTTCCTGACCCGTGAACTTGCCCCTCTCCAAAAGCCCTATATTTTACAATGGAAAAATTCCAAAGAAGGAAGCTGGCAAGTCAACAGGTGGGGTTTGCTGCCATTCTTGCTACACATACACATCCTGATTGACCAGGGCCCTGTCAGAATACTGAGGAACTTACTAGGCATGCTCAAATTGAAGAAATGATCATGAAAAATTAACTATAAGTAGAGGACAGAAAGAAGTGTGGCAAATATCCACACATTAAACTCCTTCTAATTCTTTTATTATTACATGTTAATGCCATCTTTGTTCCTGAAAGAAACTCCCCAAGGTCACTTACCTGATTGTCATGCTGTCCCTGTTTATTGTCACAACAACATGGTGGTGTAGGAGAGGCTGAGAGAAAGGGGGTGCTCACAGGAACAAAAGGGTTTATTCTGAAGACATCATGCTGGGGGGATACACTAAGATCATTACCAAAAGGGTCACCTTAGGTTACAGTGAATGTGTATTCATTACTGTTTGCATGTCCAGATGGTTTTGAGAATCTGTCTACATGTATTCATACCTGATGTATACACAGGTGCTAGGATCCAACTTACTGCAGGGTACCGATGATGTGTCCTGCTGGACCTGGATTGACTGAACACATGAATAGTTCTCTGAATAGATGAACACCTGCTAACTATATGTAGCCTGTAAAGTGTAGCCCATTGCATTGAATGCTAGGGCTCTGCAGGGACATACACCCTCCCCCAATCCACCTCAGAGGCTGCTTCTGAGGCCTGATTCACTTTGGGCTGCTTTGGCGGCCCCCAACCCGCTTTGGTGGCCCCCAACCCGCTTTGGCGGCCCCCAACCCGCTTTGGCCTCTGGAGCCAAAGCAGGATTTGGATGGCTGAATCTCCCCCCGCCCCGCTGTGCCGCACGAGCACTCAGCTCCTTAACTGGGCCCTCAGGATGCATGCCAGCAGCCATCTTCCTGTTCCAGGGAATCATCACCACTGCCACCACCACCAGCAGCTCCTGGGCCCTTGGGATGCATGGCGGCAGCTTTCTTCCTGTCCCAGGAACAGGAACTTTGGATCAAAAGCACGTTAAACAGAGTTGGCGCAGGGCAGAGACTTTTCAATATCTCTGTATCCAGGGAATGCTTCTCACTCACATTGATTAGTACACCAAGGAACCACTGAACTTCTGCCACAGAACTGAATGCCTGCAAATGACTTTTGAGGTTGTTCTATGGCAAAGACTCCATTTCTGTAACGTATTAGCCAGAAGCTCTGTGACTCACAAAACTGTGCTTGAACTGAGAGCGTGGATGCACAATGTGGATGCACAGTGAAGGGGAAGAGTTATATTAGTAAGGCAACCTGTCTTTCAGACAACCTTGCCTGTCATTATTGTTAACAAATTTCCAAGGGATCCCATACTGTTCCTCAGAATACAGTATATGCAAATAACCATTGGCATAAACAGAACATAAGGTCCATCCATGCAATTAAATTCAGTGCAGGTGAATTAGCTATCACTCCCTCTCATTGTGAACTCAGGTGGTGTGTGCCAACAGGATAGGAGACAAAATAGAGCCATTGAGAAAAAAGAGGGAGGTATCAGCATGCTTAGAGGAACCCCACGGTCAGCGAATCTACAAAAATATGTTAAAATCTAAGGAGGAACCCTGAACTCCGGCCCCAGCTTAATAAGGAATGAGCATGCTCGGTAGTCATGGGATATTTAATATGAATTGGAGAGGAAATCAGGAAATGCAGGGAGTAAAATTGTCTGTTTGAACTGTTTACAACTTATAGTATTTTGGAGGAGGACATGGACCCTGAACAGGACCATTTCTGCTAGATCCTAGCAGCTAGGTTGTGAGGATTAGGGATGGTACAAGCACTCGATTCCATCCAGGAATCCAATTGAACCTCCCCTGCCTGGACCCCTGAGCCCTACTCCCTGAGCCCCTGCTCACCCCCTGCCCACACTCGGAAAATGGCCCGCACTCACCCCAGCAGCTTCATCAAGTTCCGCAGTCACCATTTTTCGAAAAATAAAATGGCAATCGCAAAAATGCGCATATTTGCGTATGTGCAAAAATGCGCATTTTTGCGCACATGCAAATATGCACATTTGTGCGATACCATTTTTTTTTTTAAATGGCGACCGCGGAGGTTGATGAGGCTGTTGGGGCGAGTGCAGGCTGCTTGCTGAGCATGGGAGGGGCTTGAGTGCGGTCTGGGGACCAGCGAGCAGGGGCAGGGGCTGGGCGGGGCAGGTGCCTGGAGAACCCGGACAAGAGTGGGTTCGCACATCCCTAGATACACTAGGGATAACTATATTTTGCTGCAGGTCTTACCTGTACTATGCTAGTAGTGTTTTCATGATTACCTGAGGAGTCATTGAACTTATGCAACATTTGTAATCATCATCATCATCGTCATGGAAAGGAAAGGAAATGGAGTGTGGTAATCACATTTGGGCAGAAAGCATCTGTTCCGGCAGTTTAGAGAAGATTAGAATGTGATCCAGGACACATTAGCTAATTAGCCAGCAGTACAGTGGCTAGTGTAAGGCAGTGAGAAGGGCAATAATTTAGATGTAGGCTTACAGTAAGCTTGCATATAATCTGCATGAGTAGCATTCGGATAAAGAAGTGAGTGATGGAACCATCAGCACTTTGCTAATCTAAAGAAGCTGAACATCTGCATTTCCCACACACTTCTAAAAAAAAGTTTTATTTATACCACCCCAGGTGGGTAATTAAGGCACAATTTTATGCAGGTTTAGAAAGAGAAAAGTCCTACAACTCCCAGCCATTCCCAGCCATGGTGGCTGGGGAATGCTGGGAGTTGTAGGACATTTTTCCGTCTAACCCTGCACAGGATTATGCCCTAAAATAATTATAATTGAGCCATATTCTTCAAATATCAGCACAGAAATAATTCCAGCTGTTAGGGTTATTAAGCAAGGAATCAATCCAGTTGGCATGTATACATCCCAAATACAGCAGCAATGAAAGAATGGAAAAAAGGGATGCACTTTGACTCATTTTTGCTGTGATGTGCACAGGAAATTCATCTGCTAGCAAGAGCAAGGTTATAAGCAAGTACAATTGCTTGCAATTATTGAGTTGGATACTTAGCGTACAAAATAACCCACAATATGCCCTATCCAATGAGGATTTCAAGTCCTGAGGAAGTCTCCGTACATAGAGGTCTATGTGGAGAGGCTTCCCACTATGGACATTCATGCTCAATGTACAAAAGTTTCTGGGCAGGGCTAGCAAGTACACAACTCACATGGAGCCCCTTGACCTGCTGGACACTCTGGGGCAATCTACATTACAACTTTAAACTGGTTTCAAACCTGTTTTTAGTGATTATGGCTACCAAATACAGGAATTCTGGGAATTGTAGGTCTAGGAAGAGGGGCCGCTTAGGCAGGGGACAGGGGTCTCTAGCAAAGAATCCTCATGAAACTGCAGGATCCCTTTAGATAAACTGGTTTGAAACTAGTTTAAAGTTGTAATGTAGATTGGCTCTCTGTTGAGCTAACCCTTTACTTTTAAAGTGAAAAAATATTTTTTTAAAGAACCTTTGGATTAGCTTGTATTTAAAAGTGGAATTATTACTGCCCGCCCCACACCCAAACTTTTACCCTTTCCTCTTGACCTTCTGGAAGGTGTCCCCCCCCCCCCCACACACACACACACAAACCAGCCAAATGTGGAGAAATCTGGCTGGGTTGGAAGTTTGGGTCAGGATGTATGTGCACACATCTGTATGCATGTAGGACAGGGTGGCCACTTATGAATCACCAAAAAGGAGGACAAAAGAGGATGTCAATTTTGCATAAAATTTGTATATGCTAATTTATTTGTATTGATGCAAATTTAGAAATAATTATAGTTTAAATAGAAATACAGTATTGCTATTTCACCATAGTGAGAGAGACTGAGACCAAGTGCCCTGTGTGCCTTGCTCAGTCTGCTGTCCAGGTGTTAACTGTTGATGGGCAGCTTCAAGGCCCAGCTGTTAATGCTGATGGATGGATTGGACAGTCCTTAAAACAGAGGACAGTCCTCTGGCAGCCCTTCAATTAGAGGATTGTCCGTTGTAAAAGAGGACTCGTGGCCACCCTATATCCCTTCATACAACCTCTGAATGCACAGTCAGAAGCAAGGGTTGAGCATGTACCCCATCCTGCATTCTTTCAGTATATGAGAGGGTTCAAGTGACCCCCCCCATTGTGTGAACTTCAGCTTGTGTTAAGAAGTCAGCTCTCTTAAGAAAAGAGCTATTTGACATATCCACCTACAGTCAGGGCCAGAAATATTGGAACAAGGATAACTGTTTGGGCAGCTGGCCTCTGTACACCACCACATTGAAGTTGAAAGGAAACATACCCAGATGGGAGCGAAGTCAGGACTTCCAGCTGTAATTCAAGGGGTTTGACAAAAGTGGGGCACTAACCATTTAGGAAGGACAGCCAGTGGCATACACACACACCCATCGTTGGTGGGTCATAATTAATAGAATGAATGGCTGACAAGCAGCTGCATGGCCAGGTGTGGCCAGTTTCTTGGGTACCCCATGACCAATCAAGCAGATAAGAGGCCTGGAGGTGGTTCACATTTGCATTTGGTAGCTGTTCACTGGAACTCCCAACATGAGGTCCAAAGAGGTGTCCATGTGAGTGAAGGAGGCCATCATTAGGCTGAGGAAACAAAATAAACCCATCAGAGAGATAACAAAAACATTGGGAGTGGCCAACACAACAGTTTGGAACTTCCTGAAAGAGAAGGAATTAACTGGCAAGCTCAGCAACAGCAAAAGGCCTGGAAGACCACGGAAGACAACTAAAGGGGATGAGCACAGAATTCTGCTCGTAGCCAGGTCAAAAATGCTCTTGCAGAGTTAGGCATGCCATTGTCAACATCTATAGTCAAGAGACAGCTTTATGAATGTCAATACAGAGGCTTCACAACAAGGTGCAAACCACTGGTAACATTCAAGAACAGACAGGCCAGATTAGCCTTTGCCAGCAAATACCTAAAAAAGCCTGCCCAGTTCTGGAATGAGATTCTTTGGACTGATGAAACCAAGATTAACTTGTACCAGAATGATGGGAAGAGAAAAGTATGGAGAAGGAAAGGAACAGCTCATGATCCAAAGCATACCACATCATCTGTCAAACATGGTGGAGGCAGTGTCATGGCATCGGCATGTATGGCTGCCAATGGAACCAGGTCACTGGTGTTTATTGATGACCTGACTGCTGATAAAAGCAGCAGGATGAATTCTGAAGTGTATCGGGCTATGCTTTCTGCTTAGATTCAGCTGAATGCTGCCAAACTGATAGGACTTTGCTTCATATTGCAGATAGATAATGACCAAAAGCATACAGCAAAAGCTACCCAAGAGTTTCTCAAGGCAAAGAAGTGGAATGTTCTGCAATGGCCAAGTCAGTCACCTGATCTCAACCCAATAGAGCATGCTTTTAGTGAGGACAAGACTGAAGGAAGAAAGACCCACAAACAAGCAGCAGCTGAAGGCAGCTGCAGTAAAGGCCTGACAAAGCATCTCGAGGGAGGAAAGTCAGCATTTGGTCATGTCCATGGGTTGCAGACTTCAGGCAGTCATTGACTGCAAAGGATTTTCATCCAGGTATTAAAGGCGATCTTTAAGTTTGAAATGATGTCGGTTTGTTCCATTACTTATGAGCCACCAACGATGGGTGTGTGTGTATGCCACTGGCTGCCCTTCGTGAATGCTTAGTGCCCCACTTTTGTCCAACCCCTTGAATTACAGCTGAAAGTCCTGACTTCGCTTCCATCTGGGTGTGTTTCCTTTCAACTTCAATGTGGTGGTGTACAGAGGCCAACTGCCAAAACAATTATCCTTGTTCCAATATTTCTGGCCCTGACTATAGATCTGAATAGTTTAGCAAATTGATGCAACAGTGTACTATTCTTTAAGAGTTCTTAATACCTAGATCTGAGCCAGAATTTTATAAAGTGGCATACCAGAGGTCATAACATTGAGGTGTCCCCCCACTTTCCCCTAGTCAAATAAGAACTATTAGTCCTTCCCTGTTCCTGAGTCCACACACTCCAGTTGGAACAGTGCTATTGTGACACCCCCAAGGAAAGTCCAAAAATGCAGCCAGTTGTGTCAATCCATATCAACAAGTTCTAGTAGTTTTATCTCCACTGGAGCAGGTCTTCTGTAAAGCTAAGGGAGCAATCTTGTGGCCGCTAGACACAATCTAGAGGGCCATAGGATTTTTTGGTTTCTGGTAGGGATGTACGAATTGCGTACCTTCGGTGCCGCTTGACTTCCACAGTTTGTGGCCAGTGCTCCGTTCTGCCATTCACAAGCCCCCGGAATTCTCCTCTTTTTTTTCCACTCCGAAAATTACGAAGATAAATCCATACCAACAGCCGTAATTCCGGTGCCCAGCCATCTCTGTGAGTCTGCATAACTTCCCTAAGAATCGCTATTTTTCGTAAATATTTACATATTCCCCCCCCCCTGCCCTGACATGCAGTAATTACTTTCAGCCAAAACACTTCCTCTTCCTTGTAGGGGCTTCCCAAAAGAAGGCTGTCTTAGGTGTGCCTGAGCGATAAACTATTTATTTAAAGCAACGCTGTTTTAAAGAAAGAAAAAACCTTTTAAAATGACCATGCTGGTCTTGAGCCCTGCACGAGGTATTATTCTCCCTGCTAAGCTTTATATTTCCACATCCAGCATTGTTGTTGACGTTGTGGAGAGGAGAACCAACTCTGTGCATGTCTACTGAGAAGTAAGTCTTACTGAGTTCAATGTGACTTACTCCTACACATGTCAGCACCCCACTTGCCCCCAGCTCAGCTTTGTATTTCCACATCCAGCTCATTAGCAAACCTCCTGTTCGTTATCTCAAAAGACTCTTGAGTGAATGGGGGGGAGGCGGTTTTCAGGGAAACAGCTGGATTGGGGGAGAAGCTCCCCTCTCTCTCTCTCTCTCTCTCTCTCTCTCTCTCTCTCACACACACACACACACACACACACACACTAAAAAGCACACTCTGCACATGCTCAGGGAATGGACAAAATGAGGAATAAACATACCAGGGAATATGAAAAACTATATTATTCCATTATATGTGTGTGTGTGTGTGTGTGTGTGTGTAGAATAATACCTCGTGCAGGTCTCCAGGATCAGCATGGTCATTTTAAGAGTTTTTTTCTTTCTTTAAAACAGCATTGCTTTAAACAAATAGTTTATCGCTCAGGCACACCTAAGACAGCCTTCTTTTGGGAAGCCCCTAGGAAGAGGAAGTGTTTTGGCTGAAAGTAAACGGAGACGGAGGATTTCAATTTAAAAAGAACACACACAAACAAGGCGGTGAGCACAATTCATTTTGTTAAAAAACTTTTGTATTTATTATTGGAATATACTACACTGCGTTTTTATTTATGAAAATTTCGTGACTCTTTGTAGACGACGGGAAAAAAGCCGCAAGAGTGTGCTGGCTCTGCAGGACCTTGTGGTGCCGTTCCGCAGAGGATTCTGTGGCACGGACTGAAGGGAATTCGATCCCGTTTCAGTCCGTGGTGGAATTCTCTGACATCCCTAGTTTCTGGGAACTGAGGTAGGAGCCAGGGTTCCAAACACAGTTCCCAGAAACCACGCTCCCCTCCCCCTCCTAGCTGGCGCAGTTCTCTCCATGCTAGCTTCATCTCCACATTTGGAAACAGAGTGCAGAGATAGCAAAAGGGGGCAATCCCGGGGTGGGGAGGGGCCGAGACCACAGAAGCCGCTTTATGCATCTTCCTATGTGCAGCGTGGCCTCCTTTTCTCCCCCTCCCCGAAGATGCAGCTAGACAGCCGAAATCAGCCATCTAGCCAAAAATGCAGGGCAGCTGGAGCACGGAGGTGAGGATCCCCCCCCCCCCCCGTGCTGCAGCCACTTTGCATTGGATACTTGGCAGCCTCCAACTTTGGAGGCTGCCGGCTATCTCAACAGGATTGCACCCTAATAGGTCTTAATTGCCCATTCAAGACCAATCCACACCAAAATACTTTGCATTGCAACCAAGAACAATATATTGTTGCTGGGAAAACTCATTTTCTCCCCCTTCCCCAAGCTACTGTGAGAATTGCAACTAAGCTCAAATAGAACAGGGAAGTCTGGGGGGGGGGGGTAGGGTGGCAGCGGCAGATGACCTCAGCATCCCTGCTAATACAAAAGTGCTAGTGCTGCATCCCTGCAAGCCCTGGCTCTGCCACACCACTGCTTGAAGTTCTTTCCCATAATCAGTAGCCCTTGAAGGGATCTTCACGACAATGGAATGAGAAGCACATTTGAGTATTATCCGGATTTTCAAGGAATCAGCCTTAGTCCGTCAGAGACACATAAAGCAAGAAAAGCCAAGTGAACCAGAGCTTTAAAATCTGGTTTTCATGGGTCACACAGTGCTTGGGTCACAGTGCAGACCATACCTCTGGGTTGGGTGGGGAAAGTAGAATTAAATGTCATCACCTGGGCAGGGACTGCTCAGCCAATGAGATAGCCTTGTTTTTCAGCCCATGTCCAGGCTGCCCCCTGCTACTACACTATTATGAATGGGGAGTAAGTAATCACAATTCTCTAGAAATAACCCAGTTATTCAACACAGCATCTGTAGGCTCCCTATGACAGCATCCCACCCCTACTCCTCAATTTTGCCCCATTCCAGAAAACTGTCATGGAGTTATAGCTTCCACCCCACCCCACCCCACCCCCCTTTCTCCTTCTCTGGGCACTTTCTCCCTGCTCACAATGACAGGCTCCCTTGCTCCCAAGACCTCGCCAGATCGCTACTGCGATAAAACTCCTATGCATCAGAGAAGTTACTTTACACAACATGGGGGAAGCACTTCAACACAACATCAGGGAAGCAAAGTAATGGAAACATCAGAGAAGTGCATAATCACTGAGGCTAATTACTCCCCGGTGAAATGAGAGTGCAGGGCGATTCTGAAGGCTCAAAAGAGCGTTCTAGGGCTTTGATGTGCTGGAAAGGCAGACGAGTTACGTTAGTTACCTAGGTTACGGAGGTCATGGCCGGGTGAAAGACACACCCCTAGGAACTCTCCGATCATACCAAATTTAAAGCGGAGGGATAGGCACACAGCAGCTGAACCACAGGGGAGATGAATTGAAGAAAAACAACGGAGTAAATATACTCTGCAAAAATGCAGCTTCCCCACGGGTAAACTCCGGGGTGGCTGCTAGGGATGTCAGAGAATTCCGCCACGGATCTCGGTGAGGCCGAATGCCAGTGCATTCAGCCCCCCGAAATCTGTGGCGGAACGGCCTGCCACACCCCCGCCCCCCCGCGGATCCCCCCCGGGACGAGACTTACCTGGGGCGGATCTTCCGGGCGGCGGCAGCTCCGGCTCCGGAGGCGGCTTCGGCGGCAGCAGCGGGTGGTCTTCCGACCGGCTGTGGCCACCGCCATTTCCAGGCTTGTGGGGGAAAAAAAAAACAAGACGTGGTAGGCTACGTAAAGATTTACGTAGCCTATCATGGCTAGGTTTAAAAAAAAAGATGTGATAGGCTACGTAAATCTTTACATAGCCTATCATGGTTGGGGGTGGGTTTAAAAAACAACAACACGTACGCTAATGGCGGCGGCTACGGCTGCCACCATTTGTGTTCCTTCTTTTTACCGTCTTAATCTACGTAAATATTTACGTAGACGATGACGGTGAAAATCGAAGGGAATGCAAATAGCGTAGCAGGCGCTATTTGTGTCCCCTTTTGATTCGCCGTTTTAGCCTACGTAAAGATTTACGTAGGCTAAAACGGGGAATCAAAAAGGGACGCAAATAGCGCCCGCTACGCTATTTGCGTTCCCCCTGATTTTCGCCGTCATAGTCTACGTAAATATTTATGTAGATTAAGACGGCCAAAAAGAAGGAACGCAAATGGCAGCGGCCGTAGTCGCTGCCATTTGCGTACGCGGTTTTTTGTTGTTGTTTTTACCCAGAGCCCTCCGCGGCCGGAAATCCGGCTGCGGACGGCTCTGGCCTGGCCGGGCCGGGCCGGGCCTGGCCAGCTGCTCCGTGGAGTTGCTGCGGAGCACAGCCGGCCGTTCAAGGATTCCGGGGGGAGGAACGGAGCGCATCCCCCCCCGGCCTCCCCCCCCACCATCAACATAATCCACGAAAGGTAAGTCACTTTCATACATCCCTAGTGGATGCAGAGTGGTCATGATGTCATATGTCCTTAACAACTTTAAGACACAGCAGCATCAGAGAAAACCTCCCATGTAGACAGGCCCCTGGTGATTTAGAGAGTGAAGGACCTGAACCTTAGGGTCACTGCTTGAAGCTTTCTGGTTCCTGACAATCTCACCGAAAGCTGATGCACATAATGTTCCATCAGTATTACAATGCTTTGTTCAAGTGGATGTCTTTGGCAGGAACATCCCTTCCCAAATGAAATCTATAATCACGACTGAAATTCTATATTCAAATATATATTTGATTTTCACATATAGTTATTCATAAAATATATATTAGGGTTGTAGAAGGATTAAACTGTGCATAAGGGGCTGTTCCACTTAAGATTTATATGTCTCTTGACTAGCGGAAATAGATCACTGCAGAGTATTACCAAACATTTCCTTTTCATGAATACTTGCAAGACATGTGAGAGAATGACTCATTCTAAATAGGAATATATTAATGGTGTTGCTATCAGTTTTTTGTGTCAGGCAAGGGAGCACAAAAAGTTAAATTAGCTGTAGCTGTGGTTCATGGATTATTGTACATTGTAAAATTGAACTTTCTGTTGTACCTTGGCTTTTCAAAGCTTTCGCATTAAAATGTATGCGAAATCAAATCGCAAATTGCATCTAAAGTACATAAAGTTAAGCCAAATGTCCTCATTTAGGACTGCTTCAGCATAGACTAATTTCATCTCCATCTGGGCAAAGTGCCACATATTTGAAAATGAGAATCATTCTAGAATATTGTTAATATATGCTGAGCTAAATTTATTAATTTCTTGTTTTCAAAAACTGTCGAATTGTTTGTAATATTTCATATCAATCTGATAACGAGATTTGAATAATGCAAATTTGAACATGCCTGAACTACAAAAAGAGAAAATGAGGTGGTATGTGCAAAATAAGTACACCTCTATCTTACAAAAAGCCTTTGAAGCTAGCTATTACAAAGCACTGATAAGAATCGCTGCTGTAGGGCTTAACTGAGAAATTGATTCCAAGCATTATGCTAAAAATGTTAGATTCAGGGTGGTCCTACTTCTCTTTTATGGTACGTTGTTTGTTCGTTTGTTTTGATAGGGCAGGGGCCGTAGCTCAGTGTGATAGAGCACCTGCTTTGCATGCAGAAGGTTCCGGGTTTGATCCCCGGCTTCTCCAGGTAGGGCGAGGAAAGAGTCCTGCCTGAAACCCTGGAGAGCTGCTGCTAGTCAGTGTCAACAATACTGGGCTAGATGGGCCAACGGTCTGACTCCATGTGAGGCAGCTTCCTATGTTCCTATTTATATCCCACCACATTTTAATATTTTACATTTAAAATATTTTACATTTTACCAGGGCCGTGGTGGCTTAGTGGTTAAGATGCTGAACTGTAGACTGGAAGGTCGGCAGGTCAGCAGTTCGAGACCCGAGTGCCGCGTGACAGAGTGAGCTCCCGTCTTCGGTCCCAGCTCCTGCCAACCTAGCAGTTCGAAAGCAAGAAACTGCAAGTAGATAAATAGGCACCGCCTCGGCGGGAAAGGTAACAGCGCTCCGTGCACCTCGGTGTTCAGTCATGCCGGCCACATGACCACGGAAGGGTCTTCGGACAGCGCTGGCTCTTGGGCTTAGAAACGGGGATGAGCACCGCACCCTAGAGTCAGACACGACTGGCTGGGGACACCTTTACCTTTTTTTTTTTTTTTTACATTTTAAAGGCTATGATCAGCTTTCACAAATATTTAAAGTTGAACAATTAAAAAGGGGGGATACTTTTGAAAGTAAACCTCCTAGAGATTTTACTATATTGATGAAGTGGTATGCAAGTATTATTAATGAATAAGGGCGCAATTCTATGGGGACAGGCGGCTGCCTCCAAACTCAGGGGCGACTGCCTATCCAATGTAGGGCAGGAGAAGCACGGAGAGGATGACACATAGGATGTGTTGTACCGGCATTTCTGCCTTCCCTACCCCGAAACGCCCCCCAGAATGCCCCATTTTGGCCGCTCTGCACTCCTCTTCTGACCGCGGACCGTAAGGCTGTTCCGGCCTGCCTGCAAGGCAGCACAGGATTGGGGGAAGGTCGGTTCTTCGGGAATTGACCTCAGAGTGTGGGCTCTGAGGTTGGTTCCTGAAACCCACATATCCTATGGCCATCTAGCCGCTGACTAGCACCATAGGATTGCTCCCTCCATAACTGTGTTGGACTACAACCCCCATCATCCCCAGCCAGGGTGATACATCACAGCCCAGTCAGGGGAGCACCCTAAAGACTCTGAGGACAGAGACGTTGGGTCCCTGAAGCTCCCTAGGAAGCTGTCTCCAAGGCAGGGACTCCTCTAGAGACATTCATGGAAGAAGAACCCCATCCTTAGTTCTAGAGGATGTAGCTCTTCCCCCTCCTTGGGGACAGAGCGCTCCTCCCCTGATTCACCTACAGCTCCAGAAGACCCTCCTCCAAACCCAGAAGCCATGGGAGACATTCCAACCTGCTGGAGCGCACTGCATAATGGAATACCGGTCCTTTAATTCCCAAGCTGCTGGAGCTATGTAGGACTTTCTCAATTCTTGGTTATATCAATTAGCTCGGGGTTAGTGCTACAGCACTATTAGGGGCCGCGGTGGCTTAGTGGTTAAGACGCTGAACTGCAGACTGGAAGGTCGGCAGGTCAGCAGTTCGAGACCCGAGTGCCGCGTGACGGAGTGAGCTCCCGTCTTCAGTCCCAGCTCCTGCCAACCTAGCAGTTCGAAAGCAAGAAATTGCAAGTAGATAAATAGGTACCGCCTCGGCGGGAAAGGTAACAGTGCTCCGTGCACCTCGGTGTTCAGCCGTGCCGGCCACATGACCACGGAAGCGTCTTCAGACAGCGGGTCCCAGCGGCGGTTCGTCGGCCTTTCGTTGGGGGCGGGGGCGGCAGCCGGTCTTCCAACCGGCTGCCGCCGCCGCCATTACAAAGTGTAAAAAGAACAACAACAACCCCATGATAGGCTACGTAACGATTTATGTAGCCTATCACAGCTAGATTTCCAAAGTCAGCCATGATAGGCTACGTAAATCGTTACATAGCCTATCACGGGTGACTTTGAAAAAAAAAAGCGCGTACGCAAATGGCGGCGGCCTATGGGCGCCGCCATTTGCGTTCCTTATTTGGTCCTGGTAGTCTACATAAAGATTTATGGCGTAGTCTACATAAATCTTTATGTAGACTACCGGGACCAAATAAGGAACGCAAATGGCGGCGCCCATAGGCCACCGCCATTTGCGTATGCGCTTTTTTTTTTCAAAGTCACCTGTGATAGGCTACGTAACGATTTACGTAGCCTATCACGGCTGACTTTGGAAATCTAGCCGTGATAGGCTACATAAATCGTTACGTAGCCTATCACAGGGTTTTGGTTTTTTTTTAGACTTTGTTTCGGGGCCGGGGAGACGGGGTGCTTCTCCCCGGCCTGAATTTCGGCCGGGCAAGGCGGGACACCTCCCCCCCTCGCCTGAACTTCGGGGGGAGAAGCGAAGCGCCTCCCCCCCACCGCGAAGCACCCCTGTGAAAAGGTAAGTGATTTTCGTACATCCCTAGAAACACAGGGATGGGAAAGCAGCCCCCTTTCTAACCCGATGCTGAGCATGATCGAAGGTGTGAATTAGTTACTTCCCAACAGCGATAAACAAACAACAGAGGATTGCAGCTTCAAGATAGCGCTTTATAGCCTTTAGGGAATTAGTGCTTTAAAATGTGCTATTTCAATTGATGGGCGTCTCTGTAAATTCTGAAGCGCATTCAGGGGTGAATGGTGTTACTTCTGAGTAGACACTAATTAGTTTTGTGCTAGGAAACATGGGAAGGGAAACACAGGGACAGGAAACGCCCCTTAACTGGGGTCAAGGTGAAAGGCACAGCCCTGGGCAGGGCTGGTATATCTGAGGTCAATGAGGGGGTTGGGTCACACAACAACTATACCGTGGAGAACCCGACTTAAGGAAAAAAATCGGACTTAAAGTAGTCTCAGGAAATCCATTCTTTCCACAAAAAGCTCCAGGGTGGCTACAGGATGTCCACGACATTATGTGCACTGATCAACCTTGAAACAGAGCCAGCTCACAGCAAATCAACTGTGGAAACACCCCACAGGTGCCCTGTGTGTCTTGCACAGACTGCTATCAAGGTGCTGTTGATGGGCAACTTAAAAGCCCAGCTCTTTCCTCTGATGGTTCTTTGTCTTTCAATCAGACAGCTCTTCTAATAGAGGATGCCTTCAAATAGAGGACAGCCCTTCAAACTGAGGACTGTCCTCTATAAAACAAGACGCATGGCCACCCTGCCTGCTCATGCTGTTGCATCCTTGCACACACACGCACGCGCACAAAAACTACATTTGGGAGAAACATCCAAAGAAGCCTGCTCTGTCAGTGTGTATGCTCCCACATGATTTAGGACCCTGCACAATCCAGTTTCTAAATTACACAGGAGATGTTTTTGGAAGTGGTTATAGAGTCAAAGTACTAACCATGACATGTTATGAACCATGTTATTGTGGGATTTGTGAACTGGTCAGACTTAAAACTGTTTGATCATTTGTAAATAATGGTGTGTTCATTTGATTCTGTTAAACTGCTAAGATTTTGTTTAGCAACATCGCATAACAAAAGAAGAATAGGATACACCCAAGGGCATCACTCATGAATACAGGGCTCTGGATCATTTGTTCATTCTTGATTATTCATATGTGTATCCTTCCCCCAAGACTTCTCCTAATATGTAATTTCCACCACATGACTAGGGCACATTGTGTGATTACATAACATGCTAGCCATGACCCATGCTTAGAGGATAGCATGCCATGTGACCATGTGGTCCACTCTAATCATGTGGGAGGAAGTTGCACATGTTAACAGGCAGAGCATGGGAACGACTGTAGTTCTAGTAACCGAAGAAATGGGGCTGTGATCTAATATGGGCATAATGGTTTTTACAACTTAATTACTTGGGAGTTTTAGAAAGACAACATGACAAATATGATTTATGTTCATCTATATAGGATCACGAGGTTGGTATTAACATGATCAAAGATTTATTTTTAAGTACCTAACGGAATGATTCCTACATGGACAAATCAACAAATTAGTCATCGAGAAGAAACATTTTTGTTGCTTTATTGCAGATGTTCTCATTTGCTCAGAACTAGCATTTTTTCTCTCCCCACCCCCACCCCAAAGGGAAGCTGAAAAGTCAACACCTGCTATCATTTCAATCAGATGGAGGGAAAACATCCATCTAATTAGAACTCCTTCTAAAATACATTCTATTAGAAAAGGAAGATGCTCTTGGGAAAATAGCTCCCAAGGCTTTTGGTACATTTTTGGAATCTGCCTATGTGTTTGCAGATTTCAAAAAATAAACTTAAAACTGGCAAAATGCTGTATTTTGGCACTATAAATAAAGCTGCATCTGTCAGAATAAAAATGCTTCACAAATCTGTTCTTAAATCAATCAGCTAGCTGATCAACAGGCAGTTTCATAGCCATCAGTACAGGGCTTTCTGGAGCAGTGCTATGCAAAAGAGGAGGAACAGGATTAGGGAACCAGCTTGGAAAAAAATTAACCCAAAGTCTATTGAATAAACTTATCTGACAGCTTTCAGTGAGAGTATCTTTAGTTCAAGGAATTGGTGACCTCCCCAATCTCCAGATGTTGTTGGACCCCAACTCCCATAAACCCTGGCCATTAGTTGGGGCTGATGGGGGCTGGATCCAACATCTTTAGGGTCACAGCTTCCCCACCTCTGCTTTAGATGTTACAGCAATGCAGAGTGTAGGAAGCACAAATATGTAGTTTTTCCACATATCCATCGTATGTGAGAATGTGACCCATTTCCTTATGCAAGGACAGCTCACCCGTGGTCCCACAGAGAGAGACTGGGAGATCTATTTCACATGAAATGGAAGTGCCAGTCATTTCTACCCAAGTCTTTTGCACTCCTTTCTCCTACTTGTTACAGGGCGCTGTTCCCCTTGTAACTCCCCCATGTTTTCCTACCACTTTTCTCTGTTTTATTGATTTATTTATTACCACAGAAAATCCATTAAGGAGAGAAAGATGTCCAATGTCTTTGGATTGATAGTGCTAGGAGCCCTCAGTTAGAAGCACACTTAACCTGCTGGGTTTCATCATGGATAGATCACTCTTTTCTGCCTTTTTGTAATTTTTGCTATCCTTTCTGATCAAAGGTTTCTTTTGTTAAGAGGGGTAGCCAAAGAAGATTAACAAAATGATGGATTTGAGAGAAGGAAAAAACAAAGGTTTTCTATTTTCAACAATTTATTAAAGCACTGCAAATTTCAGTCACTGGGAGCTACATTTTGAACACAGAATTGCTCAAGGAACACGTTTTTCACAAAAGTTCAATGCAATCTTAAGACTACACAATCTATGATGTAGTGTGACTGGGGTGAAACATGCATGTGCAAAAATACTGAGGACCTTTATTAGGAAGTGAGCAACTGATACTTATGAATAGTAGGGCAGCACAAATGGAACTGGATAGAATTTAAATAGGCAGATGTATTTTTCATATGCTGCTTAGTTATCTTTATTTGTAGGGTGCTTTTCAAATGCTCAAAGCAATGAACAAAAGGACAAAACACAACATAAATCTGTATTTCAAACTCACATAAGAGGATGATCATCTTCCCATGGGTCCTTCTTGGAATAATAATAAAAAAAATACTTTGAAACGTCTTTTATGCCTGCCATTTTGCTAAATATCTCATTGTTAACTCCAAAAATATTGGTTTGCTATCAAAGAGTTTAGAATGAAGGGATCTGGGTATATGTGAACTGATAAAAGAATTCCTCCAATAAAGATTACTTCATTTAATGTAAAAGACCACCTCCAAGTCTCCACAGTTTTACAAAAGGAGAAATCACAGTCGGTGTTTTCGCAAGTTGAAAAACACTTCAACTCGGTAAGTAGAAAAGGCTCACACTGCAGCACTGACATTTTCCACATTAATGACTGCTAAATATAATATCATGCTAACCTCCTAAAATTGATGACATATGCTGTATCTGTGTGGGCATTATGGGAACACAGCATTCACAATAGCAACTACAGAGCAAAAAGCAAGCTAGTTACAGCAGGCTAATGCATTATTATACAAGGCGAGGATGTAGCTCTTATGTTCAAAGCCCCATGCATAGATAGGCATCGCTGAGGGTGCACATACGGCAGATGGAAAATTCACACTGAGACTCATAAAAGATCTCATTTTTTAATATGCATCCATGTCATGGGTGAAGTGTTCATGAAATTCCTGTGCCACTCCAGTTTGAGAGGATCTGGGAGGATCATGTTCTTCAGTTAGAAGACTATGAAAATGTGACAGACAGCAGCAAACCTATACATATCTACTCAGGAGTAAGTCCCATTGATTTCAATGGGGCTTACTCCCAAGTAAGTGGGTATAGGATCACAGTCTTCTGAGAAGACAAGTATAGGATTGCACTCTTGATCTAGCAATTCTGATGTGCAGCCAGGGATCTGTATTAGCAGATGATGATTGAGGCAGGCTGATGGCAGTATATTCTGAAGACCAGCTGCTGGGCAGGAAGGTGCTATGGTCCTCATGTCCTGCGTATGGACTTCCCATGGGCATCTGGTTGGCCACTGTTAGAACAGAATGCTGGACTAGGTAGGCCTCTGATCCAGCGTAGTTTTTTCTGATGTCTGCTACCCACCTTCTCCCAACCTACTCATCCATTTCTTGAAGCACCCCCAAATTAGCATTAATGGTTGGCCTAGCCTTGAGGTCCTAGACTTAAGGAGTGAAATTTCTAGTTTGGCTGGGTCAGGTAGAACACTCTTAAAATCTGGACCTACCTTCAATTTATGGGGCAGGCACACACAAACATAAGCCTACATACTTCAGATATTCTGTTTTCCCTTGATTGCAGGCTTCCTGACCCATTTCACTGCCAATGCACACATTCAAAAGCCACCTCATTCACAAATAGCAGGAGGACAGGGCTCCTGTGCCATTAATAGCAATGTAGAAGAGAGAATTTCAGCAGGTACATCTCACTGTGCAAGCTACACCTGCTGATACTCCCTCTTGGGCACAGCTATTAAAGGTACAAGAGCCTAGTCATCTTTTGCATCTGGTCAGCCTATATCATGAAGCTGTGTTGGTCCTTACAGAATCATAGAACAGTAGGATTGGAAGGGGCCTGTAAGATGATGGTCCAACGCCCTGCTCAATGCAGGAATCCAAGTCAGAGCATCCCTGACAGATGGCTGTCCAGCCTCATCTTGAATGCCTCCAGTGTGGGAGAGCCCACTACCTCCCTAGGCAATTGGTTCCATTGTCGTATTGCTCTAACAGTCAGGACGTTTTTCCTGATGTTCAACCAGAATCTGGCTTCCTGTAACTTGAGCCCATTATTACGTGTCCTGCACTCTGGGATGATCGAGAAGAGATCCTGGCCTTCCTCTCTGTGACAACCTTTCAAGTACTTGAAGAGCACTATCCTATCTCCCCTCAATCTTCTCTTCTCAAGGCTAAACATGCCCAATTCTTTCAGTCTCTCGTCATAGGGCTTTGTTTACAGTCCCCTGATCATCTTCATTGCCCTCCTCTGAACCCTCTCCAGCTTGTCTGCATCCTTCTTAAAGTGTGGTGCCCAGAACTGGACACAGTACTCCAGATGAGGCCTAACCAATACTGAATAGAGGAAAACTAGTACTTCCCAGGTTTTGGAAGCTATGCTTCTATTAATGCAGCCCAAAATAGCATTGGCCCTTTTTGCAGCCACATCACATTGTTGGCTCATATTCAGCTTGTGATCTAATTCCAAGATCCTTCTTGCTTGTAGTGTTGTTGAGCCAAGTATCCCCCATCTTGTAAATGTGCATTTGGTTTCTTTTTCCTAGGTGCAGAGTTTAGCATTTATCCCTGTTAAATTTCATTCTGTGGTTTCCTGCCCAGTGCTCCAGTCTATCCAGATCACTTTGAATTTTGTTTCTGTCTTCCAAGGTATTAGCTATCCTGCCCAATTTTGTGTCATTTGCAAATGTGATCAGCTTTCCCTGCACCTCCTCCTCCAAGTCATTAATACAAATGTTGAAGAGCGCTGGGCCCAGTACTGAGCCCTGTGGTACCCCGCTCGTTGCCTCTCCCCAGTTTTAGAAGGTCCATTGATAAGCACTTTTTGATTCCAATTCTGTAGCCAACTGTGGATCCACCGGATCGTTGTTTCATCTAGCCCACTTTGAGCTAGTTTGCTCATCAGGAGATCATGGGGCACTTTGTCGAAAGCTTTGCTGAAGTCAAGGTATATTATGTCCACAGCATTCCCATAGTCCACAAGGGAGGTTACCTGATCAAAAAATGAGATCAGATTCGTCTGGCAGGATTTGTTCTTGACAAATCCATGTTGGCTTCAAGTAATCACTGCATTGTTTTCAAGGTGCTTACAGATGCATTGCTTTATAATCTGCTCCAGAATTTTCCCAGGGATTGATGTCAGACTGACTGGTCTGTAGTTCCCAGGTTCCTCCTTTTTAACCTTTTTGAAGATAGGGACAACATTAGCCCTTCTCCAGTCATCTGGCACTTCACCCATCCTCCATGATTTCTCAAAGATAATAGAGAGTGGATCTGAGAGTTCTTCTGCCAGTTCCTTTATTACTCTAGGATGCAGCTCATCTGGCCCTGGAGATTTGAACTCATTCAAAGTAATTAGGTTTTCCTTGACCATATGCCTATCAATCTCAAGCTGCAATCCTGCCCCTTCAGCCTGTACTTTGCCTTTGCCAGGAGGGTCATAGACCTTCTTTTGGGAGAAGACTGAGCCAAAATAGGAATTGAGCACTTCTGCCTTTTCTTTGTCATCTGTTATCATTTTGACATCCTTATTTAATAGCTGAACAACCATTTCTTTCCTCTGTCTTTTACTGTGGACGTAACTGAAGAAAGCTTTTTTGTTGCTTTTAGCATCCCTCGCTAACTGCAGCTCGTTCTCAGCTTTAGCCTTCCTGACACCATCCCTGCAATTCTGTGCTACCTGCCTGTACTCTTCCTTTGTTGCTTGTCCTTCCTTCCACTTCCTATATGTGTGCTTTTTTTTTGTTTTCAGGTCATCTCTAAGCTTTTTGTGAAGCCACATTGGCTTCTTCTGTTGTCTTCCACCCTTTTTTCTTGTTGGAGTTGTTTGTAATTGTGCCTTTAGAATTTCCTTTTTTAAAAACTCCCACCCATCTTGGATGCCTTTTCTCATTAGAGTCACTTGCCATGGGACCTTACTTATCATTGTTCTGAGTTTATTAAAATCGGCTTTCCTAAAATCCAGGGTATGCGTTTGGCTGCCCTCAGCTTTTGCTTCCTTTAGAACCAAGAACTCAAGTACAACATGGTCGCTTTCCCTCAGAGTTCCTGTAACTGCTACTTTACCCACTAAGTCATCTCTGTTGGTTATCAAGTCAAGGATAGCCGATCCTCTAGTTCCTTCCTCTACTTTCTGTAGGAGGAAGTTATCCACCACACAAGTCAGGAATTTCCTGGAGGGGCCATGTTTTGCAGAATTTGTCTCCCAACAAATATCGGGACAATTGAAGTCCCCCATTACTACTACATCATGCTTCCTTGAAACATTGGCTATTTGCTTTTCAAAAGCTTCATCCTTGTCTTCTCCTTGATTGGGTGGCCAGTAGTAGACTCCAACCACCAGGTTCCTTTTATTCTTTGCTCCATTTATTCTAACTCAGATGCTCTCGATGGGGCTACCAAGCTCATCCTCCTGTATTTCTGTGCAGAGATATGTATTTTTCACATACAGTGCAACTGCAACCCCACCTCCCTTTCTGTTCCTCCTGTTCTTTTTGAACAAGTTATATCCTTCAATTGCTGTATTCCAGTCATGAGAGTCATCCCACCAGGTCTCAGTTACACCTATCAAGTCATAATTTCCCTCCTGTATTAAGAGTTCAAGTTCGTTCTGTTTGTTTCCCATACTCTGGGCAGTAGTATATAGACATCGAAGACCACATGCTTCATAGTCTGGCTTTCTTCCTACATGTGTCTGAAGACTATTATTGGGCGCTATCAGAACTGTTCTCTCCGTTGCAGTGCATGCGCCTATGTCCATTGTTACCCCCAACATTACATCTCCCTTCCCCGTAGGGTTCAGTTTAAAGCCCTCCTGAAGAAGTTCTTCATACTGTGGCCAAACACATTCTTCCCATCCTTTGTGAGGTGCAACCCATCCGTTGCCAACAGCCCATCTTCCAGGAAGTATAGCCCGTGGTCCCAGAATCCAAATCTCTTTCGTCGACACCACCTTCGTAGCCAGTCATTCACCCGGAGTATTTTTCGTTCCCTTTCTATCCCTCTTCTAACTACTGGAAGGATGGATGAGAAAACTATCTGGGCCCCAAAGTTCTTGAGTTTCCTTCCCAAAGCTTCAAAGTCTGACGTGATCTCTTCGTAGCTCCGCTTGGTGGTATCATTTGTTCCCACATGATTGTGTTCTCTTATTCCCTGGAGGGTCAACAGTTGCCACTCCAGTCCTCTTACTTTTTCTTCCAGCAGCGTGATCGACTTGCACTTGTTGCAGGTGTAGGCCATGTTGTTCTCAGGCAAGAAAACAAACATTGCACACACCTTGCAGGTCACCACCACTGGAGAGTCTTGTCCTTCCATAGCCTCTTTTCCCTTTTTGTGTGTAGCTTTCTGATTGTTCTAGAGTAGCCTGTGCCTGATCCTCTACTCACCGGAGGCTAAAAACAAAGTCCCACTGGTATGGAAGTGTGTGTTACAAGAAAAATAAATTAAAATAAACCCTTACAACTGAAATGAAGCCAAATGAAGTTTGTGAACCTCCATTTTATATATTCATTTCCCATTACTTTTGCCTTGGACCATCCTCTCATATTTTTCCCTAGCTCCCATTTTAATTTTTTTATACAGTCTATAAAATGCCCTGTACTTTGACGATGTTGTGTAAATAAATACGAGTAGTAGTGCCACTACTGTTTTATTGTGTTGTTAAAAAATGTTTTTATTTTATGCATTTCAACTGTTCTTGTATTTCTTGATCATGTAAGCTGCTCTGATAATTCATTCAAAGGTGGTATATAAATATTCACATAAAAAATAAAATAAATATTAATAATGCTACCCAGGAAATCCCTGTCTATCACAAAATATTTGTGGTAGGAGGAGCTCCACGTGTGCATTAGAGCCAACATATCTACAACATATTTATGGATCAAGATGGAAAACGACTTCTCCAGATTACACAGTCTTAGACTACCACTGGAGTGACAAAAGAAGCCCTAATGGGAGAAATTGTGAAGGTGCACAAGAGTTTAAAGCCACATTTGTTGTAAATAGTCATAGCAATGCTGCTTGCTCTTCCTCTAATGAGTGTGTGCTCTGGGGAAGGAAGTTGTAAATTACCTTTCCTTCTTTTCATCTTTGAAGCCTGTAGGTGTTGAATTTGCTCTCATCTGTTGAGCTGAGATCTTATTAACTACAATATAGGACAGATTTGTTGTAATCCATCTTGGCAGGGATTCGATAAATTCCGCACATGTGGTATAAGAAGAAATAAAAATGGCTGATAAAGAGATCCTTTATTTGGTTTTTCAGTACCTTTCTTTGAAAATTGCATCTGACCCCAACTAAATAATCCATTTTGAAGCAGCCTGTAGAGGTAAACTCCACTATGGGTAATTAGTGTGTGAGTGATTCTCCTCTTCTGATCTTACATTAGGGTGAGGAGCTGAAGATAGATTTTCTAGAGTGAGGTGCATAGTGGTTTGAACAATTCCATGGAGTAATTTAAATTCTCCTTTTATGAGAAAATGTTAGTGGACATTGAAGCATGAGGGAAAGGGGACTACAGAAAAGAAAGCAATCTCAAGAGGTCAGATGGTACTGCTTGGAGAACATGGTCAACACAAGCTGTATTTTCAATTAAAGCTGGAGACAACAATTGAAAGTGATGTGATACAGCCATATTTACCCATGATTTCTACACTCTTCTTTTATCAGCTCAACAGGATTTGCACGTTTAGGATAAAACCTGCAAAACCTGCTTGACCAAACATGATAGCAATGAAATAGGCCCATCACGGGGGACAATGGCTTGATCACACCACCTTCAACTCTCTGAACATTTCTGCCTCTCTGTCCAACCTACTTGAATGCTACAACAACAAAGAAATAAGGAGCATTTAAATTTCCTTGGGTTTGTTAAAATACTTCAGTGATCACATACTCTGACAGGAAAGGGTAGGAAATGAGGAACATAGAAATGTTTGATTTAATATTTACATTGCTCCAAGGGAAAAAGAATGCCAAGAAAATATGTGCTCACAGTCAAACAGATGTTTTATTTTGGTATGGACAGCTAAGTGGAAGATTTGGGCTATTAAGGCAGACGTTAATACTCAATATTCAACAAGAAATTGTCAAGAAAATTGCACAGATGCAAAATTATACATTTCTGCCAAAGTGTTCTTTTGACTAAATGTTCAGGGTGTCATTCCCATCAGAGATGTAGCATACATAGATGTGTTGCAGTCATGTGGGTAGCCAACCCACAGGAGTGCCATGTGGCTCAGACAGGTGGTCAGGTGGCTTTGGGAAGCATCACTGATGTAGTCAGTATCAGAAACTAGGGGCTTCTTTGTCAAGAATGCCCCTGTTGCCTTCTGAATCCTCCAATAGCCAGAATCAGCACCCAGACAAAAGGGCTGCTTTCCAAGGCTTTATTTCCATTCAACCTAATGAAGCTTACAAATGCTAATTGCCTGAGATGTAGAGGAAATACAAAGGAACAGCCTACCAGGGGTTTCTAAGAGTTAGTACGTCAGTTGGTCTCCATTTGAAGAAAAGCGTGGCAACTGTCTGAATTTAAGGAGTAGGAGGGGAAAGTCTCACCCTCTCTTGTGGGGCCTCAGGGCGCAGCTGTTGACGTCGAGCCAACCAGGCTGAGCGCCTCAGCTCGGCTCCTGCAACCTCTTGCTTGTGCCTGGGCCTGCGCCTGGCATCTAAAAGCTCAAGTTGTCCCTCCCTTTCCCTGCCAGGGTCACTGTCACTCCCAGGAATGTGAGCGGGGGGGGGCTCCCCCTCCTGCTGCGCCTCTGAAACTTGAGAGGGTTCCTCTCCCACGGATTCTATCTCCTCCTCAGAATCAGAGCTGTTTTAGGATTCTATAAGCTCAGATCCAACCCTGACATTCTTCACATGGAGCTTTTATCCTTCTATTGAGATTGGTTACTCACAGAATTTTGTGGGCCCTTTAGATGTCGTGAACCTCCAGGGTGTCTCCCACACTGAATGACCTTTATTCCATTTTTTAAACAATTGGCCATAACGAGTTATCAAATTACAGTTCTTGAGTTCCCTCTAGGGATGTACGAAATTGGCCTTACCTGGCTCCGCCGAGTTCCGCTGGAGGGGGAGGCACTCCGTCCCTCCCCCCGGAATCCTGGCCGGCTGGCTCCGCTCCACAGGGATTCCGCAGAGCCGCCGGCTGGCTCTGCCAGCAGCCGGACATCCGGCCGCTGGCTAGCAGGGATGCAAATGGCGGCGGCCGTAGCCGCCGCCGTTTGCGTCCCTGTAGTCAGCCGTGATAGGCTACGTAAATCTTTAAGTAGCCTATCACGTCTGACTTTAAAAAACAAACAAACAAAAAAACGCACTTAAGCAAATGGTGGCGGCTATGGCTGCCGCCATTTGCGTTCCTCATTTTGGCCGCCTTAGTCTACATAAATATTTACGTAGACTAAGACGGCGAAAATAAGGGGAACGCAAATAGCATAGTGGACGCTATTTGCGTCCCCCTCCCCCTTATTTTCGCTGCCTTAGTCTACGTAAATATTTACGTAGACTAAGATGGGCCAAAATAAGGAACACAAATGGCGGCAGCCATAGCCGCCGCCATTTGCGTACGCGCGTGTGTTTTTTTAAAGAAGTCAGACGTGATAGGCTACGTAAAGATTTACGTAGCCTATCACATCTTTCTTTTTTTTTTTAACACTGGAAATGGTGGTGGCGGCGGCCGGTCAGAAGACTGGCCGCCGCCGCTGCCAGAGCCACCGCCGCCCGGAAGATCCGCCCCAGGTAAGTCTCGTGCCGGGGGGGATCCGTGGGGGGGTGGCATGCTGTTCTGCCACGGAGTTTGGGGGGCCGAATGCACTGGCATTCGGCCTCACCGAGATCTGTGGCGGAATTCTCTGCCATCCCTAGTTCCCTCCTGAAAAAGGAAAAGCCTCAATAAGAGGCGCTAGACCACAGCACCATCTAGCGGCTGTATAATGGAACACATGGAAGACTCAGATAAGGGGAAAGGAAGGGGAAGAGTGGGGTGCTGGGAAGGAAGTGCATGTAAAGGGAGCCCGTTGTGATCCTGCATTTAAAACGAAAGCTGAAAGCCCCATTTTAAATGTGGGATTTCAGGCTGGTGTAGAGATGCTCTAGGTAAGGGACATTCTCCTAAGAAAGCTGTTTTTGTTGGTTTGCTTATTTACTTGTGGTCCAATCACTCTTCTTTTCCAAAAGTACAGCAATTTATTGGGGAAGAGCCTTCACTTAGTGAGAGAACACAGGGTTTGTATGTAGAAAGTCCCAGGTTCAATCCATGGCATTTCCAGTTACAAGGATCCCAGGTAGCAGAGTTGGGAAATCTCTCTTTCTGGTGACATGGAGAGTCACTGCCACATGGAGTGAACAGCATAGGGCAAAATGAATCAATATTCTAATGCAGTATAAGGCAGCATTATATATTCCTAAATGTTTATATGACTCCTGTCCAGACACTGCTTGCAACTTCACCAGTGCAACAGCATTAGATGCTCCCAGATCATTATTGGACAAGGGAAGAGCTCCCTCCCTGCTTGCTAGTCCATTATTCTGTTTCCAGCAGTGCCAACCAGATGTTTTGGGCATTTCCAGGCACTTCCCAGAATCCTCTGCAACAGGCAAGTATCCTGCAGAAAATGTGAAGGGGTTTCCAGCAGACTGGTCAATGTGGAATGGGTTCCTGGGAAGCTAAGAAGCCCCCAAAATACACAGGCATATATACAAATACGGTAAACAAAAGAACATTTGTGTAAATTGGAGAGTAAATTCATAAGTTTAAGGACAAGGCTGAAGTATCAATGTTATTCCTAGGGAGGATTATATTTGACCAACATTTAGTAACGTGCTTTGCTTCAGAAAATGTATGTCCTCAAATGACTGAAGATAACCTACTGTATTTTAGGTCTGCTCACCATTTGGATGGTGTTGCTTACTATTTTGCTTTGTTTATTTCAATTAGACCGAAATGTATATTATTTTAGCATTATGAAAAATCTCTGAGTACATAGGAACTCCAGTTAATATAAGATAAATGTCATCTCCAGCAATGCTCATGAGTTTTAATTAGAAGACTGGATTTCATACATTTCTTTTCCTAAGTGATATCGGATTTTATACATGATTTATACAATCCGAGAGGCTAATGCAATGTAAGGAGTTTAACATTCAGGCTGCAGACTAATTTTCCCTGACTTCAAGAAAATATGGAAATAAATTTAATTGAACATTAACTATTTCCTGACTTTTCTTCTGTTTTGGTTGTGTTAAATTTGCTCCTTTAAAAAGGGGGGTATTTTAATGTAGGCAGATTGATACTTAGGAAATTAGCCTTAGGAAGAAAGTACTTCACAGCTTCCTTATAGATATCCTGCAGTTTACAATGGGGGCTGGTTTCTTTCTTTGTGTTTACTGCTCTCTTTCCCCCAACAAACCCATTACAGTCTCATCAGAAGTAACTCCCATTGTGGTCAATGAGGTCCTCTGGGTTAAAATAGGGGCTGGTTTCCCTCTTTGTGTTCTCCTCCCCCTCTCCTTTCCCAGCACAAGCATGTGTGTGTCTACTCGGAAGTATCTCCCATTGTGCTCAGTGAGGCTTGCTTCTGAAATGCAGGTGCATTTGGACTTTCAGGGGAAAGGAGAAACGGGGAGAGGGGAAAAGCCTCTCTTCACAGCAAGGCTGATTCTTTTTAAAAAAACCCCGTATTCCTCCAGTAGCTTCTCCTTCCATTGTCCTGGAAACACAGCCGAGGAGACGGGAACACTGATGAGGTAATCAGACTCAACTAGGGATGTCGGAGAATTTCTCCATGAATCTCCGGGAGGCCGAATGCCAACGCCTCCATTTGCGTACGCACTTTTTTTTTTTTTTCAAAGTCAGCTGTGATAGGCTATGTAAAGATTTACGTAGCCTATCACGGCTGACTGCAGGTCAGGGATGCAAACAGCAGCGGCTACAGCCGCCGCCATTTACATCCCGGCAGGAGAAGAACTTTCACAGCCGGAGAGGCGGGGCGCTCCCCCCACCCAGAATTTCGGGGGGAGGGACGGAGCGCCTCCCCCCCACCACGAAGCAAGCTGTGACTTTTGTCCATCCCTAGACTCAACCCAGACTTCACTCAGACTCCACCCAGCCATCAAGAAAATAATTTGATTAGAGCTCAGTGGAAACAGCACAAAGCCCTGGGCTACAGCGATGATAAGCCGGGACTTTAAGCACTGTGGAAACTGGAAAAGGAGAAGATGCGATTGGGGAAACATCGCAACAAAGTTGAAAACAAAGTGAAGCCGATAGAGGGGAAACATAGAACTGTGTGTTGATTCTGTTCAGAGGACTGGGAGAAATCTGACTTCTTAGACAACATCTGTATTTGATCTTTATGAAAGTGGTGATAAAAGTGGCATTGCACCCTGAAACAGGGAAGAAGAGATGAAGCGTGGGAAGTGCAGACAAGTGCCTTGTTCTTTGCTGAGAAGATATGAGACCAAGTGGAGTGTCTGCTCCTGTCGTTTTCCACAAAGGTGGTTCTGCAGAGACAATAAAGCATAGATTTCCTTAACTCATTGCTGATTTTCAAAGAGAACAAGGAGTCTCTTGATGCACAAGGGCAGAAGTGTTCAAAATAATGAAGCTATTCAATAAAGTGGAGCACTGGAGAGTACTCACATTACATAAATGCATAAAAATAAACAGGAAACTCTGACAATGGTTGATTCCTGCAGACAAAACGGTAAGAGAGAACAAAATGAATCTTCAAGTAGAAATATGATTATTTAGATGTTCATTGTGTTGGTATTCTACCCTCTCTTCAAGGTGCTCAGAGAGTGCTATGGTAGCCCCATTGAAGCCAATGAGGTGGATGCAAGACACCTAGGTTCAAATCTTTAATTTGGCATGAAGCTCACTGAATGGCTTTGGGAAAGTCGCTAGCTAACAATGGATCCCTCTTGGTACTTTCCTCCCAGCTAGGCTCTGATGATAAAAGCAAACCCAGATGGGTGAAAAGTTCCCACGCTGGAATTTGGGTGGGTGCCTCTTTGGCCCTTTAAACTGCACCCTTGCAAAGGAGAAGTTATGGCGCTGTTTCTGCATGTGATGTTAATAATATCCATTGGAGGACACAAACATGTAATTTCTGGTGAACTGCTTTCAGGTTATACCCCAGACACACTGAGAAACATGATGAAATTATGAAAAGGGACAGTAAATATATGAATCATTCTGCATCAGCATATCTTCTGTTTTTGCTTTGTTCTCACCTCTGCACTTTCTGTTTGATACAACAGACTTGCAAGTGCAATTTCACAACTAAAGTGCTCAGTGGGGTATCCAGGGAAGAAAATGGGTTCCAGCTCCATGATCTTCCCACTGAATACAAAAGTAGGTCCTGTTGTCAGAGCGAGGGAAAAAAATCCCCCACATTTAGCACTTCATCCCTTGAATGGGACATTTAGTCTGAGTTCCAGAGATCTGTGGGCAGAGGCAGAGGCTGAACACACACACACACACACACACACACACATTGGAGAGTGCTCATGGAGCTCCTCACCCCCATGGAGCTTCTCACACCTGTGGAGCCCCTCGCCCAGTTCTTGCCTGCTCTGTCTGGTAGGGGGTTAATAGTTAAAAGGGCTACTCTGTCTGAGGAAATAGTTGAAGACACACTCTGGCATCAGGATAAGACAGAGCATATACGTCACATGGAGAAGGTCCCTGGCTCAGATAGTTGGTGATGTGAAAGACCTCTGCCTGAAACCCTGGAGAGCCAAAACCAGAGCAGACAATACTGGGCTAGATAGACAGATAGGACCTTCCTATGTTCCAAAAAGGGCAGCAGCAGCATAAATACACCAGGTCAGAAATGCCAATACAGGTCCTTCGTATCATCAGTCTACAGTGATGCATCAGACAACTGCAGCCTGGACATTGAGAGGCTGGGTTTTCGCCATCACTGATATTTTCCCCTCCTCCATGTGGGCGGTTGCTGTGATAGTGATGGCATGTCAAGGCTTTCTATGCCTGAGTTTATATGGACCAGCTTTAAGCCATGCCGTTCACTTGGAGGGATTCCTTGTTTCTCACACATCATTCTTTGGAGCCGATAAATCTGTGTCCAGACCCACATACTCCATAATAAAGAGAACGTATTTAGACTACAACGATAAAGAATCTAGAATGATGTGCTGGTCTACAAGCCAATGAATCTGGAATGCTCAGGTTGAAACAAGCCAAAGGTCCTTGGACCTTCTTTGCTCCCTAAAAGGTGTGGTTGTTCTAGCTACTCTATTGGTGCAACCTTATAAGATGTGATGTCCCAGGTTGCAGACAGAGATGTGGGTATAAAGAAACCACATAAGTGAGGCCAATGACATGGTTCCTTCCCACTTGGATGTCACTTGGATGTCATTGGGGCAATGTTGGCCTGGAACGGAACCATATTCTTGTGCCCTCCCACGTGGTTTCTTCCTGCAGCAGTGCATTGAACCAGAGATCCACACCATTGTGGGTATGTAGAGATCCTGCCCCTTGAATGAAATGGTAAATCCAGATACCTTTTCTTAACTGCCTTGCAGATCAACCTACTCCCTTAGAGTATTTCAATACTGCAGGCTTCATGGAAAAAAAAATACTCTGAGAAATACTGAATTCCCCATCTTCATACATAAAATTAATATGACAAGGCTGTTTCAAAATATACGACCTTCTTTGCTTCTGGAGCAGTCAGCTAAAGATGTCTTTTCAACCAGGCTCCAATTTGTTCTCAATTTTAATTTTAAATTTTGCAAAAACTTGTGTCCCAGGTGGTGGTGGGGTTTTTGGGGGCATACATTATTATTTGATTATATCATAAATATTTATATATTAATAAATCTAGCAATTAAAAGTCATCTTGTATCAAGCATAATTTTTTAAATGAACCTTATATAAAAAGGGAAAGCACCATCACTATGTTAGATAATGTTATGAATTATATGGACGGGCAACAAAATGAATACATACATTGTATAAAGGGTATTTTTGTCATCGATGATTTAGAGAATTTAATTATGTTGTTCAACCGTGTATAGCCAATTCTAACTGGAAGTGCCCACAGCTTTTCTTTTTTTTTTAGTCTTATCTTGTCAGTTTCAAGTCTTCATGTCAATGCTTTTAACAACTGGAGATCTCTAAGGACTAGGCATATAAACAAGACTTCCATGTCCTTTGATGCTGTGAGATAAAGAGTCCACTTATTGTACAATAAAATTATAATTGCCAGTCACCTAGCCTTATCTATTGGAAAGCATAAATCAAATTAGGTTATTTTCAGGCAGAAATTAACTCTGCTCCTTTTCAGTGCAATATAGATAAAGTGAGCTGCAAGAGCGCTGGAGCCAATGAGGTTTTACTGCTCGTGCCATGTCCAGCTTTCATTACTGAACTTTGCTTTCCACTTTTATATTTCTTTTCTAGCTAAATAAGTATAATTCACTCTAGAAGTAAACAATGACTTGGTCCCAATCCAAATGTGGATACAGATGTGCGTCTCTGCTTGCATCAGAAAGTCCAAAAAGGGTCAGAAGTTCAATGTGGAGCAGATAAACATTGCCATGCAGATGGGGTATGCAGCCAGGAGACACCCCCAGCCCCACAGCAGCGCAGATCTCTCTGACTTGATTGGGCCACTGAGTTTCTCTGTAAACACGTTTGATTTAGCTGTGCTGCTCTGGCATTCATGCAATGTGATTCCCCAGTATAAATCAGACTCTACCATAACCATTGGGCAGAGTATCTGCTCCCTGGTAATGTACCATAACAGCATCAAGCAGACAGCAAGGAAGTACAGTCTGATGCTGACAAGTCCCCCAAACAACGATGTGTATCAACTTACATTTGTACTTACGAAGGAAAGGTCTTTTTTCGGGTGTAGGTGTGCTCAAGCGGTTTGCTCCTGGCAAGCTGCAGTGAGTGAGAGGCCCTCTTGCAGACTCCTGTCCCAGCACTTCTTGCTCCCTTAGGAGATCCTGAAACTCTCCATTTAGTTCCGTTACTCATCATACAACTAGAAAGAAAGAAGCCAACTACAGTTACGCTAGTGAGCAAGGTCCCCTTCTGAGCCCATCGTGAACGATCCGCTCAGACTCCACCCACGTCTCCTCATGTTCCTGTGCTACTTTTCTCTTCTACTCCCTCTTCTCTAGACCCGTGCTTTCCTCTGCCACCTTCAGATTCCTTCCTAGTCCTCGCAACCTCATTCCTGTGGTTGAGCCTGTGTGGTGTAGTGGTTAGGGTGTTGGATCAGGACTCGGGATATCGGGATTCTAGTCCCCACTTGGCCATGAAGCTCGCTGGGTGACCTTGGGCCAGTCCCTGACTCTCGGCCTAACATACCTCACGGCGTGGTTGTGAGGATAAAATGGAGAGGAGAAGGACCATGTGAGCTGCCTTGGGTTCCTTGCAAAAGGAAAAAAGGTGGGATAGAAATGTAAATAATAATAATAATAATAATAATAATAATAATAATAATAAAAAATACATAAATAAATTCCTGAGGAAAATTCCCCTTTTTCTTTCCTAGACTCTCATTTTTCATGGCCTGCCGCCTCCTTCCTAGGCCTCTGCTACCTCCTTCCATAAATGTTGTTTCCCTAAATACTCATTTGCCCCTCCCCCACTCTGGTTTCCTCCATTTCACCTATTTATTTTATTTCTTGCATTTATATCCCACCTTTTTTCCTCTTGCAAGAAACCCAAGGCAGTGTACATTATCCTCCTCCTCTCCATTTTATCCTCACAACAACAACCCTGTGAGGTAAGCTGGGCTGAGAGTCTGTGAGAGGCCCAAAGTCACCCAGTGAGCTTCCATGGCCGAGTGGGGACTAGAACCCGGATCTCCCGGCTCCCAGTCCAACGCTCTAGCCACTACACCTGCCTCCCCTCATGCTGCTGTGTCTAAGTCTACAGCTTGCTTTGTTCCCTTCCTTCAGCAATTCCACCTTGGGATCCCTTCCCTCTGTTGCTCGGCCTGCCTGTGTGCCATTAACACTGCTCAGCCTATGCCACTGGTTCTCATAAGAGGCACAAGATGGCATTTTCTGTTCCCAGGGGAATATAAAGATTCTGTGGAAACACAGGGCTGGTTTCACTTGGGAGCTATTTCCATGGAGAATGCTAAGAAGGGGGTTTTGACGAAGTGACAGGCCACCATCTGCTTATTGTCATATTGTGAGATATATATGAATTGTCGAGAAGCTTGTCAAAACTGAAGTTCACATTATTTATCTATTTAAAATATTTATACACTGCCCTTCGTTATCAGTCACAGACAGGGTGGTGTCCGAAATGCATTAAAACTACAATTAAGATAAAATACAAATATAAAAACAACAACAAAGAAAATATATCCAGCTAGGTATTAAAATAAGCAAATTCAGATATGTTTTCAACAGATACCTGAACACCGTTGAGGATGGTGCCATGGGGAGAGAATTCCAAAGGTGGGGTGCTACAGTAGAAAAGGCCCTTCCCCTGGTAAGCGATGGGACAACCATGAGGTCTTGATGGATCCCAGTGAACAGGAAGATTGATATGGGAGAAAATGCTCCCTCAGGTAGCCTGGTTCCAGGTGGTTTAGGGCCTTATATGTTGATAACATCACCTTGAACCTGGCCTGGTAATATATTATTATTATTATTATTATTATTATTAAATTTATTAATCGCCCATCTGGCTGGTCACCCAGCCACTCTGGGCGATGTACAACATACAATAAGTTTAAAACAAAAAAATTCTACAATAAAAACATTTTCTAAAATACCCTAACCCACCCCAAATGCCTGCCTGAACAACCACGTTTTTAATGCACGACGGAAGCTCATTAAAGAGGGGGCATGATGGAGTTCCCTAGGGAGGGAGTTCCACAGAGTGGGGGCCACCACAGAAAAGGCAGCTGGTTCACTTCTCTGAGTCTTGTATGTATTAGTCTAACCCTTTAAAAAGCCATCTGAGCTAGTGGCCAGCACTGGCTCCTATGGCAGTGAATCCCATGGATAAATCATGCAATGTGTGAAATTGCATTTCTCTTTGGTGTGTAAGATTTGTTCTTCCTCAGCAGGTAGGAGGGGGCTGTGCTGAACATTTCCCTGCAACTCTCTCAGGCCTTTGCCCACCTCAGTCAGATTCATTTTCTGTCTGAAAGAAACTTATGAATGAAAATTGGGAAACGTCTAGCCAGGGAAGGGGATCGCAGGTGAGAATTGATGGGTGGGGAATAAGTTTAGCAGCCCCTGGTGCCTGTCAATCCCCCAGCCTGCAAATATTTCCCTAATCCATATTAGTTTTAGGAAGCAAACACGGAGTTCCCAGCCCCATGTTTGTCTTGTCAGTCAAGTTCTGCCCTAAAATGTATTGCACATTGTAAAAATGCTAACTTTTGTTTATTTATATCACACATTTCATATGTGATGGAACTCATTGTGGCACATATAGTGTTTCTAGGCAGGGACATATCCAGACACTGAGTGGACCTGGATTCAGAACTGTTTAGCTTCAGCAAAGTTGCTGCATCATGTCCCTTTTATGCTATTTGCGTTCTGGCTGTGATATTAATTAGGTGTTCAGGCTCTTTATAGATGCTCGGAGGAGAGGAAGAAGACTTGAAAAGAAAAGAGGGAAAAAATGTAAACAGACCAGTGCTAGAGGGTCATTTTTTTTAATGACAAAATGCTCTTTTCAGTTTTTTAGAACTTATTTCATGTGGAAGGCATAGTTTGATGTTAAGCTGTATAGAACATGGTTGCCAGATAAATATGTCTGAGCATAAGCACCAAAGGAAGTCACTTCAAAGTTGGCTCTTTTTTGTTTTTTGGGGGGGTGGGGGGAGCAAGTCCTCTGAGTAATCAAAACAACCCCCCAGAGAAAGGGATTCCATGGCATCTCTAACTGTGTTAGGCAGCAAAGTCTGAATGCTGGATGAGTCAGTTGGCTGATGCACCCATGTGGAAATTTTTCCCGTTAGCAGCTGTGAATGATACCGTGCCACTCTAAATCTGCATCAGAGCCCTAAAGATGGCCACAGGCTGAGCCCTTAGGAGCGTGGAAGAGACAGGGATAATCTCCCAGGCCCAGCCATACGCCTCAGATTGACTTTTTCCTATTCTGACTGCAGGCCTACCATGCCCTTTTTGATGGGTTGGCAGCCATTAACCACTGTGGACTTTTCTCCCTTCTTTATCCAGTGGTTTGACAGCGGGGGGAATGGGAGAAGTGTAGTAAAGAATAATTTGCTCCAGAAGCCTTTGCATCTGACAGGACTCCTGCACCAACTTGCATAATAATAACAACTCTATTTTGGATAAATATTTGCAGGGTTATTGGTCTTTCACATATATCTCATGGATTGCTATACTCTCCTAAGTTACGATTTTCATAAGGAATCAATGGAATATTATGATATACTCCTGTATTAAGTCTGAATCAGTTTTATTCTAACAGAAGCATTTGTGCTGACATGCCATGACTTTTCACTGACCTAGGAGCCTGTTATGGGGGGGGGGGGAATTCCCAGTTGAACTCAGGAAAAGCAAGGGGGCCTTTCCCTAAAGTCAGGAAAAATGTGCTTCAGGCAAGGAAGTAGGAAAAAAGACATTTGATTACTGGACTATTGTACATGTTCAGCATATGACACTAGGGATGGCAGAGAATTCCAACACGGATTCCAGTGAGGCCGGATTCTAAATCCGTGGTGGAACGGCCTCCTGCCCCCACCCGCACGCCCCCCCCCCGGAATCCCCTGGGACGGCACTTACCTGGGGCGGATGCGGCAGATGCGGCGGCGGTTCCAGCGGCAGCGGCTCCAGCGGCGGCAGCAGCTGGTCTCCTGGCCGGCCGCGGCCAGGCTGCTGCAGCCGCCATTGGTGTCTTTGCAGCCGTGATAGGCTACGTAAGAATTTACGTAGCCTATCACAGCCACCCCCCAAAAAAAACCAGTGTACGCAAATGGTGGTGCCTACGGCGGCCGCCATTTGCGTTCCCTATTTTTCGCCATTCTAGCCTACATAAATATTTACGTAGGCAATTATGGCAAAAAAAAGGGACGCAAATAGCGTAGTGGGTGCTATTTGCGTTCTTTTTTTCCCACTGTTTTATCCTATGTAAATATTTACGTAGGCTTTTACGGCAAAAAAAAAGAAACGCAAATAGCGCCCACTACGCTATTTGCGGTTCCCTTTTTTCCCCACCGTAATTGCCTACATAAATATTTATGTAGGCTAGAAAGGCGAAAAATAGGGAACGCAAATGGTGGCCGCCGTAGCCGCTGCCATTTGCATACGCCTTTTTTTTTTTTTGGCCCAGCCGTGATAGGCTACGTAAAGACTTACGTAGCCTATCACGGCTGCCTGGCTGGACGCAAATGGCGGCCGCTACGGATTCCGGGGGGGAGGACCCTATCGCCCCCCTGTCAAGGATTCCGGGGGGAGGGACAGAGCGCCTCCCCCCCCACCACGAACACAATCCGCGAAAAGGTAAGTGACTTTCGTACATCCCTATATGACACAAATAACTGAACATAAAATACTGTGGGAAGTAAACAGAACAAAGAAACACTTAAGATTTAAACTATGGACGGAGGTCCGTAACATTGTTGAGGAGGAAGCAACTCAATCCATCCCAAAGAAAAAGAAATGCAAGAAAGCAAAGTGGCTGTCTGATGAGGCTTTACAAGTAGCTGAGGAAAGAAGGGAAGCAAAAAGCAAGGGAGAAAGGGGAAGGTATACCCAACTGAATGCAGAGTTCCAGAGAATAACAAGGAGAGACAAGAAGGCCTTCTTAAATGAACAACGCAAAGAAATCGAGGAAAACAATAGAACAGGAAAGACTAGAGATCTCTTCAAGAAAATCGGAGATCTCAAGGGAACGTTTTGTGCAAAGATGGGCATGATAAAGGACAAAGAAGGCAGGGACCTAACAGAAGCAGATGAGATTAAGAAGAGGTGGAAAGAATACACATAAGAACCATACAGGAAAGATCTGAATGTCCCTGATAGCCATGATAGCGCGGTCACGGAACTTTAGCCGGACATCCTAGAGAGTGAAGTCAAGTGGGCCTTAGGAGGCATTACTAACAACAAAGCTAGCGGAGATGATAGCATTCCAGCTGAGCTATTTAAAATCCTAAAAGATGATGCTGTTAAAGTGCTGCACTCAATATGCCAACAAATTGGGAAAACTCAACAGTGGCCACAAGACTGGAAAAGGTCAGTTTACATTCCAATTCCAAAGAAGGGCAACACCAAAGAGTGTTCAAACTACTGTACAATTGCGCTCATTTCACATGCCAGCAAGGTGATGCTCAAAATCCTACAAGCTAGGCTTCAGCAGTATGTGAACTGAGAACTACCGGAAGTACAAGCTGGGTTTTGAAGAGGCAGAGGAACTAGAGATCAAATCGCCAATATTCACTGGATCATGGAGAAAGCAAGAGAATTCCAGAAAAACGTCTATTTCTGCTTCATTGACTATGCTCAAGCCTTTGATTGTGTGGATCACAACAAACTGTGGCAAATTCTGAAAGAGATGGGAGTACAGACCACCTTACCTGTCTCCTGAGAAACCTGTACGAGGGTCAAGAAGCAACAGTAAGAACCAGACATGGAACAACTGAGTGGTTCAAAATTGGGAAAGGAGTACAACAAGGCTGCATATTGTTGCCCTGCTTATTTAACTTATATGCAGAGTACATCATGAGAAACGCCGGGTTGGATGAATCACGGGTCAGAATTAAGATTGCCGGGAGAATTATCAACAGCCTCAGATACGCAGATGATACCACCCTAATGGCAGAAAGCAAAGAGGATCTAAAGAGCCTCTTGTGGAGGGTGAAAGTGGAGAGTGCAAAAGCTGGTTTGAAACTCAACATTAAAAAAAACTAAGATCATGGCATCTGGACACATCACTTCTTGGCATATAGAAGGGGAAGAAATGGAAGCAGTGACAGATTTTATTTTCTTGGGCTCCAAGATCACCACAGACGGTGACTGTAGCCATGAAATTAAAAGACGCTTGCTCCTTGGGAGGAAAGCTATGGCAAACCTAGACAGCGTAGTAAGAAGCAGAGACATCACCTTGCTGACAAAGGTCCATCTAATCAAAGCTATGGTTTTCCCAGTAGTAACGTATGGCTGTGAGAGCTGGACTAGAAGGAAGGCTGAGCGCTGAAAAATTGATGCTTTCGAACTGTGGTGTTGGAGAAGACTCTTACGAGTCCCCTGGACTGCAAAGAGGTCAAATCAGTCAATCCTAAAGGAAATCAACCCTGACTGCTGATTGGAAGGACACATACTGAAGCTGAAGCTCAAATATTTTGGCCACCTAATGCGAAGAGAAAAGTCGCTGGAAAAGACCCTGATGCTGGGAAAGACTGAAGGCAAAAGGAGAAGGGGACGGCAGAGGATGAGATGGCTAGATAGCATCACCAATGCAATGAATATGAACTTGAGCACACTCCGGGAGAGAGTGGAGGACAGGAAGGCCTGGCGTGCTATGGTCCATGGGGTCACGAAGAGTCGGACACAACTTAACGACTGAACAACAACAACAACAACAAAAACTGTGGAAGAGAAAGAGATGTGATCCTGTTTTGAAGGGAAGTGTGGCTTATAAAAGCTAACAAGATATAAAGTAAATATATCACCCAAAATCATAGCTGGAAAAAATAATAACTAATTGTTAAAGAAATTCTATTCTGCAGAAAAGAGTCATCTAAGCAGCGCTAATAAGACATAATTTAAATGTGAGAGGCAAAATACAGGGACTTCAGAACCAAACATCAGTTCTCACCAGGATGTACCATCTGTCCTCATGAGAGACTAAGGGCACAATCCTATGCATATTTAGTCAGCGAAAAGGCCTACAGCTCCCAGCATGCCCCAGCCAGCCATGCTCTTTTCTCTGTCTAAACATGCATAGGATTGCACCTTAAAACACCTGTCTCAGATTGACTTCTCTGCTCCATTTTGCTTCCACCTTAGAAATGTCATTGGGTAAGATGCTTTAATCTTTAAAGGCAATGCTCCTAGAACTAGACTTAGAAGAACGTTTTAAAATTGTGTTTTGTTTGCAACTACTATGTATCCTTGTATGTGTAATGTTCTTATATCATGAAATGTAAAAACTGCTTGGGATTTTCAATCAGTCATTTCATGTTATGGTCAATGACCAGCAGTCTTAAGATTTTAAAGTAAAATATCTTTAAATGCCTGAACTCAGAGTCCTGTATTTAAAAACTCTGCATGTTAATACCAGGAATTTTGTAAACTTACAAATTCCATGGTGACACTTTGTACCTGGAATATGGCATGGGATACCTGCTGATCTATGATCAAGCTAAATACAGAAATCTCAAATCATAAGACAAGAACAAATCTATCACAGTGTGTAATAGTTTCCGATGGACAAATTAGGCCTTAGAGAAATGTATACCAGGAGGTAGAAACTACTTTAGCCTTATCTGTTCCCTCTACCTATGGCAGTGAATGGGGGAAAACTTCATAAGGCGTGTAACCTGACTAGCGGCATTACCAGTGTGGCCTTTCCCAGGGAGCAAATCAGTGTTGGCCATATTTATTGCTTGTATGTATGTATGCATGTGTATGTATGACATTTCTATACCACCCAATAGCCAAAGCCTTCTGGGCAGTTCAGAAACGAAACTTAAAACTGTAAAACATGATATAAAAACCTTAAGTTTAAAAGAGAATGAAACCAAAGTAAAAGCCACGGTAAAAGCCAGCAGCAGTGCAAAGATCTAAAAACATATGGGGAGAGTAATCCTATTGTCCCTAGAAAGAGTCTGGGGGCTGTAGGATAGTTTGGATTCCTGGTTCCGAGGTTGGAGACAGCTCTCCAACCTCAGGCCCAGGAGTCTGGGCTCCCCTCCCCCTCACAGCCTGTGCAGACAGAACTGTGCCAGTGTGCCAGTGGGCGGGGAGGAGGGGAGGGGACGGCTTCCGCTGTATCCCTAGGCCTCCCCAGGCTCCTTCCCTCCCCAACCTTGGCACCTCAGCTAGACAGGCAAAGGTTGCCTCCGCTGCGCCTTGTGCTCTGTGCTGGATTCTCTGTCTCTGAGTTTGGAGGCTTACGAGTATCAAGGGTAGATCCGATAGGATTGTGCCCCAAAGCAATTTTTAAAACTGAAGAACTAAAGAGCCTGGGAAAATAAAAAGGCCCCAAAAGTCGACAATGTAAGCAACAGATGAGCCTCTGGAGACACTCTGTTCGTATCCTCAAACAGGTCAAGCCCTTGTTTTCCCCTGTGATTGCAGGGACAGATGTAGAAGACTGTGTGGAGAAAGTAACTGATTTATTTATTTATTACATTTCTATATTGCCCAATAGCTGGAGCTCTCTGGGCAGTTTACAAAGATTAAAAACATTAAAAATACAATATATAGAGATTAAAAACTATTTACATTAAAAAAAACCCACATGAACAGACAATATACACAAAAGAGACATATATCTAAAACAAGTTCAAACAAACAATCTCAAAAGCAAACAACCATAACCATAAGACATTCCAGGATTGATTAAAACTTATCATATGCTGCCGAATGCCTGGGAGAAGAGAAAAGTCTTAACCTGGTGCCGAAAAGATAACAATGTTGGCGCCAGGCGGGCCTCGTTGGGGAGATCATTCCATAATATGGGGACCACCACCAAAAAGTCCCTCTCCCTTGTCATCGTCTTCCAAGCTTCCCTTTGTGTAGGCAGCTGGAGGAGGGCCTTAGGTGTTGAGTGTAGTATACGGGTAGGTTTGTGTTGGGAGAGGCACTCCGTCAGGTATTGTGATCCCAAGCTGTGTAAAGCTTTATAGGTTAAAACCAGCACCTTGAGCTGGGCTCGGAAACATACAGGCAGCCAGTGCAAGCAGGCCAGAGTCAGTCCTATATGTCCAGACCTTTATTTATTTATTTATTTATTTATTTTTTCATTTCATTTCATTTCATTTCATTTCTATGCCACCCAATAGCCGAAGCTCTCTGGGCGGTTCACAAAAATTAAAACCAAAAATTAAAACCTTCTGGTGTGATCAGTCTCCAAGCTTACAGATCCTCAAGTCAAGGAACTTGCATTGAGGGAGATGGAAGCATTCTCCCATTCGATTCTTCTGAATCTCCCCATTTTTAATATACGATCTGTGTATATTCATTTTGAGAGCCAGTTAGGGATGGCGGAGAATTTCTCCCCAAATCTTTGGGAGGCCGAATGCCAACACATTCGGCCCCCCGAAATTGGTGGGGAAATTCTCCACCGGCCCCCCGCCCCCCCCCCCGGATGGGACGTACCGTGGCCGAATGTCCCTCTTGGCGGCGGGTCCTGGCGGCGTTTCGGCGGCGTTTCATTAGGGGCAGGGGCAGCGGCCAGTCTCCCAACCGGCTGCCACTGCCGCCATTGCAAAAAAAAAAAAGTAAAGTAAAAAAACAACAATGCACACCCGTGATAGGCTACGTAACGATTTATGTAGCCTATCACGGCTAGATTTCCAAAGTCAGCCGTGATAGGCTACGTAAATCGTCACGTAGCCTATCACGGGTGACTTTGGGGAAAAAAAAAAAGCGCGTACGCAAATGGCGGTGGCCCATGGGCGCCGCCATTTGCGTACGCGCTTTTTTTTTTCCAAAGTCACCCGTGATAGGCTACGTGACGATTTACGTAGCCTATCATGGCTGACTTTGGAAATCTAGCCGTGATAGGCTACGTAAATCATTCGTAGCCTATCACAGGTGTGTGTGTGTGTGTGTGTGTTTTACTTTTACTTTTTACTTTTACTCTTCTTTACTGGCTGTCCCACCTGGCCCATGTAAACCATATTACTGTCAGAACAGTCTTGCTGCTGCGCACTAACGCTGCAATCCCATGTCCGTTTTCTTGGGACCGAATGCCACTGAATTCAGCAAGGCCTACTTCTGAGTATACATAAATGAGACTGGCACGGCGGCACAAGTGGCAAGTTTGCGAGACGCTAAGAAGATAACCTTCTCAGAACTGTCACAACTTCAGAAGCTGCAGCTGGGGAAATTCCAGTCGTGGAGGTGGCCAGGACGTCATCTGCTCCTGTTGTGTCAGATGGGTTTCAGATGTTGAGACCTGAGGATGCGGACCAGGCACTCAGTCATGTTTGGCCCACCACCTCTATGCTTGACCTTCGACGCTCTTGGCTTATTACATCTAACAGGGAGGGGATGTCCGGCTGGGTACAGGAAGTTGTGAATTCCTCTTTGAGAGAGGGTGTGGTACCAGCCTCTTTAAAAGAGGCCTTGGTCAGGCTGCTCCCGAAGAAACCTACCTGGCCCAGAAGATGAAACAAGGCCGATTCCCAACGTCCCCTTCCTAGACAGGGCACTTGAGTGAGTGGTTGCTGATCAACTCCAGGCACTCTTGGATGAAACTGATTTTCTGTCTCTATTTCAATCCAGTTTCGGGCCCTGTTTACCTATCATCCATCCATCCATCCATCCATCCATCCATCTATCTATCTATCTGTCTATCTAAAATCAGGCTTGGCAAACAGTTTTGCCGATGTTGTTCTAACAGCCTTCTGCAACCTGGAGCCCTCCAATATGTTGGCCTACAGCCCCTATCATCCTCAGCCAGCATGACCTGGGGATGATGGGTTTGCAGTCCAAGTGTCCAACACATCCAGAACGTGCCAGGTTGGGGAAGGCTGTTCTGATGTATCAGGAATGTAGAAGCGGTTGTAAAGCATGAAATGATGGTGAGGGGTGGGGGGAAGGGTAATGTTAGCTGAGTGCTTCAACACTGAAGTAATACCAGTGGCCATCTAAAGGGGCCCTCCATAACAGACCATGAAGTCCAGAGTCTACAGTTACCTAGCTGCCACACTGCCCCATGGCAGGCTTCAGCATTGGCCCTGCCAGGGGGTTTGGGCCCTAGCAGCTACCCAAAGATGCCAAGTGCCACCACCAACCCTGTTCCCAGGTAAGTGGTGATCGATTGCAGCCTTAGCCAGGTAATACAGTCAGCCAGGTTACAAAGTGATTAAATGCACACCTGAATAACTGACTACTTGGTAAAGGGTTATCGTGGTTCCCCCTTTTATAGAAAAATTTGGGGAAACCATAGACCACAGTGCTTCAGAATAGTTACTACAGACATTAATAACTATTCATTTGTACTCATAAGGAGGCAGGAACGGGCAAATGGCCTGCTCCAGTTGGACTCCCTGCCCCCCCACAGGGATAACGGACATCAGTGGCCCTGTGGGTAAGAAGGAGGAGTGAGGGAGACAGGACCAGGCAAAGGGAACATCAGGATCTGCTCCATTTGGACTGCCCCTCCCTTGGGAGATGAGGGGGGGAGCAGGGCCATTCCACCTGCCCTGCTGAGAGCCTGCTTCATTTCTCCTCTTCCCTCCTCATCCCCTTTTCCTTGTGTGCTGTGTCTTTTTTAGATTGTAAGCCTGAGGGCAGGGACTGTCTTGTTTGCTTATTGATTGTAAGCCACTCCTGGAGCCTTTCTTGGCTGAGGAGTGGGATCAAAATACTAGAAATAAATAAGTCCACATAACCCATTTATTTGCCAGGTGTGTGTATGTCACAATCTACTACGGGACACTGTATGTGGCCATTGATGCTGGACTCAGGTTTTAAGACATCCTGTGGCACATGGTGCAGTGTACCTAATCAGGAAGGAGATTTGGGGATAGAAGCCTATTTCTATGCACACATTTCTATATACACACTACCCTTACTGGATTTAAGTGAATGAATAATTATGAATGAATGGTTAGATTCTAAAATACTTCATGCCAAATATACTCCCCTCAAAAAACACCATTAAAATCCTTTCAAATCTGAAATTGCAGCATTTTCAGTTCTTTGATACTGGTTGTTTCACCATTCCTGTAAATGAATTTACAAAACATGTCAAATGTCCAGGTGGATTTTATTCTTTAAAAAGCAAAGTCCCTGTTTCAATATTTTTCTGAAACAACAGTGAATAGCGTTGTTTTTAGGGATGTACGAAAGTCACTTACCTTTTCGAAGGGTGACATTCGCGGTGGGGGGGGGAGGTGCTCCATCCCTCTCCCTGAAATTCTCTCCAGCCAGCTCCGCTTTGTGGAGATTCTGCGGAGCCACCGGCCAGGGCCGCCCGCAGCCGGACATCCGTCCGCTGGGCAGCCTGCAGGGACGCAAATGGTGGCAGCCATAGCCGCCGCCATTTGCGTCCCTGTATTTTGCTGTGATATGGCTGCCCCTACGCCATTTGCGCCCCTCTTTTGCCATAATAGCCTACGTAAATATTTACGTAGCATATCACGGCAAAAAACAACAGTAAATGCAAATAGCGGCGGCTATGGTGGCCGCCAATTGCGTTCCTTTTTTTTTTTGCTGTGATAGGTTACATAAATATTTGCGTAGCCTATTACGGCGGGAAAAAAAAGGGGGGAATGTAAATGGCGGCCCCTACATCATTTGCGCCCCTCTTTTGCCGTAATAGCCTACGTAAATATTTACGTAGGCTATCACGGCAAAAAAAAAAAAAAAGGGAATGCAAATGGCGGCGGCCGTAGCCGCCGCCATTTGCGTTCCCTTTTTTTTGCCGTGATAGGCTACGTAAATACTTACGCAGCCTATTACGGCTTCCGCAGGGACGCAAATGGCGTCCTATCACGACTAAAGTGATGAAGTGAATGGCAGCCGCAGCCACTATTCACAAGTCAGTGCGAATGGCAGCAGGTAGGTGTCCCATTTTGCGCGCCTTTCATGGGGTGGGGGGGGCGGGGGGCTTCATTCTGCCACAGATTTCAGGGGGCCGAATGCACTGGCATTCAGCCTCACCAAGATCCCTGGTGGAATTCTCTGACATCCCTAGTTTTCTTTGGAAAAAACAGACACCGAGGCCATCTTGTGGTTAAACGTAAGTACTACTAATTCAAATTTAATTCAAACTAATTCATTTTAATTCAAAATAAAAGATGAAATCTCTTCTGCTCCAAAGGTTTCATCATTCTGACAGTATTTAAAGCAGGGATGGCCAATTTTATATTCTCTGGGAGCATTCTATTCTCCAGACCTGCCTTCCCCACCCTGGTACACTTCCAGGGGTTGGAAGTGCATTTTGCCACATTAATTGGCCCTCTTGTAAATGGTCAGGCCCCATACTGGACCATCTAAGAATAAAGCTTTCAGGGTTATTGGAGCACATGAGCTTAGAGATACCAGGAGCATTACATCAAAAATCCACAGGAGAGATGTCACATTAAATACGGAATATCTCGAGTTCTTACAGGTGACAAACAATTTTCTCTTTCTTGTGGGTGAAACTGTGGGTAGACACTTTACCACATTTAGTTTAAAGTCTGACAGGGCTACAGTCGCTTTGGGCACTGGGTCTAGCCTAGGGCTTGCAGTTGGTTATCCTAAAAAAAGGTATTTGTAGAGCTGGAAAAAGTGCAGAAAAGGGCAACTAAAAAGATCAAGGGGCTGGAGCATCTCCCTTATGAGAGACGGTTACAACAACTGGGATTGTTTAGCTTGGAAAAAAGGAGGGTAAGGGGAGACATGATAGAGGTGTAAAAATTATGCATGGTGTGGATAGGGAGACATTTTTCACCCTCTCTCAAAATACTAGAACCCGGGGTTATCCTATGAAGCTGATTGGTGGGAGATTCAGGACAGATAAAAGATAAATGCAGGGAGGCTTGAGCATGGAAGGAAGGGTCCCCTCGGTATAGCATAGTTGGCAGCCTCCAAGTTTGGAAGTTGGTGGCTATCTTCATAGGATTGTGCCCTAGACCTGCAATCCCATACTCATTTATTTGGGAGTAAGCCCTGCGGAATTCAACCAGATTTTATTTATTTATTTATTTATTTGATTTCTATACTGTCCAATAGCTGAAGCTCTCTGGGCAATTCACAAAAATTAAAACCACCAAGTGCAGCATAAAACAAAAGAAAATATAAAGGCTTAAAGCCACAGTATAACCAGTACAACCTAGCAGCAATGCAGAGATTTAAAATACAGATTTAAAACACCAGAGCTTAAAGATTAAGAAGCTAAAATGCTAAAATACTGAGAGAATAAAAAGGTCTTCACCTGGCACCGGAAGGAGAACAACGTAGGTGCCAGGCAAACCTCTCTAGGGAGCTCATTCCACGGCCGGGGGGCCACAGCAGAAAAGGCCCTCCTCCTGGTAGCCAACAGCCTCACTTCCTTAGGCGGGGGCTTCTGGAGAAGGAGCCCTGAGGATGATCTTAGGGTCTGGGCAGGCACGTATGGGAGGAGGTGATCCTTCAGATAACTCGGCCCCAAGCCATTTAGGGCTTTGAATTGGGCCCAGAAATGGACTGGCAGCCAGTGCAGCTAGAAAAGTACTTGTGTAATGTGATCTTGTTGGCCAGTCCCTGTTAACAATCTTTGCTGCCCTGTTTTGGACTAGCTGAAGTTTCCGGACCATTTTCAAAGGCAGCCTCACGTAATACACATTGCAGATGTACTTCTAAGTAGACGTATTAAAGACTAGCTGTATATTTAGGATTCTGCTGTCTTGAGGTGGCTTGCAATACCTGCCATGGATCCTTTGGCTCCCCCCACCCCCCAGTACATACAATTTCAGTCTACAGGCCTGGCAAAGAAATGCATTACCATTCAAATGACGAAACATGCAAATGTTTAGCAGTAAACATTTTTGAGGGATACCGTTAAAATGAAAATATTACAAAAGTACTCTAAAGAATCAGTCATTTAGTAAGAGCCAAAGGAAAAAAAATACTACACAGACTTATTTTTTTCTCCCCTAGTAGAGAAATCAGGTTTACATTAACGCTGCCCAATATTGCATGCCTACCCATGAGCTTTCCTCACAAACACTTTGTTCTCCCACTTGAAGCGCAGACCTTCCACGAGGTCACTTCGGCCACTCTTACAGAGATAGCGAGAGAGGAGCTGGAGCTTGTCGGCCGATCTGGGAAGATTCCTTTTCCAGAAGCACAGGAGCTCGTAGATCTGCTCCGTGAGATTCTCAGGGCACTTCAGTTTAATAAGCTGAAGAGTGCTTCGGGGGAGAGACAGAGAGAGCGCGAGGCGTGCAGCATTGTCTTCTGACAGCTCTTGTGACAGCCAGTACAGTAAGTTGTCCCACATTGCATCTGTTAGTCAAAATATTAACGTATAAAGACATTCTTTCCCCCCTCTTATTTAAAAAAGAAGACAATGAATTGTATTTTAAAGTATTCTAAAAATGGTAAATGTAAAAGGCTTGGCGGAAATGAGGCTTTCTCATTAATTCTGGGAAGAAAAGTGTGCAGTTACAGAACAGATGTGATGGTGATCATGTCACTGCCAGTTGCATGATTAGATTTTGTTTTGCAAATAGTAACCATAGGGAAGGCCTGATCCAAATCAGGACCATGGGGCGGGAGGCAAAGGGTTAAATCCTCTCTTTCTCCCCCACCCCCTGCAGTTCTGTTCCAGATTCCATTCTCAATTCCTTGTGGCTGCTGTTTAGAACAAAAAAAATCACACAACTGTCAGTTCCATGATTATTGTCATGTCTGTCCCCCCCACCCCCATATTACACTCCTTATGCCAGTTGTGAGGAAGCCACATAAAACCCCAGTAGAGAGGAAAACATAGGATGCAATAAACACCACCCTCCTGCCCAGGGCCGGCCCAAGACATTTTGCTGCCTGAGGCAAAGATGGCGCCCCCTCTTCCATGTACAAAAGCTGACTGGACTGACAGATGAATCTGACTTCCACACTAATGATGGGGCAATGTTCTCCACTGAACTTGAAGGCAGCAGGCTAGCTTAGAAGGAACAGGGTAGGCCACATGGCACACAGCTCTGTCCTCCAGCCCTCTTCTAGCAACTGCTGCCTAAGGTGACTAGTTCACTCTGCCTCACTCTGTCTAATGGTAGGGCCAGCCCTGCTCCTGCCTCCTGGTTTTCCTCGGTAAAATATTACAACTGAGAAGCATGAACTGGCTGAGTAACATGTAGTTCCGTCCTGAGGCTGCAATTCTAAACACACACAGGATTACAGAGGTGGGGTAGGGAGTGTTCCTTACCTGTTGCATCAGTTGAGATTCTTTTTGTGCTTTGTGGGCGATTGATAAGCTTTTCCTTCTACACAAGGAAATAGGAGAAAAATATTACTAAGAGATCCGAGGAGTGAAAGTTAAGTAAACAATAGCTGAATTTACCTTCTGTAAAGAAAATCAGGGTAAATGCCAAACCTTTTCATGACCATAATGAAGCTGTATATGTAGAACAAGATACACCGATTTGTTTATTACATTTTTATCTCACTCTTTGTCCGAGTAGCTTAGCGCAATATAACTTGATCACACGATATGTTTGTGCATCTTATTTTATCTTCATAACAGCAATATGAGGTAAGTTAGTCCAAGATACAGAGACTGGCACAAGATAATAGAGAGACTAGCACAAGATTATACGAGGTAAGTTAGTCTAAAACAGAGAGACTAGCACACGTTCATACAGTGTGAGTTTCCTGATGGATCTCTCCAGTTTAAGACTATCCACTAGGCCTCCTGCTCTTTCTTCCTACTCCTTATTCAGTGCAGTGAGCCCTTATACCACAACCATAATTAACGAGCTATTCATTCTTAATTTTCCAGTGGTTCTGTCAGGTAAGGTATGCAAACAGCTATTCCTCTGCTCATCTATGGTGATACAAGAATTGTTTCTGGGCTTTTGTATGGCTGCAAATGATGCTGCGTGGCTCATTTCCTGCTAAGGATTCATGGAGCTTTTTGTGTCATTGTTGTTGTTGTTCAGTCCTTAAGTCGTGTCCGACTCTTCGTGACCCCATGGACCATAGCATGCCAGGCCTTCCTGTCCTCCGCTCTCTCCCGGAGTGTGCTCAAGTTCATATTCATTGCATCGGTGATGCTATCTAGCCATCTCATCCTCTGCCGTCCCCTTCTCCTTTTGCCTTCAATCTTTCCCAGCATCAGGGTCTTTTCCAGGAAGTTTTCTCTTCGCATTAGGTGGCCAAAATATTTGAGCTTCAGCTTCAGTATGTGTCCTTCCAATATGCAGTCAGGGTTGATTTCCTTTAGGATGGACTGATTTGACCTCCTTGCAGTCCAGGGGACTCGTAAGAGTCTTCTCCAGCACCACAGTTTGAAAGCATCAATTCTTCGGCGCTCAGCCTTCCTTCTAGTCCAGCTCTCACAGCCATACGTTACTACTGGGAAAACCATAGCTTTGATTAGATGGACCTTTGTCGGCAAGGTGATGTCTCTGCTTCTTACTACGCTGTCTAGGTTTGCCATAGCTTTCCTCCCAAGGAGCAAGCGTCTTTTAATTTCATGGCTACAGTCACCGTCTGCCGTGATCTTGGAGCCCAAGAAAGTAAAATCTGTCACTGCTTCCATTTCTTCCCCTTCTATATGCCAGGAAGTGATGGGGCCAGATGCCATGATCTTAAGTTTTTTTAATGTTGAGTTTCAAACCAGCTTTTGCACTCTCCACTTTCACCCTCAACAAGAGGCTCTTTAGATCTTCTTCGCTTTCTGCCATTAGGGTGGTATCGTCTGCGTATCTGAGGTTGTTGATAATTCTCCCGGCAATCTTAATTCCGACTTGTGATTCATCCAACCCGGCGTTTCTCATAATGTACTCTGCATATAAGTTAAATAAGCAGGGCAACAATATGCAGCCTCGTTGTACTCCTTTCCCAATTTTGAACCAATCGGTTGTTCCATGTCCGGTTCCTACTGTTGCTTCTTGGCCCTCGTACAGGTTTCTCAGGAGACCGGTAAGGTGGTCTGGTACTCCCATCTCTTTCAGAATTTGCCACAGTTTGTTGTGATCCACACAATCAAAGGCTTTAGCGTAGTCAATGAAGCAGAAATAGACGTTTTTCTGGAATTCTCTTGCTTTCTCCATAATCCAGTGAATGTTGGCGATTTGATCTCTAGTTCCTCTGCCTCTTCAAACCCCAGCTTGTACTTCCGGTAGTTCTCGGTTCACATACTGCTGAAGTATGTGAACCGAGGATTTTGAGCATAACCTTGCTGGCATGTGAAATGTGCGCAATTGTATGGTAGTTTGAACACTCTTTGGTGTTGCCCTTCTTTGGAATTGGAATGTAAACTGACCTTTTCCGGTCTTGTGGCCACTGTGGAGTGTTCCAAATTTGTTGGCATATTGAGTGCCGCACTTTAACAGCATCATCTTTTAGGATTTTAAATAGCTCATCTGGAATACTGTCATCTCCGCTAGCTTTGTTGTTACTAATGCTTCCTAAGGCCCACTTGACGTCACGTTCTAGGATGTCCGGCTCAAGTCCGGCTCAAGTTCAGTGACCGCACTATCATGGCTATCAGGGACATTAAGATCTTTCCTGTATAGTTCTTCTGTGTATTCTTTCCACCTCTTCTTAATCTCATCTGCTTCTGTTAGGTCCCTGCCTCCTTTGCCACAACAAGGCAGTGATCCATGAAGGGTATTTTTTGTGTCATATTACACTGTTAAACCAAATAATTTGTGTAAGATGAATGCTGGATGAACCACTTGCTGCTTTTAGCCTTCCCCTAGCCTTTCCCCAAATTGAGTCTTTTTTTGTCATCCTTGGCAAAAGGGTAGCAGGGAGGTGGGGTGCCGTTCTCCCTTCTGCTGCCAGTCACCCTCCCTTTTACTTGCAAGGGATGGGGGACAGTAACCGGCAGGGCAAGGGGAACTCGCCTATTTCAGTTCTTTTCTGTCCTTTGTGGAGCAACGTCTACAATCTCTTGGAGCATTCTCAGGTGCTCATCAAATCCAGGAATTTGATGGAAGAGAGAGCACAGTAGGTGGAAGAGGTAGCATCATGTAGAAGTGTATGTATTTTTAAAATGGTTTTTAAACTATTTGTTTTTATGATTGTTGTAACTAAGCTTTTATTTCAATCTTGATTTCATTATTGCTAGCTGCCTTGAGTGCCATTTTTTGGGGTGGAAAGGTGGAGTATAAATCAAAGAAAGAAAGAAAGAAAGAAAGAAAGAAAGAAAGAAAGAGAAAGAAAGAAAGAAAGAAAGAAAGAAAGAAAGAGAGTTTCGGATTGTGGCTTATGGCAGCTGACTGGCAATGTGTATAAAACATAAAAATGTTTTCTCACCCCTTTATGGAGAATGGAGGGACACTTCAGGATACAACTAGCATACATCATTACACGCTGCAAGGTAAGCATGTGAGTAAATAACTAACCTTTGGCAAGGTTAGAGCCAATCTGCAGAGGGAAGCCTGATGCTGGTAGTCATCTGGCAAAAGAGGCTGTTCCAAGTTCCTGGCTATGTCTTCTTTGCTCACTTTGTAAAACAAGGCAGTTCCTTTGTAATGGGGTGAACTGAAGTTGCCAAATTCATCCACTTCCTTGATTTGGAGGGCAAGCCTGGGTTTCCTTTGTGCATGAAAAGTAAGCTTGTAAGTTTTCCCAAAGGCCATCCCATCATCTGTAGATATGTAATGCAAAAAGAACAGGGTTATCCAAGTCAATGCTATGGATCGATATTTTTATAAAATGTTGCGTGGTTTATTTACTTATTCATTAATTTATTAGCCACTGTTTCATGTAAGGTCATATAAAAAAAAATAATAATTTATGCATGCTGGTTTCCCTCGAGGAAAATCATGATGGACAAACCCTACGTCGTGGAGCATGGAAACAACTCACATTCTTCGCCCTTATAGTGGGAATATAATGCTTTAGAATTGGATCTAGAAGTGTTTGAATTTAGCCTGATTTCAGCTTGTCCCTAGGAATACATCCAACTAGAGCTTTTAAACCTACATCATGGGGATAATCCAGTGTCACCACCAGCCACATAGCTGCCACCATCTGCTTCACCGTTTCAGTGTAGGTAATATGGTATCTTGTTTCACAAGAACTTTCCCTTTGTCCTTCCCATGCTTTTAGTGTAATACACAATAGTATGAAAAGCTATAGTACAGCTGTGGTCTTAGGGCCAGGTCGTGCATACATGTCCATCTATATCTACATAACTCAACCCTTCCTCAGTTGATTATGCCATGCTTGGATGCCATGCTTGGATGTGTGAACTGCCTACATTGAAAAGTATGGTGCCTCAGGAGATATAAAACGTCTTACAGAGGTGTTGGAAGCATGCTTGAATCAAAGCAAGCTACTTCTTCAGAGCCTGCAAAAAACCCACACAGCAAAATAGATGGAAAATAAATAAATAAATATTCAGACATCTTCTTTAGATATGTTGTTAAAGGCGCAATCTTATGCATGTCTAGATAGCAAACAGTCCTACAACTCCCAGCATTCCCCAACACGCTAAGGGACATAAACAGAAAAATTATGTGTAGTGAAAATGGGGGTCTGGTTATGCTTTTTTTCCGAAGAGATGTTGTCACTTTCTGACAGCTACTGAAGGTGTGGCACAAGGAAAAGCCCCGTTTACAAAACAAAGGGAAGGATCCAGTGGTGTCCGTGTGCTAGTGCCATGGCTGTTGCACTAGTGGAAAGCAACGTGCACACAATGTTTTCCATTTCCCGGCAAACGCAGAGGGCTAGCAAGTGCTATTGGCATCACAAAAGAGTTGGTTTCTGCTGGTGCAGTGTCAACAGGGCTGAGGCACAGATGCCATTGGATCCTAGAACAAACATGCAGAGGGGAGAAGGGATCACGCTTCTGCCCTTGCCCTTGACCTCAGCCACCTTCTCCTGTATGAACACTGCCCACTTTTTGAGTTCATCTTTGGAGGCCCTCTTGCTTGTCCCAACAACACCTGAGGTACATCTAGTTGGGAGTAGGGAGAGGGCCTTTTCAGTGACTATGTTTAAACTCTGGAACTCCCTTTCAAGGGAGGCCTGTCTCACAATCTTACCAACAACCTTCCACAAGTTGGTGAAGACCTTCCTTCACTTTTTAATATTTTAAATAGTTTGTTGTTGCATTGTCTTTTTCTGTTGCTGGCTTTGTGTGTTATGTTATGAGTTGGAGGATGTGTTTAATTGTTCAGTTATTAACTTGTTCTGAGCCAAATAGAACTCTCTGGAAATGAGGTGGGATATAGTGCTTTAAAATAAAATAAAATAAACTTTCATGTGTTCATACAGAGGTCTACACCGTGCCTACTCTTCAGATGAACACTAGAGGTTTAGAGCAGGGACAGCAGATATAATCCTGATCCTTACTCGGTATTCATTCTACACTTATTTGTTGCATGCACACAGTTTAAGTCTCTCTTGTTCAGAATATTACTGGACTGATTATTGACTGTATCATTCAGGCAAGATGTTGTAACTGATCACGTGACGCGAGGCTTTTCCTTTAACTCAACCATTTGGCATTCTGTTGGTAAGTGTGTTCCTTCATTGCTTTGTCTGAGACAAGGATGTCTGTCGCTGGGAAATCTGTCCCTTTTTGGGCTCACCGGACTTCCTCGGCATGCCCGACTTGGCTCGCTTTTGTAAGCTGAGCTGCGCACGGTTTCGAGTTCCAGGCACTTTCAACACTTTTTTTTGCCTTGGCTGTAATTTGTGCAAAAATAAATTTGTGCAAATTATAGCCGCAAATTGTGCATATCATGCAAATTTGTGTAAATTTTGGCTGTAAATTGTGCAAATCTGCATAACTTGTGCAAATTATGACTGTGATTTCCACAAATTATGCAAATTTGTGCAATTTACGGCCAAAATTTGTGCAAATGTTTTTCCACACAAAAAACCAAACGGAAATTCTGCCAGCTGGCCTGACTTGTTGCACACCGAGTCTAGCCAGCTGGCAGAAGGCAGAATGCAGTCCTGGGGGCCCAAGCCAATGAAAGCTCAATGAGCTCCACCCTGCAAATGGATTCCTCTGACATCTCTAGTCTGAGATGCGAGAATTCCATCTGAATACTGTGATATCACAATGAGATGCGGTTTACATGTTCAGGACAGTGTTCTTTGTCACAGCTTCACCCCCACATGCATACATCTGGTTTGAAGAGGGCCAAGAAAAGTGTAAAAGACAATACAATGGCCTGGTTCTCACGTTAAACAAACCCTGGGTAGCTGTGAATGAGTGGGAGAGAGCAAGCATGCTGGCTCCCACTCCTCCACTCCCACAGAGTGGATGTGCCGTCCCTGCTGTTTATCATGATGTCTGAACCCGGAATTGGACATTGTTGGGGGACAAACAACCCAGACTTGTAACCCATAGTTTGTTCTAGGTTACAAGTCTGGGTTGTTCTTCCCCCAACAACTTCCATTTCTGTTTTTGGATGTCGTGATAAACAACCCAGGGAAGGAGTGTCCTGGGATTGCTTAACTCAGTGGAAGTGGGGGTGGGTGGATGGGGAGCCAGCAGTCTCACTTGCTCCCACTTCACGATTGACAACAACCCACACTAAACAAACTGTGGGGTGTTTTTGACATGTGAGCCGGATCAACGTGATATCTCTTTTGAAGAATGAAAGCCAAACTACACATTATGCTGAATGAATAGCTTGCAAGCATGAAGGCACTGTTTTGGGAACTGCAGCATGCAGGCAGGGTAGAATTATCCCTTCCTCCCTGGATGCAATTGGGACGAAAATGACACACACACACACCCCGCACAGGTACGAAACTTAGGGGGGGAAAAGGTCCCACCTCCAACAATGGGGACTTTTTTCTAATCATCACAGCTACAGTGTGTGTGTGTGTGTGTGTGTGTGTGGCAGGTTTCATCTTGATTGCAGCAGGCCCTTGCCCTGTATTCCGAGCCATAGGGTTTGCAACGGGGAAACCAAGTTGTATGGATCTCAGACACAGTTATCGTTATTAACTTTGGATTGTTTTCGATTTACTTATGGAGCCTATAGCTAATTGTCACCAGCTATATGATTTCTGAGGAGTATTTTACCATGGGATTTGCTACAATAAAATAGTCTCACTGATTTGGGGTGTCCTGTGTCAGAATGCCAGAGTGTGTGCTTGAAGTTTCAGGCCCATGACAGGTGGGTTACGGCACAGGGGACTGGTGGGGAAGGAGAGACTGCCAAAAGTTGTGCCTATGTCCATATAACAGTGGTGAGCCTCCCTTCCTCCTCAGCTCCCTGTACCACATTCCACCCCATTCAAGAGGATCATCCAACCTTCAGGAGAAGCCTTTTTGGGGAGAAGGGGTGGGGAAGTCACCTTCTCCCAGCACTTCTCAGGATCCAAGCCATATATTAAAAAAAATATATAGCTTGAATGAAATAATGATATACTGATTGTTCAGATCTCATGCCCTAGCTATGATTACGTTAGGTGACTTTAAATAATAAATGAAAGAAGAAAAGTGTGGTGCAAAGCCTCTGTTTGGATAATTTTGAATCTCTGTGGTGGCTGTTTCACATGTGAAGCTCATAATCACCTGATATTGCTTGTGGTCAACATGCATGGATGAATGTAGCCTTAGTGGTAGAACTAAGGATATCAGGAATGAGGAAACAAATTAAATACCAAACACAATGGACTGCATATTGTAGAGTGAATGAGACAGGGTTCAAATAAAGACCTTTAAAATGTTTTTCTTTCTGATACGCTCATCTGGAAAGCCAAATCAGCCTTATCAATATACTTCAGGTTGGCTCCATTATATGGGATGTAGTTATACATTCCGGAACACTTGACCCACTGGAACACTTTATCAGTTGACATTAGACAGGCCCCCACAGTTCTGACGTTCAAATGTTTTCTTAAAACGCATCTCTTCGCACAGGCTTTCCCTGAAGTGTGACCCAGCCAAGCTATGGTTTGGAGCACACAGTACTGTGTGTGGTTTTATTGCTGATTAATTTGTATTGCGTTGTTTTTATTGTTCTATTTATTGTTGGGGATTTTTATGCCGTTGTATTTTGTGCTCACCACTTTGATACCTTTGTGGAAAGTGGTATATATGGTACATGCGACTAATCAAATAAATAAATAAATACAATATAGAGCCCAAAACCATTTTACCTGAAGCACAAATATTTCCACTAAATCTAAAATGAACCTGTTCCCCTTCTCTCATTATGAACTGCTGAGAGGGATCTGGGGGGCCGGAATATCCCTCTTCACGCAGACTGTGCAGCTCCAAGCTCAGTTCCTTGGACAGAACCAGTAAGACAACGACCTTGTACGGATCTTCTTTCCCCCGATATAATACCACTTTCACCATGGTATTGTGGATGGCCTGCTCCAGGTTCCGAATAAACTGAACCAGGTGTGTGTTGTCCATAGTAGAGGACAGGCGAACGATAATAAAGCTGTGTTTAAAAAAGAGAATATATCTCAGTCTTAAAAGCTACTAAATCGAACCGAAGAAAGTTAGACTCTCTGACCCTTAAACCCTAAGCAATTATATATGAAAAATAAGTGAACAAGAAAACAGAGATATCTAAAATTGTTTCATTAAACATTTCAGCATCCACCTTCCTCAGTAGCACACTTGGGATTTCAGATCTATTTTGTTTTGATCATTCTCACGATCTTGTTTTGAAACTTTTGACCAACATTTAGTCAATTCAGTGGACAATAAACTCAGCAACCGGTTTCAAATTTTAATTTGGATGGCCACAACCTCTCTGACTTGGCCATATTTCCCTTGGAGCAGGGTTGGGCAACCTGCCACCCTGGGGCCATCTGTGGCCCACAGCTTAATTTCCTGCTGCCCTTGGCCTAAGTTCAAATGCTTTCTCAAGGTGTTAGAAAAGTGCATAGGGACCACATACAAAGAGCGAGAGCAGGGGAATGCATGCTACTTTGCCTCCCCTCCATCACCTTTCTTGTCGCCTGTCTTGCCGCTCTTCACATGCAGAGCACCATGTGCAGAGGGGGAGGGGCCATAGCTCAGTGGTAGAGCACATGCTTGGCATCCAGAAGGTCCCGGGTTCGATCCCTGGTGTCTCCAGGTAGGGCAGGAAAACCCCTTATCCCTCTGGAGAGCCTCTGCCAGTATCTCTTAACAACTTTAGAAAATCAGGATTCAAAATCGCACGTAGAGCCTTTATGGGTAAAGGAAGCTCCCCACTGCAAACGGTCACCCCCTACACATGGAAGGTGATGAGAACAGTGATGGGGGTGGTGGAGCTAGCACGCTCCTCATCACTCCCCCTCCTTGCACCCTAGACTCTGTGGGGTTTTCAAATGCCTGAAGAGAGCTATAGACTGAAGACCTTTGCACCCATGGACTTAGTCTCTCATTTTCTATCTAGCCTTCAATTTTGATTATTAAAACACTGCTGGCACATGCCATGCCCATTGGAATGATTCCATCCTGGGTATTCTTCCAACTGTCACCTTGGCTCACAGCATTGCTTTGAAATTCCAACTGTGCTGATGCAGAAGGCAGATGCCAAACAACATTACCACTACTGGAAATTATGTGGTGATTGCGTAAATGCAATGCCAGGCCCTGCAAAACCCATTGCGCCACCAAGTACAATTGGCATTGTGCTAGCACAATGTAATTTATGTTCGTGGTAGTGTCACATTGGATACTTTGACCTCGGAGCGCTTTGACCTCGGAGGAGGGAATCGGAAGTCCGACACCCCCCGCTTGCAGCATGGGCAGAAAGAACCATGCTGGCTGCTCTGCGAGGTCAGGAAAGCAACCTCAGGAGGGGGCATTTTGGTGGGCAGGGAGGAGACTGGAGAGGCCAGGATATGAGCTATCCTGAGGTCTCTCCAGCCTCCTTTCCTGCCCCTCTGAAGCACCATTGCTAGATGGACAAAAAAGCCCGTCTACTGAAAAATTCAGGGTGGGAGGATGGAGAGGCAAAGATTGCCTCCAGTGCTTCTCCCACTCTGCATAGGATGACCACAAGTCTCTGAGTTCAGAGGCTTACAATAAGTGCAATAGTATTGCTCCCTAAAGTGGAACAAATGACTTGCGCTTCTTCTTTCCCTCTCCCACTTAAACATGAGTAGGGATGAATATATCTCCTCTTGCTTGTGGTAAAATATTTTGCAGCTAATGAATTTCACTGTAAACATTTCCTATGTTTACTGAAACCTTGTTTGGACTGCAGAGTGAGTCAGTAATTTCACATTCGCCTACCGATTTGATTTTGTCTCACCTGTCTAAGGGCTCGTCTAATTCAAACGTCACAAGGCCACTCCGTGCATTTCTCACCGTGACGTCATCCAACAGTGCCCATTCCTCTTCTCGGTTCCTGTACCCCAGTAATTTCAAAGATTCATTGAGATTCTCCCCATGTTTTCTTGGGGAGGCACTCATTACTCTGGAGAATCACAAGACATTTATTTATTTGTTTGTTTGTTGTATTTATAGACCACTTTGCACTAAAGAAAAATCCCTAACGGTGATCCACAATAACAACTTTAAAATACAAAAGATAAAAATATTTAAAATATATTATTTTATACCAGTTATCCCACTGAAACCATCACTAGGCTTTCAACCAGGAAAAATGTGTTTAAATAGGAATGTCTTTAGCAGATACTGAAATCAAAACAATGTTGGCACATGCCAGACATCAGTTGGCAAGGAATTCCACAGAGATGGGGCTAATACATTAAAGGCGCAATTCTATGCATGTTTAGGCAGAAAAAAGGCCTACAATTCCCAACGTGCCCCATGGAGTTGTAGGCCTATTTTCTATCTAAACACATGTAAAATTGCACCATAAAAAATTATGCTAACTGGTCTCTGCAGAACCACAAAATGGGCTTCATCCACTGACTTCAGTGACCAGACATGATAAAGACTTTAAATTATTATTTTTTTAAAACCAGCTTTGGAGGAAAGTAAAACACTTGTGTTTAACTCCGAGAATCTCCTTCTATCGAATGTTGGCCATGTTATTCTTTTGATGCAGGTGAAAAGACAACTTTTTCTTTGTAGGTTCTTGTACCTCTTACTAGTTGGTGGTGAACACTAGATGTCTCCTTAATTGATTCTAATGGCCTATCAGGCAAGGATTTGTTTGACTAAAACCCCATTCTGAAGGATACCTGATTCCACTCCTATTTGCAGGGTGGATGCTGAACATTTTATTTTTCAGTTTGATTAGGGAAAGAGAAAAGAATTTGAATTTGGCAGCTGGCTGGGAAAGGCTGCTAAGAGATTTCTGACTGGCTCTTTGAGGATCTTAAGGTGCAGAACTGATGCTATATTAGGATTAGCGATGCCTGACTCTTCATGCTTGCTTCCCACCTGCTTAACATGTAGATGTGTAAATAAACAGATTCTAAAAGCCACAATCCACATGCTTCTATTTTCAAGAAGACCGAATCTGTAAACTACCTGGTTCCATTGCCTTAATTTTAGCAAAGTGGTTTTCAAATACTACTGTGGAGAACACTGCAGTTCTTCAAAATCTTACCAGGGGTTCCTCATTGAGAAGATCAATAGTGACAGAAAAGCATCCCTAAAATATAGCTTGTTCACCAGTACCCATGTCCCTCCGCAACATATAGCCACAGGGAAGCCACACTCAGTTCACATGGGCAATTGTGAGTCCAAGAAGGCCTCAGTCCTAGAACATACTCCGGGACCCTTTGCAATGAACAGGCTGTGGCAGATAGTTAGGTTTTGCTTGGCAGACAAGTGAGCATGGAAAGTCTTCCTTGAAGGTAGATCCTTTGAAAACCGCCATTTATGGACCTACTACAACATGGGCTATTTGCAGGCATTGGCTGTGCAAATGAGCAGCCCTTTTTGTCCGCACTGTGAAAACAAAAACTTGCCCATGAATATAACTGTAAGACCCAAGTCACAAACACTGTCTCCTCCCTTGAAGGTACAAAGCTGCTTTATCACATTGCCCCATCATATCTGCTCCATCATATCAATCTTATATTTCTGGAGACTGTTCCCGCTATTTCTCTATTACTAGAGCATTTTGGTTCCAGAAGATCCTCAAAGCCAGTTCTGACTACACTGATTTTTAACGACATTGAAGAGTGTGAGGCTCAGAGAGGAAATATACATTATGTCCAATACGGAGCTGCTGTGAATCTGATGTTGAATTCTACCCCTTCTTCCCCATACATTATAGGTTCACTTGCCCCATTTTGTAACATCATCACCTGTACATTGTCCCACCTCTTCTCCATATCATTGTGCATTTCTACACCAGGCTAAAATCCCTCAACTTTTCTGGGGCTTTCTGCTTCCGTTTTAAATGCAGGATCATGATGGGCTCCCTTTACACAATCTTCCCCCTTTCCCTTTCCCTGTTTATCTGTGAGTTCTGTATGTTTGATTTATATAGCCACTAGATGGCACTGTGGTCTAGCCCCTCTTATTGCAGGATTTCCTCCTTTCATGTAGAAATGGAAAACTGATCTATTTGTTACTAGATTTTTCCCTTTTCAAATTAACCTGTGTAAACACTGGGAAAGTACGAGAGAGGCACTGGAGGTTGACGACATCATGTAAAGGACCTGCAAACTTCCGTGAGTGACCAGTCTCAGCTGCAAGATAAAAGCCCCATGCGGAGAAGCTCATTGACTGCTGCTGGGGGGGGGGGGGGCGTTAAATGTATGACCTGAGGTTATCTCACTATAAGATGAATGATCCTACACCTTCTCCTATGCTCAACATGTAGATGCTCTTTCAGGCAGAAAAAGTTGCTTGTCCTTCAGAGCAAATGCCCACAAGAATGATTGGGAATAGACTATATAGAACAGGTACATCATACTCAAGCAGGTAGAAATGATCATTTCTCACCGAAAATGGTGCACAGTTGAAACCCTGTGTATAGAAGCACTAGTCGTTCTCCCGTGGTCTGTCTCACTGGCTTCCCTCTTCTTCTCGTGGTTTGGAGGACAAGGCAGAATGACGGTGATGGACTTGTTGAATGGCTGAGATGAAGGATGTTGCAGATGCACCAGAGGGCTTGTAGACACTACTGAATGATATATATCGTGCTTGGTTTTTAATATGGAAATCGTCGATGGCTCAACTGGTTGCACCTATGTGTAATTGTTATCATTATTGCCGTTGTTATAATGATCATTATCTATCATTCAGTGCAATCAGTCAGGCCTGGTGTCAGGGCTGGGCATCGTTGGGCAGCTGCCGATGGACCAAGCCCTCTGGAGGGGCTACTGCTGATCCAATATCCTGGAGCCCAGGTGGCTGCGGCTGGCACCCACCATTCAAATTCCCCCAGAATGATTCAGACCCACACATAGCATTGGCCCAAAGCTATGTTACAGCAGGGCCCCAGAGGCATTGTGGGGGAAATTAAAATGGCGGGCACCAGCAGCAGTGCTTGCCAGTTAAACCAGTTTTTCTTTTCTTTAACTGCTGCTGCTGTGCCTGCCAGGTGCTAGGCAGGTGAGGGGTGAGTGCTGTCATGAGGCCCACCCAGTGCGGGTGGGTAAAGGGCCCTGCAGTCAATGGACATGGTGCTTTTACATAATAACATACACAGAAACATACTCCCTGCCCCAAAGGAGTCTACAATCCAAAGGCCTGTCCAGTGACTAGGGCTGCTTTTAGAAGGGAAAGAAGGTGCTGGGGCAATCCCTAACCCCACCCTGCAAAGTGGCCTGCTTCCAAGTGCTTTTGCCACTGACAATGCTTCTATTATAACACCCCCCACACCGCTTTTTGCTTCCACATGCAACTGAGGCCAGATGACACCCCAGAGAGAGCTGCATTTGGCCCAGGGACCACCACCTGCAGGCCCCTAATGTAAAGTTAGAGTTAATGTTGGTATGCATCAACAAAAATGGTCACCTAGAAACTCTTGCAGTGTTGCCAAATCTGCCCTTTCCTGTAATTTGAGCCAACTATCTTCTTGAAATAAGTCATGACGTAGTTCCCCAGTTACAGTCAGGGCCAGAAATATTGGAAAAAGGATAACTGTTTTGGCAGTTGGCCTCTGTACACCACCACATTGAAGTTGAAAGGAAACACACCCAGGTGGGAGCGAAGTCAGGACTGTCAGCTGTCATTCAAGGGGTTTGACAGAAGTGGGGCACTAACCATTCGGGAAGTACAGCCAGTGGCACACACCCCCCCCCATCGCTGTTGGCTCATAAGTAATGGAACAAACCAACATCATTTCAAACTTAAGGATCGCCTTTAATACCTGGATGAAAATCCTTTGCAGTCAATGACGGCCTGAAGTCTGGAACCCATGGACATGACAAAATGCTGGGTTTCCTCCCTCGAGATGCTTTGCCAGGCCTTTACTGCAGCTGCCTTCAGCTGCTGCTTGTTTGTGGGTCTTTCTGCCTTCAGTCTTGTCTTCAATAAGTGAAAAGCATGCTCTATTGGGCTGAGATCAGGTGACTGATTTGGCCATTGAAGAACATCCCACTTCTTTGCCTGGAGAAACTCTGGGGTAGCTTTTGCTGTATGTTTTGGGTCATTATCCATCTGCAATATGAAGCGGCATCCTATCAGTTTGGCAGCATTCGGCTGAATCTGAGCAGAAAGTATAGCCCTATATACTTCAGAATTCATCCTGCCATCTCTTGACTGTAGATGTTGACAATGACATGCCTACCTCCGCAAGAGTGTTCTTGACCTGGCTAGATGTTGTGAAAGGGTTCCTCTTCACCATGAGCAGAATTCTGCAGTCATCCACTTTAGTTGTCTTCTGTGGTCTTCCAGGCCTTTTGCTGTTGCTGAGCTTGCCAGTTAAGTCCTTCTTTATGCAGCTGCTTGTCAGCCATTCGTTCCATTACTTATGAGCCACCAACGATGGGTGTGTGTGTATGCCACTGGCTGTCCTTCCTGAATGGTTAGTGCCCCACTTTTGTCAAGCCCCTTGCATTACAGCTGAAAGTCCTGACTTCGCTCCCATCTGGGTGTGTTTCCTTTCAACTTCAATGTGGTGGTGTACAGAGGCCAACTGCCAAAACGGTTATCCTTGTTCCAATATTTCTGGCCCTGACTGTATGTATGATTAAGTGCATTAATTGAGCAGAATTGTGACCATGGGCCATGATGGCCCAATGCTCTGATGCTCAGGCAGGGCCTCCCTTTCTCTCTAAGTGAGGAAATGGTCTGAGCATGTCCAGAAGGGAATCCCCCATCTGTGCACAGACCATTTCCTTACATACTCATGGCAGATAGGACTGAGTTCCTGTGGAGGATCTGCAGAATGGAATGAATAGCAAACTTCTGCTCTCTTTTCGCTGTCTACTGTAAAGCAAAATGCAATTGACACGCAACAGTGATTAAGAAGAAAGTGCTGCTGAACATCCAGTCAAGGATTCATTTTAGGAGAATTGTCTGCTATTGTTTTACTAATGAAATGCCCACCAAATGATGGAAAGATATACAAAGTATTTCTTACTTCTGTACGTCCATATTAATTATCAAGCAATTGCTTGCAGTCTTGTTAAGCATGGCAATCTTCTCTCATTTTATTTAGTGAGAGGTGTGGGTAGTCTTAGACATTGGCCTGATATGTGGGTGGGATTAGTGATGTATGGATTTGGTTAAATCTGTTCCGCCTGCGTTTCATGGATTGTCAGGTGTCTTACATTCTGTCGTCTGCTCATTGACGGAATCTGATGGTTTTAGGGAAGTTTGTTCCACTTGTGCAAGTGTGCATTAGCATTAACGTGCATTACCGCAAGTGCACACCTGTGCTAATGTGCACTAGCACTAATGCACACTTGTGCTAATCGTGCAAGTGCAAATTTACACAAATCCCTCCACAAAGTAACAAACAAGTCTGCAAGTCTAAGTAATCCCTGTGACTGGGAAAAGTCGGTCCACTGTGGAACTTATTTGAATCCATTGCAGATTTCTTCCACATCCCTAGTGGGGACTGGTGTAATAGCTGCTGATGTAATTGAAGGCTCCTTGAAATGCTGGGGAGGAGAGCTTATTTCCCACTGCAGGTCTGGGGTGGTGGTGGGGAGCGTTTGGAAAGGCATTTCACCTGATTAAAAGGTTGTAGGTTAGCCAAAGGCAGTATATGATCAAGTCTTCCTCTCTGCTTTCTGGCAGTACCTCTTTTACTCACACCAGCAAAGTGGTACAGGAGGAGAAAGCAAGCAGATGGACAGACTCACAAAAATCTGGGACATCATCGGAGAAGATTGTTGAATTATAAAGAGGATAAAGAGTTGTGTTTCTTCCAGGAAGAATGCAACCATGCAGGAGCTGAACTGTCAACTGAACAGTTGACATTCTGTGGTTATAATATACTCCTAAGAATTCTTTCCTAAGCTTTTGCTGCCACCCAGGGATGAGGTGAGTGATATCCTCTGTTTCCTGATATCAAGAATTCTTTAAACAGGAGCAAAAGAAAAAAAAGTGAGCTGCTATGCTACAAAGGAAGATGAGCAACATACTAACAGTAGCAGCTCTTAAGGTCCCCTTCAGACATTGCCTGGAATCCAAAGAAGTGGACAATAAGTTTGGCATGTCTTGGAGCTGGTGTCTCTTGGACAGCACAGACACTTATCCTACATGGCAAGTTCCTTTTGAAACTGTGGGGGCTTTCAAAAGCAGCTTGTATGGTCATTTCCTGAATTGCCCGGTGACATCTGATGTCCAAAGGCACACGGGTGAAGTCTGTGCCATGTTTCCTTTCCCTACACAGGTGTTGCTCCAGTTCCCGAGAGGACTGTGCTAGCATTAAAGGAGCCAGATTCACACACATTACTCAGTCTGGTTACTCAGTGACATATCATTCCATTCGCAGCTGAATGTGTGAACTTGATTTATTGGAATAATTTTGTTTAAAGTTATGTGGCAGTTTTGAGTTTGACCTGCAATAGCCATTTCACATGTGCAAGTCACCACTTTATAGCGCAGTCATCAGGTGACTAATATGTATACATGAACTTGCCCTGTGTGAATTATAAGCTCAGATGTCCTCTCCTGTACCCATTCCTTAATTGCACACCAATCTCTGCCATCAAGATCAGGAGTTAATGCATTTTCCCGGTATTTCTACAATTTTCCCAGTATTTTGGCAATTCTCAAGGGTTATGGTAAATACCTTTCAAGCATACCTTTAGGTGCGTTGTTACTCGGGAATTGAAAGTGGATGGTGGATAGCAAAAGGAAATTCTGGAATCCATAGCTAGTTTACGTGAGAGACCTTTCCTTGGAACGGTGAACGTTTCCTTCTTTAAGCATGAAACCACGTAAAAAATGCCAAGCTGGCAGGTTTTTACTTCAGCAAAAGTCCCCTGGGTGAAAAAGAAAAGATGCTACATCTGAGAATGGATTATGAATTTGGACCTTGGAAACTAACCTGAATCAGAGATATGAATGGAAATGAACGTGAGAATTACGACCATTGGGAAAGACTATTTTCTCTATTGTGTTTCAGTGGAGCTTTGCAGCAAATTCACATGTTGCCGAAAAGATTTGGGTAGTGCTTCTTATGGTCTCTTCCCTCACTGCTATGATAACATGAAGGAGCCATACTATGGAGGCCATGCCAGGCCTGGTGTCAGCGCTTGGTATCCTAGGGCAGTTACTGCGGCCCCAGTACTCCAGTGAGGCCACCAGTGCTGACCCCTGACTGAGTGGCCACTTATGAATCCCCCCTGCAAGGAAACGCATCACAAAAAAAGAGAGCAAAGAAAACACCAATTTGCATAGAATTTGCATCTGCTAATTCATATGTATAGCCGCACATTTAGAAATAATTATTAAAATTTAAATAGAAATACAGTACACCTCACCAGTGTGTGGAAGACTATGACCGGTGACCCGTGTGCCCACCTGTTCAGCCTGCTGTCCAGGTAGGCGCTACCTGTTGATGGGCAACTGTTCTTCTGGTTCTTTATCTTTAAACTGGGATTGGACAGGACAGACCTTCAAACAGAGAATGCCTTCGAATACAGGCCAGTTTTCTGGCAGGCGGCAGCCCTTCAAATAGAGGACTGGTCTCTGTAAAAGAGGACACATGGCCATCCTACCTGCCTCAGGCCCTCCACATCAGGCAGCTGGGTCTCACGCTTCCATTTTAATTCACCCAGTGCTCTGGGAGTGACACTATACTGGGCACTCTGGGGTGCTGTGGGAAAGCAGCAGCTCTCTTCCACTCTTGCAGTGCTGCTGCCACTGCCAGGAAAGCCTGCGGAGGACCAACGATGTAAGAGGGTGGCCACCCGAGGGCACTGTTCTCAGGCCCCACAGACCTGGAGTGGCCCTCAGCCTGAGTGATGGTCCTGTAAAAAGAAGTCACATAACTGACCCTGCCTGTGTTGTTCCTTCGTCTGTGTTGTCAGAGTAGCTAGGGAAGAAGCAATGGGAAATTGAACTCTTTTGATTCTAGGGGCTGCACTACATGAAGCTGAAAGCCTGTGACTTTACAAGGGATTCTGCTTCTAGATTCTTTGTGGGATTACGACTGGCTCCTTCCCATGTGGTTTTTTCCTTTTTTTTTTTTCTGGGCAAGTTCTATATGTTTCATTATAAAATCACTAGATGGCACTGTTGTATTGCTGAGATAAACTGCCATTTCATCAGTACACCATATATTTACAGCGGTTCATAGGGGGAGGAGGGAAAATGTCAGACTTTTGTTCTCATGAAAGAAAAACACAAAAAAGGTTGCAAAGAGTGGGAGGTGTCCTGGAGAATGACGATGTCATGTATAGGACCCATGAACTTCTGTGTGTGACGAGTCACGAGCACACCATAAATGCCTCGTGTAGAAATGGCCAAGGTCTTTTGGTTCAGAGTTAATGACAAGTTCATTTTTTAAAATGAACTCTCCTTATTTTCTTTTCAAAGTGAGGATCTAATATAATAGATAAGAAAACAGATGGTATTTTGTATCCTGTGTATTTTGTGCTTCTGTTTTGTGTGCTTTTTACTGCCCATGAATGGAAATGTTGTTGACAGGCACAGATGCAGAAGCTGTGGCTCACAGAGGTTCTGCATCCAGCCTGTGGAGCCTCCTGTGTTGGGAACGTTGCAACATCATCTGCAAGTTACCGTAAGGGCCCATGTTGCGGTTAGTTCATGGGAATTTAAACCACAGCTAGCCTTAGAATCTCTATAGCCTACAGTGTGGTTTCCTGTGATTTCTTCCTTTTGCTCCTCCCCTTCCTCCTCCATTGCTGGGAGCTGTTGTGTTTGCTCTCTCTCGCTCCTACCTGTATAATAGACAATATTGTGAGTAAAGTTTTACCTTTTCTTCACCAAAGAAGGGTGTGAGCTCCTTTTTAAGCCTTGTATGCATGTGAGACTGGTAAATGTTCATTCTGTTCTGCCTTTTGTTTTTCTCTGCTGGCTGCCTTTCTAACAGGAGGCATTAATACAAAATAATTCCCACCAAGATGGGGGCCATTTTGCACATTACATGCATTATAAATGGCATCTATGTGGTCTATTACTTCTGCTCTAATATGTAGTATGACATCATGTGATTCTCCTTGTTGACTTGATATGGAGAATGTCTATGCTAACACCAAGCTAGGGATGTATGAAAGTCACTTACCTTTCCGTGGATTATGTTGATGGTGGGGGGGGGGGAGGCGTTCCGTCCCTCCCCCTGGAATCCTCCCCGGCTGGCTGTGCTCTGCGGCAGCTCCGCGGAGCAGCCGGCCAGGCCCAGCCAGGCCAGAGCCGTCCGCAGCCGGATTTCCGTCCGTGGAGGGCTCGGGGGGGGGGACACCCAAAAACCATGTACACAAATGGCGGTGGCTACGGCTGCCACCATTTCCGTTCCTAATTTTTGGCCGTCTTAATCTACGTAAATATTTACGTAGACTATGACAGCGAAAATAAAGGGGAACGCAAATAGCGTAGCGGGCGCTATTTGCGTCCCTTTTTGATTCACCGTTTTAGCCTACGTAAATATTTATGTAGGCTAAAATGGCGAATGAAAAAGGGACGCAAATAGCGTCTGCTATGCTATTTGCGTTCCCCTTTATTTTCACCGTCATAGTCTATGTAAATATTTACGTAGACTAAGACGGCCAAAAATAAGGAACGCAAATGGCGGCGGCCGTTTGCGTACGTGGTTTGTTTTTTTTAAACCAGCCATGTTAGGCTACGTAAAGATTTACGTAGCCTATCACGTCGTTTTTTTTTTTGTTTTTTTTTTTTACAAGACTGCAAATGGCGGCGGCGGCAGCCGGTTGGAAGACCAGCCACTGGAGCTGCCGCCGCCGCCGCCGGAGCCGCCGCCGCCTGGAAGATCTGCCCCAGTAAGTCTCGTCTTGGGGGGGATCCGCAGGGGGGCGGGGGGGTGGCAGGCCATTCCACCACGGAGTTCGGGGGCTGAATGCACTGGCATTCGGCCTCACCGTGATCCGAGGTGGAATTCTCTGCCATCCCTACTGACCAAGCACTCTGCAGGTGTGGCAGTTGGTTCTGGAACAAAAACTTTCCACATGATCTGAAAGATCCATTTGATAATAGAAGCTACACATTATACTTACATTGCAAAAAAGGAACACCATGAAGTTTCTGTTTCATTTGGGTTCCATGTGGTTCAGGGGGTGTGACCGCCTTGTTTCTTTCAACTAATTTGAGGTGGAAAATAATTGCTTCTGAAGCCTTCTGGCCTCCCCCAGCTTTAGAACTGCACCCAGTTAAGAGCTCACTAACCTTGTGGTTTCCTTGGTGCCCTTCCAAAGAGATGGGAGTTAAGTAACTTGACTTAAAGTTCATGTCCGTCACCTTCACCATAATGTCTTTGTACATTCCTCTGTAATGTGAGGTAAATGGGATTGCAAGGGTGATTGGAGAAACAATTGGCTGGCCAAGCTGCGAGCACTCAGCACTGATGACGTTGCTGACTAGTTCTTCTGAATCATCCACCACCAATGAACTTAAATCATTGGCAACCTTGATGACTAGATTTTCTAGAATGCTGCGAGGGGCTGTAACTGAACAGGCCACTTCAGGTTCACTCAGACCACTCACTTGCACAAGAAATCTGCAGACACAAGACAACGTGGTCCATATTTGAAATAGCAAAGAACAATGGATCAGACACCTTGTAGCTAGTGCACTGTAATGGCCAAGAGACAAAGCTATGAATCAGGAAGATCCTGATTGGAATATGAACTCCCGAGGTGGCCTTAAGCAAGTCACTTTTTCTCTGCCTCAGGCCCACCCCCATCCATTTGCAACAGGATAATCATGCTGACTTACCTTGCACGGTTGTTGTAAAGATCACAACTAGATAATGCATGAACATTGAAAATTACATATTATTATTACCATCTTAATAAAATGTAATGCAGTCCTGATGATGATGATGATTTATTACATTTCTATCCTGCCTTTCCTCCGAGGAACCCAAGGTGGCTTACATGATCCTCCTCCTCTCCATTTCATCCTCACAACAACCCTGTGCGGTAGGTTAGGCTGAGAGTCAGTGACTGGCCCAAAGTCACCCAGTGAACTTCATGGCCAAATGGGGACTAGAACCCAGGTTTCCCTAGTCCCAGTCCAACACTCTAGCCACTACACTACACTGAATAATGATAATATGCCAACTGTAATTAAATCTAGATTATATTTTACATCCCAAAATACATCCACCTTTTAACTTTAGAAAACACAGGGGATTCAATTGCATTTTTATGCAATAGCAGTGCACTTTTTAAAATTAGTATTTGAAATATTTTTAGGCCACCGTTTAGGGTACCACCCTCTAAAGGCAGCTCACAAGGTAAACCAATGCAACACTAAACATCAGAATAAATCAAACCAGTGTCAGTAATAAAACAGACATCCCACCACAAAAAGAGGAAAACAAAAATAATAATTGCAGTCAAAATAATCAGCAGTCCTGTAAAAACACAGCTCAAGAAAAGGCCATTGGAAATTAATGAGTCTTGAGAGGTTTCCCGAATGGCTGTAGTACTCAGGCTTGCTGTGCATTCCTGCATTGGTAATGCATTCCAGAGATGTGGGGCCACTGCAGAAAAGGCTCTGGCACTGGTTTAAAGTTGAGCCACCTGATCATAAACCATATGTGTTCAGAAGCAGGATTCTGTGCACGTACCCCTAGCTTGATAGGAAATTGTATGCACAGATGGGTGCCAGGCATGTGACCATCCCAGGACAACAGCTTGAGCTGCACACATCTGGCACGTCTTTAAAAGTTTGAATCCTGATATCAGCTGTTTACAATGGGAACGCGTGGATGGATTCAGTCCCCCAACTCAGTGGAGGCTGGCGGGTCTGGTGTCAGTGGGGCGGTGAATCTGCAGAAGCACCTTGGAGTAGGGATGTCAGAGAATTCCGCCACCGATCTTGGGGAGGCCGAATGGCAGCACATTCAGCCCCCCGAAATAGGTGGTGGAACGGTCTGCCACCCCCCCTCCCCCCCGGGACGAGACTTACCTGGGGTGGATCTTCCTGGCGGCGGCAGCTCCGGCAGCGGTTCGGCGGCTGCAGCTGCGGCGGCCGGTCTTCCGACCGGCTGCCACTGCCGCCATTTCCAGTTAAAAAAAACAACAACACGTGATAGGCTATGTAAAGATTTACATAGCCTATCACGGCTAAGTTTTAAAAAAACCGTGATAGGCTACGTAAATGTTTACGTAGCCTATCACAGCTGACTGCAGGGACACAAAAGGCGGCGGCTACGGCCGCCGCCATTTGCGTCCCTGCTAGCCAGTGGCCGGATGTCTGGCTGCTGGCAGAGCTGGCCGGTGGCTCCGCAGAATCCCTGCGGAGCACAGCCGGCTGGCCAGGATTCCGGGGGGGGGGGGAGGAACGGAGCGCCTCCCCCCCGTCCAGGATTCCGGGGAGAGGGACGGAGCGCCTCCCCCCCCACCATCAACATAATCCACGAAAGGTAAGTGCCTTTCGTACATCCCTACCTTGGAGAGCTCCTTTAGAGTTCTGCCTGGTTCTGACTGAAACACGGAGCAGATTCACCGCCCCACTGACAGGGGAACCACCAGCCTCCACTGCCAACTTCTCCCTACTGCTAAACAGGTGATTGGCAGGATTGCTAAAAAAAAAAGCCCTAATAATCATAATCCCTAATAATCATAATCATCATAATATAATATAATATAATATAATAATATAATAATGATAATAATCCCTAACAATAATCCCTAACAACAACAATAATATTAATAATAATAATAATTTTATAATAATAAAAATCCAGCTGATTGGCAGGATCCCTTAAAATAATAACAATATTCCCTTAAAAATAATCATCATATGGCTGTTCCATGTCTGCTCTATTGATCTGAAATTGGAGCCTATGGCGACAGGTTTTGAATCTACTGCCTCCCCCTGCAGACCAACTGACTGAATTATCTGCATCTTTTTGTTGGGCAGAAATTCCTCTGTGGTGACCTGCTCTCTGCTGTCTGACATAGGGATGGGTGAGCTCATTGATTTCAGTCAGGGTAAGGGTGCGACAACACTGTTGGACTGTGTGGTGTATGTTACACCATGGGGAAAACTAACTGGGGCTCAGTTCCATACAGCCAACATCCTGGCTCAAGATGTGGCTGTTGTGGATCCTATAGAAGAACTAGAAAACAAAAAACCTGCATGAGGCCAAAAACTCACTCTGTCCCCAAAAGTGAGTACTGTGGTTCCAAAGAAGACCATTTGCTCTTACTCTTTGTTCATCCAGTCACTTCCACAGTCCTCTTCCTCCAGCTTACCAGTGGGCAGGTCGATGGAAATGTTTTTAACTACGTCTTCTGACCTGGTAGAATTTTCCGGGGTGCTTTGGGCACTTTCATTACTTTTCTCCTGCTGATTGACATCTTTGTACCGCCTCCCTGGCTTTGCTATCAGCCTGCGATTCCCATTTTCTGCCTGCTTCAGGGCTTCCTTTATCTCTGCCTGCTTTTCTTGATTGGGCTGCATCTGCAGATGATTTACGCTGCTGTTTTCCACCTCTCTGGACACAATTGCATTTTCCCCGTGGTTTCCTGGACTGTCGTCCAAATCTATGTTTTCTGAAATTTCCTTAGCTGAAGATTTCACTGAATGAGAGCCTTCGCCATTGTCCTGATGTGGCATTGAAACTGATTTCTCCAGTATACTTTGATTTTCATTTTTCACGAGCCTTGGAAACTCCTGTCCTTTGTCAGATATTTTTTCATTTAAGGATACAACCGTTTCAGTTTCCACCACTTTGTTTCCTGTTAGCTGGCTTCTTCTCTCCTCCTCATGCATGGGTGAAGGTTCACAGAATGGCTGACTTATACATTCTGGCACCTGCACATCAATTACTTCCTCTCTGTCAGCATCGCACTCAGACATCTCAGATACATACGGGGCACGCTGGCCTTGATTCGTTTTTCTACTGCTCAGTTCAAGCAGTCCATTTTGTGACTCTCCAAAGTGTCTGACAGCATGTAGTATGTCCTTGCTGAATTCCAGAAGCCAATCTGCAAGGCTGCTCCCCTCTGAGGAAGCAAACAAAAAGATATTCCATGGGTAATACATTGTTTTTCCCATGACTAATACATTGAGTGCGCTTTCTTTTGTAGGTAGTGTTTATCAGAAGTCAAATCTGAGGGTCACTTAGATCCCATATCATTTTTTGACAGGTCCTTAGCTACTTTTTCGGAGGCTACAGGAAAGGTAGATTTAATTAAGCCCCCACCATTTCCCCCTAATTAACTGCAGATTGATAACCAAGACAGCTCGTAAATCTACCTCCATCCCTGTAGCCCATCCTGGGTAGTATTTCTTGGAGATAGTAGAAGAATACGGCAGAACATTGAGACCTGGCAAATAATTGCCAGTAATAGCAGGGGGCTGGATCCAGATTTACACTGGATTAACTGCACTGGTGGAAGTGGAATTCTCATCCCCTGCTTCCCATGGCAGCCCCTCCAGCCCAAAGAAAACAGTGCACAGAGAATTAGGAGACTACTGAATGGGGTAAGCTGTGGTGTGTGTGTCTGTGTGTGGGGGAGAAAGCCCCCTAAAACTGAGTGGAGGAAGCTTCTGCAGTTGGAGCCTTTGCTCTCACAGAGGGCAGATCCTGGATTCAACCAAGGATTTTCCATGGTATATTAATACCAAATAGATGCATGTTTTAAACATTGTGTTGGAAATCTAACCTTCTGATCCTATGCATGTTTCTGTGAAAATTAGTCCTACTTATGGGTCTTACACCCAAGTAAGCGTGCATAAGATTGCAGCTTAAATTTATCCGAACATGTGTCTAAGCAAGGCCTTTACATTCAGGCACTGCCCTGTTATTTCAGATCCGGTTTATCAACACAGTATGAAAAGAAACGTTCAACTCATCATTATGGAGTGAAGCACTTTTTGTTCTTCAGAATCATGTAAACTCCTCTGTAGCCTTGACTTGCTTTGCCCTTCTCACTTTGTTAACCCAGTTTTACAATACAACAGCAGACTCTGTTCTCATCCCTCGTCTCCTCCTTTCTCCATGAGTATTGTCTAGAAATATTTTTTCTTGGGGAAGGAAGATAAAGAACGATGAAGAATCTGAAAAGGAACAAATGCAGATCAAACGTGGACAAGGTTAATTCTTTCCTCACAAGAAAGCTCCCTTTACTGCTTTCTTCATTGTTGCTGAAGGACTGTAGGTTCATGATTCAAAAGCCAAGGAAGGAAAGAAGGAAGTTTAGAGTTAGGAAAACTGCATTGCTCTGTTATATTCTGAAAATAGGGCTGTATACATGTTTTGTGGTTATTCTTAAATAAAATGGCTCCCTCTCACTAGGTTTCTTGAGATCCTGGTACTTGATGATGGGCAACAGCTTCCTCCTAATTAATGGCCTTTTGATACTCAATCACTGTCTCAAGCCATTTGAATTTGTGTCATAGCCCTCCTGCCTGGGTAAGGTGTTGAAAAACTTTTTTGCAGTTTGCACATGGATAGAAGAAGACAAAGCTGTCTGAATTTGGATCTTGCTAGAAGAATTAGTTTAAAGTTCCTGGCTTCCTAAAGAAGCTTTGGAGGTACTGGCAAACTGTATAGATATTGTTTAGAACTCCTATTCCTGCCTGCTTGCTTCCCATCTGCGTGTCTGTTTGTAAACAGACAGTTTATTACAACCCGATGATTATTTTAAATGCTTTAAGGCAGCGGTCCCCAACCTTTTTGGCACCAGGGACCAATTTTTCCACGGACCAGAGGGGATGGGACCGGGCCGCAGCAAGGAGATTTACGTAGCCTATTACTTGAAGAACAGGGACGCAAATGGTGTCCACTACGCGGATGCCATTTGCGTCCCAGCAGCTGGAAGTCTGCCAGCGGCCGGAGCTGGCTGGCAGCTCCGCGGACTCGCCGCGGAGTGGAGGCGGCCAGGGCCAGCGAGGATTCTGGGAGGGTGGAGGGACAGATCGCCTCCTCCCCCCATGGGCCCAAGGTAAGGGGGGTTCCCACACCCTTGCTGCACAGCCCGGTTCCTAACAGGCCACGGACCAGTACCGGTCTGCAGCCCAGGGGTTGGGGACCCCTGCTCTAAGGGCAAAATTCTGTTGATAGCACTCTCGATGACCGGAAGCCACTAGCTTCCAATCATCCAATGCAGGGTGGGAGGGGCGGCAGAGGACTCTAGGTTCATGAGACCTCGAGGGGGTTGGACTCGATGGCCTTGTAGGCCCCTTCCAACCCTACTATTCTATGATTCTATGATTCCTCCCTTCCCTGCCCACCAGAATATCTCTTTACCCCTCTCCAAGGTTGATTTTCCAATCTCAGAGGGCAGACAGCATGGTTCTTTCTGCTCCAGCTGTGGGGTGGGTGGGTTGTGGATCTCTGACTCCCCCTTCTGAGGCCAAAGCACTGACTCTGGTCTCAGGGGAATCCCCAGTATATCCTATAGCCCCTCAGACAATGTCTAGGGGGCATAGGATTTCTCCCTCCAGGCACAGTCCCCATGACTGGCTGGGGCATGCTGGGAATTGTAGGACTTTTTTCTGTCTAAACATGCATAGGATTGCACCCTAAGTAACCAATACTTTCTCCTCAAAGTAGGTGTCTTGCAAAGCCTGCTAGAACTCCCTGCATAGTGGGGAGCATGAAACAACCGCTTTGCAAGTATATTTTAGAAATGGTTTTTGCATAGGGTGCAATCCTATGTAAATAACTTCCAGAAGGCCATCTTAGTCTGTTGTAGCAAAAACAACAAATACTCTTGTTGCACCTTAAAGACCATCACATTTGTTAGTGCAGCCTTCCCCAACCTGGTGCCCTCTGGGCGTGTTGGACTGCAGATCCCATAATTCCAATGGCCAATGGCCTTGCTGGCTGGGAATGCTAGGAGTTGTAGTCCAACACATCTGCAGGGTTGGCCAGCAGTGCCAACTCCAGATTTGGAGGGCCCTTGGGCAAGACACCATCAATGGACCCTCTCCTTCAGTGAATTTACCTTCTTGCTAGCTGCAATTGCTCCTCCTCCTCTTTCTCATGATTGCCACCAGTTTCTTGCTTGACAGGCAGAGAGCCAGGGAGCAAGTAGGCAGTGGCACCCACTCCTCCTCCTTCTCACCACCGCCGTTGTCTGGGCCAGAGCGAGAGGCAGGTGAACAAGCAGGTTGCAATGGTGGACAGGAGGAACAAGTCCCGGGCACTCTTGTCAGTGGCCCCCTGCTGGGGTGTGGGTGCTCAGCAGGTGCCCAGCCATGGCTGCCCTTGACACCAGCCCAGGTCACTAGGTTGGGGAAGGCTGATGATGGCATGTAAGCATTTGTGAACTAGAGTCTACTTCACATTCCTCCTCTTCAACAAGCCTATTTCAATTTGAATCTCAGTCAAAGATGGAATGGTTTGCATGGGCCCCCGCAACAAAATGTTTTGTGTGTGCGTGGGAGGGTGAGAAGGCTTCAAAGCTTTCTCTCTCCTCAGGCAGGAGGCCGCAGAGAGCAAATGAATGTGTGGGTGCTGGCTGGTGAGAGAACAAGTGCACCAGCAAGTGCCTTTAGATCCATTTGTCTCTCCCTCCACCCTCCTTTTCCAGCCACTCCGTTTAATTTCGCCTCCCACCTGGTCTTCCATTTTTTTCCTCTCAGTAACCTGCCAGGATTCTGCAGGCACTGAGCATGTGCAGTCTTTGTTGGGCTGGGTGGGGGCTCTCTCCTGAGATTTTGTTTCCCAAAAGTTTTTTTCTTTTCTTTTGTACTTCTGCAAACTGAAGGGCTACTCTGAGTATGCAGATATTTCCCTCTTGTGCATGGCTGTGGCCATTTTGGCTACATAAGTGATGCCACTGAAAGAACTGAATTGTAATTAGAATATTGGATGATACAGTGGAGGCTGGTGGCTCCGATGACAGTGGGGCAGTGAATCTGCTCTGAGCTTCAGTCAGAACCAGTCAGAACTCTCAAGTAGCACTCCAAGGTGCAGATTCATTGCCTCACTGACATTGGAGCCACCAGCCTCCACTGGAATGATCTCCCTCCTCCTTCCCAATTGAACTGAGTCAAAACAAACACCGCCACCAACAATAACTCCTCTACAGGCACCCTGCATTCATTCCCTTCCTCTGGTTTCCGCACTTAATATGTGATACAGTTAAGTGGGATATTAGGGCTGGATCTACTCTTAGTGCCTTTTTTTTTGCTTCCAATGAGGTTTCACCGCCTGCCTTTCACACTACGCAGTAGCCACCTCGAATTGGAACCGGAATCTCCCACTTCCGTGCTCCCGCTTTCAATACCCTAATATCCCAGTATTTCCCCTTAATGTGCTCTGATTTTCTGCCTTCGCTACCGTATCCGGTCATAGTCCCCTCCCCCACCTGTCCATATACGGCGGTGTTTGTATTTCCCGCCTGTCTGATCACAGCTCTCGATGGCCCCATGTCTTCTTCCGGCTACTGATCGCATAGCTTCCTCAGCAGCCCCCGTTTCCTCAGCAACAAGCAAAGGGCTGGATGTGCGCGCACTTGTCTGATCTCGGAAGCTAAGCGGGGTCGGTCCTGGTCAGTGCTTGCATGGGAGACCGCCTGGGAATCAGGCTTCCTGCACTGAGCAGGGGGTTGTTGTATCCCTTCAAATGAGATTAAGTTTTACCCCCTCCTCCTTTTAAAATTAAGGTGTTATCCTTGCAGAATCGGAGCTTCTCTGTGATGGGTTTTTTTTTTTCTAATTCAGGCATGATCTTCGAAGCTTCGAAGTTGTGAAGCTTCACAGCTTCGAAGCTTTGAAGATCATGCCTCAGTTAGAAAAAAAAACATTGTGGGGAAGCCCCGATTCTGCAAGGATAATGCCTTAATTTTAAAAAAACACATTCTGAGCAGGGGATAGGAGGGGGTAAAACTTAGTCTGAGTTGAAGGGATACAACAACCCCCTGCTCAGTGCAGGAAGCCTGATTCCCAGGCGGTCGCCCATCCAACTATTGACCGGGGCCGACCCCGCTTAGCACCCGAGATCAGACAAGCGCACGCAGGAAAACAGCACAGCACTCAAGTGTGAACCGAGCTTGTGCATTTGATGAAGCACTGCAACGGGGAAAATGGGTGAGTGTGAATAATCACGTTTTAATGCGAGAGCATTTAACCCGACAGGACACCGAATTCATTGCGATGGCGGGCGCAATGTAGATTGGCCCTAAGTCTCATTCGTCTGAAAAAGCGACTGGCCTCTTTCCTGAACATTTGGGACTTTCCACATAGAACTCCTTGCCGCTAGTTGCCGGCCAATAGAAGAGATGGCTTTAAAGAACAATTAGACCAGTCTTCCCAAACCAGCCCCCCCAGATGTTTAGGACTACAACTCCCATCAGCCCCAGTCAGCATGATCAATGTACAGGGATGGTGGGAGGTGTAGTCCTAAACCTCTGGAAGTCATCAGGTTGGGAAAGGTTGGGCAAATTCATGGAAGTCAGACCTATCAACAGCTATTATTCATGACTAAAGAGAACTACTATGGCAAGAGGCAGTTTACCAGGGTTAGGCAACCCAGTGACCTCTAGATGTTTTGGACTACAACTCCCATAACCTCTAGCACTGGCCATGTTGGGTGGAGCTGTGATGTTACACGTCTGTATGTATGGAATCTGTAAGTATAGTAATGTGTTCCTGTTATAAGTCTGTGGTTATGGTTATGCATTCCTGTTACAGCTCCTTTTTATGGTGAGTATCTCTAGGATGAGAATGGGGTGAGTGACAGGAAGAATGGTGGATTTGCATATGTGTGATGACTGGCTGAGAGAGTGAAGGGTGAGTGCTATATAATCAGAGTGCTGTGCTTGCGTGAGTCAGACAGGGATAGGATTTGAGATGGGGGATTGATGTAATAGGGTTTAGATCAAAGTCAGAGATATATAGTGAAGGTCTGTGGTGATTTGTGTGATTGATTGAGACTGTGATTTGGAGTATTGTGTATGAGAGAACATATGTTAATAGAATCACGAACAGTTACTTATTTACTATTCATCAACTTATGAGTGTAATTAATAAAGTTTTATTTCTTTATACAAATCCTACGTCTTCTGCTCTTGGCTACGTAAGGGGAAGCTAGTAAAGGAAACAGTACGGGTGAAAATATGAACACGTGTGTCCTCACACAGCTCAAGGACAGAGTAAAAGGTTGCACCTGAGCCTTAAAGGTCCAGGTGGCAGCGTGACCCTGTGTGGGGAAGGTGTTTCCTGCTTGGGTGAGAAAGGCCTTTGAGAAGGGGAATTCTTGCTGGGAAGGGGCAGGAATACTACAGGGGCTGATAGGAGTTGTAGTCAAAAAATCTGGAGGGCTTCAGCTCCCCCTACCCCTGCAGTATACCTTTGACTACTAGGGGCTGAGGGCAAACAACAGGAGATGACCCAGAGCTTTTATGCCCTTCTTTTAAGCTTCCAGGGCCATCTGCTGGCCACTGTTGGGAACAGGATTCCTGGACTAGGACTTTTTCTACATGAGGCTGTTAATCCGTTGTATCTACTTTCGGTTTCATCACAGAAGTGAGATCCGAGCATTATAAAAGGAGCATTTCCTTTCCTGCTTTTCCACTACATAACCTCTAGTTGGCCCTGTGGTATAGCAGAATAGTGCAAACACACAAGAAGAAATTGTACTTTCTTTTGCTTTCACAGTTAAATGCCACATTTTCCCTGCTCTAAAAAAACTTGCTGAAAGTGCTGGTTAGACACAGAAGCAAAACTGGAGGGTCATAATGTCATCTAAAATACCTGTAAACAACTGTGAGTAGGGAATGACGAGTGCACAATAAATGCCTTGTGTAGAAAAACCTTAGATCTGACTCAGTAGATCAGTCATCATGTTCTTTATGAAAAGTGAGTGAGCATGAGTGAACAAGTGAGGCTATGAGAGGATGTTGGGCTGACTAGACACTTCATATCTCTGGAGTTGAAAGCTTTGATTTAATGGGCCAGTGTATTAGTAGTCTGTTAAAATGGTGAATTTCTAGAACAATTCACTGTTCTTCCATATATTTTATGGTTCAAATTATTCCTAAAGAGGGATGGACAGATCCATCTCTGTCCGGGGCATGGGGGAGCTCGACGAGCTGCCCCCCCCCTGCTTGCATGGCCCAGACCTGCTCAGCAAGGCTCCCTGCTCACCCTCCCTGCCTGCCAGCCGAGCCACCCCTCCTCTCCATGCCAAGGACTCCAGCATTCAAGCCCTTGCGCATTATACAAACAAGGGCTTGACTGCCAGGAGTCCTCAGCACGGTGCACCCCTCAAGCGCTGTAGCCCTGTCCTCATCCCAAGGGGACCATGGCTAGAGCACTGGGGTGCCACCAAGGCCCTTCCTGCCTGTGCCAGTTGTCAAGGGCTTCCTTGACAGCTGGCAGAGGCAGGATGGGTCCTGGCACAGCCAGCTCCCAGTGCTCTAGCCCTGTCCTCCTCCTGAGGAGGCCAGGGCTAGAGTGCTGGGGCACCAGTGAGGCCCCTCCTGCCCATGCCAGTTGTCAAAGGCTTCCTTGACAGCTGGTGGAGGCAGGATGGGTCCCTGGCAGCACTCCCAGCCACTCTTCGAGCTCTGGGGTGCTCTCAGGTCTCTCAGTGCCCCACAGCTCTGTGAGCGGGGTCCAGGAGTCTGGACGAGGGGTGGTGGTGTCCGTTGGACTCCTCCATCTCCTCGGACTCCCACGCTATCCCTATTCTTAAATGTGTGAACTGTGCAGGGCCCCAAATCAGCAGCATTGTCATAACATTGTCCCAGTATGGATCTGTTGCAGAGCCTACTACTTACCTCCCTCCACTCTGCTTACTGTTGTTTAATCAGTTCCTGGTCCAAAAGAGGAACTGTCCTTTTATTCTAACTACTAAGCTTACTTAAGATTCTTTGGTGGAGACTTTGTCCAAATAGACTGTGACCCTGTTCACACAATCACCACAGCCCGCCATGGTGAGCTGTGATGGGTGCTGGTGCATGCCCAGCCGTTTTTGAATATTCAAGCCACAGCTTGTCACATCATCTGAACCTGGGCGGCGGTTGTTGTGCGAGCGTTAAACAACCCTCGCATGACCCTAGAACAAGCCGTGGGTTATGCGAAGGTTGTTTAACCCTCACACCACCCCTGCCACCCAGGTTTGGATGACATGACAAGCCATGGCTTGAATATTCATCATGGCTGTCCGCACATGCCGCCATGTGCCAGGATGCGCTGCAGCATACCGTGACTTAAATAAGCCATGGTGGTCTATTTGATTGTGTGAACCAGCCCAATGTCTCCCAGATTACGCAGCTCAAAGCTATCTGCATGGTTGTGGATAACTCACAAATAATTACAAAGTGATGCAGAGGCAGGAAGAGAATTACCTAAATTTTCTGGTTTCTTTCTTTACAGTTGCAATCAAAATTACTCAACCCCCAATACAAATCAGGTCTATTGTCAAAATTTACAGACTTTCAGCTGTTTGCAATGAACAAATCAAACAAAAGCAATTGAAATAGCTCAACACAATGAATGCTTCAAGTGGTTTCCCCAAATTCAACTGAAAATTGAACTTATAATGACTTCTCCAGTCTCAAAATTATTCAACCCCTTCATGGCAAGCATCTTTAGTACTTAGTAGAGCACCCTTTTGCTGTTATGACCTGCTGCTAATGAGATGCATAGCCAGACACCAGCTTCTAGCAGCGTTCCTGAGGAATCTTAGCCCATTCCTCATGAGCAATGGCCTCCAGTTCATTAATATTCTTGTGTTTGCGTGCTGCAACCGCCTTCTTTAAATCCCACCAGAGATTTTCTATGGGGTTCAAGTCAGGTGACTGTGATGGCCACTGTAGAATCTTCCAGAACTTCTTCTGCAAATTCTTGGTGGAATTTGAGGTATGCTTGGGATCATTGTCCTGTTGGAAGGTCCAATGACGCCCAAGCTTCAGCCTCCTCACAGATGGCATGACGTTTTCTCCTAGAATTTCCTGATACGTCAATGAATCCATCTTGCCTTCCACACGCTGCAGGTTTCCAGTGCCAGAGGATGCAAAGCAGCCCCAGAGCATCACCGAGCCACCACCATGCTTAACTGTAGGCAGAGTGTTCTTTTCAGTGTATGCTTCATTCTTCTTCCTCCAGACATACCGCTGATCTATCGGGCCGAAAAGTCCCAGTTTTGTTTCATCGCTCCACAGAACAGAATCCCAAAACTTCTGTGGCTTATTTATATGATTTTGAGCATATTGGAGCTGACATTTCTTGTGCTTTTGGGTCAGTAGTGGTGTACGTCTTGGAGTTCTGGCATGGAAACCTTCTGCGTTTAGTCCGCGCCTTACTGTGCTCACTGAAACCTCAGTGCCTGTTGCCACCAAGTCTTGCTGCAGGTCTTTTGCAGTCACTCAAGGGTTTTTCTCAGCTTGCCTTCTCAGAAATCTGGTTGTACCATTGATAGCTTCCTTTTTCTGCCCCTTCCAGGTAGTGTAACCACTGTTCTTTGAACTTTGAACTTGCAAACTATGCTTCCAACAGTGTCTCTAGGAACATTCAGTGCCTTTGCTATCATTTTGTATCCTGTTCCTTGTTCGTGCAGGGCGATGATCTCTTCTCTTAACTTTTTGGACGATTCTTTTCACATAGCCATATTTCTCACATGCAGTCAAACGTGACACGCAACAAACCCCTCGCCAGTTCAGGTATTTCATGTGTTCCAGCTCAAGCACACCTGGTGCAACTAATAAGTCCTTGATTAGTTGCATCAGGTGTGCTTGAGACAACACCTGTTTTGCATATTTGTGCTGTTGTGAGGGATTCTATTCAGGGGGTTGAATAATTTTGAGACTGGAGAAGTCATTATAAGTTGCATTTTCAGTTGAATTTGGGGAAACCACTTGAAGCATTCGTTGTGTTGAGCTATTTCAATTGCTTTTGTTTGATTTGTTCATTGCAAACAGCTGAAAGTCTGTAAATTTTGACAATAAACCTGATTTGCAATGGGGGTTGAATAATTTTGATTGCAACTGTATATATATGTCACTACCACAGCTTTCATAAGAACATATGAAGAGCCATGCTGGATCAGACCAAGGGTCCATCTAGTTCAGCATTCTGTTCACACAGTGGCCAACCAGCTGTCAACCAGGAACCCACAAGCAGGGCATGAGTGCAACAGCACCCTCACACCCATGTTCCCCAGCAACCGGTGTACACAGGCTCACTGCCTCTGGTTCTGGAGGTAGCCATCAAGACTAGTAGCCATGGATAGCCTTTTCCTCCTGGAATTTGCCCAACCCCCTTTTAAAGCCATCCAAATTGGTGGCCATCACTACACCCTGTGGTAGCGAATTCCATGGTTTAACTATGCGCTATGTGAAGAAGTCCTTCCTTTTATCTGTCCTGAACGTCCCACTAATCAGCTTCATGGGATGACCCCAAGTTCTAGTATTTTGAGAGAGTGAAAAAAAGTCTCCCTATCCACATTCTTCACACCATGCATAATTTTGTAGACTTCTATCATGTCTCTTCTCTAAGCTAAACAATCCCAGCTGTTGTAACTTTCCCTCATAGGGGAGATGCTCCAGCCCTTCATTCATTTTAGTTGTCCTGTTTTAGTTCCCCAACCTGGTGCCCTCCAGATGTGTTGGACTACAACTCCCATCAGCCCCAACAAGCGCGGCTGTCCATGTACATATATGATATAAAGAAAAACCAGAAGGCAGTATTTGACTTGATTGGATCTCAGCTTCCAGTGTTCTGACCAGTGAGTGCCATGGGCACTGCGATGACTGAGCACTTTCTACTGGGGGTGCCAACTGACCTGGAAAAAAGAGCTTTGCTCCTATGCCTTTAAGAACTATTTGATCTGCAGGACTGAGCACTTTTCATAGAATGGGAGATCATCATTATTACCTGCTAATGTCTGCAGATTGGCTGAAAAAGGACTGGAGCATAGTCTGGTCCTAAAGTTGGCAACCCTACTTGGTCCTTCTTTTTGGGCGCAATCCTATGCATGTCTAGATCGAAGAAAGTCCTACAGTTCCCAGCATGCCTAGCCAACATACCTGGCTGGAGGGATGCTGGGAATTGTAGGGCTTTTTTCTACCGAAACATGCATAGGATTGCACTGTTCAGTGTATAAATTAAATGTGTTATTAAATTTTTTGATAAATTAAATAACTTCAAGGTATTTAGGTTTTTGCTACCCCACAGAATTTCTGACTGGCCCGCTTGAAGCCTGTGCTATAGTTAGGTAAAATAAATGGTATCTAGTTACTTTCCTCTCTGGAAATCTTTTAAGGGGAAAAAATGTTGCTTCTAAAATGCATAGAATTAAATTTTAATCATATGTATTTTGAGCTTTCTAGTGGACTATTCAGAATTTTTGTGGGGTATGGGGCTAAGCGATATAACTGGGGAGAGGGCTTCATGAGTAAATGTGAAATGGCAAACACTGAAATAAAAGAAGTCTTAGGGTACAATCCTATGCATCTTTAGACAGAAATCCCACAACTCTCAGCATCCCCCAGCCAACATGGGAGTTGTGGGACTTTTTTTTGTCTCAGCATGCATAAGATTGCACCCTAAATCATTTTAAACACATAATATTTAATTTAAACATTGAAATCAAGGGTGAAAGTAGAGTTGCCAACTTTGGGATCAGAACCCACTCCAATGCTTAGCAGGTAACAATGATTATTTCCCATTCTCATTCTCATCAGATCAAATGGCTCTTTCCTCATTAAATGATACAGAGGATTTGAGAAACAAATCACACTTAATTTACATCTTTAAACAGATGCTGAGGCTTCAGTTCACGCGTGTATTTGAGGAGGGGAACTGGCTCCTAAATATCCAACACATATTTACAACTTACAAATTTAGCACTACTTGCCTTGACTTGAAACCTGTGGCAAATCTTTACCACAGAGCACATTCAGTAGCTGATAGGTATTTTGAAGAATCTTAGTCGTGTGGTCCAGTTGTTGGCTGATGGCGTTGATGAGGTCCAGGAGGAGAGGAGTCAGTTTTGGAATATACTCCACTATCTTCTCACTGTCTTGCCAGTCGCTTTTGAGAAGAGTCTCCCCTAAAGTTAGGTTGTGGTGCCAGATCTGTTCCAGGATTTGATCTGGATCATCAGTGACAGCTTCCATGACTTCCATGTTAAGCTCTTAAACTAATACTGAACAGGGTTGTTATTTTCCTTTTACTGCTAAGCCTGAGAAATATTATACACTAGTCCTGTTGAAAAATGAGCACTTGACGAGGAAACACTGAGTTGGTGTTGATGATTAAAAAGTTACTAGGTGACAAATTGGCATGGCCTTCCTGGAACAAGTCGAACGGAAGTACAAAAGACTAACACTTGATTAGAACTAATATGGTTTCAGGGCAACTATGATGCCTTAAGAGGTCGATGGGCGACACTGTTAATTGTATTCTAAAACTTTAATTCCAGTCCACAAAGCATTTAATACCATGTCAGTGCAGTTAAGACAGCATGCAGCAAAAACCTCAGTATGTTCGCTTAGAAGTCCCATCTATCTATCTATCTATCTATCTATCTATCTATCTATCTATCTATCTATCTCTTCATTTCTCTACTTCTCAATAGCCAAAGCTCTCTGGGCAGTTCACAAAAATTAAACCCTTTTTGGCTCCTGTCTTCCCGTACATGGTTCTTGATATGCAGATCTCCTCTTTAGACATTGGCCACTAGTTCTATTTGCCTAGTCGGTTCGCCTCGAATGCACCAGACAAAGAAGACAGCTACCGCAGTGTTCTGTTTTGCCCTGAGGTGGCTTCGTTATCCTGCCAAGTTGTAAGGAGATTTTACCACATAGCAGGTGCAGATGTGGGGTAGAATATTGGTAAAAGAGACATCTGGATGAAGTTGTTGCTTTCACATGCTGCCTCTCCCTTTGTATGCTGTTGACAGACAGACTTCGACCTCTCAATGATTCCTTCAGGGGAAAAAAAGGCCCCCCAGGGTCTCCCTCTGCCCAGACATGCTCTAAGAGCAAATGCGGTGCCCATGCGCTGAAATAAAGCCAAAAGGAGGTTCCACTGAGGTTTGAAGAAGTACAACTCGTAAAAGAAAAGAGCAAAAGGGAGCAGCTTCACTCAACCCCAAAATGAGGACTGTGCCTACTCAGTGGACACCAGGAGCCATGGAATGGTGAGTACTGAGTGCCAGCCCTACCATTAAGGCAGAGTGAGGTGGATGCCTCAGGCAGATTTTGTGTCATGAAAGGGCGGCGAAGTGTTAGTTATTTCTATTGTATTTTTACTGCCACTATGGTGAGAGGTGCTTGTGGGATTTTCTGCCTCATGCACTGCAATAACTTAGCTGGCTTCAGGTGCTGGCTTCAGGGGGGGTCAACATTTGCTGCTCTGTCTCAGGTAGCAAAATGTCTCAGGGCCAGCCCTGGTGAGTGGGAAAAGAAAAATCGAAAATTGGAAGGGGAGGGGTGTGTGATTTGACTTGCTTGAGCCCTTCAGGTTTATGGTCTCCAGGGGAGGCTGGTGGATCCAATTTTGGTGGGGTGATACTTTAATTCTGGGTTTCAGTTACAACCAGCTGGAAGTCTAAAGGTGCTGGACCCTATCCCCAAAATGGGTCCAGCATCTTGGATAGCTCCTTTAGACTTCTGGCTGGTTGTAACTAAAACCTAGAATGGAATCTCAGCCCCACTGGAATCGGATCCACCAGCCTCCCAATGGGATCCTAGGCATACTGGCTGGAACCCTGAACAGGATGTAAGGAATGTCTTGGGCCTTGCAATTTACATTTGGCTACAAGATGTACAGTAGGAGTGTACAATATGCACTCCTATTAGGAGGTGAAGAAGCACTGCAACCTTTTGTTGCAGGCCCCACAGGTGTAATTCATAGAATCATAGAATAGTAGGGTTGGAAGGGGTCTACAAGGCCACTGAGTCCAACCCCCTGCTCAATGCAGGAATCCAAGTCAGAGCATCCCTGACAGATGGCTGTCCAGCCTCGTCTTGAACGCCTCCAGTGTGGGAGAGCCCACCACCTCCCTGGTTAATTGGTTCCATTGTCATATTGCTCTAACAGTCAGTAAGTTTTTCCTGATGTTCAGCTGGAATCTGGCTTCCTGTAACTTGAGCCCATTATTCCGTGTCCTGCACTCTGGGATGATTGAGAAGGGAGCCTGGCCTTCCTCTCTGTGACAACCTTTCAAGTACTTGAAGAGTGCTATCATCTCTCCCCTCAGTCTTCTCTTCTCAAGGCTAAACATGCCCAGTTCTTTCAGTCTCTCTTCATAGGGCTTTGTTTCCAGTCCCCTGATCATCTTTTTTGCCCTCCTTTGAACCCTCTCCAGCTTGTCTGCATCCTTCTTAAAGTGCGGTGCCCAGAACTGGACACAGTACTCCAGATGAGGCCTAACCAGTGCTGAGTAGAGGGGAACTAGTACTTCCTGGGATTTGGAAGCTATGCTTCTATTAATGCAGCCCAAAAGAGCATTTGCCTTTTTTGCAGCCACATCACATTGTTGGCTCATATTCAGCTTGTGATCGACAACAATTCCAAGATCCTTCTCACTTGTAGTGTTGGTGAGCCACATATCCCCCATCTTGTAACTGTGCATTTGGTTTCTTTTTCCTAGGTGCAGAACTTGGCATTTATCCCTATTAAATGTCATTCTGTTGTTTTCTGCCCAGCGCTCCAGTCTATCCAGATCACTTTGAATTTTGTTTCTGTCTTCCAAAGTATTAGCTATCCCGCCCAATTTTGTGTCATCTGCAAATGTGATCAGCATTCCCTGCACCTCCTCCTCCAAGTCATTAATAAAAATGTTGAAGAGCACTGGGCCCAGGACTGAGCCCTGCGGTCCCCCACTCGTTACCTCTCCCCAGTTTGAGAAGGTCCCATTGATAAGCACTCTTTGAGTCCGATTCTGTAGCCAACTGTGGATCCACATGATCGTTGTTTCATCTTGCCCACTTTGAGCTAGTTTGCTCATCAGGAGATCATGGGGCACTTTGTCGAAAGCTTTGCTGAAGTCGAGGTATATGATGTCTACAGCATTCCCACGGTCCACAAGGGAGGTTACTTGATCAAAAAATGAGATCAGATTTGTCTGGCAGGACTTGTTCTTGACAAATCCATAGTAAGAAAGTAGTTTTCACATGTAATGACACAGGCTGTATTTGGAACAGGTCATCACTCTGGCTAAGAGTCAGGAACATCTGAAGCTCCATTATACCAAGTCAGACCATTTGGCCGACTAGTTTAGCATTGTCTACAACAGGGGTGGGGAAACTCTTTCAGCCTGAGGGCCAAATTCCATTTTGGAGAAGCTCTTGGAGGCTGCTTTCTAATGCGGGCATGACTCAAGGCAAAAGGGGCCAGACCAAAGGCAAAAGGGGCAGGGCCAAAATACCAAAAAGAGTGGCCTATTTTAGCTATTCTTACCTGTAACTAAGCCTTTTAAGGTGCAATCCTATGCTATTTAGACAGAAGTTCTACAGTTCTCAGCATTCCCCAGGCAGCCAAGGGAATGCTGTGAACTGTAGGACTTTTTTCTGTCTAACCAGGCATAGGATTGTGCCTTTAGAGGGGGAAAAAAAACCTGCACGAAAATCAGGAAGCTACCAAACATTCAGTGTTTGGGGGAAAGGAGGTGGGGCATGGGGAAGGCGGTGTGGTCTTCTGGAGAAGCCCAGAAGGCCCAAATGGGACCCAGGGAGGGCCAGATTTGACCCTGGACCTGAGGTTCTGCACCCCTGATCTAAGCGGAGTCTTTCCCGGCCCTGTGCCAGAGGCCAAACCTTGTGCATGCAAAGTATGTGCTCTGTCACTGAAGTATGGATGGCTCTTCCCCAATGTTATGTGAAGCGTTAAGATGTTGTATTGACATTTAAATTGTCTGAATATATAGAATGAATGTGCAACTGGAAACTACTGTGGGTTAAACCAGATAAAACTCAGAAATGTGGAGACAACCGGTCCACCAGTTGCTTATGGAATTGTGTTTTGTCGGTTTCATTTTGCCGGCGTGTAAAATTTGCACATTGACAAAACACCAATGAAATCCTTTGCGAAGGCTTTGCAAGGGGTGCCATTTGAAATCCATTTTTAAATGAGCAATTCCATCTTCTTGTACCTAAAAGAAAGAAAAATATCTTCCCAATGATGCTAACACTGAAACTCAGGACAATATCAGATAATAACATCTCTGGGGTGTTCAAAGCTGCCCGCTGGTATTTGCAAACCGCAAGCAGCCTGGGAACATTGTTCGCTCTAAGAATAATGTTGTCTTGTCCCACTTGCAATATCAGAATTGCATCAGGTTCATGGAATACAATTTCCTTTCTGATTTTTGTAAGAATCTTTTTGGCTCACTCCTTTCTGCAGCGTGAGTGAATTTACAGTGTGCTGAAACTTTCGTTCAGTTACGGCAAGGAATGAGGTCTTATAGGATCTGATAAACCGTGCTTTCTCATTTCTATAAAAATGGAGAAAAAAATGTAAAAACTATTGTGCAGGGAGCCAAATCATAAAATAATCTTCTACATGTAAGTTTCTTTACAATGCGTTTGGTACAAAATACACAACAGAAAATATATAAATGGAAGCACAGAAATATATTGAAGGCCATTTCATGAGTTGGTGCCTGATTTAGTTGGAAGAAAGAAACCTATGGAGCAAGCCTATATTTGGGTTCTGCCACTTCAGGGGCCGTAACCCAACTACACCAGCAGAGCGTGATATATACCACTGTCATGACAGATCTGCAGGTGGAATTCCTAAGATACGTAGGTGCAGTTGTTCCACCGATGAAGATATGCTGAAGAAATGACTAGTATGCCGTGGGAAGAATAGGGGCAGGATTGGTGTGGCACAGGGAAGGACACTTATGCTGTCTCCTATACTCCTCTAGGCCACATCTGTGCCCCTCGTGATAGCACACATTTGCACCAGCTCTGGTTCTGGTGTAAGGAATTCCCCTCCCTTTGAATACAGTAGGAGGGAACAAATAGCCCTCCTAGAGGGCTTTAGAAAATAGCCACCCCACATCAACTGCCCTGGGCCTGCTCATATCACCACAGAGTGTAGGATATGGTGCCACTCAGCAACCAATCAGCACACCACCACCAGTATATAACCCCAACACCCCCCCCCCCATCTCAGATAACAGAGTGCCTGGCATGGGGCTCTCTCTCACTAGCCCCAGAGCTCACAAAGGGGAACTCTGGTGAGGGAAAATAGGGAGAAAAGGGACTTTGCACACACAGAACACACTTTGCACAAACAACCTGGAGAGGGACACCTTGGCAACATCTTTGGTCTTGTGCATGTTACGATGTGGCGGTGTACTGGAGATGCACGCCAATCATCGGTTCATTGGCTGCCTCTCCATATGGACAGTCGTTGCTAGCATGGTCCTGGATTGGTGAGCACTGGCACTGTTTTCAGGGCCACTGTGGCTGTGTGTGTCATGACCCTGCCATTTTTGTTTTTTCTTGCTCTCTCTTGTGTGTGTGATTAAATGCCAGCCCAGTGAAACCACAGCCACCAACCTTCGAACTGCCTCCTGTAACTATGCCTTTAAGAGCAGATTGATTGCAGCCTTTAAGATAAAGCTTATCTCAAGGCCCTTAAGCCTTACCTGATGACTTCTGCTGATCAAAATGCTGTTTGAAGTACAACAGCAAACCAGGCCAGGTTTCTCCCCCTCCCAGTCGGCAATTTTCATTGCGTTAAGAAATGCTCTCTGTATATGGTTTTCCCAGTAGTAATGTATGGCTGTGAGAGCTGGACTATAAGGAAGGCTGAGCACCGAAGCATTGATGCTTTCAAACTGTGGTGCTGGAGAAGACTCTTACGAGTCCCCTGGACTGCAAGGAGGTCAAATCAGTCCATCCTACAGGAGATCAACCCTGAGTGCTCATTGGAAGGACAGATACTGAAACTGAAGGTCAAATATTTTGGCCACCTAACGTGAAAACTCACTGGAAAAGACCTTGATGCTGGGAAAGATTGAAGGCAAAAGGAGAAGGGGACGGCAGAGGATGAGATGGCTAGATAGCATCACCGATGCAATGAATATGAACTTGAGCACACTACAGGAGAGAGTGGAGGACAGGAAGGCCTGGCGTGCTATGGTCCATGGGGTCACGAAGAGTCGGACACGACTTAACGACTGAACAACAACACTTTTTCAGTACATAACATTAACCTCCTTGGGATTTACCCAAAGAAAGTCAGTGTACACATGTTTTATTAAGTAATGATTATATTTTTCTGGCCTTACTCTTGCGGGTCATACAGCATGAACCTATGCGCAGGTTTACTTAGAACAGAAGACAGATTGGGATCTACTGGTAGGTCTCTTGGTGATTTGTGGTACATCAGCAAGGGTCTTCAGCTCCCAACTATTTAACAATAGACATTTTGAGGCCTAAAATAAACAGCTAGAATCTGTTATCTGTAGTAACATGTAGACCTACTATATTTATGTAGACAGCTCATCCCAGAGCATGGTGGTTCATGGGGTTCAACAGGTAACTGACTCTTTCCCTAAGCCATCATTCTGTAACTGGCTCCAGCTGGTGGATCCTGGGGTTCTAGTAAAACACACAAAGTAGATTCCCCCCAAGCCTGAAGAGTGCCCTTCCATTGATTTAAAGTCCTAATGAGTTTGAAGGGATCTACTCCCGAGTGACTCCATGGGAGATTCCACTGGAATCTTGTGTATGCAGCAAGTCCCTCCAGCTACAATAGGGCATACTCTAGGACAAGAGTGGACAGAAGGCAGATTTCCAGATTTTTGGGGACTTCCAACTCCCAGCATTCCTGACCATCAGCCATGCTGGCAGGGCCTTCTGGGAGCTGAAATCCAAAACATCTGGAATCTCTCTCCTGCCCTCTAGAGCACCCAAATTTGGTCAGAAGGATTGTTTTTGTTTATAAAGAAACTCAACCTGGACTGTTTACAACGTAAGGCGCAACCCTATCGAGATAGGTGGCTGCTTCCGAACGTGGGGGCGACCGCCTATCCTAAGCAGGGCAGGAAAAGTACAGAGGAGATCATGCACTCCGTGCTTCCCCTGCCCTGCTTTTTCGGCTAGACAGCTGATTGCAGCTGTCTAGCCACAGGAGCACGGAAGGAGGCTGTGTGTATGACACATTGGATATGTCATACACGCAGCTACGCTCTCCCCACCCCAGAACACCCCCAGCCACGCCCCTTTTCGGCCCCTCCAAGGCAACGCGGAATTGCGGGGAAGTCAGTTTTACAGGAACCGACCTTGGAGTGCGGGCTGTGAGGTTGGTTCCCAGAAAACAGCATATCCTATGATCATCTAGCAGCTGTCTAGCGGCTATAGGATTGCTCCCTCTGATACTGGTAATTGTTGTTGTTGTTCAGTCGTGTCCGACTCTTCGTGACCCCATGGACCATAGCACGCCAGGCCTTCCTGTCCTGCGCTCTCTCCCGGAGCGTGCTCAAGTTCATATTCATTGCATCCGTGATGCTATCTAGCCATCTCATCCTCTGCCGTCCCCTTCTCCTTTTGCCTTTAGTCTTTCCCAGCATCAGGGTCTTTTCCAGGGAGTTTTCTCTTCGCATTAGGTGGCCAAAATATTGGAGCTTCAGCTTCATTATCTGTCCTTCCAATGAGCAGTCAGGGTAATACTGGATACTGGTAATACTGCCTGCAAATGTCTGCACATCAAGGTCCCGTTAAAAAGCACAGCTACAACAGCCACGTAAAAAGCTGGCAACCTTAATTCCTAGAGCATGTGCTTAGAAAGGGCCAAAGCAGATATTTCCTGAAATCTGCGTCTAGCAGCAAAGTCTTCACCCCTTTTTAACTACAGACCACCTTACCTGTCTCCTGAGAAACCTGTACGAAGGTCAAGAAGCAACAGTAAGAACCAGACATGGAACAACCGATTGGTTCAAAATTGGGAAAGGAGTACGACAAGGCTGCATATTGTCACCCTGCTTATTTAACTTATATGCAGAGTACATCATGAGAAATGCCGGGTTGGATGAATCAGAGGTCGGAATTAAGATTGCTGGGAGAATTATCAACAACCTCCCATATGCAGACGATACCACCCTAATGGCAGAAAGCGAAGAGGATCTAAAGAGCCTCTTGTTGAGGGTGAAAGAGGAGAGTGCAAAAGCTGGTTTGAAACTCAACATTAAAACAACGAAGATCATGGCATCTGGCCCCATCACTTCCTGGCATATGGAAGGGGAAGAACTGGAAGCAGTGACAGATTTTACTTTCTTGGGTTCCAAGATCACCGCAGACGGTGACTGTAGCCATGAAATTAAAAGACGCTTGCTCCTTGGGAGGAAAGCTATGGCCAACCTAGACAGCATAGTAAGAAGCAGAGACATCACCTTGCCGACAAAGGTCCGTCTAATCAAAGCTATGGTTTTCCCAGTAGTAATGTATGGCTGTGAGAGCTGGACTATAAGGAGGCTGAGCGCCGAAGAATTGATGCTTTCGAACTGTGGTGCTGGAGAAGACTCTTACGAGTGCCCTGGACTGCAAGGAGGTCAAATCAGTCCATCCTAAAGGAAATCAACCCTGAGTGCTCATTGGAAGGACAGATAATGAAGCTGAAGCTCCAATATTTTGGCCACCTAATGCGAAGAGAAAACTCCCTGGAAAAGACCCTGATGCTGGGAAAGACTGAAGGCAAAAGGAGAAGGGGACGGCAGAGGATGAGATGGCTAGATAGCATCACGGATGCAATGAATATGAACTTGAGCACCCTCCGGGAGAGAGCGCAGGACAGGAAGGCCTGGCGTGCTATGGTCCATGGGGTCACGAAGAGTCGGACACGACTGAACAACAACAACAACAAGGTGCAAGGGGCCCAATCTGGATCTTAAAAGCCCCCACCCCTCCCACCTACTGTGCCCCTGCACCTACTGTGGAATAAAAATTTTATATATATATATATATATATATACACACACACACACACACACGTGCACGAGACAGATTTAAAATAATGTCTGTTTTGGCCCTTAAACAGCAGAAAGCAAAGAGAGTAAGTTTCACTTTCTTCCTCTCTCTCGGCTACAGGAAGAGCTTCGCCCGATGGATTTCTGCACGGCTGGTTAACTGTGAAAGGCAGAGGAGCAGGGCCGGCAGCAAAGGTGCAGCACTGTCCAGGAACAAACTTTCTGTGTTTGTTTCTTTGGGTAAAACCCGACGCAAGCCCGACTTGGGGTGGGCCCACTGAAATGAATGGGGCTTAAGTCTGTCATGACTAACTCAAGTCCCCTTCTTTCAGTGGGTCCACGCGAAGGAGGCCTTGCGTCGGATTTTACCCAAAGAAACAAACACACCCAACTCGTGTCCAGCTTGCAACAGTCCCCTGGGCGATCCCCCTCGAAAGCAGCCTCCCCCGGCCCGGCGCCCTCCAGAGGTTTGGGACGTCAAGCCCCATCAGCCCCAGGCCGCGTGGGCAACGGCCAGGAAGACTGGGAGTGGCCGCCCCAGACATCTGGAGGGCCCCAGGTGGGGGAAGGCTGCTCCGAGGGGCTCCGCCGCCACCCTTCACCCCGCGCAGCTGCCTTCGGCGGCTCGGTTTCCTCCCCTCGCTCAAGTGCAGCCCGCCCAGCGGAGGAGCCGCCGCCGCCGCCTCTCGCAGCCCACGCTCGGGCCCTGCGCGCACGAAGGCGCGGACGGGGCAGCCCTGCCGCCGCTCCGGCTTGGCTCGCGCAGGGCGCCCTTCCGCCTTCGCCTGCCCTTAGGTGCTGCGCGCTCGTCTGGCGGCCTCTTCCTGGAGCTCCTGACTAAGTCCAGGCTCGGAAAGAAACGAATCAGAAAGGAGGTGCGCGGGAGGGAGAAAAGGAAACTCGAGGAGAGAGAAAGACGGGGAACTGAGGAGCCGCTTCCTTTCTCCCTCCCTGCGAGATCTGCGGCTTGTGTGCGTGTGTGTTTGAAAGCCTGGAGGTGAGTGTGCAAGGAGCGGAGGGAGGAGGACAGCTAGCAAAGTCTCCGAAAAGTTCTTGCGACTTCTCTCCGTGCTCGAGGTCGTTCTGGCCGCCTCTGCCAGCGGTGGGGAACCCTCTGGCCGCTTTCCTTGCTGCTCGTCTGCCTTTCTCCTTCTTGAAATCAGACCCACTTCCTGCTCCTCTCTGCCCAAGCAGGGAGATACGTCGGGGGTGGTGAAATCGTGAGGAGGATGATCACGTCGAAAATGGATACACCCGCCCTCCCGTCTCAATTAATCAGCTTTTATGGATGGGGGTTCTGAAAAGTAACTCACTTCACAGACGGGGCGGAGGGAGCGAATGCGGGGCTCATGAGAACCGGCAGCTTGTTTATTAATTCACGGCGTGGGTGAAAAAGTAAGTCGGGTTCGTGGTTTGCAATGGCAAAGCTGGCGGGGGTTAAATGAGCCACAGATCAACAAGTATTGAACACGGTTTGCTTAGTTTCCTTCTTAAAATCTGGAGATTCTAATCTGGATATTTTTTAAAGTTTGCTTACAAAAAAAAAAGAGTGCTCTGTTTAATAATGTTTAATTTAGAAAGCGCTTCACCTACATTCTACACCTCGAATGTTCTTCACCTACATTATCTCAGTAGTTCTTGCAGCAGCCCTGTAAGGTACGTATCTGGCGGTTATTATTATTAGTCCCATACTGGAGGCAGAGAGGCTGAATCTGAGAGACAGTAACTTGCTTAAGGTCACTTAAGGCGCAATCCTGTGCATGTTTAGATCGAAAAGAGTCCCACAACCCCCAGCATTCTCCCAGCCAGCTGTGCTGGCTGGGGGAATGCTGGGAACTGTAGGACTTTTTTTCCTGTCTAAACATGCATAGGGTTGTGTCTTTGAAGAGTTCACTGCTGAGACAAGACTTCAGAGGTATTCTAAAGCCAGAGGTTTTTTTAAAAGCATCTAGGGGTTGCCCACTTCTAAAAAAACCCACCTGGTGCCACAGCTGTGCCTTTTGGCACCATCACCTGTACATCTTTTAAGTCAGTGAAGCTCTTCCTGTTATTTTATCTACATATTGAGAAAAGCTTTGCCTGTTTGTATTTCTGTATGCCAAATTCTGATGAAAGTAGAGGAGGAACAGAGCTGTTAAAATAAGTTAGCACCCCCTACTTTGGGTATATGCCATTCTGCTTAATTAGTGAATAATGGGAATCGCAAGTTTGGGCAGGTCCATTCACCGATGTTTGTTGTAACCATCAGAGTATCTGGAAGCAGAGAACAGGTCTGCTCGAACTGTTTAATTAAGGTTTTTTTTTTTTTTTTTAAACGGGGCTTAATTTGTTTCAAGGCTTCTCTAGTGCTCAGCCTCAGCATTTGTTTACAGTGTGGGACCTCAACCCTAGAATATACGGAGTCAGAATATATGAAAGTGTTCCTGAGCAGGTGCAGAGTATGTTTCCCTTGAGCCCCGGCACCACTTTTTTCTACATATTAAGCACCGTCTTGGGGGACTGGGGTGGAGGAGGGCTGTGAGTCTTGAAAGCATTTTACTTCTGAGTGGTCCTGTTGCACTGAGCAGGCCCATACATGTGGGATTTTGGCCTTGGAGAGCATAAGGTGTAAATAGCTGCAAGGAGCTAACTGCAGCAGCAGTTAAGCAATTGTGCTCCAACCTCTGCTTTGCTGTGGATGAGTTGTTGCTTATTCATGGTGAGCTGTCTCTTTAACGCCAGTTTGTTCCTCTTCAGGGACTTGTTTCGCTGGGTTTCCCATCAATGTAGAGCCCTACTAAAAGGCCTTCCAATGTCAACCCGCTAGACAGGTCCTGACAGAGGAAACCCTTGGCACATGTGTCGTTGGTTTCCTCTGTCAAGACCTGGATTCTTAGAGCCCTATTAATTGTGAAATACAGCTTGCCGTTCATCTTGCAGCAACTTACGGCTCTCTTGTAAGCTATTTTTCATGAGGAGATACTGCTATATGGTAAACGCCTTTCAGATTTTCATGCAAGCTTTTAATTCAGGGGTGCAGAAACTCTTTCAGCCCATGGGCCGAATTCCGTTTTGGAGAAGCTCTCTGGGGCCGCATTCCAGTAATGGGCAGGGCCAGAAAACAAAACAAAAAAATCCTGTTTGTTTTAGCTTAAAGCTCTTACTGATGATAACTAAACCTTAGGAGAGGCATTTCAACCTTTTGGTATGTGGCCAAAACTGCATGAAAGGCAGGAAACCATTGAACAGTCAGTGATTGGGGGAAAGGGGTGGGATCAGGGGAAGGGGGTCAGAGGACTGAACTCCAGCGCTGCAGTTCTACACCCCTAGTTTAATTGAATTGGTAGGAGAATAGTTTCTCTCGGGCTGCTGATTGTCCTTGCTGTTCCTCTGTAACAAGTGGCATTCACAGTAAGCGGGACAGAACAGGTGAGCTCTTCCAAATATTTGTTTTTTTCCTTAGAATCTTTATTTTTTTTAACACTTAAAGTTCAGCAGTGACATTGTACTGAGATGGTACATTAACTTTTTTTCTTTCTTCTTGGGGTTGTGTATCATCAGAAATATATATATATATATATATACATACACACACACATACACACACACACATACACACACACACACACATACACACACACACACACACACACACACAGTGGCCCAAAAGTAGGTATGCAGTTGTTTAGAATGTTGATGGGAGGGGAAGAGAATGTGTGAGTAGAAGATGTGTGTGGGTGGAGTCAGAATGACAGTTGGGAAGAGTGAGTGACAGGGAGTGACAGTTAAATCAGTTAAGTGTAGAGAGTGAGGGGAGTGAGGCCCTTAAGTAGGTATACCGTTGTCTAGTTGTTTAGTTATTTTTTTTACTGATATTGTGAATGATGGCAGCGAACTTGAGTCAAGAACAAAGAAAGTGGATTCCAAAGCAGTACTGGAAGACTGAAAATTCTCTCCCCCTCCCATCAACATTCTAAACAACTGTATACCTACTTTTGGGCCACCCTGTATATGTGTTTGTGTGTGTGTATATATATATGTGTGTATTTTGTGACTGGAGGATTGACTGTCCTACATCATTAGTCCAGTTGTTGATTTTTTTTAAAGGTTCTCTTTCCAATTGCTGAGCTTCCCTCATTTGTCAAGGATTTTTCAAAAGTCAAGTTCCAGCACCTCTGTGGAGCAGGCTCTGCTTGCCAATGTGAATGGGTGCAAAGAAAGAGTACGCTATGGCACCATCTACATGAGTCATTTACTTTGGGGCTGCTGTGATTCGAAGTCCTTCAGGACATATGATGTAGTCACCACTTCGCAGCGAAACCGTGGTTTTCACCCGGAAAATGTGGATTTCCAGAGAGGAATTTTGCTGCCAAATTTTTGGTTTGCTGCGGGTTTTCCATGGTTGCAAGCTATCTGTCCTTGAGCCATCTTTGCATTTTGTGGTGAGCGTGTGGTAGGCATGCCTAGTGCTTGTGTCACTGTGTGATGCTCCTTCATTCCTTTCCATTCCTTCGTGGCTGCTCAGTTACAGAGGCACAGAGAAGCATGCTCATTTCTGCAACCACACCGTTGCAGCTTCATATCTTCACAGTGGCTGCTTTGGAGTCAGTGGCCAAGGGCTGGGGTGGTGGTGGTGGTGGTGTCATGGGAGCAGAAGGTCCAGGACCAGCTTCTCTCCAGCCACCATTTTGGAATGCTGGGTAGGCATGTACCCATTGCCAAGGCATGTGCAAACCATTGTGAGAGTCTCGGGCTGGAGACCTGCCAAACAGTTGGCATGGTAACAGAGCAGACCACCCACATTTTACCTATGGGGAACAGACAGAGACAAAAGAACCCCTAAAATACAAAACAGCCACTAAAATCTGAAGTGTTGCACCCCCGCCCTCACGTGCTTGTGCGGCTGCGCATTTAAATATAATGGTAAAAAAAAAGAGCAGCACGACTGCCGCAGTTTACTTTGCTTGAACGGCTATGTGTCAGGGCACAGTGGATTTTCCCGTTGGAGAAGTCCGCAGTAAAAAGCGTGTCTATCACAGCAGAAGCTAATTTGCAGCTGCAGTGCTGTGCGGTTATGACGGAGTGAAGGTTGAAAGCGGTGCTGTGTAGATGGCCCCTGTAGCTAGAACTGCTTTGAAGGAGCCACACTATATTTAAATCAAATCCAGCTTTCACCTGTGGTGAAAGAATCTTCTCTGTATAGCACTTTTACGCTTCACTTTATTTTATTATGACAGCTGGATGGCCTCGTCCCACACTGCATTATCTACTACAGATGGAAGTACCGTTGCGTACATCACAGTGCTCATTCAGTGTCCATCGTTATGATGAGTGGAGTGTGCGGAGGGAGTTCATATATATTGCAAAAGTCCCTAGGAATTCCATTGCATGTATGGGTACATTTATCCAATGCATTTATGTGCTTTTATGGATGATTATTTTGCCCACCCAACCTTTTCTTTCAAAGATTATTCAGTGCATGGTTGACTTCATTAGAAATGCTGCAACTGGTACAATATGACTGGGTAATTTCAGTATGGTTGGCTTGGTAATCGGCTGTGTTCAGTTTACGTCTCTAAAATCTATTATAACAAGTAATGACTAGGAGTCCAGTTTGATGAGCTTGAAAACAGAGAAGCAAAGTTAGTTCTAGCCTTAATACTTGCTAGGGAGGGGCCTGAGATGAATAGGAGCAGGGAGCCATGGTTACTGCTCACATAACTCTGATGGTCAGAGCTGACACATCCAGTTTAGCTTTAAGCAAATACAGCCTATAAGCAATGTCCTAAACACTGTCAGGGGAATTAAAGACTCTTTGGTTACATGGGTGTGATTGTGTGAAATGGAGTTCCGCTGGTAAGCTGATAAAGCCATTCCTCTATTTCACTGGTGCTAGAAATTCTCAAGGGGTGTGTGTGTGTGTGTGTGTGTGTATGTGTATTATGGGTGGTGGAGCAGCTTTCTGAGTCATCTTTTATGTGCTTCCAATGAGGAAGTCCTTAAGGGTGTGTATATGGATGCCTCTAGCACCTATTCATCACTGTTAGTGAGCTGGTTGGTTGTCAGGGGACAAGGGTGGTTCATGTGTGTGTATGCAGACACCAGAAGATTCCGAGCTGCCTCCCCTTAAAAGCACTGGCAACACTGAGATGATCACACAAGTTTTGCTCTTCGCTCCTGACTTGTTCTGAAACTGGTAACCATAGTTTCCAGGTTTGAAAAGAATGGGAAACCATGGTTCATTAAGGATGCAGTCCTATGGGGATGGTCGGCCGCTGTCAGGAGCGCCCTAGCTGCCTCTTGCAGTCCCCACCAATAGCCAACTCAGGATACAGACGACGAGGATTCTTTCCGATACTTTATTCCTTTATGACTCTTTCAGATACTAATCACTAGCGACAAAGCAAGGAACAGCACTGGGGAAAGATAGCAGAGTAGCCTAAGCTCCAGGTAAGGCAGTTGGTCCCCGTTTGAAGGAGAACCACGGGAAGACCCTGAACTTATGGGCTATGGAGAGATCCTCCCTCTTTCCCTTGGTTCCTCGGGATGCGACCGTTGTTTGCGCGCCAAACGAGCGCTACGCTGCCTTTCTGCACCCTCCATCTGTCGTCGCTCCCTGCATCTGCGCTGAGCGTCCAGCAAGCCCCCCTCCAGCGCTCTCTCACTGCCAGGGTCGCTATCTATCCCAGGAATGCTGGCAGGAGGAATCTCTGCCAGCTGCTGTGCCTGTGAGGGATGAGCTGGCTCCTCTCCCACGGATTGCTGTTCCTCCTCAGAATCAGAACTGCTCTGGGGCTCTGTGGGCTCAGTTTCCACCCTGACAGCCGCCTCCAAACTCAGAGGCAACTGACTATCCAGTGCAGGGTGGGTGGAGCACAGAGGGGACCCTCTCCACCATGGTCCGGCCACCCTGCATTTGCGGCTAGATGGCCAGTTTTGGCTGTCTAGCTAGGGTGTGGGGGGAGGGTGTGGAGGCTGGACAGCACATAGGAAGTGTTGTAATGGTGCTTCCGCGGCCCCCAAGAAACCCCCTTTTCGCCTTCTCCACGCGGCTCTAACGAGTGTGGAGCCAGGGACAAACCACACCACCTACGAGGTGGTGGGGCAGGGGAGTCAGGTTTCTGAGAAACATGAGCTCGGCTCCCAGAAACTGAAAAGTCCTACGGTTGTCTAGGCGCTATCTAGCGGCCATATGATTGCGCCGTAAATCAACAAGGAGCCTTGTGGCACTTTAAAACAGCCTTTCGCAACATGGTGCCCTACAGAGGTGATGGCCATGTTGGCTGGGAATTATGGGAGTCGCAGTCCAGCACCTCTGGAGGGCATCAGGTTGGGGAAAGCTGCCTTAACATGTTTATTCTGGCATAAATGTTTGTGGACACTGCCCACTTCCTCAGATGCATGAAAGCTTGTGCCAGAATAAATGAGTTAGTCTTCAAGGTGCCACAAGGCTCTTCGTTAGTTTTGCTGCAACAGCTATCCCTCTGGGTAGGATTAATTAGAGGCTTTCTGGTTTAGTCATGGCTTATGTACCAGAAAAAGACTCCTTAATATCATAGGGTGCAATCTTATTCGATTGCCGCCCACTAGATGAAAGCTTGGAGGTTCCCGAGTATTCCATACCCTGCCAGGCTGTTACCAGGAGGGCAGGAGGAACAACCAAGGCGATTTTTGCCTCTCCATCCTCCTGTTTCCCCTTTTCCCTCTAGAGTGGCCTCTGAGCCTGTTTAGCGGAGATATGCTGGGTGGCATGAGTGGTGCCAAAGCTGGAGAGGACACAGGATTTTTCTTATCCTGGCCTCTCCTCTCGGAACACCCCCTTATTAACCTCTCTGAGACCGCTTTTGGGACCTCGAAAAGCAGCCAGCACAGCTCTTTCTGCAGCAGCTGGGAGAGGGTGGGGAGAGGGATCAGAGGGTGCAGCCCCCCTCCCAAAGTTGTAGCAGCATCCACAGCCTCACGATGAGCACTCTGATAGGCCCTGTGGCTCCTGGGTTGGTCTCCAGGATGAGTCTCCAGGGACCACAGCATTGCTCTCTTAGCTTATTATGTATTCTATCAATTAATTAAACGTGTCTCCTGCCTTTCCACCCAAAATGGCACTCAAGGTGGCAAGCAATAATAAAATGCAGGTTAAAAAGCAGCATCTCAATTGAACCATAACATAAAAATACAATTAAAAGTACAACGCTGAATGAAATGGAACCGCACCCATTGAAATAAAGAGCACCCCCATCCCCTGTCTTATGAAGCTGAGATAGGATGGCCCTACCGGTATCATGAGGTAGCATTATGTTGTGTGAAAGTTCTATCTGTGGTGTTAGATCTGCGCTAGGCTCATTTGCATGTGGAAGCCTGAGCTTCGTGGGGTGTGTGTGAACACAGCCACGCCCTGGTTACTGCTGAAGCTGTTTTACATGGCCAGAGCCAGTGTGGTATAATGCGGGGTGAGCAGAAGGTAGATTGCCAGATGTTTTAGACTTCAGCTCCCAGAAGCCCCTGCCAGCATGGCTCAGTCAGAAATGCTGAGAGCAGAAGTCGAAAACATCTGGAGATTTAGTTTCTCTCATCCCTGGAATAGTGGTTAGAATGTCTGACTAGGGCTGCAGAGGAGACATAGGTTCACATTCCTATTTAGCCATGAAGCTCACTGGGAGACTTTTGGCCTCTGTCTCTCCCGCCGTCCCCCCAATCCCTCTCCCCCCCCCCTCTCTCACACACACAAACAGCCTAACCTACCTCCCAGGGCTGATGTGAGGATAAGATGAGAGGGGGAGGGAAGAACTGTACACCTTGAGTTCCTTTGGAAGAAAGGCAGGATAGAAATACAATAAATTAATAAGGGGAGATTCTATCTAGAAAAGAGTTCAGTGGCTGAACAGGGGATTATTTTAGCTGCTTCTTAAAAATAATAATATACTTCATGTTAAATCCGTGGTACCTTTTCACTCTTGGGGTAAGATTCTTTGCAAAGATCAGAGGCCAGCACTTGGATATGTTCAGAAGCAGATTGCAAAGAAACCGTGTATTGTATCATGGCCACTTTTAATATCTCCTTATAACCAAAAATAGAGGCGTTCTTGAGGAGTAAAATAACAATATGGTATGATAAAAATAACTCTGAACAATCATAAATTGCACTATACAAACGCAGCTGCAGGACAAGGACTGTTGCACAGCCCAGGGCTGATAAGCCAGGATGGGTGTGAGGTCACTAGTTCCCCATCAGCAAACGATAAGAGCCCTGATCAGGCTTTTACTTCCTCATGTGATGAGAATGGTGTGAGGGAAGGGTGGCAAGGTGGTTGGTAGCCAGCTCTTCCGCCTCTGTTGTGTTCCTCTTGCTGCCCCCTCCACCCTCCATCTATTGGAAGGCAGACATCTGCAGCAGCATGTCTGTTCTACTGAGATCATAAGAAGAGACCTGGTGGATCAGACCAAAGGCCTCTCTAGTTCTCACATTGGCCAGCCAGATGCCTCTGGGAAGACCACAAGCAGGACGTGGGAGCATACATAGCCATTATGATTAGTAGCCATTGATAGCCGCCTTGCTTCCTGCATGATTTAGAGCCCTGATCATGCAGCTGGCTCTTGGTTGCAGATGTTTGCTTACCAACACATGCCATTTGTAATGGAGTGGCAGAGCTCCCGCTTTGCATGCAGAAGGTCCTGCTGCCAGGCAGTATCAACAGTGCTGGGCCAGATGATCCTGTGCTATGGCAACCAAGAACTGAATTGTGATCAGACTTGGGGTGCAGTCTCCAGCAAGGGGAACCCACAGTATTTTGCCCTGCTGCCCGCAATTTCTCTAACAGGCGGCTAAGCTACGCTGGCAGGCTGGCTTCTGCTCCTGTGCCATTTAGCCTGGCATGCCTCTGAAAGAGGAACTGGCAGCAGCATTTTTAAATCTCCCGTTTATTTCCCGTAGTCCTCACTTCTGCCCCTTCTGCATTCCTTTGTCTGCTGCTGTCACCTGAGTAGGGTCCTTCTTCCTTCCCCGGCCCCTGTTCTTTCTTTTTTTTCTCCCCCCCACCGCCAGGCATGGTAAGGTTGCTTCTTTTGCTGTTTTATGGTGGTGCTCTGTTTTTTTTATTCTTTTTGTAATTACGTTTTATTGTTATAATGTGGTTTTCTTTTGTGTAGTAAGTGGCTTCTTCTTGAAGAAGAGCAGGGTACTTCTTATGTTCTTATGCTATTCTGTCACATCTAGGGGCAGTGGCAGGATGATCTACAGTGTTTAACGTGTGGGTTATAAAACACTTTTTTGCCCATTGGGCATTATCCAATGCTGGCAATGCACCAGCTGTAAACACACCGCACTAGCAGGAAGGACCATTAGTGCAACAGGAAACTAGTGCGGCCCAGGAAACTAGCCCAAATTACCACTTCCGGAATGGGACAGGTAAGCAGAGTTCCTTTCTGCGAGCTCTCCTGACCTGTCCCGTTCCGGAAGTGGTAGTTTCCAGAATGGGGAAGCAATATACAGTTGTTTCAATTGTTACACCTTTGTAAATAAGTCCCCGAAAGACTAACACACAATCAACCATACTTGCCTGCTTGCCATTGTTAATTGTGTATAGGACAGCCTAAAGAAAAAGGGAGCTAACTCTCTTCTAGTTTACTTAAGTTTCTCTGGTTGCTTGGAGAGGATGCTTCCTTGCCACAGGTGACCAGATGAATAGTGAATTCCAAGTCTGAATTTGTCCCTTTATTTTTTATTGTCTTTAGTAATGGTACAGATCTTTGGGAGTTAAATGTGAGGAGGAAGAGTAACACATATTGGAAATCCAGTTTTAAAATCTTCCAATGCAAGATAGGAGGCCAGATGTTTAGTTGATTTAAGCTGATGCTTACCTTGGGAGTGAAAGTATCAGGAGAGCTTCAAGAGATTGTTCTTTATTAGTATCAATAAAAACACTGATCTCGGAGTATAAAAAACATTTCTAATACATATATTTTCTCTCCCCACCCCAATATACTGTAGGATTTGAAGGAGTATTAAATTTATACGTGCTGTTACTATTTGTGGAAGACATTTCATTCTACCCAGGAGGGCTGAAAGAAGAATTTTGTTTTGATTCTGAATCTGTGTGTATAGTATTATGCCTCTTTGGAGCTCTGAGAAAGAGAGTGAGGAATGAGGTTGCCAGTATGTCATTCAGGGACATTGATGCAGATATCAAAGAATTCTTAGATGGCATCAACTTGGGACAATATGTTCTGAACTTCCAAGACTTTGGTTACAAGACTTTGCAAGACTGTGTGGGGATAAACAACCGTGTGCTTCAACAAATTGGAATATCTCCTACTGGGCACCGCCGAAGAATTCTCAAGCAGTTGGAGGCCGTGTTTGCAAAACTGCTGGAAAAATCTGCTTATGCTGAAAGCCAGAAAATGGAAGATGCTGAAGGGTTAGGAAATGGCTGTTCCCAGGGACTCTGCCACAGCTCCCACACACACGTTCTAAATCCAAATGAGGTTGAAGCAACTAAGTGGGTATCCAGTGAATGGATGAATAGGGCTTATGGCAATAATTGCATGTATGTAGGAAATCAAGAACTTGCAGACCATGAATCCTTGGAAGTCAAAGGCATCATGTCTTCAGATTTGGGCTCTTGTAACTCATCCTGTCAGGACTTGAACCGCTCAACAGAAATTACTGCCGTTCCAGGGAACACGCTGAAAAATGCATTGTCCGAAAAGGTCTCTTGTATGGATAATCTGCTTGTAAAGGGACAGCTGGAAGCTGCTAGCTTTCAAGGAGATGCCGCTGCCAAAGAAACGTCATTATCTCCTTTCTATTCTTCATCTGAAATGAAGTCTAGTCAGGATGAGTCTCTGATGCTGGCAAGTTTGGCTGACACTCCACCTGACTCTCCTTTTGTTGAGTTTAAAGGTGAAATGGTGGACAATGACTTGTATAGCACTTGTAGTCAGAGTCCTACTAAAGCAGCTCCTCGACCAACGCGCTCTTTCATGCTTAGGCACCGTCCTGTTCCAGAAATCCCTGGCTCTTCCATGCCTGCAGCTTTAACAAGGTAAACGCCCTTAAATACTAGTGAATGCTAAGTATGGTATAATGCTTTGTGAGTGTTCAGTGTGCACCATGTGCACTATTTCAGTGATCTGTACGACCTTGTACACCTAGGCAATATTATTATCAGTGTACTACAGATGGGGAGGTTGAGCCTGTTCTCATGGCTTGCCCAAGGCCCTCCAGTGACTTCATGGCAGAACTGAGACTTGAAGCAAGTGCTTCTTGGTTCACAGCTCAGTTTCTTAGAGAGCAATCCTGTCAGGGCTGACGTCAAAGTTAGGCATGGTTGGGCACCTGCCAAGGGCTCACACCTCAAAAGGGGCCCTCTGCAGTTGCTCCACCATTGCAACCTGCTTGTTTACCCGCTTCTCGCTCTGGCCCAGACAACAGTGGTGGTGAGAAGGAGGCGCAGTAGATGCCATGGCCTACTTCCTCACTGATTCTCTGCCTTTCAGAGAAGCAAGTGGTAGCAAAGAAGAGCAAGACAATGAGCAACTAGTGACTGTGGTGACATGAAGTTTAGGTATGTGAGGGCCTGGGGGAAAAAAGGATTCCCCCCCACCATTTTTTTCAAGGACTGTTATTTGTTTTTCCACCCCTGAAAAATTGGAATAATTGTACAGCTTTGGATTATGAAATATTTTCTTTTAGAATGAGGAATAAAATATTTAAGACAAGGTGTTTATATATTGTTACCCAGCCTTTACTCCCCTCAAATGATTTCTAGAAACTATGCAATAGAGATTTAACATTTCTGGAAATAATGGAGCCATGAGGGAAAATGGTTTTTTTAATCCTCTCTGTAAGATTCCTAGCGTTGTTATTTCTTCCATTCCATATTAAAATTTTTGATCTAATGTATCTTTTTCTGATAGACATTCAGAGTTGTTCTAAGTCATGCTCAGTTTCCCAACATGTGAGTAGAGTCACTATATCATAATATGGAAGAAAATGTGCATTCTTGAGAGTTTTGTTCTATAGGGTCCTGGGGTTGTTCTGATTAGATCCTGTAGCAGTCAATTTATGTAGTTCTAATCTAAAATCCACATGTGAAAGGAACACTGTAGGTTATCCCACTACTGCCACCAGATATGATGGAACTAGAGATGTGAAGACCCGGAAAAAAAGAAGAAAAAATTGGGAGTTTTTCCTAGGGTTGTTCCCCCACCCCATTTCATTGAACAGTTTTGGTTATGAAATATTCTTCTAGAATGATGAATAAAATATTTAAGACAAGATATTTATATATTGCTATTCAGCTTTTACTCCCCCCAAATGATTTCTTAAAAAACATGTAATAAAACATTCACAGAAAGACTAGAGATGTAAAATTTCTTGAAATGATGAAGCCATGGGGGAAAAGCTTTTTAAATTCACTCTGTAATATTCCAAAAATAGTTTATTTCTTCCATCCTTTATTACAATTATTGTTATAATGTATCTTTCTCTGATAGTGATTCACAGATGGTGTAAGTCATGCTCAGTTTCCCAACATAAGTGTAGAGTCACCATATAATAATATAGAAGAAAATGTACATTCTTGACACTTTAGGTTTTGTTCTATAGAGTCCTGTTTTTCCAGGCTTGTTCTGGTTAGATTCTGTAACAGTCAATCAATGTCATTTTAATCTATAACCCATACGTGAAACACTGTAGATTATCCCACCACTGCCACTAGATGCGACAGAATAGCATAAGAACATAAGAAGAGCCATGCTGGATCAGACCAAGGGTCTATCTAGTCCAGCATGCCATTCACACAGTGGACAACCAGCTGCTGAACAGGAACTCACAAGCAGGGCATGAGTGCAACAGCACCCCCCACCCATGTTCCCCAGCACAATCATCACTTTCGTTTTGGTTTGATTAAGCTTCATACCATACATATCCTTTGCTTACCACCACTTAAGGAAGAACAGTCTGAGAGAATTAGTCCAGTGGTGGTAATTGCTGCCACTAGTATAAACCTCTCTGTCTAAAAGAAACTCAGTAGCCAGGTTCCTATGGCATAGGCATGGGATTAACACCACCGCTACAGACAACCTTTCCAGAGGAACAAAAATTAAAATGTTTATTAACAGAAATTATTTACAGACAAGAATAAAATGTCACTCTTCAAAGGATAGGCTGAGAATGCTTAAAGGTTCTTAAATTAAATATGGATACTTATCATTCCTAATAGGTGAGAGAGTGTTTCCAAGCTAAATAAAATCTCAACAGCTTTTCCTTGAAACCAGATTTTCTTAAAGTCCATCCCAAAACAGGGATAGGTTTCAAAATTTCCCTAAACTTCCTTACAAATAGGAACAGATTCTGTATAACAGTTTTCCTCTGCTTTCAATTCTTCCTGCTTCTTCTGTCTTCTAGGATGATCCAGATATTCCAGGGACTACTTCTTGAAGGCTCATTAAATTATCATGTTTGGTATAATAAATGTAAAAGTTTAGTTTATTCAGGCAGTAATTACAAACTTACAGAGTTTACTTTTAAAAGTTTTTAATTTTAACGATAATTTTATGGGCAAACCAAGATATACATAATATAATTTATGTTCTAAAGCAACCTTCCCCAGTGTGGTGCCCTGCAGATGTTTTTCTAAGGTTATTCTAAAAAAACAAAGGGGAAGGGGAAGGTTATTCTAAAACTACAAAGGGGAAGGGGAAGGTTATTCTAAAACAACAAAGGGGAAGGGGAAGGTTATTCTAAAACAACAAAGGGGAAGGGGAAGGTTATTCTAAAACAACAAAGTGCCTTTAGATCTGTAAAGAGTGTTAAAAATATATTGCTTATTGTTCAGTTTTGCCCCAAATTTCCATTTCTTTATGGAAAAAAACCCTGTTTTTTCCCCAATGGCTTCAACGTTTCTGGAAACTTTACATCCCTAGATAAAGTAGACTCAGTAAGGGAAGGGGCCCATTGAGGAGGCCTTGCCCAAGGACTCTCAAAAACCTGGAGCCAGGACTGAATTTTGTGTTCCCTAGGCAGTGTCACAGGGCCCATAAGATGGTTCAGAAAAACCCCTCTGAGGCCATAGATGGGTTTTTAAAAAAATGTCCGAGCCCCCCTCCTGGCTCCTCCCAACTATTGCGGAAACCTCTGTGGTGGCTTCCTCGGTGAGGCTAGAATTCTATCCAAGGGATTCTAAGCCCTCCCAGCCCACAACCACACCTCAGGAAAACATTTAGACATGTTCAAGAGCATGTCTAAATATTTCTCCCCCATTGCTAGCAACAGGGGAGACCCATTTTTCTACTGTCCATGGACGGGAGAAAAATTCAATAAGCTCTGCCTCCCTCCCTGACCTCTGCCATGCTTTCATGGGATTGCTGTCTTAGCTGCTATGCCATGACAGTTCTTGAATTAGTGAGGATGATGGAACCAATTCAGTATGTTTCAGAAACATGGGTTGAGATAGGGAGACCAAGATGTATGGGAGGACTGGGCTTCTTGTACCTCTTAATATGTGTATTTGGTATGTATCTATGTATTTTTTTTTTACTTAGATGCCTTCTAAAACAAATGCTCTTGGTGTCATACAGAATCTAAAAATCAAAGAAAACATAATCAATAAAAACACAACATAGACATCTTTTAAAAAAAGCATACTGAAGACCTAGCACAAAAATGCAGTTATTGGCGCAATAGCTAATATACAAATCACAGGAGCTAAACGCACAGAAGCAAATAATAGGAGCTATGACCACTATCACTACAGAACTCAAATGTACAAAAGATCTTTGTAAATATAAATACTCCCAACATCTTAGTCATTCAACGGATTGCATAACTTAAGATCTTAAAAGGCCTGGGAAGATAAAACAAGTCTAAGCCTGGAACCAAAAAGGACGTGTTGGTGTCCAGCTAGCCTCTCTAGAGAGAGCATTCCATAACTGGGGGTGGGGTGGGGAGGCACTACCGAGAAAGCCCTGTCCCTCATTGTCACCCTCAAAACTTGTTTTGAGGGGGGCACTTGGAGAGGGGTCCCTGTAGATTACCTTAAAACATGGGTAGGTACATATGGGGTTTCAGCAGGGGCAGCTCTTCTCATTCTTGCAGAAATGCTGCATTCACCCCTGCTGCAATCCTAGGGCCAACTCCTCAATGCTTGGGCCCCTCCTATGCTGGTGCCCTTCCCACCCTGGTGTACTACTTGGTGACAGTGCTCTGATCAGCGCTGGGCAGCTGTCATTTGAATTTTCCCACAAGGTCCCTGAGGTAGCATCACTTTAGAGCAGGGTGAGCAGAAACTAGATCTCCAGATGTTTTTGGACTTCAGTTCCTAGCATTCCTGACCATTGGCCACGATGGCAGGGCCAGAGCAGTGTAGGGAAATTAAAATGGTGGCCACCTACCACTGTTCAGAAGAATATTTTTGAAGGGGGATCCAGGGCAGATTGTGGGCCCTGCTGGGGCCCCGGCAGCTGCCCAAAGATGCTGCAAAATGATATTGGACCTCTTCTGCACAACTACTAAAGCTGCAGGAAGTTTGGTCCTTTAGGCTTCTGGTGACCTAGCTCAAGAAACATCAGCTCTGCCAACTCTGCATCTTCACGTAGATGTACACTGTTCACTACTTTGGATGTTGCATAGGAAGGGTAAATAGCGGCAGTCATGTTTCTTTATCTATCCACTCTTAACAATGTGTTGTGCGATGGGCAAAGACAATTTGAGAGGGAGCAGCAGATATTAGGTTACTGTGAATTTTAAAGTAGCTTGGTCGCTCCTATATATTATTCAACCCATCCACAAAACAGTGGATGGCCTTCTTCCATGTTATAGCTTATAGGAAACATGGGGCGCTGCTGAAAACAACAGGCTTGTGCTGAATTCCTCCACCCCTCTGTAACATCTAGTTCAGTGTACCCTATGGTCTGGCATCATTTCTTGTGTGTTTCCCTGCCTCTTCTAGCAGCAGCCAATGGTATGGAATTGGGGGGCGGGGGAATGCACATTGGAATAACTTTAGGACATGCGTTAGGCTAAACTGGACCAGAGGTGGGCTGTATGTGGCCCTGCTGCCCCTGCAATTGGTTAAAAATGTGTTTTAAAAATGGTATCCTCAGCAGCTATGGAGTGCCTAAAGAGCCAAAATTAGCTTCTTTGCAAGCTAATTTTGACTCTTTTAACACTCTCTAGCCATTACAGAGCACCATTTTCAATTAAAAAAAACAATTAGGGTACCTGTAGGGGGAAGGGTCCAGGGGGGTAAATGACCCCTGGACCTCCTGTAGTTGCCCACTCCTGAACTAGACATTTTGAAGGGGAAGAGTGGAAATGGATTCGGGGCTGCCATTTTTGGCAGCAGGCCTGTGCTCTTTGTTACCTGTAGTTCTGCCCTGAAATAACTTGTCAGGAGTTTGTGGTCAATATAATCACGGTGGTCACTTTTTGTATTTTCAACTCTTTTCAATGCAATTCATGAACATTAGCATTTTTTAACACCGGCAAACTGCTGTTTTTTAAGCGCTAATAATAATAATAATTTAAATCCCACCTTTTCCGCAATACTGGGACTCAAGTATTTGGAGACACTGTTGCTTGTCCGTCAATGCTTGCTCTCCACCCCCACCCCTCCGGCTTTCTGTAAAGTACTGAGGCCTTGTGTAGTGCATTTATCTAGTATTCTTTCATGTCTGGATTTTAAAAGATTGCTATATATTATTCTCCTTACATATGGTCAAGGGACAGATATTTTCCCCCCCAGACTTTGAAAATTGCCTCCGGCTTGTTAAGAGCAGATTAGAGACGTTTCCATGTCCTTTGAATTGTAAAGGGACTCTGGGGGATATGGAATGACACAGTGGTGTTACCAGCATGGCTGTGAATTCTAGAGAGAGCTCGTGTTTTGTCACCCCTTATTTAAAGTGTGTTGCAGATAGAGATAATATTGCTGTCACTGAAACTTAATACAAAATCTAGTATACAAAGCAGCCATATTGAGCAGATAAGTCTGTGTTCCTTCCTCCCCACCCCCAATCTTCTAAGACAACCTTCCCCAATCTGGAGCCCTCCAGATGTGCTGGTCTGCAATTCCCATCCTCCCTAGCCATTTCTGACTGGGGATTATGGACATTGTAGTCTGACACATCTGGTGTGTTGGACTACAGTGCCCATAAACTCAACCAGTTTGGGTGAGACTGCTCAAAGTCATAATGATAGGTCTCTCATGACTGAACTGTACATTGTTTAGGGCAGCTTTCTGCAACCTGGTGCCCTCCAGATCAGTAGGGACTACAACTCCCATAATTCCCAGCCAGCATGGCCAATGGGGTTGCAGTCTGACACTTCTGGAGGTCACCAGGTTGCGGAAGGCTGACTTAGGGTTTAACTGGTATCCATTGCTTTTATTAACCAAAGCATTTCAATTTAGTGCTGCAATTCTATAAAAATTAGGGTGTAAAATAAATACTTCTAGCTATTTCAGCGCACGTGGTAAGTGGTGATACAAATTTTGAGAAGGAAACATAGGGCATATGTGCACTGCTAAGTTAACTTGGTTTTAATACCAGTGTAATTGTTACAGTTTCTCCCCCCCCATCCTCTAACCCCCCCCCCCCCACATTGGTGATCTAACTTTGCTGAGGAATTTCAGGAGAAAGAGGAAATAGGTGCCGCTAAGGATGGATAGAGTAGCCTACTCCTGGTAGGGATGCTGGAGAAATTTGAGAAGGATTTCTAAGAATCCAGCCTGTGGAATCCTCGGCAGAGTGACCCCCTCAGGCCGCATGGAGTCTGTGGACTTCTGGATGATGTTTTTACTTTCCCGAAATGTACGCATATAAATTGGTAGGAAAATATGTAAGTTTCTGCTGAGGAAACATTGAATGGAATGGAGAACTATACGCTAAATGTTACGTCTTAAGGTAAATTATGTAAATACTTACGTAATTAGTCATGTATTTTTCTGCACGACAAAAAAAAAATTCTCATCCGTCTGTGAACGGATGACGGAACAAAAGGCACGTGACAATTCGTAGAACACAGACGGAGCGGATTTTACACAGGCTGTAGATTGCTAACTCCTGGTCTGTGTCAGGTTTTGACCTATAAGCCTGCTCCATTCCATTTGCGCATTGTTCTGAGGGGTTTTTTTAATTAAAAAAAATCTGCACAGGACGTCGTAGTTAACTGTGCATTCCTAATTTTATCTCAATGTATACTTTTCAAAATGTATTTTGATGGGAGGTGTTTTTTTTGAGCCACAGTGGAGGACTGTGTTGGAACATTTGGGAAGTACAAAATCTGGTAGATAACAAGTTCTGATCTGCATGTTATTTTGAGAGGTGTAGATTGGATCAGTTTGTATTGGAATTTGCAGAGTTCAAATTCCTCAAGCATCACTAGGCCTGTTGTGCATGCAAAGCTTCAAATTGCTGCTTGCCCTCTGTTCCACCAGTGCATGCTCTTCAGATTTGTATCCAGGCTTCGAGGAGCAACAGTTAGTTAGCCTGGAGCTGAAGGTGTGGGCGAATGGGAGGATCTCTTTGGTGCGTGGCACAAGCTGCGGTGAGAGAGTCTGAAAATAAATTGGTGGTTGCTGCTGCTGCATCTAGGAGCCAATGAAGTCTAGCAAGGGTGTTCAAACTCAGTGTGGGGTGGTATATTGCATGTTGAACAGTGGTTGATGTTATGGGGGAGAGGAGACATTCAGCTCCTGTTCTCCACAGCAGCCCCATTTTTGGATCAACACCAAGCTAGTTCCAAGCGACAAAACAATTATGGACTTCTTTTGGGTGTTAATCTTAGAATCAGACAGATGGTGGGAATCTAAGGTTATGAAACTGAGCTGATATTAGTAAAACTTTTGCTATTGTTTTTTGGCTTTATAAGGAGATCCGTTCTTATTTTTGCATCAGGCCATTTCTTGCTTTTACAGGAAAACTCTGTAGGGAATCCTTAATGAAGTGTTTTGAAAAGAAGAAATTGATTGTAAGCCCTAATGATTCCAAAGGATTGTCATGTTTTGTTAGGTTATGTTACAAAAGATGAATAGTTTGACATTGTCTCAGTGGTGCCTTGTTTCCTAGCAAGTTGGAATGAAAAATAACCTTCTTTTGGGTGGTCCAGGGTGTGTGTGTGTTAAGAAAAGCAATGAGCCAGAGCTTGCTTGTATGAGAATCCTAACCGATTGAGGCAACATCAAAATGACATTCGGCCTAAGTGAAAAAATATATTAATTTTTCAATTTTTGGAACAGCAAAATGTATTTTGCATTTTAGTTTATCGATCTAGCATTAGAGCCCTTACTAGGAATAGATAAGGGCCTAAATCCACAGTTGATATACTTCTGCACTGGAATGTAGCAGTAGTCAGGCTGTGAAGATGCTGTGCGTCAGAAGGAAAGTACCAGATCTGCACTTCCCCTTGAGTCTCAGATTTCATTTTTTAAGGATAGTTTTCTAGTCCTTGTGGTTGAATAGATACTGAAACTAAGCCTGAGTATATCCAATTGCCTTTGTGCATATGTTACCCTTGCCTCTGCCATCTCTCCTCTGCTGTCTTCCCCTCTGGCAAAATGTAGATTGTAAACACCTTAAGAACATGGGGAGGTGCCTTATACTAGGACTCTTTCCTGGGTTTCGTGCAGAGGTCTTTCATATCATCTGCCACCTGATCCTTTTAATTGGCAATTCCAGAGATTGAACCTAGCACCTTCTGCATACAAGGTCTACCACTGAGCTATGGCGTAGGCCTCCATGCGACCTTGTTTGCTTGTAGGCCTCCCTTCTACAGACATTAGTGCTATGCATTGATCGAGGTGGAGGTGGGAGGAGCTACGTAACGTGCACAACATTCCTCGCTTGTGTGATTAGGTAAGGCTGTTTTTGAATACCTGACCAGGGCTGTTGATGTTGCCAAATGTTAAATGCAAATGGGTCAGGCAGATGCAGTACATTCCCATGGTGGCATTGCCCTCAGGTTTCCAGATATTGGGATAGCACAGGGGTAGGCAACATGGCCTTCCAGATATTTTGGCCTAGCCAGCAGTAAAGGTTTATGGGAGTTAGTCCAATGACATCTGGAGGGCCACAAGTTGCTCACCCTTGGGATAGGGCTATGAAATTACAGTTGTTGTTCCTGCTTTTCTTTCAGATTGTGGGGGCTTGGCTCCACGCCCTGTACCCTCAGAATTTGCCCCACAGCCCTTTTCCTATCCCTCCCCCATAAGACCTAATGGAGCAAAGCAGTGGCTTGTTCTAGGGTTATTTGGGGGTTGTGTAACCCTCAAATAACCCCTGGCACCTGGGTTCACACAACACAACAAGCCACAGCAAGCCAGGTGCCCACAGGCATCATGTGAAAATGGCACCCACAGGCACCCCTCATGACTCAACAGCCCCCGTGGGTAAATTAAGCCACGGTGGGCTGTTGTGTCATGCGAACCGGGTCACTGAATGTTAGCTCCTTTGATTTGTTTACTGCCTTGTGGATTTAGCTTCACTTTATGTATTAAAATTGTTTTACCCTGCCTTCCCATCTTTAGTTGGTCCCAAAGGACCAAGGAAGGTGCGAAAGCAGAGCAGAATAATGAAACTAAATCCACAACCGCTTCTGCAAGTTCTTTGACAATTAGAAGCGAGAGAATTGCAACAGAACCTGAAAGTGGGACCCAAAGCAGAATGTTGCAGTGCGGAGTGCTCCTGTCTGTGGTGCTGGCCAGCCACACCTTTTTCTGCAATACTCCATTCCATCCCCCCGTTTTCCATTTTTTCCCATCCTCCAACAGACACACAGCATTCTGTGGCTGCTGAATATGCCCAGTCCTTCTGCGCTGCTTTTCTCAGGAGGTGGCGTCCTTCCATTTTCTTACAAGATTTTTTTGTACTTCTGCAAACCTCAGGGTTCCCCCAAGCCTCTGGTGTGGGGGTGGTGCTATCTTGGCTCCCTAATGTTCCATGCTTGGAGGATGAGCTTGATAACGGTTTATACGATGATTAAAACCTTCCACAGACTTTTGTGCAACCTTTTGCCCCAGTGTTTGTGGTGGGGTAGTAGCCAGCCTTCCTTGCCAGGTGGGACTTCAAAGAAATGAACAGAAAAACCAGTTAGGCACTCATATCCTGTTTTATAATCCTGTTGCCAAGGCTCCAAAGGCCCATTTTTGTAAGGGGTAAAAGCGTACAAGCTGAAGAGTGGTGCTGCCAGGTGTGAGAGAGCCCTGGCCAAGGCGCCCTTTGGGGCCTTGTCTACACTTCTCGGCACTCCCGTCAGTTTATCTCCCCCTCCAATGACTCTCTCTCTCTGCTCTTTCCCCTGGTGCGCACACTCTTTGCTGTTTCTCTCTCCCCCGCTCCCCAGTCACTGTCTGTTCCCCAGGCAGTGGCATCTTTTCTCCTTTTAGAAGAGTTTGGGTATGCTGCAGTTGTACCTGACATCTTGATTTTCCCAGAGTGCCTCTGGGCCCTTGTGGGGCTTCCTAAAGGCCCTCTGGAAAAATGCAAATACCAGGCGTGTCTGCAGTTTTCTCTGCAGTGTGGCTGACATCTTCTGAACGGTGTTCTTTTCCTTCTTAAAGACCTGCATGATGAAAGCATTTGGGGCGCCAGACCTGCGACCAGTGGCACCACTGAAGCTGAATGAGAGCAATTGTTAAGTTCAGAAGCTTTTAATGAATGTCTTCCTTAAATAAACAAGTTCCTTAGGTTTCCTCTGCCCCCTCTAAGCAGCCTGTGTTGCTCCCCATCATAGAAGCTTGCCTTGTTCACGGTCATTTCAGGTTCCGAAGCATAAGAAGGGTGATCGTGATCTAGGTGATCTTGAAAAATCCGCCAGGAGGCAGGCGGAATTTTGGATGGTCAGAGCTGAATGGGTCAGGTGGGAGGAATTTTGAGCCCAACTACTTCTGGGATGGGGGTGGGGGACAGCTGCCGCTGATTTCTTATTCTTTTTAATAGCCAAAGACTTTCCTATTATAAAAGCAATCCCTCATTCTTAAGCGGAAGCAGTCATGCCACAAGTTAAAAAGCCTCTTTTGTTTTTCAAATTTTAAAGTGGGGTGAGCCAACGGTTCCAGGTGGGACAGAGCACATACAGCCTGCACAAGGCCCATGATGCTGATTTGTGGAATGGTTCTACCACCTGTTTCCTCCTGATGCATGAAGCCATCTTAGGCTTGGATGATGGTCTCCCAGCTTCTTGTAGCATGTTCTTGTATTTCTGGAGTGTTAGGAACCTAGGAGGCTGCCTTTTACCGAGTCAGACCAATGAGCTATCTAGCTCTGCTTTGTCTACACTGAGTGCCCACAGCTCTCCAGGGTTTCAGATGGAGTCTTTTCTAGGCCTGCTTGGAGATGCTGGAGATTGCACCAGGGACCTTCTGCATATAAGGCAGAGGTGCAGAACCGCAGGTCAGGGGCCAAATCTGGCCCCTAGGGGTTCCTCAAAAGGCCACGTCCCCTGTCCCCAATCACCAACTATTTGGTGGTTTCCTGGCTTTTTTGCAGTCTCCCCCCCCCCATTTTAAATTGTTGAAAGTCCTCTCCTAAAGCTTAGTTCCTGACAATAAATGCTTTAAGCTAAAATATCCTGCTATTTTTGGTATATGAAGCATGTGCTCTCTAGGATGTTCCTCCCCCAGGTGTTGTGGTTGCTATTTCCCTGGGGCTCCATCCTAAAATGTTACAGATGAGGCTGAAATGGAGAGTAACCAGGTCATCTGTACATGAGTGTTCCTGTATTTCAGGTATTGCCCAGGTGCTCTGAGAAGGAAGCTGCAACCATCCCCCTCTAGCAATGTAAAACACATTACATCCGCTCTTGACTGTGGTAGAAGTGGTTTGAAACCACATTTCTTTTTTAGTTTCCAGGATGTGATTTCTAAGGAGCAAATGTGTGTTCAAACCAGGCCCACCACAGTGACCACACTTGAGCTGTTAGTCCTGCCTTTGTCACAAGACTGGACCTCCAGAGGTTGAGCAGCAAATCGTAGTGGGGCCCATCTATTGAACATTTCTATCTTACCTTTTAAAGAGATAGCATTTTTTATCTTGTGAGTGTTCCGGGGGGGGGGGGGGGGGTTAGCATGGGAAATGTAACTTAGCCACATGACTGAAATGTACATCTGCACTGTGGATAGAACAATAAGAGAAAATGCACAAGTTCGTGGTTTTATCTTTCCCAAAGTGGGACAGCAAGTGCGAACATGTTAGCTCTGGTAATGTTATGGCTGTTTGGGGTTATAAACAAGTTCATGCAAACCATTCTTTTTTTCATCTGAAGTCAGCTTTTCGACTTGTGAATGTTTTTGGAGGCTAATGTAAACCTTAGACCGAAACTGCACATTATGCTAATTACATAGCGTGTAGCTCAGGGTTTTTATTTTAGTGTGAGCGCATACAGCTATTATTCAGATTGGGACCACTGCACTCTGAGAGAGGAAGATTAAATCTCACCTCCGCCGCCCCACAACCTTTGCTTCCTGAAATTCCCCCCACAGCTGCTACAGAGTGCCCAAAGGGACAAATTTAGCTTACTTGCAAGCTAAATTTGACCCTTTTGGTGTACCTTAGCAGCTATGGATGGCATTTCTCCCCCCCGCCCCCTTATTTTTAAAGAATTCTTTTATTAAAAAATTCCAGGTTACTCCAAGTGGGTTGGTGGGGGCCATATGCAGCCTTTGGGCTGCATCTCGTCCAGCCCTGGGCTAAACAAACCAGGCAACCTCTGTCCATGTTTTACTTAGTGGTACACCCAAATGGTATCTTCCTAGCAAGCCAGAATCATAAGCCAAGAACAAACCCTGAATGCTTGCTTGTTCATGGTAAGTCAGAATTCTCAGCAATTCTGGCTTACGGTGACAGTGAGAACCAGTCTCTCTAATCTTGGAACAGCCCTCCATTTTTAATGCATCCTCGCCGAAGATATGTGAAACTTACCATTATTTCAGATAATAATGTTTTCTTCTAACTGGAAATGGGACACTTATCTGCAAAAACAGATAAACAGGATATGCAGGATATGAATGCTCTCCTGAATACTTCTTTCTTCCCTTTTGGTATCTTTACAGCTCTCTACAGGAAAGAAGAAACTTGAATGGTTTAAGCATCCCTTGTACAGAGAGTCACACTACGCAAAGACGTGAGTTGAACTTTGTGACTAATTGCAAATGATGCTGAGTTATCAGAAGGTGTAAGAATTAAAGCAAATCTGATACTGAATTACTTGTTTCAGAAATACAGAGTGATAAGGAGAATGTGAGGAAGGCCATAATAATATATGAAGGAACTTGCATTTCTTGAATTATAACATCCTTACTTGAAAGGTGTAAGTGTTAGCTTTGCTTTATATCAGTTTCCACCTGAGGTCGCAGAACTATTTGAGTTGTGATGGAGAAATAGGGCTGGAGATTCCTTCGAAGGTCTTGTAGAAAGGTGAGCTCATATATCTCTCCCCGGGAAGACGCGTGTGCAGTCACACTGTTGGGATGGCTGATGCGTTTCTTGTGAAGGGGACGTGCTAGTTTTGCTCATATATGAAAACCATGGAAACTGGATGTTTCAGTAACTTGTGCATCTCTGGTGTTACTTTAACACCACAAAGCTGCTTGCAATGTGCTGTTCTAATGCAAGGCTGATTTGAACTTCTCAGTGGCCTTTAATCATTGCCTTCTTTGAGAAATGATTGCTAGTTACATTTGTCCCATATATAAGGCTCTGAGCATCTGTGATGGCAGCAGAGTATGTGTACCACCAAACAAAATATAAAGTGGGCAATAGATGGTGAATTCATATACAGAAGAGGTGGGGATGCATGGGGTAAAGGAAGGGTTCAACACCTTCCCACCCACTTCTTTACTTTCACTCAGCTCCTGCCCCTTGCGTTGTACTTCTGGCATTCTAACATGTGGGTCCATAACTCTGTCACATCTAATTAGACTCCTAAGTAAAGTGTAACTTGGGGCAAAAGCAGGCATTGCTTTAAAGACATACCTAGCAGCTGTGTCTTTCTTTCGTTATGGCTCTAGAGTAGGTGCAGGGCTTCCAGTCCAGATTGGGGCCCTAGTTAAGGGGGAGACTTAACCTTTCCCCTGCTATGGGCCCGATCTGGGTTGGAGCCTCTTTGCCTTCAGTTTCTGTTACAGAACAGTGATCCATTTGTGGTACAAATCAGTATTTTGCAACAGAAATCCCCACACCCCCAGCAGGGGTCCCCTGATCCAGATCAGGCCCATAGTGGGCAGGGTAGGGAGGGTTAAAGCTCCCTAAACCCACACTAGGATCTTAATCTGGATCAGCCCCGCTGCACCTACTCTACAGTAAAAATGAATATGTGGCTGCTGGGTACATCTTTAAAGTGATATCTGTTTTGGCTCACAGGCAGGACAATTGGAGAACGTTTAAGAATGAACAAGAAGAAAAGTGGAGACTTGCATAAGCTGGTGGTGTGTGTGTGTGTGTGTGTGTGAGTACCTTTCCCTGTGTTCATTTCAAAGAACTGGAAGGAATCTCAAAGGCCATCTAGTACAGCTCTTCAACATTTTTATTAATGACTTGGAGGAGGAGGTCCAGGCAATGCTGATCACATTTGCAGATGACACAAAATTGGGCGGGATAGCTAATACTCTAGAAGACAGAAACAAAATTCAAAGTGATCTTGATAGGCTGGAGCACTGGGCAGAAAACAAAAGAATGACATTTAATAGAGATAAATGCCAAGTTCTGCACCTAGGAAAAAGAAACCAAATGCACAGTTACGAGATGGTGGATACTTGGCTCAACAGCACTACAAGCGAGAAGGATCTTGGAATTGTTGTGGATCACAAGCTGAATATGAGCCAACAATGTGATGTGGCTGCAAAAAGGGCCAATGCTCTTTTGGGCTGCATTAATAGAAGTATAGCTTCCAAATCCTGAGAAGTACTAGTTCCCCTCCACTCAGCACTGGTTAGGCCTCCTCTTGAGTACTGTGTCCAGTTCTGGGTGCTGCACTTTAAGAAGGATGCAGACAAACTGGAGGGGGTTCAGAGGAGGGCAACGAAGATGCTCAGGGGACTGGAAACAAAGCCCTATGAGGAGACACTGAAAGTACTGGGCATGTTTAGCCTTGGGAAGAGAAGACTGAGGGAAGATAGGATAGTGCTCTTCAAGTACTTGAAAGGCTGTCACAGAGAGGAAGGCCAGGATCTCTTCTCGATCATCCCAGAGTGCAGGACACAGAATAATGGGCTCAAGTGACAGGAAGCCAGATTCCGGCTGAACATCAGCAAAAACTTCCTGAGTTTTGCTCTAACGTACTGTTAGAGCAATACGACAATGGAATCAATTACCTAGGGAGGTGGTCGGCTCTCCCACACTGGAGGCATTCAAGACGAGGCTGGACAGCCATCTGTCAGGGATGCTCTGACCTGGATTCCTGCATTGAGCTGGGGGTTGGACTCGATGGCCTTGTAGGCCTCTTCCAACCTTACTATTCTATGATTCTATGGACTCCCTGCTAAAGCAGGAAACTGCCTGCCAGTTTTCCCCCTTCACATGCTCATGTACTCCCCAATCCACATGTACACACCTAACATGCTGTGTCCTTACAGTATTTGTCTGTTGCCTTTCCATAAAGTGCTTAAGGCCACTTGAAAATCAACTGTTCAAATAGCATAAAATCAAAACTCAAATCACACCAAAAAAAGACAAATTGCCTCCCCCAGTAGCAATAGCATGATGTGTTTTTTAAAGCCAGCACAGACGTTAAAAAAAAGAAAGTATCCCCAGCAAAATATAGGGAGTGATGGATGCTAGCTGGCCCCCCACAGGAGGCTGTTCCAGGGGGCTCGATTGGGTTCCTGTCCCAAAGGTCTGTACCCCTGCTGTATCTGGTTTCAAAACTGGTTTGCTGTGCATCTTGTGGGCAGATGACCTAAGTCTGAATCCCCCTTGAGTGTGCCTAGCTAGTAATGTAGTTCTTAGGAACCTGGCTGTGGAGTTTCATTTAATAACTGACAGTCCACCTGAGGGAATGGGATTAAGAAGAGTTAACAGTGTTCAACCTACTTCTGTGAAGAGTGATAAACAAAGTTGTTTAACCACTTGGAGTGAACTTTTGCTTGCTCCTACTTAAGACATACCAGCACATGTTCAGACACATTTTGTGCTCTGCAAAATAGCCCTGCTGTCAGCTTTAGGCATTTAAAAACCATGAAACAGCTTCCCTCCTCCCCTCCTCCACTTCTTTGCACCTTGGAAACCATGAGACTGCTTTGAAGGCTGTGTTTTCTTTCTTTTTTTTTCTTTCTGGTTTTTTTTTTCCTTTTGATTCTTTTCATGTTTAGATTTCAAAGCGTTTTGTCTTGAAAAATAATGGCTAGCAACTTTTTCCAGTACTCTTCAAGGAATAATGAGTTTCAATCGACTGGATGTTGAGATTGGGAAGAAAAAGAAAAGTTCTAATGAAAGTCCTGATTGAAAATAACTACAGGCCCTCTTCATTTTCAGGATTCAAGGATGATCTTTGGAATCCTAAGGCAAAAGGTGCAGGCTGTGGTGTCATTGAAAAGCTGTTGTCTGTTCAATGATGCAGTCACAAGGAGATGCCTTGAAAATGCCTGTTAGAATTTATAACCTCACTACCAACCGACCTGGCTTCACACGGGTTAATACAACAAAGCCTCACACACCTGTTAGAGTTGGATACAGTGAAGCCTTTGAACAGAGTTACGCAGCTGCGTTGGACACATTATGCCTTCCCTAGGCACAGCCCCTGCCATGGTGACCCCCAGAGCCCTGTGAGGGAGGGGTCTGTTTCGTTCTTCTTCTCCTGAAGGCTGTCTTGAGCTTCCCTCTCTGTCAGCCATGACTCCCTTCTTCTCTGCTCCTCCTTCTCTCCCCCTCCCACCACATCAACTGCCCATATTCTTCTTCCGTTACCTGGCCAAGCCGCTCCCTTCCCCCAGCCCCTGTTGTATCTATGTCATAATAAATGCCTCACCCGGCTTGGGACCACAATGCCTGATGAAATGCCTCTCCTGACACGAACCTACCCGTGTACTACGCTGAACATCTAAGGTCCTCCTCTGGTTTCCTACTCTGAGGGAAGCTCGGAAGACGGCAACAAGGGAGAAGGCCTTCTTGGTGGTGCCCCCACCCCCCAATTATGGAATGATCTCCTCGATGAAGCCTGCCTGGCACCAACATTGTTATTTTTTTTGGTACCAGGTCAAGATCTTTCTCTTCTTCCAGGCATTTGGCAGCATATGATAAATTTTAATCGATCCTGGATTGTCTTATGGTTATGGCTTGTTTGAAGTTGTTTTAGATATATGTTCTCTTGCGTATATTGTCTGTTTGTGTATATTTTATATACATGGCTTTTAATCTCTGTATACTGTATTTTTAATGTTTTTACTCTTTGTAAACCATCCAGAGAGCTTTGGCTACTGGGTGGTATAGAAAAGTAATAATGAACTAGTAGTAGTAGTAGTAGTGATGATGATGATGATATACATCGAGTATCTGAGGGTGGACAATCATTTCACTATGCCTAAAGCCATCCCAGCTAGATGCCCAACAAATCCTGAAAGTTTCATAACAATCGGATGTACGGTTTTTGAGTCCATTGAGGACATATGGAAAAACATTTCCCTGTATATATAGAAAAAGAGACAAGATGAAAGAGTCCACTGTACAGTGGCTTTCATATAATAATAATAATAATAATAATAATAATAATAATAATAATAATAATAATTCTATACCACCCCATAGCTGAAGCTCTCTGGGAGGTTTACAAAAGTTAAATCATTAAAATACAATATACAAAGTTTAAAAACCCTTTACCTGAAACATACGGACAAACAGCATATAACTAAAAACTGTTTTAAAAATTCAACAATAAAACACCGCTTAAAATAACACTGCTTAAAAATAATATACAAAAGTCAGCAAAAGGAACAAAAGTTCTGAAAAGGTAAGGCCTGTCGGAATAACAGCATCTTCAATGCCTGCTTAAAAACCTTCAAAGAGGTCAGCAGGCGCATTTCAACCAGCAGGTCATTCCACAACTGAGGGGCGGCAAAGGAGAAGACCCTCTTGCGTGTGGCTGCCAGTCTCACATTAGGCAGCCGCAGCAGATAGCCCTTGGAGGACCTTAGGTGGCGGGCTGGGATGTAGGGGAGGAGGCGCTCCCTAAGGCACCTTGGACTGAGACCATGTGAGGCTTTAAAGGTAAGAACCAGCGCTTTATATTTTGCTCGGAAACAAATTGGCAGCCAGTGTAAAGATTTTAAAACTGGTGTAATATGGTCTCCACAGGCTGTCCCAGAGACCAACCTGGCTGCCATAGTTTGTACCAGTTGAAGTTTCCGAACTAAATATAAAGGCAGCCCCAAGCACAGCACGTTGCAGAAATTGAGCGTAGAGGTTACCAGCGCGTGCACCACCATTACCAGGTCCACATGTTCCAGGAATGGGCGTAGCTAGCATATCAGCCGAAGTCGATAACAGGCACGTCTCCTGTGACTCTGTAACCCTTTCACAGCATGGACCTGTGGATTATGCTACTATGGCAGGGAAATGTACATATTGAACCATGAGCGACTGTGTGTTTCCTTTTGGTGAATTATATCCTTAGTAGCAGATGGGGGCTACGTTCTGCGGGCCAGAGAGAGCCTAAAAGAACTTAATGGAGAAAATAGCTCTGAAGAATATGTGCCACTGGTTCCATATATAAAAGCCATCTCTGTGGGGCGTCCTGCTGTTCTTGCAAGGGAGAGGTGTGTGTGTTGCATTGACAAGATGCCTAGAGTGACTATGGCTGCAGCACTGTACACCAGGGATGTAGAATCATTTTCAGCCCACGGGCTGAACTGCGTTTTGGAGAAGCTCTTGGGGCTGTATTGCAGTGGTGGGTGAGGCCAAAGAGAAAGAATGAGATGAAAGAGATGGGGCCAAAGTTCCAACCCCCACCAGCATATTTTATCTTAAAGCTCTTACTGCCAATAATTAAGCCTTCACAGAGGCATTTCTACCTTTTTATATAAAAGAATTATGTTTATATTCCATCTTTTTTTCCTTTTGCAAGGAACCCAAGGTGGCTTACATGGTTCTCCTCCATTTTACCTGCACAACGACCTGGTGAAGTAGGCTAGGCTGAGAGTCAGCGACTGGCCCAAAGTCATCCAGTGAGCTTCATGGCTGAGAGGGGACTAGAACCTGGATCTCCTGAGTCCCAGTCCAACACTCTGGCCACTACACCACACTGGCTTGTTTTGGAATGGGGGGAAAACTGCGCAAAAGCTGGGAAACCACCAAATCATCTGTGGTTGGGAGAAAGGGAACGTGACCATCTGGGGAATCCAGGCGGTTTGGGTTTGGCCCCCAGCCAGGCCAGATTTGGCCCCTGGACTAAGTTTCATTGAATTCTATAGGGTTTACTCTTGAGTAGACATGTAACAAAGCTTGCACTACAGGAAATGCGGGAGGTAATTACCTCTGTGCTGAGACCCATTCTGTTCATTTTCCAGTCCTCTTCAGAGTTTTAAATTTTATTTTGAATCCTCAAGCTTTGTATAGTTTTAAAGGTTGTGGTCCTTATAAAACAACAACTGAATGATTTTTTTTCCATCTCTTAGATTTTGAACCACGTTGTGAGTCTTTATTGACTTAGTGTGGCACATACCTTTAAGGTGCAATCCTATGCATATTTAGACAGAAAAAGTCCCATAACTTCCAGCATCCCCCAGCCAGCACATCTACTTAGAAGTAAGTCCCATTGAGTTCAGTGGGACTTACTCCCAGGTAGGAAGTATAGGATTGCAGCCTGAGATAATGGTGAGCCAATTTCCCCCCGTTATTGATGAGTCAGGATTTCATGACGACTGAGCACACTCAGTCTTCATTGAGCTGTTTTGGGGGTTCTCCCCCCACTTAGGTTTTTAAAAAGATTCGTTTGTACTTCTGCAAACCTTGGGATTCCCCCAAGCCTGATGATTCCTCCTCCTTTGCAGGCATGGTGTCATTTTGTCTCTGTAAGCAACAGCCCTCACAGTCTGAATATCGGGGTGGATCCAGGTCTGCCTTCTGCAGGAAGTCCACTTTTGCCAGCCCGGTTACTTGGCTTAAATCTGGATCCAACCCTGGAAATAGAGGGAATGGTCCCTTGACACATTTGACTTCTTTTTAATGGGAGAAAGTCAAACTGGTCCATGCCTCTCTAGAATGTAGTAAAATTGCACTGAATAGCGTAGACACCTGTAATTCCAAGGAAGTGGAAACACTGAGTTTGAACATAAGCCTTTGCTAAAGTTTTAATTAAGTTAGGCTGCATCCCTGGGGCTTGCTTAGAAGCATGTTCCATTGAAATGAATGCCAAGTAAACTGGATTAGCATTGGGTGGCCATATTTTTTTTCTGAAATGCATATGTTGAAAGGGACTGTTTGCTTACTATGCTTTTTAGTTGGCTTCAACTAAGAGATGATGGCTGCTACCTGAAAATATAACTACTCAGAACAGTTTTGTATACTAGTCTGAAATTTCTTAAGCTGGCAGCATGCATTGCATGTTCATCAGTTTATTGACTGCAAGATTAAATGCTGATTTATATGTGTGAATGAGCCATCAGACATTGAACTCTATTCATGGCAACTCCGATTCAGTATTCCTATCTGAGTCAGTCCACGCATTCAACTACAAGTTACCATGTGTTTGTCAGGGCCTTGTAGGTTATAGCCAGGATTTGCTTAGAAGTAGCCTGGAAGGGTTTGGGCCTATTCAGCCTCTAGAATGTCAGAACCTGTGAGCTTCTCTCTGTCAGTGTTCTCAGAGCAGAGCCAGAGGGAGACACCCAACTCCCTGTCCACCTGCTGGTCTGGCCTTGGCAGGCAGGGAGGCTGGAAGCTGTCCGTGAGAACCAGAGATGGGTGGGGTTTGCAGAAGGGTCGCCCAGGTTGAAGCATCACTGCTGGAGAGCTGAGCAGTGCCGCCCTGTTTAGACAGGGGGGCCTGCTGAAAGGCTAAAGGCCCAAGGCCCTTGTCTGCCAAGGGATTTGGAGGGGGTGTCCTATAGTCACGCCTTCCCTTTTAAGCTGATGCAAAGGCGAAGAGCCTTTGCTAGGAACATCTCGTCTTCATTGCCTGAAGCCTTCTCTGTTTGGATCCATCATCATCTGGGCTTTTGGAGGCACTCTGCCCATGGAGTGGAACTTTGGATTTTTAAGGATTTGCCATGAAAAGTACTGTGGGGCTTTTCATAGACTTGATCTCTTGTTGCTGTGGATTGTGTGTCTGTGTTTTGTAGTCAGCTCAGTGTACGGCAGGCTGGGTTTGATCTACGACTTTTGGACTTCCCTCTGCCGGAACTCATGCAGCATGGAGTTGCTAGTGCGAAAGCAGTGGCGTGGAACTCCTTGCGTGTGTGGGTATGCCCTTCCCTTGATCTTGATGGGCCTTGACCATGTAGCCTGGAGTTATCAACAAAAGATTCAGAGTTGGACTCTCTATGGGCGTGGTTTGTTTAGGCCTTTCAAGAAGTTATCCCTTGATTACTTGATGAGTTCATTCCAGGAATCATTCCCTTTCCATGTCTGGGGCTGGAACCCTGTGAAAGGATTGTCTGGATTAGGTACCCAGGAATCCAGAGTCTCTTCCCTTGTGTTCAGAACCACGGAGAATAAAAACAGGGAAACCACATTGATGAGGATCTCAGTCATGGTAGTAGTGTTAGGTTTGGACTGTTCTGGAATTATATAGAGCCTATAGCTACTGAACATCAGCTATATGATTTCTGAAGAGTGTAACCATTAAGCTTTTGCCGTGGGATTTCCTGCAGTAAAGAAATCTCACTGATTTTGGTGTCTGGTGTCAGATTGCCTGAGTGTGTGTGCTGGAGGGACTGGGAAACTTGACAGTGTTAGAGAAACTGAGTGATACATGTGGATGTCTAAAGCAACCCTTGTTTACTTTTAAAGGAGATCCTGCTGAAGAAAAGGCACCTCCAATATCTCCTTATGGGGAAACCTTCCTTACTAACTGCTCAGAACACACGGTGAGTTGCTATTTACTAGCAAAATATCCGCCATATTGATAAGAGTGGGGCAGGGTAGTGGCGGAAGAGAAGGCTTGTGCATTGAAAGGGTGTAGTGTGTGTGTTAGTGCTCATCAAGATGCATTATATGCCCCGCAGGAACAAAGTTGGTGAGACCTGGGCCACCCAATGTCTGTTTTGCTCTTACTGCAACTGTGTTGCCTAGTGCAGGACTTCAGTTTGTCCCATAAAAGGGAGTGGCATCCATTCACTTTTATGAAATAAAGCAGCCTTCCCCAACCTGGTGCCCTCCAGCTGTTTTGGACTTCAACTCCCATCAGCGGAGGCAGCATGGCCAGTGCTCAGGAATGCTGGGAGTTGCAGCCTCATCTGCTTAGCCACCACCTGTGTTCTGTTTCTTGGTCCCACAAGAGTGTGACTGACTGTTGAGAGAGTGGCATGGAATATCAGTGGTGTGTGTGTGCGTGCGCGAGCAAAATATAATAGTTATTAGGAGGCCTATAAAAAGACATGCCTAGTTTACAGGGTTCAAGAAGACTGCACTCAGGAGGATAGGGGAATAAGGTAACAGAGTTAGGTCTTGTTGAAATGGGTAATTTATATAACCACCTTCACTAAGTGATGAGGCATGCCTCTGTGGCGCCAGGGTTCTTGAACTGGCGACTTCAGCAGCGGGATCCAGGTGCCTTGCTGTCTGCATGGCCTACTGAAGAAGAAAGGTGCCGGTCTCTGGTCTGTTCTTTGCTCTGTTGCAATCCCTCCACTGTGGATGGCCAGAGGATGATATTGGAGCTACCAATTGAGTAGGAATCGGATGGCACAAGGGACTGAGGGTTCCATTTCGTGCTATGAACCTGCTTACTCAACAGTCCGAGCAACTCATCGCTCAGGTACGGACTGATCACAGACTACGCATCTCTGCTCACTTCACCCTGACAGCGCTGAAAAAAATCCCATAAAATAGGAAATGCTTTCTACTATTTTCCTAAACATTCTGTAAGAAAAAATGCATGTTTTATTGAGATTAAATGAAACCCAGTGTCATCCTAGTATGTTGCAAGTTTTATTTGCAGAGTTAACAATAGGGGAACATGAAATGAAACAAAGATGACTCTGCAGACAGTTGGTACTATCTATCTGATGTGTGCGTGTGTATATATGTATGTGTATACCCCTCCCCCCCACACATATATAAATGTATCACATGCAGCATATATCTGTATATACAACATCTCTCTCTCTCTCTCTCTCTCTCTCTCACACACACACACACACACACACACACACGGGATTGCGTTTATACATGTTGTGTGATATATATAAAAATAAATTTGCTGTGTGCTTAGCTGTAGAACTGAATATGGATATTGGGTAAGACATGGAGAACAGAAGGTTTCAGTTTATAGGAGGGATGCCTGGAGAAATGTGTTAATGAGACACTGGAGAATTCAGGGAGGAAGGTAAATCAGCTGGAACTCAAGGCATTTATCTGTATTGAAAAATGAGCTTGGATGTTAGACACTGGGGTGTGATTTCAACTGAGAGCAGTCCTCAGACAGTTTTTTAGGTGACATAAAATCCTTCTGTTTAAGATGCTGCCCTTTTAAGTGGCTTATTTACATGTTTGGGCTGGGTTCTAAAGAGTTACTTCAAATAGGATTTGCCCAGTACGATTTTGGATTTTTTCCCTTCTTCTTTGAAAGCCTAGCCCCTCCTCTGCTATATTATAAACTGCTTTTGAAAGTGCCCGTCAGTTTCAAAAGGCATTTGCCATCTGGTATGGCATAATCCCCAAATCCCACTTGGATGAGCAGAAGTACTTTAGGCAACATTTTGCATTGATTTTATATCTGCATCGATAGGTACTAACGGTGCAATCCTATCTATGTTTACATATAAGTAAGTCCCACTGTGTTCAATGTGTTCCCAGGAAAGGGTGTATAGGATGGCATCCTAAATTATAGTGTCTGCAGCTGTTGAAGGCAATAAGTTCAGTATCCACTGATGATTATAATATTGGAGTGGACCAGCAGAGCTACATTTATGAACAGAGCTTCATGATTTCGAATTGCCTGGACAATCCTGTGGAAAGTTTTTTAAGGGACAAGGTATAAATCCTTAAAATAAATAAAGTGGATATTTCCAACCAGATTACAGCATCTTCAGTTGACTTGGGCAAGAAGGGATAATAGCATCACTTAGCCTGTGCGTGTGTGTCTGTATAAGTGTGTGTGTGTGTGTGTGTGTGTGTCGTGTGTGTTTGTGTGTGTGTGAGAATGGGACTCTCCCACTGGGTGGTGGCTTGCATATCTGCAGGAGTACTTCCTGGGAAACTGTCAACGCTATGAATAGAGAATAGGGAAATGAAGTGCCTAGTCACTGCGGGGTTGAGTAGGTTGATCTAACATCAGGTGGAGACCAGTTCCTCTTCTGTATTTCCTATCATGAACAGGACACCCATTTTTTTCTGTGAAGTGGATGAACTGTACACCCTCAAAACTTCACATGGGACACCAGGAATAGATACAGTATTCCACTCCCACTACTGAATACTTCATGTTAGTCTCTGCTGGGTCAACCGCCGTGGCCTTGAAGTATAGAAGCTCTTTTCTGACTGCCCTTGGCTGGGCCTGCTCCTCACAGTGCATTTCATTTGGTGCTTTATAAGTTTAAAAGATCTAGAAAAATACATCAAATAATAATCTACTTAAATGAACTGGCTGATTTAAAACTTCAGAAATTTGAAAGGCCCAGGTGCATAGAAAGGGTTTCGCCCGGTGTCAAAGAGAAAGCAGCGTGGACATCAGGGGAGACTCCTTGGGGCACTTCAGCCAGGATGGCACACAGTTGGGGTGCGACAACGGAAAAGACCCCCTCCCTCAGCGTTGTGCACTTCAATTCTGATGGGTGGCACTTGGAGAAGGGTTGGTGGATCTGTTTCTGGACTGTACTACTTGCACTGCAAGCGGTGGCGCATGTGATTTTAAATCCAAGCACATTAAACAACATCAGCAATAACAACAAAACTGAGCAAGGCTGGGAGGAGAGTAAACTAGATCCCTTCTCTCAGATGTGGATGTGGGAGTATGTGTATTCTGCAGTTTAGGTCCAAATTTGCAAACTGTGGTTTGTTGAGAGAGGGTGTTGACATCTGCACTGGATAAGAACAGTACTTTTCACAGCCTTCCCCAACCTGGTACCCTCCAGAGGTGTTGGATTACAACTCCCATCATTCTCAGACAGCATGGCCAGTGGCCCAAGGCATCTGGAGGGCACCACATTGGGGAAGGCGGAGCTATGTTGATGCACTTAGGTAAGGAAACGGGTCTAAATGCTCATATTTCATCGAACAGAAATTGTATAATATTGACAGAATTATGCACTCGTTTTTTAGGGTGCAATCCTAAGCATGTTTAGACAGAAAAAAGCTCTACGACTCCTAGCATTCCCAGCCAACATGGCTGACTGGGGAATACTGGGAGCTGTAGGCCTTTTTTTGGTCTAAAGATGCATAGGAATGCGTTCGAGTACTTTGCACAAGTAGGACATATCAGAAAGCTCATTTAACACTCGTGTGCCCAAGGTGAGACTGATGGGCAATTGTGACATCAAGATTGTGGCAATGATATTAAACTCTTCTAGTTCTTTGGAAATGATATACATTTTTGGCATCTCTTTTTCCAGGACGTCTCTGGCACCCGGGAGGAGAACAGAGAAGAAAAATGCACTCAAGGGGGCAGCCTTGTGAGAAAAACACGGTATTGAATTAGAATTCTTAACTATACATACCTAACACTCATCTATTGATTTCACTAACATGAATTAGAATGTGTGGTTCAAAATCAGGATTCCAGGTTTTTTTTAATTGAAGGATTGTGTCTTGTTTGCCAACTGTACGAATGTTTGACAGTGCATCGTGTTTGTCTATGTCAGGGGTGGGCAACTTGTGTCCCCTCCAGATGTTTTAAGCCTGCACCTCACATCATGCCTCACCATTGGCTATGCTGGCTAGGCCTGATGGGAGTTGTAGGCCAAAACACACCTGGGCCACAAGTTGTGCATCCCCGGCCTATGGGAATACCTGCAGGACCCATTCTGTGGATCCAACAGGATACAATACTTACGCATACCTGCACTCCTCCTCCATTTTTCTAGAGTGTCCTGTTCTGGACCAAGCAGAAGCCCATGGGGCTCAGTGCCAGACAGCAAAGTGACAGGGCAGCAGGGAGTCAAGGCAGGGCGTTGCAGCACCCAGGAGAGCTCCTGGCGAGCAACCTGCTTACAAGAAGTCTGAGACCAAACTGAGGCCTTTTATGCTACAGTCCCAGGCTCCACCCTTTCCTAAAGAATCAAAGCTTTAAAGGGACAGGCCTCTGACCTGTAGCCTAGCAGTCTTCCGTCTCTCCAAGAACTCATGCCAGGCTCTTGTAGAAAGGGGTGTTGGTCTGGTGCTGGAGCTAGGCTCAGGGGTCTGTGGCAGCTCAGGGGTCTTTGGCAGCTCTGCAGTGGTGCTCAGACCCGGAGTTTCTTCTGTTGGCACTACTGGCTCTTTGGCCTCGGAGTCCATGTCGCTGCTCGGTCATGACACCGAGGTCCCATTCAGAAAGTTCAGCTATTCATGTATTTACAACATTTGTATGCGGCTCCACATCTAAACAGATTCTAGAGTGGTGAAGAACAAGAGATAAAATGAACAAAAGATAAAAAGAATGAAACATGATATTAAAATTATTCTTTAAAAAACAGAGTGCCAATAAAACCGAGGCTGGTTACCCAAGAAAGGCTTCCTGGAAAAGAGTTGTTTTCTGGAGGCGCCAGAAACAGCCTAGTGTTGGTGCCTTTCTGACCTCCAGAGGCAGGGAGTTCCATAGGAAGGGAGCCACCACACTGAAGGCTCTTCTCCGGGTGGACTCCAGTCGGGCCACAGGACCCTGTAAAACTACCAGGAGCCTGCCCTCTGATGACCTCAGTGACTGGGTGGGCTGGTAAGGGAGAAGATGCTCTCTCTCAATATTGTCAGGATTGCAAATTGCTGGTGTGCTAGGCATCGTCACAGGGGTTTAAGCAACTTCTGACACATGGCTCTGGCTGTATGGAGAACCAATGTGGGCCACTGAGTTACCCATGGCTGGTGCCTCATTCAGATTAGCCCAGAGTGTAGATGTGGAACGGCATCTGAGTGCCTGAGCCCAATATTAAAGAGTCCAGTCTGTTTCAACCTAAGGGACTAAACGTTTCTCTCTGGTGTATATGTGGCAATAACAATGTGCCGTTTCCTTGTCATTAGAAAAGTGGTCCAGTGGAGTAGAGGTCATAGTGCAGTGGTACAGCATATGCTTTGCATACAGTGAGTCCTAATTCATGAGGAATGATTTGGGCAACCTGTGCTTGAGCCTTTGGAGCAGAGGTGCAGAACCTCAGTCTTTGGGCCAAATTGTGCCCACTTCAGGTCCAGATCCAGCCCTCCGGGGTTCCTGAAATGGCCACCCTCCCTTCCCCTGGCCATGCTCCTTTCCCCCCAGCTACCAATCGCTAGATGCTTTCCTGGCCTTTGTGCACTTTATTCCCCCCGTTCTAAAAAAGTTGAAATGCCTCTCCTAAGGCTTAGTTACTGGCACCAAGCTAAAAAATTCTGGTATTTTTGGCCTCACCCCTTTTGTCTTTGGCCCCACCCACCACTGGAGTGTGGCCCCCTTGAACTTCTCCCAAATGGAATTCGGCTCTCGGGCTGAAAGAGGTTCAACCCCTCTGCTCTAGACAGTTGCTGCCAATCTGTTATGCCCCCACTGGAGCAGTCCTCCTCAGAGGAAGAGCTAGAGGTGCCAGAAGCACAGGGCATCCCAGACCAAGGACTGCCACAGATCCATGGGAGCCTGAGCTGTCAGGGGAAGTGGTTGCAGGGCCATCCCTGTCAGGAGAAAGGGACCCCTGAGCCCCGGGAGCATCATTGCCTCAAGTGACAGGCTAGCAGGGCTCCTATGTGAAGGAGTGCTCGCCTCCAGAAAAGGTCTTTTAAGGAGAAAGTGACTCCTCGGGAGTAGGGCTCTGGAAAGGGAGCTCTGATTACTGCAGCTGAGTTCTGGGTGGAATCCAGCAGGCTTTGGGCTTAAAAGCCTTCACTAGAAGCCCAGCCAGTGTTGGAACAACTTGGTCCATCCCTCCTCTGTTGTGTACCTTGCCTCCTGAACCATGCCCTGTGATTGATGCTCTGTTTCCTGACCCTTTGGACTGCCTAACAACCTTGCTTCTGGACTGCGTAACATACTTGACTGATTTACTGTGTTTGACCTCTTGTTTGTTATCGTGACCACTCCTGCTGTTGCCTGATCTTCTTGCCTGCCTGCCTGCCTGCCTGCCTGCCTGTGTACTGTCTTCTGCCTGGATTTAGACCACCTCTGTTGTAGCCTGAACCCCACTGGATTACCACCTGTAGGCTTGAAAGTTTCCTGACTTCACTGTAGTCAGAGTTTGCTACAGTCAAAGCAGGACACAATCAGAGGAGATGATACTGAGCTAGATAGATCAGTTACTTGACTTGGTATGAGACAGCTTCATATGTTCAAGCAAGGATTAGGGGCTGGCTCTGATATTACTGTTTTCTTCTTCCTTACTTCTTCGTTGTATGTAGTGAAGCAGGGATCAAATGGCCCAGGACACATTCTTTAATGACAAGAGTAAGCATTATTACATGTGCATACACATAGTGTGTCACAAGTTACATTATGTGCACAATGTGGGGCATATGCATTAACATCCCCTTTGCCTTATCCATCTCTCTTCTCCCTTCCTGAGCTGCCTAAAGTGTGAGCTTTCAACATTTTTTGAAGCTTCAAAATTTTCTGCACGTCTTCACCATTCAACCTTTGGCTTAAAACAAAAATGAGCAAAATCAGTGTGGTAGATCTCTAGTAACAAGCCTTATACTACCGTATTCTTATATAAGATGGAATGGTCCTGTGAAAATTGTGCAGCAGAAAGACCAGCTCTGAGGAACCCTTCTAGCTGTATATTTCAGATTAATATCTTCCTATTGCAAAGACAATAAATAAATAAAACAAACACCAGTCCTTTTGAGCACATGTATGGAGTTGTAATTTCTATTGAACACAGTGGGACCTTTGTTAGAGTAAATATGTTTAGGAGCAGCTGTGTTTACCAGATGAAAAGTGGGGAAAAGTTACTTTTCATTTGACCCTATTGCTTAAAAAAAAAAAAGAATATGCAGAAGCAGCAGCTAAAGTCAAGGTAAGGTTTGTCCAGTACTGTCTAGTACTGGATGTCTAGTTCTGTAATCCTGATAGTCTAATGTTGACACAGGGCAAACTGGACATGATGCGAAATATGTCATTTGAAGTTGCATGACATTTTTTCTTTTTAAAACCTGAATAGCTGCTGTAGAGGGCCCTAATTTTTTTATGGGGAGGGGGTACCATAGTACATGGTGCTTTAACCTTTTCCGCCCCTGCCACGGTCATGATGAAAATCACTGCCCCTCCTTCAAAGCACCAATGAAAGAGAGCTTCCATTAGTGCTCATGAGAGCTTCCTCCACAGGTAGTAGCAGCATTGAGGTGAGTGTTTTTGTCAAGACTGTGATGGAAGAGCAGTTGGTTAACCTTCCCCATTGCTGTGGTGCTGACAAAACTTTCCCTCCATGTTGATTAACAGTAAAAAATAAATACCCTCCCCGCAAGCCTGCAACTTCAAGTGATGAAGTGCCATGTCTAGCTTGGCTGTAAGAAGTAGTTGCTTTTGAATTATTAACAAGTGGAACAAAATCTTACCATGCAGAATACTTCTGTTCAGTAGACATTCTGTTCAGGGGCATTCCATTCTCTCCCCTGACCCCGGGCACCCTGTGCCCACTGACATGCACAGTCCTCACTGGGGTGTTTTGAGCCCTCCTCCATTTTATTTTTTACTCTCAATTTGGTTTTTTTTTTAATACTGTGGATGGGTGAACACTGGTGCCCAATCCAAGCTGCATTAACATATTGGATTTCTTCACTGATTTCTATGGGCAGTTCTTACTTCTGACCCTAGGAACATTTAGAACTAGCTTCTTAGTGTGAACTAGGGAAAGACCTATTCCAGCCTTCCCCATCCTGCATCCCTCCAGATGTTTTGGACTTCAACTCCCAGATTTCCTGACCATCAGCTATGCTAGGTGGGGGTAATGGGAGTTCAAGTCCAAAACATCTGGAGGGTACCTAACCTATCTGGGGAAGCCTAACCTATCCAGACAATGTGATTGTTTTATCTATGTCTTTTTAATATCTGTTTCTCTCTCCATTCTCCTTCTCCAGTGACTCCATTACATTTCCGCCTCTCACCTGGTTGTCAGTTTTCTCCCTGCTCAGTCAGTCAATATTCTGTGCCATTTTTTTTCATAGCTTCAAAATTTCTGGAAATTTTACATCTTTAGGAAGGCTAGAATCAGATATAGAAGGAATGATATCCAGTAGGTCTTAAGTTAGATTTCCTTTCCTCCAGTCTATGGGGCCAATGTAGTAAATGATTATTTGGCATTATGCAGTATTATGGGTAAATTTTCCATAATTTGAAGTTAGCAGTATTTTGTAAACTGTTCTGCACAATTAATGTTTTCAAAATCTAAAAAAAGTATGGTGGATCTCAGCTGGTCATATAGCCTTTGGCTGTTTACGGCACATGTACAGGATGTTTTGCTATTTTATATGCCAGTTGTTTATAATTAAATTGTGATGCCCAGTGGCAGAAGAGCAAGATTGATTGAGTGAAGTAACATTACTTTTTATACTTGCTTCTTTCAGAGCTCTTAATAATAATCAAAACCAGACAATTTCAGAAGATGTAGTGAGCAGTAAATCGGTGTCCCAAGAGGATAAATCCATCTCGCTAAACAGATTTGCTGGTGAATCTGAATATTCCTCTGTAAAAGAATGTGCTCGGTATGCACGAAGAGGAAAGTATAAGACAACATCAAAAAGCCTCAGTGGGTTCAGAAGTGGGAATCTGGACCTCAGTGCTAAAGAGCAGATGTATGGCAGCGGTGAAGAATTGGCCAATAGCTCCAAAGACTCAATCACACCCTATGCCTGCTTTTATGGACCAGCAACAAAGAAGGTTAAAGAAGGATGGCTGGATAAGCTCTCTCCTCAGGGGTATGTTACAGAAGAGTGCAACGTTGCTCAATATATAACATGTAAATGTTTGGTGGCTGGTCCTGTCCGCATTCAGATGCAATGATAAGCCAGGGTTCCAGAGAATCATGGTGTATAGTTTGTGAGCAATGTGTTTGTGCATGCTGACTGGTCGCTGCCACTTGGCTCCTCCCCCAAGTGGGAGTGGCTAAGCAAACCATGGAGGCTGTCTGGTTTGTTTATCATAACATCCAAACCAGGAACTCTGGCTTGACTCTCCCCAAACAAGCCAGAGTCATAAGCCAACAACAAACCATGGCTTATGACTCTGGCTTATTTGCGGAGAGCGTCAAGCCAGTGTTCCTGGTTTGGATGTTATGATAAACAAATCAGACAGGCTCCATGGTTTGCTTAACCACTCCCACTTGAGGGAGGAGCCAAGTGGGAGTGACCAGGCAGCATGCACAAACACATTGCTCACAATAAACAAACCATGGATGGAGGATCCGTGGTTGGTTTAGCTGCTTCCACTTGCAGAAGGAGCCATGCGGGAGCAATTTGACTGAGTGCACCAGCATGCTGCTGGATCACCATAAACCAGGTTTCCCGGAACACTGGCTTATCATGATATGCCACCCGGAGCACTATTGACCATTCGTCCACAAATATAGTAAAAGTGGTGGACTAATAGTGTAATGCTATGCATGCTTGCTTTGAATTAAGTCCCACTTTACTCAGTGGAGCCTACTCTCAGGAAAGCTTGCCTAGGAATGCAGCCTGATTATCTACAGCTTTGTATGCCACTGAATACCAGTTGCTGGAGAACATAAGTGGGACGGAGCAGTTGCACTCGTGTTCTGTTTGTGGGCATCCCAGAGGCATCGATTGGTTACTGTCGGAATGGAATGCCGGATGACATATTTATTTATTTAATTAATTAATTACATTTATATCCCACCTTTCTTCCCTCATGAAACTCAAGGTGGCTACATGTCGTTCCCAGGTGGTCTCCCCTCCAAGCACTGACCAGACCCAAACCTGCTTAGCTTTAGCAAGGTGGCTGCCTCATGTGCCTCCGGACCAGACTATGCCCTGGGACATAGGCCTTTGGGCTCATCCCCTCCACATCTATTAACAGTAAAAATAAGCAAACAAACCAAAAAAGCCTGCAACTTCAACCGATGTGCTTAGTGCCATGTCTAGTTTGGCCGTAACAAGTGGTGGTTTTAGAATTATTGACAAGTGGAACCCTGTCACAAAATCTTGCGGTGTGGAATACTGTTCAGTAGACATTCTGTTTGGGGGCATTCCATCCCGCCCCCGCCCCCCCCCCCATATTCTGTTTATTTTCTCCAACAGTCAATCAGCATTTTGTGCACACTGAACATGCTCAGCCCCCAGTTGGCTGTTTTGAGGCTCTCCCTCCCTCCTCATCCCCCCCCCCACTCAGCTTGTTTTTTTTTTTCTTTTTTTCTTTTTGAGCGTCTCATCCAGCAGGGCTCTTTTTTTTATGTTCTTCACTTCGTTTTTGATTTTGTTTTTCAAAGAACCTTTTTTTCCCCCTTGCACGCAGAAAACACATGTTTCAGAAACGTTGGGTAAAATTTGACGGAGACAGCATTTCTTATTACAATAATGACAAGGTAAGTTTGCATTCATTGAATGATTTCTACTCAGCTATCTGAGTAGACCTATTAGCATGTACTTAGTTGCAGCTTACTGGTTATGCATGCACTTCGGTAGGTGGGAGGGCAAGTTGCACGTAGTCCAGACTTGCTTTATTTCCATTGCAGGTCTAAGGAAGCACTTACAATGGACGGCAAGTCTTTCTACTCAAGATTGTTTGGTTAAAATACTTACATCCAACAGCTTGAGGTGGCTAATAATGTTAGCCTGTCATCACAAAACCAGAAACACATATGTTAATAAAAATAGTTATAAATGGCAGCACTAAAATACAATCCCAGCCTATAGTGCAGGGTGCATAACCGCAGACCCAGGGGCCAAATCCAGCCTCCTGGTGCTGCAGTCTGGACCACTGGGGTTCCCACAGGCCACACCCCTTGTCCTGACCCCACCCCCTTTCCCCCAGCAACCAATCACTTGGTGGTTTCTTGGCTTTTGTATAGGTTTTTCCCCATTCTAAAAGGTTGCAATGCCTCTCCTATGGCTTAGGTACTGTCAGTAAGAGCTGTAAGCTTCAGTATGCTGGCCTTTTGTGTGTGTGTATTTTCTCCCTGTCCCTCTTGGCATTGGCCCTGCTGCATTGCTGGAATGTGGTCCCTGAGAGCTTCTCCAAAATGGAATTTGGCCTCAGGCTGAAAAAGGTTCAGTATATCAAGAATGAATCTGAGCACGTGGAGATGTCTGGCAGCACAGATTTGGAATCAGAATGGGAACAGCAAGAACAGAGGGAGGCACCGTCCCTAGTCAGTCCAGATACAGTGAGACTTTCTTCCCAAGACCTGGACATACAGATGGCCCAGCCTGAATGGCTTCCCCATTCCTCCACCCTGAGAACTCAAGTTTCGGAGGGAGAGGAGGAGGAGGGCAAAGGGCATGACTTGAGGGATGCTAGGGTCTGTCGCAGGGCGAAGTGGGAAAAGTTAGGGGCAGGGCTCAGATGCTCCACCAGGCTGGCCACTCATGGAAGCCAACGTAGGAGGGAGCCACTCTAAGGGAGGGGCATCCTTGTGAAGCAAACTGGCTGTGAAATTCATGCCCAGATTGCTGGCAACTTCTCTAACTTCCACTTCATATCCTGTATTGATATTCGTAGATGTGTGGATTGGCTGGTTCTATGCAGTCTGAGCGTTTCCTAGAATCTGCATTTGTAAAGAAGTGAGTCGTTTACTAATAAAGTTTACTAATAAAGTAGTATTGGCCTGAAGCTTTGTTTCCTGGAGTGTGTTGATTGCGAAGGGAGAGGATGAAGGAACGTGACACACCACCCCTTCTGTAGTTCCTTTCTACCCACCCGGGTTTTCTCTATTGTGAGTTGCTGTCCCAAACAGCAGAGGGAGGCTGTCCCTGAGGAATGTAGGCTCTAGGCTATGAAGGGCTTTAAAGCAGAACTCACCCTTATGTTGGGCCTGGAAGTTAACTACTGGCCTATTCTGTTGTCCCAAGACTGGGTGAATATATTCTTATCCAGCAAATGGCGAGTAACTACATTCTGAAGCAGCTGAAGCCTCTGAATGGTATTTAAGGGCAGCCCCACATAAGACTGCATTCATTTCAGTAGTCTTGGTTAGCAGGGCATAGATGAAGATAGCGAGATGTCTCCAGAAATGAGTCAGCCAGCCTCCATCTCAGATGCTCACATGCCACCAAGCACATCATCACAGCCGAAAAGGCTAGAAACTTGCTTTTTTTTTTTTTAAGTGAAAACTGAGATTTCCAAAAGGCTGAATTCTCCACCTGTGCCATATTCTGCACAATTGATTTGTAACTGCAACATGCACAAGGTTTGGGCATCTCTTCCATTTTTTTAAAGTGGATAAAAATTTAAAATAAAAGTCCAGATGGGACCATGTTTTTGTCATGGATGAAGAGAACTCTACATAATACCCAAAGTAGTCTTTGTAACAGTAGGCCGGCAAAAGTGTCAGCAAATCTGCTTAGATTGCAAAAACAGACTGGTCTTATCTTTTGGTTGTTGCTGTTAATGGAAAAGAGAGAGAAAGCAAAGATCATCTTTTTGAAAGCCTGGCATGGGGCAAAATGCTAGCATAACTACAGTTTTGTAGGCCATATATATTGTTGAATAGGAATAATACTTAGAATTTTGTAGAATTCATTTCATGTACTGAAAGCACTTCTTGTCCATTATCTCTGCAACAGTCATGTAAGATGCAGCAGTTCTGTCTCTCATCAGTGTTGCTGATGAAGGTCTGAGGCTGAGAGATTAGTGGCATGCCTAAGGCCACTTACCAAGTTCATGGCTGAAATGGGGGTTGAACTGGTTTACAAGTCACACTCTTAGCCACTACACAACTCCAGCTCCCGTGTGTATATGATTTATTTATTTCATTTCATTTCTATACCGCCCAATAGCTGACGCTCTCTGGGCGGTTCACAAAAATTAAAACCAAACAACACACAATAAAAAATTTAAAATATATAGAACATTAAAACCACAGTATAACAATACAACCACAATAAAACCTAGCAGCAGTGCAGGAGTTAAAAATACAGATTTAAAACAGCAAAGCTAAAAATTTAGAAAGCTAAAATGCCTGGGAAAATAAAAAGGTCTTTACCTGGCACCGAAAGGAATACAGTGTAGGTGCCAGGCGAACCTCACTAGGGAGCTCATTCCAGAGCCGGGGTGCCACAGCAGAAAAAGCCCTCCTCCTAGTAGCCATCCACCTCACTTCCTTTGGCAGGGGCTCACGGAGAAGGGCTGCTGAGGATGATCTTAAGGTCTGGGCAGGCACATATGGGAGGAGGCGATCCTTCAGGTAATATGAGCTCGCAGGCCAGTCCCTCTTAACAGAGGGACTGGCCTGACAGAGCTCATTAGTATATGACAGAGTTTCCCACATTTTTGATGTCTGGGACACAGTTCTCTGTATTCTGGATGAACATCCAAGGCACACTTTACACTCAGAAGATATGTTTGTGCTTTCGAACTGTGGTGCTGGAGAAGACTCTTACGAGTGCCCTGGACTGCAAGGAGGTCAAATCAGTCCATCCTAAAGGAAATCAACCCTGAGTGCTCATTGGAAGGACAGATAATGAAGCTGAAGCTCCAATATTTTGGCCACCTAATGCGAAGAGAAAACTCCCTGGAAAAGACCCTGATGCTGGGAAAGACTGAAGGCAAAAGGAGAAGGGGACGGCAGAGGATGAGATGGCTAGATAGCATCACGGATGCAATGAATATGAACTTGAGCACGCTCCGGGAGAGAGCGCAGGACAGGAAGGCCTGGCGTGCTATGGTCCATGGGGTCACGAAGAGTCGGACACGACTGAACGACTGAACAACAACAAGATATGTTTGGGATCAGGCATGGTCCTTGCAATTGTGGAATGGCTCCATTAATATTGACTCCTAGCATCATCCCCTCCCCGTTGCCCAGTCAATCTGGACTTGGGGATGGATCTCTTTTTTCCTAGGCAATGCTGATGCTTTTGGGGTTCCCCTGTGCCTGTCAGCTGCAGCAGAGGCTGTATTCAGGAACTGTGATGCATCTATCCGCTCCTTCCCTTGGGATAAGGTCACTGCACCTATATTGCCAGATGGAGAGGTCTCAATGCTGCCATAGGGTCTGCTTCCTCTGGATGTAGAGCAGAGGTGATAACTTGTGGCCCTCCCAATGTTTTGGCCTACAACCCCCATCATGCCACACTATTGGTTATGCTGGCTATGGCCAATGGGAGTTGTAGGCTAAAACATCTGGAGGGCCATAAGTTGCCACCTCTGGCATAGAGCGATGGGTGCATCCAACATAATGGCTCACTTTTTTAAGGCACTGTTTAGAAACCCCTGTGCCTTAAGAATGTGTATGATACTAAAACAGAAGAAGAGAAAGTAACAGTGTCCTAGAAGTGCTCCGTACCAGAATGATAGCGTAAGTCTGATGTAGTGATTAGCTGTAGGACTGGAAAGACCCAGGCTCAAATCCTGACTTGGCCATGAAATGGTTGACTTTTGCCTAAGGATGTATAAGAAATTTGTTTCAGCACCTTTCGGAGTGAACATGGACTAGGATACAATCTGCAGTTTAAGTCCGTGCATTTTTGAGCTTGTGGTGTGATTGCGGATCCCAAAAATGTGTTTGACAGCATGCGTCCATTTGAAAAATGTGCATGAAAAAACGCATACTTTTGAAAATGGCGTACAAAAATGCTTTAATCAATGGGAGTAGAAGGCATACATTTCAAAGATGTGCACAACGGATGTGTATGTTTGGAAAAATACATACAAAAATATGCACGGATTCTTGTGCAAAAAGAAAAAACCCCCAAAGCTCTCAATCTGACCCGGACCTGAGTCGGAATGAGTTTCAAAATGGAATTCGGAGAACTTCAGCGAGCTTGAGTTTTGCTGATTCGCACATTCCTACTTTGAGGCAGTCTCTCTCTGTCAGTCTAATCTACTTTACTGGATTATTGTGAGGATAAGAGGGCAAGAGCTATGTATAACACCCTGAGTTCCTTGGAGAAAGGGTGGAACATAAATGCACATGATGATGATGATGAAGAATAAGATGAATGATGATGGTGATGATGATAATCCTAGCTGGAATCCTGAAGGAATCAGACCAAAGCACCTGCAACAGCAGTAGGTGCTGGGGTGATCACGACTGTGGTGCTCCTGATTTCCTTGGCTTCATACCACCAGCAGCTTAATAAATTGCAGTGATGTTGCAGTTTGGTCACAGATTTTTGATCTACCACTTCAAAACAGCAAATCTAATCACTCATTCATCTGATGCTTGTGGAAAACCTTTCACACTCTTGGCAAATGGTTTGGTCATCGTTATTTTTTGAATGAGACTATTAAAATTCTCAATGATTCAGATGCTGAAAGTGAAACCCTCTCACTTCTTTCTTTTAAGGACTAGCCAGAAACGTGATTCTATGCTGGTCAAGACATTGAGGTTTTGCAAAACACATGCAATTCTTTTTGTTTTTTATTAGATACATTTCTAAATGCAGAAGACTGGGGAGATGGGAAAGGCAAGATCATGAATCCTAAATACCACCAATGCGTTCTGGTGACAGAAATGCAGCTGCAGTACCAAATCCAGTCAGTAGATGCCTGTAGACACCAGCACATAATTCCTGGAAGGAGAGCAGCTGCCAGGAATGTTCTAATCGAGCTAGAGCAGTGTGCTGAAATACACAGGAACGATGCTTCATATATGGCAACCATTTCCCCCCTGAAAAATAACAAAAAGTTAAGAGCGATAAGAATGTGTTTAAACATATGTGCGCACCACATACACGCAGACACACACACAAGTACATCTGCTTGCTGTTTTTGCTGATACGAAATGCTGACTCCAAGCTGCTACAGCGAGATCTGTTTGTGCAACTGTACAAGCACATTCATCGAAAGAAAACGCAATAATATTTGGTTGTAATTTTTGGAGTAGACTTTTAGCACAGTCTTTTGTGCTGCACAACTTAAAATCATTAGTCCTGTTCAGTGATTTTGAAGCATATAAAGTGAAGCTGCATGGTGGGTGGGCGGGGCAGAGGGATTGTGTCAGCAACCCCTACTTTCACCAGTTCATGTTCATTAAGGGTGGACCAAAACAACCCCCAAGTGGAGAATCGGGGGCAGCTGTTCTAGTGCCATTGTAGAGATAAAAATTTCACCTTTCAGAGGGCTTGTGATTACAGCATTTCTTGTGTCTGTGTCGGGGGGGGGGGGGTTACCTTTTAAATAAATACAACAGCAGCTGCCACCAGAGCGCCTTTGTTTATTTTGATTTATGTCCTGCCTTTCCACCAAAAAGTGGTGCTCCAGGTGGCTAGCAATGATAAGACCAAGATTAAAACAAAACTTAAAACCATCAAGAAAAAAGAAAAGTGCAATTAAAAACCCAACAGTTGAAGAACGAAGGAGCACCCAACCAATTAAAAAGAAAAACCCTTCAGCAGCAGGCCAGCTTATGGGTCAAAGGCCTGCCTGAATAAAGACGTATTTGCCTGCCGGCAGAAGGACAACAGGGAGGGAGCCAGCTAGCCTTCCACACTAGGAGGTTCCAGAGAGCAGCACTTTTGAAAAGTATCTTTAAAAGAAACTTCTTTTAAAAAGAGGAAAAAAGGTTAGAAGCCCCCCTCTCCCCCATGCTGGAATTGTAAGCTCCCTCTCCCCTGCCCCCCATCATTTTTCTCTGCTGCCTCTTTTCTCTCTCTGTTTCATTTTGGGGTTCACCCTGAAATGCTCGCCACAATTGGCTGAGTCATCTGTGAAATAAATTAAAGGAACATAGGAAGCTGCCTCACATGGAGTCAGACCCTTGGTCCATCTAGCCCAATATTGTCGACACTGACTGGCAGCTGCTCTCCAGGGTTTCAGGCAGGATCTTCTCTGAGCCCACCTGGAGATGCTGGAGATTGAACTGGGGACCGCTGAACTCTACCACTGAGCTATGGCCCTTCCCATACCAGGCCCAGTGTATGCTTGCAAACTGTATGCAGGTAGGCTTGTTTGTGTGGTTTTGCAGATTGAGCAATTGTACCCAAAGCATAGTTTGCTGTTAGCACTACGCTAAAATGGGTATTTTTTCAAATCAAGCCTAACTTGTGCCTTTTCTGTTTGATAAAGGAAGTGTACTCCAAGGGGATAATCCTCCTTGCTGCTATGTCGAGAGTTCGAGTCCATGGGGACAACAAGTTTGAAGTTATTACGGCACACAGGATATTTGTCTTCAGGGCTGAAAAGGAAGGTAAGAGGGCCGTTTGAAGGGCTGTTGTCGGCCTCCGCTGCTTGATTATTTTTCCATTCAGGGATCCCAAGTGATGTTTGGCAAGTGTCTCCTTGGTGGCTCCCACTGCTAGGAGGAGACTGTGTGGGTGATATTTCTGAAGAAGCTATGGAGGAGTTTCTTCTAGTTCAAGGATTACAACTTATAACTGAAGTCCAAAACAAAATGGGGAGAAATTGCTTGTAGGTTACCTTAGTAACATGTTCAAGATGCACTGTGTAAGTCTAATGTTTATTCTTATGCTGAACACAGACCTCAAGAGGTTCTGGCTATATTGAGTTCCTTGGGCTTCAGGAAAAGGCATGGGAAATTTCTCACGTGGTTTTCTCTGAAGCTTTGGGGTAGCTTGTCTCATGAGCCTAGTAGACGGTGTCAGGATCTACCATGCAGCTGCTGTACAGTTGGATCTTTGTCCAGAAACTGTAACATTTCTTGATCAGTTGTCCTTGAAGGCCCAATTGTTTTGTGTAAACCAGGCAGCCACCTGGTTTATAGTTCCATCTTGTTGTCCTGTGTTCCACAGGAACTCCGGTGAATGCAGACGATTTTGACCAAGGGCCACGGTGTCCATGTAATCACTTGCATACTAGGCTTGTAAGGACAGAAGTAGCTGCCTCAAAAATTATGCGGCCACCACTGAAAACAGCAGCTGCACATCTCTTCTTCTCCCCTGGTAACCTGTTAACGATAAAACCGAGGATATAAGAGAGCAATCAGGGCTGGCATTACAGTTCCTTACCATTGGGCATCTGCTGAGGCACCTGCCCCAGCAGAGGCCTATGGCCAACCCCCAGCACCCCCAAATCCTGCTGTTGCTACTCCCTCCTGTCTGTTTGCATGCTCTCTTCAAGCAAGTAAGGAATTACAGGCAGAAGGAGAAGGAGAAGCAGCCTTCACTTCCGTCTGCCTCTGGGCAGTGGTCCTGATTGGCCCCAGAGGGGGAGAGGGCAAGCAAATAGGCCTTGGCAATAGTGGCAAAGAGGTGGGCCCTCTCAGGGAGGGGCCTCAGTGAGGGCACCTTGCCCAAGGCCCTCTAAAATCTGTTGCTGACACTGAGGGCAAAATGAACAAACGCAGGATGTGCTCTTTTGTAAGTTCTTCAGTGGCAAAAAGGGGTTTCCAAAACATTCAAGCCAAAATGTGCTTTGGAATTACATTCTTACATCACATTTATTCCACTTTCCCACCGAGGAGCTCAGACCATCATGAAAAGTTCTTCCCATCCACCCAATTGATCTTTGCGATAGCCCTGTGGAGCAGGTTAGGCTGAAAGACAATGACTGTCCCAAGGTCACCCAGTGAGCTTCACAGCAGAGTGAGAATGTAGTGCTCCCCAGTCCTAGTTAGGATTTAGTGTTAGACTAGGACTCCCTAGTCCTTGTTTAACACTCTAAGCATTGTACCAGTCTTCCGCAAGCTGGTGCCCTCCAGATGTGTTGGAGTGCAACTCCCATCATTCCCAGCCAGCATGCAGTGCAACACATCTGGAGAGCACCGGGCTGGGGGAGGCTGAGCTATACCATGGTGGTTCTTTGGAAGTACTTGCTTGCCACACATGATCTTGTAATTGTCACCCCCGACAAAGATTGTACTGACATATGCTGGGCAACTTAAAACAGAAATAAACCTCTTGGCAGTTGGCACCTGTTCGAGGTTGCTTTCTCTTCTTACTCTTTAGCAAAGATCAGATCCATAGAACGGTATCAAAAAAGCCGGATGAAAAAGAAAAATCTTGGCTATTCAGTGAAAGATGAGTAGTGATGGGGCAAGAAAGCAAGCCTCTTTCAGCAGGGTGTTCTGCTGTATTGGCCATAGGGATGATGAATAAATCAAAAATGGATTCAAATGAGTTTGGATTTCTATGAATTCGATCTGAGGATTCCACAGCAAACTGGCATTTTCTGAGTCATGTGGACTTGCGGACCTATTTTGTTTACTTTGGGGGGATTTATGCTAATCTGCATTAGTCCTAATGCGCACTTGTGCAAATCCACAGTAATGCGGATTAGCACAAGTGCGCATTAGCACTAATGTGCACTTGTGCTAATGTGAATTAGCACTAATGCAAATTAGCACAAGCAGAATGAAATTCTGGTAAAAAAGTACCCAATTCTATCAGTGAGCGGATGGTGGGACAAAAGACGCCTGACAGTCCCTGAAACAGACATTCCTAATTGGTGCCATCACACAAAAGGCCCTTGCTCTTGTGCTCACCCTTCAGACAATGGGAAACACAAAGCAGGGCTTCAGTAGACAGTTTAAACCAGACTTCCCCAAGCTGGTGCCCTCTAGGTGCATTGGACTACAACTCCCAGCATGCCCCAGTCGGCATGGCTTGCTGGGGCATGCTGGGAGTTGTAGTCCTACACATCTGAAGGTTGCAATGTTGGGGAAGGCTGCTTTAAAGGGGTGGGCAAATTTGTGTGGGTGGAGCCAATTCTTAAAGTACTGTGGCCTCAGGCTTAGGGCTTTAAATGTTTTCTGTTGAACCCGGAAATGGCTTGATAGCATGGATGATAACAATCTCAGACATATATGCTGTGACCTGCCAGCTCTGGTAAGCATTCTCATGGCTGTGTTCTGGCTTGACTGAAGTTTCCACACTCTCTTCAAAGGCAGCCTCGCAGAGAGCATGTTGTAGACATCCAATCTGGAAGTGACAAGGCCTCAAATGACTGTGCTTAGATCTGGCTTTTCAAGGGAAGGGTGCAGCCTGTGCACTAGCCAGAGTTGGTTAAAGCTTCCTGTAGCCACTGCTGCCATGCAGTAGTGCTCAGTTACTACATGGAGAGGAGGAAAGGGCTACTGTCTGCAGTAGCAGGCAAGCATCTCTTCCAGCCTAACTTTCCCATGCTTCGCTACCTAGTTGGAAATCTGGAGTAGTGTGGGCATGGTAACATTTGTTTTCCTGTTTGGCAAGACAAGACAGACAAGCCACTTACTATGCACTTGCATGAGAATTGGGATGGGTTGCCGCTTGGTATACGGCCAACTGTATTTCTCCCAATGAGCCAGTGCTTAGACTGAGTATTAAAATAGCTGCTTAATCACACCAAGTAAGACGTATCTAGAAGACGCAGGGATTTTGCTACTCAGTAGCACCTTAAACTGCTCGAGAGTAAATCTTTATGTAAAAACTGTATGGGTGCCTTTGAAAAGGGTCGGTACTTCTCTCAAAAGGGGGTGCATTTTAAAAATCATGACTTGCCCTTATTTTTAAAGAATGCGCTATCCAGACTCCATGAAACTAAAGAATTTCATTAAAAATATATATGTATAATTTGAGGAGTCAGTTGTAATTTCTCTTCCTTGGTGCTTTGCATGGAGAAGGTCCCAGGTTCAATTCCCAGTATCTCCAAGTAGGGCTTGGAAAAACTCCTGGCTGAAACCCTGGAGAGACGCTGCCGGTCAGTGTCAACAGCACTGGGCTAGATGGAGCAATGGCGTCAAGCAGCTTCCTTTGTTCCTATGTGCAATGATGTAGGCTAGCCTTCCCCAACCTGGTACCTTCCAGATGTGTTGATCTATAATTCTGATCATTCCCATGCAGCAGTGGCCATGCTACTGGCCAGGCACTTGATATCTGGAAGGCACTTGATTAGGAAAAGCTGATGTACACCCTAGCCTGAATTAATCCCTTGGTATGTGAAGTGTACTAAATGTGACTATAATGGGAGAAAACCAAAAGCCCCCCCCACCCCAAAACTTAACTATTTAGAAAACTTTTGGAGTACAGTCATGGGGGAAAGTTTTAAAAAAAGAGAAGTAATGTTTTCAAGGATTTCTATGAAATGGTATAAAGTGGAGTTTCTCTGGACCTTCTTTAGCACTTATTAACACCACTTAAAAGCTGTGCTTCCAGCCATCTGCTCTGAGTCACTGTTCAGTCTAAAACTGGCAAAGAGCAATGGCAAGTTGATGGCTCGGGTGTGAAGATCGAAGAAAATCTGATTTAACTTTGCTTGTGACTTCTGCGTGCACGCACAAATATATAGATACAGATAATGTGTTGTCATTTTTTTGTAGTGTTTCCAGCCTTTATTTTTTAGATACTTGAAAGCAGGGCTTAAACACAGCAAAGGAGGGCACAGTAATTTCTTCTCTCCATTTATTAACCTTTTAGACTGTGTGACGCAGAATCGATATGTAAGGTGACTGTGTATAGTTTGAATTATTTATTTATGGTGGTGGTGGTGGTGGTGGTGGTATCAGATAGCCAGGGAATACTAACAGGGGAGCAAAGTCTGAAACTCTTCAACTATTGACCTCTGAAGTTTTACTGTCAACGGCAAAGTTCACAGGACTACTGGGCAGCCATGCACAGAGGAATCACTTGCATGCGGATCCATTCATGGAAACTGCATGTGAGGTCAATTTGTCATGGAATCAAAATGTGCCAAGGTGGAATACTTTCCATTGCCTTGTTAGATCAACATCAGAACGAATACGTAAGTGGGCTGTCTCTCACACTCTACTCCGTAATGCATGTGTAATATTTCGATAATAGGTTTTCAAAGGTAGGGTGGAACCACCTCTCCTCCCCATTCCCTTAGATCTGGGGTAGGCAATGTGATGCCTTCCAGATGTTTTGGACTACACCTCCCATAATTCATGGTGATTGGCTGTGCTAGGTGGGGCTAATGGGAGTTGTCCAAAACATCTGGAGGATACCAGGTTGCCTATCCCTGCCTCAGATTAGCTTTCCTCAAACCTCCAGGTGTGTTGGTCTGCAATCCTCATCATCTCAGGCCAGCCATGGTGGCTGGGGATAATGGAAGTGGTGCTCTGCAATACATCTGGAGGACACCAGTTTGGAGAAGTCTGCCTTAGATCCATAGGTGATGCTTTGCGCTGCATCCCTTCTTTTATGGAGGTGAGGGTGCAGAGCTATGTCCTGTCATGCTGCCTACATTATTGAATGCCTTCCTTAGTGAGGTTGCCTGGGCACTTGCTGTGATGGTCGCCCATAGTAAAGTTTAAAGGCATTTCCTGCTCAGTGGTGTTGGTTAGTTATGGCTTTTTGCAGTGATAGTGCCACTGAATTCACTGGAATTGTTTGTTCTATGCCTGTATGTGTGTCTGTCTGTTTGTAGATCATTCCTGTGGAAAGCTACTTCTACAGGCACCCTGGCTCTTCTAAGTGACATTTAGTTGAAATATGACATCATTATATTGTGGAATGAATTGTGCATGATGCATCTGTAGCGGTATCCTACGTTTCACCTTGGCTTGCTTGATTTCCAAATACGTAGCTTGCCTTTCAACAGTGTCGCCAAGGCTTACAATAGTAATAATGAAACAGAAAGTCATGAACAAAACCATTACAAGTCGATATTAAAATCCCATTAAAAAGTTGCTTACCTCGCTGTGCAAATCCTCGATTTGTGACATTTGTGTTCCTTTTCTCGAGATGAAAGAAACGACTGGATTGGTACAATACTCAACGCTTTGCATTCACAATCTGAAATCTCTCGAGTGCGAACCACTCTTCCTCCTGAGAAAAGCGGGTACCTGGAACTGAAAGGATATAAAGCCAAAATCTTTACCTTGCTACAAGGACACAATGTGTGGATCTGCAAAAATGACCAGGTCAGCGTGTAACTTTTTCTTGGCTACATGTTCATGGTGAAATCTGTAGTGCTGCAAACAAAAATGGCGCATGATACCACTGGAGGTTTACATTATGAAGCACTTACAAAATATCAGCGGGATAGTGTTACTTCTAAGAGAATGTGGCTTCAGGGAGCAGAGCTTGCACTGAAATCTGTGTTCAGCCATGCTTTCTAATCTGGTGGCCTTGGATAAGCCAGTTTCTCTCAGTCATCACTACTCCATATGTGAAACTAGCAATGGTACCTGCAGAGATATTGTGGATGGAGGAAGGAGGCAAGAATTCACCAGTGGTTGACATGTTAGAGATGCTGTGTGTGTATCTCTCTCTCCCTCCCTCTCTCTTTGTGTGTGCACATGTGTATCTCTATATCTATCTGTGGGAAAGAGAGAGCTATAGCTTTGTGGCTGAGGACGTGCTTTGTTTGCAGAAGGTCCCAATTTCAATCCCTAGCATCTCCAGTAGGGATGGGGAAAAATTTAGTTCAGTTTTCATGTTAATGTGAACCTATTGAATTCACCCCCCCCCCCGCAACCAATACACAAAGTAAAACGCGGTTGTCCTTTGTTTTTTGCGCTTACCTGAGTTTTGCGATGCAGTTCTCGATAAAAATAATGAATGCAAGACTGTGTATATTAGGGGATAATGAACGCGAAAATGTGTATATTCTTGAAAATAACCTACAAAAAAGCATTATATTAGGGGAAAAAACTTCTTGCAAAAAGTGCGTAGATGAGGCGATTTTGTGTGGTATTTTCTTAAAAAGGATTTGGAGAATATGAATATGAAAATGCCTTTGAATTTTTGTGCTGAGTTGGAATGAACTAAAGATTGGAAAATGAGAAACTAAGAGAAACTCAAATTGACAGATTTATCCATCCCTAATCTCCAGTTGATAGGATGTTGTATAGACATTTTGAGAAAGACCTTTGCCTCAGATGCTGGAGAAATCCCTGCCAGTCAGGGTAGATAGTACTGGGTAGATAAACCAATGGTCTGGGTTGGTATAATGCAACTTCAGATGTACCCTTTGGAGACATGTGGTAATGGCATACAGCTGCCAGGGGTTGTACATGCAGTTAAGGCAACGTCGTCTTATAGGAGGCATTCCTCTTTCTGCCCCACACAAGAGGGGATGCCTCTTTGGATGTAATGCCTCGTGCAACATGTGAGAAAAATGCTTATCATTTACTCATCTACATTCCTTGATTTGCATATGAGTAAATGAGAGAGAATTCTCGCCATTGGCAGGATTAATAATGTAATAAATAAAATAAGAATAGTTTAATTGACAGTGCATTCCTGTGTGTATCTACTTAGAAGTAAGCACCACTGACTTGAGTGGGACTTACTCCCAGGTAAGTGTGTATAGAATTGCAGCCTAAGCCATCTTTAATAGGGTGACAGCCATAGCGGTTTGTTCTTTGCATACAACTCAAATGCCAGTAGAGTATTCTAGTGTTTATTTTCCATCCAGAAAGGTATAATGTAGACTATTGATTGATAACTGGATGAGTACGCTGAGTATCACATGAGTGCTGAAATACTCATATATCCTGGAACTATTCCCTTGGTGTCTTCCAGAGGTTTATTTTAACAGTAGCATTAAGACATCTGTCTAGACTAATCACAGTGTTGAAAGTAGAACAGGTCAAGTTGATATACTGATGACTATTAAATTTGATAGGTAAAAGTCCAATACTATATTACAGCATTTTTCAAGAAGTATGAAGCTCAACATAATCCCACATCCATCCTGAAGTTTGTTGATAGTGGGACTTCATGTCTGAGGCTTTCAAGCTTAGAAATGTTTGGAGTAAGATCTTCTGGCATAGATTGATTTCTAATCTGAGATGATTAATTTATGTATTTTATGAATTGATTGGCTGATTTTCAACTAAAAGGAATAAACCAAAATACGTTATTAAAAACAACAAATGAATTTTAGAATAAACTTCATATTACATATTATAGCTAAATGAAACAAGCTTAGTGTATTTGTGTGAGTGAGTCAAATTACAGAGCCATTAACATCCAACTTGGGCAACCAATGTTTTTTAATCATGTATTGACTGCGGTGGAAAAAAAAATGCACCTTGGGTGTATTTTTTTGCAGGGAACTGGTCTTCACAGTTCCTAAGAAAGGAAGAATATCTCCATCAAAGCAGCTCTTCTAAAAATGGGAAGTGGATGGGAGGACTTCTGCTTTTTCACCATTACTTGAATAAGCATCCTTATGATGGATGCCCTTCCTACCCTGGGGCTTTTTAAGGCATGCACAGGTTCCTTTCCCCCCCCCCCCCGCTATATTTACATGAACAAAGGTTAGAGATGGGCAAATCTGTCAGTTTCACTTTCTCCCATATTTAATTTTTTAAAATCTCAAATTCTTTCCTTCCCTTTAATGAAGAAATCGGCAGATTTTAGTAAATCCTTATCAAATGATAAACAGAACAAAATGCACACCCATTTGTACCAGCCATATTCAATTGGCATATGTATTTCCTAGCATGGAGAGGACCGTATTGTGCCTGGCTGTCATGTAGCTGTTAAAGATGGGGAGCCTGTGACAACCCTATTTCAGCACCACAAACATAGTTGAATACACAGTTATTCAATCCCAGAAGAGATAACCACTCAAACCCTTCTGCATGGATGGGCAAATCTGTTAGTTTTGCCTTTTCCCCACACTCAAATATTTAAAATCTCAAGTTCTTTCCATCCCATTTATGAAGAAATTTGTGAATTTTGTGTAGTTCTTATTTTTTTTAAAAAAGAACCAAATGAAATTCTCACCCATCCCTAACAAAGGTGATTTGTTTATTTAATCAATTTATAGAGTGATTGATTCTGTCTAAAAAGACGTCTTGAAACAGTTTACATCATAAAAGTTTTAAATACAAAATGTCCCAGTGAAAACATTTAAAAACAGAAGACAAAACATCTTGGTTAAAGGATTTAAAATCAGAGAACAAACAATGAACAAGCTGGGCGATACAATGAGTCAGGGAAGACCTGGGTGAAAGGGTAAGTCTTTTACTGGCACCTAGAACATGTCACAGTTGGTGCCTCCTTGCATACCAAGGGGAGGGCGTTTCACAAAGTCTGTAAGAATGTCAGAGGAATTGGTTTGGGGGGTGGACCTCAATGAGCTTTCGTTGGCTTGCCCCCCCACGACTCTGTTCCACCTTCTGCCAGCTGGCCCATCTCAGTCCACAGAAAGTCAGGCCAGCTGGCGGATCTTTTTTTTATTTGTAGAAATAGGCATTTGCACAACTTAGTGCCACGATTTGCATAATTTCCTCAAATTACACAAGTCACGGCCAAAATGTGAGCAAATAATGCAAATTGGATGTGTAATTTGCACAAATGTCTATTTCCGCAATTTTTTTAAAAACCTAAGAAGTCCTTGCAATACAGGGAAGACCTGTGGTTTGGCTTGCAGATGCAAGCCAAGTTAGCCTTGGAAGTCTGGCAAGCCCCCAAAGGGCTGGATTTCCCAGTGATGCACATCCCTGAAAGTGTGTGCCACCATGGAGAAGTTTTGTTCCTGTGTTGCTGCCAGTTGTTGATATAGTTAGACAGCTGAGTGTCAGAAGGCCTTGCTGATCTACTGCAGATTACCCAGTGATCTACCAGTAGATCCCGATCTACCTTCTGCCTCCCCAATATAGAATACCCCAGATAAACGAGTATTTAATTTTCTAGATCGGAACTGGTCTCTCTAATTCCGAGTTAAGGCAGGAGAATGCTGGGTGAGTCGTGGTGTGAATCCTATTCTGGTAGCATTCCCATGAATAAAAGTGTTCTGGAAAACAGGAATAGACACTTTTTCTAGGTCCTTTTGGAAGTATTGACTGGATATATCCAGATGTTAGTTCCTAAGGCAACGGAGCCCCATAAGAACTGGAGTGTTCCTCACTGTTTTGGCTATATTAGGGAGTTGCTTGCTTTGAGAGATGACTTTCTCCTCCCCTGGGAAGTCCCCCTTACCAGTTATCTCGGCTGGGGGCAGGGGGACCCCTTTAGACATTCTGAATGAGTTAGCACCTTGCTGCTGACAATATACTGTGTGTGTTGTTTTATCTGCTTCTGATCAGACTGAGTTTGGCTACACTGGAAAGTACAATGATCAATACTAGGTTAATTAATAATTAGCTTAATGATTTAAAATATAAGCTTGGAATTCATAATGTTCTGCCTTTAAGAAATGAAAGAACTATTAGGCATGTTATAAATTGAGTCACTGAGCTGACATAGGTGTTGTTTCAGGCATTTTTTTCATGCCCATGTTAAAAATAATGGTTCATATATGAAGCTAAGTGAAACTTTTTGTTCCTACCAACAACCACACACACACTTCCCCACTCAATACATGAATGTGTGTGTGTGTGTGTATCTTTTGGCTTCTCCTCATGCAGCCAGGATCACTCCTAACAGCAGTGCAGGGACAGTGATTTTTGCTGCATCAGGATCAGTGGAGAGCAGAGGCTGTAACCTGACCTGAAAGAGAAAAAACAGGTGCAAAAGTGGGGGAGCATCCAAAATAGTTCCCCAAATGGAGATAAACATCTCAGGATGCTAGAACAAAGATTTTATTCGTTAAAGGTCCAATGTGTTTTGGTCTATTTTTATTTTAAGCCCTTCAAGGGGTTATAAAAATGTCTGCAGAAATTCCTATAGCAAATGTCTCCTTCTATAATTCACTGGTGACTCTGTACCCTGACCCCCATCTCATGGTCTTGATACCAAGTGACTGCTTTGGTATTCCGAGGGTGGGGTGGGATGGGGGATTGGCTGGTGGTGTGAGATTAAAGTTTCCAGTGATCCCGATGCAGCCAAAATTGCTGGGAACAGTTAACTTTCCTTCTGTGCTGAGCTGATGACCGATGAGTTGGGAAGTGGTGGGGGAGAGTGGGATGAATTACCCAGAGCTTGGCTGGCTGCAGGGGAGTGGCTGAGGGCTGCATGTGGCTCAGGTTGTCCACGTGTGCTTTAAAGTGTCACAAGTCTTGAATGTTTTTGTTAGACATTGTGGGGCAGTGGAATGAGTTGATTCATCAGCTAGCCAAATGTTAATGCTCAACAGCAATGACCTTAAAAAAGAGAGAATAAAAATGAACAAAAGATTGCCATTGTAAAACACACGCGCCCGCACACACGCACCAATATTGCACAAGAGAATGGGAAGAATGATGTCAGAAAGTTAGGTCTGAACTGAGGTGGGAAGCCTGTATCTATTGGCAGTGGGAGAGAGGAGCAAAGGAATGGGAAAATGAGAGGGGGACTTGTGATTAGCATCTGTGTACTTCATAGAGCCCCTTCATGGATCACTGCCTTGTTGTGGCGAAGGGGCTTGCGTAACTCAGTGAAGCCATAAGCTATGCCATGCAGGGCCACCCAAGACGGACAGGTCATGGCAGAGAGTTCTGACAAAATGTGGTCCACTGGAGAAGGAAATGGCAACCCACTCCAGTATTCTTGCCAAGAAAACCCCATGGGAACCTGGATCACCGATGCAATGAATATGAACTTGAGCACACTCCGGGAGAGAGCGGAGGACAGGAAGGCCTGGCGTGCTATGGTCCACGGGGTCACGAAGAGTCGGACACGACTTAACGACTGAACAACAACTTCATAGAGAGGCCAGAAGCATGGAGGCCAGGCAGGAATAATCCAAATGGCAGCTGAGCAAGATGCAATTCAGTCTTCTAGTACTGGGTGGAGTAAGGAGAAGTAGACAAGAAGTAATAGTTTGATAAACTGCAGGAAGTGGTAAGTCGGATTCTATTTGATTCTGGTGAATTCTGACCTATTCTCCTCTGTTTAAGTACTTCAAGATGTGATTGAGAAAAATTTGAAGGGGTTTGATGAAGAGAAACAAATTTAATGAGGCTTGAAGCAACAGATTTCATGATTCAGGTTGCTATGAGACAAATGCTAAGGGGAATGCTAATTGGGAAACAGATGGGTGAGGCTGTTGACGACCAGTTGGAATCCAAAGAGGAGCCGGTTACATACAAGGCCCTTCTTCACAGGCATTGGGGAGAAGGGCACAAGTTTTCTGGTATAATCTCCTTGGGCTTCATAGAATAGCACTCTGAATAGTCCCCTTAACCTTGGGGTGCATTGCTGGGGTGCTGCTGGAAAGGGGAAGCCAAAAAGCCAAGTGGGCACCATTAGCATGTAGTGTTGTTGATGCTTCCCTCCATGAAACGGAGATTTCTTCTTTTCTTAAGGGAAAGCGCAAGAAGGGGGAATAAAATAATGAAGAGCATAATCCTGTGCATGTTTAGACAGAGAAAAGGCTCACAACTCGCAGCTGCCTTGGGAATGCTGGGAGATGTAGGCCTTTTCTCTGTCTAAACATACATAAGATGATGCCCGAAATGGCTAAATGGAGCTCAGACATAAGACAACTATGTTGCATCAGTAGTTTCATTTATCACTGGAAATTCCACAAGAGCTTCAGGGAGTTATTTCCCCCCTCCCCCCACCTCAGACATATATGCTAAGAGATCATGATCGTGACTGAGGTTGTACTAAACAACCAGCGTAAATGCTCAGTGGGATAGATGTCTTGGTGTTTGTCAAAGTGACAAGGCTGGATGGAATGGCTCTTTTTTCATGGGCCTTTGATTCTGTTATCTTTTCATTATTGCAGGCTGTTAAGCAAATGCCAGTCACCGATATTGACTCTTCAGACATCTGAATATAAATGAACAGAGCTGGGGACATAATGTGATCACAATTGCTGGAGTCCATTAGCCACCCGAGTGTGAAATTCTGAATAAGCTCCATTTAATTATCATGGTGTTGAGCCCCTGTACTAGAGAAGCCCAGCTGGGAGGGAATTGCACTCTCATTGTGCAAATGGGGATTGTTTGATTGTGCCAGTACCTCGTCCCTCTTGCTGTGTGCTGTGAGTTGGCCTGTTGTTACCCCCTCTGGCTCATCGCTATGTGAGATCGTTTGGGATGTTTGCAGGATGACTTGATCTGTGTACTGTCAAGCGTGCCTCTTGAATAGTGATCTGTCTCTTGCTCACAACAACACCCACTTGGCATTAAGGCTACCTTCCTCCTTGAATGCTGGGCAGAGAATCTGTTGAAATATCCATGTAACTATGCTGTATTATTTTGAAGTGAATATTATTACAGCAGCTCTTCTCTGTGTGTTTCAGAAGATTTGCAGAAATGCACATTGTATTTCTTTCCTCTGTTATGGCTGGGGCAGAAAGCATCCCTGTTCCTCCAGAGTGTTGTGTTCACTTAACTTTTGGCTTGTGGATGAAGGCTAATGTTTAAGCGTGTGAGCTGTGTACCAGATTTTCCCCAGTTCAGATTTCACTGCACTCTTGTGTCAGGCCTTTGTAATTGTCAGGTTACCATTGCAGACCACAGTCTCAAAGCTGCTGTGGCTCAAATTATGAATTGCCAGGTAAACTTGCTTGTGTGTGTTGTTCTTATTTACAATCGTAGTAGTTCAGGCAATAGGCTGCAGGCTTTTGCTCTCCACTTCCTGGATACTAGTGGTGACCCAGGATGTGATGAGCTCTGGTTCCTTGCCACGTGGCAGAAAGAACCTTGAGCGCAACAATGCGAGGCTTAGTGGTTTTGGCACAGTGCTTTTTCTTGGAATGTGCCCCTGGGGCTCTGGTTGAAAGGCAGTAGTCTGCCATGGCTCTGTACCACAGGTTAATCTTATAGAAAACAAGTAGTATCACTCACTGACGTAATTCTATAATAATAAATAATTATATTAAAAAGAGTTGTCCATAAGCAGTCTGAAGTTTTCTTAACACTTATTGAGATCCCTGCTGCTGCTGCCGCCGCCGCTTCTTTATTAATAATAATAAATAATAATAATTATATTAAAATTAATAATTAATAAATATTAAATGATATTGAGTAAATGTTAATATGCAATATTTGCCAGTATTATTATTTAATATTAATATTATTTATTAATACTATTATTAATAGTTAATATTTATTATTTTATATAAATATTAAATATTAATAATAACTAATGATTAATAAATACATTAATAATAAATAATATATTAATAATAAATAATATATTAATAATAAATAATCATATTAAAAAGAGTTGACCTTAAACAGTCTGAAGTTTTCTTAACACTTATTGAGATCCCTCCTGCTGCTTCCTCTGCTGTTGCCTCCTCCTCCTTCTCCTCCTCCTCCTCTTCTTTATTTGATTTTGTATTTTCTAGAACAATATTTTAGGCCATCTTTAAGGGTAAAACCCTCTCAAAGTGTACAGGACAAAAACCATACAGATTTATACAAATAGGCAATAAATAAATATACAATAAAATACTATAAAAACAGATTACACCAATAAAACCTGCAGCCCACAGATTATGAGAAGACCAGAGAAAATGGCAAGGGGGGTATCTGGAGAGCCTTCGTGAAGACCTGCAAAGAATGGGCCTGACAAACCCTGATGGAACCTAATTCCAGAGGTGTGGGGCTACTGCCCCTGACACTTCTAGATGCTGTAGCTGCACCCTCCAGTACAGAGCCCGCATTGAGAAAGGAGTTGGACTAGATGATCTCCACAGTCCCATCCAACTCCGTGGTCCTAAAGAAATGACTGCCCAGCCAAACAAACAAGATAGCCACTTTTTCAGTGTGCATGTCACTTTACCATTTTGGTTTCTACATTATCTTTTTGCCTGAATCCACCCTCTTCTTAAATAAGGGATGGTGAACAGGATTCTTGGAGAGCTGCTGTAGTCTCCAGTCTTGGCAGGCTGGCCCCCACTTTGCATCCACCATAATGCGGGGGCGGGGGCACTGTTATGTGTAGCTCCCGGGACGAGGCAAGAGTTTGTGCTCTGCCAAAGTCTGTCCTCCAATTTCCTGAAAGTTTTCTCGCCCCATGAAAGAGGCTTGCATTGTTCTGCCTCATTGAGAATGTTTTATAATTTATTTTTGTGGTGCTTTTGAGCGTACCTAATCACACCTAGCCTCCCAGGCTGCCTGCACGTCCTGATCTGAAAAAGCCCTCTGGGAGGAATTAACTCATGGTGCCTTAAACTGGGCGTTTATTGAAGCGTAGGAAGCTGAGGAGGCTACAGGCTGCCAGAGAGATGATTGTACAATGAAAAACAGGACACCTGTGCTCGCTCCTCAGCCACCTCTTAAATAAGGTAAGCCCAAGAAACCCAAGCCCAACCCATGAGATTTTCTCCGAAATTTCTTCACCACTGAATTTCTTTTCAGAAGCAATTTCTCTTCTATCAAATTGACAGAGCATGGTCGAAAAAATTGTGGGATAAATTTTTGGTACAGCACTAGAATAAATGGAAGTATCTTTTGATGATGTGTCATCACTAGCTAAAGAGCTTTGGCTGCTGGGTGCAGAATAAATATGTAATAAATAAATAAAGAGAAATGATCAGTTAGAAAGTTGAGGGATGGACACTGTAGCTACAGCCAAGGTAACTGATGGAGATCTGTCCTTGGCCCTTCTTCCCTCTACTGTGGCAGTTGATGGTCTTTTTGCCAACAGCAGAGGTGGCAATTGGAGGGCAGTTCTTGGCAAGCTGTGGGCAGACATTTACCATAGCTCAGTTCAAAGGTGGTAGGGATGGCAAGGAGCAGATAAGGATCAGGGGCCTGATTTGACCTATGGAATGCTAGTTTGCCACCCTTTTGTAGATCAGGGATGGGCAGCATGTAGCCCCCACAGTTTCCCAGTGCTCCAGTCACCCCCCTGAACTTCAGGTGCCCCCCCCATTTGTTTTACACCAAAAGGGTGTCTAGAGCTACTACGGAGCACCGAAAGGGCCAAAATTAGCTTGTTTGCACTCCATATCAGTTCCAGACTCCTTTTTCTTTTTTTATTTCCCTCCCTCTTTTTGGCACCCATGTGGAGTGGTGGTAGTGCAGCCTGCTGGGGGGAGGGGTCAGGGGCCAAACATGCCCCCCTAGACCTCCTGATGTTGCCCACCCTGTGGTAAACATAAGGCAAGAAAGCCCTGTGGTCATCCATGTTATATAGTATGCGAGAAGCAGTGAACATGAATGATGCTGTAGCTGAGGCTATCTTTGAGGATTCCATTCCTTTCTTGAAACCTTCTAGCAATCTCCAACTAATTTACTGAATTATCTTACGCCTGTTTATTTTTGTTCATCTTGTCTATATAATACAAACCATCACCAGTGACCTAGATTGGAGTCAGATATCCTGACAGCTGTCTTCCTTTCTCCATACTTTATAGTTTGACCATCTATATCTATATCTATATCTATATATAAAAATAAATAAAATTTCTGTTTACCTTCCCTCTTAACGTATATATCACTGCTACATAATGTGCTCCCAAGCTGACTGGTGGTCATAGTGCCCATTCCCCACACATAAAACTGATAAGGAGTGGATTAATAAGTCACCATGACATCTCCCAAGAAATCATTGTGTTTGCAGTAGAACAGATACGTCAGGTACAAAACAATTGGTTTAAGAAAAAAATGGGATGGTTGAAGGCAAAGAAAGAAAATTATTAGAGTCATAAAAGTGGGTGAGGACTAGCTTCCCAGACAGGGAGTAGAAAAATTAGTAATCCAAAGTAATGAATGGAGGCAATAAAGAGAGGGATCAAACTGAACATTTGGGTATCTACGTATTCTGACAAATACTGGGGGATCAAGAACTTGAACTAGACATCTTATGGTCTGATGCTGAGATCTGGTCTATTTAAGCTTCCCAGGATGCAGTGTGCTCAGTAGCCTGGATCTCCTTTGAGCACAAAAGAGTATATAGCTGAGCAATATCAGTCCCTGTGATCGGCAAGCAGTATAAGGCTTTTGGATTGGCCAGGCCTGGTATAAATACTAGAGATGGGTCTTCCGTCTTTCCTGGCCCGGATCCATGCTCCAGTTTCACATCTGGGTGAAAGAATATCTCATGTTGCTGTGGTTACAGAAACTTGTGTCTGGTGAACTTTATGCAGTTGAGGTGATTAGGTTGGAAACATGCTGTGGAGAATAGTCTAAGACCCAACGGGCTTGTCCCTTTAAGAAACCATCCATCCATCAATAGAGGCAGGTTACTTCATCCCCCCTGGGGTGGTTTTGTCACATAACACCAGCCTTTTCCCTTGAATCCACAGGATGGACCTTTCCTTTAATACAGCCAGTGTGGTGTGGTGGTTAGAGAGTTGCTTGGGAGATCCGGGTTCTAGGTGGAAGTTTAAATCTCAGCTCAGTCATGATCTTACTGGGTTGCTTTAGGCAAGCCAATCTGTCTTTTGGCTTTAGCTCAAACATAATGATTATGTGACTGGCCTATGCTGCAAGTTGTTATAAGAATTGCTGAAATAATTATGTTGTGCTTTGAACTCTTTGGAAATATGCTAGTGGATCATTGATCTTGCAGGACATTAAAATTATACTTCACAAAATGTTTCTGTTAGGTAGTGTTTAATGCAAACAACAGCATAACTTTCCCCTTTACATCACCTTCAGTAGACAACCGCTGTTGACAAATAGCTATTTTAAAAAGAGATTGTCTGTGAGACTGTATTTTTTTAGATGATGAAGCTCATGTGCTCCATTTTCCCCTCCAGGATTTCAAGACTGGATATGGCATCACTTTAATCCCCATGAATGTGGCTAATGTGAGACAGGTAGACCGGACCGCAAAACAATCTTTTGAAATCATTACACCTTACAGAAGCTTCAGGTAAGAGTGTTGCACGTTTGTTTTAGAGATACAGAGATAAATAATTGTGAAGAGCATTTTGGTGACACATTGAAATCATTCACGTGATTTCTGTACAAGAATAGCTTTACCTCTAAAGCTGAGGGCGACACATCACATTACCTCAGCAAACGTATGTCCTCAAACTTGTATTTTCCAAGATAATATGTACAGGGTACAGGGGAGAATCAGTGGGTGGGAAGGATATTTAACCCTTCCCCTCCGATTCACCCCCTAGATGCTGTTTTCCCCCAGTTATGCTTTTTCAGGATTCAGAGCCCAACTGTGGACAGGGCTGTGGCCTCAAAGGGGCATGTGGGATCTGTACTCTGCAGGGATCTTGCAGGCCCATTTCTGAGTGTTCAGGTTTTGTTAAGTCTCTAGTCCCTTTTAGTTTGCTGAGCTTTGAGGAAAACCGTGCCAGCAACATTTTGCCTAAATGCTCATTAAAAAGTAAACTTACTCGGGCTTTCCATTGTTTTGGCCAGTAAGAGCAAAGGTGTTGGGATAACTGACAAGCACTACATGTTGTGCATATTTAATGCAATTAAATTCCTCGTTTAAACGAGGCTACCTGTATTCATGTCCTGGCCCTTCTGCAATGATTCTCTGTTAGTTGAGCTCAGACCATAGTTTCCTGGTTAAACCAGGAGCCATACTTTTTAAACCATACTTTCGAAGTTAAAATTGGTCAGCTTTGACATGTGAAGGGGTAGTGTGGGGGACCTGTCTTTGGCTGTTGCAATTTTCTTAAAGCCTTAAATCAAGCCTCTGGGATCTAGATTAGTTGAGTTCTTACTGGGAAGTGTCAGTAACTTTCAACTGTGTTCATAGCCAAGCAAGAACTTTGAATATGCAACCAGAGTTCAGTGTTCATTACCGCATGAAATGCTCTACCACTGCCTCCCCTTTCAGTTTGAAAACGAAAGGGAAGTTTGAGAAGCAAATGGTGTATAGACATGTCTCTAAGAAAGGTACCTAGATAATTGGAGACCTGTGAGTGTGCGTGCCATGATTGGCCTTTGGTACTACACATCACTGGTGAATAAAAAGTTCAGCATCTTTGTGGAGATTCACATGGTTCTGTTGGTTAACAACCCAGTGCAATAAGTTACATGGCTATAATGAGCTGTACAATATGTTTCCACCCAGAGTGCTTAGAAAATGCAGTTGTTGGGGCTGGAGGGTACGTTTCTTGCTAGGGATTGTGTCCTTCATGTTTCTTCCCTCTTGCTCCATCAAGCAAGCCTGAATGAACTGTTCCCAATCATCTTCTGCTGCATAAAGGCAGGTGTACCCAAGACAGTGTCTTGTTAGGGCTGGAGAAGAGTTTTCTTTCTTGCCTAGAAAAGGCTGCATTATTTTTCAAAAGCTGATACAGTGGGAGTTTGTATTTTTTTTTAATGGAAAGACTGCACATGGATAGTAGTACAAATCCCAATCAGCTGTTCTCCTGTAGCACCTGGGTTCCGTTTCTCTCTAGCAGACACTGGAAAGGACTGGTATGTTGGGGTGGAACTCAGGGGTAGGCAATCTCGTGCCCTCCAACTACAACTTCTATCAGCACAAGCCAGCATGACAAATGGCCAGGGATTATGGGCATTGTAGTCCAAAACATCTGGAGGGTACCAGATTGTTTACCCAAGGCTGTGCTATTGTTTTTAAAGGCTCACTGAATGTACATTGACTATCCTGATGCCAGGCTCTCAGCTTTCAGGCTTTTCCTGAGGTTATCTTCATGACATTAAGGATTTAAAATTGCTGCCAAATAACCAAATGGTCCCTATCAAGTTTGAATGTAAAGTAAAGACACTTCGGGTGTATCAATGGGTTTCAGCTTTACAACAGAGTCCGAAAAAGAAAAGCAGGAGTGGATTGAAGCACTGCAGCAGTCCATAGCAGAAACTCTCTCCGACTATGAAGTAGCTGAGAAGATCTGGTTCAATGAATCAAACAGGTCCTGTGCTGATTGTAAAGCCCTTGATCCTGACTGGGCGTCCATCAATCTCTGTGTCGTCATTTGTAAGAAGTGTGCAGGTAATTAAGAATCTCTGAGGGTCCCATCAGACAGCACGTCTGCCTTAAAGGGCATGGCATGACTCAACCATGTTTATTTCTCATTTACTATAAACTTTTTCACTCTCTAATGGTTTGGGGATCATTTTTCATAACTAATCCCAAAGGGTTATAAAATACATAAAGCTATTTTCGCTAACCTGTGCCATTTCATATACCATGTATTCCCAGACGTTTAAGCGGAGTAGATTTTTTTTCCTGTGTTGTTTCAACTGCTCTCTCTTTCTCTAGTGTGTGCATATTTTCACATTTGAGAGTTTCATTAAGGGCACAATCCTATGGAGTGCATCCTACCTTCTTGTAAGTCTCTGAACTTGGAGGCTTACAAGTGTCTATACAGAGTGGGAAGCTCATAGTGCCTCCTGCTCTGCATTTAAGCTAGATGGGCATTTTCAGTGCCAGTGTAGTGTAGTGGTGAGAGTGACGGACTGGGAGCCGGGAGATCCGGGTTCTAGTCCCCACTTGGCCATGGAAGCTCACTGGGTGACTTTGGGCCAGTCACAGACTCTCAGCCCAACCTACCTCACAGGGTTGTTGTTGTGAGGATACAACGGTGAGGAGGAGGATAATGTAAGCCGCCTTGAGTTCCTTGCGAGAGGGAGAAAGGCGGGGTATAAATGCAATAAATAAATAAATAAATTTCACCTGTCTAGTGGAGGCTTCAGGGAGGGGGAGGGAAGGAGGCTGGGGTGGCCATAGGATTCATCGTATGGCTCCTGCCCTGGTCTCCTCCCCTCCTCACAACTGGGAATGCCCCCTTTCCCCTTATCTCTGCCCTCTTTTCTCAAACGCGGAGAGGTAACCGGCACAGTTCTCTCCACGCTGGCTATGAGGGGGATGGGAAGGGGACGGGGGGCGTGGTTTCCTAGCTCTGAGCTTGGACCCTGTCTCCAAGCTTGGAGCCAGGAAACTGAACAATCTATGCGCCCCCCCAGACACCATCTGGTGGGCATAGGATGGCTCTCTCCGTGACCCCCATTAGGGTCAGTTAGGTTCCAACTAAAGCAAATTGTGTGTGCGTGTGTGGTATTAAATGCTGTACATCCTAAGTGGTGGATGGGTTAAACGTTCCCAGCATGTTCAGAGTTTCTATTGACAACACAATAGTTATTCTGGGTTGATGAAGCAGTTAATATAAGGAGGTGTTAAGCATTCCATTCTTTGTGTGTGTATATCATTTTTAATGAAAGGAAGCACTACATAAATATGGAATTAGGTTTCTATGGGATGTCATAGGAATTAACATTGGAGCTCTTTAAGATCCCAGTTACCACCCCAATATTAACCAGATTTTGGGTTCAGACAGATCCCAGTTTAATCATAATTTTTAAAAAAGTTGATATGTCCCATTTATTGTAAAAAATGAAATAGGTTATAGTACAGGGATGCAACTTTGCAGTGGTAATGTCTGGGATCTCTAATGGCCCTCATTGTTAATTCTTATGAGATCTCAAAGACCCTTGACATCATACCCATGTGTCTTTTCCTTCAACTTAAGATGTCCTGAAGGTAAGAATTAAAATAACACACACACACACACACACACACACACACACTTATTTGAACCCAATATATGTTAAATAAAACATATTTTGCCAGCATAGAAGGTTTAATGAGCACTGTTTATGCCTTAAGGCTAGAGCAGTTTTTAAACACAAGATGTTAGGAGAGCTAAACTATAATGGTTGTTTCTATGAATGAATCCCCTTCATGGATCACTGCCTTGTTGTGGTGAAGGGGCTTGCATAACTCAGTGAAGCCATAAGCTATGCCGTGCAGGGCCACCCAAGACGGACAGGTCATGGCGGAGAGTTCTGACAAAATGTGGTCCACTGGAGAAGGAAATGGCAACCCACTCCAGTATTCTTGCCAAGAAAACCCCATGGAACTTATCACAAGGCTAAAAGATATGACGCCGGAAGATGAGCCCCTCAGGTCGGAAGGTGTCCAATATAGTACTGGGGAAGAGCAGAGGGAATTTCCAAGTAGCGCCAGAAAGAGTGAAGCGGCTGGGCCAAAGCCGAAAGGACACTCAGCTGTGGATGTGTCTGGTGGTGAAAAGAAAATCCGATGCTGTAAAGAACAATATTGTTTAGGAACCTGGAATGTAAGATCAATGAATCAAGGTAAGCTGGAGGTGGTCAAACATGAGATTGAACATCGACATCTTGGGAATCAGTGAACTAAAATGGACAAGCATAGGCAAATTCAATTCAGGTGACCATCATATCTACTACTGTGGGCAAGAATCCCTTAGAAGAAATGGAGTAGCACTCATAGTCAATAAAAGGGTGGGAAAAGCAGTACTGGGGTACAATCTCAAAAATGATAGAATGATCTCAGTACGAATCCAAGGCAAACCATTCAACATCACGGTAATTCAAGTCTATGCCCCAACCACTGAGGCCGAAGAAGCAGAGGTTGATCAGTTCTGTGAAGACCTACAACACCTAGAAGTAACATCAAAAAAAGATGTCCTTTTCATCATAGGGGATTGGAATGCTAAAGTAGGAAGTCGAGAAATCACCAGGATAACAGGCAAGCATGGCCTTGGTGTACAAAATGAAGCAGGACAAAGGCTAATAGAGTTTTGCCAAGAGAACACGTTGAGCATAGCAAACACTCTTTTCCAACAGCACAAGAGGCGACTCTACACATGGACATCACCAGATGGTCAATATCGAAATCAGATTGATTATGTCCTTTGCAGCCAAAGATGGAGAAGCTCTATACAGTCAGTAAAAACAAGACCCGGAGCTGGCTGTGGCTCAGATCATGAGCTTCTTCTTGCAAAATTCCGGGTTAAATTGAAGAACGTAGGGAAAACCATTAAACCATTCAGGTATGACCTACATCATATCCCTGATGAATATACAGTGGAGGTGAGGAATAGATTTCAGGTATTACACCTGATAGACAGAGTGCCTGAGGAACTATGGATGGAGGTCCGTAACATTGTTCAGGAGGCAGCAACGAAATCCATCCCAAAGAAAAAGAAATGCAAGAAAGCCAAGTGGCTGTCTGATGAGGCTTTACAAGTAGCTGAGGAAAGAAGGGAAGGTAAAAGCAAGGGAGAAAGGGGAAGATATACCCAACTGAATGCAGAGTTCCAGAGAACAGCAAGGAGAGACAAGAAGGCCTTTTTAAATGAACAATGCAAAGCAATCGAGGAAAACAGCCGAATGGGAAAGACTAGATATCTTTTCAAGAAAATCGGAGATCTCAAGGGAACGTTTTGTGCAAAGATGGGCATGATAAAGGATAAAGAAGGCAGGGACCTAACAGAAGCAGATGAGATTAAGAAGAGGTGGCAAGAATACACAGAAGAACTATACAGGAAAGATCTGAATGTCCCTGATAGCCATGATAGTGTGGTCACTGAACTTCAGCCGGACATCCTAGAGAGTGAAGTCAAGTGGGCCTTAGGAAGCATTACTAACAACAAAGCTAGTGGAGATGACAGTATTCCAGCTGAGCTATTTAAAATCCTAAAAGATGATGCTGTTAAAGTGCGGCACTCAATATGCCAACACATTTGGAACACTCAGCAGTGGCCACAAGACTGGAAATGGTCAGTTTACATTCCAATTCCAAAGAAGGGCAATGCCAAAGAGTGTTCAAACTACCGTACAATTGCGCTTATTTCACATGCCAGCAAGGTTGTGCTCAAAATCCTACAAGGTAGGCTTCAGCAGTATGTCAACCGAGAACCAGTGGAAGTACAAGCGGGGTTTCCAAGAGGCAGAGGAACTAGAGATCAGATCGTCAACATTCGCTGGATTGTGGAGAAAGCAAGAGAATTCAAGAAAAACGTCTATTTCTGCTTCATTGACTACGCTCAAGCCTTTGATTGTGTGGATCACAGCAAACTGTGGCAAATTCTGAAAGAGATGGGAGTACCAGACCACCTGTCTCCTGAGAAACCTGTACGAGGGTCAAGAAGCAAGAGTAAGAACCAGACATGGAACAACCGATTGGTTCAAAATTGGGACAGGAGTACGACAAGGCTGCATATTATCGCCCTGCTTATTTAACTTATATGCAGAATACATCATGAGAAACTCCGGGGTGGATGAATTGCAGGTCGGAATTAAGATTGCCGGGAGAATTATCAACAACCTCAGATACACAAATGATACCACCCTAATGGCAGAAAGCGAAGAGGATCTAAAGAGACTTTTGTGGAGGGTGAAAGTGGAGAGTGCAAAAGCTGGTTTGAAACTCAACATTAAAAAAACGAAGATCATGGCATCTGGCCCCATCACTTCCTGGCATATAGAAGGGGAAGAAATGGAAGCAGTGACAGATTTTATTTTCTTGGGCTCCAAGATCACCACAGATGGTGACTGTAGCCATGAAATTAAAAGACGCTTGCTCCTTGGGAGGAAAGCTATGGCAAACCTAGACAGCATAGTAAGAAGCAGAGACATCACCTTGCCAACAAAGGTCCGTCTAATCAAAGCTATGGTTTTCCCAGTAGTAATGTATGGCTGTGAGAGCTGGACTATAAGGAAGGCTGAGCGCTGAAGAATCAGTGCCTTCAAACTGTGGTGCTGGAGAAGACTCTTCCGAGTCCCCTGGACTGCAAGGAGGTCAGATCAGTCAATCCTAAAGGAAATCAACCCTGACTGCTGATTGGAAGGACACATACTGAAGCTGAAGCTCCAATATTTTGGCCACCTAATGCGAAGAGAAAACTCCCTGGAATAGACCCTGATGCTGGGAAAGATTGAAGGCAAAAGGAGAAGGGGATGGCAGAGGATGAGATGGCTAGATAGCATCACCGATGCAATGAAGATGAACTTGAGCACACTCCGGGAGAGAGCGGAGGACAGGAAGGCCTGGCATGCTATGGTCCATGGGGTCACGAAGTCGGACACGACTTAACGACTGAACAACAATGAATGAAATTCAAGGTGATAGAAAAATGTGGCAAGGCTTCTGCAACTAAATTTGATTATCAAAATGGGAACAAAATGTTGCAATCTCAGCATTGAAAATCTTGGAATTTTAATTTCAATACATGAGAAAAAGTCTGAAAGCCAGAAAAAAAAGTTCAGATTTTAACATCTGAATTTTAATATTTAAAATCTGGATTGTGAGATCTGGATTTTTGCATGCAAATTCAAGAGTTGGAGAATTTTTATTCCACCAAATTTGTTTAGCTCTATTAGAGCAGATCTATTCCTGCCCTGTATTTATAAAAATAGAAATAACCGTCTCTATCTCTTCGGGACTTGGAATAAAAGTGTCGTATTGCCAGCCCATTCCACTTGTACACTGGGTCCACGGGACAAGGACATATTTATCAGAATAAATCCTTGGAGACTCTTGAATCTAGGGTTCTACTTCTTTTCAGATGCCACAATAATAGCATGGGAAGGGGAAACATGACCAGACGTGCTGAAACTCCATGCGTTCATTATAAGGTCTGAAACAGCTCACACATGTCAACTGCCTGTGCTGGTCTCTTTCAGACCTTATAATGAATGTATGGAGGCTGGGCATGTGCAATCCTGTTCCCCCCCCCCTCCATACCACACACATTAATTAGCATCTGAAAGGGGCTCTTCTACTATCTAGAAGCCTTCTAAACTTTTCTGTTTCTTGTATATGCTCATGTACTGCCCGTAAAGTTATTTTCTGTCTTTCAAGTTTTGATCCTTTAATTTTAACCCTGAAGTGGCTTCATCTTGCTCTTTTGATCCAGGGCAGCACAGATCGTTAGGGCCCAGAGATTCAAAAGTCCGAAGCCTCAAAATGGATGCCAGCATTTGGAGCAATGAACTCATTGAGGTAAGAAAGAATGGGATGAAAAGAGGATATGAGACATGAGCTATATTAGTGGGAGAAGCAAGCATTGCAAGGGTTACTGTAATGGTCTTTAATTTGTCTATTTGAAATCACTTCCATTTGATACTGACGTTGATCCACTTGATTGTTTTAATGGCGATCTTTTTCTTTCTTACATTTATTGTTTTTATTGAATTATGTTGGTTTCATGTTAAGCCACTGAATTACATTGGTATCATGTTAGGTGTGTGGACAATGCCTGAGGATGCACAGGAATTGCTGAATAAGATGGTTAGGGGCCAGAACGTAAGACCTTGGGTAGCCCCCCTTGGCCCTCATGGCTAGGAGGAGCAGAATAAATTATGGAAAATAAGAGAATGAATCATAGCTTGCTTAATTTGCGTAATGTATGCAGTGGTAGAACTGAACTTCCCTTGTCCCAGAATTTGAGTTATTTTGGTGCAGATTCTTCTCTTTATTAGTGTGAAGTACATGTATAGTACTGCTGCTAGTTTGAATTGTTTTTCACTTTCCAACTGTGCTATAATCTTACATATCTCCTTCTAGTTTCTTCCTTTGTCAGTCGTAACTCAATGTAATCAACTTTCTTGCTTAGAATACCCTTTCCAGTCTACCTGGATCTAATTCTTTTTTTTTAATGCAAAGTTTGCTTTCTTCCTTCTGCAGCTTTTTATTGTGATAGGTAATAAGAGGGCAAATAGCTTTTGGGAAGGAAATCTTCAACCAGATGAGGAATTGCCTATGGATGCGCCAACAGACAGGAGGCTAAGTTTTATCACCCAAAAATATAAAGAGGGAAGATTCAGAAAAACTACTCTGCTTTATCAAACTAAAGAACAGTTAAATAAGGTAAAGCCGGCAGAAATGTTGGGGTGTGAGTGTTCTTTTGTCACTTTTTGTTGCTTGTTTGAAAACTGAATTTCAGCCACTGGGGTGCTGCTGCACCTCTGGTGGGGAAACAGTCCCTTAAAAGCGAAAAGTGGTAGTTCACCACAAAAAAATTGGCATCATTGTGGTGTCAGGGAAAAGGGGCTATTTTGCTTTTTCAGAGGGCTGTTTTTCCCACTGGCAGCCTGGCAGCAAAACTGGGGGGCTAGGAAAAGGTGAGGGGGCCACATGCATCCCACAGACCATGAGTTGCCCACTTCTGCACTAAACCTTCTCCCTGCTGTGACATAAGAAATGGTTTCTAAAAGACACAGCACAAACAGAAATTGGTTGATACATTTATCTCCAGTAAAGTCTTTGGGGAAAAAACCTGATAATACCTGTCAAACTGCTGGAGGTCACTCATCTAACTTTAAACTTACCTTTCTACCTCAAAATCAGCACAGACCATCCTCAGACTGTACTCTCCGACATTGCCAAGCTTCAGACCAATGCTCTCAGCTGTTTTCTGTGTATAAGCAGTAGAACCTACTGCCCTCCTAATTTCTGGCTGTAAATGGCAGAATGCAAATGGTTTGACTCACCCTTAACATAGAGCCACAGCTGTGGCTTGATAATATCTCCTTTGTCATCTGAACAGGGTTAGAATGTTAGTGCAGTAGTTTCTGTACAAGGTCTGTTGTCTTGAATAATGTCTTGGTTCAGACCTACCAGTTCCCCAAATAATTACAGTTCATTGTGATTTAATAACCTTATGATGCTTGTTGTCTCTGAAATATAGCTCTGACCTTGCTGTATGAAGTTCAGCTGACTCCACCAGCTATAGTGTGAAGAGACCAATAAAATTGCCAATTAAATTAAGAGGCATTAATCCCTTCCTGTTTGGTGTTCTACTTGTAGCTCATGCTTTTCATCTTTATGATCAGGCCCTGTGTGCTGCAGTAGTTAAGCAGGACGTATTGGAAACAATGATGTTGTTGTTTAGTGGAGCAGATGTGATGTGTGCTACTGGAGATCCTGTATACAGCACCCCATACCTGTTAGCCAAGAAATCGGGACAAAGGCTGCAGATGGAATTCCTCCACCACAATAAGTTTTCAGGTACGGAGCTGCGCCGATACATCTGACTTATTCTATAACTGCATATGCGATTGGCACGACATATTTCACATTAATACAGATTTAAACTGATGACGAAATAGAGAGAATGTGGAAGCATTAAGTGGTAGCTCTGTTGAAAATTCTTTGATGCATATTGGATGCTGTGATTTCCATTTGTAAGCTAGTTAACAATCATGAGCTTGGTACAGCTGATTCCAAGAAACTCCCTTCTGCCTCCCCCACCCCCATAGAATTGCTCTGTTACCATTCCACATAACATATGGAATAAGAAAAGAAAGTTAAAATTATTTACATTAAGGCCATTTCACACACTAAGTACACAGAAGGAAATCTGGATTTGTCAACAAGCATACAGTCAATGGAGTTTCACTCAATTGCTGCTCCCTGATGAGTATACACCTATTTCGTACATAGAATCATAGGGTTGGAAGGGGCCTACAAGACCATTGAGTCCAACCCCCTGCTCATATTTATTTCATACATCATTTACATGTTTAGGCGTACACTTAAAACATTTCAGGTATACATCTTTTTCAAAATGTAATGTGTGAAATGTTTCTAAAATTCCGGATTGTGAGACCTATTAGTAGGCATGACAATTTAGTCTATTTGTTTGTTTCAATATTCTTTATAAAACATTTGAAGTATGGACACACCTACATAGATGATGTTAAAACTAAAACAGCAGCAACCCCCCGCCCCGCCCGAAACCCAGACCAGCAAGCCACAGAAAACTTAATATAAACTAGTAAGCAGTGGCAGTTTAAAAATCCAGACCATTGTCATTAATTACAAGTGAATTGGAATAAAAAGGTTTTTAAGGCTGTAATCCTAGACACACTTACCTGGGAGTCAGTACCATTGAACTCAATGGAGCTTGCTTCTGAATAGGTATGTATAGGATTGCACTGTAAGACTGGTTTAAAAATACCTAAAGAGGAGGGCAAGCAAACAATCCTTGGGAGGGGTTTCCACAAGGATGGGGCCACCGCTGAAAAAGCTCTGTCTTGTTTGTCTACCATTCTGATTAGTCTTAATGACCAGCCTGTGTGCAGGGCTTCTACTGAAAATCTAAGTCTCTCAGTGGGATGTTGGGAGTGCAGATGGTCCTTCAAATAACCTGGTCAAAACCATTTAAAGCTATCAAGGTAACCACCAGCAGTTTAAAGTGGGCCTGTAAATGCACCGGCAACCATTGTAGCTGGTACAGAATAGATGTCCTGTTCTCCAATCACTTTGCCCCCATAACTAACCAAGCAGTTGCATCCTATACCAGCTGAAACTTCCAAACTCTACCAGCTCAACCTTCCAGATTGAAAGGGCATGTAGAGTGCATTGTAGCAGTCTAATCTCGATCTAAGCCTGTGTGGTAGACACTGCCATGGGTAATTGCTCTGATATTTTTCATTACCTCTACAGATTTTCCTAACTATGACGCTCATTCAGACAATGTTTCCTGTCAAGGTTCTTCCTCCTCCACCTTCCTTTGTGACTATTTATACAAGCTTTCCTTCAGTGCTACAAAGCTGCTTACTGAAAGAAAACTAAAAGAAGGTATTTTAGTCTACCACCCACCCACCTACCCTTTGCTTAACTGGCTTTGTACAGTGTTGGTAAGCTGAATGACCTTTACTGTTATATTTCAGAGCTTTAAAGGTAATATAAGGGGGGAAATGTTTCTGTGAAATGGTGTATGGTATTTGGGGGGGGGGTGAGGGAAGAGGAAGGGAGAAGGACATTTTTTCTTACATAAAATAAAATTCCTTGGTCACAGGTTCATTAAGGAAAAAAAAATACAAGGTGAGAGAATGATTCAGTAATAGCATTGTGATTGCTAAGCATTACAGGTCTTTTAAAATACTGTTTACCCTAGTCAATTGTATGTGGACATTATAATTTATCCATTGGGTTGAAGCCATCAGGTAAAAAGTAATGTTCAAAAGGAGATTAAATCAATAAAAAGGAATTTTTGTTTTTTAAAAAAGGTTGCCAAAATTCTGATGAATGATTTTAAGTCAGTGGAAATCATATTCAAGCCTGCTTTCTGGTCCCCCCACCCCAATAAAACCTTGAATTAAGCATGCACTTTATTTCACTGGAATAAAAGCACCCATCTCTTAGAATTCTGTAGTTCCAAACACTGTGGGTTGGAACCAGATTTTATCATACATAGAACACACACACTGAAATCAATGGAACTTAAGTTAGTTATTACGAAACTAAGTCCTGTTGATTTCAGTGTTCTTCTCTAAGTCTGACTAAGTCTGGATCCAACCCTGTATTTATAATTCAATTCAATTTACTCATTTTCATGGAAAAGGAAAATGGGGCTGTACAGGTACATTTTCTGAAAGTCTGATGTCCTTATATGGGGCATCGTTTCTGTTCAAATAATGTTCTAAAGCAAAACAGAAGTGTTAGGTTGTGCGGTGGGATCCTGTCCCTTTATAAGCTTGGATTTAAAGTGTTGTGCAGCTAATTTCACATACTCCCAGGAACTTTGTTCTAACTGTTTCTGGAGCAGCAGAACTCCCTGTACCACATGGAAAACCTCTTTTTTTGAAATGGAGGGGAGCTTCAAAAGCTGCCACATGACATGGAAACCTGCTGTTTACAGGGAGAAGTAAAAGGTGTCACCATACATGACCTGAAATGTCACTTCTACATGGCAGCAATAACATTAGAATTGGCTCTTAATACTGCAAGACAATAACGCACCATTCAAATTCCAGATCAAAGCAGTGCTATGTAAACTATAGGCATGCTTATGCTATGAGTCTTGGTCATGTTCCATTGTGAGAAAGAAATGGCAGAAAGTGTGGGGGGGGGAGTTCTTCAAATGACCCCCTCATTCATTTTTCAGGGTGGGAAACTGTGGCTTGGACAAAGGATTCCAGAGTGGGGAAAAGGATGGGGAGAGTTGATTTGTAGGACAAGGGTGGGAGCCAAAGTGTTGTGGGGAGAAGAAAAGGAGGATCTCGAGCCCTGTGCTTCTTTCCTCTGCTCATCACAGGATAGCAGGTGCTGTAATAGTTGCAGATGATGACAGGTAAATGTTTTAATAGGATAGGCCACCAAATCTTGACTTGTAGCTGTTTCACAGAAGAATCGTATTGTACAACTTAAAACTACTATAGTATTTCTTATACTCGTTATGAGTCCGTTATGCATATATCTTCTGGAAAAGCCTGATCTTTTCATGTTTTCTCAAAGTTTTTGTTTGTTCCTTTGAAAACTATAGATTGTTTTCCTTAGCTTCGCAACACTGAGTGGGCTTTCTAGCATTTCTACCAGCATAAAATAGATTGACTCTGTTTTGGCCTCTATTTCCAGTGTTGGAGGGGTGGAGGGGGAGAGCAGCACCTTTTAGTTATTGCATGCTATGATTCAACCGTTCATTTTGCAATCAACTTCTGTCAGGCTACATTTTTTTCCCTGCAGCTTTCAATTCTTCTCGGAGGGTTTTTTGTTTGTTTGTTTTTCTAAGGTGAATGTATTTCCCCTTCTTTTGCCTGTATCTTCATGGTTTCTGTAAACCTGAAATTGGCAAATACAATATTATGCATCTAAAATTGGTGGGAGATTCAGGACAGATAAAAGGAAGTACTTCTTCACACAGCACATAGTTAAACTATGTAATTCGCTACCACAAGACATAGTGATGGCCACCAATTTGGATGGCTTTGAAATTGGGTTACATAAATTCCTGGAGGAGAAGGCTATCAATGACTACTAGTCCTGATGGCTATGTGCTACCTCCAATATCAGAGGCAGTATGTCTATGTACACCAGTTGCTGGGGAACATGGGTGGGAAGGTGCTTGCACTTGTGTCCTGCTTGTGGGTTCCCGGTCGACAGCTGGTTTGGCCACTGTGTGGACAGAAAGCTGGACTAGATAGATCCTTGATCTGATCCAGCATGGCTCTTCTTTTGTTCTTATGTTCTTAAAAGCTTCTTTAAAAACAAAACAGTAAAAACCCAATGAGGTTGCTTAAAGTGTAAGAAGAAGACTGTATGAGGGAATATGATTTCCTCTACTTTTGATCTAATAAGCAAGCTGTGTAAGACATCAGTTTGTTTATCTGAAGCCTTGGTCAAAAGAGCCATCAAGTGGACTCAAATATTGAAATGGGCCTAAAGATGAGGGCCCCTTCATGGATCACTGCCTTGTTGTGGCGAAGGGGCTTGTGTAACTCAGTGAAGCCATAAGCTGTGCCGTGCAGGGCCACCCAAGACGGACAGGTCATGGCGGAGAGTTCTGACAAAATGTGGTCCACTGGAGAAGGAAATGGCAACCCACTCCAGTATTCTTGCCAAGAAAACCCCATGGAACGTAACACAAGGCTAAAAGAGATGACACCGGAAGATGAGCCCCTCAGGTTGGAAGGTGTCCAGTATAGTACTGGGGAAGAGCAGAGGGAATTTCCAAGTAGCGCCAGAAAGAGTGAAGCGGCTGGGCCAAAGCCGAAAGGACACTCAGCTGTGGATGTGTCTGGTGGTGAAAAGAAAATCCGATGCTGTAAAGAACAATATTGTTTAGGAACCTGGAATGTCAGATCAATGAATCAAGGTAAGTTGGAGGTGGTCAAACATGAGTTTCAAAGCTGGTTTGAAACTCAACATTAAAAAAACTAAGATCATGTCATCTGGCCCCATCACTTCCTGGCATATAGAAGGGGAAGAAATGGAAGCAGTGACAGATTTTACTTTCTTGGGCTCCAAGATCACCGCAGACGGTGACTGTAGCCATGAAATTAAAAGACGCTTGCTCCTTGGGAGGAAAGCTATGGCCAACCTCGACAGCATAGTAAGAAGCAGAGACATCACCTTGCCGACAAAGGTCCGTCTAATCAAAGCTATGGTTTTCCCAGTAGTAATGTATGGCTGTGAGAGCTGGACTGTAACGAAGGCTGAGCGCCGAAGAATTGATGCTTTCGAACTGTGGTGCTGGAGAAGACTCTTACGAGTCCCCTGGACTGCAAGGAGGTCAAATCAGTCAATCCTAAAGGAAATCAACCCTGAGTGCTCATTGGAAGGACACATACTGAAGCTGAGGCTGAAATATTTTGGCCACCTAATGCGAAGAGAAAACTCTCTGGAAAAGACCCTGATGCTGGGAAAGACTGAAGGCAAAAGGAGAAGGGGACGGCAGAGGATGAGATGGCTAGATAGCATCACCGATGCAATGAATATGAACTTGAGCACACTCCAAGAGAGAGCGCAGGACAGGAAGGCCTGGCATGCTATGGTCCATGAGGTCACGAAGAGTCGGACACGACTGAACAACAACAACAAAGATGAGGGGGGGGGGTTAACTGATTGAAAATCTGGAGATTCCTGATGCGGGTAGAAGGTAGTAGCCATAGTATATAATGATCCCATTTGAAATGGTTGAAAACAGTGGCAGGCGATGTGGCCTTTCTGTTATTAAGAGGACTGTAGTCTGGTCTATGCATATAACAGAATTAAGATCCTAAGATGGTGGACAATTGCACCACTTCCATCGGTAGTGTAGGGTAACATTTTGGAATGCTCTCCACATTAAAAAACAACCTCCCTTACAAGTAAATACAGCAACTAGAAAATCACTGGAGTGGGTCCAGCCTAGCCTGCTTCCTGTTGTGCAAGTTGCTACTCACAGGGAGCTTTTTATGCGAGAGAGTGTTTTATTAACTACAGGCTCTTGTAGTAAAGAAGATGGAAGATACAAGTTTTGCAAGGCTCTTCATTCTGCTGACGTTGTGTCCTGCATTTATTGCTAATCACGGTGTGGAGGTGGTTGTTTTGGTCAATAAACTCATGCGTCTTTCTCTCCTTCCCCCCATTCCCACCCCCACAAACTTAAATGCAGAGTGTAACAGGAGGTGGTGTGCTCTGGAAAGCAGCTTTTTGAGCTATTATGAAAACGAGAAGACCGCCTCCCCTACTGGGATGCTTGACCTCAGTGAAGTCATCTGCCTTGCCGTTCATAAGACTGACTCCTTCTTACACACAGGGTAAGTTCTGGTTCACCAAAATGTAAACCATCTTAACTCATTTTTTTTAGAAATGTATCCCCCACTGTATAGTCAGTTTTGGGACTCTGAATTTAATTTTATTGATCTGTATTTTAGTTTTTGTGGCTTTGGCAACTGAGTGGTATAGAAATATAATGAAACAATAAAATAAAATAAAATAAATTTGCTTCCTCGCAGAAAAGTACCACTGTTGTGGGCATAGAAAAATAAAACCACTTGATATTCTCTGTAATTTTTAAATGAGTGTAGCTTAGAAAAATAAATTAACTGATTTTTTTCCAGGGGGTAGAGGATTTATTCACTGCTTTAATTTCCTGTTATTTTCTGGAAGAGCTATTTCTGTTCCTTTCCATCTACTGCAGCCAGCTAAAGAGCTGTTGGCTACCTTTCTCCCTTGTGGTTCTAGCTGCCTCTCCTGGCTCTTTAAAGCCAGGACTGGAGGCTGGATAGCCCAATGCTGCTCTTTCCAGTTGGGGAAACAGAATGGAAAGCTATGATATCCGGTCTACATATCATCAGGATACAAAAAGATGTCATCTCTTTGAATGCTTATTCTGAAAGATACAAGTTAATGTGATTGCCAGGGGTGGCATGGTGGGACACTGGCAGGGGTTACTTAACTTCTCCTGTGTGGCCTCATTATCAGCTGCAAATATGCCCCCATATTATTCCCCCTCCCCACCCACCCCAGGTTCAATTCTGCTTTTTGATCTCAGCTGCAGAAAAAAATGGCATGGATGGTATTTACAAGGGAGGATGGGCAGGCATAGTAGTAATACAGCACCTTCTCCCACCCATAAGATGGCTCCTTTAAGTGCCCCCTGCCTTTGTGTTTGCCTTATGAAGGAAACATGGGGTTATCAGCTCTGTTTCTCTGACAATGCCTAGTTCTGCCATCAATTTTTCTAAGTTTGAGGACCGAGCTACATGTTACTTTGAAGATGCAGCCACAGTGTCTTTCTTCCTTTCTTATTGTAAAGTAAGCACAGGGGCCTGATCCAGATTGGGACCCTAACATGGGAGTAGGGAGGCTTCAATCCTGCAACACCCCCTTCCCTGCTGTACCTGTAATTTTCCTCACCTGAATGCAATCCACCGTTCCAATGGATCACGTTTTGGCAAAGAAAATGACAGATGTGGGGCAGGGGCTCCCAATCCAGATGGGGCCAACAGCAGGGGGCAAAGCGTTAAAGACCTCCTACCCCCCTCCCCATGCTGGGGTCTTAATCTGGATTGGAGGCCCTGTGCTTACTTTGCAGTGAAAAAGGTATAGCTGCGAACTACATCTTCAAAGTAACGTGTAGTTACTTTGGGTCTAAGGCAAGAAGAGAGAGTGAGAGCATAAGCAGCCATGTGTTTCCTGTCTGGAAATGGCAGCCCTTTCTTCTGGGTGCCAGTCCTGCCTTTAAGGGACCAAGTCCAGGATCTAGTCCGGTGCTTCTCAACCTTTCGTATCTTATTCTCCACCAATATTCACCCTATTGCAGAACATGGGTCCCACCATGATAGAAACAAAGGGCCCATCTTCATGGTAAGTTTTAAGGACATGAAAAATTGCAGTAGTATTGTTGGGAGTAAATTCGATTGCTATGGCTTTAAAATACAAAGAAAAATAATAACTCTGTTAGTAGTTAAAACGGTTACTACTAGTATGCCCAAAGGTCACAGATGGGTAATCCATGGCAGGTAGGGTTGCCAGGCGATAGTACGTCACACTTGCAGGTTGGACATGGGGATTGAGGGGGAGGGAATTCTTAGTAATTTTTATTAACACCCTGTGTCCCACCTAGACTAATTCTGTGTCCCACTGGTGGTACACATACCACCGGTTGAGAACCAGAGATCTAGGTGAGTGGTGCAGTAGCTTGCGTGGTCAATGGCATTGCCAGGGGGAAAGGCCTTTGCAGTCACTCAGCTCATTGCTCAGGACATGCAGCCAGTTTCCCTGAATCAACAGGATGCACAAGATATTTTATGTGGGGATTTGAAATGGCAGTAAAAAACCAGGCTGCTTTGCCCACTCAGCAGGGCCAAGATCCGGCTTCTGACCGTGGATTTTGGTGTGATTGAAGGAGGCAGCTAATTTTGTCTCGCTCTCCTAAAATTTGTCGTCCCCTTCAGTTGGTAGGGAGTGGATACTGCCTCCAAGATGTCTCTGCGTTCATGCTGTGCCTACCTATCGTACAGCATACACGCTAGAGTAAATGTCAGCACTGTGTATGCACACCTTGGAGATATCACTCCCATGACTGCAAACAGCTTTTAAGTGTCAGATGGAAAACTGTGTTTGTGCTCTTAAAAATTTAAGTCAGTAAAAGCCTCCTGTAGCAACAGCAGCTGTGTGTGTGCACGCACAGACACACACACGTCCGTGCTCTCACTGGCGAGCATTTATACATGTGGCAACATACCTAAAATGCTGCTGCACTCATGCTCCTGCTGCTCGCATTTACCCTAGGATTATACCTCTAGGATGCATGTGTGCATCCTGTGTTCTGCCATCTTTCAGGAAACCTCCCCCGTAGTACTGTTGTATCCTTCCTTCAGGGGAATGGGGTTGGATGGAGAGCTAGATCCATGCCAGTGGAGGCTGGTGGCTCCAGTGTCAGTGGGGTGGTGAATCCACTCTGGGCTAGAGTCAGAACTCTAAAGGAGCTATCCAAGTGCTGAACCCTATGGGTTCACTACCCCACTGACATTGGAGCCACCAGCCTCCACTGGTGCATGTTGTGGGCAGGTGGGCTGAAGACACTATATTTTCCATTCAAGGTGAGAAGATGCTGAGGTCATATTTAAATTTACTCATGTCCCCTATAATTCAGGAGACTTGGATCTTTCTTCAAATGGCAATAAGAGTAGCAGTTTGATCAACCAATGCTCTGAATGTTGTTCTCCCTTCTCTCCCTCCTTTCTTTCCCCACCTCAAGCTGTTAACCCACACCTAGTTTAGCCCCATCTTTTTTTTTTTTTTTTAAACTTGTATGTTCCCATATGGTTGATCCCCCTCCACTCCATTCCCTCCTGATTAGACTGTCAAATGCATATTTAATTTTGTATTGTTTGAAAACAAAATATGAAACATTTTAGTTGGAATAACTTGTAATAACCTGCCTTTCCCCCCTGAGACTAGTTGAAATAGGGATGAAATGCAGGGAATTCTGGGGGAGAATTGTACTGTTCGTTGCTTTTAGTATAAAGCTTATCCTAAATAAAATTGACTCCTCTTGTCCTTGGTGGTTTTAGAGCTATATTTACCTTTGAAATCTACTTACTGTCAGAACGTGTGTTTCTCTTTGGTGCTGAAACTGCACATACTCAAAGAAAATGGAGTCGGGCAATTGCCAAGGTAATGTTGATAATTACTTGTTTGAGTTAAGCCAAGAGCCTTTGCATTAAATATAAAGTGGCATTCTTATCTTAGGACCTTGGGAGAAAGCAAGGTTATAACACAAGTGAATTTGGATCTTGAGAATGTGGAAATGTCTCTTCGCTTCTTAATGGAAAAATACCTATTGTTGCAATTGCTGCTAGAGCAACCATGCAGTGAAATATAAATCAAAATTCAAGATTTTAAAAAGGATTTTATATTCGTGAACTTTAGAATATCATTCCGTATTCAAAAGCACTGGTAGTATGCATTAGAAGTAAATGCCACAGTAGATGTTTTTTCTGCTGCTCGAGTCAACATCTTAGCCTTCTGTTTAAAGCAATACTGATATTTCTTGTGTAAAGCATAAAGATGTATGTAAACCTCTTGACATTTTGAATCCTAGAGGGCATGTGTCATGGGCCTTTGGCTACCCCTGGGCCTTTGGCCATTAGTCTCCCCATTTGAGCCCTATTATTGCAGAAACTGATTTTCTCTGGGTTCTGAAGGGCAAACTAGATATTTCTGGATTATCTGGATCTGTTTCGATTTGGTTTCAACACTTGTTTTGGAAGTGAAATGGCCTTGGTGAGTCTGATGAACAACGTACAGCAGGAGCTAGGCAGGCGGAGTGTATCCCTGTTGGTTCTGCTGGACTTCTCAGTAGATTTCAGTACTATTGACTATGGTATCCTTCTGAACCACCGGGCTGGGAAGTGACTAAGGGGCACCATTTTGTGATGGTTTCAATCCTTCCTGGATATCAGGTTCCAGAAGTGGTGCTGGGGGACTGCTGTTCAACTCTTGACAGTGTGTCACACAAGATTTTAACTTCTGCGTTAACCTGCTAGGTGAGGTCATCCAGAGATGTGGCCTGTGGTGTCATCAGTATGGTTCTGCAAATTGTTTTTTTCCCCTGCTGCTTGTTTTTACTAGGCTCTTTTAATTCTATTATGTGTTAAGTTGCGTAGAATCAACAAAATTTGAGCATTTGTTATGTGTGATGGAAAGGCAAGATATAAATATTTTAAACAAATAAACAGGTCAATATTTGGGCAGCAAAACCAATCTGAATGTTGCTTAGCAAAACTCAGTATGTCTAACAGTGTTTAGTGTTTAATATTTTCCTTTTAGTATTGATTTTAAGTATACTTATTTTCCTTATTTTTGTTTGGAATAGCACTTTGTCCCCATAGTGGCTAAATGTCTTCTGGAGAGGGACTATGATGTGATTGGCCAGCTCTACTACAAAGACTGCCATAATCTTGATAACTGGAAAAAAGGCTGGTTTGCTATAGAGAAGTCAAGTCTGTATTTTTGCTTAGAACTGGAAAACTCTCAAGAGGATTTGATACATCTAAGGAGGCTCCAAGAATTAAGTAAGTTTCTGAAATGAGCATGTGTTAGAGCTATTTCACAAAACTTTGAAAACTTCATGTGCTTAAAAGAGTAAGGTATAAAGAAGTGGTGTGTGTTTGCCTGTGTGTCTGTATTTGGCTGCATAAATGCTTTCTTGAACTCTGTGGTTTCTACACACACCACTCCAGCAATGTATAAATAAAGGAGCTATGTGGGCAAGCAGGGCCGGCCCTGCCATTAGGCAGAGTGCAGGCAGCTGACTTATGGGGCATCTTAAAGATGATACTTACAAGACTGTTGTTTATATAGAAGAAATTTGTGAATGTATTGGGTGTATGCTCTGCATTTTTTCTCATAAACGTATGGGAAGTACTGAGATAAAAAGGCTGATGAGATGCACTCAGGGCTGGGATGCTAGCAGCATGATCTACAGATGAGAATGTACTTGGGTCTCCTGGTGGGACCTTTGTTGAGACTGTTCAGTTAACTGTCATGTGTCAGTAATTACAATGGCCAGATAGCTGCAATAAGATCAAGATCCATAGAGATAGTTTGATAGCAAACAGTAGAGTGGGAAACCTATATAAAATTTGGCACCCAGAACAGAAACAGCAAGGGTCCCAATTCGTACACAACCAGCATGGCTGGCATTGAAGTTTGGTGGAGTCAGTTGCCAGGATCCTAATCCACCTCCCTGAAAACTCACCTCTCAGAAGGCAGCAAAGTCACCTTATGGGATGGTCCTTTGGCATGAGCAGGTTCTACACTGAACGAGAGCATGTCCAGGATATTTTGGTCAAGTGCCCTATCCTTATTTATTTGTTTCCAGCATTTTTATCCCACCCTGCATCCTTCACTGTCTCTCTCCCAGTCTCTGGATTAGCTGTGGCAACCAGGTTGAAGCCAGAACAGAAGTATAAACCACCCCAGCTAATTAAAAACCATTGCTGAGGACCAATAAAAACTTGAGGAAGCACATAATAGCGTCCTGATGGTTGGCTTTGTTGTGGTAGTTGGGAAGTTAAATGTGAAAGATGCAGACGCTAATTCCGTTGCTGAAGATAGCACACAGGGCATAGGCACAACCTGGCACCAGATATGTTGGACTGCAACTTCCATTATTCCCAGCCGGCATGGCCAACAGATCTGGAGGGGCTAAGTTGGGGAAAGCTGCCATAGGGAATGCAAGATGCATTGTGGAACTTTTTATGCATTTCTGTCTTTCAAACAGGTTGTGTAAAAATAGCTTCTTTCATGGCTCAGTTTCTTGTTGTCCCGTGAAGAGATGAATTGGAGTGTAAATGTGCCTGTTATTTAATGGTCAGTTGTGATGGAAAAAATACACAACTCTGCCTCTTTCCCCCATACCCATCTCTGTTCTCTTTTAAAAGTGATTCCAAAAGGCCGGAAGTCTACCCTGTATTCCTGAGCAAACTTACTACTTTATAACAAGCAGGGGAGTGTGGCTTATTTAAGGCGAATTTATTCATAACCCAAGAGCCAAATTATTTCTAGTCACTTTGCCTGAACTTCCTTAATAGGAACCTATCCATTGCCTTACTTTTCTTCATTATTGTGCTAAGAGAGGTCTACCTGTCTCATCTTTGCTAGTTACTGACTTCTGTTTAATCCATAGCCAGAGCCTAATGATTATTAAAGCAGATTTCCAGGTTAAGTGGCTGATGCTGGGTTGCCGTGTAACTTCCAATAGGTTATTTCACTTTGTAAAAGTTGTGTGACTTCACTTAGGTTATTATAAATGGTGTTTTGTTTTTTTTTTCATTTTTAGCCATCAGCAGTATAACCCAAAATGGAGAAAAAATAGACGTTCTGCTTCTGGTTGAGAAAGGAAGGTAAGGTATTATAACAGGTGGTCCTAGCGATGGTGACTATTCTACTTTTCATTACATAGAGAATCAGTAAGCTTGGTTCTGTCCATTGGAGAGAGGAGTTGTGCCTGTATTTTCAAAGTATTTTCAGAGGTTCCCCCCCCACACACACAGATCCAAAATCATCTGCCAGCTTTCTATTCACTGCATTTGAAATATCTCTCCAACCTCTTGCGTTTTCAGAAATTTGGGTGAGAGGGACATGTTTCCCCCAAGGTTGTGTGGAAGATAGAATTTGAGCCTGATCTGCTCAACTGTTGTGCGCCCCAGCGCTGACGTTACCATTCCAGCCCCACTCCCTAATGCCCATGCATGGCGTGGGCAGCGTGAAAAGGAGCACACACCCGCATCCCGTTGTACATGCTCCATCCAATTTGTACATCCAGTCGCACAGGGATTCTGATTTTGGGAAGGGCTTTTGTGTATGCAACTGCATGAGTGTTGGTGTGCCTTTTCACACGTCCTGCAGATAATGGAGAGCAGAGCCATTGTTGTTTACATGATGCACAGGCAAATAGGACTATGAAATACTTGGTTTAAAACTCTTTTGTGCCATTCAAAATTATGGTGACCGTTACTACAACGCACTCTTGGAATTCTTCTGCCGAGGAGGGACAGTGGCATGCTTCTACAAAGGGATGGGCATGTGCAGCTGTTCCCCCGTGAAATAAATGGCAGGAGCTGAGACATACATTTTGCATGGATGCCTAGATGCATTTCAGGGCGCAGGAGAGCCCTGCCCCCAAAACTTTGCAAGCTAAATTTTCCCAGTGGCAGGGCAGGGAAACAGCAGAGGGTGTGGGACGCAGTTCTCGCTTACCTTGGTTGTTGTTCAGGCTGTTTGCAAGAGCTGTATTAATGTGATAGAGCACTAAGAAGGGGAATGCTTAGAACATACTGTGTAAATATTTAATGGAAAATACAGTTGAACAAAATAAATGTTCCAAAACATGAGCGTGTGTCTCTTTTGTTTAACATATCAAGCTACGGTGTACCAAGTCAGGCTGCTGATCTAGCTAGCGTGATCTCTTCCAACTGAATCAGTGGTGGTGCAGTTTTAAGACTCTGAATCCCATGATACAGCGCGACACTGGGCAAAATATCTTCACTCCCCGAAGTGTCAGGCAAGGGTCTTTCCCAGCTCCTCTTGAGATCCTTTTAACTGAAGAAGCCAGAGACTGAAGTTAGGATCTTTTGCATGTCAGGCAGGTGTTCTGCCACAGAACTTTGCTCTTTCCCTTTAAAGCAGGTATGGGCAACCACTTTTATGGGAAGGGCCACATTCCCTCGGGGGAAATTTCTCAGGGGCCACCTATCAGGAGTGAGTGGGGCTGAAGCCATAAGTGGATAGGACCAGATCTGGTGGTGGACCACCCATTTTCTTTCTCTGCCACCCCTTTCTCTCTTTATTTCCCTCCTTCCTTTCCCCCCTTTCTCTGCTACCCCAATTTTCCTCTTTTCCCTTCCCTCCCCACCATAAATACCTCCTGCAGAAATTCAACTTAGAGAAAAGGTCACATTTGTCATGTGGGGTGGCTTTCACAGGAGATGGCAGTGCATGGGGAGGCAAGCGGGAGCTGTTCCCAAGTTCTCCCCCCCCCCACATCCCCTGCACAGCAGTTAGGCTAAGAAATAAAGCTCCTTTTTGCATGGAGTGGCCTTTTTTAAAAGCCTAATTGTTGTGTGGGGATGTGGGGAGGATAGGTACACAGCGGAGGAGGACAGGCCGCTGGCCAAATCCGGATGTGCTGTGGCTGGAAGTTCCCCATCCCTGCTTTATAGTTATACTTAGCAGTTCTTTCATGGAAACATATGAAGCTGCTTTATACATGCCTTGAATTTTCTACTTTTGATGCTACTGTAGGTTGAAGCTATTGCCAGAACAAGGTTGATGTCAGTAGCTCCTTTTGGGGTGAGCAAAAGACAAAATCTAAAATGCTGCCCCAAGTAAGGTGTTCTGTTAGCATGTGTTCGGACCCATGCAGGGGTGTAGTGCAGTCAGGGCTCACAGGGTCGAAATGCCAGGTCTTTTTGATTAGCAGGGACAATGTCATCCTCCTTCCCAGCCCGCAGGCTTCCCTGTTCCCTCTCAACTTGGTTGCAATCCTCACAGTAGCTGTGGGGGAGGGAGGGATTTTCCCAACAACAATATATTGTTTCGTGTTGTGAGGCAAAGTATTTCAGGGGTGACTTGGGACTGAATGGGCAATTAAGACCCCTTTGTTTTACAAAAGACCTGGTCCTGGTGGAGATGAAAATGGCTAGAACTGGTTTGTTGATATGGATCAACAAAGCTGCCTGCATTTTTGAACTCTCCTTGGGGGCATGGCTATGGGGACTATCATGATGAGCTCCTGCACTTCAAAATTTACCTCTGCACCACTGGACCAGTGCTGTGCTCAACTATACTTTTTTGTCGTTGCTCAAGTTGCGATGTTTCTCTCCCTCTGCCTAGCAAAATGGAAGCCACCATCTCACTGCTACAGTCAGTCCAGTTATATGGGGATATGCATATATGGAGGCTTCATGTTTTGTTTATGGACTATGGACATGTTGTTGAGTAGGCATCAGATGCAGCGTGTGTAATGCATAAATTGTATATTGGTTGTATTCTATCTTTTAGTTGGCTTTAGTTTAGTTAGAGTGGTTGAAATCCACACATAGCCAATGAAGATCTTTTGGCCAAAGCTACATCACAGTTTTGGTGCAAGGATAAAGTTGTATGTGTGGCGAGGGGAGGGGTAGCAGGGGTAGCAGGCACAAGGTATACTTTCTTGAGCTCTGTGCTGGAAGGGTGAGATATAAACGTAAATAAATTATAAATAAGTAAAATCTATGCCTCAGTGCTTTAAATCCCTTTCAGTCCTACAAGTCTCTAACTGGAAAAAGGGAACTGCCAATGTGTTCTCTACACATAGGTTTCAGTTTTCAGGCAAGGAATCAACATTCTATTGGTCTTCTGTTTCCTTTGAATGTTGGCTTTCTAAGGAGCCATGTTCAAGGTTTCCATTCAGCTCTTTGTTAGCCCATATGATAAATCCTCCCACCCCTTTTTTCAACTTCTCAGACAAACAAAATTCACACTGCATATATCTGGCAAACATAATATTGGAAAGCCACTGAAGGGAAAGCCTTCAGTGGAAAGCCACTGAAGGGCTCATCTCAACACTTCAGTAACATTTTGAATTGACTAACAGAATGTTTGCGAAAAAATAACAGTGTTATCTGCTTTCAACGGCTGCCTCGGCAGTCTGAATATATTGCTTCAGCAAACCTTTCCCTTGCCCTGTGTCCGGTGCGTGACCAGCCAGCTTAATGGTTTCTTTTACAGTACAATAGGTGCTCTTCACAGACCTGTATCTTGAAGGAGTGGCATTGGAATTCATTAGTCAGGTTTTCTGTGCTTTTCACCAGACTGTTGTACATTTAGGAAAACACAGATCTAGAAGTGTAGGAAATACAGATCTATATATCTGAGAATATGCCTTCTGCCTTAACAGCCTGACTGGTCACTGAAGGCATCAGATTTCATTTCAGAGGCACTTCTGGTGGTTCTGTTCACTGCTTGGGGAATCCTTTTTAGATACAGAGTGGTTTATAAACAAGCAAACAAACTCAGCTTAAAAAAAAAGTTTCTTAGGGAGCAATCCTATGGCCACTAGTCAGCAGCTAGATGACCATAGGATATGTGGTTTTCCGGGAACTGACTTCAGAGCCCGTGCTCCGAGGTCGGTTCCTGGAGAACTGACCTTCCCTTCCCTTCCCTTCCCTTCCCTTCCCTCCCCTTCCCTTCCCTTCCCTCCCCTTCCCTTCCCTTCCCTTCCCTTCCCTTCCCTTCCCTTCCCTTCCCTTCCCTTCCCTTCCCTTCCCTTCCCTTCCCTTCCCTTCCCTTCCCTTCCCTTCCCTTCCCTTCCCTTCCCTTCCCTTCCCTTCCCTTCTGTGCTGCCTCACAGGCAGCGTGGAACAGCCCTGCGCTCCCTGCTTGGAAGAGGAGCACGGAGAGACAAAAATGGGGCGTTCTGGGGTGGGGAAGGCAGAAATGCCGGTACGATACATCCTATGTGTCATCCTCCTCCCCCGCTCCACCTTCCCACAGCTAGACAGCCGAAATCGGCTGTCTAGCTGCAAACACAGGGCAGGAGAAGCGCAGGGGGAACAATCCGTGCTTCTCCTGCCCTGTGTTGGATAGGCGGTCGCCTCTGAGTTTGGAGGCGGCCACCTATCCCCATAGGATTGCGCCCTTAGTTGGTTAATATGCAGAAATAAATTCTGAATGGACTAATTTGACTGGGGAAAATAATCTGAGGGGAGACTTCATAAAAAGGGTAGGTTTGGAGCATAGGTTATGGAGGGTATACTATTATCCACCCTCTGACACCTGCCACTGTTCTTCCTCATGGGATGCAAAGCAGCTTGAAGGATTGTTCAATTGGTCTTTGTTAACGCTGGAATCACAGTGAAAATTAGCTAAACACAAGATCTTGATCAATAATTAAAACTGGTCACATTAACCCCCCCCCCCCCCGAACACAGGTACAAATCTATTGTCAATCCCATTTCCTGACCCCAAGCAGTGAACTTCCACAGAAAATCCACTGGTTGTGATCTCATGGCATCATGGTGTTCTGGCTTCAGATGGAACCAACACTTAGTAATTATTGAGCATGCAAATGTTGCCCAGTGCCACACTGTATCATGGGATTTGGAGTCTTAAAACTGCACAACCACTGATTTGTTTTTGTGCCTGTGCATTTGATCATGGCAAAAAAGGTGATAATTAGGAATTCAGTAAATATCAGGAGGTATCATGGCTCAAAAAGAATAAAATATCCCCCAAATGCAGATGATATGAGAATACGAATTTTAGTGAAGGGCAATAATGGCTTCCATCTCCAGGTAGAACAGCAAAAGCAAACGATGCTACAAGACCCATTGCTGTTTTAGCATAAGCATGAATTTTCAGAGCTTAGATTTGAATGTACCACATTAAATTTCTACCCAAATTGCATTTTTTGCAAACTCCAGTGGAAAGTCTAATTAAAACTTTTGTAACTAAGACAACCCTATGACTAATGAAAAAAGAGCTTCCTACAATTTGGGGGGCATGTTTTTCTTTCAAAGGAAGGCATCTAATAGAGATGATGAGACTTAAAACAAAGCCGCCGCCACCCCCTCCAGAGTTAGCGTTTATTTGACTGGGCCCTGACAGAATTAGATCCCCATTTTAGTACATTTAAGATAAAATCTCCTCTTAGCCTTGGCTGAGGTGGGAAATGAAATTCATCCTACCACCCAAGTGCATTGACTGCATTATAATTATCATGTGCCTTGTGCCCAGCTAAAGGGCATACAGGCTGGGCTGCGACAGTTGAGTGAAAAGCTTGAGTCTGTCCAGTTAACTGCATTTGATTGTTTGTGGAGAGACGCCTTGTTAAGTGTAAGTTTTCTAGACCACACTTGAAACAGAAGACAACTGCAAGCTCTAAACAGGGCCTTAACAGTTTCAGGCACCTTGTTACAACTACAGCAGGCAAAGTAAAAGAAGGCAAAAGTGAAACCAAAGCCAGCGCAGAGTAAGATACACAGGAAGAGAGAGAGAGAGAAACACACATCCCTGCTCCCTGTTCCCATATACATTAATCATTTAGGGAACAATGCTATGGCCACTAGACACTGTCTAGAGGGCCATAGGATTGTTTGGTTCCCAGAAACCATGCTCCCTGCCTCCGCGTAGCTGGCACGGTTCTCTCTGTGCCGGCTGCTTCTCCATGCTCACAAACGGAGTGTGGAGAGGGTGAAAAGGGGGTGGTCCCAGGGGCAGGGAGGGGAGCAGACCGTGGAAGCTTCTTTTTCAAGGCTTCCTATGTACAACGCAGCCTCCCCCCTCCCACTCTGACGTCCTCAGCTAGATGCATGAAATTGCATGGCTAGCTGAAAATGCAGGGTGGCCGGAACATGGAGGAGAGGATCTGAGTTCGGAGGCTGGCGATTCTCATAGGATTGTGCCCATAGTGGCTTTTCAATCAGTCATTGTTCTCTCAATACAGTGGGTTTTAACAATGGACGTTGCTCATTCCAACACACTTGAGAACTGTTGTATTGGTAGTAGTAATGACTGCAGGAATCAGCAGGCCTCAAACACAACTGTTCTTTATCAAGCACATGCAGAAATGGAGGCGGCTTAGCAGAAACTCCACCCTCTGTTACAAAAACTGTGTTCTATTCCTGGTAGACTTACCCAATTTGTTCACCAAGAACGATAGGAGGCAGAGATCTGGTCTAACATGGTTTTATTCTGCAGAATATGGCAATCCTTGGGGCTACAGTACCAAAGTGAGGACGGCAAATTAAACAGTGTGACTCAGAGGTTAATATACACAAAGTCTTTGGGGGATGTCTTACGCCTGCTCTCTGATAATCTCTTTAGCTGGAAGGGAGGAGGAGAAAGACAGCGCCTTTCAGCACTTAAGCATGCGCAGAAAGCTAGTCACGTACTCTCTTGCATGATACATTCTCGGCATTCCTGACTTAAGGCACCATATCCTGCCAGCGTGGCAGTTTCACACAGAAATAGATCACACAAAAATAGCTTGATTGATCCAGAGGTATTACAAATGAAATTTCTATAACACTTCTGTTGCTATTCCCAACTCTACAGGAGCTGCCAAGGTTCAAAAACAATCACCAACCCACAGTCTCCCCCAAGATACATAACAAGAACCACAGAAATAGAGTGATAAATAAGATTGCCTGAACTGTAAACTACTTTCGTGCAATTATGTGTAGGCCGACTTCATAGCAAGACCACCTTTGTATTTGTCTGTCTGTTTGTTTATAACCCACTCAGGAGTGGCATCCCCTTCATGGATCACTGCCTTGTTGTGGCGAAGGGGCTTGCGTAACTCAGTGAAGCCATAAGCTATGCCGTGCAGGGCCACCCAAGACGGACAGGTCATGGCAGAGAGTTCTGACAAAATGTGGTCCACTGGAGAAGGAAATGGCAACCCACTCCAGTATTCTTGCCAAGAAAACCCCATGGAACGTATCACAAGGCTAAAAGATATGACGCCGGAAGATGAGCCCCTCAGGTCGGAAGGTGTCCAATATGCTACCGGGGAAGAGCAGAGGGTATTTCCAAGTAGTGCCAGAAAGAGTGAAGCGGCTGGGCCAAAGCCGAAAGGACACTCAGCTTTGGATGTGTCTGGTGGTGAAAAGAAAATCCGATGCTGTAAAGAACAATATTGTTTAGGAACCTGGAATGTCAGATCAATGAATCAAGGTAAGCTGGAGGTGGTCAAACATGAGATGGCAAGATTGAACATCGACATCTTGGGAATCAGCGAACTAAAATGGACAGGCATGGGCGAATTTAATTCAGGTGACCATCATATCTACTATTGTGGGCAAGAATCCCTTAGAAGAAATGGAGTAGCACTCATAGTCAACAAAAGGGTGGGAAAAGCAGTACTGGGGTACAATCTTAAAATTGATAGAATGATCTCAGTACGAATCCAAGGCAAACCATTCAACATCACAGTAATTCAAGTCTATGCCCCAACCACTGAGGCCGAAGAAGCTGAGGTTGATCGGTTCTATGAAGACCTACAACACCTTCTAGAACTAACACCAAAAAAAGATGTCCTCTTCATCATAGGGGATTGGAATGCTAAAGTAGGAAGTCAAGAAATCACCGGGATAACAGGCAGGCATGGCCTTGGTGTACAAAATGAAGCAGGACAAAGGCTAATAGAGTTTTGCCAAGAGAACATGCTGATCATAGCAAACACTCTTTTCCAACAGCACAAGAGGCGACTCTACACATGGACGTCACCAGATGGTCAATATCGAAATCAGATTGATTATGTCCTTTGCAGCCAAAGATGGAGAAGCTCCATACAGTCAGTAAAAACAAGACCTGGAGCTGACTGTGGCTCAGATCATGAGCTGCTTCTTGCAAAATTTCGGCTTAAATTGAAGAACGTCGGGAAAACCACTAAACCGTTCAGGTATGACCTAAATCATATCCCTGATGAATATACAGTGGAGGTGAGGAATAGATTTCAGGGATTAGACCTGATAGACAGAGTGCCTGAGGAACTATGGACGGAGGTCCGTAACATTGTTCAGGAGGCAGCAACGAAATCCATCCCAAAGAAAAAGAAATGCAAGAAAGCCAAGTGGCTGTCTGATGAGGCTTTACAAGTAGGTGAAGAAAGAAGGGAAGCGAAAAGCAAGGGAGAAAGGGGAAGATATACCCAACTGAATGCAGAGTTCCAGAGAATAGCAAGGAGAGACAAGAAGGCCTTCTTAAATGAACAATGCAAAGAAATCGAGGAAAACAACAGAATGGGAAAGACTAGCGATCTCTTCAAGAAAATTGGAGATCTCAAGGGAACGTTTTGTGCAAAGACGGGCATGATAAAGGACAAAGAAGGCAGGGACCTAACAGAAGCAGATGAGATTAAGAAGAGGTGGCAAGAATACACAGAAGAACTATACAGGAAAGATCTGAATGTCCCTGATAGCCATGATAGTGCGGTCACTGAACTTGAGCTGGACATCCTCGAGAGTGAAGTCAAGTGGGCCTTAGGAAGCATTAGTAACAACAAAGCTAGCGGAGATGACAGTATTCCAGCCGAGCTATTTAAAATCCTAAAAGATGATGCTGTTCAAGTGCTGCATTCAATATGCCAACACATTTGGAACACTCAGCAGTGGCCACAAGACTGGAAAAGGTCAGTTTACATTCCAATTCCAAAGAAGGGCAATGCCAAAGAGTGTTCAAACTACCGCACAATTGCGCTCATTTCACATGCCAGCAAGGTGATGCTTAAAATCCTACAAGCTAGGCTTCAGCAGTATGCGAACCGAGAACTACCGGAAGTACAAGCTGGGTTTAGAAGAGGCAGAGGAACTAGAGATCAAATCGCCAACATTCGCTGCATCATGGAGAAAGCAAGAGAATTCCAGAAAAACGTCTATTTCTGCTTCATTGACTACGCTCAAGCCTTTGATTGTGTGGATCACAACAAACTGTGGCAAATTCTGAAAGTGATGGGAGTACCAGACCACCTTACCTGTCTCCTGAGAAACCTGTACGAGGGTCAAGAAGCAAGAGTAAGAACCAGACATGGAACAACCGAGTGGTTCAAAATTGGGAAAGGAGTACGACAAGGCTGCATATTGTCACCCTGCTTATTTAACTTATATGCAGAGTACATCATGAGAAATGCCGGGTTGGATGAATCAGAGGTCGGAATTAAGATTGCTGGGAGAATTATCAACAACCTCCGATATGCAGACGATACCACCCTAATGGCAGAAAGCGAAGAGGATCTCAAGAGCCTCTTGTTGAGGGTGAAAGAGGAGAGTGCAAAAGCTGGTTTGAAACTCAACATTAAAAAAACGAAGATCATGGCATCTGGCCCCATCACTTCCTGGCATATAGAAGGGGAAGAAATGGAAGCAGTGACAGATTTTACTTTCTTGGGCTCCAAGATCACGGCAGACGGTGACTGTAGCCATGAAATTAAAAGACGCTTGCTCCTTGGGAGGAAAGCTATGGCCAACCTAGACAGCATAGTAAGAAGCAGAGACATCACCTTGCCGACAAAGGTCCGTCTAATCAAAGCTATGGTTTTCCCAGTAGTAATGTATGGCTGTGAGAGCTGGACTATAAGGAAGGCTGAGCGCCGAAGAATTGATGCTTTCGAACTGTGGTGCTGGAGAAGACTCTTACGAGTGCCCTGGACTGCAAGGAGGTCAAATCAGTCCATCCTAAAGGAAATCAACCCTGAGTGCTCATTGGAAGGACAGATAATGAAGCTGAAGCTCCAATATTTTGGCCACCTAATGCGAAGAGAAAACTCCCTGGAAAAGACGCTGATGCTGGGAAAGACTGAAGGCAAAAGGAGAAGGGGACGGCAGAGGATGAGATGGCTAGATAGCATCACGGATGCAATGAAGATGAACTTGAGCACGCTCCGGGAGAGAGCGGAGGACAGGAAGGCCTGGCATGCTATGGTCCATGGGGTCACGAAGAGTCGGACACGACTGAATGACTGAACAACAACAGGAGTGGCATACTTGGCTCTCCTCCTCCTTTTATCCTCACAACAACCCTGGGAGATGGGTTGTTGTTTATTCGGTCAGTCGCTTCCGAGTCTTTGTGACTTCATGGACCAGCCCACGCCAGAGCTTCCTGTCGGCCGTCGCCACCCCCAACTCCCCCAAGGTCGAGTCTGTCACCTCCAGAATATCATCCATCCACCTTGCCCTTGGTCGGCCCCTCTTCCTTTTGCCTTCCACTTTCCCTAGCATCAGCATCTTCTCCACGGTGTCCTGTCTTCTCATTATGTGGCCAAAGTACTTCAGTTTTGCCTTTAATATCTTTCCCTCAAGTGAGCAGTCTGGCTTTATTTCCTGGAGTATGGACTGGTTTGATCTTCTTGCAGTCCAAGGCACTCTCAGCATTTTCCTCCAGCACCACAGTTCAAAAGCATCGATCTTCCTTCGCTCAGCCTTCCTTATGGTCCAGCTCTCGCAGCCATAGGTTACTACGGGGAATACCATCGCTTTAACTATGCGGACCTTTGTTGTCAGTGTGATGTCTCTGCTCTTCACTATTTTATCAAGATTTGTCATTGCTCTCCTCCCAAGAAGTAAACATCTTCTGATTTCCTGGCTGCAGTCAGCGTCTGCAGTAATCTTTGTGCCTAGAAATACAAGTCTGTCACTGCCTCCACGTTTTCTCCCTCTATTTGCCAGTTATCAATCAAGCTGGTTGCCATAATCTTGGTTTTTTTGAGGTTTAACTGCAACCCAGCTTTTGCACTTTCTTCTTTCACCTTCGTCATAAGGTTAGGCTAAGACATAGTGCTAGGCTCATGATCACCCAGTGAGCTTTGTGGCTGAGGAGTGAATTGAACTTGGGTCTCCCCAGGCCTAGTCCAGCCTTCTAATCACTACACCATGCTGGCTTGCTGTAATCTACTCTTAACTAATGCTAATTGTAAGAGAAGCATCCGCATTACATGGTAATGGGCTATCCTGTACCAAAAAGGCTGTCTACTTTTTTCTCTTTCATTCTCGTAGCAAGAGCGAAGCTACCCCAGAGCAGGGATGCCGTACTTCAGTCTTGCAAGATTTACTTCAGTTTTTTCTACTAAAATTGCAAGATTCAGTAACCAGAGCCTGGTGCAAAGGACGAACACTTAGAATTAAAGAGCTCTGAGCCCAGGAATCTATTCTGAGTACCATAGGGTACAGTCCTTCCACACACAAATCCATCCCTGGTTACCCTTCCACCCCCAGTTTTCATGATTTCAGCAGCAAAATTTGGGGGGAGGGGAGCATCATTTTGTTAGTTTGTTCATTTAAGATATTTCATATGCACTTTTCATTATAAAATAATCCCAAAGTGAGGTACAGCGTTGCTGTTGTTAAATCATTTGGTGTCCATAGAGTGTCCTTGACAATCTATTTCAGATCACCCAGATTTGCTCACTGCTCCAGAAATTGTATGTTTCTTCATGAGACGGGACCAGCCACATTCATGTATAGCTTCTGTTTCAAATTTTCAGATTTACCCCTCCCCCCATTTGAACCCTGAAAAGAATATTTAGGCTTGGATTAAATGCATTAAGGGTGCTTCCACACTGCTGTAAAATGCAGGGTCTGTTTTCACCCATAGATTATTACAAGTCCTTGAACTGGTTTGCATTTATGCATTTGTATGAGACCAGTCTTGCTATTTTCACTAAAACAGGAACTGCTTCATTTGCTTGCCCTCTTGTAGTTCTTTTTCCAAAATATTTTCCCCAAATTGTTTTCGCTTGCTTTTTTTGTTTTTTTTACAGAACCTTATATATCCACGGCCACACCAAGTTGGATTTCACAGTCTGGCATAGCGCAATTGAAAAAGCAGCAGGTACAGATGGCAACGTGCTAGAAGATCAGCAGCTCAGCAAAAACGACGTCCCGATTATAGTGAACAGCTGTATTGCATTTGTTACGCAGTATGGTAAGTGAAGCAGAGCATTTGTTCAAGTTCCTGAAAATCAGAGATGCATCCGGATAGAGTACTGAAGAAGCATCTATATCAGATTACATTACTTGGGCTTGAGCTGCGATCTGTAAAGACCACGCTTTGTCAGAGATTTTCACTGTTACATTAGGTTGTTTGTGTGGCGGTATATTTTTTGAAGGGAGAGGGAGAGAGGGATGCATCTTGTTATAAGGAAATGAAAACAGGGTTGGAAATGAAAATGTGCTGCTTGGAATGAGAAGGTGGGGCATTTATTTTTCATAGATGCAAGGTAGGATTCACTGGAAGATGAAGCGCTGTGTGGCAAAAATGCAGTATCTGTTGCTTTGTACCTATCTGGCTTTTAAAACTTCATCCATGCTGTGAAGGCAACAGCCTGTAAGGCCATGGTTTTCAAAAGGTGTTTTGGACAACTCCAGGGTTCCACAAAGTCCATCATGTTTTCCTTAAACTCTGCTATGTGTCCCTCACTCAGATGATCAGTAGGATGACTGTGGAGGGTTTGTGAGGAGCTCCGAAGGATCTCTCCAGACTGGGAGAATGGGCATCTAAATGGCAAATGCGGTTCAATGTAAGCAAGTGTAAAGTGATGCACATTGGGGAAAAAAATCCCAACTTCAAGTATAGCCTGACGGGGTCTGAGCTAGCGGTGACCAACCAAGAAAGAGATCTTGGGGTCATGGTGGACAGCACAATGAAAATGCTGCTGTAAAAAAAGGCAAACTCCATGTTAGGCATAATTAGAAAAGGAATTGAGAATCAAACTGCCAAAATCATACTGCCCTTATACAAATCTATGGTGCGACCACACTTGGAATACAGTGTCCAGTTCTGGTCACCACACCTAAAAAATGATATTGTAGAGCTGGAAAAAGTGCAGAAAAGGGCAACTAAAATGATCAAGGGGCTGGAGCATCTCCCCTATGAGGGAAGTGTACAACAGCTGGGATTGTTTAGCTTGGAAAAAAGGAGGGTAAGGGGAGACATGATAGAAATGTACAAAATTAATGCATGATGTGGAGAATGTGGATAGAGAGACTTTTTTCTCTCTCATAGTATTAGAACCTGAGGTCATCCCATGAAGCTGATTGGTATGAGATTCAGGACAGATAAAAGGAAATACTTCTTCAGGCAGTGCATAGTTAAACTATGGAATTCTCTATCATAAGATGTAGTGATGGCCACCAATTACGATGGCTTTAAAAGGGGATTAGACAAATTTTTGGTGGAGAAGCCTGTAAGTGACTTGTAGGCTTGATGGCTATGTGCTACCTCCAGCACCAGAGGCGGAATGCTTATATAAACCAGTTGCTGGGGAACATTAGTGGGAGGGTGTTTTTGTTCTCATGTCCTGCTTGTGGGTTCCTGGTCAACAGCTGGTTGGCCACTGTGTGAACAGAATGCTGGACTAGAGGGACCTTGGTCTGATCCAGCATGGGTCTTCTTACGGTTTTCCCAGTGGATGCACTCTTTTATTACTGAACATCTCATTAAGGAACACAGGATGGACTTTGTGGAACTCTAGGGTCCCCTGGAACACCTGTTGCATGCAAACAACCCAAACGAAGTAGACCCATGGGAGAGTATTGGATGCATGGTTGTAACAGTCTTGAGGCCAATGGGGAGATCCAACTGTGCTGGTTTGGCTTGAAGGGGCCTGTAGCATGTGCCTTCACTGATGGTTCAATGTCGGGCAGAGAGGGGAGTCTGTTTTTAACAGGTTCATGTCCAGTAAAGCACAGGCAGGTCCAGGAGAGCAGGGTCACAACAAGGTAAGGAACTGTCAGGACCCTGGACAGTCCTGCAGGTTGTGTTTCCTCACAAGAAAAGCTGTTGTCCCAGCAAGTGACTGCAGGCAATTTAGGCCTTCGGAAGGCCTTCAGAGGCTCTCCCCCTGCTACCTCTAGGCCTTGAAGGGCCCATCATTATTTCTGTAGCCCCATGCTTCTGTGTGACCGATGGACAGAAGACGTTGTGGGAGAATTATCCACAGAGTCTGAGGTTGAACGGAGGGCTCCATCCTTGCATCTGGAAGATATATGATGGGATGTTGAGGGTTTTCCCTGAAGAGGGGCAACCAGTGGCTTATCAGACTCTTGAGTTCTCATTGGGGTGCTGTTAAGCCTCTGGGCCTGGGGATATGACACCGACAGGCATTGCTGGTGCTCTTCAAGATTTGGGTGTATGCCCTCTGCAGCATAGGTCTCCATTACATTTTCTCTGAGCCACTAACCCATGAGCAGAGGATTAGTCTTGCATGACTGTGAGATCACTGGAACGATCCAACTCCATGGTGAAGAGATGCTGATTGTGTGGGAAGGGCTCATTTGATTGGCTCTCATCCACACGGTTGAGTCATTTCAGTGTGCTCCCAGCTGCATACGAGCTACACATGGGTAAGCAGTTCCCATGTAGCTGAGGAAATGTCTACTGGGTACACCACACTGGGTTCGGTGGAGCACAAGTTGATGTACAAACAGTAACCTGGAAGTTAAAAACTTTGAAAAATCCTCTAATCTCCAGGGAAAGCTGGGACAACATATGTAGTTATATATGCATTAAAGGCTCCATTTGGGTTGCCACCTCTAACGATGTCTGTGAAACAACTGTAAATCATTAATGTCACAGAGCAAGTGGATGTGTTTGCATTGGTTCAAAATAGATCGAATTTGGTGTATCACAGCGGTGTTGTTGTTTTTGTCTCTGCTTAAGCTGTTTTTAGATTCAAGTATTTGGCTATTTAAAGTATAATTATTTTGTAAAGTAACTGTGTGTTCCTTTGTTTCAGGTCTGGGTAGCAAATGTATCTACCTGAATGGTGGAGATCCTTCTAATGTGAGCAAACTTCTAGAGTGCTTCAAAAAGGATGCAAGAAGCGTTAAGCTGAGGGCTGGAACATATCAGCTGGAAGATGTTACTGACTCTCTGAAATGTTTTCTGTCTGAAATAGATGATGCACTTCTTACCAAAGAACTTTATCCTTTTTGGATCTCTGCCTTAGGTAATGCCCAGCATAATTCTTACGAAGCCCTGGAGGTGTTGCGTGTGGGACTATATACATATGTATTAAATAAGTTACTTCCTAGCATTTTGGCACACTCAGGTTATGCAAATGAAGGCATGGGACTATGTAGGTAGTCCCACCCCTATTCTGACCCCCAAATGCACTGTTTTACTTCTACCTAGGGATGCTGGAGAAATTCGAGACAGACTAAAATGAGCTCGGATTTCTAAGAATCCGACCTGCAGAATCCACTGTGGAGCGGCCCCCTCAGGCCGCGCATTGTCCGTGGACTTTTAGATTTTTTTTTTACTTTCCCGAAATGTACACATATTTATTCATAGGAAAGTACGCAAGTTTCTGCTGAGGAAAAGTTGAATGGAATGGGGGATAATACGCTAAATGTTACGTACTGAAGTAAATTATGTAAATTGTTACGAAACCTTTTATGTTATGATTTGCGTATTTTCCGCATGACAAAAAAAAAATATTCTCATCCGTCTGTGAGCGGACGACAGAAAAAAAAGGCACCTGACAATCCGCGAAACACAGATGGAGTGGACTTTCCACAGTCCATAAATCCCTACTTCCGCCTATATAAGGCAAATGGCTACAATTCACTCCTGTGGGGGGAGCAAAACACAGCATTGGAGACATTTGTCTGTGAATTCAGGCTCCATCCTCACTGAGGGGTTGGCAGTCGGCCACAAGGATGTGTGCAAGATGGGGTCCCTCAAATCTACAGGCCGACTTGCTATCCACACTCATATTGTCATTAGAATGGCATTTTGCAAGTTGTTTATAAGTGTTGGAGTTGGGGGTGTCCACCATGAATTATCTGCATGCAGCTTCTGGGCTCAGTTTATCCCAATTTCCTCGTTTTCACTCCAACTGATTAGTCATGGAGTATCTAGTGAGAGAGTCACTGGGCTTTTTCCCTGCCAGGCACGCAAGACATTCTTCTCTTCCTCTACCACTGAAATTGGGGTATGGCCTTCCCAGGGAAGCCCACCTGGTTACTTCTTTAGTTAATGTTAAACATGCTAAAAGAACCTTCTTGTTTTCTCAGAGTGTTTTAATATAATGTCATTATAGTTATATCCTAGCAAGGAAGACACTGACACAAATAAAAAAAAATGTGTGTTTGTTTCATTGGGCAATTTAATAGAAAGCCGTTTAATACACTCTAAATAATCACCTGAAGGTGGATCCTTTTATTTTTTAAATTATTTTATTACATTTATATCCCCCCTTTTTTTCCTCCTTGAGGAACCCAAGGCAGCGTACATAATCCTCCTCCTCCATTTTATCCTCACAACAGCAACCCTGTGAGGTGGGGTGGGCTGAGAGTCTGTGAGAGGCCCAAAGTCACCCAGTGAGCTTCCATGGCCGAGTGGGGATTAGAATCCGGATCTCCTGACACCACACTACATCACGTTGAGGTTGCCCAAGACTAGGAGATGTTCTGTCATTGGTTGGCCTACTGTCTTCTATGTAGAGCTGTGTTTGCAAAGGGCTTCTCCAAATTCTCCACCCTGTTTGTGTATAGAGAAATTGGGGGAACCATTTCACTGAATAGGGGGACGACAAATTCTCCCATAGTTTCTTGGATGTGGGACTCACCATTAGCAGCTTATTTCTTTTCCCCTAAGTTCTGTTGTTGGTGGTGATGTAAGCGGCAGCAACTATATTGGTTGCTTGGCAGGCATTTGCATCCTCTCCAGTGCCCTGGACCTAGCATTGTTTGGGGGCATTGCGGGGGAGAAATGGCGGCCATCACACCAAAATGTTGGAAAAAATTTGTAGGAAATTCTGCAAAGTGGTCTTCTGTTTCTAAGAGGGTAGGAAAGACAAAACTCAAAACTTTTTAGCAACCTTGGAAAGAGGAGGGTAAGGGGAGACATGATAGAGGTCTACAAAGTTATGCGTGGTGTGGAGAATGTGGATAGGGAGACATTTTTCCCCCTCAAAACACTAGAACCCGGGGTCATCCCATGAAGCTGATGGGTGGGACATTCAGGACAGATAAAAAGAAGGACTTCTTCACACAGCACATAGTTAAACTATGGAATTCGCTACCACAGTATGTAGTGATGGCCACCACTTTGGATGGCTTTAAAAGAGGGTTGGACAAATTCCTGGAGGAAAAGGCTATCAATGGCTACTAGTCCTAATGGCTGTGTGCTACCTCCAGTACCAGAGGCAGTGAGCCTGTGTACACAAGAGAACATGGGTGGGAGGGTGCTGTTGTGGGTCCCTGCTTGTGGGTCCCTGGTTGACAGCTGGTTGATCACTGTGTGAACAGAATGCTGGACTAGATGGACCCTTGGTCTGATCCAGCAGGGCTCTTCTTATGTTCTTAACCTATCTGCCGTTACTCATTGCAGAATCCCTGATATGTTTATCTAGAAGACAAGGGTTCAGCAGAAGAAGGGCTCTGCAAATTTTGGCGGACTTTAGTAGCCAAAATATATGTTCGCTGCAGCTCCTCCCTTGCTGGGGAGGAGTGAGGCCTTGCCTCTGCATCCCAGTGAGCTTCAGATGTGCTCAGGGTGTGTCTGAGGCTTCTTTGGACAAGCCTCTTTGCCTGCTCCAAGTTGGGTGGGGGGTTCTTCCTGTTGCAGTGACCCGGAGTCTCTCCCAGGTTCAGGGCGAGGTTAGGGAGTTCCTTTGTCCATCTTCCTAGTCTGAAGGAAGCTGGAACTCTCCCTGAAAGTGTGCTGAGGCTCAGAAAGCAGCATGGCATCTTGCTCCTTTGCCAACCATCTCTGAAGTCAGCACAAGGTTGGAGAGAGCCTTGCCCCAATCCAGGCACCAAGGAGAATGGAGCTCTTGCCAGATTAAATATGGTTGAGACCTCATTTGTGGACCCCTGAGCGGTACACATCTTGAAACATCATTGTGCAGCTGAGAAGGTTGTTGGAGGCAGGGCAGGAAATAAAACATTACACAGCCGAGGAGGTCTGCCAAAATTTGAGGAGGCAACAAACAAACAAACAAACAACCCTTGTAAAACTGTGAGACAGCCCACCTCAGTTGCTAATGCAGTAGTTCAAGAGGCATGAATTCTAAAACTCAATACTGTGACCTCTCAGTAACCTGCAACGAGAGCCCCAGTTTTTCATTCCACCTGTTTGTCTGTCTTGCCCGTTTGTATTTTAATTGGCTGTGCTCATTAAGTGCATCCATGAGTGAACAGAGGAATCTGGCTCGTGCTTAATGGACAGTTATCCTGGGTCTCATTGCAGGCATTACTTGAATACAGATGTTGCAGGGCTTATCCTCATTGTATCCAAGGTTTCCCCCCAACCCCTGTTCAGATGCAGTGCACAAGTCTGCATCGAAAGAGAATTATCTGTATTATGTCCGTGAAGTGGAGGCTGATTGGCTGAATAGTCATTTTAAATGACCAGCTGCCGTTGATATGGCAGATGGATGCCCTTCTCTTTTGGACTGCATTGTAGTTAATGGTGAGTAATTTAATTTTTTCCCCACCCCCCTTCCCCATCAGATACACTGGATGAGAAAGAGAGAGTGAGGAAGTACAGCACTTTTATCCGGACGCTTCCATCAGTCAATAGGGCAACTTTGGCGGCTTTAATGGAACACCTTTACAGGTCAGTGTGTCAGTAAATCTACTAAAAGGAGTCATTAGAGAGTGATCCATAAGTGTTTTGTTTTTACTCTGTCAAACCCTTTGGAGATAATGAATGTCAGATATGTTATTACTCTAGCATAAATCTAATACGTAGGTTTCATACAGCTCTTGATAATTTTCAAAATGCGCCCCACGCATCATCTCAGAAATTCTTGAAATCTTTTTGTTTGCTTATCCCACTTTGCAGGATGCAAATCCTTTCAAGGTGGGTTAAAAGAAACATAAAAAGACATAAAATCGCACTAAACAGTTTCAAGACGTAACAAGTCATCAGGATCCTTCCCACAGAGCAGTTGGTGACTGATGGCCCTGTGGGGTGGGAGGAGAAAGTTATTACTGTTGTAATTAATTATTTCATCTATAATAGTATCATAATACCAGTATTACTGATTTAAAGCTGAGATCGATAAAACAGTGACTTGTGTTGGGAGGTCACCCCTGCCGCCTTCTGAAATCCTCACGTAGCTAGAATCAACATGTGGACAATAGGGCTCTTTTCCAAGGCTTTATTCCCATTCAACCTAATGACGCTTACAGATGCTAATTGCTTGATCCTATGAGTGGGACTTAAGAGAGCTGCCTACTCGGGGGTTCTTACCTTAGGAATCAGTTGATCTCTGTTTGGAGAGCAAGGCAGGAAACCTCTGTACTTATGGGCTGGGAGGAGAGAGTCCACCCTTTTCCCATAGGGCGTCGGGACGCTGCTGTTGCCGTCGCGCCAAGCGAGCTGAGCGCCTCCTCTCAGCGCCCGCCATCTCCCGGTTGACGCTGCGCCGGCGCCTAGTGTCAAGAAACTGCTGTTGTGCCTCCCTCTTCCTGCCAGGGTCACTATCACTCTCAGGAATGTGTACTGGGAGGGGCTCTCCCCCTGGCTGCTTCTCTGAACAGCGCGTGGTTTCCTTTCCCGTGGTTTCTATCTCTTCCTCAGAATCAGAACTGCTTTGGGGCTCTCTGGGCTCCGATCCAACCCTGACAACTTGCCTGAGGCCGTCTAATAAATGCATGGAATTTGAAGTGGGGGCTTTCTCATTCACAATGTCAGGATTGATTCTGAGCGTATGGAGATAGCAGTTCAGATTCAGAAGGGGAACAGCCAGAACCTCGGGAGGTATCTTCCCGAGCGAGTTCAGATATGGATAGGTGTGCTTCTCAGGATGCTATCACCCAGATGGCTGGGTCTTCTGTGAGAACCCAGGAGGAGGAGGAGAGTGCGGGGTGTGACCTGAGGGATGCTAGACTGTGGTGCAGAGCTAAGATGGAAAAGTTAGAGGCGGAGCTCAGACGGTCGACCCGGTTGGTGATGCGTGAGTGTCGATGTAGGGGAGCATCACTGGAAGGGAGGGGCATCCCTCTGTAAGTTATTCTAGCCAGCAAGTCTTGTTTCAAACTGCTGGCAATATCATAGCTCCCATTTGGATCCCCTGTTGCCATTCCTTTGTAGCCGGAGAGTCTTTGAGGATTTGCATCTGTAATGAACCTGTTGATAGTGAATTAAAGGCGTGAGACTGAAGCCTCTCTTCTTGTGTGTGTGCATGAGGAAGGAGGGGGCCAAGGGAACATGACACACGGCTCCTAGGCTCTATGCCGTGTCACCACTAGCCATGGCAATGAAAAGCATAAACACTGATGATGACTTCCAGATGCTATGCATTTCACTATGTGATGGAGGTTGCCACGCGTGTGTTTATTCTGCACTTAAAAATAATAATAATTTGTGGCAAGAAAACCAAAATCAGGGCCAAGTAAAGCTGTATCCTGTAAACAAATTTGCATATTGTGGTGGGGGTGACATCCTTCATTGGTTTCCTACTGGTTGTTGGGGACGGGGAAAGGAGGCCTACAAGTCCTGAAGCCTTGCCCACTGATAATTGAAAATGGTCTTCAGCTTGAGAGCTCCACCATGCCTTGCCAAAACATGCTGAAGCATATCATCACAGCCATGAGGGCTAGAAACTTGATCTCTTAAAAAAAGAAGAAAAAAAATGAAATTCTTAGGAAGCTGTGTTCTGTGGTCAATATTGCATGCTGTGCTTGCATGGAATTACGGAGTGTTCATGGCCCTAGATATTCTCATTATGTGCTGCTTATTTACATGGTTACTTTATTTAGATTTATCCCATAGCCTTGAAATAAATTATCAATAAAATACAATAAAATATTTAAAACACCAGAAAATAACTAACACACTAAAATAAGCTAAAAAACAATAACTCTATGCATGCATAATCCAATTAAAACTGATCAATGAAACTTAAGCTTTCTGAAAGCTGAGAAGCCAGGGAAAATAAAAAGTTCTTTGCCAGGTGGATATCCAAGTGGGTGCCAGGTGAGCATCTCTGAGGAGAGTATTCCAAAGCCAGGGCACCACCACTCCTTAGATAATGGGAGAACCCAAAGCTGGGCCTCTGATGAGGATCTCCAATACAGGCCGACACACATGGAGACAGGTGATCTTTTCAGGTACCCTGGCCTCAAGCCGAGAGAGTCTTGAAAGGTCAAGACCAGCACTTTGAATTGGGCCCAGAAATAGACAGGGAACTACCATAGTTAGAGAAGCACAGGCTTAGGGATGGACGAAAGTCCCTTACCTGGTCCCGCAGCTTGCTTCGCGGTGGGGGGGAGGCGCGCCGTTTCTCCCCCGGAAATTCATGGCGGGGGGGGAGGCGCCCCGTCCCTCCCGGCTGAAATTCTGGCCGGGGGGGAGGTGCCCCATCCCACCCCGCCGAAATTCTGGCCGGGGGGGGAGCGCCCCGTCTCCCCGGCCGCGAATCTCGTCTCCTGCCGGGACGCAAATGGCAGCAGCCGTAGCCACCGCCGTTTGTGTCCCTGCAGTCAGCCGTGATAGGCTACGTAAATCCTTATGTAGCCTATCACGGCTGACTTTGGGGCAAAAAAAAAAAAGCGCATACGCAAATGGTGGCGCCCACTTAATAACGCCATTTGCGTTCCTTATTTGGGCACGTCTAGTCTACGTAAATATTTACGTAGACTACGGCGAAAATAAGGGCAACTCAAATAGCGTTGCCCTTATTTTTGCCGTAGTCTACGTAAATATTTACGTAGACTAGACGTGCCCAAATAAGGAACGCAAATGGCGGCGCCCATGGGCGCCGCCATTTGCATACACGCTTTCCCCCCCCCCCCCAAAGTCAGCCGTGATAGGCTACGTAAGGATTTACGTAGCCTATCACGGTGTTTTTTGAAAATCTAGCCGTGATAGGCTACGTAAATCTTTACGTAGCCTATCACGTTTGTTGGGGTTTTTTTTTTTTTCACTTGGAAATGGCGGTGGTGGCAGTCGGTCCGAAGACCGGCCGCCGCTGCCGGGAGCCGCCGTCGCGAGGGACATTCGCCGAAGGTAAGTTCCATCCGGGGTGTGTGTGGGGGGTGGAGGACTGTTTCTCCACCAATTTCGGGGGGCCGAATGCGTTGGCATTCGGCCCCCCGGAGATTCTTGGAGAAATTCTCTGACATCCCTACTTAATATGCTCATAGTGTCTGGTCAAAGTTAGCAGTCTAGCAGCCACATTCTGAAATTTCAGTTTCTGAACTATCTTCAGAGGCTGCCTTTACACTAAAGAAAACCCCCCGCAGTCGTCCCGTTGTGGATGCGGCTTTCCACATTTACAGCGGACTCCCAGACGGTGCCCACGTAATAGCGCAACAACCCGACTTAAATAGATAGTTCATTAGTTCTGGATCTTTTTGAGATGGAATAACCAGGAAATACCTCTGGATGTGCCCTGGAGGTTGACGCCATGATGAAAAGGACCCGCAAACTTTCGTGAGGAGCAATCTCAGTAGTAGGATAAGATAATAATATCGGGGATAGATTTGACGGTGTGGTCAGTGAGCTAGAGCCAGACATCCTGAAGAGTGAGGTTGAATGGGCCTTAAGAAGCATTGCTAATAACAAGGCAGCAGGAGATGACGGTATCCCAGCTGAACTGTTTAAAATCTTGCAAGATGAAGCTGTCAAGGTGATGCATGCCATATCCCAGCAAATTTGGAAAACACAAGAATGGCCAACAGATTGGAAAAAATCAACTTATATCCCCATACCAAAAAAGGGAAGCACTAAAGAATGTTCAAACTATCGAACAGTGGCACTTATTTCACATGCCAGTAAGGTAATGCTCAAGATCTTGCAAGGTAGACTCCAGCAATTCATGGAACGAGAATTGCCAGATGTACAAGCTTGGTTTTGAAAAGGCAGAGGAACTAGAGACCAAATTGCCAATATCTGCTGGATAATGGAGAAAACCAGGGAGTTTCAGAAAAACATCTATTTCTGTTTTATTGACTATTCTAAAGCCTTTGACTGTGTGGATCATCACAAATTGTGGCAAGTTCTTGGTGGTATGGGGATACCAAGTCATCTTGTCTGCCTCCTGAGGAATCTGTATAACGACCAAGTAGCAATGGTAAGAACAGACCACAGAACAACGGACTGGTTTAAGATTGGGAAAGGAGTAAGGCAGGGTTGTATACTCTCACCCTACCTATTCAACCTGTATGCAGTACACATCATGCGACGTGCTGGGTTTGATGAAGCCAAGGCTAGAGTTAGAATCGCTGGAAGAAACATTAACAATCTCAGATATGCAGATGATACCAGTTGGATGGCTGAAAGCGAGGAGGAGCTGAGGAACCTCATGACGAAGGTGAAAGAAGAAAGTGCAAAAGCTGGGTTGCAGTTAAACCTCAAAAAAACCAAGATTATGGCAACCAGCTTGATTGATAACTGGCAAATAGAGGGAGAAAACATGGAGGCAGTGACAGACTTTGTCTTTCTAGGTGCAAAGATTACTGCAGATGCTGACTGCAGCCAGGAAATCAGAAGATGTTTACTTCTTGGGAGGACAGCAATGACAAATCTTGATAAAATAGTGAAGAGCAGAGACATCACACTGACAACAAAGGTCTGCATAGTTCAAGCAATGGTATTCCCTGTAGTAACCTATGGCTGTGAGAGCTGGACCATAAGGAAGGCTGAGCGAAGGAAGATAGATGCTTTTGAACTGTGGTGCTGGAGGAAAATGCTGAGAGTGCCTTGGACTGCAAGAAGATCAAACCAGTCCATACTCCAGGAAATAAAGCCAGACTGCTCACTTGAGGGAATGATATTAAAGGCAAAACTGAAGTACTTTGGCCACATAATGAGAAGACAGGACATCCTGGAGAAGATGCTGATGCTAGGGAAAGTGGGAGGCAAAAGGAAGAGGGGCCGACCAAGGGCAAGGTGGATGGATGATATTCTGGAGGTGACAGACTCGACCTTGGGGGAGTTGGGGGTGGCGACAGCTGACAGGAAGCTCTGGCGTGGGCTGGTCCATGAGATCACGAAGAGTCGGAAGCGACTGACCGAATAAACAACAAAAAGAAGAAGCCCAGAGTCAGAGCGGATATAGCACATACAGTAATCCAATCTGGAGATTGCCAGAACATGGATCACTGTGGCCAGGCTGTCTGTGTTCAGGTAAGAGCACAGCTGGTGACCCAGGCTAAGCTGGTAAAAGGTGCTCTGTGCCATAAAGGAAACCTGCGACTCAAGGGGACAGAGAGAGTTCAAGGAGTCCCACCAAACTGCAACCCTGTTCCTTCAGAGGGAGTGCAACCCATCCAAATGAGGGTGAATACTACTCACCCAGGCAGACAAACCACGTACCAGCAGCACCTCCATCTTACCTGAATTGAGCCTCAGTTTGTTCGCTTTCATCCAGTTCATTGCCATACTCTAATACTGGTTTAGTACTTCCATGGCCTCATCTGAATTAGATGAAAAAGAGAAATCAAGCAGAGTGTCATCTGCATATTGATTGCACCTCATTCCAAATCTCCAGATAACATTCACTCAGTGGTTACAGGCAGATGTGAAAAAGCATAGAGGATAAGATTGAACCCTGCAGGACTCCATAGCATAAATGCCAAGGAGTCATGTAATGGCCCCTAGCTTCACCTTCTGGAATTGATGATCCAGATAGGAACGGAAGCACCGTAGAATGGCGCCCCTAGTTCCCAAGCCAGATGTCTGTCCAGAAGGCTACCATGGCTGAAGGTATCAAAAGCTGCTGAGAGGTCCAAGAGAATTAACAGACTTGTACTCCCCTGTCTTGCTTCCATCCATATCTGTACCAAAACTAGGCCTAAATCCTGATTGAGATGGATCCAGAAAAACAGCCTCATCCAGGAGTGCTTGGACAGTCACCACGTGCTCAAGCACCTTGCCCATGTAGAGGATATTAGCAGCTGGCTAACAGTTATTTAAATCTTCTGGGTCCAAGGTAGGTTTCTTCAGGAGAAGTCATACCACAGCAACCTTTAAAGTGGCAGGGACCACTCCCTCTCAAAGAGGCATTGACCATCTCTTTGACCCAGCCAGTCAGACTTTCCCTGCTTGATGTAATGAGCCAAGAAAGGCAAAGGTCAAGCGTACATGTGGTAGGATGAAGTTGTCCAGGCACCTTGTCAACAGGCTTCAGCAACTGAAACTCCTCCATCAATATAGGAACAGACGGGCCTCTGGAGGCCTCTGTAGACTGCCCTCCAGTTGTAGCATCCAAGTCACAGAGGATATGAACAGCTGTGTCCTCAAAATACCAAGCAGATGTGTCTCTGCAAGTTCCTCCACATCCCCAGATGGGCCAGATTGGAACAGGGTGTGTGAACCACACAAAAAGCTCGACCAGTCGGCCCTGCAGAGAGAGAGCGGTGGCAGAGAAGACTTGCATCTTTGCTGCCATTGCTGTCGCAGAGTATGCTCAATAATGAGGTTTCTAGTGTTCGGTCAGACTCTCGGTGAGTCTTCTGCCTTTTGCAGAGTTTCCTGAGGCTTCTCTGTGGGTGCTGTTAGTAGACAGAATTTTGAGCTACATGGAACATTACTCTGTGTCAGCATTCACATTCTACCAGCCAGGGCTGTGTGTGCAGCAATTCCGTGATGGTAAAATGTACTGCTGGGTGCAAAATCCAGCTGCCTGAGATGATGATGATGATGATGATTTTAAAAAATACAAGTTTCTAGCCCTTACAGGTGTGATTATATGCTTGAAAGTGTACATGCAATACCTAGTTAAATCTCACAAGCTGGGAAGGGGTGTTGTTGAGTAAGATTTCCAGTGGTCAATGATATTCTCTGTCTGGCTGACCACTTCTTGAAACAGTCCTGTATGCTGACCTGGCTGGACCCTTGGTTTGATCCAGCATATGCAGGTCTTATGTTGGGGGAGCATGTTACCATACTCTTAACAGAGATAAGCAGAACAATCTGTTAGTGTTCAAAGCAGGCGGCCTGAGAATCTTAAGTTAATGAGCTAGGAAAAAAGCGAGATGCATAATTTCATTATAACGGAAGGCAGGCTGTGCCACAGGAGTCCGTACATGCGCAGACCAAGGCCTACTGAAGCATTCTAAATCTATTTATTAACTTTAAACAGGGTACAAAAGTGTTCAGAAATCAATCACATGGATCCTCACAATCTCGCAATGGCGTTCGCATCATGCTTGTTTCAAACGAAGGGGCAAACCAGTGAAGAAGTTGATGTGATTGAAGACCTAATTATAAATTATGTGCATCTCTTTGGTGTAAGTACCCAGCATATTTATCTGATTTTTCCAGTAATATAATTTGGCAAATGGATGAAAATGTAAATGTTCGGCAGACCCGTTTGGTTCTCTTGTTTTGCAGCCTGAAGGATTGTGACTCTGCATTTTCCTTTAGAAGCTATATTAGCCGTCCCCAACTTGGTATCCTCCAGATGTTTTGGTTGACAACTCCCACCAGCCACAGTGGTTAAGGATGATGGGAGTTGTAGTCTAAAGTGTCTGAAGGTACCAAAAGACTGACTGAGAAAAGCTGAAGCTATGCTTTTGGTTTGCTGTGAATTATTTTCCATGAACCCAATGTCATGCCTTTAGAAAATCCCATGGTGGTAATCTTAGAGCATGGTTACCTATTCAAATATTTATTATGGGTTGTATCCACTGTTGGGCCTAATAAGAGGAGACCCATTGAAATGAAAGAGTCTTAAGTTAGACTGTCATTGGGTACAGGCCTATGGTTGTTGACGTAGCTGCTATCAGCCATTAATATACATGGCACTTTAAAAGTTTCGTAAGGGGAAAAAACAGGTCCCTGCCCACTAGGAATTTACAAACTAAAACTGGTAGCAGGGAAGACAGTGGAGAGAGAGGAAGCAGAGGCAATGAACAGAAAAAAAAAAAAAAGCTATAGCTGATTACATGTGAGGGGATGAGGATTATAGGGTTGATTTTTGGAAATCTTGCATTGATGACAATGCAGTTCTCCCTTTAAGAGAAATGCGGTTCCTGTTTTTTAAAATGAAGAATAGCATAATAGAAAAGGATCAATTTCCATACTAAATCCTGTAGTGTGAACGCCAGTTTCCTTTCAGCCTGCTAGGGGCCCTCAAGTTGCCTCACTGTAAAATTTGTAATGAAAATCTATTATTCCTTATAAAATTTGTTAATCCCCTTCCTGCTTACAAGGCACCCAAAGTGATGTACAACTCACTGAAGCCATAAAACAACAATAAAAATGTCAACAGCAGCAATAAAACTGTACAAAAAAGCAGCAGCTAAAATACCTGCATGTCGATTTAAAATGCCTGGGAGAACAACCACATTTTGCTCTGCACCTTAATTCCATCAGTGAGATGACCTGGCGGGCCATATTAATGTTTTAACATAAACATTAGAATGTAAAAACACAATAAAACAGGTAGCAATAAAAATCAAATGCACAATCTACCAGGAAGTTGCTACCACGCTCTTGCACAGTTTCCGTTTATTTTTGGATATGTTCAGCTGAATTTCCTGGTGGATGGTGTCCAACAAAAGCAACAAGAGCTGAACAGGAATTCTCATAGTTTTAAAAGTAAGAGGTTGTCTTGACCTGTGGGATCAGGTCTTCACTCCCAGAAAGAAATTGTCATAAAAGATGTTAGGCAGTTAGGTTTACACACACATGGGCGCGTGTGCACACACACACACACACACACACTTTCAGTGGTGTAGTGGAGGGAGAACACAAGAACACGAGGGAACACAGCTCAGGGACTTTTTTCAGAGCAGAAATGATGTAATCTGTCAGTGCATCTGTCAATAGACTGTCCTTGCTCTTGCAGGTGAATGAGGTGATAACAAGACTTTCAAGTGTTTCTGGAGGGGTAGCTGTGTTAGTCTGTTGCAGCAAAAACAACAGAAAGTCTTGTGGCACCTTAAAGGCTAACAAATGTATTTCTTTAATGTGCCATGAATTTTACTATTGTTTTTCACAGATTATCCTAGTTAGTCAGAGAACGAGGAAAATAATCAAGCAGTATCTGGATACTTTTCTCCTTTTCTTTGATGGAATTCCTACATCAGGCTAGCAATTTGAATAGCAACACCTGTTTGCACGATTGTTTGCAGTTCTGATTAAAAGCGAAAGGTTGCATTTCAGCTGGCTGAAGAACTTTTGTTAAAGCTCAATGTGCTCGATCCACACTCAGTCACGTTCAGAGTAGATTCATTGAAATCAATGGGACTTAAGTTAGCTGTAACTAACTTGCCTCATTATTTCAGTGGGCGAGTTCAGTGGAGGCTGTTCTGAGGTAACTATGCATAAGATTGTAGCTGAGCCTTGTAAACTGAATTGTGATATTTTATTAGTGGATTGTTTGTTTGGATGTCTGTGTTCCATGATGGAGTTTTTAACCAGAGGTTAGCTCCATTGAGTATAAATAACAGAAAAGTGGGGTACTTTATTATAATATGATGTATTTTGTGGTTTTAATTGTTCTGAGCTGTCCAGAGAGCTTCAGCTATTGGGCGGTATAGGAATGTAAAAAATATAGATAGATGGATGGATGGATGGATGGATGGATAGATAGAGATATCTCTTGAGGGTGTGACTGTAGATTTTCTGCGGGGGGGGGGCATGGCTGTGGGTGCTGTCATAATGTGTTCCTTCACTCTAAAATTTACCACTGCACATTTGTATCTGCATTTTTATAAATATAGATCCTAAAACCACATAAACACTTAAGCAGGGATTCCATTTGTGACACACTACCCCTTTAGCGGTTGTAAAGTGGTCCTGGTCTACACCTCCTTCATACTGGAGGTCTACATTTTTGTATAAAAAACCAAAACTAGCTAAAAATTATTTGTGAATAGAAAACTGGCACAAGGAGCAGGCTGAATTAGAACCGTTCTCACCGTGTCTTTACTTCCATGGTTTCTTTTTATGTGGGAGAGCATTCAAAAATGGAATCTCCCCACTGCGATCTAAAGTGATAGAATGGATTATACCGCCTTGGGTTCTGACACCTCATGGGTAAGGCAAGAAGGCACCAAACGTAGGAAAAGGAGGGAGGACACCTCAGGTTTACAAAATTATTTTGCAACGATGTTTAGAGGCTAAGCACCACAATTGGTTGTGCCTCAGAGTGCCTCTGAAGAATTCTTTTCAAACCTGGACGTCTTCTCCCTTATTTTCTTTGCATGTGTAGACCAGGCTGCTGCCTTACTCAGCTGCAGGGTCAGTGTGCCACCACTGCTTTCTGTGAATGGTGAGAGTGATCCGAAAGAACGTGGGGTACCCATATTGTGAAATTATTTCTCCATGAACAGGTTCACGAGGATCAAGTGAAGCAAATGGATATCGAGAATAGCTTTATTACAAAATGGAAGGATACTCAAGTAAGTCCAGATGATCCCTCCCTCCCTCCCTTCAGGGAAGGGCCTAGCTCAGAAGCAGCACATAAACTTTGCATGCAGAAGGTCCCTGGTTCAATCCCTTGCATCTCCAAGTAGTGCTAGGCAAAAAACCTGCCTAAAATGCTGGAGAGCCATTGCCAGTCAGTGTTGACAGTACTGCGCTTGGTGGACTAATGGTCTGGCTTAATATAAGCCAGCTTCCTGTGTCCTGCACCGAGATTATACTGCTTGAACTGATAAAATAACCTGAAGTAATTGGAACTTGAATAGTCAGCTGTCAAGGTTCCCCCGCTGCCTACTGAATACTCCAATAGCCAAAATCAACACTCAGACAAAAGGGCTGCTTTCCAAGGCTTTGATTCCATTTATTCTAATGAGGCATACAGATGCTAATTGCTTGAGACTCGGAGAAACTACAAAGGAACAGCCATCTAGGGGTTTCTAAGGGTTAGGACGTCAGTTGATCTCCGTTTGGGAATAATGTGGCAACTCTCTGAACTTATGGGGTGGGAGGGGAAGATCTCCCCCTCTCCCGTGATGCTTCTGGATGCAGCTGTTGACGTCGAGCCAATCAGGCTGAGCGCCGAAGCTCAGCCTGTGCAATCTCTCGCTTGTGCCTGTGTCTGAGCCTTGCGTCTAAAAGCTCAGGTTGTCCCTCCCTTTCTACGCCTGGTTCACTGTGAGAAGGGGGGGGCTACCCCTCCAGCTGCGCCTCTGAAGTCTGAGAGAGTTCCTCCCTCACGAGTTGTCTCTCCTCCTCAGAATCAGAGCTGCTTTGGGACTCTATGGGCTCAGATACAACCCTGACATCAGCTATCCAAAGGGCTATCTGATGGGCTTGAGGTTAATATAAATCAGCATTCAGTGGCTCATTTTATCGTGGGTTGTTGGGAATGGCTAGAGAGCTGCCCAGCTAGAGAGTTGGGAATGGCTAGAGAGCTGAAAATGCCTGCTGCTCTTTACAGTCTCTCTAGTGCCGCTGCCACTCTCCCTCATCCCTTCTCAGCAGCAGCCACTTTGGGATGGATTTTTAGTTTTTTTTCATAGAAATAGGAAGGACACCAGAGAGTGTCCCAAACACATTTGCTGCTAGAAATTTTGCATAATCCCCCCTTTCATTGCCATGCATTGAAATTTGTGTATTTTTACCAGTGCACCTCCATTGACTGCCTTGAAATGTGCATATGTTTACCTACCCAGTCCCTGCTCTGCCTTGAAATTTGCATATGCTTAGCCATCCTACTCACTGCTCTGTAACCCATATGTATATCTGACAGTGTAGCCTTGTCTGTTACCTTGTATGTTTAACAACTGCAACATAAGGCTCCAGCCAAGGCAAGCCTCTATATTTCAAGTGCGCAACCGCGAATAACCAATTAAAAAAGATTTAAAAGGGGCAGGGGACATTTGCACATATTCCATGGGGCTGGGAAAATGTGAAAAAAATTCCCAGCCCTGTTTTTGTGCAAACAAAGAATTAAAAAACAAAACAAAAAAACAACACACTGCTCCAACTGCGATCGGGACAGCGATTGGAGTGGGGATGGGGGGAGTGGTGGGACAAAGGGGGCCAATGGCGGAGCCTCCAAAGCACTGTTTGGGCACAGTGTGGGGGGCTGTCACTGGCAAGGGGAAAGGGGCACTGCAGGCAGCTTGGCTGCAATCGCTCAGGAAGAGTGGCAGGGGTTTCTGCCGCTCTTGTCGAGCAGCTTGCTGCCTGATAACCGTTACTCGTGATGGGTTGGCAGTCCAGGTTTGTATGAAAGACTAAGAGGGAAGGTGCTATGTGCAAAAAACACCAAAAAGGAAGAAATCCAAAAGCGCCACTGAGTATGGACTGTGCTAGTTACTTATTTGTTGTGCAGATCTCTAAAATACTGATGGACTACGTAAAAACTACTTGCTTTTTAGGCAGATCGCTAAAATGCTCGATACATTCGAAGACTAGGTCTCTTCCTCAGGAGCGATTGATCCCCTAGAAGAGCCTCTTTCTGCTTCTGTAGTAACTCATCTGCTCCACCCTGTGGAAAGCCGACTGGGTTTGGACAACACGCTAACTCATTGTGGGTTGTTTTAGACAACAGCCCATGATGGGTTGGCGTATTGTGCGAACCTTGTCTCTGTGTAAGGTCCCGTTGAATCTACTCCTGATTGTTATGCCACTTGTTACTAACTGCCCCCTGCCCAAAAGTGTTATGTGCTAAAACAATTCTCCTTCTCTCTTTGTAAAGCACTCTCCGAGGGGGAGAGGAAGAGAGAGAGATTCACACAGTGAATCAGAGCCGTTGAAGCGGCAGTTACCACTTTAAAAGAGGTTTTGGCCCCTGTTGGCATGTGGCCTGAAAGAGTGGCAAAAGAGCTGGGCCCCTTTTTTCAGAGGCTGGAAGCTTTCAATAAACAATTCCCCTGTTTCAGCTGAGCGCTAGTGCAAAGAGTGGTGATATTTATCAGGTGGTGGTATTCTGCAGAAAGGGCACATTTTGAATTTTAAAAAGAGAGAAAGAACCCCATAGGTGGAGCTGTACTTCCAGGTGTTTTATGCCGGCTAAACGTTTCATGTGACACTTCTGGCCTGTTTGTTGCATGAGACCGTCTTCTCCCCATTAACCTTTTAGAAGTCAGGTTCTTTAAAAAGTATCTAGATGTTGCAGTACATTTTATACAGTACCTGCTTATATAACAGTGAAAGGCGGCTAGCTCTATAGAGATTAAGCAAGGTTTTTGGAGGGGTAGGGATTGTAAAGCTATCTTTTCAATTATTAAAAATGGAGAGCTGATTTAAAAATAAATTCACTTAGCCCAAACTTCTTTTGCAACTCAAAGAAAAATCTCATGCTTCTCATGGTGCTTATGATGACCTTATTTTCCGTTCCAGTTGGCACTTTGTTAACCATTCTTCATTTTTTTTCCTGCCCACCAAACACTTTGCCAGCTGTTTTTGTTTGCTGCTGTAATTTGCAGCACAGATTTTTTTCCCCTCCAGTGTGTGGCTGTTTACATATGCCCAGTGGAAATCAAATGTCAACTTCATTCCTTCCTCCAACCCTTTTTCAGTAATATCATCTAAAAAGCAAATTTTACTAGGAAATAGGCTTTTTCTGAGTCATTGCCAGTATAATTAAGAAGCTTACTTCAAAGTTGCTTTGTAATGTTTTTTTCCCCTCACAAATGATTCCATTAGTTTCAATTCTCAGAGGCCACTGTGACCTTAAAGTCCTAATTTCTCCATTATGTCGCTCTTTTAAAACATAGCGATGCTGTGTGTTTTAGTTACAGAAATATAGTATTTCTGCAGAAAGTTACTTGAAATGTTTTCCGTGACATACTTGTTCATTATTGCTCTGCGCTATATATTGCCAATAAATGGAGCTTGTGATCTGGAAGCAGAGATTCATTTCTTGATACCACTGCACATCTCTCCCCCTCCCCACTTTACAAACTGTAACAAACCTCCTTTTGTGCAAAACCCACACCTGTAATTCTGTGGTGTGTGTGATTTGCTGTCCGACTTACATTCCTGCCTGCCCTGGGAAACCACAGCCCCTGCCAATCTGGACTGGTCCAAGTGTGTGAAGGAGAAGTTCCATACTTTTCCATTCTGTTACATGTGTGGTTTAATTTACTCACTAGTGAAATTTGACCTGGTCTTATGAAGGAGGCTTTGGCCTGGTCTTATGAAGGAGACTTTGGCCCTCTTGCAGGTGAGTCAAGGGGCTTTTGAGAATGCACCTGCCAGCCTCAGCCCTACATGCCGACAGATGTCCCTGTATGGTTCTCCCCATGGGGACCCTGGTCGGTCAGGCTTCCCTCTCTGTAGCGGGAGCCTTAAACATTTGTACATCCTTCATATTGACACTGATCATATGTTGGCTGGGAGCTCTGACTGAATCATGGCAGGCATCCAGAAGGCAGGCCTAGCTAGCACATTCTCAGAAGTCCCTTCAGTCATTTGGTACCCTTATGAACACAGTACTGAATGTCTGATGTGAGTTTTTCTTTTGAGTTTCGAATGTTAGTCATTTTTAGACTTCTTATATCATAGTGTCTTGGAAAGGTGAAATTTGGTACAGTCCATCTGTTGTGAAAGTACCTTAACAATGTTGATGTCCTCATGATGCTCAAACGTGCACGCATGCACAGACATGCTTCCTGTTTCTTCCTGTTCAAGTCTCTAGTTATCAGCATTAATTTGTTTCTTTATGTCTGGGAGTGGGCATGTTGCACTTGTGTTGCATGCTGGAATGCCCAACTCTTCGTCTGTCTGGTATTTTAATTGCACTCTTTTCCCATCACTTAAATATTTTCTTAAGATGTAAAATAGAAACAGCACAGATGTCTTGTGAGTTTCGAGGGGCTTTTAACAATTTTACGATGTGGCAGACAGTATTCTGAGGTGTCAAACCATATCTCTGCACTAGAGGGTTGTCAAGTTTATTTCAGAGGTGTCTCCCTAAAAAGTGAAGAAAACAGACGATCCTTCCCAAGTTTAACTAAGATAAAGCGAAAATGACTCACTTGGTCTTTTTTATGCTTGTTCTGAAAAAAGGAGGCAAGCTGTTCAGTGAAAAAATTAGGTGTGGGGCTAAAAGTCCAAGCTCATGTAACTAAGGCCTCCTTCTCACTGACATAATAAACTTGTACCATTTTGAACTACAAGTGTGTGGAGGCACATTTCCTCCATAAAATAAATCAATCCTTGCATAGAGACGACTAGCATGTCAGGAAGAGGGATCTCGCCTAGCCCTTTCCCTAGCATTCTAGCGTTTATGTCGAGGGGAACTTTTTATATGAAGAAACGTTAAATCATGTGAGCCCCTACCTGCGGTCTGGAGTGGTATAGCTGAGACACAGGTTCTCAGTGAGGACTAGGCCTAAGGTGTGTGTGGAGGCGGCACATTGTTTATTTTCCTATTTGTCTAAATGGGCAGGTCGCTCAAAGAGGAGTTAGCACTGTTTCTGGGGTTCCCACTGTTCACATTTGGACCATGAATTTACTCAGCTAAAAGAAATCCTGGTGTATCACAAATGGCTGTTTTAAAAAAAGAGAGATTATAGTTTTGGAGAAATTTTGTTTAATGAGGTTTCTAATTATGATTGTTATTCTGGTGGCCCAGAGAGAAAATGTAAAAAGAAACCACCTTCAGTGAGTTTAGCTCTTCAAAGCTGTAGGATTTTACAAATGCATTTTGCTTAATTAGGATGGGTACGAAAACCAAGATATCTCTGCCTCCAATCCAGACAGTTCCTTGCAAAGCAGTGGGCTGGATGCCTTCTCCTTCATATGGTTCACAGTGTCTATGTTCATGCACTTTCCCTATTCCTCTCCTCCAGCATGAGTGCAAGGAGGAGAGGGAAGCTGTTGCTTCTAGTTTTGATTCACCATCATTTCATCTAAACCCTAAACATTGGTTAATCTTGACTATAGTGAGTTCACACACACCTCTATGCATTGAAAGAACGTGGGCCATGGGCCCACGCAAGCCAGCCCTACCCCCCACTGCTGACACACCCAGTGGCTCCACCGCTCTGCCCACCATGTGTTTGGAGCATATTGGAAGGGACACTATATACATACTGATGTAGGGGTGTAGAACTCCTCCACGCAAGGAGGAAAGCTGGCCCAACTGAGGTTCCACCTCATGTGGAGGAACTATATGCACATACATTGGTTTGTGTGTACATCCTCTTATGACATGTTCAAATGCCCAAGGGTATGGCAGCTGGTCACGTCGGGGAGCATGGCTGCTGGGTGCTTCAGTAATGAGGGGCAGGGCTCACCTACATGACCCTGCAACTTCTTTTGCATGTTCTTTCAGTCGTGGTGGGGTCAAGTGGACCCATTCACATGCTTTGCAACTCATTGTTTGAAGTTCTCTTGTTTCAGATGAGCCATACCTAAAATTAACCACCTGTTGTCAGGTGTGAACAAGCTCTGGTTCATCAAAACGGAAGCTAAACCTTTGGAACTCCTCCTTGTGGCTGTGTCACCGGGGGATGGCAAGTGCCTCCCCAAGGCTTGCCTGGGCTTATTCCCATCATGATCAAACTTGATGGATCACGATGTCCAAACACAGGCCCTGTCAGCCTGTGACAGAATCGGAGAACCTGCTGTTGAATATGGTCTTGGGGTTGGCCTTAGTAGCATGATCAAAAGAAGACAGTTTTCTGCCGATTTGCATTCAGCCCGTAGCCTTCGGGGTCAGTTGCTGGGATCTGAAAATGCGAAGGCTGTTTGAATTTTGGAAAGTAAAGGCGACTTGGGATATGATTACTTCCCACCTGTCATTAAAAATGTTTTGTTGTTGTTGTCTGGTGGACAGAAGCAAAAACGATGGGCTCAGTCCAGTCTGCCCTGCCCAAGCAAGAGGGCACCAGTGAGGGTGGAGGGTTGTTGTACAGCAGTCCCACACGTGATGGAGGAGTGCATGCAGAAGGAGGAGAGAAGAGACTGGATCATATCCTTAATGTTTTATTTTTGTACACTGCCTTTGACTCTAGGTTTCCCAGGCTGGAGACTTGCTAATTGAAGTTTATGTGGAAAGAAAGGAGCCAGACTGCAGCATTATAATAAGGGTTTGGATGTCTTTTTTAAAAAACAGCTATTTTTCTATACACTTAAAACACTTCAAAAGAATTGTCTGTTTTTTTTAAAGCATAGGCATATTTAATTTTAAATGTATATTAATCAAAGTGAGTTCCATTGTAAGTGTGTTTATATCTGTGTGTTTCTTTTAAAAATTACTTACATTTTACCTTCTTGGTAAAATCATTATTTCAATCATTATTGAAATTGGTAGAGCATGGTTCTTATCCAGCATGGAAGCACATACGTTGTATACCTAATCCCCAGTCAAATTTGTAAGAGTTTCATCTTTGCCAGCCTAGCAACTTTATTGGTGATAGCACCCATCACTTGTTGGGGTGGGGGGCGGAAGAAAAGAAAGCAGGGGAGACTGAATCTAGCCCCCTTTCTGCTCTACTTTCCCCTAAGCATTTGATTTGAGCTATTGCATGCACAGCCTTAACTATCACAAAATGTTCTAGTCATGGGAGCTTTGGTGGGGAGCTATTGTTTGTGCATGCAATTACCACACAGCCCTGGCTGGATTGAGATACATTATCTATTCCTCATATCACTTAAAGAGAAAGCTGCAGCATAATGACAGTTTTATGGAATATCAGTTTTGGAAGTGTAATTTCTTTTACTCCCACAGTACACAGAGATTAACAATTACCCAGTGATTGCTGTGACTACCTAACAGTACAAGGTCACTTAAATGTTCCTCCTCCTGATGCCATTATTATGAGCCAGGAGGACTTTGCTTTGCTGAAAAGCCTCAATTCATTGCTCCTGATAATTGAGATTTCTGGTGCGCAGTTCTAATACCACTTTTGGAACTGGATCCTTTGCTCCGGTTTTCATATGCAACAGAGTGGTGGTGGAGGGGAATTTAAGCACCTGCCTTAACCAAGTACGGAGAGAGGCTTTGTGGTGATCAGTTTCATTATAATTTCAGACAGCAGGTAATGGGTCAGCAAGACCTGGAAAATATAAATAAAACAAGTCTGTCTTGTTTTGTGACTTTTTTTTCATTCAGACTTTTAGAAATATTAAATAAGCTCTTGAAAGGGAAGACATGGGGCAAAATGCTTTCAGCAGCATCCCTCTCTATTTTTCTAAAGTAATATGAATCCTTCCCAATCTCTTCTTGCACAGTTAATGATGACTTGGCTGGGAATGTGATAAATAATGAATGGATTCACAGAGTTAGATTTTTGCAATTGTCCTTACAAAAGGAGTTGGACGGTTTTTCCTCCTATGATTGAGAGCATAAAACTCTAGCACAAATTAGAATCTCATGGCCTCTTTGAATGATGCCTGAGCTATTTGTGATTTTCAAAACAGGTATCGCCAATGATGGAGGCAGAAGAGTTGACTAATGACATATTGGGGATAAAAAACATCACACCCCACAAGGATGATGTGTGGGCTACGTTTGAAGTGATTGAAAATGGAGAGCTAGGTTAGTGACCTTCCTCTTTTGGGATTGTTGTTGCATATTTATGTTTATCTATTCTTTGCCATTTTCTTTGCAGAGAAAACCAAGGTAGCTTTAAAAATAATAGTAATCCATAAAACTGTTCCAGTTAATATATATATTAAATCTAAAAGTAGCATTGAGAGCTGCTTTAGGGGCACACCATGGGGAGATTTCAGAAGAGGTCCAATCTTGATCCCTTCTCTGTGACAGCCATGATTTATAGGTAACCTCAGACCATGTCCATCCTCTGCTCAGTAGCAGTTTGGGGTCATTAGCACAAAGCAGCTAAAAGCATGAAGGGTTTTTCCCAATCCATCTCCTTCATTTGTCTGTTAAAATCAAAATCTAAAAGCCGTACTGGACAAGATGCCGTTCATGCAATGAGCAATTGTGTGAACGGCTTTTAAAAAGTAAATAGCTAGTGTACCCCCCCCCCAATTCAGATCAGGGGGTAGGGAGGCTTTAACCCCTTGCCCCTGCTATTCTCTTGATCTAGACTGACAGGTGGGGGGAATGACATGGAGTGATGCCTGCAATTTGCATTGGAAGAAAATCTTCCGTTAGGGTGCATGGGCATCTTTCTTTGAATGCTGATTGGAACTGGAGCCGGGGGGGGGAGGGGTTAAACCCCCTACCCCTCCAACCCCAGGGTTCTAATCCAGCCTAGAGCCCTTGTTCCTACTATTTCCTTTTTAAAACTACTCGTTCAATAACTATTTGTGTGAACAGCATCTTGTCTTGTCACGCCCAACCCTAAAATGGAAGTTCTTTCTCAGTCACTTATACCAAAGACTTGGAGAGGCAAGACCTGACTGGATCCTGGCAAACTCAAAAGATCCAAGGAGCTTGACTGGCTTTGTATCCATAAAGAACATGCACCATTTTAAGTTCAGTTAAACATATCCTGAGAAGAAACGGGCAGGAAGAGAGGGGGTAACTTAGCTGAAAGACAGAGAAGGGTGAGGAGGAAGGGAAATGGATACAGTTTTGTTCCTGAGGAAGATGAGAAACTTTCAGCAAATTCATTAACAGAACTGTTTGAGAGAGAAAGCATGGATGGAATTCTCAGAACAAAAGATAGTTGATGTCTTTGGCCTCATTTGTACTGAGGTGATCTAATCTGTGTCTCGACTGTACCATACTTCTGATGACAGGACTTGAATTCTCAAATATATATCTATATCTATACACATGGAAACCAGCATGTCAGGGATAAGACTACGGTAGAACAATTCTCTGTAACATGCCAGCATTTTATGTAAAGTGGCGGGGGTGTATGTGTTGGTATTAGTGCTGGTATGGAGCCACATTTAATCCTGTGAGCCCCACCTGCATTCTGAAGTGGTATGACCCTGGTGAGATGACCTTCCAGGTGAAATTCAGTTCATCGTAGTCTGCTTTTCAGCAACTTTAATATTTTTTGAACAAAAAGCTCTCTCTTCAAATTGGAATTTGTTTAACTGGCTGAAACCAAATTCTGAGAAGACAAGTATATTAAAATCTTACATTTTCAAGAATGCAATTTCCTTCTGATATTTATTGCTGGATTGGAACAAATAGTTCTCTCACTGTTTACTGGCAAGCATATAATGACCTTGGGAGCAGAATAATGGGATATGTAAGTTTGACAGCTCGATGTCTGAAATATTGGAACTGAAATATTAAAGATCAACTAAATTATTTACATATGGAGCTGCCAAAATAATTGGTAAAATTATCTAGCCGTATACAGGGGGCTTGCTATAAAAATGGGATCTGTAGTATATAATTTTTGTTGTAATTTCTATATGATGGATAGTTTGCAAATGAGGTATGTTGCCAGTAAAATAGCTAATGCGTTTCAATAGAATGATTTATGTACCGTATAATCCATTATGACAGATGGTCTTCAACGTAACTATAAATAAAGCAGTAGGTGTTTGCTCTGGGAGCACACACAGTATTGGTGGATGGGCCTTGTTTTTGCTGCCTTTTTCTCCTGAAGCTTTTGCTTTAAGGTGGAACTGAAGCTAGACCATTATCTTGGTATAAGAGTTCATGTTCATTAGAACACAATACAGCCTTTGGAGGAAAGGTGTACTAAAGGTTAAACAAAATCATCTTGAGGATCTCCTCCTTCATTTAAAAAGGCAATTACTCTTGCAATGTTGATGCCCCCTAAGCTGGAAATTTCCCATCCCCTTGCTGTAAAGCAGCCTCTTCCAACCTGGTGCCTTCCAGATGTGTTGGACGACAACTCCCATCATGGAAGTTGTAGCCCAGCACATCTGGATGGCACCAGGTTGAGGGCGGTTCCTGTAAAGCTTTACAAGTCATGGCTTTGTGGGGGTGCTGCCGTCCCATAATGAGTGTCATTGTCCACCCCACCCCCAGCAGACACTGGTGATATGGGGTGGGACTGCACTGTGTAGAGAGGATTTGTCAGCATTGGAGAACCTGGGGAAGCCTTGTGGATTTTGCTGGTATCTCTGTGCAAGAGTAACATGTGCTTGACTTCTAATACGAATTCATTTTGACATGAGCCCTGTTTGAACATTGCAACTTGGACAACTACATGGCATGGAGAGTGGGGCCATGCCTGCTGGTCCCATCACTGCATCCTTTGCTAGCCCTGCCCCCCACTTTCCATGCATTGGAGTGGGGGGAGGTCTGAAGAGGGGAGCTCAACCTGCATAGGCTCCTCACACGATGCCGAGAACCCTATGCAATCAGGGTTCTCAATCATGCGGGAAGCCTATGTAGGTAGCGCAGGCTTCCCTCTTCTCTTCTTCCCCTCCAGCACATCAGGGTAATTCAGCCGCGGGGCTCCACCAAGTATGCCGGCTGTCATTTTAAATATCCATGGGTTGTTTTAGGGTTGTGGGTGGTTTAACCACCACAACAACCCCACCTTGCCAGGTTCGCACTACACAAGCTGCAGTGTGCCCCCGCCACAGCTTTCATATTTAAAATGGCATCCAGCACACATCACCATGGGTGAATTAACCTGTGGTGGCTTGTTGTAACATGTGAACAGGCCCGTTGACAGTACTGGGGGGGGCAACAGAGACAGGAATCTAAGAGCCCTGCTGGATCAGACCACAGGCCTGTAGTCCAGCATTCTGTTCCCACTGTGGCCAACGAGCACAATGGAGGGGTCAGGGCCAGTGAGTCTGAATAGGGCCACGTTGTGGTACACATGATTTCTTTCCATGTGTGTTTCATGTGATGATTTGTAAATCAACAAAAATGCAATCAGGGGAGATTCAAAGGTTGCATTTGTAGTGGGCCTTCACACACTTCAAAGTCCCAACATACCTGGAGTCAGGATTATGCCTGGGAGAGAATGACAGGCAGGGGAAGCAATGCTGTTATTTTCTGGACTCCATACTTTAATATTTTCTGATTTTTAAGTGCACGATTTCTGTCTCAATTACTCCATGTTCATTCAAGGTTATAGGTACATGATCCTCTCTATCACTAATGGTTCATCTAATCCTATAAAGAAGGGAATGATTTTACTTGGGGCTGAATCATTTTTATGCACTGTATTAACCTTTTTTGTTTCAAACGTGTATGCTGGTGTAGACAGTTTTTAAATAGAAAAGTGGTCTATACGTTTTATACTCAAGCAGCTCAGATGTTAATTCTGCTTTGATAGATGTAATAGTGTGATGTATATAGCTCCATTTGGTCAGAATATGGAATCTTCTCTCAGGCATTTGGTAGCATATAATGAGTCTCATGATTGTCTCTGGCTAATTGTTTTAATTTGTTTTAGATATATGTTGTTGTTGTGTGTGTTATTTGTTTTATGTCAATATGTGAATGGTTTTTATATCTTATATAAAGTATTTTAATGGTTCTAATTTTTGTGAGAGCACCCAGAAAGCTTCAGCTATGGGGTGGTATAGAAATGTAATAAATGAAATGAATCTAAGTTCTGTAAAAAAGCAAGATTCACAGTGAAAAATGCAGCTCATGAAAATTAAGAAAGTAATATGATCTAGATCACAAATAAGTTTTTTTCTGGATTTCTCTCTATCTCTCCCTCCCTTCCCCCTCTCCCCCCCCAGAACGCCCTTTACATTATACTGAGAATGTTCTAGAACAAATTCTTCATTGGAGCTCTTTGCCTAACCCCAGCAGTGCATATCTTGTAATAAAGAAGTTCCTGACAGCAGATGCAATGAAATTGTGCAACGGTATGTAGAGAAGTTGATTTCCATTTTTAAAGAATGCAATACGTCTTGTCACTAGCACCAAAGACCTGCATTTCTTAACTCTAGTTGAGCTTTCAAGTTTCAAAGAGGTTCCAATGAGATAAGTGAATTGTGGGACCATTGGAGTGAAGCCATAATCCTGCCATATAATCTCCTAGGACAGATAAATTAACTGCAGAACACTACAGAAGATTGTTTTGTTTTGTTTTAAATTGTGAGAAACCCCTAATCTTAATACCATATAAATATATGCAACAAGGAGATACGTCTGAATCTTAGGAAGAACCAGACTTTATTTGAGTAAATCAGGGAAGGATCCTTCAATGCTCCAGTATTCAAGACTACTATCTTGGTTAAATAAAGACACAGGCAGGTGCCTTATAGCAGGTCAGATTATGTTTGCATCAGGGCTGGCTGGCTGGTGACTCAGCCAAAACTCGAACTGTGCTATCCGAGGTGCTGAAAGGTGTTGAACTCATTTGGGGGATACGGTTCAGTACCTTGGATAGTGCCATTAGAGCTTTGGCTGGTGGTAACTAAAAACCCAAATGGAATCACCGCCTCTCCGCAACTGGTGTCCATCTAGCCCAGTCCTGTCAATTCTGAGTGGCAGGGCAGCAGCTCTCCAGGAACCCAGGCAAAGGTCTTTCACATCACCTACCTGGAGATGCCAAGGATTGAGCCTTAGCCCTTCTGCATGCAAAGCAGTTGCTCCCCCACTTAGCTACGGCACCTCCCCAACTGGTGGAGGCAAAACACCAGCTTTCAAGATCTGTATAAAATATTAGGATTGAGGTTGAAGTGATGAAGTGAACTGATGCAGTGCTCCTTCTGACCCTCCTTGGAGACCTTTTTTTTTTAAATCTAGGGGAAAGATCATGAAAGGGGGAATATCTATATATTTGTAATACAGGCTCTCTGCCTATGGAAATCCTGGGAGTCTCAACATGGGGAGGGCAGAGTAGGAGAAGGGCTCTCCTGATGGCAAGGGGTCCCTGTATTTTCAGAGAAATAGCCTTCCCTTAAACCACAAAAACACCAGTGTGCACTGCTCTAGAACCTCAGCAAATGGGCAGGGTGGGAGCAGAATGAGAAGAAAGCTCTGCTTTCTTTCTGCTCAGATGATTTTGGTGAACTGCCAAAAGGATCAGAAGTGAATCCTTGGAATTCACCCTTCCTTTCCTGGATGCCCCCCCCCCCCCTCCAATTTCTTTCCAGGTCCCATCGTCTATATGCATACCTCTATTCCTTGCATCAGGGGCTGAGAAAAATGAGAGGTCATGAAGGATGCAAAGGAAGGAAAAGCAGGCCCAGTAGAAGCAGAACTCTTGGGTCTATCTTGTTTTTTTACATGGCATGCCTGTGGATATGATTCATCAGGCTTACATGAATTAACAGAACAATCAGACAGTGACCTCATGATTTGGTGGGATATCCAGCACTGGAAACAAATTGCGGCTGGATCTTGTGTTGAACGTGCCCTGGACTTGGCCTGAGAATGGAAAGTTACCTGTTTCCTCAGTGTGTATTAATAGTTTAAATTGGGGAAGTGTTTCCACATCTTGTCCATAAGTGTGACAGTACACAAGGTAGACAGAGTTATAGAAAGGGGTGGCTTTAGAAGACCTTGTGCTAAAGCCATGAAGCAGGAGAGATGTGGTCTAATAAAAATGTGCTCATTAAGGTATATGTGTGCATGGACGGACAGACGGACAGACAGACACACACACACACTCCTGGTGCCCTCCAGCTGTTTTGGACTTCAACTTCCATCATCCTCAGACAGCATGGCCAACGGTCAGGAATGCTGGGAGTTGTAATTTAAAGCATCTGGACAGCGCTTGGTTGGGGAAGGCAGCATTAAGGTCTTGCTAGATAGATATACTCTTTGATGGGTGCAGAGCAGTATCTGAAGAAGCGTCCTGTTTAGCTTTAGGATATCCTATGGAGATCTGTGGCACAATTGTTAAAAGCCGTGAGTTGGTCAAGGGGGTGGTGGTGGAAAACAACAACATTAAAATGGTGATGGTGGTTGGAGATCAGTGAGCTCTTCTGTCCACTGTGACACCTTCCATGAAAAGAAGTTCAGTGTTGATGCTGTTGAAATGTGAAATCATCTCATAGATTACATAGAAGCATGTGGAGAAGGAATTTATTCAACTCCTGTATTTAGAACTGTTTAATTGCATATCAACACCTTTTAAAAACAGAAACCTAGCTGTAGAGCTCTTACCATTGCTAATATTAGACCCAGGCCGTAAGGGTTGTAAATGAACCAGTGGTGTGATTCAGTATTGAGGCATGTGTTCATGTGGCATGAAAATGCTTGACTTTGGTTGCGCCATGACCATTAGCACATTTGGGCAACTTCATCCATTCCTCAGGATTTGATATGATCAGTTCAATGCTCACATTTTGTGAAAAGCCAAGATTTGTGAATCGAGGGATAGTGTTATAATAGCTGGCAGAATCTAAATCATTTTAAGAATGTCTTTGAAACTGTCAGCAGGATTGACTTGGATGTCCTAAATCACTGAACCTGCTATGGTGCAAATCCTGCTTTATATACATTTTTAAGAGGCAATAAAGTTAGATATAGGCATGATGAGCAAGATAGATATCAAATGTTTTTAAGGAACATGTCAACGAAATGGTTTTTCTGAAAGACTCAGCGTTGGGGAGGATGGATCTTGATAGAAATGCTGTCGATGCTCCCAATATATCTGGATTCAGATAAAAGCTTCAGGGTCTTGTAATGCTAGCCCCTAAAGAACCTTTATGAGCCCCTTCAGCTCTTTTCCAGCTCCAGTTTTGAAATATGGGCTGGAGAAGAATTCCCGGCTCCTCACACCTTCTCTGTCAGCCCTCAGTTCCCAATCCAGCCCTCCCCCTTCCCTTTAAAGACTTGCCAGCCCAAAGTGTGAACTGCAGCAGCAAGTGGGGAGAAGGAAGGGGCGAGGCCTCCCCCACACCACCACTTCGGTGTCCTGGCAGGTCCAGACCTCCCTCCTCTCCTCTCCTGGCATGCTGTGGCTGCTGCTCCCACTACAGGCTGGCAAGTCTTTATAGGGGAAGGGGAATGGAATTATGGTTTCTGAAGAGGATGCTTTTGAGATCAGGGAGGGGTGGTGACATCTTAGATTGTCTCAGAATATAAACTTGGGTGATTTCCTTCTCTCTCTCTCTCTCTCTCTCTCTCTCGCTCTCTCTCTCTGTCTCTCTCTCTCTCTCTTTTTAAATAACTCACTTCAGACATGAGCAGGGGGAGCTCACCCATCACTAGCTCCTGGGTGAACTTGATCTTTTTCAAGGTTTGCAGGCCAAAATTTGGTGGGCTATTTCACACCAACATGTGAACGTCAGCCTATAGCAACCATACCAGTGTGCAGGAAATCTGGCACATTCTGATGCCACGTCTCTCTATCCAAAAACTGGGTGGCCATTCTTAAAGGTGGGTATTGAAAACAAACTTGAAAAACATACACTGCTGTTGCCAGCTGAGAAAAGTAATTGCAGCGGACAGGGGAGCAGCAACAGGGGAGAGGGCTTTCTCGGTGGTGGCTCCCCGTTTGTGGAATAATTTACCTGACAAAGCCCGCCTGGCGCCAACATTGTCAACTTTTTGGCGCCAGGTTAAAACTGCCCTCTTTTCTCAGGCATTTGGCAGCTTAGAATGAGCTTGATTGTCTGTGGCTGATTGGTTTTGTTTTAGATGTATGTTGTTGCGTGTGTTATTTGTTCTATGTTATTACGTGAATTGTTTTATATTTTATATAATGTATTTAATGATTTTTAATTTTTGTGAACCTCCCAGAGAACTTCAGCTATGGGGCGGTATAGAAATATAATAAATTAATGAGATGAATGAATGCATCGCATGTAAATAAAAAATTATTATTGCAACCTGTAGGCACAATCCAGCCAACGTTAAGGACATTTAAATCCCATTCAGAGCCAAAAGGAGGGGTAAAAACAAAAACCAAGGACATTAAAAATTGCAACATGTGATTAATTCAATTTCTTTGGAATCAAAGTGTTTGTCAGGGTGGAAACTGAGCCCAGAGAGCCCCAGAGCAGTTCTGATTCTGAGGAGGAACAGCCATCTGTGGGAGTGGAGCCAGCTCATCCCTCACAGGCTCAGCACCTGGCAGAGATTCCTCCTGCCGGCATTCCAGAGATAGATAGTGACCCAGGTAGTTAGGGAGTGCGGGGGGGGGGGGGCTTCTTAGATGCTCGACGCAGACGCAAAGAGTGACGAGCGATGGAGGGCACGGAAAGGAGGCGTAGCGCCCGTTTGGCACGCAAGCAACGGCCGCCTCCCATGGACCCAAGGGAAAGAGCGAGGATCTCTCCCTTGCCCATAAGTTCTGGGTCTTCAGGTGACTCTCTTTCAAACGGGGATCAACTGCCTGCCTGAAGCATAGTCCACGCTGCTGTTTCTTTGCTTTAGCCACTGGTGATTAGCATCTGAAAGAGTCATTAAGCTGTAATGGGATTAAAGCTTTGAAAAGAATTCCCTTTCGTTTGTGTCTTGAGTTGGCTATTGGAATCTACTGAGAGAGGCCGCCAAGGCGTTCCTGACAGTGTTTAACTTAGTTATTCCATTCCCTTTGCCTCTGTCTGAGCAAATGCCTTCTAAATCCATCACAATGGACCCTCTGATTCCAGCATTACTGCTCCATCTATTAACACTGATAACACCTTAAAAATGGGATCTAAAAAGGAAATAATGAAAGTAAATCAAATGTGATTTCACTGTCAATTTGTTTCAAGTAGAGCTGGCATCTTTTCAGGAGCTTTTAGCTGCTATTGACTCCTGAAAGCAAACAGTGCTCATCTCTGTGTGGATGTAGGTGAATACAGGTAGCTCAAGCGGCAGGCAAATACAATGATGCAGCCACATAATTATTTATACCAAATGGATGGACTGCTTTTATTCCATTAATTGAAATACGTTTATCCTGCCCTTTGATCTATAGAAACAAGCCAGGATCATCAACCATGGTTTGAAGCTGGCTTGTTTCAATAAACCATACACTAACAACAGTTTATCTGGGTTTGGACAAACCATGTTTAGTTCAAAACAGAAGCAAATATGGCACTGATGTGCAAAGGAAGAGAGGGAAGGGAGAATACATCATGCACATTAATGTTAAAATATAGTTTAGTGTTATGTGCAAACACAGCCAATGACCAGGTTCAGATGTAGCATTAAACTATGGTTTGGTGTTATGTGCACAAGCCTTAGGCTCATGCTCTCTCCCCTTCCCTATTCCTATCTGGTGCAGCCATCAGGAGGAGATTGATAGCTCTCACTTCCATTGTCAGTTAAGTGTATCATTATACCCAAACCCTAAGTGTGGTCCGTTTTAATTATGGTTTGGGGAAACAAGCCAATTTTATAAACCATGGTTTGAAGTTAGCTTCTTTCAGAAAACCACAGTTACGACTAACCATAGTTTGTCTAGGTTTGGAATTAATGATAAACTGCTGGTCATTAAATGAAATGGAAATGAAAGTTTCCAGTCTCCTCACAGCCACATTGGAGAAGTGGGAGAGGGAGCTGATGAGCCCCAGGCTTCTTCATGAAACACTAAGCCACGCTTTACTGTTGCATCCAAATAAGGCTAATGTTTGACCATGATTTAGCTTGTTGTCATAACCCAGTTTAAGATTCCAAACATACATCGAAACCTGGATTTACATTACCAAACTAATACCTGCCCCCATAGGGTTGATCTCAGAGGGCATGTATATTTACTTTTATATGTATTTCTTTTTAAAACAGGATACCTTACTTTCAGAGTTGGCATCAAGGGTGGGTATGGTTGGGCACCTACCGAGGGCCTGCACCCCAGCAGAGGCCCACTGACGAGAGCCCCCTGAAGCTGCTCCTCCTCTTTCCCATTGCAGTCTGCCTGTTCACCTGCCTCTCACTCTGGCCCAGCCAATGGCGTTGAGAAGGAGGAGGAGTAAATGCTTCTGCCTACTTGCTCTCTGGTCGCTGTCTGTCAAGCAAGCAAGTGGTAGCAATTATGAGAGAGGGGATGGGGAGCAAGAGCAGCTGGTGACTGGCCCTGGGAAAGTAGAATAACTGAGGGATGGCACTGACAGTGTCTCGCCCAAGGCCCCCCCCAAAACCTGGAACTGGCACTGCTCACTTTTCTTAATAAATTAATCCCGCTATAGAGAGAAATACCTGCTGTTCACCATGCAAGCAGAGAAGCTGAAGAGATGAAAAATAATAACCTTACCTCTTCTTCGTTTGACCAGACTTGACACTTGACCAGGGTTAATGAAAACAGTTCCACATCCTGGTTTGTGGCCAAGCCTTAACTAGGTCTTTGGTATCCAGGTGTAATGTTTAACCATGGTTAAAGGGGTGGGGGAATCCCCTGCATGACCATTATGTCTACACAGGGCTGCAAAGTCCAAAATAAATGGAAGCAGTCAAATTATTTTAATTCTTTTGTTTTCTGTTTGTGCCGATTAATGTTTAGAATGTGTAAAATTCAGTACTCCATATAGTATTTTAAAAACAAGACAAACTGTGAACCAAATGCTCTTTTTATCATCTTGACAGAGAAGAATACAAAAGGCACTGTAAAAGCCAGCTATCTGAAATACAAAGAAGAGCCATCCAAATTACTGTCTGGAAATAAGTTTCAAGACCGTTATTTTGTTTTGCGGGAAGGAAATCTCCTCCTTTACAAGGATATGAAGGTATAAATGCTTATATTGAGCCCTTTTAAATCATGAACAATTATGCTTAAATAGCTTCCCTTTTACGTAGGGTTTGACAACTGACACTGGAGGCTTTTTGTTCTGCTTGCCTGTGTGGAAAGTTGGAAAACAATCTGGTTTATGCCAATAGGATAAGTAAAAAATAAAAGTTTAAAATGAATGTATTCTTGCTTTGTGCAACAAGGTACTTTAATGTAGCATTTAATTCAAGCACACTTGACAAGTAAATGTAGAATGTATTGCCAACACTTTTAATAGGGACCTCACTTATTTGTGGAGCTTGAATAGTCTGTTTGTTTAAGTAGTTCAGGCAGCAAAGAACTATTGCTTTATTCCATGCTCGCTGTATATTGGCATTGTCAATGAGCCTCTTGGAGCTAAAGCGTGAGATAGGCAAGGACCTAATCTGATAAAATTATGTTGTTGGATCCAGACAAGAAGGGAAGCGATAGCAGGAGAAAAGGAAGGAGGGAAGTGTTCCACATCAATTCGGCAGTGAAATCCAGTTGCATTATATGTTGAGAAGCAAGGACAGAAGAAGCAGGAATCTCTACGATAGCAGGTTTTAAGGAAGACAGAGAAGTGTGCAGATAGCCACTTTGTAGAGTTGTACAGTATTGTAGAGTTGGAAAAGGTGCAGAAAAGGGCATTCAAAATGATCAAGGGGCTGGAGCAACTCCCCTTTCAGGAAAGGTTACATCTGGGGCTGCTAAGCTTAGGAAAAAGGCACATAAGGGAGAGAGATAATTTGTTGTTCAGTCGTTCAGTCGTGTCCGACTCTTCGTGACCCCATGGACCATAGCCACGCCAGGCCTTCCTGTCCTGCGCTCTCTCCCGGAGCGTGCTCAAGTTCATATTCATTGCATCCGTGATGCTATCTAGCCATCTCATCCTCTGCCGTCCCCTTCTCCTTTTGCCTTCAGTCTTTCCCAGCATCAGGGTCTTTTCCAGGGAGTTTTCTCTTCGCATTAGGTGGCCAAAATATTGGAGCTTCAGCTTCATTATCTGTCCTTCCAATGAGCACTCAGGGTTGATTTCCTTTAGGATGGACTGATTTGACCTCCTTGCAGTCCAGGGGACTCGTAAGAGTCTTCTCCAGCACCACAGTTCGAAAGCATCAATTCTTCGGCGCTCAGCCTTCCTTATAGTCCAGCTCTCACAGCCATACATTACTACTGGGAAAACCATAGCTTTGATTAGACGGACCTTTGTCGGCAAGGTGATGTCTCTGCTTCTTACTATGCTGTCTAGGTTGGCCATAGCTTTCCTCCCAAGGAGCAAGCGTCTTTTAATTTCATGGCTACAGTCACCGTCTGCCGTGATCTTGGAGCCCAAGAAAGTAAAATCTGTCACTGCTTCCATTTCTTCCCCTTCTATATGCCAGGAAGTGATGGGGCCAGATGCCATGATCTTCGTTTTTTTAATGTTGAGTTTCAAACCAGCTTTTGCACTCTCCTCTTTCACCCTCAACAAGAGGCTCTTGAGATCCTCTTCGCTTTCTGCCATTAGGGTGGTATCGTCTGCATATCGGAGGTTGTTGATAATTCTCCCAGCAATCTTAATTCCGACCTCTGATTCATCCAACCCGGCATTTCTCATGATGTACTCTGCATATAAGTTAAATAAGCAGGGTGACAATATGCAGCCTTGTCGTACTCCTTTCCCAATTTTGAACCAATCGGTTGTTCCATGTCTGGTTCTTACTCTTGCTTCTTGACCCTCGTACAGGTTTCTCAGGAGACAGGTAAGGTGGTCTGGTACTCCCATCACTTTCAGAATTTGCCACAGTTTGTTGTGATCCACACAATCAAAGGCTTGAGCGTAGTCAATGAAGCAGAAATAGACGTTTTTCTGGAATTCTCTTGCTTTCTCCATGATGCAGTGAATGTTGGCGATTTGATCTCTAGTTCCTCTGCCTCTTCTAAACCCAGCTTGTACTTCTGGTAGTTCTCGGTTCGCATACTGCTGAAGCCTAGCTTGTAGGATTTTGAGCATCACCTTGCTGGCATGTGAAATGAGCGCAATTGTGCGGTAGTTTGAACACTCTTTGGCGTTGCCCTTCTTTGGAATTGGAATGTAAACTGACCTTTTCCAGTCTTGTGGCCACTGTTGAGTGTTCCAGATTTGTTGGCATATTGAATGCAGCACTTGAACAGCATCATCTTTTAGGATTTTAAATAGCTCGGCTGGAATACTGTCATCTCCGCTAGCTTTGTTGTTACTAATGCTTCCTAAGGCCCACTTGACTTCACTCTCTAGGATGTCCAGCTCAAGTTCAGTGACCGCACTATCATGGCTATCAGGGACATTCAGATCTTTCCTGTATAGTTCTTCTGTGTATTCTTGCCACCTCTTCTTAATCTCATCTGCTTCTGTTAGGTCCCTGCCTTCTTTGTCCTTTATCATGCCCGTCTTTGCACAAAACGTTCCCTTGAGATCTCCAATTTTCTTGAAGAGATCTCTAGTCTTTCCCATTCTGTTGTTTTCCTCGATTTCTTTGCATTGTTCATTTAAGAAGGCCTTCTTGTCTCTCCTTGCTATTCTCTGGAACTCTGCATTCAGTTGGGTATATCTTCCCCTTTCTCCCTTGCTTTTCGCTTCCCTTCTTTCTTCACCTACTTGTAAAGCCTCATCAGACAGCCACTTGGCTTTCTTGCATTTCTTTTTCTTTGGGATGGATTTCGTTGCTGCCTCCTGAACAATGTTACGGACCTCCGTCCATAGTTCCTCAGGCACTCTGTCTATCAGGTCTAATCCCTGAAATCTATTCCTCACCTCCACTGTATATTCATCAGGGATATGATTTAGGTCATACCTGAACGGTTTAGTGGTTTTCCCGACGTTCTTCAATTTAAGCCGAAATTTTGCAAGAAGCAGCTCATGATCTGAGCCACAGTCAGCTCCAGGTCTTGTTTTTACTGACTGTATGGCGCTTCTCCATCTTTGGCTGCAAAGGACATAATCAATCTGATTTCGATATTGACCATCTGGTGACGTCCATGTGTAGAGTCGCCTCTTGTGCTGTTGGAAAAGAGTGTTTGCTATGATCAGCATGTTCTCTTGGCAAAACTCTATTAGCTTTTGTCCTGCTTCATTTTGTACACCAAGGCCATGCCTGCCTGTTATCCCGGTGATTTCTTGACTTCCTACTTTAGCATTCCAATCCCCTATGATGAAGAGGACATCTTTTTTTGGTGTTAGTTCTAGAAGGTGTTGTCGGTCTTCATAGAACCGATCAACCTCAGCTTCTTCGGCCTCAGTGGTTGGGGCATAGACTTGAATTACTGTGATGTTGAATGGTTTGCCTTGGATTCGTACTGAGATCATTCTATCATTTTTAAGATTGTACCCCAGTACTGCTTTTCCCACCCTTTTGTTGACTATGAGTGCTACTCCATTTCTTCTAAGGGATTCTTGCCCACAATAGTAGATATGATGGTCACCTGAATTAAATTCGCCCATGCCTGTCCATTTTAGTTCGCTGATTCCCAAGATGTCGATGTTCAATCTTGCCATCTCATGTTTGACCACCTCCAGCTTACCTTGATTCATTGATCTGACATTCCAGGTTCCTAAACAATATTGTTCTTTACAGCATCGGATTTTCTTTTCACCGCCAGACACATCCACAGCTGAGTGTCCTTTCGGGTTTGGCCCAGCCGCTTCACTCTTTCTGGCACTACTTGGAAATACCCTCTGCTCTTCCCCAGTAGCATATTGGACACCTTCCGACCTGAGGGGCTCATCTTCCGGCATCATATCTTTTAGCCTTGTGATACGTTCCATGGGGTTTTCTTGGCAAGAATACTGGAGTGGGTTGCCATTTCCTTCTACAGTGGACCACATTTTGTCAGAACTCTCTGCCATGACCTGTCCATCTTGGGTGGCCCTGCACGGCATAGCTTATGGCTTCACTGAGTTACGCAAGCCCCTTCGCCACAACAAGGCAGTGATCCATGAAGGGGGAGAGAGATAATAGAGGTGTACAAAATCATGTGGAGAAAGTACATGGGGAAGTTGTCCTCTCTATCTCATAATACCGGAACCTGGGGTCATCCCATGAAGCTGAATGGTGGGAGATTCAGGACAGATAGAAGGAAGTATGTCTTCATCCAGCACGTAGTGAAACTATGGAATTCGCTACTAACACAAGAGGTAGTGATGACCTCAACTCGGACAGCTTTAAAGGGGGATTAGCCAGTCACCAGTCAGATGCTTGCTTGCTTATTTATTTATTTATTTCATTTCATTTCTATACCGCCCAATAGCCGAAGCTCTCTGGGCGGTTCACAAAAATTAAAACCAAACACACAATAAAACAATTTAAAATATATAGAACATTAAAACCACTTATGGGAAGCCCACAAGCAGGACATAAGGGCAATAGGCTTCTTCTGCAGTTGTTCCCCACCAGCTGGCATTCAAGAGGCATGCTGCCCCTAAACGCGGAGGTAGGGATGCTGGATAAATTTGAGGCGGACTAAAATAAGCTCAGATTTCTAAGAATCCAACCTGCGCAATCCTCTGCGAACCGACCTCCTCGGGCCGCGTGGAGTCTGTGGACTTTCAGATTTTTTAAAAACTTTCCTGAAATGTACTCCTATGTATTAGTAGGAAAATATGCAAGTTTCTGCTGAGACTAGTAAATATACACAGGGAAATATTGAATGGAATGGGGGACAATACACTAAATGTCATGCACTAAGATAAATTCTGTAAATTGTTGCGAACTCTCTTATGGAATCATTTGTGGATTTTTTCCACCTAAGCCTAAAAAATTGAATCCGTGTGTGAGCAGATGACAGAACAAGAGGTGCCTGACAATCCATGAAACACAGACAGAGTGGATTTTATACAGTCTGTACATCCCTACCTGGAGGTAGCATGTAGCCATCACCGCTTATAGTCGCTGATAGCCTTACCCTCAGTGAATTTGTCTAATCCCCTTTTAAAGCCATCTAAGTTGGTAGCCATCAACAAGCAAATAGGCAGAAGGTTGACCACTCTGTTGACTGGTCAAAGGTAGATGCCCTTGTATTTACATATGGGATGACGAATCCAGAGGCCTCCTGTGACCTCTCAGTGACATCCTTATATAGTCTGTGGCTCAAGAGAATGGTAGGCTCTCAGCCCTCAAGGGCTTCTCAATTCACATGTGACAATTAACTGATTTAGGGTGCAATCTTAAGCATGTTTAGACAGAAAAGTGTCCCGCAGCTCCCAGCATTCCCCAGCCAGCATGGTTGGCTGGGGAATGCTGGGAGCTCTAGGACTTTTTCCTGTCTAAACATGCATAGGATTGCACTTCTAAAGTATAATTATTTGTGGTGTTCCTTGATTTTTTGTTTGTTTTGTTAGCAATATTTCACCAGAATGTGTTGACTTGTATACCTTTCATTAAAAAAGCCCTACAAAACAAAGTGAAATCTCTTCTGTCTTTCCCAAGAAGATAACCTTAAAAAAAAAGCTGGGCAGTAAAGTATAATGGTATTTATTTTATTTTTTTTATTATTAAATTTATTAATCGCTCATCTGGCTGGTCACCCAGCCACTCTGGGCGATGTACAACATACAATAAAAACAGTTTAAAACAATAAAATTCTACAATAAAAACATTTCCTAAAATACCCTAACCCACCCCAAATGCCTGCCTGAACAACAGCGTTTTTAATGCACGACGGAAACTCATTAAAGAGGGGGCATGACGGAGTTCCCTAGGGAGGGAGTTCCAAAGAGTGGGGGCCACCACAGAAAAGGCCCTCTCCCTCGTCCCCACCAGTCTAGCTGTCCTGGCTGATGGAACAGAGAGAAGGCCATCCAAGGCTGATCTTGTTAAGCGGCCTGTCTGGTGCTGCTGGAGGTGCTCCTTATGATAGGCTATTAAGTATTTCCCCCAAAAAATTCTATTTAGTACTGTAATTAAAAGTGGCACATTGGTGAGTATAAATTGGCACCTTTAAAATGAATGCACATGTAATTGTGTGCATGATTGAAGTCCCAATTAGCAATTGGCAAGTGTTTATCTTAAGTTGCATTAATTTTGCACTTTTTACCATTAAACAACTCCCATTCAAAACATTTTGCTTAAATGTTCCACATTCATTTGCGCGCACATTAGAAAAAATGCCAGAAAGGTATTTTATTAGCAGTAAAACAATGAAAACATTTTTAAAAACATAGAAGCAGAAAATGCTCCACTCCCAAATATCTGAATCATGTAGTATTCCCATGTCATTTAAGGACAAAATCTTGCAAAGAACTTGGGGCTGCCCTCTGTCAAGTCCCCCCTCCTCTCTCTAATTTAACTTACTCCAAGCTCTAATGTCAGTCTGCTGTTGTATACTTCCCTGCTCGTCTTCCGCATTACTGGGTTGTCCTGCATATAGTAATGATGTCAGGATAACAGACTAATTGATTATGAACTGGATATTGCAGAAGGGTGATCTCAACTCAGGGGTGCCTTTTTTGGTGGCATCGCTACCAAATTCTTTGTAATGTGTGGTTCTACTCTAAGGACGCAATCCTATGAGGATAGTCGGCCGCCTCTGGACTTGGAGGTGGCCAACTGTCCAATGAAGGGTGGGCGGGGCACGGAGGGGATCCTCTCCTCCATTCTCCGGCTGCACTGCATTTGCAGCTAGACAGCTGATTTCCGCTGTCTAGCCAGGGTGTGTTGGAGCGGGTGGGGGGAGAGAGACCAGATGGCACATAAGAAACGTTGTAACGACGCTTGCATGGTCCCCTCCTCACCCCAGGAATGCCCCCTTTTTGCCTGCTCCATGCTGCTCTTGTCAGTGTGGAACCAGGGACAAAACACACTGCTTACGAGGCGGCAGGGGACGAGAGTGAGGTTTCTGGGAACTGAGCTTGGAGCCCTAGCTCCAAGCTCAGTTCCCCAAAACCAAAAAATCCTGTGGCCATCTAGACACTGTCTCGTGGCCATAGGATTGCGCCCGAAGAATTCCATGTGGGCAGAGGTCTATTTTAAAAAAATATTCTTGTCTTTGTTTAAATTTCTGTTCTGTCCTAGCCTGAAGACGCAGGGTGTATTGTATTATTTATAGGCCATTACATATCAATAAAGACATTATATACCACTCCCTTGCCCTCTCGTTCCCCTTTTTATTTGTTCTATGTTTCTTTATCTCCCCTCCCCCCATAATTAATAGCTTGTTTCAAACATACCAGTGCAAATCATCCAAAACAGATGATGTCAGCAAAGGTGTTATGTTTATTTCATTATACACAATATTACATTTAATTGCCTGAAAATGCGATATTACATTGCTAAGCTTATCATTTAAGAAAACTTGTTCAGTTGTGCATACCTAGATTAATAAGTACATTTCTTTTGCTTGAATGGACACTTTTATTACTGTGGCAGAATTGGGTTAGGAATGATTTCTGAAACATTGTAAGGCCAATTAGAAACAAAATACCAAGTGCAAAAAAGGGAACTTTGAACTGAGCTATATTTGCCTAAAAGTCCCATGATGCTCCTCAGCTGCCATTCTGAGAGTGGTGAAGTTATGGTATCGTGCTTAAGAGAATGGAGGGACTGCCATTAAATTGGGTTCTACTGTTCTTGATTCCCAATGGATAGCTCCAAAAAGAAAGCCGCATAAAGGTTTATGGTAGAGAGTTTTCCATGTCCTTAAAAACAGGGTCAGTGTAGGCCTCTTCTTTTTAGTTATAGTCTTTCACCAGTATAGGAATTCACCTTAGAGTAGGGATGGCAGAGAATTCCGCCACGGATCTCGGTGAGGCCGAATGCCAGTGCATTCGGCCCCCCGAACTCTGTGGTGGAACGGCCTGCCACTCCCCCGCCCCCCCGCAGATCCCCCCTGGGGACGAGACTTACCTGGGGCGGATCTTCCGGGCGGCGGCGGCAGCTGGTCTTCCGACTGGCTGCCGCCATTTCCAGTCTTGTTAAAAAAAAAAAAAAAAGTCATAGGCTACGTAAATCTTTATGTAGCCTATCATGGCTGGGTGGGTTTAAAAAAACAAACTAACACGACGTGATAGGCTACGTAAATCTTTACATAGCCTATCATGGCTGGGTGGGTTTAAAAAAAAAAAAAAACCGCGTACACAAATGGTGGCAGCTTTGGCCGCCGCCATTTGCGTTCCTTATTTTTGGTGTCTTAGTCTACGTAAATATTTACGTAGACTATGACGACGAAAATAAAGGGGAACGCAAATAGCGTAGCGAGCGCTATTTGCGTCCCTTTTTGATTCGCCGTTTTAGCCTACGTAAAGATTTACGCAGGCTAAAACGGTGAATCAAAAAGGGACGCAAATAGCGCCCGCTACGCTATTTGTGTTGCCCTTTATTTTCGCCGTCATAGTCTACATAAATATTTACATAGATTCAGATGGCCAAAAATAAGGAACTCAAATGGCAGTGGCCATAGCCGCCGCCATTTGCGTACGCGTTTTTTTCCCCCCCAGAGCCCTCCACGGCCGGAAATCCGGCTGCAGACGGCGCTGGGCTGGGCCTGGCCGGCTGCTTCGCAGAGCTGCCGCGGAGCACAGCCGGCCATCGAGGATTCCGGGGGGGAGGAACGGAGCGCCTCCCCCCCGTCGAGGATTCGGGGGGGGGACAGAACGCCTCCCCCCCCATCAACATAATTTGCGAAAGGTAAGTCACTTTCGTACATCCCTACCTTAGAGGAAAGTGTTGGCTCGTCAACTTTTCTGCGGCTTTACTTATTGAGTGGTTTAAAAGTATATGAAATAAATAACTTAAATTCTCTGGGCAGCATACAATACGTTACAAACATAAAATACAAACAATAAAACGATGAATAAAAACAGCACATCATAAAACCAAAATAACATCAGCAGCAAAGAGTAAAAGCACTCCAGCATATAAAACCAGCAGCAAGAAAAGTACAGTTGTCTAAGGACACCAAAAAGAGTTCTTAAAATGCTTGGGAAAATAAGGTCTTCACTTAGTACTGAAAAGACAATAACATAGGTGCCTGGCAAGCCACTCTGGGGAGGGGTGCTACCACTGAAAAGGCATGTATACGAACAGCAGTCACCGCTGTTTTACTGAACATCTCTCTGTACCCTGTGGTTCGTATGATTTTGAATAGAAGTTGTGTGTTCATTGGCTATCCTAGCCTCCATGAATTTTTCTTTGTCTTGGCAACTTCCAAGATAGTATTCTTATATTTCAGGGTTCTCCATTTCTTCCTTTTTGTAATTTTTTTCAATATCTTCAGTCATTACCTCCCGAAATCTCACCACCATACAGCTCCCTCTGTCATCTTTTCTACAGTAACCAATATAGGAACAACAACAGCAAGAAGATTCCAACTTAACTGCATCCCAGAGACAAATAATTGCCATTTTACATACAAATAGAAAAGGCAAGCAATTTGAAATTAAGTGGCCTGTAATGATATAGCGAGACAGGATAGCCAAAGGATAAGCACATATGGGTACTTTGCTGTAGCGTTCCTGTTTGTATATTTTCAGTCCACTGATTTAGTCATTTCTGAACTCAACAGAGTAACAAGCCTGAGAAAGTGCTGCCAGTCAAATCGCTGAGACTTTATCTTGGAGTGAAGAAAAAATTGAAGCCACCAACCAAGTAAGAAAGAAGTCGAGAAAATTATTTATTTATTTGTTGCATTTCTGTCTTGCCTTTCCTCCTAAGAGCCCAAGGTGGCGTACATGATCTCCTCCTGTTTTATCCTCACAACAACCCTGTGAGGTAGGTTAGGCTACCTCACAGGGTCAGTGACTGCTCCAAAGTCACCCAACTGGAGCTTCATGGCTAGAAGTGTTGCTTTCCTGATGACCAATAGCAAAAATAAAATAAAGAAGCAAATCTATATTCATCCTTTCTTCTGCGTCAAGTTACATCCCCATAATATTTGTTGTTCTTTGGCCAAAGATAGTCATTTGTTCTGTTTTAATGCTTCTGTGTTCAGAAATTACTTTATTGAATGGCCTTTTCTAATCTCAGTGTGGTTTCTCTTGTGGGTTATACTGGTTATGTGCTCAAATTGTCTCGGCATATCTGACCTGAATTCTAGTGATAGGCAGATATTCCTATAATACCCAGCAAGAAAGTCAGCTAAGAACAGGGCCCTCAGATTGTCTAAACCAGCTTTACCCAACCTGGTGCCTTCGAGATGTTTTGGACCTCAACTCCCATCAGCCCCAGCCAGCCACTGGTCAGGAATGCTGGGAGTTGCAGTCCAAAACATCTGGAGGACATCAGGTTGGGGATGGCTGGTCTAAACCATGTTTGCAGTGGTATTAATCCTCCATACACCCTCACTGAGAGGAGGAAAGGGGCAACTGCTACTCCCCACACCTTTCCTCCTTCTCCCTGTGGAAGGGATGAAAACTCAGGCACCAGCTTCTCTCATTATCTGGTGTGCGATGTAGCAGTTGGTGAGAATAGTTTCGATCATCTTCTCACTGAACAACCAAGAGTCCCACCCTTGCCCTCATTTGGCCTCTCTTAATGTTGACACTGAAGGTCACTGCCTGTAAGCGTTACTATTGGCATCCAAGCCAGGATTAAGGGGTCTTTACCTGGAAGTGCCCGTCCCTGTTCTTACTCCGGGTGGCGCTATTTGCTTTCCTGGGTGAAGGAGACAGAAGGCTATGGAGGACTTGGCAGTATTCAGATCAAGGGGATCTGAATGTGGGCCGCCTTATAGAATCATAGAATAGCAGGGTTGGGCCTACAAAACCATCAAGTCCAACCCCCTGCTCAATGCAGGAATCCAAGTCAAAGCATCCCTGACAGATGGCTGTCCAGCTTCATCTTGAATGCCTCCAGTGTGGGAGAGCCCACCACCTCCCTAGGTAATTGGTTCCATTGTCGTATTGCTCTAACAGTCAGGAAGTTTTTCCTGATGTTCAGCCGGAATCTGGCTTCCTGTCGCTTGAGCCTATTATTCCGTGTCCTGCACTCTGGGATGATCAAGAAGAGATCCTGGCCTTCCTCTGTGTGACAACCTTTGAAGTACTTGAAAAGCGCTATCCTATCTCCCCTCAGTCTTCTCTTCCCAAGGCTAAACATGCCCAGTTCTTTCAGTCTCTCCTCATAGGGCTTTGTTTCCAGTCCCCTGATCATCTTCGTTGCTCTCCTCTGAATCCTCGCCAGTTTGTCCTCATCCTTCTTAAAGTGCGGCGCCCAGAATTGGACACAGTACTCAAGAGGAGGCCTAACCAGTGCTGAGTAGAGGGGAACTAGTACTTCCTGGGCTTTGGAAGCTATACTTCTATTAATGCAGCCCAAAACAGCATTTGCCTTTTTTCAGCCATATGACATAGTTGGCTCATATTCAGCTTGTGATCGACAACAATTCCAAGATCCTTCTCGCTTGTAGTGTTGTTGAGCCACATCTCCCCATCTTGTAACTGTGCATTTGGTTTCTTTTTCCTAGGTGTAGAACTTGGCATTTATCCCTATTAAACTTCATTCTGTGGTTTTCTGCCCAGTGCTCCAGCTGTCAGGGTGGAAACTGAGCCGATAGAACCCCAGAGCAGTTCTGATTCTGAGGAGGAGCAGCAATCCGTGGGAGAGGAGCCAGCTCATCCCTCACAGGCACAGCAGCTGGCAGAGATTCCTCCTGCCAGCATTCCTGAGATAGATAGTGATCCTAGCAGTGAGAAAGTGCAGGAACGGGGCTTGCTTGACGCTCGACGCAGACGCAAAGAGTGACAAGCAATGGAGGGCACGGAAAGGAGGCGTAGTGCCCATTTGGTGCGCAAGCAACGGCCGCCTCCTGTGGACTCAAGGGAAGGAGGGAGGATCTCTCCCTAGCCCATAAGTTCAGGGTCTTCAAGTGGCTCTCCTTCAAATGGGGATCAACTGCCTACTCGGCGCATAGGCCACTCTGCTGTTCCTTGCTTAGTCGCTGGTGATTAGCATCTGAAAGAGTCATTAAGTTGTAAAAGGATTAAAGCCTTGAAAAGAATCCTTTCATCTGTGTCTTGAGTTGGCTATTGGAGTCTACTGAAAGAGGCAGCTAGGGCGCGTCCTGACACCAGCCTATCAAGATCACTTTGAATTCCGTTTCTGTCTTCCAGGGTATTAGCTACCCCACCCAATTTTGTGTCATCTGCAAATTTGATCAGCATTCCCTGCACCTCCTCCTCCAAGTCATTAATAAAAATGTTGAAGAGCGCTGGGCCCAGGACTGAGCCCTGTGGTACCCCGCTCGTTACCTCTCCCCAGTTTGAGAAGGTCCCATTGATAAGCACTCTTTGAGTCTGATTCTGTAGCCAACTGTGGATCCACCTGATTGTTGTTTCATCTAGCCCAGTTTGAGCTAGTTTGCTCGTCAGGATATCATGGGGCACTTTGTCGAAAGCTTTGCTGAAGTCGAGGTATATGATGTCCACAGCATTCCCACAGTCCACAAGGGAGGTTACCTGATCAAAAAATGAGATCAGATTCGTCTGGCAGGACTTGTTTTTGACAAATCCATGTTGGCTTCGAGTAATCACGGCATTGTTTTCAAGGTGCTTACAGATGGATTCCTTTATGATCTGCTCCAGAATTTTCCCAGGGATTGATGTCAGACTGACTGGTCTGTAGTTTCCAGGTTCCTCCTTTTTACCCTTTTGAAGATAGGGACAACATTAGCCCTCCTCCAATCATCTGGCACTTCAGCCATCCTCCATGATTTCTCAGAGATAATAGACAGTGGCTCTGAGAGCTCTTCTGCCAGTTCCTTTATTACTCTAGGATGCAGTTCATCTGGCCCTGGAGATTTGAACTCATTCAAAGTAATGAGGTGTTCCTTGACCATATGCCTATCGATCTCAAGCTGCAATCCTGCCCTGTACTTTGCTTTTGCCAGGAGGGTCATAGACCCTCTTTTGGTAGAAGACTGAGCCAAAGTAGGAATTGAGGACTTCTGCCTTTTCCTTGTCATCTGTTACCGTTTTGCCATCCTTATTTAATAGTTGAACCGCCATTTCTTTCCTCTGTCTTTCACTATGCATGTATCTGAAGAAAGCCTTTTTGTTGCTTTTAGCATCCCTCACTAACCTCAGCTCGATCTCAGCTTTAGCCTTCCTGACACCATCCCTGCAATTCTGTGCTATCAGCCTGTACTCTTCCTTTGTTGCTTGTCCTTCCTTCCACTTCCTATATGTGTGCTTTTTTGTTTTCAGATCATCTCTAAGCTTTTTGTGAAGCCACATTGGCTTCTTCTGTTGTCTTCCACCTTTTTTTCTTGTTGGAATTGTTTGTAATTGTGCCTTTAGAATTCGCTTTTTTAAAAACTCCCACCAATCTTGGGCTCCTTTTCTCATTAGAGTCACTTGCCATGGGACCTTATTTATCATTGTTCTGAGTTAATTAAAATCGGCTTTCCTAAAATCCAGGGTACCCATTTGGCTACCCTCAGCTTTTGCTTCCTTTAGAACCAAGAACTCAAGTATAACATGGTCGCTTTCCCCCAGAGTTCCTGTAACTGCTACTTTATCCACTAAGTCATCTGTTGGTTAGGATCAAGTCAAGGATAGCTGATCCTTTAGTTCCTTCCTCCACTTTCTGTAGGAGGAGGTTATCAGCAACACAAGTCAGGAATCTCTTGGAGGGACCATGTTTTGCAGAATTTGTCTCCCAACAAATATTGGGGAAATTGAAGTCCCCCATTACTACTACATCATGCTTCCTTGAAACATTGGCAGTTTGCTTTTCAAAAGTTTCATCCTCGTCTTCTCCTTGATTGGGTGGCCGGTAGTAGACTACGACCACCATATCCCTTTTATTCTTTGCTCCATTTATTTTAACCCAGATGCTCTCGATGGGGCTACCAAGCTCATCCTCCTGTATTTCTGTGCAAATATATGCATTTTTAACATATAGTGCAACTCCACCTCCCTTTCTGTTCCTCCTATTCTTTTTGAACAAGTTATATCCTTCAATTGCTGAATTCCAGTCATGGGAGTCATCCCATCAAGTATCAGTTACACCTATTAAGTCATAATTTCTCTCCTGTATTAAGAGTTCAAGTTCGTTCTGTTTGTTTCCCATACTCTGGGCATTAGTATATAAATATTGAAGACCACATGCTTCATAGTCTGGCTTTCTTCCTACGTGTTTGTGAAGACTATTATTGGGCGCTCTTAGATCTGTTCTCTCTGTTGCGGTGCATGAGCCTTCGTCCATTGTTACCCCCAAATTTACATCTCCCTCCCCTGTAGGATTCAGTTTAAAGCCCTCCTGATGAAGTTCTTCATGCTGTGGCCAAACACATTCTTCCCAGCCTTTGTGAGGTGCAAAACATCGCTTGCCAACAGTCCATCTTCCAGAAAGTATAGCCCGTGGTCCCAGAATCCAAATCTCTCGTGCTGGCACCACCTTCGTAGCGTAGTGGAGTATTTTTCTTTTCCTTTCTATCCCTCTTCTAACTACTGGAAGGATGGATGAGAAAACTATCTGGGCCCCAAAGTTCTTGAGTTTCCGTCCCAAAGCTTCAAAGTCTGACATGATATCTTGGTAGCTCTGCTTGGCAGTATCATTTGTTCCCACATGGATGAGAAGAAAGAGATACCTGTCAGTGGGCTTCATGAGTGTAGGCAGCCCTTCAGTCACGTCTCTAATTCATCCTCCTGGGAGACAGTATACCTGACGAGTGCATGGGTCTTCGTGACATACTTGGGTTTTGATCCCACACAGCAAGGAGTCTCCCACTACTACTATTCTTCTCTTCTTGTTGTTGTAGGCCTTGGTTTCATTGCCTCTGATTGACTGACCTTCAGCCTCTTGCTTGCTCTCATGCAGGTTCCCCTGTAATTCTTCCTCTGCAGGCTGTCCTCCAGTCTCATCCTCAAGTAGCTGGAAATGGTTCCATAGTTCCAATGCTTCCGCTAGTGTAGAGTGGCTTCTAGTTCTTCTGCTCCTGTCACCCTTTTCCAAGGAGTATCCTCTACTTCATTTTTCCTCACCTCAGCATTTTCCTCTCCTGCCTCAGCTTGCTGTTGCTCTTCTAGCTTCTGTTCTTCACTTTGCTGCTGTAGTTCCACCGTTCTGTCCAAGAACTCTTCGTGTTCTCTTATTCCCTGGAGGGTCGACACTTGCCGCGCCAGTCCTCTTACTTTTTCTTCCACCAGTGTGATCAACTTGCACTTGTTGCACATGTAGGCCATGTTGATCTCAGGCAAGAAAACGAACATTGCACAGACCTTGCAGGTCACCACCACTGGAGAGTCTTTTCCTTCCATAGTCTATTCCCTCTTTGTTTCTAGCTTTCTGATTGTACTGGAATAGCCTGTGCTTTGTCCTCTGTTCATTGGGGGTTAAAAACTGAGTCCCACACTTCGCCTTTGTCTCCTGTTCCAGTGCAACTCCCCTGGGCAACTCCTGTTTGCTCTCCTTGTTCACTCGCTCTGATCACTCGCTCTCTGGGAGCTTGCTTCCTTGTATAGCCCCTAGACCAGCTTGAGCAGCTTCCTCTGCTCTGCTCTGCTCAGCTAGGAGACAGGAAACAGACTGAAACTTCTTGCCCACACAGCTGCTGGGATTACTCAGGCCACACCCCCTCAATTCAATTGGAGCTCTCAGGAGCACATGGGGAGCACACAGTGACTCAGAATGGAAAGGACAGCCCCCTGGGCTTACTCCAGCCCACTCACCACTTTGCCTTTGTCTCCTCTTCCACTGCAGCTCCCTGGCCAACTTCTGTTTGCTCTCCCTGTTCACTTGCTCTGATTGCTCGCTCTCTGGGAGCTTGCTTCCTGGTAGAGCCTCTAGACCAGCTGCAGAAGCTTCCTTTGCTCTGCTCAGCTAGGAGGCCTCCTACAGATAATCCCTCTCTGGGTGCTTCAGCTCTGTCGTGGTGGTTAGAGCTGAGAAGATGCTCTTGCTGCTGCTGTTTGGGCCAACCAGCATCACTGAAAATGCTGGTGCCAGTGTAAGATTAACCATAGCGCTGAGCCTAAACAAGAGTGGAGAAGAGGGGGCAGAAACCCTATCTATGTCGGGTTTTTCTTGGGAAGTTAATCCATATTCAGATATTCTTCTTGCCCTGTTGCAAGGGTTCCGGCTGGCTTGCATTTATAACTGTGAGCTTTCCCTCACACCTGCAACCTGTGAGTTGGGTTAGGATGAGAAAGAGCTGTTTGTCCAAAGTCGCACTAATCATTGAGCAGGGGCAACCTTAAATTTGCCTTAATGCTGTCTAGAGCAGAGGTAGGCAACCTTTTTGGGTCGTGGGCATATATCACAATATGAGGAACTGTCCTGGGCACCACCACAAAATGGCTGCCATGGGAGATGTGGCTAATTGCAACGGACAAGTAACTTGCTCAAAAGACTGACTATAAGGCACAGGTGGGGTGTGATCCCCAAACACACGAAACAACTCCTTTGAATGCACAGTTTTCAGCACTAACAGAAACCTATTTCACAGCAATCCCAGCTGCCCGTAAGAAAATGTGTTAATTTTTTGTTTTAAATGGGAGTGGTAGGGCACCTTGGTGGGCACCAAGAAAGGTGTCCAGGGGCGTACTAATGCATGCGGCTGCCACATTGCCTAACCCTCATCTAGAGCAGATGCATATGGCAAACAAGAAGACAATTAACACAGAGCCCTCTGTAATTTGATCTTAACTTTCTGTATGACTACCTTAAATTTACTGTACTGTTCTGAGCACTGAAGTAACGATTTGGCTTTCAGAAACTTAACTAAATTCCTGAGTGTACTCCTCCCTGTATTTGTTAAGTTCATACACAATAAGTGTGTGTTAATGGTTTTTGTGGTTTTGTGTTTGCAGTTGGGGTCTAACATTGTATTCTGAAAAGCATCACTGGTAAGTGATTAGCATGAAAACGGTTTTCCCCTCCTCCTTTATGTCTGGAAATGTATGGCCACGCTTGGTGGCAGTGGTTGTTAAAGTTGAAACTGTAATGTTAGGTAAACAAGTTAATATTTCCTTGCTGAAAGACTACAGTTCAGGAAACTATCAGTGATCGGAAGTCATGAGATATATCACACGTGTGTTCACATGAGTGTTTTTTTCAACTGGAGTCTGTGGCTTCCATGTGTATATATGTTTTTATGCATGTATGCATGCATTTAATTAATATATGGCATACATGATGCTATCCCGTTTTAGCCTCCCAACAATGTAGTGAGGTAGGTTAGGCTGAAAGAGAATTACGTGTCCAAAGGAATTCATGGCTAAGTAAGCAGATATCTGAGACCAGGTCTTGATTAACTACAGGATATGGCTCTTTTTTCCTCCTAAGAAACTTCAAAACTGAAAATTGTTAGGCTTTAATGATACTGTAAACTATCTACTGAGCACGTTCAGTAATGAGTTGTTCAGATTAAATCCATGTCTACCCCACACTCTTTATTGTTGTTTAATTTCTTCTGAATAATGAGGGATTTGTGGCTACACATTTTTTTACCATCAAACTAACTGCAACCTGATTGGCATGGCATGTCTATTATGTCACTGGAACTGAATTCATGTTTATGTATACCTTCTAGGCATTTATGTTGTGATGGACAGGAGTCTCAGCAGGAATGGCTAAACAGCATTTTTATTGCACAGGTATTCTTTTCTGTTATTCATAGTAGCTTTTCTCTGAGCTCTTGAAAATGCATTTGAATTTTCATGCATGTGTAATTTTATTTATTTATTTATTTATTGCATTTATAGCCCGCCTTTTTTTCATCTTGCAAGGAACGCAAGGCAGCTTACATTATCCTCCTCCTCTCCATTTTATCCTCACAACAACAATGCTGTGAGCTGGGTTGGGCTGAGAGTCTGTGACTGGCCCAAAGTCACCCAGTGAGCTTCCATGGCTGAGTGGGGACTAGAACCCAGAACCCAGAACCTGAGTGGGGACTAGGCCCCAGTCCAACACTCTCACCACTATACTACATTGGCTCTCTTACTCTCCACTCTTACCGGCACATAGTAATACATGTTTATACGTTTGTGTGTGTATGTATACACACCCACACACTCATTTAAGCAAAAAATAAAACACAAAAACCCATACCTTTTCAAAATTCAGTATGAATTGCCACTTACACATTAAGACTTTCCTACATAAACAGACAGCTATCAGCTTAATTTAATTCTTCAGAATATCCACAACCCTGTTTATGTAATATGTCCTTCTTAATCTGAGTTATCCCATATTATTTGGCCAACTAGGTTTAAAGTACCTTTTCTTAGCACCTACCTCTTTTATTTATTATAGCTGAGCATCGAAAAAAACATATCAACACTCAGCTGTAATCAGCACTTAGGTGTAAAGGTGTTGTGTAGCACCTTGAAGAATAACAAATTTATAAACTTTCATTTCATCATATGAATTGTTGATAACACATACATTTGACCTGTACTAGTTGATGTATTATTGAGGGAACCCCAAAGCCCCTAACTTTGTAATGATTTTGAAATGAATATATGGCAGTTCTGTTAATTTGAATGAATAAACTTTGGGAATTTGAGAAGCTGCTGTGGGCACCACCACAAAATGTCTCCCATGGAGGATGTGACTAGTCACATAATGGCTGCCATAGGGGGCTAGCTAGTCAAAAGTGAGCTAAAGAGGTGCTGGGGAGAGAAATAATGAGGCTAGAGGCTGGGCGGGAGGGGGAGATAGCAAGGCAAAGGGATCAATGTGAGAGAAAGAGCAAGGCTGGAGGCTAGCAAGGGAGAGAAAGAAGACTGCTCTAACATTTTACAAGGTTTTTATTTAAAAAATTGTTTCAAGGGGGCAGGGAGGGGAGAGCTTTGTGGGTCCCTTTGGAGGTCTCTGTAGGTGCCATGGTGCCAATGGGCGAATGTTGGGAACCCCTGTTTTATATCACAAAACTAGGATGTGTAGAATGTTTCTTGAAATCAAGTCTTCTCAGAACAGTATCCTATTTGCCTCATTAAGAGAAGCAACTGTTAAGGAAACAGCCACCCAGTTGGGATGTGGAGTACATCTCATGGGGATTAACGTGAGTAGTGTCAGAATGAATAGGTTCACAGGCTACTGATAGTGGTAGCATAAAAATCACACTCATTGGTAGCTTAGCAATTTTGCTTGGATCCTGTTGACACAAGATGATGAGAGAAAAACTCTAGAGACAACGGTGTGAAATGTAACTCGGTGATCACACCAACAAGCTGAAATGTCGCCCTAGGGAGGCAAGCTGTAGCTCTGAAGTATTATAATTTGGTGGATAAAAAATGCATTTGTGTGCGTGCAAGTTTGTGTTCCTTTTTGTTCTCATTTGGGCAAGACTTCCATTTTCTGAAGGAAGCCTTCTTTGCCTCTAATAGTTTCCCTGATTCTGCTCATTAACTGTGGTGGCAACTTCTTGGACTTGGCTATACCTTTCCTGACCTGCAGTATACATTCTAGCTGATATTCTATTCTTGTGGTTTTGAGTAACCTCCAAATTTTCTGGAGACATAACCCTGTTGTCTTTTCCTTTCAGTTTCCTTTTTACCAGTCCCCTCTTCTCTTTTCTTTCTTTGAATCCAAAAGTGACTGTCCTGGACTTCCTTAGCCATTGTCCACTTACATTTACGTTGAGTTTAATGAGCTGTGGTCACAGTTTCCAATCAGTTCCGTGATATGTCTTGCATCGGGTACTGGGTGCCACTTAGGATTGAGTCTAGGATTGCCTCCCCTTTGGTTGGTTCCATGACCAACTGTTCTAGGGCACAGTCATTTAGGTTATCTAGAAATGTTGCCTCTTTACACACATTAACCAATCTATGTGAGGGTGATTGAAGTCATTCATTACTCCAACACTTTCTCCTTTGCATCCCTGTATGATTTCATTCTTCATCTCAAGATCACCCTGATTATTTGGTGTGGGGGGGATGATAACATGCCCCCACCTCAGCACTAAATTGTTTTCAGAACTTTGTATTGCCACTGAATGTGATTCTGTGGAGGAGTTTGCCCCATATGAGAGTTCTACTTTTCTTTGACTCATTGCCGTATTTGATGTGCAGAGCAACACCACCCCCACTATGTCCTTCCTATAGGGCAGGCATCGGCAACATGTGGTCCTCCATGTTTTTGCCAATAACTCCTTCACCATCATCCTTCACCACTGGCTATGGCTGATGGTTGTCATAGGTCAAAACATCTGGAGGGCTACGATTTGCCCACTCCTGCTATAGAGTGTTATCCAGTGATAACCGTATCCCACTGATGCTTTCCATTCCACCAGACTTCTGTTATACCCATTATATCTATGTTCTCCTTTAAAGCCAAGTAATCCAACTGGCCCGTCTTTGCTCAGAGGCTTCTAGCATTAGCCCCCATACAGAGCACACCTCTCCAAATATCTCTGGCTTGTGCATTTCCCCATGAGTCCTTTGACCTCTTTGGCTGTCTATCATGTCCTACTGTGTGCTCATTGCCTAGTTCTACCACATGCCCATTTGGATGATAAGAAACTTTTTCACCCTCACCCTCTGGGGATCCTCTGGGGATCTTTCATCCTGAAAGAGATGCTTCCCATCTCCTATTGGCTTTCTCCCAGGGTCAATTTAGAAGCAGCTCTGCAATTTTTTGATGTTAATCACCAGTGATCAATAATGAGCATGGGAAGGGGCTGTTGAGAGAGAGTGAGAGAGCACTAGACCTACCTACTAGAAGGCAACATGCTGCTACTATTTCAGTATCACTCTGAAAGAGGCTTTACACATGAACTGATGTACACATGTAGGGCTCCCGCCACTGGAATAGGAACCAGAGCCCTGGTCAATCAGGATTCTTGTCCTCATGAAAGGACCCTTGTGCATATACATCTGTACATGAGTAGGGCCCTCCTCAGAGTAATGCTGATTACACTTTGGCTTGGGGCATGGCCAGTGTGCATATCAACACCTAGGGTAGGAGTGTTGAACCTCTTTCAGTCTGAGGGCCAAATTCAGTTTCAGAGAACCTCTCGGGTTGCATCCAGGGCTCAGTGGGGCCAAAAGCAAAAGGGGCAGTGCCCAAAATATATGCTTGAATATCTTACTGCCAGTATCTAAGCCTTAGGAGAGGCATTTCAACCTTTTAGAATAGGGGGGAAAAACATGCAGAAGCTGGGAAACCACCAAACCATCAGCAGTTGGAAGAAAGGGGGTGTGGCCATCTGGAGAATCCTGGAGGGCCAGATTTGGCCCGTAGGCCTGAGACTCAACATCCCTGATCAAGGGGAAAGTGCTAGCTGGCTTGTTCTCAATATTCCTTTCATGTGTTTGTTACTGAATGGCTGAAAAGGACTGCTGAAGTAAGCATATTTCTGTTGTCATATTTAAAAATACAGCCATGTTCTAAAATATGCTATTCTTATTGTACACGAAATGGTTTGCAGTTTGTGGTAGGGATGTCAATGACATAAGTCAAGTCTTCTTCCATAGCACAGTAATATCTGTCCACCAGATGGAAAAAGAAAGCAATCTATTGCGAAAAATCCAAAAATTGGTGGCTTGCCTTTAATGCCAATCCAGCATGAAAGAAGTACTCCAAAAGCTAAGGCCAAGACATCAGAGGTAGGTTGCTGGCTAAATTTGGTGATCAGCATTGGTGTTGCTCTTTTGTATGTGTAATACTTTGGTGATAATTAGAATGTAGCATAGACCAATGTAGTTACACACACCACATTCCAACCTATATTAAAAAGAAATTTAATAGTTAAAATGGCATCTATAAACTGAAGATGAAGCAAGATAATATACAGACTAAATCTATTCTCTATGAAATAAGCTCTGTATATTATTATTATTATTATTATTATTATTATTATTGAATTTATGGTATAATATATTGATGTAAGTTTGTGAAATTTTTGTGAGATTCATGTAACTTCATGGGAAATCATAAATAATTGTTTATTTTTGTCATTTTTTTATTAAGCAAAAGTCTCAACTGTGGGGAAGCATCCATTAGAATTAAAGTTATTGTACTTCAAAGGCCCTAACCATTCTTTTCTGTGCTATATCACTGCTTATTCCCAACAGAACAAGGCAATTCTTGAAATGTATATCCTAGAATTGTACTAAATAGTTGTAGTGGTAAATTAAGCCTCCTCTGGAATGTAACCGACATATATTTCCATTATAATGTTGTTTGACTTGAAGAAGGAATTGGTTGGAACCATAGCAACAGAAGCCTACTTGCATTCCTGCAGACATTTAAGGTCCAATGGGATTTGTCTCTTCAATGTATGTGTCTTCCAAGATGAATCTTAAGCTCCCACTAGGAGTACAGTTGTGTCTTTTGAGTATAAGTATTCAGTTCTATTTCTAGGCGAGGTAGGGAGAAAAGAAAATTTATTGCTCTATCTTACCCATCCACTCGACTAGAAATCACTGAAAGCATATGGGGACACAACAGATGGCATGTCTATGTGGATATGGTTCATTTTTGAGTTGCCAGTTTGGGAATAGAGAAGAAACTTTTCATATGTGATGAATGATAATGCTGATAACATAAACTTCTATTGACTTTCAAATGTTTTAATTCTTTGGCTCTGATTTCTCTGTCTGCTCTTCTTTTTCCATGGCCCTTCTCTCTGGTCTTTGTGTACCGTTCTCTTCCATAAACCCCAAATTACGTATTCCATTCCCTAACGACATCCTTTCTCCCTTAGTGGCCCATCCCTAAAAGTGGAGCTCTTTACCACAAGATGTTCATCTGAATCCTTCTTTTACTGTTGTTCTAAACTTACTTGACATTCAGCTTTTCACTCTGGCATATTCAAACTCTTCTGTCCTTTTCGTGTTCAGATTGGAAGCCTGAGGGGGAAGAGATTGCATCTTTCTGTATGTCATCTAGTTTCTATAGACACTTGGGAAATCCATAACAGTAATAATACAACCTTCTCCCTTCTCGTTTCACATCCAGAAAATGGAGGGGGGGTATACTGGATCTCACCCCAACATTGACATTAATGGGGAATAAAGCTTTGCTTATGCGAGAGAGATCAATTAATTGTAGAGCTCTTGCACATTCAGCAAACCCCTAGGTTGATGGCCACTATTGCTTTAAAAGAGAGGAACATTAGATAATTATTCAGGGATTTTTATGTATGCAATTCAATTTCTTATTCAGAATTCAAGACTTGAATCTGAAAGTGACTTAAGTGAAGACAAGAAGAGTTTAAAGGAGAAAGTCTCGCGGGTAGCTCAGTGTTTGGAACGCAAGGAGGACAAAGCCCGAAGCCATGCGAGAAAGCATCGAAGCCTGATCTGTTTGGAGGACATGGCTGAAGATGTTGTTGACTTGCACCAAAGACTTTACAAGGAATCAAAGTCGCCAAAGAAAAGTGAGGACAAAGCCAGTCGGGCTCACTTGGAATCTGATAAGCAGCTTCCAGCGAATGTTATTCAAGAACTCCACACTGTCCTTCAGAGGCACCGAGCCCTCCATGAAGAAACTTCAGATTTGTAAATCAAGGAGTTGATTGTTCTGGGAAATGAAATAGGTTGTCTATGTACAGTGTACAGACCATGAAATGTATTTATAAGTAAATGTTGATCTAAAAGAAAATGGGTGCTATCTACTAATCCGGGGACAAGTGTGGTTATGGCAACATCTGGGTATTGTGAGTGCCACACTCATTGCTTAGACTTATGCTCCAAGACAGTGATTGCCAACTTCCGAAGCCCAGGTGTGGTAGCGGGTGGCAAAACCTTGCTGCCCAAACAGCTCAGGGGCTGGACATTTTCAGCTTAAAGTACAGGAAAGATGACATGAGGGTGAAAAAAAATATTCTCACTCCCTCTAAGAGATGGGTCTGCTGCTGCTACTACTCCCTGTGGCTCATGTACACATTTTGAAGACAACTCAAGGACAAAAGAAGATGTGTCGGCGATTCCAACATACGTTGTTCTCCCCCGTATTTCTAATCCTGGTGGGACATTGGCAGTGCGCTATAGTCTTGGAAATAATCATGTTGTGAGGCCTGGAGCTGACCATCCTTTCTCTAAAACACTTTGTAGCCTTGCACACATACTGTCAAGGTGGATCGCACCAGGATGCCTAATTTGAAGCATTAACTGACAGCTGCTTAATAAGCTGCAATCCAGTAAAGCTCTTCATGTGCATCTCCCTTTGTCTTGGGGTTTTGTGTCCTTCCTCTCTGATTCAGAAGTGTGATTCCCACCCAACCGCTGTTTCTGTAGAGAGCACCATTCTTCACACAGCAAACAGGACTGCTGCCTAAATACCAGGGTTTGGTGAAAGAAACATTGATGTGCCAACCCTAGTCATAGTGTACAACCATAGTGTAACAAACAACTGTGGCACATTTTCTTAAAGCTCTGAGAAATTTGATATATGATTTGGCAGTTCAAGGAGGGGGGACTGATCCAGAAAGCGTGGGCTATGCACTTTTATGCACCGATAATGCGCTCGATCACTGTCATGGATTGCAAACCTGTCCACAAGCATGAATGATCCCACCAAACTCCATAGAGTGATTTGACTACTAAGAGTAACTTGGAAGTAATTAATGTAGTATAATGAGCCGCTATGCACTACGGTATTAAACTGTAAAATACTGGCCTACACAGGCGGCAGAATGCAGTGGTAGAATCCTGAGATTGTATTGCACATTGCAGCACTTTAGACAATAGGTGTCAGAGCAATGTGTTTAAAAAACAACACAGGCCTCACTGCAGATAGAAAACAAGCATATCAGGGGAAAGGTTCTACTCCATCCCACTTTCTGCTGTGCTAGGTTTCTACTTGCAGGGAGGTGTTTTGTTTTGGGAGGGGGCCCACTCCCTGACATCATCCCCCCTCCAGGGCTGGAACAGTTCCCCATACCTGGATGTAAATAGTGCTATTGCATGTAAATAGAAAGGTGGAAAACAAGCATTAGCTGAGGCATTGTGATGCTACGGAATGTTCATGAGCATTCCAATTTCTAAGGGGAAATTATCAGTACAATTAACAAAGCATCTTCTAGTGGGGAAACCTACATGGATAATTTCTGCTACTGAAAATTAATGTTTAATTAACTAAAGTCTTACAGTGAGGCCTATCTAATTGCCATCAGCATATGTTGTCATAAAACAATGAAGAATGGCAAGTGTACAGAAGTGAAAATGTCCTTCTGAGTTGCATGGTGAGCTGGGGGCAGGTTGCCTTTCCCCAATATCTTAGTAAGTAAAGTCGGTGGCCATTTTTAATATACCTGTACTTAATTTCTGATAAAGCGACTGCTCTTCTGCTATCTCTGCTCTAGTATCTCACTTGTTTCTCATGCTGATTAGCAATGAATCAATTCAGTGCAAAAATGAAAGCTGGCATTTTATAAGCAAAATCTGTATATTGTAGAGTTTCTCGGGGGTTTAGTTATAATTTTCCCCTGTGCATTTTTAATTTCTAAAACGTCTACTGGAAGATAAGGCTCGTATCAGAGTGAAAAGGGCAGGAAATTCCTTCCATTACAAGACATGCCTGCCTGGGCCAAAAGAGCAGTGCCACATCTTTGTCCCTGTGCTACCTTGGTAGCAGTGTCATGATGTGATTGTGCATCAAGGCTGCCTTCTCTGGTCCAGTTCCTTGCTAACACTTGCTCTGGTGAAGAAGTTTTGAAATGCAATGGGATGGATCCAGATTTCAGCCTGTGCATCTCAGCTAGCTGAAGCAGACCTCCCCATGGCAGCCCCTCCAGGCTCCCCCGAAATACCACACAGGGCTGGGGGGATCCTGCTAAGTGGAATGAGCTGTGGTGTGTGGGAAAGGGGGAATCCCCCAGAATTGATGGAGGCATTTTCCGTGAGCCGATCAGTATATGTGAAAGGGAGCTGGGAAATGGAAAAGCTGCTGAAAGAAGATACGAAAAGTTTCAGGCAATGTTTATTGTTATTTATTGTATACCATTTTGTTGTTGTTGCAAAAAAGCCACCAAGGTGGTACACAACAATTGAAAACCATAAAACCAAAGGCCATTAAAATAGATTAAAACAATTTAATAATTTAAACATAATTTAAAAAGCTAGATTAAAGAGATGTATTTTCTTCTTCCTCTACCGCTGCTCAAGAAAAGGTGGGACACACACTTTGGGAGAAATGGACAGTGCCAGCTTTCTCCTTGCTGGACTCCTGTAGAAGTTGCATGAGCTTAGAGTCTGGCACATGTAGTAGCACATTTAGAGTTTGCTGAGTGAGCCAGGTCATAATCTTTGATACAGATCTGCAGAATGAAATCAATGGAAGCTGTGCAGGAATCGGGCTGAGTTTCGATGTACAGTGCTAGGTTCTTGTGAGTGCTGAATAAATAATAAGTATTAATATTAATAGGATCTAAGAATGTTGGAACAGATGATATTTTCATTGAATTAAATGGAAGTCTTACTTTGTTTTACTGACGTACAATTTTGTTACCTACCATGAACCTTCAGGATGGGGCTATAAGCCTAAAAATATAATAATGATTGTAAATTTGTGTTGTATATTATGAAATGTAAAGCAAATTTCTGGAGAGTAAATAGTATTTTATTTTAAACCGTTTCTGTTCTCTGCCATAAAAGGATTGATAGTTATGCTGGAAGTCTTTTTATCTACTGACATAAGTCAATAAAGTGGGCTGTATGCATTATTAGTCCTACTTAGAGTAGCCCCATTGAAATGAATGGGATTTAAGTTAAACTAACATTGCATGCAGCCCTAGTTGTCATAATGCACTCGTCCTTTTAAGGCTTTTGTACAGCATGTGATGAAGCAAGATTGGCTGTGACTAGAGTTATTAGTGGCTGATTGAACTGATGTCAGAAGCTCCTTGATAATTTCTTGCCCTATTAGAATCATAGAATAGTAGGGTTGGAAGGGTTGGAAGGGGTCTACAAGGCCATCGAGTCCAACCCCTGTCAATGCAGGAATCCAGGTCAGAGCATCCCTGACAGATGGCTGTCCAGTCTCATCTTGACTGCCTCCAGTGTGGGAGAACCCACCACCTCCCTTGGCAATTGGTTCCATTGTCGTATTGCTCTAAAAGTCAGGACGTTTTTCTTGATGTTCAGCCAGAATCTGGCTTCCTGTAACCTGAGCCCATTATTCCGTGTCCTGCACCCTGGGATGATCGAGAAGAGATCCTGGCCTTCCTCTCTGTGACAACCTTTCAAATACTTGAAGAGCGCTATCCTATCTCCCCTCAGTCTTCTCTTCTCAAGGCTAAACATGCCCAGTTCTTTCAGTCTCTCTTCATAGGGCTTTGTTTCCAGTCCCCTGATCATCTTCATTGCCCTCCTCTGAACCCTCTCCAGCTTGTCTTTATCCTTCTTAAAGTGCAGTGCCCAGAACTGGACACAGTACTCCAGATGAGGCCTAACCAGTGCTGAGTAGAGGGAAACTAGTACTTCCCGGGATTTGGAAGCTATGCTTCTATTAATGCAGCCCAAAAGAGCATTTGCCTTTTTTGCAGCCACATCACATGGTTGGCTCATATTCAGCTTGTGATTGACAACAATTCCAAGATCCTTCTCGCTTGTAGTGCTGTTGAGCCACGTATCCCCCTTCTTGTAATTGTGCATTTGGTTTCTTTTTCCTAGGTGCAGAACTTGGCATTTATCCCTATTAAGTTTCATTCTGTTGTTTTCTGCCCAGTGCTCCAGTCTGAAGATCACTTTGAATTTTGTCCTGTCTTCCAAGGTATTAGCTATCCCACCCAATTTTGTGTCTTCTGCAGATTTGATCAGTATTCCCTGCACCTCCTCTTCCACGTCATTAATAAAAATGTTGAAGAGCACTGGGCCCAGGACTGAGCCCTGCGGTACCCCGCTTGTTACCTCTCCCCAGTTTGAGAAGGTCCCATTGATAAGCACTCTTTGAGTCCGATTCTGTAGCCAACTGTGGATCCACCGGATCGTTGTTTCATCTAGCCCACTTTGAGCTAGTTTGCTCATCAGGATATCATGGGGCACTTTGTCGAAAGCTTTGCTGAAGTCGAGGTATATGATGTCCACAGCATTCCCACAGTCCACAAGGGAGGTTACCTGATCAAAAAATGAGATCAGATTCGTCTAGCAGGATTTGTTCTTGACAAATCCATGTTGGCTTTGAGTAATCACTGCGTTGTTGTCAAGGTGCTTCCAGATGGATTGCTTTATCATCTGCTCCAGAATTTTCCCAGGGATTGATGTCAGACTGACTGGTCTGTAGATCCCAGCTTCCTCCTTTTCACCCTTTTTGAAGATAGGGACAACATTAGCCCTCTTCCAGTCATCTGGCACTTCACCCTTCCTCCATGATTTCTCAAAGAGAATAGACAGCGGTTCTGAGAGTTCTTCTGCCAGTTCCTTTATTACTCTGGGATGCAGTTCATCTGGCCCTGGAGATTTGAACTCATTCAAAGTAATTAGGTGTGTTCTGTAGGTATGCAAAGGGCTGCTGTAAAGAAGGGGTGGGAATCATAGGATGTTGCCAGGCAGATAAACCATTGCCCTGAAAACCTGATTAAGCCACTATTCCTAGCTATTGAAGCCCTACCCAGAGCATGCAGCAGTGTTAAGGCATTCAAGTGAACGTGTGAGGGCTCAAAGTGAGTACTGGCACAGGGTCGTGCACACTGGCTCCATCCCCTAGATCTCCAGATGCGCTGGCCCTGCCCCCCTCTGTTCAGACCTTACCGTGTTGAACATGAGTAGAACTCTCCATGCAATCATAGACCTGCTTTATCAGGGTTCTTGATCCTGCATGTTGCGTTCTCATGTTCAAGTGAAGGTGCATAGATCTCCTGTTCAGACCTTGCCAGTTCAACGCAGCAAAGTCTCAACTGAGAGACGTAGAGGGGTGGGGCCAGCATATGGAGTGCATCCAAGCACCCACGTTGAGCCCTTGTGCATTCTTGTGAACACCTGAGCAGGGCTATTTTTAAATTGCAATCCTATACATATCTACTCAGAAGGCAGTCCCACTGAGTTCAGAATCTGTAGTACATGCTGGATGGAAGCCAAAGAGCTACTTTAGGCATGCCCAAAGGTTCGGATGTTCCCAGTGCAACTGTTAAGCCTTTTTTAATGAGCTGATCCCTGTGATAAGTCCAAAACTCCCTTGGATGTGCAAAAAACCTAGTCATGCGGTACTTTGGTGCCAGGCTCATATCTTCACCCCTTAAAAAGAGCCAGTGTTCTTAATTATTCCTGTTTTAATTCTGAACTGAGATTACCTTATTTTTGCTTACAGTCATTACTGACTTGGTACTAAATGGTGTTTTTGTTAATACCATATGTTTTCCCTTGTAAATTATGCCTTGGTAACATAGACGATAATCCTTTTTACCCCCTTCTAATTCTCAGCATTTACTCACCCAGGACTGCAGATTTTTTTTACATCTAATCATTATGAGTAAATTGAGGTTGGTTCATTCCATATATGAATATGTTTAATGACTTGTTTTCTTTCCTGCCTTTATTTCCAATATGTGCCAATTTAATTCAGGTCTTCATTATTTCCAGTATGTGCCAGTTTAATTCAGGTCTTCATTATTTTGCTTGGTTTAATATTATCAGGAGTCTACAATGCTAAACATGCTTACAAAGGAGTAAACTGGGTGTGTGGAACGTCAGGCCCACGGGCCAAATCTGCCCCACCTGGGGTCGCAATTCGATCCTCCAGTGTTCCCCAGATGGCCATGCCCCCTTCCCCTGACTGCCAATCATGTGGTGGATTCCTGGCTTTTGCTGAGTCCCTCTCCCCCCATTTGAAAAGGTTGAAATGTCTCTCCTACGGTTTAGTTATTGACTGTGAGGGCTTTAGGGTAAAATATTTTGGTATTTTCGGCCCTGCCCTTTTTTTGTCTTTTGTCCCGCCCTCCACTGGAATGTGGTCCCCGAGAACTTCTTCAAAATTGAATTCAGGTCCTCGGCCTGAAAGTAGTTCAATACCTCTGGAGTAAATCCTACTAAACTCTGGGGATTTAATCTCATCCTATCATGGGCATAGTGCCCATGCGTGGAAGCATCCTGATGGGAGCCCTGTTCCCCGTTACCCCTCAATGCCCAAAACTATTATAGGTAATAGGAAGCCTCCATGCTTTTGCTCAGTCCTCCTCCCTCCACTCAGTCAAGGAGTGTGACCGTACTTCCCTTGACAAAACCACGCGGAAGGAGCAGTCAAGAAAATGGAAGGGGCGTGCAAACCTTCTTTTCTGCATAATGGCCTGGTGTTATTCGTAATGCTGGGTTTTGTTCGCAACTGGGCTCAGCTGAGCATTTTGTTTGTTTTTTTACTAGGTAATTTCCACTGATGACAAAACGTGCCCCTGCCCTTTGGCCCACTCAGAGCCAATTGAGTGCAACGGGGCTTCTCCCATTTCTAGTCCCTATGAACCCCTATGCCCCCTTTAGCTTGGAGCAACTACTGCTGCTGTGGAGGGAGAGCATCTCTTTACCTTCTCCCTGTTTCCTGGCACATAGAACTTCATTAGGGAAGCGATTCAGCTGCAAGGAATCCTGGGAAACGTGGTTTTTACAGCAGCCCTGGCACAAGTGCGGCCTGAAGGTGGAGAGCAGTGCTCTGCCGCTGCTTCGCGCCTCTTCTTTGCACCACAGCCTTGCGCCCCCCACCTCTTACGTTTACCACATCATCCTCCCCTTCCCCTTATGGTGTTGTGTGCTCCCCCTTCCCCCGTTGCATATCCCCTCCCCTTTCCTCACCACGCCCCCTGCCCCTCCTGTTTACTTCCGTTGTGTTGGCTCTCTGGAGAGCGGCATTGCCAGAGGAAGAGGCTGTGCAGCTCTCACAAGAGCCCGGCCACCGCCATCCAGCTCTTGCTGAGAGGATTCTCAGTGTGATGCTGAGGGTGGCTGGCTGAGAGCAGCTGCCCCTTCTCTGTTCCGGTCTGAGGATCCCTTCAGAGCGAAGCAGAGGGCGGGCGGCTGCTCCACAGAGTCACAGTGGGCATTTGCCACAACAGGAGGGTGGGACTGGCAGCGCTCTCTGGAGCACCCGCCACCGTTGTCCAAGAGCCCCACCAGCCCTGTTCTCCCACTGTGGCAAATGCTGACTGGATTCCCTGAAGAACCCGCCGGAGGCAGTGGTGGAGAGCCCTCCTGGCAGGGGTGGTGGTGGGAGCAGCGCAATTTGCCACCCCTCCCGCATTGCTGCCTGAGGCTTTACCCTCGGGTAGACGCATGTAGCGGGGAATTTGTTTTAAAATGCCCAATGGCTGTACCACTGTGCTTTAGCTGATTCAGCAAAAGGACGTGGCCTTTATACTGTGCCACATCCTATGCTTGCGGATATGGTTATGTTATAGAATAATTGATTTTGAAAGGCCCACAAGTCTAGTCCAACTCCTGTTCATCAAACACACAACCCTACATATCAAACATACAAAGCTGCCCATACTCTGTCACCACCAGAGAATTGACATGTTGCTCTGGAAATACTTCTTTGCAAGTAGCTTGAGATGTCTGGTGCCAAAATAGCATCATGCTCTGATCTCTCTTAAGCTTTGTGTGAACTCTTTGTGCTAATGTGGAAACTAGAGTGAGACCTGTATTTCCCCGTGACCCTGTGTTTGCCCTGTGCCATCTAGGGGCAGACTGTGTCCTTGTTACTAGGAGACATGTTTCCTTTTTCTTTGTGGTCCACATCCTTGAGTAAGTGTGTAATGGAATGCCTGTGTGTGTCTCTCCCTCCTCTCCTCCGGGACCTTCCAGACCTGTATTTGTACTCTGTAAGGGAGGAGTGGACAACATGTGTCCCACAGGCTGCATTGTCTCCCAGCCTTTTCTGCAGCTCCTGCTGCCCCCCAAGCTGCCTCCTCCAAATTGCCACTGAATTTTGGTGGTGTGGCAGTGGGAAAAAGCCACACTTCCACTTTAAAACAAGGAAAATGGGGACCACACACCTTGTTTTACTGCAAGTTTGTTTTCATGCTCCCCTGGGGCTTCCAGGGAGTGCTTATGCATTAAAGCAAGGTGCATGCACCCCATGAATTTTAAAGTGAAAATGCATCTTTGGGGCTGCTGTTCAATTGCTGACAAACTTTGTCGGCAATTTCAGTGGTGTGGCCCGTGAACGGCTTTGGAGGTGGCAAATTGGTCCCCAGACCCTTGGAGGTGGCACACCACTCACGTAGGACATTGCACTGCTGAGCACCACTGACACAACTGTGTGATCCAAATCTCTGATGTTGGTGAAGCATCAGGTCCCACGTTCCCCAGGCTGATGCAGCGCATCAGCAAACCATGTCCCCTCAGCCCAAGCCACTTTGTGTGCTGTCGGATCCCGTTCACAACCCGCTTTGCTGGTGGTATGAATTGGCTCCTTAATCATCTGGACTCTTATCCTATTAAGCAATCTTTGTTAAAGTTCTCACTGAAACAGAAAACCTGGGGCTGGGCTGTACCACTTCAGATGGGGGGGGGGATGTTACATGACTGAATGCTGCTCCCCTCTACATAGAAAATGAACGTTATCAAGGCAGAGCCTAGCCTTCTCTCCCAGTACCTACCAGTTTTCTGTGCGTGGGAATGTCTTTGTGTGGGAGCATTCTACTATGGTCTCTGGGTGTGCTTCCAAACTTATGAAGTGTAGGTGACTTTTATTGTACAAAGTGTGAAGGCAAATGGCTGATGGATGAGACACAAAACAAAGAGCTGACTCTCGCTGTGTCTGTTTTGTTCATATGCAGCAAACGAGCAAGGCAATTTTGGTTGGATCTAAACTTACGTTCAGGCCCCTGAAGGTTAATATGTAGCACATCAAGCATGTTATAATTGAACTGTAGGGAAACAAATTAAAATTGTAATGAACTCTGTTCCCTTTGGAAGTAAAATTAGGTACATCATTACCAGCACTGGTAGAGTTCTCGATATTATGGTCTAATCAGCACTTAATAGCCCACTCTCTGTGGCTCTAATTTCACATAATTAATGTGCATGAAAAATGAACCATGTAAAGGCTTTTCATTTTTATACTGTGTGTTGGAGAAAGTAAGGATGCTAATAAACATGACTTACTTTTGGCCCTTCCAGGTTTTTGATGTGCAGAAATGGACACAAAATGGCTGACAATCCCTTTTAGTCTGACTTTGATGAAATTCACGTAGCAGCGGGCACATCTCTGCAGAATTAATCAGGAATGAAGTAGTAATAATACATCCAGTTTCTAATCTTATCAATGTCAGTTTAATGTCCCTGTAATCGATGCCATATATTGTTTTGCATTCCCAACTTCCCCGACAGTATAATCTGCTTATTTATTCATTGCCATCAATATATATATATATAACACTCTACAGAGTTTCAGATTCCAAACAATTGGGAATTGCATCACCAGTATGGAGTCAGGACAAGAAGCATTGCCCTCACTTGGCTCCCTCCCCGACACCCCTTGCCAGCAAACACAATATCTCACTTTGAATTGGCTTTGTGATGTTGCCATACTGGTTACGTGATACTTTCATACGGGGGCAGCTTTAATGGTGAAAATCTTTGTATTCGTTTTTTTAATTACTTTTATATTCCACCTTTTTTCCTCTTTCAAGGAACCCAAGGTGATGTACATGACCCTCCCCCTCTCCATTTTATCCTCACAACAACCCTGTGAGGTAGGGTAGGCTGAGAGTCAGTGATTGGCCCAAAGTCACCCAGTGAGCTTCACGGCAGAGTGGGGACTAAAACACAGATCTCCTGAGTCCCAGTCCAACACTCTAACCATTACACCACGCTGTCTCTCTACAGAGAAAATGAAAAGTGCCATCTCCATCTCCCATTTTGGCTTAACACTTCTATGGCCTTGATCTATAGGCCGTGAAGCACATCTAAATCAGGTTTGTGATTAACTTTCCCCATTTATTTCAGTGGGGCTGAAGCACAACTAAAATTGTCTTGACTGGGGCCAAAGAGTTTTTTGTGATATCTGTTTGTTTACAAAGATAGCTGCTCTTCTGATGGGAAGTGGAGAGCAATGATCCACCACAACACCTAGTACAGCTGTGCCTCTTGTTGCAGTAGGCCCATGGATTCTGAATGTAGCTTTATCTCAAGGATGCAGAACCTTAGCCCTGGGGGCCAAATCAGGCCCTCCTGGGGTCCCAATCCTGCCCTCCGGTGTTCTGCAGATGGCCATGCCTCCCTCCTTGGCTATACCCCCTTTCCTCTGATCACCAATCCTTGGGTGGTTTCCTGGCTTTTATGCAGTTTTCCTCCTGCCCCCATCTTAAAAGGTTGAAATGCCTCTTCTAAGGCAGTAAGAGCTCGACGCTAAAAATATGCTGGTATTTTTTGCCTTGCCCCTTTTGCCCACCACTGGAAATTGAATTTGGCTCTCAGGCTGAAGGAGATTCAAGACCCTTGCCCACAAAGCTACTTCTCAAAAGAAGACATTGACCAAACCAGAGTAAATAAACACAATGCCATATGTGTACTCATTAAGGCAGGTGAGCAGAAAATCGATCTCCAGATATTTTGGACTTCAACTCCCAGCATTCCTGGCCATTGGCAATGCTGGCAGGGGCTTCTGGGAGTTGAATTCCCAAATGTCTGGACATCTACCTTCTGGCTTCTGCCCACACCTGCCTTGAGGTATATAAAGTAATCAGACATACAATATTTGGGGTGCATGCCTTCTTGACAGGGGCTCCAAAGCTTGAGAACAGAAGCTTGTGGCCTGACTGGGTCTCTGCGTGTTCAGACCTCAGATATACAGCACCAGTCCCTATGATTAGCCGGCAGTATGAGTCCCCTGGATTGGCCAGGTCTGGTATAAATACTGGAAAGGGCTTCAGCCCTGCCTGATCAACGGAGAAGTACTTTGTGCCTACAACACCACAGTCTTCAGCCTTAGCCCCAGCAACAGACTTCAGGGACTCTTGAGTTGGCAAACATGCATACTCCAAGTCTAAGTACACAGGCCCTGCGGTTCTACCAGTTGCAACATATTTCACTAGGATTTTATTTTTGCTATCAACACTTGACTCGATGGTTGGAAAATGCCTTTTTTTCCTTTTAAATTGAAAGGCAGGGTAGAAATGTTCTAAATAAAATAAATGGTCTTATTTCATTCTAGAATGTGGCTCGTCCCCAGTGTTGTTTTCCCTTTAGTAATTCAGAAATACCTTTTTATAATACGTAACAAACTCCCCCCCCCCCCCCCGGGATTATGATGCTCCATTATAGAATTTTATGCTTGGCGTGCTAACAAGGGTGACTCATCAATCATTCCACTCGATACTTAGAAGCTAGAAGCAAGCTAGATAATTTCATAGTCAAATGGAGAATTAGTATATCTGAGCTTTGGTCTCTTGGTGCATTTAACATTTCAGAGCACTCTGGGGGTTGTTAGGTATCTTCTCTGGCAGAATTAAAGAGGGGGGAAATGAAATCGCAAATGGCCACTTTTGATTGTTGTTAACGGTGAGCAAGGAGAGAGAATGAAAGCAAAAGCTATTGACAAGCAGAGATAAGTGTCTCACCATATGGATTGTAACATTTTAATTATATTCTCCTTTCTTTCTTTGTGTGTGCACGTGGCAACTTTTAGTGGTAATAATTTTTCAACTAATTAAAGACCAGCTGCTACTTAGCAAGCTCGACAACCCAATTAGGAGTCCAGAACCTGGTAAACAACCTTTACTGCCAGCCAGCTCGCTGAATCACCTCCTGTCACTGGCATGGAAATCATATTTTTGTAGCTGTTCTGTAAATTCATCTAGTTGTTGTTGCTTTTCCTGGATCTGGCAATTGCTGTCCTTTGGAGCCACCTAAAACAGTCTGACATCATTATATTGGCATTGTGTTTTAAGTAATGCCAGAGATCTCTAATGGGCTTCTCTATTTTTAGGGGTTTGGACCAGCTCTCAAGTAGCTATCGTATTGTAGGGAGGGCTCTGTCCAGCTCTCCATCACTCTTGGGGGAGAGGGGACTAAAGGACGCCTTGCCTCTGTCTCTGCCCATGAGGAAGTGAGTCAGTTGACAAAGCCAGTGCTCCTGTTTATCCATTCCTTAGTCTGTTCTAAACATGGCACCTTTAAGAAAATTATTTGCTGGCCAGAAGAATGATAGATGCACATCCTTAAATACCCCATATACAAGAAATTACCAAGAATATAAAATATCAGTGCAAAAATGAATGGAATTGCTTGACACATAGTCTTGGTCTCTCTCTCTCTCTCTCTCCCCCTCCCTCTCCCCCTATATATTCCAAACAAATGATTGCTTAACTGAAATAGTACGCGATCTGTTCAAGACAGGTTGTTTAGCTTATAACAAAAGAGAATATAAGGAGACATGATAGAGGTGTACAAAATTATGCATGACGTGGAGAAAGTGGATGGGGGTTGTACATCGCCCAGAGTGGCTGGGTGACCAGTCAGATGGGCGATTAATAAATTTAATAAATAAATAAATAAATAAATAGGGAGACATTTTTCTCCCTCACAAACAATACTAGAACCTGGGGTCATTTATTTATTTTTCTATACCGCCCAATAGCCGAAGCTCTCTGGGCGGTTCACAAAAATTAAAACCTAAAAGTGTAGCATAAAAATATAAAATATGAAAGCATTAAAACCACAATATAACAATATAACCAGAAGAAAACCTAGCAGCAATGCAGAGATTTAAAATACAGATTTAAAACACCAAAGCTAAAAGACTAGGAAGCTAAAATACTGGGAGAATAAAAAGGTATTCACCTGGTGCTGGAAGGAGTACAACATAGGTGCCAGGTGAACTTCTCTAGGGAGCTCATTCCACAGCCAGGGTGCCACAGCAGAAAAGGCCCTCTTCCTGGTAGCCACCTGCCTCACTTCCTTTGGCAGGGGCTCACGGCAAAGGCCCACTGAGTATGCTCTTAGGGGCTGGGCAGGCACATATGGGAGGAGGCGATCCTTCAGATAACTTGGCCCCAAGCCATTAAGGGCTTTGAATGTTAATACCAGCACTTTGAATCAGGCCTGGAAATGGACTGGCAGCCAGTGCAGCTGGAAAAGTACTGGCATAATGTGATTTCGTTGGCCAGTCCCTGTTAACAATCTTGCTGCCCTGTTTTGGACTAGCTGAAGTTTCCAGACCATTTTCAAAGGCAGCCCCACATATAACGCATTGCAGTAATCCAGACAAGAGGTTATCAGAGTATGGATAACTGTAGCTAGGCTATCTCTTTCCAGGTAAGAGCGTAGTTGGTATACCAGCCTAAGCTGATAAAAAGTGCTCCGTGCCATGAGTTCACCTCTGCCTCAAGTGACAGTTCTGGATCCAAGAGCACCCCCAAACTACGAACCTGATCCTTTAGGGGGAGTGCAACCCCCTCCAGAACAGGTTGAACATCACCTAGCCAGGCAGACGAACCACCCACTAACAGTACCTCCGTCTTGTCTGGATTGAGTTTCAGTTTATTAGCCCTCATCCAGTCCATTACCGTGCCCAGGCACTGGTTCAGAACAGCCACTGCCTCACCTGGTTTTGATGAGAAAGAGAGGTAGAGCTGGGTGTCATCCGCATATTGATGGCACCTCAGCCCACACCTCCGGATAACCTCTCCAGCGGTTTCATGTAGATGTTGAACAGCTTAGGGGATAAAATAGAGCTCTGTGGAACCCCATGGCACAATTGCCATGGCACAGTGCAATAATCCCATGAAGCTGATTGGTGGTGAGCTTCAGGGGAGATAAAAGGAAGTACTTCTTCACACAGCACATAGTTAAATGATAGAATTCACTTCTCCAAGAGCTAGTGATGGCCACCAATTTGGATGGCTTTAAGAGAGGATTGGACAAGTTCATGGAGGAGAAAGCTATCAATGCCTTCTAGTCCTGATGGCTATATGCTACCTCCAGTATCAGTTGCAGTATGCCTATGTACACCAGTTGCTGGGGAACATGGGTGAGAGGGTGCTGTTGCACTCGTGTTCTGTTTGTGGGCTTCCCATTGGCAGCCGGTTGGCCACTGTATGAACAGAATGCTGAACTATAGGGCTTTTGTCTGACCCTGCACGGTTCTTGTATCTATTTCAGGTAGCTTGTATAAAGTTGTCTGTTTTATTTTTCTGGAAGTTGGCAACAAAACGTGTGCCTGCTAGTTTGTTTCAGCTGTTTGCATTTGCGCAGCAATAAATTCTTTGAGTTGGGAAGAGGCACTACTCTGTTCTCATTAGACTTCTGACTCATATGTTCAAATGTGCCTTCTTTAAATGGCTTCAGTTCTGAAGTGGTTTATTTCATTTCTCTGAAGTACCTTAAAATGCCAAATGTCTGGCAAAATGAAAAATTAAAATAAACACATGAAATCTGGCGAGATCATCATTCTTTTCTTCCAAAAATATATATTTCCCCAAAGGATATCAGGGGAGAAAAGCTTCAGATTAATACTAGGTGGAAGGTCAAAATTTGCATTTTAATAAGAGACTTTTAGGAAAAATTCTGCCAATATAGGCCAAAATCATGATATTAAGGATGCTATTCATCATTTTTGTGGTCATCAATCTATATTACTTGTATGTCTTGTATATATGTCAAAGATGCTGTAATTTTACATTGTGAATAAAATCAACAATGATATGTTTCTGGTTTGGTAGGTAATCAAGGAGATGACTTGTAGCTGTTGCTCTTGGTTACAACTGTTGCTAGATCTGTCCAGGTGAGGTGGGAAAGTTGTCATCCTGATAATGGATGCAAAAAGCAGAATTCAGGTATTGACAGATTTGCACTTAGCTTATAGATTGAGGAATAAGAAAGAGGTAATTCCTTCTGAAATATCTACAACTGAGTGTGGAAGAAATCCCATATTTACTGAAATATGTATCGCATCCCCAGCAAGTTAACCCAGAGAAATTTAGTTTTTATTATTACCTAAACCCACAAGAGAATTGAGTCTGAAAGATGCATAACTCGACTACAGCATTTGGGACTCTTGTAATATTCCTGCTACAATCCTTTAACATCATTAGGTTTTGGAAACCTGTACCTAGATCACTTGCAGATTGTAAGTAGTTTTATATTTCCTGGTGTTGTATAGTGAGAACAAAGCACAAGACTAGCTAACAATAACAAGGTTTTAATAATTGGCCAACAAATAACCCGTAGTTAACCTTAAGTCTGTAGGAGACGTCCAGCCTGCTAGGAGTAGAATTGTTGTCCGCTTAGCTGCTTGCTCCGAATGGAAGCCCTACCCCAGTAGTCATGTGATAAGCCTCTAACAACTGTAGGAGGGGGAAATCATTTAAAGGGGCAGTACACCTCAAATACACAACACCCCTCCCCCCTAGACCAAATAGTCAGCCAACCATGCTGGCTGATGTCTCTCCCTCTGAGGTCTTTCTGTCAGCCTTGTCAATTCAGGGTTCTCTGAGGCCACTGGCTGTGTAAAACCATTCGATGGTTCAGTGTCTTCTCTTCCTGCTAGTATGGCAGGTGGTACCTCATCAACTGGATCAGAAGAACAGGCCCTAGCTACATCGGTATTTAGTGGAACTTGGCTGGCACTTGTGGTATTTCCTACAGACCATCTGTGTAGTTGGTCTCTGTGTCTCCTCCAGTGCTCTCCATCTTCAGTCTGCACAGTGTAGGAAACAGGCCCTGTGCATCATTCAATTATGGCTGGAACCCACTGAGGACCATTTCCGTAGTTCCTGGCGAAAACAGGCTCCTGAAGAGAGAAAACGAGTAGAGTAGAGGATGCTAAAGCAGAATCCAACTCCTCTTCCTTTCTCAGCTGCCAGTCTCTAGTTAGGTCAGGGTTGATCAGATCTAGACATGTTCTAAGGTGCCGGCCCATAAGGAGTTCAGCGGGTCTAGATCCTGTTGACGGACAGGGTGTAACCTGAGCATACAGGAACCTTGCCAGCCTAGTTTCCCAGTCTCCCGTCACAATTCTTTTCAATGCAACCTTTGTGGTCTTCACCATTCTCTCAGCTTGGCCATTTGCCTGGGGTCTGCGCGGTGCGATGGTGACAGCCCTAATGTGGTTGTGACCTGCAAATTCTTGGAACTCACTGGAGGTGAAAGCTGTCCCATTGACAGGGTTAGGGTAAATATATATGTAGCCAATCACGGCTAAGGGCAGGGAAGCAAATGGCGTCCCCTAAGCCGGACGCCATTTTGTTCCGCAGCCTGACAGCGGATGGCTGCGGAATGAAGACAATGGACCTGGACCAGCCGCCACCAGGTAGGGTCCATCCCGGGGGGATTTCAGGGGGTGGTGGTGGAGTAGTTTGTTCCGCCACGGACTCCAGGGGGCCGGACTCTAAAGAATCCGGCCTCATTGGAGTCTGTGGCGGATTTCTCCACCATCCCTAACTTGAAGTGAGATTCGGAACAACCACAACTTCGAGCCATTTGGAATGCGAGTCCACCACAATCTGGAATTACTTGCCTTGAAAACGCCCGGCAAAATCAGTATGGATGTGCGACCATGGTTTCTTTGTTGTTTTCCAGGGAAAAAACTGTTGCCTGAGGTGGATTGTGGCATGTAGCTTGACAGATGCTGCACCCCCTCACGGTATTTTCTATGTCATCATCTATCCATGGCCACCACACATAGCTCCTGGCTAGAGCTTTCATTCGGACTATGCCTGGGTGTGTAACGTGGGGTTTTCAGAATCACCCGCCTTCCTCTTCTGGCACTACTACCCTATTGCCCCGTAGAAGGGAAGCTTTATGAGCTGACAGTTCATGTTGGCGTGATGCGAAAGGTCTACACTGTTCAGCCAGGCAGCCACCCCCTTAGCACCCAGTTGAGTATAGGCACCAGGAGTGGATCTTTTGCTGTCATTCGAGCTACCTGTGATGCTTGAAGAGGAGGATCAGACATGGATTCGAGCATGAAGACCTCAGCTGGAGGAGGAATGGAACAGTCAGTACTCTGCAGTGGCAACTGGCTCAATGCATCTGCATTAGCAATCATCTTTCCGGGTCTGTATGTAAGCGTGAAATCATATGCGTGCAGCGTAATGCTCCAGCTCTGCATGCGGGGAGACAAAATAAGTGGTGTAGGCTTGTCTTTCATGAAGAGGCCTAGAAGAGGCTTGTGATCGGCTCGGATTTCAAAAGGACGACCATAAACATAATTGTGGAACTTTTTAATTCCTGCAATGATAGCCAAAGCTTCCTTGTCAATCTGGGCGTATCTTCGCTCAGTTGAAGTCATTGTTCTAGAATAAAATGCAATGGAGCCTCTGTACCATCAGGGAGTACATGACTAAGAACAGCTCTGACTCCAAATGGTGAGCCATCGCAAGTGATGGACAGGGGTTTCCCTTCATCATAGTAACAAGGACAGATGTAGAGGACAGTAGCTTCTTGACAAGTCGAAAAGCATCATCATGCCGATGAGACCACTTCCATGTTGCGCCTTTGTCCAGCAAGCGATGAAGTTCTGCCACTGTGGCTTTGTCTTTCAAAAACACATGATAGAAATTTAAGAGTCCTAGGAATGCTTGGAGGTCTTGCCTGCACTTTGGAGTAGGGGCATCATGAATGGCCTTCACCTCGTCCTCTGTCAGGTGGATGCCTGACACATCAATCTGGAATCCTAGGAAGGTGATGCTGGGCACACCCACCTGGCACTTTTCCTTCTTGACTGTAATTCTGGATTGTTCAAACCCCTGCAGCACTTCTCCCATCTGTTCTTTAAGGAGCGATTCAGATGGGCCCTTGATTAACATATCAAAATATGGGATGACCCTGGGGATTCCAGTGAGCAATGTTTCCATAAAACGCTGGAAAATTCCTGGTGCCACAGAAATTCCAAACTGTAAGCGCTTCACCCAGAAAGCTCCCCGATGAATGATAATGGTTTGAATGTCAGCGGCACACTCATCTACTATCAATTGCCGATAAGCTTGAGTAACATCCAGTTTGTAAAAGCTTTTCTGCCTGCCAGCACAGCCAGTAATTGATTGATGGCAAGGACTGGGTAGAGGTCCTGTTTGTTGGCTTTGTTCATGGTGCACTTATAATCGCCACAGATGCGAACATCTCCACTTGGTTTTAGGACAGGCACAATGGGCGGTGCCCAGCTTGTATGCACAACTGGCTCTATGACGCCCTGTGCGATGAGTCGATCTAATACTAATTCTGCATCGATCTTTGGGTGCAGTGCAAAAGGTATGTTTCTGGCCTTCATACAAATTGGTGTTGGGTCAGGATTCATGTGGAAGGTCACTGGCGGCCCTTTGTATGCACCTAGGCCTTCAGAAAATACGTTAGGAAACTCTGTGGCAAGTTTTTCCACTTCAGTTTTGCAAATGCTGTGCACCCCTTCCACTCTGATTCCCAATGGTGAGAACCAATTCCTTCCCAAGAGACTCTTGCGACGTCCTTGTGTGACTGTGAGAGGCAACCTCCGTTTGATGGAGCCATACTGGACATCCACAACACAGCGTCCCAGAGTTTTGACCATCTGGCCATTGTAGTCGCGAATAGGGATGTCAGAGAATTCCGCCACAGATCTTGGTGAGGCCGAATGCCAGTGTGGATGTTCCGGGCAGCGGTAGCTGGTCTTCCGGGCGGCTGCCGCTGCCGCCATTTGCAGTCTGGAGGGTTTTTCTTTTTTACACAGACGTGATAGGCTACGTAAAGATTTACATAGCCTATCACGGCTGGGTTAAAAAAAAAACACGTACGCAAATGGCGGCGGCTACGGCCTCCGCCATTTGCGTTCCTTATTTTTCACCATCTTAGTCTACGTAAATATTTACGTAGACTATTACGGCGAAAATAAAGGGGAACGCAAATAGCGTAGTGGGCGCTATTTGCATCCCTTTTTGATTCACCGTTTTAGCCTACGTAAATATTTATGTAGGCTAAAACGGCGAATCAAAAAGGGACGCAAATAGCGCCCGCTACGCTATTTGCGTTCCCCTTTATTTTCACCATCTTAGTCTACGTAAATATTTACGTAGACTAAGACGGCCAAAAATAAGGAAAGCAAATGGCGGCGGCTGTAGCTGCTGCCGTTTGCGTACGCGTTTTTTAGGCTACGCAAGTCTTTACGTAGCCTATCACATCTATGTAAAAAAAAAAAAAGACGAGACTGCAAATGGCGGCGGCGGCAGCTGGTTGGAAGACCAGCCGCCGCTGGAGCTGCCGCTGTCCAGAACATCCACCCCAGGTAAGTCTCGTCCCGGGGGGGGGGGATCCGTGGGGGGCGGGGGGGCAGCAGGCCATTCCGCCATGGATTTCGGGGGGCCGAATACACTGGCATTCGGCCTCACCAAGATCCGTGGCGGAATTCTCTGACATCCCTATTTGCTTCGAGGTAATAGAGTCTTTCAGCATAAGAGTCCCAAGATGCTGGCTGACTCACATCAAACTCTTCTATGTGACCCAATGCAGCCATTTCACTCCAGGAGAACAAAATCGAAAAACCACTTTTGTACTAGTCTGGCTCACTTGTTGTTCTCACAGTTCATGAAGTGTCTGTTGCAGACTAATCCCACCTTCGTCGCCAAGTGTTGTATAGTGAGAACAAAGCACAAGACTAGCTAACAATAACAAGGCTTTAATAATTGTCCAACAAATAAACAGTAGTTAACCTTAGGTCTGGGGGAGACGTCCGGCCTGCCGGGAGGAGAGCTGTTGTCTGCTTAGCTGCTTGCTCTGAACTGAAGCCCTACCCCAGTAGTCATGTGATAAGCCCATAACAACTGTGTGTGGGGGGAATCATTTAAAGGGGCAGCACACCCCAAATACACAACACCTGGAATGTCTTGAAGAATGTAATTTTGATCTTTAAAAAAAAATGTAAATAATGCCAATCTATGTCGAATTGCTCCACATACTTTCAGGAGAATCCCTTTTCATACTATATTGCTTTGCTGTTTTACAGCTCCCTTTTTAATGGAGAAACGTACAGTAGATCAGTGGTATACACTAGTGTAATATTCCTGTAATATCATGAGTTTTAGTCTCTGGAGGACGTTATCTTCCTCTTTTCATCACTGTATCTCTCCCAGTCTTATCTCAGATATGGGTAAGTACTGTACCATGTTGATGGTTTCTACTTCAGCTTCTACTGATCCCTCTATGGCAGCTCCTGGTAGGTTTGCCCACCTCAGCGTATTTGCTAACACTAGTTCTCTGCCAGAGCAGTAGTTGATTTGTATATCATACTTTTGCAAACACATCATCATGCATTGTAGACAGGTTGGTGCACTCAGTAAGGATTTTTTTCCGTATACTTCCCAGAGGTTTATGGTCAGTCTGGACATGCATTGTGCACCTATATGTGTACTGGTGGAATTTCTCCATTCCAAAAAGTATTACAAGTAGTTCTTTTTCGATTTGGGCATAGCCCTTTTCTGTTCCTGATAACGAATGCTCACAAATGCAACTGGCTGTCCTGCTTGCAGCATGGTAGTAGGGATGTACGAATCCCTTACCTGGCTCTGCACAGGGGCATCCATGGTGGTGGGGAGGCGCTCTGTCCCTCCCCCCGGAATCCTCCCTGGCCGGCTCCGCATAGCCACCGGCCGGGGCCGTCCGCAGCCGGAGTTCCGGCCGCGGCCGGGCTGCTGCGGCCGCAAATGGCGGCCATCGTAGCGGCTGCCATTTGCGTCCTTGCAAGCAGCCATGATAGGCTACGTAAGTATTTACTTAGCCTATCACAGCAAAGAGCAGGGACGCAAATGTAGGGATGTCAGAGAATTCCGCCACATTCCAGTGAGGCTGGATTCTAAAGAATCTTCCCCCCCCCCCCAGAATCCGTGGCGGAATGGCCTCCCACCCCCCCTCCAAAATCCCCCCGCGATGGAACTTACCTGGGGCGGATGCGGCTCCGCCGCCGGCAGCTGGTCTCCCGGCCGGCTGCGGCCAGGCTGCTGCGGCCGCCATTTGCATCCTTGCAGCCGTGATAGGCTACATAAGTATTTATGTAGCCTATCACGGCAAAGAGCAGGGATGCAAATGGCAGCCGCTACGCCATTTGCGCCCCTGCTCTTTGCCGTGATAGGCTACGCAAGTATTTATCTAGCCTAGCACGGTAAAGGCAGCCACATGTATGGTGTAGCGGCCGCCATTTGTGTGGCTGCCTTTACCGTGATAGGCTACGTAAATACTTACGTAGCCTATCACATAGGGATGTATGAATCCCTTACCTGGCTCCATGCAGGGGCATCCGTGGTGGGGGGGAGGCGCTCCATCCCTCCCCCTGGAATCCTGCCCGGCTGGCTCCATTCCGCAGCCAAGCCGCGGAGCCACCGGCCAGCTCCAGCTGCCCGCAGCCGTACATCCGGCCACTGGGCAGCCCTGAAGGGATGCAAATGGCGGCTGTTGTAGCCACCGCCATTTGCATCCCTGTATTGAGCCGTGATAGGCTACATAAATATTTACGTAGCCTATCATGGCAGGGGGGAAAACCCCAGCGTACGCAAATGGCGGTAGCCGCCGCCATTTGCGTATGCTGGGGTTCCCACCCCCCGCCGTGATAGGCTACATAAATACGCAGCCTATCACGGCCTCCGCAGGGACTCAAATGGCATCCCTGCGTTAGCCGTGATAGGCTACGTAAGTACGTAGCCTATCACGGCTAGGAAGAGGAGGAAGCGAATGGCGGCCAGGACGGCCGCCATTCGCAAAGCAGCGCGGACGGGAGCAGGTAAGTGCTCCGTTTCGCGCACCTTACGTGGGGTGGGGGGGGCGGCTTCGTTCTGCGACGGATTTCGGGGGGCCGAATGCAATGGCATCCGGCCTCACAGAGATCCGTCGTGGAATTCTCTGACATCCCTACTGTCACAGCTGCAAGTTTTGGACACATCTTAGTCTACGTAAACATTTACATAGACTACGGTGAAACTAAGGGGAACGCAAATAGCGTAGCGTCTACGCTATTTGCGTTCCCCTTATTTTCGCTTTCTTAGTCTATGTAAATGTTTACATAGACTAAGACGTGTCAAAATAAGGAACGCAAATGGTGGCGCCCATGGGCACCGCCATTTGCAGACGCGCGTTTTTTTTTCTTTTAAATCAGCCGTGATAGGCTACGTAAACATTTACGTAGCATATCACAGTATTTTTTTAAAATCTAGCCATGATAGGCTACGTAAATCTTTATGTAGCCTGTCATGTTTGTTCGGCCGCCGCAGCCTCCGCCTCCGAACCGCTGCCAAAGCCGCCGCCACCAGGAAGATTCACCCAAGGTAAGTCCCGTGGGGGCGGGGGGGCAGACCGTTTCGCCACCGATTTCGGGGGGCCGAATGCGCTGGCATTCGGCCTCCTTGAGATTCGTGGCAAAATTCTCTGACATCCCTAGGTATGGGGGGAGTTGGCGGTAATGCCAGCCCCTTTCTTCTCTTCAGTGTAGTCATGTTTCTCTCAAACAGATCTTGCAGGTCCTCAGATGTTCTCAAATATTGTTAATATTCCTTAATTCATCCCTCAGGAGTTGTTGATATTTCTTAGAGCATATATTATTATGGAACACGTCAGCTCTGTTTTCTCCTACGAAATAGGAGTTTCAGAACAGCTTTTTGTGTTGGTAAAGCTCTGGGGAGATAATCCTGGAATCCAGCCCCCCCCCCCCACTATCTTATGGGGAATACTTTTCTCCAAGATGTTATCCAGAACTGCCTTGCCCCCGCCCTTTAATTCCAGGGGGGAGATGAAAAGGTTTTTCAACCTTTTAAAAAGCTGTTTGAGAAAGCTCCCACGGAGAACCCAGAGCGACATTGGTTCCAACCAGAAGTCCACTGTAAGAGTATGATTATACATATATTCGTTTATTCTCTTCCATCTTTCTTCTTTTCTTGATTAGGGATGGCGGAGAATTTCTCCCCGAAACTTCAGGGGGCCGAGCTCCAACGTGTTCGGCCCCCCGAACAAGTTTCGGGGAGAAATCCTCCGCACACCCCCTGCACCCCACCCCCCCCCCAGGACGGGACTTACCTTCGCCGAATGTCCCCCCCGGCGGCGGGTCCAGCCGACGGTTCGGCGGGTGTTCGAGCAGGGCGGGAGCGGCAGCCGGTCTTTTGACCGGCTGCCGCCGCCACCATTCCAATAAAAGAAAAAAAAAACGCCCCCGTGATCGGCTACATGACAATTAACGTAGCCTATCATGGCTAGATCTGCAAAGTCAGCCGTGATAGGCTACGTTAATCGTCACGTAGCCTATCACGGGGGCGTTTTTTTTTTTTTTAAATGGAGTTCGCGGCCGGGCGAGGCGGGAAGCCTCCCCCCCGGCCTGAATTTCGGCCGGGGTGAGGCGGGAAGCCTCCCCCCCCGGCCTGAACTTCGCGGGGGGAGCAGCGAAGCACCTCCCCCCCACCGCAAACAAGCTTCGACGAAAGGTAAGTGCCTTTCGTCCACCCCTATTCTTTATATTTTTTATTTCAAAACAGATACAGTATGCTGTACTTAAATTTATTGTTCGAGGGTAATTGTGTACATGCATTTATATATCTAGTATAAAATATATTACTTATTGTTGAAGGTTTATTTTAAGTTTTATTATTATATTATTATTATATAATACTATATTTCTTTTATTGTTGTTATTATTAATATAGACTACTGGGAATGAACTGAAGACCTGTTTCTTTAATATAAGATATAAGATTGATGATGTGATATTGAAATGTAAGGTTGTTTATTAAACTGTAAGATTGTTAACGTTATAGATATAGTTTTTAAAATAGAATGGCATTGGAGGCTGGGGGGTATTGGAGTTTAAACTTAATTTTTTAAAGGGGAGGGAGAGGGAGGGGGGAGGGAGGGAGGGGGAAAGAATCTTCTTTTCTTTTTCTTTACTTCCTTTCCTCCTCTCTTTTCCTCTCTTTTCCTTTTTCCTTTTCTTTTTGTTATTGTGGTATCCTCATCAGAATATTGTATTGCTGGGAAATTGTAGTATTGATCAGGTTGTTGGTATTTTTGGTATTGTTTATTTCATTTATAAAGATAAAATAAATAAAAACATATTAAAAAAAGAATCATTTCTTGATTCCAGCTTCCAGCTTCATCTGAATTTTCCATCAGTCCACTATCCATTGTCAATATGTTCTGAAATTGTACCTTTATTAGTTTTATAGCCTAGGCAGCCTTGAGGCTAACAGTGGTACTGTTCTCTGGTCACTTACAACCACAAACTCTAGCCTGTATTTCTTGTTTGTCTTTGGGTTACAAATTTTGAGTTTGTATTTTCCCACTGGTTTTGATGTAGTGCAATTATACATTCTTAAAAACCGGTTAGTCTCTTCCAATGAAATATTGGGGTTCACTAGGAGGATGGGGATAATGCTGCAGCTGGCACCACAGTCTCATTGAAATGGTAATACTTGATCCGCCAGGCACATGGTTGCATACAATTATTTATGTTGTCCTGTTGGCTTTTCTTGCAGCATGGTTACTACTTGAGCTGTTACCCACAGAATGTTCACATTCACTGTCATTTTCCACATTTACGGTGTGCACTCTGGGCTTCTTCTGTTCTGATAGACAGTTGGTTGCACAATGGCTAAGTTTGTCGCAATTGTGGCATTTCTTCCCATAAGTGGGGAACTCTCTTTTTGTCTTGTGTGGTTCCCCCCACAGTACTTGCATTCTATGGTGTTCATTGTTGTCCTTACATCTGGTTTCTCCCTCTGTTTCTTCTGTACTATATGGACAAGTTTGACTGTCTGTCCTTCCAGGGCTCTAATACTGATTTTGGACCACGTATGTATCCTGCAAATCTCCAAGCTTTGCTCTAAGGTCAAATCTGTTTCCCTCAGCAATCTCTCTTGTACCTGTGTGTCCTGTATTCTACACACTATCTTTTCCATTATTAAGGAGTCTCCAAAATTGCTGGCTGCTAACATCTTTAAAATGGTGCAGTATTCCTCAATGCCTTCCTGTACTAGGCATCAAAACAACCTATTATTGTAGTCAAAGTATGCTATGCTTGGGGAATGTTTGCACACAGTGTCTCACTAACTTCTCCTCCCCTTTCTTTAATCAAATATAGCAATAGTTTCATTTTCACAGACTCCCCTTTAACTGCCAGTGTAATGTCCACATAGAGATTAAACTCCTCTTTCCAGGTTTGCCATGCCCTGGCTGAGTTCTGAGTTTGCAGAATTAATGTGCTTGGTGGTTTCAGGCCCTCCATTTTCATCCTCTTTCTTGCTTATTCTCTGTCTCTACTCACAGTTTGTTAGACTTCTTCTGTCTAGGATTCAGTCACCACTCCCACCATGTTTCAATGCTGGAGAATTGCACCCCACAGAACCAAACAGACTGCTTTCTAAAAAAACAAACAAACCCCTCCAAGTTTTATTTAAACAAAGGCCCATCTACGGGATTATCTCAGGCTGTGGCCTCTCTTTCCTCAGGCCAGAAGCCGTGGGTGTTGCCCTCACTACTTCCTGGCTCCTCCCAGGAAGCACACCTCATCCAGACTGAATGCAGCAGTTCTTTCATATTGTTCCATCCCACAAAGCCCCTCCTCAGTAACTTGTGTCTCTGGGGCCTTCCACGGGGAAGGGTACCATGTTATTTGTTCTTGAAGGCCAGACTGTCTCCAGCCACTCTCATGTCATTCACAGGCTACTTCATGCCAGAGTGATTGTGCATAGGAGTGTGCAACACATGGTCCAGAGGGTGCATGCAGCCCCCTGCCACCCCCACAGCCTACACCACCACCGCCATACCACCAAAATTCACAGCAGTGGCAAACAAATTGGCGTTTTACCACTGAATTTCAGTGGCAAACCACTACAGAATGCTTCTATGGCCAAACTTAGTTTGTTTTCAAGCTAATGTTTGAGCATTCTGTAGTGGTTTGCCACCAAAAAACAGTGGCTATTTATTTATTTATTTATTTATTTATTTATTTATTTATTGCATTTCTATACTGCCCCTTAGCTGAAGCTCTCTGGGTGGTTTACAGAAGTTAAAACATTAAAAACAATATTTAAAAGTTTAAAAGCCATTTACAAAAAAGCACATAAAAGTACAGATAATATACACAAACAACATATAACTAAAAGCAACATTGAACTATCAGTCATAACTAAAGACACATCCAGGACCGATTAAAACTCATCATGTGCTGCCAAATGCCTGAGAAAAGAGATAGGTCTTAACCTGGCACCTAAAAGATAATAATGTTGGCGCCAGGCGGACCTCATCTGTGAGCTTGTTCCACAGATTGGGGGCAACCACTGAGAAGGCCCTCTCCCTCGTTGCTGCCTTCCGAGCTTCCCTTGGAGGAGGCACACGGAGGAGGGCCTTAGATGCTGAACGTAGTGTATGGGTAGGTTCGTTTTGGGAGAGGTGTACCGTCAGCTATTGTGGTCCCAAGCTGTATAGGGCTTTATAGGCAAAGCAGTTTCTTTTGGCACCACTGCTACTGAATTCAGAAAGGGGGCAAACATGCCCTCTGGACCTCCGAAAGTGGCTCATCCTTGGTGTTAAGGATTGCAGCTTTAATTGCACTAGAGCAGCCTTCCCCAACCTGGTCGCTCTAGATGTTTTGGACTTCAGATCCCATAACCCCCAGCCAGCATGGCCAATGGTCAGGGATGCTGGGAGTTGTAGTCCAACACATCTGGAGGGCACCAGATTAGGGAAGGCTGCCTCAGCCCATGTCTTCCTCTTCCTTTGTGTGACTGGGTTATTCCTCCCAATTTCTTTTGTTACTTGCTTGCTTTTGTAAGTCATGGTACAGGGCCTAGTGGTTTTAGGCTCTTTATGAATAAATGAATACATGACACCACATGAAGCACAGTGACAGCTCTTTTCCAGTTGCTACCTGAAACAAATGTGGAAGAAGATGCCAAAGACGCTGACCTTGAAAGGGAAATGTGAGGCCTGCTCTGCACAATGTGAAGCTCAGGGTAAATTAGAGGCCCAGAGTAATGAAGAGTCATAATGAGCATATTGATTCCAGCTGAACATCCCATCAAAGAAAAATGCACCACTGAAATTAAGTCCCAGACTTTTAATTACAGTTGCAGGCATGTTTGTTTATGTGTGTGTATGTGTGTGTATGTATCTCTCTCAAAGTACAAGTATATCTGTTCTCAAAGTACTTACATTTGAATTTCGGTTGAAATGAGAAGCATTAAAAAAAAAACCACACAACCCAAGAGGTATTGTTTTTTTGAGGGATGCATGAACATCCCTCTGTTTGGCTCAAAAATAATCTAGTCTTTGCAAGCCTTCCCTCCGAGAACTCTCAAAAGGTTTGAAGGCTTTTGTGAATACTTGAAAAGGATACCTTGGAAAACCTAATCAACTCTCTTCACCACCTAATATAAATGGTGATGAGTGTGTACCTGACATTTGTTGATGGGGGAGAGAGAAGACCATCTTGCTAGGAGGCTGCCATCTTGCTCGGAGGCCACCATCTTGGCTCTGTGGCTGCTCAGGAGCATCATTTTCTGCACAGAATATGGGAACGGAACATTTCTCATGCCCAGAAGCATAATTTTCTTAGCTTTTCATATGCTCATTCCATCTCTAATTTTTTTCAGTGATATTCAAGAAACGTACACACCAGACACCTGAATAAAGCCATTTTTGATTGGGTCTAAAAGCTGCCTCAAAAATGATTATCTAGACAGTGATTTTCACTGCTGGGAAAAATACAGATTTTAGCATGCTAGCTGAAGTACTATTGGTAATATGCTGCAGTGATTCCTATTTTCCAAGGCCACTTTTCTGATACCTGACTCTGGTAAATTTGTTATATTTATTTAGAGCATCTCTATACCAGCCTAAAATCCTGCACTGAAAACAGGGCTTTCTGCTTCCATTTTAAATGCAGAATCACAACAGACTCCCTTTTTCATGCGCTTCCTTTCCCCCCTCCCCTTTCCTCCTCCTTCTCCCCATATCTAAGTCTTCCATTATCTTTCATTGATCTCGCTCCTCTTCTTGCTGCTTCTCCTCTTTTCACGGAGGGAACGCAAGTGGAACAGAACGAGATAATTTGATAGCTCATTATCTGCGATCTGTTTAAAAATGGAATAAAGGACATTTAGTGCAGGAGATGCCCTGGAAGTTTACGGCATCATCTAAAAGAGCCTGCAAATGTCCATGAGGGAGCAATCTCAATAGCAGGATAAAAGCTCCATGTGAAGGAGTCTTTTTGCAGAGATTTTGAGAACGCTTTTTTAAAATGGTCTTAGGTAATATCATCTAGCAACTCACACAATCAGTCCTTCCCTACAGGTCTCTAGAACTGAAATCTCTGAGTTGATGCACCTTGACTCTAGTATACATGAATGCCACTACGTGCTCATGGTCACCACAAGCTAGAGCACAACGTCCATCCCTTTGTTACTGCCTATCCAGATAATAAGGTATCAGGGTGGAAACTGAGCCCATAGAGCCCCAGAGCAGTTTTGATTCTGAGGAGGAACAGCAATCCGTGGGAGAGGAGCTCGCTCATCGCTCACAAGCACAGCAGTTGGCAGATATTCCTCCTGCCAGCATTCCTGGGATAGATAGTGACCCTGGCAGTGAGAGAGCGCTGGAGGGGGGCTTGCTGGATGCTCAGCGCAGACGCAGGGAGTGACAACAGATGGAGGGCGCAGAAAGGAGGCGAAGCGCTCGTTTGGCGCTCAAACAACGGTTGCGTCCCGAGGACCCAAGGGAAAGAGGGAGGATCTCTCCCTAGCCCATAAGTTCAAGAGTCTTCCCGTGGTTCCCCTTCAAACGGGGACCAACTGCCTTACCTGGAGCTTAGGCTACTCTGCTATCTTTCCCCAGTGCTGTTCCTTGCTTAGTCGCTAGTGATTAGTATCTGAAAGAGTAATAAAGGAATAAAGCCTCGGAAAGAATCCTCGTCGTCGCTGTCCTGAGTTGGCTATTGGAGGGAACTGCAAGAGGCAGCTAGGGCGCTCCTGACAGCTTGGTCCCCGTTCCTCTTTTTTCTCTCTCTCTGATCCTACTGCCTCGGGAGGCTGCCATGGACCTGGCGGTGCAAGCTCTCGCACAAGAGAACCAGGCTCTTCATGATCAAGTGGCTCAACTGACGACTGCCATACAAGGTCTGCAAGCTGCGGTTCAACCCCCACCACCTCCGATTCCCCCCCGCCGCAAGTGCCTGGTGGCTCTGCCAGAGAAGTTTTCTGGTGAGAAAGGACTTTTTCAGATTTTCCGGGCCCAGTCAGAGCTGTACATACGCCTACGACCTGAGGATTTCCTGACGGAACAGGTTCATGTGGGCTTCATCATTAACCTACTTTCAGGCGTGGCAGCTAAATGGGCTTCGGGACTTCTTCTCGCTAATGACCCCCTTCTCAGGGACTATCAAGGTTTCATGACAGCGATGGCCAGTTTTTTTGGTGACCTCCTGCCCACGCAGATGGCTTCTCGGGAGATTCGCCGCCTCAGGCAGGGCAAGGACTCAGTTTCCAGCTACGTGACAACTTTTTGCTTGCTGATGCAGGATTTACAGTGGAATGATGCCGTGCTGGTGGCTCAGTTTTTGGACGGTTTGAACGACGAGATCTTGGATGAGTTGGCATGCACGCCTAGCCCACCTACTTTGGAGGACCTCATCCAGACCTGCCTCCAGATAGTCGGCTGGAGGAGTGCCGGCAGACCCGGCAGAGCGCCGGGGGCCGAGATTTCCCTCCTCCCATCCCCCCGTTTCCTGCCCCTCCCCCACCCCCTGCCCCTGCGGTGGGGGTGGAGGAGACCCCGATGCAGCTGGGAGCTACCCGAGCCCCGCTGCCGCCGGAGGAACTAGAGCGGCGGCACGTGGAGTGCTGATGCTTTCGGTGTGGAAAGCTAGGACATTTCACCAGAACTTGCTGCGCTAGACCCGCAGCCCCACTGCCTCCCCCTCCTCTCTTTCCTCCTACTCCTCCTCCTCATCCCCAGGCCTGACTAGGCTGCCCCCCAAGCCTGTTGGGGGTCTCCAGTGTGGGGGTCAGTTGCCCCCCAGGTGGGTGCCTTCTGCAACCCCCCACCCTCCCATCTGCTATTGCATGTTCACCTCTGCTCCTCCCAGTGGGGTGGGGTGGAGGCCCTAGCTTAGCTTTAGTGGACTCGGGGGCTACGACCAGTTTCATGGATGAAACATTTGCCCCCTTTCACAAGATTCCTACCCTGCCTCTTCCTGCCCCCTTGGCAGTGGAGACCATCGATGGGCGTCCTCTTTCTTCGGGCGCGGTGACCCGGATTACAGCTCCACTCACTCTGTGCGCCCAGTCCCACGTTGAGCAGATTCAGTTTCACTGGGCCAAGGTTCCCCAGTACCCAATCGTGCTGGGTGTTTCCTAGCTCTCTAAGCATAATCCTCAGATTTCTTGGAGGCTTCAGCAAGTGGAGTTTGCATCTCCCTACTGCCGGGAGCATTGCCTCCCGACCGAGGCGCCAGTCCTAGTCCAGGCCTTAACCCCTTCCTCCCCCTCCTCATCTGCTTCTGGCAGTTCTTCAGCTACCATGTTCCTTCCAGAGAAGTATGCGGCTTTTCGGGATGTTTTCAACAAGAAGGAGGCCGACCAGCTCCCCCCGCACCGCCCTTTTAACTGTGCCATTAACCTCATTCCTGGGGCGACCATCCCTGCTGGCCGGCTGTATTTGATGTCAGAGCCGGAGCTTCGAGCTCTGCGGGAGTTTTTGGACACAAACCTCAGATGTGGCTTCATTTGCCCCTCCTTCTTCCCCGCCTGCCCTCCTACCATGTTTGTGCACAAGAAATCAGGTGAACTCCGCCCAGTGCATGATTTCAGAGCTTTGAATTTGGTCTCGATCCCTGACAAGTACCCCCTCCCTCTCATACCCAAGATGCTGGAGCGCCTGGGGCGAGCCAAGATTTTCACAAAGTTGGACCTGCATGGCGCCTCCAATCTGATTCACATCCAGGAGGGGGATGAGTGGAAGACCTGTTTCAGCACCTGGTACGGAGCGTATGAATACCTAGTGATACCGTTTGGGCTTGCCTGCCCCCCCCCCCATGTTTTCGCGTTTTATGAATGCCATCTTCCGGGACTATTTGGACACTTTCCTCATTGTGTATCTCGATGATTTACTTATATTTTCTGAGGACCCCCACGCCCATCAGCACCATGTCTCCGCTGTTCTCCAGTGCCTCCACGAGCACCATCTTTATGCCAAGTTGGAGAAATGTGCATTTGACCTAACCTCTTTGGACTATCTTGGCTACATTATCTCAGCTGATGGTATCCTGCATGATGGATCCTGCAAAGGTCCAGGCTGTCCTCTTCTGGCAGGCTCCATCCACCAAAAAGGACTTGCAACGTTTTCTGGGGTTTGCTAATTTTTACAGAAAGTTCCTGCCCAGCTTTGCTTGGCTGACATCTCCTCTCACAGACCTCCTTAAGGGCAGGAAATCTCCTTTTCATTGGACGGGATCTGCCCAACAGGCTTTCAAGGAACATAAGATGCTTTTTAGTTCTGAGCCGATCCTGTTACATCCCGACCTGAGGAAGGCTTTTGTAGTGCAAACTGATGCCTCTGACTTTGCGGTGGGGGCAGTGCTTTTTCAGCCAGATCAGGCGGGCAGCGGGTTGCAACCCTGCACCTACCACTCCAGGAAGCTGAACATGTCTGAGAGGAATTATACCATCTGGGAGAAGGAACTGTTGGCCATCAAGTCCACTTTGGAGACCTTGCGTCATCTTCTGGAGGGGGCACAGCACCCAGTCGAAGTTAGAATCGACCATCGCAACCTGGAACATCTTCAGACAGCCCTTGCCTTAAACCAGCGGCAGATTAGGTGGTCGCTTTCCCCCCCCAGTTCCACCTTAAGATTTGCCATGTGAAGGCCTCCGACAACCTACAAGCAGATGCTCTTTCTCATAAGCTGGACCTCCAGCCAGGGGGTGAGGGAAATCCCCCCCTCTGATTCTTCCCACCAGAGCCTGGCGGCAGCTGTGGTGCCTCACTCTTGGGAGGAACTTATTCAGTCTGCACAGGCTCAGGATGCTTTTGTCCACACAAAAGTGGAGGAATTGGGGCTAGCCTCTGGCCTCCCCCATTCTACCCCCTTCTCTTTGCGAGATGGCCTGCTTTACCATTCCGGCCGGGTCTATGTGCCTTCTAGACCCCTCCACGAGAAGGTCCTCAATCAGTGCCACGACTCCCCCACCACTGGGCATTTTGGCTTCGCCAAGACCCTGCATAGAGTGACGCAGGATTTTTGGTGGCCTTGTGTGTGTCGGGACGTCAAGACCTATGTCGCCTCCTGCCCAACCTGCCAGCGGGTGAAGGCCCCCTCAGGCAAGCCCACAGGCTTGCTTCACCCCCTGCCTACCCCCTCAGGACCTTGGAAACTGCTCTCCCTTGACTTCATCACTGACTTGCCTTGCTGACACGGTAAGACCACTATTCTGGTGGTGGTGGATTTGTTTTCTAAGATGGCCCATTTCATCCCCTGCTCTGGGTTGCCCACAGCCAGGGAGATGGCAGAGCTGTTCTTGGCACATGTTTTCCGGCTCCACGGATGGCCCGAGGGTCTCATTTCGGATAGGGGGGCCCAATTCACTGCCCACTTCTGGAGGGAGCTACTTGCGTTGCTCCATGTGACACTCCGTCTTTCCTCCGCCCACCATCCACAGACGGACGGTCAGACCGAGCACACCAATGCGACTCTGGAGCAATATTTGCGCTGTTATGTCAATTACCAGCAAGATGACTGGTTTTCCTTGCTGCCTCTTGCAGAATTTGCTTATAACAATGCCTGCCATGCTTCCACCCGTCAAACTCCATTTTTTGCCAATTTTTGTTACCACCCCAAGGCTTTCCCGTCCACCCTAGCTCCCTCTTCAGTGCCAGCGGCCCATGACTTTTTAGAGGAGTTGAGAGCGGTACACCACCTCTTACAGGACTCCCTTGAGCAAGCCAAGACAGCCTACAAGGCCTCTGCGGACCAGCAGTGCCACCCGGGTCCGTCTCTGCAACCGGGGGACTGGGTTTGGTTGTCCACCCAATACCTCCCCTCTCACTCGCCCACAAGGAAGCTCGCACCTCGCTGCACGGGGCCTTTCCACATTACGGCCCAGATTAACCCTGTTGCTTTTCGCCTGGCTCTCCTCCCCTCCATGAAGATCCATCCTGCTTTTCATTGGTCCTTGCTGTCCCCCCTGGTTTCTCGTGATCCTCATCGCTCGGCCGGCTTCCCCCGCCGCCAGTGCTGGTGGAGGGGGAGGAGGAGTTTGAGGTCGCAGATATTCTGGACTCCCGCCTTTCTCGTGGCCGCCTGCAATATCTGGTGGACTGGAAGGGGTTCGGGCCAGATGAGCGATCCTGGGAAAATGTGCATGCTCCGTTGCTGCTGAGGCGCTTCCACCAGCTGTACCCCATAAACCCGGGGCCACAGGGGAGGGGCATGAGGGGGGGCCTCATGGGAGCTGGGATGATGTCAGGGTGGAAACTGAGCCAATAGAGCCCCAGAGCAGTTCTGATTCTGAGGAAGAACAGTAATCTGTGGGAGAGGAGCTCGCTCATCGCTCACAGGCACAGCAGCTGGCAGAGATTCCTCCTGCCAGCATTCCTGGGAGAGATAGTGACCCTGGCAGTGAAACAGTGCTGGAGGGGGGCTTGCTGGACGCTCGGTGCAGATGCAGGGAGCAACGACAGCTGGAGGGCGCGGAAAGGAGGCGAAGTGCTCGTTTGGCACGCAAACAACAGTCGCATCCCGAGGACCCAAGGGAAAGAGGGAGGATCTCTCCCTAGCCCATAAGTTCAGGGTCTTCCTGTGATTCTCCTTCAAACGAGGACCAATTGCCTTACCTAGAGCTTAGGCTACTCTGCTATCTTTCCCCAGAGCTGTTCCTTGCTCTGGCGCTAGCGACTAGTATTCTGAAAGAGTCATAAAGTAATAAAGGAATTCCTTGTCATCTGTGTCCTGAGTTGGCTATTGGAGGGGACTGCAAGAGGCAGCTAGGGTGCTCCTGACATAAGGTTATCATACGTTTCCTTAAAAATAGTAATTTTAATATAATATTTAGTCTTACAGTCAGCGGATCTGGCCGTAGTTGCAAAACTCCTTTCATCTGTGAAAACATTGTAGGGATGTTGGAGAATTCCACCACGGACTCCAGTGAGGCCAGATTCTTTAGAATCCGCCTCCCCGGAGTCCGTGGCGGAACGGCCTCCCCGCCTGCCACCCCCCAAAATCCCCCTGGGACGGACCTACCTGGTGGCGGGTGCAGCGGCGGATGCAGCGGCGGCAACTCTGGCTCCTCTTCCGGCTGCTGCCGGGCTGCTGCAGCCGCAAATGGTGGCCGTTGTAGCGGCTGCCATTTGCATGCCTGCATTAGGCTGTGATAGCCTATGTAAATACTTACATAGCCTATCACGGCAAAGAGCAGGGGTGCAAATGGCGGCCGCTACATAAGTATGTAAGTATTTACGTAGTCTATCACGGCAAAAGGCAGGGACGCAAATGGCGTAGCGGCCACCATTTGCATCCCTGCCTTTTGCCATGATAGGCTATGTAAATACTTACGTAGCCTATCACAGCTTAATGCAAGGATGCAAATGGCAGCCGCTACGACGGCTGCCATTTGCGGCCGCAGCAGCCCGGCAGTGGCCAGAAGTCCGGCTGCAGCCGGCCGCTCCGCAGCCTTGCCACAGAGTGGGGCCGGCTGGGGAAGATTCCGGGGGGAGGGACGGATCACTTCCCCCCCCACCGCCGAAGCCCTCGACCGGAACCTGGTAAGGGATTCGTACATCCCTAAAACATTGGGAGGGTGTGGCACTAAAATGTTTTGCAGCAAATCATGTTGTAGGAAGTGTGATCACATCATCTGTGATACACATAAATAAACACACTGAGGCCTTGCCTTACAGGGTTGTTGGGATCCCATGGATGATATACACAAAGCAGTTTGAACACTTGAAATGTGCTATCATTGCCACATGGTCTCCATTCTGCTTTCTGTTTGTTTTCAGGAAATTCAGGATGACAAGTTGCTTCCCGTATCACTTGTGACATAATTTTTGTGGAAGTTAATTGAAGCCTTATTCCAAAGTTGAATGCAGGGAGTGGGGCAAGGGGGCTCACTGTCTTCAAACTACTCTACAATCTTAAGTATGAAAGGACTGGATTCTTTCCTAATGTCAAAAGAATATAGGCCATAGGAAAAGCTTTTGGTGTTGCATTGAAAAACTGCATGGCAATTCTGGTGAAATCAGTAATGAGTGCTCTCTCATTCATTTCTCTCTCTATGCAAAGCATGTTCATTTCTATAGAGATGAATCCTAATGAGACGACTTCTCAATTTAGTAATGTGAAAATGTTGTTTTTGGAAGACCACACACATACACAGACGTATCGCCTGCCTTGCATTTGTGCAGTGTCATCTGATAGTAAAGCATCTTTTGCTCATCTTGCTTCAGAGCATTTCATAATGATATCTCTACCAACTACAAATGGCTTAAGCACTTTCAATTATTTTCCAGTTTTTTACCCAGTAGACTCCACAGGAGTGAAGCGGCAAAGAGCTAAGGTCGCCACTGACACATCATGAAAAAAGAGGTCATACATCACTAAAAAAGAGGACAAGAGAAGACTGTGACCAAGTGATTAATGTGCTTTGGTCAGACTGTTGTCTGGTTGCTGATTGTTGATGGGCAACTTCAAGGCCCAACTTTTCCTTTTGATGGTTCTTTATCTTTAAACAGGACTTGGATTGGACAGCCGTTCAAACAGATTATTCCTTCAGACAGAGGACTGTCCTCTGTATACAGGATATGTGACCACCCTACAAGGAAGGGTGCCATTTCAGAGGGGTGGGTTGAGAATGACGGCAAGGCTCAAAGGCCTTCTCTGAAAATATATCCAAGATTAAATTGCCCCAAACAGTGTATTTTAAGAGTATTTGCTGTGGCTTATTATATATTTACACACACACACACACACACACACGGCACAGGAGTGCCTCTTTAGTTAAGGTGAGTCACAACAAAAGGTTCCGCTATTATAAGCCTCAAAATTCTACTGCTTATAAAAATGGCACCTGTTTAGCAATTACTGAGAAACTTGGCAATCATGACTTACGTGATGAGGTCTACAGTTGTGCAAAATTCCAAAGCAATCTGATAAAAAATGTCACAAGTTATCCTCCATGCAGCCACACTTTTCCTTGGTCTTTCAGGCCCAAATGCCTATGGGGAGGATGGAGTACCTGGGACCAGCAAAGTTGCCTCACATTATCCTGGTCCTGTATACAAGTTGCAAGCAAGCACAATTTGTGACATTGCAAAACATTGTTATTGATCGTGGGGTGTGCCTGTTAAGGCACCAGCCTTAGCTTCCAGTTTCCTGGCTTTGCGGAGCTTGAGCCAACATGAGAGAGCCTGAACTCTGGTCTTAAACTGGCAGGTTGTTTTTTTTTAATTATTGAATGAATATACACCCCCCAAAAAAAATCAGTTTAACATGTGTTACGGGCTTTCCATGTTCACTCAAGCTCTAAAATACCTGGAAATTATAGTTGTTAAAGGTAGAGATGCTGGGGAAATTCGAGATGGACTAAAATGAACTCGGATGTCTAATAATTTGATGTGCAGAATCTGCTGTGGAGTGCCCCCCTCAGGCTGCGTGGCTTCCGTGGACTTTTGGATTTTTCTTTTAACTTTCCTGCAATATATGCATATTTATTCGTAGGAAAATATGCAAGTTTCTGCTGAGGAAAAGTTGAATGGAATGGGGGCAATATGCTAAATGTTATGTATTAAGGTAATTATGTAAATTGTTAGAAACCCCTTATGGAATTATTTGCATGTTTTTCCACATAACGAAAAAAATTCGCATCCATCTGTGAGCGGACGATGGAACAAAAAGTGCCTGACAATCTGTGAAACACAGATGTAGTGGATTTTACACAGTCTGTACAACCCTAGTTAAGGCCCACACTCTTAACAGATGCCTTATTTAGGCAATATGCATATGGTATGGTATCCTATGCTGTGGTTAGTTCCAGCTTAACCACTAATGTGGAACTGGATGGCTGTCAGTAGTAGAGTGGCTGACCTAAGTCCCAGATTTGTCTGTTCACTGGAACAGACACATAGAGTCTGCAACTGAAGCTACCATTCCACATTACAAGTACCCAGCTGGCAACCAATACCATTCATTCTGATTGTTTCTATTCCCCCCCCCCCCCGCTTTTTGGCAGATATCTGTCACTGCTAAATTGCTTCCTTACTTTGCCTGGTGGGTGGGATTTAGAACGACATGTCTTTCAAATGTTTTATAGTTTTATTAGTATATTATTCATTACAGAGTGGCCCAAAAGTAGGTATACAGTATAGTTTATTTGCATTTTATTACATTGTTTATTACATTTACATTTGTTTAATCTCGTAAGTGCTTGAAATGTATTCCATCAGTGTTGCAACATTCCTCGAACCTGTCCAGAACACTGTGACACATAGTACGACACAAATTCCGGTCCGTATCAATGTCCATAAATGCTTCCGAGATGAACTCTTTTAATTCGTCCACTGTCCTGGGATTCCTCTCAAAAATCTTATTCTTTACTACGCCCCCCCAAAAGAAGTCCATTGGTGTTAAGTCGGGTGAACGTGGTGGCCATTCAATGTTGCCACATCGTCCGATCCAATGCTGTGGGAAGGTGTTGTCAAGATAGTCCCTTACTGCAAAAGCATAATGAGGAGGTAACCCATCTTGTTGGAAGAGCAATTCAGCGAAGTTAGCCCTGGTTCTGAGTTGTGGCACTACCACATTGTGTAACATGTTTAGGTACTGTTCACACATGTCAGAGCAACTCTCATCTCATTTTCCTCTGTCAGACATCCTAGGATGTCCAGATTTCAGTGCATTAGCTGCTGCACCTGTTGCTTCGAATTTATCTTCAAGACGATAAATTGTCAGATATGTTGGTGGAGGAGTGTCAGATGCTTTTTGCCATGCTGTGCGCACCCGCTCGGCATTTTCAGTCTTCCAGTACTGCTTTAGAATCCACTTTCTTTGTTCTTGACTCAAGTTCACTGCCATCATTCTCAATATCAGTAAAAAAATAACTAAAAAACTAAACAACTGTATACCTACTTAAGGGCCTCACTCCCCTCACTCTCTACACTTAACTGTCACTCCCTGTCACTCACTCTTCCCAACTGTCATTCTGACTCCACTCACACATCTTCTACTCACACATTCTCTCCCCCTCCCATCAACATTCCAAAAAGCTGTATACCTACTTTTGGGCCACCTGGTATGTGTGCTAGAATGCAGTACCTTTCGTGTCATTCCTCTTAACTGCTTTCCCAAATAGTAAATGTTTCAGAACCTGTTTGAGTTTGAAGCTGTTCTATAATAAGTGCAACCTGAACCATTGTGAGGTTAAACTAGGGATGGCGGAGAATTTCTCCCCGAAACTTCGGGGGGCCGAGCGCCAACGTGTTCGGCCCCCCGAACAAGTTTCGGGGAGAAATCCTCCCCCGCCCCCTGCCCCCCCTCGGGACGGGACTTACCTTCCCTGAATGTCCCTCCCGCCGGCGGGTCTGGCTGGCGGTTCGTCCGGTGTTCGAGCGGGGCGGGAGCAGCAGCCGGTCTTTCGACCGGCTGCCGCCCCCGCCATTGCAATGAAAGAAAAAAAAAAAAGTCCCCTGATAGGCTACGTGACGATTCACGTAGCCTATCATGGCAAGATTTGCAAAGTCAGCCGTGATAGGCTACGTGAATCGTCACGTAGCCTATCACGGGTGACTTTAAAAAAAAAAAAAAAAGTGTGTACAGATAATGGCGGCCCCCATAGGGAGCCACCATTTCCCTTCCTTATTTGGTCGCTGTAGTCTACGTCAATGTTTACATAGACTACGGCGAAAATAAGGGCAACGCTATTTGCGTTGCCCTTATTTTCGCCGTAGTCTACGTAAACATTGACGTAGACTACAGCAACTAAATAAGGAACGCGAATGGCGGCTCCCTATGGGGGCCGCCATTCGCGTACGCGCTTTTTTTTTTTTAAGTCACCCGTGATAGGCTACGTGACGATTCACGTAGCCTATCACGGCTGACTTTCCAGATCTAGCCGTGATAGGCTACGTGAATCGTCACGTAGCCTATCAGGGGACGTTTTTTTTTTTTTTTTTTACTTTCGTGTTCGCGGCCGGGCGAGGCGGGAAGCCTCCTCCCCGGCCTGAATTTCGGTCGGGCGAGGCGGGAAGCCTCCCCCCCCCGGCCTGAACTTCGCGGGGGGAGCAGCGAAGCGCTCCCCCCCACCGCGAAAAAGCTGCGAGAAAAGGTAAGTGACTTTCGTTCACCCCTAGGTTAAACATTCATATGGTCCTTTGCTACTACAGCTGTGTTAGAAGCTAGTGCCAGACAGGCTATTGCAGAGGATATTAACACATCATATGACAAGCATAGAGAATTTTGAGAAGTATATAATTCTTGTGTGAAAATAGGGATGCTAAGTATACCCACGTGCGCTCCTGCTTTCATCTTGAAATACTGGAGGTTATGGAGTTTTTTGTTACTGTCTTGGAAATCCATCTCAAATAACACGAGAGGTGGGTATAACAGTTTTAATTAAGGTTTTGGGGTGTGTTTTTTTTGGTTATTAACAGTTTATTAATTTTTGTAAAAAAATTCAATGCAATACAAACAGTGAACCCTTTCCCCAAACTGCCCCCCGGTCACCATTCCCTGCCCTTTAGGTATCTCCCTCTCCTCTTCATATCATCCTATATTTAAAGAGTAAACATTCCATGTATAATGAAAATTGGATAAATAACTAGTGACGTAGAAAGAAATGATCCTCAAGATAATTTTCTGTGACTGGTGATATCAGGGCATTCTGTGACTCCTTGGTTATTTAGAGAATATTCCTCAACCAAAGTGGAACCTGCAACATTTTGTTGCAATGTGGTGTCTTGTTGAGTGTTTCAGTCACCCATGCCCTCTCTATGATACTCCATTCCATTCCCCTTCCCACCTGGTTTCATATTACCTCCCCAGGAATCAGTCAAATTTGTTTTAGCTTTTGGGTTTGTTTGTTTGTACTCCTTTGGGGTTTTCCTCACCAGCTTTTTTGTACTCCTGCAAATCTTGTGGCTCAGCCAAAGCCTGCTGAGACCTCCCTCTTGCGCATGGATGGTGCTGTTTTTGCTACGTTGTGGCTCTAGGCTGAATATCGGAAATAGAAGGAATGATGATAGGTCAGAGAAATCCATGAGTCCTAGAAAGGCTGCAGCTCAGTGGTAGAGTGCTTCACATGCAGAAGGTCACAGGTTAATTCCCCTGCAATATATCTAGGTAAGACAATAGACAGTGCTGAGCTACATGCACCAATGATCTGACTTGGTATAAGGCAGCTTCCTGTGTTTGTAAAGGTTTCTGGAACAGGCTTGCTTGCTTGTCTGATCAACTAGTAGAATCAGGTCTAGTTCTTACTGGCTTCAGACCTCCTTCCTCTTCTCCTTGCCTTGCCTCCACATAACAGGAACTGGCAGCCATGAAGGCTCAGCAGGCACAGAGGTACTACTCTAGGCCATCAATGAGTCAAGGATGTCATCATAGCATGCAAGGACATTGGGAGGCCAATCAGACTTGGAAGAACAAATGGATATGTGGGTCCCAGTAAGTCTAAATTCTTACTAACTCCTAATAGATACAGTTCACCTATCCCTGTTATTAAATATCACATTTGTTAAAATCTGTTCCTGGCATCTGCCTGATGTCTGGAATGGAACCCAGTGGGAGAACAGAGAGCCCGAGAGCCTCATTTAGATAACTAATCCTTCTAATAACAAGTTCTTAATTAGCATTTGTTGATCACTCTGGAGTAGGGATGTGTGAGAAATTCACTTGGTTGAAGGGTGGGGGTTTTGGGTTTTTTTTAACGGATTTACTCAATTCTCATGTCCAGGACATGAATGCAATCTGTGGTCAGAAATCCATATGTTTCTGAGCTTGCAATGTGTTCTGCAGAATGACGTACCCTCCTTGGAGGTAGCCTGCTGTGCCATCCAGACCTTCTGTGAGAGTGCCTGATCATGCGAAGACCTGACCAGCCTGCACAGTTCTTTTCCATCAAAAAAATCGGAAGATCAGGTCAACCCAATCAGCCTCCATTCCATTAGATGCTGTCTTCACACTGCAGGCTATTGGTGTTGTGAACGGAGATGGAAATAAAGAGGCAAGACACAGGTAAGTAGGTTGAAGAAGGGATACATTTATGAATACAAACAGGAATACCTATTCAAGCTCACATCTTGCAGAAATGAAATGCAGGTGGGAAACCAGGTGTTTTCTTGTTTCTAGGTTTGTTTTTTGTTTGTTTTTGTCATCCAATATATTCATCTTTATTTTGGTGGAATTCAAAAACATACTTTTAAGAAACATTAAAAAGAAACACCTAAAACTAATGTAGCCTAGTCATTTTTACATTTGCATGGTATATTATGAGGCAATTCATTTGTTGTCATCAGCTTGACTTTGCAATAATGAAACAGCACAATGCTTTACATTATTATAGGAGACTCTTCAGAACCAATAAATAATATATCACTTCTTAATTATTTAATATTATTTAGTAAAAATTTTATGCAGACTGGAATATTAATGTGCCATAAACAAATGTAAACAGCCCCATTTTAATTAAAATACTTTAGCAAAACTTACAGTGAAAGTTCTAATGCATACAGAGTGGTGATAAGTGAAAGCAATCTGTTAAACTCATAATAAATGCAAGGAAATGTTGAAATGGTAGGCCATTAAACTTAGCATCATCCCCATGAATTATACAGTTTTCCCTTTCAATAACAGTATGAAGAAACTATGACAATTTTGATTCTATTTATTTTTTAATAGGCAATGTCCATTTTCCCCTTCTTTTGGAGACACTGTTATTAAAAATGGAAGAGATTAGTATTCGCTGCAATGGAATACTGATCAAATCACTTGGGAAATTTGGATTTCATTTTAAATTACAATTCTATACTCCAAAGGTAGACTGTTCACATCAGATTTTCCCATCAGAACTGGTGTCTATTAATGGCCCTATTTGTAAAGACCTCTCCCCACACAGAGTGCTTATGTGATTTGCAGTTTCTGACAATTTTGATAGACAGAATTAAGGTTTGTAAATTTCAGCGTAGTCCAAGAAACTGCATTGCATTAAAGCACAGATTGCATCAAGTGAAGCCGTCTTACTATTTACAGGTCTCCCAATCTTCTATAAATATTGGGAAGTAAATAGAAAGCCAAGCCGTTTCTTTCAGGAACAGAATATGCAGCGTTTGGTTGCTTCACTCATACATGTATTCCGGACTTGACAACTCATGGCTGAATGCATGAACTGGCTCTTGTGCAAAGCACTGAGGTGATAGGAAAACTCTACCTTTGGTGTCTGTTCTGGAATGGTGCATTGATTCTGTAGTCTAGTCACCTGGGTGAGCACTGTGTGAATAAGCTTAATGGTTAACTTCTGCGCTGGGATGAATAAAAGAGAAGACATCCCTTAGCGTAGAGCTGGGCAACCTGTGGCCCTCCAGATGCTGCTGGACTGCAACTCCCACCATCCCCAGCCAGGGATGCCCACACCTACATAGGAACACAGAAAGCTACCTTGTACAGACTCAGACCCTTGGCCCATCTAGCCCAGTACTGTCAACACATGAGTTCCAGCAGCTCTCCAGGATTTCAGGCAGGATTCTTTCTTAGCCTTACCTGGAGATGCTGGGGGACTAGGGATGGCATGGGCATCAGATTCCCATCCGGGAATCCAGTGGAACCCCCCCGCCTGCATCCCGAGCCTTCCCCCGCTTGCCCCCTTCCTGTGCCCGCACTTACCCTGGCAGCCTCATCAAGCTCTGCAGTTGCCATTTTTTGAAAAATAAAATGGTCACAAAAATGCGCATATTTGCGTATGCATGGAAATGCACATTTCTGCGAGTGTGCATATTCACGTATGTGACAGTGCATGTTTTGTGAATGCACATGTTTGCATGTGCACAAAATGTGCGTTTTTGCGGAAGTACGGATTTTCGCGCATATGTAAATATTTTATTTTATTTTTCAAAAAAGGGTGACTGTGGAACTCGACGAGGCCACCAGGGTGAGCATGGATGGGGCCTGAGTGTGGTCTGGGAACCGGCGAGCAGATGCAGGGGCAGGGCAGGTGCCTGGAGAACCCGGATGGGGGTTGGTTGGCACATTCCTACTTGGGACCTTCCGCATCCAAAGCAGGTGCTCCATCACCCTGAGCTGGAGTCCCTCCCTTAGTGAATATTCTGCCTTAGTAAATACGCTAAGCTATGGCCCCGTCCCTGAGTGAATATGCTGTAGTGATTTGGACAGTTTCCCCTGAACTGAGAGTAAAAGATCTCATGAGCTTAACTCTCATAGTTTATTATGTTCAGACAGAAAGTAATCCTTTAGGTAGCAACCTGAAGGTCTGTTAAAGCATAACATGTAGATTGGGCGGCGTATGTTTCACCAGAAGCAAGCTCAGTTTACCCAGGAATTGGCCAAATACATGACTAGGGCGTCAAATGCACTTGCACCCTTTAGAAAGCAATGCTATGGATTGCGCTCCCCTTAGAACAAAGCTTCTGATCTTGGGGGCTTCCGTATATCCAATGCTTACTTGGGATTATGTTCCATTGAACTTGAGAGGACTTGCCTCTAAGTAAACATGCATAGTATTGCACTGTTAATATATCAATAGCAAGTTCAGCTTGTTTTTCACAGCTCTTTCACCTGGTCTCCCTTTGTCCATTTACTGTGGGCAAGCATGTCCCTATGTGGAGAAATGTAAGCTGTAAACAAGTAAAGCATGGATATAACTGGCAGCCATTTTCACAATCATGTAGGGTGGCCATGTGTCTTCTTTTACAGAGGACAGTCCTGTATTTGAAGAGCTGCCGGAGAACCATTCTCTATTTGAAGGTGTCCTCTATTGGAAGAACTGCCTCAACCAATTCCAGTTTTAAGATAATTAACCATCTGAGCTGTTGGCCATTACCAGTTAGCACCTGGACAGCAGGCTGAACAGGAAGGCACACAGGACACAGGGAGCCAATCTACATGGCTGATTTAAAGTGGAGGGAGAGCACATCAGGGTTGTTTGTGACAGATGACGCTGTCGACAATCCACAGCCAGCCAGCAGCTTCCCTCTTGAAAAGCCACATTTTCAGAAATTCCTTTTAGACTGTATTTTTACTTTAAGTGTCTCCCAGGCAGTTCTACTGCAGCGTGCCCCATCCCCCTGCATTAAATCCTGGGCGTGCCTCTGTGACATGGCTGTGACCTGGCAGTGACATGGTCAAGTGGTGGGGTCGCCCCTCCCCCCCATTCACTCTTTTCCCCCATTGGCAGTAGGGTGCACAGTCTGCAGACTGTGCTTCCTATTCAGAATACCGCAGTTCTGCATTTTTGAAGAGCCAGGATAGCAAAGTAGTTGCTTTCGTCAGTCCGAGTAACTAGCCTGCCTTTCCCATTCAAGAAAGCACTACTGCATGGTTTCAGAATTGTGCAGTTGTTGCTTTCACTAGTCAAAGCGACTACCCTTCCTTTCCAATTCATAAAAATGCTACAGCGCTGTTCCTAGCCTTCACAATTGCGCAGTAGTAGCTTTTGCAATTTACAGTTTGTAGCCTTATTTAAAAGTTCAGTAGTGGGAAACAAACCTCTCTTATTCCCTGAGTGGCACCTCTGGGGTTTTTAGCCTTCAGAATTGAGCAGTAGTTGCTTTCATGATTTACAGAACGTAGCCTTATTCAGAGCACAGTAGCAAGGGGAAACCTGGACAGGGGCGGGAAACAAGCCTCTCTCATTTGCTGAGTGGCAACTCTTCCAAGGGGGAAAGCAGCTTATGGGCGGGGCCCTGAGCTTCCTTTCAACACTTCCTGTCCTCCGCAATCAGCCTCCAATCAGTTAAGTTCGAATATGATCCTGGTATGAGATCGAGCATCATCACACATGCCTGGCAATCCCAGGCTATACAGAATGGGGGTAGGGGGGAAGGTTCATGGTATATAATGTTCCAGCCCTGGAAAGGGAATGCAGACAGAGCAAATCTGCAATCCTCTGTGCTCTTCCCAGGAGTAAGTCCCGCTGAATACAATGGGACTTACTCCAGATAAAAAAGGTGCAGGATGACACTTCATGGCTGCAATACTTGGGCATGTTGCTTCCCTTGAACCGAGTGAGGTTTACTTCTGAGTAGACGCACATAGCACTGAACCACACGGGCTGTGTGTGTGGGGTCTCCTGGCACTGGCTGCCTTCTCCTTCTGCTCCCCATATTCTTTACTTTTCAGCAGTTTGCAGTAATACTACTGCAAAATACCACTACTGAAGCTACTGGCTGCCCCCTCTCCTTCCTGTCTGTGTATTCTTTATTGTGCATGACACATTGTGAATAGCTAGCCTTGGGGATAGACATCCTGCATGAAGGGCAAGAGCTGGAGTTGCCTCCCTCAGCTAGCCTTGACTTCCCCAGCCCCAAAGTCTTGTTTCTGCAGGAAAGCCTCCCTCCCCTGCCCCCCCACACAGGGGGGAACATTGATGGGGCGGGGAACAAGCTTCTCTCATTCGCTGAGCAGGGTTGATGGGGTTGATGATGTTCAGTTCTGCTTCTCCCACTCAGAATGAGAAGCGCTTTCATGTGATCCTTGAAAGTGGGTTTTTAGGTTCTGTATACTCAGCTTTTCCTGCTGTGTGCCCCTGATGGACCAAAGTGATTTCAAGAAAATCCTGGATATAACAAGAAAGTGCTTCTCATTCTGTTTCCATGTAGGTCCCCCCAGGTCACAGTCTTCCATAGGATGTGCTCTATTTCCATTTAAATTATCATAATTATTTCTAAATTTGCACCTGTCCATATAAATTAGCATATGCAAATATCATGCAATGCACTGGCCTCTTTATTTGGTAATGCATTTCCTCTTTCTTGGCAGTTCATAAGTGACCATCTTATAATCATGGCCATTCTTTTCGTGTTGTCACACTTTCTTTTGGCAGTATCCAGAAACAGCCAGTTTGCATGTGATGGAGGTCTGTGCAAGGGCGTTCCTGAAGATGAACAAATTTATAACGATGGTCATCATTATTTATAAAGTGCTTCAAAAATCTAGGCTAGCTGCTGTGCAGATATACAAATGTAAGCCAGGCCCTGACCATAGTGTTACAATGTAATCTACTCACGTAAAAACAAACAAACACAAACAAACACTGAAAAAGACTAATGCGTGAACCAGCCCATAGATGACAGCATTAGTTATTCTTGCTTGTATTCCTGCAGAAGATAAGGTGGTCTTTAACTGTTCAGATCATCAGGAAAGTGTGTTTGAACAGATAAAAGGTTATCAATGACTCTGTTAAAAGATTAGGGACTCTGGCGGCTAGAAGACTCAAACATGTGCAGGAATTCTGAGTTCACAGATGAAAGGACAAACTATTTGATACTGGTACCCCTTGGGACATTTTATGGGCAAAGTAGTCGTTCTGCTATCCTTATGAGTGTATGCAGGAATATACCTGAAGGTCAAACTTGAATCTGACTGCTCTTTTTCACTTTTCTTTTCACATGAAAAACATTTAATCCACCCCCCCCCCCAACACACTCTTTTTGCCGTTGGGTTGCTATTAAAGACAGCAAAAGATATGACTTTGACTTGAATTTGAAAGTGATCAAAATCACTCTTTAGATTTGTATCCCCTAAACATTGTGTAGTCCTTTAGAAAACTGGGAAGAGTTCTCTCATCTGCACTTAGTTTTAGAAACTATTCCAGCCCCACCCCCTGCTTTTGACTGAATATGTAGATGTTCAATAAGATCAGTTGCGCTCAAAACACTTTGGTTATATTTTGAATCACTGGGATCTACTGCTTTAAAGACCATAGGCACAATCCAGCAAAAAGTTATACACACAAGTGCCAATGAAATCAATGCGATAAGTTAGTCCAACTGAATTAAGGCCGTTATTTTTAATAAGATGTAAACAAGATTAACTTTCTCTGGATCGGGGCATATTTTAGTAAGGAACCAATATTCATATACTTCCTGTGCACTCACACTGTCAGTTACAGCTTCAAAGTCAGAATTAGTTTTTATGCAACTTGAAACTTGCGGTGCTCTTCCTAGACGACTTCCTTCTGCTAGTGTTGATGTTAATTTGGGTTAAAGTTATGTTTTATGCTACATGTTAACCTTTGCTTATCCCAAGTTAATATTTAATACCAACTATATTAGAAAATAAACAGGAAAACATTAAAGCTGCATGAGCTTGAGTGAAAGGCTTACATTTCCTCTCCAAGGTCAGCGAATTCATAAATCCTAAGGCAGGAACTTTAGTATATTATGCCAGTCCTATATTCTCATAGACCGAAAGGTGGGATATAAATGCCCAATACATTTACAAATAAATAAATATAGATATGCCAAGGTGGTGGCTTACAGTGAGAACTCGAGATGTCCATCATTTATTTATAGAATGTATAAACTACTCCATACCAAGAGAGAATGGAGTGGTGTGCAAGAAATTAAAACACAAAATGCAAAAGTTACAGCAGAAGCAAATAGATCACTAAAAAACAGTGGCTGGAATTTACTCATCAGTCAGGAAATGCTTGTCTGAAAACAAATGTCTTCAGCAAACACTGAAAACAAAGTAGCATATGTGCATCCCTGATCTGAGTTGGAAGGGCATGCCATAGAGTGGGAACTGCCATACTGAAGGCCCTATTTCTGGTGGTTTCCCAACAGGTCTCTGACCCATGAGGGACCACCCGGAGTGCCTCTTCAGAAGACCTCAGTGATTAGGCAGGATGATAAGAGAGAATCATAGTATACGGAACGGTTTTTCAGATAGTCCAGAGATGAGTTTCAAGTCCAGACTCCATGCAGGCCTGGTGCCTGTGGTCAACATGATCATCAGACACCTTCTGGGGTCTATAGAACAACAGGGGTCCACCGTGAAGTGGGGACACCAGGCCTCCTCTTGTGAAGTGGGCTACTATCTTTGTTTGGCCTAGTGGGACATGCATGCACTCAAATCCCTCAGTAGGTGAGTCAGCAGAAGCCAGACAAGAGCTGTGCACAAATGGCCTCTGGAAATTCTCCACTTTATTTGTGGGCAGAGAAATTTGGGTGACAATTCCACCGAATTTCTCCAGGAGGAGGAGAAATTCTCAACAGTTTCTCCCAGGAGGCGTCCCCATTGGCAGGGCTTGTAGCACAGCTTCTTTTTTCCTAAGGGTGTTTTTTTTTGGGGGGGAGGGGTTTGCTGCAACAGCATCCACTGTCTTGGCAGGCTGGCCCCCAGTTTGCATCCACTGCAATGCAGGTGGGGGCAGTGTTATTTCCAGCTCCAGGAATGAGGTGGAGTTTGTGCTCTTCCAAAATCAGTCCTCCAATTTCCTGAATTTTTCTCCCCCCATGAAAGATGCTTCCATTGTTCTGCCTCATTCAGGATGTTTTATCATTTACTTTTGTGCCGTTTTTGAGCGTACCTAATCACAGCCAGCCTCCCAGGCTGCCTGTACGTCCTGATCTGAAAAAACCCTATGGGAGGAATTACCTCATGGTGCCTTAAACTGGGCTTCCACTGAAGTGTAGGGAGCTGAGGAGGCCACAGGTGGCCAGAGAGATGATCGTGCAATGAAAAACAACAGGATACTTTTGCTCACTCCTTGGTAGGGATGGTGCGGGTGCCCATTTCGGTCCACATATCTGTCAGACTGCTGGCACCTGTGCCCCCCGAGCTGCACCCGCCAAGCTGGCCCCTTGAGCTGCAGTAACACCCTCCCCCGTGCTCGGGAAGCAGCCCGCAACTTACCCGGGCCTGTTCATCTCTGCCCCGATTGCCCATAGGCACATAGACTTATATGCAAAAAGAGCTGGGGATCACTCATATACCCTAGTTTCACAACACTATTTTGCATATAAGTCTATGGTCAAGCGCTGCCGATTGCCATGTTTTTTAAAAACATGGCGATTGGGACAGAGATGAACAGGCCCAGGTAAGTTTTGGGCTGCTTATCAAGCATGGAGGGGGCTCAACTGCAGCCCGGAGGGCCAGCGAGCAGCGGGAGAGCTTGGCTGGTGCCTGGAGAACCCGAGCTGGGATGGGTTCTCACATCCCTACTCCTCGGCCACCTCCTAAGTAAGGTAAGCTCATGAAACCCAAACCCAACCCATGAGAATTTTTCAGAAATTTCTTCACCACTGAATTTCTTTTCGGAAGCCATTTCTCTTCTATCAAATTGAATGAGAGTGGTGGGGAAAAAAATGTGGGAGAAATGTTTGGAAGAGCACCAAGCCAGACCGGCTTGGCAGCTGCCTGCCACCCTAGGCTGGTGTGGTGGCACTGGGGCCAGAGCTGGACACAAGCAGCAGACAGTGACAAGAAGGAGCTGCGTCGCATGCTGGAGCACCCTGCTGAGCAGCTAGCCGGGCTTCTGCGGGGAAGTGGAAGCAAGAGGCTGGTGCTCGGGAGTGGTGAGGCAGCAGCAGTAGAGCTGGCTGAATTGGAGTTTGGGCCCCGGCATGATCCAGAGCAGTTGTGATGGTGGCAGTAGCTTGTGAGAGGGCGTTGCAGCCTTCCTCCCAGCTCCCACAAGAACTTAGAGCTGGCCTGACCACAACCCTTCCCTGCATGTTTGTATTCCATAATGGTGTTGTGTATTTCCATCTCACCTGGTTGCAGCTGGTGGGTGGGAGCATTGATGGTGCAGAAATGAAATCTCCACCGGAACAACTGCTGCTGTGCTCCAGTGGTCTGACTAGGCTGTGATATTGTGCTGGTCCAGCCTTGCACCTTTCCTACATACAGTACACACACTTTCTCATCTAGTGGCTCACAGGATCAGGCCACAAGCCTGAGGTTGCAAAGAGGGCACCGTCCAGATCTGCCCACGGAGCAGACTACCAGCCCACAAATTAACAAACAGCCAGGAGGTTCCCTTAGGCCCAGTTCAGGAACCACGTAGTAGAGGACTGCTGGTGCGCTCACAATCCAGCTGAAATCTTGTGGAGGTGCCACTTGCATAAACCAGTGACTCCGTAGGGGGAGGAGGTTAGACATGGAGCTATGATGATTTATGAGGCCATAATAGCGCTGCGTTGAGCGGCACAAGGAAAAGAGCAGCAGCTGCTTGTCCACACTTGTGTCGAAGCACCAGTTGTTGCTCTTGCGCAAACCCGGCACCGGGCAGCTTCTTGAGGCAGGGATGGATCTGCAGAGATCTGTCTGGGGGCACCTTTAATTTTTTTCACCCTGGAGCTCCAAACACTGTGTAGCATCCTGTAGTGATGGCGCATCCAGTGCAGTGCAGGATGTTGAGATGCTAGCCAAGAGGCTGCTCTGAGTGCTGCTGTTGCTGTCCATCCAGGCTGGACCTTCCTGTTTTCGGAGAGCTGCTGCTGTCACTGCCAGCCCCTGGTGCCACAGTGCTTCAAGTACTGCTTCTGTTGCTGCCTTCCCCCCTCACTGGCAACCTTCTAGGGCGGCCATCTGCCCTCTTTTACAGTCCTGGTACAGTTGGATACCAGAGTCCCCTATCCAAGGTCATACCAGTGTCTATGGCCTTTGAAGGGGGACTATGAAGAATCCTATGGTCCCTGGACAGTCTCCCAGGACCACAGGATTGCTGTCCCCAGGAATGTTTCATTGAACAGGTAGGCAAATTACGTGACACTGTTCTGTTAGATTTTGTCCTGATACAAAGCGCTGTTCATGAGGCAGCAAGCCGCTGAGAACCAAGGTTGGGGAAGCTCCCAAAACATGGGAACAAGGCAATTGTGCTAGTTCCTGAGCTGGTCAAACCCATCTCAAGAGAAAGAAACATTTCTTAGGGTGCAATCCTATTGAGATAGTTAGCAGTGTCCAAAGTCGGAGGCTGCTGAGTATCCAATGCAGGGTGGCCACAGAATGGAGGCAGTCATCGCCTCCATGGTCTGGCCACCCTGTATTTTTGGCTAGATGGCCAATTTCGGCCATCTACTCAGGGCTTCAGGGAGTGGGACAAGGGAGGCTGCCTGGTGCATAGGAATCTGCATAACATGGCTTCCGCAGTCTCCTCCCCTCCCCGCCCCTGGGACTGGCCCCTTTTTGCCTTCTCTGCACTCTATTTCTGAGCACGGAGATGTAGCTAGCATGGAGAGAACCGTGCTGGCTACAAGGAAGCAGGGAAGGAGGTGGGGAGTACGGTTTCTAGGAACAATGTCTGGAGCCCTGGCTCTGACCTCCGTTCCCAGAAGCAAAAAATCTTGTGGCCCTTTAGACAGTGTCTAATGGCCATAGGCCCCTTCATGGATCACTGCCTTGTTGTGGCGAAGGGGCTTGCGTAACTCAGTGAAGCCATCAGCTATGCCGTGCATAGGGGTGGACGAAAGTCACTTACCTGTCGTCGAAGCTTGTTCGTGGTGGGGGGGAGGCGCTTCGCTGCTCCCCCCGCGAAGTTCAGGCCGGGGGGGAGGCTTCCCGCCTCGCCCCGGCCGAAATTCAGGCCGGGGGGGAGGCTTCCCGCCTCGCCCGGCCGCGAACTCCAAAGTTTAAAAAAAACAACAACACGCCCCCGTGATAGGCTACATGACGATTAACGTAGCCTATCACGGCTGACTTTGCAGATCTAGCCGTGATAGGCTACGTTAATCGTCACGTAGCCTATCACGGGGGCGTTTTTTTTTTCTTTTATTGGAATGGCGGTGGCGGCAGCCGGTCGAAAGACCGGCTGCCGCTCCCGCCCCACACGAACACCCGCCGAACCGCCGGCTGGACCCGCCGCCGGGAGGGACATTCAGCAAAGGTAAGTCCCCTCCCGGGGGGGGTGCGGGGTGTGGGGGGGTGCGGAGGATTTCTCCCCAAAACTTGTTCGGGGGGCCGAACACATTGGCGCTCGGCCCCCCGAAGTTTCGGGGAGAAATTCTCCGCCATCCCTAGCCGTGCAAGGCCACCCAAGACGGACAGGTCATGGCAGAGAGTTCCGACAAAATGTGGTCCACTGGAGAAGGAAATGGCAACCCACTCCAGTATTCTTGCCAAGAAAACCCCATGGAAGGTATCACAAGGCTAAAAGATATGATGCCGGAAGATGAGCCCCTCAGGTCGGAAGGTGTCCAATATACTACTGGGGAAGAGCAGAGGGTATTTCCAAGTAGCGCCAGAAAGAGTGAAGCGGCTGGGCCAAAGCCGAAAGGACACTCAGCTGTGGATGTGTCTGGTGGTGAAAAGAAAATCCGATGCTGTAAAGAACAATATTGTTTAGGAACCTGGAATGTCAGATCCATGAATCAAGGTAAGCTAGAGGTGGTCAAACATGAGATGGCAAGATTGAACATCGACATCTTGGGAATCAGCGAACTAAAATGGACAGGCATGGGCGAATTTAATTCAGGTGACCATCATATCTACTACTGTGGGCAAGAATCCCTTAGAAGAAATGGAGTAGCACTCATAGTCAACAAAAGGGTGGGAAAAGCAGTACTGGGGTACAATCTTAAAAACGATAGAATGATCTCAGTACGAATCCAAGGCAAACCATTCAACATCACAGTAATTCAAGTCTATGCCCCAACCACTGATGCCGAAGAAGCTGAGGTTGATTGGTTCTATGAAGACCTACAACATCTTCTAGAACTAACACCCAAAAAAGATGTCCTTTTCATCATAGGGGATTGGAATGCTAAAGTAGGAAGTCAAGAAATCACCGGGATAACAGGCAAGCATGGCCTTGGTGCACAAAATGAAGCAGGACAAAAGCTAATAGAGTTTTGCCAGGAGAACACGCTGATCATAGCAAACACTCTTTTCCAACAGCACAAGAGGCGACTCTACACATGGACATCACCAGATGGTCAATATCGAAATCAGATCGATTACGTCCTTTGCAGCCAAAGATGGAGAAGCTCTATACAGTCAGTAAAAACAAGACCTGGAGCTGACTGTGGCTCAGATCATGAGCTTCTTGTTGCAAAATTTCAGCTTAAATTGAAGAACGTCGGGAAAACCACTAAACCATTCAGGTATGACCTAAATCATATCCCTGATGAATATACAGTGAAGGTGAGGAATAGATTTCAGGGATTAGACCTGATAGACAGAATGCCTGAGGAACTACGGACGGAGGTCTGTAACATTGTTCAGGAGGCAGCAACGAAATCCATCCCAAAGAAAAAGAAATGCAAGAAAGCCAAGTGGCTGTCTGATGAGGCTTTACAAGTAGGTGAAGAAAGAAGGGAAGCGAAAAGCAAGGGAGAAAGGGGAGGATATATCCAACTGAATGCAGAGTTCCAGAGAATAGCAAGGAGAGACAAGAAGGCCTTTTTAAATGAACAATGCAAAGAAATCAAGGAAAACAACAGAATGGGAAAGACTAGAGATCTCTTCAAGAAAATCGGAGATCTCAAGGGAACGTTTTGTGCAAAGACGGGCATGATAAAGGACAAAGAAGGCAGGGACCTAACAGAAGCAGATGAGATTAAGAAGAGGTGGCAAGAATACACAGAAGAACTATACAGGAAAGATCTGAATGTCCCTGATAGCCATGATAGTGCGGTCACTGAACTTGAGCTGGACATCCTCGAGAGTGAAGTCAAGTGGGCCTTAGGAAGCATTAGTAACAACAAAGCTAGCGGAGATGACAGTATTCCAGCTGAGCTATTTAAAATCCTAAAAGATGATGCTGTTAAAGTGCGGCACTCAATATGCCAACAAATTTGGAACACTCAGCAATGGCCGCAAGACTAGAAAAGGTCAGTTTACATTCCAATTCCAAAGAAGGGCAATGCCAAAGAGTGTTCAAACTACCACACAATTGCGCTCATTTCACATGCCAGCAAGGTGATGCTCAAAATCCTACAAGCTAGGCTTCAGCAGTATGCAACCCGAGAACTACCGGAAGTACAAGCTGGGTTTCGAAGAGGCAGAGGAACTAGAGATCAAATCGCAAACATTCGCTGGATCATGGAGAAAGCAAGAGAATTCCAGAAAAACGTCTATTTTTGCTTCATTGACTACGCTAAAGCCTTTGATTGTGTGGATTACAACAAACTGTGGCAAATTCTGAAAGTGATGGGAGTACCAGACCACCTTACCTGTCTCCTGAGAAACCTGTATGAGGGTCAAGAAGCAAGAGTAAGAACCAGACATGGAACAACCGAGTGGTTCAAAATTGGGAAAGGAGTACGACAAGGCTGCATATTGTCGCCCTGCTTATTTAACTTATATGCAGAGTACATCATGAGAAACGCCGGGTTGGATGAATCACAGTCGGAATTAAGATTGCTGGGCGAATTATCAACAACCTCAGATACACAGACGATACCACCCTAATGGCAGAAAGCGAAGAGGATCTCAAGAGCCTCTTGTTGAGGGTGAAAGAGGAGAGTGCAAAAGCTGGTTTGAAACTCAACATTAAAACAACGAAGATCATGGTATCTGGCCCCATCACTTCCTGGCATATAGAAGGGGAAGAAATGGAAGCAGTGACAGATTTTACTTTCTTGGGCTCCAAGATCACCGCAGACAGTGACTGTAGCCATGAAATTAAAAGACACTTGCTCCTTGGGAGGAAAGCTATGGCAAACCTAGACAGCATAGTAAGAAGCAGAGACATCACCTTGCTGACAAAGGTCCGTCTAATCAAAGCTATGGTTTTCCCAGTAGTAATGTATGGCTGTGAGAGCTGGACTATAAGGAAGGCTGAGCGTCGAAGAATTGATGCTTTCGAAGTGTGGTGCTGGAGAAGACTCTTACGAGTCCCCTGGACTGCAAGGAGGTCAAATCAGTCCCTCCTAAAGGAAATCAACCCTGACTGCTGATTGGAAGGACAGATACTGAAGCTGAAACTCAAATATTTTGGCCACCTAATGCGAAGACAAAACTCTCTGGAAAAGACCCTGATGCTGGGAAAGACTGAAGGCAAAAGGAGAAGGGGATAACAGAGGATGAGATGGCTAGATAGCATCACCGATGCAATGAATATGAACTTGAGCACACTCCGGGAGAGCGCGCAGGACAGGAAGGCCTGGCGTGCTATGGTCCATGGGGTCACGAAGAGTCGGTCACGACTGAACGACTGAACAACTACAACAACAATGGCCATAGGACTGCTTCCTAAAGTATAACAAAACCCTGTTTTTAAGGGCCATTCAGTGAGCTCTTCCTTGTTGTCTTTATTTATATTACAGCATTTTCTGAAATACCAGGTGGCACAAGGTGGTCCTGTTCTGATGCTCAGCCTTTAGCATCTTGTCAGGTCCTACTACTCCCAAATTTTCTCTGTGGGGCCTCTGGCAGACTGTCGCCATGTGGGACTTCAGTGTTTCCCAACAGACTGTTCCCTTTTCTCTGCTAACGTTATATCCGGTCAACAGTCAGGTTCTGAATTGCCTGTAGTGTGTGCATGTGTCTGACTGGCTTAACTAGCTGACTAGCTTTTTCTTTTCACATATTGGTGAGGGACTATAATGTGGGCTCAGGGCTGAAAGGTACTAAGTGCTACATGCAGTCTGCTGTGCTGTGTAGTCCTCTGCATAATTTCTGTGAATGATAAATGTTGCTGCACGCTATGATGTGATAAGCAGATTTCATACTCCATTCAGCCATTTCTCTCACACCTTTTCCTGGAACATGCCTTTCTTTCTAAACAGTGGAGTTTGTGTCTTGAGCTTGTATTAAAGGTATCCTTTGATCTTGGCAAATGGACAAGATTTCGTTTTTCCGCCAGATTATGAATAACATTGAGACATCCTGGATAAGCACATGCTGGGACTCAAGCCGACTTGCAGGCCTCGAACTGATGAAATGAGGGTGTCACACAGGGCCACCACCATCCAGCCCTTGCCAGAGAAGGGAACCACTGCAGGGAGCCTTCCACAGCCACCAAGAAAACTTCCTTACACTGATAGGCCACAGCAGGTCAGGTGATAATCCCTGGCAGGGGTGTTGCTAGGTTCTTAAACACAAGTTTGCCTATCCATATATATTTCTATATCTCTGAGTCTAAGTGCGCCATATATATCTATATCTACATCTCTCTATATGTGTATGTGTGTGTGGGGGGGTGCATGTGGTATGCTTGTGTGTGTGTATAGATTACATACATATGTACATATGTAAGAAGTGTGCACTGACCCCCCCATCCCACTTCAACTCAGACTCCGAGTCAGCGTTTTGGAAAACATCCCACTTCTGCTCAGGCCAATTCATAGTTGGACCACTTCAGCTCAGCACCAAACCTGAGTCAAGGTTTGGAAAAATGAGTCTTTATTTTCCTGTTGACTACCATGGGAAATTAGAAAAAAACCCTGTAACTTTTTTCTCTTGGTCAGAACTGGATGATAATTTCAGGCATAGTAGCCCCCTAGAAGGGGATTACACTTGCCCAATGTCAGAAAAATAGGTGCAGGGTTTATATTTTTATTTTCTTTTAAAGGGAACTGCCAATAACATTTTTATTTCTTGGGAGAATTGGATAAAAATTTCAGGATTCATTGACCCATCAGAGGAGATCATGTCTGCCAAATTTCAGAATGATAGCCACAGGGATTTTTGTGCAAGGGTGGTCTTGACATTTTGAGGTCTCCAAGAGAGAACATACTTATCTCCCTATTTTCCTTGTGGACCATTGTTCTGAAAATTACAGACAGCCTAGAGTTGTCCTTAAGTAAGAAACCAGCAAAGCTTCAGAAAGATAGGTGCAGCAGTTCATGCGGAAGGGGAGTTCTCCAGTTTGGGGGAGGGAGTGATTTGCTTTCCCTTCCCTTCACCCTTTCCCAATAGTTTTTGGGTAAGTTTGTATGAAAATGCACAGGTCATTAGAGGTGTCCCCCAGGCAAGAAACCTTCGAAGTTCCTGAAGGATATAGATGCGTGCAAATTTAGAATTACTAGAATTTATTTATATTTCACCAATGTTAGGAGCAGGGGAACATGGGTGGGAAGGTGCTATTGCACTCATCTCTCACTTGTGGGTTTCCTGTGGGCATCTGGTTGGCCACTGTGTGAACAGAATGCTGGACTAGATGGACCTTAGTCTGATGCAGCATGTCTCTTATGTTCTTAAATAGAGAGTGCCTCTAAGCATATGCAGAATGCTTATCTTTCCCCACTGACCACTTACATTCTCCCCCTACCAATTCTATTCCCCTCCATGCAACCATCCCTCCTCATCCTACCATCCTCCAGCAACTCTTCATCAAAACAGATGTCTTGTTTTGTGCAACTCCTCTCTACCTCCTCCTTGTTATGCACAAGCTCTCATTGTATCTTCCTCCCCATAACTTCATTTGTGCCAAGACTTCACCAGGATTCAGCCAGTGAGTCTGTTTTCAAAACTAGGGTTAAGTTAATGGAGAAGCTCTGAGCATGCACTAAGTGCCTTTCCCTCACCACTGAAGCTAGAGTTCATGAAAAAAAAATCAAACAAATGACAAAACATGCATAGGACTGAGCTGAAAGGGTAGTCAATTCATTAGATGGAATTGGGTAGGCACTGTATTAAGCCTGCAGCACCATGCTCACAACTCAGGACTTATTTCTGAGTAAACATGCAGAACATCAGGGCACAAACCTCCCTACAAAAGTAACTTGTGCTGGAATCCTATGCACACTTTCCTGAGGGTAAGCCTCATTAAACATAAACAGGCTTCTGAGTAGGCATACATAGGTTTGTATAAATGAGCAGTATTCATCTCCCCTCCACTTGAAAAACAAACCCCAGACTCCTATTTTTATTAAAGCTTTCTGTTCATAGGAACATAGGAAGCTGCCTTATACTGAGTCACACCCTGCGTCCACCTAGCCCAGTATTGTCGACACTGAACTGGCAGCAGCGGCTCTCCAGGGTTTCAGGCCAGATTCCCTACCTATAGCCCTACCTGGAGATGCTGGGGATTGAACCTGGGACCTTCTGCATGCCAAGCATGTGCTGTACCACTGAGCTACAGCCCTTCCTATTGCTGGATAACGGCAACTGACAAACAAAACAGCCCCAGATTCATTTCTCTGCAACCATGTGCACCCATCTTTCTCAAAGGCTTGAGAAGGAGAAAAACCAACCCTTTTGTCTGTCTGTATAAAGTCAAATATAGTTTAGAACTTCTCTTGCCCACCGAAGAGAATTCTTTTTAAAAATTCCCCAAGATATGCCCTGGGTGGAATAAAGAAGAGAAAGGGAGAACAGGATAGGGGAGGGAAGAAGAAAAGAAAAATGGTGAATGGAAATGCATGGGGGTGGGTGGGTAGAGAGAATTCCCTAAGCCAAGTGGCACCTTTCAGAAAGGTAGTACTTCTGAGGAATTTAGGAGGCTGTGGAAGGTTTGTAAGGATTGCATGTACCTAAATTAACTTTATGAGGTGAGGTGGCTGAAGGCTTTTTAAAAAGCTTTTTAAAAACTGTAGAACCTATTTAAAAGCTTCAGCAGTTCCTTGATCATGATGCCACATAGTCCTAACCCTCCTTTTGGAATAATTTGAGTCCTACAGCTATTTAGGAGAAATTAAAGTGGAGGGGGAAAGAAGTTTGTGGAGGTTGATTGGATCCTTTGCTGTACTCAAGCTACTAAACTTCTGCAGAAGCCAAAGGTTATAGTTTGGGGCAGTAAAATCAGATGTTGTTTGAAATACCAGTATTTCACATGGAGGCCTTTCTTCCCTTCCTTCTCCGTCCTCAAAATTTCATTACAAGCAATCTCCCAACAATGGGCATGTAAGAGCAGAAAAGTAGGGGGAGAGAGGTTTTTTTGCACCTCAAAAAACAAACAAACAAAACCCTACAAGAGATTAGGGATTGTGACCTCCTAATAGGGATGTCAGAGAATTCCGCCATGGATCTCAGTGAGGCCAAATGCCAATGCATTTGGCCCCCCAAAATCCGTGGTGGAATGAAGCCCCCCCGCCCCACGAAAGGCACGTGAAATGGGACACCTACCTGCTGCCGTTCGTGCTGACTTGAGAATGGTGGCCACGTCTGCGGCCGCCATTCACTTCATCACTATAGCCGTGATAGGCTACGTAAATACTTACGTAGCCGCCGCCATTTGCGTTCCTTTTTTTTTTTTGCCGTGATAGCCTAAGTAAATATTTACGTAGGCTATTATGGCAAAAGAAGGGCGCAAATAGCGTAGTGGCCGCCATTTGCGTTCCCCCTTTTTTTTTTGCTGTAAGAGGCTACGTAAATATTTACGTAACCTATCACGGCAAAAAAAAAGGGAACGCAAATGGCGGCCGCCGTAGCCGCCGCCATTTGTGTTCGCTATTTTGTTTGTTTTACAAACAACAGTGATAGACTACGTAAATATTTACATAGCTTATCACGGCAAAATATAGGGACGCAAATGGCGGCAGCTACGGCAGCCGCCATTTGCGTCCCTGCAGGCTAAGCGGCCGGATGTCTGGCTGCGGGCAGCCCTGGCCAGGTGGCTCTGTGGAATCTCCACGGAGCGGAGCCGGCCGGAGAGAATGTCGGGGGGATGGACGGAGCACCTCCCCCCCACCGCGAATGTCACCCTTTGAAAAGGTAAGTGACTTTCGTACATCCCTACCTCCTAATGGCCAAAAGGCGGATCAGGGAATAGGGATTCAGCCTGTGTTGGATGGGGTTGCACTCCCCCTGAAGACTCAGGTTCACAGTTGGGGCTGCTCCTGGATTCAGCCCTAAGCCTAGATGCTCAGGTTTCTGCGGTGGCCAGGAGTGCCTTTGCACAATTAAAACTAGTGCACCAACTGTGCCCGTTCCTGGAGATGTCTGATCTGGCCACGGTGACACACCTTACTTACATCCCATTTGGATTACTGCAACACGCTCTATGTGAGGCTGCCTATGAAGAGTGTTTGGAAACTGCAGCTGGTTCAAAGAGCTGCTGCCAGACTGTTGACTGGGGCTGGCTACAGGGAGCATACAGCTCCCTTGTTAAAACAGCTTCACTGGCTTCCAGTCTGTTTCTGGGCACAATTCAAAGTGCTGGCTTTGACCTATAAAGCCCTATACAGCTCCAGTCCAGGTTATCTGAAAGACCGTATCCTTCCTTATGAACTTGCCAGTGTTCTGAGATCTTCTGGGGAGGCTCTTCTCTCAGTCCCAGCACTGTCACTGCCACGTTTGGTGGGAACCCAGGAGAGGGCCTTCTCAGTGGCTGCCCCACGGCTATGGAACATCTTTCCAGGGAGGCTAGGATGGCTCCCTCCTTGATGTGTTTCCAGAGGCAGGCTAAAACATTCTTGCTCCAACAGACCTTTGGGAAATAGTTGGAACCTGGGAGTAAGCTGCTAAAATGCTGTTTTAAAATGCTGTTTTAATATTTTAATATAATTTTAATTGTATTGTTGTTTAATTATATTTTAACTTTGTATATTTTCATATGTTTTAATTGTATATGTTTTAATTTTTGTAAGCTGCTTTGTGTCCCAGTACTGGGAAAAGGCGGGGTATTAATAATAAGAATAAGAATAATGGTCACCTTAAACACCTTCTGATTAGGATCTCTAATCCCCTGTGTGGCTTGACAGTTTTTTACTTTTTGTGCTAGTCTTTGAAAAAAGGAAACTTTGTGCATGGCTAGCACAAAAGCCACTGGACCTAACTGTCTGAAATTTGGCAGGTTCAGTAATCTCCATAGGGGCTGCCAGGTCCCCAAATTCCTTGCATATATGTGGAAGCACAAAAATATATAGCTCTTTGCTTTGAACAGTTTCTTGAAAATAGCAAATTTTACCTGTGACTAGCACAAAAGCCACTGGACCTAATTGCTTGAGATTTGGGAGGTTCAATCAGCCCCATGGGAGCTTTCAGGCCTCCAAATTCTATCCACTTATGTGGAAGAACAAAAAAGTATAGCTCTTTGCTTTGACAGATTTTCTTGAAAATAGCAAATTTTACCCATGACTAGCACAAAAGCCACGTGACCCATCTACCTGCAATTGGGCAGGTTCACTCAGATCCAGGGGGGTTACCAGATCTCCAATTGTCATGTATTTATCATACAAACTTAAAAAGTTATGGCCATTTCTGTTTTCCAATGCAAGTCAATGGAAAAATGTAAAAAAAAAAAAAAAGGCAATTAGGACAGCTCAAAAGATCCGGGGCACAGTTCAAAAAGATCTGGGGCCCATGCCCAGTTGGCCCTTCTTATAACAATGTCCCTGGCCTGTATAAAAGCTTCCCTGTCAGATTTGCTCCCTGGTCAGAACAACTACTACAAGATGTCCTCTTGCTGAATTAGAGACTGCCTTCGCTTTCCTCTCCCTTTGCCTCACACTGCTCTCAATCATGCAGGAACCAGGTGTGGCAGTAGTTCCTTTCTCTTGCTGCTCCTGACACTGCATCTCCCCTTTTCAACTGACTTCCTTCCCCTTTTTGAAATCTGTTTCGAAGTCTATTTCTCTTAGACAAGGATTTTCTATACAGGTAACTGAAGAACCACTATTCTCTTGGCCTTTAGGAGGGGCGTGAAGATGCATCTCTTCAATTTAGCCTTTGAATAGATGAGACCGTTTTAATGTTTTACTGTTTAAAATACTTTTTTAATCATTGTGTTAAAGTTTTATTGTTTTAAATTGTTGTGCAGCGCCTTGGTGGCTTTTTAGCAAACAAGACTATATAAAAATGTTAATAATAAGTGAATAAAATAGACCAGGACATCTAAAGTCAAGTCAGGAGATGAGGCCCTGGGAGCCAATCAAGTAGGGTGGCCACTTATGAAAAGAGGAAATGAATGACTGAATTGAGGACATCAATTTGCATAACATTTGCATATTATAATTTAGAGGTGCACATGCCAATTTGGAAATGATAACTATAATGTAAATAGAAACAGAATACAACTCATCATAGTGGGCAGACTGGCCAAGTGACCTGTGTGCCTGTTCAGTCTGCTGTCCAGGCACTAATGGTTGATGGGCAACTTCTAGGCCAGTGTGGTCTGGTGGCTAGACTGTTGGACTGAGAGTTGGGAGATCCAGGTTCTAGTCCCCGTTGGGCCATGGAAGCTCACTGGGTGACTTTGGGCCAGTCACGGGCTCTCAGCTCAACCCACCTCACAGGGTTGTTGTTGTGAGGATAAAGTGGAGGAGGAGGAGGAAGATTATGTATGCTGTCTTAGGTTCATTAAGGAGGAAAAAAGGCAGGATATAAATGAAATAAATAAATAAATAGGTCCCTGCTGCTCTCCCTTCCTATGGTTCTTTATCTTTAAACTGGAGCTGGACAACCCCTGAAATACAGGAGGGCATCTTCAGACAGAGGACTGTCCTCTGTAAAGTAGGACACTTGGCCACCCTACAATCAAGCCTTAGTGTGATGAAGTGGAGTATAAGAGGGGCAGAGAAGAATAGAAAGAAAGGTCCCCTTTTTTTTGGTTAGACAGACAGGTCGTTGTAGGGTTTGGATCTTATCATATGAATGTGAGAAGCACACTTTTCTTTCTCACCATGTGTATGTGCACTTAAGAATGTAAGAACATAAGAACAGCAATGCTGGATCAAACCAAGGGTTCATCTAGTCCAGCATTCTGTTCGCACAGTGGCCAACCAGCTGTTGATCAGGAAACCACAAGCAGGACCTGAGTGCAACAGCACCCTCCACCCATGTTCTCCAGCAACTGTTCTACATAGGCATACCACCTCTGGTACTGGAGGTAGCACATAGCCATCAGGACTAGTAGCCACTGATATGCTACTAGGTGTTCCAAAAGGTGTTCTCCCCCCCCCCCGCCCCATAGCACACAAAATGGCTTTAACTAATGTATCAATAAAAGTATTTTTAAGTTAAATTTATTGTTTAACTGCCTCTCTCATATTAGCCATGTTCTGTCACAATGACATGGTTAAGTGGATCTAGTTTCTGAAAATATTAAGCAATATTTAATATTAGCTGTGAGATTTCTGCTGTCGTGCAGGGGAGGTAATTAAGCATGCCAAATGAGTGGTGACAAAGACAAGCCATGTACAAATTGAGAAATGGTTTATTGAGAGTTCAGCATAATAGCTGACACCCCTCGTAAGGTCAGCTTTTGCATATTGCAGACAGATGAGTTTTATCGTGTGTCCCTGGTGCTGCTGAGAATGGGTTGTTTAGCATTTAATGGAACACTTGGAGGCTGCAAAGGAATAAAACATATGACTGGCTGGGGCAGTTGCCAGCAACTCTGGCTATAATTCGACCCCTCCACGGAAGAGGAGAAGGAAGCAAGTGAGTGAAGAGTGAATATGCCTTCTCCCTCTGGTCCTCTCTCCATGTGTAGGGGGGCTAGCTTGAGGCAAACTTTGTAGCAATTATATCTGTGCATAGGAAATGATACTACAGAAATAATTTTCTATAAAATAGTGCTGCGCCAAATAATTCTCCCACATTTTTTTTGACCATTCTCATGCAATTTGATAGAAAATAAATTGTTTTCTAAAAGGAATTCAAAGGAGGAGAAATTTCAGAGAAATTCTCATGGGTTAGGTTTAGGGTTCTTATGCTTTACTTATGAGGTGGCCATGGAACTTCATTTACTTATGAGGTGGCCATGGAGTCTACAGAGATTCAATATACAATAATCCCTGTGGCAGCCTGTAGCCTCCTCAGCTTCCCCCACTTGAGTTGGAGCCATCATGAGGAAGACATCATGAGGCAATTCCTCCCATGGGTCTTTTTTAGTTCAGGAAGCGCAGGGGGCCTGGGGGGCTGGAGAGCAATGGGAGGATGTGCAATGGAGAGAGAAAACACACTCAGCACCCTCGGCCACCTCGCAATGTAAGCTCAAAAATGCCACCAAAAGAAATTCAAAACTGCCTCAGAAAAGTGGAAACCTCAACACAGATGATGCTGTTGCCACCTACAGAAGCAGTGCAATGAACCAAAAAGCCTTAGGAAAAAAGAAAGAAGCTGTGCTACAACCCCTGCCAGAAGTGAGCCTATCTGTGAGAAACTGTTGGAGACTTTCTCCTCCCCTAGGAGAAATTTGGTGAAATTGTCCCCCCAATTTCTCTGCCCACAAATAGGCAGGAGAATTTTGAGAGGCCCTACTATAAAACAAGGGCCATCCATAGCTCTCCTCAGGGATGGGTGGGGCTGAAGGCAAAAAGGGGTGGAGCCAGAATACCAGTCTACTTTAGTCTGAAGCTGTTCCTGCCAGTCACTAACCCTTAGGAGAGGCATTTCAACCTCTTAGAATGGGAAAAAACCTGCCCAAGTTCAGAGAGTACCAAACCACTTGAGGAAAGAAGGTGGGGCCCTCTGTGGAACCCTGGAGGCCAGATTTGGCTCCTGGGCCTGAGCTTCTATACCCATCCTCCACTGTTGCTTTATATGTGTGGGGCTCCTGGCCTCCCTCCCCATGCCCATAGCTGTGAATGTAAACCAGATCCCATGTGTAGAACGTCTTCTGTTAACAAGCCCTACTTTCATGTTCTGTCAGTTATAAAAAGGAGGGAAAAGGTGGAAGGAAGATCCCGCAAATTGGATTAATCCCAGTCGGCCTTGATGGATGTCACCTCTGTTTCACATTTAAGGTTCTGTATGTGGCAGGGAAATGGTGAGGCCAAGCAGAGGCTCGCTGTGGTGCCCCACCATATGCAACATCTCCATTCTGGAGCAATGTGTAATGTAGACCTGACTTGTAACTTTCCATCAGTGGTACCGAAGCTCTCTCAGCCCGAAAGCTATTTTGGAGAAGGTCTTGGGGGCAGCTTTCCAGTGGTGGGTGGGGCCCAAGGCAGGGCTGGTGACTAAGCCTTAGGAGAGGCATTTCAACCTTTTCAGATGCAGCTGGGGGGGGGGACCACAGAAAACCCAGGAAGCCACCAAATGATCAGCAGTTGGAGGGAAGGGGGTGGGCCAGGGGAAGGGGGTGTGGCCTTCTGGGGAATCTCAGAGGACTCTGAAGAAAATCTGGGGAATCTCAGAGGACCAGATTGAGACCCTCAGGGCACCAGATTTGGCTCATGGGCCTGAGCTTCTGCACCCCTGCTTTAAATGTCTATAACATGGTTCTGATGTCAGCAGGGCGGTGAATCCGCTTCAGGTTTCAGTCAGAACCAGCCAGAACTCTAAAGGTACAGCTCCTTTAGAGTTCTGACTGAAACCCGGAGTGGATTCACTGCCCCGCTGACATCAGCGCCACCAGCCTCCACTGAGGGAAATGGATCCATTGTCTCTCCATTTTTTAAAAATTAAGGTCTGCCTTCCTCAAGAGTTTTTGTTTGTTTTAAATCAAATGCTATTTGAGATGGGATACGTCAACTATCATGGGAATTACCATGGACTTAGGGTGGCATAGCCATCCCAAGTAACACAGGCAACAGAACTTGTGGACATGGTGTGCTTCAGGAGAAGCGAAAGAGCCCATAGGCATGTGCTGTGGTGGAAACAGAGGCCTATCTAAAGTATCAGTGTTCATTAGAGGAGACAGAGGCCTATCTAAAGTATCAATGCTCCTTAGCTCAGTAGACCAGAAGCAAGACTACCCAAGCCAGGAGGAATTACATATTATATACCCTAATCGAGACTAGAGTGGCAGTGTGCTTACTTTGAATTGGACTTGTGGTATCCTTGCCAAATTACTGGCCGGAGTCCATATTAACTGCTGCAGGGCATCTTGTTTGTTTTTATTTATATATTTATTACATTTTATATCCCGCCTTCTCTCCAAGAAGCAAAAGGTGGCATACACAATCTTCCTCCTCTCCATTTTATCTTCACAACAACCTTGTGAGGTAGGCTAGGCTGAGAGTCACTGATTGGCCCAAAATCACCTCGAGAGCCTCATGGCCGAGTGGGGACTAGAACCTGGATCTCCTGAGCCCCAGTCCAACACTCTAACCACTACACCACACTGGCTCTTTGCTCTTTTTTTGCTAGTGTTACATGCCACATGCTCTGGGGAAGGGCGGGAGGTGTCATTCCATGGCATTTGGAGAGAAATTACAAACATAACAAGCTGCAGTCTTTTGCTTCCTGAACACATTCCCCTCTTCCACCAATCTATTATGTTATCTTGATTTTTTTTTGCATCAATTGCAATTCAGAATTTTTTTCATGTGTGGGACAGAAATAGGACTACTTAGGTTTTAAAATGCTTACCTTGGGATTTGAATTTCTGTCAGTCTGACAACTTGCCCTAACTAATGCTGACAGTATGCTAGAGCTAGTCAGACTTCAAAAATTCTTTCCCAGACTGCGTTTCATTGTTTGAGAAAAGTGGTAGCTATTAGAGCTGTGTGCAAATGGACTCTCAAAATTCTCCGGCCTATTTGTGGGCAGAGAAATTGGGCGGACAATTTCCTTGAATTTCTCGTAGCGGAGAATAAATTCTTCAGCAGTTTCTCACAGATAGGGCTCACTACTGGCAGGGTTGTATGTATCCTAAGGGGTTTTGGTTTATTGCACTACTCCTGCAAGTGGCAACAGCATCAGCTATGTTGAGGCTTCCCCTTTTCTGAAACAGAATTTTGAATGTCTTTTGGTGGTATTTTTGAGCATACCAAATCACTGCGAGGTGGCTGAGAGTGCTGTGGTTCTCTCTCTGTCTTGCACATCTTTCCGTTGCTCTGCAGCCTCCCAGGCCCCCTGCACTTCCTGAACTGAAAAAGCCCCATGGCAGGAATTACCTCATAATGGCTTCCTCATGATGGCTTTCACTGAAGTGCGGGAAGCTGAGGAGGCTACAGGCTGCCACAGAGATAACTGTACAATGAATATCTGTACACTCCATGGCCACTTCATAAGTAAAGTAAGCACAAGAACCCCAAACCCAACCATGAAGATTTCTCTGAAATTTCTTCTCCTTTGAATTTCTTTTTGAAAGCAATTTCTTTTCTACCAAATTGAATGAGAATGGTCGAAAAAAAATGTGGGATAAATTTTTCGGCACAGCACTAGTATCTATAGGCAGAATGGGACAGCCCAAGAGCCAATCTGACTTCTGCTGCAATCTTAAACACACTTACCTGGGAGTAAGCCTCATTAAATGTAATGGAGCTTATTTCTGAGTAGACCTGCATAGGATTGTGCTGTTCATGTCACTTAGTGATGGGAAAATACTGCCCATTTTCTGAGATGTTTGTGTCTGTATGAAGAGTGGGGAAACCAATCCCTTGTGTTCCCTCACGTGTATGCTAAGGTTGATGGTTCCAAATCAGAGGTGTTGAACCTCAGGCCCAACAGCGAATCCAGCCATCCTGGAGTCCTAGTCTGGTCCTCCAGGCAGTGCTGGCTTCAGGTTTTGGAGGGCCCTTGGGCAAGACACCCTCAATGAAACTCTTCCTGCAGTGAGTCTACCTTCTCACCACCATTGTCAGAATTAGTCTCAATTGCTCCTTATCCTCTTTCTCCTCATTGCTCCTTCTTGCTTGCTTGACAGGCACAGAGCCAGTGAGCAAGCAGGGAGCGGCATCTACTGCTCCTCCTTCTAACCACCACTGTTGTTTGGGCCAGAGCGAGAGGCAGGTGAGCAAGAGGGTTCCAATGGTGAGGATGAGGAGCAACTCTAGGGGCGTCTTGGCAGCAGGCCCTCAGCAAGTGCCCAACCATGCCTACCCTGGCTGCCAGTCCTCCCTCCAAGGTTCCCCAGATGGCCCCATCCACTCTCCCACACACCAGGTGGTTCCTGCTTCCACCCCCCCACTTCTATCAATTGGTGGTGTCCCAGCTTTTGCATGCACGCCCCCCCTTCTAAAAATTGAAATGTCTCTCCTAAGGCTCAGCTACTGGCAGTAAGAGCTTTAAGCTAAAATGTGCTGGTATTTTTGGTATCGTAGTGCTGCCCCCTTTTGCCTTTCACCATGTCCCCTTGCCTTTGGCCCTGCCCACCACTGGAACGTGGCCCCTGAGAGCGTCTCCAAAATTGAATTTGGCCCTTAGGCTGAAAGAGGATTTGCACCCCTGCTTTAAATCATGGCTCCGTGCATATGGCAGGAAGCTACTGAATTCCGTCCTAACTGAAATTCACATGAGAGGTTGAGATATTATTTGGGGGGTTTCTCCATGACAAAGGAAGGAAACGGAAGGAGAAGCCAATGGTGGCTTACCTGGATTTTTCAAGGAAATGGCTTTTGTCTGTGTAGGGCTACACGAGCAAGTGCATCACACCTGTAAGAGTCGCTTCACAGAACATACTTCCTGGTGGGGGTTGGAGTGAACATCATCTGACTGGCAGGGGCTGCTCAACCAATAAAGGAGCCCTCCCCATCCAGGCTCCCCCCCTTTCTCCTTTGATAAAATCCTGTGAGGTTTCCTCCTCTGTATCCACACAAATCACTCTCTTTCTCTCTCTCTCCCCCCTGCATTAATTACTTCCTTACAGTGACAATCATTAAAAGAACAGTGTCCCCTTTCTCCTTTTCCCTGAAACTCCAGATGCACCTGCATTTCAGGAACAAGCCTCACTGAGCACAATGGGAGTTACTTCCGAGTAGACAGACACTAATTGGTTTGTGCTGGGAAAGACAGGGATGGGACACAGAAGAATGGGAAACCAGCCCCCTTTCTAAGCTGATGCTGCACAGGAATGAAGGTCCAAATTAGTTACTTCCGAAGGCAATAAACCAAACAATGGAGAATCGAAGCCTTGAGATCATGCTTTACAGCCTTTAGGGAATTAGTAGGGATGGCAGAGAATTCCGCCACGGATTCCAGTGAGGCCAGATTCTAAAGAATCCATGGCAGAATGGCCTCCTGCCCCCCGCCCCCCCCCACGGAATCCCCCCGGGACGGTACTTACCTGGGATGGATGCGGTGGATTCGGCAGCGGTGGCTCCGGTGGCAGCTCCAGTGGCTTGTCTCCTGGCCGGCCACAGCCAGGCTGCTGCCGCCACCATTGCCGTCCTGGTTTGTAGCCGTGATAGGCTACGTAAGAATTTATGTAGCCTATCATGGCTGGGTAAACAAAAAACCAAAAACCCCAGCGTACGCAAATGGCGGTGGCTACGGCGGCCGCCATTTGCGTGCCCTATTTTTCACTGATTTATCTTATGTAAATATTTACATAAGATAAAACGGCAAAAAATAGGGCACCCAAATGGCAGCCGCTGTAGCTGTCGCCATTTCCGTACGCTGGTGTTTTTTTTTTTACCCAGCTGTGATAGGCTATGTAAATTCTTACATAGCCTATCATGGGTGCAAGCCAGGATGGCAATGGCGGCGGCAGCAGCCCGTACACGGCTGGCCAGGAGACCAGCCGCTGAAGCTGCCGCCGCCACTGCTGGAACCGCAGGCGGAACTGCTGCCGCCGCCGGAACCATCGGCTGGGCAGGATTCCAGGGGGGAACACTGGATCGCCTCCCCCCCCATTGAGGATTCTGGGGGGAGGGACGGAGTGCTTCACCCCCACTGCGAAAGATTCCATGAAGAGGTAGGTGAGTTTCATACATCCCTACGAATTAGTGTTTTAAAATGTGCTGTTTCAATTGAGGGGTGGGGGGAATCTCTGCAAATTCTGATGTGCGTATTCAGGGGACAAGCCTCATTGTCCACAATGGGAGTTACTTCTGAGTAGACAGACACTAATTGGTTTGTGGCGGGAAAGACAGGGACAGGAAACACCCTTTGACTGGGGTCATGGTGAAAGGCACACCCCTGGGTAGGGCTAGCATACCTGAGCTAAATGCAGGGGTTGGGGCATACAACAACTATAGCAGGGAGAACCTGACTTAAGGAAAATAATTGGACTTTAAGCAGTCTCAGGAAATCTGGTTTTTTCCCCTGATCAGCTCCGGGATAGCTGCAGGATGCCCATGACGTCAAGTATACCTAACGACTTCCAAACACAGCCAGCTTGGAGTAAATCGCTCATGGAGACACCCCCTTGGACAGAAGTATTTCCAGACTCTAAACATGATGCTTTGGAATCTGTCCCATGAATTCCCACCCCAGCATATACTCATTTCAGATGAGGGATTTTCCTGAGGACTGCAGCACAGGGTTACATTTCCCCTCCATGCCGGCTCTGGTCCCATTAATTCTTAGCCCCCCCTCCCACTACCGCTGATGCAATCTGCATTAACTCCCCACCCCTCCCCCCCGCTGCAGTTAGATGCAAAGATTCATTTACCTTCATGTGTAGTTGGGCCCTCAGCTCCTGTTCAGTGCTCCAGCCAGCTCGGAACAGGAGCCTTGTAGTTCGGTTCAGGAATTATGGTGGGGGAACTTTCAGGAAGGGGGAAGGAAAATGACACTTCCACTGCAACTGATGGGGAAAACCTCTTCCAGGGACCCTGAAGGGCGGTGGCCAGTCAGAGTAGACAATGCTGGGCTACCTGGGCAATAGTCTGGGCTCGTATAATTCAGGGAGGGACGTTTTTAACCTCATAGCACTCATTGCCCCAACACTAATTTCCCCCCTTCCAGGATACCTACTGTAACTTGTTTGGGGGCTTGAACAGGCCAATTTCCTTTTCTCTCCTCCCCCGTCAGTTTCCTTTCTGTCGCCCCCACCCCCCAGGCACCTCAGCATTCCTCACCTCCTGGAAGCTCACAGGCCATTTTTTTCTTTTATTGTTGGTTTTTAAAATTTATTTCTCTTCTAAATCACAGGCACACCACTTCTGCACAGCTAATTACTCCCCTGAATAAACAGAAACAGTGGAGGCTGGTGGCTCTGACCTCAGTGGGGCTCTGCATCCACTCTGGGTTTCAGTCACACCAGTCAGAACGCTCAATGAGCTATCCAAGGTGCTGAACCCTATCCTCCAAATGGGTCCAGTACCTTGGGTGGCTCCTTTAGAGTTCTGAGCAGTTCTGACTAAAACCAGAGCAGATTTACCACCCCACTGACATTAGAGCCACCAGCCTCCGCTGCGTAGAAGCCACTGCTTTAGGGTCTGGAGCAGCAGTGCAGCGGTGAATTTTAAAGTGCAGGTGCTCATCATGACATCCCCCATAGCCACGCCTCCAAGGAGAGTCCAGAATTGCAAATGGCTGTGTTGATCCCTATGAACAAACCAGTACTAGCAGTTTTATTTCCATCAGGAGCAGGTCTTCCGTAAAGCTAATGGCTAATTGCAGCTATGCTCAGAGGAAACAGGGATGTCTTAGGGGGCAGGGATGGCACATGAGTCAGTGTCCCTGCTGCTACAAAAGTGTTGGCTCTGCATTCCTGCACGGCCTGGCTCTATTCAACCACTGGCCAGGACTCAGGAGGCTTGAGAAATTAAGCCTTTGTGCATTCTGATGTGGACTGACGTATCTGTACTTCCCAGACTAATGTACTGATCAGAATGTAATTCTCCTTCAGATTTCATCCTTCTGTGAATGTTGTGATTAGGGATGTGCGAAAGTCACTTACCTTTTCGAAGGGGGTGATTCGCGGTGAGGGGAAGGTGCTCCGTACCTCCCCCTGGAATCCTAACCCGGCCGGCTCTGCTCCACGGCAACTCCGCGGAGCCGCTGGCTGGGTGCATTCGCAGGCGTTCCTGTTTTTTTGCCGTGATAGGCTACGTAAATATTTATGTAGCCTATCAGGGCAAAAAAAAAAAAACCAGGGGCGCAAATGGCGTAGCGGCTGCCATTTGCACCCCTGTCTTTCACCGTGATAAGCTACATAAATATTTATGTAGCCTATCATGGCAAAAATGGGGAAGCAAATGGCAGCTGCAGATGCGGCCGCCATTCTCAAAGCAGCGCGAACGGCACCAGGTAAGTGCTCCATTTTGCGTGCCTTTTGCAGGGTGGGGGGGTAGGGGGCTTCATTCCGCCACGGATTTTGGGGGGCCGAATGCACTGGCATTCGGCCTCACTGAGATCCGTGGCGGAATTCTCTCACATCCCTAGTTGTGATGCAGTTTTTGCATCAAAAAAGTATCAACTTGCACTTAAAATGCGTACTTCAGGATAATGTATATTTATAAATCCACAGATTTAGATAAAATGTTTATAAATGCGTATTTTGTAAGAAAATACATTCAAAAATCCATATTTCAGTATCTATATACAAACTCCCATGCAGCTTACCCCCCCCCCCCCGCACATTAATGTAGAAATGGAACTGAACAGATTTAGAATGAATGCATGCAAAAATGACATGGACCAGAAATAGACTGAACCATTCCTCCCTATTTTGGGGTGATCCATTGTTTTGCTTCCTAGATGGGCAAAAAGCAATGTATACATTTGAAAAATAAATACAATGGTTGGGATTCAAAGAGCTGCTTGGGTTCACAGGAGTCTTGCAGTGTCCAGCTACTTGAAAAAAATAAAAACCAAACCAAACCTTTTTTTTTCCTTTGGAAAACTAGCCATAATGCCATGTGACAAATTGCTGCTGAAGCCGTATTTCAAAAGCAGTTTGTTATGCTCTGTGGAGAGCTGTCAGTTGGGAGGGGGGAAAAAACAAGCCTGAAGCCCCATTGAGCTCATGGGACTAGTTTCACGGTTCTTTGGGTCCTGGATAGCCAATATAAACCATTCAATTAATAATTAAAAAAGAAATGGTCAATTTCCTAGCGTACTCTGCTTCAGAAGCCCATGCATGACTGGTTATTGAGAATAAATTAATCATGCACCATCAGGTGGAGAAGAGCCTTCAGCAATGTCCCAGGGCATAGTCTGAAGGCACATGGCGTGGCCACCTTGCTGAAGCTAAGCTGGGCTGGGTCTGGCCAGTACTTGGAGGAGAGACCACCTGGGAACTGCATGTAGCCACCTTGAGTTCCATGAGGGAAGAAAGGTGGGATATAGGTGTAATAATAATAAATAAAACAATGTGTATTTAGGATGAAGGAGCTGCAGCAGCAATCTTCTGCGTGACAACCGGGGTGGGTTTTTTTTGAGAACACAAGAATGTCCCTGTGTCGTCTATGAAATTTTGAGGGCATGGTCATAGGATAGCATATCTGATCAGCCATTCACTACATGTTTCAGATGTTTTTGTTACACAAAAATAGCTCTCACTCTAAAATAGCATCAAATCCTCTTGCAATTTTAGGATATCCATTATTCAGTTGAATCCATTGTTATACTGTTCACACACACAGCCTTATAAAATGGTTAATAGGGAGAGGCTAATATTCAGTTACTGAACCAGACCGGAAACCTGTCCCTTTCAGGCCCAAATCATAATAGATGAGAAGAAAGTGAAAAAAAATGCAGCGATAGTAAATATGTTTCTATGATAAATGGATTCTCCACTGGATGCCACTGTTGGCCCACAAAGCCTTGTGCCGAATATAGTTTCTTTGGCAGTCGAAAAGTTTCTCCTGAAAAATAGTTGATATTTTCTTGACTCAAAATTCCTGCAGGGAAAATGTCTGATTGTGATAGAAGGCACTTCAAAAGGTGAACACTTATTCTGTTAACTAACTGTGCATACAAATGGGATTCGCACAGCAATGTTAAAAAAGAAGAAGCTTTGCTTAGTTTTAATATTTTTAGATGGCAGTGAACACAGCTTGTCTTAATAATCTGATAATAATTATTGGGTTGGGTTTTTTTTAAGGGGAAAATAAAACAAATGAATAGAGGTGGCTCTGCATATTTCTTTATTTCTCAGAAATATTATGTTTCTGTTAGGTGCATGCCTGTCAGTTCATATTTCATTTCCTACCGTGTGTATTTATTTGTATATCTACTTTTCTCTAATTGGGTGAGCTATGGCTCTGCTTGTTTGGCAGCCCCCTGGAGGAAAAGCAAACTACTGCTTTTAGAGAAGCTTCTAAGATGGCTCTCAGCATTGAAAAGAATGATCTACAACAAACAAAAATGGATGATGTATGTAAAATATAGCACAGGAGGCATAGTTGCATGAGAGCATGGGATGAGAGTAGTACTTACACCCCAGCTCTCTCACTCTCTCTCCCCGCCTACCCCTTTTGGCTGGCCCATGACCATGTAACACACTGTGTACACCTCCTATGTATCCAGTCATGCTTCACTTTGTAGGACTCTTGTTTGTACATGACTCATGCTCAGTGCACAATTAACTAGGGAAGGGGTAACCAGGGAGGGGAGGGGAGGGGAGGAAATTGATTTGCTGATCCCCTCATGTGTGTGCAGTTGTGTCTATGGGGGCATGGATCATGTGCATATTTTTTGCATAAGTTAAATACGTCTTTGCTAGATGGCAAAGTTAGTATGTCTGGTACATCCTGTCTCATCCAAGTTTTTCTCTTTTAATGGTCAGTCCATTTCAGCAGAGCTTCCCTTCCTAATTGAGTGCCCCCCGCCCCCATTCATTGGCTAGCTATTCCTCGCAATCCTTCCATATCCTGCCAGAACACATAGCACTGAACAGTTAACTCAGTGATAAACTAGTCCAGGTAGGTACATGAACTAAGTTCTCAACTTCAGAAGAAGGTGTTGCTCCTTGCTACACCAACCTGTGAGCACAGCAAGAGTCCACGCTGATCTAGGATACAACACACTGGCTGAAGCTATCCCAGTCTGGTCCTCTAGCATCCTCCCCCTCCCGGCCTATCGTTTCATGGTTTCCTAGCATCTACACATTTCCCTCTCATTCTAAAAGGTTGAAGTGCTTCTTCTAAGGCTCACTTAACTGGCAGTAAGAGCTTTAAGCCAAGCAATGCTGGTATTTTGCCCTGCCCTGTTTTCCTTTGGCCCCACCCCTTTTGTGTTTAGCCAAACCCACCAGTGGACTGCAGGTCCCGAGAGCTTCTCCTCATCAAATTTGGCCCTTGGGCTGAAAGAGATTTGACAGCCCCTGCTGTAAATGGTACACGCATACACGTGCAGGAAGTGTAGATGGATAACGAAAGAGAGAGATGAGATGCCACAAAATATTGAAATTAGAGCTGTGTGCAAGTGACCTCTCAAAATCCTCCAGCCTACCTGCGGGAGGAGAAATTGTGGGGGATTTCACCAAATTCTCCAACAGCTTCTCACAGATAGGGCTCGCTATTGGCAGGGGTTGTAGCACAGCTTCTTTCTTTTTTTTCCCAAGGGTTTTTGGTTCATCACCCTGCTTCTGTAGGTGGCAACGGGATCAACTGTGTTGAGGCTTCCACTTTTCTGAGGCAGTTTTGAATTTCTTTTGGTGGCCTTTTTGAGCTTACCTAATCACTGCGAGGTGGCCGAGGGTGCAGAGTGTGTTTTCTCTCTCTATTGGACATCTTCCCATTGCTCTGCAGCCTCCCAGGCCCCTTGCACTTTCTGAACTGAAAAAGCCCCATGGGAAGAATTGCCTCATGATGTCCTCATGATGGCTCTAACTGAAGTGGGGGAAGCTGAGGAGGCTACAGGCTGCCACAGAGATTACAGTACAATGACAGACAAGGACACTCTGCACACTCCTCAGCCACCTCACATGCAAGGTAAGGACAAGAAGCCCAAACCCATGAGAATTTCTCTGAAATTTCTCCTCCTTTGAATTTGTTTTTGAAATCAGTTTCTTTTCCATCAAATTGAATGAGAATGGTAAAAAAAAAATGGGAGAAATTTTCGACATAGCATTAATTGAAATATTTAGCAGACAACATCTTAATGGGATCTGAGTATGCAAATACTGGGCTTTAGGGCTGGTGATTGACAGGGCAATTAGAATCTGAGCAAGCAGATAAGTATGCAGACAGGTGGCAAGCGAGCACAGTCTGAGAGTGGTTTGATCTCAACTCTAGCGTTGAGGTGTTCAGAATAAAAAGCCAGGCCCATGTTTGAAGCTTTATAGGGCCAGGTGGAACATTATTGGTCCTGTATGTCATCTGACCAGGGCTGAGCTAGTAGCTGGCTTCCGGATAGCTGCAAACTTGGTGGCACCTAAGCACAGCAGAGAAAAGGCCAATGGCTCCCTCTTCTGGCAAGCTGCTGCAGTGACACAGAAAATGAGACTACTGTGCAAGGGTTTGGTTGAGACCCCTAGTGAGTGACACTGCATTCCCTCATCTGAGTTAAATTTTTGTGTAACTAAAAACATCTAGAACTTTCATTATCCTGCCTAAAGGGGCAACTTACCAACATATCCTAGGAATTTTCATTAATTAAATTTGCCCAGTGAGTCCTATCTCTTGCAGAAAAGCTCTGGAAAGATGTACTCTTTGGCTCAGTCAATATTTGTCTCTATTCCCTCAACATGGTGTTATTTAAGAGTTTATTTACTTTTCCCCATATTGCTGTAAACAAACATAATAAAGATGAGAGTTGGCAATAAAGGGAAACCTGGAAGGGCAGAGATTGCTTTTAATTTGGCTAGGTCGTTTCGATCATCTCACTCAGACGCCATTCATTTTAAGAGCAATCAGATATTTTCATCCATAATATTTTCCCTTGCAAACAAAACAGCTTTCAGCCTGACCCTTGAGGCTGGGGGTCCAGAAACCCTTTAGTAGATATAGCTTTGGATTCTTCGGCTGAATGGTTAGTTAAATAAGTACAAGGGACACCTTTTATGGCTATAATACCATATTATATGAGAAGCAGCTACTGTGAGAAGTGAGAAGCAGCCACTGTTACCATGTCTCTTGGTTACTGATGGATATATGGAGACTTAGGCCTCACCACCAGTGCCATCACAGGTGGGAAGGCAGTGCTGGCCTGACCCTCTCCCATAGTAAGCCTACCTTTCCACCACCATTGTCACCAGCTGTTCTTGCTCCTCATCCTTTTTCTCATTATTGCTACCACTTGCTTGCTTGACAGGCAGAGAGCCAGTGAGCAACTAGGCAGTGGCCTATTTCTCGCCACCACTGTTGTCTTGGCAAGAGCAAGAGGCAGGTGAACAAGCAGATGGCAATGGTGAAAAGGAGGACCAAGTTCAGGGGGCTCTTCTCAGTGGGCCCCTGCTGGGGTGTGGGCCCTTGGCAAGTGCCCAACCATGCCTACCCTTGATGCTGGCCCTGTACGGAGAGGTGGTATGCCCACATGGTACTGAAGAAAGCAGTCATCCACTTGATTGAATGAGCTGATGAACTTGTAGAAGATGAGATGAAGTGAGTTAGCACCGATCATGCAGATTTACTGTCTGCACAAGATCCTTGACTCTTTCCTCAACAGACAGAAGGATGTCATGAATGTGTCTAGGGTCTAGTGGCCATAGGATTGCTCCCTTAAGCTACAAAATGCTGGGGTGTTGTTGTTGTTTTGTATTTGGGGCCCTGCCACCTTTGTCTTCGGTCCTGCCCGCCGCTGGAATTCAGCCCCCAAGACCTTCTCTGAAATTGAATTCGGCTCATGGGCTGAAAGAAGTTCCTCACCCTGATGTACACAATGTGTAAAGTTTCCATGTTCCTGAACCCATGCCAAGCCCACCCCCCAAGAAATTATTCTGGTTCTTCCTATGTGATCCTACTTCTTCCATGTTGTTTTTGTTGTTGTTGTTTTAAGAAAACATTCTTAGGGCCCTTTTAGTTATTCGCTTACCAGCATGGTTGCCATTTCTTCAGCGGTTGTTCTCAGCCTGGTAAAAGAATGTCTGGAATTCCAACCATGGAGGCCACTTTAGTGGTTCAATTAGCAATCACAAAAGGGACATAGGAGCCAAGAACCTAAAAGAGTGTCTCCCACAACACCAACAGACCTGAGCTTTAAGGTGGACCACGGAGGCCTTGTTTGCAATCCTATCAGTAGGCAAGTCCTGTGGTGTGGTGTCTCAGGGCTTTCTCAGTGGGAGCATCCCAGTTGTGGAATTCCCTCCCCGGAATTGTTTAGACAACAATTCAAAATGTATTTGTTCAGCCTGACTTGGTCCTGGGACCTTTTTGCTTTAAGATTGTGTATGCTATGTTATGTTCTTCTGTTCTTTGTTTAGTTATAGGGCTGATGCTTTTAATTATGTAGAAATTATTTTTAAAAAAATTATGCTGCATAGCACCCTGGATTCCCCTGGGAGGAAAGGCAACATATATTATTATTATTATTATCATCATCATCATCATCATCATCATCATCATCATCATGTCTAATCTGCGTGATAATAATTTTCACTGGTGTTTACAAACATTTAAAATAACTAAAATGCCATAGAACAATAAAAAAATATAAAATATGATACAAATATTTAAAAGAATAAATTACAATATAATGCAAAACAGTAAACAGCACAGGAATTGATAAAACAGCCATACTAACCTAGAACTAGGTCACTAAAATCAATGCATGGGAGAAAAGAAAGGTCTTTGCTTGACGCCCCAAAGACAACAACGTAGGTGCCAGGCGAACCTCTTTGGGGAGTTTATTCCATAAGTGGGGTGCCATCCACCTACCTTCCTTTGGCAGGGACACCCGAAGGAAGGCCTCCAAAGATGATGGGAGAGTCCAAGCAGGTACATATTAAATAATAATAATAATAAAATAATAATAATCATTCCCATGACGTAAGAATCAGCCCTTGGTGGGGATTCGGAGGTGCATGTGATTGGCTCTGCTGTCCCTGCTAATATGTGATGTCTGAAATCAGAGCTAAATTGCTGCTTCTGCTTAACTGGCAAGTAGATCAGAGCCAATGTCTGTCCTTCAAGGTCATGGATATACAGTCAGGGCCAGAAAGATTGGAAAAAGGATAACTGTTTTGGCAGTTGGCCTCTGTACACCACCACATTGAAGTTGAAAGGAAACACACCCAGGTGGGAGCGAAGTCAGGACTTTCAGCTGTAATTCAAGGGGTTTGACAGAAGTGGGGCACTAACCATTCGGGAAGTACAGCCAGTGGCACCCCCCCCCATCGCTGTTGGCTCATAAGTAATGGAACAAACCAACATCATTTCAAACTTAAGGATCGCCTTTAATATCTGGATGAAAATCCTTTGCAGCCAATGACTGCCTGAAGTCTGGAACCCATGGACATGACCAAATGCTGAGTTTCCTCCCTTGAGATATTTTGCCAGGCCTTTACTGCAGCTGCCTTCAGCCACTGCTTGTTTGTGGGTCTTTCTGCCTTCAGTCTTGTCTTCAGTAAGTGAAAATCATGCTCTATTGGGTGGAGATCAGGTGTCTGACTTGGCCATTGAAGAACAGCCCACTTCTTTGCCTTGAGAAACTCTGGGGTAGCTTTTGCTGTATGTTTTGGGTCATTATCCATCTGCAGTATGAAGTGGCATCCTATCAGTTTGGCAGCATTCGGCTGAATCTGAGCAGAAAGTATAGCCCTATACACTTCAGAATTCATCCTGCTGCTTTTATCAGCGGTCAGGTCACCAATAAACACCAGTGACCCAGTTCCATTGGCAGCCATACATGCTCATGCCATAACATTGCCTCCACCATGTTTGACAGATGATGTGGCATGCTTTGGATCATGAGCTGTTCCTTTCCTTCTCCATACTTGTCTCTTCCCATCATTTTGGTACAAGTTAATCTTGGTCTCATCAGTCCAGAGAATCTTATTCCAGAACTGGGCAGGCATTTTTAGGTGTTTGCTGGCAAAGGCTAATCTGGCCTTTCCGTTCTTGAGCATTACCAGTGGTTTGCACCTTGTTGTGAGGCCTCTGTATTTACATTCATAAAGCCGTCTTGAGTGTAGATGTTGACAATGACATGCCTACCTCCTCAAGAGCGTTCTTGACCTGGCTAGATGTTGTGAAAGGGATCCTCTTCACCATGAGCAGAATTCTGTGGTCATCCACTTTAGTTGTCTTCCGTAGTCTTCCAGGCCTTTTGCTGTTGCTGAGCTTGCCAATTAAGTCCGTCTTTTTCAGGATGTTCCAAACGGTTGTGTTGGCCACTCCCACTGTTTTTGTTGTCTCTCTGATGGGTTTATTTCATTTCCTCAGCCTAATGATGGCCTCCTTCACTCACATGGACACCTCTTTGGACCTCATGTTGGGAGTTGCAGTGAACAGCTACCAAATGCAAATGCAACACTCAGAACCACCTCCAGGCCTTTTATCTGCTTGATTGGTCATGGGGTACCCAGGAAACAGGCCACACCTGGCCATGCAGCTGCTTGTCAGCCATTCATTCCATTACTTATGAGCCACCAACGATGGGTGTGTGTGTATGCCACTGGCTGTCCTTCCTGAATGGTTAGTGGCCCACTTTTATCAAACCCCTTGAATTACAGCTGAAAGTCCTGACTTCGCTCCCATCTGGGTGTGTTTCCTTTCAACTTCAATGTGGTGGTGTACAGAGGCCAACCGCCAAAACAGTTATCCTTGTTCCAGTATTTCTGGCCCTGACTGTATATTCATCTTGATGGGCTGGGATGTAATAACTCCTCTTTAATCACCAGCCGTGGTACTGCTGGTACTTCACTTTCTGTTATGGATTTAAGAAGCATTGTTCTTCCAAAGTAACCTTTCCATAAATAGAAGAATAGGAGATGATTAAATATGGGCACATTAAATGGGTCTTTCACATGTCTTCTGATTTTTAAACCTGTTAACTAGACAATACTTGCAGATTGCTGACTCTCTCAAATGTATATATATTTCCTTTTAATCCCCATAGAATTTCAAGGAAACATCATGCATATTATGAATATAGAAATGGAACTGAGATCACTGGTCAGTCATATTGAAAATTAGATTTAATTCCCCTATTCCATGAGGTAGGCTTAGCTATTCTAATGCCTCTTAAAAAAGGAAAAAAAGGAAAAAAAGCCCTATTTCAGTATTTTTCCCATGCTGAATTTAAATGATGTTATATTATTTTCACCAAAAGTGTCAGGGATCTTTCGCATAAAAAAAGAGCCTCTGTTGTCTGTCTGTCTGAGTCTGTCCTTAAATCATTAATTCAGTATGTCATACTGCCAAGCATATGGGACTCTGTTAACTACCCTGCATACTTTACAGAATGCCTTCTCCCATTGGCCTTAAGGTCAGCAGAGGAAGCCTTCTTGTTTTGCACACAGGAGGTCCATTTGGCTGGCACTCAAAATTCAGACTTCTGCTGTGCAACCAAAATTGCAGCATCCCCCCCACCCCCAGCAGACTACTGGATTCCATATTTTTAGCAGGCTTGTGAATATGTTTTTATTTTGTCAAGCTGTGTAGCTGTCTTCTGTAATTCCTGTGCTTGTCCTATAATATTTTTTCCTCTTCTCTCCCCATTCCTTTTTCCTTGTGTGTTGTGTCTGTTTAGATTTGAATCCTGCAGACAGGGACTTTTTGTTTTACAAAAAGGAATAAAATGTTACTTTTCAAATAATAGGTTAAGATTGCTAGGGAGAGCAACCCTATGGCCATCTAGACGGTGTCTAGATGGCCATAGGATTTTTTGGGTCTCTGGGAACTGAGCTTGGAGCCAGGGGTCTGAGCTCGGTTGCCAGAAAACACACTCCCCTCCCCCTCCCCCACCCCTTTGTAGGCACCATGGTTCTTCCCTGTCTCTGTGCTCATAAACACAGTGTGGACCATGTGAAAAGGGGGCGTTCCCAGGGGCAGGGAGGGTAGGAGACCATGGGAACATTGTTATGGGACTTTCTATGCACTGTGTGGCCTCCCTGCCTCCCACTTGGAGGTCCCCAGGTAGAGAGCCCCCATGCTCTGCCTGCCCTGCATTGGGTAGTCGGCCGCCTCCAAGTTCGGAGGTGGCCGACTATCCCGCTAAGATTTGCACCCTAAACAAACATAGATTAAATATGTTGGTTGGCATTCCTAATATGTATGAAAGTCTTCCCCAACTAAAGAAGCTCTCAGTAGCTTTTCTGTCAGCTCAGTTTCCCTAATCTCCACCCCAGCCAATTCCTCACAACCAGGAACAGATGCTGTACAGCAGAGTTCCTCTGCTTCCAGTTCTTCCTGCTGCTGCTGGATTCTAGGATGATTCAGTTCCAAGGACTCTTGCTGGAAGTCCCTCTTGTCTGACCTCTTCCTGAAACTTTCTGGTGTTGGGCTCTGCTGCCTGCCTGAAGTTTCACCACAACCTCACAGTATGGCTTCCTGCTCCCCTCAGCAACCAGCTAAAGTCTTCAGATCTTCCAGTAGGGTTCTCTCCGATTTGAAGGGTTGCTCCTTTACCAGGTCTGATCTCTGCAGTCAACAGCTCTCTTCCAACTGACCACACCAATTGTCTCCAACTGTCTACTCAGTTTCCGCTGACTAACTGACCCGTTTGAACCATCTCGCTACCAATCCAATCTGTTAACCCCCTGAAAAATCCAAACCAAAGCTGCATCTCCCCCTAGTGATTTTCAAATGATCAGCTTGAAGCTTCTCTTCCACAGCAACCCTAACCAAAGGAGCCGTTACTGTCCTATGCCCAGTAGCAAAGCCAGGCTTCTGACCTACTTGGTAGCCTGAGCTCACTCAAAGAATATAAACAGTACAAAACACAAGCGGACAGGTAAAAATACAGCATTTCTTTACAGAGCCATGTGTGTCAGATCATTTGAGTTGTCTCCATCCAACCAACCGTTGCAGCCAGTATTTCACCAGATAAATTGGGGGATTTTCCCCATGCCACCTCCCCCAGGTTTTGGAGGTGTTTGCTGTGAAAAATGCCCCCCGCTCAGCCCTTTCAAAATCTGCATGGTGAGCTGTTGGAAATGAACAACTTGCTTCATGGAGATGGCCATCATGGGGAGGGACTGGAAATCGTTTCCACGTGGCAGCCATTTTGTATCAATCAGGTGGAAACATAGATACAGGAGTGAGTATAAGTTATGGGTCAATATTTTGAGGCAATATTGCCTCTGTAACAAAAGCTATGTAGATATTTAATTTACAGGCTGCTGGGAAGGCCTGGTTCCTTCATGGGATGTAATCAATGAAGAACTCCTGCTGTACAGCCAATGTTTGTTTTAACAAGGCTTACATGGAAGTTCCAGCCAAATGCAATTGGGGGGGGGGAATCTCCTCAAGGGCTGAATCTACACATAGTAGTTTTACCGTCATCACACTGCAGTGATAACTATTGGTGCCCATTGGTGTCATGTGAACTGCGTTATCATTGCAGTATGATAAAGGTAAAAACTGCTACGTGACGATTCAGCCCTTGTTGTGGGAATAAAATTGGCTTTGTAAATCCACACAAAGGCAGTGCAAGTAGAATATGAAGATAATGTGTGTGTGTGAATGAGGCTGGATGCCAGGATGATAAAAATATCACTGGCAAGTCCACTCCAAGAAAGCTTGGGAAGCCCAGAGACTTTTTCAGGCATTCTTCTTTAAAATGGCAACTTTGAGCATTGAATGGCGGTGAAGGCAGCCCCGCCCCCGGATATGACTCCGGCGATTTAAAAGAAAAACCTCCAATCTACTTCAAGTGTAATTGTCTGTTTGATTGTGCATTTCATTGAAGCCCTAATCACATCTTATTCAAACTGGTAAAACCTGCCAAATGAACTGGGACAGGGCCACACTGAGTAGCCCCATGCCTGACATCACATTACCACATAGCTCCACCCATGAACACTGTAACTGGGAGGTGATCTGATTGTGCAGGGTTCCCAGTTGTTAGGGGGCTTCTCAGTGGTAACCTCCTGTTTGAATGTGGAGCTTTTGTTCAAGGGCACACACGGCCATTTACTTTCTAGGTCAGATTTCACATGGGGCAATTGGTATCAGCTTTCCCCTCCCCAAACATTTGAAATGAAAGTTATGCCTTCCCAGTGATTCAACAGCTCCGTCCAGAACACAGGTTCTTCAGAGTTCTGGTTTGTGTAGAGAACCTCCATGGATACAGGAGACTGTCCTCTTCAGATAGTCGTCCTCCATGAGTTTAGGTTGACAAATCTGATGAGAGAGAGGGGTGGGGCTGGAGTGTTCCTTCTCACACATTTGTCCTATTCAGGCTCAGAACTCCTGAATAGGGCTAACGTTTCTCCCATTGGAAGTGACAAATAGTATCATTTGGCCTTTGAGGACAAATGGAAGTTAGGGGTACAGAAACATCTTTAAAATAAACCGTTTTCTCATGAGCTAATGCTGCGGTTTACTTAAAATTTAATGATTAAAACCCCCCCGTAAGGGTTATATTTTTGCCAGTGCAGCAAAGGTATACATAATTTATATCTTGTTTATGAGCCTAACAAATGTGTTTTCCCGAGATAAGGGGGCCTCTTTCTAATACCTGTTATTCTTCGCATAGCAGAAGGTGTGTGTGTGTTTTAAAGGTTTATGAACATTACCTATTATGACTGATTTGCTAATGCTTTAATGCTCTTTATTTACCTTGAGGCCCAGACCCTGTATCGCATGCCAAAACCGAATGTTTATGCAGTTCATTTGATGATCAGCAGAGATCAGCGTGCCTTCAGATAACCCACAATCCCAGCATGGAATGCAACGTATTAGCACTGGATTGTAGATTTAAACTCCATTAAGTCAGATTCTCCATTCCTTGTTTATGGGTGTTTAGGCACTGTGGGAAGTCAAGCATGGAAGCTTCTGGGCACAGGATAGTCTGCCTCATTGCTCATGGCCAGATTTAGTCTTATATTTGAGGTAGAGTTTGAAATCTAATTTAGAAGGAAAAACTAACTTAGCGTATTATGGAACCAGGCTGTCAGAGTGCTTATGAATAGTCATGTAATGCCCTGGTCTGGGAGGTGATGAAATGAAACCTTCACCCAGATCCAGTGAGAACTGTTCAAGACATGATGTATTACAAGTGGGAGCTGCAATAAAAAGTTGCAGTATGGAGTGTTCCTGTTTAGGCTTCCATGATCTTTTGCAGGATAGTCCATTCCATTCTCCCCTATACACATACATGCACATGCATGTGCAACTTGCCCAGAGCCCCCTCAGAGCACCTGAGTCCCTGCATGCTTGGAGTATCTCTCTTTTGTTTTTAAAATCAGGGTTAACACATTGTTTTGTTGTTGTTGCTCTAATGCAGGGTTCCCCAACCTTTGTGGACATGTGGGCACATTTGGGAATTTAAGAAACTGCTGTGGTCGTCACCACAAAATGGCTCCCATGGAGGATGCGGCTAGTCACATAATGGCTTCTGTGGGGGCCTGGCTAGTCAAGAGGTGGTGATGGGGAGGGAACGAGTGTGGCCAGAGGCTGGGAGGGAGGGGGGAATGGAAAGGGTTGCTTCTTGACCCACCCATGCACACAGACCTTTCCCCTTTTGCTCTCTCTCTCTCCCCACTCCTAGCATCTTGCCTTGCGATTTCTCTCCCCAACCCCTTTCCACGCTATTTCTTTCCCTTCCCTGTGCATAGCCTTCTTCTTGCTTTCCCTTCTTAGTTCCTAGCCTTGCTCTTTCTCTCCCACTCACCTCTTTATCATACTGTTTCTCTCGATTCCCAGCCTCTAGCCTCATGATTTCTCCCCCCACCACACACACCTCTTTACCTCGCTGTCTCTCCCTCCTCCTAGCCTCTAGCCTCATTCTTTCTCTCCCCTCTACCTTTTTGCCTTCCTTTCTCTTCCTTTCCACTGAACCCCTGATCAGTGGCAGGTTCAGGAACAGGAAGGAAAACCTGGATCCCTAAAGTTTTCATTTTTTTTTAATTCAGTTTTTTTTTTTAAGGGGGCAGGGAGTGAAGAGCTTTGTGGGGACCGCTGCTCTAATGTATTAGGAAGATATAAGCCATGTGTAAAGCATGGAATGGTGGCAGTGGAGGGGTGTGTGTGTAGAGAATAGAAATGATGGTTATGTGCTTCACAACTGAAGTAATACATGCGGTAATCTCAAGCCACGCCCCCCACTTGCAAGATCATGAAATCCAGGATCTGAAATTACTTACCTGTAGGGATGTTGGAGAATTCCGCCACGGACTCCAGTGAGGCTGGATTCTTTAGAATCCGGCCCCCTGGAGTCCGTGGCGGAACGGCCTCCCCCCCGGCACCCCTCGAAATTTCCCCCGGAACGGACCTGCCTGGTGGAGGATGCAGCGGTGGTGGCTTGTCTTCCAGCTGCTGCTGGGCTGCTGCGGCCATCGTAGCGGCCGCCATTTGCGTGCCTGCATTAGGCCGTGATAGGCTATGTAAATACTTACGTAGCCTATCACAGCAAAGAGCAGGGGCACAAACGGCGGCCGCTACGCCATTTGCGTCCCCGTTCTTTGCTGTAATAGGCTACGTAAGTGTAGCAGCCACCATTTGCGTCCCTGCCTTTTGCCATGATAGGCTACGTAAATATTTACATAGCCTATCACGACTTAATGCAAGGACGCAAATGGTGGCCGCAGCAGCCTGGCAGCGGCCGGAAGTCTGGCTGTGGCTGGCCCAGGCCGGCAGCTCTGCTGCCTTGCTATGGAGCGGAGCCAGCTGGGGAGGATTCCAGGGGGAGGGACGGATTGCCTCCCCCCCACCGCAGATGCCCCGGACCGGAACAAGGTAAGGGATTCATACATCCCTACTTACCTGCACCACTGAAAAGAGGTATGGAGAAAGTGGTGCTTGGGGCAAGAAAACTCACAGGCGGGGCAATTTAAGGTGCTGGTCCTTTAACCCGCTGTTCTGAAAGAGGCCCTACAGGAACATTTATTCCTGTGTATTCCTGCAATCCTATGGGGATAGGCGGCTGCCTCCAAACTCAGAGGTGACCCCCTATCCAATGCATGGCAGGAGGAGTGTGGAGGGTATCTTCTCCTCTGGGCTCCAGCCGCCCTGCATTCGCAGGCTAGATTGCTGATTTTGGCTGTCTAGCTGCAGGACATTGGAGTGTGGGGTGGGGAGGCTGGACGACACATAGGAAGTGTCATACCAGCACTTCCGCAGTCTTCGCCCTGTCCCCAGGAACGCCCCCTTTTCCCGTGCTCCACACTGTTCTTACAAGCACAGAGCATGGGGACACTTTCTGCACTGCCTACGAGGAGGCGGGGAAAGGGATGGGGAGGCAGTTCCTGGAAACTGACCAATCCTATGCCTGTCTAACTGCTGTCTAGCAGCCATAGGGTTGCGCCCTAAGTCGTTATTTGCTGGTACATTGATTCACAGGCCTTTGAACGTTAAATTATCTGAAGGTCACAATGCCATCACACTAGGTAAAGGTTCTGCACTAGTGTTAGGATAAAAGGTACATGAATGAATAGCAACTATAATATTCTGTCTTATTTTTCTGTGAGGTACTACATTAGAACCAGGAGTCAGAGCCAATCTGTTAACCCCCTGAAGATACTGATCAGATACTGGCTCCTTGCTCCCTGTGTCGCTGGGGCTGCTGGTGAGGGGAAGGAACTGCAGCCCATTCCAGCTGGGGTGTTTGCACAATAATACAGAATCCGTCTATGCTGCTGAGTCACGTGACAGCAGAGATCCAGACTGGAGAAAGTGGAAAGGGAGATGTTTTTCTCCCTGTCTCATAATACTAGAACCCAAAGGGGTCATCCCACAAAGCTGAATGGTGAGAGATTCAGGACAGATGGAAGGAAAGACGTCTCCATACAGCACATACTTAAACTATGGATTTCACGTTCACTTAGATGCAGTGACTAGGGATGTACAGCTTTGTTAAATCCATTCTGTGTTCTGCGGCTTACTAGGCGTCTTTTGTTCCGTTGTCTGCTCATTGACAGAATCTGATTTTTCCCCCCACCAGAATTTCATTCTACTTGCGCCCATTGGCATTTGTGCAAATGTGCATTAGCTTCAACGCACATTTGCGCAAATGTGAATGGGTGCAAGTGGAATGAAATTCTGGTGGGGGAAAAATAGATTCTGTCAACACATTAGCATCAATGCACATTTGCTCAAATGCGCTAAGGTGCATCAGTTAATGTGAATTAGCGCAAATCCTCTCCAAAAGTGAAATGCTGGTCCTCAAGTTCATGTGACTTGGAAAAAACTTGTCCACTGCTGAATCTGCATATCAGATTCATAGAAATCCAAAGTCATTTGAATCTGTTGTGGATTTCTCTGACATCTCTAGTAGTGACAGCCACTAACTTGGGTGGCTTTAAAAGGGGATTCAGTGAACTCATGGATGGTAAGGCTATCAATGGCTATACGTCATGTTGGCAATATGACACCTCCAGATTCAGAGGCAAAATGTCTCTGGAAGACAACGTGGTGGGGAACAGCAGTGGGAGAAGACTATTCCCTCAAGTTCTGCTTGTGGGCTTCCCAAAGGCATCTGCTTGGCCACTGTGAAAATTAGGATGTCAGAATAAATAGGCCTTTGGTCTAATCCAGCAGGGCTCTTCTTATGTCTTTAACTAGTTCCATTGTCTAATACAGGGTTGGTCAACTTGTGTCTATCCAGATATTTTGACCTACAACTCCCATCATCCCTCACTATTGGGCTTGCTGGCTGATAGGAGTTCTAGGCCAGAATGTCTGGAGTGCCAGAAGTTACTCTGTGCACCAGAATTGCTGGTCTTCAGCCTTACTAGGCCTGAGCTACTTTCCTGCACAGTGCCAGACTTTTTACTTTGGTTTATTTTGTCAAATGGCAACCATACACCTCACTAATTCTTTCCTCCTCCTATGCACTTATCATTTTCCCACAGCACCTAGCTCTTCCTAGACATTTCCCCCCTGTCAAAGCTTCTAAGAGCCAGGGATTAGTTGTTCTCCAATATTTAGGCTTTATTTTGTTAAAGAAGATTTACCTCATGCAAGTATTTGAGAAACATTCATCCGCAAGTTCACAAATTATACATTTGACTGTATCGATTTTTTTTTTTTAAGAGATTGCTTTTCAAACAAGTCTACTCCAGATTTTTCTGTGCTCATACAATTGCTCTGCTGGTTGCGCAGTCTTCAGTAATGGGGGAAAATTGCATGTCTCTGAAAGGTGAATTAATGGCATTTTGACATTTATTGAACACACAAAATTCTTTAAACATGTCTAAAAGTGTGTAGTGTTGTGAAAGACATTATTTTTGTTAAATGTCAGAAGTTTGACGCAGGAGGGGGAAACCTTCACAAATTGGATCCCTAACAGAAAATTCAGAAATTTCAGAAATATTGCCAGTTTTCATAACTTTATGGAGTTGGTGTCATGCAGAGGTGGAAAACCTATGACCTTAATGCAGCAGTAGGCATAAGTGGGTGGTGGTACTTTTGAGGCCTCTTTGCTTGGTGCCTGCCCGCCCACATGCTTTTGTTTCTTTGTCACTGCTCTACCTCTCCACAGCCAAAGGAAAATGGTGACTGGTAAATGGCAAATATTACATGGTCTGGATTTAAAAAACAAAACAAAAAACTTTTATTAGAATCAGTCATAACCAGAAAGAAATGTGCAAGCTTCTGAGTTCACTGGCTCTTTCCTTCAGGCCAAATGGACACCCCAATGCGGTTTTTAACAATCATGGAACCCAATCCTACACATGATTACCCAGAAGTAAGACTCCCTGTATTCAGTGGTGCTTACTCCCAAGGAAGTGTGCATAGGATTGCAGCCTTAACGTGATATGGAGGAAGCAATTTACAAAATACAAGAAGACCTCACAACTTTATGATTTTTGCTTGGCCTCATTCAGTTGTTATTCTACTTTTCTAATGGTTGAACAGGACATGAATTTGGGACATTAGAAGCAAATTAGCAACATCTTTCCTGCCAGCAGATATAACAAGATGCGGCAAGGAAAAGCAGCCTCAGCCATCACACTAAAAAAGTGGGTGAGTTGAATGTTTTCTATTTCTCTCTCTAAAATAAATGATGTTCAGTTGTTGTTGTTTTTACTTTTATGTGGCTCCCAATTAAGTGGGGTTTATTTTTGCATGTGGGGGTCAATGACCCATGATTCAACAATGATCCCCCATCCATGGTGCAATTTCTACTCTCGCAAATGAATTACTTAAGATGCTCCATTACTGAAAGGGTGGGGAGGAAATACTTGGGCAGCATTTGGGGAAGGGAAGGAGAAGGAAGAGGGGTGAAGAAGTACAGATGGGGAGTGAAGCATAGACAGGGGTTCATATGGCCACCACGACCCCAAACTTCCTCGTGTGGAGGAGTTCTTTGTGCAGACATGGCTTCTGATGCATTCTGAATGCACGGAGGGCAGGGTGATGGGGCAACAGGTGTGTCAGTGGCAGGGGGCAAGACTAGTCTGTGTGGCCTCGTGGCCCCCTTCTTTCAGAGGCTGAGAGAACTGTGGAAGAAACTATGACTTAAAAAGCAATAGTAACTGACAGTGAGCCTTTCTACACAAGGCTGGTAATCTACTGTATCTACTTTTGGTTTTGTCACAGAATTGAAATCCGAGCACTACATGAAGAGTGTTTCCTTTCCTGCTTTTCTGCTACATAACCTCTAGGTGGCACTGTAGTATGGTGGAACAACGCAGTGAGGAAAAAGTGTTTTCTTTCACTTTCACAAATAACACCACATTTTCCCTGCTCTAAAAAAATCACAGAAAGTGCTGTTTAAAAACATCTGAAGAACCCATAAACCACAGGGAGTAGGAACGATGAGTGCACAATAAATGCCTCATGTAGAAAATCTCTGTGCCATGTAATCAGCTGTGGTTTCCATAGTGGAATAGGGTGGGCATTGGATCATTTCAGACACAATCCTATGCATGCTGAGACAGAAAAAAAGCCCTACAACTCCCAGAGTGCCCCAGCTAGCCATGCTGGGTGGGGCATGCTGGGAGCTGTAGGAGTTTTTTCTGTCTAAGCATGCATAGGTTGTCACCTTTAGTTAGGCTACTATGTATTTATTTTTCTATCTGATGGTTTGCTGAGTGTGTCATTAATGGTTTTGAATTCACAAGGTTAAGAAATATTTTTATATGATTAGTTGACTCCGAGTGATTGTCAGTCTGCCTCTCCCCATCCTTAGCACAGAACTGCTTTCATCATATTGGTACAACTAAACTTTTGAGCCCGTGTTTGTGTGCATTTTCACTCACCATGTTTTAAAGGATGGGCTGACTTCAGAACCATGTGGGGTACTTGGTTGTTTTAACTTGAATCCATACAGTCCACTGGTTTGTTGTTTTAAGTTTACAAAGCAGATGAGTATGAATCCTTCAGAAATCCTTCTGACCAAGGATTTCTTAAAAGTTAAGGCATAATCAGTCTGTGTGAAGACATCCCGAATATACCCTTCAACTTAAGAATTTAAGAAGTGCCTTGCTGGTCCAGAATTATTTGCAATGATTGCAGGGCTAGTGTCAAGGGTAGGCACCGTCAGTCGTCTGCTGAAGGCTCACACCCCAGCAGGGGTCAACTCTACTCTGTGGTCCTCCTCTTCACCCGTGCAACCTGCTTGTTCACCTGCTTCTTGCTCTGGCCCAGACAATGGTGGTGCTGAGACTGAGAATGAAGAGCAGTAGATGCCACTGCCAACTTGTTCACTGATTCTCCGTCCATCAAGCAAGCAAGCAAGCGGTAGCAATGATGAGGAAGGCCATGAGGACCAATAGCAGCTGGTGATAAGGGTGGTACAAAGGTAGACTCATGGGGGGAAGGGGCCCACTGAAGGTGTCTTGCCCAAGGGCCTTCAAAAACCTAGAGCCAGCAGGCATTTGGGGATCCATCAGAAATTGGCCAGAGGTCCTCCACTGGACCACAATCTACGTTCTGCCCATTCTTCTTTTAAGTCATGTTAATATGACCTCTGTGTTTTTCAAGACATCGATGTGATACAGGTATATTCATCGGGGAGGTGGGAGGAGGAGGAGTTTTGTCTGCTGCTCCCTCTTGAGTCTACATTTGTTGGAAAATCCAAATGTGGTACCATATAGAGTGTGAAGTAGTCCTTGGAAAAGTTACCTGGAACAATAGTAGCAGCAAGGAACATCACTGGGTTCATGGAAGATTTGGAAAAAGCCCTGCAATTCTGCTTCTTTGGGATAAGCAAACAATGAAACGTTAAGATTGGCTGTATTTGGACATCACATGCTATAGTTTACCATGATAAGAACAAGCTGCAATGAGCCTCAGGTTTGCACAGTCCTCCTCTGCCATATCTGCTGTGTTCCTGAGGAGTTGGGAGGCTTTCTCTTCTGATTTCCATTAACCACAGTTTAGTGTGTTTTCTGAACCCTAAACTGTGGTTCCTGTTAATTATGCTTTGTTTAAACAAGCAAGTGTCATAACTCATGTCTGAAGTTGGCTTGTTTCAAACAAACCATAGTTAACATTAGCCACAGTTTGTCAGGTTTGAATGACACAACAAGCTGTGGTTAAACTAAACTGGAAACTAAAGCTTCTCAGTTCCCCATTGTGGCTGCACCAGAGAAGGGGAAGGGAGGGGAGCACAAGAATCCCAGGCCTTGCTGCTGCTTGTTCTTGTCAAGCTAAACTATGGTTTAGCATAGGGATGGATCTGTCAGTCTCAGTGAGATTGTTAGTTTTGTGAGGACAAGATCATCCTGTGCCATTTCCACATGAGCTTGCAATTTAAAAAAAAATCTGTACAGAAATGTGTACACATTTCTGTAATGTATGCATTAATGTACCCATTTATGTATGCATTTTTGTACACATTTTTAGTTGTACACATTTTGGGACATGTGCACCCATTGGCTAAAGTATGTCTGTGCACATCTTCGTGCATTTTTCAGATGTGCACATCTTGTTGAATGCCTTTGTTTTGTTTGCCGGATGCTTTGCAAGCTCAGGAGTGTAACTGGGCAAATCCATAAAACTTTGATGGAGCAAATTTCTTGCACTTCCCTAGTTAAGCATGATGTCCAAACCAGGCCACTGTGGTTTTGGCCACCAGTTTAGCTGGCTTTTAAAAGGGATTAGACATTAATTTAGGCTGTAGGAAGCTTTCACATGACAAGTTTCTCTGGAAAAGAGAGCACTGGAGATTTCTGGTCTTTTTGTACTATTTGTTTCCTTACAAATGTACAGGTTGGGCAGGTATCATGAGGGTGCAGAAACAAGCCAACAGATAATACAAGTTGTCCAGCAATAAATGCCCTAACCCCGGTGCCAGCTTGTCTGGCAAAAGGGGGGGGGACATTGCGGGCGGGTGGGGTGAGAAGAGGTGGCTGCTGCCTATTGGGTGCCCCCCCATGGCACCACCAAGCAGGGGAGGAGTTGGCAGAGCCCTCTTAAGCTCTGCGCCCCCTCCAAACCAGCTCTCTCGCTCTCGCGGCTGACCTGGAAGCGACGACCAACTCGTGGCTGTCAGCAGAACCGTCCCGTCGCTCCCCCCGAGATTGCAGCCGGCGTGCCCACGGCCTGTCCGGTGCTGGCGCTCTCTTGAGCGGCACACGTGCCTCGTCGGCGTCGGCCTCGCTACTGTGGCGCGCACACTGGCGCTCGCCGCTGTGGCGCGTGCGCCCCTTGCCTCCGGATCGCCGGCGGGGCGGTCCTTTCGCCGGCGCTTTCTGGGCCTCTGGGGGTGGTGGCGCTCGATGCTGCGGTGGGTGCGCCCCTCGCCTCCGTCTCGCCAGGCGGGCGGCCATCTCACCGGCGGTTGCCGCGCCCCCGGGGGGACGCTGGTGCTCTGGCTCGCTGGGAGACGCGGCCCCTTGCTGGGTCTTGCCGCGTCTTCGGAGGGGGGCGCCCGCGGCTGCGTTGGCGTGTCCCTCCCCTCTGGCTCGATCTGGGGGCGGACCTCTCGCCGGCGTTTGCCGCGCCTCGGGGGGCGCGACCCTTGCGACTGCGGCGCGCGCCCCCCGCCTCCGGCTCGCCGGGAGACGCGGCCCCGTGCCGGGTCTGGCTGTGGCTCCGGGGGCGTCGGTGCTCGCTGTTGTGCTGTGCCCGCCCCTCGCCTCCGGCTCGCCAGGAGGCGCGGCCTTCTTGCCGTGCCTCCTGAGTGTGCCGGCCCCTCCCTCGGCAGCGCACGTGCCCCTCGCCTCCTAATGGCTGGGTGGGCGGCCCTCTCACCGGCGCTTGCCATGCCTCTGGGGGCGCGACCCTTGTGGCTGCGGCGCGCGCGCCCCCTGCCTCCGGCTCGCCAGGAGACGAGGCCCCACGCCGGGTCTGGCTGCGACTCCATGGAAGTCGGCGCTCGCTGCTGCGCTGCGCCCACCCCTCGCCTCCGGCTCGCCTGGAGGCGCGGCCCTCTTGCCGTGCTGCCGGGTGCGCCGGCCCCTCCCTCCACTCCTGCTTTGCTGGGGGGGGCGGCCCTTTCGGTGGTGTTTGGTGCACCTCCGAGGGCGCTGGCACTCGTGGCTGTGGTGCCTGCACCCCCCACCTTTGGCGCGCTGGGAGGCGCAGCCTCTCACTGGGTCTGGCTGTGGCTCCGGGGGCATCAGTGCTCGCTGCTGCACTGCGCCTGCCCCTCGCCTCCGGCTCGCTGCGCGCTGCCAGGTTCGCTGGCCCTCCTCGGCGGTGCACACGCCCCTCGCCTCCCCGACCACTGGCTTCCGCGGTGAATAGCCCCTGCTCCTTTCAGCAGCTGTTCTCGCTGCTGTAGGGGCATTAGCGAACAAGACCCAATGCGGTGTAGCTGTGAGTGCATTTGCCGGGGGGGCCGTGTGATCCTAGTTCTAGTCCCCACACAGCCATGGAAGCTCACTGAGTGACTTCATGGGCCTGTCACAGACTCTTAGCCCAACCTACTTCACAGGGTGGTTGTTGTGAAATTGTAGATGAGGAGGATAATGTAAGCTGCCTTGGGCTCCTTGCAAGTGGTAAACGGGCGGCATATAAATGCAATAAATAATGATAATTACTAAATATATATAATGCCATACTTTTTCCCGTGAGCAACGCGCTCAGCGCATGCCTTCTCTATCCCCCCCATCATTCATATCTGGCAGTTATACTGGCCGTTCATCCTTGGCGTTGCCCTACCTGGGGGGTGGACAGTGACCTGCCTGCACTTGCCAGGCATTCGGCCCACTCATACCCTGGGCCTGCTTCCGCCCTACAGTAAAAGGCTATAGGTGCTGCCTTGGTTTACCTGGGGTCCTGCTGGTTAGCCCTCTCTAGCATCTCGACTCCTGTGGGTTTACGCCCCTGCCTGCGTTTGTGCTTTCAGGGATTGGCCAAGTAGTGGTTGGAGTATTGCACTGGGACCTAGGTCCTTGTTATTTTCCCTGGCGCTAGGCCTCTGGCAGCCTGATACCAAGCACCGACCCTGAACTCCACCTTCTTGCATCATGCCCCAGAAGAAGGGCCATGGGCAAGGAGGGGGAAGGGTAGGGCCCGCCGCCAAGAGACCTCAACCTGGGCCCAACTCCAGGTCTGAGGCAGAGGTGGGCCCAGTTCTGACCTTAATCCTTGCTCGCCTGGAGGCTGCTGAGCGTTCCTCAGGAATTCCTCCCCCTCCCCTGGCCAGGCCTAGGAAAACCACGGTGGTCCAATCCGAAAGGATGCGTCAACAGACCCAACGCGGCTATTTTTTCTATTTCAGCACATTTGATGCCGTTGCAGCTTCCACCTCCTCTTCTCCGGCTATTCTCGAGAGCCCACTGCCCCCAGAGGGGCTCTTTTCTCCTGCGACTTCCTCATCCCCGTCACCCAAGCGACGCCATCCACTTTGTCAGTTGGGGATCAGAACATGGTCACAGTGGGTTCAGTGCATCTGGATGCCATAGAAGCATCTCCTAGCCACCTTGTCTGCAGCGCGTCTGGCCGCCATTGCGGCCTCCACCTCTTCTTTGCAGGCTCATTTTGGCAGCACACTACCGCTGGAGGCAGCCCACCCACCTGAGGCAGCTCCGTCAGCAGCGACGCAAGTAGCATCATTCACCTTGTCCGCTGGGACCATGGCGCTGAGGCCCCCGATCCATTGCGCCTGCACACTTGAGGCTACGCCCCATCTTTGCAGGGTCTCCCAGGCGGCACACCACCATTTGAGGCGGTTCACCCTCCTGGGGCATCCTGTTAGCAATGTTAGCGGCAACGCTGCCACCACAACCAGGCCTTCCCTGTGGACTTCTGCCTGGTGGACCGCCAGTCCCTGCAGGACCAGGCCCCCAGGTACCGAGCCAGCTGTGCTGCTCCACCTGCCCCTCCCTGGAGGGGCTACATAAGCTGGCTGGCTGAGGTGGCCTGGGAGAGCCAGGGCCTGCAGGAGAAGCCACCACCACCACCACTGGGGAAGAGGCGTGCTTGCTGCTGCTGCTGGGCCTGCTGCTGCTGCCGCCGCCGGGCCTGCTGCTGCCGCCACTGCCACCACCACCAGGCCTTCCCTGTGGACTTCTGCCTGGCAGACCGCCAGTCCCTGCAGGACCAGGCCCCCAGGTACAGAGCCAGCTGTGCTGCTCCACCTGCCCCTCCCTGGAGGGGCTACATAAGCTGGCTGGCTGAGGTGGCCTGGGAGAGCCAGGGCCGGCAGGAGAAGCCACCACCACCACCACCACCACTGGGGAAGAGGCGTGCTTGCTGCTGCTGGGCCTGCTGCTGCTGCCACCGCCACCAGGCCTTCCCTGTGGACTCCTGCCTGGTGTTATTTTTAAGGGGATTTTAATTGTTTTGTTTGTTTTATTTTGTTGGGGGGGATTTTGTTGTGTTTTTAGGGGTGGGTAGCCTGCCTGATAGGTGGGAGCGAGGGGGCATGTGTCCACCTGATGGAGGCAGTGGGGGGAGTGTTGGGGGCCAGAACATACCGAGGCTGGGCGGCAGGCGCTGGCGGAGCGCTAGGGGCAGGCCATGCCAGGTAAGGGGAACAAGGGAGAGATGTGTAGTATCTGTCCCCTGCTCCGGGCCTGTCCAGAGCCAAAGGATGGCTGGGGGAGGCGTGACCCCATCTTCTGGCCTTCGTTTGCTGCTCTGCAATGCCAGGTCTGTTACCCAGAAAACCTCCCTCATCCATGACATGATCCTGGATGAGGGTGCAGACCTGGCATGTATTACGGAGACCTGGCTGGCCGAGGCTGCTGCTCCAACCCTTGCAGCCATGTGTCCAGCCGGATTTTCGTATGCACAGCAGCCGAGGGCTGGGGATCGGGGAGGGGGAGTGGCTGTTATCTACCGAGAGTCCTTGGTCTTCACCAGACCCCCTCTCCAGGAGACCAAGGTTGCTGAGTGCATGTACTGGAGGTTGGGTCCGAAGGGCAGTCTGGGGATTCTGCTCGTGTACCGTCCACCCCGCTGCACGACTGACTCCCTGGCGGAGGTGCTTGAGGTGGTCTCTGATGTGCGTGTACAGTCCCCTAACTTACTGGTGTTGGGGGACTTCAACGTACATTCGGAGGCCATCCTCACAGGAGCACCTCGGGACTTCATGGAGACCATGGCCTCCTGGGAGCTGCACCATATTCTAACTGGGCCCACCCATGTAGGCGGTCATGCACTAGACCTTGTGTTTGTTTCTGGAGAAGCGGGGAGTGATCTGGAAGTCGGGGGTATATCCACCACCCCCTTGTCATGGTCAGATCACTATCTGGTGATGTTGGACTTCTCGGTTCCACAACCCCTCCGCAGGGGTGGAGGACCCATTAAAATGGTCCGCCCCAGGCGTCTTATGGATCCAAATGGATTCCTGAACGCGCTTGGGGATTCTCTGGGGCATGCCAACGGCCACTCGGTCGAGACCCTGGTGGGTGGCTGGAATGCCGCAATCACTGGGGCATTAGATCGGGTGGCTCCGAAACGCCCTCTCCCCCTGAACAGGGCTCAGACTGCACCATGGTTCAATCCGCGGTTACGAGCTCTGAAACAGGAGGTGAGACGGCTAGAGCGCCGGTGGCGGACGTCTCGCTCCAAAGACGATCAGACACGGGCTAGAGCTGTATCTTCAGCCTATCACGTGGCGGTGAAGGCAGCAAAAAAGGAATATTATGCTGCCTCCATCGCGTCTGCAGAGTGCTGTCCCAGGAGGCTGTTCCAAGTGGTCTGGAGCCTGGTCGGTCCTGTGGCTCCGGAACCACTGGAGCATTCTAAGGCCTCCTGTGAGGCTTTGGCAAGGCACTTTGCAGATAAAATTGATCAGATTAGGTGTGTTACTCTGCACGCTGTGGATACAGTTAGTGAGCAAGAGGCGGCCTGTGGCAAACTGGTTTTGTGGGATCGGTTCCAGCTTCTTCCTCCTGATGAAGTGGACAAGGTGCTTTCATCTGTAAGGCCGACCACCTGCTTACTTGATCCTTGCCCATCTTGGCTCATTATGAGCTGCAGAGAGAGACTGGGTGAGGGGATCAAGGCGGTGGTGAACGCCTCCCTTGAGGAGGGAGTGATGCCATCAGCCCTCAAGGAGGCAGTGATAAGACCGCTCTTAAAGAAGCCCTCCTTGGATCCTCAAGTTCTGAACAACTTTCGCCCAGTCTCAAATCTGCCATTTTTGGGCAAGGTGATTGAGCGGGTGGTGGCGGTGCAGTTGAAGGCACACTTGGAAGAAACTGATTATCTAGACCCATTTCAGTTGGGCTTCAGGCCTGGGCATGGGACAGAAACGGCCTTGGTCGCCTTGGTGGATGATATGAGGAGGGCTCTGGATAGAGGTTCTTCTTCTTCCTTGTTCTCCTCGACCTCTCAGCGGCTTTCGATACCGTTGACCACGGTATCCTCCTGGACCGCCTGGAGGGGTTGGGCATTGGAGACACTGTATTGCGGTGATTCCGGTCCTTCCTCTCCGGCAGGTACCAGAGGGTAGCACTGGGAGAGGAGGTTTCGGACCTGTGGCCACTTACTTGTGGGGTGCCACAGGGTTCCATCCTCTCCCCGATGCTATTTAACATCTATGTGAAGCCGCTGGGGGCTATCATCAGGAGGTTTGGGGTGCAGTGTCATCAGTATGCAGATGACACGCAGCTCTACCTCTCATTCAAATCTTCACCAAGGTTGGCCGTAGAATCCCTGTCCAAATGTCTGAAGACGGTGAGTGGCTGGATGGGGAGGAATAAGCTGAAGCTGAACCCTGACAAGACCGAGGTACTTTTGGTGGGAGACAAGAGGAGGCTGGGGGATGTTGACCTGGTGTTGAATGGGGTACGGCTACCCTTGAAAGACCAGGTCCGCAGCCTGGGGGTCATTTTGGACTCCCAGCTGTCCATGGAGGCTCAGGTGTCAGCTGTGAGCCGGACAGCGCTGTATCAACTCCATCTGATACGGCGGCTGCGCCCCTTCCTTCCCGACCATCTGCTCCCATCGGTAGTACATGCCCTAGTCTCCTCTCATTTAGACTACTGTAATGCGCTCTATGTGGGGTTACCCTTGAAGACGGTTCGGAAGCTGCAGCTGGTACAGAACGCGGCGGCTCGCCTGATTAAAGGCAGCCGCCGGCGAGATCACATCACTCCAGTGCTGAAGGAGTTGCACTGGTTACCAGTTGTTTTCTGGGCCAAATTGAAGGTGTTGGTTTTGACCTTTAAAACCCTATATGGTTCCGGCCCAGCCTATCTTAAGGAGTGCCTCCAGCAACACCAGACAGGCCGCTTAACAAGATCAGCCTCGGATGGCCTTCTGTCTGTCCCATCAGCCAGGACAGCTAGACTGGTGGGGACGAGGGAGAGGGCCTTCTCTGTGGTGGCCCCCACTCTGTGGAACTCCCTCCCTAGGGAACTCCGTCATGCCCCCTCTTTAATGAGCTTCCTTCGTGCATTAAAAACGTGGTTGTTCAGGCAGGCATTTGGGGTGGGTTAGGGTATTTTTTAAAAAAATTTATGGTAGAATTTTATTGTTTTAAATTGTTTTATGGTGTGTTGTACATCGCCCAGAGTGGCTTGGTGACCAGCCAGATGGGCGATTAATACATTTAATAAATAATAATAATAAAATAATCATCCCCCCTACTTATAAGGGACCCTGGCACGGCTGCCCCGGGTATGGGTGAGACAACCACACACCCCTATATATGACTCCCGGGCCACATGCGGCTCTGTCAGTCATATCTCCAGTAGCATTTCACTCCCCTTTCGCTAGTGTCCGGCTGAGCCCTGCAGGGTTAAACTTAGGATCTCTTGTCCCTACCCCCACACGCCCAGACGCCCACATACGTGGCAATGCTAGGTCCTTTCGCTAATCCCATGAGAGGAGCAATGCCCATCCAGGCTGCTTCTTCTGCATTTGGCCTTCACCTTAGGAGTGGCACAGCTGCCTTATGCCGAGGCCGTCCGTGGAAGGGCCGCTAATAATCTTCTATGCGCTGGGACCTGGGAGACCAGGGCCTTTGGGCTACTAGTTATGTCTCCTTCCCTGCCGGATTGCAGCAATAGGTCTGACAGTGGCTTCCACCTATTGCGGGCCCAGTGATGCGGCACTGCATGCTGAGCTGTGAGTACAGCCCCATGGTCACATGCTCCCAAACCATTGCCATTTTCTGTCACGGGTGCTCCCTTGGTAGCAGATCGCACCCATCCATTTCCTGTCCAATAGCCCGGGGGTGGCAGGGTCCCCCTGGGGGGGGGGGCAAGACTGCGGGAAGCCTGTAGCGGGTTATTGCCCCTCCCAATGTTCCCCAGCCTGGTCAGAAGGGTGCCGCTCCTTCGGTTTTTTAAAATGCTACTCCCCATGACATCCCTTTGGGAGTCCAGGCTATTCCATAGCCTCTCTTTCCTGTAAGCCAGCCCGTTCTTGACGAGACCCCCTGGGTGTCTGGGCCCTGTTCGAAACACCTCTTCCGAAGATATGGTAATCTCGGTCTGGTAGACCGACCCCTGGTCCCTGCTGGGCATGTTGCTATATGGGGTCCAGCAGCGTGGGCAGTGTTCTCACTTAATCAAAGCATTTGTCCCCTTTCCTTTTGACCTCGGTGTCACTTTCGCCCACAGGACAGTGGGCCTGTATGCCGCATTACATTCTGGGGAATCAAATTTGATCCCCTTGGGCAATGTTCTCTACCCCCCCACCCCCGACAAATCTCTCGCCTTCAGGCCGACTCCAGGTGGTTTTTTACATCTCCCTAGGGTCTCTCTCGGGGGCCCTTGTATGAAGTTGTAGAGCAATTTTCTCAATCTCCCCGGTAGGGTAGTGGCCCCTGGCCGTGCCTTCCTGTGCCGGCTTTGTTCGACAATACAGGGACTGCAGTGGCTGCACCATCGGACCAAGGTCACTCGCGCTGTGCGTCTGGATATGCAGTTGCGGCTTCAATATTGCGGGATTTTAATGCTCAATGCCAACCCGCAGATCTTACCGGGTGCCGCTGGTACCCTGAGTTTCAGAATCGCACGGCTGGTTTGGTGGTGCCCTGGGCAGCAGCCTCTAGAGTTGGGCCACCGCCGGAATTTGTCAGGACCAGCCTTCTAGAGTCCTTCCCCATTCACCTAGCCGTACACATTGGGGCCGACCTCATAGCCAAGTCGTTAACCCTCTTTGTACGACATGGCCACTGTGCAAATTACTTAGTCCCTATCCCACAGAAATCAGGGATCATGTCGTTGGGCAGAGCATCCATGTCCCAGTGTCTGGGTGTCTACATCTGATTACGGGCCCACCATGTGCTGGGTTTTGGCACACCCAGTTGCCGATGCTTTGTCATGGAATCAGATCGACAGGCTCTGGGCCTTACCCTCATGGGTGTGTCTGTTACTAGGTACAATCCTTGCAAGACTACATGGGACCGGCGTACCGAAGCTGAACATGTTATCCTAAATTACATAGCTTTACGTGCTGGTGCCACCAGGGTGGGTATGCGGTCCCGCACCTTAGGAGCAAACGTCAGTCAGGACTCATGGCCCTTCCCTATACAGCCTTGCTGTAATTCTGCATCTCTTGGAAGAATAAGGGGGATATCAGCTAGAGCCAGGAGGGGCGAACTGGCCTTTTTTAGTCTTCTTGGCCACAACAAGGAGAGTTACTTACGCCAAGTCAGCTTTCAGTGCCAGGCATCCACCGTGAGGTGATGGCATGGCCGCCTCCACCTTCTAGCAAGATTCTGGGCACCCTCTCCAGATTCCCTTTTTGGGTTCCGAGATAATGGCCCTCCATTAGCCCCTCCCCATATGGCGTTTCACTGTCCCATGCTGCAGCTTTAACAGCTCTCTGCGGGGCCTTTGGGATTTTCAGGGTTGTTTTGGGTTCCTTATCTGGCTTATCCAGAAGGGCCTTCAGATACTACGATGTACAGGTCTTTCCCACTGTACTCCACCTACCCATTCAGAGGTTAATGCAAGTCAGGGTCATCACAGGTTACTGGGATATTGAGTCTGGAAGGGACCCTTGTCTTGTCAGTCCGACAGTTCACTATTAACAAAATTTCAGTTGAGCTGCTACCACATCAGCTCTAGCACGCTAGGACAGGTAATTTTCGATAGGAACCCTCTTTTGGTATTGAGCAATGTATTGAAGGCAGCCACTTCAGGTGTCTCTCACAGGCAAGTTATGGCAGTGGAATGATGGCAGTTCGAAGCATTCCAGCAGGGCCCTCACAATTTGACCGCTTTCTTTCTGTTGCAATTTTCCCTTTGCTTGTCCTAATGTTTTCTTCCTCAGACGGCCGGACTCGACGTACGCCGGTACGGGTGCTCTTATTAGGGATGGGGGAGAATTTCTCCCCGAAACTTTGGGGGGCCGAGTGCCAACGCATTCGGTCCTCTGAAGGTTGTTCGGGGAGAAATTCTCCGCCCCCCCGCCCCCCCCCCGGGATGGGACTTACCTTTCACGAATGTCCCTCCCGGCGGCGGGTCCCGGCGGCGGTTCGGCAGGTCTTCGTCAGGGGTGGGGGCGGCAGCCGGTCTTTCGACCAGCTGCCGCCGCCGCCATTACAAGAAAAGTAAAAAAAAACAAAAACGCCCCTGTGATAGGCTACGTAATGATTAACGTAGCCTATCACGGTTAGATTTGCAAAGTCACCCGTGATAGGCTACGTGATGATTAACGTAACCTATCACGGCTGACTTTGCGGATCTAGCCGTGATAGGCTACGTTAATTGTTACGTAGCCTATCACAGGGGCGTGTTTTTTTTTTCTTTTGAAGTTCGCGGCTGGGGAGACGGGGCGCTTCTCCCCGGCCTGAATTTCGGCCGGGCGAGGCGGGAAGCCTCCCCCCCGGCCTGAATTTCAGCTGGGCGAGGGGTCTGAACTTCGGGGGGAGCAGCGAAGCGCCTCCCCCCCACCGCCAAGCAAGCTGCGAGACCAGGTAAGTGACTTTCGTCCATCCCTAGCTCTTATGCGGACACAGTATGGTGTTTTGGGCTGCACGTATGGTTTTACGCCAGCCTTCGGATCTTAGTTTCCGCTACCCAACACACTACGATGCAGTGGCTTAGCAGATGGAACATGCCGTGGGAGTCCCCCCGCCTCCTCACCCTGTTCCACCAAGGTTTGGTCAGTCTTCCTCTGCAGGTCCAGGTGCTGCACACTGGAGGGAATGACTTGGGCTGTAAGCCAGGCAAGGACCCGATCGAACGGGCCTTGATGAAGGTGCAGTTGGTCCGGCATACCTGGCCGGAAGTAGCCATTACGATTCTCACACCTGGATCAATTGGAAGGCTCGGAACGACGTTGCCGTTGGCAGGGCGCGTCAGAAAGTGAACGAAGAAAGGACTTATGGCCTATGTGAACGGGGTGATGGATGCACCACCCACAGGAAATTCTTTGGACAAGGAGGGAGCGTTACAGGCAGGACGGTGTCCACCTGTCTAATGTAGGGAATAGCATATTTCTGTCTGATCTGCAAAGGGGCCTGCGGGAAGTTCTTCTGCGCAGGTGGGGGGAGTTCACAAGCACTAGGCTTGTGACTCCTGTGGCGGCTAGGACGGGCAAAAGCAGAAAGGGATTAGGGATGGTGTGCATGCAGAGGCACTTTATGGTGACAGGTGACGCCTGAGGCCCCCCGAACGGGTTGTGCGGCTCGGCGGGGGGATAAGGGTTGCCTGGGAGACCAACCCTACTCACTCACCCAGGTGTTGTGCGGCACCGGGTTGGGGGTGACACCGGAAGGTCTACCTCCCCCAGAAGGGGCAGTCCGGAGGGGAGGCGAGATCGACGCCACCCCTCAGGCTGGGTGTGCTTTTGCCCGAGAAGTGCCAGCTAGTCGCTGGCACAGTCAGATGCCCATCCTAGGTTACCCTTTGCAGCTACTTCAATAAATGTGGCCCAATTTTCAACCCAAGCCTCATTGTCTGACTCTTCTTTGACCCATCTCCGCTCGCAAATACCCTAACCCCGGCGCCAGCTTGTCTGGCAAAAGGGGGGGGGACATTGCGGGCAGGTGGGGTGAGAAGAGGTGGCTGCTGCCTATTGGGTGCCCCCCCATGGCACCACCAAGCAGGGGAGGAGTCGGCAGAGCCCTCTTAAGCTCTGCGCCCCCTCCAAACCAGCTGTCTCGCTCTCGCGGCTCCCTCCCGCCCTCCCTTAAGCAGTGTGGGTTTATGCCGGTTGCCCTTTTGGGAGCCATGTAGGAATTTTTGGCTCACAGTTAAAATTGGCCTTTTACTGTGTGTCTTTTTGCCTACTTCACACTGTTATCGGGGCTAGGGTGTGTCCAGTAGGTGAATACAGTCTAATCTCTTATAGGTCACATTTTAGTGGCGGCTAGGACGGGCAAAAGCAGAAAGGGATTAGGGATGGTGTGCATGCAGAGGCACTTTATGGTGACAGGTGACGCCTGAGGCCCCCCGAACAGGTTGTGCGGCTCGGCGGGGGGATAAGGGTTGCCTGGGAGACCAACCCTACTCACTCACCCAGGTGTTGTGCGGCACCGGGTTGGGGGTGACACCAGAAGGTCTACCTCCCCCAGAAGGGGCAGTCCGGAGGGGCGGCGAGATCGACGCCACCCCTCAGGCTGGGTGTGCTTTCGCCCTAGAAATGCCAGTTAGTTGCTGGCACAGTCAGATGCCCGTCCTAGGTTACCCTTTGCAGCTATTTCAATAAATGTGGCCCAATTTTCAACCCAAGCCTCGTTGTCTGACTCTTCTTTGACCCATCTCCGCTCGCAATTGCACCCCAAGACAACCCCCAAATAACTATATCCAGCTCTTCCCATACATGTGTGTGTATGCATGCACATTCACATATCACCCACCCCCAACACAGAGGTGGATCCAGATTTAGTTATACCTAGAGTAGATCCATTGAAATAAATGGGACTTATATTAGTCATGACTTACTTGCCCTATTGATTTCAATGGGTCTACTTTAAGCACAACTAAATCTAGATCCAACCCACACTCTTTACAGGCTGTGCATGAGGCCATCCAAGTGTGAGTCTTGCAAGACCCGGACCCTGTTCCTCCAGGGAAATGGGAAAGCCATTTACAAAGGAAAGCCTGTTCCTCCAGGGAGCAATGGGAAAGCCATTTACAAAACGTATTCATTGACTTTGACTACTTCGGCTGCTGACATTCCTCAATAAGTAGAGCTACTAAGGGAGCAACCCTATGGCCGCTAGATAGTGGCGAGATGGCCATAGGATATCTGATTTTCCGGGAACCAACCTCACTCCGAGGTCGGTTCCCGGAGAACTGATCTCCCCTTACTTCTGCGCTGCCTCCGAGGCAGCGCAGAACAGCCCCCATCCTCCATGCTCCTGCTCAGCCCGCCCATGGCTAGACAGCCACAATCGGCTGTCTAGCGAAACATGCAGGGCAGGAGAAGCGTGGAGAGAACAATCCCCTCCGTGCTTCTCCTGCCCTGCTTTGGATAGGTGGTCACCTCCGAGTTCGGAGGCGGCCGCCTATCTGAACAGGATTGCATCCTAAGCTACCTTTAACTCAATGTTGTCAGTTATTTGAACTTAAAGGGTGGAACTAGCCATTCCAAAAAGTACAAGGCCACTGCTAAATCCAGCAGCCACATGTGGAGTTCCACCTTCCCCTCCTGTAATGTCTACTTATGTGGCAGGAGTGGGGAAATGATTAAATATAAGGGCACCAGGTTAGTTGAACAACAGGAACGGGGGAACATCATTGGACTGATGTTTTTGGATGACAGACCCATTTTTAATTTTGTTCTTTTGATCTAGTTCTGCCTAAAAGTAGAAAATGAATGCAGAGCTTTGGAAAGCGTGTGGCACGTCATAACCTTCCTCTGCACGAATGGAGGCTGGGTTGCTAGTTTGTACATCCACCGCATTGTTGATCACTTCTCGCACCAGCACCACATTCAATTAAGTCTAAAGCTCTCAGTCAACAACTATGATGTGTGCACCTAGGGAATGTCGCCAGCCTTCAATAATCAATATTCAAGTTATGATGGACTGACAGCTTCATGGCTCAGTGAATGTCCCTTGATTTTTAACTTTCTCTTCTCGCTGCTGAACAAGGAAGAGTATTTTGTAGCATGAAGAAACAAACTTAATTAAGCTAAGGAATATGGTTGAGAAATACAACCAAGAGTAAACGGCCATGCAGGACTGTATAAGAAATCCCAAACAAAGCACCTGTTCTACATGAAATGAAAGCAAATATATATACCAACAACAACAACAACAACAACACAAGGCTGCACCTGAGTTTATAAGATTGTACTAATCGGGGGGAGGGGGGATAAACCTGCACTTTATTTTTAATTTGACCTTTGTTTTTTAGAGAGAGCAAATCTACCTGACAGATTTAAACTGACATAAGTGTCATATCCTCTTCTCAAGGAATCCTGGCCATTGTAGCCCCGGTTAAGGATTAAGAAAATGCTCAGCAAACCATAATTCTTGGGATTCTTGGCAAGGGAAGAGAGCCACGACAATTAAGCTGATATTTTTAAAAAATAATAATGTGAGTTCGTAGTGTAGATATGGTCTTTAATAGGACACTTACCACTGCAGAGTCTCTCAAGCCTTTTGGACTTGTCCCTTGTCATGGAAGGCTTATAGGACACATCAGTCAGCAGCTGGACAAGAACTTTATTGTCCCTCTCTAACAGAATGGAACAGACACAGGAAGGGCCTAACTAACTTCTAGGGATGTACAAAAGTGGCCTTACCTGGCTCCGCCGGGTTCCACTGGGGGCTATTTGCGTTCCCGCTTATTTTCGCTGTCTTAGTCTACGTAAATGTTTACGTAGGCTAAGACGGCCCAAAATAAGGAACGCAAATGGCGGCGGCCGTAGCCGCCACCATTTGTGTACGCGCGTTGTTTTTTTTTTTTTTAAGTCAGACATGATAGGCTATGTAAAGATTTACGTAACCTATCATGTCATTTTTTTTTTTTTTAACACTGGAAATGGCAGCGGCGGCAGCTGGTCGGAAGACCAGCTGCCGCCGCTGCTGCCGCTGCCCAGAAAATCCGCCCCAGGTAAGTCTTGTCCCGGGGGGGATCCGCGGGTGGGTGGGTGGGTGGCAGGCCGTTCCGCCACGGAGTTCGGGGGACTGAATGCGCTGGCATTTGGCCTCACTGAGATCCGTGGCGGAATTCTCTGCCGTCCCTACTAACTTCACCCGGATTTCATGAAGTCCAGTGCCACCTAGTGACTAAATGATACAATGCCGTTATCCACACTTCCTTCCCAAGCCCAGCACCAACTGTCTTTCTGTAGGTGATGTGCAGAGATCTTTGTGCTACATAGCTCTGTGGAAAAGACCCTGATGCTGGGAAAGACTGAAGGCAAAAGGAGAAGGGGATGGCAGAGGATGAGATGGCTAGATAGCATCACCGATGCAATGAATATGGACTTGAGTACGCTCCAGGAGAGAGCGCAGGACAGGAAGGCCTGGCGTGCCATGGTCCACGGGGTCACGAAGAGTCGGACACGACTTAACAACTGAACAACAACAACAAATCCTGTTCCTACAATGTATTATCTGTGCAAGTGAGGGCGATGAGGGAAGTAGATTTTGCTTGCCACAGAACAGAACCCTTTAATCCCTCAGACTTCTTCCCCCAACCAAACCAATCCTGCCCATGTTGTCTCACCTCTTCCTTAGAGGAAGCTGTAGCAGGCACAATTCCAAGCCTCAGCTAGTCAGCTGAAGGGAGGAAAATTTTATCTTCTTAAAGAGCCTTTCCTGTAACTGCATCCCCCTCCCACTTTGGTGAATTGTGCCCACCTCCCAAGAAATGTACCTTCCAGTTTGTAAGCCTTGTATCTCCAAAAGGACTACATATGGACAAAAGCAAACCTGCTGTTCCATGGCTGATTAGAATTCGAGATGTATGGATTTTGTAACATCTATTCCATAGACATTTCGTGGATTGTCAGGTGCCTTTCATTCCATTGTCAGCTCATTGATGGAACTGGATTTTTTCAATTTGCTGCATTTGTGCACATTCGCACTTGCAAAAATGTGCAAATCCCCCCCCCACGTGCATTTTTGGCTGGTGTTTTTTATTTTGTGTATTTTTCTACAAATAAATTCGCATAACATTCTGGAAAGTAAAACAAGCAGTCTGCAAGTCTGCAGAACCTGTGCGACTGTGGAATCTACAGGCCGGATTCATAGAAATCCAAGTTCATTTGGATCTATTGTGGATATCTTTGACATCCTTAATTAGAATAGAGGAACAGAAGAAAAGGGAGCACAATCTAGCCTAGTCTTCCTCAACCAGGTGCCCTCCAGATGTTTTGGACTATAAATCCCAGCATTCATGAGCATTGGTCATCCTGGCTAGGGCTGATGGGAGTTGAAGTTCAAAGCGTCTGGAGGGCACCAGGATGGGGGAGGCGGAATGCCACCTGCTTACTAGGTCCAGTGCACAGATGACTCCCAATATCAGGAGGAATAATACTCCATGTACAGGTCTACAGGATGGATTGTGTGGGATTACCGGGAATGGCTGGGCACACATGGCTTTCCTGGGAAGCTGAAGGTTTGTTAGATGCTTATAAGAGGTTCTTCAATGAGAAGATCAGTAATGATAGACAAGTGTCTGTACATTATCCAGTTGGGTGTGTTCAGCGACTCAGTCTCTATACATGCAGGCCAACTAGCATTCCATATGAATTAAGCACATGCCACAGAATCCTCTTAGGGTTGCCATATGTCTCACTTTACAGAGGACAGTCTGCCATGTGATGGCATCCTCTGTTTGAAGGGATGTCTAATCCAAGCCAATTTAAAGACAAGGAACCATAAGAATGGGGGCCTTGAAGGTGCTCATCAGCAATTAGCATCTGGAAAGCAGACTGAGCAAATACACAGGTGTCCTGGTCACGTCACTACTATGGTGAAATATATTTCTATTCAAATTACAGTAATTATTTCTAAGTTTGCATATATACATATAAATGAGTATATGCATGTTTTATGCATATCTCTGTCCTCTTCTGCCCTCTTTTGTGGTGATGTAAGTGACCACCTTAAATCATCTGCAATGTACAGAGGTACCATAGGAGATGTGGAGGGGTTCCTTGACAGGGAAGCTGATGTGGAGAAGGCTCCATGAAAATCAGAATTTAGGTGGGGAGGAACACACACTAATTTAGGACAATAGAGAACATTTGTCCTGCAAATGTTTTGGTTTTTCCCTCCTCTTTCTCCATGCCACACATCACAGCAGTGTGAGCCTAGTGCAGGAGGATAAGTGGAGCATTGCATGATGTTTGATGAATTGCCACCCTGCATACTGATCCACACAGAAGAGGCAGGCTTGTGCCCATTATCATAGAATCATAGACTAAGACCATTGGGGCCAATAAGACCATCAACTCTAACCCTCTGCTCAATGCAGGAATCCAAGTCAGAGCATCCCTGACAGATGGCTGCCCAGCCTTGTCTTGAATGCCTCGAGTGTGGGAGAGCCCACCACCTTCCTAGGGAACTGGTTCCACTGCCGTATTGCTCTAACACTGAGGACATTTTTCCAGAAGTCCTGGAATCTGGCTTCCTGTAACTTGAGCCCATTATTCCGTGTCCTGCACTCTGGGATGATCAAGAAGAGATCCTGGCCTTCCTCTCTCTGACAACCTTTCAGGTACTTGAAGAGCGCTATCATATCTCCCCTCAGTCTTCCCTTCTCAAGGCTAAACATGCCCAGTTCTTTCAGTCTGTCCTCATAGGGCTTTGTTTCCAGTCCCTCCATTATCACTACACTGGCATAAAGGAGACTTTCCATGCACTCCTTGGCCAATCTATAAAAAACTGGCAGACTCTTTGGAAAATGCATGGCTGGAAGTGAGCAGCTGAATCATCAGTGATAGCTTTCTTGCAAAGGTCAGCACTAAGCTGCGCACACATACAGGTATATTTAATTGCATGGCCTGCTGTGATTCCTTTCTTACGGCAGATGGAGTTTGGTTGGCCGTAGATGTACCATCCATAAAGTTGCGCGCATAATAGCACAGGAAAAATTTCCCTTTTTGTACTCTAGTGACAGTAAATTTTTCACAATGTCCAACCGTTCTTTTTTTCCTCTCCATTCTGTCTTCACATCGTGCATACCAAATAATCTATGGGCTGCTGGCGGTGTTTGTTAATGTGCATCTCACGCAGTATTCCATTACTGTACAGCATATATTTTACTGCTTCCCATGAACAATGATGAGGCTTCAGGTGTCTACAATGTATATGGAATTGTACACGATGTGCCACAAGAGTTTCACTTTTAATGCCACTAACTCAGAAGCAAATGGCACTTAAATACCTATTTTTTTCATCTGTTTTGAAATTCCATATAGTTTGTCACCTACAGAAGAAGGGGAAAAAATCACATCGCTTTAACCATCTTAAGGAAAGCTTTAAAAATAATAATAATAGAAACATTTCTTTTTCTCTTGCTTGGAAGCCTGTTCACTTAGCAGCCTGGAGGAATTTTATTACTCACAAAGAAGCAGGTATATTTACTAGAAAAGACTTTAGGAACACATAATTGAGAACATTTTGAACTCCTTTCAGCTTAGAAAGTGCAAATGTACTCTAAGCTTTTAAAATATTCCCAGAGCGCCGTTCTTTTAAATTTTCAGTACTGCTGTTAGACAGATCTAAGCCAGACTAAGATCTAATACTCCACTGGGATGACATTTTGCTATTTTAAACTGTTATAATTTAAGAATGGAACCATCTATTGTTGTTTATATGAATAGCAGGGCCTAGAGATCCTCACTGAGTGGATAGGGTCATTGTAGTGTTTAGTCACTAGGTGACACTGGACTTAGTCATATCTGAGTGGAGCCAGGAGTTAGTGTCCTGCTAAGGAAGACTGGATCTGTGGGCAGCTTTTCATGTGGTGAACCACTCAGCTGCAGGTGGTAGCATTCTCAGTGAAGTACCAAATAATTTAGGATGTGGAAAACAAAAAGGGACAGAGAAGAGCTCCAAAAAGAGATCTCCAAACTGGGGGAATAGGCATTAAAATTGAAAATGCATTTCAGTGTAAGCAAGTGTAAAGCAATGCACATTGGAGGCAAAGAATCCTAACTTCACATATATACTGATGGGGTCTGAGCTGACTGGGAGTGGGTCATTCTGGAGAACCCCCCCCCCCATAAGACCAGAGGGTCTGTACCCCTGTTATATTGGGATAGGAAGGGGCAGGGAGCACTCTCAGTGGGGAGGGGTGAAGCAACCAAACTGGGTCCCAAAAGAAGGCCTATGTTTTTTTCAAACAGATGCAGTGTTTGGAGAAGGTCTGCGGTTCGACTAATCTGTAGCTGATAGCAGTAAACAGACTTGTATCCAAGTTAAGATAGTGCCCTCTCCCAAATGTCATTAAAAAAAATACCTAAGCTATCCGGAGTTCATTTAACCTATAATTGAATTTAGCGGGTGCAGGAGTGCTGAGGGCATACTGGTTAGGAAATGAAAAGCAATTTGGATGCAGTCCTTGTCCATTATTGTAATAGTTAATCTTGGGTATTCATTTTCTGTGCCCATCTGCTTTACCTCCTTCTCTAGCTGAATGTTCCTGAGAAACTCTTTCAATCTCAGATGCATTACTGTGCCCTTCCTTTTAGATAATTTGATAGAGCCAAATAAAGAATTTTCACTACTCAAGTAATTTCTTTTATTGGGATCCTTATGATTTACTCTTCAGACTTGTAACATGTAGCAGCTTAGTGAAATAAACGAGGCAATTTAGCAATCTGGAAGAATCCTGGAGTGAAAGTTGATTGCCTTTTCTTACCTTGTTTTATTCCAGTGAGTCGGTGAAGGGTTTTTTACTGTACTGCAGATCCTTGCCTCTCTGAATTTGCCTTGAATTAGGTCACTTTCACAAGTAACACTAAGAAGGCTTTTGGGCCTATTTCTCAGGGTCCAAACTAGACATAATACATGATTAGGATCCCACATAGTTTTTCTTTTACTAATTATCAAACTCAGAGGCCTGTTTTGAAGATCAGGAAAAATTCTTTCCCCTCATGCTCCAAAATGCTCTCCCAATAGGTCATTTCTCTATAGCAATCTTGAAAGCAGTGGCATCCAGCTGCTATGTACTAAAACAAAACCAAAAATGTGGTGATCCTAGGCACAGACCTTTCATGTCATTTCTAGGGCTTCTGTACACCAGGGTTTTATCCTGCACCTTTACCAGGGCTTCTGCTTCCAGATTCTTTGCAGGATTAAGATTGGCTCCTTTACACGTGCTTTTTTCTGGGGATTTCCTTTCTCTGGAAGTTCTATATGTTTCATTATACAGCCACTAGGTGGTGCTGTGGTATAGCAGAATTGTGGAAGTACATGCAGCCGTTGCAGCACTTCATCGTGCTTCTAGAAAAAATGCCAGACTTTTCCCAATCTTAAAAAAAGTGATAAAGGTTATAAAGCATGGGAGAGGCCCTGGAGGTTGCCAACATCATGTAAAGGACTCACAAACTGCTGTGAATGGCCAATTCATGATAAAAGCCTTATTTAGTGATGCCCCTAGCCCAGGGCTGACATATTTCCCCTATTTTGCCAGGGGATCAAGATCCGAAATCTCCCTTGATCTGTCCCAACATGCCCCTTCCCTAGTAATACCATTGGAGCACCAACGGTAGAAGAGGGATGGGGGCAGAAGTTTCTGCCACTGTAATGAGGAGGCTTCCAGTTAGGGATGGTGGAGAATTCTCCCACAGATCTCAGTGAGGCCGAATGCCAGTGCATTCAGCCCCCCAAAACCCATGGTGGAACGAAGACCCCTGGCCCCCCCACCCTGTGAAAGGCGCGCGAAATGGAGCACTCACCTGCTGCCGTTCGCGCTGCTCTGCGAATGGCGGACACGTCTGCGGCCTCCATTCACTTCACCATTTTAGCCGTGATAGGCTACGTAAGTATTTACGTAGCCTATCACGGCTAACACAGGGACGCCATTTGCGTCCCTGCAGAGGCAGTGATAGGCTATGTAAATATTTACGTAGCCTATCACGGCAAAAAAAAAAAGGAAACGCAAATGGCGGTGGCTACGGCGGCTGCCATTTGCGTTCCCTTTTTTGGCCAGGATAGGCTATGTAAATATTTACGTAGCCCATCACGGCAAAAGCGGGGACATAAATGGTGGCCGCTACGGCATTTGCATCCCTTCGCTGAGCTGTGATAGGCTACATAAATATTTACGTAGCCTATCACGGCAAAAGCGGGGACGCAAATGGCGTAGTGGCCGCCATTTGCGGCAGCAGACCTGCCGTGCGAATGCACCCGGCCGGTGGCTCCACGGAGTCGCTGCGGAGTGGAGCCGGTTGGGGTAGGATTTTGAGGGGAGATACGGAGCGCCTCCCCCCCCACTGCGAATGTCACCCTTCGAAAAGGTAAGTGACTTCATCCCTACTTCCAGAGACGCCCATAATATCTTGTGGTCCCTGGGATGCCCTCCCAGGGACTGCAGGATTGTGCCCTCGTTGTGGCTTCACAGCTGAGATGCAGGAAATACAAAACTCAGTTTAGCGTGTCTCATGGAAAGCAGGTTTAGAGCCCAGCTAGATAATCAGCAGCATCATGTTTCTGGAAGTCTTTCTGGACTTCTCAGTTTGGACCGATGATAGGGGAATCAGATGAGAAGAGAACCACAGCAAGTGCTTCTGCTGATTCTGTAGCTTGGATCTTAGTTGCGAAGTTAACTAATCCTATTTTGATCAGGATTGTCCATCAATTTAACAATACAACCTTTCATACAAACGATCGAAATGCTTGCATGGTTTAATTTGGTTTAGCCTCCTCCAAAGTATGCCAAGAGCCCATTTTTTGAAGAACTGCATTCTCACCGGGTAATTTGCTCACTAGCCTCGGTGACACTAATGTCACGAATGAAGAAATGCTCCAAGTGCTGATAGGGAGCTATTACTCTGAACTTGTACTTGAAGAGATTCTGTTAGACAGCACTCAAGCATCAATGCTTTTGATCCTGTGCTGTGGTAACCAGCAAAGTTGGCTGCTTAGGGCTTTGAAAATTCAACCAAGCACAGAAGAGGAGAAAAGCACAAAAGCAGAAAGTACATCACAGCTGAGACTTCCATTGAAATGAAATAAGCCTTTACAGAGCATGAAGGTAAGGAAGGAAGAACCTAGATAGTAATGCCATAGCTTTGACATGAGCCCATCACTAGCAGACATTTTAGTCCTCACTCTGGAGTGGTCCTATTGATTTATTATTAAGAAGCTAGCATGTCTACTTTTGAGTTGGTCAACTATTTCTCACGTCTTTAGGATGCAATCCTATGCATGTTTAGACAGGAAAATGTCCTACAACTCCCAGCATGCCCCAGCCAGCCATGCTGGCTGGGGAATGCTGGGAACTGTAGGATTTTTTTCTGTCTAAACATGCATAGGATTGCGTCCTTACTTAGCTGACTTTTATATGGTATCTTGGAATCGCCTTCCTCCGAACTATTACTGCTGAGTTCCAGGAATAAGGGATTAGGGAACCCAGTTTCAAAATGGCTGTGTACTGTGACACATGTGTGTCTGCCCACCATAGCCTCTATATCAGCCTTCCCCAACCTGGGGCCCTCCAGATGTTTGGACTTCAGCTCCCATCATCCTTATAATCCTTAGCCGCCGCCATTTGCATACGCGATTCCCCCCCCCGAGACTTCCGTGGCTGGAAATCTGGCTGCGGATGGCTCTGGGCTGGGCCTGGCCGGCTGCTCCGCGGAGCTGCCGTGGAGCACAGCTGGCCGAGGAGGATTCCGGGGGGGGAGGAACGGATCGCCTCCCCCCCCATTGAGGATTCCGGGGGGAGGGACGGAATGCCTCCCCCCCCACCATCAACATAATCTGCGGAAAGGTAAGTGACTTTCGTACATCCCTAATTCAGTTTCACCGCCCGCCTTTTACACTATGCAATACCTGCCTCATATTGGACCTGGAGTTTCCGGGGTCCACGCCCCCGCTTTCAACACCCTGTTATCCTGGGATTTCCCCCCAGTGTGCTCTGATTTTCCGCCTTTGCTACTGTATATGGTCATTGTCCCCTCCCATGCACGCCTATATATGGCGGTCTTTGTATTTCCCTGCTGGCCAATCAGAGCGCACCACTCCCCCAGGTTGTGTTCTGGCCATTGATCGTGTCTCTCCCTGAGAAGTTGGTGTCCGTGAGCAAACAGGTAGCCCCCCTGTGCCCCCACCCGCGGCTTTTTTTTTTAAACCAGGAGAACGTCTTCAAAGATTCAAAGATTTGTAGTTTGGGGCTTGTAGATATCGCTGCAGCCTCCTTGTCTGCCTGGATCTTACGGTAAGTGCTTAAAGAACACTCCCCACCTTTCATGTCTGTGGCGCATTCTGCCCTGTGTTTACCCGCCACTCCCCCAGGTTAGAAATGTATGAAACACTTACCTGGTTTCGTCCAGGGACATCCGTGGTGGGGGGGAGGCGCTCCGTTCCTCCCCCCGAAATCCTCCCCAGCCGGCTCCACTCTGCAGTGACTCTGCGGAGCCACTGGCCGGGGCTGCCTGCAACCGGACATCCGGCCGCTGGGCTGCGCAGGGATGCAAATGGCGGCTGCCATAGCTGCCGCCATTTGCGTCCCTGTCTTTTGCCGTGATAGGCTACATATATACGTATATCCTATATACGTAGGAGAGCCAGGGCCTGCGGGAGAAGCCACCACCACCACCACCGGGGAAGAGGCATGCTTGCCGCCGCTGGGCCTGCTGCTGCCGCCGCTGGGCCTGCTACTGCCGCTGCTGGGCCTGCTGCTGCCGCCGCTGGGCCTGCTGCTGCCGCCGCTGCCACCACAACCAGGCCTTCCCTGTGGACTTCTGCCTGGCAGACCGCCAGTCCCTGCAGGACCAGGCCCCCAGGTACCGAGCCAGCTGTGCTGCTCCACCTGCCCCTCCCTGGAGGGGTTACATAAGCTGGCTGGCTGAGGTGGCCTGGGAGAGCCAGGGCCTGCAGGAGAAGCCACCACCACCACCACCGGGGAAGAGGCGTGCTTGCTGCTGCTGGGCCTGCTGCTGCTGCTGCCGCCGCCACCACCAGGCCTTCCCTGTGGACTCCTGCCTGGCATTTTTAAGGGGATTTTAATTGTTTTGTTTGTTTGTTTTATTTTGTTGGGGGGGATTTTGTTGTGTTTTTAGGGGTGGGTAGCCTGCCTGATAGGCAGGAGCGAGGGGGCATGTGTCCACCTGATGGAGGCAGTGGGGGGAGTGTTGGGGGCCAGAACATACCGAGGCTGGGTGGCAGGCGCTGGCGGAGCGCTAGGGGCAGGCCATGCCAGGTAAGGGGAACAAGGGAGAGATGTGTAGTATCTGTCCCCTGCTCCGGGCCTGTCCAGAGCCAAAGGATGGCTGGGGAAGGCGTGACCCCATCTTCTGGCCTTCGTTTGCTGCTCTGCAATGCCAGGTCTGTTACCCAGAAAACCTCCCTCATCCATGACATGATCCTGGATGAGGGTGCAGACCTGGCATGTATTACGGAGACCTGGCTGGCTGAGGCTGCTGCTCCAACCCTTGCAGCCATGTGTCCAGCCGGATTTTCGTATGCACAGCAGCCGAGGGCTGGGGATCGGGGAGGGGGAGTGGCTGTTATCTACCGAGAGTCCTTGGTCTTCACCAGACCCCCTCTCCGGGAGACCAAGGTTGCTGAGTGCATGTACTGGAGGTTGGGCCCGAAGGGCAGTCTGGGGATTCTGCTCGTGTACCGTCCACCCCGCTGCACGACTGACTCCCTGGCTGAGGTGCTTGAGGTGGTCTCTGATGTGCGTGTACAGTCCCCTAACTTACTGGTGTTGGGGGACTTCAACGTACATTTGGAGGCTATCCTCACAGGAGCACCTCGGGACTTCATGGAGACCATGGCCTCCTGGGAGCTGCACCATATTCTAACTGGGCCCACCCATGTAGCCGGTCATGCACTAGACCTTGTGTTTATTTCTGGAGAAGCGGGGAGTGATCTGGAAGTCGGGGGTATATCCACCACCCCCTTGTCATGGTCAGATCACTATCTGGTGATGTTGGACTTCTCGGTTCCACAACCCCTCTGCAGGGGTGGAGGACCCATTAAAATGGTCCGCCCCGGGCGTCTTATGGATCCAAATGGATTCCTGAACGCGCTTGGGGATTCTCTGGGGCATGCCAATGGCCACTTGGTCGAGACCCTGGTGGGTGGCTGGAATGCCGCAATCACTGGGGCATTAGATCGGGTGGCTCCGAAACGCCCTCTCCCCCTGAACAGGGCTCAGACTGCACCATGGTTCAATCCGCGGTTACGAGCTCTGAAACAGGAGGTGAGACGGCTACAGCGCCGGTGGCAGAAGTCTCGCTCCAAAGACGATCAGACATGAGCTAGAGCTGTATCTTCAGCCTATCATGTGGCGGTAAAGGCAGCAAAAAAGGAATATTATGCTGCCTCCATCGCGTCTGCAGAGTGCTGTCCCAGGAGGCTGTTCCAAGTGGTCTGGAGCCTGGTCGGTCCTGTGGCTCCGGAACCACTGGAGCATTCTAAGGCCTCCTGTGAAGCTTTGGCAAGGCACTTTGCAGATAAAATTGATCAGATTAGGTGTGTTACTCTGCACGCTGTGGATACAGTTAGTGAGCAAGAGGCGGCCTGTGGCAAACCGGTTTTGTGGGATCGGTTCCAGCTTCTTCCTCCTGATGAAGTGGACAAGGTGCTTTCATCTGTAAGGCCGACCACCTGCTTACTTGATCCTTGCCCATCTTGGCTCATTATGAGCTGCAGAGAGAGACTGGGTGAGGGGATCAAGGCGGTGGTGAATGCCTCCCTTGAGGAGGGAGTGATGCCATCAGCCCTCAAGGAGGCAGTGATAAGACCACTCTTAAAGAAGCCCTCCTTGGATCCTCAAGTTCTGAACAACTTTCGCCCAGTCTCAAATCTGCCATTTTTGGGCAAGGTGATTGAGCGGGTGGTGGCGGTGCAGTTGAAGGCACACTTGGAAGAAACTGATTATCTAGACCCATTTCAATCGGGCTTCAAGCCTGGGCATGGGACAGAAACGGCCTTGGTCGCCTTGGTGGATGATATGAGGAGGGCTCTGGATAGGGGTGAATGCTCCTTCCTTGTTCTCCTCGACCTCTCAGCGGCTTTTGATACCGTTGACCACGGTATCCTCCTGGACCGCCTGGAGGGGTTGGGCATTGGAGACACTGTATTGCGGTGGTTCCGATCCTTCCTCTCCGGCAGGTACCAGAGGGTAGCACTGGGAGAGGAGGTTTCGGACCCGTGGCCACTCACTTGTGGGGTGCCACAGGGTTCCATCCTCTCCCCGATGCTATTTAACATCTATGTGAAGCCGCTGGGGGCTATCATCAGGAGGTTTGGGGTGCAGTGTCATCAATATGCGGATGACACGCAGCTCTACCTCTCATTCAAATCTTCACCAAGGTTGGCCGTAGAATCCCTGTCCAAATGTCTGGAGACAGTGAGTGGCTGGATGGGGAGGAATAAGCTGAAGCTGAACCCTGACAAGACTGAGGTACTTTTGGTGGGAGACAAGAGGAGGCTGGGGGATGTTGACCTGGTGTTGAATGGGGTATGGCTACCCTTGAAAGATCAGGTCCACAGCCTGGGGGTCATTTTGGACTCCCAGCTGTCCATGGAGGCTCAGGTGTCAGCCGTGAGCCGGACAGCGCTGTATCAACTCCATCTGATACGGCGGCTGCGCCCCTTCCTTCCCGACCATCTGCTCCCATCGGTAGTACATGCCCTGGTCTCCTCTCATTTAGACTACTGTAATGCGCTCTACGTGGGGTTACCCTTGAAGACGGTTCGGAAGCTGCAGCTGGTACAGAACGCGGCGGCTCGCCTGATTAAAGGCAGCCGCCGGCGAGATCACATCACTCCAGTGCTGAAGGAGTTGCACTGGTTACCAGTTGTTTTCCGGGCCAAATTCAAGGTGTTGGTTTTGACCTTTAAAACCCTATATGGTTCCGGCCCAGCCTATCTTAAGGAGTGCCTCCAGCAACACCAGACAGGCCGCTTAACAAGATCAGCCTCGGATGGCCTTCTGTCTGTCCCATCAGCCAGGACAGCTAGACTGGTGGGGACGAGGGAGAGGGCCTTTTCTGTGGTGGCCCCCACTCTGTGGAACTCCCTCCCTAGGGAACTCCGTCATGCCCCCTCTTTAATGAGCTTCCGTCGTGCATTAAAAACATGGTTGTTCAGGCAGGCATTTGGGGTGGGTTAGGGTATTTTAAAAAAAAATTATGGTAGAATTTTATTGTTTTAAATTGTTTTATGGTGTGTTGTACATCGCCCAGAGTGGCTGGGTGACCAGCCAGATGGGCGATTAATAAATTTAATAAATAATAATAATAATAATAATAATATATTTACGTAGCCTATCACGGCATAAAACCAGGAACGCAAATGGCGGCGGCTACAGCGGCTGCCATTTGCGTTCCCTTTTTTTTCCATGATAGGCAATGTAAATATTTACATAGCCTATCACAGCCTCCGCAGGGATGCAAAAGGTTTCCCTGCGTTAGCTGTGATAGGCTACTAGGGATGTCAGAGAATTTCTCCACGAATCTTGGGGAGACCGAATGCCAGCGCATTCGGCCCCCTGAAATTGGTGGAGAAACGGTCTGCCCCCCCCGGGACGGGACTTACCTTGTGCGAATGTCCCTGGCGGTGGTGGCTGCGGCGGTGGTTCGGCGGCAGTTCGGCGGCGGCGGTGGCAGCCGGTCTTCCAACCGGCTGCCACCGCCGCCATTTCCAAGTTAAAAAAAAAAAAAAGTGATATGCTATGTAAAGATTTACATAGCCTATCACGGCTAGATTTTTAAAAAACACCGTGATAGGCTACGTAAATGTTTACGTAGCCTATCATGGCTGAGTGAAAAAAACAAAACAAAACCGCGCATATGCAAATGGCGGCGCCCATGGGCGCGGCCATTTGCGTACGCGTGGTTTTTTTCTTTTCACTCAGCCATGATAGGCTACGTAAACATTTACGTAGCCTATCATGGCTGACTGCAGGGACGCAAACGGTGGCGGCTATGGCTGCCGCCATTTGCGTCCTGGCAGGACAGGTTTCGCGGCTGGAGGGACGGGGCACCTCCCCCCCGGTCAGAATTTCGGGGGGGAGGGACGGGGCGCCTCCCTCCCAGCCAGAATTTCAGGGGGGAGGGACGGAGCGCCTCCCCCCCACCGTGAATCAACTTTCGGGTTCAGGTAAGTGACTTTCGTACATCCCTAAGGCTACGTAAGTATTTACGTAGCCTATCACAGCAATAATGAAGAAGCAAATGGTGGCCGCAGATGTGGCCGCCATTCGCAAAGCAGTGCGAACAGCACCAGGTAGGTGCTCCATTTCGTGACCCTTTTGTGGGGTGGTGGGGCGGGGGGCTTCGTTTCGCCACAGATTTCAGGGGCGAATGCACTGGCATTCGGCCTCACTGAGATCTGTGGCGGAATTCTCCAACATCCCTACCCCAGGTATTCTCCCGGTATCGCTCGTGTCCCTTCCTGAGCAGCCAGCATCCATGAGCAAACACGTGGACCCCCCATGCCCCTGCCCTTGGCTTTTTGTTTTTTTTTTAAAGAAGGGGAACATCTTTTAATCTTTGAAGAATCGAAGTTTGGAGCTTGGCGGTATCAGTGCAGCCTCCTTGTCTCCCTGGATCGTGTGGTGGGCATCTAAAAACCTCCCCACCTTTCGTCCACACGTTGCATTCTGCCCTGTGTATTCCCCCCCACCTCTGCTCTTCCACCTGTGGTGCCATTGCTCGGCACCCATTGCTCATCTGGACACCACTCTCTTCCTCACCAGGGGCTCCGGATGTATATCGTGGCGCCTTGAGCTGCTCCCTCCATGGCAGCGCGGGTAAATTTTTCTTGGGGAGAGTTCCATGCTGCTCTTGTCGCCGCGGATGCTGTCCCTTCTCCAACAGAGCCGCCATGTACTATGCGAGGTGGCCACGTCCCCCCCTCAACACCTTCCCCAGAGTTTTCAGGGTGTTATTCCCCTCAACACGAGGAGTGTGTTTCCCCCTCCCCTCCCCTCCCCTCCCCGAGATTGTCAAGGCACTCCCGTTGTTGTGAAAACAACGCGGCTTGAGACTGCTGAACTGGCATTATGGGGATTGTTCACTGGATGGCTGATCAGCCTTCAGGGGACACGTGACGTTTATGGGCACACATTCCTGTGGGATGGCATTTGCCCTGGAGCATGAGTCAGGGCGGCTTCCCCCACTTCTCTTCCCCCAGAAAAGGCTGCAAAGCCCGCTCGCTCCTCTATCAGTTTTTTCCCTGCTTTGGCGCCTTGCTCTGTCTCACTTTTGCGGGCAGACATGAGAGCATCCAGCTGGTTACGTGGTGGGGTGGCTCCTGCACAGAAGGTGCTCCAAATGAGGGCCATGACATGTGGCTACCCTGTGATGCCCACCATGGACTGTGACGGCTAGGTGGGCCAGTCCCCGCCTTGATATTTACTTCTGTGTGTTCCTTTCTTAGGCTCTTACGGTGCAGGCTGCTGGGTGACCCTCGACGGCAGGGAGATCCCACTGCCACCACTGGAAATCCCAACCAGTACAGTTCTCGGAAAGATCTACTGCATCGGGCCCCCCTTCTTTCCACCATCCGTGTCAAAAGAGGATGGTGTCCACTAGCAAGGGAAGAGGGGTGTCATGGAGGTGTGTGGAGATAGTGGACTTGCTGGACATTTGGGGGAAGCAGAAGATCCAGGAGCAGCTTCATAGCAGCCACAGGAACCTCGACTTCTTCAAGGAGATCTCCAGGCAAATGACTGAGTGGGGCCACACCCGTAGTGCCATTGAGTGCAGGGGGAAGACAAAGTCCATGCGACAGGAGTACAGGAGGGTGGTTAACCATAACTCCAGGTCAGGGAACAATGCAGCCACCTGTCCATATTATGCGGAGCTCCACAGCATTCTCCGGCGGGATGCCACCATTCGCCCCAAGCGCGTGGTTGGAAGTCTGCAGATTGCTCATGGCGCCATGTGTGCAGAGACCCCAGAGACAGTCCCCCCGGAAAGGGAAACGTTGGAGACGCCAGAGGGATCGCAGGAAGAGGAGGATTGCCTTCCCTTGGAGGCGCGTGACATGGGTAGGTGCTGTGGCCTGGGTCGGTGTCTGGGGGTGGTGTGCGTGGAGCATTGGCTGTCCCCCGGGGGCATGGCCACATACTCCGCTCCACATGGTCCTGGTGTAGCCCCACGCATGTAGCCCCACCACCTACAACCACAGGCTGCCCCATTGTCCAACCGGGCCCGGGCCCGGGCCCACCCGCATACTCAACATTACTCCCTGGTTGTGAGTTGGGGAGATGTCGGGGGGCATGTGTGGAGCGGTCCGGGAACAAGAAGGACGGGGGTCTCAGGTTCCTTAAAAAAAGGACATGCCCAAGGACACAGCGGGCAACCGGGGACACACTTTTCACAGGTCTTCTCAGCCAGGAGCAGGAAAGAGAAGGATCCTCCCAGGAAGAGTTCGCTGGGCAACCCGGAGGGAGCAGTGAGTTGGGGGGTGCACCAAAGCCTTTCCGCGCACCAACTGGTCAGTGTGGGGGGATGGGGGGTGTCCACGCTCTGCTGCCCCAGCACCTCGAGCAGTTCCCTCAGAGTTATCTGGGGGCCCACCCACCGCGGCAAACGGTGCTAGGTCAAAGCACTTTGCCGCATGCTGTGCCTAGCCAGCTCGGGTACCTTGATGGGCTGCTCCCGAACTTGCTTTAATGACCGCTTCGGATTGCTCTGGTGTCCCCATCTGGGTACCTCCAAGCCCCACCTCGAAGCCACACCACGCCGGGGGGAAAAATTCCTGGGCGGATCTTGGTTGAGAGGCAGCTGGCGTGGGTTTCAAGAAAGTGCATTTTCCTGTTGCTTGGCTGACATCTGCTTTGCTTTTCCAGGTGCAGGGCAGAGTGCACATGCTTAAAGCGGAAGCAGGAGTGCTACAGACGAGCTTGAGGACACAGGTAGGCAAGGGGAGTAGCGTACTTCCACATGTTGGGTCCCCATGAGAGAGATCTGACAGCATGCATGCAACATGTGCGCCGCGTGGACACCCTCAGACTGGCCCTCCAGGACAATTCCCCCCCCAACCAACAAGCCCGTTCTCCCATAGGGCTGAGCTCTGGCCAAGGTCTACCGCTGGTGGTCACAAATCAGCATCGGCCAGCCTTCCACGTCCAGGGCGGCCTGCTTTGGAACTGAGGAACTGCGAGGCGCTGGAGTGTGAACCAAGCTCCCGTGTTCGAGGAGGGAGTGGAGCGGAGAAAATGAGTGAGTGAGGATAATCACATAAAAATGCGAGAGCGTTTAACCCGACGGGACACCGAATTCAGTGCGGTGGCGGGCACAATGTAGATCGGCCCTTACTCTGTGTGAGGGAAGTAGCACTGCAACAGACAAGAAATAAAACTTCAAGCTTTTGCATCAATAAACTGAGGCTTATCTACTGGAAACCATGACTTCCTAGTTTTGACTAAAAAACAACAACCCAAAATTTAAAATGCCCAGCAAAACAAGCCGCAACATAGAGCTGATGGAGTAAAAAGTTTCCAGAAGAAGAAACAAGCTCTGCTTTTGTCGAAAAGCAATTGGGGGCACTGTACTCACTGTAGTAGAGAAGTAGGAAAGAGTTCATAATAATTTGGGGGACAAATTGCTTTGAGATCCTGAAATCTCTCAGGGAAACCAGAAGGAACGCTTGTTCTTCCAAAATTGATGTGGTGAGTTAAACTCCAGAAAAATCACAGCCACTTAAAAATAGATCAAGGGCAGAGCTTAAAATTGAGCTAAACTGAAGGATAATGATTTTCAAATAGCTGGGGGCGGGGGGGATGAATTGTAGCAGATCCATCGTGTATGCTATCCCCCCCAAAGTCGTAAACAATGAAAATCCTTTCTCTGTGGGCATGGATCTTGGCCATATATTTGAAGAAGTGATTTTTTTTTTTTTTAAAGCCTGTTAAATATAGCACAAGAACTTTGGGAATCATTACAATGGATAGCAGCATAATAGATTTTGGCATGTTAAGGGGATTGGACTGGTGATCTATTGAACTTCACATCCTACAGCCACTTCCCACGGCAGAAATGCACACAATTTATTTGAAGCTTTTCTTTCTATAAATACAACTGCGCAGGTGAGGATATTCAAGCTACAGCCATTTAGAATATGGTACATGTGTACCTTAAGAGCCATATTTCCAGTTACTTGTTGTAAGGTACAATCTCGTAAAGTAAGGTAGAATTTATTCCATTGATTTCAGCACAAAAAGAGAGCGTGCTGTGACAGGATATTTCATTAAGGCCTAGTGCTCACAAACTGCAGATAAGATAGTAAACCTCTCTCTAACTTGTACCACTTCAAGTGCAGACTCTCATGAACTGAACTCTCTCCCCCATCCCCCAGTGTGTGTGTGTGTGTAGAGGGAGAGGATCCTTGCACATATGAGGGGCTTATTTTTCAATATTTCAAGTTGGCCATTTCAGACGCTGGCATGGATGGGCTGTGGGATCCATCCATCCACTCTGAACTATTTTTGCAGACCTGAAATTCAGGGGTGGATCTACATGGGGCTTTTATGCTGGTTCTACTGCATCCCCAAGTTGATGATGCATGCCCTTCTCTGCAGCCAGAGCACTGTTTCTAGCTCTAAAATCTGCTGTTTCTGAAACCGCTTGTCTGGATTATCCCATTGAGGTGCTGTCACGACACTTTCAGGGTCTGTGTGAGCTGAACTGCCCTCACTGCTGGCTGCTGGAGCAGCACTGATTGGCGGAAGGGGAAGTGGCAGGGGTGGGAGAGGGGGAGCAGAGTCGTATCCACCCAGAAGTAACTTCAAATTGCACTTTGCCCAGTGCAGGAGCAGAGGGGTCAGGAGAATTCCTCTGCCTGTTGTTATAAATAGTCATTGAGCATGAAAGTAGGGATGTATGAAAGTTACTTACCTTTCCACGGATTATGTTGATTGGGGGGGGAGGCATTCTGTCCCTCCCCCCGGAATCCTCACCGGGGGGGGGAGGCGCTCCGTTCCTCTCCCCCGGAATCCTCCGTGGCCATCTGTGCTCCGCGGCAGCTCCACGGAGCAGCCGGCCAGGCCTGGCCAGGCCAGAGCCGTCTGCAGCCGGATTTCCAGCCGCGGAGGGCTCTGGGTAACCCCCTCCAAAAAAACACGTACGCAAAAAAATGCATACGCGTTCCTTATTTTTGCCCTCTTAATCTACGTAAATATTTACGTAGACTATGATGGCGAAAATCAAGGGGAACGCAAATAGCATAGCGGGTGCTATTTGCGTCCCTTTTTGATTCCCTGTTTTAGCCTACGTAAATATTTACGTTGGCCAAAACGGGGAATCAAAAAGGGATGCAAATAGCGCCCGCTACGCTTTTTGCATTCCCCTTGATTTTCGCCGTCATAGCCTACGTAAATATTTACATAGATTAAGAGGGCAAAAATAAGGAACGCAAATGTCGGTGGCCGTAGCCGCTGCCATTTGTGTACGTGTTTTTTTTTTTAACCCACCCAGCCATGATAGGCTACGTAAAGATTTACGTAGCCTATCACATTGTGTGTTTTTTTAAAAAACCTAGTCATGATAGGCTACATAAATCTTTACGTAGCCTATCATGTCTTTCTTTTCTTTTCTTTTTTTTACCAGAGTGGAAATGGCGGTGGCGGCAGCCAGTCGGAAGACTGGCTGCCGCCGCCGCCACCACTGCCGCCACCGCCACCGGAGTCACCACCGCCCGGAAGATCTGCCCCAGGTGAGTCTCATCCCAGGGGGGATCCGCGGGGGCGTGGGGGGGTGGCAGGCCATTCCGCCGTGGAGTTCGGGGGGCCGAGTGCACTGGCATTCGGCCTCACCGTGATCCGTGGCAGAATTCTCTGCCATCCATCCATGAAAGTGGGGAGGGGGAATGGTAGAGAGCAAACCTCAAGCCTGCCTCTTTAAAACTATGCATCCCTACTTGGAAGTAACTGGTCCTATTTTGCAGTTCACTGCAGGCAGGGGAGAGTAGCGGAGAGCAAGTCTCAAACAGCAGGAGAGGGAAGGAATGGGATGAGTTAACCTTTGGCTTCTCCCTGTGGGGGTTTGGAAATGCTTATCTCCTGTATCTGCACACCTTCCAATATGAATGGGGCCTGGTTCACTCCTTTCTCCCTTTTAATTTCTTTGCCTCATGTAGGGATGGCGGAGAATTTCTCCCCAAAACTTTGGGGGGCCGAGCGCCAACGTGTTCGGCCCCCCGAACAAGTTTCAGGGAGAAATCCTCCGCCCCCCCGCCCCCCGCCCACCCCCCAGGACGGGACTTACCTTCCCTGAATGTCCCTCCCGGCGGCAGGTCCGGCTGGCGGTTCGTCGGGTGTTCGAGCAGGGCAGGAGCGGCAGCCGGTCTTTCGACCGGCTGCCGCCGCCGCCATTGCAATAAAAGAAAAAAAAAACGTCCCCTGATAGGCTACGTGACGATTCACGTAGCCTATCACAGCTAGATTTGCAAAGTCAGCCATGATAGGCTACGTGAATCGTCACGTAGCCTATCACGGGTGACTTAAAAAAAAAAAAAAAAAAAAGTGTGTATGGATAATGGCGGCCCCCACAGGGAGCCGCCATTCCCGTTCCTTATTTGGTCGCTGTAGTCTACGTAATTGTTTACGTAGACTACGGCGAAAATAAGGGCAACGCTATTTGCGTTGCCCTTATTTTCGCCGTAGTCTACGTAAACATTTACGTAGACTCCAGCAACTAAATAAGGAACGCGAATGGCGGCTCCCTATGGAGGCCGCCATTTGTGTACGCGCTTTTTTTTTTTTTAAAGTCACCCGTGATAGGCTACGTGACGTTTCACGTAGCCTATCACGTCTGACTTTGCAGATCTAGCCATGATAGGCTACATGAATCGTCACGTAGCCTATCAGGGGACTTTTTTTTTTTTTTTACTTTCGTGTTTGCGGCCGGGCGAGGCGGCAAGCCTCCTCCCCGGCCTGAATTTCGGCCGGGCGAGGCGGGAAACTTCCGCCCCCGGCCTGAATTTCGGCCGGGCGAGGCGGGAAGCCTCCCCCCCCCGGCCTGAACTTCGCCGGGGGAGCAGCGAAGTGCTCCCCCCCACCGCGAACAAGCTGCGAGAAAAGGTAAGTGACTTTCGTCCACCCCTAGCCTCATTGCACAACGAGCTGGCCTGGATAACCATGTCTACTCAGAAGTAAATCACTTTTTTTTTCCAGTGAGGCTTACTCTTGAGAAAGTCAGCAGGTTGTTTTTGGGTTCCCTTTGTAAAAAAAGAAAAATTTCCACACAGCATCATAGTTTTACACCCATTCCTGAAATGCCCGTCCTCAATACCACTTCCCAATTCTCAGGTACGCAGAGCTTTATTCATTTTAAGAGCTGATGGCCCCCAAATGACCCCTAATCCCACCAGGGCTATTATGAATATTATTATTAGTAGTAGTGCTGCTGCTCAGTCAGTTCACAATATCGCTTTTCCGGAGGAGCATTGTTGCACACCTTTGCATTACTTCACCTGGGGCGCCACCGCCACCGGAGGGAAAGAGAGGAGTGGGAGGGAGGATATTGCATGTCTACTTGGAAGTAACTCCTCTATTGCATGCAAAGTGGGTTTTAAGGTAGTGTTTGCTCTGCATTTTTTGCTTCGTGTGCCCCTGATGGACCAAAGCCAATTTCATGAAAATCCAGATAATATCCAGAAGCGCTTCTCTTCCGTTTTCATGTAGATGACCCCCAGGAGCCACCAAACAGTTAAGGAGCAAGTCCTTATATTTCTGCCCATCCTGATGATAAGACTCATCTTTGTTGAGTGTCCACGGGCAGGTGAAAACTGGGAGGCATTTCAGGCAAATGTAGTTTTTCTAGATAAATAAACATCAGCAAGGGACTGCAGGGACTGGCAAACCACTGAGCTTAAAAGCTGTGTCATTTGGAAGTGAGCTCCATTGTAAGCTGGGGGGCATACTCTCCTGTCAAATGTTTATGCTTGAGGTGCCAGTTTCAGATTTGAAGAAGTACAGTCATGCCTCCCTTGGACTCCTCCAAGGTTGAAGGGGAATAGAAGGCTCCAGACCCAGGGGAACAGAAGGAGCCCGAGCCCCCTCACCTCCTGTGGATGTTCCATGCCTGGCTGCAGCTTTCCCAGAGGATCCAGAGGGCGAAGTTCCACCAACCCCAGCAGAGTGAAGGAGGCTGCATGTAAAAGAACAATGTAGGTGAGCCTCTGTCTGTTTAAGACAGAGAGGCTCCCAGGACTCAGAAGACTGGTTGCCAGCAGCTGCTTCAGGATGCTGCAGTTAAAAGCAGGCAGCAGGCAGGGGCAAGGCTGCTGGAGAACAATGTCATTTTCACATGCTGGATCTTGTCAGCCTTGCCTTGACCCCAAACCTGGACCTCCGCCTTGCTTGTGTTCCCCTGTGTTTTGGAGTTTGGACTGGAAAATGGACTTCTCATTGCCACATCTCCTTGGATTGGCTGAACTGGTAAAGTTCCCCGCTTGAGCCTCTTTTTTCTCTTTCTCAGCCTTGGGTAGGTTTACAACCCTGTTATCAGCCGGTGATTTATCTCTGCCAGCTGCAATCAGCTGGTGAGGACTGACACACAGTCTCTGTCCATTGGGCCACATAATGAGGTCCATGTAGCTTCCAGGAGCACTTATGAAAGCTGCTCCAAGACAACATAGGAATGGGGGGGGGGAGCAGTCCCGGTGAACATGTAGAATCTAGGGATGTATGAAACTCACTTACCTTTTTGCGGATTGATTCGCGGTGGGGGGGAGGCGCTCCATCCCTCCCCCCAGAATCCTCGATGGGGGGGAGGTGATCCGGTCCTCCCCCCTGGAATCCTGCCTGGCCGGCTCCGCTCTGTGGTGGCTCCGCAGAGCAGCCGGCCAGGGCTGTCCGCAAACAGATTTTTGGCCACGGATGGGCTGGTGCGGACGCAAATGGCGGCCGCCGTAGCAGCCTCCATTTGCATCCAGCCAGGCTGCCATGATAGGCTACGTAAGTATTTATGTAGCCTATCACGGCTAACCCCCCCAAAAAAAACCAGCGTACACAAATGGCGGTGGCTATGGTGGCTGCCATTTGCATTCCCTATTTTTCGCTGTTCTAGCCTACGTAAATATTTATGTAGGCTATTACGGTGAAAAAAAGGGGAACGCAAATAGCGTAGTGGGCGCTATTCGTGTTCCTTTTTTTTCACAGTTCTAGCCTACGTAAATATTTACATAGGCTAGAACGGCGAAAAATAGGGAACTCAAATGGGTTTTTGCATATGCTGGGGTTTTTTTTGGTGGGGGGTTAGCCGTGATAGGCTTCATAAATACTTACATAGCCTATCACAGCTGCAACGATGGCAATGGAGACCGGCTGTGGCTGGCCAGGAGACCAGCCGCCGGAGCCTCTGCCACCGCCGCATCCGCCCCAGGTAAGTTCCGTCCCGGGGGGATTCCGCGGGGGGGGGGGCAGGAGGCCGCATTCTTTAGAATCCGGCCTCACTGGAATCCGTGGTGGAATTCTCTGCCATCCCTAGTAGAATCACATGTATGTACCTAGGAGGTTTGGGGGGGATTGAGGCCTTTATCCACAAAAAAAAAATCATCTAGACTAGCCTTCCCCAATCTGCTACCCAGAATCTGGTTCCCCAGATGTTTGGACTACAACTTCCAGCATTTCTGGAAGTCCAGACTATTGGTCTTGCTAGCTGGGACTGAGGACAGTTGAAGTCCAAAACTTCTAGGGGTCACCAGCTTGGGGAAGGCTGATCTACAAAGCCATCAGAGATGATGACTTGTTTATGGATGCTCTGCACTTTCATTGAAATGGTTGTTATTTGCTATTAGGGAAAGGACCATAGTTCAGTGGTGGAGCACATGATTTGTGCAGGAGAATTTCTGTCCTTGTCAGTTAAGAGGATCTCATGTAGCAGAACTGGGAGGAACCTCTCCTGGACAAGATGCACCAACTCAGTCTAACGCTGCTATATCATGTGTTCATATTTATACTTTCTTTGAGCAATCAGGACATGGTGTGTGCTGAAATAAAACTTTTGAAAAGTTTGATCTTCACAATTTACTCTGTATTAATGCTGAATTATCATATATGCATATCCATTGCTTCTTTTTTTGTTTACATTTTTATTAGCTTTTTTTTTCATTTGTCAGTACCATGCAAACAGTAAACCCTTCCCTGCTCCTACCCCCATTCCCTTCCCTTTAGATTTCCTCCTCACTTCTTCATATTGTCCTGTATTTAAAAAGTAAAGCTTTCATGTCTGTAAGTAAAATCATCAAGCAAAACTTGGATAAATTAATCGTTACATAGAATAAATAAATTAAAATAAAATAAAAGCACTTCTCTGCTGGCCTGCAGTGGTTTTGTAGTGGATCACATTATTCTGCATATAATTCAAGAAAACTTTGCCATAATAATTGGAATTTATTTTCTTTTAGTAATTTTGTATAATATAGTTTTTAATGGATAACTAAGGTTGATAGATCATGAATCCAGCTGTGTATCTTTGTGGGGTTTATTTGCTTTCCAGTGTTGCAAAATACTACATTTGGCTGTCAGTTTGGTCTTACTAAATGTGCAGCATGGCCTCTCTGATAAGTCCCATTTGCCCAGAATGTATCTTACACATTTATACTAAGTGAGGTTTCCAGGACCATGTAGATCCTGGTTAGGTCCTCAAGCCTGAAAGCCATCACTATTGGGCAACTCCATTCCATTTATATTAGATTAGCCTGCAAACTCATGCACCTCCAACACTTATCATCCTATGAGATGCCCAGGTGCTTGAATCATTCTGGTGTCTAATGTGCCCTATAAAAAATCTTTTGCTTTATAAGCTGCAATCTGAGATCTATAGCTATATCATATTATAGCTATATTAGCTGGTTTGACAGATTTCAAGGCTGCTTTCCAATGGGAGGGTTCCGAGCTTTCTACGGGAGGCATACATAATTGCCTACTCACCTACAAGGTCTTTAGATGATGACATGGCCCTCCAGTTTTGCTCCTGTAGCCAACCAGCACTTTCGGCAAGTTTCAATAGAGGAGGGAAAATGTGGCATTTAATTTTGAAAGCAAAAGGATGAACAATTTCTTCTTGTGTACTTGTGCTATTCTGGTATACCACAGTGTCACCTAGAGGTTATGTAGTGAAAAAGCAGGAAAGGAAACACTCCTTGTGCAGTGCTCAGAACTCAATTCTGTGACAGAATCGAAATTGAATTAACAGATGATTAATAGCCTTATGCAAAAAAAGCTCTTCAGTTTAGTTTCTAACTCTGCATTCAGTTTAATCCTTAAGAAGTCTTTATTGGTCTTAGTTAAGTCTGTCAAAGCCTGTACCATTTGAAGTAGGTATCCATTGCTTCTGATCACTTTATCTACTGACATTTGACCAGTGGATTGGTGGAAACCCGGGAGAGGGCCTTCTCAGTGGCTGCCCCACAGCTGTGGAACACCCTTCCCAGGGAGGCTAGGATGGCTCCCTCCTTGATGTGTTTCCGGAGGCAGGCTAAAACATTCTTGTTCCAGCAGGCCTTTGGGACATAGTTGGAATATGGGGGTAAGCTGCTAAAATGGTGTTTTAATGTTTTAATATAATTTTAATTGTATTGTTGTTTAATAATATTTTAACGTTGTATATTTTCATATGTTTTACTTGTATATGTTTTAATTTTTGTAAGCCACCTTGTGTCCCAATACTGGGAAAAAGGAGAGGTATAAATGATGATGATAACTGGCTCTATTGAAAACAAAACAAAAAACAACAACCATTTGTCTCAGAGATGATGTCAGGTGATATGGAACTTCCCGTCTCTGGTATGAATTGAGTGAATGTGAACCAAATGAAATTCTCCCCCATTTCTACTGATGGATTCCCTCCCCCCATTTGTGTGTGTGGAGGGCTGTGCTGTGGTCATTTGGTGATAGACACACATGCATATGTAAACCAGGCCTAAGGAAATGGAAGAATAGTGTTTCTTTCATGAAAAATATTATTTTTTGCCATAAATGTAATGAAAGATTTGGATTCCCCTATTAATGTCTCCATATGGGTCTTTTATGGAACCGAATGACTTCTTACCATGCTGAAGTGCTAAAATGTGCTCATCATCATACTATGGGGATGAAAAGCCTTTCTCAGTGGTCTTTGTAATAGCTAACTTGTCCATCAAATCCGGTGGAGAGCAGATGGCTTCCTTGGTCTTTCAAGTGATGGTAGTGATGCAGTGAAAGAAACTAAAAGGCAAAAGAACTAAGAAATGAAGGTCTTCTTTGGAACTACTTTACATGTCAGACAATGGGATATTAAACATGCAGTCTAAGTGCACCTTAAAGAGACTAGTTTGGCATGTCAACAAAATGACTGCAGTATCTTCCAAATGGTAAAAATGAAAAAAGAATGAGATTTAGGATCCAAAGTACCTCAGGTCCTGTGCATGACCTGTCTAAGTTTTTAATCCCTTTTTTGTTTTTAAAGAGCATCCTCGCCCATGCAATATCATAAATGCTTTTGAATCTCTTTTCTGTTTCAACGTTTGTTTGCCATGTAGCGTGTGACATGAGTGGCTGGGACTTCATACTCTGAGGTTTCATTCCTTCCAAATACTGGGTAAACCTACCCAATTTGGCTTCTATGGACTTAAAAAAACAAACAAACCTAGTACAGCATCAAAAATTATCTCCACCTTGGTTGACATAAAGACTGCCTAGTTTCTCTCAACTTCTGTTTTCATAAGAACATAAGAAGGGCCATGCTGGATGAGAGCCAGGGTCCATCTAGTCCAGCATTCTGTTCACACAGTGGCCAACCAGCTGTCGATGGGGAATCCACAAGCAGGGCATGAGCGCAACAGCACCTTCCCACCCATGTTCCCCAGGAACTGGGCTACATAGGCTCACTGCCTCTGCTATTGGAGCAGCACATAGCACATAGCAGCACATTATGCACATAGCCATCAGGACTAGTAGCCACTGATAGCCTTTTCCTCCAGGAATTTGTCCAACCCCCTTTTAAAGCCATCCAAAGTGGTGGCCATCACTACATCCTGCTCAAGGGACATTTGTGGTTTACCCAGGATGGAGACTGTTCTGGGTAATGGCTAGAACCAACCATTTAAGACAGCTGGAGGCCTTCAGGTGACTGATGGGGTCAACAGTTGGAGGAGTCACAGTCATGGGCAGGAACATGCTTGGAGATAAGGACAGTCAAACAGGGCAAGGCAAGCTGATAGAGAGTTTTGAAAATGAAGATGAGGTGTTGGTGCTGGAAAAGAGTGGCAAGCCTGAGAAAGGATTTTAGGAGTGGGAGTGATGACTATGATGATTCCTATACCACCCAGCAGGGCATCCTGTCCCAAGAGCTTTGGCCAGCCCTGGCGTGTACAGGGCTAGCCCAAGACATTTTGTTGCCCAAGGAAGAACAGCAAATGGTATGCATGCACACCCTACCACCCTAAGTCAGCTGGCCAAGCTATTTTGGCTGGCAGAAAATCCCACAGGCACCTCCCCCAGTAGAAAAAGTACAATAAAAATAAATGAAATGACTAACAACATGTTGTCTTTTCATGACACCAAAGATCAGCTTCATGAGGCAGATGCCTCCCTCTTCCTAATGGTAGGGCCAGTCCTGTTGTTTCTATGTGGATTGTGCAAGAGAATTATGCCCATCATATTTTGCCATCCTTTCCTTCTTGGTCTTAAGTGCCCTTGAATTGCATATGAAGAAGCACCCATAATTTTTTATGCCTGTCATATTCAGAATGTACAAACACACCTCCAATACATATTGTAGATGAATTCCTTTTGGAGGTGGAACTGCCACTGCTTTCCCTCAAAATTACATTTTCATCTAATTAGTTTGGACAGGCGAGTTAAAAGTGATGGTTTCTGTTAGAATCTGTGCTTTTTTTGGTGGTCTTAATGTTTTGAATATGAATTTGATTTGCGATACAAAATGTAAACTGTATTGGGAAGGCACTCTTTAAGTCTTGTTGAACAGCTGTGCCTCCTGTGGTACCGTTTTAGAGCCCGTTTGGCTGCTTACTTGTGATTTAGTTTCTTTAATAGCATATGTATCTTCTTTTTGTATTCAGTCATGACTTTCATCTATCACTGCAGAAAGAATGGCACGCTGTTCAACTTGTTTATGTTGGTGGAGAGCCTTGAGACGGAGGATTGCCTTTGCAATGAAGTTCTCCGTTGGGGGCTCCCTACATGTATATCTATGGGGACCCTTCAAAGAACTGAGAAACTGCTTATGTTTCAGATCTTCTCTTCCTGGTTTCCCTGCTCTTTAGCTTTCAGCATTTAAGCTTTGGATGTTGAAAGGAAGTGCTGCTGTGAAGGGAAGGAGACAGATGGTGTATGGGGAGAGAAGTAGAACACTCAAGTATATAGAGAATTTAACAGCAGGAAACTTCATGACACACGTCAGCGGCCCAGGCCAGCAGGAAACAAGATGGACCAGGAAAGGTTTGCAGCATTTTATAAGCTGTAACCATGTTTGGCATCATATTTTATTGACGTCTGCATAACCCGATTTATTTAGTTGTATACAGCAGGGGCAGGCAGAAGGTAGATCAGGATCTATTGGTAGATCCTGGGGTGACTGCAGTAGATCAGCAAGGGTTTCTGGCTCCTGACTGTTTAACAATAGCAACAATGAAAAGACTCCCTCACCCTAAATGAAGTTACTGAAATAAAGAAATGGGGAGGGGGGGACCAGGAGTGAATATTTGAGCACAAAGAACTGTAAACTCAGTCCTGATTAGGGATGTCAGAGAATTCCGCCATGGATCTCGGAGAGGCCAAATGCCAGTGCATTTGGCCCCCCGAAATCTGTGGCAGAACGAAGCCCCCCCACCCCCCCAAAGGCGCGTGAAACGGGACACCTACCTTCTGCCATTCTCGCTGACTTGCGAATGGTGGCCGCAGCCGCGGCTGCCATTCGGTTCATCACTATAGCCGTGATAGGCTACGTAAATACTTACGTAGCCTGTCATGGCTAACGCAGGGACTCCATTTGCGTCTGTGAGGAAGCTGTGATAGGCTGCGTAAGTATTTACGTAGCCTATCACAGCAAAAAAAAGGGAACACAAATGGCGGTGGCTACGGCGGCTGCCATTTGCATTCCCTTTTGTGTGTGTGGCTGTGATAGCCTACGTAAATATTTACGTAGGCTATTACGGCAAAAGAGAGGGGCGCAAATGGCGTAGTGGCTGCCATTTGCATTCCCCCCCTTTTTCTTTTTGCCATAATAGGCAACGTAAATATTTACGTAGCCTATCACGGCAAAATACAGGGACGTAAATAGCAGCGGCTACGGCAGCCGCCATTTGCTTCCCTGCAGGCTGCCCAGTGTCCAGGTGTCCAGCTGCGGGTGGCCATGGCCGGCGGCTCTGCGGAATCTCCATGGAGCAGAGCTGGCCGGAGAGAATTTTGGGGGGAGGGACGGAGCACCTCCCCCCCACCGTGAATGTCACCCTTCGAAAAGGTAAGTGACTTTCGTACATCCCTAGTCCTGATACAAAAACAAATTCTTGGGCTGAGCATGTGATCTGAGGCACCGTATTTCCTTATTCTGTGTATTTCTGCCTCTGCACTCACATTATTTTGCACCTCATTCTGATGGTGGACCTTTCAGTTCTAGTAGAACAAGGAAGGTCCCTCAAGCCTGAAGTCTGCCCACCACTGGAATACATTTTAAATACACATCATAAGGCAGTCCCTGGGATCTCCACGATAGAACTGTAAACCACCATGTACTAAAGAAATTTATTTATTTATTAAATTTCTTAATCGTCCATCTGGCTGGTCACCCGGCCACTCTGGGCAATGTACAGCAATACAAACAGTTTTAAAACAGTACAATTCTACATTAAAACATCATATTTCTAAAAATACCCTAACCCACCCCAAATGCCTGCCTGAACAGCCACGTTTTTAATGCATGGCAGAAGCTCATTAAAGAGGGGGCATGGTGGAGTTCCCTAGAGAGGGAGTTCCACAGAGTGTGGCCACCACAGAGAAGGCCCTCTCCCTCGTCCCCACCAGTCTAGCTGTCCTGGCTGATGGGACAGAGAGAAGGCCATCTGAGGCTGATCTTGTTAAGCAGTGTCTGGTGTTGCTGCAGGCGCTCCTTAAGATTGGCTGGGCTGGAACCATAAAGGGTTTTAAAGATCAAAACCAACACCTTCAATTTGGCCCGGAAAACAACTGGTAACCAGTGCAACTCCTTCAGCACTGGAGTGATGTGATCACACCAGCAGCTGCCTTTAATCAGGCAAGCCACCACGTTCTGTACCAGCTGCAGCTTCCGAACCATCTTCAAGGGTAACCCCATGTAGAGTGCATTACCGTAGTCTAGATGAGAGGAGACCAGGGCATGTACTACCGATGGGAGCAGATGGTTGGGAAGGTAGGGGCGCAGCCGCCGTATCAGATGGAGTTGGTACAGCGCTGTCTGGCTCACAGCTGTCACCTGAGCCTCCATGGACAGCTAGGAGTCTAAAATGACCCCCAGGCTGCAGATGTGGTATTTCAAGGGTAGCCATACCCCATTCAACACAAGGTCAACATCCCCCAACCTCTTCTTGTCTCCCACCAAAAGTACCTCGGTCTTCTCAGGATTCAGCTTCAGCTTATTCCTCCCCACCCAGCCACTCACAGTCTCCAGACATTTGGACAGGGATTCTACGGCCAACCTTGGTGAAGATTTAAACGAGAGGTAGAGCTGCGTGTCATCCACATATTGATGACACCGCACCACAAACCGCCTGACGATAGCCCCCAGCGGCTTCACATAGATGTTAAATAGCATCTGGCAGAGGATGGAACCCTGTGGCACCCCACAAGTGAGTGGCCACAGGTCCAAATCCTCCTCTCTCAGTGCTACCCCCTGGTACCTGCCAGAGAGGAAGGACCGGAACCACCGCAATACGGTGTTTCCAATGCTAGGGATGGCGGAGAATTTCTCCCCGAAACTTCGGGGGGGCCGAGCGCCAACGTGTTCGGCCTCCCGAACAAGTTTTGGGGAGAAATCCTCCGGACCCCCCCGCCCCCCTCACCCCCCCGGGACGGGACTTACCTTCGCCGAATGTCCCTCCCGGCGGCGGGTCTGGCCGGCGGTTCGGTGGGTGTTCGAGCGGGTTGGGAGCGGCAGCCGGTCTTTCGACCGGCTGCCGCCCCCGCCATTCCAATAAAAGAAAAAAAAAACGCCCCCGTGATAGGCTACGTGACGATTAACGTAGCCTATCACGGCTAGATTTGCAAAGTCAGCCATGATAGGCTACGTTAATCGTCACGTAGCCTATCACGGGTGACTTTAAAAAAAAAAAAGCGCGTACGGATAATGGCGGCCCCCATAGGGAGCCGCCATTCCCGTTCCTTATTTGGTCGCTGTAGTCTACGTAAAGATTTACGTAGACTACAGCGACTAAATAAGGAACGCAAATGGCGGCTCCCTATGGGGGCCGCCATTAGCGTACGCACTTTTTTTTTTTTAAAGTCACCCGTGATAGGCTACGTGACGATTAACGTAGCCTATCACGGCTGAATTTGCAGATCTAGCCGTGATAGGCTACGTTAATCGTCACATAGCCTATCACGAGGGCGTTTTTTTTTTTTTTTAAACAATGGCGTTCGCAGCCGGGCGAGGCGGGAAGCCTCCCCACCGGCCTGAATTTTGGCCGGGCGAGGCAGGAAGCCTCCCCCCCCGGCCTGAACTTCGCGGGGGGAGCCGCGAAGCGCCTCCCCCCCACCGCGAACAAGCTTCAACGAAAGGTAAGTGCCTTTCGTCCACCCCTATCCAATGCCCAACCCCTCCAGGTAGTCCAGGAGGATACCATGGTCAACGGTATCAAAAGCCGCTGAGAGGTTGAGGAGAACAAGGAAGGAGCATTTGTCCCTTTCCAGAGCCCTCCTCATATCACCCACCAAGGCCATTTCTGTCCCATGCCCAGGCCTGAAGCCTGATTGAAATGGAAAGTATTATTATTATTATTATTATTAGTAGTAGTAGTCATAATTGTCATCATAATAGTAAAAGTAGTAGTATTCAATAACACCTAATAAGAGGCATACCATCTCTGAACATGGAGGTCCCAGTTAGCTATTATGGCTGATAGCCTGAGTAGGCCTCCATGCATTTGCCTAGTCCTTTTATTAAAAAAATATCTAAGCCTTCATCCCGCCTTGCCATAATAAATTCTGTAGCTTAATTATGTGCTGTACGGAGAAGTATTTTCATTTGCTTGTTTTGAACCTCGTGGTTCAAAATTTGCAGTGTCTGTCTTTGGAAATAAAGATGAATGACAGCGTAGTCCTATGCCTGTGTACTCAGAAGTTAGCCACACTGAGTTCAATGGGACTTATTCATAGGTAAATGAGTACAGAAGAGGTTTATAGCCTAAGAGGGACATGGTACAGGTTGATAATGGTACAATCCTATACATATTTACTCAGAAGTAAGCCCCACTGACATCTGAGTATGTTCAGTGGGGCTTACTTTCAACTAAATCTGCATAGGGCTGCAGCCTAAAGTTATGAATGGCTCAGAGGAAGCGTACAGCCAGAAATCGTTCGTTCTCTCTCCCCTCCCCTACTTTTTATTTATTTTTTTGAGAAGGAGGGGGATATTTTCTCTAACTGGAGAATTTAGATCAATTGAAATAATAAAAACATAATTAGAAGACTACTATCACAAATTGTATCCAGCAGCAGGAGAAAAACTCCCAGCCTCAAATCGGCCTCCAGCATGCTAAAGCTCAAGGAGGGGTAGTGATGGTTATTATGTGCTCCTTGCAGCAAACACCAATAACTAGTTGGGTTGCCACATTCTAGACCAGCTGAAGTTTCTGAGCTCTATTCAAGGGTAGCCCCACATACAGCCCATTACAAGCAGTCTAGTCAAGATGCTACCTTTCCATGCCCAACAGCACAAAGGAATATATATATATATATATATATATGTATGTTGGTGGTGTAAGTTGCCTCTATCTTCAGTCTCTGTCTTGAAGTTCAGGAGGAGAGGCAGATCCAGGAGCACTCCCAAGTTTTACAGTACCAGCCTGCTATAGACAGAGTTTACACAATCACGGTGGACGAAACAAGCCACCATGGCTTGTTGCAGGCAGCCTCCGGACGTGCTGGCTGGATTTCTCTAATTACCCACATGGCAACAACCCTTAAATAACCCAGCAACAGCCCAGGCATAGTTATGTGAGGGTTGCTGCTCATCCCAAACAAGTCATGCTGCCCGGGTTAGGATGATACTACAAGTCGTGCTGGTGTGGGTAATTAGGGAAACTGGCCAGCATGCACAGTGGCTGGTTTCAGCCGCTGTGATCATGCAAGCCAGGTCAATATGTATTATCCAGGAGTACCTAGAGTTGTGTGGTCATTGCCTGGTTGACCACTTTGGTCAGAAAAGTGAAACTTGATTTTGACCTGTAATTTTCCAATTCATGAGGATTAAGGGAGGACATCTTTATCAATGATGTAACCACTGCCTCTTTTAGAGTGTACAGAACGCCTTCCCCTACACACACACACTTACACGCATGCGCGCGCGCACACACACGCACACACACAGTTTGTGGTCATATGAAGGATGTGCTAGCCTTTTATTGTAGGGCATACAAAAGGAAGCAGCTTTTCATGGAGGACAGGCTTTTCAGGGGCCAGTAGCTACAATAGCTAATGTTGGTATGTCAATCAGAGGGCAAGTATATCTCTGATTACCAGATGCCAAGAACAAGCAGAGGATAGTTATCTTGCTCATGAGCTTCATGTGGAGACACAGACTAGGTTGCAACAACAAATACGATAACCCACAGTCAGTGGTTGAGTATGGGTTGAATGTAGGTTGTCGTTGAATCATGGGTTATTGTGTTGTCTGAACTGCACACATTTTCTGCAGCGTGGCTTATTTTTCTTTAACAAGCCAACCTGAGAACCCATGCTTAGTTGATGGGTTGTGAACTGTGGGTTTTCCATTGTTAACAAGCCAGGGTTTGTTAGCATGGCTGGATTCAGACAACAGAATAACCTGTGCTTCAAAGACAAAGTTCAACAATAATACTCACTCAACCCATACTCACCCACTGAGTGTGGGTTATCATGTTGTGTGAACCCAGTCAAAGACTGGATTTGCACAACATGATAAGCCATGGTGGGCTATAAGCCTTGTTAGTGTCAGCGCGGCTTATCATGATGTCTGAACCCAGCATGGACAATTCAGTGTGGGTGGTTTTTCACAAAGAAGCCACCCTGAGAACTCATGGATTGTAGAAGGGTTGTTGAGGAGAGCTTGTTCTCAGGGTGGCTTGCCATGACTAGGGATACTGAAGAAATTCAAGATGGACTAAAATGAGCTTGAATTTCTTAGAATCTGACCTGCAGAATCCACTGTGGAGTCTGTGGGCTTTTGGATGATGTTTTTACTTTCCCAAAATTTACACATATTTATTCGTAGGAAAATATGTAAGTTTATGCTGAGAAAAAGCTGAATGGAATGGGGGACAATATGCTAAATGTTACATACTAAATTATGTAAATTCTTATGAAGCCTCTTACGTGATTCTTTGTATATTTTTCCACATGACAAAAAAATAAATAAATTCGCATCCGTCTGCGAGCAGACGACGGAACAAAAGGTGCCTGACAATCCTTGAAACACAGACGGAGTGGATTTCCACACAGTCTTCCACATCCCTAGTCTTGACATCAGAACCCAACAGTGTGACTTGTCCCAAGCAGAACCTCTTGGCAAGAGCAGCAAAAAAGCCCGAGCTTCTCTTTGCAATCTCACCAAATAATGGGCAATAGCACTTAGTATTGGTTTCAAATCAAATGGCTAACAAAAACAACCACCCAAAAGGCTCCAACAAGTCCAGAGCATTTAACTATTGAGACTGAAATTTGACATTCAAAATGCACATTCACATTAGAAATTTCACATATTTCTGGATATTTATTTTGGCTCTGTTGTAAACTCTTGAGCAAGTATGCTTGTGTTATGTCAAATTTAGTAGGAGCCAAAGTAATCAAGTTGTTGCTTTCATCTTGTAGTCCTTTAAACATCAGTTGCAGTGACATTGTACTTCGAGCGTGTGATGCTTTCTCCTTGAACTTGTGTTAGGTACACTTAAGAAGCAACAGAACAATAGCATGAGCAGCATAACACATAGAAAGCAATTTCCATCCATCAGCTTAATAGAACCTTATTTCAAGGCCAAATATGAAGAGCCTTAAAGTCAACAGAAGTTTCTCTGGGGCTTTGGCATGTTTTTGAATGAGTTTTTATGAGCTCGTCAACATGCTTCCTCAAGAGCAAGTCTCCCTGGCATCAAGAGGAGTTATTTGGATTAATTCTTTACAGTGTGCCACCAATTCACATTGCTTATTCATGAGAAGGCAGGATAAGGATCTTTTTTCTAAGGACTTCTTTTTTTCACTCATCTTGAGGAGTTAATGAAAGTCTACAGATGAAATGATACTGGCTAATATTCATAGCGAAATAAAAGAACATGCATTACAGAGGACCTGAGTCAAAGCTCAACAAAATCCACTTTTAAAGTTTTGTCTGCCCTCATATTGCTAGGTCAGCTGAAGGAGACCTGAGGGGGGACCCCCCCCCCAACACAGAACCATTTCTGTGGCTATGTCACATTCCATTCTCTGAGGAATTAAGGGGTCAGTAGTGGAGCTGGCATCTCCTCAATTAGGAATGAGAACACGTCCAGCTTAAACAGCATTCCCCATCCTCAGTGAAAGATCCTTTTGCTGCTTTTAATTCACTGTCAAGATCTATGCCCTCTGAGATGCTTCGTGGGCAATTAAATGGAACTCCCCCTTCTACCCAAACACTTAGATGAGACATGCAAAGCAATCTTATGCATATTTACACAGACATAAGTCCCCCTGTGCTCAATGGGGCTTACTCTCAGGAAAGTGTCCCTAGGATTGCAGCCTTAAATGTCCTCCTTTTATGAAGATCTTACTGAAAGAGGCACCTAAAAGCCATTTCATGTTACTTTTTCAGCAACTTTATTTTAAGGACCCAGTCTATTTCACCTGTTTGTTTTACTGTTTTCTGACTCTGGTTCTAGGTAAAGCTGGGTCTCATTTTGTGTCAAAAAGTGCCTCCTGTTTGCACTGACTTGGGGCACTTGTTTTACACGTTGGCCTGGTCCACACATTATGATAAGCCACATTAACTGGGTTTATACAGTCATAGAGGGAAAATAAGCCACCGTGTCTTATTTTCCCTCCACGATCATGCAAACCCTCCCACTGAGAACAAGCCACAATGGGTTGGTGATCCTCTCCAATGCTTCTTGTGGCTGACTTCCAGCTTACTCCTCCTGCCCGCTCCCTGCACATATCCCAGGGGCCTTTGCAGCACAATTCTTCTATACTCCTGCTGTGATGAGATTCACTGTCCCTTCCCCATTTCTTGCCTTGCAAAGCACTTGCATTGACATACATGTGCCATATCTTCAGAGTGGAGGGGGTGTGAACTTACTTTTTAGGATGAAGTGGCTGAAGGTTTATTTATTTTCTTTCATTAACACTTTAGAAAAGTCTTCTTGGCTGCTCCCCACAGCTTATTCCTCTTCCTAGCACAGCTATGCATGTATGCATGATTGACTTACCTCTGGGTAACCATATGCACCTCCAATTCAGGACCATGGCAAATCAGGAGGGGAGGGGGATTTAAGCTTTCCCCCTTCCTATTTTCATGTCAAAATCCCCCTCCCCACCTGTCAGTAATGGTTAAAAAAGAATGGAGACTCCCTCCCTTTGAACGATTCCCTGCTTGGGGGGGGGGGAGATATCAGAATGAAAACAGGAGGGGGAAGCTTAAGCTTTCCCCCTTCCAAATCACCATGGTCCTGCATTGGGGACACATATGCTTACTCAAAGGGAAGTCAGTCATGCATACACACATAGCTGTGCTACTAACTGGGCTCAAATGAAGCCCCAAGCTGGAGGAGGAGGATGGGCAGAGGGAATTGTGAGGCATGGTCAGTTTTTTATTTTTTTGGCTGGTCTTGCCAAGCGCCTCTGTAGTGCTTTCAAACAAGCCATTCAGAACCCACTCTGCTGGGGACGTCAGACATCGCAACAATTCACCATAGGTGTGACTCATGTCATGTGAACCAGGTCATTGTGAAGGAACAAAACTCTTCCATTTTTGTATTTAGCTTAGCTTTAGGATATTATAGGGTTAAATCTGTGTGTGTGCGTGCACGTGTGTGCGTGCATTAGTCAGTTTCAACCAAAAGGTTAACAGTTTAGAGGCCAAATGTTTAATTAGAAGGTAGAGGTTAGGAAGTTTGCTCAGGAAGCCAGGAAAAGTTCAACAAAAGGCAAGAAGAAGGAAGAAGGAGAAAGTTTTAAATTCAGGAAATAGAAACTTAGTTTGCAGAAATGAACAAGAAACTATCCTCCTAGTTGGCTGGAACTGGGGAGAGAACCAACTAATTTTAAGAGATAAACCCCTAAGGCAAAAAAGGCAGAGGGGAAGGAAGGAAGGAAGGAAGCCCAGAGTCTTAGAGGGAAGAAAGAGTCAGAGTTGCTGGAACTGGAGAACTGGTCAGGAGAGCTGGACCAAAACAACAACAACAGTAAGATATTGCTTGGATAAAGGACCTGGATAAAATAGGGACACAGTCTGATTAGGTTAGCTGGATGTGTTTATCCTTGGTTGTTTTATTACCGTATTGTAGGGATGGCGGAGAATTCCGCCATGGACTCCAATGAGGCCGGATTCTAAAGAATCTGGCCCCCAGAGTCCATGGCAGAACGGATCACTCACCTCTGCCTCCCCGCAGGATCTGTCCGGGTCGGATCCCTGTCCACGTCAAACCTGCGGAGCTGGCTGCCAGCTCCACAGGGCTGGAGAAAGTTGATATGGCTGGCAGCCGTTGCCATGCCGTGCCGTATCTCTGTGTAAGTCAGTCCCCCGGATGCAAATGGCATAGTGGGCGCAATTTGCGGCCGTAAAGCTGGTCGATTAGCCTAAATGCAGCCAGGCTAATCGACCAGATTTACGGCTGCAAATGGTGCCCACTATGCCATTTGCGTCCAGGGGACTGACTTAGCCAGAGATACGGCATGGCAATGGCTGCCGGCCATATCGACTTTCTCCAGCCCTGCAGAGCTGGCGACCGGCTCTGCAGGGCTGCGAAGTGGAGCCGGCCTGGACGGATTCTGGGGGGGGGGAGGAATGGATCACCTCCCCCCGTCAAGGATTCCGGGGGGAGGAACAGATTGCCTCCCCCCCCCTGTGGCCCCTCGCGGACTGGAGATAAGGGATTTCGTACATCCCTACCCTATTGCTTATGTGTGTGTGTGTGTGTATAAATTCACATTCTTTTTCCTATTAACGTTTTTCTTCAGTAAAATTTGAAACTTCATTATTTGAAACTTCGTAGTCTTTCTTTTTAAGTTACCCACCCACTAGCTAAAGTAGATACCTGAGACCCAGACAGCCTTAAGGCTGATTTGGTGGAGGCAGCTGGGGGGCGGGGGGAGAGATTTCCACCTGGTGGCAGAGGAAAAGGCCACAGCAAGGGAAGGGCAAAAAGGAGTGAAGTCACACTACTTTTCCTCTTTCCCCCTCCATTTACAGAACAGGGCATTGCTGATCTGTGCCACACATAATGCTGTTCTCTGCTGTCCTTTGCACCATTGTCCTTCTTCTTTGGACTTGCTGTCCACAGACTCATCAGTTCCCTATGGCATTTCAGTCTATTGCCTGTGGCAAGCTGTGTGACTGATTTTGTGGATGCTGTTATGATGCTACCTCTGACAGATTGCTGTTACCAATGCTTGTAAAGAAAATAATATGTGCTGTGTAATGGTGGCATGAGCAAATAAAGTTATAGAGAATGAGACCAAAGAAGATGATTGTCATGGTCAGAGCATTTCCTGGTGAAGTTTAGATTGGCAGCAGCCGTGCCCCTCAGCAGTGCTGCTGGAACCATTATTTTGGTCTGCTCCAAGAAAGTTATGGAATCCAATGGATTTCTGAATACTTTCAGGGAGTATCTGGTTCACATGGCTGGCAGCCCTGTTGATGCCCTGGTCTCACTGTGGAAAGGTGAGAGGGAATGGGATGCTGATGTGATCACTTCTAAGCATCCTTTCCTGCAATGTAGAGCCCAGTAGGGATGTCCGTAGCTAGGAAATCCAGTTCTTTTTTGGCTCGATGGAGTTCCGTGGTGTGTACAACTTGCTTTGCGTCTTTGAGCTGAGCTGCAGGCTGTTTCACGAACTCCGGGAACTTTTTTGTGCATTCTGTGTGTGTGTGTGTGTGTGTGTGGGGGGGTGTTCTGCAATTTGTGTGAATTTCTGAGAAATTTGTACAAATTATGGCTGGATTTGCATAAATTATGGCTGAATTAACACAAATTACACAGATTTGGCCATAATGTCCATAATTTGCATAAATTGGGTCGGAATTTGTGCAAATTTTGCCATAATATATGCACATTGGTTAGAAATATTTGTAAATCACTGAACCTTCAAAAACAAATGCACAGGATTCCCAGAAAATCTGCGAACTGGCTGAATGCATTGCTGACCCAGTCAGGTGCTGCAGCAGGAAATGAAGTCCAGGGTGGTGATCTTAGGAAAACTCATTAAACTCCCCCCCCCCTGGATTTCTCTGACATCTCTAGAGCCCATTAAGCTCCCTGGTTTACTGGGAAATTGGGAGCAATGCAAAATTCTTGAACATGAGTAGAATGCAAGTGGCCCAAGTCTTGCAGTGGATGTGACTGACCACAAGTAAAAGCTCATTACTGGGCCTGTTCTGTGGCAGTAGTGGCAGCAAAGCTATGCTATTTTTCTGCCACCATTCCATCCTCAAGTAGTCATCCAGCAGAACTCTTCTGAGTGGCTAAGGGTTTGTTACAAGCAGACCCTGGAACTGATCTATTAGAACATTCAGAGGCTTGCTGTGAGAAGATACCGGAAAGATACTTAGGGCCAAAACAGACATTATTTTAAATTAATGATGATGATTAATTATATTTCTATACCGCCCAATAGCCGAAGGTCTCTGGGCAGTTTACAAAGATTAAAAGCATGAAAAATACAATATACAGAGATTAAAAACCATTTACATAAAAAACACATGAACAGACAATATATACAAAAGAAACATATATCTAAAACAACTTCAAACAAACAATCTCAAAAGCGAACAACCATAACCATAAGACATTCCAGGATCAATTAAAACTTATCATATGCTGCTGAATGCCTGGGAGAAGAGAAAGGTCTTAACCTGGCACCGAAAGATAACAATGTTGGTGCCAGGTGGGCTGCGTCAGGGAGATCATTCCATAAATCTGTGCTAGCAACTATGTCTTCTTTTTTCTTTTCTTTTCAATTTTTTTTTTTAACCTAGAACAGATGCAGGGGGACTGAGCCAGATCTTAAATGCCCATCCAGCACTAAGGTCCTGGTCTGGATCAGCCCCCTGCACCTACTCTAGAGTAAAACATTTTTTAAAAGGATACAGCTACTAGACACAGATTTAAAGTAAATGTCTCATTTGGCCCACAGAGGATAAAGCCACTCTTACCACTCTGACTTTGTCGCCACTGTTGGAGCAGTTCCGATGGAGGCATCTAGAGCACCATCTAGGGCTGTGGAATAGGTTAGTTCTTGCAGCCTTGAGGATACAGATAAGGTGGTTGGAGGGGACTGGCTGAGTACCTATATATTTGACCCTTGCCCATCTTGGTTAATTACATCTAGCCAGGGGAGACTGAATTGGTAGGTCCAGGAGGTGATTATGCCTCCGTATGAGCAGACATGGTCCCAGCCACCTCGAAGGAGACAGTTGTGTGGCCTTTCCTTAAGAAACGATTTCTGGACCTAGAAAATAGCAACAACCATCACCTAGTTACGTATGTCTTATTGTGTGAACTGTCCTGAGAACGTTTTGTTATAGCATGGAAATATAATAAACATCCCCTTTTTGATGTCCTGTCAGGAGAGTGTTGGAGAGAGCTGGAGAGAGCTTGCCCTGTTGATTCTCCTTGATCTCTCAATGGTTTTTGATACCATTGACCATGGTATTTTTCCTGTCCAGTTTTGTGGTTTGGTAGTGGGAGGCATGGTGATACAGTAGTTTCACCCCTACCTGCAGGGCCAGTTTCAGAAAGTAGCATGGGAGGGGGGATTCTGCTTGACCCCATGTCACTTGGGTTCTATATTATCTCCCATGTTCTTTAACATATATATGAGGTTGCTAGGTAACACTTAGCTCTACTTCTCTTTGTCGTTTGAGTCAGGGGAGGTAGTGAGCCACTTCCTAGAGACAAGGGCCAATAAACTGAAGCTGAATTCCATTAAGATGAAGGTGCTGTTTGTGGGTGGTTCCTGTGCCTAGGGAATTAGTGTTGAACTGGTTCTGGACAACATTGGATTGCCCCCTGACAGAGCTGCCTTGTTACTAGAAGCCTGGGTAGCCACAGTGGCACAGAGAGTGCCTTTTAGCAACTTCAGCTGGTTCACCAGCTGCAGCCATTTCTGGACAGGAATAGTCTGGCTGTGGTGATCCATGAGCTGGTAACCTCCTAGTTGGATTACTGCAATGCAGGGTACATGGGGCTGCCTTTGAAGATGACTTTGAAGCTTCAATTGGTGTAAAATACAGCTGTCAGAATTCTCTGATTGGAATAGCCAGATGTATGCATATTATACCAATTTAAAAGAACGTCATTGGGTGCCATTCACTTCCAGGCCCAATTCAAGGTGCTGGAACTTACCTATAAAGTTTTAAATGACTTGGAATCCAAACATGTGAAGTCAATATCTCTTCCCATATCAACCTGCCTATTCCTTAAGGTCTTCTGCTGAAGCTCTTCTCCAGGTATCTCCTTTATTCAGAGGGTATGCTCTTCAGTTCGGTTTCAAGGGTGAGAGCTTTCTCACCAATGGCATCCTGGTAACAGTTGCTTTCCCTAAAGAGTCTTACTTGGCACCTACACAACAAACCTTTCAGCAGCGGGTAAGACTTTACTCAGGCATTTTAAATGTTTAACGTTGTTGTGTGTGCTTTAAGGATTCCATCTGTTTTATTATTTTATTTGCATTGTCGTAAATTGGCTGTACACTGCCCTGGAATCCAGACAGGACCAGTATATGAATGTTTGAAGAAAGTACAATCAAATAAAATGGTGGAAAATGGCAGAGAGGAATCAGCATTTTTTTTTTTAAATGAATATTTTGCAAGGTGAGTATTTTTTTCTCCAGTGATTTGTCTCCACTGACTGTGCTACCTTCAAAGTGAACATTACAGTTAGGGAACTTTAGCACAGCCCTGTTCGCAGAGAGTGTTTTTTTCTTTTCTGGTGGGTGTTTTTGTTTTTTGTTTGGTCTTTTTGCTGAATGTGAACCTGTGTGGAGAAACAAACTCATGCACAACCCTTCCCCAAGTGATGTTCCCACGCATATCTTAAAATACCTGTGACAAAAAAATGAACCACAGAAGTGGTCCTTTGGGTCACTTTATACAATCACCGCTATTAAGTGGGAAAGCTTTTTATTTTCTGGAGAGTGTTTGAATGCACCTGTATTAAGAAAGGACCTACACACAGAAAATTAGCACACCTAAGAAATAAAACTTAGCCTATCTTTTCTTCCTGATACTTGTACTTTTTCTTTGGCATGTGTACAATGTTTTCTTTCATTCAAATATGCAAACCTTCACCTGCAGCTTGAGGTGGTACAGTCCAGGAAAGCTTTACCATAAGCTTGTGGAACTTGTGACAACCGCCACCACAGCCAGTTCAGATGAACTTACTACCTATGTGCAGCAGAAGCAGGCTGACAAGGAGTGCCAGTTCTGTCACCACTCCTGCTGGATATTCAGGCATGTGTCATAGGACCTGCGTACAAAACATTAAATGTGCAGAAGTCCAAACTGCTCAGTTGTTAACCAATGTTGAGTGAGTTCAAGAAATGGCTCAAATGACATAGTCTACAGCAGCTGCCCTTTTTAAAATGGCTGTCAGAGATTTAACTCCTACCTTTTATCTCCGTGTTCAATGTTTTAAGGGAAATGGAAAAATAAACATAGTTTACCAAAAAAACCTTTTGGTTGTATCCAGTGGTGTCATTCCACTAGTGCAAACCTTCTGTTTGTGGAAATCCCATTTTCATCACCGCATATGTGTCCAGTTAAATACTCTGATTCCACTTGTTCGAATGCCATTGCACATGCAGTTGCACAACTTCATTAGGTTAGGAATTGCTTGCGCCAGTCGTTCTGCCAGTACTTGTGAAACCGCTAATGCAGGGTTGGGTAACCTGTGGCCCTTCATATGTAGCTGGACTGCAATACCCCTCACCCCTCTCCATTGGCCTCTCCATTACCCCTCACTGCTCTCCATCTCCATCTCTCCATCTCGGGCTGATGGGAGTTGCAGTCCAGCATCATCAGGAGGGCCACAAGCTGTCCACTCATGTGCTAGTAGAACAATGCTCTCTCTTCTCTTGTACATTTCCTGCTAGCTTAACACTGGATACAAGCCTTTGCACACACCAAGATATCAATGTAAATTCTTTTCTTTAAACACAATTCAACTTCTCCTGCCCCCTCAAGTTCACAGTGTGATGTAACTACTAGGAAGCAAGGTCTGCTTAGCTTGGAGAAGAGGAGATGGATGGAAGATATGACAGTGGTTTTCAGATGTCTAAAAGGAGCACATGCAGAAGATGAGCCAGAGGATATAAATGGGGAGGGATCCAATTTGGGCTAAACATTAGGTGATGTCTAACCGTAAGAATTCTAACCGTAAGAACCGTAAGAACAGTGGCGTGGGGCTGCCTTGGGAGGTGGTAGGCTCTCCTTTGCTGAAGATAGGCAGATGCTGTATGGCAACCTGTCAGGGATGCTGTAGTTGTAAGTTTCCTGCACTGAGCAAGAGGTTGGACTAGATGACCTCCAAGGTGCCTTCCAATGCTAAAGTTCTGTGATGTTATGACCCAGGGGCCTGAAAATGCAAGAATGACAACTATAGGAACTTGTATAACAGGATATTGAAAACATATTTCCCCTATCTACCCCAAAGGCAAATGAAGGGGAAGTGATTGATCAGGAAGATGTACTTTTAAATGGAGGCTGCCCTGTTAAATAGGTCAGTCTTAGGCTGCCTTTACACTAAAGAAAAACACCGCAGTCCTCCCATGCTGGTGCCTTTCCGCGTTTATCACAGGCTTCTAGACAGTGATCACGTGATTACTGAGAGGGGCAGCTTTTAATTTCCAAGGTTCCATGGAATTCAATGAAACAGCACCATCTAGTGGTTGTTTTAAGCACATTACATTCCGAGTTTAAAAAATGGTTTATTAGTTCTGGATCTGAGATGGAATAACTGGGAAATACCTCTGGATGTGCCCTGAAGGTTAACGATATCATGAAAAGGACCTGCAAACTTCTGTGAGTGCGCAATCTCAATAGCAGGATGAAAGCTCCACATGAAGGAGCCCTTGATGTATGAAGAAGCAGATCTGAACATCCAGAAACCAGCCAAGACAATCTGTGAAACAAATTCTTTATTAAATTCTCTTCAAATTATTTGCTATCACATCTTGTTTTTTCATCCTCTCCTCTCATATTCAGTTAGCTTGTGAATGTCAAGGTGACTGTTTAGACAGAAAAAAGGACTATAGTTCCCAGCATTCCCCAGCCAGCATGGCAGGCTGGGGAATGCTGGGAACTGTAGTCCTTTTCTCTCTCTAAACAGGCATAGAATTGTGCCCATAATGATATAAACTTCAGGGAGAAAAAAAATTCAATAGGTAAAGCAATATTAGCTATCATGCAGACAAATGGCTAAAATAATCAGGAGGAGCTCTGATAATTGCTATCACATTTTCTGAAATGTTTGGTAACGTTGCATCCAATGCTTAATATCAATTTGCTCCTTTCTATTAGCTTTTCCATTTATTAATGTAATTACAATGTCATGTTGGACAAAATAATCCTAAAATGGAGGCTAGGTGCAGGCTCAGTAATAATAATAATAATTAATAATAATAACAATTATGAATAATAAATTAATCCTTTCTCCGGGGTTTTACCTGAGCCAGCTCTCATTACCAGCAAAAGCTTTGAATATCAGGGCATACAAATACAAGTGGTAAAGTAATGAAGGATGGAATACTGTGAAATTTACGCATAGTGTCTTCCACTTCCACAGGTGCCAACTGACCAGAAAAAAAGCATGCTTGGCTTGTTCCTATGCTCCTAACAGGAACTTGAACTGCAGAAATTAGCAGGTGAAGGATTTTCACAGCATGGTATTAGCATTATCATCTGCTACTGTCCACAGACCAAGCTGTTATTAAAAGCACAAGAGAAGGTGGGGATTAAAATATTGGCAAGCCATCCTGTAAATCCATATATCATGCTCTCTGACTTGAAGCTACATGACAATAATCATGCCAGTCCTTGTTAAGGTCTGGAAACAAGATCTGAATCTTGATAGGAAGAAGAAAGATACGTTCTGTTTGTCAACAAGACTTTGTGAACTAAACTCTGAAGGAATCCCCTCATCTCTTGCTATGGAAACAGAGGAATTTATTAGAGATGCTGCTGAAGCCCATAATCCCCAGGTTGAGATTACACACTCAGGTGGCTTGTCTGGAATGACTCTTCCGCTTCACAAGTTCTTCTCTGCCTCAGCTGCCTGCTCACTTACCTTGTATCTACTGCTCCAACTCTGGTGGCAACAGTTGGGGCGGATGGAACTCTTTTTCTTTCCCATGCCTCAATGTCAGGCATGGTGATCCTGGTGCCAGGAATGCTGGGAAAACTAATTTTCCCAGCAGGCCTTGTATTTGGCTTGCTGCCACAGCAGCTCCAGAAACAGGATCAGGGAAGCAGCTAGGGGAGGCCCTCTTCGCGTCCATCTTCTTGCTGCCCATGGAAGAACAGCTGTAATAGTGCCTTCAACCAAAAATGAAAATCCCAATGCTATGGGATCTCAAAGAGGAGTGTCTCACACGGCCAAGGTTGTTTTGATGGGGGGGGGGGCTTATTTTGGGAGCCAGCCCCTTCATTGTTCATTGGTGTGGCAATATGGGGTGCTACACTTGGGAACTCCTCAGGCAAAAATCAAGCCTTTGGCAAGACACAATGCTAGGGAATCTCTTAGTGGGTGTATGATTTGGACTTATTTCTGGCTGCAAAGCCCCCTCTTCCTCATTTGTAATTTAATTACAATCATCCCAGAGTGCAGGACACGTAATAACGGGCTCAAGTTACAGGAAGCCAGATTTCGGCTGAACATCAGGAAAAACTTCCTGACTGTTAGAGCAATATGACAATGGAACCAATGACCTAGGGAGGTGGTGGGCTCTCCCACACTGGAGGCAGTCAAGACAAAGCAGGACAGGCATCTGTCAGGGATGCTTTGACTTGGATTCCTGCACTGAGCAGGGGGTTGGACTTGATGGCCTTGTAGGCCCCTTCCAACCCTACTATTCTATGATAAGCAAAGAAAGAATAGAACTGGAGTCACGTAATATCATGTTTGATAGTAGAGATGGCTGAATCAAGTCTGTTTCTAGTCCATGTAAGTTTCACATGTGTTCTGTTAAGTCCATTCCAGCCCACCTCTACATTAATCTCCATTTAAAAATAAATAAATCCACCTGAAAATACATGTTTAAGTACACATGAAATGTATATTTTCTCTCAAAATACACATTTTGAAATATTTTGTGATCTATGCCAAGAGTTGCTTCACAGAAGTGTGAAGTCTTGGTGGATAGTTACGTCCCAATCCACACATTAGTCGCCGAAGTGTGGATCATGCTGATGCATATCAGAACTAGGGGAAAAAATGAATCCCTTAAGCACCACTGTTTGATGATGCTTGAGGTATTCGATTTGCCTCAACTCAAGGTTCGAGGACCCCAGATTCTTTTCCATAGATGCATTAGCAATGATTTGTATAGGATTGTCATGGTTGATAGTCCATGCATGATGCACGTTGTGAACTGACCTGCTAGTGACCATTCCCCTTCCTTTTGCTGCCTAAGGGCATGTCCACACCCGCAATTTATCACACATTCATGACTGGCCACTCATGGAAGTCTGCAGTCCACTACATGACGCCGTAATCTTCCAGTGATTTCCCCACCATTTCCCCCTGCCTATCCCATGTTATCTCCAAATGGAAAAAAAAAATGCAGTAGTTTTTCAGCCTGTGCAATAGTAGTGCCATGGCCTGCCCATGTACTTCCCCCGTAGCATGAAAAACCTACTTTGTTTGGGGTTCCTGAGGACGCGGTCATGATGACGATGGTAGTGATGCTGGGGTGGTGGGCATGTTGGTATGCTGACTAAATGCAGTGTGCCGACTTCTGCTCCTGACTTCAGCTACTTACTCCACAACACAGAATGGCCAGCTGATGCCTGCAGGGCAGGGTTCGGGCAGTTTGGTGGAGGTTGCTGTCCACCTGCATTGCGTGTCAATCACAACCAAACCACCAGTAATCTGTGAGGGGAGGGAAAGGGGCAGGAACCAGGGTGGAAAGGTCACATGCGTGTAATGGCTTTTCACAGAAAAGTAGCCACCCCATGAAAAGGTAAACAACAGAATATAATGAGAGGGAAACAACTGTGTAAAGGAGCCCAGTGTAAGCCTGCGATGAAACCGGATGGGGAAAGCTCTGGTATTGACATAGTTTTCTGCCCCTGTGTGATGAACCTCTAAGCAGGCAGCAAAACCAGAAGATTTATTGGGCCCTGGTAGATCAGCATATTCAGCTGTTCGGCATTTATTTATTTATTTGATATACTACCCTTCATCAAACCCAATCCCAGAGCAGTTTACAATAAGAGAGTAAACTACAGTAAAAACAACAGTAAAACCACACAATAACTAAAACAGGAGAGAGGGAACTAAACATGTGGATTGGTGAGTCACAAATTGTTCAGGCCCAGTCTGTTTTAGGCTTCATGGAGATTTCCTGGATATTGGAAGATTATGCCTTTTAGGTTTAAGAGTCTGGTGCACTGAATAGGTAAATGGCTCCTGCTATTAGTGCTTTGTATCAAGTACTAAAGTGCCACATGGTTTCTTTTGAAACACATGGCCGCTGGGTCTGCTGAAACGGGTTGTATAGGTTTCATTGATAAAAGAGATTTCCAACAAATCACAGGATAATGCTACTGGCGCTTAAATGACACTCTTCAAATCAGTTGTTGGCAGCTTCAAAGGGTGATTTTAGAGGATAATAGTTTGTTCACTGAAAGGAAGTCAACATGCTTAAGGCTGTAATCCTATACACGTTTACCTGGGAGTAAGTCCCATTGAACTGAAAGGGGCTTACTTCTAAGGAGACATATATAGGATTGCACTGTAGATAACTATTCCAAAAGCATGGTTTGAATGAATGATGCTCTTATAAATATTGTGGTTGCAAGAAAAATACTGAAAGCACAGGGTTTATAATGTAGAGACTTGTGTAAATTGATTTTTAAAAATTAACCTGAATTTTTCAAATTTTGTTTAGTGCAATGGTATTATCTTAATTATAGTTGCTTCCATACTAGAGTCCTTTGCAGTGCAAACCTACACATGTCTTCTCAGAAGTAAGCCCCACTGAATTCAATGGTGCTTAATTCCAAAAGCATTTCTACAGGAGGTTTTTATCCCGCACCTTTACTGAGGTTTCTGCTTCTGGATTCTTTGCGGGATTAAGATCAGCCCTTTACACATGCTTTCTTCTGGAGTTTTTCTTTCTCTGCCTTATTATATGTTTAATTATACAACCACTAGATGGCACTGTGGTATAATGGAATTGCACAATTACACACTATAAATATAGCAGCATTCAGGAAAATACTGCACTTCTCTCAGTCTAAAAAAACCTGCGATACTGGTTGTGAAACATGGGAGAAGTCCTGGAGGATGACGACATTGTATAAAGGACCCACAAGCTACCAGGAGTGAGCAATCATGAGTGCACAATAAAAGCTTCATGTAGAAAGGACCCAGGTAAGTGGGTATAGGATTGCAGCCACAATTAGCTGGAAGTGGAATTAAAATGGAGGTTCCATGTAACCACTTAATATAGCGCTTATATTATCCAACAATGCCCTTTCACATGGCCAAGATCCTCCTATGTTTACTCATGTGTAAGAACCGTTCAGAATAGTTTCAGAATAATGTTAATTAAATGACTTCTTCCTTGTCGCTTCTGTCCTTTTTATTGCTTCCTGATTAGTGTGAGTGAGGGCTAAGTGCTAAATAGTCTATTTATTGCCTTTTAGTGAGAAGCTCAACCGTGACAGCTTGTACACATGTAGTTTGTATTTTTGTCTAAAATACCCTAGCACCTTGTCTAATACGTATTTTGTTCTGGACTTGTGGCAGCTTTATTGTCATTGAAGTTCATTACCTGTGTGTCCTCTACCATAATTGAGTTAAGAGCAGTTTCCCTTCTGCAGTATGCAAAGTACGGTAACTCTGGAGAAATACAAAATGCCTTCCTGACTTCCATGTCACCCTTAGCCAAGCAACCGATGAGGGTAACTTTAAATTAAAACAGTCTAAAGCCTTGGTGAGAAATATGGTCCAATCCTGAGGTGTCCCCATGTTGAGATACGTACGTCAGCAGGTAAAAGTACCACCTGGGTACCCCTCATGGTATCTTTTGTTCTAGAAACTTCTGCCAGTTGGAAGTATGGCCTTTGTAATGCTGAAGCAGCCCACCCAAACTCAGTCAAGAAGTCAGGACTCTAAAATGGGGAGTGGGCAACATGCGGCTCATAGGTCACGTGCCCCCCACCGCCGGCCTTTTGTGCAGTGCCCGCCTTTGCCCCTGCAGCCACACTGTCGAATTTGTGGAAGGGTGGCAGCCCAAAAGCTGTGATTTCTCTTTATGATGAGGCACAGAGGGAATGCACCCCTTGTTTCAAAGCAAAATCATGTTCCTTGGAAGCTTCTGGAAGTGCAATTTTCCTTTAATACAAGTTTAAGGAGAAATCACTGTTTTGGGGCACTGCCATGCCACCAAATTTTGGCAGCAAATTCAGTGGCAAGGCGGCAGCAATTTCAGTGGCAGTGGAGAAGGCTGTGGCCTCAGGTGGTTTTGGGGTGGGGGAGGAAACTGGCTTCCTGATCTTGGAGGTGGCCCCTCCCTGGTTTAAAGGAAGACTTCTGTTCATTCTAGGAGCCAAGCTATTGATCCATTTGTTTAAGTTTATCCTGAATCCAACCAAAGTCTTTGCCCTTTAGGGGCTCCTTATCCTAACTCTATAACTGCCATTGAGACCAGCTGCTCAGTGCTCAACCATGGGAGTCATAAACATTATATGCAACAGGCTAATTGGTTTTATTTCCTTTTTTATAAAGGAAATGAGAACAACTCCGAGTCCCACCTTTGGGAAACTCTGTTAGCCATATTTTTTTCTGAATCTCTAGCCTTGTGCTAGTCTAATCCTTCATAGATGGCTCATTCATTTTGACATAGTAAGTATTCAGCTACATTTCTCTGATGCTTTTCCTAAGAAAGGTCAAAGTCAGTTATAAGCTCAAATGCATGACATAATTAAAATATATCAATAATATTTGATGGCTTAAAAAATGCAACCTTGATTTTTAAATTAACCAGCAATATATGCTTTTGAATTGTAAATACTTAGTATATTAAAAAAGCCCACCTTATTTATAACTTCAAGAGCCAGTTTACATTTTTGGATCCATTTGTATCTTGACTGTTCTTCAGCAATGCTCACAGCAGTATCAATGCTGTTTTTATTTTATTTATTTTAAAATATCTTTAAGCTGCCTTTAAGGGTACAACCCACTTAAGCAGGCCTCCATATTAAAGCTCCAATACAATAATAGGGGTGCCCAGGTAGATTTCGACCCAGGGACTGGCCAAGTCCTGATCTTCTTAGATAGTTAGATTTCTTCCTTAGTAGCACAAGAGCACCTTCCCTGTGGCTTTTAGCCAGACCACCGTTTGAAAGCCCAAAAATAAGCACACAGCTGCATCCCACCCAATGATAACCTGTCAGGCAGAGATTTATTTTTATTTATTAAATTTCTTAATTGCCCATCTGGCCAGTCACCCAGAAATGCCAGTGATCAGGTAGGAAGGAGTCGGACAAGTGGCTCTGCCCATGTAGTTTCCCAGCATTATGCCAGCAGTATGGAAAGAAGCCAAGGGACTTCAGTTGCCATGCTACTGCATTGACATGTAGGGGTGCCTGGGATCACTGGCCAAATTGATGTGATGATATTGGGTTGGATCCAGATTTTAGCTGGAACAACTGCATGGGCAGCAGTGGGCTTCCTTGCCCCCTCCTTCCCATGGCAGCCCCTCCAGCCCCCTGAAAATGCTACACCCCATTCACCCTGTTGAATGGGGTGTGGTGTGTGTATGGGGGAGGGAATCCCATGAAATTGGGTGGAGGAACCTTCTGCAAGCAGAGTCCTCTCTCATATAGAAGGTTCCTTCCTTTCATGGAAGGGAGATCCTGGATCCAACACAACGTGTACAGAGTGAGTGTAGATAGTGATTAATTCACAGTTGGCAATTCAGCCCACATCACCAATGCCAATCTAAAACCTTTAAAGCTAGGAAGTGTTTATTGTTATACGTATATTCTTCCAGCAAAATATCTGTCCATATTGTAGGTCAAAAATTGCTATTAATTTCTCGAATACTTTCATATTACATTTTTTGGGGGTTATCCCTCAAGACTTTTATCAAAGAGCAAGAGCTAAAGTCCATTACTTGGGCAACTTGTTCCTAAGGATAATTGTTGATTTAGGATTTTAGCCATTCTCTGAAGTTTGATAAAATAGGTAGAAGTCATAGTGGATTAAAAAAAAAAAAGTTCCTGGGGGAACAACGGGGAGATTACTTTACTCCAAGCATCCTTGCCTTTCAATGAGCAATGGGCGAAACAGTAGGAACTAGTACATCACTATTTAATCAAATACATGCACTTGTCCTGCCACTGAGATTTCAATCGTAATTTAAGCTCAGTTTGATTTCCCCCCTGCCATTTCTGTAATGTTGTGCCAAAAGGCCATGCTACAGTATTATACACAATAATGCATCTATGATTTATATATATATATATATATATATATATATATATAGTCACTGATCTCAGCTAATCAGAAACAAGTACAGGTGTTGATGAGGTCGAATTATGCATGCAGATTACCTTGGTGAGTTTGAACTATTTAAATGAAAATGTGGCATTTATCTGAAGTTCATAATTACAGTAATTACTGTTCTCCCTGCAGTTGAAAACTGATTTAGAAACCTGATAATCCTCTGATATTAAGGGCTTACAAATATTCAAGCAAATTAGCATCACTCCTTTTAATGTTCATATTGTAGGCAGGGTTATTTATAGCAAATACAATAGATGACACTCATCACCTCGCAGAGTTCCATTTGCATTAGGTTATACTTATATCTCCCTTAACCATCAAAATATTTATACTCTACATTTCATTTTGTTATCTCAATCCCTTTGGGGGTTTCTTTCATTTGTAAGTTGGTTTGAGAAGCAAGTTTCCCCAGGCTGAATCCCCTCCGGGATTTTGCAAATCCCATAGCACAGTGTCTTTTCTTGAATCAATAGATTTATTTTGCTAACTTACTGCATGCCCTACAGCACCTCTGGAAAATCTTCACCATACCAAATTCTCTTCCCTCCATTCTTCATATTCTGAATTATATAATTATATAATCTACAAATCTGGGGTGGTTCCAGAAGGACGACGCCTAGCCCTACCTATCAAAAGTTATTGTGTAGCTATACTTTACCTCCTTAACTGATTTCTTACACAAAGAAAACCCCCCAGAAAGAGCAGCTGGAAAACACAGGAGGGTCACAAGTGGAAGGTGATGTTGATTGGACCACCTATATAATTCTCCCCTCAGGAGGAAGCCTCCGGTCTTGGAGGCTTCTGCATATCTAATGTCTTGCCTGGCTGCTGCCGGCAAAGTGGGACGAGTGATGGAAGAAATTTTGCCTCCCTTTAAAATGTTTTCCTCTAGACAACCCTTGGAGCGTGTCTGTGTCTTGGAGCTCCAGTGCTGCAGTGGGCCTTACAGTTTAAAGCCAGAATCAGAAGTGGTCCAGAAGGGTTTGAGCTGAACAGAGCCAAACATTTCTGGACCACTTCTGATCAGATTCTGGCTTTAAACTATAAGGCTCACTGCAGGGCAGGAGCTAAGCCACAGCACCGTCTAGAGAAGCTCCACTGCTGGGTGCTCATCTGGGGCTGGAGAGGCCATAGAGTTTCTTGTATCCTGGCCTCTCATATCCCCACCCACTGGAATGCCCCCCTTTCCTTCTCAATGAGGCCATCTTTATGACCTTGGAAAGCAGCCAGCGTGGTTCTTTCCATCGTGGCTGGGGATGGGGAAGGGGATCAGAACTCAGCAGTGTCTACAGCAGTGGCTACAGCCTCAGGGAGAGGGGACTCTGAACAGTCCTGTGGCCTCTGGGGCACTCTCCCAGGGACCACAGGATTGCTCTTTGAATGAGGTAGGGTGATTGGACAATAAATGCCCTGTTGAAGCACCCTGCTTTGCCAAGAGGCCAAGCTTCTTTTTAGGATTCAGAAGCAATATGCACACAGGTGGATCGAAGTTAATATTTTATTAAAGAGCAGGCAAAATGATACAGAATAAGATACAATACCAGTACTGAGCAAGGTAGCTTACTTCCACTTTCAGTTGTCACAAGCTCGAGGTGAACAACAGAGATACCCCAGTCAAACGGCTGGCATGCAGCATCTCCGTGGTCCAGGTCTGCATTGAAGCTCAAACTGAGTGATGCTCTCTGGAGAGACTTATATACCCGAATTCTCCCATGGTGACTAGGGATGGCGGAGAATTCCGCTGCAGCCCCAAATGAGGCCGGATTTAAAAGAATCCGGCCTCTGGAGTCTGCGGCGGAATGGATGACTTACCTCCGCCTCCCCCTGGAGTTCTCCAGAGCTGGCTCCTCTCCACGGCAATTCCATGGAGCTGCACGCTGGCTCCGTATCGCTGGCGATACAGCAATGGAAGCCGCCATTGCTGTATTGCTGAGGAACGAATACAGCCACAAAAGGAGTAGTGGATGCCACTACGTAATGGCTGTAATTAGGTTAAACTAAGGGCTTTACAGCCACAAGTGGTGTCCACTACAGCATTTGTGGCTGTATTCATTCCTCAAAGATACGGCAATGGTGGCTTCCATTGCCGTATCGCCAGCGATATGGAGCCAGTGTGTAGCTCCGTGGAATCGCCCCGGAGAGAAGCCGGCTCCAGAGGATTCTGGGGGAGGAATGGATTGCCTCCCTCTCCCGGGTGGATTCCCAAAGAAATGAAGGGTAGGGAATCCGCCCATCCCTAGTGGTGACATGCTGTCTTTCACAGCTCCCTAATCAATTGCACCTGTTGTGATGGTCTCATGATGTTTAGGCATTTTTTCATCTTACCCAAAGATAAGCTAAATTAGCAGGTGGACTGCAGCCAAAGAGACCATCCCTGCCTTCCAAGGCTGTCCTGCCTTGTTTGAAGAACAAGGAGTCAGGCCAAGAAGCTAGTCAGCTCTTAAAGAGGCCTAAGAGACCTGTTTTTTAAGGTCTCACAGGAGGTTCAGGCATAAAAGAAGCAGTTATAGCATGTCACGCTATCTCCTCTATATTCAAAGGTCTTCCGGGGAATTTCCTCTACACACCCTTAAGAGTGTTTGATTAGAGAAGATCCTGCTTCCCAGGCTAAGAATGGAAGTGAATTACATTCAGGTCCTTTCACAGCAGGGGATGAGTGAATCTGTTAAGCTCAATCTCATCAAAGTTCTTGTTTTTCCACTGCCAACCTCAATCTGACTTTGGTCCCCAGATGTTTCCCTCCTGCATGGAAATGTGTATGTATTTCTGTGTGCATTTTTCTAACTGTACTCATTCTTTGTATGCATGTCTGAAATAAATGTGCACATTTCTTCTCCACTGAGAATAGCAGTTTCGTGTATATTTTCAAATTTATGCATTCTTTGTGCACACAATTCAAATGTACACAATTTTTGCCCCCTCCTCCACAAAAAAGAAATGTACAGATTTCTTTACTGAGATACATTCAATTCCTTGTTCAGTCTCGGGAGGTATTGATTAGGTATTCTCGCATAAAATTGCAGACTCAACAAATTTCTACCATATCCCTAGTCTGAGCATGAGATAAGCTAAGTCCTGCCTCACTAACCTTTTAGAGTTCATTGAGAGTGTCAATAGACATGTAGACAAGGGTGATCTAGTAGACATTGTTTACTTGGACTTCCAAAAGGCTTTTTGACAAAGTCCCTCACCAAAGACTCCTGAGCAAACTTAGCAGTCATGGGATACGAGGAGAGGTCCTGTTATGGATCAATAACTGTTTAAAGAACAGAAAGCATAGAGCAGGAATACATGGTAAATTATTCCAGTGCTGAGAAGTAAATAGTGGGGTCCCACAGGGATCTGTATTAGGACCAATGCTTTTCAAACTGTTCATAAATGATCTGGAGTTAGGAGTGAGCAGTGAAGTGGCCAAGTTTGCGGATGACACCAAATTATTTAGGGTGGTTAAAACAAAAAAGGGATTGTGAAGAGCTCCAAAAGGCTTTCTCCAAACTGGGAGAATGGGCATCTAAATGGCAAATGCGGTTCAATGTAAGCAAATGTAAAGTGATGCGCAATGGGGCAAAAAATCCCAATTTCAAGTATAGCCTGATGGGATCTGAGCTAGTGGTGACTGACCAGGAAAGAGATCTTGGGGTTGTGGTGGACAGCTCAGTGAACATGTCAACCCAGTGTGTGGCTGCTGTGAAAAAAAGGCATACTCCATGTTAGGCATAATTAGAAAAAGAATTGAGAATAAAACTGCCAAAATCATACTGCCCCTACACAAATCTATGGTGTGGGCACACTTGGAATGCTGTGTCCAGTTCTGGTCACCACACCTAAACAAAGATATTGTAGAGCTGGAAAAAGTGCAGAAAAGGGCAACTAAAATTATCAAGGGGCTGGAGCATCTCCCTCATGAGAGAAGATTGCAACAGCTGGGATTGTTTAGCTTGGAAAAAAGGAGGGTAAGGGGAGACATGATAGAGGTGTACAAAATTATGCATGCTGTGGAAAATGTGGATAGTGATACATTTTTCTCCCTCTCTCAAAATACTAGAACCCGGGGTCATCCTATGAAGCGGATTGTGGGAGATTCAAGACAGATAAAAGGGAGTACTTCTTCACACAGCACATAGTTAAACTATGCCATTTGCTACCAGAGGATGTAGTGATGGCCACCAGTTTGGATGGCTGTAAAAGGGGGTTGGACAAATTCCTGGAGGAAAAGGCAATCAATGGCTACTCATCTTGATGGCTATGTGCTACCTCCAGTACCAGAGGCAGTGAGCCTGTGTACACCAGTTGCTGGGGAACATGGGTGGGAGGGTGCTGTTGCGCTCATGCCCTGCTTGTGGGTTCTCAGTTGACAGCTGGTTGGCCACTGTGTGAATAGAATGCTGGACTAGATGGATCCTCGATCTGATCCAACATGGCTCTTCTCATGTTCTTATGTTCTTATCACTCAATAATCTCCTCGTTGTTAGATAACTGTTCAGTCTGTTCTGTTGTATCTATGATAAGATCTATGCAATTGGTGTCTGCTGGGGTGGAGGTGCCCACATATTTGCATGCACAGATGCACACACACACACACCTTGCTCACTAACATGTCTTGTATATATTCTAATATTAAAAACCCTTCAGTTTAAGACAGGGGTGGTCAACTTGTTCTGCATTCCCTTGTGTCCCCCTGTTTATTTATTTATTTGATTTATACCCCACCTTTCTACCAAGAAACATGGCAGGGAAGATGGCTTACAATCATAAGTAAAACTTAAACCAGTAATAACACAAATGGATTAAAACACAATTAAAAACACAATAATAACAGAATAAAAACGGCATCCAATCCAACTGACCCATCTACATACCAAAGGCCTGCTTGAATAAAGATATCTTTGCCTGCTGGAGGGAGGATAGCAGAGAGGGAGCACACCTAGCCTCCCTTGGCAGGGAGTTCCACAGCCTGGGAGCAGCCACTGAGAAGGCCCTCTCTTGCATCACCACTGAACGTGCCTCTGAAGGCAGCGGTACTGAAAGAAAGGCCTCTCACAAAGATCTTAAGACCCAGACAGGCTCATATGGGAGCAGGAAGACTTTCAGATGGCCTGGCCCTGAGCCATATAGGTATTTATAGGTCATAACCAGAACTTTGAATTCTACCCAGAAAAAGTCCAGTAGCCAGTGAAGCTGCTGTAACAAGGGAGCACGTGGTCCTTGTTAACCAGCCCCAGTCAATGAATTCCACGCATGATTTGGAAGTTGTGAATGTAATAAGAATTGCCCTTGATGAAGAGACATTCTCAGAACACGTCAGAAATCATGAGCATTGGTGCATCTGTCTGTCTTGTCTTGTCTTGCTATGGCTTTTACAGGTGCTTTTTTGTCGTTGTTGTTGTAGTAGAAGTTGTAGTTGTAAAACGGTGCCCCGTACCCTCAATTCACCATGACTGTTAAATAGGATACCATAGTCAATGGTATCAAAAGCCACTGGCAGATTAAGTAATACTAAGAGGGTTATACACCCTCTCTCCCTCTCCTGATTAAGATCATCCATCAGGGTAATCAATCTGTTTTTGATTCAGTCAGTACCAAGGGTATTCAGGGTATTCAGGTATTCAGTACCAAGGGTATTCTGTATTCTGGGTATTTAGGGTATTCAGTATTCAGGTATTCAGTACCACGGGTATTCAAAGTATTCAGGGTGACCAACCTGGTTTCGATTTAGTACCGTGTCAGGTCTGAACCCAGACTGAAATCCATCTAGAAAATTGGTTTCCTCCAAGAGTTCTTGGAGTGGGCTGCCACCACTCTCTTGAGTACCTTCCTAAGAAGGAGGTCCTAGCAACTGGGCAATAATTGTCCAGTACTTCTGGGTCCAAAGCAGGCTTCGTCAGACTTGGAGAGATCCTTCTTGGACATCTAGTCCGACCCCCTGCTCAATGGAGAATGCAGCGCTAGAGCCAGTGGTGCAGTTCGATAATTTCAGACTTAAGGCCCTACCCCTCTTTAAATGGTAATGTGTTATGGTAAGCCAACGTGCTGCATTTGGGGGCCCTTCTGTTGATTCTGCTGTGTGGAACCCTGAACCTCAGCCTCAAAGACCTGCCCCAAGAGCATCACTGGCTGGAGCATTTTCCCAACAGATGGCTTCCCGGCTTCTGTTTGAGGACCTCCAGTGAGGAAGAGCTCACCACCCCTCTAGTTGACAACTTTCATTGTCCAACTGCTCTGACCATCAAGATATTTCTCCTAACATTCAACCAAAATCTATTCTCTGGTAACTTAAGCCCATTAGATCTAGTTTTGAAAATGGGCATTCCCAGTTCACTTTCTTAGCCACTATTGAGACTGGATTACCCCAAAGGAGAGCACCAATAATTATTTCTGATGGTTGATAAATGAATTGTTGTATTTCTATTTTACTTTCATATTTATTTCACAAAAAGACTAATTGTGAACTTAACTATTTAGACTTCTGTTTTTCTTTTTTCTTTTTAAGAGTGTTTATGTGGTCATGAGGAAGTTCTGTCTGTCTTCTAACCTGTTGACATTTGCAAGCTGGTTGAGAACAAGCATTTATTGAAAGTGAAGTAACAGGGTAACTTCAAACAGTACCATCTTTGTTCCTGGAGAAAGAGAATACACTACAAATGCTCTTTTTAAAAAAAGGAAGAAAAGAAAATGGTGAATGTTTCATCTTAACACCAGTCTAACATCTGGTCCAACAACATAAGATTACCACTTCACAATATCCAAAAGTTAAAGCACTCATGCCAGTGTAAGTAATGTAGAGGGGATTATTATGGGCAGCTATCCAAAGTAAGTAGGTAGGATTAATTTTTTTTTTTCCTTTTGGCATAACTGCATCTAGGTCATATACTGTACCAAACATAGCAGAGTTACCAGAGGAAGCACAGAATGCTTTTTTCTTGCTGCAATTCAGACAAAAACAGTACTTTGTGCAAAGACACAGATCCCCTTTCAGTACACCTATACACTAGGGATGTGCATCTTCCAAGCCCCAATATTTTTCTGTGGGGTACAGGATATATACCATCGAGACCATTACAGTCCAGCAGAATCCCTTGATTCCCTATCAAGTGGAGAATTTTCAGGAGAATTTTCTTGGACAAATTCATTTCATCTCTAAAGACAAGGTCCTATAATATGCAAGTAATCACATCATATATATTTCCACAAGGGTTTTGTTTTCTGTAATTCCCATTTCCTACACTGGTAGTTATAATGTGAGTTTGTTTGCTTAAAACTTTTATATTCTGCCTTTTATCAATGATTTCAAGACCATTTTTGAAAAATGACTAAAACAGCAATTAACTATACAAATGAAACCAAGAACAGATCAAGGCACAATTTATAGTCAGGGCGATTAAAACGTTGAAGACAATAAAAAATATTTTAAAATGCCTGGACAAATTTTTAAAATGTTTCAGTCTGTCTCCTAAAAGACAGCAGAGTTGGAGCCCAAACATACCACTCCTACATTGACTGATGACCTTAGTGCATGAGGAGGTTGTTATGAGAGGGGGTACTCCATTTAGGTAAGCTCCAGCACTTTAAATTGGACCCTGAAGTGAATAGACAGGCAAAGAAGTTCTTTTAAGACAGGTAAGTTACGATCTAAGGGCTAAACTAGATGTTCTGCTAATCATGGATAGTATAGCTATGAGTTATAGTTTTCCTTACTCTTGTGTAAGCGTACGTGGCCCCAATTCATATTGGGACCATGGTGGTCTGGGGGGGGGTTTAAATCTCACCTCCCCCCTGTTTTTTTTCCTGAAATTCCACCCCTCCACTGAGACACTCTTTCATTGTAGCATATGTAGTCAATGGAGAGTGTTGTCTCCCCACTGAGAGTTCAGTATGTGTAATTAGCAGAACATTTAATTGATCCTAAAAGTGAACCACGAAAATAAAAAATCTGGGTACGGCATTCTGCCCTGAAATTTCAAACTATTTTTAGAGGCACCTCTATGTTTGTTCTTTTAATCCAGGTGGGATGTTACCAGAATACATATAACCATATGGCTGGTATCTTTGTCGAGGAGAGAAGGCAGCTGGTGCATTGGCCATAACCAGTAAATATCACTTTGTTCTGAACTGAACTTCCCCTTGACATATCTGGATGAGAAATGCCAGTTTATCACCAGGATTTTGCTTCTGTGTACACATTCATCTCTTGAGAGAAATTGCGGTTAGTCAAAGATGAAGCCTGCCCCAATGAAGTGGCAGCAAAATTTGTTCAAATAATAGTGGTTGGAATGGAGGCTCTGTGGTATAGGCCATCTCACCAGGTGATTTGTTTTGTTTTGTTCCAGAGGAAATAAAAAAATGAAGCATTTATGTCTGTTAATACCAAGATCTGTGTTATTTGATTGATTCCCCAAATCAATATTTAAGTACCATAAATTGAAGAACTGTACATTCTCTCAGGTTCATGTGAGAAATACAATCCCAAAAGACTTTTTATGAACTAGAAACCTTTTTTAAAAATAAGTTTGAAATAAATTAATACATCATATGTGAAATACAAACAGTTGTCTCTAAATCTTTCTGATTATTTTATTATTATTATTAGTTTCTCAACTTTAGCACCCATATTTTTTATTCTGGACATTGAGGTGGTGATGATGGTGACAGATCGAATTCACCCCCCCATCATCTGCCTGTCCGTCCATCTGTCCGTCCGTCCGTCCGTCCGTCCATCCATCCATCATCTATCTATCTAGGTAAATATTGTGAACATTTTAGAGCCCAATTATCCGGAATTCCTGTCACATATATGACCCTATGTATGATTCCATCCACATCTCACAACAATTACAGGTGTGTCTTTCATCATAGATGGTTTCTTTTCCTCCTCACATCTCTTGGAATATACAAATATAAAATCAATCATTTGGAGGAACTGAAAGGGTAGTTCAGCACTGGAACATGCTATTCACAGATAACACCTTTTGGGAATGATTTCATTTAGGATACAATGGCCATATTTTAAATGTTTGATTCAGCCCATGGAAGGCCAACCTGTGGCCCATGAACATGGTTACAGTCTTGCGTCAGGCTATGTAGCCAGTCATAGAATGTTCCAGGTTCAAAGATGTCGCCCCCTTCAGAAGGACTGATCATGCATTGAATCATTGTGTGAGCTGACTAGTCCCACCCTTGACATTGCACATACCAGCTTGCCCCACTCCCTGGCATCCACACATGCAGTGTGAATAAGTGGGGTAGCACTCATATATACAGCTGTATCCGGAAATGCTTCTGTCCGATGTGGGATCCCAATCACTCAAGGTCTCAGGTTGTGTGGAAGCCTTTGAGCATACAGCTATACTCATGAAGGCTTCCCCACCGCAGACGTTTGTGCATGGACACCAGCGGGCGGGGCAAGCCAGCATGTATGATTCCCGGGGCAGGGCTAGTCACCGTGGCATCATTTCCTGCTCACAAATTCATTCAACTTATCTGTGGCTCTTCTGAAGTAGGTTACAATGTGTTGAAAGTATGGTCATTTATTGGAAACTGACAAGTTGATACAGTGGTCAATAGTATATGGTGAGAATATATAGTATATGGTGAGAATAGTATATAGTATATAGTATATAGTATAGTATAATAGTATATGGTGAGAATTCATCTGCATGCATATCTGAATAAGGAAAAGTGAGTGTGTGTGTGTGTACACTATAGAAGACAGGAATGCAAAAGAGGCCAATTTACCTCATAAAGTGAGAAAGTGGTTTTGGAAACACAAAAGTGTACATTTTACTGAGATGATCTGCCCATGGAGAGTATGAGATGGATTGTACTTTTAAACAATACATCTGTTTTTTCTAAGGGAGAAAAAACCACCATTTTTCCTGGACAATAGTCGGCAGCCCTGTTTCTTCCCTTTGCAGACGTTTTGCTCTAGCCAGGAGTGCCAGCTTTCAGCACACTTCTTCCCTGGTATCATTATGAACACAAGACTTTTTTTTTTTTCCTCTTGGTAGCCAAAAAAAGCTCTGAGTGATAGTCAGGCTCAATACGAGCCACCTATATTTTTCTCATCCAGAGAAGCTGATCCAAAATGCCTTTCCAGTTTCATCGAAAGCCAAATGAAAGTTACTTCTCTCCCCCCACATCACCGGTATACCTGAGCCTACAGTTAAAGCGTTCCAATAAATGCGGAGAGAATTGGACTGCCTCCTCTCACAGGATCGGCAGTCAGCAAAAGCCTCTTAGTCCTCTTAGCCCAAGGAATGTGCGTCTCAAACAGATTGCCAGGAAAGATTAAGTGCTGCAGGTAGCGCAGCTGCTGGCTCAAACAATTCTGATCTTTTTATATCTTGTGCTCATTCTGTTTCCGCATGGAATTGGCCCGCTTGTCAAGGCGAGTGGCAGGCAGTGCAGCTGCTGGTTCAAAGGAGTCTGTTCCCTTTATATCTTCTGTGTATTGTTTCTACACAGAATTAGCCCAGTTGTTTTGGAGGGCCCCGAGGAATCCATTTTACAAAATCGTTGGCTAACCTTTCCAAAGAATTAAATATGGTCCCTTTCTTTTTTGCCTTTTGTAGTTAAACGCAACAGCAAAAGCTCTTCCTTCAATGCAACGTTTGCCATGCCTTCTTTGCAAAGAGAGGAGCAGTTTAAGAAACAAGGATTAGAAAGTTTGTAAATATATATTTTTAAAAATCTTCATCTTGCATCTGTTGTTTAAATGCATAACATTTATTTATGGCTTTGGAGAACCTCATATCTATTGGTCTAGTTTGCCAAGAGCAGAATTTCTGCTGCAGTGAATGTTCAGAACATAGAATATTTGCCCTACTCTGCTACTTTATTCCAAAGCAAATTAATTCACTATCGGGTTCCCGTACAATTTCTCAATTGATACATGAATATGTGTGCTGTTTAGCTGTTTAATAAGGACCCCCTGCCCTCAGCGATAGCTGAGGGGGGTGGGGGAGGGCTGTGGTGGAGTGGAAGAAGAGGTATGAGCCTTGGAGCCAAGCAAGACATCGTGGGATTTGGGAGCATAGTGTTGCCCAAGATTACACTTTGTGCTGGATTCTTTGGGGACTTTAGTGTGAAGCAAGAATAAGGCCCACATCAGCTCAAGTCCTGCAATAAAGGGCTTAGTTTTGTGGTAGGATAGCCATGCACACATCACCCCAGAAGAAGAAATGCATCAGCAAAAGAAAAGAGAGAGGTCACCAATTTGCATAAAAGGTGAGCATGCTAACTTGTATGTACAGATGCAAATTTAGAAATAATTACTATAATTTGAATAGAAATACAAGGCATCTCAATATAGTGGAGAAGACTGTGACCAGGAGACCCATGTGCCAGCTCAGGCTGTTGTCCAGGTACTAACTGTTGGTGGGCAATTTCAAAGCCTGTGCACTAGGAATGTGCAAATCATCAAAATCCGAGCTTGGTGAGGATCTCCAGATTCCACCTCGACGCTTGTTCTGACTCATGTCAGTATCAGATCACAAGCTTTGCTTTTTTCTGTTTTCATAAAAATTTGAGCATATCTTCATGCACATTTTTTCAAATGTACACACAAATTGTGTGCACTTTGGAAATGTGCACATTTTTCTCCCATTCATTCAAGTGTGTTTATGAACATTTTTCAAATGTATGCACTTTCTCGTGCACATTTTTACAATGTAGTCCTTTTTGAAGACATGTTTTGTTGTTGTGCACATTGCATCGCAAGCTTGGAAGTGTACGGACTTCAACAGTGGATTGTGTTCGAGCCTATGTTCAGTTCTGGGAGGTGTGAATTGGCTAAATGCTGGTCAAAAATGAACTGAAATGAATTTTTTATACATCCTCACTGTGCTCATCCTTTTGAGGGTTCCTTCTCTTTCAACTAGATCTGGTCTGGCAGCCTTTCAAATAGAGCATGCCTTCAATTTGAGGACTGTCCTCTGACAGCCCTTTAAATATTGTCCCTTGTAAAGTAGGACACATGACCACCCTATTTTGTGGGCAGGTAGTGTGACTGGAGATGCCTCTGAAGGCAATGTCAGGGAAGACCAAGTCTGGTGCTGGGTTTCTTTCCACCCCATTTTAATAATCTCTTTGTTGAAGAAGGGCTGAATTCAAGCCTTCCTGAACTCCTGAACAGGCAGGGCTGGTCATACCATTAGGCAGATTGAGGCACTCACCTCAAGTGGCGGATGCTGGGAGGCAGCAGCAAGGTGTTGGAGGAAAGATCTGTGAAGTAACATTCAATGGCCAGACTGATCTGTATGTCGAAAAGAGGAAGGGGTATCTTATTTTTTGCCTCAGGCAGCAAAATTATTTGAGCTGGATTTTTATAGGTGACTATCAAAATCCACACTGACAATGACCACCACCCTCATGGTGGCCAGTATGGACACAGAAATCCTTCTGCAGAACAGATTGCGCATAAGATCTCAACATAATAATTCTGGGCACAGTCAAAACTAATGTACTTTTAAAATTCTTTTAATAAGTATGTGTTTAAATCTCTTCCATTGAAATACACCGGGCCTTGGCAGATGAAGTGGCTGAGGTTGAGAGATAATAGTTTGCCTGAAATCGCTTAGTAAATCTGTGATTAAGGAGAGACTGAACCAGGGACTTCCAAAGTCATACTTAAACCTAAGGGGCTGGATCCAGATTTCAGCTGGATCATCTGCCTTGGTAGAAGTGGACTTCCCCATCCCCTGAATCCCATGACAGCCCCCCCCCCAAAAAAAAACTGCTACACAGAAAGTTAGGAGACCCTGCAGAATGGGGTGAGCTGTGGTGTTGGTGGGAAGAGTAGATCCCTTCAAAAGGGCAGAGGGAATTTTTGTGAGCAGAGATCTTCCTCTCACAGAAATTCCCTTCCTCTTGTGGAAGACAGATCCTAGATCCATCCCTTACTGTTCAATATTATGCATGTTTACTCGGAAGCAAGTCTACTGTGTTCAGTGGGGCTTACACCTAGGTAAGTGTGCACAGGATTGTTGCCTTTGCCTCTCATCACAATTGAAGCCATATTGATCAAACTGCTTAAATGTAAACCAAATCTGAAACCTGTACAGCTATTAAATGCTGCTCTCCTCGATTTAGAGCTCATATGGTGAGGGCATTAACTTGTCCTGAATTTGTAGAGAGAGAAGGCAACATTGAAGCTGCAGAACAATTGGAAGAGCATTATTACAAACCTCCTAAAAAGTGATCAGTTTCAACCAGTGCCTGTCAGCTGTGGGGCTGAACTAGAGACAAATTAAATGGAGCAACTCCATCGTCGAGGTTGCTACAGTCCAAATAGCTCTTGTGTAAGTGAAAGAATTCGATAGAATCATGATAGAGGCATACATTTCACAGAAAGACTTTTTTTGGCATGGAGTTCAGCAGACTCTTGTAGGGAATGAATTCTTACCTGATTGATAAACCGGCATGGCTCTGGAGTTTATTTCAGCAATCGCATTGCCAGGATTCATCTATCTCTTGGAAAGAGCAATGCCTCTGTGGTCTGTTGTAGAATATTTTCTTTTTTTTACTCTGACCATATGAAAAAAAATGAAGAAATTATTCATCCATCCTGCCCCCCCCCGTCCCTCAAATCCCTCCTTTAGTGGTCAGACGTTTCAAGTATATCTCTCCACCGTTCCTGTTTATTGTTCAAGCCAACTGTCAGCCCAAAGGCTGGAACCATTAGCCAAAGTGATTTTACCTAACCCCTTGTGGTCCTTCCAAACTGTAATCAAGGTGTGGCAAAAAGTTTGCTTTAATGCTACATTTGTTTCCATTTATGGATTTTGTATGTCTGAGCACACGTTTTCTATACTTGAGATGCTCCTGCTGCTAAAAGGCACCAGCCTTATTATGGAGACTGACAGTGTATCCTGAAATGCTCTCCTGGGCTGGGGTGGGAGAAAGAGGTAGTTCCTGGAGACCATGTTTGAAACCCTCCCCCATCATTCAATCAAGCATGACCCTGCCTTCGCTGTTTGTTCCAAGGTAGATAAGGCTGGGGGTACCAGAGACAGTGCCTCAGTGTGTGCCTCCAAGTGCAAAGCTATGGGTAGAATCCATCCCATCTGCTACCAGAGCTGGCTGCTCATTCTGGTCCACACTAGTCCCTCCACTTCTAGTCCAGTGGACCTTGTGGAACAACAATTTAGCGCTTCCGACAGCAAGCCCCTAAATAAATGCTCATTTCTGGAAGGGGGCAGGTCAGCCCTTATGTGAGCTCCAGTGACCTGCTCCCTCCAGAAATGGGCGTTTCTGCTTGTTTCTGCTTACCTCTGGAAGCGCTGAATCACCATTCTGCCAGCAGCAGGGGTCGCTTGTGGACCATAAGTGGCAGGAGTGGACACACATACAAGGCTGGATTCTGCTCGAAGTGTGCACTTGGTATCACAGTTGGACGTGACGTAGACCCTTCCCCTTGTGGCTTATAACTTTGCAGCAACATCCAAGGAGGTGGAACTTTCCAGCTCCCTGTGGAAGAATTGAATGTTAACATACCCAAAACAAGAAAGCAATGTTTCCTGCAGAAGTAGAGTCCTGAAAATGTGTCTGGGTTCCCCCCGCCCCAAAGTATGAAAGAGTGGGAGACAAACCTTTCCACACAAATGTCAACTTTTGCATCAAAATTCAGGATAGGTGAGAATTTCATTTATCATAGAATAGAATAGTAGGGTTGCAAGGGGCCTACAAGGCCATCTTAAACTAAACTAAACAAGGCCATCTTAAACTAAAATAATTTAGTTTATTTTCTGATAAGAAGATCTTATCAAATTTCACAGACTGCATCATAAATGGGACAGATAGAAATAACCTGAGATTTAAAAAATCGAATGTGGGAGAAACCATCCATTCAGGCCTTGAGCTTTGAATGCTTCGCTCTCAAGTGTCTGGCTTTGAATCCCTGCGTATTCATTCAAGTTAGTACTGAATTAGGGTTGCCACCTCTGTTTTTTTTCTGGCAAGCTCCTCATTATTAACAGCTATATGGCATGCAAGTACAACAGGGTCCATTCCATGCTGGGAGTAGCTGTAATGGTACAGGTAATCAAACCTGTTTGATTTGGCTGGTGCAGATGGGTGAGAATTGCATTTTGGTCCATTTCTGATAAGAATTTTAAATTCTTTATTTAAATTTCATTTTCTGTCTACATGGGAGGGAAAGAACTTGAGATTTTAAAAGGCTGAATACAGGAGAACACATACAAAAACCACAAATCCTGACAAAAATTAAAAAATAATCCTAACAACAAAATAAACAGTGGCCTGTCAAGAGAGGGAGCTGTTGCCCTGTTTTCTGGTGTGCTTCTTCATCATCACCACTGCAGATGTCCAGAGCTGTACATTCCGCAGTGATCAGGTAACATAAATGAGCCAATAGGGTTCTACATGGCCCTATAAAGTTGCTGGTTCATGGACTGTTACCTCAGGCTGAGCTCCACAATTGGGAGCCCTAATTTCTTTGTAGCCCTACTTGACCACCTGTTGGCCTGCTTCCCCAGTCACTAGCCTTGACACCTTCAAGCCCTGTGCTGTAAAATGCATATACGAACCCTTCTTGGGTGATAATGTGTCTAGCTGAAAGTCACCTTCTCACACCAATAAATCATATATGAAAGTTGGGCATCGACTGGCGCAAGACTTATTTAAATGAGAGGAGGAGATTCTAGACTTTTTTCTCAGCAATGAAAACCCAATTTTCTTGGCTTTGGGAGAATGGAAATTAAAATGTTAGTCCCTGCATGTTTGTGTTGTTAGTGGTACTGCATTACTCATTCATTCATTCATTTATTTATTTAAAAATCTGCTTCTCCCACTGCAACAAAAACATTTCACATAATAAATGGTCCATATTTTCTTGCCAAATTGATTATGCTGAAATAAAGTGAGAACTGCATTTATAAATGATGATGTTGTTAAACTCTGGCTTCTTGTGATTAAGCAAGCTTAGGAAATAGGTAAGAGGGAAAGGAAATAAACCAAGTTGCCTCAAGATCCAATTCGATTTGTTTTTTTTATACTGAGGATATAGCCATTTCATCACATTTTCCTCACCGAATTGGCACTTCAAAGCACTTAAATACGAAAACTGCTCAGCAGGCTTCTTATTGTTTTAAATGTGCTATGTACATGGCCTTTTCCCTTGCATATAAGTCAGTTTTTCAAGCATAGAGGGAATTGGATAATGTCAGTGTATTATTTGTATGTGCGTGTGCGCAAAATCCAGTGAACAATTTAGAACGTCATTCTCTTCCCTCCATAATGTGCTTTTCAAAGATGCTGAGTGCTTGTTTGCTTAGGTAACCTGCCTGCAATTCATCATCCCTTTACTCTAGGGGAATCCCTTTCAAAGAACTGTATTAGTATGGAAGAAGTGGATTGCTGGTTTCAGCCTTCAATTAGATGAGACTCTCACACATCAATCAGTGGTCTGAGCCCAATCCAATGGAACATGCCTGGAGCAGCTGGGGCTGCATGCGCAGAGCCCTTTTTTTTATGGGCACAGTCCTACGGGACTGATGCCCACTAGATGAAGGCTCTGATCTTGGCGCCCCCCAGCTATCCTAAGCCCTGCTGGCAAGAGCCAGGCAGGGCCGGAGGAGTGACAAGAGGCTTTGAGAGCCACTCTGCCCTCCATGTGCACTTTTTGAGCTTGTCAGCCCTCTGAGCCCATCTAGCTCAGTCACCTCGATGTGCATGGTGATAGGAACTCAAAGGCTTGTGGATCCAGTCCTCTTTTATAACCCCCAACCCCCTGTCCCACCAGCATGCCCCCTTTCCTCCCTCTACTTCTTCTTCTGAGGTTGAGGCACTGACAGAGCTTTCTGCAGGGTGGGTGGGTGAGGGGAATCTTCTGACTCCATCTAGGAGTCATAAAACTGCTCTCTAAAAAGCCAAGATGCCACTATTCAGTCCCTTCCCTATCTCAAACAACAGGACTTTGGCTTTTTATAAACGACCCACGTGAAATGTATGGCTCAGGCTGTGGAATCACACCGTTTGTGCATGCAATTCCTCATAAAACATTATGAGAGCTGCCTGCATCCAATTAGCGATACATTCTGTGAGATGACATCCAAAGTTAAACACTTTTGAGTCCCAGGGAGTTCAGTTAGAGAAATCAAAATTATGCATGATGTGGAGAAAGTGGATAAGGAGACATTTTTCTCCCTCTCTCGTAATATTAGAACCCGGGGTCATCCCATGAAGCTGATTGGTGGGAGATTCAGGACAGATAAAAGGAAGGACTTCTTCACACAGTGCAAACTATGGACTTGCTACCACAAGACATAGTGATGGCCACCAGGGTGGATGGCTTTAAAAGAGGATTGGACAAATTGATGGAGAAGAAGGCTATCAATGGCTACTAGTCCTAATGGCTCTGTGCTATCTCCAGTATCTGAGCCAGTATGTCTATGTACATCAGTTGCTGGGGAACATGGGCTGGAGAGTGGTGTTGCGCTGCTGTCCTGCTTGTGGGTTTCCCGTAGGCAGCTAGTTGGCCATTGTGTGAACAGAATACTGGACTAGGGATGGATAGACGTCCCCCTGTCTGGGTGCTCAGGGTGCCTGCAGAGACCCTGCCCCCACTTGTGCTCCCCGGTTTATGCCTGCAATATTTTGAAGATGGGGCCTTTACAGCTGCTATGTGCGCAATTTTGAATTTACAGAAGTTCCCTAGTCGCCATTTTCTTTGCAAAATGGCGACTGTGGGGACAACGGGCACTTGCAGATGGCTCAGAGTTGGTGAGGGCAGCTTGGCGAGCAGGGGGGAGACATGAGGGGGGCAGCAGCTTGGCAGGCGCAGCCTGGAGGCACAAGCGGGGAGTGGGGGGAATCTGTTAGACTTTTGGACTGAGCTGGGTGTCCCACCATCCCTATCGTTGACTAGATGTACCCTTGGTAGGGATGTATGGATCCCCTTACCTGGAATCCGTGGGGGGGGGGGTCCGCAGGCAGGGGGAGACAATCCGGTCCTCCCCCGGAATCCTCCCCGGCCAGCTCCACTCCACTCCACGGAGCTGCTGGCCAGCTCCAGCTGCAGCTGGACTTCTGGCCACAGCCGGTCTGCAGATGCAAATGGAGTCCGGTGTAGGGGACGCCATTTGCGTCCCTGCTGTTGGCCGTGATTGGCTATGTAAATATTTACATAGCCAATCACGGCCAACGGCAGGGATGCAAATGGTGTCCGCTACGCTGGACACCATTTTGTTCCGCAGCCTGGCAGTGGATAGCTGCGGAACAAAGGCGGGGACCTGGACCTGCCGCCGCCAGGTATGTTCCATCCTGGGGGGATTTTGGGGGGTGGCAGGGGGTAGTCCATTCCACCACGGACTCCAGGGGGCTGGATTCCAAAGAATCTGGCCTCATAGGAGTCCGTGGTGGATTTCTCTGCCATCCCTAACCCTTGGTCTGATCAAGCATGGGTCTTCTTCTGTTCTTAGAGTTAAGCAGGTGCTTAAATCACTCCTGCAGACCTCAAGTAAGACTTAAAAGTGCTTAACTTTGACTGCTTATCTGTGTCCTTTCTAAACTTGGCTTTTGATGGCCACAACTTTACTTTGGCCATTACTTTAAATCCAGATTTAGTACCTATGTTTTTTTTTCATTTTTATTCTAGAGTAGACACAGGGATTCTGACCCAGATTGAGACTAGAGCATGTGGGGTAGAGGGGCTTTTAAGATCTAGATAGGGCCCCTGCTCCTACTCTAGAGTAAAAATGAAAAAAAAAAGGATGTAGCTGCTCCATCTTTAAAGGAATGTCTATTTTGGCCCAGAGTTTATTCTATATTGAAATATCCACTGTGGTGTCCTATGAGGTCAACTTGGGTAATATATTAATAAGTACATTGGTTTGATTATGGCTTCTATGATTATATTTTTCAGAAAGCTGTATCTCATGTAGCCATGCAGAAAAAAATGGAAATAAAAGGAAATAAAGTAATTTTATGCTTGAACAAAGTTTGAAACTATACCATGACTTTAGATGAGAGATTTTCAAAATAGGAAATGAAAAAGAACCCAGCATTTAGACAAATCATTGTGATCCAGTTCCATGAATGTGATGGATTACCTCATTCCTGTTTTTTTAAGTCTTACAATTGATCAGCCTTTAAAATATACAACATGTGCAGGAAATGGAATCTTCATATTTCAAAGTTCTGATAAAACAACCCTGGATTCTCTCTATACAACAGCTTGGCAAGGTAAACTTGGGAAAAGAAGGAACAGGCTTCCCAAAAAAACTCATTTTCCAATTTATTTTGGGTGCAATCCTATGGCTGCTAGTCAGCGGCTAGACAGCCATAGGATAGGTCAGTTCCCAGGAACTGACCTCCACTGCCTCCCACGCTGCCTTGTAGGCAGCGTGGATTAGCTTTGCTCGTAAGATGAGCATGGTGTGGCAAAAATGAAGCATTCCAGCTGGGATGGGGAGGGCAGATGTGCCTCTCCGACGCTTCCTATGCATTGTCCAGCCTCCCCCCCCCGCTCCAACTTCCTGTGGCTAGGCAGCCGAAATTAGCTGAATATCCCCTCCATGCTTCTCCTGCCCTGCATTGGATAGGCGGTCTCCTCCGCGTTCGGAGGGGCCGCCTATCGCAATAGGATTGTGCCCTTTAACTATTGCTTTTTCCAAATAAACCAAATGCCTTTTGATTTTTTTTTTTACTTCATTCCACCCATTTTCACACATTTTTTAAAAAAAATGCACTGCTGGTGTTAGTAAATGTCAATGCACTGTTAAACCCATGTCAAAATAGAACTTGTCTGGAAATAAATGTCAGCAGCACAGGGAGAAACCTGCTGTGTCTGTAATAATCCAAATGGACTGGGCTGTTAGTTTTATAGTGGTTCTTGTTTGCAACCCAGTAGGTTTTGTCTGTAAGTAAAATCAAAACTAAGCTAGACAATCTGTGCATTGATCACAAAATGAAGGTGAAAGAAAACTTTGACAGGAGGGGAAAAAAACTCACTTCAGAATACCAAATAATACTATTTGCGGTAACAAGGGAAAATAAAGACAACATTAAAAAGAATTAATTGCAGTGCCATTAGAAACCTAACTTACTAATCACAGCCTAAACTAGGCTGAACTGTAGTGATGAAACTCTATGGCATAGTTTTCACCAGTGATGCCACCCAAACACATAATTAGTACATAAATGTCAAATCAAGCGTGTTATCATTCCTGAATGTCTAACAAACCCTATCTTTGATCCAATGAAATTTAAACATTTTTGTAATTCAGTGGTTTATTACCAGTTAATTTCTCTTTTCTGTGCCTGCATAGTCTCCATGGTCGGAATGGATAAACAGTCTCTTTTTGCCATCTTTGCATATGCTCTGATATTGCTTGCTTTAACCCTTTAGGGTGCAATCCTATGCCTGTTTAGACAGAAGAAAAGTCCTTCAACTCCTCGCATGACCCAGCCATCACGGCTGGCTGGGGAAAGCTGGGAGTTGTAAGATTTTTCTTCTGTCTAAACAGGCACAGAATTGCACACTTAGCTACCAAAGGAAAGAGTCTGGGCAGTATCCAAGCCTCCCTGAGTGCCAGTGGAACCCCCCCACCAGTGCAATGCGGAGCTAGCAGTTCTAAAAACACTTGTTTCTAGAATGAATGGGGCAGGTCAGCAGAGCTTGCACCAGGACACTCCACGGCCCTGTCCCAATCTGGAAACAAATCTTCCTGCTTGTGCCTAGGGTTGCTTTTTGAACTGCCAGCTTTCTGTTGCATGAGCAGTGGGCCCCACTTGGGTAACAGAGGGTGCGGGAGAACAGCAAAAGTACTCAACGCTGCCCAATGTTTTTACTTTAACTCTTTAGTTAACATTTTTACCGAAGGCACCAATCCATTTCAAGTTTAGCTCTGAGACTCATTGAACAACCAGTCACGTTGGAAGAATCAAACATATTGGTTTGGATCCAGATTTAGGCATGTGCAACAGGGCTGGCAGAAGCAGAGTAGCAGGCTTCCCCATTCCCTCCTCTCTACGGCAGCCTATCTGGGCCCCTGAAAATGCTACAGAGAGGGCCCTGCCGAATGGGGAAAGCTGTGGTTCAGGGGCTGAGAAGAAAAAGAGAAATCCCCCAAATCATACAGACACAATTTCCATGAGTAGAACTCTGCTCACAGAAGGAGCCTCGATCTGGATCATGCCCATTTTTCTTAAGCTGTCTTACATTTAAAAGAAATAATGTCCTTCTTTCCAAATCTTCACAAAGTGATCTATATTAGGCTTTGGTCACATGCAATTTTATTTAAACATTGCCAACGAATTAATCAACTAATAGTTCTTGAATTGTCAGCCTGGTATAGCTAGTGTTATAATTATAAAAGGGCTCAGCGCAGTTCCCAAATGTCTGGAAGTTGTAGGGTTGGCCTCTTTGGCGGGGTCTTTTTTTCTCTGTGAACAGAAGAACTCTGGAAATGTATGGTGTCCTTGTCATAGTTTTTAATTTAACATCTAAAATCAGACCATGCTAGAATCAAGCAGACAGGGGAGGCATGGTCAGGCACCTGCTAAGGGCCCACACCCCAGCAGGGGCCTATTGACCAGAACCCCCCGAAACTGCTCTTGCTCTTCACCATTGCAACCTGCTTGTTCACCTGCCTCGCTCTGGCCCGGACAACGGCGGTGGTGAGAGGGAGGAGAAGTAGATGCCACTGCCTGCTTGCTCCCTGGCTTTCTGCCTGTCAAGTCAGCACGTGGTAGCAATGATGAGAAAGAGGATGAGAAGCAGTAGGAGCTGGTGACAATGACGGTGAGAAGGTAGACTCACTGAGGGACAGGGCCCGTTGAGGGTACTTTGCCTGAAGGCCCTCAAAAACCGGGAGCTGGCAATGCAAGCAGACTCCTAAAGCTGACGGAGCAACAGAACTTCGAATCGTGCACCAGTTCTGCAAAGAGCAACAGCATAAATCCTGAAGCGTCCTCCCCACAGGCTGCATCTTAGTGTAGCCAGATCTAGCTATATTCCATCTGCCCATCTGTTGCTCTGCTGTGTCTGCTCCAGTTTAAACTATGACACTTCCCCCGCCCCTGCCCTTTCTGCTAGCTGAAATATATACCGTACCATTCCATGGGCTAGAGAGAGTTTTCCAGCCATTGACATCCATTAAGCTCTTTGTCTATCACCTGGTGCCAGGTTATGCAAAACCATAGCGATAGACCAATTAATAATAAGGCAGCCAAACTTGTAATCCTAGCATGCTGTGATAATGGATCCAAGCTCCCCTGAGGATTCTGGCTTTGAAAATTTAAATGAGGTATTTAAATTTTGAACTTAAGACCCATCTGTACTTATTAGCAGTGAAGCTCTCAATAAATCATTACAATACAGGGAGATTAAAAATCATTTTGTTTTGTGTTTCTAACTGAGCTTATAAATTCTTTAAAAATCTTCTGGAAAAAGAACACAGATTGAAAAGTGAATATTTCAGTCTCCCTATGGTGGATATTTGGCTCCTACATTTGTATTGATAGGGACGTACAGCATTTAATGAATCTTTTAATTAGAGTAATCTGAAACTGATAAATAAGTGATAAATCACTGTCTGTATTTCAATAGTAATCGAGATTTTGAGGATGAGACTATTGTTGCTAAAAGAGGTTTTCTTTCTTTATAATTTCTCTTCATTTTTATATGTATTCATCTTTAATGGGAGAGTTTATTTTTGTCAAGAACACAGACTGTTTCTACTTTTTGTTAAAATGTTGATAGTGTTAATTAAAAGGACAGCACAGTCCTATACATGTATACTCAGAAGTAAATCCTATTGAATTCAGTGGGACTAACCTCCAGTATAGTGGGTATAAGATTGCAGCCAGAATCCATCAGGGTTAGTAACACCAATATCCAGATTTCAGTTGAAGCAGGACATTATTAGAGATGTATCTCTTACTCTAGTTCAGCCTATCTATATTGATGCCTTGCTGGACCCTAGGGTTGCCTCTGGCTCCTATGCTTCCTGCTCTTAAACTTCAGAAAACAGAAATTTATTCTTGTAACACTCACAGAATAGGTTAGCGTTATAGTCATCCCTTGCAGGAGAAGAAAGGTGATAAAATACAGAACGGCGTCCTTGCCAGGTTAGTAGAGAAAGACTGAGTGGAATATGGAGAATCTATGTTGTTGTTCAGTCGTTAGGTCATGTCCAACTCTTTGTGGCCCCATGGACCATAGCATGCCAGGCCTTCTTGTCCTCCACTCTCTCCCGGAGTGTGCTCAAGTTCATATTCATTGCATCGGTGATGCTATCTAGCCATCTCATCCTCTGCCGTCGCCTTCTCCTTTTGCCTTCAATCTTTCCCAGCATCAAGGTCTTTTCCAGGGAGTTTTCTCTTTGCATTAGGTGGCCAAAATATTTAAGCTTCAATTTCAGTATCTGTCCTTCCAATGAGCACTCAGGGTTGATTTCCTTTAGGATGGACTGATTTGACCTCCTTGCAGTCCAGGGGACTTGTAAGAGTCTTCTCCAGCACCACAGTTCGAAAGCATCAATTTTTCGGCCCTTAGCCTTCCTAATAGTCCTGCTCTCACAGCCATACATTACTACTGAGAAAACCATAGCTTTGATTAGACGGACCTTTGTCGGCAAGGTGATGGCTCTGCTTCTTACTATGCTGTCTAGGTTGGCCATAGCTTTCCTCCCAAGGAGCAAGCGTCTTTTAATTTCATGGCTACAGTCACCGTCTGCGGTGATCTTGGAGCCCAAGAAAATAAAATCTGTCACTGCTTCCATTTCTTTCCCTTATATATGCCAGGAAATGATGGGGTCAGATGCCGTGATCTTAGTTTTTTTAATGTTGAGTTTCAAACCAGGTTTTGCACTCTCCACTTTCACCCTCAACAAGAGACTCTTTAGATCCTCTTGGCTTTCTGCCATTAGGGTGGTATCGTCTGCGTATCTGAGGCTGTTGATAATTCTCCTGGCAATCTTAATTCCAACCTATGATTCATCCAACCCGGCGTTTCTCATCATGTACTCTTCATATAAGTTAAATAAGCAGGGCGACAATATGCAGCCTTGTCGTATGCCTTTCCCAATTTTGAACCAATCGGTTGTTCCATGTCTGGTTCTTACTGTTGCTTCTTGACCCTCGTACAGGTTTCTCAGGCGACAGGTAAGGTGGTCTGGTACTCCCATCCCTTTAAGATTTTGCCACAGTTTGTTGTGATCCACACAATCAAAAGCTTGAGCGTAGTCAATGAAGCAGAAATAGATGTTTTTCTGGAATTCTCTTCCTTTCTCCATGATCCAGTGAATGTTGGCGATTTGATCTCTTGTTCCTCTGCCTCTTGGAAACCCAGCTTGTACTTCCGGTAGTTCTCGGTTGACATACTGCTGAAGCCTAGCTTGTAGGATTTTGAGCATCACCTTGCTGGCATGTGAAATGAGCGCAATTGTACGGTAGTTTGAACACTCTTTGGCATTGCCATTCTTCGGAATTGGAATGTAAACTGACCTTTTCCAGTCTTGTGGCCACTGTGGAGTGTTCCAAATGTGTTGGCATATTGAGTGCAGCATTTTAACAGCATCATCTTTTAGGATTTTAAATAGCTCAGCTGGAATACTGTCATCTCCGCTAGCTTTGTTGTTACTAATGCTTCCTAAGGCCCACTTGACTTCACTTTCTAGGATGTCCGGCTCAAGTTCCGTGACCGCACTATCATGGCTATCAGGGACATTCAGATCTTTCCTGTATAGTTCTTCTGTGTATTCTTTCCACCTCTTCTTAATCTCATCTGCTTCTGTTAGGTCCCTGCCTTCTTTGTCCTTTATCATGCCCGTCTTTGCACAAAACGTTCCCTTGATATCTACAATGTTCTTGAAAAGATCTCTAGTCTCTCCCATACTATTATTTTCCTCGATTTCTTTGCATTTTTCCTTTAAGAAGGCCTTCTTGTCTCTCCTTGCTATTGTCTGGAACTCTGCATTCAGTTGGATATATCTTCCCCTTTTTCCCTTTCTTTTCACTTCCCTTCTTTCCTCAGCTACTTATAAAGCCTCATCAGACAGCCACTTGGCTTTCTTGCATTTCTTTTTCTTGGGGATGGATTTCGTTGCTGCCTCCTGAACAATGTTACGGACCTCCGTCCATAGTTCCTCAGGCACTCTGTCTATCTGGTCTAATCCCTTAAATCGATTCCTCACCTCATTCACAAGGGATATGATGTAGGTCATACCTGAATGGTTTAGTGGTTTTCCCTACGTTCTTCAATTTAAGCTGAAATTTTGCAAGAAGCAGCTCATGTTCTGAGCCACAGTCAGCTCCAGATCTTGTTTTTACTGACTGTATAGAGCTTCTCCATCTTTGGCTGCAAAGTACATAATCAATCTGATTTCGATATTGACCTTCTGGTGATGTCCATGTGTGCAGTCGCCTCTTGTGCTGTTGGAAAAGAGTGTTTGCTATGATCAGGATGTTCTCTTGGCAAAACTCTATTAGCCTTTGTCCTGCTTCATTTTGTACACCAAGGCCATGCTTGCCTGTTATCCTGGTGATTTATTGACTTCCTACTTTAGCATTCCAATCCCCTATGATGAAAAGGACATATTTTTTTGGTATTAGTTCTAGAAGGTGTTGTAGGTCTTCATAGAACCAATCAACCTCAGCTTCTTCAGCCTCCGTGGTTGGGGCATAGACTTGAATTACTGTGATGTTGAATGGTTTGCCTTGGATTCATACTGAGATCATTCGATTGTTTTTGAGATTGTACCCCAGTACTGCTTTCCCCACCCTTTTATTGACTATGAGTGCCACCCCATGTCTTCTAAGGGATTCTTGCCCACATTAGTAGATATAATGGTCACCTGAATTAAATTCGCCCATGCCTGTCCATTTTAGTTCGCTGATTCCCAAGATGTCAATGTTCAATCTTGCCATCTCATGTTTGACCACCTCCAGCTTACCTTGATACAGTGATCTTACATTCCAGTAGGGATGTACGAAACTCCCCTTACCTGGCTCTGCTGGGTCCCGCTGGGGGGGGGAGGCGCTCCGTCCCTTCCCCCCGGAATCCTCGCTGGCCAACTCCGCTCCGCGGGGATTCTGCGGAGCCACTGGCCGGCTCTGCCAGCAGCTGGACATCCGGCCGCTGGCTAGCAGGGATGCAAATGGCGGCGGCCGTAGCCGCCGCCGTTTGCGTCCCTGTAGTCAGCCGTGATAGTCTACATAAAGACTTATGTAGCCTATCACGTCTGGCTTAAAACAAAAACAAAAAAAATGCACGTACGCAAATGGCAGCGGCTATGGCCGCCGCCATTTGCGTTCCTTATTTTTGGCCGTCTTAGTCTACGTAAATATTTAGGTAGACGAAGATGGCGAAAATAAGGGGGAATGCAAATAGCGTCCGCTATTTGTGTACGCTTTCTTTTTTTTAAAAGGCGTACATTTGTGTACGCTTTCTTTTTTTTTAAAAAGCCAGACGTGATAGGCTACTTAAGTCTTTACATAGCCTATCACGTCTTGTAACCCCCCCCCCCCAACAAGACTGCAAATGGTGGCAGTGGCAGCCGGTCGGAAGACCAGCCGCCGCCGGAGCCGCCGCCCGGAAGATCTGCCCCAGGTAAGTCTCGTTCCGGGGGGGATCTGCGGGGTGGCGGGGGGGGTGGCAGGCCGTTCCGCCACAGATTTTGGGGGGCCAAATGCACTGGCATTTGGCCTCACCGAGATCCGTGGCGGAATTCTCTGCCATCCGTACATTCCAGGTTCCTAAACAATATTGTTCTTTACAGCATTAGACTTTCTTTTCACCACCAGACACATCCACAGCTGAGTGTCCTTTTGGCTTTGGCCCAGCCGCTTCACTCTTTCTGGCGCTACTTGGAAATACCCTCTGCTCTTCCCCAGTAGTATATTGGACACCTTCCGACCTGAGGGGCTCATCTTCCGGCGTCATAACTTTTAGCCTTGTGATACCTTCCATGGGGTTTTCTTGGCAAGAATACTGGAGTGGGTTGCCATTTCCTTCTCCAGTGGACCACATTTTGTCAGAACTCTCTGCCATGACCTGTCCGTCTTGGGTGGCCCTGCACGGCATAGCTTATGGCTTCACCGAGTTATGCAAGCCCCTTCGCCACAACAAGGCAGTGATCCATGAAGGGGATGGAGAATCTATGCACCATAATTTATCATTATATATCCTGTATCATCCTGCCCATGCACTGGGATCTTCAGAAAAGGGCCTTCCCTATGTACCAACACTGGGAGAAATGCACTATGGGCTTCTTCACACCAAGCTTTCTATCCAGCAACTTACTGGAGCATCTGCTTCCAGATTCTTTGCGGGATTAAGATTGGCTCCTTACACAAGCTGACATGTGCTTTTTTTTAGGGCTGTGCAGGGACCCCACGATTTGACTTGGAAGCCATTTTGTGGCTTCCAAGGTGGGCCCGATCCAGCTCAGGAAGATTTGGGGGGCCCTGACCCGCCTTGACCCCAAACCCAATGAGGGGTTCAGATGGTGGACCCTGCTTCAGGTCCCCCCTGATGCCCTCACACAACCCCCAGCTCCTTACTCAATCTGCCTCTTCCTCTGCTGCAGCCGCTGCTGTCACTTTCTCTGTCACCACGTCTTCTCTGTTGTGTCGCCACTGCCTCCGCCTTCCCCATCTTCTTCGCTGCCACCACCACTGCTGTCTTTGCCGCCGCCTGCCACCACTGCCATCTCCTGAGGCCTGGATGTGCGATGACTGGTCTTCTTGCAGGGAGTTGCCATTTTTAAAATGGCGACTCCCTGGAATTTCCAGGAGGTTGCCATTTAAAAAATGACAACTCCCTGGAAGAAGACCAGTCTGGCGACTCCCTGGAAGAAGACCTTTTCTGTGAAGACAGCAGCAGCAGTGGTGGCAGTGGGCAGAGGCAATGACAGTGACAGTGCAGCGGCAGAGAAGACGGTGCGGTGGTGGCGGTGATGAAGATGGCGTGGCGGTGTGGTGGCAGAGAAGGCAAAGAAGGTGGCAGCAGCAGCGAAAAGGTGGCGGTGGCGGAGGGAGTGAGGAAGGTGGCTCAGGTGAGGACCTGGAGGCTCTGGGGGGGTTGGGCCGGGGCCAAAGCTCCAAAGCACAACAAGCGCTTTGATCAGCCCCCAACCTGCTCCGGGCCACTTTGTGCCCCCTCCACTTGGCCTCAGAAGGAGCACAAAGCAGCCCAAGTGGCCCACTTCGCCTTGGAAGGGGCACAAAGTGGCCCGAAGTGGCCCGCTTCAACTCAGGGTTCGGGCCTCGAGCTGAAGCGGTGCATAGTCCTGCTTTTTTCCTGGGGACTTCCTTTGTCTGCAAGTTCTTCATGTTTCATTGTATAGCCACTAGATGGTGCTGTGGTATAGCAGAACAGCACAATTTCACACAGCCATTACAGCGGATTAACATTTATTACTGCATTGTTGTCAGAGATTAATCCAAGTGCCTTGAGATGTCTGACAGCTCCAATTCTGAATCAGAGTTGGAGCAGCTAGATCAGAGTCTGGGGGAGGGATCCCAGCTCAAGATTCCAAGAAGAAGAGGAAGAGGGGCGTGACTTGAGAGACAAGTAGTTTGCGTTCCTTTTTTTTTCACCATAATAGCTTATGTAAATATTCACGTAGGGTAAAACGGTAAAAAAAAGGAACGCAAATAGCGCCCACTACACTATTTGCGTTCCCCTTTTTTTCACTGTAATAGCCTACATAAATATGTATGTAGGCTAAAACGGCGAAAAATAGGGAACGCAAATGGCGGCCGCCGTAGCCACCCCCATTTGCGTACGCCGTTCCCCCCCCCCAGCCGTGATAGGCTACGTAAAGACTTACGTAGCCTATCACAGCTGCCTGGCTGGATGCAAATGGTGGCTGCTACGGCAGCTGCCATTTGCGTCTGCACCAGCCAGTCTGCGGCCGGAACTCCGGCTGCGGACGGCCCTGGCCGGCTGCTCCGCAGAGCTGCCACGGAGCAGAGCCAGCTGGGCAGGATTCTGGGGGGGAGGACCGGATCGCCTCCCCCTTGTCGATTTCAGGAGGAGGGACGGAGCACCTCCCTCCCCACCACTAACACAATCCGCGAAAAGGTAAGTGACTTTTGTACATCCCTAGTTTGTCCAGGCATTTGGAAGAGAATTTTGAAATCTTAGAAATGAATTAAGTTTTCATTCTAAATTGCTTTTAGATAAATGTCTGCTGGTTTTATGGTTTCTAGGTCTCATTTATGTCTCAGCCATTCACTGTTTTCCATGCTCATGTGCTTCTCGGGTGAGGGGTTCACAGTATTTGGGTGAATAATTACCACCCAGAACCCACTTCTTCTCTGATCTTCTCTTGCTTTACTTTTTCAGCCCCATCTCTTTTACATGGGTTGGGTCTGCAGGGCACCACTTTCAAAAATGTGTTGAAGGTGCTGATTTTTTGTGTAGTTGTCTAGTGTGATGATTTGTCTGTGTGGATCAGCTAGTACAGACCTAACAACACAAATAGCACAAATGCAGTATTTTCAATAGCTGCTAGTTATCAAGCATTCAGCAATCAAGGGTAGGGTTGTCACAGATACCTGACTGGGTCCGGGCGTCCTGCCTGCAACCCCTGGACCACACCCGCTGAGCCCCTGCCTCTCTCTCCCTGCTTACACCCTCCTGGACTCACCCCGACCAGTCTAGTGAGTGCTAACCATTTTGCAGCCTTTTTTTTTAATGGAAAAAAAGGGAACTTACAAATGTGCATATTTAAATATGAGCAGTTTGGGGCCGGGAAAGCTTAATATGCTCAATATTAGAGGCATTATGCCTCTAATATTGTGCATATTAAACTTTCCCGGCCCCAAACTGTGCATTTTTAAATATGCACATTTTTTAAAGTCCCCCCCTTTTTTTAAGCGGCAAAATGGCGGGTGCTCACTGGATGGGCCCAGGATGAGCGCAGGCGACTTGTCAAGCTTTTGGGGGCTTAAGCGCGGGCCCAAGGTGGGGGGCAGCAGGTGCAGTGCTTCAGCGGGCACCCAGAGAACTTGAGCTGGGGTGGGTTTATACATCCCTAATCAAGGGGTAAGAAATCATGTAAAGTGCATGCATCCATGAACCAGCACAACATCTACTTAACCCCCCTGCCCTCTGCCAGCCCTGGGTTTAGCAGACTCTTTGGACAGTAGTAAAGGTTCACTATGGGTAGGGATGTACGAAAGTCACTTACCTTTAACGAAATTTGATTTGTGGTGGGGGGGAGGTGCTCTGTCCCTCCCCCCTGAAATTCTGCCCGGGGGGGGAGGCGCTCCGTCCCTCCCCCCCCGAATCCTGGCCGGCTGGGCTGCAAATGGTGGCGGCCATAGCCGCCGCCATTTGCGTCCCTGCAGTCAGCCGTGATAAGTTACGTAAATGTTTACGTAGCCTATCACGGCTGAGTAAAAAAACAAAAAACAAAACCGCGCGTATGCAAATGGCGGCGCCCATGGGTGCCGGCATTTATGTTTCTTATTTTGGCATGTCTAGTCTATGTAAACATTTACGCAGACTACGGTGAAAATAAGGGGAACGCAAATAGCGTAGAAATAAATAGCGCCATTTGCGTACATGCGGTTTTTAAATTTTATTTTACTCAGCCGTGATAGGCTACGTAAACATTTATGTAGCCTATCACGGTATTTTTAAAAAATCTAGCCGTGATAGGCTACGTAAATCTTTACGTAGCCTATCACTTTTTTTGTTTGGTTTTTTTATTGGAAATGGCGGCGGCAGCCGGTCGGAAGACTGGCCGCCGCCGCCGCCGAACTGCTGCCGGAGCTGCCGCCGCCAGGAGGATTCGCCCAAGGTAAGTCCCATCCCGGGGGAGCTGGGGGGCAGACCATTTCGCCACCAATTTCGGGGGGCCAAATGCACTGGCATTCGGCCTCTCCGAGAGTCGTGGTGAAATTCTCTGACATCCCTAACTATGGGCGAAATCCTACATACATTTACCTGGGAGTAATTTCCAGTAAACTCAATGGGATTGCTTCTGATTAGACATGTATAGGATTGTGCTGTAAATCTGCTTCTGGTTTTTCAAGTGGTGCTAACTTTATACGTTTTTGGTTGAAATGGAAGCTTCAAGAAGGTTTCAAACCATGATTTGACATTCATGATCCATTCTTCTTTTTTAAAAAGACCAGTGTCTAAACAGGTTTTTCTAATGTAACTTCTGTTACGTTTTAAAGTTGTTACTACCCTAAGGAAAGTCAAGATATAGTTCTCCCGGAAGTGAAACACATTTATATTTAGCAGTCTTTAATATTTTAATCCAATATAATACGGTTAATCTTTGATGTTTTTGATTACTGCTAGAATCTAAATGATGAAATTTCCCTTGCTGCTTCTATCAATAAAGCACTGCAGTATTTTGTTTATTAATATTTTATTTATAAGGTGCACTTTCTCTTTGTTATGCATAATTAATCTGCCGACGATTCTACAAGGTAATAACAAGCATTCTCAGTTTGACTGCAGAAGCAACCACCCACTAATCGCCACATCCCACTTCACAGAACAGAAGTCAAGTGTGAGACACTCATACACTTCCAGTAAACAACTATAAAGATATACTGACTTCTGACACGTTATCGAGATTTATCAGGATGTGTGCCAAAGGCAATTCTGATGTTGCCCAGAATGATGAGAGTAAAAAAGAAGGTACTCTGTGAAAGAGGTGCTTCCTGCTGTAATTGTTCTGGGCTACCATCACGGGGCCAGTTTGCATGAACGTGGTCTGCATGATCGTGCTGTGGTTAACACGCCATGGTGGCTTATATCCCCCATCACATGTGCTGGTCACGTGCTGGCTGGATTTCCCTAATTACCCCTGCTGGTGCAGCTTGCCATGTTGTCCGAACCCGGGCGGCATGCTTGTTTGGGTGAGGGCAGCAACCCTCAAATAACCCAACAACAGCCCATGGGTATTTGAGGGTTGCTGCCCTCCCAAACAAGCCATGTTGCCCAGGTTTGGATGACACAGCAAGCTGTGCAAGTGAGAGTAATTGGGGAAATCTGGCCAGCACGCAACTCATTCATTCATTCATTCTTTTTCTATACCGCCCCATAGCTGAAGTTCTCTGGGAAGTTCACAAAAATTGCATTGAAATACATTATACAAATATAAAAACCATTCACATAATGACACAAAACAAATAACACAAACAACAATATATATCTAAAACAAGGTAAAACCATCAGCCAGAGACAATCAAGAGACTCATTATATGCTGCCAAATGCCTGAGAGAAGAGGGCAGTTTTAACCTGGCACCGAAAAGAGGACGTCGTTGGGGCCAGGTGGGCCTCGTCAGGGAGATTATTCCACAAATGGGGAGCCACAGCCAACAAGCCACCATGGCTTCTTAACCACACCAGGATAATGGGAACTGTGTCACTGTTTTAGGTGCACTGATCCTGCCAGCTCACATGTAGGACAGCCACTTACGAATCTCCAAACACAGAGCAAATGCATCACCCCCAGAAGAAAAGATATATTGATTTTCATAAAATTTGCATATGCTAATATATGAAAGTTTAGGGAGGCTTAGAAATCACTATTGTAATTTAAATAGCAGTACAGTACATCTCACCACAGTGAGGAAGAGTGTGACCTGGTGACCTCTGTGCCTGCCTGTTCAGCCTGCTGTCCAGGTGCTACGTTGGTGATGGGTCCTTATGGTTCTTTATCTTTAAACTGAAACTGGACGGTTCAAATGGAGGACAGTCCTCTGTAAAAGAGGGCACATGGCCACCCTATGCATCTGTTCCATTATGTACTGAAGCTGCCTCTACCTTAAAGGGAGTCACGTTACAACTTCATCTTCACGATTCTCTCAGGAGCAAAACACATTTAGATTTAGCAGCAAATCTTTAATATTTTAATCCAAACATAATACTAGAGTATTGCATCGCAGGTCTCATTAGATGGGCAGGCCTGCAGCAGAGACAACCCTACAGCTGAATACTAGCATTGCTCTGCCTGCCTACTACCTGTTTGAAGGAGCTTCTCTTGGATACAGCCTAAATGGTTTGTGAGCTTAAGCCTTGTGTTAACAGGAGGGCAACATCTGAGGAAAAATCTTCTAGCAAGAGCTCCATTAATTTCAATGGGGGTTATGCTATTAGAATCCTTTAATAGGCTGGGGCTAGCATTTGCAGGAAATATTGGAAGTGTGATGTTTGTTATGAAAATCCTTGCAATCCGTTTTAATGAGGCTCCAGCGTGCATCTGCATGTATCAATATGCATGAGGAAGAATAATTTCAGTCTTTGCAAATGTGATGAATATTTGCACGGTCATTAGGAAATGAGTTTCAGGCCATTCACCGACACAATTATCATTTGACAAAAGCAGACTTCTGATTCTTTCTGAACCCTTATTGTAGGAAATCCCACACTTCAAGATCCCACTGGTCTCTTGATGAAGAAAGGATGTGGATGTTCACATCTGGTGGTCTTATAAGTTCCATTCATTCCTTGCTTGCTTGCACTCTTGACTCTGAGCTAGTCCAGCTGTTTAGGATGGGGAGCAGGAGCTGGATTTAGTTTGTTCTTTCTTTCCTTCCTTCCTTCCCCTAATGAACACTGATTAGCATGATTCCGAGTATTTGACTGGGACCACACACGTGTAGAGTTCAAAAATCCAGAAGATCATACATGAAATATATTATCTATGCTATTTACTTATTTAGAATAGATTTAAACTGGTGCTGTTCTGTATCCTGTACCCTATTTTCATGGACTTTTCCTTTCCCTGCAAAAGAGGCATTGTTTTTTCTGCCTCTTTTGCAGGGAGGGGGAGCATTTTGAATAATTTTCATATTGGGGGGAGGGGGCAGGGTTTCCACATCCATTTCTGCATATGAAAGGCCCCAGGTTGGGGAGGCTGAAAATGCAAGGTGATGACAATATCATTTCTGTGCAATCCAGATTAGTATACTGTGAATCCTCCAGGATGAATTCCACTTCCAGTTCAGTTTTCTGAACCTCAAGCAATGGATTTCCATGGAAAATCCATCTGAATGTCGGATCATTTTGTTTCTATTCCTTCAGTATTGCCAATTGCTTGCCTTATTTAAAAAGGCACTGGAGGTTTTTGTACATATGTGTTCAGCATGTGGTCACACTGCATCATGGGTTTTATAGTTTTAAAGGTTCATAAATAGTAAGGTAATTCTTGTCCATTACATTTTCATCCATGACAAAGAACATAAAGCAGAGTGGTGAGCCAGTGTGGTATAGTGGTTACGGTGTTGGACTGGGACTCGGGAGATATGGGTTCTAGTCCCCACTTGGCCTTGAAGCTCACTGGGTGACTCTGGGTCACTAACTGACTCTTAGCCTAACCTACCTCACAGGGTTGTTGTGAGGATGAAATGGAGAGGTGGAGGACCATGTAAGCTGCCTTGGGCTCCTTGGAAGAGGAAAAAAGGCAGGATCTAAAGGTAATAATAAATAAATAATTTAGCAAAAAATGGTTGAAATAGCAGCAAGAGTACATATATCATATCATAGATAATAATGTTCCTTAACACACACGTGACTTATCAGTGGTTTGTTGAAAACATGCTGCAGGTTTTTAAAATCAGAATTTAAAAACAATGGACACAAATATTAGGTTTGAACTCCGATTCTTTCACCACCACTACTATCAAATGTCCAGTGGCAACTCTCATACAAATTGTGATTTGTATTGGTGCGGTAAATCCAAAATTCACAAATATGGATTTCTGTAGGTTTATATTGTGGTGAGAGGCATGTATCTCAACACACCAGGTAGGTTTGTCTTATAAAATGCTCTAAAATGCATTAATTTAAAAAAGAAATGGTAAATATAGTATAAAAGTAATAATAAAGGGTCAATCAATAAAATAAAATAAAATTACGCACATAACCTATTCCCACATGACACTGCTAATGATCACAAATCTCTGGCCATTCCTTAAGATACATTTTGCAGTGGTGCTATGAAGGCTAAGAGGTTCAAGCTAATTTGGAATTGTAAAATTATAAGATGTGAAATGAAACTGTTCTATGTGTAGCACAAGAGGGCCATAGATCTGGACGATTGGCTCATGCAACAAAACCCTCCATAATTTACCCTGTGAAGGCACTGACCTTGACAAAATGACTAGAAACAACTTGTCAAAAAGGTTGTCCCTTCATTGCAGAGTTTAACTCATGTGAATCCAAGCATGCTTGTGTAAAAGGCATCTGACATCCATGCCATCCTGTTCTTACTCTAGGGAACAATGAGAGGTCTCTTATCCATATCGAAGTCTGCCTTTGTGCAGCTACAGCACAGAAGATCAGAATCTAATGCCATGTTGCTTCTATTTCATAGCTTCTGAAATGTTTTGGCTGAAAAACATTATAACCGGGGCTTTCAAAACTGGTTGTAGTGAAAATTCCTGAGGTGAGAAGAAAAAGAAAGATGACCAAAAGGAAGTGGTGTCCACTTATATATATATAAGCCGTCCCATGGGGAGGGAACTTTCTTGCACCAGGTCCGGAACTGGTGTAAGGATGTGCCGGCAATGGGGGGTGGGGGCCATGAATTGAAGGGGTATAAAATACCGCATAAGTGTGCTCCTCCGCTGTGCCACCCATGTCCCACCCATGACTCCACCTCATTTTAGCCATTCTGCTGGAGTATCATCGCTGGTGGAATGGGTCCATCAGCAGGGTGTTCCACTGGTATTCCTGGAGCATTCTGTTGGTGTGTTTTTGTGGTGGGGTGGTGTATCTTGTGTTCCATCAAATCTTAAAGCCCCTCAGCCAGCAGATTTTGAGTACAGGTTTATGCTTGCAAATGCCCTGTGGAATATAAAGTCCTTGGATGCCCTTCTAAAAAAAGGAAGACAGTTAGCCCAACGTCTCCATTAGTAATACCCCATAAGGAAGGTAAGTATGATGAGCCTTTTATTCAACAGAGCCTTCCCTGACCTGCTGCGCTCCAGATGTTTGGGAATCCCAGGATTCTGGACCATTGGCCATACTGGCTAAGGCTGATGGGAGCTGAAGTCCAAAACATCTGGAGGGCACCAGGTTGGGGAAGGCTGTTCTACTTGGGTACACTGATCCATGCTGGGTCATGAGCCTGGCAATAGCCCACATGGACCCACCATTATTATATAGAAGCCACTGAGCATTTGAACTAGGCCATAAACAAAGAATTCCTTGTTTCTTTGAATCAGTTGGCTTTGCGTAGTGCGCTGTTTATTACTACCACTAAGTTTTAAATATAATGAACAGCTAAACAGCTTTATTTTATATATTTACAATGAAGTTGCAGCCTAGGCTTTGGAATATAATATACATTTTATCAAGAATGTGTAAGTACCGATACCCCCCAAAGAATGCCAGGGTACTGACAAAGTTGTTCTAGTCCCTTGGGCAAACTATATGAATTTTATAGCAACCCATTTACTCCCTTGAAATATTTATAAGCAACCAGGCAGCCCTAAAAAGGAAATTTAGAAGACTTATAGTTAAATAATAGTTATATATATATATATATATATATATATATATATATATATATATATAAAAATTGAGGGCTGAGGAACTATTGCATATTTAAATCCCAGTATAAATGTCTACTTTTTATTGTCTTTTTGTGACTGTAAATAATGGGGTGAGTAAGAACATTACATTTCAAGTAGTTTTTATTTGCCGAGGCTACATCCTTAGGGCTATTTTATAATTTTAATTAATATAAGTGGCACTTTTGCGGGTCACGTTAGTTAGAAATGAATGGATGCTGTTGGGAAAAATGAAGATAGATTTTGCAGAAAAGCACAGCGCAGTAAAATATTTCTACAGCAAAGTATATTACAGCTGGTGCAGCATGGATTGGGTCCTTGTTGGCACCTCCACAGAGTTCTCCAGGGGCTGGGAGGGATGATCTGTGAAGTGCAGGCTACAGCTTTTGCAATGGCCCTGAATTTTCCCGTTTATGTGTGGTCCATTCAGAGCTGCCCTTGGCATGAGAAATACACTTCCCATGATGCTTTGTGGCTCAGCATGTCCTCCATATGCAAAAGAGTGCCAAAGGCCTCTGCAAAAATGATGGCTTTCGGGATGTCAATAAGGGCCTTAGTTGGAGGTGGCAAGGAGGGTGTGGGCCATGCAGTACTTTGCTGAAGCTTTGTGGTGACCATTTGTGCTGATGAGATCATCAGTATGTCTCTAATGAGGCCCTGAAAACCAAGCAGACTTATCATAAAAAAAAGGTAAAGGTGTCCCCAACCAGTCGTGTCCGACTCTAGGGTGCGGTGCTCATCCCATTTTCTAAGCCGAAGGGCCAGCGCTGTCCGAAGACGCTTCCGTGGTCATGTGGCCGGCACGACTGAACACCGAGGTGCGCGGAACGCTGTTACCTTTCCCGCCGAGGCGGTACCTATTTATCTATTTGCAGTTTCTTGCTTTCGAACTGCTAGGTTGGCAGGAGCTGGGACTGAAGACGGGAGCTCACTCCGTCACGCGGCACTCAGGTCTTGAACTGCTGTCCTGCCGACCTTCCGGTCTGCAGTTCAGCGTCTTAACCACTAAGCCACCGCAGCCCCTTACTTATCATAACTTATCATAACCTGCCACAAATTACAGTACGGGGGCCATGTGTCCTACTTTAGAGAAGGTACTCCTCTGTTTGAAGGGCTGTCCAATCCAAGCCCAGTTTAAAGAGAAAGGACTCTAAGGAGGGAAAGAGGACACCTTCAAGTTGCCCCAGCAGACTGAGCAGGGAGGCACACAGGCCTAGGGATGGCGGAGAATTTCTCTCCGAAACTTCGGGGGGCCAAGCGCCAACGTGTTCGGCCCCCCGAACAAGTTTCGGGGAGAAATCCTCTGCCCCCCCGCACCCCGCACCCCCCCCGGGACGGGATTTCCCTTCGCTGAATGTCCCTCCCGGCGGTGGGTCCGGCCGGCGGTTTGGCGGGTGTTCGAGCGGGGCAGGAGCGGCAGCCGGTCTTTCGACTGGCTGCCGCCGCCGCCATTCCAATCAAAGAAAAAAACAAACAAACGCCCCCTGATAGGCTACGTGACGATTCACGTAGCCTATCACGGCTAGATTTGCAAAGTCAGCCGTGATAGGCTACGTGAATCGTCACGTAGCCTATCACGGGTGACTTAAAAAAAGAAAAAGAAAAGAGTGTACAGATAATGGCGGCCCCCATAGGGAGCCGCCATTCCCGTTCCTTATTTGGTCTCTGTAGTCTACGTAAAGATTTACATAGACTACGGCGAAAATAAGGGCAACACTATTTGCGTTGCCCTTATTTTCGCCGTAGTCTACGTAAACATTTACATAGACTACAGTGACTAAATAAGGAACGCGAATGGCGGCTCCCTATGGGGGCCGCCATTCGTGTACGCGCTTTTTTTTTTTTAAAGTCACCCATGATAGGCTACGTGACGATTCACGTAGCCTATCACGGCTGACTTTGCAGATCTAGCCGTGATAGGCTACGTGAATCGTCACGTAGCCTATCAGGGGGCGTTTTTTTTTTTACTTTCGCATTCGCGGCCGGGCGAGGCGAGGCGCCTCCTCCCCGGCCTGAATTTCGGCCGGACGAGGCGGGAAGCCTCCCCCCCGGCCTGAATTTCGGCCGGGCGAGGTGGGAAGCCTCCCCCCCCGGCCTGAACTTCGCGGGGGGAGCAGCGAAGCGCCTTCCCCCCACCGCGAATGGCCTTCGACGACAGGTAAGTGACTTTCGTCCACCCCTAGTGATGATTAACGTAGCCTATCATGGCTAGATTTGCAAAGTCAGCCGTGATAGGCTACGTAAATCGTCATGTAGCCTATCACGAGTGACTTTAAAAAAAAAAAAAAGCGCGTACAGATAATGGCGGCCCCCATAGGGAGCCACCATTCCCGTTCCTTATTTGGTTGCCGTAGTCTACGTAAACATTTACGTAGACTACAGCGACTAAATAAGGAACGCGAATGGCGGATCCCTATGGGGGCCGCCATTAGCGTACATGCTTTTTTTTTTTAAAGTCACCCGTGATAGGCTACATGATGATTAACGTAGCCTATCACAGCTGACTTTGCAGATCTAGTCGTGATAGGCTACGTTAATCGTCACGTAGCCTATCATGGGGGCATTTTTTTTTTTTAAACTTTCGAGTTCGCGGCCGGGCGAGGCAGGAAGCCTCCTACCCGGCCTGAATTTCAGCCGGGGCGAGGTGGGAAGCCTCCCTCCTGGCCTGAATTTCGGCCGGGGCGAGGCGGGAAGCCTCCTCCCCCGGCCTGAACTTCGCGGGGGGAGCAGCGAAGCGCCTCCCCCCCACCGCGAACAAGCTTCGACGAAAGGTAAGTGCCTTTCGTCCACCCCTACACAGGCCACAGTCTTATCCAATATGGTGAGATATATTGTATTTCCCTTTAAATTCTTGTAATTGTTTCTATATTTGGATCTATACATATAAATTAGCATATGCAAATTGTAGGCATATGAGAGTCCCACTTTTGTCTTTATTTGTTAAGCATATCCTCTTTTTTGGCACTGTGTACATGGCCATCTTAAATGAATCAAAAATTCACCACAAGTCCAGTCAGGGCAGAATGCAGGGAATCTGTTCTGGATTGCCTTTGGATCTGAACGTACTTATTTCTATAACTGATATTTGACCTTTCCTATTGAAATACAGGTTGGCTTACAAAAACAACAAAGTAACAATACAAATATGATATGAATATTAAAATTACATATTAATATTAAAAACAATATCGAGGTTATAAAAAACAGCAGTAAGCTAAAAATGCAACAATGGGCTAACAACACATTAAGGGCACAATCCTACGCATGTTTAGACAGACAAAAGGACTCAACTCCAGGCATCCCCCAGTGAGCAATGCTGGCTGGAGCATGCTGGGAGTTGTAGGCCTTTTCTCTGTCTAAACATGCATAGGATTGTGCCCTAAGAGCCCTGTCTTGAAAATGCTGGCTGCAGCAAAACTATTTCTCTAAGCCTGCCTAGAAGTGGGTAATGAACAGGCATGTGCACCTCTGTTGGGAGACCATTCCACAGTAGGGGCCTACCAGCAAAAATGACATTTTCCTCATGCCCATTGGTGAGCAGACAGAGAGAAGGACCTCACACAAAGAAGGGAGTTCCTGGCAGGTTTGTATTGGATAAGGCAATTCCTGCGATATTCTGGTCTCAGACTATTTAGGGTTTTAAATAGGGCTGTGCACCGCTTCAGTCCAAATCCCAAATAACAAAGCAAAGTAGGCTGCTTTGGAGGTGACTTGGCATGATTTGAAGCAGATCAGAACAGCACTGAGGCACGCACACCGAAGCTAAGCAGCTTGTTACTGAGGTGTCTCAGTCAGCCTCAGAGCTTTGGAGCTCCTGAAGCCATTCCCAGACAGCCTTTCTCTCAATGTATCAACTTGTGAAAGATCAGGGAGGGGGCGAGGAGGATAATGGATGGGGGAAGGGGAGAGGAGGGGGAGGAGGGAGGGTGGAAATGGTGAGCCTTGGTGAATGGCAACTCTAGTTGCCAAATTAGGGCAGAACATAACCCAGCAGTCTCTAATCAGTGCCACTGGTGGAGGAGTGGTGGGGGGAATACTGGATATATTGGAGAGATCAGCCTGCTTTTGTTTCATTGTGAGAAAGAGTGCACTGGCTAGAGTTGGAGGAGGTGGTTTACTTGTTGTTAGAGAGACTTGGCTATATCTGGTGTGTGTGTGTACTGCATCTTTGTCTTTGTTCTTCCTTCCCAATTCAACCATTCCCTTTCTTTCTTTTGTAGATTCTCCATTTAAAAAACCAAACATTTAAAAAGTACTTAGTCTGAGTTTCCTCCTTTCCTTGCCTGGTTCTTTGTCCCCCCTCCCCTCTAATAGGTTTTACCTTTCATTCTTTTCTCGATTGTTTATTAATTTTTTTTCTTTTTAAAAAGTACTTTAGTTTTCCTTGCTTTGCCTTGTTCTTTAGCTTCCCCCTTCTCAATTCTCAACCATAAGTTTTCCTTTACTTTCTGTCTAGATCAAACACACACACACACACACACACAGTACTTTCCTTTCCTTGTTCTTGGCTCCTCTCCACCCCTCTTCTGCCCTTCTCAGTTCCTGTATTCCTTCCCTTCCCATTTTTGATCTGTTTTCCCTAAAATAAAATAATTAACCCCCCTTCTCTTCTGTGAGGATTCTAGATAGTCCCCCCCCCCTGCCCCCTGCTTGTAGGCAGTTCAGTGTTTGCTTTTCTTTTGCTCATGTGGGCGCATGCGCTTGTGTTGTGGACAAGCAAACAGTGTGTGGCAAAACACTACTCAGTCCACATTTCAAAAAAACAGTGGGCAAAGCACTGCACACATTAACATATATTATTTAAATTGTATACTACACTATGTGGCAAAGCAAGCCCAATATGAGGGGCCCTGGCAGGGGCAGGGGTGGGTGAGGTGCTGGTGGGACCAGCAGCACTGGTAGCCAAGCTGGGTTGCTCCCAGTCTGGATAGTGCATCCTGGTGTACAGCAGCAGAATGCAGAGGCCAGTCACAGTGCCCGGAGGTCACGGTTTGAGGAGGCTGGAGCAGCAGCACTCTTACAAAAGGAGCAGCATCTCCTGTAGTGGAAGAGGGGAGCCCGTTGTTGCTCTCAGTTCAAGTCAATGTGCCTTCCTGGCAGGGTTGTTGTGTTTGCTTCCTGTGTCTGTCAGATGACACAAGTGTCGTTGCTCTCAGTTCAAGTCAATGTGCCTGCCTGTCAGGTTTGTTAGGTTGCTTCCTGCCTCTGTCAGACAAGACAACTGGGGACCTGAGGTCATTGACTGTGATTCTGAATAGGAAAGTACTGGAGAAAGGGGTTATTTGCACTTCAAAGAAACCTACAGCAGAGATTAGGGATAGTGACCTCCTCCTAATCACCGCTTAAACACCAAGCCTTTCTGATTATCCTTTTATGACCTTTGGTTTGCGTTTCTGTGCCTAGCATAAAAACTACTGGGCCAAACTGTCTGAAATGTGGCAAGTGGGAACCCCTCTATGGAGGCTGAGAGGTCCCCAAATTTCAGGCACGTATGTGGAAACAGTGAAAAGTTACAGCTCTTTGTTCTGAGAGTTTCTGTTGAAAAAATCAAATTTCACCTGTACCTAACACAAAAACTACTGGGCCAAACTGTCTAAAATTTGACAGTTGGAATCCCCTCCAAGGGGGTGTCAGACCCCCAAATTTCATGTGTTTATCATGAAAACTGAAAAAGTTATAGCCATTTCTGTTTTCCAATGCAAGTAAATTTGAAGAGAAACAGATGGGGTCCGAATTGGTCTGAAGTGAAGTGGGGTTGCTTTGGAAGGTCCGAATTGGTATACGAAGTGTGTGTGTGGGGGGTCCGTGCAGAGCCCTAGTTTTAAAGGTCAAATCAGACCCTTGGATAGAGCTTAGAAATAAACTGAATACCAGCAAAGATGATAAATCATTGGCATGACATGATCTGAACTACTGGCCACAGAGAAAATTCTGCTGGCCACATTCTAGACCAATGGAAGTTTCTGGAAGTCTTCAAGGCCAGCCCCATGCACTATGAAATCCAACCTAGAGGTGACTAGAGAATGTATAACTGGTCCAATTTTTCCAAGGAAGGTGATAGCTGGCATACCAAAAGAAGTGGATTTTAAAAAAAATCTTCCTTGGCCACTGCTGCCTGCTGCACAATAGTAAGGTGGGAAAAAACTCCAGGAAAACTCCAGAAAAAAACAAAAAAAACCTGACCCCCCTGAAAAACTGAAAAAAAAACAACAACCCTCCAGAAAAGCTCCCACTTGCTGCTTTATGGAGAGAGCAACCCTTTCTAGAACAGGCTGTACACCTTCTCCTAAATCATCAAACACTCCACCAACAGTACATTTGTTTTTGTCTGGATTAGGCTTCAGTTAATTCATCCTCTTCCACAACAAAACAGCCCTTAAACACTGGTATAGAGCTTCCACTCCCTTCCTAGGATCTGATGATAGAAATGAGAGCAGAGCTGGGTGACCTCTATGTATTGATGACACCCCAGCCCATATGTCTCAATGACCTTGCCCAACAGTTTCATGAAGATACAAAAAAGCATGAGGGACTTGATGGAGCCTTGTAGCACCCCAAAGGCCACAGGGTGGAGGAGCAGTTCCCCAGCCCCATCTTCTCAGACCTGCCCTCCTAAAAGGACCGGAAATATCCTTGCCAGTATACTGCCACTGGAGGGGAGCCAACACACACAAGAGTACCTGAAACTTCAAAGTAGAAGTACAGCCTACTATCTGGTTGAGATTTTCATATTTTTTTTCAAGTACATGAACAATGCAGTTCAGTCACTTTCAAGCATAAACCTCAATACCTAAACTCCAAGCCCGAGTAGCTAAATTGCAATCATTTGCAATAACTATGTGGCATTGTTTTTTTTAAAAAATAAATACAAAAAATAGTTTTGCTTTTTACACCTTTGTTTGAGATTTGCTTTCTGAAGACAAATGATAAAAAGAAAATGAAGCTTTGGCAACCTGTTGGCATCAAACCTCATCATAATCGAAGGTCACGTTTGTGAGCACAGCATGTGTTTATTATTTCAGTTTCGATATTTTGATGAGCACGCTTTGCCATAGCTCAGGATTGCTGAAGATTCTTTGATTGTTTCTCTTCTGAGGGGTAATGATCTCATTATTTTTAAGGTACAGCTAATAAAATTAGTACTGTACCTTTTTGACAGATGACTGACCAATTTCCAGTCAATCAGCACACTACAAGTTAATTTTGTGTATGCAAACTCTTGAGATGAAAAGCTATTTTTGCTATTTTCATCTCCACCCCCCCCCCTGCACGTTTTCCAGTTCTGATGACTCTAAAGGTGACATGTATTTTATGCCTGATGGATGAAAGGAGACAGTAAAAGGCAAGGCAAGCTAATAACGCTAAAGTTTGTACTGAATCAGAAACAGATTGAGATGCTGCGAGAAATCGAGAGGCGTCCTTCAATCATTAGGGCTTGTCATGAGTGAGATTTGTTGGTTGATGTGCTGTCAGAGTTCTGAAAGAAAAAAGATTTTAGAACAAACAACTGGATTTTACAGGGAGGAAAAAGAGGTTAGCGTTGTAGTGATTTGCTATAAAGTGAAGGAGAACAATGAGGTTCGCTTCAAAGGAAGTGGAAAAGTCGATCAAGCCTTTTGAAAAGACATGACTTTCAGAGAGGCACAGATCCATTTCCCTTTCAGATAGACTGGAAGTTCAGTTGTGCAGACTGTCAGTCTGATATATGCACCTAGAACACTGATTGCCAATCTTTTTTTGTAGGGGGCAGCAGCGGCAAACAAGCTATGAGTCAAGTAACCAAAATATGATATCATATTTATTATTATTTATTTTATTGATTTAAAATATTTCTTGGCTGCCTTTCAGAGCAGAAGCCCTCCCAAGGCGGCTTACAACAATAAAATACATAAAAACAATTAAAATACTAAAAGTGATAAAAATATAAAAGCAATAAAAACAATAAAAGCCAACAATAAACAATTAAAACCAACAATAAAACCAACAATGATGTTAAAAGCAGCAACAGTAGCAGTCTTATCAGTAGAAGGCCAAGGTAAAATACTATGTTTTCAAGGCCTTCTTAAAAGACTTCAATGAGGGAGCATGGCGGACCTCCGATGGCAGCTTATTCCAAAGGTGTGGGGCCACTGCAGAGAAGGCCTTCTCACATGTGTTCACCCACCTGACTGCTCTCACAGGTGGGCGAGTGAGAAAGGCCTCTCTTTCTGATCTTAAAGTGCAGGCAGGCTGATATGGGTGTAGACCAATAGTCCCAAACTGTTTAAGGCTTTAAAGGTCAAAACCAGCACTTTGAATTGGGCTCGGAAACGCACTGGTAACCAGTGCAGCTGGTGCAGTATAGGCGTTATATGATCGACTTGGCTTGCCCCCACCAATACTCGGGTGGCTGCATTCTGCACAAGCTGGAGTTTCTGAACCATCTTCAAAGGCAGCTCCATGTATAGTGCATTACAGTAGTCCAGCCCAGACGTGACTAATGCATGGATAACTGAGGCATGGTCCATCCTCTCCAGATAGGGCCGCAGTTGGCGTACCAGCCTAAGCTGGTTAAAAGCACTCCTGGACACCGCAGCCACCTGGCCTTCCCCAGTTAGCTCAGAGTCCAGGAGGACTCCCAGACTGCGCACTTGGTCTTTCGGGGGGGGGGGTGCAACCCCATCTAAGACCAGTTGTAAACCTCCATCTGAAGTAGTTGGTTTCCCAACCCACAGTAACTCTGTCTTGTCTGGATTAAGTTTCAGCTTGTTCACCCTCATCCATCCCAAAACAGCCTCCAGTTCAAGAGTTCCACAGCCTCCCTGGGATGTGCAGATGGAAACAAGAAGTAGAGCTGAGTATCATCCACATATTGATGACATTTCAGCCCACACCTCCTGATGACTCCCCCAGCAGTTTCATGTAGATGTTAAAAAGCATGGGGGACAAGATAGAACCTTGCAGCACCCCACAGGCTAATGGCCACGGGGTGGAACCGAAGTCCCCCAGCACCACCTTCTGAGACCGCTCTTCCAGAAAGGACTAGAACCACTTTAAAACTGTGCCTCCCAAGCCCAGTCCACATAAACCATCTGGAAGGACACCTTGGTAGATGGTATAGAATGCCACTGAGAGGTCCAGAAGAACCAACAGGGTAGCACTCCCCCCATCCATTCCCCCCATAATATCTCTTTAGGGCACACGAAAGCACACATGCAGGCTCTTGGTTTGTGTCTAGTTGATCACAGCAGTGAACCATATATGGAAACATATAATGGATAGGGATGGCGGAGAATTCCGCCACGGATTTCAGTGAGGCTGAATGCACTGGCATTTGGCCCCCCGAAATCCGTGGCGGAACGACCTGCCCCCCCGCGCCCCCGCGGATCCCCCCTGGGACGAGGCTTACCTGGAGCGGATGTTCTGGACGGCGCCAGCTCCGGAGGCGGGTCTGGCAGCAGCGGCTGGTCTTTTGACCAGCTGCTGTGGCCGCCATTGTCGTCCTGGTCTTTGCCGTGATAGGCTACGTAAGTATTTACATAGCCTATCACGGCAAGCCAAGCAAAAAAACCTGGCATATGCAAATTGTGGTGGCTACGGCGGCCGCCATTTGCGTCCCCTATTTTTCACCGTTTTAGTCTACGTAAATATTTACGTAGGCTATTACAGCGAAAAAAAGGGGAACGCTATTTGCGTTGCCCTTATTTTCGCCGTAGTCTAAAAAATCTTTACGTAGACTAGACGTGCCGAAATAAGGAACTCAAATGGCGGTCCCCATGGGAGCCGCCATTTGCGTATGTGCTTTTTTTTTTTTAAGTCACCCGTGATAGGCTACGTGACGATTAACGTAGCCTATCACGGCTGACTTTGCAAATCTAGCCGTGATAGGCTACGTTAATCGTTACGTAGCCTATCACAGGGGCTTTTTTTTTTTTTTTAACTTTTCTTGTAATGGCGGCGGCGGCAGCCGGTCGAAAGACCGGCTGCCGTCCCCGCCCCTGACGAAGACCTGCCGAACCGCCGCCGGGACCCGCCGCCGGGAGGGACATTCGTGAAAGGCAAGTCCCATCCCGGGGGGGGGCAGGGGGCGGTGGAGAATTTCTCCCCGAACAACCTTCGGAGGACCGAATGCGTTGGCGCTTGGCCCCCTGAAGTTTCGGGGAGAAATTCTCCCCCATCCCTAGCGGGGCGCCTCCCCCCCTCGCCTGAACTTCAGGGGGAGAAGCGAAGCACCTCCCCCCCACCGCGAAGCAAGCTGCAGGACAAGGTAAGTCCCTTTCGTCCATCCCTAGTTCTAACTTTTTTATGTAAATATTTACATAAGCTACAACGGCAAAAAAAAAAAAGGGATGCAAATAGCACCCACTACTAGGGATGCATGAAAGTCACTTACCTGGTCTCGCAGCTTGCTTTGTGGTGGGGGGGAGGAGCTTCGCTGCTCCCCCCGAAGTTCAGGCCAGGGGGGGAGGCTTCCCTCCTCGCCCGGCCGAAATTCAGGCCAGGGGGGAGGCTTCCTGCCTCGCCCGGCCAAAATTCAGGCCGTGGAGAAGCGCCCTGTCTCCCCGGCCGCGACTTCAAAAGAAAAAACAAAACAAAACACGCCCCTGTGATAGGCTACATAACGATTAACGTAGCCTATCATGGCTAGATCTGCAAAGTCAGCCATGATAGGCTACGTTAATCATCACGTAGCCTATCACGGGTGACTTTGAAAAAAAAAAAAAAGCGCGTACGCAAATGGCGGCCCCCATAGGGAGCCGCCATTCACGTTCCTTATTTGGTCCCTGTAGTCTACGTAAAGATTTACACTATTTGCGTTGTCCTAATTTTCGCCGTAGTCTACGTAAATCTTTACGTAGACTACAGGGACCAAATAAGGAACGCGAATGGCGGCTCCCTATGGGGGCCGCCATTAGCCGTACGCACTTTTTTTTTTTTAAAGTCACCCGTGATAGGCTATGTGATGATTAACATAGCCTATCACGGCTGACTTTGCAAATCTAGCCGTGATAGGCTACGTTAATCGTTACGTAGCCTATCACAGGGGCGTTTTTTTTTTTTTTTAACTTTTCTTGTAATGGCGGCGTCGGCAGCTGGTCGAAAGACCGGCTGCCGCCCCCGCCCCTGACGAAGACCTGCCGAACCGCCGCCAGGACCCGCCGCCGGGAGGGACATTCGTGAAAGGTAAGTCCCATCCCGGCGGGGGGCGGGGGGCGGGGGGGCGGAGAATTTCTCCCCGAACAACCTTCGGAGGACTGAATGCGTTGGCACTCGGCCCCCCGAAGTTTCGGGGAGAAATTCTCCCCCATCCCTACCCACTACGCTGTTTGCGTTCCCCCTTTTTTTTGCCATAATAACCAAGTAAATATTTGGTGTGGACGCCATTTTCATCCGCACCATCCTGTCCGCAGCCAGAAATCTGGCTGTGGACGGCCCTGGCCAGCTGCTCCGCAGAGCTGCCGTGGAGCGGGCAGGATTCCAGGGGGGAGGACCAGATTGCCTCCCCCCTGTTGAGGATTCCAGGGGGAGAGACAGAGCGCCTTCCCCCCCACTGCGAATCAATCCGCGAAAAAGTGAGTTTCGTACATCCCTAAAATGGATAGGGATGGCGGAGAAATGCGCCACGGACTCCAATGAGGCCGGATTCTTTAGAATCCGCCCCCCCCAGAGTCTGTGGCAAAACAGACTGCTCCCCCCTGCCACCCTGCAAAGCCCAGTCAGGGCGGACCCTACCTGGCGCCGGCCGGTCCAGGTCTATCCTCCTCGTTCCGCAGCCGGCCGCTGCCAGGCTGCGGCCGCAAATGGCATCCGGCGTAGCGGACGCCATTTGCATCCCTGCCCTTTGCCATGATTGGCTATGTAAATATTTACATAGCCCATCACGGCAAAGAGCAGGGACACAAATGGCATAGCGTCTCCCACACTAAATGACCTTTATCCCATTTTTTAAAAGATCAGAGATAACGATCTATCGAATTACAGTGTATTGAGTTTCCTCATGAAAAGAGGAAATCCTGCAATAAGTGGAGCTAGACCGCAGCGCCATCTAGTGGCTGTATAACAAAACATATAGAAGACACAGATAAGGGGGAAAGGAGGGGAAAGGGAAGTGCATGTAAAGGGTGGTCGTCGTGATCCTGCATTTAAAATGGAAGCAGAAAGCCCCAGTAAATTTGTGGAATTTTAGCCTGGTGTAGAAATGCTCTCAGGGATCTTTCTCAGCCCTACCTGGAGATATCAGGGATTGAATCTTGTATCTTCTGCATGCAAAGCAGGTGCTCTACTAGAGCACCCCCATTCTCCAAATGGGGATTGGATGCATATTTCCTGTTTTCCCCAGTGGAGGTCAAACTCTGTTCTTTGTTTCCCAATCCCGTGATATTAGCCCTAAGTGCAGGATGCTTGGGGGAAGGGCATGTATTTTCACACACATCCCCACTTTAGCCCCACTCATGTTGCAAGCAAACACCTGCATAGGGCTTCGGTAGAAGTTCAGTCACACATGCAAGAAGTCAAGTGACAAGCATGTATGTGAAAACTGGCCGTTAGGGTGTTATAAGTTTTTAAAGCTGTTTCAAAGTTGTTTTGGTGTGCAGTCCTATCCAAGTTAAGACCGAAAAAGACCTACAACTCTCAGAATTCCCCAGCCAGGAATGCTGGGGATTGTAGGACTTCATTTTCTGTCTAAGCATGCATAGGATTGTGCCCTTAATATTTTAATATGATTTTTTGCTTTTATATATTGCTGTTGTCATGTGAATTGTTGTATACTGCCATGTTGACAATTGTGGTAAGGTGATATATAAATATTATTAATAAACAAACACACAAATATAACTTGGATACCCATATGTAATGTACACACACACACACACACACACACACACACACAAATATAACTTAGGGTGCAATCCTGTCCAGATAGGCAGCCGCCTCTGAACTCGGAGGCGACTGTCTATCCAAAGCAGGACAGGAGAAGCACAGAGGGGATTGTTCTTTCCACGCTTCTCCTGCCCTGCATTGTCGTCTAGACAGCCGATTGTGGCTGTCTAGCCACAGGAGGGCTGAGCGGGGGAGGAGGATGCTGTACGACACATAGGCTATGTCGTACAGGCATTTCTGCCCTCCCTGCCCCCAGACACACCTGTTTTCGGCCGCTCTGTGCTCCTCTTGCAAGCACGGAGGATGGGGCTGTTCCCCGCTGCCTCCGAGGCAGTGCGGAAGTGGGGGGAAGTCGGTTCTCCCGGAACTGACCTCAGAGTGCAGGCTCCAAGGTCAGTTCCTGGAAAACAAGATACCCTATGGCTGTCTAGCCACTGTCTAGCAGCCATAGAATTGCTCCCTCCGATACCCATATGTAATGTGCACAGACACACACACACAAATATAACTTAGATACCCATATGTAATGTGCACCCACACCCACACTCACACACACACACACACACACAGATAGATATGAGTTGGAGTATACAAATAGTACTGCAGATAGTGTAGGCTATCACACAGTTTTCTGTAAACTCCAAAAAATCCTGTAAAGTTCATCAGAGCCAGGATAAGTTCAGGTTTAGAAAGTATTTCTCTGTTGGTTCAGGTGGCTCATGAAGTGTGAATGACCTGGGAGTGCAAACTCGGCTAATAAAGCTCCATGGTTATCCTTCTGTGCAGATCTTCTTGGTTATTCTTTTTGATTCTTAATCTAGTATTCTCTTTTCTTACTAACAGAGACCAAACAACTGATTTACCTGAATAATGGTCTCATTTCACTATCTTCAACAGATCCCAGTCTAGACCATCAGAGCTTCAATCAATTTGTTTATACCCCAGAGTTTGTGATCAATTCAACTGATGTATTTGGGCATGCCATTTCCAACAGCGAGAAATTCAATCTCTCTCCTCTTTGATATCTTCTGAAACTTAAAACACACACATACACACACAGAAAAATAAATATGTATGTGTGGAATTTCTAAAGCAAGTGCAGGTTTTTCCTCCTCCCCCGGAATAATGCAAGAAGGGTGTGTATGTACTCTACTACATCTTGAATAAGGCAGAACAGGAAATACGTACCTGTGTGTCATGAGAAAATTCCTGGTGCACTGCAAGGAAGTTATTAAAACCTCATGTGAACCAGAAGTACATCCATCCCCCGCTGTGTGTCTGTGTGATTTGGTGCTCTGAGTATGTCTCTGTCCCAGCTTCAGATGCTGTGTGTGCATGTGTGTCAGGGCTGGGCCACAGATGCAGGTATCAGTGGAAAGAAACCTGGATGACTACCTAAAGCTTAAAATGCATGTGTAATAGATTATAGAAAAGTAGCTAAGGCTGCAATCCTATGCATGTTTAGACAGAAAAAAAAGTCCTACAACTCCCAGCATTTTCCAGCCAGCCACTCTGGCTAAGGGAATGCTGGGAGTTGTAGGCCTTCTTTTCCTGTCTAAACATGCATAAGATTGAGCCTCAAAGGAACATTTGATGGGCACCAGTTTAGGCTTTAGTGAGAATGGGGGAGGCACAATTTACAGCAAAGCTTAAAGACTGTTCCTATATAAATTCAAGATTCAGGGTGAAATCCTGTACTTAAGATACACTAGCTGAGGGACTGAAGGAAATGGCAGCAGCCCTGCTACACTGGTGGAATTCAACTGATGCCTCCACCACTAGAAATATGCCGGTCATCTGCATGGATACTTTGGTGAAACGCTCAAAATGTGTGTGTGTGTGGGGAGGTGTGAGCAGGATATGGATGGAATAAGGGCGGCGCATTTGGGGGTCTTAAGAATGTCAAATTCTTCAAACCCAAACATGCCCCCAACTGGAACTTTATGCCAACAGCAGAGCTGGTGTAAGGAAAATTCCTATTGAACTCATTAAGAAGGGGACAAAAACACCCCCAACATCACTCCCCCAGTGCCTCCCACTCTGCCCCCATCACCACAATGGAGAATAGGATACAGTGTAACCCTCTACTCCCACAGCATGCCCACACCTACATTTAAACCTGCAAGAGGGAGGCAATAACTCAGGCTGTACAGAAGTGGGCAATATCACTCCAGCCTCATGTCATGCACACTTGAAGCTCACAAGGGAGAACTCTGGTAATGAGAACTATGGAGAAAGGACACTTTGCACATAAAGGCCTACCAGCTGAACATGCTTAGAGCATATTCCTGTCATTTCTCTTCTTTGAACTTGTACGACCTTCTCCAATGTGGTGACCTCCAAATGTGTTGGGCCATAGGAGTTGTAGTCCAGCATATCTGGAGGGTAAAACAGGTTGGGGGACACTGTTGTGTATGTATCCAAGAACCCTCAGGGTGGAGTTGCTACCACATGCTGACGGACCTTACTCAGAAATGATAAATTAGAGACTGGATGAACATTCTCCAATACTGTATTGGTGTACGCTACAGTGGTGTCATGGTAAATCTTGAAGTTCAGGTGCCCATCACGGGAGTCCCCAAAGCCATGTTCCCAATAGGAGTCCAAAAATGCAGGCAGCTGTGTCGATCTGTATCAACAAAACTGTTCTAGCAGTTTTATCTCCATCTGGAGCAGGTCGTTTGTAAAGTGAATGGGTCTTAATTGCCATCCAGGACCAAACCACCCCAAAATGCATTGCTGCAGGAACCAAATCAGCTTCCCCATAGCTACAGTGACAGTTGTAGCTAAGCTCGGAGAGAACTTGGGGGTGGGGTGGGGGTGGCAGTTGACGTCAGGGTCCCTGCTAATCAAAAAATTCTGCCGCTGCATCCCTTGAGTCCTGGCTCCACTACATCGGTGCCAGTAAAGTGGGATTAAGGGAAAGCTACTTTAGCAGTGGCCTCCCAACATCTTCCTTTAACTCAGAGGGCACCTTGCCCTCTTTCAACAAAGCATTCACAACAGCTGCAAAGCTATTCGGCCAAGTCTCCTCCTGGCTGCAAACTAGTCCACACTAGGGATGTACAGACTGTGTAAAATCTGCTCAAATCTGTTTCATGGATTATGAGGCACCTTTTGTTCTGTTGTCTGCTCACAGATGGATGCAAATATGTTTTTTTTGTCATGTGGAAAAATACATAAATAATTACATAAGTATTTACATAAATTACCTCAGTACGTAACATTTAACGTATTGTCCCCCATTCCATTCAATGTTTCCTCAACAGAAACTTACATATTTTCCTACAAATCTATATTTGTAAATTTTGGGAAAGTAAAAAAATCATCCAAAAGTCCACAGACTCTGTGCAGCCTGAGGGGGTCGCTCTGCAGTGGATTCCACAGGTTGGATTCTTAGAAATCTGAGCTCATTTTAGTCCATCTCGAATTTCCCCAGCATCCCTAGTCCACACTTCCTCAGGTCTTACATATTGAAAAGTCTCTGTACGCAGCCCTAAGGGGCTTAGAACCCAGGCTAAGAGTATAAGCCTGATTTTAGCTAAAGGCGGGTCTGTAGGCCCCTTTTCTTTCTGTCAAGGAATGCAACAAAATTCTCCTGACTGGGCCATCTGGGGGCACCTAGGCAGCTTTCACATGTTGACCACCCATGTTCCAGTCTACTCCTGCTGGCCTCAGTGGCCTGGCGTGGCCTTTAATGTCTTTCAAGGCAGCACTGTTTGCCTCACACTCCCATCATTTTGTTTCCCAAAGCAATCAGGAGAGATCCACTTAGTAAGGAACTCACTGGCAGGGTCGAAATACAACTATTGATCATTCTCTCATTTAAATTCCAGACTTCAGATACTGATTTAAACTCTTAAAACTAAATTATATCAGTTGCTAAGTGATGACAAATGCCATGATTGAAAACATTTACAATGGCAATCAGGACTTTACTGTCCAGACTACAAATCACAATTACACAAAAAGAGGAAATCGTGATTTACTGGGGAACTAGAATTGTAAGCTGTGTGGGGTTTTTTGTGTGTTTGTTTTAATAGCACTTATCTCTTTTTAAAGTGTTAGCAAGATTCATTGGGTCCAAACATTTGTCTGAGAACAAAGCCTAGGTTCATACATTTGATTCTTCCTGTGTTGTCATGGAAAGAACCCCACCCAGTGATTTTAGTGGCAACTAGACTCTCTTTCAGCCATCTCCTTGCCCCACATTTAGAGGAAGTAGAGAGTTACCACAAGTGCCCCCTTCAGGACCAGAGGACCCTTGAGCAAGATGCCCTCAGATGGCCCCCATCCTCCTCATGACTGTCACTACTGTCCATTCAATTGCCCTTTCCCCTCTGGATCCAGTCTCCATCACTACCCAGAAGAAGAGTGCAAGGTGAGTGCAGGCTTCTGCTGTTTTTCCTTGTTCTCGTCACACTCACATATTCACATAAACAGGCAGCAATGGCAAGGAAGAAGAGGAGCAGGAGAAGAGAGCTGGCAGTGGTCTCCAGTATTAGGGAGGGGTATTAGGTGGGTCTTGGTATTAGGGAGGTATTAGGGAGGGGTTATAGCTCAGTGACAGAGAACAAACTTTGCCTGTAGAAGGGCAACTGCTGGCATCTCCAGTGAAAAGGTTCTGAAATATGAGGGCCAGGAAAGATCTTGGAGAGCTGCTGCCTGTCAGAATAGCCCTGGGTGGGCAAGTTGTGGCCCTCCAGGTGTTTTGTTGTACAACTCCCAGCATCACTTACCATTGGCTGTGGTGGCTAGGGGTGATGGCACTTGTAGGCCAAAACTTTGGACTACCACAAATTACCATGCCCTGGATTAGATAATGCTTAGATGGACCAATGGTCTGAATCTTTAAGGCAAGTCCATAAGTATTCTAAATTAGAGCAGAGAAGACATGGAAATAACATTGCCTTTCCAAAGTTTTTAGGAGAGAACATAACTAAAATACAGATAAAAACTAAACAATTTATATCAATTCATTACAATTCTAATTATTTCAGTGTAACCTAATTTGAAAACCATTTCCTTGTGAAGACCGCCAAGATATTCAACAGATACATGTTTTTTAATATGCAGTAGAAGAAAAGATTAGCAATTGGATTAAGGAAGGGAAGCAGAGGCAATGACAAAGTTCTGAAGGGGGGCTGGTGGTTATTTCATTTTGAACAATCGCATCACATCTGAAAGAGGATCAGGAGGTGTAGATCTTCTTTGAATCTAGACAAAATAAAATAAAACACTTTGGTTTATCTATGCTCCAGAGCTGAACAGAAAAAAGGGAGAGGTGAAATAGATGTACAAGCTGAAAATGTTTCTTCAATTAAATAGTGAAGGGAAGGATAAAGCAAACTCCCTCTGAACTGGTTTTTGGTGTTCAGCATTAGGTGACCAAGACCTTAACCAGAATAAATAAAATTAAAAACAAAACTCCCAAGTAGGTAAAGACAATGGTGGAATCGGAAATAATCTGAATGTTTTGAAATTGCAAAGGAAAACTTACTTGCATCCTAACACTAATGATGCTGCCAAATTTCGCAATGGTGAAAACTTGTCTATTTGTAAAGCCCACCTTTGTAGTGAACCTGGATCAGTATATTATGAATTTGCTATGAAGTTTGGAATTGATTGTGGGCATTGGAGCATGTGCAGTCTGCATCTAAACAAAGCCATTTCTGTGCATGCACTGAGTTGGTTGGTTGAAATCTTGAATGATCCAGTGTGGCTTGCAGTGCCATTCCTCTGTCTGTCTCCTCCATGACCAGCAACAGAAAGTGATGAAACATTATGCAGAAAGTGATGAAACGTTATGATGAAAGTGTAGAAAGTGATGAAGCATTATGTATCTTGAATGATCCAGTGTGGGTTGGTGGTGGCATTCCTCTCTCTGTCTCCTCCATGACTAGTGACAGAAAGTGACTAAACAGTCAAGCTGGAGAGGGTTCAGAGGAGGGCAACGAAGATGATCAGGGGACTGGAAACAAAGCCCTATGAAGAGAGACTGAAAGAACTGGGCATGTTTAGCCTTGGGAAGAGAAGACTGAGGGGAGATAGGATAGCGCTCTTCAAGTACTTGAAAGGTTGTCACAGAGAGGAAGGCCAGGATCTCTTCTCCATCATCCCAGAATGCAGGACACAGAATAATGGACTCAAGTTACAGGAAGCCAGATTCCGGCTGAAAATCAGGAAAAACCTCCTGACTGTTAGAGCAATATGACAACAGAACCAAGGACCTAGGGAGGTGGTGGGCTCCCCCACACTGGAGGCATTCAAGATGAGGCTGGACAGCCATCTGTCACAGATGCTTTGCCAATTCCTGCATTGAGCAGGGGGTTGGACTTGATGATCTTATAGGCCCCGTCCAACCTTACTATTCTATGATTCTATGTGGGAAGGCCATGCGAAACCAACGAATCTGGAAAGGGGCACATACTGTGGTGATACATGAAAACATGATGCACTACACAGTTCCAAACTACAGCTCCCAAGATGGACTTTGAGACTGTGCATGTGCAAAAACTTGTATACATGGAATGAGATCTCATATTAAAGCAGACCTCTTGTTCAAGCTAATAGGGATGAATGTGTTACTTTCTGAGGAAATAATGAATTCACCCGGGGTAAGGTTGCCCATCACTACCTGAAATCCATGCCCCCGTGTGTGTGTGTGTGTGTATACCATGCCCACGTGCATATATTACATATATACCACAGTCCTGGACATTGGCAGGTCATCATTTATATGCACCTCTATCCCACACACAATGGTGGCAATCCTAGGCTCCCTTCACATGTAGCCACCCATGTTTGCTACAGCTCGGGGGAGTGGTGGTTACACCACATAGAAGCAGCTGTGTGTGAGGGGACGCCTGCACAACCACTCCCACTTTTTGGGAGTGGTGAATGCACAGTTGGAGGGTGAAAAACACAGCATCTTATTACCTAGCTGTGGGATCTCCAACATGGTGTCCATGCACACCCCTCTTGGTGTGTGCCAGGGTCCTTGCCTCTCCTGCTTTTTTATTTTATTTTTTAAGATTTGCTTTCTTTTAGGTTTTTAACTGGGAGAATGGTATGGTGCAAAGCAAAAGTCTGCCCTCTGCTGCCATTTTTACTCAGGTTCAAAAGAGTGGTTTTGTGTTTTGGAGCTCAGAATTCACCTCTGCCTTGTACTTAAATTTTTGGGCAAGTTACTTTTCTTTTAGTCTCGCCAGTTTGCCTTCTGGAAAAGGAGTGTTTGTGACTGGCCGCACCCAGCATGGCAGCCCATTTTCTGAATGGGCAAGCCCCCACTCCCAGCAGCCATTTCCTGAGAGCACCCAGGACACTTTCTCAAGATTCCAAATTGACCCCAAAAGGTTGGGGAACATTGACCTAGTTGAAGGGACAACTGGTTTGAATTGGAAAATGTCTTGCTGCTTTTGCTGGGTGATTGGCTAAAGGAAAAACTTTCACAATTTCTCCACTTGCACACATACTTTCCCCATACACACTCCAGTCTGTGGCTGTACAGTTGTGGCCACTGATAGCATCCAACTCACCTCAACCATTTTTAGATACTGAACATTTACTACACACGTATGCTGAAAAGCTATTCACTTATTGAGCCTCTGTCCTCTTCTACGAATCTCACACTTACGTGTACATGCAAACTGTGGTCTCCCATATAGATATCTGCCTTGGCTTGGATCCTAAGCTAAGTAAAACTTAAAGAGGTTCATGGAAGGAAAGTTTTCCATCCCTGACTCCTCTCTACAACCACCTTGCATCCCTCAAAAGCTTCTCCTGAGGGATTCTTCCTGAATAATGTGGGATGGGGTACAAGGGAGCTACTGGGGGAAACAAGGAATCATAGGATCCAAGTTCTTGCCTCTTTCTGGTTGGGCTTTCTGTAATGTACTGATGGTTTCTCTCCAATTAAAATTTCACATTTTCAGAGCAGTAGTGAGGTTGCTGTTTTCCTTTGGCTGGGTTCCAGCTTCCTCCACCTGACCTTTGTTAGTTTTCTTATCCCACTGCAACCACCCTGCACCACATCACAGGCCTTCCCTAAGGGTCTTCAAACCCTCAAGAGAAATTTCTAGGGGATTGCAAGGGGCTGTAGTGAGAAGAACAGGAATGAAAGCCAGGTTGTATGAGCAGACTTCTGCATGGGCAACCTTAGATCCAGCATAATTTGTTGATCCCATATGAGACTAGTGTTCTAGCATTGCTGCTGCAGCATTGGACCTGGCCATGAAGAAGTATGGGATACTTTTTGGCTTGGGAAGAATGAGTTCAGTCCCATGACAGCTAACCATTTCTATGGTTTGGGTCCATCAAAAACAATGTACAAAATTAGTTTCATAAAAAAATAATCAAGCTAATAGTCACAGGGCTGGCCCTACCATTAAGGCACAGTGAGGCACCTGCCTCAGATGGCAGGTGCTGGAGCAGGGGCAGAAGCCTCTCCAGTCAGTCTTTCTGAGGTCCCCAGCTGTTCTCCTCTGTTGTGGGACAGAACTGTGTATACCGAATGGCCTGCCCTGCACCCCTAAGCTAGCCTGTTGCCCTTAGGTGTGGTGGAGGATGCTGTCCCATTGCCAGTCACAGATTCATAGAATCATAGAAAAGTAGGGTTGGAAGGGGCCTACAAGACCGTCGAGTCCAACCCCCTGCTCAATGCAGGAATCCAAGTCAGACCATCCCCGACAGATGGCTGTCCAGCCTCGTCTTGAATGCCTCCAGTGTGGGAGAGCCCACCACCTCCCTGGGTAGGTGGTTCCATTGTCATATTGCTCTAACAGTCAGGAGGTTTTTCCTGATGTTCAGCTGGTTTCTGTCTTCCAGGGTATTATCTATCCTGCCCAGCTTTGTATCCTCTGCCAATTGGATAAACATTCCTTCCACCTCCTCATCCAAGTGCTGAAGAAAGATTCAGTGGCCAGACCAGTTGGCTTCTGTATGTGGAACAGGGGCATCTTGTGTTTTGCCTTAGGCAGCAAAATGTCTTGGGCCGACCTGCTAGCAGAGAAACATCATCTGCCCACACTGTTCAGTTTTCAAAATTCAGCGTCCTCCTTTTCTGTCCCAGCATCTCTTACATCTGAATATCCGGACAATTACACCAACCTGTAAATTACATTTTCCCCTGTGAGTTAATTGGTATGAAATTGCAATGCAATAAAATTCAACCCACAGTGCAGAAGAACTGTAGCTGGGAAAAGGAAATTGTAAACATGCTGATTAGCATGTAAAATTTTAATGAGACTCTGTTTTGATAGCAAAACCTTCAGAATGAGAGAGCTATGTAGCAACTTCCAGCAAATATTTTGCTTAATTAATGAATTTCAATAATTGATAGTATTATCTAACACTTAAGCCCCATTACTGAAACTACTTCTATTTTCTTCCTTTTTAATGAGACTGCTGTAAAGAAAGTGTGAACTTGTTTCAAATAAGCACTCTTCTTTGCATAAACTCCTGTAAAACACTTCTTAAAATAAACCACAGCAGCAAATCTGGAGAAACAAGCACCTTAAAGCCCAACTAGGGGTGTGTGTGTGTATGAGTGATTATAGATAGATGATAGATAGATAGATAGATAGATAGATAGATAGATAGATAGATATTCAGTGTCTTATACTTTTACATTACATTTTCCAAATAATGTGATTTATGATGGACAGACATCTGCTAGTGACAGTATATAACTTTATTTTCACTTGAGTACAAATTCCCATATTTCTCTCCCAGGAGTAAAACTTGCTGGTCACAGCTTTACACTAGGTACCTCTATACTTCAAATGTAATCTGATTTAACAAGAACTTGGGAACTAACTGTAGTCCTGTGAGCAGGAAGGGCTAGGGACTTCTAACACAGAATTCTCAGAACCTTCACCAAACTACATTTCCCAGGATTCAGTGTGGAGGGTGAATTTGCAGTGGCAACCAGGGATGTAACCGTGCAACAGGATGGTGATGTATGGAAATTCTCCCTTGATAATCCCCAGATTAAGGGAAGAGTGCTGCTCATTGGCAGTCTAGACCCTGTGCATGCAGAAGGAAAGCTGGATTTACTAGTTTCATATATGAATATTTCAGGTACATAACCAGCAGAAATCCACTTTCAACTACATTTTGTTTTGTTCAACTATTCTGAGACATGTAAGAGAAGACGCAATGCAATGGGAGTCTTAAATATTAAATACGAAGAGGCTTTAATACTATATGACATGCTTGTCAGGGATGTGAAGGGTATGTCATGTCAGATCAGATCATATGATTCCTTTCTGCTCATGGAAGATCATCTCCAGCTGTAGTGAGCCTTCCACATCACTGGTTCCAAAGTTACATGTCATTGCTAGGGATGGTGCCTGATTCAGTCTGGGAATCCAGCGGAACCTCCCCTGCCCGCACACCCAAGCCCTACTTGCCAAGCTTCTGCCCCTGCTCGGCAAATGGCCTGCACTAACCCCAGCAGTCTCATCGAGCTTTGCGGTCCCCATTTTTTGGAAATAAAATGTGTACATTTGCGCATGCATGAAAATGTGCATTTTGCAAATGTGCATATTCGTGTATGTATGAAAATGTGCAGGTTTTGCAAAAATGCATATTTTCGTACACACCAATATGCGCACTCACAAAAACACATTATTGCACATGTGAATATTCACAAAAATTTTCACACAAAATAATGGTGACTGCAGAGCTCTCCAAGGTCACTGGGGTGAGTGTGGGCTTCTCACTGAGCGTGGGTGGGGCTCGAGCACTGTCCGGGGACTGGTGAGTGGGAGCAGGGGCTGGGTGGGCATCCAGAGAGCCCAGACGGGGGTGGGTTTGCACATCCCTAGCCATGGCTTGATGTAGCTCAGGTTGTTTCTGACTGGACTCTGAACATTCTGGTGCCATATGATCACGGAAATTCTAATCTCTGAGTTACTTTGGAACTCAGATGTGTGTTGTTCACATTTAACACCTGGCTTTCAAACCAATTGCAGAATTTAGACTATCCTGTTTGAAAGCCACTGCTGTGCACTAATACACATGTCCATGTGCATTAAAATGCTTTTGGGAATTGCATTTTTTTAAAACTTATTTGACATTTTGGGAATTACATTTTGTTTTAGTTATTTGTTACATTTAGAACCTGCCTATCAATTAAAAATGCCCAAGGCAGCTTCCATCAATAAAACTGTTGCTGTGTCATGGTATACATAAATGTTTGGATTAAAAATAAGTAAATAGGGAAACACCCTCTTTGCAAAGATTTTCAAATGCCCCTGAGAAAACAATAATTGAAAACTGTGGTGGGAGCTCTTTTCAAGGAGTGCAAAAATGTTCATGAAACTCCATGTGTGATCCAGATAGACAGGTAGTCAGTTGCTTTGTTCAGGGATTTTAAATGCATGTAGATCTACTCATGAGGAGAGGGAGCAGGGATGAGCACACTAGTGCTGCCCTCTTGCATCCTCATCCTCATGTGTAGAGGGTGATTGTCTCCAGCAGAGAGACTCCTCTATCCATGTAAGCTCCCTGTGCGATTTAGAATCCTGACATGCAAGGGTTCTATGTTGTGTGGTGAGCCTCCACAGATAGATAAGTCTGTCTGCTGCAGACACACAGAGAATAATGAGGGGGGGGGTTGGAGCTAGTGTGCTTATCCCCACTATCCTTCACAGACATTTAAAACACCTGGGAAAAAAAAGACAAATCTTTCTGTATGGCTTCCCCTTTGGCCTTCCCTGCTCTAACCTGTCTTGATTATTCCTTCCTTTTTTGGAAAACAAATCTGATGTGCTTTTCCACTTCAATGCATTCATGGGAACATTTCCGAACTTGTAAATCTTATGCTACGTTATCAGTGTTCAGTATTATGTAGTGCTGCATGCTCCGATAAGTATAAAGACCCTTGGCTTTAGATGGACTTCAAAAAATGTTTTGTGTATCTTTAGGTAATTGTGACCAAAAAATTTTTTGTGCCTTATTTTTAAGGCTTTAAAAACAAGAGCTTGTTCTCTGAAAGCTTGGTGTTTCAAATTACAATTTAAAACACTGCTTGCTGTCATGCCACAGTGATTTGCATTTTAAATTTAAAAGGATACTATGCTGGATTCAGTGTAATGTTCTAAATGGTATGGTATGAATGCAACCAAATATTTATATTTCATGGCGCACCTTTTAAAAGGTAGCACAATCAAGTCAAAATTAAGCACTCTCAAGACCCATGGATTTCAGTGGGGAAGATTTCATGCTTAACTCTTTTATATAAATTAATGAGACTTAAAATATGCTATAGCTGGATTCTGCCCAATTATTTTCTTTGAATAGCTGAGATTTGTCCAGAAAAACTTTTGTGTAGTAGTGGAATGATGACTGCTGAGTGGAAAATGTCAGCAATAGAATGTTGATAATCTGTGCAGCTTCTGTGAAGGAAAAACATGTACTTACATATTATTTCCCTTATGGAGATGTTAGCGTACAACAGATGTGAGGTTCGGGGACATAGAGAAAAGTACCAGCAATTCTGTCTAGCACCAGGAGAGTTCTAGAAAAAAAAAATCAATCATGCAAATAGGTAAGTTCAATTCCCATCTGCCCCAGCCAGTGTGGCCTACGGTCAATAATGCTGGAAAATGTAGTTAAAAGCATCTAGAAGGCACCAGGTTGGGAAGGCAGAGTGTTAGGACTTTAATGGTAGAATATTTTTCCTGGCTTCTGGCATTACTCTATTGCCATATTTTTTCAGTGTCCACCATTCATCATCTATGCTGGTTTAATAATCTTGAGCAACTTTGTTTGGATGGAATTTGGTTTTCTGATTGGCATGCATTTTTTAAGAGAGTTCTGCTTCAAGGCCTAATGTAAATAAGGATGCCTGTCTTATCACATGGAGTTCTGAGCATATGCAATGTCTTTTTTCAGAAACTATGGTTATACGCCATGCATCAACCAAGTAGCAAAACAAAGTGAAGAAGCCTTGACAGTGAGTAAGACTTTGCTATATTTCTGGTAGGAACTCCTCCTGCTTGAAAATGTGCTTCCTGCTATACTGCTATAGAACAATGTCCTTCGTGCTGCTAGCCCTGAAATGAATCTTTTACAGCTGGTGTCTTGCAACTCTAATAACATCTGACATATAAATTAGGTAATATTTCCCAGCTTTAATTTCAGAGTAGCAGTAGTTCAAGAATTTAATTAAGAGAAAGATGACATGGCATTGTAAAAGTTTTACCATCGAAGCTGGAAATGAGCTCATCAGTTTTGGCAAGATGTAACACTGCCTGATCTCCTGTCCAAACTATGGTTAGTAGATCAGGAACTCCATGGACTTATGCACTTCTCTCCTGTTTGTGACCAGTTTCTTCTTTCGAATTTGGAGATAGCATACAGCTCCGTTTTTGTCAGGGGAGGCTGGTTGATCCAATTTCGGTGGGGCGGGAGTTCCATTCTGGGTTTTAGTTACAACCAGCCAGAATTCTAAAGGAGCTATCCAGAGTTCTAGACCCATTTTAAGGATAGGGTCCAGCACCTTGGATAGCTCCTTTAGCCTTCTGACTGGTTGTAGCTAAAACCCAGATTGGAATCTCTGCCCCACCGAAATCGGATTCACCAGCCTCCTCTAGCCAACTCCAAAGCGCAGTTTGCAACTACAGTCAGTAGTAGGCTTGCAAACTGTGATTTTAACTAGCCATGGTTAGCAAAAACATCAGTGCAGATGGTTAGCTGTGAAAATAAAAGGGCTGGGGGGATTTGCATGAGAGGGGAAGGAGGAGGAAAGAAGGAGACATTTCTTCTGACACTGAATAGAAGGTTGGGTAGCATTGCATCTCCACAGATCCATAGAGAGCCCTAAGCTTTATGCACATGTGGGCTGTTGTATTGGTAGTAGGAATGACTGCAGGAATCATTGGCCCTCAAACACAACTTCTCTTTCTTCAGCACACACAGAAGTGAGGACTTAGCAGAAACTCTTCCCACTGTTGCTGCTCCCATTTCTATAGGAGCTGCCGAGGTTCAAAAACAATAACTATCCCACAGTACCTCCTAGAATACATAACATTCCTTCCCCCTTAGCTATCATAGTCTTTCGGTCAATGAGGAGGAACCCTTTCACAGCACGGTCTCTGCAGGCAACTAGTAGGGCTGGTTGCTCAGATGACTTCCTTTCAGTAACTGCTGTAGGTAAGGAAGGAGTATTGCTCCCATTGCTTAGTGGTTCTGGCACTTCAACAGGTGATGAGAGAAACTCATCAATTCCAGATAGACCTTCAGCAGTACCTCTGCTGATGACAACACACTCTGGCCAGAACACCTTCTCAGTTGGTCAACATGGCAGTGCCATAATGATCCATCTAGACATTGGACCTTGTATAACACAGGTCCAGTGACCTTAGTGATAGAGGAAGGAACCCACCTCGGTCCAACACCATAGTTCCTAGCAAACACCTGATCTTGTGGGGCAAATGAACGGAGAGTAGGAGCTGAGAAGGCAGCATCCAGAGCTTGCTCCTGTTTGCTTTGTAAATCTTCATCTAAGTCTGGGTGGAGATGGTCCAGACAAGTTTTCAGAAGCCATCCCAAAAGTGATGTATTAATTTATTCACAGTTGCTGCAAGCCAACATATAGTAAGGGCATGAATTCCTTGAATAATAATCCCTATTTATGAGAACCAGTTTCTCCCCAAGAGGTTTTTCCTCTGCCCCTCCACAATTATAAATGGAAGCTTCTCTTGGAAAGAGCCATACTATACAGCTACAGTTAGGGATGTACAAAAGTCCCCTTACCTGGCTCCGCCAGGTTCCGCTGTGTGGGGGAGGTGCTCCGTCCCTCCCCCCGGAATCCTGGCCAGCCAGCTCCGCTCCACGGGGATTCCGCAGAGCCGCCGGCCGGCTCTGCCAGCAGCCAGACATCCGGCCGCTGGCTAGCAGGGACGCAAATGGCGGCAGCCATAGCCGCTGCCGTTTGCATCCCTGTAGTCCGCCATGATAGGCTACGTAAAGACTTACGTAGCCTATCATGTCTGGCTTAAACAAAAAACAAAAAAAAACCGCGCGTACACAAATGGCGGCGGCTATGGCCGCCGCCATTTGCGTTCCTTATTTTTGGCCATCTTAGTCTTTGTAAATACTTACGTAGACTAAGACGGCCAGAAATAAGGAACGCAAATGACGGCGGCTGTAGCTGCCGCCATTTGCATACGCGTTTTTTTTTTTAAACCAGATGTGACAGGCTACGTAAGTCTTTACGTAGCCTAACAAGTCTTGTAGAAAAAAAAAAACCAAAGCGACAAGACAGCAAATGGCAGCAGTGGCAGCTGGTCGGAAGACCAGCCACCGCCGCTGCCACCCAGAAGATCCGCCCCAGGTAAGTCTCGTCCTGGGGGGGATCCACGGGGGGATGGTGGGCCATTCCGCCACAGATTTCGGGGGACCGAATGCACTGGCATTCGGCCTCACCGAGATCCATGGCGGAATTCTCTGCCATCCCTAGCTACAGTGCAGCATCCAATGATATCGACCTTCTTTGCATTGTAATCACAAAGAATTCATGATAGACTTGACAACCTTGGAGCAAGGGTCCCAGGAAATATTTACTTAAAGGTTTCTCTGTTAATTATGTGTATCCCAGACCCCAAATCCACATCCATTTTGCACTTCCGGCCATTGATTAATACTGTTGCATACAACACAGAATCATGAGGTTCCTTGCCACAGACCTTCTGAATGTAATATAGCTGTTGAGTTTCATCACCCTGTGGATAATCAACCCCATGATACACTAGGTGGAATGACTCCTTGTTATAGTTCCTTGGCCTTGTGTTGACAGATTTAGAATGGCAGACTCACTCAAGGTGACCCTTCTTCTTGCAAAACCTGCTCTCAGCATCCTTAAAACTGCACAGAGAGCACTGATGGGGTCCTCCACATCCTGAGCAGGAATAGGTAAGCCAGGGCCTATCTGCAGATTTTATGGAGGGTGCATTTATTGTGTTCTGTTGACCTTGCTGCCCAGAATTCTCCGCCTGCTTGCTCTGGATTGCATTTACATCCTCTGCATCTCCCTTATGTTCTGTGACATATAGTGATGCAGTTTCACTGGCTTATGCCTTTTCTTGAACCACTACAAATGTCAAGTTTGGCTTGGACAGGAGGCATTGTTGTAATGCTTCATCATAAACACCACAGACAAGGCGATCCCTCAACATATCCTCTAGAAAATCCCCAAAGTCCCACTGTTGAAAAAGACGACGCAGTTCTGCAATATAAGTGGCAACGCCCTCTCCAGATTGCTGCATTTGTTTGTGAAATTTAAATCTCTGCACAATAAATGAAGGATTTGGTGAGAAATAATCCTAAAAGTTCATGAAATGTCTTCATTCTGGGTGAGGCAGGAACAGTGAGGGAACTTATTATGACCCACAAACAGTTAAGAGCACAGCTCACTTTTGTTCAGCATTAGCTATCTTATTTGCTTCAAGATAAAGATAAGGATGGACGAAAGTCCCTTACCTGGTCCTGCAGCTGTTTTCGGTGTGGGGGGGAGGCGCTCCGGTTCTCCCCCTGAAATTCTTTGTGGGGGGGAGGCGCCCTGCCCCTCCCGGCCGAAATTCAGGCTGGGGGGGAGGCCATGGGCGCTGCCATTTGCGTACGTACTTTTTTTTTTTTTCAAAGTCACCCGTGATAGGCTACGTAAAGATTTACATAGCCTATCACGGCTGACTTTGAAAATCTAGCCGTGATAGGCTACGTAAATCGTTATGTAGCCTATCACTTTTTAAAAAAAAATTATTTTACTGGGAAATGGCGGCGGTGGCAGCCAGTTGGAAGATCGGCCGTCACCCCTGCCCCCGCCACCGGGACCCGCCGCCGAGAGGGACATTCGACAGAGGTAAGTCCCATCCCGGGGGGGTGGCGGAGAATTTCCCCACCAATTTCGGGGGGCCGAATGCGTTGGCATTCGGCCTCCCGGAGATTCGTGGAGAAATTGTCCGCCATCCCTACTTCAAGATGGAATGAAAGCTGCATAAGAATCGCAGGAAGCAGGTTGACTAACGTCAACTCTTTGATATGTCCAAGAGCAGCCATTTTGATTTCAATTCTCTTTTTTAAAAAACAACAACATAGGAGTTGCTCAAGTTCTCAAGTGGGTCTATCTAACTGCTTACCAGTTAGCTGTGTAAATGGATTCACAGTCCTTGCTGCCTGTATAGCTCTCAGTATCCCATCCTCATTGCCAAAAAAGTGTTGTATTGGTAGTAGGAATGACTGCAGGAATCAGCAGGCCTCACACACAACTGTTCTTTATTCAGCACCCACAGAACTGAAGAACTTAGCAGAAGCTCCACCCACTGCTGCTGCTCCCAATTCTACAGGAGCTGCCAAGGTTCAAAAACAATAGCTAACCCACAGTACCCCCTAGAATACATAACAGGACCAAAACGCCCCACCACCCCAATGTCTTGTGCGCCCTTATAGATCTTTGTGCTGCCTTATAGATTTTTACCCATTTAGTGAGAACACATGAAAAGAGTTCTGTAAATGTGTTCAGCTGACGCTGTCATGAGAAGCTTCAGGAACCTAGATAAGAAGATACACATTTTAATATGTATTATGTATCAAATGTATATTAAATATGCATTTTGAGAGGATTTTTTAAAAAAATCTCAGATTAAAGCAGAAATGGAATGGAATTATGGGTAAAGACATGTGACTATTATATGGGCCAGAAACAGACAGATTTGCCCTTCCCTAAGAACACTGGGACATTTACTTTTTTATTTCCTCCTGGCTCATCTCATTCACAGAGGAGCTATACATTCCAGGAGGCTTGGTAGCAATGGAGGCCTCCCAAACCTCCATTGGATTAGAACTTCACTGGGAACCTAAAGATGCCCTGCCCTTGCAACGCCCAGCTGTCGGCTTCTCTCCTTGCCCCAGCCTTGAAAAGTAAGCTTGAGAAAGGAAAGGACAAGGGGAACTAGCAGCAGGGAAAGCTGGGCACGGTGGAAGACTCTCGTGGAGCCCTCCCCTGGGCCTGTTCTCTCCAGGCTTTCAGAGAGCTGTCAGGAAAAGCCCACGCTTTCTTTGAAGAAACGTTGAAAGACCAGACTTACAGAGTGTGTGTGGGGGGTCAACCTTGACTTGTATGCCCGTGAGTATCCAACCACAACTGACCTTGAACTCTAACTTCATACATTTTAAATCATCTTCTTCTCGATGAATGTTAAAAGACCTATATCTTTTTGACAGATGCCCAACTGCACTTCTTTGGGGTCATCTGGCAGTCTGATCCTAGCACAATGATCGTTTTCTATGATGTTCAATATGATAAATTCCTCTATATTTTATTAAATTTGCACGGTTATCTCTCTTGCCTTGATTATTACAGACTCTGGGTGTCTCTATATTAGCAACCCCCCCGCATCTTTACCGGGGCTTTCTGCTTTCAGTTTCTTTGTATGAGTAGGAAGGGCTCCTTTACATGGCAGACATGTAGTTTAAATCGAGGGAGCACCTCCCTCCCTATCTAGCATGTGGGCAAAGGAGCAGGGTTGGGGGGGAGAGTCATTGCTTAACGTGTGCTGTACCATTTCCTCACAGCCCTCTGGAATCCTGGGACTTACTTCTGAGTAGACATAAGATTGTGCTGTAAGTCTGCAACCCTAGGCACATTTACTTGGGGGTAAGCCCCACTGAACGTAATAGTATGCTCTGAATCAACAGAGGATGTTGATTCTGAGCTTGGTGGGGTGAGGGATCAGTTCTGTCTCCCTTCATTGCAGGGAGACATTTTACCCTCTTCTCCCCCCAATCGAGAAATGTGCTCAAGCATTTGCATGGCAGACATGTGGTCTGAATCAAGGAAAGTCCTTCCTCAGCAAGTTCATAGTGCATGCCGGCATTTCACACTGTCGATATCTCTATCCATCTATCCATCTATCCATCTATCCATCTATCCATCTATCCATCTATCCATCTATCCATCTATCCATCTATCCATCTATCCATCCATCCATCCATCCATCCATCCATCCATCCATCCTCTATCCATCCATCTATCCATCCATCTATCCATCCTCTATCCATCCTCTATCCATCCTCTATCCATCCTCTATCCATCCTCTATCCATCCTCTATCCATCCTCTATCCATCCTCTATCTATCTATCATCTACCTACCTACCTACCTACCTGAGATTATCTATATTCATATCTGATCTTTTTGAAAGTGGGACAAACAGAAAGGCATGGGAGACATCCTGGAGATCGATGATATCATGTAAAGGACCCACAAACTTCTGTGAGTGGTTAATCACGAGCATGTAATAAATTGCTCGTGTAGCGATGCCCTTGTTTTTGCTTTTCCTTTGTTTCTCCTTCAGTCACCCACATCCATCAAGCACTCTGCTGCTAAAGCATTCATTTGTCTGGTCACTCTGACCATGTGATGGCCCTCTTTGAATCCCTATACTGGCTTGTGTTGTTGTGATCCACCTTCAGCTTATAGAGAGGCACAATACAAATATTTTTGAATAAATCAAACATGACTGTACTCTCAGCTAGTGATTTTGTCATCGTCAGAGGGCAGAAGGGTTCGTGACAACACCAAAACAGATTTCAAAGATCCTGGAACTTCATCCAGAGTACCTTGATTTGTTTAGAACAATTGGATGATTGGTTCTGAAGCTGTAATTACAGCTGATAGCTGATTTCCTCCACTATTCAATTAATATACCTCAAAGAAGATACAGAAAAAGGCACAGTCCCCTGATGAAATACATGCCTCAGTCTCCATACCTTAACCGCTCTTCTGAGATTGCCAACAAGGAACTCATTATTGCCAAATGGACTGCTCTTTTTTGTAATGTTGACAGCTGTTAATCAATCATGGAGCTTAAATTGCCAGTTTCTCACAGCTGCCTTGAGGATTGCTAACCTAGTTAAGTTTTTCTTGCAATCAAATTTTAGTATATTACAAACTGAGTGTAAAAAAATATCCACCTTCCAGTACTGCAAACAGATTCCCTATGGTAGCTTTAACGAAAGTATCAATACATTTAAACAAAAGAGTGAGATTACTGTAAAATCCTCACCCCTTTCTCTTGTGAAGTATCTCATACTACAATGCATCATAGAGAGGTGTCACAGCCCAGGAATGCCCTGTTCTGTGAGTGGAAGGGAAAACAGGCAAAATAGTGTGCCCCCATCCTTCCTGTGGTCTTTCCTGCTGCCACCAGTTGGCAATCTTTTTTTCCCTGGTGGCCTCCACCAAACCAGCTGTAAAACTCTCTGGGTCTCCTTTATCTATGTTAGGTAGCATGTGGGATGGCTATTAGACAGGTAACCTGAAAAGAAAAGAGGCCACAAAGTTTCAAACAGACAAGCAAATTTAGTGAAGAAAGATCTTAATAGGAAAAAGTTTCAAAATCTGAATAGATACACACACACCCACACACACACACATTATACAAAAAAAAAAGGGGGGGGGAAATAGGGTAATAAAATAACCAGGGATAAATGCATCAAGCTAAACTAATTAGATTGTGTCCCTATTTTATCCAGGTCCCTTTTCCAAGCAATATCTTAAAGTCCAGTACTCTCTCAACCAGTTCTCCAGCTCCAGCAGCTCTGACCCATTCTAACCTTTTGTCTCTTCTTCTCTGCTTTTCTGCCTTAGGACTTTATATCTTCAAATTACTTTTTTTTCCTCTCCAGCTCCAACCAATCAGAAAGGTAGTTTTTTGTTCACTTTTTGCAAACTAAATTTCTACTTCCTGACTCTCTGTTGAACCTCCTGCAAACTCCCCCCCCCCCGCTTCTTCTTCCTCTGTTATGGTGGAAGTGACATTCTATTCTGGGCCAGATGCCAAGAACGTTGTGTTGTTCAAGAAAGGAAGATGAAGGGAAAAAAGCCATGGCTCTGTTCCTAAGTGATATCAGGGACAGTTTCCTCTGGTTTCCCTAAAGCTGCTTTGGCTGTACATCTTCTAAATTTGGCTTCAAACACACCAAGCCAAGTTTAGCCTACCATCAACTGCACCTGACAGGTTACCACACAGTGCTGGTGGGTTGCATTTTGTCTTGATGTCTTTTGTCATGAGTCAAGCAAACCTACATTAAATCCTTGTCCTTCTTTGTTGTTTTCAATGGGACATCACTAAAGCAAGCCACATCATGAGTGGATTTTACACCAATATTAAAAAACAAACAAACAAACAAACATCTAACTCTTAGATCCAAATCACATGCTACTTTAATGACATGCAGCAGAATCTTTTTCCCACTCTTTTTTTTTACACTAGAGGAAGTGCAGGGAGCCCAATCCAGGAGAATTCCCCCCTTTTTGTGGTCCCAGGGTTGGATCCAGGATCTGCCTTCCACTGACAGATCCTACAGCATCAATAGAAGGTGTTTCTGGCCAATTTTGGGGGATCTCCCCTTCCCCATAGTTTACCCATTCAGCAGGGTTCCCTGACCCTCTGTGTAGTATTTTCAGGGGGCTGGAGGAGCTGCTGTGGGGAGGAAGGTATGAGAAAATCTGCTTCTGCCAGCCCAGTTACTGTGTCTCAATCTAGATCCAACTCCCAATCAAATAAGTATCCCTTTAATGGATCACTCTTTGGCTACATAAATTGCATGTGCACAGGGTGTGTGTGATCTGGATCAGGACCACATCAGAGGTGAAAGGGTTAAAGTCCTGCTACCCCCAAGCTAGGGTCACCCTGTGGATCACCCTCTGTGCTTATTCAAGAGTGAAAAGAAAGAAAAAAGATGTAGCTGCTTTTTATATCTTTAAAATAACATGTGCTTTGGCCATTAGATAAGAATTTACTGTTTATTCAACTGTGGGTCATCTTCAGAGACAATGTCAGGTGCTAAACATATATCTGGTGGGATATGTGATATAAAACATCATCTGTCACTGAAAATATGCATTTTTTAAAAAAAGAACAACAACTTCAATCTATGTTTTAGCTCTGTGGCATCACATTCAACAAAATTAGCACAGCTAAGAGAGAGCAATTAAATACAGTGTTCCAGCACCACCATTTCAGGGTTGGTTTCCAAGATTGGTGGGAATAGTATAATAATTAGCATCAGTATGCAGAAAAGTCATAGAAAGTTAATGGACTTTAAAACTGATACATTGCTCTAGAAAGAATCATTAGCACAGTCTTTGGCTTCACAGCCAAAATTGCTAAAGAGAGTTGCATTGAATTAATTAATTTGAAGAAGGCATTCCAGTACAAAGGCATACATATGTAAGGCGTTACATTGCTAACAGTATATGCTAATTAAAGAAAAGTCATTTGTGTTCAAGAAAGATTAGTGTGGGTCTCTATTTAGAGAAAACTGAAATAATAATGTCCCTGCTTCAGAAGTAGCCACTAGGAACTAGTGACGCATGTGTCAGAACTGGTGGCCTAGATGTAGACATGCATTCCAATTTGCACCAAAAGATGCATCCAGACATTTCAAAGACACTCAGATAGGCATCACAATGCAGATGAGAGTGTGCATTCTGATTCACATCTTGATCAGCAAAGGTTGCATTGGAATGAACATCCCATCTGCGATGCTGTGCCCAGCCAGAATTCCCATGAACCTTTTTGACTACCTTTCAACTGTATGTGTAGTCCAGGGGTGGGGAACCTCAAGCCCAGGGGCCAAATCTGGCCCTCCTGGGGTCCAAATCTGGCTCTCTGGGGATCACCAGACAGCCTCTCCCCTTCCCCTGGCTCCACCTTCTTTTTCTCAACCACTGATTATTTGGTAGTCTCCTGGCTTTTGTGCAGTTTTCTCCATTTTAAAAGGTTGAAATGCCTCTCCTAAGGCTTAGTTCCTGGCAGGAAGAGCTGTAAGCTACAGTATGATGGCATTTTCTTTATATTTTTGGCTCCACCACATTTTCCCTCAGCATGACCCACCATCAGAATGAGGCCCCTAAGAGCTTTGAAGAAATTGAATTTGGCCCTCGGCTGAAAGAGGTTCCCCACCCCTGCTATAGTCCAACAGGAGATAGTTTCCAGAGGCATCCTCTGAGTCAAGCACCCTCACATATATGAATGGAAGTTATAAAGATGATTTGGCTAATGGTCCCATAAGGCATTGGAACTGCATGACTGAACCAATTAACCATGCAAGAATTGTTTAATCTGGGTAAACCCCCTTGAGCCACTGGGTAATTACTAATTATTATCACTGAAATGTCTATATCCCAGCACTGATATATTTCATTGTTTTCCAAGTTGATCTGCTTGCATTTTGCTGAATTTTAGATGAACTCAGTTTGCAAAGTGCAGCACTAAATATAAATGGCTAACCCATACACATTTATAATACTAATTGTCTGGCATATTGTTGCCTAACCAATGAAGACAGCTTACTCTTTGGAGCTTTTTTTTTTTTTAAATTGTGTTGCATTAATCAATATGGTTTGTCCACAATTGCCAGAGCATAAAAGTTCCAGACATTAAATTCATTGATTACATTTCCAGCAACAATTCCATTCCAAACCTTAACATGCCACAGTAGGTTTCTGTGAGTAGGTCAGCCATGTATGAAACCTAGAGGTTTCCTCACAGTGGGCAGAAGACCAAGGGGGGAAAGGTAAAGCGGCAAACGATCCTTCGAAGTTGCTCTTCACAGCAGCCATTTTGTTGAACCAGCAGAGATCAAAACTGGAAACCTCAGTGATGGGAGATTGTTTCTTAATTAGCCTATTAACTCACAACAAATCAGTTCCTACAATGGGGCACTATTAACGTGATGCCCTATATTCTGTGTATAGACATCACAAAGTACTTTGAGTGGTGGAGTTAATCAAATTCAAATGGTCAACTGAATGAATTTTTTGTGACATTACAATTCTAGGAAGAGACTGTGTCATTTCTATAGCTAATACAGCATTGCAGATATAATGAGAGATTTCACCAGATCTGTAAGTTGCCTTTTTGTTCTCATGCTTTACTGGCATTTTAATAATGCCAAAAGTCTGATCACTATTATTTTTTAAATGCCTATACATTGCAAAGCTCATCTCTGCTTTGTGAAACAGTAATGAAAGCAAAAGCAAACAGAGCTATATATTTTAAATGCACATATTCTGACTCATACATTTGTGCTGTTAATATTATAGTTCCCTCAAGGGACATTACTGCAGAGAATATTTAAAAGTCTCTTTAAAAAATAAAATAAACTTGCACATATATGCGGAACTAGACCTTGAATTAGTTGGGAAATTGGGAGGGGAAAATCCTTTCTTTGCAATGGATAATTTTGTCTCTAAGGCCATTATGCTGAGTACATATGGGCAACCTGTGGCCTACAAGTTGCATGTTCCCCTTGGCCACTGTTTGTGCAGCCCTTGAAGCTACAGGGCACCCCACCCACTTTTCCCTGCTGCCCAGCTGATAAGCCAGTAGCTGGAAGTAGGGATGTACGAAAGTCACTTACCTTTTCGCAGAATTGATTCGCGGTGGGGGGGGAAGTGTTCCGTCCCTCCCCCTGGAATCCTCGACGGGGAGGGAGGCGATCCGGTCCTCCCCCCCGGAATCCTGCCCAGCTGGCTCCGCTCCGCAGCAGCTCTGCGGAGCCGCCGGCCAGGGCCGTCCGCATCCGGAGTTCTGGCCGCGGACAGGCTGCTGCGGACGCAAATGGCGGCTGCCGTAGTGGTCGCCATTTGCATCCAGCCAGGCTGCCGTGATAGGCTATGTAAGTATTTACGTAGTCTATCACAGTTGGGCAAAAACAAAAACAAAAAAAACACAGTGTACACAAATGGCGGCGGCAGCGGCTACGGCGGCCGCCATTTGTGTTCCCTATTTTTCGCCGTTTTATCTTACGTAAATATTTATGTAAGATAAAACGTCGAACAAAAGGGGAATGCAAATAATGTAGTGGGCGCTATATGCGTTCCTTTTTTTTCTCCGTAATAGCTTCCGTAAATATTTACATAGGCTAAAATGGCAGAAAAAAAGGGAACGCAAATAGTGCCCACTATGCTATTTGCGTTCCCCCTTTTTTTCGCCGTAATAGCCTACATAAATATTTACGTAGGCTAAAACGGCGAAAAATAGGGAACGCAAATGGTGGCCGCCGTAGCCGCTGCCATTTGCGTATGTTTTTTTTTTTTTTTTTGCTTGGCTTGCCGTGATAGGCTACGTAAATACTTACGTAGCCTATCACGGCAAAGACCAGGATGCAAATGGCGGCCATCGCGGCCTGTCGAAAGACCAGCTGCCACTGCCACCACTGGAGCCGCTGCCAGAGCTTAGTCCTGGGGGGAATGCACGGGGGGGCGGGGGGGCAGGCCGTTCAGCCACGGATTTCGGGGGGCCGAATGCCAGTGCATTCAGCCTCACTGAAATCCATGGCGGAATTCTCTGCCATCCCTAGCTGGGAGTGGGGAACAGATCACTGTTTTCCTGCTGCTACTACTGATCTGCATTGGGATCACTGGCATGCTGTGGAAGGGGTTTAAGGCCCTCTACCTCCCCAGTAATTCTCATTCAAATGGTTGTTTCTGTGTTATTAGCAGTAAGGGAACAGCAATCTGTATCAGAATCAATGGGGGGAGGGTAGGGATAAAGCCTCTTCCTTCTGCCAATGATCCTGATGTAGGGATTCCTGTTTCCTCATGGCTTTCAGGGGATGGGATGGGGTGGTGTGGTCCAGATTGCTGTTTCCTTGCTGCTGTTAGGAGTGGGGAAACAGCAATCTGGATCAGGACCACTGGGGAGTGGGGAAAGGCTTTAACTTTGCCATCCTCCCCACAATTGCTGCAATAGCAGTGAAGAAACACTAATCTCAAACACTTCCCCTCCCCACTCCTATTCTCGGTGGGCAGGGAAGGGAGTGGTGTGTACACGTGCCCGTCCCACTAACTGGTGTTGCATGAGGCCCTCAGGGCCCAAAAGGTGACTCACTGCTGACTTAGGGCTGAATCCTATTGACAGAGTCACCAGCCTCTGAAGTCGTAGGTTGCTGACTATCCTATGCAGGGCGGGAGGAGCACGGAGGGGTTCCTCTCCTCTGTGCTCTGGCCGCCCTGCATTTTTGCCTAGACAGACAATTTCAATTTCACACATCTAGTCAGGACTTCAGAGAGGGGTGGGGATGGGCCTGGAGACCCCATAGGAAACCGTGTAAAGGGGCTTCTGCAGTCTCTTCCCCTCCTCTCCTCTCCCTGGGAACACCCCCTTTTTGCCCTCACTGCACTCTGTTTTATGAGCATGGAGAGGCAGCTGCTGCAGTCCTCCCCATGCAGGCTTGGAGGGGTAGGGGTAGGGATGGCAGAGAATTCTGCCAGTGCATTCAGCCCCCCGAACTCCGTGGCGGAACAACCTGCCCCCCCCCGCCCCCCGCGGACCCCCCTTGGGATGAGACTCACCTGGCGGCGGCGGCGGCGGCTCTGGCGGCGGCGGCCAGTCTTCCGACCGGCTGCCATCGCCGTCATTTCCACTCTGGTAAAAAAAATAAAAAAGAGAAAGAAAAAGAAAAAGAAAGACATGATAGGCTATGTAAAGATTTACATAGCCTATCATGACTAGGTTTTTTTTTAAAAAAAACCATGGCGTGATAGGCTACGTAAATCTTTATGTAGCCTATCATGGCTGGGTGGGTTAAAAACAAAAAAATATTTATGTAGGCTAAAACGGGGAATCAAAAAGGGATGCAAATAGCGCCCGCTACGCTATTTGCATTCCCCTTGATTTTCACCATCATAGTCTACGTAAATATTTACATAGATTAAGAGGGCAAAAATAAGGAACGCAAATAAGGAACGCAAATGGCGGAGGCCGTAGCCGCCGCCATTTGCGTACGCGGTGTTTTTTTTTTTACCCAGAGCCCTCCATGGCCAGAAATCTGGCTGTGGACGGCTCTGGCCTGGCCGGGCTTGGCCGGCTGCTCCGTGGAGCTGCCACAGAGCACAGCCGGCCTCAGAGGATTCTGGGTGGGAGGAACGGAGCACCTCCCCGCCGGTGAGGATTCCGGGGGGAGGGACAGAACGCCTCCCCCCCACCATCAACATAATCCGTGAACAGGTAAGTGACTTTCGTACATCCCTAGGAGGGGACATGGAGCGTGGCTCCATGCTCTGAGTTCAGAGCCAGGAAACCAAAAAATCCTATGGTCCTCTAGATGGTGTCTAGTGTAGGGATGTCAGAGAATTCCTCCACGGATCTCAGTGAGGCTGAATCCCAGTGCATTCGGCCCCCCGAAATCTGTGGTGGAACGAAGTCCCTCCACCCCGCAAAATGGGCCCGGAACGGAGAACCTACCTGCTGCCGTCCGTGCTGACTTGCTGACTTGACATTCGCTTCTTCCATGTAGCCGTGGTAGGCTACGTAAGTATTTACGCCATTTGCGTTCCCTTTTTTTTGGCTTTTTTTGCCAGGTTTTTTTGCTGTTTTTTTTTTTTGCTGTGATAGGCTATGTAAATATTTATGTAGCCTATCACGGCAAAATACAGGGACGCAAATGGTGGCGGCTACGGCAGCCGCCATTTGCGTCCCTGCAGGCTGCCCAGCGGCCGGATGTCTGGCTGCAGGCGGCCAGCGGCTCCGCGGAATCTCCGCAGAGCAGAGCTGGCCAGAAAGCATTTTGGGGGGAGGGACAGAGCGCCTCCTCCCCACCATGAATGTCACCCTTCGAAAAGGTAAGTGACTTTCGTACATCCCTAGTCTAGTGGCCATAGGATTGCTCTCCCTGAGAGAATGGATGCTTCTCCAGAAGAGACATCATGAAGACCCATTTTCTAGTGGAGTGTTGAAACTTAAAAAAAAATTATGTTCTAATGAAACGCCGTTGTACTTCTGCACAGAGCACGCTCCGGGAGAGAGCGCAGGACAGGAAGGCCTGGCGTGCTATGGTCCATGGGGTCACGAAGAGTCGGACACGACTGAACGACTGAACAACAACAACAACACATGGTGCAGCTGTTCCTGCACTGAACCACTTGGGGCTGTGGAAGAGGACTGTTAGGTTTGAATGCTCTCCTGTATACCCTGCATTGTGAAAATGAGGCTATCAGGAAACCTGATTCTGGTTCATGTAGATCAGCTTATGAGAGGTTTTTTGTTTGTTTGTTTGAACTGTGCTTTTTAGGGATGGCAGAGAATTTCTCCCCGAAACTTCAGGGGGCCGAGCGCCAATGTGTTCGGCCCCCCCGAAGAAGTTTCAGGGAGAAATTCTCCGCACCCCCCCGCACCCCGCCTCCCGCACCCCCCCCGGGACAGGACTTACCTTTCCTGAATGTCCCTCCCGGCGGCGGGTCCGGCCGGCGGTTCGTCGGGTCTTCGTCCGGGGCGGGGGCGGCAGCCGATCTTTCGACCGGCTGCCGCCGCCGCCATTCCAATAAAAGAAAAAAAAAACTGCCCCCGTGATAGGCTACGTGACGATTACCGTAGCCTATCATGGCTAGATTTGCAAAGTCAGCCATGATAGGCTACGTAAATTGTCATGTAGCCTATCACGGGTGACTTTAAAAAAAAAGCGCGTATGGCTAATGGTGGCCCCCATAGGGAGCCACCATTCCCGTTCCTTATTTGGTCGCTGTAGTCTACGTAAAGATTACATAGACTACGGTGAAAATAAGGGCAACGCTATTTGTGTTGCCCTTATTTTCGCCGTAGTCTACGTAAAGATTGATGTAGACTACAGCGACCAAATAAGGAACGCGAATGGCGGCTCCCTATGGGGGCCGCCATTATCCGTACGCGCTTTTTTTTTTTTTTAAGTCACCCGTGATAGGCTACGTGACGATTTACGTAGCCTATCACGGCTGACTTTGCAGATCTAGCCATGATAGGCTACGTTAATCGTCACGTAGCCTATCACGGGGGCATGTTTTTTTTTTAAAAAAAACTTTTTATTTCGTGGCCGGGCGAGGCGAGGCGCCTCCTCCCTGGCCTGAATTTCGGCCAGGCGAGGCGGGAAGCCTCCCCCCCGGCCTGAATTTCGGCCGGGCGAGGCGGGAAGCCTCCCCCCCCCGGCCTGAACTTTGCAGGGAGGGCAGCGAAGCGCCTCCCCCCCACCGCAAAAAGCTGCGAGACCAGGTAAGTGACTTTCGTGCACCCCTAGCTTTGATATAGATTTTGGGGAAGCACCATACTCAGGTTCCTGGTTCAGTCCTTGGCATCTCCAGGTAGGGTGGGAAAATCCCATCTGGAAGCTGAGAGCTGGTGCCAGTCAGTGTAGGCAGTATTAATGCAGTGCGGAAAATTTCTCTCACATTTATTCTGACCATTCTCATTCAATTTAATAGAAGAGAAATTGCTTTGGAGAAGAAATTCAGTGGTGAAGAAATTTCAGAGATATTCTCATGGGTTTCTTGGGCTTACCTTACTTAGGAGGTGGCTGAGGAGTGAGCACAAGTGTCCTTCACTGTACAATCACCTATCTGGCTGCCTGTAGCCTCCTCAGCTTCCTACACTTCAATGAAAGCCCAGTTTAAGGCACCATGAGGTAATTTCTCCCAGAGGGCTTTTTCAGATCAGGACATGCAGGCAGCCTGGGAGGCGGGCTAGCTGTGATTAGGTAAGCTCAAAAACATCACAAAAATGCATTATAAAGCATCCTGAATGAGGGAGAACAATGAAGCCTCTTTCATGTTGGGGAGGAAACCTTCAGGAAATTGGAGGACAGATTTTGGCAGAGCACTAACTCCACCTCATCCCTGGAGCTCAACACAATACTGCCCCCACCTGCATTGTGGTGGTTGCATACTGGGGGCCAGCCTGCCAAGACAGTGGATGCTGTTGCAGCACAAAGACCCCCAACCCCCTTACCAAAAAAGAAAGAAGCTGTGCTACAAGCTCTGCCACTGGGGACCCCTCCTGGGAGACACTATTGAGAATTTCTCCTCCTCCTGAAGAAACTTGGTGAAATTGTCTCCCAAATTTCTCTCCCCACAAGTAAAGTGGATAATTTCAAGAGGCCATTTGTTCTCAGTTCTAGGCAATATTGGTCTAGATCAGGGGTGTGGTCCTCCAGATCTTGTTGGACTGTGACTCCAACAGCCCCAGCCAGCATGGCCAATGGTGAGGGATGATGGGAGTTGTAGTCCAATGACATCTGGAGGCCCACATCCCCCCCCGCCACATGAGGTAAATGGGCCAATGGTTTGACTCTTAGTCAAGTATAAGGCAGCTTCCTAAATGGTAAGATGGACACCCCCTTACTCTGAGCCCCAGCAGAAATAGCAACATGCGCACTTTTCATCTTCAGTATTAGAAGTGCAAAAAAAGGCAACAGGCTTGCAACTGTAAATGATTTTGAGTCAATAGCATGTCTGCTTAACGGCTACACCATAAAGTGCCTCAGCATTTTTATAGGACCTGAGGTGATGTTTGTCTTAATTACTGCTTGCAAAAAAGGAATTTTAAACAACGTTTTGCTGCCTTTCAACTGAAAGCACACAATAATGAGAAAGTTGCGTGGCATGCACAGCAAAGGATTTAATTGGTTTATGTTACATTGATGGGCAATTTGATCCATATACTTGAAGGAGGAAGGCTACTGCTGGGGAGCACATGGCCAGAAGTGACTACTGCAGAGGGCTAATGTGATGGTGATGACCACTAGCTTAAATGATTTTTTAAAAGAAAAATAATTAGATACATTCACAGAGTGTAGGTCTATCAGTGATAATTGGTCATCCTAGTTAAAATAAAAACTGAGTTCAGAAATAATATACCTTTGAGTACAAGATACTAGGGATAAACAAACAAAAGGGATGGCCATCATTTTTATTGACTTCTCTGACTCTCCCTGGAAATGGAATGCTAGACTAGATTGACCCTGGTCTGAGCAAGCAAGGCCATTCTGATGTTCTCATCTTCTTACTGTACCCAAGAACAGGGCCTGCTCCTATGATAGGAACATTTTGGGAACATTTCTACAAAAAGCAATGCTGCACTGACATTTCCGTGGTCAGCACGAGCAGCCAAACCCTAAGCATTCCAGGGCTTCAAGATCTTGCTGACATCCTGGGTTGGCTCTAGATTTCAGGGGGGAACTGGACAAACTGAACTCTGGACTGGTGGGTCCTCTCTTGCTAGTTGCGCTGGTAAGTTATTTGGTGGACAGCAGTGGCACTGGGGACCTGCTGCCACCATTTCAATTTCCCAGTGGTCCAGAGCAATGCTACATTTAGGGTACTGTGGGGAAGGAAAATGGCAGCTAGACTCAGCCACCTGGTGCTGCTCAGAGCACCAAGCTGGGTGGGTGGGTGGGGGAGTGTTGGGGGCCTAGCAGTAGCCCAACTATACCAGGTGGTGATGGCAGCCCTGCTCACACTAAAATATATATTAAGAAAGACAACTTGCATTGCTTGTATCTGACTGGAGCAGCCACAGTGGCAATTGGCCTAGAACTGGGCCAATTGCTCTAGGCCTGAATCTCTCAGGTGTGAATGAACATGCACAATAGCTGCTACTTCTGCACTGCTTTTGCTCCTCCTCTACCTGTCTCCAGCTATGCTCCTCTTCTACCATCTTATTCAAAATCCCCGCATCTACTGTAACCTTGTGAGAATGCACAATAGGGACTCCATAACTCTCTGCAACTTATTCAGTTATCTTCCATGTGGCACCTTGGGAAACAGAGGCCAGATTATGCAAGCTTGTCTGTCACTTTGCTTTTCGGGGGGATGTATGGCTAGTGTCATTATATAGCTTTGTCACTAGGTGTCACTATAACTATGTGGCTGGATAGGAGTTTCTTTTCTTGTTTGAGTGAAACAAGACAGTTCTTGTCTAGTTTTCTGACTGGTGCGTCCTCTAAGCCTTCCATGGTAGGTTTATGCCTCCACCTGCATGAACCTACCTGCTTACTGAGACCATGGACTTTTTTACATGAGGCTTTTTTAAACCACCACTTTACCGAGGCTTCTGCTTCCAGATTCTTTGTGGGATTAGGATCAATTCCTTTACATTTGGTTCCCCCCCGCTATTTTTTCCTTTCTTCCTTTCTCTGCCTTTCTATATGCTCCATTACACAAACACTAGGTGGTGCTGTGGTATAGCGGAACTGCGGAAATACATGAGCATTTCATGCTACCATTCAGGATATACCAGACCTTCCTTGTTAGAAAAAAAACATCAACCCCTTCAATACCAGTTGAAAGAATGGGAGAGGCCCTGGAGGATGATGAAGTCATATAAAGCACCCACAAACTACCATGAGTGAGGAATCGTGAGCATACAACAAATGCCTCATGTAGAAAGGCTCCATAATTTGTATGTTGCATTGCCTTGTGAAATGCAAGTAGGAAGGTAATCAGCAGTACCCAAATTGTAGAATTCTCTTCTCCAGAAAGTTCAGTTCTTCCCTCCCCTTGCACACCATATATTCAGGCAGAAAGTGTAGATTGTTGTGTTTGAACACTTTCTATTTTATTCATGGGCCTATGCCCTTTGTAAGGGAAAAATGGGAGGCTAAAATTCAGGGTCCCTGGTATTGGATACCTAGAGCACTTAATTTAAACTGGGGCTGTGCAGGAACTCCCTGATCGAACTCGGAAGCCACTTCGCAGCTTCCGAGGTAGGCCTGATTCAGCTTGGGCAGATTTGCCCCCCCAATCTGACTCAGCCCCGAACCCGAAGCGGGATTTGGATGTTGAACCCTCTGCCTCTGCCGCCGCCTTTTCCTCCACCCTCACCACCACCGCTGCCCTTGCCATGCCGCCGTCCTCTCCACTGCCTCTGCCTCCACCGCCACCCTTGCCACCTTCTCTGCCACTGTCCTTGCTACCGCCAACTGCTGAGGCCTGGACGTGCAGGGCGAATCTTACTGCAGGGAGTTGCCATTTTTAAAATGGCAACCTCCTGGAACTTCCTGGAGGTTACCATTTTAAAAATGGCAACTCCCTGCAGTAAGAGTTGTCGTGCATGTTCAGGCCTCAGCAGTTGGCGGCGGTGAGGGCAGTGGTGGCGCTGGCGGTGAAGACGGTGGTGGCAGCAGCGGAGAAGGCGGCTCAGGCAAGGACCTGGAGGCGCCGAGAGGGGGCAGGGAGGGGAGGGACAAAGCTCCAAAGTGCACCGAGTGCTTCAGAGAGCCCCTGACCCGCTCCGGGTCATTTCATGCCCCCTCTGCTTCGCCTTGGAAGGGGCACAAAGTGACCTGAAGCAGCCTGCTTCGGCTTGGGGTTCGGGCTTTGGGCTGAGTGGTGCACAGCCATATTTTAAACAGCTTCAGCTTGGCCCTGATGTTGTAGATTAGGTTCTTTTGGGGCCTGAGATAGAATGTTGACATTCACTCAGATATTCTACAAATAAGGACTAAAACAATGACATAAGTTAAATGCATTTATTAAAGAAAGATAAAGACAGATACAGTTCAACAAGCACACAAACCTTCCACTCAGCAACAAAGCAAAGATAAGGCATATTCACACATCCTGCAGCTGTATGCCTACCACTCACACCTGTACTTTACCAGCAAGGGTAAAGGGACTCTCTTCTTCTCCATGCATGACTGGGGAGTCACTGAGGCCTAGGTTATAGGCTCAGAGTAATGTCTCAGGTTCAGGGTGAAAGACAGACCAAGATCTCGTCCATGTATCAACTTAAATACCCTCCCCAAAGGGTAACTTACCTTCTAATACGTATTCTGAAACCTTTACATCTATTGGTTCACATCACATTATAGGTCATCCTATTCCCAGAAAATCCAACTTTTGTCTCTCAAATCACCTCTGTCCTTGACATAAGATGTTGACTCCAAAATGGGCCTAAATTCTTCTTTTATGTAGTCAACAGCAACTTTTTTCTTCCCTTTATTTCTTATTTCTTGGAATGCCAAACCACAATATGTTCTTTTCTGTGGCCCCTTACCTTTTTACTCAGTTCCCTTATAAGGGAGAGACAGTTGATAACCTTCCAACTGACAAGACATCTCTTATCAATGTATATATGGCATCTAGCAATACAGTAGATTTTGCTCCCCTAATTGCCCTGTTACCCACTGAAGTTAATTCCACATATAAGCACTATCTCTTACCCCTTAAACTCTACCCCCCCCATGCTCCATATTGTACTCAAATGCAAATTGCAAGGCCCAAGAAAATAATTACACCTTGATGTTTCTGGTTCTGCTGTGTTTTGTTTTGCTAGAGTTGGGTGTGCGGGTGTGTTTCTGCTTGTTGTTGTTTTGTTGTATATTGCTTAATGCCTTTATCATTGTATGCATTTGTATATGATTTTTGATCACAAGCCACCCTGAGAATGCTTGTGATCAAATATGTGGGCTAAAAAAAAAAAGACCTCATATTTACATAAATAAATATGTGTGGCTGTATCAGTCTTTAACAGTGGCAATGGGTGGAAATGCTTGGCAATAGATGGAAGTGCTTTGGTGACAGTGGTGGCTGTCATACAACTGTTAAAGGTGCAAGAACCCTGTCGGGGTGCGGACAGAGATGACCAATCATCCATCCTTGTTTGGATGCTTGTTCATGACATAAATACTTACTGAAAAATGAATTGCTGAATGAAGTTGGAATGGTGGAGAAGGGTCACTGTGGTTATTATTCATTGCTGAGTGAAGTGCACATTTCTTCACACAGTCACCTCAAGGTGGTTTGCAGTGATTCTGAACTATTAAAAAACTGGAACAGGGAATAGTCAAAAGGGAAAAATGGGGATTACTCAGTCATAACATACTTTGGAGCCAGCCTATGCTAGAACTGAAATAGTCTTTGCCTGGGGGGGTGGGGGGTGGGGTGGCATTGTGTGTAGGAAGCAGTGTTCTTTGCTGTATGACCTTGAAAATGTGTACAGGATTCGGACAGAATATGGATTTTGGCTTTGGCTGTTGGGCGGTATAGAAATGTAATAAGTACATTTCTAGATCTCTCAGATCCACATCTTTGAATATTAGGATTCTCTTCAACATACAGTAAATTACAGTGATGTGGGAAGATCACCGTGCAGTTGATTCACTGTCCCTTTGTGGTCCAGATGCCCTGCTGATAGTGAATGTTCTACTAAGCTGTGTTTCATCATAGCAAAGGTGTTTTGTTTGTTTGTTTTTCTAACATGGGGAGAATCTGGTGAGTCCCCACCCTGTGCACTCAAGGAATGGGATGGGGCACTGGAGTAGAACCTCCTCTTTATAAAGCCTCTTGGATGAGTGTCTTTTTAGAGCAAGAAAATGGCAGGCAGGTAGAGGATTTACCACTGTGTCCCCACTACCACTTCTCTCTGAAATCTATCCTGCTAACCTAAAGAAAGATTCTAATTTTTAAAAAGGGCATTTGGGCTACAGTTACATACAGTTGTGTATAACATTTAGTTTGGCCCTTAGACAGTTGATAATTAAAATGGGATACAGTATAGGCATGCTATAAATCAGGTGCAAAAAGTGTCGTCCAGCACCCCCACAAAAGCCTGTGTAGCAGCCCCCCCAACCCCCAGCTTCCTTGCCAATAGTTCCATACTTTGTTTGGGCAATGAGTGTCTTCAGGGGCTCAGAGAAAGTTTATTTCCTGTTTACTTTTGGGGATGCTCTGGGAACAGAGCTTCTATGGCAGAAGCCATAGAGCCCTAGGGATGTCAGAGAATTTCTCCACGAATCTCTGGGAGGCCGAATGCCAGTGCATTCGGCCCCCCGAAATTGGTGGAGAAACGGTCTGCCCCCCCGCCCCTCCTGGGACGGGACTTACCTTGTTCGAATGTCCCTGGCGGCGGCGGCTCCAGCAGCGGTTCGGCGGCGGCCGGTCTTCTGACTGGCTGCCGCCGCCGCCATTTCCAAGTAAACAAACAAACAAACAAACAAACAAATGTGATAGGCTACGTAAAGATTTATGTAGCCTATCATGGCTAGATTTTTAAAAAACACCGTAATAGGCTACGTAAATGTTTACGTAGCCTATCACGGCTGACTTTGAAAAAAAAAAGTGCATACGCGCTTTTTTTTTTTTCCAAAGTCAGCCGTGATAGGCTACATAACATTTACGTAGCCTATCACAGCTGACTGCAGGGACACAAACAGTGGTGGCTACGGCCGCCACCATTTGCGTCCCGGCAGGAGATGAGGTTTCGCGGCCGGAGGGACGGGGCACCTCCCCCTGGCCAGAATTTCGGCGGGGAGGGACAGGGCGCCTCACCCCCAGCCAGAATTTCGGCGGGGAGGGACAGGGCGCCTCCCCTCCGGCCAGAATTTCGGGGGGAGGGACAGAGCGCCTCCCCCCACCGCGAAGCAAGCTTCGGGATCAGGTAAGTGACTTTTGTCCATCTCTATCCCTCTCTGAAGATGTCTCCCAGAGCATCAGCCCAAGAGCAGCTCTTGTCTACTGCTGCCAGGACACTCAGCAAAGTACTGCTGAAGTCAGCTAGTGCTTGGAAGCAGAGGAGAGGAAGGGGGATTAAGTAAAACAAAACAGAAATAAAAATAGATGGGGAAAAGTAAGGCAAGATGGGATAGGGGAGTGTTCATTATAAAAGGGATAAAATGAATAAGATGGGAAAACAGAAAATAAAATAAATGAGAAGGAATGGGATGGGGATGGAACAGAACACATAAAATGGGTTAAAGGGAGGTGTTTTCATTATTATAAGAAGGATGGGAGTTTTAAAAATAGATGGGATGGAGGTGTTCAGTATAATATGATAAAATAAAAACATATGGTACAGACTAGATCGGTTGGGTTGGGAGAAGTATATATTATAGAAAGGGAAGGGATGGGATAACATGAGATAACAGAAAATAAAATGGATGGGATAAGGGTGTGTGTGTTCATTATAATAAAAGATGAGATGACTCCTCCCAAACAGCCTGCCCCTCCCTCAGCAGTATGTGTGTCTGTGATACACATACATATGCATGTGCCCCTCCCCCCAAAAAAACTATGGGCACTACCCCATAGTGCCACTTAATGTGGCCCTTTGGGCCCAAAAGGTTGTGCACCCTTGCTATAAAGAGTGGGTGATATCACAGCCGTCCCGGAACCAATTTATATGATGAAAGGTAATATGTTCCCTTTGAATGGTAACTGAGATGCAACATAATGAGGAGGAAGTTAATGTGTGTGTCTCTATATACCATTGATAAAAGCTGTGCTAGACTTGCTAAGTTCAGTCTCATGTGTTAATTGCACTGCTGCTATTTACATCTTGATGAATTATATGCCCTCAAGGAAAAAGGCTCAGCAGAACCTCCACTTCTAAGGAAAGCAGCCCCATTACTATATTACCTTTTAGAAGTTTCAACATTGTACTTAAGTTTCAGACAGAGACGTACAGAAACAAGAACTATCACTGTCAATCACTCCCCTTCTTATCTTCAATTCCCACCCCCCATTTGAAGACACATCAGTTCAGCTGAGCTCAGCTAAAGACTGTAAATAATGAATATCTATCTATCTATCTATCTATCTATCTATCTATCTATCTATCTATCTATCTATCACAGATCTCCTAATACATACACAAGTACAGCCCTCTTCTTAACCTCTGGGACTTTGCTCTGTTTATATAACATTCATAGCTGCATTTTAAGAAATCCTAAGCAACACCTAGGGCGCAATCCTATGCATGTTTAGGCAGAAAAAAGGCCTACAATTCCCAGCATTCCTTACACCCTTAGTAAGTGTATTTTCAAGTTTCATTTAGTTTAATTGGCAGGTTAACTAACTAAAACTATGGTTCTGTAATCACCAGGGGCTAATTTTATACAAAGGGGCTGCAAGTTGAGGCTATTTGGGCTTTGGAGTGTTACTGCAATAGGAGATGATGAGAGGGAAATATTAAAAAGGGCCTTCTAAGAAGGAATTGCAGCTTTTGTTTATTTAGTTTTAAGCTATCATACTCGTCCTTCAGTACTTCAAAGTATATTGAGGTTCTGGTAACACATATTTACTGATGTTTAATTGATTAATGAATCTATGGCATTGTGGGGAACATCAGGTTTGGGTAATTGGGAATGTGGTGATGTCCCACTAGTTGAAGCATGTGAGAATTCTGCAACAGCTCTTTCCAGTTTCACTTTCCTTTCTTCTTAGCCATTAGGGCCAAACTAATATTTCTTTATAAAATAGCAACCCCCCCCCCCAATCTGGATCACGGTCAAATGATTTAAGCCCCCTGCTCCATATCATAGCTTCAATCCAGCCCAGCCTGGGCTGCCACATAGCAAATATTTAGTAAAGAAAACAAGAACAAACACACCCTGGTTCCAACAAAGGTCTGACCTTCTTACACTGGGTGTCTGTGGAATAGTTATAGAACCGATCAGTTAAAATGCCGATGATCAACTGATTCTTCAATCAGTTGATAGCACCAATTATTTGCTTATCTGGATTAACAGTGTAATTATTTCACACTGTTGTAAAGGTTAGAGATGATGCAAGTATTCCATCAGGGGTGTTCACAAATGCAAACACCTCTGCAAGCAGGATAAGAACACAAGAGCCATGCTAGATCAGACCAAGGGTCCCGCTAGTCCAGCATTCTGTTCACACAGTGGCCAACCAACTGCCCACAGAAACCCACAAACAGGACACAAGTGAAACAGCACCCTCTCACTCATGTTCCCCAGCAACTGGTGTGCCTCTGGTACTGGAGGTAGTACATAGCCATCAGGATTAGTAGCCATTGATAGCCTTCTCCTCCAGGAATTTATATAACCAATCCAAAGTTAGCTATCACTACATCTTAAAGGCATCCAAATTGGTGGCCATCACTACATCCTATGGTAGCAAATTCCATAGTTTTAATTATGTGCTGTGTGAAGAAGTCCTTCCTTTTATCTGTCCTGAATCTCTTACCTTCATGGGATGTCACCTTCATGGGATGACCCTTTTGGGTTCAAGCATTTTGAGAGAGGGAGAAAAATGTCTCCCTCTCCACCTTCTCAGGACTGGAGTGAACACTGCCCAGTTTGCAGGGCTGTACTTGCCCGGATCCTAAGAGCCACCTCCATCACCACTGCCTAGGGATGTACGAAAGTGACTTACCTTTCACGGATTATGTTGATGGTGGGGGGGAGGCGTTCTGTCCCTCCCCCCGGAATCCTGGCTGGGGGGGAGGCGCTCCGTTCCTCCCCCCAGAATCCTCGAACGGCCGGCTGTGCTCCGCGGCAGCTTCGCGGAGCAGCCGGCCAGGCCCACCCCAGCCAGGCCAGAGCCGTCCGCAGCTGGATTTCCGGCCGCGGAGGGCTCTGGGTAAAACAAAAAACAAACAAAAAAAACAACTGCGTACACAAATGGCGGCGGCTATGGCCGCTGCCATTTGTGTTCCTTCTTTTTGGCCATCTTAATCTACGTAAATATTTACGTAGACTATGACGGCGAAAATCAAGGGGAACACAAATAGCATAGTGGGCGCTATTTGCGTCCCTTTTTCATTCACCGTTTTAGCCTACGTAAATCTTTACGTAGGCTAAAACGGCGAATCAAAAGGGGACGCAAATAGCGCCTGCTACGCTATTTGCGTTCCCCTTGATTTTCGCCGTCATAGTCTACGTAAATATTTACGTAGATTAAGACGGTAAAAAGAAGGAACGCAAATGGCGGCGGCCGTAGCCGCCGCCATTTGCATACACATTTTTTTTTAAACACACCCCCAACCATGATAGGCTATGTAAAGATTTACGTAGCTTATCACGTCTTTTTTTCTTTTCTTTTTTTTAAACCTAGCCATGATAGGCTACATAAATCTTTACGTAGCGTATCACGTCTTTTTTTTTCCCCCCACAAGCCTGGAAATGCCATGGTGGCGGCGGCAGCCATTCGGAAGACCGCCCACCGCTGCCGCCGGAGCCGCCACCGCCACCCAGAAGATCCGCCCCAGGTAAGTCTCGTCCCGGGGGGGGATCCGCGGGGGGGAGGGGGGATGGCAGGCTGTTCCGCCACAGATTTCGGGGGTCCAGTGCAAGTGCATTCGGCCTCACCAAGATCCGTGGTGGAATTCTCTGACATCCCTACCACTGCCTCCCTCTTTTACCTACCCCAAGTCTTTTCAGAAACTTATGCTGAGTCAGGGAGAAGTCAGAGACAGCAGTGGCTTTGGTCCTCTCAGTCCTCGATGGAGTATCATTTTTTTTTCCTGGGACTGGACTGGGAGGACGAGTCCCTGCATTCTTGGCAGGGAAGTGATTATCTGAGCATGATTCTTGCAGAGGACGAGACAGGCCCCAGAAACCTTGCACAGAGTGTCTCACCATCCCCGTCCCCACCACCTGAGGATGCTTTGACTATAGGACTCAATCCAGTCCCCACTGGGGAAAGACACAATGCTGAATTTTGGGAGCACCCAAAACAGCCTTCACTGCAACCTCTGCATTTCCCTTGACCTAAGATATGTTTTCCTGGGGGGAGGGTTTGGACCAGGGGGCAGGGGAGGGAAACTGTGGCGGCCACTTTGGGAGTGTTCACTTTGAAGAATTTAGAAATCGTTGCAATAAATAAATGTGTCAACACCACACAAGAGTATATTGCTTTTCCCGTCTTCCCCCACCCCCTTTTTCTTATTTGCTTCTTGTTTTAAATCATTTGATCTTATTAGTCTCTGTGGCAGTACAGCAAAGACTTTACAACTCTGTTAAACTATAATTCCTATCGTAAGAAACAATAATTATACACACACTGCTCAGCTCAGTAGAGACTTTTACACAATGCCTGTCAAATAAGAATAACTCACTATTGCCTTCCGTAGCCATCCCCCCCGCCCCCCAATACACACACGATGGGCTGATACAAACTCAAATAAAATATTGTCACTGCTTTCAAGCTGCAATCATAATATATACAGGGCAGCACTGAATGTTCTCTAATTTTGACATTTGCTTCAAAAGTAGCACATTTGAGGCTGTCAAAGAGAGTGCTGATAGATAGATAGATAGATAGATAGACAGACAGACAGACAGACAGACAGACAGACAGACAGATATCCACTCTACTACATTGTTTTGATGCTGTTCAGTGTCATTTTGTTTGTGCAGTGAACATACCGGGAACTACATGACCCCCTAGCTTATGCAGTTCCCAGCACCATTTTTTTCTTCTTCTTTTTGCCCCTGCTGCATTTGCCCATACCACTGTTGGCTCTGATTGGCTTTGGCAACCCATGTGATCTTGTAGACATGCTTCTCTGGTGTCAGTGTTGCACAGCATTCTGGGGCACTGTCTAGGGCACTTACAAAGCTTAGGTGGGGCAGGGCCGCCCCTGCTATGCTGCAGGGTGAAATGACCTGCTTTGGGTAGTTTCAGGAGGGTGGAGATGGATGAACTGAAGGCAGCACTTAGTGCCTGAATGGTGAAGTGAGACTTTTAAAATGTTGGCCGTAGCTGTAAAATGTCTTGGGTTAGCCACATATGGCCACTGGAGCTTCATGATTGTGCTGGTTGAATTGAAACCATGATTTAGAGGCAAACTAAATGTTGGTCTAATCATGCATAGTGGAGCTATGCATTACAGTTTTATTTACCTTCAGGTAAGCATGTGTGGCCTGTAATATAGATTGTGTCAGGGTGGACACTGAGCCCATGGAGTCCCAGAGTAGTTCTGATTCTGAGGAAGAGCAGTCATTCCTGGGAGAGGAGCACGCTCCTCTTTCCCAGGGCCAACAGCTGACGGAGATTCCTCCCACCAGCATGCCTAGCTTAGAAAGCAGTCCAGGGAGTGACCGAGCGCAGATAGCAGACTTGGTGGATGTGCGACGCCGACGCAGAGAGCGGCACCAGATGGAGGGCGCAGAAAGGAGGCATAGTGCCCGGTTGGCGCGCAAACAACGGCTGCACCCAGAGGATCCAAGGGAAAAGGGGAGGGACTCTCCCTAGTCCTTAAGTTCAGGGGTCTGCCAGTAATTCCCTTTCAAACGGGGACCAACTGTTCCAACGTAGGGCATAGGTACTGTGCTGCTCAGATCTAGTTGCAAACGGTATAGTTGTTAAGTTGTAAAAGAGGAATAAAGCTTTGAAAGGAATTCCTTTGTCTGTGTCTGGACTTGGCTACTGGATTAGACTGAGGCCTCCAAGGAGCCCTTGACAGATTGGGATCATGGCATTCTGGGAAGAGGGGGGGCAATAACCCTTTTTCCTTTCCTGTTCCCCCCCACCAAAATCCTTGACTACAAGATAAGCCCCCAAAGAAGGAAATCAATATTTTTGAAATGCATTGGGCCAATAAAAAAGAACTATAATAAAACTTCTTTTTACGGGCACCTGGGATTTCTCCATTTCCTTTTCCTCCATTGTTTTTTCTGCACACATGTGCCTCCCTTCCTCTTGTTATCCTAAAGAAAGAAGAAAAGCCTCTGTTGACTTCAATAGAGACTTTTTTCTTCTTTTAACCCCCACAACCACTACTGGAATGCCATGGTCCTGATCCAAATTGGGACCATGTGTGCTTACACAAAGATAAATAAAACTACCATGCATAGCTCCATCACACATGATTAGCCTAATATTTAGTTTGGCTCTTAGAAACTAACACATACTCCCCTGAAGGGAATCGTTAGTGGTGAGGCACACAGCTTTCAGGGGAGCTTGTCTGCTGTTTCTGATTTCTCTTTCAGAATTCCCCTGATAAGGTTCCAAGGGACTCTGGGGTTCTTCAGAGAAACATTTGAAAATCACTGTAGTCTATGAATGAGGAGAAAGGTGTGATGGCTGTGGTTCTCTCTTTCCAACTCCCTTGAGCTTTATCAAGGGATAGTGAAGATCAACCATAGAATGTATCCCAAAAATGTATTGGACAGATAGAGGATGGATAGTACTGAGTAGGGATGTTGTGGGAGTCTGAGAGGGGTGTGGAGTATGACGGACTCCACCCTGCTCAGCCTCCCAGACCCCAGTCCACAGACTGCCATGCTTACCAGACCCCATTCACCAAACTGCCATGTGGTCCACAAGTCCCTGGCGGCTGCCCACTCCCTCAGCGAGCAGCCTTTTGTGAAACCCACAAAATCTAATTTTGAAACCCACATTTGTGAAACCCAATTTGTGAAACCTACAAAATTTTGTGAAACCCACCCAATCTAACCCACTACCATGATGGATTCCCATCATCCTTTGAAGCTAACATAATGTTAAGATACATACAGAAAAGGTTGATGGGAAATGAAGTTCTTGTTAGGAACCTTGCAAGGGCAGCAGCCCTAGAAAGAACTTCATTTCCCATCACCCTTTGGGCTGCTCTCCAAAATTACTATAATTTGAAAGACAGATGAGGGAGGGTACTCTGCAATTTGCACTCTGTGGTAGTGCCAATCTCATGAATTCACACAGACAAACATTACAAGAGAACTCATATGAAGTTTACATATAAAGTAAACTGAAGGAAGAATTAAAACACGAAATATTACAGTCAGACATGGTTAGAATGTTGAAGTAGCACCTCAGTGAATATGATGTTATGGTAACGTTTTGTTTGGCTCTTAGGAAATGAAGATGGCAGGTGGATATGTGTTGATACTTTCATCTGCACCATAGCCATTTCGTGGTAGTGCCCAGGACAGTTTCTCATATTGCCAAATGTGCCCACAGGGCCAAAACAGTTGCCTACCCCTGGCACTGAACATTCTAGAAGGAGAAATTGTTTGTGTTAGAGTGCTTCCCTTAGAGTCTTGGCTCTTATATGTTGGACATTCTGTTCCCCAACAATGTTGTTTGATCTGAAATGGAGAGAGAGACTAAATATCTTGGCAATATTTTCATGAGCATGTATCAAATAATACAATAGATCTTGGATGTGAACTTGGGAATTCCAGCTGTTCCTGCAGTGGGGTGTCATTTTCCTTTTCTATTTGATTTTCCTTACATCTCATGTTCTGTCTCCTTTACAGAAACAGCAGGCTGTGGCTGACCAGGCCTTTTGGATACCACTGAGAGCCGGAGGCAGGAGAAGAGAGTTTAAATAGGTCCATAAAATTTAATAACTCCACACTGGCAACCCTCCCTGGAGTAGGCATTGTATGCTGACTTCAAATTTCAAATTTTATTTAAGGGAAAGCTTTGGAAATGAAAGATGCACTTTCTGTGTTTATTAGAAAATGTCTGATACCAACTCCTTTTTCTTTGAAAAAAATGACAACAAAACCCTGAATTCCTTATGATTTTCTTTTCTTTTGGGGTGTGGGGGGCTCACATGTAATTTTTCATTTGTTTCTATGTAAAGATTTTAGTCAGAAGTAGGGCTTCACTGACTATTCATATGCTGCCAAATGCCTGGGAGTAGAGGAAGGTCTTAACCCAGCACTGAAAAGATAACAATGCTGGTGCTAGGCAGGCCTTGCTGCGGAGGTCATTCAATAATTAATAGAGCCACCACCAAGAAGACCCTCTCCCTTCTTGCCAACCACTTTTGGTGGAGGCACCTGGAGGAGGGCCTTAGACGATGAGCTTAGTGTATGGGTAGGTCCAAGATTTGGCTATGTGATCATGCTATTTTTACTATTTTAGAGTCTAGAATATCTTTCAATTTCTGTATTTAGATTTAATGATTTTAGTGAGGTAGAACGAAGCACTGCTCCCCACCGCTAAAACCTAGGGATGGACAAAAGGGACTTACCTTGTCCCGCAGCTTGCTTCGCGGTGGGGGGGAGGCACTTCGCTTCTCCCCCCGAAGTTCAGGCGAGGGGGGGGAGGCGCTTTGCCTCGCCCGTCCGAAATTCAGGCTGGGGGGGAGGCGCCCCATCCCTCGCCACCGAAATTCAGGCTGGAGAGGAGCGCCCCGTCTACCCGGCCACAAAAAAAAAAAGTAAAGTAAAAAAAAAAAAAACACACCTGTGATAGGCTACATAACGATTTACGTAGCCTATCATGGCTAGATTTCCAAAGTCAGCCGTGATAGGCTATGTAAATCGTCACATAACCTACCACGGGTGACTTTGAAAAAAAAAAAAAAGCATGTACGCAAATGGCCGCGCCCATGGGGCGCCGCCATTTGCATTCCTTAGTTTGGCACGTCCAGTCTACGTAAAGATTTACATAGACTGCAGCGAAAATAAGGGAACACTATTTGCGTTGCCCTTATTTTCGCCGTAGTCTACGTAAATCTTTACGTAGACTAGATGTGCCAAAATAAGGAACGCAAATGGCGGCGCCCCATGGGCGCTGCCATTTGTGTACGCGCTTTTTTTTTTTTCAAAGTCACTCGTGATAGGCTACGTGACGATTTATGTAGCCTATCATGGCTGACTTTGGGAATCTAGCCGTGATAGGCTACATAAATCGTTACGTAGCCTATCATGGGTGTGTGTGTGTGTTTTTTACTTTACTTTTTTATTTTGCAATGGCAGCGGTGGCAGCCGGTCAGAAGACCGGCCGCCGCCGCCGCCGCCGAACCACCGCCGAACCGCCGCCGGGACCCGCCGCCGAGAGGGACATTCGCACGAGTTAAGTCCCATCTGGGGGGGGCAGGGGGCCGGCGGAGAATTTCTCCACCAATTTCGGGGGGCCGAATGTGTTGGCATTCGGCCTCCCAGAGATTCGTGGAGAAATTCTCCGCCATCCCTACTAAAACCACAACACATAGATTGGATGACTATCCATTTGTTATTGTTTATTTGGTTTTGCAATCCCATTTGGCTTCATTGTTTACCAAGGGTGTGCTGCTTCAGTATAATTTCTCCCTTGGTTTCTGCTTCTTTCTCATTCCTTAATTAGTCATATAGGTGATTCCAGCCAATCAGGGATCTTGGAGTGAACATTATGTAGCCAATTAGAAATGTGATGTACTGTATGCGGTGGGGCAGTGCATCACTTTGGTGCTGAATCCCAAAGAGAATCGGGGTGTTTTGGGAGTTCCTCAGTGAAATCTGAAGCCAATCAGACCAGCACCGAGGGGCTCTGAAGTGAACCGGGTCACTCCCAAAGCTATTCCGATGCCTTCTGAAGCCCAGACAGCCTGTCTCCAAAATGTATGAACTTAATATTGAGGAGAGGAGAGGGAGGGGGAAAGGGAGAGGAGGAGGAGGACAAGTGAGCGAGCTTTGGCGAATGGCAACTCTAGTTGCCAAATTAGGGCTGAACGTAACCCAGCAGTCTCCAATCCGTGACAGTGGTAGAGGTGGTGGTGGGGGAATACTGGATAAATTGGAGATCCGCCCGCATTTATTTCATTGTGGGTGTGAGAGAGCTGGTGGTTACAGTTAGAGAGGGCTGTGTCAGTTAGTTGGCTAGATCTGTGGTGTGTATGTGCATGTGTTGTACTGCAGCTTTGTTCTCATTCTTTCCCACCCAGCCCTTTTCAGCCCAACTATTCCCTTTCTTTCTTTTCTAGATAATTTATTTAAAAAAACAAAAACATTAGTTCCCTCCTTTCCTTACCTTGTTGTTTGGCTACACCCCCTTCTCAATTTAACTATTTCTTTGTAGTTTTCCCTGTCTTTCTTGCTAGATCATTTTTTTAAACACACACACACACACACACACACACACATACTTTCCTTCCTTTCCTTGTTCTTGGCTCTTCCCCCCTCTCAATTCCTGTATTCCTTCCCTTCCCATTTTTGAACTCTACAGTATATCTTTTCCTAAAACAAAACAAATTTAAAACCCTTTTCTTTGCTTGAAGGTAGTTCTGTATTTGCTTTTCTTTTGCTCTCGTGTGTCTGCGTGTGTGTGTGTGTGTGTGTCTCTGTGCTTGTGTTGTGGCACAAAGCAAAACACTACACACATCTACATTTCAAAATACAGTGGGAAAAGCACTGCACACATAAGATCTATTATTTAAATAATACTATACTGTGTGGCAAAGCAAGATCAATATGAGGCATCTTCATGGTCTTGGCATTGGGGATGCCTGTTGCCCAGATTTCATGCACTTCTGTGCAACCAGTGAACTCTTTGCTTTGAGAGTTTGCCAGCCTGTTTTCCCAGGAAATGTGTGTATTCCATTCAGCCAAAAAGAGCCTGAGGTCATCCACTGTGAAGCTGAATAGGAAAGGGGAAAGGGGTTATTTGCACTTGAAAGAAACCTACAGCAGATATTAGGTAGTGACCTCCTCCTAGTCACTGTTTAAACACCTAACTTCTCTGATTATCCCTTTATGATATTTGGTCTGAGTTTCTGAGAACAGCACATTTTTTCTGTGCCTAGCACAAAAACAAGTGGGTCAAATTGCCTGAAGTTGGGCAGGTGGAATCCCCTCCATGGGGGCTGACAGGTCCCCAAATTTCATGCACTTCTGTGGAAACAATGAAAAGTTATTGCTCTTTGCTTTGAGAGTTTTTGTTGAAACAATCAAATTTCATCTGTGCCTAGCACAAAAACTACTGGACCATACTGTCTGAAAATTGGCAGGTGGAATCCACTCCATGGGGATTGACAGTTTTCCAAATGTCATTTATTTACCATGCAAACTGAAAAAGTTATGGCCATTTCTGTTTTCCAATGCAATGTGAAATGTGAAATCCAAATAATTTGGATAGCCAAATCTCGCTTCGGATCCGAATCTGAAGTGAAGCAAATTGGTCCAAACCAGTCCAAAGCAAAGTGGGGCTGCTTCAGAAGGTCCAAAGCAACATCCGAAGTGAAGCAGGGCGTCCATGCACAGCCCTAGTAAGAGGAATGCAAACTAGATTAGTCACAGGAGTGATCCCACCCAAGCAAGGAAGGAGTAGGGATGGCGGAGAATTTCTCCCCGAAACTTCAGGGGGCCGAGCGCCAATGTGTTCGGCCCCCCGAACAAGTTTCGGGGAGAAATCCTCCGCCCCCCCGCCCCCCGCCCCCCCCGGGACGGGACTTACCTTCCCTGAATGTCCCTCCCGGCGGCGGGTCCGGCTGGCGGTTCGTCCGGTGTTCGAGCGGGGTGGGAGCGGCAGCCGGTCTTTCGACCGGCTGCCGCCCCCGCCATTGCAATGAAAGAAAAAAAAAAAACCGTCCCCTGATAGGCTATGTGACGATTCACGTAGCCTATCACGGCTAGATTTGCAAAGTCAGCCGTGATAGGCTACGTGAATCGTCACGTAGCCTATCACGGGTGACTTTAAAAAAAAAAAAAGTGTGTACGGATAATGGCGGCCCTCATAGGGAACTGCCATTCCCCTTCCTTATTTGGTCGCTGTAGTCTACGTCAATGTTTACGTAGACTACGGCGAAAATAAGGGCAACGCTATTTGCGTTGCCCTTATTTTCGCCGTAGTCTACGTAAACATTGACGTAGACTACAGCAACTAAATAAGGAACACGAATGGCGGCTCCCTATGGGGGCCGCCATTCGCGTACGCGCTTTTTTTTTTTTTTTTTTAAAGTCACCCGTGATAGGCTACGTGACGATTCACATAGCCTATCACAGCTGACTTCCCAGATCTAGCAGTGATAGGCTACGTGAATCGTCACTAGGGGTGAACGAAAGTCACTTACCTTTTCTCGCAGCTTTTTCGCGGTGGGGGGGAGCGCTTCGCTGCTCCCCCCGCGAAGTTCAGGCCGGGGGGGGGAGGCTTCCCGCCTCGCCCGGCCGAAATTCAGGCTGGGGGGGGAGGCTTCCCGCCTCGCCCGGCCGAAATTCAGGCCGGGGAGGAGGCTTCCCGCCTCGCCCGGCCACGAACACGAAAGTAAAAAAAAAAAAAAAAAGTCCCCTGATAGGCTACGTGACGATTCACGTAGCCTATCACGGCTAGATCTGGAAAGTCAGCCGTGATAGGCTACGTGAATCGTCACGTAGCCTATCACGGGTGACTTTAAAAAAAAAAAAAAGCGTGTACGCGAATCGCGGCCCCCATAGGGAGCCGCCATTCGCGTTCCTTATTTAGTTGCTGTAGTCTACGTCAATGTTTACGTAGACTACGGCGAAAATAAGGGCAACGCAAATAGCGTTGCCCTTATTTTCGCCGTAGTCTATGTAAACATTGACGTAGACTACAGCGACCAAATAAGGAAGGGGAATGGCGGCTCCCTATGGGGGCCGCCATTATCCGTACACACTTTTTTTTTTTTAAAGTCACCCGTGATAGGCTACGTGACGATTCACGTAGCCTATCACGGCTGACTTTGCAAATCTTGCCGTGATAGGCTACGTGAATCGTCACGTAGCCTATCAGGGGACGTTTTTATTTTTTTTTCTTTCATTGCAATGGCGGGGGCGGCAGCCGGTCGAAAGACCGGCTGCCGCTCCCACCCCGCTCGAACACCGGACGAACCGCCAGCCGGACCCGCCGCCGGGAGGGACATTCAGGGAAGGTAAGTCCCATCCCGGGGGGGGCGGGGGGCAGGGGGGGCAGAGGATTTCTCCCCAAAACTTGATCGGGGGGCCGAACACGTTGGCGCTCGGCCCCTCGAAGTTTCGGGGAGAAATTCTCCGCCATCCCTAATCGTCACGTAGCCTATCAGGGGACGGTTTTGTTTTTTGTTTTTTACTTTCGTGTTCGCGGCCGGGCGAGGCGGGAAGCCTCCTCCCCGGCCTGAATTTCGGCCGGGCGAGGCGGGAAGCCTCCCCCCCCGGCCTGAATTTCGGCCGGGCGAGGCGGGAAGCCTCCCCCCTGGCCTGAACTTCGCGGGGGGAGCAGCGAAGCGCTCCCCCCCACCGCGAACAAGCTGCGAGAAAAGGTAAGTGACTTTCGTCCACCCCTAGGAAGGAGTCTCACAATGAATGGAGATGCTGAAAAGCCACTAAGATTTCATTTCATTACATTTCTATACCACCCAATAGCCAAAGCTCTCTGGGTGGTTTACAAACATTAAAAACATCTTTTAAACTAAAATATTCTGCATAAAAACAGTTTAGCTACAAACATATAAAGAAACAGCAGACACACATACACATATGCATACATATCCAAACAATATCCCATGTTCTGATTAAAAACCTATCATATGCTGCCAAATGCCTGGGAGTAGAAGAAGGTCTTAACCTGGCACTGAAAAGATAACAATGTTGGTGCTATGCGGGCCTCACTGGGGAGGTGATTCCATAATTAGGGGAGCTGCCACTGAGAAGGCCCTCTCTCTTGTTGCCACCCTCTGAACCACCCTTGGAGGAGGCACCTGGAGGAGGTCCTTAGATAATGAACTTAGTGTACAGGTAGGTTCAAGATGTGGCTATGTGATCATGTCACCATCTTGTATATGAAGTCAATTAAGAGTGAGAGCAAGAGAGTGCAATGAAAATGAATAGGCTTAAAAAAAATAATTTGGTGTGCCAACAATGCCTGTCAAAAACTGAACAGTTTGCAACTCAAAATTATATGAAGTTGAAATACTATGGTCTAAATGAGTCAGTATTTAATTGCAAATGTACTGTGTATAATTTTGTACTGTCAAAATATAATTCGAAGTCTCAGCTTTCTTGCTCTCTTGTTTTCTGAAGAGTCGTGCTCCGGACTAGCTCCCTAAATTTCAGTAAAAATAATCTGGAGCCAATGATACCCCTTTATGGGGATGGAACAGAATCACATTTTGGTAAGAAAAGGTGCACATTTCCAAGAAAAGGGTGACATAATAGATCTTTTAAGTGTTTCAGTTTTTCATGTGACTTGATATTCTTTCAACCAAACAACATGGCAAGTGAAATTTGAGGTGCTAGAGTTACATGAAATACTGTACAACTTCAGGGGCTGAACATTTGATTTGGACCCTGGAGCACTAAGCGTGTAACGTCACTGAATCTTAGAAGGAAGGATTTTGGAGCAACAGACAGGAGACTGAACTTTTCCAAACTGCATGGCATGAAGGTTGATTGAAGTAGTGAAAATAACACCAGAAGCATTCATTTCTTTTATACAGGGTGTTCTTACCAGCTCATCCTGAGTACAGATGAACAATCAAAAAGATGTATTAAAGTCCCTGGAATCTGTTTGCCACTCATAACAACATAAATCTGATCTTCTCTAGTTTTGCTGAAGCCCCAATAGCTCTGCATAACCACTACGATGTAGCGTAAAGAATGATCTTGGGGTTAGTGCTGCCTAATTGGATGTTTTCCTTAACTTGGAACCAGTGTGTGAATTGCATGGAAGAAGTTTTCAGAGTTGTTTTCAAGGTATTTCTGATAAATGTATATTATTGAATGTGCATTACATTCATTTTTGAAACTATTTCCATGTTGCTCTTCTGTGATACTAAAGTTATCACTAGGGCTGTGCACAGACCTCCTGCTTCTCTTCAGATGCCACTTCAGACCCACTAAATCAGCCCTGCTTTGATTCAGACTGATTCAGACTCCCTCTGGTTCAACTCAGTTCCGGATCCAAAGTGAGATTTGGATATCCAGATCACTTGGTTTGGGCAATCTCCCATTGACTTGCATGGGAAAACACAAATGGCCATAACTTTTTCATTTTTCATGATAAATATATGAAACCTGGGTAGGGATGTCAGAGAATTTCACCACGAATCTCGGGGAGGCCGAATGCCAGTGCATTCGGCCCCCCGAGATCGGTGGCGAAACGGTCTGCCACTCCCCCGCCCCCCGGATGGGACTTACCTTTGGCGAATCTCCCTGGTGGCGGCGGCTGCGGTGGCGCTTCGGTGGCGGTTCGGCATCTGCGGCGGCTGGTCTTCCGACCGGCTGCCGCCACCACCGCCGCCGCCATTTTCAGTAAAAAAAAAAACAAACCCAAAAAACGTGATAGGCTATGTAAAGATTTACGTAGCCTATCACGGCTAGATTTTCAAAAAATACCGTGATAGGCTATGTAAATGTTTATATAGCCTATCATGGCTGAGTGAAAAACAAAACAAAAATTGTGCGTACGCAAATGGCGGCGCCCATGGGCGCCGCCATTTGCGTTCCTTATTTTGGCACGTGTAGTCTACGTAAACATTTATGTAGACTACGGCGAAAATAAGGGGAATGCAAATAGCGTAGACACTACACTATTTGCGTTCCCCTTATTTTCGCCGTAGTCTACATAAATGTTTACGTAGACTACACGTGCCAAAATAAGGAACGCAAATGGCGGCGCCCATGGGCACCGCCATTTGTGTACACGCAGTTTGTTTTTTGTTTTTTCCACTCAGCCGTGATAGGCTACGTAAACATTTACGTAGCCTATCACGGCTGACTGCAGGGACGCAAACGGCGGCGGCTATGGCCGCCGCCATTTACGTTCCCGGCCGGCCGGGATTCATGGCGGGAGGGATGGGGCGCCTCCCGCCCAGCCAGAATTTTGGGCGGGAGGGACGTGGTGCCTCCCCCCCACGGCGAAGCAAATTTCATTGAAGGTAAGTGACTTGCATACATCCCTAATGGGGCCCTCTCTGTTGACATGGAAGGGATTCCATTTGCCAAATTTCAGAGAGGTTGGCCCAGTATTTTTGTGCTAGCTGCAGCTGAAATTTGATTTTTTCCACACAAACTCTCAAAGCAACAAGCTATACCTCTCAGCCCCACACTGCTTCCTCCTCCTGCCTGCTCAGCTGCCTATGGCCATGTTTCCATGACAATTTCCAGATGCACTTGCATTTCAGGAGCAAGCCTCAATGAACATAATGGGAATTATTTCCGAGTAGACACACATATGCTTGTGCTGCGAAAGAGAGCAGTAAACATAAAGATGGAAACCAGCCCCCATTTTAACCCACAGGATCCATATAATGAAGGGTTGAAGTTTCTTCCTAGGGCAATAAACCAAACAAAGGAGAATCCAAGCTTTGAGATCGCGTTGTGCCTTGTCAGTTGAGGGGGTTCTCTGTAAGTTCTGTGGGCATTAAGAGGGTAGGCCCATTGACCACAATGGGAGTTTCTTTGGAGGAGACACTAATGTGTTTGTTGTGGGAAAGAGAGCAGTAAACACAAAGACGGAAACCACACCCCATTTTAACCTGCAGGATCTCTATAATGAAGACATTTCTTCCTAAGGTGATAAACCAAACAAGAGAGAATCGGAGCCTTGAGATCATGCTGTCCCTTTTCAATTGAGGGGGTAAATCACTGGTAGAAACACCCCCAAGGACTGCTAGCTGTCTCCTGCTCATGAGGAGACAGCTAGTGAGTGGCGGGGACATGCACCTCCTCCTCCTCCTGCCTGGGTGATTCTAGGGATGTCAGAGAATTCCGCCATGGATCTCGGGGAGGCCGAATGCCAGTGCATTCAGCTCCCCGAAATCGGTGGTGGAACGGCCTGCCCCCTGCCCCCCCTGGGATGAGATTTACCTGGGGCAGATCTTCTGGGCGGCGGCGGCTCAGGCGGTGGCTCCGGTGGTGGTTCGGCGGCTGCGGTGGCTGGTCCTCCAACTGGCTGCCGCCGCCATTTCCAGTTTTTTTTTAAAAAAAAGACTCGATAGGCTACGTAAAGATTTACGTAGCCTATCATGGCTAGGTTTTTTTTAAAAAAACTGTGATAGGCTACATAAATGTTCACGTAGCCTGTCACGTCTGACTAAAAACAACAACAACAACGCGCGTACGCAAATGGCGGTGGCCACGGCCACCGCCATTTGCGTTCCTTATTTTGGCACGTCTTAGTCTACGTCAAGATTTACGTAGACTAAGACGGCGAAAGTAAGAGGAACGCAAATAGCATAGCGTCCGCTACGCTATTTGCGTTGCCCTTATTTTCGCCATAGTCTACGTAAATCTTTACGTATACCCATGCCCAAATAAGGAACGCAAATGGCGGCACCCATTGGGGCTGCCATTTGCGTACGCGCTTTTTTTTTTCAAAGTCAGCCATGATAGGCTATGTAAAGATTTACGTAGCCTATCATGGCTGACTTTGAAAATATAGCCGTGATAGGCTACGTAAATCTTTACGTAGCCTATCACGTTTTTTTTTTAACTTTACTTTTTTCTTTCATGGCCGGAGAGGTGAGGCGCTCCCCCCCAGCCAGAATTTTGGCAGGGAGGGATGGGGTGCCTCCCCCCCGGCCAGAATTTCGGTGGGGAGGGGCGGGGCGCCTCCCCACTAGCCAAGAATTTTGGCAGGAGAAACGAAGTGTCTCCCCTCCCCCGAAAAAGCTGCGGGACCAGGTAGGGGACTTTTGTCCATCCCTATATTCCGGGGGGAGGGACGGAATGCCTCCCCCCAACATCAACATAATCCATGAACAGGTAAGTGACTTTCGTACATCCCTAGTGATTCACAGCACTTTTTGCGCATACGCAAAAAGTGCTGTGAATTGCCCATATACTCAAGATTCATGGTGCTTTTTGCACAGAAGTAGGGTTGGTGGAGAATTTCTCCACGAATCTTTGGGAGGCCAAGCGCTGACGCATTCGGCCCCCCGAAAGTGTTGGGGAAATTCTCCGCCGCCCCCCGCCCCCCCCTGGGATGGGACTTACCTTTGGCGAATGTCCCTCTCGGCGGCAGGTCCCGGCGGCGGTTCGGCGGCGGTTCGGTGGCGGTTCGGTGGGGGCGGGGGCAGCGGCCGGTCTCCCGACCGGCTGCTGCCCCTGCCATTGCAAAAAAGAAAAGTAAAGTAACCCCCCCCCCACACCCATGATAGGCTACGTGATGATTTGCGTAGCCTATCACGGCTAGATTTCCAAAGTCAGCCGTGATAGGCTACGTAAATTGTCACGTAGCCTATCACGGGTGACTTTGAAAAAAAAAAAAGTGCATATGCAAATGGCGGCGGCCCATGGGCGTCGCCATTTGCGTTCCTTATTTTGGCACATCTAGTCTACGTAAACATTTATGTAGACTAGTAGAAAATAAGGGAACGCTATTTGTGTTGCCCTTATTTTCGCCGTAGTCTATGTAACTCTTTACGTAGACTAGACGTGTCAAAATAAGGAATGCAAAAGGTGGTCCCCATGGGAGCCGCCATTTGTGTATGCGCTTTTTTTCCCCCCAAAGTCACCCGTGATAGGCTACGTAAAGATTTATATAGCCTATCATGGCTGACTTTGGAAATCTATCCGTGATAGGCTACGTAAATCGTTACGTAGCCTATCACGGGTGTGTATGTGTTTTTTTTTTTTTTACTTTTTTTTTTCGCAGCCGGGTAGACATGGTGCTCCTCCCTGGCCTGAATTTCAGCGGCGAGGGATGGGGCGCCTCCCCCCCGGCCTGAATTTCAGCCGGGCGAGGTGGGGCGCCTCTCACCCCCGCCTGAACTTCGGGGGGAGAACCGAAGCGCCTCCCCCCCACTGTGAAGCAAGCTTTGAGAACAGGTAAGGGACTTTCGTCCATCCCTACACAGAAGTCTATGTGCACACAGACTTCCAATTCCCTTTTAATTTTTTTTTTAAAATATGGCAATTGCAGCAGAGATGGAGGGACTGGCGAGCAGAGCAGGGGTACGGGGGGTGTCTGGAGAACCCGGACAGGGGTGGGTTCTCACATCCCTACCAGAATGAAATCTGTTTCTGAAATGCAGCTGTTTTTCTCCAGTTATTCAGTCTTTCCCCCTCCTCCACCACTGTCACTGATTTGAACTTGCTGGGTTATGTTCAGTCCTGATTTGGCATCTAGAGTTTCCATTCACCAAAGCTCTGCCCCCGCCTCCTTCTCCTTTCCCCCTCCCTCCTCCTCAACCCCTCACTGAACTTTCTCAAGTTGATACTTTTGGTGCCAGGCTGTCTGGGTTGCTTGGAACGAATCATAGAGTCAGATGAGGTGCTTCGTATACAAGCTGCTTCACTTCAGGGCACCTCATTGCTCTTCTGCTTTGCCTCGTATCACTTGGAGGCACCTCCAAAGCAGCCAACTTTGACTCGTTATTCGGACTTTGGACCAAGGCGGTGCACAGCCCTAGTTATCACAAACACCGATGACATCTCATTCATAATACATGCACACACAGAGAGAGTTTTTGGTTTCTGCCTTTTTGTCATAGTTTAGAGTAACCAAGAAACGATCAAAGCCAGGGCCATGCAAATCAAAGGGTAGGCCATATGGATGGGGCAGGTTTAATTCTCAGTGGCTCCCATTGAATTCTGTAGGATAATGTAAATGGCCTGAACTCAGGGGCACAGTTAAGGGGGAGGAAAATTGCCCCCTGCCCCCAGAATTACTGCTAGGGCTTCCTGGAGTACATTGGCCATTCTTAGTCTGGCATTTTGCTAACACTGAATGAAGTTGAGGGAATGGGGGCAGAAAATTCCTGGCCAGTTTGAGAGACCCAGAATATCTCATGTTAAAAACTGAGTATTGTGTACTTCTATGACATGTTGAGCAGATCATGCTCAGCCCAGCTGCTGTGCTAGTACAATTGCATTCAATCAGCATTCAAGAGAAATTATGAGTTTCAAGCAGACAACACCAGCACAAAGTTTAGCACTGGCGTGCCAGACATAAATAGTTCAGGTCCCCACTCTGCTGTGGTTCAGATGCTATTTATGACCTCTCAGCAGCTCAGGTCTAAAGGCCCCTGGCACAAAGAATCAATTAAACATGAAAGGGTTTTTTTTTTCTTTACTAGGAGATATGAGGAAAGGGATCTGAGTGTGAGCCATGGGGCAACAAGGGAATGAAAATTTAAGGGAATATATGATCATTGTACAAGCAGTAAAACAATATGGCGTATAAGCCAATTTTCTGAGTCTCAAGTCTAGTGATAGTTTCTGACAAGTTTATTCTTTTATATAGTATTTGATACTACCTATGGACTCAAGATCTATAGCTGGTGAATTTGACCTCGGGCCATATTAGATGGGAGAGGTATGATATTCCCAGCCCTAAATCTCCAATCTGGCAATGTTATCTGTTCCCTGGACTTCCACAAGAGCAGAATGAATGTTGGTTCAGAAGGACTGTTCCCCAGCAACCTCGATTACCCCACTCCCCTGCCAACCATGCTTAATCTTCTTGGCTGGCTAAGTATAAAATCACACAGACTCTGATACACTGGAATGTTGCTTACATTACTCTCGGCTGAAAAGTTAAAATCCAGGAGCCTTGATGTGATTATGTTTAGTACTGCCAATCATCAGTGCTGAGGAGGGAGAGAGAGAGCAGAGAACTGGATTCAGTCCTCCATGCTCTGAATGCATGGTCAGTGGCATTAAACACAACTTGACTGGGGCCTGCTTATGTGTAGCCTTAGTTCCTGCTTTGCTCTTTTCACATGCATGTAAAGATGACATTTTTCACATCACCATTCCATCTTTGTTCCTGTTGTGCTGCCCACATAAAACCCTCTAGGCCAGGGGTGGGCAACCTGTGGCCCTCCAGATGTTTTGGCCTAACTCCCATCAGCCCTAGCTAGTTTAGCCAATAGTGAGGGATGATAGGAGTTGGAGGCCAACATATCTGGTGGGCTGGAGGTTGCCCACCTCTGCTCTAGAACCTTCAAGACATCTAGCCCCCTTTGGAAGCCATTCCCAGTGCTTACTGAATGCCTTTTGGGCCACATGTCTGTATAATCTCAATACAACATAATGTTACTATGTCCTATGCATACCATCTGCCTGATATCTATGTATAATTATAAACACACTGGATCTATGTATTAATAACCTTCTTATGTGTCACAGAAAATTGCAACTGTCACGAGAACTTCCAAATCTAAAGTTAATCAAATAGTAAAACATGCCCTAGCGCACTTTAAAAACCAAAACCCAAAACAATCTACAAATGTGTATGCATCTCTCTCTCTCTCTCTCTCTCTCTCTCTCTCTCTCTCATACACACACACTACTGGTATTACACTGTATTACATAGGTATTATATATCAGGCCTGTGCAACATTTGGCATGTCAAGCTGAATGCAGTCCACCAACCATGCACAGTGGCTCAGCAGAGCAGCTTGATAAGCACATTCCACTGCCTGTTTGGAAGTGCAAAAACAGGTGTGTGTGTGTGAGAGAGAGACAGAGAGAGAGAGGCACAAGACCACAATTCATGTCAGTTTAGCTGTGTTTGGCTTAGTGAGTCAGAGGTTTGTGAACATCTGTAACATATCAGAATGAAACACTGTGTATGTCTTACAGCGTTTCTTAACATAGTTTTTAACAACAATGTCTGGGTGGCAATTCTGTATTGCAGGGGTGTGGAACCTATTTGGGTCCGGGGCCCGGACTGAACCTCCCTGACCTCCCTGCAGGCTAGATGGCATCAGTCTATGACATGTGGGACAGGGTGTAGTCATCATGTCCCCAGACAAAAACTGGCTGGAGCTCCTTGGGCTCACACTGCCTTAAGAAAGCCCCACCTTCTCAAAAGAAGAAGGTGGTGGGGAAGCCTGGGCAGAACAAAGTTGACTCCCAGACTGCAGCACCAGCTGGAGAGGAGCACTCCTCCAGCTAGCACCTTGGTCAGGGAGCCGACTGGGCTCTATCTTTCCCAACTAGGGAAAGCCCAGGCAGAGTGAAGCCCATTGAGACAAAGGCTTCGCTCCTCTGTTGCCTTCCTCTTTTGAGGGGGTGGGGCTTGGGGCTAGCCTGGAGGGCCAAATTTTGTTCACGGGCTGGGAGAGGCGAGCCTCATCCCTGCTATAGTGTTTTGTATGCATGGTCTGATCCAAAGGCTCCCCTGAGGAGCCTACCAAGCTCCTGTGTGTACCATCACTTCCTCATTCATGTCAATGGATGGGCAACATTTGAGGTACATCTCATGTGTGTATCATTTATTCATTTGTAGGGATGCTGTGGGTGCTTGATTCCGTCCGGGAATCCGATGGAACCCCCTTGCTCGCACCCCCAAGCCCCGCTTGCTGAGCCCCTGCCCCCACTTGCCCCCTGCCCCTGCTTGCAAGCAGCCCACACTCACCCCAGCAGCCTCGTCGAGCTCTGCAGTCGCCAGTTTTTGAAAAATAAAATGGCGATCGCAAAAATGTGCATATTTGCGTATGTATGAAAATGCGCATTTTGCACATATGCAAATATGTGCATTTGCAAAAATGCATTTTCACGCATATGGAAATATGCACATTTTTGTGATCAGCACTTTATTTTTCAAAAAATGGCAACCATGGAGCTCAACAAAGCTGCCAGGGTAAGTATGGGCTGCTCACCGAGTATGGGAGGGGATGGGCAAGCGGGGATAGGGGCTGGGTGGGCACTCGGAGAACTCAGACAGGGGTGGGTTCACACATCCCTATCATTTGTTGTTTGTTGCTTCTCTCATTTCCAGAGTGGTTGCACAATACAAAAGCAAAACATAAGAAAATCATTCCTTGCAGGCATGCAATCTAAATAATTGCAATATTAATTTTATCCCCTCTCCCTTCCCGCCATACAATACTGCTCTTTGGAAGAGACTTGATAACATCCATGGAAACCAAGTAGACGCTGAGAACCTATTTAAGTTATTTAATCTCTATTTTACATCAGTTACATTGTCAGTAAAGAGAGGATCTTCCCAGTTTAAGCATTTGAGTGACATTAAGGAGGTTTATTACTACTGAAAATGCCAGACCCTTATAACAGCTTACTAAATGTCCCAGCTAGTAGAAAGGTCAAGGTATAAGATGTGACTAATACCACTGTCACTGAGCTCATATATTTCAATGCCATTTTTTATTGTGCCTTTTCTTTGGCACATATTGGATGGAAGCCTCATGATTTTTCATCCAGTTCAAAAAAGGAGATAATGGATAGCACTCATTTGAAACCACAATACTTCCATTAAAAGCTTTTTAGCACTAGATGGATCATACCTATCTGTTTCCTTTCTGTTCCTTTGTGGGGAATTGCTTAGGGAAACCATAATAGTGACAAAGAGAAATGTCCAAACAGGGTAAATGTACAGAAGCTTGGGGGTAAATCAAGCTTTTTCTCTCTCTTGCTCTGTTATTCAAACTACTCTGATTTGGGTTTATACGTTCCTCTGTTAGTAACCCTCATTTCCAGAAAACACACCCTACAAATGTCCATCAGTGTGGATTGGGCACTTCTGATTAGCTTTTTCAGTATCCAATTAGAAGAGGCAACCTTTATAATGCAATCTTACCAAGGGCCAAAACAGGCATTACTTTCAAGATGTGATTGCTATTTTGCAGTAGAAATTTCAGGCACCCCCTCCCCATCCCCAGATCCATGTCAGGCCCATAGTGGGGGCGGGAAGGTACAAGCTCCCTTGCCCCACATGACAGGGTCACCTACACTAGAGTAAAAATGACCCCCCCACACACACATAGCCGCTATCTCTATCTTTAGAGTAATGTCTGTTTTGGCTGCTGCAGTCAACTGGCCGCTTTAAAAAAATGTAGGTTAAAGTTATGCATTCATCTGCCTTCGTAAACGTATTGAAAATTCAGAATTCTTAAATGACAAGTCCTTGCTGCCTCTTTTGGAACTGCCAATTGGCATTTGCCATGTTCATTATCTATCCGGTGCAGACGAACAGCTCATCATGTAGTAAAACTGTTAGTGGAATGTAAGTTGCTCCATATAACTCCCTGGCCTTAGGAAACAAGGTGTCAGGAAGATGGGTTGTAGCCTAGCCTTCTCTGTGATACATTCGTTTTCTATATATAGAGCTATTTATTTTGTTTATGGGGGAAGCATCCAATAATTCTGTCTCCTTGTTCAGGGAAGGCCAGGAGCCAGTTGCTCTGAATGTCAAATTGCATGTGATTATTTTTCAGGATCATACATATCTCTAGTTATAATGAGACATAAAAAGTAACAGCAATAAATGGTCTTAAAACACATTGCTATTTGTGTTATTAAATTTTGAATGCCAAGAAGACTAGACCTTTGAACCTTGCTGGGGATCACACAACCCCCCACCACCACACGCCCCCAGCACAGACACACATCATGGCACCTCTGCTTCAAGGCCAGTTCAGTTGAATGGCAGCCCAGAAAACATTGAACACATTGAGGTAACCAAAATTAAGTCCATATTAGATAAGTAATCATGTCACATGATGACCCATTTGTCTGGTAGAGGCCTTATTCCTACTACCTCAATATGGCCATCAACACTGGTGCTTTTTGTGGGTGATAGTGATAGAAAGAGTGATGTGTTTAGACCTTTGAGACCTGGATTGAGATCGTTGTTCAACCAAGAAACTCACTCTGTAGCCTTTGGCACAGGCCACTCTGTGGCCTTTGGCACATTATTTCTCAGGCTTTTAATATTAATATTTTAATATTGATGATTTAATTATATTTTTAACTTTTGTACACTTGTATTTATATTTCTATTTATAGGTTTTAAATGTATAAGTTTTAATGTTGTAAAGCAACCTTGAGTCCCAGACTTGGGGAAAAGGTGGGGTATAATAATAATAATAATAATAATACCTGGCTTTTCAAGGTTTTTGTCAGGATAACAGAGCAAAGAAATGGAAACCACTGTGGACATTAAAAGGCTCCTCCTCCCTCAACTCTCACCACCAGCTAGGGTTCCCAGGTCTTGGGCCTTGCTGGTATCTCTGGGCCTTACCCTCAGTCTCCAGGCAGGAGGGGAGCGGGGAAATGTCTGGGCGAGAGCTCTGTGCTGGCTGCGTTCTTTTCCCTCCCCAAGCAAGAGGAAGAGGATGCAGATGTGACAGAAGCGGCAGCCTTGGCCAGAAAAGGGATGAAGGGGGCATAGGCCAGCTGCTTCGTTTGGTTGTGGGCGGCCATGGCTGGAGCTGCTGCCGCTGCCGCCCTCCCACTCCGGCGGCTGCTCCCTCCTACAAACTATCTTGAGAAGCTGGCCCTGGCCAACCTCTCACGATAGTTGGCGCACAAGGCAGGAGCAGCGGCGATGCCATGGAGAAGAAGGAACACATGGAGGAGCGAGGGCAGCGGAGCCTCCGCTGCTGAGAACAGCGGTAGGCTGGCCGAGTGGGCGGGAAGTGGGACTGTTTCACCTCCTGCCACTTATCACCACGTTCCCTCCCTGAGCGAGGGAGTGTCAGGAGCTGCAGACTGGGGCCCTCCCCCCTACTAAGCTGCTGCCCTCCCATCCAAACAAGCCTTGCAGCCCCCCACTACTACTAATGTGAGGTTGGTGGGTGGGAGATGCTGTGTGGAATCTGAAGCGGGGGGTGAAAGGACTGCAGTACCCTGAGGCCCTTGGCCCATAGGAATTGTGGGTGGGTTCTATCCTTAATATAAATCCTTTTGAATTCATGGTGCTGCAATTTAAGATTACATTTGTTTGTTAGTTTGTTTATTTATTATTAGTTGTAGTTGCAGCAGTAGTAGTATTGTGGTAGAATATACATTGGCATTATTTGCTTGTGTGTGCCAAGTGCTTTTAAATGTTGGGATATATACAGCACTCCTATGTAGGTTTGCCCAGGAGTAAGTCACACAGAAGCAAGTCTCATTGAATTCAATGGGACTTACTCCCATGTAAGCATGCATATGTGTGTGAGAAATGGGTTTTTCCCTCCCCCACTTTTCTTTCGATGTTGGAGAAGCCAGCTCTGCTAGAAATTGCTTTATCTGTGTTGATACTCTGAATACATTTGTGGGGTGGGGGTGAGGGGTTGGTGGGTTGAACTGTTTGTAAATTTGGGCCTGGAATCCATTTGTTTTGCTATATAATGCCTCTGAGTCACATTGTGAATATGTGGTTTTAAAAATATTTTCTTTCCTTTTGGTGGTACAACATATTCCTGGCTAAATTCCTCCTGTTTAATATTTGTGGGGCCAGACCTTTTTTTTAAAAGACCCTGTGACTGTGTAACCCAAACTCTCTCACTTTCAGTTATTGACTCTGAAGTGACTGCTGCCTCAGTTTGCCTGTGTGTGAAATGGGTTTCCTGGTCTCCCATCTCCCTTTAATTTAAAACCTGGAGAAGTGGGCTTGTCTACAAATGCCTTTCTCTGTGTTGTGGGATAATCTGGATAATCTGGGGTGTTTTTTTAAGCCACTTAGAAAAAGAAGAAGCCTGCTCACTGCTGGTTCTGCAAGCTTAGTATGCTTCTATTATATTACCCAAACTTACTCTCTCTCTCTTGCAGTCATTGACTTTAATTGCCTGCTGTGAAATGGGTTTCTCCCCCCCCCCGCTTTGAATAAGTGGGCTCTGCCACAAATTGCTTTCTCCGTGTTGTTATTCTGGATACATGCCTGGGGGGGGGGCGTTGGTGGGTTGAACTGTTTAGCAAAAGTCTTGTCTATAGCAAAATAGACAACCTTGGGTCCAATTCCTGTGACATCACCATGGCCAACTTCCTGTGACATCACCTTGGCCCACCATGTGACATCACCAGGAGTCATCCCTAGGTCTCAGGTTTGGGTGCTGAAATCACAGGGCCTGGGATGTTCCGGATGTGGCAACCCTACCACCAGCAGCCATTCCAAAGGGAGATGTGAGGGGAGGCAGACCCATTCCACCAGCCCTGCTGAGAGATTACTTAATTTTTTCCTCTCCCCACACCCATCCCTTTCTCTTGTGTGTGGTGGCCTTTCAGACTGTAAGCCTGCAGGTGGGGCCTGTTTTTACTTTTTTTACTCAGTAAAAACTGTTTTTACTCAGTTTTGTTTAACTGAGTAAGTACAGAGACCTTTTTGGTGGGATAAAATTTTTGAATATACAAATAAACTAATTTTAGTTTATTTTCACTAATAAAATAATTAGCCAGCTGCCTCACTTTGCCCAATGGTAGAGCTGGCCCTGATTATATATTTAAAATATTTATATCCCATCTTGCCATTTTTTAAAAATGCTCACAGTGGCATGTGACAAATATATATATATATCTGTCTTCGAGTGCGAGGAGCCCCAGTGATGAAGCGTCTCAGCCCCAGTGGCAAAGCGACAGCTAAATTAGTTTATTTTTTATTAGTAACTAATTACTAATTTATTATATAAATTAGTTTATTTATATATTTTTACCTAAAAATATTTATTTATATCTTTAGAATCTGGCCTCATTGGAGTCCATGACGGAATTCTGCACCATCATAACCTATTAGCTGTGTGTGTCCCACTCCCAGGTGATAGCTGCTCAGCTGTCATGGAGAATGTGGGTCTCAGGGAAGGAGGGCAGCTTTCTGAGGAAGAGGGAAATGATCCCTTAGAAGAGATCCATACTCAGAAGATGAACAAATATCTTCTCGCACCGAGGATATGCCTCTGGGGGAAGGAGGGTTGTGGTAGTGGGAGGTTCGATCATTAGACACATAGACAGCTGGATTTGTGAAGGGCATGTAGACCGCATGGTGAATTGCCTGCCTTGTGAGAAGGTTGCAGATATCACGCACCATCTAGATAGCCTGGTAGATAGTGCTGGGGTGGAGTCAGTGGTCGTGGTCCATGTTGGTACCAACGATGTGGGGAAATGTGGTCATGAGGTCCTGGAAGCCAAATTTAAGTTGCTAGGTAGGAGGTTGAAATCCAGGACCACTAAGGTGGCTTTCTTGGAAATGCTACCTGTTCCATGCACAGGGCCAGCTAGACAGGTGAAGCTGAGAAGTCTCAATGCGTGGATGAGATGGTGGTGCTGGGAGGATGGGTGCAGATTTGTTAGGCACTGGGGAACATTTTGGGACAAGCCAGGCCTATACAAGAGGGACGGGCTGCACTTGAACCAAAATGGAACTAGACTGCTGTCACTAAACATAAAAAGGGTGGCAGAGCAGCATTTAAACTAAATACTGGGGGAAAGCCAACAGGAGCTGGGAAGCAGCTGGTTTGGGTTACATCATCCCACCAAAGGGATGAAGTTGAAAATGTTTTTGATTGCCCAAATGTAGAAGGGGAGGAAATAGGCCAGGAGCACATGGTAGAACATAATAACTAATCAAAGGGGCCAAAGTCCCATAGCAAAAGATGCACACGCCAGAGGCATCTGGGGAAGGATACTGTGTATAGGTGTTTCTATGTAAATGCTAGAAGCCTCCATGCCAAAATGGGAGAGTTGGAGTGATTGATTTTAAAGGAAAACCTGGATATAGTGGGCATTACAGAAACCTGGTGGAGTGGAGAGAGCCAGTGGGATATGGTCATCTCTGGATATAAATACCATAGGAAGGTCAGGGAAGGGCGTACTGGGGGAGGTGTTGCCCTGTATGAAGAGGGCATAGTGTTAAGCATACTAGAACACCTAAAATGGATAGGATCTTCCACAGAAGCTCTGTGGGTGACAATGCCAGGGTCCAAAACGAATTTAGTGCTAGGAACATGCTATCGTCCCCCAGATCAGAATGCTCAGAGTGACCTTGAGATGGAAAACGAAATCAGGTAGGCCTCCAAACAAGGAAGTGTTGTAATAATGGGTGACTTCAATTACCACCACTTTGACTGGATAAATGCATGTTCCAGCCACGAGAAAGAGGTTAAATTTCTAGAGGCCCTAAAAATAATTGTGCCTTAGAACAGTTGGTCATGGAACCAACCAGACGGGCAGTGACCGTGGATTTAATCCTAAGTGGTGTCACCCAGAACCTAGTAGGAGATGTAAATGTTGTTGAATCACTTGGAAACAGTGATCACCGTGCTATCAGATTTAATATATATTTAAGTAGATAATGGCTCAGGAAGTCCAACACAGTCACATTTGACTTCAAAAGAGGAAACTTCTCTAAAATGAAGGAACTGGTGAAATGGAAGCTAAAAGGGGGAGTCAAAGGATTAAATTCCTTCAAAATGCTTGGAGATTACTCAAAACCACAATACTAGAAGCCCAGCTAAAATATTAGGAAAGGTAGCACCAAGTCCAAGAGATTGCTGGCATGGTTAACAAGCAGTGTACAGGAGCTATTAGAGAAAAGAGAGCTTCTTTGAGTAAATGCAAGTCTTGCCCAAGTGAGGAAAACAAACGGGAGCACAAGTTTGCACAAAGATGATGCAAGTAGAAAATAAAAGATGCAAAAAAGCATTTTGAAGAGCATATTGCTAGCAACATCAAGGCCAACAATAAAGAATTCTTTAAATATATCACAAGCAGAAAACCAGCTAGGGAGGCAGTTGGAACATTGGATGACAATAGAGTTAAAGGAGTACTGAAGGAGGACAAGGAGATTGCAGAGAAGCTGAATGAATTCTTTTCATCTGTCTTCACTGCAGAAGATATAGGACAGATACCTGTGCCTGAACTGATATTTTCAGGAAGGGAGTCTGAGGAACTGAGGCAAATATGGGTAACAAAAGATGAACTTCTCAACTGAATGAATTCTTTTCATCTGTCTTCACTGCAGAAGATATAGGACAGATACCTGTGCCTGAACTGATGTTTTCACAAAGGGAGTCTGAGGAACTGAGGCAAATACGGGTAACAAAAGATGAACTTCTCAACCTTATTGATAAATTGAAAGCTAATAAATCACTGGGCCCAGATGGTATCCATCCTAGAGTTCTCAAAGAACTCAAATATAAAATTGCTGATCTTCTAACCAAAATATGCAACATGTCCCTAAGATCAGCCTCTATACCAGTTTATATAACACCAATTTTCAAAAAGGGATCCAGGGGGGATCCAGGAAATTACAGGCCAGTTAGCTTAACGTCTGTTCCAGGGAAATTGGTTGAAGGCATTATTATAGATAAAATAAGTAAGCATATAGAAGGACAAGCCCTGCTGAAAAAGAATCAACACGGCTTCCTCAAAGGTAAGTCCTGTCTCACTGACATTTTAGAGTTCTTTGAGAATGTCCATAAACATGTAGACAGGGGTGATCTGGTAGACATTGTTTACTTGGACTTCCAAAAGGCTTTTGACAAAGCCCCTCACCAAAGACTCCTGAGAGAACTTAGTAGTCATGGAATAAGAGGACAGGTCCTCTTATGGATCAGTAACTGGTTAAAGAACAGAAAGCAGAGAGGAGGAATAAATGGTAAATTCTCCCAATGGGGGAAAGTAAATAGTGGGGTCCCACAGGGATCTGTATTAGTACCAATGCTTTTCAACCTGTTCATAAATGATCTGGAATTTAAAAGGGGGTTAGTCAAATTCCTGGAGGAAAAGGCTATCAGTGGCTACTTGTCTCGATGGCTATGTGCTACCTCCAGTACCAGAGGCAATAAGCCTATGTACAACAGTTGCTGGGGAACATGAGTGGGAAGGCGCTGTTGCGCTCATGCCCTGCCTGTGGGTTCCTGGTGGACAGCTGGTTGGCCACTGTGTGAACAGAATGCTGGACCAGATGGACCCTCGGTCTGATCCAGAATGGCTCCTCTTATGTTCTTATGTTCATATATATATATATGAAAATAGATTGAAAGATGAGTACAGCAGAAAATGAGACATAAACAATATATTGTTGGCTGCCAACCCCACCTGTTTTGCAGTCCCAGGTAGGGCATAATTGTTCACCTCAAAAACCATTTGGATTCTGCAAGCATTCATTGTTATACTTGTAGGGTTCTGTGTGTTCTCATAAGGAATGCTCACAAGCACCAGAGAGTAGCATTATCATTTGCAGCTAGGGATCCTGGGGCTTGTACTCAGTCCCCACAGTCTGACTGCAAACAGTGTAGGAGGGATGTAAACCCTGATTTGATTGGGAGAAGCTCAAAGGGGGGGGGCTCTGTCTGACTCAAACTAAAAGGTAAAGGTGTCCCCAACCAGTCGTGTCCAACTCTAGGGTGCGGTGCTCATCCCCGTTTCTAAGCCGAACAGCTAGCGCTGTCCGAAGACGCTTCCGTGGTCATGTGGCCGGCATGACTGAACACCGAGGTGCACGGAACGCTGTTACCTTTCCCGCCGAGGCGGTACCTGTTTATCTACTTGCAATTTCTTGCTTTCGAACTGCTAGGTTGGCAGAAGCTGGGACTGAAGACAGGAGCTCACTCCGTCACGCAGCACTCAGGTCTCGAACTGCTGACCTGCCGACCTTCCAGTCTGCAGTTCAGCGTCTTAACCACTAAGCCACCGCGGCCCCTTCTGACTCAAACTAGAGCTGCCTTATAAGTGAGGAGGGAGCATGCAGTTCGAGCTGTGCCCTCTCAAACACCTGCCCCATCCCTGGTATAAACAAGAGATCTATGGAGTCTCTCGCAGGTCACCAGACAGGACCAGTGGGTTGCATTTAGGCTTGGAGGATCACAAGATGTGAAAGCTTGAGGTAAACACTGTACAAAGTATTTCAGCTATTATATTATAGGGTGTATGTGTATACTTGCATTATTCTGAGATGATAATATTTCTAGATGGTCTACTAAATGAGAGATGAGGCTGTGGAATAGAATGCCTTTATAGTACACAATGAAGGTCTGACTACAGTTGGCAGAGGCTATACATTATCCTCCCCTGGAGAAGCTTCACAGTTTGCCTGAGGCCATTGAGTAAGGTATAAAAGAAAGAGCCGAGAGGAGGTCCCTGATGAACAGGGAAAAGAAAGGAGAAAAAGACCTCTTATCACTGTAGACAAGAAGGCAACAATAAAAAAAGAGAGAGAAGCTATTGGCCCAAGACCGGAGAGCAAAGCTGGTTGCCTTGCTTTCACAGAAGGATTGCAACTGTTACAAAAGCCTCTGTAAGTTAAAGTTCTGCTTGTTTTCCCTCTAGAGTCTAGAGGAAGCAAACAATCCCTTATTTGCTGGTTTGCTCTCTCTTTCAGCTCAAGCCATGATCTTGACCCCAGGGTGCAAAGAAAATTGCTCAGTGCAAAGGTATGAGCTCGGCAAAGTGCCAGGAGGCAGCTGTTTTGCTTCTTTCCCCCCTTCTTTTCCTGTCACTGTGCCTGCAGCAATGGCTCTTGGCAACTCACATCCTGGCTGCGAAAGTATCATATCATCTATTATCGTGCTGACACTTAGCAGCACCACAGTTATCCATTATAATCCCCTTTAATTCTCACTGCGGTAGGATAATGTCCTGTGCAGTAGGATAGCGTAGCCAGAGCAAAGCTGTGATTGATGAGATTCAGCCTCATACCTATTTAAGTGAACCTATTCTATTCCTGCTCAGGATTCAGCTCTCATTCTCAGGAGGCACAAACGTCGTGTTCTTTTAATTTCCTATATTACTTTTTGGTTTCTCCCTTTAATGGCTTTTGGCTGGCAGATGCTTGCTCCTTGAAGGGACACACAACTGCCTGTTTATATCTTGAAAGTGGGAGCACTTAATTTTTGGCAGCACAAAATACTCAGTGACAAAGGTAAGGCCTATGTGACCCCCTAAAAACAATCACTATTTTAATTAGAACTCTTTTGGCTTCCTTTGAAAAGTATTATTATTATTATTATTATTATTATTATTATTATTATTATTACTACTACTACTACTATATTTATACCTCGCCTTTTTCCCAGTACTGGGACACAAGGCAGCTTACAAAAATTAAAACATTGTGTGTTGTTTGGTTTTAATTTTTGTGAACCGCCCAGAGAGCTTTGGCTATAGGGCGGTATAGAAATAAATAAATAAATAAATAAATAAATAAATAAATAAATAATTAAAACATATACAATTAAAACATATGAAAATATACAAAAGTTAAAATATATATTAAACAACGATACAATTAAAATTATATTAAAACATTAAAACTGCATTTTAAAATAGCATTTTAGCAGCTTACCCCCAGGTTCCAACTATGTCTCAAAGGCCTGCTGGAACAAGAATCTTTTAGCCTGCCTCCAGAAACACATCAAGGATGGAGCCATCCTAGCCTCCCTGGGAAGGGTGTTCCACAGCCGTGGGCAGCCACTGAGTGAGAAGGCCTTCTCCCGGGTTCCCTCCAAATGTACCAGTGACAGTGGTGGGACTGAGACAAGGGCCTTCCCAGAAGATCTCAGGACACAGGCAGGTTCATAAGGGAGGATACAGTCTTTCAGATAACCTGGACTGGAGCTGTATAGGGCTTTATAGGTCATTGCCAGTACTTTGAATTGTGCCCGGAAACAGACTGGAAGCCAGTGAAGCTGTTTTAACAAGGGAGTTGTATGCTCCCTGTAACCAGCCCCAGTCAACAGTCTGGCAGCAGCTCTTTGAACCAACTGCAGTTTCCAAACTCTCTTCATAGGCAGCCCCATGTAAAGCGCATTGCAGTAATCCAAACAGGATGTAACTAAGGCATGTATCACCATGGCCAAACCAGACATCTCCAGGAACGGGCACAGTTGGCGCACTAGTTTTAACTGTGCAAAAGCACTCCTGGCCACCTCTGAAACCTGAGCATTCAGGCTTAGGGCTGAATCCAGGAGCACCCCCAAACTGCGAACCTGAGTCTTCAGGGGGAGTGTAACCCCATCCAACACAGGCTGAATCCCTATTCCCTGATCTACCTTTTGACTGACCAGGAGCACCTCTGTCTTGTCTGGATTAAGTTTCAATTTGTTCTCCCTCATCCAGTCCATTACTGATGCCAAACACTGGTTAAGGACAGAAACAGCTTCCTTGGAATCTGGTGGAAAGGAGTAGTAGAGCTGGGTGTTATCAGCATATTGGTGGCACCAAGCTCCAAAACTCCGGACAACCTCTCCCAGCGGTTTCATGTAGATATTAAATAGCATGGGGAACAGAATAGAACCCCAAGGGACCCCACAAGCTAATGGCCACGGAGTCAAACAGGCAGGCATCCCACAACACCACCTTATGAGTTAGCCCCTCTAGGAAGGAATGGAGCCACTGTAAAACAGTACCCCTAACTCCCATCACAGCGAGGCATCCCAGAAGAATACCCTGGTCGATGGTATCGAATGCTGCTGAGAGGTCCAAGCAGAACTAACAGGGACACACTCCCCCTGTCCAGTTCCCGGTGTAGGTCATCTACCAAGGCGACCAAGGCTGTCTCTGTCCCATACCCAGGCCTGAAACCAGATTGAAATGGATCAAGATAATCCATTTCATCCAGGAACCCCTGCAGCTGGGAGGTCACCACATGCTCTAATACCTTGCCCCCAAATGGTACATTAGAGACTGGATGATAGTTATCTAGTATGGTGGGATTCAGGGAAGGCTTCTTCAACAGAGATCTCACAACTGCCTCTTTTAAGCATAATGGAACAGTACCTTGTTCCAAAGAGGCATTAACCACTCCTGTTATCCACTCAGCCAGTTCTCCTCTGGCCTCTTTAATAAGCCAGGAGGGGCAAGGATCCAGCATACATGTGGTGGCTCTCACCGCTCCTGTCCACATCCTTGGGCTGCACAAATTGAAAAGAATCCATCAACACTGAACAAGTAGGAGCCAAGGTGACATCCACAGGATCTGCATCAACATCCAAGTCAGAACGGATCCGAGAGATTTTGTCAGCAAAGCGCTGAGCAAATTGTTCACAGTGGGCTGTTGAATTATCAGAATTTTTATCACAGGGGCCAGGATGTAGAAGGCCCCTGGCCACTTGAAACAGCTCTGCTGGCTGGCTCCCTGCAGATGCAATGGTGGCAGAAAAGAAAGACTGCTTTGCTGCCCTCACTGCCATGGAGTAGGCTTTCAAATAAGCTCTAGCCCTTGTTCGATCGGAGTTGTTCCAAGTTTTCCACCAATGAAGAACGACTCTGATCGAACATGGGCTAGAGCTTATTTGAAAGCTCTAGCCCGAGGCATCTCCCTCTAGGAAGTGGCTTCCCTTGAAATTCCTCAGATATCTCGCTGGAGGAGGAACTTCCAATTTTATTTTGAATTTTGCTTCAGGAAAAATTTGGTGACAATAGGGAAATGTGTGTGGACACCCCCTCTCCACAAGAAAAATTGCTAGTTTTATTATAACTCTTTGGGCTTGCCTCAAAGTTCCTCTGATCTTTTGCTTCAGGAGGAAGTCCTAACTTCACTTTCGATATTGATTTAAGTTAAATTGGAGTGGCAACTTGAACCGAAAAATGCCAAAATAGTAACATTTCTCCAAAAGGCAACTCCAGAAAGTCAATTGAGATAACAGTGTGAATGACAGTAAAAAATAGCAAAGGTGGTTGAACAATGGGACAGATGGCCCTGGGGAATTAGGAAATATTCTGTTGTAAAAGAGATCTGGCTGTGATCCTGACACACCTGGGTGAAAAAGGCACACACACACACATGGTCATTCATAGGTTATATTTTCATTAGAGTCAATACTGAAAGTCAGAGTGAATTTTGTGTTTCCTTGGGCAAAAGATATGAGGAAACTTCCATCATTTTTATATCATTCTCCTTTTCTGTAGCATTTCTTTTCTGCTAAAAAACAGTAAGTTGTAATGTGTGGGGTGGTTCCAGATGAGGCGTTTATTGTGCAATTGCACTACTTCATTCACATAATTTTACCAGGGTTCTAGACATTATCATCTTTCATTTGTAACCCTCCTGTGTTTTCCCACCACCTGTCCCATCTTTTCTCTCTCACAGAAAAACTGTTAAGGAGGGAAAGACAGAATAGCTGCATGACTTTTTATTGGTATTGCTAGGAGTCATCTGAATGGAAACACCCATGGTGCTAAGTATTCATGTTGATTCTCTCTTTCTCTTGTCTTAGACAGTCTTACATAATTGAAGCTGCAATGGCCTTGGCAGTTGATTTCTAAATTGCAGATGCTAGCGACAAACCACAGGAAATGGCTGTCATCTTTGTGCCCTGCTTGTTAGCTTTCAGAGATATCGGATGGGCCACTGTTGATTTAATTTATTATTTGTTGATTTAAACTATTTGTAGGCTACCTTTAAGGGTCAAACTCTCCCAAAGCAGCTTCCAACATACACATTCTGAATATACAATCAATGCAAGTATAAACCAACAGAACATCATAAAAGCACAATCAATTTTTTTAAAGCAAGAAATACTAATTAGTACAATAATACTAATCAGAAACGCATCCAGCCCAGTAAGAACAGAATTGGATAAATAAATATAAACTATAGTAACATGCAATATGCAGCCCAAGGAGATTCCCATTCAAGAGAAAGCAGTTGCAAATAAATAGGTCAGTAGCCCAAGCTATCCCCTTATTCCAAGCAGGACCACCAGCTAAACCTGCAGGAAAATTCCCAGGAGACCTCATCTGGGTTCATCAGTCTCCAGGACCAGCTATCAGATTTGGTCCTCCAACCCTGCAGAGGCTTCATGTAGCCAGATGCTCAAGCTTCAGGTCATGACCTGTCCATGACAATGGAGTCATTAATTATTGGCTCCCCACACAGAGATCATTTCCCTCTAGTACAGAAGACAAGATCCCAAAGTGTGTCCTGCCATATATCTGTTGGATCAGATATAATTTGGGACAGACCCATGGCTGCTATGCTGGCCATGAAATCCTGAGCCATTCTCAAGGTGGCATTGGTATGGATGTTAAAGTCCTCCAAAGCCATCATCCAATACCACCTCTGTCAGCTCAGGAAGGGGAAAAAAAAGTGTTTGTATAATTCAGTAGTGAATGTTATATTTTCAATATCATAAGATGCCTTGGGAAGATCCCATTCTTGAAATAAATCAACTAAATATATGCAGGCAGACAGGCAGGCAGGCAGGCAGGCAGGCAGGCAGGAAGGGGAACTTATATCTCCTGTTTCATGGGAGATTCAGAGCCCAAGAACCCACTCTACATTTGAATACAGCAAATTTTCTTCTCTCATGTCTGGGCTACTAGCCACTGATGTTTCGCTCAACCTTCATGTGGCAGCACTGGGAAACAGAATGCTGGGTTAGATGGACTCTTCTCTGATCCACCAAGGGAATTGTTATATTTTTCTACTGGGATCTGAAACAAAATGTTGCAGTGTGAAGTTCTTCCTTTTAGGGTTCCATCCAGCCAATCATGCCTTCTTTCAGGATAGTCCATTCCCCCTCCTCCTGGTTTTCTACTCTCCCAACAGATTCTTCGCATTCAATGGCTGCTGAGCATGCTCAGTCCTCATTGGAATGTTGGGGTGGGGGTTCCCCTAATTGTTATTTTTTACTTCTGCAAACCTTGGAGTTCCCCGAAGTCTGCTGATACCTCCCTCTTGTGTGTGGATAGTGCTGTCTGGATACATAAGAATCCACATCCTTACGTACCCAAACATATTATTGATCCATAAGGACCAATACTTTCTCACCCATTCATAAATAATCTGGAGTTAGGAGTGAGCAGTGAAGTGGCCAAGTGTGCGAATGACACCAAATTATTTAGGGTGGTTAAAACACAAAGGGATTGTGAAGATCTCCAAAAGGATCTCTCCAAACTGGGAGAATGGGCATCCAAATGGCAAATGCGGTTCAGTGTAAACAAGTGTAAAGTGATGCACGTTGGGGCAAAAAATCCCAACTTCAATTATAGCCTGATGGGATCTGAGCTAGCAGTAGGGGTAGCGTTGCCCTTATTTTCGCCGTAGTCTGCGTAAACATTTACATAGACTACAGTGACCAAATAAGGAACGTGAATGGCGGCTCCCTATGGGGGCCGCCATTATCCGTACACGCTTTTTTTTTTTTTAAAGTCACCCGTGATAGGCTAAGTGACGATTTACGTAGCCTATCACAGCTGACTTTGCAAATCTAGCCGTGATAGGCTACGTTAATCGTCACTTAGCCTATCACTGGGGCGTTTTTTTTTTTTTTTATTGCAATGGCGGCGGTGGCAGCCGGTCGAAAGATCGGCTGCCGCCTCCGCCCCTGACGAAGACCCAACGAACCGCCGGCTGGACCCGCCGCCGGGAGGGACATTCGGCAAAGGTAAGTCCCGTCCCGGGGTGTGTGTGCGGGGGGCGGGGGGGTGCGGAGAATTTCTCCCCTAAACTTGTTCGGGGGGCCGAACACGTTGGCGCTCGGCCCCCCGAAGTTTCGGGGAGAAATTCTCCGCCATCCCTAGCTGGCGGGGACTTTGTGACTAGGGATGTCAGAGAATTCCACCATGGACTCCAGTGAGGCCGGATTCTTAAGAATCTGCCCCCCCGGAATCTGTGGTGGAATGGCCTCCTCCCCCCCACCACCCTGCGGATTCCCCCCAGGATGGAGCTTACCTGGTGGCGGCTCTGGCGGCGGATGCGGTGGCGCGGCGGCGGCAGCTCCGGCTGGTCTCCCGGCCACTGCCGGGCTGCTGCAGCTGCAAATGGTGGCCGTCGTAGCGGCCCCCATTTGCGTGGCTACCTTTTGCCATGATAGGCTACGTAAATATTTATGTAGCCTATCACGGCAAAGAGCAGGGGTGGAAATGGCAGCCGCTACGCCATTTGCATGGCTGCCTTTTGCCGTGATAGGCTACGTAAATACTTACGTAGCCTATCACGGCTTGGCAGCCATGGAAATGGTTGCCGCTATGCCATTTGCATGGAGCCGTGGAGTGGAGCCGGCCGGGGAGGATTCTGGGGGGAGGGATGGAGCATCTCCACCCCACTGCCAATGCCCTGGACCAGACAGGTGAGTGGGATTCGTACATCCCTAGAGGTGACTGACTAGAAAAGAGATCTTGGGGTTGTGGTGGACAGCTCAATGAAGATGTCAACCCAGTGTGCAGCTACTGTAAAAAAGGCGAACTCCATGTTTAGCATCATTAGAAAAGGGATTGAGAATAAAACTGCCAACATCATTCTGCCACTATACAAATCTATGGTACTTCTTTACACAGCACATATGGAATTTGCTAGGGATGTATGAAAGTCACTTACCTTGTCGCAGCTTTGATCCGTGGTGTGGGGGAGGCACTCCGTCCCTCCCCCTGGAATCCTCCTTGGCCGGCTCCGCTCTGCAGCAGCTCCATGGAGCTGCCGGCCAGGGCCATCCACAGCCAGACTTCCGGCCATGGCTGGCTGCTGCGGCCACAAATGGCAGCCGCCATTTGCGTCCTGCCAGACTGCTGTGATAGGCTATGTAAGTATTTACATAGTCTATCATGGAAAGAGCAGTGGAGCAAATGGCATAGCAGCCGCCGTTTGCGCCCCTGCTCTTTGCCGTGATAGGATATGTAAATACTTACGTAGCCTATCATGGCAGCCTGGCAGGATGCAAATGGTGGCCGCAGCAGCTGGCCGAGAGACCAGCTGCTGCTGCCGCCGCCGGAGCCGCCGTCGCTGGAACATCTGCCCCAGATAATCTTTGTCCCAGGGGGATTCCGTGGGGTGGTGGGGGGTGGGAGGCCGTTCTGCCATGGGTTTCGGGGGGCTGAATGCCAGTGCATTTGGCCTCACTGAAATCTGTGGCGGAATTCTCTAACATCCCTAGAATTCGCTACCAGAGGATGTAGTGATGGCCACCAGTTTGGATGGTTTTAAAAGGGGGTTGTACAAATTCCTGGAGGAAAAGGCTATCAATGGCTACTCATGGCTATGTGCTACCTCCGGTACCAGAGGCAATGAGCCTATGTACACAAGGGAACATGGGTGGGAGGGTGCTGTTGCACTCATGCCCTGGTTATGGGTTCCTGGTCGACAGCTGGTGGTGACTGTGTGAACAGATTGTTGGACTAGATGGACCCTTGGTCTGATCTAGCATCGCTCTTCTTATGTTCTTATGCTCACACTTGGAGAGTTGGGCTTGCTATCAGTATATTAGATGATGCCACTTAGTGTGATGCATTTGAGCTCTCACTATTTGAAGACTCTCCAGCTCTATAATCACTCCCATTGAAACCAATGTCTAATCTGAGTGTGGTTCATGATTCAGCAGGGATCCATATTGTATTGTGCAGTGGGATATCGGAGCTGGTTCATGTAAAAGCAGATGTGATAAAGTCTCTTTCAGTTTCTCTTCTGCAGTGCATAGTGAAGAAGCAAACTTGTTCTTTACAGTAGTTATTGGTGAAAAACTCAGATCGCAAACACAGAGCAAGTGAAAGTAGTAGGGCAATTGATCCAATTTCTTTTGTGTGTGTGTGTGTGGCTACCCAAGATTATTTAGTGGCCGCTTGCTGTGCATTTCATCTTCAAGCTTCAGTGTGCGATTATCTGTAGGGGGAAAATGTCCTGTAGTTTCAAGGAATAAATGGTTTGCAGTTAGAACACAAATTAGGTAAGAATGGATTTCTCATTCCAATCAAACTCAAATACCTGTGGGGATGGAAAATACTGTCCAAGCTGCCTTTCAAGTGCGGAAACACATTCACAGATAGCTCAACAAATCATCTCTCTGTTTGGGACTATTTTGGCTGTCAGTGGAAACATATCCAGCTGTTTTGATTTCAGGTGTTACCTTCAGAGACCTAATTTCACTTTAAAATCTTCTAGCTTGCCTGTCAGTTTGACATTAGCTGGATTTTGTCCTTGCATGCTGACATGAAGTAGTCTACAGTGTCTAAAAATGTATGTGATGGAAGGCAACTTGGTGATCACCAGATGACTCAAGGGAATGTTGATGAACACTCTTTTGATTTACCCCTTTCTCCATGTCGGCCTAAGGCAGGGCTGAGCAACGTGTGGCCCATGGGTTGCATGCAGCCCCTGAGTCTTTTTTGTGGCCCACACTATGCCCAGACTGCCTCTGAACTTCTGTGACCAGGATTTTGCTTGATTTAAAGGAAAGATGCTGCTTGTTTTGCTGCCACATCTCCAAATTTCTGTGGAAGATTTGGTGGCACAGCAGAGGTGTGGCCCCCAGTGGGTCTGTGGGGAAATGTGGCCCTCCGACCCTCAGAACCTGCCCACCCCTGTTCTAAGGGATTGTTCACACAAGCTTGTTCATCCCTTGATGCCTGAACCATGAAGTAATGACTTGCAGGTGTGGATTGCCCATCACAAATCCAACATCACACTTCCATTGCCTCACCTCACCTCACACACAAGGTCTTGGATGTGGAGTGGCCCAATTTGAGCAGTGGGGTGGAGGGCAGGTCACTGGAGGAGGAGCCAAGGGGATCACTGGAGGTGGAACAGATTTTGAATCCCCAACCAGAAAGGAAGAACTGAGACACATGAACTTTAAGACTGTACATGCAAATGAGGGCGTGGGTAAATCACACACAGCCACACAAAACCACTCCAGTGGACCCACATTCTCTTGTTCCAGCAACAATTCCCATTCCATCAAGTGACTTTCAGTTCATGTATGTGCAGGCTGGGGGGCGGGGGAGGGAAATCACACAACCCCACAAAATCATCATGCTGCCACTGCTAATGATGATATCTTCAGAGCCACACAACCAGGGCCACATCAAGGCCGTGATGGGCCCTGGGGCTAGCTATCTGTAGTAAGCCTTCTGCTCTGCCCCCAACACGGAACTTGCACACAACATTTGTGCATGCACACACCAGAGTCAATGTACAGTGATAATGCAAAAAACATTTTTTGCTACATATTTTGGTGGAAATCATCTTCCATGCTTTCTTGGAAGATGTATATCCCTTCCATGGTAAAGAACTCAGATACAAACACAAGCTTCCCTTTTTACAGTATACAGCAAACAGACACCGAAAACATAAACACACACGCTCTGTCTCTCTCACACACATACTCTCCCAAGAAAGAGATATAGATAAATTCATTGCCTCATTCAGACACAACAGCCAAATAGGACGCACACATATACAGCCAGTGCTGGCCCCGGACATTTTGCTGCCTGAGGAGGACCTGGATGGTCTGGGCCAGTGAGTTAGGGATGCTGGAAGAATCAGCAATGGAATCAAATGAGTTTGGATTTCTATGAATCCAACTTGCAGATTCCTCACTGGACTAGCAATTCCTGAGTTGCACAGATTCTGTGGACTTGCAGACTGTTTTTTTTTTTAAACTGTCCAGAATTTTACGCAAATTTAGCTGTACAAAAATATGTAAACTAAAAAAATAAAATCCGCTGAAAATGCACATTTCCCTGATAAAAAAATATGTGTTTTAGGGAAGATTCGCACATTTTTTCGGGGGGGGGGATTTGCACATTTTTGCAAGTGCACATTTGCACAAATTCGGGGAATTGGAAAAAATCCAGTTTCACCAATGAGCAAACAATGGAACAAAAGGCACCTGACAATCCACGAAATGCAGACGGAATGGATTTTACAAAAACATGCATCCCTAGGGCCAGTCACTACCTCTCAGCCTAACCCACCTCACAGGCTTGTTGTGAGGGTAAAAATGGGGAGATCTGTAGTTCCTGGAGGAAGGGCAAAACATAATATAATAAAATAAAGTAAATAGTTCTATACTACAAAAACATAATTGTCTTACAATATGTTCATAATATGCCTCCCTAGCATGTAGAATGGCCATCTGTGAATTGCATTACTGTGTGCAGTCATTTACATGAATATGCAGTAGAGACAAGATGCATCCAAAACCCCATTTGGATGTTTATCTTTTACAACCCAGGGAAAGCAGCCTGAAGACTGACATCAACTCTCATTAAACAACCGAAATTTGAAAAAACAAAACAAAACCATCCTCTTCTCATATGTCTCATCCACACGCCTCCATCTTCTGCATGAACGTCAGCTCAAAGAAACTTTATTAACAGCAAAAACAGCTAAGAGTCTTGTGGCACCTTAAAGTCTAACAAATTTATTCGGGTGTAGGCTTTATTGACTGCAGCCCACTTCATCAGATGCACGGGTATTACGGCGATTTTCAGTTTTTTATGGCGTGTGTGTGTATGTATGTGTAGGGGTGTAAACAGTGAGGTCTGAAGGATGTTGCATGCACAAAATATTTAATGAAGAAAAGTGTCCTTGTTTTCATTAAATACTTCACAGTCCCACCCCGCCCCCAGAGCATTTTCTTAAAAAAACCGAAAAACAAACACCCAACCCACCAGTAGACTAGATAACAACTCTGGACTACACTGTGGTGATATCATACACTAACATGGGTATAACAACTATGGGCTACTTTGTAGTGCTGGCATAATCCATAATCAGACACAGAACATTCTCAGAAAGTTCAAAATCTATCTTTTTGCATATTGTAACAACAATATTAATAATAATCCACACAAAAGCACTTCTTTGAAGCCCTGTTTTTTTCATTCGAGAAATAACCCACTTTGCATAGAGAAGGAAACTGACTGAATTGTCTTTGAAATGATGAGTGCCAAGTATGTGGGGAGTGTGTGTGTGTGTGTGTGTGTGTGTGTGTGGTGGTGGTGGTGGGGAGAATGAGACGACATGGCCACACAAAAGCATCCTTTGGACCCATATGCTCCTGCTTCACCAGCAACTCGGTTTGCACAGAGATAGCAATTGCACAGAGAAAGATCACGAGTGGAAGTGGAGAATTCACACAGCCATAACAACAACAGTGATGATGATGATGATGAAGAAGAAGAAGAAGAAGAAGAAGAAGAAGAAGTCAAGGAGGCAACAGGCTGCCACAGAGATTATTGTACAATGTCAGACAGGACACCCATGCACGCTCCTCAGCCACCTCATATCTAAGGTGAGCACAAGAACTCCACACCCAACCCATGAGAATTCCTCTGATATTTCTCCTCCTTTGAATTTCTTTTTGAAATCAATTTCCTTTCTATCAAATTGAATGAGAATGGTAAAAAAAAATGTGGGAGAAATTTTCAGCACAGCAATATTTTAAACAATCGACAATAAAAAACATCCAGGACCTGATCAAAATGGTGATGGTGGTGATGATGCCATTAATGTACATGGCATATTGCCAGATAACCACAAACACAAGAGGGGTTAAGGTGATCATTGCCTAGGAATGGGGAGATGTCAATCACCTGATAGACCCAAATATATGACCAGTGGTCTGCCTTCAGCTTGCTTGGTCACAAGCTGTGCAGGCTTGATGTACGGTATATTCATCCAGCAAGCATTTAAAAATGAGAGCTTTTCTCTTTTGTATGTCCACTTCCTGGAGGTTTCCTTTTGTTCTGGCTGGAACCTCGATTTACCACAGAGAAGAAAAAAAATAAATAAATAAACATAGCATCAGACAATTTTCTTTAGTACAGAGCACTGCAATAAATCTAATTAGCATCCAAATTAAATTCTGGGAATTATTATTATATAGCAATGCACTGTACCGGTACTCTGATTTATTCTAGAAACAGATCAGGAAATGAATCTCTAGTGTCCATTTATATATATTTGTCCTGGCTCTAATTGTGCACAGAGAAAATAACAAGTTTTAGTAAAAATAAGGCTGAAAACAGAAATGTTAAGAAAAAGCATTCTTCATTAAGATAAAAAAGGCTCTCTGCTGCTTAGAACTGTGGAAGTCAGACCATTGTGGTCATTTATCTTTTGTTGAATGCAGCAGTTTATCAGCTTCTTTTTGCCCTCTGTTATTTTTCCTTTTTTCCCCATCTCATTGAGCAAGTCAACCTCCCTAAGGTATTTGGCCAGCGAGTGATAAAATAACTTTTGTTCCGCTATCTATCTTTAGGGGAACATTTTTTCCATATCAACTTTAGTCCTCTTTTTCACTTGCCCTATTTCTTCTCTCTTTTTCTTTTCCTGGCCACTCAGATTGCTGTTGGAAGACACCACAGATGTTTGAAACTAGACTGGGTGCTCAAGCAGCCATTACTGCTTGACTCCACTCCACATTGGCTGGTGGTGTTGGTGGGCGGGGAACTCACAGCACTGTAACTTTTGGAAATGCCTAAAGTTACAAGGGAACTTGCTGTTGGGTGCTATATACTGACATTTATTTTATTATCAATATACATCGATAATAAACTAAATAAACAATAAAATTTTTGTTGGAAGTTTGGTGTTCTTATGTTCTTATAACACTTAGTTTTGCCCTTACGTACAAAAATTATGCATTCACTGTGCTGTGCATCATACTTACCTAGTCTATGGCCAACTGCCATTAATGAAAAGTAGGTGATTCCACCCAAGTCTTTCTAATTCCCCCAGCCAGCTGGGAGACCCTGTCTTGGGGATCAAACCTCCCCTCACTGCCATTCATATGTGAGCAGAAAGTGATTTTGTTTATGCTGATATTTCTTTCTGGCATAGTCCCTCATAATATGCCATTCTGGATGGTTCTGAAACCTACAACTTTGTGAGGGGGGAGGGGGCTGCATCTGGAAGGTGGAGCTGAGAAGCCCCCATGCATAAGTGAGGAAGCTGCACACAGAGCTTTGGATCCCAGTTGAAGCATATTACTAGGAACCAAAGTCCCTAACCAAATTTACGCTTAGTCAATTCCGGTGTCCTCCTCCCCAATGTCCAATCTGAGCATGGGAGATGTTCTGTTCCAGTCAGTCATGGGTACTTCCTTTCAAAGCGGACACTAATTTGTATTTTTTTGATAGAAGTTCGAAAGCAGGATTTTTCCATTCACCTTTGAAGTTTTTTTTAGTATGTCAGATGGAAACATATTGAATTCCTTTTCTTACATGGCTTCGTTTTGGCTCAGCCAACATTCCCATTTTAATGCAGAACCCCATATAAAGTTGGACAGATACAAATTTACCTTATGACAAGGTCATATGTGCTTGCAACTCATTTTATTATATCCACTTGATAACCCAATACTTGTCTCACAGCTGAATGTATAAACTGAATACTTTTTTTTTTAAGCATTGGGATCCTAACTTTCCTTCTGTGAACAGAACAGAGTTCACATACATGGAATCAGGCTTTCCTTTCTCCTCCTTCCCGCTGCAGTTCCCTGTGCCCTCCTGCAATCTGTTCTTGGGGGTTAGGAGTAGGGATGGGGGGGGGGATTAGTTCAGTTCATATTTTAATGCTAACTTACCTGATTTTGCACTTTTGAACCATCATGCAAGCTGAAAGTCAGATATCCTTTGAAATTTGCACTTCTCTGAATTTTGCAATGGAGTTCTCCAGTGTTTTTTTTTTAATGCATATGTTAGAGAAAATATTGTTCCAAATGAATTATATTAGGAAAATTGCTTGCAACTTTCCTAACATTAGGCAAACTGCATACAGAAATGCATGCATTAGGAGAAATGTGCACAAAAAAGCTTGTGAATTGTCATGTAAACTTAAAAGAACTCCAAAGGAGGACTTTAAAAAATTCCTCTAGGGTGTTTTTTTCAGAAAGCACAAGCAGCTGGGGAAGCTGCAAAAACACAGGAGAGTGGTACTTAAGTTGAAAAAAAAAATAGCATAGAAACAAACACCTCGGCCACCTCATTATAGTAAGGTAAACCCCGAAGCAATTTCTCAGAAATTCTCAGAATCTCTGCAGAGGAACCAGAAAAACAGCTGCCTATTTTGCAGGGAAGTGAAGAGGTTGTAAAATATCAGGAGGAGATTCTGCACAGCACTAAACATTGGATTTTGTTCTGTTTTGCCATCAGAAGATTTTTGGTGGCATGCAACTAAATGATCTGTGATTGCAACGGACTATCTATACTAATGGTTCACCGTGACATGCCCATCACCTAAAAGGATATGGGAACAAATTAGCAAACTAAGATGGGAACCCAGTGGCCCATTTAAAACTGATTGGCATACTCATTCTCAGAACATTTACTTGGAAGCAAATTCTAGAAATTAATGTTGGATTGGCTGGGAAATGAGAAAATGCCATTTCACCCCAAATCAAGAAATAATTCGGTTCAATTTCGTAACTATTGAAAATTCACTCATTTTCCCAGCGTAGTCGTTCCAAGCAGCTCCTTACTCAAAGCCTAGCAATGGAGACATTTACCAAAGATCTGCATAGGGTCTGTTTGAAAAGTTTTTGCTACACCCTCCCCCACCCTGTTTTACCAGGAACAGCTTTTCAAAAAAGCGACCTATGCAAAGCAAAGGAGAAACGTTGGTGGCTCCCTTTGCCCAAGGGACTACTTGGCTTCTCCCTTGTGTTCCTCAGCAGTAGTTCTCCTGGGGCAGCTCTTCAAAGCAGCTCCCCCCAGGCAACGCAAAAAGGAGGGGGCTGCATTGAAGAGGTCCCCGTGGTAAAACTGTATCTCAGAGCCAAAAGCTTACTCCCCACAGATGTTACCCATGGGGACCTTTGAGGCAACAAGAGGAGTCCTTCAGTGCAGGGCATAAGGTAAGAAAGTTTCTCCATTTTGAATTTTAATTCAAAGAAGAATGTGGGTACTTCTGTTCACCCCTCAGTTGAGGTGAGCATTACTGAGTAGGGGAGTATCTTTCTTTCAGAAGGAATGAAACACTGAACTGGATGGGGCTCACTTGTTTCAGTTTTTTACCTTTTCAAGATGAATCTCCTTGGTACAAACAGGGACTCCCATTTGTACCATTCAGGTTATGTGTGTGTGTGACCTATTTTTAGCAGCTGCTTCTGGTAGCTGCTTTCTTACCCCAGATGCCCTTCTGCATTGTGCTGTTCTGGGGGCACCATGGGGGGAATGGTCACCACAAAAATAAAAATAAAAATGGTGGTGGCCAGTCAGGGTAGCCATCATTTTGTGGTGGCCACCATTTTTTTTAACCCACAATGCCTCAAATGACACAACATCCAGGGCACCGGGGTTGGGGGGAAAGACACTACTCAGACACAGCTGTTGACATCACCTCTTCTTTCTTTTTAAAAAGGTTTCTTTATTAATTTAATTTGTACCCCACCTTTCTACCAAGAAAAATGGCACTCAAGGCAGCTTGCAATCATAAATACAATTTGATTAAAACAGTAGTAAAACAAATGCATTCAAACACAATTAAAAACACAACAATAACAGAATAAAAACAACACCCAAGCCAACAGACCCACTTACACACCAAAGGCCTGCTGGAATAAAAAGGTCTTTGCCTGCTGTTAGAAGGACAGCAGAGAGGGAGTGAACCTAGCCTCCCTCAACCAGGAGTTCCACAGCCTGGGAGTGGCCACTGAAAAGTCCCTCTTTTGCATCATCACCAAATGCACCACTGAAGAGGGTGGTCGTGACATAACGGTCTCCCCTGAAGTCCTTAAGACCCAGGCAGGCTCGTATGGGAGTAGGTGGTCTTTCAGGTAGCCAAGCCATTGGGGCAAAAATCCCAGCTTCAAGTATAGCCTGATGGGATCTGAGCTAGCAGTGACTGACCAGGAAAGAGATCTTGGGGTTGTGGTGGACAGCTCAATGAAGATGTCAACCCAGTGTGTGGCCACTGTAAAAAAGGCAAACTCCATGTTAGGCATCATTAGAAAAGGGATTGAGAATAAAACTGCCGACATCATACTGCCACTATACAAACCTATGGTGCAACCACACTTGGAATACGGTGTCCAGTTCTGGTCACCACACCTAAAAAAAGAGATTGCAGGCTTGGAAAAAGTGCAGAAAAGGGAAACTAAAATGATCAAGCAGCTGGAGCATCTCCCCTATGAGAGAAGGTTACAAGTTACAACAGCTGGGACTGTTTAGCTTGGAAAAAAGGAGGTTAAGGGGAGACCTGATAGAGGTGTACAAAATTATGCATGCTGTGGAGAATGTGGATAGGGAGGGAGACATTTTTCTCCCTCTCTCAAAATACTAGAACCTGGGATCATCCTATGAAGCTGATTGGTGGGAGATTCAAGACAGATAGAAGGAAGGACTTCTTCACACAGCACATAGTTAAACTATGGAATTTGCTACCACAGGAAATAGTGATGGCCACCAGTTTGGATGGCTTTAAAAGGGGGTTGGACAAATTCCTGGAGGAAAAGGCTATCAATGGCTACTCATCTTGATGGCCATGTGCTACCTGTAGTGCCAGAGGTAGTACCTATGTACACCAGTCACTGGGGAACATGGGTGGGAGAGTGCTGTTGCACTCATGTCCTGCTTGTGGGTCCCTGGTCGACAGCTGGTTGGCCACTGTGTGAACAGTATGCTGAACTAGATGGACCCTTGGTCTGATCCAGCATGGCTCTTGTAATGTTCTTATGTTCATGTAGGGCTTTATGGGTCATAACCAGAACTTATTTAGAGCCAGAAGAAGCTTCCTTGGATTTAGATGGAAATGAGAGATAGGGTTGGGTGTCATCAGCATACTGGTGGCACCAAACCGCAAAACTCCAGATAATGTCTCCCAGCGGTTTCATGTATATATTCCATAGCATGGGGAATAAGATGGAGCCCTGGGAGACCCCACAGGCCCAAGGCCATGGCATCAAACAAGAATCCTTGAGCACCATCTTCTGAGAACACCCCTCCAAGAAGGACCGGAGCCATTGTATAACAATGCCTCCCAGTTCCATTTCAGACAGACAACTCAGAAGTATACCATGGTTGATGGTATCAAAAGCCACTAGGTCCAACAGAACTAACAGGGATGCACTCCCCCTGTCCAGTTCCTGGTGTAGATTGTCCACCAAGGTGTCCAAAGCAGTCTGTCTCGCATAACCACGCCTGAAGCCACATTGCAATGGATATAGAAAATCCATACCTTCCAGAAATCCCTGGAACTGACCATCACAAGCTCCAGCATCATGCCCAAGGATGGAAATACTAGAGACTGGCCAGAAATATCCAATACAGTGGGGTACAGGGAATTTAAAACAACAACAACAGCAACAGCAACAGCAACGGTGTTACCACCTCCTCTTGTAGGCAAGACGGTATCACATGTTGCCATAAAGAGGCATTCACCACTACCCTTACCCACTCAGCAAGTCCCCCCACCCCTAGCTGCTTTTATAAGCCAGGAAGGGCAAGGGTCCAGCACACAAGTGGTAGGCCTCATTTCTCCAAGGGTCCCGTCCACATTCTCAGGCTGCACAAATTGAAAAGTATCCATTGTAACTGGACAATGGATCAAAGCGGGGGTCAAAGTTACATCCACCAGACGTGTATCAACTATGGCATCTATGTCATAAATCGATTTTATCTGCAAAGTGTTTACAAAAGATAAAAACCACAAATTGAACAAAAATGCATGTAATTCAATGAGTATGTCTTTAACAAATACATAACAAATGGAATGTGGTTTTAACAAATGTGTAGTGAACAAATGAGGTATTTCATTAGGAAAAATATGTAATTAATTTTTTTAAAAAAATCTTTCTACACCCATGTTACTAAACTCTTGAAGACATTTCCAGGTCTAAGCCCAGAAAACTTAGGCAGCGTAAATCCTATTGAGTTCAATTAAACTTACTTATTTGGAAATGTGATTGGTTCTGAAGTAACTAAATCAGCTTAAATCCAAGTACTTTGCCAGATGATCTCTATACAGCCATTGTTCTAGATGGAAAGTGATGGTTCTCTTTGTCTACCATGACTAAAGTTCTGTGCTTTCCAAACCACATCTTCAGTCTCTTCAGACAAATTGTAATTCTTTAGTATCATGCAGGACTTCAGCTTCCTCACTCTAATGGTGCTTCATTCGTTTGTGTGTGTATCACATGCTCCTTATCTTTCACCCCTGTTATTTAATACGGATATAATTCATTATGCCACTCAGAGAAATCATTCATGGTCTTTTTATGACTCTTATGCATATGATAAATCACTCTGGGTGACAGTTTCTTCCAGTTCAGAGCAGCACCATCTTCCATCTCTGCCTGCTTTATTGATAACCATCTTGAGACAGAGAACTGGCTGCTGTCCAGTTCTGATGAACCTGAAATAGTACAAATGGAGTTCTAAATGTACAATTGTTGCTAGACAATAAATGCTTCCCATTCTTCCTTTCTATTTGGAAGATGGACAAATGTTTAGGCTGCAATCGTTTCATTTGAATGATTAATTTGAAAGATTATGTGTATGCTCACATGCACACACATGTACAGATCTGATACAAAAGAACAAACATTGTCATAGGAACCCAGCCTGATCATACCCAGTATATTAATAGAACCAATTGGCTCCATATTTGGAGGATGGGTCATCAGCTGAAGTGTTCTTTTGAATATAAACCATAAAACTGGGATTTGCTGAACCAAGCCTTCTGCTAATTTAATCTGGTGCGATCATCTCCATAATAAACTAATTCTAGAACTGGAGGGGCCAGGAGTTCACCATTAGAGATGGTCCATCTTTCCTGCATTTGGCAAGCTCCAGCTGTGCAGCCCCTATGAAAGAAATGATTCAGTCCATGTGGGAGAGATTTCTTTTTTATTATTATTGGAAAAGGACTCAAAACTACTCATTTGGGGTCACCTGTGATAGACCGATGAGCAGGAGATTTCCAGAAAGATCCCAAAAGTTGGAAGTTGTAACACATAGCTACCATATATGGTTTAATGCAGCCTTTTTCAAGATCTGCCTTCCAGATATTTTGGATTATATCTCCCATCAGCCCCACCCAGCATGGCCACTGGTCAGGAATGCTGGGAGTTGTAGTCCAAAATCTGGATGGCACCAGGTTGGGGAAGGTTGCTTTAATGTCTCCAAGGAGTTACATCTCTTCCAATAACTATAATGGCATTTTATGTACCTGACTGGAGACATCTAGGGATGTCAGAGAATTCCGCCACGGAACTCGGTGAGGCTGAATGCCAGTACATTTGGCCCCGCGAATGAAGCCCCCACCCCCCAACCCACAAAAGGTGTGCGAAACGGAGCAAATGCTCGCTTCCTCATCATAGCCGTGATAGGCTACGTAAATACTTACATAGCCTATCACAGCTAATGCAGGGCTAACTTTTGCGTCCCTGTGGAGGCCATGATAGGCTATGTAAGTATTTACATAGCCTATCACAGCAAGCCAAAAAAAAAAAATAGCTTACGCAAATGGCAGCGACTATGGCGGCCGCCATTTGCATTCCCTATCTTTAGCCATTTTAGCTTACGTAAATATTTACGTAGGCTATTACGGCAAAAAAAGGGGAATGCAAATAGGATAGTGGGTGCTATTTGCATTCCTTTTTTTCCCGCCGTAATAGCCTACGTAAAAATTTACATCCGCAGCAGCCCATCCGTGGCCGGAACTCCGGCTGTGGATGGCCCTGGCCGGCGGCTCCCCAGAGCTGCTGCGGAGCGGATCCAGCCAGGGAGGATTCTGGGGGGATGGATGGAGTGCCTTCCCCCCCACTGCAAATCACATCTGTGAAAAGGTAAGTGACTTTCGTACATCCCTAGAGACATCAGGAATGGAAACTGGGGCCTTTTGCTCCATCACTGAGCTATGGTTGCTCCCCATGCAGGCTTTGTATTTGGACCCCAAATACTGTATTCTTCTAAATATGCCCTAAGATCATCTGAGGAGGATTAATTAATTAATTAATTCTTCTTCTATACTGCTTGATATGATAAGATTGCTTAGGTCTGAGTGTCCTCGTTGATTTTAAGTTTGGAGGTTTAGCACAAAGTTGAGATTCCTTGAGGAACGCTTTGCTCAGAAACGCCCACTGTGCCAATTTACAGGGGGAAAATTGTTACAGGGGGAAAATGGTTAAGTTGTGTTTATTTAGGAAGGCTTTGATGGCCCTGGACTGTTGGAGAAGCATTTTGCTAGAGGGATTCTTATTGAATTCTAGCTCTATGCAGACACTAGCTTGCAACACCCATAAGGCTGGAGTGGGACGAAACATGTGCGAGCACACACACCTTGCTCCCAAGTGCCCAGGGCCACATCATAAACCTTTGTGTATTGAGCAGAGAGGTTTGTATTGGGGCTTGTAAGCACATTTGGCTGAACACACTTACAAAGCTCCTGCAACTGTAAAACCTGTGTTGTCATAGGATCTACGTAAGCATGTTCAGCTGAATACACTTAAAATGCTCCTATACAGACTTCCCACTTCCTGCGTGAAAGTCTGTGAGTTAGCTGAGGACACAGGGGGATGCTCCTTGGGTCTGAAGTGTGCATGCTTGCACTTTAGGTAACTTATTAAATTCTTTTACATTTCTCCACAGTTGCTCTGAACTGAATTACCTGCTATGGTTTCAAGAGTGGCATCAATAATTTCAGAATCCATCATTCTTCTAGATTCCCATTTCCTGAATTTGCATAGAGCAAATGAACAGTATTTCCTTCCTTCCAACATCTCAATCCTTTTTTCCCTACTGATGCACCAATTCTATGGATTTTTGTCCATGTGTTTATGGATGTAATATGAGGTTTTCTTATAGTTTTATATATTATGTTTTTATATTATGTATTCACTGGTTTTATTGAAGTTTATATTACCCCCACATAATATTTTCTTTAGTCTGCAATTTTATTTATTATTTAGTTATTACATTTATATCCCACCTTTCCTCCATCATGGAACTCAAGGTGTGGTTCCCAGGTGGTCTCCCCTCCAAGCACTGACCAGACCCAGACCTGCTTAGCTTCAGCAAAGTGGCTGCCTCATGTGTCTTCAGACCATGCCCTGAGATTTTAATAAACCTATTGCTTTAAACCAAATGAGGTATATGAGAAATAGCTTTCTGAAATTCTTTAATAAAATTTAATTTAAAATAGAAATAGAATGAATGAATGAATGAATGGAAAGCTATTGTGTAAAGGAGAAATGTGTCAGCAGAATATTTATTTATTTATTTCTATATTGACCAATAGCCATAGCTCTCTAGGTGGTTCACAAAATTTAAAACCACAAGTACATAACAGAAACAATATGCAATATATATATAAAAGCATTAAAACTAAAGTATAACAGTACAACCAGCAGAAAATCTAGCAGCAATGCAGAGATCTAAAATAAAGTAACAAATTTAAAACAGCAGAGCTAAAAGCTTAGGATGCTAAAATTCCTGGAAGAATAAAAAGGTCTTCACCTGGCACTAGAAAGAGTACAACGTAGGCGCTTGGTAAACCTAGGGATGTTAGAGATTCTGCCACGGACTCCAATGAGTCCGTGGCGGAACGGACTACCCACCTAGGGATGGCGGAGAATTCTGCCACGGATTTCAGTGAGGCCCCAAAACCCATGGCGGAACGGCCTTCCACCCCCCGCCATCCCACAGAATCCCCCTGGGACGAAGCTTACCTGGGGTGGATGTGGAGGCTGCAGTGGCGGCTCCGGCGGTGGCAGTGGTGGCTGGTCTCTTGGCCGGCTGCTGCGGCCGCAAATGGCAGCCGTTGTAGTGGCCGCCATTTGTGTCCTGCCAGGCTGCCGTGATAGGCTAAGTAAGTATTTACGTAGCCTATCACGGCAAAGAGCAGGGACGCAAACGGCGGCTGCTACGCTGTTTATGCCGCTGCTCTTTCTGTGATAGGCTACATAAGTATTTACGTAGACTCTCACAGTAAAGGCAGCCATGCAAATGGCGGCAACTACGCCGTTTGCGTGGCTGCCTTAACCGTGATAGGCTATGTAAATACTTATGTAAATACTTACGTAGCCTATCATGGCAGCCTGGCAGGATGCAAATGGCAGCTGCTATGACGGCTGCCATTTGCGGCTGCAGCAGCCCGGCCACGGCTGGAACCTTGGCTGCAGATGGCCCTGGCCGGCGGCTCCATGGAGCCGGCCAGGGAGGATTCCGGGGGGACGGACAGAGCACCTCCACCCCACTGCGGATCCCCCACCGCGGAGCCAGGTAAGGGATTCGTACATCCCTACACCCACCTCTGCCACCCCGCGAAGTTGCCCCGGAACGGATCCTACCTGCCACCGGCCAGGTCCGGTCCATCCGCTGCCATCCGCTGCTGGTCTAGGATGAAAATGGCATCCGGCATAGCGGAGGCCATTTGCATCCCTGCTCTTTGCTGTGATAGGCTACATAAATCTTTACATGGCCTATCACAGCAAAGATCAGGGATGCAAATGGGGTCCACTAAACTGGACACCATTTGCATCTGCAGACTGGCAGCGGATGGAAGTCCGCCAGCGGCTGGAGCTGGCTGGCGTCTCCGCGGACTTGCCACGGAGCGGAGCTGGCCAGTGAGGATTCCAGGGGTAAAGGACGGATCATCCCCCCGCCCCTGCAGACTCCCCGCAGACTCCAGGTAAGGTTTTTTTGTACATCTCTAGGCAAACCACTCTAGGGAGCTCATTCCATGACCGGGATGCCACAGCAGAAAAGGCCCTCTTCCTAGTAGCTACCCACGTCACTTTCTTTGGCAGGGCCTCCTGGAGAAGGATCCCTGAAGATGATAGCAGGTACATATAGGAGGAGACAATCCTTCAGGTAACCTGGCCCAAGCTGTTTAGGGCTTTAGATGTTCATACTAGGGATGGCAGAGAATTCCGCCATGGATCGCCTCCCCGCCCGTTGAAGATTCCGGGGAGAGGGACGGACCACCTCCCCCTCCAGTGGATGCCCCGACCAGAACAGGTAAGGGATTCGTACATCCCTAGTTCATATCAGCATGTTGAATCGGGCTGAGACATGGACTGGCAACCAGTGTGGCTCAAAAAATACTGGCCTAATATGATCACCTTGGCCAGTCCCCATTAATCTTCTCCCTGCCTTACTAACTTTCTGTGTGTAGGGTTTTTCTGAAGATGATGGAAACATTCAAACCTGCCTGCCTGTGCTCTAAGGTGGGACAGTCTAGTAAGGACTACCAAATTTGAATTGGCCTTGAATGTTAAATGTTTATTTTAAGAAACAAATCCAAACATCAGTCCTGTATGCTGCACTCTAAACCATAGACATTTCTCTTTTCAAATTAGTGTTTGGTCAAAATGTACAGGAAAATGTTACGAGATGGGCAGTGGCAATTGTGTAATTTTGTAGTGGGATCTGCTTCATAAAACGATAACCTGTTTTCATGCTATCAGAAGCCATACTCCATCAATGTGACACTTGAACAATATGTTTTCATGACTCAGCCTACAAACTGTCATGCTTCAATAAGGAATTCAAGGAACTGGGGTCATAGTGACCTCAGTAAGATAAATGTGATAAACATTCATTCCCAGCATTTCTTTCCAGCCCAGTACCAATATTAAGTATTTATACAGTTTCAATCATTTCTAACAATGTTATTAAACTACTAAAACATTTATTGGTTTAAAGTATCTCCAGACTTTAGGAATGCACCAAATCTATATATTACAAACAACAATAACAATGGGTCTGACAAGTAGCAATTTAAATGAAATTAATTTCCCCTCAGGGTTTCAGTGAAAACGTAAACCAATCAAGCCCTCTTCTCGTGTTATATTATATCGTCAGATTCCAAAACCCTCACTGAAATTATTTCCTTGTAAATCACTGCAGCTCATCCATTATGCTGAAGAAATATGTTTTTCAAAAGTGAGAAATATAAAAGGCCACTGAGTTGCCTCATTCTACAAATATCTGTCAGAGGTTCCTTGGCAAGGGCCCTGAGTTTAAGCAATCAGATCTTTGAAAGGCAGTGGACGAATCTGAAAGCATGTAATACGGCAAACTAACATCGCACAACCGAATAATTTGGCCAGGGCAGCAATAGAACACACCAAGACTTTGCCACGAGCTGCTCTGCTTCTTAGTAAGCATTTTGAAACTCCCTCCTGCCCCCCCCCGCCCCAGTGATCAGGAAGCATAACTAGAGCTGTGCATAAATGGCTTCTCAAAATGTTCCACCCTGTATTTAAGGGCAGAGAAATGGGGGGGGGGTGCCATTTTCTTCAGGGAAAGGAGAAATTCTTCACCAACAGTTTCTTGGGGATGGAGCTCATCATGAGCAGTAACAACAGCCAGCATCTTTCATTTTTCCTAACGTCTGTAGTTTGTGAAGAAAACAAGATGAGCCATTCTGGGTCAGACCAAGGGTCCATCCAGTCCAACATTCTGTTCACACAGTGGCCAACCAGCTGCCTACGGGAAACCCACAAGCAGAACATGAGTGCAACAGATCCCTCCCACCCAAGTTCCCCAGCAACTGGTGTACATAGACATGCTGCCTCTGATATGGGAGGTAGTGTATAGCCATCAGAACAAGTAGCCATTGATAGCCTTTTCCTCAAGGAATTTGTCCAACCCCTTTTCAAAGCCATCCAAATTGGTGGCCATCATTACATTCTGTGGTAGCACATCCCATAGTTTAACTATGCGCTGTGTGTGAAGAAGTACTTCCTTTGATCTATCTAGAATCTCCACCAATCAGCATCATGGGATGACCCCAGGTTCTAGTATTATGAGAGAGGGAGAAAAATGTCTCCCTGTCCACATTCTCCACACCACGCATAATTTTGTACACCTCTGTCATGTCTCCCCTTACCCTTTTTTTCTAAGCTAAACAACCCCAGCTGTTGTAACATTTCTTCATAGTTTGTTCTAGGCTGTCACTGCAAGTGGCAGCGGTAGCAACTGTTGTTGGCAGCCTGGCACCATTTGGCATCCTCCAGAATGCGCCACACCTAGTATGCTTCTGGGACATTGTGTGTGTGTGTGTGTGTGTGTGTGTGTGGAATGACAGCCACACACACGCACACACAAATATATATGGTGGCAGTGGAGGCTGGTGGCTCTGATTTCGGTGGGGCTGTGATTTCATTCTGGGTTTTAGTCAGAACCAGGCAGAACTCTAAAGGAGCTATCCAAGGTGCTGAACCCATTTTGGGGCCAGGGGCCAGCACATTGGATAGCTCCTTTAGAGTTCGCATTGGTTCTGACTGAGACCCAGAGAGGAATCACAGCCCCACTAAAATCAGAGCCACCAGCCTCCCCTGTATGGTGGAGAATATTTGGAGCAAACTCTGCAAACTAGCCTTTTTCTGTGGTCCTGGGTTTGAGAAAATAGAAATTCTCAGAAATTTTCTCAGAAAAAATTCTTGTGAGAAAATTCATCTCAACAAACTACAGTTCTCCAAATTCCCATCAGCGGTGCCAGGCCTCCGAGCAGCTTCAGAAATCTTTTATCTTAACAGCATCCAGTATAATCATTAGCTGTACATGATTCCTTAATTTTTCTTTTTCATTAAACCTACTAATAAAATGGAAAATAAAGAAAAAAGAGAATTGGGAACTCAGTGGGAGCTTTCAGCTTTAGACTGCCTGTTGTTTTCCTTCCTCTCCTCTCCTCCCCAGTAAATTTGGGGATGTGTGGGAAAAATGAGGGAAGGGATCTGACAGATGAGAGAGTGCTGCGAATGGTGGTAGAGCTCCCTTAGGTTTGTTTTTTTTCTGAGCTTTGGAAACCACTCAGGAAAAGCCCAAGTATTTTTCTGAGAATTTAATGCATTATTTATTAGTTAATTGTTTTGAAAGTTTACATCTTGCTTGTTCAATCAAATGATCCCTGTGCTGACTGATTTACAATGGATTACAGTATTACAAACAACAACACAGCACTCCCCATTCCTCCGGGCAGGGTCAGAGACCAGAGTGTCCTTCCCCTCAAACATTGCTCCAAAATGTCCTAGCTTCTCCTGGATTGAGATGGATGGCTTCCCACCATCATCACTAGTTCTGTTTCTCTTTAATTATTTCTGCCTCACAAGGTAATGTGCGTTTTTGATTAGGGCTGGAGAAAGATCTGAGTTGCCGCTAAATTTCATATCTCTTTTTAAGTAAGTGGTTTTGATCCATAAGAACATCCCCCAAACCATGCTCAGATTATACCTTTTATTTGGACCAAGCAAAAAAAGCACAAAATGGCGGGCAAACTTGCGAGATCTTCACATCTCTTCATCAAGCAGGATGTCACAAAAAGTGGGGAAGGGATGGACGAAGGAAAAAAGGATGAGTTGAAGCTGAAGTCATGAAGTCTACGTGTCTCAAGATGGAATGGAGGAGGAGGCACAGCCTTAAATGGATTAAGCGTTACTAGCTGTCATGCAGGTTTCAGAGTTACAGCTAGGATTTTATATTTTCGAAAATGAGGCTACACCTATCCTTGCTTCTTCGTCCCAAGAGCCCTGGGTGGATCTTGCTCTACACTCTGCGCCAATGAGGCCAGTCCAATCACACATAACTCCTCCTGCGCTCTGTATTAAGATTGTTATAAACCACAGACTTTGCATCGACAACGCAATGTCCAGCTTTTTCTCTATTTCCTTCTCCTTCTTGCTCACCCCTCCCAGTTTTGTTTAACATCCAACCTGATTAAAAAAAGTTCTGGAGAACTTGAAAACTCCCTCAAAACTTTGTGAGATTTGGGTTGGTCTCAGCATTCTATAGCTTTTGAATTGGTTTCCACTGGCACATAAGACTCCTCTATGCTGCAACTCACAAGAGGAGCATGAAAGTCATAGCCAGTCGCTACTCTTTCTCCCCTAGAATGCCTCTGGAATTACTGGGGATGTGCATACAAGCAAAACTGAGCTTGTTGAAGTTCACCTCAAAGTTCATTATGTCGCATTACCAAATCAGATCGTGAGGTTTTTTTTTTTCTTTTTGCATGAAACTTTGTCCATACTTTTGTGCATATTTTTCCAAATGCATGTGTCTTTGAAATGTACACATTCTTCTCTTATTGATTAAATATGTTTGTGTGCAGTTTTCAAGTGCACATTTTTTCGTGCACATTTTCAAATATATGCATGCTGTCAAATGCATTTAGGTCCATCCCCCCCCCCCCATAACATTACAAGCTTGGAAATGTATGGATTTTGACCACAGTTTGTGTTCAAGTCCATGTTCAGTCCATGTTCAGGAGGTGTGAACTAGGTAAATCCTGATCAAAAACAAACAGAAACAAATTTCTCATACATCCCTAAATCAGATGTGCCTTTTAGCTAACGCAGCTGACATCTTGATAATAACTTAGCTCCATGAATTTGTGTAATCCTTAAAAAAATGAGTTGTGTTTTTTCTCTGCCCACTTGTAGGGATTTCAGAGAATTCCGCACGGATTTTAAATGGGATCAAATTCTGACAAATCCGGTCTGTGAGATCTTTCTCGGAACAGAGCAGCCCGGTCGACCCAGACCGGAGCTCACACAAAGGAAGTTTAATTTCCTTTGTCCACAAAACGGTGGATTTTACGAAAATAATTATGAAAAGTAATCTGTAAATTGGAAATGGAGGCAGAAGAATGCGAACGGCTTTACCCTTTTTACGAGGCATTTTCCCTGTGACCCGAGGCTTTCTTTCACTGGGGCTGAGTCTTGAACTCCACATAAATCCTCCATCTTTTCTGTTTATTGTCTGTGGAGGTGAGGTCAGGTGAGGTGAGGTCAAGTCCAGTGAAGTCAGGTGAGGTGAAGTCAGGACAGGTCCGGTGAGGTCAGGTGACCGGAAGTTATGTGGGGAATCCCTGTGAAAGGCTTTACCCTTTTTTAATGAAAATAAATATGCATTTTCCCTATGACCCGAGGCTTATGGAGACTGACGGCAGGTATGTGCAAAGGATTTTTCGGTGGTACTTATGGAATTATTTCTGTAAGTTCGGGGAGCTGGAAAAAAACTGGGGGAATCCGGGGCATGCAGATGGAGGAACGGGGCAGCCCTTGGCTCTGCGGAATCCTCACAAAGTGGAACCGCTCCACACAGATTCTGGGGGGGAGGAATGGATCATCTCCCCCCCCCCGTGGATTCCCCACCAGAACAGACAATGGGGAATCCGTACAGCCCTACCCACTTGTTTAGAACATCCAGAGCTTCTCTGTGGAAGAGACTCAAGTAGGGGAAGTGAGTATCTTAACTGGCCCTGCAGTCTAATCACTGTTCAAAGTGTCAATGCAGAGTTACCAGCCAACCAGACAAAAAAAAAAAAAAATGGCCTGGCTAGTCATGTGTGTGGGACAAAAGGCCTAGGCCTAATGGTAGGCCTGGGCCTGAACCAAAGTCCCCAGAATGGAAAAGCACAGAGAATGTAAATGAAGAAAAATAAGACACAGATAACTGGGTAAGAGGGTGGAATAAACAATCCTTAAGACAGATAAAGGAGGCTCCAACTCCTATCTCATGAGGACAATGGGCAGGTTGGGCAGGCAGAAACCCATTGACTAATGAGCTAAGGTACTGCCTTGCAAGAATTTGCAAATCTTTGAGCCCCAGCTGTGCTTAAGGGTGTATGGATAGAAAGAAGCATTCTGTACACATGATACATGCCTGATGTGTGCGTGATCAGCATAATCCCTAAAGTGATTGGATATAGATAACATATGCAAGCTTCTAATTGGCTAAGATCCCTTGCCTAGTATTTCTTACTATGTACTGTGTTTTCTTGTAAAAGGCATGTGTAACCTGTTTCCAACTGGTAGTTCTTTTGCGAATTACCCATGTATAATGTTGGTGTGATTTCAGATACATGATCACCAGTCTCATCCTTCGGGCGGGGATGGTTCTCACTCCTTTTGTTTCCCCCACATGTGACCTGTGGACCAGATACTGTGTGTGAGTGTTCAAATCCACAGATAGATAGATAGATAGATAGATAGATAGAAAAAGTTAACTGCATTCTCACTTAGTATCCATGCTAAAACAAAGGAAACAGGGTGCTGAACTTAGCAATAGTGCACTGCTTTGCACAGCTGAGTGAGAGACTGAAGGGTGCATGTGCTTACATCATCTTTAGTTGCTTCCACAGGTTCAGCTGAGCTGAGGGAGGCAAGGGTGTTGATGGCAGTGGTGACTTGGCAGAGGCAACTGAAAGTCGCTGTTACACTCACTGCCTTTCACAGCTGCTTTGTTCTATGCTAGAATATAAGCACAATTTCAGCTCACTATATTTGCTAGTACCAACCAAAGGAGCAAAATAGAAGAAACTTTTTGCTCTTAATTCAGCCCCTGACCTGTTCTGGGTTCAGCTCACTAGCCCAGTTTCTAGAATTTTTGCTCAACATTTGGCAGCCCAGTGTCCACGAAACTACATCTAACTGTTCTATAAAATACTTGGAATACTGGCTAATCCAGCTCTGAGATGTCTATCCCAGAAAACCATCTAGACTGGAAGCAATTTATTTTGCTTTGCGCAGTGACACATATGCTGTTCCAAATAAAAGGATGTAATAATCCTTCAAATGTTGATAAGAATTATTGAAAGGTAAAGGGGTCTACTATCTGCTATCTGCTCTCTGATATTTTGGGTGCTTTTTATTAAATTCACAAGAGATAATATTGTCTCCTAGATAACCTGCTTTGTTAGCATTTGCTCTGAAGTTTAATTTCCTAAACTTTTCTTTTTCCTGAAGCTGGTAAGCAAAGTTCTCTGTGTAGCATGGCTTCCCAGTTGCTTCATCAACTTCCATTGCCTCCATACTGGGCTACATGTTCTGCATGCTGTGAGGATACCATTGAAAATGGCAGTCCCATGGTAATCCCCCCCCTATAATATTCAGAAGTACTTACCATGCCAATTTTGTGTGGCAAATACTTCATTCCAGTGCAACCTCACATTGGTACAGTTACAGTAATCTGTTCCGGGGTGGGCACTAGTTTTGAATGGCTTCTCATTTCATGGTAAATACTGTAGTACAGCGGTTCTGCTCCTATATGGACACTCAATTCTAGAATGTCATGCTGGGGGGATTATTGCTCTGCCACATAGCAGTTATGCCATAGGCTTCCATGGGGCTCTATTTTATCCCCCATGCTGTTTAATAAGAAGCTGCCGAGAGATGTTATCTGGGGATGTGAAATGAAGTGTTGTCAATATGCAGATGACACCCAGCTCTACCTCTTCTTTTCATCGAATCTAGGTGTGGCTGTGAGTGTTCTGAATCAGTGTCTCAGCATGGATGAGGGCAAATAAATGGAGACTTGATCCAGGTATGATGGAGCTGTTAGTGATGGTTTGTCTTCCCAGCTGAATGGTGTCCAACCAGGTTTAGAGGGGGTTGCACTCCCTTAAAGCAGGGGTGCAGACCCTCAGGCCTGGTGGCCAAATCTGGCTCACTTGAGGTTCCAGTCTGGTCCTCCAGGGTTTCCCAGATGCCAATCCCCCAACTCCCTTTCCCCTGACCACCTATCAGTTGGTGTTTTCCTGGCTTTTGTGCACTGTTCCCCAGTATAAAAGGTTGAAATGTCTCTCCTGAGGCCTAGTTAGTAGCAGTAAGATTTTTAAGCTAACATGTGCTGATACTTTTGGTCCCACCAGTTTGCCTGTGGCCATGGCCACCACTGGAATGTGTCCCCCAAGAGCTTCTCTGAAACGGAATTCAACTCTTGGGCTGAAAGAGGTTCCACGCTCCTGTCCAAATGGATCAGGTTTGTAGTTTGGGGGCTGTGATGTATGTTGCAGTCCCTCAGAGAGCCCTTATCCATCTTTCTATCCTGTCACCATGGGGGTCACAAGGAAAGCGAATTTAGCAGGACAACAACATGCCCTGTCTTTGTTACAGAGTGTTAACCTGCAGGATGGTTTGGCTTGTATCACCTACTGAATATAGATCAGTTGGATTCTCTAGCAGCTTGGCTAAGAGGCTCAAGGCAGGGCTGGAGGAGGGTGTGTGTGTGTGTGTGTGCGTGAGATACTGATATTCTCATCATAGTTAACTACAACAGCTTTACTTTAAATGAGTCATTTGATTTATTAACAAAACATAGGGATGTATGAATCCCACTCACCCAGGTCTGCCGGGGGTCTGCGGCAATCCATTCCTCCCCCCAGAGTCCTCCCCAGCCGGCTCTGCTCTGCGGCGAGTCCACTGCCGGTCTGTGGACACCATTTGCATCCCTATTCTTTGCCGTGATAGACTACGTAAATCTTTTTACGTAGGGCAGCAAGGTTTTTAGCTGGGAGTGGTGAAAGGATCCCATTATGCCAGTGCTCTGGCATCTGTACTGGCTGTCAGCCCATTTCCAGGCACAATTCAAAATGCTAATATTAATCTTTAAATCCCTAATAGATGGGCCATGTTACCTGAGGGAGTGTCTCCTCCCATACATACCTACATGGACCCTAAGCTCATCTTCTGAGGCCTTTCTCTGAGTGCCCTCCCCTCACAAATGAAGTGAGGCTAGGGATGGCTGAGAATTTCTCCCCGAAATGTAGGGCGCCAAGCGCCAACGTGTTCGGCCCCCCGAACAAGTTTCGGGGAGAAATTCTCCACCCCCCCACGCCCCCCGCACCCCCCCCGGGATGGGACTTACCTTTGCCGAATGTCCTTCCCGGCGGCGGGTCCGGCCAGCGGTTCGGTGGGTGTTCGCCGGCTGCCGCCGCCGCCATTCCAAGAAAAGAAAAAAAAACAAAAACGCCCCCGTGATAGGCTACATGATGATTAATGTAGCCTATCACGGCTAGATTTGCAAAGTCAGCCGTGATAGGCTACGTCAATCGTCACGTAGCCTATCACGGGTGACTTTAAAAAAAAAGCGCGTACGCTAATGGCGGCCCCCATAGGGAGCCGCCATTCGCGTTCCTTATTTAGTCGCTGTAGTCTACGTAAATCTTTACGTAGACTACAGCGACCAAATAAGGAACGGGAATGGCAGCTCCCTATGGGGGCCGCCATTATCCGTACACACTTTTTTTTTTTTTTTTAAGTCACCCGTGATAGGCTACGTGACGATTGATGTAGCCTATCATGGCTGACTTTGCAAATCTAGCCGTGATAGGCTACGTGAATCGTCACGTAGCCTATCAGGGGGCGTTTTTTTTTTCTTTCATTGCAATGGCGGCGGCGGCAGCCGGTCGAAAGACTGGCTGCCGCTCCCGCCTCGCTTGAACACCCGCCGAACCGCCGGTCGGACCAGCCACCGGGAGGGACATTCGGTGAAGGTAAGTCCAGTCCCGGGGGGGGGTGCGGGGGGCAGTGGGGGTGCGGAGGATTTCTCCCCAAAACTTGTTCGGGGGGCCGAACACGTTGGCGCTCGGCCCCCCGACGTTTCGGGGAGAAATTCTCCGCCATCCCTACATACGGATAATGGCGGCCCCTATAGGGAGCCGCCATTCCCGTTCCTTATTTGGTCGCTGTAGTCTACGTAAAGATTTACGTAGACTACGGCGAAAATAAGGGCAACGCTATTTGCGTTGCCCTTATTTTCGCCGTAGTCTACGTAAAGATACGTAAAGTGGGAAGCCTCCCCTGAATTTCGGCCGGGGCGAGGCGGGAAGCCTCCCCCCCCGGCCTGAACTTCGCAGGGGGAGCAGCAAAGCACCTCCCCCCTGCCGCGAACAACCTTCGACGAAAGGTAAGTGACTTTCGTCCACCCCTAATCACGGGGGCATTTGTTTTTTTAAAAAACTTTTGAGTTCGCAGCCGGGCGAGGCGAGGCGCCTCCTCCCCGGCCTGAATTTTGGCCAGGCAAGGCGGGAAGCCTCCCCCCCGGCCTGAACTTCGCGGGGGAGCAGTGAAGCGCCTCCCCCCCACCGCGAAAAGCTTCGAGGACAGGTAAGTGAGTTTCGTCCACCCCTAAGTGAGGCAGGTGGCTAGTAGAGAGAGGCCATTTTCAGTAATGGCTCCCTGGTTGCGAAATGTCACCCCTCCCCCCCAAGAGCCTTGTCTGACAACCACATAGTGGTCTTTGTGGCATCAGGTGAAGGACTTTTTATTATCCCAGGTTTTTTAGTACTTTACTGGCTGTTTTAGATTTTACATCATGTTTTATTGCTATATTTTTGTATTTTGTGATTTTAACCGCTACTTTGTGAAAACTCAGAGAGCGTCAATGATTGGGCAGTACAGAAATGCAATAAATCAATAAATGGATAAGAACACCAGACGTGGGTGACATTCGTTCAAATTGGGCATCATTCAGCCACAATTAAGCAATGATTTCAGAAAGAGAGCAGAAGCTTGTCTCTTTCACTGAAGATACATAAAATTCCTAGAGAAAAAGACTAAGGAGTGGTGTGCCTATGAATAAGCTGCTATCCTAAAATGTATTAGGGAGCAAGCCCCATTGAACTTAGTGGGTCTTATTCTTGAGTAAGCATTCATAGGATTGCACTAATGGTTTCCAAGTGGATGTGGTAAACTAAATAATCCTAAGAAACACGTATTAGAAAGGAAGACCCACTGAACTCAATGAGACATATTTCCAAACAAGCATGTATAGTATCATGCTACATGTTACCTGTCACTGTCTTAAATCTGAATTGCCTGGGGAAATAAGAAGCTATTCGATCAGGCTCTGTATTAATTTCTACGATGTAAACTTTTATTTCTCCTCAAATTAGAAACCGCTGGATTATTCAAAGGCTTATTTTCATTTTTTAAAGACTTTAAAATACATTTTTAACCATAGGAACTCTCCTTCCAGGAGTCTGTTTGGTACATTTCTACTCTTTTCTGTTGTCATATTTCTAAAAGCTACCTCATAAAAGCTTTGAAGGACACCCAGAGGTGCATCGAAAAAAGACAAACTGATGTCATGCATGCATGTTTGTTGAAAGCTCTATTAATAATGAATTGGCTCCTCAGTCGGGTACAGCAAACAGTACTTCACCAGAATGAAGGGAAACGAAACATTAGGTGTGGATATGTATAAAAATAAATAAATAATGCCACCCCGCAGGATACCAAATCAATGAAACTTTGCATTGTCCCACATGCAAATGAGTACCCCAGGGAGGTAGCCTGGGTGGAAAAGTGCTCAGAACTAGCCTTTCATTGGACATAAAGCAAAATACACACAAATGCCTTTTTGTTGGTGTAATCCAGTTTTTGCCCACTTGCGTTAGATTACAACTAACGCAAGAGGTTTTAGATTGCAACTCCTGTAATCCCCCCCAGGATGGCCATTGACCATGGTGTCTGGGAATGATGGGACTTGTAGCCCAACACACCTGGAGGTCACTGGGATGTAAAAGGCTGCTGTAATTGGCATTAGGGCCTGCATGAAAGAATTTGGATGTGCTCTATATGGCATATATTTTCCCAGTCTCAAACATTCCTGCACTGTGGAATGAAGACAAAGAGAACAGCCCCTTTGCAAGTTCATTATCTATCTTAAAACAAAGAGCAGATCTCAGCCCTATCTAGGGAGAGGCGAACCAGCAATGTCTGAGATCACGAGCATCTTCGAACATCATTGTGCTGCTCGTCTCATGCCTGATTACCATTCACATTTGCGATTGGTGCTCACTTTCACGAACGGGAAACTTGCACAAACTGAGTGGTGATCCAGTGGGAGGTTTGTGCCAGTCTGCCCAAGTTTATGTGAATCTCCTCCATAGACTAAAGTGGGGCTTATTCTGTCTCCTGCAGAAATTTGCCCACATTATGAAATTTGCCCAAATTAAACTGGGAATTGGGAATGAGACGAATGTGAGCATGTGTTCAGTGATTTGTGAACATTTTTGGCAGGCACGTGTTCACACCCGTGCTCAGATTCAGGGCCTCGAAGGTGGAATGCCCGCATGTTTTGTGAGCAGAACCAAAATTCTCATACATCCCTTGCCCTATCAGGTTCTTTATTAATATGTCACTCAAAGGGCCTTGCTGGATCTATAATTTATTTGTCCATTCCCTAGAATAGGTTTGGATAGGGAATGGGGGAGCAATTTGTTCAGTTCACATTTTAATGCTAACTTCCCTCATCATGTCACACTTTCAAACCACTAAGGAAACCAAAATGAAGTTATCCTTTGAAATGAGTACTTCTAATTTTGCAGTGGAGCTCTCCCATGAAAACATGCATACAAAAAATTCATAGACTGGCCTGTGAGGTTGGCATAAGGCAATGGTGGTCAACCTCTGCAGGTCTCTGGGCCTAATTTCAGCCCCCTGGAACCCACTGGTGGCTGCACCCTTCCCCAGAATTGCTCTTGCTCTGCTGCCACAAAGTTTGCTGCCCAAATTCAGAGGCATGGTAGCAGCAAACGGGGTGATAATACTTTCAAACAAGGATTATGGGGACCACACATCTTGTTTTCAAGCAAAACCATGCTCTGGCACGATTTCGCTTGAAAACAAGGCACTCCCCCCGTACCTTGTTTTAAAGTAAAATTGCCCCCCCCTTTTTTTTTGCTACCACTGCACCATTGAATTTCTGATTACCAGTTGTTTTCTGGGCCAAATTCAAGGTGTTGGTTTTGACCCTTAAAACCCTATATGGGTCTGGCCCAGCCTATCTTAAGGAGCGCCTCCAGCAACACCAGACAGGCCGCTTAACAAGATCAGCCTCGGATGGCCTTCTCTCTGTCCCATCAGCCAGGACAGCTAGACTGGTGGGGACGAGGGAGAGGGCCTTTTCTGTGGTGGTCCCCACTCTGTGGAACTCCCTCCCTAGGGAACTCCGCCATGCCCCCTCTTTAATGAGCTTCCATCGTGCATTAAAAACGTGGTTGTTCAGGCAGGCATTTGGGGTAGGTTAGGGTATTTTAGAAAATGTTTTTATTGTAGAATTTTGTTGTTTTAAACTGTTTTATTATATGCTGTACATCGTCCAGAGTGGCTGGGTGACCAGCCAGATGGGCGATTAATAAATTTAATAATAAATAAATAATAAAATAAATAAATTTCAGTGGCAATTTTGACAGCCACCTTTGTTTCACCGCTGCTACTGCAGGAAACTCAGTGGCAGTGGGGCTAGGTGGTTGGGTTCTGGAGGGTCGCATGTGACTCATGGGCTGTGTGTTGGCCACCCCTATAAGGGGAAATGTTCCTTGAGGTAACCAGGTCTCAAGTTGTATATGGCTTTGTATACTAATGCTAACGAGTGAAGCATCCGAGAGCTTACAATACATGGCTTGTGGGTTTTGTTGAACACAAGTTGCACCTCCTATAGTATGATGCTTTCTAAACCTTTGGTGGCAATAGGGATGTTGCGGGCACTTGAGGGGAGCTGCCCACCTCTACTCGCCAAGCTGCGCAAGCCCCTGGCATTTATTGGACCTATCTGTGAGCATCTGGCGCCATCCACTCCCTCAGTGAGTCACCTTTTAATGAGAAAAATGGTGATTTGTTCTTTTCTGTAAATCAAATCTTATGCAAATGGAAGCCATAAAGGAGCCATTTCTGCATTACAGGTGTAAATGGCCTGTTTACACCTTTAATGTTGTGTAGATGCCCCCCTTACAGCCACCATTTGCAAGATTAGATTTACAGAAAAGAACAAATCACCATTTTTCTCATAAAAAGGTGACTCACTGAGGGAATGGACAGCTGGTAGATCCTCTTTCTGGGCATGCGGCTGCTCAGAGTGCAGGTCCAGATGAGTGCAGGGGCTTGCAAATTGGTCCGGGGAGGGGCAAGCAGGTGCAGTGACTTGGGGAGCACTCGGAGAACCCAAACGGAGGTGAGTCCATCCATCCCTAGATGGCAAGCACTGGATAAGAAGAATGATTAGATTGTTTTCAGTTTTCTGCTACAAACACAGGCTGTAATCCTATACCCAGTTACCTGAGAGTAAGCCCCATTGAACTCAAATGCACTGTTACAATCATAATGAAATGGCAGGAAATGAACTGAGTCTTTTTGCCAATTATTTATCTTTTTATGATAGCACACAACTAAAAGCGGATGCGGCATTTGGCCAGGTTTTAGGTCAAAATCTGAAGGAAAGTCTGCTCCATGAGGCACCTCCACGGTCTCAATAGGTCTCTCACATTCAGTTAGAAGAAAAGGCACACTATAACTCTTTTACCATTAAGAGCCATTATCTTTGCCTTTATCTATATATCTTTCTGAACAGCTCATAGCCAAAGGGATGTGAAGTATCACTCCTTATGGCACATAGTGATGGAGATGGGCTTTATTTATTTCCAAATAAATTGGGAGTAAGCCTATGTTCTATAAATGGAGGAAATTTACATATACATTCCTACATTTACAGATTGTCGGCTTACTCCCAATTTATTTGGAGATAAATAAAGGCAACATGTTAACAAACTGGAGATGTTTATTAATCACTAAAGAACAAATGTAGCTACTCCTTCCTCTCCACTACAGTTGTCACATCTTGTCAAACCTGACATTTGTCTCCTGGATAGTTTCTGCTAAAATAATTAGCATGTACATAGCACCTATCAAGTGTTTAAAGTGCTAAATATTAGGGATGAGTTGGGACCATTTGTTTCTTCTCCAGAAAGTTTTGGTACAGCAATGAATCTGTTCTGCTTCACCCAAACTCCAAAGCATACTGTGGGATGTAGGATTGATATCCTCAGTCCACACTCCACCTACTCCTCAGGCCATTTCTGGAATTGGCCCAGAACCTGCCAGAACCCTGGGTAAACCCCAGGCAACTCCAGAAATGCTTCCACCCCAAGCAGATTAAGAAGGGATGGGGCAGAGTTCTGGCCCAGCCACAACTACATTCTGGTTAGCACAAAACTCTTCCCCATATTACTTAATCTCTCAATAATCCCCACAACACCAATTCTGCACTATCTCACTGTCATTATCTTCATATTGCAAAAGTGAAGCTGAGAGTAGGGGTGAGTGAACTTCCTTTTCACAAAAACATTCATGCATATTTTCATGGACATTTTTTTTCCAAAAATGTATGCATCAATTGTGCACCTTTAAAAAACTACTTTGTTTTAATTATTGTGCATAGTACAATGAGCTTATAGTCAGCAAATACAAGGAAGGTCAACTATTCAAACAAAATAAAAAGAAACTGTGTTCCCATTCTTGTCTGAGTTACATCAACACTAGAATGTTCTTAGGGTGCCCCTCATTTAATTAGATCCCTCCAAAATGGTATTTGGGTTATCGGGGGCTTATAGGCCACCGTCCCTTTGTTGACAGATGCAATATGAAAGGAAACCAGATTTCCATGAGGTGCTCACTTTTGACCATCCCTCTCAGAACTCTGCCATGGTGGGTTAGTCTCTCTGAAAGTGCATTCATGTACCAGCCCTGCATTGTGCATCTGGCACCTGTTTTCCAGTGTTGTACTATTTCTAGGCGTACTGTTAGCAACAAAAACAGGACTACTTCACAGCATGGCAAATTGCTTCTTACATTATCTGTTAGAGACAGCAGTGCTAAGAGGGACTCCAGCACAATGATGCAACCAACAATATCTGAAATCACCCCAAATACTCCAGTCCAGACTAGAAGTGTTGAACCTGGCAACAGTCCCACCACATATGACCAGCATCCCAACGTTTCCACATCGCCTACAGCAAAGTGGGATCTGGGAAGGGTTCATCCAATGAAGTCTGGCTGAAGTGAAATGCGTATACTATTTTGATTGTCAACTCTTTCAAATTGGTGGAGATAGTCTTAAAAGGTAGTTTAGTTGGATTCAATGGTTTTATAGGCCCCTTCCATCCCTACTATTCTGTGATTCTATGATTCTAGTCCAAGGTTTGTTCCAACCATCACTGTCTATTCAGATGCATTTTCTCTGATTGATTGTGGTGTGCTTGCTGGCTTGATATTCCCTTCGTTGGCACTTGGCACTCATGCATTTTATGAAGATTCCTTGTATTGATGGCTTTTATTGTTTGTGTTTATTTTCTTGCTTTGTGAGCCATCCGGGTTGAAGACTGGCATAGAAATGTATGCCATAGACCTATAGCATGATATCTAGAACAGGACTGGGGAACCCGTGCCCCTCTGGGTGTTGCTGAATTACAACTCCCATCATCCCTAACCCCACTGGCCATGCTGGCGGGGGCTTATGGGAGTTGTACTCCAGCAATATGTGGAGGGCCACAGGTTCCCCACCCCTGGTCTAGAAGATATTTCTTCAGTGTTGCATTAAGGTTGATTGCTTCTACCAACCAAGACACACTTACCAGCAGGGTGGGACTCAGACCAGTGTTCTGCAGCAGCCTTCCCCAACCTGATGCCCTTCAGATGTTTTTGGCCTGGAATTCCCAGCATTCCTGACCACTGGCCATGCTCTCTGGGGCTGATGGGAGTTGAAATTCAAAACATCTGGAGGGCACCAGGTTGGGGAAGGCTGTTCTACAGTGTGTGCGTTGCAAAGATGCAGTGTAGCCGGCAAGGGAGGTAAGTCTTAGCTTTGTGGCTAGCTGGAAGAAGGATGTCACCTCAGGGAGCTCCAAGTGGATTCTGTTTGTGTTTGGGAGAGCTGATTCTGCTTTACAGATTAGTATTTCTAGTGCATACTCACACCAAAGGAAAATAAGCCCTGTAGCGCTGGCCTGGAAACTTCTCAGTACTCAGGGGAAACTGGGGAGTGTGCAACAATATGTTGCATGCAGCTCCAAATGTGTTCAATGCAGCACATTCACAGCATCCTGAAAATTTACCTGAAAGCTTTCTGAAGGTCTATAGCTTGCATGCTATAATAGTCTCACTGTAGTGTCCTTTCAATGCAATAAAGCTGCTTTCCTGTATTTTCTGTCTCTCTCTTTTATTTACATGGATAGCTTTGACGAGACCTTGATGGGAGTCCATTGTATTGAAGTCTTATCATGGCTATGCAGTGCTTCCTCATTAACATTAGTGGGGCATGCAAGAGGAGTCATGGCAGGAAAACGATTCTGTTATGCAGGAGGTATTGCTTTTGTGTTAAGATCTTCAAACTGTTGGATGGGCAGATAATGTTTGTGTAGTAAATGGAAGCAGACTTGTGGGGGAAAGGAAATATTGGGTAATAGAGTGGCACATTGTGCATGAATAAGCTTTAGAGAGGGTTCACAGCATTTGATAAATTAATAAGAATTTAATTACCTTGCTCTGAGGCTATTGAATGATTTCTTAACATGTTGGAAACCAGAATTGCATCTTGTCTGTGATGAGAGGACACAGGATTGCATCTACTTCCTTACTATGTGCATAGATCAGGGCTTAAGCCACCAGTCCATGCAATCTATGAACAAAAGTAACTGCACAGTTTTATATATGTCTATTCGGGCCGCTCCCTCCATGCTGGACTCGAATCACTGTAACACTGTGCTCCCAAGTCCAACCCGAGAGACGGTCCAGAAGGATACCATGCTCGATGGTATGGAAAGAAGCTGAGAAGTCCAGGAGAACCAACAGGATTGTACTTTCACCATTCAGTCTCCAGTATAAACCAAAGCATTCACTGTCCTGAAGTCAGTCTGGAAGCCAGATTAGACTGGATCTAAATCATCAGTGTCCTCCAAGACTGCCTGGAGTTGATGACGCCCCTTGCTCCCCACCCACACCCCTCTCAGAGGTTTGGGACATCACTGTTCAGAAAGTGTATTATGTTCTCCTTCTGACTGTGAGATTTGCAGGAACAAATATCTTATAAGTTCTGGATACTGTATCTAGACAATGAATAACATCAGGCATGATCTACATTTTAGTCCAATTTTTTTTCTCATGGGAATAGGATTCAGACCCAGGACCTCAGTAAAATATACCTGTCTAGGGTGGCCATGTGCCCTCTTTTATAGAGGACAGTCCTCTATTTGAAAGCATCTTCTGTTTGAATGGCTGCCCAGTCCAAGTCTGGTTTAAAGCTAAACAACCATCACAAGGAAGAGCTGGGCCTTAAAGCTGCCTATCAACAGCATCTGGACAGCAGAATAAACAAGACACATACATCACCTGGTCACAGTCTTCCATACTATATTGGGATGTACTGTATTCATATTTAAATTATAAAAAATATTTCTAAATTTGCATCTATACATATAAATTAGCATATGTAAATTGTATGTAAGTCCGTGTTCTCTGTGGTCTTCCTTTTTGGTTGATGCATGTCCACTTTTTTGGCAATGCAAAAGTGGCCATCCTATAGCGGTCTCCCTTCTCTCATGCTTGGGCCATATGCCTCTGACCTGGATGTTCCTTTTTGCTATCATGGCTCCAGGAGTTTATTGAACCCTCTTGAAAGCCATCTAAAAGAGGGCTATCATCATATTTCCCAATAGCAAATTTGATAAATTAACTTTATGTTGTATGAAATAGTACTTCTGTTTGTCTGCTTAAGCAGTGGTAATCTCACCATTATGGTGTTACATTTAGACTCTAATATTGTCACGGGCTGCAGCGATCTTCACACGTAGGCCTTTCTTTCCAGATCCTTTCAATTTCTCTTCAATGTTATTCCAGCATCATACAGCTTGTTCTGTTAGGCTACACATAAATCAAGTAGGAATTTCCTATATATCTGTCAGGTTGATTCTGAGCATATGGAGATAGCAGTTCAGATTCACAAGAGGAACAGCAAGAACCAGGGGAGGCATCTTCCCCAGCCAGTTCAGATATGGTTAGGCATGCTTCTCAGGATGCTAGCACCCAGATGGCTGGGCCTGAAGCCCCCGCTCCCTCTTCAGTGAGAATCCTGGAGGAGGCAGAGGAGGAGGAGGAGGAGGAGGAGAGTGTGGGGCATAGCCTGAGGGATGCTAGACTACGGCGCAGAGCGAAGCGGGAAAAGTTAGAGGTGGAGCTCAGATGGTCGACCCGGTTGGCAATGCATGAGGGTCGGCATAGTAAAGCATCACTGGATGGGAGGGGTTTCCCTCCCTAAGTTATTCTAGCCAGCGAGTCCCTGTTCAAACTGCTAGCAAGCTGTCACATTCCCTTGGTTGGCTCCCACCTTCCTCATGCACAAGAAGAGAGGCTTCAGTCTCACATATTTAATTCACTATCAACAGATTCATTACAGATGCAAATCCTCGAAGACTCTCAGGCTACAAATGAATAACAGCAGGGAATTGAAAAGGGAGCTACAATGTTGCTAGCAGTTTGAACAGGGACTTGCTGGCTAGAATGAGAAGGTAGACTTCATGAAAGAGGGGGGCCACTGAGGATGCCCAAGGGCTCCCCAAAATCTGAGCGTTACACTAGGAATGACCTCATGGTTGAAAATCAAGTGAAACTGGTCCTCAGCTTTGACATAGGCCTTGGTCATTACATCTGGCATTGTGTTGGTTGCTAGGCATGGGTGGGGAGTATATGTTATATTTTGTTATATTTTGGGCCTGTTATATTTTGGGCATCTGGACTCTAATCCTCAAGCTGTGTGTACAGGGCATGCTAGTGCTGTAACGGGCCAAGAAAACTCATTTAGCTGCAAGAAATAATGCCATCTTAAAAAGTAAATGTTCTTGTGAGTCCAGAGGACTCAAATGAGGAGCAGGCTGCCACCAATGGCTGTAGTGGAAATGCTTCCTGTTGTCTGTACAGCTGCTGTGGGAGATGGATCCATGTGTGCACTGATGTAGGCATGTAGGGCTTCCCCATACAAGGGGAGATCTGACCCAGTCAGGGTCCTCCTCACTTGGAAGAGCTCTACCTGTGTACATCAGTATGTGCCTAAAGCCCTTTGCCACACTGACTGAAAACACAGACAGCGGGGTAGGGATGTACGAAAGTCACTTACCTGTTCGCGGATTATGTTGATGGTGGGGGGGCGTTCTGTCCCTCCCCCTGGAATCCTCGCCAGGGGGGGAGGCGCTCCGTTCCTCCCCCCCGGAATTCTCCGAGGCCGGCTGTGCTCTGTGGCAGCTCCGCGGAGCAGCCGGCCAGGCCCGGCCAGGCAAGAGCCGTCAGCAGCCAGATTTCTAGCCGCGGAGGGCTCTGGGTAAAAACAACAACAAAAAACCACATACGCAAATGGCGGCGGCTATGGCCGCCGCCATTTGCGTTCCTTATTTTTGCCCTCTTAATCTATGTAAATATTTACGTAGGCTAAAACGGGGCCCACTACGCTATTTGCATTCCCCTTGATTTTCGCCATCATAGTCTACGTAAATATTTACATAGATTAAGAGGGCAAAAATAAGGAACGCAAATGGCGGCGGCCGTAGCCACCGCCATTTGCGTACGCAGTTGTTTTTTTTTTAACTCACCCAGCCATGATAGGCTACGTTAAGATTTACGTAGCCTATCATGTCGTGGTTTTTTTTTTTAAACCTAGTCATGATAGGCTATGTAAATCTTTACGTAGCCTATCACGTCTTCCTTTTTCTTCTTCCTTTTTTTTTTTTTTACCAGATTGGAAATGGCAGCGGCGGCAGCCGGTCAAAAGACCAGCCACTGCTGCTGCTGCCACCGGAGCCGCCACCGGAGCTGCCGCCACCCGGAAGATCCGCTCCAGGTGAGTCTCGACCCGGGACGGATCCGTGGGGTGGCGGGGGGGTGGCAGGCCTTTCGACCACGGAGTTCAGGGGGCCGAATGCATTGGCATTTGGCCTCACCATGATACGTGGCGGAATTCTCTGCCATCCCTAAGTGGGGGGTCATTTCTGCGGTGGGTGGCAGCAGGTGCATGGCTATGGTGCACATTGGTGGGGGGTGGGACTAACCTGCATGGGGGGAAGGTTGAATTTTGTGAACAACTCTTTCATTTGGTATGATTCAATCATGTCCAGATGGAGTAGAGTTACTTGCCCCCACAGGAGGCACACTCAAAACACTAATGCTGCCCAAAACAAACTGGTGAACTCCAACATTTGCTCCAGGTTTTGGGGAGCCCTTGGATAAGATCGCCTCAGGAAACTTCCCTTCCTCCCTCAGTGGTTTTGCCTCCTCACCGCCATGGCCGCCAGATCCTGCTGCCCCTCCCCATTACTATCACTTGTTTACTGAGCCAATGAGGCATGCAGGCTTGCTCTGTTTCACCGCTCTGTTTCACACAAATGCCATCATTTGTGTCTTCATGCCCACTCAGTCAAAAGGAGTAGCAGGCCAGAAAACAGGTGGCCCAGGTGAAGAGGAGGATGAGGAGTTGGCCTAGGGGGCTCTTGTTAGTGGGCCTATTGCTGGGATATGGGTCTTGGCAGGTACTTAGCCATGCTGACTCTTGACACCAGCTCTTGTGGGATCCTCTGACAATGGGCAACTCTTACCTTTATGGCGTAGAAGCAAATGGGGGGGGGGCTGTCAAAGTAAAGTATGCCTCCAATTTTCATTAAGAAAAAAAAAGTGTGCCTCAGTTATCAAAAGCTTGAGAAACACTAACCTAGATGATGTGCTTCAGCTCTTTTCCTTTAAAGCAGCCACAATAGACCTACCCATGGAGTAAGAGATCCAGATATGATGGATTTGCTCAACAAAGCCAGTTCCATTCACAGCATCAGAGAATACCAAAGGGAGGTACTGATGCTGAATACCATTATCTGGCTGAATATTGGGCATATATGACTTTAATTTTGCTTGCTAACCAAAGTTGGGACTAGCCATAAAAAGAGCCGATGCCCTGACCACAACTTCATGTTTGATTCAATACGCTTGTTATCAGCATTCATGTATATATTCAAAATAGTTATTTGGAAGACTAGGAGTTGACTTTATTTATAGGTTTTGTCAAACATCCTGCATTCTATCATATTACAGCAAAAAGATGTGACCTGAGGGATAGCAGAAGGGTTCTGAATAAACACAGTGAACTCAACAGGAAGATTTGGCAATGAAATATTGGCAATATGGAAGCAATTATTTCTGGGATGAACATGGGTCTCTAGATTTTTGTGGAAGATATTAACAGCTGTCAGACAGATCAACTAGAATGATGGTGACCCTTGAAACAAAATCTTCCTAAAACTAAAGTTTGTCATTTTTTAAAATCTTTTAAGTATTTATTTGAATGACTTGCAGTTCCCAACCACAATCCAGACCAGAATTAAGTGCTGTGGGGCTGTGCAACTAGGGCTGTGCAAATCAGCAAAACCTAAAGCTCATCAAGGTTCTCCAAATTCCATTTTGAAGCTCGTTCCGACTCGTGTCCATATCAGATTGTGCCTTTTTTCCCCTTTGCGCACAAAAATCCATGCATATTTTTGTGTGCATTTCCCCAAATGTCTGCATCTGCATGCATTTTTCAAATGTATGCATTGTCCTCCCTAGATTAAAGCGTGTTTGCACACATTTTTTAAAGTACACAATTTTCATGTCTATATTTCAAAGGCATGCTTTTTTCAAATGTATCTTTTTTGTTCCACAAATTGCATTGCAAGCTTGGAAATGTACAGACTTTGACTGCAGATTGCGTTCAGGTCAGTATTCACAAGCGGAAGGTGTGACCTGGGTAAATTTTAGTCAAAAATGAACTGAAACAAGTCCCTTGTACATCCCTACATGTAACTCCTGGATCAGTTCTGATGAGACATTGGAGACCACATTGTACAAATGCATAGCACATGAGGTCAACTGCCTTGATAAATTGCCACCGAATTTTGGCTGAGGCAAAAGTTGTGGCAAATGTGGAGGGCTCTGTTCAGTTGCAATGGATGTTTAGGAATTTCAAAGTAGGACGCTCCTGTACATCTGTGAACAATGTAATATTACGTGATAAGACCAGTAGAGGCTGGTGGCCCCTATTTCAGTGGGGCAGTGAATGTGTTCTGGGTTTCACTCAGAACCAATCGAAACTCTAAAGGAGCTATTCAAGGTGCTGAACCTTATCCCCTAAATGGGTTCAGCACCTTGGATAGCTCCTTTAGCATTCTGACTGACTCTGATCGAAACCCAGAGCTAGGGATGGACGAAAGTCCCTTACCTGTTCTCGAAGCTTGCTTCGCGGTGGGGGAGAGGCGCTTCGGTTCTCCCCCCGAAGCTCAGGTGCCCCGCCTCGCCCGGCTGAAATTCAGGCTGGGGGGGAGGCACCCCATTCCTCGCTGGCAAAATTCAGGCCGGGTAGGAGCGCCCCATCTACCCGGCCGCGAAAAAAAAAGTAAAAAACACACAAAAACACACAAACCCGTGATAGGCTACGTAACGATTTACGTAGCCTATCACAGCTAGATTTCCAAAGTCAGCTGTGATAGGCTATGTAAATTGTCACGTAGCCTATCACGGGTGACTTTGAAAAAAAAAAAAAAGCGCGTACGCAAATGGCGGCTCCCATGGGGACCGCCATTTGCGTTCCTTATTTTGACATGTCTAGTCTACGTAAAGATTTACATAGACTATGGCGAAAATAAGGGCAACGCAAATAGTGTTCCCTTATTTTCGCTGTAGTCTACGTAAATCTTTACATAGACTAGACGTGACAAACTAAGGAACGCAAATGGCGGCGCCCATGGGCCGCCGCCATTTGCGTACGCATTTTTTTTCTTCAAAGTCAGCCGTGATAGGCTACGTGACGATTTACGTAGCCTATCACGGCTGACTTTGGAAATCTAGCCGTGATAGGCTACGTAAATCATCACGTAGCCTATCACGGGTGTGTGTGTGTGTGTGTTTTTTACTTTACTTTTTTTTTTGCAATGGCGGTGGCGGCAGCCGGTCAGGAGACCAGCCGCCGCCCCCGCCCCCGACGAACCCGCTGCCGAGAGGGACATTAGCCGAAGGTAAGTCCCATCCCGGGGGTGGGTGGGGGGCCAGCGGAGAATTTCCCCAACACTTTCGGGGGGCCAAATGCGTCGGCACTCGGCCTCCCGAAGATTCGTGGAGAAATTCTCCGCCAACCCTACCCAGAGCAGATTCACCACCCCACTGAAATAGGAACCACCATTGGATAAGACAGCCTGTTCTCTCAAAAGCTCTGAGGATACACTCAGCTTTTGTGGGCAGATGAAGCCAAGCCAAACTGTCCTCTCCCCGCTCCTGTAGTAAGAGTTCCCGATCTCTAGCTCTCAGGCATTCAGTGTGTGTGAATACTGAGGTTCCATAGATTGGAGGCAGGAATCTGTATGTCTGTTTGTTCACACAGCACCCACATACACAGTTGTATGTGCAAGAGGCACTTTCCAGACATGTGAATGAACACACATAGATTGGGGACAGAGCTTGCTGCCCTCCTACCCCCATTCTATGCTCATTCGGTACCCATGGATACTGAAGGACTAAATACAGCTATGCTGGTACTCTACCTGTGGGACACTGTATAGCGGCTGTGGCCATCATGTGGATCTTTGGATGTTTTGGCCAAGAAGTCCTATAATCCCTCACTACTGGCTATTGTCAAGGGCTCCTTGGATGCCTCTCAGTCTAATCCAGTAGCCAAGTCCAGACACAGACAAAGGGATTCCTTTCAAAGCTTTATTCTTCTTTTACAACTTAACAACTCTACTGTTTGCAACTAGATCTGAGCAGCACAGTACCTATGCCCTAAGTTGGAACAGTTGGTCCCTGTTTGAAAGGGAATTACTGGCAGACCCCTGAACTTAAGGACTAGGGAGAGTCCCTCCCCTTTTCCCTTGGATCCTCTGGGTGCAGCCGTTGTTTGCGCGCCAACCGGGCACTACGCCTCCTTTCTGCGCCCTCCATTTGGCGCCGCTCTCTGCGTCGGTGTCGCGCATCCACCAAGTCTACTTCCTGCGCTCGGTCACTCCCTGGACTGCTATCTAAGCTAGGAATGCTGGTGGGAGGAATCTCCGTCAGCTGTTGGCCCTGGGAAAGAGGAGCGCGCTCCTCTCCCAGGAACGATTACTCTTCCTCAGAATCAGAACTACTCTGGGATCCTATGGGCTCAGTGTCCACCCTGACAGCTATGATGGCTCGGGCTGATGGAAATTGTGACTCTCCAGATGTTCTGTCCTAGAAGTTGTCCATCCCTACTCTACAGACAGTCTTTAAATCTAGTGCCCGATCTAGTGCCCCTCCCCCATGAAACCAAGAGTCAGGAGCCTACAGCAACACTGTCCCTTTTAATGCAAATTCCCTGTCATGGAAACATTTGCATCAAACGTTTCCAGGCCATTCTGAGAAGAGTAGCTATTCATGTAAATGCATTTGAGTAAAACAAGCTGATTTCAATTTCAATTCCACACAGGCTGAATGGAGTTCTTAAGGCAACTAAACATCCCCTTAAGTCCTGAATGAACTGATTTACTAAATAAACAGAGAATCTCTTAAGACACAGAGACATGAAGGTGTTTATGTACACAGAATAAGCAGCATTTTTAATTCCAAAAATGAGGGAGAGCTTTTTTTTATAATTCAAAATAATCAGGAAATGTATGATTTTCCAGAGATCCCAATAGACAACTCAGGAAGCTAAAAATCCGACAGACTCTGTTAGTCTGTACTGATGTTCTTGTTAATGCCCTAAAATGCCGATGATATTTTATTCATCTACAACTCTGAAAAGAAAGACGAGAACTTTCTCTTCTCACCAATGCTTCCCCAAGCATTAATTTGCTTCTTTGACTGATTTTCTAAAGCTTATAATTGGGCCATCCACAGGAGCTAATCAGCTACCATGGAAATCCAAGATGAAGACCAGGGAGACAAGATCATGGCTCAAAAGAACATATTAAAAAAAGAAAGAAAAGAAAACCTCTCTCTAATTTTTTAAAAAAGAAAATAGTAAAGCCAGCAATTAAAATTATCACAGTCATTTAAGTTATCATTTTCAAATAGCACAAGATCCTTTGCTTAGGAGGGGGAAAAACAACCTTCAAAATCTCAGCGGAGCAGGAGAAAAGCCTGCTTAATCAATCGCTGACCTTTAGGAGGCACTGCAGTACTGTTAAGTAAGGGCTTTTTTTTATCTGCATAAATGCAGCTGCCTTCGACTGCAGAATCAATTGTTGCTGCTTCACATAATACAGTTCTAGGACTGGTATCTCTCCTTTTCTTGCAATAAAGGTGGAGCAATTCAGCTTCACCCAAGATACTGTTGGTAGCCTACAAAAAGTACATATGTAAAGTATTACTTCCCTCCCTGTGGATTAGTTTGCCATTAAGGACAGAGCCAGAGATTTTGTAAGAGAGACGGGGTTGCTGCCGCTGGGCTTCTTCATGACGATGATGACACTATGACAACATCAGGCTGTGTGTCTTCCTGTCCCCAAATCATATCATTGGCTGTGAAAGGGAGACAGAAGAAAGGAGACATACAGCACTATGACATCAACATGTGCTGTGGTTAGGGTTGGAGTGGGGAAGAAATTTGTTTTTGTTTTCCTTTTAATGCAAACTTCCCCAATTTTGCACTTTTGAACCAATATGGGAACTGAAACTCAGTTATCTATTGAAATTTGCACTTCCTCGAAGTTTGCAATGGACTTCTCCAGTTAAAAAAATGTGTACAAAAATGTATACATTAGGGAAAGTGCACATTAAAAATGTGTATATTACTAAAGATAATTCAATAAAAATCAATATATTAGGAAAACTGCTTGCAAAAATGTGTATATTAGGCAATATTGCATAAAATACATGCATTTAGAAGAAACATGTACAAAAATGCATACAAATCTTTATGCAATCTAAACAAAAAAAAATCTTAAAGTTCAGGATGAATTGAACTTATGATTGGAAAAAATTAAAGTTTGAGATGAACCAAAAGTAAAATTGGAAAAATTAGAAACAGAGAAACTGAAATGGACAGATTCATCCACTCCAAGTTGTAGTATGTTCTGAGGAATAGACAGTGGCAGCTGGTGACTCCAGTTCCGGAGGGGCTGTGATTCCATCCAAGGTTTTAATTATCACCAGCCAAAACCCTAAAGGTGCTATCCAAGGCCCTGAAAAGCAGTGTCCAAGGTGCTGAAAAGTGCTATCCAAGGTGGCAAACCCTATGCCCAGAATGGGTTCAGCATCTTGGATAGCACCCTTCAGCACTTTGGATAGCACCATTAAAATTTTGGCTGATGGCAACTAAAACCATGAATGGAGCCACAGCCCCTCTGGAACTGGAGCTACCAGCTGCCACTGGGAATAGATTGCTACTGCAGTCTTCTTCTCTCTGGGATTTTGGGAAGAATCCAATGGGGTGCATATGCCTCCATTGATTATCTTATGCCCTGCTAATTCCATTCTGCAAGTGGGCCTCACTGCTTGCACAACTTTGCTTCTGGGGCAACCCAAAATGAGCAGAAACACTCATTTCTGGAGGGAGGCAGGTCAGCCGAACTTGCATAAGGGAGCTCCGCCAACCATGCCTTCTTCCAGAAATGAGTGTTTTGGCTTGTTTTGGGGCTTCCCTAAGAAGTACTAAATCTCTCTTGTGTAAGCAATAGAATTGTCAGAAATGAAATCTGCAACAGAATTGTCAGGACCCATCACATGTGGAACAGAATTGGTGGGTCATAAATGAATTGGCAGGGCATAAATGAATCGGCGGTGGGGCATAAAAGAATTGGATTCTTCCCTTTGTTGCTTCACCTTGGTCTTCTCACATCCACCCTCTACTCTCCTACCAAAATTATTCACCTCTCTCCTCACTCTAACCACATGATGCCCCTCCTTAAATCTCTGCTCCTGTCCACTCCCATCCTTACCTTTAGACCCCTTCATTTCCCTCCTTCCCCACATTTCTCTGCATGTTTTATGTAGGGATGTACGAATTGTGTACCTTCCATGCCGCTTGACTTCTGCAGTTTGCAGCCAGTGCTCTGTACCGTCGTTCACAAGCCCCTGGAAATCTCCTCTTTTTTTTCTGCTCCAAGAATTACGAAGATAAATCCAACCGACAGCCGTAATTCCGGTGCCCAGCCATCTCCGTGAGTCTGCATAACTTCCGTAAGAATGGATATTTTTCATAGATATTTACGTATTTTTCCCCCTGCCTTGAGATGTGCAGGAATTACTTTCAGCCAAAACACTTCCTCCTCCTAGGGGCTTCCTGAAACAAGGCTGCCCTAGGCGTGCCTGAGCGATGCACTCTTTGCTTTTTCTCTTTTTTCTTTTTTTTTCTCTTTTTTTTCACTCTTTGCTTAAAGCAACGCTGTTTGAAAGAAAGAAAAAACCTTTTAAAATGACCGTGCTGGTCTAGAGCTCTGCACGAGGTATTATTCCCCCTGCTAGGCTTTCTATTTCCACATCCAGCATTGTTGTTGATGTTGTGAGGCTAAAATGGAGAGGAGAACCAACTCTGTGCATGTCTACTCAGAAGTAGGTCTTATTGAGTTCAATGCGACTTACTCCTACACATGTCAGCACCCCACTTGCCCCCAGCTCAGCTTTGTATTTCCACATCCAGCTCATGATCAAACCTGTTAGTTATCTCACTGGGTGACTTTGGGCTGGACTCTAACCACTACACCATACTTCTGTTATGAACCTCATGAAGAAAAAGAGACAGTATAATGGAAAGTTCTTTCTGAAGCAGTCACCCTTGTACAAATGCAGCATGAAGGGAAAGATCTGCAACTTTCTCTTTGTTTGAATAAAAAGCACACTCTGCACATGCTCAGGGAATGGACAAAATGAGGAATAAACATACCAGGGAATATGAAGAACTATATTCTTCCATTAACATCCCCTATGCCATTTGCGTTCCCGCTTTAGCTGTGATAGGCTACGCAAATATATACATATCATGGGCTGGCATAGGGATGCAAATGGCGGCCGCTATGATGGCTGCCATTTGCGGCCGCAGCAGCCTGGCAGTGGCCAGAGCTGCTGCCGTCGCTGTCACCGCCGCTTCATCCACTGCCAGAGCTGCTGTCAGAGCCGCTGCTGTAGCCGCAGCCAGGTAGGCTCCGTTTCGCAGGGCTTTCGCGGGGTGGTGGGGCGGGTTGCTCCATTCCGCCACAGATTCCGGGGGGCCAAATTCAGTGGAATTCGGCCTCCCTGGGATCCATGGCAGAATTCTCTAACATCCCTAGTTGTTGAGTTGTTCAGAGTGGCTTGTGTTCAGCTTGGCTTGTCGTGACGGCCGAACCTGGTATGACAATTTTATCGTGGGTTGTCAGGAATAGCTAGGGAGCTGTCCAGCAAAGTGGCAAACCTCCCTACCGCATCTTGTGATCTAACTATTGGAATTTGCTCCTTGCAATCTCGCCATCCTCCGTCCTCCCTTGTCACTGCCCTTGGCCCTGTGCTTCTAAAAATTGAGAAGAAAGTACAGAAAGAGAGTGTGTTCTTCGTGTGTTCACAACCTTTATTTTTTTTGTTTGGTCTTATGCAAGTCCACACCTCTGAAAGTCCATGGCTATGAAATTTGCATAATTTCCCCCTCTGCTTTACTGTGCTGCTATGAAATTTGCATATATTTACCGACGCGGCCACCATTTGCAAAGCAGTGCAAATGGCAGCAGGTAGGTGCTCCGTTTCGCGCACCTTTCATGGGGTGGGGGGGTGGAGGGGCTTCATTCCGCCATGGATTTCAGGGGGTCGAATGCACTGGCATTCAGCCTCACCGAGATCCGTGGCAGAATTCTCTGACATCCCTAGGAAACAGGGATATCTGCTGCAAAGGCACTGACAATATGTGCTGGGAATGGGTGGGAAGACTAAGGGGGAAATAATAACACATGGCAAGCCACAGTGTGCCCAATCGAACAACCAACCTGTGGTGGGTAATCTGCAGGGTGGCTTAGCATGATGTGCAAACTTGCCAAATGACTTCAGTGTGTTGAATGAAAGTACAAAATTATATTAAGGGTTATTTTGTATGGCAAACCATGTCTAATCAGATGGGAGGGATTTTTCTTTCTGGGCTTTGGTGCTTGTGCTTCATAGATAGAACTGTATAAATGGGATGGTTAATATAAATCCCAATACTAATTCTGATGGGGAAACATCATCATCATGGCAAACACCTCTTCATGGTAACCACTGCATTCACTAATTGTGTTAGTGAATGGGAGTTTTCACCATGAGGGGATAATTTAAACCCAAATATCGTAGTCATGAACTATGTATTTCATTTTACTCCTCTTTAATTGGGAATTATGTGGCCTTACTGCCTTTTTAGTGAAATCTTCAAATTAAAAACACACACATACACATAAGGGGCAGGGGAGGGAGGGTTGAAATGTTACTGAGCAATTGGCCCCCTTGCTGTAGGTAGGAATGTATGAAACACCTACCTGGCTCCGCGCCGGGCAATCCACGGTGGAGGGAAGGCACTCCGTCCCTCTCCCCGGAATCCTGCCTGGTCGGCTCCGCTCCGCGGCCAAGCTGCAGAGCCACTGGCCGGCTCCGGCCGCCCGCAGCTGAACATCCAGTTGCTGGGCAGCCCTGCAGGGATGCAAATGGCGGCTGTCATAGCCGCCGCCATCTGCGTCCCTGTATTGAGCCATGATAGGCTACGTAAATATTTACGTAGCCTATCTTGGCAGGGGGAAAACCCCCAGCGTACGCAAATGACTGTAGCTGCCGCCATTTGCGTACGCTGGGGTTCCCCCCCTGCCATGATAGGCTACGTAAATACTTACGTAGCCTATCACGGCCTCCGCAGGGATGCAAATGGCGTCCCTGCGTTAGCTGTGATAGGCTACGTAAGTATTTACGTAGCCTATCATGGCTTTGGAGAGGAGGAAGCGAATGGCGGCCGCAGGACGGCCGCCATTTGCAAAGCAGCGCAGATGGGAGCAGGTAAGTGCTCCGTTTCACATGCCTTTCGTGGGGTGGGGGTGGTATGGACTTCATCCCGTGCGCCTTTCGTGGGCTGCATTCCGCAACGGATTTTGGGAGGCCGAATGCACTGGCATTCGGCCTCGCCAAGATCCATCATGGAATTCTCTGACATCCCTAGCTGTAGGATAATCCAGGGATTATGAAGTAGTATGGGGGTGGTTTTTTTGCCCTTTTGGTGTCTGACATGTGTAGGAGGGTTAAACTTATGCTGCGAGCTTCATGCAATTTCCACATGTCTTTCTCTGCTAGCAAGAGGCAGGAACTTACTTAGTCTTTCCATAGGAAACAATTTGTTACTGCAGAAAGAGTTTTGTTGATAAATCATTGATTAAATAAAGTCCCTCTGTATTTGCAGTTGCTAAACAGCTTAACTGACAGTTTCATTCTTGGGTGGGGAGAGCAGTGAATTTCCCTAAGGACACAATCCTATGCATGTTTAGACAGAAAAATAGTCCTAAAACCACAGGCCTCGGGAGGCTAGGTCTTGTCATTGTGAAGTATTGGAAGTAACTAGGGATGTCAGAGAATTCCACGACGGATCTCGGTGAGGCCGACTGCCAGTGCATTCGGCCCCCCAAAATCCATCGCAGAATGAAGCCCCCACCCCCCAACCCACGAAAGGCTCACAGGACGAAGTCCCTGCTGCCTCCGCCCCACGAAAGGCGCGCAAAATGGAGCACTTACCTGCTCCTGTCCGCATTGCTTTGCAAATGGTGGCCGTCCTGTGGCTGCCATTTGCTTCCTCCTCTTCATAGCCATGATAGGCTATGTAAATTCTTACGTAGCCTATCACGGCTAATGCAGGGACACCATTTGCATCCCTGCAGAGGCCGTGATAGGCTACGTAAGTATTTACGTAGCCTACTAGGGATGGCGGAGAATTTCTCCACGAATCTTCAGGAGGCTGAATGCCAACGCATTCAGCCCCCCGAAATTGGTGGGGAAATTCTCTGCCGGCCCCCCACCCCCCCGGGATGGGACTTACCGTGGCCGAATGTCCCTCTCGGCGGCGGGTCCGGGCGGCGTTTCGGCGGCATTTCGTCGGGGGCGGGGGCGGCGGCCGGTCTCCCGACTGGCTGCCACTGCCGCCATTGCAAAAAAAAAAAGTAAAGTAAAAAAAAAAAGAACACCCGTGATAGGTTATGTAACGATTTACGTAGCCTATCACGGCTAGATTTCCAAAGTCAGCCGTGATAGGCTACGTAAATCGTTACGTAGCCTATCACGGCTGACTTTGAAGAAAAAAAAAAGCGTACGCAAATGGCGGTGGCCCATGGGCGCCGCCATTTGCGTTCCTTATTTTGGCATGTCTAATCTACGTAAACATTTACGTAGACTATGGCGAAAATAAGGGAACGCTATTTGCATTGCCCTTATTTTCGCCGTAGTCTACATAAATCTTTACGTAGACTAGACGTGTCAAAATAAGGAACGCAAATGGCAGTCCTCATGGGAGCCGCCATTTGCGTACACACTTTTTTTTCCCCAAAGTCACCCGTGATAGGCTACATGACGATTTACATAGCCTATCATGGCTGACTTTGGAAATCTATCCGTGATAGGCTACGTAAATCGTTACGTAGCCTATTATGGGTGTGTGTGTGTGGTTTTGTTTTGTTTTTACTTTTTTCGTGGCCGGGTAAACGGGGCGCTCCTACCCGGCCTGAATTTCGCCAGCGAGGGATGGGGCGCCTCCCCCCCAGCCTGAATTTCGGCTGGGCGAGGCGAGGTGCCTCCCCCCCCTAGCCTGAACTTCGGGGGAGAACCGAAGTGCCTCCCCCCCACCGCGAAGCAAGCTTCGAGAACAGGTAAGGGACTTTCATCCATCCCTAACGGTGGCTACCACCATTTGCGTACGCTGTATCCCCCCCCCTTGCTATGATAGGCTACGTAAGTATTTATGTAGCCTATCACGGCAGAGGGAAAAAAAACCCAGCATACACAAATGGTGGCAGCTACCGCCATTTGCATACGTTGGGGTTTTTCCCCCTGCCGTGATAGGCTACGTAAATATTTATGTAGCCTATCACGGCTCAATATAGGGACGCTATTTGCGTTGCCCTTATTTTCGCCGTAGTCTACGTAAATCTTTACGTAGACTACAGCAACCAAATAAGGAACGTGAATGGCGGCTCCCTATGGGGGCCGCCATTTGCGTACGTGCTTTTTTTTTAAAGTCACCCATGATAGGCTACATGACGATTAACATAGCCTATCACGGCTGACTTTGCAGATCTAGCCGTGATAGGCTACGTTAATCGTCACGTAGCCTATCACGGGGGCATTTTTTTTTTTTTAAACTCTGAATTTCGGCCAGGCGAGGCGGGAAGCCTCCCCCCCCGGCCTGAACTTCGGGGGGAGAGCAGCGAAGCGCCTCCCCCCCTCTGCGAAAAGCTGCGAGACCAGGTAAGTGACTTTCGTGCACCCCTACATTTCCAGAAAGCAGATTTTAAACTCTGCACCCAAATTTCTGTCAAGTTTCACCAAAAATATATACAGATCTAATTGGCTTCTCTGTTTATTAATTTAGACTGCAATCCCTAATCTGCTTGAGCAACTGAATTGACACTTGCAGCAAGCTTACTCCTGGTCCATTCAGTGGGACTGCTCTGATCTTAGTGAAAGTATAATAGTGAAACAGCTTAACCCTAAGCATGCCTACTCCAAATCAAATCCCATTGCAGTCCAAGTTTTGCTTGAGTATAGAACTATAGATAGAAAGAGTTTCTTTTATAATCAAGAGTATTCACCTAAAAGAGAATAGAATCTATACTCAGTTTGGTCTTGAGTACAGGCCATGCATAGACAAGAATATTACTATAGGTACTGTGGTTAATATATTTTAAAACAGTGCGTGTGTTACTCTTCTTCTCCTTCCTAATCATTGTTACTGTGTTCTGATGATGACTTCTGGTTATAAAAAGTATATTTGTAAATATCAATAATGTTATTATCAATGTTCTTTTCACTGATATATGCATTTTTATTCCCACTTTCCCTTAAGATATGCATTTCTGTGCACATTGTTTTGAATGAAAACTCTTTTGCAAAATTCATAGAAGTGTGAATCAGGATGCCTAAGCATCAGTTCGCATATTGGTTTGAAAGTGTGAAATTAGATAAGTTCACATTAAAATGTGAACCAAGCAAATGTCTCTTCCATCCCTACCCTCTTCTTCTCCCTGCCCCCTGTCAATAGTATCCAACATGCTCAGTATCCAAAGCAAGCCAAATTATTATAGCTGAGGCAGAAGTCCAACAAGCATTTCTCCCTCTCCTTGGTGGTAAATAGACATTGGCAGTGCAATCCTATTCATGCTTACCCAGAAGCAAGTCCTGTTGAATTGAATGGGACTTACTCCCCAGTAAGCGGATATAGGCTTGCAGCCTATATAACTAACAATTTGCTGCCTTTTTGTGACACCCCAAATCAATTGCTTGAGGCGGTGACCTCACTCTGCCTAACTGCAAGGTCAGCCTTGGCTCCACCCCTCTGGGATGCTGTCTATAATCCTTAAAGGGACCATGACTGTTTCTGTTCTCCTGAATGGCTGAGGGGGATAGAAGAAGCTGCAGGTGAGTTGATGGGAAAACGGTGTCCTCAATCCAGGATGGTTTAGAAAGGTCTGCTAGGGCTCCTTAAGTGGGCAAGTTGTGATCCCTCTAAATCTGAACACTTCTCTGGAAGATTCTGGGTCTTGGAAGTCGGGGACATGACATGCAGTAGGAATGCAGTAAAAGTGTTAACTGTGAGTTCTGGCATGCAGAAGCACTGGTTGTAAAAGACAGAGAGAGAGAGGGTGGAGGGAGAGAGGTGGACTCCTGTGTACTTTTGCAAAGGCAAGGAGGTCTATTAGGAAGCCCTGTTTGGGTGGAGAAGATAATGCCTGCACCTTGAATGCCCTTTGCAACATGGCATATGTGTCTGAAGCAATTTTTGCCATAACTTTGCTATGGCTCTATGTTTAGGCTTTGTAACAGAGGCTTGCCCAAAGCAGTTTGAAGAGTTTCAGGGCTACGCAGGGGTTTGAAGTACATGATCATGGGATCAATCTGTTGGACATATGGAGGCAGGGGATTGTGTGGTGAGGCTAGGTATTTGTAAGTGTTCAGGATGTAGACCAACTAATCCAAGGGCTTTTCATTTTCATGTCATTATATGTTAAAATGGAAGACTGCTGTTCCTTCCATGCCAATGGGCCAAACGACGATGAGCCTACATTTCGTTGCTGCAAAGTTTCATCAGGGATGGGTCAGTGTGGACCGCTCTGCTTTGTACAAATGAAAGCATTTTAAAGTTGTTCTGTTGCGGGATGCTGAGCGGATGGGCCAAAGAAAATATTGGGAATGTATTCATCAATCTGTTAATGAGAGCTACGCATTTAAGTAAATTAAAACCGCACTGGCAAAATGATTTGCGATAACTGGCCTTCTGCATCACATACAAATTAAGGAATGACTAATTATTTGCATATGAGGGATTATAGAATCCATCTGATACAAGCTATAACTGCAGTTGGCAATAGTCTTATATCATCATGTATGCCAACCAGTTATGAATGCATATTTTGTCACAGCTCCAGGGATGAATGAATCTGTCTGTTTCTAGTCCATGTCATATCTACATGTGTTCATTCATAAATCCCTTCTGTCCCATTTCCACATCAATCTGTGATTAAAGAATAGTTAGCATGAAAATTCTCATCTAAATATGAATTTATATGTGCATTTTCTCTCAAAACATGCATTTTCAAATGCATTTTGATATGTTCCGGAAGCCATAACATTTAGCAAGTGAAAACTACTCCGCACATCAATCCAGGAGGTGCAGATCAGGTCAGTTCATATTAGAATTCACAAAGCTCAAATTCCTCAAGCATCCTTATCTTCTACACACTTCAGACTCAGTAACAGCAGAATCAGTAGGAATTGATTCCGCTTGGGGCCAGGTTATCTGAAGGATCACATCCTGCCCTATGTGCTGGCCCAGACCCTAAGATTATCCTCAGGGGTCCTTCCCTGGGAGCCCCCCCCCCAAGGAAGTGAGGTGGATGGTACCAGGAAGAGGACCTTTTCTGCTGTGGCACCTCAGCTGTGGAATGAGCTCCCTACAGAGGATCACCTGGTGCCTACGTTGTACTCCTTCCAGGCCAGGTGAAGATCTTTTTTATTCTCCCAGTATTTTAGCATGTTTACTTCCTAGTCCTTTAGCTCTCATGTTTTAAATCTGTATTTTAAATCTCTGCATTGCTGCAAGGTTTTATTCTGGTTGCACCGTTATATTGTGCTTTTAAGTTTTCATATTTTATATTGCTTTATATACTATGTGGTTTTAATTGAACTACCCAGAGAGCTTTGGCTATTGGGTGGTATAGAAATGAAATAAATAATAAATAAATGAAAATTGAGGCCATCATTTCAAAACTAAGGGCTTATTTTAGGGACGGGGGAGAAATTAGTTCAGTTCATGTTTTCATATGAAGTTGCTAATTCCCCACTTTCAAACAAGTATGCAAACTGAAATTCAGTTATCCTTCCAAATTCACACTTCTCCAAATGTTGCAATGGAGTTCTTCAGTTAAATAACATGTACAGAAATGTAGGAATGTCACAGATGGCCATCTGGGTCCAGGAGTCCATCAGCCCCCCCTGCAACCCCCAGACCATGCCCCCCAAGCCCTTGCCCTCTCTTACTGCCGCTTGCCCCCTCCCGGACTCACCCTGACCCATCCGGCAAGCGCCTGCCATTTGGCCGTCTTTGGAAGATGGGGAGATTAAAAATGGACATACTTAAATATGTGCAGTTTGGGTCCAGGAAAGCTTGTTGTTGTTCAGTCGTTCAGTCGTGTCCGACTCTTCATGACCCCATGGACCATAGCACGCCAGGCCTTCCTGTCCTGCGCCCTCTCCTGGAGCGTGCTCAAGTTCATATTCATTGCATCGGTGATGCTATCTAGCCATCTCATCCTCTGCCGTCCCCTTCTCCTTTTGCCTTCAGTCTTTCCCAGCATCAGGGTCTTTTCCAGAGAGTTTTCTCTTCGCATTAGGTGGCCAAAATATTTGAGCTTCAGCTTCAGTATCTGTCCTTCCAATGAGCACTCAGGGTTGATTTCCTTTAGGATGGACTGATTTGACCTCCTTGCAGTCCAGGGCACTCGTAAGAGTCTTCTCCAGCACCACAGTTCGAGAGCATCAATTCTTTGGCGCTCAGCCTTCCTTATAGTCCAGCTCTCACAGCCATACATTACTACTGGGAAAACCATAGCTTTGATTAGACAGACCTTTGTCGGCAAGGTGATGTCTCTGCTTCTTACTATGCTGTCTAGGTTTGCCATAGCTTTCCTCCCAAGGAGCAAGCGTCTTTTAATTTCATGGCTACAGTCACCGTCTGCCATGATCTTGGAGCCCAAGAAAGTAAAATCTGTCACTGCTTCCATTTCTTCCCCTTCTATATGCCAGGAAGTGATAGGGCCAGATGCCATGATCTTCGTTTTTTTAATGTTGAGTTTCAAACCAGCTTTTGCACTCTCCTCTTTCACCCTCAACAAGAGGCTCTTTAGATCCCCTTCGCTTTCTGCCATTAGGGTGGTATCGTCTGCATATCGGAGGTTGTTGATAATTCTCCCGGCAATCTTAATTCTGACCTGTGATTCATCCAAACCGGCATTTCTCATGATGTACTCTGCATATAAGTTAAATAAGCAGGGTGACAATATGCAGCCTTGTCATACTCCTTTCCCAATTTGGAACCACTCGGTTGTTCCATGTCTGGTTCTTACTGTTGCTTCTTGACCCTCGTACACATTTCTCAGGAGACACGTAAGGTGGTCTGGTACTCCCATCTCTTTAAGAATTTGCCACAGTTTGTTGTGATCCACACAATCAAAGGCTTTAGCGTAGTCAATGAAGCAAAAATAGATGTTTTTCTGGAATTCTCTTGCTTTCTCCATGATCCAGCGAACGTTGGCGATTTGATCTCTAGTTCCTCTGCCTCTTCGAAACCCAGCTTGTACTTCCGGTAGTTCTCGGTTCGCATACTGCTGAAACCTAGCTTGTAGGATTTTGAGCATCACCTTGCTGGCATGTGAAATGAGCGCAATTGTGCAGTAGTTTGAACACTCTTTGGCATTGCCCTTCTTTGGAATTGGAATGTAAACTGACCTTTTCCAGTCTTGCGGCCGTTGTTGAGTGTGCCAAATTTGTTGGCATATTGAATGCAGCACTTTAACAGTATCATCTTTTAGGATTTTAAATAGCTCAGCTGGAAGACTGTCATCTCCACTAGCTTTGTTGTTATTAATGATTCCTAAGGCCCACTTGACTTCACTCTCGAGGATGTCCGGCTCAAGTTCAGTGACCGCACTATCATGGCTGTCAGGGACATTAAGATCTTTCCTGTATAGTTCTTCTGTGTATTCTTTCCACCTCTTCTTAATTTCATCTGCATCTGTTAGGTCCCTGCCTTCTTTGTCCTTTATCAGCCCGTCTTTGCACAAAACGTTCCCTTGAGATCTCCGATTTTCTTGAAGAGATCTCTAGTCTTTCCCATTCTGTTGTTTTGCAGGAAAGCTTAATATACACCATATTAAAGGTGCATTTTTAAGCTCCATTGTTTTCATCAAAATTCAAAACAAAACAAAACAGCAGCAAAATGGGTGCTCACTGGACAGGCCCAGGGATAATGAGGGCAACTCGCTGAGCTCATGAGGGCTCGAGTGCGGGTTTGAGGGAGCAAGCGGGGGTGGTGCTTCAGTAGGAACCTGGAGAACCAGAGCTGGGGTGGGTTCACATATCCCTACAAAAATGTGTAAATTAGGGGAAAGAACATTAAAAATGCATCATATTAGGAAAATGGCTTGCAAACATGTGCACATAAGGCAAAACGGCATACAAAGTGAATGTACTAGAAGAGATGTACACAAAAATGTTTTTGCATTTTCATGACAAGTTTTTGTTTGTTTGTTTTAAACCTCAAAGTTTGGGACCAACCAACCTGAGAACAGGAGAAATTATTGAAAGTTCAGTTCTTCTTGAACTAAGATTGGAAAAATGAGAAACTAAAACTGACAAATGCATCCATCCCTAATGCACTCACACATGCATGTTCCCTGCTGCAACACCAAGTGCTTAGGAATGCCACAAACAATCCTGATTTTCTGTTCTCAAAGCAAAAAAAAGTGGATATCCACTTTTGTGGATAAGTGTCCTGGATAAGCACCTGGTAGGCCCCAAACAGGCTGTTCCAGTGACAGTTTGGAGGCAGCCTTCGACTGATTTCTTATTCAATTTATATCTCGTATTTCCACCAGAAATAGATCCATTGGCTCAAAACCCACTTCATTCACCTGACCTCAGGACTAGGGATGTCAGAGAATTCCGCCACGGATCTCGGTGAGGCTGAATGCACTGGCATTCGGCCCCCCAAAATCCATGGCAGAACGAAGCCCCTGCCCCCCCCCCACGAAAGACACATGAAACAGAGCACTTACCTGCTGCCGTCCGTGCTGACTTGCAAATGGCGGCCGCGCTGCGGTCGCCTTTCGCTTCCTCATCATAGCTGTGATAGGCTACGTAAATAATTACATAGCCTATCACAGCTAATGCAGGGATGCCATTTGCGTCCCTGCGGAGGCCGTGATAGGCTACGTAAGTATTTACGTAGCCTATCACAGCAAGCTAAAAAACACACAACAGCATATGTGAATGGCGGCATTCCTTTCCCCCCCGCTGTAATAGCTTATTTAAATATTTACGTAGGCTAAAACAGCAAAACAAAAGGGAACGCAAATGGCGGCCACCATAGCCGCTGCCATTTGCGTGCGCTGTTTTTTTTTTTTTTTTGGCTGCAGGCTGCCCAGCGGCTGGATGTCCGGCTGCGGGCGGCCCCCGTCGGCGGCTCCGCGGAATCTCTGTGGAGCAGAGCCGGCCAGGTTAGGAGTTTGGGGGGAGGTGCAAAGCGCCTCCCCCCCCACCGCAAATCACCCCGTCGAAAAGGTAAGTGACTTTCATACATCCCTACTCAGGACTGGGCCCCTCAACTATGCTAGCTCAGAGTGAATGCCATTAATTTATCCCTGTTGAAACCAGTGAGGTTTTTTTTTTTTAAATGATGAAATACTAGGATGGAGAGAGAGAAATGGGAAGGGGGGCATGTCCTGACCTTCCTGCCATGTGGATCACCCACAACCTCATTGTCTTCCCCCTCCCAAGTTAGGATTTCTCTGCCCAGGTTTATATTATTTTGTGAGCCACATTCTGGGGCTTGGTACAGGTGGAAAGGTGGGATATAAATAAATGGATTATTCAAATGGGAAAGATGAGTTTCCATGATGCAAAATAGATGGAGGGTCTCACTGTGCCATATAAATAGGGAGATGATAAGGAATAGACTGGTATAAGGTGCCATAGCAGTTGCGGTTGGGCTTTGAATAGGGAACTGACAGGGAAGAATAATAAGCCATGGTGAAAATCAGACAGCCATAAAAATTATCCCAAATAGGTGGTACCAGTGTTGGGACGATGTAAATACGTGGGGGGAAATCATGTAGATGAATAAACTAGCATAGATCTACAGATGACTCTTTCCTGTCACTTCAAATGTTATATCTTGTACTGGTGTCTGTCCACACCTTCATCTGCAAGTCGCTAAAAGGGAGAGAGAGGGTTTGTGGCTTGGGGGATAGGGGATGAAACCCAATTGTGGCCCAAGCTGAGGGCACAAGGTGGGCTGAATCAATTTGGATTGGCTCAGACCAAGCCAAGCTATTTCCAAATTGCTATGATTATTTCTTAGGAACTGGAACCAATCCAACTGAAGACTGGGCTGGGGTGGGGGAGCTGGCCCATCGCTAGTGGAGTAACAACAAAGAATACTGTAAACCTGCACTTACATGGAAAAAATCAATTATTCTTCAAAAATACAAGTGCTCACCAATCTGCCATCAGTATAGCCACATTATTATATATGAGATGCATAAAGCAGCTGTGATACAAAACTGAGCCATGAGATTTTCAGGGTTGCATTTAATACGTTTGGCTATGCATGAAGCTTTTTATTTGGTGAGCCAGTGCCTTATTTCATCACCTAGTTTGTCTGTCCCAGAAACCATCCTGAAAGATAAAAGCATGGAGAAATACACTTAACATTATGCTTTGTGCCAATGTGCTATAGGCCAAGTTCCTCCAGTTAGCTCATTGCCAGCAAATAGCCTTTCATTATAATCAGACAGGATCGAGAGAGTAGAAAACAACAGATAAAATCAAATCAATAGGGATGTATGAATCTGTTTCATTTTCTACAGCTTTCAATTTTTTAAAGTACAGGTTCATTCCATCCTGTTTCTGCATCAGTTTGCAAATTCTTTGGTAAAAAAAAAAAATCAGCCCCCAAATTTGTATTAATTTTTGTACACATTTCCCTTAAGATACACATTTTTTACAAGCAATTTTCTCCAATACACTCATTTTTGTATGCCATGTTTAATTGAGCTGCATTACATTTGGAGAAGTGTAAAAACTGCATTCCAGTTTGCATATTCCTTCAGGAAGCATGAATTAGGTCATTTCATCTTGAAATGTGAACCAACCATCCCTGCAAATGAATGACAAAAGGCAAACAAAAAAGAAAAAAAGATACCCCAATCAGAGTCATGTTAAGTTGGCCACGATGAAGTCTATTTCCAATGCTTTCAACCGGGCTTGGTCACAATAATCTTTTTCTGGATTATGTGATGAAAGCCAAAGGTAATATGTCATGATCCAAATTATTTGCCTCACTGGCAGAGGTGGTTTATTCGTTATGGGAGCTATGAGGTGTGAATGGAGTTACCCTGGCTGCAAAAGCTTTCCCCTTCATTTCACTGGAAGGACCCAATCTACATCTGCATAGCCGTGGTTCCCAAACTTGGCTCCTTGGATATCATTGGACTACAACTCCCACCATCCCCATCATGGCCAGTGGGTGGGGATGATGTGAGTTGTAGTCCACAAGATCTGGGGAGCCAAGGGTGGGAACCATGCTAAAAGAATTCTGTTGAAATCAATGGAGGCACCTATTTTGTGCTATTGTCTGTATACTCAACTTCACTCAGAACTCTGGAGCAGGGCAATTTCTCCCTTAGCATTTCTGTTATTTTCTCCAGGCTCACAATCCTATACCTGTCTACAAAGAAGTAAGTCCTTTTGAATTCAATGGTATATGGTCCCAGGTACATATGTATACACAGTCTACTATGAGAAGGGCCTACTAAACACAGTGGCACTGATGTCTGAATAGAGCTGCATAGGATTGCCCTCCACATGTCCTTTATGATTAAATGCCTGACAATAAATATTTGGGGCCTTGGAAAAAATGCACATGAATGATATCACTGCAAGAGCAATCCTATGGTCCCTGGGTGAACATCCCAAAGACCATAGGATTTATTTATTTATTTATTTACTGCCCAATAAACGAAGCTCTCTGGGCAGTTCACAAAAATTAAAACTACAAAGCACAGCATCAAACAATATAAAATATGGAAGCTTAAAACCACAATATAACAGAACAACCAGAATAAACCCTAGCAGCAATGCAGAGATTTAAAATACAGTTTTAAAACACCAAAGCTAAAACACTAGGAAGCTAACATGCCAAAATACTGGGAGAATAAAACGTAGGTGCCAGGCGAACCCCTCTAGGGAGCTCATTCCACAGCTAGAGTGCCACAGCAGAGAAGGCCCTCTTCCTGGTAGCCCCCCTCCTCACTTCCTTAGGCAGGGGTTCATGGAGAAGGACCTCTGACAATAATCTTAGGGTCTGGGCAGGCACATATGGGAGGAGGTGATCCTTCAGATAATCTGGCCCCAAGCCATTTAGGGCTTTGAATGTTAATACCAGCACTTTGAATCAGGCCCAGAAATGGACTGGCAGCCAGTGCAACTGAAAAAAAATACTGGTGTGATTTAGGGATGGTGGAGAATTCTGCCATGGACCCCAATGAGGCCAGATTCAAAGGAATCCGTCCCCCGGAGTCTGTGGTGAAATGGATCACTTACCTCTGCTTCCTCCTCGGAACTGTCTGGAGCTGGATCCTCCCTGTGGCGACTTTGTGGAGCAGCCAGCTGGCTCCGTATTGCCAGTATGGCCACCATTGCTGTGCCATATCTCTAGGTTAAGGGCTGACTCTGGACACAAATGGCGTAGCGGACACCATTTGCGGCTGTAAAGCCCTTAGTTTAAGCTAAATGCAGTCATTTATGGCTGCATTTAGGTTAATCTAAGAGCTTTATGGCCACAAATGGCATCCACTACGCCATCCCTTAACCTAGCGATACGGCACAGCAATGGTGGCCGGCAGTATCGCCAATGATACAGAGCCAGCAGCTGGCTCTGCAGAATTGCCGCAGAGCGGAGCTGGCTGAAGAGGATTCTGTGGGGAGGGACGGCTCTCCTCCCCCCACCCTGGGAAGACACAGTCACAGGATGGACAGTGAGTGATCCGCCCACCCCTAGATGTGATCTCCTTGGCCAGTCCTTGTTAACAATCTTGCTGCCCTATTTTGAACTAGGTGAAATTTCCAGACTGGCTTGGATCACCTCCTCTGAGGCTGGAGACAGTGCTCTGACCTCAGAAAGAGGAGTCAGAGATCTGATCCCCCTCATTGCCAGTAGGGAGAAAACTGCACCGGCTGCCTCTGTGAGGTTGGAAAATCAACCCCAGAGAGGAGGAAAAGGGGGTCTTCTGGTGGGAGACGAGCAGAACAGAGAGTCCAGGATATGATTTATCCTGAGCCTCCTCCAGCTTTCTCCTCTCCACCTCTGAAGCATCCTCACTAGATGGGCTGAAAAGCCCATCTAGTAAAAAATAATCAGAGATCAGAGGGTGGAGAGGCAAAGATTGCCTCTTCCACTTCTCCCACTCCAAGTAGCAGTCCAGTGAATCCTGCTTTAGTCAAAGCTGTTTCAAGTAAGTATATATGAAACCAACCTAGGAAATAACAACTTGTATGAGCTTTTTAAATACTTCTTTGGCTTCTCTCAAATTCATTGGCATTCTGGTGCAAGTCGAGCTGCACACATGGAGCCCTAGAATTCATCAGAGATCAAAGCTGAATCGCAGGCCAGGCTTTTTGGGGTTGGAGAGGGTAAGCCTGAAGGCAAACAGGAAGCCTTCATTCTCTGGAAAGTGGATGGTGCCACTTGGCGTACACCAAGGAGCAAGAGGGAGGCACTGAGCCCTAGATATTTTTCCCCAAGAAGGGACCTTTAAACTCTCCTGTAATTTTGCTTTAGGAAAACAATTCCAAGGTGATTCCGATATCAAGTATGAATAACTGTTGCCAAATCCCAAGACAAGAATCTCATAGCAAAATCTTCCTTTCGCCTTCACTAAAAAAATGTAGAGTTTCTACTTTAGCTAGTTTTCCTCACAAACTCTTTAGAAAAAGAATCCAAGTACTTTGTGTCCTACAACAAATGTAGGGACTGTTAGGGTGGCCATGGGTCCTACTTTACAGACAACAGTCCTCTATTTGCAGGCATCCTCTATTTGAAGAGTTGTCCAGTCCAAGTCTGATTTAACGTCTAAGAACCATAAAGGGAGAGCAAGGAGGGACCTTGAAGTTGCCCATCAGCCATTAGCCACTGGACCTCAGACAGAGCAGGAACACAAGTTACCTGGTCCCAGTATATATGGTGAGATGTATTGTATTTCTGTTTCGATTATAGTAATTATTTCTAAATGTGCATATATTCATACAAATTAGCATATACAACCTGAATGCAAATCCACACACCCCTTTTGACTTCTTTTTTTCAGATCCATTTGGCAATATCTAAACAGCTGCCCTACTTGGGCTTAGAAGACAGCAGTATTGTTACCTTGTTAGTCCCAAATCAACTTTCAATGACCTGGCGACTGGTTCACTGAAACACACACACACACAGAAAGATCAAACAGGAAGTTCTTCGTAGTTCTCAGCTGTAGCCTTCAAGTGCCAGTTGTTGTCGTCGTTGTTGCTTTGTTCCAACTAGCCTCTTCTCATTTGGCAGTCCATCAATCCATCAATGCCACATTTTCTTTCAGCGGATGCCTTCTTCACAGGCTTCCTTTCCAGGAAATGACTGGAATCTGACTGCTGTTGGGTTGCCTCAGTATTTTCTCTCTCATTGTATATTTTTTACCTTTAAATAAACATTTCAGGATGATCGACTAGTTCGCACATGCATATTCATCACTCAATGACTGTAGTATTGTTGTGACTCTCCATGGTGAATGATCTCTCACAGATCCCAAACCCCATTCCATGGACTTTGTTCCATGCACAGAAGGAAAGTTGGGATTCAAGCCAATGCGTTTTCTTTTAATTTTTAAAAAATGAAACCAGTTTACACAATTACCTGTAAGTAATCAGCAAGCAACATAAATCCTATAATGAGGCATGGTTCCCTATCACAGGAGCTTTGTAAGTGCTTTCAGCTGAACAAGCTTACAAGCCCCTTTTCAGATCTTTGTGCTGAGTGCATAAAGATCTGTGACAAAGCCAGGGGCACAGGGATGCTTGGGGGTAGTGTGTGTGTGCTCACACATGTCCTGTCGCCACTTTAGCCCTAGTCATGTAGGTGAATAACCTGTATAGGGCAATACTACATACATATCATCGAACATATCAACTCCCACCTGTCATCTGCCATGGCACAGTCCTGAATTCTACCACCTTGATCTACCACCTCACTCTGTATAATGGATGGGATCCAGACTTCATCATAGTTAGAGTATCCCAGTGCTGACTTCAGGTTTTTGAGGGCCCTTGGGTAAAATGGCCCCCCTCTCTCAGTGAGTCTATCTTCTCACCACCATTGTAAACCTGCTGCTATTGCTCCTCATCCTTTTTCTCATAGTTGCTATCAACTTGCTTGTTTGACAGGCAGAGCCAGTGAGATGTAGGCTGTGGCATCTACTGCTCCTCCTTCTCATCACCTCTGCTGTCCAGGCCAGAGTGACAGACAGGTGAGAGCTAGTGTGGTGTAGTGGCGAGAGTGTTGGACTGGGAGCCAGGAGATCCGGGTTCTAGTCCCCACTCGGCCATGGAAGCTCACTGGGTGACTTTGGGCTAATCAGCCCAACCTACTTCACAGGGTTGCTGTTGTGAGGATAAAATGGAGGAGGAGGGGGATTATGTACACCACCTTGGGTTCCTTGCAAGAGGAAAAAGGTGGGATATAAATGCAATAAAACAAACAAACAAACAAGCAAGCAAGCAGCTTGCAATAGTGAGAAGGAGGAGCAACTCCAGGGGCTCTTGTCAGTGGGCCTTTGCTGGGGTGTGGCACCTTGGCAGGTGCCCAACCATGCCTATCCTTGATTCTGGCCCTGAGTAAACCTGTTGAAACCAATGGACTTAAGTTAGTCATGGCTAACTAAAGTCCCATCGATTTCAATGGGGCTACTCTAATAAGTCTGCATCCAACGCATTGGGTTGTATCCAATGGTGTAGTTCCACCAGCAGAAGAAAACTGTGGGAGGGAACAGATTTCCCTTTCCCCCTACATGCCCCCAAATCTCCTCAGGTATTCTCTGGAGCAGATTTGGGGGATGTGAGGGTTGCAGGGGGGAGGATAGGATAGGGAAGTTCTGTTATGCTGGTAGAGTTCCACTCATGAAAGGGTTAGATCCAACCCAATGGGTAAATTGAAGTATTTTTAAGTGTAGTTTCTTTCAATAGGAGAGCTTAACCTTTTCCCAAGGACAATAGCTCATCTTAACTGTGGTTGGGAGGGTCATGCCCTCAGTTTTCAATCTATATAATCCAAGCACTAATTGAATAAATAACACCAATCAATTGATTAATGCATGAAACACAGATGTGAAAGAGAGGGCAGAAGAGAAGTCCATTTGCTGAAGGAGGAAGAGAGCGTTGTGCACATGAAATCATTCTGTATGAAATGGTGGTCACAAATGTCAACTAGTTTCATTCATTTGACTGCAGGAGCTTGGAGCAAAAACGTAGTAGTGTTTCCATCCTTTGCTAGGGATTCCAGACATTTTTTTCTTTTTTCTTTTTATCTGTGGCAGCTGCTGAAATGTGTTGCTGTATTACTGCATTGGGCTTTTCCAAAATGGCTGTTCTATATCCCTGAAAGTGATAATAGAGACCTAGTGAGAGTCCTAGGAATGCCTAAATTTCATACTGCCAATTTCTCTCTTTTTCTTAATAAAATAACATAAAATTCTTTTTTTCAGATCTATCCTTCTTATGGCACAATGGAGGCAACTCAGCCATGATGCAATTAGCTTGGCATCCTCTGGAAAATGCGTGCTTCATCAGAAAGGATGTAGAGTGTTTTGAAGAAAATAGTCATGTAAAATATTAGGTTGCAAGAACTCATGTCAAATGCAAACAATATTGCTGTGAATTTCCCATTGCTGGTCTGTTTGTGGGACATTCTGTTTATGATCATTGCTTGCAAGCCTTGGGAGAGGGATTTTTTTTCCAAATTATGTTTTGCCTTACATCTATATGGTCCTAAATCAGCTTTCATGATTTTTAATCTTTTCATTGTTTCCTGCCAATTTGCAATGCACAGTGAACAGTCATGGAGATTCTAAGTGTATTAACGTGAAGGTCTACTGAGCAACAAATTCTCTACTATTCCAAGTTCTAACGGTTTTATCATATCATCAGTTGTTTTTTTTTGGTAAGAACTACTAAAGTAGCTTAGCTGCCATCCTAAATACACTGACTTGGGAAGTAAGCTCCATGAACTCAATGGGACTTACTTCTGAGCAAATATGCATAGGATTGTGAAGCCCAACTTTGTTAGAAGTTGAAATCAGAATGTGAATAGGGATGTATGAGAATTTCATTTTTGCTTGCAAAACATGCGACCATGCCTTGTTCACAACCCTGAATGCAAACGTGAGCAGGAGAACGCATCCACAGAAAATATTCTCAAATGATTGAACATGTACTGATGTTTGATTTGATTTGATTTTCAATCACCCTGGCTTTGTCTATGGAGGAAATTTGTGCAGATTTGGGAATATTTTGTGCAACTTTCATGTTTGGTAGCCATTTGTTTTCTGAAATTTTCCCATCTGTGCAAAATGAATAGCGATCACAAATGTGAGAGCAAATTGAGGAGAGATGAATTTACACCCCCTGGCCAGATTAAGGTCTCCTGATTAGGGATGAGAGAATCAGTGAGCCTTGAGTTCATTGAGGGTCTTCAGGTTCCACTTTGAAGCTTGGTCCACTCATTCCTGTTCCCAGATTTGAGGTGTGCATTTTGTTTTGTTTTGTTCAAATGGGAAAGCTGAGCATTTAGGTACACATTTTGCAAGTGCACACCCAAATGTGTACTTTCCTCCCTGGACTAATGGGTGAAAATGCTTTTCCCTTCAAAATGCACATTTAAAAAGTGCACATTTTTTCTAACAAATATATTTTGCAAGCGTAATTGCAAGTTAAGAAATAAGCAAGCTTTGCCCATGAAATGCACTGTCCAAGGCTCCCTGAGTCTCCACCCCTCTTTTTGCAGCTCCTTCTCGAAGCAGTTACCATGGTTGCATACATTTCCCCTCCATTTATTTTTCAGCCTTTAAATTTGTGCGAATTTCCACTCCCCGCCTCCAATTTTGCACAAATTTCCCCTTCATTTGCTTCCCAGCCTTTGAATTTGCGCAAATCTCCCCTCCCTGGCCTCTAAGTTTCCACAAATGTAGCCTCCCTTTGCTTCCCAGCCTCTAAATTTGCACAATTTCCCCCTCCATTTACTTCCTTTTCCACCCACTTTGTTGCAATTGGATGATATCTGTATGCATAATAACCCGTAGGAGTGGATTATGCCTGCATAATGTCAGAAAAATAGGTGCAGGGGCATTTGTACTACACACCGTTATACGTGTGTGTGTGTGTGTGTGTGTGTGCGCGCGTGTGTGTAATTGCTGATATATATTTTTTCTTGGAAGAATTGGATGACATTTTCAGGTGAAGTTGACACTCTTGAAAGGAGGGTTCTTTCAAGAGCCTGCCATATTTCAGATAGTTTTCATGCAAAAGCAACCTTGACATTTTGAGGGTCAAGAGGACATGCTTATGCACCTATGCTCCTTGTGGACCACTGTTCTGAAAAAGGAAAGAAACCTGCAAATTTTCAGAAGGATCAATGCAGTTCAGTAGAAGCGGGTAGACAGGGTTTTTTTTAGGTGGGGGAGAGATTCTCTTCCCCTTCCCTTCCCTGCTCACCTTTATTTTTTTGGACAATTCATATAAAAATGCCACATGTTATAGAGGTGTCCCCTGCAAAGTTTCAGAAGTTTAGGTGCAGGGGCTGGAGAAGTATGATGATTGAAAACCAGTTTAAGGCTTTTTTCACAGTGAAGCCTGGTGGCATTAGAAGAATGGCCATCACACAATTCTGTCCTTGACCTCTCCAAAGCACAGTGATTGCAGCCCCTGGTAAAATATGCCCTAGGATTAGAAGGTGAACCTGTCAGTCACTCAACTACACTTCCTCCCTCCCCCCTCTCCCCCCTCATCAGCATTTTAGAGAAATGAAACCAGAAGACATTGTTTGCAGAAGAGACCATGACAAGTAGAAAATCTATTATGAATGGCGCCACTGAGCTACTGTAGTGTAGTAATGGGACTGAGCTACAGATTCAAGAATCCTTCATTAGACTCTTGTCTCAGTGAGGAACTTTCTGCAATGGTCTCAGGCATGCTTTTCTATCTCAGCCTCAGCTCCCCATATCTACAATATGGGGATGATAGGACTGGCCCATCTGACTGGACCATTCTGATGTTATGAATCAGTTTCAAAGCCTCATCCTGGATTGGCTTCAGTTCTGGGGGCTTCAGCGGGGAGCCTGTTTTGCCTCAGGAAGCACCAGAAACAGTCTGGAGGGGCCACATTCTGCTTGGGCTTTGGGCTTTGTCTGAATCCAATACACATCTCAGATATATGCAAATTTAGAAATAATCACTATAATTAAGTATTTATGTAGACATAATGACTACATCTCACTGTGGTGGAGAAGACTTTGACTAGCTGACCTGTGCGTCTTCTCAGTCTGCTATACAGGTGCTAAGTGTTGATGGGTAATTTCAAGACCACTGTTCACCCTCCTTATGGTTCTTTGCTTTTAAACCAGTATTGGACCAGACAACCCTTCAAATAGAGGACTGTCCTTTAAAGACATTTCACCCAGAACCACTAGAAACCTCTAGCAAAAGTCTTTCCTCTCCTTATCAATTCCTCCTTGACTTCATCTCTTTTACTCACTGGTAGAACTCAGTAATTTCCCATGAGCTTCTATGATCCTCCATTTTGTACATGACATCTTGCCCTCACTCAGTTTGACAATAAGACAAAGCTGGATATATATCTATGTCAATAGGCCTTCTCAAGGGCAAAAAAATATCAGCAACAGTAATAAGAAAATGGCTTGTGTGGTGAAATGCATTTTTACTGCAATCTTATTGGGTTTTTTTTAAGAAACATTTTCTTTCTTTCTTTCTTTCTTTCTTTCTTTCTTTCTTTCACTTCCTCCATCTAAAACACATATTTTTCAGACTGAAAGTAGAATCAGATGTTTATTCAAAGGCATGGTTCCACCTTCACAAAAGATGTACAGACAGCTGTAATAATACAGAATATTCATAGGACATCATTAGAATTTTCAAAATACTTCACATAAATGGGGTTGGATCCAGTCTTGGCTATACTTTGAGTGGACCCATTGAAATCCATCGGTTAGTCAGGATTGATGTCTCCATTGGTTTTCTTTAAGTATGACTGGATCCTTGTAATCCTGAAAGCAGCTCTGTCAGATGGGCCAGTCCTATCATCCCCATATTGTAGATATGGGGAGCTGAGGCGGAGATAGAAAAGCATGCCTGAGACCACTGCAGAAAGTTCCTCACCGAGACAAGAGTCTAATGAAGGATTCTTGAATCTGTAGCTCAGTCCCATTACTACACTACAGTAGCTCAGTGGCGCCATTCATAATAGATTTTCTACTTGTCATGGTATAAGCTCCTGAGCTATGAGCAAACACATTACTAATTAGGAATGGGTAGCATCTCTAGGTGTAAGAGGCTGGGAAGAATTTTGTGAAGAGAAAATAATTGTTTCCGGGAAACAGTCCAGGTCTCAGGGCTTCTGATCTGCCCCTCTGACTGTGGAATTCAAAGGCGTTTTACAGTCAGTCATCTGGGATTTCCTTTCGAAGTTTGAAACTCAAGATGAAACCTGCACAGATGATAGATCTCTTCAGAAACGGCTTACAGTAATGGCAAAGGAAGACACAAAACTGTGAAGGACTGAATGGTGCTGCTGTGATGAAAGATTACGCTGGCAGGTCATTGGGCGTAGATATTAAGAAGGCAAAAGAACAATGTTAAACATACCAGAGGTTATAATTATGTTGTGTTGCCAGTTGCCACTATAATATATTTTATTAAGCAACCCCCCACCCCAACCCTAAAGTCTGGTCCAAATAGTAATTCTTCTTGTTCCATATGGGTGACTGGCAGCACACGTATTTCTGACTTTATAATTCCTCTTTCATTATTTGCCTCTGATCTTAACATTGGAATATTCAATAAATGATCCATTTATTTTCTGTTGAATTAGTCTTCACGTCTATCCCATTACATTATTGCAAGTCTTACTAAACCACTCATTAATTCGGTAAGAGGATCTGACATTCAGGGAAGAAACTGCAGTTGACATAATTGCTTCTGTTTGAAGAGTATATATATTAAACATGAATTGTATCAGCTCGCATTGCTGCTTTCTCCACTTGTAAAAAAAAAAAGTGTGCCTGTGAAATATTACAAACCCAAATAACCACATTTAGTTTTCCCATGAATTGGGGGAAATTCTAAATGACTGTACAAGACAAGCTTCATGGGAACTCATTCATAAATGATCTTAATTAGGGTGGCTAAAACAGAAATCTCCAGCAAAGGAGATTGTTACCTTGACGTGGTGCTGGAGCTTGAGCACCTCAGTGACATCATGAGCTAAACCGTGAAGGGACACCCAAGACGGGAAGGTCATGGCAGAGAGGTCAGACTAAATATGATCCCTGGGGAAGGAAATGGCAACCCACCCCAGTATTCTTGCCATGAAAACTAAATGGATCAGTACAAACAGAGATATGTCGGTATACCATCGGAAGATGGGACTCCCAGGTCGGAAGATGGTCAAAATGCTACTGGGGAGGAACAGAGGATAAGTTCAACTAGCCCCAGATGTGATGACGCAGCTAGCTCAAAGTCTAAAGGACGGCTAGCAGCCGATGGTGCTGGTGGTGAACGATGAATCCGATGTTCTAAAGATCAACACACCATAGGAACCTGGAATGTAAGATCTATGAGCCAGGGCAAATGGGATGTGGTTATTGGGGAGATGTCAAGATTAAATATAGACATTTTGGGTGTCAGTGAACTGAAATGGACTGGAATGGGCCACTTCACATCAAATGACCACCAGATCTACTACTGTGGACAAGAGGACCACAGAAGAAATGGAGTAGCCTCCATAATTAATAATAAAGTGGCTAAAGCAGTGCTTGGATACAATCCAGAAAATGACAGAATGATCTCAATTCGAATTCAGGGTAAGCCATTTAACATCACAGTGATCCAAATATACGCCCCAACCACAGATGCTGAAGAAGCAGAAGTAGATCAGTTCTATGAGGATCTGCAGCACCTAGTGGATAGTACACCAAAACAAGATGTTATTTTCATTACAGGAGACTGGAATGCTAAGGTGGGTAGTCAAACGACACCTGGAATTACAGGCAAGCATGGTCTGGGAGAACAAAATGAAGCAGGACATAGGCTGATAGAATTTTGCCAAGACAACTCACTGTGCATAACAAACACTCTCTTCCAACAACCTAAGAGACGACTTAATACATGGACTTCACCAGATGGTTGACACCAAAATCAGATTGACTACATCCTTTGTAGCCAAAGGTGGCGGACATCTATGCAGTCGGTAAAAACAAGACCTGCAGCTGATTGTAGTTCAGATCATGAACTTCTTATTGCACAATTTAGAATCAGACTCAAGAGAATAGGGAAGACCCACAGATCAGTTAGATATGAGCTCACGAATATTCCTAATGAATATGCAGTGGAGGTGAAGAATAGATTTAAGGGACTAGATTTAGTAGATAGGGTCCCGGAAGAACTATGGAAAGAAGTTCGCAACATTGTTCAGGAGGCAGCAACAAAAAACGTCCCAAAGAAAAAGAAAACCAAGAAGGCAAGATGGCTGTCTGCTGAGACACTGGAAGCAGCCCAAGAAAGGCAACAGTGATAGGGGGAGATATGCCCAATTAAATGCAAAAATTCTAGAGGTTAGCCAGAAGAGATAAGGAATTATTTTTAAACAAGCAATGCGCAGAAGCAGAAGAAGATAATAGACTAGGAAGGACAAGAGACCTCTTCCAGAAAATTAGAAACATCGGAGGTAAATTCCAGGCAAAAATGGGTATGATCAAAGCAAAGATGGCAAGGACCTAACAGAAGCAGAACAGATCAAGAAAAGGTGGCAAGAATATATGGAAGATCTGTATAGGAAGGATAATAATATCGGGGATAGATTTGACGGTGTGGTCAGTGAGCTAGAGCCAGACATCCTGAAGAGTGAGGTTGAATGGGCCTTAAGAAGCATTGCTAATAACAAGGCAGCAGGAGATGACGGTATCCCAGCTGAACTGTTTAAAATCTTGCAAGATGATGCTGTCAAGGTGATGCATGCCTTATGCCAGCAAATTTGGAAAACACAAGAATGGCCAACAGATTGGAAAAGATGAACTTATATCCCCATATCAAAAAAGGGAAGTACCAAAGAATGTTCAAACTATCAAACAGTGGCACTTATTTCACATGCCAGTAAGGTAATGCTCAAGATCTTGCAAGGTAGACTCCAGCAATTCATGGAACGAGAATTGCCAGATGTACAAGCTGGGTTTAGAAAAGGCAGAGGAACTAGAGACCAAATGGCCAATATCCGCTGGATAATGGAGAAAGCCAGGGAGTTTCAGAAAAACATCTATTTCTGTTTTATTGACTATTCTAAAGCCTTTGACTGTGTGGATCATCACAAATTGTGGCAAGTTCTTGGTGGTATGGGGATACCAAGTCATCTTGTCTGCCTCCTGAGGAATCTGTATAACGACCAAGTAGCAACGGTAAGAACAGATGACGGAACAACGGACTGGTTTAAGATTGGGAAAAGGAGTACAGCAGGGTTGTATACTCTCACCCTACCTATTCAACCTGTACGCAGAACGCATCATGCGACGTGCTGGGCTTGATGAAGCTGAGGCTGGAGTTAAAATCGCTGGAAGAAACATTAACAATCTCCGATATGCAGATGATACCACTTTGATGGCTGAAAGTGAAGAGGAGCTTAGGAACCTCATGACGAAGGTGAAAGAAGAAAGTGCAAAAGCTGGGTTGCAGTTAAACTGCAAAAAACCCATGATTATGGCAACCAGCTTGATTGATAACTGGCAAATAGAGGGAGAAAACGTGGAGGCAGTGACAGACTTTGTCTTTCTAGGCACAAAGATTACTGCAGATACTGACTGCAGCCAGGAAATCAGAAGACGTTTACTTCTTGGGAGGACAGCAATGACAAATCTTGATAAAATAGTGAAGAGCAGAGACATCACACTGACAACAAAGGTCCACATAGTTCAAGCAATGGTATTCCCCATAGTAACCTATGGCTGTGAGAGCTGGACCATAAGGAAGGCTGAGCGAAGAGAGATGCTTTTGAACTGTGGTGCTGGAGGAAAATTCTGAGAGTGCCTTGGACTGCAAGAAGATCAAACCAGTCCATACATACTCCAGGAAATAAAGCCAGACTGCTCACTTGAGGGAATTATATTAAGTGCAAAACTGAAGTACTTTGGCCACATAATGAGAAGACAGGATACCCTGGAGAAGATGCTGATGCTAGGGAAAGTGGAAGGCAAAAGGAAGAGGGGCTGACCAAGGGCAAGATGGATGGATGATATTCTGGAGGTGACGGACTCGACCTTGGGAGAGCTGGGGGTGGTGACGGCTGACAGGAAGCTCTGGCGTGGGCTGGTCCATGAAGTCACGAAGAGTTGGAAGCGACTGCCCGAATAAACAACAAACAAAACAGAAATGGACAGCAAAGAGTTCCAAAAGGATCTCTGAAAACTAGGAGACTGGTTATTAAAATGGCAAATGCAGCTGAATGTAATCCAGTGTAAATAATGCACATTGAGGCAATTAACAAAAATCTTCACTTTACATATACACTTATGGGTCTGAGTTAACAGTGGCTGACCAGGAAAAGGAACTTGGGGTCATGGTGGACAGCTCAATAAAAATGTTGACCCAGTGTGTGGCTGCTGTGAAAAAGGCAAATTTCATTTTGGGGATCATTAGGAAAGGAATCAAAAATAAAATGGCCAATATCATGATGTGTTTATACGACTCTAGAGTGCAACCACCCTTGGAATATTGTATAGAGTTCTGGTTACTGCACTTCAAAAAGGATATTGTAGAATTGGGAAAGATGCAGAAAAGGGCTACCAAAAAGATCAAGGGGATGGAGCATCTCCCCTATGAGGAAAGTTTACAATGTCAGGGCCTGTTTAGCTTAGAAAAAAAAAGGAAAGAAGAGAAGACATGATAGTATTATGCATAGCATGGAGAAGGTGGATAGGGAGGAAGTGGATATGGAGAACCTGGGGTCATCCCATGAAGGGGAACGGTGGGAGATTCAGAACAGTTAAGACTACTTCTTCACACAACACATAGTTTATTTATGGAATTCACTACCATATGATGTAGTGATGGCCACCAGCTTCAGTGGTTGTAATATGGGATTAGATAAATTCATGGAGGATAAGGCCATCCATGACTACCAGTCATGATGGCTATATATTACTTCCAGTATCGGAGGTAGTATGCTTATGTACACCAGTTGCTGGGGAACACAAGCAAAAAGTGTAAGGCAGCACTCTCATGCAGCCTTAAACTCCATTGAAGGCATGGAATTGGGCTATCTTCCTCTCTTGGAATTTCTAATGATGGTAGACATACAAATTGCATAGGCTCAATGTGTTGGGAGGTGATTTATGTTTCTCCATTTAATAGAACAGATGAATTGAAATGTATGCCTTTAACAATATTTAAGATACCTGCACACTGATCCAAATCAAGTTGCGCTTAACAGGGGTATTTACATGGGAATAGTTGCATCAGAATGGGGATGGGGATCTACATTCAAGTGCACTTTTTGTTGAAAATAACACATTGTGGATAGATGGTGTCCATGATTGGAAATGCAGGCCAATGTGCATTTGGATGTGCATTTGTAGACATTTATGCAATTTGACATCCGTTTATTTCCCATGCTAATAGGGATACAAACGAATTCAATATACCAATACCTCATGAAAATCTATGGGAAGATATGGTGTATTGATAATGATTTTCATCTGTATATAACTCTTTCATGGAAGGCTGAGAAGAATAAGGGTATGAGTTTATAAAGGGAGGGTTGTCCAGTTCTTGGAAGTATTTTGTGTGTATAGTTTGATAACTTTTTATTGTCCATTTGATGATGTCTTTGTGTGTGTGTTGTATATATTTTTTAAAGGATGTACATTTGATTTATGCCCATGGTTCCTGATCTACCAAGTGATATGTATGTAGAAATATGCTTTTATTCACTTACCTGTGACCATGCTAGCTGAAATCTATATGCAACTTCTGCAAATTGTTAATATCTCTGGTCTTTTAACAATACACTTTCCCTTTAATGAAATCTACCTTTCCTTATTATTACAGCCTGATTTATTTGCCTTAAACAACTTGGGTGAGGCAGAGTTTCAAAGCACATTGGTGATTTAGCTGTGTGACCTCCCCAAATGTAACCACATGGCTAAATCCCAGCTCACAGTTTTGAAATTATGTCATGGTGTCAAATTGGTGGGCCTGATTATGTTTGAGATGCCAGAAGGGAAAACAACAACAACAGATCCCCTGTAAACATGTCATACTGTAAAGCAGAAAGATCTAAGCTTTTCATGACAGTCAGAGCAGTTGATCAGGCACATGCCACTACTCAGACAAAACATGTTGTTTTAGTAGAAACGACCCATTTTCTGTTATAGCAAAATGCCTATGATGATGACCAGGGACTGTCTGTTCAGTGCACTTCCTGAACCGGTGTCTGAAGGCAGTGATGGACTGGATGTGGGATAACAAGCTAGAATACAATCCACAAGGAACAGTGGTGATTTTGGTCAGAGGAAAGCTGATCTGTGATAAGGTATACAACAGCATGTTTTGAATGAGGTTGCACTGCCCTTGAGGAATCAGCTCTACAGCTTGGCAGTGCTCCTGGATCCATCCCTGCTACTGGACCCAGCCTTGCTCCTGGCTGGTCACATGGAGAATTTGGGCAAGAATGCTGTTGTGTGGCCTCAGTTAGTGCCACTTGCGTCCTTTCCTGGAGAAGGCCGATCCAGCCACTGTCACACCTGATGGTCACATCCTAGTTTGACAGCTATAATGCACCTCTTTGAAAAGTGTTTGGAAACTGCAGCTGCAGTGAGGATGTGGATTGACCATAAGAACTGTTGAACTGGAATTGGACTGGACAGCCCAGCTTCAAAGGAAGGACAGCTTCAAGCAGAAGTCCTCTCCCAGACAGTCCTCTGGTAGCCTTTCAAATGAGATGACTATCCTCTGTAAATGCGGGTACCTCGCCACCCTAATGCACGAGAGCAGGCCATAACCAGTTCAAGACTGAAAGCCTCTCTACCCTCAACCCCAGTGGGGGTTCCAATCCAGATCTGGCTTCCTGCACCTACAATTTAATGTTAAAAAGCACTTGCTAACAGCATGAATTCCACCGTATCTAGTTTTTTACCCTTAGGTTACAGTAGGGGGCAATCTACATTACAACTTTAAACTGGTTTCATTCAAACCTGTTTCTAGTGATTACGGCTACCAAATACAGGAATTCTGGGAATTGTAGCTCTAGGAAGAGGGGCCGCTTGGGCAGGGGACAGGGGTCTCTAGCAAAGAATCCTCAGTACCCTCACGAAACTGCAGGATCCCTTTAGATAAACCGGTTTGAAACCAGTTTAAAGTTGTAATGTAGACTGGCTCTAGGTCAGGGCAAGATTCTCCACAAGCTCTAAGAACATGCACGTGCACATACTCCAGACTAAATTGCAAAGAAAGCAGTACATTTTAAGAATATTGGTTATGGTTGCTTTTTAATATCCCTTTATAACTATAACAATGTTATCAATGAAGTTCAAATAGGCATCTCCCTTTCTTTTCTTTTTAAAGCAAAGGGATTTGCTAAAAATAATATAATATACTCTGTTGTTAATCTTTCTGTCCTTCTTACACATGTGACCTTAAGCCTGACTGCATCCACAGTGGACCCAGAGCCTCCTTGTTGCTTTGGTGTCGTGCTGCTACAGTGACCTAATTTATTACTAGTACAATTAATTAATACAATGACCTAATTAATTGTTTCTAACAACAATCCATCAGTGTATGTAGAACTAGTGAGCTGTCTATGTGCTCTTGAGGAATAAATAGATGGGTGGGGGGAGGAGGGATATGCCCTGAGCCATCACTGCATTTTGTGATTGTGATTTTCACAAGCTAATTACATACTGCAAGAAGAAATGCTACTTTTTGTTTGTCCTGAAGCCTCTACCAAACAGTCAGTTTCACTGGCAGACCCTGATTCTACTGTTATCATGACAGTACAACTATTATGGGAATAGAAGATAAATTTATTTCAATCCACTTCCTAGTATACCTGGATAGCAATGGACTAATTAATCTCAAAATGGTGAATTTTTACAAGATGAGGATTGCCCTTTTACAAAAGAAAGCCTTAGCCATAGGTTGTAAAATGAATGGGCTTAAGCATATTTAATGTTGAGTTTGTTTGTGGCCTTTTGCTTGTGAATTATATTGAAGAGCCACGAGTATAGTACCATCCACTGTTAGCAATGCAGAGTCTGCTTTCTTTTTTCTTTCCTCTCTTCCTTTTTTCGGGGTGGAGGGGAGTACTGTAAAATGTTAGAGTATTGTAAAATGTCCAGCATGCTCTGTCCTATAAGTAATTTCTTTTTAATAATGGATATGCTCCCTTTAGTCTCTCTGACACAGATTTTTCTGAAGTCAGGAAGGAAAGGTAATTTGAGCACATCTGCAACATCAAACATAATTGCTCCACAGCACACTTGCATGCTGATTCAGTGTATCGTCATGTCATCTGGCTCCCATGAAATAGACAGTAGCACATTATGTAGCTCTGACTGCATGCACAATACGCCCTAAATGCCCAGACAGCATACTGACAGTCAGATACAATCAATATAGGGATGTCTGAAAGCCCAGCCCACTCTTTATTTTTGTAGATATTCAGTCTCTCTGCATACTGATATTCAGGACACTTCTTGAACTGCAGATGCAGGCATACTGCTTTTGCGAGGCATAACCGAATCATTGTGTCTTATACCCAGTTTGTTTTTTTTGGCAACAGAGTTAAAGAGGCATCATGTCCCCCATTCAAAAGCACAGAGATCTTTCTAAGCTGGGAGTAGGCAGTGTGGTGGCTGTGGTAAACAACTTCCTTGGAACCCCCTGAGGTGTTTACCCCACAGAGGTGCTTACCCCACAGAGGGGGTATGGGAGAGAGAAATAGCTAGGGATGTACGAAAGTCACTTACCTGTTCGTGGATTAAGTTGATGGTGTGGGGGGGAGGCGTTCCGTCCCTCCCCCCGGAATCCTCGCCAGGGGGGAGGCGCTCCATTCCTCCCCCCCGGAATCCTCCACGGCTGGCTGTGCTCCGTGGCAGCTCCACGGAGCAGCTGGCCAGGCCCGGCTAAAACGGCGAATCAAAAAGGGACGCAAATAGCGCCCACTACGCTATTTGCGTTCCCCTTTATTTTCGCCATCATAGACTACGTAAATATTTACATAGATTAAGAGGGCAAAAATAAGGAACGCAAATGGCAGCGGCCATAGCCACCGCCATTTGCGTACGCGGTTTGTTTGTTTTTAACCCACCCAGCCATGATAGGCTACGTAAAGATTTACATAGCCTATCTATCATGGGGGCGTTGTTTTTTTTTAACTTTTTATTTCGCAGCCGGGCGAGGCGAGGCGCCTCCTCCCCGGCCTGAATTTCGGCCGGACGAGGCGGGAAGCCTCCCCCCCGGCCTGAATTTCGGCCGGGCGAGGCGGGAAGCCTCCCCCCCGGCCTGAACTTCGGGGGGAGCAGCGAAACGCCTCCCCCCCACCGCGAAGCAAGCTGCGAGACCAGGTAAGTGGCTTTCGTGCACCCCTAGCGGTATCACGTCATGTTTTTTTAAAAAAACCTACTCATGATAGACTATGTAAAGATTTATGTAGCCTATCATGTCTTTCTTTCTTTTTCTTTCTTTCTTTCTTTTTTTTTACAAGAGTGGAAATGGCGGCGGCGGCAGCCGGTTGGAAGACCAGCCGCCGCAGCTGCCGCCGCTCGGAAGATCCACCCCAGGTGAGTCTCTTCCCGGGGGGGATTCGCGGGGGGCAGCAGGCCATTCCGCCATGGAGTTCGGGGGGCTGAATGCACTGGCATTCGGCCTCACCGTGATCCGTGGCGGAATTCTCTGCCATCCCTAGAAATAGCTTGGGGAAGGTCCCAGGGAGAGGGGGGATTTTGGAAGAAACAGACTAGAAAAAAAATAGCTGTAAGGCTGGAAACTAGGGGTGGATGAAAGTCACCTGTCCTCGAAGCTTGTTCGCGGTGGGGGGGAGGCGCTTTGCTGCTCCCCCCGCGAAGTTCAGGCCGGGGGGGGGAGGCTTCCCGCCTTGCCCGGCCAAAATTCAGGCCGGGGAGGAGGCGCCTCGCCTCGCCTGGCCGCGAACTCAAAAGTTAAAAAACAAAACAAAACCGCCCCCGTGATAGGCTACGTGACGATTAACGTAGCCTATCATGGCTAGATTTGCAAAGTCAGCCATGATAGGCTACGTGACGATTTACATAGCCTATCACGGCTGACTTTGCAACTCTAGCAGTGATAGGCTACATTAATCGTCACGTAGCCTATCACGGGGGCGGTTTTTTCTTTTTCTTTTATTGCAATAGCGGCGGCGGCAGCCGGTCAAAAGACCGGCTGCCGCTCCCGCCCCGGACGAACAACCGCCGAACCGCCGTCCGGACCCGCCGCCGGGAGGGACATTCGGCGAAGGTAAGTCCCGTCCCAGGGGGGTGCGGGGGGTTGCGGAGAATTTCTCCCCGAAACTTGTTCGGGGGGCCGAACATGTTGGCGCTCGGCCCCCCGAAGTTTCAGGGAGAAATTCTCTGCCATCCCTTCTGGAAACCAAAGTCAAAAAGGAACAGCTGCACCAAATGAATTCCCAGTGCATTTCGACACCTGGGGCTCCTTCACACAGAGCTTTTATCCTGTGATTGAGACTGCTCCTTCATGGAAGTCTGCGGGCTCTTTACATGACGCTGTGATCATCCAGGCATCTCCTGCACTAAATGCCCTTTGTTCTGTTTTTGAATAGATTGCAGATAATGAGGTATCACATTACCCCATTGTTTTCCACTTCAGTTCCCTCCGTGAAACGAGGAAAAGTGGCAAGAAGAGGAGTGAGATCAATGAAACATATGGAAGACTCAGATACGGGGAGAAGGAGGGGAAAGGGGAGGGGAGAAGGAAGCACATGAAAAAGGGAGTCGTCGTGATCCTGCATTTAAAATGGAAGCAGAAAGCCCTGTTTTAAATGCAGGATTTCAGGCTGGTGTAGAGATGCCCTTGGTCTTTCTCAAGGGAAAGACTCTTAGAGATTGTTTTGGAGATTTTCCTTTCCAAAAGAATCTCTAAGAGTTTGTCTCTTGATAAAGACCAAGTGTCAAAACCTGTTGGGAATTCAATTGGTGCAGCTGTTCCATTTTGACTTGGGGCTTTTGGAAGGATCTTGAAAGACGTGTTTTTTTTTTCATGGGCTTGCAGTGGGGAGAAGGAAGGTCCATGTGTTTGTATACTTGTGTGCATGCATGTTTATATAGATGCATGATGGTTGTGTGTGCACGCGTGCGTGCGTAAAAGAGAGAGAGAAAAGGTGAGTGTGTCTGTGGGTTGCAATCTATGGGGTGAGAGAGAGAAAAGAGATGTGGGAATATGTTCGCAGGCAGAGAGAGGGAGAGAAAAAGTTTGCTGTCTATAAAATAGGTTTCTGTTGGCACAGAAAACTGGGTTCAAAGGAGTTCTTGCACAGTGTATTTTACTGCAAATCACTTAAAGAGCTTTGCTGTGGAACGTAGGGATGGCAGAGAATTCCGCCATGGATTTCAGTGAGGCCGAACGCACTGGCATCCGGCCCCCTGAAATCTGTGGTGGAACGGTCTGCCACCCCCCCGCTCCCCTGCGGATTCCCCCCGGGACAAGACTTGCCTGGGGCGGATGTTCCAGACGGCGATGGCTCCAGCGGCAGCTTCGGCGGCAGCGGTGGCTGGTCTTTCGACCAGCTGCTGCGGCCGCCATTTGCATTCTGGTCTTTGCCGTGATAGGCTACGTAAGTCTTTATGTAGCTTATCACGGCAAGCCAATAATAATAACAAAAACGGCGTACGCAAATGGCGGCGGCTACGGCAGCCGCCATTTGTGTTCCTTATTTTTCGCTGTTTTAGTCTACGTAAATATTTACATAGGCTATTACAGCGGGGAAAAAAAGGGAAACACAAATAGCGTAGTGGGCGCTATTTGCGTTCCTTCCCCCCCATTTTAGCCTACGTAAATATTTACATAGGCTAAAACGGCAAATAAAAAAGGAACGCAAATAGCGCCCACTACACTATTTGCGTTCCCCTTTTTTTTCGCCGTAATAGTCTACATAAATAATTACGTTGGCTAAGATGGCGAAAAATAGGGAATGCAAATGGCGGCCGCCGTAGCCGCTGCCATTTGCGTACGCTGTTTTCTTTCCCCCCCAGCCATGATAAGCTATGTAAAGACTTACGTAGCCTACCACGGCTGCCTGGCAGGACGCAAATGGCGGCCGCAGCAGCCGGCCGTGGCCGGAACTCTGGCTGCGGACGGCCGTGGCCGGCGGCTCTGCAGAGCCGCCGCAGAGCAAAGCTCGCCCAGGGAGGATTCCGGTGGGAGGGATGGAGCGCCTCCCCCCCACCGTGAATCCAAGCTGTGAAAAGGTAAGTGACTTTTGTACATCCCTAGTGGAATGGGCATTGATCTGGGAAGTCTACTCAGAAGTAAATCCCATTGTGGTCAATGAGGCTTGTTCCTGAGATTGCTATTAAGGGGAGTAAAGCCTGGAGGGGGGAGCCTCTCCTATTGGTTGTGCAGCCCCTGCCAGTCTGGTGACATTCACTTCCAATCCCCCCACCCCACTTAGAAGTATGTTTCTGTCAGGGATTTATAATGGACCAGTGCTGTCCTTCATGGAGCCATGCCAATTTCATGAAAACTCCGGTATTCCTTTGTTTGCTTTGCCTGTCTGTGTTTGTGGAAACATGGCCTAGGTTATCCACTTCAGATGAGCATACACTCCACAAGGAGCTTTTAAACCACCCTCAACAATCTGGGGGAAAAAGCCACAATAAAATCCATGCTGGATCAGAGCAAAGGCTCCTAATTAGCCTCCTATTTCCCATAGTGCCCAACCAGATGCCATTGGGAAGCCCACAAGCAGGACTTGAGTGCAACAGCACCCTTCCACTCATGTCCCCAAGCAACTGCTATTGAGCGCAGGGCTGTCCTTCACTGGGAAATCTGGTTCTTTTTTTACTTGATGGAGCTCCACAGCATGTACAGCTTGATTGGTGTTTGCAAGCTGAGTTGCGGTCTTTTTCCCCAAAATTCCAGGAACATTTTTGTGCAGATTCTGCAGTTTGCACAATCTTTCTGAGCATTCTGTGCAAATTATGGCTGGATTTCTGCAAATTATAGCTGGATTTCTGCAAATTGCTCAGAAATTTGCACAAATTGTGGAACCCATGGGGGGGAAAATGCAAATTGCCCCTCAAAATCTGCAAACTGGCCCAACTTGCTGCAAATTGCATCAAGCACCACAGTGGGAACCAAAATGAAATCTGGGGGCCAAATCTAGGAAAACACATCAAACTCTACCCTCTCAAATGGATTTCTCTCCAACAAACCTAACTGAGGCATATTGCTTCTGGTACTGGAGGTAATATACAACTCATAGCGATGGATTGTCTTACCTTACTAAATTTTCTATCCAGCCCTAACTTATGGTTCATTTTCCCCTTTTGCTTTCTTGACCATTGTTGGCATTCCCGTCCTTTCTCTTTCACCTGCTGAGAAAGCCAGCCTGTGAATCCTTCAGCTACTGTGTCGCCTCTGTGAGCAAATCGTATTTTCACAAGTTGCCTCAACCCAGAGGAAAGGTTTCTGATAACTCAGCATTTTTCTGTGTACTCTACAAAGGCCAGTAAATTACTGCTTGAAGCAAGCGTGCTTAAAGAAATGTCAATCCAGCCTCAGTCTTGAGGAATGAAATTGGACCCCCCCCCCAAACAAAACAAAGCTGAGGCATTTTGACACCTGACCGTATGTCTCTTTGGCTTTGAGGTTCTGCACTTTTTCCTTATCTCTTAGATTATAAGCTATTAGGTGTCCAAGATGAGATTGGGCACTTTCTCCACAAGGCAACTTGATTTTCCACATGAACTCTTGACAGACACATTCTGTTAAAAATCATTTTCATGGAAAGCAGTATCTTCTAGCCATATGCAAAATCCACCCTATGTGGACAAACCGTATTCCTCACACTGACTAGGTAAGTTGAGGGTTTGAGAACAGGGAAGGCCAGTTTCGTCCTTGGGGCAAGTTCATCTAGCCTTTGGCAACGCTGTCAAGTTTTAATCAAGATGTGGTGAAATGTTTGCTGAGAGTTTTGTAAGGAAAAAAAAAAATCAGACTTTGCAAGACGAGTATCCTAGACTGTAACTTTGAAAGAATAGACAAATCAGGGTTGGCCATACCATTAGGCAAAGTGAGGTGGTTGCCTCAGTCAGATGGCAAATGCTGGGAGGCAGCAGCAAGGTGTTAGAGGAGAGAATTGTGTGCCACATGGCTTTCCTGACATCTCCTAAGCTAGCCTGCTGCCTTCAGGTGTGGCAGAGGATGCTGTCTCATTCTTGGTGTTGAAGAAAGATGTTCAATCTTGAAGAAAGGTTTTTTTTTTTTTTACATGGAATTGGAGGGGGCACCATTTTGTTCTTCACCTCAGGCAGCAAAATGTCTTGGGCCAGGCCTGAAACAAATGCATGGAGGATAGATCTAGAATGGCTACTAGTCTTGATAATCCAATGAAACCTCCATATCTGATGATAGTAGACCTCCAAATACCAGATGCCATTACCTTCAGGGGTATTGCTAGGTATTTAAATGGGGAAGGGCTGGGGTGGGCAGAAGGCAGATCACGATCTACTGGTAGCTCTCTATGTGATTTGCAGTAGATCAGCACGAGTGTCCTACTGTCAATGGTTTAACAATAGAATACACCTAAACCTAGGGATGGCATGGGTGCCCAATTCAGTCCGGGAATCCAGTGGACCTGCTCCTGTCCATACACCCAAGCCCTACTCACCAAGCCCCTGCTCGCCCCCTGCCCATGCTCAGCGAATGGCTGCGCTCACCCCGACAGCCTTGTCGAGCATCATGGTCATCATTTTCTGAAAAATGGAATGGCAACTGCAAAAATGCACAAATTTGTGCACACGTGGAATGCGCATGTTGTGAATGCGCATATTTGCATATGTGTGAAAACGCGCATTTTACCAAAATGCACATTTTTGTACATGCACCAATGTGTGCCTTGGCAAAAATGTGCATTTCACACATGAGAATATGCGCGTTTGCAAAAATGCGCATTTTCACGCATACAAAAACACGAGCATTTTTGCGATCGCCATCTTGTTTTTTTAGAAATGGTGGCAATGGAGCTCAATGAGGCCTTTGGGGTGAGTGCAGGTTGCTCACTGAGAGTTGGAGGGGCTCGAGGGCAGTCCAGGGACTGGCGAGTGGGGGCAGGGGCTGGGCAGGAGTCCAGAGAACCTGGATGGGGGTGAGTTCGCACATCCCTACCTCCACCCTCCTATATTAGGCCGCTGAAGTCAAGACAGCTTGGGGTAAACTAAAATCGGATAGTTTTTTCTCTGAAAGGAATGGTGTGCAAGTTCCAGTTCTGGTATTGGGCTCAGCATGTGTCCAGAGGCACCTTGTTGTACCATGCTATGTCTTGAGCCGCTATTTTGCCCCTGGCTCCAGGAGAGAGCGCAGGACAGGAAGGCCTGGCGTGCTATGGTCCATGGGGTCACGAAGAGTCGGACACGACTGAACGACTGAACGACAACAACTGGTTGATAGGCCTCAGGGTTCCAGTGAAAAACAAAGTAGATCCCATTAGCCTAATGTCCACCCACCCTGGATGTGGGGCACAGGCCCAGAGGCCCCTGAGTCCCCCCGAGTAAGTGCTGATGGTGGTCCAAGAAGAGAGTCACGTTAGCCCAAGCGGTGATTTTTTTTTTAAAAAGTCTGGTCTGCAAATCCATGTCCAACACTCTATCCACTATCATCATTGGGTGACTCTTTTAATGCTTACTTTTGCATCCTGATCTTGTGCCTCTTTACTTAGGGCCAAAACACTATTTCTTTAAATACATATCTAGCACCTACTTTTAAAACTTTTTTTTTTTTTACTCTAGAGTGGCTGCAGGGAGCCTGATGTAGATTGGAATCCTAGTGCGGGAGGTAGGGGGTATTTTAAGATCTGGGTTGGGCCCCCTGCACCTACTCTCAAGTAAAAATAAAAAAGCTGTGAGATACAGATTTAAAGTAATGTCTGTTTTGGCCCTTAGAAATAAATAAGTAGTACAACAGAAGGAGTACAGCCTTCAGCAATGTGTACGGAGCAGCCGAGGTGGGAGGGAAGATTTGAAATCAGGCATTTGTCCTTAGTGTGAAAACAAGGGCATTTCCAACTGTGAAATGACATAATTGACAACAGCAGTAATGGTAATAACACAATGTTCGCAACACAATTATTGATGCTGTGAATTGTCGTGGTGGAGGGTGGGGGAGAAAGAGACTGAATTAAGCCAATCATAATGATAAAATCTTATATATTTTCCATGGAGTTGTACGCCACTGTGAGACAATCTTATTATTTCTCACTCAGCCTCATTTAGCTCATAGCCTGTTGTGAGGATAAGAATGAGATATCCCTATTTACTATACCCTGACCTCTTTAAAGGAAGAATAGTACTGCAATAAATACACTATTTGGAGAATTTTAGGTATAAACATGCTGTTCTGTTGAACTTTTTTTTAAAAATCGAAATAAATAAAAACTAGAACTCTTACATTATGTGCATACTAAATTTAAAAGGTGACTTAAAATGCCCCCACCAAATTGCTAAAAGTTAAATTTCAGTGGATAACAGCCTGTTTTGGCTGAGGCTGCAATCTTATAGCCACCTACCTGAGAGAAAGCAAGGGATGGATGGCTTCGCTTGTGCCCGCCAAGTGTGGGTGCCTGCGAGTCACCGCTGCTGCCTGCCCCCATGAGCTGGGCTGCGTGAGCCCTGGAGGGCTCGGCAAGCAGTCTGGGACACTTCCACTCTTGTCCCTTCTACAGCAGTGGCGGAGGCAATGGGAACAGGCTGGTCATTTTACGCAAGTCTAAAATGACTGGCCTGTTGCTGCCACCGCCGCTGTAACAGGGATGGGGGAGGAGGAGATGAGAGGTGTTCTCTTCTTCCCTTCTTGTCCTTGCTACAGTGGCGAGATGAAAGTTGCTCTCTTCTTGCCCCTGCTACAGCAGTGGTGATGGGGACAGGCTGGTCATTTTACGTAAGCCTCTTCCACTTACATAAAATGACTGCCCTGTCCCCACTGCCACCGCAACTGTAACAGGGGTGGGGGGAGAAAGACGAGAGGAGCTCCATTCTCCCCTCATGTCCCTGCTACAGCAGCAGGGGAAACAGGAGGCTGCTTCCCCAACTCAGCACATGCTGAGTTGGGCAAGCACTAGGGTCTGCGGACTGGTGTCTGGGGGGCTGGGCTGGTGTTTTCATGTGGGGCTTCGAGCCCCAACTGGACGCTCACACCATCCCTAGAGGAAGCTGACTAATCCTGAAGCTACAGCACTTGGTATACACAAGTGCTGTTTCTGAGTTACTTGGAGCACTCAGAAAGAGATTGGGGCCCAGTACCCATGTGGCTATGCCTAGTGATGCCCACAGTCACCTTCATGCCATCCTTGTGGCCGCTATTGAAAATGGGGACTCTATTGGCCCAGAAGGCTACTCTTATCTTAGACGTCCTTGCTGCTTGGTGGTGCTGGCTTCCTTCCAAGGGGCAGTACCCAGTGTGACACCACTACTAATGTCAATTACATTGCGCTAGCGTAAATGACCTCTAGCGCAATGCTGTTAGGGCTTCTTGGAACAATGGGTTTCCTCAGAAAACTTGTGACAGGAAGTGCTATTGGCACTGTAGTAGAGGTCATTTATTCTAGCATAACAGAATCTATGTTACCGGTGCTGTTACACTCAATACTACCCAAAGCCAGACAAGCAATGAAGATATTGGCCTATATGCCAAAATATACCTCCTTCCTCCAAGCCACTCTCTGGAGAGCAGACTGATCCCAAGGAGACAGAGGCTGACAGCCCTGTTCTCTATGTCTGAAAAGGAACATTTTTCATTTGTGAGAAACAAAGATGTGGTAGAATGTCCTCTTTTGTGTAAGACTGGCAAGTAGGGTTGGCGGAGAATTTCTCCCCGAAACTTCGGGGGGCCGAGCGCCAACGTGTTCGGCCCCCCGAACAAGTTTCGGGGAGAAATTCTCCGACCCCCCCCGCACCCCGTACCCCCCCCCGGGACGGGACTTACCTTCGCCGAATGTCCCTCCCGGTGGCGGGTCCGGCCGGTGGTTTGGCGGGTGTTTGAACGGGGCGGGAGCGGCAGCCGGTCTTTTGACCGGCTGCCGCCGCCGCCATTGCAATAAAAGAAAAAAAGAAAAAAACGCCCCCTGATAGGCTTAGGGGTGAACGAAAGTCACTTACCTTTTCTCGCAGCTTTTTCGCGGTGGGGGGGAGCGCTTCGCTGCTCCCCCCGCGAAGTTCAGGCCGGGGAGGAGGCTTCCCGCCTCGCCCGGCCGCGAACGCAAAAGTTTTTTTTTTTTTTTTAAGCCCCCTGATAGGCTACGTGAGGATTAACGTAGCCTATCACGGCTAGATCTGGAAAGTCAGCCATGATAGGCTACGTGAATCGTCACGTAGCCTATCACGGGTGACTTTAAAAAAAAAAAGCGCGTACGCGAATGGCGGTCCCCATAGGGAGCCGCCATTCCCGTTCCTTATTTGGTCGCTGTAGTCTACTTAAAGATTTACGTAGACTATGGCGAAAATAAGGGCAACGCTATTTGCGTTGCCCTTATTTTCGCCGTAGTCTACATAAACATTTACGTAGACTACAGCGACTAAATAAGGAATGCGAATGGCGGCTCCCTATGGGGGTCGCCATTCGCGTACGCGCTTTTTTTTTTTTTAAGTCAGTCGTGATAGGCTACGTGACGATTGACGTAGCCTATCATGGCTGACTTTGCAGATCTAGCCGTGATAGGCTACGTTAATCCTCACGTAGCCTATCAGGGGGCTTAAAAAAAAAAAAAAAAACTTTTGCGTTCGCGGCCGGGCGAGGCGGGAAGCCTCCTCCCCGGCCAGAATTTCGGCCGGGCGAGGCGGGAAGCCTCCCCCCCGGCCTGAACTTCATGGGGGGAGCAGCGAAGCGCCTCCCCCCCACCGCGAACGTCCTTCGAGGACAGGTAAGGGACTTTCGTCCACCCCTACTGGCAAGCCGTTGATACAGGCTCCAGTCTAGAGAAAGTATAATGCTGCATGGATCTAGAACTGTGATGGAAAGAGCCATGCCAGATCAGACCAAGGGTCCTTCTAGTCCAGCATTCTGTTCACGCAGTGGTCAACCAGCTGTCAACCAGGAACCCACAAGCAGGACACAAGCGCAACAGCAACTTCCTGCCCATGTTCCCCAGCAACAGGTGTACATAGGCAAACTGCCTCAGGTACTGGAGGTAGTACATAGCCATCACGACTAGTAGCCATTGATAGACTTCTCCTCCAGGAATTTGTCTAACCCCCTTTTACAGCCATCCAAGTTGGTGTCCATCACTACATCTTGTGGTAGCGAATTCCATAGTTTATCTATGTGCTGCGTAAAGAAGTACTTCCTTTTATCTGTCTGGAATCTCCCACCAATCAGCTTCATGGGATGATCTCGGGTTCCAGTACTATGAGAGAGAAAAAAGTCTCCCTATCCACATTCTCCACATCATGCATAATTTTGTAGACCTCTATCATGTCTCCCCTTATCCTCCTTTTGTCCAAGCCAAAGAAAGCAGCTGTTTTAACCTTCCCTCATAGGGGAGATGCTCCAGCCCCCTGATCGTTTTAGTTACCCTTTTTTTCAGGCCTACAATACCCTTTTTTAGGTGCGGTGACCAGAACTGTACACAGTATTCCACATGTGGTCGCACCATAGATTTCTATAAGGGCAGTATGATATTGGCAGTTTTATTCTCAGTTCCTTTTCTGATTATGCCTAACCTGGAGTTTGCCTTGTTTTTACAGCAGCTGCACACTGGGTTTACATTTTCATCAAGCTCTGCACCACAACCCCAAGATCTCTTTCTTGGTCAGTCCCCGTTTGCTCAGATCCGATCAGGTTATACTTGAAGTTGGGATTTTTGGCCCCAACATGCATCACATGCATAATTGCACACTATGAAATCAGATAGCGAAGAAGGGTGTGCATCTGCATCACAAGGCAGGTAGAAACGGGACACACATTCTCATCTCAACTCTGCATTGTGCATCCATGTCACACTGTTAGATCCAGTGTGTGCACAGACCTACCTGTACATCCAAACCCTGTAACCTGTATCTCTCTTTGCACACACTGTTTGGCTTACACATGCTCAGTGGCATTCAGTGCTGATCAATGCTCGAGGCATTTCTTTGGATCTGCTCATTCTCCCTATGCATAGTGGAATCCTGTGTAAGTTTGCACATGTAGCACAGCTAATCCATATACATAAGGTGCCACTGGGATGAAGTTAACTCTGCTCATGATCAGAATTTGAGCCCATGGCATTGCTAAGGGGAGATACTCAAATCCCAGTTATGGACCCTTTCAATTCCCTAAGCTATGGGCCATTTTTCCCTACTTCTTAAATTTAATGTATTTTCTCAGAAGACTCACCAAAATGTGAGTCTAAGTATCATCTAGTGCACTGTAAAAAAAAATAAATCATGTTCAGACTAGTCATTGATAGTGTTGGTTAAACCATTGGCGAAGTATGTATTAGCTCATTTTTTGACAAATTAAAGATGTAATGGGTTTTCCAGTTGAATGTTTTACTGATTTGTACTTCTTGTACATTTATGGTTTTTAAGTGGTTGTGATCTGGAGCTGGATAATAAAATCTAAATAAACAGCCAATCTAATTATTATTATAATAGGCACATATTGTTATAGTCCTTAATATAAAAGCACCGAAGTTATGCCTTGACTTCAATGGTGAAGTTAAGCACAACCAAATTCTCTTCCATCTGAATCAACAGGATTTTGGCAGGACTGTATCCAGCATAATTTATTATACATGTTTGCTAACTGAACATAAGTTTGCAATCAGTTCTTCCAATAAAACCAGTTCTTAGCATTATTCATGTGCAATTTCAACTCTAGTTTAATTCTGTGAATTTGGCTTTTTCTGTGCAGGGTGCTGAAGCATATTGTGAACATACTCACTTCCGTGGCTCACGGACTCACACCATTTCCAGCTGCATATTTGTGCATTTTATTTTGTATTTAAAATTAACTCCTGAACAGATGGTAAAAGCAGTGTTGAAATTAATATGTGCAGTTGAGTGAAATGAGATATACTGCCAATATTCTCCCTATGTTTGCATTTCTATAGCAAGTTGTGGCAATCTGATTTAATTGACTGTAAATGTGAACTGTGTCAAGAAAAGAGAGAAAAAAAATCAGGAAATCAGCAAATACATATTATAAAGCATAATATAAGTTTAACAACAGGTGTTTGTATATTCTACTTTTTTTCACAAGGTTTTTGTTGCTGGTGGTGTATTTTGCAACATGTGTAAATTCCAGTCAATCCTATAACATTGGAAGTTGAACTTGCAGATTTGTGAGCTGATGTTAGTTGGCCATTTTATATCTCCTGTAAACTTTAAACCAGAGCAGGATCTTTGGCCTCTGAATGCTGCCACAGAAAATGAATTCTTGAACCTGAACTTAAGGGAAATGAATAATTAACTAAACATGAGTATAAAAATTACCTTGGCAATTTCAAATGGTTCCAGTTACATTTTGATGCATGCAGGTGTGTAGTTTCCCAATGTTGTAAAGCTCCTTCCACTTCTAGGCTGAAGCCAAAATAAGGACATATGAGAAGTGAACGCGTTCCCCTTTATTAAATCCAGTGCATATCTTCACAGTGTAACAACTGATCTCAAAGGGCATTTTCATAGCGGTAACACATCTGTTTTTATTTTATTGATTGAACAGCACGTTGAATGAGATAACAAATAAATGCTAAAGCAATGCTGCAATCCTATACAGATACAAACTTACTTCTCAATAAATATGCATAGGAATAGGCTGCACATTAAAGCCAATGCTCCTCTTGGCTATGTCTCCAGTCTATGGTACATATCCATGTTGGGTTGGATCCAGATTTACACTGGATCAACTGAGTGTGCTGAAGTGCCCACCCTCTCCTTCTCACAGAAGTCCCTCCAGCCCCCTGAAAATGCTTCATGGAGAGTCAAGAGACCCTGCGTAATGGGGTGAACTGTGGTGGGAGGAGGGGCATCCCCAATAGTCAGGCAGAGGGATCTTCCATGAGCAGATCCCTTCCTCTCAGGGAAGGTAGATCCTGGATCCAACCCAAAGTGTAAAGCTGTCTTTTCATGGAAGGTATGTGAAGTCACCCAACAGTATTCTATCTCAAGAATCAACCCAAGTGCATAAGACATCTGATTAGGGATGCTCTGGAATCCCTGCAGGGAGAGGATGGACCTTGCTACAGCTCTCCATGGTCTAGTGATGAACTGGATTACTGTAATACACTCTGTGTATGGTTGCCTTTAAAGATGGCTCATAACCTTCAACTGGTAGGTTCCAGGAGGTTAGATCACATGACACCTATATTGTACCAGCTGCACTGGTTGTCAGAGCATTTCTTGCTCAGTTTAAAGAGCTGGCATTGCCTTTGAAAGCACTAAACAGTCTGTGTCCAAGTTACTTGAAGGACCACCTACAGGTTACCTGAAGGACCACACTGGAGGCCCTACTTCTGTGCCTACTTGTAAGATTAGTTAGGCTGGTGGGCATGAGCAATATGGCCTTCTCATAGTGGCCCCCTGCTTGTGGAAATCTGTTCCAATTGATATCCACCAGGTCCCATCGTTATAAGTTTTCAAGTGAGCCTTAAAGATGCACCTGTTTGCCTTGGCCTATAATTGAATTAGGACATTTTTGGGGGGGGTGCCATAGTGTATATGGTGCTTTTTGGTTTTGTTAGGGTTGCATCCAGATTTATGCTGGTTTAATTGTGCTTGGGGAAGTGGACTTCCCTACCCCCTCCTTCTCAGGACAACCCTTCCAGCCTCCTATTTATATTTTTATTTATTTATTTATTTCATTTCTATACCGCCCAATAGCCGAAGCTCTCTGGGCGGTTCACAAAAATTTTCCTAAAAAATACTACACAGAACATCAGGAGACCTGTTGAAAGCAGTGAGCTGTGGTGTGTGCATGGGGGGGGGATCCCCCAGATTGGGCAGAAGGCCCTTCCACAAATGAAACCTTCCTCTTGCAGAAAGCAGATCCTGGTCCCAACCTCTATTTTTGATATTTTCCCCTCATTATAGATTTATTAGCGTTTTATTGCGTTTTGTAGTTTTAAATGTTGTTTTGGGAGGGTTTACCTGAAAAGGCAGCTTTATAAAACTTTTAAATGAATAAAAATAAATTCAGCCTCTGTCAAATTTCTCTGTGAAATCTGCCATTCTGATTGGAGTTGTCCCACATATGGAACCTCTGCACATATAGACAAGATTGCAGTTACCCTGGATGGAACACAACACCCTGACAAATCTATCTACAGTCAGGGCCAGAAATATTGGAACAAGGATAACTGTTTTGACAGTTGGCCTCTGTACACCACCACATTGAAGTTGAAAGGAAACACACCCAGATGGGAGCGAAGTCAGGACTTTCAGCTGTAATGCAAGGGGTGTGACAAAAGTGGGGCACTAATCATTCAGGAAGGACAGCCAGTGGCATACACACACACCCATCGTTGGTGGCTCATAAGTAATGGAACAAACCAACATCATTTCAAACTTAAGGATCACCTTTAATGCCTGGATGAAAATACTTGGCAGTCAATGACTGCCTGAAGTCTGGAACCCATAGACATGACCAAATGCTGAGATTCCTCCCTCGAGATGCTTTGCCAGGCCTTTACTGCAGCTGCCTTTGGCTGCTGCTTGTTTGTGGGTCTTTCTGCCTTCGGTCTTGTCTTCAGTCAGTGAAAAGCATGCTCTATTGGGTTGAGATCAGGTGACTGACATGGCCACTGAAGAACATCCCACTTCTTTGTCTTGAGAAACTTTTGGGTAGCTTTTGCTGTATGTTTTGGGTCATTATCCATCCGCAATATGAAGCGGCGTCCTCTCAGTTTGGCAGCATTTCACTGAATCTGAGCAGAAAGTATAGCCCTATACACTTCAGAATTCATCCTGCTGCTTTTATCAGCAGTCAGGTCATCAATAAACACCAGTGACCCGGTTCCATTGGCAGCCAAACATGCCCATGCCATAACACTGCCTCCACCATGTTTGACAGATGATGTGGTATGCTTTGGATCATGAGCTGTTCCTTTCCTTCTCCATACTTATCTCTTCACATCATTCTGGTACAAGTTAATCTTGGTCTCATCAGTCCAAAGAATCTTATTCTCGAACTGGGCAGGCTTTTTTAGGTGTTTGCTGGCAAAGGCTAATCTGGCCTGTCTGTTCTTGAGCGTTACCAGTGGTTTGCACCTTGTTGTGAAGCCTCTGTATTTACATTCATAAAGCCGTCTCTTGACTGTAGATTTTGACAATTACATGCCTACCTCCGCAAGAGTGTTCTTGACCTGGCTAGATGTTGTGAAAGGGTTCCTCTTCACCATGAGCAGAATTCTGCGGTCATCCACTATAGTTGTCTTCTGTGGTCTTCCAGGCCTTTTGCTGTTGCTGAGCTTGCCAGTTAAGTCCTTCTTTTTCAGGATGTTCCAAACTGTTGTGTTGGCCACTCCCACTGTTTTTGCTATTTCTCTGATGGGTTTATTTTGTTTCCTCAGCCTAATGATGGCCTCCTTCATTCGCATGGACACCTCTTTGGACCTCATGTTGGGACTCGGGAGTTCCAGTGAACAGCTACCAAATGAAAATGTAACAGTCAGAACCACCTCCAGGCCTTTTATCTGCTTGATTGGTCATGGGGTACCCAGGAAACTGGCCACACCTGGCCATGCAGCTGCTTGTCAGCCATTCATTCCATTACTTATGAGTTACCAATGATGGGTGTGTGTGTATGCCACTGGCTGTACTTCCTGAATGGTTAGTGCCCCACTTTTGTCACACCCCTTGCATTACAGCTGAAAGTCCTGACTTCGCTCCCATCTGGGTGTGTTTCCTTTCACCGTCAATGTGGTGGTGTACAGAGGCCAACTGCCAAAACAGTTATCCTTGTACTAATATTTCTGGCCCTGACTGTATCTACCTACCTACCTACCATCTATCTAGATACACACACACACACACACACATACACCTTTATGAAATACATATTGAAAATGTACGATTCTCCTTTCCTCCTCCTCTTCACAGCTCTGCTTCCAGAGAGAAACAACACCCTCCCTCCCTGTTTGATTTTCCATTTGAAAACCTCTCTTCACTGAGAACATCAGTTGTTACATGCATGAGTGCCCAATGGAAAGCAAAATTATAGTTTATATCCAGTACCCTACCACGTGGGTTTGTTTTGTAAAAATTACAAATTTAGCCACCACACATTAGTGTAGCAATGCCTTTTATCAGTTAAAAAAAAGTGTGTGGGAATTGGTTGAAGAAAAATCAACCACACTGTTTCACAGCGTGATGAAAAAGCTGCTCTGTCTGCCTTCCTTGTATTGATGGGGGGCAGGGGAATCCAACCCGTTGATATGCATGCTACAGAGAGATGATATTTGCCTATAGGACGCATGAAAGGAAGAGAGGCTGCTGAGCCAATAAATGTTATGGAGATAGTGACAGCTTTGGGCTTTAATGAAGCCCGGTGCTTACCTCAGTTAGGGTGGCCACTTATGAATTGCCAAAAAAGCAAATGCATCACCAAAAAAGAGGACAAAATGGAGTCATGCATTTGCGTAAAATTTCCGTATGCTAATTCATAAGTATATTTGTAAATTTCAAAATAAGTATGATAATTTAAATAGAAATACAGTACATCTCACCATAGTGTGGAACAGCTTTGTGCCTGTCTGTTCAGTCTCCTCTCCAGGGGCTAATTTCCTACAGGCAGCAGTTCTTACGGTTCTTTAGTTTTAATCTGGGACTGGACAGGACAGCCCTTCAAATACAGAATGCCTTCAAACAGAGGATTGTCCTCTGTAAAAGAAGACACCTAGATACCCTACATTGGAACAAAAGCCATAGGAGAAATTATCTGGGCAGAAGAAAGAGGAATGGAACGTATGATTCACCTCATCTGCAAAAAGAGAGATACAATGGAAGCAGGAGATCCATCTGAACCTATGCATGTCCACCACACTAATTACTTTTAGTGATGGGCAAAACACACCCATTTTGATTTGGAATTTATCAGAAGTGCTCAGCACAGAGAGGAGACTCTTCAGAAACAGCAATCAGAGTAACTTCTGGTGCTGAGCTGAGGAGAAATTCAAATGGTGGTAGCGTTTGGGTCACAGTGATTTGGAGAGGAAATGTCCCATTTCCAAAATTCTTCTCCACCTTGAACAGTTTTCAGAATATTAGAGGCTGTCCAAATGACTGGACTCCAGTTCATAAATCATATGCTTTAAAATGCCTCTTGGGCATCATGTGGCCAGAGACAAATGGACTGTATATGGCACAAATCCCTTGGGCCCCTCTTTCCTTAAGCACTCACACACACACAAAGTGAGAGGCTTCAGTCTCATGCCTTTAATTCATTATTCATTATATGGTAGCCATGTGGATCTGTCCCACATAGAGACAATGGGTCACACAAATGGTGCCTGTGCAGGAACACTGCCTGTGACCTCCACAGCCTTGCACACTTGCATGGGAGCTGCTGAAGAAGACATCTCAATGGCATCCAAGAGCCTCCTTACCTCTTCCTACTGCTGAACAGGTGACCCAGACTGTCAGACGGTGACAGTGTGGATTGCCTGTTAGACAGTGCATACATGTGGTGCAATGGCACCATGCTCACACCCTACTACTTACCCTGCTACCTACCCAATGGATTTATTTTCTCTGTCAATAACCAGACGATACCACCCTAATGGCAGAAAGCAAAGAGGATCTAAAGAGCCTCTTGTTGAGGGTGAAAGTGGAGAGAGCAAAAGCTGGTTTGAAACTCAACATTAAAAAACTAAGATCATGGCATCTGGCCCCATCACTTCCTGGCATATAGGAGGGGAAGAAATGGAAGCAGTGACAGATTTTACTTTCTTGGGCTCCAAGATCACCACAGACGGTGACTGTAGCTATGAAATTAAAAGACGCTTGCTCCTTGGGAGGAAAGCTATGGCAAACCTAGACAGCATAGTAAGAAGCAGAGACATCACCTTGCCGACAAAGGTCCGTCTAATCAAAGCTATGGTTTTCCCAGTAGCAACGTATGGCTGTGAGAGCTGGACTATAAGGAAGGCTGAGCGCCGAAGAATTGATGCTTTCGAACTGTGGTGCTGGAGAAGACTCTTACGAGTGCCCTGGACTGCAAGGAGGTCAAATCAGTCAATCCTAAAGGAAATCAACCCTGACTGCTCAGTGGAAGGACAGATACTGAAGCTGAAGCTCCAATATTTTGGCCATCTAATGCAAAGATAAAACTCTCTGGAAAAGACCCTGATGCTGGGAAAGACTGAAGGCAAAAGGAGAAGGGGATGGCAGAGGATGAGATGGCTAGATAGCATCACCGATGCAATGAATATGGACTTGAGCACGCTCTGGGAGAGAGCGCAGGACAGGAAGGCCTGGCGTGCTATGGTCCATGGGGTCACGAAGAGTCAGACATGACTGAACGACTGAACAACAACAACAATTCAGACTGCCTAGACTCAGCACCTGACCTGTGTGGCCACATTCTGTAGCAGCTGAAGTTTCCAGATCATCTTCAAAGGCAGCCCCACGCAGAGCACTTTACAGTAGTCAAATCTGGATGTAACTTGTGAAGACATTCCAATGAACAGCTCTATTTCATTTGTAAATATTCTAGACACTGATGAAAGTTATGCTTTAATATAGGAGCTGTAAACAGTAGATTTAATTTTTAAAAATGGCTCTGAGCCAAATGGCAATATGTAAGTATTGTCTCTGTTGAAAAATTTTTTTGTGTATGAGGTAGTCAGGTCAGGTGGTAGGAAAGGAAACTTGAAGCTGAGGCGTGTGATCTTCAGTAGCTGTTTCACACATACTAGCCATGAGTTGCTGTTGTACTCCCTGGGATGAATCCAAAGGAGTCCTTCCATGAGCAGAAGCTGCTTGGACCCAGCTAATGTTACTGTGAAATTTGGGGAGGTGATTTTTTGCCAGTTTCCTTTCCTCCCGTTATAGCTCCCTATCGTACCTCCCATATTGTTCCGGAGGGTCTGGAGCAGATTTTTGGGGGCAAAAGAGCTACAGGGGGAAGGGGGAACCAAGACCATCCCATTTGTGAGTGAAACTGTGTTCTCGATCTAGCCCACTGAGTAATGTTTATGCCTGTGTGAATTTCTTCACAGATCTGAGAAATTCAAGTTTAGGGCACAATCTAGTCAAAATTAAGCTCATCCAAGTCAAATTTATTTTAGTAGGAGAGCTTTAAGTAGAAAGCCAACTCACTCTGATATTAATGGACTAAAAGTAATTTACTTTGTCTGAATCATGTCCATTGCCATCTTTGAGCTATTCCTGGACATTAAAACACTTCTCTCGTTCTTCTTCCTTAAATAGTCCTTTTTATCTTCGCTGTTTAGCCATTCTGCAATGGTGATCATACTGTGCAAACCAGGGAGAGAGCAGTCCTATGGCCCACTAGACATTGTCTAGAGGGCCTTAGGACTTCTTTGGTTTCTAGGGACTGAGGTCAGAGTCAGGGCTCCAACCTCGGTTCCCAGAAACCGCGCTCCCCTCCCCTTCACCCTCCCCCTCATAGCCAGCACGGTTCTGTCCATGCTGGCTACATCTCTGTGCTTGCAAATGAAGTGCGGAGACAAAGAAAAGGGGGCAGTCCTGGGGCAGGAGGGGAGGAGATTGCAGAAGCTGTGTTACTCAGGTCCCTATGTGCCACATGGCCTCCTCTCTCTGGCTCCAAAGCTCCCCAGCTAGACAGGTGAAATTGCCTACCTAGCCAAAAATGCAGGGTGGCTAAAGCATGAAGGCAAGGATTGAGTCTGTGAGCCAGCCACACTTCATTGGATAGTTATCAGCTTCCAAGTTCAGAGGCTGATGACTATTTCCGCAGGATTGTGCCCTAGGTCAATCATTGGAATAGTTGACCAGTTATTGTCCTTGCAGCAAAATGGCAAAAAAGAAGCCTTCTCTAAAGTTACTATTGCACCACCAACAAGAACTGCATACACACCCCACCACTTGACTCTCAGTTACCAAGCAAGACAGCTGGCAAGGGGTGAAGGTGAACTAATCAAAGAATAAAAAAAGGTAAAGGTGTCCCCAACCAGTCGTGTCTGACTATAGGGTGTGGTGCTCATCTCCATTTCTAAGCCGAAGAGCCAGCGCTGTCCAAAGATGCTTCCGTGGTCACGTGGCCGGCATGACTGAACACCGAAGTGCATGGAATGCTGTTACCTTTCCCGCCGAGGCGGTACCTATTTATCTACTTGCAATTTCTTGCTTTTGAACTGCTAGGTTGGCAGAAAATCAAAGAATACATTTGGTTATTCTTGTCTCTGTTGCCATTCACTGCAAAGGTTTATAGGAGTAAAGATTAGGGATGTCAGAGATTTCTGCCACGGATCTCGGTGAGGCCGAATGCCAGTGCATCCGGCCCCCCGAACTCTGTGGTGGAACGGCCTGCCACCCCCCCGCCCCCCGCGGATCCCCCCCGAGACGAGACTTACCTGGGGCGGATGTTCCGGATGGCGGCGGCTCCAGCGGCGGCTTCGGCGACGGTGGCTGGTCTTCCGAACGACTGCTGCTGCCGCCGCCATTTGCAGCCTGTTCCCCCCCCCTCCATTCATGATAGGCTACGTAAAGACTTACATAGCCTATCACGTCTGGGTTAAAAAAAACAAAAAAAACCCGTACACAAATGGCGGCGGCTACGGCCGCCGCCATTTGCGTTCCTTATTTTTGGCCGTCTTGGTCTACGTAAATATTTACGTAGACTAAGATGGCAAAAATAAGGAGGAACGCAAATAGCGTCTGCTACGCTATTTGCGTTCCCCCTTATTTTCGCCATCTTAGTCTACGTAAAGATTTATGTAGACCAAGAAGGCAAAAAATAAGGAATGCAAATGGCGGCGGCTGTAGCCGCCGCCATTTGTGTACGGGTTTTTTTTGTTTTTTTTAACCCAGACGTGATAGGCTATGTAAGTCTTTATGTAGCCTATCACTGCTGAATAGAGGGACGCAAACAGCGTTGGCTATGGCTGCCGCCATTTGCATCCCTGCTAGCCAGCGGCCGGATGTCCGGCTGCTGGCAGAGCCAGCCGGTGGCTCCGCGGAATCCCCATGGAGCAGAGCCGGCCAGCCAGGATTCCGGGGGGAGGCGCAGAGCGCCTCTCCCCGGCAAGGTTTCCGGGGGGAGGGACAGAGCGCCTCCCCCCGCGCGGAACCCGGCGGAGCCAGGTAAGCTGGGTTTCGTACACCCCTAGTAAAGATACAGTCAGATAAAATGCCTTCATCTCTCTCTTTTTAAAAAGAAAATATCATCAGGGGAGATGCAGAGTTAGGATAAAATTAAGTAGTTTTAAGGTGCAATCCTATGCATGTGTAGACAGAAAAAAAGTCCTACAATTCCCAGCATTCCCCAGCCAATGTGGAATGCTGGGAGTTGTAGGACTTCTTTCTGCTTAAACACGCACAGGACTGCACTCCAAGAAATCAATTTAAAACAATGCATTACTTAAGACAGAAAATCCTGAATCCATTTGGGCCATGCCCAATCCCCATAAACTCCGGTGGGGTAAGTCATTTATACATTTATAACTCTACATGCTGAGACACACTTATCTACATCAGTATTTATTTATTTCTACAATGTATTAGTCACCATATAATTTATAGTTCTCAGGGTGACATAGAATAAAAACACAAATAAAATTCCAATATCCGCATAAAAACAGCTGCATAATAAAGCAATCAGTTAAAAAGCAATGATCAGTCAAAAGCAACAGAGGCTAAAACAGACATTAGAAGAAGAACTGGAACTCTCAAAGATACAACTACTTATGCACAACAACGCAGCAGAAATATAGGGGATTAAAAGGCCCGAGATAATAAAAAGGTGTTTACCTCACGCTGAAAGTATAACGAAGTAGACTTCACGGCCTCTCATGATGATCTCGGGGCTTGAATAGGAATATAAGGGACGTTTATCAACAAGTAGAATTACAGTAATTGGAGCTTCTTGTAACTATTATGACAATTTTGACAACTTCTCAGATTTTGAACGTGACATTTCAATTTTGAAATTTGAAATTAGAGTTTTCAAAAGTGACATCTTAACTAAAAATCAGAGTGCTTTAGGCTGGTTGGCATTTCTTGATTGTTTTGATTTTGGAAGACATCAGACATGAAATGTCATAAGCTATCAGCTGTCAGATTCTAACACCATTGCATGTCACCTATCAAATATTGTTAGGTTGTGGAGTATAATTGCATGACACTTGTCTGAATCATTTAATGCAGTGCACATGATCCAGGCAAAGTTAAGAACTTTTTCAGAGAATTGATTTAACCCTCCGTCAATAGGTGAGGTCAGGTGCACCAAAACAGTCCTGATTTTAAAAAAATAAAACACCATGTTCCGGGTAGCCCTTAACTATCACAATGTGTGAATTGCCATGTAGCATTTCAGAATCCCACTCCTTGATATTTTTACTCTTATGGCTTTTGGGACAAATTGTACTCCTACTAGAATGACTGAGAAAACTGAAAAACCATACGGGCAAAATCTAGGGGGCAAAGTGACCCTGCAAAACTCCCTTTAAAGTTATTCATGGCTCATCATGTCTGCAGATGCTTAGGCCAGACTCTCTTCTTTCCATTTCTTCTGAAAAAAGGATAGAAAAGGGTGAAACACACACACAATCTTTTGCCTTTTTTCATAATAGACAAATCACTCATAGCTATCATTTTGCATAAAACATACTGATCTGGCTTTTGGGGGTGAGTGTGACCCCATTTGCATCTATAAATACTTGTAAGCAACCTGCACCCTCACCTCAGCAGGTAGCCAGATTTAATGGCAACTCTGATTCAAGGATCTTTGTCCATGGGAAGATTTTTGCCAAATGTGTTGCCGTAGGTTGCCTTCAACACTCAGCCACATGACACTGGCTTTCTTCAAAAGAACCAATAAAGATTTGATCTTCAGCTTCAGTGCCTAACTACCAATGTGACAGCCAAGCTGGAACCTGTGCCCATCTGTGGGATATGTCTACCAACATTCTCCCACAATGCATTGTACCATATGAGAATGTTACAGTTTATAAACCATCTGTGCCATTCAAAGGAAGATGTCCAATGAGGCAGTCTGTGCCATCTAAACCTGCGAAGTACAGCATACAATTCTGGCTGTGTTATATGATTCCAAATCATCTTATGTTTATGATGCAGACAGATATGTGGGGAAGGAAGAAGGTACCCCAGCAGCAAAAAAATTGGGCCAGGCAGGTTTTAATTGAAAAGCTAACAACACATTTTCATGGTTCGGGATGGAATACAACAATTGGCAACTTCTTCACCAGTGTTTCACTTGCCAGGGGATTAGCTAAGAAAAACCTGGCTCTGCTTGGCCCATAGGAAAATGATAACAACCAGAAATTCCCCCGGACAAATCCAGAAGTGTGAACAGCAGTATTTTTGGTTTTCAAGAATTTGACACTTGCAAATGATATGCCAAAGAAAGGAAAACAGTGGTGCTTCTTTCTTCAATGCATCTCAGACCAGAATTCAAAGCCTATTTCTTGTTTTATTAATAATATAACTAAAGGTGGTGTGACACCCCTGACCAGATGGCTTCCACATACACTTCCAAATGCATGATCAAATGGCAGCCAATGTTATCCAGACATTGCCTGCTTACATGCAATGTTTGGAAGCTGAACAACTATCCAAACCTGCTGGAAGCTGAACAGACAACCCATTGTAGTATGAACGTGCCAAACTACATCTCTTCCTAGTAGTCTTAGATTTAGAGCTTAGTCTAGACACATAGCTTGCTTGGGATGTCAAGGAAGGTAGCCTGAGAACTGCTAGGGCCTGCCGAGGCTAGGGATGTGAGAACGCACCCCAGCTCGGGTTCTCCAGGCGCACACAGAAGCGCGGCCCACACTCACCCTCCCTGGACCCATGCTCAGGCTGCCCATGAGCTTGGTGAGTTGCCCAGACTCACCGTAATCCTGTCCAGTGAGCACCCACCATTTTCCCGCCTTTGTTGTCTGCGCAAAACGGAAGTTTAAAAAATTGCACTTATTTAAATATGCACAGTTTGGGGCCAGGAAAGCTTAATATGTGCAATATTAGAGGTATAATGCCTCTAATATTGCACGTTAAGCTTTCCTGGCCCCAAACTGTGCATATTTAAATATGTGCATTTTTAAAAAACTTCCGTTTCGCACAGATAACAAAGGTGGGAAAATGACGGGCGCTCACCAGACCGATCGTGGTGAGTCCCGGAGGGCTTGAGTGGGGGGAGAGCAGGGGTGGCTGGGAATGAGCGAGGACAGCATATCGGCAGGCGCAGTCCATGGGTTGCAGGCAGGGGGGCCCAATGGAGTCCCGGACTCAATTGGGTGCTCACAACATCCCTAGCCACGGCTGACACCAAGAAAAGAGGCATCTTTGTGGCTGACCAGCAAAGATGTGCTTCATGTAACTGTTTTCCCTGTCCTACTTAAGCAGTTGTGAAATGTAGTGATAGTGCATAGGCTGCTCAGCATGAGCTCTGTGTTTCATGCTCTGTGAGATTTGTTGTTGTTGTTACCAATAATTCACAACTTATGATTATTGCACTGTTATACTTGTGCAACTGTTATAATTGTGGTTTGGATCCAGATCTAGTCATACTTAGAGTAGATCCATTTAAATCAATGGGACTGTGAAGGTTTGAGGCCAACAGTCAAGGAAAAGAAAAAGGTCAGGCCTAGAGACCTGGAATTTTTGTTGGGAGGGGCATCCTTGAGAGGAGTGGTTTCATTTCCCTGGTTAAGTTTTAGTTTCATTTCCCCAGTTAAGTTTAATTTCTTCAGGTTTGAAACAAAACTTTCAGTTTTGAGGGAAGAGGGTATAATAAGAGAATGTCAGAAAGATCAGAGCAGTAAGAGCAGAGCCAGGAAGATCAGAGCATGAAGAAGGAGCCTGGAGAAGTCTAAGTACAGCTAAGGTAAAGGAACTTGCATTTTGCAACTTTTATTTTCTCTTAATGCCTTTTGTATCACTCAGCTCTACTGTGTAAATACCTTTAGTAGTGATTTGCTTGCTTTACCAGTAAACCATTGTGGTTAAACCCTGTGTCTAGAGTGTCAGTCACCTGACACCTACAGCCTAACCACCATGTTATGGGAGAGGGGAAGGTAAAAGAAGGAAGGTGGGACTCTTAAGGAGGTAACAGATCCTTAAGGAGTTGCTCAGGGGGTCCAGGTCAATGGTGGAACACTGACAGGTTAGTTATTACTAACCTAAGTTCTATTGATCTCAATGGGTCTACTCTAAATATGACTAAATCTGGATGCAGCCAAGTATGAATGTTAATGCCACTTTTTTTAATGTTCAAAAAACTGTGGGGTCAGATAGATAGAATTCATGTAGTGTTTTGTACTCTACACTATGGGATATGATTGACCCTGATGCAATGTATAACTGTGCGATTTTATTGGAAAAGGTTAGTAAGTATCAATATAAGCATATATTTTTTCACTTAAAAGTTCTACTTAATAACTTTCACTAAGTATTTTATTTGTATGGTCTTCCTGGGATACATTTGACCCCAATACTGAATTAGTACAGCCCATTTTCCTATCAATGAAGGGCTAAAGGGAGAGCTAAACATGACTATGGGCACAATATGCAACTAAAATTAAGCCCTTCTATGTCCCACTGATTTCAACAGAAGACATTTAAGTACATATTAAATTCTCTACAATTGTCATCAATAGGACTTAAATTAAATCAACTTTGACTGGATCATACCAATTGTCCCTAATTTCATCTCCCTGTTGAACTCACTGTAAGATGTAAATATGCTTCCAATTGGCTGGATTGTTCAAAATATCCAAACAGGTTTTAAGGGTGCAATCCTATGCATGTTTAGACAGACAAAAGTCCTACAACTCCAGGCATCCCACAGTGAGCATGGCTGGCTGGAGAATGCTGGGAGCTGTGGGACTGTTTTCTGTCTAAAACATGCATAAGATCGTGCCTTAAGATACTATCCTTCTTTTGGGTTTCTGGGCGGGGTGTGGTGGGGGGATCTAGCCATCCCATCCATCTCTCCTGCTGCAGATCACTTCTGGACAATCCAATCTATGGGGTTTTCATTAAAAAAAAATTAAGTGCCTTTTGCTTCATATTGGCAGTGTGATTCCCTAAGCTCTCATTAATTCCAGTCTTCTATAGATAATGATGTCAGCCTTATGGGAAGTTGCCACTGCGACTTTCCAAATCACAGGATGAGAAGTTCTGTAACTGATGAATCTCAAATGACAATTTTAATTTGATCTCTCTGACAGGCAGGGGACCTCTTGAGATATTTTAATCAAAGGAGAACTCTGCTCTCACTTGATGGGAACATTTGGCATTTGGCAAGAAATTAGTCGTGATTTTGCACAAATAGCCTTTCAAGAGACCATCCTTGATTGTTATTATTGTAATATGAACTTTACAAATCAGAAACTAGGGCAGCTCAACTGATCGTCTTGGAATGCACATCAAGGGATTCAGTTCAGAATGTTTACCTTCCAAGATTATTTTCTTTTTCTTTCTTTAAAAAATATTTAATCTATTTGCCTGTTTCCTTTGATTTTATTTATTTTATTATGTTTATTTCAGTATACAGATCATCCATCCTAAGTATTCAAGGTGGGTCCCAGTACACAAGAAACATGGCTCCAAATAGAGTTTTCTGTCTAGACCAAGGGTGCTGAACCTCTTGCCAAATTCCATTTCAGAGGAGCTCTCAGGGGCTGCATTGCAGTGGTGTGCAGAGTTAGAGACAAAACTACCACCAAAACTAACAAAAACGCCACCATATTTTCGCATAAAACTCTCACTGTCTGTAACTAGGAGAGACATTTCAACCTTTTCGAAAAAAACAAAAACAAACCTCCTCTATGAGTCTTACTCCATGTATACCACTCCTGTCACTTAGAAAAGCAAAATAAAAATCCAGTAAACTGCAAAAGGGATAATGGTTACCAGTTGTTTTCTGGGCCAAATTCAAGGTGTTGGTTTTGAACTTTAAAACCCTATATGGTTCTGGCCCAGCCTATCTTAAGGAGCACCTCTAGCAACACCAGACAGGCCGCTTAACAAGATCAGCCTCGGATGGCCTTCTCTCTGTCCCATCAGCCAGGACAGCTAGACTGGTGGGGACGAGGGAGAGGGCCTTTCCTGTGGTGGCCCCTGCTCTGTGGAACTCCCTCCCTAGGGAACTCCGCCATGCCCCCTCCTTAATGAGCTTCCGCCACGCATTAAAACGTGGTTGTTCAGGCAGGCATTTGGGGTGGGTTAGGGTATTTTTAGAAATATGATGTTTTAATGTAGAATTTTATTGTTTTAAACTGTTTTATTATACACTTTCGACATCGCCCAGAGTGGCTGGGTGACTGGCCAGATGGGTGATTAATAAATTTAATAAATAAATAAATGGAAGAAAAGAACCAGTATCCTCCCACCCTACTGCTGCCATGCCCCAACAGCCACCCCAGAAAGTATACTTAAAGAAGGTGATGAGTGTGGAGGAGGGGAGGAGGAAGAAGCAACAGCTCCTCACACAGAGGCGCAGGTTTGCTGGACAGATGCCCATCAGTGGGAGGTGTGCATGACATGTGAGTCATGCCCCTCCCTTGAGTTCCCCAAGACCCCCCAGAAGATCTAATGGGAAACTTATCAAACCAACAAGTCATCTAACCTCACAAATCACAACAAAGCACTTTCATACAGAACTTAATTCCAACCTTCCAAAGCCAGCTCAAATGTAACAAGGTTTTAGGGTACTACTGAAAAATGACCAGAGCAGCTGCATGCTTTTTTTTTAAAAAGCATTTGCACATATCATTACTCTCCAAAGGGTGGGTGGCCCCCTCTTTCCTTAAGCACTCACAAACACACAAAGAAGAGGCTTTAGTTTCACGCCTTTAATTCATTATCAACAGGTTCATTACAGATGCAAATCCTTGAAGACTCCCTGGCTACAATGGGATCACTGAGAGTTGCCCGCCGTTTGAAAGGGCGGCAATCTGGCTAGGCTAACTTAGGGAGGGAGGTCCCGCCCCTCGCCTGCTGCTTCCCTGCGTAGTCTCTCACGCATTGCTAACCGGTTCGACCGTCTGACCTCTGCCCCTGATATTTCCCTCTTAGCTCTGCGTCTCTACCTTGCATCTCTTAGGTCACAGTCCTCAAACCCCTCTTCCTCCTGCTCACTGCTTCTCACAGAGGGGGGTGAGGGGTGAGGAGGGAGCTTCAGGCCTGGCCATCTGGGAGTTGGTAGCCTGAGAAGCATGCCTACCCATATCTGAACTGGCCTGTGAAAAAACCTCCCCCAGTTGGCTGCTCCTCTTCTGAACCTGAGCTGCTAACTATCTCCCTGTGCTCAGAATCCATCCTGACATCAACTCTCCTGTGGATTGGAAGCACAAGCCAGTGGCTACTACTCTTGGCAAATTATGTAGGTGATCCATTCTCCACAGGCAGAGGGTGGGGTGGGGTGGAGGAGACACAGTTGATAGAGATGGCTGTTTAGTGCTGGGATCTCTAATGTGGTGACCATGGGAACAAACGCCTACTATTGGTGCCTGCCAAGGCCCTCTGCCTCTCCCAATTTTTTCTAATTTTTTAAAAAGTTGCTTGTTTTTACTTTGGGCAGTTGCAAAGTGAAGCATGTGGCTTGCATCCACCCACTATCTTCATTTGCTTTCCCCATAGTCCCTCTGGATATTCCAAATTCGTGTTTTGTGATTGGTTGAACCCACCATGGCAGCCCTTTTGTGAAGGGACATCCCCCCCCACACACACAGCACCACTGTATTTTGTGATAACACTCCTGACCTTTTCTCAAAGTACTAAACATGCCCACCAGCCTCAAAAGGTTTAGTTTTCACTGTTTAGTGACTTGAAACATGTTTGCACTGCTACTAAATTAATTCCTAACTCACAGCATGTAACACAGGGTGGGGAACCTCAGGCCCGGAGGAGGGCAAATCTGGCTATCCTGGAGTCTCAATCTGGGGTTCCTCCATAGGCCATGCCCCCTACCCCTGGCCTCACCTTTTCCACTCAACTACAGATTATTTGGGGGGGTTTCACAGACTTTGTGCAGTTTCCCCCCCCCCAAAGTCTAAATGCCTCCCCGAAGGCTTACTTCCTGGCAGGAAGACCTTTAAGCTACAATAGGCTGTTATTTTTTTGTATTTGGCCCCACCCCCTTTTGCCCTTGACCACACCCCTTTTGTTCTTGGCCCCAAGCACCACTAGAACGTGGGCCCCAAGAGCTGCTCCAAAACGGAATCTGGCCTTCAGGCTGAGAGAGATTCCTTACTGGGGATGTGAGAACCCACCCCCGCCCCGTCTGGGTTCTCTGGACACCCGCCCAGACCCTGCCCCCACTTGCCGGTCCCTGGACTACATTTGACCCCATTCCCCACTTGGTGAGAGGCTCACAACTTACCTGGGCCCATCCACCAAGCATCTGCCTCTGCCTCGATGTTGTAAAAAACATGGAGATTGGAAGTCTATGTGCACATAGACTTACTATAAGCAACAAGCATAATGAAACTTGTGTTTATGGGCGATTCAGCGCTTTTTGCATATAAGTCTATGCGTGCATATTGACTTATATGCAAAAAGCGCTGTGAATTGCCCAGGCAGGAGGAGGAGAGGAGGAGGAAGCATGGCACACGCCCCAGCCGTTAGCCGTCTCCTACTTGCGAGCAGGAGACAACTAGCAGTGGGGGCACCGGCCGAGGCCCCGTCCTGCCTGGTTGGCTGTCAAGGACAGGACAGCTGACCAGCCCGGGCAGAAGGAGGAGGAGGTGCCGCTGTGCATGGCCCAGCTGCTGTTGCTGGTGGGGCACGCGCGGGGACAAGTCCAGGCCGTTCCCGGCTGCTTGCCGAGCTCCAGGTTGCTCGTCAGCTCCCTGGAGTTCAGTGAGCGAGCGGGGTCTGGGGGGGCTGGGCATAGAGGATTTTGCCAGCTTCCTGGGCTAAATCGGGTGCTTGCGACATCCGTATTCCTTACCCCTGACGTCAAGTGTCTGCATTGCTTCTCCATACCCTCATTCCGTGCTTCCAGTGCCTTTATGGACCCTCATAATCTGGTGGCAGCCATCCATATATTAAGCCATTTCCAGGTTATAATTGCAGAGTGGCTTACTCACCATGTGGGTGCTGTTTCCGTGCAGCATCTCCCTTTTGCGTGGAAGGTGTGCTCCGACTCCTGTTTTCAATTGATAATTTCCCTTTATAAAGCATCCAGGACACATTCTCTATTTCTTTCCTCCCGTAATTACTTGTTTTGTATCAAATGTGGTAAATCTTGCAATCAAACGCTCCTCTTCTAAACACTCATATTATGGAAACAGTAGGTCCAAAAGGGATTTGTTGAAGGAATTCTTGCAGTACTTTTCTGGAGGGATGCAAGCTATTGATTTTCTTCCAGTGCCATCTTTCTTTTTGTTACAGATTCATCTTCAAGAATATCTTTACTGTACAAATGTCTGCTGGAAGATAAATAATGCCTTTAGCAAAAAATAGCTTTTTTCTCCAGCTTGACATGACACGAAAGCAGGAATTCAAATAAATGAAATCTGGTTGCTTCTTTCCTCTCTTGGACTGGGGAGGGTCTGATAGATGGGTGGGGTGGAGGGTGAGGGAAATGGTAAGGGAAATCTCTTCATGTAGACCTTTTTGGACCCATGGGCAGATTAAGTAGTTCGTGAAGCTGCTGTGGGCACCACCACAAAATGGCTCCCATGGACGATGTGGCTAGTCACTTAATGGCTGCTGTGGGGGCTGGCTACTCAAACATTAGCTAAACAGGGGCAGGGGAGAGAAAAAGTGAAGCTAGAGGCTGGGAGGGTGGGGCAAAACAGCAAGGCAAAGGGGTAGAGAAAAAGCAAGACTCCAGGTTAGGAAGGGGAGAAAGGAACATTGGCACTTATCATGATACATTCATTTTCTGCAGTGGATGGAGGATATCCTTATATGGGTCGCTCCCCCCACTTGCTCCGATAGGCAGGAATATGCAAATTACCTGAATTGCCCTCTCATATGGGACAGCAACCTAATTCCACTTTGGATGATGTCTCAGCCTCAAATTTCCAGTATCTTCATTAATAAGAACATTGAACAATACCTTCAGAAGAACTAATTGAGGAAACAACCCCAGCAGTGACAGATTACTGCTGGGTGGGCAGGATATCTTCCATCCACTGCAGAAAAAGAACGTATCACGGTAAGTACCAATATTCCTCTTCCCTGCAGCGGAGGAGGATATGGTTATATGGGATGTCTAACAGCAGTACCCCACAAACTGGGTGGGTAAGTTGCTGTTAACCCTGTTAATTAAACTGTAACCGTCTGCTGAAGCACCCTCCGGCCGAAAGATGCCTTGGCTGAAGCTAGGATGTTTGACTTGCGATGTCTCACAAAGGAAGACACAAAAGCCCTACTTTGGACTTCCCATAGGCATCCAGCTGGCCCCTCTGTGAGAAACCGGGTGTGGGGATAGATAAGCCTTTGGTCTGATACAACTGGAGGCAACCAAGAGCCTAGGTCAAATGGTATCTGCCCCACACATTTTGAGAGAACACAACCACAACTAGGGATGGATGGATGTCCACCCGACCAGGTTCTCTGGGTGCCTGCTCAGCTGCTACCCCCACTCACTCGTCGCTGGACCTGCTCGCCCCCCCCCCACGCATGCTTGCCGAGCCTCTGGCACCTACCTGGAGCCGTTCCTGAGTGCCTGTTGTTCCCGTGGTTGCCATTTTTTTTCAAAATGGCCACTCAGGAACTTCTGAAAATGTAAGGCCCCATGTACACATAAGGCCCCATGTACACAATATCACAGGCATAAGTGGCCCATGTATGCCTGTAATATTGCATAGATAGGGCCTTTACAGCCACTTTGCGTGGAATATTACATTTATGGAAGTTCCTGAGTCACCATTTTGCAAAAAAAAAAAAAAAAGTTGACTGCAGGAACAATGGGCACTCGGGAACAGCTCCAGGTAGGTGCCAGTGTCCCAGCGAGCATGGGGGTGGAGGTGGGGGTAGGGTGGAAGCAGCACCAGCACCTCAGCAGGCACAGCCCAGAGGTACAAGTGTGTGGGGGAGTCTGTGGGACTCCCTGGCCCAGCTAAGCCCCCGCGCCATCCCTACCCACAGCTTGGTGTTTGGCGCTGGCAAGATGGGGAAACTCATTACGGTCCCCTTGTCATAGGCAGATCACTGTCTTGTAACATCATTTGTAGTGGCTGCATGACCACACTTCAGGGGTGTGGAGGAACCTATTAGAATGGACTGCCTTTACAGGCAGGGAAGAAATATTCTCAGCGAATGAATGAATATTTGATACAAGTGGTAGAGTGATACCAACCAGACATTTTGAACCTCTTTTTTGAGTGAAGCATAAAGCAATGTATATGCTGGAAAGGAAGCCTACAAAGCTTTCTTATGAATCTATGGAATATGGTATGTAGCGGTTGGTTTTATCTATATGTATATGTATATCCATTTCCATTTAAAATTGATCCCCAAGTAGTTTTAGTAATAACATAATAAATACATCGGGGACCTGAAGGAAGCAAACAGGAGCTGCGGGAGAAGGTTTTGATGGGAAAAGGGCAAAGGCTGGCAAGGAAAGTGTGAAACTACCCTTTCCTCCACTTCTGCACTCAATATTACACCCTTCTGAAGCAGCTTTTCATTAAAAATAAACAATCACAGCTTCATTTGCCCCTAAGCTTATAGCATACTAGAGCACTCAGAAACGTTTAAGTGAATGGGGTCATTAGTTAGAGACATCTCTGAGATGGTCATTTGTAATGAAGTGGGCCATGAGATGTGGGTCATACAGACACTCCAGGTAAATACGGTTAAATGAGCTATGAGACGAAGAAAAGATAATACAACACACAATGAGGCATAAAGCTAATATCCTTGTTAAAACCAAAGCATTAGCTACCAGAATTAATAGTTTCTAGGAAGGCAGGTGTTCCTGCCTCTTCATATTTTACATGAGAGCATTTTTAAATTGCAGAATTTCTTGTATTTATAGAAACAACAGCACAAATTAAATTTTGTGTAAAATTTAAAAATTACTAAAATTTTTTAGTAAAGTAAAATTACTTCAGGGAAAAGTACTGATGGGTGGATCTGCCAGGTCTCCTTCTGCAGAATTCCCTCATTTTGCACCTCCAAGTCTGTTCCACGCTGGTTCTGTGCAGGTTTCCTTTTTAAACAGAAAAATAGCTCTATGGATTTTTTTCAGTGTATTTTTAATGTGCTTTTTTGTGAGCATTTTTCAAATTGTACACAATTTATATGCACCCACCTATTGACTAAAGTGTGTTTCTATGCATTTTTAAATGTATGCATCTGTCTTGTGCACTTTTCAACTGTACACATTTTATCCGATGTGTTTTTCTTGTTCCATGGAACACATTGCAAGTCCAGAAATGTATGGGCTTTCAAATGCAAAATGTGTCTGGTCTGTTTCCAAGTGATGTAGCTCCCCCCACCCCCCATTCTGACAGAGTGGATTTCTCAGACATCCCTAAAGAAAATCCCATTACTCACAAATCTAGGTACTCATTCATGTGAGATCCTGGGCTCAGGAAGCCTACCTCAGCCAGTCTCCTGTAAAATATAGGAGGGTGGAAATGTCTATGTCTGACTCACCTTCTGCCAACAACCAGCAAAAAAAGATCCAAGGCCTAGCCATGGGTGAGCAAAGAAACAGCATGGACTTGCTACCCAGGGTCCTCCTGACACCCAGCCATAAACAGGTAGGAACTGGTGGAGATTTAAGAAGCAGGGAAGACCAGAGAGAGGCAAATCAGACCAGGAAGCATGAAGGAAGGAGAAAGCAAACCTCCAGAGCATGAAGGAGGTGGGCAGAGGAACCAACTGTCCTAAGTTGTTTCCCACTGAGCTTTGCAGCCAGGATAGTTACTCTAACCTGTCTTTGACCACAGTGAGGCAGGTAACTACTGGATCACCATGTGACAAAGGGGACTCAAAGACAACAGGGCAGGCTAAGCTGTAATTGAAAAACAACTTAAAAATATTTATCTAAGAACTGCTTTGTTGCTTCAGCTTGAATCCTTGAGAGGGTAAGTTGGCATCAATATGGTGCCAAAACACATTCCCTCCATCTTTGTACACAAGCTGTTTCTAAAAAAAAAAAAAAAAGGAATAAAGATCATCAGAGAGCCACAGACATGGTTTAAAATGTAAAAGCAATGTCAATTTTATTTATTTAATTTCTGTACTGCTCAATAGCCAAAGCTCTCCATGCAGTTCACAAAAAATCAAAACTACAAGGTGCAGCACAAAACTATAAAATATGAAAGTTGAAAACCACAATATAACAGTACAACCATAATAAAACCTAGTAGCAATGCAGAGATTTAAAATACAGATTTAAAATACCAGAGCTAAAGGACTAGGAAGCTAAAATACTAAAATACTGGGAATTTTTTTTTAAAAAAATCTTCACCTGGTGCCAAAAGGAGTACAATGTAGGCACCAAGTGAACCTCTCTGGGGAGCAGATTACACACATGGGGTGCCATAGCAGAAAAGGACCTCTTCCTGGTAGCCACCCACCTCAATTCCTGTGGCAGAGGCTCCTGGAGAAGGACCCCTGAGGATGATCTGAGGGGCTGGGCAGGCACATATGGGAGGACACGATCCTTCAGATAACCTGGCCCCAAGCCATTAAGGGCTTTGAATGTTAATACCAGCACTTTGAATCAGGCCCAGAAATGGACTGGCAGCCAATGCAGCTGGAAAAATACTGGCATAATGTAATCTCCTTGGCCACTCCCTGTTAACAATCTCGCTGCCCTATTTTGGACTAATTGAAGTTTCCAGACCATTTTTAAAGGCAGACCCACATTTAACACATTGCAGTAATCCAGACGAGAGGTTATCAGAGCATGGATAAATATAACCCTAAAGACCAAGAAATTATGCCAGAGCTTCATAATCAACCATTACTTTCTACTAGAAAGCAGTAAAGTCAAAATGCCACCACGATACTACTGTAACAATAAGACAATGTATTAAATAATTGGACCTTATACATGGTTGTGTTATGAAAAGGAAAGTAATTTTAAAACCCAGTTTTTGTTTGTTTGTTTTAGAAAATAGTCTGGACTGATTTTTATATACAGCCAGGGCTGGAACTATTATTAGGCAGAGTGAAGCAACCACCTAAGACAGCAAATTTGGGGTGTCATGAAAGGGCAGCAAATAGTTGGCAAATTCAAATAGCAAATTGTCAGCAAATTCAAATAGTTAGCAAATTCAAATTGAAATCTGAAATTTAACTATTCAAATAGTTAGCAAGTTCAAATCCAAATAGCTAGCAAATTCAACGTGTTATTTTTTTACTGCCAGGTATAGAGAAAGGTGCCTGTGGGATTTCCTGCCTCGTGTGTCAAAATAACTCGACTGGTTTGGGTAGTATGCACCTCGACTTGGGTTGCGGGGGGGGGGACTCTCCACTCACTGCTGCTCCTCAGGCAGGCTGCAAAATGCTTTTAGGCCGGCCCTACATAGGGTTCAGTGGAGACAGGTGGCTCCTATTTCATTGGAGCAGTGAATCCACTCTGCGTTTCAGTCAGAACCAGTCAGAACTCTAAAAGAGCCCTCCAAAGTGCTGGACCCTATCCCCAGAATGGGGTCAGCACCTCAGATAGCTCCTTTAGAGTTCTGACTGGTTCTGACTGGAAATTGGAGCCACCAGCTTCCATTGATACAGTTACAACCTACAGGCCTAGACATCTCTCCTCCTGACCCAACAGAAAAGCTCACTAGGGCTGCCAATAGCCTCACGTCCCCGCTCTTGCCCCACCTTGGCTACAGGGCTGAACCAAGTCCTTGACTGGAACAAATAAGGGGTGATTCAAATGCCCCTCCTATGGTTTGAAATAATACGTGGAGGGGGACATGCAGGTTAGCTTCACCCACCACCAAAACCTCACACTGCCTCTCCCCAGATGAATATCTGGTGAAAATTTGTGAGAATGAGTTCTCTGCACATACATATGTGCACACGGGGAGTTCCTACACTTCAAGAGTCACCCTGCCCAATCAGGGTACCTCCTGGAGAATGGGAGTTTTCACCTTTTCTGCACATAGTACATCTCTGTGCACCAAGAACTCATTTTCACAAACATCTACTGGACTTTCATCAGGGGAGGGGAGAGGTGTATGCACTTCGAGCCATGGGTGGGGCTAGGCTGTGCGGACCCAAGACCCTTCCACAATGCATTGAACATGTGGAAGGGTTTGTGTGAATCCCCTTAAACAAGCCTGCATAATGGGGACAAAAAATATACCATTGAATCACTAACAGGAAGAATGTGCAATCTGAACTGTAAATGGATAGATCAAACAAAGTTAATCACTGTAAAAAATTATTGAACCAAGATATCATGGCCATTGAGAGCATAAATTGCTAGCTTTAAGGAAAGCTGAACTAGATTTGTGACAATACATGGTTGCTTCAGAAGAATTGTACAGTCACTAACTGAAAGATGCTTGAAGGAATTTGGATGACTGATTTTTCTACTGCAGAACACAGGAACGAGATTGCGTTGTTTCAGAGAGCTGTGCGCCAGGCTTTGATTAATAGCCTGTGAGTAGCTGAATGTGTTCCCACCATCCTACAGCAAGTGCCATATGGTACATTATCACTTTCATTATAAACTGCATCTTAGCACAGTGACAAGTACAATTCCTGACAAGCAGGGAAATCATCTAATAGGAGGGAGACCATAATTTGCGACAGTAGAATTCACTTGATATCCTAGGGCTGGAGGGCTTACTTGTGGGCAAAGTGTGTAGCTTTAGTAACATATGCCACAACAGAAAGGAGGTTTTCATGTTATTCAGCAGCTGTCCTTTGGGGGCTGGTAGACAGATAATATTTAATGTGGCTGTCATAAAAGGGAAAGGCTGAAGGACGTTTACCTACATCAACAAAATACTAGGAAAAATGCTTTACAGAACAAAACTTAATACATGAAGGGCGGACTGTGGGAAATGTTGTTCCATCTGAAGAAAAAAAAATCTGAGAGAAACAGTAGCATAATACTTTCATTAGAACCAACTAGAATGTCATAAAGTCATGAGCAAGCTTCTGAATTATCCAGAACTCATCAATTGGCTGGATGTTAAGCAAAACAACAAGAAAGGGACAGGGGGAGAAAAAGTTTTGCATGATCATAGAATCACAGAATACTAGGGTTGGAAGGGGCCTATAAGACCATCAAGCCCAACCCCCTGCTCAGTGCAGGAATCTAAAGCATCTCTGGCAGATGGCTGTCCAGCCTCGTCTTGAATGCCTCCAGTGTGGGAGAGCCCACCACATCCATAGGTCCTGGGTTCCATTGTCATGTTGCTCTAACAGTCAGGAAGTTTTTCCTGATGTTCAGCTGGAATCTGGCTTCCTGTCACTTAAGCCCATTATTCCGTGTCCTGCACTCTGGGTTGATGGAGAAGAGATCCTGGCCTTCATCTCTGTGACCTTTCAAGTACTTGAAGAGCGCTATCCTCTCTCCCCTCAGTCTTCTCTTCCCAAGGCTAAACATGCCCAGTTCTTTCAGTCTCTCCTGGGATGTGCAAAAGTCACTTACCTTTTTGAAGAGGGTAATTTGCGGTGGGGGGGAGGTGCTCTGCACCTCCCCCCAAAATCCTAACCTGGATGGCTCCGCTCCGCAGCAACTCCGCGGAGCCAACGGCTGGGTGAATTTGCAGGCGTGTGGAACCTGTGGATGCAAATGGCAGCAGCTACGGCGGCCACCATTTGCGTTCCTGTTTTTTTGCCGTGATAGGCTACGTAAATATTTATGTAGCCTATCACAGCCTCCACAGGGACGCAAATGGCATCCCTGCATTAGCTGTGATAGGCCACATAAGGATTTACATAGCCTATCATGGCAAAAATGGGGAAGCGAATGGCAGCAACAGACGCGGCCGCCATTCGCAAAGCAGCGTGAACGGCAGCAGGTAAGCGCTCCGTTTTGCGCGCCTTTTGTGAGGTGGTAGGGCAGGGGGCTTCGTTCTGCCACAGATTTTGGGGGGCCGAATGCACTGGCATTCGGCCTGAGATCCGTGGCGGAATTCTCTGACATCCCTACTCCTCTTAGGGCTTTGTTTCCAGTCCCCTGACCATCTTTGTTGCCCTCCTCTGAACCCTCTCCAGTCTCCAGCTTGTCTGCATCCTTCTTAAAGTGTGGTGCCCAGAACTGGACACAGTGCTCAAGAAGAGGCCTAACGAGTGCTGTGTAGAGGGGAACTAGTACTTCCTGGGATTTGGAAGCTATGCTTCTATTAATGCAGCCCAAAATAGCATTTGCCTGTTTTGCAGCCACATCACATTGTTGGCTCATATTCAGGTTGCGATCTACAACAATTCCAATATCCTTCTTGCCTATAGTATTGTGGAGCCAAGTATTGCTCACCTTGTAACTGTGCATTTGGTTTCTTTTTCCTAGTGCAGAACTTTTTTAACTTCCTTTTTGCACACACAACAAAGGTGGGAAAATGGCAGACACTCACCAAATGGGATTGCAGTGAGTTCGGGCAAGTAGCTGAGCTTGTGGGTGGCCCAAGAGTGGGTCTGGGGGTGGGGGAGTGGGGGCTGCACATCTGCGGGCATCCAGAGAACCCGAGCTGGGATGGGTTTTCACATCCCTAGATTCAATCTTCTCAGCCATCACATTAAGTTATAGCATCTCAGGTAGAAGAGCTGGAAAAGACTTCTGCTTAAGACTTTGGAAAACCACTGTCAGGCAGAGTAGACAGCAGTGGTCTAGAACAGAGCTGTGCACAAATGGCTTCTTGAAATTCTCCACCTTATATGCTGCATGCTTTGTGAACAAAAATGAAATTCTAAAACATGTGCTATTCAAATCACCAAACATGAGTTCAAGCACATGTCCACTGAAAATGTTGTCCAACATGTAGTCCCATTCATCTTGTTCCTGATTCCAAGTTCAATTTGCATAAATTCTCTAAATTGTGCAAATTTCCCTGCTAGACTAAATCAGCCCTGCCTTAATCCATGGAGGAAAGTTGCCCAAATGAGGGAATTTCAGGAGTTCCATACATCTCCTGTCTGATTGCTGTTCGATTTGCACAAATGTCCCGTTCGCACAAAGCGAGCAGCGATCGTAAACAGGAACAGGAATTGAACAAGAGATAAGTGGAAAGAAGAAGTTCAGAGAGTCCTAGGGAACTTGAACATCACTCTTTTGCCCATCTGTGGGGGCAAACTGTGGGGGCAAGATCATGTGAGCTCTCACTTGCACAGGGACAACTTACCATGGTTATGTGCAGAAAAACTACTGCTGGTGACCAAATGCATCACTGCAGGGGATTCCCTTGCCACCATTGCCCCCTCTGTGTGTGTGTGTGTGTGGGGGGGGCTTTTGCAATCCAGCAGGAGCTTTTCCAGCTGCAGCACTGGAAGACAGCATTGATGCAAATGAATGGAGAGTATCTTCTCCATTTGTTTGTGTAGGGCTGCTTTCAAAGGCTACGCTCAGGGGAAAGGGTAGTCACAGATTCATAGAATCATATAGTAGGAAGGAAGGGGCCTACAAGGCCATCGAGTCCAACCCCCTGCTCAATGCAGGAATCCAAGTCAGAGCATCCCTGACAAATGGCTGACCAGCCACATCTTGAAGTCCTCCAGTGTGGGAGAGCCCACTACCTCCCTAGGTAATGGGTTCCATTGTCGTATTGCTCTAACAGTCAGGAAGTTTCTCCTGATGTTCAGCTGGAATCTGGCTTCCTGTAACTTGAGCCCATTATTCCATGTCCTGCACTCTGGGATGATGGAGAAGAGATCCTGGCCTTCCTCTCTGTGACAATCTTTCAAGTACTTGAAGAGTGCTATCATCTCTCCCCTGAGTCTTCTCTTCTCAAGGCTAAACATGCCCAGTTCTTTCAATCTCTCTTCATTAGGGGTGCACGAAAGTCACTTACCTGGTCTCGCAGCTTTTTGCGGTGGGGGGGGGGAGGTGCTTCGCTGCTCTCCCTGCGAAGTTCAGGCCAGGGGGTGGAGGCTTCCCGCCTTGCCCGGCCAAAGTTCAGGCTGGGGGGGAGGCTTCCCGCCTCGCCCGGCCGAAATTCAGGCTGGGGAGGAGGCGCCTCGCCGCGAAATAAAAAACGCCCCCGTGATAGGCTACGTGACGATTAACGTAGCCTATCACGGCTAGATCTGCAAAGTCAGCCATGATAGGCTATGTAAATCGTCATGTAGCCTATCACGGGTGAGTTTAAAAAAAGAAAAGAAAAGCGTGTACGCAAATGGCGGCCCCCATAGGGAGCCGCCATTCGCGTTCCTTATTTGGTCGCTGTAGCGTTGCCCCTATTTTCGCCGTAGTCTACGTAATCTTTACGTAGACTACAGCGACCAAATAAGGAACGTGAATGGCGGCTCCCTATGGGGGCCGCCATTAGCCGTACGCGCTTTTTTTTTTTTAAGTCACCTGTGATAGGCTACGTGACGATTTACGTAGCCTATCACAGCTGACTTTGCAAATCTAGCCGTGATAGGCTACGTTAATCGTCACGTAGCCTATCACGGGGGCGTTTTTTTTTTATTTTAGTTTTATTGGAATGGCGGCGGCGGCAGCCGGTTGAAAGATTGGCTGCCGCCCCTGCCCCTGACGAAGACCCGACAAACTGCTGCCGGGACCCGCCGCTGGGAGGGACATTCGGCAAAGGTAAGTCCCGTCCCGGGGGGGGGTGCGGGGGGGCATGGAGAATTTTTCCCCGAAACTTGTTCGGGGGGCCTAACACGTTGGCGCTCGGCCCCCCCGAATTTTCGGGGAGAAATTCTCCACCATCCCTACTCTTCATAGGGCTTTGTTTCCAGTCCCCTGATCATCTTTGTTGCCCTCCTCTGAACCCTCTCCAGTTTGTCTGCATCCTGGTGCCCAGAACCGGACACAGTACTCCAGATGAAGCCTAACCAGTCCTGAGTAGAGGGGAACTAGTACTTCACAGGATTTGGAAGCTATGCTTCTATTAATGCAGCCCAAATTAGCATTTGCCTTTTTTGCATCCACATCACATTGTTGGCTCATATTCAGCTTGTGATCGACAACAATTCCAAGATCCTTCTTGCTTGTAGTGTTGTTGAGCCACGTATCCCCTTCTTGTAACTGTGCATTTGATTTCTTTTTCCTAGGTGCAGAGCTTGGCATTTATCCCTATTAAATGTCATTCTGTTGTTTTCTGCCCAGCACTCCAGTCCATCCAGATCACTTTGAATTTTGTTTCTGTCTTCCAAAGTATTAGCTATCCCGCCCAATTCTGTGTCATCTGCAAATTTGATCAGCATTCCCTGCACCTCTTCCTCCAAGTCATTAATAAAAATGTTGAAGAGCACTGGGCCCAGGACTGAACCCTGCGGTACCCCACTCGTTACCTCTCCCCAGTTTGAGAAGGTCCCATTGATAAGCACTCTTTGAGTCCGATTCTGTAGCCAACTGTGGATCCACCGGATCATTGTTTCATCTAGCCCACTTTGAGCTAGTTTTCTTATCAGGATATCATGGGGCACTTCATTGAAAATTTTGCTGAAGTTCAGGTATATTATGTCCACAGCATTCCCATGGTCCACAAGGGAGGTGACTTGATCAAAAACTGAGAGCAGATTCATCTGGCAGGACTTGTTCTTGACAAATCCATGTTGGCTTTAAGAAATCTCTGCATTGTTTTCAAGGTGCTTACAGATGGATTGCTTTATCATCTGCTCCAGAATTTTCCCAGGGATTGATGTCAGACTGACTGGTCTGTAGTTCCCAGGTTCCTCCTTTTTAACCTTTTTGAAGATAGGGACATCATTAGCCCTCCTCCAATCAACTGGCACTTCACCCGTCCTCCATGATTTCTCAAAGAGAACAGACACCGGTTCTGAGAGTTCTTCTGCCAGTTCCTTTATTACTCTATGATGCAGTTCATCTGGCCCTGGAGATTTGAACTCATTCAAAGTAATTAGGTGTTCCTTGACCATATGCTTATCAATCTCAAGCTGCAATCCTGCTCCTTCAGCCTGTACTTCGCCTTTGCTGGGGGGTCATAGACTAGGGATGGCGGAGAATTTCTCCACGAATCTCGAGGAGGCCGAATGCCAACACATTCGGCCCCCCGAAATTGGCGGTGAAATTCTCCGCCACCCCTCGGGATGGGACTTAACTCCCTCGAATGTCCCTCTCGGCGGCGGGTCCCGGTGGCAATTCGGTGGGGGCCGGTCTTCTGACCAGCTGCTGCCGCCATTACAAAGTGAATTAAAAAAACAACAACACACACCCGTGATAGGCTACGTAACGATTTACGTAGCCTATCACGGCTAGATTTCCAAAGTCAGACGTGATAGGCTACGTAAATCGTTACGTAGCTAGGGATGGCGGAGAATTTCTCCCCGAAACTTCGGAGGGCCGAGCGCCAACGTGTGCGGCCCCCCGAACAAGTTTCGGGGAGAAATCCTCCGCACCCCCCCCGCCCCCCCCCCCGGGACGGGACTTACCTTCACCGAATGTCCCTCCCGGTGGCTGGTCCGGCCGGCGGTTCGGCGGGGGTTCGAGCGAGGCGGGAGCGGCAGCTGGTCTTTTGACCGGCTGCCGCCGCCGCCATTGCAATGAAAGAAAAAAAAAAACGCCCCCTGATAGGCTATGTGACGATTGACGTAGCCTATCACGGCTGACTTTGCAGATCTAACCGTGACAGGCTACGTGAATCGTCACGTAGCCTATCAGGGGGCGTTTTTTTTTTTTTTTTTAACTTTCGCGTTTGCGGCCGTGCGAGGCGAGGCGCCTCCTCCCCGGCCTGAATTTCAGCTGGGCGAGGCGGGAAGCCTGCCCCCCGGCCTGAATTTCGGCTGGGGCGAGGCGGGAAGCCTCCCCCTAGCCTGAACTTCGCGGGGGGAACAGCGAAGCGCCTCCCCCCCACCGCGAACGTCCTTCGAGGACAGGTAAGTGAATTTCGTCCACCCCTATACGTAGCAGGTGTCTATCACGGGTGTCTTTGAAAAAAAAAGTCTATCACGGGTGACTTTGAAAAAAAAAAAAAGTCTATCACGGGTGACTTTGAAAAAAAAAAAAAGCGCGTACGCAAATGGCGGCGCCCAAAATAGCATTGCCCTTATTTTCGCTGTAGTCTACGTAAATCTTTATGTAGACTACCCAGGCCCAAATAAGGAATGCAAATGGCGGCGCCCATGGGCGCCGCCATTGGGGACGCACTTTTTTTTTTTTCAAAGTCACCCCTGATAGGCTACTTAACGATTTACGTAGCCTATCACGGCTGACTTTGGAAATCTTGCCGTTATAGTGATTTTTTTAAAAAAACATGCACACCCGTGATAGGCTACGTAACGATTTACGTAGCCTATCACGGGTGTGCATGTTTTTTTAAAAAAATCACTTTTTCATTTCGCAGCCGGGGAGACGGGGCGCTTCTCCCCGGCCTGAATTTCGGCTGGGCGAGGCAGGGCACCCCCCCCGGCCTGAATTTCCGCCTGGCGAGGCGGGGTGCCTCCCCCCCGGCCTGAACTTTGGGGGGAGAACCGAAGCGCCTCCCCCCCCACCGCGAAGCAAGCTGCGGGACCAGGTAAGTGACTTTCGTACATCCCTATTATAGACCCTCTTTTGGGAGAAGACTGAGCCAAAGTAGGAATTGAGCACTTCTGCCTTTTCTTTGTCATCTGTTATCATTTTGCCATCCTTATTTAATAGGTGAACAACCATTTCTTTCCTCTGTCTTTTACTATGCACGTAGCTGAAGAAAGCCTTTTTGTTGTTTTTCGCATCCCTCGCTAACCTCAGCTCATTCTCAGCTTTTGCCTTCCTGATGCCATCCCTGCAATTCTGTGCTACCTGCCTGTACTCTTCCTTTGTTAGTTGGTCTTCTTTCCACTTCCTATATGTGTCCTTTTTTGTTTTCAGGTCATCTCTAAGCTTTTTGTGAAGCCACATTGGCTTCTTCTGTTGTCTTCCACCTTTTCTTCTTGTTGGAATGGTTTGTAATTATGCCTTGAGAATTTCCTTTTTTAAAAGCTCCCACACATCTTGGACTCCTTTACTCGTTAGCTATGGGACCTTACTGATCATTGTTCTGAGTTTATTAAAATCAGCTTTCCTAAAATCCAGGGTACGCATTTGACTACACTCAGCTTTTGCTTCCCTTAGAACCAGGAACTGAAGTACAACATGGTCGCTTTCCCCCAGAGTTCCTGTAATTGCTACTTTATCCACTAAGTCATCTCTGTTGGTTAGCCGATCCTCTAGTTCCTTCCTCTACTTTCTGTAGGAGGACGTTATCTGCAACACAAGTCAGGAATTTCCTGGAGGGGCCAAGTTTTGCAGAATTTGTCTCCCAACAAATATCGAGGAAATTGAAGTCCCCCATTACTTCCTTGAAACATTGGCTATTTGCTTTTCAAAAGTTTCATCCTCGTGTTCTCCTTGATTGGGTGGCCGGTAGTTAGGGATGGCAGAGAATTCCGCCACAGATCACGGTGAGGCCGAATGCCAGTGCATTCGGCCCCCCAAACTCCGTGGCGGTACGGCCTGCCGCCCCCTCGTGGATCCCCCCCGGGACGAGACTCACCTGGGGTGGATATACTGGGCGGCGGCGGCTCTGGTGGCGTCTGGTCTTCCGACCGGCTGCCGCTGCCACTGCCATTTCCACTCTTGTAAAAAAAGAAAAAGAAAGACGTGATAGGCTACGTAAAGATTTACGTAGCCTATCATGGCTGGGTGGGTTAAAAAAAAAATGTGTACGCAAATGGTGGCGGCTACGGCCACCGCCATTTGCGTTCCTTATTTTTGCCCTCTTAATCTACGTAAGTATTTACATAGACTATGACGGCGAAAATCAAGGGGAATGCAAATAGCATAGCGGGCTATTTGCGTCCCTTTTTGATTCCCCGTTTTAGCCTACATAAATATTTACGTAGGCTAAAACACCAAATCAAAAAGGGACGCAAATAGCACCCGCTACGCTATTTGAGTTCCCCTTGATTTTCACCATCATAGTCTACGTAAATATTTACATAGATTAAGAGGGCAAAAATAAGGAATGCAAATGGCGGCGGCCGTAGCCGCCGCCATTTGCGTATGCGTTTTGTTTTGTTTTTAACCCAGAGCCCTCTGCGGCTGGAAATCCGGCTGCAGACAGCTCTGGCCTGACTGGGCCTGGCCGGCTGCTCCGCGGAGCTGCCGCAGAGCACAGCCGGCCATGGAGGATTCCGGGGGGGAGGAACGGAGTGCCTGCCCCCCCGGTGAGGATTCCGGGGGAGGGACGGAACGCCTCCCCCCCCACATCAACATAATCCGTGAATAGGTGACTTTCATACATCCCTACCGGTAGTAGACTCCGACCAACAAGTTCCTTTCATTCTTTGCTCCATTTATTTTGATCCAGATGCTCTCTATGGGGCTACCAAGCTCATCCTCCTGTATTTCTGTGCAGAGATATGTATTTTTCACATATAGTGCAACCCCACCTCCCTTTCTGTTCCTCCTGTTCTTTTTGAACAAGTTATATTCTTCAATTGCTGCATTCCAGTAATGAGAGTCATCCCACCAAGTCTCAGTTATACCTACCAAGTCATAATTTCCCTCTTGTATTAAGAGTTCAAGTTCATTCTGTTTGTTTCCTATACTCTGGGCATTAGTATATAGACATCGAAGACCATGTGCGTCATAGTCTGACTTTCTTCCTACATGTGTCTGAAGACTATTATTGGGTGCTATTAGAACTGTTCTCTCTGTTGCAGTGCATGCGCCTACGTCCATTGTTACCCCCAACTTTACATCTCCCTTCCCTGTAGGATTCAGTTTAAAGCCCTCATGATCAAGTACTTCATGCTGTGGCCAAACACATTCTTCCCATCCTTTGTGAGGTGCAACCCGTCCCTTGCCAACAGCTCATCTTCCAGGAAGTATAGCCCATGGTCCCAGAATCCAAATCTCTCTCGTCGGCACCACCTTCATAGCCAGTCATTCACCCGGAGTATTTTTCCTTCCCTTTCTATCCCTCTTCTAACTACTGGAAGGATAGATGAGAAAACTATCTGGGCCCCAACGTTCTTGAGTTTCTTTCCCAAAGCTTCAAAGTCTGACATGATTTCTTCCTAGCTCCACTTGGCAGTATCATTTGTTCCCACATGGATGAAAAGAAAGGGATACCTGTCAGTGGGCTTTATGAGTGCAGGCAACCTTTCAGTCATGTCTCTAATCCATCCTCCTGGGAGACAACATACCTGGCGAGTCCACGGGTCTTCGCGACATACTTGGGTCTCGATCCCAAGTAGCAAGGAGTCTCCCACTACTACCGCTCTTCTCTTCTTCTTGTTATAGGCCTGGGTTTCATCCCCTCTGTTTGACTGACCTTCAGCCTCTTGCTCACTCTCATGTAGGTTCCCCTGTGATACTTCCTCTGCAGGCTGTCCTCCAGTCTCATCCGCAAGTATCTGGAATTGGTTCCACAGCTCCACTGCTTCCACTGGTGCAGAATGGCGTCTCGTTCTTCTTCTCCTGTCACCCTTTTTCAAGGAGTATCCTCTACTTCATTTTTCTTCACCTCAGCATTTCCCACTTCTGCCTCCTCTTGCTGTTGCTCTTCAAGCTTCTGGTCTTCATTTTGCTGCTGTAGTTCCCCCATTCTGTCCAAGAACTCTTTGTGTTCTCTTATTCCCCGAAGGGTTGATAGTTGCCGCTCCAGTCCACTTACTTTTTCTTCCAGTAGCGTGATCAACTTGCACTTGTTGCAGGTGTAGGCCATGTTGTTCTCAGGCAAGAAAACAAACATGGCACAGGCCTTGCAGGTCACCACCACTGGAGAGTCTTGTCCTTCCATAGCCTCTTTTCCTTTTTTGTGTCTAGCTTTGTAATTGTTCTAGACTAGCCTGTGCCTGCTCCTCTACTCACTAGAGGTTAAAAGCAGAGTCCCACTGGTGTGGAAGTGTATGTTACAAGACAAATAAATGAAAAAAAAAAGTTTGTTAAAAAGAAAAGAAAATGTTAGGGGCCTCCCCCTTGACCTTCCCTGGCCAATTCCTGTTTGCTCCCCGTGTCCGCTCGCTCTGGTCGCTCGCTCTCTGGGAGCTTGCTTGCTTCTGTAGTCCCTGGACCAGCTGGAGCAGCTTGCCCTGCTCTGCTCTGCTCAGCTGGGAGGCGGGAAACAGACGGAAATAGTAGGTTTTACTTTATTTATTATTTATCAATCAATCAATTTATTTATTTATTATATTTCTGTACCACCCAATAGCTGAAACTCTGTTGGTTCAGATTGTTTTGGAAACTGGCAGACCTATTTTGTTATTTAGGGGGAAATAGCTCAGTTCGTTCCCAAGTCAATCTGAAATGTTGGAGTGTGTTAGGGGTGGGGCCTGTCTGTCATCAAAGCCTGCTTGCTGAGGCCTCTCCCACTGGCTACTGCCATCATCTGACCAGCCACTCTTCTACCCCACAGGTATTTAAGAGTTGGAATTGCCAGAGGAAGGGAGCCTTCTCTGTGAGCCCCTGCCAAAGGAAGTGAGGCAGGAGGTGGCTACCAGGAAGAGGGCCTTTTCTGCTGTGGCACCCCACAGGCAGGTAAAGGCCTCTTTATTCTCCCAGGATTATAGCATGTTTGCTTCCTAGTCTTTTAGCTCTGGTGTTTTAAATCTGTATTTTAAATCTCTGAATTGCTGCTAGGTTTTATTCTGGTTATTTTTATTATGGTTAATACTGTTATTTGTGGTTTTAAGCTTTCATATGCCATATTGTTTTATGCTGTGCTTCGTGGTTTTAATTTTTGTGAACTGCCCAGAGAGCTTCAACTATTGGGCAGTATATAAATAAATGTGAGCCATAGGGCAGGGGAGCTCGCTTATCTCTAGCTGACAGCCATATTATGAGGAACTGAGGACATCTGTACACTCGAAATTGAAGCTTATTTCAATCCAGCGTAACCATCACTGATTTTAGGATTTTTCAGCTGCCTTCCCAAAGACAATCTGTCCCGAAGGAGACAAATAAAAATAAAATGCGACAAAAAATAATGGGCCCAAGAAACAATAACGTATCATGCAAAGCAGAAAGTTAATAGATAGGTGTGTGTGCATGTGTGTATGTCAGTTCACACACAAAAAGCTGACCTAAACAGAAATGTTTTCATTCCCTTTCACAAGACTTGTAGTGAAAAGTTGAGGTAGGTCTCTGCAGAACAGGGTGATGAACATGTGGTCATTCAGATGTTGTTGGACTGCAGCTCCCATCGGCCCTAGCCAGCATAGTCAATGGTGAGGACTGATGGGCGTTGCAGTCCAACAGTATCTGCATCTGCAGTGCCACATGTTTCCCATCTGTGGTATAGAGGATTCTAGGTGTTCGATGCAGGAACAGAGTATCATCTGTCCCAAGTCCTTAACAATCCAAGTTCATAGGAAGAGGGGATCCAGTGTGGTGTAATAGTTAGAGCATCCAATTAGGACATGAGAGACCAGGGTTCAAATTCCTATCCAACATGAAGCTCACTGACTGACCTTGGGCCAGTCATTATCTCTCAACCTAGCCCACCTCACAGTGTTGAGGTGAGGATAAAGTATGTGTGTGACAATAACATGACCTGAGCTTCTTGGAGGAAAGATGGTGTATACCTGTAATTAAAAATGGACTGCTAGCTATCTAGAACCTGTAAACTACTAATGTACCACAGCAGCCAAGGGAACCGTAGTTCTTTGATGAGGCTAGAAAACTAACAATGAATCCTTAGCATCCATACACAAGAAAATTCCCATTGTTCTTTGAGGTAGCTACCAAAATAAAAACATACCATTTTCTGGCTCCTATCAGTTATGCTGTAAATGCAGTCACTAACTTGAAATCTTTCAGAAGATTATTTGAGGCACGACTTCCATTCTGCTCCACGGGAATTGTGAAGCTAGCCTGAAACGGGGTTATTTAGGATATTGTCCATTTAATCCATTTTGACCTCCAAATGGATGTTTTAAAGCCAGCAATTATAAAACTGTGGCCATCCAGACCTATATGAGGAGAAATGTATACATTGCCCAAGTTATCAGCTGGAGAACAGAACCCTGTTTTCAGCTTGGAACATCCTGAGCTTTATTCTTTTGGAACCAGTGAAACCTGCTGTTTTTCATATTGAATATGTATTACTGTGTGCAGCCATCTCTTTGCACTTAAAAGAGGGAATAGGAATAGACTGAACTCAGTAAGTAATAAAAATACAACCCAAAGCCACCTAGTATGATGATGGTGGAGCTGGGATTTGAGTATTCATCTTGCAGGCCCAAGACTAAAGTTGGACAGATTTATTTATTTATTTTCTCACGTTGCCTCTGAAATTTCACTGTATGCAAAATTCTAAGTGAGTGTGAGATTTCTTTCTCAGGCAAAACATCTGAAGAATTTCAAGGGAAGCCCAAAAGGTTTGGTAAGACTTCATCCCTAGCTTGCCAACAGTCTTTGATTAAAATGGAACATGATGCAAATTTGGATATTCTTCAGGAATTTTGAGAGAAGACCAAAGAGTTTTGATAAGTCTAGTAAAATGTATCTGTGGTGCTCCCCCGCTCTCCCTGAGAGTTAGAGGTTGTATTTATTCGTTTCTTGGATGGATTGCTAAGGACCTAAGTCTGCTGAGGTAGGAAGAATTGGTCCAGCATTTCTGACTTGTTCATAGATTTATCTCTGTTACAAAATGGTATGATACAATGGCACCATCATTATTCATAGTATGCAAACTGCAAGCCTTTTTTTCTCCTAGGTTTGTTGGCTTTTTGTAGTGCTTCAAAACTCCATAAACCTGTTTGATCAAAGAAATGAGTACATGGTCAATGACATAATTAATAATAATAATAATAATTTATAGTGGTCTAACAACCTTGCAAAGATTCCAGTCATACAGAGAATTTTGCATTATCTGATGGTTTGTAAGAAAGAACCCTGCAAAATTTATTTAATCATTTAATGCAAAAAAGAGAGAGAAAAGAACTTTCTCCCGAATTTAGTCAAATGCAAGCTTATAACCTATAGAGAATGGGGAAAACTGCATAGGGAACGGATGAAGAGACAATGATAGTGAATCCTTGTGGGCAAATGCAGTTACATGTTGTTAAAGCTCTAAATGAATTAGGATAAGGGGTTAAAATTTTCTTACAAATCATCATCTCACATTCAATCCATTGGGCCATACTAACCCTAGGGAAACTTATGTCCTTGAATATGCGCATACCACTGACCTTTCATTTACCTGAAACATGAATGATAGCCAATTGTTCAAGAGCATGGCTTTTTGTTTTTGTTTTTCAGTAAGTGTGAATTAATATGCTGCCAGAATATGGCACACAAACAAAGCTAAGGAAACAAAATATTCATAAGAGGATCATTAGAACTACTCTTTGCATTCTCTCATAGATGTTTAAAAAGAGATTATAACAGAATTTTCACCTTTGGTGGGGTTGTTCACAGTCTAGTTATGCTTAGAGTGCTCAAACATCACTCTAGAACATAGTTGTGTAAGCACAAAACATAACGTTAGATGTACTTTGCTACAGATCAAAGTGGATAAGGATCTAACTTGTCCTCAGTAGGCAGAAATGGTCCAAGGCAATTAAACAGCACTGCTGACTCATTCACAGATTTATCTCTTACAAAAATGACCGTAATGGTTTAATTAACACAGTTCTGCTGACTTGCCTTGCTTGTCCATGATATTCATCCTTGCTGTTTGAATTCTTATATTGACAATATTGTTTCAGCTCTCGATGGTTACAGGAGCATCATTAAGAAGAATCTGGAAGCATCACTCAGCCTCTTCATGTCTCCAACCAAATCTGATTATGCCTCAAGGAGAACATACGTTTCTGGCCACATTTCATAAACAATTAAATGGACCAGGCTGGGCACAATGTATTTTATTTCTTTATTTTCTTAAGGCTGCAATCCTATACACACTTACTTGGGACAAAATCCCATTCAGGTCACTGAGGCTTACTTCTGAGTAGACATGTATAGGATTGCACTGTAAGATAATTTATGCCTCACCCTTATATCACAATACATAGTATGTCTTACAGCATAACACCAATAAAACAATACAACATTAAAATACAGCTATAAGCAGTTTCACTGTGCCAAGAAACCAATACCTTTGTTATACATGGTTATTTTAAAGGGATGTTTATGTCTGTCTGTCTGTCTATCATCTATCTATCTATCTATCTATCTATCATCTATCCACTTTAAAATAACCTTTAAAATGACTATCTTTCTTATATATATATATATATATATATATATGAGAAAGATAGAAAGACAGAAAGACTAACAACATGGTATTAAAAATAAATTTTAAGCTAAATGTTTTGGGTTCTGCCCTCATCAGTAGGTGTGCTGTTAAATGGGTACCAAGAGTGGCAGTTTGGAATGCCTGGGAATGAAAGTTCCTTAGGAGAAAAAGTCCTCCAGATTACGAATTGGCTTCCAGATTAAGGCCATTTGGACTAAGAGTTCTGAGTCTATAGATCCAGAAATTTTTCCCTTTGTCAAGTATATCAGGATCTTTTGTTGGTTTGGAACCAACTATAAATCAGAGAGACTATGTGCAGGAGAGTTGAAATGTCTCCAGGCTGCTCCAGTTTTTTTGGTAAGAATCACAGATTTGTGGTTACGGAATCTTGTTCTTACGTCCGTTGTAGTTTTCCCTATATTATGCATATGACATCCATTTTTTTACATTAAATATATTAGTTGTAGTTATAGTAGTGTCTAAACAAGAACATACAACAAATGTTTTTGATATACATTGTTTTTTCGGGGGGGGGGGGGAATTACCAGAAGTTAACCTAGACTGTAGACAATAGGTGATTAACTTTGAGGGTTCTTTTTTTTTAATTAAGCTAGTTTTTTAATCATTAGGAGCTTTATCACAATGAATAAAGAATGGCAGGGTAGGGGCAGTAATATGCCTTTTGCCACACTATTTGTTGTATTTACTATTTACATCCAAAATTATTATCTGCAACCTTTTCTGTGTTGAGGTATCCTGCTATTTTCACTAGCACAGGAAATCATTAACTCATTAGAACTAGTAAATTAAAAAAAATAACACACCACGTTTTGGCAGTAACCATCAGAAATCCTTAGCTTCGCCACTGGTCTAATCTGGCAGTCTGATGTGCTCAGAAACACTGAGCACATGTTTCTCTTTCTTCTCTGAACTCATCATATTCTTGGGGAGGGGAAGAATATAATGCTTTGCATGCCATAATGAGATCACAAAGTGGACTGTTTCTAAACAGAAAATAACATTCACTCAAGGTCAGCTATAAGGAATAATGTTTTTGCAGCTGTCTGGAATTGCTCTTGTACAGGTCGATGTTGTTTGCTGTGCTTTGATGTTCTTTCTCACTATCAAAATAAAAGTTTATTTTGAAACTTTTTTTAAAAGGCAACCAAAAAAGAACATACATAATAATATAACGAGATCACTAAAGAAATAAACTCACTAATCATAATCCTTAGTATGTCACTGATATGCTTGTGGAACAGCTAGAATACAACAACCCAAGCAGAAGCTCACTATCCAATGAAAGAATAAAAATATAGCATGACTTCCCCAACAGCAGCTTGCAACATGACATGGGCATCCGATGTTGAAAGGAAAAAACTCAAACATCCTACTGGGCATGCCTAAGCTCTTAGGGATACTTAAAGTAGGCTGGGATCTGAAGACCTATGTGGACACCTAATTTTACAGAAGCAAAACGTTGGGTCAGATTTGGAGGTTGTTGCTCCGGTGACACATCCAAAGAATTTCAGTGGAAGCAAAAAGAGTTTCAATATGATGGATGAGCTACATGTCTGCCATTGTAGCCAAGTGAAGCGATGTCCCTTTGAATACACTTTTGATGTTTCCTCACTTGGCTTTGGTGGCTAGACTTTGCTAACTTGAATGTGAATCACTGATCTTTGATGGCAAGTGGCTACTAGGTAGGCACTGAACACATCCCACTGGCCTGGGTAGGATGTGGAAACCATTTGGAAGCTGGAATGTAGCCAGAACAGGAAAAATGGCAAGAATGAGCCCAGGCAGGGGTCTCTAAGTGCCAACTGTTTGCTATTGAAGGGGAGGGGGTGATTTATTGATGCTGATTTATTGAACAGTAACCTTTGGGTGTTTGCCTGCTCTCCCATGGGCAATTTATGGATTTGTTAAGAAACAGCCATTACAAACATACCTGGCTCAAATTATGCCTTGCTGGGAGTACAAGGTACATATGACAAAGAAGGAGCAGATAGATTATTGTGAGCTATGATCAGATGCCGATCAACACTTCATGGGCTTTTAAACAGTAAGGAGACTGAGGGGATAGACATATTTAGAAGGAGCACAGGAGTGTGTGTGTGTGTGTGTGTGTGTATGGAGGAGTGGTTTTTCTGTTTTTCAACTGTGGGTAATACTGATCAAGAAACTCTGATCTTCTTGATTGCAGAGGAGAAGCACTATTACTTTCAAATACAGGCCTTTTTGTGATGTGGAACACTTTAACAAAACCAAAAAAGAAAGAAGGCAGCAGAAGAAAGCCTCCTCAGGCTCCGCATGAGCTTTTAGAAAAGAATAAATATAGCTGCACAAGCAGTACAAGCATTTGTGAAATACATGGCATTTACAGCTTGGTTGTGAGATTCCAGAAGGTAATAATCTTCCACAATCAGGGTGAAATATGACAGCATTGTCTTACAGGCATTTTTTTGACCCATAAGGAAGTGGCTTACTGCCTTATAAAACACCACAATAGCTGTTCTATAATACATCATCCCCACTTTCCTAAGAAATAAATTGCAGAAAACAATTCACCATAAACCAGCCGAAGTTAAGCATGTTTCAAGTCTCAGTGAATGCAAGGCAAGAGGGATTCACACACACCTCAATCTCATATCACATAGCTTGGTTGCGGACACCATTTGATCTACAAAACAAGCATTAACAATCATGCACTATATTGATAGTAATTGAAATGTTAACTTTATTTTGCATTTTCAACATGGGGATGCTTAAGCATGTTTTCAAGGCGGTAGATAAAAGCCAGGTAGCAGGCCTGCCAGAGTGGGGTACACTGGCCCTGTGCTTGCAGTCTAACACAGCACATCTAATTCAGCCATTGAACATTGCTGAAATGGAAGGATAAAAACAGGGCCAAAATACACGTTACTTTAAAAGACACTGTTAGAAGCTACAACTTTTTTTTTTTTACTATAGAGTAAGGGGGGAGGGGAGGTTAATCTGGTTTAGAACCCTAGCATAAGAGGCTTTAACCAGGGGTATCAAACTTTTTTTTCAGCCTAGGGCTGAATTCCAATTTGGGAAGGGTCTTGGGGGCCTCGTTCCATGCACCTCCAGCAGAGCATGAGGCAGGGTCAAGGACAGAGAAAGCAAAGTGCACAGGGCCAGATTTAATTCTTACAAATATGAACGTTTTCCCACCAAGCATACTAATAGCTCAATTCTAAGCAAATCTACCCAGGGGAAAGCCCCAGTGCAATGGCTCTCATGCCTGCATAATGCACACCTTCATTCTATGCAACAGCTCTCTTGAATGCAAAATGCCCACATCCGTTCTTTGCAACAGTTCTCAAGCCTGAAAAGCATTGCTTCACAGGGTATTTAAAGGTTATTTGCATTTAAATACCCCCTTATCTCTGTTAACTGATGGGCGGTAACAGCAAAAGAAGCTTGCAGGATGGAAGGAGAACCCCAGGGGCTGCATCCATCCCATGGGCCAGAACTTCCCCATCCCTGCTTTAATCCTCCCTCTCCCACTGTGGGTTCCTGATTGAGCCCCTGCCCTTGCAGTATATATTTCCAAATGGTGATATATTTGCTTTAGTGGATCAGTATTTGGCCATATAAATTGCAGGTGTGGGAGGGGGAACAATCCAAGTTGGGACTGCAGTAGGGGAAGGGCTCCTGTCCCCAAACTAGAGTCCTTGTCTTGATCAGGAGCCCCGCACTTACCCTAAAGTTTTTTTTTTTAAAGATATAGCTGCTAGCTACATCTTTAAAGTAACATGTTGTCACAGTTCCCCTTATGACATGGACCCCCTGAGCAACTCCTTAAGGATCTCTGGCCTCCTTAACAGTCCCACCCTCCTTTTACCTTTACCTTCCCTTCTTTTACATTTCCCTTTTACCTTTACCTTTCCATGGGGCTTAGGCTGTAGGCATGGGGTGACTGACACTCTAGACACAGGGTTAACCACTACAGTTTACTGCTAAATTAAAGCAAGCAAATCACAACTAAAGGTATTTACACAATAGAGCTGAGTGATACAAAAGGCATTAAGAGAAAATCAAAGTTGCAAAACGCAAGTTCCTTTACCATTGCTGTACAGTACTTAGACTTCTCCAGGCTATTTCTTCCAGCTCCTTCTTCAGACTCTGGTCTTTCCAACTCTGCTCTTGTCTTACTGCTCTAGTCTTCCCGACTCTCTCTTTTTATACCCTCATCCCCCAAACCAAAAGTACTGCTTCAAAACCTGAACAAATGAAACTTAACTGGGAAAATGAAACTACTCCTCTCAGGGATGCCCCCCCCAACAAAAAACTCTAGGCCTCTAGGCCTGACCTTTTTCCTTTCATTGCCTCTGTAGGCCTCAAGCCTTCACACATGTGCTTTGGGTCTCTGAGATATGAGACACTAGGTACTAACAGACAGCACTTGGCTCTGTGTCCTGCCTTCCACTAGGGGTGTCGGAGGAATCTGTCCTGTGTGTGTGTGTGTGTCGTGTGTGTGTGCACATGTGTGTGTAGCTCACCAAGCTTTCATCAGCTCAGGCCCCTGGACTTCGGCTCATTTCCTTGCTAGCAGGCCCAACCTGATCTGCATCATCAGGCCAGCATGTGGATTTTCCTGGGTTTTCAAAATTTACATAAATAGAAATGTGCACAAACTGCGGGGTGCAATTCATGTGGTTTATGCACATTCCGGCTGCCATTTGTGCACATTTCTATTTATGTAATTAAAAAAAAAAATTGAAAAAAGTTCCCAGATTTTGGGAAAAGCCCCACAGCTCAGCTCACACATGCGAGTCAAGTTGGGTGCTCACCGGGAGTCTGTTGAGCCCCCAAAGAGCCAGATTCCACAGCAATGGATATCCCTCCCTTCCACTTATAAAGAGCCTGGATGATGGCCTGTGTAACAGATGCACACACTGCCTCTAATATAAAGAGAAAAAGAAATGAACAATCACACTTAGTTTTAAAAAGGCACAAAGCATACCCAGTCAGAGGATCTTAATTAAATTCTGTTTCTGGGCACTAAATGCACAAGATAACAACCAGCGCCTATTCTTCCAGCAGTGAATAAAAGAGGGTGAAAATGCATATTCAAATGATATTTTTTGTTTACTAATATTTTGATGTTGAGATTATGCTCATAGAACAAACAATAATAAATCCATTCTTCCCCACAGCACTGGAGAGCTTTGGGGCAGATAAATTGGCAGCAATTAATACCCAAACACTCTGTAATAAAATGTTCATGTAGTTTAGACTCATTGCTTCGCTTATCAACTAATTAAAAACAACTTGAGGCTAAGCTATCCAATAAATAAGCTGAAGAAACAAATAGTGTGAATGTAAATATATTCTCTTCTGTTGGATTGCTGGGATGGGTGGCAAAGAGTATATTAATCTGAGCTATAAGAATCAACACCAAAGAACCGTGCAGATGCTGATTTTTTTTTAACGTTTCTCTGGGACCTCCCCCTGTGGAGTTTTAAGCATATATGTTCAGAGATGCTCTTAAGTGTATCATAAATAGTTCAGCAGCGGACTAAAACATCTCAAGTGCAGTTTTGGGGTTGTGAGGCAGGGAAGCTTTGGGTGAGAGCCAAACTAAATACTGGGTTCAATCCAGATTAAAGCTGGGTCAACTGTGCTGGTCAAGTGGACTTCACCCCCTCCTTCCCACATCAGCCCCTCCAGGCCCCTGACAATGCTACACAGAGTCAGGAGGCCCTTCCAAGTAGAGTGAGCTGTGATGTATGGGGAGCGGGATCCTCAAACTGTGGAGGGATCTACTGCAAATGGAGTCCTTCCTCTCATGGAAGGCAGATCCTAGATCCAATGCATTATAGTAAATACACAGCTACCTCCCCCACCCCAGTCATCCATACACTTAGTTCTCTCCTCCCCCCTCTGTTACATCTAGTAGCACTTGTTTCATTTCATGGTACCAGAACATCTTGCTGTGCCATGCCCATAGGCAGCTGATGATGTAAGTAGGGATGGCGGAGAATTTCTCCCCGAAACTTCGGGGGGCCGAGCGCCAACGTATTCGGCCCCCCGAACAAGTTTCGGGGAGAAATCCTCCGCCCCCCCCTGCCCCCCGCACCCCCCCCGGGACGGGACTTACCTTCGCCGAATGCCCCTCCCAGCGGCGGGTCCGGCCGGCGGTTCAGCGGGTGTTCGAGCGGGGCAGGAGCGGCAGCCGCCATTCCAATAAAAGAAAAAAAAAAAACGCCCCCTGATAGGCTACGTGACGATTAACGTAGCCTATCACAGCTAGATTTGCAAAGTCAGCCATGATAGGCTACGTCAATCGTCACGTAGCCTATCACGGGTGACTTAAAAAAAAAAAAAAAGCGCGTACGGATAATGGCGGCCCCCTTAGGGAGCTGCCATTCGCGTTCCTTATTTGGTCACTGTAGTCTACGTAAAGGTTTACGTAGACTACAGCAACCAAATAAGGAACGGGAATGGCGGCTCCCTATTGGGGCCGCCATTAGCATACGCGCTTTTTTTTCTAAAGTCACCCGTGATAGGCTACGTGACGATTGACGTAGCCTATCACGGCTGACTTTGCAGATCTAGCCGTGATAGGCTACGTTAATCGTCACGTAGCCTATCAGGGGGCGTTTTTTTTTTTTTTTTTTTTAACTTTCGAGTTCGCAGCCGGGCGAGGCGGGAAGCCTCCCCCCCGGCCTGAATTTCGGCCGGGGCGAGGTGGGAAGCCTCCCCCCCCGGCCTGAACTTTGCGGGGGGAGCAGCGAAGCGCCTCCCCCCCCACCGCGAACATCCTTCGAGGACAGGTAAGGGACTTTCGTCCACCCCTAGATGTAAGACACCTCAATGTGCAGATGTCTATCTGGGAAGGTTTCCCCACCTCAGACAACCACAACTGTATGTAGATAGTGGGAGCAGGGCCAGATGTGTTGCCCTGCAGCCCTGTTCTACACACATTGCCCCTTCACAGGAGCAACTCATGAAAGGGGTTTGTGTGGGGTGGGGCTTGGCCCTAACATTAGGCAGAGTGATGCAGTTGCCTCAGGTGGCATATGCTGAGAGGCATTGCCAAGGTGTTGTTGTTACTGTTATTAATTACATTTATATCCCACCTTTCTTCCATTGTGGAACTCAAGGTGGCTACATGGGGTTCCCAGGTGGTCTCCCCTCCAAGCACTGACCAGGCCCAGACCTGCTTAGCTTCAGCAAGGTGTCTGCCTCACATACCTTCAGACCATGTCCTAGGTGTTAGAGGAAAGAGTTGAGCATGATGTAGCTTGGTGCCTTCAGGTGGAGTAGAGGATGCTGTCCCATCACCAGGGTTGAAAAACAAATTCAACTGCCACCCAGAGCTTTTCTACACAAGGCTGTTAATAACTGTATCTACTTTCAGTTTCGTCGCAGAATTGAGATCCAAGCTCTACACAAAGAGCTTTTCCTTTCCTGCTTCTCTGCTACATAACCTCTAGGTGGTGCTGTGCTATAGTGGAATATCACAATTACACAAATAGGAAAATACCTTTTCTTTTGCTTTCAGAAGCAATATTTCATTTCCTCAACTCTAAAAACAAAAACAAAAAAACCCTAGGAAAGTGCTCTTAAAAAAAAAAAAGATGGAAAACTAGAGGGTCAGAATGTCATCTAAAGAACATGTAAACAACCATGAGTAAGGAATCATGAGCACACAATAAATGATTCAGGTAGAAAAGTTCCCAGTCAGCTTTTGTACATGGAATGGCAGGGGCACTATTTTGTTCTTTGCCTCAGGCAGTAAGATGTCTTGGGCCAGTCCTGGAGTAGAGAAACATGGAGTAGGGCACCAAACAAGAAGTTTGAAGAGATGTTACGGAGATGGAGGGGAAGTTGGCACTTGAAAGTCCCATTGGTTTCAATGAGAGAGACTTACGCCCCTGCTGAAATAGGGGTGTACGAAACCCCGCTTACCTGGCTTTGCTGGGTTCTGCTGGGGGGGAGGCGCTCCATCCCTCCCCCCAGGATCCTTGTCAGGGGGGAGGTGCTCTGCACCTCCCCCCGGAATCCTGGCCAGCCGGCTCCTCTCTGCGGGGATTCCGCAGAGCCGCCCGCCGGCTCCGCCAGCAGCTGGACATCCGGCCGCTGGCTAGTAGGGACGCAAATGGCAGCGGCCATAGCCACCGCCGTTTGCGTCCCTGTATTCAGCCCTGATAGGCTACGTAAAGACTTACGTAGGCTATCACGTCTGGGTTAAAAAAAAAAGCGTACACAAATGGCAGCGGCTACTGCCACCGCCATTTGCATTACTTATTTTTGGCTGTCTTAGTCTACATAAATATTTACGTAGACTAAGACGGCCAAAAATAAGGAACGCAAATGGTGGCGGCCGTAGCCGCCGCCATTTGTGTATGTGTTTTTGTTTTTTTAACCCAGACATGATAGGCTACGTAAGTCTTTACGTAGCCTATCACGAATGGGGGAAAAAACAACAACAACAGACTGGAAATGGCAGCGGTGGCAGCAGCCGGTCGGAAGACCAGCCGCTGCCACCTCCGCCGAAGCCGCGCTGGAGCCGCTGCCGTGCAGAACACCCGCCCCAGGTAAGTCTCATCCCGGGGGGGATCCGCGGGGGGCGGGGGGGTGGCAGGCCATTCCGCCACGGAGTTCGGGGGGCCGAATGCACTGGCATTCTGCCTCACCGAGATCCGTGGCGGAATTCTCTGACATCCCTATGCTGAAATGAACAGAACATAAAGTGTTGAACTTCAGGGAAAATAACACTATGCTCTATAGTTCCTTGGCCATGTATGTTCATGCACAGATATTGTCGGAATGTAATTCTGATTAGGGAAGTCCATGGAATCTGCCACGGATTCCAATGAGGCCGAATTCAAGTGAATTTGCCCCCCTGAAGTCCGTGGCAGAACGACCGCACTTACCTGTTTCTCTCTGGACCAAATATCTGCCCCCGGCTGGTTCCGTTCTGCCATCTGTGCAGAACCCAGAAGTAAGTGATCAGATGCAAATGGTGTCCACTATAAGGATGGATGAAAGTCCCTTACCTGGTCCCGCAGCTTGCTTCGTGGTGGGGGGCAGGCGCTTCGGTTCCCCCTCCGAAGTTCAGGCCGGGGGGGGGAGGCGCCCCATCCCTCACCGCCGAAATTCAGGCCGGGGAAGAGCACCTCGTCTCCCCGGCCGCGAAATAAAAAAGTGAATGTAAAAAAACAACACACACACGTGATAGGCTACGTAACGATTTACGTAGCCTATCACGGCTAGATTTCCAAAGTCAGCCGTGATAGGCTACGTAAATCATTACGTAGCCTATCATGGGTGACTTTGAAAAAGAAAAAAAAAACGCATACGCAAATGGCGGCGCCCATGGTCGCCACCATTTGCATTCCTTATTTGGGCCTGGGTAGTCTACGTAAAGATTTACGTAGACTACGGCGAAAATAAGGGCAATGTTATTTGCGTTGCCCTTATTTTTGCCGTAGTCTACGTAAACCTTTACGTAGACTACCCAGGCCCAAATAAGGAACGCAAATGGTGCCCATGGGCGCCACCATTTGCGTACATGCTTTTTTTTTTTCAAAGTCACCCGTGATAGGCTACGTAACGATTTATGTAGCTATCATGGCTGATTTTGGAAATCTAGCCGTGATAGGCTGTGTAAATCGTTACGTAGCCTATCATGTGTGTGTGTTGTTGTTTTTTTACATTTACTTTGTAATGGCGGCGGCGGCAGCCGGTCGGAAGACCGGCCCCCGCCCCCGCCGAAACGCTGCCGGGACCCGTCCCCGAGAGGGACATTCGCATGAGGTAAGTCCCATCCCGGGGGGCATTCGGCCTCCCCGAGATTCGTGGAGAAATTCTCCGCCATCCCTAGTCCACTATGCCATTTGTGTCCCCATTTTTTCCTCGCGATAGGCTATGTGTCGCTATTTATGTAGATACTTACGTAGCCTTATGCGTGAAAAAGCAGGGACGCAAATGGCGTAGTGGACACCATTTGCATCCCTGGTTTTTCACATGATAGGCTACATAGGTATCTACATAAATAGAGACGCGTAGCCTATTGCGAAAAGAAACGGGGATGCAAATGGCGTAGCTGACGCCATTTGCATCCAGAGAGCACTGTAGGAGCCGGGATGCAGCCGGCTAGCTCGGATTCCGGGGGGTAGGAATGGATTGCCTCCCCCCCGTTGAGGATTCCGGGGGGAGGAACGGATCGCCTCCTCTTCAGTGGACCCCCCCCCCCACAGATGCGAGGTAAGGGGATCTGTACATCCCTAATTCTGAATAAAGATAAGGTGAAAGAATCAAACCTTCCCAGAGCTTGCTCTTTCCAAGTTGCAAACTGTAATCCCAAACTCAGATATGTGGAGCTGATTATGGTAAATCGGCATGCAGGGAAACACAATCCCCCTTCATGTTTTACTCTTGTGAAAGGGCAATGGGTGTAGAAGAGGGCTGGGCGGCCACACCTCTGTCCCTGCTCCCACCACCCATGTCTGGCTGTGGATGTCTGAGGTGGGGAAAACATTTGAGTGTCACTTTCTACCCACAGAGCAGTGGAGGCTGGTGGCTCCAATGTCAATAGGGCAGTGAATCCACTCTGGGTTTCAGTCAAAACCAGTCAGAACTAGAGATAGCAGAGAATTCCGCCATGGATCATGGTAAGGCCGAATGCCAGTGCATTCAGCCCCCCAAACTCCGTGGCGGAATGGCCTGCCCCCCCGCCCCCCCGCGGATACCCCCTGGGACGAGACTCACCTGGGGCGGATCTTCCAGGCGGTGGTGGCTGCAGCGGCCGGTCTTCTGACTGGCCGCTGCCATTTTCACTCTTGTAAAAAAAAAAAGAAAGAAAGAAAAAGAAAGACATGATAGGCGACGTGAAGATTTACATAGCCTATCATGACTAGGTTTTTTTTTTTTTAAAAAAAATGACGTGATAGGCTATGTAAATCTTTACGTAGCCTATCGTGGCTGGGTGGGTTAAAAAAAACCAAACCCGCATACGCAAATGGCGGCAGCTACGGCCGCCGCCATTTCCGTTCCTTATTTTTGCCCTCTTAATCTATGTAAATATTTATGTAGACTATGATGGTGAAAATCAAGCGCTATTTGCGTCCCTTTTTGATTCCCCGTTTTAGCCTACGTAGATATTTACGTAGGCTAAAACTGGAAATCAAAAAGGGACGCAAATAGCGCCTGCTATGCTATTTGCGTTCCCCTTGATTTTCGCCGTAATAGTCTACGTAAATATTTACGTAGATTAAGAGGGCAAAAATAAGGAATGCAAATGGCGGCGGCCGTAGCCGCCGCCATTTGCGTACGTGGGTTTTTTTGTCTGTTTTTTTTAGCCAGAGCCCCCCACGGCCAGAAATCCAGCTGCGGACGGCTCTGGCCTGGCCGGGCCTGGCTGGCTGCTCCGCGGAGCTGCCGCGGAGCACAGCTGGCCGCGGAGGATTCCGGGGGGGGAGGAACGGAGCATCTCCCCCCCGGCGAGGATTCCGGGGGGAGGGACGGAATGCCTCCCCCCCACCATCAACATAATCCGCGAACAGGTAAGTGACTTTCGTACATCCCTACTCAGAACACTAAGGGAGCTATGCAAGGTGTGGCATTGGAGCCACCAACCTCCACTGCATGCTGGCTGGGGCTGATGGGATTTGTAGTTCAAACTATCTGGAGGACACCAGGTTGGGGAAGGTTGCTGTACACAGTTCCCTTGGAGTAAACCCTATTGAACTCAGTAGCGCACTTCTGAGGAAACATGCATAGGGTTGTTTGGAGAGACAAGTGTTTCTTAGTTGCTCAGACTAGGAGGCAACCCTGATCTTGGAAACTTTATAGCAGTACCATGCAACCCATGGCCTACAGCCCACATGTAGTCCCCCCACTGCCATTTCTCTGGGACATCCTGCTGCCAGCACTTGAACTTGCCACCACGGTGATGGTGGCATTACACCCTGCAATTCTGCAAGAAAAGAAGGCGTATAGGGAGTATGTACCTTGTCTGGAATCAGAATAATTGTCCTGGAAATCTCCCAGGAACACAATTATACTTGTAAACATGGTACATGCTTCCTGTGCACTTTGTCTCCTTCCATAATTGTGGTGTTGGTGGGGTTGTCACCCCAAGAGCAATTCCAGATGCAGCTATTTAAGCACTGGCCAGTGAGGGATGCAATCCCCTTTGGGTTCTAAGTGGGCAAAGAGGCCCCCTGGCATTGAGACATCTTCCACCCTTGCTTTAAAGGGGCATGTAGTACCAGCATCACCTGACCTATTCCAGCCTATTATGTTTAATAGGCTTCCTTGCTGGTAATGCCAATTTTCTAGGGGTGGACAAAAGTCACTTACCTGTCCTCGAAGTTTTCCCGCGGTGGGGGGGAGGTGCTTCGTTGCTCCCCCCGCGAAGTTCAGGCCGGGGGGGGGAGGCTTCCCACCTCGCCCGGCCGAAATTCAGGCCGGGGGGGAGGCTTCCCGCCTCGCCCGGCCGAAATTCAGGCCGGGGAGGAGGCGCCTCGCCTCGCCCGGCTGCGAACTCGAAAGTTAAAAACAAAAACAAAAACGCCCCCATGATAGGCTACGTGACGATTAATGTAGCCTATCATGGCTAGATCTGCAAAGTCAGCCATGATAGGCTACGTAAATCGCCACGTAGCCTATCACAGGTGACTTAAAAAAAAAAAAAGCGCGTACGCAAATGGCGGCCCCCATAGGGAGCCGCCATTCGCGTTCCTTATTTGGTCGCTGTAGTCTACGTAAATATTTATGTAGACTACGGCGAAAATAAGGGCAACGCAAATAGCGTTGCCCTTATTTTCACCATAGTCTACGTAAACATTTACTTAGACTACAGCGACCAAATAAGGAACGGGAATGGCGGCTCCCTATGGGGGCCGCCATTATCCGTACGCGCTTTTTTTTTTTTAAAGTCACCCGTGATAGGCTAAGTGACGATTTACATAGCCTATCACGGCTGACTTTGCAAATCTAGCCGTGATAGGCTACGTTAATCCTCACGTAGCCTATCACGGGGGCGTTTTTTTTTTTCTTTTATTGCAATGGCGGTGGCGGCAGCCGGTCGAAAGATCGGCTGCCGCCCCCGCCCCTGACGAAGACCCGACGAACCGCCGGCCGGACCCACCGCCGGGAGGGACATTCGGGAAAGGTAAGTTCTGTCCCGGGGGGTGGTGCGGGGGGTGGGGGGGTGCGGAGAATTTCTCCCCGAAACTTGTTCGGGGGGCCGAACATGTTGGCGCTCGGCCCCCCGAAGTTTCCGGGAGAAATTCTCCGCCATCCCTACAATTTTCCCTGAAGTTTCAACCAGAGCTGGATAGCAGTGCTCAGGCAGAATGCCCACATGGGTGACATACTGCAGGTTTCCACTTCAGGACATTCCAGACCTCAGTTGAGGCTGGTGGATCCGATGTCAGTGGGGTGGTGAATCTGCTCTGAGTTTCAGTCAGAACTGTAAAGGAGCTATTCAAGGCATGGAAATACCTTGGATAGCTAACTGAAACCCGGACTAGATTTCCCACTGACAATGGAACCACCAGCCTCCACTGTCAGACCTCAGTCCTGACCATCCAAACAAAGCTAATCCTTCACTTTCAGTCTTCCATTCTTCTTTCTACTGAGTCCATCAGGCACATCTTACTCACTGGTGTTTTTGAATCTGCACCACCTGTGGCCTTTCTATTATCATGATCATGATTATCCCACCTTTTCCCCAATACTGGGACTCAAGGCGGCTTTACAACATTAAAAACTCCTACAGTTAAAACATTTAAATAGAAATATACAAAAAGTTAAAAAAATATAATTCAATCATCAATAATATTAAAATTGTATATCATATCAACATTTTAAAGGACAGCAACAATAGAAACAATGCAAGCACAACGCATCTCCAGCAACAGTGCTGAATCCATGTTTTTAGGCTTCAGTTATCTTCTCATTTGCCAAACTGCAATGATAATTTATGATAAGACACAGATAATTAGATAATTAGATAAAGATCCTGATTTCATGAGTTAAGTCACTCCGGCTTATATTGTTCCCTCGATGTGCGTGCATAACTCTCATTAATATTAATGGATGTTTAGCTCAAACGTTACGGGAGGACATAGTCCTTTCACTCCAGCATTTATGCAATCCCGACAACATCACTAGCTATTGTAGATGATCATTCTCTGCAGAGAGAATCTTTGTAGTCAGCATATTTATGGCATATATGCAGTCTTAATTGGAGCTCAACAAGAGCAGGTAGTGACATTTCTGCCTATCTGGAATATATATCCTCTTTTTACATACTGAGAACTGGTGTGATGTAGTGGCTAAACGACAGATGGTAAACATCAGGAATGGCTTCTGGTTTGAGGGGACAGTCAACATTGCCCATTTTCTCAGTATCCCAAACTCAGTGTTGATGAATGAGTTCTCTTCCTTTTTATTTCCATTAGATAGGAAGGTGGGTGGGTCAGCTTACGGAGGAGTAGCAGACACAGCAGCAGCATTTTAATGTGAATTTACCTAATTTCACATTTTCAAAACTTCTCTGAAATTTTGCAATTGAGTTCTCCAGTCAAAAATACATACAAAAATCAGTATATTTGGGGAAAGTGCACACAAAAATGCATATATGCGAAAATATTACTCAAAAATGAGTTCTCCAGTCAAAAATACATACAAAAATCAGTATATTTGGGGAAAGTGCTCGCAAAAATGCATACATGCGAAAATATCATTCAAAAATGCATTCTATTAGGAAAATTGGCTGCAAAAAAATGTGTTTATTAGGGGAAAATGCATGTATTCCGAGAAATGTGGACCAAAACATGCGTATACATTTTCATGCAAACTTCTCCCTCATAGCTTGGGATGAAACAAACTTAATATTGGAAAAATGAGAAGTAGAGATAGCCCGAAATTAATAGAATTCCCGATCTGCTGTGTGCTGGATGGCTACTGTTGAAATGACCCACAATCCCCCAAAGTGAAATGGCATTATGGGTAATTAATTGCAATGGCAGCTCTCTGGCAATGATCAGAGGATCACTGACCAAGGGAGCCCAACAGCATTCTAGGCAGTAGCAGTAGGGATGTACGAAAGTGATGTACCTTTCCACGGATTATGTTGATGGTGGGGGGGAGGCGTTCTGTCCCTCCCTCCAGAATCCTGGCCGGGGGGAGGTGCTCCATTCCTACTCCCCAGAATTCTGGCCGGCCGGCTGTGCTCTGCAGCGATTCTGCGGAGCAGCCGGCTGGCTCCGCCAGCAGCCGGACATCTGGCCGCTGGCTAGCAGGGACGCGAATGGCGGTGGCTGTAGCGGCCGCCGTTTGCATCCCTGCAGTCAGCCGTGATAGGCTACGTAAATGTTTACATAGCCTATCATGGCTGATTTTTTAAAAAACAAAAAAAAAGCGTGTTCGCAAATGGCTGTGGCCATGGCCGCCGCCATTTGCGTTCCTTATTTTGGCACGTCTTAGTCTACGTAAACATTTAAGTAGACTAAGATGGGGAAAATAAGGGGAACGCAAATAGCGTAATGTCTACGCTATTTGCGTTCCCCTTATTTTCGCTGTTTTAGTCTACATAAATGTTTACGTAGACTAAGATGTGCCAAAATAAGGAACGCAAATGGCGGGGGCCATGGCCGCTGCCATTTGCGTACACGCGTTGTTTTTTTTAAAGTCATTTCCGTAGCCTATTTACGTAGCCTAACATTTGCGTAGCCTATCACGGTGTTTTTTTTAAATCTAGCTGTGATAGGCTATGTAAATCTTTACGTAGCCAATCACGTTTTTGTTGTTGTTGTTGTTGTTGTTTTAATCTGGAAATGGCGGAGGTGGCAGCTAGGGATGTCAGAGAATTTCACCACGAATCTCAGGGAGGCCAAATGCCAGCGCATTTGGCCCCCTGAAATTGGTGGTGAAACGGTCTGCCCCCCCGCCCCCCCGGGACGGGACTTACCTTGGGTGAATCCTCCTGGTGGTGGCACTCCGGTGGCGGTTCGGCGGTGGCAGCAGCGGACGGTCTTCCGACCGGCTGCCGCCGCCGCCATTTCCAGTAAAAAAACCAAAAAACCAAAAAAACGTGATAGGCTACGTAAAAATGTACGTAGCCTATCACGGCTAGATTTTTAAAAAATACCGTGATAGGCTATGTAAATGTTTACGTAGCCTATCACGGCTGAGTAAAACAAAAACACCCCCCCCGCGCGTATGCAAATGGCGGCGCCCATGGGCGCCGCCATTTGCGTTCCTTTTTTTGGCACGTCTAGTCTATGTAAACATTTACGTAGGCTACAGCGAAAATAAGGGGAACGCAAATAGCGTAGCGTCTACGCTATTTGCGTTCCCCTTATTTTCGCTGTAGTCTACGTAAATGTTTACATAGACTAGACGTGCCAAAATAAGGAATGGAAATGGCGGCCCGCCATTTGCGTATGCGTGGTTTTTTTTTTACTTAGCCGTGATAGGCTACGTAAACTTTTATGTAGCCTATCACGGCTGACTGCAGGGATGCAAATGCCGGCGGATACGGCTGCCACCATTTGCAACCCAGCCATCCAGGATTCGGGGGTGGAGGGACGGAGTGCCTCCCCCCTGGCCAGAATTTCGGGGGAGAGGGACGGAGCGCCTCCCCCCCAGCCAGAATTTCGGGGGGAGGGATGGAGCGCCTCCCCCCACTGCGAATCAAATTTCGTTCAAGGTAAGTGACTTTCGTACATCCCTAGCTGCAGCTGGTCGGAAGACCGTCCACCGCACCCACCGCTGCCGCTCCAGCCGCCGCCGCCAGGAAGATCTGCCCAAGGTAAGTCTCATCCCGGGGGGGGCGGGCCATTCTGCCACCGATTTCGGGGGGCCAAATTCGCTGGCATTCGGCCTCCCCGAGATCTGTGGTGGAAGTTTCGTACATCCCTAAGTAGCAGCCCCTTGGAAGCTGTTCAGGATACTGCTTTGTAACACCATGCCTGGCAAACATTATCATTATTTATTTAACATTAACATGGTGCCATTTCACCTGAGCAGGTACAGCTTCTACACAATTACTTAAAGGCTGACCACAGTGTACTTAAAAGCATTGCTAAAGAAAGTACAAATTTTTTACTTACACATGTAAATAAAAATGAAGTGGCACATCATTTCAAAATGTCATTTTATAGGTGGGAACAATGATACAGGATAGTAAACACTATTAAATGGCCCTCAAGCAGCAGCAATGATTCATGACTTCTTTTGCTCTCTTTTACCAGATTTAAATCAAGAGATAAATCAACACATCCCAAATTTAAGGACATCCCCTAATAACCTTAGAGAAATGCCAGAGATTTGTTTTGGACATAAAAGTGATGAAAATGGTAAAGGAGAGAATGAACTCTATAAGGACTATGAATTATACGTTGCATTGATTGGTTTATCTTAAATATTTAGAAGATCCCTTTTCAGACAAATGCCCTCCCAGGGCTGCTCCCATAAAAGAGTTAAAAATAAAAGAACCATCAAAATAAGAGAATCATTACAAAAGTTATCACTAAAACAACAGTATACTATAATAGAAATATACCGATGCCTAAGTGGGATTTGACTTATAAAGTCATTTTAGGTTGTGAAATCAGTGGCCACAAGACTGGAAAAGGTCAGTTTACATTCCAATTCCAAAGAAGGGCAATGCCAGAGAGTGTTCAAACTACCGCACAATTGCGCTCATTTCACATGCCAGCAAGGTTATGCTCAAAATCCTACAAGCTAGGCTTCAGCAGTATGTGAACCAAGAACTAATGGAAGTACAAGCGGGGTTTTGAAGAGGCAGAGGAACTAGAGATCAAATCGCCAACAGTCGCTGGATCAAGGAGAAAGCAAGAGAATTCCAGAAAAATGTCTATTTCTGCTTCATTGACTACACTAAAGCCTTTGATTGTGTGGATCACAACAAACTGTGGCAAATTCTCAAAGAGTTGGGAGTACCACACCACCTTACCTGTCTCCTGAGAAACCTGTATGAGGGACAAGAAGCAACAGTAAGAACCAGACATGAAACAACCAACTGGTTCAAAATTGGGAAAGGAGTACGACAAGGCTGTATATTGTCGCCCTGCTTATTTAATTTATATGCAGAGTACATGATGAGAAACGCAGGGTTGGATGAATCACAGGTCAGAATTAAGATTGCCGGGAGAATTATCAACTAGGGATGTCAGGGAATTTCGCAATGAATCTTGGGGAGGCCGAATACCAGCGCATTCGCCCCCCCGAAATTGGTGGCGAAACGGTCTGCCCCCCTGCCGCCCCGGGACAGGACTTACCTTGGGCGAATCCTCCTGGCGGCTGCGGTTCGGTGGCTTCGGCGGCCGGTCTTCTGACTGGCTGCCGCCACCGCCATTTCCAGTTAAACAACAACAACAACAACAAAACATGATAGGCTACGTAAAGATTTACGTAGCCTATCACGGCTAGATTTTTAAAAAATACCGTGATAGGCTACGTAAATGTTTACGTGGCCCATCACAGCTGAGTAAACAAAAAACAAAAAAACCGTGGATACGCAAATGGCGGCGCCCATGGGCGCCGCCATTTGCGTTCCTTATTTTGGCACGTCTAGTCTACGTAAACATTTACGTAGACTATGGTGAAAATAAGGGGAACGCAAATAGCGTAGCGTCTGCAGCGACTGCAGGAACGCAAACGGCGGTGGCTACGGCCGCTGCCATTTGCAGCCCGGCCGGCCAGGATTTGGGGGTGGAGGGACGGAGCGCCTCCTCCCTGGCCAGAATTTTTTGGGGGAGGGACGGAGCTCCTCCCCCCCAGCCAGAATTTTCTGGGGGAGGGACGGAGCACCTCCCCCCCACCGTGAATCAAATTTCATTACAGGTAAGTGACTTTCGTACATCCCTATTATCAACAACTTCAGATACGTAGACAATACCACCCTAATGGCAGAAAGCGAAGAGGATCTCAAGAGCCTCTTGTTGAGGGTGAAAGTGGAGAGTGCAAAAGCTGGTTTAAAACTCAACATTAAAAAAACTAAGATCATGGCATCTGGCCCCATCACTTCCTGGCATATAGAAGGGGAAGAAATGGAAGCAGTGACAGATTTTATTTTCTTGGGCTCCAATATCACCGCAGATGGTGACTGTAGCCATGAAATTAGAAGACACTTGCTCCTTGGGAGGAAAGCTATGGCAAACCTAGACAGCATAGTAAGAAGCTGAGACAGACATCACCTTGCCGACAAAGGCCCGTCTAATCAAAGCTATGGTTTTCCCAGTAGCAACGTATGGCTGTGAGAGCTGGACTATAAGGAAGGCTGAGCGCCAAAGAATCGATGCTTTTGAACTGTGGTGCTGGAGAAGACTCTTACGAGTCCCCCGGACTGCAAGGAGGTCCAATCAGTCAATCCTAAAGGGAATCAACCCTGAGTGCTCATTGGAAGGACAGATACTGAAGCTGAAGCTCCATCGAGAACTCAAAAAGCTCCATGAAGAACTAAAAGGTTTCAAACGTAGAGACAAAGTGGATTATGATTATAATTGTGTTTATCCATGGCTGCATAAGTCCAGAAAAAGAGTGACCTTTGCATGGGATCATGATTAGGGATGTCAGAGAATTCTGCGACGGATCTCGGTGAGGCCCAATGCAAGTGCATTCGGCCCCCCCAAATCCATTGCGGAATGGCCTGCCCCCCTACCCCCTGCAGATCCCCCTGGGGCGAGACTTACCTAGGGCGGATGTTCCGGCCGGCAGAGGCTCCAGTGGCAGCTTCGGCGGCGGCTGGTCTTCCGAATATGGATGTACGAAAGTGACTTAGCTTTCACGGATTATGTTGATGGTGGGGGGAAGGTGTTCCATCCCTAGGGATGTACGAAAGTCACTTACCTTTTCGCAGTTTGGCTTCGTGGTGGGGGGGAGGCGCTTCGCTTTCCCCCCCGAAGTTCAGGCGAGGGGGAGAGGCGCCCCGCCTCGCCCGGCTGAAATTCAGGCCAGGGGGGAGGCGCCCCATCCCTCGCCGGCGAAATTCAGGCCGGGGAGGAGCGCCCCATCTCCTCAGCCGCGAAAAAAAAGTAAAAAAAAAAACACGCACGCACACACACACACCCGTGATAGGCTACGTAACGATTTGCGTAGCCTATCACGGCTAGATTTCCGAAGTCACCTGTGATAGGCTACATAAATCGTCACGTAGCCTATGATGGCTGACTTTGGAGAAAAAAAAAAGCCCATACGCAAATGGCGGCGCCCCATGGGCACCACCATTTGCGTTCCTTATTTTGGCACGTCTAGCGTTCCCTTATTTTCGCCGTAGTCTACGTAAATCTTTACGTAGACTACCCCTGTCCAAATAAGGAACGCAAATGGCGGCGCCCATGGGGCGCCGCCATTTACATATGTGCAAATGTGTGAGTACGTGCTTTTTTTGAGTTTGTTGAGTATGTGCTTTTTTTTTTTCCCCCAAAGTCACCCGTGATAGGCCGTGATGCCCAACCACTGAGGCCGAAGAAGCTGAGGTTGATCGGTTCTATGAAGACCTACTACACCTTCTAGAACTAACACCAAAAAAAGATGTCCTCTTCATCATAGGGGATTGGAATACTAAAGTAGTCAAGAAATCACAGGGATAACAGGCAGGCATGGCCTTGGTGTACAAAATGAAGCAGGACAAAGGCTAATAGAGTTTTGCCAAGAGAACACGCTGATCATAGCAAACACTCTTTTCCAACAGCACAAGAGACGACTCTACACATGGGACATCACCAGATGGTCAATATCGAAATCAGATTGATTATGTCCTTTGCAGTCAAAGATGGAGAAGCTCTATACAGTCAGTCAAAACAAGACCTGGAGCTGACTGTGGCTCAGATCATGAGCTTCTTGTTGCAAAATTTCGGCTTAAATTGAAGAACGTAGGGAAAACCACTAAACCATTCAGGTATGACCTAAATCATATCCCTTATGAATATACAATGGAAGTGAGGAATAGATTTCAGGGATTAGACCTGATAGACAGAGTGCCTGAGGAACTATGGACGGAGGTCCGTAACATTGCTCAGGAGGCAGCAACTCAATCCATCCCAAAGAAAAAGAAATGCAAGAAAGCCAAGTGGCTGTCTGATGAGGCTTTACAAGTAGAAGGGAAAGAAGGGAAGTGAAAAGCAAGGGAGAAAGGGGAAGATATATCCAACTGAATGCAGAGTTCTAGAGAATAGCAAGGAGAGACAAGAAGGCCTTCTTAAATGAACAATGCAAAGAAATGGAGGAAAACAACGGAATGGGAAAGACTACAGATCTCTTCAAGAAAATCGGAGATCTCAAGGGAACGTTTTGTGCAAAGACGGGCATGATAAAGGACAAAGAAGGCAGGGACCTAACAGAAGCAGATGAGATTAAGAAGAGGCGGAAAGAATACACAGAAGAACTATACAAGAAAGATCTTAATGTCCCTGATAGCCATGATAGCGCGGTCACTGAACTTGAGCCGGACATCCTCGAGAGTGAAGTCAAGTGGGCCTTAGGAAGCATTACTAACAACAAAGCTAGCGGAGATGACAGTATTCCAGCTGAGCTATTTAAAATCCTAAAAGATGATGCTGTTAAAGTGCGGCACTCAATATGCCAACAAATTTGGCACACTCAACAATGGCCGCAAGACTGGAAAAGGTCAGTTTACATTCCAATTCCAAAGAAGGGCAACGCCAAAGAGTGTTCAAACTACCGCACAATTGCACTCATTTCACATGTCTGCAAGGTGATGCTCAAAATCCTACAAGCTAGGCTTCAACAGTATGTGAACTGAGAACTACCGGAAGTACAAGCTGGGTTTCGAAGAGGCAGAGGAACTAGAGATCAAATCGCCAACATTCGCTGCATCATGGAGAAAGCAAGAGAATTCCAGAAAAACGTCTATTTCTGCTTCATTGACTATGCTAAAGCCTTTGATTGTTTGGACCACAACAAACTGTGGCAAATTCTTAAAGTGATGGGAGTACCAGACCACCTTACCTGTCTCCTGAGAAACCTGTACGAGGGTCAAGAAGCAACAGTAAGAACCAGACATGGAACAACTGATTGGTTCCAAATTGGGAAAGGAGTATGACAAGGCTGCATATTGTCACCCTGCTTATTTAACTTATATGCAGAGTACATCATGAGAAACGCCGGGCTGGATGAATCACAGGTCAGAATTTAGATTGCTGGGAGAATTATCAACAACCTCCGTTATGCAGATGATACCACCCTAATGGCAGAAAAAGCAAAGAGGATCTCAAGAGCCTCTTGTTGAGGTTGAAAGAGGAGAGTGCAAAAGCTGGTTTGAAACTCAACATTAATAAAACGAAGATCATGGCATCTGGCCCCATCACTTCCTGGCATATAGAAGGGGAAGAAATGGAAGCTGTGACAGATTTTACTTTCTTGGGCTCCAAGATCACCGCAGACAGTGACTGTAGCCATGAAATTAAAAGATGCTTGCTCCTTGGGAGGAAAGCTATGGCAAACCTAGACAGCATAGTAAGAAGCAGAGACATCACCTTTCTGACAAAGGTCCGTCTAATCAAAGCTATGGTTTTCCCAGTAGTAACGTATGGCTGTGAGAGCTGGACTATAAGGAAGGCTGAGCGCTGAAGAATTGATGCTTTCGAACTGTGGTGCTGGAGAAGAGTCTTACGAGTGCCCTGGACTGCAAGGAGGTCCAATCAGTCAATCCTAAAGGAAATCAACCCTGAGTGCTCATTGGAAGGACAGATACTGAAGCTGAAGCTGAAATATTTTGGCCACCTAATGCGAAGAGAAAACTCCCTGGAAAAGACCCTGATGCTGGGAAAGACTGAAGGCAAAAGGAGAAGGGGACGGCAGAGGATGAGATGGCTAGATAGCATCACCGATGCAATGAATATGGACTTGAGCATGCTCCGGGAGAGAGCGCAGGACAGGAAGGCCTGGCGTGATATGGTCCATGGTCACGAAGTGTTGGACATGACTGAACGACTGAACAACAACAAGTCCTCGGGAGTAATCTATGCCATTGCAGGCCCCTGCCAAAAGATCTATAATGGTAAAACTTGGGGACTTCTAAAGCTTAGACTAGGGGAGCATTTAAAGATTGAAAGGGCAGGAGCACCAATGGTTAAGCATTTTAGTGAAAAACAACATAAACCAAATGATATCATTTTGGGGGCTATTGAAAAGGTGAATGGAAATGATAAATTGTTAAGCAAAGGAGAACTATTCTGGATCATCTCTCCAAAAAGTATGTGGCCCACAGGACTTAATGAGGATTTGGATTTCTCTGGGTTTAAAGAAAGGTAGTAAAGGATATGGGATAAATCCAAAGATGCATTAAATAATATAACAATACAAAATGAATATAGAAAATTGCAAGAATTGCAAGAGCCAGTGTACTATAGTGGCTAGAGTGCTGGACTGGGAGTCGGGAGATCTGTGTTCTAGTCCCCACTCGGCCATGGAAGCTCACTGGGTGACTTTGTGCCAGTCACAGACTCTCAGCCCAACCCACCTCACATGGTTGTTGTTGTGAGGATAACATGGAGGAGGAGGAATTTTATGTACGCTGCCTTGAGTTCCTTGGAGGAAAAAAGGCAGGATATAAATGCAATAAATAAATAAATAAGAACATGCAACACTAACCTTTAATATCATGTGCAAAATGTCAACGGTTGGTAAGTAGGTGCAGGACATGGTGTAAGGGTAGAAGACACATTGGGGTGGTGTTCAGCTTTAAACCATCTGGGATATATCAGACACACCTCAGGCTCTGCACCTGATGCGAGAGTGCTATGTTTTAGAAGCAGCATGTGCAAGCATTCAGAGAAAAGGATTATGGTTCATTTTAGAACAAGAGACTGAACAGCTTTAAACAGGTCAGTTTATAACCATGTATTTCTGGGGAGGGTAAGAGGTGCGTATAAGGAGTATTTATTTGTTAAAAGATATGCAGCTGTAAGAAGGGCAATGTTTGTGTTATCTTTTGAGTCAGAAGCTAATAGATGGGAGTATTTTATGCTATGTCTAAGTGGGATTTGACGTATAAAGAAGTTTTAGGTTGTGGAATTTTAACATAGATAGGTTTTTTGAACGTTTGTAATATGGAATAGAGTGTTGCCCATAAGATATTCCTAATGTAAATGTTTTATTTGATTTATAGCTCCTGAAGGAGACATCCCAAAATGCGAAGAGCACAATAAATTTTCCTTGTTCAAGCACCAGAGCTTGCCTCCCCCTTCCTTGTCACAAAAATAACACCAACTAGCGTAAAGTCATTTAAAACCAGCAGAACCATAAGAATGCCAGTAAAAACACTAGAATAAATGGGATCCCAGAATGTATGTAGAAGAAGCAACCAATAATAAATAAGTCTTCACTATGTACCTGAAAGCCTGTAATGAAGGGGCCATACATACCCCACCCTGGAGAGAATCCCATAGCTATGTGGCCACTGCCAAAAAGCCCCTGTTTCTCATGCCTGCCAACCGAACCGACTCACTGACAGGGATATGAGAAGAGCCTCCAAGGCTGATCTTGAAGCACAGCAGGCTCGTATGGGTGAAGGTGGTCCCTCAAGTAACCTGGTCCCAAGCTGTTAGGATTTTATGGTATAGTTATATATACCAGCAGCTTAACTTGGGCCTGGAAACACACTAGCAATCAGTGTAACTCATACAAAATGAGTGATACGTGTGCCAACTTCTTCACTCCCACAAATAACTGTGTGGCTGCATTTTGTACCACCCAAAGTTTCTGGATTCTTCAAAGGCAGACCCACATAGAGTCAATTACAGTAGTCCAGTCTGGATATGCATGGATAATTGAGGCAAGGTCTGCCCTTTTCAGATAGGGGAGATCCATGAATGCTACATGGAGCTCCGTTAATGAAAGGCGGGACATAAAGGTAATCAATAAATTAGGGAGCAATCCTATGGCCTCTAGTCAGTGGCTAGATGGCCATAGGATATGCTGTTTTCCTGGAACTGACCTCGGAGCCTGTGCTCCGAGGTTGGTTCCTGGAAAACCGACCTCTCCCCATGTCTGCGCTGCCTCAGAGGCAGCACGGAGATGCCCTGTCCTCCACGCTCAGATAGGGATGTGCAAAAGTAACTTACCTTTTCCAAGGGGTGATTCGCGTTGGGGGGGAGGCACTCCGCACCTCCCCCCAAAATCCTAACCCGGCCGGCTCCACTCGGCGGCAACTCCGCGGAGCTGCTGGCTGGGTGCACTCGCAGGCGTGCGGAGCCTGTGGATGCAAATGGCAGTGGCTATGGTGGTCGCCATTTGTGTTCCTGTTTTTTTGCCGTGATAGGCTATGTAAATATTTACGTAGCCTATCACGGCCTCCGCAGGGATGCAAATGGCATCCCTGCATTAGCCATGATAGGCTACGCAAGTATTTACGTAGTCTATCACTGCAAAAATGGGTTGCTTTTTGCCGCAGATGCAGATGCAGATCCGCAGATTTTTGCCGCAGAAAGCCGCAGATGCAGACACCATTCGCAAAGCAGCGCGAACGGCACCAGGTAAGCGCTCCGTTTTGCACACCTTTCGCGGGGTGGTGGGGCAGGGGGGCTTCGTTCCGCCACAGATTTCAGGGGGTCAAATGCACTGGCATTCAGCCTCACTGAGATCCATGGCGGAATCCTCTGACATCCCTATGCTCAGAAGAGGAGTGCGGAAAGGCTGAAAAGGGGCATAGCTGGTGGCTTTCCAGGGCTGGGAGAGCGGATCTGTGTGTATGACATATCCTATGTGTCATACAGCAGCCTTCTCTCCCGCTCAGCCCCCCGCAGCTAGACAGCCGAAATCGGCTGTCTAGCAGAAATAGTAGGGCATGAGAGGCTCAGAGGGAACGATCCCCCATGCTTCTCCTGCCTTGCTTTCGGTAGGCGGTCACATCCAAGTTCGAAGGCGGCGCCTATCTAGATAGGATTGCACCCTTAATGAATAAAGAAATAAGGCAGACCATGCAGGAAAAGTAGGGATGGCGGAGAATTTCTCCCCGAAACTTCAGGGGGCCGAGCGCCAACGTGTTCGGCCCCCCGAACAAGTTTCGGGGAGAAATCCTCCACCCCCCCGCCCCCCGCCCCCCCCCGGGACGGGACTTACCTTCCCTGAATGTCCCTCCCGGCGGCGGGTCCGGCTGGCGGTTCATCCGGTGTTCGAGCGGGGCGGGAGCGGCAGCCGGTCTTTCGACCGGCTGCCGCCCCCGCCATTGCAATGAAAGAAAAAAAAAAAAAAGTCCCCTGATAGGCTACGTGACGATTCACGTAGCCTATCACGGCAAGATTTGCAAAGTCAGCCGTGAAAGGCTACGTGAATCATCACGTAGCCTATCAGGGGACTTTTTTTTTTTTTTTACTTTCGTGTTCGCGGCCGGGCGAGGCGGGAAGCCTCCTCCCCGGCCTGAATTTCGGCCGGGCGAGGCGGGAAGCCTCCCCCCCCGGCCTGAACTTCGCGGGGGGAGCAGCGAAGCGCTCCCCCCCACCGCGAAAAAGCTGCGAGAAAAGGTAAGTGACTTTCGTTCACCCCTAAGGAAAAGTGAGGCCAAAATAGGCATCCAGAGTTTGGTAAGCTATCTGCATGAGCCCTGAGGGCTGTAACTTCCTCCTACTGGGAAACTCCATGTAAGTAAGACCCTCACCCAGGGAGTTTCATGGGGCATAAGGGCTCATATTTTCTTCTCCATTTCATGGGCACTGGAAAATAGGATAGGGGCAAAATTAATTTCAGTTCATTTTTTACTAAAATGCATCTAATTTGCACTTCCTTGAATTGATGGTGGAGTTGAATGCAATTTGCAGCTGGAACTGGAAGTCCATACATTTCCAAGCTGAGAGTGCAATCCAGGCAACAACAAAAATGTGTTGGAAAATGTGCAGAACAAATTGCATCCATTTTAAAAATGCAGACACACATGCTTTATTCAATAGGAAAAACTATGCATACATTTGAAAAATGTAGAAATGTATACATTTTTAAAAATGCAAACTTAAATGCACACAAATGTCCATGAGAGAGAGAGACCGAGAGTGAGCGAGAGAGAGAGAGAGAGAGAGAGAGAGAGAGCATGCACACAACCCAATACAGACTCTACTTGGAACAAGGTTTGAAGCAGAAATCAGAAAATCTTGATGAGATTGAGTTTTGCTGATTTACACATCCCTATTGGAAAATGGGGAGAAACAAAGTCTAGTGGCAACAATTGATCCCCAACAACATGTATATATTACATATAGAAGGGGAAAAAATGGAAGCAGTGACAGATTTTACTTTCTTGGGCTCCAAGATCACTGCAGATGGTGACTGTAGCCATGAAATTAAAAGATGCTTGCTCCTTGGGAGGAAAGCTATGGCAAACCTAGACAGCATAGTAAGAAGCAGAGACATCACCTTGCCGACAAAGGTCCGTCTAATCAAAGCTATGGTTTTCCCAGTAGTAATGTATGGCTGTGAGAGCTGGACTATAACGAAGGCTGAGCACCTAAGAATTGATGCTTTCAAACTGTGGTGCTGGAGAAGACTCTTACGAGTCCCCTGGACTGCAAGGAGGTCAAATCAGTCCATCCTAAAGGAAATCAACCCAGAGTGCTCATTGGAAGGACAGATACTGAAGCTGAAGCTCCAATATTTTGGCCACCTAATGCGAAGAGAAAACTCCCTGGAAAAGACCCTGATGCTTGGAAAGACTGAAGGCAAAAGGAGAAAGGGACGGCAGAGGATGAGATGGCTAGATAGCATCACTGATGCAATGAATATGAACTTGAGCACGCTCCGGGAGAGAGCGCAGGACAGGAAGGCCTGGCGTGGTATGGTCCATGGGGCCACAAAGATCGGACATGACTGAACGACTGAACAACAACAACAAAATTGGAAAATGGGGAGAAACAAAGTCTAGTGGCAACAATTGATCCCCAACAACATGTAACCAGTGAACCCTCTCACATCCTCCCAGGTATCCTCTTAGAGAATGCTCTCTGGGAGCATAAGCCAGACCATGGATGCATCCTTTGAGGCTGCAGGATTGGCAGTGGAAAGACCCCCTGAGCCATTATCAGTTTCTCAGTTTTGGGGAGTGAGAGTATCAATATTCTAAATAGCTAAAGACATGGGTTCTTTCCCAGCAGATGAAGAAAGTGTGAAGATAGACTTACTAAGCATGGTGGGGTGTTCTGAACACACCTTAGCCCTATTTAAGCATGCACTGACCCTGCTGCTTCACCCATGACTATCACATATTGAATGTGAAGGCCTGAAGGGAGATTCTAGTAATCCAGGGTGGCCTCTAAGTGCATTCCTCTGAATATGCTTAGGATCCCTCCCTGCTTCTGTTTTTGTGCTCATTGCCTGAAGGTCAAAAGTGGAAAAGAGCGGGGATGTTGCGGGAGGGACTTCCGTGCCTGGCCCCATACCCTCTTCATTTGTTATTTCTACACTGTTTGTAGTAATGCCCTGAAATTCTCTGCCCTGAAAGCAGGTGCCTATAGAATGCACACAGTGTGTGTTCAACCCACTTCCACTACATGTTAAAATGTATGCCTATCATTAACAAAATGTAACCCTTTATATCCTAATGAATACTGTTTTCCATATTTGAAATTCATGGAATTGCACAATTGGAATATTTTGAGTACTACGATTTATTGAATACGGCCCAAAGTCATGGGTTTCTTATTTTGCCGTAAGGATGTAGAAATTTTAAGGGGAAAATACAGTTTTTCTGTAGCTGCCTATGATTTTATTATGGATGTAATGGGATTGGGAACGGATGAGCAGCCTTAAAGTGGGCCTTACTTAGAACACACTTGCCACAACAAGCAGTTTATTCATTTGACCTGTGTCTTTATTGTAAGCCAACAGAACATTTTGCTCAGACTTCTATGTCACTCGATTGCCTATAGAAATAAGGGGACAACTCCAGAGAGCATGTATTGAATGTGTGCCTCTCTGAGCATGTGTATCAAAATTATGTAATGCTCAAGGGGCAGTTTCTTGTGGATGAAGGTTTTGATTCCTGTTCTTCAGTTATAATTCTGAGACAAATTTTATTTCAAGACTCCCATCCCATGTACATTCCTGTTTAGATTAGATCTGATCAAATTAACTCTTACTCAAGGAATATTAATGCATTAATGATATATTTCAATTAATCAATTCACATAAATAATAATGTAGGCCATCATATTAGTTTAGTGTTAGTGGCAATTGAACCACAGCATAGAAGATTATGGTCTGTATCTGTATGCTTGCCATAGCAATCTGACTTTTCATGAGAAATTAATAAGGATTCATAATGAATAAACTTAAGGACAGTTTAATGACTATTCAACAGCAGTTCATGCGCAACAAATCCAAATGTTTATCAAAGATGTTCATAAACTTGTTATATGAGCATATTTAATGAACTAAGAAAACCCCTTAATCAGCATTCATCGCATTATGAATTTCATTTTTACTACAGTAGCATTCTGAGAGGATATCCTATGGGCCATGTTTCCTAAGGAGAGAGAGAAAAAGTTGCAAGGATACTTCAATAGAAAAAAAGTACTTAATTTCAAAGTGCAGAACAATGGAAAGACAACTTCCATGTTGAAGTTTTTAATAGAAGAGAAATAATCCAATTGTGGATTAGAGCTACTTGCCACATTAAGAGGGTGGACATGCATGCAGGATTAGGGATGTATGGAGTTTGTAAAATCTGCTCCATCTACATTTCATGGATTGCCAGGGGCCTTTTGTTCCATTGTCCACTCACTGGAAAAAATCTGATTCTGTCAATTTCCCAAATATGTACAAATTTGCATTTGCACAAATTCACAATTGTGAAGATATGCAAATCCTTCCAAAATGCACATTTTCATGTTTTAGCTTAAGAGGGAAATGCACACTTTTGGCTGGTGGGTGTTATTTTTTTTAATGTCTTTTTCTACAAATAAAGTTGTGTAAAATTCTGGAAAGTTAAAAAAAAAAAAAAGCTATCTGCAAGTCTGTGGAATCCATGCAACCCAGGAAAAGCCAGTCCACTACAGAATCCATGGATTGGATAGGATTCATAATAATCTGACCTCATTTGATTCCATTGTGGATTTCTCCAACATCCCTATATAGGGACGCACATAGCAATAGCTTGTCTTCCCAAATTAGGCTCTACCTTTTGCCAGACAAGCAATATAAGAAAAAAAAAAGTCTTGATTTTGGTTAAATTCTTAAGAAAACATTTACTTTCTAAGGGCACCATCCTATGCATGGCTCAGTGGGAGCTGCTGGGATTTGTAGGATTCTTTGGTCTAAACCTGCATAAGAGACAGATGTTAACAGAGCAATCCTATGCATGTTTGCTCTGAAGTAAATCCCACTGTCCTCAGTGGGGCTTACTCCCATGAAAGCATGCATAGGATTGCATCCTAGCTACTGCTTCCCCATTTCTGAGTCACTGCCATTGGCAGTGTGGTTCTGGGGAACATTGGACCAAATTAGGTGAGAGGACTAGCAGATGGAGTCTTCAGTGACACCTCATTTACCATAGAACTAGGGCCTAGTTCCTGGTCTTGGGAAGAAAAACCTTCTTCTGGAATCACCTTCATCTGGTTCCTGAGAAATGACACCTTCACTGCCCCAGCTCTCCATGGAAATCAGGTCTAGCGGAAATCAAATTGACATTCTACACTGTAAACTGGTAAACAATGAATTGGCTTCAGGTTTGGGCCTGGTGGTGACATCTTTGAAACTGAAGGGCCAGATCATATTGGTCCAATATGGGCTTCCTCTTCCAACTACACAGATGCTTTTATATCAACCCCCACTGGCACTGAAGGTGTTCATGGCAATCCTCACAGTTTGTTGCACAGATGCTGACACTTTGTGCCCATATTGACCACTTCACACTTGGATGTTTGCTCCAAGCTGAAAGAAGGCCCACAAAGTAGACTGCACAGAGTGAAATAAGCCTGATATCCAAGGCTTGGAGTCATCCATAAGAAGACAAAGTTAATAAAGTAGAATAAGGAAAATGGAATGTGCTTGAATTAACACTGATCAGTGTTTATTTACTTATCTGTTACATTTCTATACCACTCAATAGCCAAAGTTCTCAATAAGTCAAAGATCTCTATAAGGAAATACAAAATCTTAAAGTATAACCCAGAAATGCCAAAACTATGAAGAGTTATATAAGTATAGAACTTCACATTACAAAAACCATGGGGCTCCACCAGTCAGGCCACCTCCCCTTTCTCAAAGTCTAGTTCATTAACTCGACTGACCTTAGTTCAACTTACTTTATGTCTGGACATGATTACAATTAATGTTTTTTTTTCTTCCCCTTTTCCTTCTCCACATCATTACCAGTTTATGGTGGGGGCAGTAGACCATACAATCGTAAGTACATCAGGACTAGGGTAAGTTGAACTGGATATTATGGAGAAGGGGAGGGGGACATCACAGCTTGCCATTTTGTTATTTATCTATTTATTATTATTTTGCAATGTGTAATTCTATCCAAAGGTGAATTTTAAAAACATAGGGTTTTTATGGGTGCTCATAGGGTTTAGGCATAGGTTTACTGGAAAATGTACTTGCTATCCTGCTTATTTATAGAACCACCTAGCACTAGGGGTGGACGAAAGTCCCTTACCTGCCCTCGAAGGACGTTCGCGGTGGGGGGGAGGCGCTTCACTGCTCCCCCCGCGAAGTTCAGGCCGGGGGGGGAGGCTTCCCGCCTCGCCCCAGATGAAATTCAGGCCGGGGAGGAGGCTTCCCGCCTCGCCCGGCCGTGAACGCGAAAGTTTTTTTAAAAAAACAAAACGCCCCCTGATAGGCTATGTGACGATTAACGTAGCCTATCACGGCTAGATCTGCAAAGTCAGCCGTGATAGGCTACGTCAATCGTCACGTAGCCTATCACGGGTGACTTAAAAAAAAAAAGCACGTACGCTAATGGCGGCCCCCATAGGGGGCCGCCATTTGTGTTCCTTATTTGGTTGCTGTAGTCTACGTAAATCTTTATGTAGACTACGGCGAAAATAAGGGCAACGCAAATAGCAGTTTGGTCCAGTTTGGCTACAGCGACCAAATAAGGAACAGGAATGGCGGCTCCCTATGGGGGCCGCCATTATCCGTACGCGCTTTTTTTTTTTTTTTTTAAGTCACCCGTGATAGGCTATGTGATGATTGACGTAGCCTATCACGGCTGACTTTGCAAATCTAGCCGTGATAGGCTACGTTAATCGTCACGTAGCCTATCAGGAGGCGTTTTTTTTTCTTTTATTGCAATGGCGGTGGCGCTGCCGCTCCTGCCCCGCTCGAACACCCGCCGAACCGCCGGCCGGACCCACTGCCGGGAAGGACATTTGGCGAAGGTAAGTCCCGTCCCGGGGGGGGGGTGTGTGGGGTGCGGGGGGGTTCAGAGGATTTCTCCCCGAAATGTGTTCGGGGGGCCAAACACGTTGGTGCTCGGCCCCCCAAAGTTTCGGGGAGAAATTCTCCGCCAACCCTACCTAGCACAATTTTAAGTGGAGAGAATTCTTCCTCTGATAAACAAAATAAATGCTTGCAATAAATAAATGTATTAATCAGGAGAACTTCAAAAGAGTATACCAGAATCCCAAGTTTCATGACATCAGCTCATCAGTCTTTCTGCTTATTTCATGATTCTGCTTATGCATCTAGCTTAAATTAAAAGGATAAAAAGTCCTTACAGTTACAAATTACATATCATTCATAGTGATTATCATTTCATTGCCAAGAAACTGTCCTCTTCAAGTCAAATTTTATTCAAATTCATGACCTGCACAAGAAACTGTATATTAAGTACTTATTTTTTAAGACAAGGGCATTTCCATTGGCACTGCAGTGAAAATTGCTCTAATCTTACTTCATATTCATAAAATCCATGTATACAGAATTAACCAACTTACTTTTTCCTGGAGCAGTAATGAACGGACATATAAAGAACTTATTCAGAACACTGCTGCTTTTTCCTGCAGTTCTGAGTAGGGATGCTGGAGAAATTTGAGATGCATTAAAATGAGCTCGAATTTCTAAGAATCCGACCTGCGGAATTTGCTGTGGAGTGACCCCCTCAGGCCCTGTGGAGTCCGTGGACTTTCGGATGATTTTTTTACTTTCCCGAAATTTACCCATATAAATCCGTAGAAAAATACCTAAGTTTCTGCTGAGGAAATGTAGAATGGAATAGGGGACAATACACTAAGTGTTATGTACTGGGGTAAATTATGTAAATACTTATGTATATACTTATGTAAATATTTACGTAATTATTTCCGTATTTTCTGCATGACGGAAAAAATATTCACATCCATCTGTGTGTGGATGAGGGAATGAAAGGCACCCGACAATCTGTAAAACACAGACGGAGTGGATTTTACACAGTCCGTACATCCCTAGAGGCATGTGCAAAGCAAATTAATTAAATCAGTCCATTAATTTATGTATATGCTAGTAATTTGCCTTCACATGCAAAAATTATGAATATAATATCCAGATTAAACACAAATTTATAGGCTTGTATCCACTTGTGTCACTGGTGGAATGGATTCCCCCCAACAGCCTCCTTCAACTGCTCCAGGGCATTGTGGGACTTTCCAGAGTATTTGGGGTGCATGTGGGGGGAGGTGGAGAAGGACAGTTCCAGTTACATGAGTCAAAGTCCACTCATGTTACATTGGATGTAGCTTATAATACGTCGTATTTTTTTTCCAGGAAAAGATAACAGAAGCATGTAGGATAAGCTAGAACATGTCACAAAGAAAGGTAATGATAACCTAGCTGATATTACTAAGGCCTGGTAGGATAACTGTCATGACTGGGAAATCACTATTGGATGAATAAATACAATACAGACAACAATTTACCAAGGGGAACTCTTGCAAGTATATTAACATCCTGCCAAGTAGAAACATACTATCCCCCTGCTCCCATGGACCTATGTTAGGATAAGGGATGTGGTAAAATGATTGGCATCACTTGACAGGAGGAGCAGCTGACTGAACTACTTTGAAGTAATCTTTCTAGCCCTGGAATACTCTGGTCATCACCTGTATCATCCTGCCAAGTGGTAAGGATTATTTTACCACAGACTAGGTGTACGTGTGTGGTAAAAGATGTAGTAAAATGGCTGTCTGCATGATCGTCATTTAGCTAGTGATGAGTTATTATTTGCTAAGTTACCCAGTGCTACTGCATGTTATATAAGAAACTGCAAAAGAAGAAGAGATAGCTGTATTTTTAAAAGCTGACTGAGTATACTTTCACAGAGCTTCACGGTATAATCTATGTAAGTGATGATAAGATACAGGAAAATGTATGTATTTCAACAAACCATCATGTAGATGTAAATTAAGCATTTCATAAGAAAATAATTTATAAAATATAGCAATGAATTGGTAATAATGGCAGGAGGGAGAGAGAATTTAGCTATCCAGATAATTGAAAGGTAATATGGCATAAATTCTCAGCATGTCTTTGGAGACATATTTCGATTTCATGACACATGATGAGTACCCAACGGTGAATTTTTAGTTTCAGAAATATGAAGTGGTGAATTAAGAACTGGTAAATCAAAAGGGAACTCTGCATTCATACTTTATAAATGAATGAAAATGTATGATGCATGCACATACCCCAACATTTAGCTACTCATCACAATTATTTTGGCTGTCCTTGAATGGTTGCAGTTATGACTGAGCAGAGGGCTGGATGCACCCAATCTCATCTGATCCTGGAACTAAGCAGGGTCAGCCTGTTAGTACCTGGATGGGAGACCGCCTGGGAATCAAACTTCCTGCATTGAGCAGGGGGTTGGACTCAATGGCCTTGTAGGCCCCTTCCAACACTATGATTCTATTATCTATGATCTCAGCAAAGCCTTCCAAACTCAGATCAAATTTTACCTAAGGATGTCTAGATTGATCACTGGGAAAAGTGAGGTAGCCACTTCAGCAGTTGAAAGGACAGATAATTGTTAATTTATGGAGCCCTGTATCCATCAGGTATCAGTTTCATAGGATTCCACCTGGAGGGAGCAATCCTATGGGGATAGACAGCTGCCTCCAAACTCAGAGGTGTCTGCCTATCCAATGCAGGGTGAGAGGAGTGTAGAGGGGATCATCTCCTCTGCGCTCCAGCTGCCCTGCGTTCATGGCTAGACAGCTGATTTCGGCTATCTAGCTGTGGGACATCAGCACGGCGTGGGGAGACTGGATGACACATAGCAAGTGGTGTATCAGCACTACTGAACTCCCTGCCCTGGAAATGCCCCCTTTCCCCCACTCCACACTGCTCTTCTGAGCACAGAGCGCAGGACAATACACGCTGCCTACAAGGTGGCTGGGGAGGAGATGGGGAGGTGGTTCTCCAGGAACCGACCAATTCTATGGCCATCTAGCTGCTGTCTAGAGGCCATAGGATTGTTCCCTTAATATATTATCATTATTAATTATTATTATTAACAATACATTGTTAATTACAACAACAACAACAATAATAATGCATTACTGTATTATTATTTTAATGTTTTACTGTCAGGGTAGGGGCCATGTACTTCTGGGATTTCCTGTCTCAGGAGCCAGAATAACCTGGCTAGTCTTGTGTACTTTGCACCTTGACTTAGAGTGAGTGAGGGTGCCATTGGCTGCTCCCCTTCAGGCAGCAAAATGTCTTGGGCTAGCTCAGCTCTGGGGCTAAGAACATAAGAGGAGCCCTGATGGATCAAACCAAAAGTCCATTTAGTTCAGCATCCTGATTACCAACCAGATGGCCAACTGGATACTTTCCAGAGGCCCACAAGCAGAGAGCAAAATCTCCTGAGAATATGTGCTATGGAAAGATCAGGACTGGGATCATGGCACACAGGGAGAGAGGTTTAAGCCTCTCATGTATTGTCCCCAATACTGCTACTCCCCTCAGGAATGAAGTTGCCATGGTGCCAATTGTACTTTCCCTCCTGGGGTGGGGTGGTGGAGCAGCTTGGATGGGGGGTGCTTTTCACTGGGATCATGGTTCAGGTGGAAAGCATTATCCTCCTCTCCATGTACCATGGTCCTGATCTTGATTGGATTCCCTGCAGCTGCTATAAAACAAAGAGAGATCCATGAAATATATGAATACATTCCATCTATTGCATAGTTTGGCACTGAGTAATCTACCTCACCATATTTCTTAAGACAGATGTGGTGGCAACTCAATTTGTTGTATCAATTTTGTTTTTTTGTTTTTTGCAATTCTGCTGTCAAAATGCAGACTATCCTTATGGCCTTTCCCAGGCTAAGCATCCAATGATTTGTTTGTTTGTCTGTTTGTTTTACAAGTAGGGCCATGTTGCAAATTCACTTGGTATGAATCAGAAATCTATACACATTATTAGAATCTGGAAATGGCTGTGGGAAGGTTTATAACACATCGTAGATCGTGCCTAAAGCAAACATGGAGATCTCCCCCAGAGGCAAACCTCGTGAGTAATTTGAGGGAAACAAAACATTTAGACAAGACTTACAAAATTTCTTGGTGAGGGAGTGGGCGTTCTGTGCAACTCTATCCATAATATTATAATCCCAATAGCCTTTGCTCATTATAAAACACAAGCTTTGAGAACTCAAATCAGCAAAATTGCCATAAAGCTAATCTTTGATTGGGTAAGTGTTCCAAATCCTGATGGTGTCTTAGTTCTCACCAGGGATCTTTGTGGAGGTTTGTTTGTTTTTACACATGGCACAATGCCTGAAATCCAGTGTGTCAGAAGGAATTTTCCTCTGTGTTGTGGAACAAATCAAAGTCAAGATAGGCATGTCATTCACTCTAGTCTGAAGGTTGTATGAGGCAGAATGACTGCATGGCATGACTGGCAGAGATGTTTGAGGACAAAAGCCCATAGACCCAAATATTTTCTTCAATCCTTCCTTTCTCCTTCCAGTATTAAAACCACAAAAACCAAATACCAAAGTCATTATCTCTACAGTGATATACAGCATAGATTGGATGGTACTCGTCAACTGCAGTTATGCAAATTCAGGCTGCTATGCCCCAGATTGCTGCACTTCATCCTGAAAGTCAAACTTGTCACATTTTTGGCTCAGTCTTTTGTGCAGGAGCTTATGGTAGGTCTGCAAAACCTGAACTTTGGGCAGGACCATAACAGTGGCAGAGTATGTGCTTTGTATGCAGAAAGACCCAGGTTCAGTTCCTAGCATCTTGAGATCAGGCTTAGAAAGACTCTGATCTGAAACCCTGGAGAGCTGTTGCGTCTCATGGTAGACAATACAAAGCTAGATGGACCAGTTGCTTGACTTCATGCAAGGCACCATCCTGTATTCCTATGGACTGAATATATTTTAGCTGAATACAGCCTACCAGCCATGTATGGGCCCAGCAAGGGCTGCATAAATCTCTGGTTTTTTACCAGCCTGTTTCGAACTGCCAAGTTGATGAAGGGATGGGTGAATTTTTTAAATCTCAAGTTCTTGCCTTTCTGAATATAGAGAACTTCTCAAATTTTGGTAAATTCTTAGCAAAACAAACTGAAATTCTCATCCATCTGCACCGGCAAATTCAATAGGTTTAATTCCTGTTTAAACATGCATAGGATTGTGCCCAACATTTCAAGTTCTTTTTGTCTTGAATATGGACAATTTGGCTGATTTTGATAAATTCTTCTCAAAACCAAACAGAAATGACATTCTCACTCATGTCTAAATGGAGAGGAGTTCCAAGTATGTGGCTGGCCACAATGCTTAGATGGTGGGTTGTGCTTGGCTTGTTGTTGGGCCACAAATTATACAGTGCTGACTAGGGATGAGTTTTTTCAATGCGTTTCCATTGAGGGTTTTTTTTTTAATGTATTTATCCAATTTGTACCTCATGGAAACAAACACAGACCGAAACACAATTTGTAGTTGGAAATTGGTAGATCTCTGAGCTTGTGACGTGTTCCATGTAACATGCCCCCCTCGCCCAACTTGCATTTGATAACATGCACAAGGAAAACTGCATACGTTTCTAAAATGCACACAAACATGCTTTAGTCAATGGGGGCATATGTACAAAAATGTGTACATTTGAAAAATGAGCCCCAAAATACATACACATTTCTGTGTGGAAAAAAAAAAAAAGTTTGTATGGAACTGTGATGTATTGAGTTTGGCAGCGAAAAAACAAGTACGTCAATAAGATCATGTTTGACAGACTTATCCATCACTAGTCCTGACTTACAATGTTACAAGTAAACACAGGTTATATTCTGCAAGCATGTTTACATTCTTACTCCCACTGGACATGATCGAGAGCATCTGGATCAAAATAAATGGAGCAAAGAATAAAAGGAACCTGATGGTTGGAGTCTACTACCGGCCACCCAATCAAGGAGAAGTCGAGGATGAAACTTTTGAAAAGCAAATAGCCAATGTTTAAAGGAAGCATGATGTAGTAGTAATGGGGGACTTCAATTTCCCTGTTATTTGTTGGGAGACAAATTCTGTAAAACATGGCCCCTCCAGGAAATTCCTGACTTGTGTGGCGGATAACTTCCTCCTACAGAAAGTAGAGGAAGGAACTAGAGGATCGGCTATCCTTGACTTGATCCTAACCAACAGAGATGACTTAGTGGATAAAGTAGCAGTTACAGGAACTCTGGGGGAAAGTGACCACGTTGCACTTCAGTTCTTGGTTCTAAGGGAAGCAAAAGCCGAGTGTAGCCAAATGCGTACCCTGGATTTTAGGAAAACTGATTTTAATAAACTCAGAACAATGATAAGTAAGGTCCCATGGCAAGCGACGCTAACGAGAAAAGGAGTCCAAGATGGGTGGAAGCTTTTAAAAAAGGAAATTCTCAAAAAAGGTGGCTTCACAAAAAGCTTAGAGATGACCTGAAAACAAAAAAGGACATATATAGGAAGTGGAAGGAAGGCTAAATAACAAAGGAAGAGTACAGGCAGGTAGCACAGAATTGCAGGGATGGCGTCAGGAAGGCTAAAGCTGAGAACGAGCTGAGGCTAGCGAGGGATGCTAAGAGCAGCAAAAAGGCTTTCTTCAGCTACGTGCATAGTAAAAGGCAGAGGAAAGAAATGGTTGTTCAGCTATTAAATAAGGATGGCAAAATGATAACAGATGACAAAGAAAAGGCAGAGGTGCTCAATTCCTACTTTGGCTCAGTCATCTCCCAAAAGAGGGTCTATGACCCCCCGGCAAAGGCGAAGTACAGGCTGAAGGGGCAGGATTGCAGCTTGAGATCGATAGGCATATGGTCAAGGAACACCTAATTACTTTGAATGAGTTCAAATCTCCAGGGCCAGATGAACTGCATCCTAGAGTAATAAAGGAACTGGCAGAAGAACTCTCAGAACCGGTGTCTACTCTCTTTGAGAAATCATGGAGGATGGGTGAAGTGCCAGATGACTGGAGGAGGGCTAATGTTGTCCCTATCTTCAAAAAGGTTAAAAAGGAGGAACCTGGGAACTACAGACCAGTCAGTCTGATATCAATCCCTGGGAAAATTCTGAAGCAGATGATAAAGCAATCCATCTGTAAGCACCTTGAAAACAATGCAGTGATTACTCGAAGCCAACATGGATTTGTCACGAACAAGTCCTGTCAGACCAATCTGATCTAGGGATGTACAAAAGTCACTTACCTTTCTGCGGATTATGCTGATGGTGGTGGTGGGGGAGGCATTACGTTCCTCCCCCCTGGAATCCTCGATGTCCGGCTGTGCTCTGCGGCAGCTCTGCGGCAGCTCTGCGGAGCAGCCAGCCAGGACCAGCCAGGCCAGAGCCCTCCGCGGCCAGATTTCCAGCCGCGGAGGGCTCTGGGGAAAAAACAAACAAACACCGCATACACAAATGGTGGCGGCTATGGCCGCCACCATTTGCGTTCCTAATTTTTTGCCGTCTTAGTCTACGTAAATATTTATGTAGAGTAAGATGGCCAAAAATAAGGAACGCAAATGGCAGCGGCCGTAGCTGCCGCCATTTGCGTACGCGTTTTTTTTTTAAAAACCCAGCCATGATAGGCTATGTAAATCTTTACGTAGCCTATCACGTCATGTTTTTTTTTTTAACCCAGCCATGATGATAGGCTATGTAAATCTTTACATAGCCTATCACATCATTTTTTTTTTTTTTACAACACTGTAAATGGCAGCGGCGGCAGCTGGTCGGAAGACCAGCCGCCGCAGTCGCTTCCGCCGGACCTGCAGCCGCCCGGAATATCCGCCCCAGGTAAGTCTCATCCTGGGGGGGATCTGCAGGGGGGGGTGGCAGGCCATTCCACCACAGAGTTCGGGGGGCTGAATGCACTGGCATTCGGCCTCACCGAGATCCGTGATGGAATTTTCTGACATCCCTAATCTGATCACATTTTTTGATCAAGTCACCTCCCTTGTGGACGGTGGGAATGCTGTAGACATAATATACCTTGACTTCAGCAAAGCTTTCGACAAAGTGCCCCATGATATCCTGATAAGCAAACTAGCTCAAAGTAGGGATGGCGGAGAATTTCTCCACGAATCTCCGGGAGGCCGAATGCCAACGCATTCAGCCCCCCGAAATTGGTGGTGAAATTTTCTGCCGGCCCCCCTGGGATGGGACTTACCTCGTGCGAATGTCCCTCTCGGCGGTGGGTCCCGGTGGCGTTTCGGCGGCGTTTCAGCGGGGGCAGCGGCGGTGGCCAGTCTTCTGACCGGCTGCCGCCGCCGCCATTGTAAAATAAAAAAGGGAAGTAAACAAACAAACAAACACACACACCCATGATAGGCTACGTAACGATTTACGTAGCCTATCACAGCTAGATTTCCAAAGTCAGCCGTGATAGGCTACGTAAATCGTCACGTAGCCTATCACGGGTGACTTTGAAAAAAAAAAAAAAGCCCGTATGCAAACAGCATTCCCTTATTTTCGCCATAGTCTATGTAAATCTTTACGTAGACTAGACGTGCCAAACTAAGGAATGCAAATGCGTATGCGCTTTTTTTTCCCCAAAGTCTCCCATGATAGGCTATGTAACGATTTACGTAGCCTATCACAGCTAGATTTCCAAAGTCAGCCGTGATAGGCTACGTAAATCGTCACGTAGCCTATCACGGGTGACTTTGAAAAAAAAAAAAAGCCCGTATGCAAACAGCATTCCCTTATTTTCGCCATAGTCTATGTAAATCTTTACGTAGACTAGACGTGCCAAACTAAGGAATGCAAATGCGTATGCGCTTTTTTTTCCCCAAAGTCTCCCGTGATAGGCTATGTGACGATTTAAGCCTATCACAGCTGACTTTGGAAATCTAGCTGTGATAGGCTACATAAATCGTTATGTAGCCTATCACGGGTGTGTGTGTGGTTTTTTTTTTACTTTCCTTTTTTTTTCACGGCTGGGTAGACGGGGCGCTCCTCCCTGGCCTGAATTTCGGCGGCGAGGGATGGTGCGCCTCCCCCCCGGCCTGAATTTCGGCCAGGCGAGGCGGGGCGCCTCCCCCCCCTCACCTGAACTTCGGGGGGAGAACCGAAGTGCCTCCCCCCCACCGCGAAGCAAGCTGCTGGACCAGGTAAGTCCCTTTCGTCCATCCCTAGCTCAAAGTGGGCTAGATGAAACAACGATCTGGTGGATCCACAGTTGGCTACAGAATCGGACTCAAAGAGTGCTTATCAGTGGGACCTTCTCAAACTGGGGAGAGGTAATGAGCGGGGTACCGCAGGGCTCAGTCCTGGGCCCAGTGCTCTTCAACATTTTTATTAATGACTTGGAGGAGGAGGTGCAGGGAATGCTGATCAAATTTGCAGATGACACAAAATTGGGAGGGATAGCTAATACTTTGGAAGACAGAAACACAATTCAAAATGATCTTGATAGACTGGAGTGCTGGGCAGAAAACAAAATGACATTTAATAGGGATAAATGCCAAGTTCTGCACCCAGGAAAAAGAAACCAAATGCACAGTTACAAGATGGGGAATACATGGCTCAACAACACTACAAGCAAGAAGGATCTTGGAATTGTTGTCAATCACAAGCTGAATATGAGCCAACAATGTGATGTGGCTGCAAAAAAGGTAAATGCTGTTTTTTGCTGCATTAACAGAAGTATAACTTCCAAATCCCAGGAAGTACTAGTTTCCCTCTACTCAGCAATGGTTAGGCCTCATCTGGAGTACTGTGTCCAGTTCTAGGCACCACACTGTAAGAAGGATGCAGACAAACTGGAAAGGGTCCAGAGGAGGGCAACAAAGATGAACAGGGGACTGGGAACAAGACTGAAAGAACTGGGCATGTTTAGCCTTGAGAAGAGAAGACTGAGGGGAGAGATGATAGCACTCTTCAAGTACTTGAGGGGTTGTCACACAGAGGAAGGCCAGGATCTCTTCTCGATCATCCCAGAGTGCAGGACACGGAAGAATGGGCTCAAGTTACAGGAAGCCAGATTCTGGCTGAACATCAGGAAAAACTTTCTGACTGTTAGAGCAATATGACAATGGAACGAATTACCTAGGGAGGTAGTGGGCTCTCCCACATTGGAGTAGGGACATAAGAAACTCACTTACCTTTTCGTGGAATCTTTTGTGGTGGTGGGGGGAGGTGCTCTGTCCCTCCCTCTGGAATCCTCGACGGGGGGGAGGCGATCTGCTCCTTCCCCCCGGAATGCACGATGGCCGGCTCCGCTCCACGGCTAGGCCGCAGAACAGCTGGCCAGGGCCACTGCAGCCAGACTTCCGGCCACGGACGGGCTGGTGCGGATGCAAATGGCAGCCGCCGTAGCAGCCGCCATTTGCGTCCACCCAGACAGCCGTGACAGGCTATGTAAGAATTTACATAGCCTATCATGGCTAACCTCAAAAAACCCAAAACAAAACGCAGCGTACGCAAATGGCGGCAGCTATGTCGGCCGCCATTTGCATTCCCTATTTTTTGCCAATTTATCTTACGTAAGTATTTACGTAAGATAAAACGGTGAAAAAAAGGGGAATGCAAATAGCGTAGTGGACGCTATTTGCATTCCTTTATTTTTCCCCATTCTAGCCTACATAAATATTTACATAAGATAAATCGGCGAAAAATAGGGAACACAAATGGTGGCCGCTGTAGCTGCCACCATTTGCGTACGCTGCGTTGTTTTTTTTTTTTTTTTAGGTTAGCCGTGATAGGCTATGTAAATTCTTAAGTAGCCTATCACAGCTGCAAGGATGGCAATGGCAGCGGCAGCAGCCCTGCCACGGCCAGCCAGGAGACCACCACTGGAGTCGCCACTGCCGGAGCTGCCGCTGCTGCCAGAGATGCCGCTGCTGTCAGAGATGCCACCGCATCCACCCCAGGTAAGTGCTGTCCCGGGGTGATTCTGGGGGGGCCAGGGGCAGGAGGCCGTTCTGCCACTGATTCTGGGGGGCTGGATTCTAAAGAATCCGGCCTCACTGGAATCCGTGGCAAAATTCTCTGCCATCCCTACACTGGAGGCGTTCAAGACGAGGCTGGACAGCCATCTGTCAGGGATGCTATGACTTGGATTCCTGCATTGAGCAGGGGGTTGGACTCGATGGCCTTGTAGGTAGGGATGGCGGAGAATTTCTCCCCGAAACTTCGGGGGGCCGAGTGCCAACGTGTTCGGCCCCCCCGAACAAGTTTCGGGGAGAAATCCTCCGCACCCCCCCCGCACCCCTCCCGGGACGGGACTTACCTTCCCTGAATGTCCCTCCCGGCGGCGGGTCCGGCTAGCGGTTCGTCCGGTGTTCGAGCGGGGCGGGAGCGGCAGCCAGTCTTTCGACCGGCTGCCGCCCCCGCCATTGCAATCAAAGAAAAAAAAAAAACCCGTCCCCTAATAGGCTACGTGACGATTCATGTAGCCTATCACGGCTAGATCTGGAAAGTCAGCCGTGATAGGCTATGTGAATCGTCACGTAGCCTATCACGGGTGACTCTAAAAAAAAAAGCGCGTACGCGAATGGCGGCCCCCATAGGGAGCCGCCATTCCCGTTCCTTATTTGGTCACTGTAGTCTACGTAAATCTTTATGTAGACTACGGCGAAAATAAGGGCAACGCTATTTGCCACGTCACGTCACGTAATCGTCACGTAGCCTATCAGGGGACTTTTTTTTTTTTTTTACTTTCATGTTCGCGGCCGGGCGAGGCGGGAAGCCTCCTCCCCGGCCTGAATTTCGGCCGGGCGAGGCGGGAAGCCTCCCCCCCGGCCTGAATTTCGGCCGGGCGAGGCGGGAAGCCTCCCCCCCCGGCCTGAACTTCGCGGGGGGAGCAGCGAAGCGCTCCCCCCCACCGCGAACAAGCTGCGAGAAAAGGTAAGTGACTTTCGTCCACCCCTACTTGTAGGCCCCTTCCAACCCTACTATTCTATGATTCCAATCTGAAAATCCATAATGTGAGTAAGGAGGTCATTTTACCTCCTTACCTCCTTACTCCTTTACCTCCATTCTGCTTAGGATAGGGAAGAGCCCAACCTTGAAATATATCCCAGAAATAATCTACAGTAGATGAATTAATTTCTAGGACATATCCAACATGTATAAAAACTCAATCTAGTCTCTAGAGTGCATCTGGATCAGGACCCTAGGGTCTGGCATGTGGTGATGACACAAGCAAAGTCTGAAAGCAAATCCACTTCTCTGATCTGAGGTGTTGACAGTATCAGTTGGGGCTGTTGAGAAATAGTCCTTTGAAGATTGATGAAGTTTCATTATTCAAATAAGGCCTGTGCCTCCCGAGACTGAATATATATATATATATATATATATATATATATGAATGAAGCACAGTATAATTTAAAAACCTTAATATTTTTCTCAGGATGGAAGTAAATATATTAATTACATTAATTAATAGGATGAAGTAATAAATCTGAAAGAGCCTTTCTTGGGGCTAATAGAAACAAATCAAAAAGGTAAAGATTCATCTTTCTCTGGAGGCTCAAGAAATTGCATGCAGTTAAAAAGGCCCCAGGGTTGAATAAAAGAAATTAAAGTAAGCCATTTTTAACTCGAGATATGATTAGCAATCCTCACGTCACATGTGGGTTGCAGAATTTATGTTGAAGTAGTTAAGAGAAAAATCCGTATAATATATAGCTGTTGAGCCACAATCTGATCCATCCCATGCAGATTTCACCAACAATTAGAATCCATTTAGATTTGCTGTCCCTTATGCCTGGAATTCCTTCCCAGAATACCTGCATGGTGCCACCCCTCTGTCTCTCTTACTACAAATATCTTGTCAGTCTCCCCCTCTCCCCCCCCACACCTTACTATAAAGCTTTGAGTTTAACCCTCCAGGCCTCCTCTCCCAATGAAATGTAATCTGTGACTGCCTTTGCTCACATTCCTCCTTCATGATCCTTGCTTCTGCCATTCCTCTCCACTCTGTTGTTATTGTTACCTTTCCCTGCCCTCCTTTTTTTCTTTCTTATTGGGAGCTGCTAGATCTGAGTGCTGCTGCCCCATGTGGTAAACCACTGAACTGCAAGTTGCAGCTTCTCCATAGGGATGTAAGAACTCACCCTAACTTGGTTTCTCCGGGCACTCACCAAAGCAGCACCCCTGCTTGCACCCCGCCCCGGACCTGTGCTCAGGCCGCCCACGAGCTCGGCGAGTTCCCTGGGCTCACCACAATCCTGTTCAGTGAGTGCCCGCCATTTACATGCCTTTGATTTCTACATAAAACAGGAAGTGAAACAAATGCACATATTTAAATATGCGCAGTTTGGAGCTGGGAAAGCTAAATAAGTGCAATATTAGAGGTATAATCCCTCTAATATTGCACTTATTTAGCTTTCCCAGCTCCAAACTGTGCATATTTAAATATCCATTTTTTTTTACTTCCTGTTTTACGTAGAAATCAAAGGCATGAAAATGGCGGGGGCTCACCAAATGGGATTGCAGTGAGTCCTGGAGAGCGTGAGCGGGCACGAGCGGGGACGAACAAGGAGCGTCTCAGCGAGCGCGGTCCGGGGGTCACAAGCAGGGGGAGCCTGACAAATTCCCAGACCCAGTCGGGCACCTGTGACATCCCTGCTTCTCCATGAAGTAAATTCAGGCTCTTGACTGACTCCATGCACCCAGTCTTGCCATTGGATCCTCCTGAAAACAGTGAAAGAGGGCTTCTTAATCACTTGGAACAACAAGGTCTTCCTGAACTCAGGTGTGCTCCTGTATTTATGCCCTGCTCCAAGCCCCTCCCTCCTGGTTTGTCCTTTGTTTCTAACTTACTCTTTGGTCCTGGCTTGTCCTGGTCCTCTTTGGTCCCACAGTTCTTGGTTCCCACCTCAGACTGCTACTCATGGTCTAGCCCTGACAGTTGTCTTCCTCACTAGGGATGGTGAGAAATTCATTTCAGTTCACTTTTGACTAGAACTAATACAATTTGCACTTCCCAGATGGGCTCCAATGCAATCTGTGGTCTGACAGCCACACATTTCGGAGCTTGTGATGTCATTAGAACAATCAAAAAATGCATACAAAATGGGTACATTTGAAAAATGCACACCAACATGCTTTACTCCATGGGAGAAAAATGCATACCTTTCAAAAATGCATAGAGTTAATCTATACATTTGGGAAAATGCACATGAAAATACACAGGATAACAGAAAGGAGAACACGCTCTTCTTCAGTGAATGGAAGAAAACAGTTTACTCACACATATTCTTACATATACAATGCAGGCACAGTGTAGTTTCAAAAGGAGTTGGTTCAGTCTATTTTGTGTTCCATTGTACAGGCAGGAGTTAGAGCAAACACATGTATTCCCAGCAATGAAGTCAGAGAGCAGGAGGGGTGGGGAAGGAAGGGGAGGAGCGAAAGGAACAAATCACAGGAAACCACACTGCAGGCTATGGAAATCCTAAGGCTAGCTGTGGTCAAAATTCCCATAAACTAACTAACTGCAATACTTCCCCTTTCCAGTAACAGCAGACAAGGTTGCAATATTCCCAACAGTTTGGCCCTCAGTTGGTAATGCTGGCACTACTTTGAGGACTTGTAAATGCCTGCCTACCTCAAATGAGAGGCAAGTTTGTAAAACCTCTCTTCTCTGGCTTGGGACAGGCCCTCTAACCACAGCAAGACCACCTGAGAAAACACTTCCAGCTCTTCCCTTCACTTACTCTGGAAGCTGTGGAAGTGGCAAAAGCAGCAGCACCTCTTGCAAGGTACAGCCACCCCCACTAGGGATGGACGAAAGGGACCTACCTTGTCCCGCAGCTTGCTTCGCGGTGGGGGGGAGGCGCTTCGGTTCTCCCCCCGAAGTTCAGGCGAGGGGGGAGGCGCCCCGCCTCGCCCGGCTGAAATTCAGGCCGGGGGGGAGGCACCCCATCCCTTGCCGGCGAAATTCAGGCCGGGGAGGAGCACCCCGTCTCCCTGGCCGCGAAAAAAAAGTAAAAAAAACACAAAAAACACACAGGCTACGTAACGATTTGCGTTACGTGATAGGCTACGTAACGATTTGCGTAGCCTATCATGGCTAGATTTCCAAAGTCAGCCATGATAGGCTATGTAAATTGTCACGTAGCCTATCACGGGTGACTTCGGGGGGGAAAAAAAAGCATGTACGAAAATGGTGGCGCCCCATGGGCGCCGCCATTTGTGTTCCTTATTTTGACACGTCTAGTCCACGTAAAGATTTACGTAGACTACGGCGAAAATAAGGGCAACGCAAATAGCGTTCCCTTATTTTCGCCGTAGTCTACGTAAATCTTTACGTAGACTACCCCTGTCCAAATAAGGCGCCCATGGGGCGCTGCCATTTGCGTACGTGCTTTTTTTTCCCCAAAGTCACCCATGATAGGCTACGTGATAATTTACGTAGCCTATCACGGCTGACTGGTAATCTAGCTGTGATAGGCTACGTAAATCGTCACGTAGCCTATCACGGGTGTGTGTGTTTTTTTTCTGTACTTTTTTATTTTGTAATGGCGGCGGCAGCTGGTCGGGAGACTGGCCGCCGCCCCCGCCCCCGCCGAACCGCCGCCGGGACCCGCCGCCTAGAGGGACATTCGCCGAAGGTAAGTCCCATCCCAGGGGGGGCGGGGGGCCGGCGGAGAATTTCCCCAACACTTTCAGGGGGCCGAATGCATCGGCACTTGGCCTCCCGAAGATTCGTGGAGAAATTCTCCGCCATCTCTGCCCCCCACCCCTAAGACCAAGTGCTCAGTCTGGGAGTCCTCCTGGACTCTGAGCTAACTGGGGAAGCCCAAGTGTCCAGGAGTGCTTTTTACCAGCTTATGCCCTATCTGGAGAGGACAGACCTTGCTTCAGTTATCCATGCACTAATGACATCCAGACGGGGCTACTGTAATGCACTGTACGTGAGGATGCCTTTGAAGATGGTTCAGAAACTCAGCTCATGTGGAACGTGTCTGCCCAAGTATTGGTGGGGGTGATTTGATGTAATCCCATAATGCCTATATTTCACTAGCTGTACTGAGCCGAATTCAAAGTGCTGGTTTTGACCTTTAAAGCCTTAAACAGTTTGGGACCAAGTTACTTGAAGGACTGCCTACACCCATATCAGCCTGCCCACACTTTAAAAACAGAAAAAGAGGCCTTTCTCATTTGCCCACCCATGAGAGCAGTTAGGTGGGTGATCACACATGACAGGCCTTCTCTGCAGTGGCCCCACCCCTTTGGAACAAGTTTCCATTGAAGGTCTGCTGTGACCCATGATCCATCATTGCAGGCTTTTAAGAAGGCCTTGAAAACATATTATTTGTCCTTGGCCTTCTCTTAATATGTCTGCTGTTCTTGCCGCTGTTGTTGTTGCTGGTTTTATTGTTGATTTATTCTTGTTTTCATTGTTTTCATGTTTTTATCGCTTTTAATATTTTAACTGTTTTTATGCATTTTATTGGATCACTGCCTTGTTGTGGCGAAGGGGTTTGCGTAACTCAGTGAAGCCATAAGCTATGCCATGCAGGGCCACCCAAGACGGACAGGTCATGGCGGAGAGTTCTGTCAAAATGTGTTCCACTGAAGAAGGAAATGGCAACCCACTCCAGTATTCCTGCCAAGAAAACCCCATGGAACGTATCACAAGGCTAAAAGATATGACGCCAGAAGATGAGCCCATCAGGTCGGAAGGTGTCCAATATACTACTGGGGAAGAGCAGAGGGTATTTCCAAGTAGTGCCAGAAAGAGTGAAGTGGCTGGGCCAAAGCTGAAAGGACACTCAGCTGTGGATGTGTCTGGTGGTGAAAAGAAAATCCGATGCTGTAAAGAACAATATTGTTTAGGAACCTGGAATGTCAGATCAATGAATCAAGGTAAGCTGGAGGTGGTCAAACATGAGATGGCAAGATTGAACATCGACATCAGCGAACTAAAATGGACAAGCATGGGCGAATTTAATTCAGGTGACCATCATATCTACTACTGTGGGCAAGAATCCCTTAGAAGAAATGGAGTAGCACTCATAGTCAACAAAAGGGTGGGAAAAGCAGTACTGGGGTACAATCCCAAAAATGACAGAATGAACTCAGTACGAATCCAAGGCAAACCATTCAACATCACAGTAATTCAAGTCTATGCCCCAACCACTGAGGCCGAAGAAGCTGAGGTTGATAGGTTCTATGAAGACCTACAACATCTTCTAGAACTAACACCCAAAGAAGATGTCCTTTTCATCACAGGGGATTGGAATGCTAAAGTAGGAAGTCAAGAAATCAAGTAGCTGAGGAAAGAAGGGAAACGAAAAGCAAGGGAGAAAAGGGAAGATATATCCAACTGAATGCAGAGTTCCAGAGAATAGCAAGGAGAGACAAGAAGGCCTTCTTAAATGAACAATGCAAAGAAATGGAGGAAAACAACAGAATGGGAAATACTAGAGATCTCTTCAAGAAAATCGGAGATCTCAAGGGAACGTTTTGTGCAAAGATGGGCATGATAAAGGACAAAGAAGGCAGGGACCTAACAGAAGCAGATGAGATTAATAAGAGATGGAAAGAATACACAGAAGAACTATACAGGAAAGATCTTAATGTCCCTGATAGCCATGATAGTGCGGTCACTGAACTTGAGCCGGACATCCTAGAGAGCAAAGTCAAGTGGGCCTTAGGAAGCATTACTAACAACAAAGCTAGCGGAGATGACAGTATTCCAGCTGAGTATTTAAAATCCTAAAAGATGATGCTGTTAAAGTGCTGCACTCAATATGCCAACAAATTTGGAACACTCAACAGTGGCCACAAGACTGGAAAAGGTCAGTTTACATTCCAATTCCAAAGAAGGGCAATGCCAAAGAGTGTTCAAACTACCACACAAATGCGCTCATTTCACATGCCAGCAAGGTGATGCTCAAAATCCTACAAGCTAGGCTTAAGCAGTATGTGAACCGAGAACTACCGGAAGTACAAGCTGGGTTTCGAAGAGACAGAGGAACTAGAGATCAAATCACCAACATTCGCTGGATCATGCAGAAAGCAAGAGAATTCCAGAAAAACATCTATTTCTGCTTAACTGACTATGCTAAAGCCTTTGATTGCGTGGATCTAGGGATGTATGAAAGTCACTTACCTTTCGTGGATTATGTTGATGGTGGGGGGGGGAGGTGCTCGGTCCCTCCCCCCAGAATCCTGGCCGGCCGGCTGTGCTCCACAGCGATTCTGCAGAGCTGCCGGCTGGCTCCGCCAGCAGCCGGACATCCGGCTGCTGGCTAGCAGGGACGCAAATGGCGGCGGCCGTAGCCACCGCCGTTTGTGTCCCTGCCGTCAGCCATGATAGGCTACGTAAATGTTTACATAGCCTATCATGGCTGACTTAAAAAAAAAACAAAAACGCGCATACGCAAATGGCGGCGGCCACGGCCAGACGCTACGCTATTTGCGTTCCCCTTATTTTCGCCGTCTTAGTCTACGCAAATCTTGACGTAGACTAAGATGTGCCAAAATAAGGAATGCAAATGGCGGCGGCCGTGGCTGCCGCCATTTGCGTACGCGCGTTGTTGTTGTTGTTGTTTTTTAAGTCAGCCATGATAGGCTACGTAAACATTTACGTAGCCTATCATGTCTTTTTTTTTTTAAAACTGGAAATGGCGGTGGCGGCCGCTGGTCGGAAGACTGGCCGCCGCCACCGCACCACCGCCGGAGCCGCCACCGCCAGGAAGATCCGCCCAAGGTAAGTCTCATCCCGGGGGGGCGGGGGGGCAGACTGTTTCGCCACTGATTTCAGGGGGCCGAATGCGCTGGCATTCGGCCCCCCCGAGATCCTTGGTGGAATTCTCTGACATCCCTATGTGGATCACAACAAACTGTGGCAAATTCTGAAAGAGATGGGAGTACCAGAGCACCTTACCTGTCTCCTGAGAAACCTGTACAAGGGTCAAGAAACAACAGTAAGAACCAGACATGGAACAACTGATTGGTTCAAAATTGGGAAAGGAGTACGACAAGGCTGTATATTGTCGCCCTGCTTATTTAATTTATATGCAGAGTACATGATGAGAAATACCAGGTTGGATGAATCACAGGTTGGAATTTAGATTGCCGGGAGAATTATCAACAATCTCAGATATGCAGATGACACCAGCCTAATGGCAAAAAGCAAGCGAAGAGGATCTAAAGAGCCTCTTGTTGAGGGTGAATGTGGAGAGCGCAAAAGCTGGTTTGAAACTCAACATTAAAAAAACGAAGATCATGGCATCTGGCCCCATCACTTCCTGGCATATAGAAGGGGAGGAAATGGAAGCAGTGATAGATTTTACTTTCTTGGGCTCCAAGATCACTGCAGATGGTGACTGTAGCCATGAAATTAAAAGATGGTTGCTCCTTGGGAGGAAAGCTATGGCAAACCTAGACAGCATAGTAAGAAGCAGAGACATCACCTTGCTGACAAAGGTTCATATAATCAAAGCTATGGTTTTCCCAGTAGTAATGTGTGGCTGTGAGAGCTGGACTATAAGGAAGGCTGAGCACCAAAGAATTGATGTGTGGTCAAGTAAACGCAGCAACTATAGACTTTATTACTCCTTGATAAAGCACAGGACTATTTTAGTCAGAAATTGCAGCATCGGGGAATCTTCTTAGGGATTGAGATAAGCAGGATAAGACAGAATGCCCCCCCCCCTCCCCAAAGCAATAGTGGTAAGTAAGTACCTACAGGACTGGGATGAATGTTTATGGAGCAATGTAAGTAGTGCAGGACCAGGCATAATGCCTATAGGGTGATATGGGTAAGTATCTGCAGGATCAGGATGAAGGCCCATGGTGCAGGGCAAGTAGCCGCAAGGCTAGGATGAATGCATATCAAGTGGTAAAGATAAGTAGTTGCAGTATCAGAGAGAATGCCTATGTAGCACTACCAGCTGTAGATAAGTAATTGTACAGGGATGATCTGATGCTGAGTTTGCTGTGGGAGTAAGCCTTTTCTTATCCACCTGTTCTTGTAATGTCCTGTCTGTCACTGTCTGCACTGGAAGGACTCTCCTACCTTTCCTAGCAGCCACTCCTCTCTCGTCCTCTGCTTCATCTCCTTGGCCTTCTAAGGAGCCAGCTGCCCTTCTCCTTTTGGGACCTTCTGTTCTTTGTCTCTTTCCTGTTGCTCTTTCTAACCACTCCTCCTAAGCCTCTCTGCTCCTTTCTTCTCTCCTCTTTGAGTTTCCAGCATCCAGGCTTTTATCCTGTACTTCTTATTGGCTTCCTCCTTCTCCCTCAGAGTCTTTAAACCATTAAAGAGGCCTTATCCTGATTGCCTTTCTTTTTGTTTAAACTGTGGCTGGCTACTATAGCTGGGCAACCAGGAGAACCTAGGGGGTTGTGTGGAAATGCCCGATGGCTCATCACACTCAGTTTCTCATTTTTGCTATCTTAAGTTTGGTTTGTCCTGAACTTTGAGAATTTTTCCACTCTTAATTTCAGTTCATCCTGAACTTTGATAACTTACAAAAAATAAAAGAAAAGTGTGCCTGAAATTCACATGCATTTTTGTGCGCATTTCTCCTAATATGTGCATTTTTGTACATAATTTTGCCTGATATACACATTTTTGCAAGTAATTTTCTTAATGAGATGCATTTTTACATTATTTTCACAAATATATGCATTTGGCATACACTTTCCCCTAATATACACCTTTTGGTATGTATTTTTTGAACTCTATTGCAAAATTCGGAGATGTGCGAATTTCAAAGGATAGCTAAGTTTTGGTTCATGTATTCATTTAAAAGTGAGAAATGTCTTTATCCTTCCTAGACATGGCCAACAGTGAGATCTGCGAAACACCTTGAACTCAGTACAATTGTAATGAAAACCCCCAGTAACTGTGTTCTCTTTGTTCTTGTTTCAGAGTTTCTGCTAGATAACAGCAACAATTATTCTATACTAGTAATCTGAGAAAGTCTTCCTTGCTATAAAAATATTCTCCACTAGTGTCACAGTCATGGACATGTGCTAAGAAAGAGCTGAAGAACAGAACAATTTAGGATGCATTCTTGAAAAACGCACACAGAAAGTATTGGCAATATGCTATATAGCAAGTGGTCCACATCACTGGAACCTGCTTGTTACACATCAGAATGTGTGTTTTAACAAGAACGTTCCTACTGACATTTTACTGTTTTCATGTAGCTTTAATTTCACTTCCATTATTAGATGTATTTGGAAGCTTTGGGTATTGGTTTCTCATGTTTTTAAACAATAATATTTTTTAAAAAGGAGGAAATGAATATCTATCTGGTTTCTCTAATGTTTTGCTGAAGTCACTCAGTGCTACAAGCCATAGCTATGACCTCATTTCAAACAGAACAAGATACATGCATACTGTATCAAGAATTCTAATACTATGATCTATAATATGCTCTGTAAATGTGGATTTGAAATTTTGAATGCAAGTGCAAGTTGTGACTAGCTAGAGGTGCTGCTTTCCTGTTTTGAGCTATGTTTCACCAGCTATGTATAACCACAAAATAAACTATATTATTTAAAGGACATCTGTGACTTGTACAGGGGTTAGGGAGTAGAGGAAATCATTCTTTTAAAACGCTTTGATCCCTGGAAGTCCCACTGTTACATCTTTTATCTTGCAAGGGCATTGATTTTTGCCTATTGCCTTTAATGAAACTCTGAACTCTAAAAGCACTTCAGTTCCCAGAGAAAATACCTTTCAAACATCTAAAGGCTCACATTTGTGATCTTTTAAAATGTGAACTTTATTTCTCATTTTCTTCTCCAAAGGATAATTTTTCAGTGTTTGGCCTTTTAACAGATCTGCTTATTATCAGCAATGTGTTAGTATTTTAAATAATTTTAATGAGGTCTAGTACAGCTTCTCAGAATCTAACCTAGACATTGCTGTTTATTGGGATAGCAGTTATTGTGAATGCGTAAGACAAAGAAATCCAGGTGGCTGTTTTGGTACATTTTAAATTCATAACAAGAACAGTAACATAATACCTGTATTGGGACCAACTCAAAAATAATCACAAAGCAGTGAGCTAATGTTCAAGTTTCATAGAACTCTTTCTCAGTCTCAAAGTTAAACCAAAGAGGATGGATGGATGGATGGATGAATAAATAAATAAATGAAGATATAACACATTGCTGGTAGGGGGTATGGTAGAAGATTTCATCTATTTTTTTAATGTTATAAGTTTAAAATTAGCTCAATTGGTGTTTCATTTGAATCCCTTCTAAGGCTTGAGCAATAACAGGCCTCTAAACTTCTGATCCAGTGATGATAAGATACCTCTGGCTAGCAGAACGTGTTCTCCCATGGCCCATAGAATTCTGCCCAGTTATGGTACCTCACCTTCTTATCTGACATCTCTTAGGAATCAACAAGGTTGCAGAGCATTCATACATATTTGCAAGACTTAATGTTCTACCAACAGTAGTACACAAGGGCAGATTTCAGAAAAGCCCACTCAAAGCAGATTGTGTTCATGTAAAGCAGAAGTCTCTGAAACTCTGACACGTGTGGTCCTATATTGTCATTTTTACTGTGATTTGAGATGTTGTTAGTTAATCCTTTTCTGACTAACTTCCCAGGGCATCCAGATGAAAGACTGGTAATCAATTGTCTTTCAGATAAGGTCCCACATACCACTGAACAGGTGGCTAATTTCTTTCTAATTTTCGTGCGAACAAGAGCTTGGCTGATTGACTGTATTAGCTGAATTGAAGAAATTGTAGCCTGTGTCCTGATATTTGCATATTTGTCTGTGCATTTTAACCCAAATGGGTCTAAATGATCGTAATAAAGTGTATTTGTTTGTTTGATAAGGTATGTGTGGCTTATTATCACTGGAGTTTTAAAAATTCAAATAGCAGAATCACTTCAAAAGGATAGTATTCCCCATCCAGTAGGATCTGTTCCTGCAGAACACAAGCTGGATTTACTAATAAAGGTATTATTAGCATACTTAGCATTTTTATATCAACCTTGTAAGTAAATCTACAAGTTAATAGACTGCAACATTTTTAATAGTCCCTCCTCAGCTAATCTGTCTTTGTAATTTGTGTCACATCTATGACTAGAAAGAGAAGAACCAAATTTCCTTCCATTTTATAAAAGCTTCCTGCCTAGTTACATGGAGGCTGCTTTTACTCGCCACCAGCAACCAGGCAGCTGAAGGTACCATCTAAGATAGACTCAGGAATAAAGTTGCCCCTTTGCAACTCAAGACATTTGGCACATATCTCTAAATCTCCCAATTTACAGGGAACTTGTTTGTCTTGTTGATGCCCTCTCAGGTAATCCTCTTGAGTGATCCTCCCTGATCCCACCTTTACTAGCACAGCATATAATGAAGGATTGAGAAAGAAACAGGTGGGATAAACTGCTTTCCTCTACTTAAGAGTTATAATTAAGGAGACAATGGCCCTGTTCAGATATGCTTGGGGAGAGGGTGGTTAGGGTAACTATGGAGGAGTGGGGGTAGTGAAACCATGATGCGTGCACCCGTCCCAAAACTGGGAACCACGCAGTGCCTTGTGGTTCCATGACTCCCCCCCCCAGTTATCTGGCAATCTTCTTGGCTTGGTTAGCACGCATCCTGTCATCCTCTGTGATGCGAACAGGCTCCCAGTCCCAGTAGTCGTTCCAGTGTCCTAAATGGCCATGCAATCATAGAAAAGGTCCACAGTGGCTAGTAGGGATGTCAGAGAATTCCGTCATGGATCTCGGTGAGGCCGAATGCCAGTGCATTCGGCCCCCCGAACTCCGTGGCAGAATGGCCTGCCCCCCCGCCCCCCCGCAGATCCCCCCCGGGATGAGACTTACCTGGGGCGGATCTTCCAGGCGGCAGCTCTGGCGGCGGCTTCGGCGGTGGCGGCTGGTCTTCCGACCGGCTGCCGCCGCTGCCATTTGCAGTCTTGTAAAAACAAAAACCAAAAAAACCCACGTGATAGGCTACGTAAAGATTTACGTAGCCTATCATGGCTGGGTTTAAAAAAAAAAAAAGCGTACGCAAATGGCGGCGGCTATGGCTGCTGCCATTTGCGTTCCTTATTTTTGGCCGTCTTAGTCTACGTAAATATTTACGTAGACTATGACGGCGAAAATAAAGTGGAACGCATATAGCGTAGTGGGCGCTATTTGCTTCCTTTTTTGATTTGCCGTTTTAGCCTATGTAAATATTTATGTAGGCTAAAACGGTGAATCAAAAAGGGACGCAAATAGCACCCACTACGCTATTTGCATTCCCCTTTATTTTTGCTGTCATAGTCTACATAAATATTTACGTAGATTTAGACGGCCAAAAATAAGGAACACAAATGGTGGCTGTAGCTGCTGCCATTTGCGTACGCGGTTTGTTTCTTTTTTCCCCCAGAGCCCTCCGTGGCTGGAAATCCGGCTGTGGACGGCTTTGGCCTGGCTGGGCCTGGCTGGCTGCTCCGCGGAGCTGCTGCAGAGCACAGCCGGCCGTGGAGGATTCCGGGGGGGGGGAGGAATGGATCGCCTCCGCCCTGTCGAGGATTCCGGGGGGAGGGACAGAACGCCTCCCCCCCACCATCAACATAATCCGCAGAAAGGTAAGTGACTTTCGTACATCACCAGTGGCTAGAGCATCACTGGCAGTGGTGGACACTCTAACCGGCAGACTCTGTGGTCATGGCTGGGAAGTCCTCTGAAGCCCATTTTAACCACTGGGGAGCCCCCCCATGACACAGTATGCCACGCCGGGGCCCCTTAACCCTGTTGCAAGGGGATGGTTAGCTGGGGTGGTTCCAGAACCATAGTTAGCAGGTAGCTCTCCCTGCAAATGACACATGAAGCCACCGTGGTTACTGGAAATGCCCTACCCCTCATGCCTTCGCTTTATATGTGAACAGGGCCACTATGCTACTACATAATGAGATCTGCCATATCTGGTTCCTAGAGTTGCATTACAAGCCAAAGGTTGGGATGCAATGAGGTCCTTTCACTGATAGAAGTGCTTCTGTCCATGGAACAATTTTCCCTCCTTTTTGCAGTCTGTTCTGGAGGATTGGGGACTGTCCAGAGCAGTTTTGAGGAGGCTGCAGAGAGGACAAGAGGAGAAGAAAGGTTACATGAAGCACATCATTCCTTTGATTTGCTTTCATTGCATTGACAGCAGACATGACACCAATTTCTTGGTGCCAGCAAGAAAGGCTCTACCAGATCTGAGGCTGTCTCTCTAGACATCCTTGGGTTCAGCTCACCTGTCAGCCATCTCCCTATACTCAACCCCATTGCAGCCAGCTGAACTGCCATGTTCATCAGCAATACTTCAGTTGGACTGTCAATGCATCATGATGTAACATTGCTCCAGAGGAATTGCTGGTGGAAAATATGGTGATCCCCACTGGTCAATGGGGGCTGCATCATCCCCCCATCCCCAAGCAATGCCTCTGGAACACAGCATGATTCCAACTGAGGCATTGTGGGGAAACATTGTGGGGTAGGGATGTCAGAGAATTCCACCATAGATCTCGGGGAGGCTGAATGCCAGCGCATTCGGCCCCCTGAAATCGGTGGTGGAACGGCCCGCCCCCCACCACCCCGGGATGGGACTTAGCTTGGGCAGATCTTCCTGGTGGCGGCGGCTCCGGCGGCGGCTCCAGCGGCGGTTCGGCGGCGGTTTGGTGGCGGCGGCCAGTCTTCCGACTAGTTGCCACGGCCGCCATTTCCAGTTAAAAAAAAAACAAACACAAAAAAAGTGATAGGCTACGTAAAAATTTACGTAGCCTGTCACGGCTAGATTTTAAAAAAACACCATGATAGGCTACGTAAACATCTATCACGGCTGACTTAAAAAACAAAAACAAAAACCTGCACGTATGCAAATGGCGGCGGCCATGGCCGCCGCCATTTGTGTTCCTTATTTTGGCATGTCTTAGTTTACGTAAACATTTATGTAGACTAAGACGGTGAAAATAAGGGGAATGCAAATAGCGTAGATGCTACACTATTTGCGTTCCCCTTATTTTCACCATCTTAGTCTATATAAATGTTTACGTAGACTAAGACGTGCCAAAATAAAGAATGCAAATGGCGGTGGCCATGGCCGCTGCCATTTGCGTACGCACGTTGTTTTTTTTTTAAATCAGTCGTGATAGGCTACGTAAACATTTACGTAGCTTATGACGGCTGACTGCAGGGACACAAACGGCGGTGGCTACGGCTGCCACCATTTGTGTCCCTGCTAGCCAGCGGCCGGATGTCCGCTGAATCTGGGGGGAGGAACGGAGTGCCTCTCCCCCAGCCAGGATTCCGGGGGGAGGGACGGAATGCCTCCCCCCCAGCATCAGCATAATCCGCGGAAATGTAAGTCACTTTCGTACATCCCTAGCATGGACTGCAAACTGCAGATGCTCACACTACAGACTCAGAACGCTTTTGGTTAAAGGAAGAAAAGAGTCTGAAAAAAAGACCTTGCTGTGGATGAAGCTGTGACGACAGTGGGAGGACATTACATACACAACTCAAGAATCCCCACCCCAGCTCTGGCCAAAAAAAGGAAGGTGGTTCATGTGTGCTTTTTGCCTCAGCTGGCCAGCGAATATCACAAAGACTTCCAGGTCAAGCTTCCTGACTTGTTTGACTGTTTGACAACTATGAGATTCTATGCTTGTTAACTATGTATTGCTTCCTTACTACCCTTGTCTTGCCCTCAAATTAACATGGGATGGATGTCAATATGAAGTCAGGAAGCTGTTGAAGAAGAAGGCCCTTTAAAAAAGAAAAGAAAAGAGCAGGGCAGCAAGCGTTCAATATTTTTATTTCATTCTTGTTTTTGTTTACATTTGTTACATAATAAAACATCTAAACAACTCTACACCCCTTCACCTATCCCCTCCCCATGCTATCCCTTCCCCACTTCCCCATCACAAAGACAAAACATTCCAGTTACCAAAGATACAAAACCAGCCAACCAACACCAACATACGCACACAGACATGCACTGAACAGCAACAAATCAGACAACAAAAACAAAGGGAAGAGAGGGAAGTGAGGAAAGGAATGGGAGGGACATAAATGAAGGAACATTGTTCATGCAGGTGCGTAACTGCAGCCACAAAGGATCAAGCAAAGTTTTTCTTTATTTATTACATTAATGTCCCACCCTTCCTCCAAGGAGCTGAGAGCAGTATACATGGTTCCACTCCTGTTTTAGCCTCACAGTAACTGTGTGAGGGTCTCACACTGAGTTCCATGGACCATGGAAGCAATTCAGAACAGTCAAGACTATCTGTACTTGGCCCCACACTTGATTCTCCCCTGCCTCCATGCTAGAAATTGAGGCCATTTTGACCAGGGTATGTACCTGTGTGAAACAGGCTTTGCATCAGTTCCCATCCCCAAGTCCAAACACAAAAGGAGGATGAATGCCAAGCCTGATGTGACACCCAACTTCAGAGAACCTCCTTCACAAATGCGAAGGCACTCCATCACATTAGAAAGGCAAGAGTCCAATTTTTTTAAACATGACCTACGTATGTGCTTTGATTTGTAGAAGAATTAAAAAAAGCTTACTAAATGGTCTGCTGAGACCCTCAGCAATTTTGATTTGTTCTATGGAGAAAACATAAGGGGTTGGATCCAGGATCTGCCTTCTGCAAGAGGAAGAGACCTTTCATGAGAAAACGGGCCCCATTTGTGGATGGTCCCTCTGTCTGCTTTTTGGGGGATCTCTCTCTCCCACACCATGGTCAGCCCCATCCAGCAGGGTCTCCTGATTCTCTGTGTAGCATTTTCAGGGGACTGGAGGGGCTGCCATGGGGAGTAGGGTACAGGGAAGTCCACTTCCATCAGTGCAGTCAATCCACCATGAATCTGGATCCACCCCTTGATATAAGAACTAAATTAAAATGAACCCAGCAGCTCATTCAGCTGGACAGCAGGAATTGCCTCCTGAAAAGGCAGAGTTTCACTCTACACGCACAAGCATGACGGCTAAGCAAGCCACACTAATGACGGCATTTCCTAATGTGAACAGAATTTCAAAAAGTGACATTTATGCCACAGTGTTACAGTGGCAAGAAAAGCTGCTCCTGGCAAAATTCTCCTTTATATATAACTAGGATCCTAATCTTCTGCTTCATCCAGTCACTCTCTAGCAGTCATTTATCAGTACATGCTAGCCAAGACAGGGACTGTTTTCTTCTTCTCAAACAGAGAGTTTCACGCAGCAGTAGGTTGATTAATATCCCATTTTCAGGAGTGAGGGACAGGACCCCAAAGCTGATTAATTTATTCCTGAGTCACAAATGAAATCTGATCAACTAAACAACTACGAAATACAAGTCAACCCAGGTGGTCTTTAGCTGCACAGACAGGTCTGAAGGCTAAGATGTTCATAAACAACAGCATGGTGTTTCAGTCTGGAGGACTTCTGCATAACATTTAATGTTTATATGCTGGAGCTCTGTGATCACGGGCCACCACCTAACGCAGAGTTACACACACTAAAGCCCCATTATTTCATTGCTTGCAATGCACAAGGGCAAAGTTTGGTATTGTGTCAGATAAGATTTCTTTGAAAGAAGTTGGGCAATATCCAACCCTGTCACAGCTAGGGATGCTGGAGAAATCTGCTGCAGACCCAAATGGGGCTGAATTCCCAGGAATCCAACTTCCAGATTCCACAGAGAACAAGCACTGCCTTGCCCAGTGTGTCTGCTGTAGCTTGTGGGGCAGCTTTCTGGCTGTCTAAAAGGCGGCATAAAAGGCCACGATTCACCTAGAAGGAAGTGCTTTACAGCCGCAAATGCCAAAAACTATGCAATGTATGGTCATAATTTTCTTGTGATAGGCTAACGGTGGCTGCCATTAGCCTATCACACCTTTTAGACAGCTGGGGAGCTGCCCCACGAACTATGGCAGACGCAGCAGGGCTCCAGGGAAATCCACGGGGCCCTAAGAGGCCCAGATTTCTCTGTGGTACTCCCCCCGGACCAGGCATCGGGAGGTCCACCCCTCCCTAATCACAGTGCTAGTGCTAATGACAATGCAGTAGTCTAAATTAGCACTAGTGCAACATCATTAGCATTTGCTAGGCAAAGGGAAAAAAGCAGTGATTTCCCACTAAATTTCAGCAGCGTGGTTCACTGCCAACGTTTGGGGGCAAATCGCTGCTTTTTCCCTGTGCATAGCAAGCATTAGTGATGATGATGCACTAGCATTGGTTTATGCTAGTGCCACACCATTAGTGCTAGTGCTGTGACAGCATTGAATGCTGCCCATCATGACTTAACTTGTGTCTCTTAACCCCCAACTTGGTGCACATTTGTGAGCTGAGCCGCAGGTCAGTTCCTGAAACTTGGGAACTTTTCTGCTTTTTTAAAATATGCGCGAGCCGCGACTTGAGCAAAATCTCAGGTATAACTATTTACAGAAATCATGATTTGCGCAAAATTGTGGCCATAATTAGTGCAATTTGCACAAAATCACACCTGCAATTTTGCACAAATTACACTATTGGTGGCTGTGATTTTGTGCAAATTGCAATTTCCATAAGTAGCTATACACATGATCTGGCGCAAATCACAGCTCGCACTTTTTTTTTTAAGTTGAAAACCATGAGCTTGCCTGACTCATTGTGCAATGAGTTGGCAAGCTGAAGGATGTGAGAGAAGGAGTCCAGATGGCTGATCTGCTGAAAACCCAATGAACTCTACCCCGCAAATGGATTCCTCTGAATTCTCTAGTCTGAATGCCTCTAGGGCTGGATGTGCCTAGGGCTGTCAGAGAATTCCGCCACGGATCTCGGTGAGGCCGAATGCCAGTGCATTCAGCCCCCCGAAATCTGTGGCGTAACGGCCTGCCCCCCCGCACCCCCGCGGATCCCCCCTGGGACAAGACTTACCTGGGGCGGATCTTCTGGGCGGCGGTTCCTTCTTTTTGGCCATCTTAATCTATGTAAATATTTACGTAGACTATGACGGCGAAAATCAAGGGGAACGTAAATAGTGTAGCGGGCGCTATTTGCGTCCCTTTTTCATTCACCGTTTTAGCCTATGTAAATCTTTACGTAGGCTAAAACAGGGAATCAAAAGGGGATGCAAATGGTGCCCGCTACGCTATTTGCGTTCCCCTTGATTTTCGCCGTCATAGTCTACATAAATATTTACGTAGATTAAGACGGTAAAAAGAAGGAACACAAATGGCAGCGGACGTAGCCGCCATTTGTGTATGCGTTTTTTCTTTTTTTTACCCAGAGCCCTCTGCGGCCGGAAATCCGGCTGCGGACGGCTCTGGCCTGGCTGGGCCGGGCCGGGCCTGGCCGGCTGCTCCGCAGAGCTGCTGCAGAGCACAGCCAGCTGTTCGAGGATTCCGGAGGGGAGGAACGGAGAGCCTCCCCCCCGGCCAGGATTCTGGGGGAAGGGACAGAATGCCTCCCCCCCACCATCAACATAATCCGCGAAAGGTAAGTCACTTTCGTACATCCCTAGATGTGTCTGATCTCATCTGATCTCGCAAGCTAAGCAGGGTCAGCCATGGTTAGTACTTGGATCGGAGACCACCTGGGAATCAGGCTTCCTGTACTGAGCAGGGGGTTGTACTGGATGGTCTTGTAGGCCCCTTCCAACCCTATGATTGTATGATCTGCTTTGAAGCTGTTTCTTTTCATGAGAAGAGTTCAATGGGTGTCAAGCCTTGCTTGGTATATCAGTTTTCCATTTCCTCATAAGCCTTTCCCTTAAGCCAATTGAACCCTTTTAGGGAGAACTATTTTCTGCTGAATGTATCCCTTTCAATTGTCCTTACATAGGAACAACTGAAGTTGAGATCTGATGATGGTCCTTTACCTGATTGCACTCTGTGTCAAAACTCTGATTCCGGGTTCTCCTCCATCCCACTCCTCCTCCACAAGACATGCTGGGAAGTGTACTGACAACACTTCAGCATCTGCACTTTTTAAAATCAAGCAAAGGGGATTCATGGTAAGAACTGTGTTATTTATTAGCAGGCAGAAATTCTTTTCAGCCACTCATGTGAAATGAGAGCTGTGGAAGAGTGCTAAAACTGTTCAGGAGGTTCTCCTCTCCTTTCGATCCTTGAAGAATAATTGTATATATAAAAGAAGCTATGGCCATTAGGCTATGAAGCGAAATGTAACCATGTGCTAATTTACATTACAGTCACAAACTGAGGCTGGAGAAATGATATGAATCTTGCTTGGAAGAGTGGTTGTGTGATCTTCTGAACTTTTAAAGCTTGTGATGAAGACCAATAGCTGAAACACAGGTAATGCTCCATGGTATTCGACTTTTGAATGACTCTTTACACAGCAATACAAATATTGTTACCTGAGTATTACCATTAGATTTGTGCAAATAAACTGCAATACTATTTTGACATCCTATTTTAATTCCAACCAACTTATCTGTTTGGAAGAAGAGGGGAGACTGGATTCCAGACTGTCTCACTGAGCCATCAAACTGCCAGTCACTATAAAAATCCCTCAGCCAAGTAGGCTGTTCCTCAAGTATCAGGTAGGCAGGTCTCAAGCTTCCACTCTCCCAAATCCACAAGATGGTGCTTTTCTGTTCATTAATCCTGTCTGAGAGGAATCCAAGAGGAAATCATTCCAGTTCATGCTTCTTGTACCACCTAGGCTGTTTGCCAGTGTTAGTGGCCAATGCCCATCTATGAAAATAATGGACTTCATGGGTCTCAGGTGTACACTAAGCTCCCCTCACAGGTACAATGGCTACACCTGATTGGTTGGTTCCCATTTGCCCTTGCCAGCCCCCCACCCCGATTGCTGGGATAAATATGAAGTTTCACGGGGTTATGTCATATCTCAAGATTAAAGATTGAAGATCAAGATTAAATCATAAAATATTATTTAGAACTATTTAATTTGCTTTCTGTGTTGCTTCCTATTTCTCCCACTCTCTTTTACTGAATTTAAATTAACACCTTTCTTTAATCTGAACCCAGAGTTTGACTGGATCTTTTCCCTAACTCATAGATTACTCCCACCCATGTTCCCAACCATTTTGGTTCACATTACAGGCTTAACAGGAGATGAACCAGAAAGCACAGAATGGACTTTGACTGTAGCCAGGTTGGAGTTTGTTAAGAGTACCTCCTGCACCCCCGGGTAACTAATTTCTGCCCCCCCCCCCGCAGTCTAGGTTTCTTCCTCATCTAGATCCCAGTTACTAGAGGAAGTGAGAGAACTACTCATGAGTAAATTAAAACATCACATACCAGCCTGACCTTTCATTGCAGGACAGGTGGTCCGGCTCTGTGACAAAGACCCACTTCCTGTTCCAACAGTTACTTATGGAGATTAATGCAATGGAGTTACATAGGAAGCTGCCTTAAACTGAGTTAGATGATTGATCCATCTACCCTCGTACTGTCAACTGTTTGGCAGCATCTCTCCAGAGTTTCAGGCATGCGTTTTCCAAATCAACCTGGAGATACTGGGGATTGAACCTGGGAACTTCTGCATGCAAATCATGAGCTCGACCACTGAGCTTCAGTGAGATTTCTTCCCTAGTTAAGTGTGTATATTACAACTAGGGATATCCATCACTGAGAAATCTGGTTCTTTTTTTTTTTGCTTGATGGAGATCTGCGGCATGTACAACTCAGTTTGCATGTGCAAGCCAAGCTGCAGGCTGTTCCCCAAACTCTGGGAACTTTCTCTGTCCATTGGGCAGGGTGTGTGTGGGGGGGATTCTGTAATTTGTGCAAATTTTGAGCAATGTGTGCAAATTTTGGCCAACTTTCCACAAATTAAGACTGAAGTTGTGCGAATAACCAAATTTGGCTGTAATTTGCACAAATTTGACGGTTTATTTGTATGAATTCAGTTGTCATTTACACAAATTGCTCAGAAATTTGCACAAATTGCAAGAACCTTGCCAATTCTTAGAAAATCTGGGAATTGGCCTGACTTGCTGCAGATCGAGTCAGGCACTGCAGCGGGAATGGAAACGAAGTCCAGGGGGGCTGAACCTAGGAAATCTCATCAAAGTCTACCCCCAAACAGATTTCTTCAACATCCTGAATTGCAACTTTACTCTTTTAAAATGGACAACAAGCATGACAGCTGTTCTGTTAGCAGTGATTTACATAGCCTGTCAAACCAAAAAACCAACACAGCACCTCATTCTGTGTGATATTTAAAATACCAGGGGCCACACAGAGCAATAGTTGCTAATGATCTTTTGTTGGCTTTCAACTCTGCCTTTCATTAGCTTAACTGAAGAAAAAAGTGTGACAGTAATTTTATTTTTCCTATGCTCTCTAAAAAGCAGAAGCATTTAAAGATGCTGAACACTCTTAGTTACCAGTCACTTCAATAGATGATTATTACAGAGCTATTCTTGATAATGAGCATCTGTGTAGCTGGAAAGAAGCAGAACAATTAAGTAGAAAAAAATCACAACAGAAGGAGTCTTGAACTGGGCAATCAAAATTGCAACTTTCCAAATCACAACGTTTTTTTTTAATGGCAGTAATCTATTCTATTGTCTTCTCTAAAAAAATTACCCTGTTTCTACATCACTCTGTTTTCTCTAGATTGTCTCAAATTATCTGCAGTTTTTCTTTGTATATTGCCCATGTCAAATGAACACCAGCTCAGAAAGCAGAGGAATGGGGCAACGTGCACCAGATTTGTTAGTCAGATACATATCACCCAATCTTACCTATCATAAAATGTCCTGTCTGGGCCAACCTGGTAAGAATGGCTTAAATTTCTCCAGACAGTACTAAGGTACAGACAGAGACATCCAAAATACAGATAGTACTAAAATTTTTATTATTATTATTATTATTATTATTATTTATTAGATTTCTTAATCGCCCATCTGGCCGGTCACCCGGCCACTCTGGGTGATGTACATCAATACAAACAGTTTTAAAACAGTAACATTTTACATCAAAACAAATTATTACTCGGAACAGTGTAACACAAGGCAGGCAAATGCCCCCCGCGCCCCTGCTTTGCTAAGTAACGGGTGGCAGGAACCTCCTTCAGCGGCAGCAGGCGGCGCGTGGAGGCCCCAAGGGCCAGGCCCCAGATGGAGGGGCTGAGCTCAGGGCACGAGAGCAGGCGAAGAGGGCAGTGAGCTGCAGCAACAGTGCGGCGGGGGAGGGGAGGCCTCCGGGCCAGGGCACAGCCTGCCCGAAGGCCTCGGCTGCCGGGCGGCGGTGGCAGGAGGGGCGGCGGAGCAGGCCAGGCCCGCAAGCCCTCGACCAGCCATCGCTGCCCTCCCTGCAGGCCGGCGCAGCCCCCCTGGGTGGCCCCCGCGGCCTCCACACCGACCGTTCGAGCGCGCTCAAAACTCCCGCGCACCCGGAACTCATAAATATATGAGAAATATTTATATTCAGATTCTTCAAAGTATATTTCAAATGAAATGGATAGATGCCTGCACAGAGGGAAACAAAACACATAAGTATAATATTGTTCTTTGACAAGGTGCTTCCAGATGGAGGGCACCTAGAACTAACAATGAAAATGCATTGTGCTGTGCAGCTATTCCAACTTTTCCTCCTGAACAGATTTTTTTTTTCCTGGTAAGAACAAAGACAGAGGACACAATTGGAAAACATGGGAGAGTTACACACTGAAGATGACATCATCTGAACCCCTTGTAAGCTTCTTTGAATGAGACAGGGAGATTGCACACAAAAAAACAAAAAATGAAACAAAAAATCCTCATCTGGAAGCACCCTCAGAACAGAGTTGTTCAGCTTGGAAAACAAAAACAACCCCCAAAGACACCCCAAAGGTTAGATTTTTGTGCCTGTTAGCTGTTATTCAGAGCTTCAATCAGCTGCTAGTTGGACATCATGTTTTTTCTTTTAAAATCATCCTTCTTCCTAGTAACAGTGAGTGATACAATCACAGAGGAAATTGCATTTGGCTACATGATCACCCTATTGAAGGCAAACTAAGCTGATTCAGAGCAAAGGAAGTGCCTACTGAAGAAGTATTGCCCTCATTCTGAATTACCATCGTTGACCCTCAATGACATCATCACATAGTAACATATGATTGGTTATGTGATGGCATGGCTATTGTGAGGAAAAAGATGAATTGGATGGAAAAGAAATAGTACTAAAGCCATATGTGTTGGGCTCATGGGACTTATGAGGTAGGGATGAGCAGAAAAGAATTGTTCAATTTTGGAATTATTCTGGGATTCTAACAGCAGATTAATTCCAATTTCCATCCCAGTTTAAGTGTGGCTGGAAATCCATATTCCAAATTATACTTGCTGGAATTCTGTGTATGCACCATTTACCTAAAACCAGAAAAAAATAAAAAAAATAATTTATTAATTGAAACAACAACAACCCTATCCCACATTCTGCAATAGTGAAATTGTTGAAATATCTTTGTCTCCGTAATTTGGGATTTTGCCATAGGTGTGTGTGTGGGAGGGGGGGCTTTCTTCAGTCAATTTGAACCTGCATTGCTGCTAGGTTTTATTCTGGTTTTATTCTGGTTGCATTGTTATACTGTGGTTTTAATGTTTTATATATTTTATATTGTTTTATTGTGTGCTCTTTGGTTTTAATTTTTGTGAACCACCCAGAGAGCTTCGGCTGTTGGGAAGTATAGAAATGAAATGAAATGTAATGAATCAATGAATAAATAAATAAAATTGAAAATATTTACATCCCACCTTTCCTCATAGAAATTCATGGAGGCTAACCAAAAGAATTATTATTATTATTATTATTATTATTATTATTATTATTTAAAAAAAAAAACAGAAATAGAGCACCAGACCAGGAGATAAATCCGCTTAAGACAGTGGCAATACAGTATTAGAGCTGTGCATAAATAGCTCTCAAAATTTTTCAGCCTATTTGTGAGTAGAGAAATGGGGGGGGGGCAGACAATTTCACCAAATTTCTCCTAGGGGAGGAGAAATTCTCCAACAGTTTATCACAGATAGGGCTCACTATTGGCAGGGGTTGTCGTTCATTGCATGGCTTCTGTAGGTGGCAACAGCATCACCTGTGTTGAGGCTTCCACTTTTCTGAGGCAGAGTTTTGCATTTCTTTTGGTGGTATTTTTGAGCTTACCTAATCATTGTGAATAAACTTGAGTGCACTCCGGGAGAGAGGGCAGGACAGGAAGGCCTGGCGTGCTATGGTCCATGGGGTCACGAAGAGTCGGACACGACTGAACGACTGAACAACAACAATCATTGTGAGGTGGCCGAGGGTGCTGAGTGTGTTTTCTCTCTCCAATGCACATCTTCCCATTGCTCTGCAGCCCCCCAGGCCCCCTGCACTTCCTGAACTGAAAAAGACCCATGGGAAGAATTGCCTCATGATGTCTTCCTCATGACGGCTCTAACTCAAGTGTGTGAAGCTGAGGAGGCTACAGGCTGCCACAGAGATTACTGTACAATGACAGACAGGACACTCATGCACACTCCTCAACCACCTCACAAGTAAGGTAAGCACAAGAACCCCAAATCCAAGCCATGAGAATTTCTCTGAAATTTCTCCTCTGTTGAATTTCTTTTTGAAAGCAATTTCTTTTCTATCAAATTGAATGAGAATGGTTAAAAAAATGTGGGAGAAATTTTTGGCACAGCACCATATAATATCATAACCCTCATCCCTGCCCACTGCCAGGGAGAAATGTGGGCCAGGTGGTAATGTTCAGGCCTTTAAAGGCCAATAGCCTTTCTGAACAGAAATGTTTTTTTTAGCACCACAGTGGAAGGCCAATAAGGAAGGGACAACATGGATCTCCCTGGGGGGGGGGGAGTTCCAAACTCTGGCTGCATCCTCCACAAAAGTCCACAGCATTTTCCACCAAAATATTGCCAGAAAGATTGCCCCCAAATTATTTATGATTATTTACAGTATTTTCACACCACTCTTCAGCCAAAAGAAACATTTACAGAGCAGTTTCTGAAGGTTTATAATGAAACAGCCCTTGATTTCAGCAGGCTTCCAATCTAAAAGACTCAATACAAAAGGAAAAAGGATTGGGAGGGAGGAGGAAAAATGTAAATCTCAGGCACCAGTTCTTAGTTTCAAAGTTCTAATAGGGGTGCTTCTGGCAGGGAAGGGTGAAAAAAGCTCCCTGTAGCTGTTCCTTATCCAGGTGATTTATAGGGCTAGGTCAGTCTCCCCGTTGCCATGATGTTTTTTCTGAGAGGCAGGGGGTGCAGATTCCCAGTGGCCCCTGGTTGTCTGGCTGATGGATGAGGCCAGAGTCTACCATCCCAGGGAACTGCCAGTTGGAGCCGTGTGTTCATTCTGGCAGGGAGGGGTGTAGTGAGCTCCCTGCAGTTGTTCCCTCTCTGGCTGATCTATGGGGCCAGCTTAGTTTACACTTTGCTACCCCTCCCCAATGGGGGAGAAGTGTGTCCTGAAACTCTCCTCTGCCATTTCAGATCAGAACGTTGGCATGCTATCCACTGTCTCTGGGGGCAGTAGAGAGACTACTATCTTAATGAAAATCACCTTTACTGAAACAATGCACTTTTACCTTTGGTAATGCACCTACCTTTTCTTTTGTTAGTGAGAGAGGATACCATGCCTGGTGCAGGGTGTGGGGAAAAATAAGGAGTATAAACTTTTGACATCTATCATGCTTTCCACTCATAAAATCATCCCCCTAAAGGTAAAAAAAGGATCTGAGAATGTTTGCTGGGTGCTCTATGGTACAACTCAACCTCAAGGGCACAATAAACTAAGAACAAGTGTGTGAGCAGCAGATCAAAAGAGCCAATGAATTAGTTTGCATTTTAAACCTCTGACCAAACCACACAATATCCGGAATGTTTCTGCAATTAATTGGGGAGCGTAAAAGATAACTAGCGAACAGGGGGGAGCCGTTGCCATCAGAAAGGGAAAGTGTGATTAATTATGGCACAGTCTCTTGCCTACTCGAAATATTGATGTAAGACACAAGCATTTCCAGTGACAGTATTGGCACATGCCATTCCTTTGAACACTGTATAAATTCATATATTTGCAATGGAACATATGAAATACAATATTAAGAGGATTCTTCAGTCAGCAGAAATATTACTCAGCTTATAGAAAAATGGCTCCAGTTAAGATGTGTGTGTGTGTGCATGTGTGTGTGTATTACAGAGAGGATTAGAAATACATTAGCTCCTGGCTTTGACATGGCAATGACGGCAATCTCAAAGAATAGGCTATACTATAAACGTCTGCCAGTTTAATGAACATGGCTTCCCCTAAAGAAATCTTGAAACTGTCATTTGATGAGAATATTGAGAATTCCTTCTATAGCACAATCCTAGGGATGCTGGAGAAATCTGAGACAGACTAAAACCAGTTTGGATTTCTAAGAATCCGACCTGTGGAATCTGCTGTGGACAGGCTTCCTCAGGCCACACAGGGTCTGTGGACTTTATGATCATGTTTTTACTTTCCCAAAATTTACACAAATTTATTTGTTGGAAAATATGCGCGTTTCTGCTGACATATATGCCATTCTGGAAAATATACATGGGGAAAGGTTCAATGGAATGGGGGACAATACACTAAATGTTACATACTAACATGAATTACATAAATTGTTGTGAACCCTCTTATGGAACTGTCTACATATTTTTCCGCATACTGAAAAAAAAAAAATCAAACAGTCTGTGAACAGTGACTGGAATGAATGACATGGCACAATCCACAAAACACACAAAGGATGGATTTCACAAAATCTGGACATCCCTAGACAATTTCCTCTGTTTCCTCAGAACTACATCTCATTAAGTTCGGGGGGACTTTCTCCCTTGTATGTGTGCTTCAGATTGCAGGATTAGAGATCCTGATCCTTACTCTCTGTTAGGGCTATTGGAAAAATCCACAATGGAACCAAATGAGTTTGTATTTTGAAGAATCCAACTGGTTGATTCCACAGCAGACCGGCATTTCCCCTGTTGGGCAGATTCCATGGACTTGTGGACCAGTTTTCTAACTTCCCTGGTTTTGCGGAACTTTCGTTGTAGAAAAATACATTGTTTGAAAAAAAAAACTGGCCAAAAATGCACCTTTCCCCATAGCCTAAAGTGTGAAAATGCACATTTTGGAATATTTTGCACATTTTGGAGGAATTTACACATTTTTGCAGGTCCAAATTTGGTCAGATGCAGAAACAAAAATCTGATTCTGTCGATGGGTGGATAATGGAACAAAAGGCATCTGAGAGTCCATGAAACACAGACAGAACAGATTTTATACCATCTGTACATCCCTACTCTCTGCAGTGAACTTCAGCTCCCCACATTCCCTAGGAAGAAAGCAAACAGCTGTTCAGTCAGGTCAAGTCTGTAGCACTGATATGACCTGTAATGATCCAGTGTGTGTTACACCTTCCTCCTAGAGGCTTACATAATAGAGGTGTACAAAATTATGCATGGTGTGGAGAATGTGGATAGGGAGACATTTTTCTCCCTCTCTCAAAATACTAGAACCCCGGGTCATCCCATGAAGCTGATTGGTGGAACGTTCAGGGCAGATCAAAGGAAGGACTTCTTCACACAGCGCAGAGTTAAACTATGGAATCTGCTACCATAGGATGTAGTGATGGCCACCAATTTGGATGGCTTTAAAAGGGGGTTGGACAAATTCCTTGAGGAGAAGGCTATCAATGGCTACTAGTCTTGATGGCTATGTGCTACCTCCAGTACCAGAAGCAGTGAGCCTGTGTACACCAGTTCCTGGGGAACATGGCTTGGAGGATGCTGTTGCGCTCAGGCCCTGCTTATGGGTTCCCGGTTGACAGCTGGTTGGCCACTGTGTGAGCAGAATGTTGGACTATGGACCCTTGGTCTGATCCATCATGGCTCTTCTTATGTTCTCCTCTCAAGGGAGAAGAGGTTGGGAAGAACTATCATTATATATCACCAATTTCTCCCTGGCTTTGAGGCTGGGAGGCTGATTAAAGACTCAAAATAAAGAGAAATAGAGATAGGGCACTGCATTCCAAAACAAAGAGAACAATGTTGTCTAACTGGTCCTATATGCTTAGAAATCCTACCTTAGATCTCAGGTGTTACATGAAAACTTGTGCATTACACAGAACTTCTGTGTAACTTACACACAAGGTAAAGACTCTGTTGCATGCCAAGGGACAGATCTGTTCATAAGGATGTTGGCAGAGTCCCCCCCCCCCACATCCCCACTCCAGGCAAATATCCAAAAAGGGGCATGTGTGAGGAAGACTGAAAAAGCAACTGACCAGTGATGAAAGATTGAATACAGAGCCTTCCATTCCATCATTATTAATATGGCCATCCCTCTCAAAAGAGATTTGTGCTCACTTTTGAGCACTGTCAACCATCAGAATAATTGACTGTCATTAGAGCCAAAATAATTGATAGTGAATATAGCACATTATAAGATATCATCTGGGAAATTGCTTTGGTATTGGTACATATCCCCCCCCCTCCCAGAAATATACAGAAAAAAGAAAAATAAACTTTGTTACACTTGCAAATATATGGTAGACATGCATTCATGTTTTGCCTTAATATACTTGAGGTTTAAAACTAAATGTTATCTAAAGAATTCAGTATGCAAAACTCTAGAAACTGCAATACATATTTAAAAGGATTTTCTTCTGATTTTAAAAAAATTCCTCACTATACTATCCCCAGTAGTGACTGTAATTGTAATTTTCTTATTGTTTTCATCAATCAATATTTTCATTATTTTTAAAAATAGTAATAATAACAGAATGGAAAGAAAATGTTATAACTAGAAGCAGAATTAAAACTTAAAGGTTTTTTTTAAGATATATTTTCTTTTGGGTAGTACAAAGCTTCCAGGAAGAAAAGAGACTTCTAATTATTAAATAATGCCTGTGTTTTTACCATCTTGGGTCTCTGAAGAATTATTAAAAATTCTCTCTCTCTTTTTAATGAGATAAGTAGGAAGATCAGAATAAGACAGAAGAAGATAAAAGCAAAACAAAAAATTGGGAGGATGGAATGGGGGTAAGTTTTTATGTGTCAGCTAGGAAAGGAGTCAGATTATCAGTTGACAATTAGTGCTGGTTTGGGGCAATATTGTTGAAGTCAAAGTAGTCCAGAAAGGCATCCCATGTGCCATTAAATTTGGACAAATTGCTTCATGTCTATGTCTGCCTGCCTGCCTGCCTAACATCTGTCTGTCTGTCTGTCTGTCTATCATCTATCTCACTTGCTCTTGAAATGGCATTCTTAGGTGTTCTGCTACACAGTCATCAATATCACATAGTGAGCAGGATTTCCAAGCCCATAAAATCAGTTGCATAAAGAGAACATATTCTGAAAGGGGCCAATGAAAAACCTTTTTATTGAACCTAACATGGTTTGGAAGCTGGACAAAGGACCTTTTGGTTCTGAAATACATTGGGTTCAATTAAAAAAAGAGTTTTCATTGGCAACTTTCAGAATATCTTCGCTTTTCATATCCTGTTTTGGTTAGGGATGGCAGAGAATTCTGCCACGGATCCCAGTGAGGCCTAATGCCAGTGCATTTAGCCCCACAGAATTCATGGCGGAGTGAAGCCCCCCCCCTGCGAAACACGTGCGAAACGGAGCCTACCTGGTGCTGTTCGCTGGTGGGTGCTCCTCGAATGGCGGCCGCATCAGCAGACGCCATTCGTCTTCCCAGGAATGCTCTGATAGGCTACATAAGTATTTACGTAGCCTATCAGGGCTAACGCGGGGATGCCATTTGCATCCCTGCAGAGGCCGTGATAGCCTACGTAAATACTTATGTAGCCTATCACGGCAAAAGCGGGGACGCAAATGGCATCCCCTACACCATTTGCGTCCCTGCTTTAGGCATGATAGGCTATGTAAGTATTTACGTAGCCTATCACGGCTAAAGCAGGGATGCAAATGGCATAGGGGACACCATTTGCATCCCTGCTTTAGCCGTGATAGGCTACATAAATCTTTACGTAGCCTATCACGGGCTAGTGTAGGGATGCAAATGGCATCCCCTGCGCAGGACGCCATTTGCGTCCGTAGCAGCCCGGTAGCGGCTGGAGGCCCTGCTGAGGGTTGGTCTGGCTGGCGGCTCCGCAGACTGGCTGCAGAGCGGAGCTGGCCGGACAAGATTCTGGGGGGGAGGAACAGATTGCCTCCCCCCCGTCGAGGATTCCGGGGGGCGGAACGGATCGCCTCCCCCCAACTGAGGACCCCAGCGAAGCCAGGTAAGCTGGGTTTCGTACACCCCTAGTTTTGGTGCTTCCTTTCTGGTTTTTGTTAGTTGCTAAGGCAGCATGTCAAATGCAATCAATATTCATCTTCATGGGCCCCTTGGGCCAGGATGTAACCAAGCACCATAAATGTAGGGATGTCTGAGAAATCCACTGCGGATTCAAATGAGAATCCACCCTCAGGATTCTGCAGTGGATTGGGACCACTTATCTCCACTCCAGGAGGACTGGAGGTGGAATGGCACTAGGCTGCTTCTTGCCAGCCAGAGCCATTCGCCTCCTTCCTGCCGATCGCCATGTCTTCAAAAAAGAAAAAGAAAAAAAAGGCCATCAGCAGGATGTGCCCATAGACTTAGATGCAAATAGAGCCATGAATCTTGCATTTAAGCCTATTGACACATAGACTTAGACACAAGATTCATGGCTCTATTTGCGTATAAGTCTATGGGCACATCCTGCCAATCACCATTTTTTAATTTTTTTTAAAGACACGGTGATCAGCAGGGAGGAGGCAAACGGATCTGGCTGGCAGGAGGGAAGGTAAGCGACCCCCAAGCCGGTGTCCTCCCCTGGAATCCTTATGGAGCGGAGCCGCTCCAGAGGATTCCCGGGGGGTGGGGAGGAACAAATCGGCTCCCCCCCCAGATTCCCCACTGGAATGGACGGTGGGGAATCCGTACACCCCTACATAAATGATCAAATAAAAATTCAACTGTTCAGCTTGGGGCTGATTCTTTGTTGGACATCTTTTCAAAACCCACAGATTATCTTGAACCTCCAATACATTAACTTTCTACCTTGCTAACAAGCAGAGTTATCAGAATAATATATACATATAAAGATTAATAATTTATTTTTACCAGGACAGAAAGGGAACAATGAATTCACGATTAACAATTTTGCTGGATTAGTCTAACCCTGAGATCAACCATGGAGGAAACTATTGATAAGATTCAGTTTCCATTGCATTGGGGATGTGGCAGGCCCAGACTCTGTAAACTGAATGTACAGGATCCAAATCAGGTACGCTACTTTCCATTTGGCAATACAGTGGAGTTATTGCTTTGAAGAAAATTGATACTGTTTCCAAGAAATTAGCCAATGTAGGCCTTTCAGAGAAGACACAACAGTGTTTGATCTGATTTAAGGACTGTCATTGGTTACTAGGCAATGTATATTTTGTATATAAATCCCAAAAAGAGTTCAACTTCAATATCTTTGGGAGTGTGAAAATGTCTGTGTCTATCCAAGTTTGCTATTGAAGACATAGGAGTTTCAAATTTTATTGCCAGGTTAAGCCATTGGTAATTGTAAATTTTTAAACATTATTTTCCAGCTCTACAGCTCACTAAATAAATAATACAGTAGAATCGCCTTCAGGTAGGTGGATTGTGATGTACCATCTTCAGAAACAAACTCTTAACATCCAGCTCAACATCCTTTGCGTAGATATAACATGAAATTTCCCACAGATGTTGTGAAAGCCCCTATGTTGTTGGATTAGAAAATGTTGCCAGAGGTTTAAAAGAACTTGCCATACATGTATCATGTGTTTGGGGGAAGCTGGATTCACATTGTTTCACTCAGATTATTTCAAGTGTTCTCAAACTTTGAAACATCATATAAAAAGAAAATATGAAGGGCCAATAAATGTGTAACTAAATCTGCAAGTGATCAGTTCAGAACTCTGGCAAGAGAGATCTGTCCCTTCCCGGGCAGCCCATGGGGCAGGGGAGGGAGGAGGGAGAGAGAAGGGTGTATGAGAGAGAGAGGTGGCAGAAAGGAAGAGAGAGAGAGAGTGGGTGAGAGAGAAGGGAGTGGCAGAAAAGGAGAGGGAGGGGGGCTTTAAGATGGTTGGAATTGATGGGAATTGCAGTTCAAAACATCTGGAGGGTACCAGGTTGGGGAAGGCTAGTCGATATGGAAGCCCCCTCCCCAAAATATACTTCTCAAGTCTAGGATATGCCCTCACACACTATTATTATGGATTAATTAAGCTGGAATAACTATTTCCTCTGCAAACAACTGTTCTCATGCACAGCACTCCTGGTAGTCAGTTCATTAAGACATGAAATTGTTTGAAACATGGTTCTCCAGCTGTTATTCCTCCGTATTTCATATAGAAATAAAAGGGTTGTATTGGGTTTTTTTTTAAGGAAGAATGTAGGACAAGAACTTTTCTCTTGTTGGCTCATACAAAGGGCATTCTGATAGGTAATAGGATAAGTCTTCAGTCTTTGAGGCACAGCAAATCCATAATCTCTGCTGCACATTCACTAGATATTAATCGAAAAGTATCTGTCTTCTGATGGAGGACACCTGATGGTAGACCCATCAGTACTGTAGTCAGAACTATAGTCAGGGCCAAAATTCATGCTGATATATCTATTAATACTCAAGGACAGATTTTTATTCATTATGTGCCATTCATTAGCTGAGATGTTCATTTTTATGAGAAAGACTTGGTTACTATAATTAGGATCAATTAAAAGAATTATGTAAGGTGTTCCAGCTTCCCCCTACACCCCCTCAACACAAGATGGAAACAAATTTGCTTCATTAAAATGCACATCTGTCAACTGGAAATTTGATACTGGCACATTAATTATTTAATTAACAGAAGGGGCTTCTTCACAAAGCTTTGCTGCTTATGGGAAACACCATGGACGCTTGGTTTCAGCCTACAAGAACTCCAGTTTTCAGAGCAGAAACATTGCTTTCAACACAAATAACCCCAAGCAGTGATGGGACTGAAGATTAAACTTCTGATGTTCTGAGAATGCATCACGCAGAAAAGAAAAAAAGAAAAAGACAATTGAAACAGCTGTCAGCCCTGTCAGAATTTAAACTCAGGTAAGTTCAATTTATTTCAACAGCTTTATAAAATAAAATACAAATAAAATAAAGATGTGATATGTTTAATGAAAAAGACTACACTTTAATAGAGTATATTGGATCACTTAAAGGAAATCTAGTCAGATAGATTCAGACATTCTGCTGGATATTGTTCTAGATATTAAAGTCAAAAACATTAAGCAGATTCACAGGACTATCTATTCTGGGGCTGAAAGTATGCAATCTAAGGGCCAAGACCAGACATTAATTAAATCCTTATCTAGCACCTACACCTTTTTTCATTGCTGTTGTAGAGTAGGAACATAGGAAGCTGCCTTATACTGAGTCAGGCCATTGGCTCATCTAGCCCACTATTGTTGACACTGTCTGGCAGCCATGGCTCTCTCGGGTTTCAGGTAGGGATGGACAAGCTCATCTCCATCCGGGACAGGAGAACCTCAGTGAACTGCCCCCCACAGCTCATGCAGCCCGGACCTGTTAAACAAGCTTCCCTGCTCACCCCGCCTGCCTGTGAGCTGCACAAACCAGAAACCACCCCTCTTCCTCGTGCTGGCTGTCAAGGGCTGGCACGGGGAAAAAGGGCCTTGGAGGCCAGCCCCCAGCCTTTCGCCCTGGACTTCTCTAGAAAGAAGAGGTGCCACCGTCCTTCTTCCTTGTGCTGGCTATCAAAGGCCAGCGTAGGGAAGGAGGGCTTTGGTGGTCAGCACCCAGGGTCTCACCCTGGCCTCCAGCAGGTGGGCGGGGGGAGAAGAGGATAAGTGCCTTCTTCCTCCCTCCATCCCCACCTGCTACAGCAGTGGCGACAAGGGACAAGCTGCTCTTTTTCCATAAGGCCAGAAAACTTATGGAAAACGACCAGCCTCCCCTGCGCCACTGCCTCTGTAGCAAGGATGGGGGAAGGAGGAGAGGCACTGCCTTCTTCCCCTCTCCTTGCTGAGGGAGCAGGCGCCAGAGCTCTTGCCCAAATCAGCGCACAGCGAGTCGGGCAAGAGATCCAGTCTGTGAGCTGGCATCTGGGGGGCTGAACCGGCAACTTCTCACTGTGCTTCGAGCCCCAACTGGATGCTCATACCATCCCTAGTTTCAGGCAGGATAGGATTCTTTCCTCGCCCTACCTGGAGATGCCGGGGATTGAACCTGGGACAAAGCAGGTGCTCTGCCACTGAGCTATGGCCCCTGAGTAGGTGCAGGGCCCCCGATACAGTTCTTAAAAGTCCCCTCTCCACTCCCCACCCACACCCTGATCCAGATTGGGTCCCCTGCACTTGCTCTAGAGTAAATATGATACAAGACAGAGCTGTACCTGCTCTAGAGTAAATATGATAAAAGACAGAGCTGCTAGCGATGGATTTAAACAGTAATGTCTGTTTTGGCTCTAAAGCAGAACTGAAGAATTCATTGTTTGAGAGTAACTGTACAAAATGTCTTGATCGGCACCTCTTGGTTTTCACCCTAGGACTAATGTGCAGATGGAAACTTCACTATCCAAGAGATTTCACACTTCTCTGGATGCGGCAATCAGGGCTGGCTCTACTGGGCGGCAGATAGTGGGGGGCGGCGGTGTCAGCCTCCTGAACTCTCCAGCTATTTCTCTGTTTCAGCAGGACAGAGCTGTGTCTGCCACACAACCTGTCTTGGATCCCCTAAACTAGCCTACTGCCTCAGGTGTGGTAGAGGACGCCATCCCTAGAGATGTCACGAGTGTCTGTTTGGGGGCTTGAGGTCTGCAGGTTCCTGCCAGTTCAGCCCCCCGGGCATCAGTGCGTGGTCCCCTGCTCTTGCCTACCTTGGCACGTGCCAAGTCGAGCAAGTGCGGCGGGCCCTGCTCCTTGCCTGACTAGCAGCTCAGCCTGTTTTGTGAAAGCCGATTTTATTTAAATCTGCCTTTAATGAAAAGGCCCCCTCTGCCTGGGCTCTTCACCCTTCGTGCTCTCCTTGCAAAGAAGGAGAGCACGAGGGGCTGCTGCTATCTGAGCAACTGTGTTTCCAGTTGCTCCCTGCTGCCTCTGCCCCACCTTAGCTGCCAAGAAACCCCGCCTCCCTCTGCAGGCAAGGCAGAGGGGGACACAGTTGCTCTTGGTGGTGGCAGCAGGATGGGAGCTTTCGGTTCCCATCCTGCTGGTGCCGCCACAGAGCAACCCTACCTCCCTCTGCCGGTGCATGGCAGAGAGAGACACAGTTGTTGCTGGCCAGCCGAATGGGAAGCAGTTTGTCATGGAAGTGGGTGGCCACATGCTGGGCTCCTGTGAACCACCGGGCAGGTTGCATCCCGGCATGAGCAAAGGCGGGCAGCAGGTGGGGGTCCTGCAAGTGGGGTGCAGGGAGGACTCTGGCGAGTTTGCCCATCTCTAGCTATCGCTTTGCCAGTATTGAATTAAAACTCAACTGCCACTCCACCTGGCTTCTGTACATGTACTTCAGACAGCAAAATGCCTTGCGTCAGCCCTGGTACTAATGTCATTATCAGCAGTTTAAACATACATATTTAAATACATATTTTGAGAGGAAAATGCATTTAAATATGTATTTTGAGAGAAAATGCACATGTAAATATGTATGAAAGTATGTATTTTAATACATGTTTGAGACTTTTTTTTTTAAAAAAATAAAAATTATGGATTCAGGTGGAAATGAAACAGAATGGAATTATGGGTAAAAATATGTGGCTGTAACATGGGCTAGAAATAGAGAGATTCATCCATCCTTCATCTAAAGTAAACCCCAGGAAGAATACAGGCAGATAGCACAGAATTGCAGGGATGGCGTCAGGAAGGCTAAAGCTGAGAATGAGCTGAGGTTAGCAAGGGATGCTAAAAACAACAAAAAGGCTTTCTTCAGCTACGTGCATAGTAAAAGGCAGAGGAAATAAATGGTGGTTCAGCTATTAAATAAGGATGGCAAAACGATAACAGATGACAAAGAAAAGGCAGAGGTGCTCAATTCCTACTTTGGCTCAGTCTTCTCCCAAAAGAGGGTCTATGACCCCCCTGGCAAAGGCGAAGTACAGGCTGAAGGGGCAGGATTGCAGCTTGAGATCAATAGGCATATGGTCAAGGAACACCTAATGACTTTGAATGAGTTCAAATCTCCAGGGCCAGATGAACTGCATCCTAGAGTCATAAAGGAACTGGCAGAAGAACTCTCAGAACCGCTGTCTATTCTCTTTGAGAAATCATGGAGGACGGGGGAAGTGCCAGATGACTGGAGGAGGGCTAACGTTGTCCCTATCTTCAAAAAGGGTAAAAAGGAGGAACCCGGGAACTACAGACCAGTCAGTCTGACATCAATCCCTGGGAAAATTCTGGAGCAGATCATAAAGGAATCCATCTGTAAGCACCTTGAAAACAATGCCGTGATTACTCGAAGCCAACATGGATTTGTCAAAAACAAGTCCTGCCAGACAAATCTGATCTCATTTTTTGATCAAGTAACCTCCCTTGTAGACCGTGGGAATGCTGTAGATATCATATACCTCGACTTCAGCAAAGCTTTCGACAAAGTGCCCCATGATATCCTGATGAGCAAACTAGCTCAAAGTGGGCTAGATGAAGCAACGATCCGGTGGATCCACAGTGGGCTACAGAATCGGACTCAAAGAGTTCTTATCAATGGGACCTTCTCAAACTGGGGAGAGGTAACGAGTGGGGTACTGCAGGGCTCAGTCCTCCAGTGCTGTTCAACATTTTTATGAATGACTTGGAGGAGGAGGTGCAGGGAATGCTGATCAAATTTGCAGATGACACAAAATTGGGCGGGATAGCTAATACTTTGGAAGACAGAAACAAAATTCAAAGTGATCTGGATAGACTGGAGCGCTGGGCAGAAAACAACAGAATGACATTTAATAGGGATAAATGCCAAGTTCTGCACCTAGGAAAAAGAAATCAAATGCACAGTTACAAGATGGGGGTTACGTGGCTCAACCACACTACAAGCAAGAAGGATCTTGGAATTGTTGTCAATCACAAGCTGAATATGAGCCAACCATGTGATGTGGCTGCAAAAAAGGCCAATGCTCTTTTGGGCTGCATTAATAGAAGCATAGCTTCCAAATCCTGTGAAGTACTAGTTCCCCTCTACTCAGCACTGGTTAGGCCTCATCTGGAGTACTGTGTCCAGTTCTGGGCACTGCACTTTAAGAAGGATGCAGACAAACTAGAGAGGGTTCAGAGGAGGGCAACAAAGATGATCAGGGGACTGGAAACAAAGCCCTATGAAGAGAGACTGAAAGAACTGGGCATGTTTAGAGAAGAGAAGACTGAGGGGAGATATGATAGCACTCTTCAAGTACTTGAAAGGTTGTCACAGAGAAGAAGGCCAGGATCTCTTCTTGATCATCCCAGAGTGCAGGACACGGAATAATGGGCTCAAGTTACAGGAAGCCAGATTCCGGCTGAACATCAGGAAAAACTTCCTGACTGTAAGAGCAATACGACAATAGAACCAATTACCTGGGGAGGTGGTGGGCTGTCCCACACTGGAGGCCTTCAAGATGAGGCTGGACAGCCATCTGTCAGGGATGCTCTGACTTAGATTCCTGCATTGAGCAGGGGGTTGGACTCGATGGCCTTGTAGGCCCCTTCCAACCCTACTATTCTATGATTCTATGATTCCACTGGGGCAAACCCCTCTATACCAGGGATGTCTCACAGCTGCCTTTTAGTGCCATGTTCTTGGTGGAAAGGTGGGGTAGAAATCGAATAAATAAACCAGACCAGACATGGCCATTCTAAAAACGTTATGTGGCTCCTACCAAAAAGTTTAATCAAGGAGTGGTAGAAACATTGCTCAGTTCCATTTGTGTGGAAACATGCATTTTGTATGCGTATTTCAGGGCTGATCTGTTTTTTGAAGGGCTCACTTAGGAAGCACCTTCATATGTCTCCTTCCCCTTCCATCATTAAAATGATGAACATATACCATCTTTTGTATATGTGCCCTAGACTCGTGAAGCCCTCTATGGTTTAGTAACACCATTTTTCTTATACAAGCTAACCATCTGTGGGAGACGGAATATTGGATTGTTTCAATCCCCAATATCAGCATCTGGAGAAAATAGCAGCCCCCTTGTTGCAGAACTCAGAGTCAGAGAGACCACGGAGTGAAGGAAAAAGAGTTTCTTTATTTAACGCGCAGGCTTAAGGCTGGAATCACTTCCAAAGAGCCAAAAGCCCCGATTTACATCACCACATTGTTTTTATAGATATTGTGACACATAGGAAACGGCTCCTCCTCTCCCTCCCGTGTGGGGTTGCAGTCCTCAACATTTCTTCTCCTAGCACCATTGTTTATACTACAAGAAATGGGTTATAGGGTAGCCATGATAAGCAGAGAACAGAAGAGAACAGCAGAGAACAAGTTATACAATTCTATGACCTTAGCCTTTGTTGACAAGATAAGAAATTCCTGTGTCTCGTCAGCTTACAAACATATATTTCAGAGAGCAAGAGCTCAGCAAGAACATGAAGCATGAGACTGCATGAGGCTACTTAGTCTGACCCCCGGTATGGCTGCTACATTCCCCCCTTAAATGCATAATTTCATTACAATTATAGCATTTCATTACGCAAATAGACATTCTGGTTTGCGAAGCATAACACAGGACTCTTATAGCAACCCTCTTACTTAATATCTTGTTGAGCTATTAGAGCGTAGTGGGCGGCTGTTTTACTAGCCGAGACATAAAACAGATTGGTTAAACAGCGCATAAGACAAGGAATGCAAAGGCATAACAGTATCTCTATGAACAACACTGGTAGAATTAGGATGAACAATGCTTTAAGCCAGCTAAGATCTGGAAGCCAAGGGGTTAACCAATTTAGCCAATTGTTTTGTCCCATTGTTATGTTAGCTACTATATTATGCATGCAGATTATTGATTTGAACATCTACAGCATTACTATTATTAGTCAAATTAAATGATGGAGGAGAAAAAGATAAAAAAAACCTGTTTGCAGGTATATCTCTTGGCAAACAAAAATGTAATTATCAGCGAATCGCTGGGACAGATTTCCCTCTTTTTCACACCTTATTAAGGAAACACAATGCAACACTACTAACACTACAACACGCATGTTTGATCTTCTTTGGGATCTGACCGTACGCTGGGCAGCTATTCACCTGGCAAGTTGCAGTAGGGTCTAGTTCCCTTCTTCAGTTCTCCAGTTGCAGGTCTGACCGTACGCAGGGTGGACAGTCTCCCAGTGTGCCCACAGTAAGGTCTAGCCTGAGTTTTCTTACTGCTTTTTCAGAATAATTTTTAAAGGATTTTTTAAAAGGAAAGAAATCCTTTCAAAGGATTTTTGTTTACAGTCTACTCCCCCCTCTCGCTCTCTTGACTCATGTCCAATGTATCCAGGGTTTAACTCCAGCTACTTTTATAGCTGCAGGAGTGGAAAGTATGACAGTTTTCGGTCTTCTCCACTTGGGAGTTAAAGGGTTATTTTTTCCCCTCTTTAACTCATACTTCATTTCCTGGTTGGAAAGGATGAACTTCTGTGATGGGAATTGGGGGCTTATTTTCTAAGACAAAGCGACGCTGGGCTTGAAGAACTTTGCTCAGTGTTTGGACTTCTTGTTTAAGGCTAACCTTTGCTTGCTCTTGATGCCGCTCCAGTGTCAATTATGAAGTCAATGTCACGGCCCCTCACAGTCAATGTCACGGCCCCTCTCAAGCTGTCTTCTCTCTTGCCAGTTCTGGCTCCTTTGGTTTTCTCCTTTGTGTATTTGATTCATTTTATTTGGGCATTCATGCCACCAATGTCTATCTTGTCCACACTGGGCACACTGGTTCTTTTTAAAGAATCCTCTGCCTCTGCTGGGTCTTCTTCTATTTTTTCGTCCACGTCTTCTTGGGCCTCTGGGTCGAGGGGGGTATACTGGTGATAGGCATCTAAAAGACGCTCTAAGTATGCTCTGGGGCCTCGGTGGCACCTTGCAGCACTTTAGACACTTTGGTCATATTAACTGACTTCTTCATACCTGCCTTTATGACTTCTAACAGCAGGGTTTGATATTGGGTGAGGCGCTCTAGCCCCGCTTGTGTTTTGGGATTCCAGCGGGGGGGGGGGGTTACTTACAAGGAGACTTTATTGGGTAACTTACAGCACACAGGCGTACCTAATGGTTGGATCAGACAGCTTCTCTGAACCACGAGCTATTGGGCTAAATGGGTTTTATACCATACATGTTACCCATGAGGCAGCGCAACACTAGCAAGCATTTTTAGCATAGGCTAGAAGTGTTTGGTTCTCAGGCACAGCTTTCTGTACACAAACTTCGCTTCCCAAACAAAGTGCTTGATAACACTTTCATTCATTAGTATGGGAAGAGAAATTTCTCTCTCTTTCTTTTGCTTTCTTTTTCTTGCTGATCTGCCTGTATTGCAGATCATGTTTCAAACTTTTTACATAAAACTCTCTTCTCTATGCACCAGCCTTGTCTCTTCATTTGTCTTTTTCAAGTTAAACCTTCTTACTTAAACTTTTCTGCCTTACACCAGTCCCAATGACACACATTTGGGATAGGCTCTTCTTCTCCTTCTAGTTACATTTTCTTCATCTTAAAGAACTATTACATTATTGTGGCTACTTTACCCCAGGTAATAAGCTCCAGGCATAATCAGCTGCTTCTAATTCACCCTGGGGGCAACTATGGCCACGCTTTTTCTCTATAAATGTTCTTTCTCTTTGCCTCTTGCCTTCTTTTTCTTCTTTTTTTCCCCTTTGTCTATCTGTCTGCCACTTTCTCTATTTCTCTGTCTTTTTCTACTTGCCTCTCTCTTTCTCTTCTTGTCTTTGTCTTTTCTCTTGTCATCCATTGGGAACCACACTCAATATCATTTGGAGTTGCAACTAACACTAATCTGCAAATATCACATATATTTTATGATATCTAAGAAATCATAAAATATACACAACAAACTTTTTCTGCAATTTAACACAGTGAATGGAAAACACTTTTTGCATGGTAAGGCATGATGGAGCAGATCGAGCAATTAGGGGGGGAAAGCTCTCGGGACTATCTATCACTAGACAAGCTAGCCAGGGATTTATAATATTACACACACACACACACACACACACACACCTCTTTTCTTCTCTTCCCCTTCAACTTGGTACACGAAAGCAAAGTGCCGAAACTCAGGACGGTGGGGGGTGATGGGCATTGCCTTATACTTGCATTTTTCAGGCAGCCATTAATCTTCTTCGGGGAGGCGGTGGGGTGATTTGCAGGACTTCAAAGGCAAGCTTCTCAGTTTGTTTGTATTTGTAAATCCCAAGCTTAAAACAGGACACGATGAGGTACAGGGCAGCTAAATTTTTGCTTTGGCACGGGCAACAAATAACTCGGGTCAGCTTTCTTCGCTGGGTCTCAAACAGGAAAACTGTCTTAATTTAAAGTTGTAACATCACTGACAGCGTCAGCTAGCCAGCTACACAGATTTCACTGTTTTTTAAGACAGTTACTCCAATATCTTCTTTTCTTCTCAATCAGGTTGGGTCTCTCAGCTTACACAGTTTATTGCACCTTCCAGGAGCATGGTAGTAGCGTGATTTTGGCTTGGCCAGGAACATGCTGTCTGGTTTCTCGGTCTCTTCAGCACACACACTCAGGCAATCTAACACTGGACACTCAAATTAGTGAGATTTCTTCCTTGCAGGGAATCCCACGGCAAAAGCTTAACAGTTACGCTCTTCAGAAATCATATAGCTGATGGTCTACAGGCTCTATGAAATTCTAGGACAGTTCAAAGCTAAACACGGCTACCTTGACAGAGATCTTCATCGTGGTCTTTCCGCTTCATTCTGCCTTGGGACCGTCTTATGGCACACTTCCTACTCGAAGAGGGGTCTAGCCTGTGCCCTGGGGGCTGATTCTTCACTTTTATTCTCCATTTTGCGCCTTCATCTTCTGGGTCTTCATTTTCAGTTTCCATTTCTTAGGGATTTCATCTCAATTAGGCGAGGTGATGATGTTGCACAACTCAGAACGTTGTGGGCAATTTTCTTGCCCCCACTCTCGGCATGCTAGGCTAACAGCTACTTCTTCGGCCTCACACTCCCACGCTTCGTTAAAAGCCAGGCTGTCCTGCAACATTTCTCTAATTAACAGCCTCAGATCTTGTTCTTTTTTTTCTCTCAGCTCGACCTTGAGCTTTTTGCTGTTTCCTCTCTCTATTCTGAATCCTTTAAAAAAAAAATCTTTTTCCTTTTCTTTTTTTTTAACATACATCTCAAGGTGGTGCAAGTCTTGCTTCCCCCACCTCCCATAGCCTCCCTCCTAAGATGAAGACAGACACAAAGAGGGAAGGGGATTGGTCAGTGAGTAAGGGGTCTCACTGGCCGACATAAAAGGAATTTCACACCACGCACTTTGCTACTGGCCTGGGCACCCGGACGGTCAACGGTATGCAACAGAAACCACAGTAGCCACTCACACAATCATCAGTTTCACCACTTCATTCATATGTCCCTGCCACCCACTTTTCCACTAGAGCGAAGCAGTTTCCTCAGCGCCTTGCTGAGTATTAGTGCCTGCTCGGGGGAGTGATCAAGTCCCCCCTTCCACCCCCAATTGGGTGGGTCACCTTTTTTGTATACATATACTAACACTGACCTTACTTCCGAAGGCGGGGCCCTCTTTTTTTCTGCCCAGTGGCCTTTCTCCTGAAGGCGGGGCCCTCTTTTTACTCCATATAGTTGCCTTTCTCCTGAAGGCTTCCAATGTGGGTTTCAACTCAATTGCAGCTGCAGTATGGGCAGGGCTCAAGTTCCTTCCTCCGCTTCCCAAGGTTTTCTTGCTGCTCGCTGCTGTTTGGGCGGTCCCGGCGCAGCCTTTCTCCCGTTCACCCGACAAAAAGCTCCGTGGCGCCAAGAAAGGGAGGCGTGCGCCATGCCCTCCCTCCTGGTGTGGCGATTAAGAGCAGACAACTGCCACCTCTCTGTCTCTGAGCCTGCCACATCCAAGTCACGGCACCATTTATGATGCAGAACTCAGAGTCAGAGAGACCACGGAGTGAAGGAAAAAGAGTTTATTTAACGCGCGGGCTTAAGGCTGGAATCACTTCCAAAGAGCCAAAAGCCCCGATTTACATCACCACATTGTTTTTATAGATATTGTGACACATAGGAAACGGCTCCTCCTCTCCCTCCCGTGTGGGGTTGCAGTCCTCAACATTTCTTCTCCTAGCACCATTGTTTATACTACAAGAAATGGGTTATAGGGTAGCCATGATAAGCAGAGAACAGAAGAGAACAGCAGAGAACAAGTTATACAATTCTATGACCTTAGCCTTTGTTGACAAGATAAGAAATTCCTGTGTCTCGTCAGCTTACAAACATATATTTCAGAGAGCATGAGCTCAGCAAGAACATGAAGCATGAGACTGCATGGGGCTACTTAGTCTGACCCCCGATATGGCTGCTACACCCTGACAATAGAGACATAGGTTATCCTTGGCCTATACTTAACAGATTAGACAATATTATCCAGATTACAATATGCCACAGAAAGAAATTATGGTCTAGACAGGTGTGTTTTATTTTACTTGGGGCACAATTGCCAAAACAAAGCGCAGGCCCATTCCCTGACCTCAGCTACTTTTATCTCCACAAATGCCATACTTGTAGGTATCTTTGCATGTATGTATGCATTACATGTCTTTCCACCAAAAATGTTGCTCAAGGTGGGTAACAAGCATACAGATTGAAATCAAAATCTTAACTAGAATACAATACAAAGACAAATCAATTAAAAATACCACAATAAAAGAAATAAATGGCACCCAGTTAAAAAAAAGTCCCTATAGCAGCAGACCAGCTTATATACCAATTTTGAATTTTACAAGGAAAAAACTAAGGACAATTTTACAAGGACAAACTCCCAGAACAATTCTCATCATTGTAAGCTATCATTTTATGTATGTATGTATGTATGTATGTATGTATTTATAACATTTATATCCTGTCCTATATCATTATAGGACAGGATATAAATCTCAGGGTGATCTCAGGGTGGCATACAGATAAAATCAATTTAAACAGCATAAAACAATAAATAATTTAAACAGCTAAAAACACATTAAACATTAAACAAGCTAATACAAATTAAAATCTAAAGCAATAAGGTTGTAATCCTATGGCTGCTAGTCAGCGGCTAGATGGCCATAGGATAGGTCGGTTTCCGGTAACTGACCTCGGAGCCCGTGCTCTGAGGTCAGTTCCCTGAGAATCGACCTCCACCCCCTCCTGCACCACCTCGTAGGCAGTGTGGAATGGCCCCATGCTTCGTGCTTGGAAGAGGAGCGCAGAGCGGCAAAAATGGGCGTTCCTGGGCAGGGAATTTTGGAAATGCTGGTACGACACATCCTATGTGTTGTCCGGCTCCTGCTTCCCACGCTCCGAGGTCCCATGGCTAGACAGCCGAAATTGGCTGTCTAGCCACAAAAGCCAGGCAGGGGGAATGAGGAGGAGATCTACTCCTCACCACTCCTCCCACCCTGCACTGGATAGGCAGTCACACCCCAGCTCGGAGGCGACCGTCGATCCAGATAGAACTGCTCCCTCCAACAGTTAAAACAGTGTGCTACTTTAGGGAATGCATATAGCCCTCAAAGGCGTTGGTAAAAAGCTATGTTTTTACTTGGCACCAAAATGAAACCAATGCCTGCACCTATAGGGCCTCCAAGGGGAGAGCATTCCACAACTGGGTGCCACATCAGAGAAGGCCCTCTCCCACGTCCCACCACAGTGTGTGTCTCACACTGGTGGGACACGGAGTAGGGCTCCTCCAACAGATCTCAGGCCTCGGGCAAGCATATATAGGGAGAGGCACTCCCTCAAATATCGAGAATCCAAACCACTTAGGGCTTTAAATGTTATCACCAAAACCTTGAATTCCATCCAGAAATGTATTGGGAGCCAGTGCAATTCCTTTAAAAATGGTGTTATATGATTTTTACGAGCTGTTCTGGTCAGCAGCCTAGCTGCTGCATTTTTCACTAGATGCAACTTCCAAGTCATCTTCAAGGGCAGCCCCACATAAATTGCATTGCAGAAGTCTAATTGGGAAGTAGTACATAGCAGCGCATGCACTACTGTTGCTAGGTTATCCCTGCAGAGTTTTTAAAGTTGAAAGATGAGATATAAAACTCCTAAACAAACAAACCACATGGTGAGGCATGAGCAATTTCTTGCAGCCAATTGCAGTGTTTTCTAGCAGATCTGGGAACCTCCAATATGCTACCTCATACTCGTGGGCTTCAATGAAGAGGGCAGCTGTGTGTATGCAAAGGCATGTGCATATGAAGGCGTTGACCCCTCCAATGACGTGAATGGGGAAACCTGATTGCACATGGGCTCCAAATCAGCATCAGCACTTACGCAGGTCTCTGCATGGTACAAGGTCTTGTCACCAGAAAGGAATTCTACCCTAACTCTGAATTCACCATTAAATCTTGAGCAAAAGTACAAACTCACTGACCACTAGGGGTGCACGAAAGTCACTTACCTGGTCTCGCAGCTTTTCGCGGTGGGGGGGAGGCGCTTCGCTGCTCTCCCCCCGAAGTTCAGGCTGGGGGGGGGAGGCTTCCCGCCTCGCCTGGTCGAAATTCAGGCCGGGGAGGAGGCGCCTTGCCTTGCCCGGCCGCGAAATTAAATGTTAAAAAAAAAATGACCCCGTGATAGGCTACGTGATGATTAACGTAGCCTATCATGGCTAGATCTGCAAAGTCAGCCATGATAGGCTACGTAAATCATCACATAGCCTATCACGGGTGACTTAAAAAAAAAAAAGCGCGTACGCAAATGGCGGCCCCCATAGGGAGCTGCCATTCGCGTTCCTTATTTGGTCGCTGTAGTCTACGTAATCTTTATGTAGACTACAGTGACCGAATAAGGAACGTGAATGGCGGCTCCCTATGGGGGCCGCCATTATCCGTACGCGCTTTTTTTTTTTTTAAAGTCACCTGTGATAGGCTACGTGATGATTTACGTAGCCTATCACGGCTGACTTTGCAAATCTAGCCGTGATAGGCTACATTAATCGTCACGTAGCCTATCATGGGGGCGTTTTTTTTTTAATTTACTTTTATTGGAATGGCGGCGGCGGCAGCCGGTCGAAAGATCGGCTGCCGCCCCCGCCCCTGACGAAGACCCGACGAACTGCCGCCGGGACCCGCCGCTGGGAGGGACATTCGGGAAAGGTAAGTCCCGTCCCGGGGGGGTGCGGGGGGAAGGTGTGTGTGGAGAATTTCTCCCCGAAACTTTTTCGGGGGGCCGAACACGTTGGCGCTCGGCCCCCTAAAATTTTGGGGAGAAATTCTCCGCCAACCCTACTGACCATAAGAAGAGAAATGTAGATTATTCCTCTAGCCAAATGTATCTGTCCCACCAAATGGCTTGTTTCCAACATATCAATTTCTGGTCCTCAGATGTTAATGAGGGTTCCTTGATGAGAAGATCGGTAATGGCAGACAAAAATGTGCTGCAGTAATATTGTAGAAATATGTATCTATTGTTGTTGTTGTTGTTATTATTATTATTATTTCATTTCTATACTACCCAGTAGCTGAAGTTCTCTGGGTGGTTCTCAACAAGATAATAAAATACAACAAAAAAATTCAATATACAAAATTTAAAATAATTTAAACAACTAAAAACAATTTCAATAAAATACTAGACCTGTTAAGACAGTTGACATAGATTCCCCATCATATGCCATGAAATGCCTGGGAGTAGAGGACGGCCTTAACTTGGCACTGAAAAGGTGATAGTATTGGCACTAGTGGGGAGATCATTCCATAATCAGGGGGGCCACCTCTGAAAAGGCCCTCTTGTTGCCACCTTCCAAGCTTCACAGAAGAAGGTCTTAGGTGTTAATCATAGTGTCTGGGTAGGTTCTAGAATATCATTTATTTATTTATTTATTTATTTATTTGATATTTCCACTAAAATTGTGCTCAAGGTGGAGAATACACTCTTAGTGTGGGGGAATGGATAAATGTAGTTAATCTAGTATATCTAGCATACTCTGAAAGTATATTCTGGAATGCTCCCCTATTTCCAGACCCAGAATCCTATTGAATACTCATGAGTTCCTCAGCAGACAAATAAATATGGAAACAGTTACTTGAACATAGGAAGTTTGTACAAAAAGGAGAGAAAATTCCAAAATTCTAGGAGGTAATTCTATATTCTGTTTTAATTTTGAATGAATAAATTCCATATCCCTAAAGACTTACCCGCTTTCAAAATGCCTTCACCTTCTTTTTGCTATATTTATACTCTTTTGTAAATAATAAATATTAATAACATCAACTTACAAAATACTTGTTTTACACTTGATGTCTGTGTTATGTGTACACCTTCTCTTTTGAAGGCCAACTGTAATGAAGGAAAGCTATTTTATGAGCCATCTCTAATAATGGTGGCTGTTCTATTCTGTACTGTGTGAATCATTTCATGGTATTTTGCATCATGGAGTATCTATTTCTCTATAAGCCTGTTTAAAGTGCTAATATACTTAAAAACCTGTTTGTAATGGAATATGTAGATGGCCTAAGAAGTAATCCAATGCATTCAAACTCAAGTCTCTCATATTAATTTTCTCAAGACTCTTGAGCACTTTATAGTGCTAATTACATCTATTACTGTGTCATTTGCTTTGAAACGATATGTATCTTCCCCTTCAGAAACAGAAATCCCCAATTTTGCTTAGTAATGAAGAAAATTCTATTTCAGTAAGCTTCTCTGATCTAATGACTCTGATTTCATTTAGAAATAATAGGTTTATGAGCACAAAGAATAGTGACACATATATTTAATGCCAATAACTGACTGCTTATCAAATGCATTCTAATTAGACACTCTTGCATTACAGGGATAATGTAGGTTCTGCTGGGACACAGTATAGGAAGCATGTGCATTTTCTAAGTGAGACAGTCATTTTGTAATGGCTCTGAGTTGCTTCTTTATAGATTTACAATAATAATTACATCCTTTGGGAGGAAGGGGTTACAAGGTCTCAGTTAGTTGACAGCCTTGTCAGCTAGAGGTGTCATTCAGCAGTCGTTTATATTTTGTTAGGTGTGATTTTTAAATTTGATTTATAACAATTTCAATATTCTATGAGCATCCCTAATTGGGATGTCCTTTTTTCCTTTTAATTGTTCTAGCAACAGAGCATAGACACCAAAAAAAAAAAAAAAAAAAGGAAAAGAAAAAAGGAAAGAAGTCACTGTTGATTACAGCTTTAGTAACCTTGTTTCCCACCCCCTTGCATGACAACAGCTCTCTAAAATGATGAAATTATCCCATTCATGACCCATGCCAGTTTAACTGTTGTTCCCATCAACACAGCAGTGGACAAGCTCAAGAAACTTGCAAGTTACTGCTCAGTGGCAAATAAGACTAGGTTCATATTACATTTTCAGTGAGTCTTGTTGCTTGCCATCTGGTCCCATGATCTCCACCTCCTTCATGGTGCTTCTGCAACACACTGGTCATCAGGGATGGACAAATCAACCAGACCTTGTCTGATTTCCACATTAATCTGCAGATTTTTAAGAAATCTGCCCAGACGTCTGCATTTAAATACACGTTCCTAGATGTATTTTCTAAGTGTATTTTGATATTTTTTGAGCCAAGAACTGCTCTGGAACATTCCTGGGGCGTAAAAATTGGTGGATAACTAAGTTCCAATCCACATTACCTCAGGAAATGCTGATCAAATATGTTCATACTGCAAGTCACAAAGATCAAATTCCTCAGACATCCCTACAGGAAATGTCATGTTCCATAGGAATGGGACATAACAATATCATGCACCCTAACCATGTGGACAACCATGTTACTTGTGCAGTGTGTGCAGCAGGATGCTGAGTCTAGCACTGGCCCAAAAGGACTTCACATTCTGGTGCTGTGAAAGTGGGGAAACACTATCTACCCTTTAGGGGGTGGACTGGTGAAATCTTTCAACTCCTGGGATCGGGGGACTTGTATTTCTAATAAACAGAAGCAAAGACTCTTTTTTCTTTTTCTTTTTTAAAAAATACTCTTTGCTGCCATGCAAAGCGATGGTGATCATGCTCGTGGTCTGATCCAAGGCTATGCCTCTCAGTGCCTCTGAGGAAGGATGCTATATCACAACATAGGATGCTTCCAGGGGTGTTGTTGGTGTGTGTGTGTATGGCTACCCTCATTTGTTTCCTCCAAAAGGCTTCTGGAAGGATGCTACATCATAACATAGTATCCTCAGAAGGATTGTGAAATGGTCCTGGGTTGGCCTAGAAGCACTGCTGTAATTTTGTACAGCAGCAAAACTGTTTTGTTTGTTTGTTTCTTTGTTTCAAAGCGAAGTCCATAGAAGTTGAAAATCCCCCCCTTTCATCCACACACACCCTCCACACTCTACACATGTGTCCAAAAATGGCCATTCAGAACTTTCAGCACTAGCTGTACCCTAGTATCTGCTGTTTTTTTTGGTGATTAACAGTTTGTACCTTTGGAGTTTCTGTAATCTGGCCCTCAGAACAAGATTTCCCAAGTTCTAAGAGATGGGTAGAGGAAATAAAAAGGAAAGAGAGTGGAAGAAGAAAGGCAGAGGCGATAGAAACTGAGTTAATTAATAAACTAAGCTTTGGGGTTTTACATCGTGCATGACAAAGGAGGAACAAACTTTGAAATTAATTTTCCACAAAGGTAGGTCTCAGTGGGACAACAAAGTGCTCTGCATGTGCTCAGAGGCACTCCCTCTGTTTTCTTTTACATATGGTTAAAGCTGTGACTACATAATTATATAATGTAATGTTGGGAGAAATGCAGTGGAACATGTTGGTTTCCTTTGAACCTGGCAGATATCACCAGGACTTCCATGAACTCTGCCAAGTTTTTTTTTTTATATATATTTTCATTTCTAGATGGGGAAAATTGAAGTGAACCCCTAAGGGAGTCATAGTAATGAACAAATGCAGAAATGCACAAGCAGCAGAACGGAGGAATTTGCTGAATAAAGTGAAAAACATTCAAGAAAAGTATCAGGAATTACAAAATATCATATTGACAGAGAAGGATTACACAGTTTAATTAAAAAGCAGAAAGAATATTATTAATTCAAACAGCTTATATGTTATCTGGGCAATTGGAATCCCAGCAGGAGGTATGTAATAGAGATTATATTTTTGACCAATTAAAAATATTCACCAGGAGAATAAAAATGCAAAGAATGCATGTTACAAATGAGCATAAAGACATCCATCATGCACCTTCTGGGCCAGATTCTGTTCCTATCTAATTCTGCTGATAGAACTTTCCATGGAATCTGGGCAACAAACCTGACTTAAGAAAATGTAATTATGAGGAACAAGGACAGTATGCTTGATTAACCATTTAAAGCAGCCCTCCCCAACCTGGTACCCTCCAGTTGCACTACAACTGCCATCAACCCCAGCACAGTCAGGGGCCATGCTGGTTGGAGGTGGTAGGAGCTGTAGTCCAAGACATCTGGAGGGCATCAGGTTGCAAAAGGCTGACTTACAGGCTCTCTGGAATTGGATGCATGTGCACGTTTGACAGTCCATGAGATATTTTAAGGCAAATGGCTAAAGTAATGGTAATTCTCTTCATCTGAATTCATCCGAACCCCAAAGAAGGTGTGACATTGATTTTGAAGTAGTGGGAAGGGGCAGATTGCCAGGTTTTTGCTTTCTCTTTAGGGTCTCCACTCTCCAGGCAAAGGAATACCATCTCAGGATAAAGGGACAGAATCAAAGAGGAATTATATTTTCTGCTTGGCTTGAAAGTTTGTGTGCTCTTTACTCTTCCCTACCATGTCCATCCCCTTCATGGATCACTGCCTTGTTGTGGCGAAGGGGCTTGCATAACTCAATGAAGCCATAAGATATGCCATGCAGGGCCACCCAAGACGGGCAGGTCATGGCAGAGAGTTCTGACAAAATGTGGTCCACTGGAGAAGGAAATGGCAACCCACTCCAGTATTCTTGCCAAGAAAACCCCATGGAATGTATCACAAAGCTAAAAGTTATGACACTGGAAGATGAGCCACTCAGGTTGGAAGGTGTCCAATATACTACTGGGGAAGAGCAGAGGGTATTTCCAAGTAGTGCCAGAAAGAGTGAAGTGGCTGGGCCAAAGCAGAAAGGACACTCAGTTGTGGATGTGTCTGGTGGTGAAAAGAAAATCTGATGCTGTAAAGAACAATATTGTTTAGAAACCTGGAATGTCAGATCAATGAATCAAGGTAAGCTGGAGGTGGTCAAACATGAGATGGCAAGATCGAACATCGACATCTTGGGAATCAGCGACCTAAAATGGATAGGCATGGGCAAATTTAATTCAGGTGACCATCATATCTGCTACTGTGGGCAAGAATCCCTTAGAAGAAATGGAGTAGCACTCATAGTCAATAAAAGGGTGGGAAAAGCAGTCCCGGGGTACAATCTCAAAAATGATAGAATGATCTCAGTACGAATCCAAGGCAAACTATTCAACATCACAGTAATTCAAGTCTATGCCCCAACCACCGAGGCCGTAGAAGCTGAGGTTGATCGGTTCTATGAACACCAACAAGACCTTCTAGAACTAACACCAAAAAAAGATGTCCTCTTCATCATAGGGGATTGGAATGCTAAAGTAGGAAGTCAAGATAAGAAATCACCAGGATAACAGGCAAGCATGGCCTTGGTGTACAAAATGAAGCAGGACAAAGGCTAATAGAGTTTTGCCAAGAGAACACGCTGATCATAGCAAACACTCTTTTCCAACAGCACAAGAGACGACTCTACACATGGACATCACCAGATGGTTAATATCGAAATCAGATTATGTCCTTTGCAGTCAAAGATGGAGAAGCTCTATACAGTCAGTCAAAACAAGACCTGGAGCTGACTGTGGCTCAGATCATGAGCTTCTTGTTGCAAAATTTCGGCTTAAATTGAAGAACGTAGGGAAAACCACTAAACCATTCAGGTATGACCTCAATCATATCCCTTATGAATATACAGTGGAGGTGAGGAATTGATTTCAGGGATTAGACCTGATAGACACAGTGCCTGAGGAACGACGGATGGAGGTCCGTAACATTGTTCAGGAGGCAGCAAATCAATCCATCCCAAAGAAAAAGAAATGCAAGAAAGCCAAGTGGCTGTCTGAGGAGGCTTTACAATAGCTGAGGAAAGAAGGGAAGCAAAAAGCAAGGGAGAAAGGGGAAGATATATCCAACTGAATGCAGAGTTCTAGAGAATAGCAAGGAGAGACAAGAAGGCCTTCTTAAATGAACAATGCAAAGAAATCGAAGAAAACAACCGAATGGGAAAGACTAGAGATCTCTTCAAGAAAATCGGAGATCTCAAGGGAACGTTTTGTGCAAAGACAGGCATGATAAAGGACAAAGAAGGCAGGGACCTAACAGAAGCAGATGAGATTAAGAAGAGGTGGCAAGAATACACAGAAGAACTATACAGGAAAGATCTGAATGTCCCTGATAGCCATGATAGTGCGCTCACTGAACTTGAGCCGGACATCCTCGAGAGTGAAGTCAAGTGGGCCTTAGGAAGCATTACTAACAACAAAGCTAGTGGAGATGACAATATTGCAGCTGAGCTATTTAAAATCCTAAAAGATGATGCTGTTAAAGTGCTGCATTCAATATGCCAACAAATTTGGCACACTCAACAATGGCCGCAAGACTGGAAAAGGTCAGTTTACATTCCAATTCCAAAGAAGGGCAACGCCAAAGAGTGTTCAAACTACCACACAATTGCGCTCATTTCACATGTCAGCAAGGTGATGCTCAAAATCCTACAAGCTAGGCTTCAGCAGTATGCGAACCGAGAACTACCAGAAGTACAAGCTGGGTTTCGAAGAAGCAGAGGAACTAGAGATCAAATCGCCAACATTCGCTGCATCATGGAGAAAGCAAGAGAATTCCAGAAAAAATGCCTATTTCTGCTTCATTGACTATGCTAAAGCCTTTGATTGTGTGGATCACAACAAACTGTGGCAAATTCTGAAAGTGATGGGAGTACCAGACCACCTTACCTGTCCTCTTAGAAACCTGTACAAGGGTCAAGAAACAACAGTAAGAACCAGACATGGAACAACCGAGTGGTTCAAAATTGGGAAAGGAGTACGACAAGGCTGCATATTGTCACCCTGCTTATTTAACTTATATGCAGAGTACATCATGAGAAATGCTGGGTTGGATGAATCAGAGGTCGGAATTAAGATTGCTGGGAGAATTATCAACAACCTCCGATATGCAGACGATACCACCCTAATGGCAGAAAGCGAAGAGGATCTCAAGAGCCTCTTGTTGAGGGTGAAAGAGGAGAGTGCAAAAGCTGGTTTGAAACTCAACATTAAAAAAACGAAGATCATGGCATCTGGCCCCATCACTTCCTGGCATATAGAAGGGGAAGAAATGGAAGCAGTGATAGATTTTACTTTCTTGGGCTCCAAGATCACCGCAGACGGTGACTGTAGCCATGAAATTAAAAGACGCTTGCTCCTTGGGAGGAAAGCTATGGCCAACCTAGACAGCATAGTAAGAAGCAGAGACATCACCTTGCCGACAAAGGTCCGTCTAATCAAAGCTATGGTTTTCCCAGTAGTAATGTATGGCTGTGAGAGCTGGACTATAAGGAAGGCTGAGCGCCGAAGAATTGATGCTTTCGAACTGTGGTGCTGGAGAAGACTCTTACGAGTCCCCTGGACTGCAAGGAGGTCAAATCAGTCCATACTAAAGGAAATCAACCCTGACTGCTCATTGGAAGGACAGATACTGAAGCTGAAGCTGAAATATTTTGGCCACCTAATGCGAAGAGAAAACTCTCTGGAAAAGACCCTGATGCTGGGAAAGACTGAAGGCAAAAGGAGAAGGGGACAGCAGAGGATGACATGGCTAGATAGCATCACCGATGCAATGAATATGGACTTGAGCACGCTCTGGGAGAGAGCGCAGGACAGGAAGGCCTGGTGTGCTATGGTCCATGGGGTCACGAAGAGTCGGACACGACTGAACGACTGAACAACAAAGGAAATCAACCCTGACTGCTCATTGGAAGGACAGATACTGAAGCTGAAGCTCAAATATTTTGGCCACCTAATGCCAAGAGAAAACTCCTTAGAAAAGACCCTGATGCTGGGAAAGATTGAAGGCAAAAGGAGAAGGAGACGGCAGAGGATGAGATGGCTAGATAGCATCACTGATGCAATGAATATGAACTTGAGCACACTCCAGGAGAGAGCGGAGGACAGGAAATCCTGGCGTGCTATGGTCCATGGGGTCACGAAGAGTTGGACACGACTTAACGACTGAACATTAACCATGTCCATTGGACTCCATGTTGCATTCAAGGTTAAATTGTGATAAATAGATGTGCTTTAAGAGTAAGGATTGTGGCTATTTAGCTTTGGGGAGACTTCACCACTACTATAGCAAAGTAATCAAAAGAAAGTAATCAATATAAATATGCAAAGGTTGTGTGACTTTGGCCATAATAGTACATAGGCCCATTTTACTGTTTATAGGAAGTGCATTCAATGTTTAGAACCAAAGATTTGTCCAGGTTCGAGGTACTCCTGAGAAATAATAATCTCATGTAGTCTGAAAGGCAAAGAGCTCCTCCCCAACTTTCAACCATTGGCTGATTTAGGGCAGTTGCTTGGGGTGAATGGGTTTTCTGAGAGCTTTGGTATAAGCCTAAATTGCAGCCAACAACAAATCTAAAAAAAAATAAAAATGGAGGTGCTCAGGTATGATGAGTACCTAACAACATAGCCATCGTATTTATGTATTTTACACCTGTTCTGCTCTTCCTTTAGAGCGTTACAGGATTTTACTTCTGTCCTGGCACTCACCAGGCCCAAATGAGTGGTTATTTTAGGACTATTCACTGGGCCATGTGCAATTTGGGCCTTACAGAGAGCAGCAGACCACATTCTAAGTGGTCGTGTCAATTGTCCTCTCTAAAAATTGAAAAAAGTTGCAATTTGTATGGATTTAGTAGTAGTAATATTAGTAGTAGCAGTAGTAAGTAAGGAGAGGCCTAACTCAACAGCATACCTATTTCAGGAGGCAAAACTATGTCCTCGCGTAATTATGACTGACTAAAGGCTAGTTCATACATACATTAATATCACTGCATTGCTAATTACTTAATTTCTCATCCCTTGATTCCTGGCAACTGAATATGTGAAAAGACTCAATTGAAAAGCACCTTATCAATGTGTAAAGGTAAAGGTGTCCCCAGCCAGTCGTGTCCTTCTCTAGGGGGTGGTGCTCATCTCCATTTCTAAGCTGAAGAGCCAGCGCGGTCCAAAGATGCTTCTGTGGTCATGTGGCCGGCATGACTGAACACTGAGGTGCACAGAACACTGTTGCCTTTCCTGCCGAAGTGGTACCTATTTATCTACTTGCAAAAACTTGCTTTCGAACTGCTAGGTTGGCAGGAGCTGAGACTGAAGACGAGAGCTCACTCCATCACGTGGCACTCTGGTCTCGAACTGCTGTCCTGCTGATCTTCTGGTCTGCAGTTCAGCATCTTAACCACTAAGCCACTGCAGTCTAGGGATGGCAGAGAATTTCTCCACGAATCTTCGGGAGGCCGAGCGCCGAGGCATTCGGCCCTCCGAAAGTGTTGGGGAAATTCTCCACCGGCCCCCAGCCCCCCCCGGGATGGGACTTACCGTGGCCGAATGTCCCTCTCGGCGGTGGGTCCCGGTGGCGTTTCAGCGGCGTTTCGTCGGGGGCAGGGGCGGCGGCCGGTCTCCCAACCGGCTGCCGCCGCCGCCGCCATTACAAAATAAAAAAGTTAAAAAAAACTCAAAACACACACCCGTGATAGGCTACGTGATGATTTATGTAGCCTATCACGGCTAGATTTCCAAAGTCAGCTGTGACAGGCTACGTAAATTGTCACGTAGCCTATCACGGGTGACTTTGGGAAAAAGTCCATGGGCGCCGCCATTTGCGTTCCTTATTTGGGCACGGGTAGTCTACGTTGCTATTTGTGTTACGTTGCCCTTATTTTCGCCGTAGTCTACGTAAATCTTTACGTAGACTACCCATGCCCAAATATGGAACGCGTACGCGCTTTTTTTTTCCAAAGTCACCCGTGATAGGCTACGTGACGATTTACATAGCCTGTCACAGCTGACTTTGGAAATCTAGCCATGATAGGCTACGTAAACCGTCACGTAGCCTATCATGGGTGTGTGTTTTGGTTTTTTTTTTACTTTTTTATTTTGTAATGGCAGCGGCGGCAGCCGGTCAGGAGACCAGCCGTCGCCCCCGCCGAAACGCCGCCGAAACGCTGCCGGGACCCGCCACCGAGAGGGACATTCTGAATGACCTTGCCAAGCCAGTGATTCTCGGCTACATAATCCTCCCCGCTTCATCTGTGCTATGGAGATCCTCATCATATATACTAACAGTATAATTTAAATAAATAAATAAAAAATAATAAAAAAATAAGGATATACTCATTCCTGTTCAGGTCTTCCTGTGCTCATGGCTCTGGAACCAAAACGACACCACCCAATGCCTAAGGCCTGCTCCTGCTAATGCACAAAATGCTGAAGTTTAGCAGCTAAACCATAGTTTAGCATTATGTCTGAAAAGCACCACTATCTAAATAACCTTATCATTTCAAGGATCATAGGATTGGTGGGTAGTGTTTGAGCAGCAGTGTGTTTTAGAGATTAATGGAAAACAGTTCATCCTATTCCATTTCTTTGGGGACTTTGGACTATATATTATTTCTACAGCAGCCATCCAGTGTGGATATTGAACCATCCGTTGAAGACATCACAGCAAATATAACACAGAGGGTCCATATTTTTTCTTCTTAAAAAAGCTTATCCTCAGATCAGTTTTGATTCCACGTCTTTTCTTTTCTTTTCCTTTTAATTCTTGTAGCTCTCTTTTAGGGGAGCTTTATTTTATTTTCATGACACAACCAACGCTATTGGTGCTTACAACTGCATGAGTAGATATGCTGCTAATGGGGCAGAAATATAGTATCCAAGTCTGAGAAATCACTTTCTTATCCTAATATGAAGCAGTAGACAATATCGCTATGCACTCCGATATGAGCAGAGCAGAGTTTGAACTGTCATTTATTCACATATCACTTTGGAGTAGGATTGGAAAATCATCCGGTCATATATACCATTTAATGATTTCCCCCCGTCTGAAAGGATATATGATGTTAATCCACTGAGAGTTAGACCACATGCTGCTTCAAATAAGATTAAAGGGGCTCCCTGTGTGGGTGAGTTCTATTAAGTTTATAAATATTCATTGCTATATCAAAACGCTTAAAGCAGACTGAATTTCACTTAATTGCAAATGGAGAATAATCTTTTTAAAGGAATATTGTTAATTAGATTTACAAGCGGGGGGGAATAATCTGGAATTTTTAAACTACGGAAAGAGGGCTCTGGGTGGTCAGTTACTCTGGATTAACACTGGCTTGTGGTTTAGAGCCAGGATTGCTTCCATTTCAGAAATGTAACATTATTTTTCAGTGATGATGGGAAATTGTATTTTACAAATCTGAAGCTCAGCTGCCTTCACACAATAGACATTTCATAGCACAATCTATATTCAGGGGTTTCTATCCCATGGTTGCTATCCTGAGATAACAATCTCTGTGTGTATACTTCACTGTGGGTCATCCACATATTATTTCAGCCCTATTCAGGTGTTCCTTCCACATACAGAATTAATTTATGCAGGAGGAACAGCATGCACATGGATGCTCTTTTGCAGCCATCCTGATGAATGCATGGTCATTGGAGTGGGGGCATAGGGGAGCTGAAATTTTGAGGCAGGGCCAGCAGGCACAGTTCTGCTTTTCTTCCACATGTTAAGTCCACATGGAGGGCACAATAGGGCCTCCATTTCTCTACAGAACTGCAAGAGCCATCAACCAAAGAGGGGCAGTAACATGCACATGTGATTATTCTCCAGAAGCACCTATAATTCTGGCTATGAGCTATAAAAAGATGAACACAAGAAATGCTCTTAAAATAACCCCGCTTTTCATTATTTGCTCTTCAGTAAAACCTACAATTGCTCTTTGAACCTTACTGTGAATCTTGCTCCCTGCCCAATCTGTGTGCCCGCCCCATCTGAAACCTGAAATGGCAACCCAGCAGAGAGAACAAGCCCACCTAAGACAATCATCTTGGCTTGAAAGACAGATGAAGCAAGATGTCTGGATCTTGCAAAAAGGGGGACTCATTTTTTCCTCAGCTGACTTCAATTTTTGATTGACCTCTTGAACACATAAACAAATCTGAGGTTCCATGGAGTTCAGAGGTCATTTCTCCCAGGATAACCAATGTAAAGAGGCCCTCTGAGATTTTGTCCAAATGCTGGTATTTCCCTGAGTTCAAGAGACTAGTCAAAGGTTTTAGCTAACCCCTCAACAATACTGATTGTAGTTGTCTTGAAAATGGCTAAGAACCTCATTGTTGACCGTCTATATCTGAGGAGTTTCAGTCAAAACACCTGAAATCGATTCCTAGCTTGTAACACAACAAAACATGCTGCTGTGTGTCATTCCATGCGTGCCATGCTGTGCAGTTATTCTGCAAGAAGTAATTTCTTGATCCAATGTCACTGAGAAGCAGAGCAAAAGAAATGGCCCATTTGCTGCCACAGAGGCTCCGTTTGCTGTCTTTGACATTACAGTTGCATTGTTCCATGTGGTATCGAGCTACACAGTTAAGCAAATCACATGGTGTAGAACTTGCTGGACTGTATCAGTTTGAATTTCAGGTGGTGGAAACTGCATCTTTAAATGATACATCCTTTTAAAAAAAATCCCTGAGCAATAGCCACAATACTCTGCTGGTAGTGATCACATAACAAAATTTTCTTCTGTATGCTAAGTTTATGTGACAGGGAAAATGGTATGGGAAATGTCAATGACAAAATTATATTGGGTAGAAACAAATCTAATTTAAAGCAAAGGCTACAGCTTGGCTGGGGCTTGTATGTGGCTAACAATAAAAGACCAACCTTCCCCAACCTGGTGTCCTCCAGATGTTTTGACTACAACTCTCATCGTCCCCAGCCAACATGGCCAGGCTGTGTTAGACAATACCAATGATCCATTTAGTTCACCATCCTGTTTCCAAAAGTGGCAATGATCCTTCCCAGCTGTTTGTCCCAACATCTGATATTCAGAGTTATACTGCTTCTGAATATAGATATTCCATTTTATACTCATGGCTTATAGCTAAGAGCGACTGGCATAACTATCCTCATCGAAATTATCTAGGTTTATTTTTAAAGCCATCTGAGCTAACGAAAACATCTGAAAACATATTGCCTCCATTATCCTTTCAAACAGGCCTGTACAACTTGTGACATATCAACACAAATTCACCCCCTGAAATATGTTTGTGGTCTCCCAAGTATTCGACAACTCCACAAGCAATAAAAACTAGAGCTGGGCACAGCTTCAGTGCCAAATCCCAAAGTGAATCAGGGGGCTTTGGGATGATTTGTTGAGCTCTGAAGCAGGTCAGAATAGCCCCAAGGCAGTCCGAAGCAGAGCGGGCCGCTCCCGAATTGCCTCAGTGCACCTCGGAGATTCGGAGCTATTCTGAAGCCATTCTGAAGCCCATCAACTTGTGAAAGATTGGGTGGACAAGGAGGAGGATGGTGGGGGGAAGGGGAGAGAAGGAGGAAGGAGGGGGGAAATGATGAGCTTCAGCAAATGGCAACTCTAGTTGCCAGAATAGGGCTGAACTTAACCTAGCAGTCTTCAATCAGTGACAGTGGTGGACTAGAAGGGGGGAATGCTGTCTATAACAGGAGATCTGTCTGCTTTCGTTTCACTGTGAGAGAGAGTTGGTTAGAGAGAGAGTTGGGTAGCTGTATCTCTGTGGTGTATATTGTGTTTTATTGTAGTGTCACTTGTCTGTCTTCTTTCTTCCCACCTAGCCCTTCTCGGTTCAACTATTCCTATTAGTCTTCCCTTACTTTCTTTTCTAGATTCTTTATTAAAACAAACAAAAACATTAAAAAGTACTTTTCTTGCCTTGTTCTTTGGCTTCCTCCTTCTCAATTACTGTATTCCTTCCCATTTCAACATTATATATATATATATATATATATATATATATATATATACACACACACACACACACACACACACATACATACACACACACACACACACACACATAAACAAAAACTTTTCTCTTCTGTTAGGCTTTATAATGTACTTCCCTGCCCCCCGCCCCTAGCTTGAAGGTAGTTTTTCTTTCTGTATTTCCCTTTCTTTTGCTCTTGTGTGTGTATGCAAAGCACTACACACCACACAAGCCCATACAATGTAGTGGGCAAAGCACTACACAATGTGTTTGAATACTGTGGTGCAAAGCAAGCCCAATATGAGGCATCTAAGGGGTCTTGGCAGGGGAAGAGTTGGGTGAGGTGCTGGTGGGACCAGCAGCACCAGTAACTAGGCTGCCTCACCCCCAGTCAGGATAGTGTGTCCTGGTCTAGGGCAGACCTGTTTTACCAGGTAATGTGTATTCCATTCAGACAAACAGAGCTTGAGGTTAACCAGTGTGAAGCTGACTAGGAAAATACTAGTGGAGAAGGGTTATTTTGCACTTCCAAAAAACCTACACCAGAGATTAGGGATAGTAACTTTCTCCTAATCACCTCTTATACACCTAACTTCTCTGACTATCCCTTTATTACCTTTGGTTTGAGTTTCTGAGCACAGCACATTTTACCCGTGTCTAGCCCAAAAACTACTGGGTCTGGGGCAGTTGTCTGAAGTTTAGCAGGTTCAATCATCTGTACTGGGGCTGCCAGGTGCCCAGATTTCAATCTTTCTGTGGAAACAGTGAAAAGTGATAGCTCCTTGCTTTGAGAGTTTTTGTTGAAAACAGCAAATTTTACCTGCGCCTAGCACAAAAACTATTGGTCCAAACTGTCTGAAATTTGGCAGGTGGAATCACCTCCATGTGGGCTTCCAGGTCCCCAAATTTCATGTATTTATCATAAAAACTGAACAGTTATTATCACTTCTGTTTTCCAGTGCAAGCCAAAGGGAAAACGTAAAATCCAAATAATGTGGATATCTGATCTCCCTTCAGATCCAAATCTGAAGTGAATTGGATTGTGTCTGAATCCATCAGAAGTGAAGCAGGGCCAATTCAGAAGGTCCGAATCAACATTCAAAGTGAATTGGGGAGGCGGGTCCATGCACAGCCCTAGTAAAAACAAACATCCGAGCCTCTGGTGAGCAGTTCTACATGGCTAGTGGGCTGTATTTGACCTGATGAATCACAGATCATGTAGGTCCGCTTAGAACCACATATATGTGGAAATAGGTGGACACAGAATTGTTTTACTTCCTCCTTTAGGTCTCATGGCTTATACAGTAGGCAATTGTATAGTACCTGTGAAGATGTCACGGGTTTCACAGTGACAGTGTCTCAGTAATGACTCAGAAATTATCACACATGCACATTACAGACTTGGAAGGACTCATCCTATTGAATATTTCAGGCCTCACAGTACTGGAAGCCAGAAACTAGTCTCCCCACACTCCTGGTATCCCCTTATAATGGCTAAGAAATTTGCTCTGTTGAGGGTTTTTTTTTTTTTTTACAGAGTTACCTGATTTGTACCTCCTGGAACCGAATGCAAACCTAAATGCAGTTTGTGGGATCCATACATTTCTGGATTTGTGATGCAGTCCACACACACACACATACACACACACACACACACACACACTCCAGTAATATGTCCGTATCTGAAAAATTCACAAAAGAAAGTGTGTACACTTCTAAAATATGGTTTAGTCAATAGGTGCATCCATACAAAGATGCATACATTTGAAAAATATGCACACAAAACTACATTTGAAAAATACACACAAAAATACTTACAAATTTCTGTATGGAAATGAGGGGGGGGGGAATCCCTGTATGGAAGTATGACAGAATGAACTTAGAAAATCCAGAACCTGAACAGGATTGAGCATGATGGATCCTTCCCTCCCTACCCCTGAGCCACCTAGCTAGCATGCCATTTTTGAAAACACTGGAAGTAGAACAAAATTATATCCTTAATGAAACAAAAACACATATTTGCAATGGAAGTCTGAATTGATTTGGAGTGAAATAAAAGCAAGAGAAAATGAAGGGCTGATGTTATTAATGAAAGTTATAATAGCTACTGAATCAGAAAGTACAATAATTTAGTTCTAAATGTGCTTTTCTAATCATATCATTATCATTTGAACTACAGTCTAATGGGCCCTGATGTGTCTATCTTTTGAACTCCAATTCAAAAACACAACATGAAGGGGGGAAGCCATCAATTTTAAAAGGACCATAAATATCAAGTGAGGTCTGAGATCAGAGAATTGAAAAGAGGAAAGGAAAAAAAAAACTTTTAGAACAAGAAAACAATAATATTTACAGAATCTCTTATGCTGTTCCTGAAAAACTAATTTCCCTGTTTGTTTATTCATTTCAGGGAAAGGTAATGGCATATTTTTTTGGGGGAAATCATTTTGTGACCCTTTTCATACCTTTCTTCCCACAGTCTTAAACAGATGTATCCACTGAAGACAGACACTTAAGCTTCTCCACACTGGGCTTTTATCCTGCCATTTAGATAGGTTACTCACAGAGGTTTGTAGGTCCTTTACATTTATTTATATATTTATTGCATTTATACCCCGCCTTTCTCCCTCTCGCAAGGAACTCAAGGCGGCTTACATTCTCCTCCTCCTCACCGTTGTATCCTCACAACAACAACCCTGTGAGGTAGGTTGGGCTGAGAGTCTGTGACTGGCCCAAAGTCACCCAGTGAGCTTCCATGGCCAAGTGGGGACTAGAACCCGGATCTCCCAGCTCCCAGTCCGTCACTCTCACCACTACACTACACTGGCTCATCTTTACATGATGTCATCAGCCTCCATGGTGTCTCCTGTGCTAAATGACTTTTATCCCATTTTTTTAAAAAAAGATCAGAGATAATGAGCTATCAAATTACAGCGTGCTGAGTTCCCTTGTGAAAAGAGGAAATCGCACAATAAGAGGAACTAGACCACAGCACTATCTAGTGGCTGTGTAATGAAACACATTGAAGGCTCACATAAGGGGGAAAAGGGGGTGGGGAGGGAAGTGCATGTAAAGGGAGCCCATCTTGATTCTGCCTTTAAAATGGAAGCAGAAAGCCATGGTAAAATTGAAGGATTTTAGCCTGGTGTAGATATTCTCAGACCGGCACAAAGTACAATACATCAACCCAAATGCAGCCCACTAGCCATGTGTGTGGTCTGCTACCTGACAACCCCACCCTTGTTTTGCAGCACAAGGTAGACAGCAAAAACAAGTATAATAGGTCCCTGATATCCTTCCATAAGTGGTGAGCTATCTAGTATTAAGTACCTAAAAAATAGAGCTACTGAGGCTCAAGACCAGGGGTAGGGAACATGTGGCCATGGGTCTCATCCAGCTCTTGCCACCTTCCACTCCTCCATTGATGGGGTTGGGAACTCAGGGGGTAGAGGGGGCAGTGATTCAGAAATCACCATCCTCCCATAATCAGGTCTGAATTGGGCTCACTATGCACGCTGGTCATTCACTGACTGTAGCAACAAGCAATGACTCACACGAGCCATTATAGGTGAATTGTCACAGATAAAACTTTCAAATCACTCCATGTCAACTCAAATGGAATGCACTTTCCCATGGAGACAGTTCACACATTCAGCAAGAATGCTCAGTTGTTAATTATTTTGGGAATATTGCAGCCTCATCTGCAAGTTACAAGAAGGAAGGGGGCAGCGTTCCAGTTAGTTCATGGGAATTTGGGCATAGGTAGCCTTAGGATCTCTATAGCCTACAGTGTGGTTTCCTGCTCCTCCCCTTCCTTCCCCCTCCTCTCTTTCTCTGACCTTCCTCCACTGCTGGGAGTGCGTGACTTGCTCTGTCGCTCCTGCCTGTGTAATGGAACACACAGAAATGGACTGAACAAACTCTTTTGGACCCCTGTGCTGTAGCTGCATTTGTATGTGCAAGAATACTTGTGAGTAAAGCTGCTTTCCTTCTTCCCTAAAGAAACGTGTGATCTCTCTCTCTCTCTCTCTCTCTCTCTCTCTCTCTCTCTCTCTTCAGCCTTTTTTGTGCTTGTGGGACTCATAAACGCTCATTCTGTTCTGCCTTTTGTTTTTTCTCTGCTAACTGCCTTTTTAACAGGAGGCAGCAATATACCAAATAATCCCATCAAATTAAAGGCCAAACTAGACAAGATAGGAGAGAGCTGTGAACAGTCTCTTCACATTTTCCCCATGACATGCAGCTGCAGGGAATGAGAATTGGATTGCAATGGGAGGGGGGCACCGATCAACTCTTTCCCTGCAGTCTGTTCTTCTAATCAAATTTGTACTCTCCAAGCAACATCTCTTCCCACCCCTGGCACTCACAGGGGAATTAGGGAACTAGGGCTTCTATCCTATACTCACGTGCAAATTGGTCCAACTGAATTCAGTCTATCTTGCTTCTTAGTTAGTAGAACTGTAAGGGGTAGAATTGCTTTATAGCATTTCCCCCTTCCCTCCATGATGAAGGAGGTTTAGATGATGGCATTGGCAACAACAATTCAACAGCATCTTTAACAAAGGTGTTCATAATACCAAGACACGTTGGAAGCATTTTGTCCTTTTTGATTCTAATTTACCGATTTCTGAGCTATTGTATCAGCTCTTTCTTTTACCCCTTGGAGAAAAAGGATAATACGTCTGTATTGTGGTTGGAAGGAAGAGCTTTCATATAAGCTATTTCTAGTACCAGGGTAAATTCATCCACCGGCTTGTCTTCAATATTTCTGTTTAATTATCTTTCCAATACTGAGAAAAAAACTGGCATTTGAGGCAGAAAGATGAGCAGCCTGCTCCTTGCAATGTTAGTTCTGATATCAGTCCACTGACCTGCATCCATTCCAGTGTGGATTACAGGCCCAATTTTGGGACAATTGGCCTTGGTTGCCCTGACAGCTGACCTTCTTTGGGAGAGGGACAGGGAGAGTATGACGCTGTTACTTCTTCTTGACCTCCCAGTGGCTTTTAGGGATGTACAAAACCCTGCTTACCTGGCTCTGCTGGGGTCCACAGTTGGGCGGAAGTGATCCGTTCCTCCCCCTGGAATCCTCGACGGAGCTGCCGGCCGGGCCAACCCGCAGTGGGGCCTCCAGCCACTGCCAGGCTGCTACAGACACAAATGGCATCCTGTGTAGGGGACGCCATTTGCGCACCTATGCTAGCCCGTGATAGGCTATGTAAATATTTATGTAGCCTATCACGGCTAAAGCAGGGACGCAAATGGCATCCCCTATGCCATTTGCGTAGCTGCCTTTTGCCGTGATAGGTTACGTAAATACTTATGTAGCCTATCACGGCTAAAGCGGGGACACAAATGGCATAGGGGATGCCATTTGAATCCCCGCTTTTGCTGTTGATAGGCTACATAAGTATTTACGTAACCTATCACGGCAAAAGGCAGCTACGCAAATGGTGGCGGCTACGGCGGCCACCATTTGTGTGGCTGCCTTTTGACGTGATAGGCTATGTAAGTATTTACATAGCCTATCACAGCCTCCGCAGGGACGCAAATAGCATCCCTGAGTTAGCTGTGATAGGCTACGTAAATACTTGCGTAGCCTATCACGGCATTCCTGGGGAGGCGAATGGTGGCTGCTGCTGCGGCCACCATTTGAGGAGCACCCACCAGCGAATGGCACCAGGTAGGTTCCATTTCATGCACGTTTCGTGGGGTGGGTGGGTTCACTCCACCACAGATTCCAGGGGGCTGAATGTGCTGGCATTCGGCCCCACTGGGATCCATGGCGGAATTCTCCGCCATCCCTAGTGGCTTTTGATACCATTGACCATGGTATCCTCCTGGACTGCCTCCATAAGCTGGGAGTTGGAGGCACTGTTCTATAGTGGTTTGACTCATACTTGCAGGGTCGGCTCCAGAGAATAGCACTGGGTGACTTCACCTCAGCCCCATGGCAGCTGAACTGTGGGGTATCAGAGGGCACAATTTTGTCCCCAGTGTTATGAAATATCTGTATGAAGCTGTTGAAAGCAGTCATTGGGAAATTTGGGGCAAGGTGTCACCAGTATGCTGATGTCACAGAGAAATAGAGCTCAGTGTCATCTGAACTGGGATTGGCCATGCACATTCTGAACAGTTGTCTGGATGTAATTATGGTTTTGATGAAAACGAATGAACTCAAGCTGAATCCTATGGGTTGGCAGTTCCCAGTCCAGGAACTGGGCTGTTTGCCTTTTCTTGATGGGGCTGTATTCCCTCTGAAGGAGCAGATAGGTAGTTTAGGGATGCTCCTGGATCCATCTCTATCACTGGAGGCCCAGGTGACCTTGGTGGCCCAGAGCACCCATTACCAACTTTAGTTGGTGCACCAACTATGCCTGTTCGTGGATTAGGGATGTATGAAACCCTCTTATCTGGAGTCCGCGGAGGGTCTGTGGGGGGGGAGGCAATCCGTCCCTCCCCCCTAGAATCCTTACTGGCTGGCTCCGCTTTGCGGCAAGTCTGCAGAGCCGCCGGACAGCTCCGTCTGCTGGTGGACTTCTGTCTGCTGCTGGTCTGCGGACGCAAATGGCATCCGGCGTAGTGGATGCCATTTGCATCTGTGCTCTTTGTCATGATAGGCTACGTAAATCTTTACATAGTCTACCACAGCAAAGAGCCGGGAAGCAAATGGCATAGCGGACGCTATTTACGTCCCTGCTCTTTGCCGTGATAGGCTATGTAAAAATTTATGTAGCCTATCACGGCAAAGAGAAGGGACGTAAATAGCGTCCGCTATGCCGTATGCCATTTTCTTCCACAGACTGGCATTGGATGTCAGAGAATTCCGCCACAGATCTCAGTGAGGCCGAATGCCAGTGCATTCGGCTCCCCGAAATCTGTGGCGGAATGGCCTGCCACCCCCCTGCCCCCTCACAGATCCCCCCCCTCATCTCGTCACGGGAAATCTCATTACAGGACGAGACTTACCTGGGGCGGATGTTCCGGGTGGCGGTGGCTCCGGCGGCGGCAGCAGCTGCGGCGGCTGGTCTTCCAACCAGCTGCCGCCACCGCCATTTGCAGTCTTGTGTGTGGTTTTTTTTTTTTTTACAGAGACATGATAGGCTATGTAAAGACTTACGTAGCCTATCACGGCTGGGTTAAAAAAAAAGTGTACGCAAATGGCAGTTTTGCGGACGGCTCTGCAGACTGGCAGAGCTGCGGACGGCTCTGGCTTGGGCCTGGCCGGCTGCTCCATGGAGCCACTGCGGAGCACAGCTGGCCGTCGAGGATTCCGGGGGAGGAGGAACGGATTGCCTCCCCCCCTCGTCAAGGATTCCGGGGGGACGGACAGAACGCCTCCCCCCCATGAACATAATCCACGGAAAGGTAAGTGACTTTCGTACATCCCTAATGTGGATGGCAGCGGATGGACCGGACCCGGCTGGTGGCAAGTAGGATCTGTTCTGGGGCAACTTCGCGGGGTGGCAGAGGTGGGTGGTCCATTCTGCCATGGACTCCAAGGGTCCAGATTCTTTAGAATCCAGCCTCATTGGAATCCGTGGCAGAATTCTCTAACATCTCTATCCTGTATAGGGACAGCCTAGCCATGGTGATCCATGCACTGGTAACCTCATGATCAGACTACTGTAATGCAGTCTATGTGGGGCTGCCTTTATACCTGGTTCAGAAGCTGCAGCTGGAGTAGGGATAGGCGCATCACTTACCCCATTCCAGGTAGGGGGTCCGCGGGGGGGAGGTGATCCATCCCTCCCCCCGGAATCCATCCAGGCCGGCTCTTCTCTGTGGTGATCCTGTGGAGCCGGTCGCAGGCTCCGCAGTGCTGGTGATACGGCCGGCCACCACTGCTGTGCCATATCGCTGTGCTAAGTCCAGATGCAAATGATGTCCTCTACACCATTTGTGTCCCTGTTTTCATGCGATAGGCTACGCAAATATCTACATAAATATGATTTTCATAGCCTATCACATGAAAACAAGGACGCAAATGGCATAGTGGATGCCATTTGCGTCCAGGCTTAGCACAGCGATACGGTAGGCAATAGTAGCTGGCCGTATTGCCAGCACTGCTGAGCCAGCGGCTGGCTCTGCAGGATCACTGTGTGGAGGAGCCGGCCTGGACGGATTCTGGAGGGGCACGGAGGTGAGTGCTCCATTCCGCCACAGACCCCAATGGGGCTGGATTCTTGGAATCCAGGCTCACTGGGGTCCGTGGTGGAATTCTCTGACCTTCCTATGCAGAATGCAACAGCTAGGGTGGTCACTGGGACACCCAGCAATCCTCACATAACATTGGTGTTAAAAGAACTGCACTGGCTGCCTATTAGCTACTGAGCCATGTTCAAGGCGTTATTGTCAGACAAAGCCCTAAACAACTTGGGACCAGGATATCTAGCAGACTGGCTTCCCTTCTATATATCTGGCTGATCTTTAAGACCTTCAGGAGAGGCCTTGCTGGTCATTCCCAAACTAACAGACTGTTACCACATAATACTTCGATGGCAGGCCTTCTTGGTAGTGGCACCCACCCTCTGGAAAACTCTCCCCCATGCAGTTTGGGAGGCAGAAAATGTGGCATGTTTCAAATGCCTTCAGCAAATGTAATTGTTCAGCCAGGCTTTCCCTGGCTTGTAATTAAATTCATCATGCTGATTCATCTTACAGCTCCTCCTGGTACTGCTCTGTACTATTATGGTGATTGGAATTGTTTTTAATAGTGTATTTTAAATGTGGTTTTAATATTTATATGTGAACTGGTTAGGGGTATTATTATATTAAGTGGTATAGAAGGATCACAAATCAATCAATAAATTGCCATAGGATAGTGGCCTGCCATCCTAATGACATTTATGTGGAAGTAATGTTGCCGTGCACCCTCATTCACATGCCACTGCAAACTCACATGTGTAAGGCACTTTTACCAGAGGTGTGGTGCATGTGCAGCAGACTTATACAGAGTTCCTCAATGAAGTGGGGAATAGCTACTTCCAGAATGGGGAAATTATCTTACAGTCCAAAAATATTGGGCAGTATCCAGCAGTGTTATTCTGCAAATTCAAATCCATCAAATCTTTCCACTGTGCAAGTAGTTGCACATTATGCTTGCGCATACTGCCTCTGATAGTGGAGGTAGCATATAACCATCAAGACTAGCAGCATAAATGTCTACCTCATCAAAATCTAGAGTTTTGACTCTAGAATCAAAACGGATGAAAATTCAGTGCCACTCTAATTAAAATAGCCATAAATATTAAAATGTGTATTTCATACTTGATAACACATTCCAGGAGCAATCCAGTCAATTTTTTTTCTTTACATTCCACTGATTTCAGCGTAAATCAGTACTGAGCCCATGCTTAAGTCATTCCTACAAATCAAGGACATGAAAGCCCTTACTTTTTTGGCAGCTTTTGTTTCATGGATCCACTGTTTTCATTGACCCAAATAAATTTATAATCTCCCTTATAACAACCGAGGTGCAAAACAAAAGGCAACAAGAAGAAGTATTATCCATATATTTCCTCTGTAATGTATAGTTTACACTTTTGTCTAATGAGTTTGCAGCTATGAAACTATTTCTAGAACATGGAAACACCATCAAATTATTATTCCTCCTTTTGGCACTGGTCCAAGTTAGATGCTGCAGAGGAAAATGGGCATTCCTGAAATACACCAACTGGATTACTGCAATAACAGCAGTCTGCAGAAACATTAGTCAAAAGAGTCTAATACAAGTATATTGTAGAGGCTGCTGGGGTAATGCCTATTACCCTCTCTCCAAGGAATCTGTGTCAGAAGATGTCATGCCACAGTATTACTAGATGTTCTCCTAATTACGCATAGTAGAGTTATGTGTGATCATTTCCCCTGCTTTCCTGCAAGTGCACATGGCCCCGATTTGGATCTGCTTAGTGACTGAGAAAAGGTTTTTGACCTGTCTCAACTCTGTGTGCCAGATTGGAGCCTGTTTGTTTTGTTCCACAGAACTGAATGGGAGCCAGTAAGAACCAAGGCAACCCCTGTCTGTACAGCCCCACCCTTGACTCCATTTCCTGGTCACATTATAGTTAGTTTTACATATAGACAGACAACAACTTAGCAGTTATGAATTTATTAATATAACTGCAAATATAACTGCAAATATGGGTTTCACCAAGCTGTCTTGTATCCCATCCAGCTAGGATCCGTTAGTCATAATTCATTATGAAGTGAAATATCTGGAGTAAATAATGCATTTTGACATATGCCAGTCTTTAATTTGAGAGAGAGAGAGAAGGAAGGAAGGAAGGAAGGAAGGAAGGAAGGGATTGTGTTCAGGCTTTTGAAAAAATAAAAATAGCTTTTCAAGTCCATTCTGACTTCCACAGCCCCTTCTTCATTTTTTTTTAAAGAAGTGCTCTAACAGACATAGCTTGAAGTTGTATGTAACAATACATGCCATAGAAATACATTTAAAAGCTATTTACATATTTATATGTATTGTGCAGTTTGAAGGATAGTTCAGCAGCAAGCATACCTTGGAGAGTTAACTAAATGGCAGACAACAATTGTTTTCTTTTGTAGTCTCCAAATCTTACAGGGATTGAGGCAAACCGATCATACTGCCATTTCCTTTGAATTAGCAGCACACATTTGGTCAAAGAGGATAAGTATTCTTTTTCTGCCAAAAAAACCCTGGAAAGATGCTGACAAGCTATGGACATTTGTGTGGGCCAAACATCTGACATTCATTTCCCTCAGACAGTAAGTGAGAACAATAGATCTCAGAATAACACAAAAGACAGGGACAAAACCTTTTAACAAAATCTTAAAGGTTATAGACCCTGAACAAATGTAACCTGGAAGAATACTTTGGTGGACAGAACTGGGGTTTCTTCAGATCTTAGGCAAAGCAAGGAAAATGGATAAAAGTGACTTGGAAGGTAGTTCAAACATTGTTGTTGTTCAGTCGTGTCCGACTCTTCGTGACCCCATGGACCATAGCACGCCAGGCCTTCCTGTCCTGCGCTCTCTCCCGGAGCGTGCTCAAGTCCATATTCATTGCATCGGTGATGCTGTCTAGCCATCTCATCCTCTGCTGTCCCCTTCTCCTTTTGCCTTCAATCTTTCCCAGCATCAGGGTCTTTTCCAAGGAGTTTTCTCTTGGCATTAGGTGGCCAAAATATTTGAGCTTCAGCTTCAGTATCTGTCCTTCCAATGAGCAGTCAGGGTTGATTTCCTTTAGGATGGACTGATTTGACCTCCTTGCAGTCCAGGGGACTCGTAAGAGTCTTCTCCACCACCACATTTCGAAAGCATCGATACTTTCGCTTTTTTTTTTTTTAAACCCAGCCGTGATAGGCTACGTAAATCTTTACGTAGCCTATCATGTCATTTTTTGTTTTTTGTTTTTAACCCAGACATGATAGGCTATGTAAACCTTTATGTAGCCTATCACGTTGTTTTTTGTTTTTGTTTTTTTTACAAGACAAATGGCGGCGGCGGCAGCTGGTCAGAAGACCAGCCGCCGCTGCCGCTGGAACCCGGAAGATCTGGCCCAGGTAAGTCTCGTCCCGGGGGGGGATCCGCGGGGGGGGGCAGAGGGGTGGCAGGCTATTCCGCCACAGATTTCGGGGGGCCGAATGCACTGGCATTCGGCCTCACCAAAATCCGTGGCGGAATTCTCTGACATCCCTAGTGCTTCTTACTATGCTGTCTAGGTTTGCCATAGCTTTCCTCCCAAGGATCCCCCCCTGGATCCCCCCCCCGTCTTTTAATTTCATGGCTTTGTTGTTGTTCAGTCGTTCAGTCGTGTCCGACTCTTCGTCGGACACGTCTTTTAATTTCTTAAAATTAAAGAAATTTCTTCGGCGCTCAGCCTTCCTTACAGTCCAGCTCTCACAGCCATATATTACTACTGGGAAAACCATAGCTTTGATTAGACGGACCTTTGTCGGCAAGGTGATGTCTCTGCTTCTTACTATGCTGTCTAGGTTGGCCATAGCTTTCCTCCCAAGGAGCAAGCGTCTTTTAATTTCATGGCTACAGTCACCTTGTTTCTCCCTTCCATCTCATCTTGTTTCTTCCTTCCATCTGCGGTGATCTTGGAGCCCAAGAAAATAAAATCTGTCACTGCGTCCATTTCTTCCCCTTCTATATGCCAGGAAGTGATGGGGCCAGATGCCATGATCTTAGTTTTTTTAATGTTGAGTTTCAAACCAGCAGTTCAAACATACATACACTTAAATTGGTTTTCTGCACTTGATTCCTATACATCTGTGTCTTTTTGGCATGTGCATGCTCATCACTTGATGGCAGTAATACCAAATGAGGATCTAACACCACAGGTAGAACATCCATATCCCCTCAAATGCAATGTGTTTCAATGGAATCAGTTCATATATTCAGCTTCCATTCAAGTTTACACTAAATGGACCTGTGTATTAGGCATGAATGTGAGAGGCACACATCTCTTGTTTGCTTATCAACAACAACATGAATGACTGGCCTGTTGGTAAGTTGCTATTGTTACTGGGAAGTATAAAATGGATAATAGAAACAACAAATGCTCTTGCAATAGAGAAATTTTACTAGCATTGAGCCAAGATTTTGATAGTTCAAAAGTCTGGTGTGTGTGTGTGTGGGGGGGGGGGCAAAAGAGGGGATAAATCACTTCCCTTCCTCCATTTTAGGGCAGGGCACATGATATTTGAAACCTGTACAGCTTTGATCAGCTGGTGGCTAACAGTTTGGTTTTCCCAGGATGCCCCATTCTAAGGGGCTTTCTAGAAAAAAAAATGGCAGCTACTGTTACCAATGCAGTGAACGGAGCTGCAGAATTGGAGGAGGAGCATTTCTGCCCAGCCCTAAGGGTTGAATAGATCCTAAGAGCCCTAATGACCTGCCCCAGGCCTTAGTGAAACTCCTCCCTCACTGCCCTAAGATATGAAATTGTGCCTTTTGACATTTGGAGCATTTCTCTTATATGGACATACTTCGTAAGCTATGAAGAAGAAAGCTGATAAAATCACTTTTGCATATTGGCTGGCTGTAGACAGCATTCAACAGTACGTCAGGCATGTTTCATTTTAACATATTTCAAATGTGACTATAATTGTAAGGAACCATTGCCCTGCTTGATTGGATCTTTGAAGGAGTCCATTGCCCCTCATCAGTCTGCTCACTACGACATCTGGTTTATTTCAGTTTGGTAGCAAAGGAGAACAAAATAGATTTGACAGGGCACCTCAACCAACATAAATTGAATATATTTATACATGATTAAAGCAAATCTCAGTTTGTTTCTCTGTCAGAAGAATGGAGGGATTAATTTATTTGAAATTGATTTTTTATAACTTAATCATGTATTCCAAATATGCTACATCTCTAGCACAGCTATTCAATTCTAAGACCATAAATTCTGTAACCACCTCCATCATATTTCCATGGTAAACATGCATTCTTTGATGATTGTTCTGAAGGTATCAACCAGCATGACCTTTCACAAATCTACATAAGCTTAGGGATGTACGAAAGTCACTTACCTTTTCGCAGCTTGGCTTCGCAGTGGGGGGGAGGCACTTCACTTCTCCCCCCAAAGTTCAGGTGAGGGGGGGGAGGCGTCCCACCTCACCTGGCCGAAATTCAGGCCGGGGGGGAGGCGCCCCACCTCGCCCGGCTGAAATTCAGGCTGGGGAGAAGCACCCCGTCTCCCCGGCCGCGAAACAAAAAGTGAAAAAAAACACAAAAAACCCTGTGATAGGCTATGTAATGATTAACGTAGCCTATCATGGCTAGATTTCCAAAGTCAGCCGTGATAGGCTACGTAAATCATCACGTAGCCTATCACGGGTGACTTTGAAAAAAAAAAGCGCGTACGCAAATGGCGGCTGCCCATGGGCGCTGCCATTTGCGTTCCTTATTTTGGGACGTTATTTGCGTTGCCCTTATTTTCGCCGTAGTCTACGTAAATCTTTACGTAGACTAGACGTGCCAAGATAAGGAACACAAATGGCGGCGCCCATGGGCCACCGCCATTTGCGTATGCGCTTTTTTTCCCAAAGTCACCCGTGATAGGCTACGTGATGATTTACGTTGCCTATCACGGCTGACTTAGGAAATCTAGCCGTGATAGGCTACGTAAATCGTCACGTAGCCTATCACGGGGTCTTTTTTTTTTTTACTTTTTGTTTTGCGGCCGGGGAGACGGGGCGCTTCTCCCTGGCCTGAATTTCGGCCGGGCGAGGCGGGAAGCCTCCCCCCCGGCCTGAATTTCAGCCGGGCGAGGCGGGAAGCCTCCCTCCCTTTGCCTGAACTTCGGGGGGAAAAGCGAAGCGCCTCCCCCCCACCGCGAAGCCAAGCTGCGAAAAGGTAAGTGACTTTCGTACATCCCTAGTAGCCTATCACATCTTTTTTTTCTTTTTTTTTACAACACTGGAAATGGCGGTGGTGGCAGCCAGTCAGAAGACCAGCCGCTACCACCGCCGCCGCCGCTGCAGCCACCACTGGAGCTGCCGCTGGCCGGAAGATCTGCCTCAGGTAAGTCTCGTCCCAGGGGGGATCCGCGGTGGGGGCAGAGGGGGTGGCAGGCCGTTCTGCCATGGAGTTTGGGGGGCTGAATGCACTGGCATTCGGCCTCACCGAGATCCGTGGTGGAATTCTCTGCCATCCCTACTTTAATCAGGCGAGCTGCTGCATTCTGTACCAGCTGCAGCTTTTGAACCATCTTCAAGGGTAACCCCATGTAGAGTGCATTACAGTAGTCTAAACAAGAGGAGACCAGGGCATGTACTACCGATGGGAGCAGATGGCTGGGAAGGTAGGGGTGCAGCTGCCGTATCAGATGGAATTGATACAGCGCTGTCTGGCTCAAAGCTGACACCTGAGCCTCCATGGACAGCTGGGAGTCCAAAATGACCCCCAGACTGTGGACCTGGTCTTTCAAGGGTAGCCATACCCCATTCAACACCAGGTCAACATCCCCCAGCCTCCTCTTGTCTCCCACCAAAAGTACCTCGGTCTTGTCAGGGTTCAGCTTCAGCTTGTTCCTCCCCATCCAGCCACTCACCGTCTCCAGACATTTGGACAGGGATTCTACGGCCAACCTTGGTGAAGATTTGAACAAGAGGTAGAGCTGCGTGTCATCCGCATATTAATGACACTGCACCCCAAACCTCCTGATGATAGCCCCCAGCAGCTTCACATAGATGTTAAATAGCACTGGGGAGAGGATGGAACCCTGTGGCACCCCACAAGTGAGTGGCCATGGGTCCGAAATCTCCTCTCCCAGTGCTACACTCTGGTACCTGCTGGAGATGAAGGATCGGAACCACTGCAATACGGTGTCTCCAATGCCCAACCTTTCCAGGTGGTCCAGGAGCATACTATGGTCAATGGTATCAAAAGCTGCTGAGAGGTCGAGGAGAACAAGGAAGGAGCGTTTGCCCCTATCCAGCGCCCTCCTCATATCATCCACCAAGGTGACGAAGGCCGTTTCTGTCCCATGCCCAGGCCTGAAGCGCGACTGAAATGGATCTGGATAATCGGCTTCTTCCAAGTGTGCCTTTAACTGCATCGCCACCACCCACTCAATCACCTTGCCCAAAAATGGCAGATTTGAGACTGGGCGAAAGTTGTTCAAAACTTGAGGATCCAAGGAGGGCTTCTTTAAGAGCAGTCTTATCATTGCCTCCTTGACGGTTGATGGCATTACTCCCTCATCAAGGCAGGCGTTCACCACTGCCCTGATCCCCTCACCCAATCTTTCTCTGTAGCCCATAATGAGCTAAGAAGGGGAAGGATCAAGTAAGTACGTGGTCGGCCTTACAGATGAAAGCACCTTGTCCACTTCATCAGAAGGAAGAAGCTGGAACCGATCCCACAAAAGCAGTTTGCCACAGACTGCCTCTTGCTCACTCACTGTATCCACAGTGTGTGGAGTAACACTCCTAATCCAATCAATTTTATCTGCAAAGTGCCTTGCCAAGGCCTCACAGGAGGCCTTAGAATGCTCCAGCAGTTCTGGAGCCACAGGACCGACCAGGCTCCGGACTACTTGGAACAGCCTCCTGGGACAGCACTCTGCGAATGCTAGGGATGTATGAAACTCACTTACCTTTGCTCCGTCGCTCCCCCCGGAATCCTCGACGGGGGGGGAGGTGATCCAGTCCTCCCCCCCCGGAATCCTCCATGGCCCGGCTCCGCTCCATTTCCGGATTTCCGGCTGCGGACAGCCTGGTGCGGATGCAAATGGTGGCCGCCGTAGTGGCCGCCAGTTGCATCCAGCCAGACAGCCGTGATAGGTTACATAAGAATTTATGTGACCTATCACGGCTAACCTCAAAAAACAAAAAATGCAGTGTACGCAAATGGCGGCTACGGCGGGCGCCATTTGTGTTCCCTATTTTTTGTCCATTTATCTTATGTAAATATTTACCTAAGATAAAACAGCGAAAAAAAAGGGGAACGCAAATAGCGTAGTGGATGCTCTTTGTGTTCCCTTATTTTTCGCCATTCTAGCCTACATAAATATTTATGTAGGCTAGAACGGCAAAAAATAAAGGAACGCAAATAGCGCCACCGCCATTTGTGTACGTGGCGTGTTTTTTTTTTTAGGTTAGCCGTGATAGGCTACGTAAATTCTTATGTAGCCTATCACAGTCCAAGGATGGCAATGGTGGCAGCAGCAGCCCTGCCACGGCTGTATCCGCTGCATCCGCCCCAGTTAAGTGCCATCCCGGGGGGATTCCCGGGGGGGGCAGGGGGGCAGGAGGCCATTCCGACACAGATTCCAGGGGGGGGCGGATTCTAAAGAATCTGGCCTCACTGGAATCCATGGTGGAATTCTCCGCCATCCCTAGCAGACGTGATAGAGGCAGCATAGTATTCCTTTTTTGCTGCCTTCACCACCACGTGATAGGCTGAAGATACAGCTCTAGCCCCTGTCTGATCGCTTTTGGAGCGAGACTTCTGCCACCGGCACTCTAGCCGTCTCACCTCCTGTTTCAGAGCTCATAACTGCGGATTGAACCATGGTGCAGTTTGAGCCCTGGTCAGGGGGAGAGGGTGTTTCGTAGCCACCTGAACTAATGCCCCAGTGATTGCAGCATTCCAGCCACCTACCAGGGTGTTGACCGAGTGGCTGTTGGCGTGCTCCAGAGAATCCCCAAGCGCGTTCAGGAATCCATTTGGATCCATAAGATACCTGGGGCGGACCATTTTAATAGGTCCTTCACCCCTGAGGAAGGGTTGTGGAACTGAGAAGTCTAACATCACCAGATCTGACCATGACAAGGGGGATATATCACTGACTTCCAGATCACTCCCCACTTCTCCAGAAACAAACACAAGGTCTACCTCATGACCGGCTACAAGGGTGGGCCCAGTTGGGATAGGGTGCAGCTCCCAGGAAGCCATGGGAGCTTCCTTTGCTGGTGAATCATAGAATCATAGAATAGTAGGGTTCGAAGAGACCATCGAGTCCAACCCCCTGCTCACTGCAGGAATCTAAGTCAAAGCTTCATCTTGAATGCCTCCAGTGTGGGAAAGCCCACCACCTCCCTGGGTAGTTGGTTCCATTGTCGTATTGCTCTAACAGTCAGGAAGTTTTTCCTGATCTTCAGCCGGAATCTGGCTTCCTGTAACTTGAGCCCATTATTCCGTGTGCTGCACTCTGGGATGGTGGAGAAGAGATCCTGTCCTTCCTCTCTGTGACAACCTTTCAAGTACTTGAAGAGCGCTATCTGATCTTCCCTCAGTCTTCTCTCTAGGGATGGCAGAGAATTTCTCCCTAAATCTTCGGGGGGCCGAGCGCCAATGCATTTGGCCCCCCGAAATTGGCGGTGAAATTCTCCGCCCCCCCCCCCGGGATGGGACTTACCTTTGGCGAATGTCCCTCCCAGCGGCGGGTCCCGGCGGCGGTTCATCGGCCTTTCGTCGGGGGCGGGGGTGGCAGCCAGTCTTCTGACCGGCTGCCACCACTGCCATTACAAGGTAAAGTGTTAAAAAAAACCCAAAACCCCGTGATAGGCTACGTAACGATTAACGTAGCCTATCACGGCTAGATCTCCAAAGTCAGCCGTGATAGGCTACGTAAATCGTTACGTAGCCTATCACGGGTGACTTTGAAAAAAAAAAAGCGCATACGCAAATGGCGGTGGCCTATGGGCGCCGCCATTTGCATTCCTTATTTGGTCCCAGTAGTCTACGTAAAGATTTACGTAGACTACTGGGACCAAATAAGGAACGCAAATGGAGGCGCCCATAGGCCACCGCCATTTGCGTACTCGCTTTTTTTTTTTTTTTTCCAAAGTCACCCGTGATAGGCTACGTAATGATTTACGTAGCCTATCACGGCTGACTTTGGAGATCTAGTCGTGATAGGCTACGTTAATCATTACGTTACGTAGCCTTTCATGGTTTTTTTTTTTTTTTTACACTTTCACGGCTGGGGAGACGGGGCACTTCTTCCTGGCCTAAATTTCGGCTGGGCGAGGCGGGAAGCCTCCCCCCCCGGCCTGAATTTCGGCCGGGTGAGGCGGGACGGCTCCTCCCCTTTGCCTGAATTTCGGGGGGAGAAGCGAAGCGCCTCCCCCCCACCGTGAAGCACCCCTGCGAAAAGGTAAGTGACTTTCATACATCCCTACTTCTCTCCTCAAGGCTAAACATGCCCAGTTCTTTCAGTCTCTCCTCATAGGGCTTTGTTTCCAGTCCCCTGATAATCTTCGTTACCCTCTTCTGAACCCTCTCCAGTTTGTCTGCATCCTTCTTAAAATGTGGTACCCACCCAGAACTGGACACAGTAGTCCAGATGAAGCCTAACCAGTGCTTAGTAGAGAGGAACTAGTACTTCAGTAGGCATCTCTACCCCATTCTAACCCTTCCAGTCCACATATCTGGGAACTTGGATTGCTTTGTCAATCAGGGGACATGCTTTGAATGAGTGGACATTAACCCTGCAGAACAGTAAAGTGGAAAACAGTAGGGCTTTGGGAACAAATGAAAATGAACACAACCAACACCTTTCTCCCCCATTCCCAGAATGGCCTTCAATTATTTTGTTTTTGAATTTGTGAGAATATTTGTGCATATGCAACTATATTGCAAAACAGTAGAAGACTAATGCTAAGATCTGAACTAACATGTAATCTAACAAGCAGGAAAATCTTCCTCTGGAGAATTATACATCTGCTTTTACAAATAAATATCCAGAAAATACAAGGACATTTTTTTGAGGACATAAACAAAGCCACAAAAATAAAAAGGGTGGTTTTGCACATACCTGGTTTTGAGTGAAGTTATTGGCATATCTCAGATTGCTTCCAGCAAAGTCAGAACTTTGATATTTATTTCCTGCTGCATGTCCTTCCATCCATCTCCTCTAAGGCGTAATTCATACATTATAGTGAGACAGCCTGGTAGCCTATTATTTATTGGAAGCAACTCTCATACAGTGTTTTATAAATCTAAAATTTGAAAAAGAAAAATGGCTTCCTGTAGTCTGTTCTGAAGCCACCTCATTAATGTATAGAAACTCTGATCATATGTGTTTGCCTTGATCATATTGCTCCTTTTAAAAATGTTTAACTTAAATTTGGAGGAGACAAAATTTTTCACAAGGTTCAGGGGTTTCCTGGGTGGTGATGCCAATGGGCTTTTCATTACTGTTTTTCTTGCCGCTTGTTACATGCAGGAGCAGCATCGTTCCTGTCGATGACTAGGGATGGCGGAGAATTTCTCCCTGAATCTTCGGGATGCCAAGCGCCGAGGCATTTGGCCACCCGAAAGTGTTGGGGAAATTCTCCTCCGGGCCCCCCCCCGGGATGGGACTTACCTTCAGCAAATGTCCCTCTCGGCAGTGGGTCCCGGCAGCGGTTCGGCGACATTTCGTGGGGGGCGGGGGCGGTGGCCGGTCTCCCGACCGGCTGCCGCCGCCACCATTACAAAATAAAAAAGTAAGTAAAAAAAAAACACCACACTCGTGATAGGCTACATGGCGATTTACGTAGCCTATCATGGCTAGATTTCCAAAGTCAGCCTTGATAGGCTACGTAAATCGTCATGTAGCCTATCACGGGTGACTTTGGGAAAAAAAAGTGCGTACGCAAATGGTGGCAGCCCATGGGCGCCGCCATTTGCATTCCTTAGTTTGGCACGTCTAGTCTACGTAAAGATTTACGTAGACTACGGCGAAAATGAGGGCACGCTATTTGCGTTCCCCTTATTTTCGCCGTAGCCTACGTAAATCTTTATGTAGACTAGACGTACCAAAATAAGGAACGCAAATGGCGGCGCCTATGGGCCGCCGCCATTTGCGTACGCACTTCTTTTCCCCCCCCTGAAGTCACCCGTGATAGGCTACGTGACGATTAATGTAGCCTATCATGGCTGACTTTGGAAATCTAGCCGTGATAGGCTACGTTAATCGTAGGGGTGCACGAAAGCCACTTACCTGGTCTTGCAGCTTGCTTCACGGTGGGGGGGAGGCACTTCGCTGCTCCCCCCGAAGTTCAGGCTGGGGGGGGAGGCTTCCTGCCTCGCCCGGCCGAAATTCAGGCCGGGGGGGAGGCTTCCCGCCTCGCCCGGCCGAAATTCAGGCCGGGGAGGAGGCGCCTCGCCTCGCCCGACCGCGAAATAAAAAGTTAAAAAAAAAAAACGCCCCCGTGATAGGCTACGTGACGATTAACATAGCCTATCACGGCTAGATCTGCAAAGTCAGCCGTGATAGGCTACGTTAATCATCACGTAGCCTATCACGGGTGACTTTAAAAAAAAAAAAAAGCCCGTACGCAAATGGCGGCCCCCATATGGAGCCGCCATTCGTGTTCCTTATTTGGTCGCTGTAGTCTACGTAAATCTTTACGTAGACTACGGCAAAAATAAGGGCAACGCAAATAGCGTTGCCCTTATTTTTGCCGTAGTCTACATAATCTTTACGTAGACTACAGCGACCAAATAAGGAACGCGAATGGCGGCTCCCTATGGGGGCCGCCATTTGCGTACATGCTTTTTTTTTTCTTCAAAGTCATCCGTGATAGGCTATGTGACGATTAACGTAGCCTATCACGGCTGACTTTGCAAATCTAGCCGTGATAGGCTATGTTAATCGTCACGTAGCCTATCACGGGGGCTTTTTTTTTTTTTTTTACTTTTATTGGAATGGCGGCGGCGGCAGCTGGTCGAAAGACCGGCTGCCGCCTCTGCCCCTGTCGAAGACCTGATGAACCGCCGCCGGGACCCGCCGCCGGGAGGGACATTCGGGAAAGGTTAGTCCCATCCTGGGGAGGGTGCGGGGGGCAGGGTGTGTGTGTGGAGAATTTCTCCCCAAAACTACTTCGGGGGGCCGAACACATTGGCACTCGGCCCCCGAAGTTTTGGGGAGAAATTCTCCACCATCCCTAGTTAATCGTTACGTAGCCTATCATGGTTTTTTTTTTTTTTAACTTTTTCTTTTGCAGCCGGGGAGACGGGGCGCTTCTCCCCGGCCTGAATTTCGGCAGGGCGAGGCGGGGCGCCTCCCACCCCGGCCTGAATTTTGGCCGGGCGAGGCGGGATGCCTCCCCCCCCTCGCCTGAACTTCGGGGGGAGAAGCAAAGCGCCTCCCCCCACCGCGAATCACCCCTGTGAAAAGGTAAGTGACTTTCGTACATCCCTATCGATGGCTAGCTCTTGCACCCACCATTTCTCCCCCACAATGCTTCCTTGAATCTATGCAAGAGATCCTGAAGGAGTGTTGTATCACAGGCACTGTGGGGAAAAAATGGCAGCTGCCAGGTCATGCTGTATCATTCTTCCAAAGGGGCATTATTGCGGGGTGAGGTAGAGAGTGGTGGCCACCCATCTGTGTTTGCTGACAGGAGCTGCACACCCAGCAGAAAAAGAATCAATGTCTAAGAAAAGAAATAAAGAAGATGAAATCCTGGAAATGAGTGGAAGTGCTAGTTTCTAGAACAGGAAAGGTTAGCAGAACTCATTTCCGTGAGCTTCCACCAACCTCCGCAATTCCAGAAATGCTTGTTTCCATTAATTTCCGATTGTTTCAGGTAATGCTAGTTCCCATTTCACTAGTGGCAGGTAGGGATGCTGGAGAAATTTGAGATGGACTAAAATTAGGAATGTCAGAGAATTCTGCCACGGATCTCGGTGAGGCCTATTGCCAGTGCATTCGGCCCCCTGAAATCTGTGGCGGAATGGCCTGCCCCCCCTGCCCCCCTGCGGATCCCCCCCGGGATGATACTTACCTGGGGCGGATGTTCCGGACGGCGGCAGCTCCGGCGGCGGCTTGGGCAGCGGCGGCTGGTCTTCCGACCGGCTGCCACTGCCGCCATTTGCAGTCTGGTCGTTTGTGTGTGTGTGTGTGTTTTTTTTTACATAGATGTGATAGACTACGTAAAGACTTATGTAGCCTATCATGTCTGGGTTAAAAAAAAAAAGTGTACGCAAATGGCGGTGGCTACGGCCGCTGCCATTTGCGTTCCGTATTTTTTGCCGTCTTAGTCTACGTAAATATTTACGTAAACTATTATGGCGAAAATAAAGGGGAACGCAAATAGCATAGTGGGCACTATTTGTGTCCCTTTTTGATTCACTTTTTTAGCCTACGTAAATATTTACGTAGGCTAAAATGGCGAATTAAAAAGAGATGCAAATAGCGCCCACTACGCTATTTGCATTCCCCTTTATTTTCTCCGTAATAGTCTATGTAAATATTTACATAGACTAAGGTGGCAAAAAATAAGGAATGCAAATGGCGGCAGCTGTAGCCGCCGCCATTTGCGTATGCGGTTTTTTTGTTTTGTTTTTTTACCCAGAGCCCTCTGCGGACGGAAATCTGGCTGCGGACGGCTCTGGCCTGGCCTGGCCGGCTGCTCCACGGAGCCACCACGGAGCACAGCCAGCTGTCGAGGATTCCGGGGGGGGGAGGAACGGATCGCCTCCCCCCCGATCGAGGATTCTGAGGGGAGGGACGGAACGCCTCCCCCCCACCATGAACATAATCTGCGGAAAGGTAAGTGACTTTTGTACATCCCTAAGTAAAATGAGGTTGGATTTCTAAAATTCCCACATGCAGAGTCTGCTGCGGAGTCTAGGGATGTACGAAAGTCACTTACCTGTTCGTGGATTATGCTGATGCTGGGGGGGGAGGCGCTCCATCCCTCCCCCCGAAATTCTGGCCGGGGGGGAGGCACTCTGTCCCTCCCCCCCCAAATCCTGGCCAGCCGGCTCTGCTCCGCAGGGATTCTGCGGACCCACCGGCCGGCTCCACCAGCGGCCGGACATCCGGCCGCTGGCTAGCAGGGACTCAAATGGTGGTGGCTGTAGCCGCCGCCATTTGCGTCCCTGCAGTCAGCCATGATAGGCTACGTAAATGTTTATGTAGCCTATCACGGCTGATTTAACCCCCCCCCAAAACCCGCGCGTATGCAAATGGCGGCGCCCATGGGCGCCGCCATTTGCATTCCTTATTTTGGCATATCTTAGTCTACGTAAACATTTACTTGGACTACGGCGAAAATAAGGGGAACGCAAATAGCGTAGCATTTACGCTATTTGCGTTCCCCTTATTTTCACCGTAGTCTACGTAAATGTTTACGTAGACTAAGATGTGCCAAAATAAGGAACGCAAATGGCGGCGCCACAAAAATGTGCGTTGGTTTTTTTTATCAGCTGTGATAGGCTATGTAAAGATTTACGTAGCCTTTCACAGTGTTTTTTAAAATTTAGCCATGATAGGCTACGTAAATCTTTACGTAGCCTATCACGTTTTTCTGTTTTTTTCTTTTTTTTAAACTTGGAAATGGTGGCAGCGGCAGTCGGTTGGTAGACCGGCTGCCGCAGCCACCGCTGCCGCACTGCTGCCACACCGCCGCCGCACCGCCGCTGGAGCTACCACCAGAGCCGCTGCCGCCAGGAAGATCCACCCCAGGTTAGTCCCGTCCCGTGGGGGGCGGGGGGGTGGGGGGCCATTCCACCACCGATTTTGGGGGGCCGAATGTGCTGCCATTTGGCCTCCCCGAGATCCGTGGCGGAACTTTCGTACATCCCTAGGAGTGACCCCTTCAGGAAGTGCGGAGTCCATGGACTTCTGGATTTTTTTTTTACTTTCTCAAAATTTATGCATATAAATTAGTAGGAAAATATGTAAGTTTCTGCTGAGGAAACATTGAATGGAATGAGGGATAGTATGCTAAATGTTACGTACTGGGGTAAATTATGTAAATACTTACGTAATTATTTGTATACTTTCCTGCATGAGGAAAGAAATATTCACTGTGGGTGGGCAACAGAACAAAAGGCACCTGGTAACCCGCAAAACACAGATGGAGCATATTTTACACAGTCCGTACATCCCTAGCGATAGGTCCCTTTAGCATGGGGACAATATTGTCCGCAGTTCCCATATCTATCAGCAACTGTATTTAGTAATCTTATGCAATCAGGTCGACTGTACATGATGAGAGCTTCCTTAGGTAACTGAAGTGATGTGGGAGCCAACTGCAAAAAGATGTGTGTTTTTGAGGATTACCTGTCCATCTCAACTATCTATTAACTGAGCTTAACAAAAACAACACAAAATTAACCCTAACAACCAAGTCTCATGCACTGATGATTATTAACATTAAACAAATCTACCACAATAGCCACCTATCATGAGAGTGACAGATGAACTCCCACAAGGAATTTTGAGGAACAGACTTTTATTCTGGTTGTGTCAAATTCATTTCATACTGTTTGAGATTGGGAGGTTTCCTCTGGCAGGTTTTTAATGTATCCCCCCCCCCACACACACAATACACATTTTGGTATGCAGGTTATCTTAAAATACACATATTAATACACATGTTTTAAATGTTTTGAGCTGGAAACAGGATAACAGTGCGCAATCTGTGTATTAGTTTGGGAAGTGGGATTAACATCAGGTCACTTAAAATGCAGACTGGATTAAATCCTGGGGTATCCCTCCTTGCCTATAAGCATTCTTAAGTGGACAGGTCTTCAATACTGGGTACCTGAACAGCTTGACATCTTTGCCAGTGTTGAGAAAAAAACAAGCTTGTTCTTGCAATCGTTAGTGTATTTGTTTAATTATACAGCAATACTATGGTATATCACATACCAGTCTATGGTAGATTTCTGTAGACTGCGACAATTTACCTTAATTTCTTCATGATTTGATGAAATGGGCTTGTGATGACATTGTCAGTCATCATCAATTTTGGAGGGATTTTCAGATCTATCAGTTATTGGGCAGTGCATCATATGAACCAGGCTTTTCATATTGTGTGACTGTGTAACTGTCTTCTTTTAACAACCCCATGGTGTACACTGACTCCTTGTATATTATGCAACTTGATTGTATTTTATAATAAGGAATGCTAAATATTCTGTACCATGGTTATCTCTTGTGCTTTCCACCAGCTGTGGTACAGTAGCTAAGGACTTTTCAGATAATTAGGTAAGAAAGTTATACCCTAACTCAGGGATGGGCATCACGTAGCCCATGAGCTGAATGTGGCCCCTGGAGGCCACCCATGTGGCCCACTGCAGGTGCCCTGCCACCCCCCTGTGCATGATGTTGCCTCTGCTAGGATCATCTTCCACATGTGCCCTGTGTAGCAGCAAAATTGGGCTCCTGCCAGCCTGACGATCAGCTGTTTGTCAGGCTGGCAGGAGCCCAAGTCTGTTGGGAAATGGGTGCTCAAGGAAGACTCCCCTGACATGCCTGTTTCCCAACAGAACTGTCAGGTTTCCCAATCCCCCCAGTGCATATGCTCAGGCAATCTGACACTGGACACACAAATCAGTGAGATTTCTTTATCTGCAGGAAATCCCACGGCAAAAGCTTAATGGTTACACTCTTCAGCAATCATACAGCTGATGTTCAGTAGCTATAGGCTCTATGTAATTCTAGAACAGTCCAAAGCTAAACACTCCCACCATGACTGAGATCCTCATCAATGTGGTTTCCCTGTTGCCATCTCCGCAGTTCTGAACACAAGGGAGGGATTCTGGCTTCCTGGGCAATCCATACATGGGATTCCAACCCTGGACAAGGAATGGGAATGATTCCTGGAATGATCCCATCAGGCAATCTAGGGATAAATTCCTGAAAGGCCTTAACAAAACCACACCCATAGAAAGTCCAGCTTTGAATCTTATGTTGATAACTCCAGGCTACATGTTCGAGGCTTATCAAGATCAAGGGAAGGGTAAACCCAGACATGCAGGGAGTTCTGTGCCACCACTTTTGCACTGGTAACTCCACACTGCATGCACCCAGGCAGATGTAGATCAAGCCCAGCCTGCCAGTACACTGGACTGATGACAAATAACGACACACAACCCACAACAGATGAGTTGAAGTCTATGAAAAGCCTCACAGTACTATTCATGGCAAGTCTTTAACAATCCAAAGTTCCAATTAAGGGATAGTCCATGGGCAGAGTGCCTCCGAAAGCCCAGACGATGATGGATCCAAACAGAGAAGGCTTCGGGCAATGAAGACGAGATGTTCCTAGCAAAGGCTCTTTGCCTTTGCATCAGCTTAAAAGGGAAGGCGTGACTGTAAGACACCCCCTCCAGTTCCCTTGACAGACAAGGGCCTTTAACCTTTCAGCAAGGCCCTTGTCTAAACAGGGCGGCACTGCTCAGCCCTCCAGCAGTGATGCTTCAACCTGAGCGACCCTTCTGCAAACCCCACCCACCTCTGTCTGGTTCTCACGGACAGTTTCCAGCCTCCCTGCCTGCCAAGTCCAGACCAGCAGGTGGACAGGGAGTCGGGCGATACCCCCGGCCCTGGCTCTGCTCTGAGAACACTGACAGGGGGAAGCTCACACAGACTCTGACGTTCCAGAGGCTGAACAGGCCCAAGCCCTTCCAGGCTACTTCTAATGAAATCTTGGCTATAACCTGCAAGGCCCACTGCAGTACTGAAGCTGGGCCCTGACAAGAACTAATTCTGATGGGAAATGGGTGCATGGGATTCCTGTCTTTGTGTGCTTGTTTCCCAGTAGGATCACCCCCACCCGCAATAAAGAACAGCACCTCTGAGCATGATTGTACAGGTTGTCTTTGACTTACAGCAACCTGTGGCCCCCATCCCAATTAAGGAGGCTTCCTTCTATATCAGTTTCAGTTCGTGGGAACATGTGGAAGGATCTCTACCATTGCCCAGCCAAAGCTTTGGAAAGGCCTGCTCCAGGGGCCACTGATACACCAGTGCACTAGCTGAAACCGCCAACAGCTACAGCGATGGAGGGGGAAGGAGCCATCCCACAGTTACTTTTAGCAGAAGAAGATTCAGCTGGGAAATGGCGGTCTGAGAAAAGTCATTCCCACAAACCCATTTGGTCCCCAAGGTTTCCCACCCTAACTCATGGGAGAGTTTAAAGAAATATACAGTCTATCTATCTATCTATCTATCTATCTATCTATCTATCTATCTATACACATACACACACACATACTGTATATATTAAAAGACTAAAAAGTGCTGGCTCACAAACTGCATAAAGTTGAGATAAAACTGAAATACAAACAAAAACTACAAAAAAAGAGAGAGATCATCTTAAAAAGAGGAGTATAAGAAAACAAACTAGCACTTAGTGATTCTGGTGACACACCCAAACCCTACCACAAGCTTCCTCTGTAAAGCAAAAACACTTCTAATGTTCAATCAAAACCACCTCTCCTTCAAACCGGAAGCGTATTCCTCCAGCCAAAGGAATAAGGAACATGGACAATGATTCTTTCCCTACTCCATATGAAACGAATAGCATTCGATCCAATTTCTTTCAATCCTGCCAAATGAAGTGGCTGCATTTTCTTTTCCGGACACCACCGACTTGAAGCAAACAATTGATAACACAGGAAAAATGGCAATGCAAACAGAACTGACTGGAATTTGAATGAGCTAATAGATTTCCCATGCAAATCTATTATGCAGGGCAAGTGAAATGGATTTTTTAAATGCTGTAGGTTTTACTCAAGCCTAGTATATTTATCTGAGGATCTGCTGCATCCTCTTTTATACAAATATTAATATATCTATGCAAATGTAACACACACAGAAAAAAATCCTAACTATATGATTTCCTTCTAGTTTTCCCTGTAAAATTTGGAGTCACTTCTGTTTAAAACATAAAGGAAGAATTTAAAGAGATGAGCCCCTTTATTTTCATTTAACCAACTGGGTGCAGACGTGCTTTGAAATCAAACTCTAATACCATCAGGGAGATGTTTTGCATTGTGGGATGAAAATTATTTTCACACTTTCAATCTTTCCCCTTTCCTTGATATTGAAGATGCACTCCAGAGAATCACATAATTCTGATTATTTTACTCTTCACTACACTCAGAGGTCTCCATAGACGACACTTATTACTTCAAATGTGAGACACTACTGCGCGGATGAAATAAGTTTGCAAGTAATAACAGCAAATTTTCTGTGGTAGTGCAATGTTTCTTTGAAATATCCTCTACACTATTTGGTTTCTCTTTTTTTTTAATAGACAACAGTAGACCCTGGGAGAAAGGGCAATATACAGTGAATTTGTTGGTAAATCAATTGACAATTCTTCCCCCACCCCGTTTTTAAGGGAATAGAACTCCAGAAAAAATATGCACCAAGCTACCACAGAACATGTAGAGAGACAGAAAAGATATTTGTTATTTTATTTATTTATTTACAATATTTATATACTGCTCTACATCAAAAGATTTTGGAGTAGCGAACAAAGATAAAAGAATAAAACACCATATCAAAACAATTAAAACATTTTAAAAGAAACAAGTGCTGAATTTAATAAACTGTGGCTAGTCACTCAAGGAAGGCCTCTCGAAATAACAATAACTTCAGGAGGCACCAAAAGCAACACAATGTTGGCGCCTGCCTGACCTCCAGAGGCAGGGAGTTCAACACGAAGGGGGCCACCACACTGAAGACTCTTTTCCCGGTGGAATCCAGCTGGGCCAAGGGTCCATGTGGAATCACCAGAGACATGCCCGCTGATGACCTCAGTGACGGGGCAGGTTGGTAAAGAAGAAGGCACTCTCTCAGATATCCTGGTCCTAGGGGTGCACGAAAGTCACTTACCTGGTCTAGCAGCTTTTCGTGGTGGGGGGGAGGCGCTTCGCTGCTCTCCCCCCGAAGTTCAGGCCGGGGGGGGAGGCTTCCCGCCTTGCCCGGCCGAAATTCAGGCCGGGGGGGAGGCTTCCCGCCTCACCCGGCCGAAATTCAGGCCGGGGAGGAGGCGCCTCGCCCGGCCGCGAAATTAAAAGTAAAAAAAAAAACGCCCCCGGGGGGTTCGGAGGATTTCTCCCTGAAACTTGTTCGGGGGGCCGAACACGTTGGCGCTCGGCCCCCCGAAGTTTCGGGGAGAAATTCTACGCCAACCCTAGTTACGAGCTCTGAAACAGGAGGTGAGACGGCTAGAGCGCCGGTGGCGGAAGTCTCACTCCAAGGATGATCAGACACGGGCGAGAGCTGTATCTTCAGCCTATCACGTGGTGGTGAAGGCAGCAAAAAAGGAATATTATGCTGCCTCTATTGCATCTGCAGAGTGCTGTCCCAGGAGGCTGTTCCAAGTGGTCCGGAACCTGGTAGGTCCTGTGGCTCCTGAACCACTGGAGCAGTCTAAGGCCTCCTGTGAGGCCTTGGCAAAGCACTTTGCAGATAAAATTGATCAGATTAGGTGTGTTACTCTGCACGCTGTGGATACAGTTAGTGAGCAAGAGGCGGCCTGTGGCAAACTGGTTTTGTGGGATCGGTTCCAGCTTCTTCCTCCTGATGATGTGGACAAGGTGCTTTCATCTGTAAGGCTGACCACCTGCTTACTTGATCCTTGCCCATCTTGGCTCATTATGGGCTGCAGGGAGAGACTGGGTGAGGGGATCAGGGCGGTGGTGAACGCCTCCCTTGAGGAGCGAGTAATGCCATCAGCCCTCAAGGAGGCAGTGATAAGACCACTCTTAAAGAAGCCCTCCTTGGATCCTCAAGTTTTGAACAACTTTCGCCCAGTCTCAAATCTGCCATTTTTGGGCAAGGTGATTGAGTGGGTGGTGGCGATGCAGTTGAAGGCATGCTTGGAAGAAGCCGATTATCTAGATCCATTTCAGTTGGGCTTCAGGCTTGGGCATGGGACAGAAACGGCCTTGGTCGCTTTGGTAGATGATCTGAGGAGGGCTCTGGATAGGGGTGAATGCTCCTTCCTTGTTCTCCTCGACCTCTCAGCGGTTTTTGATACCATTGACCATGGTATCCTCCTGGACCACCTGGAGAGGTTGGGCATTGGAGACACCGTATTGCGGTGGTTCCAGTCCTTCCTCTCCAGCAGGTTCCTGAGGGTAGCACTGGGAGAGGAGGTTTCGGACCCGTGGCCACTCACTTGTGGGGTGCCACAGGGTTCCATCCTCTCCCCGATACTATTTAATATCTATGTGAAGCCGCTGGGGGCTATCATCAGGAGGTTTGGGGTGCGGTGTCATCAATATGTGGATGACACGCAGCTCTACCTCTCATTCAAATCTTCACCAAGGTTGGCCATAGAATCCCTGTCTGAAGATGGTGAGTGGCTGGATGGGGAGGAACAAGCTGAGGCTGAACCCTGACAAGACTTTTGGTGGGAGACAAGAGGAGGCTAGGGGATGTTGACCTGGTGTTGAATGGGGTATGGCTACCCTTGAAAGACCAGGTCCATGGAGGCTCAGGTGTCAGCTGTGAGCCGGACAGCGCTGTATCAACTCCATCTGATACGGCGGCTGCTCCCCTTCCTTCCCAACCATCTGCTCCCATCAGTAGTATATGCCCTGGTCTCCTCTCATTTAGACTACTGTAATGCGCTCTACGTGGGGTTACCCTTGAAGACTGTTCGGAAGCTGCAGCTGGTACAGAACGCGGCGGCTCGCCTGATTAAAGGCAGCCGCCGGTGAGGTCACATCACTCCAGTGCTGAAGGAGTTGCACTGGTTACCAGTTGTTTTCTGGGCCAAATTCAAGGTGTTGGTTTTGACCTTTAAAACCCTATATGGTTCCGGCCTAGCCTATCTTAAGGAGCGCCTCCAGCAGCATCAGACAGGCCACTTAACAAGATCAGCCTCGGATGGCCTTCTCTCTGTCACATCAGCCAGGACAGCTAGACTGGTGGGGATGAGGGAGAGGGCCTTTTCTGTGGTGGCCCCCACTCTGTGGAACTCCCTCCCTAGGGAACTCCGCCATGACCCCTCTTTAATGAGCTTCCGTCGTGCATTAAAAATGTGGTTATTCAGGCAGGCATTTGGGGTGGGTTAGGGTATTTTAGAAAATGTTTTTACTGTAGAATTTTATTGTTTTAAACTGTTTTATTGTATGTTGTACATCGCCCAGAGTGGCTGGGTGACCAGCCAGATGGGCGATTGATAAATTTAATAATAATAATAATAATAATAATAATAATAAAGTCCCCTGCTCGCACTGGCTGCCTATATGCTTCCAAGCTCAATTCAAGGTCCTGGTTTTAACCTATAAAGCCGTGCATGGCTTGGGACTGCAATATCTGATGGCACGCCTCTCCTGAATTGAACCTACCCATACTCTCCATTCAGCATCTAAGATCCTCCTCTGGGTGCCTCCTCTGAGGGAAGATTGGAAGGCGGCAACAGGGGTGAAGGCCTTCTTGATGGTGGCCCCCCATCTGTGGAATGAATTCCCAGATGAGGTTCACCTGGCATCAACATTGTTATCTTATAGGTGCCAGGTTAAGACCGATCTCTTTTCCCAGGCATTTGGCAGCACATGATGAGTTTTAATCGGTCCTGTATGTGTCTTTAGTGTTTAGTTATGACTGACTATTCAAAGTTGTTTTTAGTTATACGTATGTTGTTTGTGTATATTGTCTGTGTGCTTTTATGTAAATGGCTTTTAAACTTTACATATTGTATTTTAATATTTTAACTCCTGTAAACCACCCAGAGAGCTTCAGCTATGTGGCGGTATAGAAATGTAATTAATAATAATAATTAGAAGAAGAATAACAACATTTACTAGGAAGCAACTGCCGTTGAACTCAGTGGAACTTACTTCTAAGTTAACATGCATAGGATTCGGTTGTAATTCTTAAACTGACTTATTATAGGTCTGTGGAGTAATTCCCAGTTTATTTCATGGTTGTCAGAACTAGCAAACATCTAACTATAGCAGTATGAAATTACAGCTGTTCAACACACATGCTTTCATACACCGATGTAAATTAAGTCACCAGAAATTAAATGAAATTGGCTTGTGGTATCCAATTGCAGCCTAAACTGTAGACCATATCCACAACTTACATACAGAGGTGATATCTTTTTTTCCCTTGATAGTTACTATGGGAATACATGAAAAAAAAAGCCGTACCTCTACCTAAAAATAACATTATTTGGGACTTCTTTCCAATTAGGGAATTTAAAAATATTCACTGCTTATTGACCATATCATCAACTGGTGATTTGCTTGTGTGAATCACCTATCACACAATAATCCTCAGAGGCAAAACTCAATATCAGCCAATGTCAATTCAAATACAATACTTCTCAATGGAGACAGTTCACACATTTGGCTGATCAAGTCATCAAGAGTGACATGTGCATGTTTGTCAATCACCAATGATACAGGAACAAAACCCAAGACTGGATCCAATCTAACAGAACAGCTTTCCCCAACCTGATACTCTCCAGTTGTGTTGGACTGCAACTCCCATCATTCCAAGCCAGCAGATTGGGGAAGACTGTAACAGAATATGCTGGAGTGCAAACTACAGCCCTTGTAGAAAAACTAAAAAACAACAACGCAGCAGAACAACAAAAGAAACTTTCAAGGATGGGTTACAGAATTTTCATAACATTTCATTTGCACTGAGAAACCAAAATGAAATGGGTTCCCCTCCATCCCGAACATAATTGCTTATGAAATATTTCCTCATCTAGTCATAGCAGATGGCATTATTTTAAGTGTTTATGATTTAAAATATTGTGTGTGTGTGTGTGTATATATATATATATATATATATATAATAAAAATAAGTATTTAAAAATCAACTGTAGTTAATTTCTCCAGAGGAAAGATTTAATAATTGTGAAATAAAGTTGTATAAACTAAAAGAAATAGTGTACTCTCTAGGCTTTAATCCCAAACCACAGTTTAATTAAACATCAAAATGTTATGCAAGAAGCAACAGTATAGGATCTACCTTCAATTAACAGCAATATAAAAGAAAAGAAAAATTCAAAGACTCATGTGGCTGTTATGGGTAGAGTGCTTAACTACCATTTGAGCTTTTGAAAATTGCCTGAAATAATCATAACAATAATGTCATTTTATAGTGTATAATCACAGAACTGTAGGGCTACAGTGTAGCCAAAAGGTCAACTGTGAAACAGCCCATTACAGCATGTCACAAGCAAGGAGCACAAGGGAATGAGGTACACAGATGCCAGAGGTCCCTAGAGGGCAGGAAGTACTTTTAGCATATTGGTAGCCAAATGTTTTGGCAAGTGTGCACCACAAGGACAAAGTATGAAATAGTGCAATTCTGCTATATGCTATAGTACGTGTGGGCTCTATGCCTCACTATGCTTTTCCTGCCAGTCTGCTGAGCCAAGGAGCAGTCAGCACAGCATTCTGGAAGAAGCAGGCTGGGGTGCAGGACGGGTTCTTGACTAGGTTGGCCATGTGCCTCATTTACAGTCCTCTATTTGAGGGGCTGCCAGATGACTGTCCTCTATTGTGATTGCATCCTCTATTTGAAAAGTCCAACTCTGGTATAAAGATAAAGAACCATAAGAAGGAAGAGCCGTGCCTTGAAGTTTCCCATCAATAGCTTCTGGACAGTAGAGTGAGTGAGCAAGGCTAGGGATGTCTGAGAAATTAGTTTCCGTTAGATTTTTATTAGCATTTTTACCCAGCTTGTACCTCCCAAACTGAACATGGACTTGAATGCGATCTGTAGTCAATTTAAGTCTGTACGTTTCTGAGCTTACAATATGATTCGTGGGCCACAAAAAAATGTGTTTGACAGCGTGCATACATTTGAAAAATGTGCATGAAAAAATGTGTACTTTTTGAAAAATGGGTACAAACACACTTTAATCAATGGAAGAAGAATGTGTTCATTTTGAAGATGTGCACAATGGATGTGTGCATTTGGAAAAATATGCATGAAAATATACACACATTTTCATGTGAAAGGGAAAAAAAAGCAAAGATTGCAATCTGATATGGACATGCGACAGAATGAGCTTTAAGGTGACATTTGGAGAATTTCAACCTTGTGTTTTGCTTACAAGCACATCACTAAGCAAGGCACACAGGTCATCTGGTCACAGTCTTCCACACAATCATTTTTCTATGTAAATTATAACAATTATTTCTAAATTTATATCTATACATATAAATTAGCATATGCAAATTTAATGTAAATCAGCATTCCCTGTTGTCCTCTCTTGTTTTGGTGATGCATGTCCTCTTTTATGGAGATTCATGAGTGACGACCCTGTTCTTGACACAAGCTTTTCTGCTCCAGACCAGACGTACCACAAAGTCCTGTTGTCTCTCTTGTGGCTCCCTGTGGATCATGCATGTTTTAGCAGGATGAATCTTTTGATACACAATACCTAGGAAGTATGCATTGAAGCCACAATGCCATTGGGAAAAATAGCCATGAGATCTAGGAAGCCAAATCTAGGTTGCTAGGCCCAGTGCTGAAATCCAGGACCTCTGAGATAGCATTTTCAGAAATGCTGTCTGTTCCATATGGGGACAGGTAAAGCTAGACAAATAGAGTTGTGGGATGTTAATGCATAGATAAGATATTGGTGGTTGGGGGGTGTTAGATTTGTTAGACACTGGAGAACATTTTGAGACAAGTGGAGCTTGTCCAAAAGAGATGGGATCCTTTTGAACTGCTAAGGAGCTGGACTGTTTGTGCTTAACAAGAAAACATTTTGCAGAGCAGCTTCACTAGGAAATCTAACACAATCACAGGTATTCTGAAAAGACAAAACTTCTTTTAAAATGAGGCAATTAGTGAAAAAGAAATTTAAACAGAGTATCAGAAGTGTTAAATTTCTTTGAAATATTTGGAGGTTATTTAAGGCCACAATATTAGGGGTGGACGAAAGTCACTTACCTTTCGTCGAAGCTTGTTCGCGGTGGGAGGGAGGCGCTTCGCTGCTCCCCCCGTGAAGTTCAGGCCAGGGGGGAGGCTTCCCGCCTCGCCCCGGCCGAAATTCAGGCCGGGGGGGAGGCTTCCTGCCTCGCCCGGCCGAAATTCAGGCCGGGGAGGAGGCTTCCCGCCTCGCCCGGCCGCGAACGCGAAAGTTAAAAAAAAAACAAAACGCCCCCGTGATAGGCTACGTGACGATTAACGTAGCCTATCACGGCTAGATCTGCAAAGTCAGCCGTGATAGGCTACGTTAATCGTCACGTAGCCTATCATGGGTGACTTTAAAAAAAAAAAAAAAGCACGTACGCTAATGGCGGCCCCCTTAGGGAGCCGCCATTCGCGTTCCTTATTTGGTCGCTGTACTCTACGTAAATCTTTACATAGACTACAACAACCAAATAAGGAACGGGAATGGCGGCTCCCTATGGGGGCCACCATTATCCGTACACGCTTTTTTTTTTTTTTAAAGTCACCCGTGATAGGCTACGTGACGATTTACGTAGCCTGTCATGGCTGACTTTGCAAATCTAGCCGTGATAGGCTACGTTAATCGTCACGTAGCCTATCACGGGGGTGTTTTTTTTTATTATTGGAATGGCGGTGGTGGCAGCCGGTCGAAAGACCGGCTGCCGCACCCGACCTGCACGCACACTCCCTGAACCGCCGGCCGGACCCGCCACCGGGAGGGACATTCGCCAAAGGCAAGTCCTGTCCCGGGGGTGTGTGCGGGGTGCGGGGGGGGGGTTGCGGAGGATTTCTCCCTGAAACTTGTTCAGGGGGCCGAACACGTTGGCGCTCGGCCCCCCGAAGTTTCGGGGGGGAATTCTCTGCCATCCCTACTAGTTTCATGGTAAGGATTATTAGGAAAGGGAATGGAAAAAAATGGGCAGTATTGGATGCCCTTATATTAATCTGTAGTGCAGCCACATTTGGAATACTGTGTTCAATTCTGATCACCCAATCTCCAAGAAGATACCATTGAGCTGGAAAAGATGCAGAAAAGGGCAATGAAAATTATCAAAGAGATCCACTCAGGGGTTTTGTTGGGAAGTGGAATAATTTTATCTTGCTCCACCAAAACACAGGTATGGATCACAGATGCTGGAATGGCTTCTGCAATTCAACCAAACCAAACTGAACATACAAAGGGGCCTCTCACATGGCCAATGGTGCTCTGATGCAGCAAGGGCTTTATTGGATTTATTGATCCCTCACTGCATTAAAGATGCATACTGTTTCATATGGAAGGTCTGTGGAGCAGTAAGGGATTGGGAAAAAACACATGTCCTGATGTCATGTTGGCTGCTGTTTTGCTTGCATGGATTGAGAGCATACACAACATTGTGATACAAGAGGGGCCTAGAAGGAGGGGCCATAGCTCAGTGGTAGAGTACATGCCTTCATTGCAGAAGGTTGCAGGTTCAATCCCTGGCATCTCCAAGTAGGGCAGGAAAAACCCTGCTTGAAACCCTGGGGCACCACTGCCGGTCAATGTGGACAATACTGTAGGAATGGCAGAGAAATCCGCCATGGACTCCAATGAGGCTGGATTCTTTAGAATCCGGTCCCCCGGAGTCCGTGGCAGAATGGACTACCCCTCCGCCACCCCCCGAAATCCCCCCGGGACGGAACCTACCTGGCGATGGCTGGTTCGGGTCGTCATCTTCGTTCTGCAGCCATCTGCTGCTGGGCTGCAGAACAAAATGGCGTCCGGTGTAGGGGACGTAGGAGTGCACGAAAGTCACTTACCTGATCTCGCAGCTTTTCGCGGTGGGGGGGAGGCGCCTCGCTGCTCTCCCCCCGAAGTTCAGGCGGGGGGGGAGGCTTCCCGCCTCGCCCGGCCGAAATTCAGGCCGGGGGGGAGGCGCCTCGCCCGGCCGCGAAATAAAAAGTTTTTTTTTTAAAAAAATGCCCCCGTGATAGGCTACGCGACGATTAATGTAGCCTATCATGGCTAGATCTGCAAAGTCAGCCGTGATAGGCTACGTTAATCGTCACGTAGCCTATCACGGGTGACTTTAAAAAAAAAAAGTGCGTACGCAAATGGCGGCCCCCATAGGGAGCCTCCATTCACGTTCCTTATTTTGTCGCTGTAGTCTACGTAAATCTTTACGTAGACTACAGCAAAAATAAGGGCAACGCAAATAGCGTTGCCCTTATTTTCGCTGTAGTCTACGTAATCTTTACGTAGACTACAGCAACCAAATAAGGAACGTGAATGGCAGCTCCCTATGGACTTTGCAAATCTAGCCGTGATAGGCTACGTTAATCATCACGTAGCCTATCACGGGGGTGTGGTTTTTTTTTTACTTTTATTGGAATGGCGGCGGTGGCAGCCGGTCGAAAGATCGGCTGCCGCCCCCGCCCCTGACGAAGACCTGACGAACCGCCGCCGGGACCCGCCACTGGGAGGGACATTCGGGAAAGGTAAGTCCCATCCCAGGGGGGGTGCGGGGGGCGGGGGTGTGTGGAGAATTTCTCCCCGAAACTTCTTTGGGGGGCCAAACACATTGGCGCTCGCCCCCCCAACGTTTCGGGGAGACATTCTCCGCCAACCCTAAGGGGACGCCATTTGCATCCCTGCTCGTGGCTGTGATTGGCTACGTAAATATTTACTTAGCCAATCATGGCAAAAAGCAGGGATGCAAATGGCATCCCCTACGCCGGACACCATTTTGTGGTGCGGAGTGGGGCTGGCCGGGAGGAATTCTGGGGGAAGGGACGGATTGCCTCCCCCACCCCCGCAGACACCCAGATGGAATGATAAGTGGGTTTCGTACACCCCTACAATACTGGGCTAGATGGGCCAATGGCCTGACTCAGTAGAAGGCAGCTTCCTATGTTCCATTGGATACATTGAACTAGACCTTACAGAATGGGTATGGGTAGGGTAGGGGGGCTAGATGGCTGCAGATCTTGGTGGCAGTCATGCATATATCCTGCCATCTCGCTCTGGCCGTTTCAGGTGTTTCCTTCTTTCCGTGTATTGACTATATAAATAAATGCTTTGATTGGACATGCCTTAGGAGAAAAGTAGTAGCAACTAGGGATGTCGTGGGCACCAGACTGGCTCCAGGAATCCATCAGACTTCCCCCCATTGCTTGCCCGCCCTCAAATCTGACTCAGCAAGCCACTGCCCTGACTGCTGAGCCACGTGAGTGGCCAGGACTTACCAGACCCATCTGCTTGCACCCGGGAGCTGCCCGTCTGGCATGAAAACCACCATTATAATGCAAGATTTTTAGTATGTATGTATGTATGTATGTATGTATGTATGTATTTCATTTCTATACCACCCAATAGCCGAAGCTCTCTGGGCGGTTCACAAAAATTAAAACCAAACAACACATAATAAAACAATTTAAAATATATAGAACATTAAAACCACAATATAACAATAAACCACAATAAAACCTAGCAGCAGTGCAGGAGTTTAAAATACAAATTTTTAAAACAGCAAAGCTAAAAGTTTAGAAAGCTAAAATGCTAAAATGCCTGGGAAAATAAAAAGGTCTTCACCTGGCGCTGAAAGGAATACAATGTAGGTGCTAGGCGAACCTCACTAGGGAGCTCATTCCAGAGCCGGGGTGCCACAGCAGAAAAAGCCCTCCTCCTAGTAGCCACCTGCCTCACTTCCTTTGGCAGGGGCTCATGGAGAAGGGCCACTGACGATGATCTTAAGGTCTGGGCAGGCATATATGGGAGGAGGCAATCCTTCAGATAACCTGGCCCCAAGCCATTAAGGGCTTTAAATGTTAATACCAGCACTTTGAATCGGGCCCGGAAATGGACTGGCAGCCAGTGTAGCTGAAAAAGTACTGGCATAATATGAGCTTGGTGGCCAGTCCCTGTTAACAATCTTGCTGCCCTATTTTGGACCAGCTGAAGTTTCCAGACTGCTTTCAAAGGCAGCCCCACGTATAACGCATTGCAGTAATCCAGACGAGAAGTTATCAGAGCATGGATAGCTGTAGCTAGGCTATCTCTGTCCAGATAAGCGCATAGTTGGTATACCAGCCTAAGCTCAGAAAAAGTGCTCCGTGCCACTGAGTTCACCTGTCTCTCAAGTGACAGTTCTGGATCCAGGAGCACCCCCAAACTACCAACATGATTCTTTAGGGGGAGTGCAACCCCCTCCAGAACAGGTTGAATATCACCTAGCCGGGCAGACAAACCACCCACTAACAGTACCTCCATCTTCTTGTCTGGATTGAGTTTCAGTTTATTGGCCCTCATCCAGTCCATTACCGTGCCCAGGCACTGATTCAGAACAGCCACTGCCTCACCTGGTTTTGATGAGAAAGAGAGGTAGAGCTGGCTGTCATCCGCATATTGATGGCACCTCAGCCTACACCTCCGGATAACCTCCCCCAGCGGTTTCATGTAGCTGTTGAACAGCATAGGGGATAAAATAGAGCCCTGTTGAACCCCATGGCACAATTGCCATGGCACAGAGCAATAATCCCCCAGCACCACCTTCTGGAATTGGCCATCCAAGTAGGAGCAGAACCACTGTAGTGCAGTGCCTCCAACTCCCAACCCAGACAACCTATCCAGAAGGATATCATGGTCGATGGTATCGAAAGCCGCTGAGAGGTCCAGAAGAATCAACAGGGTCACACTCCCCCTGTCCTTCTCCCGGCAGAGGTCATCCCACAGGGCGACCAAGGCAGTTTCCGTTCCAAAACCAGGCCTGAAGCCCGATTGAAATGGATCTAGATAATCCATTTCATTCAACAGTGCCTGGAGCTGTCCTACAACCACCCGCTGAAGCACCTTGCCCAGGAAGGGGATGTTGGCCACTGGCCTATAATTATTAACGTCCTCTGGGTCCAGGTTAGGCTTTTTCAGGAGTGGTCTAATTACCATCTCTTTTAAAGCGGCAGGCACCACTCCCTCTCTCATGGAGGAATTTACAACCTCCTGGACCCAGCCAGTCATCCCCTCCTTGTTTGATTTAATAAGCCATGAAGGGCAAGGGTCAAGCACACAAGTGGTCTATCGGACTTGGCCAAGCACCTTGTCCACATCCTCAGGCCTTAGTAACTGAAACTCATCCAATAAAACTGGACCAGACGGTGCTCTGAACGCCTCTACCAATGGAACTGCATTAATCGTGGTGTCCAATTCATAGGGGTGCACAAAAGTCACTTACCTGGCCTCGCAGCTTGCTTCACGGTGGGGGGGAGGTGCTTCGCTGCTCCCCACGAAGTTCAGGACGGGGGTGGGAGGCTTCCCGCCTTACCTGGCCGAAATTCAGGCCGGGGGGGAGGCTTCCCGCCTCGCCTGGCCGAAATTCAGACCGGGGAGAAGCGCCCCGTCTCCCCGGCCGCGAACTTCAAAAGAAAAGTAAAAAAAAAAAAAAAAAGGCCCGTGATAGGCTACGTAACGATTAACGTAGTCTATCACGGCTAGATCTGCAAAGTCAGCCGTGATAGGCTACGTTAATCGTCACGTAGCCTATCACGGGTGACTTAAAAAAAAAAAGCGCGTACGCAAATGGCGGCCCCCATAGGGAGCCGCCATTCGCATTCCTTATTTGGTCGCTGTAGTCTACGTAAAGATTTACATAGACTACGGCGAAAATAAGGGCAACGCTATTTGCGTTGTCCTTATTTTCGCCGTAGTCTATGTAAATCTTTACGTAGACTACAGGGACCAAATAAGGGCCGCGAATGGTGGCTCCCTATGGGGGCCGCCATTAGCTGTACGCACTTTTTTTTAAAAGTCACCCGTGATAGGCTACGTGACGATTTACATAGCTTATCACGGCTGACTTTGCAAAACTAGCCGTGATAGGCTACGTTAATCGTTACGTAGCCTATCACAGGGGCGGGTTTTTTTTTTTACTTTGCTTGTAATGGCGGCGGTGGCAGCCAGTTGAAAGACCGGCTGCCGCCCCCGCCCCTGACGAAGCCCTGCCGAACCGCCGCTGGGACCCGCCGCCGGGAGGGACATTCGTGAAAGGTAAGTCCCATCCCGGCGGGGGGGGCGGGGGACGGGGGGGCGGAGAAGTTCTCCCCGAACAACCTTCGGAGGACTGAATGCGTTGGCGCTCGGCCCCCTGAAGTTTCGGGGAGAAATTCTCTCCCATCCCTACCAATTCATGACGAATGTGAGCGACTTTATCTTCAAAGTGCCGTGCAAACTCGTCACAGCATGCCACCAATGTCTCTCTCCCTGGCCCAGAATGTAACAGGCCATGAACCACTTGGAAAATCTCCACTGGACGACACTGAGAAGATGCAATGCTGGTGGAAAAGAACTGTCTCTTTGCCACCCTCACCTCCACAGAGTAGGCTTGATAGTGGGCTCTTACCTGTGTTCGGTCAGACTCAGCACGAGTTTTCCTCCACCTGTGTTCTAGCCATCTCCCCTCTTGCTTCATTGCCCTCAGCTCAGGTGTATACCAAGGAGCTGGCCGGGCTCTGCTCAGAGGGAGAGGGCGCTTGGGCGCGATCGTGTTAACCACCCGAGTCATCTCTGCATTCCACAGAGTGACCTGGGCTTCAACAGGAGCACCAGCCATACCAGCAGGAAAATCCCCCAGAGCCCTCTGGAATCCATTGGAATCCATTAATCTCTGGGGGTGGACCATTTTAATAGGTCCCCCACCACCCTTGCAGAGGGGGAAGGCTGCCAGGAGTCTAAACCTCAGCAGGAAGTGATCTAACCATGACAAAGGGACAGATGTTAATTCCTCCACTTTCAGATCACCATCCTCCTGCCCAGTCGAGAAAAACAGATCAAGCATGTGTCCTTTTATATGCGTTGGGCCGATGACATGTTGGGACAGCCCCATGGTTGTCATGGCAGCCATGAAGTCCTGAGCCGCTCCGGATACAGCGGCCTCAGCATGGGGTCTCACGTTTTCCATATATCTAATGTTGTGCACAACAGTGGCCCTGAAGGGCCATTTCTGCAACATTAGAGGCCTCTAATGCTGTAAAGTGGCCCTTTACAGCCACCGTTATATGCAACGTTAGATGTATGAAAATCTAGAGCCCCCATTAAAATGGTGGCTTGCATGAAGGATCGAGTTGCTGCAGGGTGCTCCCGGAGACCCGGACTGCTCACCGAGCCTTCCAGGGGCTCATGCAGCCTGGCTCACACAGGCAGGCGGCAACGGTGGCTTCTCGAGTGCCTGCCGACTGTGGACACATGTGATTCCGTCCATCCCTAGTAGCAACTATTTTAACTTACATGCCCAGGAGGCTTGTTGTCCCTGAAAAAGCAATGGTGTTTTCACTCCCCTTCCACACCCATGCTATGGGTTTGTTTTGTTGGGGAAAAGTATAAATAACTTGTTTGTATATGGCATATTATTTTGCTCTGGGAGATTAAAGCAATTGAATTTGAATCCCTCTGGAAACTAATATGTCAGCTCAGCTAGTCATCTGTAACATCTGTGAGCATTACTTTCAGTAAACTTGTCTATGCCATCATAAATGTGTGTGCATTTGTGTGTACAGTATGTGTGCGCACTCACACATGCACACACATGAAGACTGAAAAGGTGAAATATCTCTCATGAGCACTACTGACAAGTAATGTGTTGCAGAAGGTTTAATGGGATGGATAACGAATCATATAAATATTTATGGGGAAAATGTGATAATAACTATACAATTAGGAGTATTGCTCAAGATGTGACTAACCTACTATTTTATTTTCAAGAATATTTGAGCCTCACAGCACATATTTGGGACATATGTAATAGCAGATACGCAATTAGCAAACAAGCAGTTCCAAAGAATTGTTGTACAACAATGCATGTTATTATCCAATTTCAAAATCCTGATTCAAAAGCACAGGTAGCAGTACAGATATGCATCCCTCATAGCCGTAATTTCTGCAAATGTTAGCTGTGACATCCCCCAAAGGTCACCTTATGATTTTTATATCTTAGATATCCAGACAGTCTGCAGCAACTTGGAACTGGGATGTTATAGTACAATTCCCTGTTCAATGGGTAAATCACGAGCTTCAGTCTCCCATCACTATAACTGAAATGCTAACAACCTATCTCACAGGGTTGTTTTGAGCATGAATTAATAAGCACCTTAAAACACGTTGTATACTGGAAATGCCATATAAATCACTGGACACAATCCAGCCAAAGTTAAACACTTCCAAGTTTTTTTTTTTTCAATTCAATGAGAGTTAAGCACATAAATAAATAAATAAAGCACATGCTTCAATTTATTCCATTGAAATGAATGGGACTCCTTAGTGCTTAATTTTGGCCAGATCGTGTGCAACATATTCATAACACTTTTCTAGGTTTTCTGAAGACTCCTTCACCTATTATTATTATTATTATTATTATTATTATTAATTTCCCCTGGTCTGTTGATTTCTTGATCACTTTTGCAGTCCATGTTGGCCTTAGCCAATGGTAGCTTAATGTTTTTAATAGGAATTCATTTTCTTCTCATAATTAAACCAAGATTCAGATCGAAAATTTAAGAAATAGATAAAGCTGTATTCCCTAACCAAGCTCATAATTTCCTTTTTTTGTTCTTGTACATTACAGGGTCGTTGACAGTACCCAGGAGCTTACCACAGATGCACATTAATTACCCGTTCTCTAATTACTAGGGTACCAATATAACCATTCAACCATTCATTAAGCTTTCTTCTCAACTTCACCAAAGCCCCAGAGACATATGCTAGAAGCAAGCAACTCAGCAACATTAATTGAACCCTATTAACTCATAAAATGAATAAAAAGCTTAGCTATTGATAAAAAGCCCTCTTTCATTTAGTCTGCCCCAGCCATGGTGCACAGATGAACAATTTCCTTCTGTGTATGCATCAGAGCTGGCTATCAGACAATGCAGCTGCTCACACATTAGTTTCAGCTACAATCCAGGACATAAAACACCCTGGCCAGTTTCTTATTTAGCAAGTTATGCTCAAGGGGTAATAAAACTGTGTGTGTGGTAAGCAAAAATAGACAAAAGAAATGAGTAAGTATATATCGGGGCCAAAACAGTCATGACTTTGAATCGGGACCTCACAGCTATATCTTTTTTTCCATTCTTTACTCTAGAGTAGGTGCAAGGAGGCTAATCTGGGTCAGGATCCTAGCATGGGTGAAGATTCAGGTAGGAGCACCTGAGCCTAGTCTAGAATAAAATTTTCACGGAAGACATAGCCGCTAGATATAGATTTAACATAATGTCTGTTTGGGCCCTCAATGCTGAACAAGTTATTTCTCCAGAACTGTAATAATATTTAGAATTTGTAATCTTTGTGAGATTCATTTTTCACTAGAAACATTGCTGTTGCAGATGAAATGAAAATGCTCATGAAAAAGCTTGCCTTCCACTCTTCTGTGTAATTTCATGGCTGTTCGCAACAATCGCTCTTCAGCTGGCCCTGCTCAGGAACCTTTTTTAACAATTTTAACAATTGAAAGAACTTCTTTACAGCTTGATCCCAACCAATCAGGAACCATATAGTGGATATGCTAATGTCACACCACTACGAGAGCAATCCTATGTCCACTAGACACTGTCAAGAGGATGATAGGATTTTTCCGTTTACTGGCTCTGAGCTTGTCAACAGCACTCTGAGCTTGGACCCAGGAAACCACGCTCCCCTCCCCCTCATAGCCTGCACAGGGAGAACTGCAATGGCTGCCTCTCCATGCTCGTAAAATGGAGTACGGAGAGGGGGAAAGGGGGCATTCCCGGGGGTGGGGTGGGGAGGAGACTACGGAAGACCCTTTACATTGCTTCCTACTGGGTCTCCAGGCCCATTCCCACCCCCTCTCTGAAGCCCTGGCTAGACACGTGAAATTGCACATCTAGAAAAGAATGCAGGGTGGGCGGAGCACGGAGGGGATCCTCTCCAATTGACCTGCGTTGGATAGGCATCAGACTCTGAGTTTGGAGGATGATGTCCATCTTGATAGGACTGTGCCTTATATAACATAGCCAGTCAGTTCAGACACTGTAACAGTGTCTCTAAGGGCAAATGAACTCCTCCAATGGCTCTGACTATGAATTAGGGATGTATGAAAGTCACTTACCTGTTCGTGGATTATGTTGATGGTGGGGGGGAGGTGTTCCGTCCCTCCCCCCAGATTCCTTGTTGGGTGGGGATGCGCTCTGCACCTCCCCCCCGAAATCCAGGCCGGCTCCACCAGCAGCCGGACATCCGGCCACTGGCTAGCAGGGACGCAAATGGCGGTGGCCGTAGTTTATGTAAATGTTTACATAGCCTATCACGTCTGACTTAAAAACAACAACAACAACACACATACGCAAATGGCGGCGGCCACAGCCGACGCCATTTGCGTTCCTTATTTTGGCACGTCTTAGTCTACGTCAAGATTTATGTAGACTAAGACGGCGAAAATAAGGGGAATGCAAATAGCGCAGCGGACGCTACGCTATTTGCGTTCCCCTTATTTTCACTGCCTTATTCTACGTAAATCTTGTCGTAGACTAAGACGTGCCAAAATAAGGAACGCAAATGGCGGCGGCCGTAGCCTCCGCCATTTGTGTACACGCAGTTTTTTTTTAAAAGTCAGATGTGATAGGCTACGCAAACATTTACGTAGCCTATCACTTTTTAAAAAAAACCTAGCCGTGATACGCTATGTAAATCTTTACGTAGCCTATCATGTCTTTTTTTTTTTTTGGAAAGTGGAAATGGCGGTGGTGGCAGCCGGTCGGAAGACTGGCTGCTGTCGCCGCTGTCGCCGGAGCTGCCGCCGGCCGGAAGATCCACCCCAGGTAAGTCTCGTCCCGGGGGGGTGGGGGGGCAGGCCGTTCTGCCACTGATTTCGGGGGGCTGAATGCACTGGCATTCGGCCTCCCCGAGATCCGTGGTGGAATTCTCTGACATCCCTACTGTGAATGTCATCCTAGCTTGCCATGCTGCACTGGCAGATTCTAGTAGGGATGGTGGAGAATTCTGTCACAGATCTCAGTGAGGCCGAATGCAAGTGCATTTGGCCCCCCGAAATCCATGGTGGAATGAAGCCCCCCCACCCCATCACCCCGTGAAAGGTACGAAAACAGAGCACCTACCTGGTGCCGTTCGCGCTGCTTTGCGAATGGCAGCCGCGTCTGTGGCCACCATTCGCTTCATGATTTTTCCTGTGATAGGCTATGTAAATACTTACGTAGCCTATCATGGCTAACGCAGGGACACCATTTGTGTAGGGATGGCGGAGAATTCCGCCACAGATTCCAGTGAGGCTGGATTCTGTAGAATCCAGTCCCCCTGGAATCTGTGGCGGAACGGCCTCCTGCCCCCTCGCCCCCCCTGCGGATTCCCTTGGGATGGCACTTACCTGTGGTGGATGCAGCGGATGCAGTGTCAGCATTGGCAATTCCGGCGGTTGTGGATTTGGCGGTGGCAGCAGATTTGGTGGCGGCGGTGGGCATGGCGGTGGTGGATTCGGTGGCGGCGGCGGGTGTAGTGGCAGCGGCAGGTACGGCAGCAGCGGGTGTGGTGGGTGCGACGGCGGCAGCGGATGCAGCGGTGGTGGCGGGTGTGGGTGTGGCGGGTGCGGCGGTGATGGCAGCTGGTCTCCTGGCCGGCCATGTCCGGGCGCAGCATGCGCAAATGGTGGCAGCTAAGGCAGCCGCCATTTGCATTTGCTATTTTTCACCATTCTAGCCTACGTAAATATTTACATAGGCAATTATGGCAAAAAAAAAAAGGAACTGCAAATAGCGCCCACTACAGTATTTGCGGTTCCCTTTTTTTCCCCGCCGTAATTGCCTATGTAAATTTTTACGTAGGCTAGAATGGCAAAAAATAGCGAACACAAATGGCAGCCACCATAGCCGCTGCCATTTGCATACGCTGGTTTTTTTGGGAGGGGGTTAGCTGTGATAGGCTATGTAAATTCTTATGTAGCCTATCACGGCTGCCTGGCTGGACTCAAATGGCTGCCGCACCACCCCGTCCGCGGCTGGAAATCCGGCTGCGGACAGCCCTGGCCAGCTGCTCCACGGCCTGGCCATGGAGTGGAGCTGGCCATTGAGGATTCCGGGGGGGGAGGACCGGATCACCTCCCCCCTTGTCGAGGATTCCAGGGGGAGGGACGGAGTGCCTCCCCCTCCAGCAGATGCCCCAATCAGAACAGGTAAGTGATTTGTACATCCTTACATTTGCGTCCCTTTTTTGCCGTGATAGGCTATGTAAATATTTACATAGCCTATCACGGGGAAAAAAAGGGAATGCAAATGGTGGCTGCTGTAGCTGCTGCCATTTGTGTTCCCTTTTTTTGCCATGATAGGCTACGTAAATATTTACATAGCCTATCACGCTGAAAAAAGTGACGCAAATGGCGGTGGCTACGGCCGCCGCCATTTGTGTCCCTGCGCAGCCCAGCAGCGGCCGGATGTTGCTGTTGGTTGCCCTGACCGATGGCTCCGCGGAGTTGCCGCAGAGTGGAGCTGGCCGGTGAGGATTTTGGGGGGAGGGACGGTGCGCCTCCCCCACACTGCGGTTTTCACGAAATGAAACAGGTGAGTCGTTTCGTACATCCCTAGATTCTAGTGCCGATCAGCACTTCCTGGCAAAACTTTCCTCCTGATCTAGCATTACTTACATTTGTTACTAGAGATGTATGAGAATATGGTGTCAGTTCAGAAACCAGCAGAACATACCCCACTCGCAGCCTGAACATGAATGCGAATAGGAATAGTTTTTGAAAAACGCTTGCACATTCCTGATCTTGTACTCATATTTGAAAAGGTGTATTTTTTTTAAGATGTGCACTTTAAAATGCACATGCATGCACACACACATACACACTATATATATGCGCATTTGAATGCTATGTGTTTTCATGCTTTAGTAAGTCAATGGGGGAAAAGTGCACATTTGGATGTGTGCTTTTAAAAAATGTGCACTTTTCCCATTAGAAAATGTGGGCTTTTCCTGATTGGAAAGAAAGAGATGCTTGTTTACTGGAGTTGTTTTTAGCTGTTTAAATTGGTTTAAATCTGATATGTTAAAAATGTTATACTATGTTTTATTGTCATGTTGTATCCGTGGCTTATAATTTCGATGAATTGTTGTGAAAGGCTGAAAGAGCTTCAGCTATCGGGAGGTAAAGAAATTGAATAAATGATAAGAACTGCATTCGGGAACAGGAAGGAGGTGAAATGAACTTCAAGAAGGAAATTGGGAAGCCCTGATGAGCTCAAGCATCATTGCTTCCACCCATCCCCATTTGTTATACATAGAAATTTGGGGCAGAATATAGATGGGGGTGCACATTTGGATGCCGTTTCCACTGGAGGTGATGTTATCTGGCAGCCTTCCCCAACCTGATGCCATCCAGTTAGTTTGGACTCCAATTCCCATCAGCTCCTGTTAATAGGCAGAGATTGCAGGAGCTGCAGTCCAAAACTCTGGAGAGCACCAGGTCAGGAAAGACAGGTGTATGCTGAGATTATATCTGCATTTGGATGCACGAATGTGTGTGTGTCACAAGAACATAAGAGGAGCCATGCTGGATCAGACCAAGGGTCCATCTAATCCAGCATTCTGTTCACACAGTGGCCAACCAGCTATCAACCAGGAACCCACAAGCAGGACATGAGTGCAACAGCACCCTCCAAATGTAAATATCATCTATCAATGATGTGTGATCATTGCACATCCCCAACTACTCAACATTGCAAGACTGGATGGAACCAAAGGAACCTTGGCAGGGTTGCCTCAGCAACCCTCTTCTTGAACCTGCCCCCTTGTGAACAGTTTTCCACCCTGGAACAAGCATAAAGAAAATCACCTAAGCTGGAGGGCATGTGTTATGGGGTAGAAATACATGTGAAACACATCTCTCTACTTCAGCTCAGCAATAATTTGGATAGCAATTTTTCCTGCCTTTAAAACTCTGCTGTTGTCGCTGCTGTTGTTGTTGTCATCATCATTGTTGTCGTCTGTCTTCATCAGGAGTGAACTATATTTTGGACAGGGAGGCAGGCATTCCTTTCTGGAGCTAGTCTCCCCTGCTTAAGGACTAAGAAACCTTGTGAATCAATCTGTGTCCATTTTAAGTTCTTTGCCTCCTGACAATACCTACTATGTCACTCTCAAGAAAACACTGGAACACGTTTCTAATTGAAATCTGATGGATTGCCTCCAGTCTACTGGATGTTGAGACCATTAGAGAGAAACCGTTTGTTTTCTTTCCTTTCCATCTTATTTATCTGTGTTCTTGAGGGAAGGGAGTTAAATGCAGAGCTAGTGCCATAGGTTCCACATTTCAGATAGTGTGTGCGTGCGCGCACGCATGCGTGCATGTGTGTACATAATGAATAGAGAGTTGGACTTCGACTGGAGAGACCCAGTTCAAATCCACACTCAACTGAAACCCACTGGGTGACCTTAAGCTAGTCACAATAGCTCAGCCTGATCTATCTCACAGGCTTGTTACATTAAAATGGATGGACCACATACATCATCCTGATCAACAAATAGAATTAGGGATGGATGGACTCACCTCTGTCTGGTTTTGCCCAGCGCTTGCCAAGCCACCATATAAGCATCCAGCAAGCACGGTGAGGCAGCCCATCCTCTTAGTGAGCTTCCATTTTGCGTAAAAATGGCAGCTTGGGGTTTTCCAGATATGTAATGTTATATAAATGGCAGCTGTAAAGGGGACATTCGTGCAACATTACAGGCTTGACAAGTGGGTCTGGTAAGTGGTGGTAGCTTGGTGAACAGAGTCTGGAGTCAATTGGGCTGCACCCCCTTCTCGGACTCCTTCGACATCCCTAAACAGAGTATGCAGTTGGTGTGTGATGGTTAGGGACAGATGTGGTTGTGAAAATGATAGGTTTTTCACAGTGCAATCCTGTGCATCTACTCAGAAGTCAGGTCCGTTGAGTTCTATAAGGCTTAATTCCAGGTAAGTATGTTTAGGATTGCAGCTCCAGTCAGCATAAGTTGGAAATATATAGTAGCCGCCGCCATTTGCGTTTCCTTAGTTTTGCTGTGATAGGCTATGTAAATACTTACGTCCCTGCATTAGCCGTGATAGGCTACATAAGTATTTACGTAGCCTATCACGGGAAAAATCGTGAAGCGAATGGCGGCCACAGACGCGGCCGCCATTTGCAATGCAGCACAGATGGCAGCAGGTAGGTGCTCCGTTCCAGGCCCATTTTGCGGGGTGGAGGGGCAGGGGGCTTCGTTCCGCCACAGATTTCGGGGGTCCAAATGCACTGGCATTCGGCCTCACCGAGATCCGCGGCGGAATTCTCTGACATCCCTCGTACCACACTGATAACTCTACTTACTGAAATCTTAGGCCCAAGGCACACATTTTAAAGGTGTGTCTAGTGTAAGCATATGGTTAGGGCAGTTTTAAACCTTGCTTGCCACTGTAATCCTGATCCGGATCAGGTCCCCTGTGCCTGCAATTGGTACTGCCATATAGTGATCCATTTGCTTTAATGTAATGTATGTGTGTAAGTAATGTAGGGGGAGGAAATGTAAATCAACTGAGGGAACTATGAGCCATGGCAAACTGAGCACATGCAGCACTCTGTACAAAGTTAATGGGCACATGGAAGGGGAATAGAACAATGAAAGATTCACAGTGCGTCATTTCCACTGCAGAAACAAGACTAAGAAATCCAAATCTCCAGGAGGAAATTTAGAAGAAGGGAATTTTGGAAGCATCCCTGTTCCTGTTGAAAGGATAGCATTGGAAATCAAGGGGGAGGCTGCTTGCAAAACCTGTTCTGCAGAAGATATCACCACCATTACTTCTCCTACCAGATGGCTGTCACCGCCAAAATGTCAAACATAATAATTAAAATCCTTATTTTGGAACACACTTCACAGTTTGTGCATGGTGAGAAGTGCTTCACACCATGTGAACTTTAAGAGAACACTGCTGAATATAATTTAGAGCTTTATTTTCAGTGAACTCTTTTAGATTCTTCACCTAACGTAATTGCACCCCACAGTAAAGCTGGAAAACTACCCCCACCCTCACCCCCCCCCCCACCAAAGCAGGTCTGTTTAAAGAGCCTTGGCAAATATCTATATTTTACTAATGCAACCAATAAAATCACGTTGTGTTAGGTAATCGGTGCCTGCATCTGAAAAGCCAGTAAGTAACAAATTCTGGCTGGCTCTATCCATTACCCACCAGGGTACCTGCCCTCAACCCACCACATTAATTCTGACTCTGGTTCTGACCCAGGAGGTTCTTTGCTGTCTCCATCTAGTTTGGGTCCACGCCTTCGCCCTGTCTGTAAGGCACCAGGTCTTGAAACCTGTCTGTAAGGCCTAGCCTTGAACCAGGGCTTCCAGTAGACAGAGTCAGTCAGGCTGCTTATCTCCTCCACCATCAGCATTCTGGTTATTTGTAGGGATGTCTAGCATGGAGAAATCTGGCCCTCTTGGAGCTTGATGGATTTCCCCCAAGCACCCAGCTCCGTTTGCATTAGCGATCTGAGCCACAGGCTCCCAACCGGAACTCGTGGACTCCCAGCCATGGTGGGGCCACTGTGCGAGTCTCTCCTGCTCCCTACCAGGCCCATTCGCAAACCACTCGTGGTCTCCTTGCTGGGGTTGGCAAGGAGAGCACGAGGGTTTCATGCACAGAGGTAGCAGTGCTGGTGGGGACATCTGCCATCGTCACCTGCCACCTGGCACTGTTGCCGCCATGCGCAAACCCCTCGCACTCTCCCTGCCGGTGTCAGCATAGGTGAGGACAGCATGAGGGCTTTGTGCATGGTGGTGGTGGCAGCAGAAGTCTGCGAGCTGGCCCAGTTCAGCACAGGTCAAGTCAGAATAGCGTTGCCCTTATTTTCGCCGTAGTCTATGTAAATCTTTACGTAGACTATAGGGACCAAATAAGGAACATGAATGGCGGCTCCCTATGGGGGCTGCCATTTGCGTACGCGCTTTTTTTTTTTAAAGTCACCCGTGATAGGCTACGTGACGATTAACGTAGCCTATCACGGCTGACTTTGCAGATCTAGCCATGATAGGCTACGTAAATCGTTACGTAGCCTATCACGGGGCTTTTTTTTTATATATACTTTTCTTTTGAAGTTCGCGGCTGGGGAGACGGGGCGCTTCTCCCCGGCCTGAATTTCGGCCAGGCGATGCAGGAAGCCTCCCCCCCGGGCCTGAATTTCAGCCGGGCGAGGCGGGAAGCCTCCCCCCCCGCCTGAACTTCGGGGGGAGAAGCGAAGCGCCTCCCCCCCACCACGAAGCAAGCTGCGAGACCAGGTAAGTGACTTTCGTACATCCCTAATTGTATCCGTGTTCACACTCAATAATAAATAATTCTTTTTTGTAATGTAAGTCTTGAAGTTCCTATAACCCCTTTTCTTAAGTGTCTTACTTCTGCTTGTGACGAGAATCTGTTCATTATTTCACCACCTTTTGAATGTTTTGTTTTCAGGGGCAAATTTACTAAGAGGGAAATGAGGTGTGTACCTATGGCAGAAATGGGAACTTTTGGGAGGACTGAGGGCTGCATTGGCTCCAGGCAAACATGTTGAGGGTCGCATGCCAGCAGTGGCTGGGGTCACAGCTCACTGCTGCTGGCATGTGGACTCCGGCATGCTTGCCCAGACCTTTTCTCTCTCTCTCTCTCTCTCTCTCTCTCTCCCTCTCTCTCTCTCTCACTCACACACACACACACACTGTTCACACACCTTCACCTCAATTCATACACACACACACAACATTCATACAACTACACCCCAATTCACACACACATACACACACTCAGTTCACACACCTACACCCCAATTCACACACGCACAGACACACACCTTCCATTCACACACCTTCACCCCAGTTCATACAGACAGACAGACAGACTGACACACACACACTCCAGTCGCACACCCACATCTCAGTTCATACCCACACACACTCTGTTCACACACTGATACTCCAATTCACACACACACACTCTGTTCACACACCTACACCCCAATACACACACATACACACACCTTCTGTTCACACACCTTCACCCCAATTCACACACACACACACACACACATTGTTCACACACTTTCACCCCAATTCAGACAGACACACACACACACGCACTCCAGTCACACACCCACATCTCAGTTCATACACACACACACACTCCATTCACACACCTACAGCCCAGTTCACACACCATTAACCCCCTCCGCATGGCTAGACAGTCAGTTCAAAAAATCCCTTTAAGCAGAGTAGTTTTAGAAGTGGATGCATCTTGTTTGCTTCCTAGGCGGGTGCCCCCAGGTCTATGCCATCATTCACGCCAACTTTGCACCCAGTGCCCTGGTCAGCCAGTCTAAGATGAAGCACCAACACTTGAAGGAAGGTGTGAAGGAATGTGGGAGAGCTGCTGAGGAAAGCCTTCCAGATGGTTCTATTATGCTTTATAATTTTGCTTTGTTTTGTCTTGTATGTTCTTTACGTTTTGTTTTGTCCACCACCCAGAAAGCCTTGATTATTGGGCAGTACAGAAGGGTAAGAAATGAACAAAATAAATTCATAATGGAAAGGCAGAGAACTGCTCATGGAGGGAGAGAGACATCTCCCCCTTCATGGGCAGTTTGGTGCCTCTCCCTGCTCTGTGGTGACAAAGCGAGCTCCTTTCTCACCACACAGCATGGAAAAGCAGCAGGAAAAGGAGACCTGGGGAGAGGCTGGCTGAGCAGATGCTGAAGCCCTTCAGGCTGCATCTGGCCCACACGGTGAAGGTTCTCTTTGCCTGATCTGTGGAATCAACGTTTTAGGGGCATCGACATCTCCGGAAAATGAGAATTACATCCTGCACAAAAACTCAGCAGGGAGAAAATGGAGCAGGAGAAACCCTCACTGATGGATACATTTTTCAACCCCCAGTTTCAGAGCAGCCTCAGAATAGTCTCCAATCAAGACCTTTAATATAACAGCAGCACACAAACACATCCAATCACTACAGCTTATCTATAATCAAATTGGGAAGCTCTGAATTAAGAATGAGGGCTTTCATTTGTAAGCTGCCTTGTAGGCACCTCCACAAAGCTAAAGTCAGGCCTGTTCACTATGAGCATATAACAAATATAATCAATTTTTAAGCTTTTGCACACACACACACACACACACACACGCACACACACGTGCGGACATGCACATATGCAATGCACAGAAACCAGCCAAATAAGGATCTTCTCAATCAACATAGCCAACTACAAAATGAAGTGAAACGATGCTGAAGTTCCTACCTTTGGGAACTGTGCATTTGCATAGAGACAGATGCAGGCAGATGGCCAGCCAGTTTTCTGGCTAAGCGAATGGTGCCAGACTCCAAGGGGGATTTTTTATTTTTATTTTTAACTCCAGACAGATAGGGCCCAGCACATGGGGTGTCAGGCCACTGTGAATGTTCATTTTAATTTTTAAAAATGTTCTGCTGACACAAGAATGTTCTGCTCTCTCCTGCCCGCACCCATTTCTAATTTATGTAGGGGTTGGCAACTGCATTATTTTGATGGTGAAGATTCAGAAAGGATGTTGTTTAGCAATGAACCTCATTGCCTCAATCCAGCAAGACAGACCTGCATGTGCAGCTGATGCAAATGTGGATTCTGCGTTGTGATGCTCATTTGGGGCCAATTAAACTTAAACAGATGCATCTTGTTGATGAAGGACTTCCTGAATGTGCCTAAGTCCAATGCATAGTCCTGTACATTACCTCAGCAATCTTTCCAACAACCCTGACTTGGGCTCTGTTTCCACCAGCAATTTATTCTAGGGATGTCGGAAAATTTCTCCACGAATCTTGGGGAGGCCGAATGCCAACGCATTCGGCCCCCTGAAATTGGTGGTGAAATTCTCCGCCCCCCTGCCCCCCTGGGATGGGACTTACCTCCCTCGAATGTCCCTCTCGGCGGCGGGTCCCGGCGGCGTTTTGGTGGCGTTTCGGCGGGGGCGGGGGCGGCGGCCGGTCTTCTGACCAGCCGCTGCCGCCGCCATTACAAAGTGAATTTAAAAAACACACACACACACCCGTGATAGGCTACGTAATGATTTACGTAGATGGCTAGATTTCCAAAGTCAGCCATGATAGGCTACGTAAATCGTTACGTAGCCTATCACGTGTGTGTGTTTTTTAAAAATTCACTTTTTTATTTCGCGGCTGGGGAGACGAGGCGCTTCTCCCCGGCCTGAATTTCGACCGGGCGAGGCGGGGCACCTCCCCCCCCAGCCTGAACTTCGGGGGGAGAACCGAAGCACCTCCCCCCCACCGCGAAGCAAGTTGCAGGACCAGGTAAGTGACTTTCGTACATCCCTAATTTATTCCAACCTGGCTACACAATGAGGTCTCTGTGTTTCCATGATGTCGTGGCCATTCAGCACCAGCCCCACATTTTATTGCCAAAACCCCGCTTCTTCTGAGACTGGTTATAGTCCGACTTTTCCTGCTTACTTTGGCTCCATTACTGATCTATTTCCACAACCGCACTGGGTCCAGTATCATAGTCCTGCCTATGGGGCATGTAGCCCAGCCCTTGTGAGGGTGTAGCTTATCTGCCTGTGACCTCACTGGAAGCAGCATGTGAAGGAGAGGGGGAAATGATACTTGAGGGAGCAGTCAGGCAGAGATGAAGAGATGCACACATAAGCACCCCTGACATACAAGTGCAGTGTCCACCCATCCTGGGTATCCCTATGAAGTTCCCAGTCAAGATAATGGCAGGGAAATCAGGAGAGCTGCAAAGACTGTTTCATGAGAGTTGTTAAGTTGTTAAGGCAAGGGGAAGACAAGGTTTAAAGGGGGGGATGCTGCAAACATGACTTTGCTTTTACGCTCCTTCGTTAAAGCGAAAGTGCACTTTAAAACTCACTTTAAAGGAAAAAACAAAAGGGCTGGAGCGGAGCAGAAGGGGGCGAGGGAGGCAGAGATGAAGAGATGCACAACTTGTACATCATCCACTGGCTCTCATCAGCATTTCCTCCCTCTGTATTTATTTCCCCTTTAGTGCTTTGTCCCACTTTGTGTGGGCATGTGCTAGGGGGTGTTACCTCTGAGTAAACTCATTGGCTGTAAGGCTTTCCTTTCCTGGGAGTAAGTGCCATTGACACTTGTGTGGCTTGCTTCTCAGTAGGCATGCATAGAAGTGCATTGTAAGTCTACTTAAAGTAGCAGTCTTAAGGTCTCCCATCCCCTTTAATGCATTTACTTGGAACTTCCCCCTCCCATTGACTTCACTGACTGCTTCTTCTCCCTTTTGCTCACCAGTTCGATGGGCTTTTTTCCTCCCAGGTGATGGGGAAGTCTTCCTTCTCAGCCACACAGGAGAAAGGCTTAACAGTTAGGATTTCAATGGGTATTAGAAGTGCCTTCGATTGGGAAGCCAACCAGCCACTATCTCTTCTCCTAGCCCACCTTACAGGGTTGTTGGGAAGCCAGAGTAAGGGGGAAGAGGAACAACAGTGCCAGGGAGGGGGAAGCAAGCCAGGTGTAATGAAGAAGTGTCTCCATGAAGCAGTCGCTGGGGGGGGGGTGCTAGGGATAGGGATGCTGCACATACAACTTTGCTAGTTCACTCCTTCATTAAAGTGAAATGGCATGTTAAGTCCCTTGGGGGGGTGTTAAAGGCAGGAGGATGCTGCACACATGAATTTGCTTAAAGGAAAAAGCAAAAGGGCCCAGAAGGCATGGAGGAGAATGGCCAGAGCGAGAAACTGAAGCGGAGCAGAAGGGGGTGAAGGAGGGGGGAATTGGCAAGAGGAGGAGGAGGCAACACTGATGAGGTAATCATAGGGATGTCAGAGAATTCTACCATGGATCTCGGTGAGGCCGAATGCCAGTGCATTCGGTCCCCAAAATCCATGGCGGAATGAAGCCCCCCCACCCCGCGAAAGGCACGCGAAATAGGACACCTACCTGCTGCCGTTCGCGCTGTATTGCGAATGGTGGCCACGTCCATGTCTGCCATTTGCTTCTTCACTATAGCCGTGATAGGCTACGTTAATACTTATGTAGCCTATCATGGCTAACGCAGGGATGCCATTTGCATCCCTGTGGAAGCCGTGATAGGCTGCGTAAGTATTTACATAGCCTATCACGGCAAAAAAAGGGAACGCAAATGGCGGCTACGGCAACCACCATTTGGGTTCCCCTTTTTTTTTTTGGCCGTGATAGGCTACTTAAATATTTACATAGACTATTACAGCAAAAGAGAGGGGTGCAAATGGCATAGTGGCCGTCATTTGCACCCATCTCTTTTGCCTTAATAGGCTACATAAATATTTACGTAGCCTATCACGGCCAAAACAAAAAGGGAATGCAAACGGCGGCTGCATTTGCTGTTTGTTTGTTTTTTGCCATGATAGGCTATGTAAATATTTATGTAGCCTATCATGGCAAAATACAGGGCACAAATGGCGGCAGCTATGGCTGCCGCCATTTGTGTCCCTGCAGGCTGCCCAGCGGCCGGATGTCCAGCTGTGGGCGGCCCTGGCCGGCAGCTCTGTGGAATTGCGGCAGAGTGGAGCCGGCCGGAGAGAATTTCGGGGGGAGGGAATGCCTCACCCCCACCGTGAATGTCATCCTTCGAAAAGGTAAGTGACTTTCATACACTCCTAGGTAATCAGACCCAACCCAGACTCCACTCAGACTCCACCCAGCCATCAAGAAAATAATTCGATTAGAGCTCAGTGGAAACAGCACAGAGGCCCAGGCTACAGCGATGATAAGCTGAGTCTTTAGGGCTATGGAAACAGGAAAAGGAGAGGATGCGGCTGGGGAAGCATCGCAACAAAGTTGCAAACAAAGTGAAGCCGATAACATGGAAATACACCCTTGAATCAAATTCCCAGCTCTGGAAGGAGGATGAGGACTGACAGATTTAGACAGGGGAATGGGAAGGAGGCCTATGAATTACTACACCTGGGAAGGCAATGAAATAAAATGCAAACTTGATCAGTGATACAAAGATAATAATACTAGCCTGTCTTACAGAGTTGTTACAAGGATGACAGAGATAACTTTTGTGACCATGCATTGAGCTAGATAACACACTACATTCAGCAAAAGTGATCCTTTTTGCACTGATCCAGCTCCTCTTCCACTGTTTCTTTATTTGGTTGACTGCTCTATTGGGAATTAGGATTTTTTTTTGCTGTGGGGAGAACGTTTCTTTCTATACATTGCCTTGAATATTCTCTATTCATTGACTTTTGTATAGGGATGCAGTGAGCATTCAATCAAGGATGTAGGTGGGTAATCTGGGGTGCAGGTGGGTAATTTTAGACTCTGGATTTAATGGTCATATGAGGCATCCTCTTTCAAAGGTATTGTGTATTATTTCACTTACTGCAAATGCAAAGGACACAATGATAGCCACTCTCTCCACAATTAAACATAAGTGGTGTTTTCTGAAGCCTGGCCGTGTGCAGATTTTTCACTCACTTAACTCATCAAGGAACCATTTGTGACTACAATATTCAATTCTCTTAAGTTAATTCGCCCCCCCAATTAACATCATACCCTCCCCAAATCAATTTTCCCAAATTCATTACCCACCCAGATCCTGCCCCAGATCAACCAATTAACCCTCAATACACTCAGCAGCAGTGGTGGGAGGGAAGAGGAGATCAAATGGAGGGATTCTGATCACAAAAACAGCCTACAGGGAATTTCAATCAGCAGCCCCACGTCTGCAATCAGTTTTGCAGCTCCTTCCATCTGCATTTCCCTAAAAACAACAGCAAAACCCTGAAACAACCATGTGTAGTTTCAGTCTCAGAGTTGTTAAACAGCACTTTAAAATGCTACAGTGGATGTTCTTGCAATTACTCCACTCTATCTGGAGACTTTTGCTGTTATTATTTATGTATGTATGTATTAATGTATTCATTTCATTTCTATACCACCCAATAGTGGAAGCCCTTTGGGCAGTTCACAAAAATTACAAACCACAAATACAAGACAATGAAACCTAGTATAAATTCAAATTCTTGGCATGCAAAATTTAAAAGAATTTAAACAGCTAAAAACAATTTCCAGAAGAGACTAGACCAGATGAAGACAGCTGTTGGAAATACCAGTTATTGGCTGGTCTGGTTTCTTAGTCAAAAATACTGTCCTCAAAAAAACACACTGCAGGTCGCAGCAAAAGTCAGTGTAGTTCGATTTCCCCTCTCAGACTCCCTCACAGGCAGCCCAAATCCATTGCAGACAGAAGTCTCATGTTGCATTAACCTGAATGCAGCCATGTACACACTGCATCATTGCTCCAGCCAAGTGTTATGACCATATTAAGTCAATCCTTAAAGCAAAGGTGTAGAACCTCAGGCCCAGGGCCCAAATCTGGCTCTCTGGGGGTTCCAATCTGGCCCACAGAAGGCCATGCCCCCTCCCCCTGGCCCCACTCTTTCCCCCTCATTCCTAATCCCAGATCTTATTTTTCAACCAGTTTTATATTGTAAGAAGTCTAATGCGGCAATTCTAGACACACTTTCCTGAAAGCAAACCACACTGAGGGCTTCTTCACATGAAGCTTTTATCCTGCTATTGAGATTGCTCACTCATGGAAGTTTGCAGCTCCTGTTCATGACGTCGTCAACCTCCAGGGCACATCCAGCTGTATTTCCTGGTTATTCCGCGTTAAATAGATCTGGAAATAATGAAGTATCTTTTAAACTTGGAATGTTATGGGATTAAAACAGCCACTAGATGGCACTGTTTCATTGAGTTCTATGGAACCTTGAAAATTAAAAGCTTCTCAGCAATCATGTGGTCATTGTCTGGGAGCCCGTGGTAAATGCGGAAAGGCTCCAGAATGGGAGGATGGGGGAGCGGGGGAGCGTAAAGGCAGACTGAGTGTAGAATCTTAACTCTGGGGTGGTGAACCTCTTTCAGATGTATGGCCAAATTCAATTTCAGAGAAACTCTCAGGGGCATTGCGCTGGTGGGTGTGACCAAAGGCAAAAGGGGTGAGGCCAAAAATGCAAAACAACAACAACAATAACAACAACCCAACATATTGTAGCTTAAAGATTTTACTGCCAGTAACTAACTAAGCCATCAGAAAAGCATTTCAACCTTTTAGAATGGGGAAAAACTGCACAAAGAGCCAGGAAAACCACTCAACGCTCTGTGGTTGGAGAAAGGGGGTTGGACCAGGGGAAGTAAGCACATTCATCCAGAGAACCCCGGAAGGCTGGACTGGGACCCCAGAAAGGCTGAATTTGGCTATGAAGGACACTAGCAGAGGCTAGTGTCCTTCATAGTCTGACCTTCTTTACTTTTTTCTAAAGCATTTAATTTGCTGCCTGCTTTCTTTGCCAGTCTGGGCCCTTTACGGTGGTTTTGTTAAAATTTCTGATTTAGATACTGATGTCACCATACAAAAAATGAAGATACTGAACTTTATGCACAAGCCCTTTCAGAACATACACTATTACTATTATTCTTCCTTGCACACTATATAAAGTTTAAGGCAGGAGTGGAGAACTTCAGGCATGGCGAAAAATAGGGAACGCAAATGGCGGCTGCCATAGCCGCCGCCATTTGTGTACGCTGCGGGGTGTTTTTTTTAGTTTACCCGTGATAGGCTATCTAAATTCTTATGTAGCCTATTATGTTCCAAGGATGGCAATGGCGGTGGCAGCAGCCCTGCTGCGGCTGGCCAGGAGACCAGCCGCCGCCACTGGAGCCTCCGGAGCTGCCGCTGCATCCACCCCAGTTAAGTGCTGTCCCGGGGGGATTCCGCGGGGGGCGGGGGGGCAGGAGGCCATTCCGCCATGGATTCCAGGACTCACTGGAATCCGTGACGGAATTCTCCACCATCCCTAGTTCAATGTGGCTTATGCTCAGGGAAGTGTGTGTAGAATGCAGCTTCTTACACTATAATATTATCTTAGGGTGCAATTCTATGTATGTTTAGATAGAAAAAAGGCCTACAACTCTGGCTGGGGAATGCTGGGAGTTGTAGGCCTCTTTTTTCTATAGATCATGCATAGGATTGTACCCTTAATTTATATTTAACTTTTGGGTGCAATTCTGTGCGCCCATAGCATTTAGATGGCTAAATTTATAATTAGCCATCACATGCAAAATTATCTAAGAAAACAAAAAACAGCTGTTTCCTTCCTTTAAAGCAACTTTGAAAGTGGTGATATGGAGTGGGAAATCAGCAGAAGCAAGGCGTTATTTAACCCCTTTCCAACCTACTGCATGATTAGCAAAAAATTTGTGTGACAAGCAGATGAGGCTGCTTGGATTTGGAGAACTGGAATATGGCAACCTTACTGGAGAGCCTTGCCCTTTGCACCAATACATATTAGAAAATGAGTGCCCCTTTGCACTGCAGACCCTTTATCTACTCAGCTCCTGCTAAAAAGGACAGTTCATTCCACTTAGTCCCATTTTCTACAATATTTCTGGTTTCAAAATTGATAGGAAGCACAAGTATCTTGTAGGCCACAACACAGTGCTGATTTGGTTTACCGAGTCCCAGTTTTTACAGGGTTGTTCATAATCCTGATTTCTAGCTTCATGACTCTGTCTGGGAAGGCAGGTAATTTCTTGGCTTTTGTGTGCATCTTTGGATGAATCATTTGTGTAGTGCTGCTCTAGTTGGCAGCCTCTGGAATCACACACACACACACACACACACACACACAAAACCTCCCTGCCTCAGCAGTGTGTACAGAAGCATGAAGTGTAAGGCTTTATTAAGAGTTGATGTGGGAAATAAAGTATAAAGGTGATCTCTTGAGACTGTTGAATAGATGGATTAGATGGGTGTCTTCTTAGTAACAGCATTACTGATAGTTGAATGGGTAATAATTGCATTAAAGGACTTTGTCTATGTGCACCATTTGCTCATGCATTGTATTAATAATGACAATATGTAAAGATGAGCAAATATCTATTTGGTATTCTACTTCTAATGAAGGCAAAGCCACAATCATAAAAAAAAAAGAATTCCTCAACAAGTGAGTACACATACAAAACCAAGTCTCAAGAAAAAGTTATTACATCTTTGGAATGTGAGCCAAATAATTTAGGCATGTTTAAATTACATTTTCAGTGGTTTTAAGCCTGTATTCCTGGGCACAGTAACTTGGGAGTAAGCTTTTTTGAACTCAGTATGACATACTTCTGAGAAAACATGAATTAAGGATCAGCCTGTAAATCCCACTGAGCCTTAAGCATTCCTATTTTGGGACCAATTTATACAATAAGAAGAAATAAATCTTTTCCTGGACTACACCATTCATACAGCAGGTGTGTATGTGTGGGATGCTGAATATCAGGGAGAACACTTTGGCTAATACCTGACAACATTGTTTTCTATGCAGAGTGAATAATTTTTGTTGTTGTTTCTCGCATGCACGCACGCACGCATGCACGCACACACTCCTGTAGTCTGAAATGATTTTTCATTTGATTCTGTTGATTGCAAGAAATAGACATGTCTTGGGATTGCGCCCTGGGCCTTTATTATGAAATTCTGATTCATTCTAACACATGCTCATGGACATAGTGAAGTAGCACATTCCACTTCCTGAATGTATGAACTGCCTCTTTTATAGATCTCTATGCTCAATTAGGGATGTACAGATTGTGTAAAATCCATGCTGTCTGTGTTTCACAGCTTGTCAGGGACCTTACGTGCTGTTGTCAATGGAATTTGATTTTTTTTTAGTTTCTGCATTTGCGCAAATTCACATGTGCAAAATGGCAAATTCCCACAAAACATGCAAATTCCCCCTCCAAATGTGCATTTTCATGCTTTAGCCTATGGGGGAAATGCACATTTCTGGCTGGTTTTTAAAAGTTTTTGCATATTTTTCTGTGACAAAATGTGTGCAAAATTCATGAAGGTTAGAAAAATGGTCTGCCAGTCTGCAGAATCCACCCAACAGGAGAAAAGCCCATCCACTGCGCCATCTGTGGGTAGGAATAAAAACAAACAAGCAAGCTTATTTGGTTCCATTGCAGATTTTTTTGACATCCCTGTTCTCAATATGGCATTTGCAGATTCCTACTAGGACTACTTTCCTTCCCAGATTGCTGTTTTCCCCCTTCTCAGTAATAATATAGCATTTATATATAAGGCACAATCCTATGGCCACTAGTCAGCAGCTAGACAGCCATAGGATAGGTTGGTTCCCTGATAACAGACCTCCACCCCCTCCTGCCATGCCTCGTAGGCAGCACGGAACGGCCCCATGCTCAGAAGACGAGTGTGGTGCAGCAAAAATGGGGTGTTCCTGGGGGCGTGTCAGGGCAGGGAAGTTGGACATGCTGGTACAACACATCCTATGTGTCATCCAGCTGCTGCTTCCCACACTTCGAAGTCCTATGGCTAGACAGCCAAAATTGGCTGTCTAGCCGTAAATGCAGGGTGGCTGAAGTGGAGAGGGGATGATCCCCTCTGCACTTCTCCTGCCCTGCATTAGATAGGAGGTCACCTCCAGGTTTGGAGGTGGCTGTCTATCTGAATAGGATTGCACCCTTAAAGTGCTTCACATACTTACCTCAGTCATGCTTACAACATTAATACTTACAACAATGATTGGTTCTCACTTTTAAAGCCCTAAGTGGCTTAGGACCTGGCTATCTAAGGGACTGCTTATCTTGTTATGAACCTGCCTGGGTATTAAGATCTGCAGAAGAGTCCTGTTTGAGGGCACTGTTACCTGCATAGGTGAATGAGCAATGTTTGAGATTGCTCGGATTCTCCAAACATCATCTCACCCCTCATCTCATGTCTGATTCTTGTTCATGTTTGCAATCGCCACTCGCTCTGTGTGAACAGGAAAATTGTGCAAGTCAGCAGCGATTGAATGTGAAATTTGCGCAGATTTCCTCATCCTCTTCAAAGGGGAAATTTGCATATATTAAAAATTTACACAACATCAATCTGGGAAAGTTGTGCAAATCCAATGCAAGCAGAAGCCCAGCAATTTGCAAACATTTTCGCCAGACATGTGGGCATGCTTGTGTTCCGTACTTCAAACAGGGCATGCTCACATGTTTTGAGAGCATAAGCAAAATCCTCATACATTCCTAGAAGCCTGATTGTTTGGTACGTGTGAAAGGGCTTCCTCCTGTGTTTCTCCCAAGGTCCCTTCAGAACAAAATTGGCCCCTGCTCCCTTGGCCTTTAGAAAGGGTGTAAAGATGCATCTTTCAATCTAGCCTTTTAAATTAAGTATTTGTTTCAATGTTCTAATGTTTTACTCTTTTATATTTTATTGTTTTATGTTTTTGTTTGATTGTTTGCTTTAAATTGCTGGGCACCACCTTGATGGCTTTTTATCAGATGCGGTGTTAAAATGTTAATAATAAATAAAGTAAATCTTTACGTAGACTACAGCGACCAAATAAGGAACGGGAATGGCGGCTCCCTATGGGGGCTGCCATTATCCGTACACGCTTTTTTTTTTTTAAAGTCACCCGTGATAGGCTACGTGACGATTTACGTAGCCTATCACGGCTGACTTTGCAAATCTAGCTGTGATAGGCTACGTTAATCGTCACGTAGCCTATCACGGGGCGTTTTTTTTTTTTTTTTTTTACTTTTATTCGAATGGCGGTGGCGGCAGCTGGTCAAAAGACCGGCTGCCACCCCCGCCCGTGACGAAGACCTGATGAACCGCCGCTGGGACCCGCCGCCGGGAGGGACACTCGGGAAAGGTAAGTCCCGTCCCGGGGGGGTGCGGGGTGCGGGGGTGTGTGTGGAGAATTTCTCCCCAAAACTACTTCGGGGGACCGAACACGTTGGCACTCGGCCCCCCGAAGTTTCGGGGAGAAATTCTCCCCCATCCCTAGTTTTACCTACTGCACTATACAATCTCATTCTCAAGTGTTTTAAAAGATATTGGTGTTCATATGTATATTCCACATCTTATCTCAGTATGGTGCTGAGTTCTTTTCGACATTCCAGACAATGCTTCCTGTATTCATAATTTTTGACTTTATCACAACAGAACCTCTGAGCTTTTCCCTTCTACATTTTCCCAGAACAGGAAAGAAGGATATGCAGGAAGAAAAGGACTCCTCTCAAATATGGGCGCCCTGTGGAGGGCTCAAATACCTGCTCCATGGGGCAGCTATCATGAACTGTTTTTGTATACGCTGGCTCACCGGGAAGGTTCACCTAGGAAAGCCCAAGGAGCCTGTCCTTGACATAGGAGACAGCAGATTCATCTCGAAGAGATAAAATGATTTAAGAGCCTCCCTAACCAGGTTCAGTTTATTAATTCCTGAAGAAGCTTCTATAATACATAGATCTAATGAACATCCACTTTACTACATTCCAGAAGACTTTTATACTAGGGATGTACGAAAGTCACTTAACTTTAATGAAATTTGATTCATGGTGGGGGGGAGGTGCTCCGTCCCTCCCCCCAAAATTCTGGCCGGGGGGGAGGCGCTCCGTCCCTCCCCCCTGAAATTCTGGCCGGGGGGGAGGCGCTCCATCCCTCCACCCCCCAATCCTGGCTGGCCGGGCCCACAAATGGCGGTGGCCATAAGCCACCGCCGTTTGCGTCCCTGCGGTCACCGTGATAGGCTACGTAAATGATTATGTAGCCTATCACGGCTGAGTAAAAAAAAAAAAAAAAAGCGCGTATGCAAATGGCGGCGCCCATGGTCGCCTCCATTTACATTCCTTATTTTGGCACGTCTAGTCTATGTAAACATTTACGTAGACTACGGCGAAAATAAGGGGAATGCAAATAGCGTACACGCTACGCTGTTTGCATTCCCCTTATTTTCGCCGTCTTAGTCTACATAAATGTTTACGTAGACTAAGACGTGCCAAAATAAGGAACGCAAATGGCGGCGCCCATGGGCGCCGCCATTTGCGTATGTGTGGTTTTTTTTTTCTTTTAAATCAGCCGGAATAGGCTATGTAAACGTTTACGTAGCCTATCACGGTGTTTTTTTAAAAATCTAGCCATGATAGGCTACGTAAATCTTTACGTAGCCTATCACGTTTTTTTTTTTTTAACTGGAAATGGTGGCGGCGGCAGCCAGTCGGAAGACCAGCAGCCGCCACTGCCCCGCCTCCGCCCTGCCGCTGGAGCTGCCGCCACCAAGAGGATTCGCCCAAGGTAAGTCCCATCCTGGGGGGTGGCAGGGGGGGTGGCAGACCGTTTTGCCACCAATTTCGGGGGCGGAATGCACTGGCATTCGGCCTCCCCAAAATTCGTGGTGAAATTCTCTGACATCCCTATTTTATACACAGCTGTTGTGGGCTTAGCTTTCTGTCAGGAACCAATTAATTCATTGCCGTATAAGAGGCACTGAAGGAATCATCACTGATGGGTTGTATATAGACCCCAAGCAATGCTGAAGCTGAATATACTGCCAACTAGTACTAGATGATCAATGATCAGTATCCATAATACTGAAAATGGTAGCAATTCCTTGTCCAAATGTATTAGCTGATTAAAGTATAAATTCCATTGTCAACTCAGCTCCTCCACACAAAAGGTCGTCTTTCTATTTTCAAAGCTGGATTCTCCCATATGGTTAGTTCGCATGAAAATAGAGATCAATCCGCAGCTGGCAAGCCATTGCATTCCAAGTCTCTCTCACTGTTAAGATTGTTTGTGGAGCCATTCCTTTCTTTGTAATATACCAAGACCCTAATGCCATCCATCCAGAAAGGGGTTCCAAATAGCTGAGGCTTAACTTAAGGCCACAAATTCATGGTGCAGGCCAGATTTGAACCAATAACTTCCTCATTCATAGCTTAAGGGAGAATCCTATTTATGCTTACACAGAAAAAAAGTCCTACAGCTCCCAGCATGCAAGGCTGGCTGGGGGATGCTGGGAGTTGTAAGGCTTTTTTTCTGTCTAAACATGCATAGGCATAGGGTTTCACCTTAAGTCTCTTAGAAAGCAGTCCTTTGGCTGCTAGACAATGTCTAGAGGGCCATAGGATTTTTCAGTTTCCAAAAAAGCTCCAAGCTCAGTTCCCAGAAATGGCGCTGCCCACCCCCTCCCCTGCCACCTCAAAGGCTGTGTGGTTCTTCCCTGTCTCCGCACTCATAAACGCAGTGTGGAGCGGGCAAAAAAGGGGTCATTCCTGGGGGTGGGGAGGGGGGAGCTTCCTCCGTGGGGAGCTTCCTCTGTGCTCTGCCCACCCTGCATTGGATAGTCAGCCGCCTTCAAGTTTGGAGGCTGCTGACTATCCTGATTGGATTGTGCCCTTAGTGATTAACACTGCACCAACATTCAGCCATAGTTACAGAATCTCACACAGAATGTCTGCCCTGGAATGATTTTTATCTTTGTAGGAAATATGTCATTTGGGTGAGCTGTAAATGAGTTGTGATTAATGCAATTGTCTGGCATGTAGAAAAGATAACAGAAATATATAAACAGTGAAGCCACTGATGAAATAATTTCCATTTTTTAATCTCTGAAGTAGGATCAGTTTAACACTGAGTTACAGATTTATTTATTTTAAATGAAGCCACAATCTGTGTGATCAGCAAAATGGTAATGAAATAGCAACATTTTCAAAATAGAGAGTATGTATTGCTGAATATTATTTAAGAATGGAGATACCAGGCAATAAAGCCATTCATGTAAAATTCAAAAGCACCTGCATCTTCAGTCATTTTTGAAAATAAGAGGCATACCGGCTATACTGCTATACAGTCCCTACCAATAAAATATTTCAAATGAGATGCATATGGGTAGCTTATTTCTTAGCTGGAGAAAGAAGATGAACCGACGAGGAAAAGTAGTGGAATGCTGCTGCTATCATTTGTTGTTTGGCCTTGGGAAATCCAACTCATTTTCACCCTGGAGTATATAATTAAAATTATAGTAATAAACAGCAAGTTGTGACTCAGTTTGGTAGCAAACAATATTCTTTACTAACTAGCTGCAATATATGGAAAGCGCTTTTTCTGAGCAAAACCAGTGTTTTTCTTTTCCCACTTAGCAAGTGCAGCCTGACTCCTCCCCTAGTCCCCGTAAAAGAAAAGAGCTTAAGAAACACTCTCCTGTAAGTATCCTGTATGCAATTAAAGAAAACGAACTTCTTCACCACCCCACACAGTCATGTTCCCCCCCCAAGTCTTGTCCAGCATCTTGTTACAAACATATTTTTCCATACAGTTCTCCAACTCACTTGCCTTAGTAAAGGCTCTGTTTTTGCCCCCCCCCCCCCGGCTTGATTTGTCTCTGAGCATCTGAGCACAACCAAGAGGAATTGATGTACACTTCCAGGAAAACAGAAGTCCACTTCTGTATCCTTCTTTTCTCATTGCAACATTCCTTATGTGTTCATTTTACACAGGGGTGGGGAAGATCTGGGGGTCCAAGGGCTGATTCCCCACAAGCTCACTGGGGCCACACCCCTTCTTTCCACCACCAAGATTTCCACTGTACCACTGCATATACCACCACACTTTGGCAGATATTTGGGTTTGGTGGCATGGCAGGGGTGATAGTAGGGGCTGCAAAAATGTTTCTGTAAAGTGTTTGTTTCCCCTTGGAAATAATGAGCGAGGGGGATTGAGGGAGCTTTTTTTCAGCCATAGATGCACTGTCTGTGCTGCAGGGGGCAGGGGGGACTTGAGGAAGAGTGATAGAGTCTGACAAGGTGGAAGGTAGGGTAAGGAGAACCAGAGTGCTTGAGTAGGGATGGTGGGGCATCCGATTCTGTCCAGAAATCCAGTGGAAACCCCCTGCCTGCACCCCAAGCCCTGCCTGCTGAGCTTCTGACCCTGCTCACCCCCTGTCCTGTACTCACCCCGGCGCCTCATTGAGCTCTGTGCTTGCCATTTTTTGAAAAACGAAGTGGCGATCGCAAAAACACGCATATTGGCGTATGCACAAAAATGAGCAATGCTCACATTTGCGTATGCAGAAATGCACATTTTTGCAAATGCACATATTTGCGTATCTGCAAAATGTGTATTTTCTTGATTGAAAAATGGCAACTGTGGAGCTTGACGAGGCCACCGGGGTGAGCGCGGGCTGCTCACCGAGCGCATGAGGGCGTATGAATTACTTACCCCATTCCGGTCCGGGGCATCCGCGGGGGGGAGGTGATCCGTCCCTCCCCCGGAATCCTCCCTATATGGCTCTGCTCCACGGCGAGTCCACAAAACCGCCAGCTGGGCCCACCCGCAGCCGGACTTCTGTCTGCTGCTGGGCTGCGCCCGCAAATGGCATCTGGCGTAGCGGGGGCCATTTGTGTCCCTGCATTAGCCGTGATAGGCTACATATATATTTACGTAGCCTATCACGGCAAAGACCAGGGATGGAAATTGCGCCCGCTACGCCATTTGTGTCCCTGCTCTTTTCGTGATAGGCTATGTAAATATATACATAGCCTATCACGGCAAAAGGCAGGGACGCAAATGGTGTAGCGGATGCTATTTAAGTCCCTGCTCTTTGCCGTGATAGGCTACGTAAATACTTATGTAGCCTATCATGGCTAAAGTAGGAAGGCAAATGGTGGCCACTGACAGGACCAGCCATTTGCTGAGTGGAAAAAAAAAACTGCACGTACGCAAATGGCGGTGCCCATCGGTGCCGCCATTTGCGTTCCTTATTTTTGCATGTGTAGTCTACATAAACATTTACGTAGACTACGGCGAAAATAAGGGCAATGCAAATAGTGTTCCCCTTATTTTCGCCGTAGTCTACGTAAATGTTTACATAGACTACACGTGCCAAAATAAGGAACACAAATGGTGGTGCCCATGGGCGCCGCCATTTGTGTACGTGTGGGTTTTTTCTTTCTTTCACTCAGCCATGATAGGCTACGTAAACATTTACGTAGCCTATCATGGCTGACAGCAGGGAGGCAAACGGCGGCGGCTACGGCCGCCGCCATTTGCGTCCCAGAAGGACAGGAGGATTCGCGGCTGGAGGGACGGGGCGCCTCCCCCCGCGGCCAGAATTTTGGGGGGGAGGGACGGGGCACCTCCCCCCCACCAGAATTTTGGGGGGAGGGATGGAGCGCCTCCCCCCCACCACGAATCAAGCTTCGGGTTCAAGTAAGGGGCTTTTGTACATCTCTAGGCAGAGGGGATTGCTCTGTTCTGCCACGGACTCCAGGGGGCTGGATTTTAAAGAATCTGGCCTCATTGGAAGCCATGGTGGAATTGTCTAACATTCCTACCAGTGAGTGGGGGCAGGGGCTGGGCAGGCTCCCAGAGAGCCCAGACGGGGATGGGTTCACACATCCTTATGCTCAAGCTCACTGAAATTCTCTGAATTCCACTTCAAAGCTCCATTTGCCTTGCTCCCATTTTTATGTGTGATCTGTTTTTCTTTTCATTCGAATGAAAAAAGTGTGCATTTCTATGCACGTTGTTTTAAATAGTGTGCCCCCTTTGACTAAAGCATGAAAATACATACCTTTTGAGAGATGGATCTTTTAAAGCGCACATGTTTTTAAAATATGCACTTTCCAAATGCAATCAAAAATTCAGAATGTGCAAGCACTTAAAAATAAAATAAAATAGTTCCTTTATGTGTTCGCGTTTGGGGCAATTTGTGAACGGAAATGAAATTCTCATACTTTCTGGTGGAGAGCAATAGAAAAGGGCACATTCGCATGGAAGGAATTTAAAAAATGGGGCAGCTGACTCCCTCTCAAAGGTGTGTGTGGCAGGATTAGCGGCTCCACAGCGGACGTTGCTCTGGCAGTGTAGTCTACTGGCTTAACAGGTAAAACGCCTCTCCCCAAAATCCATTTTAGTCTTTTCTGGCAGCCTCCTTTAGATGCAGCAATGCTGCCTTCCCCAAAGTGATACCCTTCAGATGTTTTGGACTACCATTAGCCAAGCTGGCTGGGGTTGATGCGAATTGAAGCCCAAAACATCTGGAGGGCAGCAGGTTGGGGAAGGTAAAGCAACATTCCTCTGGACAACAAGGCCCAAGATCAAAGTCTTTCTCATCCCTGGTGACTGACTTTATTGGAGACTGGTGATAGGGTTATGAGGATTGTCTAGTGTAATACACTGATCAGCATTTACCTGTCACAGTTAAGATATTGCTGCAATGCAGAATATGTTGCTGCCAGAACCTTACATTGATAGAAGCTATAGGTGACTTAAGATCAGCAAAAAAAAACAGCTTCATCCTTATCTAGTTTTAGGAATTTGCTGTAGGTGAGTAGAGTTAACAAACTGGATTGACATTCTGAGGTATATAAGGGTGCTGTTTCCCATAAGTTCATACCATGGAATGGCTCTAATGTTTAATGACCCACAGCCATGTGGACAAATCTATTACATGATCTTTCTCCCCAGAACTGGCATCCTCCCTCCCAAAAGTATGCCAGTTCTGTGAGAAGGACACACATGGTTGTGGGCTATTAAGCATTATAGCCACTCTGTGGGATGAACTCATAGAAAATGTGCTCCCACAGCAGGACTATAACATGGAAGAATGACTAATATCTATTCTTTGAGATGAGTCATCTCAATAAAGTCATTGCTTATCATTCCGATTAGATGTCTATATGAGTATATTTTCCTTAATGAGGAAAATCCTGGGAGGGCAGTACATTTGGCAGCCTGAAAACAACTCCAGCATATGCAGAGTGCTTCATATCTATTTAAAAGGGGGTTGAGGAAATTCCTGAAGAAGAAGACTCTCAATAGATGGCTCTAAAAGGGGGTTGGACAAATTCCTGCAGGATAAGGCTATCAATGGCTACTAGTCTTGATGTCTATGTGCTACTTCCAGTACCAGAGGCAGTGAGCCTATGTACACTAGGGATGGCGGAGAATTCTGCCACGGATTTCAGTGAGGCCGAATGAATTCAGCCCCCCGAAACCCATGGTGGAACGGCCTCCCACCCCCCGCGGAATCCCCCCCAGAATGAAGCTTACCTGGGGTGGATGTTCCGGCGGCGGCTCTGGTGGCGGCGGCAGCAGCTGTTCTCTTGGTCAACTGCTGCGGACTCAAATGGCGGCCGCCATAGCCACCATGCCATTTGCGTAGCTGCCTTTGCTGCGATAGGCTACATAAATACTTACATAGCCTATCATGGCAAGCTAAGAAAAAACAAACCCCAGCATACACAAATGGCGGTGGCTACGGCGGCCGCCATTTGTGTTCCCCTTTTTTTCGCCATAATAGCTTACATAAATATTTATGTAGGCTAAAACGGCGAAAAAAAAGGGACGCAAATAGCGCCCACTACGCTATTTGCATTCCCCTTTTTTTCACCGTAATAGCTTACATAAATATTCATGTAGGCTAAAACAGCGAAAAAAAAGGAATGCAAATGGCGGCCGCCGTAGCTGCTGCCATTTGCATATGCTTTTTTTTTTCCCGGAAGGCTGCCCAGCGGCCGGATGTCCGGCTGCAGGTGGCCCTGGCCAGCGGCCCCGAGGAATCTCCACGGAGCGGAGCTTGCTGGATCAGGATTTTGGGGGGAGGTGCAGAGCGCCTCCCCCCCACTGCGAATCACCCCGTCGAAGAGGTAAGTGACTTTTATACATCCCTAATGTACACCAGTTGCTGGGGAACAAGTATGGGAGGGTGCTGTTGCACTCATGCCCTGCCTGAGCGTTCCTGGCCGACAGCTGTCTGGCTACTGTGTGAACAGAATGCTGGACTAGATGGACCCTTCATGGACCCTAGATGGACCTTTGCTGGACTAGATGGACCCTTGGTCTGATCCAGCATGGCTCTTATGTTCTTATTACCTCAGTCATATCTACAATAGCCTTGCAAGACAGGCCAGTGCAATTGCTCCTGTACTGTGTTTCTCAGACCACACAGCAAGTCCATGATCCTGTTTAAAAGATGTCACAAATACCAGCACTTATCAAAACTGCAGATGACAAGCAGTTTTTAGGACTGACCTATTGATCTCTGTAAGCCATTCTGGGAGTCTTGTTTGGCTGAAGAGTGGGGTAAAAAAGCTTCTGATGATGAAGATGATCATCAGAATAAAGCACTTCTGTATCTCATGCACAAGAGAAATGCCTCATCTAAGACGATATCTGCTACCACTCATCTAAAACAAAGAAAATATGCTTCTTGCTTCAGAAATATCGGCTTTGCCCACATGTGCCAATGTATGCAAATTTAATTGATAGAATAAGTGACCAACACTCACATGATCGCTCAAACAAAATTCTTTAAACAGATATCAGCCCTAATGTGTTGAGCTGATTATCTTCCTTTAGTATTCTGTCCCCTGAAAGCAAATCGTTTCATACTTTAGACAAGTATGTGCTGAACTGGGATTTTTCCATTTCCCAGCTCTGAGCTCGTAGACAGCGCTAAAAGCTCATAGCCGGGAAACCATGTTCCCCTCCCCTTCCCCCTGGTAGCCAGGGAGGAGAGAACTGCAGTCGCTGCCCCTCTGTGCCTGTCTGTGCTTGTAACATGGGGCATGGACAGGTGAAAAGGGGATGTTTCTGGGGACGGTTTCCTATGCACTCTCCAGCCCCATTCCTGCCCCCTCCCCAAAGTTGTGCTTAGATACCCAAAATCAGGCATCTAAGGAAAACTGCAGGGCAGCCTGATCATGGAAGAAATCCTCTTCTCTGTGCTTCAGCCACTCTGCATTGGCTAGGCAGTTGCCTCTGACTTCAGAGGAAATCAGAGGCAACCATCTCCCTCAATAGGATTGTGCCCTAAATTTCTTACAACATTTTTGTGTAGAGCCAGTGAGCTGGACAGAGATGTGGGTTCTTCTCTGAGGAATAGCCATATGTGGTTTGAAAAATCAGGGGAGAGATCTGAGGGGAGAGCCCATAGCTTAGCAGCACAGCATGAACTTCACCTGTCTAAGGTTGCAGGTTCAATCCCTGGCAAATTCAGCTATACGATCACAGATACCAAGGCCGGGGAAAGCCTCAGACCCCAGAGACTGACTGCCCATCAACAGAGACAACAATTATGGACTTGGACCAACGGCCTGACTCTGTCTAAGGCAGCCTCTGTCTAAGCTATAGCCCTTGCACTCTCCAAATAACAACTGCACTGAAGTGGGATTCAGCTTTCGAAACCTATTTAAGGTGTTGGGTTCTTTGGAAGCCAAATGATTTTGCCAGCGTCAAGCTACTCTCATACACAGCTGACGTACTACATTATGTATACCCTGCCACGAGATCAATAGGCAGTGCCATTCTAAATGATTGAGTCAAATGACCTTATCTAATGCAGTGTCAGAGTACAAAATGCAGACTGCAGAACAATGTCTGCTGTCCATTGTTGGAACAAGGGTGAGAAACTAGTGGAAGAGAGTCCAAATCTAGGATTCCTGGAGAATAAATTGTATGAACCTTAGGGATGTACGAAAATTCCGCCATGGATCTCGGGGAGGCCAAATGCCAGCGCATTTGGCCCCCTGAAATCAGTGGCGGAATGGCCTGCCCCCCCGCCCCGCCCCCCAGGACGAGACTTACCTTGGGTGGATCTTCCTGGCGGCGGCAGCGGCGGCTGCGGCGGCCAGTTTTCCGACCGGCTGCCACCGCCGGCATTTCCAGTTAAAACAAAACAAAACAAAACAACGTGATAGGCTACGTAAAGATTTACGTAGCCTATCACGGCTAGGTTAAAAAAAACAACAAACATGATAGGCTATATAAATGTTTACATAGCCTATCACAGCCGACTTTAAAAAACAAAACAAAAACCGTGCGTACGCAAATGTAGGGATGGACAAAAGGGACTTACCTGGTCCCGCAGCTTGGTTCGCGGTGGGGGGTAGGCGCTTCGGTTCTCCCCCCAAAGTTCAGGCAAGGGGGAGAGGTGCCCCATTCCTCGCCGGCGAAATTCAGGCTGGGTAGGAGCGCCCCGTCTACCCGGCCGCGAAAAAAAAAAAAAAAAAAAAAACACACACACCCGTGATAGGCTACATAACGATTAACGTAGCCTATCACGGCTAGATTTCCAAAGTCAGCCATGATAGGCTATGTAAATCGGTATGTAGCCTATCATGGGTGACTTTGAAAAAAAAAAAGCGCGTACGCAAATGGCGGCTCCAATGGGGGCCGCCATTTGCGTTCCTTATTTTGGCACGTCTAGTCTATGTAAAGATTTACGTAGACTACGGCGAAAATAGGGGCAACGCAAATAGCGTTCCCTTATTTTCGCAGTAGTCTACATAAATCTTAACGTAGACTAGACGTGCCAAAATAAGGAATGCAAATGGCGGCGCCCATGGGTGCCGCCATTTCCGTTCGCGCTTTTTTTTTTCAAAGTCACCTTTGATAGGCTATGTGACGATTTACGTAGCCTATCATGGCTGACTTTGGAAATCTAGCTGTAATAATCTATGTAAATTGTTACGTAGCCTATCACGTTTTTTTTTTTACTTTACTTTTTTTTTTGCAATGGTGGCAGCAGCAGCCGGTCGGGAGACCGGCCGCCGCCCCCGCCGAACCGCCGCCAAATCGCCGGGACCCGCCGCCAAGAGGGACATTCGCCGAAGGTAAGTCCCATGCTGGGGGGGGGCGGCGGAGAATTTCCCCAACACTTTCAGGGGGCCGAATGCGTCGGCACTCGGCCTCCCAAAGATTCGTGGAGAAATTCTCTGCCAACCCTATGTGGCCTCCCCTATTTGCGTTCCTTATTTTGGCACGTCTTAGCCTACGTAAACATTTACGTAGACTAAGACGGAGAAAATAAGGGGAATGCAAATAGCGTAGACGCTACGCTATTTGCGTTCCCCTTATTTTCGCCGTCTTAGTCTACGTAAATGTTTACATAGACTAAGACGTGCCAAAATAAGGAACACAAATGGCGGCTGCCGTGGCCGCCGCCATTTGCGTACGTGCGTTGTTTTTTTTTAAGTCAGCCATGATAGGCTATGTAAACATTTACATAGCCTATCACGGCTCACTGCAGGGATGCAAACGGTGGCAGCTACGGCCACCGCCATTTGCGTCCCTGCTAGCCAGCAGCCGGATGTCCGGCTGCTGGTGGAGCCAGCTGGCGGCTCCGCAGAATTGCTGCGGAGCACAGCTGGATGGCCAGGATTCCGGGAGGGGAGGAACGGAGCGCCTCCTCCCCCAGCGAGGATTCTGGGGGGAGGGACAGAACGCCTCCCCCCCAACCATAAACATAATCCGCGAAAGGTAAGTACCTTTCGTACATCCCTAATGAACCTACGCTTGCAGTGGTGCTGTCAGGGTAGGGCTTTGGGGCAGATTCCAGGACCTTCCTCAGAAGAATGAGCAGAAGACCCCAACCCCAATGCAGCAGGGCCAGTGGAGGCTGGTGGCTCAAATTTCAGTGGGGCTGTGAGTCCATTCTGTGTTTCAGTCAGAACCACCCAGAACTCTAAACGGGCTATCCAAGATTTCTTCCCAAAGTGAGAATGGCAGCTAGCTCAGCCAGTCTGACCCACCAAGCCCTTCACCTGCCTCATCGCAGCTCTGGGGCCCTCACTGGCCTCATGCCCCCAAAGGAGGGATCTGATTGCCTAAGCTATCTGCCACTCTCACTCGGGGTGAATGATTTAAATTAAAGTAACATGCAGCTGCAGTCTCATAGTTTGTGGGCTTTGCTTTCCGGTGTGCATTAGCCAGCAGCAGCTGCCTCCAGTGGAGCTGGTGGCACCTCTGATTTCATGGGGCTATGAATCCATTCTGGGTTCATTCAGAACTAGCCGGAATTCTAAAGGAGCTATCCAAGATGCTGAACCAATTTATTTACTTTGTCTGCTTGCCAGCCAGCCAAGGAAGAGGAGCAGAGCTAAACCATCCCTCCCAAGAGCTGAGCCGAGTGACCTGCTAAAGGTTAAAAAAGAAGAAGAAATGGGGTGGTGTCAGGGAGGAAGGCAGGACAAAGAATAGCCATGCTGCCCAACAAAGGGTTAAAGAATGGGGCATCCCAATAGTGCCCTCCCCAAGGGATTGCATGTGGGACCCCTTAAGCCAGGGGGTGCTTCTGGATCCAGGGCATTTCATCATACATTAGTAGTGCAAAACACTAAAGCTCTACGTGCCAGGGAAATTACAGAGCAAGTAACCGCAGTCTCTGTTAAAACAAACAAATTCTTCCAAGACCATTGGAAAATCTGTATGTACTAAATACTCTGTATGTGTGAATCAGCATTCCTCTGTATAATTAAATAAATCACAACAGCTCTACCTTTCCCCTCCATGGTGTGACTTAACACCGGCTCACTAAATAATTTCCTGGCTTGGGAGCTATGGGTTTATTCCATAACCTTGACCAAATAACCTTGACCATTAGATAATTTGTATGACAGAACTACCTACTTTAAGTACTCAACAGCCAATTAACATTGTGACCTTACAGTCCGGACATGCTCAGCTTCTGTGAAAAGAGCCACAGACATAACACTGCACGTTCGATTCAGGATTAAAGGGGAATCTGGTGATGAATACAATGCATAGAATTCCATTAGCACATAATGCAGGAATGCATTTGATTCTTGCCCTTTAATTGACTAGAATAATTATGATGTTCTCTTTTTACTCATAGAAACTTTTTTATGCTCCTTAAAGATGCAAGTTCACATTTAGCTGGCTTTCATTTTTCTAAAGGACAGCTGAAGCTATTCAGTGGGGTTTAATTAGAGACTAGGTAATTTTGCTAGACTCTGACTCAAGGATATCCTTTGATTTTTAACAGCTTGGTGTTTTCTTTATCTAAATGTGAAAATTGGATTAAATGTATATTGATTTTTTTAGTGCTTAAATGTGCAGCTGAGAAATTAATTCATAGCCACAGCAAAGACTGATGAAGGGGGAAAAAATTATAACGTCAAGAGGAGTTGAGCTTGCTGCATATCTTGAACTGATGACCTGGGGGAAGTCAAGTAGGCAGTCAGTCTATGTACCACAGCCATCTAACTCTGTTCAAAGGAAGGAATTGCAGAGAGACAAGGAAAGGAAGCCTCCTTTACTCCAATAGGCCAGGGGGAGTCAGATGATACTCTCTGACACTTATAAATGCTTCCAATTCAGGGATAGTCAAAGGGATGTCAGAGAATTCCACCACAGATCTCGGTGAGGCCGAATGCCAGTGCATTCAGCCCCCCAAAATCCATGGTGGAACGGCCCGCCCCCTGCCCGCCCACAGGTCCCCCCCGGGATGAGACTTACCTGGGGCAGATGTTCCGGATGGTGGTGGCTCCGGCGGCGGCTTCGGCGGCGGCTTCGGTGGCGGCGGCTGGTCTTCCAACCGGCTGCTGCCACCGCCATTTGCAGTCTGGTCGTTTGTGTTTTTTTTTTACATAGACGTGATAGGCTATGTAAAGACTTATGTAGCCTATCACGTCTGGGTTAAAAAAAAAATGCATACGCAAATGGCAGCGGCTATGTCCGCCGCCACTCACATTCCTTATTTTTCGCCATCTTAGTCTATGTAAATATTTATGTAGACTATTACGGTGAAAATAAAGGGGAACGCAAATAGCGTAGTGGGAGCTATTTGCATTCCTTTTTGATTCGCCGTTTTAGCCTATGTAAATATTTATGTAGGCTAAAACAGGGAATCAAAAAGGAATGCAAATAGCGCCCGCTACGCTATTTGCGTTCCCCTTCATTTTCGTCGTAATAGTCTACGTAAATATTTACGGACTAAGATGGCGAAAAATAAGGAATGCAAATTGCGGCGGCCGTAGCCACTGCCATTTGCGTATGTGTGGTTTTTTTTAAACCCAGATGTGATAGGCTACATAAATCTTTACATAGCCTATCACATTTAAATACAGGGACGCAAATGGCGGCGGCTACGGCAGCCGCCATTTGCGTCCCTGCTACCCAGCAGCCGGATGTCCGGCTGCTGGCGGAGCTGGCCGGCGGCTCTGCGGAATCCCCGTGGAGCAGAGATCGCCGGGCCGGACTCCGGGGGGAGGGACGGAGTGCCTTCCCCCCATCAAGGATTTCGGGGGGAGGGACAGAGCCTCCCCCCCACCGTGAAGCAGATCTGTGAAAAGGTAAGTGACTTTCGTACATCCCTAAGTCTGAGCAACTAGACATGTTCTTGATGGCTACAGATAGCCTTTACTTTCATCCTGCCCTTGGCTGACATACTAAGATGTCAGTCATCTATCCGGGTGTGAAACTATGTGGAAAGTTTCTTGAACTAACAGCTGAATAAATTCATCACCTTAGCTGTGCAAGTGCTATATAGCTTAACTGCAACTGTTTGAATGATCAATTTATATCTTAAAAACTATCTATCTATCTATCTATCTATCTATCATGAAACCATCCCATAAACAGTGATGGGGTGTGAAGGGGAAACAGATATTATTTACAAGTAAAATGGGTTAAAATCACATTCTTAGCTCCAAAGAGTTTGGCTGTCTGTCACATCAGCTGAGAAATGATCCCTGCACTTTCTCCATACAAAGTGGGACTGCCTTTGAGCTCAGCACTTCCGTCATTCAGCCAATTAAAGCTGCATTGAAAGCTGCCATTGCGAGGAAAGGCAATTCCATTCTAATGAGCTCCTAATATTGTTTACATTCTTGTGCTGTAGCTTTAATTCTTTGACAAAAACTTCAGATCATGATGACAAGGAAAGAATCCTTGTTAGCAAAAACTTTGTGGAGATATGGTTTCCATTCTGAGATCTTCACAGCACACAACAGTGAAGGAAAGCACATTTTATTCAGCAATAATTGCTGGAGCTCTGTATATCTTTGTATGATATTTTGAAGGCAAGTTGCATCTCTCTGGCTACCTCCAAGGAAAGCAATGTAAACTTCAGTTTCTTTCACATCGATGCACACACAAAAGAATTGATACAATCATAGCTTTTCAGAATGTCAGTTCCTAACAAGGACAACTCACAGTTTGTTGTTGTTGTTGCAGTTTATGTGGTGATGGGTTTTTGATGCTTCCCCAAAGTAAATCGGAGCTGTGTTCAGTAGGACGAAGGAGGCCTACACTTTCAGACTGAGCATTACTTACAAAGGGACATAGGAAATTACCTTATACCACAAATCTTTTGTCCATCTAGTCCAGTATTGTCTGTGCTCCAGAGACTTGGGCGTGGCCTTCTTTTTAGGGCCTAGAGGTCATGTTTGGTTCAGGGGAATAGGTTCAGAAAAATAGGCCTGGCCCTGGCTTAGCTCTCCTATCTGTGGCAACTGCATCAGTAATGGTTAGGTGTGGGGAGTGGGAATAAATGTGAGTGGGGAACAGGACCGAGGGAAGACTTGGATCTCTCCTTTCTATTCCCATCCCCATCCATCAAATCTGATAGGACTTTAGCTAATGTGCTAAGTTACCTGCTTGACTATAGCCATGGATGGCCAACTGGCAGCCTCTGGAAGGCCAAGTGGCAGCCTACAGTCTACATCTGGACTCCTACCACCACACTGAGAGTGTGAAGTTCTGCTTCCTATTGGGAAATGAGAGGCATCAAGTTGGCTCCTGTTGGAACACGTATGCTAGATGAGGGCTTTATAATAGGAAATGCCATAGGCCAAATCCTAAATTCAACCTATGCAATAGCGTGGATTAAGCAAAAACAAACAAACAAGCACAAAACAAATGAACAAAACCATTCCTGTGGCCAATTTAGGAATGGAAATAAAAAATATCTACTTGGCCCCACTGGTGACGAGCTAATCTTGCACTTCCAGAAGCCTGGTGAATATGTAGTATGCTGGTTTGGAACTGCACTCCAGGGGAGGTATGACCACCTTAAGCAGACAGAGCCACACCTGCCCTTGACTGGCTGAACTGCAAAAGCAAGGCTGCCAGTCAAGCCTCATGCCTCACGTTCCATCCCTTTAAAGGTGGAAGCAATACACACACACACACACTGCACAAAGTAGGCTGAGGAGTCTAGTCCTGTTCTGGGGTTTGTTTGTTTTTTAAATCAGTGACAGTCCTCGATTGTTTCCAAATAGTTTTCAAACATTTTAAACAAAAAATAAGTACGATTTTCGCAATTTTCTATTTCCAAAAGGCTTTTGACAAATTCCCTCACCCAAGACTTCTGAACAAGCTTCACAGTTGTGCACTAAAAGGAGAGGTCCTCTGATTGATCAGTAACTTGTTAAAGAACAGAAAGAAGAGAATAGGAATAAATTATTCATTTTTGGAATGCAGAGAAGAATGCAGTGGGATTTCACAAGGTTCTGTATTGGGACCAGTGTGCTTATTAACTTGTTCATAAATTACCTGGAATTAGGAGCAAGCAGTGAGATGGCCAAGTTTGCTGGTTCCACCAAATTATTTTGGTGGTTTAAACAAAAAGGGATTGTGAAGAAGTCTAAAAGGATCTCTCCATACTGGGAGAATGGGCACTAAAATGGCAAATGGGGTTTGATGGAAGCAAGTATAAAGTAATGCATGTTGGGGCAAAAACTTCATGTATACACTGATGGGATGAAATCTAGTGGTGGTGGCTGACTGAGAAAGAGATCATGGAACTGTGGTGGACAGCTCAATGGAAGTGTCATTTTGATGTGTGTGACTGCTGTGAAAAAGTCAAATTCTATGTTGGACATAATTAAGAAAGGAATTGAAAATAAAACTGCCAATATCGTATTATTTTAATATGGTATTAAATATTAAATTTGTGGTGCAACCACACTTGGTAACCATACACTGTAATATTCTGGTCAATGCATCTCAAAAAGGATATCATAGCTTTGGAACAGGGCAACCAAAATGATCAAGAGGCTGGAGCAACTCTCCTATTAGGAGACATTACATTTGGGACTGGTTAGGTCATGAAGAGTCGGACACGACTTAACGACTGAACAACAAACTTAGGAAAAAAGGTTAGTAAGTGGGAACATGATAGAGGGGTACAGAATTATGCATGGTGTGGAGAAAGTGGATAGGGAGACATTTTTCTCCTTCTCTCAAAATACTAGAACCCAGTGGGGTCATCCCATGACACTGATTGGTGAGAGCTTCAGGACAGACTAAAAGAAGTACTTCTTTATACAGCACATAGTTAAACTATGGACTTCACAAGATGTAGTGATGGTAGGGATGGACACACTCACTTGTGTCTGAGCTGTGCACCACTCGCTGAACCCCTGCCAGCCAGCTGACCCTGTTTGGCTCCCTGAACAAGCCTCTTTGTGGTCCATGAGCATCCAGAGAGCAGCCCCAGTAAAAATGCATAAAAATGGCAGCTTGGTTTTTTCCATAAAAGGCCTTTTTATGTAAATGGAGGCCATAAAGGAGCCATTTATGCAACATTGCAGGCATGAATGGACCATTCACACCTGTGCTGTTGTTGTTTATTCGGTCAGTCACTTCCAACTCTTTGTGACTTCATGGACCAGCCCAAGCCAGAGCTTCCTGTCGGCCGTCGCCACCCCCAGCTCCCCAAGGTCGAGTCCGTCACCTCCAGAATATTATCCATCCATATTGCCCTTGGTTGGCCCCTCTTCCTTTTGCCTTCCACTTTCCCTAGCATCAGCATCTTCTCCAGGGTAGCCTGTCTTCTCATGATGTGGCCAAAGTACTTCAGTTTTGCCTTTAATATCATTCCCTCCAGTGAGCAGTCTGGCTTTATTTCCTGGAGTATGTATGGACTGGTTTGATCTTCTTGCAGTCCAAGGCACTCTCAGAATTTTCCTCCAGCACTAGGGATGGTGGAGAATTTCTCCCCGAATCTTTGGGAGGCCGAGCACCGACGCATCCGGCCCCCCGAAGTTGGTTGAGAAACTCTCCACCGGCCCCCCACCCTTACCTCTTGCGAATGTCCCTCTCGGCAGCGAGTCCCGGCGGCGGTTCGGCGGCGGTTCGTCACGGGCGAGGGCGGCAGCCGGTCTCCCAACTGGCTGCTGCCGCCGCCATTGCAAAAAAAAAAAAAACTAAAGTAAAAAACAAACAAACAAACAAAAACCAAACAAACAACTACGTAATGATTTACGTAGCCTATCATGGCTAGATTTCCAAAGTCAGCCGTGATAGGCTACGTAAATCGTCACGTAGCCTATCATGGGTGACTTTGGAAAAAAAAAAAGCGCGTACGCAAATGGCGGCGCCCATAGGGAGCCGCCATTCGCGTTCCTTATTTGGTCACTGTAGTCTATGTAAAGATTTACGTAGACTACAGCGACCAAATAAGGAACGCGAATGGCGGCTCCATATGGGGGCCTCCATTATCCGTACGTGCTTTTTTTTTTTTTAAGTCACCCGTGATAGGCTACGTGACGATTTACGTAGCCTATCACGGCTGACTTTGCAAATCTAGCCGTGATAGGCTACGTTAATCGTCACGTAGCCTATCACGGGGGCGTTTTTTTTTCTTTTATTGGAATGGTGGCGGTGGCAGCCGGTCGAAAAACTAGCTGCCACTCCCGCCCCGGACGAAGACCCGCCGAACCGCCGGCCGGACCCGCCGCCGGGAGGGACATTCGCCAAAGGTAAGTCCCGTCCCGGGGGGGTGTGCGGGGGCGGGGGGGTGCGGAGAATTTCTCCCCAAAACTTGTTCGGGGGGCCGAACACGTTGGCGCTCGGCCCCCCGAAGTTTCGGGGAGAAATTCTCCGCCAACCCTAGAGTATACAACCCTGCCATACTCCTTTCCCAATCTTAAACCAGTCCGTTGTTCTGTGGTCTGTTCTTACCTTTGCTACTTGGTCGTTATACAGATTCCTTAGGAGGCAGACAAGATGACTTGGTATCCCCATACCACCAAGAACTTGCCACAATTTGTGATGATCCACACAGTCAAAGGCTTTAGAATAGTCAATAAAACAGAAATAGATGTTTTTCTGAAACTCCCTGGCTTTCTCCATTATCCAGCGGATATTGGCAATTTGGTCTCTAGTTCCTCTGCCTTTTCAAAATCCAGCTTGTACATCTGGCAATTCTCATTCCATGAATTGCTGGAGACTACCTTGCAAGATCTTGAGCATTACCTTACTGGCATGTAAAATAAGTGCCACTGTTAGATAGTTTGAACATTCTTTGGTGCTTCCCTTTTTTGGTATGGGGAATCGGGGATATAAGTTGATCTTTTCCAATCTGTTGGCCATTCTTGTGTTTTCCAAATTTGCTGACATATGGCATGCATCACCTTGACAGCATCATCTTGCAAGATTTTAAACAGTTCAGCTGGGATACCGTCATCTCCTGCTGCCTTGTTATTAGCAATGCTTCTTAAGGCCCATTCAACCTCACTCTTCAGGATGTCTGGCTCTAGCTCACTGACCACACCATCAAATCTATCCCCAATATTATTATCCTTCCTATACAGATCTTCTGTATATTCTTGCCACCTTTTCTTGATCTCTTCTGCTTCTGTTAGGTCCTTGCCATCTTTGTTTTTGATCATACCCATTTTTGCATGGAATTTACCTCCCATATTTCTAATTTTCTGGAAGAGGTCTCTTGTCCTTCTTATTCTATTATCTTCTTCCGCTTCCGCGCATTGCTTGTTTAAAAATATTCCTTATCTCTTCTGGCTAACCTCTGGAATTTTGCATTTAAATGGGCATATCTCCCCCTATCACTGTTGCCTTTTGCTTTCCTTCTTTCTTGGGCTGCTTCCAGTGTCTCAGCAGACAGCCATCTTGCCTTCTTGGTTTTCTTTTTCTTTGGGACATTTTTTATTGCCGCCTTCTGAGCAATGTTGCGAACTTCTGTCCATAGTTCTTCCGGGACCCTATCTACTAAATCTAGTCCCTTAAATCTATTCTCCACCTCCACTGCATATTCATGAGGAATATTCGTGAGCTCATATCTAACTGATCTGTGGGTCTTCCCTATTCTCTTGAGTCTGATTCTGAATTGTGCAATAAGAAGTTCGTGATCTGAACTACAATCAGCTCCAGGTCTTGTTTTTACCCACTGCATAGATGTCCGCCACCTTTGGCTACAAATGATGTAGTCAATCTGATTTCGGTGTCGACTGTCTGGTGAAGTCCCTGTATAAAGTCATCTCTTAGGTTGTTGGAAGAGAGTGTTTGTTATGCACAGTGAGTTGTCTTGGCAAAATTCTATCAGCCTATGTCCTGCTTCATTTTGTTCTCCCAGACCATGCTTGCCTGTAATTCCAGGTGTCGTTTGACTACCCACCTTAGCATTCCAGTCTCCTGTAATGAAAATAGCATCTTTTTTTGGCATAATATCCAGTAGGTGCTGCAGATCCTCATAGAACTGATCTACTTCTGCTTCTTCAGCATCTGTGGTTGGGGCGTATATTTGGATCACTGTGATGTTAAATGGCTTACCCTGAATTTGAATTGAGATCATTCTGTCATTTTTTGGATTGTATCCAAGCACTGCTTTAGTCACTTTATTATTAATTATGAATGCTACTCCATTTCTTCTGTGGTCCTCTTGTCCACAGTAGTAGATCTGGTGGTCATTTGATGTGAAGTGACCCATTCCAGTCCATTTCAGTTCACTGACACCCAAAATGTCTATATTTAATCTTGACATCTCCCCAATAACCACATCCCATTTGCCCTGGCTCATAGATCTTACATTCCAGGTTCCTATGGTGTGTTGATCTTTAGAACATTGGATTCGCCGTTCACCACCAGCACCATCGGCTGCTAGCCGTCCTTTCGGCTTTGAGTTAACTGCGTCATCACATCTGGGGCTAGTTGAACTTATCCTCTGTTCCTCCCCAGGAGCATTTTGGCCATCTTCCGACCTGGGAGTCCCATCTTCCGATGGTATTCTGACATATATCGACCTGGTCGGTACACCGACCTGTAAACTTGTGTAAATGGCTGCTTTACAGCCCCATGGCAGTTTGTCCAGGGAGCTGAGTAGGAGTTGGTAAATGGTGCCATCTGCAGACTGGACTCTGGGAGGCTGAGTGGTAGGGGAGTCTGCTGGACTCCACCCCCCCTCAGACTCCCACAACAACTTTAAGTGATGATGGTCACCGATTTGGATGGCTTTAAATGGGGATTAAATAAATTCATAGAGGATAAGGCTATTAATGGCCAGTAGTCATGATGGCTATATACTACCTCCAGTATCAGAGGCAGTATGCCTATGTACACCAGTTTCTGGGGAACATAAATGGGATGGTGGTCTTGCACTCATGTTCAACTTGTGGGTTTCCCACAGGCAGCTGGTTGGCCACTGTGCAAACAGAACGCTGGACCCTTGTTTTGATCCAGCATGACTTTTCCCATGTTCTTAACTTTGGCTTTAGCTTGGAAGAAAATAAGGGGGGGGGGGAGAAAATATAACAACAAACTACTCCAGTTGTCAAATCATCATACATTTGCAGTGTTTCTCCAAAAGGCAATTATTGTACATTATACCACTTTCAATACTGGAGTAATGTAAGGAGACATTAGAGGGATTCGAACTAGGATTTCATTACAGCGGAGACAGTTCTGACGTGACTGACCTTTTTTGTAGCAGAGATTTTAATGACATTATGTTGCCCTGCATTTAATTAATTAACTTTCATTTTACTTGTGGAAAGACGTGCGAACTTTACAAGGACATGGAGTTCAAACCACTGTTGGAATTTCCCATCATTCTTTTGGATTATGTGCAGCTAGCCCCAGAGAAGAATTTCTGAAGTATTAATGCTTGAGAGAGAGGAAAAAGTAAATGAGCGGTCTCTCAACCTAACCTACCAACCTGTCAGAACAGTGGCTGCAGCACAGAATCCCTTAACCATGAGTAGTTGCCCTTGAAAACCGTTCTGAACTATTAGAGGGAACACAAATGAGCATCCAAGGGAATTACTGAAGTGGAGGATTTTAAAAAAAGAAAGAATAAACAGCGGTGGATAAAAAAAATAAAGTTTTACTCTATACCCTCTAAAAGGTCCATTGGGGTAAATTTGAAGTTCTCTTTAACAAGATTCAGCATTCAGGAAAAAGAGAAAGAGAAGCTGACTTTTCTTCAAAAGGGTTTCTAATGTTTTCCCCAAGTTAACACTTAAAAGTGCTTCAGCAGAAACTTGAGGAGAATGTTAAAATGTAGAAGTTATTTAACATCTTTTTCCTCAAGATCCTACACAATATAACCCTGTGTAGAAACAATGCTGTAGCTCATTTGCACCTTGTGCGATAGTGACACACAGCAAAACAGAGCAGCATGTCTAAAGGTATGTGGCTCATGTTGCCACAACAGGGCAACGATCTCCACAATAGCCATTGAATTCATCCAGCAAAGAGGAATTTGTAGGTCCATGCTTTTGCGGAACATCTACAGAAAGCCTTTCCCAACCGGGTGAGTGCCCTCCAAATGTTTTGAACTTCAACTCCCATGAGGCCCAGCCAGCATGGCTAATGGCCAGGAATGCTGGGAGTTGTAGATCAAAATATCTGGAAGGTTGGGAAAGGCTGGTCTATAGGAATTGGACTCAGTGGTCTTATAGGGCCCTTCCAACCCTACTATTCTATGAATTCTATGGTAATTTAAAAGAATTCAGACAAGATTAACAACATTCCTCAAAAATATAGGATTACAGATTATATGCACCCCCCAACCGTGTATGTGTGTGTTGCAAAGCACCCCCTTCTCTTTGCTTTGCCAGAGGTTTTATCATTACAAAGTCAACAAATTAGTATAGAAACAAAATTACCTTACCCGTTTAAAGTAATTGCGAGTGGAGATGGGTTAAAGAAGACGCAGACAACAAGCTTGGGTTGAAAATTGGGCCACATTTATTGAAATAGCTGCAAAGGGGTAACTAGGACGGGCATCTAACTGTGTCAGCGGCTAGCTGGCACTTCTTGGTTGAAAACATACCCAGCCGGACCACCTGTATCTCAACCAAGGCCTGTTCCATAAGGTCCTCGCCTGGCTTACAGCCAAAGTCATTCCCTCCAATGTGCAGCACCTGGACGGGCGGAGGAAGACTGACAAACTTGGTGGGACAGAGTGAGGAGGGGACTCCCACCGTATGCCACATCTATGGAGCCACTGCATCTTAATGTGACAGGGTGACAGAAGCTGAATTCTGAAGAAGACATACAAGCTCTTCATGAAGCATGAAGCTTCATCAAAACGTGCCCATGTAAGAGCACCCGTACCGGCGTACAATGAGTCTGCTGGTCTCAGGAATAAGCACATTAAGGGAAACTACACAATTGCCCTTAAGTCAACAGCAAACCGTTGAAGTGATAAAAACGGAGGCCCCTCCTCAGACCCGTGGCATGCCATAAAACCCATAAGGTGCCGCCAGAGCATAATCCGTTGACTTGTGTTTGGCCGTGGGCCACTGCCGTGCCCTTGCCATGCCGATCAATTTGATCACCAAATATGTAAATGGATTACTTTGGGCCAGACCTGTACCTTGCAGAAAATCAAGGCCCTCCGGGACAAGTCGGCCTTGTGAGCCCAGACCAACCCTGCATTCCGTTAGGGCTGCTACGTGGAACATGGAAACGTCTTATTGGAAAGCTCAAATGGAGGGCCATTACCCCCGGAGCCCGAAAGGGGTATCCGGAGAGAGAGGGTGGATAATTTACTAATGCAGGCAAACATCTGTGCCCAACACTATCTTGCATGCCGAAACCTAAATTCTGACATGGAGTCAGTGAAACCCACCTTTGTGGGCTGGAAGGCTAAATGGCCAGCTTGCGACTTATGGTCCCAAATAGTCTGTTGTTCCTTACGGAGGCGTGAAATTGTGGCCAATGATCTATAGATAAGGGCCATGAATCCTATCGCTGAAGTTTTGCCTAATGCGCGGCACACACACCCTGCTCTGTCGCAGGCGGCTCCTGTACGGAGAGCCATGGAATGCAGGCTGGCATGCCTGGCTTCAGTATCCCGATCTCCCATAGTACTGCAAGGATGGGATCTGGGAATGGAGCACCCATGGGGCTAAGGCCCGGAAGATGTTGACCTCATTTCATGACAAGGCATCGACAATTGGGTTTGCCTAACCCAGCACATGGTGGACCCAGAACCAGATGTTGTAATACTGACTCTGGAGCGCGAACACACTGACACATGACATGACCCTCCAATTTCGGGAGGACGGAGAATGAATAATGTGGTCATGTTGTCATAGCGAAGGGGGGGGGGGTTACTGACTTGGCTATAAGGTTATCCCTCAATGTGCTTGGCGGGGGCGGCAGCCTCCACTCTACAGGCCTTTACCCACTGCGCGATTGGACCTGCCCTAAGAATCTGAAACCCCTTGGGGTAGGGGCGGAACCATGTGAGTCCTCAGTCCGGCTTTGAGGAGAGGCTCACGCTTCCGAAAGGAGGTGCCATTAAAGCCCTACTAAGTTGAAGCCATGCCTGATGTATAACTAATTGGAGCTGTGCCTAACGGACCTGAAAATTGTCCTGAGGGAGGTGAGAATACCACCTAAGGGTATCGGATTGGCTTCACCGAATGTTGCTGTGGGAGGCAGGCCCTCAGCCTTTGTGAGCTAAGGGGCACCGAAGTAACAAAAAAGGGGAAGCAATACTTGCATTAGGTCAGAACAATGACCACCATCTTTGGACTCCATGTAGCACATGCCCATCAGGGACCCGTGGCCGGGATCCCAGACAAAGACAGCTGCCTCATCGAAGAGGTGTGACACACTGAGCAGAGATGATCAGGGATCTCGTGATAATTGACTGGCCCTCAGGAAAGAGAGGTTACGAATCAGGATAAACTCCCTAGAGGATTTCCTGGGCACCATTTCGAGAAGGGAGATCCCTAGAATAGCTAACGGGGTGTGGAAAAAAGGGGGGGGATAAAACCCTCTTGCCAGTACTGCATTGTTAACCTCTCCTGAACCTGTCGACACCTAGCGAGGAGAAATGTTGCTTACGAGGTAGGGATGGTCTAGGTTGACCTAAAGAAAAAATGCTAGGGGGCCCTAGAACCTAGCATAAACCGTGTTCCAAGTTAAGATGCGTTCCCCCAGTTGGGTAGTGTCTTAAAGCCGGAGTATCAGCGCCAACCTTACTAGGCATTGGCCATCCAGAGCTTTCTACTGCCTCGGCTTTTCCAAGGGGACCCTCCCCTCCCCGAGCATTGGACATGAGGTGCAAGAGTGCTGACTGCTGCAAGGGAGCACTCACGATGAAGACTGCACGTGTCCTGGGAGCATGTGCCCACTGGGGCTTTACTCCCAGCAGAGATAGCAGTGCTGAAGCAGCGGACCCGCCATAGGCCGAGGGCCAGTGCGGGAGACCACCTGGTGAATGTGGCCACTGCCAGATCTGTTGCCGACCCCAGCTGGGAAGGAGTCAAAATTGGAGTGAAAGGTCCTGGTCAAACAGGTCCTTACGCAAAGAAGGGCAATGGCGGCCCTCCTGGGAGAGGCCTAAACAAGCCATTCGCACACCTCCTCGGGTGAAAGACATTACGAGAAGGAGTAGCACTGGTGACAATACAACTCGCCAGATTAGCGTAGGGATCTGATATGCCCCTTACATGGATGTCCAAAACGGGCAGGGGCAGGTGAGGGATCCTAATTAATCCAGGAAAAAACCCTGTAAGATGATGCATTAAGCAGCTGGGGTTACTGGGGTGTGACTGATGGAGCTGCAGGCGGCCCGAGCATCATATAGGGAGATGACATTGGGAGGGACAGCCGCCCCCAGGTAGGTAAGCTAAGGCAGCAACCCCACAGCCCTAAGGGTCACCCGTCTGAACAACTGGGGTGAGGTGCCGTCATCTCACCCACATTCAGGGCAGCCGTGTCTGGGTCCCTGGGAGCAAGGGAGGCGATACCACTTGCATTGCTCCTGATGGAGATGCCTCATGAGGGCGGACCGCCTTCAGGTGTGCTGTGTCGCCTGGGCGAAACCCCAAGGAGGAGGATGTTGCTTGGATCACTGCTGACGGAGATGCCGCAGGAAGGTGGACTGCCTACAGTGGTGAGGTGCTGCCATGGTGAACCTGCGAAGGCGAGATGGAGGCCTCAATGGCGTCCGGGTGCCCTGAACCCAGAGACGAGCTGTACCAATCGTGGGCACACTCTGATCCCCAGCTGGAAAAAACCGAGGTTGTTGCTTGTGTGCCCAGTGAAGGTGAGGCAGCAGAAGGGAGGAGCTCCACTGAAGGCGGTGAGCCTTCTGGAAGAGCCGATGAAGAGGAGGTGGATGCCTCAATAGCGTCCAGGCGATCTGAAATAGAAAGGAGCAACGAGCGTTGGGTCTGCTGTCGTGTTCGCTTGTGCTGGACCACTGAGGATTTTTTGTGCCTGGCCAGGGGAGGAGGAGGGATCCCCAAGGAACGCTCAGCAGCTTCCAAACGAGAAAAAATTAGGGTTGGCAGAGAATTTCTCCCCGAAACTTCGGGGGGCCGAGCGCCAACGTGTTCGGCCCCCCAAACAAGTTTTGGGGAGAAATTCTCCGCACCCCCCCGCCCCCCACACCCCCCCGGGACGGGACTTACCTTTGCCGAATGTCCCTCCCGGCGGCGGGTCCCGGCGGCGGTTCGTCGGGTCTTCGTCAGGGGCGGGGGCGGCAGCCGATCTTTTGACCGGCTGCCGCCGCCGCCATTCCAATAAAACTAAAAAAAAAAAACACCCCTGTGATAGGCTACGTGATGATTAACGTAGCCTATCACGGCTAGATCTGCAAAGTCAGCCGTGATAGGCTACGTAAATCGTCATGTAGCCTATCACGGGTAACTTTAAAAAAAAAAAAGCGTGTACGGATAATGGCAGCCCCCATAGGGAGCCGCCATTCCCGTTCCTTATTTGGTCGCTGTAGTCTACGTAAAGATTACGTAGACTATGGCGAAAATAAGGGCAACACTATTTGCGTTGCCCTTATTTTCGCCGTAGTCTACGTAAAGATTTACGTAGACTACAGTGACCAAATAAGGAACGCGAATGGCGGCTCCCTATGGGGGCCGCCATTTGTGTACACGCTTTTTTTTTTTAAAGTCACCCGTGATAGGCCACGTGACGATTTACGTAGCCTCTCACGGCTGACTTTGCAGATCTAGCCGTGATAGGCTACGTTAATCGTCACGTAGCCTATCACGGGGGCGTTGTTTTTTTTTTAACTTTTAATTTCGCGGCCGGGCGAGGTGAGGAGCCTCCTCCCCGGCCTGAATTTCGGCCGGGCGAGGTGGGAAGCCTCCTCCCCCGGCCTGAACTTCGGGGGGAGAGCAGCGAAGCGCCTCCCCCCCACTGCGAAAAGCTGCGAGACCAGGTAAGTGGGTTTCGTGCACCCCTAGAAAAAATTCATGCCAGTGCCGGGTCTGCGTCCACATCAGAGTCAGAATCGGGCCTTGGCAGCGGACTTTGTGGAGGGGGGGAGGGGGCGGGGCCCTCCCATTCCCTTTCTTACCACCCTGGCCCTTCTTAGGAGGCATGATGCAGGAGGTGAATTAAGCAAGCTATCTGTCAGGGTGAAGACTGAGCCCATAGAATCCCAAAGTAGTTCTAATGCTGAGGAAGAGCAGTCGCTCCTGGGAGAGGAGCGCGCTCCTCTTTCCCAGGACCAACAGCTGACGGAGTTTCCTCCCCCCCACATTCCTAGTTTTAGTTAGCAGTCAAGGGAGTGACCAAGCACAGATAGCAGACTTAGTGAAGGTGTGGACTCAACGGCTGCGCCCCGAGGATCCAAGGGAAAAGGGGAGGGATTCTCCCTAGTCCTTATATTCAGGGGTCTGCCAGTAATTGCTTTTCAAACGGGGACCATCTGTTCCAACTTAGGGCATAGGGATGCTGCTGCTCAGATCTAGTTGATACCTGTAGAGTTTTTAAGTTGCAAAGGAAGAATAAATCTTTGAAAAGAATCCCTTTGTCTGTGTCTGGACTTGGCTACTGGATTAGACTGAGAGAGCCCTCTAAGGAGCTATTGACACCATCAAAGAGTTAATAAAGCCGCTGGGCACCCCAGACAATAGGCAGCCACCCCACAGTCTTAAGATCTGTGGGTATGAGTTCCAGACCGAGACAGAGAGGCCTGGGGATGAAGATGGGAGCGCTGCACTACCGTTTAGATAGAAAATCAGATTTTCAAGAGGCGCAGCCAGGGGCCAAAGGTGATGGAGCTGCGTTTGAGCGTGGGCGCCCACAGCCGAGGGCACCCTGTCACGGGAGGCGCCAAACAGGCAGTCACCGCTGTTACGCAATTTTATTAATTAAATATTTAATAATCGTAATTTAATGAATTTTTATTATTTTTATTATTATTCATATTATTATTATTATTTATTTAATTAAAGCTTTCTTTTCATACAAACATAGGAAGCTGCCTTATACTGAGTCAGACCCTGGGTCCATCCAGCACAGAACTGTTGACACTGACTGGCAACAGCAGATCTCCAAAGTTTCAGGCAGGATTCTTTCGTAGCCCTACCTGGAGACGCTGGGGATTAAACCTGGGGCCTTCCGCATGCCAAGCATGTGCTCTACCACTGAGCCGCAGCTCTTCCTATTTTATTTATTTATTTATTTATTTATTTATTTTTTGGGTGGGAGGGCGAGATGCCACACGCCCATGGGAGGCGACCAATCGGGCTGTGATATATACGCCCCGACTTGGCTCAGCAGCCAGGCGCCCCTCCAACAGGCAGGCTCGGTTGACCAGTGGGGGGGGGGGCAGTCAGACCGTCACTTGGAGCGCTGCCGCTGGCAAACACCGGCGCCGCGCTCACCCGCCCGCCAACGCCTTCCGCCGGGAGCAACACCTCAGGGAGGCCGGCAAGGCGAGGAGGAAGAGGCCGGCAAGGCCGGTGGCCAGGTAGACAGGCCGGCAGGCGGGCCGTGAGCTGGCCCGGCGGCTGGCAGGCCCGTCAGGCAAGCGGGTGGGCGTGCGGGCAGGGTGAGCGAGCGAGCGAGCGGGCGGGTTGAGCGAGCGCGCGGGCATGCGGGCGTGCGAGCAGGGCGAGCGAGCGGGCGGGCAGGTGATCGAGCGGGCGGGCTGGCGGGTTGAGCGAGCACGTGGGGGGGCGGGCGAGCGGGCAGGAGAGCGAGTACACGAGGAGACCAAGCGGACGGGCGGGCGAGAGGAAAGGAGCCGGCGAAGGAGGGAGGGAGGCGAAACAATATCACCAAGCGAAGATTTTGGCGCGCAGAAGCAGTCTGGGTCCAGGCGGCTGGAACGAGGACGAAGCCATTCTCCAGCAGGCCAAAGTCCCTCGTCGTGACCGAGGAGAAAGGAGGGGGCGGGCGCACTGCAGCCTCAAGAGCCGGGGCCCTCACCGTGCGCGACGACACCGGTCTCCAGCAGGCCGGTGTCCTTCGTCGTTTCTGGCGGAGCTGTAGTTCTGTTTAGCTGCGTTGAGCCAGAGAGCTGAGTTTGAGAAGGGGGCTGAGTTTAAGGCAACTCAGCCTGCCCCTCCTTGCATGGTGGTGCCACTGGGGTGCACCAATCAAATGCCCCTGCATCATGTCACCCCACCCGCCCGCAATGGCCCCCCCCTTTAGCCAGACAAGCTGGCGCCGGGTGAGGGCATATCCCAAGGAAAGGAAAAGCTATTGTTACTCAGGATAACCCCATTGAGAAACACTGGAATGGTTGAGAATTAACCAAGGCCCAGCTGAAAGAAAGAACCTAGGAGAGAGAAACACAGAATGAGAATAAGCTGATTAGAAGGTTTAACAAAAGATGAATGATTAAGGATTGCTGAGAGAGAGAGAGAGAGAGAGAGAGAGACAGAGAGAGAGACAGACAGACAGACAGAGAGAGAGAGTGAGTTTAGGATGTTGCTCTAATTTGAAGAAGGTGAAACCTTGGATGGTGATGTAAATCACAGCTATTAACTACATCATACATGGCTTAGAGCCCAGAAATCTCAGCTCAGACCACCTCCTTCCAAATGAATCTGCCAATTCTTTTGCATCAGAGGCCCTTCTCTGGGTCGCACTGCCCTTGGTGGGGAGGATGGTGATGACCAGAGATATGGCTTTCTCTGTGGTACATCCTGGATTTGGAACTCTCTCCTCAGAGAGGTTCACCTAGTAGTAATTGACCTTTTGGTACCAGGGGAAAATACTGTTATTTCCCCAGGCCTTTAACAGTGCAATCCCATGCATATCTACTGTAAAGTAAGCTCTGCTGAGTTCAATGGGACTCTCAAATAAGTGTATAGGATTCCAGACCTAGGGCTGGTTTTTGTTGTTGTTTTATCTGCTTTTAGCTAGTCATGTCACTGTTGTGTCTTGTAATCATTTATTAGTTTTGTTTTTAATTTTGTAATTGTGTTCTTGAATTTTATATTGGGAGCCTATTTGAGAATGTGTACTGAAACGTGGGATATATTAATTATCAAGATAAATAAAGTAAAATAATTTGGTAGTTGATCATCAGTGGACACTTTCACTTGGTATGATAAAATGTCAGATCTTTGAGAGCAACAAAGGATTAGGGCAGGGGTGGGCAACTTATGGCCCTCCAGAAGTTTTGACCTATACTCCCATACTCCCAGTTTGGGCCATGTTCATTAACCACTGGTTATGCTGGATTGGGCTGATGGGAGCCACAAACTGCCCACCCTGAATTACACAGTATCACACGCATGGTGGTTTTATACAAGTACACACTCTGTGCCCAGTAGAGTATGTTGTATGTGAAGCAAAGGCATATTCGCAGGCCTGGTGCCTCACACGTCTACTGCATTTCCAGATGCTAAACCTAATGGACTCACACTTAGTCTCACATCAATCTGAAACCGTGAGACAAATGTTGTATCATTACATGCACTCTGTGTCCTATGAAATGTGCAATGAACTGCCACATCGTAGAATACACATGCAGCTGTGCAAAAGAAAGACAAACAAACAATTGGATGGAAATAGGCACAGTAACATAATAAATAATTTATAGTCAGTCTGAAAATAATAAAACCTCATTAATTCAGTGCTTTTAGAGTGTTCCAAGTGCAACAGTAACAACTCTGCAAGGCTGCCCAGTATTATTATCTCTGCATTTCAGAATAGGAGTGCAGGGGTGGCAGTGGCTAAGATTGCCTAATTGAGTTATTTGATGACATTTGAACTGGGGATTTCCCAGTTCGTAGCTGACTCTAAAAGCCCCATCAGTACAGCTTCATCTATGTCAAATATTAATATATGTGTATTTGTATGACTCAGAAAAGGTTAAAAGGAAATATAGAAAGTTTAAAAAAAAAAGTCTGCATGGATATCAATCCAGAGAGTGTTTTCAGCTCTGCCTGGAAGGTAAGAGAAGGAAAAATGCAGCAACTGCATATCAAGATATACTCATACTCTCACACACATTCAAAACAGGTGTCAGGGACCACTTTTTTCATGCCAAGAGTGATAAATGTGTGAAACAGGCTGTCAGGCAAAGTTGCTGAGGCAAAAACACAGGGGTCATAAGAGAAAAATCAGATGCCTCCCATAGGGAAGCCGAGTACTAAGAATGGATGAACTTGGAAGGAGTGGATGGCCTCTTTCACTCCCCAATGAGTTCTTATGTTCTCTTCTCAGTTGTCTTTCCAGCAATCATTTAATTGAAAAATTCAGTCTGGTTACAGCTCACAGCCTCATGGCAGCACAGTAGCTGGTGCTACCACAATCTGGACAGCTGATATTCCTTGTTGCACAGTTGGACGTTAGTATAACGTCCTGTGATTTTACATAGGCAGCCATCATGGTATTTTTATTTCATTTAAACTGGCTGTCATGTTTGTATACATGTCAGGGCATCTTGTATTAACCTGAAGTCTCCTTTAAGCATTGCTTTTTGTGTCATTATGATGCCTGCTTGATATAAGCCCTAGGTCCAAAACTGGATGGCTTTTCTTGAATGGTGACAAGGAAAATATTGTGACAGATATTTCTAGTCCTTCTCCATAACATCCTTCTTATCTCAGTTGCAATGTTCATTCCCCGCCCCTACCCGCAAACACATGTAGTTAGTAACCTGAGGGTCAAATTGGATTCTAATTTGCTTTCTTTGTTTAGATGTGAAAAGTTGTCAGAGCTGCTTATGATTTAAAGCATGTATTTTCTCAGACAGCATAGTACAGTGGACAAAACAATTTAGGGATGTACGAAAGTCACTTACCTTTTACAAAATTTGATTCACGGTGGGAGGGAGGCGCTCCGTCCCTCCCCCTGAAATTCTGGCCGGGGAGGAGGCGCCCCGTCCCTCCTGCTGCGAATCCTGGCCGGCCGGGTGTGCAAATGCGTCCCTGCAGTCAGCCGTGATAGGTTATGTAAATGTTTACGTAGCCTATCACGGCAGAGTTAAAAAAAAACCCAAAAAACGCGTGTACGCAAATGGCGGCACCCATGGGCACCGCCATTTGCGTTCCTTATTTTGGCACATCTAGTCTACGTAAACATTTATGTAGACTACGGCGAAAATAAGGGGAACGCAAATAGTGTAGACACTATGCTATTTGCGTTGCCCTTATTTTCCCGTAGTCTACGTAAATCTTTACGTAGACTACCTGTGCCCAAATAAGGAACACAAATGGCGGCGCCCATGGGCGCCGCCATTTGCGTAAGTGCTTTTTTTCTTCCAAAGTCAACAGTGATAGGCTACGTAACAATTTACGTAGCCTATCACGGCTGACTTTGAAAATCTAGCCGTGATAGGCTACGTAAATCGTTATATAGACTATCACATTTTTTCTTCCCCATAACTTTTTTATTGCGTGGCCAGGGAGACGGGTAGGGATGGTGGAGAATATCTCCCCGAAACTTCGGGGGGCCAAGCACCAACGTGTTCGGCCCCCTGAACAAGTTTTGGGGAGAAATTCTCTGCACCCCCCCGCCCCCCGCACACCCCCCCCCGGGACGGGACTTACCTTTGCTGAATGTCCCTCCCGGCGGCGGGTCCAGCCGGTGGTTCGGCGGGTGTTTGTGCGGGGCAGGAACAGCAGCCGATCTTTCGAATGGCTGCCGCCACCACCATTGCAATAAAAGAAAAAAAAAATGCCCCCGTGATAGGCTACGTGACGATTAACGTAGCCTATCACGGCTAGATCTGCAAAGTCAGCCGTGATAGGCTACGTAAATCGTCACGTAGCCTATCACGGGTGACTTTAAAAAAAAAGCGCGTACGGATAATGGCGGCCCCCATAGGGAGCCACCATTCCCATTCCTTATTTGGTCGCTGTAGTCTACGTAAACATTTACGTAGACTACAGCGACCAAATAAGGAACACGAATGGCAGTTCCCTATGGGGGCAGCCATTTGTGGACGCGCTTATTTTTTTTTTTTTAAGTCACCCGTGATAGGCTACGTGATGATTAACGTAGCCTATCACGGCTGACTTTGCAGATCTAGCCATGATAGGCTACGTTAATCGTCACGTAGCCTATCACGGGGGCGTTTTTTTTGTTTTTTTAAACTTTGGAGTTTGCGGCCAGGCGAGGCGGGAAGCCTCCTCCCCGGCCTGAATTTCGGCCGGGCGAGGCGGGAAGCCTCCTCCCCCAGCCTGAACTTCGCGGGGGGAGCAGCGAAGCGCCTCCCCCCCACCGCGAACAAGCTTCGACGACAGGTAAGTGACTTTCGTCCACCCCTAGAGACGGGGCGCTTCCCCCTGGCCAGAATTTCGGGGGGAGAAATGGAGCGCCTCCCCCCCACCGCGAAGCAAGCTGTGGGACCAGGTAAGGGACTTTCATCCATCCTTAGTTTACGTAGACTAGACGTGCCAAAATAAGGAATGCAAATGGCAGCGCCCATTGGCAGTTTTTTTTTTTTTTTTTTACTCAGCCGTGATAGGCTACGTAAAGATTTACGTAGCCTATCATGGTATTTTTTAAAAATCTAGCTGTGATAGGCTATGTAAATCTTTACATAGACTATCACGTTTTTTTTTTAAAAAAAAACTTGGAAATGGCGGCGGCGGCAGCCGGTTGGAAGACTGGCCGCCACAGCTGCCGCCACTGAACCACCGCCGAACCACCGCCACCAGGGAGATTTGCCCAAGGTAAGTCCTGTCCCGGGGGGGCAGGGGGGCAGACCATTTTGCCACCGATTTCGGGGGGCCGAATGCGCTGGCATTCAGCCTCCCCGAGAGTCGTGGCAAAAGTCTCTGAAATCCCTACAAAACATTAGTTTTGGATGTGGGGAAATCTAGGTTTAAATATGCACTCTACTCTGCTGAGTCCAACTTCTCACATAATAAACCTATTTCTGAACTATGGCTAGATCTACACTACTGCTTTGTAGCGGTATTGAAGCACACTGATAACTGTTGGGGCACATTACACATTCAATATACCACTTTTGTAGTGTTATTTCCTGCTTTTTATTCCACATTGTCCAAAATATCACAACAAATGTCATTGTGTGTCCTACAAGGTATTGTGTGTCCTACAGGAGGGATATAATGTTACCATGATGGGATTGTAATGATATGACACAAGGTGTAGATCCGGCTTTGGTCACTTCAGACTGCAGGCGGGAGTCAAATGACTGAATGTTCCTCCATAAAAATGTTAAAAAATAAATACCTACACACAGAAAACTAAATGTCAGGGAGAGGTGTTCTCATCTGGCCTTCTCCCTGACATGATAAATGTCTGCATGAAGGAATGTTTAAAAAAAAAATATCAGGGAGCTCTGAACCTCTTCTGAAGACTGAGGGTGAAATGAAATGTTCCTTTAATCATGCGTAGCTTAGCTATGCGTGATTGTCTCCCCTACTCTCCTGCAAGCGTACACGGCCCCGATTCAGATTGGGGCCATGGTGCTTCAGGAGAGAAGGGTCTATGCTTCCTCCCCCAGCATTTTCATCCTGAAATTCCACCCTCCAGGGGAGGGGAGAGGGATTAAAGAAAAAGAAATGTATCCGTTGTTCTGGTCCTTCCAGATGCTGCTGGACTGCAACTTCCATTCTGCCTCACCATTTGCTATGACAGTGATAAATAGCACTTTGTTTCAGGCCTGGAAGTTTACAGGCAGCTAGTGCTGTTGTGTTCAAAGTGGGATTCAGCAGAACCTCTTTTTTGGTACTCTCATTCTATAACAGAAACACATATCTGATATATGCCCTCCTTTGCCAGCAATGCCCTTTTCTACATTCCACATAGGACAAACCAGGCCAGTCTCTCTATGCAAAAAAAAAAGGGGGGGGGCACAAATCTGACATCACAATTGGAATATTCAAATACCAGTGGGGGAACATTCAACTTCCCAGGATCTGTCACTGATCTTAAGGTGGCCATTTTTGAACAAAGGAACTTGCAAGGGCATCTCTACACTAGCCTAAAATCTTGCATTTAAAATGGGGCTTTCTGCTTCCCTTTTAAGTGCAGGATCACAACAACTCCCTTTTTCACCTGCTTCCTTTTCCCCCTCCCCTTTCCCCCTCCTTCTTGCCATATCTGAGTCTTTTACTTATCTCCCTCCTCTTCTTGCTTCTTTAATTCTTTTCACGGAGGAAACTGAAGTGGAACACAACGGGGTAATTTGACAGCTCATTATCTGCGATCTAGTTGAAAACAGAACAGACCCTGGAGGGTCATGGTGTCATCTAAAGATCCTGCAAACCCTCGTGATTGAGCCATCTCAATTGCAGGATAAAAGCTTTGTGTGAAGAAAGCCTAAGACAGCTTGCAATGCAAAACAGCCAAACTACGATTCATCAAGAAGTTCAGCTTTATCTCCTGTGGCTTGAACAAAGTTTCCTTCATTGTTGTTTAAATCACTACATGTGTTTATCAGCTCAACACCAATGCAAAGAGGTCTGTGACTGAATCTACGCATAGCAGTTTTACCGTTATCATACTGCAACGATAACTATTGGTGCAAATGACAGCAGTGGGCACCAATAGTAATCAATGCAGTGCAGTATGGTAACAGTATAACTGCTATGCGTAGATTCAGCTTGTGTCATCACCAACAACTGGTTTGTGAATGGCCCCTGCTAATGTAATTATGGCTGACTGTACTTTCTGTATTTCATTTTCCAATCTCTCTCTCTTCTGCTCCCTTTCTATGTGTGTATATATACCTGTAAGTCAGCATAACATTGCATGCAGCTGGTGAAATGGACTGCAATCCACAAACATTTTTGCTGTAACAAATGTGCTAGTCTTTAATGTGCCACAAGGCTCTTTGCTAGTTTTGCTGCAATGGACTAACACAGCTTCCCCTCTGAAAATTGTTATTTTTCTTCCATGTCCATTAAGTTGTTTTAAATTAGCTTGCCTTTTTTGGTAATTTACATGTTCTTAATTTATTATGTTTTAGCAGCATAAATAAGACAACGTAATATTTTGTCAGTCTTTTGTTTTTTTGCCAGTTCCACAGTTTCCTCAGGCATTTGTGGCTAGTCAGGATTAATTCCTTTCATAGCGTATTGAGGAGTATAGTTCTTTAGGCTGTTCCTGTTTCCACTTTCAATGCTTTGGAGCAAAAAGTGCCAACAACTGAAAATGTGTCAGATGTCGCCATACTAGATTTCACTGACATTTCAGCAATTCATCCATCAGAGGGATCATATTTGTCATTTAATAGACATTGAAATCCAGCCAGTTTCTGTTCCTACAGACAACTGGCACAGAGCCAGTGCACAGAAGCTAGGGCAGCTTATGTATTAGCCCTCTAAAATAATCTGAAATAGTCCTGATCAGCTGTTTCCTGTGGGACAAGATTCAGGCTTCCTGCTTTCCCACTCCCCACCAAGCAGTTAATTCATTGGCATTCCCAGTTAGAGATGTGTGAATATGGAATCCTATTCCTGATTACATGTTGCCCTAGACGGACTTGAGTGAACCTGCAGGGCAAAGCATTGGTGAACTATTACAATAAGTGGGGCTTTGATCTAACTTAGAATACATAGTTAGCCCGACAACACTGCCTTATGGTTACAGAGGAACCACAACCAGATACTGCATAGTAGCATTGGACAAACTTCTGTCCAGTGTGGACCCAATTTGGGTAGGAGGAGGGAAGAGCATGAGAGGCAATCAGCTGAGCAATCAAACAAATGTGCAGTTTTCCCTAGCACAGTGATGCATGCTGGAATCAGAAGGTCTGCCTGTCCCTCAGCTGTTAAATTCACAGGGGATGGGGCAACGGGAGGTGGCGACCATTAATTTGCAAACCTGAGGCTCTCACCTGTCCTATTCATCTGAAGAGACTGGTGGCTCCCAAAGTCCAGAGCCAAATAGGAGCATGATTAAAATATGCTGCCAGCAGATATTAAGAGAAAGGGAAGCAACATTTCTAAATAAAGAGAAGCAGCATACGAAAGTTGGAATAGACTAAGACTGCAAGCTCAGAAGTCCCTGGTTCCATTACCCAAGAAATCACTAGGTAGCCCTGAAGCAAGCCACAGTCTCCCAGCCTCACTTCTCCCTCCTGCAATAGAAGAGTACTGGTTTACCATATAGGATCAAGCTGGACTGAACCTCCCCTCCCCTCCCTGCCCACAAACATCCACCCTTTTGTGGAACCATTTTTCTTCCACAAACTAGGAATATGTGGGCGAACTTTCAGGATTTTTGTCTTACCCTTAAATATGATGTTGGGTTTCTCCCCATTTTCCCTTTTATTTTGTTTAATAACAAAAAAAGGAAGATGAGAGAGAGAGAGACAGAGAGAGAGAGAGAGAGAGAGAGAGAGAGAGAGAGAAGCCATCAGCAACCTCGTATAAGGCAGCAGCAGCAGCAGCAACAACATCACTTTACTATTGCTTCAGGTTATGGCTTGGATGCTCTTAGAACAGCACTAAGTCATGATAGGGGCATTTTGGAGGGGTCAGGGAGAAGCATATGGCTGCCTCCATGGTAGCCAATGTGGCATTGTGCTGGCATACCTGTCATGGCAGCAGCATATGGTGTTCTGCTGCCATATCAGGGCTTATGCCCAATGCTGTTTCTCCTCAGCTGGTGGATCTTCAGGATGGGAATATACCCTAAGTATCCTGGTGATTTTGACAAGAGAAAAAGCATGTTTGGATTCTTTAAAACTCAGCATCTCACATATTGTCAAGCATGAATTTCAGTAACATGCTGTCAGGATTGATTCTGAGTGCAGGGAGATAGTTAGCAGCTCAGATTCAGAAGAGGAACAGCCAGAACCAGGGGATGCATTTTCCCAAGCCAGTTCAGATATGGGTAGGCTTGCTTCTCAGGTTACTAACTCCCAGATGGTCAGGCCTGAAGCCCCCCCCTCTGTGAGAAACCAGGAGGAGGAGGAGGAGGAGGAGGAGGAGGAGAGTGGGGGCTGTGACCTAAGAGATGCTACACTGCGATGCAGAGCCTAGAGGGAAACATCAGGGGTGGAGCTAAGATGGTCGACCTGGTTAGCAATGCGTGAGAGGCAACGTAGGGAAGCATCATTGGAAGGGTAGGACATCCCTCCCTAAGTTAGTCTAGCCAGCAAGCCTCACTTCAAACTGCAGGCAACACCCTGGAGGCATTCCTTTGTAGCCTGAGAGTCTTAGAGGATTTGCATCTATAATGAACCTGTTGATAGGGGAGGGGAGACGGCTAGAACACAGGTGGAGGAAAACTGGTGCTGAGTCTGACCGAACACAGGTTAGAGCTCATTATCGAGCCTACTCTGTGGCGGTGAGGGTGGCAAAGAGACAGTTCTTTTCCACCAGCACTGCATCTTCTCAGTGTCGTCCAGCGGAGCTTTTCCGAGTAGTTCATGGCCTGTTACATTCTGGGCCAGGGAGAGAGCCTTTGGAACGCTCAGTTGCACGCTGTGAGGAGTTCGTGGCACTTTGAAGATAAAGTTGCTCAGATTTGTCTTGAATTGGACACCACGATTAATGCAGTTCCATTGGTAGAGGCGTTCAGAGCACTGCCTGGTCCAGTTTTATTGGATGGATTTTATTGGTCTGGATTACTGCAATGTGTTATACGTGGGCCTGCCTTTGAAAACGGTCCGGAAACTTCAGCTGGTCCAAAATAGGGCAGCGAGATTGTTAACAGGGACTGGCCAATGAGATCGTATTACGCCAGTACTTTTCCAGCTGCACTGGCTGCCAGTCCATTTCCAGGCCCGATTCAAAGTGCTGGTATTAATATTCAAAGCCCTTAACGGCTTGGGGCCAGGTTACCTGAAGGATCACCTCCTCCCATATGTGCCTGCCCAGACCTTAAGATCATCTTCAGGGGCCCTTCTTCATGAGCCCCTGCCAAAGGAAGTGAGGTGGGTGGCTACTAGGAGGAGGGCTTTTTCTGCTGTGGCACCCGGCTCTGGAATGAGCTCCCTCGTGAGGTTCGCCTGGCACCTTCCAGTGCCAGTTGAAGACCTTTTTATTTTCCCAGGCATTTTAGCATTTTAGGTTTCTAGACTTTTAGTTTTGCTTTTTAAAATCTGTATTTTAAATCTCTGCATTGCTGCTAGGTTTTATTCTGGTTGTACTGTTATACTGTGGTTTTAATGTTTTATATATTTATATTGTTTTATTGTGTGCTCTTTGGTTTTAATTTTTGTGAACTGCCTAGAGAGCTTCAGCTATTGGGCAGTACAGAAATGAAATGAAATGAAATGAATGAATGAATGAATAAATAAATAAATTGATAATGAATTAAAGGCATGAGACTGAAGCCTCTCTAGTTGTGTGTGTGTGAGTGGATAAGGAAAGAGTGGGCCCAAGAAAAACGTGACACATACAAAGCAAACAAATGTTGAATGAGTCAAAACAACCAAAAGGTAAGAGAATAATATAGATTAATTGATTAAATCACATAATAAATGATTTCTTTTGCAGCCTGTCACATACAAACATTGTTAAAATTACTGTTTGATTTTCAGTGGGGTTATTTATCAGAAGAAATATACACATCATCAGCTTCTAAATATTATGACATTTATGAAACCTTTTAAATAAATGCTCCATATTTGTAGATTTATCATAAGCAGTTTTAAAAAAATCAAGTTCAAACAATCTAACTGGCAATATATTTCATTTTATTTCAGTTTTTAAATTCTTCTCTTGAGAATTTTTAAAATTACCCGTAAGTAGTCCTCTTTTGATAATCTATGTTGTGACAAATATATTCTTATGCTTTTAACCTAAGTATAAATTTCATCATTTGTAGGACATAGATGTCATTCAGATGGTTTTATATTTTACAGTATCAAACACATCAGTCATTTTAATTGGTGTTAATGTGTTAATTTGTTTTCTATTATGTGAAATTTATTTCACACTTAGCTCATTTCATTTGGTATCATTAATCAGCCCGGGGGTGGAGGGATGATCTTCCCTTGTAACTTTTAACATTATATGTCAACCATGGACTTCTTGACCTGATTTAATGTTCATTTGGTACTGCTAAAAACTGTGCACTTTAAAAAGATGTTATGCAATTTAAGTTCTTTGAATGGGGTTTATTAGAGACATAGCCACTGTGTTAAATAGCCATTCACCTCCCCACACAGAGCATCGCAAACTATTTCTCCTGCTACATTGTACAGCAGACAAATCTATGGCAAGTCTCTATGAGATATTGGGGTCAGAGTGCATTGACTGGGTCAGTTTGTAGGTATTGGTTTTCTATGGATTTCTTAGAGATGTTGGGGACAACAAGGCAAAAAGGGAAGAAAACGTATGTTGAGAATCAGTAAGTACTGAGGTTAAACTCGCCAAAATATTATATAAAAGGTGTAATTGTGAATGTTTCTGGACTTAGAATCAGTTCGTATATGAATAGGTAACTGTTTGAGGTTAAAGGTTAAAGACACAATGTATGTGTAACCTACATTTGTCAGCTTGCCAAGAAACAGCAGAGTGGATATAGCTGCTGTGTAAAAGGAGGTACCTATAGCCTTGAGACGTTTACAGTTATGTCACTGTGACATTATTCATAATGCTTTTATTCTGGATGTTGGCTTTAAAGGTGGTGGTGGGGATTTGGCATTTATAGGTCCACACAGGAGCATTTGTGTTCACTCATGGGCTCTTATTTACCAGCCAATTGAATACCTGTCTGTTAGAATGTGACATGTGATTGAATGAACAATTCTGGCTGGAAGATATAAAAGCGTGGACACTGAGAAAAGCCTGGGGGAGAAGGAGAAGAAGAAGCTTCTTCAGGGACTGGCAATTTAAAGATGTCTTCTGTGCTGAATTTTCAACAGTGGTGTGTGGGAGTTTGATATGGATTGGGCCCACAGTGAGGGAAGGGTTAAAGCCTCCCGACACTCCCCATGCTATGGTCTCAATCTGGATCAGTCCCCCTGTGCCTACTTTAGAAAAAGACATAGCTACTGGTTACATCTCTAAATTAATGTCTGTTTTGGTCCTCAGACTGGCTCCTTCCTCAGCTTTAGGCAGGTGGTTAAACCCTTTTTGTTCCACATGGATTGTTATTAGTATTTTAAATGCATTGGCGTCACACTCTACTCTTAAGATTTTCTCTTGCTCTCAGTTCTGATGTTGTAATGTTTAATTTTAAAAAAATGTTTGTAAGTTTTAATTTTACATCACCTTGCTGGTTCTATTTGGGCAAAATGGCGACTCATACATTTATAAATTAATTACTATCAGATGCTGTCACTGAGTCTTCATGTGCACACCTTGAGCAATGATGGTTTATCACACAACCTTCAACTGTCTGGAAAAAAAGAAATTCTTTTGCCAGGGACCTTTCTATAGGGGCACAAGAAAGGTTTAGAACTTGGGGAAAAAGTGGCAGGAAAAACCATGCAGGGTCTAGGGACAGGACGAGATGTGTTTTGTTGAAGGGGTGAATAAGATTGTGAGATCATAGTATGAGATTGTAAGGCAGGGAAGTGGGAAGGGAACTATTCTGGGATTGAATATCACGTATTGATTTGAACAAAGAAGACACTAATTTATATATTATTACACTAAAATCCTTTAAAATTTGCCAGAAATATTACATGTATTTAAGAAGTCTTGATGAGGAAGAGAAAGGGAAGCATTTTGGAACATACTCAATCTCTCACTGTGCCTTTTGTCCATACTTAGCCATCAGTTGAAAGCCTGAGACATTAAATACCAGCATAATTTTTTTGCCTCTGAATTCTGCAACTTGCACAGAGGTTTACTACATTTCAACTCTGTCTTACTAAGAAATATATTTTGTTGATGAGTGGTAGTGATTAGCAGTCCCCAAAGATATAACTGAGAAGAGAGAGGGAAAGAGGTTTCTGTGGGATAGATGCAAATGGAAAGGCATAAAATCAGGCTTGGCAGTTACTATTAGCCTGAAGCTATAGCAACACCTTTTCCCCAGCAGGAACTCTTGTAGAGCAAGGAGTTGTAGTAATGACAGGGGTGAACCTGGAGAGAATATTTAAAAAAAAAATCTGTATGCAGTGTTGTCATTTGATGCTCTCCGCTGAAATGTAGAATGATTTCTCTAGCACAAAAATCTATTAAAATTAATTCAGAAATACCTCAGGGATAGGTTTGGTGTCGAAGAATTCTACAACATGTGCAAATACTTTCAGCTTTGATAAGGGAATTTATTAAAATCTAAGGAGAAATAGTAACCAGAAAATTTAAACTGGCACAAATATCTACTATAGTTCAGGCAGAGCAAAAATGTATTTCCTTTATCACTTTCACATACATGACACATTGCCCTAGTTCTCACTAAGGTGGTCAGTCTACAACTGGGTTGTACCACTTTAAACTGTAGGTGGGGGTTCCCTCGACTGAACTCTTCTCCATATGGAAATTAAATTAAATTTAAAATCCCTGCACATAGAAAGGAGTAGCATGTCAAGATTAGAGACCTTCTTCTGACATCCAGTCTTCTATATGCAGGGATGTTTCTCTCTGGAAGAGCATTCAATTTTGCGAACCCCCACCTGAAGTTTCACACAGGGTTATGATATAAGTGAGAATGAGACCCTAGACGATGCCTGTCTTGGAGAAATCTGTGAACTTCAAGGTAAATCTAAACCTAACAATATAATTCAATATAATTAAGTGCCTTAGTCCTATGGCTGCTAGTCAGCACCTAGTTGGTCATAGGATTGGTTGGTTCCCTGAGAACTGACCTCCACCCCCTCCTGTGCCACCTTGTAGGCAGCATGGACTCACCCCTCACTCTGCGCTCAGAAGAGCAGTGCAGAGGAGGGAAAACAGGGAATTCCTGGGGGCAGGGCGGCATGGGGAGGTCAGAAATGTTGGTACAACACTTCCTATGTGTCGTCTGGCCACCTCTCCCTGTGCTCCATGGTCTAGCCATGACAACAGGGTTGTGGGAGCGCAGAGGAGACACACTCCTCATCACTCCTCACACCCTGCAGTGGATAGACAGTTGACCCTGGGGTCAGAGGCGACCGTCGATCAGCATAGGATTGCTCCCTCATATGACCTCTGTCAGGTTTCCTGATCCCCCCAGTGCACACACTCAGGAAATCTGACACTGGACTCCCAAATCAGTGAGAGTTTTTTTATTGCGGGGAATCCCATGGCAAAAGCTTAATGGTTACACTCTTCAGAAATCATATAGCTGATGGTCAGTAGCTATAGGCTCTATGTTATTCCAGAAGAGCCCAAAGCTAAACAGTACTACCGTGACTGAGATCCTCAACATGCTTTCTCCATTGCCATCCCCATGGTTCTGAAAACAGGGGAAGGGACTCTGGATTCCTGGGTACCTAACCCAGACAATCCTTTCACAGGGTCCCAACCCCAGACATGGAAAGGGAATGATTCCTGGAATGAACATAGGGATGTACGAAACCCCCCTTACCTGGCTCCGCTGGGTTCCGCTGGAGGGGGAGGTGCTCCGTCCCTCACCCCGGAATCCTGGCAGGTCGGCTCCACTCCACGGGGATTCTGCAGAGCCGCTGACTGACTCTGCCAGCAGCCGGACATTCGTCCGCTGGCTAGCAGGGACGCAAATGGCAGTGGCCGTAGCCACCGCCGTTTGCGTCCCTGAATTCAGCCGTGATAGGCTACGTAAAGACTTACATAGCCTATCATGCCTGGGTTAAAAAAAAAAAACGCGTATGCAAATGGCGGCGGCTACGGCTGCCGCCATTTGCGTTCCCTATTTTCGGTTGTCTTAGTCTACGTAAATATTTACATAGACTAAGACGGCGAAACTAAGGGGGAACGCAAATAGCATAGAGGACGCTATTTGCGTTCCCCTTTATTTTCACCGTCTTAGTCTACGTAAATATTTACGTAGACTAAGATGACGAAAATAAGGGGGAACGCAAATAGCGTCTGCTACACTATTTGCGTTCCACCTTAGTTTCTCTGTCTTAGTCTACGTAAATATTTATGTAGACTAAGACAGCCAAAAATAAGGAATGCGAATGGCAGTGGCCGTAGCCGCTACCATTTGCGTACACGTTTTTTTTTTAACCCAGACGTGATAGGCTACGTAAATCTTTACGTAGCCTATCACTAATTGGGGGGGAAAAAAATGCATACCCAAATGGCGGCGGTGGTGGTGGCAGCTGGTCAGAAGACCAGCCGCCACTGCCGCCTCCGCCGAAGCTGCCGTTGGAGGCGCCGCCATCCGGAACATCCGCCCCAGGTAAGTCTCGTCCCGGGGGTGATCCGTGGGGGGTGGGGGGGTGGCAGGCCTTTCCGGCACGGAGTTCGGGGGGGCCCAATGCACTGGCATTCGGCCTCACCGAGATTCGTAGCGGAATTCTCTGACATCCCTAAATGAACCCATCAGGCAATCAAGGGTTAACTTCTTGAATGGCCTAAATGAACCACACCTATAGAGAGTCCAACTCTGAATCTTTTGTTGATAACTCCAGGCTATGTGGTTGAGGCCCATCAAGATCAAGGGAAGGGCATACCCACACATGCAAGGAGTTCCAGGCCACTGCTTTTGCACTGGCAACTCCATGCTGCATGAGTTCTGGCAGAGGGAAGTCCAAAAGTTGCAGATCAAGCCCAGCCTGCCGTACACTGAGCTGACTACAAACACAGACACACAATCCACAGCAACGAGAGTTGAAGTCTATGAAAAGCCCCACATTACTTTTCATGGCAAGTCCTTAACAATGCAAAGTTCCAGTCCATGTGCAGAGTGCCTCCAAAAGCCCAGATGATGATGGATCCAAACAGAGTAGGGGTGTATGAAATCAACTTACCTTTCTGATCTGGGGTGTCCGCGGGTGGGGGAGGTGATCCATCCCTCCCCCCGGAATATTCCCCGGCAGCCTCTGCTCCGTGGGGAGTCTGCGGAGCCGCCGGCCAGGCCTGTCCGCAGCCGGACTTCCGTCCGCTACTGGGCTGCGGCCGCAAATGGCGTCTGGTGCAGGGGAACCATTTGTGTCCCTGCTTTAGTCGTGAGAGGCTAAGTAAAGCTTTACGTAGCCTATCATGGCAAAGATCAGGGACGCAAATGGCATAGTGGATGCCATTTGTGTCTCTGCTCTTTGCCGTGACAGGCTACGTAAAGATTTACATAGCCTATCACGGCTCAAGCAGTGATGCAAATGGCGTCCGCTACGCCGGACGCCATTTGTGGCCGCAGACCAGACCAGCAGACGGCAGCGGACAGACCGGACCGGCTGGCGGCAGGTAGGGTCCATCCGGGGAGAATTTTGTGGGGTGGCGAAGGGGAGTGGTCCATTCCGCCTTGGACTCGGGGGGGGGGGCGGATTCTAAAGAATCCAGCCTCATTGGAGTCCGTGACGGAATTCTCCGGCATCCCTAAAACAGAGAAGGCTTCGGGCAATGAAGACAAGATGTTCCTAGCAAAGGCTCTTCACCTTTGCTTTGCAACATCTTAAAAGGGAAGGCATGTTTGTAGGACACCCCCTCCAAATCCCTTGGCAGCCTTTCAGCCCTGTCAAAACAGGGCAGCACTGCTCAGCCCTCCAGCAGTGATGCTTCAACATGGGCAACCCTTCTGCTACCCCACTCTACCTCTGTCAGGTTCTCACGGACAGCTTCCAGCCTCCCTGCCTGCCAAGGCCAGACCAGCAGGTGGACAGGGAGTTGGATATCTCCCTCTAGCTCTAGCGATGTTAGAGAATTCTGCCATGGATCCCAGGGAGGCCAAATTCCAGTGAATTTGGCCCCCTGGAATCCGTGGCGGAATGGAGCAACCCGCCCCACCACCCCACGGAAGGCCCCCGAAATGGAGCCTACCTGGCTGCGGCTCCGGCGGCGGTGGCAGCAGTGGTGGCTCCGGCGGTGGCGGCGGCTCCAGCCGCTGCCGGGCTGTGGCCGCAAATGGTGGCCGCTACACTGGCCACCATTTGCATCCCTGGCAAGCCGTGATAGGCTACATAAGTATCTACATAGCCTATCATGGCAAAAGCGGGGATGCAAATGGCGGCCGCTATGCCGGCCGCCATTTGCGTCCGCAGACCTGCCGCTGCGGATGCACCCGGCTGGCGGCTCCGCAGAGTCGCCGCGGAGCGGAGCTGGCTGGGGTAGGATTTCAGGGGGAGGGACGGAGTGCCTCCCTCCCCACCGCAGGATGCCATTTATGAAACAGGTAAGTGGTTTCGTACATCCCTATCTGGGTCTGCTCTGAGAACACTGACAGAGAGAAGCTCACACAGACTCTGACATTCCAGAGGCTGAATAGGCCCAAGCTCCTCCAGGCTACTTCTAAGTAAATCCTGGCTATAACCTACAAGGCCCACTGCAGTACTGAAGCTGGGCCCTGACAACCTCCAGTGAAAACTACTACAGTCTTATTTAAAAACACAAGATTAGGCTGAATCTCCCATTTCTCCTGCTTACTGAAATGTTTTTGTTTTTACACTCAGCCTTTTGAACTATCTTTAAAAACAGGGTTTATTTGTTTTTAGACAGAGTCTTGCATCTCTATCTGCCCAAACAATGCAATCAGCTAACTCAGTGGGCCCAAGCAGGGCTGGCCCTATCATGTGGCAGAGTGAGGCAACTTCCCCAGGTGGCAGATGGTAGGGGACAGCAGCAACCCACTGGCCAGTCTACCCAAGCCTCCTAGCCATTCCCCACAGTTTCAGATCTAGTGGGATAATGAGGCAAGAAGGGACTGTATCGGGTGCCTTATTTGCTAGAGAAGTCACAGGTGAATGCATTTGAAAAAATACATTGCGAAGGGAAGTGCCAGTGAAGGGCTTTTGTTTGGCATATAGTGTTTCTCCAATGTATGCATACCTTAAAAAAAGTGTACATCCGTGTTGTACATGCGCACCACTACAAGTCTTGTAGTGATGCACACTACGCATGAGCAAGAAATTTGGCCCACCAACTCCGAACTTCACCAGCCGCCACTGCCTGTACTGTTCTTTGGATTCACTCTGCCCTGTGTTCCAGAGAGACAGGAGAAATTCACACTTCCCTTGCTGGTAGATCTGCAGACTCACTACACAGCAGAACCGGCTGGGGAGGATTCCGGGGGCAGGGATGGATCGCCCCCCCAGCGGACCCCGGAGCGGAATGGTAAATAGGGTTCGTACGTCCCTACATACAGATTACTAAATTTACAGCAAGATTGAATATATCATTTTCTTTAATACAGTCTGTCTTGAAGCCCTTTTCCTGCCTTCTAATGAAGCTCCTGCTAGAACTTTCCTTGCATGATTGGCCATTCTGTTATATACTCTAAGGACCAAAGGGGAGGCACAAAGGATGAAAGGCAGCATTTGAGTCTTTGGCCTTTGGGAGACATGGTAGCATACACCCCTCACTAAGAATCTCCTCCTATCTTGGGGATGAGGAGGTGGTGACTAGGGATGTATGGATTGTGTTACATCCGTTCCATCTGTGTTTTGTGGATTGTCAGGTGTCTTTTGTTCCATCATCAGTCCATTGATGGAATCAGGTTTTTAAAAACCAGAATTTCATTCTACTTGTGCCAATAAAAAAAATGTGCACTTACACAAATCCCTGCCCCCCCCGCCACCCCCAGTAAAAACTGGTCCGCAAGTCCACGGAATCTGTTTGTCTCTAGGGATGGCAGAGAATTTCACCACGGACTCCAATGAGGCCAGATTCTAAAGAATCTGCCCCCCCCCAGAGTCTGTGGTGGAATGGATCACTCACTTCTGCCTCCCTGTGGGATCAGTCCGGGTCAGATCCCTCTCCACGTCGGCCCTGCAGAGCCAGCCACCAGCTCCGCAGGGCTGGAGGAAGTCGATACGGCTGGCAGCCGTTGCTGTGCTGTATCTCTGTGTAAGTCAGTCCCCCGGATGCAAATGGCGTAGTGGGTGCCATCTGCGGCCATAAAGCTGGTCGATTAGCCTAAATGCAGCCATTTACAGTTGAAATTTGTGTAAATGGCAATATTATAGGAGAAAGAACTCGAAAAAGTTCCCAGATTTTGGGGAAAAGCCTGTGGCTCAGCTCTCAAATGCAAGCCAAGCTAGGGGCTTCGGGGAAATCCAGCGAGCCCCAAAAGGGCCAGATTTCCTCGCAATAGCCATCCCTATGATCAAGCCATCTGTAGTTGTTAAAATGTACTGCATGCTATTGGGTCTAGTTGGTATCACATGAACAGAATAACGAGGGAGTAGAGAACTCCAACAATATCACACCATTCCTTCCATGAACAAGTTCGTGGATGAGAAACTTTGATCTTACATGAGTTTATGATTTCATAATTATGCTGTTCAAGCAAGTAGGGCACTCATGTAAGTAGATATGGTTCTGAACATCAGGACCAAATCAATGGTCCACAAATAAATTTACTTCCAATTTCATGTGTTGATCTGGAATTGAGTAGAAAAAGCACTGAATACAGTTCTCTTCTATAATTTCACATGCTATTTTTTTAAAAAGCATATGATGTTTAAAGCAATGCCTGTTCTTCGTTGGATTAAAAACAGACAGCTTGATAAGCTGAAATCTACTCATTACACAATTCAGATGAAAAACAAAAATGCAGAACAGGGGGCAGCCAACAAAGGCACAAAACCAAGTTATTCTTCCAAGACTACATTCAGAGTAACTGACCGCTTCAGTAATGTGACAACTGGGGACTTTACACTTTTCATTATTCTCCCCATTAGTAAAATGTGTGTCCTGTCCATGGATACGCTGAGTGGCAGTATGGGGGAAGATAGAATGATCCAGAAGGAATTGTTAGATATGGGAGGTAACCCCAGGTATGCAAGAAAGCCTGCTTAAAGCAAAATAAATAAATAAATAAATAAATAAATAAATAAATAAATAAATAAATAAAAATGCCCCTCTGGTCTTTGCTAGGGATGGGCGAACTCACTGGAGCCCACCTCACCCGCCACTCACTGGCCATCCAATCCTGTTTGGTGCGCTGTGTGACCAGCCAAAGAGTCTGTGGGCACCTGGAAAGCAGTGTGTGGCATCCCCCCATCCTGCAAGCTGCCACTTTGTGTTAAAATGGCAACTCGGCTATTTACACAAATTGCCAGTTGTGTAAAATGGTGGCTGTAAATAGCTCAATTTGCACAAAATTACGGTCTTAAATGGTCCAATTATGCAATCTGTTGGCTCACAGACAAACAATGCAAGGAGAAAACTGGAGGCTAAAATTTCAGGGTCCCTGGGATTAGATACCTAGGCACACTTACTTTAAGCAGCCTCAGCTTGGCCCTGATGTTGTAGGTGAGGTTCCTTCGGGGATTAAGACCAGAGTGTTCACACTGACTCAGATTTACTTAAATTCTACAAATAAGGACTAAAACAATGACACAAGCTAAAAAGAATTAAAGAAAGATAAAGAAAAGTTTAACAAGCATACAAACCTTCAGCCAGTACAGAAAAGATAAATGTAATACTCACACTTCTAGCAGCTGTCTTTGGTTACCATTCATACAAGTTCTTTTACTGGTAAAAGAGGCTCTCTCCTAAGAAAGAGACCCCGATCCTTTCCTTGTCTGAACTTAAATACCCCTCTAATGCATATTCCAAAACTATATTTTCTCTTGGACCATGTCACCTCATACGTATCTTTCGTGACACATATCCCAGAAATTTCCTCCTATCTCTGACACATCTTATTTACTCCAAAAGTGCCTCAGTTCCCCTTTCCTGTGGTCAAACTACTCCTTTCTCCTTCCCCTTTTCTTCATGCCAGTTGGAACCAGTGGCATTCCTCAACCTCCAGTTGCTCTTTAGTAACCTTCATTCCGAGCCACCTCACCCTTAGGGATATATACAATCCCACCTAATAACATACATAGCATTAATTAAGCCACTAATCTTCTATCATCCCTCTAAGCAATAGCAGGCACCTAATACACCCATCTTCCCTACTTGCCCCATTGCACATTAGCATTAACCCCCATAACCCGATATCAAGCCCCTCTAAAGATACCCTCCCCTCCCTTGATATACAAATATAGCCCTCAAATATCCTTTCAGTGGGGATCTCTGTGCTTGCCCAACTTGGCGCACATCGAGTTGGGCAGCATGGGGATCTGGGTACTGGTGTCCAGGGGACTGAGCCGGCAAGAAATCCCCAAGCTCGAGCCCCAACTGGACTGGCACAACAACCCCAGTCTTTTCTACCCCACCCGAACTGGCAGAGACAGAGGGTTCTCTGTGGTTATGTACTGCCTTGTGCTGTTAGCAAATGTTGGCAGAAGAGTTAGTGTTGTGCAGGCTTGAATCCTCACTCACCAGAATTGGGAGTCAGGCTGAAGGGAAGGCAATGGGCTGGGTTTTTAAATGAAGGAAATTGTGCTCAGAGAATGTGTGCCCTCAGGCAGACACCCCAATTCCAGTCTTCCAAAGCCTTCTTTGAACTGCCAAGGGGCTTCCCCCATAAATCTCTTCACTACTCACTACAAGATTTCCTCTAATTGTGAACTTGGATGGCTGAGTGACTACCAGTATGGAAGCAAAATCGGGACATACTTCTAAGTGGATCTCTTTCGCACCAGACTCTCATTTGTGGAGGTCTAGTAAAAAACAAACAAATGAAAAAACTAAACAAAAGAGCAAAACCCAAAGGAGATCTCACACCCTGAAGTCTTCCCACTTTTGAATGAGAAATTCATTTCACTATACCAATGGTTCTAAACAGGAATTCTAAGAAAAGCTACACAAACTGATCTGGGCATTATATTTGCCACAGCAAATTTCCATATGTGAAGGTTTGATGCCTACAGAAGCAAAGGGAAAAAAAGGTCAGGCTTAGAGTGGTGGGATTTTTCATTGGGAGGGAGTATCCCAGAGATGTGTAGTTTCATGTCCTTGGTTAAGTTTCAGTTTCATTTCCCCAATTAAGTTTCATTTCTTCAGGTTTGATAGGGATGTCAGAGAATTTCGCCACGAATCTCGAGGCGGCCGAATGCCAGTGCATTTGGCCCCATGAAATTGGTAGCAAAATGGTCTGCCCCCCACAGGACGGGACTTACCTTGGGCGAATTCTACTGGCAGTGGCGGCTGCGGCGGTGGTTCGGCGGCGGCGACGGCTGGTCTTCTGACCGGCTGCCGCCGCCACCATTTCCAGTAAAAAACAGCAACAACAAAAAAACGTGATAGGCTACATGAAGATTTACATAGCCTATCACAGGTAGATTTTTAAAAAATACCATGATAGGCTATGTAAATGTTTACGTAGCCTATCATGGCTGAGAGAAAAAAAAAAACCTTGGGTGAATTCTCCTGGCAGCGGCGGTTCGGTGGGGGCGGCTGCAGCGGCCTGGTCTTCCAACTGGCTGCCGCCACCACCATTTCCAGTAAAAAACAACAACAACAAAAAATGTGATAGGCTACGTAAAGATTTACATAGCCTATCATGGCTAGATTTTAAAAAGGTACCGTGATAGGCTACGTAAATGTTTACGTAGCCTATCACGGCTGAGTAAAAACAACAACAACAATTGTGGGTACGCAAATGGCGGCGCCCATGGGCGCCGCCATTTGCGTTCCTTATTTTGGCATGTCTAATCTACGTAAACATTTACGTAGACTACGGCGAAAATGAGGGGAACGCAAATAGCGTAGGTGCTTTTTTTTTTTACTCAGCCATGATAGGCTATGTAAACAATTACATAGCCTATCATGGCTGACCGCAGGGACGCAAACGGCGGCGGCTATGGCCACCGCCATTTGCGGGCCCGGCCGGCCAGGATTCGGGGGTGGAGGGATGGAGCGCCTCCTCCCCCGGCCAGAATTTCGGGGGGGAGGGACGGAGCGCCTCCCCCCGGCCAGAATTTTGGGGGGAGGAACAGAGCGCCTCCCCCCCGGCCAGAATTTCGGGGGGAGGGATGGAGTGCCGCCCCCCCACCGCAAATCAAATTTCATTAAAGGTAAGTGACTTTCGTACATCCCTAGGTTTGAAACAATACTTTCCGTTTTGAGGGAGGAGGGTATAAAAAAAGAGAATCAGAAAGACAAGGGGCCCATTCATTTCCCCCCAGTTACTGCGAGGATCACAGCTAAGCTCAGAAGGAACAGGGAAGTCTGAGTGAGGAGGTGGCACATGACATCAGCATCCCTGCAAATAAAGAAGTGCCAGCACTGCTTCCCTGTGAGCCTGGGCTTCACTACACCTAGGGATGGGATGGCTGCCCCCCTCAGTTCTCTGGGTGCCCGTCCAGCCCCTGCCCCCACTTGCATGCCCCCAGATCCATGCTCATTTGGCAAGACCCCTCCTCACCCGAGCCCCATTCTCAAGCTCCACAATTGCCTTGGGGGGGGGGGATGGCGATGGCAAAACTGTGCATATTTAGATATATGCAAAATGGGGCTGTGAATAGCCCATATACACAAGATTACCAGTGTAAACACCTGTAATTTTGCCTATATGGACTATTCATGGCCCCATTTTTACATATATCTAAATATGCACAGTTTCGCCATCGCCATTCCCCACACACCCCAAATGGTGATTGCAGAGCTTGAGAACTGGGCCCGAGTGAGTGCAGGTGGCTCTCCAAGTGGTGGTGGGGGGTTTGAGCAGGGGCAGGGGTGGCAAGTGTGGCTCAGGGAAACGGGAGGGGGGATGTCCACCAGATTCCCGGACAGAATCGGGTGCCTGTGCCATCCCTAACTACATCACTGCTGCTGTCAAAAAGAGCTACCAAAAATGGCAGCTCCATGTCTCATTCTCCCATCTCTCCAATAATATATAACACTGTGTAAACCTGTGACATGATGCCATCAAGTTGGAGGTCTCTCCTACCCTGCAAGCAGCAGCCAACAGAGCATGGGATGCGAAACTTGAAATGCAATGTTATCACATGTTTTGTATCACTAGTACTTACAAGAATGAGAGGAACAACAAGTTTTGGCAGGTATTTAGTTCCTTCATTCTCCTCAGCTGACACTGCCACTTGGGATGAGGCAAGAATTTGAAGTAGAGGTGCTTGACTATGTTATCACCCGTTCCTTGAATTCTTTTGAACAGAATCAAGGCAGGAAGAGCTCGCCTCAAGCAGGCCACTTGCCTTGATTCTGTCCAGACCTCCAACCCTTCACTAGCTGCTAATCCTCACCCAAGGACAACCCCCCCAACCCCAACCCGCACTTCACTTCATACAAGGAGTGTATGGGAGCTAGGCATGATATGGGCAGCTGTCTCGGTCCGGGAGTCCTGTGGACCACTCACGCCCCCTGAGCCACTTCCAAAAAAGCTTTGCCCCCTCTTGACACCCCCCCCCCACACACACACTCACCAAGCCACCCACACTTACCCAGGTCCTGTCTTCCTCCGTTGCAATTGCTATATTTTGAAAAATACCCCCCAAATGGCAATACTGCACACATAGACTTACACGCAAAATAGCACCATGGATTTTGTGTATATGGGCAATTCACAGTGCCATTTTGCATATAAGTCTATGTGCACATTTTTTGCACATAGATTTATACGCAAAATGGTGCTGTGTGAATCATCAATACCTGCAAATTCATGACAACACTTTGTGTATAAGTCTATGTTCACCGTTTTGTGATCATGGAGGAGGAGGACGGGCCCTGGGTAAGTACAGATGGCCCAGCAAGTGGGCTTGGGACTGAAGCACAGGTCTGGGGATGCACTATTGGGGGCAGGGACTGGGCGGACACCCAGAGAACCCAGATGGGGGGGCACCCATACATCCCTGATGGGAGCAGACTGCTTCAGCAAAGATGGGGGAGACCATGGCTGGCCCTGCCATACAGCAGGGTGAAGTGCTCTGCTTCAGGCAGCACCATGGGTGGCAGCTGGAGTAGGGTGGTTAGACAAAAGCATGAATTGGCCTGAATGGTGCAGGAATCCTTTTTTAAAATGTTGTGCCTAGCAGGCGGCAGGAGGATTTTGCCACTACCTCAGGCCCCAAAATGTCTTGCGCTGCCACTAGGGATGTACGAAAATCACTTACCTTTCGAGGATTATGCTGATGGTGCCGGGGGAGGTGTTCTGTCCTTCCCCCCCTGGAATCCTGGCTGGCCGGCTGTGCTTCTCAGCGATTCTGCAGAGCCGCCGGCCGGCTCCGCCAGTGGCCGGACATCCGGCCACTGGCTAGCAGGGACGCAAATGGCGGGGGCCATAGCCGCCGCCGTTTGCATCCCTGCAGTCAGCTGTGATAGGCTACGTAAATGTTTACGTAGCCTATCACGGCTGATTAAAAAAACAAAAACAAAAACGCGTGTATGCAAATTTGCGTTCCTTATTTTGGCACGTCTTAGTCTACGTAAACATTTACGTAGACTAAGACGGCGAAAATAAGGGAAACGCAAATAGCGTAGACGCTAAGCTATTTGCATTCCCCTTATTTTTGCCGTCTTAGTCTACGTAAATGTTTACGTAGACTAAGACGTGCCAAAATAAGGAACGCAAATGGCGGCGCCTGTGGGCACCGCCATTTGCTCACGCGCGTTTGTTTGTTTTTTAATCAGCCGTGATAGGCTACGTAAACATTTACGTTGCCTATCACGGTGTTTTTTTTAAATCTAGCCGTGATAGGCTACATAAATCTTTACATAGCCTATCACGTTGTTTTTCTTTTTAAAACCCTGGAAATGGCGGTGGCGGCAGCCGGTCAGAAGACCGGCTGCCGCAGCCGCCGCCACCGAACCACCGCCAGAGCTGCCACTGGAGCCGCCGCCACCAGGAAGATCTGCCCCAGGTAAGCCCCGTCCTGGGGGTGGGGGTGGGGGGGCGGTGGGCCATTCCGCCACCGATTTTGGGATGCTGAATGCACTGGCATTCGGCCTCCCCGAGATCCGTGGCAGAACTTTCGTACATCCCTAGCTGCCACTGGGAGAGGCCCAGTGAGAATCTCCTACTTTGAACGTGTCTTTGGCCACCAAGGATCATACAGTTGAACTGCAAACCCCATGATCTTTGGTGGTAAATGATGAGGCAAGCATCATTTATGGGGGGGGGAGCACATCATCATGTGGGTGGGACCAAAGCCAGTGGTGGGTAGGGCCAGAGCCCTGAGTGTTTTCCTGCCTTTCCCTTTTTCTGTCACCCCTTCTTTCTTTCTTTCTTTCTTTCTTTCTTTCTTTCTTTCTTTCTTTCTCTCTCTCTCTCTCTCTCTCTCTCTCTCTCTCTCTCACACACACACACACACACACACACACCAGGCTGTCAGGGAAGGGCCCGATTGCTCTTGCCAACAGTCTGAACCGATTGCATTCAGAAGGCAATTGAAATTAGGTTGGGGGCTGCATATGGCCTGAGGGCCACAGGTTGCTCACCCTGGATTTACAGCCATGGATTTACAATCATGGGCCCCTGAGAATTTTTGAGTGTTGACTGGAACATGGCCCGATTGATTTTGGGGTGAGCACCAGGTTGCTCTCCCACCCCTAAGTTCCATTGCTGAACTTCTGTTGCCTCATTCAGGTTTTGTCTTGATCGGAATCTCCTTTCTTTCCTCCTCAGCATCCAGAATGCTGCTAATGATAACACAGGGCTATGTTTCAAACATGGTGAGGATATTAACTGTAAATTCCTCCTTGAGAGAGGGAGTGGTGCTGGCCTCTTAAAAGAGGTGGTAATCAGGTCACTCCTGAAAAAGCCTAACCTGGACCCAGAGGATGTTAACAACTATAAGCCTGTGGCCAACATCCCCTTCCAGGGCAAGGTGCTTAAGGAGGACTACTCCAGGAACCCTTGAATGAAATGGATTATCTATTTCCATTTTAATCGGGCTTCAGGCCTGGTTTTGAAATGGAAACTGCCTTGGTCATCCTGTGGGATGACCTCTGCTGGGAGATGGACAGTAGGAATGTGGCCCTGTTGATTCTCCTAGACCTCTCAGCAGCTTTTGATACCATCGACTGAGGTATCCTTCTGGATAGGTTGTCTGGGTTGGGAGTTGAGGCACTGCACTGCAGTGGTTCCACTCCTACTTAGATGGCTGATTGGTGGTGGTGCTGGGGGATTATTGCTCTGTGCCATTGCAATTATGCCATGGGGTTTCACAGGGCTCTATTTTATCCCCTATGCTGTTCAACATCTACATAAAACCACTAGAGGAGATTATCCGGAGGTGTGGGCTGAGGTGCCATCAATACACAGATGACACCCAGCTCTACATCTTTCTCATCAAACCCGGGTGAGGCAGTAGCTGTTCTGAATCAGTGCCTGGGCACGGTAATGGATTGGATGAGAGCCAATAAACTGAAACTCAATCCAGACAAGATGGAGGTATTGTTAGTGGGTGGTTCATCTGCCTGGCTAGGTGATATTCAACCTGTTCTGGAGGGGGTTGCACTCCCCCTAAAGGATCAGGTTCATAGTTTGGGGGTGCTCTTGGACCCAGGACTGTCACTTGAAGCACAGGTGAACTCAGTGGCATGGAGCACCTTTTACCAGCTTAGGATGATATTACCAACTACACCCTTATCTGGAGAGAGATAGCCTAGCTACAGTTACCCATGCTCTGGTGACCTCTCATCTGGATTACTGCAATGCGTTATATGTGGGGCTGCCTTTGAAAATGGTCTGGAAACTTCAGCTGGTCCAAAATAGGGCAGCAAGATTTTTAACAGGGACTGGCCAATGAGATCACATTATGCCAGTACTTTCCCAGCCACACTAGCTGCCAGTCCATTTCCAGGACCAATTTGAAGTGCTGGTGTTAACATTCAAAGCCCTAAATGGCTTGGGGCCAGGTTATCTGAAGGATTGTCTCCTCCCATATGGGCCTGCCCAGACCCTAAGATCATCCTCAGGGGGTCCTTCTCAAGGATCCCCCACTAAAGGAAGTGAGGTGGATGGCTACCAGGAAGATAGCCTTTTCTGCTGTGGCCCCCTGGCTGTGGAATGAGCTCCCTAGAGAGGTTCGCCTGGCACCTACATTGTTCTTTCTTCTGATGCCGGGTGAAGACCTTTTTATTCTCCCATTATTTTAGCATTTTAGCTTCCTGATCTTTTAGCTCTGGTGTTTTAAATCTGTATTTTAAATCTCTGCTTTGCTGCTAGGTTTTATTCTGGTTGTACTGTTATATTGTGGCTTTAAGTTTTCATATTTTATATTGTTTTATGCTGCACCCTGTGGTTTTACTGTTACTGCTGTTAACATTGTTGCTGGTTTTATTGTTGGCTTTTATTGTTGTTTTTATTGTTTTTATGTTTTATCACTTTTAATACTTTAACTGTTTTTATGTATTTTATTGCTGTTAGCCACCTTGGGAGGGCTTCTGCCCTGAAAGGCAGCCAAGAACTATTTTTAATGAATAAGTAATATTTTTTTTTAATTTTTGTGAACTGCCCAGAGAGCTTCTTCTAATGGGTGGTATAGAAATGAAATCTATCAATCAATTTTCAAGTAAAGCTTCCACCATGAGTAGCTCACTCCACAATTGCTATTTCAACATGATAGTTATTTCAACATTTGACACAGTACTGGATGATCTGAACACTGGAGTTGTCACCAAAATTTCATCTAAAGAAAAATTCAAAGTGAAGATAAGAACTTCTCTATAGGTAAAACATCTGAGAAATTTCAAGAGTAGCCAGAAGTTTTGATAAAGTGGACTAACACCCTGTAAACAGGATCATGTTAATAGGTCATATGAATTCACCCCTAGGGATGGGCGAAAGTCCCTTACCTGTCCTCGAAGCTTGCTTCATGGTGGGGGGGAGGCACTTCGCTTCTCCCCCCGAAGTTCATGTGAGGGGGGGGAGGCGCCCCGCCTCGCCGGCGAAATTCAGGCCGGGTAGAAGCGCCCCGTCTCCCGGCCGCGAAAAAAAAGTAAAAAAAAAACAAAACACCCCTGTGATAGGCTACGTAACGATTTACGTAGCCTATGACGGCTAGATTTCCAAAGTCAGCCATGATAGGCTACGTAAATCGTCACGTAGCCTATCACGGGTGACTTTGAAAAAAAAAAAAGGAGCGTACGCAAATGGCGGCCCCCATAGGGCGTCTCCATTTGCGTTCCTTATTTGGTCCCTGTAGTCTACGTAAAGATTTACGTAGACTACGGCGAAAATAAGGGCAATGCTATTTGCATTGCCCTTATTTACGCCGTAGTCTACGTAAATCTTTATGTAGACTACAGGGACCAAATAAGGAACTCAAATGGCAGCGCCCTATGTGGGCCGCCATTTGCGTACATGTTTTTTTTTTCAAAGTCACCCGTGATAGGATACGTAACGATTAACGTAGCCTATCATGGCTGACTTTGGAGATCTAGCCGTGATAGGCTACGTTAATCGTTACGTAGCCTATCACGTTTTTTTTTTTTTACTTCATTTGTAATGGCGGTGGTGGCAGCCAGTCGAAAGACCGGCTGCCGCCCCCACCCCTGACGAAAACCCGCTGAACCGCCGCTGGGACCCACCGCCGGGAGGGACATTCGTCAAAGGTAAGTCCCATCCCGGGGGGGGCGGTGGCGGAGAATTTCACTGCCGATTTCGGGGGGCTGAATGCATTGGCACTCGGCCCCCCGAAGTTTCGGGGAGAAATTCTCCCCCATCCCTATTCACCCCTAGTTCTATGTATTAGAGATGTCCCTTACTTTTAGTGCAGTGGTTTTTAAACTTTTTACATTCAGGGGTGGGGGGCATTTGTCCATTTTGGTTTAGAATTTAAAATTAGCCTTTTATGCTAATGATCTCTTGTTGTTTATCTCAAAAGTCCAGTTGTTGGTTCCAGCTTTGATGAAATTGATTAATACTTTTGCTAAATTGTCTGGCTATTCAATTAATTAGTCAAAGTTGACTGGAGATGTATTAGCCAATTGTCAGTTTCGATGGTGCCCAGAATCTATTACTTATCTGGGAATAATTATCCCTAGAGATATATCTCAAATGATTGGTTTAAATTTAAATAAGTGATATTTCACGAGATATAGATAGATGGGCATCTTTAAAGTTGAGTTTATGGGGTAAGGTTAATACACTTAAGATGAATAATATACTTCACATTATTTATGTTCTGTGTGGAATCCCTATACTTATACCGGGCAAATATTTTCAAAAACTTAATGCTTTGTTTTGTAAATTCTTCCGGGGTTCCTTTCCACCAAGAATATCTTTGAAAAGGATGCAACTTCCAATTAATGAAGGCGGGTTTGGTTTTCCGGATCTAGCTACATACTATGAGGCTTATTTTCTTTCTTTCATGACATGTACCAAATTTTGGTCTTTTCCACTCAGATTTGATTTTCTACCTTGGTCAGTGTTGGAATCTTCTTGTCTGGAGCCTCTATTTAAATGAATAGCATTAAGTTCTTGGTACATTAAGGCAGACAGAGCTCCTCTCACAATTATGGCATTCAGAGATGTGTGGCATATAATTTTATTTATTTATTTATTGCATTTATACCCCGCCTTTCTCCCTCTTGCAAGGGACACAAGGCGGCTTACATTATCCTCCTCCTCACCATTGTATCCTCACAACAACAACCCTGTGAGGTAGGTTGGGCTGAGAGTCTGTGACTGGCCCAAAGTCACCCAGTAAGCTTCCATGGCCAAGTGGGGACTAGAACCCGGATCTCCGGGCTCCCAGTCCGTCACTCTCACCACTACACTACACTGGCTATAATGTCAAATCAATTACACTTTGATCCATTTTCCCATGCCAAATTGACCTTATGGGGAAATCCAGATTTAAGAATTGGAAAGAAAATGTTTTTATGGTAGACCTGGACAGATAAAAGGATCTTTACTCTGGATCCATTAGTGGGTGCTGATGATGAGTTTTCGCTATTTAAAACTTTGTGAGATAAAATTTGTTTTCCCTGCTACGGTAGAATGGCAGTATTTGCAACTGAAGCATTTGTTAGTATCTAGATTTGGTCCTGCTGGTTTTACTGCTTCAGAATCTCCTTTGTTACTGGAAATACTTACTGAAGCTGACCACATATATCAACCTACGATTCATATTTATAAATACTTGTTATCAATGAACAAATATGATACATGTGGTTTACAGCAGGAATTGGAACAGGGAATTGGAATGTCCTATTTTGTTTAATCAATGGACAGCCATCTTGGCATCTGTATCAGATATCTCTATGGATCTTTGGTTATGTCTTATTCAGCAAAAACTTTTGCTTCAGGTCTATTGGATTCCACAATGTCTCTTTAATAAAGGCTTGTCCAATTCGGACAATGGTTGGAGGTGTAATGCAGTCAATGCTTCTCTTATTCATATCTTTGGAAATGCCCAATAGTTGCCTCCTTTTGGGAGGAAGTTATTATATGGATAAATTTTGTATTAGAAAGCTCTTTTATATTTACCGATGTAAACTTTCTCTTAAATTACTTACCAGTTTTTTGAAATATGACATATGGTCAGCGTATATGGATCTTCCATGCCCTTATGATTACTAAAAGACTGATATTACAATACTGGAAGGATAAAAGCTCACTGCCTATAATACAATGGACTGAAGACTTAACAATGCTACCAACATTTGAAGGAGTGGTATTTAGGCGTAATTTGCAAATGGACTTATATTGGATGTCTGGTCTGCTTTTACTGAAGTTTATGTGTAACCTATTTTTTCCTCTTTTTTCTTCTTAGAATATTGTAATATTTGAAACTGAGGATTTTAGAATATGTTGTAATATTTTGGGGGGGTGTTTTAAAATTTTTAGTTTGTTTTGTTGTTTTGTTTGGTTAAATTTCACAATAAAAAATGATTAAAAAACATTCAGGAGGGAGTTGTCCACATAATCTTGTTTGCTAAAAAACCTTTGAACATCCAGCATGGGACCCCATCAACATCTCCATTCAGAGACTTCTTGGACATGTTGTAAGGAGAGTGGGCAGAAGGTAGAGCAAACACGAACAAAAACGAAACCCCACATCAGAATATAGTTCTCCCAGGCCAGTTAAAGATCTCTTCATGAGCTAATGGCATGAGCTGCTCAGCCTGAGCTTCTTCTCTACTTCCTTCACTAGGGGTGTACAGATTCCTCATTGTCCGTTCCAGTGGGGAATCCGGGGCAGGAAGGCGATCCGTTCCTCCCACCGGAATCCTTGCAGAGCGGCTCCGCTCTGCGAGGATGCCGCAGAGCCGAGGGCCACCCTATTCCACCATCCGTCTGCCCTGGATTCCCCCCCCCCGGGTTCTTTTTCAGCTCTGGAACTTGCATAAATACTTTCATAATTCCTCCTGAAAAATCCTTTCCACATGCCCTTGGTCTCCATAAGAGTAAAGCCCTTCGTGGGGATTCCCCGTGTAACTTCCGGTCACCTGACCTCACCTCACCGGACCTCACTTCACCTGACCTCACCTCATCTAACCTCACCTCACCTGACCTAACCGGAGCGGTCCTGACCTCACCTGACCTCCACAGACAATAAACAGAAAAGATGGAGGATTTCTGTGGATGACTCAGCCCCAGTGAAAGAAAGCCTCCGGAAAATGCCTCATAAAAGTGGTAAAGCCACTCACAGTCTTTCTTCCTCCATTTCTGATTAACGTTTTTATTTTTGTGGTTATTTTCGAAAAATCCGCTAGGGATGTCAGAGAATTCTGCCACGGATCTTGGTGAGGCCAAATGCCAGTGCATTTGGCCCCTAGAACTCCATGGCGGAACAGCCTGCCACCCCCCACCCCCCTGCGGATGCCCCCAGGGATGAGACTTAGCTGGGGCAGATCTTCCAGGTGGCGGTGGCGGCTCTGGCGGCGGCTCTGGCGGCGGCTTAGGTGGCGGCGGCAGCTGCAGCGGCTGGTCTTCCAACCGGCTGCCACCACTGCCATTTGCAGTCTTGTAAAAAAAACCAAAAAACGACGTGATAGGCTATGTAAAGATTTATGTAGCCTATCATGGCTGGTTTTTTTTTTTTAAAAAAAACACGACGTGATAGGCTATGTAAAGATTTACATAGCCTATCACGGCTGGGTTAAAAAACAACAACAACAACCCGCGTATGCAAATGGCAGCGGCTACAGCTGCCGCCATTTGCGTTCCTTATTTTTGGTAGGGATGGCGGAGAATTTCTCCCCGAATCTCTGGGAGGCCGAATGCCAACGCATCCGGCCCCCCGAAATTGTTGGTGAAATTCTCCGCCCCCCGCCCCCCCCGGGATGGGACTTACCTCCTGCGAATGTCCCACCCGGCGGCGGGTCCCGGCGGCGTTTCGGCGGCGTTTCGGCGGGGGCGGGGGCAGCGGCCGGTCTTCCGACCAGCTGCTGCCGCCATTACAAAATAAAGTAAAAAACAAAACAAAACCCCGTGATAGGCTACGTTAATAGTTATGTAGCCTATCATGGGTGACTTTGAAAAAAAAAAGCGCGTATGCAAATGGCGGCGGCCCATGGGCACCGCCATTTGCGTTCTTTATCTGGTCCCAGATAGTCTACGTAAAGATTTACGTAGACTGCGGCGAAAATAAGGGCAACGCAAATAAGGACAACACAACGAAAATAAGGGCAACACTTTTTTTTCCCCCAAAGTCACCCGTGATAGGCTACATAACGATTTACGTAGCCTATCATGGCTGACTTTGGAAATCTAGCCGTGATAGGCTGCGTACATCGTTACGTAGCCTATCATGGGTGTTTTCCCCCCCCACTTTGTATTTCGTGGCCGGGGAGACGGGGCGCTTCTCCCCGGCCTGAATTTCAGCTGGGCGAGGTGGGGCGCCTCCCCCCCCGGCCTGAATTTCGGCCGGGCGAGGTGGGGCGCCTCCCCCCCCCAGCCTGAACTTCGGGGGGAGAACCGAAGCACCTTCCCCCCACCGTGAAGCAAGCTGTGGGACCAGGTAAGTCCCTTTCGTACATCCCTAATTTTTGGCCATCTTAGTCTACATAAATATTTACGTAGACTATGATGGCGAAAATAAAGGGGAATGCAAATAGCGTAGCAGGCGCTATTTGCATCCCTTTTTGATTTGCCGTTCTAGCCTTCATAAAGATTTACGTAGGCTAAAATGGCGAATCAAAAAGGGACGCAAATAGCGCCTGCTACGCTATTTGCGTTCCCCTTTATTTTCGCTGTCATAGTCTACGTAAATATTTACGTAGATTAAGACGGCAAAAATAAGGAACGCAAATGGTGGCGGCTGTAGCCACCGCCATTTGCGTACGCGGTTCCCCCCCCAGAGCCCTCTGCAGCTGGAAATCCGGCTGTGGATGGCTCTGGCCTGGCTGGGCCTGACCGGCTGCTCTGCAGAGCTGCCGCGGAGCACAGCCAGCTGCGGAGGATTCCGGGGGGGAGGAACGGATTGCCTCCCCCCCGTCGAAGATTCTGGGGGGAGGGATGGAACGCCTACTCCCCCACCATCAACATAATCGGTGAAAGGTAAGTGACTTTCATACATCCCTAAAATCCGCCCTTTGACGGAGAAAAAAAAAATGGTCCGCATGAACTCCGGTCCGGGTTGACCTGGCCACTCTGTTCCGAGAAGGATTCTGCGGACCAGGTTTGTCAGAATTCGAGTCCATTTAAAATCCGGGCGGAATTCTCTGACATCCCTCTCCTTCACTCAGGGCACACAGTTCTTAAGTAGCCCTGGGATAGGTGTGAGTATATTGGGTGGGGTATGTGGCTACACCAACATTCTCTGAGGCCATTGATATCAATGAGGCCATCAGGAGCATTTTAGATGTTTTATTAATTTCAATTTTTAATAAATCATTATTTACTTAGTTGATTTTAATTTTTAATCCTTTGCAGATTGCCCCTGAAGAAGGAGCCTACTGTCCCAAGATGTGTTGGGCTGCAATACATTTTCATTGTTGGCCCTTTTAAGAACTAATTTCTCCTTTTGCTTTCTTTCAGGGAATGTTGGGTGAGCTCACACTGGGAAGATGTGATGTATGAATCACCCTAAATGGAAAGATCAATTTGTGGGTTGAGGGGCAGGAGGTGTGTTGCTGAGATGAAGACTACCGTAAACCATATTTGTGATTGCGTTCATTTTATGCATCCCTATGCAAGCAGTTAACTGAGAAAGTTTGGTCTGCTGGCAAAAGATAGAAGTTTATCGTGTGAATTGGGGATGTGCATACAAGCAAAATTAGTGTTCATCAAAGGTCTCCAAATTCTACCTCAACACTCGTTCCATCGTATGTCCATTTCAGATTAAGAGCTTTGGGGTTTTTTTTCTTTTCACATGAAACATTTTGCATATTTCCCAAATGTACACATCAATTGAATGAATCTTTGAAATGCACATTCTTCTCCCATTGAATAAAGCATGTTTGTGCACATTTTTGATGAGTACACATTTTTTCATGCACATTTTTCAAATGTATATATACTATCAAACACATTGTTTTCAGTTTGGGAATCACATTGCAAATTTGGAAATGTATGGATTTCGAACACAGATTGCATTTGAATTCATGTTGGGTTCAGAAGATGAGCACTGGGTTAATCCTGATAAAGAAATGAACAAATTAATTTCTCATACATGATCCCTAGTATGACATTGCCCTAAACAGGGAGCATATGATAGCAATGCTTTGTTTTAAAAAGAGATTCTGGTCTGACTGGAAGACCCATCCACAAACCCGAAAGCTCAGTTCATTGGTCCTGCTATAGCCACGCAGTGGTGGAGGGGAAATCAGTCTGCATATGTTCAGAGGCACTCCTTTCTTACCTAATTAACCTAAGTATAAATATATTTCAGACTTCACCTAAGGATAGTTCCAATCTAGATAAAGAGTTGTGCCATTCCCTTCCAATTATATTTGGAACAGTATATTTGATCTTTAATATAAAAAATCCTGTATCGACTCTAAAGTTCAATAGTAAAGATTTATATGTGCAGCAAACAAAATAAAATGCATTTGGATTCAAAGTGCTATGTTTTTTCTAACAAGGTCTATGTCCCTGGATGATTTTATACAGCACATAATAATGTCTAATTCATTTTAATTTCAGCAGTTTACTCAGTGGCTGCTCTCTTAGCATGGCCAATATGTAAAAGGCATCATAATGAAAATCAATTACACAATTATGTCTGGTCTAAGATAAGGTAGTTGCTGTAATATACACATGGGTAGGTAGATTTGTTTGTAGAAGTATAGCCCCATTACAGACCAGTGCTATGCCAACACATGATATCTTCATGCACTGATAATAATAAATTTATGATAATAACTGATAATAATAAACTTCTGCTGCCACCCCACAGGACTATTTCAAGTTATCTATAATAGAACTGAAAAACTAAACCATTTCACTTCCTCAACTTAAAGACTAAAGGGCAGATTTAATTTAAACATTGCTCCCTGCTGTGATGAGCCCTGAAATGTTTTCCTGTGCAACCACCTCCCATCTACGTATACATAGGGGAGTAACATTTAGAAATCAGTGGAGGCTGGTGGCTCAGAACCAGCCAGAACTCTAGAGGAGCTATCCTAGGTGCTGAAACTATTTTGGGGATAGAGTTCAGCATTTTGGATAGCTCATTTAGAGTTCTGGCTGGTTCTGAGTAACACAGAAAGGATTCAGAGCCCCACTTAAATCAGAGCCACCAGCCTCCACTGTTAGGTGCACCTCCTGACATGAACCTACCCATACACTGTGCTCAACATCTGAGGTCTTCCTCCGGCTGCCTACTCCAAGGTAGGGATGGCAGAGAATTCCTCCACGAATTCCAGTGAGGCCGGATTCTAAAGAATCCCCCGGAATATGTGGCAGAACAGCCTCCTGCCCCCCGCCCCCCCCCGCGGAATCCCCCTGGGATGGCACTTACCTGGGGCGGATGCGGTGGATTTGGCGGTGGCGGCGGCTCCAGTGGCAGCGGCGGCTGGTCTCCTGGCCTGCCATGGCCGGGCTGCTGCCACCGCCATTGCCATCCTTGCAGCCATGATAGGCTACATAAGAATGTACGTAGCCTATCACGGCTACCCCCCCAAACCCCCAGCGTACAAAAGTGGCGGCGGCTATGGCAGCTGCCATTTGTATTCCCTATTTTTCACCGATTTATCTTACGTAAATATTTACGTAAGATAAAATGGCGAAAAAAAGGGCAACGCAAATAGCGTAGTGGGCGCTATTTGCGTTGCTTTATTTTTTTGCCGTTCTAGCCTACGTAAATATTTACGTAAGATAAATCGGCGAAAAATAGGGAATGCAAATAGGGAATCCATTCGCGTCCACAGCAGCCTGTCCGCGGCCGGAAATCCGGCTGCAGATGGCCCGGAGCCGGCTGTCGAGGATTCTGGGGGGGAGGACTGGTTCGCTTCCCCCCCGTCGAGGATTCTGGGGGGAGGGACGGAGTGCCTCCCCCCCCCAACTATGAAAGATTCTGTGAAAAGGTGAGTTTCGTACATCCCTACTCCAAGGAAAGCTCGAAAGACAGCAACAAGGGAGAGGGCCTTCTCAGTGGTGCCCCCCCAATTATGGCTCCCCGGTGAGGCCTGCCTGGCCCCAACATTGTTATCTTTTCAGTGCCAGGTCAAGTCCTTTGTCTTCTCCCAGGCATTTGGCAGCATATAATAAGTTTTAATTGATTCTGGATTGTCTTGTGGTTATGGTTGTTTGCTTGAGATTGCTTGTTTGAAGTTGTTTTAGATATATGTTCTCTTGTGTATATGGTCTGTATGTGCGTTTTTTTTTTTTAACATAAATGGCTTTTAATCTCTCTATACTGTATTTTTAATGCTTTTAATCTTTGTAAACTGGCCAGAGAGCTTTGGCTATTGGGTGGTATAGAAATGTAATCAATAATAATAATAAAAATGATGATACCTACTGCATGCAGGTCTGTAACCCACTAAGCTGAACAGCAGCCCACCTGAGGTTTGATAAACTTCCTGTTTGGGCTGTCTGCCTGACACTACAAAAATTACAAGGTAGCAAAGGACAATTGCTGGCCCCCCAATACATGGATGGTGGACTGCAATTGACATATTGGGTCACAGTTTTTACAGGCCGGGTCTAAAGTCATGGAGCTTTGGCCTTCCAGTATCACTACCCTATGAGCAGCTAAGACTGACATTTGCCTGTTCCATGCATTTAGACCAGTGCATATAGTACAGGCATTTATATGTTATTCCCTGCAACACCAATGGTGCATAACGGTGCCAGAATAGGACTATGGTGATTTAGGTTCCAGTGCCCACTCAATCAGACATCTCCCTGGGTGACCTTGGGCCAGTCACAATCTCTTAGCCTAACCTACAGGGTTGTTGTGAGGTTAAAATGGGAAGGGGAGAGGAATATGGCACCTTGACATGCTTGGCGGAAAGGTGGGATGCAAAAAATAAACAGAACCGTAGGCTGTTCTCAGTAGGGATGGATAGATTTTTCAGTATAAGATAGGGGTGCACGAAACCCACTTACCTGGTCTCGCAGCTTGCTTCGCGGTGGGGGGGAGGCGCTTCGCTGCTCTCCCCCCGAAGTTCAGGCCGGGGGGGGGAGGCTTCCCGCCTCGCCCGGCCGAAATTCAGGCCGGGGAGGAGGCGCCTCGCCTCGCCCGGCTGCAAAATTAAAAGTTAAAAAAACAAAAAATGCCCCCGTGATAGGCTATGTGATGATTAACGTAGCCTATCACGGCTAGATCTGCAAAGTCAGCCATGATAGGCTACGTAAATCATCACGTAGCCTATCACGGGTGACTTTAAAAAAACAAAAAGCGCGTACGCAAATTGCGGCCCCCATAGAGAGCCGCCATTCGCGTTCCTTATTTGGTCCCTGTAGTCTACGTAAATCTTTACGTAGACTACGGCGAAAATAAGGGCAATGCAAATAGCGTTGCCCTTATTTTCGCCGTAGTCTACGTAATCTTTACGTAGACTACAGCAACCAAATAAGGAACGGGAATGGCGGCTCCCTATGGGGGCCGCCATTATCCGTACGCGCTTTTTTTTTTTTAAAGTCAGCCGTGATAGGCTACGTGACGATTTACGTAGCCTATCACGGCTGACTTTGCAAATCTAGCCGTGATAGGCTACATTAATCGTCACGTAGCCTATCACGGGGGCATTTTTTTTTTTTTTAGTTTTATTGGAATGGCGGTGGCAGCAGCCGGTCGAAAGATCGGCTGCCGCCCTGCTCCTGCCGAAGACCCGACGAACCGCCGCCGGGACCCGCCGCCGGGAGGGACATTCGGGAAAGGTAAGTCCTGTCCCGGGGGGGGGTTGCGGGGGGCAGGGGTGTGTGTGGAGAATTTATCCCTGAAACGTGTTCGGGGGGCCAAACACGTTGGCGCTCGGCCCCCTGAAGTTTCGGGGAGAAATTCTCCGCCAACCCTAGTTTAAGACTCCCATGTTTCGTGTTGTTGTTTTAAAAAATCTCACATACTTCCCATCCCATTTATGAAGAAATGTGCCCATTTTAGGAAGTTGTTATCAGAAAATAAACCAAACAGAATTCTCAACCACCCTTAGTTCTCACAGGGAAAAGGTTTTAGTAAGGATTAAAGAAGGGGGAGCGAATGACCCCCACCCACCAGTCATGGGCCAGATGGTGTCAGGGGCACGTTCATGCTTCCCCCCCCCCCCAGACATCAGGGGAATGGCCACACACATAACATCATTAGATTCTAGGGATGTACGAAAGTGACTTACCTTTCCGCGGATTATGTTGATGGTGGGGGGGAGGTGTTCCGTCCCTCCCCCTGGAATCCTGGCCGGGGGGAGGCACTCCGTTCCTCCCCCCCAGAACCCTGGCTGGCCGGCTGTACTTCGCAGCGATTCTGCGGAGCCGCTGGCCGGCTCTGCCAGCAGCTGGACATCTGGCTGCTGGCTAGCAGGGTCACAAATGGCGGTGGCCGTAGCCGCCGCCATTTGTGTCCCTGCAGTCAGCCATGATAGGCTACATAAATGTTTATGTAGCCTATCATGGCTGATTTTTTTAAAAACCCTACAACGTGCGTACGCAAATGGCGGCGGCAATGGCCGCTTGTGTGTTATTTTGTGTTCTTTATTTTGGCACGTCTTAGTCTACGTAAACATATACGTTTACTAAGACAGCGAAAATAAGGGGAACGCAAATAGCGTAGCATCTACGCTATTTACGTTCCCCTTATTTTTGCCATCTTAGTCTACGTAAATGTTTATGTAGACTAAGACGTGCCAAAATAAGGAATGCAAATGGCGGCGGCCATGGCCGCCGCCATTTGCATACGTGCGTTTCTTTTTTTTGTTTTTTAATGTCAGCCGTGATAGGCTATGTAAAGATTTACGTAGCCTATCACGGTGTTTTTTTAAAATCTAGCCGTGATAAAGATTTACGTAGCCTATCACTTTTTTTTTTTTTAACTTGGAAATGGCAGTGGTGGCAGCCGGTCGGAAGACCGACCGCCGCAGCCACCGCCGCCAAACCGCCGCTGGAGCCGCCACCGGAGCCGCCGCCTCCAGGAAGATCCGCCCAAGGTAAGTCTCGTCCCAGGGGGTGGCGGGGGGTGGCGGGCTGTTCCGCCACCGATTTCGGGGGGCCAAATGCACTGGCATTCAGCCTCCCCGAGATCCGTGGCAGAACTTTCGTACATCCCTATTAGATTCCCAGCCAGAGTGCTGGCTGTTTCTGCTGGGGACCAGCTTCACTGCATATGAGCTTTCCCCAGCTGGATTGAGCTTGTGCACAGTGAAGAAGTCCTGACTGAGATGGTGGCTGGAAGAGACCATCATCCAGCCTTGATTAGGGCTGCTTTGCCCATGTTTCATTCTCTCCAATGGAGGGAGACACAGTGCAGATGAGTAGGGATGTCATGAGCATCTGGTTGGGGCTCGAAGCCCGGCTTGAAGCTGCCAGTTCGGCCCCCCGGACACCAGTTCGCGGACCTCAGCTCTTGTCCGACTCGCATCACACTGAGTCAGGGAAGAGCTCAGGAGCCCGCTCCCTCAGCAAGGAGAGGGGAAGAAGACAGTGCCTCTGCTCCTTCCCCCATCCTTGCTGCAATGGCAGTGGAGCAGGAAAGGCTGGTCATTTTCCATAAGTTTTCCTGGCCTTACATAAGCCTTTGACAGCCGACACACGGAAGGGTGCCGACGGCGGCACCCCAGCAGTCTCGCCTTGGCTTGCTCTAAAGAAGGCCAGGGTGAGAGACTGTGGATGGCTGTGCCAAGGGCATCCTTCCTTGCACTGGCCGTTGACAGCTGGTGCATGGAAGAGGGGCAGCCTGCGCAGCTTGCAGGCAGGCGGGGTGAGCAGGGAAGCTCGGTGAGCAGGCCCCGGCTGTGCGAGCTGCGAAGGGGCAGTTCGTCAAGCTCCCTGATCCCGGACAGAGATAGGCTCATCCATCCCTACAGATGAGTCCCTAGCGTTGCACACCATGCGTCCATCCCCATGGGGACAGCACACAGTGCGGAAATGGGCTCAGCCAGCACTAGGCGGAGGAGCTCCTCCCAGTTCTGTCTGAGTCCTACCACCACTCACATTCCTGAAGTAGGAGTGTCAGATGAATCTGTTTTGGAGGTGGAGCCCAGCGAGTTTTTGCTGGCTTGGCCCCCCAGGCTCTGACTCGCTCAACTGCGACCTGGCTTGACTCAGTGCACAACGAGCTGGGCCAGCTTGGATTTTTTAAAAACTTTTTTAAAAAAAAAATATTTGGGGAAGTTGCAATTTGCACAAAACTGGAGCCTCAAATAGTTGCACAAATTGTGATTTGCACAAAATTGCACCCCTAAATAATATAATTTGGGCAAAATTGTGGGCGTAAATGGTCTAATTTACCATTCATGGCGTTATTTTGTGCAAATTATGATTTGCACAAATATTTACAGCTGTGATTTTGTGCAAATTGCAACTTTCCCAACCATCCCCCCCTGCCAAGTTCCCAAGTTTGGGAAACTAACCCATGGCTCAGCAGTGCGAACCAAGTCCTGGGCACCGTGGGGATCTGGCAGGCCCCAAAAGGGCCAGTCTTCCCTGTGATGAAAAGTCTACCCTGAAGTTATCTCCAGTCTGTGATTAGTGATAACAGCAGGGATTCTTTGTGCATCACTCACACACTCCAAGCACAGAATCCAAAGAGTCTCCATGGGCCTGATAGGGAACTACTGCAGGCCAGATTATGCCTGCAGGTCAGAAGTCCCTCATCTCTGGATTAAAGTCTGGAGTCTCCTTCAGATGTAACTGCTGCCCTATCCTGCTCTGGCTGGGTCAGACTCTGTTAGGCAGATAATCAATAAGTGAGTTAAAATCAGCAGGCAAGTCAGGTATCAGGACAGTATGGGATCAGTTTAAGGCAGGAGTAGTTAGGGGTGAACGAAAGTCACTTACCTTTTCTCACAGCTTTTTCGCTGTGGGGGGGAGCGCTTCGCTGCTCCCCCTGCGAAGTTCAGGCCAGGGGGGGAGGCTTCCCGCCTCGCCCGGCCGAAATTCAGGCCGGGGAGGAGGCTTCCCGCCTCGCCCGGCCGCGAACACGAAAGTAAAAACAAAAACAAAAAAAAAACGTCCCCTGATAGGCTACGTGACGATTCACGTAGCCTATCACGGCTAGATCTGCAAAGTCAGCCGTGATAGGCTACATGAATCGTCACGTAGCCTATCACGGGTGACTTTAAAAAAAAAAAAAAAGCACGTACGCGAATGGCGGCCCCCATAGGGAGCCGCCATTCGCGTTCCTTATTCAGTTGCTGTAGTCTACGTCAATGTTTACGTAGACTACGCCGAAAATAAGGGCAACGCAAATAGCGTTGCCCTTATTTTCGCCGTAGTCTACGTAAAGATTGACGTAGACTACAGCGACCAAATAAGGAATGGGAATGGCGGATCCCTATGGGGGCCGCCATTCGCGTACGCGCTTTTTTTTTTTTTTAAAGTCACCCGTGATAGGCTACGTGACGATTCACGTAGCCTATCACGGCTGACTTTGCAAATCTAGCCGTGATAGGCTACGTGAATCATCACGTAGCCTATCAGGGGACAGTTTTTTTTTTCTTTGATTGCAATGGCGGGGGCGGCAGCCGGTCGAAAGACTGGCTGCTGCTCCCGCCCCGCTCGAACACCGGACGAACCGCCAGCCGGACCCGCCGCCGGGAGGGACATTCAGGGAAGGTAAGTCCCGTCCCGGGGGGGGCGGGGGGCGTGGGGGCAGAGGATTTCTCCCCGAAACTTGTTCGGGGGGCCGAACACGTTGGCGCTCGGCCCCCCGAAGTTTCGGGGAGAAATTCTCCGCCATCCCTAGGAGTAGTCAGGATACAGGCAGTGATAAAAATACAGTATTATCATGCAAGTAGGTAATAATTTCTAGAAGAGAGGTCTGAAGCATTGTGCGGTCCAAGCATGGGGAGTAGTCAAAACAGGAATGCAGTCCAAAAAGTGGAGTCAAGCAGGAGTCCAGAGATCAGTAACATGGAGGTTCAGTGTCAAGGTCAGGAAAACTAGACACTAGTTTGAAAGTAAAACATTATTTCCAGCAGCTAGTGAGCTCTGACTGAAGGCATATATAGCCAGAACTACAAAGCTCACCCAGGACTCATCTGCACTTCATTACCAGACCTCCGGCAATGGTCATTCTCATGAGGAGGTCTTTGCTTTTGAGAAGCCCCTTCCTCTTTAGGAGGAGTCCTCCTTTGTAACTGAGCACTCCTTCTCAAAGGAACCCTACTGGCCTGCTTCTTGAGATAACAATGCTTGGGGGGCTAGGTGGTCACCCAACCTCTGCCTCAGAAGTGGAACTGCCCTCCTCGTTTGGGGATGAACCCACAGTCATCTCCACCAAGGGCCCAGACTCCCCTTGGACTCCTGACATGGGTGGTTACTTGATATCATTCATCTCTGGGAGCTCGAACTCCTTGGAGGAAGAGGATTCCTCTACCAGGGGCATGCCATGTCTCATACAGACACCTTGGAAACATGAAGGACTGCAAGGTTTGTGGCCTGGAGGCAGTCACACAGAAGCACCTTTTCTGAGAACTGATACCTCCAGGCTGCACATGATGTGGCTATCACGATTTTTGTGCAAAGGAGGGCAGCCACTATTGAAGCTTCCATGATCATGCCACTCACAACAGCCCTGTGAACAGCCCCGAGATATAGGTACAAGTTTTCAAAAATGCTGCTTCTCTGTGAACACTTCTAGGCCATGAGCCTGGCAACTATGTTGGCCACTTACTCATCACCAAACAGAGGACAAAAGAAGACACAATTTTGCATACACACACACACACATATTCATAACCATAAATCTGTGATTCTTAGCAAAAAACTGGAGCAGCCTGTTGCAAGACATTTCAACTCACTTTCACATAGTCTCTCAGATTTACAGTTGCTTTCAATAAAACAAACAAAAGACGATGACATGCTTAACAAAAGCGAAAATTTCTGGATCTATAGACTAAGATCTCTTCATCCCAATAGCTTTAATCTGGAGGACAATTCATAAGCATTACACCAATCATGCCTCTGTTTTTCTCTTAAGGAACTTTCATCTCCAGGCATTCCAAACTGCCACTCCTGATATCCATTTAATAGCACAGCTACTGATGAGGGTGGAAGCCGAAACGTTTAGCTTAAATATATTTTGGAATACTCTGTTGTTAGACTTTCTAACTTTCATATATATATATATATATATATATATATATATATATATATACATACATATATACATATACACACACATATGCACAATTGTAGAAATACTATAATTTCAGTTATAGGGCAGAAGATAAAGTGAAAGAATGAGACATAAATAATTGCCACAAACTGTAGTATACCGTATGCACAGTTCTGCTCCCTCCCAACCCCACAACTTTACTTTCTTCCTTTCATCCTGGTCCCTTTCGTTACATCATTAATCTATTCTTTATTAGGGATGTGCAAACTCACCCCTGTCCGGGTTCTCCAGACTCCTGCCGAGCCCCTGCCCCCGCTCGCCGGTCCCTGGACTGTGCTTGAGCCCCTCCCATTCTCAATGAGCAGCCTGCACTCACCCCAGTAGCCTCATCAAGCTCTGCGGTCACCATTTTTTTAAAAAATAAAATGTCGATTGCAAAAATGTGCATGTTTTTGTATGCGTGAAAATGTGTATTTTTGTGAATGTGCATATTCTCATGTGAATACACATTAGTGCATGTACTAAAATGTGCATTTTTTGTAAAATATGCATTTTCGTGCATATGCAAATATGCACATTTGTGAAATGCACATTTTTGCATGTGCACAAATTTGCATATTTTTGCTATCGCCATTTTATTTCTCAGAAAATGGGGACCGCAAAGCTTGACAAGGCTGCTGAGGTGAGTGCAGTCCATTAACCAAGCATGGACAGGGGGCGAGCAGGGGCAGGGGCTCAGCGAGCGCAGCTTGGGGGTACAGGCAGAAGCACATCCACCAGATTCCCAGACTGAATCAGGCGCCTGTGCTAGGGATGTACGAAAGTCACTTACCTTTTAATGAAATTGATTCGCGGTGGGGGGGAGGCGCTCCGTCCCTCCCCCTGAAATTCTGGCTGGGGGGGAGGTGCTCCGTCCCTCCCCCCCGAATCCTGGCCAGCCGGGTCCGCAAATGGCAGCGGCCATAGCCGCTGCCATTTGTGTCTCTGCAGTCAGCCATGATAGGCTACGTAAATGTTTACGTAGCCTATCACGGCTGATTTAAAAGAAAATAAACACGCGCGTACGCAAATGGCGGCACCCATGGGCGCCGCCATTTGCATTCCTTATTTTGACACATCTTAGTCTATGTAAACATTTACATAGACTAAGACGGCGAAAATAAGGGGAACACAAATAGCGTAGATGCCATGCTATTTGCGTTCCCCTTATTTTCGCCGTCTTAGTCTACGTAAATGTTTATGTAGGCTAAGACGTGTCAAAATAAGGAACGCAAATGGCGGAGCCCATGGGCACCGCCATTTGTGTATGCGCGTGTTTCTTCTTTTCTTTTAAATCAGCCGTGATAGGCTACGTAAACATTTACATAGCCTATCATGGTATTTTTAAAAAATCTAGCCATGATAGGCTATGTAAATCTTTACATAGCCTATCACTTTTTTTGTTTTTTTTGTTTTTTTACTGGAAATGGCAGCGGCGGCAGCTGGTCGGAAGACCGGCCGCTGCCGCCACCACCAAACCGCCACCAGAGCTGCCACTGCCAGGAAGATTTGCCCAAGGTAAGTCCCATCCCGGGGGGGGGGGGAAGACCGTTTTGCCACCGATTTCAGGGGGCCGAATGCGCTGGCATTCAGCCTCCCCGAGATTCGTGGCGAAATTCTCTGACATCCCTACCTGTGCCATCACTATTCTTTATACACAAAGAGTCCCTCCTCCCTTTTCTGTTGCTGGCTCACTGCCTGAATGAGCCCTAGGGTGGGCAGACCCAACAAAATGGTGGGGTAGTGGTGGATCACCACCATTTCTGCAAGCAAGCAATCACACGGCTGCCTCTATGCTTCTTTATACTTCTGTAATGGTCAACTGGAAGTTGCTGGAAGGCTCTTGCCCTCCTTCCCCTTGCAGTGCTTGCTAGGATTTGTAATTCAGCAAGAAGAGAGAGGGAGACAGCTCCCAAAATGTAGTGTACTCCATTTCAATATATCTAAATCCACAGCAACAGAAAACATGTAGCAAAAGCAAAAAACTAAAGAGCACCCAAAACCTACCACCACCACAGTCGCACACATAGCATCCTTCCTAAACCCCGGAATTTTAGCAGACAGATTTAGAACCTGGACAGGACTTTTAACACAGGGTACTATCCAGGACAAGAGAAGACCTCTGGCTATGCCCTGGCAGCAGCCTCACTGACTCCTGAGATATGAGCAGAGGCTGAAGTTGGGCCAAAATTTCTCAGAAAAAAAACTCTCTGATAAATCTTCAGAAAATGTTCTCTCTTTTTTTGAGCTCCTCCTGAACTGTTGCCCCCCTGGGAATATTTGCCAAGATGACGTCCCCAATTTAGCTGCTCACAAATCATTATGTATTTGTAAACTATTGATTTAATTTTAAACATATGCTTCACTTTCAGTCTAAATGGAGTCCCCAAGGTCACTTACAGTTAAAAGCTAGAACAATTTAAAAACTTTAAAAGCAGTTTTAAAATATATTACAAGAATTGAAAGGCATGATCTCACATGCCCGGGCTAGCTCTGCCCCCAACACCCATGCTCCATGTTCAGATGTCTAGGGGCAGGGCTAGCTGGGCACACAGCGTCAGGGCTGGGGCTGTTAGCATAGCCCCTCTATTTCTGAAAGCTTGGCCCCTTCTCCTTCTAGTCCTCCTCTCTTAAATCATTGCTTCCTTCATCCACCTGTATGAACTGACAGTAAAGTTTCATTTAGCTGGGCCTAAATTTCTCAGAAGATGTTTTCTGAGAACGTTCTTTTTCATCCCCCTGCAAACTATTGGAGAATTCCAGTTCCCTTCAGAGAATAGTTGGCAAATGCCCATCCCGTTTCACTGCCTGAAAATGGGAGTGGCTACTTACAATTTGGGATGCCATTTATGATTTGACAGAGTTTATATTAGGTAAAAGACATCTTTGGAATATTTCCAATTCACTGAGGCTTTAATCCTATGTGCACTTTACCTTGGAAGAAGTACCACTGAATTTAGTAGGGCTTACTTCTCAGTAGGCATGTGTGAGATTGCACTGTTAGCCTCATTGAGCTCAGTGAGATTTCTTCCCAAATAGACAGGTATAGCATTGTACTTCTAGTCTTTTCTGTATTAAAACCTCTTTGTGATAGCCATCCGAAATGTAGGGATATCACAATGAAGGTCATCACAGATGAAAGATTCCATGTTTCAGTCTACTGGGGTTATTTGCTCAAGACTATTCAGCAGCTCATCGCTAAATAAATGGCCATTCTGAGTCAAATTACCTATCGAAATGAGATGAACAAATGCTACCTCCATTTAGTGACACACTTTGAAATTTGTACTTTGAGTTATTCATTTCCATAAATAGCTTGCTGAAGACTAGCATTGAAGCGACATGTGCCCATTATCTTGTTAATAGGCCTTACTGCTTTAAATCTACAAGGAATGCAAATAACTGATAATTCTAGACTCATTAAGTAAATCTCCAGAGACTTACTTTGGTAAAATGTTCCAACGGGCATGTTTAGCTCTTCTATTGGGATTGGTAAAATTCCAAAAAAATCTGTAAATTAAAGTTCTGCAGAGTGCCATGCAATATGCATAATGAAACCCTGGATGTAAATTAAGAAGATTTATACTGCTGCATTCTGCTTACGTTATTCAATCTGAATGCTTCACAGGTTTTTATGAAGCAAATAAAGCACTGTTTTTCCCCCCTTGAATATCATTCTAAATGGTCACCACGGATTCATTCTTACATTGCCTTTTTCACATATTAAAGGCGGAATTGTTCTTTCTGGCTATATATCATACAAAAGTTTTAAAAGCCCCAAGACATTGAAGCTGACTCTACATAGTTGTGTTGATTGTAGTAAGAAGAGTTATAAGGTTTTTAATCGGTTTAATCAGCAGATTAAACAGTGAGAGCTTCAGCTGATGAATCACTGGAAGGCAATTTTTCCTGGTGGAGCACACATTTATTTTGTGCCTTTGGAAGGGAAACTATAGTATATCCCTGGAACAGGAAATGAGAAAGTTATTAAACAGGGCCTTTCATTTTAACAATGTGCATTAGGTTATTGCAAACTATTTCAAACTTCTTTCATATATCAACAAAGCACCTATATTGAGTTTGGTAATATTCAAATTAATTTAAATGCAGTTGATTAATTGATTAACTGGTTAAAAGGCAACTGAAAAAAATCCTTAACCAATTGACTGCTCCATAACTGTGGAATTTGATTTACTGATGCATAAGTAAAGGCTAACCAAAATAGTTTATTGTATCTTAGCAATTTGCCATTATACACTGTTAATGGGGGGAAGATAATTATACAATTTTAAACCCTACAAATAGACCCTCAAAAATTGAATAATTTTCTTACAGCCTTTAAGCTTTGTAACACACATCTGTAAAACACTGACAAGAAATTTAGATGTTCTGAAGGATATATATTTGTCAGCATTAGACAATGAAAAGCAAACCTTTACAAGAGATGACCTTCCCTTCAACTATTTTAAAAATGGATGAACATATTTGGATCTAAGATCATTATAGATAGAGCATTCTAGAAGCATAGTAAAGGCTAGCAAGCACAAACAAATGTGTCTGTTTCCCACCTCCCAGCTGAGCAGAGCAGAGCAGAGCAAGCTGCTCCAGCTGGTCCAGGGACTACAGAAGCAAGCAAGCTCCCAGAGAGTGAGCAACCAGAGCGAGTGAACAGGGGGAGCAAACAGGAGTTGGCCAGGAGAGTTGCAGTGGTAGAAGAGACAAAGGAGACAGAGGCTAAGAGGTAAGTGGGCTGCAGGAAGCCCAGGGGGCTGCTCTTTATTCTTCTGAGTTGCTGTGAGCTCACCAGGAGCTTCTGAGAGCTCCAACTGAATTGGGGTGTGTGTGGCCTGAGTACTCCCAACAGTTGAGTGAGAGGGAAGCTTCAGTCTGTTTCCCGCCTCCCAGCTGAGCAGAGCAGAGCAGAGCAGAGCAAGCAAGGTCCCAGACAGTGAGTGATCAGAGCGAGTGGACAGGGAGAGCAAATAGGAGTTGGCCAGGGGAGGTCAGCAGGGGAGGTCAAGGGGGAGGCCCCTAACATTTTTTTTTCATTTTTTTCATTTTATTTTTTAACTAACTTTATTTCATTTATTTGTCTTGTAACACACACTTCCACACCAGTGGGACTTTGCTTTTAACCTCTACTGAGTAAAGGAGCAGGCACAGGCTAGTCTAGAACAATCACAAAGCTAGACACAAAAGGGAAAAGAGGCAATGGAAGGACAAGACTCTCCAGTGGTGGTGACCTGCAAGGTGTGTGCAGTGTTTGTTTTCTTGCCTGAGAACAACATGGCCTACACCTGCAACAAGTGCAAGTTGATCACGCTGCTGGAAGAAAAAGTAAGAGGACTGGAGCAGCGACTGTCGACCCTCTGGGGAATAAGAGAACATGAAGAGTTCATGGACAGAATGGGGGAACTACAGCAGCAAAGTGAAGACCAGAAGCTTGAAGAGCAACAGCAATAGGAGGCAGAAGTGGGAAATGCTGAGGTGAGGAAAAATGGAGTAGAGGATACGCCTTGGGAAAGGGTGACAGTTAGGAGAAGAAGAACTAGACACCACTCTGCACCAGTGGAAGCATTGGAGCTGTGGAACCGATTCCAGGTACTTGCAGATGAGACTGGAGGACAGCCTGCAGAGGAAAAATCACAGGGGAACCTACATGAGAGTGAGCAAGAGGCTGAAGGTCAGTCAAACAGAGGCGATGAAACCCAGGCCTACAATAAGAAGAAGAGAAGAGTGGTAATAGTGGGAGACTCCTTGCTGCATGGGATCGAGACCCAAGTATGTTGTGAAGACCCATGGACTCGCCAGGTATGTTGTCTCCCGGGAGGACAGATTAGAGACGTGACTGAAGGGTTGCCTGCACTCATAAAGCCCACTGACAGGTATCCCTTTCTTCTCATCCATGTGGGAACAAATGATACCACCAAGCAGAGCTATGAAGAAATCACATCAGACTTTGAAGCTTTGGGAAGGAAACTCAAGAACTTTGGGGCCCAGATAGTTTTCTCATCCATCCTTCCATTAGTTAGAAGAGGGCTAGAAAGGGAACGAAAAATACTCCGGGTGAATGACTGGCTACAAAGGTGGTGCCGGCATGAGAGATTGGATTCTGGGACCACGGGCTATACTTCCTGAAAGATGGGCTGTTGGCAGGGGACGGGTTGCACCTCACAAAGGATGGGAAGAATGTGTTTGGCCACAGCATGAAGGACTTTATCAGGAGGGCTTTAAACTGAATCCTCCGGGGAAGGGAGATGTAAAGTTGGGGGTAACAATGGACGTAGGCGCATGTACTGCAACAGAGGGAACAGCTCTGATAGTGCCCAATAATAGTGTTCCGACACATGTAGGATGAAAGCCAGACTATGAAGCACATGGTCTTCGATGTCTAGATACTAATGCCCAGAGTATGGGAAACAAACAGAATGAACTTGAACTCTTAATACAGGAGGGAAATTATGACTTGATAGGTATAACTAAGACTTAGTGGGATGACTTTCATGACTGGAATACAGCAATTGAAGTATATAACTTGTTCAAAAAGAACAGGAGGAAAAGAAAGGGAGGTGGGGTTGCACTATATGTGAAAAATACATATCTCTGCACAGAAATACAGGAGGATGAGCTTGGTAGCCCCATCGAGAGCAGCTGGATCAAAATAAATGGAGCAAAGAATAAAAGGGACCTGGTGGTCAGAGTCTACTACTGGCCACCCAATAAAGGACAAGTCGAGGATGAAACTTTTGAAAAACAAATAGCCAATGTTTTAAGGAAGCAATATCCCCGATATTTGTTGGGAGACAAATTCTGCAAAACATGGCCCCTCCAGGAAATTCCTGACTTGTGTGTCAGATAGCTTCCTCCTACAGAAAGTAGAGGAAGGAACTAGAGGATCGGCTATCCTTGACTTGATCCTAACCAACAGAGATGACTTAGTGGATAAAGTAGCAGTTACAGGAACTCTGGGGGAAAGCGACCATGTTGTACTTGAGTTCTTGGTAATAAGGGAAGCAAAAGCCGAGTGTAGTCAAACGCGTACCCTGGATTTTAGGAAAGCTGATTTTCATAAACGCAGAACAATGATCAGGAAGGTCCCATGGCAAGCGACGCTAACAAGAGAAGGATTCCAAGATGGGTGGGAGCTTTTAAAAAAGGAAATTCTCAAGGCACAATTACAAACAATTCCAACAAGAAGAAAAGGTGGAAGACAACAGAAGAAGCCAGTGTGGCTTCACAAAAAGCTTAGGGATGACTTGAAAACAAAAAAAGTACACATATAGGAAGTGGAAAGAAGGCCAAGTAACAAAGGCAGAGTACAGGCAGGTAGCACAGAATTGCAGGGATAGTGTCAGGAAGGCTAAAGCTGAGAATGAGCTGAGGTTAGCAAGGGATGTTAAAAACAACCAAAAGGCTTTCTTCAGCTACGTGCATAGTAAAAGGCAGAGGAAAGAAATGGTGGTTCAGCTATTAAATAAGGATGGCAAAACGATAAGAGATGACAAAGAAAAGGCAGAGGTGCTCAATTCCTACTTTGGCTCAGTCTTCTCCCAAAAGAGGGTCTATGACCCCCCTGGCAAAGGCGAAGTACAGGCTGAAGGGGCAGGATTGCAGCTTGAGATCGATAGGCATATGGGCAAGGAACACCTAATTACTTTGAATGAGTTCAAATCTCCAGGGCCAGATGAACTGCATCCTAGAGTAACAAAGGAACTGGCAGAAGAACTCTCAGAAAAGCTGTCTATTCTCTTTGAGAAATCATGGAGGACGGGGGAAGTGCCAGATGACTGGAGGAGGGCTAACGTTGTCCCTATCTTCAAAAAGGGTAAAAAGGAGGAACCTGGGAACTACAGACCAGTCAGTCTGACATCAATCCCTGGGAAAATTCTAGAGCAGATGATAAAGGAATCCATCTGTAAGCACCTTGAAAACAATGCCGTGATTACTTGAAGCCAACATGGATTTGTCAAGAACAAGTCCTGCCAGACGAATCTGATCTCATTTTTTTGATCAGGTAACAACAACCTCCCTTGTGGACCGTGGGAATGCTGCAGACATCATATACCTCGACTTCAGCAAAGCTTTCAGCAAAGTGCCCCATGATATCCTGATGAGCTAACTAGCTCAAAGTGGGCTAGATGAAACAATGATCCGGTGGATCCACAGTTGGCTACAGAATTGGACTCAAAAGAGTGCTTATCAATGGGATCTTCTCAAACTGGGGAGAGGTAATGAGTGGGGTACCATAGGGTTCAGTCCTGGCTGGGCCCAGTGCTCCTCAACATTTGTATTAATGACTTGGAGGAGGAGATGCAGGGAATGATGATAAAATTTGCAGATGACACAAAATTGGGTGGGATAGCAAATACTTTGGAAGACAGAAACAAAATTCAAAATGATCTGGATAGACTGGAGCGATGGGCAGAAAACAACAGAATTACATTTAATAGGGAGAAATGCCAAGTTCTGCACCTAGGAAAAAGAAACCAAATGCACAGTTACAAGATGGGGGATACGTGGCTCAAAAACACTACAAGTGAGAAGGATCTTGGGACTGTTGTCGATCACAAGCTGAATATGAGCCAACAATGTGATGTGGCTGCAAAAAAGGCAAATGCTCTTTTGGGCTGCATTAATCGAAGCATAGCTTCCAAATCCCAGGAAGTACTAGTTCCCCTCTACTCAGCAGCGGTTAGGCCTCATCTGGAGTACTGTGTTCAGTTCTGGGCACCACACTTTAAGAAGGATGCAGACAAACTGGAGCAGGTCCAGAGGAGGGCAACAAAGATGATCAGGGGACTGCAAACAAAGCCCTATGAAGAGAGACTGAAAGAACTGGGCATGTTTAGCCTTGAGAAGAGAAGACTGAGGGGAGATATGATAGCACTCTTCAAGTACTTGAAAGGTTGTCACAGAGAGGAAGGCCAGGATCTCTTCTTGATCATCCCAGAGTACAGGACACGGAAGAATGGGCTCAAGTTAAAGGAAGCCAGATTCTGGCAGAACATCAGGAAAAACTTCCTGACTGTCCAAGCAATACGACAATGGAACCAATGACCTAGGGAGACGATGGGCTCTCCCACGCTGGAGGCGTTCAAGATGAGGCTGGACAGCCATCTGTCAGGGATGCTCTGACTTGAATTCCTGCATTGAGCAGGGGGTTGGACTCGATGGCCTTGTAGGCCCCTTCCAACCCTATTCTTCTATGATTCTATGATTCTATGAGACAAAGGAGACAAAGGAGACAGAGGCAAAGAGTAAGTGTGATGCAGGAAGCCCAGGGGGCTGTCCTTTATCCTTCTGAGTGGCTGTGAGCTCACCAGGTGCTCCTGAGAGCTCCAACTGAATTGGGGGTGTGTGGCCTGAGTACTCCCAGCAGTTGTGGGCAGGAAGCTTCAGGCTGTTTCCCGCCTCCCAGCTGAGCAGAGCAGAGAAGAGCAGAGCAGAACAGAGGAAGCTGCTCCAGCTGGTCCAGAGATTATAGAAGCAAGCAAGCTCCCAGAAAGCGAGTGACCAGAGCGAGTGAACAAGGGGAGCAAACAGGAGTTGGCCAGGGGAGTTCAGCAGGGGAGGTCCAGGGGGAGGCCCCTAACATTTTTAAAAATATATTTTTCATGTAACACACACTTCCACACTAGTGGGACTCTGCTTTTAACCTCTACTGAGTAGAGGAGCAGGCACAGGCTAGTCTAGAACAATCACAAAGCTAGACACAAAAAGAGAAAAGAGGCTATGGAAGGAGAAGACTCTCCAGTGGTGGTGACCTGCAAGGTGTGTGCAATGTTTGTTTTCTTGCCTGAGAACAACATGGCCTACACCTGCAACAAGTGCAAGTTGACCAGGCTGCTGGAAGAAAAAGTAAGAGGACTGGAGCGGTGACTGTTGACCCTCTGGGGAATAAGAGAACACAAAGAGCTCTTGGACAGAATGGTGGAACTACAGCAGCAAAGTGAAGACCAGAAGCTTGAAGAGCAACAGCAATAGGAGGCAGAAGTGGGAAATGCTGAGGTGAGGAAAAATGGAGTAGAGGATACTCCTTGGAAAAGGGTGACAGTTAGGAGAAGAAGAACTAGACACCACTCTGCACCAGTGGAAGCATTGGAGCTGTGGAACCGATTCCAGGTACTTGCGGATGAGACTGGAGGACAGCCTGCAGAGGAAGAATCACAGGGGAACCTGCATGAGAGTGAGCAAGAGGCTGAAGGTCAGTCAAACAGAGGCGATGAAACCCAGGCCTATAACAACAAGAAGACTAGGAGCAATGGGAGACTCCTCGTAGCGTAGCATCGAGACCCAAGTATGTCACGAAGACCCATGGACTCGCCAGGTATGTTGTCTCCTAGGAGGACGGATTAGAGATGTGACTGAAATGTTGCCTGCACTCATAAAGCCCACCGACAGGTATCCCTTTCTTCTCATCCATGTGGGAACAAATGATACCACCAAGCAGAGCTATGAAGAAATCACATCAGACTTTGAAGCTTTGGGAAGGAAACTCAAGAACTTTGGGGCCCAGATAGTTTTCTCATCCATCCTTCCATTAGTTAGAAGAGGGCTAGAAAGGGAATGAAAAATACTCCGGGTGAATGACTGGCTACAAAGGTGGTGCCGGCATGAGAGATTTGGATTCTGGGACCACGGGCTATACTTCCTGGAAGATGGGCTGTTGGCAAGGGACGGGTTGCACCTCACAAAGGATGGGAAGAATGTGTTTGGTCACAGCATGAAGGACTTCATCAGGAGGGCTTTAAACTGAATCCTCTGGGGAAGGGAGATGTAAAATTGGGGGTAACAATGAATGTAGGCTCATGCACTGCAATGGAGAGAACAGCTCTGATAGCGCCCAATAATAGTCTTTAGACACATGTAGGAAGAAAGCCAGACTATGAAACACATGGTCTTCGATGTCTAGATACCAATGCCCAGAGTATGGGAAACAAACAGAACGAACTTGAACTCTTAATACAGGAGGGAAATTATGACTTGATAGGTATAACTGAGATTTGGTGGGATGACTTTCATTACTGGAATGCAGCAATTGAAGGATAGAACTAGGGATGGACGAAAGTCACTTACCTGGTCCCGCAGCTTGCTTCGCAGTGGGGGGGGAAGTGCTCCGTTCCTCCCCCCCGAAATTCTGGCCAGGGGGGAGGCGCCCCATCCCTCCGGCTGAAATTCTGGCTGGGGGGGAGGAGCCCCGTACCTCCGGCCGCGAATCCTCCTGGCCGGCCGGGACGCAAATTGCGGCTGCCATAGCCGCTGCCGTTTGCGTCCCTGCAGTCAGCTGTGATAAGCTATGTAAATCCTTATGTAGCCTATTACGGCTGACTTTGGGGGAAAAAAAATAAAAGCGTGTAGGCAAATGGCGGCGCCCATGAGCGTCGCCAGTTGCGTTCCTTATTTGGGCACGTGTAGTCTACGTAAACATTTACATAGACTACGGCGAAAATAAGGGCAACGCTATTTGCGTTGCCCTTATTTTCGCAGTAGTCTATGTAAATGTTTACGTAGACTACACGTGCCCAAATAAGGAAAACAAATGGTGGCGCCCATGGGCGCCACCATTTGCGTACGTGCTTTCCCCCCCTCCAAAGTCAGCCGTGATAGGCTACGTAAGGATTTAAGTAACGTATCACAGTTCTTTTTGAAAATTTAGCCATGATAGGCTACGTAAATCTTTACGTAGTTGCAAGCTGCTGCCATCTAAGTGCCTAGGAATATTATTTTTTTGCTATTCAGCAAAGTGTGTGTGTGTGTATGGTGTGTGTATTGTTACTTAAGTTTAGAAGTATATTAATCTCAATTTCATTGAGCAGAAGAAAAAAAACAGCTCATGTTTCCAGGAAAAAAAAAGTTCAGAAATGAACATTTCTATAGTGCAGTTAACATAATGTATCTTATAATTCTGAAAGAGAACATGCAACTGTAATCTGCAACAAAATGCTGCAGTCCGGAGAATTCCTGTTCACATTCCAGCCAGTTCACCATGATTCTTTACAACATACTCCATTCCATTCCTGTTCATGTTCCAGCCAGTCCACCATGACTCTTTACAGCATACTCCATTCCATTCCTGTTCATGTTCCAGCCAGTCCACCATGACGCTTTACAACATACTCCATTCCATTCCCCCATTCCTGTTCACGTTCCAGCCAGTCCACCATGACTCTTTACAACATACTCCATTCCATTCCCCCATTCCTGTTCACGTTCCAGCCAGTCCACCATGACTCTTTACAACATACACCATTCCATTCCCCCATTCATATTCACGTTCCAGCCAGTCCACCATGACTCTTTACAACATACACCATTCCATTCCCCCATTCATATTCACATTCCAGCCAGTCCACCATGACTCTTTACAACATACTCCATTCCATTCCCCCATTCATCTTGTTTTCCATTTCCACTGCCCCAGTATTCGGTGGCCACTGAGCTTGGTGTGGGCTTCATCTCCTGTAGGCTTCTTTCCCCTAATGCTTCGTGCAAAGTTCAGGATTCCCTTGAGTCTACTAATACCTCCCTCTTATGAGTGGGTGGTGCCATTTTGGCTACATAGGCAACAGCGCTCACACTTAGGGATAGGAAAATCTGTTTGGGTGTCTACGGTTTTCAAGCTTTTTGAAGCATACGTTCATACCATCCCATTTCTGCATCAGTTTATAAAGTTTTTTTTTCACAGAACATCCACACACAAACATTTGTACAATTTTTTTTAGGGAAAAGTCTGCACAAAAATCTGTACACGTTTTTGCATAAGCGTACAAAATGCATATGTTGGGAGAAAGGCATAAAATACATATATTTTTGTGTGCAATTTCCCCTAATGTGCATATTTTTGTACGCATTGTTTGACTGGAAAACTGCATCACAAAATTCAGAGAAATATGAAAACAGAAGGATAATAGCATTCCAGCTCACGTTTCATTCAGGAAGTGTGAATTGGGTTGGTTCATGTAAAAATGTGAATGATATTTCTTCATACCGACTCATGCCTGAACACCAGAATAGAGGGACTAATTTCATAAGAGGATTCTTTCCCATTCATATTCTTCAATATCAGCAAAGCTGTTATATTTGTACATTTGTTATAAAATAGTTTTTTTCCACATGCCTTCATATCCCTGCTTACATATAATAGTTTACTTACATGCTTGTCTAATTTTATGTGAGCACTGTCAGCCAAGTTCAGATATCAACCTGACTTCTGAACAGCTGCTGTATGCCACAAACCTATTTCTCCACAGTCCTCATCCGCACCAGAGACCAGGGAGACAGAACAGTCTTGTATCCAACATTTGCCATTATGTGATCAGGGTAAGAGGTTAAGTATATCTGGCCACAGTAACAGAAGGCATCAAAGGAGAGCCTTGCCCCACTCTTTACTGCAAATAATGGTTTTTAGGCCCAACAATAGCCAGGGACTTAAAGGAAAGATAACAAACCTGTCGGAACACCACCCTACTTGTTAACTTTTTACAAGTTAAGAGGCTTTAACCCTGGGAAGTACTAATGTGTGAGACCTCCCAAGAAATTGTACATGATGTTAGAAATATGTGTCAGGAATTCAATACCTGACACACTTGCAAGGTTTGGGAGCTTTGTCCCAGTGTGTGTGTGTGTGTGTGTGTTTAACATCTTTGAAATAGGAGCAGATGGCCTACATGTGTCGAGATCTGAAGAGGAGACTGTGTGTGCAGGGATGTTGGGCTTGGGAGCTGTGTGCACCCCCTCCCCTACTCACTTTTAGCCCCCATGTGTTGAGCTGAATGCCTGAACGGAGCTAAGAACTCAGTAATTCCAACAATTCAAAGGAGGGGATGTTATATCATAAGATGGGAGTCTCATCCCAAGTTGTGATTTATACAGTGATAAGACTATACTACATTAATACACAGATACAAAACGTTATGACAAACTACAGGTTAATAAGCCTCATGGATACTGTGTAGCTGCATCTTCCTTTTTTTTTCTTTAAGTAATTATAGGTGTGAGGGAAACCTTACTGGGAATATAACACTCAAGGAGGGGTTACCTCTTTCTTTCCCAGCACAATTGGAACTAGAATCCTTGGTGTGGCTAGATAGGGATGTACGAATTGTGCTCATACCATTCCGCTTGACTTCCGCAGTTTGCGGCCTCTGTCCCGTTCCACTGGCTGCAAGCCCCCGAAATCCTCTGTTTTTTTTTCCGCCTCAGAAGTTATGTAAATAAATTCATGACAGCCATCGAAAAATCCTCCGCACCCAACAGCCGCCCATCCTGTTCCGCCATCCCGCAAAAGACTATTCTTCGCAAATATTTACGTAGTTTCCGTTGGCCGGAATTGAGCCTATGTAACTTCCGCCGCACTCGCCATTGTTTGTTGTGATTGCTTATGTATTTTCTCCCTAGTGAGGAATCCCCCCGTAACTTCCGCTGCACTCGCCATTGTTGTGATTGCCTTGGCCAGAACTTTCCCGCTATTTTCATAATTGTTTATGTAAGCTTTCTCATTGCCACCTGGAATGTTTCCTGCCCTCTGTGTGCTCCCCCGCTGTCTTGTTTTCTCGGACAGGGACAGGGACTGTGATTTTATTAATTTCTGTGTATTTGTGCTTGATGTTCCTCACATTTACTGGTCTTGTTAACCTCAGAAAACCGTCTCCCAAATAAAAAAAAAAAAACGGAGCTGCAGCTCTGCTTCTGCAAAATCTGTCGTCAACTTCCTGCTAACTTCCTGAATGTCATCTGCATCTGTGTTTGCATCTGCATGGTGATTTGTGGGTGGAGTTCTGTTGTGTGGTGGTGGTTGTGTGTGAGTGGTGGTGCTTATTGGATTTGCTTGTGTCAGTGTTGTTTGTGCATTGTGGTGGTTTTGTCTGCTCTCTCTCTCTCTCTCTCTCTCTCTCTGTAGTTGTGCATTGTGGTGTTTTTGTCTGGTTTGGTGTGTGTGTGTGTGTAGTTAAGTGGTGGTTGTGCATGGCTGTCTGGTGTGTGTGTATTTGTGTGTAGTAATGTGGCTGCACTAAAATGGCTGCACCAGTGCTTGGCAGGAGGTGGGACCATGAGGAGACCAAGGCAATCCTCATTAACATTAGGAGCAGCGAGGCGGTGGCAGTGCTGTTTGGCAGCTGCTCCTGCCACAATGAAGTTTATTGGGGCCGGATAAAGAGGAGGATGGAGCGAGCGGGCCACCATTGGATGATGGGACAATTACGGTCCAAATGGAAGGCGTTGAAGCAGTCCTTCATCAGGGAGGGGATGGCTGCTGGTGAGAGGAGGGCACCGCTGTCGAACCCCCCCACCTACTGCTGGTGCATCCATAGAGTGTGGGTCAAGGCAGGCCAGCCCCCATTTTCGCAGAGGCATATGCCTGGTAAGTTATATTTATCCCATCCCATCATCAAGCTTAACTAAATATGAAAACAATGATGTGTACCGAAAATGAAGCTATCTCTTTGTGGTCTCATGTGGAAACAAACAAATCCTGACATTTAGCCTGCATGCTAAATGCAGGCTAAATCCTATGTGTTTTTTTTTTTTTTACTTTCCTTTTTTATTTTGCATCCTATGCTTGTTGAACGTGGACAGAAAAAGGTCCCATCATCTTCCAGCCACTTTGGCTGGTTGAAGAAGGGATGCTGGGAACTGCATTGCTTTTTCCTGTACAACCACATGCATAGGATTATGTGGGCCTGGCTACAACTCATATTACACACTGACACGCTGTCCATTTCCAGGGAAATGCTGCTGCCGGTCTCTGCACAGTGCACACAGGGGGACTGGCACCAGCTCAGCAGCAACAGGATCAGCCTCTCAGTGTGTGCACATTATCCTTCTCTATATAGTGATTGCTGAATTTTTGCACCCCACCCACCCCACATTTCTACCAAGACATCGGCACTCAAGTCAACTCATGAGCAAGTGTTGATCTGAGACCTTGGAGATCTGGGTATAGTCCACTCAGCCATGGAAGGTCGCTGGGTGACTTTGGCCCAATCAGAAAGCCCCAGCCTACCTCAATGTTGTTGTTGTGAGTGTTAAATGGAGAGGAATAGGATAATGTGAGCTGCCTTGGGTTCCTTGCACTAGGAAAAAAGGTGGCATTTATGCAATGCATCAATAGAATAAATAAATACCATGGCATTGCAAATGTAGAAATGGGGTGATTAGAAGTGCAATCCTATGCATGTTTACAGTAGGGATGGCGGAGAATTTCTCCCCGAAACTTCGGGGGGCCGAGCGCCAACGTGTTCGGCCCCCCGAACAAGTTTCGGGGAGAAATCCTCCACACACCCCGCACCCCGCACCCCCCCCCCGGGATGGGACTTACCTTCGCCGAATGTCCCTCCCGGTGGCTGGTCCGGCCGGCAGTTCGGCGGGTGTTCGAGCGAGGGGGGAGCGGCAGCCGGTCTTTCGACCGGCTGCCGCCGCCGCCATTGCAATGAAAGGAAAAAAAAAACGCCCCCTGATAGGCTACGTGACGATTCACGTAGCCTATCACGGCTAGATTTGCAAAGTCAGCTGTGATAGGCTACGTGAATCGTCACGTAGCCTATCACGGGTGACTTTAAAAAAAAAAGAGTGTACGGATAATGGCGGCCCCCATAGGGAGCCGCCATTCCCATTCCTTATTTGGTCGCTGTAGTCTACGTAAATGTTTATGTAGACTACGGCGAAAATAAGGGCAATGCTATTTGCGTTGCCCTTATTTTCGCCGTAGTCTACGTAAACATTTACGTAGACTACAGCGACTAAATAAGGAACGCGAATGGCGGCTCCCTATGGGGGCCGCCATTCGCGTATGCGCTTTTTTTTTTTTTTAAAGTCACCCATGATAGGCTACGTGACGATTCACGTAGCCTATCACGGCTGACTTTGCAGATCTAGCCATGATAGGCTACGTGAATCGTCACGTAGCCTATCAGGGGGCGGTTTTTTTTTTTTTTTACTTTCGCATTTGTGGCCTGGCGAGGCGAGGCGCCTCCTCCCCGGCCTGAATTTCGGCCAGGCGAGGCGGGAAGCCTCCCCCCCGGCCTGAACTTCGCGGGGGGAGCAGCGAAGCGCCTCCCCCCCACCGCGAACGGCCTTCGACGACAGGTAAGTGACTTTCGTCCACCCCTAGTTTACAGAAGTCCAACAGTCCTCATCATGCCAAAACTGTCAGTACTGAATAATCTGCCTCCCTAATTATCTCCTCATCATTAGACCTTGTGGTGGGAGGACAAAATCAGTGGTTCTTATGGTAGTAGGGATGGTGATAGACAGATCAATGAATGACTGTGGTTTTGTTCACTCACCGCATATATAAATGCATTCATTCTATTACTGTGGCATCCCACAGCTGCGCATCATGCCTTGCTGGTGGAGGAGGCACTGAGGATCTCAGAGAGGGAGAGGAGAGAAGAGGAGGAGGAAGAGGAGGAAGAGGAGGAGGAGATCCAAGAGCCCCAACTGCAGCCAGAGCCAGCAGCAAGAGGAGCAGAAGGCCACACTTCTTCCACAGATGAAGCCCCCCCTCTTGTGCTCCTGAGGCTTCTCTTGACAGATGTCCAGAGGCTCAGGAGGACCTGTAAGTAGTACTACAGAATGGCACCTGAGCTAACAACTCTGCCTGCAAGATGCATATTACCATTGTAGGGATGGACGAAAGGGACTTACCTGGTCCTTCAGCTTGCTTTGTGGTGGGGGGGAGGCGCTTCGGTTCTCCCCCCAAAGTTCAGGTGGGGGGGAGGCGCCCCGCCTTGCCCGGCCAAAATTCAGGCCAGGGGGGAGTGCCCCGTCTACCTGGCCGCGAAAAAAAAAAGTAAAGTAAAACAACAACACACACCCGTGATAGGCTACGTAACGATTTACGTAGCCTATCACGGCTAGATTTCCAAGGTCAGCCGTGATAGGCTACGTAAATCGTCACGTAGCCTATCACGGGTGACTTTGAAAAAAAAAAGCGCGTACGCAAATGGCGGCGCCCATGGGGCGCCACCATTTGCCTTCCTTAGTTTGGCACGTCTAGTCTACGTAAAGATTTGCGTAGACTACGGCGAAAATAAGGGAACGCTGTATGCGTTGCCCTTATTTTCGCCGTAGTCTACGTAAATCTTTACGTAGACTAGATGTGCCAAAATAAGGAATGCAAATGGTGGCGCCCCATGGGTGCTGCCATTTGCGTACGCGCTTTTTTTTTTCAAAGTCACCCGTGGTAGGCTACGTGACGATTTACGTAGCCTATCATGGCTGACTTTGGAAATCTAGCTGTGATAGGCTACATAAATTGTTACGTAGCCTATCACGGGTGCGGGTTTTTTTTTTACTTTCCTTTTTTATTTTGCAATGGCGGCGGCGGCAGCCGGTCAGAAGACCGGCTGCCGCCCCTGCCAAAATGTCGCCGAAACGCCGCCGGGACCCGCCACCGAGAGGGACATTCGCACGAGGTAAGTCCTATCCCGGGGGGGGGGGCGGCGGAGAATTTCACCACCAATTTCAGGGGGCTGAATGCGTTGGCATTCGGCCTCCCGGAGATTCGTGGAGAAATTCTCCTCCATCCCTATACCATTGTGCTTTATTCTTCTCTTTCTAAACGCAGGTGATGACCTTCAAAGAAGGGTGGAGGACATGGAGCGGGAACTGCATCCTCCTCCAAACTGATGCCTGCAGCCAGCCAGGGCCCAGCCCAATGTTACAATTGTTTCTGTGTTTTGTTTTGATCTGTTCTGTTTGTATATAAAGTTCTTTCTAAAAAAATGTTAACAATTCCTTGGTTCAAGTCCACAGATATAATTTTTTAAATCTAGATCATTTTACACAATGATCTCTGTGTTTGCTTACTGTTAACCACAACAAGAATGCTTTCCAAGCCAAACAAGCCCAGCTGCTGTAAGCTTCCCTCATAGGGAGATGGTCAGTCAGCATCCCTGATGTTAAGAAGTATGCTTTATATTTTTACGTGGAGGTGCATATCACATACATGTAAACTAAACACATACCAGAGGGATGTTTTCACAGAGAACTCTCGGTGCTTAGGAAAACTCAAAAGCTGAGGGAGTCCAGAGAGAGACCACAACAAGGTCTTTGAAAGCAATTCCTTGATTTATGAAAGAAGAATTTAAAATGAATTAAAAGCACACATCAAGAGAATTAGAACTATACATACATTTGGGGAATCAGAATCATACTAACATTCAGAGGGGTAAAGATACACATATACAGTCAATAGCGAAGTACACTGGGATGCATAGAAAATTGTGCGTGTGTGTAGTAGGGATGTACACTGTTGCATAGTCCTCCACACACAGTCAGGCAGTGCAACTGGACTCTGCATGTGAGTTATTATAAAGCTCCGCCACATATCGCCAGTGCTTTGGGCTCTGCCCAGGCCAGACAGGGACTGCTTGTTTGGACAAAGTTCTGAGGGACACCTCAGTGTGACCACACTCACAATTACATGATTCTGCCTCATTGTCCCTCAGAATTTTGGCTCACATTAGCAGCAGTATCATCATCCAAGGGGTCCTCCTCCTCATCACTTGATGACTGCTCTACTTTGCTGACAGCTGGTGGTGGAGGGAGGGAGGTGCTGCTCGGGAATCCATTCCCTGTTGGAATGTATGAAGGCAAGGGTGGAGACATGCTCTGGTGTGAGACTACTTTGGTGGGTAGTGACAATGTTGCCAGTGGTGGAGAAAAGCCTTTCAGAGACCACACTCGAGGGAGGGCAAGATAGATGCCAAATGGCGACTTTGGTCAGATGTGGCCAAACACCACGTTTTGTATCCCAGTATAGGAGAGGATCACTCTCTGGGCTGATCTGTGTTCCTGAGAAACTCTCTCTGGCATAAGCTTCCAGTTCTTGGATAGCCACATCATAAGCTGATCCTTTCCTGGCTGCTTTGGCACATTTCCCCTGCCCGCTTACACCGAGCTCCACTGCCATTGAGGAGTAGAGGTAGAACTTTCCACAAGATGCCCCTGTACCTGTATGCCATGTTGGTGGTGCAGCTGCTGTGGCATCATCATCGCCCCTCCTGCTGGTGATGGTGCTACTGCTGCAGATATTATCTTCAGGGGAGGTAGTAGTACTACTAGCCTCACTCTTCCCCAGCTCTAGGGATGTCAGAGAATTCCACCAGGGATCTAGGTGAGGCTGAAATTTGGCCCCCCAAAATCCATGGCAGAATGGCCTGCCACCCCCCGCGGATCCCCCCTGGGACAAGACTTACCTGGGACGGATGTTCCGGATGGCAGTGGCTCCAGTGGCGGCTTTGGCAGCAGCGGTGGCTGGTCTTCCAACCAGCTGCCACCTAGGGATGTCGGATAATTTCTCCACGAATCTCTGGGAGGCCGAATGCCAACACATTCGGCCCCCCGAAATTGGTGGAGAAATGGTCCGCCACCCCCCCCCCCGGGATGGGACTTAACTTATATTGAATGTCCCTGGCAGCAGCGGCTCCCGGCAGCGGTTCGGTGGAGGTTTGGTAGCAGCGGCAGCGGCCGGTCTTCCGACCGGCTGCCGCCGCTGCCGTTTCCAAGTAAAAAAACAACAAAACAACAAACGTGATAGGCTACGTAAAGATTTACATAGCCTATCACAGCTAGATTTTCAAAAAACACCATGATAGGCTACGTAAATGTTTACATAGCCTATCACAGCTGACTTTGGGGGGGAAAAGCGCATACGCAAATGGCGGTTCCCATGGGCACCACCATTTGTGTTCCTTATTTGGGCACGTGTAGTCTACGTAAACATTTACATAGACTAAGGCGAAAATAAGGGCAATGCAAATAGCGTTTAGCAACGCTATTTGCATTGCCCTTATTTTCGTCGTAGTCTACGTAAATGTTTACTTAGACTACACGTGCCCAAATAAGGAACGCAAATGGCGGCGCCCATGGGCGTCACCATTTGCGTATGCACTTCCCCCCCCCAAAGTCAGCCGTGATAGGCTACATAAACATTTACGTAGCCTATCAAGGCTGACTGCAGGGACGCAAGTGGCGGCGGCTACGGCCACTGCCATTTGCGTCCCGGCAAGAGATGAGATTCGCGGCCGGAGGGACGGGGCACTTCCCCCCTGGCCAGAATTTTGGCGGGGAGGGATGGGGTGACTCCCACCCCTCCCAGAATTTCGGGGGGAGGGACGGAGCGCCTCCCCCCCACCGCGAAGCAAGCTGCGGGACCAGGTAAGGGACTTTCCTCCATCCCTACTGCCAATGCCACCATTTGCAGTCTGGTCACTTCTGATTTTTTTTTTTTTTTACATGGATGTGATAGGCTACGTAAAGACTTATGTAGCCTATCACATCTGGGTTTAAAAAAAAAATGCGTACGCAAATGGTGGTGGCTACGGCCGCCGGCATTTGCGTTCCTTATTTTTGGCCGTCTTAGTCTACGTAAATATTTACATAGACTAAGATTGCCAAAAATAAGGAACACAAATGGCGGCGGCCGTAGCTGCCGCCATTTGCATACACTTTTTTTTTTAACCCCGTCATCATTTTATTTATTTATTTATTTATTTATTTATTTCATTTCTATACCGCCCAATAGCCGAAGCTCTCTGGGCAGTTCACAAAAACTAAAACCAAACAACACACAATAAAACAATTTAAAATATATAGAACATATAAGTCTTTACGTAGCCTATCATGGCTGAATACAGGGATGCAAATGGCGGTGGCTATGGCAGCCACCATTTGCATCCCTGCTAGCCAGCGGCCGGATGTCTGGCTGCTGGCGGAGCCGGCTGGCAGCTCCGCAGAATCCGCGCAGAGCGGAGCCAGCCATTGAGGATTCCTGGAGGGAGGGACGGAGTACCTCCCCCCCTTTGTGAAAGGTTCTGCAAAACGGTAAGTATTTTCATACATCCCTACCCAGCTCCTTCTCATCCACAACATCTCTCTGGCAGCACTCCATGACTTTCTCTGTCAAATAGCTTTTTAGACTTCGCAAATAATCTTCAGCACAGGTAGAACTTGGCCCAGTGCAGCATAGTCTGCACTCAGTAGCATTGTGCATTCATCAAATATGTTTAAAATGTCCACCAGGTCTTGCATCCAGATCCACTGATGTGGTGTGACAAAAAAATTGGAGTGGTGTTGTTTCTCAATAATGTAGTCATTTATAGCTGCTCTCTGCTCACAGAGTCTCTGTAGTATATGCAATGTGCTGTTCCAGCGTGTGCACACATCCAAAATGAATTTTTGTTCTGGAAGGCCACGGCTACGTTGGATGGTGCCGATTGCCTCCATTGTCGAGCAGGACTGCCTGAAGTGGGTGCAAATGGATCAGGCCACTTTAAGTAGCTTGCCTATTTTAGGAGATGCGTTGCTCAATCTGGAATGCACCACAAGGTTCAAACAGTGTGCAAGACACTGAACGTGGTTTAGCCATGCGATGCGGGCTGCTTTTAGGTAGTTGGGTAGGGATGTATGAATCCCTTACCTTGTTCTGTTGTGGAGCTTCCTTGGTGGGGGGGAGGTGCTCCATCCCTGTGCCTGGAATCCTCCCTGGCCGACTCCTCTCTGTGGCAGCTCCGCAGAGCTACCGGCCAGGGCTGTCCGCAGCCAGACATCCGGCTGCTGGGCAGCCTTCCTGAAAAAAAAAAACCCACATACGCAAATGGCAGTGGCTACGGCGGCCACCATTTGCGTTCCCTTTTTTTTGCTGTTTTAGCCTACGTAAATATTTACCTAAGCTATTATGGGGGGGGGGGAAGGAACGCAAATAGCGCCCACTATACTATTTGTGTTCCCCATTTTTTCACCGTAATAGCTTACGTAAATATTTGCGTAGGCTAAAACAGCAAAAAAAAGGGAATGCAAATGGCGGCCGCCGTAGCCGCTGCCATTTGTGTACGCTTTTTTTTTGTTGCTTGCCATGATAGGCTACATAAGTATTTACGTAGCCTATCAAGGCAAAGGCAGCTACGCAAATGGTGTGGTGGTAGCCATTTGAGTCTGCAGCAGCCGGCCGAGAGACCAGCTGCTGGTACTGCTGCCGCCACAGCCTCCGCCGCCGTAACATCCGCCCCAGGTAAGTTTCATCCGGGGGGGATTCTGTGGGGGGGGCGGGGGGGGAGGCCATTCCGCCACGGGTTTCGGGGAACCGAATGCCAGTGCATTTGGCCTCACTGAAATCTGTGGCGGAATTCTCCACCATCCCTAAGTTGGAGCCGTTCTCTGTTGCTACACAGCCCACTGTTAGATTTAAGGGGGCTAGCCAGGACTGAACAACACCACTGATGCTACTGGTGATGTTTTCTGTTGTCTGTGTCCCTGAGAGCATTGTGAGGGCCAATGTCGCTGTTCTCTGAGTCAGTTGGCTGCTCGCACTAACAGATACCCATTGCACGGTGACACACAGATAAGACTTTGTTTGATTACTTGTCCATGTGTCACTCATTAATTGTACACTTCCTCCAACTGCACATTTCAAATCCTGTTGGAATACCCTTCTGATTTCAGAGGCCAGGGCTGGAATGGCAACGCCACTAATGTAGTGACGAGAGGGGACATCCCACCGAGGGCACAATCTCTTCATGAAGCGCAGGAAGACCTTGTCTTCCACCAGGGAGAAGGGAAGCATACATTGAGCTCTGTCAGGTCGTGATTCAACCTTCGTGGCTGGACACTGTCAGAGGGGAATTTCTGTGTCAGCATGAGGCATTTCTCCATTGACACCTGCCTCTTAGCTAAGTTGCCTTCTGTGCCCTTCTCACCCGGACCACTTTTTGTGAGGTCTTTGGAAGATGAGGCAAAGAAGGCGGTACTGTTCTTTTTGGATGGTTGTGGCAGGGACTTCCCATTGCTATCTTTGGGCACAAGAAGTGCATTATGCACCTCCATGTGTCACCTCATGGCAGACGTGCCCACTCGCCCACAGTCCCCTTCTTTTCCTAGCCGCATACGGCTTCGACAAATATCGCAAAGTACGACATAGTGGTCATTCTCTGCATATTTGAAGAAGTGCCACACATAGGAACTCACCCTGCCACCACCATTTCTTCTTTGGGGAATGGGGGTATCGGTTTTAGATGAGGTGGCATCGGGAGCTGCACGTTTCTGCTCATCTGTGGATGGTGTTGTTGTTGGCATTGTTGATGGCGATGACCAGCGCTTAGCAGGGGATGTTTGTTCCTGAGGTTTGAGATAGCTCCCAAAGAACCCAGCAGGCTGGAACACAGAGTCAGACTCAGTCTCAGCAGGGACATTGATATAGAAGGGCTCCACATCATCTTCACTGTCCGGATCACTGATGAAACTAAGTCCTCCGGCCTTTTCTTTCCAAATCATGTGAGCCGCTGCCCACGAGGTGATTATCGGCAGGCAGCTGTGGACCTGGTTCATCTGTCCCACTTCTGCTCTCTGATGCAGGGAGGACGGTTGTGGGTGTCTCTGTAAAGATTCAAAATAGATAGAAGTGGAGTTTCATGAGAAAAGCACCTTTTACACATGAGTAATAGCCAAGAGAATAAAACTGTGTACTCGTAGAAATCCATGAAACATAGCTTGGAATTGCAATCAATCCACATGACACAAGGTGCAGATGTAAGCTACTACTGCACTAGCTAGCACTGAGAAAAGAACACATGAAACAAGGTGCAAAAAAAATGTACTGTACAGACTTCAAAACTCCATGAGAGTTATCTAAACGTGTCCTCACTGGTAAAAGTCTGAAAAGCATGGGGGAGGAGATATCTGGCTCCCTTGCAAGGTCCACTCCTTTGCATCAGCTCTATTAAACCACTGTGTGAGACTCAGCACATACAGGGCTGGCCCAAAGCATTTTGCTTCCTGAGGCAAAGGATAAAATGGCACCCCTCCATCCTACGTAGAGCGATAGCTGAATCTTACTTGAACAGTGACAATGGGAGAGCTTCTTCCACCACACCAGAGGACAACCAGCTGGCCGAGGAGTAGGGATGGTGGAGAATTCCACCACGGATTCCAGTGAGGCCGGATTCTTTAGAATCCCCCCCCCCCGGAATCTGTGGCAGAACAGTCTCCTGCCCCCCTGCCCCCCTGCAGAATTCCACTGGGATGGCACTTACCTGGGGCAGATGCGGCGGCGGTGGCAGCTGGTCTCCTGTCTAGCCATGACAGGCCTGCTGCCACCGTTATTGCCATCCTTGTACTGTGATAGGCTACGTAAGAATTTACGTAGCCTATCATGGCGAGCGTAAAATAAATAAATAAATAAACACGCAGCATACGCAAATGGTGGCGGCTACGGCGGCCGCCATTTGCGTTCCCTATTTTTCGCTGACTTATCTTAAGTAAATATTTACGTAAGATAAAACGGTGAAAAAAAGGGGAATGCAGATTGTGTAGTGAGTGCTATTTGCATTCCTTTATTTTTCGCCATTCTGGCCTATGTAAATATTTACGTAGGCCAGAATGGCGAAAAATAAAGGAACACAAATAGCGTCCACTACGCTATTTGCGTTCCCCTTTTTTTTCACCGTTTTATCTTATGTAAATATTTACGTAGGCTAAGTTGGCGAAAAATAGGGAACGCAAATGGCGGCCGCCATAGCCGCCGCCATTTGCGTACGCTGCATTTTTTTTTTTACGTTAGCCGTGATAGGCTATGTAAATTCTTACGTAGCCTATCACGGCTGTCTAGCTGGACACAAATGGCGGCCGCCATTAGCATCCGCACCAGGCCGCCCACGGCCAGAAATCTGGCTGTGGACGGCCCTGGCCAGCTGCTCCGCGGCCGGGCCGCTAGGGATGTACGAAAGGGACTTACCTTCTCCCGCAGCTTGCTTCGTGGTGGGGGGGAGGCACTTCGCTTCTCCCCCCAAAGTTCAGGCAAGGGGGGGAGGCACCCCGCCTTGCCCGGTCGAAATTCAGGCCGGGGAGAAGTGCCCTGTCTCCCCAGCCACGAAAGAAAAAGTGAAAAAAAAAACGTGATAGGCTACGTAACGATTAACATAGCCTATCACGGCTAGATTTCCAAAGTCAGCCATGATAGGCTATGTTAATCGTCACGTAGCCCATCACGGGTGACTTTGGAAAAAAAAAAAGTGCGTACGCAAATGGCAGTGGCCCATGGGCGCCGCCATTTGCATTCCTTATTTTGGCACGTCTAGTCTACGTAAAGATTTACGTAGACTACGGCGAAAATAAGGGAACGCTATTTGCGAGGCGGAATTCTCTGACATCCCTATCTCTGATCAGCAGCTGATTGGAGATGAGGGCTTTTTTGTTGTTGCACAGTGAGAAAGGGAGCTTTTCATATCTCTGATCATCTGCTGTGAAGGAACAGGGCCCTGTTTCCATCACAATGGAAGGAGAAGAGAGGAGTGGCTCACCTGCCTCTTGTAGGAGCCGCTTTTGGTCTGGGCAGGGCTCCATGATGGTGTACATCATACCATTCTAAGTGTCTTCAAATAACTTATTTCTGGGTAAGGTGGGGCACTGGAGTGAAGGTCAACTGAGTGGCAGGGGCTGCTCAACCAATGAGAGGTTTCCACCCCCCAGGCTACTTAAGGAAGGTGCAGAATAGTTACTTCCCTTTGTGCACGTTTCTAAGACAAGCCTCCCAATGAGCCCCAAGCCTCATTGAACACAGTGGGTGTTACTTCTGAGTAGACACACATATATGGATGGATGAAAATCCCTTACTTGATCCTGATGCTTGCTTCGCGGTGGGGGGGAGGTGCTCCGTCCCTCCCCCCGAAATTCTGGACGGGGGGGTGGCGCCCCATCCCTCCCCGCTGAAATTCTGGTCAGGGGGGAGAGGCCCCGTCCCTCCAGCTGCGAAACCTCGTCTCCTGCTGGGACGCAAATGGTGGCGGCCGTAGCCGCCGCCATATGCGTCCCTGCAGTCAGCCGTGATAGGCTACGTAAATGTTTACGTAGCCTATCACTGCTGACTTAAAAAAAAAAAAAGTGCGTATGCAAATGGCGGCGCCCATGGGCGCCGCCATTTGCGTTCCTTATTTTTGGCACATGTAGTCTACGTAAACATTTACGTAGACTACGGCAAAAATAAGTGCAACGCTATTTGCATTGCCCTTATTTTTGCCATAGTCTACGTAAATGTTTATGTAGTCTACACATGCCAAAATAAGGAACGCAAATGGCGGTGCCCATGGGTGCCACCATTTGCAGACGAGCTTTATTTTTTTTTTCAAAGTCAGCCGTGATAGGCTACGTAAACATTTACGTAGCTTATCACGTTTTTTTTAAAAAATCTAGCCATGATAGGCTACGTAAATCTTTACGTAGCCTGTCACGTTTGTTTGTTTGTTTTTACTTGGAAGTGGTGGTGGCGGCAGCCAGTTGGAAGACTGGCCACCGCCGCCACTGCTGCCGAAGTGCCGCCGAAGAGCCGCAGGAGCTGATGCTGCCAGGGACATTCGAGCAAGGTAAGTCCCGTCCCGGGGGGGGGGCAGACCATTTCTCCACCAATTGCGGGGGGCCGAATGCACTGGCATTCGGCCTCCCCGAGATTCGTGGAGAAATTCTCTGACATCCCTACACACATATGCTTGTGCTGGGAAAGAGTTCAGGAGAACACAGGGATGGGAAACGAGCCCCCTTTCTAACTAAACCGATACTGCACAGGATCTCTATAACAAAGCTGTGACTTAGTTCTTTCCTAAGGCAATAAAGCAAACAATGGAGAATCACAGCCTCAAGATTGTGCTTAACCGCACTTAAGGAACTGGGGTTTAAACTAGGGATGTCAGAGAATTTCGCCACGAATCTCGGGGTGGCCGAATGCCAGCGCATTTGGCCCCCCGCAATCGGTGGTGAAATGGTCTGCCCCCCCCCCCGGGACGGGACTTACCTTGGGCGAATCTCCCTGGCGGCGGCGGCTCCGGCGGCGGCTGTGCTGCCGCCATTTCCAAGTTTAAAAGTACAAAAAACAAAAACGTGATAGGCTACGTAAAGGTTTACGTAGCCTATCACAGCAAGATTTTTTAAAAATACCGTGATAGGCTACATAAATGTTTACGTAGCCTATCACGACTGAGTTAAAAAACCCCAAAAACACGTGCGTACGCAAATGGTGGCGCCCATGGGCGCCGCCATTTGCGTTCCTTATTTTGGTACATCTTAATCTACGTAAACATTTACATAGACTAAGATGGCGAAAATAAGGGGAACACAAATAGCGTAAAACAATAGCGTGTGTGTTTTTTTCTTTTAAATCAGCCATGATAGGCTACGTAAACATTTACGTAGCCTATCACGGCTGACTGCAGGGACGCAAATGGCGGCGGCTATGGCCGCCGCCATTTGCAGACCCGGCCGGCCAGGATTCGCAGCGGGAGGGACGGGGCGCCTCCACCCCAGCCAGAATTTCAGGGGGGAGGGACGGGATGCCTCCCCCCCAGCCAGAATTTCGGGGGGAGGGACGGAGCACCTCCCCCCCACCGTGAATCAAATTTCATAAAAGGTAAGTGACTTTCGTACATCTCTAGCTTTAAACTGTGCCATTTCAATTGAGGGGGATCTCTGCAAGTACTGATATGGGCATTCAGAGGGCAAACCTCAATGACCACAATGGGAGTTACTTCTGAGTAGACCTAATGGGTTTGTGCAGGGATGGGAAACACACAGGAAACACCCCTTGATTGGGGTCATGGTGAAAAGCACACCCCTGGGCAGGGCTAGCATACCCAAGATCAATGCAGGGGTTGGGGCACACAGCAACTGTACCAGGGAGAACCCAACTTGAGGAAAAGAATCAAACCTTAAGCATTCTCAGGAACTGCTTATCAGTTTTTCCCTGATACGTTCTGGGGTGGCTGCTGGATGGCCACGATGTCGTGTTTCCCTAACGACCTCCACACACAGCCAGTTTGGAGTTAATCACTCATGGAAACAGGCCGCAGAACAGAACTCAGCCCCCCCTTTTGTTCCTGGTAATTTTTTTTTTAAAATGGCTTCCTTCAATCCACACATTCCACAGTCCGTGGAAACCAAATGGACCTGATGTGTTTTACATCTTAAAATCGGTACATCTAAGAATTGCAGACCAAAATGTACATCTGATGAAATGTGAACTTTTGAAAGTGTCTGTTAGAGAAATGCATACTTTTCGAAAATGTTCATAAACACTCTATAGTCAACAGGTGAACACATGCAAATATACATGCAGTTCGGAAAATTTGCACAAAAATGTCCACTTTTTAAACAGTATGCAACATTGTCAGTATGGATTTACCTAACCCTGCCCCTCAAATCCACATAGATGGCCTTGTAGGCCCCTTCCAACCCTACTATTCTATGATTCTACAAACATGCATGGAATGGATTCAACAGTGAAAAATTGTGGAAGTCCACAGAACCGGACGTGGCATGTTTCTCCATGCCTAGATTCTATCCAGTGCCTTCTTCATTTCATCTCTTTGTGGCTGCATCAGTAGATAAAGCTGGGGAAGTGTACTTTAAACAGATTCACCTACCAATAGTTTCCATTATGCCAGGTGTAATGAGAGCAGAATTCCTTTAAATGGGGAAATTGTGCATCAATTATATCGAATGTGTACTGCACTGAAAACGGTTGCTTGCAGTCCAAATTAATGACCCAGTGAATTACTAGCAAAGACAGATTTGATTTTAATGTAAAATGTTTGCAACAATTTAAGCTCCACTCATCATATTATGTCTGAATACCTCAAGGCAATCCCAGGGCCATTATCTTAATAGGGTGCCATTGCTGAGTGTCCATTAACTGTCACAGTTTAACTAATTTCCAGGTATCTTAATTTTAAGATGGCACTAAATTACATTGTTGTTAATGGATCTACATTGCAACAGCGTAAAGCTGTGTCATGCATAGCCTAATTGATATGCATTTTAGTGGCAGACCGAATATGATAGAAATCAGAGTACGGAACGATGAAATACCCTACATTCTTATTTTCATGAATATTCAGCTCATGAAGAGAATATACATATTCCCACTCGTAGCTATCTCTGTTCTAAGATTGCTCTACATCCTGTATGGGAAGAGGAGATGCAATCTAGAAAGCTCTTAATGGGATGCGTGTGCGTGCACTAACTCCCACTGTTGCGGCTCCCTTTTCCTTCTCCATATGAAAAAAAAAATGAAGCACATTCTGTTAGATTGGAAATGAAGACCAGCTGCGATTTTGAAAATGCTTCATGCCATTCACTTCTCCCCTGCTGCAAACCTTGCCAGTTCCTCTGGCACACCACACCTCTGCCAAGACTTTCCTACATGGGAAACCTCTTCATCCCCATACTCCAACAAACATAATCCGTTCGCAGGAGATTCACAATGAGTCAGAGCTATCTGTAGATATAACCCGGAGTTCTTCAGAGATCGGTGGTTACGTTTGTGCACAGGACCGTCTCGAGATATTTTGGTGCCTTAGGAAAGGTGGTATTGTGGTACCCCACAGGGAGACATGCTGCTGACACTCTTCTTCTCCCCCTGGCACCTGCTGCCTCCACCACCACTGTCCTCCTCCTCACTTCTCCTTTTCTTTTCCCCACACCCAGCTGCGGCCACCATGTACCCCCTCCTATCCACCACCACCACCAGCAGCAGCCTCCTTCTCATCCTCCCCTTCCATCTTCTGCTGTGCTGGTGCTGGGTGCTCCCCGTGCCACTGCCTGACTCCCCCTCAATGCCTTGCTCGCTTTGAGGGGTCCTTCCTCATAGTGAGCAGGGCACATTGGCCAGTCCACCCAGAATGCCATCCTATGAGGAAAGCCCCCTCGCAGGAAAGCATTTGGGCCAGGCAGGGTCTCTGGATAGCCGCGCTGGCTGCTTTTTCTGCCGCAGCATTTGCTTCAACACAGAAATAGCCAGCAAGGATTCCCAGGGAGCCTGCCCATGCCACGCCTGGCTCTGAGAGGGGTTCTCAGAGTTAGGCACCAGGTGTGTGGATGGTGCTCTGGATGCAGGATGCTCTTTTGTTGAGGCGTTTGCCACAGCAGGACAGCAACTGGCATGGCTCTCCAGAGTGATGGGCAGGCCGATGCCTCGATCTGAGAACCCCTCAGAGCTAGGCATCAGCCCTCCACTCTGGAGGGATGGAGTGGCAAGGTGCACAGTCCTACCAGCTGCAATGGAGAGGAGTGCAGCTGAGGTTGCTGAGGACTAGCTAGGAACCAAACTGTGTACCAACACCACCACATGGTTGCTGTTGTGGCCATCTCCCAGGGGTAATTTGGCACCCAAAAGTTTGGCATCCAAGGCAGCCACCTACTTTGCCCCCTAAAGACACCTTTGTGCAAGATGTTCAGATCCATAGCCTTTTCCCCTGCCAAGGCAGAAATGCCCAAATTTGCCTTCAATGTTTGTCTTAAGATGGTGATGGCAGCATATGCACTGTCCAAGAAAACTTGTTTGAGTGATGAAAACCCTTTTTGGTTCCCCTGAAATGTTGCAGACATTTCGCCCATACAGGCATCTCCAAATTCTCCTTAAAATTCTGCATAAAACTAAATTCAGTGCCAGGTATACTATACAAATTCTGTTCTTCGGTCAACTGAGTCAAATGCGTAACAACGTCAATGGCCAACATTCTAACCCCTCTTCTCTTACATCCTTACTACTACAAGCCAGGATATGTCAGGCTGGCCTTTAAGAATGATGTATGAGGGAAGGGACTTTGTAAGCTACTCTATTGATATTCATGGAAAACACCTGACTGGAGAGCATCAGAGGTTTTAGCCATTACTCTAATAACCTTTAGATAGGAAATCAATTCACATCGTACATTTTCTGCAAGTGCTCCAAATTAAATAGCTCCTAATGAATGCCAATGACTGAAGAAAGCTGCAAATTCAGCCTGTACCCATGGAAAATGTTTGCTAGAATTTCCAATACCTATACCAAAGGTATAACCACAAAATAATGACATTGTCTGTACTAGGGCTACAATGTTTACAGCAGAGGTGGGGAACTTGTAGCGCTCCAGCATGGCCAATGCTGAGATATCCAACAATAGCTGGAGGGTCACATGTTCCCCAACCCTGGTTTAGATTATTAATCAAATCAATTAACTGGTGAGGTGTTTCCCCTTCTCTGCCTTTCTCTCTAGTGCCAGAGGGAGGGTCCCAGCCTCTGTACCTGTTGTGATGGCCACCTGAGCAAATGTTTTAGGAGACTACAGAGAGGCATGATTGGGCTAAAACTGGGGGAGAAGAGTCAGGGGCGGGGCTCTTGGATTTGATTACAGACCCCTACTTTCCTCCCATACTTTTAGCACTGTCTCTATCTCACCCATCCCCACACATTAATTGCATGAAAGTGGGGTCTATCTGTTGAAAACTGCGTGAAAAGGGTGGGGACACTGGTCGCCATGCTGTGCCACTGGACCACCCCAAGATCATGCAGCTCCTTGTCCTGCCCCCTGACTTCCATGTATCATGTGGATGTGTGAGCTGTGGAAGCCTGTACTCACAGTGGCCCACATGTTCAGGAGCTCAGTTAGATACTTTATGGGTGGATCTCAGGGATTGGAGTGAGGGAGCCACTTGACCTTGGGGCAGGGCTAGAAATGTGGACCCACTGCCCCTATCAACACATGGACCCTCCCGGATGCGATTAGCTCATGAAGGGGGCTTCTCTCGTTCTCCCTTCTGGGATGGCACCTACATTTCTCAGGCCAATAGACAAAGGGAGGGCTGTTGCAGGACATGCATTCTTGATCTTATATGCATGCCTGCTTAGGCTTGCCTGTGGCATCAAGGAATGAGCAAGAGAAGTGAATGGGATCCTGCTTTCTTGCACCTGGTCAGTTTATTGCTGAAAATAGAAAAGAAAAAGCAGAGCCTAAAGTATTCAGAGAGGGAAACCATGAGAGTAGTATCTATAAGATATTACAGTATCTGCAAGAATTTCTCAGGGATGTCCCACACTTCTATAGGCTATCAATAGATTTATTCTAATGAGAAACCCCATGCAACATTTGAGGTCCCTCCTCAAGTGAGATATTTGAAGGATTTTGAGATGTCTGAAGGGTTTCAATAAGGCTACCAGCACTTGCCAGGGGAGTTTTGCACATCCCTAGCCAAGACTGATTTAGGTGGGTCAAGTGCCTCCTCCCACTTAGAACTTGGTTCAGTTCAGTTGTCACCCTTGCATCCTAAGTCCATGATTTCCATCTTAACCCCACCCAACCCACTTTAAGTTGCAGCTAGTTTCTGCCCCCAGTTAAGGACATATGGACTGTGTAAAATCTGCTCCGTCTGTGTTTCATGGATTGCCAGGTGCCTTTTGTTCCTTTGTCCGCCCACAGACAGATGCAGATGATTTTTTTTTTTTTTGGCATTCAGAAAAATCCACAAATAATTACATAAGTATTTACGCAGGTATTTACATAATTTACCTAAGTATGTAATATCTAGCATATTGTCTAAGGATGTACAAAACACCTACCTGGCTCCGCGCCGGGCAATCTGCGGTGAGGGGGAGGCTCTCCGTACCTCCCCCCGGAATCCTCCCTGGCCAGCTCTGCTCCATGGTGACTCTGTGGAGCCACTGGCCAGGGCCTCCCACAGCCAGACATCTGGCTTCTGGGCTGCACAGGGACGCAAATGGCAGCTGCCGTAGCTGCCGCCATTTGCGTACGTGTCTTTAGCCATGATAGATACTTACATAGCCTATCATGGTTCGCCAGGGACGCAAATGGCGGCCGGTATAGCGGCTGGCATTTGCGGCTGGAGCCGCTGCTGGAGCCGCAGCAACAGCCACAGCCAGGTAGGCTCCATTTCGCGGGGCTTTCATGGGGTGGTGGGGCAGGTTGCTCTGTTCTGCCATGGATTCTGGTGGGCTGAATTCACTGGAATGCAGCCTCCCTGGGATCTGTGGTGGAATTCTCTAACATCCCTAATATTGTCCCCCATTCCATTCAGTGTTTCCTCAGCACAAACTTACGTATTTCCCTATGAATATATATGCATAAATTTCGGGAAAGTAAAAAGAAAATTATCTGAAAGTCTACAGATTACACACGGCCTGAGGGGAGTGCTCTGCAGCAGTTTCCACAGGTCAGATTCTTAGAAATCTGAGCTCATTTTAGTCCGTCTTGAATTTCTCCAGAATCCCTACCCTTAGTACAAACATGTTGCTTCTGCATAATGTATACGTTGGGTCTAACTTCTTTGTTTCCAAAGGAACCTGTTTTTGTGCAGTTCTATGTTTGCATAAACATGTGGTAAGGCTTTTATTTGTCATTTTAGCACATTGAAATTAGCATTACAATTAGTTCCACCATGCATATTTTTCCTCAGAAGAAAAGCCAATGAATCATTGTAAACAAGCTTTGTTTAATTCTCTGTCCATAAATTTTCTAGGTTGGTTTATTGACTATAAACTCCTTTAAGTTTGTAAGGATGATATATGAAAAGAATGCCACTGCACCATTTCATTCAGAATAGTTTTGACCAATATTTAATAACCACTTTAAACAGAATCATTCATACACACACACACACACACACACACAGAGCGAGAGAGCGAGAGAGAAGTCTACATCCCTTGGTCACACTGGGCTTCCAGTGCAATGCTGCTCTCTCCTAGGGGGAGATCACACCTTGCAAAACCAGGACTTCCAGCAGCAAGGGTTGGGAGGTAACAGAATTATTGTCCCCTGTATAAGTGGCAAAAGTAATGACTGATGACATTCTTATGGCAGGACGCAGGAGCAAAAGATAATGGGATGAATCTCCAGATTTAGTCAAACTTAGAACAGACTGCTCCAAAGTTCACCAGTGGACAAATGAAAAAGAAAGGATCATGCATCAGCTTCTGCAGCTTGGCCTCCATCTCCCAAATGGCCTGGGAAGAACACAGAAATGCTGAGGCTAGGCCATGCACTATTTGTAGGGGTGTACGAACCCCACTTACCTGGGTCCGCTGGGGGGTCTGCGGGGGGGGAAGCAATCCGGTCCTCCCCCCGGAATCCTCCCCGGCTGGCTCCGCTCGGTGGCGAGTCTGGTCTTCGTCTGCAAATGGCGGTTGGCGTAGTGGACGCCATTTGCGTCCTGCACTTTACTGTGATAGGCTACGTAAAGATTTACATAGCCTATCATGGTAAAGAGCAGGGACGCAAATTTAGCAGATGCCATTTGCGTCCACAGTCCAGTGATACGGCCATGGCAGCCGTATCGCTGGGTCTTTGGAGCCGGCGGCAGGGAGGATCCGCTGGCGAGGACTTTGCGCTGGAAGATAAGGTAGGAGATCTGATCCTCCATGGACTTCGGGGAGGGGGGAAGATTCAATCGAATTCAATAGAATCCAGCCTCATTGGGGTACGTGGAGGATTTCTCCAACATCCCTAACTATTTGTGACTTACCAAACCAAATGCAGCACCCCAATCATATATGACCATTTATTTCAACAGAGCTGGCAAGCCTAGAGAAGTACTGGACCTGGAAGTTCTCGTGAATTGTGCCCGTTGAAGTGACTTGCCCAGTCAGTCTCAGTGTTGACTGTGCATCTATTCTGGGAAGCCTGAATGCTTCCACTGGTTCTGTGGAGAGGTGCTTTGGCCCAGTTCATGCCACAACTGCTATACACATCATCAGTAGGAAACACAGGAGCAAAACAGGCATTTCTTTAAATTAGGGCTGTGCGGGGACCCCCCGATCTGACCCAGAAGCCGCTTCATGGCTTTGGAGGTGGGCCTGATGCAGCTCAGGCTGATTCGGGGAGGGGGGAATCCGACTCAGCCCTGAACCCGAAGTGGGATTCAGATTAGGGATGGATGGATTACTCACCGTCTGTTCCATGGTCTTTTCCGCTGGTTGGGAGGCGATCCGTTCCCCCCCCCCCCAGTATCCTCTGGAGCGGCTCCACAGCTGGAGGATTTCATGGAGCTGCACTCTGGCTCCGTTGAGCTGGTGATACTGTAATGGCGGCTGTTTACGGCTGCAATTAGGTGAAAAACAGTGCTTTACGGCTGCAAGTGGTGTCCACTATGTCATTTGAGGCTGTATTCCTCACAGCGAAATGGTAATGGCGGCCACCATTACAGTATCACCAGCACAATGGAGCCAGAGTTCCATTCCACAGGAAATCCTTGGGAGGCGGAGGTGAGTGTGCCGTTCTGCCGCAGATTCCAGAGGCCGGATTCCAAAGAATCCAGCCTCATTTGAGTCCGTGGCAGAATTCTCTGCCATCCCCAGTTCAGATGGCTGAATTCTGCTTCCCCCTCTCAATGCCCCTGTGCAAACCCCCAGCTCCTTAACTTGCCGCTGTCTCCTCCTCCGCTGTTGCCACCTCCTCCTCCTCTGCTGCTTCCTTCACTGTTTCCACCTCTTCCTTCTCTGCCACCACTGCCTCTGCCACCATAGCTGCCATAGCTGCTGGCAGCTCCTGAGGCCTGGACATTCATTGGCTCTTATTGCAGGGACATTCCAGGAAGTTGCCATTTTAAAAATGGTGGCTCCCTGCAAGAAGAGCCATTGCGCATCCAGGCCTCAGGAGCTGGTGGTGGCAATGACGTCAATGGCAGTGGTGCGGTGGTGGCGGCAGAGGCAGAGTTGGAAACGGCAATGATGGCAGTGGAGGCAGTGGCAGCAGAGGTGGGGGCGGTGGGGGTAGGTGGCTCAGGTAAGGACCTGGAGGCACCAGCGTGGCTCATTCGACAACTGGGGTGCCACAGCAGAAAGGGCCCTCTTCCTCGTAGCTACCCACCTCAGTTCTTTTGGCAGGGGCTCCTGGAGAAGAACTGCTGAAGATGATTTTAGGGCCTGGGCAGGTACATACAGGAGGAGACGATCCCTAACTCAGGCACAGTTCATTAACTGTTCACGGTCTCCTTAGGTACAGCCCAGTTCTGAACTCCTCCCTCCCTCTGCTTGTACTTGGAGAAAACCTGCGACAGCATTTAGAGCCATGCGCACAACTGTATAGGCCGCTGTTTAATAAACTCTGTAGAGCCTGAATGAGTAATCATTCTGATCTGGTATAGGACAGTTTCCTGTGGGCCAAAACAGTCATGACTTTAAATCTGTTTGCAGCTATGTTTAAATATGCAGCAATGTTTTTTCTCATGTTTACTTTAGAGTAGGCACTAGGGTCCCAATCAGGATACTAGCATGGGGAATGGGGATGGGGGAGAGATACAGATTGGGGCTCTTGGACCTACTTTAGAGTAAAAATGAAAACAAATAGTGGCCCAATACAAATTTAAAGCAGGGCTGTGCACCGCTTCGGCCTGAGGCCTGGAGTCTGAGTCAAATCAGGCTGCTTCGAGTCACTTCAAGCCCCTTCCAAGGTGAAGTGGAGGGGGCATGAAATGACCCAGAGTGGGTTGGGGGCTCTTTGAAGCATTTGTGAAAATGTGCATTTCTGTGCATGCACAAATTAGGGATGGGGGAGAATTTCTCCCCGAAACTTCGGGGGGCCGAGTGCCAACGCATTCAGTCCTCCGAAGGTTCGGGGAGAAATTCTCCCCCACCCCCTGCCCCCCCGCCCCCCCCCGGGATGGGACTTAACTTTTACGAATGTCGCTCCCGGCAGCGGGTCCCGGCGGCGGTTCGGCAGGTCTTTGTCAGGGGCGGGGGTGGCAGCCGGTCTTTTGACCGGCTGCCGCCGCCGCCATTACAAGAAAAGTAAAAAAAAAAAAACGCCCCTGTGATAGGCTACGTAACGATTAACGTAGCCTATCACGGCTAGATTTGCAAAGTCAGCCGTGATAGGCTACGTTAATCGTCATGTAGCCTATCACAGGTGACTTTGAAAAAAAAAAAAAGTGCGTACGCAAATGGCGGCCCCCATAGGGAGCCGCCATTCATGTTCCTGATTTGGTCCCTGTAGTCTATGTAAAGATTTACGTAGACTATGGCGAAAATAAGGGCAACGCAAATAAAAACTTTCGTACATCCCTAACTTCAGTCAACCTTTCCATCTGAAGATAAAACAAATAATTTTTTAAAAAATAAATAAACAACAGAAATAGTAAAAACAAACAAACTCCACACTGATCTACAAGCCAGAGATAACCAAAAATGGCAGGTCAAATAACCAATAAAAATTAACCAAGCAAACTTTTTAAATGCCTGCCTGAACAGATGTATCTTCAACAGGTGGTGGAAGGTCATCAAAGAGGGTGCCAGATGTACTGTTGCAGACAGTCCTACACCCTGGTTGCAGTTACAGAGAAGGCTTTCTTCTGCATTCCTGATACTAGGGATGGTGGAGAATTTCTCCACGAATCTCCATGAGGCTGAATGCCAACGCATTCGGCCCCCCAAAATTAGTGGAGAAACGGTCCACCCCCCCTGCCCCCCCCGGGATGGGACTTACCTTTCCCGACTGTCCCTGGCACTGGCGGCTGCCGCCAGCAGTTCGGAGGCAGTTCGGCGGCAGTTCAGCGGCGGCGGCAGCCGGTCTTCTGACCGGCTGCCGCTGCCGCCATTTCCAAGTAAAAAAACAAACAAACAAGCAAACATGATAGGCTACGTAAAGATTTACGTAGCCTATCAAGGCTAGATTTTCAAAAAACACCGTGATAGGCTACGTAAATCCTTACGTAGCCTATCACGGCTGACTTTGAGGGAAAAAAAGAAAAGCGCGTACGCAAATGGCGGCGCCCATGGGCGCCACCATTCGCGTACGCACTTCCCCCCCCCAAAGTCAGCCGTGATAGGCTACGTAAGGATTTACGTAGCCTATCACGGCTGACTGCAGGGACGCAAATGGAGGCAGCTACGGCCGCCGCCATTTGCGTCCCGGCCGGCAAGGAGGATTCACGGCCGGAGGGACGGGGCGCCTCCTCCCCGGCCAGAATTTCAGCTGGAGGGATGGGGCGCCTCCCCCCTGCCAAGAATTTCGGGGGGAGGAACGGAGCGCCTCCCCCCCACTGTGAAGCAAGCTGAGGGACCAGGTAAGGGACTTTCGTCCATCCCTACGATAGCCCTGCCTCAGATACAGTTTGGATCAGCAAGATAACTTCACCAGCTGATCTTAAGGTATGGGCAAGTTCACTGGTGCCATTGGGATAGGACTTTGAGGCCGACATCCAGGGCTCCAAAGAAAGGCTCCCAACCACAGCAGGGCTGGCTTGCCACATTGAAGTAAATGAAGTAATGTACATTACTATCTAAACAGGGCTCCCATGTAATGCCATTAAGTCCAGAGTCTAAAATTAACTAACTGTACTACTAGGCAGGTTCATATGGGAGGAGATCACCCTTTAAGTAATCTGGACTAAAAGCATTTAGGACTTAAAGGTAATAATCTAGGCTTGGACAAGCCAGAGGATTCATACTTGGGATGTCCATCATTTGCAAACCTGGGCCATTTGGGGGCCCAATGGATTCCCACAGCCCACCTGGCTCAGCTTGTGTTCGTGAGTTGAGCCTTGGGGTTTTTCTGGGAACATTTCAGGTGGTTTGTTTTTCATAAATAGAAAGTTGCATACATTCTGACTGTAATTTGTTTAGTTTGTGCAAATTGCAGCTGTAATTTGCGTAAACTTTGTACATTATGGCTGCAATGTGCACAAATTAAGCCAATTATAGCCAGAATTTGTGCAAATTATGCACATTATGCCTACAATTTGTGCAACTTTCAATTTACACCACCACCACCCCTGAAAATCTGCAGGCTGGCCTGACTCAATGCCGATTGAGTCAGGAGAGCTTGTGGTGAGACAAGCTGAAGTCTGGGGGTGGGGGGGAAGCTGTTGAAAACTCAGCAAGCTCCACTGCCCAGGCAGATTCCTCTGACATCCCTACTTCATACAGTTTGACAAACACCAAAACTTATCTTGCACACCACTATTCTCTTTTTCTATGCCACAAAAGGTTGGCGAAGCATGAATACACATAGTCCTGGGTACCTCACTTGAATGGGTCCCAGATTCAGTCCATGAAGTTCAAGGCCAACAAATGCATGAAAGTTTCTGCCTTTTGTCATGACCTGTAGACAATTTTCAGGTCCATGTTTACTCATTGATCCTATCATTCTATATCTCATGATTTTATGTTATGTTTTTCAAGTCAGAAAAAAAGAAATAAGAGATTCAATGCCAGATGGTAATGCTGTCTAAAGAGAAAGAGGGCTGGTAATAAAGTTTATCATTGTGACAACACTTCTTGCCCAGAACACCCCAGGTGGTTTCACAAGTACAAATTATGCCTCTGCTAATGAGCACCAGGGTCATGGATTATTTCAAAATCAGAACCAATATCCTTATTCTACAACATATTTCTTTGGATGAGGAAAGATTCATTGGCTGATGGGGAAGAAACTTTTAAGGGAATGTTTTTAAGTGACTTTGATTAACCTTAACAAGAGCTCTGAAACTATATTTCTGCACTGGAACTTTTCCACAGACATTTAAGATTTCCCCATCAAATAATTCAAGAAAAATTCTAAGCCACCCCTATAAAGCTGAGGGGGTGATTGTGTAAGTTAAAGGAACCATAAACCTATAATTAAGCAAATTATCACCTGCTAAAGAATTCTTAGAGAATGACAATCATAATTATATGCTTTTAGTCCTTTCAGTTCATTAGGCAAAAAATACATATAAAAAATAGAAAAAAATAAAATTCTTGAACTTGCAATGAGACTTCAAAAAGTAAAACCTCACTGAAAGAATTAATGAAGACATACTGATGTATGTAAAGTTCATGGGATGTCAACTTGTGTTATTCTCCATACATTAAAATAGCACTTAATGAACTTTGATGCAGTAAAATAAAATAGGTGTTTTCCTTTGATATGCATGTAAATAACAAAGAGTGCTTTGAAGTCAGTTTCTGTGTACTCCTGTGGCTGCAAAGAAAACCGACATGGATGGTAATGGTAAATTTGGTTTATTTGAAAGTATAAATCCACATCAGATTTAAAAATGGAAACTAGGACAATAATGTCAGAAGAAGAAAAGGAATATATTACTAATGTCAGAATGTTAATTGGCTCTACTTTAGCAAGGCTTTGGGTATTTAGAACTTAAGCTAACAGGACATTATGGCAAAAGGCTGTGGACTATGCTTGCAAATATGATTTCTACAGAGTGATGATGGGGTGGAGGGAGATATCTTCTTTTTGTTCTATAAGCCCAGTCTTCTCCTATGTAGAGGCAGGAGAGCAAGGCATCACAGAATTAAGGATGGGTGAATCTGTCAATTTCGGTTTAGCTCACCTTCCCATTCTTCTGAAAGTAAGTTCATTTTAATCTGTTCACATATCACTTTGTGAATTCAACAACAACAAAATCTGCACAAAAGTTCCTATGCTTTTTCATGTGCATTCCCCTAATACGTGCATTATTGGACACACTTTTCCTTGTGCGCGCACACTTGTGGTGAGTGATTTTCCCCTAATATAATACATTTGTGTGTGTACTTCCCCCAGTATACATACTTTGTTTGTGCGCTTTCCCATAATATACACATTTATGTGTGCATTTCTTTGAGTTGCAAACTGCATTGCAAAATTCTGAAAAGCATGTACTTTGCACACATGTGTATTCTGCTTCACATATTGGTTCGGGAGGAGTGAATTGGGCAAGTCTGTATAAAAAATTGGGCCAAACAAATTTCTCCTCCATCCCAACATACAATGGCCCAATCTGAATTATCTAGTTCTGGCTTAATAAGCTTATACAGGAGCTTCATGTGTACTTTGGCTTCCAAACTTTAAACCTTGGTTTCAAGTTGGCTTCTGCATCTTGGCTTGAAGCCATTAACCATAGTTCCCATTTTGGATATATTGGGAAGCTATCCTTAACTATGGCTTTCCTAACTGGTTTTGCTGCTTGTGCAAAGGAAGGAGAAAAGTGGCAGCAAAGGGACTGCATTTGTACAAATAAAGGTCATGCATAGCCAGGCTAATTAAGCCAGGATTTGGTTATCTGATTGCAGCCAATGAGTTCCCAGTGCTATCCAAAGGGGACTGAGCCATAGTCCCCTTCAGCTAGCACTCTGCTGAGTTCACAGGATCCAAAATACAAATTTAAGCAGGGTAGGAAATGGAGTTGAACAGAACATCAAAGCTAACTTCAGAAGGGTCAAAACAGAGGCAAAGAGTGGTGCAAACCAGGGTCTGGAACCAGGGATGAGCAGTGTGTCAAGTACTAGGGAGAGCTAGAGGTAATTGCAAGGGGCCTTCACACCTCATTGTCACCTTTCCTGGTTGGTGACAATTGAGCAGAAAGCATCCATCTGATTGGCTATGCCCCACTGCTGGTGGCCTTTCCAACATTAGTATAGTGCCATGAGATGAAGCAATAGAAAAGCAGTCCCTCAGCCACCATGGTAATGTCTGATGAGGCTAACACAGTACTTTGGTCTGACAAATGGTCCTTAATTTTCTGCTTCATATTTCTTGATTTAAAAATAATAAATAAATAAGTAGTTTGTGTTTTGGCTGTGTATCATTTTCTCCTCTCTTCTTTCAAAAAAGGAGCAGTGTAAGGAAAGAATGTTAGAAGTAGGAAACCTATCTTCAGATCTGCACATTGATATTTAATATACAGAAAACATGTCAAAATTCATCATTGCAGAGTTCGGGTTCTTTCCCAGATATCAATGCTATTTTTTTTTTTTACTGAAATTCTTTTGTTCAGTGATAGAGCCGGTGCCCTCCCAGAAATATGTTCAGAAAATAGTAATTAGTTTGAAAAGCATAAAAAACTACTCTCATAACAATCATTATTATGAGAATGGGAGAGACGGCTTTAATTTATGCTCTGTAGAACCATGTCTGGAAATAAAACTATAACAGCTCCATTTTCCTCAGAGTACATTCACAAATGAACTTAAATGTAACCATGTCTATTAACAATCCTAAATTAAACGACATGCATTTTGTACAGGTATTTCAGGTCCAAATGGAAAAGGAGCCTGGGACAATAAATAATTGAAGTATGAAGACATATGTACATTAAAGAAACCTTTCACTTCATTTCATATATCAAAAATAAATTAGCGTGTTAACCAACCTTTACCCAAGGCACCTTCCCACTCAACTCTCCACAGCTGCATTTGTGATTCATTTGATCAGAATCTGTTAATTAGCAACCTCTGTTCAGATCCCAGAGGTTGCAAATTAAAGTAAATATAATGACTGTTACAATTCCTGAGACCTATATGGGAATATTCTAAATAAGAATTAAGAAGAGAAATGGAAAATACTGTGAGTAATTTGTGCAAGCCACTCTTCATCTGCTGTTCTCCCCTAATTAGTACCCCACCTCTTGGTTTCTTATAGTACATATCTATTCAGAAGGAAGCCTGGCTGAGTTCAATGGGGCTTACTCACAAGTAAGTGTGTACAGGATTGCAGTCTCAATATTGAAGTTAGTGCCTCATTACACAGGCACTAACCTTACCATAATCTCCCTATGATAGGTTAAGACAACATTTTATCATGTCCTGCATCACAAATATTGTCCCTTATTCCAGGCATTGCCCATCAATCATTGTCCTCTTCCTCCTCACCCTTTCCACTTTTATCCCTTGTGTTCAGCACATGCAGAGTACCAGCCAGCATCTTGTTCTTTCCTGCTCTTTTCCTGATACAATCCATCCAACCCCAGTCCTGGCTCCTTCTCAGGCCAAGAATCATCACTTATTCTTTTCCTCAGCTGAAACCAGTAGCAGCTTCAGGGACCAGTTCAAAAGTTGACTCATCTATTTCCAGGCAGCAATGAAAGGGAACAACTCCGGGAATGAACCCATGCAGTCAGGAGATAACGTCTTGAAAGGCCTAAACAACCCACACCCATAGAGAGTCCAACTTTGAATCTTTTGTTGATAACTCCAGGCTACATGGTCAAGGCCCATCAAGATCAAGGAAAGGGCATACCCACACATGCAAGGAGTTCCAGGCCACCGCTTTCACATTGGGAACTCCACGCTGCATGAGTTCTGTCAGAGGGAAGTCCAAAAGTTGTAGACCAAACTCAGCCTGCCATACACTGAGCCATACAAAGACAGACATACAATCCACAGCAACGAGAGTTCAAGTCTACAAAAAGCATCACAGTGCTTTTCATAGGGATGGCGGAGAATTTCTCCCCGAAACTTCGGGGGGCCGAGCGCCAACGTGTTCGGCCCCCCGAAGAAGTTTCGGGGAGAAATTCTCCGCCCCCCCGCCCCCCGCCCCCCCCCCCAGGACGGGACCTACCTTTCCTGAATGTCCCTCCTGGTGGCGGGTCCTGGCGGCGGTTCGTCGGGTCTTCGTCAGGGGCGGGGGAGGCAGCCGGTCTTTTGACCAGCTGCCGCCGCCGCCATTCCAATAAAAGTAAAAAAAAAAAAAAACGCCCCCGTGATAGGCTACGTGACGATTAACGTAGCCTATCACGGCTAGATTTGCAAAGTCAGCCGTGATAGGCTACGTAAATCGTCACGTAGCCTATCACGGGTGACTTAAAAAAAAAAAAAAAAGCGCATACGGCTAATGGCGGCCCCCATAGGGAGCCGCCATTCACGTTCCTTATTTGGTCACTGTAGTCTACGTAAAGATTACGTAGACTACGGCGAAAATAAGGGCAACACTATTTGCGTTGCCCTTATCTTCGCCGTAGTCTACATAAAGATTTACGTAGACTACTGCGACCAAATAAGGAACGCGAATGGCGGCTCCCTATGGGGACCGCCATTTGCGTACACGCTTTTTTTTTTTAAGTCACCCGTGATAGGCTACGTGATGATTAACGTAGCCTATCACGGCTGACTTTGCAGATCTAGCCGTGATAGGCTACGTTAATCGTCACGTAGCCTATCACGGGGGCGTTTTTTTTTTTAAAAAAAACTTTTTATTTCGCGGCCGGGCGAGACGAGGTGCCTCCTCCCCGGCCTGAATTTCGGCCAGGCGAGGCAGGAAGCCTCCCCACCGGCCTGAATTTCGGCCGGGCGAGGCGGGAAGCCTCCCCCCCGGCCTGAACTTTGGGGGGAGAGCAGCGAAGCGCCTCCCCCCACCACGAAAAGCTGCGAGACCAGGTAAGTGGCTTTCGTGCACTCCTAGCTTTTCATGACAAGTCTGTAACAATCCAAAGTTCCAGTCCATGTGCAGAGGGCCTCCGAAAGCCCAGACGATGATGGATCCAAACAGAGAAGACTTCGGGCAATGAAGACAAGATGTTCCTAGCAAAGGCTCTTCACTTTTTCATCAGCTTAAAAGGGAAGGCATGACTGTAGACAGACAAGGGCCTTTACATACAAGGGCCTTTAGCCTTTCAGCAAGGCCCCTGTCTAAACAGGGCGGCACTGCTCAGCCCTCCAGCAGCGACGCTTCAACCTGGGTGACTCTTCTGCAAACCCCACCCCACCTCTGTCAGGTTCTCACAGACAGCTTTCAGCCTCCCTGCCTGCCAAGGCCAGACCAGCGGGTGGACAGGGAGTTGGGTGACCGCCACAGCCGGCTCTGCTCTGAGAACACTGATATAGAGAAGCTCACACAGACTCTGACATTCCAGAGGCTGAATAGGCCCAAGCTCCTCCAGGCTACTTCTAAGCAAATCCTGGCTATAACCTACAAGGTCCACTGCAGTACTGAAGCTGGGCCCTGACACAAAGTTCTACACCCCAGCCTATACCTCTGGACAGTGGAGGATGGTGGCTCCGATGGTGGGGCTGGGAATCCATTCTGGGTTTCAGTCATTACCAGCCAGCACTCTAAAGGTACAATCCAAGGTGCTGAAGCTATTTTGGGGATAGGGTTCAAAACTCCTTTGGAGTTCTGGCTGGTGCTGACTGAAACCCAGAATGGATTCTCAGCCCCACTGAAATTGGAGCCACCAGCCTCCACTGCTCTGGTACCTGCACCACTCATTCCCCAACCATGGATACCCCAGTCACTGGGGAGGTGGAGGCAAGTCTCGCGCCAAATCACACTGCTTCAACTGGCTCAGCTGGAGTTTCCCCTCAACACTCTGACATGTTTCAGACTGGGCCAGCTTGACCAGCTTCCCTCTAGGGTGGCCATGTGCCCTAATTTACAGAGAACGGTCCTCTATTGGAAGGACTGTCGGGGGACAGTCCCCTGTTTTGAAGGCATCCTCTGTTTTGAAGGGCTGCCCCATCTCCATCCAGTTTAAAGATAAAGAACCATAAGAAGGGAGAGGCCGGGGCCTGAAAGTTGCCCATCAACAGTTAGCAGCACCCAGACAGCAGACTCAACAGGCACACATGGCAGCAGGTCACAGTTTTTCCCCACAATGGTGAAATATATTGTATTTCTATTTGCATGATAGGGATTAGTTCTAAATTTGAACACATACATACATAAATGAGCCTATGCAAATTTGGTGCCCACCTTTGGGGTGATTCGTAAGTGGCCCGACTCCATCCCTGGCCTTGCAGCACTGCATATGGTTTCTGATGCATTGCCAGCATATCCAAACATCCCACACAAATTGCACAAGGCAGGGTCAGAGCATCCACGTGAGCTAAAGCGGTGGGAAAGGGGCAGGCCTGGGGATGGAAGGTGGGTGTGCCTGCTCTTCAGTAATGCCCAGCACTCCCTTTCTCTAGCTTCCAGGAAGACCAGAGCCCATGAGCTCCACTTGAAGAGTAGTGAGACAGAGGTCAGCTCTGGGGAGAAGTGGGAGTTCCCCCCACCCCACCCAGGAGCACTTGGGGCTACCTGTAGAGGCAGGAAAAGAGAGCCCTCTGATGAGGAAAACTAGGATGTTCACATGAATCAATGTCAGGGCTCATGCTCCATTTCCCCCTTTCTTTCCTCTGCTCCTTTTCTTAAAGCAGAGGCATTCTTCTGCTATTGGGAGGCAAAGGCCACCATCACTACCTTCCAGATAGGGCCTTGAAGAGAAATATCCAACCCATTTACAGCAACCCGGGAGTTCATCCAAAGTCCAGTTTCTGTCTCTGTGGATTGAATCGCTGCTGTCCCACAACATCAAAGGCAGTTTGCCATCAGAGGCAAACTGCCTGCAACATAAATCAATTGGGGGGAGCATATGCGTGTATGTGTACATTATATATGCAATTAGTATTACAGCAGAGAGAAGAAGTCATGAGGACAAGTAAGTGAGATGGAATGTCATTACTACCTGGCTGGCTCTCTTCAGCTTCTCTGTCAAAGTGGCTTTTCACAGGAAACTACTAAGCCAAGCAGAGAACCATGGCCAATGTATTTGACACAAACTATATGCCCATAATCCCAGAGGAAAAAGCTAGGAATGCAGCAAAGAACCTGCTGCTGGGGGCAGGGCGGGGAGAGGATCTGCCTGGAAATTTTTACCAGAGAGCTGAAAATTGCAGCTTAACTCCAGTTTTGAGGGATGATAGGAGAACAACTAGAGGCCTGCAGCCAAGAATTTCGCTGGTGATTTCAAATAGGTACAGTTCTTAACATCTGCCTCTCTTGGATTGTGTATCTTTCTTCTTTGCCCTTTCTCTCTTCCCATTTTTCTGACCCTCTTTCCTAGGCTCCATCTCTCCCATGGATCTACAGACTTCTCAGACCCCTGCCTCTTTCTTCGCTAGGCTCCTGCTTCTTCAGCATCTCCTTCCCTAAACCTTTCTTGCCTGTTCTTCCCTTCTTTAAGATCTGAGCACTTGAGCCAATGACAGCCATTGACCTATAGCATTAAAGCAGCTTAGTGAATACTGCTCCATCACTATCAGATAAATTATTTATTAATTATGAATTATTATGAATTATGTTGTCATATTTCACTCATCTCCTCTTTAGAAAATGTAACCTAATTATCTTTTGGTAGTGTGTGTAAATAATACACACCCCAAAAGAATTAACGCACAACTTAAAATACCATAAGCTAGCAAATACACTGGCTCCAGATATTACAGGCTGAATGAAGATAGCTACTTGCCAAGCAGTTTCAGTCTTCTCTTATGACACATGTTGACTCTAGACAGGTAACAATTCTGGTGTAGGGAACAGCAACTGGCAACACCTGGGACAAATCCTCAAGGGCAGCCTTCTCTAAGCTGGTGTTCTCCAGATGTTTTGGACTTCAACTCCCATCAGCCCCAGCCAGCATGGCCAATGGACAAGAATGCTGGGAGTTGTCATCCAAAAGATGGAGGGCATCATTCCTCTAGGATGTGATACCTACCTCTTCCCACTTGACTTTCCAAGAGGCAACAGAGGAATTTCTAGGGAAGCCAAACATTTTGATAAAACTCAGGGAAGTTCTCCAGAGTTGCTGATCAGAACTGCAATTGCTTTACTTTTCACTTCTTCCCATTTGAATTTTAAAGGCCAAACCAGGCATTACTTTAATAGTCTAGCAGCTATGTCTTCTTTCCATTTTTACTCTAGAGTAGGTGCAGGGTCCCCAATCCAGATCTTGAAAGCCTCCCCTTTGCTAGGATCCCAGTCTGGATTGGGTGTATGTGTTGTGCCTCTAGAGTAAAAATGAAAAGGAGATGTAACTGCTAGACATGCAGTTAAAACAGTGTCTCTTTTGGCCTTCAGGGTCCACCTATATGGTGACCATCCTTTACTCACTTAAACTTTACAATTGAAGTGCTAAGCTAAATCATCCTGTGAAGTGGTCAAGCTGGGAATCAGTGTGATACAAAGCTCCCAAATTCTTGACTGAGAGTTTTTGTGCTGTCTAGCAAACACAGGGGAAAAAACACACAACTTTGCTGTATTTCTTTTCTGAGATGGGTCTGAAGTTTGCAATGTGATGTAGCAGGATTTAACAAATGTTCCAGTCACTAATAGTGTAAGAGGTAAAGTCCCATTGAGGTGTGCCCCACTGAATTCATTGGGACTTACTCCCAATGAATTTAATGGTATTGAGTATTATGTCCACAATTATTGCAGTCTGGATCAATTTTAGGTACATTTTTGCCCAGCATGGATCTGCTCATGCTTAGCTCTGCACACATTTCTGAGAACACAATAAACATACTTCGTAGAAGCACATGTTAATATTTTCATCAAAGCAATTAGGTATGACAGCTGTCTGTCAGGTAGCTTACCTGCCCATTTGTACTTTGCCACATGTTCAATATCAACTATTTTGTGCAATTAACTGGGTATTTTGTGCTGGGTGAGGGATGGTAGGCTATTTTTTTCTGTGATAACCCTACCCCAGATTTCCCTTCTGTACCCCTTGGCAGGGCCCCACATGTCTCTTGACCAGTCAATAACCACCCTTACATCCAGGTTGTTAGGGATGTCAGAGAATTCTGCCATGGATCTCGGTAAGGCTGAATGCCAGTTACATTTGGCCCCCCAAAATCCATGGTGGAACGGCCTGCTCCCCCACCCCCACGGATCCCCCCGGGGATGAGACTTACCTGGGGCAGATGTTCCGGATGGTGGCGGCTCCAGTGGCAGCTTCAGAGACGGTGGTGCCAGTTGGTCTTCCAACTGGCTGCCAACACCACCATTTGCAGTCTGGTCGCTTCTGTATTTTTGTGGGTTTTTTTACATAGATGTGATAGGCTACATAAAGACTTACGTAGCCTATCATGTCTGGGTTTAAAAAAAAAACGCATATGCAAATGGCGGCGGCTACGGCCGCCGCCATTTGCATTCCTTATTTTTGGCCGTCTTAGTCTACGTAAATATTTACGTAGACTAAGATGGTGAATATAAAGGGGAACGCAAATAGCACCCGCTACGCTTTTTGTGTTCCCCTTTATATTCACCATCTTAGTCTACGTAAATATTTACGTAGACTAAGACGGCCAAAAATAAGGAGCGCAAATGGCAGCGGCTGTAGCCGCCGCCATTTGCGTACGCCTTTGTTTGTTTTTTAACCCAGACGTGATAGGCTACGTAAGTCTCTACATAGCCTATCACGGCTGAATACAGGGACGCAAATGGTGGCAGCTACAGCCGCCGCCATTTGCATCCCTGCTAGCCAGTGGCCGGATGTCCGGCTGCTGGCGGAGCCGGCCAGCAGCTTTGCGGAATCCCCACAGAGCGGAGCCAGCCAGCCAGGATTCCGGGGGGAGGGACGGAGCGCCTCCCCCCCAGCGGAACCCGGCAGAGCCAGGTAAGCGGGGTTTCGTACACCCCTAACATTGAGTCAGCCATATGTCTCTCCCCACTGACCTTTAAAAAATAAATAAATGACAAATTGACAACCATACGTGTAATCAAGTCATTTACGTACAAGTAGGGTCTGACATACACATTCAGCAAAAGTGCATGCTTGGCTTGCAAAAAGGGAAATTTGTGTGTGTATGTACGGATCTATATCTATCAACCTGAATATAGAAAGCTATCACATCAGGGAGATACCTAGGCTAGAACCTCTCTTTGTTGTGCTTCTTTTCTGATGGGAATTATTTGGTATCACTGCCTCCTGTTAAAAAGGCAGTTAGCAGAGAGAGAAAAAAACAGAAGGCAGACTAGAATGAGCATTCACCAGAACCACATGCACACAAGGCCAAAAACAGTGAGACCACGCCCTTCTTTAGTGAAGAAAAGGAGAAATGGTTTACTCACAATTTCTTGCATAAAAATGCCAGTACAGCATAAAGTTTCAGACAAAGTTTGTTCAGTCCATTTCTCTGTGTTCTATAACACTGGCAGGAGAGAGAGCAAACACGTGTGCTCCCAGCAATGGAAAAAGGACAGACAGACAGACAGGGGTGGGGGAGGAAAGGGAGGAGCAGGAAACCACACCACAGGCTATAGAGATTCTAAGGCTAGCCATGCCCACAACCCCCATGCATTAAATAGCTAACTGCAACACTGTCCCCTTCCTGTAACTTGCAGATGACGTGGCAATATTCCTAACATTTTCAGTGCCACCAATTAAAATATGTACTTACCAAGGAAAGTTAACCTTTCCCAATTCAACTAATTGATGCTTGCTACCAATCCTCAAAGGGCTTGCAACCAATGCATACAGCTTAATAAAGTGTTCCCCAAATCTATGATACCCAGAGCACAGGATTTCCACCCCTCTGGATTAGAATGTGAGGCATATTTAACTTTTACCCTCGGATTTTCTCAGTCAGCTTCTAGAACAATGGGTAGGCATCCTCCTTACATTTGGGGAACAACACACTTAATATTGCCTCCTGCCATTTCCCCCTCTTCAGTTGGGTCTGTGCTTACTGGGCAAAGGTGATGCTTCTAGGATTCCACTCTGCCAGGCAGCTATGGTGCAGCTACCATCCTTAATCTGTTCTTGGGAATGATGTCTTGGTGGGGAAGTCAATGCCCTATGAGTGTCCCTGCTCTGACAGGTGTGGAGGGGAGAATGCTTCCAATATGGTGCATTAATTCTTCACATAACACCTCCATTCCCTCTCAAAGGACATTAATGTGCTAGCACACAGTTTGGGAATCACTGGTTTAGTGGTATTGTGACAGAACAGTCCTTGAGATGTTCCTGAGTTGGGTTGCCTTAGTTCTTATTTAAGTAGAAGAACAATTATGAGCACAGTTTCTAAAAGTATTTATAATAAAGTCATCAGAACATAAGCTTATAGCACAGCATCATTTACAGAGGGAGGAGACAGCATCTTCAAAGGACATTATATTACTGAACTCTTTGTTAAGAAAATGAAAATGAATTCCTCATTTTTAACTGCAGCTGATAATGTTTAAAAATTATGAGTGAAGGCTAAACTTCCTTAACATTTGCATTTCTAATTATCTAGCAGCCCATTTTTACAGAGGATTATATAGAAACCTAATTGTGTTATAATAACGTGGGTGCTCTAGTTAGAGAACTTATTTTTTAAAACTTGTTTTTTGCTGATTTACATTCATTTGCATAATTTACAGAATTTATCGTTGCTGTTGGTTTTTTCCCTTATTTTCCCCCATTTTTGTTATTGCACATGATGTCAACTGCTGAATAAAGTCATTCCATCTGAACCATAAAGCATTTTTATTATTCCACAATTATGATTTATATAATAGGGTGCATTCATGTGTGTGTTTTTTTTTCTCTCTCTATTAAAATGGCACATCACACAAAGGACAAGGAAGAGCAACAAAGGAGATGAACAGTGAAAGTTACTGAAGACTTCAGCTGAATGCTAATTGCAGGTGACGAACAGGGATCTAACATCATTCCCTCCCCTCTCCCCCCTCCCCGTGTATTGATGTACATTCGAAACTTTACCCTAACTTAAGTTAGAATGGACTTAGGGTTAGGCAAACGTTAGGCTTGTGCAATTGACTTTGTTTTGTTTTGTTTTTACTAGAGCCCCACCCATTAACCAGAGCTTAGTACAAAAGACATACACTTAGAATTAAATAATTCTGAGTTCCGGAATTTGTTTTCTGTACCAGAAATGAACAGAGTTCACAGTCCTTCCACACAAAAATCCAGACCTGGTTACTCCAAGCTTTCTTCATTCCAACAGTATTTGGGGGGGGGCAGGGTCATTTTGTTGCTGCTATTGTTAAACAATTGGGAGTCAGAAATCCTGGCAGATCAACAGCTAATCACTGAGAGATTACCGAATCACCAGTAGCTCCAGCCTACTTTTTGCTCACCCCTAACATAGAGGCTTACCTCAAGATATTACCTTGAGTGACATAGTTGCCAACACCCCTGGTCTCACGCAACGTCGACCATGCGTATTGATCTACTATTTCTTCTGCCCTTAATTGTGAGAATGAATAGTGGGACTGTGCAGGCAGCATAGGGCTGGATCCGGGCGGGGGTGTGTGTGAGAGAGGAACACAAAAGACACCCAGATATCAGTGGGTTAGAAACTGGTCACAGATTGATTGGTTACAGCATCTCTCAAGGCTGAGACACCCGCCAAGCTATTTCCCCCTCTCTGCAAGTGAATGGTGCAATTCCTCTATTCACTAAGTGTATGGGTGGGGGCAGGAGTCCTCCTTGCTGAAAAATGGCTGGGGGGAAAGCAAAGTCCCTCCACCCCCCCCCCATATGAAGGACCCTTGGGACAACAAGGTCCTTGGCAGGGGGTGACCTTTGGTCCCCCCTCCATCCAATTTCTCTCTCCCTATTAAAGCCAATGGAGTGATTTGCCCATCTGGAATGCAGGTGTGCAGCTGTCAGGGTACATATTTTATTTCATTTAATTTCATTTATTATATTTCCATACCGCCCCATAGCCGAAGCTCTCTGGGCGGTTCACAAAACATTAAAAACCATTAAAATACATTATATAAAATATAAAAACCATTCACATAACAACGTAACACAAATAACACACACAACAACATCGTATATCTAAAACAATTTAAAACAATCATCCAGAGACAATCAAGAGACTCATTATACACTGCCAAATGCCTGAGAGAAGAGGGCAATTTTAACCTGGCACTGAAAACATGACAATGTTGGCACCAGGCAGGCTTCATCAGAGAGATTATTCCACAAGTGGGGAGCCACCACCGAAAAGGCCTTCTCCCTTCTTGCCACCCCCTGAGCTTCCCTCGGAGGATCCCTCCCTATTTGTAAAGGACATATCGAAAGCCCTTTAAAAATAAGTGAGATTCTGCTGCTCAGGCATTTGGGAGGGCAGCAGAGAAGCTAGTTTAGACTCCTGGTGATGTCTGGGTAGAGAGTTCACTCAGTTTGCTTTTTCCTTAGTCTACCCCTTTCTCCCACTGGCTCTTCTCCTGCTCCTGAGCACTGTCCTCATCTGTTGTCCCCTGCCACTAATGATTGAAGCTCACAGCCTATGGATTTCCTTTGCACAATCAAGGCTATGGGACTTCACCACATGGGGCTTTTATCCTGCTATTGAGATTGGTTACTCACAGATGTTTGCCAGTCCTTTACATGATGTCATCAATCTCTAGGATGTCTCTCCTGCGCTAAATGACCTTTATCCCATTTTTAAAAGATCAGAGATAAAATGCTATCAAATTACAGCGTGTTGAGTTTTCTTTTGAAAAGAGAAATTCTCACAATAAGATGCGCTAGACCAGAGCACCATCTAGTGGCTGTATAATGAAACATATAGGATACATAAATAAAGAGGAAAGGTGGGAGGAGTGCATGTAAAGGGAGCCCATCATGATCCTGCATTTAAAACAGAAGCAGGAAACCCGGGTAAAGTTGCGGGATTTTAGGCTGGTGTAGAAATGTTCAAGATGGGCTCCTTCCAGTCACAAAACAAGATTTGCCAGCAACACTACTGGTTCTCCATCTCTCTCTAGAGACTCATTCTGACCCTCTCTGAACACTTTAGCTCTTACCTCATCCACAGGCTAACTGCCCATTTTACTAAGATCGACAGTGCAATCCTATGCCTGTCTACTCAGAGGTAGGTTCCATTGTGTTCAATTGGAGTTGCACCCAAGTAAGCATAGATAGGATTGCATCCAAAGAGTGTTAATCATCTGCAATAAGATGCCGGATGCCTGCAGTTCTGTCTTTCTCCTCTGCCTGACTTCCTACATTAATACTTTGCTGTCTGGAAAAGAGCTAATGAGGGTAAATGGCATTGTAGAAATTAATATGTAGTGTTATTCTTTGTCATCTGCACTCTGAAATTGCTCTTTTGGATAATAATAGTGCAACGAGGCATTTGTGACCCATTTTATAGCTTTGTCTTTAATAACTGAAATAAAACAATGGTAGAAGACATTCATGACAGCGTTCTTTCTGACATAAGACCCTTGATGTCCTATTTGGAACAAGAAGAGAGAAAAAGAGAGGTGGAGGGAAGCCTCAAATACAAAAGAAAGAGCCCCAAAGAGGCAAGTTTCAAAACGGTACTGAAAAATGCAAGGAATTTTAATAAAATAGTAAATTGCCCAACATGCTCCAATTGAGGGACTGTTGAATTACAATAAGGTGTAATTCAAACAACAATATAAAATTATTCATAATACAAATTGCATATAATATACATTGTTGTTGTTGTTCAGTCATTCAGTCATGTCCGACTCTTTGTGACCCCATGGACCATAGCACGCCGGGCCTTCCTGTCCTCCTCTCTCTCCTGGAGTGTGCTCAAGAAAAGTTCATATTCATTGCATAATATATATAGCCACTAATTATAACTAGATACACCTTATTAAACAACAACAATGAAATGCACAACATTTTCTATCTAAATAAAGTTCTTTAAATTTTTCAGTACCATTTTGAGGCTTGACTCCTTTCTGCTTCTGCTTCTGCTTCTGCTTCTTCCTCCACTCTTTTCTATTTGAAGCTACCCCAGAAATTTGAAGTGAATGTGGAGTTCCTCTTCAAGCAAAGATCTCAATATATATGTGAGTGTATGTATGTATGCACATTCCTACACACGTCCAATCAGAAGTAAGTCCACTTGACTTTAGTGGGCCTTACTCTCAGGTAAGCAGGAATGGGATTGAAACTTTAAAATCTTTGGATTAGAGTAGTGAAATATGTGAGGACATATAACTTTATTTTGTCTGAAGCAAATATATTTATTTATTATTTGAAGTGTTTTTGCCCTGCTCTTCTGGAAAAAAAGGATCCCAGGGAAGTATTCCATCAGTATGACAGTCCCTGCTCTTAGGCTTACAGTCTAAACGAGGGTGCTGTTGCAGTCATGCCCTGCTTGTGGGTTTCCCATGTGGTCAGCTGGTTGGCCACTGTGTGAACAGAATACTGCACTAGATGGACGCTTGGTCTGATTCATCATGGCTCTTCTTACATCGCACAGAAGGAAAAGCGATGGGGAGGGAGGAGGAAAAAAGCAGAACATCTGAGGAAGCCAAGAGATTCCATAACAAGAGCAACATATCTCGGGCGTGCATCTCTGTACTAAGGGTGGGCGAACGAGTTATGGGCAAGATTACTAGGATTCTCCAGACATCATCTCACCACTTGTCTCATGCCTGATTCCCGTATGTACTTGCGACCGCTGATCTCTCTACGTGAACAGGAAATCTGTGCAAATTGAGCAGCGATCGAATGAGAGATTTGCGCAAATCTCCCCAAGTTTGTGGAAATTTCCTCCATAGGCTAAAGCAGGGCTCATTCAGTCTACTGAGGAAATTTGCACAAATTAGGAAATTTTCATGAATCAAAGTGAGAATCGGGAGCAAGACAAACACAAGCCTGAGTCTGACAATTTGCAAATATGTTTGGCGGACACGTGCTTGCGCTTGTGTTTGGTGCGTGCATCGAACAGGACATGTGCACATGTTTTTTGAGCAAAAACAAAATTCTCATACAACCCCTACTCTGTGTCAATAACTAGCCAGGTCAAAAAGTAGCAACCTGAGGTAGACTGTCTAAGTGTGTGATTTTGGTACCAGGAAGTACGAACGTGAAATGACTCTTCCACCTTGTGAAGAATTTGTATAATTGGAATGTAAGGTTTTCCGGTGTCAGAGAAGTAGGTCTGAGCAACTTTCACTTCAATCGTTTTGGTTAGAGAAGAGAAGTGTGGTGTTCTCCACCCACTCACAGGCACTTCTGCGGGGGGGGGGGACCAAGTGTGAAGGGAACATCTCAGTGCAAATGAGCTGAAAATGCTGTCTCTGGCTTTTCTCACTCTTCGACACTTCAAAGAGACAAGTGCAGCTGCTCACCTAGAACAAACACTTGTTTACCTCACAATAGCATAGGTTGGCTAGCAGCCAGAGGCAGACTTGCGATGTAAATACATTTTAAAGAATAGGCACAGGAGAATACAGTCAGGCAAAGAGAAACCTCAGGGTTGGCCTGTAAATTACATTTGCTGTTAAACTATGGAGACATATTTCCCACCACCCCATCCCTAAATTGTTGCTCATGGCCTACTTTGTATGACATAACTATTAGATGTGTTGCTGCTAAAGGCAGCACAAAGATTAAGCATGTAGCCACTGCATTTTCCAGTGAAATATGAGCTCTTGACCAGCAGACATTAACAGAGGCAATACTGACAGGTATCCTCCTCCCTTAAAAGGCTTTTCTTGGTTAGTCAAAATTTTTATGACCAGTTCACAAAAGGCATTATATTTTTCCATGTAAGTAACCCCTTCTCGCTCCTCATTCTCTTCCCTTTTTGTTTTTCTTTTGTTTTACTGTGAGTGGGCACAACATGATTATTGAAACATGTACAGTACTCAGCACTAACATAAGTGCATGTATAATAATAATAATAATAATAATAATAATAATAATATGGGGATGAGCAAAAGCAGGGATACACAATTTGTGCTTTCTAAAGAATGAAAATGACTTCTGATTGTGTGTGTGTGTGTGTGTGTTTGACACCCACAAAAATTACAACTCTTTTTGTTGTTGTTGGAGTCCTCAAGGCCTAAAGGAAGAAATTCCACATCCTGGGCTGAGAGCTTTATGGTTCCCCATGAGATGACCTAACTGAAGCTGTTATCTAGGATTTGAAGGGGAGTTGTGCAGACAGAAACCCTCTTTCATCTCACATTCTGAAGAGCTGCTGGAAGTGGAGCTGTGCTGAAACCTGTGCTCTAACTTCTCAAAGTTTTCTTCCCCCATGAAAGAGGCTTCATTTTTTTCTGCCTCATTCTCAGAATGCTTGTGAATGGCCAAAATGGAGGAGATGCATCACCAGAAAAGAGAACAGATGAGAACAAAAAATTGCATTAAATTTGCATTTTAGGGAGCAATCCTATGGCCACTAGACAGTGGCTAGACGGCCATAGGATATCTGGTTTTCCAGGAATGTACTTTGGAGCTGGGACTTGGAGGTCGGTTTCTGGAGAACTGACTTCCCCCAAATTCCGCAGTGCCTTGGAGGCAGTGCAGAAGAGCCCTGTCCTCCGCACTCGCACGAGGAGCACAGAGTGGCTGAAAAGGAGCGTGGCTGGGGGCGTTCTGGGGCGGTGAGGGCAGAACTCCCTGTAGGACACATCCAATGTATGTGTCGTATAGCAGCCTCCTGCCCTGCTCAACCCTCCTGTGGCTAGATGGTAAGAATTGGCTCTCTAGCTGAAAATGCAGGGCAGGAGAAGCGCAGAGAGAACAATCCCCTTCATGCTTCTCCTGCCCTGCTTTGGATAGGCGGTTGCCTCCAAGTTCGGAGGTGGCTGCCTAAGTGCCTATCTGAATAGGATTGTGCCCTTAATTTATATACATATAATACACATTTAGAAATCATTCTAAATTTAACTAACAGTGTTTCATTCAGTTTTTGTCTTCCTGCCAGTGTCCTCCCCTCCCCAGTTCCTGTCTGACAAAAGGAGAGGAAAAGAGTCAAGAAGCAAAGACAAGCCACTGCACTGATTGGTAAAAAGAACAAAAAAAGTAACCACCCCACTGTGCTCAAAGGCTTAAGAATTTTGAAGCCCTTAGGAAAGGGAAAATCAAGATAAATGCAGACCAACCAGTTCAAAAACTATCAGTCTATCCTTTGACCAGAAATAGTAGGGCACCAGGAACAAGATGGCTTGGCTGGCTGTTTTTTTTTAGTTTTTTTTTTAAGGCAGCCATGTTTTCCCCTCACACTGCACCTCTGAATGTGCCAAGGTGCAGTTTGGAAAAACAAAGATGGTCATAGCAAGTATGGCAGAGCTCCAAGATCTTGTAGGTTTCTCAGATCTACGCTCAAAATTCTCCACCTGCTGAACCTCAAAAGAAAAGTGACGAATACTGTCTGGACCCCGGTGTCGCATTGTTGAGAATGCAGATGAGAAAGAGGAAGCCATTCTTTGCCCGGCCCATCCTGTTTAGGAATGGTGTGGGCATCCATTTGGGTCTTGAAGCCTGGTGATTTCTTGCTGGCTAGACCCCCCAGATGCCAGTTCGTGGCTGCTCATGCTTGCCTGATTTGGCTCGCGCCCAGTCGGGGAAGTGCGCAGCCGGCCGCTGGCTTCCTCCCTGAGGTGCCTGTCCTTGCCACTGCTGCTGCAGTATTGGGGAGAGGAAGAGGAGAGAGGAAGCACCTTTCCTTTCCTCCTCCATCCCCACTACTGCAGAAGTGGTGTGGATTGATAGGCCCAGTTCGTTTTACAGTCTGTCACTGTTGCTGCTGCCATGGTAGCAGGGGCAGGAAGAGGAGAGAAGAGCAGCACTCTCCTCTCCCCCTCCTGCCCCCTCTACTGCAGCCAACTGAGCATGGAAGTGTTTCCTTCAGGAAGAAGGAAACACTGGCGCCGAAGAGCTGGTGCTCAATTGGCCATGATGCTGGTCACTTTGCGGACATGTGTCGTTCTTCCTGAAGGGGCCCCTTCAGAGAGAAAGAAACATTTCTGCAGAGTGAGGGGACACTGCTGCCAAGAAACTGTGCCTCCCTTTGCTGGTGCTTGCGGCAGCAGGATGGGAGCTGAGAGTTCCCCATCCAGCCGCCACCGCCTTCGCCTCCTTCACCACTGCTGAGCAACTGGCAGAGGGAGGGAGGCATGGTTGCTTGGTGGCAGCAGCCCCCGCGCTCTTCCTTGCAAGGGGAGCACGAGGCGCCAGCTGACAGGTGGCAGGGAGAGGTTTGTGAGCAGGCACAAGCTGTTGCCAAGTGCCTACGGACCGTCGGGGAGCTTGCCCTGCATGCTCACTGAGGTTGGGTAGGGTTCGCCCATCCTTAATCCTGTTTCCCAGCAGATTCAGGCCTCCCACCCCACCAAACAGCTATTTGGAGGGCAGGTGGGGAGGGGGAGAATTGTGCTAGGAAACTGGCACCTAAGAACATAAGAAGAGCCATGCAGGACAGTTCATAAAAAACGTTCATGAACTGAAAACCCCATTGCCATCACTTGCAGTGGAAACACTTCTCTGTTATCTATGCATTTGAATGGCGTGGGATTGGGAAAGGACCCTTCACACAAACTTATGTACATGCACAGAACTCATCCATGTCATAGGGAAGACCTTGAGTACATCAGTACGTCCAAAGAGCCCTTTCCCCACACTGTGCAAATGCACAGATCATGGCACGTGGGCTTGACTTTTCAAGCAGTTTTGCACTGTGGGTGGAGTTGTGGGGCAGGTGTGAACAACACCACAATTCATCGGTGGCAGTTCAATAATGCACATGCACACATTCACCATCATTCTGACCTGGGAGAGAATGCATGGAAAATGATGAGCTTTTTAACAATGCTTGCCAAGAGAAGCTCACACATTATCAAGGCAACGCCCAACGAATCCAAAAGGAAGCCACCTGCCACTCGCTGGAAGCTTCACAATGCATCAGGACCAGCACCAGAGGTCAGTGTAGCCGAACAGTTTCCAAGGTCCTGCTCTAATAGCTACCCCATCATCAAGAAGGCAGCAGTCACCTTTGTTCTCAAGGTTGGTTGGTCTCAAGGTCCTTGGGATTGGCCTGAGTGGAGTCTCTTAGTTTGCAGGTCAATAAATCCTAGACCAGCTGTTCCCCAGCCTGGTGCCTTCTATTTGTTTTGGACTACAACTCCCATCAGTCTCCAATGGCCAATAGTGAGGGATGATTGGCATTGTAGTCCAATCATCTGATGTTACCAGGATGGAGAAGGTGGTCCTATGCTGTTAGTGCTTCCACTCTCCCACCTCTGTAGAGAGATTTGGGGCCCTCCTAAGTCAAGTTGTCCATGCACCCTGAAAAAACTGGAGCTGTTTCTGATCCGTGTGTGAATAGTTCCAGACGTTACAGCAGGGATGGGGTGCACCTGCCACTGCACGGCTATTCTGGCAAGATGTGTTCCATGTATACATCAGCTCTTCACCTGCAATCCATAAAGTTGGGCAAAGGGGATGCAGATGTAAGAACACTAGGTAGTTCATTTATTCATTTATTATATTTCTATACCCCCACATAGCCAAAGCTCTCTGAGTGGTTCACAAAAAATAAAACCATTAAAATACATTATATAAAATATAAAACCATTCTTGTACTAATGTAGAACAAATAACACACACTACAACATATATCTAAAACAAAAACAATCAGCCATAGACCATCAAGAGACTCATTAGACGCTGCCAAATGCCTGAGAGAAGAGGGCAGTTTTAACCTGGTGCCTAAAACATGGCAATGTTGGTGCCAGATGCGTCTCATCAGGAAGAATTCCATAAATGGGGAGCCACCACCGAGAAGGCCCTCTCCTTGTTGCTGCCCTCCAAGCCTCCCTCGGAGGAGGCTCCAAGAGGAGGGCCTTAGATGCAGAGAGTTGAGGGTTGGTTCATGCCAGGAAAGGTGTTCTGTCAGATACTGTGGTCCTGAGCCATGTAGGGCTTTATAGCTCAAAAGCAGAACCTTGAATTGGGCTTGGAAGCATGTAGGCAGCTAGTGCAAGCGGGCCAGTTAAGGTTGAGAAGAGGAACAGATGTCTTTCTGCATCCCAGAAACTGAGTTATGGGGAGCCCCCTCCCCTATTTAGAAAACCATGGTTGCATGACTATGACTTCTCAGTGTAGGAAGCAAAGGGAATTTGATCTGATACACTTTTATAAGCTTAGTGCCACTTTTTCCTCATGTTCACTTCCGTCTGTTCTCTGTAAATCTAAATCGGCTATTCTAAAATTTTGTATTTCAAAGAAAACACCAGTGCAAGTCATATATTTATGCAGCTTCTTTTACCTTTCCAAATCTGAACTTGGTTACATCTTATCAAAATGTAAATTTGCTCCATGACAGTAGACTGCACAGTCTCGGTGATACTGTTCATTTGAATGTCGCTTAATAAGCAGCTCGCACAAGGACGCAGCATGGTTTTCTACAACCCTTTGTTCAGAGAACAGCTGCATCAGCACGATCTGGGGGCTAAAGAGATGTTGAATGTCATTGCTTATCGAAACAACTTGTTGTGATCTTCTCTCACCCAGGAATTCTTGTGTGTTTGGTTTTTTTTTGTTTTCTGGAAATGATGATTTGAAAATCTGGCCTTGAAATTCCTTTGATAAACTGTGAAGAAGCACCATGAAGTTTTGCTACTTGATGTCAAATTAATGGGATAGTAGAGTTTAGTTTGCACATTTTAGAAAGTGATCTCCAATATTGTGTTGAGCAGCAGGAAAATGTGCGACCTCCTTTAGGGCACCAACCTAAAATCCTGCATTGAACATGGGGCTTTCTGCTTCTGATTTTAAATGCAGGATCACGACAACTCCCTTTTCCATGGGCTTCCTTTTCTCCCTCCCCTTCCCCCCTCCTTCTCCCCGTATCTGAGCCTTCCATTATCTTCCATTGATTTTGCTCCTCTTCTTGCTGCTTTTCCTCTTTTCACGGAGGGAACGCAAGCAGAAAACACAGTGGGGTAATTTGATAGCTCATTATCCGCAATCTATTTAAAAATGGAAGAAGGGGCATTTAGTGCCGGAGATGCCCTGGAGGGTCACAGCATCATGTAAAGAGCCTGCAAACTTTATCAGGGGAATGTATATCTGGAGAGATTAAGGCTTTTTTTCACACAGAGCTTTTATTCTGCAATTGAGATTGCCCCCTCATGAGGGGGCAATCTCAATTGTAGAATAAAAGCTCTGTGTGGAAAAAAAAGCCTTAATCTCTCCAGATATACATTCCCCTGATAAAACAAACACAGTCAATTTGTTTGTGTGCTGCTTACTCTGATGTTTGTTTGTGTTTTTCTCTTTGAGAGGTCAAATCTCTTAGCTCAAGTTCAAGTGTCTCCACTGGAAAGCAACTGGGGATTGTTCTATCATCCCACCCCACTCCAACAGATTTGTGTTTTTTGTTTTGCTTTTAAAAGTAAGCTTAGCTACACTGAGTGAGGCTGAATCTACACATAGCAGTTTTACCGTTATCATACTGCAATGATAAATCTTGGTGCACATGACACCAATGGATACCAATAGTTACCACTGCAGGACGATAATGGTATAACTGCTATTGGCAGATTCAGCCTGAGACTTATTTCATGGTCTTATCAGTGGCCATAATGAAATCTCCATGCCCCTGATAAGAGTTGTGGATATCCTGAGAAATTTTGCTAGTCATGCAGCACAAATCCCCTGCATACTTGTTTGGAAGTAGGTCCAGTGGAGGCTGATGGCTCCGCTTTGGTGGGGCCATGAATCTTCTCTGGGTTTTAGTCAGAACCAGCCAGAACTCTAAAGGAGCTATCCAAGGTGCTGAACCCCATCCCCAAAATAGGTTCATCACCTTGGATAGCTCTTTTAGAGTTCTGGCTGGTTCCGACTGAAACCCAGAGTGGATTTGTAGCCTCACTGAAATTGGAGCCACCGGCCTCCATTGAGTAAGTTCCACTCTTTTCAATAGTGTGTACTCCTAGACTATTGCCTGCAATCCTATACTTAATTGGGAATAAGTCCCACTGACTGGACTCAATAGGCTTTGTTTTGTAACCATGCATAGGTTTGTGCTGTTACCTACTTGGTTTGGGGTTCCTGCTTCATCTTACTGAAACTCTTGGTTTTTCTGGAAATTCATCACAGGTTTTGCCAGAAGAGGAACCAACAAACTCACTTTGAATTTTATTGGAGGCAACCCTAACCTCTCATTACATAAATCAGCCTTTCCAAATGTTGTGCCCTCCAGATGTTGTTGTTGTTGTTGTTGTTATTTCTATCCTGCCCCATAGCCAAAGGTCTTTGGGTGGCTTACAAAAGTGAAAACGTTAAAATACAATCTACAGAGCTTAAAAGCTATTTACATAAAAGCATAAGGACAATATATGCCAACAACATATATCTAAAAACAGCTTTGAACTAAAAAACATTTTTTTTAAAAAAAATCCAATAATAAAGTAACACAGCTTAAAACAATACTGCTTTAAAATAGTATACAAAAGTCAGCAAAAGGAACAGAGTTCTAAAAAGGGAAGGCCTGCCGGAATAATAGTGTCTTCAATGCCTGCTTAAAAACCTTCAAAGAGGTCAGCAGGCGCATTTCAACCAGCAGGTAGGGATGTACGAAAGTGACTTACCTTTCGCGGATTATGTTGATGGTGGAGGGGGAGGCGTTCCGTCCCTCAACCCGGAATCCTGCCAGGGGGGGAGGCGCTCTGTTCCTCCCCCCGGAATCCTCCAACGGCTGGCTGTGCTCCGCAGCAGCTCCGCGGAGCAGCCGGCCAGGCCCGCCCCGGCCAGGCCAGAGCCGTCCACAGCCAGATTTCAGGCCACAGAGGGCTCTGGGTAAAAAACAACAACAACAACAACCACGTACGCAAATGGTGGTGGCTACGGCCACCGCCATTTGCGTTCCTTCTTTTTGGCCATCTTAATCTACGTAAATATTTACGTAGACTATGACAGCGAAAATCAAGGGGAATGCAAATAGTGTAGAGGGCGCTATTTGCGTCCCTTTTTCATTCACCGTTTTAGCCTACGTAAATCTTTACGTAGGCTAAAACGGCGAATCAAAAAGGGACGCAAATAGTGCCCACTACGCTATTTGCGTTCCCCTTAATTTTTGCCGTCATAGTCTACGTAAATATTTACGTAGATTAAGACGGTAAAAAGAAGGAACGCAAATGGCGGCCGCTATAGCTGCCGCCATTTGTGTACGGGTGTTTTTTTTTTAAACCCACCCCCAACCATGATAGGCTATGTAAAGATTTACGTAGCCTATCACGTCTTTTTTTTCTTTTTTTTAAAACCTAGCCATGATAGGCTACGTAAATCTTTACGTAGCCTATCACGTCTTTTTTTTTCTTTTTTTCCCACAAGCCTGGAAATGGCAGCGGCGGCAGCCAGTCGGAAGACCACCTGCTGCTGCTGCCGAAGCCGCTGCTGGAGCCGCTGCCGCCCAGAAGATCCACCCCAGGTAAGTCTTGTCCCGGAGGGGATCCACAGGGGTGTGGGGGGGGTGGCAGGCTGTTCCGCCACAGATTTCGGGGAGCCGAATGCACTGGCATTTGGCCTCACTGAGATCCGTGGCGGAATTCTCTGACATCCCTACCAGCAGGTCATTCCACAACTGAGGGGCGGCAAAGGAGAAGGCCCTCTTGCGTGTGGCTGCCAGTCTCACATTCGGCAGCTGCAGAACAGAGCTCTCTGAAGACCTTATGTGGCGGGCTGGGATGTAGGGGAGGAGGCGCTCTCTGAGGTACATTGGACCTAGACCACGTAAGGCTTTAAAAGTAAGAACCAGCACTTTATATTTTTCTCAGAAACAAATTGGCGGCCAGCAAAGTTTTTAAAACTGGTGTAATATGGTCTCCATGGGATGTCCCAGAAGTTATGAAGTTCAACTCCTATTACCTCTGACCATTGACCATGGTAGCTGGACTTATTGGAAGTTTTAGACAGAAACATCAGGAGGGTACCAAGTTGGGGAAATCTGATACAGATACTAGGGCAAAAACAAAACAAAAGGATGAATGACATCTTCCTGCCCTCATTTTGAGTTTCCAGAAATATCCAGCTATTTGTTATTGGATACTTGTGGACTATATGTACATTCTAGGAACTGCTCTCCAACTGAAAGCCTGAGTGTGAAGAGCCCTGTGCTTTTGAAACATTTAGAAAAACCATGTTTGCCCAGTCCCCTTTTAAAGTTGGTGGTGAACACAACGTCTTGTGGAAGTGAATTCCCTAGTTTCACTTTGTGCTGGGTGAAGAAGTACTTCCTTTTATCTGTCCTGAATCTCACATCAATCAGCTTCATGGGATAACCCCGGGTTCCAGCAGTATGAAAGTTGGACAGAGCTTTGGCTATTGGACAGTATAGAAACGTCATAAACAAAAATAAAATAAAATAAAAATAATGTCTCCCTACCGCTTTCTCCACACCATGCATAATTTTGTACACCTTCATCATGTCTCCCCTTATTCACCTTTTTCCTAAGCTAAACTGTAAACAGCCCCAGATGTTGTAAACTTCCCTCATAGGGGAGTTGCTCCAGCCTCTTGATCATTTTAGTTGCCCTTTTCTGCACTTTTTCTAACTCTACAATATCCTTTTTAGGTGCTCATGATGTATGGCAATATGTATTAGGATAGTGCTTTACCCCCAAAATAACGTTCATATTTTGTTTAAACAAAGCAAACTTTAGCATACTGGATACTTGGATGATTTTTTTTTTTTTCATCAGACTTACAACTACTGGATTCCTGCATTGAGCAGGGGGTTGGACTCGATGGTCGTGTAGGCCCTTTCCAACCCTACTGTTCTATGATTCTATGATTCTACTATAATCTCTGGCAAAACTCTTATATACTGCTGTTTTGAGTCTTGCTTTATGTATGACAGGAGTGGGCAACTGAAAGAAGTCTGGAGGTCATTTTTGCTGTCTGCCTCTCCACCCCAATGGTCCATGGAACACTCCCTGAAAAAAAGTAAAAAAGAAGAAAAACCACTGATTTGCTGCCAAAATTTGGGGTTCAAATCATTTCATATGATGACAGAGTATTACAAGGGTTAAATTTAGCTTGTTTCTACAGTAAATTTAACCCTTTGGGTACTCCATAGCTGCTACAGATGCAGTTTTGGTGTGTGTGTGTGTGTGTGTTTTAAAACAGGGGCATGGGGTCCATGGGGGGCAGAGTGGGTCCACACTGGGGGAGAGCACATGGAACCATGACCTGTGCGTTGCCCACCCTTGATATATGGAATATTATATATTCAACCCTTTTATTCAAACTATACCATCAACTTGATTTCTGTGTACTAAAAGTTAGTTCAGTGTAGGGGTGCAATCCATATGACAAACTACTGAAAACACTGGGAACTGACTTACATATATTGCTAAAAATAATTAGAAGGCAGCAGTTAACTGATATGGTGCTATGTCACCCTGTGGAATATGTAACAGCACAGATTTTGAACGTAACTGTCAGCTCCAGTGTGTATTCCAATAGTCCTAGAAAGGTTAATATCTATGTCTTTTCTTATACAATTACTCACATTGTAAACCCAAGAGGCGTTTTGATATCACAAAATTCTTCTATCAAAAAGAGAACATAAACTAAATTGTTCTTGCCAGTGGGACTGTTCCTGTGAATAAGACTTACATCATTGGGGCCAATTACATTAAGGAAACTGAATCTGCTTCACAGATATCACAGCAACCTGTGATTTTGGACACTTTCATACACTGAGTATAAAAAGGTGTACAGAAGACAACATTGCTCAATGAGCAGGCCACAGAGACCAGAGTACAAATCCCATAGAGAAGGGAACTCCCAGGTAGGGATGTCAGAGAATTCCACCATGGGCTGAAATGGGATCGAATTCCCTTCAGTCCATGCCACGGAATCCTCTGCGGAACGGCACCATGAGGTCCTGCGGAGCCAGCAGTCATGCAGCTTTTTTCCCATTGTCTGCAAAGAGTCGTGAAATTTTCATAAATAAAAACGCAGTGTAGTATATTCCGATAATAAATACGTAACTTTTTTCAAAAAAATGAATTGTGCTCACCGCCTTGTTTGTGGGTGTTCTTTTTAAATTGAAATCCTCCGTCTCTGTTTACTTTCAGCCAAAACACTTCCTCTTCCCAGGGGCTTTCCTAAAGAAGGCTGTCTTAGGTGTGCCTGAGTGATAAACTATTTATCCCATAAAACATGACAGAAGATGCCTTGCCCAGAAAACTTTTCAACACAGGTGTTAACAGTTGCCCCCCTTTTAGAATTAAAGAACTGCAAAGTTACCCCAATAGTTCTCTGGACTTTTGCCTCCACATCCTTCAAATGGATCCAGGACAACCTTTCAGAAAAGATAATATGCAAATACCACAAGGACTTACCTTGCTGTGAAGGGTTAGTTTGTGAGGACCGCCCCAAAAGTGGGGAATTCCTCCCAAAGACCATGATCTTAGTCTTGCCATAATTAATCTGCAAATGCTCCTTTTTGCAATAAAGAGGAAGGTTATTCAATGGATTTTTGTAAGCCACACCAAGTCAGTGAGAGCAGAGATGAATCACTGGCGTATAGCAACATGTTTACCTTCCAATTTCTGATGGTTGGTAGGCATCTTTCACCTGATCTAAGACTTGCACCAAATCATTTATAAAAAGGTTAAACAAGACTGGCACCAATAAATAACCCTGTTTAATACCCTTGAATGTGGGGATTTCCTCAGAAAGAGGGCCATTCTTGCCACATCTTACCCTTATTGAGGTATTTTGCTACAACCTCTGCAACAGTGTAACCAATCTGGGTTCAGCTCCCATTTGGAGCGAATATAAATATGATGAATAAATAAATCCACAGAATGATACTAAACCCAGAAAGAACCATTACTCATTGAAAAAATATCCTCCTTGTTATCCCCCACCCCCAAGAATAATCAAACTCTAGAGTGGAAAAGTTTGAGGGGAAAAAAATTGCTTTGGAATTCTTTAAGAACTAGCTATGTTGAAACCAATTAAGGCACTTGTAAAGTTGATATTTGGGACCCCTGTTGATTTCCCCAGTGAAAGGATTCACATAATACAGAAGAAAAGGTATTTTAAACATCTATCAGCTACTTTCCTTCCACTAAAAACCACCTGGCCTATAAAACTCGGTGACAGGAACTTCCCCAGGGTGCCATTTTGGGACAAAGCAAACAAAAAGGAATGGAAGCTCTTTCTTTTACCTCAGTGGAGCTTACACAGCTTTCTCTGTTTCTCCCCCATCTGTTTGCCTGGCTCAACTTAGGGCATCAACATGTTTAAAGAAAGCTATAATGTTTGTCCAATAGAACTTTGCAATCAGCAGTCTTGGTCTTCCGCTAAAAGGGCACAAAGAAAAAAAGAAGAAAAAGATCTAAAACTTCTACTCAAGAAAAAAAGTTCCATCTTTTCATCTTACTGTAATAAAACTTTCAAGGACTTAACTAGATCGAAAGGCTATGCATGCATTAATAGTAGAAGACAATGTAATTTCATGAAAGTAGATTCTTCAAAATAAATATAACAGATTTTATTTTCATTCTTCTGAAACTTCCCTAGCCAGATAACAGCTGTTCTGGGATTTTGCTCTCTGTCTTCTGGCTCTATCAAATGTACCTCCTTTTCTTTACAGCCAAGACAGAAGTGAGGAATGAGAAACATTTCAATAAACCTGTAAAGGGATATGCATCACAAACGGTTGACCCAAAAGGGGAAAAAAAAAAGTTTTAAAACCCTAATAGCATACAACATGCTGAACTTTAAAAAACTGAAGGCAGTTTCTAAGAAATGTTGCTAGAGGAGAAATAATGGTTGTTGAAAGAGTAGAAAATGGTCTTTCCTCGAGCAGAAGTTGGAAGGTCAGGGATGTTGGAATAGCGATGGCAGGAGTTCACACCAACAAAAACGTTTCACCAAAGAAAGGGTTAATCTGTTCTTAGAGTGTTAGAGATGCATGTAATAGCAGAGGTCCCCCAGGGTGCAGAATTAATCAGCTTCCCTGGATACATGCAGAGAAGGTACCCTACCAGCAAGGCGGAGCGGAAGAAGGCTTTTTTTCTTTGCTATTTTAACCAATGCTTTTTCTACAGAAAAAAAGTTCAGTTGTTGTGTCAGTGTTTGTGTGTGCCTTTTACAACGAAGTAAAGTTTGCTTTTCCAAGCCTTCACTTTGTGGACTCAGTTATGCAGCCATTCCTGCTAACAGAGGATCCAAGTTTACCAAGGGCTAATCTACAAGGGGGTTTTCCTCCAGTTCTACTCCACCCCACGACGATCGTGTCAGATGACGGATGCCCCTCCCTGTAGCTAGCATGGCATTTCTTCCCCTAAATCTGGGTGTTTCCCCCCCCCCAACTCGTTTTGTGATGGATTTTCCCATCACAGTAGCTTCAGTGTGGTCTGAGAGTCCGTGTGACCTAAGCTGGCATCCGCGCGGGCTGGTGAATGGCAGAAGGGAAAGCTGTGTGGGGCAGGGCCATGGGGAGAGCAGAAGGGTAAACATGTCTACCCAGAAGTAACTCATTGTCTTCAATTGCACTTTGCCGAGTACAGGAGCAGAGGGGGTGGGATAATTTTCCTGCTGCTTGTATGCTGGAGCGGGGATTTTCCCTCTGCCTGTCATACTTTGATACACCTACATCCACCCCACACACTTTCTTCTTTTCATAAAACTGGGAGGTGTTGATGTGGGGCTGGCGCATGCAGGGAGAATTGGGCTCAAGCCCACTAGCCCTACTTTCCCCTAGTGCCCTGCTCTCCCCTAGCACCATCCATACATCAACACCTCCCACTTTTATGCAAAGAGGAAAAGGGGTGGGTGGATTTGGGGTATCAAAGTATGACAGGCGGAGGGAAAATCCCATCGAAACGTGTTGTTTTGCTATTTATAGCCATGTCAGAAATAAATAAGGACATGCTAAGGCTTAGTCCATTGCAAGTGACATACAAAGCCAGCCTGCAATGTCTCCCATGACCACCAGGGGCACTGTAGGCAAGGTCCATGCATCACCACTAGGGGGAGCCCTGTTGCTTAGGCCTATGACACAAAATGGTGGAGGGTACACAAAATGGCCACCATGCTTTGGATTTCCAAATCCAAATCAGTGCACAGGCCTAGTAAATTGCCTATTTTTTTGCCATTTGCAGCCATAAAGCGCTTACATCTGAAAATCCGCAGCCAAAAAAGCTCTTTTGTGGCTGCAATTTATGTAGATGTAATAGGTTTACAGTCACAAATGGCGTAAAATATGCAATTTACAGCCATTATTTTCCTAAGGTCTGCAAAATGACCTTGTCTTTTTAAAAACTGGAATCCATTCCGCACTTAGTCTAGGGGTGTACGAACCCCACTTACTGTTCCGCTCCGGGGTCCACTCTGGGGGAGGGGGGAGATCATTCATCGCTCCCCCCAGAATCCTCCCTGGCCAGTTCTGCTCTGCAGTGAGTCCGCAGAGCTGCCGGCCAGGGCCGCCCGCAGCCGGACCTCCGTCCGCTGCTGGGCTGCAACCGCAAATGGTGTCCAGCATAGGGGGCGCCATTTGTGTCCCTGCCCTTGTCCGTGATTGGTTAAGTAAATATTTACATAGCCTATCACAGCAAAGAGCAGGGACGCAAATGGCACCCCCTACGCCGGATGCCATTTTGTTCCACAGCCAAGCAGCGGATGGCTGAGGAACAAAGACGACGGACCTGGACCAGCCGCCGCCAGGTAGGGTCTGTCCCAGGGGGATTTTGGGGGGTGGGGGGGTAGTCCGTTCCACCACAGACTCCAGGGGGCTAGATTCTAAAGAGTCCGGCCTCATTGGAGTCTGTGGCAGATTTCTCCGCCATCCGTAACTTAGTCTGGTGGGCGCTAGGGATGGCCGTGAATTTCTCTACGAATCTCAGGGAGGCCGAATGCCAATGCATCCGGAACCCCGAAATTGTTGGTGAAATTCTCCGCTCCCCCACCCCCCCCGGGATGGGACTTACCTCATGCAAATGTCCCTCTCAGCGGCGGGTCCCGGCGGCGGTTCGGCGATGGTTCATCGGGGGTGGGGGCGGTGGCCAGTCTTCCGACCAGCTGCCGCCACCACCATTACAAAATAAAGTAAAAAGAAAAAAACACCCATGATAGGCTACGTTAATAGGGATGGGGGAGAATTTCTCCCCGAAACTTCAGGGGGCTGTGTGCCAATGTATTCAGCCCCCCGAAGTAGTTTCGGGGAGAAATACTCCGCTCCCCCCGCCCCCCCCCCGGGATGGGACTTACCTTTCCCAAATGTCGCTCCCGGTGGCGGGTCGCAGTGGCAGTTCGGCAGGTCTTCGACAGGGGCAGGGGCGGCAGCCGGTCTTTTGACCGGCTGCCGCCGCCGCCATTCCAAAAAAAGTAAAAAAACAACAACACGCCCCCGTGATAGACTACGTGACGATTAATGTAGCCTATCACGGCTAGATTTGCAAAGTCAGCCGTGATAGGCTACATAAATCGTCACGTAGCCTATCACGGGTGACTTAAAAAAAAAGAAAAAAAAGCTTGTACGGCTAATGGCGGCCCCCATAGGGAGCCACCATTTGCGTTCCTTATTTGGTCGCTGTAGTCTACGTAAAGATTTACGTAGACTACAGTGAAAATAAGGGCAACGCTATTTACGTTGCCCTTATTTTCGCCGTAGTCTACGTAAATCTTTACGTAGACTACAGCGACCAAATAAGGAACGCGAATGGCGGCTCCCTATGGGAGCCGCCATTTGCGTACACGCTTTTTTTTTTTAAAGTCACCCGTGATAGGCTACGTGATGATTAACGTAGCCTATCACAGCTGACTTTGCAGATCTAGCCATGATAGGCTACGTAAATCGTCACGTAGCCTTTCACAGGGGCATTTTTTTTTTTTTTTAAAAACTTTTTATTTCGCGGCCGGGCGAGACGAGGTGCCTCCTCCCTGGCCTGAATTTCGGCCGGGCGAGGCGGGAAGCCTCCCCCCCGGCCTGAACTTCGGGGGGAGCAGCGAAGCGCCTCCCCCCCACCGCGAAGCAAGCTGTGAGACCAGGTAAGTGACTTTCGTGCACCCCTAGTACGTAACGATTAACGTAGCCTATCACGGCTAGATTTCCAAAGTCAGCCATGATAGGCTACGTTAATTGTTACGTAGCCTATCATGGCTGACTTTGGAAATCTAGCCGTGATAGGCTATGTTAATCGTTACGTAGCCTATCACGGGTGTTTTTTTTTCCCCATTCACTTTTTATTTTGTGGCCGGGGAGACGGGGCGCTTCTCCCCGGCCTGAATTTCGGCTGGGCGAGGTGGGGCACCTCCCCCCTTGGCATGAACTTCGGGGGGGAGAACCGAAGCGCCTCCCCCCCACCGTGAAGCAAGCTGCGGGACCAGGTAAGTGACTTTCGTACATTACTAGTGGGCGCAAAGGTAGCAGGAGCTGGTCCACTGCGGACCCTGTAGGTTGGATTCTTGAGAATCCAGCCTTATTTGAGTCTGCAGAAGATTTCTCTAGCATCCCTACTTAGCAAGGATCAATGTTGGACCGAGGGAGAGACAAGCTACTCTGGATGTTGATACTGATTTTCACTGGAATATGTGTAATATGTAATATGCAAAAGCTAAATTCTATATAGAAATTCTTGGCATACATTCTATGCAGAAAACCAGTTGTGTGACTATATGGTTGGTCTTCAGCAAAACAAACACACACACAAAATCGAAAGATTTCTCAGGGGCAGGGTGTGTGTGAAAATGAGGTTCAACTCATGATTTACATTTAAGTAGCTCTGCAGGAATGTTTTAAAAACCAACATATCACCAGTCAACTTCACTTTGGACACAGTCTACACACTAATTGTGTTACTTCAGTTGATAAAAAGGATCCTTCTGAAGGGCTGATACAGTACAGGGGACTTGATTTGAAGTGGTGACTATAACTCTCTTGTGACACATGCGTAATATTAGTCAGAGGTGGAAATACCAGTTGTGTAAAGAAAAAATGAATCCTAAAGCATCATTACACAACTCCCTACGTATTTGTGTATGGGCCACAGGTTTTGTTTTCTTCCCCCCACTGCAATTCTAGAGGTTAGATTTTATTTGGGATAGTGAAAGGAAGGGCCTCTTGATGAGAAAGGCACTGAATGAGGATATATGAAGCTAGAATTGCACCTTATAAGATCAAGTTAACGATGAGGTTCCTGACCCTATGTTTGCCAGGTAATTATTATGTGGGGGACCAAGGGCATTTGTAGCAAAGAGCTAGTGGTAGGGATGGATGAAGTCTATTCCAATCTGTGCCAGTTTCATGTATATACACTCATAGGACCATTCTCATTTTCTGCAACCATCTGTGAAGAATTTCCCCTAATATACCAACGTTGTACACAAATAACCTCTAAAATTCTCCACCCTATGTAGGGGTGTACAAAACCCCACTCACCTGGCTCCGCCGGTTTCCGCAGGTGGGGAGAGGTGATCCGTTCCTCCCCCCGGAATCCTCGACGGGGGGGGGGAGGTGATGTGTTCTAGGGATGTACGAAAGTCACTTACCTTTTACGAAATTTGATTCGCGGTGGGGGGGAGGCGCTCTGTCCCTCCCCCCGAAATTCTGGCTGAGGGGGGGCATCCTGTCCCTCCCCCCCAAATTCTGGCTGGGGGGGAGGCGCCCCATCCCTCCTGCTGCGAATCCTGGCCAGCCGGGTCTGCAAATGGTGGCGGCCGTAGCCACCGCCCTTTGCATCCCTGCAGTCAGCCGTGATAGGCTACGTAAATGTTTACGTAGCCTATCATGGCTGAGTTAAAAACAAACAAACAAACCGCGCGTACGCAAATGGAGGCGCCTATTGGTGCCTCCATTTGCGTTCCTTATTTTGGCCCGTCTAATCTACATAAACATTTACGTAGACTATGGAGAAAATAAGGGGAACGCTACGCTATTTGCATTCCCCTTATTTTCGCCGTAGTCTATGTAAATGTTTACATAGACTAGACGTGCCAAAATAAAGAACGCAAATGGCGGCACCCATGCGTACGTGTGGGTTTTTTTTTTTTAACTCAGCCTTGATAGGCTACGTAAACATTTACGTAGCCTATCATGGTATTTTTTAAAAATCTAGCCATGATAGGCTACGTAAATCTTTACGTAGCCTATCATGGTTTTTTTTTTAACAAAACTTGGAAATAACGGCAGAGGCAGCCGGTCAGAAGACCGGCCACTGCCGCACCGCTGCTGTGCTGCTGCCGCCGCACCACCACTGTACCGCCGCCGGAGCTGCCGCCGCCGCCAGGGAGATTCGCCCAAGGTAAGTCCCGTCCTGGCGGGGTGCGGGGGCGGCAGACCGTTTCGCCACCAATTTCGTGGTGCTGAATGCGCTGGCATTCGGCCTCCCCGAGATTCGTGCTGAAATTCTCTGACATCCCTAGTTCCACCCCTCTGGAATCCTGCCCGGCTGGCTCTGCTCTGTGGCTAGGCTGCTGGCCAGGCCATCCTGCAGTGGGGCCTCCAGCCACTGCCGGGCTGGTGTGGATGCAAATGGCATCCTGAGTAGGGGACGCCATTTGGGTCCCTATGGTAGCCCATGATAGGCTATGTAAATATTTACTTAGCCTATCACGGCTAAAGCAGGGATACAACTGGCATCCCCTACGTCATTTGCATTCCCGCTTTAGCTGTCATAGGCTACGTAAATATTTATGTAGCTTATCATGGATAAAACGGGAATGCAAATGGCTTAGGTGATGCCATTTGCGTCCCTGCTTTAGCCGTGATAGGCTATGTAAATATTTACGTAGCCTATCATGGGCTACCATAGGGACGCAAATGGCGTCCCCTACTCAGGACCCAATTTTCATCTGCACCAGCCCAGCAGCAGCCAGAGCCGCCACCACCGGAGCTGAAGCCACAGCCGGAGCCGCAGCCAGGTAGGCTCCGTTTTGCAGGGCTTTCGCAGGTGAAGGGGCGGGGGGCTCCGTTCCTCCACGGATTCCAGGGGGGGGTGAATTCACTGGAATTCGGCCCCCCTGGGATCCGTGGTGGAATTCTCTAACATCCCTATTTGTGGGCAGAGAAATGTGTTTGGGGGATTTCACCAAATTTCTCCAGCAGGAGGAGAAATTCTCAACAGTTTCTCACAGGTAGGGCTCACCATTGGCAGAAGGAGTTGTAGCACAACTTCTTTCTTTTGTCCTAAGGGATTGGGGTTTATTTTTCTGTGCTGCCATTGCAAGTGGCAACAGCATCAACTGTGTTGGTGGCAGGCTGGCTCCCATTTTGTATCCTCCACAATGCAGATCTGAGGGGGCAGTGTTGTGTCTAGCTTCAAAGAAGAGGTAGAGTTAGTGTTGTGACAAAACCTGTCCTCCAATTTCCTGAAAGTTTTCTTCCTCTGTGAAAGAGCTTTCCATTGTCCTGCCTCATTTTCAGCATAATTTATAATGTATTTTTTGTGGTATTTTTGAGCTTACATAATCACTAGGGGTGGACGAAAGTCCCTTACCTGTCGTCGAAGGACGTTCGCGGTGGGGGGGAGGTGCTTCGCTGCTCCCTCCGCAAAGTTCAGGCTGGGGGGGGGAGGCTTCCCGCCTCGTCCCGGCCAAAATTCAGGCCGGGGAGGAGGCTTCCCGCCTCGCCTGGCCGCGAACGCGAAAGTTTTTTTTTTTTTAAACGCCCCCTGATAGGCTACGTGACGATTCACGTAGCCTATCACGGCTAGATCTGCAAAGTCAGCCGTGATAGGCTACGTCAGTCGTCACGTAGCCTATCACGGGTGACTTAAAAAAAAAAGCGCGTACGCTAATGGCGGCCCCCATAGGGAGCCGCCATTCGCGTTCCTTATTTAGTCGCTGTAGTCTATGTAAATGTTTACGTAGACTACAGCGAAAATAAGGGCAACGCAAATAGTGGAGCCACCACGTGGAGCCACCACCACCACTCCGTGGAGCCACCACGGAGCACAGCTGGCCAAGGAGGATTCCGGGGGGGAGGTACGGAGTGCCTCCCCCCATCCAGGATTCCGGGGGGAGGGACGGAATGTCTCCCCCCCCATAAACATAATCCGCGAACAGGTAAGTGATTTTCGTACATCCCTAAGAGGAAGGCAACTTATGAAGTAGGGTCGGGAAGAAGATCACAGCCTTCTTATCTATATAACTGTGGAAGTTCTTTTGCATTGTGGCTAATTATACAGAAGCTTATTTGTGCTATGCCAGCTAATTTAAGGACGTCAGAGAATTTCGCCATGAATCTCGAGGAGGCCAAATGCCAGCCTATTCAGCCCCCCGAAATCAGTGGCAAAACGGTCTGCTCCCCCCGGGACGGGACTTACCTTGGGCGAATGCTCCTGGCGGTGGCGGCCAGAATTTCTGGGGGGAGGGACGGAGCGCCTCCCCTCCGCCAGAATTTCAGGGGGAGGGATGGAGTGCCTCCCCCCCACCAGAATTTCGGGGGGAGGGACGGAGTGCCTCCCCCCCACCGCAAATCAAATTTCATTCAAGGTAAGTGACTTTCGTACATCCCCACCAGCTATAGGGTGGGTCTTCTAGAAGATGATTTTATTTTGTTTTTCTAGAAGATGATTCAGCTCTTCTAGAAGATGATTTCAATATCCACAACATGTGGAAACAACATTGGCTAGGAAACTGCCCTCCACAATGCCAAAGCCTGCCCTGCATCTTGGAAAAACCACCTGGATTTGGCCAGCCCTGTGCGATATGGGCAACCTTGAACCGAATTTGCATGGGTCATGCTAGATGTGCAGATGCCCTTTATAAATGGGGCAAAACAACATCATCAAATTGTGATTGTTGGGCTGAAAAACAAACTCTCCAACATACATATAGTGACAGAGTGTCAAAACCGAGCCTACAATGGAGACTTTGCTGATTTCCTGGCTCTGACAACTGCAGTAAAAAACTATATCTGTAAGCTAGACATACGTCTGTAATATTCCTGTCCAGATTTTATATTTTACATATCATATTTATTATGCTCTATGTTTTTATTGTAATGCGATGTAAATGTGCCATACGATAAATGAATGAATGAATGAATGAATGTAGGGTGAGTGTCTTATGTTTTTCATAGCAGCCATTCCCTTCACCCAGATTTCTTGGAAACAGATCTCATGGCAGTCAATTTCAACATATTTACATGAAAAGTGTTTAGGGGTTGGCATGCCTACACATTTTGCACGTATTCTGTGGTTTAAGAGGTCAACTCCTCAGCTTGTCAATTGTCCGTTTGTATTAACTCCACTGACATCTCAGTGAACTAGATGTATTTGGTTTTGGTCTCTGTGTGTGTGTGTGTATACTATATATTGATCGTAAAGAGGAGTTCTGTATGTGGATAGAATTAATAGGACTATTATGAACTATCTTAATAGGGATTCAAGGCACAGTATTTCACACAGTGTGGGTGGGCTTGAGACTTGAGAGAGGGGGCAATTTGTACTGCATTTGTAGAATGCATCACCTTAAAAAAAAAAAAGCATTATCAGAACTTCAGGAGGATCAATTGCACCCTTTTTTCACCCAAAACCATTTAAACAAGTGAAGGGGAACTACCATGCAGATTACTTTTTTTCCCAAAAGAGAAACTTTCATGACCTTCTTTAAGTCAACTGACATTGGCCCATTAAGTCATAATCTCCCATTACAGTGCAGTCTTCTGTTACAATAACCCTGCGAAAAAGCCTGGGCAAGGGCACCTAACTGGACTATTTTTGAGTTCCTACTGAGAGCCAGTTAATTGACAAGTGATTTTGTTGATTAATTCACTGGACTGAAAAGAACAACAGGAAATGAATGACTTTGCCGCGACTTGGTTTTCCAGTGGGGAAAAGTGCTGCAAGGCATTGCAGAACTCCGGATATGTGGCTGGCTCATATATTTATTTATTTGTCACAGAAAGCCCGAGAATGAGAGGAAAAAATAAAGTAACAACACTTCCTATTGTCTACACTTGACACAGTGCAGAATAACTAGGAAGTATAAGAAACAAAGAAGAGCCTGCAGTTAAAAAAAAAAATAAAAAATCCAGTATCTTCCCCTAGAGTTATAACTGTGCGGGTTTATTTTTGCCTCTTCTTCAGCTAACTCATGACACTGTTCTTGGTGGTGTTATTCAGCCACAGGCATCTCCCATTTACAATCATCTTGAGATACAGGGCATCATTTACTGCTCATTGTGCCTAGCCACCCCTCCAGCTTGATTCCTTCCTTGAAACTCACCAAACAGCTCTTCTCAATGCCCCCTCCCTGGCTGATCAAATGTAGCAGCTTCCCCCCCCCCGCATCATTTATCAGTTCAGAGCTCTCTAGTCCTCCCAGCCTTAAAACGTGACCATCGGCAAAGTGCACAAGCTGCGCTGGCTCCATTCAGTACGGTCTGTTCTCCCTTTTAAAGACAATTTCCCTTTGAAAACAATAGTTTATAAGTGTTCTAGATGTGAAGGTTTATCGCGGGTCTATTTTTAAGGGACTTGGAATTACAAATATAAGGCAGTATCCAACCCTGCCCTGGAGTTAGCAAAAACAATCACTAGCGCAACAGGGAGCCAACTCAAAATAGCACAACCGGATACTATCCCAAACGAGTGCTTCCGTTATTATGGGGCATGTCAGCAGAGCTCCTGGAAGGGAACTCTGCTGACTGGCCCCATTCCAGGAGTGCCAGTTTGGGCCAGTTTTCAGGGTCGTGCTAGCCAGTGCTAGCTCCCCATTGCACCACCATCCATTTCCACTAGTGCAATGTGTTTAGCTCTGCTAACTTGCCAGCACCTCCTGTAGTTCAGGGGTTGGCAACACATGGCCCAGAAATTGCATGTGGCCTCTGCCCCCCCAGTGCAGCCCCCCCGCCCCAATTGTTAATTTTTTAACCCCCCAAATGGCATCTGTAGCAGCTGTCGAATGTCGAAAGAGTTAAATTTAGCTTGGAAACAAGCTAGGTTTAACATTGCAGTGTTCTGGAGTGCTACAGAGCAGTTTGCCGCCTAATTTTGATGGAAAAACCTCTTCTTCTTCTTCTTCTTCCTAATACTACTACTACTGCTGCTACTATTTGCTTTTGGGGAACACACCCCATGGACTTTGGAGCCCTCCATGGGGTGCAAGCTAAAGGGGGGGTATGGGTGCAAAAATGCAGATTTCACAGATTTCCTAAAGCTGCCCATCCCTGCCATACTTAGAAATGTGATTCAGCACCTGAATGCCTATATTTTTTCACCCCCAAGGCAACCCCCCCACATACTTATTTCTGTGAATGAGTGTCTGAGCATGCAGCAGGTCTGCAAATATCATCATCTGTTCCTTTTGCCCATAATGTCCATTCCTAAGATCAAGACAGGGCAAGAGCAAGGTATAGCCTGATGTATACAGGGAAGGAATTTCAGGAGTTCTGTGCATTTTCAGAAAAAAAAAATGAATGCAGAGGTTTTCTTTTTTAAAAACTTGGCTATAGACATATAGCCAGTATCGCAGCAGCTTTTTCTATCATACAAGGCTCATCTTGTGGAGTATGATTGCTTTCCCTTGTCAAGATGACATAACCCTACCAAACACATTTTCCCCCTAAATCAGCCTTGAGATTGGATTACTTTCATGTATCTATGTGGGGCTGCTTCGAAGGACATTTAGCCAGGATAGGGGAGCAGAAGCCAAGAGCCTGATCTCATCTGACCTTGGAAGCTAAGCAGGGTCAGCCCTGGTTAGTACTTGGATGGGAGACCACCTGGGAATCAGGCTTCCTGCACTGAGCAGGGGGTTGGACTGGATGGTCTTGTAGGCCCCTTCCAACCCTATGATTCTATGATTCTAAACCACGGCTGGTCAGGAGTGCAGCACCTAGCCTTCTAACAGGAGACCATTGTAGGGACTTTGCAATATCAAACCTCAAAGCATTGCATTTGGGGTAGAATCCAACATAAGTCCTACTTAGAATAGACCCATTGAAGTGAAGTCCCCTCTTGGTGGTGCTCGGCAGCGGCAGTAGCGTTGAGGAGAAAGCGACGGCACTCAGCAACGACGGCTCCAGCGAGCCACAGGAGGGTGCCAGCCACTTTTAGGGCGGGCTGTTTTTGTTTGTTTGTTTGTTTTTGTTTGTTTTTTCCCCGAACCTCGTCTCGAGTGGGGGGAGGGAGTAGTTCCCTGCATCCCCCCCCGCTTGCCCCTAGGGCCGCTGACTGCAGCTGCTGACCCTGCAGGCCCTCGCCCTGCCTATCGAGGGGGGGGAGTTTCCCATGCCCCGTACGGCCCGGATTCTGCTGCGCTTTGCAGCCGGCGGCTGCAGCGCTGCCTTGCCAGCCCAGCAGTGGGATTTTCACCAGGCTCGCTCCCTCTGGGCTTCCTGCGCCTTCTGTGGAGCCCCATTTTGCCCAGCGAGGGAGTTTTCCCTCGCCCCGAGCAGCCTGGAATTGCCACCTTTCTCGGTGGCGGCGACAGCCTCCCACTCCAACTGGAGGAGGGGGAGTTTTCTCCCGCCTCGCCCGAATTGCCGCCTTTTCGCGGGCTTTTTCCTGCACCTCAGAGCAGCCCATTTGCCGCTGACTGAGGCCCCTGTATTGCTGCCTTTCTTGGGGGGATTTTTTCCCATGCCCCACAGTGGCTCATTTGGCTGCCATTTGCGGTGCCTGAATTGCCTCTTGGTCATTTTCCTCCTCCCCAGAGCGGCCCGTTTGGCCAAGGATGGTGGCGGCGGCGGCGTGGCCTTTTTATCTCAGGGAGTTAGGGGAGTGTTCCCGCACCCTGGAGTGGCTGCAGCCAACGGGGGTTCATTCCCTGAGGGTTCTTCCCATTTTGTGGGTAGTGTGGCCTGTTTGGCCAATATAGCAGGTCAGCCTACCAGCTAGCAATCACCCCTGAGTAGCATGGCCTTGCTGCGCTACGGGCGCTTCCTGAACCTCCAGTGAGGCCCTTAGGGCTGGGGATTTCAGTGGGCAGCAGCTCAGTGGCCTAGGGATGGCGGAGAATTTCTCCCCGAATCTTCGGGGCGCCGAGCGCCAACGCATTCGGCCCCCCAAAATCGGCGGTGAAATTCTCCGCCCCCTCCGCCCCCCCGCCCCCCCTGGGATGGGACTTACCTTTGGCAAATGTCCCTCCCGGCGGCGGGTCCCGGCGGCGGTTTGTCGGCCTTTCGTCGGGGGCGGGGGCGGCAGCCGGTTCCTTATTTGTAAATGTAAAGATTTACATAGACTACGCCGTAGTCTACGTAAATCTTTACGTAGACTACCGGGACCAAATAAGGAACGCAAATGGCGGCGCCCATAGGCTGCCATTTGCGTACGCACTTTTTTTTTTTTTCAAAGTCATCTGTGATAGGCTAAGTAACGATTAACATAGCCTATCACGGCTGACTTTGGAAATCTAGCCGTGATAGGCTACGTTAATCGTTACGTAGCCTATCACTTTTTTTTTGTTTTTTGGTTTTTTTTACACTTTGTTTCGCGGCTGGGGAGACGGGGCGCTTCTCCCCAGCCTGAATTTCGACCGGGCGAGGTGGGAAACCTCCCCCCCCCGGCCTGAATTTTGGCCGGGCGAGGCGGGATGGCTCCCCCCCCTCACCTGAACTTAGGGGGGAGAAGCGAAGCGCCTCCTCCCCACTGCGAAGCACCCCTGCGAAAAGGTAAGTGACTTTTGTATATCCCTAAAGTGGCCTTGCCGCCCCTGCAGAGGGAAGGGGAGTTTTCAGTGCTACGAAACAGCCTGAATTGCCTTTGCTGTGGGTGGCAGCAGAGCGGCCTTGCCAGCCCAGAGAGGGGTGGGGGGGTTCGCCCATGCCTCCTGAACGGCCTGCAGTGCAGTAATAATAATAATAATAAGGATGTGGCGGAGTTATTTCCTCACACCTCCAAGCAATCAGTCAAAGGGCTGGATGTGCCCGATCTTGCCCGATCTCAGAAGCTAAGCAGGGTCAGCCCTGGTTTGTACTTGGCTGGGTGACCGCCTGGGAATCAGGCTTCCCGCATTTAGCAGGGGGTTGGTCCCAATGGTCTTGTAGGCCCCTTCCAACCCTATGATTCTATGATCTTTGGTGGCCTTGCCTGCCCAGCATGTTTTGTATTTAGATGGGAAGAGGAGAAGGAGGAGACCAAAAAAAAAAAGGAAAGGAAAGGAAAGGAAAGGGAAAAAAGTGCCAAGTTGTATCTAGGATATTCAGCTATCATTTTCTGCATGGGAAGTGCATGTATTTTGTTTGTTATTAGTCTCTCCCTCTCTTCCAGAGAGATCTTTTAGACAACCTCTGGAAGAAGATATAAGGTCTTCCTTTTATTTGGCCAAATGAATACATAGCATCAGGGCTATGCACTGTGAGCAGATTTCTTCCTTTCTCACCCTCAAAGGAAGGAATGGGGACATGTGCATGTGGCCCCATTGCTGCAGGGGAAGTTGTGTTTGGGTGGGGAGGTGAAGACATAGATGCCCCTCTACAATTCAAAGGGTTGTTTCCATCCATTCCCACCCCACATAGAAGGTCTCCTTTCCGCGGGGAGGCAGCTTCGAATTGTGGTCTTAATTTTTCAGGTCAGAGTGCAAGGGCCATAGATGGGGAGGAAAAGGGACAAAAGGAAATGAGAAGAAATGAAAAATGAGCAGGGGGGAAGGGGGAAGGCCCTCCGCCTTGCCTAAGTTTCAGACTCGGGCCTTTGAGCACATCACAGAGCCCCCTTATTGTTAACAAAGTCTGGGGCTTGATACCCAGCTTCCCTGGGTAGGGCGTGGTGAGAATCTTGTCTCACACCCCTGGTAGAGCCATTGCTAACCCCCGTGAGGGGAGACCGGTAGCTATGTGGGTTTGGGGTTCTCCTGTTTTCACACCTCTCTGGCAGCTTAGAGTACCAGCTTGGTGCAGTGGTTAAAGTGCCATAATGGGACTTGGAGATATGGGTTCTAGTCCCCACTTGGCCATAAAGCTCACTGTGTGACTTTAGGCCAATCCCTGGCTCTGTGTAACCCGCCTCACTGGGTTGATGATTGTAAGGGTTGTTCTTTGTTCATATTGCGAGGCAGCGGCTTTAGCATTCACGCCAAGGGCATGCTCGGGAGGAACAGGTAGCTTCTGCTTTGCTGAAGCTAAACAAGGTTGCCCCCCCATCTTTTTTTGTTTGTTTGTTTGTTTACTCCACAGTCAGTGGCAGGAGTCTGTGCCAATTCAGCTATCTGGTTAAATTTATTAAGGTTACAACTGTGCGGTAACACGGGAGGTATGAAACACTACCCTGTTTGGGTCAATGTATAGGATCATCTGGTGCGTAGTGCCATGCCCAAGGGCTGCCCTATGATCTCTTGAAATCCTGTTTTTCAAAATTCTCTTATACACAGCTTGGCCCATGCAGGCTGATTCAAGGCTTTACATCCATTCTTAAATTCCTTGTGTGTGAGGGGCAGGCCTCCATTCAGGTTATTAAACCACAGTCCTCCCGCAATCTGATCCTTATGGATCGGGTAGTAGTATTGAATTTGCGTAATGCCTGTTTTTCTCATGAGGCATACAAATGGCAGGTTGAGCACCAGTGCCAATGTTTCATCTAATACCTGGACGCTGGAAATTCCAGAAACCACGCTAAGAGGCTCTCGTTGAGTGTTGTGTATTTAAGTAGTGTAAGCCATGCTGCACTTCATGTCTCACATGACAAGGGCCTTCTGTACCTGGGTTGATAGGGAGCCCTGGGGTGTTGCTCTCTCATTCAGCTGCAACAGTTGTAGCCCTCCCGGTAGTTTACAGTTATGGTCTTGTGTCCATTCCTAAAGTGTGGACTTTACTGCTCGGCATCTCTTTTCTTGTCCTTACAGTTATTTATTTATTTATTTTTCTTTGATCAATGTATTGGACATCAACCCGTGCACATGTGTTCACATGTCCGGACACAGCATGTTGTTTCAAGCTGGTCGTAGCGCATATACATCAGGCTGCAGCTCCCAGAGCAGCCTGTTCCACGGTGCATGTGTTTGCGGATAGACCGGCGCAGCTTGTAGCGAGAGTGCTTTCTTCCCACTCCGTTCCATTATGGGTTGGTGCGTGTTCCCCTGCAGGTTCCAGTGCTGCATCTAGGAGGGAACAACCTGTGGGTGGGAAAGGCAAGGACCTTAACAAAAATAGCGTTGCCCTTATTTTCGCCGTAGTCTATGTATTTGGTCCCTGTAGTCTACTACAGGGACCAAATAAGGAACAGGAATGGCGGCTCCCTATGGGGGCCGCCATTTGCATAGGCATTTTTTTTTCTTTTTTCAAAGTCACCCGTGATAGGCTACGTGACGATTTACATAGCCTATCACGGCTGACTTTGGAAATCTAGCCGTGATAGGCTACGTTAATTGTTATGTAGCCTATCACGGGGGTGGTTTTTGTTTTTGTTTTTCGTGGCTGGGTAGACGGGGCGCTTCTACCCGGCCTGAATTTCACCGGCGAGGGATGGGGCGCCTGCCGCCCGGCCTGAATTTCGGCCAGGCGAGGCGGGGCGCCTCCCCCCCCTTGCATGAACTTCGGGGGGAGAAGCGAAGCACCTCCCCCCCACTGCGAAGCATGCTTCGAGGACAGGTAAGGGACTTTCATCCATCCCTAATTCAGGACTACGATCAATTTTCAAAAGCCCATGAAAGGGACTGCCCAGACTATTGGGACAGGCTTGCTGCACTGGCCTTCTGGGCTAAAGATGAAGGGTGTGGCCGACAACACTGCTGACTTCCTGGTCAGGCAGGTGCTCCAGGGTTGGTCTCGGGGATCCCTGGCGCCTCCAGACTCCAGAGCCCTTCTGCTGCCAGACATATTGCTGGGTTTATGGGCTCTGTGGCCTTTGGTTACCTCACCACATGAGGCTTGGCAGTTTAGTGATGTGCAATTTCCCCAGCAGGTGGTCTTTATTCCGCTGAGGAAGTCCAAAACTGATCAGGTCGGGAGTGGGGTTAGCGCATCGCTGTTCCCAGCCATGTTGCTGGACCTTCGTCTGGTCACCACCCTGGGGGCCTTTTCTCTAGGTCTGGAGGAGTCTCTCCAGCCCTTTCTTCTGCCTTAGTGGCTCCTCTCCCCTGACCAAACATCAATTCTGGGTAGTCACTCTGTGGCCTTGAAGGTGTTGGGCTTGTGCTGTGTCTCTGGGGCTCACATCAGACAAAGTGCAGGCTGTCGGCAGGTGGAGGCTAGGGATGTACGAAAGTCACTTACCTGGTCTCGCAGCTTGCTTCGCGGTGGGGGGGAGGCGCTTCGCTGCTCCCCCCGAAGTTCAGGCCGGGGGGGAGGCTTCCTGCTTTGCCCGGCCGAAATTCAGGCCGGGGAGAAGCGCCCCGTCTCCCTGGCCGCGAACTTCAAAAGAAAAGTAAAAAAAAAAATAAAGCCCTGTGATAGGCTACATAATGATTTACATAGCGTTGCCCTTATTTTCACCGTAGTCTACGTAAATCTTTACATAGACTACAGGGACCAAATAAGGAACGCGAATGGCGGCTCCCTATGGGGGCCGCCATTAGCGTACGTGCTTTTTTTTTTTTTTTTAAGTCACCCGTGATAGGCTACGTGATGATTAACGTAGCCTATCATGGCTGACTTTGCAAATCTAGCCATGATAGGCTACGTTAATTGTTACGTAGCCTATCACAGGGGCGTTTTTTTTTTTTTTTACTTTTCTTGTAATGGCGGCGGTGGCAGCCGGTCGAAAGACCGGCTGCCGCCCCCGCCCCTGACGAAGATCTGCCGAACCGCCGCCGGGACCCGCCGCCGGGAGGGACATTCGTGAAAGGTAAGTCCCATCCCGGGGGGGGCGGGGGGGTGGAGAATTTCTCCCCGAACAACCTTCGGAGGACCGAACACGTTGGCGCTCGGCCCCCCGAAGTTTCGGGGAGAAATTCTCCCCCATCCCTAGGTGGAGCTCCAAGGCGTATTGGGCCTCCGCAAGGCCCCTGCTGGGCCTTTTCGGACATGAGGACGGTGGTGTTCACATGTTTGTCTCTTGTTCTTTCAGATGTCCGGAGTGTGAGGGAACTGGTATGCATGCTCATCTGGGGGCACAGCATGGTTCTCTGGGCTAGTCAGAGTGCCTCCTCAAGTGGCGGAGCCTAGCTGGGGCTCAGCCGGTGTGCCACCATCCAGTGGTTGTGCAGACGTGGCATGTGTTGGTGCGCCTCCTGTCCACGTTCTTCCAGCAAGGGCTGGTGAAGGTTCCCCCGCAGATTCTGGTTCTGCACATGGGGGGAACGATTTATGCCTGCTGAAGGGCAAGGCCCTGATTCTTCAAGCCTGAGATTTACAGCTGATTCGGTGTCACTGGCCCAGAATTGCCATCACTGGGTCCATTCTTCTGCCGAGAGGGGCATGGAATGATGGTTGGGATCCCTGAAGATGGTGGTCATCTCTGACCTAGGCAATGTTTTCTTGTTGGAGTATCTGCGAAGGGGCATCATGGAGTGTTTTGCTGCATAGGTTGGGGGGAGGGTGACTAAGCAGAGGCTTGTCGCCCTCCTGTGGCGGTTCCGGATGGGCACTCCACTGGGGGAGAGGACAGGTGAGCATTCGTGGGCACCGTTTCAGGTGACTGGTAAGGCCTGAGGCTCTCGGCTCTGGGTTTTGTGGCCCCGAGTTGGGAGATAAGGCTTACCTTTGAGGCTGACCCTCCTCACCCACTCGGGTTCCGTGGCTCGAGGGGCGGTGACAGGGGAAGGTCTCCCAGCCATTGGGTGGATCGATCTGCAGGGTGGCTACAGTAGACGCCATGCCTCAGACGACGAATGCCTCACTCTATACCTGTCATGATTATTTGTTTTCTATGTGCCCGCCAGTGCTTCCTTTGCAGATTGTAATATGTCAATAAATGTGTGGCCCAGTTTTATCCCAACTCTATTTGTGTTGTCTCGTCATTTCTCCCCCCTATGTACCCGCAAGTCCCCTCACCCCACGTCCAGCTTGCCTGGCTGTGGGGGGGGATGTTGCGGGTGGGGGGGGAAGGGTGGGACAAGATCGAAGGCCATTTGCCCTCGCTCCCGACGTCCAGGTGGGGTGGGGGCTGAACCAGCCGATACTTAAGCCTCCCCGCCCCCTTTCCTCACTCATTCTGGCTTTTCTGGCTCCCTCCCTCCCACCCAACATGCAGTGTGGGTTGTACTGGTTACCCTATTGGGGGCCGAGTAGGAATTTTTGCTCTTAGCCAGATTGGCTGGGCTATGGGTTTTTTGCCTACTTCATACTGCTGGTGGGATAGGGAGTAATGTAGGCTAATTGGTATCATCTGATCGCTATTTTTATCCGGTCACATAACTGTACTGGTGGTTCCGGGTGGGCACTCCACTGGGGGAGAGGACAGGTGAGCATTTGTGGGCACTGTTTCAGGTTACTGGTAAGGCCCGAGGCTCTCGGCTCTGGGTTTTGTGGCCCCGAGTTGGGAGGTAAGGCTTACCTCTGAGGCTGACCCTCCTCACCCACTCGGGTTCCATGGCTCGAGGGGCGGTGACAGGGGAAGGTCTCCCAGCCCAGAATTGGGTGGATTGATCTGCAGGGTGGCTACAGTAGACGCCATGCCTCAGACGACGAATACCTCACTCTATACCTGTCATGATTACTTGTTTTCTATGTGCCCGCAGGTGCTTCCTTCGCAGATTGTAATATGTCAATAAATGTGGCCCAGTTTTATCCCAACTCTGTTTGTGTTGTCTCGTCATTTCTCCCCCCTATGCACCAGCAATGAATTTTACCCTTTGTTTTGAGGCTCAATTCAAAGTGCTGTTTTTGACCATTAAAGTCTAAATGGTAGGGACCAGAGCATCTGAAGAAGCAACTTTCCTATATGTTTCAACCATGAGAAAAAAAATCCAGAAAAGCCCAGATGGAGGTGACTCCACCATCTAACATGCAGCAAGAGGCTACCCAGACCAGATCCTTCACAGTGATGGCATGCTCCTTGTGGAACTCCTTAACAAAGAAAGTCCATCTTGCTGATTATTTTTTATCCTTCAGAAAATATGCTAAAATGTTTAACCATTATTATTAAGAGCCAGTGTACTGTAGTGGTTAGACGGTTGGACTGGGGTTTGGGAGATCTGGGTCCTAGTCCCCACTTGGCCATGAAGCTCACTGGGCGATGCTGGGCCAATCACTCACTCCCAGCCTAACCTACCTCACAGTGAGGATAAAATGTAGAGAAGGGGGACTTGGGTTTGCAAGAGGAAAAAAGGTGGGATATAAATTATTATAATACTATCAGTATTAAAATAATTAAAATAATTACTATTATTTAGGAAGACCTTTGGCTGTTGAGTTGTAGTTGTTTTTGTTAAGCTGCTGGTCAATCCATATATGGATATTTTTTAAAAAAAACACCTGATATTTTAATGTGTGCATTGATTTTATTTGAATTACTTCTATTTTACTGATTTTGCAAGCCACTGTGAGAATCCACCAGATAAGTCAGTGAGATACTAAGTTCTAGAGATAAATAAAGCAAACACCAACATCTGCTTCACACCCATCAGAAGTCCTTTGTACAATTTTATGACATTTTTTTTACACACTCCGGGAGAGAGCGCAGGACACGAAGGCCTGGCGTGCTATGGTCCATGGGGTCACGAAGAGTCGGACACGACTGAACGACTGAACAACAACAACAAATAGATAGATAAATGTTAGGAAGAAATTTGTGTATGGAAGTAGCATTGCTAGAACCAATTGGAATCCAGACTGGATCATTACAGGAGTCTTCATGAGTTATCTTGACATACTAAATCATCACTTTGGCTCCAGAAATGCCCCAGAGACGACGCTGCATTTAAAGATAATACCAAGGATGGTAATCATAATGAAATGAAAAACCTTAGGCATACATTTTAAGTCTTCAGGATTTATGAACCAATTTTTGTTTCTACCCCCCCCCCCACACACACACATCCTCACACTTAATTTTAGACAGTGAGGATGGAATTTCATGTTACATGGAATTAAAGCTAAATCTGTCAGCGCCATATCAAAATCTCAATTTCTGCCTCCATAATGTGTGATAAAACTTGTCATTAAGCCCTGCATTTCCTACCAGTGATGGACAGTGATGAGGAATATGATGTACATATTGTAAGTTGCAATATGGGGGAAGAAATGGAGAACTTGACATGGGGCTGCCATTTTCATTCTTCCAGCATTTTTGCCACCACCTGAACATCTAGTATTGGGGGTGACGGTGATGGTGGAGGTGTCACGGTGAAGCTACCCGAAGGTGTGTCAGAGGTGTCAGGGAAGCAATCCCACCACACAAACACTTCTAAATGGCCAAAAAGAGAGTGCATTTACTAGTTAAATAATTGGGGGGGGGGACACCTGGCCTTTTTGGCTCATTTCTGCTGTATGGCTTCTCTAAATGGCAGAATACTTTATTATTTGGGCTGGATTAAAATAATGAAGGTTAAGAGGGTGTGGGGTAATTTTACTTTCTCTATTTTACATATGCATTTGATTGGGTATATTGTTGTTTTGTTGGGAACATGACCAAGCCATGGTTAAGGGCCCAATGGAACCTAACTACTGAATAGTTTCCACCAAATGAACTGGCAAATTAAGCTTAAATCTCTCCTATTTAGATCCATCTCCTTTCTGTGAGTGGGTACATGTCCTAGATGAACACCCCCCCATACTTTTTAGCTGCCTTGGAAATACAGAGGATAGAGATCCAAATTAGGGATGGATAAAACCAAATTTGGTTTCTCTGTGTTTTGTTTTGTTTCTTCATTTTTTCAACCTTAGATTCAGTTCTTCCCAAACATTGAGTTAAAAGAAAGAAAGGGGTTCACATAAAAATTAGTATGCATTTTTCCTAATGCATGCATTTTGCCATGCATTTGCCTAATATACACATTTTTGTAAGCATTGTTCCTAATAGAATGTATTTTAACATTATTTTCATGAACATATACCTTTTTGTGTGTGCTTTGCCATAATAAACATATTTCTGTGGTAAACATTTTTTGATGGGAAAACTCCATTGCAAAATTTGCAAAAGCATGAATTTTGAAGCATAACCAAGTTTCAGTTTGTCTATTGGTTTAAAAGTGTGAAGACCCATAGGTTCATTTTAAAATGTGAACCAAATGGATTTATCCTCCATCCTTAATCAAAATGCATATATAAACAATCCAGGATCCAAGGAACCACTCAATTGTTATTGTTGTTGTTCAGTCGTTCAGTCGTGTCCAACTCTTCGTGACCCCATGGACCATAGCAGGCCAGGCCTTCCTGTCCTGCGCTCTCTCCCAGAGCGTGCTCAAGTCCATATTCATTGCATCAGTGATGCTATCTAGCCATCTCATCCTCTGCCATCCCCTTCTCCTTTTGCCTTCAGTCTTTCCCAGAATCAGGGTCTTTCCCAGAGAGTTTTCTCTTCGCATTAGGTGGCCAAAATATTGGAGCTTCAGCTTCAGTATCTGTCCTTCCAATGAGCAGTCAGGGTTGATTTCCTTATAATTACACAATTATTGACACAATAATTACACAATTATTGACTGATCTGAGCTCCTTGCAGTCCGAGGGACTCGTAAGAGTCTTCTCCAGCACCACAGTTCGAAAGCATCAATTCTTCGGCGCTCAGCCTTCCTTATAGTCCACCTCTCATAGCCATACGTTACTACTGGGAAAACCATAGCTTTGATTATACGGACCTTTGTCGGCAAGGTGATGTCTCTGCTTCTTACTATGCTGTCTAGGTTTGCCATAGCTTTCCTCCCAAGGAGCAAGCGTCTTTTAATTTCATGGCTACAGTCACCATCTGTGGTGATCTTGGAGCCCAAGAAAATCAAATCTGTCACTGCTTCCATTTCTTCCCCTTCTATATGCCAGGAAGAGATGATGGGGCCAGATGCCATGATCTGAGTTTTTTTAATGTTGAGTTTCAAACCAGCTTTTGCACTCTCCACTTTCACCCTCAACAAGAGGCTCTTTAGATCCTCTTCACTTTCTGCCATTAGGGTGGTATCGTCTGCATATCGGAGGTTGTTGATAATTCTCCCAGCAATCTTAATTCCAACCTCTGATTCATCCAAACCGGCATTTCTCATGATGTACTCTGCATATAAGTTAAATAAGCAGGGTGACAATATGCAGCCTTGTCATACTTCTTTACCAATTTTGAACCAATCAGTTGTTCCATGTCTGGTTGTTACTGTTGCTTCTTGACCCTCGTACAGGTTTCTCAGGAGACAGGTAGGGTGGTCTGGTACTCCCATCTCTTTAAGAATTTGCCACAGTTTGTTGTGATCCACACAATCAAAGGCTTTAGCGTAGTCAATGAAGCAGGAATAGACGTTTTTCTGGAATTCTCTAGCTTTCTCCATGATCCAGCGAATGTTGGCGATTTGATCTCTAGTTCCTCTGCCTCTTCGAAACCCAGCTTGTACTTCCGGTAGTTCTCGGTTCGCATACTGCCGAAGCCTAGCTTGTAGGATTTTGAGCATCACCTTGCTGGCATGTGAAATGAGCACAATTGTACAGTAGTTTGAACACTCTTTGGCATTGCTCTTCTTTGAAATTGGAATGTAAACTGATCTTTTCCAGTCTTGTGGCCATTGTTGAATGTTCCAAATTTGTTGGCATATTGAGTGCAGCACTTTAACAGCATCATCTTTTAGGATTTTAAATAGCTCAGCTGAAATATTGTCATCTCCGCTAGCTTTGTTGTTACTAACGCTTCCTAAGGCCCACTTGACTTTGCTCTCTAGGATGTCTGGCTCAAGTTCAGTGAGTGCACTGTCATGGCTATCAGGGACATTAAGATCTTAAGAACTCTGCATTCAGTTGGATATATCTTCCCCTTTCTTCCTTCCTTTTTGCTTCCCTTCTTTCCTCAGCTACTTGTAAAGCCTCATCAGACAGCCACTTTGCTTTCTTGCATTTCTTTTTCTTTGGGATGGATTGAGTTGCTACCTCCTGAACAATGTTATGGACCTCCGTCCATAGTTCCTCAGGCACTCTGTCTATCAGGTCTAATCCCTTAAATCTATTCCTCACCTCCACTGTATATTCATAGGGGATATGATTTAGGTCATACCTGAATGGTTTAGTGGTTTTCCCTACGTTCTTCAATTTAAGCCAAAATTTTGCAACAAGAAGCTCATGATCTGAGCCACAGTCAGCTCCAGGTCTTGTTTTGACTGACTGTATAGAGCTCCTCCATCTTTGGCTGCAAAGGACATAATCCATCTGATTTCAATATTGACCATCTGGTGATGTCCATGTGTAGAGTCGCCTCTGGTGCTGTTGGAAAAGAGTGTTTGCTCTGATCAGTGTGTTCTCTTGGCAAAACTCTATTAGCCTTTGTCTTGCTTCATTTTGTACACCAAGGCCATGCTTGCCTGTTATCCCGGTGATTTCTTGATTTCCTACTTTAGTATTCCAATCCCCTATGATGAAAAGGACATATTTTGTTGGTGTTAGTTCTAGAAGATGTAGGTCTTCATAGAACCTATCAATCTCAGCTTCTTCGGCCTCAGTGGTTGGGGCATAGACTTGAATTACTGTGATGTTGAATGGTTTGCCTTGGATTCATAATGAGATCATTCTATCATTTTTAAGATTGTACCCCAGTACTACTTTTCCCACCCTTTCATTGACTATGAGTGCTACTCCATTTCTTCTAAGGGATTCTTGCCCACAGTAGTAGATACGATGGTCACCTGAATTAAATTCACCCATGCTTGTCCATTTTAGTTTGCTGATTCCCAAGATGTCGATGTTCAATCTTGCCATCTCATGTTTGAACACCTCCAGCTTACTTTGATTCATTGATCTTATATTCCAGGTTCCTAAACAATATTGTTCTTTACAGCACTGGATTTTCTTTTCACCACCAGACACATCCACAGCTGAGTGTCCTTTCAGCTTTGGCCCAACCGCTTCACTCTTTCTGGCACTAAATACCCTCTTCTCTTCCCCAGTAGTATATTGGACACCTTCCGACCTGAGGGGCTCATCTTCCAGCGTCATATCTTTTAGCCTTGTGATACGTTCCATGGGGTTTTCTTGGCAAGAATCCTGGAGTGGGTTGCCATTTCCTTCTCCAGTGGACCACATTTTGTCAGAACTCTCTGCCATGACCTGTCCGTCTTGGGTGGCCCTGCACGGCATACCTTATGGCTTCACTGAGTTACGCAAGCCCCTTCGCCACAACAAGGCAGTGATCCATGAAGGGGAACCACTCAATTAGTTCCATCCAATAAAGCTGTATTTGTTTAAACAGCAGCCACTTGCTGCAAAGCAAAGTGAGGGGTGTTCTTCTGTTGAAGGTGGTGTCCTAAATCCCATAGGGTATTCCCCAGCCTTTCAGTCAGTCTGTGGAAGGTAGCGTTTTGGACTGTCACCATACCATTTTCCTCAACAAATAAGGAAACTGGTCTCTCATCTCCCCCTCCCTTATCAAGTGTCCATATGCTCATCGTTGAACTATTGTCTGCACATCCCAGCCATCATCAACATTCTGAGAGCATCGGTACAAACCGTACTTCAGAAGATTCAGTTCCCCCAGGAGGTATGCGCTAATGGAGAGAGATCAAGTGCTGAGCACAGACTGCCAATAGATGCCGAGAAGATGTACATTTGGAACAACAACCCAGGGGAGACACAATTTGGAGCAAGATCAAACAACACCACATGGTTATTAGTTGCCCAAGAGAGACATATTTTGTTAACAAAGTTCAAATTGCCTTATACTACCAGCAAGATATCTGGGACTCTGTTAAGAAAGACATGAAATACTGTTATATAAACAGACATTTATTACCTTGAACACTTTTGGCTGCTGATATAATACAATCTGCTGAGCGGCGGCTGCTCTATTGGCACCAGATAATGAGGCTCAAAAAAGGCCGTGATCCAAAGCCTCAGCTCAGTCATACTCAATAAAGTAATTACGGTTGGCCAATGGTGCTCCTCCTGGATGCTAGTCAGTGGGGTGGGTGGTTTGCCCGCTCCCCTGTCAAAGGAAAGAAGACCGGGTGAGGCTACTCCCCAAGGTGGGGAGAGGCTGTCAATGGGAGCTGGCCAGCAAGGGGGATATAAGAGCCCTGGCCAGGGCTGCTCCCATCCAGAATGCTGCGACTACCCTGCCCCGCATGGGCAGTAGCGTGGGAGATCCAGTCACTGGTTTGGGGCTAGTGTCCTCATGACTGGCAAATGAAGGACACTTTTTTGCCCACTTTATCCAATCCCAGGGTTAGGAGCTATAGGTACATAGCTGGCTTTAATCCCCCCCTTCTTTAGGTACAGAAGTCAGACACAGTGCAGGCTGGGAGAGGCTTATTCATAGGCTTCTTAGTGAGTACCACAAGGCATCTGCATGATGAACAGGTGCTCTTGGGAAGAGGCAGGATAGAGATCAAAATGTGTATAGACATCATCCAGGACGCAAAGAAGCACACTATTAGTTCTGTGCAATGGACCCCCTATCAGCCAACTCGTGGGAGCATATATAGAATGACATCTCCCCTTGGGGTCTGACTGGTTCTCACTTCACATCTAGAGGCACTATAGCCATGGTGACATGGGACTGACAGGGCCTCCCCCAGCATAACTTCTCCATGTGCAGGTGAGGACAAGTTCCAAACAGGCAGTGAACTGATACGATGCTTGGAGCCAGGGTGGCGGAAGGGACAGTCTCTCTCTGCTCTCACCTGAAGAACAGGAGCCCGCACTGATAGCCTATTAGAAGGGCCAGCCCTACCATTAGGCAGAGTGAGGCAGTTGCTTCAGGCGGCAGATGCTAAGAGGTGGCAGCAATGCATTGGTGGAGAGAGGTGAGAGCCACACAGCCTGACCTGCATCCCCTAAGCTGGTCTGCTGCCTTCAGGTGTGGCAGAAGATGGAGTTCCATCACCAGTGATGGAGAAAACTTTAATTGTCAGTCTAGTCAGCTTTTGTACATGGAATGGGAAGGGGGCACCACCTTGTTCTTTGCCTCAGGCAGCAAAATATCTGGAGTCGTCCCTGGCTATTAGGCTGGGACTAATTTGTTGAACCTATTGCAGATTCTGTTGTTGTTGTTGTTATTTACATTTCTATACCACCCAATAGCCAAAGCTCTCTGGGTGGCTTACAAAGATTACAAACATTAAAAATACAGTATACAGATATTAAAAGCCATTTAAAAACCACACATACAGACAATATACACAAGAGTAGGGGTGGCAGAGAAATCCACCGCGGATCCCGATGAGGCTGGATTCAAACGAATCCAGCCTTTGGAGTCCACTGCAGAATGGGGCACTCACCTCCACCTCCCCCGGAATCCGCTGTGAAGCTAGCTCCTCTCTGTGGCCAGCTCTGTATAGCCGGTGATATGGCCACCATTGCCGTGCCGTATTGCCGAGGAGGAAGGAATCTGGACTCAAATGGTGTCCACTATGCCATTTGCGGCCGTAAAGCTGTTAGAGTAACGTAAACACAGCTGTAAATGGTAGGGATGTCAGAGTATTCTGCATGAATTTTAAATGGGATTGAATTCTGACAAATCCAGTCCGTGGAATCCTCCTCGGAATGGGGCGGCCCGGTTGACCTGGACCTGAGCTCATGCAGACCCTTGTTTTTTGTCCACCGAATGGTGGATTTTATGAAAATAATCATGAAAAGAAATCCATACATCGGAAATAGAAGAAGAACGTGAATGGCTTTACCCTTTTTATGATAATAAATAGGCATTTTCCTTGTGACCTGAGGCTTTCTTTCTCTGGGGCTGATTCGCGAAGTCCACTGAATCCTCCATTTTTTCTGTTTATTATCTGTGTGGAGGTGAGGTCAGGTGAGGAGAGAGGTCAGGTCCTGTGAGGTCAGGTGAGATGAGGTCAGGACAGGTCCGGTGAGGTCAGGTGAGCGGAAGTTAGAAGCATTTACGGAATTGTTTCGTAAACTGGAAACGTTTCTGTAAATTACAGAGACCGATGGTGGGCGTGCAAAAAGGATTTTTTGGCAGTACTTATGGAATTATTTTTGTAAGTTCGAGGAGCCGGAAAAAAAAAAGGGGGAGTCCAGGGCATGCGGACGGTGGAATGGGGCAGATGACACAATCTGCAGACCTGAAAACGAACGGTAAGTGGTGGCGCTCAGCTCTGCGGAATCCTCGTGGAGCGAGGATTCCGGGGGGGAAGGAATGGATCACCTCCCCCCCCCACAGATTCCCCACCAGAATGGATGGTGGGGAATACATACATCCCTAGTAAATGGCTGCATTTAGCTTAAACTAAGGGCTTTACAGGCGCAACTATGGCTAGCCACAGACACAAATGGCATAGTGGACGCCATTTGTGGCCGTAAAGCCCTTGGTTTACGTTATCTACAAGCTTTATGGCTGCAAATGTCATAGTGGATGCCATTTGCATCTAGATTCCTTCCTCCTCAGTGATATGGCACAGCAATGGTGGCTGTATAGCTGGCTATATGGAGCCGGCTGGCAGCTCTGCAGAATTGCTGTGGAGTGGAGCCAACCCTCGAAGATTCTGGGGGGAGGAATGGATTGCCTCCCCCCCCCCCGTGGATCCCGCTGGAATGGAAAATAGGGATTTCGTACATCCCTACACAGGAGAACATATATCTAAAACAACTTCAAACAAGCCATCCCAAGCAAGCAACCATAACCATAAGACAATCCAGGATCTATTAAAATTTATCATATGCTGCCAAATGCCTGGGAGAAGAGAAAGGTCTTCACCTGGCACTGAAAAGATAACAGTGTTGGTGCCAGGCAGGCCTCACTGGGGAGCTCATTCCAAAATTGGGGGGCCACCACTGAGAAGGCCCTCTACCCTGTTGCTGTCCTCTGAGCTTCCCTCGGAGTAGGCAGCTGGGGGAGGACCTTAGATGTTGAGCACAGTATATGGGTAGGTTTGTGTTGGGAAAGGTGCTCCATCAGGCATTGTGGTCCCAAGCCATGTAAGGCTTTATAGGTTAAAACCAGCACCTTTAATCAGGCTCAGACAGATACAGGCAGCCAGTGCAAGCGGGCCAGAGTCGGTCTTACATCTTTGGACCTTCTGGTCCCCATTATTAATCTGGCTGCTGCAATTTGCACAAGCTGGAGCTTCTGAACTGTCTTCAAAGGCAGCCCCATGTAGAGTGCATTGTAGTAATCTAACTTGGAGAATACCAGAGCATAGACAACTGATGCCATGTTATCCCTATCCAGAAAGGGTGTAACTGGGCCACCAACCAAAGTTGGAAGGAGGTACTCCATGCCCATTTAATTCACTTCAAGTCTCCTGTCTTCATTCTGGGGGGCCGGGGACAAACCAATGCAAAAACAAAACCTACACTAAGAAAAAAATATTAAGAAAACATATTTATCTATATTGCAAAAGCCAACCTGATGGAATACATTTTATATTTATTCCCATGAAGCATAGAAGGGAGGAGCAGAATCAGATCTCTAAATTGCTTTCAATGGGACAGGCAGCACAATCCTAAAAAGATTTGCTCAGAAATAAGCCCCACTGAATTTAAGGGGATTTATTCTTAGGTAAGTGTGAAGCCTGGTTAGTTCTCAAAGGTAGCCACTGTGCTTGGAGGGGGAGGCAGGCTTTGCAGCTTGCTTCCCAGGGTTGGGCAGGCATGACAGTATACCTGAGCAGCCTGGGCGACAATTAGAGCAGAGGAGGGACTTTTAAATAGGCAAAAGCAGTCACAACTGATGGGCAGTATAGGTAGGGCACCTAAGGACTCAGTCATTTGTGAGCACCCAGAGGTGCCATTAAAGCAAAAGGGGTATTCCTAGGACCTGCCACATAGGGTCATGGGTGTCAGGGTGGGGAAGGAACCCCCTTTGGAACCCAAATGAGACTCTAGTGGTTGGAACTCAGGAGGGCACCCCTCAACTAGGGATGCACAGATGGTGTAAAATCCATTCTGTCTGTGTTTCGTGAGTTGTTCTGCTCATTGACAGAGTTGGGGTTTTCTGTTTTAGTCTCTGAGCTTACACAAATGCAAATTTGTGCAAGTTTGGAAACTTAAAAAAAGAAGCACAAATCCCTCCCAATCTACAAATCCCCCCCCATGCACATTTTCATGCTTTACCCTATGGCAGAAACATGCTTTTGTGGCCATTTTAATTTTTTTCACATATTTTTCCATTGCTAAATTTGCACAAAATTCAGGAAAATTAGAAAAAATGGTCCACAAGCCCATGGAATCTGCCTAACTGGGGAAAAGCTGGTCCACTGTGGAACCCATGGTTTGGATTCTTAATTATCCAAACTCATTTGATTCCTTTGCAAGTTGCTCTGACAAGCCCATGGAATCTGCCTAACTGGGGAAAAGCTTGTCCACTGTGGAACCCATGGTTTGGATTCTTAATTATCCAAACTCATTTGATTGCTTTGCAGATTGCTCTGACATTCCTACGCTCAACACAGATAGGTGACAGACCTTAGGCTGCCTCCAGGCTTAGGACCAGGCCAGGCTCACACTAGTTAGCTAACCTAATAAGTCCCACACAGCTACCACTGTTGGCAGATCTCTTGTTGTTAATTTAATAAAGTTGTGGCCCTAGTTTTACCAACCTTTCGTGTCTTGCCTTGTCATTTCTGGGGGCATGGGTGTAGGGATGTACGAAAGTGACTTACCTTTTCACGGATTCTGTTCATGGTGGGGGGGAAGCGTTCCATCCCTCCCCCCGGAATTCTCGACGGGGGGGGGGAGGCGATCCGGTCCTCTTCCCCGGAATCCTTGACAGCCGGCTCTGCTCCGCGGCGGCTCCGTGGAGCAGCCGGCCAGGCCAGGGCTGTCTGCAGCCAGATTTCTGGCCACGGTGGCTGCTGGGTAAAAAACAACAACAACAGCGTACACAAATGGCGGCGGCTATGGCCGCCGCCATTTGCATTCCTTATTTTTCGCCGTCTTAGTCTACATAAATATTTACATAGACTATTAAGGCGAAAATAAAGGGGAATGCAAATAGCGTAGTGGGTGCTATTTGTGTCCCTTTTTGATTCACCGTAATAGTCTACATAAATATTTATGTAGACTAAGACGGAGAAAAATAAGGAATGCAAATGGTGGTGGCCGTAGCCGTCATTTGTGTATGCCGTTTTTTTTTTAACCAGCATGTGATAGGCTACGTAAGTCTTTATGTAGCCTATCACATCTCTGTAAAAAAACCACACAACCCCAAACAACCAGACTGCAAATGGCGGCGGCGACAGCTCGTCGGAAGACCAGCTGCCGCCGCTGCAGCCGGAGCCACCGCCACCCGCAACATCTGCCCCAGGTAAGTCTCATCCCGGAGGGGATTCGTGGGGGGGCAGGGGGGGTGGCAGGCCATTCCGCCACAGATTTCGGGGGGCAAAATGCACTGGCATTTGGCCTCACTGAGATCCATGGCAGAATTCTCTGACATCCCTACATGGGTGCTGCCTTATTAATGTTTAGGGATGTTGGAGAAATCTGCAACGGAACCAAATGAATTTGGATTTTCATTAATCCAACCCATGGATTCCACAGAGGACCAGCTTTTCCACTGTGGGGCAGATTCCATGGTCTTGCAGATAGGGATATTGTGGGCACCCGTTTTGGTCCGCAAATTTGATGGACTGCTGGTGGCTGCGCCTGCCGAGCTGTGCCTGCCGAGCTCCCCCCGCTCGCTGGCCCTCTGTGCCCACATAGACTTATCCACAAAAAGCTCTGTGAATCGCCCATAGACTCTAGTTTACAGAGCTATTATGTGTATAACTCTATGGGCAAGTGCTGCTGATAGCCATTAAAAAAACAAAAACATGGAGATCGGCACAGAGACAAACAGGCCCGGGTAAGTTGCGGGCTGCTCATCGGGCATGGAGGGGGTGCTCGACTGCAGCCTGGAGGGCCAGCAAGCATTGGGAAAGCTTGGGGGTTCCCAGAGAACCTGAACTGGGATGTGTTCTCACATTCCCTACTTGCAGACTTTTTCCCTAACCTTTGTGAATTTTGCACAAATCTCATAGACAAATACACATTAAAAAAAAAGCTGGACATGTTCATTTCCCCTTCAGGTTAAAGCATGAAAATGGGCAGGGGGGATTTGTGCATTTTGTGGAAATTTGTACATTTTTGCACATGTGAATCAATCTTCACAAATTCAGAAACTAAAAAAAAATCCAGTTCTGCTGATGGGCAGACAATGGAATGAAAGGCACCTGACAACCTGCGAAACAGACAGAACAGATTTAACACAATCCATATATCCCTATTTATGATTACCTTTAGCTGGACTGCAGCCAAATAGTTATTTATTATTAAGATTTATACTCTGCCCTTCAATCAAATTATCAGGGCACTTACAAGAAAATATTTTAAAACACAATAAAAACAAGTACACAAACACACACACACACACATACACACATAAAGGGCAGGTGGTGTGCACAGTGCAACAATGATTGAGATCTGTAGTATACACCTTCGAGAAATATCTGTGCTTTTCAACAGGGATGTGATGATACACAGTCAATTGTGCAAAATTGCATGGACCCAGGAGTTGGACCAGAAGTGCAAAAAACTGCAAATTCACTTTTGCTGGGCTCCTGAACATGTGATGTCAGCATTTGGGAAAGTGGAAATACTTCAGGAATAAAAGGACAAATTTCCTACATCCTGAGTCTAAATCGATAATGCATGAAACAGACTCAGAGAGACTCTGCGCGCAAGAAGAAAATGCTCCTGACCCTGAATCCTGAAAGGTACAGCGTCTATCACCAAGTGCTAGCTTGCTTCTCTAAACTGAACTGAAACTGAATGGCCAAGACGCAAATATGTTTCAGTGATCTTGTCACTGGCTTGCACTGCAGGTCTAACACTTTAATGCTAGCATGCTAACCACCACAAGATGGCAGCTTGCAAAATAAAGTCATCATGATGAAATCAGAAAATCAGCTAACAGAGACCAACCCCCCCTCTCCAAATCTTAAATCTCCAATACACAGCAAAGCACCACATTCCAAAAGTCATTCAAAGTGCTTTGGCTATCACAGGAATAGCTTTTATGACATCAGACATCTCCAGGTAGCAGCCAGTCCATAAAAACTGCAAGGCTCTGTTGACAATTGCCATAATACCTGGGGCTCTCTTGCTACATGCGAGGGAGGTACTGTACGGCCTTCTGTTTGTAAGGCAGCTGTGATGCAATGAAGTTGAGTCACTGATGTTCTGTAGAACTGATGCCATGGTGACAATAGTAAACTTTTATTAGATAGATTGCAATTCTTGTGAAAACAGGCTCCAATGTATGTTTAGCAGCCTGATTTAATTCCAGAAGTCTCATACAGCTATACTTTTATTTCTCCAAAGCTTACACAAGGCTCCTTTTACTGCTCCAACTACTTTGTTGCTATTGGTATACAATACTTTTCTTTCTTGGGTATTTTTTTGCTAACTTCTTTATGATGATCGAAAGCACCATACACTTCCGTTACTTAATACCATTGAAATAAATTGTATCCTGTGACAACACATAGTCACACATTATGTCACCATCCACTGTCCATGGTTTAGTGTTTAAGTTTATATGACCCTTCTTAAAAAAGAGAAAAGAACAAAAGAAAAAGAAAATTTAACTGGAATGTAAACCATTCATGTCATTCTCTCATGGTCTTATAAATGTACATGCATGTCTTTGTGGTGAACAAGAGACAGTCAAATGAAATTGTACTACTGAAAGCATAAAGTAGATTTCTCATTATTTTATCTCTAAGTCTGTTATAATGTGGAAGTGAGGGGGGAGAGAGAGAGAGAGAGAGAGAGAAAGGGGAAAGTGCAAAGTTACAGAGGGAGAGACAGATCTTTTAGCACTATGGCCAGCAACACACATTTCCAATTGCTTTCAGACCAAGGAAGTCAGGTAAGGAAGCCAGGACATTAATTAAAATAGCAGCTAGAGAAGGAAGTGTGAGCTTACCCGAACTCAACTGTGTGAGCTTACCCCAATTCTCTGAATTTTAATTCAAAGCTTGGTTCAGCTCACTCCCATTTTCATTTGCAACCTGTTTTTCAGTTCATTTGAACAGGAAAAGTGTGCATCTCACATGGGGAAAGTGCACATTTTTGTGCACATATGTCAAAAGTGTGCACTTCCCCCCATTGACTAAAGTGTGAAAATAGGTGTTGTTTTTTTAAATGCTCTTTTCAAAGTACACTTTTTTTTTAACATGGTCACAAGTTCAGGAATTTGAGAACATCGTTACCAAAAAAAAAACACGCTGCCATTCGCATTCACATTCAGGGTTGGGAGCGAGGCATGTTCGTATCATTTGCAAATGGAGACCAAATTCCCATTCATTCCACCAGGGCTCCAGCTAGCTCCCTGAGAAGCACCAGTTCTCTGTCAAACCAAAGGCAATAGTCATGTGTAAAGAGATAGCGGACTGCGGCAAATGGTTGAGAACCGGAAGGCATTGCCAGACATCTGCTTTGGGGGATGATGAGAGTCTTGGCCAAACAGCTGCCAAGCGGCCCTTCCGTAAACAGATGCTGACCTCATGTGCTGATCTGGCAGGAAAAACCCAAGTGATCAGCCCTGTCCACATGGGTCGATATTCACCCTCCAGTCTCAGCTATGTGGTCTATCATTACAGGGAAGAGGCTCCTGAGCCCCTCGATCTGTGTGCCAAAAAGGCCTGAGGCAAGATTGTACTGAGTGGCTTCCCAGTTCTCATTCTCAGTCACTACACTACACCAGCTCTCTCCTAATATTAAATAAGACAGAATGTCTTGTGAAAAAGCCTGCAGTGTAGCTCTCAGGACTGCATGCCATGGCTACAGAATCCCCACTCAGCCACGACACTCAGTGGGCCAGTCACATAAGCTATCTGATAGGTTGTTTGGGAGGATAAATGGGACAAAAACCAGGTACACACCACCCTGAGAGGGCTGGAATACGGCAGCAGCAGCATCACTAGTGTAGCTAGTGTTGGGCCAATGAACAGATTGGGGATACTGTTAGCGTACTGCAATAGCATTAGTGTACTGCCCACCCTGCTGCCCAACAATCTCCCTGACTGAGCTGGCTATGGTGGTCTTGAGCATGGTGTTGGAGAATCCCAAGACACTGAAGTCTAGGAGACTTCAACATTCATGCCTAAGTGGCCTTGGCTAGGCTGGCTCAGGACTTCATGGGATGCATGACAGCCACGGGGCTGTCTCAATTTATCATCAGGGAGATGCATAGGGGAGGATACACCTTTGGTTTAATCCATGCTTTGGGGCATGAGAGGGGTGGTCTCTGTCTGCAGCCTTGGTTGAGGGTGGTATCCGCCACATTCTGGCCTTGTTCTTTCAGTATTTTAACTGTGGGTGTATTGAAGTTGTAAACCTCTTCAAGATGTCTTTTTAGATAATGGGCAGAATCCAACAGGGCACCTAAGGCCTCCATGGATTCCTTATGCCCTGCCAATTCCTGTCCACAAGTGGGATCCACTTAGTCCTTCTGGGACAACCAGAAACTAATGACAACGCTTTTTTCTAGAATTGGGCAGGTCAGCAGAGATCAGATAAGGGAGTGTCACTGACTTGCCCCAATCGAGAAACGAGCATTTCCACTCATTTAAGGGCTTCCTCAGGTGAGCACTAAATCACTGTTCCACAAGTGGTGGGACTCACTCATGCAACAGAATCAGTTAGGCACAAAAGAATTGGCAGAGGCATAAACACCCCATTGGATTCTGCCCATAGTTAGGCTGTTGTTGTTGATGCTGCTGCTGTTGTTGTTACTTGTTATAATAAAGATTTATGGCTTGCTTTTCAGGATCAAAACCCTCACAGAGCAGATTACAACTTAATTAGAATTACAAAACACTGTCAATCCCCCCCCCCGACTCAAGTCTTAATAGGTTCCTTCTTTGCAAGGAGCCCATGAAGGCTTGAGTCAGGCAGCTAAGGCAAGAGTCACCTGCCAACTGCACATTCTGCCCTCCTTGCAAGGAAGGGAGAGAGTGCAGTTGGTGGGTGACTCCTGTCCTGCCCTTGTGGCCTGTCAAGCCTGCATGGTCTCCTTTCCTGCAAGGAAGAAGGCCATGCAGGCTTGAGAGGTGGCTGGTACTTCCTGCCAATCTCCTTCTTCCTTCTTTGCAAGGATGGCAGAGTGGGTAATTGGCGGATGGTGACAGGGACTCTGGCCTGCTCATTATCAAGGCAGGAAGCTGGGCATGGGCGAGTTCATCCATCCCTAGCATAAGTTCATTGCCTCTGATACTGAAGGTAACACACGTAGGGATGGACGAAAGTCCCTTACCTGATCCTGCAGCTTGCTTCGCAGTGGGGGGGAGGCGCCCCATCCCTCCAGCCGAAATTCTGGCTGGGGGGGGGAGGTGCCCCGTTCCTCTGGCCGCGAAACCTCTTCTCCTGCCGGGACTCAAATGGCGGCAGCTGTAGCTGCCGCTGTTTGCATCCCTGCAGTCAGCCATGATAGGCTACATAAATCTTTACGTAGCCTATCACGGCTGACTTTGGGGGAAAAAAAAAAGCGTGTACACAAATGGTGGCACCCATGGGTGCCACCATTTGCGTTCCTTATTTGGGCACGTGTAGTCTACGTAAACATTTACGTAGACTACGGCAAAAATAAGGGGAACGCAAATAGTGTAGCATCTACGCTATTTGCGTTCCCCTTATTTTCGCTGTAGTCTATGTAAATGTTTATGTAGACTACACGTGCCCAAATAAGGAACGCAAATAGCGTTGCTGTTATTTTCGCCGTAGTCTACATAAATGTTTATGTAGACTACACGTGCCCAAATAAGGAACGCAAATGGCGGCGCCCATGGGCGCTGCCATTTGCATACACACTTCCCCCCCCCAAAGTCAGCCGTGATAGGCTACGTAAACATTTACGTAGCCTATCACGGTGTTTTTTGAAAATCTAGCCATGATAGGCTACGTAAATCTTTACGTAGCCTATCACTTTTTTTTTTTTTACTTGGAAATGGCAGCGGCAGCAGCTGGTCAGAAGACCGGCCGCCGCCACCGAACCGCCGCCGGGAGCCGCCGGGAGTTGCTGCCGCCAGGGACATTTGCACAAGGTAAGTCCCATCCCGGGGGTGGTGGTGGTGGGGGGTGGCGGACCGTTTCTTCACCAATTTCGGGGGGCCGAATGCGTTGGCATTCAGCCTCCTGGAGATTCGTGGAGAAATTCTCCGACATCCCTAAACACATGGCCATCAGGACTAGTAGCCATTGATAGCCTTCTCCTCCATGAATTTGTCTAACCCCCTTTTAAAACCATGCAAGTTGGTGGCCATCTACATCTTGTGGTAGTGAATTCCATAATTAATGATGTGCTGTGACAAGAAATACTGCCTTTTGTCTTGTCTCTTGTTCAGGTCAACAAGACCTGCTGTTGTTCCCAAATGTGCTTGTTTTGGGAGCCTGGACGAAGATGAATTTTCAATCTGTTCTTGGTCATGGCTGGTGCTGGGAACTACCATTCACAGGGGAAAATAATAGGCAGTACCCAATTGTGTCATTCCACTAGTGCAAATGACATTGCGCTAGAGGAAACTAGGTTCTGAACTATGCTCAAGAGGAGAATCCAACTAAAGTTACATTGACACAAGCATGGTTATGCAACCGGTTGTGCAAATAGTCACACAAATGTAAGGCACAATGAAAAGATTCTGTGTAGCACTGTGTATTGACCCCAAGAGTATAGCCAAGTCATTTGTAGTGTTAGAGGGGCCTAGAGATCCATAATTCTTGCTTAAGTTCATTACTGGTGCAATTCCCTTGCTAGTAAGCCTCTGAGCATGTGCAGATGAGTCAAAAGGCTGATAACAGTCTTCTCAGAACGTTCCTTGCTAATGCGGAGAATATCTTATCACTGATGTGCCTGAGAAGCAGAGTTTGTTTACCTTAAAGCTACAGGTGGCTGTGCTTGAGAACCAAGTGCTGTTAGTTTATGCTGGGAACGAATGCTAGGGTCCCTTGCTAGTGTCATGCTGCCTCACTGCTAACATCTATGGTATAAAACCCATTTTACCCCATAGCTTTGGGTGCAGAGAAGCTGTCTGATCCAACCATTGGGTACTCCTGTGTGCTGTAAGTTACCCAATAAAGTACTCCTTGTAAAGTACTCAACCTGGGTCTGATTTATCACTATCTTGGCACCTCTAACCTAAGAGTTCAATACCCACTGCCGAGGCAATACACTCTGCTAGTACTATTTGAGTTTGTGGAATTACACCGTGGGATGGTGTCCACTATAAGGTCCATGCACACAGCAGAGAGCACATGCCCAAACATTTGGAGATGTTGGAAGTTCTATTGACTTGTTCTCCATAAATGTAATGTGTGCATGGAGAATGGGACCATGGCACTTCTTCTGTCCCTTGAGCTACTGGCATCCAGCTGTATGGACACCAATGCTCCACACAAATGGGACCCTGCATGATCAGGGGTTCCCCAAGTGCATGGAGTGTCTAAGTGCATCTGGCTGTATGCCAGTATGCATCTCTTTGCAGACAATTTGCAGAATGTGCATACATCAAGTGGACAGTGCCAGTGGCACAGTCCCACTCCCTGTTCTCTATATGTACACTACAAGCATTATACAAATAATGGCACAAAAATAATACAAAATATACAAAGTTTACAGTTTTCAAAATTCTATAATTTTTTTTCCATCCTTTCAGTTTAGGAGTCCTGATACACACACACACACACACACACACACACACACACACATTCTGGAGGGGCTGTTATTTTGTTTATAAGTTTCAGCACCTTGGATAGCACCGTTACAGTTTTGATAGCTACAACCCTGAATGGAATCACAGCTCCTCTGGGACTGGAGTCACCAGCCACCACTGATAGATAGATGATAGGATAGATGGATGGATGGATGGATGGATGGATAGATAGATAGATAGATAGATAGATAGATAGATAGATGTGCATGCGCGCGCACACACAGATTCCTGGGAAGGGGCTGTTCATTGTTGGAAGGGGCTGATCTCAAACATCAATACCCATATATCCTTTTTTTTCCCCTGCTGGCCAAGGTACTGCACAATAATAAACTCAGTTCCAATCTTCTGTTTCTGTCTGGATACAGAATACACCTAGCAGTGCAGGCAAGCAGGATGAATCGGCTTATCAGCCCACTGCATCAGATGAGAATCACAACAGCTACATAAAGAAAAGTTTTAAAGAGAATGGACCATTGAGATACAGGAGCAGTGTTAAGGGGTTGCTGGGATACATTTAAAAGTGACTGTGGGAGAAATTGTTCTCACGGTATTCAATGCAGAATCACATTCTGCAGTCACTGTAACAATTACATAAGGGTTACTGAAATAACAGCAGGTAGCGTTGCAGAAAGGAAAATCCCATTTATTCTCAATAGTTGCTTTAGGTCAACATAACAATGTATTTCTGTTCGAGGTTCCCAAATCATCAACTGCCTACAATTCAGAAGGCTGAGAAGAGACTGTGTACCAAAACCTATGCTTTACAAAGGGAGCAAAGGCATCAAAGGGGAGAAAGAAAGAAAGAAAGAAAGAAAGAAAGAAAGAAAGAAAGAAAACATGAAAGAGACTTGGCATTTTTGCCTGGGACAGAAAAGTTGTAAAAATGCTCAGCAGGTAAGACAAATTTTCAGGGGGGGGGGATGTGGAGAAACAAATATGTTAATTGAATTACTTCCACTTCCCTTTTTCATCTGATATTGATCTCAGGGGCTGGCCAAGATGGATGAGCTTGTTCAAGATGAGCTTATATAAAGCTTTAGTAATGACCATCAGTAGATATTACCACTCTTTACACATTATTCGTCCACAGGAGGATCTAGAAGTTCATGAGGTGGGGCCACATCACTGCCCCCACTCCCAACATCATGCAGCTTCACCACCAGCCTGACTCCTGACATCCTCGAGTGGGCATCTGTAAAAGGAGGCTTCTATGTGCATACAGGTCTACACACATACAGACTTCTATGTAGACTTCTGTGCGCATACCATTCCATCAGATGGGGAGCTCTGATCGTGCGGGGTTCCTGATGCCATGGAAGTCTATGCTCGTAGAGATCTATGTGTGTACACTTCACTTCTGAAGACATCTACATACTCATGGAACCCCCTTTGCATGAGGATGTGCAAAGGGGGCTCTTGTCACTTGAAGCAATGGGGCTGGGAAGTGTGGGCGTGTATGACATGAGATTGATTGAGTGAGGGACTTGGCCAACGCAGGGCCCAGAAACCTTACTCCTTGCAGCGGCACCAGAGGGGCTCTCAGACAGATGGCATTATCAGCCTAATGTCTTCTGAGATGCAACACCAACCATACAATGGCCAGCTGTAGTACTGCTGCTCTTCAACCCGGCCAGACAAGGTGAACTGAAGAACTAACTGCAGGCTGGCCAGCTGTGTTATAACTGATGCTCCAGGCTTGGTTCCTACATCTCAGCAACTTATCTCACTGAGTAGCCAGCCACACCAACTTCTTACTAGCTACGAATAGATAGTACCTTTGGAGAAATGGTCTAATAGTGAGAATGCAAGGAAAGTCATGATTTTCTAGGCTCACATGCATTATTTGTTTGTTTATTTATTGGATTTATATCCCACCTTTTCTCCTCCTGCAAGGAACCCAAGGCGGCTTACATTATCCTCCTCCTCTCCATTTTATCCTCACAACAACAACCCTGTGAGATGGGTTGGGCTGAGAGTCTGTGACTGGCCCAAAGTCACCCAGTGAGCTTCCATGGCCAAGTGGGGACTAGATCCCAGATCTCCTGGCTCCCAGTCCAGCACTCTAGCCACTATACCACACTGGCTCTATATTTACCATGACAGATAAGTGTCCTGAAGAAGCAACAAGAAGATTGACTCATTTTTTTGCACAAAAAATGTTGAGGGTGGGGAAATAACTCAAAGTGCAAAAACTAACTGGGCTGTTATTTGAAGGGGGGGAATGAGGAATTGCTAGTGTGATGCTTTAAATGTGGATTGATGAACAATGGCCCAAACAATGTGCAGTAGCTTGTCTGTGATTTGCAGGGGAATGATGAGCAATACCAAAGCCAGCTTATATGCTTATCTACATGTCTGAGGAAGATGAAAAAGAATTAGGGCTTGATAGAGGGATTAGGTTACACAACCCCCAGAAACAAGTTAGAAAATTTTGAACAAGCGAAAGGACGGGGAGGGGGAGAGATCAACCAGGAAATATAAAGTTGATTATAAGTTATTGTTCCATCTCCATCTATCTATGTAGGATGCTGCATGAGGCAAAAATCTATTAATATCTATCTTGGAGATGTTTACAGATTTAATATTCAGCTTGCACACTTTCACTTCTTTATTCCTACTTGCTCTGCCTGTCTTTTAAAGTGATTAATACTCTAAGCCTAGAAAACATTGATTAAATAAAAGAGGGGGGAAACCCTTCAGCTATACTTAGCTAAAAGCATGGTCCCTGTAAGCAAATAATAAAAAAGATAAAATTATATCAAAGTACGCCTGTGAGCATAAAATTTAATCTACCCAGTTTGTGTTTGTGTGTGTGTGTGTGTGTGCATGCTTGTGTGAAGCTGTATGTTCAGAATGAGTCATTCCATGGGGAAAATGTAGCAGTAATAAGTAGGTTAGTGAAAGTAAATTCTTAAAGAACAGGTATAGCACACAGTTCTTTGGCACTGATGAAAACAGTGGTTACGTATAATTTTTTGTCACACTGGGACTGTGTCCAAATCTACAGTGTATACAGAAAGGGTGATACAGATCCCCCAAACTGCAGCCTTTAATTAAGCTTGCATTTGTTCCATCAATGATAGATGAAAACACTTGACAGTGAACACAAACCATTCTTATATTTAAAAAAATCTTAGCCTTTAATTTCTTTTGTGTCAAGAGATTTTTCTTTAATAACCATATCAGCTCTGAAAGCCAAGACACAAACAAAACTTATTGACACACTTATTTCTAAAGCAAGCCTAGCAAAGCTGTCTGTGAACTTGTGTTTTGTCTTCATTCTTTTTAGAATGTTTGATGAAATTTTAACATCTTCCTTTTCTATGCCATCCAATTTTTTTTGTCTCATTGCTATCTACACAAATTCACTCTTATCCAAAATCTATACAGTGGTGCATTTCCTGTCAGAATGCCTAGAGATTCCTAGAATGCCACTTCCATTTGCCTAGGGATCAAGACTCCTGGTTAATCATCTTAGGGTTCAAGCTTCATGGAAACAGATATATAGATAGGGATCGTGCAGGTGCAATTCCATCCAGGAATATGGAGGAAGCCCCTCCCCCTGCCCACTCCCTCAAGCCCAGCACACTGAGCCCCTGCCCCCACTTGTCCCCCTGCCCATGCTTGGCGAGTGGCCCACACTCACCACGGTGGCCTCATTGAGCTTTGTGGTTGCCATTTTTTGAAAAATAAAATGGCGATTGCAAAAATGCACATATCTGTATATGCGTGAAATTGCGCATTTTTGCAAATGCACACATTCACACATATGGATTTTTTGCAAATGCACATTTTCACACATATGCAAATATGTGCATTTTTGCAATCACCATTTTATTTTTCAAAAAATGGCAACTGCAGAGCTTGGTGAGGCCGCCAGGGTGAGTGCAGGCTGCTTGCCAAGCACAGGAGGGGCTTGAGTGTGGGCAGGGGAGTGAGTAAGGGCAGGGGCTGGGTGGGCACCCAGTGAATCGAGATGTGTGTGGGTTTGCACATCTCTATATACGGAAAGAGAGATGGGGGTAGACAGCTAGTATAATTGTAGGCTTAAAAGGGCAGAGATGAAGAACCTCAAACTCGGAGGCCAAATCAAACCTGCTTAACTCCCAAATCAAGCCCTCTGGGGTTCCTGAGATGGTCATCCTCCCTTTCCCTGGCCCAGCCTGTTTTCCCCAACAACCAATCATTTGGTGGTTTCCAGGCTTTTGTGCAACCCTCCCGCCACCATTCTAAAAGGCTAAAATTCCTCTCCTAAGGTTTAGTTACTGAGAGTAAGAGCTTTAAGCTAACATAGGATGGTATTTTTCATGTTTTCAGCCTGGCTGTTTTGCCGTCAGCTCCACCTGCCCTGGAATGCACCCCTCCACACCTTCTCAGAAATGGAATTTAGCTCTTGAGCTGAAAGATGTTGAACACCCCTGCATTAGGGTTTATTGGGACAGTGATATCCTTGATGGAGAGGGATTCAGGGGTGTAAGACAGAGCTTCAACAAGAAAATTGTTATACCCTGGCATGTGGTTCTTATTCCAAGGGTGTCCTGTATCCATACAGTTTTGGCTAGATCTACAGTACTGCTTTATACGGGTATTCAAGTGAACTGATAACTGTTGAGGCACATTCGATATACCACTATTGTAGTGTCATTTCCTGCTTTTTATCCCACATTGTCCAAAATGCCACAACAAATCTCACTCTGTGTCCTACGAGGTATAAATGCGCAAGACTGATCCCATGATGGGATCGTAATGGTATGACATACAGTAGAGATCTGATCTTTGTTCTATGTAAGCCTGTACTCCTCATCAAGAGGTACAAACCTCCCTCCCTCCTTCTTTACAAGGCCACTGTTCTTTCTACAGAGCAACGTGTGCATGCCATATTCAGCTAACAACTGTCATGTTTGAGTGGTACGTTATGGATGGGAAGTTACAGTCCTTTCCCTCCTTTGTCTGTTACTGGGGTCATTGCCAAAGAACCAGAGAGACTCCATGTTCTTTTATTATGTTGGGATATTCATGTTTTATTGTTGGGGTTAGAGAATGCTGGTCAGTGAGAGGCCCAAGAAGGGAGGATGCTGGCACTGAGAAGTTGTGACACTTGAAGAGGGGGGCTGAATCTGTTCTACCTCAAAAGTATATGGCTTTGCTGTTACTGGGCAAGTTACATTATCTCCAGCTCCAAGGTCATAAACTACCTAAGCCTGAAGGGAGGGAAGAGTGCTCACAGCTGGGCTGGTGTGAATCACACCACCTCTTCCTTTGACCCCCCCTTTCTGGAAGTGAAGGGCATGGAGAACACCGGAGTCAGAAATGGATACAGTAAAACCCTGGGGAGGGCTTTTTGCCCACCATCCTTTGTTCTAATCCTGACCTGAGGAGGAGCTTTCAGGTTTTGGTGCAGCTTATGACTTAAGGATCCTTACAACCAGTAAGTAGCACAGGCCAGTTAGTGTTTTATTTTGTTTTTTGTCTGTACATGGGTTCCAACTGTTCAGGAAATCAACCCTGACTGCTCATTGGAAGGACAGATACTGAAGCTGAAGCTCAAGTATTTTGGCCACCTAATGAGAAGAGAAACCTCACTGGAAAAGACCCTGATGCTGGGCAAGATTGAAGGCAAAAGGAGAAGGGGACGGCAGAGGATGAGATGGCTAGATAGCATCACCGATGCAATGAATATGAACTTGAGCACACTCCGGGAGAGAGCGGAGGACAGGAGGGCCTGGCATGCTATGGTCCATGGGGTCACAAAGAGTCAGACACGACTTAACGACTGAACAACAACAACAACAACAACAACAACAACAGATCTCTTTGTAATTTCACTTGTTATTGTACACTCTTCACACACCCTTTCCCTCACTTGTAAATAGACTATCTACCTCAAGGATCTGTGCTGCTGTTTTTGATTTGGGTCAGTGCTGAATCCAGTGTAATGGTGGTTGGCATTATCAATCTCTGATTGTTCTGGACTCAAGTTACTGGGGGGACTCAAGTTACCAATCTGAGGAGGGTGGTGGCAGCATACCCAGATGTGGTTCATGGAAACCACATTGCCTCCTGCCTTCTTTTACTGTGGAGCAAAGGGTGGGACCATGTCTGCTTACTCAGAACTGGTCCTGTCTCCATTTCTCCAAAGCAAGCATTACCTGTTTTCTTATTCTTTGATCACTTCTATCTTGATGACTCATGGATGATTAATGGAAAGCATCATGTCTGAGGACACAGGGAAGCTCTGCTTGTCATGCCACAGCGATCTGTGCACTGGTAAGCTTATGATTAGACTACTGTAATGCACTCTGTGTAGGGCTGCCCTTGTACCTGGTTTGGAAGCTGCAGCTAGTGCAGAGTGCAGCGGCTAGAGTGCAGCGGTGGGACACCCAGCTATGTTCACATAATACCTGTGGTAAAAGAACTGCACTGGCTGCCTATTAGCTACCAAGCCATGTTCAAGGTGCTGTTGTTGACACACAAAGCCAGTTGGGACCAGGATACGTAGCAGACCACCTCCTCCTATATATACACAGCCAGTCATTAAGATCATCCAAGGAGGCCTTGCTGGACATCCTGTGACCAACAGACTGTCGCCATGTACTACCTCGAAGGCAGACCTTCCCGGTGCTGGTGTCCATGCTCTGGACACCCCCCCCCCCATGCAGTTCAGGAGGCAGAAAATGTGGTACATTCCGAACACCTCCTGACAACAGGAGGTTGTTAAAACTGATTAAAGGTATGGTGGAATAAAAAGTGTTTGCTACCCTGCTAAAACCTGAAAAGGGGAGCCAACTGAACTACGTTGATTCCTGTCATGGATTCTAAGCCCTCCTGCCGAGAAGTGAGGTAACTGAGACTCACTGTGCAGCCACACACCCTTTTATTCAATTAATAGTACTTCTTCACACCTAAAGCGACTACAAAGCCTAGGAGCTGTCCTCAGGGCTTAATTAGCTAAATAGCACTTTGATTAGGAAAGGTACTGAAAGCAAGGCCTTTTTGACTATGGATGGGTTTCTCACTGTGCTTGGCTGGATTTTCTGAGCTCCTGCCTTCAGGGAGGATCCTCCCAACCCAACTTCTGATGGGCAGCTAATCTGGTGTGACACCTCCCACCTCCTCTCAACTTTGCTGGCTTAACTCAGCAGAGAGCTCTGACATCTGTAAATCTGAAGGTCCCTCCCCCTCTGACAGAGCCCAGGTTCCCATGGGAAGGGAGGAAGACAGTCTCTGCTCCTTGCCATTCTCCTCAATAAGCCCTTGGGAAAGTTCTTTTCTAGCTCCTAGGGCATCTTAGAGAATTTCCTCCCCTGAAGTTCCACAATCAAGATGGCCTACTCTTTTGTTCCCACCATGAACACCTCTGAGATTAGTGGCCTCAGGTTCATGATATCCTTTGGTTCATGAGGCAACAGGGCCTCAAGCCAATCAGGGTTTTATAGACAATAAGCAGCATTTTGAATTGGGTACGGAAAAGAATTGGAAGAAGATGCAAATGGAAAAGAATAGTCCAGTCATGATATGGCTTCATTTTGGACTGATTGCAAAAGTAGCCACACCTGTCTTATGATTTAATTAATTTAAACAATGGATCAAACATATACAAATTCTAGAAAATAATAATTATTGGAACAGTTCCAAAATTGGAACTGTCAGGGTGGAAACTGAGCCGATAGAACCCCAGAGCACTTCTGATTCTGAGGAGGATCAGCAATCCGTGGGAGAGGAGCCAGCTCATCCCTCACAGGCACAGCAGCTGGCACAGATTCCTCCTGCCAGCATTCCTGGGATAGATAGTGACCCCGGCAGTGAGAAAGTGCAGGAGGGGGGCTTGCTAGACACTCGACGCAGATGCAGGGAGCAACAACAGATGGAGGGCGCAGAAAGGAGGCGTAGCGCCCGTTTGGCGTGCAAGCAACGGCCGCCTCCCATGGACCCAAGGGAAAGAGGGAGGATCTCTCCCTAGCCCATAAGTTCAGGGTCTTCAAGTGGCTCTCCTTCAAATGGGGACCAACTGCCTACCCAGAGCTTAGGCTACTCTGCTGTTCATTGCTTAGTCACTGGTAATTAGCATCTGAAAGAGTCATTAAGTTGTAAAAGGATTAAAGCCTTGAAAAGAATCCTTTCGTCTGTGTCTTGAGTTGGCTATTGGAGTCTACTGAAAGAGGCCGCTAGGGAGCTCCTGACAGGAACTCACTTCCAATTCAAGTAATATGTTCTGAGAAGTGAACACCAGAAACCACTCTGGACTCTGTGTTTTGCACCAGCTGGAGCTTCTGAATGCTCTTCAAGAGAAGCCTCACACAGAGCATATTGTGGTAGTCCAGCTTGGATGTCACCAGGGCTTAAGATACAATGGGCAGGTCTGCAGGAGCCAGAAAAACTTGCACATAAGGTGAAGCTGAGCAAAGACACTCCTTTCAACAGCAGCCACCTGCGCCTCCGCATATCGATGACACCCAACTCCAAATTCAAAATGTGACCCAAACAAATTTCTCCCCCCTCCCTAGCTATGGGGTTAAGCAACAGTCCCACAGTACCACCTCATGTGACCTACATGCCCAGGTAAGACTGCAACCACCATAAAATGGTACCCCCAAGTACCATCCCTGTGAGACACCCCAGAAGGATATCATTGCTGATGGTACTGCAAACCGCTGAGAGGTTCAGAAGAACGAATTGGGACTCAGACCCCGTGGTCCAGTTTCTATTGTACATTATCTACCAAGGTGACCAAAGGCATTTTAGTCCCCAAACTGGGCCTGAACCCCTGTTCGAAAGCATCCAAGTATCATTCAAGAACACCTGGAGTTGAACCACCACTACTCATGGCACATTAGAGACTGGCTGGTAGTTATCCACAAGGATGAGGTCTAATGACAACTTTTTTCCCAGTGAAGGCCTAATAATTGCTTCTCTCAAAACAGTGGGTATTACACCATCCTCAAAGGAGGCATTCTCACCCACCACCCATCCAGCCAAGCTTGTCAGGGACAGACAAGGTCAAGTGGGCACATAGATGGCCTCAACCGTTTAAACAGCTTGACCACATCTCATGCTGAATAAGTTGAGTGCCATCCTCATGCCTCCATCTTCAGATTCTCCCATCAGTGAAGAAACAAATGAATATTTGGATACAGTCAGACACACACACACACACACACACACACACAGAAAATCAATCTGAACATGTGAAAGAGTTGAGATGCATGTTTCAATTTGTGCAAACCTCCCATTTTCTGAAGACTGTGAAGGTCAAAGTGAAAGCCAAACTTTGCATCAGAAGCTTGAATAAGAAGCTGTTGATGACGTGTTTTAGACCCTAAGTCTGGTTAGAGAAATAAACTTCTGCTGGCATTTTATGTACATCATCTGTTTATGTAAGTGGTTTATAAATTTTGTTGTTTGTTGTTGTTGTTCAGTCGTTCAGTCGTGTCCGACTCTTCGTGAGCCCATGGACCACAGCACGCTAAGCCTTCCTGTCCTGTGCTCTCTCCCGGAGCATGCTCAAGTCCATATTCATTGCATCAGTGATGCTATCTAGCCATCTCATCCTCTTCCGTCCCCTTCTCCTTTTGCCTTCAGTCTTTCCCAGCATCAGGGTCTTTTCCAGAGAATTTTCTCTTCACATTAGGTGGCCAAATTATTTGAGCTTCAGCTTCAGTATCTGTCCTTCCAATGAGCACTCAGGGTTGATTTCCTTTAGGATTGACTGATTTGACCTCCTTGCAGTCCATGGGGACTCGTAAGAGTCTTCTCCAGCACCACAGTTCGAAAGCATCAATTCTTCGGCACTCAGCCTTCCTTATAGTCCAGCTCTCACAGCCATACATTACTACTGGGAAAACCATAGCTTTGATTAGACGGACCTTTGTCGGCAAGGTGATGTCTCTGCTTCTTACTACGCTGTCTAGGTTTGCCATAGCTTTCCTCCCAAGGAGCAAGCGTCTTTTAATTTCATAGCTACAGTCACTGATCTTGGAGCCCAAGAAAGTAAAATCTGTCACTGGTTCCATTTCTTCCCCTTCTATATGCCAGGAAGTGATGGGGCCAGATGCCATGTTCTTCGTTTTCTTAATGTTGAGTTTCAAACCAGCTTTTGCACTCTCCTCTTTCACCCTCAACAAGAGGCTCTTTAGATCCTCTTTGCTTTCTGCCATTAGGATGGTATCATCTGCATATCTGAGGTTGTTGATAATTCTCCCGGCAATCTTAATTCCGACCTGTGATTCATCCAACCCGGCTCTCATGAGGTTTATAAATACTCACCAATAAAATAAACATGTAAATAAATGTTCAGGGTTGCTTACAGTGCAGTCCTGTACGTGTCTACTCATAAGCAAGCCCCACTGCATTCCATGGGACTTACTCTTAGGGAAGTGTGTGTAGGACTGCAGCCTTAAATGGACAGAGTGTAGGATATAAATAGATAAATAAATAGATAGATATGGGTTCAAGGTACCCAGTTTGGACTATAACACTCGCAGCCTGCTCTTAGGCAAGTTGACTAAAATAAGGTTCATCAAGTTTAATGGGGCATACTCCCCAAGTAAGTGTACATCTGATAGCTCAGTGTATGATAATGATAGAGCTTGATTAAAGAGCTTACTATCATTCATGATCAAGTTTGACTGAATATACATTTAAGTTTACATCATGTTTATTATTTATTTATTTATTAACATTTATATACTGCCTTATCTGCTAAAAACCCAACACGGTGGTGCACAACAATTTAAAACAATAAAACCATTAAAACATTTAAACTACACATTTTAAATTGAAAAGGTGCATCTTTACACCCTTTCTGAAGGCCATGAGACTGGAGGCAATGAGGGTTTGCCCACCCCTATAAAAAAAGGGAATGTGTATGTAATTAGTGTCTGTCAAGATTCTGGGTCTTTGAATGAACATAACTTTTTATTGATCATGTTGGAACCTGCAGACCTTCCTGGGGCCACACAGATTAGAAATGAAGGGTGGGGGGGGGAATCAAAGGGTGCTGTTTTCTGTGGAGAAAATTAATAGTTTTTATTTTTCAAAATATTTTCCACTACGCTCTGGAGTGTGAGTGCAGAAAGATAACATAATAATGCACAGGGAAAAAAATTGGTTTCTTCTGGAGAAATGTGCCCGTGCGTGAGTGTGTGCAGCCTTAGCCAGTTCACTGCACTAACTTTAGTTTCTTTAAAAAATTGTTTTGTCTCTTTCTGTTTTTCTCTTTAATTAGAGGTGTATCATTGCTTTAATTTCTTACTGATTCTTGAAAAAATATTCTCTACTAAAATATTCTCAGGGGCATGACATACTGAAAAGATTACTGTACGCAATGTACATGATCATTCATGAAGATTTATGTTTTCTTCATTCCATGGAACCAACATGGCAAACAACACAATGATATTAATGAACGTTCAAGGCAATACAGTAATGGTTTCCTGCACATAATCCCCCAGAGCCTGCTCTGAAAACTGATCTCAAAGGGTTCATTTATGATTCATCTGAACACTTGGCTACTAGCTACAGAACTATCCGTCCTGGTAGGTACAAAGTTTGCTTTAAGAGGAGGAATTATTTTTGGGCAACTTGGCTCTTGTGTACCCAGGAGTGATTCAGAAGAGGGCAAATGAAGCTAGATAGGCATGCTGTTCAAAGGATTAGCTTGTTTATCCTTGAAAAAATATTTGCTATGTCAGCTCTGTGTTCAGTAAGCTCCCTGGGTCAGAAGAAACAAAGCCACATTCATTAGATGATCCAATTAAGCGCTAAAAATATGGGGGGAAATGTATTATTCAACTCTTTCCCAAAGAGACTCCATGTAGCCTCTCTTCCTGCTTTGAAAGTGTATCCCATTAATCCATATAGGAGCAAGGCATAAGAGATACACCCAAAATAATACAATACAGAATGACATAAACCATTTCCTCCCTTTCCTCCCTGAAGCTCAACCCTGACAAGACCGAGGTACTTTTGGTGGGAGACAAGAGGAGGCTGGGGGGTGTTGACCTGGTGTTGAATGGGGTACGGCTACCCTTGAAAGACCAGGTCCGCAGCCTGGGGGTCATTTTGGACTCCCAGCTGTCCATGGAGGCTCAGGTGTCAGCTGTGAGCCGGACAGCGCTGTATCAACTCCATCTGATACGGCGGCTGCGCCCCTTCCTTCCCGACCATCTGCTCCCATCGGTAGTACATGCCCTGGTCTCCTCTCGTTTAGACTACTGTAATGAGTTCTACGTGGGGTTACCCTTGAAGACGGTTCGGAAATTGCAGCTGGTACAGAACGCGGCGGCTTGCCTGATTAAAGGCAGCCGCCGGCGAGATCACATCACTCCAGTGCTGAAGGAGTTGCACTGGTTACCAGTTGTTTTCCGGGCCAAATTCAAGGTGTTGGTTTTGACCTTTAAAACCCTATATGGTTCCAGCCCAGCCTATCTTAAGGAGCGCCTCCAGCAACACCAGACAGGCCGCTTAACAAGATCAGCCTCAGATGGCCTTCTCTCTGTCCCATCAGCCAGGACAGCTAGACTGGTGGGGATGAGGGAGAGGGCCTTCTCTGTGGTGGCCCCCACTCTGTGGAACTCCCTCCCTAGGGAACTCCGTCATTCCCCCTCTTTAATGAGCTTCCGTCGTGCATTAAAAACGTGGTTGTTCAGGCAGTCATTTGGGGTGGGTTAGGGTATTTTTTTTAAAAAAAAATTATGGTAAAATTTTATTGTTTTAAATTGTTTTATGGTGGGTTGTACATAGCCCAGAGTGGCTGGGTGACCAGTCAGATGGGCGATTAATAAATTTAATAAATAAATAAATAAATAAAAATTTCCGTTCCCCGCCCCTGGTAAAAAAAAAAATTCAAATGCTTGCAAAGCAAGAAGTGCATCTTAAAATTATAGTCACTAACAATTAAAATCTTAAATATATAATTTTGGGGTAGCTGCTGGGATAAATATTAAAATTGTCTAGAAAAGACTGTTTTCAAGTTCAGATGAAGGGTGCCGCATAAAGAAAATATCATTTTTTTTTTTTTTTTTAAAAAGGAGAAACAAGAGATATGTAGGTCTCTTTGCATGTGGGCATGAGAGGAAGCCATTTGGAGCATGGCTAGTTTACACTTTTGGTAGAATAAAGTGGTGAAGTCTTTTATGGGGAGGGGGGACGGCACCATTTTGTGATGAAGAAATCACATAGTTGAAGGGTAAAACTCTGATGGATAAAACTTCCCTACACATAGAAAACTGAGATAATACTGATAACATGCCGTAGGGCCCAGAGCGAGGCAAGAATGCAGGAGCCTTGTGTAAGGAAAGACATTGTGCAGAGGGGGTGGGGCCAAGACAGCTATTGCCATTGCTTGGCACCCACCCTCCTGCCAGGGAGAACTCAGTACAGGCTTCAGCTGGTCACAGTTAGGGATGTACAAATCCCCCACTGTTCGGTCTGGGGGCGGGGTCCATGGAGGGGCAATTCAGGCCACTCAGGATCCCGTGGAATTCTCTGGAGCCCATCTGTATCTGCCAGAGTTGGCAGAGCAGCTCTCCAGCTCCCTATAAGATGCGATACTATAATGGCGGCTGCCATTAGCCTATTGCAGGAAAATTACAGCTGTAAATGTCATATTGTACACAATTTGAGGCTGTGAAGCACTGACTTTGACCAAAATTGCAGCTTTCTATGGCTGTTAGGGATGGCGCAGAATTCCGCCACAGACTCCAATGAGGCCAGATTCTTTAGAATCTGCCCCCCCCCCGGAGTCCGTGGCAGAATGGACTACTCCCCTCCACCACCCCGTGAAATTCTCCCCAGATGGACCCTACCTGCCGCCAGCCCGCCCGGTCCATCCGCTGCCGTCCGCTGACCCGGTCTGCGGCCGCAAATGGCGTCCGGTGTAGTGGACGCCATTTGCATCCCTGCTTTAGCCATGATAGTCTATGTAAATATTTATATAGCCTATCACGGCAAAGAGCAGGGATGCAAATGGCGTCCGCTATGCCATTTGCGTCGCTACTCTTTTCGTGATAGGCTATGTAAATATTTATGTAGCCTATCACGGCTAAAGCAGGGATGCAAATGGCATCTGCTACGCCATTTGCGTCGCTGCTTTAGCTTTGATAGGCTATGTAAATATTTACACCATATTGTGCCTTATAGGGAGCTGGAGAGCCACCCCACGGGAACTCCTCCAGACATGAAGGTAAGTGCAGCCATTCTGCTATGGACTCCGGAGGTCGGATTCTTTGGAATCCGGCCTCATTTGAGTCTGCAGCAGAATTCTCCAGCATCCCTAGACACAGTAGGCCTGAGTAGGATTTTTTTGCGATACGTTTAGATTGGCCAAGGATGCATGGTGGATTTTTTTGGGGGGGGTACTTTGTACTGAGTTGCTGGCAGGGGGGAGTACTTAGGCACTGGTGTGGTGCTTCCCCATAAGTGTCAGATGATCAAAGTGTGGGTGGGGCAGGGCAGTGCAGCTAGTGCTCATTGGTGAGCTCCCAGAGGTGCCGAGAAGGAGAAAGGGGATTTCTATGACTTGCCTGCCAGGGCTTTGGGACAAGGGGGCAGGAAAAGGAACTACTTCAGGGCCTAAGCGGGTCACACACTTGGAGTCTTAGGACTTCAGGGATTACAGTTCAGGAGGCACCCCTTTTTTTTAATTTAAAACATTTCTATCCTGCCCAATGACATTAAGATCTCAGGGGGCGGCATACAGATAAAATAAATGTAAACAGTATAAAACAATAAATAAAACAGTATAAAACAATAAAACTCCTAAAAACATATTAAACTATTTAACAAGCTAAAATCAGTTAAAATCTAAAACAATAAAACAGCTAAAACAATGTGCTAGGGAATGCATTTAGCCCTCAAAGCCTTTGGTAAAAAGCCATGTTTTTTTTACTTGGCACTGAAACGAGACCAATATCTGCACCAATTGGGCCTCCAAGGGGAGGGCATTCCACAACCGGGGTGCCACAGCAGAGAAGGCCCTCTCCCATGTCCCACTATAGTGTATATCTCTTACTGGTGAGACGCAGAGGAGGGCCCCTCCAACAGATCTCAGTTCTTGGGCAGGCATATGAACACTGAAAGGTGCAGTTAAGAAGATGGGGTCAGTCTGTCTGGCTTATTTATTACATTTATATACTGCCTTTTTTCCTCCGTAAGGTACCCAAGACAGTGTACATAATCCCCCTCCTCTCCATTTTATCCTTAGAACAACAACCCTGTGAGGTAGGTTGGGCTAAGAGTCTGTGACAGGCCCAAAGTCAGCCAGTGAGCATCCAAGGCCAAGTGGGGACTAGAACCCAGATCTCCTGACTCCCAGTCCAGCACTCTCACCACTACACCACACTGGCTTGGGTTTGTGGTAGACTCACCTATTGGACTGATAAATCCCACACAGCCAATTCATTTGCAGGTCTCCTTGTTGTAAGTTAATATAGTTGTGGCCCTAGTTTTCCCAACATATGTCTCTCACCTCCTTATTTCTTCATAGATTCACAATAGTTCAGGCTAGCCTTCTACCTGACACACTATTCGTCATTGTTCCGTGATTTTTTTCTCCCATGGAGGAGTATTCTGGCATGTAATCCCCTCTCCCAAGCCTGAACAGGGGGAAATGTTTGCACTTTATTCTGCTGAATGCATAAAGTACTTATCATTTGGAATTTCAACCTGATTCTTTATTGTGCAACTCTTACTCATTTGTTGAAGATTAAAGCACACTTGAGAGTCAGTATGGCAGTCTGTCTTCTTACAAGCCTGAGTTTCAGGATGAGATCGAATTCCAATGGAAATCCACATTTTTATTAAAAGACCCCCCAATAGTCCTGAAATATCATATGACTGAATTCTTCTGGATAACAAAGGCTAGCGAAAATAGCCACTGAAGAAAAATCTGCAATTTCTAGAGCATCTTCTCAGATAAACGTTGGCTACATTTTCTGGTATTACACTTTTGCTATATCTTTGTCTGAGCTACACTATGAATTGATGAAGGCACAGATCTAATCATAAATGCTTTGTCATACGCTGTACAAAATAGTGTGTTTTTTTACAGTGCTATGAAAGAACACCCTGAAATCCTGAGAATGTTCCTTGCAATGTCATGATTATTCCTAGTTCTCATTCAGCTCTGTGCGTTTCAGGATGGCATTTGTTAAACCAAATGGTATTATTCCATCTATTGTTCTGTCTGTCTGTCTGGCTGGCTGTCCATCTATTCCATCTGTTCTTGCTTCCTCCATGCTATTAGCCAACAAAGAAACCAGAAGGAAATTGCACAAATAAAACAAGTGTTACTCAAAATCTCAGCAGGACTAAAATCTAAACAGAATGTTGTAGCACCACCCAGCATGCATGTAGAAATGACCACTAATTAGAGATACTAATAACTAGCACCCAGTAGGGATGGCGGAGAATTCTGCCACAGACTCTGGGGGGGGGGGGCTGGATTCTTAGAATCTGCCCCCCCTGGAGTCCTCTGCGGAACAGACCACCCCACCCCGCCACCCCTCGAAGTCCTACCTAGCTGGCTCCTACCTGGCATCGCCAGGTCCGGGTCCGTCCGGGTCCATCTGCGGCCAGTCTTCAGATGCGAATGGCATCCTGCCTAGTGGACACCATTTGCGTCCCTTCCCCTTACTGTGATAGGCTACGTAAATCTTTAAGTAGCCTATCACGGTAAAGACCAGGGATGCAAATGGCATGCACTATGCCACTTCCATCCCTTCCCCTTACTGTGATAGGCTACGTAAGATTTACGTAGCCTATCATGGTAAGGGGAAGGGATACAAATGGCATCTGCTAGGCCGGTTGCCATTTGTGTCCGAAGACTGGCCGTGGCCAGAGGTCTGGCCATGGCCAGCCCTGGCTGGCTGCTCTGCGGACTGGCCGCAGAGCAGAGCTGGCAGGGGAAGATTCCGGGGGGGAGGACCGGATCGCCTCCCCCCACAGACCCCCCCAGCGGACTCCAGGTAAGGGGGTTTCGTACACCTCTAGTACCCAGTGAGAGCCAGTGTGGTGTAGTGGTTAGAGCATTGGACTGGGACTGGGGCCACATGTACATGGCACCGATTTCATTGTTCGTTCCGTTGGAGCTGCACAGTATTAGTGCTGCAAATTAACAACTGGAGCAGTAGATGAGAGCGTTAGAGCGGGCGTCCCAAACTGGAAAAGCCCAGAGCCCAGAGCTGGGGAGAAGAGTGCGCGACTCAGATGCAGGACTTGCTTGTGAGTAGACATTCATAGCAAACCCTGCATACACATTTCTGAAGTGGGCAGGCAAGCAGGCAGTCAGTGCTTGGGAGACTGAGCCCGCACTGAGAGCAGAGCGCGCGGAGCTGGGGAGAAGGACAGAGCGAGTAGCACGTAGTCTCTTAACTGCCCAATCAACAGGCTCCCTCCCTCTGCCACCACACAAACACAGGCTCGGTGAAGTGCTTCCAAGTACATGTTTATGAAAACCATCCACCCCAGTACCCACCCTTTCTCAACTGCGCTGCGCAGCTTTGAATCCACAGGCATCCTGCGTTTCTCAGCTGTGTTCCTTTGTAGCTGCACGTCTCCACTCTCAAGCTCAATACTTAAAGTGAGAAGGGCAGCGAGTTACTTCCCGGTAGACACGTTCGCCCCTCTGCTCTCCCCCCCACCCCTGTGCCAGGCTACTTCCCTTCCACCAATCAGCGAGCTTCCACCGGCCCACTCCTTCATGCCTCTGTAACTGCGAAGCTGCAAGGGAGGAACGGGGAGGGACATGACTAATGACGCTGTGATTTCAATCTGAGGAAGGGACAGACAGCTCAACCCCCCCGCAGTGAACCTGAACAGAGGGAAATCTTCGCAGCAAATGGGCTCTGAGAAAACCCGGATTTCTCTGTGAAAACCATGATCGGGCTGCAAAGCAGTGACTGAGTCATCTGTCACAAAGACCTTCCCTTCGAAGTGGCACCAGGGCAAATGGCTCATGTAGATGGGGCCTGGGTCTTGGGAGATCTGGGGTTTAATCCCCACTCATCCATGAACCTCACTGGGTGACTTTGGGCTAGTCCCTGACTCAACCTCACAGAGCTGTTATCATAGAATCATAGGATTGGAAGGGGGCTACAAGACCATTGAGTCCAACCCCCTGCTCAGTGCAGGAAGCCTGATTCGCAGGCAGTCTCCCATCCAAGTACTAACCAGGGCTGACCCTGCTTAGCTTCTGAGATCAGACGAGATCAGGCAAATCCAGCCCTTTGCTAAGGATAAAAATGGAGAGGAGGAGGTTTCTTTGCAAAAGGAAAAAAGGGTGAGATATAAATGTAGTAAGAAAATTTCAACAGAGAACTAGTGATGGTTGTTCCTCATCTCCTTCTTTTTGTCTTTATTTCTCAGTGTTGAGTCTCTGCCCCTTACACATGCATTTTTACTTCATATGGCCAGATATGGTCCATTCTCTCTTGCTGATCTTTACATCTGCTGGAAATCCCATCCTGGACACCCAGGTGGTGCCACATCTCTCTTTATTTGCCTTCAAGCCCCAGGCTCAGAAGCCACCTCCTTCAAGAAGCCTCTGCTTTGGCCCCTTACTCTTCATCCCCAGCTCGAAGGAAGTCTAGGTACATGTGAGGGCATTAGCTTGCATTCACCATCACTTACCCTTGCCTCTCTTCCCTTCCTCACCTCTCCTTTTCCCACTGGCCCCAGGCCTATAGCTAAACCTATACTGGAGCATCTTCAGGGCAGAGAACTGTCTTCTGCTTATGTTTCTCTCTAAAGCTCCAGAAACACCACTACTGCTAAATTAATCCTAATATTCCTACATGTATCATTATTTATATAGGCTAGATCAGGAATGGGGAACCTCAGGCCTGGGGCCAAATCTTCCCCTCCTGGGGTCCAAACCCAGGCCTCTTGGGTTCCCTGGATGGCCAGACCCCTGTCTCTGGCCACACACCTTTGCCCCAACCACCAGTGGCATTTGTACATTCCCCCGCTTCTCAAAAGTTGAAATTAGTGTTGTGCCAAATATTTCTTCCACATGGTTTTTGACCATTCTCATTCAATCTGATAGAAAAGAAATGGATTTTGAAAAGAAATTCAAAGGAGGAAAAATTTTGGAGAAATTCAGCTGAGGTGGCTGAGGAGTGAGCACAAGTGTCCTGTGTGTGTGTGTGTGTGTGTGTGTGTATATGTGTGTGTGTGTGTGTATATATATATATATATATATATATATAATCTTTATTATGAATTTTAACCAAACCAACCAACCAACCAACCAACCAACCAAAAAACATAAAAAAACCCTTTCTGTCATTGTACAGTAATCTCTGTGGCAGCCTGTAGCCTCCTCAGCTTCCCACACTGCAGTTAAAGCCATTGTGCGGAAGACATCATGAGGCAATTCCTTGCATGGCATGGGGCTTTTTCAGTTCAGGTAGTAAAGGGGGCCTGCAGAGCAACAAAAAGATGTGTAATAGAGAGAGAAAACACACACAGCGCCCTCAGCCACCTCGCAGTGATTAGGTAAGCTCAAAAATGCCCCCCAAAGAAATTCAAAATTCTGCCTTAAAAACATGGAAGCCTCAACACAGGTGATGCTGTTGCCACCTACAGAAGTAGGGCACTAAACCAAAAACCCGTAGGAAAAAATGAAAGAACCTGTGCTGCAATCCCTGCCAGTAGTGAGCCCAATCTGTGAGAAACTGTCGGAGAATTTCTCCTCTCCTCGGAGAAATTTGGTGAAATTTTCCACCCAATTTCTCTGCCCACGAATAGGCTGGAGGATTTTGAGAGGCCCTTTGTGCACCGCTCTAGTGGAAGTGATCCTCCTAAGTTAGTTAGTTATTTAGTTATTGCATTTATACCCCGCCTTTCTTCCTCTCGCAAGGAACCCAAGGCGGCTTACATTATCCTCCTCCTCCTCTCCATTTTATCCTCACAACAACAACCCTGTGAGGTGGGTTGGGCTGAGAGTCTGTGACTGGCCCAAAGTCACCCAGTGAGCTTTCATGGCCGAGTGGGGACTAGAACCCAGATCTCCCAGCTCCTAGTCCAACACTCTTGCCACTACACCACACTGGCTCTTACACCACACTGGCTCCTAAGGCTTAGTGACTAGCTGCAAGGGCTTTAAGCTACAAATTATGCTGGTTTTCAGGGGGCATTTTGGCCCTACTCCTTTTGCTTTTGGCACCACCCCCCTTGCCTTTGGTCCCACCCACCACTGCAATACATCTATGAAACTGACTTCATCCCTTGGGCTGAGAGAGGTTCCCCACCCCTGGGCTAGATGCACCAATGGTCTGATGCAGGATAAGGGAGTTTCCTATGTGTGGGAGATAGTGGCATACTGCACTTCAGGGAAACGCTGGGATGTTGGTGGCAGCCACTGAAATGGCTGATAAGCCTGCCTTGCCTGGTAAGGATTCCCCTCAAAGGGTGAAGGAGGCATTGGTTTCTCTGATGAAGCCCTGAGATGAGGCATGATACTTCCAGATACTTCTGGGGATGAAGCTGTGTGGGGAAATAAGAGTTGACAGGCAGCATGTCCAGAACTTCCCAGCACTGATTCGCTCAGACGCCATAACCTATTTCCCTTCCACCCCATCAGTTGCTGCATTTATGCAAATTGCCCCAGGAAGTGGCAGCTACTACCAGAGGTGCAGATCCAGTAGCCAAAGTCAGAAGTTCTTTCCCCCATGTGGCTGCATCTTCAGGGATTCATAAGAGATCAGAGTTTGCGAAACTACAGCTACAGTTTGGGGAGCAGGGATTGGGGGCCTTTTTCCTATCAAGGGCCTTTGACCTATGGGAAAAATCAATCAGGAGCCACGGGCAATGGTGGGTGGACCCAGAGCCAAAAGTGGGTGGGATTTGCAGGGCTGCATAGTTCTTGCACTCTCTGGGCCACCTCAACCTTTCTCTCTGCCTCTTTCACACACACTAATGGAAGAGGAAGAGATGCCCAGAGCAGCAGCCTGAAGAGTGAGAGCGGATCCACCATGTCTGGAGAGCAGAGTGACACTGAGGGCTGCATGAAATTAGGTTATGAACCTCCCCATGAACGACGATCATCATCTGAGAGCGTTCTCCATTTGCCTCTTCTGAAAGAGGTTAGGAACATGGCAACAAGGGAGAGGACCTTCTTGGTGGTGGCCCACCAACTGTAGATCAGTCTTCTCAGTGAGGTTCACCTGGCATCAGCATTGTCATCTCCTCAACACTGGGTTAAGACTTTCCTCTGCTCCCAGGTATTTCACAGCCTATAAAAAGGCTTTTTAATGGGGCTGGGATTTCTATGGTTGATAGTTTAAAATTATTTTTTCTATTTTGGTATGTTAATGGCTTTATATGATGTTATCATCTTGTATTTTTAGGGTTTGAATTTTTGTAAGCCACCCAGAAAGCTTTGCCTATTGGGTGGTATAGAAATGTAATGTAATGAATGAATGAATGAAGTGGAGGCTGGTGGCTCCAGTTATGGAGCGGCAGTGATTCCATTCTGGGTTTCACTCAGAACCAGCCAGAACTCAAAAGGTGCTATCCAAGGTGCTGCACCTTATCCCCAAAATGGGCCCAGCACCTTGGATAGCACCTTCAGAGTTCTGGCTGGTGCTAACTAAAACCAGAATGGAATCACCGCCCCTCCGAATTGGAGCCTCCACTGAAAGAATGAATGAAATTAAGCTCAGGTCAGCAAGCAGTCCATAGGTTCTCCACCTCAGGTCTATACAAAGAGCCAATGAAGTGGTAAAAAAAATGTGACTGTGGTACTTCAATCTGTAGATGGAAGACTGCATGATCAGATACTCCCCATATAAACAGATTTCTACACATATAGAAAACTAGACGCCAGAGAGAAAGATTGACATCTAAGTAGTCACTTCCATGTGTGAGGGGAGAGGAAGGTTCCCCCCCCCCAAACACCATTACATATTTATACCATCTCATCTGCTGTTTGTGTAGACTGTGGGCTAAAACAGACATTGTTTTAAATCTGTGTGAAGCTGAAGCAGCTATGTCTCCCCACCCCCATTTTTACTGTAGAGTAGGCACAGAGACCCCAGTCCAGATCAGGACCCTAGGGTAGAGGAGCTTTAAAGATCTACATCAGGACCCCTGCATCTACTCAAGAATAAAAAAGGAAAATGAAGAAGAGAGGGACATCTCTGCTAGACTAACATTCCCCAACATGGCAACCTCCAGATGTGTTGGACTACAACTCCCAGCATGGCTAGCTGGGGCATGGTGGGAGTTGTAGTCCAACACATCAGGAGGGCATGTTGGGGAAGGCTGTGCTAGAAAGAGATTTTAAAGTTTTGGCCCTCTGCTTCACTAAAGCATCTACAGTTCTCTCCTTGAAATAAGGGTGAGTTGTCCCTCAATTAAAGGAAATTGTTCTCACATGCAGAATATACAATTATTTATGGACAGTGTTCATGACTAGCCTCGTGAACAGTTAAAGGAGATTTATGAGTGAAAAATTAACATTTATGGAAATGAGGCAGAGAATTTTAAATTAAAATGACTGAGTTTTCTGACTTACATTTGGCTTATCACATAAAATATGCTCTTTCAAGCTGTTCTAAAATGTTGTTGGTGAATTTCATACCCAGAATACTCATTAACTCTCAGGAAAGCAATAGGTAAATTACTGTGGTGGTTCTTTTTTTTTATTACTATTATAGTTCAAGCCGATGCAATTTAATAGAGAGACTGGAACATCATATTTTATTACTTGCCATATTTTTAATCTGGGACTTATATGGCAAATTTAAATGTGTATCTCTGGGCTGATTATGTAAATACCCTGAATACCAGAATTTTATCTGAAAAGAGTTTGCAACCAATGGGAATATGCTATAGCAAATAGTTCAGGGCCAGCCCTACATTAGGCAGGGTGAGGTGCCTCACTTGAGGCAGAATATTGTGATGTATCATTTAATGTAGAATAATTTGGGGGTTGGACTTGATGGTCTTGTAGGCCCCTTCCAACCCTACTATTCTATGATTTATGAAACAACATGAAAGCCATCACTGTGCACAGCATTTTACTAAAGGGGACAGGTCCCTTCCTCACTGGGCTTACACACATTCCAGTGTAGTAGCAAAGAGATTGAGCTAAGAAACAGGAATTTCCTGGTTGAAATCTTGCCTAGAGATCTCTCCTCTGCCGTGCACTCAGGAAATGGTTTTAGGGACATCACAACCTCTCTGCCTCAATGGCCCCTCTTCATTTTCAGTATGGGGATACTGGGTACTAGATTAAAGCAGCCTTCCCCAACCTGGTACGTTGGACTACAGCTTCCATCATCCTCATCCAGAATGTCAATGTTAGTCCTGGGTCAGAATGACAAGAGTTGCAGTCCAGCACATCTGGATAGCACCAACTTGAGGAAAGGTGCTCTAAAGAGCTATACAGTTGCTGAGGATTTTTATTCCAATTGTAAATTGAGTTTATTAATATGTTTTAAAGCTCACCATTGGGTTGTCCAATTTTCTGCTGCATGCACCGAAATGTTTCTGCATAGCCATCATCCAGAACTCTGCTTTCCGGAACTGCCGACTACCCAGATTTACTTTTGGCCAGTTCACATGATACCTTGACATGTGGGTTGTTAGGTTGGAGTTGGGATGGGGGATGGTACAAGCCTTGAGCTTGCAATCCCCAGCCCCATACCATACTCCAACAGTAGGCTCCTCCTATGCACATCATCCCCTCCCCCGGATGTAAACTCCAATCCAGAGACCAAGTCCTTGTCAAATTAATCATCAACATGATTGACCATGAGTTCAGAAGAATTGAGGGAAAGGGGAGCATAGGAGCTGAGCTGCGCAATAGTTCCCCAAACCCAGGAACTTTACTGGGGTGGGTTTGCACAAACCACAGGCCAATTTGCTCAAAAAATACAGCCATAAAAATGGCAATTTGCACAAAATCACAGCTGTAAATGGTCTAATTGCATAAATTAGACCATTTATAGCTGCACTTTTGTGCAAATTGCATTATTTATGGCTGCATTTTTGTGCAATTCACGATTTGCATACCCATCCCCAAAATCTGCAAGTTGGTGTGACTTGTCATGTACCGAGGCGGGCCAACTTGTGGATGATCAAACCAGAGTCTAGGGGGCTGAGCCGGTGAAAACTCATTGAGCTCCACCTCCAAAATGGATTCCTCCAACATTCCAAATCTCTTCCCAGCTACATCAAAGAAAGAGGTGTGTGTGTGTGGGAGGGGTGGGGATGCTCATGCAGTAATGTTCCTCAGATGCTAAACAAATGTGCCAACATTCCAATGTGTGGTGTTAACATCATGCCAATTTTTCTCTCCCCCCTGACCTTATTTTGTTTAACAGCCACAGCCTAATGAAGAGTTCTGAAGAATCTGAAAGCTTGCTCACTCTTTTGTGACATAGTGGTTGGTCCTAGTAAAGGTATTACCCTACTGTAGATTTTGGATTCTTCCCCTGTATGTTAGATATATCTGTGAGTGTAATCTTGTATATATTTCTTTGGAACTGTGTCCTAGTATAAAGATGTTTAGGATTGTCCTGTATGTATTCCTTCTTACAGCATAGTAGTAGTACTGTGAGTAGTAGTAGAATTTCATGGTGTGACCCTAAGTTGTAACTACATGTTCTGAAGTTCTGATGGCTGAGGAAAATAAAGCACCACCAACTGAAAGTTTAAATCCCCTAGATTAATTATTCTATTGATATAAGGGGTTTGGATCATGTTCAGCAATGTAAAGCATCCTCTAAGACCTAATGAGAACTCATAAACCTAGAATTAATCAGCTATTTCCCATATCTGTATGCTCAAAAGAACAGAACTCTGACCAATAATAAATTAATCAATTCATTATTAGTTGTTAGTCAGGCTTGATTATTGCACCACAGTAAGGAATAATTCACAGCTGGGAATCTGGGAATGGCTTGCGTGCTGCAAATGAAATGTTCATGTTCTAGACTAGTATATAAAAGCCACAAGTTAATATAGCCATCACAGTCTTCACTTTAGCTCAATATATTAGAGTACTGGGAAAAGCCATGGTTTTACAGGCTGCAAAGAAGTGTTTGGGACTTATCATACAACCATTCAACATATTTAGCATAAGCAGGCATTAAAAATAGCTGAATGAAATGTGGAAGATCATCTTCTTCCTAGTGTGATAGTGTGAGAAAGCAGAAATAACTTGAAACAGTAGCCCTATGCAGGCAGAGAGCCTAAGCATGGAGGGGATGCAGAGATGCGGATGTCGACGCTAGGGATGTCAGAGAAATCTGCAAAAGAACCAAATGAGTTCAGATTTTCATGAATCCGACTCACAGATTCCACAGCAGACCAGCTTTTCCCCTTTTGGGTGGATTCTGCAGACTTGAGGACCGGTTTTCTAACTTTCCCAATTTTTACACAAATGTCGACATTGAAAACTACCCCCCCCCCAAAAAAAAAATCCTGGCCAAAAATGTGCATTTCCCTCATAGGCTAAAGAGTGAAAAATTGTATTTTGGGGGGATTTGCATATTTTCACATGATTGGATTTGCGCAAATGTGGAAACAAAAAAATCCGATTCCGTCGAAAGGAGGACGATGGAAAGAAAGGTACCTGACAATTCACAAAACCCAGATGGCACTGATGTTACACAATCTGTACATCCCTAGCCCCCATCCCAACATTCTTGTGTTGAGTGGAAAGGTCTGAATAGAGATCGCAACCATGTTTGGCTAGATGTACGAAGATACAGTTCTCCCATGATCAGGAACACTGCGGGTCAGGGTGTCCCATTGTGGAGAGCACTGTAACTGTGTTCAGCTGAAAGCAGCTACAGTCTCCTTTCAAATCTTGTCACTCCATGTGGGAAGGTGGAGGAGTGGAGGAGGCAGGACAGGAGCCCCTCCATAGTTAGACTTTTGAGCACTTGCATAGGGCTACAAATATAAAGACAAGTACTCAGTGCTGGATAAGGCTAGGACAGCACACACACGGTCATGTGCATCTGCAGTGAACTTTCATATATGGGGGAGTGGCAATCCATCCACTTGCACTCACTGGCCCCTCCCCACCTATAAATGCATTTGGCATGTAAAAGATCTATGTTCTTATAAAGTGTACCTGCCTAGGTTCTCTCTATGCAGTTGTGAACCCTGCAGCAGTATTCCTGATTGTACAGAGTGTAAACAGATCAGAGATAACAGTGGGGATGCCTATTCCTGCCTATGCAACTGTGTGCAAGCATTACAAATAACTAAGGCTACCCATCCAAAGGATGGTGAGTAAGGTTGATTAATAATTATCCGTCAAACCAATTAATCAGTACATATTATCCACACCTCAATAACATTGCTTTCCCCCCCAATAATGAAGGGAATGTAAGACAGGCTGCATTTCAGTCAATGAAAGCTACTATTTAATGGCATAAATACTATTTTAGTTTTCATTCCTTATTGCACTAGCACACTAGAACCATAATAGCCTCAAATAACAACTGTGTGCCATTTTACTTGCAATCTCACTAACTAAAAATTGCCCCCACTACATAATTGAATTCCAACGATTAATCAGCCAAAGCTTTAGGGCACAATCCTATGCAGATAGGCAGCCGCCTCCAAACCCGGAGGTGACCGCCTATCCAATGCAGGGCAGAGAAGCATGGAGGGGATCATTCCCTCTGCGCTCCTCCTTCCCTGCATTTTCGGCTAGACAGCCAATTGAGGCTGTCTAGCCACAGTGACGGGAGGGCTGAGCGGGGGTGGAGGCTGCCGTACAACACATTGGATGGGTCATACAGGCATTTCTGCCCTCCCCACCCTGGAACAACCCCCAGAACGCCTCTTTTCAGCCAGTCCGCACTCCTCTTGTGAGTGTGGAGGACAGGAATGTTCCATGCTGCCTCCGAGGTAGCGCAGAATTGGGGGGAGTCGTTTCTCCAGGAACTGACCTCGAAGCGTGGACTCCGAGGTCGGTTCCCAGGAAACCAGATATCCTATGGCCATCTAGCCACTGACTAGTGGCCATAGGATTGCTCCTTCCATTGATTAATTTATCAATTAAACCTATTGAGGGTATACAAATAACATCTGCTCACCCTTAAAGTTTGTTCCCAAGCCTTGGATTAACAAGATTTCTATAGAAATGTGGTGGATTGGGTCACAGAATCCTTACTCATGGTTAGACTAGACAAATCCTGGACTAGATAGCTCAAACAGGCCATGTTGAAGGTGTCAGGGTGGAAACTGAGCCCATAGAGCCCAGAGCAGTTCTGATTCTGAGGAAGAACAGCAATCTGTGGGAGAGGAGCTTGCTCATCTCTTACAAGCACAGCAGCTGGCAGAGATTCCTCCTGCTGGCATTCCTGGGAGAGATAGTGACCCTGGCAGTGAGAGAGTGCTGGAGGGGGGCTTGCTGGATGCTTGGCGCAGATGCAGGGAGCGACGACAGCTGGAGGGTGCCGAAAGGAGGCGTAGTGCTCATTTCACATGCAAACAACGGTCGCGTCCCGAGGACCCAAGGGAAAGAGGGAGGACCTCTCCATAGCCCATAAGTTCAGAGTCTTCCCGCAGTTCTCCTTCAAACGGGGACCAACTGCCTTACCTGGAGCTTAGGCTACTCTGCAATCTTTCCCCATTGCTGTTCCTTGCTTAGTCGCTAGTGATTAATATCTGAAAGAGTCATAAAGGAATAAAGGAATAAAGCCTTGGAAAGAATCTTCACCGTCTGTGTCCTGAGTTGGCTATTGGAGGGGACTGCAAGAGGCAGCTAGGGCGCTCCTGACAGAAGGACAGCATACTCATTCTGTCAACATACTTTCTGAGTAAATAACAATGCTTGCAGAATTTAGTGGAAGCTGCAGCTGGTGAATGCTGATAAGGAATTGACCCTGAGCAAAGACTTCAGCTTGCAAGACCTTATCTTTTTTTTCAAAACATAACTGACTTAAGACACTGTGTTAGATTCACAGGCTCAGAAACTTCAGCCCTTCCTTGTAATTTTGCTGACTCAATGTAGTACTCAATGCAGAATTTGCACCAGCAGATTGGCACCTACAATGTCTTTCCAATAGATGTTGAGGCTACTCATAGGGTGTCATTAGAGACTTGTACTGCTTCCATCCCTGTTGAAGGCATTTTGGGAGAACTGTTATTTATTCTAAACAGGAGAAAGCATTAATGCTGGAAGGAACAGTTACATATCTACAATCAGAATCCTTTAAAAAAATGGTTCATTAAGTTAAAGACTCATCTTTTGCTAAGTTGAGTCACAAATGATGGTTTCATCATTGTAAGCCCTAAAATTCTATTGCTTCTAAAAATAATACATTTAGCTAATAATGTGAAACTTGGCATCCATTAATGAGGTCTGCAAGTGTGAAAAATTTCACAGCAGTCTGATAAAAATTGCCACAGGTACGGCAAGTTCAAAAGTGATGAAAGTTGATATTTTTGTACTTTTTACTTCAAGCTGCAGCTCTGTATATCATATATTTTTCATATTTTGGTGAAAACTACTAATGTAGTCTTTTCAGGTTTGTTAAGGAGGATACTCCTGTAATGTGGAGCATCTTTGCTGGTCCCAGGCACTCCTTCCTGCCCATCTGGGCTTGGACCTGAAAGACCAAGGGAAAGTGTGGGTCCATGGCAGGTAAGTTGTACACAAGCACAATTTGTGACATTGCACAACATTATGATTGGTCAAGGGGCACATCAGATAAGGCATCAGCCTTAGCTTCCAAATTTATGGCTTTCCTGACTTTGGCTTGAGCCAACCTGAGATAGCCTTAATTCTGGTCATAAACCAGTAGGGGTTTAAAAGATAAAATAAAATATATTATTCCTCACAAACTAATTCTCAGATCATTGATACTTATGTAGCCAAAACAGCATAATTTATTTACAGCATCCTCCACATACTTGGGGTGCTTTAGAATCCCAAGGGTTGCAGAAGTAGAAAAAGGTGTTGCAGGGGGGATAATGTGGTGCCTCCTTTGCAATATTTATTTGATTTCACATATTTATTGATTACTATAGTAGCAAACCCTTCTTCCAAAGAATTTAGGTTGTACTTAATCCTCATGTCACTCCTTACGGCAGACTAGGCTGAGACACAACTGAAAATCTACAAGGGAGCTTCAAGGATGACCTGAAATTTGAATGCATATCTTCCCAGGCTATGTCCATCATTAACCTGAATTCAATAATGTAGTATAAGGTTCCTGAGGGTATCCCCCCCACCCCACTGCTCCTTGTTGCTGAATATCACATTCATATCACCAGCCGCCTATGTTCTTTTTTTCTTCTTCGTTTTGTATAAGAGGAAGGAAGGAAGGAAGGAAGGAAGGAAGGAGGAGGAGGAGGAGGAGGAGGAGGAGAAGGAGAAGGAGAAGGAGAAGAAGGAGAAGGAGAAGGAGAAGGAGAAGGAGAAGGAGAAGGAGAAGGAGAAGGAGAAGGAGAAGGAGAAGGAGAAGATTCATTTCAAGCAATCTATCTTCTTTTTATTCACTGTTAATATCCACCTTTCTGATTGGAGCAGTAGATCTTTGGTCTTACTTTTGCCTGCACATTAGGGTAGGGATGTCCACTGCTGGTTGGGAGCTTGCCAGACTTCTGCAGCATGCCCGACTTGGCTTGCTTTGGCAAGGGCAAGCCGCACGGTTTCGCCAAGTTCTAGGGACTTTTGATGCATTTTTTTTTTTTGTCTTGGATGCAATTTGTGCAAATAGAGATTTGTGCAAATTACAGTTGCAAATTGCCCAAAGTTGTCTAATTTGTGCAAATTTTCACTGTAAATTATGCAAATGTGCATAATCTGCAAAAATTATTGCTGTAATTTGCGCAAATTATGCAAGCCTGTAATTTACAGCTATAATTTGAACAAAATAAATGCAACAAATAATAATTTATGGAAATTCTGCCAGCTGGCCCAACTTGTTGCACACCGAGTTGGGCCAGCTGGCACAAGCTAGAATGGAATCCATGTGGTTGAGCTGACAAAAGCTCACCAAGCTTCACCCCGCAGACAGATTCCTCTGACATCCCTACATTATGGACAAACTAGATCTTTGAATTGTCTCCTATTTAACCCCCCTCCAAAAAAAATGCAGTTGTAGGGGCTGCAAATATGACTGGTCCACCAATCGAAGGGGCTCAACTCTACCCCACCCCCCAGTCTTCACACATGCACACACACAGGACCAGGTGTTTACTCAAAGTTACCCTCCCCAATCTATTTTTCTCCCTTGGAATGGAAAAGATGTTTAGACCTGGCATAATTGCCCTTAGGTGGAAGAGCTGAAGGATCTGTAGCCTACAGGAAATGACTTAAGTACCTGTGGCTAAAATGAAATTTGCCATCCCACAGCTGCATTTTAGTAAAAAGAAAGAGAGAGAGAGAGAGAAATTCTCACATCTCAAATTTGACCCATATTCGTAAGATGCCACTTACTATTTCTGACACAGTTTGCTAGCTGGAACTCATTCTGTCCCTGTATATTACCAGTTTTCTCTCAACATAGCTTGTACTGCACCCAGGGCCAGCCAGAAAGATATGTTGCTGCTTGAGGCAGAGCAGCAAATGATCCCCCCCCCCTCCAAATCAAGGTGCTAGGCAAGTTATTTTGGCACCAGAGGCAGAAAATCTCACAAGCATTTCTCCCCATCCCTGGCAGTAAAACAACAACAACATACATACATAACGAACAATCTGATGAGCTTTTAAGATATCCCAAACCTGCTGCCTGAGACCACTGCCTCACTCTGCCTAATGGTAGGGCTGGCCCTGGCTGCATCTATATACACTTTCTTAGGTGTCAGACCTTCCATTTCTTGTACGTCTCCTCTCTGATTTTCAAGACATTCGGATATCACAGTGCAGGCACTTTGCTTTTCCATTCTTTTTCTCCATAGGTATAATTTGTGCTTACGGTCCTGTAGCATATTCGCCCTCCTGGCTTGCGTGTCTGAGTCCATTCTTGGGCACTGTGTTTTATAATGACTCCCACAAGGCTTCAGGTGGAAGGGTAATCCATGCTTCAGCAGGGTTCTATTTTCCCTTTCTCTCCAGCCCACTCAATGCTGCTCAGATGTATTCAGTTTCCATCCTCATCTCCAGACAATGTACTGACACATGAAGGGAAGAGCACACGGAGCAAAACCAACAAAAATGTAGGGGTGGGTGGATCACTTACCCCGTTCCGACTGGGGGGGTCCACGGGGGGGAGGTGATCCGTCCCTCCCCCTGGAATCCGTCCAGGCCAGCTCCGCTCCATGGTGAACCTGCCGAGCTGGCCACCGGCTCCGCAGCACTGGCGATATGGCTGGCCACCATTGCCATGCTGTATTGCTGTGCTAAGTCCGGACGCAGATGGCGTCCACAACGCCATTTGTGTCCCTGTTTTTTCACGTGATAGGCTATGCAAATATCTACATAAATATATTTTGCATAGCTTATTGCGTGAAAACAGGGATAAAAAGGCTGCAATATTTCCAGCAGGAGAAGGGAGCCTATTCCCTGCTGAGAACAAGTGGGGGATAAAGCCCCCTCCAACAGCACCACCATTGGACTGGCCCCCTGCAGGGTTTTTCCCCCTCCTTCCCATGCAAGTTAATAGAGTAGCTTCAGCTCCTTCAGCTTTCCTGGGAGGGGGGAATACTCTGCAGGGAGGTGTCCTACAGATACATTTTCTGAGCCCCCTCAGATTGGCTGGGAAAAAATTACCTAAAATCTTCTGGATTAATCAAAGACCAGCTTCAAATTAATTCCAGATTAATCATAGGCAAACTTTGCAGGGCTCCCCATCTCTAATCTCTCCAGCTAGATAATGGACCACAGTATTTTTCTATGGGATTGAAAATCATTCCCTTCCCCCCCGTCTCCCCTCCCTCACACACACACACACGCACGCACGCACACATGCACACACGGTTCCGTATATTACTGAGCGGGGATGGATGAACTTTATAAGGCTGGATTAAAGTTCTCTAAATTCCTTGAACTGTATTTTGGATCTGTCAAGTACCAATCTGAGTAATCCCAGGGGCATCTGGCTCAAATCACAGTGTTCGATCCCAGCCGAGTGAGTTATGCCTACTCCCGATCGAATCTGAGAGGGATTGCCCTTTTCTTATATTTTGTGCTTGTTTAGCTTGGCATGCTACTAAAGTATCACTGAATTGAACTGAGTCTATCCATCTCCTCTTCCCAATAATTTAATTTATACCATTTTATTTCCCTGGAGTGATTCAATTTCAAAGACAACTGCACAAATGTTTTCCTAGCTAGAGGGAAGCTCCTGCTGCATAGGAGGGAAAGAAACCTTTGGATGGCACAAGTTTCTTTCCTCGGCACAGTATATGCAAACATGGCATAGATTTTCACTGCATTTCTCCCTCTTGTTCTTGTGTCGCATATTCAGTCTTCCCAATGAGACCGAAATTTGATAGCATGCGTATCAGGCATGGGATTTTCAATCTACTCTGTTGAAAATTAACTCCCCCCGCAATATTTCTCATCTTAAATTGGCATGATTTTTAAAAATGTCATAAAGACTGTTAGCTAGCATTTGTTTGAGAACATTTTCTGTAGTAAAATACTATGTAGTGATGACTACAGATTAGATAGATAGATAGATGATAGATAGATAGATAGATAGATAGATAGATAGATAGACAGACAGCAATACCTCCATATGCCAGTCTCCCAGTAAGTCAAAGTTAGAAGCCTGACTGTCTTACATACTTATGCTAACTAGCCCCCACCCCTCAAAACACACAGAAAGCAAACATATGTTATATTACCAGGGCCAGCATCAGGGTGATAGCACTGTTGGGCAGGGCCAGCCCTACCATTAGGAGTGAGACGGTGGCCTCAGGCAGCACATTTTTGTTGTCATGAAAAGGCAACAAATTGGTGGTTATTACTATTGGGTTGGGTGAAGTCCTAACATAAGCCTCATTGATTTCAATAGGTCTACTCTAACTATGAGGATGTCTGGACCCAACCCATTATGTTTTTACTGCCAAGGAGGGTAGAGGTACTTGTGGAGATTTTCTGCCTCTGCTGCCAAAATAACTTGAGTACTGTTGACATTGACTGGAGAGGGGGCAGTCATTTTCTATCCTGCTTTGAGCAGAAAATGTCTTGGGCTGGCCTTGCTGTTGGGCAACTGCTGAGGGCCACCCCCACCCCCCTGCAGGCAGACCCACTGCTGACTAGGGATGCACGGACTGTGTAAAATCCACTCCGTCTGTGTTTTGCGGATTGTCAGGTGCCTTTTCTTCCATCATCCACCCACAGATGGATATGATTTTTTGTCATTGTGTGGAAAAATACATAAATAAATGCATAAGTATTTATGTAAGTATTTACATGATTTACCTTAGTATCTAACATTTAGCATATTGTCCCCCATTCCATTAAACGTTTCCTCAGCAGAAACTTAGTATTTCCCTACGAATTTATGTCCATAAATTTCAGGAAAGTAAAAACATCATCCAAAAGTCCACGGACTCTGTGCAGCCTGAGTGGGCCACTCCACAGCGGATTCCTCAGGTCGGATTCTTAGAAATCTGAGCTCATTTTATTCCATCTCAGATTTCCCCAGCATCCCTACTGCTGACCCCCAGAGTCTCCTAGCCCTGCTGTTCTTCCTCGTTGCTGCTGCCTGTTTCCCCTGCCCTCTCTGACTAGTCAAGCAGTGATAAAAGACAGGAAATAGAGCAGGATCCTCCACTAGCCATGTGCTCTCCCTTTGGGCAGTTGTGTTGTTTGGGCCCAGAGGGAGAGGACAAGTGAATGGGCCATGGTGGCAGTGGCAAAGAAGAGCCAGATCCCTCAGAGAGGGACCCTATGGGATGGGAGGTATCTTGCTCAACATCTCTCAGGATCTGGAACTGACACTGTATGTTTTGTTAGCCATCTGTTATGTTGATGTCTAAACAGAACATATTGTTGTGGTGGACAGCTCAGTGAAAATGTCAACCCAGTGTGCAGCTGCTGTAAAGAAGTCAAGCTCCATGTTAGGCATGATTAGAAAAGGAATTGAGAATAAAACTGCCAATATCACAATGGAATACTGTCTACAGCTCTGGTCACCACACCTAAAAAAGGATATTGTAGAGCTGGAAAAAAGTGTAGAAAAGGGCAACTAAAATGATCAAGGGGCTGGAGCATCTCCCCTATGAGGGAAGGTTACAATAGCTGGGTTTGTTTAGCTTGGAAAAAAGGAAGGTAAGGGAAGATGTATGGTGTGGAGAATGTGGATAGGGAGTCATTTTTCTCCCTCTCTCAAAATACTAGAACCCAGGATCATCCCATGAAGCTGATTGGTGGAGAGATTCATTCAGGACAGATAAAAGAAAGTACTTCATCACACAGTGCATAGTTGAACTATGGAATTCGCTACCACAAGATGTAGTGATGGCCACCAATTTGGTTGGCTTTAAAAGGAGGTTAGATAAATTCCTGGAGGAAAAGGCTATCAATGGCTACTAGTCTTGATGGCTATGTGTTGCCTCCAGAACCAGAGGCAATGAGCCTGTGTACACCAGTTGCTGGGGAACATAGGTGGGAGGGTGCTGTTGCACTCATGTCCTGCTTGTGGGTTTCCTGTCAACAGCTGGTTGGCTACTGTATGAACAGATTGCTGGACCCTTGGTCTGATCCAGCATGGCTCTTCTTATGTTTTTAACCCTCTTTCTCAGGGCAGCTCCCCTTGATATGCAGCAAATACGTTTGCTTTGTGGATGATGGTGTTTCTTACAGCAAACACACGAAGTGTGGATAACGTAACCACCTTCAGACACATCTTTAAACAGCTGACTCTCCAGGCTTCCCAGATGTGTGTAAATGGATATTTAAATATGTATATGTTATGTGTTTACTATGGGAAACACCATTGTACATGCAGCAGGGGCAAACGTGTTTGGTAGTATCAACAGTATCAGTCAGCAGCCCTTGATGACAGTGTGGAGGGGTCGCTACCTGCTGCTCCCACAGTGGGTACAGAGGGAAGAGGAAGTGAGAGCAGTCAACAGAGGTCTGCTAAGTCATCAGCATGATGTGCCCAGCTGAGGACTCCATCAGCTCAAGCAGTTAGACAGCAAGAACCAAATTCTCTGACTATTTAAAAGCCATAAATTTCTCCAACATTTTTTTTACCATTCTGATTCAATTTGATAAAAGAGAAATTGCTTCCAAAAAGAAATTCAATGGTGAAGCAATTTCAGAGAAATGTTCATGGGTTGGAGTTGGGCTTCTTGGACTTACCTTACTTAGGAAGTGGCTGAGGAGTGAGCACAAGTGTCCTGTTTTTCATTGTACCATCATCTCTTTGGCTGGCTGTGGTCTCCTCAGTTCCCTACACTTCCATTGAAGTCCAGTTTAAGGCACCATGAGGTAGGGATGTCAGACAATTTCGCCACGAATCTCAGGAAGGCCAAATGCCAGCGCATTCGGCGCCCTGAAATCGGTGGCGAAACGGTCTGCCCCCCTGCCCCCCCCAGGACGGGACTTACCTTGGGCGAATCTCCCTGGCAGCAGTGGCTCTGGTGGCGGTTCGGCAACGGCGGCCAGTCTTCCGACTGGCTGCCGCCGCCATTTCCAAGTTAAAACAAAAAAACGTGATAGGCTTAGGGGTGCACGAAAGCCACTTACCTGGTCTCGCAGCTTGTTCGCGGTGGGGGGGAGGTGCTTCGCTGCTCCCCCCGAAGTTCAGGCTGGGGGGGGGAGGCTTCCTGCCTCGCCCGACTGAAATTCAAGCCGGGGAGGAGGTGCCCCGCCTCGCCCGACCGCAAAATAAAAGTTAACCCCCCCCCCAAAACGCCCCCGTGATAGGCTACGTGACGATTAACGTAGCCTATCACGGCTAGATCTGCAAAGTCAGCCGTGATAGGCTACGTTAATCGTCACGTAGCCTATCACGGGTGACTTAAAAAAAAAAAGCGCGTACGCAAATGGCAGCCCCCATAGGGAGCCGCCATTTGCGTTCCCTATTTGGTCGCTGTAGTCTACGTAAATCTTTACGTAGACTACGGCGAAAATAAGGGCAACGCAAATAGCGTTGCCCTTATTTTCACCGTAGTCTACGTAATCTTTACGTAGACTACAGCGACTAAATAAGGAACGTGAATGGCGGCTCCCTATGGGGGCCGCCATTAGCCGTACGTGCTTTTTTGTTTTTTTTTAAAGTCACCCGTGATAGGCTACGTGACGATTTACATAGCCTATCACGGCTGACTTTGCAAATCTAGCCGTGATAGGCTACGTTAATCGTCACGTAGCCTATCACGGGGGCGTTTTTTTTTTTTTACTTTTATTGGAATGGCGGCGGTGGCAGCCAGTCGAAAGACCGGCTGCCGCCTCTGCCCCTGTCGAAGACCTGACGAAACGCCGCCGGGACCCGCCGCTGGGAGGGACATTCGGGAAAGGTAAGTCCCGTCCCGGGGGGGGGGGTGTGCAGGGGGTGGGAGGGTGCAGAGAATTTCTCCCCAAAACTACTTTGGGGGGCCGAACACGTTGGCACTCGGCCCCCCGAAGTTTCGGGGAGAAATTCTCCCCCATTCCTAGATAGGCTACGTAAAGATTTGCGTAGCCTATCACGGCTAGATTTTTAAAAAATACCATGATAGGCTACGTAAATGTTTATGTAGCCTATCACAGCTGAGTTAAAAACAAACAAACCTGTGCGTATGCAAATGGCGGCGCCCATGGGCGCCGCCATTTGCGTTCCTTATTTTGGCACGTCTAGTCTACATAAACATTTACGTAGACTACGGCGAAAATAAGGGGAACGCAAATAGCGTAGATGCTACACTATTTGCGTTCCCCTTATTTTCACCGTAGTCTACGTAAATGTTTACATAGTCTAGACGTACCAAAATAAGGAATGCAAATGGCGGCGCCCGTGGGCGTCACCATTTGCGTACATGCATTTTTTTTTTTAACTCAGCTGTGATAGGCTACGTAAATTTATGTAGCCTATCACAGCTGACTGCAGGGACGCAAACGGCGGCGGCTACGCCCGCCGCCATTTGCAGACCCGGCCGGCCAGGATTCGCGGCGGGAGGGACGGGGCACCTCCCCTCTGGCCAGAATTTTTTTTGGGGGAGGGACAGGGCACCTCCCTCCCAGCCAGAATTTTGGAGGGAGGGACGGAGCGCCTCCCCCCACCGTGAATTAAATTCCGTAAAAGGTAAGTGACTTCCGTACATCCCTATCATGAGGTAATTCCTCCCATAGTTCTTGTTCAGATCAGGGCATACAAGCAGCCTGGGAGGCTAGCTGTGAGTAGGGAAACTCAAAACACACCACAAAAATATATTATACAACATCCTGAATTAGGCAGAACAATGGAAGCCTCTTTCATGGGGGGATAAAACTTTCAGGAAATTGGAGGATAGATCTTGGCAGACCACAAACACCACCTCATCCCTGGAGCTCGACACAACACACAACACTTCCCCCACCTGCATTGCAGTGGATGAAAGCTGCGGGCCATGTCTGCCAAGACTATTGATGCTTTTTGCAGCACGAAACCCCAAAACTCCTTACCAAAAAAGAAAGAAGCTGTGCTACAAGCCCTCCCAATGGGCCCTTGTTGTTGTTCAGTCGTGTCCGACTCTTCGTGACCCCATGGACCATATCACACCAGGCCTTCCTGTCCTGCGCTCTCTCCCGGAGTGTGCTCAAGTTCATATTCATTGCATCGGTGATGCTATCTAGCCATCTCATCCTCTGCCGTCCCCTTCTACTTTTGCCTTCAATCTTTCCCGGCACCAGGGTCTTTTCCAGTGAATTTTCTCTTCTCATTAGGTGGCCAAATTATTTGAGCTTCAGCTTCAGTATCTGTCCTTCCAATGAGCAGTTTTGATTGATTTCCTTTAGGATGCACTGATTTGACCTCCTTGCAGTCCAGGGGACTCGTAAGAGTCTTCTCCAGCACTACAATTCGAAAGCATCCATTCTTCGGCACTCAGCCTTCCTTATACTCCAGCTCTCATAGCCATACGTTACTACTGGGAAAACCATAGCTTTGACTATACGAACCTTTGTCGGCAAGGTGATGACTCTGCTTCTTACTATGCTGTCTAGGTGTGCTTTCCTCCCAAGGAGCAACAAGCGTCTTTTAATTTCATGGCAGCAGTCACCATCTGTGGTGATCTTGGAGCCCAAGAAAATAAAATCTGTCACTGCTTCCATTTCTTCCCCTTCTATATGCCAGGAAGTGATGGGGCCAGATGCCATGATCTGAGTTTTTTTAATGTTGAGTTTCAAACCAGCTTTTGAAATCTCCACTTTCACCCTCAACAAGAGGCTCTTTAGATCCTCTTCGCTTTCTGCCATTAGGGTGGTATCGTCTGCGTATCTGAGGTTGTTGATAATTCTCCCGGCAATCGTAATTCTGACCTGTGATTCATCCAACCTGGCATTCTCATGATGTACTCTGCATATAAATTAAATAAGCAGGGTGACAATATACAGGGTTGTCGTACTCCTTTCCCAATTTTGAACCAATCGGTTGTTCCATGTCCGGTTCTTACTGTTGCTTCTTGACCCTCGTACAGGTTTCTCAGGAGACAGGTAGGGTGGTCTGGTACTCCCATCTCTTTAAGAATTTGCCACAGTTTGTTGTGATCCACACAATCAAAGGCTTTAGCGTAGTCAATGAAGCAGGAATAGATGTTTTTCTGGAATTCTCTAGCTTGCTGGCATGTGAAATGAGCGCAATTGTACGGTAGTTTGAACACTCTTTGGCATTGCCCTTCTTTGGAACTGGAATGTAAACTGACCTTTTCCAGTCTTGTGGCCATTGTTGAGTGCTCCAAATTTGTTGGCATATTGATGGGGATGTCGGAGAATTCCATGACGGATCTCGGTGAGGCCAAATGCCAGTGCATTTGGCCCCCCTGTATCCATCATGGAATGAAGCCCCCGCCCCCCCAACCCAAGAAAGTCGCACGGGACGTAGTCCCTTCCACCCCCACCCCATGAAAGGTGCGTGAAACGGAGCACTTACCTGCTCCCGTCCATGCTGCTTTGCGAATGGCAGCCTTCCTGCGGCCGCCATTCGCTTCCTCCTCTCAATAGCAGTGATAGGCTATGTAAATACTTACGTAGCCTATCACGGCTAATGCAGGGACGCCATTTGTGTCCCTGCGGAGGCCGTGATACATAAGTATTTATGTAGCCTATCACAGCGGGGGGGGGGGAACCCCAGTGTACGCAAATGGCGGCGGCTACCACCATTTGTGTATGCTGGGTTTTTTTCCCCACCTGCTGTGATAGGCTACGTAAATACTTACGTAGCCTATCACGGCAGGGGGGAAAAAAACCCAGTGTATGCAAATGGCAGTGGCTACCACCATTTGCATATGCTGGGGTTTTTCCCCCTGCCCTGATAGGCTACGTAAATATTTACGTAGCCTATCACGGTTCAATACAGGGATGCAAATGGCGGCGGCTACGACAGCCGCCAGTTGCGTCCCTGCAGGGCTACCCAGCGGATGGATATCCTGCTGTGGGCGGCAACAGCCAGCCGGCAGCTCCGCAGCTTCGCTGCGGAGCGGAGCTGGCCAGGCAGTTCTCCAGGGGGAGGGATGGAGCACCTCCCTCCCATTGAGGATTCTGGGGGGAGGGATGGATTGCCCTGCGCGGAGCCAGGTAGGTGCTTCGTACATCCATACATACTGAGTGCAGCACTTTAACAGCATCATCTTTTAGGATCTTAAATAGCTCAGCTGGAATACTGTCATCTCTGCTAGCTTTGTTGTTATAATGCTTCCTAAGGCCCACTTGACTTCACTCTCTAGGATGTCCGGCTCAAGTTCAGTAACCGCACTATCATGGCTATCAGGGACATTCAGATCTTTCCTGTATAGTTCTTCTGTGTATTTTTTCCACCTCTTCTTAATCTCATCTGCTTCTGTTAGGTCCCTGCCTTCTTTGTCCTTTATCATGCCCATGTTTGCAGAAAACATTCCCTTGAGATCTCCAATTTTCTTGAAGAGATCTCTAGTCTTTCCTGTTCCATTGTTTTCCTCGATTTCTTTGCGTTGTTCATTTAAGAAGGCCTTCTTGTCTCTCCTTGCTATTCTCTGGAACTCTGCATTCAGTTGGATATATCTTCCCCTTTCTCCCTTGCTTTTCGCTTCCCTTCTTTCCTCAGCTACTTGTAAAGCCTCATCAGACAGCCACTTTGCTTTCTTGCATTTCTTCTTCTTTGGGATGGATTTCGTTGCTGCCCCCTGAACAATGTTACGGACCGCCGTCCATAGTTCCTCAAGCACTCTGTCTATCAGGTCTAATCCCTTAAATCTATTCCTCACCTCCACTGTATATTCATAAGGGATATGATTTAGGTCATACCTGAATGGTTTAGTGGTTTTCCCTACATTCTTCAATTTAAGCTGAAATTTTGCAAGAAGCAGCTCATGATCTGAGCCACAGTCAGCTCTAGGGCTTGTTTTTACTGATTGTATAGAGCTTCTCCATCTTTGGCTGCAAAGTACATAATCAATCTGATTTCGATATTGACCATCTGGTGATGTCCATGTGTAGAGTCACCTCATGTGTTGTTGGAAAAGTGTGTTTGCTATGATCAGCATGTTCTTTTGGCAAAACTCTATTAGCCTTTGTCCTGCTTCATTTTGTACACCAAGGCCATGCTTGCCTGTTATCCTGGTGATTTCTTGACTTCCTACTTTAGCATTCCAATCCCCTATGATGAAGAGGACATCTTTTTTTGGTGTTAGTCCTAGAAGGTATTATAGGTCTTCATAGAACCGATCAACCTCAGCTTCTTCGGCCTCAGTGGTTGGGGCATAGACTTGAATTACTGTGATGTTGAATGGTTTGCCTTGGATTCGTACTGAGATCATTCTATCGTTTTTGAGATTGTACCCCAGTACTGCTTTTCCCACCCTTTTGTTGACTATGAGTGCTACTCCATTTCTTCTAAGGGATTCTTGCCCACAGTCGTAGATATGATGGTCACCTGAATTAAATTCGCCCATGCTTGTCCATTTTAGTTCGCTGATTCCCAAGATGTCGATGTTCAATCTTGCCATCTCATGTTTGACCACCTCCAGCTTACCTTGATTCATTGATCTTATATTCCAGGTTCCTAAACAATATTGTTCTTTACAGCATCGGGTTTTCTTTTCACCACCAGACACATCCACAGCTGAGTGTCCTTCCTTTTGGCTTTGGCCCAACCGCTTCACTCTTTCTGGCGCTACTTGGAAATACCCTCTGCTCTTCCCCAGTAGTATATTGGACACCTTTCAACCTGAGGGGCTCATCTTCCGGCATCATATCTTTTAGCCTTGTGATACGTTCCATGGGGTTTTCTTGGCAAGAATACCGGAGTGGCTTGCCATTTCCATTTCCTTCTCCAGTGGACCACATTTTGTCAGAACTCTCTGCCATGACCTGTCCATCTTGGGTGGCCCTGCATGGCATAGCTTATGGCTTCACTAAGTTATGCAAGCCCCTTCACCACAACAAGGCAGTGATCCATGAAGGGGACCAATGGGCCCTACTTGGGAGAAACTGCCAAGAATTTCTCCTCCTCCTGGAGAAATACAGTCAAATTGTCTCCCAAATTTCTCTGCCCACAAGTAAGGTGGAGAATCTCAGGAGGCCATTTGCACACAACTGTACTATTTATATTCCCTGACATGGCTATGAATTTCCCTAAGAGGCCAGACCAAGAAAAGCTGAAAAACTTAACCCTCTTCTTGGTGGAGGTCTGGAGGATGATCAAAAGCTGGTACTGTATCTTAGCCAGTGTGACTAATTTTGAACAAGGCCCAAGCTGGAAGTTAAATCGATGGTGTTTCTATAGAACCATCTTGTTAATATCACTGTATATAGTTAATCTTTTCCACCCCACACTTTTCCCCCTTCAGTTAAATAAATGTCATTCCTGTAGCCATGCTTAACTTATGTGAGAATTTCAGAGCAGAACATCTATTGGTGTGAGTTCTAGAGTCGTTTTAGCTACTCTGAGACATCAAGGCTATGGCATCAAGGCCCATGTTTTGTTTCACCAGGCTAGAAGATATGGACACTAATGGCTAGTGTCCTGGCTAGAAGATACAGACACTATAAAGGAGCCTTTATACACACACACTCTATTTGGAGCCATGACACCTACTCACACCCATCCCATCTCATGTATAAATCCAGGTCCCATAGTTGCCTCTCAGAGCATCATTGGCAGACCAAAGTAGGATTACATAAATGTAAAATATTACTGATATCCAATAGCAAATTTCATCAAACATGCACACATCTGGAGCATATCCAAAAAATATTTATCAAGTTCAGAAGAGAATTTTTGGAAGCAAATCCACTTAATTCGAACAGCAAACTAACTTCTTTGGAGTTTGTATTGGGTGTGTATTTGTTTAGGGATTTATATACACCTCATATATGGTGCTACAGAACCTTCTGCTTGGTCCACAACACATAAACAATATCAAAAATGTCAAATCAAAAGACAATTGAAGTCCTAAAGACTTAAAACTGTGAATAATAAAAAACCTTCAAATTCAAAACTCATTATTAAGTAATAATAATAATAGTGATGATAATAATACATACAATTCAACTTTGCCCCCTTTCCCAATGCCTTCCTGAATACCAAAAAAATAAAAATAAAAATGTGTTTACTGATTTCCTGAAAAACAAAAACCCAGCTTGGCCTGCCAATGTTCTCCAGAGAAAGCATTCTTTAATGAGTGTGTTTCTGAAAAAGGCCTGTGTCTTGCCCATCATATGTTTAGTCTACAGATCTATTTTCCACCAACCCACTGTATCTTTAATTAATAGTGTAGAGCTTCCAAAGCTACTACATTGTTTAAGCCAAGCAATGCAAGTCTTGCCAGAGTGGGACATCACTGGAAGCCCTATTATATCAACACTTTACAAACTTCCTAAAATAATGGTTGCTTGTAAAAATGCTAAAGCCTATCTCAAAAATATCATCCTGTGTCTTTTATTATGGAAAACTATAAGGAAATCTGTGTCCTGATCCCAAGCATCACCAAAAGTATCATTATATGATTTGGAACTCAATACAATTATTGATATCAATGAGAGGGGGAAAGTGAGAGAGTTAAGTGTGTTTGTGTGCACGCATGCATGCGTGCACACATACGCATACATATTGCTCCATTGAATGAGTGGGGTGTAAATATTTGGCTGGATTGTACCTTTACTATCGATAGAAACAATCTGGCCTAACAAAAGTTCCAACTGAATATTAAGAAAGTGTCTGGAAGAGTTGCACTGATTTTTTTTAAGGCTTTAAGTCCAGTTATTGTAAGATTTCCTATAAAATCCCTTTTGAAAGAATTCTGTCTTGTTGCCACCTTAACAACATTTTTCTATGATTTCAGACTTGCCTATTGACCCTGTTGGCCACAGGTCACTGAAATGTCATATGTATCCTCGGAAATTACCACCTGTCATTTCTTTTAGAAGGGGGAATTGCTAAGATAAAAAGGATGCCAAATCCCCTTAAAGTTCCATTATAGATAAATCCACTGACCTTTCAGTATCACCACATTCAGCAAAAGAATTAAATTCTGAACAATAAAAGAGAGACACCAAATTAAAACAGCTGAATTACCTTTAGCACAGCAGCAAAGCCCTAGAGTTGCTCAACCTCTCGCCAATCCTTCTGCCACCTACCTCCTCTCCATTCCTTAATCAAACATTAATGCTTGTGCCAAGAGTTACACAACTTGAAGCCAGTAGAAAAAAAACACTGTGTGCACTGGAAGACCAATCAGCATCTAAGGGCAATGCACATAGAGGTTGCTTTTACACTAAAGACCCCCCCCCCCACCGCAGTCCTCCCATTCTGGAGCCTTTCCACATTTATCGCGGGCTCCCAGACAGCAACCATGTGATTGCTGAGAGGGAAAGCTTTTAATTTTCAATGTTCCATAGACCTCAATGAAACAGAGCCATCTAGTGGCTGTTTTAATTGCATGTCATTCCAAGTTTAAAAAATGGTTCATTAGTTCCAGATCTATTTGGGACGGAAAAACCAGGAAATACCGCTGGATGTGCCCTGGAGGTTAATGACATCCTGATAAGCACCCGCAAACTGCCGTGAGTGAGCAATTGCAATAGCAGGGTAACAGCTCCATGTGAAGGAGCCCAGAATTAAGTCTTTTCAGTCCCATGGATCAAAGTTGGATTTAATCCACTTTAAGGCCATTTCTTAGCTTAACAGCTAAGGTGGGAGCTTAGAGTGGCCACTGAACTGCACCTAAAGCAGTGGTTTTCGGCTGCCCGAGTATTGGTAGGGCTGAGTGATTTTTGATCACATAATGCCCATGCTACAAACAGCTGCAATAGTTACTAGTGTGTTTCTGAACCCAATTTAAAGTGATGGTTTTGACCTTAAAAGCCTTAAACAGTTTGTGACCAAGTTACTTGAAGGACCGCCTTCACCCATAACAGCCTGCCTGCACTATAAGATCAGAAAGAGAGGCCCTTCTCACTTGCCCACAGCAGTTAGGTGGGTGACCACATGTGAGAGGGCCTTCTCTGAAATGGCCCCACACACCTTTGGAACAAGTTACCATAGGAGGTCCACCATGCTCCATCATTGTAGGCATTTAAGAAGGCCTTGAAAATGTATTATTTTACCATGGGCTTCTCTTGATATGACTGCTGTTGTTGCTATTTTTTCTCCTGTTGTGTTGGTTTTATTGTCAGCTTTTATTGCTATTTTATTGTGTTTATGTTTATATCACTTTTAATATTTTAACTGTTTTTATGTATTTTATTGCTGTGAGCCACCTTGCGAGGTGAGCCACCTTGCCCTGAAAGGCAGCCAATAATTTTTTTAAAAAAATAAATAAATAAAAATAGAAATTTCTGAGAAACTCTTGTTTTCCTCAGAAACTTATCAATGGTTCCCCAATGATCAATATTGATGGTCACGCTTCCTTGAAAGACAGCCTACACCACTAACCATCTCTTCATGTGGAGCAGCAGAGTTTGTGGGGTGTGTTCAAAGGTCAGTTCTCACAGGATAATGGTGAGGCCTAAGGGCCAGACCAGTGTCCCAGAATGCATCCTAACAGCTGCCCTAGGATTCTCTGCCATCTGCAGGGGTTCTGTGGCAGAGGGTTAGGGGTTGCTGGGCAGCCAAGGTAACATGGATAGTGTTCCCTAAATGTAAGGTGGGAAACAACTAACCTAAAGTGAAATGTTGAGGTATACATGGAAATTCTTCCTCAGGTAAATTAGTTTTGACAAGATTAGTAAGACAGTAAATTAATAGAAATTTCTCAATAAAAGGATGCATTCAGTAGGAACTGATTGGCAGCAGATTCATCACCCAAAAGGAAGTACTTCATACAACAGATAATTAGCACACTGCATTCCTTATCTAGAACTGGACACATTGTGATAGATTTGACAGTGGCAGTCTGTGCATTTTATGTTATGGGATTTCTGTATTCAGTTGGGTTATAGATTCACAGGTAACATATCCCATACCATATTTGAAGAACAAAGTGTCACCAAGGAAACTGTAAGTTTCTAAAATTACTGGTATTAACACACAGAGTTTTTAGTCAGAGGACCCTAAGATCAGGCATGTCTTTTCATCTTTTAAGCAGTTTCTACATGATTCACATCTGTGTAAGAGCATTGAACATGGTCAAAAAATACAAAGTTGTTACAAACAAAACACATTTTCCAAATGTTTTTAAGAATCATTTAGAAGTACTGTCTTTACTACTTTAAAGTATCTCACCCAATAACATTTCTGAAGCAAAATGGTATAGATAAGTCAATGAGACAGGTGTTTTGGTCTCTCATGAGGACAGCTGGTATGTTCTGTTGAGAACTGATGTTTGGTTCTGAAGTCCCTGTATTTTGCCTATCATATTTAAATGATTTCTTATTAGCACTGCTTATGTGATTCCTTTTCTTGGAAAATAATTTCTGTATTATTTATTTATTGTATTTCTATACTGTCCCATAGCTGAAGTTCTCTGGGTGGTTTACAAAGATTAGAAACATTAAAATACAGTATACAATTGTTAACAATTAGTTCTTATTTTTTCCAAAGTTCCCAGCTATGATTTGGGGTGATATATTTATTTCAGATCTTATCAAGGTTTTTTAGCACATTTTCTTAAGTTCCCCAAACAGGATGTCACCTGCTTCTCTTTTGTAGGTCATGCTTACTTGTTTTTAAAAGGGGGTGGGGAGAGATCTTTCCCATAGCAAGCTCCTAGGTCAGTGAAAACTCACAGCATGTCAGCACAAATGCTTCTGTTAGAATCAAACTGATTCAAACTTCATTTAATAATACTTTTTAACATATTATTTGTTTCTTTATGAAAATTGTAGCTTAGGAAACTTTTGTTTATGAGAAAAATGAGGAAGACTAATAACTTTTATTTTGGATAAATATTTGCAAGAGAGCCTATTGTGCAGGTTAGTGCAGGAGTCTTGCCTAAAGCAAATGCTTCTGGGGCAAATACTTGTCACACATTCAGGGAGGATAGGTGTATCAAAAATAGTCTGGTTATGTCAAATCAAGATGTGAAATTCAGCTCCCTGCAAATGCTTCTTGTCCTTTTTCCCATTACCCTTTAAGGGTGTCATGTCAGGTGACAATGTTGCAGAGAGTGACAGTAGAAGCCACAACTGGAGAATTTCTGATATTACAGTCCAGACTTTAGACCTAGCAACACTATAACCTTTCAGCTCCCTGGTACCCTTTTCCCAGCCCTCCAAGCCTCTGTTGTCTAGCTACTTCCTTCCTACAGAAATACACTCTCACGTCTATTATTTCCTTGACTCTTCCTTTCTTCAACTTGGTCTCCACTACCCATTGTTTTCTGCACTTCCCACTTTTGGGGCCATTGCCTACTTTTTCCCATTTCCTTTAGCCATCCTGTCTCTTAGTATCCTTCCCAGCACTGTCCTGCCTCCCTTCCACTGTAGGACACTGTACTTCCCAACTGTAAGTGGTGTGAAGTTGCTTGAGAGCCAGCACTCTAATTAACTCCTTCTTGCCTCAGTTCTCTGTCTCCTTTTCCTCCTCCCTCATTCTCCATCTGTTCTGCAGCTTGCCTCAGCTCCCTTGCCTCTGGCCTGTCCTTTTGCGTTTCTAGATCTTGGATCTCTTCTCAATCCTCAGCATGCCTATAGGTGAGGTTTTAATCACAGCCAAGCTGACAACTTTCTCTTTCCTCTTAGAAGCTGCACTACAAACCATTTAGTAATGAATGGCAAAAACCCTTCAGGTCAATTTGGAATTGGGTTTAGCAAATCAAACTATTTTTTTCTAAGAGAATTGGAAAGTAGATGTGTTTCTTTAAAACCAATTCTTAATTCAGATGCCATTATGCTTCCAATTGTTGTCAGCAATACAGCAGGGTCTGAACCCCACTTCCAACACCTCCAATCTCCCAACACTCCTGCTAGCCCCTAAACCCTGCTCCACTAAGGTTTTCTCCCAAACATGCCTATTGGTGGTGGGCAGTTCTCACTAAAGACTTCTAAATAAGGCCTCCCCCCTCTCTGGTGTCAAGAACTTTGGCATGACAGTAGTCCATGCACCAAGGAGTTTGGAAATGACCAGTATGCCTGAGTCCATACTATGGGGGTTAGGTGTTCTGGAAACTATATGTCCCAGGGTCCTTGCAGCTGAGCAGGCATCCTAGGTGCATGGAACCCTGGGATATTAAGTTTCCAGAGCACCCAGTTTAGATTGTAATCTAATCTAAATAAGCATTTGGGAGGAAATGGAGCTCACATCATAATGGATGTGGGCATTATAAGCTGAACAATTCATATACCAATCCAGGTTATTTATTTATTTATTTATTTATTAAATTTGTGGTGGTGAGGGTGGAAAAGAGACAGTTCTTTTCCACCAGCATTGCATCTTCTCAGGGTCGTCCAGTGGAGATTTTCTGTTACAGCTATTACATTCTGGGCCAGGGAGAGAGATGGTGGAACCCTTGGTGGCATGCTGTGACGAGTTTGCACGGCACTTTGAAGATAAAGTTGCTCAGATTCGTCATGAATTGGACACCACAATTAATGCAGTTCCATTGGTAGAGGCGTTCAGAGCACCATCTGGTCCAGTTTTATTGGATGAGTTTCAGTTACTGAGGCCTGAGGATGCAGACAAGGTGCTTGGCCAAGTCTGATCGACCATTTGTGTGCTTGACCCTTGCCCTTCATGGCTTATTAAATCAAATAAGGAGGGGATGTCTGGCTGGGTCCAGGAGGTTGTAAATTCCTCCTTGAGAGAGGGAGTGGTGCCGGCTGCTTTAAAAGAGGGGGTAATTAGACCACTCCTGAAAAAGCCTAACCTGGACCCAGAGGATGTTAATAATTATAGGCCAGTGGCCAACATCCCCTTCCTGGGCAAGGTGCTTGACCGGGTGGTTGCAGGACAGCTCCAGGCACTGTTGAATGAAATGGATTATCTAGATCCATTTCAATCAGGTTTCAAGCCTGGTTTTGGAATGGAAACTGCCATGGTCGCCCTGTGGGATGACCTCTGCCGGGAGAGGGACAGGGGGAGTGCGACCCTGTTGATTCTTCTGGACCTCTCAGCGGCTTTTGATACCATCAACCATGGTATCCTTCTGGACAGGTTGTCTGGGTTGGGAGTTGGAGGCACTGCGCTACAGTGGTTCTGCTCCTACTTGGATGGCCAATTCCAGAAGGTGGTGCTGGGGGATTATTGCTCTGTGCCATGGCAATTGTGCCATGGGGTTCCACAGGGCTCTATTTTATCCCCTATGCTGTTTAACATCTACATGAAACCGCTGGGGGAGGTTATCCGGAGGTGTGGGCTGAGGTGCCATCAATATGCGGATGACACCCAGCTCTACCTCTCTTTCTCATCAAAACCAGGTGAGGCAGTGGCTGTTCTGAATCAGTGCCTAGGCACAGTAATGGACTGGATGAGGGCCAATAAACTGAAACTCAATCCAGACAAGACAGAGGTACTGTTAGTGGGTGGTTCGTCTGCCCGGCTAGGTGATATTCAACCTGTTCTGGAGGGGGTTGCACTCCCCCTAAAGGATCACATTCGTGGTTTGAGGGTGCTCTTGGATCCAGAACTGTCACTTGAGGCACAGGTGAACTCATTGGCACAGAGCACTTCTTATCAGCTTAGGCTGGTATACCAACTACACCCTTATCTGGACAGAGATAGACTAGCTACAGATACCCATGCTCTGATAACGTCTCGTCTGGATTACTGCAACGCAAATAGCGTTGCCCTTATTTTCGCTGTAGTCTACGTAAACATTTACGTAGACTACAGTGACCAAATAAGGAACGGGAATGGCGGCTCCCTATGGGGGCCGCCATTATCCGTACGCGCTTTTTTTTTTTTTTTAAAGTCACCCGTGATAGGCTACGTGACGATTCACGTAGCCTATCACGGCTGACTTTGCAAATCTAGCTGTGATAGGCTACGTGAATCGTCAAGTAGCCTATCAGGGGGCATTTTTTTTCTTTCTTTCATTGCAATGGCAGCGGTGGCAGCCGGTCGAAAGACCGGCTGCTGCTCCCGCCCCACTCGAACACCCACCGAACCGCCGGCCGGACCAGCCACCGGGAGGGACATTCGGTGAATGTAAGTCCCATCCCGGGTGTGTGTGCGGGGGGTGGGGGGGGTTCGGAGGATTTCTCCCCGAAACTTGTTCGGGGGGCTGAACACGTTGGCGCTCGGCCCCCCGAAGTTTCGGGGAGAAATTCTCCGCCATCCCTACCGAGGCTGATCTCAACTGAGTGGCCCGTCTGGTGTTGCTGGAGGCGCTCCTTAAGATACGCTGGGCTAGAACCATATAGAGTTTTAAAGGTCAAAACCAACACCTTGAATTTGGCCCAGAAAACAACTGGTAACCAATGTAACTCCTTCAGCACTGGAGTGATGTGATCTTGCCGGTGGCTCCCTTTAATCAGGCCAGCCGCCGCGTTCTGTACCAGCTGCAGCTTCCAAACTGTCTTCAAGGGTAACCCCACGTACAGCGTATTACAGTAGTGTAAACGAGAGGAGACCAGGGCATGTACTACCAATTGGAGCAGATGGTCTGGAAGGAAATTACAGATTTTGTTGACATGGCTACTATTTAGTTCTCCTCTAATCAGTGTCAGAAGCTTCACTAACACGAGTGCTATACAATATAGACTGGCATTTATTATTTGGATAAGAAAAAGTGAAATTGACAACACAAAGAGCTTTCCAAAATAACTGTACTCATGTCTGATCAGTAGAATGTTATTAAGGCTGGAAGAGATGAAGAACAAACAGGGTGGAATTTTGCGGCATTTACAGAGGCATCATAATGTTATATTTCTGTCTAACAAAAGCAAATAAAACTTTGTTTAAAATTCGGCTCATTTGCAATGCAATGCTAGCATGTTAGAATATGTCCAATGCTCTGAAAATGATCAGGATAATAGCTTCCAGTGAGGACATGGCAAGGTTGTAAAGCTTGTAAGGATTTGCCTGAATTTCATGTAACTGATTTTTCTTTGGGGGCAGAGAAAACTTCACCCAAACTTTGTGCTCATTTGCATGGTATTGTAGGCCCCTTGAGAACTTGCTGAAGCCATGTAAGATGAACCAGGTCAGAAGTACACGTTCACCAACAGAGCTGGGGCTGCCAATCTCTTTCAAGCAGAGCTGTGCAGGGACCCCCTGATCCTACTCGGAAGCTGCTTCATGGCTTCAGAGGCAGGCCCTATTTGGCTCAGCCTGAATTGCCCCCCCCCCGACCCAACTCAGCTCTGACCCTAAAGTGGGATTCAGATGCTGAACCCCGCTTTGGGTCCCCCCTGACTCTCAGGTAGGGACCTGGAGGTGCTGGCGGAACTGGGCTGGGTGTGCCGAAGCTCTGAAGTGCTCTCCACATCACTTTGTGCCCCCTCTGCTTCACCTTGGAACGGGCTGAAAGTGACTCGAAGAAGCCCTCTACGACTTGGGTTTCGGGCCTCGGGCCAAAGCGGTGCACAGCCCTAGTTTCAAGCATTGTGTTTTTGCCAAACAGCTGCAGAGTGGCAGGGTAGGGGACAATTGTCAGTGAAGAGGCAGCTGGCCATACCTATGTATTTAACCCTTCTCCATCCACCACCTTCCCTCTGACATCCCCCTCCTCTGGCCCCTTTTTCCTTGGCTATGTTTACCGATATGTTGGGGAAAGCAGGTTGGGTTAGAGATATATGAGGAATTCATTTCAGTTCACTTTTTATCAGGATCTAGCAAGCTCACACCTCCCAAACTAAACACGGATTCAAACACAGGTTGCCATCAAAGTTCATATATTTCTGAACTTGCAATGTGATTTGTAGACCACAAAAAATGTGTCCGACTGCTAGGGATGTCAGAGAAAGCCACAACAGATTCAAAGGAGTTTCCATGAAGCCTGAGTCCCCTGTTCAACAGGCGATCCCAGTTTGCACTGTGGCATGGGTGCTGGTTGGGACGGGACGTGGTTGGTGTGGTACAGAGGCCACGCAGTGGCAGCTCTAGGGGGGATGGGCTGGAGCCGTGGCCATGTTGGTTAGACTGAGCACTCCGGTACCCAATCAGCAGCAGCACTGGTGGGCTCGTGGAGGCAGGGGCAGGGCCAAGCCGAGAGGGCTGGAGGGGAGAGTTTTCCCTTCAGCCCACTCTGCACCTAGATCAAGGGACTGCAGCCTGGGCCTCCCCTCACTTTGCTGCCTCAAACTTGCCCAACCCCCACTTTTCTAAATCTGTACATTCCTACCATACATTTGAGAAATATTCGTGAAAGAAATGCATGCTTTTGAAAAATGTGCTTTAAACAATGGGGAAAGGATGCGTACATTTCAAAGATATGCACAATTGATGCACACATTTGGGGAAATTTTCATGCAGAAAAGAAAAAACAAAACAAAACTCACAATCTGATATGGACACAAGATGGAATGCACTTCACGGTGGAATTTGGAGAATTTCAACAAGCTCGAGTTTTGCTTCAACACACGTTCCTAGTTTGGGGGGAGGATGGAAGGACGAAGCAACCACTGGGGGAATGGTAAGCACTCCTCCCTCCTACTCCTTCCCCATTGCTAGTTGTCCCCTATTGCTTTATATTTATTTGGTGGAAAGCCACGTTCTTAGGCCACTGAACATGTAGGTTTGACACTAGTTGTTCATAGATCTCAGCTGGAGCAACTTTGGGGATGTGTCTTGTGGACAAAACTGTATGTCGGGGATTATACACTTTGCTGCAGCTGATATCCATGAGCAAATGGTTCCCAGATTGTATAGGTCACGCAAGCTGATGGCTTCTGTGAATGCCAAAAGGGGGTGTGACATGCCTGTGTTGATACTTGATATAGGAAACCACCCTTTTAATCTAAGCAGCTTAATTTCTGGCTTTCCCATAGGCTTTCTTTTATGAGGAATATGCATGCTATTTGAATAGGAAATGGGTCTCTACGAACTCCTGCCCTTTATCCTGCAATTTGTGATGCTTTAGTTTTTTAAAAAACAACTTAAAAAAAATTGTTTCAGAGTTTTAGTTGTAAGTGACCATGGGGGGGGGGCATTTGGGCTGAAAAGTGACTCATAAATAAATAAATACGTAAAAAAAATTCTTTATCTACCTATTTTGCACAGCATCAAGATTCTAGGTGTTCAACAAATATTTGGGAGAGAGGCATAGCTCAGTAGAAGAGCACCTGCTTTTCATGAAGAAGGTCCTGGGTTCAACGATCTCCAGAATTTCCAGGTAGGGCTTGGAAAGATCCCTGTCTGAAACCCCAGACAGTTGCTGCCAGTCATTGTATAAACAGTACTGTGCTTAGTGGACCAATGCTCTGTCTTGGTAAGAGAACTTAAAATGTTCATAAATATTACAGTTCTAACTCAACACGCATATCCAAGATGTCATTGTACCCAAAATATTCACAGCGTCACAAACTGCCACTCACCCTGTCCCATTTTCCAAAACCTTTTGAAGAAAGTGCTGAACTGACATTTGACTAAGTGTCAGTATAGTCACTCCTTGGATCTGAAGTGAGGAGAAATCAAATTGGATTGACTTCTGTGGTGAAAAGGGACATACAGGTATCACATGTAGGGATGTCAGAGAAATCTGCAATGGAATTAAATGAGTACAGGTTTCTACAAATCTTACCCACAGATTCCACAGTGGATTGGATTTTCCTGAACTGCATGGATTCCATGGACTTGTGGACCTTTTTTATTTTTATTTTTTGCTTTCCAGAATTTTGCACAAATTTAGTCATAGGAAAATACATAAAATATATATATATATAAAAAAAAAACCACTGGCCAAAAATGTGCATTTCCCCCATAGACTATAGCATGAAAATGCACATGAGGAGGTTTGCAGATTGTGGGAGTGATTTGTGCATTTTTGCTAAAGCACAAATTTGGGAAATTAGGAAAATATCTGATTCCATCAATGAGCAGATGACAGAATGAAAGGCACCTGACAATCTGTGAAATGCAGACAGAATGGATGTTACAAAATCCATATATCCCTAATCACACATAGAGAAAAAATGTGGACTGTGGCACATAAATCCAATCCAAATTCCATGGGCACTTACATGTCAGGGGTAGAGAAGGTCAAATCTTGTCTGTGTCATCACAAGTTCATGTTCCTTCTCACAACTGGCTACTCTGGATTGGCCAAATATTATGAAAGCCCAAATTAGTCATGGTTTTCTCCTTTCTGAGTCCTTCTTATTGATGCTACAGCCCTTAGTTCTGCTTTGCCACTAACACCCTTGTTTCAAATAGTTCTCCTCTATCCCACCACCATCTCCTGTTTTCCTGCATCCTGATAATAAGGCCTCTTCCCTCCACAATGGCTCCCCTCCCTATTCCTACTCCAACTGCTGCCCAGGTCTCTGATTCTCAATCCCGGGCCTTTTTAAGACACTGTGAGAGGCTCGGGAAAGAATGTTTCCTTCAAACATCCTCCTCAAATGGAAGAAACTCAAGTAGGTCTCCGTGAGCACAATGGTGCCTGTAGGCACTGCACCGTGGGCTCCATAGTGTATGTCTGATTATGGATGGGCACTGCCTGCAGCTGCAACCATCTTGCTTGTGCTGTCATGACTCATGACAAAAGGACATGACTACCAGACTAGAGTTCGTTTTCTTTCTTTTTTTCAATTGGGTTTATGGAGCTCAAGCTAGTAGGATTCTAAAAGAAAAGAGTTAGCAACAATGCAACAGCACCAATGTTGATGTGGTCCTCTCCATGTGTGAGGCCCAGGGCAATTGCCTCCTGTGCCCCCCACTTTCAAAAGGCCCTGCCCCCCCATTTTATCCCCCATTTTATCCACCATTTTATCCTCACAACAACCCTTGGAGGAAGGCTAGGCAGAGAGAGTGAGGGCCCAATCCTATGCATGCTTAGACAGGAAAAAAGTCCTACAACTCCCAGCATGGCTGGCTGGGGCATTCTGGGAGTTGTAGGACTTGTTTTCTGTATAAACATGCATAGGATTGGGCCCTGAGTGAGTGATTGCTCCAAGATCACCCAGGTGGTTTTATGTGTGCAGGGATTTGAATCTCAGCCTCCTTAGTCCTAACTCGTATTCTAACCCAGCCTTTGACAACCTGGCACCCTCCAGATATGTTGGACTACAATGCCTATCATCCCCAACATAGAGATAGGAAAAGGTTAGTGTTGCAACCCCATTGCCTACAGCAAAACTCCCTGATTTGCTTCAGTGTTATCCCCCTCTCCTTTCCTGCGCCCCCACTGAGTGGAAGTGAAAAGCGCTGCCTATAAGAAAAAACAGAGAAAACCAGTATGTGATCCTCCATGATGTGTGAGGCCCCCTGTGCACCCCTAAAAAGGCCTTGCATTCCTACTTTGCTCTGTTGTCTCCCCTAGATAATCTTTTATCCTGTCAGCTCCTTGAACAAGTGGATTGCCTTTTACTTATGTCCAGTGTTAAAGTGCCCTGTACAAATAGGGTGACCACTTACACATCACCAAAACAAGAAGAAGAGGAAATGCATCACTAAAAAGGAGGTCAAAAGAGGGCACATATGTGTGTAAAATATGCATGTGCTAATGTATATATACATAGCTGCAAACTGAGAAAAAATCACAACAATTTAAATGGAAATACAATGTATTTCCCCCTTCATGGATCACTGCCTTGTTGTGGCGAAGGGGCTTGCGTAACTCAGTGAAGCCATAAGCTATGCCGTGCAGGGCCACCCAAGACGGACAGGTCATGGCAGAGAGTTCTGACAAAATGTGGTCCACTGGAGAAGGAAATGGCAACCCACTCCAGTATTCTTGCCAAGAAAACCCCATGGAACGTATCACAAGGCTAAAAGAGATGACGCCGGAAGATGAGCCCCTCAGGTCGGAAGGTGTCCAATATGCTACTGGGGAAGAGCAGAGGGTATTTCCAAGTAGCGCCAGAAAGAGTGAAGCGGTTGGGCCAAAGCCAAAAGGAAGGACACTCAGCTGTGGATGTGTCTGGTGGTGAAAAGAAAATCCGATGCTGTAAAGAACAATATTGTTTAGGAACCTGGAATGTCAGATCAATGAATCAAGGTAAGCTGGAGGTGGTCAAACATGAGATGGCAAGATTGAACATCGACATCTTGGGAATCAGCGAACTAAAATGGACAGGCATGGGCGAATTTAATTCAGGTGACCATCATATCTACTATTGTGGGCAAGAATCCCTTAGAAGAAATGGAGTAGCACTCATAGTCAACAAAAGGGTGGGAAAAGCAGTACTGGGGTACAATCTTAAAAATGACAGAATGATCTCAGTACGAATCCAAGGCAAACCATTCAACATCACAGTAATTCAAGTCTATGCCCCAACCACTGAGGCCGAAGAAGCTGAGGTTGATCGGTTCTATGAAGACCTACAACACCTTCTAGAACTAACACCAAAAAAAGATGTCCTCTTTATCATAGGGGATTGGAATGCTAAAGTAGGAAGTCAAGAAATCACCGGGATAACAGGCAGGCATGGCCTTGGTGTACAAAATGAAGCAGGACAAAAGCTAATAGAGTTTTGCCAAGAGAACATGCTGATCATAGCAAACACTCTTTTCCAACAGCACAAGAGGCGACTCTACACATGGACGTCACCAGATGGTCAATATCGAAATCAGATTGATTATGTCCTTTGCAGCCAAAGATGGAGAAGCTCCATACAGTCAGTAAAAACAAGACCTGGAGCTGACTGTGGCTCAGATCATGAGCTGCTTCTTGCAAAATTTCGGCTTAAATTGAAGAACGTCGGGAAAACCACTAAACCATTCAGGTATGACCTAAATCATATCCCTGATGAATATACAGTGGAGGTGAGGAATAGATTTCAGGGATTAGACCTGATAGACAGAGTGCCTGAGGAACTATGGACGGAGGTCCGTAACATTGTTCAGGAGGCAGCAACGAAATCCGTCCCAAAGAAAAAGAAATGCAAGAAAGCCAAGTGGCTGTCTGATGAGGCTTTACAAGGAGCTCACGAAAGAAGGGAAGCGAAAAGCAAGGGAGAAAGGGGAAGATATACCCAACTGAATGCAGAGTTCCAGAGAATAGCAAGGAGAGACAAGAAGGCCTTCTTAAATGACCAATGCAAAGAAATCGAGGAAAACAACAGAATGGGAAAGACTTAGAGATCTTTTCAAGAAAATCGGAGATCTCAAGGGAACGTTTTGTGCAAAGACGGGCATGATAAAGGACAAAGAAGGCAGGGACCTAACAGAAGCAGATGAGATTAAGAAGAGGTGGCAAGAATACACAGAAGAACTATACAGGAAAGATCTGAATGTCCCTGATAGCCATGATAGTGCGGTCCCTGAACTTGAGCCGGACATCCTAGAGAGTGAAGTCAAGTGGGCCTTAGGAAGCATTACTAACAACAAAGCTAGCGGAGATGACAGTCTTCCAGCCGAGTTATTTAAAATCCTAAAAGATGATGCTGTTAAAGTGCTGCATTCAATATGCCAACAAATCTGGAACACTCAACAGTGGCCACAAGACTGGAAAAGGTCAGTTTACATTCCAATTCCAAAGAAGGGCAACGCCAAAGAGTGTTCAAACTACCGCACCATTGCGCTCATTTCACATGCCAGCAAGGTGATGCTCAAAATCCTACAGGCTAGGCTTCAGCAGTATGCGAACCGAGAACTACCGGAAGTACAAGCTGGGTTTCGAAGAGGCAGAGGAACTAGAGATCAAATCGCCAACATTCGCTGCATCATGGAGAAAGCAAGAGAATTCCAGAAAAACGTCTATTTCTGCTTCATTGACTACGCTAAAGCCTTTGATTGTGTGGATCACAACAAACTGTGGCAAATTCTTAAAGTGATGGGAGTACCAGACCACCTTACCTGTCTCCTGAGAAACCTGTACGAGGGTCAAGAAGCAACAGTAAGAACCAGACATGGAACAACCGATTGGTTCAAAATTGGGAAAGGAGTACGACAAGCCTGTATATTGTCACCCTGCTTATTTAACTTATATGCAGAGTACATCATGAGAAATGCCGGGTTGGATGAATCAGAGGTCGGAATTAAGATTGCCGGGAGAATTATCAACAACCTCCGATATGCAGACGATACCACCCTAATGGCAGAAAGCGAAGAGGATCTCAAGAGCCTCTTGTTGAGGGTGAAAGAGGAGAGTGCAAAAGCTGGTTTGAAACTCAACATTAAAAAAACTAAGATCATGGCATCTGGCCCTATCACTTCCTGGCATATAGAAGGGGAAGAAATGGAAGCAGTGACAGATTTTACTTTCTTGGGCTCCAAGATCACCGCAGATGGTGACTGTAGCCATGAAATTAAAAGACGCTTGCTCCTTGGGAGGAAAGCTATGGCAAACCTAGACAGCATAGTAAGAAGCAGAGACATCACCTTGCCGACAAAGGTCCGTCTAATCAAAGCGATGGTTTTCCCAGTAGTAATGTATGGCTGTGAGAGCTGGACTATAAGGAAGGCTGAGCGCCGAAGAATTGATGCTTTCGAACTGTGGTGCTGGAGAAGACTCTTACGAGTCCCCTGGACTGCAAGGAGGTCAAATCAGTCCATCCTAAAGGAAATCAACCCTGACTGCTCATTGGAAGGACAGATAATGAAGCTGAAGCTCCAATATTTTGGCCACCTAATGCGAAGAGAAAACTCCCTGGAAAAGACCCTGATGCTGGGAAAGACTGATGGCAAAAGGAGAAGGGGACGGCAGAGGATGAGATGACTAGATAGCATCACGGATGCAATGTATATGAACTTGAGCACGCTCCGGGAGAGAACGCAGGACAGGAAGGCCTGGCGTGCTATGGTCCATGGGGTCACGAAGAGTCGGACACGACTGAACGACTGAACAACAACAACAACAATGTATTTCTGCGTAGTGGGGAAAGACTGTGACCAGGTGCCCTGTGTGCCTGCTCAGACTGCTGTCCAGGTACAACTAACCTTTGAATGAGCAATTGTATGGCCTCTGTGCTCCCTTCTTAAGGTTCTTGATCTTTAAACTGGACCTGGACTGGACAGCCCTTCAAAATAGAGGACTGGCCTCTGACAGCCCTTCAAATAGAGATCTGTGCTCTGTAAAGTGGGACATATAGCCACCCTATGTGCAAAGACAGGGCTAAATAAATAAATAAAATGGCCACCCAAATCAAGCTTTCACAGGAATATGTACTACAGCTACAGGTCCCTTTCATGGTTACTGTAACACACAAACTAGAAGAACGGCAATACTCTGGAAACAGAATTTAGAAGTGATCCATAATATCCAAACACTTGCAATGAATAATAGCTCCACACACCTGTTGAGTACAAAGTTCAGATACAGAGCTCTTGTTCATGAATCTGGATGTCACCAAGTTTCCCCCATATCCCATAGGACTTAAATTTATCATCTTTCATCTTAATTTGTGGCATGCTTGGTCTCGCAACTCAATAATGTTGACAAATCCAATTTTCTAAAAGGCTTTAGGTTGTTGGAGGAGAAATAATGCTAGAAGGATCTGTTAGTGATTGTCTGCTTCCAGTGGGTCTTGAGATTTTCGCAAGCAGAATGAAAGACACACACTGACTGAAAAGCTCCCTGTATCATTATACTTGGGGTTGTTTTCCAAGGGGGGTAAACATTTGTCATGGTCTTATTGATTTGCTTGTTTCAAGCATTATAATTTAAGCCTGTCAAAGGTTCACTCTGAAACATCTTGCTCTGAAACACCATTAAATTGTGGCAGCCTTCCCCAACTGATGGCCTATAGCCATGCTGGCTAAGGATTATGGGGATTGTAGTCCAACACATCTGGGAGGCACCTGATGTGGAATGGCTACATTAATGGTTTAATGTACCAAATCCTGGTCTGGAGAAAGTACATTTTAAGCTGGAAATAGGGATGTCAAAGGAATCTGGGTGGGGGGGGTAGAGCTCGAGGAGCTTCCATCAGCTTGCCACCCCCTGACACCATTCTGTCTTCCACCAGCTGGCCCAACTTGGTCTGAAGCAGGTTGGGCCAGCAGGAGGATTTTCTGTATTTTGTTATTTGTGGAAATAGACATTTGTGCAAATTGCAGCCGTGAACTGTATAATTTGCATGAACTGCGGCCAAACTTTGCGCAGATGTTTATTTCTGCAAATTAAAAAAAAATCCCCCCCCCTGAATTTGGAGGAAATGCATGGCTTGCAAATGCAAGCTGAGCCAGGCATGCCGCGGAAGTCCGGTGAACCCCTAAAGGGCCAGATTTCCCAGTGACGGTCATCCCTAGCTGGAGAGAACACCAGGGGCACCATTTGGGGAAGGCTACAGGGCATCCCCTCACTCTGTGTTACAGACGATATGTGATTACTCCTCAGAAACCCCTATGTTTCTCACCACTACACAGTTTGTGACTATTGTAATCATTGTGACTATGTTCTAGGTATGTGTGCCAAAGCCATAAATCCCTTTAAAAAGTTACATGACTTTTCCTTGAATTGATAAGATTACTGCAGTTATTGTAAGACATACAACGTAAAAACAGCCAATGCTCTTTTTAAAAAAATGCATTGTTGTTGTTGCTGCTGCTGCTACTAATATATTCAAGGACAAGCTTTTTAAGATGCTGAAAATCCTCTCCCCCCAACACACACTTTTAGTGGAATAAAAGACAACCTAGTTGCCAATATCACAAAACTGATAATTTCTTTAGGACAGGCCTGCTCAACCTATGATCCACCAAGCTCAGTGCTGCTCACCAGCCTTGAATAGCAAAAAAGGAAGTGTATTCAACCCCTACTGGGCCCTTCTAAATGCTCTCTTAAAAAGCTTATATCTCCTCAGGCATGTCTCCTTTCAATCCATGCACAAGCGAGGCTGTGGTACACTGTATATTCTGTATCTCTCGATGATATGGATATAAGATGTGAGACGTATGCACTCCGATACAAAAGAAAGCATGTTCAAAATCCAGTTCAACAAACCGATCATATTTTCCCATGTAAGGCTGGAAAACAGGGTGAAAAGAAAACCGAGATGGAGCTGTTGAGATAAGAACTGGGCACAGAAGTGCTGAAGGGAATAGTGTTGACAGCCATGGCAAGGGGCTAAGACCTGCACCCTTCACAACAGCTCAATGTCAGACCCCTTCAGCTCACAGCAAACGTGCAAAGCCACCACACATCACATCATGTCTTCGCAAGTCAAGACAAAACAGGAAGATGTGAGTTAGACAACAAAACAAATCTGACAGGCAACGCCAAGGTCAGAGTGTAAGAAACATTGGAACCAAAGAATTAAAGCAGAAATCCAAAGACAGCAAAGTCATAAAGAAACCTCGAAGTATATGTTAAAAGCCCTTTACATATTGGCAAGTACTTTATCTTAGTATGTCACTTTTAATTATCCACTCTCAGCACCATGAGTAAAGGAATGCCTTTTCTTTTCTATTGACAAAGTGCGACTGATTCACAACCCCCTTGTTTATCTTATCAACTGTTCACACTGTGCTCAGTCAAACCAGCTTGACTTTGCAGTTGCGCATGTTGCTCTCATCTTCGGAACAGTTGACAGAATAAGGTGACATGGATTGGGAAAACACTGTGTAAAAGTTTTACTTGTGGCCAATTGCCATGCTTTAGAACAGGGGTGGGCAACACGTCTCCTGCAAGGCCATTTGTGCACACACACCCTGTCACTGCGGTGCCACTGAAAATGGCCGTTGCCATGCCACAGAGACTCTTCTGGGAAACAAAGCATGTGACTCATTTCCTAGCAAAATCAGGCTCCCAACAGCCCACCAAGTTTTTCACTGGGTTGTCAGGAGTGTGATTCTGCGAGGAAACAAACATCTTGTTTCACAGTAGAATTGTCATTTCTGCAGAGGAACAGGGCATGTGATTTTACCATGCAGAATGGGGTGTGTTTCTGTGCAGAAACAGCCCGCCAAACAACTGTTTGGCTCCTCGTTTCCCAGAGCAATCTGGTGTCACAGTCACTTCTAGCAATGGTACAGCCAGTTTCAGCAGTGGCAGTGGGGCATGGCCTCTGGAGGGCTCCAGGAAGGGCCAATGAAGCCCGCCAACCCTCTGCCCACCCCTGCTTTACAATGTCCAGAATATGAATAATTTAACAAGATCAGCTGAATGCATGGAAACCCAAGGCAGGCAAAAGTAAATGTTGGCTGGGAATGATGCGAAGTGGCACATTCACACAGATGCCACCTCTGAAAATCACTCCATTTGTTTTTTTGTGACCATAAGAAGCTGTCTTCTATGGCCCCAAGTTAGACCATTTGTCCATCTAGCACAGTCTTGTCTACACTGGCTGTCAGGTTCACAGACATAGATGTATCCTAACCCTACCTGGAGAAACCAGAAACTGTTCCTGGGATCTTCTTCATGCAAAAGTGTGCTGTACCACTAATCTTCACCCATCCCTTCCCAGTCATGAGGTAACCTTTAATTCAGCTCCACCAGCTTCCATAAGATGGTTTGCTGAACTGGAAGACACACCTGTAGCAACTGCTTGACAACTTCCGTCTTCCTCCCACAATGCAAAAAACAATCACCGCCAAAGCGCCAATAGGGAATTGCCTATTAGATATGCAGGTTAGCCGCAGTTCATGACAGCTTTCTGGGACAGCCCATTGACTTCCACATTTTGCCCATCTATTGCCCTATATTTTTCTCTGTTCATAATACCTTTCACAGAACCAAATATATTTGTGCAAGAGTTTAAGACTTCCTTGTCTTTTCCCTTTAAACTTTAGTGTTGTAATTTGAGTTTTTTCTTACAAGTTTAGCATTAGAATGTTTAAAAAAAAAATCCTTAAGATGCTTCAGCAGCATAATTCTATCTTGTTCATGTTCCCTCTCAGCCCCTTTCTCCTGTCTTACATCTCCCCACCCCCTCCCCACACCTCCTACTGACCCATCTTACCAATTCACAGATGATGTTTTGGGTTCTGCTTTATTTTCATCCAGCTTTTTCATACCTATCTTGTAAATCTGCCTAAAAACTAAAAATGTCCTACTGAACAGAAAAGCTTTCTGAGCTACTTGCAGCTGTGGAAGCTTTATGCACTTCCTCAATTAATAATTCTGGCTTTCGAATATCATAAGGGCTATATGCCTTTCGTACGTCTTCCCTATCATTCTATTCACTGTCAGTAGTTGGCCATTTCAACCAACTCCCTCTGGGAAGAGCTCCATTAACTAGCCTTCCTTTCCATGTTGGGATATTATGCCAAATGTTTATTGAAACTTGGATGGACAAGGCAGATTTATGCTTGGGCAACCAAAGCGGTTTTGCCTTCTTAGGAAGGCACTTTAGCTCCTGGGCTGCCTCCAAAATCACCATGTGATTGAAGCTTTTCAGCTTCTTAATTTCTGCATCCAAAATGACCATATGTCAAGTGCACATATTCCAGCTGAGGTAAAAAGACCGGGAGTGTGGGGTGGGGGCGATTAAACACATTCATTCTTTCACAGAAAATAATGGCATTGGTGACACACCCAGTTCCTGTGTTTTTAATATTTCACACACCAGCAGTTTGATTGTGACAATGCCAAAAAGAAATTAATGGAGGTCCTTTGTTCCTTGCTCCATTGTACTAGCTCTCTATCTGGAAAGCTGTTTTGTGTTCCTCAAAATGAACAGTGACTGACTGATATGCAGTGCAATCCTATGCATGGTTACTTAGAAGTAAGTCCCACTGTATTCAGCAGGGCTTACTCTCTAGTAAGGGTGTTACTAGACCGCCACAGATTTCGGGGGGCAGCAGATTTCCACCACAGATTTTGCCACAGATTTCGGGGGGCCGAATGCACTGGCCTGCCACCCCACCACCACCCCGCGGATCCCCCCCGGGACGAGACTTACCTGGGGCGGATGTTCCGGGCGGCGGCTCCGGTGGCAGCTTCGGCGGTGGTGGCTGCGGCTGCAGCAGCTGGTCTTCCGACCAGCTGCCACCACTGCCATTTGCAGTCATTTCGGGGTTTTTTTTTTTACAAGACATGATAGGCTACGTAAATCTTTACATAGCCTATCATGGCTGGGAAAAAAAAATGCATACGCAAATGGCGGCGGCTATGGCCGCTGCCATTTGTGTTCCTTATTTTTGGCCATCTTAGTCTACGTAAATATTTACATAGACTAAGACAGCAAAAATAAGGGGAACGCAAATAGCGTAGCCACTGCCATTTGCGTACGTGTTTTTTTTTTTTTACCCAGAGCCCTCCGCAGCCGGAAATCCAGCTGCGGACGGCTCTGGCCTGGGCCTGGCCAGCTGCTCCACGGAGCTGCCGCGGAGCACAGCCAGCTGTGGAGGATTCTGGGGGGGGAGGAATGGATCGCCTCCCCCCCCTCGTCGAGGATTCCGGGGTGAGGGACGGAATGCCTCCCCTCCCATCAACATAATCCGCGGAAAGGTAAGTGACTTTCGTACATCCCTAACTGGGAGTCTCCATCTGCAAGTTGCAACACTGTGCATTGTGAAGGAGGAGGTTGGCAGATGGAGTCCTCATCTTGTGGTACATCAGGCAGATATAACATGGTCCTCTGTGCTCTGGGGATAGCTGTGCTTATTGAATATGGCCAGTGTAGATGGGTGAGAATTTTGTTTCATTTTGGTTTTGAGAAGAATTTACTAAAATTCACCAAGATCTTCATATATGGGATGTAAAGAACTTGAGGTCTGTTTGTTTTTTTAATGAATGAAGGAGAAAGCAAAAGCAAAAACAGATTTGTCTTGCCCTTTAAACTCAATAAAAGTTCCAAACTAGGCTTCAACCTTGGAACATAAAATGGTGTACTGAACATGCAAACCAACTTTAATTTCAGTGTGTCTGATGTTTAGGAAAAGATTGTATTATGATTCTATATTTTGCATTTTCATTTCTATTCAAAAATGTGCACATGGATCAAGCTAGAATTTACACTCAAAATGCTAAGTTTTGAACATGTGCCCTGACTTTCATTCTGATATCCCAGGGTTCAATACAGCCATCACTTTATAAACTACCAGAGTGCTGAATAGGCTAGTTATACCAAAGGCCTAATGTTCAGCCAATGGAGAAGAAGATGGATTATTCACTTTGTATTCTTCATATAATTTGTGTATTCTTCATATAACTTCTGCATTCTTCATATAACCTTTGTAGTCTATGACATTCTAACTGCCTTGCAGTACTGCTTAGTTCAGAGGGCTTTAAACTCAGGACTGTAAGATAACAATGGCTTTTTTTTAAATATAAACTGGATACATCCGATAGAAGCCAGTCATTGTTTTGGAGGGGAGGTTGTGTATTTGAATGAGCGCTGTGCTGAAAATTTCTCCCACATTTTTTTCGATCGTTCTCATTCAATTTGATAGAAAAGAAATTGCTGTCAAAAAGAAATTGAAAGGAGGAGAAATTTTGGAAAAATTATCATGGGTTGGGTTTGGGGTTCTTGTGCTTACCTTACTTGTGAGGTGGCTGAGGAGTGTGCATGAGGGTCCTGTCTGTCATACAGTCATCTCTGTGGCAGCCTGTAGCCTCCTCGGCTTCCCGCACTTTAGAGCCATCATGAGGATGACATCATGAGGCAATTAGTCCCATGGGCCTTTTTCAGTTCAAAAAGTGCAGGTGGCTTGGGAGGCTGAAGAACAATGGAAAGATGTGTAATAGAGAGAAAAAACACACACAGCACCCTCAGCCACCTCGCAGTGATTAGGTAAACTCAAAAATGCCACCAAAAGAAATTCAAAATTCTGCCTCAGAAAAGTGGAAGCCTCAACACAGCTGATACTGTTGCCACCTACAGAAGCAGTGCAATAAGGCACCCCTGCCAATAGTGCACCCTATCTGTGAGAAACTGTTGGAGAATTTCTCCTCCCCTAGGAGAAATTTGGTGAAATCCCCCCCCCCCCGCAATTTCTCTGCCCATGAATAGGCTGGCGAATTTTTTGAGAAGCCATTTGCACACAGCACTAGTTTGAATTATCTCATGGGAAGCAGCAGAAGGAATAGATAAACCACCCTCTTTACACAAAACAGCCTGTTGGGGACTAGGGTAATTGGAACCCTTCTTCTTGACATCATCTAATTCTAGAAACAAGGAGGGTAACTTTTGTGGGTACTTCATCAAAACATCCTGAAGTGGCACAGTCTAAAAACAAAACAAAACAAAAACCCCTTTGGATTTCATAGAATCATAGAATAGTAGGGTTGGAAGGGGCCTATAAGAACATCGAGTCCAACTCCAATTTGACTGTATGGTAAATGTATAAACTAGGGATGGGTGAACTGCCACTCACTAGACCTCTGCCAGTTGCTCCTCTGCTGGGTCACCGCCATTTTGCGCAAAATGGCAGTTCGGCCTTTTCTGTAAAGGCCGATTTTGCTTAAATGGTGGCTGTAAAGAGGCCCATTTATGCGACGTTACAAGTGGAATGGTCTAAACAGAGCACTTATTCCTGTAATGTTGTGTAAATGGGACTCTTTACAGCCACCATTTGTGTAAAATCTGCCTTTATTGGGGGGGGGGGACTGAGCTGCCATTTTGCACAGCATGGCGGTTCTGAAGAGCAGTGGGTCCTGCTGCACTTGCCCGACTCAGCGCACACTGGATTGGGCAAATATGGCTGTTGGTGGATTCCAGTCCAGGCAGGGGCCTGAGCTGGTGATAATCTACTGAGCTGGAGTCCCCAACCAGAGTCTGCTGCCAATCCTAGCATTAACTGATCCTCAAATAATAGCATGCAGGGTTTTTTTTGTATATGAAAATTATAATGATATAGGTAGCATGTCTTTTCAACAACTAATGCTGTTCGTATACTTGAAATGTTCTGTTAAATGCTACATCTTATTATGTTGGGGAGACTTGAAGATGCAATTCTAGTCTCAAAATAATAGACCCCATATTTGGGAGATCAATTGGAGGGGGGTGATTCACACATTTATGGTCATCATTTCATAAATGGAAGCTGAGTGTGACAACTAGGTTTGTTTTGAAAGCAATATGTTTGTGATGAGGTGATATGAGAGTTCTTTCTGTGGAATCTAGGATTCACATTTTCAAGCATGCAAGGCGTCATTTGATGTTACAGTCATCAAGCGATGAACATGAGATCCAGGCCCAACACATCACTGAAATATTTGAAGTAAATAAACACATACATACATAAAATTATGCCCCGACTGATACTTGGCTCAGGACTGCCCAAAATTGGTGGTGTTCAAAACTGGTTCCAAATTCTGTCCACTCAGAAAGCCCCTCCTACCAATCCTGTGTCAGCTTCACCTCCTAGTGCCTACTACAAAGAAAACCATAATTAAAAGTAAGCTTAAGACAACAATGCTTCTCTCTAACTCTTCACTTCTGCAATAATTATCCAGTTATTCTTTTTTTAAAAAAATAAAGCCAACGAGAAGTGTACTTAATTCTACTGACTCCATAGTAAGGAGTAACCATACCAATCACCAGGCTTCAAAGTTAGAGAGCCGATTTCCTGCACACAAGCAAATAATTAATTAAAGAAATCCCACTCTGCAAAGCTTCAGGCAGAAATAATTTCTTATAGATTTATGTGGCTCATGGGATGTAGTTCTGACTTGCTGGAATGACTGCCCCAAGGCCTCAAAATGAATCCTAGTCAGAGGTGTGCATTTTTAAACCAGGCCCTCCAGATGCCACCCCAACCTCACAATTCGGTTTATACTAGCAAAGAAGTTCTAAAATTTAGTTCCTAAGTACAAGAAAGAACAATGGGGTTAGATAGATTTCCTGTGTTAGTCCCTTGCATACCGTGGGCCAAATAAGCTCCAATACTAAGAACAGAATCAGTATACAGCTAAGGAAATGTGTGCTGAAAATAGTGATGGATGAAGCCCTCGATTTCAGTTTCTCTCAGTTTCTCATTTTTCCAATCTTAAGTTTAGTTCATCTCAAACTTTGAGAATTTCTCCAGTCTTGAGTTTGGTTCATCCCATTTTTTTTTCTTTGAAAGTTTGCATGAAAATTTGTAACCTGTTTTGAGCACATTTCTCCAAATACATGCACTTTTGTATTCATTCTTGCTTAACAGACAACTTTTGTATTCAGTTTTCCTAATCTAATGCATTTTAATATTAATTTCTCTAATATACAGTATGTATTTTGTACAATGTATTTTGATTGGAGATCTCCATTGCAAAATTCGGAGAAATGTGCATTTCAAAGGATAACTGTGTTTCAGTTTGCATAGTGGTTCAAATGTGTGAAAGTAGGTGTTGTTGTTCAGTTGTTCAGTTGTGTCCGACTCTTCGTGACCCCATGGACCATAGCACGCCAGGCCTTCCTGTCCTGCACTCTCTCCCGGAGCGTGCTCAAGTTCATATTCATTGCATCAGTGATGCTATCTAGCCATCTCATCCTCTGCCGTCCCTTCTCCTTTTGCCTTCAGTCTTTCCCAGCATCAGGGTCTTTTCCAGAGAGTTTTCTCCTCGCATTAGGTGGCCAAAATATTGGAGCTTCAGCTTCAGTATCTGTCCTTCCAATGAGCACTCAGGGTTGATTTCCTTTAGGATGGACTGATTTGACCTCCTTGCAGACCAGGGGACTCGTAAGAGTCTTCTCCAGCACCACAGTTTGAAAGCATCGATTCTTCAGCGCTCAGCCTTCCTTATAGTCCAGCTCTCACAGCCATACATTACTACTGGGAAAACCATAGCTTTGATTAGACGGACCTTTGTTGGCAAGGTGATGTCTCTGCTTCTTACTATGCTGTCTAGGTGTGCCATAGCTTTCCTCCCAAGGAGCAAGCATCTTTTAATTTCATGGCTACAGTCACCATCTGTGGTGATCTTGGAGCCCAAGAAAATAAAATTTGTCACTGCTTCCATTTACTCCCCTTCCATATGCCAGGAAGTGATGGGGCTAGATGCCATGATCTGAGTTTTTTTAATGTTGAGTTTCAAACCAGCTTTTGCACTCTCCACTTTCACCCTCAACAACAGGCTCTTGAGATCCTCTTCACTTTCTGCCATTAGGGTGGTATCATCTGCATATCGGAGGTTGTCGATAATTCTCCCGGCAATCTTAATTCCGACCTGTGATTCATCCAACCCGGCGCTTCTCATGATGTACTTTGCATATAAGTTAAATAAGCAGGGCGACAATATGCAACCTTGTCGTACTCCTTTCCCAATTTTGAACCAATCGGTTGTTCCATGTGTAGTTCTTACTGTTGCTTCTTGACCCTCGTACAGGTTTCTCAGGAGACATGTAAGGTGGTCTGGTACTCCCATCACTTTAAGAATTTGCCACAGTTTATTGTGATCCACACAATCAAAGGCTTTAGCATAGTCAATGAAGCAGAAATATACGTTTTTCTGGAATTCTCTCACTTTCTCCATGATCCAGTGAATGTTGGCAATTTGATCTCTAGTTCCTCTGCCTCTTCGAAACCCAGCTTGAACTTCTGGTAGTTCTCGGTTCACATACTGCTGAAGCCTAGCTTGGAGGATTTTGAGCATAACCTTGCTGGCATGTGAAATGAGTGCAATTGTGCGGTAGTTTGAACACTCTTTGGCATTGCCCTCCTTTGGAATTGGAATGTAAACTGACCTTTTCCAGTCTTGTGGCCACTGTTGAGTGTTCCAAATTGGTTGGCATATTGAGTGCAGCACTTTAACAGCATCATCTTTTAGGATTTTAAATAGCTCAGCTGGAATACTGTCATCTCCGCTAGTTTTGTTGTTCGTAATTCTTCCTAAGGCCCACTTGACTTCACTCTCGAGGATGTCCAGCTCAAGTTCAGTGACCGCACTATCATGGCTATCAGGGACATTCAGATCTTTCCTGTATAGTTCTTCTGTGTATTCTTTCCACCTCTTCTTAATCTCATCTGCTTCTGTTAGGTCCCTGCCTTCTTTGTCCTTTATCATGTCCGTCTTTGCACAAAACGTTCCCTTGAGATCTCCGATTTTCTTGAAGAGATCTCTAGTCTTTCCCATTCTGTTGTTTTCTTCAATTTCTTTGCATTGTTCATTTAAAAAGGCCTTCTTGTCTCTCCTTGCTATTCTCTGGAACTCTGCATTCAGTTGGATATATCTTCCCCTTTCTCCCTTGCTTTTCACTTCCCTTCTTTCCTCAGCTACTTGTAAAGCCTCATCAGACAGCCACTTTGCTTGCTTGCATTTCTTTTTGTTTGGGATGGATTGAGTTGTTGCCTCCTGAACAATGTTATGGACCTCCGTCCATAGTTCCTCAGGCACTCTGCCTATCAGGTCTAATCCCTGAAATCTATTCCTCACCTCCACTGTATATTCATAAGGGATATGATTTAGGTCATACCTGAACGGTTTAGTGGTTTTCCCCACGTTCTTCAATTTAAGCCAAAATTTTGCAACAAGAAGCTCATGATCTGAGCCACAGTCAGCTCCAGGTCTTGTTTTGACTGACTGTATAGAGCTTCTCCATCTTTGGCTGCAAAGGACATAATCCATCTGATTTCGATATTGACCATCTGGTGATGTCCATGTGTAGAGTCGCCTCTTGTGCTGTTGGAAAAGAGTGTTTACTATGATCAGCGTGTTCTCTTGGAAAAACTCTATTAGCCTTTTCCTGCTTCATTTTGTACACCAAGGCCACTTCCCACTTTAGCATTCCAATCCCCTATGATAAAGAGGACATCTTTTTTTAGTGGTAGTTCTAGAAGGTGTTGTAGGTCTTCATAGAGCCGATCAACCTCAGCTTCTTCGGCCTCAGTGGTTGGGGCATAGACTTGAATTACTGTGATGTTGAATGGGTTGTCTTGGATTCATACTGAGAATATTCTATCGTTTTTAAGATTGTACCCCAGTACTGCTTTTCTCACCCTTTTGTTGACTATGAGTGCTACTCCATTTCTTCTAAGGGATTCTTGCCCACAATAGTAGATACGATGGTCACCTGAATTAAATTCACCCATGCTTGTCCATTTTAGTTCGCTGATTCCCAAGATGTTGATGTTCAGTCTTGCCATCTCATGTTTGACCACCTCCAGCTTACCTTGATTCATTGATCTGACATTCCAGGTTCCTAAACAATATTGTTCTTTACAGCATCGGATTTTCTTTTCACCACCAGACACATCCACAGCTGAGTGTCCTTTCGGCTTTGGCCCAGCCACTTCATTCTTTCTGGCGCTACTTGGAAATACCCTCTGCTCTTCCTCAGTAGTATATTGGACACCTTCCGACCTGAGGGTTTCATCTTCCAGCGTCATCTCTTTTAGCCTTGTGATACGTTCCATGGGGTTTTCTTGGCAAGAATCCTGGAGTGGGTTGCCATTTCCTTCTCCAGTGGACCACATTTTGTCAGAACTCTCTGCCATGACCTGTCCATCTTGGGTGGCCCTGCACGGCATAGCTTATGGCTTCACTGAGTTACGCAAGCCCCTTCACCACAACAAGGCAGTGATCCATGAAGGGGGTGAAAGTAGGTAGGTTTGTATTAAAATGTAAACTGAACGAATTTCTTCCCCATCCCTACCTGAAAATGACAAACAGAGTAGAGGTGGCCCAAAGTTAAAACACACACACACACACAAACTGTAAATGTTTCAGAATGATAGGTGCAACAGTCCTCCAGGGGGCTTTCCAAGAAGCTCAAGCAGCCAGAGAGGCTGCAAGAACAGAAGGGGGGGTGGGAAATGATAAAAGAAAGAGCACACACACACACCCCTCACCCACCTCCTTATAGTAAGTGAAGCACTGAAGCCCTGCACCCAGAGAAATTTCTCTGAAATTCTCAGCAACCCAGTGAAAGAGGCAGAAAGATGACTGCCTCTTTCGTAGGGAAACAAAGAGGCTGCAAAAGGGCAGGTGGAGTTTCAGCACAGCACTATAGGGAGTTATGATGACTGAAAACCAGTTTAACACTTTTTTCATAGTGAAGCCTGGTGGCGTTGGAATATTGGCCATCTCACGGTCCTATCCCTGAGCTATCTCAAAGCATAATGATTGGAGCCCCTGGTAAAACATGCCCTAGGATTGGAAGGTGGACCCGTCAGTCACTGAACCACTGTCCCTCCTTCTTCCTGCTCATAATCACAGTGTTTAGAAAAAAATGAAGCTTAAAGTTACTGGAGACATAAATTCTCCATGTCTCAAGTCCACTTTATCTTGGGAAGCAACAGAACAAGCGCAAAGTGGCCCAATTCTGCTCAGGCTTTTGGCTTTGTCTGAATCGGATACACACCTCTAGTGTAAAGGCACTGGAATACATAAGAAGCACTAGGCCCTTATTTTATTATATACATTTTTATTTTATTTTATTAATATTGAATAAAATGAAAGAACTTCGAATGTATTCGGTTCCCTGTATTCTGGCTATTCTGCCACTGATTACACCACCACCATGCCTCTTCCATTTTTTGGCTATGGTCCTACCTCTCATGGCCCTGAATGAGAGTGCCTACCTAGGCCTGGCAGAAGACTAGAGGTAAAATGACTGCATTTACTGCAGGGATGGACGAAAGGGACTTACCTGGTCCCGCAGCTTGCTTCGCGGTGGGGGGGAGGTGCTTCGGTTCTCCCCCTGAAGTTCAGGCGAGGGGGGGAGGCGCCCCGCCTCACCTGGCCGAAATTCAGGCTGGGGGGGAGGCGCCCCATCCCTCGCTGCCAAAATTCAGGCTGGGGAGGAGCGCCCCATCTACCCGGCCAAGAAAAAAAAAAAGTAAAGTAAAAAAACAACAACACACACCCGCCCCGACGAAATGTACGAAAGTCACTTACCTTTTCGCAGCTTGGCTTCGCAGTGGGGGGGAGGTGCTTCGCTTCTTCCCCCGAAGTTCAGGCGAGGGGGGGAGACGTCCCGCCTCGCCCAGCCGAAATTCAGGCCGGGGAGAAGTGCCCCGTCTCCCCGGCCGTGAAACAAAAGGTAAAAAAAAAAAAACCTGTGATAGGCTACGTAACGATTAACGTAGCCTATCACAGCTAGATTTCCAAAGTCAGCCATGATAGGCTACGTTAATCGTCATGTAGCCTATCATGGGTGACTTTGGGGGGAAAAAAAAAAGCGCGTACGCAAATGGTGGTGGCCCATGGGCGCCACCATTTGCGTTCCTTATTTTGGCACGTCTAGTCTACATAAAGATTTACGTAGACTACGGCGAAAATAAGGGAATGCTATTTGCGTTGCCCTTATTTTCGCAGTAGTCTACGTAACTGAATTTTTTTAAACTTTATTTTGTAATGGCGGCAGCGGCAGCCGGTCGGAAGACCGGCCGCTGCCCCCTCCCCCGCCGAACCGCCGCCGAACCTCCGCCGGGACCTGCAGCCGAGAGGGACATTCACAGGAGGTAAGTCCCATCCCGGGGGGTGGCAGGGGGTGGTGGAGAATTTCACCACCAATTTCAGGGGGCCGAATGCGTTGGCATTCAGCCTCACCGAGATTCGTGGAGAAATTCTCCGCCATCCCTAGTATGTAAATGGCGGCGCCCATGGGGCGCTGCCATTTGCATTCCTTAGTTTGGCACATCTAGTCTACGTAAAGATTTACATAGACTATGGAGAAAATAAGGGAACGCTATTTGCGTTCCTTAGTTTGGCGAAAATAAGGGAACGCCATTTGCGTTCCTTAGTTTGGCAGATCTAGTCTACGTAAATCTTTTTTTACGTAGATTTACGTAGATTTACGTAGATTTTTTACGTAGGCACCCATGGGGTGCCGCCATTTGCGTACGCACTTTTTTTTTTTTCAGAGTCACTCGTGATAGGCTACGTGACGATTTACATAGCCTATCATGACTGACTTTGGAAATCTAGCCATGATAGGCTATGTAAATCGTTACGTAGCCTATCACGGGTGTGTGGTTTATTTTTTACTTTCCTTTTTTATTTTGCAATGGCGGCGGCGGCAGCTGGTCAGAAGACTGGCCGCCGCCCCCGCCCCCGCCGAAACGCCGCCGGGACCTGCCGCCGAGAGGGACATTCGCACGAGGTAAGTCCCATCCCGGGGGGGGCGGGGGGGCGGCGAAGAATTTCACCACCAATTTCGGGGGGCCGAATGCGTTGGCATTCGGCCTCCTGGAGATTCGTGGAGAAATTCTCCGCCATCCCTAATTTACTGTAAAGTTAAGTATGGTAATGCACAGCTGTTGTTTTTAGTTGGGCGTCTTCCCTTGAAATATTATTTATTATCTATATCATTTAGAAACAGAACTTGCAAGTGTTGAATAAATATGACTAGTTGGCTGATCTTGCATAGAGATAGATTTATCATGATATGGAGGCAAACCCGTCCGTGCATCTTTTTAGATTCAATATTAAGACCTTTCTTCACTGATACGTCGTGTAGGATTGGCAGAGAATTTCTCCACGAATCTTCGGGAGGCCAAGTGCCGACGCATTCGGCCCCCTGAAAGTGTTGGGGAAAATCTCCGCCGGCCTCCCGCCCCCCCCCGGGATGGGACTTACCTTTGGCGAATGTCCCTCTTGGCGGCGGGTCCCGGTGGCATTTCGGTGGGGGCGGGGGCAGCGGCCAGTCTCCCGACCGGCTGCCGCCGCCGCCATTGCAAAAAAAAAAAGTAAAGTAAAAAAAACCACACACACACCCGTGATAAGCTACATAACGATTTACATAGCCTATCATGGCTAGATTTCCAAAGTCAGCCATGATAGGCTATGTAAATCGTCACGTAGCCTATCACGGCTGACTTTGGGGAAAAAAAAAAAGCGCGTACGCAAATGGCGGCTCCCATGGGAGCCGCCATTTGCGTATGCGCTTTTTTTTTTTCCCCAAAGTCAGCCGTGATAGGCTACGTGACGATTTACATAGCCTATCATGGCTGACTAGGGATGGGTGGGTAAACATGCAGTGTTTTGAGTTCTTTGAAGGTCTCTGGATTCTTGGACTCGATGGTCTTATAGCCCCCTTCCAACACTCCTATTCTATGATTCTATGGTTCCTTAGTTGAAACTCATTTCACCTTGTTTGCATTCCCAAATATGAGAATCTTTTAAAGTTTTATTTGACTGGGAAAAATGAACAAGAACAAAATTATGAAACATCCCTGAAATGACTAGGTAATAACCTGATTTAATTCTTGATACCCAATACTAGGTTGTCTTAAAGGATTTAGGAAAAGGGTTCTCTTACAATGGTGCTTGCTTTGTAAGCATTATATATCCTCCTCTGGTGGCTTAGCAAGGGGGAAGTGCCACTCAAATAGCAGACACTTCTTTCAATAACTTCCAATCAATTGCTGCATTGTTATTGTTCCCTTCTCTGTATTTGACCTTTTCACTTCTTGTTACTTAAGCATCTAAGCCTTCCCACACGTCTCTCCCTGCTGTATGTTGCACTTTCTGTGATTCGTTTGAAGCTTCACAGAAAGGGAAAAACTCCACAAGACATACTAAAATGGAATCTATATGGACAGCATCCCCAAGGGACTGTCTCCTCCCAGACCAAATTGCCAACTCCCAAAGATCTATTGCAGCAGCCTTTTTCCACGTCCCATCCATGGGTGTAGCACGATTAGGACTGAACAAATCTGTTTCACTTCCTTTCTTTTGTAAAATATATTTCCATTGATCTTAAGTTTATAAAAACATATAAAGAGTAACATATCCAAACATCCAACTTCAGTCTGTGTTACAATTAGTGAATTCCTTATCATCCATATCACTCAAAAACTTGTCTCCTCATGTTGCTATATTTCTTTTAGCCCAAATGTCTTTCCATAATTATCATGTTGTTGGTTTCAGTTTGCCCTTATTTTCATTTACATATTCTACAAAACATCTCCAAATCACACAGAAGTCTTCATCATTGCTGTGTTGTCTTTCTGCCCATTGTTGTCTTGTCAGTTTTTTCATTAGAGCAATTTTCCATAATCTCTGCCACCATAGCTCTATTGATATTTCTGAGCTTTCCTTCCAGAATCTTGCTATTTCCAGTCATGCAGCCACATAAAAAGGCTGATAATTCTTTATGCGTAAGATTTTTATTTCCCCCCTCAAATATTGACAACAATTCTAGTACTGGACACACATATTGATTTGTCTGGCTATTTTCATACATTCTAGGAAAATGTTTGACTAATAAACGTGGGTTATTTTACATTCCCACCACATATGCAGGTAAGTTCCCTTACTACCTCAACCTCTCCAGCAATCTGGGTGTAGTGAGTAGGATATGTGGCTACACATGTGTGAGGTCAAATACCAATGTAGGATTACTTTTAAGGTATTTTCTCTTCTTTTCTATGATGCCCATTATTTCAGTGGTATTTCCCCCCCAGATATTTGTCCATTGAGTTTGTTAGATTTTGGTGCCCAGATCTTGCTTCTGTATCTGTTTTACTTTCTCTAATGTTCATGTTTTTTCAAGCACAGATTTGTTCCATTCCATCCTGTTTCTCCCCACCACCAGTACTGTGGTAATGATTCAGTCCCCCTCACCCCACTCCCACAGTTTAAAGACACAAGACATTTGACCAACTTGTCTAGTTTGGCCCTCAGATTTACAACAATTTCCACAGCAATCTGGTATCTTGAATGAGGAACATAATGCACACTTGTCACTAAAAACATGTATGTGATGCACATATTTGTTTTTGTTCATAACAGAATATGATTAGATGCTGCTCAATATAGGGATTATTCACTTAAATACACACACACAGAGAGAGAGAGAGAGAGAGAGAGAGAGAGAGTGTATAGGCCTGCAGGGAAAACTGTAGGGATGGTAATGGAATCTGTCTCAACTGGATTCCACCCTAGGTATTCCAGTTCTGTATTTCCATAATGATTTCCGTCTCATACGTGCTTTTTTTTTTTTTTAAGTCACCCGTGATAGGCTACGTGACGACTAACGTATCCTATCATGGCTGACTTTGCAAATCTAGCCGTGATAGGCTACGTTAATTGTTACGTAGCCTATCACAGGGGCGTTTTTTGTTTTTGTTTTACTTTTCTTGTAATGGAGGTGGCGGCAGCCGGTCGAAAGACCAGCTGCTGCCCCCGCCCCTGACGAAGACCTGCCGAACCGCCGCCGGGACCTGCTGCCGGGAGCGACATTCATAAAAGGTAAGTCCCACCCTGGGGGGTGGCGGGGGGTGGCGGGGGGGTGGCGGAGAATTTCTCCCCGAACCTTCAGAGGACCGAATGCATTGGCACTCGGCCCCCCAAAGTTTCGGGGAGAAATTCTCCCCCATCCCTACTATATTCCCCACTCACATGTGGACGTAACCAGTTTTAAGAATGCCCAAATATGGCTATGATGGCAACCCTTTCAGTGTAAGTTCTTTGCGAGCGGAGATGGGTCAAAGAAGACGCAGACAACAAACTTGGGTTGAAAATTGGGCCACATTTTATTGAAATATTTGCAAAGGGGTAACTAGGACGGGCATCTAACTGTGTCAGTGGCTATCTGACACTTCTTGGGAGAAAACACACCCAGCCTGAGGGGTGGCGGTGATCTCGCCATCCCTCTGGACTGCCCCTTCTGGGGAAGGTAGACCTTCCGGTGTCACCGCCAACCCGGTGCTGCACAACACCTGGGTGAGTGAGTAGGGTTGGTCTCCCAGGCAACCCTTATCCCCCCGCCGAGCCGCACAACCCGTTCGGGGGGCCTCAGGCATCACCTGTCACCATAAGGTGCCTCTGCATGCACACCATCCCTACTCCCTTTCCTGTTTTGCCCGTCCTAGCCGCCAAGTGGAATGTGACTGATGATATTGACTGTATTCCCCTATAGGACACACCCATCCCAACTAACAGTGTGATGTAGGCGAAAAAGACCCACAGTCCTAGGCCAATTGGACTGTGAGCCCAAAAATTCCTACATGGCTCCTGAAGGGGCAACCGGCAAAAACCCACACTGCTAAGGGGAGGGTGGGACGGAGCTGCGCCGCGCCAAAGAGCTGAGATTGGGAGGGGGAGCTGAGCTTAAGGCAGCTCAGCATGCCCCTCCCTGCATAGTGGTGCCACTGGGGTGCACCAATCAGAGGCCCCTACGTCTTGTCACCCCACCCGCCCGCAATGCCCCCCCCTTTTAGCCAGACAAGCTGGCGCCGGGTAGGGCATTTGCAAGCGGAGATGGGTCAAAGAAGACGCAGACAACAAACTTGGGTTGAAAATTGGGCCACATTTTATTGAAATATTTGCAAAGGGGTAACTAGGACAGCCATCTAACTGTGTCAGCAGCTATCTGACACTTCTTGGGCGAAAACACACCCAGCCTGAGGGGTGGCAGTGATCTCGCCATCCCTCCGGACTGCCCCTTCTGGGGGAGGTAGACCTTCCGGTGTCACCGCCAACCCGGTGCTGCACAACACCTGGGTGAGTGAGTAGGGTTGGTCTCCCAGGCAACCCTTATCCCCCCGCCGAGCCGCACAACCCGTTCGGGGGGCCTCAGGCATCACCTGTCACCATAAGGTGCCTCTGCATGCACACCATCCCTACTCCCTTTCCTGTTTTGCCCGTCCTAGCCACCACAGGAGTCACAAGCCTATTGCTTGTGAAACCCCGCACCTGCGCAGAAGAACTTCCCGCAGGCCCCTTTGCAGATCGGCCAAGAATAAGTCGTTCCCTATGTCTGACAGGTGGACGCCGTCCTGCCTGTAAAGCTCCCTCCTAGTCCAATGGATTCCTTGGTGGTTGATGCAACTGTCACCATGATCTGACAACCCACGTGCCAGTTCTCTGTTCACCTTGTGCCGGGCCCGTTCCATGGCCGCATTGCTCTGCGCCCTCCACATGATTCTCAGGAGCATTGAGGACCATAATATAGTCACCCCTGGCCAGCGATGTCTGATCGTCTTCAGATCTGCCAATGCCTGCTCGATCAAGCCCTTTCCAGGCTTGTAGCCCAGGTTGTTCCCTCCTAGGTGTAACACCAGGACCTGTGGAGGGAAACTGACCAAACCTCATTGAAAGAGTGTGGGGAGAAGACCATCCCATCACATACCCCGTTGGCCGAGCCATTGTATCGCCACCTGTTGGGGAAACTGCAGCCGGGATCCGAAGACCAACATAGAAGCTCTGTGGGCAACCCAAAAAACCATACTGTGCCCACAAATGAGCACCCGTGCTGGCATCGGTTGAATCCCATCTAAATAAAACATTGGGGAAGGCGAAGAGAATCATCATGAAGCATCCGGCAACTTGCGAATGTAAGAGCGGAAGGCCCTGGAGCTAGGGATGGCGGAGAATTTCTCCATGACTCTTCGGAAGCCCGGGTGCCGACGCATTTGGCCCCCCGAAGTGTTGCGGAAATTCTCCGCCGGCCCCCCGCCCCCCCGGGGGATGGGACTTACCTTCGGCAAATGTCCCTCTCGGCGGCGGGTCCCGGCGGCGGTTCGGTGGCGTTTTGGCGGGGGCGGGGGTGGCGGCCGGTCTCCCGACCGGCTGCCGCTGCCGCCATTACAAAATAAAAAAGTATAGTAAAAAAAACACACACACACACCCGTGATAGGCTACGTGACGATTTACGTAGCCTATCACGGCTAGATTTCCAAAGTCAGCCGTGATAGGCTACGTAAATCGTCACGTAGCCTATCACAGGTGACTTTGGGGAAAAAAAAGCACATACGCAAATGGCGGTGCCCCATGGGCGCCGCCATTTGCGTTCCTTATTTGGACAGGGGTAGTCTATGTAAAGATTTACGTAGACTACGGCGAAAATAAGGGAACGCCATCTTTATGTAGACTAGACGTACCAAAATAAGGAACGCAAATGGCGGCGCCCATGGGGCGCCGCCATTTGCGTACGCGCTTTCCCCCCCCCAAAGTCACCCGTGACTTTGGAAATCTAGCCATGATAGGCTATGCATATCGTCACGTAGCGTATCACGGGTGTGTGTTTGTTTGTTTTTTTTTACTTTTTTTTCGTGGCCGGGGAGACGGGGCGCTCCTCCCGGCCTGAATTTCGTGAGCGAGGGATGGGGCGCCTCCCCCCCGGCCTGAATTTCAGCTGGGCGAGGCAGGGCGCCTCCCCCCCTCGCCTGAACTTCGGGGGGAGAACCAAAGCGCCTCTCCCCCACCGCGAAGCAAGCTGCAGGACAAGGTAAGTCCCGTTTGTCCATCCCTACCTGGAGCGCCATCTCCCTATCGCCTTCACTTGCTTGGATGAAAAACCTATGGCAGCTGCCATAGAGGCCGCCCCAATACGGAATGAGTGAGTCCCAAAACGATAATGCCCCAGACCCAGTGTGGTCAAGGCTAACTTAGTGACTGCCCAAAATTGGAACTTTGTCAGTGGTGAACCGTCAACATGACAAAATAGGGGACCCTCCCTCACCCTGCGGTGCTCAATGAAAGTCCAAAAGGCCCTGACAGGGCATAACTCATTGGCCTGGGCCCGGTTAAGGGCCACCAATGCTCCCTTGCCTGACTGGTCGGTTTTTGATCGTCGAATATGGAGGTGAATCAGGCTAGGATGGATTTGGATATTGGCGTACCTCAAGGCCCTCCCGGTGGTGTCGGATTTGGACGCCCAGACCAGTTCTGAAATCCTGAGGGCCCCCCAAAAGGCTGTTAAAGCTGCAGCGTGAAAGAGGGAGGCTTCATATTGGGAAGAGCAAATGGAGGGCCACAATGCCCAAACCCCTACAAGAATAACTGGCAACAAAGGATGCCTGGAATCTGGCGGGGTGGGTGACATCCGTGCCCAGCCTTGCACAGCCCTCCTAATTTGGAAATCTGAGGTGGAGTCCTCCACCCCTCGCACTTTGGCCCAGAAGGCCAAAGAGGCGAGCCTCCCCGAAATGGTCCTAGCAGACAGTCCCTTGTTATGTAGATGTACGCAGAATTGTAACAAGTGGTCCACAGGTAAGGGCCACGCATCCTGCAACTGAAGTCCGCATCTGAAGGCGCAAAACTCCCTACCTGCTCTCTCGTAGGCAGCTCTAGTGCTGGGGGCTATAGAGTTCAGGATAGCGTGTTCGACTTGAGAGCGCCAATCTCCCACAGTTCATCTGGCATGGGGTCTGGCAGCGGAAGTGCCCACGGAGCCAACGCATGGAACCTGTTGATCTGGTTTCATGACAAAGCATCGGCTACAGGGTTCCCCAGACCTGGCACATGGCGGGCACGGAACCATATGTTGTGGCGTAGGCAGTGGAGGGTAAATGCTCTAACTAACTCCATGACCCTTTGGTTTCTGGAGGATAATGTATTAATGACGTGCACTACAGCGAAGTTGTTGCACCAAAAAGGGGCAACAGAGTTGGCCATCAAGTCTGCCCAAATATGTACAGCCACGTAAATGGGGAAGAATTCGAGGAAGGTGAGGTCCCAACAGATACAGCCAGCAGCCCAGGTCTCCGGACACTGGCCCAGGCACCACCGGTCTCACCAAATTAGCCCCAAACCAAAGGTGCCAGCTGTGTCCGAATGGATCTGCATGTTGGCTCGTAGAAGTAAAACGCACCTCCAAAAGGAGATGCCATTAAAGTCCCTCAGGAATTTAAGCCATACCCGCAGGTCCATGAGCATAGTGGAGGTGACGCTGGTGCGATGATGCGGGAGTTGAAGACCCCGCATTGCCCAGCAGAGCCATTGCAGGAATGCGCGGCCGGGGGCCACCACCCTACAAGCGATGTTCAAATGGCCAACGACCTCCTGGAGGGCTCTAAGGGAGACTTTACGAAGATGCAAGATGGACTGGAGCTTATTTTTAAGTACCAGCAATTTATTGTGAGGGAGACGAGAACATTGTGCGAGGGTATCGAGCTCGATCCCTAAGAACATCAAAGTAACAGCTGGGCCCTCTGTCTTCTCGTGTGCCAAAGGGACACCTAAATCTGAGGAAAGGGATATGAATGCCCTAATCAGGTCAGAGCATTGACTGCCGTCCCCGGGTCCAGCAAACAGGAAGTCATCCAAATAATGGAGCACATCGCCGCAGCCTGTCTTATCCCATATGGCCCATTCCAGAAAGGTACTAAATGTTTCAAACATAGCACAAGAGATGACGTATCCCATAGGGAGGGCGCGGTCGATGTAAAATTTGTCCTGGAAGGAGAATCCCAGCAAATCAAAATCTAGAGGATTGATAGGCAAAATGCAAAAAGCGGATTTGATATCACACTTGCCCATCAATGCCCCGCGACCCAAGGCTCTTATCATGGCTACCGCAGTGTCAAAGGATGTATAACGCACGGAACATAGGTAATATGGGATTTCATCGTTAACTGACTGGCCCTTGGGAAAAGAGAGGTCATGAATTAACCTGAACTCACCGGTCGATTTCTTGGGGATAATTCCCAAAGGAGAAATCCTCAGGTTGGGTAGCGGGGGTGAGGAAAAGGGGCTGATGACCCGACCTGACTGAACTTCATTGTTAATTTTATCTTGCACCAAGCGCCGCATGCTAAGAACAGACCAGTGGTTACCGGTCAAATATGGCTTGCGCAGACCCTTAAAGGGGATCCTGAAACCCAGTGTAAAGCCGCGTTCCAAGTAGATCACTGCCCGCCGATTTGGGTAATGCCCTAGAAGTTGAAGGAGCGGAAGAATCTTAACTGGGCTGGGGCCCTTTGGGAGGGGGAGGATGCCCACCGCCCTGTTTTCTGCCACCACGGCCATCCCTTGGGTGACCTCTCCAACCTCTGGCTCTCGGGCAAGAGGAGCAGGAGTGTTGACCGCCACAAAGGGAGCACTCATGCCGGAAGCGGCATGGGTTATGGGAGCAGGAACCTTTGGAGCTGAACTTCCACCACAGCCAGCAGTGTTGAATCCCTGGACCCGCAATAGGCCTGGCGGCTATTGGGGGCGACAGCTTGGCCAGGATGTGGCCGCTAGGGATGGCGGAGAATTTCTCCATGAATCTTCAGGAGGCCAAGTGCCGACGCATTCAGCCCCCCAAAAGTGTTGGGGAAATTCTCCGCCGCCCCCCCCCCCGGGATGGGACTTACCTTCGGCGAATGTCCCTCTCGGCGGCGTGTCCCGGCGGCGTTTTGGTGGCATTTTGGCGGGGGCAGGGGCCGGTCTCCCGACCGGCTGCCACTGCCATTACAAAATTAAAAAGTACAGTAAAAAAAAATACACACACCCGTGATAGGCTACGTGACGATTTACGTAGCCTATCACGGCTAGATTTCCAAAGTCAGCCGTGATAGGGTACGTAAATCGTCACGTAGCCTATCACGGGTGACTTTGGGAAAAAAAAAAGCTCGTACGCAAATGGCGGCGCCCCATGGGCGCCGCCATTTGCGTTCCTTATTTAGACAGGGGTAGTCTACGTAAAGATTTACGTAGACTACGGCGAAAATAAGGGAACACTATTTGTGTTGCCCTTATTTTCGCCGTAGTCTATATAAATCTTTACGTAGACTAGACATGCCAAAATAAGGAACGCAAATGGCGGCGCCCCATGGGAGCCGCCATTTGCGTACGCGCTTTTTTTTTTTTCCAAAGTCACCCGTCACTACATGACGATTTACGTAGCCTATCACGGCTGACTTTGGAAATCTAGCCGTGATAGGCTACGCAAATCGTTACGTAGCCTATTACGGGTGTGTGTGTGTGTTTACTTTTTTTTTCGCAGCCGGGGAGATGGGGCGCTCCTCCCCGGCCTGAATTTCGCCAGCGAGGGATGGGGTGCCTCCTCCCCGGCCTGAATTTCAGGGGGAGAACCGAAGCACCTCCCCCCCACCGCGAAGCAAGCTGCAGGACAAGGTAAGTCCCTTTCGTCCATCCCTAGTGGCCGCTGTCGGACCTGTCGCTGAAGCCTGGCCTGGAAGGGGTCATGAATCGGAGCCAAAGGTCCTGGTCCTTCAGATCCCAGCGCATGGAAGAGTCAATGGCGGCCCAGCTTCGGAAGGCCTCATCGTAGGCCAGCCATGTGCTCCCTTCATATTCGGAGTAAGCCCTGTATATTATGTCTTGGTACTTGGTGAGAACCCAAGCCCTCTCAGGGAATCTCTGTTGGACGATGCCAGCGTAAATTAAAAAACCTGGCAACCAATTCGCCCAGGTGCGAGGCACCTTGTGAGCTTTGCTCCGCTCAGGATCCCGGTCAAGTAAACCACGGCGCCCAACCCCAGGGGTTGATTTGCCCCATGCCCGGCCAGGCGAATTGAGGTGCCAAAGCAGTCTCACCTGTATCAATCGTGGGCATGCTCTGATCCCCAGCTGGAAAAACCGATGTTGTTGCTTGTGCGCCCAGGGAAGATGAGGCCGCAGAAGGGAGGAGCTCCACTGAAGGCAGTGAGCCTTCTGGAAGAGCCGAGGAAAAGGAGGTGGATGCCTCAATAGGCGAGCTTAAATAGAAAGGAGCAACGAGCGTTGGGTCTGCTGCCGCGGTCGCTTGGGCTGGACCACTGAGGGTTTTTTGGGCCTGGCCGGGGGAGGGGGGGGGATCCCCGAGGAACGCTCAGCAGCTTCCAGACAAGAAAGAATTGATGCCAGTACAGGGTCTGCATCCTCATCAGACTCAGAATCGGGCCTTGGCAGCGGTCTTTTGGGGAGGGGGGGCGGGGCCCTTCCCTTTCTTACACCTTGGCCCTTCTTGGGAGGCATGATGCAGAAAGTGAATTAAGCTTAGCTGCTATCAAAGAATTAAGAAAGCAACTGGGCACCCCAGGCAACAGGCAGCTACCCCACAGTCTTCAAGATCTGCAGATATGAGTTCCAGACCAAGACAGAGAGGCCTGGAGATGAAGATGGGAGCGCCGCTACTACCGTTTAGGTAGGAGATCAGAGTTCAAGGGGCGCAGCAAGGGGCCAGAGGTGATGGAGCTGCGCTTGAGCACGGGTGCCCCCATCCGAGGGCGCCCTGGCTCGGGAGGTGCCAAACAGGCAGCTGCAGCTGTTTCACAATTTAATTAATTAAATATTTATTTATTTATTTATTTATTGTGGGGGGGACGTCCCACGCCCCTGGGAGGTGACCAATTGGCACTGGGGGTATAAATGCCCAGACTCTGGCTCAGCAGCCAGGTGCCCCTCCCAACCAGGCAGTCTTGGCTGTTGAGAGGGAGGCAGGCACGCTGCCTCTGCGAGCGCTGGCGCCGGCAAACACTGGCGCCGCCCTCACTCGCACTACCGATGCTTCCCGCCGGTATTAATGCCTCCGAGGCCGCGGCGGCACAAGTGCACGGCCGCATCCACCGGGGCCGGCGGAAGGTGCGGTAAGGAAGAGGCTGGCGGTCAGCTGGTAGGGATGTACAAAAGGCACTTGCCTGGTCCTGCAGCTTGCTTCACGGTGGGGGGGAGGCGCTTCGGTTCTCCCCCCGAAGTTCAGGCCGGGGGGGGAGGCGCCCCGCTTCACCCGGCCAAAATTCAGGCCTGGGAGAAGTGCCCCGTCTCCCCGGCACGAAATAAAAAAGTGAAAAAAAAAACCAAAAACATCCGTGATAGGCTACATAATGATTTACGTAGCCTATCATGGCTGACTTTGCAAATCTAGCCATGATAGGCTACGTTAATCGTTACGTAGCCTATCACGGGGGTGGTGTTTGTTTGTTTGTTTGTTTTTTCGCGGCTGGGTATACGGGGCGCTTCTACCCGGCCTGACATTCACCAGCGAGGGATGGGGCGCCTCCCGCCCGGCCTGAATTTCGGCCGGGCGAGGCGAGAAGTCTCCCCCCCCTCGCATGAAGTTTGGGGGGAGAAGCGAAGCGCCTCCCCCCCACCGCAAGAAAAGCTGCGGGACAAGGTAAGTCCCTTTCATACATCCCTAGCTGAGAGGGACATTCGAGGGAGGTAAGTCCCATCCCAGGGCGGGGGGCGGGGGGTGGAGAATTTCACCAACAATTTCACCAATGCATTCGGCCTCCCCGGGATTCGTGGAGAAATTCACCGCCATCCCTATGAGATAGACAGGCAGGCTGGCAGGCGGGCTGAGAGCCAGCCAGTTGGCCGGCGGGCCGGCAGGCAAACAGCGAGCAACTGAGCGAGTGAGCGAGCAGGCGGGCGGGTAAGCGAGGGGACAGGTGAGCGAGCGGGCGGGTGAGCGAACGGGCGGGTGAGGTGAGTGGGGGGGTGAACGAGCGGGCAGGTGGGCAGGCGTGCGCCACCCCGCCCGGACCCTGTGGAAGAAGACTAAAAGCACCACACCCGGGCGCGCACACCCAGAGCCGCAGCTGGCACTCACACAGACAGTAAAAGGCCGGCTGCGGGGGAGGAGGAATTTCGCACACGAGCGCCGCTGCCGCGCCTCCGGCCAACCCGGGGCCGCGGCAGGCGCTCCGAGTGAGCGAGGAGAAAAGAGCCGGCGAGGGAGGGAGGGAGGGAGGCGGGCACGATATTACCAAGAACTCCAGAGCCCTGGAGGCAGCGAGCGCCGTCAGAGGCTGGCCCAGCGACACTCCCTCTAACATCAGCAACGTTGGCTCTCCCGACAGCCGGCGCAACTCGATAGGCGTGTGTGAACAAAAGCTTTTGGGCGCGCAGAAGCACGCTGGGTCCAGGTGGCTGGAACGACGACGAAGCCGGTCTCCAGGAGGCAGAAGTCTCTCATCGAATCCAGGCCTTTTGCTCTCTCTAGCTGCGACGCGCCAAAGAGCTGAGTTTGGGAGGGGGAGCTGAGTTTAAGGCAGCTCAGCATGCCCCTCCCTGCATGGTGGTGCCACTGGGGTGCACCAATCAGAGGCCCCTATGTCTTGTCACCCCACCCGCCCGCAATGGCCCCCCTCTTTTTAGCCAGACAAGCTGGTGCCGGGTAGGGCATTTGTGGGTCTCTGCTGCTGCAAGTGGAAGACAAGTTTTTGAGAGGGCTGGAGGAAGCTGTCCACAGGTAGGTGAAGCAGCTGCCAAAATCAGTTGTCAGCTGGAGGCTTCTGATCACTGGAGGCTGACTGATGGGCCTTCATGTGAACCAGCCCTTTGTATCAACAAGAATATCAGCAGAGCAATCCTATGCAAGTTTACTCAGAAGTAAGTCTTAATGTGTTCCATGTGGCTTACTCCCAGGTAAGTGTTGAGGCCCAAGATTCCTCTCAACTTCCAGACAATCCCTGGTTGCCAGCTATCCTGACATCATGAAAGCTTCCAGTTGGTCTACTCAGGACTTAAGCACCCCTTCTAACTTTATTTACAAGTATTTTAATATTGAACTTGAATTGCCACACTACTTACCTCCTAAGCTGCTTGGGAAATAAACAGCACGCTGCCAAAGTACATACACTGAGAAGAAACTGCCAATTGTCCATTAGAGGATTATTCTTTTGTGGCAGCCGTCATTCGGTGCTTCATTCTCTGGTTCTTTACTAAGCAATGTGACATTTCAAAATCTATAGATTTCTATGTGTGCGTGTTCATTTGTTTTCCAGCATTATTGAAAAGAAATAGCCTGATTTATTTGGAGTCTTTTATGCATGCCTGCAAAATGGCCAAATAACAAACATTAGTACAGATGGAAAGTCTCCACACCTTTCTTCACAGATGAATGAATTTTGATTATGGGAGGCTGGGAGCTCAGCTATTTGGGGAATAATACAGCAGGTTTACTGCAGATGGCAATGCCTCTATCAACTCAGTTATCTATGGAGTTCTGGCATCTGGTCCTAATTCTGTTTTTGCCAAAGTCTTGCCAAAGGGCTTATTTCAGCCTTCCCCAGCGTGGTGCCCTCCAGATGTTTTGGACTTTGAGTCCCATTAGCCCCAGCCAGCATGGCCGAGAATGCTGGGAGTTGTAGTCCAAAACATCTGGAGGACACTAGGTTGGGGAAGGCTGGCATATTTGAACAAGAAACATCCCTGTAATGCCCACTTGGGCCCATTAATGATACATGCGTAGTTTAGGCGGAGTCTACAACTAAAGCAGAATGAGGTGGTAGAATGAACTGTATCAATTGGGAGGGGGTATCATATTTTTGATTCCCAATGTTAAAAAAAAAACCCATATCCCTGCAGTTAGAAAACAAGCATGAAAGGGAAGAAGATGGCCTATGATCTATCTCCCTGATGTGCTAGATTGTAACACAGCAGGATTTTTTTGATGGAACCATCAGAAACATGATTGTCCACCTTCAGTCCATTCAGAATTGTTCTACCTCATTCTGCAGCATGTGGATACTAGGCCTGAGAACTGAGCTAAACGATGAACATGTTTATGTGTTGCATCCATTGCTGGCCTGCAGTGTCTCTCAGACCATGTAATATATGAATTGCTCTCATCCCCAACTATATACAGGAGCATTTGCTCATTCCCCTTCATGGATCACTGCCTTGTTGTGGCGAAGGGGCTTGCGTAACTCAGTGAAGCCATAAGCTATGCCGTGCAGGGCCACCCAAGACGGACAGGTCATGGCAGAGAGTTCTGACAAAATGTGGTCCACTGGAGAAGGAAATGGCAACCCACTCCAGTATTCTTGCCAAGAAAACCCCATGGAACGTATCACAAGGCTAAAAGAGATGACGCCGGAAGATGAGCCCCTCAGGTCGGAAGGTGTCCAATATGCTACTGGGGAAGAGCAGAGGGTATTTCCAAGTAGCGCCAGAAAGAGTGAAGCGGCTGGGCCAAACCCGAAAGGACACTCAGCTGTGGATGTGTCTGGCGGTGAAAAGAAAATCCGATACTGTAAAGAACAATATTGTTTAGGAACCTGGAATGTCAGATCAATGAATCAAGGTAAGCTGGAGGTGGTCAAACATGAGATGGCAAGACTGAACATCAACATCTTGGGAGTCAGCGAACTCAAATGGACAGGCATGGGCGAATTTAATTCAGGTGACCATCATATCTACTATTGTGGGCAAGAATCCCTTAGAAGAAATGGAGTAGCACTCATAGTCAACAAAAGGGTGGGAAAAGCAGTACTGGGGTACAATCTTAAAAATGATAGAATGATCTCAGTACGAATCCAAGGCAAACCATTCAACATCACAGTAATTCAAGTCTATGCCCCAACCACTGAGGCCGAAGAAGCTGAGGTTGATCGGTTTTATGAAGACCTACAACACCTTCTAGAACTAACACCAAAAAAAGATGTCCTCTTCATCATAGGGGATTGGAATGCTAAAGTAGGAAGTCAAGAAATCACCGGGATAACAGGCAGGCATGGCCTTGGTGTACAAAATGAAGCAGGACAAAAGCTAATAGAGTTTTGCCAAGAGAACATGCTGATCATAGCAAACACTCTTTTCCAACAGCACAAGAGGCGACTCTACACATGGACATCACCAGATGGTCAATACTGAAATCAGATTGATCATGTCCTTTGCAGCCAAAGATGGAGAAGCTCCATACAGTCAGTAAAAACAAGACCTGGAGCTGACTGTGGCTCAGATCATGAGCTGCTTCTTGCAAAATTTCGGCTTAAATTGAAGAACGTAGGGAAAGCCACTAAAACTTTCAGGTATGACCTAAATCATATCCCTGATGAATATACAGTGGAGGTGAGGAATAGATTTCAGGGATTAGACCTGATAGACAGAGTGCCTGAGGAACTATGGACAGAGGTCCGTAACATTGTTCAGGAGGCAGCAACGAAATCCATCCCAAAGAAAAAGAAATGCAAGAAAGCCAAGTGGCTGTCTGATGAGGCTTTACAAGTAGCTCATGAAAGAAGGGAAGCGAAAAGCAAGGGAGAAAGGGGAAGATATACCCAACTGAATGCAGAGTTCCAGAGAATAGCAAGGAGAGACAAGAAGGCCTTCTTAAATGAACAATGCAAAGAAATCGAGGAAAACAACAGAATGGGAAAGACTAGAGATCTCTTCAAGAAAATTGGAGATCTCAAGGGAACGTTTTGTGCAAAGACGGGCATGATAAAGGACAAAGAAGGCAGGGACCTAACAGAAGCAGATGAGATTAAGAAGAGGTGGCAAGAATACACAGAAGAACTATACAGGAAAGATTTGAATGTCCCTGATAGCCATGATAGTGCGGTCACTGAACTTGAGCCGGACATCCTCGAGAGTGAAGTCAAGTGGGCCTTAGGAAGCATTAGTAACAACAAAGCTAGCGGAGATGACAGTATTCCAGCCGAGCTATTTAAAATCCTAAAAGATGATGCTGTTAAAGTGCTGCATTCAATATGCCAACAAATCTGGAACACTCAACAGTGGCCACAAGACTGGAAAAGGTCAGTTTACATTCCAATTCCAAAGAAGGGCAACGCCAAAGAGTGTTCGAACTACCGCACAATTGCGCTCATTTCACATGCCAGCAAGGTGATGCTCAAAATCCTACAAGCTAGGCTTCAGCAGTATGCGAACCGAGAACTACCGGAAGTACAAGCTGGGTTTCGAAGAGGCAGAGGAACTAGAGATCAAATCGCCAACATTCGCTGCATCATGGAGAAAGCAAGAGAATTCCAGAAAAACGTCTATTTCTGCTTCATTGACTACGCTAAAGCCTTTGATTGTGTGGATCACAACAAACTGTGGCAAATTCTTAAAGTGATGGGAGTACCAGACCACCTTACCTGTCTCCTGAGAAACCTGTACGAGGGTCAAGAAGCAACAGTAAGAACCAGACATGGAACAACCGATTGGTTCAAAATTGGGAAAGGAGTACGACAAGGCTGCATATTGTCACCCTGCTTATTTAACTTATATGCAGAGTACTTCATGAGAAATGCCGGGTTGGATGAATCAGAGATCGGAATTAAGATTGCCGGGAGAATTATCAACAACCTCCGATATGCAGACGATACCACCCTAATGGCAGAAAGCGAAGAGGATCTCAAGAGCCTCTTGTTGAGGGTGAAAGAGGAGAGTGCAAAAGCTGGTTTGAAACTCAACATTAAAAAAACGAAGATCATGGCATCTGGCCCTATCACTTCCTGGCATATAGAAGGGGAAGAAATGGAAGCAGTGACAGATTTTACTTTCTTGGGCTCCAAGGTCACCGCAGACGGTGACTGTAGCCATGAAATTAAAAGACGCTTGCTCCTTGGGAGGAAAGCTATGGCAAACCTAGACAGCATAGTAAGAAGCAGAGACATCACCTTGCCGACAAAGGTCCGTCTAATCAAAGCGATGGTTTTCCCAGTAGTAATGTATGGCTGTGAGAGCTGGACTATAAGGAAGGCTGAGCGCCGAAGAATTGATGCTTTCGAACTGTGGTGCTGGAGAAGACTCTTACGAGTCCCCTGGACTGCAAGGAGGTCAAATCAGTCCATCCTAAAGGAAATCAACCCTGACTGCTCTTTGGAAGGACAGATAATGAAGCTGAAGCTCCAATATTTTGGCCACCTAATGCGAAGAGAAAACTCCCTGGAAAAGACCCTGATGCTGGGAAAGACTGAAGGCAAAAGGAGAAGGGGACGGCAGAGGATGAGATGGCTAGATAGCATCACGGATGCAATGAATATGAACTTGAGCACACTCCGGGAGAGAGCGCAGGACAGGAAGGCCTGGCGTGCTATGGTCCATGGGGTCACGAAGAGTCGGACACGACTGAACGACTGAACAACAACAACAAATTTGCTCATTTCCATGCCTTGTAATCCTCACCTCACCTCTTCCTCCTTCCCCCTACTCCATTTTAGATTGTAAGCACCTTGGGACAAGGATGCCTTGTTTGCATAATATATTTTGTTAAGTGCCATGTTACACTTATAGTGCTACTTTAATAATCATAATAATCTTTCTCTGTCTGTCTGGTGAATGGTTGTGCAACGATTATCATAGAATCACAGAATTGCAGAAAAGCAGGGTTGGAAGGGGCTTATAAGACCACTGAGTCCAACCCCCTGCTCAATACAGGAGTCTGAGTCAGAGCATCCCTGACAGGTGGCTGTCCAGCCTCATCTTGAATACCTCCAATGTGGGAGTAACTGGCTCCATTGTCATATTGCTTTGGCAGTCAGGAAGTTTTTTCCTGATGTTCAGCCAGAATCTGGCTTCCTGTAACTTGAGCCCATTATTCCGTGTCCTGCACTCTGGGATGATGGAGAAGAGATCCTGGCCTTCCTCTCTGTGACAACCTTTCAAGTATTTGAAGAGCACTATCAGATCTCCCCTCAGTCTTCTTTTCTCAAGGGTAAACATGCCCAGGTCTTTCAGTCTGTGACATGGCTTTCTTTCCAGTCCCCTGATCACCTTTGTTGCCCTCCTTTGAACCCTTTCCAGCTTGTCTGCATCCTTCTTAAAGTGTGGTGCCCAGAACTGGACACAGTACTCAAGATGAGGCCTAACCAGTGCTGAGTAGAGGGAAACTAATACTTCACTGGATTTAGAAGTTATACTTCTATTAATAGAACCCAACATAGCATTTGCCTTTTTTGCAGCAATATCACATTGTTGGCTCATATTCAGCTTGTGATCTCCAACAGTTCCAAGATCCTTCTAGCTTGTAGTATTGTTGAGCCAAGTATTCCCCATCTTGTAACTGTGCATTTGGTTTCTTTTTCCGAGCTGCAGAACTTGGCATTCATCTCTGTTAAATCTCATTCTGTTGTTTTCAGCCCAGCGTTCCAGCCTATCAAGATCACTTTGAATGTTGTGTCCGTCTTCCAGGATATTAGCTATCCCACCCAATTTTGTGTCATCTGCAGATCTGATCAGCATTCCCTGCACCTCCTCCTCCAAGTCATTAATAAAAATGTTGATGAGCACTGGGCCCAGGACTGAGCCCTGCAGTACCCCTCTCTTTACCTCTCCCTAGTTTGAGAAGATCCCATTGATAAGCACTCTTTGAG